>NC_141687.1:499333042-505007990 GCF_964263255.1 Lissotriton vulgaris | reverse complement strand
AGACCCCTCTACCTCCCCCAACCATATTTCACAGTCATGACAGATGCATCACTTCTGGAATGGGGTGGCCATCTGGCAGAGGTAGAGATCAGGAGACACTGGTCTCTGGCAGAGACAGGGACTCCACATAAATTTGTTAGAGCTCTGAACGATTCAATGGCATTGAATGCATTTATTCCCATGTGGTACTGCAACAAGCAGGGCGGGGTGGGTTTGTGGACCCTTTGTCGAGAGGCTCTACATCTTTGGACATGGCTGGAAAAGCAGGGCATAGTCCTGGTGTCTCAACACCTGGCATGTTCTCTGAACACCAGGGTGGGTGAACTAAGCCGTCTATGCCTAGCGGATCATGAATGGCATCTCCGGTCAGAGGTGGCGCTAGCTCTCTTTCAGCAGTGGGAAGAACCGTGATTAGATTTGTTTACCTCCGAACAAAACGCACAGTGTCGGCAGTACTGCGTGCTGGAGTTTCCAAGGCGGCTATCACTTGGCGACGCCTTTCGTCACAAGTGGTGCTCAGGCCTGCTGTATGCATTATCGCCCATACCTCTCCTGCCTAGGATTCTGAAGAAGATCAGGAGCGACCGGGCCCAAGTCTTCCCTGTGGCTCTGGGCACCGTGAAGAGAGTCAAACTATCCAGAGCTTCTGAGAATGTGCACCGATCCTCTGATCAGGCTGCCTCTTTCGGAGAATCTTCTGTCGCAGCAGGAGGGGAGGGTTCTCCACAGAACCTGTCAACTCTGCGCCTCAATGCGTGGAGATTGAATGGCGATAGTTGATTGCTTTTGACCCTCCTCCCGAAGTCTATAACAGTATTCTGGCGGCCTTCACTAAGACTGTATACGACTGACGTTCGCAGAAGTTTGTATTATACTGTACTGAAAGTTCATTGACCCTCCTTCTGCTTATCCTTCAACTGTCCTGTTATTTCTTTTAACCCTTGCCCAACAGGGCTCTGCTTTGGGAACTCTCAAGGGTTACCCCTCTACTCTGTCTCCTTTTTTTGCGGCTGCCAGACCAACCCTCGCTCTTCAAGTCTTGTACTGTACATAGATTTCTAAAAGGGCTGTCTCGCCTGTTTCCAATTATGCCCTTTGTTATGCCAGAGTGGGACCTTAATTTGGTCCTTCCCTATTTGAAGTGCTCTCCCTTTGAGCCTTTCCACAATTGTCCCCTCCAGCTCTTGACCATCAAAACAGCCTTCATGGTGGCAATTACATTGGCCCGGAGGATGAGTGAACTGCAGGCGTTATCTTGCTCGCCTCCTTATCTTATGTCCTTTCTGGAGAAGGTGGTGCGTTGCACCCGAGCATCCTTTTTACCAAAGGTTGTGACCCCTTTATATCTGGGTCAGTCCATCACGTTGCCAACCTTGTTTGTTCCATCGCATCTTTATAAGGAAGAGGAGCGTCTCCACCGGCTGGACCCAAAAAGAGCGTTGTCGTTATACCTTGACCGCACAAAAGAGTTCCGGTGGATGACAACCTCTTTGTGGGGTACATGTGGGTGAAGAAGGGAAGGGCAGTGATGAAAAGGACCATCTCTTGCTGGGTTGTTCTCTCCCATCAGGATCTGTTATGCCCTGGCAAAAAAGCATCCCCCTGAGAGGTTAAGGGCCCATTCCACCAGAGGAAAGGCTGCGACTACGGCCTTGGCTCTGGGTGTCCAAGTCCAAGACATCTGTCAGGCGTCAACGTGGGCATCATTGCACACGTTTTCAAAACACTACTGCCTGGATGGTCAGGTCAGCAGTGACGGGCTTTTTGCCTGCTCGGTCCTACAGGACTTCCTTGTTTAAGGTATTAGTCTGCACCCACAGCTGGGATGGTATGGGTTGGGTGTCTAATTCAAAGGTCAGGAATCTGCAGCTAGTAGTCTCTATCAGATGAACAAGTTACTTACCTTAGGTATCGCTTTATCTGGTAGAGACATTATCTAGCTGCAGATTCCTTGCAGCCCCACCCATGCCTCCCTAATTTGTGGGCTAATATTCTAGGTCTAGGGTTACTCACCTTTCAAGGCCCTAGTTTTGCACACAACTACGTCAGTTAGTTTGTGGCTCTGGGCTTCTGGTGTGGAACAGACGACGAGTACTGGCGTCCGAGTGTCTAGGTAGCGCCTATATGGGCACCGTGTCTCGTATCGGACGCTGCCAACGATGTCACGCAGAGCCGAATGGAACCACCCGATGCTGCGCTCGAGGGGTATTGCTCAGCAAAAGTTTCCAGACCCAACCTGATGCCTGGGAAATGCAAAGGACTTAAAAGGTAAGGAATTCATAGGTAAGGAATCTGCAGCTAGATAGAGGCTCTACCAGATAATGCGTCAACGAAGGTAAGTAACTTGTTAGTTAGCTTGTGGGTATAAAATATACAACCCCGAGAACCATACCAACAACAGTACGTTTTGTTCCTGAAAAAGCAGTTGTCACTATTACCTTTAGAAGGATTAAAAAAGTGTAAACCCCTTTCAGGCGACAAAGCGACCCCCAACTTCAGCACCACGAGCAACTTAACCACTTATTATTATTAAAATTTTTTATAGAGCGCGTAGTCACCCTGAGGTATCCCAGCGCTAAAGATCCCTACACCTGTGGGGTCGGGGGTGAAAAGAGGGGGGGGGACAGCTATTTTAAACAGAAGTGGTTAACAATTAAGGGAACAGGTGAGTTTTGAGTCGTTTTCTGAATCGCAGGTAGTTCGGTTCTTTCCTCGGGGGAGAGCGTTCCATAGGCGAGCTGTGTGGATCGAGAAACGTCTTCCACCCGTGCGGGCTTTCTTGAATCTAGGCAAGATGATGAGGGACTCCTTGTCCGATCGAAGGGATCTGGGGGCTTTATACGGTTGTATAAATTTCCTCAGAATGGGGGGGCCCTGATTCTGCAATAGCCTATGGGCCAGGCTTAAGGCTTTGAATATTACTCGTTCCCTCACAGGGAGCCAGTGAAGGAGCTTCAGAGCAGGTTTGGCTGAAGCTCTGGCAGGGGTGTGCGTGAGGATCCGGGCGGCAGCGTTTTGGATTTTCTGTAGTTTGTTTAGGGTTGCTTCGGGTGCGCCCAGGTATATAGCGTTGCTATAGTCTAGCCTGGACCAGGAGTTGGTGGTTGACGGTGTCGAAGGCCGCGCTCAGGTCGAGGAGGATCACTGCCACTGATCCTCCCTCGTCCAAGAGCGCTCTGGCCTCCTCCACTGCTGCCAGGAGGGCGATGTCGGTGCCCTGTCCTGGGCGGAAACCTGTCTGCGAGTTTTTTAGCAGATTATTGGATTCAAGAAACTGGGAGAGTTTCTTATTCACCAGTTTCTCGGCGACCTTGCTGGTCCCGGGGAGGAGGGATATTGGTCGGTAGTTGGCCAGTTCTGCTGGGTCCAAGGAGGGTTTTTTCAGCAGTGCCTTAACGACTGCCGCTTTCCAACTAGGGGGGACAACTCCCTGCTGAAAAGAGGCGTTAATCAGATGGGTGAGGGGGGGGATGATGATGGGAGCGACTTCCTTGAGGGTCCGTAGCGGTGCGGGGTCCCTGGGAGATCCGCTTTTGATGGATTTGAGCGTGTTCTCTACTTCTTCGTTGGTTATTTGTCCCCAGGAAGTTAGGCGAGGGGCGATCGAAGTGTCGGGGGGATCGTCAGTCTCACTCGAATTAGTCGAGGGGATGGAGGCAAGAATTTTTTGGATTTTTTCTTGGAAGAAGCTGGCTAGCTGATTACATTTTTCCTGGTCTGCCTTTGGATCTGGGGGGTTTCTAGGGGCGGGGTCGGGGACCTTAAGAAGTTCTTTCAGGATGGTATAGGTTTCTTTGCTTGAACAGGCAGCTTTTTCGATTCGTTCCTGAAAGAATCGACTTTTTGTGTTGTCGATCAAAGATTTGTAAGCTGATAAGGAGGTGGAGTAGGCGTCCTTATTAGCGTTGGATTTCTCCTTCCTCCATGACCGTTCAGCTCTTTTACAGTCCTGCCGTAGCGACTTGAGCTCTGGAGTATACCATGGGGCTGAGGGTATACGTTTGTTGTGTCTGAGGGTGCGGTTTTGGGGATAAGGGTGTCCAGAGAGGAAGTGATCCAGGAGCGAAACTGTTCATCGGCCGTTATGACGTCGGAGGAGAGCGCTGGGGTGGTATTGGAGAGGATGTCTGACCATTCTGATGGTACGAGTTTATGCCATCGTCTGTCAGTGACTTTGATTTTCGCAGGCTGGGTGGTAACAGTAGGGGCCTCCCATGAAATGGGGACTAAAAGGTGATCAGTCCATGGCAGAGGTGGGCTGGTGGTGATATTGGCATTAGTGAGGACGGGATCTAACAGGTGTCCCTTATCGTGGGTGGGCTCGTTATTGATCAACCTGATATTAAGTGACAGAAGGTCCGCTAATAGGTCAGAGGCAGACCGGTCAGTGGGATCTGTAAAGTGGAGGTTAAGGTCGCCCACGATGAGAAAGTTGGAAACGGAGGCGGCTAGTTGAGAAGCCGTTTCGGTGACTGCATTGAGAAATTTCCCAAGAGTACCTGGGGGCCGGTAGATCAGGAGTCCCGAGAGGGAGTGCGTCGTGGAGGATTGAAGGGAAAAGTGACAGCTTTCGGAGTCATCAATTTGGGTGTCACTGGTTCTGCAGGTGAGATGTTCCCGGTAGATTATGGCCAACCCGCCTCCCCTTCCTCTTGGTCTGTGGAGGGTTTGGATGAGGTAGCCTGGGGGAAGGGCGGAAACAGCGTCCGCATCGGTGCTGTCAGAAAGCCAGGTTTCTGTGAGAAATACTGCATCCAAGCCTTGGTCTTGGATCATCTCATTGATTTCGAGTGCATGCTTGGGGAGGGAACGACAGTTGAGAAGACCCAGCTGTAGTCTGGGATTGGCTGTGGTCTTAGTGGTTGGGTAGCAACGCGTGCAGCTTGTGAAGGGTTTACCTGCGTCATGGATGTAACGACAACCTAGGTTTTTTTCGGGTCGGAGATCCAGAAGCGTGTCTGCTGGGTACATCAGACGACTAGGGGGTGGATCTGGCAGAGTCCCTGAGCCTGGGTCCGTCCGGGCCCGGACGGGCCCAGACGGGCTTGCCTTTGGCGCGCCTTCGGTGCGCTGACGGCGCGCCCGCTGCGCCCGTCCGCTGCGCGTACGTGAGATGCACATGTTTAAGAAGGCAAAGAGGGCGTGGCCTCGAGCGAGTGGGCGTGGCCACAGGACCGGCTCACTGGCTGTTGGCGGCGAATCTGGGCGTTCCCGCTGCAGCGATTAGCTCTGCTGCGTGGGGCAAAGAGAGGCGATCAGCCCAACAAAGGCACGATCGAGTGAAGGAAGGGGGGGGGGCAGTGACACAGTATACACCACACAAGTTTTTAAAATCAACAAGTTACAAAGTTACCGCTCCATCATCAGCCGCGGTAGTGCTGTGCTGATGACGGAGCAGTTCTGTCATGGCCCGCCCGACGCGCCTGCATGGATTCCACGCCTGCGCTGGGTGTTCCATTGAGCAGGCGCGGCCATGACGGAACCGCTCCGTCATGAGCACAGCTCAACCGAGGCTGGTGACAGAGCCGTTCTGTCACCAGCATGGGTGCGCCGTGCGGCCCCCCCGCCCCCTTAGCGCTGCGGCGGAATAGCCGCTGCAGCGAAGGTGTTAACTGAAAAATAAAATATAATCAAAATAAAGCAGCACTACCCTTTCAATCTAAACTGTCCCTGGAGTGAACTCTTCCTCAACCCGCAAATGAAAGCCCAGCAAGCTACTTACCAAGGGGTCAAGAGAAAGGCTGGAACTTACCCCAGAGAGTTCAGGGCTTTCCTTAAGCTTCACAGGTAAATCATTTCTGGATCTCCTAATGTAATGATTGTCTGCAAAGGCAGACGAAAGAAATTCAAAGTATGGTGGGTCTCCTCCCTCTTTATTGCCTGATTAATAGGAGAGGCAATGAAGGCAGGTGATGGGTAGGGCTTCTTTGACGGGGTTTTGTCTAGGTCCTCATATTGTAAGTATTGGTACGAGAAGTGGGTTGAGTAAGTAATGTCCATTAATTTGACTGCCACACATGATGTGAAGGGAATCCTCGAACTGAGCTTTGCATTTTTCAAGATTTTTATTTAATTCAGACATCTTTTAAACAACAGACACTTGTCATCTAGTTCTCTTACGCCTAACAAGGATTTTTCTGTGAGAAGTTTACCCTTTCTCCATGGTATCCTTCACTCACTGTTGCCTTTTTCCCTGACTCCCTATGGGCCTGTGTCTAGGTAGGTGGGCCAGGGGAATGTTTATATTCCATTTTTACATTTATCTCAATTTTCGTCTCTAGGTTATGTATGATCGGTTGCCTCTTAGGCCTAAAACGTTATTGTTTTGTTTTAGACATGCAAACAATGTGTCCTTAAGTAAATATTTGTGGTTGATCTACTTATAGAATACTATGTTGTTTTCATCTGAAATATGTGTATAAAGATGGAAGAATGCGCCAGTCCAGTGGTTATGAACCTGTGGTCCGCATACCTCTGGAGGTCCTCAACTCCTGTTCTGCATCTGTGGCTGTTTTTTTCTTTTTTTTTTACTGAAAGACTTATTCCACAAATATGGCAATTATGCAAAAATATAATAAAGAAAGAAATGCATAAAAAATAGAAATGAAGTAAACAAATGGGATTTCTAAAGTCTTGTGCATTGAGAGATAGCTCAAATGATATGGTGGATAATAAATATATTCCTATTCTTACCCATCTTTGATACCTTCCCCTTCATCGTTTTTATAGCAAGTTAGCAAAGTGCAAACATGAGTAATCATAGGTTTCCAAATTTGTTTTAAATGCTTATGCTCGCCATTGTGTTAGATGATAGCTATATCCATCCCATCTATAGTTGTAAACTGATATCACTGTTTACACCCCTGATGGATTGTTTCTATATAACCATAACCTGGAAATCTGTATTCTTGCTAACAGTATAGAAGTGAAAACTATGCCTATATATTGTCACGCTATCAATAAAGATGCACCCAGTAATATCATTATAGCAGTGAAGGGTGAGGCAAGTATCAATCAGTTCAATGAATTCTTGGAACATTTGTGTCACCTATGGGCCTACAGTGGCTAAAACATCATCACTCTGTTTGACAACCCCACTTGTAAAGCCTTTTAAGGGTATAGTATATGTCCTGAAGAAGTTTATAATGACAGATATGAGGATGGATTATCCCATATGCAACTATAGCGTGTAAATTTAGATATGCCACATTTTCTGTGAAAAAGTGATGAGATTTGTCTAATTACTGAAAGTGTTTAAATCATTGTCTCTTAAAATAGATTTGATCACAAAAATGCTAGCCGTTGATAAGTCTGAGTATAAATCCCAAAGAGGTCATGGAACTTTTGAAATTCCTATAATGTGTGCTAGCCTTGAAGCAAAGACTGCCCAGTAATAACATTTAAGAGATGGGATTGCCCAGTCACCTTTTAAGAGTGGAAGCTGTGTGATTGTCCTTCAAGACTTCTTCTGTTAGCATATAAAACGGGACCATGAAGATTCAACTCTTCATAAAAATGAAGATGGGGCCAAAAGAGCCAAGGTACAAATCTTTGATAGTATTATCATTATGATACCTTCATACATACCCTGAATCCCTAGTGGAGTTTATTCTATTTCATCAAACGTGAAGTATTATATCTCATGCTTCATAGTTGAAACATCTTATCAAGCTGTAACAAGATTTTGAGTCCTGAGATTAGGAACTGGGGTAACATAATGAGGGTCTTTAATAGACAATTCTTGATTAGTGTCTTTTACGAGATACCCAGAATTGATTGCGCAACACTTGAATGTTAGTGTAATTTAAGATATATCCAGAAATAGTGCAGAACTGTATATCTTCATCATCTTTAAAAGCTTGAAGGGTGGAGGCAGGATGAGAATAAATATTGTGATTTCTTCTGCAAGCTTCTGTCTCAAACTGTTTTTATTAGTGAAGGGTTATTAGGTGATGAATCTAGGTGTTTTAAATAGGGTTCCAAGTATAATGACAAAGGTTGTGATAAAGGCCACCTTTGCTAAGAGGCTCTCTGAACCGGAAAGCTTTGCAACATTACACCTCTAGTAACAACCTTAGCTTTTACACTCTTATAGGATGCTGTGATTCTATTAATTGCTAAAGGCCAAACTAAAATTGCTCAAGGCCTGACAGAGAATTGTCCAAGATACTCTGTCAAAAACCCTTAAAGCAGCAAGCCAGACAATTAGAGTAGCCGTGCCATTAGTAGCACAAATGTTGATTACTGATGTAGACACATTAGTAAGTTGTGTTGTATCTTTTAGAAGCACAGAGCCTCGTTACATAATATTCACCCACTTGCCAAACCATGATGAGAATCAAACCAAGAGAATCTCAGAATAAATTTAGAGTCAAAATTGACAAGTGAAATGGAACTGGAAGAGACACAGTTAAGAGGAGCCTTATCTGGCTTAAACAGTACAGATATGTTAGTTTATTTCCTGAAATGAGTGACCCTGTGTACATTACAATCAAATGAATTAAGAAAGAAACAAAAACAAAAAGAGGAGCAACGACTGAAAGAAAGATCTTGTAAAATTCTGCATGTATTGCTTTTGGTTCTGTTGTCTTTCATGAAGGAAGCATTTTTATTGTCCTCTCTAATCCTTGAATCTTAATTCGCATGTTTAAGAGATGGCACACTAATGATGTTTACCATGGCTTCTTTAATATCAGGAGTGATTTGAGGTATCTCATTCTGCTGGATATACTGCTCTAATGCTATACAGTATTTATGGAAAATTGAAATAATGATTATTTTTCCTGTACGATATTCCCCTGCAGATCCCATATAGCTATGATATGAGTGATTCTATTCAGATTGCCCTTTTAATTTTAAAACCAGAATCTTTCTAATATTTTTATTGTTCTCAAAATATTTTATTCGGCTTTGGCTAACCCTGTGTGCCAACCAATTCCATAGTTGTTTTTTAAAAAGATGTTTATCATGGTGAAATTATCCATGAGTCGTTCTTGGATTGTTTGCTCAACATGGTTATATAAACGACCCACAAATTCACGTTGCTTCTTTGTTTGTGCTGTCTTCAGCTGATCTTGAGTGGATCTATCCTTTTTATCGCAGATGATTATAATGAACAGTGTTGCCCCCTTTATGAAGGTTTTAAGACTGTCCCATACTATGGCAGGCGATGCAGAGGCTTTGTTAATTAGAATCTAACCTGAAATCATTTAAGCTAAGAGAGATTAATAACTAGGATCAAACATGTCTATCAAATTTCCAGCGTTGATGCCTATGGGGGGCAACCGAATCAGCCTTTCAGACACTTGTCATCATTAAGGGGTTGTGATCGGATTTCACATCTGGATGTCCCTGAATGAGTATATATACGGCGAGAGGTTTTGTGGCACCAAGAAAATGTCTATACTGGAGCATATTTTATATACAGCACAATAGGAAATGAATCCAAAATGCTTATTGTATAAGTGCTGGCAGGCATCTATTAGATCTAACGAAAACGTAATTTACAGAAGAGCAATGGAAGGCTGTTGCATGCGAGGGCTGGAGGTCAAATCAGAGATACCATAAGAGCCCTAGCTTGGTTCAGTGGCGAGATTTATATCCCCACATAAGGTGAATGGGCCTTTGTCAGGCATAACGTTTGAGTAGTAGTTGTTTGAACATGGCAGGACTACCCATATTTGGGGCATTTATATTACAAATGTAACTCCCAGTGAATCTTTTGATGATGAGCCAGCGCCTCTTGTTTTCTGATGGATACTTCTGCCTTTGTATTCCTCACCTTTTGAATACCCCCTGCGCCAGCATTCCGAGGGAAAATTCTTTCCTAGCTCTCCCATGTTGACGAGGACGTCACAATGGACAGGCTGCGCTCACGGCACCGTATGATGTCACCAGCGCCACAAAAGGGCCTCCTCGGTGTCCTGACGTCAGTTCCCTTTTTTTCGCTCCTTTGTCGCTTAACGGTTTTTTCTAGGGCTCTCCATTTTCATTGAGGAAAACTTTGTATCTCTTAATTGTTTCAGATGGCTACTTATAGGAAGACCAGATTTAAACCCTGCAGAGAGTGTGGTAGGCATTTGTCGATTACGGACCCGCATGATGACTGCCTTTGGTGCTTATCTTTGGACCACGACATTGAGGAATGCCGAAGCTGCAGGAAAATGAATCCGAAGGCGATTAAGGAGTGTGAGGCCAAGTTGTTTATGGCCAAAGCCAAGAAGGAGAAGAGCGGTAGGAAAAGGGCAAAGTCTTCGTCTTCTCACACTTTAAAGTCGAAGAAGCACAAGAAGTCCAAGAGAAGACATACCTCTTGTCATCGTTCTTCGAAGGCCAAGGTTTCAAGATCGAGGTCGCCAACTCCGGCTGAACAATCTCGGAGGAAGAACTTTATTTCTCCATCTCCTTCTCCTCAGGTCATGCTAGTACCATCTCCGGCTGCAGTGTCGCCGGCTTCAGATGCTTCTTCGCAACATGAAGATTCACAGGCTCCAGCGACGTCACCGGCGCCTGGTGAGTCCTCTCCAGTCCGTGTGACATCACCTGTGCGGGCGCTGTCCGCAGGTTCCAGATCGACCTCAGGCGACTCCCCTTCAGGATGGTACGATCCTTACCCTCCTATTCTTGCTTCTAGGGCTGATTCTTTGTATTTTCTTAATGCAATGTTTGGCATGTTTGCCAGAGCCTCGACTCCATCCAGCATGCCTTCAGGCCTGTGGGTCCTTTGGCTTTTAACCTGGGTGTTCCTCAGTTCTATCCCCAGGCTCCTTTCATGCCATTCTTGCTGTCGACTCCGGCTTGGCATTTCCCGGCACCGAGATCCTCCACTCCAGCTACCCGGACTCCTTCAGCTGCTGAGTCGGCTCCACCTCTAGTTCGATCGACGTTGAGGTTCGAAGCTGAGGCTCCTCCATCGACGCCGTTGATGTCGCCGCATGTGGCTCCACCGACGCCGTTGCCTAAACAATGCTTCAGGAGAGAGGCACAGAGACTACTCGAGGAGGAGGAATATTTACAGAATCAAGAGGAAGGAGATATAATAGACTCTATGGATGAGGTTTAAGGCCTTCATGAGGCTAGTGGCCTCGATACTTCCCCTGAGTATAACCTGCCATCTGCAAGTGGAGGTGTTGTACAGGACATTGCACCATACCATGTGGTTATTAGGAAGGCTGCTGATTTATTGGGCCTTAAACTTCCCTCGGCGGAGATAAAGTCCAACATACTGACAGAAGTTTTAAATACTTCATCATCAACTTCTGAGCTGTTGCTTCCTTTTACATATGCTTTGACAGATCCAATTCTGGGGTATGGCAGAAGCCTTAATCTGCTCCGGCTGTATCTCATTCCATCTCGAGAAGGTACAGACCTGCCCCTGGTGATCTGGCTTTTTTGTCATCACATCCGACGCCGGAGAGTTAAGTCGTCCAGGCTTCTTGTTCAAAGCAGTCTTCTGGTGCTTTCCCTACCATTTTGGGTGATGGGGATTCGAAGAAGATTGAGCAAGCTGAGAAGAAGGTGTTCTCTTCTGCAAGTATGGCTCTAAAGTCTACTAATTCAACTTGTCTTCTTGGAAGATACATTCATTCATTGATGGACCCTGTTGTACAATTGGCTCCGAAGTTGCCTGAGGAGGATTGTGCCAACTTCTTGGAAGTCCTTTCAGATTCACAGGCTGCAGCACGTCAAGTGATTCAGTCAGGCATGGATACTGCTGACTCCGTTGCTCCTGTGATGGGGTCTTCTGTGGCTACAAGGAGACAGGCATGGTTTATGTCTTCAGGTTTTTCGACTGATGTTCAGGCGACTTTGCTGGATCTGCCCTTTGATGGGCCAAAGCTTTAAGGTTCAAAGGCAGACTCAGCCTTGGAACGTTTTAAAGACAGCAGGGCTACTGCAAGATCTCTAGGCCTCCAGGTGCAGTCCAGAGGTTATGGTTACAAAAGATATAGTGGCTTTGGGAGATCTCTTTCCTTTTGTTGCCGCCAGCAATCTCAGCAGAGACAACCACACCAGAATCTCTTCTACAAATCATACAGAGGGAAAAATAAAAGGAGCCTCAGGGGAGCAAATCATCAGCAATCTTCCTCTTCTTCCTCTACCTCCCCACCTGTCACCGTTGGTTCAACAGGGAAGCAGTTCCAGATTCCCCATCTTAGAACATGTTGGTCCGGTTGGAGGTTGGGTGTCCCACTTTCTACAAGATTGGAGACTGATCACGTCCGATCGTTGGGTCTTGAATCTTGTGGGTACGCCCTTCCCTTTTTGGAGTTTCCTCCTCCTTACCCTCCTCGCCAGTGTGGGTGTTCAGAGGACCACTTACTGCATTTACAGCAGGAGGTTCTTACATTGCTTCAAAAAGGTGAAATAGCGGTAGTTCCAGAGCAGGAAAGGTGTCAGGGTTGCTACTCCCGGTATTTCCTGATGCCCAAAAGGACGGTCGTTTGAGACCAATGTTGGACCTCAGGATTTTGAACCTTTACCTTAAGTTCAAAATGTTGACCTTGGTTTAGGTTCTTCTTGCGTTGCAACAGGAGGACTGGATGGTGTCCATCAATCTGCAGGATGCGTATTTTCATCTTCCTATCCTGAAGTCGCATCGGAAGTATCTCCGGTTCACGGTGGGGTCGCAACATTACCAGTTTGCGGTTCTTACGTTTAGTATTACTTCCGCTCCTCTAGTCTTGACAACGGTGATGGCAGTGGTAGCGGCTCATCTCAGAAGGTCAGGGGTCCCTGTTTTTCCCTACCTGGATGACTTACTGCTAAAAGCACAGTCACCAGAGTTGGTTTCTCGCCACTTGCAGGTAACAGCTCATCTGTTGTTCAAATTGGGTTTCTCGATAAATGTACCCAAATCGCACCCGGTGCCTTCTCAGCGCAGCCTGTTCATAGGGGCAATACTGGACACTACTGTGTGTTGAGCATTCCCGCCTCCACAGTGGATTCTTGACATACAGGAAGTGATTCTTTTATTTCACGATGGAGCTGTTGTTCCAGTCCTGAAGGTTCTACGCCTGCTCGGTCTGTTCGCCTCCTGCATTCTGTTGGTCAACCATGCACGCTGGCATATGAGGAGCCTCTGCAGGCAGTGGTATCAGCACAACAGAGATCTCGGGGAGAAGATTAGAATTTCCAGAGAAGCGCAGCGGAGCTGACTTGGTGGAGTGTGCAGGGCAACGTGTTGCAAGGAAAGCCCTTTTAGCCTCCTCCACCGGTGGCCACAGTGATCAAGGATGCCTCCACTCTAGGGTGGGTTGCTCATCTGGGGGATCTGGAAGTCAAAGGTCTTTGGTCTCCAGAGGAAAGGTTGCTTCATATCAACCTGTTGGAATTGCGGGCGATACGTTTGGCACCAAAGGCTTTCCTTCCTTCCCGTCGCTGTCAGTTGTTTCAGATCCTAACGGACAACACTACCGCAATGTGGTACACACAACAAACAGGAAGGTGTAGGGTTGTATCGTCTCTGCGACTCTGGTCATGGGCTCAGAGCCAACGGATTTGTGTGTTTGCAAATCATCTGGCCGGTGTGCTAAATGTTCATGCGGACAGTCTCAGTCGGCGTTACTCAGTGGCGGCTTCATCCAGAGGTGGTCCATCACATCTTTCAGATGAGGGGGTCTCCTCGGTTGGACCTATTTGCCACTCAGGAGAATGCACACTGCCCGTTGTTCTGCAGTCTCCTGTATCCGATGCAGGGAGCGTTGGGGGACGTGTTTCAGATAGATTGGAGCTCTCAACTCCTTTACACGTTTCTTCCCATCCTCTTGATTCCTCAGGTTCTGAGGAAGATTTGCCAAGATCAGGCCCAAGTTATATTGATCGCCCCGGATTGGCCAAAAAGGGTTTGGTACACATATCTTCTTCACCTATCATCGCACCCTCCCCTCATACTCCCTCTCAGGGCAGACCTCCTCTCACAGTCGCAGGGGCAGGTTCTACACCACCCACCTCCAGAGTTTGCACCTTCATGCTTGGAGATTGAATGGGGCAACCTGAGTTCTTTCTCTCTCCTGCCAGATATAGTAGATGTTATTTTATCATCCAGGCGACACTCCACTAAATCTGTTTGCTCTTCGCGATGGTCTATATTTGTTAAGTGGTGCGGAGAGAGAGAGACATTCACCCTCTTAAGGCCCGTTTGTCTAAAATTTTGAAGTTTTCTCTTTCTTTGGCACAGCAAGTTTGTGCTGTGGCTACTGTCAAAGGTTATTTATCAGCTTTGTCTGCCTTTATATGTTTGCAGGACCAGCCGTCTTTATTTAATTACCCCATTGTCTTGAGGTTCATTAAGGGCCTTACAAATAAGTTTCCTCCCACTCCTTTCATTATGCCTCAGTGGGATGTGAATTTAGTCTTTACTTTTTTAATGGGTTCTCTGTTTGAGCTTCTTCATTCTTGCCCGTTGAGGCTTCTTTAATTTAAAACAGTTTTCTTAATTGCCATTACCTCGGCTAGGAGGGTAAGTGAGCTTCAGGCTCTTAGCTCCAAACCTCTTTTCCTAACCATTCATGCGGATAAGTTGGTTCTAAGGACCAGGGCTGATTTCCTTCCCAAGGTGGTTAACCCTTTTCATATAGGACAATCTATTACTTTACCCACTTTCTATCCTCCCCCTCACCCTTCCAATGCTGCATCGTTTGGACCCTAAAAATGCTTTTATTTGGATCGGACTAGTGATCTGAGGCTGGACGATTTATGTTGGAAAGATGAAAGGCAAGTCAGTGCACAAGAGGGCCCATTCCAGGTGGATTATCTTGTGCATCAAGATTTGCTACTCACTGGCCAAGAAGGACCCTCCAGAAGATATCAGAGCTCATTCCACCAGAGCTAAGTCTACTTCTCCTGCTTTGGCTAGAGATGTTCCTATTCTTGATATATGTAAAGCAGCAACTTGGGCCTCCCTCCACAACTTTGCAGAGCATTACTGCTTGGACTCTGAGGTTAGGAGGGATGGCCATTTTGCTTGCTCTGTTTTACAGGATTTTATGGTTTAGTCCAGTGGAAACCCTCCTCCGGAAGAGGTACGGCTTTGGGAATTTATTCAAAAGGTGAGAAATCCACAGGCAGAAGTATCCATCAATATCTGCCTGTGGATTCCTCAAGCTACCACCCGCCTCCCTGTTGTCCACCTGCTTCTACCCAATTTTTTTTAATTTTAATTATGCTGATATCTTAATAATGAGAAATGCTTTTGTTTTGATATTTCTCTTTACTCTTATTGATTATGCAATGGTGATTTTACATGTATGCTTACTATTATTATTATTTTGGCATTTGTAGAGAGCACTGCAACCCTGCGGGCATCCTGGTGCTGAAAAGATAGCAAGGAACCAAGGAAAAAGCTGTTACGAATGTAACGGGCAATGTACAGAAGAAGAGCACTGTTGCTAAGAGGCAGGATTTTCAAACTTTTTGAAAGAGCCTGGTATTAACTCTTTTTCAGAACAATGCCAGATTCTGAATACTCCTGATTTCAAGGGGAAGAAGATTACAGAGGTGGGCAGCTGCCACACTAAAAGCTCTCCCTCCCAGGGTAACCTTCTTTGTCCTGGGGATTCTGGCCAGACTGGCAGAAGAGGAGAGGAGAGTATGTGTAGGTTCATACCATTGGAACCTATTTTGAATCAGCTTTGGGTCTTGCCCATGAAGTGCCCTCAACACTATACATGGGGATTTGAACAGGATCCTCTGGGCTACTGGCAGCCAGTGTAGCTCTGACAGTGCTTGTGTTGTCGAGGACCGGCGTGCTCAGCCGAGAGCCAATTTAGCTGCTGCTGCCTGGATACTCTGGAGCCTGGCAATCAAGTATTCCGGGGATTCCAGAAGCAGGGCGTTACAGTAATCCAGGCGGTCCAGTATAATACTTCTGATTACCGTAGTGTGTGCCTGTGCCGGTAGCAATGGCAGCACTTTCCGGAGGCCTCGGATGAGAGTGTAACAGCCCCCCCCCAGTTTATTGACATGATTTGATATGCTATGTATATATTTGAAAATGTGTTGGTCCACCCATTTGCCTCGGTGGCATGGAAAAAATGGGTGGAACTGATGTCAGGACACCGACTAGGGCCTTTTGTGGCTCCGATGATGTCATACTGTGCCTCAAGCGGAACCCGTCAATTGTGACGTCCTCGTCGACGTGGGAGAGCTAGGAAAGAATTTTCACTCGGAATGCTGGTGCAGGAGGTATTCAAAAGGGAAGGAATCCACAGGCAGATATTGTATCAACCAGAAAAAGCGTTACCGAAGGTAAGTAACTTGTTCATAAGGTTTGTTGCTCTGGACTTGCCAACTGGGTCTCTTAACCGGAAGGCCAAAATGAGACTAAACCATGATTGTTCAAGTTTTCCCTCATCATGTTTTGATAGATGCTTCTCTTAAAGGTACAAAATCTTGGATGCCAGGTAAATATACCCCTCTCATACCATGCAAAGCTATTGAATAGGGAAAATGCCTTTCACATCCCACGTAAGATGTTTTATGTCATATGATGTTATGTGTGTGCTCTGATTTATCTTGCAGCCTGCAAGGACATCATAGCTAATGCTACATCTGGAGTGCATTTTCGTTTTTCATGTGCAACCCAGAAATCCCCAGTCCATCCCATCCCACCCCACCCTCCCTCAATCTCACCAACCTGTGGGGACATCGTACTGCCCCAGCCCCCACAACAACGAGTTCTCTGATGAATCAGAGAAAACGTCCCATTCCTGATGTCCCACTCCCTCAATGATAGGTGGTGAAAAGGAGGGCTTTGGGGAATCCTAATTAAATCAATAGTGGGAACCTGACTCTTAATAAGAAAGGTAATAAGGTAGAACAAGTCTGGCAGTGCTGGGACTATGCGGTAATTAGAGCTGATCATTGTCATTCATTCAGTCATTATCATGTAGGCCGTTCCTAGTCCACAATTTTAAAATGATTGTGGCCCACTCCTCAGAGATACGCATGTGAGAAAACCTCTTATGATTATCACTTGGGCTGGTTCTTGAAGGAAGACCTGAACTCCTGCACCTTGGAATCCAAGGATCAGTTGTAACTCCAAGTTGACATTTAACTGTTCGTTGATTCCCCTATGAATATACTTTGATCTTTGATATGGAAAGCGATGTGCCTATGGTTCCTGACAATTTACGTCCCACTTTTGTAAATTGGGATTGTACATTTTTCTTGGAGTAATGGTTATATCTAAGCCTTCAATGACATCGTTTGTGTGTAATATGGTTGCCTCAGCAGAAGGGGTGACATGATGTACCGTATGATCCCAGCCCATTTCAACAATGTTGCCATCTTCTTCGTTATCTCTCCCCCATATAATCAGAGAGTAATACCCAAAACCGATCATTTCCACCCATTTTGTGTTTGCTCCAGGCCAGCCTTCGTGTATTAGGATTGTCTGAGTTACCTGGTTCACACTTGGGAGCCTGATTTTAGGAACTAGTTCAGAAAAGGCACACACACCACATCAACTCAACAAGTAGCTGCCACTTTCCAAATGGTAGTGCATAATGTTAAATAAAAGAGGGAGTAAAAGGACATTCACTGGTACTTTGGGGCTGAACCATGACCATATCAAAATAAAGGTAGTTATAAGGGTAACAGAATAGCACTATTGTTATGGGGGATAATCGCAATATGTGCCATTGCACATCAAGGAGTAATGGAAAGTAATGGCTATATTAGAAGCTATTAGAGTTGAACCACAATGCAAGAGAGAACAGAATTGCATTGAACAGGAGGCTTCAAGCGTGAGATGACTGAACAGTTCTTTTAGAAAAGGATCGGATTGAGCAGGATTTTGATAGTGCAGGGTGACTGAACACAACTTTAGAGCAAATGTGTTCTCTTTCTTTCACTAACCGATTTTACATTAGGAAGGGTATTGACACGAGAGAGGGAAGCATTCCTCTCTCTTTTTAATTGTCTACACTACAATTCAATTTTTCAGATATAAAACACTGTCAAGACAAAATGCCATAGGGAAATAACAAATACCAATCACTGAAGTTCTGTGGTGCAGGATTGAAATGCAGGCTAGCATTTATATTGTTCTTATTTGTTTCTATCCAGGACAAGCACGTTCTCTCAGTAGTGATGATAGACAAAATGCTGGATAAAATGAAAAAGTCCAATGAACTTCTAGAACTCATCCTTAAAGGACTGAATGACTACCTCGAAAAGAAGCGCCTTTTCTTCCCTCGGTTCTTCTTTTTATCCAACGATGAGCTACTTGAGATTCTTTCAGAAACAAAGGATCCAACAAGGTAATATTGAGCAGATCATGAAAATATTTTAATAAAGCATTCAAAATGTTTTGAGCCATGCAATGTTTTAACACCATAATAGAGTGCAGGGATACAAATACTTTCAAATATGATTATGCACTTGTCTGCCTTTGAAAAACACAAAAAAGAAAACAATCCATTGTGGTTGAACTTGTTATCCTTATCCCATCAATGATCCTCAATGTCAGTCTTTCATGAGGGCATTTCCTTTAGACACTATTATCAATAGTGATCACCAGTAACTCTACTTACAAAGCAGCCTACATAGGCTTTGGAGGCAGAGTTTCAGGATGCAGTTATCTATTTACTGGGGTCAGAATTTGTGCCGAACCATCCCCCAGGCATAGGCAGCGAGGCAAGTCCTAAGGGAAAGCTTGGCTCCACGGAAGACATGACGCAAGGTAGCAGTTTCTTGAAAGCTGTACCAAGCTCTTCCCAGTGCTTAACCCTTTCGATGCCATGATGCACAGTTGAGCTGTGCTGATGACGAGCTGAGCTCGTCATGACACCAGCAAAATGGCAATTTCCAGCACAGGAGGGGAAAACGCCTAGCAGCCAAGGTGTTAGGCCCTCCATCATCTTGACCAGCCGTTCTGGAGTGGCTCCTGCCATCAGATACACATGAGAGTTTAGTGAGGAGGAAGGTGGCCCCTATTCACATGTACACAGTGTGTTTACTGAATTCTCGCGATGAGGCTGCAACTGAGTAGTTTTGATGACCACCCCCTCCTCCCTTCTGTCTCCTCCAATGGAGCTTCCCCCAAAACTCTCTCCTGGAGGTGTCATCCATGAGAACTTGTGGGATTGCTTAATTTAAAACCAGATGAATGTTGTTGAAAGATAGAAATGATGAGCTGAAGGTTATTAAAAAAACGCGTGTCAGAGCCTGGGTTTAATATTTCATATTTTATACATGTAAAATCTAAAGGCTTTAAATGTATTTGCTAGTTTCACAATTTATTTTGTTTCTTATCTCATCACTATAATTAATTGTTTATGTAATTTCACTAGACCATTGTAGATCTATTATGCTGTACTTTACATTCATGAATTTGTTTTCCTTTAATTTTTCAATAAAGAATTACGACCCAAAAAAAACTTGTGTTTCAGAGCCTGGGTTTAAGCTGTTCCAGAAATGAAGATATCATAAACTGGTTGTACATGTATGTGTATCTTTTGTTTTGTAGGGTGCAGCCTCACTTGAAAAAATGTTTTGAAGGAATTGCCAAAGTAGAATTCACTGATGTCTTAGATATCACTCATATGAAAAGCAGTGAAGGCGAAATCGTTCAACTGACCGATACAATTTCAACTTCGAAAGCTAGAGGTCAAGTGGAAAAATGGCTACTTGAGCTGGAGACAAACATGATAAAGTCTGTTCACAAGGTAACATCGTTCCTGTGCTCGCTATTACAATTGATAATTTGCAGCATGATATTCCTTTAGTTCTATTTTCTGACCTAGGGGCTCTGTGGGGCACCAGGAAACATAACAGTGGCATTCACACTAGTAATCCCAGGTAGAGAAATGGCCAAAGAAGGTAGTTTAGGGCACCCATTCCCTGGAGCCTACAACCTGATATACTCGGAGGGGGTGCAGTTCAGGTGGGGGCCAATGTATTTCTCTCAAATGTCTTCTTCATCCCAGTGCTTACGCATGTCTCAACTGTAGTATTTTTTCTATGTTTATTACATAAACCCCTCCAACCCACCCCACACCTGTTTTTCTTCCTGTCTGAAGGGCGTTCAGTTGGAATGCTAAGTTTGTTCATTTCTGTCAGTCTGCAGTAATGTGAGCATTTTTCACATTGTTTTTGCATTTATGTGACTGCATGTTTTTGGTGCTTTGTTTCTGTGCCTGCACTGACCTTACTGGTGTACCGGTGTGTTGAGTCCCTGCGCTGCTCCCAACTCGATCCCCGCACATATGCTTGACTGGGGCGGAGAGCTTTCTCTGCTGTCGGGGCAGGCCGTTTCGGCACTGAGGGTCCAGCAGCACCTGGCTCCGCGGCCATGTCTTTGTATGTGGCTGTGGAGGAGGTGGCAGGGCTGTCTTTTGGGAATCCAAGTCTCGTCGGTTCTGAGACTTGGTTGCTAGCAGATGGTATATTTAGGGACAGCTGGTTACTTTCTCTTTGACTTTTTGGTTCTTATTTGCTGTCATGGGGGATGAGGAGGTTAACCTGGTAACAATCTGTTTCTAAGTGGAAACATGTGTAGAACCTGCAGGAGGATGACCGGTTGCAGATCTCCTGGTTGGATTTTCAGAATTGTATTAATTCTGCGGGTCAGGCTGTGCTTATTGAGCCTTCTGCCAAAAATATCACGGGGATGAAGGTGATGAGTTGGACAATTCCCCAAAGGGGAACTATATCCATGGTATAGTCCTTTCCGACATGTTAGCCCATATTCGAGAGGTCCTGGGATTTGATCTTAAATATTTGGTGGATGATGGCTTTTATTCCAAGTATATTAACTCAGTGAAGAAGGCATGATGTCATTAAGGAGATTCTGGCTAAGGAATGGCTTGAGGTCGACAAGCAGGGGAATCTTTGCTTTCCTGGAAAAGAGGTATCACTTAGCGGAGTTTGATGTCCAGTCTCCTCAGGTTCCTAAGGTCAACTCCATTTTGGCCTCAATGGCTTCTTCCTCTTCTTTATCTTCAGAGGAGGCTTCCCTTTCTAATCCAGTTAAACGGAAGACGGAGACGGCCTTCAAACGTTCCCAAGCTGCATCTCATTTTGGGATTAGGACTAGGACTTACTACGCCTATGCCTCCCAGGTCCTTATCAAGGATTTTGAGAAGTTATTTGATTGTCTTCAGGACAATCTTGGGATAGATGGAGATCTTCCCGCTGTGTATGTCCGATGCCACTTTTGATACTCTGTGGGTCTTCTCGGCTGCTGGGATAGCAGTGGCTGGTAGATGGTCCCTGGGGACAGATCCTTGGTGTCTTGAGGCTACTCAGAAGGCCTTTATTCATAAGCTACCTTTTGAGGGTCTCCAGCTTTTTAGGGACACATTGAACACAATGGTTCAGTGTTCTGCAGAAGGAGTTGTTGAAACTGTTTCAGTGTGTCCAGAAGAAGAAGTCCTTTTTCCATAAGCAGAACTTTCAGGGTGTTCTCTCCTCTTCTGAGCCCTTTTGTGGATCGGCCTGTGTTCGGGGGCTGTATTCCAAAACAAGTCCCAGCCTCAGCTGCAGCAGCCACTGGGTGCTAGGCAGAAGTGACTATGTTATGGTGGTGGCCCGGCTCCGTTTGTTCCTGGATCAGTGGTCAAGTCTGATTTCTGACCAGTGAGTCCTGTCAGTCATTAGTCAGGGGTACCAGATTCTGTTTAAGGGTCCTCCCCCTCAGATCCGCTATCTGGTTACCCCGTTGTCAACTGACCCAGTGAAGAGAGCTGTTATGTTGTCTGGAGAGGGATTGTTACTTGCGAAAGGCACTGTTCTCCTGGTTCTGGAGGCGGAACGGGGCCTGGGCTTCTATTCCACACTCTTCTTGGTCCCAAAACCAGATGGTTCTTAACCCCCAATTCTGATTCTCAAGGCTTTGAACAGGTTGGTTTGACTGGATCGCTTTCGGATGATCACCTTGCAGTCCATCATTGCCCTCAACCAACAGGGCAATTTTCTTGCTTCCCTGTACTTGGAAAACGTCTATTTTCACATCCTTGTACATCCTGGAAGCTAACAGGTCCTGAGGTTTGCATTGGACGAGGTCCATTACCAGTTTTAGGTGTTGCCTTTCTGCCACTCTACATCTCCCCAGACTTTTACCAAGGTAATTGGCTCCTGCTGTGGGGGGTTTGCAGCTTCAGGGTTTCTGTGTGTTTCCCTATATTGATGATTTTTGATCTCTGCTTCCTCCCTTCCTAAGGCTCTTTTGGTAGTGGAGGCAACCATGGACATGATCTGGGGTCTGGGAATGAAGTTAAATCTGGTGAAATCTCATCTGGTCCCTGTTCAGAGACTGCAGTTTATCGGGGTAATTTTCAACACCATGTTGGGGCAGTGTTTCTTCCTCCTGCTCCCATCTCTTCCCTGCAGCTTCTTCTGCGGGATCTCCTGAGTTGGCAATCTACTCCGGCTCAGACTTGGTTGTGGGTCCAGGGGTTGATGGCTGGAACCATTTCTGTGGTTCCCTTGGTTTGCCTGCACCTCAAGCCTTTGGTAATGTATCTATTGCCTCTGTGGAACCCCACCCATGCAAGTTATGACTCTCTCATTCCTCTCTCCCCTGTTCTGGAAAAGGGGGTACTGTTTTCAGCTTCCCCCTCCTCTCTTGCTGTTGACCGGTGCCAGTTTTGAGGATTGGACGGCTACATTGGGGTCTTTAGAGGCCAAGGGCCAGTGGTCTTGGGAGGACAGTGCCCGTTCATTGAATTGGTGGGAGTTGGCGGCCATTTGGCAGGCAATACTTTTCTTTCAGGTTCCCCTCGTGCGGGTGAATCTGGTGGTTTGTACCGAAAATCAGGTGGCTTGCTGTTACTTGAACTGCCAAGTTGGGACTTGATATAAGTCTCTAAATCAGCTGGCTTCCATGATTTATGCCTGGGCGGAGTCTTACCACTCTGCCTTGAGGTCTGTTGATATTCAGGGTCACCTGAACTTCATGAGGACAGCTTGAACTGCAACATTCCTTCCTCTGTTCTGTTCCATTTGTCTTTGCCCCTGTTTTCGGTTCAGGTCGCCTTAGATCGACTTTTGCTTCTCTGCACAATGCCCTCCTCCCTCGGTTCTGTTCTGAGGTGGTTTGTCCTCAGGCAAGGGGCGGTGGGTGCCCTCCTGATTCCTTGGCCTTTATGCCTTCTGTATGCCTCCCCGTCAGAGGGTGGTACAGAAGATTCTGGTGGAAAGGTGTTCTCCTAATTGCTCTTTTTTGGCCTCACCGCCTTTGGTTCCCGCTGTTACTGCGGCTGTCTGGGGCGGGTTTGTTTGGCTTCTCGTGATCTCTTCCGTCGTTGCCTCGTCTTCATCAATTAAAGCTGTCGGTCTGGTCCTTCAACGTTTGACGTTGGAGTATTTCGGTTGTTCTTCTATGGTGGCCGTGGATATCAGGTATTCCTGTAGGCCTTCTACCCTCAAGTGTTACAGTAAACATTGAGGTTCTTTTGTCACTTGGTGTGCCCCTCATGGCGTCGATCCTGTGGTTGGTGTTCCAGTCTCTACTCTTGAGTTTCTCAAAGATGGTTTTTTGAATGATCTTACTCCTCCTACTTTATTTGCTCCGTGGGCTGCTGTCGGGCATGTATGAGTTTAGGGTCCTCATTGGATGGTATTGCTGCTTTGGTGGGTCGCCTCCTGCGGATTTTTCTCCTTCGTCATCCAGTCACTCCTGTGGTTTTGCCCTCTTGGGATTTGCCCACTGTTATGCAGGACTTCGAATTGTCCCCTTTTGAGCCTTTGTTTGAGGCTGATTTTCTGTGGTTGTCTGCTACATTGGTCTTCCTGTTGGCTATCACCTCTGCTCAGAGGTTGGGTGAGTTGGGAGCCTTGCTTATTTATTTTCCTTATCTGCAGGTCTTGCCTGACAAGGTGGTGTTGCGGCTTGACCTGAACTTTCTTCCTAAGGTTTCCTCCAAATTCCATTAGTGGCAGGAGGTGGTTTTTCCTGATTTTTCCTGGGGATGAGGGTGCTCTTGCTCCTTCTACCATGGATTTTCGCGGGACCCTTCAGGTTTACCTCCAGCATACCCAGGGTTTTCGTCTTTCTCCTTCCATGTTTGTGTCCAGTGTTGGTATGGCTAAGAAGAAGAAGGTGTCTACATCCACCATTAGTTGGTGGGTGGGTTAGATGGTTAGCCAGTCCTATAAGTCCATGGGTCTGGCTCTGCCAGCTGAGGTACAAGGGCAATCAACGCAGTCGGTGTCCGCTTCCTGGGCTGAAGCAGCTTGTGTTTCTATCCCAGAGATTTGTAGGGCGGGTACCTGGCAGTCCCTTCATACTTTTGTCCAGCATTATCGTCTTGATGTCTTGCATGCCTCTGTAACCATTTTGTTGTTGGTATTATGAACGCTGCTGTGTCTTAATCTTGTTTTTGATTAAACGTTTTACTGCATGGTTCCTTTGTGTCATGCGTTTTCTTGGTATCTTTGCTTGTGAGGTCCTCACATTTGTAAGGACTGGTCAAGGCGGACATATAAGGGGGTAATGAGTCGTTACTCACCATCTTCACTACCCAGATTAAGTTCCTCCTCTTCCCAGTCTATTTCTCTCCCTCCTGCTGTGGTTGTGTCTGGTCTTTTTGATAAGAGGCATGGCGAGGTTGGTAGGGGTTTATGTAATAAACATAGAAAAAATACTAGCTTTGAGATAACCTATTGGGAGGCAGGATTGCCTCACTTGGGATGAGGAGGACCTTAATCTGGGTAATGAAGATTACCAGTAAGTAATGACATATTAATGCAAATATGGTGGTTTACACACGTGCTTCATGCTCTATGAAATGGTTGCATAAAACATTGGTAAGCCTCTGCACCAAATTTCCAGAGGTGAAATATAGTGAATTATTTTAGAATTTTGTATTTGTATTATAAAGTGAAGTTGATGTCTCTTCTAGTGTCATTTTTATGTCTGGGTTTGGACCACTTTGTTATCAATACTCCAGAAAAGACAGAATAAAAGTAACAGAAGGGAAAAGGGTGTTAGCCAACCAGCTTCATCCATTGGGCATAGGTGCTGGAAGTAGAGGGGCGGGGGTGCTGCAGCACCCCCAAAAATAACCATGCTGGAGTTCGTAAGGTGAATGAGCAATACAAAAGCCTTTGAATTTTGTTCATCTTTTCACATTTGCTGTGCGTTCAAAGACAAATGTCAGAATTCAAGCTGACTTCTGTCAAATTGCTTCTTACTTAGAAACTGGTGTTTACTTTTATTTTTCTGACCACAAAATGAGAGAATTTTGTAAATATGACCTAGGTGACAATCTTCCTGGGGTACAGGAAGTGAAAGGAAAGGCTGTACGATGTCACTTTTTTTCTAACACACAATAACATTTAAATACCTGTAAGTTAACTATATATCATCAATTCGGGTTGCACATTGTTTGCAATTCTAAAATGTGATGGAAACAAAGAGTTTAATAGGATCAAAACAGATCCAGATCCTTTACTTGATGAAGCACTTGTGGAGAAGTGTGGCTCAGGGGTTAGAGGCGGCAGACCCGGAAGCTGAGATCGGCCCTGGACCAGGGTTCAATTCCCCGCCTCGGCGGGTCTTGGGCTAAAAAATTCCACGGACTCGATAATTCTCGCTTCGGTGCCTTCTCAACTCACGGGTTCACACTCTGCGACTCTGGGCAATAGCTTGCTTAATCTCCACAACGGCCCCTCGCGGCGGGATGCCTGGCTTTCACCTTGTGGATACCCTGCCGGGGTTATCTCACAGGGGAATATCAGGACGGGTTCCCTAAGCAAGCGCCGGGAAACCCTTTGTGGGTAGCTCTGCGCTATATAAGCTCAAATACATATATATTTACAAGCACAAATTATAAATATTTGCTGAAATCTTATTTCTCAACATTGTTGTTTGTGGCTGTATAATTGCACCTGTAAAACCTGCATTTCTATGCAAATTTAGTAGCTATTTCAGTGGAAAATTTGCTGTATGTAAATGACAGCAATACAACGCCAGTGCTCCAAAATACACCTCCGGCTAGGTAGCAAACCCTTACTACTCTCCTGTTGAATTGGCTTGGCATGTTTGCTCAACGTACATTTTGTGGGACACTTGGATTTTTCATTATCTGTATGACTTCAGTAAGATAACATTAATGACTGCTACACTACACAGAAAACTGTTGCAGCATCACTGCCATTGGGAGTCCTATTTTTGCCAATTGGCCCTTGCTTGAATGGGCTAAGCAGATGAGAACGCATTGAATGTGGACTCCTTTTTCCTGGTCCCTCTGAAATATACAGTTCCAGGTGCCTTAGGAATAAAAGGAGTTAGGATCAACGATTATTTACCAAATTACATTGTAATCCATTTGGTCACACAGCAAAACTCAGAGTCAATTGATAGGATTAAGTATAGATGTATTACAAATTCAAAGCACAGCTGATCTAAATCAGCTGCAGGAACATAGTATAAAAATACAGAATTACTGGAGGATAGCTAAAGCAACGAAAAAAATTAATCCACAATGACAGGAAACAAATGAGGGATTTGGTAGCAGCAAAGTATAGAAAGAGGAAAACAGTTTGAGAAATAGATTGAAAGTTAGAACCGCTTGCCCACACATGAGGCTATCTAAGAAAACCTACTAATCCCTGTTCTAACTCTGGTCAAGAAAACACTATTAATTCAGGAAAGCAGAGAAAGGTGTCGGCATAGCAGAACATCTGTAGAAATTCTCAAAAGTAAAGTATATTGTATAGCATGAATCCACATAACAGAGAGGTTTCAAAGAGGTCTGTACTTCTTGGAGTCTAAAGGGAATCTGAACCAAGCCGAAGTGCAACACACACGTATACCCACCAAAGAACCTTCAAATATCCCAGACCATGTGCCCAATTAATTTTTATCCTCAAACAAATAACTTGGAAGCGACACTTGAGATTTTTTTCCTTTGGTCCACATATTAAACGTCCTTGGATTCCTCCTGTCACTGCATTCCTCTCGGACTGTAGTCCTCCGTTTATCCGTTAGTTTTCTTATCTTTGCCAAAAGATACTCCTTCCAAGCTTTGCTATCTCTTTCACACTATGTGCGTTTCTTTAACCATGAGCACATTAACTGCATCTGCAGAGGAGAGAAAAACATTGACCCCAAATCAAGCATTCATGTTAAATTTAAACATTGCGAAATCGAAAACCTTGAGGCCTTTGATGAACTTCAGTTCAGCAATCATTTCAATACATGCTTAAATGCATGAATACGGGTACATATACAACTTAGATATAATTGTAGAGCACTATTCAAATCCATGCACTATCAGTTATCTAAAGAAATATGTGATCATATAAGAAATACAATGTTATTCAAACCACACATATATAGATATATATGAGAACTGCGATTCGTTGTTACTGTAAAGAAAATGTTCATATACACACTCATATAAATGTGGATATTACATTGTAGATGCACTTCTGAAAAATTGTCCAAGTGCACCACATTGCATGATTACGGTTACATCACACGAGTACATAAGGCCATACGTAAACATATATGTGTCTTAGTTAAACAAAGGGTGAAGCGAAAATTATACTGCTCCACAGTCTCCTATGTTATTTTGCACACTGTTACCTTATGCTATTGACTTTCCTATACGTTTTTGGTGACATAACATCAAGTGGTTCCTTTTTCAGACAGCAGCTATTACAGCAGTGGTACCTTCCACGCCTCTGCTGGCGGTTGTTCAGACCAAAACCAGAGCTGCCGTCAGTTCCGTCCGATACCCCGACCTTCTGTCACTCTTCACTGCTGCTGCCCTGTTGCCTCTCAGCCGTAACCCCCCACTTCCTGCCCCACTCCTGCTTATCACAGCTCTTCCAAACAGCCACAAGCATATTCCTTGCTTTGCTTGTGCCCACTCTCCAGAGAGTCGGCGTGCCAGGCACCTACAGTGGTAGCTTTCACTGATTAGACATTGGCCCAGCCAAACAGGTTCTTTATCCCTGCTTATGGAACCTAACCCAGTTGATCCATTAACACCTGCCATTGAGGGGCTTATTGCTGATATCCCTCTCGACACATTGACCCACATGACTCCTGTGACAAGAATAAGAGACAAGAACAAGAGCAGCTTGAATCACCGCTCATTTGATATTTCAACAAAAACCTGTTTGTTTAGTATTCTGTATCCCAGCATCCATCTGTGTCTGCAATGAGTGTGTCTGCTGCTGGTGTTCAGCGTGCCTGAGAGCTCCTTGTGATTATGCCACCGGGCCACTCAGGGCCGGCTTTTGGGAGGTTCAAGCGGTGCCAAGGTCAAGAGGGCGCTATTTGTGCTCTGAAATCGTCGCTAGTCACATCGCCCAAAAGCCTGCACTGCTAAACACTGTTGTCCCTCTTTCTTTTCTACAATGTTAATCTTCGCTCCGCTCTCTGCAGCATATGAAAGTTGTCCTGTTAAAAATAATATAAATGATAATGTGCAACTTTCTATTTAAAGAATGTGTTCAGACCTTGCCTGTTAATTTCTTTCTTCTTCTGTGTCCTGTACATGCTGTGTTCTATCATGTATGTGAAACTTCAATTTGTGTTTTATTAACACTCAGTCAAAATAGTTATATATACCAAGCATTGGCAAACCATCAGGATTCATTTTTTAGGTGCATGCACAAAGAAGCACAAATTGGTGCAACATGGTATGGTACACGGACCCAGGAAAACACAAACACGAAGACCATTTTCTCCCAAGTCCAACAGATGATGACCATGCACACAAATCATAAAACATACAGTTATTAAAAAGTGAAAATAGACCAACATTTATATACAAACTTGTGCAACATGTTGCATAGGGGAGTTTACATCAGGGGCACAAAGTAAGCTGCCAACAAAAAGCAGAGTGTGATATGTATTAGTGAGAACAGGGTGAAGCGCCGCAGTAGAATACTCAGATTTGCATCATAGTGATGAACCTGTGGGGAGGAGCAATGGATAGTAGGCATAAAAGTAGCACTAGTGACACAACTTAGGAGAGGACAAGGTGCTCAGCCTCACCGGAAGACTCGTTGCTGTGCCTAATGAAAGCACTGAGTGCTGCAAATCAAAGGAACACCAAGTGCTGTGTCCTAACATCTGTTCCCCATCTAATCCTTATTTAATT
Organism: Lissotriton vulgaris; assembly: GCF_964263255.1. NCBI lineage: Eukaryota > Metazoa > Chordata > Amphibia > Caudata > Salamandridae > Lissotriton > Lissotriton vulgaris. The sequence continues at coordinate 504,978,924 of NC_141687.1, read as the reverse complement.
TACATGATATTTGAGCATGATATTTGAGCATATATTGTATATACACTAAAATCTATCCTGTATATATTTAATATGATATTTGAGCATATATTGTATATACACTAAAATCTATCCTGTATATATTTAATATGCAGTTAAGAAACTATACAACTCAACACAAAAAATAATGTTAGTTTGGGGGGGGGCGCCAGCAAAGATTGTCGCACAGGGCGCCACAACCTCCAAGGCTGGCCCTGGGGCCACTCTTTGGGTCAGCATGCCCAAAGGTTCTCTGCATTCCTGCCACTAGGTGGCTGTTGGTTTTGGTGCTCCTTCTGATCCTGCCCCCGAGATGCTGTTGGCTTTCAGCCACTTAGGAGCTCTTTCTGATTGTGTAGCCGACCGGCAGCTAAGGAGTATTATCAAAGTCAGTAGGTCTGTCTTTTTTTTTTAAGTTCAAGTTTATTGATACCAAACAGAAAATACAAAGTGATATGCATTAAGAGAAAAAATAATACAAGAAATACTGGAATATTCAATGCAAGATAATAGAAAAAGCGGAATCAATAAACGATACTCTCTCGTTCGTGAAAAAAGGAATGAGAGAGAGAAAAAATAAAAATAAAAACTGAAAGTAATCAAGAAGATCAAATTCAATTACAACAGCAAATGCACAAATTACATTGAATGCAAAAGAGCAAGCAAGCAGATAATCATATAAATAACAGTTGCTAGAATAAATAACGGTATAGGAATAGACAAAAAGACAACGATGTAGTGTTCAAGGGGGTTTACGAACTTCATCTGGTAAATTAGAGGGAGCAATGGTGACAGGAGGGGGAGAGGGAGAGGAAGTGGAGGAAAGGTAATCGGTGAGTGGGATCCAAAGGAGGTCACGTTTGATGGCAAGGGAAACAGGGGATACATAATTGGTATCTAAACGATGATTAAAGCAAATAGCATTCCACCAGGCAGAATAAGTAAGTTTTGAGGAATCTTTCCAATTGGAAGTAATTAAGTGGAAAGCTACCGCAAGGAAAAGGTCAAACAACTTATAGTGAGAAGGGGATTGAGGTAACTCTGGAGAGAGGGAGCCGAGGAAAACAATGGATGGAGTAAATGGGAGTTGAAAATGGAAAATAGTAGAAATACGTGACCAAATTCCATGCCAAAAGGAGGTAACGTTAGGGCAATGAAATAACATATGGGACAAATCAGCCGAAGTGGATGAACAGGACCAACATGTTGGAGAGAAATCAGGGAGAAAGAAGCTAATTTAGATGGAGAGAACAATAATCTTTGATAAATAAAATAAAGAGTTTGTGTAGTGTTGGCAGCACGAGAGGTTTTGTGTATCTTAATCCAAAGCTTATCCCATAAAGAGACAGACCACATGACTGATAAATCTTGTTCCCAGGCCAGTTCAGTGCGAGATTTAGAGCGTTCCGAAGGTGTTAAAAAGCAGGAGTAGATACGAGAAGCAGAGGGAGAAGAAGTTAAGAGTGGAGATAAAAGAGGGTAGATTGGGGGAAATTCTGAAGAAGCTGGAAGGGAATGAAGGAAGGAAAGAAGTGCAGGAAGGAGTAGATTATATTGTTTATGAAAGGAGTTGGGAAGAAGATAATGGGATTGCAATTCAGAGAAGGATAAGGGAACTCCATCACAAAGCAACTGCGAAATCCATTTTATGCCTTTAGAGTGCCAGGATTTCCAACAGAAGGAACGATTTTTAATGCAGAGCTGTTTATTGTGCCAAATGGGTTGGTAAGATAAAAAAGCGGAGGAGGGATAAGTAGAGGGGATGAGGGGAGTAAGAATGTGACACGAATGAGCAATAATAGGAGAACGCAAGAGAGAAGTGTGAGACGAAAAGCAAGTAATTCTGAAAAGTCAAAGGGAGAGATGAAAGACTTCTCTAAGGATAACCAAATTGGAGGATAGGTAGGGGGATCTGTAGATATCCAGCGAAGAGTTTGCCGCAGGGAAAAGGAGTGATGATAAGTTTTGAAACTTGGAAATTTCAATCCTCCTTGGGACTTGTCCTTTTTAAGAAAGGAGAGTGCAATTCGAGGAGGTTTGTTCTGCCAAAGAAATTTAGACAGAAGAGAGTCTAATCGTTTAAAATAATAATGAGGAATACGGACAGGAATCATAGAAAGGGAGTAGAAGATAATAGGGGCTAGCATCATCTTAATCGAATCTAGTCTCCCCCACCAGGAAAGAAATAGTGGATTCCATTTAGAGATAGAATCCAAGAGTTTCTTAGAGATACAATCAAAGTTGAATTTTAGAGTGTCTGAAATAGAAGAGGAAAACCAAAGGCCTAAGTATTTAATTTTTGGGGGTTGCCAGTAAAACCCAGTCTGATCAAAGTAATGTCGTAGGCAGGAAACATTAAGGGGAAGGATCTCGCATTTATCACGATTAAGACGATATCCTGAAACTAAGGAGAAAGCTTCAACTTGACGAAGAAAGGAGGGAATAGTAGATTCAGGGTTGGAACAATAAAAAAGAATATCGTCTGCATAGACTGATAATTTAACTTGAGCAGGGCCTGGATTGAAACCAGTAATAAGATTATCTTGTCTAATCTTTGTTAAAAAGGGATCAAGTGCAACAATAAACAATAAGGGGGATAGAGGGCAGCATTGACGAACCACCCTGGAGAGGGAAAAATAATCGGAAACTTTACCATTAGCGAAAATAGAAGCTTTGGGGCCAGAATATAGGAGAGCGATGAGGGAAATCAATTTTGGGGGGAAGCCAATCCAGGAGAGAGCACGAAACATAAATTCCCAGCTAATACGGTCAAAGGCCTTTTCGGCGTCAAGGGCAATGGCAGCTAAGGGGTATTGAATAGTGGAAGCTTTACTAAGGACATTGAAGAAAACTCTTGAATTATCAGATGATAAGCGACCTTTGACGAAACCAGATTGCTCTGGACCAATGAGTTCAGGCAAAATGGGATCTATACGGAGGGAGAGTAGTTTGGCAAAGATCTTGTAATCCGTATTTACAAGGGAAATGGGTCTATAATTCTTGCATAGGGTAGGGTCTTTGTTGTCTTTAGGAATGAGGCAGATCATTGCTTCTTTAAAAGTACCCTGAGATGAGCCGTCAGAGATAAAGGAATTGAAGAGAGAAAGTAAATGGGGCAGGAGTTGCTTGGAAAAATGACTGTAAAATTCAATAGTAAACCCATCAGGGCTAGGGGCTTTGCCACGACGGAGTACCGAAACTGCGTGAGAGATTTCTGCTAAAGTGACGTTAGACTCCAGCGGGGAAAAATCAACATGGGAAAAAGAAGGGGGGTGATAGAGTGAAAATAAGAAGTCAAATCGTCAGGAAGAGGAGGGGATTCAGGGGTATAAAGTTGTTCATAAAAAGAATCAAAATTATTTAGAATGTCTTCATCTTTGAAATTTGAGACTCCATCCGAATCAGTGATGGAGGTAATCCGGGTCCTATCTTGACGTGTTTTCCGATAATTGGCTAATAGTTTGCCCATCTTGTTTTGGCCGCCATAGTAGCGAGCACTGCATTTTAGAAGATAGGAGGATGCGGCATCAGTGGAGGACTTATTAAAAGCAACTTTCGCAGAAATAAGATCTTTCAGAGAAGAATCAGAGGGGGATTGATAGTAGGAATATTCTAATTTTTTGATTTTTGCTAATAGGAGGGAAGATTGACGTTCGAAACCTTTCCGTTTTTTAGAGACAAAATTAATTATAAAACCTCTAGCTGTTGCCTTGAAGGAGTCCCAAATCATGACAGGGGAGGAATCAGGGGTAGAGTTAGTGTGAAAAAAGTCAGTAATAAAAGCACCGAACTGTTCTGTGAACTTGGAGTCAGCCAAGAGAGAGTTGTTAAATCGCCATCTGCCAGGTGAGGGGGAGAAGGGTATCAGGTCGAAGTCTACAAGGACAGGGGCATGATCGGATATGAGAATGGAGCCAATTTCAGAAGCAAGAACACATTGGGTAAGGGATTTACTAAGGAAAAGGTAATCGATACGGGATTGTGTTTTGTGAGGAGGAGAAAAATAACTGTATTCTTGGAGATCAGGGTGACGGAGTCTCCAAATATCAGTTAGGGAATTACGGCGAATAGCTGAAGTAAATTGATTATGCATTTTGGAACGAATGAAGGTAACTGGGGAATGCCTGTCAAGGAAGGGATCATGGATCTGATTACAGTCACCACCAAAAATAATATAATTATCGTTTAGGGAGACCGATTTATATGAGATGAGGGGCCAAAAGGTATGATCAACATTAACTGGAGCGTAAACATTAAAAATAACAATAGGTACATTATCAATCTTCATTCTTAATAGTACAAAACGACCAGCAGTATCAATTTCAAAATGAGAATCAGTAACAGCAAATTTTTTATGAACAAGGATAACTACGCCATTCTTTTTCCCCAAAGAGGGAGAAGAAAAAGTATGGCCGACCAAAGTCTTTTTAGTTTAGATGATTCAGTATCGTTAAGGTGGGTCTCTTGTAACATGGCAACATCAGTTTTTAATTTAGCTAAGTGAGCTAATACACGCTGTCTTTTAATTGGACTATTCAAACCTTTAACATTCCAGGATGTAACTCTGAATGATAAATAGTAAACGCATTAAAAGAGAACAAAATGCAAACAATGCAATAAAAAGTGCAGAAGGGAGAACTGTAATGGAAAGAAAATATGAGGTATAGGAATAGGAGGAAATGATGAAAAAGAAAAAGAAAGGGGATCAAAAAAGGTGAGAAAAGAGATAGGGAAAGAAATGGAGGAAAAAAGAAAACTAAGGGAAGGTAGTGAGAACATGGAGAGAGTAACAGCAGATGAGGTAGTAGGAAAAATGAAGGGGAGAAGAGAGAGCAGAGGGAAAAAGAGAGAAAAAGAGAACAATACAACCAGATAAGAACATAAAATCGTGACATACCTACAAATGAAGGATTCAAAGGGTATAAGGGGAAAGGAGGAACCAGACGGAATGACGGTACAACCGGGATCAAACAGGACGGAGGGCCGGGAGGCATCGCAGCAAGGGAAGGGATAAACTGAGGAGAAAAAGAAGTAAACAATTGTTACAAACACGACAACAGGGGAAAAACATGTGGCAGCAATAAAACTAGGAAACGGAACAGGACGAAAAGGTCAAACAGTGAGGGGTAAGGAACATAAATTCAGCCAGCAGTCGATGAGGAGGATTCCATAGAATCAGCATGATGAGCGTTGATGAAGCTGCGAAGGCGAAGAGGGTCTTCAAATGTTGTAGTTTTATTATTGTAAGTCACTTTGAATAGGCACGGGTGAAAAAGACCATAACGAGCACCCATGTCCCGAAGAGCAGGTCTTAAGTCCAAGAAGGCCTTCCTCCTGTTAGCAGTGGCCTTGGCGTAATCCTGAGCAAAGAATAAAGTAGATCCGGACCAGATAATTTGCTGGGAGGATTTCGCTGCTGAGAGAACCTTCAATAGGTCCGTGTATTCCAGGAAGTACAGGATCACCCCTCTAGGCTTCTGAGAGGGGGAGGTCGAAGATGGAGGGCGACCTAATCTATGTGCTCTTTGAATGTTAAGTAGGGTGCCTTCTGGCATACGAAGGACTTTGGGGATGAAGGATTTGAAGAAACCAATGGGATCCGACCCCTCTTGTCCTTCCTCAAGGCCATAGATACGGAGGTTGTTGCGCCTATTACGGTTTTCAAGCTCCTCCACTTGACACTGAAGGGTAGAGACCTGAGAATGAAGAGGATATATCTTCGCACAGTCATTCGCCAGAGATGAAAGCGATTGCTCCACAGTCGTAACCCTGCCGTCGAGCTGCGACCAAGAGTCGGTGAGAACTTGGAGTTTCGCATTAGTGTCTTCATAAAAGGGCGCAGAGCCCGAATTTCCTCCAGTAATAACTCCATTGAGACAGGAGAAGATGGTTTCGAAGGTGAAGGGGGGTTTTGTCTGAGGCGTTTAGTAAGAGATTTCCCAGTAGTCGCTGTAGGAGTCTCAGACGCCGCCATTTTGTCTTCCGAAAAAGAAGATAGAATAGATTGAGTTCGAGAAAACTCGGTAAAAATCTTTGAGTTTTTGATGAAAATATGTTTGGTAGGAGGGGTCGTAGTCGTAGTGCCTTTAGATCTACCCATAAATAGGGGCGAATAAATAGAAGCCAATAGAGTATCGGAGGTCGCGGGATAGACAAAATGGCCGCCGCGTGGAAGTCAGTCAGAAAAGGCACATGAAATCACTCAAAAATGTGCGCAAAACGTATCCATACCTCCAAAAGCATAAAGGAAGACGAAGGTGAAGGGAAAAACACCACAGAGTTCCAAGGGGATCATTGATATGATGACACAGCTCAGCCGGGGAAAAAACAAAATGGCGGTCGCAATGCGACGATGCAACTACGGAACTTACATAGTTCGTAAATCCAAAATGCCGCACTCCAGCGAAGCCGCAAATATCAGGGTAGGAGGAGTAGATGTTCCGACATCCTCACATCCCACAAATGAGGCTGAGCGAGTCAGGAAGGATGCCGTACACCGGACAATCCGAGGAGCTTCACCCAGACGCCGCCATTCACGCCGGGCGCCAAGCCACGCCCCCCCCCAGTAGGTCTGTCTTTTAACTTAGAATGCAAGTCAGACCTTTCAACTTTGCCAATGCTTGTTTTACTTATCGGTATCATACACTTTGTTTGCATTGACCCTATTCAGGCCTTCCCCTAATCCTCCGTAGAGGTCAAAATCATTTTAGATGTACAAAATTCAGGGGTGTAATTCCTGGTGTTCCTAAAATCTAGGCCTGCAGCCTTTATAAATTCAGATGGAAGTTACGACTCGGGAAAACACACTTGTACAGCAGTAGGGAAACAGACTCTCCCAGGATGATCAAGCACACAGTCATAACAATGTAGGTTTGCACAGCGATCACAACTTGATGCTAGCATACGTAAACCTATCCACCAAAATGTTTGGGAAAAGTATATAAATGAGGCGTAGAAAATGTAGAAAGTATTACTTTTTTCAGTCAATTCATCTTTGCATCACCATAGACTTAAACTACGAGCCACACCCAGTAAAATTATATTCTCAGGCATTTGAAATCCATTGGGTGCGATAATTGCTTTAATTTAAAAGTTTCCCGAATTGGGCATAGCATGCGGGTTTTGATGCTATCTTCGTGATCCTGGCGTTATCAGACTCCCTCTGACCCCAGTTTATTTCAGCAGGTTTGAACTAGGGGAAATTAAGGTGTAAAGTTTTTGCCAGGTTAGGTAAACATCATTTATAATACTGATTCTTTTACAAACAGGGATTTGCTCTGGGGTTGGTATTTTCTGGCCAACATTTGCCAGAGCCATTTAACCCTGGAACACAATCAACAATCCTGTGCCAAGTGCATTTGTTTTTACTTTTCCAGCCTTGTACAAATTTACATTGTTGCTCATTTCCAACCACAGATATAAATGTCTTCCTATGATGTGTTGCTGCATCTGCCTATCCTCAAATATCAAAGTCAAAGTTAGGATGAAGGCAAGTGTCAAAGACGTGTTTGTAAATAATACTACAAAGGCTAGAGGCAATAAGTTAAATTGATAGCTGCAGCTCTCTGCATACATGTATGGGAAATATTTACCTGCAGCGGTGAGTTTGTGTCTACTAAAATTAGCATATATATAAATAGGGGAATGAGACCACAGGATTTGTGGAAAAGTTACAGTCTTACATGGATCTTCTAGTAACGCCTCGGGTCCAGACTTTACTCTCTTGGTGTTGAAGAAGTGCGAGTTCCCCAAAGATATGCTCCCACGGGTCAGCAGATTCCTGGCTCACTTTGTGAACCCAACACCTCTGTGAAAGGTAGAATGGGAGACGTAGTCTCCAAGCACACTACCTCTTTCCCAATGGAGAATTGGCCCCTAACTATACAAAGAGAATGTTGTGTCTTTTGGTAATGGAGTGGAAATCTTGCCAATCTAGATAAGCAGGAGGGACTGTTGGAGAGATTGTGCCTCTTTTGGCACATGCAAAAAGTGTTTGTCTAGCGTGGTGGGAGAGTCATTTAGGTGCGGGGTACTTGTTACATCTCAATGGCTTTACACACTGAGGTTTGTGTAAAGGCCAACCCTACAACAGGAGTGAGTTAGGCTGGCAACAATTGTTTTTCATTGACTTACAAACCAGGATGTGTCCTTGCTCCTGAAAAAAAGACAGATAGAGGTGTGTAATACACAGAGACACAGGACCCTCTCTCGATGCATTGCCTTTCAGAAGATGGAAACAGGTCACTCAGTTCCGCACCGCTGTAGGCTGTCTTCCAACGCCGTAGGAACTCCACTGTCAATCTCACCATTTGAAAGCTGAGCGGGGGTGTAGGGTCTTTAGCAAGGCAGGAGCAGGCTGATGAGATACATCAGCAACTTAAGACTGACTTGGGGGCTGATGCTGCCTGAAAATGCAAAATATCTTTCCTGAGATTTATAAACTCTGTTTATGTGCATAGGGACCAGTGCCCAGGGTGCATTGCACTCTAGGTGTAGCAAAAGAAAGAACCGCATGTGATTAGAACAATTTATGAAGTAATTTTCTCTCTGATTTATAGATGTGAATACAGTGTGTCTTTTTAACTTGTATGCCTGGAGGCTTTCTGAACAGCAAAGAGAATGAGTCAACATTTTATTCATGTTAACAGTCAGAGAACGTGGCACATGAAGATTTTGAAGCTTGATGGTTGACTTACAGCCTTATCAAATTGTACATGCAAGCACTTCTAGACAAAACCTTTAGTGGATAAGAAGAAATGCTTGCTTTAACACTTGCTCATCAAAGGCCCTCTTCACCTTCTTGGGTGTGTGTTTCTCAGCTCTCTCTTTAAAAACAGTGGTGCTAATAGAAAGCTATGTGTCGATTGCCAATAACTCGCTCTATGCAATAGCAGTATTAGGTTGGCATTTCTACCTCATGTGGCTCTCAGAACTTTGACCTAGATCTGTTGACAAAGGATTCCAGCGGAGGCCCTTTCATTCTCCCCCAGTCCATGCCTTACATTAAATTCTTCATCGTTAAGCAACAGTTGCATAGTTAGAGACAAATACAGCACTGACTGACTAGTATCGGGAGCTTAACAGGATTTCTGCAATGCTCGATGCTGACAAAGGAAGCATTTCTTCAAACCTTGAAAAAAGCCTGCTGAAGATACCACAATTGCTATGCGAGCAAGTTGTATCAGTTGAATTGAAGAGGGTAGTAACGTGATGCATATTCCCAGTTGTGACAAGACTATTTTCACTTGCAGTTGTGTGGACTGGTTCACTGATAGAATATCGATGCCCAAAATATCCCCATACACAAATATTGATGCAAAAAGATCAATGTCAAAAATATCGACATCCTATATTTAAAATTGTAAGTACAAACATATCGAAACAAAAATATCGATGTAAAAAATATAGATGTAAAAATATAGATTTTTTTTGTTTAAATAAAAAATAATGTTAGATATATTAAATAATAAAATTAACTAAAACAAATATTTAGATTTATATACATTTTAACAATATAGTAAAATACATTTAATTTAAAAAATATTTAAACTTACATATATCAAATGTAATATATATCGATTTCCTTTAAAACAATGAAACTATTAGTTTTAATTTCTTTTATAATTGTATAAATATATAAAAATGTGCACACATTTATATATATATATATATATATATATATATATATATATATATATATATATATATATATATATAAACAAAAAGAAATGGCTTCTACCGTAGAACTTCTAACATTGAGGTGTTCTTACTTTTTACAAAGAATTAAGCATTTATGCTGATATTATTTCTTTGCTTGTGTTTATAATATATATTTAAATTTGTATAAACAAAGTAAAAAACATTTCTACATATGTATTCAATACTTGAAAGTTTTTTGTCTATGTCTATGGTAAGAGTAATGCATGTGCACTTTAAAAAAGGGGCTTGTCAGACTGCGTAGTCATGTGATCAAGGCCGCTGGGACAGCCGAAACGCGTCTTGACTTTTTGAGAAGGGAAATAAAATATTGCTACTACAAACTGGATCCACGCTCGGGATTTTGCGCTGAAGCGAAGCTGATCTGCGAGGTATTGCGGATGTTATACCGGCATTGGATTGCTGCCGGTTGTGGACCCCCTCCCAAGGAAGAAGGCTTCACTGCAAGCAGTCTGTCTGCACCAGAGGTTTCCCTTCCGACATTGCTGCGGGCGCGTGGCGGTTCTTTGGTGGGGACCCCAGGGGCACTGGAGGTGTTCCGGCAGCAAGGAAAACGAGTGAAGTTCCCCCGAAGCAGCACTAGCACACTAGAACGAACAAGCGACCAGCGTGGTGAGGCTGAGATACTCCACAAAAGGGGGTTGCCATGTGCACACCATTCTTGTCCATTGTTCAACTTTCCTTTTTAAACCATGATAATCTTTGAGCGTGCAGCCTCGGTCACGTGGCCTGCCTGAGTGCCTCGTGTAATACATTTACAACAAAAACAGAAGAAGCATTCCACTTCATCCGGACGCACAGCAACGTACGTGAATAATTTCCACAAAGGATTCCTCAGTTTGTCAATATTCCAGAGACGCCATGGAGGAGCATATTAGGCCATTTGATAAAAGGTACGGAGGATTCTAGTATGGGAAAAATAATCCGAGAAAAAAGTCAGCATTCAAGGACAGATCAAGGGAGGGTTAAGAAGAGTGGTATAAAAGGAGGGGGAATACTGTTGGTGAAGGTGTATCAGTGCACGAAGTGTTTTGCGCAAACAGCGCGCTTAGAGGGAAAACGTTAGTCTCGAATAGTTACATCATATGGAACTGTTAAGTTTTGAAATGCAAGCAGCATAAATTGATGTGTAATCACATTGAATTGTTAACACATATTAAAATGAATATTTTACCGTTTTAGTGAACCCCTGAAGAAAGGCTATATATAGCCTGAAATGCACTGGGTCTATGACATCCACTATGAATGATGATTTCTGTATAAAGCATGTTTCGGAAAAAGGCCTGGATGGGCATATCTGATTTAGAAGAAACCTAAGTATACAGATACCGTTTCACATGTGGCAGGAGTAAAAAGTGATGAATTGGAAAAAACGAATTGGAATTAACGGAATAAAGATTATGGAATATTGACAAACTGAGGAATACTTTGAGGCTGAGATACTGCCAGACGTCTCAGTAAACCGTTCGGCTGAACAGGCGAGAGACGGAGGCAGTAACGTGAAGCTTTTACGAAATGCGTAAGGACGCTACATTTGAAAGACTGTGGCTGCACGGGTTTGGGAGGTTGTGCGCACGATACGGAGGCGGTGTATAACAATGAGGGGCTATTGTTCTTGGATATGAGGACATTTAGCCATCGAAAGCACTGCCGGTACGTGTGTAAAAACAGCATATTTTCGAGTTTTCCTGAAGTAAAAATGTCGAATGATGTACGCAGAGCCCAAGAGCTTGCCGCAGATGAGATGTTCTCAGATGCATTGGAAAGTGAAACAAGTGCCAATGGAGAAGCAAACATTGTGAGTGGAGCAGACACTGCCAACTTAAAGGATTCCTTCAAATTATTGGAAAAATATAAGCGACAAGAGCAATCCAAATGGTGGGAAGCACGTTCATTAAAGAGATACTTGGACGTTGGGAGAATCCCCAGCGGGCTGCGCATTATGCTAGCCCCGAGCTTTGAAGCGCCTAACCCACTAATGATGGTGGGAGGAGTGCAATCTAGAGTCCTCACGACGCCTAGTCCAAATTTTAGTAAAATATGCGGAAATATATGGGGCAGACCTCCAGATAAAAATAGACGCCATGGAGGAAAGTATCAAGCAGCTAGTGGGTGAAGGTGAGGCAAGCCAAGAAAAAAAGTTGAGGGATGACATGCTCAGCAGACTGGCTAAAGAAGAAGAGAAAATAAAAACACGAAAGATGTACAAATTCAAGAGGGACAGGGATGACTATGCCAATGGGCAGATTTTTACATTTGGCTGCCGCTATGACACACTGTGAGTGGCCACAGCCAATAAGCGAGGAGCTGGTGTAGGCCAGAAGGGAGCGGATAAACAATCCATTGAACTTTCCTCAGTATCCAGCTCTGCACCTGAGAGTGAGTCAGATAACGAAGGTGCCAAAAGAACAAGTATCAAGCTGACGTTGGGAGAAGAATTTGATGTTTTAAAACAAAGTCGGAAGGACACACTGAGACCACGGTATCAAGGCACAGTGGCAAAACAAAATACCAGCGGAGAAGGGGGAGGCGCAAGGCCCGTAAACAGCAGAGAATTAAAGAAGCGTGCCGGGGACGCGCCCGGAAAAACCAGTAATAACAAATGAACATGAGCCATTGCTCGGTAGTGCTCTGGAGAACCAGGACTCTAAATCTATCATCAACGTAAGTACCCTGGCTCTAACTAATGCAGAAAAACAACTTTTGAGCCTGGGTCTGAGCTTTTGCCCTGAGTCCAGTTTTAACTACACTAGAACAAGGGCAGACATTTATCAATTTATCCGCAAATTAAAACTAAAGAAAATACACTTACAAAGACCGGCAACGGAGCACCCAATGGACTTAACATCAGATACTAGTCAAGTGGGATTATTGGTCTCTGACAATGATACCTATCAGGATATGTGTCAACTAATGACTGGAGATGTGGCTACATCACAGGAAGGGGTAACAATGATTGGACAGAAGAAGCCCATTACCCCTTTCAAATTAAAATCAAAATGTATTCCTTTCGCAGCGCATGATGGGCTTGACGCCTTCAGTGAACACGTGGTGGCAGAAATCAAAAAATTGGCTCACTCAATGAATACAAAGAAGAAGAAATATTCAAATCAAGAAAGGAAAATCAACCAGCTGATCAATAAATTGCGGAATCAGGAGTTGATAAATCGAAATTCAGAGAACGGCGGAAATATAGTCCTTTGGCCATTATCAGATTATTTAAAGGAAGCATATGGGCAGCTTAACGACACACAATGCTATAGAAAGAGCACGCCATTGAAATATAGAACAACAAGGGAAACAATTTTTAAGAGTCTGTTAGCATGGAAGAGTTTGGGTCTCCTCAGTGGAGATGAATATAAGTTCATCATAAAGGAACATCCACTGGTGCCATATATTTACTTTATACCAAAGGTCCACAAAAATTTGAACACGCCACCTGGAAGACCAATAATTGCAGCATGTGAGGGGCCTTTGGAAAACCTATCCAAGAACATAGCTTACTTTCTACAGACTCACATGAAAAAATTGGAGTCCTACATACAAGATACCAGTGACTTCATTTCTAAAATAGGAAATATTGTGTGGAGCTATGATCTATTGCTTGTGATGTTGGACGTGAGTTCCCTTTATACTTGTATAAAGCACAAGGATGGCCTACTGGCATGTGAATACTTTTTAAGCACGAGACCAATGGAATTTGTGCAACACACGAAAATGCTGTTGGAAATGCTGTCCTTCTGTTTTGAAAATAATTACTTCCTTTTTAATGGCCAGTTTTATCAACAAGTCCAGGGTGTAGCCATGGGGTCCAGTTTTTCCCCCAGTTACGCTTGCCTGTTTATGGGCTGGTGGGAGGAACTGGTCCTCAGGCGTGAATTTGAACATCATTGTAATCACAACATAGTCTCCTGGATGTGTTTTATTGATGCCCTTTTTATTGTTTAGCGTAGGACAGAGCAGAGTGTGCTGAAATTTATAGATGAGATCAATGTAAATAATCTTAATCTTAGATTTACTTCTGATATTAGCAAACACTCTGTGACATTTTTAGATGTACAGGTTTTTATAAACAATAATATCTCAATCACTACCCTTTTTAGAAAACCTACTGCGGGTAACACGCTACTTCACGCTACGAGTGCTCATCCCCCACATTTAATAAAAAGCATACCATATGGGGAGATGCTCCGAATTTTATGTATATGTAGTAATGGGGAGGATGCAAAAGTAAAACAGCTGTAGAGTTGTGCAAGATTTGTAGAGAGAGGCTATAGTCACAGAGTGGTGGACTCTGCCCTGAGGAAATCACAACCGAAGCCAAGGGAGGAACTCCTCAAATATAAATCTAAGACCACACAAGGAGAGGGACATTCCAAATCTGACCCGGTCCGTTTGATCCTAACTTATTCTAAACAAGAGAAGGAACTGAGGAGTACCATTAGGCAGAATTGGTATTTTATTCAGGCTGATCCCATAATTGGTGACCTAATGCCCTCCAATCCATCTATTGCCTTTCGGAAAGCAAAGAGCATGGGCAATATGTTATCTAGGAACAGCCAGGAAAGTTACCCTCTAGAAAGGGCTTTTTTAGATGTTTGACATGCAAGGCCTGTCAGTTTGGGGTGAACACAAAGGATTACACTACAGCATTCTCAGGGACCAGAAGAGATATTAAACAATATCTGACTTGTAAGACAGAGTATTGAGTCTATGTCCTGGAATGCGACTGCCACCTGAAATACATAGGCAGCACCAAACTGCAGGTACACAAACGTATTCTGCAACATCTACGAGCAATCACCAATAAAGATCAGAATTATCCTGTTGCAAGGCACTTTAAGGCTGTACACAACAGCAACCCCAAATATCTCAAATATTATGCAATTGAGTCTATCCCAGTGACAAAGAGGGGAGGAGACAGAGAATCCTGCCTTAGACGAACGGAGACTAAGTATATCTTAGAGTTCGATTCTAAATGACCGGGGGGGTTAAACGCAACAGAGGATCTCCACACATTCCTATGAAGTATTTTTAGTTCAGATGTGATTAGTTGTGCAATAATTTTGTAATAATTATAGGACCCTAATATAGAAATTAGTTTATAGCTTCTATGAATAATGATATAGTATTTTATAATTGGTATTTTATAATTGATTTTAGGCAACATGGGTAGTTTTACCTATTTGTCTATTAATCAATTGTTTTAGACATGTCTTATGGTCATATGAATTGTGTTTGCTATTTATACATTTTTGCTCATTTGCACAACTGAAGAGCTGCACACATCTCTCGGACTAATCCCTAGTACCATTTCCCTTCTAAAAAACTGTAACTCTGAATATGTTTGCACTTTATTGACACTAAGCACTTTTCCTTGTTGCACTGAAGCACAGGTCACTTTCAATGGATAGTACTGTAGCACTAAGACACTTTCTTATCCATAATGATTTACTAATGTAAACTGAGAGAGTATAAGTAGACCTGCTAAGTAATGTAAAACATTGTACAATTTAAACAATGTAATTATGAGAATGTCTCTGCTAAGGAATCTTTCTTAAAAACAAAAAATATATATGTATTCTTTTTTTATTTTTTGAGAACAGTAATGTTCGGTTTATTTTTTCACGTTGAGGTGAGCACGTAACTAGGAAAAGAAAAAATGTACATGAATTGCATCAAATCTTCTTGACTACATGGTTGTAGAAGTTCTTAATGCATTAGGCGGTTATAAACAAAAAGAAATGGCTTCTACCGTAGAACTTCTAACATTGAGGTGTTCTTACTTTTTACAAAGAATTCAGCATTTATGCTGATATTATTTCATTGCTTGTGTTTATAATATATATTTACATTTTTATAAACGAAGTAAAAAACATTTCTACATATGTATTCAATACATGAAAGTATTTTGTATGTCTGTGGTAAGAGTGATGCATGTGCACTTTAAAAATGGGGCTTGTCAGACTGCGTAGTCATGTGATCAAGGCTGCTGGGACGGCCGAAACGCGTCTTGATTTTTCTGCTGTTGGCAGTCCTGCGATGGCGTGATTCGTGACTTTTTAAAGCTTACAACTGCCGTATTCTGTTTCCCACACTCCAAAGCCCATGACTAAGTGCTGCTGTGCATGAAACGCGTCGGGTTGGATGCTTTACATTGAGTTTGAATTTCCTTTTTGCTTACATACATGAAACTGCTTAATAAATGCTGGCAATCTGATATCCCGCTTGTGGCCTCTCCTCTTTGGGCGAAAGTTTGATGGATATGATGCGGTCACGCTTAGGCCACGGAGAAAGCCCTGCTGCTGTTGGCAGTCCTGCGATGGAGCTGAAACTCGCTATGGCATTAGGAACGGGAAGCCTGTTAAGCAACATGCAACAAGAGGTGTGGGGCGAGATGGAAATGATACCCACCCTCTTGGGTATTATGATTTAAGACTGGCATCGAAATAAGCGACTCACATGAGGCAACCATGAAATATTAGTACCATTATGCCACGGTGTGGCCACGCCCATCGGGGCGTGATTCGTGACTTTTTAAAGCTTACAACTGCCCATGACTAAGTGCTGCTGTGCACGAAACGCGTCTGGTTAGATGCTTTACATGGAGATTGAATTTCCTTTTTGATTACATACCTGAATCTGCCTAATAAATGCTGGCAATCTGATATCCCGCTTGTGGCCTCTCCGCTTTGGGCGAAAGTTTAATGGATATATATATATATGGACCCCGTGAACAAGCTGTGAGGTTAACAGCGAAACGCATTGGGCACCCGTTGCTAAAATAAACACCGTTTTTGAATTGAGGCCGCGGCACCAGTGAGTTATTTGATTCACGCTACTGGATCGTGTTGGTATATATGTGCACTTATAAAAAAAAATCTAATAAAAAAAAATTATGTTATAAATTCAAATATTACAATATTTAACAGTCTTTAAAATTACATTTTACAATCCATTGAGTGCAACAGTAGGGACAGTGTTGGATAGCGGAGGGGTAAAAATTACTATTCCCACTCCAGTGAGTGCAACAGTAGAGAAAGTGTTGGCTAGCGGAGGGGTAAAAATTACTATTCACTCTCCAGTTTGTGCAACAGTAGGGAAAGTGTTGGATAGCGGAGGGGTAAAAATTAATATTTCCACTGGAGTCAGTATAAAATTAAAAAAATAAACAAATTAACAACACCACAAAAGATTTTTAAAAAAACATATACAAAAAGTTTAAGAAATGACAAAAGATAGAAACAGATTTAAAAATATTCAAAAATTATTTAAAAACGTAAAACTATTTTTAATAGAATTCTTTTTAAACAAAATCATTAATTATTACATAAATGTAATAATTTTATTCCCTACACTATAACACCACACAATCCACAACTCACATTTAAAGTTTGAAAAAAATAAACCTCCATAATTAACATAATTAATATCAATTAACAACTTATTAATTATTTTAAAATAATTTACTTCCCACTCTTTACCACTATAAACCCCACAAATTACATCACAAATTAATTGTACAATTGCCATATTTTAATTTTAATTAGCTTTAATTAACAATGATTTAATTATAAATACAATACTATTATTAACATAATTACAAATTAATTAATTATTAATTATCAACCAATAATAAATATTTAATAATAAAATAACTCCCACACTTAACACTACAGAATATAAATTGAATTCATATGAATAAATAGAAAATATTAATACATGTATTATTACTTCTCACCCTATTCCCCTATAAACCCACAACCCACTCCTAAAAAAATGACACAACCTAATTGGCAATTAATTATTTCATAATAATTAACAGCCAAGTAATTAATAAGTAATAATAAAATAACTCTCACAATTAACACTATAAAATATAAATTAAAAAAATATGAATAAATAGAAAATATTAATACATTTATTATAATTAAATTACTTTCCAACCTATTCCCCTATAAACCCACTCCCCCTAAAAATGACACAATTAAGATAATTGCCAATGGATTAAAAAAAATTAACAACCAAACAATAAATAATTAATAATACATTAATTCCCAAAATTAACCCTATAAAATCTAAATTAAATAAATACTAATACATAAAAATTAATGAATAATGTATTGTAAATAAATTACTTCCCACCCTCTTTCCCTTTAAACCCACAACCCGCTACAGAACTTAAAAACCAAAATGTTATTAAGATAAAAGTATTAACTACTAAAAATGTAACACATATATTAAAAAACAAAACAAATTCTTATACAAAAAAATAGATCACATACTTTTAAAATACATACTAGAATACATAACACTAATTAAAACATCGATATTTTAAACAACTATATTTTTGCAAACGATATTAACAACATCGATATTTCCAAAAACAAGATTTCTTACCTACAAGTCTATATTCTTGACTACGAAATTCTTCCTGTCGATATTACTGTATCAAGGTATTTAAAACTCGATATTTGTGTATGTCGACATTTTAAACTCGATATTCTTTCTGGACACCGCATGGTCTTACAGGACCCAAGAAATTGCTCCGTTGTGGGAAACTGTTGAAGATCAGTTTTTCTAAGTTAAGATGTTGAAAAAATGGGTGTATACATGGTTTGCTTTCAATACATGTTTCATGATCTGATGAGCAATTTGTTTTGGTTGGTTTGATGAATTAACCTCGTAGAAAGTTTGTTAGAGCGCACTAGGGGCATAAAACAGGCACCTGTAGCCGATGCAGCGTGGGGGTGAGGAAGGCAATCCTCCCAAGTGCCCAAAACTATTCAAGGAGGCCAATTCAGACCAAGGGCAATAAATATCTGTGAGATATGGGCGACAAGGGGCCTCTCATCACATTCTTGGGGGCGGGGGGGTCCACAACATTTTACATTACGCCACTGGAACAAACAGAACATAAATTCAATCCTATCTCCCAGAACATAGGGGTCCATGTCCACCCGCCACCATCACGGACAACGAGAAAGACCGCCAGAGGTGCGGAAGTCCCGCTATGTCCATTAGGATGCGACCACCACCCCGGTGGTCTCATCCTGCACAATTAACATCATTGTAGCGGGCAGTGCTTAAAGCAGCATCCACCACAATGTCAATTGTGCATGTTGTGCATTGGTATGCACAACGTGACAGGCAACACGCGGTGCCTGCCACCTTGTGCATGCCAATGTAGGGGGGTACCCCCCAAGTCCACCCCCCCTCCAGGGGTCCGTAACAGGCCCCCACTGTGAATTTCCGAATGCCTTTCCAAGGTGGAGTCTCTGCCATGGAAAGGCCTTTCCGCATGCCCAGCATAATATGGAAGGTGGTGTTATGTCCCTTTTCCGCCCGGCCGGCAATCCTACCAGAGGAAAAGCAGCGGACGGTCTTTCCGTCTGCCACGGAGCCCCTCACCATAATAATATGGCGGGGTGGACCAAGGGCATTTGGGGGCCACCCTTTATGCTAATGACCCTCATAGTGAGCATAGCCTATTTGTTACTGCCATGCCTTCCCACCCACCTCTATCCCTTGTCAACAGTCTGATTTAAAGTTGAAATAAAATCTTCCTAAATCTACTTCCAAGGAGGCTATTACATAAAACTGTTTCTCATATAGTTGCCAACCAAAAATTGGATACAATTATTTAATAGTTTGACAATACGAGAAATCACAATAAAAGTTTGTGCCTACATTTGGTTTTTTTTTTACAAAAAGATGGGACTAGCAGAGATATCCCTTTCCAATAACTTAATAGTGGAATAAAACTGAACATTACACCCATATTTCCACAGCGTTTATCCAACATTCAATACTACACTCCACGGTTTTATGAGTTATTTGAGTGTGCTTCACAAATACACAGCGCAGCCTGTCCTCTCAAATATTACACTATCAAACCTCACATCCCACCCTTCTTTTCCTCAGGCCTTTTCCCCTTTCCTACACTTTTTTCTGAATTTGAATCTCTTTTCAATGTTTTCCTACTGTCAGTTTCTGCCATTCAACCCAAACCTTGTGAAATCTCTTTCAACTTCTCTGAGGTTTGTCACTCAGAGAAGATATGTGGAGAATAATAGAAATCTTAAAATCCTAGTAAATCGAGCACAAGCTCACTTGGAGGTTAAGGAATTCTTACGTACTAAGGGGTTCATTGCGATGGCGGGCGGACTTGGTCTGCCTGCCACTATAGCGGTGTTTTGGACCGTCCACCAGACATGCGGCGGTCCCACCGCTGCGATTAGGATGCTCCCACTATACTGGCGGGCTCATCCTGGGCCTTTAACATTGCGGGCGGTGCTGCTGGCTGCAGCACCATCTGCAATGTTAAAGGTGCTTGCACCGCATTTCCCAACAGCACTTGCCACTTGATGCATGGAAATGCAGGTGGATACCATTGGTACCCCTCAGTGCAGCGACACCCCCCCACACAAGGGGGACCGCAACGGGCACCCAAACCCAATCCCCGCCAGCCTTTCCATGGTGGCATCACCGCCATGGAGAGGCCTCTTCAAACCCACATCCTAATATGGCGGACAGTGCCTGCTAGGCACCGTCACCATATTAGTGGCCCTGCTGCGTCCGTCAGGCAATTGGTGCGATTGCCTCCGACTGAAAAGCGGCGGACGGACTATTCGTCTGCCCGTGGTACCCACCGCCATCCTAATATGGCGGTGGGTAAATCACTATGTGATGGCGGGCCGGCAGTGGCGGTCCTTCCGCCATCATAATGAGCCCCTTAGTTTTACAAAGTGTGTCCACAAATGCTAACCAGGAGATTTTACCTCCTAGTAGGGTTGATCAAACTGTTGAGTGGGTTGAAGACCTTCGAAATAAAACTAAAACAAATATATTAAATGTCCATATTAATGGGAAAGAGTGATAGGGTTGCCTGTTATTGTGTTTCCCTGAATTGTATTTTTGAAAAGTACATATTTAAAAAATTTGGGAGAAGCATGACTTGCTTATGAGCTGCAAGGTACTGTAGGGTACCCTGACGGAAAAAGTTAACATTAATTGTTATTTTGTGCTATGTTAGGTTATTGCTTTAAAATAGTGTAGAAGAAATATTTGATTGCACAAACGAAACTGTAGAAGCAGCAAGGATTTATCAATTTAGCAAGTCAAAATGTGTCCTTTTCCTCTGATTACCCACACATATTTCTCATAGATGCAGATTTTGATAGGAAGGCTAATAGGTTGATTCTGAAATCGTGTAGTAAAGTTACATTGTGAAATATCATACTAAGAACACAATGATTTCAATATGATTTATTTCCCAAAAAGGTAATTGGAGAAGCAATTGAGGCCTACCCCAAAACTGCCCGAATTAATTGGGTTAAAGAATGGCCTGGACAGACTGTACTTTGTGTTTCCCAGACCTTCTGGACTAAAGAGGTTCAAATGTCTATCAGGCAAGGTCAACAGGTAAGCTCTCACAATAGTATGGTTGTCATTATTAAGAAACATGCGTAGACTATATACAAGAAAATGCACTTTTTTGCTTTCCTCAATGACGTTAGTGCGAGAAAGAATGTGGCAGATACTCTAATAAAGATGGTTAGATGATTCAAAACACACACCATATTTTCATGCTATACATCTTGTAATGTTTTCCAATTTTAATCACTATATTTTGTCATAATTGGTAGTCGGATATGAATATCTATATATGCCCAAGATTAAAAGAAACAATTCTGTCAAGGCATTTTGCATTATTGAGAAAAGCAATGGACTAAAAGTAATTGTTCTTCCCACTATGTTTTCAGGACGGACTGATTATTTGGCACTGTTGGAGATGGGGTTGTAGATTTGGGAGGGGGGGCAACCCTGCCAACTCAATACACCCACTCTTATTATGTTATAACCCAGTTCTGAGAGAATCTCTACTCAGTCCCTGGTAGCTATGCAATACGTAGCAGGCAGTCCCCGGAGAACAGGAATGTTCTGCGGAGGTGGTGGTGTTGGGCCAGATTTAGGCTATGCATTTAATAGTGCTTAGGTTCCACTTTGTTCTGCCAACTGTTCCAGATAGCTAATCCCTGCTAAGTGGTCTGCAGATTACACCCATTGGCCTTTCCTGGGCCCAGAGGCAAGATATTGTCCTCTGAGTCAGAGTCATGTACTCTCCTAGAAAAAGATGTGTATTCCAGCTCTGAAAGTGTGATCTGTGTCAGGACCATTTTTCTCCCCTACTGTGACTTGGAACATACTGTATAGGAAGGTTCTGGGAACAAATAGGAGAAGTTCTCCCTGGCTTCTCCTAGTCAAAAAACAGTAGTGCAAAAGCTGCACTTTGTACTGACAACTGTTCTTATCCACTTCCAAATAGCTAATCTCTGCTTAGTAGCCAGCAGTTAGCACCAATTAGCCTTCCTGGTCCGACAGGCAAACCATTGTGTTTTTAGTCAGAGTTGTCAACTCTCCCAGGTGAAAAAATATAATCCAGGTTTGCTTAGTTATCAAAAATATGATATGACCATTAAGTCTTATTTAAAGTATTAAGCAGGAAATAACGTTGACGTACTTTATGAGCCCTTTCCTAAGGTAGGTGGAAAATAATTATTTTAATTCTACCTTGTCCTAAAAAGGTTAGCCTGGCCTACATAGTGCAATAACCTTTGGTTTTTTTCACTGTGAGGGCATACTAACCTAAATATGTAGTGTGCACTTTTTT
This sequence comes from Lissotriton vulgaris, assembly GCF_964263255.1. Lineage (NCBI taxonomy): Eukaryota > Metazoa > Chordata > Amphibia > Caudata > Salamandridae > Lissotriton > Lissotriton vulgaris. The sequence goes on along the minus strand of NC_141687.1, from coordinate 504,956,516 downwards.
ATATTTTAGCACCCTCCCAGTGGGCCAATAAGGCATACTTTAGGGTTGATTTAGGAATTAAAATTAGGATGTTCATACACAGCAAAGTCATTTTCCCTGCTACGTGTCACTGCAGTCCATTTAATCTGCAGCCTAACCAGAGCGCTGTGCAGAGGCATATTTTGGTCATACAGGTGAGTGGCGCAAATACACACTGCTGCCCACATATAATATTTAAGTTTCCATTTCACAGATGCACTTAAGGCACCATTTACAGAGGACTTAAAAGGTAGTATACAGAGAGCTCCAGTCTACAGCAGATGTCTTAGGGGGAAGTTCAGGTATATTTCTACTGTTTAGCAGTAGTAAAGTTCACAGAGTTCTAAAACCAGCAAACCTAAACTTGCAAAAATTGGGGGACCATGAAAAAAGGAGGGCATTTTTCACGGGCACATTTTGAACTTCATTCATCATCATATCAAACTAAAGAAATGCCACCTTACAGATCCAAAACAAAGTGGTTTATCCTTCAATAACTTGTTACTTGTACCATTTTAGAGCATACTAGCAGCCCCCCCCAGCGTTGACTGGGGGCAGCATTTGAGGCTTGTGGGCACTTGTGCCCCCGGGCCCCTCCCACCCCGGCCCCCTCCCGTCCCGGCCCCCTCCCGCCCGTGTCCCGGAGAGCCTGATCCTTACCTGAGCCGCCGGTCCCGCTCCAGGCGCCCCACCCGCACAGGCCGCCACTCTCCAGGCGCCCAGCCCGCACAGGCCGCCACTCTCCAGGCGCCCAGCCCGCACAGGCCGCCACTCTCGAGGCGCCTCGCCCGCACAGGCCGCCACTCTCCATGCGCCGCGCCCGCACAGGCCGCCACTTCGCCCAGCAGCAAGCAGGGCCGCGGCAGTTCTCCCAGCAGGTCGCGATCTTCGGCGCCATTTCCAGAAGTGTTACCAGGGAGCGCAAACGCAAATGATGTCATCATGCAGACGTTGCGGCCGGCGCTACTTGCAAGGGACTACTTTATTTTTATTTCGAAATTTTTTAAACGTATATTTTTTATTTTTAATAGCCTATGTGCTTCTGCTTGCCCTGAGGTTTTCAAAGATGTCTTGGGTGTTTTGATTGGTGGTGTACTTTTCGAGTTTACCTGGCTCAAAGGGCACAGTTCTCTCTTTATAATAGTAGTATAGATTACTTATTAGTTTGTGCCAATCTATGCAGGCATTTGGCTATCTTTGAAATGTTTGAATATGCGTTGACTAAGTGAACACATGCATGGATTATTTGTTTATTAATTTGGCTTCCGAATGGATGAGTGTGTGGATTGAAGCATTCTGGTTGCTCCGTTCTTACGGAATAAGACTGTGCTATGCATTTTTGAAGCTATACCCCTTGAGGAAGAAAAAGGGTAGTACATAGAAATGAGACACTGTAGGTTGATAAGACATAGAGTACACCATCAGTTCTCAGCTGCAATGTCGCAGCACAGAAAAGGTTACAACAGGAAGATTATGAACCAGTGATTGAGAATAAACCAGCGAAGGATGTTATGAAACAGACACACACAGTAAGTCATGTGAACCCCTAAGTGTGGAGATACATATAATGCCACATATATATGAGTGGTTACCCACTTTCCCAGAACAACGGCATTGATGAGTACTGGAGTAACCCAATAATGCCCTTACACAAAGGAGAAGCAATAAAGCCTGTTGAGGAGCAACACACAATCAGGGGAACAGATACAGAGCCCTGCTCGAGGGGATCTGGGAATTGAAAGCAAAACAAATATGCAGAATGCCAAGACCGAGTGCCAACTAGTGAAACTTCCTTCTGACTCTGCTTATTTTAGAAGTATTCATCTGACTTTTTGCAAGTGTCTACTATCTTCCTGCCTTTATTTGTCAGTGGCCAAGTCTCCAAGACTTCCACTATGATTTATAGCAAAGTAATCTTTGCCATCCTGTTCCCAGTTTAGTCATTCCTTGATCTGTGTATAGACTTCTCGTGAGATTCCAGAGAGTCATCACAAACCAAAAGTGATGAAGGTATAAAAATGATATACATTTTAATCATTATACCAAGGCAGGGTACTATCTTTTCAATAATGCCCAAACTTCGCAAAGAATTACAAACATTATTCCAGTGCAGTATTACATCAGGCATGATCAACATTGTGAAAAGAGTGCCTACGTTATTTCCAATTTTCCTCCCAACTCAGAAATACTGTGCAGGTGCAGATTTGTATCATCACTCAATTTTCTTGATGCATGTTCAGATTTGCAATCCGATATCTTCAGTGCTGGCACAGATGTGCACTATCATTTAGTTGTCTTTGCTGCATGCCACTTCTAATGGGTGAAGGCTCCCATGGATGCTTTATGTGAGCCTCTCATCCAGGTGAGACTAGCTCTGGAAACTGTTAATGCCATAGCATCTCACTGGTGCCAAGCTACAAAGTATTCTAATAATGCTGGTGCCACATTTCAGTGTACAATGTGCATCTGTGTTGGTAAAGTCAGTTATTGTCTTTACAAACCTGTATCGTGTTGATCCAGAGCAAGTGCTTTACAGTCAATTTTTCACTTTTTTGTAGAGAAAATGTGCTTGTTTTTATGGGGGAATGCCACCTGCAGAGTTGTCAGGCTTCAGTCACTCCACTTCTTGGAAATACTAGATGTCATTGACCAACCATCATCCACAATGTTTGCAGTGTTTCAGGAGGTTACATGATGTGGTCAAATTAGATCTCTGCACATTGAGGCAGCCCAATCATTGGAGAAAATGTGAAGTAAAGCTCTTCATGGCTCCACATAAATCAGTGTCCAGTTTATGGGGTCAGGACCATACCACTTCATGTTCCGGGAGACATTCCCTTAGGCTTAAGAATGCTCAAATTGAACTCCATTCAACCATACACAGAAAGTGTAAGAGGTCAAATGTGAGTTGTTTTTTTTTGCAATTCTTAAGAGGTTATTCCAGATTTGCAACCATATTGATTGACATTCAGGGTGCACGTGGGGTGGTCACCTCGCACATGCCGACTTTTTACTGTCTGGTGCTCCATGTTCTTAGAAGATGACTCCATATTTGCATATTTAGGAAGTCTACAGACCACTAGCAGGTTGTAAAATATCTGTCAATGTGGACCTGTTGTACACATATCTTAAACCAACATTCCCAGGTCCACATATTTTTCCTTATTCCAGAGAAAATACTTTGTAATCCCTGGATTTAGGTATGAAAATACTGGCCAGGATAGGAGATTTAGATATGAGAATACTGGCTCTCCACTATTCTCTCACCGACATCCAAGGAACACATACAGAGGTATTTTACTCAGTTTTTAGGTAGTGCTTACCTAAGTTTTATTTATACTTGTATTTGCTCTTGTCTTTTATGTCTGTCATTCTAGTCATCGAGTCCCTAGAGTTGGATTGGAAATCAGTGAAGGATCTAGCGAACTATTTAGAGATTGCCAGATGTAGTCTTTTGTGATAAATCATTGTATGTTCATGGTCAGACTGGTCTATAGGGAGGGCAAGTGTCCGATGGGCTGGTCTGAAAGATCAGTGTGTGGGCTAATTTTTTAGCATGTTTGGGCTGGTTTTATGGCTAGGTGGGCCAGTTTCTACTCTTGATTTCCACGCTATTACTACCTGTGTTCCCTGTGGGAGGCGTGGCAACCTAGGCAGGAAAAGAAGAAGACTGTGCCCGATGTGCAGAGCTAAGACCATACACTTAATGGAAGTTTTACTTTAGTATTTCAGAAGGAAACACCCTCTTTGGGGATTTGTTTCTGAAGTACAAAAAACACATGCATTGCAGACGCTATCGATTTTCCCTTAAAGTGCTCTTGCTATGATAGCACAAGCACTTTCTGTGAAAATGCTTAACCATGGCATCTTTGCCACTGCGAGGCCTGCACCTTTCAAATGTTAAATGTTCAAATGTTAAAACCGTTAAATGAACCCTCAATGTCAAATCTTATCTTGATTAAAAGTCTCTACAAGTATTAATATATACCCTATTAATAAGGGGCTCATTATAAGGATTCCACAGCTTTTGTCTCAAATGCTGTTTGGTGTTGCATCAAATTTAACAAAAACCCAAAACAAGAAGTAAAAATTATTGACGCCTAAGTGTCAATGTTAATTAGGGATTCTTCTAACTAGAAGTAAGGTTTAGGGGACTTGCTGACTGTGTGTCAATTCTTTTTGAAGTGGCAACTTCTTTAAACAAGGTTTACATAGACAATAAAAGACCTCCTGGAAGTGATTCAGCGAAAGGCCAGGATACACTTTTCACACATCAACGTATCACTTACAATGGGCCCATATACGCATCTAGATTTCCTTTCTGTTTCGCTGGGGGTCAAGTTTTATTTTCTTTTATCTGGATTAAGTCTATGCCTAACTAATCTTCATAGATCAACACTCTTCCTTTGGTCAATGGACTATTAGTCGAGTAGTTGATGGTGATATTAAAAAATTCATTAATGTATCTTATAAACTCACAATAAATTAATCACTGACTCCAGGTATGATTCAATATATTTTATCTAATAATTCAATCAAAAATGAACACTCATTTGTACAGATTCCCAGTGCAAACTCCATCAACTTTCATGGGAGAGAAAAATTAATTTATCAAATAACATACACGAAAGCATTCAACAATGTCAATGCATTAGGAGTGATAAATGAGACAAAAGGACATAGTATTGCATACTTTTGAAAAGGAAATTTAAATTCATGACAGAATTCTATTTACTTGATAGTGAAATGGGAAACCCAACCCCTGGCCACAAGGGTTAGTGGAGGTTCCCTGATAAAGTCAGTAGACAAAGACTGTAGGACAGGTGCAGGATAAGTTTATACTTACTACACCTCACTAGAACCCGATGCAACGGAGCACATCCCTCTCTTACACTCTCTCCCTCCTCGATATTCTTCCACAAATCTTCAATCTAATCAGGCTGTTTTTCAGTATTGAATCTTCTCAATCTGTTCCTCTCAGTAGAGTCCTCAGTAGAGTAGAGTCCTCAGTAGAGTAGAGTCGCCTAGTCCTCACTTAGCATCAACGACTCTTCTCAGTAGCAGCAGCTCTCTCTACTCTCAGCAGCTCACTTTAACCTTAAGTCACTCAAATTATATCCTTTAATTTTCCATGTCCCACCCTCAAAGGTTGCAAATGTTTGTGAATCCTGAACTCTGATTGGGCCGGGGCAGTGGAGTCGTCATCACCTCATGCGGTCACCACAAAATCCTTAACTAATTCTTTGTTTAGTAAACCCTTCCCACTTAATTTATTCAATTCTCATGACACTTCCTTTTCACATACATCTCACACAATAGATAGATACAATTTCTGTATAATTTCGTCAGATGAGGATCTTTTCCCAAGCACTCGTCCTTGGGTTATGGCAGATGATCAATGTCCTGGTCAGCGGGTCACTCCGGGTTTCTATTGCGCAGACTCCGCTTGCGTTACGTTTCACCCGCCATCTTTCTCTCGGCTTAGCACATCAGGCCTAAAACGTTCACTATTGACGAAAGAATCATAAACAGATGTTAATTTATCAAATATGATATTATCACTGTTTACCGCCCCCTTCTACTCTATCTCATGTTATTTTCTTTTTTGTTAAGCAAAGCGTTACCAGCGAAAAGTTTCTTTTAAGATTTAGGCAAGCATATGCCCCGCAAGCGGTACTTATAGACCTACAGTTAGCAACTCTTTGCGCATGCGTAAGACTTTTCCTCTCACATGGGTTCATCATGTGGTTACTTACCCAGGACAGGTTCGCACATGCGCAAAGCAAATTTTGGTTTCAAGCGGGAATTTAGTTGCATGGCAAAATGTTATTTAAGCAAGCAGAAAGCCTTTTCCCCGTGTATGAATATCGTATGTGTGTTAATTTTCTTTTATATCTCTATTCCTACTTGTTGGTACATGTTAACGAGAGGTTGATTTGAGCAAGTTTCGTTTCTTTGAATCCTTGCTCCATCAATCCCCCCTCTGATGGCATTTTTGAGCCATCATAAAATACCCATCATTACCAATTGCCAATTAGATGTTAGGGTCTACATTGGTTTTATTACTTTCTTTATTTCTTTCTTTTATATGCATCTCTTTCATTCTACCATAAAGATTGTCTTTCATCTCTTCTAATTCAACCTCTTCCCTTTTTCTCTTTCTTCCCATTCTTTTGTTCATCATTTCAATCATTGACTTTGTCTTTAATTTTCTCTTGCAACATGTATAGGTTATTACTACCTCTAATATCACTAATGCTATTGAAATAATTGGTATTACTATTTTCCTAATAAACTTTTTCCAAAGATGGAAAACCAACTACCTAATTTAGAAAGAGATTTACTAAATCTTTCCCATGCACCGTCAACCTTCAGTTGGGTCAAATCATTATGAATCTTCAAAATACTCGATATATTCCTCAACACCTTTAATTTGATCTAGGATATATATACAGCAATGTTGAACTTTCAACATGCCATAGACTCCACCCTCTGCAGCCAAAAGAATATCAAAGGCAAGTCTATTTTGTAGAACCATAGATCTGCTTGCAACCATTTCAGTATTGATCATTAAGAATCCTCCAGCAGTATCAGATGATAATTGATCAACTACAGTAGACAACAGATGTATTTTATGAGAATTTAATGTGACTCCAACTATGGTATCAATGCACCAAATATGTCACCTACTATTCCGGTAAAACTTGCACTCTTATTTCTTGTTAGTCCTTTACTTCCTTCTGTCACTCATTTCATTGTTCTTAGTAATGTGATATACCTTTGAGAATACTATGGCAATGTAAAAACTGCCATACCATCTTGCAGGTAACCTGTAATAGGCATTTTTCCCGATTACATATTAAATTCCTAGAAATACAGGATCAGTTCCTCCTTTTAGTCCCCATCACCCCATTATTAGGAAGGTATGTTCACATTCTTTAGTACCAATGAATATACTATTATACTCTGTTTACAATCTATGAAGACAGAATTTCCCCATTCTTGCCAAATCCACGGACATTGCAGAATGAGCCTCACCTTTCTTATATTCTCCTTCTAAAGCAGCCCATGGAAGTATATGGGACTTTTGCTCAACTGCTTTCTTTTGAAAATCATGCCTTCTTTCTTTCTGCATCTCGCAAAAAGCAAGTTCAATTATTTCTATGCACATGTGTTATGTCTATGGGGTTCGTAGTTGAAAAGAATTCCCCCATACTCTGCATATTTAGCACTAAATACTGGGTTCATATTTCTTCTAATAGAAATTTCAGAAAAGACTAAATCCATGTTACTATAAAAATATTGCAACTTACCAGTAACATAGAACAAACTAGTTACAACACTACAAGACCATAAGTTAAGTTAAGGGAAGGTGATGATAGGTCACACCCTCCAAGATGCAAACATAACAATCACTCACATCCATCGTCTCCACGTAGTGGTAGAGAAGTTTAGTGACTACATTTAATGACGAATCACTATGCGATTTGTCATGATAATATACACTCTTATCTGCTTGTGTTAATTCTATAGTAGTAGTTTTCTTAGTAACTACATTTACTTTTTCACTCACATTTGAGTTATTCTTAACCACTTCCATGCTGCCGTCGGCCATTGGCCGACGACAGCACTACCTCGCTGGTGCTGCCGTTGGCCAATGGCCGACGCGGCCCGCCCATTTTTTAAAACTGCTGCACTGCCGTGAAATCGCGGGAGCAGCCAACGGGTTAATATTAGTTATCATTAGAACAGGTATTACAAGTGTCAATAACAACCACATCAATATTAGTATTGTGATACTAAATAGACAATATTTAACACACCGTTGTTTTAGGTTAGATTTACTTCTGCCATTTAAAATTTCTAAAACTCATTCTAACTTTATTTTCCTTATAATTAGCACGTAAATTCTTCGTGTGATCCTACACTTCAAAAGCTTTCTGCATTTGCCTTTCTTTCAGCGTCCTTGTTCAATGTCTTTAATAGAATTCACCTTCATGTAAAAGGAAAGTCTTTCTTTTAGGTGGTCTTTCATCAGACCCTTTAAAAGTACCACTTTTTGGTTCCTCATTTAGATCAAGATTTTCAAAATCTTCAAGCATGATGTAGGTCCAATCTGGAGCTTTATACTTTCTATTTGGAACCTTTACTCTTTTTGATGACCTTAATGATCTTCTTGTTTGTTCTTGTTCTGCCTGACTTGATACCACATCTTCATGTTCTAATCTCTTCTCTGTTCTTCTTCTTTGAATGTACCTCAGTCTTTTCACTCCACTTGGCCAGCAATCTTCTTTTCTAACTCTTTGTCTGTACCGCCCTTTCACCTTATTTACCGATATCAAGTATCCTTTTAATTTTCTCTTTCATTTTGTTTGGCTTGGTCCGATTTCCCTACCTATTCTTCTTCTTTTGTTTGTTCATTGTTTTGACTTTCTACTCTCCTTTCTTCTTCTTCTCCTGACTGACTCTGATCTAATTGTTCTCCAGGTAATACCTAACCTTTTTCTAACTTAGTTAAATTTGAATTTTCAGCAATAATCTTCCCTACTTTGTCTTCTTGTAACTGAAATTGATCTAAGTCTTTTGCAATGTGTTCTTCTTCTATTTCTGGTTTGGCTGAATCTGTGATTTCTGTAACTGATTCTTCTGGATTTTTCTCCCTTCTTTCTGGTCTTTCAAGTTCAAGCTCTTTTCTGGTCTTTACAGCAGTCTCTTCAGTCCCAGTAACTGGTGCCCACTCTATTTGACTTGTACTTGGTTGTTCATCATCAATGCGTTCTTCAGAGTCTGATTCTCCGATCTCTTCTACTTCGCAACACTCAGCTTTTGGTTGTGAATCGTCAATGCGTTCTTCAGAGTCTGATTCTCCGATCTCTTCGACTTCGCCACTCTCAGCTTCTGGTTCTTTTCTTTTGTTCTACCAGTTGCTGCTTTGGTCGATCAGGTGGACTTGGGACTCTTTTGAGTACAAAATGCCCCATATCTATATCACCAATATTCTCAAATCCACTATACTATTTAAACACCTGCAGTAATCTTTCATAATAGGCATGCACCGACTCTTTATGTTCCTGAGTTGTTCTGTCTATTTTAACCCAATCTGTTTCCTTAGGGGAATTTTCCCTTTTAGAAACGTAATCACCAGATTGTATTTTTTCATTACTGCCTCTGAAGGTGCTCCTGTTCTCGCATCTCTAGGATATTCTTCAGTTGTCCAATCAATTGAAATCGTACATTCAGTCCAAAAATCCGTCAGTACCACTATGTTTAAACAAACCATCCAAATCTTTCAACAAAATCTTTGACACTTTAACAAATCTCTCCACCTGTTTGTACCATTCAACAGGTTTCTCTCTCAACCTCGGGAAGTCATTTGTGAAAGACAAAATATCCTGTCTGCTCCATAAAATATGAACATATCCACCACCTGGAAGTTCTCTCATCGGACACATCTTTTCAACTTGTTCCACTTTTTTCATTGAAAATGCAGATAACTCTTTAGCAATCACCTCCTCTCTTTTCTTAGTCCATCTACTTCTCCAATGTTCTACATCTCCCCATTTCTTTAAAAGGTGTGTCAATTCCTTTATTTGCAATCTCCTTCCTGCTTTCTAAATCCTTTTCTGTAAATTCTGCTCTATAGTGCTTCTGTAGTAGTTTTGATTTTTCTATATCTATTCCAAATTCTAAGGCCAGTTCCGCTATCTTTTCATGCTAATTCTTTACCCTCCAGGTTATACTCTTATATAGGGATAACAACTCTTCATATTCATATGAACACAATGTATCAAGACCTAGTGTACCAATGATCATTTCTTCCTAATCCACCCTTAACCTACTTACATCTATATTTTTGGGTTTCTTCCTTTCTAATCATTTCCCCATGCCTCTAGATCTTCAGGAGAAAATCGAGCGGAACCCCCTGCCACAGGATTGACAGTTGGTACTTTTCTGTTCACAATTGTGGGCGAAATTCTTTTTGGCGTTTCTGATAGATACATCTGCCGTGTGGATTCCTCACCTTGTGAATATCCCCCTTGCGTCAGCAACGTTCGGAAATTTTCTTCGTAGCACGCCGACGTGGGCGACGTCACAGGAGCACGGCATCACGCGCGACTCCGTCTGACGTCACCGACCCCATATCAGGCCCACGCCGGCGTGATGACGTCAGTTCCCTTTTTTCCGCGTCTCCGACGCTAACGGTTTTCGGGATCTTCAGCGATACCTAGTATCTTTCTGTTAATAATTGTCACTGTTTCTCTCTTTCGACTTGGTTCTTCTCCGGAGATGTCGTCGAAGAAAACAGGCTTTAAGCCATGTAGGTCTTGTGCCCGCATGATGTCCATCACTGACCCACATAAGGATTGTTTGTGGTGTCTTGGTTCGAGTCACGACGTCAAGAACTGCGATTCCTGTTTTAAGATGAATCCAAAGGCGCTTCGAGAGCGTGAAGCAAAATTGCTTTTGGCGAAAGTGAAACAGGACTCTGGACGGCATTCGAGATCGGCGTCACGAAGATCGAAGTCGAAGCAAAGGTCTCGGTCGAAGTCGGGATCGGCGTCGAGATCCAGAGCGGGTTCGAGGTCTGGAGAGGAGTCGAGGTCTAAAGCGAAGTCGAAGTCCAGAGAAAGATCTAGGTCTAGATCTAAGTCGGCTTCCGGACATGCTTCGAGCTCCTCGAGGAGAAAGCATAAGAGGAGGAAGCACAGTTCGAGACATCATTCGGGGAAGGAATCCGCTGACTCGAAGAGAAGGTCTCACAAACATCGTAAAGACTTTGTCTCTCCTTCGCCTGCTTTGTCAAGAGAAGGTTCTCCGGCGCCGGAGCCGGACCCGGAGCTGGTTTCCTCGGAGCATGAAGAAGAGGAAGAGGTGACTCCTCAAGAACCGGCTTCAGCGGAGACTCCTGTGAACCCAGAAGGTCAGGGTGAGGATGTGTCGGGGCGGCCTCCATTGCAACATCCGGTAGGTCCGTACCCTTCCTTTCCTGGTCCTGGACAGGATCCCTCGCATTTTCTCAATGCGATGTTTGGAGTTTATTCCAGGGCAATGTACCCCACTGGAGCGCCTGGTGGCCCCATGGGTCCATTATCGTACAATCTGGGTATTCCTCAGGCGTACGCCCCTGCTCCATTTATGCCTTTCTTGCCGGCGCCTCTTTCACCATGGCTCGGTACGGCTCCACCGAGGTCTTCGACTCCGCATGCGGCTTCGCCGACTCCGGATCGACCTCGCAGTCGAGATCGAGGTACCACACCTGTTCATGACTCTCGTCCTCCTGCTCCGGCTCCTCGATCGACGTCGGAACCGGCTCCGTCGGAGTCGTTACCGGATCCGTCGACTTCGATTCGTTTGGAGTGGTCGAGGCGAAGAGCTCAGCGTCTTCTCGAACAAAAGGATGATGAAAGTTCTGATGTGGAAGAAGGCGAGCTTCCTGATCATGATGATGATTTCGATGAGCTTCGGGATGCTAGTGGTCTGGAACTCTCTCCCGAGTGGGGTCTGCCTTCGACTTCTGATGCACCATCAAGGGACGTGGCACCCTATCACGTGGTTATTAGGAAGGCTGCTGACCTTCTTAGCTTAAAGCTGCCCACAGTGGAGTACAAGCCCAACATCCTCACAGAAGTCTTGCATTCTCCTTCTTCGATTGTGGAGCCTACACTGCCATTTACTGATGCCTTGACGGATCCAATTAAGGAGATTTGGAAGAGGCCGTTGTCTGCTCCTGCAGTTTCAAGGGTTATTGCAAGGCGCTATAGGGTGGCTCCTGATGACCCTGCATTTCTTTCTACGCATCCATCTCCGGAAAGTCTTGTGGTTCAGGCGGCTTGCTCTAATAGGGCTGCAGGCTCTTTCCCTCAAGTGCCAGCTGACAAAGAGTCTAAGAAATTAGATCAGTCTGCGAAGAAGACTTTCTCTTCTGGGAGCATGGCTCTTAAGTCAACAAATGCTACTTGCCTTTTAGGTAGATATGTGCACGCGCTGATGGACTCAGTGAAGCAATTGTCATCAAAACTTCCTGAGGAGGATAAGAAAAACTTTAATGAGGTGATCTCTGACACTCAGGCTGCGGCCCGCATGGTCATTCAAAGCGGCATGGACACTGTGGATTCTGTTGCTAGAATTATGGGCTCATCCATTGCGACCAGGAGGGCCGCATGGTTAAAGTCATCTGATTTCTCAGCGGATGTGCAGTCTACATTGCTGGACTTACCCTTTGAAGGAACTGGCCTTTTTGGTAAGAAGGCTGATGTGGCCTTGGAGAGGTTTAAGGACAGCCGTGCCACTGCAAGATCTTTGGGTCTGCAGATGAGAGGGTCGACGACTAGAAAATTCAAGGGATTTGGTAAATCTTCTTTTCGTCCCTTCAAGCAGGGCCAACAACAACAGCAGCAGCAGCAAAACCCTCTATATAGGTCCTATAGAGGTAGACAGAGGGGTCGTGGACGTGGACGTCAAGTCTCCTCTTCCTCCACTTCCTCCAATAATGCCCAACCCCCACCCGCATCAGCAAAGCAGCCCTAGATCCACCATTCTGGATCATGTAGGGCCAGTAGGGGGTCGGCTTACTCACTTTCTACGAGATTGGGAATCGGTTGCATCAGATCTTTGGGTTCTCAATCTCGTAGAGAATGGGTATGCACTTCCTTTTCAGGAGTTCCCTCCCAATTACCCTCCTTGCCAAGGTTATTGTTCGGAGGACCACCTGCTTCGCCTGCAGGAGGAAGTCCTGGCACTGTTTCGAAAGGGTGCAATAGAGGTGGTTCCAGAGCAGGAGAGGGGTCAAGGGTGCTACTCCCGGTATTTCTTGATACCCAAGAAGGATGGCAGGCTTCGGCCGATCCTGGATCTCAGGATTTTGAACCTCTATCTCAAACAGGAGAAGTTCAAAATGCTCACCCTTGCTCAGGTTCTTCTGGCGCTGATTGAAGAAGACTGGATGGTGTCGATCGACTTGCAGGATGCGTATTTTCACATCCCAATCCTGAAGTCGCACAGGAAGTATCTCCGTTTTACGGTGGGATCACAGCACTACCAGTTTGCGGTCCTTCCGTTTGGACTTACTACTGCGCCTCGAGTTTTCACCAAGGTGATGGCAGTGGTGGCTGCGCATCTCAGAAGGTCAGGGATTCCTGTATTCCCTTATCTAGACGACTGGCTGATCAAAGCAGAGTCGCCGGAGATGGTGCTCCATCATCTGCAGGAGACAACTCAGTTGTTACACAGGTTGGGTTTTTCGATAAACGTACCCAAATCTCACCTGGTGCCCTCCCAGCGCAACCTGTTCATAGGTGCGGTACTGGACACTTCTGTATGTCGTGCATTCCCTCCACCTCAAAGGATTCACGACATTCAGGAAATCATTCCTTTATTCTACAATGGAGCGGTTGTTCCAGTCCTGAAGGCCCTTCGCCTGCTCGGTCTGATGGCTTCTTGCATTCTGTTGGTCAGTCATGCACGCTGGCACATGAGGGCGCTCCAGTGGTGCCTCCGCAGGCAGTGGTATCAGCACAACAGAGATCTCAGGGAGTCAGTGAAGATCTCCAGGGAAGCTGCAGCGGATCTGTCTTGGTGGGGCGTGGAAGGCAACCTGTCGCAAGAGAAGCCTTTTCAACTGCCTCCATCAGTGGCCACAGTGATAACGGATGCATCCACTCTCGGGTGGGGTGCTCATCTGGGAGACCTGGAGGTCAAAGGTCTTTGGTCTCCGGAAGAAAGGTTGTTTCACATCAACCTTCTGGAATTGAGGGCGATACGTTTGGCGCTCAAGGCCTTCCTCCCTTCCCTTCGCGGTCGTTCGGTTCAGGTCCTAACGGACAACACGACTGCGATGTGGTACATCAACAAGCAGGGAGGAGTAGGGTCGCAGTGTCTCTGCAGAGAGGCTCTGCGTCTCTGGTCCTGGGTTCAGGACCATCAGATTTGTCTGGTGGCAAATCATCTGGCCGGAGTTCTGAACGTGCGTGCAGACAGTCTCAGTCGGCAGTTCTCTGCCGACCACGAGTGGAGGCTTCACCCGGAGGTTGTTCACAACATCTTTCAGATGTGGGGGACTCCTCGGGTGGATCTATTTGCCACTCGCGAGAATGCTCACTGCCCTTCATTCTGCAGTCTCCAGTATCCGATGCAAGGAGCATTGGGGGACGCGTTTCAGTTGAGTTGGGGAGATCGACTCCTTTACGCGTTTCCTCCCATACCTTTGATTCCTCGGGTTCTGAGGAAGATTCGTCAAGACCGGGCCCAGGTCATATTGGTTGCTCCGGATTGGCCAAGAAGGGTGTGGTATTCGGACCTACTCCACCTATCCTCTCACCCGCCGCTCCGTCTCCCTCACAGGGCAGACCTCCTCTCTCAGATGGAGGGGCAGGTTCTACACCCCCACCTCCAGACATTACACCTTCATGCCTGGAGATTGAACGGGGCAACTTGAGTTCTTTTTCTCTCCCTCACGAGGTGGTGGATGTCATTCTCTCTGCCAGATGTGACACCACTAAGTCCATTTACTCCTATAGGTGGACAAAATTTGTTTCTTGGTGCAGGGAGAGGGATATTGACCCTTTGAAGGCTCATTTGTCTAATATTTTACAATTTGCCCTTTATCTGGCACAGCAAGGTTTGGCTGTGGCCACGGTCAAGGGTTATCTTTCGGCCTTATCGGCGTTTCTATGTTTGCCGGATCAGCCTTCTCTCTTTAAATCTCCGGTGGTTTTGAGATTCTTGAGGGGTCTCATGAATATGTTTCCTCCTACTCCTTTTATTGTTCCTCATTGGGATTTGAATCTTGTGCTGACCTTTTTAATGGGTTCTCCCTTCGAACCCTTGCACAAGTGTCCATTGAGGCTTCTCTCTTTTAAAACTGTCTTCCTCGTTGCAATCACCTCGGCAAGGAGGGTAAGTGAGCTTCAAACTCTAAGTTCCAAACCCCCATTCCTGACCATTCATGCTGAAAGGATGGATCTTAGGACCAGGGCTGCTTTTCTGCCTAAGGTGGTGACTCCTTTCCATCTTGGGCAGTCCATTACCCTTCCTACCTTCTATCCTCCCCCTCACCCGTCTAAGGAGGAAGAGCGGCTGCATCGCCTGGACCCTAAGAGGGCGGTGTCTTTCTATCTGGACAGGACTAAGGACTTCCGGATGGACGACCAGCTGTTTGTTGGCTTTGCTGGCTGCAAGAAGGGCAGAGCGGTGCACAAGCGCACTCTTTCCAGGTGGATAATCCTGTGCATCAAGATCTGCTACTCCCTTGCGGGTAAGGACCCTCCTGAGGGTATTAGAGCTCATTCAACTAGAGCAAAGTCTGCAACATCTGCTTTGTCTAGGGGTGTACCTGTTGTGGATATTTGCAGGGCCGCGACTTGGGCCTCCCTCCACACTTTCGCGAAGCATTACTGCTTGGATACCGAGGTGAGGAGGGATGGCCACTTCGCGCGCTCTGTCCTCCAAGACTTCCTGGTGTAGCAGAGTGGACACCCTCCTCCGGGAGTGGGGACTGCTGTGGGAATCTATTCACAAGGTGAGGAATCCACACGGCAGATGTATCTATCAGAAGAACAAGTTACTTACCTTCGGTAACGCTTTTTCTGGTAGATACTATATCTGCCTGTGGATTCCTCACTGACCCACCCGCCTCCCCGTTGTCCACTCTGCTATACCTGGTCTTTCTGTATATATGGTTATAATACTATTGTATTGATTTAGTTCTATATGTACTGTGTACATTGTATATTTGCATGTTTGCTATCGTTGGTCCGTCCGTGTGCCTCGAAGGCACGGAAAAAAGGGCGGAACTGACGTCATCACGCCGGCGTGGGCCTGATATGGGGTCGGTGACGTCAGACGGAGTCGCGCGCGATGCCGTGCTCCTGTGACGTCGCCCACGTCGGCGTGCTACGAAGAAAATTTCCGAACGTTGCTGACGCAAGGGGGATATTCACAAGGTGAGGAATCCACAGGCAGATATAGTATCTACCAGAAAAAGCGTTACCGAAGGTAAGTAACTTGTTCTTCTGTCACATCCTCAATATTTGGGAGATCCATTAATGAAACATTCGACCCACATTCGCTAATTTGATCATCTATCATAACTATCTTCTTTCTGGTCCTATTCTGCGAAGATGCTGCAGTTTGGCATTTAGGTGTACTTTGTCTCCATACAATGGAATCACAGGACCAATTGCTACTGGTACTGTCAGTGCTTCCGCATTTAAGCCTAACTGATTTATCTTCTGAATTATCTCCTCTTTTGTTTTGTTCAATGCTTCCCTTTCCTTTTCTTGCGATGCTCAAATAACTGTTGGATCATATAGGACTTCTGGAGCCAATGGGGTTCCCATCATCGGGGCACTTGGAGTGGTATATCTAGCCCTTTCCTAATAAGGCGGAGGTCACTTTATCAAAATGTCCTCTAATAACTCATCATCAGATTCATTACACCCTATCCCTGTTGTACCCATATCCTTTGTTTTCTCCTTACATTTACTCCCTTCTTGATCATCAGTCACTAATACTGGATATAAACCCTCGGTCAATACAGCCCTTCTCCATCTTTTCATCTGATATACTCGAGTGTCAAATGGGTATCTAGGTAAAAATACTCTATTAATTATCATATCAAACTATCAAATACTCTATTAATTATCATACCCCCTGTATCATACCCCTTGCACTCAAATGCCTCGACTTCCCATTCCTCCAAAGCTTCATACTGTGTTAATCTAGGACTTTGTTTCAATGAATTCATCTGTTTCTCAAATTCTGAAGAACTCTTACATTAAAAGTACCTTTTTCTGGAAAAGCTAAAACACCATCATCCTTTGTATGCTCCACCCAATTTTTCAACTATAAACACTTATGATATCGACTTTCCATCATCATATAGGAAGCCGGTGTATTAGGAGGTGGCATAAGAATTCCCTCCCTAGTTATTGCGCGCTTATTCTTCTTAAAGAAATTCTTGATCTTGTTAATCAACTTCAATTTTATTTGTTCCCTTATGTAACTCACTCGACAAATTCAAAACTCTTCCGTATTTTCACTACTTATTCAACATTCGTCCAATGCCTGCGCGACTCACACCAACAACCTAATCAGAGTTTACTAAATATTTTCGTCTTTGCCCAATACCAACTCTCTGCCAATCTATTGACCAAACAGACCGATCAACACACCCTCTTTGTCTGACCAATGCTAACGCTACTCTTGTGATGTTAGTATTACTCCTGCTACTGACCCTCCCTTTACAATCTGCAGTTTTTTCACGCCTGCTGTTTCAACCAATACCAGTGCTGCTCTCTGTGACATCAGTACGGCTCCTGCTACTGACCCTCCCTTCACAAGGTAATCCAACAATATCTGTATTTGTCTTTTTCGTTAGAAAATTCTTGTAAGTAACAAGGTAAAAACAGTGCTACTCTGTCTGCTCCACTAAACCAAAGATAGTTTCGGCACTCTCTACAAAGAGAAAATGTCCTTCCTGTCACTATGACGACAAAAACCCTGTTTACTCTTCGATTAAGCTCGGGGAAGACTCCTCTAGGGATACTCCGCCTTCAAGTAAGGCCAAAGTTTCACAGGTGGGCCCTCTGCTATCAATCACACTCTAATTTTATACTGTATAGTCCCTACTGTGATACTGACAGCCCTCTGTAGCTTCTCAGTATTACGACAACAGACGAGTAACCTTCTGCAGTGTGACTTCCATTCATCACACTCTTCCGAATTCCATTCCCGGGGTTCCCAGGTATCTCTACCTGTGCTTCCAGACAACATAAAACGCAACACTAACTCTTTTTGTTAAAACATATAATTAATTTGTCATAGCAATAGTCCATAATCAATTATCACCAAACTAATCGATTACAACCATCACTCTGCTACCAGAAAAATTGATCCAGCGAAAGGCCAGGATAAACTTTTCATCCATCAACATATCACTTACAAACATACACAAATGCATTCAACAATATCAACGCATTAGGAGTGATTGATTAAGAGACAAAAAGACATAGTATTGCATACTTTTCAAATGGAAATTTATATTTACAACAGAATTCTATTTACCTAATAGTGGAATGGGAAACCCACCCCGGGCCAGAAGGGTTGGTGGTGGTCCCCTGTTAAAGTCAGGAGAGAGACTGTAGGACAAGTGCAGGATAGGTTTATACTTACTACACTTCTCTAGAACCTGACCCACCGGAGCACATCCCTCTCTTACATTCGCTCCCTCCTCCATATTCTTCCGCAAATCTTCAATCTAATCAAGCTGTCTTTCAGTATTAAATCTTCCCAGTATGTACTTCTCAGTAGCAGTTGTCACCTACTCCTCACTCAGCATCAACAACTCTTCTTTATTAGCAGCAGCTCTCTCTGCTCTCAGCAACTCTCTTTAACCTTAAGTCACTCAAATGATATCCTTTATTTTTTCATGTCCCACCCTCAAAGTTTGCAAATGTCTGTGAATCCTGAACTGTGATTGGGCCAGGGCAGGGGAGTTGTCATCACCTCATGCGGTCATCCCAAAACTCTTAACTATTTCTTTGTTAAGTAAACCCTTCTCACTTAATTTATTAAATTCTCATGACACTTCCTTTTCACATACATCTCACACAATATATAGATACAATTTCTGTATAATTTCTTCAGTTGAGGATCTTTTCCCAAGCACTCGTCCTTGGGTTTTAGCAGACAATCAATGTCCTGGTCAGCGGGTCACTCTTGGTTTCTAATGCGCAGACTCAGCTTGCGTTACGGTTCATCCCCTTCTTTCTCTTGGCTTAGTTCATTACTGACAAAAGAATCATAAACAGATGTTAATTTCTCATATATTTTATTATTACTGTTTACCTCCCACTTCTACTCTATCCCATGTTATTTTCTTTTTTGTTAAGCGAAGAGTTAGCAGCGAAAAGCTTCTTTTAAGATTCAGGCAAACATATGCCAGGCAAGCGGTACTTGGAGACCTACAGTTAGCAACTCTTTTCCTCTCACATGAGTTAATCATGTGGTTACTTATGCAGGACAGGTTCGCACATGCACAAAACAAATTTAGGTTTCAAGCGGGATTTTTGTTGCGTGGAAACATATCATTTATTATTAAAGCAAGCAGAAAGCCTTTTCCCTATGTATTAATATTGTATGTGTGTTAATTTTCTTTTATATCTCTATTCCTACTTGTTAGTATATGTTAACGAGAGGTTAATTTGAGCAAGTTTTGTTTTTTTGAATCCTTGCTCCATCAGAAGCGCTCAACGACCAAATTTTATGGGGCGAGAGAGCGTGTTACATTCAGAGACACACTCATTGATTATATGGAAGCAGATATCAACATGCCAGTAGAGCTCTTGCTGAGCTAACACTCAAGCCTATTTGTAGAATTTTATTCTAGAGGTTAAAGGCTCTGTGGGAGTCCTGTGGAAGGATACCTTCACACATTTACATCCTTTTTTATTCCTCTCTTTACACCACTCTTAGATCTCAGCCTCTTAACACCAATGTTTATATGGATGATGCATCCTTGGGCTGTCTGCAGCCATCAAAAATGATGAGATTAGGTCTGCAATTATGCAGTCATGATCAGGGTGTGCTCCCAAGCCGGATGGGTTACTGGCTGAATTTTCTGAATCCAATGCTGAAATTTTAATCCCTGTCTTGTAGAAATCCGAACGTTAGGCATCCTCAAGCCCTCCATGCGAGAGGCTTTAATTATAACCCTTCTAAAACCTGGTAAGGCAGCTGATGTATGAGAATCATGTAGGCCCTTGTCCTTGATCAATTGTGATGGGAAAATCTTTTCCAATATACTGGCCAACAGGCTCAGCCTCCTCATTACCTGCCTAGTGCTACCTGATCAGTCTGGTTTATATCAGGAACAGTAACCTCTCATAACCTGCATACTCTGTTTTTCCTTTTGCAGGACATTGTCCCAGACCTGGCTGCGATGGCTGTCTTTCTAGACGCCACCAAAGCGTTTCACGTTTTGGAGTAGGACTCTTTGCAAACGGCATTGAGATGCATGAGTTTTCCATCTTCGGATCTCTCCTGTATAGAACTCCTATATTCCCAACCAGCCCCCTCTGATATTTGCTTTGGCGGTTAAGCTACTGGCGGCCAAGCTCCGACAACATCATTGGGAACACGCAATTCGGTATTCTACCAGACACCTGCTGTAGGAAGCTGGCTCTGTATATGTTATACCAAAATAAGGTGTAGTGTGCACAGAGTCCAGTGGAACCCCAAAGGTAGTCAGAGGTAAAAGTAAATAGCACCCTACTCTCTATTTGTGGTAGTGTGGGCGAGCAGTTAGGCTTTATCAGAGGGTAGTGTTAAGCATTTGTTGTACACACTCAATCAGCAAATGATGTCACACACTCAAAGACTGAACTCAGACCAATTTTGTTTGTATAAAAGTATTATTAGGTTATTTTATTTCTAGAACCAAGCCAAGCCTAGCGCTTGTACGTGAAATAAATGCTTTGCAAAATCTTATGCAGTGTTTTACAATTGAGTGCAGGTTCAAATGCAGTTGATTGAAATACAGGTAAGTCAAAATGTCGAAATTACTTTTCAGATAACTTTTTAGTTACTTTTCAGATTACTTTTCAAGTTTCTTTTTATACTCTGTGTGATATGCTTAGCTATCACACTGGGACATTTCCTACAGAAAAAGTAAGAGAAATCAGTTTTGCACAGTTGTAGTTTTTCTGGTTTTCATACAAATCAACTCCGCACAAATACTTTTTCAAGGAAAAACAGTCAATGTATTACTATGGAGAGAAATGAATTATCGGTTAACAGGTAATTACTCAGTCTTTGGGGTTGAGTTTCTGGGGTTAGAACAAGGATTTCCCTAGGGTCAAGGATGCACTCTCAAAGCACCCTCAGCGGCACTAGGGCGCCCTGGTGCACAGTACTGAGGCCCAATGTTATCCAATGGGGGATAGGGGGACTTTGGTTGGTGGCTGCTCACGAGAAGACCACAGGGTTGTGGGAGAAAACCTCCTGGTGTTAGGCTCAGGGCAAAGGGGAATCCGAGTTAGCACCCAAAGTACAACCAGAGCAACGCAGGGGCGGTTGGCTGAAGGGTGCTGTTTTGGTGTCGGGCCCTTCTTGGTTTCAAAGGTGATTCTCCAGTTTTGACAAAGACTGTAGGCTCGGGGACAAAGATCTTCTGGAGGTGAACACCAGTTGTTGAGGTAAGTTGGGATGCTTTGGGATGCTGTGACACCGCTGGTTAGGCCACCCAAGGCCGGTGGACTTCGGGTTCATGGTTGTCTTTAGGCGTCTGGTTTTCTTACCAGCTCCTGTCGCAGGGATCCTCCAGAAAGAGACTGCAGGCATGGTGGAGAGTGCAGGTCATAGATCACAAGTTATCGGATCAGGATTGCTGGGGAGACCTCCTCGTGGTGTTCGGCCACTCGAATTCGGGCCGCGGGTGTCTGGTGCAGAGTGGTGCAGACTCGCGGTTTTCAACGGAGTCTGTTAGTGAGCAAATCTGGTGCTCCTGGGAGACAGAGACATTTCTGTGGAAGTCAGGGCAGGTCCTCTGAGTTCTTGAGGTTGCTGGCTGCAGGACACACCAGAAGGTTAGAGGCGGGGACATGCCGGTAGGGCAGGGGCCAAGTTAGTAGGTGTCCTCCTCTTCTTAGCTTCAGCACAGCTCTTCGTTCCTTCTTCTTATTTTCTTCTTGGTCAGTTCTTGTCTGAGGAAGCAAGGTTCTGGGTTGTCCCCAAATAGTAGATTTAGGGGCGTTACAGGTAAGTAAAGGTTGGGACCAATGGGTCGCTTCCTTGGGGTGGGTACACCCCCTATTATGCCACCCTCCAGTGGGAGGGGGGGCATATGCCTGACTCTGGTTGGATGGGTCCCCATCCGCAAGATAGCAGGGACTTAGAGTTGTGCTTCACCTTGCCTCCCCCACCTGAGGGGTGGGGTTTGCAAAGGTGGGCAGACCTCCCTTCCTCACTTGGTTTTTCCAGCGATTTTCCCGCCCAAAGTGAATGTCAGAATTAGTGGTGACCAGTTGCTGGAAGCAGCAAAAGGCCTGGGGAAGCACACAAAGGCAGCAAGCCTTTAAAGCTTCCCCTTTGTGGACCCTGCCCATCCTGGGGGAGGAGGCTTGGCACCTCGTCCCAGAATGTGCATTGTTTCAGCCCCCCAAGAGCAGCAGGCTCTCAACCCAGGGGTCCAGAAAAATGTCTGGTGGTGGCAGCTGGCGAGCAGCCACTCAACCTGGACACTCATGTTAGGTCATTTTTCAGGGGGCATCTCTAAGATGCCCTCCATGTGCAATTGTCATTAAATTCCACACTAGAATCAATGTGGGTTTAATGTGCTGAGAAGTTTGATACCAAATTTCCCAGTTTTCAGTAAAGCCATTTTGGTACTATGGAGTTTGTAATGACAAACTCTCAGCACCATATACTCTTAATGGCATTACTGCACTTAAAATGTCTAGGAATTTGTTTAGACACTGTAGGGGTACAGGGCACATGCACCTGTAACCTCACCACTGGTATAGTGCACCCAGCTAGCGGAGTGGCTGATCAATGCCAGGACAGTGGGTTGTAGGCATGGCACACAGTGATGTGTGCCATTCAACTCTTCCCCTTGTTCTGCACCAAAACACATAGCCTGCAAAGGCAGTGTGTGTGTGTAAAGGTACAGGGCCTCTAAGGGTGGCACACTAAGTGCTGCAGCCCTTAGAGGCCTTCCCTGGCTACAGAGTCCTTGGTACCTGTGGTACCATTTACAAGGGGCTGACCTGTGGTCAGAGAGTGCCAATTGGGTTTTGTTTTCAATGCAGTTTTAGGGATAGAACATAAGCTCTGGGTACCTGTTTGGCAGGAGCCCAGGTTACACTCAGTCAAAGTACATCAGCAGTTTAATAAAAAGTGGGGGCAACCATGCAAAAAGAGGGCACTTTCTTACACCTGCTGGTATCCCTATACGCTGACGATATCACTTTATACATACGGGACCCCAAGGTGAGTCTCAATCCCATACTCCAAGAGTTCATCGGCTTTGGAGAGTATTTGGGGGTCATGATTAATTGGGAGAAATCCCAGATCTTTTCCCTTACCCCCAACACCCCCTGATATATTTGTGACTACCCTTTGAAGTGGTGCGATTCAGAGATTAAATATCCTGGGATAATGATCTCCAGAGATAGAACAGACTTAATGTGCGCATATTATGACACAACTTTACCAATGCCATTACCTGCTCTATTTCTATGCCCTTGTTGCTCACAGGTTGCATATCTTTCATGAAGATGGTCATTCTGCCTAAACTATTATATCTGTTTATCAATATCTCATACTGTCCTGACCATCAGTTCTTCCAACTGCTAAAGATGCAACTTATTCAGCTTGCTTGGGGTGGAAAACAGCCCAGACTCCGCTTGGAGCTTTTGACGCACCCTTTTTTCGATGGGAGGATTTGAAGCCCCAGATTCTAAATTGTATTTCATTTGTGCTCGAGCACATTTCGCTGCATATTGGTTCAACCACCCCCTACATGCCCTACCTGGCAATCGGCAGGGAATTATGGCGCCAATCCCAACAACTGCTTTTTTGGGGTCGTACCCCCCAGGGGGCAGAGACAAATACCAAAATGGTGCCCTGCACCACTACAGCCTGGTGGAAGCTAGCCCAGTGAGTCAACGATATGTTCCTTGTTCTTGCGGATATCAAATCATCTCCTGCTTCCGGTGCCACGTGAAGTGTAGTGCAAACAGATGCTGGAGTCCACACGTGGGGAGACCTGTATAGGGAGGGGAGCTTTGCCATCAGTGTGTTTTTCTTCTGGGACATTGTCCCAATTCCAATGGACATATTCTTTTATGTTTGTCTGCAGCACAATGTCAAGGCAGCTACTCCTGATTTCCCAAAGGAGCCCCCCACACTCACCTCCGTGCATGTGATTCTCCAAACACCTTACCTCACACACATCATTTTGATACCATACCGTAGTGTCCAAGCAGACCAGACGAGGACAGAGGTGGGGGCATAGTCGGGATGGGAGGCCGACTTGGGCGTTAGCTTTAGTGGTACACAATGGCAATATTGCTGTCAACAGACTAGCAAGATAACGGCTAGCAGACGATTACGCAACATACACTATACATTTTTATACCGCATTTATTTTACTTCAGCTAGGTTACTTTGCTACTGCTTGCACACCATTGATATGTGCGATAGCGGCAGTGGGAGCTGACTTCCTCCATTTGGCGTGGTTTTGTCACTCGGTTAATAACTATTGGACACTGGTGTCAGATGCCCTGACCGAAATGACGAGCTCGCAGCTGCAACTCACCGGACGTGTGGCACTGCTAGGTACACCAAAAACATGGAGGCATTGGTCAGGCGTTACACTTCACTTGGATTACTGCTGGCCAAGCGCAGGGCGGCGTGTGGATGGGGGTGGGCTTCCAAATTCAAGGACTGAATCTAAGATTTAGTGTGCCAAGAACAAATGTCTATATACTCCGAACTGTTTCCACTGTTCTCCAAACATAAGTACTTTTGGGACCCCTTGAAACTGTATATGCTGATCCAGCCTTCTGGAATTGGGAGAGGGTGAAACGCCTGCTTACCCCTGAGATGAGAGAACTGGGGCAATGCTGATTGGACTGAGAGGTGCGGCAGAAAGATGGGTAATTTACGAGGAACTGACAGTCAGATTTTCGCAGAGCCCGACCACTGAACGCTCAAAATGTCACCTTCCCCCCCCCCATCCACGCACTATGGCCTTGAATCGAAAGTAGGCGATGGCTAAATGGGCCTATATGTGCGGGATATTAAAAAAGTAGCAATTTGTGCACATACATGTACCCTCTTTTGATGATGTTGATGGGATGTATCAGTGTGATTATATCTTGTTGAACATACCAATAAATTAATACAAAATAAAAAACACCTCGAACTATCATATGACACTCTATGTTTGTACAAGGCTCGAGTGTCTTGATGTCACTCTAAAAAATGACAGTAGATAAGCTCTTTGTAGGTTGCTTCTGTTGTTTGCATCTTCTATATTTAAAGTAAAAGCAATTGACCTGAAGTATATAAAATGAGAAGATCAGTAATTTTCATATTGGGCTACCAATCATTTTCTTCTACGTACACAAAAGCATGAAGCGAGATTAAGGCAAACTCCCTACCATAATGCGTGAATTCATGTGAGCCGGACATTCTTTGTCATTTTTCAATCTTGGGTGTGATCATTTCAGAATCTTACTGGAAGCGCCAATATGTGGAGTCAGAATATCCCAACTCACTACCTGTCATAAAGCGCCAAAGATGGAAGGTGACACAGTGTTGCTATTTAAATTAATGTTTTCTTTGGCTAGATAATTATTTGCTAAAACCATTTTATAAAAGCTTCAAGGTGTTTAACTTACAATTTCATTGATCCTGCATCACTATGGAGGTGTCATCAAAGTAAAGAGATCCAGGAAAGTTGGATTTACGAAAAAACTAGTATAGCTCGTAGTGTTTTTTTCTGCTTGGTGGGCATGAGAGGTTTCCTTTGTGGCAGTCAACACAGCTCAGTCAAATTATGAAGTCAGCAAGATCTTTTTACATATGTTCCGAAAGTGCCAGAAACCAAATGCCAATTGAAGCGTTTTGCGGCCACCTTAGGTGTTTTAAGCACTAAATAAATACTACCATGCAATACAATATTTTACCTGTGATGTTATGGGATAAATCACTTCAGACATAATCAAACTTCGCTGGTAACCTAGGTATACCAATATTTAATGTGTCTTGAGATGAAAGAAAGAACGCTGCTGAAAGAGTAGCGTTTTGTTGCCTGAGGCTCTGTAGTCTTTTAACACTCTGGGCAAAAAACACAAAGCCATTTTTGACTATAAGCCTATATTTATGGCTAAATGCATTTAATATTGTGTAATTCTTTGCCACTAGTACTGTATACAGTTATACAGTAGGAGGGGGATAGGAGCACACTGCCTTGCCTTTCAACGCTGTTCCCCCCTTAGCATTGTGATAAATGCAGTTCACAGAAAATGATTACTTGAATATTTGCTGTAGTGTTTCACCAAAGGTAGTGAAGGTTAGTGCTGTAAATCTCTTGAAACGTGTTTCTGGATATTATCCTTCATCAGTAGAGTTAAAAGAAAGAAATTCATCAGGGGTTGCAGAGAAAGCTGCCACAATCCTCTCAGACCTCAGTACCTCTCTCTGGCGCACATGTGCATCTCCAAAAGCTCGTCGGCATAATGGCTCAAGGGAGTCTTTTCAAACAGAAGGGGGATGGGAGCACACTGCCTCACCTCTAAGCATAGTTCGTCCTTTAGTATTGAAGTAAATGCAGTTCACAGTAAATGCTTACGTATTAGCTGTAGTGTTTCGCCAAAAGTCAGTTCAGGTTAGTGCTGTAAATCTCTAGACACATTTTTCTGGATATTACCCTTTATCAGTAGAGATACCAAGTATTTGCATTGCAATAGGTCTCACATTACTGATAGTCTGAGGAATTGGTGTTGCAAATAATATTACAACGCCAATAGCTCATACTTTCAGTAATGCAAGACCCAGAGCATTGCAAATGCTTGCGTAGTGAGCCAGGAAACAGCATTGTATGTCTAGGTGCAGTACCTCAACTGGTCCTAGAGGTCCCTGGTGAGCAAGGCACCAGCACTGCATGTATCAGTGCAGTACCCCAAGCTACTCCTAGAGTTCCTTACTGAGCAAGGCACCAGCACTGCATGTCTCGGCGCAATACTGCAAGCTGCTCCTAGAGGTCCCTAGTGAACAAGGCACCAGCACTGTATGTCTATGTGCAGTACCGCAAGCTGCTCCTAGAGGTCCTTAGTGAGCAAGGCTTCAGCACAGCGGACCTCTGTTGGTCATATATGGTACTGCACCCGGCAGAAGATATCATAAATCCACCCTACCCATAATGCATTGCATGCAAGACAGTACTAAGAATACATTCAAATAGCTATGTCCATATATACAGACAATAGCTTTGAAATGTGACAAAATAATTATTACATTAATTTCTGATTAGGTTGTACTCTGTGTGGAGGTGATTAAGCAACATTTATAGACTTTCTCATATATATATGAGATGTTCTAGTGAGCAAAGTAACCACTGCCAGCCTAGCTTAGGACCAAGTGTGAGTCTTGCCTGAAGCGTTTTAAGAAAATAGTGCCTTGAGGCTGTAATTAAAACCTAGGGAGTAGCAACACATGTAACAGGGGTTGTCCTCATGAGAGGTTAGAAGAAGAGACAAGGCAGTACTAAGAAGGGAATACTAAGCCTATTGACCAATGAAAAGCCACCATTTACAAGAGGCAATTAAAAAGATGGGAAAGTGGGCAGAGCTTTTTGCACATATCCGGAATACAGCATGTATTGAAGAGAATGCGCAAGCGTTGCCTAGGCAAGACCTAAAAAATGAGATTCAGCACTTACCTGCACCAACTTTGGTGAAACACTACAGCCATGCTAAGGGACGAACTGTGCTGGGAGGTGAGGCTGTGTGATCCCATTTCCCTTCTATACAATTATACATTAGTAAACTCCAGGAACGGACTTTGGTTCAGGCTGATCAAGGTGTGGTTTGCCTTGGGAATTTGTGAATGCCTACAAACTTGTCAGCGTGTGGACTTTCCCTAATTCTTCTCTGATGCTTTTCCACCCTAAAAATGGTAAGAGCATTGCTCCAGCAAAAGGCGGCAGTAATTCATTTCGAAGATGGGGAGGGGAATGGAACACCCCAAAGACTCATGACCATGCACAGGAGTAGGGTTGCCAGTTTCTTCAAAGGGAAACATTTCAGCCATTTCCGTGTCGAGAAAATAGCTGCTCTTAAAAATGTCACTTGAGATTACAAGTAGACACCTGGAAACCTGCAGTTAGCCCAGATTTCCAGATGCATTACTGACAATATTTTTGATTTTCTAAAAGTAGTGAGCCTGCATCCGGTCGAAGATGTACTTTTACATAGGCAAATGCCCTCCTCATTTTAATGAATGGGACTTAGTGAATGAAATGATGAAAAAAGAATTAAGAGCATTATATTATGAAGAAATGTAGCCTATCCCGTCATGCCTTGTGTATCCTGTCCCTCAGGATCTTCAGAACTATCTGGAGCAGAACAACAGACAGATTGACGATATTGTGGGTTTGGTGCGTGGCCAGCTGTCCAAGCAGAACCGCGTAACTCTGGGAGCACTGGTGGTGCTCGATGTCCATGCCAGAGATGTCCTCACGTCACTCGTCAATAAGCAAGTCAGTGATGAAAATGACTTTGAATGGCTAAGTCAACTGAGATACTACTGGGAAGTAAGTGTTTTAATCATTTGTTCACGTCTGGTTCATGTACCGTGATTGACTATGTTCCTATCATAGATTAAAACAACAGCGCAAATCCTTGATTTATTAAATACCCTTGCATGTGTCTAAAATTAAATTGCAGGATTATTTTATTCATAAACACATTATTATGAAGAATTCTAATTTCTTTGACAATCTAACTTTCTCTTTTAAAAACATTTAAGACATCACTCCATAAAACACATTTCTTTCTTTAAGATCTCTATGCACCTTAAATTTCTAAAGGCACTCAAACGTTGACAGAAGAAGGAAACTGTGTACCCACTAGTATCCTCTATCCACATGTAGATCTAGATTCTTGCATTGAATATTGATGGGGCTGGTTATTATCCCCATCGGAATGACAAGTTCAGAGGCAGCCCCACAGACTTGGACATTTCCCCCGAAGGTAGGCGCAGTTTCCTGGTGAACTACAGACGGGTTAATAAGAATGAGAAATAACCAGGGGAATCAGAATTGGAATCACCAATTTCCTATGGTAATTCCTCATTTCCAAGGGGACGCTCAGAGTACCACTTGCAATTGGCCAGTAACTTTGCCCCCTGGGGTTACCGGTAGCTGTGGTATCGGTACAGAAGGATGGGGCAGGTGTAGAATTTTCTTGCCACTCATAATGACCCACAGTGTTTGATTTATATCAGAAGCTACGATACTGTAGGTTTGAAGAAAAAGCATTGCCGATTACATTCATTTCATCTTTTGTGTATTAAGAAGGTGTTCTCAAGCATGATTAATGCAAAGAAGAGGTAGCACTTGAGTCACACTAGTAACGCCAGACTGAGAAACTCGAGCATTCCTGGTACTAATGTTCATGCTGTCCCTGCTCCCTTTTCTCCTTTTCTTCTTCTTTCCATTTATACATTTGCTGACTCACTTCTCTCTTTCTCTTCTCCCTCTCTCTTTGTGATATCTTTCTGCGTTATTTAATTTTACTCTTTCCCTCATCTCTTTCTCTGTTTCCCTCTTTCCACTGTCTTTGCTTAGACTCCCATTGTGCCTTCTGTTCTAAATCCTGGAGAGGAAAAAAGAGGTGGCCATAGCCCTACAAAAAACAGCCTTCAATGGTTCAGTACCCAATGAGATGAATGGCAGATAACACTTTGATGCTTACTTCCTGAATACATGGAATCTTATTGTGCTGTTGCACAGGCACCTGTTGTTTGTGTGAGAGGAAGGTTGCATTAAAGGCATTGTACGAAATTGGAATACTGGTTGAGAGAGCTAAAACCTGACTCAAGTAGCCACCACAAATCTTGTCAGTGTGCGGTCACAAGCAAACACCAAATTAACCTGTCCTCAACCCTCTGGTAGCTTGGAATAGAGCAGTCATTCTTAACTCAGATGCAAAAACAACAGTTGATGGACAGAATGCAGAACAATGTCATACATTCACCCCAGTACAGAGAACTATTGTTTTTGCAATTGTCACCCGAGTGGGATGGGTATGCTCAGACATGAGTCCCATGCTCTCCACACCACTGGAGTCAAGCTATCCTGGCTGAAGACGAATGATAGCCAGAAACCGGCCCTAGGATGCTTGATTCCGGTCCAGGAAAGACATGGCTTGGCAGTTCGGGCTGGACTGTTCCCTTGAGGCACAGGGTCAAGGCTGATTTGCATATGGTCATGTCTGAACTGGGGTGGTGTGGAGTGCAAAAAAACGATGGATTTAGGCCCAGTCTCTGTACTGGGGTGAATGTATGACATTGTTCTGCATTCTCTCCATCAACTGTTGTTTTCGCAATTTACAAATGTTTAAGCAGTAACTTTTAGTCAACATATTGATTTTATACTGTGCCATTGTAGAGAACAATATTACATGTTTCTAGTTTATTGACTGAAGGGGTCCAAGACATAAAACCTCACAAAGTTCATGAACAGTGCCTTGTTAAGTATAAACTTTTTGGACTAAGGAAACGTTGACTCACCCTTGTAGCTGTGGCACACACAACCTGTTTTTGTTCTGTGAAATATGTGCTGAGCATTAATGCGGCAGCAAAACAAGAATCCACTTGTTGCAATTCTGAATTAGACGTTTCATGAGCAAAACAAGACTAGAAAGATCAAATTTGGATGTTGATGCACCAGATGAGTATATTATTACATTTGTAATGTCAAAGGAGCCAAGAATATTAATGTTCAAATCTTAGTCAATGTGCGAAGGTGCATAGGTTATTGGGCACCTTTGCAGGAACGCCGGTTCGATACAGCCATGTCTTCTTCCGAAGACAACAGTTTCACCATCTGACTTTGATTACTTTTATAGGATTCAAAATCTTGCTTTGGGTACCAGATTATCTATTATCGAATATTGTTGATGGTTTGTAAAGGACACATGGTGGCAACAAGTGACACATAATTGACCTGCATAATTGTTTTTTTAATGCTAAAAATTACACATTTTCTCAAACATTCTAATTCTATCATTATTCTCATATTAGCAACCAGGGGACTTAGCCTTAAACAATGTACTGGCTCTAACTGTCTTAATTTCACGTTTTCTCCCTAGGAAAACCAGTTGCAAACAAAAATGATCAATGCAGGTCTGCAGTATGGATATGAGTATCTTGGCAATACTCCAAGACTTGTAATTACGCCTCTCACAGACAGATGTTACAGGTAAAATAAATGTTTTTATTATATGATAGCATTACAAATATGGGATAGGTATTTTAACAGTATACACTAGACAGCACCAGTGGGCCTTTCAAATATATTTATCATTACCATGTGGGACAGCCCATCAATTTGAAGTTGAAAGAAACTAGCATGGCAAAGTCAATTTTTCGGAAAGGGAAGATCTCCCTACCTCTTATGTAAGTCCATGTGAGGTTATATAACTCTTTTACAGCCTCCCTGCTTCTTTTGTCAGTCTTAGTTTGTGCATGCCTGCTTCCACTCAACCTTCCCATTCAAGTCTGTTACTGCACTCTCTTCAAATAACCTATCCTTCCCTCTCCTGTCACAGTGCATGAATATCACACAGCCTATCTTGGTGCAAATACTTTTCTATTCTCTACATCCATCCCATTCTACGTATATTTTATGGTGATTGGATCTACATTAGTATTTAGAAACACTATCAAATCTCAACGTATGTGTGTGTGCGTGGAATTAATGTATTGGGAGTTAATGTGGAGATGTGGCCGAATATTTTAGATATGGTGGTCGAGAGTAGGCCAGAAAGTGACCACATCCCTCTGATTTTGTCATTTAACGATAGTAGTTTTTGTAGCTCCCCCATGTGTGAAGGTGCAATAGTTCAGGAGAAGGTAACTATCTCTAATGACCGAAGAAGGGTTCGGTGGCCTAAGATAGCCACTAACGAAAGGATCCGTGCTGACATTAGGGATATGGTCTCAAGCTCCTTGTGTAAACTTAATGTCTGCGAGTCACAAGAGGTGCTCAATGCTAATTTATTGAGCATCCATAGTGATCTTTTTTTGGGTCTTAAAAAGTATTTTATTAAAAACATCTCCAGTAAAAAGGATATATTGTTGAAGCCTAGCTCATGGTACAATAATAGCTGCAGGCAGGCTCAACAAGCCCTGGTGATAGCTATCAAAACTAGATCACATGATAATATCAAACGATGTAGGGTCACCTATAAAGCAGTACTGATAGAAGCTAAGAAATCGTGGGATGAAGACCGCTGTAAGGAGTTGTTACAGGCCTGTGATGGTCGTAATATGAACCACTTTTGGCACGTATTAATAGTGGGGGAACTGGCCGCAATTACTGACTCCAAGTAACCATGTTGAGCCGCAGCAGTGGGTAACCTATTTTGAAAATCAATTTAAGATTCTTGATAGTAATGTCGAGGTTGTTTTTCCCCCCAGCTATGATGAACCGCTGGAATTCTCACACAAAGAGGTGGAAGCTGTGCTGAAACTGATTCCGAGTGGCAGAGCTCCTGGGCCTGACTGTATTCCGGCAGATTTATTCAAGCACAAGCAAGATTTATGGGTCCCATATATAACTGCACTAGCAAATGCCTTAGCTAGTGGTGCATCGATTCCCGATTCTTGGTTCGGAGCAGAGATTTTACCGATCTTTAAGAAAGGTGATCGCTCTGCTCCGGCCAATTATCGACCGATTAGTCTAATTGATCCGGTACAGAAAATAATAGCACGATTAGTACTTGGGAGAATACAGTGCTGGATGACCGAAGCTGACATCCTAACTCCCTTACAGGCGGGCTTTCAGTCACAAATAGGGACTCTGGACCAGGCCTTTAGATTTGTGTTACTGTATTGGAAGAAGGTGTTTTTAGGTGGGGGTATGCTTTTTGCGGACTTTGTGGATCTCAGATCCGCTTTTGATCTTGTGCCAAGGGCAAAACTTTGGAAAGTACTTTTGGAGCAGGGGATGCCTAATGAACTGGTTGCAATCTTGGTTAAACTCCACAAACATACCTATGCCCAGGTCCGTTGGGGTAAAGCAGGGGAGCTTACCGATAGGTTTGAGGTATGTAAAGGAGCCAGACAGGGGTGTGTGCTGGCTCCCACCCTGTTTCCTTTATTTATAAACGGGGTGGTCCAGTACTTTGTAAACTACCTGACTGACGCGCCAACACTAGCTGGCAGGAAAGTCCCTCTGCTCATGTTGGCGGACAACACCCTGCTTTTATCCAAGACGAGACCGGGATTACAACTGGCACTCTCTCGTTTTGAGGTGTTCTGCCGCAAACATGAGCTGGAGATCAATGTGGAAAAACCAAGTTCATTGTGCTCCACGGGTCGAAGCCTGTTAGAGCACGTGTTTACATGGGTGGCGACCCTTTGGAGCAAACAGCAGTTTTTACTTACCTGGGGGTCACTTACAGTGATAAAATGAGCTGGAAGCCCTAAATTGACATGCTAGCTTTAAAACACACCCAACTAGCTGGTGCATTGATCAAAGAACATAGGTTGGCCCTAACTAAGCCAATTGCCCCCATTGTTAAAATCTATGTTTCAGAAATTTTGCCCGCAAATATGTACGGTGCATAATATGGGGTTTTAACAACGTGTCCCCACTTATTGTCGCCCAGAATACATTTTTGAGGTCTTCAGTAGTCTTACCCCAATCTTCAACGCGTATTCCTTTACTGCTAGTCCTTGGTTGCCAGGTAGTTGAGGATGTGGCACGCTTCAGACCCCTGGCATTTTGGCGACGTCTCTGGACCACACCAGAGCTCTCCCTGTACGCTAAAGCCATGGCGGAAGTAAGAGGGTTTGGTTGTTCATATAAGATTTCCTGGCTGGCTGAAATCAAGTCACTGTTGACAGATATGGGGATGGGGGAACTCTGGGCCAATCCGGACACAGCTGAGTTTCCATCAATATTTTTTTACAGTGCTGTGTACTGGGAAATGATTAAAGTTAAAAGATTCTCCTCCCATGTCAGTAGATCCTTGACAACAGTCTTCCTTGATACTAAGGACGAACCCTTCCTGGAAGATTACTGGGGCACTATTACGAAGCCTCCCGATCGTAAACTGTATCAACAGTTTAGAGTAGTTACACTACCTCTACGATGGTTATCCAGTGGATGGAACTCTGCTGGTAGTGATAAATGTGTATTTTGTCCAGATCACATTGAAACCATCGATCATTTTCTATTTGCTTGCCCTGCGTACCATCAACCTAGGCGCGTATGGTTAAAACCTGTATGTTCGCTTATGGGAACAAGATCAGCATTGGTTGCAAGCAGAATATTGAAAAATGATACCTCAAACCCAGTTGTAATTGGTGTAACAAAATTTTTGAGTTGGGCATGGGTCCTTCGGATTAAAAAGGGTGAGGTATAGCTGGCAACAATGATTGAAGCTATGGTTATCTAAAGTAGGATCTGCTGTTGAAAATTAGCACAGGATTGGTGAGTTCATACTAGAGATTTTCATACTAGAGCTCTTTTTTTATTAGATATGTCTAAGTCTATTGCTTATTTCCATATTTAATTCTATTTTAGGAAAGGTTTTATAATGTAAATATCCATGTATTTATGTACTATTGGATTTTAGAAATGAGTTTATTTGTATCTTGTATACGATGAATTTTATCTTGTATGGACATTAATTTGTTATATATTGTCTTTTATGATGAAGAATCGCAATAAAGACTTAATGACTGACTGACCGTATTGGGGGGAGTCATTAATATTTTTTGCAATGCCTGCTTTCCTACTTGATTCATTTGTAAAGTTCCTTAGAAATTAACTAGGCTCAAAACACCAGCTGGACTGTTTGAAATTACATCTCCCCTTCTGACACTGTCAGCCTTTCGTTATTCAGCTATGTGAAGCAAGGTTTTTAGAACAATAATATTCATCCTTTTCCATTTACTAATTGTATTATGGAGCAGATTTTCACTGAATGCCTTTAGTGTCAGCAGATTTTCAAGTTTTTTTTTTATATGAAGGCAGTCATTTTTCCCCCCAAACTTTTCACCTCAACTGTATGGTCTCAACTGTTCTCTCAGCTACCATTAATCAAATGTTCATATGCAATAGTAAAAATGTCTAAAGAGATGATCTTGCCTTGTGCTTAGTCTTTTCAGGTCGAGCATTCAAGACCGCTTGTATATACTTTAGTATATACTCGTATGTGTATGTACTTTGTGGGCTCTGGAGATCAGCCCTATGACTCGTCTGCTTCCGCGTAGGGACTTTTTTTCTGTTCAACTGCCTCTATTTAACTGTCTTAAGAGAAAACGACCTGTAGAGGTCAGTAAAATACCAGAATTGCTTTTTTCTTGGCTTTCTGCTTGTTCAACTGCCTCTATTTTACTGTCTTGATAGAAAACGACCAGCAGAGGTTAGTAAAATACCAAAATCACTTTAGCATTCTCTAGATTCCAGTTCATAGAAATTGTCTTCTCGTAGACAATAATATTTTTTTCAAATCTTGTATTTTCAGTGTTATGACTACCGAAGGCCCCGATTTTATATTAAAAACAGAGCTTTGGACTATACCATTTCCCGCTGAAAGGCAATATTTCTCTCCATGTCTTCCCATACCTGCGTTTCACGCAGTTTGGGGCTTACTTTCCCTGCATGTTAAAGAACAGTAGCTGTTCAGCACCCAGGATAATGTGCTGCCTAGCTATATACATGTAAGGTCTCAAAGGCAAGACCAATTGCATTGCAAAGGTTTGTTTCCTGGACTGTCGCACTGAGCTGAGGTTCCGATGGCCCTAAAACAGTTGTGAGCTACAACGCTGATGAGTAGTTCAGGAACTCAGTTTCAGATCAAGCATGGTATTCTGAAACTAAGGACTCCAGATCTCCTGCAGAAAAGAGTCTTTTTAGGTCCATATCCCTGTCCCAGCTCAGCAAATGGGTTTAGTACCACAGGCTCCATAATTTAAATCTTCCAGCGACCCACACTGACATCGCCAGTGTTCCATCAGAGTCTCAGCACCATTGAAATGAAATGTTGTGCGATTCAACTAGCAAAATGCTTGACCCTGAGACAGCTTTCACTATGGAGGTATTCATCAACATCAGAGGGTTTGACCGGGGTACATATGTCATGGAGAGCTTCAGTGTCGTGCACTACATAACTGACCTTGAATGTAGAAACAACAAGAGATTCAATTGGAGAATGTTCAGGAACCACTGGAACTAGTTCCAGTTCTTCTCATTAGCTCTTTTCAGCATAATTATTACCGTGCCTCTGCTGAACCAGAATACCATCACTACCCAAAGGGAAATCCTGCTTCAAAAGGAGCAGAACATCTCTACATACTTCAAAGCATACCAGGGGCACTACCCAGCCATCTAAGCCATAATCGTACAGGCTGCCCCAAGGTATTACTATAGCAGCACAGAAATCAAATAGGTTGCACGGGATCCTAGCAAGCAGGGTGAGAAAACATATAGGATGCAAATATATAATCGTGGGGATGACCTCCGCATCCGTAAATTATGAGCAAATAACTTAATGTCGATTTCTCAAAGGTGAAAATGGTAAGGTGCATGCATGTTGTAACATTAGCCTTCGTTTGGCAGCAGACTGTCAGCAATTACAGAACAAAAACAGATCATCAAATAGTCTTATGAATATATTACAAGCCTACCATTATGACAATACCGAGTCCCAAATGAACAGTATACAAATATACCTTAAACAGGTGCACAAAAAAATAATGCACACTCCAGCCGCAGTAAGCATGGCATAAGTAGTGGTTGGCAAAGGTAAAACGGAAGCAGACCCATTACAGTTCACTAAAACCCACTCGGGTCATGGTAAGGTGCATAAAAAGATGCACTTGTGGTCATCCAAAATGTTCCTGAGGCCCCAGGATTTACTTACACTCCTGTTTTGGTAACCTCGTCACTTCTTGAGTTTATATAAAAGTAATCATGGACACAATATATTCTTGGCATTGTTCATCATTTGAGGGTGAAGTTGGTTGTCTCAGAAATATATATATATATATATACAGGAGCAGGGTCGGAGATAAAAATAGAGCCAATAACAGATTTTTGAATGGAGGGGATGCTCCTGTATATACTACCCTTGATCTCTCCCTCAGCCCCGCTAAATTTAGTCGTTGGAAATGTAATTCTTTTCTTTTATCTGATACCACTTTCATGAAAAAATGTACTGAGTTTTTCAGTGAATACTTTTCCTTTAATGACCCCGCTGACACCTCCAGTCCTAACACCTGGGATGCTTTTAAAGCTTCTTTTCGAGCTTTTACAATTTCCTATGTTTCTACAAAAAAGAAGCTCAATAAGCAGAAGTATTAGGATCAACTTAAACAGATTAAAACTCTCGAACACATATATTTCACCTCCAAATCCTCTTCTGCCCTTCAGGACTTGATCCTTGCCAAAACGGCACTTAATAAAATTATCACTAATGAAGCCTGTCACACCCTCCTTAAAATAAAATCTAAATTTCATGGCGGCCAGAACAGAGCAGGGAAAATGTTGGCCAATTATTTAAAAATCAAGTCTGAACGTAAAGCTGTCGGCCCAATTTTTAATGATTCTCTCAATAGACTGGTTACCTCCGATGAAGACATTGCTGAAGTCTTTCACAACTATTACCAAGCCCTCTATACAGATGACACACACCCCTCTGATGCAAACTTAACAACATTTTTTGAAGGCCTTCCTTCCCCTCCTTCCCTCCCAGTTGATTTTTCCCACTTGGAACGTGAAATTACTCTCCAGGAAATCACCACGGCCATTATTTCTCTCAAAAAATCAAAAGCTCCTGGCCCTGATGGTCTGCCTGTTGAATTTTATTCCTCCTTCCATTCCTTTTTTGCCCCTAAACTCCTTCAGTTATTTAATTCTTTTATTATGGAGGCTAAAGCCTCTGGGTCCTTTTTGGATGCTCTCATCGTAATTATCCCCAAGCCTGATAAGGATTATTCCCAATGTAAAAATTACCGCCCCATATCCTTAATTAATTATGATTGTAAAATTTTTGCTAAAATCCTCGCCTCTCGCCTTGACTCCATTATCCCTCGCTTAATCAACACAGACCAGGTGGGTTTTGTTAAGGGTAGACTCGCTGCCGATAATGCTCGTCTTTTTTCCAATGTTCTTGCTCACAGTAAAAATGTCAAAACCCCATTGGCAGCACTTTCTCTGGATGCTGAAAAAGCTTTCGACCGTATTAATTGGCAATATATGTTCCGTACCCTTAATTGGTTTGGTTTTGGCCCAAATTTTATATCCTTGGTTAAGCTCCTTTATTCATCCCCTCGTGCCAGTATTTTTGTTAACAACCAATTTTCCAGATTCTTTTCTTTGACCAGAGGCACGAGACAAGGTTGTCCCCTTTCCCCTTTATTATTTATTTTATGTCTTGAGCCCTTTCTACAGCGCATTCGTTCCAACCCTAATATTACTGGTGTAAAATTTTCCTCTGTCGAAACTAAATTGTCAGCGTATGCCGATGATGTCCTCATTTACATGTCTAATCCCGAATCCTCCCTTCCTCCCTTTTTAAATGAAGTTCAGTTGTATTCCTCCATATCAGGTTATAAACTTAATTTGTCCAAAACGGAAGTTCTACCCCTTAATTCACTGTGTTTTCAATACATGTTCAATAATACTGATTTTGCATGGTGCTCATCTAAAATTAAGTACCTTGGTATATGGTTCTCCTCCTCTCTAAAAGATACCCTTAAATTAACCTTTGATTCGTTGACTAGCAAAATTCAATCCCTTCTGCAAATGTGGTCCCCCTTATTTCTATCCTGGTGGGGTAGACTGGACACCATCAAAATGATGATTACCCCACATGTGTTGTATACTGTTTCTATGCTCCCTTTCAAAATTCCCAAATCCTATTTTTCTCGTATTAATTCTATATGTACAACATTTTTGTGGAATAATAAGCATCCCCGCATTGGTTTACATAAGTTTATCCGACCTAAAAATGAAGGTGGTGTTCGGTTTCCTGATTTTGGCTCATACCACTCTGCCTTTTTGATCAAACAATCCTTCTCCTTGGCTTACAACTTCCTTGATACTCCTGTCCCTAAGTGGGTTCTTCTGGAACTCTCTCTTTTAAAAGATTTCTCATTTCAGCATATTACTTTTATGTCAAATTGTACCTTTATATCCGAATACCCCATTTTGAAGTATTCCCAATCTCTGTTGCAAAATGTTTTTTCCTCTACTCTCTCCCCCCTGCAATGTTTTTTATCCTCTATAGTTTGGTATAACAAATTTCTTAGATATAAAGGTAAATCGTTCTATTTTAAACACTGGAAAGAAAAGGATATACTGTTTGTACATCAATTTTTCCTTGATTCCTCTCTTATTTCTTTTCCAGTATTACAAAACATGTTTAATTTACCTTCCTCATTTCTCTCTGAATATTCTATTATAACATCTGCTATTCAATCTCACTTATCCTCATTACCTTCTTCCTCCGAATCTTTTTCTTCCTTCACTCCTGTCACTCCACTTTATCCTCTTTTTTCTACTCAACTCCCTAAAGCTGCTCTTGTATATTCACTTTTACTGTCCAATTCTTCTGTTCGTTCTAAATCCAAAGCTGAGACTGCTTGGGAGACCGATCTTGATGTCTCCCTTGACATTGCGATGTGGGATCGTTTATGGTCCAGGATTTTCAAAGTCTCCGTTGCTGCACGCATTACTCAATCCTTACTTTTTTTATATCATAGAGTTGTTATTACCCCGGTTACTATTCATAAATTTTCTCCAACCTCTTCTCCTTTATGTTGGTCTTGTTCCAAAGTTACAGGTACTCTACAACACCAACTGTACGAATGCTCCCCTGTTTTATCTTTTTGGACTGATGTTTGGACTATATGTATGAAAATATTATCTCTTTCCTCCCAATTATCTTTTTTACGAATTTTTTTAGGTTCTTTATCTGAAGATATTAATATTGTTACACCCTCTTCTGCTAAATTGTTAGACCTATTTATTGCTCTTGCATTTAAGGTTATTTTATCGTGTTGGAAAGACAATTCAAAACTCTCGGTGCACACATGGTGGAATTATATTTGTGATGAACACCGAATTTCTATTGCTTCCTCCACCTCTGTTTCTCTGAAAATTAAATCTGATCTGTTATGGCTTCCCTTCACCTCCTATCTTTCCTCTAATCCTTCTCCCTTACCGCATGCTCCTCATCCCTCATGATCCCTCTGGTTACCTACCCTTTCTCCTCTTTCTCCCCTCTACTCTTTCCTTCTCTTCTGCTTTCCTCTTTCTCTCTCGTTCCTTCTTTTCTTTCTCTATTTCTTTCTACCCTTCTTTCCATATATAAATTCCTCTGGATTAATGTCATTTATTAATATATTCATATGTACTTTTTCTGATTTTTCATGACATGCTTTTTGTATTAC
Source organism: Lissotriton vulgaris (assembly GCF_964263255.1). Classification (NCBI taxonomy): domain Eukaryota; kingdom Metazoa; phylum Chordata; class Amphibia; order Caudata; family Salamandridae; genus Lissotriton; species Lissotriton vulgaris. Next base: position 504,916,301 of record NC_141687.1, on the reverse strand, counting down.
TTTTCAATGCTTAATAAAAATTTCTTAAACAAAAAGAAATATATATATATATATATATATATATATATATATATATATATATATATATATATATATATATATATATATATATATATATATATATATATATATAAAAGGAAGATGCGAAATTTACAAGAGCAATTCTTTGGTGTCAATGTGAACAAAGAAACAGAAATAAATTAAACTGGGAAGGGAGAGGCACTATAGGTAGTGACGATACGTAATTAGCTATTTGATACCAGCCGACTTTACCCAGAACCGCACAGCCGCAGCGGTCTGCTTGGGAGCATCAGCATTCACTGCCCAATCCGTATATTTTGCTGATAGCTAATTGATGTGCTATCTTCACGCATGCAAGATCCCTTGACCTTGGAAGAGAGCCCATTACAGATGCTCCTCTCCAATTAAGGGACATACTAGGGGATTGCCGCCTGAACCAATCATAAACAGGATTTTGCTCAACTGAGAACCACTATTGTCACTACTTATCCTTGCCAGACTGGGCCTCTACTTCCTTGGCCAACCCCAGACATTTCAGTACTGATGAGACCTTATTTATTTTTTCCTAATGTCGACAAATGAACAAAGACAGATTGTTTCTTTGAACTGTGAAACAATGATTTATTTTCTGTGTCTCGAATTTTATTGAATGGAAAAAAAACCTGCTGTCTTTTGTTGTAAAGTAATCAATATACCGTTATGTTAAAAAAAACACTAAAAGAAAATAATTCACGTCACCTTCTCGTCTTCAAATTCGGTTTTGGTTTGTCTTTTCACTTGGGGGATACTCACTCTCCCTACTTTCCTTGAGAAATGCTCACATCTGTTTGTCGAAACTATTATTCCTTGCTCAAATAAACTTGGTTCAGCTGAACCATACTTGTTTAAAAATACTGGCTCCTCTGGAATCTTAGTTTTTATGTAATTACTAAAGCTTTTTTAATAGATTCGTTCTGCACAGAAAAGGCTGTGGAAAAAAACTTGTTTTAATAAGTGTGTTCCATGTGAACACTTGCTAAGGTTGCCTTCATTCCCTTGTTCACATGGACATATGGGGTGCTCTTGTTCTTTTATTTTTGGGCCGCAGGACAAGCCGCAATGGAAAAAGGGATGTTTTCGAACATCAATGCACTGTGTGCCAGGCACTAGGTAGTGCTTGGCACACAGTGCATGGATGTTCCCTTGGCCCCATAGCGGAGGCCCACGTGGGACAGGGGCCCTCCTAGGGGCTACCAAAGTCCATTTCTGCCTGCCTATACATGGCAGTTGAACCACTATGTAAAGGCAGAGGGAAAGGGACAGCCTAATCTCTACTGTGGTGCCTCCGCAGGCCCCATCCCCATTGTAGGGATTAGGCTGCAACTGCCGCCCCAACCGGCTTCTTGAGTCTGTCAGAGGCAGCCGCCTTTCCCCCGCCAAAGGTACTCTGACTACTTGTATACTTATCCAGCATTCAGGCTGCTGCCTCAGATGTCAGACAGACCGCCACCGACGGCCTGTCAGTGGCGATCCTCCCGACATCATATTTAGGCCCTAAGTGATTCCTGAAAGAGAGGGGGCATTTCAGTGCATGACGAGTGTACTTTATGTGTGTACTTTATGTGAGGAATACAGTCAAGTCCAGGAACCGACTGTTAACTTTTACAGCTTTGGGATGCGTGTTGAGACAAAGTATACAACTTTCCAGGCTGTGCAAGTCACAGTGGCTTGTGACAAGTGTAATTATATTAGTAATTTCAAACCAGAAGGTGGTAGCAGTTGTGCAATCCCAAAAGATGCTTAATGCCTTCTGCACCAGCCTGACATCACGTACACATAATGTTCGCAGTATTGTAGATTTCAATTGAATAAATTGAAATTTGGCATTTCGTGATCTCTTGAGGGGGTGAGAAATGATTGTGTTCCATTCCATTTGTTTAAAGGTGCGTCTCACCTCAGCTGCTCATTTAGCTCAGAAGTGTGTATGTGGGGTGGATGGGAACAGTTTGGAAGGGCTCTAACCAGCCTAAAGACCCATCTTTCACTTGTTCGTATTGGGAATATTGTTTGTATGAGAGAGCGGGTTGCAGGTTATTTCACAAATGTGTGTAAAAGCCACCAGGTGGCCTTTAGATGTCAGAAAATTTCCCGCAGGGATATCATAATGCTCAACCAATAGGTCAACAGGAGTAAGTTAACACCCTGGAAAACAAGCCTCAGGCATGGTCGGAGTAATGCTTTATCTGAAGCCGCGGATGCTACGTATTGAGATCACAGGAGTATAAGCTAACATTTCTGGAGAAATCTGGCCCACTTCATATGACTTCACTTCACTGTACGTTGGCGTTTAGTGGCCAATAGGTTCCCAGATGACCTCTGAGCAGGGTCTCATTCCATCTTTTCATCCGTCATCTTTTTGCACTGAGAACGGGACAGGGCTTTCCTTTCTGAAAGCTTGGGTGTCCGGTGTGTGGCAACAAAGATCACTGTGCATAGGTATACCTCCTAAATCAATGTCCTCCAAATGTGGTGCACTACTTCTCATAGGTTACATTGTGATGGTCTGAAAAGCATGCTTGAATAACCACATTCCCTCTTACAGAATAATCGGTGGACATATCGTGAACCTAGCCTGACCTCGTTAGTGCCGGTTGCTCAAACCCGCCACGTGGCTCCTCCTGAAAGTCACCCCGTCCCCCTGCTGCCGCCGCCTGCTCGCATTTGCCGCCTTTTTTCCGCTGTGTGTTTTTGTACTGCTGCCCTGATTGTGTCCTCTGTTTAGCCCCCTGACTATTTGTTTTTATAGTTTCATAGTTGCCTTTTCCCCCGATGTGTTTTGCCCTGCTGCTGTGCCCCTGAGTGAGATCTTCGTATTTGTGATCCGCCCCTGCTTCTGTCCTCTGCTCTAGCGCTTCTGGCCCTTTGCCCCGCTGTTCCACCCTGCTCCCTGCCGCTGCTCCCCCGCAGCCCTGCCCCCTCTCCTTCTGTTTCCCTCTACCCTCTCCCATTCACCACCCTGCTCCCACCTCCCAGCTGCTCCTCCCTCCTCCTGCCCCCCCCCCCAATCTCCATTTATGGCAGAGTCCGCGCGCACGCGCAGTGGTCACGCGCAGCGGGCGCGCCAAAGGCAAGCCCGTCAGCACCCGTCCGCACCTGGACCGCGCCCAGTGCCAGAACCGCTGGTCCTCGTTGATGCCAGCGGACCCGACGAACGTACGCCCCCTCAACCCTCAACGCACTCAATTCCGGCCAGAACCCCTCCAGCTACCGTGCCACCCCGAAACGCACCCACGGACCCTTCACCTGCCAAGCCTGCAAATTCACCTGCCGCCGGACCTGCACCGCACCCGCCAAGCCAAGCACCAGCAGCAACCACCTCAAGTGCATCCTGCTCAAAACCCGCTCAGTCCACAGACACGCCGTCGAACTCTGGAACCTGCTCGACACAACATCTACAGACGTCGCCTTCCTCACGGAAACCTGGATGAACGCCGCCTCAGCGCCCGACATCGCCATCACCATCCCGGACGGATACAAGATCACCAGAAGGGACCACGTCAACCAGACGGGAGGAGGCATCGCCATCGTACACAAGAACACCCTCCGCATCACAACCAGCTCCGACGACACCTTCACCGCCGCCGAACACATCCACTTCCAGATACACACTTCAGCTTCAGAAGAACCACGACCCACCACCACCCACAACAGGTTCCTCGCAAGATAACCGCCGACCAGCTCACCACCTCCCTCAGCCAGAACCCTCCAGCCAGCACAACGGACCCCAACGTAGCAGCCAACAACCTCATACAGTGGATCACCAACTGCGCAGACCACCTCACACCACTGAAGACCCCTCCCAATGGACATGGCAGCAAGAAAGCCTCTTGGTTCACCGACGTACTTAAGAACTCCAAGAAGAACTGCTGCACCCTCGAGAAAGCCTGGCACAACGAAAAGACCACAGACAACATGACTGCCCTGAAGCACGCCACCCGCAAACACCACTAGCTGATCCACACCACCAAGAAGACAGCATTCAAAGAACGACTGGACAACAACGCCCACAAAAGCAAGTAACTCTTCAGCATCGTAAAAGAGCTCTCCAACCCCAGCGCCAGAAACAACAACATCACTCCCTCGCAAGACCTCTGCGACTCACTCGCCTCGTTCTTCCACCGCAAGATCGCCGAAATACGCAACGGGTTCGGCGCACCAACCAATCACCCAACCACCGAACCAATGCCCCCCACCACCACCCTCTGCGCCTGGACCCCGGTCAGCACCGAAGACACCACCCGCACGATGAACAACATCCACTCCGGATCCCCAACCGACACCTGCCCCCACCACGTCTTCAACAAGACCGACTCCATCATCGCACCCCATATCCGGGACATCATTGAATGCCTCCTTCAACACCGCCACCTACCCAGAAAGCTGGAAGCACGCCGAACTCAGCGCTCTCCTGAAGAAACCAACAGCGGACCCCACTGACCTCAAGCACTACCGCCCCATCTCGTTCCTCCCTTTTCCTGCCAAAGTCACCGAGAAGACCGCCAACAGACAGCTTGCCGCCTTCCTCGAGACGAACCGATCCCTCGACCACTCGCAGTCCGGCTTACGAGCCAACCACAGCACCGAGCCCGCCTCATCGCAGCCACCGACGACATCAGATCCCTGCTCGACAACGGGGAAACAGTGGCCCTCATCCACCTGGACCGCTCCGCAGCGTTCGACACTGTCTGCCACTGCACCCTAGTGCGACGCCTCAGCAACGTCGGAATCCAAGAGAAGGCACTGGAGTGGATCATCTCGTTCCTCGCCGGAAGAACCCAGAGAGTCCACCTCCCCCCGTTCAGATCCGAGGCCACAGAAGTCATCTGCGGCGTACCACTGGGATCATCACTCAGCCTCACCCTCTTCAACGTCTACATGAGCCCCCTCGCAGCCATCGCACGACAACACAACCTCAACATCATCTCCTACGCTGACGACACCCAGCTGATCCTCTCCCTCACCAACGACCCAGCCACCGCCAGAACCAGCCTACATGAAGGGATAAAAAACGTCGCCGAATGGATGAAGAACAGCCGCCTGAAACTGAACTCAGACAAGACGGAAGTCCTCATCCTGGGATCATCGCCCTCCGCCTGGGGCGACTCCTGGTGGCCCCCTGCCCTGGGCACCACTCCCAAGCCAACGGACCACGCACGAAACCTGGGCTTCATCCTGGACTCCTCCCTCTCGGTAACCAGACAAGTCAACGCCGTCTCATCATCGTACTTCAACACCCTGCGCATGTTCCGAAAGATCTTCCGATGGATCCCCACTGAAACCAGGAAGACAGTCACCCAGGCACTCGTCACCAGCCGACTGGAATACGGAAACACCCTCTATGCCGGAACCACAGCCAAACTTCAGAAAAGACTCCAACGCATCCAGAACGCCTCCGCACGACTCATCCTGGACATCCCCCAACACAGCCACATCTCCAGCCACCTGAGAGACCTGCACTGGCTCCCCGTCAGCAAGAGGATCTCGTTCAGACTCCTCACCCACGCACACAAGGATCTCCACGACCAAGGCTCCAAGTACCTCAACAACCGCCTGACCTTCTACACGCCCACCCGCCAGCTACGGTCGACCAGCCTCGCCCTCGCCGCCGTTCCACGCATCCGCAGAGCCACCGCCGGAGGAAGATCCTTCTCACACCTGGCAGCCAAGACATGGAAATCCCTCCCGATCCACCTTCGGCTAACCCAGGACCACCTAACCTTCAGGAAGCTACTCAAGACCTGGCTTTTCGATCAGTAGCGGGCCCCTCTCCCCCAGCGCCTTCAGACCATTCCGGGTGAGTAGCGCGCTATACAAATGTCATGATTGATTGATTGATTGATTGATTGAACATATTCCGCTCCCATATACAGGCCTCGAAGGGTCCGTGTGCAGGTTTTGCTGTCTGCTCTGCCCTTGCTTTGCATACACTAACTCCGCTGTATACAGTACAGTTCAGAAGCATAAGGAGCCAATCACTGCTCTGTGCTCTCTAGTATGTGTTTCAGGCAGGGCAATTTCAACAAAAATTGATGCGTGGACCCATTGTGAGGCTGCACACTGATGTATAACACGGTCATGTTACAACCCCCAGACACCATGTTTAACATCCATTTCTTCTTCCTTCATGTCAAAAGGAAGCTTGGATCTTACATTCCCGAAACTAGGCTTTTCACTTGGTAAAGGGGCCACTGTGGCTGCATTTAATGGAAGCATTTGAAGTAAGCCTGCTTTCCCCATGAGACATAAATTGCACTAGAACAGTTCCCGCTGCTTTTAACACAAAGATAAAGGGCCTTCTCTCATGCACTCCTGGCATGAGATCAGTCCCTGCATTGCTTTCAAATAAATACCCATATGCTTGATACTAATGAGTGCTCAGTGGTTGTCATGCTGACTTTCAAAAAAATGCAAAGTCTGATAGGCACAGCCCAACAAAAATCTTCATTAAAGCTGTGGGAATTGCACAGGCAAACCATCTAAAGTTGCTTTAGGACAAGCTTTGTATTTACATCAGCTGATGCTTCATATAACTGCACAGCTTGTTGTTACCAAAAGACCAATAATTTACAGCATGCATATTCATTTATTAGCAGGTCTTTTGCCTACGCCCACGGCCCACATCTGGTTGTAGCAATACAGGTATTAGCTCAGTACCTTTTTGGTGCCGTGAGACAAAGAACCGAGCCGGGTGGCACCAGGCGCCCCACAATATTTATCTCATGTCCCAAGGAGGACATTTTCATTGAGCCGATCTCTATCATTGTCTGCACAGCACATTTGCAGGAAGATGTGCTAAATGTCTATTATTTAACCTTTCATCTGCTATATTCAAATCTCGTTGACGTACAAACCGGTTTCCATCCATGAACACCCTTCATATGGGGTGGGACTGAACTGCTGAAAAGAGCTGTTTGACTAGTGTGAAATGAGACAGTCAGGGTGGTAAGAGAAATAATGAAACTTTACTAGAGAGTGGGGAGCAGTAGAGAAGGAAGATACAGCTAACAATAGGAGTGAAGGAAAGGAAGGAAATAAAAGGAAAAATCTTTACAAGTACTGGATAAACACCAACCCTGAGATTTTTAAGCATCACAAAAAGAGTATACACTGATAACCATTGTTTTTTTCCAGTCTTTGAAAACACTGGGATAGACTAATAAACATAAACTGATTTCAGGCTCCCTCTGAGTGCCATATAGTAACAGCTATCTTTTTAAACTGTTAACCAGTGCCCATATGAGATTACTGTTCTCATTGGGAAGGTACCAGTTGTTTGTACCATTACTCTGTTACATTAACGTAGTGTGTTTTGTAATGTTTTGTGTTTTCCAGTGCTTTGATGACTCTGGACGCAGTAAATATATTTAAAATATTGGAAATATTATGCAAGTATTGTGTTAAACATAGCTCTGGCTGGCCAGTCATACTTTTTTGCTGTTTCGATTTTTGTGTTACAGTGTACTTACACTCTCCTTTGAGTTTGGCACTGGCCTTCTCACTCATGTTTACATCGATAGTTAGGGATACTTAGGTGAACATGACTTTCTTTTGCGGACTTCACTTTTGGGGAAAACAAGGCACTTGATGGGGAGTGGATCTTGGGCATTGACGAATCCATGGAGGTGCTTCAGCTTCTCACACTATTTTCCTAAATGCTGCAGGTCTCTTCCATGCAGGTGATGACATACCTTTGACCTCGAGTCTCTCATCTGGTGTTTAGAGTGCTTAGGAATGACAGAAGCGTGGTATGAAGTGCTGTTGGAAAAAGATCATTACTATTATTAGGCGGGGTACAAGAGTCAACAACTTGTACTTTTTTGGCCAATTAAGTATGGGTAATAGTAAAATGATCTATATAGTGCTTCTTACCCGAGTTCATACCAGAGTTTGTTAATACAGCGTGCTACCGGTAGTCCAATTAATAATACTCAAAATATGAACAGCAAAGGATGAAAGACTGGATCTTGCCAGTATTAAAACACACACCAAGTAACTGTAACCTATAGACTTCTCCTAATCGTAGTCATCCTGAAGATGGAGTTTGAAGGTCTGGCGTCCGCTAAGACCTTTTGGTTTTGCTAAACCTCGATCATAATATACATCTAGAGACTTTCAGCCAGCCCTCTTCATCCACTGGTCTGATTTTGTATTTCCCACTGCTGCAAACAACATGAGACATTGCTCGCTTCACTGTGAGAGAAGGCATTCTGCTCAATCACAAAAGCACAGCCGCACACTGCGTAGTTCCCTTCAGTGCCAGGAACTACTACGTCAAAGTGTGGTTTTTGAGACTTTAAAAATAGTTTTACTTGCAGCCATTTTTTTTCGTGACAATCCCCAGCAGCCGCTCCAACAGTTTCACAGAAAACATGACAAAACAAAAGATGCATTGACCAAGCCAAAAGCCTGCCAGCCAACGCCAGAAGCTTTGGCTTTGCCAGTGCTGTTTCTATCATCTCCCCGCCATTTCAGCTACTGTGTCCGCACCCAAGGGAGGCATGCGGTCACAGGCAGACTTACAAACCTGCTCTGGATGACGGTGCCAGCAGCACTCTTCGGCACCCAGATCATCTGTCATAATAGAACCCACGTTCACTTGCACATTGTGCCCTTTTTAGGTCTTGCGACCTAGCAATGCGCGCAAGCGCATTGAGCGGAGCGAGAATTAAAGTGCTCGAAATCCTCGTCAAACCAAGGGCTTCTTGCGCTGCGGTTTTCTTTGAGTTCACGTGAATCACGTGACCAAACAAGCACGCGCATTCACTGCCACACAGCACATCAAAGGGCTTCGCCCAGCATGCGCTCTGCGGCTTCTCCTCCCCTAAGGCTTCTCCTCCCCTAATTAATTATGGCTGGCTGGCCGGCAGACCGGCCCCCACACACCATCCCCCTCCGCTCTGTCATGGCTGGCCGGCCAGCAGGCCGGCCCCCACACACCATCCCCCTCCGCTCTCTCCCCCACGTATTGCCCATGTACGTCTGGCAAGACCGCCGAGAAAACATCATGTGGCAGGCAATGTGCATTAAGGTAATGTCTTCATTCTCCTCCCCCCCCGTGCTACTCTAAGAAGTTGCGTCAGCGATGTAAATGAGCACGAGATGTTGTTGTTTCGAGTCATGCGAGATGCAAAACCGATTACTGTTTGCCAATCCCATGCATGGGCTCAGCCCCTCCCCACCAGTAAGTGGTTCACGTATAGTATTACTCCCTGCCACTGTGGGTAAACCAACAGCTAAAGTCTTCTTAGGTAGAGTTCCCGTTTTGTAACACTGAGGCTTGCACTTAATTACTTGCAAGTCGAATAACAGACATCCGGAACAACTAAGCTGCTTCCCCAACTCAGTGCTGTAAAGATGTGCTTCAGAAATAAGTGAACTGATAAATACATAAGTGCGCCGCAATAATTAGCAAAAATACAAGGCCGAACATGTGACAAATGCTTCTGTAACATTCACACGGTTCAGAAAACCGATGCAGAAATGAAGCCCGCTTAATGCCTTCATTCTCTCTCACGGTCCGGGATTTTCATTTCTCCATGTGTGATGTAAAGCACTGAGCTGCACAAGTGGCGATGCTGGCGCTACATAGTTCCCATAATAAATAAATATATCATGGTGGCCCGGGCCTGGCAAAGATACCACGGGTAACGGAATGAAGTGCATTGATTCATCGAGTTTAAAAAGGGTCGACGTAACAGATTGATTGTGCTTTTCGAATTTTAAGTGTGAGCTTGCCCCAGTAATGAGCTTAGGCATGTGTAAGGTAAGCGTTGCGTACATTGTCTCAGCATACAGGTGCGTTTTATGTGCATACTGTACATATGCCTACATTTCATGGAAAAGGCCGGTCTCTTAGGAAAGAGCTGCAGGAATATAATCAGCAAGAACAGAGCCAAGGTGTTCATCACGCCAGGCAAAATACGACCTTGCTGCTGGAGCGCTCTGCAGTTTTCGGGCCTTTTTTTCATGCATAGCGCCATCACACGGTGGTGCGCCGAGGATGCTGCCTTAACTAGCCTCAAGGGAGTGCCAGTCACGGTTTCGTGAAAACTTCTTACGCCAGGCACGCTCAGATGCGTAATTTACCATGTGTAACGTACTCATCCCCTCACCCCTCTCCTGACCTTTGTGACTCGACCCCACTTTGCAGGTGAGCTGGAGCTGTGCATGGAGTTTGACCTTGGTGTTGAGTTTTACTAGGGCGGGGGGGGGGGGCATGTGCAAAGACAGAGAGCGACGCGATGCATTATTGTGCGCATGAAAAGTATTCTTTGCTACAGTGATGCTGCTATGCATTTTCTTAATGGGTAATATGCCTTTGGCTTATAGAATATTCATGTGGCCAGTAAGAGGCACCTCGTTTGTTGACAGAGCCATGCCCGTGAGGAATATTCATGTGGCCAGTAAGAGGCACCTCGTTTGTTGACGGAGCCATGCCCGTGAGGATTGGAAAGCGCAGAATGGCTCGGCTCCGCAGAATCGCTGTGTACATCCGAGGTCTCACGGGGCGCCGCGGCGCCTCTCTGCAAACACGTAAGGTATATTAACCAGATCATGTCGGACCTGCCTTGTGCATCCTGGCACGGGGACTTTAAAAGTGCTTAAAGGACCAGACGTAAAAAAAAAACACTTTAGGACATTTTTGAGGTAAAGAGGACAACGTGGTTCATCATACAGGGGAAGATTTTTTTTTAAATCTTTTCCTTTTCCCACCCGGTTTCCTCACACCTTTTCTTGAGGTGTTTACTCTTTTCGTTAATATTTTTAGACGCCCCCCTCGCCTTGTTTGTGAATCTAGAAAACATTCAATCACATAATCTTTGCTAATTCTCTTCTGACAGCATGCCGTCTGACCCCCGCTCCCAATTCACGACAGGCGGCTCAGCCCCCGTCTCTGTGACTGAGGCAGTATTATTTGTGCCCCCTGGGCAGGCAGCGCCTTGGTGGGCGTGTAGGAGCTGTAGTTCAAAGGTCACATACACCACCGAATCAAACCGTCAACATTTGCCACCTTGTCTAGTGAGCGAGTGACCGCTCGCAGCCTCAGACCCAGTGGAGAGCAGTGCGAATCTCATCTTAGAGCGACAAGTTAAAAGCGACGTATGGCACCCAGAAGGCTTCTTGGCGCTGGGATATCACTGCCAAGAGATAGCATTGTAATCACAGGACGGATGCTCCAGATTACCACCGTGGGTAGACTCTGCTGAGAGGCCGTGGGTTGAATGATCATGGCGTGTAAAACAAACAGCAGATAGGCCTTTTATGGGGGTGGGAGGGGAGGAGTACCATCTTCCGTGCATTTTTTTTCTGCTCGTCTACAATCCCTACAGGTCCGCCGAGCCATGCTGAATTTTGATAGACATAATATAGTCGTTCATGGCGCAGCACAACGCTGTTCTTTATCGAACCGGTTCTGATGCACACTGACCAGGTGTGATGAGCCTCGCACTTACGATTTCAGTGCCGAACTTGTGTCACCTTTTTAGAGCATTAATCCACGCAGTAGCGCCCAGAAGCGGTTCACCTTCGGCCAGGCACAGTAGGGAGGCCACTTATTTGCCTACTCTTTCAGTCAATATCTTTTACATTTAAAATGTCAAAAACTCCACACGGGGTCTTCTCTTTGGCAGGAATTTATGAGAACATTAACCTTTTAGATGGCAAGGCAGCTCAGAGGGTTGAGTCACCGCTGCAGAAACCTGTCGGTTCCATGTTCACAGAAGTGCGTTGTCACGTTCACCCTGCTGGCGTCGGTTCTTCAGAGTCAAGGCAACAAATGGTTCAGATTTTAGTTTTGTTTTATTTATAATGTTCAATTATAGTGCCATAAGCCAAGCTTCAAGACCCAGTAACAAAAATTACAAAAGTACAAACTAGACACCATAAAGGCAACAACATAGAGACAATGAAAGAAAACAACAAGCACTGGCGTTGCCAATAGGTCTCGCAGTAGGAAAGTTGGAGCTAATACAATTGCAAATAACAATGCCTTTTATTTTTTTTTATTTTTAAAACATAAAGGGCTTTGTCATTTACAAAACCAATAGCTCCAACCTTCCTACTGCGAGACCTATTGGCAACGCCAGTGCTTGTTAAGATCACGTTCGTGGATGAAGATAATTATGTATACATTCCCAAGCAAAAGTGACGGGGCTTCATGGTTCCCGTCCTGACTGACAGAGTTCAAACGTTTTAGCAGTGCGATTATTAACCCGAAGTGTGGTGTGTGTTGTCATTGGCAGGCGCGGTGCGTCCATTGGGGCGTAGGGGCGTAGCCCCACTAAGCCCCATGGACCTACCGCGTCGTCACTAAAAGCCAAATACAAATATTTTAAAAAATCGCGCTATCTGCCGGCCGGGAAACCGGGAGACACCCGACTTTCCCGGAGTGCGCAGGGGGTGGGGGGGGGGGGGGTGGGGGGGAGGATGGGCCTGCTGCAGCTGCGCAAGTGTATTTTTGGCCACAAACATGCCCGCGCATGCGCAAATCGTTTTCCTGTGAATTCCCCCTTAGAGAGAGGACCAGGTGGCGTGCCGCAGCCCCCGGGGTTACACAGGGCGACTGGGCGAGGAGTCATGGTGCCCCCCCAGCCAATCCTGGCATACAGCGCCAGCATTAGCTGGTCAGTCAACTCCTGTCACTTCAACCACTCTGCTGCCATTGGCGTAGGACACACGTGCCGTGTTTCATGTAAAAATGTATTTGTGGCAAATATACTGAAAAGGTGGTTCAAAAAAGGCATTGAGTTATTACCACGGCGAGGTGGGGTGAGAGGGGAACACAAGTCCGGGAGCTCCGGCCGCGCTCCTGAGCACTGTCTCTATCAGACACATTGCGCTGATCCTGACTGTTAGTGTCTCAGCGCCAGGAGGCCCACTACATAGAAACCGAGAAATAAGCACAGCACCAGCAGTGTCTCAGCTCAGACCTCCTGCGGCGTTGAGCACAACAGCGCATACCTCGCCTGAGTTCACGCAGGATGGGGAACCCACTGCTAAAAAAAAGTGTGTTGAAGTCAACCTGGAGTCGGGTGATTATCAGTTTTCGCAAATTTTGAAAGGAAGCTGTGATTGTAATACAAGCTTCCATTGTCTGTGGGTAGCCTGTGCGCTTGTATACACTATACAAATACATCTAAGCAGAGGCTGAAAGGCTAGGTGGAAGTGAGCAGCCTCTGTGTGGCGAATCCACAAGTTATGCCAGGAGGAGGCCCCATCTAACAATTGTGGCCTTATATCACTGTGTAGAAAACCCGCCCGCACTTCCCAGAGCACAGAGATAAGAAGCCCCAGGCAGATGACAAAAAGATTTCACTTAGAACAGAGGAAGAAAGTCTGTAAAAGTATGAAAACCGAAATAAACATACATTTTCCTGTGCAGAAAACGTTTTTCACTAAACTCTTAAACACACTGAATGAAGTAACAATGCAGTCATTTGACAGGTGTAAAGATAACATAAGATCCCCTCTACTAATTCTAATTCCAATATGGTCGTTTATTAAGCAATTTAATACCCACAACATATCAGCATGCCCACATGCATGAATGAATGATGGATGCAGGATGGATGCAGGATGGATGGGTGGGTGGATGCATGAATGAATGATGGATGCAGGATGGATGGGTGGATGGGTGGATGGATGGATGGATGGATGGGTGGATGCATGAATGAATGATGGATGCAGGATGGATGGGTGGATGGATGGATGGGTGGATGCATGAATGAATGATGGATGCAGGATGGATGGGTGGATGGATGGATGGGTGAATGGATGGATGGGTGGATGCATGAATGCAGGATGGATGCATGAATGCAGGATGGATGCAGGATGGATGGGTGGATGGATGGGTGGATGCATGAATGAATGATGGATGCAGGATGGATGCAGAATTGGTGGATGGCTTGGTGGATGGATGGATGGATGGGTGGATGCATGAATGAATGATGGATGCAGGATGGATGGGTGGGTGGATGCATGAATGAATGATGGATACAGGATGGATGCAGGATGGATGGGTGGATGCATGAATGAATGATGGATGCAGGATGGATGGGTGGATGGATGGATGGGTGGATGCATGAATGAATGATGGATACAGGATGGATGCAGGGTGGATGCATGAATGAATGATGGATGCAGGATGGATGCAGGATAGATGGGTGGATGGATGGATGGGTGAATGCATGAATGAATGATGGATGCATGATGGATGCAGGATGGATGGGTGGGTGGATGCATGAATGAATGATGGATGCAGGATGGATGGGTGGATGGATGGGTGGATGCATGAATGAATGATGGATGCAGGATGGATGCAGGATGGATGGGTGGGTGGATGCATGAATGAATGATGGATGCAGGATGAATGGATGGATGGATGGGTGGATGCATGAATGGATGCAGGATGGATGGGTGGATGCATGAATGAATGATGTATGGATGCAGGATGGGTGGGTGGATGGATGGGTGAATGCATGAATGATGTATGGATAGATGCAAGGTGGTTCGGGCTCGCTCGCTGCGCTCGCTCGCTGCGGTGCAATATGCAAATTAGTTAGCGCCTCGCCACTTTCAAATGTCACCAGCCGCCCCTGGTCATTGGTAATTGCTAAAATAACTACTATACACTGTTACTCCCTTAATCTACACCTGCTCTATTCGGAAACGTAATTTATTAACCTTCCTAATGAACGGGGGGCATTACGTGTACTCCCTCGAGGTCCCGGGGCGCGGTTTCACCCACAGTAACACGATGTTCGTTCTATTTTCAGGACTCTGTTCGGAGCTCTTAATCTTCACCTCGGAGGAGCGCCCGAGGGCCCTGCCGGCACCGGAAAGACGGAAACAACCAAAGACTTAGCAAAGGCTGTAGCGAAGCAGTGTGTGGTTTTCAACTGCTCCGACGGACTGGATTATCTTGCTTTAGGGAAATTCTTTAAGGTTTGTGCAAGAAAACACCACAAATTCTAGAATTTGTATCCAGGCAGTTCTGCTATTCGTTGTTTTACAAATACGTATGCATATTTCTCCAGTGTTTTTAGAAAATCCACAGTTGCCCCTCAGGGAACGTCTAAGAAAACTTCAAGATTACTAACAATTGTTTTTTTAAATCTAGGCAGAACCGTTCCAAAACCATAAACTAGAATCACCCTCACACAGGAGTACAACTGTACAATTTGCCGTTTAATTAGGCCTGCTACAATTATATTCTGTGGTCTAGTGTCCGTTTTTAATAACACACCAACCGCTATATAGAATTGACTTATCGCTTTATTTTATTTCAAGGTATTGGTGTCCTTCGACATACTGTTTGCAGCTTCTAATAACTTTTACTCATTTTTCATTTGCCATCTATTTTTTTCACTGTAATTGACTTTTTCAGAAATGTGGGAAAGCTACCGTGAGCACTATGCTTTCTATCACAAATACCTATTTTAAATTAAACACAGTGTTTCCATCTTCTAATAAATGATTGTAAAATGAAAAGGATTATTCTTGCCGCTGGGCCGTCAGGAGTCTATCAACAGTTTCCTGATATGAACTGATGACCATCGGAATCCAGAGCTTACTGCTGAATCTCCTCACCTACACTCAACAAACGTTCACATGCCGCAAGCGATGCGTACAGATTGTGAAGATGAGTCTGGGATGATTGCCAACAGAATGTAGACATAGTAGGAAGTGGGCCACCTTGCTCCTAGGGTTCCTATTAGGAACGAGAGGTAATCCTTGCCAACAGAGAATACGAGTAGAGTGAACGGTGAACCTCTAAAGCTTGCCATCTTAAGAAGTGTGACCCGAGATGGTGGTGGTACAGAACGAGTAGATGTCTGAGCTCTGAAAGATCCTGCATATTTAAGCTGAAGAGATCAGATTACTAGCGGGTGCTTCTAATTAGTGCCCAGTTTGGGAAATGCACAGCTATTGTAAAGACACACCCAAAAGTGTCAATCATATTGCATCTTTCCAGTCATCTAGAGGCAAGAAGGCCCTTGGACATCACTTTTTACTGTACCAGCATATACAGGTTTCAAAGTTGGGCCTCAAATGTCTGCCAGTTGACACCACGTCCCTGTGTAACAAAACCACCATTTGAACACTAAACCCAGCTGAGGCATGTGACCCTGAAACTAACCTCATAAAGGCATCAAACATAACCGCTATGGGAAAAAAAAAAAAAAAACATAACCGTTATGGAACCAAATGCAAAGCAGTTACAGGAGATGTTCTCAAGAAGCTATCCGAACACACTGCTGCTATGGTTGAATTTCATGGGTTTATTATATTCGCTCCAAATCACATGCACAACAGCTGGCTGAAGCGATCATCAAACGAAGTCTTGGAGTAATGATGGCTCATACCATAGTGTGTCAAGAATGCTCAAGTAGAGCTGAATGAGCCCATCTATCCTAGAGAGAGCGCCCAGCAAAAAATGGAATACAAACTATTGCAGGAGAAGAAGTAAATCTAGATCTGTGTACAGTTACACTACAATTTCAACCTGACAAGATAAACTTTTTGCCATGTCAAAATGTTCACTTTTTATACATGTAAGTCATCCCTAAGGTAGGCCCTGGACAACCAAGAGAGCAGCATGCAATGTATTTAAAAGGCAGGACATGTACTTTTAAGTTTTACCTGTCCTGGTTGTGAAAAACTCCCAAATTCACTTTTTACTTCTGCAAGGCCTATCTGTCCCATAGGATAACTTTGGGATCACCATATTAAATTTCACAAGTGTAATTTCCAAGTGAGAAGAGATGGACTTTTCAGGTTTGGTGTCTCTTGAATCACAATTAAAAATCACAACATAGAGTGAAGTCTGATTTTAAATAGAAATTCAGAAAATGGCACTTCTAGAAAGTGGGCATTTTCCTATTTTAGCCATCTGGTGCACACTACCTCTCTCTGATACATGGCTTGGGGG
Source organism: Lissotriton vulgaris (assembly GCF_964263255.1). Lineage (NCBI taxonomy): Eukaryota > Metazoa > Chordata > Amphibia > Caudata > Salamandridae > Lissotriton > Lissotriton vulgaris. The sequence goes on along the minus strand of NC_141687.1, from coordinate 504,899,311 downwards.
GGGGGGTGACAGATGGTCTTTGTATGTTCCCCCTAGACACTCACACACAATGGGCTCTTAGGTGTGACTTGATGGACCATACTGGTAGGATCGGCCAGAGGAGCAAGTCCCAGCATCACTTACACCTGATTAGGCTGTATCCTGTCACCACACAATGGGTTGCATACCCCCCTGAAGTGTGTATGGAGCCTGGGCACGAAGGGAGGATCTCTGTGCGCTCCAGAGGCATCTCTGAAGATTCCCCCACATCAAATGCACAACTGAGTATAAGTGCACGACCTCAGAAACCGCCACTTTTGGTCCTGTGATGACTCTACCAGGAAGGACTGCTGCAATGCTGAAGGACTGCCACTCTGCTGGACTGCTGCTTTTCTAGATTCTTGCATTGCTGCGCTACCCTGCTGCCTGCTGCTCCCCTGCCTGCGTGAGAATACCTGGACCTGCATCACTTGAACCCAGAGTGATTCCAGGGGCTTGCTGGCTCGCCTCCTGATCAGAAGTCTAAGGGACATAAAAGACTTCCAACCTATCTGCTTCTGCACCTGGACTCTGTCATCAGTGAGTCTGTCCTGCCAAGTGGTGCCAACCCAGTCCTGGACCTTTGCAATTGGGCCTGAGGTTCTTGCTTAAAAATAAAAACTTATATCCTCTGTCGAACAGGCACATCGTTGCTGTTGTGTGGATCAGAACTGGCTCATCGCCCCTGTTGTGCGGACCAGAATCAGTACATTGCTCCTTTTGCTTGGATCAGAATTGGTGCATCGCTTCTGTTGCATGGATCAGAACCCGCGCATTGTCAAAGCTTCGTTACTCAGCTCCGATGCATCGGCTTCGGGATTACCACTGTGTGACGCTCTACCCAATGCAAGGTCTTCAGATCCCCATTTATGCCATCCTTGATGACTATGCCGAAACTTTGCATTGCAGCTCTTCACTCATTGGAGCTGATGCATCGTCGCTGCTGCGCGGATTAGGACTGCCACTGCATGACTCAACTCCAATGCGTCGCTTTGGATGCACCACGCATCTTTGACGTTGACGCAGCCAGGATCAAGATACTGTTGTTCAGCGGGCCTCACTGGGTCCTTGTATCTGGCTCGCTCTCCATCGTGGTGGGCCTGAACTTTTGACTTTGTACAGATCCGGCGCGACCAAATATCCCAAGTAAGCGCTCGTTGCTTCTAGACGCTATTTCACAGAATATTCTTTAAATATGTATATCTCAAATTCTATCTATTGTATTTTTGTTGTTTTGGTCTTGATTTATTTATTAAATGAAGTCCATTTTTCTAACCTGTTGTGGAATCTTTTTGTGTGGTGTTTTCACTGTTGTTCTGTTTGAAGAGTTGCACACATCCTTTACACATGGACTCTATGCTAAGCCTGACTGCTCTGTACCATGCTATCAGAGGGTAAGCACCAGCTATTTTAGAGTTTCCCTGCCTCTTACCCTTACTAGGATTGCGGTTGCTGCTTGACTAGAGCTCATGCTCCAGTCAACCTACATCCTAATTTCTATTAGCATGCATACCTGTATGTATGTTGGTCTGAATGCATTTGTGTTTGTTAGTGGGTTGGTGTGTGTCTGCCTGGCCTCCTGCAGGTGTGTAATCTATACAACTCACTCCATCTGTCCAACTGCCTGTCTGTGTGTCGATACTGATAGAGAGGGGTCCCAGTAAAGGACAATCAATTTATAAACATAAACAAATGGAGAAACAGTGGATAAGAGATAAGCCTACACTGTATTTATTCACAATGTAGGTGTGTATTCAATATCATATCATTGAATGAACATTCATAAACTGTACTGTGCCCCAAGGGGTAAGGGAAGTGATAAGGTGCGGATGGTGTGGATAGGGAATAGTGACTGTAAAATCAACCAAATGGCGCAATCGCAATTGTATGTCAATTTTAGATGTAAACCAACAAAAGGCCAAAGGTTCAGTGCATCACTTAATCAAATTCATACTTCACGTAAAACATCAATGTGTATCAATAATGGGGTGAAGCTGAAAAACAAAGAGACAATTGTCGACGTTTCGACCCTCTAAATGTCGCAGGATTTAGTTGTACCCTTGCTTCGGGGTCTTCATCAGGACGGGGTAGGGGCAGGCAACCAAATTAATTGTTGCTCGTCTTCAGATTGAGAGTAGACAGGGTGAGATACCTCTGATGTTGTTAGCTTCGAATCATGCTGTGTTGATGCTGAAAGGCCCTCAGGTAGTAAGGATGAGCGATCGTAGTTGAAGATAAAGCATAAGCTCAGGCAGGAGAGTCCGTGGGTAGACCGTTGATATGTAAGTCCCCGTTCGTGTATAACATCGAAAAAACACCGCAATAGTGCAGCATCGGAGGCAGAGTTAATCTGTACTCTTCATCGAGCAACAATTAATTTGGTTGCCTGCCCCTACCCCGTCCTGATGAAGACCCCGAAGCAAGGGTACAACTAAATCCTGCGACATTTAGAGGGTCGAAACGTCGACAACTGTCTCTTTGTTTTCAGCTTCACCCCATTATTGATACACATTGATGTTTTATGTGAAGTATGAATTTGATTAAGTGATGCACTGAACCTTTGGTCTTTTGTTGGTTTACATCTAAAATTGACATACAATTGCGATTGCGCCATTTGGTTGATTTTACAGTCACTATTCCTTATCCACACCATCCTCACCTTATCACTTCCCTAACCCCTTGGGGCACTGTACAGTTTATGAATGTTCATTCAATGTTATGATATTGAATACGCACCTACATTGTGAATAAATACAGTGTAGGCTTATCTCATATCCACTGTTTCTCCATTTTTTATGTTTATAAATTGATTGTCCTTTACTGGGACCCCTCCCTCTCAGTACTGTAACTACCCAGGTCCCAGTGACTCTGGTTGGGTGAACCCCTTGTTGCTATACTCCCTGTCTGTGTGTCGATGCCTGCTGTCTGTGGTTACATGGCTGGTGTCTGTGACAGTGCCCATTGGGAGACTTTGTATGTGGATTGTGTACAGATGTTTGTTAATCTGTTTGCTATTCTGTGTGCCTGGTTGTCTGTCCATTTGCCTGCTTACTTTAAATGCCGGCCTGCTCAATGGTGTCTATACGTGTTTGTACATATATATTTTGGTCTGTGTGTATGAGGGCATCCATATCTTTTGGTCTGTGTACAATGGTGCCCTTGTTAGTGTCCATCAGAGACCTTTTCTTCAAGAAGAAAGCAAGAATGAAATAAGTGTTGACAGTCATCTCGAAGGTAAAGCCAAGCGAATGAGTGTTATCATTCCACTCCTTTCTCCTTTTCACATTGAGTATTCTTTGCTGGAGGCCTAGAGATTAAGACTGCAACTCTCCAGAATTATTTACGCATCGATCCATCCATCCATGCGCTCATTTATCATGTCTCCCACATCTGTGAATTCTACTGTCTCTTTGTTTGTGCCACCTCTGTTAGTTGCTGTGTGTGTTAGTGACTGTGAGTATGTTTTGTGCCCCATATGTTTGCTGGTTTATGGGGACATGCATCTTCATGCCTGTTAGTCCATGTGGCTGGTCCCATGCATGTTTGTTTGTGCGTGTGTGAATGCCTATATGTGTTTTGTCTTGTTTTAATTGGAGTTTCTGATGGTTTGTATTCACAGTTGATTGTATTTTCTTGACTTGTGTGCATGAATCCCTTAATGACCTGTGTGTCTGTATGTCGATTAGTTTGTGTGTGGATATGTGTGTATATCTATTGGTCTGAGGGCTTAGACGACTGTAAGGTTTTGATCTTTGTAAAAGACGTCTGTGTGTCTTTGCTTTTTGTCTGTTGGTATGCACTAATCAATATTCAAGCTGTTTGGCTGTGCCATTGATGCTTCATTCAAAACTCAGACTCACTACTGAAACGGAGGTGTGTGCGTTTGGAGTTTGTTGAGGCAAGGGCACAAAGCATCTGAGAAAAGTAGTGCATATACGTCCGTCCATAAATGGCAGTTGTTCATTTTACAAGTTCTTCTGGTCTTCTTTGGGTACCTCAAAATTTCTCAAATTGTTGGCAAAAACCTGCCCTTATTTTACGCTGAATACCCTTTGTTTGATATTACTTTACATCAGTTGCTTAAACGTCTACAGACTTGGCTTAGTAATAAGTGGATCTGTGTTTTACAAATTTCTTTTCCAGGGGTTGCTTTCCTGTGGAGCCTGGGCATGCTTTGATGAGTTTAACAGAATTGACCTGGAAGTACTTTCAGTGGTTGCACAACAAATTCTCACTATCCAAAGAGGTACATTTGTGTTGTTGTTTCATTGTTACCCTTCATTGTATCTCCTAATATAAACTCTCTGCTCTTCTCATCCAGCTCCGCTTTCCTGATCCCTTTTCCTTCTGACACACCCTCCTCCTGAACTTTGCCGCTGTATGGACTGCTGACCTGCATTGCAATCCACCTGCTGCATGTACCATTTGCTCTGTATAATATTGTTGCCTTTGACGTGCTGATCTGCACATTTCAGCATGTATCTTGCTGACCTTCGTAAATGTTACCTGTTCTCAGGGGCTTAATATGCCTCTCAAGGCCAGACTTGCCATTGTGAGTGGCATTTTCCTGGTAGTGTAGGCTGCATGTCTGGGGCTGCAATCAGAGCTGGTTGGGCTGCAATGACCCATGCATGTCCCAATTCTAATCACAGCCTCCTTCAGTGTGCTGCTGGTTATGACATTTTTGCTAAGACTGATTTTTGTTTTCGGCCCAGCATTAAATGAACCATATCAACTCAATACAATAAATGTTTTCAAAACAAAGGGGCCTATTCACAAAGGTACATTTACATTTGAGGAAATCTAAATTAGTAAGCATACTCTTACACTTGGTAGTAAATGTACTACTTTTGTCTGTTCACCATTTCCAAATGTATATTTAGTACATAATGTAGACATGTATGTCGCCACATGATAAAACAAGGAGTGGAGACAAATGTACAGGTTTAAAGTACCTATTAGTAGCTTGTCCCCGTGTAGGTGGAGTTCTCCCTCACTGGGACGGAGATCATGGGAAAATATAGGGAACATTTTAAAATGTATCCATTTTTAAAAGAATTGTAAATTTTTTTTATTTTAAACATTAATGTATAATAATGTAGATCTTTCTATATATTTATTTAAATGTAGAACTAAAGAAAAGAAATGTGACTGCAGTATTAGTATCATTTTGAGTTCAATATACAATTAACTTTAATATATTAAAAGAAAATGATTTTTTTAGAAGTTTTGTTAAAACAATCTCACCTCAAGTAAAACATTTATTTTTTATGTTATACATTAAAAATGACAAAACCTTATATATTGAAATCAAATTAATTTAAATATTTACAAAATAGATAAGTTTATTTTAAATAATAAAAGGTTATTATAATAATTTTAGATACATAATATTTTAAAAAGAAATGCAATTTATGTGTAAACTTTTAAATAATCAAAATCAATAATTTTAACATTATTTCCTATGGGGTTATTTTTTAAGGCCCTGCCTCCATTAGGGTGTTGCCATTCCAGTGGCTGGGCATAAATGGTGCTGGACTTCCTCCGGGTCTCAGCTGAAGTATATCTTCTTTAGGTCGTTTTTTGAGTGTAGAAAGTTTAGAAGTGTAGCTTGTTAATAGGAATGGGCTTACTCTTATGTGGAAGGGTGCATGTTCGTCCTTAAACGCCTCCTTAGCACTCCTCTAAACCACTTGTTACTCCTCCCTAAACCCCTCCCATTTAGTAGTAGATATTTTTCCCTATTTTTTACATCCTCTCCCTTGGTGTTTTCCGTATTCACTACTAACTCTCCGCATAGAATGTATAGGAGAGATGGAGGTGGAGATTCCCACCTGTAGATCTTTGAATTGCATTTTGTAGTAAGTAGTATCACTGCAGTACTACTTTGCATACTACAAAAGGTAGTTTGGTGTAGACACTTGACACTGATTTCATCTCTGTTTCTAGGTATCAGTGCAGGGTCTTCCTTATTGGTGTTTGAAGGAACCGAACTGAAACTGAATCCCACGTGTGCTGTCTTCATAACAATGAATCCCGGGTATGCTGGGCGTTCAGAGCTTCCGGACAATCTCAAGGTAGGGGCAGTGTTGCTACCATTTTTCAAAGTAATCCTAACATCTGTTTAAGCATTGTTTATCAGTACAGGAGCTCAATATTCATATTAGAATATATGTGGGTGTCCACTTAAAGCAAAATTGTTTAAATGTGACATATACGTTTAAAATACTGTCCTCCTTCTACTGCTCTATTAGGTTGTAAATTTTAGTGCAAATGTTACTGTATTTATTATGTTGCATAGTCCACGGATAATCTGCCACAGAAAGAAGTGGCATGCCACGTTTGAAATAGGTTTCTTTTCATTATTACTGATTTTCACTTTCTTCTATCTTTTTTAGCACTTTGTAGTTCTCCCCAAATGCGTTTTTTTTTCATTTCTTTGATTTTACCAAATCAACAGTGTCCCCAAAAAGGATATTTATAAACAAGTTTCACATCTTCATTTTTGGATGCATTCCTAGATTAAATGGGTCAAACCAGCATGCACATCACAAAAACAACTGCAGACGCGGACTCGTGAAGCTCCTTGTAGCACCGCCTTCATGGTATAGCTCCTCGAGGCCTATACATAGAGGTCATCGGCCTCCTGCCCTGAAGAGATGAGGCTGAAGGGTAATTAGGACAGTGGTCTGGTTCTCAAAGAGAAATGAACCTCAGCTTTTACGAGAGACTCGAGAAAAAGAATTACTGATGTCATAGTGTACACGTACTTGACTTTAAACTAAGCATGGGCGGAAAATCCGTTTCGCTCGCGGATTTTGCGGATTTTTGGGAAATTCGCAATCCGCGAGATTCGCGAATCTCCCGCAAAATCCGCAAATCCGCGAGCAGTGGATTTTGCTCGCACTGCTCGCACTGTTCGCGTGAGTTCGCGGCTTCCCAGTACAACTTCGCGCCCCGCGAATAAGTGCAAAATTGCAGAAATACGATCTAATCAAAACTGAAACTACTTACCAGGTTCAAAAGTTCAGGCTCATCATTAGTAGCCATTTCCTGTAGTGCTTGCTGAGGGGCCCCTCCAGAGTTCAGTTGCCAGTTGCAACTATTATGTGACCCTGCTCTGAACCTCAGAATAGTTACACATATGCCACAAAGGTCCTGAATTACAGCTAAGGGAGACAAGCAGGAGCCAGGCTGGCAGTTCAAATCCATTAATCAGCCCCTAATTCATTATTGTCAGTTGGGGCAGGGCAGGTGTTGTAACTAATTTTGCAACAATGAAAGCACTTAGCAAGTGCAAAAGTTCACTAATCAGGAAGCACTAAGGAAGCAGGTGCCAGCTAAAAAAATATTCTGTGACACATTAATCAGCCCCAAATTAATTCAGGTCACTTGAGGCAGGGAAGGTGTGCTTGCGTTGCCACAATAATGTACACTGACTGGACAACCAGAGGGTGCTGTGATGAAACAGAGGGTGGCATGGGTGGGCCAGAGGGTGGCATGAGTAGTCAGAGAGTGGCAGTGGTGACAGAGAGTGGCAGTGATGAAGAAGAGTGTCCCAAACAGGCTGGACACGTAGAAACAACAAGTTCGCGAAACTTGCGACCCGACAGGTAAGTTCGCAATTTGCGACATTGTACAAAACCCTCGCGAACTGGCAGAAACCCGCGCAAACACACAAAAAAAAAATCCGCAAATTCGCGAGAATTCGCGGATTTTGCGGATTGCGAGTTCGCAAATCCGCAAAATTCGCGAACGCGAGATTCGCAAAATTCGCCCATGCTTACTTTAAACTGAACCAGCTCTCAGGAGGCCATGTTTCTTTACAATGTGCGTCCAACGTGTCCATTATTAGCTCCTGCGCCAGGCAAGACTCACCACCAACAAATATACGATCATGTTGTATGCAGTCATGTTTGTCCACTCAAGATATTTGGTGCCCTATACTCCATTGTGTATTTTACCTTTCTTTTTAAAAAAAAAACTAAGAACAAGTGGATGGCATTAGCTTGTGGGTAAGGTTTCTAATTTCATTAGCCCATAGTACCTGACATTCAACAGATTTCATAATGTACACATTACATTAAATGGGAAGAAATACCTTATGCGTCATTTGAAGCCATTAGATCTATGATTCCCCCCCAAAGGGTCACACTCTGACATGCGTGCCAGGGCACACCAAACCAGTATTTCTTTTGTTGTCGACCACGAGCGGGTTTGACTTGGTAAAGGGAGTTCCACGATTTGATTTATTTGGGCTCTTTCTATTGTCACAACTTTATAATTTAAGAAAGGAGTGAGTGGAACTAGTAAATCACAGTAGAAGAATGGCTTTGTGGCCTGAAATTGGAAGCCCCATACCTCCTCTGAACTACAAGCGAGTTTTCTACTGGAGAGTCCTGTAACGTATGGGCCGCAGATACTGCACAGGCGCATTCATATATAGGAGACTGAATGACAATAACTTCATTTGTGTTGTGCTGCAGTTTCATGTAGGGACCAATTCAGAAAGGTTCTTGAGCAGGTGATTGGAACTTTGGTTCGCAAAAAATCTATGTATCATTTAAACCAGTGCATACCATGATTATCAGATTCTGGTTTAGTGGATTTCTCGAAGCAGGGAGTGAACTAAAATAAAGATGCAGAACAACCATTCGTATGTTCTTTTTTTTTTTTTACTATTGGTGCAAGTTTAGTGTGAGGGAGGGGTATGGTCGCAATGGAAAATGTAGTGAGCACTCATAAGGTAGGTTTGTAGGTATTCACAAACATTTTGACGTCGTTTCCCACTGGTTTGCAAGAAGCGCCATTTCATGCTGCTAAAGTGAAGGTGACGCTTCCAAATTCTGGGGTGGTGTACAGGATGGACGAAGGAGTTTCTCCAGAAGCAAATTATTTCCCCTTAGGGAAAAATGTAGCAGACAAAAACATGTGCAAATGCACTTCTCCTGCATGCAGAGACGACCTAGATTACATTAGGCACAGAGAAGCATGAGTGATTGTAGAACTATACAGCATTTATAGGTTGCAGAGCGTACCCTATAGGGAGTTTGTGAATCACTGAAATTTCAGAATTGTATGAAAATCATTAGCCTGCACCCGTCAGCTTTTGGATTTCATGTTGCTTGAAACTACACAAGGCCAATTTAATGATTTTTTACAAGTAGATTGTTCCAGAATTGAGACTACTTGCATGAAAATCTTTTCATTTCTTTATTTTAGGAAACATCTTTCCAGTCTCGGTTTGCACAGCTAAGTACGGTGGGCGGTGAGGGGGGGTTCGGGTTGGGAGATAGTGGAATTTTACATGACGGGATGGTCAAAAATAATAAATAAAACCACTTTCCTTGCTCACACCACTTCGCTGACTCAGTGATGCGGCGAGCGCAAGGTAAGTGGTTTTATTTACTTCTCACTATCCCGTCGTATGTTGAGTTCCACTACCCCCCCATCCCGCCCGACCTGCCCCTGCCTCACTTCACTGCCTACCTCACTGGGTTTACCTGTGCGAACCAACACTGTCCTTTACTAGTGGAAGTATCTCGCTCTCTTCCAAGAGGGTGCATCTTTTATTCTTCCTGTGTGCCATCTTCAAACTGTAACCTAATTTTAGGAAATGAGTAGGTATCTCATTGTGATACTGTTCAATGAAGGGCTTAAATAATACACGAAGAGGTTCCATTTCTATGTGCACATTCAATTTAGGGTGTTGCCTCTCTTACTGTCCATACTTTATTTGTAAATGCATAGCTGTAAGAGATAGGACTTTTGTGGTCTTCCATCTCTTCCCTGGGAGCACGTTTATCTGGTTGCCACAATTTTTTTTTTTTTTAATTTGCAAATATCTCTGTGTGCAATTCTAGTCCTGAAAAAAGCTACCAACCATTTTAAGTATAATAGATCTTTTCACTTGTTATCATAAGAATATATGTGGGGCGTAGAGCCCCCGAAATGGTTATTTAAATTGTTTGATAAAACATGTAAACAAATGCTTTAATCTTCAGTAGCACGATGAATGCATAGATAATTTATTCCATGATTGATATTGTTGTCTTCATATCAGGACATCAAATGTAACTTTGACTGCGACAATCAAAATGTTTTACATATTTCTCCCAATGCATTTCTGGCTATAACAGCCCTTCGTCATTGGCGAAAATCTACAAAAAATGATAAAGCGATGATAATATGAGGGCACCAACCATAAGGTAGTTTTACCAGATTACATAAAACCATGCTTCAAAGATTCCAACAATATGGATATCCCGCTAAAATCCTTGAACTAGCTAAGGCGAGAATTTCAAACAAATCCTGGACTGACCTGTTGTCTCAAGCTACCAAACAAGATCACCAACGAACGGTAATAGTATCTAAGTATTCGACCATGAGCCTTTGCTTCAAACAATCCATTTGCAAACACTGGTCCATCTTAGCCTTATAACCGAACTTCAAAGGGATCTTCAAAGACATGCCAATGTTCGCATACACTAGAGGTAAAAACATTCAAGAATTGATCAGACAACCCCTGACAAGCGAGCGTACAAGGACAGTTTACAAAGGCTTGTCACCTTGTTACAACTGTCGCAATTGCAGCAACCTTATCAAGGGCACAACCATCATGCATCCCATGAAGGGCACTCCAATCCACTCACAAGTGACTGCTAATTGCGACACAACAAACTTGATTTATTTGCTTAAATGCCCATGTGGCCTTGCATATGCGGGCAAAACTGAGAGGAAAATCAAAACCTGTATACACGAACACAAAAGTAACATCCGCACCAAGAATCTTAAGTCTGTGATAGCTGTTCATTTTGCAGAGAACATTCATAACATTGCACAGTTGAAATCCATGATTTTGGAAGTATTTGCCAAAATTGAAGGTAGAGCCAACAATCATTTTTTGTTACAAAGAGAACTATTGGATTAAATTTTTGGACATCATAAAACCCAGGGGTCTCAATGACCGAATGGAATTTACTTGCTATTTATGATCCACCACACATGATTCTACTGCGTGTGTCTTTACACACAACAGCCAGTTTGTTGTTCTGAAACTTGGTTGTTTTTATGTTTATCAAACTTTGTTACCCTTGTGGTGTTTTTTGAACCCACTGTGCTACACTTGCGTAAACCCGCATTAGGGAGCGCATCTATTTCTTTGTACCATCATGCCCGCCTCATGTTTACTATCGACGGTGATGTCGCCACACTTTTTGATCACCGATTTTAGTTGCTCGGTATGATTCATGTGCACTAGTCTGTTACATCTTTAACTTCTGTTTTACTCAACCGCTGTCAATATGGTTCCCATTTTCATGCGTGGTTCTGTTTTACTTTTCCCTTTTGTTCATATCATATTGACGTATCTGTTGGCATAGACTAGCATGATTCACGATTTAGCTCTTAACACACCGTGAATGCCGAGCACACTTTGATAATGACACTTTTCACCTGGCGCACGTTTTTTGAGCACTATTGAGCAGTGGGCAATTACATTAATACCCGACTGGTCCTTGGTTACGTCCATATCATCTTCTTGTTTAGATTTCCCCTGATAAAGGGCACATCATTGCCCGAAATGCATTGGGACAACAAAGAATGCTGGATATATGTCATTCTTGAAGCATAAATAAGATATGTTGAATTGAATATCGTCACCTGAGAATTCACATATAAATAAATCTACAAGCAATTACAACTCGACTTGGATTATTTTATTCTTTCGTTTGAATACTTTTTGGATCAAACTTGCAAATATCGTTTCCAGCGATCTCTTTCAGCTGTGCTTATAGGGATGTTTCTTAATTCAGGAAACGCTACGCTTCAATTAATTTTAGCGCACACATATGACCAGAGAGTGATACCTTCGAGGCACGCTACAATTTGTTGAAAACTTCATTCACTGTATTGTGCGTGTTCTACTACATTTGAGTTTTTAGGAAGTTAACATTGGTTCCTGCTCAACGCATTCTATAAATAGATGTGGTAATAGACCTGAATAAATTACACAGGAATTTCAATCACTGCTGAAGAACAGTGTAATATATCTTGTTTCCAAAAGGCACCAGAACAAAGGTGTATATTCTGTCTGTTTCCTAATCAAGAAGATGGGCTGGAAGCAAGAGTTTCAACTTATACCTCAAGAAGGTAAGCAAAGGGATAAAGCAACAATTGCTTCTTTCCTCACCAGCAGCAATGGATTTGAATGGGTGCTTTAGACTTTCAAGATACATATTATCAAGTACTCATTTTCACAAAACACAGAACTTTTCTATGCTTCAAGATCTGAAAGAGATGTTTCCAGTACAAGATACATTCTTTTGGCCTTAAGTCAGTTCCCAGAAATGTTTCCAATGTCAAATCAGTGGTTCCAGCGTTTCTGCACACGCTGTAGATGTTCATTTATCCTTACTTTGTGGACTGGCTGATGAAGGCACTTTTACATCAAAGACATCCTCAAGACCTTTAATCAACTATCGTCTTGCTCTTCAAAATGGGTCTTCGTGTCAGTTTTTAGGAAGTTAACATGGGTTCCTGCTCAAAGCATTCTATAAATAGAAGTGGTGCTAGACCTGAAAAAATGAAAAGTTTGTGTTTTTCAGGAGAGATCTCTGTCTATCCACCAGAAATATCTATTCCTCTGGGTTGCTTGAGTTCATCAGGTGTACTTTCTTCTGATATGCATGGCTTAGTGCATCTCTCTAGTCTTCAATGCTACATATGAGACCGTTACATAAATGTTTGAAGGATTAGTCATGTCAGAAGTAAGACAACTTGAATGACAAGATTCAATTCACTTTGAACGCTGTTTAGTCTAGAAGCCAGTGGTGCAGGAGGGACAATCTTGTCATAGATGTTCCATTTTATCTTTTGGGTACTACTAAACCTTTCAGGCATTGGTACGACATGCTTCTCCCGAGGGGTGGGGACCTCATATGAGCAATCTCACAGTTCAAGTGGAGAGAGGATTCTATATCTACTTGTTGGAATTACAAGCAGTTCAGACGCTAAAATTCTTCCTGCCTGGGATCGAAGATTGCCCTCCTCTCCTACAGACAGACAGCATGTCCACAATGTATTACTTGAACAAGCAGGGAGGGATAGGAGCTGGGATAGCTCCCTCAGGAACTTCAAAACATTTCACATGAAATGCTGGTGACGAACATTCAACTAACTATGGTTTGGCTTACCAGATTTCAGAACACAGAAACAGACAAACATAGCTGCCATTTTTGCTTTAAACAACAAGGTACTGGCAGACATGTTCTCTTGCTGGTGTCATCCAGAAATAGAAATACTTGCATGAGAGGGAATTGCAAAATGCCCTAAATACACCTTCACATTTCCACATACTCAGTCTCTTGCAAATGTGCTTTCAAAGAGTTGGATGAAAGAATTGTTCTACCTTTTTCTCCTATATCACTTCTTCTCAGGGTGTTCACTGAGTTCAGCTCAGCAAAAGTGATACTAATTGCACTAAATTGGACTTACAAATGGTGGTATCCATACCTTCTGTGGATGTCCATTCTGCCGAGCAGCAAACAGCTGATGAGGCTGGATCTGCTTTCCAGAATATTGGGCAGAATCTGCCTTCCTAGTCTGTCATCACTGAACTTGACTGTCCAGCTCGGTAGGTCTTGGAGGTGGGACACTTACAAATATCTGGCCTGCCATCCTGAGAGAGGAAAAATATCCTTCCACAAGATCTTCATATACATTCAAATAGAAGAAGTTCTGCATGAGATGTACTAACAGGCACGTGGGTCCAAAAACAACAAGTGAGGAAGAGGTGCTGTTGCCTTATCTTCTTTGTGTGGCAAAGTCAAGTTTATTGCTCTTTCTCCATTACAATGAGTTTGCCTGCCATCCCTGCTTCTTGTAAGCCACCTTATCAGGCATCTAACTTCATTATTCCAGTGATTAATGATTTCCTGGAGGGTATAAAGAAGTTATTTCCTCCACTTACAAGATCTTTTTTTCCCTAGGATTTCAAAGTGGTACTTTCTAAATTGATGTGCTCTTTGTTTGAAACTATGCCTATGGCCCATATATAACATCCTACTTGTAGGTTGCTTTTTTAGTGGTTGTTTTATCTGCTGATGAATGTGCTTCTGGCTTAGGCTTCTGATGAACCATAGAGGATTCCCTGGCATAACAAAGGGTTAAGAACTCATCCTTCTTTTCTGCCAAATGTGGTGCACATGATTCAACCTATTTCCTTGCCTACTTTTATCCCTAAATCATTATACTCACCAGAGATTTGTTAACATAGCACCAATGTCAAAAGAGCATTATGTCATTATTTAGAAAAGTCTAAAGAGATTTCAATCAATCAATCAACACGGTCAATCATGGTCTCCTGATCGACTGTGTCAGTAATGCCAGGATCCAGGGTTTGCTGTGCCGTTAAAGTGGATTTCTTCTTTTCTTAGTAATTGATTTCAAGTAGTTCCCCTTGTAAATTTCTCCTCCCCATAAATTAAATTGACCTGTGGGGTTCCCTAGGGCTTTTCCCTCTCGCCCCTTCTTTTTAACCTATACTTATTACCTTTTGTTCTGTCGTTGCGCGAACGAATGGTTGAAACTTTTAACTACGCTGACGACCTTCAGTTAGTGTTTGATATCAATTCCTCCATCTCTTCAGTGTCCAATTTCCAGTCTACAATGTGCTTCATCAGTGAATGGATGAATGACAACCAACTGAAACTTAACCCTGATAAAACCGAGTTGATTTTAACAGGCGGAACTGCTAATCCATAGAATCATAATTTTTGGCCAACACTGCTGGGTAGCCTCCCAAGCCCAGCCAACCCTGTTAAGAGCTTGGGGACTGTGATCAACAATGATCTGTCCATGAAAGCCCAGATTGGCCCAGTGGTTTCTGCTTGCTTTTTCCATCTGTGCAAAATCCGGAAGATCAGTAGATCCTTGACCACTGAGGCCTTGACCCTGGCTATCCTTTCTTGGTAATGTCCCGCATTGATTATGACAATTCATTATATGTGGGTATCCCAACATAATAATTACATCGTTTGCAGCTGGTGCAAAATCAAGCGGCTAGGCTAATATATCTTCAACCCAGAACCACCATGTTAGACCTTTGATGAAGAGTCTACACTGGCTTCCCGTGGCTAAACGATGTGCTTTTAAACTGTGATGTATTATCTTTAAAGCTCTTGCCGGGAATGGCCCTGCTTTCATCTCTTCAAGGATCCAGCGTTATATCCCTTCTCGGGAATTACGGTCTTCCAACCTGAACTTGTTAACCACTCTCTCATTCAAACGTAAAAGGCACAGGGGCCTCAGATTTGCGGTTCTGGCTCCGCAATTCTGGAACTTGCTCCCTGCAGAACTGAGGTCTACGACTCTCTATGCACAGTTCAGGAAACAGCTCAAGACTTGGCTATTTTCTCTGGCATATGAGTAAGCCAACTATCCCGTCGATGCCACCTCCTCTCTGCTCACAGTGCCATGAAACCACTTGGTGCACGCGTGCTTAGTAAATATTTTTAACATAACCTAACATCAATCAGGGGTTTGTATAGTGCTGCTACTCACCTGTGAGGGTCTCAAGGCTCTGGGGGGGGGCTGCTGATCTGTCTTGGGTGTGGAGGTTTAGTTGAAGAGCAGGTCTTGAGGTCTTTCCTGAATTGGGTCAGTGATGCAGATTGCCTAAGGTGGAGGGGCAGCTTGTTCTAGGTCTTGATGGCGAAGTAGGAGAAGGAATTTCTTCCTCTTCTGGTCTTGTGGATCCCTGGGATGAAGGCTAGGGCGAGTTGGGTGGAGCGGAGTTATCTTGCAGGTGTGTGGAATGCTAGGCGGTGGTTCAGATATTCTGATCCTGCGTCGTGGAGAGCTTTGTAGGCGTGTGTGAGGAGTTTGAAGGTGATTCCCTTGTTGATTGGGAGCCCGTGGAGTTTTCTGAGGTGTTGTGTTATGTGGCTGCGGCATAGGATGTCAAGGACCAGTCTGGTTGTGGCGTTTTGGATGTTCTGTGGTCTCCTAAGCTGTTTTTAGGTGACGCCAGCGTATAGTGTGTTGCTGTAGTCCCATCTGCTGGTAATGAGTGCGTGGGTGGCCGTCTTTCTGGATTCTATGGGGATCCATCTGAATGTCTTTCGAAGCAGGCGGAGCATGTGGAATCAGGATAAGGATACTGCATTGATTTGAGTTCATTGAGAGGGAGAGTATGGTGCTGAGGTTGCGTGCATGGTCCATAGGAGTGGGAGGGGTTCCTAGCACGCCGGGCCACCAGGAGTCATCCCAGGCTGAGGAGGTGGGTCCCAGGATGAGAACTTCAGTCTTTTCCGAGTTGAGCTTGAAGCAGCTGTCTTTTGTCCAGGTTACAATGGTCTTCATTTTGCTGTGAAAGTTGATTCTGGCAGCTGTGGTTTTGTTGATGACAGAGAGGATCAGCTGAGTGTTGTCGGCGTAGGAGACAAAGTTAAGTCTGTGGCTTCTGACGATGGCTGCGAGGGGGTCCATGTAGACATTGAAGAGGGTGGGGCTCAGGGAGGAGCCCTGAGGCACTCCGCAGCTGATCTCTGTATACGTTCTGAGAGGAATGGGGCAGTCTGACTCGTTGTGTTCGGCTGGTAAGTAAAGGGTGGATGCAGTCCAGTGCCTTGTCTTGGAAGCCAACGTTGTGGAGTCTCTTGATCAGGGTGCGGTGGGAGACCGTTTTGAAATTGGAAATAGGTGTGTATATATATGAATGTACTTGTTAGTGATATGTTCTATGTTATTTATTATTGAAATGTGCTGTTATATCTATTTTATTATGTACTTTTATGGTCCTTTGTGGCCGAAATAAATTTATCGGAAAAAAAAAAGAAAGGGGCCGAGAAGTACAGTAGGATGAGGGCTGTAGTTTTGCCCCAGTCGAGGAGGGAGGGTCAAACAACTCTATGAATGATGGGGCCATTTGGATAGGTCTAGCTTCTTCTAAACAGACCATGGACAGTTGAATTGTTTGTTGTATTATTGCCTGATAACAGAAAGCTCATAGGTCTTTATCTTGCACACCTATGTCCCACTCTTTGATAGGGAAGACAGCTACTGCCACTTTGATGAGAAATGTATCCATATCTGACAGCCGTAAGACTGCTACCTGCAGGTCAACACTTTTCCTAAGCATTGTCAAAAGCATGACTCAAAGACCGATACCTCAGTGGGTCTTTGTATCTTATTTGCTTAGATAGTGTCATACCTTTGACTGTGATCATACATTGAAGGCAGGTCACCTTACTATTCTAGTCTACCTTTTATGAATCTCATCGGAAATCTATTGATGTAGAAGAAATATGTACGTACTTGTAATTCCAGTTCTTCGCCATGGGTAGTCCCTGCATTCATAAAAACCTTGCACAACTCCCAGCTTTTGCAGCAACAAAAAGTGACAATATCCTTAGAATGTAAGTGTCCTATGTGCTCCAAAAACGGACAACATAATTGTCACCATGCTAGGATTGTGCAACTTCTAATATTCTTAAAGGAGCAGAGTCTATTTTTTCCTCTATAGTTAGTGATGCCTTTGGGGAGTATCATTCCTGTTTATTTGTATGCTTTCCTCTTTTTTACGAGTGGTGTTCATCCAAATGTATTATGTGTAGTAAGGTGGTTGTAAGACAAAAATGTTGCCTTTTTGCATTTATTTGCATTACTGGAAAGAAAAAAAATCGAGAAAAGTTGTGTTCCGGGGTCTCATACATATGCGGAGATAGTCTACCTTTATAAATTCATAGGGTCTACCCATGGTGAAGAACTAGGATTATAAGTAGGTATTTTTTTTTTTTCCACTGTGCTTTCTTCTTTCCTTTTCGATCCTTTAGTGGTTTTCCTGGTCTTCATATCACCATCTTTGTTAAAAAAAAACAATGAGTCTCAAGTCTTTGATCCCGTTGGCTTTCTCATCAACAGAAAGGCAGGGCCGGCCTTAGGCATGTGCAAGCTGTGCGCCTGCACAGGGCCACCAAACCCTAGGGGCCACCACGCCAATCTATATCCTTAATATAATAATCCTCTGAGGATGGATACATATTTCCATGGCGGCCCCTGGCAGGGATTTGGCGGCCTCCAGCTCTGTTCCACTTCCAAACACCCTGACACCCCTCTTCACTGGCCTCCGCGCCTGCGTTCCTCCGCCCCTCCCAGACCCCCTTTCCCGGGGCCCCCTACCTACAATTCCTGCCCAGGGCCCCCATGAGCCTAGAGCCGCCCCTGACAAAGGAGAGACGTTTTTACTAAGTGAAAACAGTTTATCGTAGGTCCAAGAGGGTCACAACCATGGCTGATTTTCAGGTTAACATACTGTAATTGTAATTGCATTTATATAGAGCTCTTTTCGGTGACTAGCAGGTTACTCCGTACCCAAAATTATGAATGATTCTTTTTAAGGTGTACTGTTTGTAAAATTACCATACTGTGAAAATCCTAAAAACCTGGCCTGGCTGCGTGTGCTCGACCACAGCTCAGCTCCCCTGAACTAGAATATCTTCAGTCACCACAAGCCCATTATCTGTGATCCATGGTTCCTTCCTGTCTGCGTTATTGAAGCCACCTGTGAACGCGGTCCTTGCAGATATTAGGATTTTCTGTTGAATCACCACCTCGCCATTTTCTCGTGTCTTATATTATGAATGTTGTTTTATGAGACCCGTATTAAATGTCCGCTTTTAGTTCTGGTATTCTTCAAGTTAAACAATGACTGGTATTCCACAGTGGTAAATCTGCAACATTTCTCTGTATTGACCAAATATTTATCGGGTAGTTGATGCCAGGTGGTCAGCAATACCAAATTCGCTGTCTAGTAGCAGAATGTATATTTTAAAGTGCTTATCCTGCTGTCATTCCTTTCTTCAGGCTCTCTTCCGGACAGTGGCCATGATGGTGCCAGACTATGCCATGATTGCAGAAATCGTGCTGTACTCCTGCGGGTTCGTCACCGCTCGGCCCCTCTCCGTGAAAATTGTAGCTACATACCGACTGTGCTCAGAGCAGCTGTCCATGCAGGCTCACTATGACTATGGAATGAGAGCTGTGAAGTCGGTGTTAACTGCAGCCGGAAATCTAAAGGTACCTCTTGTTGAAAGGTTGATTTTCACTTAGCGTTCATTACTGCCTACATTTCCTAAATGGATGCTAAAGGGTATTATAAAATATTCATGTTTTACACCTGTATTGTTAACGTTTTCCACGCGGAGATTTCAGTTTGTATAATAAAAAAAACATTTAGGAAGTCTTGCCTTCAGATGAGATACTTTATTAATTCTGCTAAATATGTAATGCAAGTCAATTCAACCTGAAGTATGGCTGTAAATTCAATTTCAGGCTCAAGTGTTTCTTGTTCTAGTGAGAAGTTATCTACGTTTTGATTATTAAACATGCAGGCTGCTTTAATCTGGAAATGCTTTTGGCTTATTCAGCTAGTAAGCATGTGTGTTGATGCTATAATATCTTACTATATGTGAAAACGTGGATCAAAATACTAAATTGCCTTCTTTACTGATCTGATGCCTGATGTCATGTTCACTCTACTTTACCTTTTCATATGAGGGAGCCTAGTGAAGCCAGCAGAAACACGAAGGGGGCTCTGGAAATCAGTTATTGTTGCACCCCTGAATGATAGCTGTGTGGCCACTGGTTACAAGTTTGCTTGGTACATTGAAAACCTCATGAGAAAGTGGCACAATTACAGCGACAAAGAAGAAGGGTTTTTATGTCTTCAGGTAGCCATCTCATCAAATGTATCACTTCCAAAGAGAATGTTGACTTGGAACTTACAACAACATATTTATTCTTTCTAGACCTCTACCAGTTCAAAAAAGCTGTGCTTTAACTTGTAATGTGGATACCCTGAAGAGCACTGTTTCTGGTGCCACTTACGTATTTTTTTTTCTCCCTAACAAATCGTATTGGCATTTGACTATAAAATTCAGTTTTCCTGTCATGTCATATTATCTGTGCTCTCTTGACATCATATGTGAAAGACATAGCATCAGCCAAGTAAAGGGTTATGAACAGAAAACTGTAAGGTCTCCTCTTCTCCCCTCGCCCAAGGTGTACCTTGAGCTTCCAGTTTGATTGTAGGAATTAGGAAAGGTGGCCTTTCCATGCTAACATTTCCCCATCTTTGCAATATGTCTGTGGGTCCCCATGGGGCGGTATCGTCAGATGTCCCTCTTCAATCGTTCTGCTAAGGAGAGTTAGTCAGATAGACTGATAACAGGTCTAGGAGATACCAGGCATCTCTTCGGTGTTGAGGGGTCGGAGTGTGTCAATGAGTCTATTAAGGCCTTCCACCCCCTGTCAATATCTATGGAACCTTCTCCACGTCTGGCTTCAAGAAGCAGGATTATGCTCTCGTAGCCTGCCCATCTCTCAAGCTTGGTCCTCCAGACCGCCACCCAGGGTCCCATTGAAGTCTTCTAATTCCTAGTGATCTCTTGTTCCACTAAGAAAAAGGCTAGGTCCTGGAATTTGCTTGTGGCTTTAGTTTTGGATGTGTGAGGGAACCAACTTAGTAAACAATGCCTGCGTGTACATGGGATCTCCCCGTTTCTAACCTCAGCTAATACTACTGTGATTTCTTTCACCCGTTGATTTCCGTTTTTCTGGCATATCCAGAACATGTGTTTGAACTCAGCACCTATTTTCCCTCAACTTGGACATAATGCCGCCCGCTTGCAAAGTGTCTATTAATTCTACCGGATGTGAGATATGATCTATGTAGTACATTTAGGTTGATATGTTGAAATCTGGAGTTCCTTGAGACTTAGGGGAGCTTTTCTAATATGTGCACTGTAGGAAGGTAGAATCTTCTAACCTGGTTACCTCCACTTTTTTCCTGGTGTCAGTGTGTTTTTGACTTGGTCTGCTGAGATCCTGCTAATAAGTCCCCCAGCAACTGTGCTTTCTCCCCTAAGCTGACACTGTAAGTACTTTGGTACTTCCACAATTGAGTACAGGCGTTATGTTACGTCCATTTATAAAGAAACAACAAAAGAAAAACGCTGTTCCCCAGAAGTGCGTAGAATAGGCGTAACCAAGCCGAAAACAGGAAAGGGGGAACACCAAAGAGGGGGGAATCCCCCTTTCGGAACTAATACCCTCACACACCCAGCGAGCTAGGTGTCATGCTTCATCATTTGGGTTCTGCTCCTCGTCAGACTGGCGCTGCAATGTCTCACTGGCACCAAAAAATGGGGCTCTTTACCGGAGATCTTCTGTTCCTGCCAGTAGGTGCATGTGGGTATGAGGGCTTTAGGGGAAGTGTAGACAAGTGTGAAAGTGGGAATTAAAAAAAGTTAGCAAATCCACGGCGAAATATTTAAAGGTGTGGTTCACTACCTTACTAAAAACAGTGAGGAGAATAATACACGCTAGTGCAAGGATCGAGCGGTGTGTAATCTACCTAGCGGACGACATGTTTCATGCAAGAGGTGCAATTCGGCAGGACCTAGGGAAATAAGTGAGTGCTACACAAAGGGGAAGGGGCGAATACTACCTTCCACTTGGAATGGACAAGCATGCCGGATGGTCCTGCTGAGTCTTAGTGGGACCCTACTAAGGCCGAATTCAGGCATCAACGGTCTTCTCAAGTGTGCTGGCACACAAGGGTCAGGTACCTGTCCGCACGACGGACGACGCAACATCACCTATCCGCACGGTGGGGATTGAGAGACCGCCCAGGTATCCTGGGCTGTATTACGTGGTTACGACTACCAAGGATTTCCGCTACGTCGTACTCCGAAAGGAACCATTTTGGAAGGAGTTATCTTAATATCCTGAAATAACTAAACCCTTAGGAGGCATGAGCCGAGCCTAAGCCTTCCGCCATAGCCCATGGATAAACATTAGCACGTGGCTCTCTTGGCAGCCCTCTACTGTCATCAGTTGGATTGGAGGCCTGATTGGGGTTAATCCAGACGACTCCTGATCTAACCTGAGTGGATTCTTTCTTTCCGTATCTTGACTGTGCCTGTGGGAATTGTTTCTGCTTTTGATGTACAGGTGTGTTTGTCAAACACAGTTTGACCATCCACGCCCTGATGAAGGTGTTCCCTCGGCTGGGGCTAGACACTGAAACGTGGCTTTACAAGCAGTAACTTGTTATGTTTGTGTTTTCTTCCATCTTCTTTCTCAGTTTGGGGTCAGAAAGCGCCGAGACACTCCCTGGAGTAGCCGTGCGCTATATAAGCAACCCCCAATAGCATAACATAACATAACGTGCGTTGGCGTTTAAAGTGTTTCGGGTAGTTGGATTGTAACCACCCCTACCAATAGGATGATATATGAGAACTTGTCATTCAACCATCGTGTGGCAGTTTCACCATCTTGATGTACCTGTTGATGCTATGATATTGTTTGTTGTATAGTATGAATGTATGTGCTAATTTGAATGCATGTTAGTATGACTGTGTATTTTGTTTGAGGTGTGTGGGACATGGTATATGTATAGATTTATTGGTGTCCAGGCCTAAGCTGTTCAATGGCCCACAGGGTCTTTTCAGAGGACAGTACCCTCATCAGTAACGTTCGGCGAACCCCTGCCGACTCAGCAATGCATTTACACCTGATCACTGCTTTGAAGACGTCTCATTCAACCTGTAGGGAGGATGCTGAGCTAGCATTGTCCCCAAAGTATTGCTGAATGAAGTCTCCAACAGAGCCCCGGAAGACAGGGTCCTTCAACAACTCTGGTTTCAGCCGCCATAATGGGATAGCAGGTCGCACCCTCTCCGAACCAAGTTGCAGCAACAATGGGTTGTGGTCAGAAATAGTTTTGGAGAGGAATTCTGTGCTACACACATCATGTATGTCTGGTGTACTAAGAAATGCATCTAAACATACGTGTAGGTCATGACAGGTTGAAAAGAAGGAAGAGAATCATTCCCCCGGGTGGTTTAAGTACCATGATGCTACCAGTCCCCATTTCGTTTGTTAGTTGAGGAACGCGCGGACTAGTCTAAGTGTTGAAGAATCTATTAGCGGAGGTGCAATCAATCAAACACTGGGTCAGCTACACAATTGTAATGTCCTCCAAGTCGTATGGAAGCCACTAGATGGGGGGGCTAAAGTCCTCGAGAGTTCTGCAAAGAACGCAGTCTGATTTACATTGGGGCCATGGATTCCCCATATAGTTATGTCACGCCGTTTAACCACCCATTAACCCCAACAAATCTGCCTGCTCTGTCTATTAAGTGACCTGTGTGTTGGAAGGGAATTCCTGGGCATATCCACAAGTGAACTCCACTGGAGTCGGCCGAATATGCAGTATAGTAAGCCTTCCCTCTCCACCTACGTTGCAGACCCTCTTCATCTTTGGCAAAGAGGTGTCTCTTGAAGAAGTGCAAATTGGACCACTCGCCTGTTAAGATGGGAATAGCTTTTATATCTCTTGACCATGGTAAGCATCCCCCTGACATTCCAAGATATGTTTTTAAAGGTCATGGGGCTCGCCATTGTGTGGAGCTAGGGCAAGAGTGGGGGCACCTCTGGGCTATTAGAGCTCAAGCATAAGAAACCACCCATATTGCAGTAAGTACAGATCTGTTCTCCACAGCATCGTCGGAACTCCCCATTTTAACGATCAAACAACAAACCTTGCAGCTCTCGCTCCCAGGACAAGCAGGTTAGTTCCTCCCATCCAAACTATCATCCAGCAAACATGTATTCTTGGGTACACCCACAGAAACTTTAAGTGCAAAAGAGGGGCAGGTGGCCACTTGAAAGCCCCACGTCCGGCCTCCCCCCACCCAATTATAAAGTGGGAGTAACGCCGTAGGGCCAGGAGGTCCATACTAGCAGTTTGATAACTAACAGTCAGTAGATACTACCCCCACATCACATAGAAGTCTTACACCTTCTTTTCCAGCTCAAATATGCTCATCCACAGTGACAGGAGTCACTTTGGGCAGTTCATCAACTATGATTGGGGGAACTGATGTCACAATCAGGGTGTGGGGCATCTTTCTTTCCGAGCACTGAGGAGAGCGGGCTTGCTCTACCCCCGCTCATGGCAGACACCACCTCCACTGCTCATTGTCTTTCTCGTTGGGTCTCCTCCCCCAAGGGAGTAATTTCAGGGGCACCTTCATTTTTGTGTTGCAGTCTTTTACTCTAAGGCATGTGTCGCAGGGACTCCTAATTGGGGCCAGCAAGTGGATGAGACTCAAGCCAGTCCAGCACTTTCTGCAGAGTCCAGAAAAATTGCACTCCCTCTATTGTTGCTACTCACAGTCTGGTTGGAAATAGCATGGCCAGGTGGCAGAGGCAACATTTACACCCAATAAAGGAAGAGGACTGCTTTTGCATTGCCCTTGTGAAATCTAGGAATATCATGACTTTGCAGTTATCTACCTTGATTTCCCCTTTTTCCTGGCTTGCTCTAGTATGTGGTCACAGTCTTTATAATACAGAAGTCTGGTCATGGGGGTGTGCCCTGCAGATGGGGGCATGCTGTAGCCCTGTGTGCCGCCTTGAGGGCATAGAATGATGACAGTCCTTCCGGGGCTACCTCTTCATTCAACCATTCTTCTAGATAATTTAGCATGCTGGATCCTTCATTGCGCTTGGGGAGCCCTATCACCTGAACATTATTCCTCCGGGGCCTATTTTCAGCATCCTCCACTCTGATCTCCATGGTCTGCACTTTACTCACCATGTGTGTGAGACTTTCCCTCATCTCCTCCACTTCCGAGGGGAGATCGACTACTAGTTGCTCTGTTGTTATGACCAGCTCTGCTAAGTAGTGATGATCATGCTTTAGGAAGCTCAGATCTGCCCCCCAATGTGTCAATCTTCGTTTCTAGCACCTCTCTGGATGCAGTGATGGTTTGTCGAATATCCTGTAGTGTGGGCCCTTCTTGGGGTCCCACTTGCATGAGTGGAGTGTGGACCATGAGTGCACTGGCTGTCGTATTAGGCGAGACCTGGGTAACCACATCTAGGTCTTTTTTTTGGGAACTTTACCCGTGTCTGAGAATAAGCGGTGGACAACGTGCAGGGCAGGGAGAAAGCTACTGCTCTCATTGTGAGGGCCCAGCGATAGCACGATTCAGAGAGGGGTTCATGTGCGATGCAGAGGGCTCCCTGTGCAGATGACAGAAGGTGGAGGCACAAGGAAACTGATGTCTCCCCCGACTGTGTGTCCACAAAGTTCAAGTCTCTTAAGTAGGGTTCAACAGCCTTATCTCAGCAGGCAGGGTGCTGTTCCTTAGTTAGTGGGCCTTTGGGCAGTCTCCCAGGCATCACCACCAACTGATGGTGCCATATAGTTCAGTCCGATGATTGGGGTACCCAGCCAATGTCCTCAGGCATCTCAAACTACAGAAAGTCCAGATACTTCTCAGTAGGTCAGGGCGTTGGTCACGTCTTGCCTGTGCTGTGGAAGGGCCTGGCATAGCTCAAGCACCACATATGCAGTGCCTGGTTTGGGAGTGGGTTGTGTGTGTTTGGGACTGGGCTACGAATCAGGCCAGGCAAAGAGAGTCTCAATCTGATCGTTTCACCCGGTCTCGGTCAGATCGTTTCACCCTTTCAATGCCATATGGGCCAGTACCCCGAGTTTGCACAGCTCAAAGTGTAGTTATTGAGGAGTCAAGTTTGAGTGTCCAAGTAGGGCTCATAGAGACCTACTCCCCAGATAGTGCCAAGCCAACAGGTAAGGAATTACTCACCAACTAATAGGCCTTAGGCCAGGTGTTCAGGCTCTATCAAGTAGTCTGCAACTCTGCAGATGCCCGCCTTTAGGTCTGGTTCCCCATGGTTATGATCCTTCAGCTAGTCCCTCCAGTTCTCAATGTCCTGCCCACAACTTGATTGTCCCACAAGAGTACAGTCTGGTCTAGCATTGGAGGTGGGGGCAGAGCACACACATGTAGATAGCGCTCACAATAGGCCAGGAGAAGGCAGCGTTGATCGGGCCCTACTGCACCCCGCTGCCACGAGAGCCAGTTCTCCAGTCTCTCAGATTCATTAGCATTACCAGACCACAAGGCAGCCACAATCAGTACAGAATCCCCCAGGGCATCAGGAATTCACCAGCAATCCTCACACCCTGCTGACTGAGCTTGTTAACAATAGTGCTCTTTACCTCGGGGCAGGCCGCAGCACAGCTTGTCCTCCACAGTGAATCAGAGGGGGTTTCTGCCGTACAGCGGAGGCTGTATGGCTGAACCCTAGGGGAGGGGTTCACGTAGCTGGCCTCCTATGGCCCGCCGGAGTCAGTGCATGACGAATGTTGCAGCTCCGATCAATGCTCAGCAGCTGCTTGGCTTAGTTCTGATATTTTGTGCTCCAGGCCCACCTGGTGGCTGTATTGAGAAAAGCCACATTGAGAGCACTCACACTCTCAGATTAACAGGTCTGTATGGCTGAGAGCACCAGCATTGTGCTAACGGCTACTGTTTCTGCTCTCTGGCCCGAGGTCTCCAGTTCATCCCAGGTTCTGGAGGCAGCGCAGTGCTCAGGAGAGCATGGTCGCCATTTTGATCTCACCTGCATGCTAGGGCCGTTGCAATGTAGTCAGCCACAGTTGCTGCCCCTTGAAGAAATTCAAACATGGATGAGCCAGGTAACAGATGTTGGGTTTTTTCTGAAGGTTTTGGGGGACCTTAGTTCCAGATATTGAATCAGGATAGCATTGGGTGGGGGATAACTGGGCGGGAGCTCCCACCCAGCTACATCTACAGCATTGGCGGTCGGCCACGTCACCCTTCTGTTGCTCACACATTTGGAATAATCTTGACCCTAATAAGTATGTTGGTGATTCCCTAGTGGTCACTGTAGGTCTCATGCCTTTATTCATTATCGGAAAAAGATAACAAATACCATTGTCATGATACGTGTGGCTGTAGCTTAACCAACCTCCTGGCACCATTCTAGCATCCTTTTGTATCCAAGAAGCAAAATATATAAAAATCCAAAAAAAACTCTTTTCTTCCCTGCCCTGACAAACATATTAATGAGAGGTCCTCTTATTTGAAATACCTTTGCCTTTGGGTGGTAGGACCTAAAATGTCCAAGTGCTTTCGGCAGTCTGTTATATTATTTAGATCACATGTTATGTTTTGACCTGGTGGTATTGGAAGAGATTGGGCTTCTGTAAACTGACTTAGAATTTGAAGGGGACAGCAAATTACTTGACATATGCTGGAATTAACTCCCAAATTGGTTGCCATATCTGTGGTGATAGGATCACTGACTGAAAGGGCAGGAATGTTTGCTATTATCAAAACTTCAAAAGTGTGTTTTTTGGCAAGTACTTGGTATCCTCAAGCAAAGCAAAACAAATTATGTGCTAGTTCAGCTTGGTTTTTTAGTCTGAATTCCTTTCTTTCAGCAAGTATGCAGAATCTTTATGCACAGAAACCGACACCCCTGCATTATTGACTACTTGTGTTTTTAACACTTTTTGTCAGTGGGCAGGAGCTCAATTTGATCTGTTTGTGAATTGTCACTTAACAACCTCAAGAAATAGGGTCTTGTATATTTTGACTTGACAGGACACTCTCTCTCCTCTGCCTCCGTTTCTCCTCAAAACATATCTTTACAACACAAGGTCACTGAAGAAGAGGTACAAATATTAATGCAAAATTAAGTAGTTGAAAGAGTGTCTTCAGCAGAAGGTCTCTTAACTGTTGTTCCCATTCACAACCTCCAGGTTGTCCAGATATAAAATGCTGTACTGTGCTGTCATTTCAAGATGTACCACAAGAGGAAATAAAGTCAGCTGAGTTATTTAGCTAGTTTCACATCTTTGTTCTCTGTCATTGTATGTCTATAATATGCTTTGGCTCCTCCATAGTGTGGTCTATTTGTTTTTGACCCCTGTCTGGACAGTGTAAGGCATGTGATCTTGTCAAGGCTGAATAGTTCAGATGAGCCTTATAATAGTTTGATTGTGGAAAATCATGATGATACTCTACTACTAGGATTGTTCTTCTTGAATTCAATACCCTACAAATGTGATATGTGTATCTACTAAAGGTGTGATATTGGAGTGTTTCTTTACATTTCATTTCTGTTTGGGCAATGGTTCTAGTAAGTCTCCTGCCTCTTTGAAAAGTCATTCTGTGCCATGTCTTTGCACTCTCTAATGTGCCCTAATCCACATATTTTAATAATGACACTATAAGACTTGTCAGCCTTAGGGTGGTCTTCCCCAAATTCTGTGCCTTATTATTTCCTCATTTTTTGCTTATCTCCGTTTTAGTGGCCTTAGGATTCTGTGTACTTTACTGCTGCTAACCATTGCTCACTCCCTAAATTATGGCAACATTGGCTTACATCCAATTGGCACATTTAATTTACTTACAGGTCTATAGTAAAGGGGTTCTATATGTACCCAGGGCCTGTAAAGTAAATACTATTAATTGGCCTGCTGCACTAATTGTGCTAACCACTTAAGTTGCTTGTCAAGCAAACCTCAGACCTGCTCATGCAGCCTCTGTGTGTAGTTTTTAACTGAAAGAAACTACAAAGAAACCTGGGGGTCTAAACAACAAAAGAGACAATCATGTACTCAAAAAGAACCATAAGAATCAAAAAGTCATCAAAGTACTGATTTGAATAACTAAATGGTCTTCTATAAAGTTAATAATCCAACGCATCCAACCACCAGCAAAAGTAGGTGAGACCCAAGATCCAGAGATGGATTACCATCAAAATCTTGTTAGTGATCTTATTTTCTCATCTGGTCATCCACAGGGTTGGACTGGGATGTCTCTAGATCATTGAGACTACTTCCAGATCCACCTGATAGGACTGGGGTCAAGCCCACAATCACTTGTAGACCATGCGTGGGATCACTAAATGGGACCAAGTGCAGTTCAAAAAGTGAAAGTGTAAAGAAAGTGAAGTTAAAATGGAATAGAGAACGAACAGTAAGGTAACTTTAATAGCTGTAAGCCTCTTTTTGTTTAAAAACCAGAACAGCGCAAAAACGCAGTATAAACAAATAACTGATTAGGGGCCGACATATTTCTGCCAATCAGGGGGGTAACTCCCTAGGCTTTCTTCAGGGCCTCTGTTCTTGAAAAATCTTTTGCTACTGCTAGTGCAAACCACAATAGCCCTTCTCTCAGCCAGTCTGCAACTAGGCTCACCCACAGGCTCTCTAACTAGATAGTGTGAGAGAGGGAACCTCGCTACCTCACTATAGGAACTTTAACTCAAGTTCCCGGAATGTTGGAAACCACGATGGTAATGGCTTCACTCACCTCTCCGTCGTTGCCCCGGACTGTGTCTGAGGTTGGGGGAGGCAACGCTCGAAGGGTGAAAGCTTCATATATTGGTTCTGATCCTCATCAATTCCACCTATCAGAACGATCGGGTAGCATCCTGTGTAAGAAAAGGCGCCAATAAACAGGCTGGTTTGAGCGAGTCACCTGCCCTTGGAACATAGTTATGAATTAACATTACTTATTGGGATTACTGCTGAGGGACAAGTTGTCAACACTTATGGTTTTAACAGCCATCGCTGCCGACAAACGAAATTAATCGCGGCTCCGCGTAGTCTTGCTGTCAGGATCCGACCTGTGCCTACCCAATGATAGCCCAGAAACTACAGATCCCAGAAAGCTTAGCGTGCATCGGTAAGGAATGAGAACATAAAACTCCGCGAGAATAGGAGTGCGATGCACGTAATTTTGTCTTTTCGGAGAACGGAGTTTGGAAGAGGAACCTTCCGTGGCTGTCTTCTGGATTCCAAGTGTTCGACTTTGTGTTTCCGTAACCCGCGGCTGCGGGGTTACCTTGTCCTTCGGATCGAGTCTACCCGACACGAGAGACGCGAGGATTGCACCCTCTCATGATTCGGGAACTGTGTTAGAACTCGTTTTGTGGCACTCGGAGAGACGCCGGATTTCACCCTCTTGAGTGCGGTGTTGAGTATTGTTTGCGTACTGGTGGTGTGGTGTCGGCTGACGTGAGAGACGCTGGATTTGCACCCTCTCGTGTGTCGACTCCGAGTTGGTCTATTCCAAAAAACGGATCGAGTTCTTCCGACGTGAGAGACGCTGGATTTGCCCCCTCTCATGGTCGGTGTGACATTTCATTAATATTGAACAGTAGCGGTCGCACTAGTGCGGTGTGGCGTTGCTGTGTTAAAGAAGTTGGTTTCTTGGGAGAATCCGAAATCAAGAAGGAAGTGGTATTTTCGGAATGACAATTAATTCCTTCTTCTTTTCCTGTGACTGGTAAGAGCAGCGTAACTGATGGGGTGTTGTTCAATTAGTTACAACCTTGGTAGCTGGTGAAGAAGGTACTTGGTATCGAACCAGAACAGTCATAACTTTTACAGTTCTTGTTTCCTGAAAAAACCCAGTGGCTTATCATCTGTAAATATTAAGCCGAGGTAGAATCTTTTAAGATAAGGGATTGGAAAATATCGGGTATGTATGGAAACCCGCACCAAGGCATATAGTCAGTGTTTAGGGAGGGAAGTGAATTAACCCCGTGTATGTTTTCTTGTATTTCCAGGTAATAATCCCGGGTGGTGAGAGAGGTTATCTCATATGTAGAAGGGAGAGGTCCTGAGACGAATCAGGTAGGAAGGAATTCAGTGGGGGGATCTAGTGGGGCGCATGAAGAGTAGGGCTCTCCTCTTACTGTGTATCCTTTGTGTCATTACAGAGACCTCGTCTACAATCGTTTCCAGTCCCGGACCTTTTTTCCCTCGCCTGCTTACTATCGTGCTCGGTGGTATTTATTCCTAGAGCACGGAGAAAGCTGGAGGTGGAACCCATATAGCATCTTCTGATCCTGAGGAGCCGTTGGACCGTGACACTTGCTGTTTGTTTTGGAACGTTTTCTCGCGAGATCACATGAAAACTACCAAACGTGGGGCACAATCATGGGGGATGTAGTTCGCCGCGTTTGGTGACTAACAGTCCGTCAATAGTATGATTCTAAATCTTCGTAACTGAAAGTTTCCCATGCCTGTATCTGAATCATGCTTCATATATCGAATCGAAACCACGGTTTTCAGACCTGAAACGGCCCGAGTATATTTGCTGATATAGTGTAATCTCGTTCGTTCTGTGGGAATATAGTCTCGCGAGCACATGAAGAACTACAACGCCTCATCAGAGGGATGGGAATTGTAGTTTATTAACTCGAGAGGACAAGGGTTCTGTCCTCCTCTAAGCTATTTACAAAAGTGAATCCAGAAGGAATGATGTAGTCAACCTTATTATATGTAAATATACCTATATATATTGTGCACAAAGTAACTATATTGAGAGTCTGTACCATGGCTGTAGGTATTGGTTTCCAATGGTGCTTCACAATTCGTTGAAACTGATTTGATTTAGTATTGTATCTGGTCACTCATGTTAGTCGGTCAAGTGGTGGTTTTATAGTTGGGACCTCTAGCAGTGCGTCACGATGATTGTTAGCCGCCCTTTTCCATGAGCGTGTGATCAGTCTTTTAGGGTAATCTCTTGCCTGCAGTTGTCGGGATAGCCCTTCGGCAAGTTTCTGGAAAGTTTCGGATGTTGAACAATTCCGCCGTACTCTTAGAAATTGCCCATTAGGCAAATTGTCCCTTAAGGATTTTGGATGTTGGCTCTCATACAGGAGCAGTGAGTTTCTGGCCAGTGGTTTTCTGTATAATTCAGTTTCAAGACCAGTCGCAGTCACGAAAATAGACAGATCAAGGAAAGAGATCCTTTCTTTGCTGTTTTCCACTGTGAATCTCAGAAAACGATTCTGAGTATTCAGCCACTGGTGGAACGACATAATAGACTGCTCATCCCCTCGCCAGAAGACGAGGATGTCGTCTATGTAGCGTTTCCACCAGTGGATGTGTGACCGGAAAGGATTGTCGGAAGTCAGGACACATTCCTGTTCGAATACGTGGACGTACAGGTTCGCCAGGCTGGGAGCAAAAATGCTCCCTATACTGGTTCCTGAGACCTGCAGGTATATAGTGTTTTCATATTTGAAGAAGTTCTCTTTCATGGCGATCTTAGCTAGAGCCATGATGAAAGAGAATCTATTAAGGCTATAATGTGCCTACAGCGATCTGCTACAAGTACAATGACCTGTAACAAAAAGAACAAAAGGAACAGAGAATGGTTACCCATGTACCGGGTAGTTCAAACAGGTGCAGTCACCTTGAACCTCACCATGTGCTTTAATAAGCCCTGTAAAGAAAAAGACACTAACAAAACATACACCACAGATACATATATTACTAGAAAATACTGGAAGTAGTGGTAATACCTATGAAGCTTGCTTGCTTGCTTCATGAGCATTAGGAACGTCTGGGGGGTTGCTATTATGCAATCTGAAGTGAGAGGTAATGCAGGTATAAGTATACATTCTCACTTACTTAGTTGGTTTCGGATGTGGTTGTTTTTTACTTCATACTCATGAGCTCGGGATGTATTGTCCACCGTCTTACCCCACACGCTGCTCCGCTGAAGTGAGGAGAGCTAGTGGTGATCATTATTTATACCCTGTTCGTAATTGTCTGGCATCGTTAATGCGAGTGAGCTGAAAAGCAAAAATGGCCAAACATGGGTATTCCGACTCGGACTGGTTTACATGCCCTTGTATGGGATGTCCGATCGCGATCAATAGAACTCGCGGCTCCGTGTGTTCAGAGGAGCCATCTGTTGCTCTACGCTTGCTCACAAAAGTGTATCCTTTAGCGCGCATGCGTGAAGAATACCGGTAGTCATCCGCGCATGCGCGGATAGCGTCTGTTAGGATTCTTGTAAGCGCGCAGTGATAAGAACGTTATTGTAACGAGGTTGGGCTGAAAAAAAGTTTTTTTAAGCTGTGGGCGTGGGAGGGGAGGTGGAAATGGGCTCGGAAACAGTAAGAGGCTGAAGACCAGAGTATCTCTTTAAACTGGGTTTTATTTTCAGGGTGCGCCGGGTTCGAAAGGTGAGTCTCTTTCTTGCAAACTCCAGATTGTCCGTGGTGGCGGAGTCTTCTGGGTGAGGTATCTCCTGTTGGATGTCTTCTACTTCTACTCCTGTACGCCGTCTCCCGACCGCCAGGGAAAAAGAGACCAACAGAGGGAAGCCGTTAGTTTGTGGCTTGATACCGGCTTACCCGAATTGGGACCGAGTGGTTGTGAGGGAGCACCCGTGCTTTGTACAGGATGAACGTGCTCGTGCTCAGGGGGGAAGATGTGAGGAACGCGGGAGGGGGTAAGGAGGGATGAAGGGTATGGGAACAGACACGGGAAAGGCACACACTGGCGTATCTACAATATTTACAAAGGGGCGCTCTTTTTCCCGACCCAGGTTGCCCAACGCCGCCGTACCTGAGAAAGCCACACTCCTCCCTCTGGAGTGTGGCACGGCGGAACACGGGGTCGTTGGCCTCCTGGCTCTCCTTCGCTCTTGTTTCTCTCGTCCTCTCCGTTTTCTCCTTTCTTCGTCTCCGGTTCCGCTTCTCCGCTTCCTTCTCCGACCTCCGGGGTGATGACACACCTCCCATACAGGACTTCCTGCCCTTTGACCAGTCTGGAGCCTCCGACGTCAGAAGGGGGCGGAGTCTCGTCCCGATCGTCGTACGCCCAGTTAAAGGTGCCGGGGTCATATTCACCGTCCCGTTCCGATAGGCTTTCCCATTCTGCCCTCGGAGAGTCAGTCTGCGGGGAAGGAGGGGAGTTAGGGACAGGGGTCCACCAGTTCTCAAGGCCTCCCACCCCGACCCCGTTACATAAGCGCAATGAATCAGAACGTGATTGTACCTTCAGTTTCTTAAGACACCACAATTTTAGGGATCCATATAAACCGCCACAATTTTGGGGCTGTTACATAAGGTTTGTAAAGTTTTGAATAGACGACAGGTCTGGGTCTCATTCCTTGCCACAGTATATGTTAAAAAGGGGATTTGGAGAATAGACAGTATTTGAGCCCTTTGTTAACATGACAGGTGTTATATAGGAAGGATATACATTTGCTAAAAGTTGTAGGGCAATAATGAAATATTTCCTGTGGGTGGTTTAGTGGGAAAGTTGTCCCCACGGGACTTCGTCGTTCAGACCCGTAATGTGTGTTCCAAGACGGAACACCCATCTTTGTTCCTTCTGAAATAAGCCCGCCTCCGATGGCAACTGTTCAATCACTGTCCACTTTAGGTCATTTACACAGTGCTGGGCAGTGAGGTAACGCGTTGCCATTTTTGTTGTTGCTTGTCTTGCAGCGCACGTTGCTTTTGTGCTCGTTCATGCGTGTCTTTATGGCCCTGGGGGTCATGCCCACATATTCCAGGCCACAGGGGCAGGTGATAAGGTAAACCACATTTTTGGTGTTGCAGTTTGTCATCCTCCTTTGTTCCCAAGTGGAACCGTTTTGGAAAGTAAGTCTAGTGCTCTTTTGTGTGAGATGGCAGCTGCTACAGTTTCCGCATGGGAAGTGGCCTTGCACCCCTACGGATGGTTGTGTGGCTAGGGTTTAGGTCTTGTATGCACCAACATGTCTTTGAGGTTCCGTCCTCTGCGATGAGCGAACATTGGTTTTTCCAGGTCCAGTTTGCCACATGTCAGTATGCCCCAGTGTTTATTGACGTTCTTAGAAACTTCGTCTGACATGGTGTTGTAAGTCGTCACGCAGATTAGTCGTTTGACTTCCGTGGGTTCCTTCTGTCTATCTTCCAAAAGAGCCTCTCTGTTGTTATTCTTTGCTCGTTTCATTGCTTTGTCGATGATTTTTATTGGGTACTGTCGTAGTTTTAGTTTCTCTCTCAGATCACAAGCCTGTGTTCTGAAATCCGACACCTCAGTGCAGTTGCGCCTTAGGCGTAAAAATTACGAACATGATATAAATAAAGATCACCACTAGCTCTCCTCACTTCAGCAGAGCAGCGTGTGGGGTAAGACGCTGGATAATACATCCTGAACTCGTGAGTATGAAGTAAAAAACAACCACATCCGAAACCAACTAAGTAAGTGGGAATGTATACTTATACCTGCATTACCTCTCACTTCAGATTGCATAATAGCAAACCCCCAGACGTTCCTAATGCTCATGAAGCAAGCAAGCAAGCTTCATAAGTATGACCACAACTTCCAGTATTTTCTAGTAATATATGTATCTGTGGTGTATGTTTTGTTAGTGTCTTTTTCTTTACAGGGCTTATTAAAGCACATGGTGAGGTTCCAGGTGACTGCACCTGTTTGAACTACCCGGTACATGGGTAACCATTCACTGTTCCTTTTGTTCTCTTCGTTACAGGTCATTGTACTTGTAGCAGACCGCTGTAGGCACATTATAGCCTTAATAGATTAATTTTTCACTCTTTATGTTATCAACTTTAATACATTTTGATTCATATTTAATGAAACGTGAGTAAGGTGGGGAAGTTGTGCCTTTGTCCTGAAGAAGGAGCTCTGCCTCCGAAACATGTTGACGCACACCTGAGGTCCTGTCCATTAACACGACAGATCTGATCTCGCACTGCACTTTTTTTAATAGTACCAGCCAGAGTTAGGAATAAAAAAGGTTTTCGAGTATACTCACGAGCCAGGTACTTTTTATCCCTTCACCACATCCCACCACTCACTTATAAATACACCCAAAACACATGCACCACATATAGTCAAGAACTAAAAGTGCTCCCATGTAGTCGTAGGTCGCAGCACGCCGCATCCCGTTAGAGGGGTGCGAAGACCCAGATGATGAAGCATGACACCAAGGGGCCTTTTGGTGTGTGAGGGGTATTTTACAAAACACTAAGTGCTCCAACACCATTTTGTTGAACACTTTACCCTGCCCCTGAATTGGATTCTCTTTGTTTATAAAGTATTCTGTGGAGCAAGAATCCTTCTCCATTTTGCTCTACCTCCCCCTCCTGTTTTTGTAAGCTTTAGAAAGGTGTAACTGCAAAAAATGATGGACGGAATGCTGAATGATTCAAACGTTCTCCCCAGGATGCTTGTTTCCGGTCCAGGGAGGACCTGGCTTGGCAGTTCGGTCTGGACTGTTCCCATGAGGCACAGGGTCAAGACTGGTTTGCATATGGCTGAGTCTAAACTGGGGTAGCATGGTGAGCAAAAGCACAATGGATTTAACCCAGATCTCTCCACTGGGCGTGAATGTATATTCTTTTCAGCATTCCATCCACCATTTGTTTGCGTAGCACCTTTAGAAAGGTGGCATTTTCTTGTCCCAACCATTTGGTGCATGCAGTTTGTATCCTGCGTCACATGACTAGGGGTAGCTGGCAGCTGGTCTCTGCGTATTGCTCACAGACAGACAAAGGGGGAATAGGTATTGGCAGGATTGGCCATCTCTAACTTGCTTGGGTGAAGAGGACTGTCGCCAATCCAACCAGAACCTCACAAAGGCTCTGCCTCAATACACTCACAAAGGGTTGCACACTAGTCTTTTGTGTCCCCAGACAAGCTGGGACCAGGGCATGAAGGCAGCAAATTCCAAACACCTCTGGGGGTGGAAAACTTCATAACCTTCCCCTACTTCAAAACTGTTATCAGGTATACATCTTGGACCCTCAGACATAACACTTCAGTACACCTCTTGACCTGTGGAGGATTCAGAACGACTGCTGTCCTGCTCTGCTGCAAGAAGGACTGCTTCTCTGCTGTGAAGAGGACTGTACCTCCATCTTGAACCCTGGACTACTAGAGTGACTCCAAGGGCTAGTTGGCTTTCCTCCTGATCAGAGCCTCAGGGACAGAAAAGGCTCCAACCACCTTGACTCCACCACCTGGACTCTGTCTGCTGTGAGTCTCACCCCCCCACCCCCCAGTGGTGCCGCCCCAGTACTGGACTCTTGGAAGTGGGCCTGAAGGTGCTCTGCCAACGCAGCTGTGGTGTCCTGGGCAGAGTCGTTGCAGCGCATCACAATTCCCTGCAGCTCTGCATTGGAACCAACACTGCATGATGCATCCCAGGTGCAGAACCTCGCCTTGCAACTCAAAGCTTCTCAGAAACTTCTCTACATGACGCATCCCCAACACAGAACTTCACATTGCAAGCCTTCATCTATGGCATACTTGACAACGATGTAGTACCTAGCATCACAAGCCTTGGCGATAGCTTTATCAGAACTGCTACTGTGCAACACATTTCTGAAGCAAGACCGTGCCTCAAAGCCTACAGCTTCTCAGAACTTCTACGCAGGATCTGGCAATTCAACGCAACCATAATTTAAGGTACTTTCTTTAGCTGGCCTAACTAAGTTGCTGTACCCTCTCCATAGTACCTATATACATATACATTGAATTGGGTATTATTCAAACAGAAGATCGTCACTCTTTACAGGCAACACATCAATGTAAAACAGGCTAGTTTGTAATATTTGACACATACTCTCTCCATTCATCTGCGGAGTTCAAGCCATGGTTGATAGAATCAATTCTATCTATCCAATGACATTCTCTACGTTGTAGGATCTGCGAAATATCACCACCTCTTTCCGGTATTGTTCTCACCAATTGCTCTCTTGTTCCCCTCTGCGTTTCGACAAATTCAACAGTGCCCGGCTGGGTCACTTATAAGTGTGTGAATCTTTTTCTTCTTCTCACCACGCATGGGTGATCATAAGAATAGATCCAGGTATTTAGGTCCCTATTTTGCAAATAACTATCAAAATCATATACAACTGTCATACAGTTTACTCACAGCCCCTTCGTACTTTTAAATTTGAGATGTCCTTAATTTTCCTGTCCTGACGAGACCCCCATCCCAAAGGGTCGAAACGCCGTCGACGCTACGTGGAATAGAACCCCTAAACAGAGTGCCTACGATTGTGTAGATTCACTCATAACAATTACAGTATCTCTCCTGGGTCTTTTTCCTGTATATATATTTATCTAGAAACCACTGTGCCTTTAGAGTACTTATGTTTTGTGTATTGTTAGTTTGGTTGTTTTGATACACTTGGGACACACCGCACCTTTATGTACTGTCTATGTTTTTTGTATGAACTATTCTATATGACATACTTCAATATGAAAATTATACTATAAAGTAAAAACGAGAGAAATATATATAATTGTGAGTGTACTTCTTTTTGCCATCCTCAGTAGTAATGTTTATCGCCATTGAGCAATATAATAAATTTTTATTATTTTTGATTACACCACTGGAACCATTGTTCTTGATATAACTGTTTGCCCTGGTTCCTTGTGAGTAGGGTTTCCCTTGTCTTTTGTGAAAGATTTTGATTTTAAGATACTTCAAAAAGGTACAGTATAGTACCAGGGGATATACCAAAGCCCCTGCCCATCCCCCCACGCCTTTCATTCACAGCAATACATTACAAGTGACACTGTTCTGCCTTCTATTTGTGGTGTATTTAGTATAATGTTATTGTTTTTTTGTATATACAAATAGGGAATGTCAGGTGAGAGGCTGACAACTTTTGAAATACAACACAGGGCAACTAAGGGACTTACATTTTCAGGCACCAAGAGAATAATTTCTTATATGCAGGGTGTGCTATGAAATGGTTCCAGTCTTTTTTACTGATCAGACAGCAAGCAGTGTCTCTCTCCCCCTATCAATCTGCATTTACCAAAATCACGCATGGTGTACCACAGGGCTCTGCCATCAGTCCCATTTTATTTAATATCAACATGAAACCACTAATGGCGGTCATCAAAAAGCATACTATTGACATAAACAATGCTGATGACATGCAGCTGATTCTCTCTCTTGAGGGAGATCAGTCAACTTCATTGGAAGTGTTTCATAGTTGTTTGCGGGACAGGGCGTTGTGGTTGAGGGAAAACCTGCTGCTATTGAATGCTGACAAGACGGAGGTGCTCTACTGTACGACGGGAAGGCTTCCCTCCAGGCTGCCCAGTAATTTCTGGCCCATGGACACCCCGACGGTCATTCAGCCTGTAAAGACTGTCCGCAACTTGGGCGTGACCTTTGACAGCAAACTAACTTTGGAAGTGCAGGTGACGAAAACAGTGGGCTGTTGTCTGGCCATTATTAGATCGCTGAGGAAGATTTTCCCTCTGCTCCTCCCTTTGGCTCGCACATTAATAGCATGCAGTAATATACTTAGCAGATTAGATTACTGCAACGCCTTGCTGCTTGAGTCTCCTAACTTTCTATTTGATAGGCTGCAGAGGATCCAGTAAACAGCAGCAAAATTAGTGCTTGGCTGGCCCAGAAGGCCCTCTTCCTCCTTGGCTTTGGCTGAATTGCATTGGCTTCCACTGAGACAAAGAGTCCATTTTAAATCTCTCTGCCTAGGGTTTAAAACCCTGAATGGGTTGGGGCCCGTGTCCTTTCAAAATAAATTTGAGTTGTATGTCCCCATGAGAAACCTGCGCTCCTCGGGGGCAAAGTTAGTAAAGGTACCTAGATTCAGGAAAGTGAGATCAGGTGGCAGATCCTTTGAGGTGTCAGCTGCGAAGCTCTGGTTTACTCCTGGAACTTAGACAAGTTAGTGATCTCCTCCTTTTTTAGAAGGAGGCTAAAAACATGGCTGTTTCCGAAGATTTAGACGTTTGTCTGTAGTGCGGCCCTATACTTGCTATGTCTCTGAAAGTGCTAGTGCCAGGATGCCTGCCAGTTGACAGTGCGCTCTAGAAATATAATAAATACATAAATATGCCACATATAGCAATGGCTGTGGTGACTATAGTAGTCACAGCATCAGGGTAATTTTGCCGAATTAAGTGTGTTTATACTAATGTGCTGAATTGATAAACATTTGTAAAGATGTGATATGCAAAAGGTCCCTTCGCCGGTGATACCATTTCTATGCGTCATTGATGCAGATGTGAAAGTTCGAATGTCCTTGGGTGAATGTGACTGGTGTTTCTTTTCAATATACTTTAAACCTAATGGTCCTAGACAATAACCATTAATGAATATGCTTTCTTTTTTTATAGCTAAAATTTCCTTCTGAAAATGAAGAGGTGTTACTACTACGATCCATCATCGATGTAAACCTTCCTAAGTTTTTAGCCCATGATTTGCCACTTTTTGAGGTAAGCAATTCTCGACAGGTAATATACAATATTTTAACAAGTTATAAATAGTTGTATAAAAACCATGACCAATAACATCATACAATTTGCTTGAGATAAAATGCGTGAAGAATAGATATCCCTACACGTTATCAACTGTAAAAAAGCAGTTTTTTAAAAGTATATCAATCTTACTTTCAAACGGAAACATGATGAGGGCTTTAGCTTTAAACAGCATAGCAGGTGCAATGGCACAGGGTTTAAGGTGTGTGACGGATCCACCCTCTGTTTTCACCATCAGGAAATATCACCTTAGCCCATTGGAAACTTTGTCAGGTGTATTGAGAGCATATGTGGGAAATAGTCATATTTCCATCCCTGCCAGTTTTCCAATGGACTATCACAGATCTGCATATGTTATCGGCACTGGTTTGCATCAATTTGAATGACCTTTGAATGCCAACCGGGGCTATCAGTTCCTGGCCGCTCAAAGTAAAACGAGACAAAACAGTTGCCACTTCCAACTTTTTTCATCTTATCGTCTTAAATAAAAAATGTGGCACATTTAGACATGCTAGTATTGCATTTATTTGATAGATACATCTTCCAGTGGATTCCTCACCTTTTGAATATCTCCCTTGCGTCAGCAACATTCGGAAATTCTTTTGTAGCTTTGCGCCGACGTGGACGACGTCATAGAGGCACGGCATCGCACGCGACTCCGCTGACGTTACCGACACTACAATAGGCCCAAGCTGGCGTGATGACATCAGTTCCCTTTTTTCCGCGTCGTCGACGCTAACTGTTTTGGGGAATCTCAGTAGCTATCTAGTGACTTTGTTGCCTTTATCTCCGCTTTTCTGCTTCTTTGTTTCAACACGATGTCGACAAAGATGACCAGTTTCAAGCCCTGCAGGGAAATTATGTCCATCACGGACTAGCACGAGGACTGCATATGGTGTTTAAGTTCTGACCATGATGTGGATGGATGTTCATCTTGTCGGAAGATGAACCCGAAGGCACGCTGCGGGAAAGAGAGACCAAACTTCTGGTGGTGAAGCTGAAGGGTGACAAGGCAAGGAAATCTTCGAGATCTCGTTCAAGAAGCGCCAGGTCGAGGTCGAAGTCAAGATCCAGATCTCGAGAGGAGTCGACTTCGAAGTCCGCTTCAGACCCTGCTTCGAAGTCGAGGAGGAGACATAAGAAGAGACATGAGTCTCGGTGTCATTCCAGTAAGGAGTCGGTCTTGAGGTCGAGGTCACCGAAAATGGCACGTTCCAAGGTGGTCACGCTGGATGTCTCGGATAAGGAAGGTGAGGCTTCGCCTTCTGAGTCGCAAGTTCAGTCGCTG
Source organism: Lissotriton vulgaris (assembly GCF_964263255.1). Taxonomy (NCBI): domain Eukaryota; kingdom Metazoa; phylum Chordata; class Amphibia; order Caudata; family Salamandridae; genus Lissotriton; species Lissotriton vulgaris. Next base: position 504,858,020 of record NC_141687.1, on the reverse strand, counting down.
ACTCGGGCTTCAAATCAGTCTCCGGCGCCGTCCCCGGCCCGAGAGGAGGAAGAAGTTCATGTGGATGAGGATTCTGCGCCGGTCGAAGAGCCGAATCTGAACCCTCCACAAGACCAGCCTGAGGGTCTTCAGCCACCTTTCCCAGCCCCAGGCCAGGACCCATCAGCGTTTTTAAACGCTATGTATGGTGTCTTTTCAAGGGCGTGATACCCCTCTGGCGCACCTTCGGGTCCCATGGGTCCTCTGGCCTTCAATTTAGGAGTCCATCACTCCTACGCTCCGGCTCCGGAGATATATGGAGTCACATCCTGATATGGAGGAAGGTGAACTGGAGGATGATTGTTTTGAGGATCTAGCTGATGCTAGTAGCCTGCATTTTTCTCTAGAGTGAGAGTTACCATCCGGTTCTGATGCGCCTTCAAAGGATGTCCAGCCTTATCATGTGGTGATGAGGAAGGCAGCGGAACTTCTGCAATTGACTTTGCCAATAGTGGAGTTTAAGTCCAATCTTCTTACAGAAGTTTTACATTCGCCCAGCTCTGTAGTGGAACCATTGCTTCCGTTTAATGAGGCCTTAACGGAGCCTATTATGGAGGTATGGAAAAAGCCTCTAACACCACTGGCGGTTTCCAAGAGTGTGGCGTGAAGGTACAGGGTTGCGCCTGAAGACCCTGCTTTTCTGACGTCTCATCCTTCTCCTGAGAGTCTGGTCATACAAGCAGCCTGTTCCAAAAAGACTGTGAGTGTGTTTCCTCAGATGCCTGGTGATAAGGAAGCCAAGAAACAAGATCAGGTGGCTAAAAAAACCTTCTCCTCTGTGAGTATGGCGTTGAAGTCAACTAATGCCACTTGCCTCATGGGGAGGTATGTACATGCCCTTATGGATACAAAAGTTCTTTGGCTCCTAAGATCCCTGATGACAGCAGGAAGGATTTTGAGGAGATGTAATCAGACGCACAGGCAGTGGCATGTCAAGTGATACAAAGTGGACTGGACACTGCAGACTCGGTGGCATTATCATGGGCACTGCAGTTGCCAGAAGGAGATCGGCTTGGCTGAAAACGTCAGACTTTTCAGCAGATGTTCAAGCTGCTTTGCTGGATCTGCCGTTCGATGGACCTGGTCTCTTTAGCAAAAAGGCTGATACAGCCTTAGAAAGATTTAAGGACAGTAGGGCTACTGCCAAATCTTTAGGGCTTCAAATCAGAGGTTCTACAGCCAAGAGGTTCAGAGGTTTTGGACGCTCTTCCTTTCACAACTATCGGCAAGGTCAGGAGCAGCAGCAGCAGAATCCCTTGTACAGGTCATATAGGGGAAAACAAAGGGCTCGACCTCAAGGTCGTCAAGCCTCTTCCTCCTCTACCTCCTCCAACCCCCCCAGCCATTCAGGATCATGTGGGCCCGGTGGGGGGTCTGCTTACCTACTTTCTATGGGATTGGGAATCGGTTACATCAGATCTTTGGGTTCTCACTCTCTTAGAAAATGGGTATACCCTTCCCTTTCCGGAATTCCCTCCCAATTATCCTCCTTGCCAAGGTTTTTGCATGGAGAAACATCTGTTACTTCAACAGGAGGAAGTGCAGACACTGTTAAGAAAGGGTGCGATAGAGGTTGTCCACGTCGGCGCGAAGCTGCAAAAGAATTTCTGAATGTTGCTGACGCAAGGGGGATATTTACAAGGTGAGGAATCCACAGGCAGATACTGTATCTACCAGAAAAAGCGTTACCGAAGGTAAGTAACTTGTTCTTCAGTTTGATACCACTACTTCAAGGGTAGCCGTCACCTGCTATGCCTAGCCTTGGGCTTGCCAATATCTAGCTCAACAATGGGGGTCTCGAACAAATAAGTTCCATATTCTCACTTCCACAACCAATCTGGCACAGGGTTCTCCCTCGCTGCTCAAACTATTGTTAACATTTCAGAGCAAACTTCGTCTACCAAGGAAACCTAATTTCAGAACTGGTTTGGTTGCTTTTTAGTACACACAGATTAATACTGGGAATGCATTTCGCCCATTGCTTTCTGCTGGAGTGGTGGTTTGTAACTCTCAGTTGCTTATTTATTTATTTTAAAGGTTTTATATAGCGCTGGCTAGACCCAGAGGTATCAGAGCGCTTTACATGAGCATCAGATCATAGTTGCAGGTTACATCGTTACAAAGGTTTCACAGTTATTAGAGCATGGCACATAGTTACTTGTATGGTCGAGATAAACAATAAGCACAAATACGTAAGGGGAAAAGCAGGCAGGGGTAAAGATTCAGGGGAGGGGGAACGAGCTGGGGTAGTAGACCGGTAATGAAGGCAGGAAAGAGGAGGTTGAGGGTGAAGGACACCGCATGGGAAGAGGAGGGGAGGGGCGACGGGGAATACAAACCGGTAGACGAGTCAAAGCAACGTCCAAAGTCCTATAAGCTGTGATCCCAGGGGATGTGGTATCACTTCCCTATCTCTGTTGCGGGAGGCTCCCTTAGCGCAGTGGACTCTCTCAGAGGGGTCTCTGAGACTTTAAGGCCTACATTCTGGATCCTTCCCCAAAAAGGGGAGAGGGAGTGCTTTGACAAGGAGTGCCACACCTTACCTCAGCTGTGAGTGGCTCCCTTGGCGCAGTGGACTCTCTCAGCAGGTTCGCTGAGACTCCAGACTCCAACAAGGGGAGAAGGAGTGCTTAGTCAAAGGGCACAAAGGACAGGGGGCTAGGCAGACTAGCAAGCAAGATGAGAGATTCAGGGGAGAGGGGATAGGAGCTAGGGAGGTAGACAAAGAGAGAAAGAGTACTAAATGGGAAAAAAAATTAATTAATGAGTTATTATATAGCGCTGGCTAGACCCGAGGGAATCAGAGCGCCTCACATGAGGAACAATAATGTTGCAATTTACATCAGTTAAAAGTTACATAAGTATCAAGAAAAGCATTTAAAGAACATAAGGGACAGGTGAATGGAGCAGGGAAGGGTAAGGGGATAGGTAAAGGGGTAGGAGGAAGATAGTACGTAGAGATGAGGGGAAAATATGCCTTAGGTCCGGCTGGGTAGGTGACGGTGGGGGGGCGGGGGAGTCCACAACCCATCTCCTCTTTAGCTATATGGTAGCTCCACCATGCATTATCCAAATCGCTAGGTCACCACAGTCTGGGGTAAGTTCCGCAGGTTCCAAGTCCGGATGTGTAGGCAGGTTAGGGGATAGGGTCATGGTCTGGTCAATGTCCAATTGTTGTCCCGGGTAAAAAAGAAAAACAATTTGTAGGGGGCCATTATGGAAGCCATATTGGGGTCAGGCAGGGGACTGTACTGTACACTGGTGGCCATACTAAGGTCAGGTATATGGCAGCTACAGTCAATATCCAGAACAGCGGCCGCCACAGAATAACTAGTCAAGCGTGCACACGCCATCACACGCCGGACATTCACAAGCACACACAAATGTGAGCAAACACTCTCATATGCGCACTGATGCACACACACAAGCACATAGACAGAAAACATCCAAGAACACAAGTACACATAAAATCCCATGCTCATATACAAAAACGCCCAAATACATGCACACGCAAACATAGTGCCATGCACAGACATGCACAAGCACTCACAAATGCGCTCACACACTCATACACGCAGACACACACAAGCACACATAAAGAAACTATCAAAAACACAGGCACACATACAATCACATGCTCCAGAACAGAAATACTCAAAGATGTGCACGCAAAATACATGCACACACACCATCACATGCACAGACATGCACAAGCACACACAAATGTGCGCACACACACTCATACGTGAACAGAGGGCGCGTAAAAGTACGCATACAGAAACATCCACACGCACAAGCACACATAGAATCCCATGTTCTAATACAAAGACACTCAAATACATGCACACACTATCATACGCATAAGCACAGAAACAGAAACAACTGGAGCAATCAAAATGGGTGCCAATCCAGAGAGGAGACTTTAGCGAGCAATTAGGTGGTGTCAGTACCGCCCAGCCGCCGTCACCAGGATGGACAGGGCTCCCGGTTCAGAGTCTGTAAATTATAATGGAATGTAGTCTCCAAGCCCACCTCTCACCTCCATTACACTGAAGCAGGGCATAGAAACAGCGAGAGCGGGCCACGGGTAAACTACCATTACTACGCAGCCTCTACTTCGAATGACCTTTTCTTAGCATCTTTTACTTTTAAGTTACAATTACTACGTATGCTTTTAGTACGCATGCTACTACTTCAAAAATACCGTAACTTCGCAGGTACCATTACTTCACAAAATACCGTTACTAGGCAACTATAATTACGGGAATATGATATGAATGACGATATGTTCTTGTATTGTGGGCGCGACTGAGGGGTGGGTAGAAAGAGATAGTTACTCAGTTTACAGGACGGGCGGGCAACCGGGACGGACATCACAAATTATTAAAAATAAAGTTGTTTACTTTCTGGCCAAAGACATACATGCCTTTATCATTTGTCAATAAGTTACAATGTGTAGCGGATGTAGGTAACGATAGTGAGCAAAAATATTGTTTGTACATAGGAAGAGAGGCATGCAAGTTAGCTGTACGGAAAAAAAATGAGAATAAAAAATTACCTTACTCGAACAACTCTATCTCTCTGTGGTCTGTAGTTAGGAAAATGAGTTGTGGTTCAGAGTAATTAACAAAAGCAATGAACTGAATAAATGTGAGGTCCGGAAGTTGGTGTCGGAGTTGTGATAATGGGGAGTGAATAAAAAAAAAGGCATATCCAGAATTCACCGGATAGGAGCAAGTGAAGTCCTATTTCTATTTTTATTAACATAGAAGAACACAGATGCAGGGACGTATGAACGTCATTTTGATAATCAATACAACAAGGGGAAAGCAACCTGGTGTCCTACTTAATTATGATTTATTTCAATAAACCACACTATATTATTTTAGTGGTCGGGTTATTTAGTTACCCAGTTTTCTCAATCCTTATTTCATGTGAAAGGAATTTGTGTACTTCTCTCAAAACATATAAACATTAACATATACATATTACATACATGACAATTCACATAACAGTAGCAGGACACCAGGTTGCTTTCCCCTTGTATTTATAAAAAGGCCCTACCTGGGTCCTTTCCTAATGGGCCTGACCCCTTTTTTGCAAAAAAAATTGATAATCAAGGTGGAATGGAAGAGAAGAATAGAAGAGCGTGGAACAGATAAGAGAATTAAAAAAAATATATGTATTTGTTTGTCGTAGGAAAGCATGATAGAAGGAAAGTGGAGGGAGGAAAGTTGTATTAGTAAGATGCATAAAAGTAAATCACTCCCCCACCCAAAACCCCTATTTGCTAGGCATCCCGTGCCAGGGGATAGCTTACTATTGGGAATCATTATTAATTATAACAAGCCAAAAACAAGTAGTAGTGGTATGCATAGTCATTTTTTGCAGAGTAAAAGCATTTTTAATAGTTTACTTTGCATTTGCGAAGAAAAAGCATTCTCAGTAAAATCATGCGAAGTAATGGCATTTGCGATGTAAAAACATCGCACTAAAAACATGCTAAGAAATGGTTTGCGTAGTAACGACATATATTCCGGCCCACTGGACCACCGGAGGTTAATCTCAGCTTCCTTGTCCTGCCTCATTAGTCTGCCCACATCGGAATGCAACTCTCGTCAATTTCAACAAAGACAGTGGATATTACGGTACATCGGAGCGGCGGCTATGTTGGGGTCATGCACGTGGAATATATATATATATTCAGATGGAGCCCTTCCTCTAGTTCCCCAGATGCCTTCAACAGCCCTAGTGAGTCTTTCTCTGCCTCAAAGCTCCCTTTGGTGGTGCTACATCCACCCTCAGCCATCGCCGTTTATAGCTATAAATTGAGTGGCTCCCCTGAAGGACGTGCACGTAGGCACCAAGGCAGAGTCACGTAGTTGCGGGAAGACTTACCGCGATTGGAGAATAATCGTCTAGGCATAGGACATAGATATTATGGCACCATGCGGGGCCCGCTGGTTACTGGCATGTAGATGGCACAGTTTTGCGCAGTCATGGCTTGGAGCACGCCTTGCTCAGGGAATGGATCGCCTCACTCGTCTGAGTCTTTCCAGATTGAGTTTGTCCCTCCTGTTGAGCATACCTTGTTTACTGTATCGTCCGGTGTACTCGCTTTCTGTAAACCAGCCTTTAAAACTTGTTAGCTTATCACATTTGCTGTGCATTCAAAGATAGAGGTGAGCTGTCCGATTCTGTCTTCCGAATGAATTTGGTCTTCTCTTTTCTTTCTCTGACTTCAAAGTAATAGAATTTATATGACAGTCCTGCTGGGTACTCATGTGAGAGGAGAGGCTGCAGGATGTGCTGATATTTCAGAATATATCGGAATTGGGAAAGTACAAATTAGGCACTTTTTTGTAATTCTAAAGTGTGGTGGAATCAAATTTATGAATATGATCAAAACACATACGTCTGGGCAAATGTAATGGAAATTTCAATTGAAAATGTTTTATCTGTAATGGCAGTGCTCTATCACACTAGGCATACTCCAAACTGCGCCACATCACTTTACACCACTCCACTCTACAACACTCTACTCCACTATGCCTTTCCACTGTATGCCATGCTCCTCCAATCCGCAATAAGCCACTCGAGTCTACACCACTCCTCTCTATGGCTCTCCAGTTTTCCCTACTCCACTCCAATCTATCCAACTCTACTCCACCTAATCTATCACACTCGAACTCAGTCTACTCCACTCCACTTGAATCTACCAAATCCACTACAATGTGCCTCACTTCACTCAATCTACCCCAATCTACTCCACTCCAATCTACCCTAATCCACTCCAATTTACCCCAATATACTCTACTCCAATCTACCACAGTATACCCCACTCCACTCCAATCTACCCCAATCATCCCAATCCAAACCAGTCTAGCCCACTCCACCCAAAATCTACACCAACCTATACCACTCCAATCTACCGCAATCTACCCAACTACAATCTACCCCACTCCACTCCAGTCTACCTGAATCTCCCCCACTCCAATCAACTCTACCCCACTCATTTCTAATCTACTCGAATCTACCCAACTCCAGTCAAACCCAATCTATCCCAATCCACCCCAATCTACCCCACCCCACTCCAATCCACTCTACTCCAATCTATCCCACCCCACTTCAGCCCAATATATCCTACTCCAATCTACTCGACACCAGTTAAATCTACCTTTCTTGACTCCAATCTACCCCAATCTGTGACACTCCGCTCTTCCCGAATCCGCCCACATCACTCCAATCTACCCCACTTCACTCCAATCTAGCCCACTCCACCCCAATTCCACCCCACTCTACCCCACCCTAATCTACACCACCCTTCTTTACTTCAATATATCCCAAACACCACTATACCCCCTCCAATCTATCCCACCCCACTTAAATCCACTACACTCTTCCCCAATCTACTCTTCCCTACTCCAAACTACCCCAGTCTACCCCACTCCAACCTACCCCAGTCTACCCCACTCCAACCTATTCCACACCAATCCACCCCACTTCAATCCACCCCACTCCACTCCACTCAACTCCAATCTGCACAGCTCTATCCCAAACTACCCCACTCCATCCCAGTCTACCCAATCCACCCCAATCTACCCCACTCCACCCCAATCAACACCACCCTTCCCCACTCAGAATACCCCAACCCCACTATACCGTGCTCCAATCTACCCCACCCCACTTAAATCTATCCCACTCCACTCCAGTCTGCCCCAATCTACTTTACCCTACTCCAAACTACCCCAGTCTAACCCACTCAACCTACTCCACTCTACCCCACTCAACCTACTCCACTCTAATTTACCCCAATCCATCCCACTCCAATCTACCCAATCCAACCTACTCCACACCAATTCACCCCACCCCACTCAACTCCAATCTGTACAACTCCTCTCCAATCTACCCCACTCCACCCAATCTACCCTGCTCCACCCTGCTCCACCCCAATCTACTCCACTCCAATGTACCCCACTTCCATTTACCCAACTCAATTCCAATTCAACCTACTCCACTCCATTCTACCACAATCCAACCCACTCAACTCCAATCTATACCACTGCACTCCACTCCATTCTACCCCACTCCAATCCAATCTACCGCCTCCAATCTATCACAATCTACCCCACTACTCCTCCTAACCCCACTCCAATCCATCTAATCTACCCCACTCTGCTATACAACAATCTACACACTCCACACCAATCTACCACACTCAACTCTACGCCAATCTAACTCACTCAGTTCCACCCCACTCTACCCCGTTCCACTAAAGCTCAATCTACCCCACTCCAATGTACCCTATGCCACTAACTTTTAGCAATTCTGAACGGCACCACACTGGTGTACAACATGGCTAAAATACATTGCTAAAGCCAATAGATATCTATTAGCCATTCGGCACGTTAGGAAATGCTAAATGGCTTTGTACGTCTGGCCATTTGTGCTAAAGAATCACATTGCTTGATTTATATGGACTAAAACGTGCTCAATCTTTTAAAAGTGGTATTTTGAATTGTGTGTGTTGGATTTTTCTTGTTTTGGTCTTGTTTTATTTAGAAAATGTTGGACTTGGCCCTTTTTGACAGGTTTACCCCTAAACCTTTTTGCCTTAAGTTCTGACATGGTGTTGGTGGTTTTTAGCACTTTAGCACTATGGTCCAGTGTAAAGTGTGTGCGCTTTCTGGGTGCCTTTGGTAAGGTTGGCCTGCCCTCCCATAGGAATGCCTTGGGGATTCCCTGACTAAGTGTGTCAGTGGTAATTCCTGAATGGGAGGAGCAGCGTGGTCGAATTTAGTTTGTAGGCATTTGTGAGAATAAATGCTGCACAATGGTGTGCACAGATTTATTATGAATGTTGGGGAAATGCCACTTTTAGAAGTTGGCATTTCTGTGTGCTATGTGTCTGCCTGCCTGATGTGAATTGCATGTCTGGCTTGTGAGTGACAGGGGCTGGGAGGTGTGTGTGGATCCAGAACGGGCAGGGTGAGTCAGTGGTGGGCTGAATAGGACATTTGGGCTGGGAGTACTGGGAGGGGTAATCCCCTGACTCTGAATAGTATGGTTAAGAAATCAATAAACCTTCTTAGGGGTCCCACTGATACTTGCTCCTTTTAAACCAACAAAGAAGAAATTGGCACAGAAGCTGAAATATAAAAGAACATCTTTATTAACCTCAAATGAGTCAGACTACGTCACACAGAAGCCTTAGCAACTGAATGAGGCAGTCTAAGGAGTACAGAAAACTGGGGCCGTATATATGCTTAGGGTTACATTGTCATCATTAGACCAAGGGGCAGTCCTGGCACATGTAAGCATGCAAAAATTTCTAAGATACAAGATCTGCTTGCTCAACAAAGTGGGAGGAGAGTTACTTCTCCATACAGCAGCAAAAATAGCTTGACAGTTATGCTAGAAAAGCAGGTGTATTCAATAGCTAGGCCGTTCTGGGCATGTGCGAAGGAGAAAGATGCTAAATATAATTAGTTTCTAGGCAGAGTACAAGAGCAGTCAACACTGAGGGAGGACAGAGCGCATGACAAGCATGTGGCAGCACATGGCAAACAAAATGGCTGCCAGAAGTACAAAATGGCTTTCACAAAACGGATAAGATAACTTCTAAATTCAGGATGGCTTCTGCTAATGCTAACCCATTGCTGTCAATTTACAACAGACAACCGTTTTAGCATTAGCTGAAGACATTCCTATGATCCAGTAGGAACATAGAAAATATTTGCACATTAATTTTCATAATTTTATCAATTTCCTAATTCATTGATAGGTGGGCATTTTCCATTCTAAACATTTCATTAAGCGCGTATATGTGAGCTATAAGCAGGAATACAAAGAGAACAGAGCATTGGGTCATAATTAACATACAGATAGCAGGAGAGAGTAATGACCACTATTACAAACATTGTTCACAACCCTAAGCAAAAGCAAATCCTAAAATCATCTAGTAAACATTTTCAGGGCTACTTGTCCATTTTCCTTTTATGAGGGCTAGAAAATCAATTTAATACATTCAAGGAAAGGGCAAAGTCACATTTTTCAATTGCTCAGAAAAATGTTTTTTGTGCATAATAAATATAACTAATGCAAATATTAAAGCTACTAAACAGATTATTACAAAAAGAATCCTGGCACCAAGGCACCAGGAAGAATACACAGGGCCATAGGAATTAGAACGAAGATCTGCAAGGGGCTGCTACTCCTCAAAAATGGGACGACTAAAGGGTACATAATTGACAAGAAAAAGAAGTCCTTGGGAAACTGAAGCCGCTGTACAACCAAACAGAGGGGAGTCTTCTCCCTGTGTCCGTTAGAGCCTCACAGGCAGGCTCTTGTTGTTTCCACAGTGGAGCTGCACAACTGGCAACTCAAGAATCACAGCCCAGTTTCAAGGGAAAAGACTCTTCTTTCAGGATAGGGCAGTCACCCAACAGGCAAATGCTCTTAGCGATCCTGTCCAGTGTCTCAGGCAGTGGACCAGTTTACTTCACTTTAATCAAACAGGCACCAGAGACACAGCACCTGTACCCTAATCTCAAGTCCTTCCCTAACTCCTGTATTGCTCTGCTGACGCACTGCTCATTTGTTGGGGCCAAATATTGCATCCAGTGTACCCAGGTATCTCTTGACCAACAAGCAAAGGTGCAAACTGGCATTCACTTCGGGGCCAGAATTCAGAGGCCTGATGCTAGGATCTCTGAAACAACCCTTGTTTCAAAAGGGGTCACCTCAAGCAAAGCCTCTTCGCCATTCTGGTCCGTTTGTGACTCTCAGCTGGGCATCAACCACAATTTCTCCTTTCTGATTTGTGACCCCGTCTTTCGCTCAAGACAGTTGCAGGGGAACACACTTGATCACAGGGCTTACGCCTTCACTGAGGTCCTAGTTGCCAGCAATGCCTGTGCTGGTTACCTTCACTTTGGCTTCAAGCTGGACTGGTGCTGACACTGACTCTCCAGGCTGAATCCGATGTCCGGGCCCTCTGGCAATGGTTGTAAAGCAGAAAATATCTATTGGTGGACAGAACAAAAGGTCTTTAGACAAGGCACAGAAACAGTCTATCAACAGAGAGGATAGTGTCAGAAGAATTCATAGTCTTGGGACGCCCCATATTTTAGCAAGGCACTCAAGAACCACTTTCATCTATCTATGAGAGAGTTAAAAAAAACGAAACCTGGACCTATTGGCAAGTATAAAAGGAACTCTTTGGTGAACTGACAAGAGTAATACATCACCCAATCCCAAGCAGCCAAGGAAGTCTGTATTAATTTACTAAACTCAGAGGAAAAGAGAAAAACAACACAGACATACTCTAAATCCTCACATTGGTCTATTCCTGTGTACTAATCTGAAAACCCTAAAAAAAGGAAATGTTCTACACTTTTGCTCATAAACTTTACATTACTTGTACAGGACTGCAGACACTTCTAAAATGATTCTTCTTAATAAAAAGCACCTAGATTGTACGCTTAGAACCATGCTTTCATGTTATAGGAGCAGAAGGAAAATCTAAAACTGCTACTTTAACAGGAGTTCTTATCTATAAAACAATATTTCCTTCAAAACATTTTTTGCTAAGGATCATATGGGCATCTTCCCTGCGTTCTACTTTCATGATCCAAACGACGCAACATCAGCTCTAGTAAGGACTGTCAGTTTATTTACACATACTGGCTAATAAAAAAACTAAAAATGCCCTTGCAAAACTACAATAATGGTGTTATCACCTAAGACTTGTAGAACAAAACTAGCCACATCTAATTCCCCTTAAAGATCAAAATAAGGGAACAACAATCTAGACTACTGATCCTGTCGTAATTTCATCAAACAGGATGGGCAGTAATAAAACATATATTTATTCATTTTATTAATGCTAACAATGTTTAAAACAGTATTACTGAATAGCCAATTAAATGTCTCATTGCTATTTAACAGTCAGTTTAGAAAGGCTAAAAAAATTGAGAAAAGGAGAGAGCAATATACATATTACCTAGCCTTAATTTGTAGAGGAGATAGCCTCCATTCCCCATTTTGACAGTAGGAAACCTGAAACAGGTTTCACTTCTGTCAACACTATCAACCCCTATTTGTAGCAACTAGGCATAAATAAAAAGTTATAGGAGGTACATAGCACTTTTGAGAGGGCTAAAAAAATGAATACCCAAACCCCAATCCTTTAAGCAATGTACAAATGTAACATGAGGGCACATGCAGTCAAACTAAATTTCATTGCCTCAGCTTTTAAGCGTTAGTGCTGTATAAATATGGCAAAGCTTATTTGTTAATCAAAGTTCACATATACTATTATATCGTTTTCTATCACATGAGTGCATAAAGACCTTTTTTTTGGCAAAAAACAAGCAAAAACTTCTCCTTTTTCCCCCTGTCCTCTTTCAAAAAGTTTTAGAGGTCAAAGTGTCAAAGCAACCTTTATTCTGGGAGCCATGCTATGCTTCTAAATATAGAACTGACGTTTAACTCTTCCCAGCTGTCCTATTCTGTATTCAAGGGTATCCATGTGGCTGTCCCAATTTGCCTAGGGACAGAAAGCTGGAAAGCACTTATCCTCCTATTTGTAGTTAAAAGAATAACTTCTGCTTGTTTTTTATATTTATTTTCAATTGTAAGCAGTGTGCAATATACTTGTCTAACAATATAGAAGTCAGCTATTGTGTCAGCATTTACTGAAGCCTAAGGCACTTTAAAAGCTACTCTAAATGGAAAAAATGCTGTTTAAATAGTGCATTTTACCCAATTTCGACTTTGATAATTGGGGCACTTAAAATGATATCCTATCGTTTTTTTGTATAATAGTCATCCTCAAAATGTTCTCTAGATAGCCCAGGAGTGAGAAATCAAAAATAATCATATATACCGTTTTAAAAATGAGTTTTTTTACGCCTGCGCAGAGTGAAATTCCATATGCAAATATCCTCATTATGCGGTACAACACAACTTAAATTTAATGTTAATGCTAGGAGGTCACAGTAAGAGTATTAAGCTTTATAACTATTAAAAAATGAATTTAAAAGCACTTATTCTTTTAATAATTTTTCATAATTAATAAAAAAAATATCAAACCAATCATTTTTTATAACTCCACATGAAAAGCAAGATGCATCTCTTGCCTATCATATTTAGACGCATTCATTCACAAGCCTAAGCACAGAAGCCTAACTTGAAACATGACACATTTTTGCGCCACTTTTTAAAAGGACAATTATTATTTAACATCAGAATCATGAATATGCTTATAAAAAAGGCTTAAAGAAAGGGAATCCTTACGTTAAATGTTTTCCTGTTATCCAAAAAATGAACCTGATTTTTGTAACTTTTTTAAAACAGCAGTCAGAAATGCAGGATTTCACCCTGTGTTTACTGACAAAGTCCTGGATGAGTCAACATTCCTGTTTCTCAGTGGCCTACAATCAAAACAGCTGCTGCTAACCGGCAGTTAAAACACTGCTGTTGTAAAGCTTTTTTTTAGTGTTGAAATGAAAGCTCGGTGACTGTCTATTTAAAATGGAGGCATTTCAATTCATGTTCTATAATATGCGTTTTAGTTCAACAGCATTCAATTTACTCATGATGTATTTGCCTGTTAATATCTAATACAATGTATCTAAGGAAAATGTTTTATAATTGTTTTTTTATTACAAAACAGACAATTTTGTTTTTGAGGCCTATTTTATTCCTATTGAATGTGAATTCTAATTTATCTTTTAAGCATTAGCAGTTTGTACATGTGCATAGTTGCTTACTTTAAATAGTGCTGTTCGAGGTAGGTAGCGCACAGCTTATGTGGATAAGTTTTAAGTTCTTATGCACTTTAAAGTTTTAAAGTCAGTTGGGTGCTCCACCAGGTAACGTGTCCGTCCTAGGCACGTCTATGTAACAAATAAATCATGTGTCACCATGCGACCATGGTGTCATCCCTGTACTTTGGGCACTCCTTTGGTTCTCATGAAAGCGAGACTCCAAATATTGTTATGAAGAATTATTTAATCATTCATCTGTGTTTTTATGGTACTTCATTTAAAGCAGTTCAAATCATATCAATAGGATTTTCACAACGTAAATACATCCAAATGCTCCAATGCATTTTGGGCGGAACATGCCCTTCATCGGGAAGATTCTGTAATAAAACGAGACATAGCACTAAGGATGGGTTTCCATCATGTCGTCTAAATAAAGTAATCAAAACGACGTGCAAAATCATTTAAAAATCACTAAGAAAAATGCGGGTAGCATGCTGGTGATAATCCGATATCCGTGAATATAAGGGAGGTCTGTGACTTCTATAAGAAAATTTACTCTGCGCGTTGGGTAGTAAAAGTGAAGAAAACGCGGGTCTACGCGAATCGTATCTGGCAGTTAGCGTGGGGTGTACTAAAACGCTAAGTGAAATAAAAGGCAAAGTTTATCAGTGCAAGTGAGCTACATGCATACCAAGTAGCGAGTATAGTGGTGGTCTATTGAAAACGTACTCGTTGGGTAGTCAAAGTAAAGAAAACGCGGGTCTACGCGAATCGTATCAGGCAGTTAGCGTGGGCTGTACTCAAACGCTAAGTGAACTAAAAGTCAAAGTTTATCAGTGCAAGTACGCTACATGCATACCAGGTAGCGAGTATAGTGGTGGTCTATTGAAAACTTAATCGTTGTGGTGTAGTCGATAGCTCCGGTCGTCGGTTTCGCGATCTCCGTGTTTGAGTGAGAAACGGGAAGTGCTGTGAGTTAGTTAAAGTGGTAACAACTAAAAACGGACTAAGCGATGTGTGGGGAAAGTGCGGCCATCTTGGAAAAGGGAACCCAAGCGGTATTACAAGACAGTATTATAAAACAACAGTGTTGCTAATGTGAAAAGTATAACAAATATGACAACAGTCAATCGCATATTAGGAAACAATGTCATCAATTTAACCTCATGCGCGCTAGCAGAATTCCGCTCGCACGCTGAGATTTTTTAAATCGCACTTTACGTGACGAGCTGGGCTCGTCATCAGCGTGCGAGGAGGCTACGCCATGACGAGCCCAGCTCGTCATCAGCCTGGAAGGGGTTAAACAAAACATGAAAATTCTAAACTGTCATTAAGACCAATTGGTTTCATGGATTGCATACGGTGAATCCAAGCCATTTCTCTCTGAAGTAGGTGCTTCTTATTGTCCATCCCTTCGATTTTCTGCACCTGTTCTAGGATCAAAAACTTAAGTTGAGACACATTGTGTCGATTTTCGTTGAAGTGTGTTGCCACGTTGGATTTTGAGTTTTTTAGTCTAATGTTAGATTTATGTTCGTTGATACGAGTCTTAATTTTTCTCTCTGTCTTTCCAATGTAGCATTTACCACAAGGACATTTAATTAAATACACGACATTAGCTGTGTCGCATGTGGCATTCACAAAAAGTTTTACAGGAGTTCCTTTCATGGGGTGGTTCACTACAGTCCCCGTGATAATGTTATTGCAGTTTCCGCAATTTTCTGCATGGCCTAGTGCCTTTTGTAGGCAATCTCTCCTGGTGCTTCTTTGTCAAAATTTCTTTTAAATTAGCACTGTGGGTATAAGCAAATAAAGGTGGTTCCTTAAAGGTGGTGCCAAAATCCGGTTCAATGCTCATAATCGGCCAGTGTTTTAAAATAATTTGTTTGTATGATGGACTCATATTCAAAAATTTGGAAACTAGTACCATCCTGTTGGTTTGTTCACGTGGAATCTTAGAGAACAGTGTCTCCCTTGGGGTATCAATAGCTTTCTTCTTCCCCAATGAAGGGCATGTTCCGCCCGAAATGCATTGGAGCATTTGGATGTATTTACGTTGTGAAAATCCTATTGATATGATTTGAACTGCTTTAAATGAAGTACCATGAAAACACAGATGAATGAATAAATAATTCTTCATAACAATATTTGGAGTCTCGCTTTCATGAGAACTAAAGGAGTGCCCAAAGTACAGGGATGACACCATGGTCCCATGTTGACACATGATTTATTTGTTACTTTAAATAGTAACATATAATTATTTAGCATGTCATATGGTTCATTTCTGGAGTTTTATTTCATTTGTATTTAATATTAATTAAATTACATTTTGCATAACAGACTGATGACAGCAAGAAAACACAAACACACATTGAGCTCATTCCAGACATATACAGAAGGGGGTAAAGCACTCAGGACACACAATACAGCGCACTTCAGGCTAGCAATCCTTCACAAAGAGCGCAATCGCTATTTACTCACAATAGTTGCAATGTAAAACCACAAACAACATAGAAATTTAAACACACATTTAACCCACAGATCAACACTTGAAACAGAAACAAAGGACAGCCCACAGACTGTACTTAAATCAAACCATTTGTAAATACTAGTTGTAAGTCATATTTACAAGAAGCTTCTCAATAGTATTCCAAAAGACTGCAAAACAGCCCAACAGACTGTTTTATTTCCAAGAAGCCAAAATACACTCAATTCACTAGCTTTGTCTGGCAGAACACCAAAAGATCGCTCTGCATATCTCCATTCATAAAATTGCGCAGAAAAAGGTTCCTTGTTTGTATTTTTGTCCATATTTGAATTCCATGGGGATACAGAAGCACCAAGGATGAAATATGTGTTTATACCTAAACCTATTTAGATATTCCCTCAGTTGAGCCGGCTGATTTAATTCACATCTCACTATGGTACCTCCAAAAAGCATCACATTCTTCGATGTGTGCTTGAAACAGGCATGCCAAAAATATTGCAGAATATGAAGTATATAATCAAAGTAGTGCTTAAGGTACTCTTCGTATGTTGCGCCATTCAAACAATTCAAACAGAGAAAAATCTCCTCATTACCTGCCTACACAAATTGCAATTCGTATATCTATCCCATACAAATCCAAAGTTGGCCAACACAAATTCCAAAATTCCAAAGTCACATTAAGCGTTGCTAAACTACCTTACCAATCCAAGGCATCAAACCAACAGCAAGTGCCACAGAACGACTCTTACCAAACAAATGGTTGTCCAAATTCTAACTGCCAAGTTCTGAATGACCTAACGGTCTATTTAGAATACTCACGCCAAAAAGGTTTTCAGTCAGGAGTGACATCATGTGGAGGATCAAAATCAGGAAGATCAGAAATATACTGGGCTGCAGAGACAGAGAATCCCCAGAATCTCTGTGCACAGAGAACCTCCTTAGTAGAGTCCTGTCCTGTCCTGCTCAGTAGATTTCTGTCTCCTGTCAAGATCACTCCCTTAGATAGCCACTTCTCTGATGAGGTCCACGTTGAAGCGCCATTTGAAGAAATCAATAAACCTTCTTAGGGGTCCCACTGATACTTGGTCCTTTTAAACCTACAAAGAAGAAATTGGCACAGAAGTTGAAATATAAAAGAACATCTTTATTAACCTCAAATGAGTCAGACTACGTCACACAGAAGTCTTAGCAACTGAATGAGGCAGTCTAAGGAGTACAGAAAACTGGGGCCTTATATATGCTTAAGGTTACATAGTCATCATAAGACCAAGGGGCAGTCCTGGCAGATGTAAGCATGCGAAAATTACTAAGATGGGCATACAAGATCTGCTTGCTCAACAAAGCGGGAGGAGAGTTACTTCTCCATACAGCAGCAAAAATAGCCTGACAGTTATACTAGAGAAGCAGGTGCATTCTACTAGCTAGGCCCTTCTGGGCATGTGCGAAGGTGGTAGATGCTAAATATAGTTAGTTTCTAGGCAGATTACTAGAGCAGTCAACACTGAGGTAGGACAGAGCACATGACGAGCACGTGGCAGCACATGGCAAACAAAATGACTGCCAGAAATACAAAATGGCTTTCACAAAACGGATAAGATAACTTCTAAATTCAGGATGGCTTCTGCTAATGCTAACCCACTGCTGACAATTTACAACAATGGTGCCTGTCCTAGTGAATGCTGGCTCCGCTCCCTGTGGTGTGTCTGATCACCTAGCCCCCACCTGACAAAGGGGAAGAGGAGCTTGCAAACAAAGTGTTCCAATTCCCCCCTGAACCAGTTGCATCTGGTTTCCCCATGCCCTGCACTACTGACAAAGGATTATGTGGTATAAGTAGAGAGGCTGTAACCCCCATGAAGTTGTTCAGTTCTGGTGCTGGTGCTGATCCTGCTTGGGCGTGCTGCTCCTGGGGCCCAGGAGGAACCGCCATGAGGGCTTGCCTCCCTGGGCCCAGCTATGCCCCAGGGACCTTTTGCTGCTTTTTATCCTCTAAGGACTTCAAAGACTTCAACGCAGCATCTAGCGCCTGGGGAGCACTATATTTCAAATTCCCCTAGAAAAGGCGCACAAGGGCTCGGCAGCGCTGAGCTGCGATACCGCCAGAGGGAATCTCGACATGGGGATTCCCCCTAATTGAGAGGTAAGAAAGCGGGTGCACACCACCCATGTCCGCTTTATGTTTATGGGTTATTGTGGGTGCCGACCCCGTGTTCTTTTGCCTATTTGCCCAGAGCGGGAGCCCACCCCACTCTCTGGCACCTTTTGCGGGTGCCCACCCCGCGTTCTGTGGCCTAGAAATCCCTGCCACGGCCCAAGCAGGTAAGGCCGCCAAACAGGACGTCAGGCATCTGTGCCTGACTGTCTCCGGGGCCTGTCTGAGGAAGTGCCGCCGGAAGCGAGCTGCGGGCGGAAAGGAGGACGGGAGCCTACCCCGCTCCCACGACCTTGGAAACGAAGTCCCTGGTCCCAGGAGGTGGCCCAGATGAAGTCATGGGGAGAGAGCCCCGCAATGTCAGGAGACATTAGGCGAGAGGTCCCTGGTCGCCGGGACCCGCGAGGCACATTTTCGGTGCCTGAGGACCGCAGGGTGACTGATGAAGTGAAGGGGGACTCCAGGCGGGAGGTCACCCCACCCTGGGCTGTGCTGGGAGAGGAGCAAGGAGAGGAGAAGATGCACCAAGAGTCCAGTAAGTGAGGGCTTGTCCTGGCATGTTGTAAGTGCCTATGCCATGAGCGGACACCCCTTGCGCGCCACTCCAATCATGGGGGGATGTTTGTCTTTGGGGAGCCCTTTGGGGGCCCGAGGGCCAGTGGTGCCCGTGCCTTTCCCCATTTTTTCTTCGTGCTACAGCTGCCCCGCCTGATAGAGGGCAGCTGCAGCGATGGAGACAGTTCAACTAGACAGCCCCCAGAGGGGGGCTCCAACGTGCTCAAGTGCTGGTGGTCCATTTTTTCCTCACAGCTGTACCGCTGTGGCAGATAGCTGCAATGTTGGCCCCTGGTGCGTCCCAAGTCCCAGAGAGGACTCCTGAGGGCACAGTGAGTGCCCGTGTTAGCGCCTTAGGGGGCATTTTGGTTGTAGAGTCCCTGAGGGGGACAGAAGAGGCACAGTGGTGCCAGTGCGGATTTCCTTTCCCAGCTGGTCCACCTGACAGTGGGCAGCTGCAAAGTTTGGCGCATATTTGAATCAGAGTCCCTGAGTGGGACAGGAGAGGGCACAGTGGCGCCAGGAATTCTTTACTTCACAGCTGCACAGCAAGTAGCATCAGCTGCTACTTTTAGGCCAACAGTTCTTTGGGGGCATTTTTTGTGAGTGAGACAGGAGTGAGGTACACTCCTGTGCCCCAGCGCAATTGTGCATGTGGATACAGCTGCTTTGGCAGCCGCCCTGACATTTTGGACATAGGGCATTTGAGACCCATTGAGAAGGCCAGTTGGCCAGGGGGGCTGTTAGGGTTGTAGGGCCCCAGGCCCTAATGTGATCTATGTGGTGCTAGGAAATGTGATTCATGTCCTGAGAGTTACGCACTGTGATTTATGCCTCTAATGTGGTTTATGGTTATGAGGTGATCTGCATTCTATGATTTATGTTTGGGAGATTATTCTCTACTGTGAGTTAGGCATAATGTATTTATGCTGGTGAGGTTATTGTCTAATGCGTTTAAACTTATGAGATGATTGCATAATGTGTTTATGCTGGTGAGGTTGGAGCAGAATGTATTTCACACCTAAATGTGATACTGTGCATAATATGGTTAATGTTACAGGATGATGCTAATTACAGTGTTTGCCAGTGATTACTGGTTGTGTTCTACATTTATGATATGTCTTACATTTACTAAATTCACTTTGTGATGGTTCTGACAGTGGTCCAGTGGGCCCTGTCAGGTGTACATAATCCCTTGTAGATATTACCTATGTGTTTACTGTTCTAATTTGTTAGGAGAATACAAAGGCTATGTTTGATATAACCTTGTGTAGAGTTCCTTTTGTGGTTTGCCTGGTGTGTTGTTGCTGTGTGCATGCGCAAACGCTTTACACATTGCTTCAGAAGTAGTCCTGACTGCTCATGCCAAGCTACCAAGGGGGTCAGCAGGAGTTATCTTTGGCATGTAACTCCCTTGCCCTGACTAGAGTGGTGGTCTCTACCTGGCTTTGGCGCAAGGCTAAGCCAACCAGAGATCCCATGTCTAACAGATTGGGATTTTTTCTAAAATAGTGTGGGCTTCTTTTGTAGGTGTGTGTGTTTTTGTGTGTACACACACACAAATACTTTACACGTTGCCTCGGAGAAAAGCCTGACTGCTCGTACCCAGCTACCAAGTTGGGTGAGCAGGGGATATCTGAGCTGTTAGATTCCCTTACCCTGACAAGATTGAGGGTCCCTACTTGGACAGGGTGCAAACCGCTGGCAACTAGAGACCCCATTTCTAACAATGAGTATCAATCCTTATGCGTTTGGCTGTTAGTAATCTTTTCTTCGAGCATGTGTAATTATATTTCATAGAAGTGCTTTGTCTCTGAGCTTGTGGGTCATTCTGATTGAAACAATAATGCATATAGAAAGCATTTAGACATATTACTTTGTTCTAATCCATCAAAACCTAGAAGATGTTGGTAATAATATTGATAGTAAATCCCGATTTTGTGTTTTCACAGGGTATTACATCAGATCTGTTTCCCGGCGTGAAGTTGCCCAAGGCAGATTACACCGTCTTTATGGAGGCAATCAAAAACAACTGCGACCAAATGAATTTGCAAATGACCGACTTCTTTGTTGACAAGATTTTGCAGATTTACGAGATGATGATTGTGCGCCATGGTTTTATGATTGTTGGAGAGCCATTTGGCGGTAAAACTGCTGCTTATCGAGTTTTAGCAGCAGCTTTAGGTGACATCTGTGAAAAGGTACGTATACATTAAACTTGAAGTGGAGTTATACAAACAGTTTTGAAATGTTGTGGAAGCGCGCAAGGCCCATGAATGCTGCAGTTTCCTAACTAAAGACATTTAAATAGTTTTAAGGCTCTACGGTATCTGAGACACAAGCAAACTCTCCACAAACCAGCAATTTATAGTTGTTTTCCAAAGCATTTATATGTTTTGGCACATCTGAAAATGTGTTTCCGTTTTGGTTCATCATGCAGCTGTTTGCGCCGTCAGATATAGGTGGAACCGCGAATGTCTGCTTCACCTTAATACATCGTGAACACTTGAGTGTTTCCTCCAGCTGAAGAAGTTTCATGGTAAAACCTATAAATATACATGATCCTTCTGAGTCCTCCTTCAAATACCCCAGCTACTGTACTGCCAACCCGAAATCATTTTTGAAGCAGCTACGTCGCTTGGTACAGACACTTAGGACAGAGTGTCACACTCGACATGATGACAGACCGGTAATAACTGAGCTGATGTGCCCCCCTGTGCCCTGTCCTGGACCTCAGTCGTCAAGCGTCTGGAATGAGTTAAGGAGCCCATCAGCTGTTCCACCCGGCATCCAAAAATTCTTAATGCCTTGCCTTTTCTGTCTTTTTGCTCTGAAAACGAGTATCATACATTTTATATCCT
Source organism: Lissotriton vulgaris (assembly GCF_964263255.1). Lineage (NCBI taxonomy): Eukaryota > Metazoa > Chordata > Amphibia > Caudata > Salamandridae > Lissotriton > Lissotriton vulgaris. The sequence continues at coordinate 504,836,153 of NC_141687.1, read as the reverse complement.
GCCACTGGCAAAGAATATTATTTTTCAGACTCAGTGATATAGTCGTTTTATTGCGTATTAAGGAATTATTCATGATAGCCTAATTTGAGAAAACTTGAAGCTGCTATCACCGTGGATTCACTTGCGAAAAAGACTTTAACCTCCGCAAACACACTGACTCGGCAAGTTTTACATGGTGAAAATCAGGAGCGGAATTAACTACGCGAGGCACAATTTTCACCGACTTAGTCCTGTTTTGAGTGCGAACTGGAGTTTGTGAACAAAACGGGAATACGTCTTGTTTTGTAATTGAGGCTGTAGGCGTACATAAGGGGCCCAATCTCTCTCAACTGTGTATTAATGAAGTGTTTCATGCCGCCTTCTAGAGGCTTAACTCTGGAACTCCTCTCTCACAAGGGTCCCTAAAATAAATGTTGTTCCTGGGATGTCACACCCTGATTAATGTCGAGGAGCAAAACATTTGAGCTCATCACACCTGTGTGCATCTCTTGACAATGGCATCCCGTTGATGAAAGGTGCATTTATAACATGGCTTGCTCAGTCCACAAGATTTTACATTCTGAGGGCCTGATGTGTAAAACAAGCTCGTTGTAGCAGTGTTGGCATTGCCCTGTGATCTGCCAATCCATTTGCCGTTCGAGAAAATGTACAAATCCCTAAACCAAACGGACAGGTCATAACGATTGCAAACCTCCCCCTCAGTAATTTTAATGTGGTGAGAATCAGATTGTGCCTCCTTTCGATCTGTTGCAATAAAAAAGTAAAATTATTATATGGCTGGCATTGGTGGGAGCGTTCAGTGGTTCCATGGGCTGCTGGGTGAGGCCAGCAGTAGCTGAGATACCCGAGACCACACTCAGAAAGTAGATGCTTTCCGTCATGGACAGCCTTCACTTTGTGAAACTGACACCCCCTTCGTTAAGGAGATGGTATGGCTGCAGTAGTTTATCACTACATTTACCGTTACAAAGCATTGAGATATGTCAGTTATATGGAGGGTATGCCCCTTTCACACCCCTTCCTTCCTAATCCATATGTGTTGTAAAGTGCACATTTGAAATAGGAAAGACACTTCATACTATCAGGGTATGCCTCTCCTATTCGCAGTGTGTCTCTGGTACATTGCAACTTGTAGTTTTGTAGTCGTGTAGTCGTGTAGTCGTGAACCCATGATATTGTGAATTGCAGTCTTCGTGAATACAAAACCTTTGGGCGTACTGGCTCCTCAATTCCTCATTATCTGGCACAGAAAATGAAAATTGCAAGGTGAGCTCAATCCCCGCACAGCACGAAATCTGTACTTTTTAATTTTAAAGTTTAGTATTTTTATTGAAGCAATAAAAGATGCATACATCAATTACGCCAAATCAGTCCATTAATTAGATTAGATACAATAAATGCTACCATCGAGAATAGAGACACTACTATTGAACTTATGACTGGACTGAACCGAGGGTAGTCTAAGGAAAAATTGTAAGGCACAGCTAAAGGGAGAGCAAAGTAAAGAGAAAGAGAGGAAATAGAGAAGAAAGAGGAGAACACTGTAGTTTGTAATATATAAAAAAGAGCCTCCATGAAAACATGTATAAACACATTATATGATAAAAAGAACAATATAGTTAATGGAGAAATATGCAAAACAATAGCCTATAATCAATATATTGTTACGCACTAGGTAATTTAGCTGTATTTCTTGCATGCAAATTCCAATATCGAGTAAGTGGTCCCCACGGTTCTTCACGTTTTGCCAAGAAAGATGCAGAAAGTAAATAACAACGAATAAGACAACGGTTGTGACAAACGAAGTTTCACCTCTGTTGAAGGGTTATATTGTCTGTAGATTTCTAATTAGAGGTAATTACCTGGAAGCTAGTCGCAATCAACAGATGAATCAGTTTGCAATTTAATTTATTCTGACGTCATATAATACTCAACGCACCAAGAAACAAAACTGCAATGGAGAATGGAGTGTGAACATCAATGATGTCCCTTATTCTTGTTCATAGCTGCTCCCAAAAAAGAGACCGCTTACGACAGAGGAAGAACATGTGAAGGTAGGTACCAGGGTTGGCGATACAACATCAGCAAGTATCCTTTATGAGCAATTTTACTTTAAACAGATGTTCTGGTGTGTGACAGAATCTGTTATAAAAGTATTATAGAGTTTGAGTCACTATGTGCAGTAGGATGAATCTTCTCCCATGATTTCTGCCAAATTGGTATTGGCCAGCTGGAGAGCAAATCAGATTCCCATAAAAGTTCTGTTATGGAATTAGGTCTTTCTAATGGAAGTGTTATCAGTTTTATATATCAGTGTCACCTTGGAAGTAGGGATGATAGGTCCATGGGATGATCGTGGACCACGCCCCTGGATGGAAGAGGTAGCAAGTGAAACCAGTGTGTGAACATGCAAATATTTCAAATCTGATATTATTTTAGATGGTTTAGGGAAAGGTTGAAAGAAGAGGCAAGAGTAAATCTATCCTTATTTAACCAATTCCTCCACAAGAACGATTTGCAAGGGGGTCCCCTGCATTTTTGGTCCGAGGCTTGGCGGCCATCCAGGGAAACCTACCAAACCCAGACGTTTCTGAAAACTAGACATCTGGAGGAGATCAGGGAGGGGAGATGTGTGGGTCCCACAAATTGTACTCACCCAGAATCCCCTGCAAATCTCAAATTAAGAATGTGAAGGAAATGTGATTTTGTTTTCTGCTACATTTGAGGTTTGCAGGGTATTCTGGGTAAGAAAACATTGGGCGATCCACACAAGCCAAACCTCCCTGGACTCCCCCGGGTGTATAGTTTTCAGAAATGTCTAGGTTTGATAGCTTCCCACAGATGGATGACCCCCTTGGAAAACCAAGTAATTTTCTGATAGATAATTTTGATGTCTCCACAATACGCTTTGGGCCCTTCCCTGTCGCAGGCACTTGGCCTACCCACACAAGTGAGATACCATTTTTATTGGGATACATAGGGGAATACCAGTGGATGGAGGTTTTTGGCTCCTCACTGATTTCAGAACTTTCTGTCACATAAGTATGATAAAAATGTTTTTTTTAAGTCAAAGTTTGATGTTTGCAAGGAATTCTGAGTAAAAGCACGTGGTGAGAGCCATGCAAGTCAGCCCACTCTGCATATCCCTAGGTGTCTAGTTTAAAAAAAAATGTGCAGGTTTGCTATGTTCAATAAAAAACAGATTTTTCCCTTGGTTGAACTAACTGTTCAATCTTGATATGTTACTACAAAATGATTATCCTCCCGAAGTTTCTGTATGCGCTACAGAATGAGTATTACCCACTGCCAGCAAAAACGATGAATAAAATCCATGCGGACCTTCGGGCCTTCCTGTGGTTAGGGAAACAGCCGAGGGTGGCCCTTACAACTCTGCAGCGTCACCAATATAGCGGAGGGATTTCCATTCCTAACCTGGAGGCGTATTACTGGGTGGAACACCTTACACCGCTAAATGAGTGGTTACATGCGGCAGCGGATCACCCCACATACGCGCTAGAGAGGGCAAAGTTGTCCCCCAAAAACCTATTATACTATTTATACGGAGGGATGATGGGAACGCCGCTTCTACCGGCCACGATGATCACATTAACGGCATGGAAAAAGGCCACGGGGCGCATGGGATGGGACAAGAGACCCACCCGGCAGACGCCGTTATGGCACTGTAAATGGCTGGGGGGACTCAGTAAATTGCGGGGATTTGGGAGGTGGGACGATATAGGTATCTCAACAATTGGTGATATGATTGCAAGAGGGGAACTAAAATCCTTCCAGATGCTCAAGAATGAATTTGGTCTGCACAACACTCAGTTCTACAAATATGCTCAGTTGCGACATGCATGGAGGGCACAAAACATCACACTTACAGATATTCCAGAGTACGCACCACTGGAGAGTAGGTTGCTTCAGGAGCAGATCTTGGGACGGGAGGTATCCCTCATGCATAAAACACTGACTAACAACATGTTAGGCGACCTGCAAGGACTACAGAGTAGGTGGGAGGCAGATGTGGGAGGTATGGAAGATCTAGATTGGGAGATCGTCCCCATGCACCTCCGTGAGGTGGCGATTAAATCGAGGCTACGCCTCATCCAGCTGAACGTGCTCCACAGAACCTTTTTTGATAGGGTGCGGCTTCTTAAAATGGGAAGGATACCAGATTCGGCGTGCCTTAGATGTCACCACCAGAGTGGCGATTTTTTCCACACGATTTGGGCGTGCGACGCCATACAAACATATTGGGAACACATATTCACGGAGCTGAGTGAGGTTCTGGGAGTGGCTCTAACGCGCGACCCTAGGCTGGCCCTGCTGGGTATGACAACTGAGGTGGCTTGGCACGCCCTCTGCTCATCTTCTTGGTTCTTGCATTGGTGGTGGCAAAGAGGGATATTGCAAAATACTGGGGGGCAACCGAAACACCAGATATAGAGGAGTGGAGGAGGGGCCTGGACTTATATATGGCCGCAGAGAGAGTAACTTGCAAAGCTAGAGGGTGCCCTAAGAAGTTCCGAAGAGTATGGGCTAAATGGAGACAATACCATGGTCTGGAATGACGCCGATAAGGAGAAGTGGTGAATGGCAGGAGGGTTTATTATGCAGTAGATTTGCCTGAAGTAATCACAGGGGCCACATGAATACTGACTGAATAGACTATGTGAGAGGGAGAGGGAAGGCCTAGCTAGGGGGAGGTTGGGTGGGCCTGAGGGGGTGGAGGGGGGTTGGGAGTGTATGCTGTTGCTTGGGGGGTTGTTTTATTATGTTCACGTTGATGTCTTGCGTTTTACTCTGATACCTATGGCACTAAAGTTGCGACACTTACGGACAGAGGCGGAATGTTAACGCCCTGCCGACCGCTGATTTTCTGCATTAATGATGCTTTTTGATGCAACAATAAAAAGAACTTTAAAAAAAAAATCTTTATATGTTACTACCTTCTTAGGGAGTGAACTTCTTTTTTTTTTATTTTTTTTTAATTTTTTGAAAACCTTTATTTCACGAGAGCACACAGCTATTCAGCCTAACATCCCGGAGGCAAGGCAGCATAGTAGGCAGAGCATAATAGTGCAAATCAGGTACGGCAGGAAATTATAGGTTTATTTTATAATTTTATAACTATAAGAAGAAGACGCCAAATGGCGCCGAAGAGTGGCAATGGGAGAAGAATACAGCAAGGATTAGAAGGCCGGGAGGAGAAAGAGACCAGCAGCACAGAAGTACAGAAGAGTAGAGGATGATAGGAGGGGGGGGGGAAAACAGGATCAACCAGTTATTGTATACAGTCGGTGTCATAGGTTACAGTGACAATTGCTCATCCAATGAAACAGGCTCGGGTGGCAGACACACATCTCCCCGGTAAGAATTCCATGCACCCCACACCTTGTTCCATTTGTTAGGTTTACCCCTGGCAACATAGACAGTCTTCTCCCGGAACATACACCAATCCATGTTGGCTTTCCATTGTACCACGAGGGGAGCCGTATTGGCCCCCCACCTCTGAGCGATGTCTCTCTTGGCCACCATATTGCCTAGGGTCACCCACTGAGTTTGGGCTATGTTGTGATCTGTCGGTTCCCAAATATTGAGGAGGCACCTACGAGCTTCCGCCGCAATCCCCACTCCCGACACTTCGCTCATGACCCTGTGAATCCTCCTCCAGTAAGACGCTATGGCCGGACATTCCCATAATATGTGTAAGAAGGTGGCGAGGGCACCACAGCCTCGACGACAGAGGCCGTCGGGCGAGTAACCCATGTGTATAAGGCGGGGGCCAGTAACGTATACCCTGTGCAGGATTTTAAATTGGACCAGACGAAGCCGTGATGAGATGGCAACCTCCTTAGGGGAGGACACTGCACTCTGCCAGTCCTCATCGTCGATTTTCAGGCCATCCGCCACCCACTGGTCACGCAACCCAAGGAGAAGGTCAGTGCGGACGTTGATTAGTTTTTTGTAGGACAGTGAGATTGCGCTATCGGGCATATGGCCGTCCAGCACTCTGTCCTCCAGCGGTGAGCTCTCCGGGATATCCTCCCCAGGGGTCATAGCAGAAAGCAAGGCATGCCTCAGCTGGGCATATCGGAAGAACTCTGAGGTACCCAGCTGGTACTCAGTCTGTAGCTGGGGGAAGGTCTTGATAGTCCCTTTGGAAATCACATCTCCCACTCTAGAGATGCCAATGAGGTCCCATTTGTCAAAGCCCTTGGTGTGCCATAGTCTGCCCAACATATCGGATTCATAAAGAGGAGTGAAGCTGGTCAGTCTGCCCTGCCACCCCTGCACCTTAGTGATCGTACGCCAAATAGAAACCGCCGTCCTCGTGGGACCGGACATACGCCGATCCAGAGATCTGGAGTAAAGGGCTCGGTAATAATTACCACCACTCATAAGCCACGTGTCCATAGCGTAGCCGGGACTATTTACCGGCCCATAAAACCCGTGATTGAGGGCAGCAAGCTGGGAGGCCCAATAATGCCTACGAACATCCGGTAGTGCTATGCCCCCGTCGTACCACGGGAGCGTGAGCTTCGTGATCGCCACCCGAGGGCGGCCATCCCAAAGTAGGGCCCGCTGAAGACTCTCAACTTCCCGGAAATATCGGGCCGGTACCGGGTCTTGGGTGTTTTGTAGGGCATACAGGAATCTGGGCAAGGACATCATTTTAAACAGGGCCGCTCGGCCAAGCAGGGAGAGCGGGAGCTTACGCCAGCCCTCCACGTCGCGTCGAAGGCGCTGCAGTGGGGGGAGCAAGTTCTGGTCATATCGAACCTTCGGGTTCCCAGAGATGTAGATCCCTAGGTACTTGAAGCCCTGTGTGGCCACCTGAATGTTGCAGCCTCTGGGGAGGCGCGGCGTGTCCCCTTTCAATACGTATAGGGAGGACTTGGCCCAGTTGATGATCAGGCCAGAGTATCTCCCAAAGTGTCTAAGCACGTCACAGGCAACAATGAGAGACTTGTACGGGGACGTCAGATATAGGAGGATGTCGTCCGCGTACAGGGAGATACGGTCCTCAAAGTCAGGTGCCCAGGTGATACCATGGAGGTCAGGGTGGAAGCGCAGTGTGGCCGCCAAGGGCTCGAGAGCCAGGGCAAAAAGGAGAGGCGACAGGGGGCAGCCCTGCCTGGTACCCCTGTGAAGGACAAAAGACGTCGACAGGCGACCATTCACCGATACATTAGCCATTGGGCTGGCATAAAGAAGTTTCACCCAGCTAAGAAAGACCGGGCCAAAACCGAGCTTAGCTAACACTGCCCAGAGGTAATTCCACTCGATGGAGTCAAACGCCATGGTGGCATCGAGGGATGCCAGCACCGCTGGCTCCGTAAGAGTGTGCGCCCTAGCCAGGGCGCCGTGAAGCCGTCTCAAATTGAGGGCAGTGTTGCGGTGTGGAATAAAGCCCGACTGGTCCGGGTGCACCAAGTCGCCAATGACCCCAACCAGTCGGTTGGCAAGCAATTTGGCGAGGACCTTGGGTTCGGTGTTCAGGAGGGAGATAGGCCGATATGAGCGACACACATCCCTCGGTTTACCGTCCTTGTGGATGACCACAATAGTGGCCACCCTCTGGTCCAGGGGGAGAACGCCGGCGTCTCGCGCCTCCAGGAACATAGTACGGAGATGCGGGGAGACCACATCTGGCCGTATCTTGTAGAGCTCAGCCGGGATTCCATTGGGACCCGGCGCCTTGCCAGATCTCAAAGAGCGGATCGCGAGGGCGATCTCGTCAGAGGATATGTCTCTGTCCAGATCATGGCGATCCGCCTCAGAGAGACAGGGAAGATCCACGGTCGAAAGAAGTTCTGCCGAGTCGGCCTCTGAGCAGTCAGAAGTGGAGGTGTAAACACCCCTGAAATAGTCGGCAAAAGACTCGGCAATGGCGGAAGGGTCAGTGACGGGGGTTCCATCTGCACCCAGGATCTCGGGTACAACCCGACTGGCCAGCTCCCTCCTGTCCAACCAGGCCAACAGCTTGCCAGCCTTATCTCCCACGTCGTAGATACGGCCCTGCTGTTCCCTAGCCAAGGTCTGGGCAGCATTCGTAGCGAGATCTCGGTACTCCAATTGCTTGAGGGAAAGCGCGTGGAGGAGGTCTGGGTTAGGTTCAGAATCCAGCTGGGCTTCGAGGTTCAAGATCTCTTCCTCGATACAAAGGAGATCGGCATCTCTATTCCGACGGGCCTCCGCTATTAAAGCAAATGCCTCGCCTCTCAGGACGGTCTTGAACGCCTCCCACAGAGTCGCTGCCGACCCAACCGAACCCTCATTCTCGGAGAAGTAAAGGTCTATAGCCTTGGCCAGTAGGGCACGGGTCCTCGGGTTACGGAAGTACCAAGGATTGACCGTTGCCGGTCGCACCGACAGGGCGATATCGAAGTCAAAGGAGACCAGGAGCGGCGAGTGATCAGAGACTCCTCGCGCCAGGAAGCGAGCCTCTGACACGGCTGTAGCGTGAGCTGCCAAGGTAAGGACATAGTCTATACGGGACAAGCTGCCATGTGCGCCGGACAGGAAGGAGTACTGACGAAGTGTGGGGTGCAGGAGTCTCCACCTATCTACAAGGCCCATTGAATCTATAAATGAGGGTAGCCACAATTGAGAGTGGCGAAGGTCTCTAGACGGTAGCCGGTCCAAGGTGCCAGAGCAGACCGAGTTGAAGTCACCCCCAACAATAACTAAGCCGTCAGGCAGAGCTAAAATGGCGCCACCAAGGTCCTGGGACGTGCTGGTCTGTAGGCCAGGCGGGACGTAAACCGAAAGTAGGATGAGGGCCCTCCCCTCCCACCGCCCAGCCACCGCTGCGTAGCGTCCCCTATCATCTATCGTAGTGACGTCAATCTCCAGCGGAAGGGAGGCCCGGGCAAGAACGCCCGCCCCCCGAGAGCCCGAAGTGAACCCTGAGTGTGCCACCATCTTGTACCCTTTGCGATTGAGCGCCTTACACAAGTTCCCAATCAGATGTGTTTCCTGCAGAAAAACCACATCAGGCATGTGACGCTTGAGCATTTGAAGCACAATCCCCCGTTTTATTCGGTCACCCAACCCATTGACATTCCAACTGATCACTTTTAGTTTCCTACCCCCCATCATCGTGGCACCCTCCCCTACCCGGCCCGAGAGACCCTTGCAGAATCGAAAGTGCAACAATATACATCACCCATTGCCGAAAGAAAGAAAACAAAAGCACACTAAGAGACATTCGAACTTGCCCCAAAACACCCCCCACCCTGCACCCCTGCATCAGACTAAAAATCCCCCCCAACCAGCAGTGTGCATGTCGCCCCATTAACTAGTCTACAAAAAGCCCCAAGAGGAGTAAGGATTCCCCGCGGACACCTCCCGCCGCCCCCCATGAAACGACAGGAGCTCCAATTGCTATTACACTGGAGAAGGGACGAATGTCACATATAGCAGGACCACCAACCGCCAGTGTCCTCGTAGTAGAGCCAGTTCTCACAAATCAGCGCCACCAGCAGCGCCCCCTTCGCTGTTCTCCCGGTCGTCGCTACGCTGTGGTAGGGTGTCGAGCCATTCGCTTACGTTGTCCGGAAAGTCAAAGAACAGTGCACGGCCTTCGTGCTCAACCCGCAGCTTGGCCGGGAACATCATCGAATACTTGAGTCCCATGTCCCTCAGTCGCCGTTTCACTCCCACGTAGCTCTGGCGTTGTCTCTGTACCGCCCTGGTAAAGTCAGGGTAGAAGTGCACCTCAGAGTTCTGGTACTGTAACGGTCCGTGCCTCCTGGACGCCTGTAAAATTGCGTCCTGATCCCTGAAGTTGAGGAACCTCGCAATGATGGGTCTGGGTGCCGCGCCCGACTTTGGCGGGCCACCTGGTACCCGATGCGCTCTCTCCACCGAGAAGAATTTGCTCAACCCGGGGGGAGTAAGATGGTTCTGTATCAGGTCCTCAACGAACAGGTCTGCCGATGCCTCTTCCGATCCTTCCGGAACACCAATGATGCGGACATTCTGTCGCCTGGCACGACCTTCATAGTCGTCCAGCCTCCTGGAGAATTGGTCAGAGGCGAGTCGTAGGGTCCGGACCTCGGTTTGCAGGTCCGAGACGTCGGTGGTGAGGCTCGAAGTTTTTAAGTCCAGCGATTTCACCCGATCGTTGGTTTTACCCAGGTCGGCTCTGATGAGGGTGAGATCCACCGCCAATGTGTCCACTTTGTGGGTCAAAACCTCGTGCTGTTTCTGTATCTCGGCTCGTATGCCCGAGATGGCCCCCATAATGTCACTGAGGGTGGGCTCGGACCCGTCTGGCGAGCCCGATGAGGAGATGTCCTTAGTGGAGGCCCCCGGTGCAGGCGAGATGCGCAGTTGAGCATATCTATCAATCCTGTTCTGCTGCACTTGGGACTTGCCACGAACTCCTTTGTTCGACGTCTTGTCCGGGTCGCCCTTGCCCGCCATGTTAGGTCCGATGAGACCGTGGGGCCACCACACACAGTTCCGAGCCTAAGGTGCGCCGAGCCGAGGTTGTAGAACAAATGTGGAGCACAGTCTAGTATAGGAGACACAGCAGTATCGGAAATTCCGCCGGTGGGGATCACCACCCAGCACTACGCATCCCAGTCATGCGGAGTGACAGAGACCCAGGAGACAATGGCGCTTCCTTGGCAAGAGGCATCACACGACGTAGCTCAGCGTAGGAACCTCCGATTCGAAAGCGGGAGGCAGGCTCCGCATCAGTGACCCGTCAGCAGTCGTAATCCACCTACGTGGAACAGGATTTCGAGCAGGATTATTGCAGAGGGTCGGAGGGTCTGCGGAGCTCCGAGCTTACGCGGCCATCTTGCTTGCCCGCGAAGCTCCTCCGGGAGTGAACTTCTAATCTACTAAAATTACATACACACAGTCATCACTCATACTACTGTGAGGATACTTAGCTTGAAACAGAACCCCAAAAAGCACTTACAATCTTAGAAAGTCAAATATATAGCCAGAGGAGACCCTTTCAACATTTTATTTCTGTGAAAATAGGGAAAAGCAACAGTGTCAAATTCGTACATAGAGTCACAATCTTGTTCAGTTAATACTATTAAAATATGACCTGGCTTAGATCTGGTTTGCTTCATAGATAAATTCAACACTCTGTGCATAACAAATAAATAATAAAGATAAAAACAAACATTTAATATTGCACCATATGCAGAGTCAAAATAATCAGAAGATTAACATAGATAAAATCCATTAAAAAACCGTGTCAACGCGTTTCGGTGGATCCCGCTGTGCGCACCACCTTCCTCAGGACAAAATTAAAAACAATCTGTTGGAGAAAATTGCAGAAAATAGACCAAAATCACTATTCATTCTTTATAATATGTCTTTCAAACAAATAGGTGTGCTATTCCCTCCCTCTTAAGGTCATAGATCCTATCATTGGGCTTGTAGTCTCTTGAATTACTCATCATCTATACATTGATCCCCAGTTCCCTGTGCTGTTAATTTGTGGGTCCCGTACTTCATACTAGTATCCTCTATTTCTCCTTATACCTCATTGCGCAGATGCCGCTCACATCACCATGTCTCTATGCTTTGTGTGAAACCATCAAATTGAGTACTCCCTGTGAGAAGTTGGCCTGGTATATGATGCTCACTAGCTCTAGTGATCACCTTGTACCATGCCAAACAACCCTTATGATGATTGGTTGTAAGTCAACCTTATAGACCAGCTATCCTATTAGCGTGGACAAAGCAGTCTTAGGCTAAACTCTGTAAAGGCATGTGAAGCAAGCTGTTTTACCATACACAATCCCCTTGAATACCAAATGAAAGGACACCACACAGATATATATTGAAAATATATATATATTTATTTACTACAAATATCCCCTATACTCTTTATGAGCACAGAAGCAAATGCGTTAAAACAAAACACAATTTAAATATACAAAATTTGCACAATATGAATGAGCCCTAGGGGCCACCTAAACTATATACTAAAATAGTGGTATAAGTACCAAGAACCGAAAAGGAAGTAGGCCTAGGGCCTGGGGAATTGCTGGAGCTGTTCGGGACTAACAGTGAAGAAGTCGGGAAAGGCCAGCGGGACTCGGCTGCAGCGCTTAAAGCACATGCATGCACCAATGCAAAGTCAATGGTGCGTAAAAGTTACAAAGTTACTGAAAAGGGAACCTTCCGGATGACCTAGAACCTAGCAACTTGGAACATAGACACTAGAGGTGAATTGCTACACAGGGGCACCGGAGTGCCAGGTTTACCTCACCCACAGGAAGCGGGTGCATATGTCTTAAAGTGTGCCGGGTTTCGTCGCGCTGGTCTATGGAGCCTGTAGATGAAGATGCTGCAGGCGGGTCGTCGTGGAGAGTTCCGGTGGATCCAAGGGTGGATCTGAAGAGGTGAAGACCTGAAAGCAGAGGTGACAATGTTCAAAGTCACTAGCCAGTGACTGCCGTGGAACCAGGAGGGAACCAGGTGATGTTGGGTGCAAACAGGCGAAGAAGTGAAGATTGTCTCTGCAGCCACGTGGACATGAAGAGGTTGAGGACGTCCAGGCGTAGGTCACGAGCTGTCCCACAAAGGCTCTAGCTGATGGCGGTGTCGGCTTCTTGATCGGAGCAAACAGGCCTTGGATAATGCAAGCTACGCAGGAAACGATGCAAGCTTCTCACTCGGACCAGCAAGGTCAAAGAGGTTGCTCCTTTTTACAGGAACGAGGGCCAGTCTGGAGCAACCAGACCAGCGGTGTTGATTTAGGATTTCGTCGCCAAGATGGCCACTAGCCAACGGACTAGTCACCGGGATGGCGCGTGGAGTGGCAAAATGCAAAAGGGCCCCACGCAGATCGTGGAGATGCTGCGGGGCTGATGATCGGTGCAGATGCTGCTCGGTGGTGGGGCTTCTCAAACCCCAAAGCACAGCGTCAAGGGTGCCTCGGGTGCTGCGCAGTCAGCTTCTCGTGAGTCTTTCTAAATGGCCGGTCCCACGTCTCTCGGTGCCTCCACGGGTCTCTTCTTTTCAGGGACTATGGATCAGGCTCTGAGATGTCTGGGAGTCTTGGTCTCGTTGGGCTCTGGGCTCGGTCTCCGGCGGGAGGCGGCGGCAAAGCAGACGTCGAGTTGCTGGATGGTGCCTGTATTCACAGGGTGGTCACTCCTTGGCCACAAGGGAGATGCTCTTCAGTCTTCTGTGCAGCAGAATGTCGAAGTCCAGTTTTCTTCTTAGTTTCAAGTCGAGTTCAGAATTATCTGAAGTCTTGGGACACAGCTCCTACACTTATTCCAAATCTGGGGGCCGGATCACATGCTAGGTCCCTCCTCTGGGTGGGACCAGGAAGGGGGGCGGTTACACCCCCTTTCCTTTGTCCAGCTCCATGCCAGGACTGGGGCTGGAAAGCCCAGCACCGGTTTGGACTGGCTTATGCACGGGGACACCTTGTGTGCCCCAGGCATGTCTCATTCTATTCAGCCCTGTCCTACCCAATACACAAAATCCTGTCTGGGGTGGTGCTCGCACCTCCCAAGGCAGGAAACCCTTTGCCCAAGCCTCCCTCGCTGGAAGGACTCCCAGCAACAGGAGGTCAGACTTGTGTCTGTGGTGGCAGCATCCATTTTGTGATGCTGAGGCTAGAGTTTAACTTTAACCGGGGTTCAGGTTATGTACATGTCGTGTCCCTCTAGAAGGGTGGAATGCTACCCCGTCGCCAGAATTGGTGAGGGGGTATTATCCCAATTCGTATGACACCTTACTCGACATGTTTTGATAAAGCCAAACAAAAGTTAGCAAGTAACCGCGTGGATTATAATGCACTTAAGAGTATATGGTATGGCAATATCCCGGAACAGCTAAGGGAGTTGTTCCCGACAGCTGTAGACGGGCTCAGCTCGTGCCAGAGCACCATCTCACATGAAACCAAGCACTCTGCCTCCAGGATTGTCGAGGCCTTCCATAGGAGTGGCTTATAGGTTAACATGTGTCCAGATAGGTTAGATATAGGTATACTATATCTAAGTAAGAGGTGATTACACCAACTTACCCCAGCTGATTGATCAGCCAGTTGTGTCAAATATGGAGGCCAGGCCAGGGGTGGCATAATACATGCTGCAGCCCCTGGTAGGCCTTGGATACACATATGCCCTGGGTACCTGGCGTACACTGTTACAGGGGCCTATAAGGTGAACCAAATCCAATTGTGTATGTACATGGAGTCCATTTTAAGGAGAGAGCAATTAGCCTGGGGCCCTGAATAGCAGGATCCCAGGCCAACTAAGTCAAAAACCAGCTAAACACCAGGCAAAAAGTTTGGGGGTAACCATAGTCAGATATCCACCTTCCTACACTCCCCAGTATCACCCCGCTATTCTTCTAGTCAGGTTGCCTCTTTTTACCTAAAAAAACTAACAAAACTAACACCTTACATCCATTCTGGAGATATATAGGTGTTTTAATTACACACCTTCTTCAACGTCGTGAAGTATTCCACTTCTCAATTGTTCTTTTAACTTCAATTATTATTAGCTGCTGGGTGAGCTACAATAGGGCAAAAATAAGGGAGACTTCAGTTCCTATTTTTAAACTACTAAGATTATTTAATGTGTATTGTATTCACTTACTTAGGACACAAACGATGCCTCCTATGTCTTAACTATTGACCTTGTTCCATTGGTTTACATCAAAGAGGGTTCAGTGATCCCATTCGTTATCCAGTTTTACTTGTGCGTTATCTAGTGGGCAAGAATAGAAATGTATGCATTATCTATCATAGCGGATTAACCTAATTGGTGTTTCGTTCTTTCTTTTTTGGATAACTCACTTACCGCTCAATTTTTATTGTACTTTCTTCCTTGTAGGAGTTTATTTATTTTACACTCATCAATCGTTTATAGTACTCTGAAAGGGACTTCATTCATTTTTAGGTAAAAAGAGGCAACCTGACTAGAAGAATAGCGGGGTGATACTGGGGAGTACTCAATTTGATGGTTTCACACAAAGCATAGGGACATGGTGATGTGAGCGGCATCTGCGCAATGAGGTATAAGGAGAAATAGAGGATACTATTATGAAGTACGGGACCCACAAATTAACAGCACAGGGAACTGGGGATCAATGTATAGATGATGAGTAATTCAAGAGACTACAAGGCCAATGATAGGATCTATGATCTTAAGAGGGAGGGAATAGCACATCTACTTGTTTGGAAGACCTATTATAAAGAACGAATAGTGATTTTGGTCTATTTTCTGCAATTTTCTCTAACAGATTGTTTTTAATTTTGTCCTGAGGAAGGTGGTGAGCACAGCAGAATCCACCGAAACGCGTCGACACTGTTTTTTAATGGATTTTATCTATGTTAATCTTCTGATTATATTGACTCTGCATATGGTGCAATATTAAATGTTTGTTTTTATCTTTATTATTTATTTGTTATGCACAGACTGTTGAATTTATCTATGAAGTAAACCAGATCTAAGCCAGGTCATATTTTAATAGTATTAACTGATCAAGATTGTGACTCTATGTACGAATTTGACACTGTTGCTTTTCCCTATTTTCACAGAAATAAAATGTTGAAAGGGTCTCCTCTGACTATATATTTGACTTTCTAAGATTGTAAGTGCTTTTTGGGGTTCTGTTTCAAGCTAAGTATCCTCACAGTAGTATGAGTGATGACTGTGTGTATGTAATTTTAGTAGATTAGAGGTTCACTCCCTAAGAAGGTAGTAACATATCAAGATTGAACAGTTAGTTCAACCAAGGGAAAAATCAGTTTTTTATTGTTCATTTCACCCTGTTCCCTTGTTGTTGCATAAGGGTTACTCTCTCTCTTTCTACAGGTTTGCTATGTTTCCATTGATTCCAGCTGAGCTAATGCCGCAATTCCACATCGAGGCACATAGCAAAAAAAGAGTCCAATTTCAGTGGGAAAATGTGATGTGTGCACGTTGAGTTTTGAGCCATTTTTTGTCGCGGGGACTAGGCCTACCCACACAAGAGAGGTACCATTTTTATCGGGAGACATGGGAGAATGCTGGGTGTGTGAAAGTTTGTTGCTCCCCACAGATTCCAGCACTTTCTATCACATAACTATGAGGAAAATGGGGTTTTATAGACAAATTTTGAGGTTTGCAAGGGATTCTGGGTAAAAGAATCTAGTGAGAGCCACACAGGTCAGCACACCATAGATTAACCAGGGTGTCTGATTTTTCAAAATGTACAGGTTTGCTAGGTTTCCCTAGATGCCGGCTAAGCTAGGGCCCAAAATCCAAAGCTTGTCAAATTGCAAAAAAAGGGCCAGTTTTCAGTGGAAAAATGTGATGTATCCATGTTGCGTTTTAGGCAGTTTCCTGTTGCAGGCACTAGTTGTACTCCCTGAAGTGAGGTACCATTTTTATCAGGATACTTGAGGGAATGCTGGGTGGCTGGAAGTTTGTGTCCCCCCCACACCCAGTTTCCAGAACTTTCCATCACAGCAATGTGAGGAAAAGGTGTTTTTTAGACAAATTTTGAGGATTGTATGGGATTCTGGATAATCTAAACGTGGACACAGCCACACATGCCAGCCTATCCTGTATTCCCCTGGATGTCTAGTTTCAAACAATTTACCGGTTTGCTAGGTTTCCCTCGGTACTGTCTGAGCTAGGGCCCAAAATCTACAGCTAGGCATATTTAAAAAAAAAAAAGGATCAGCTTTCAGTCGAAAAATGTGATGTGTCTACAATGCGCTTTTGGCTGTTTCCTGCCGGGACACTAGACCTACCCACACAAGTGAGGTGTCATTTTCATCAGGAGACCTAGGGAAATAAAGCATAGTAGAAGAAATATTATTTCCAATTGTCTTTCACTGCATTTGTGCCTTTCAAATGTAAGACTGTGTAAAAAAGAAGTAATTATAAAAAATGCCCTCTAATTCACATGCTAGTATGGGTACCCCACAAGTTAAAATATGTGCAAATAACTACTAATTCTAAACTCCATATCTTGTTTCCATTTTGGAAATACATAGCTTTCCTTGATACCTATTTTTACTTTTTATATTTTACCAAACAAATTACTGTATGCTTGGTACACTATGAAAAACCATGGCAAGGTATAGCTGCTCAGTTATTGGCTCTGGGTACCTCGGGTTTGTGGTGAACCCACAAACCCTATCTATCCTGCAACCAGAACAGTCCAGCGAATGTTACAGTGTAGTGCTTTTGAAAATCTGCCACAGTCAGAAGACGTTTCAGGTGAAAACATAGGCACAAAAGACAGTTTTTTCAACTCCAATTTCATTTTGTTTATTTTAGCTGTTGCTTTCTGGAGGAAAATCTTGAAGAATTGACAAAAATGACTTGCTGAATTTAGAATTTTGTCTACTTTTCAGAAATGTATAGCTTCACGGATCAACATTAGTTTCACACCCATTTCTACCACTTACTGAAAGGAGGTTGAAAGCATGAAAAATATCAAGAATGGGCTATGCCCCTGTAAAATGCCCAAATTATGGTAAAAGATTTGGTTTTCTGGCAGAAGTCTGCCTGTTGCTGAAAGCTAGGCACATGGTGATTTTAGCACTGAAAAACTTTTGTTGATACCATTTCCAGGGGGAAAATGAGGTGCTTTCTTCTGCAGCACTTTTGTCCCATTCTTCCTCAAAACTCCGAAGTTTAGCTATATTCTGGCTAATTTCTTAGTCCCGTCTTGGGAAATCAACAAATCCTGGGTACCTTTAGAATCCCCAGAATGTTGGAAAAAAAGTACACAAATTTGGCGTGGATGCCTTAAGTGCACAAAACATTTTTGGGGCCTTGAACATCGTGATATGGCGCTCATCCAGGGGCTAGAGGGATGGGCAAAAAAAAGCCTGCTTGGAGAACGGGTAAAGTGTGCATGACTTGTGTGGGCTGCCCTAGAGGGCCGACCAAAAAGTCATTGCGCACTTAGGAGTAGGTAAACCACTCCTCCATTGCTCCGAGAGCAGAGCAGCACCACCTCCCTGCTTGCCTCAAACCAGCAGGATGCAAAGCAGAACATGATAATAACTCTAAGTGAAACAGGATTCCTAGGCATTTAATTTTATCAGGTTTCCAGGAAAGACCCATAACAGCAAAAGGGATTTTGAAGCAGAACTTATTTAAAGGCATCACTTCTGACTGTCGTGTAGTCCCAATAAACCTACATAGGATCTGCATGTTTAGACAACATACACTATAGGATTGGTGTCAGACTGATTCTAGACACCCCAACATGTATAGCATGTATACCAGCTAGCTCACAGTGCCACTAGAAACCCCTCTTACCAAGGAGAGAATAGTTCTTGGCAACTATCGATCATGACAACCCTGATCCCTCAAGATCTTTGAAACAGTGTATTACTTTTCACTTAATCACTCTTGCTCACTTCGTCTCAGAGAGATACACAGAATAAAAGGTGGGGACATTTTTCAATAAGCGTTTACTGAAGCAGCATCATTCTAGTGTAAAATAGGTGTGCTGAAACAAACATAAGACAGTAACAGATATAAATGATTATAAGCACTAAGTGTATAAGGATGGTAGAGTTCTACCATTGTGCTAGAACAATGAATATAGGCAAGTATATAAAATACATGACCATAAAATGCATACTCCTACGATGCGACCCTAACTAGATAAACCTAAGTGTACCTAGCATGTTTGTGGGTTTAAAGCCAAGAATCCCTCTAGGATAAAGTCATTCCCATTACCAGAAGTGAGAGAATGTGGGACCCTGTCTTGGTCTCGAGATGGACACCCGCAAGGAATGTCAGACCACTGCGAGCTGAAGTGTCTGCGGGCAGGAACCTCAGCGTCTCGCGTCAGTGTGTCAGCCTGGAAGTACTTTTCTCCTGTGACTACCTCAGCAAGATGTGATGCATATATATCCAAAGTGGTACCCCCTGGGGATATACCTTGCTGTGTCATGTTGGACTGGGATGATGGAAGGAATGACCGTTCTACACAGTTATTATGCACGAGATGGTAGGCCTGCTGTCCTGCTGTGATTTCAAGATTCCTCATGCATAATGAATGAGGCTTAAGCTTTTCAGAGAAATCCCCATGTCATCTCCGGACATTACCATAACTAGGTAAAAGGTCAGTACTAAGAACCATTATGTAGCGTAATGGTAGGTGAGAAAGTAGGTGAACGTTTAGGTGACTACCTGAGCTTATTGCGGAACCTATATGGAACATGACAGAACCTCCCTATGTCAAGTTTTTAATCAGACACCTTCAAATGTGCATGTAGCTCTTCAAAGCAGTGAGGAAGAGATGTTTTTGGTATGGAGATAGTAAGAAGAATGTAATCTACATATTCTGTGCATTTAATGTGTACTTTATTTACCTGAAAACCAGAAAAGGCAGCCAAATGCTTCAGCCTATATAAGAAAGACTCAAGTGCTAGAATAAACAGCAGGGGCAATAGAGGGGGACCCTGCCTTGTACCTCTGTGAAGATGGAAGTATGAAGATTGTACTCCATTGGCCAGGACAGAAGAACAAGGTGGGGAACATAATAAATAAACTAGTTGAAGAAATCCTGGGATAAACCCATGCCAATGAAGAGCGTACATTAAAAATTGCCAGTCAATCGGATCAAATGCCTTTTCAGCATCCAAAACTACAGCCGCCAGGGAGTGTTTAAGTTTAGTTGCTTTACTGAGAATATTCAGAAAGACCTGTAAATTATGTACAATATTCCTATTTTTAACAAAACCTGACTGCGCAATGTCAACTACATCAGGGATGAAGTCATTAAGTCTGAGGGCCAGTGCTTTAGCGAATATTTTACAGTCTGTATTTATCAGCGATAAGGGGTGGTAATTCTTGAATTGGGAGGGATCTGTGTTTTTTTCCCAGAATACCACAAACCATAGCTTCTGTAAAAGAGCCGGATGATTTATTCAGTGAGAGAAAATGAGTAATTTGTTTAAATAACTTAGGGAAAAGTAATTTAGAAAACTGAAGGTAAAATTAGAACGTGAACCCATCTGGTCCAGGTGCTTTAACTATTGGAAGACGTTTTATTGCTGAGAACAATTTTTCCACTCGTAATGGGTTCTCGAGAGGAGCCAGATCAATTTGTGAGCACTTACATATTGAAATGTGACAAAAAAAAATAGTTGCGAGAATCCAAAAAGCGCGGATTCAGGGGTATATAAGGTTTGATAATAATCAACAAAATACTGAGCAATGTACCGATCACAAAATAGGTTGATGTCAAATTGATTTGTAATTGATTTAATTGAGGAGTTTTCCTTTCTACATCTTGGGTAATTAGCTAACAGGGATCCAGTTTTATTTCTACCCCCATAGTATCTAGCATTGATCTTAACACCTTGGCTGCTAGAGGTTTTCCCCTCCTGTGCTGCAACCCAAGATATACCATTGTTCATGACGAGCTCAGCTCGTCATAAGCACAGCTCCACTGTGCCTCATGACGAGCTCATGAGCATGGAAGGGGTTAAGGAGGGCTCCACATGCTTTCTACATAGTTAATTTATTGAACTGACTCTTAGCTGCCATCAGCCCATATAGGTCAGTTTTAATATTCTTAGACATGAAGTATCTGTGCTCTAATCGCTTGATTTCACTTGGGATGTAATCAGATTCTTACTCCATAGCCTTTTGTTTGTTAGAAACGTAGCTAATAATGAATCCTCTGGAAGCAGCTTTAAATGAGCCTCAAACAAAGTGAAAAGAGGTCTCTCCTATATCATTAATCTCAAAATAATCATGAACAAACGCCTCATAAAAAGTGATGAAAGCTTTATTGGAAAGTAGGTGGTTTTTATGACTCCAGCGGGATCTAGGTGGGGTATCCCGAAGAACGTCTAGATCGGTACAAACAGGGGCATGGTTTGATATCAAAATTGATCTTATCTCCAAATGAACCATGTGTTGTGTGAGGTTTGCTGAGGAAGACATAGTCTATTCTAGTCTGTGATCCATGAGGGTCAGAGTAGAAGGAGAATTATTGAAGAGAGCAGTGTGCTAGTCTCCATAAATCCGAAAGGGCTTTGTGTGTGATAGCATACTTAAATGCTTTGTGTACTTTATAAGGAAGAAGTCTTTTGTATGAGTGTCGGTAAAGAAATGAGTCAGTAATTTGATTGCAAGATAAAGTTTTTAGTCAAGGTTTGAGTTATCTATTGAGAAATATTCTTTCAAAAAGAGGGATGAGTAGGACCATAAACCTTAAGTATAGTAAAAAGGATACCATCAATTTTAGGTTGTACCAAAACCCATTTACCCTCTCCATCATTTTCCTGGGTAACAAATGAACTACTTAGACCTTTATGACATAAGATGGCTAACCTGTTCTTATGTTGTGCAGATGGGGAAAAGTAGAGTTCACCCACCCATTTTTTTAAGCTTGTTAATATCTGCTTCAGTAAGGTGAATTTCCTAAAGTACTGCGAGTTGGCAATGTAATCTAGATAAGTGAGACAATACACATTGGAGTTTAATGGGATTTTGTCAAGCCTTTTACATTTCAGTTTGTTATTTTAAGTGGCATGCGAGAAAAAGTCATTCATGAACATCAAGGAAATCTATAAGCTTAATAATAGTTTATGAACAACGTTTCAACTGTGAAATCATAGAGGGAAAAGGAAAACGGAATTAGAAGAGAAGTAAAGTAAAGAGTGCAAAAAAATGATGGATTTAGGCCCAGATCTTTGTACTGGGGTGAATGTATGACATTGTTCTGCATTCTGTCCATCAACTGTGTTTTTTGCAATTTTCACCCCGAGTGGGCTGGGTATGCTCAGACGTGAGTCCCAGGCTCTCCACATCACTGGAGTCAAGCTATCCAGGCTGAAGGAGGCTGATAGCCAGAAACCGGTCCTTGGATGCTTGATTCCGGTCTAGGAAAGACATGGCTTGGTAGTACGGGCTGGACTGTTCCCATGAGGCACAGGGTCAAGGCTGATTTGCATATAGCCAGTGTCTGACCTAGGGTGGTGTGGAGTGCAAAAAAATGATGGATTTAGGCCCAGGTCTTTGTACTGGGGTGAATGTAAGACATTGTTCTGCATTCTGTCCATCAACTGTGTTTTTTGCAATTTTCACCCCGAGTGGGCTGGGTATGCTCAGACGTGAGTCCCAGGCTCTCCACATCACTGAAGTCAAGCTATCCAGGCTGAAGAAGGCTGATAGCCAGAAACCGGTCCTTGGATGCTTGATTCCGGTCTAGGAAAGACATGGCTTGGTAGTTCGGGCTGGATTGTTCCCATGAGGCACAGGGTCAAGGCTGATTTGCATATAGCCAGTGTCTGACCTAGGGTGGGGTGGAGTGCAAAAAAATGATGGATTTAGGCCCAGATCTTTGTACTGGGGTGAATGTAAGACATTGTTCTGCATTCTGTCCATCAACTGTGTTTTTTGCAATTTTCACCACGAGTGGGCTGGGTATGCTCAGACGTGAGTCCCAGGCTCTCCACATCACTGGAGTCAAGCTATCCAGGCTGAAGAAGGCTGATAGCCAGAAACCGGTCCTTGGATGCTTGATTCCGGTCTAGGAAAGACATGGCTTGGTATTTCGGGCTGGACTGTTCCCATGAGGCACAGGGTCAAGGCTGATTTGCATATAGCCAGTGTCTGACCTAGGGTGGTGTGGAGTGCAAAAAAATGATGGATTTAGGCCCAGATCTTTGTACTGGGGTGAATGTAAGACATTGTTCTGCATTCTTTCCATCAACTGTGTTTTTTGCAATATAATACCCTGGAGCTAGAAAACAGTGGGACAGCAGCAGGTCATACAGAGTGCATAATCCAAAAAAACACGGTACCTAAATAAAATAGAACATTTTGTTGGTAGAGGAAACAAACCAACAAGGCTACAATAACAATCCTGTTTTTCCCTTAGCACCAATTTCCATATCCTCAAGGCGATCCTGTTGAAGAAAGTCCTGCAATTGAGGTGGGTCCTCAAAAGTTTAAGAGTTCTCCATGAAAGTGATTTTAAAAAGCATCGATCAACAAGACTGTATCTGATATTCATGGATTTTAGTTGCGGATGATGTTCAAGAAAACGTTTCTTCCTTTTGGCAGTCGCATTGGAAACATTCTGCAAGAAATTGATCCTATGACGAGACCATTGGAGAAGCCCTGCTTGTTTAGCCACTGAGAGGATGTGGATTACATCAGTGTGCTGCAAGTAAAGGATAACAATGCCTCTAGGTCTGTGATGAGAAGTTGTGGCAGATGGTTTGGGACTGTGGTGATGAGCTCCTTAAATATTAAGCTGACTGTGGTCCGGTAAGCGAATTATAGTCGGGCTTATCCTTTGCAAAAAGGAAATCATATTGGTTCCCTCTGAGTTCTCCGGAATACCATAAAGATGTAAGTTATTTCTCTAATTCCTGTTTTCCTGGTCTTCGGTAGCCCATTTGAGTAGCTCTATTTCCTTTGTCAGCGGAGAATCCATTGGGAGCGAGTCTTCCACATCACTAATCCTTTGCTCGACAACTGTGATGTGTTGATCACAACAGGTACACGTTAGTTTCCACAACAAAGGGTTTTAAAGGCCTTCATTCTTCCATTCCATCATCCAAGGAGAACAGAAGTTGTGACTCATAAGAAGAATCTTAGTCTTTCTTTAGTCTCTTGAGTCTTTTAACTGGAGCAGAGGGTTTCCTTTGCAATGCTCTGGATGCAACAGTAGAACACCTTATCCTCAGGTCACAGGAACTTTCCATCAGGGCTGACAGGAACCTGAGAACAAGGTCCGGCTGAATAATGGTAGGCCATATGATGATCTTGATGGAAGAGGAGGGCCAATATACAGTTCAAATCCTGTAGTGAGTCTTAGTCGGATTGCCAGAATGATGTGCACTGTGCCCACTGGAGAGGTAAAAAGCCGAAGACCCAATTATGGCTCAGGTGGCAGAAAAGAACATGTCTTGGCTGATTGCAGTAATTAAGAGACTGCAAGTAACACCACTAAGAAAGAAAGAAACACAAGTGCAAAAGACAGCATGAAAAATGAATGTTTCTTGAAAATATTCCAAGGATGCCCTTTTCGAGGACCAAAGTATGTATATGAAGCTGCCAAAGTAGAGGAGATGAGGAAAATGACTGTAGCCGCCATGACTTGGCATAATTCCACTTAGGTACGCATGAAAGTCTCATAAGGCAGCACCTCCTAACACTAGCAGCATGTCCAGAAATTTGCGATGGTAACAAGGCAAAGAAGTCCAAGGAAAAATGTGGTGCCCTTTGAAAAAATAAAGAAAGTCTCTTACTATGACAGGAACATTGATGTGGCATTAACCAAAGCTGGAGAAGAGGATGCTGTAGCAGACGTGGTGCATCGTATAATTCCTCACAGGAATCCAGCATGGCAACATCTTCTGAAGTGCTTCAAGGAACACATGGAGTTCTGTACTAATGCTGTGCACTAGTAGTGAAAAAGAAAGGTTGGTAAGGAAGGTGCCAACCTTCTGACGCCAAAATCCAGACTTGGAAGGAGGCTTCGTAAGTAAGAAGCACCTTGGACCCAAGTGTTCACCAGAGACAACGGGGTGGGCAAAAGTCCCCCAGCCATCTTGTATGGTGCTCGTGACACACTCTAAATATGTACACTTGAAGACACAAATTTTCCATTAAAAAAAATCATGAATCACTTCTTCACTGGTGGCACTTAAAAATGTTGTAGTTCAATTCCACCTGCACCAATATTTCCAACTCTACTCTCAAGTTTAAGCTGAAACACAATTTGTTTAATCGTCATGGCTCCTCTCTTCATCCTTGGACATAGCCTCTCTCAAACCCAGGTTTAAACTCCTTCTCTCTCTCCTACCCTGAACTGCGTGAGACCTAGCCAAATGCCTCTGCCCGTCTATGAACAAGCATTTACAATGCAATAGGTCTCACAATTACATTATTTTGAGCTATTGACATTGTAAATGGCAATGCCTTTCAAAAAAATTAAAGGCATTGTTATTTACAATATCAACAGCAACACCTATTGCATTGTATAGAGCGGTGTCTGCGAAGACGGCACCGCGCTTATTAAAGTAAAAGAAAAAACAGCTGAAACGCAAGGGAAAGAGAGACAGGCTGAAACACAAGGAGAAGAGAGACACAGGCTAAAGCACAAGGGAAAGAGAGACACAGGCTAAAGCACAAGGGAAAGAGAGACACAGGCTAAAGCACAAGGGAAAGAGACATGGGCTGAAGCACAAGGGAAAGAGAGACACGGGCTGAAGCACAAGAGAAAGAGAGACACAGGCTGAAGCACAAGGACTATATTAGAGGTAGGATGAAACACAAGAAAAAAAGGGATACAGGCTGAAACACAAGGGAAAGAGAGGCACAGGTTGCATCACAAGGGAAAGAGAGATACAGGCTGAAGCACAAGGACAATAGAGACAGGATGAAACACAAGAAAAGGGGATACAGGCTGAAACGCAAAGGAAGGAGGCTTAACTACAAGAGCAAGGGGGAAAAACAGCAGACATAAACAAAAAGGAAGTCCCTGAACATCATTGCAGAACACTGGGGAAAACCCTTCAGAGCTGAAGTCCTTAATCACAGACAGCTCCCCGGTTTGCAGTGTCTGATCTTCAAATTGTCGATGTTGTCCTTAAGGTTGCAAGGTCTATCGTTTATTTCTGCAGTTGATAATGTTTTACTTTAAGAGGGATACTCTCAAAGTGTTTTGTTACACACCTCACAGTCACACGGCGCTTTATAATCACGTACAATAAAACAAATACATTATATCTCCATTATTTCACTTAGAGGCTGATCTCATGGATAGGGGCGTGCTGGGACAGGCCCACGCTCGGGTTTGGGGTGCTTCTATTACTATTTTTGGGGCCTGGAACCGTACACCTTCTGCAATTCAAACACATTTGCTATTTGTGCACCTTGCGTCCTCGCTTCTCAGTGCTCCGTTGTTCTCCGAGATCTTCGTGCTGTAAATGTTGGCGCTACACTTTGCACTGTCGTGGGCGCCGGGGAGTCGTGTGCCCCACTCCATCCAATCCCACCTCCTGTCTGAGTGCCACGGCCGATGCATCCTCGCAGATTCTCGCATTCCGAAGCCCGCCTTGAATCCTCCACCCAAATCACCTCCTTGAGCTGCACTCCGAGCGGCTAGAGGCGGCCAGCAAACAGAACAGCACATTTGTGTAGCAAGACACAATGGATAAAGTAGTTGAGGCACTATCTCACATCGCGTCTCCTGAGCAGGGGCAGTGCAGGAGCCGATACCTCGTCCTCCCTGAAAAGGGGGAGGTGGGAGGCTGTTATTGAAAAGAGGGTGGGCGGTGTGGAGGGGTTGGCGCTCCCTCAGGTAGGGTACCAGGTCCTGCTTTCACCTGAAGTGTTCATGCCAATAACACCTGATTTTGCAAGACAAAGAGAAATGCATTCTGCACATGCCAAGATCACACACTGATGGAAAAGGAAGCTGGGAGAGGGCACCAGAAAAGGGGGGAGGGGGGGGTGGCATTTGCGGGGTGGAAGAAGAGGTGCCAGCAGCAGGCAGCAGGGAAGACATGCCCGAAAGATGACCACAAAGACGAGGGCACCCGTAAAAGGGCAGGAAAATAGGTACTGGTAGATGGGCAGCAGGGAAGAGGTGCCACAGTAGGGTTTGCAGGTAGGGTTCCCCGCAGAGCGGAAGTTGTACTAGGACAGTGAAAGGAGGGAACAG
Organism: Lissotriton vulgaris; assembly: GCF_964263255.1. Classification (NCBI taxonomy): domain Eukaryota; kingdom Metazoa; phylum Chordata; class Amphibia; order Caudata; family Salamandridae; genus Lissotriton; species Lissotriton vulgaris. Next base: position 504,809,498 of record NC_141687.1, on the reverse strand, counting down.
TTACAAAAAACGGAGTGCAGGAAGAGGTGCCAGCTGGGACTGGGATCGTGGGCTTTAGCGCGGGGGGAGGGTAGGGATGGAGAGGGATTGGCTGGGGACCGGGGCTGGGGGCAGATGCGGTGTCATTTGAGAGGCAGTAAACAGGAGGTGCCAGCAGAGCAGCAACAGGGACCCTCTTGCTCTCATTTATATCCCTATGGTGTGCTGCGCTTCGTTGCTTTATAGCTAGGATACCACTTCATAAGCCCCGTGAGTACGTAGGAGGAGGCTTTGAGGAGCGCACCTGGAGGTGGAGGGGGCTTGATGGGTGTATCTTGTTCTGCGACCCATGGGTGTCAGGGGTTTGAATTTCTCTGGAGTTTTTGGGGGTCCTTTGCGAACTCTCTAAATATCGTGATCAGGGCATTCTCTCGAGTTTATAATCTCGGCGCTGGGACGGATAGCGTTGTTTGAGTGACACGCCGGTCTGACGTGGTGAGAGAGGTACTGAGACAAGTTCTGTTTAAGAGTCCGAAGGTCATGCATCTCCTTGAGATGCGTCTGTCCTCACGGGTAGAGGCCTTTGTTAGAATGGGCGGTTCAAACCTCATCAGTGAAATCAACTATTTCTTCTGCACTTATGTGTATGAACTGAGCCAGTCAGTGAATTTGGAGTTTAATCAATTGTTTGGAATCAAATGATGTGCCGCTTTGAGTGCTGTGCACTTGCTGAACAGCACTGCCCGCAGAGTTCACTCTCTCCAGCTGGTGGGGGGTGGGGGCGTCCTTGTTGTTGTGGCTGCACTCTGAGAGCATAGGCAGGACACCGCTACCCCGGACTGTCCTTGCCCCCTCGGAGCTTCCCCGGATTCCATGGCGAGATTTCAGCGTGCCTCCCCCTCTCCAGGCTCAAGTTACAGACCTGTACACCAAGCACAGCTGCTCAGGGCTGTGGCCAGGAGAGGCTGTGTGTGAATACAGAACCCGCCTGACGCACTGAATCACCAGCCATCTCGGGGTGTCACTTGTCCTGTGCGGGTAGACCGTCGTAAACAACACAAAACATTCCTGCACACAATAGATCGTCTATAGAAATCAAATGGCAAGGCAGCTGAGGGCAGAACACAAAACAGAAGGTCTCATCGCGCCAGTGGAGCATGAAAGCTGATCGTCGTGTGAAAGGCGCAGCGTTCACAGGAGGGGAAAGTGAGGAGGGTGGGGGGTGTGTACAAACACTGAAAGTACGATAGGGCTGCTCCACAAAGCTCTCGAGGGAGGGGGAGGAACAGCAGAGAGTAGGGTGGAGCTAGAGTAGAGAGGGGAGGGAGGGAATCCCCGGTCCTCTCAGTGAACCCCCGCGCCTGTGAGCTCTGTGCCTGGCCGGAGTAGTAAACAGAGTAATAAAACACACCTCCACTGATAAGAAAGTTCTTTACCACAGCCATAAAGCAGGCCATGGTGTACATAGGGGCTGTCAGAAAAGCGGACAGGGTGGCACCTGAAAACACTCCTTTCCATTGGGAAGCCAGCGTTTAACATAAACGCTGACGCTACCCAATTTAAAAGAGTACCCTTTTTCTAACTATATCTCTCGCAGAGGCGTGGCAGCTTCGCTGCTTCGCCCATGTGAGATCTAAAAAAGTGTGAGAAATTAGGTTGTTGCTTGAGTGGGATGTTAACCCTGCTCAAGCAACAGCCACAATCCCTATCAGGGTGAACCACAAATGCCACTGAATTAGCCTGTGCTTAACCCGTTGGTAGCTTGGCACAAAAGCAGTCGGGCATAACTAGAGGCAATGTCTTAAGTATTTATGCAGTACACAAACATTAATAAAGCGAAAAAACAACAGGCAGTCCTCTGAGAGTGGAACCGAACAGTTGGTCTGAGGATCCTATTTTTAGTTCGAGCTTTCAAGACCTCTTGTATATGCTTTAGTATCTACTTCATATGCTTTAGTATATACTTCTTTGTGGACTTACTGCTTTTCAGTGGTTTGTTTCAGTGTCCTTAAAAAATACTTGCTTGCTAGTGGTCAATCTTTCCTATTTGTCCCTTCATTCAATCCCTTGTTACTTTCCTATATCTACATATCTGATCGGAGTAGTATGTTGGACTTTGGACTCCTGACAATATGGACTTTACAGTGATGTTTACATCCACCATGACTGACTACTTCACTTGGGTTTTTTAAAAAAAATTTTTTATTTTTGTTGCAAAACAGAAATAGTATCTTTGACATCATCCGTCACATATCCATATACATTCGTAGGGTCTCTACAGAATACAAAATAAATGGGAAACGGCAGATGGTGTGACATCACCCCTCAGTTACGTTGTGAGCCTGGTGATCCGGGTGACTTGATGAAAAGGAATATACATGTATCGTAAAAATTACAGTTTGCATTTTATGTTTTTTCTAGTGTTTTGCAATTAGCAAACTTAAACCAGTAAAAGGGCACACATAACTCGGCATGTAAGTGAGGTAGTGTCTACAGTATCTCGCATCACAGTCTATCTATAGAAGGACCAATCAGACGTTCCTATGCCCCCCGCCCCATTCCACCCCCCCATACCAACCTCCTAACGCAAGTCCATCCCGCTTCACTTGGTTTTTACTGCCCCTTTAACAATCCTCGTACTCCACTGCGCCTTTAACTCTGTCCCCTTAAATTTCCTCATCGCCCATAGCTGGAAAAGACCAGCCGTAGTTCTCTGATCAGAGCTGCTGTGATGGGGTTCTATGCTGCTCAGTGAGCCCTTTACTTGTGCACTAGTTACATTACATGCATTCATAATAATTTTTTTCGGCATGGTACATTAAAGTAATATGTACAGAATTGCACAACGTTATGCTACCCCCACAGTCATATTGACTAAACAATTTCATCACTATCTCACTCTGACTCTCTCACTCTGACTGTGGATTTTCGCTGTAGTATTTTCTTTCACACTGGTTTCCTGCCACTTAATTATGGTAACTTGAGTAGCCTGTGGTCACAGTCTGAAAAATGTTACAACATGGCGACATTGTGTGGTGAAAGAAAGAAAGCACATGTTGTAGCTACATCACATGCAATTGAACAGTCTGACAAAACAAACCCTCAGCATACACAAAGCAGGGGCTTTAAAGAACAACACAAACATCAACGAGGGCAATAGAGAGCTTTTAGTGCACTTCACTAGTGAGAAAAAGGCAAAGAAAAGAAGCTGCACCTAAGAAGTGAATAGACAACACTTAAAGCCGAAGTTACCTTACACACCCTTCCATCGAGGCTGTTATTGTCCTGTGGCGTTTATGCTCATACCATCTCTCCTGAGAGACAATGTTTGCAGTTGACGTAACCGTGAGGAAAGTAAGCAACTACACATGACATTGGTAGCTCAAAAAGTGGGATAAATGCGGAAATATGTTTGCTTAATAAAAGTTTTAAAAATTATGCTAGGGCGAATATTGTTGCCAGAGAATATGGTGAATCTGTCTTTAATGGCGTCTGGTATCACAGAATTAGCTCTTCCTTGATTCATAATTAAAAACCTTTGAACCTCACAAGGGGCAGGAGAATGCTATATAAAGAAAAAAAACAGTTAATCAGTAAATGCTGCAACATAATATGGTCCTCTATTACTCCATTGACCCAGATGATTTATACTACACTGATTGATTATTTTATTTTAGCACATAGCTGCCAGGATAATGTGGAAAACTTCACTGATTTCTGCAGCGCTTGCTGGTCCCACTGAGCCTTAATAATTTCAGTGAGCCCGAACTCACTTTGTGGACTCCTCCCCCGTACTATGTGTCATGAAACCATCTACCATTGTCACCTGCATGGTGTAAATACTTATCTGATAGAGACTTTTAGCTGAAGATACCTTACCTTTTAATTTCCCAGGCATCAGGCTGGATCTGGAAACTTATGCTGAGCAATACCCCTTGCACGCGACGTTGAGTGGCTCCATTCGGCTCCGTGTGAAGTCGGTAGCGTCGGTTATGATGTTGATGTGCCTTTATAGGTGCCAGCCAGATGCGTGGATGTCAGTTCTTTTCTTTCTGTGACAGTTAAGCGCCGATCAGGAAAGAGCTACCCCTCTGCTGCTTTTTGGCAGGCTTTTTCTCGACTCTCGTCAATATTTTTGGATTCGACCTCGTGTGCGAGGGATGTCTTCGAGAAAGACAGGTTTCAAACCATGCAGGACTTGTTTCCGCATGATGCCAGTCACCAATCCTGACCTCGTTTGTCTGTGTTGTCCTCCTGAACAGGACCACGATATGAGGTTGTGTTCAGACTGTCAGGCGATGGCCCGAAGACCTTGAGGGAGCCAGCCATGAAGTTGCTTGCGGCCCGGCAGTTGACACTGTCAGGCGAGACTCCGAGGAGGTCACGGTCCCATTTGAAGAAGAGGAGGTCGCGGCACTGCTCACCGAGCCCTAAGTCCTCTTCCTCCCATTTGAGGTACTCTGGGCACTCGGGGAAGAGGCACAAGAAGAAGAAGAAGCGGACTTCGACTTCACCTCAACTGGTGTCTGTCATTGAGAAAGGTAAGGAACACCAACGCACTAGACACGATTCTGCGGAGCCGGAGCCAGAGTCGACTTTGAGCCTCCCACCCTTTCAAAATGTGTTTTGAGTGGAATGACCACGTTGGTGAGCCCTCAGGCCGTGTGGAGTCGGCTCCGGCGCTGGTGGGGCTCAGGGATCTGATCCCGGATCTGAGTCGACACCGGTCATGCCAACGCGACCTCCCCCGGCATCGAATCCGAAGTCGATGCCTGCGACGTTGCCAATGCCCATCGGTAACGCAAGCCACATCCTCATCCCCGATACCACGGAGCCAGAACGGAGTTGAATGATGTAGATTCCGACGTCGACAGAACCCAGGGGTTCAATGTTGTTGCCAGAGCACTTTGTGGATGTGCTGGGCTCAGGAGAGGAATAGGAGGATTCTGGAGACCCTCTTGAGAACCAGGATGTCTCTCAGGAGACAATGGACTGGTATGGGTAACCTGGGGAATCCAGTGGTCAGTATACTTCCTCAGACACTGGCATGCTCTCCCTGCCTACAGTTGCTACAGAGGAGGGGGCGTCCTATGCAATGGTGGTTAAGAGTGCAGCTGAGGTCCTTGGACTGGAGCTGCCCGCAGTGCAGGTCAGGACTAATCTCCTTTACCGAAGTGCTTCAACCTGGTTTTTTCACTTCTGAACCCCTATTTCTTTTTAATGAGGCACTTACAGATGTCCCTCTAGGAAAATGGTCCAAGCCTAGCACAAGTGCTCCTGTGAATAGGACGATTGCACAGCGCCATCGCCGGCTCCGGGCGACCCAAAGTTCCTCAGCCAACACCCCATCCCAGAAAGTTTGGTGATGCAGGCCTTTACATCCCAAGGCACATTCCCTTCCACCCCTCCGGTTAGGGAATCCAAGAGACTGGACTCATTTGAGAAGCAGATATTTTCTTCCTCCAGTCTGGCATTGTGGTCAGTGAATACCACCTGCTTATTGGACCGTTTCCCCACTCCCTTTGGGAGACGGTTGCGCAGGTGCTGCCACAAGTCCTAGAGGAGGCCCGGGCTGTGCTCTCCCAAGCTGTCAAGGACAGGAGAGATGCAGCAAAATTCACTATACCGTGCGGTTTAGACACAAACGATTCGCTGGCCAGATTGATTTTAACCCCGGTGGCCAAGAGACGCCACGCCTGGCTTCGTACAACTAGATTATCGGGGGATATCCAAGCCAATTTCATGGACATGCCCTTTGATGGAACCCGCCTTTTTGGGGAAAAGGCAGACTAGGCCCTTTTCAGGTTCAAGGACTCTTGAGCTGTGGTAAGATCCCTGGGCTTCTCCTCCACTCCTCGTGGCCAGTCTTCATTTCGCCACTTTTGTGGCAACGGAGGGGGTTTCCAGCAGCGTCAGTCCTATCCTAGCCACCGTCCCGCTCAGACTACCCCAGCCGAGCAAGGACATGGACGCTGTAAATTTAGTCCTCGGAATCACGGCTAGAAGTCGTCTACCACACTGCCCCCAACAGCCGCACCCTCCTACCACTCCTAGGCTGATTCTGCAGGACCAAGTTACTCCAGTGCAAGGGAGAATTTGTCATCATCTCCCCTGCTGGACATCTATAACAACAGACAAGTGGGTCTTGCAGATGGTACAGAAGGGCTATTCTTTTCCTTTCCTTTCTTTTCCTTCTCCAATTTCCTCCAAGTCAGGAACGGCTGGCAGAGGATCATTTAAAGTTGCTCGCAGAGAAAGTTATAGCTCTTTTGGCCAAATGAGCTATAGGGATCCCAGTTTCTGATTAGGCAGTGGCTGTTATTCACTCTACTTTCTGATTCCGAAGAATACCAAGGGGCTACGGCGCTTAACCACTCACTGTATGTTGACCAAGACTACCAGCCATGTGCCGCTCGAACTAGATGGGGGCAGAGCTGGGCCAGGAGTTAACTGATGAACAATGGACATACAACAGAGCGAAAAAGTCTCTTCCAATAGTAGGCTGTGTATCATTCACTACAAATTTCTCCAGGGCAGCTACTAAACCCCAGTGCAGCTACACAGGTATGGCCTGCGTGACTCCGACAGCTGTGCTAGATGTCGAGCAGGACAAGCAGATTTCCTACATCTAGCGTGGACATGCCCTGGATTACTGGCAACAAGTTCTGGAGACCCATGCCTTCCACATCTATTCCCAGGTCTCCACTTATTACACTTCTAGGCTATACTGCACACATTCCTGTTACGTACAGAAAATGTGTGTCCTTTTGTCTTGTTTTGGCTAAGCGTCGTGAGGCTTGCAGGTGGGGCCGCGGACGTAGGCCTAAATTTAAGGAGTGGCTAGGCAATGATATGATCCTTTGGCAAGAACAAATCTGTACATATGCTGAATTGCTCCCCCGCTCCTCATGCCCCGTGACATATGGGGTTGCTGCAGGCATACTTGTTGGAACACCCTGTCGCTGCTAACTCATAAGCCCACACACTTGTTATATGTTCCTTATGTGCCTTCTGTAGTTGTGAAACCTGCTGTGTAAAAATCACTTTGTCGTGTTGCTTGTGTTGAAATGCACAGAATGCTATGCCATTGTTAATCATACTACTGTTAAATGCTTGCAATGTATCTTGTCGCGCTTTGATATCTCTCTACTTTGAATGACAAGGTTCCTCATTTGACGATTACAATACCTAACCTGCTCTTGATGATAATGTACTTTACTGTACTTGTTGAATGATCACTTGTATCTCGCTGACGGTTTGTTTCAATAAAAAATAAAAAAATAACAAGGGGCTACGGCCCATTTTGGATCTTCGGACTTTCAATCTCTTCCTCAAAAAGTAGAAATTCAAAATACTCACTTTGGCTCAGGTCTTGTCTGCCCTAGACCAAGGAGACTGGATGTTGGCGTTGGACCTGCAGGATGCGTATTTTCACATTCCTATCCTGCCAGACCAAAGGCGTTATCTGCAGTTAAAGGTAGGCCAAGGGCACTTTCAGTTTACTGTGCTCCCCTTCGATCTTAGTAGTGCCCCTCTGGTGTTCACCAAGTTGATGGCGGTGGTTGCAGCTCATCTGCACAGGTTAGGGGTGTCAGTCTTCCCCTTCCTCGACGACTGGCTGTTGAAGGCGTCCTCACCCCAAACAGTTGTCTCCTACCTTTAGACTACGGCAAACTTCTTGCTTTCACTAGGGTTCTCTATAAACGTGCCAAAGTAACACCTGACTCCTTCTCATATGCTCCCTTTCATCCGACCTGTTCTGGACACAGTGCAGTTTCGGCTTATCCTCTCGAGCAGTGAGTCCAGGATATTCAGGTTATGATTCCGATGTTTCAGCCTCTATCCTGGATTTCGGTGAGGTTAACTCTGAGGCTGTTGGGTCTCATGGCCTCCTGCATCCTGTTGGTAAGACATGCCAGATGGTGTATGTGGGCTCTGTTGTGGGCCTTGAAGCTCCAATGGGCACAGTATTGGGGAAATCTCACCGACCTGGCTCAGATCTCGGAAGGAACTGCGAAGGATCTGCAGTGGTGGTTAAGGAACTGCGATTGGGTCAACAGCAGACCTCTCTCTCTCTTCGCTAATAAGATTTTACAGTCGTGATGGATGCGTCCCTTCTGGGATGGGACGGCCACATAGGAGAGGTGTAGATCTGGGGTCATTGGTCTTCGGAGGAGACGGGGCTCCACATAAACTTGTTGGAGCTCCGAGTGATTCGGCTGGCAGTGAAAGAATTTCTTCTGTCAAGGGGAAGCTAGTGCAGGTGTTCACGGACAACACCACCGCCATGTGGTACTGCAACTGGTAGGTGCGGGGTGGGGTTGTGGTCCCTTTGTCGAGAGGCCCTGCGTCTGTCGACATGGCTGGAACAGCAGGACATATCCATGGTGGTTGAACTCCTGGCAGGTTCTCTAAATGCCAGGGTGGACAATCTCATCCGTTGATGCCTTCAGGATCACAAATGGCGTCTCCAGTCGGAGGTGGCGCAAGGTCTCTTTCAGCTGTGTGGAGAACCTGGGGGGAGAACCTTGGTTAGATTTGTTCACCACCGAAGAGAACGCACAATGTCAACAGTACTGCACACTGGATTTTCCTAGGCTGCTAGCACTCAGCGATGCGTTTTGTCAGAAGTGGAGCTCAGGCCTCTTGTACGCCTTTCTGCCCATACCACTGCTGCCCAGGGTACTGAAGAAGATAAGGAGTGACTGGGCCCAAGTCATTCTTGTGGCAAGGAGAGTCCGGTATCAAAATCTTCTAAGCATGAGTGTTGATCCTCCGATCAGGCTGCCTCTTCGGGAGGATCTTCTGTCGCAGCAGCAGGGGAGGGTTCCTTACCCAAACCTGTCAACTTTGTGCCTCCATGCCTGGAGATGAGCTGCGACAGTTGATAGCTTTTGACCTTCCTCCCAAAGTCTGTAATGTTATTCTGGCAGCCAGGTAGACCTCCACTAAGTCGGTATACGTCTGACGTTGGTAGAAATTTGTATTCTACTGTACAGAAATGTCCATTTATCCTCGTTCTGCTTCTCATTCTACTGTCCTTTTATTCATTCTGACTCTTGCCCAACAGGATTCTGCTTTGGGAACTCTCAAAGGTTACCTCTCTGCTTTGTCTGCTTTTTGTGTCTGCCAGACCAACCTTCTCTTTTTAAATCTCCTTTTGTAAATAGATGTCTGAAAGGGCAGGGCCATTTTTTTCCACCTGTGCCCTTTGTTATGCCACAATGGGACCTTAATTTGGTCCTCACTTACCTGATGTGCTCTCCTTTCAAGCCTTTGCACAATTGTCTCCTCCGGCTGTTGACCATCAAAACAGCCTTCTTGGTGGCGATTATATCGGCCTGGAGGGGAAGTGAACTGCAGGCATTATCCAGCTCACCTCCTTATCTTATGTCCTTTCCGGAGAAGGTGGCCCTTTGAACCAGGGCATCATTCTTACCAAAGGTGGTGACCCCATTCCATCTGGGTCGGTCCATTACTTTGCCCACCTTCTTTGCTCCCCCACATCCCTCTAAGGAAGAGGAGTGTCTCCACTGACTGGACCCAAAAAGAGCGTTGTCATTCTACCTTGACCGTACAAAAGAGTTCTGGGTGGATGGGCAACTTTTTGTGGGGTATGTCATGTGGGAGCAAAGAAGGGAAGGACATTGCAGAAAAAGACCATTTCTTACTGGGTTGTTACGGCCTGGCGATGAAGCAGCCCCCTGAGGGATTAAGGACCCACTCCACCACGGGAAAGGCTGCAACTATGGCCTTGGCTTGACGTGTCCCAGTCAAAGACATCTGTCAGGCAGCAACGTGGGCAACATTACACACATTTGCAATTCATTATTGCCTTGATCATCGAGTGCGCAGGGACGGGCACTTTGCCCGTTCAGTCCTGCAAGACTTCTTAGTTTAGATTATGAGTACGCAACACACCGCCGGGATGGTATGGCTCAGGTGTCTGATTCAAAGGTAAGGAATCTGCAGCTAGAGGTCTCTATCACGTGAACAATATATATAGATATGTATATATATATATATATATATATATATATATATATATATATATATATATATATATATATATATACATATATATATTCACTGAAAAAAAACATTGGTTATAGACCATATATAGTTAGGGATTAGCATTTTCAAACCCTTAATTTACTCGCACAAAACCATAGAAATTCGCATATATAGTTAGTCGTAATAACTATATATCGCGCACACGCAATCCACTGCTGATGATGTCACATATTACATCATTCATGACATGGTCAGTGACATCACTGATGACATCACTGATGACATCTCAAATGACATCACTGATGACATCTCAAATGACATCACTGATGACATCACTGATGACATCTCAAATGACATCACTGATGAAATCACTGATAACATCTCATTTGACATTACTGATCACATCACTGATGATATCATTCATGTGATAATACGATGAACCTCTTCAGACTCTAATATAACCTTAGATACAATCAGTGTAAACAGACACTCACAGACTGTCACTCATCCATGGAGTTACTCACACACCTAGTCAGTCATGCAAAGAATCAATCACACCTCCATTTCCTCAACTATACAGTTATACACACTTTACTTAATCAAACATATACTAACACATATTTACTCTCTTATACAATCACTGATACAAGTTCACAATGATCCATACAGCCACTCACACATTCACTGGCTCTTATGCACAGTTATTTATATATGTCAACTCTTACATGTACTGTGTTTTACATATGTACTTACTTTGACATGTAGCACTGAGAAATCCAATCACTCACCAATACACTCATGCAGACAGTCAACCGCCCATACAGCTGTTTCCACATGCACTTTTGAACCCATACATCTAGTGAATCAACTGCTCACACATCTATGCACAGAGTCACACACCTCCCAGCCACCCCCACACACACACTCACTCTCCCATACAAATACTTGGGCAACCAATCAATAACCCATATAGTTACTCATATAGCTACTGATCAACACATGCAGCAGTTTACAGAACAACAGATATAATAATGCACAAATTAAGACAGTTTAGTCACTAGCCCATGCACTCAGTGAGACACATTTAAACATTCTCTCATACAGTCAGTCATGCCCCTACTAAATCCTTCATCCAGACACTTATACATCCACTCATTCTTCAATATGTAAGACATATTTTAACTTTACAGAAACATACAGTCACTGGATGTTGTCATCAGTGATGTCATCAGTGATGTCATTTGAGATGTCATCAGTGATGTCATTTGAGATGTCATCAGTGATGTCACTGACCATGTCATGAATGATGTAATATGTGACATCATCAGCAGTGGATTGCGGGTGCGCGATATATAGTTATTGCAATAACTATATATCGCGCGCCCGCAATCCACTGCTGATGATGTCACATATTACATCATTCATGACATGGTCAGTGACATCACTGATGACATCACTGATGACATCTCAAATGACATCACTGATGACATCACTGATGACATCTCAAATGACATCACTGATGACATCTCAAATGACATCACTGATGACATCTCAGATGACATCACTGATGACATCACTGATGACATAACAAATGACATCACTGATGACATCTCATTTGATATCAATGGTCACATCACTGATGATATCATTCATGTGACAATACAATGCATCTCCTCACACTTTAATATAACCTCTGTTACATCAAGTGTGAAATAAAGAATATATTTTTTAAACCATTGTCACACCAATACTAGTTACTACATACGCACTCACTGATTTCTATGTCTACACACACATTCACTCATTCACCCATAAATCATTCATACATACAATCACTCATCTTTATAACACTATCATATGCACTCATACACCTATACAGACACTCACACTCTGCCACTCATCCATTGAGTTACTCACACACCTAGTCAGTCCTGTAAAGAATCAATCACACTTCCATTTTCTAATCAATACAGTTAAACATAGAGTACCTTACATTTTCAAACATATACTAACACATACTTACTCTCTTATACAATCAATGATACAAGAACACATTGATCTGCACAGAGTCACACATCTCCCAACCAGCCACACACACACTGTTAAAATATGTCTTACATATTGAAGAATGAGTGGATGTATCAGTGTCTGGATGAAGGATTTAGTAGGTGCATGAGTGAGTGAGTGATTAAATGTGTCTCACTGATTGCATGGGTTAGTGACTAAACTGTCTTAATTTGTGCATCATTATATCTGTTGTTCTGTAAACTGCTGCATGTGTTGATCAGTAGCTATATGAGTAACTATATGGGTTATTGATTGGTTGCCCAAGTATTTGTATGGGAGAGTGAGTGTGTGTGTGGGGGTGGCTGGGAGGTGTGTGACTCTGTGCATAGATGTGTGAGCAGTTGATTCACTAGATGTATGGGTTCAAAAGTGCATGTGGAAACAGCTGTATGGGCGGTTGACTGTCTGCATGAGTGTATTGGTGAGTGATTGGATTTCTCAGTGCTACATGTCAAAGTAAGTACATATGTAAAACACAGTACATGTAAGAGTTGACATATATAAATAACTGTGCATAAGAGCCAGTGAATGTGTGAGTGGCTGTATGGATCATTGTAAACTTGTATCAGTGATTGTATAAGAGAGTAAATATGTGTTAGTTTATGTTTCATTAAGTAAGGTGTGTATAACTGTATAGTTGAGGAAATGGAGGTGTGATTGATTCTTTGCATGACTGACTAGGTGTGTGAGTAACTCCATGGATGAGTGACAGTCTGTGAGTGTCTGTTTACACTGATTGTATCTAAGGTTATATTAGAGTCTGAAGAGGTTCATCGTATTATCACATGAATGATATCATCAGTGATGTGATCAGTAATGTCAAATGAGATGTTATCAGTGATTTCATCAGTGATGTCATTTGAGATGTCATCAGTGATGTCATCAGTGATGTCATTTGAGATGTCATCAGTGATGTCATTTGAGATGTCATCAGTGATGTCATCAGTGATGTCACTGACCATGCCATGAATGATGTAATATGTGACATCATCAGCAGTGGATTGCGGGTGCGCGATATATAGTTATTGCAACTAACTATATATGCGAATTTCTATGGTTTTGTGCGAGTAAATTAAGGTTTAAAAAATGCTAATCCCTAACTATATATGGTCTATAACCTATGGTTTTTTCAGTGAATTTCATTGGTTTTTTAAAAGCTAATATCTATAGCTGTAAAATATATTCTTTATTACGTGACGTATCACGTAGCCATGTGAGACGCCTCATGACGCGTCACATAAACGTGACGTATCGTCTCTGCAGCGCAAACAAAACCCGTAACGTAAGCGCGCCAGAGCACGCTTACAGATATATATATATTTTTTTTAACCTTAATTAGACAAAATCCACACGTGCACATATCTTGAGGCCTTGCAAAGGCACATCAAACAAACAGTCCCTACAATTTAGCCAAGTTTGGTGGAAATCTATTCCTTTAAATTTTATTTTACTGTTTCTCTTGGTTTTCCCCTTGTTACGCTTACCGGAACGCTACCCGGTACGCAAACCGGACGCTCCAAAAAAACAAGATGTCGGATTCCCGTTACGCTACCGTTTAGCTGCCCGGTCGGCGTACCGGGAAGCGCCTCTACCGCGAAAAATCGCAATTTTTTTTTTTTTTCTTTTTTCCTTTTGCCCTGCGGGGCACTTTAATATCCCCCTCATCAATCCTAGGGGGTCAGGAGGGGTCTACCTTGCCCCCTTTCCTTCATTTCCCCCTTCGTTTTTCACCACCTCTTGTCTCTCGATCCTACCGAGAGACAAGATGGCGGCTGCTCCGGACTGTTTACAATGTTGACAGCCAATCAGCTTCTCCTCAGACTCCCGTTACGCTGCCGGTTAGCTGCCCGGTTCACGTACCGATTTGCACCTCTACGACGAAAAATCGCAATTTTTTTTTTTGGGTCCCCGCGGGGCACTTTAATATCCCCCTCATCAATCCTAGGGGGTCAGAAGGGGTCTACCTTGCCCCCTTTCCTTCATTCCCCCCTTCGTTTTGGCCTCCTCTTGTCTCTCGATCCTACCGAGAGACAAGAGGGCGGCCGCTACGGACTGTTTAGAATGTTGACAGACACCGGAGAGCCAATCAGCTTCGCTTTGCAAAGCTCAGTTACGCGAAAAGTACGCGAACTAGTACGCTATCTAGGACGCTGTCACAGATATAACTGTTTTTTAAAACGTTAATTTCTCAAAATCCACTGGAGCACATATATTGAGACCCAGCAAAGGCACATCGGGATAACAGTCCCTACAATTTTGCCAAGTTTCGTGTGAATCCATTCAGCCGTTCGAGCTAAAAGTGAGGCCAAACGCCCTATGGAAAAATGAATGGGAAAAACGCGTTTTGGGACCCCCCTTTTTTCTCGGCCCCCCCTTGACAAAACTCCCCCCCCCCCAAATTTTCAGGGGCTAATCAGAAACAAAATGTGCCATTTTCCTGAAAATTTCAGCCGATTCCGTCCACAAACGCCAAAGTTATTAGACATAGAATTTTCAAAAGTTCCATAGAGAAAACATCCTAACTATATATACCTACTGGCGACCGCCAGTAGGTAATATATGTATATATATATATATATATATATATATATATATATATATAATCAGTCAAAGTCTGCCAAAACAGTGAGGACGCCACACAGCTTCTTAATGCAGCCCGACGCGTTTCGAGCACTACGGTGCTCTTGTTCACAGCCAGAGGCGGAGGTAAATGACCGGCAGTCATACAGGAACCGCTGATATGCATTTCAAATAGTCCCGCCCTCACGGGCATTTGCACGCAAAGCATGCTGGTACTTTGAGTTCCTGCGTGTTATTAGCCCAGTGGGTGCCTTGTCCTTGCTCCGTTTTATGTCCGATATCTTCCCCCAGTGGGTTGAAGGGAGCCAGTAACCATCCGAAGAGCCTTATTCACGGTCAAATCACACAGCACTCCCAGCTCCAATCGGGTTCGTGAGTACGAGCCCAGGATCTGCATACCACCAGCGGAGCGTTCTCGCGACCAGGCCGGCCGCTAAAATCAGTCAAAGTCTGCCAAAACAGTGAGGACGCCACACAGCTGGGAGTTTGAACGCCTTTAATGAGATGCTGTAGCTCAGCGGGGTGACACACTCGCTTGCAAGATTCCTAATGCAGCCCAACGCGTTTCGAGCACTACGGTGCTCTTGTTCACAGGCAGAGGCGGAGGTAAATGACCGGCAGTCATACAGGAACCGCTGATATGCATTTCAAATAGTCCCACCCTCACGGGCATGGGCACGCAAAGCATGCTGGTACTTTTAGTTCCTCAGGGGCAGGACTATTTGAAATGCATATCAGCGGTTCCTGTATGACTGCCGGTCATTTACCTCCGCCTCTGCCTGTGAACAAGAGCACCGTAGTGCTCGAAACGCGTCGGGCTGCATTAAGAATCTTGCAAGCGAGTGTGTCACCCTGCCGAGCTACAGCATCTCATTAAAGGCGTTTAAACTCCCAGCTGTGTGGCGTCCTCCCTGTTTTGGCAGACTTTGACTGATTTTAGCGGCCGGCGTGGTCGCAAGAACGCTCCGCTGTTGGTATGCAGATCCTGGGCTCGTACTCATGAACCCGTTTGGAGCTGGGAGTGCCATGTGATTTGACCGTGAATAAGGCTCTCCGGATGGTTACTGGCTCCCTTCAACCCACTGGGGGAAGATATCGGACATAAAACGGAGCAATGACAAGGCACCCACTGGGGTAATAACACGCAGGAACTCAAAGTACCAGCATGCTTTGCGTGCACATGCCCGTGAGGGCGGGACTATTTGAAATGCATATCAGCGGTTCCTGTATGTCTGCCGGTCATTTACCTCCGCCTCTGCCTGTGTACAAGAGCACCGTAGTGCTAGAAACGCGTCGGGCTGCATTAACAATCTTCCAAGCGAGTGTGTCACCCCGCCGAGCTACAGCATCTCATTAAAGGCGTTCAAACTTCCAGCTGTGTAGCATCCTCACTGTTTTGGCAGACTTTGACTGATATATATATATATATATATATTTCTCTGTGGGCTCCCCCCTTCCGGAAAGAAGTTGAGTCGCACACGCTGCACTTGTTGATAACAACATTTATTTAGAGCAGTATCTGACAAGATTTCAGTCTCGGGCAATCCTGACTCGTTTCGTTGAGAACTGTCAACTTTTTCAAAGGTCAGCCCGGCAAATGGAGAAGCAGCGCTGGGTCACAAAGGTTGTTTTAAGGCGTTGCCGGCCCTCTCTGGACACCTGCTGGTGTTTGCACAGCATGCTGGTATTTGTGGTCCCCCAGCTCTCCATTGGTGTCATGCCGTTGTTGCTTACTGTCTCTCTGGAACCAAGGGTGTCCAGTAGTGTAGCTCCTCGTCGCAGTCTCTCTTTAGTAGACTGCAGAGGAAAACAATATACAATATATATATGTACTTCCAGTAAAACAAGTTACCTTCAGTAATACATTATCTGGTAGAGACTCTATCTAGCTGCAGATTCCTTACAGGCCCACCCATGCCTCCCTGCTTTGTGGACTGATGTAGTAGGACTAGGGTTGTTCCCCCTTTCAGGGCCCTAGCTTTGTACACGAGTATGTCAGTTACTTCGTGGCTCTGCGCTTATTGATTGGAAAATACAAAAAGTACTGATGTCCGCGCTTCTGTGAGGCGCCTATATATGCAAAGCAACGTCCTAACCGATGCTACCGACGCTGATTACATCACGCGCAGCTAAATGAAGCTACTTGACATCGCGCGCAAGGGGTATTGCTCAGCAAAAGTTTCCAGAACCAGCCTGACGCTTGGGAAATTCAAAGGTAAGGAATTTGCATCTAGATAGTCTCTACCAGATTACCCATTACTGAAAGTAAGTAACTTGTTCTACTGGAAGTATCAACAACAATGCAAGTGATGCTGATAATAATAATAATAATAGTCGTTATTCCCAGTTGTGGTGGTAATATTATTATTATTAACATAATTAGGTTCAGTATGCGACATTGCAAAAACGTGAGTATTTCTATGACCATAAGAAGGTCTTTTTTAAGTCTGTGTAACTTTGGCGTTACCTGTAGTATCGCCATCTTCTTGAATTATGTGCTTCTGCTGCTTTGTTGTTTTCCTCATTGTTATGGAGATGCCACATAATTCATTATCTACTTCCTAATTTGCAGATTGTAACAAAATTAATTGCTTGCTCATAGCTCCAACTAGTATTACACTTTACTAAAACATGATGACGTGTTGTCACGCAGTGGAATGCTCTTGGTAGATATGGACTGGTCACCTTTTAGTTGCATATTGCTGCATTTTAGTGCTAAGCTGGTACTAATTGGGGTGAAAATCTTTTCCCAGTGTGTTTGTAATGTGTAAAAATAACACAATGCATCATGCTATCACAAAATGTGCTTAATACCACATATTTTGCTTTTTGTCTTCTCTCATAATCAGGAAAATATCTGTTTTGGATAAAAAGAAGTGTAAAATCAGTGCCCTTCAATGGTGGGTCTCTATAGAGTTATAGGTGTTTACTCATTTTTCACTGGAAATACAATATTTTGAGTTGTGCTATTATTATAAAATTAAATCAGATAAGACATTATACAATGATTCACATATGCTTGTTCTTTGCCTAGGGGCTGCTAGAGGAAGACAAAGTTCAGATCACTGTGTTAAATCCCAAGTCCATCACCATGGGCCAGCTGTATGGACAGTTCGATCTTGTGTCTCATGAATGGTCAGATGGAATCCTTGCTGTCAGCTTTAGGGCATTTGCTTCTTCTACAGTAAGTACCCCAAAACATTCAATACACTATCCAGAATCAGCAGTGAGTGATAGAATGTTTTCACTAACAACACCCACATATTAGGAGACATACATTTTAAGCATCCATTAAAGGACCCCTACTAGAGTTAGAGCCTGAGCCACAGGTTAGGATATATAACGACAAAAGGAGCCTTTAACAAAAAGCTGTTAGAGCACACACATACTGAAAGAAGACTGTTCTATTAAACAGGGAGAAAAGAAAGGCAAACATTGGAACACTGAGGCTGAACGCCCATACCAGCCGTTATTGGCCAGGGGGCATTTTATTGTATTAAATGGAGCTACCAACCTCTCAATGTTCTAATTAAGCATTGTAACTTGCTCTCTGGGACTACAATGGTTGTTAAAGGCCCTAAACCTGAGTTATAGGTAAGAGCCACGGGTGAGGGCCTCAATGAAGGAAAGGACCTTTAACAATTACTGTAGCCCAGGCTGAAGGGCTGTAATACCACTGAGGATAGTATGTTATTAAATAATCAGCAAGAAACATGAACTACAATTCACCAGTATTTGGGTGTCTTTCATAGATTCACATGCTTGAATCATTGCTCGTCGTCGAAGTGGGAGTCCCACGGTACATAAAAGAGCAATATATATATATACCTATATACATAGTATAATAATAGCATAGCTAAAAAAATCCATAGGAAGTATTCTAACACATCATTCAATAGGAAAAACTTGTCACTTTATTAGCTCATCCAAGTCATTAGATATAGTCCAAACTCCAGCCAATCAGGTGTCAGCACCCACGAGAACCTTCTCTCCAGAGGCTCAGACCCTCAGATTTTCTACTGCACATCGCGTGAAGCGAGTCTCCATGAGTTCTGCTCAGTACTTCAACTTTTCTCTTCAAGAATTCTGTTTACATCTTCATTATAATGTGTACTAATAAAATATCACTCTTCAGACATTGTGAGTCTTGTGGAAAATTGCGACTTCACTCTGAGGACCCACAAGAGAAGTGTATTTACTGCCTACATCTTGACCATCAGGTGAGAGATTGTAATATATGCAGGACTTTTCCTCAAAAGACCTTAAGGGACAGAGAAGGACGACTACTCCTCTGGCTACAGAAGCTCAAGATGAAGGATGACCCTGTATCTGATTTGAAGAGTTATTCCACTCTTAAGACTGTTGCCACTAAGAAAAGGGCTAGTGAGGCAGAGATGACATCTCCTAAGGCTAAGGTGCTGAAAAACACATCACTCTTCAAGGCTGAAGACCAGCCTTCCTCATTTAAAGGGACCAGCTCTCCCTAAGGTTCACCCTTCACCATCCACGCCTCCATGATCTAAGTCTCAGGCATCAATATCTCTCTCTGAGAGACCTTTACTTCAGAAAACTGGCACTTCGCCGACGAGCTTGTCATTTATTCCGCCAAAATCTGCTATGGTGATGATGTCGTCGGTGTCTTCTCCATCTACGCTTTTCTCAGTGACGGTGAGGCCTAAGTCATCTACTGTCTCTCTCTTTTCGTCGTCACGTCGATGGACCCTTCTTCGTCAACGGGATCGCCCAAAGATCTATTGGTTCGGTCGACGCTTACCTCGTCGGCGCCTGCCTCATCGACACCTGTCTCGTCGATGGTTGTCTCATCGATGCCTACTTTGTCGATGCCTGCTTTGTCGATGTCCGCTTCGTCGATGGTTGCTTTGTCGACGGTCGCTTCGTCAATGGTTGCTACATTGCTTTGTCGCCGACAGTGAAGCATTTGCAAATGGAGGAGCAAGTATGTTTTTTGTTGATGGCTGCAGCTTCATCAGCGGAATGTCTGGTAACGCCTCCAGGTTTGATGCCTCTAGTGCCTTTGAAACCTTCAGCAGCTCTTTTGCCAACTTCTGAGCCAAGGAAGGTCTCTTTGCTTCAACGTAAACAGTCTTCAATGGATCTTTTATTGCCAATACAAGCTTCTCCTAATCTTCCAGCACAGCTGTTTGATTATGGGGCGGATGAGGAGGATTCAGACGAGGATGATAGGTTCTGAGCAGCTCGTAGTCCTTCCGAGCTCCTCATTAAGTGCCAGGACATAGATGATGAACAAGACTATGACTATTATTCGGATCCAAATATTCAATCACAGTTTGAAAATCCGGCTGTACAATGCCTTTGTCATTCATTTAAAATTTGTAGCATATGTTGGAAGACCACTACTGCAGTTTTCCACCTTCTGAACCAGCCTCTTTGATCCCTCAGACGCCTATTCCTCTTCCTTCATCATTCATTTGGCCGCCTCCTTCTGCTTCTCCGGTGCCATCGACTGCTCAAAACATAGAGGACACTAATATAACTGATGAGGACAAAGAAGAAGGGGAATTAGATGATAGATCCCTACTTACTGAGTGGGACAATTACCAGATCCAGACTCTGTCGCCTACTACTCCTACGCCTGTTAATTCTCCACCTGTGGATTTAGGTGGATTTCATATCCTCATGGACAGAGCAGCCAAAAGATTTCATCTCCCTAAGGTCTCAACGGGCGAGGATTGTTTTTTATACGATTTCAAAAGTCAACCACAGAAATAGGTTCGGGCAATATCTATAATTAATTTCTTATGGCAGGAGGGTTTGAAAGTCAAGAAGACCTCTGCCTCCAACCCTGCAGTCCTGCCGGGCTTGGATAAAAAATACAAGGCACCAGACAGGTGGCTCAACGTCGTGCCAGGAAACCTTCCTCTCCTTTGTCGGCTCCTCCTGATCGAGAGGGCAGACGCCTTGATGCCATTGGGAAAAAAATTCCACCATGGCGGCAACTACTGTCCTGGAGGCTAAATCCCTGGCCATTCTAGGCTGCTATGATAGGCAAATGTGGTCAGACATTTCTCCTTTTATCTATCTGTTGCCTGAAGACTCAAAAACCGAAGCTTTAAAGATTCTCCAGGAGGGTGAGAGGGTCTCTGCCAAGATCATTGACGGCGCAGTGGATATCTCTTCTATGGGTTTTCGCCAGCTGCCAGGAGCAGCAGTCCTCTGAAGGCAGGGCTGGTTAAGAGCTACTTCTTTTTGCCAAGAAGTGCAAACAAAAATTATCAATATGCCTTACGATGGCAAGTCACTTTTCGGACAGCACATAGATGATGGCCTCCAAGCAATTAAAAAAGATACTGACACTGCACATTCTCTTGGCACTTTAGAATTTAAGAAACAGCCTTTTCATGGTGCGAGGGGTCGTGGTTCCTCCTATTCCTTTTGAGAAGGTTACAATCAGAACAGACAGTACCAGCCTTATCAGAGACAACACCGGTACTCTTCCTCACAGCAACAGCAGACGTACCGTCAACCACCAGATGCCTCTTATAAGCAGTATAGAGGAAAATCTTCGTACAGAGGCAGAGACTCCTCAAAAAAGCAGTGACAGCCGCCACCTGCCGACCACTCTACGCAACCACGCAGCCAAAGTTGGAGGACAACTCTCCCATTTCTTCTCGAACTGGTCTGCCATCACTACAGATCGTTGGGTTTTGGACATAGTATCCCGAGGACACATTAGAGGATTTGTAAAATTTCCCCCAATTTCTGCTCCCAGAGGTTCTCCTCCTGCCCATCTGAAAGAACTCTTATGCCAAATCAAGGTCATGTTACAAAAAGGAGCGATCAAAGTGGTTACAAACATACAAAGGGGCGTAGGTTTCTATTCGAGATTCTTCCTCAGAAAGAAAAAGTCAAGGGATTGTTGCCCCATCCTGGACCTTCGTTCCCTCAACAAGTTTCTCAAAAAGCAATCATTTTGGATGCTGTCTCTCCAAAAAGTACTTTAAATTTCTATCTCAAGGAGATTACATGACAACATTTGACCTCCAAGACGCCCATTTTCATGTCCCCATCCTACCCAGATGCAGAAAATTCTTGCGCTTCAGATTGGCTGGCAGAGACTTCCAATTCAAAGTCCTTCCCTTCGGTTTCTGCTCTGCGCCCCGAGTGTTCACCAAGGTTTTGGCACCGGTGGAAGAACACCTTCATCAAGCTGGCGCCCACACATTTCCCTACTTCGACGACTGCCTTTTAGAGGCACAGTCATTTACAGTTGCAATGAGACACACTCAGACATGCCGGTCTCTGTTCCAGTCACTGGGCCTGTCCATAAATCTGGAGAAGTCGCACTTCACCCCTTCTCAAATTTGGACTTTCTTGAGGACCATGGTAAATACTCAGACAGCAAAGATGTATGCTTCAAACGAAAGGCAACCAACAAATTTCCAAACTGGCATCTCTTCTGCATGCAAGAAAGTCTATTTCTGTTCGACAGTTCAAGTCGCTTCTGGGAATGCTATCTTCCTGCATTCCTCTAATTCCCAATTGTCATCTAAAAATGAGGCCTTTACAGGAGGAAACGACAAACAATGGCAACAGATCTCAGGGTCTTTCGGCAATGTAATCGTCAACACATCTCGGATGCACAAAGCTTTGCTATGGTGGACTTACTGGTCAAACATCTTAACAGGCCGCTACTTTGTAGCGGACGATCCAAGTTTCATCCTTACAACAGACGCTTCCTTTGAGGGATGGGGGGTCGCATCTTCAGGGTCTCACAGTCAAAGGAAATCTGGAAGCTCAGCAAAAAGCTTGGCACATAAACCTTTTGAAACTACTACTCGTGATATTCCTGGCACTAAAATTGTTTCGCAACCTACTTCAAGGTGCCTCAGTGTTGATCCGGATGGACAACACAACAATCTTGCATTATGTGAACAAACAAGGAGGCACAAAGTCCACTTTGCTGTCCCTTCAAGCCCAGCAGATTTGGAACTGGGAAATTCAACATCAAAAAACTTTAACAGCAGTTCATGTTCCGGGAGTGTCCAACATTCTAGCGGACTCCTTGAGCAAGTCAATCTCGTCCAATCACGAGTGGGAACTTCATCAGCCAACGCTGAACAGCATCTTTCTGCTGTGGATCTGTTTGCAACCTGTCAGAACCGCAAATGCCCATTTTACGCAAGCTGGCTTCCCCAACCAGGATCGTACGGGAATCCCCTTTTGATGAACTAGTCAAAAATATATGCTTGCGCTTTTCCTCCGATCCCTTCAGTCCCAAGGGTGCTTTGGAAGATGCGGAGGAAGCAATGTCGCATTCTTATCATAGCCCTCAGATGGCCTCGCCAGATATGGTTTTCAGCGCTGCTCCTTCTGTCGGTGGGTGATCCAATTGTGCTTCGGATCTTGTGACGACAGAACAAGGACAAGTCTGCCATCCGGATCCTGCATCTCTGAAATTGGCTACTTGGCGCCTGAACACCATGAGTTTGCCAATTTAGTGAATCCTTCGGACTGCAGGGAAGTCCTTGCTAATACCAGGCACCTTCCACTATCACAACCTACAAGCTAAAGTGGAAACAGTTTTGCCTTTGGTGTGAAGCGTCAAATGTTCACCTGGTTCGTTCTACGCCAGAGAGACTTTTGTCTTTTTTCTTACAATTAGCAAAATCTGGGCTATCTCATGCTACCCTCAAGGTTTTTAGGGCTGTAATTTCAGGTTTTGACAGGATGGTTCCAACTCTCTTTATTCTTCTAGAATAATATAACAATTCTTCAAGGGTTTATTTTGGATGTTCCCACCAATTGGAGGTCCCCCTCCGTCTTGGCATTTTAACGTTGTATTGGCTCAACCCATGAAGTCCCTATTTGAGCCCATTTATAGGGCTGATCTGAAATTTATCTCTTGGAAGACTTCATTGCTTTGAGCTCTGACGTCTGCTCGACGAATCCGCGATATACAGGCTTTTACTATTAAACCACATGTTCTTCAATTCAATAAAGACTCAGTGGTGCTCTGCACTAACCCAGCATTTATCCCAAAAATGCCTTCCAATTTTCACTGAAATGAAGACGTTTTCCCCAAATCCACAGTCGTCAGGGGAAAAGGCTTTACACTCTTTAGATGTCAAACAATGTCTAAAATTCTATCTGCAAAAGACAGCCAGCGTTTGAAAGACTGATCAACTATTTGTGGCTTACAGCATGATGCGTAAGGGACATCCAGTAACCAAACAGACTATTGCACGTTGGATATCTAGTACAATTTCCTTTTGTCATCAACAAGCGGGAAAGACACTTCAAACAACGGTTAAGGCACACTCTACCAGAGCAGTCTCCTCTTCGACTGCACTCTTTGCCAGTGTGCCTCTTCCCCAAATTTGTAGAGCTGCAACATGGTCCAGCAGACGCACCTTTACCAAGTATTACTGTCTGGAAGCTGCAGACAATGCGTACACAGCCATGGGGCAAGCAGTGCTACATAATCTTTTGAAATAAGGTGAGCCTCTGTTACTTCCCTCCTCCTACACAGAATGTATATTTGTGTATATATATATATATATATATATATATATATATATATATATATATATATATATATATATATATATATATATATATATATATATATATATATATATATATATATATTTATATATTACTATGAACACATATATATATATATATTTATATATTACTATGAACATATATAACTTGCTATGTACAATTCTGGTATTACTGTGATCTACTCTGCTTCAAGCATGTGAATCTATGAAAGACACCCCAATACTGGAGAAGAACCTAAGTTACTTACCTGTAAACTGTGGTTCTCCAGTATTGGTGTCTTTCATAGATTCACATGCAACCCACCCACCTCCCCTCAGAGGCTCCCCTCATTTCCTTGACTCTTATGTCACTCTCGTGATAGAAAATCAGAGAGTTCTGAGCCTCGGCGATAGGGTTCTAGTGGGTGCTGACGCCTGATTGGCTGGAGTTCGGACTTTATCTAATGACTTGGACGAGCTAATAAAGTGACAAGATTTTTCCTAATGATTGCTATGTTACAATACTTCCTATGGAATGTTTTAGCTATGCTATTGTTATACTATGCATAATAGGTATATATATATATATATTGCTTTTTTATGTACCGCAGGACTCCCACTTTGACGACGGGGAATGAATTAAGCATGTGAATCTATGAAAGACACCAATCCTGTAGAACGACAGTTTACAGGTAAGTAACTTATGTTCGTATTGAATGTTGGAGCCCAAGGTCTATGCCAGGTATTATTGGTTGTTGGCCACTCCATAGTCATCAGTGAAGCTCCCAACATTCTAAATTTTAAAATATTTTTAAATGAAGGTGCTCAAGCAGACAAGTTTCTGCCCTGAAGTATGACTTAATGCAATTGCACTTTACCTTGTAGCACAGCTCCATGTGCTGTTCATTGCAAAGCTACTCTGGGAGTATTAAAGCTTGAGTAGCTGTCAGGTAATCCAGTAAACAGTTTGTGTCACTGGTATTTGACTTTGTCAACAGTATTGATGTTACATAAGCCGATTTGTTTTGGTGGTAGCCCCTTTCCACCTTATTTTATTTTGTCTTCCAAATTTGGTATTTATTAAATGACAATTGGCAACAATCAATAACAGAATATATGGTGCAATATGTTTCTACTGACAAAAACACGGAATGGTTTTTATACCAACACATTCTGATGGATATATCTGCCTGTAGATTCCTCACCCTTTGAATGGCCCCTTGCACAGCATTCCACAGAAAGATTTTTCATAGCTCTCCCACATCAATGATGACGTCACAATAGAACGGCTCTGCTCATGATTCCGCTCGACGTCATCGGAGCAATACAAAGACCTTGTCGGTGTACTGACGTCCGTTCCCTTTTTTTCACGCCGTAATGGGTAACGTTTTTTTTAGGACTCTCTATATCTTTGTAGTCTACTTTTTTGCAGTTGCTTGTAAACTGTTTTTGTATGATTGCTACTCACAAGAATCCTGATTTTAAAACCTTTAGGAAATGTGGGGGCTATATGTCTGCCACGGACCCCCACCAAGATGGGTGCCTGTCGTCTGACCATGACGCCGAGGGATGTTCGTTCTGTCGTCAGATGAATCCGAAGGCCCTAAACGAGAGGGAAGCGAAGTGGTTTATGGCCTGGGGGAGATAGGAGAAGAGAGGTCAGAAGAGGACTCCGCACACCTTGAGGTCATCCAAAAAGCATAAGAAGAAGCGGCGTCATGGGTCCAAGCATTGCTGTTCGAAGGACAAGTTATCGATGTCCGTGTCCCCAGTCCAGCGGTGTCATAGGAAGGAAGACATCTCACCTTCTCCTTCACCACAGGTGACTCTGGTGCATTCTCCGACGCCTGGGGACTCTCCGGCACCCAGGGAAGTGCCTCCGGTTTCTCCAATCCCGGATCCGGTGTCTCCACCGCCGTAGCTAGGACATGCCTTAATACCTCAGCCTATTCCAGAGTAGGTGGCTCTGGATCCGGACCCTCCTTTTATGGCTCCAGGTGTGGATACATCCGATTTTCTTAATGCGATGTATGGCAATTTTGCCACGGTGGTTAACCCATCTGGTGCACCGGCCGGCCCCGTGGCACTGCTTTCCTATAATTGGGGCGTTCCCCAACATTATTCCCAGGCTCCATTTGTGCCGTTCATGCCAATAACTCCATCTTGGCCTCTCCCAACGCCGAGGTACTTGACGCTGATCCCGTCCCAGGAGGGAAGGATGGACTTTTCTCCAGCACCATCAGGCTCCGGTCTGGTGCCGTCTCTACTTCGTGCAGAGTTGCTGACCACTGCTGAAGGACCTCCATCGACGCAGGCTCCGAGGTCACCAGTGCCGCATCTGGTGCCGCCGATTCCGAAGATATGATCATGGGGGGAGTCTTAGAGGCTTCAGGAAGAGGAGGAATTCCAGGAGCAGCAGGAGCAAGTGGAGGAGGGTGAGATACTGGATCCCATGGATGACTTTGAAAGTCTTCAAGAAGCCAGTGGTTGGACACATCACCGGAGTGGGAGCTCTGTTCTCCCAAATTTCTTCCTTCTCAGGATGTGGCCTCATACCATTCAGTCATAAGGAAGGTGGCTGACTTTCTGGATTTGCAGTTGCCAACTGTTGAGGTCAAATCTAATATTTTAACTGATCTACTGACTCCCCTTCATCAGAGGTGGAACCTTTACGTCCGTTCAACGAAGCTCTGAAAGATCCAATCTTGGAAGTTTGGCAGAAGCCAATGTCTGCCCCTGCTATGATGAGAACGGTGGCGAAGCTTGGTGATCCAGCATTTTTATCATCACACCTTTCAACTGAAAACTTGGTGGTTCAAGCTTCTTGTTCCTCAGAGCAATCTGCAGGTTTCTTCCCCTCCACTCCAGTGGATAGAGACTCCAAAAAATTGGACCATTCTGCTAAAAAGATGTTTTCATCAGCCATCATGTCCTTGAAGTCAACTTAGGCCACGTGCCTGATGAGGCATTACATCCCTGGATTAATGGACTCAGCTAAGGAGGTGATACCCAAGCTTCCAGAAGATGTCCAGGGTCACTTTGCTGAGATACAGTCAGACACGCATGCTGCAGCCAGACAGGTGATCCAGTCCCGGCTTGATATGGATGACTCCATTGCCAGGGTAATGGGCTGTTTGATGGCAACTAGGAGACATACCTGGCGAAAGGGTCAGGATTCTCTCTGGACATCCAGGCCACGCTGTTGAATCTTCCCTTGGATGGCTCTAGACTCTTTGGGACCAAGGCTGACTCAGCTCTACAATGGTTTAAGGATAGCAGAGCTGCTGCTAGATCCTTAGGCTTCCAATCCCATCCTAGAGGTATTGGTTACCAGAGATTTTGGGGCTTTGGGAAGGTTGCTCCATTTCGGGGTCATTAGCACCAGCAACAACAGAAACCACTGTATAGATAATACAGAGGGAAGGAAAGAGGTCATCTACAAGGTTCTACTTGCCAACAGGTCTCCTCCTCCTCCTGCCCTAACCCCACCGCTGGCTCCGCAGGGAAGCAGCTTTAGATTCCCCGTCTTGGAGCATGTTGGACCAGTTGGAGGTTGGGTGTCCTATTTTCTACAAAATTGGAAATCAGTTATGCCAGATCTTTGGGTTTTGAATCTTGTAGAAAATGGGTACACCCTTCTTTTCCTGGAGTTTCGACCACATAATCCTCCTCACCAGGGCTGGTGTTCAGAGGACCATCTGTTGCTTGTGCAACAGGAGATCCTGTCCTTGTTACAGAAAGGTGCAATAGAGGTTGTTCCGGAGCAGGAAAGGGGTCAGGGATGCTACTCCTGTTATTTCCTGATCCCCAAAAAGTATGGGTGATTGAGGCCGATCCTAGACCTCAGGGTCTTAAATTGTTATGTCAAGCAGGAGAAGTTCAAGGTGTTAACCGTAGCTCAGGTTCTTCTGGTGCTGCAGCATGAAGACTGGATGGTGCGATTGATCTACAGGATAGGTATTTTCACATTCCCATCCAGAAGTCGATTCGGAAAATCTCTGTTTTACAGTGGGGTCTCAACATTATCAGTTTGCGCTCCTTCCGTTTAGTCTTCATCCGCGCAATGGGTCTTCATGAAGGTGATGGTGGTGGTGGCAGCGCATCTTAGAAGTTCAGGGATTCATATTTTCCCTTATCTGGATGACTGGCTGCTCAAAGCAAAGTCACCAAAGATGGTGCTTCATCATCTGCAATTAGCACCTCGACTGTTCTTTGACTTGGGTTATTCGATAAATGTAACCAAATCTCACATAGTGCCCTCTCAGTGCACTCTGTTCATAGGGGCAGTACTGGATGCTACTCTGAGTTGTGCTTTCCCGCCTCCTCAGAAGATTCTAGACATCTAAGCTATGAGCCCAGTGCTTCAAGATGGAGTGGCTGTTCTAGTCCTGAAGGTTTTATGCCTGCTCGTCTGTTCCCTTCCTCCATACTGTTGGTCAACCATGCACGCTGGCACACGAGGGCACTCCAGTGGTACCTCCGGAGGCGGTGGTTTCAGCACAACGGGGATCTCAAGCAGGTGGTCAGAATCTCCAGAGACTTTGCAGTTAATCTTTTATGGTGGAGTGTTTCAGGCAACCTGTCTCAAGGGAAGCTGTTTCAACCTCCTTCTCTGGTGGCCACAGTGATAACGGATGCCTCCATTCTGGGGTGGGGTGCTCATCTCCAGAGGAGAGATTTCTTCACATCATTCTTCTGGAATTGCAGGCGATATGTTTGGCTCTCAAGGCCTTTCTTCCCTCTCTTCGCGGTCAGTCAGTTCTGATGGCTACATCTGCCATTCCTCACTTTTTGAATTACCCTGCACCAGCATTCCACAGAAACTTTTTTTTAGCTCTCCCACATCAACAAGGATGTCACAATAGCATGGACCTGATCGCGACTCCATATGATGTCACCAGAGCCATAAGAAGATCTCGTCGGTGTGCTGACGTCCCTTCCCTTTTTTCCGCACCATCGACGCATAACAGTTTTTCTGGGACTCTCCATTTCCTTTGGATATTACTTTGTTATAGTTGCCTGTTTCTGTGTAACTGTGCTATGGCTGCACAAAAGAAGTCCGGGTTCAAATCCTGTAGGGAGTGTGGGGGTTATATGTCTATCACGGACCCCCACGAATATTGCCTTTGATGTCTGTTGTCAGATCACAATGACGAAGGATGTTCATCTTGTCGGAGGATGAATCCCAAGGCACGTTAAGAGCGGGAGGCGAAGTTATTCATGGCCCGGGCAAGAAAAGAGAAGAGAGGCCGTAAAAGATCCATGTCGAAGTCAACGACCCGCACACCTTGAGGTCGTCGAAGAAGCACAAAAAGATATGTTGTCATGGATCCCGACGTCAGTCTACAAAAAGCAAGTCTTCGAGGTGAGATTCTCCTGTTCATCGGCGTCATGGTAAAGATGACATCTCACCTTCTCCTTCTCCACAGGCTACTCTGACCCATTCTTCCGCACCAATGGATTTGCCAGTGCCCAGGGAGTCATCTCCTGCTCCTCTGACTTTGCCTGCCCAGCTGCGGAGTCCCCTAAGCTGCACCACAGCCCACCACAATGCTTCGGTTGGATCCAGAGCAGGCGGTTCCGGATCCTGATCCACCCTTTCCAGGTCCGGGTGCAGATCTGATGCATTTTCTAAATACGATGTTTGGCATGTTTGCCAAAGCGAACCCATCCGGTGCACCGGCTTGCCATGTGGGTCTGCTTACTTTCGATTTGAGCGTACCCCAGCAATATGTCCAGGCACCTTTCGTGCCATTTATGCCCATGGCATCTTCATGGCATCTCCCAGTGCAGAGATTCTCAATGCCGATTCCAGTCTCTGGTGCCATCTGGTTTTGGGCCAATGCCTTCTGTACGTGCCTAATGTACTGGAGCCGTACATTAGGCATATACTCCAAATTTCTTTTTCCACGGAACATCTCCCGGAAGATTGGAAAAAAAGCGATTGTGCTCCCCATAAAGAAAAAACCCAACATTAGCCATGATATACTGGAAAATGTAAGACCTATTTCTCTGCTCCCCTATTTAGCAAAAGTGGCGGAGAAAGTGGCAAATGGTCAACTAATGACACATTTAGAAAAATCTAATTCCCTGCACCCCTCGCAATCCTGCTTGCGAGCGGGCTTCTCCACGGAGACAGCTCTTGCGAGCGACAGAGTTCCTTAGACAGGGGGCGGATGCCGGCAACACCATGGCCTTGGTGATGCTTGACCTCAGTGCGGCATTTGACACTGTAGCCCACTCCATCTTACTACAGTGTCTAGTCAAGGCGGGTGTCACCAGCTCCGCATTGGGGTGGCTGAAATCCTTCCTCACAGGTAGAAGCTTTATGGTCCAACGAGGCTCCTATACATCAGCAGAGATGGCCTTAGAACAGGGGGTTCCTCAGGGCTCGGCCCTGAGTCCAACTCTCTTCCACCTTTATATGACCCCCTTGGCCGAAGTTGTGCAGGCGTATGGAGTAGAGTTGGTCTCCTACGCAGATGACACCCAACTGCTGATCTCGCTGTCTCAAGCACCATCAAAAGCAGCATCTAATTTTAAGACTTGCATGCAAGCACTAGCCGAATTGATGGACGCACATTGCCTAAAACTTAATGGATCTAAAACAGAGGTAATGGTTGTGGGAGGGAACAACCTGAGTTGGTCGCAGGATTGGTGGCCTACGTGTCTGGGTCCCACACCTGTTCCCTGTAAAAAAGCCAAAAACTTGGGTATATGGGTGGACCCCACTCTGTCCTACGAAGGCCACATTTGTCGCCTCGTAGGAAAATGTTTCGGGATCCTGAAAACACTAAATCGCACTCTGGACTTACTGCCGCTGGAGGCCAGACGCACTATGACCCAGGCGCTGGTGACCTCCCGTATGGATTACGGGAATGTCTTGTTCCTGGGCACTACAGAACATAGTCTAAAGTGGCTACAAGTCCTCCAAAATACAGCAGCTCGTCTTGTACTACGACTCCCCAGAAGAGCAGCATCTAAACCAGCATTAGCGGCTCTACACTGGCTATCGATCAAGAAAAGAGTGATGTTTAAAGCCCTCTTAATGTGCCACAGGATACTCCAACATAAAGCCCCTCCCTATTTGCTTGATCTAGTACTTAGGTATGAGCCAACCAGAGCCTTACGATCAGAGGGGATGGGTCTGCTGACGATCCCCCGTGTAAAAAGAGCAAAACTAGGTGGTCGCTCTTTTAGATACGTTGTGGCAAAAAACTGGAATGCTCTCCCCGGATCACTGACATAATATAGAATGACAAAATATAGACTTACCAAAATATAGTCACCAAAATATAGAATGCCAAAATATCGAATTCCTATCTACAAACAGGTAAGTACAAAAATATTGAATCCAAAATATAGTCTGTAAAAAATATAGTCAGTCAAAATATCGCATTTTTTCAAATGTCTTAAAAGTAATTTAAATTTAATGAAATAATAAATATAATTAACTAAAACATACTTAAAAATACTCAAATAACCTTAAAATTAAGATATAATTAATTTAAGTTATTAATAAAAAATGTACAATATTTTACTGTAGGATAGCAGGAGGGTAACATTTAATATTACCACTCCAGTGAGTGCAACAGTAGGAAAAGCGTTGGATAGCGAAGGGGTAAAAAATACTATTCCCACTCCAGTGAGTGCAACAGTAGGGAAAGCGTTGGATAGCGTAGGGGTAAACATTACTATTCCCACTCCAGAGAGTGCAGCAGTAGGGAAAGCGTTGGATAGCATAAGGGTAAAAATTACTATTCCCACTCCAGAGAGTGCAACAGTAGAGAAAGCGTTGGATAGCGGGAGGGTAAAAATTACTATTCCAACTCCAGAGCGTGCAACAGTAGGGAAAAAGTTGGATAGCGTAGGGGTAAGAATTACTATTTCCACTCCAGAGAGTTCAACAGTAGGGAAAGTGTTGGATATTGGAAGGGTAAAAATTACTATTTCCCCTCCAGAGAGTACAACAGTAGGGAAGGCATTGGATAGCCTAGGGGTAAAAATTACTATTCCCACTCCAGAGAGTGCAACAGTAGGGAAAGCGTTGGATAGCGTAGGGGTAAAAATTACTATTCCCACTCCAGAGAGTGCAACAGTAGGGAAAGCGTTGGATAGCGGGAGTGTGAAAATTACTATTCCCACTCCAGATAGTCCAACAGTAGGGAAAGCTTTGGATAGCGTAGGGGTAAAAATTACTATTCCCACTCCAGAGAGTGCAACAGTAGGGAAAGCGTTGGATAGAGTAGGGGTAAAATTACTATTCTCACTCCAGAGAGTGCAACAGTAAGGAAAGCGTTGGATAGCAGGAGGGTGAAAATTACTATTCCCTCTCCAGTGAGTTTAACAGTAGGGAAAGTAATGATTTAATATAATATTAAAAATAAATTAAATATCAATACCAATAAATCATTAATTGAAATTAATAACCAATTTAATATTATGTAATAATTAATTAGAAATACAACTACATATTAGTTATAAAAAATTAATAACCTAATCATAATTATTTAACAACTAATTAATTTTCAATAACAAAAACTAATTAATACCAATTAAAAATTAACAGTAAATTAATTATCAATACACAAAAAAGTATTTTTAATATGTAATTAATTACAATTACATTACTTCCCACCCTATTCCCCTAGAAACCCACATCCCACTACAGAAAATACATTAATACAATTATCATAATTATCAAATATTTAATTAATACAAAATAATTACCAATTAATAAAAATTAATTGCCAATTAATAGAAATTAATTACCAATTAAAAATTAATTAACAATAAATTTAAAATCAATACCAATAAATGAAAAATATTATTTACTTTATTACAATTACATTTCTTCCCACCCTATTCCCCTATAAACCCACAACCCGCTACAGAAAATAAATTTAGAAAATTAACATAATTAACAATTAATCAATTAATACAAATTATTTGGCAATTAATAAAAATGAATTATCAATTAAAAAATAACAATAAATTCAAAATGAATACCAATAAATAAATAAAAATATTTGATTAATTGCAATTAAATTACTTCCCACCCTATTTCCCTATAAACCCACAACCCGCTACAGAATTAAATTACGCAAAAATTAAATAACATAAAATTCATTACTTAAAATACATTAATCATACATTACAAACATTAATATACACTTTTCACACATATACTAACATACAAAACACTTTAACAAAATTGATATTATTAAAACATCGATATATTTAATGCCTATATTGTATACTTCGATATTTTGACTTCTATATTTTGGAAATTGATATTACTGACCTTAAATTCGATATTTTCAACCACTATATTGTGTCCATTCGATATTTTGTCCATTCTATATTTTTACTTCGATATTTCCATTCTATATTTTTGAATCGATATTATGACTGTTTACCGCTCTCCCCACTTCCCTAAGGCTGGAAGAATCTGAAACGAAATTTAGATCAATGCTAAAAACATACTTATATAAACAATAAGCATCTGAAAAGGCGGTGGGTGTTGGGAGATCTCTGGTAACTTGTTTCCACAGCGCGGGGACACGACGGGATGGCGTCACCAGGCGCTTCATAAGCTACCTTATTATTATTATTAGTATTATTCCCGGCTTCGAGCGACACTCTAACTGCCGATGAGGGACCTCCGATGCCGGCACCTGGTGTTGCTGATGTCGATCCTGAAGTTGAACTCTAGAAGGGTGGCCCAGAGGCGTACCAGAGACAGCAGGATCAAGCAGAAGAAGGGGAAATTCTTCACTCTGTAGATGACTTTGAAGGCCTTCAGGAGGCCAATGGCTTGGACACTTCCCCTGAGTGGGAACTTTCTTTCCCAATGCCTTCTCAGGATGTGGCTCCTTATCATACTGCAATCAGTAAGGCAGCTGACCTGTTGGATCTGCAACTACCTACAGCTGAGGTCAGGTCTAATATCTTGACTGAAGTCTTGCACTCTCCTTCTTCAGTGGTTGAGCCTTAACTACCATTCATGAGGATTTAACCAAACGAATTCTGGAAGTGTGGCAGAAGCAGTGGCAAGGTGATATAAGCCCGCTCAGGGGTATGCAGCTTTTCTAACCTCTCACCATTCACCAGAGAG
This sequence comes from Lissotriton vulgaris, assembly GCF_964263255.1. Lineage (NCBI taxonomy): Eukaryota > Metazoa > Chordata > Amphibia > Caudata > Salamandridae > Lissotriton > Lissotriton vulgaris. The sequence goes on along the minus strand of NC_141687.1, from coordinate 504,775,217 downwards.
CTTGGTGGTTTAAGCTTCATGTTCTACCAAACAGTTGGCGGGATCCTTTCCCACCTCCCCGGGGGATAGGGACTCAAAAAAGCTTGACAATCAGCCAAAAAGATTTTCTCCTCAACCGGTATGGCCTTAAAAGCAACAAATGCTACATGCTTGTTGGGAAGGTATATCCGTGCTTTGATGTACTCAGCCAATGAGGTGGCTCCTAAACTGTCTGAAGGCATACAAGGACTTTTCTGGAGGTCTTGGCTGATACACAAGCTGCAGCCTGTCATGTGATTCAGTCAGGCCTGGATACGGCGGACTCAGTCTCCAGAGTGATGGGCTCCTCAGTGACTACCAGGAGGCACGCCTGGTTGAGATCTGGATTTTCTATGGATGTGCAGGACCCCCTGCTTGATCTGGCTTTAGATGAATCCAGGCTCTTTGGAGCAAAGGCAGTTTCTGCTCTACAACGCTTCAAGAATAGGAGGGCTACTGAGAGGTTCTCAGGCCTGTAGTCCTAATCTAGGGGCTATGGATATAGAATATTTCGTGGGTTTGGAAAGGAGGCTTCCTTTCGAGGGTGTCAGCAGCAACAGTAGCAGCAGAACCCACTGCACAAGTCTTACAGAGGCAGGGGATGAGGCCATATGCAGGGGAGGGGCCTCTCGACATCAGTCCTCCTCCTCCACCTCTCCTGTTCCCCCTCTGGTTTTACAGGGAAGCAGCTCTTGATCCCCCATCTTGGAGCATGTTGGTCCCGTAGTGTCCCATTTTCTACAAAATTGGAAATCTGTTACATCCGATCTTTGGGTTTTGCATCTTGTAAAAAATGGGTACACCCTTCCTTTCCAGGAGGTATCACCCTCCTTAGCTTCCTCGCCAATGCTGGTGTTTGGCGGACCATCTGTTGCTCCTGCAACAGGAGGTTCTAACTTTGCTTCAGAAAGGTGCGATAGAGGTGGTTCCAGAGCAGGAAAGCGGTCAGAGATACTACTCTTGGTGTTTCTTGATCCCCAAAAAAGATGGTGAGTTGAGGCCAATCCTAGACCTCAGGGTCTTGAATTTGTACCTCAGGCAATAGAAGTTCAAGATGTTGAGCCTAGCTCAGGTTCTTTTGGTGCTGCCGCATGAAGACTGGATGGTGCTGTTAGGAACCTAAGACTTTGGCAGAATGGATCTCAGCTTGTGGGCTCTATTTCTACATTTTGTAGAAGGAGGTTTACTAAGGCCATCATGCCCACCTGGTAGACCACCTGACAAGGCCAGGACCGAACTGATTAAAGTGCGGCCCTTAAAGATGGCTGGAAGCGCTAAGATTAGCTCTTCAGCCTTTCAACAATGAGCTTGTGAAATTCGCAGCACAGCTGAGGCTCGCGCTTGCCCTCAACTGTGCACACTTCAGCGAGCCCGTTGCTGGTTCAGCAGCGCTTGCAGGGCCGGACTGGCCCTAGGCGGCACCGGGCAATCCCCCAGTGCGCCGCACAGGTGGGGGCCAGTTTTGGGCCACTGGGGGCCGTTTTTGTTACAGGGCTGTTTTAGCAGCATAGTGTGCTTCGTCCATTTTCTTAGAGGTAGTGTAGGAGAGAATGTATTTAATTTCTACCGACAGTAGTCTTCAGAAAAGCTATGCGACTAGTTTTCTAGAAGTTAGACGCAGAAGATTTACGAGCTGTCACGGTACTGGCAGCTTGTTACCCGCTTCGTTCCAGTCAGAAGTGTTTATCAACGCAGTTCCAGTCACGCAAGTACAGCTCTGGAAGCTGATAATTCCTAAATATAAAAAGACTCAGTTCACAGTAGTTTATATTTGAAAATCATGTATCTGACCTCAGCCCTCCTTTTGCTTTCAGCCTTAGCAAACAGTTTAGTTCTCTCAAATAGGCAAAAATGGTTTAATTATGTAAGACTTAGATATAATACTTACCAGAGAGTTGTTTATCCAGTAGAGTGAAAAGGCTTCGTGAATTCTACCTGCATTAAAAGAAAATAAAGGTTATTAGCTCTACCAACAGAATTTGTTTAAGAAATACATTAGTTAATAGACAGTATATTAGTTACATTAAATTGTATTGTATTCCTACAAGAAAGTCACATATTTTGGACATCGTTTTGGAGCCCATACCTAAGACTCCCATTATAGAAGAGAGACAATAGCCTTGTCTAAAAAGGGTATGTTACTATTGGAATAAGAAAATATTGAGGATTAGTAGAACCCTAGAGAGGAACTTAGTAATTGTGTCATTTGTTTTACAGTGTCAAAACTACAGAAACAGTGCAAGAAGCAAGATCAAGTAGTTGCTGGTTGCTGAAATACAACACAAGTAATTGAAGATGAGGCTGTCACTTATCTGTCCCATACCCCCTTTCACCACTCCAGAGTCCCTACATAATCCCTTGAAAGATTCTTCAGGAGTGTGGGGGAAAGTCAGAGAGGCATTAGGAATCAGCAACATTCTGCTCCTGTGAAGTACCTGGGAAACTTTAAGTAAGACTCTTGACAGGTGCTGATCGAATTGCAGGATACCTAATTCCATATTCTCATCCTGAAGTCGCATCGGAAGTATCTCAGTTTTATGGTGGGATCCCAACACTACCAATTTGCGGTTCTTCTGTTCGGGCTTACTTCTGCACTGCTAGTCTTCACAAAGGTGATGGCAGTGGTTGCAGCTCGTTTCAGAAGGTCGGGGATCCCAGTGTTCCCCTATCTGGACGACTGGCTGCTCATCATCTGCAGTTAACGGCTCAACTGTTGTTTGACTTGGGTTTTTCAATAAATGTACCCAAATCTCACCTAGTGCCCTCTCAGTGCAACCTGTTCATAGGTGCAGTACTGGACACTACTGTGAATTGTGCCTTTCCGCCTCCAGAGAGGATTTTGACATCCAGGCTCTGATTCCGTTGTTTCAGGAATGGGCCGAAGTTCCAGTACTGAAGGCCTTGCGCCTGCTCTGTCTGTTCGCTTCCTGCATACTGTTGATCAATCATGCAACCTGGCATATGAGGGCCCTCTAGTGGTACCTCCACAAGCAGTGATTTCAACACAACGGAGATCTCAGGCAGGAGGTCACTGCAGCAGATCTGTTATGGTGGAGTGTTTCAGGCAACTTATCTCAAGGGAAGGCGTTTCAACCTCCTTCTCCAGTGGCCACTGTAATAACGGTTGCCTCCACTCTAGGGTGGGGTGCTCATCTGATGGACCTGGATGTCAAGTTTCTTTGGTCTCTAGAGGAAAGATTACTTCATATCAATCTTCTGGAATTGCGGGTGATACGTTTGGCACTCAAGGCATTTCTTCCCTCCCTTCGTGGTCAGTCAGTTCTGGTCCTCACGGACAACACTACTGCAATTTGGTACCCCAACAAACAGGGAGGCGTAGGGTCATATCCTCTCTGCAGAAAGGCCCCTCGGGTCTGGTCCTGGGCTCCGGACCATCACAATTGTGTGATCGCAAATCATCTAGCCGCAGTACTAAAAGTTCGTGCTGACAGTCTCAGTTGGCAATTCTCGGCCGATCCCGAGTGGCGTCTTTATCCAGAGGTGGTCCATTATGTCTTCAAGATGCAGGGGTTTCCTCGGTTGGACCTGTTTGACACTCAGGAGAATGCACACTGCCCGCTGTTCTGCAGTCTTCAGTATCGGATGTGAGGAGCATTGGGGGACATGTTTCAGTTGGATCCTTGCCTGGCGATTCCTCCCATACCCTTGATTCCTCGCATTCTGTGGAAGATTTGCCAATACCAGGCCCAAGTCATATTGATCGCCCCGGATTGGCCAAGAAGGGTGTGGTACACAGACCTCCTTCACCTTTTAGCGCACCTTCCGCTCCGTCTCCTTCTCAGGGTAGGCCTCCTCTTGCAGTCGCAGGTGCAGGTTCTTCACCCCCACCTTAAGAGCCTGCACCTTCATGCCTGGAGATTGAACAGGGCAAGCTGAGTTCTTTCTCTCTCCCACCGAATGTGGTGGATGTTATTTTACCGGCCAGAATACACTCTACCAAATCTGTTTACTCCTGTAGATGGGCCAGCTTTGTGAAAAGTTGTGGAGAGAGGTCAATTGATCCTTTGAAGGCCTATTTATCTAATGTGCTTAGCTTTTCGCTTTTCCTAGCCCAGTAAGGTTGTTCTGTGGCTACTGTTGAAGGTTAGTTGTCGGCTTTGTCAATTTGTTTGCCAGACCAGCTTTCTTTGTTCAAGTCCCCAATAGTTATGAGGTTCCTTAAGGGCCTTGTTAATACTTTCCTCCCACTCCCTTCATTATGCCCCAGTGGGACTTAAATTTTGACTTTCCTGATGGGTTCTCCTTTTGAGCCTCTGCATAGTTGCCCGTTGAGGCTTCTCACATTCATAACTTTTCTTCTGGTTGGTATTACCTCTGCCAGGAGGGTAAGTGAGCTTCGGGCTCTTAGTTCTAAGCCTCCTTTTATAACCATCCTTGCAGACAAGATGGTTCTTAGGACCAGAGCTGCTTTCATCCCTAAGGTGGTTACACCTTTTCATCTAGGGCAGTCTATCACCTTACCTACATTCTATAATTCCCCATAACCTTCCAAGGAGGAGGAGAGACTTCACTGCCTTGATCCTCGAATGGTGGTCAGATTCTACTTGGACAGAACCAAGGACTTGAGGCTGGACTACCAGCTCTTTGTTGGTTACGTGGGACAAATGAGCACAGCTGTTCATAAGAGAACATTTTCCAGGTTGATCATCTTGTACATCAAGATCTGCTATGCCTTGGCCAAGAAGGAGTACCTGAAGGTATTAGAAAGTGGGTGGAACGAACGTCCGCATGCCGATGAGGCTCCGGTGACCTCATACGGAGTCACGAGCAGAGCCGTGTTATTGGGACGTTCTCATCGACGTTGGAGGGCTATCAAAAGGTTTCTGTGAAATGCTGGTCACAGGGGTAATTCAAAAGGTGAGGAATCCACAGGGAGATACTGTATTCACCTGAAAAAGCATTGCCGAAGGTAATTAACTTGTTGTTCTGGTCCTGAGGACAACACTACCGCGATCAACAAACAGGGAGGAAGGAGTAGGGTCGTTTCTACAGGGAGGCTCTGTGACACTGGTCCTGGGCTCAGGACCATCAGATTTGCATGATTGCAAATCATCTGGCCGGTTTGCTGAATGTGCGGCAGACAGTCTCAGTTGGCAATACTCAGCCGATCGTGAGTGGCGTCTTCATCCGGAGATAGTCCATCACATTTTCAGGATGTGGGGATTTCCTCAGTTGAACCTGTTTGCCACTAACGAGTGTGCGCACTGCCCGTCGTAGCACAGTCTCCAGTATCCGAAGCGGGCAGTGCTGGGGGACGCGTTTCAGTTAGATTGGGGCTCACAGCTTCTTTACATATTTCCTCCTATATCCTTGAATCCTCGGGTTCTGAGGAAGATTTGCCAAGACCAGGCCCAAGTCATATTGATTGCCCCTGATTAGGCCAGGAGGGTGTGGTACACAGACCTTCACTTCTTATTGCACCCTCCGCTCCGTCTCCCTCTCAGGGCAGAACTCCTCTCGCAGGGAGAGGTTCTACACCCCCACCACCTGATCCTGCATTTTTGTGCCTGAAGATTAACCGGGCAACCTAAGCTCTTTTTTTCTCCCTCCGGATGTGGTGGATTTTATTTTATCGGCCAGAAGACACTCCACCAAATCTGTCTATTCCACTAGGTGGACTCTACTGACCTGTTTTAACCTTACCCACGCTCACTCTTGCACTTCCTAGGTCCCTCACACACATGCACCCATTGGCATAAGGAATGAAAGATCTCCGCGAAAGTGCAGCACTTTGTGCTGCCCGACGGGCATTGCACCGCCAGCCTGCCGTTGGAGCAGGGTGCCAATGATGATACTGGACATTCATCGGGTGGGATGACAACAGCCATTCAACCTTTGGTATGTGTGAGGCACCCTAGATTCCGAAAAGGGATTACTTTACTCCCTGCTTTGTCACACCCTGTAAGAGAGAGGCTCCTTTGAGTTACTTTAGTTAATCCCGTTGGGGAACTTTGTACCATTTTTGTTGATTCTCTATTCCACTAGGTGGGCCAGGTTTGGTAAATGGTGTAGAGGCAGTTCAATTGATCCCTTAAATGCCCATTTGTTTGATATTCTTAGTTTTTCATTTTCTTTGACTGTAGTGACTGTCAATGGCTTCTTGTCGGCCTTGTCAGCATTTCTTTGTTTGCCAGACCAACCCTCGTTGTTTAAGTCTCTCATAGTCATGTGATTCATTAAGGGTCTCATTAATAGATTTCCTCTCACTCCTTTTATTATGCCTCAGTAGGATTTAAATGTTGTTCTTACTTTCCTGATGGAATCTCCTTTTGAGCCTCTACATATTTGTCCATTTAGGTTTCTCTCATTTAAAACTATTTTTCTGATTGCGATTACCTCTGCCAGGCAGGTTAGTGAGCTGCAGGCTCTTAGTTCTAAGCCTCCTTTCAGCTCTATCCATGCAGAAAAGATGGTTCTCAGGACCAGACCTGCTTTCCTGTCTAAAGTAGTTACTCCTTTTCACCTGGGGCAGGCCATCCCTTTACCCACTTTCTATCTTCCCCCTCATCCTTCTATGGAGGAGGAGAGACTTCACCTCCTGGACTCTAAGAGGGTGGTCAGCTTCTACCTCGACAGAACTAAGGACTTCAGGCTAGACAACCAGCTCTTCATTGGTTATGTGGGAAAAATGAAGGGCAAGGCTGTCAACAAGCGAACGTTGTCCAGGTGGATCACCCAGTGCAACAAGATCTGCTACATCTTGGCCAAGAAAGAGCCGTCTGAAGGTATTAGAGCTCATTCTAATAGAGCTAAGTCTTCTTCGGCTTTGGCTAGAGGTGTCCCTGCTGTTGACATCTGCAAGGCGGCAACTTGAGCCTCCCTCCACACTTATGCGAAGCATTACTGCTTAGATTCGGAGGTGAGGGGGGATGGCCATTTTGCATGCTCTGTGCTGCAGTACCTTTTGGTGTAGGTAGGTGTACACCCTCCTCTGGGAGTGGGACTGCTTGGAGATTCAATTCAAAAGGTGAGGAATCCACAGGCAGATGTATCCATCAGAAGAACAAATTACTTACCTTTAGTAACGCTTTTTCTGGTGAATACAGTATCTGCCTCTTGATTCGTCACTGACCCACCTGCCACCCCGTTGTCTACCTACTTATACTGAAAATAATTTTTAGTTTTTCAGTCTTGTGTTCATTGGCATTGGAGATACATGATGCTTGCCGCCAGGAAACATCTATGTTTTAGAATTTCCAGTTTCCTTTCTTCTTGAGTAGTATGTATATATATTTTTATTCTTTATATTCTTGTGAAATGTTGTTGGTTCACCCGTTCAACTCGAAGGCACAGTAAAAATGGGTGGAACTGACACCAGCATGCCAACGAGGTCTTCTCATGGCTCAGATTACGTCAAGCGTAGTTGTGAGCGGAGCCGTGCTATTGTGAAGTACTCTTCGATTTGGGAGAACTATGAAAAAAGTTTCAGTGCAATGCTGTGTGCAGGGTAATTTAAAAGGTGAGGAATTCACAGGCAGATGCGGTATCCACTAGAAAAAGTGTTACCGAAGGTAAGCAACTTGTTCATCAAGTACAGAAATCTTTTTAAGTGTCAAGACTGCTATTATTTTAAAGTAACAATTTCTTATAGGCTATTCTGATTTATGAAATTTCACTGGCAATTTGAGTTGCTCACTCTCACAGCAGGCACAAGGGACAAAGTGGCATAGATGCATTTACTCTTTCACCCAGTTTTGTAGGAAGGGTGCATGCTGTCAGGGTCTGCTTCCACAGCTAAATGAACCATCTTTGCTCCTTATCACTTTCAATTAACCACCTTTAGTCAGAAGCATTTTTTTTAGTAAATAGTGTATCCATGCTATTGTGACTCACACATGCCTTCTGGTGAATACTTCTAGCCTCAGATTCTTCACCTTGTGAATATTAATCAGATATCAGACTTGATCCGAAAACCTTTCAGCAATGGCTCTGCATTCCCGTAGCTGGCATCATGCGGCACCCCATCAACATTGTTCTACTCCTTAGGTGTCATGTGGATCTGCATAGAAGTGCCACCTATGCATGCAGAATTTAATTGTTTTTTAGAGTGTTGCACAACTAAACACAAAGCACAGCAGCAGATTGGTTGGACTAGAGTGCAGATCTCTAGACTTGGAACTGGGACATTTTTAGATGGAAAAAAAGTCCGGTTCACAGAAAGGGATGGTGGGATGATTGGTGAAGAATCTGCAGGATAGACTATCCACCAGTAACTTGTTCTTCTGATGGATACTTCTAACCACAGATTCCTCACCTTGTGAATAGATAGTAAAGTAGTACCTCATATGTGGTGGGTCCGTGAGCTGGCTCAGATAAAAAGTCCTTTAAGAACCAATGGGCAAAATGCCCATTTCGACCGACCTAGTTGTCTAGGCAGTAGTGCTTTGTGAACGTATGAACTGACGCCCATATAACCGCACGCCAAATTCCTTGAACAACCATTCTGTGTGCCAACGCAGTGGTAGCAGGTTTGACTCTGGTGGAGTGAACCTGAAAGCCATCTGGGGTACTTCTTAGCTAATGTATAGTAGATTTTGATACAGGGAATGTTCCTGCAAGAGATGATCCTTTTCTGCACTGCCTTCCCCTTCTTCGCCACAGAGAATCCAACAAAGAGCTGATTGTCTGCACCATGTTCCATGTACAATCAATGTAGAAACTTAGAGGTCTTTTAGGGTGCAGCCAATGGAGTTTCTCTTCCCTCTTGGAATGGCGAGGAGAGGGTGATCATTTTTCTGACATAAAATGAAGTGATCACTGTTGGTAGAAAAGAAGCTCACTTTCTTAACATCAGCTTGTCCAGAAAGACTTTTGTGTACCGTGGGTTGACAGAGTTTACTCACATTCTGTAATGTAATGGAAATGAAGAAAGCTTTCTTGAGAGTGAGGACAGCTGTGTTGTATCTTAAAGGGAGTACACAATAGGGATGTCAGCAATAAATTCAAGAGATTTTGAAAAGTTTTTGGATCCAGTCTGACACCTCAGGGAATATTCACAAGGTGAGGAATCTGAGGTTAGATTGATTATCCACCAGAAATAGTGTAACGGAAGTCAAGTCAAGTTCTTTTGTCTAAGAAGAGTCTTCATTTTTCAGCTCCAATGGGAACTATTCAAAAATGCATTTGTGATTACAGGAAATAGGACTACAGAACTATTCTCCAATTGTATATGAATATTCTCTGACTAGTTCCACTTTAGTACTATTTTAGATGTTTTGGGGCCAATTTACAAAGGATTGTAAAAGTATGTGAAAGAGTGCTACAGACATTCTAATTTACCTATACCAAAATGCATTGGGGATGGGCCTCACTGTGTGTGTGTTTGTATATGTGTGCATGTGTGTGAGTGTGTGAGAGAGATAAAAAACAATTGATCCTTTGTCAAACATCACCTTGGTGAGAGCTCTGTTCCTAAAAAATGTTTTAAAGATATTCAACTATTCAATGCTTGAAATAGAAATAATGCTGAACCGATTAAATGTTCAATTTCTTTGTTGCTTCTAGTCCTCTCTATTTATTTTATTTGTTTTCTCCCTCACTCCTTTTAAAAAAAATATTTTTTTGCGTTTAACAAACATTTTAATAGGGACTACAATATCACTGCCATAGGGATTACAATGTCCCTTTCCACCTGCCATTTCATCACGGTCCGCCTGCCATGAAAAGTCAGGCAGAAAGGGACTTAGCCTAGCGGGCCCAGTTTCCCCCTTGGCCTTCAGCTATGGGTTCTGGGGGGCACCTATGGTGGTTCCCTAACCATTCATGTACCGTCTGGCAGGGACTGCATTGTGCCTGTCACCAGGTGTCAGGATGTTTACAAACATGCCTCTTACCAGGGAGGCTTGTGCTGCAGCCTTTTTTCAGGCCGCAGCACAAGCCTCAATGCTAAGAGGCATGTTTCCCACTGCCTCCACAGCAGGAAAATCGTCATCTGTCTGGCGGGACTGCCGACTCCTTGATGGTCGTTCCTGTTCCCAAAAGGGTGGCGGTCGGGCGCTTGTCCGACCATCATCATAATCAGGCCCTTTGTGTTCACATTTTTAGTATTTCAAACTGTTAAACATGAGGCTGCATTAAAAAATTCAGTGTACAAACCATCACATAAGTTATGGTTGATTTTGAAACTGTCGTATTCTTAAGGATTTGCTTTACATTATCTACTGCAAATTTGAAACTGATATATTTATCTTATCAATATCCTGAAGACCATTGGGCATAGGTCCCAAAGGTGAAATGTACATTACGTTTATTTAACACCGTACCAGTACAGTGCAATTACTAGTTGCACCCCATAGAATGGGGATTTACTTTGTGGATCTAGATTTACTGGTTGTAAAGCCACATGGAACTCTCAATTCCTTGGAGTCTAACACATATATTTACCAGCTGCTCTTAGTAGTGGGCAATGTAGGCAGCAGCCTCTGTGTGAGGTGGGAGTGGATGGAAGGGGTTTGGAGCATGGGGGATAGCAGAACAAGGTAAATATTTGCAGTGATGCCTCCGTCTGCAAAACTTAAACCATAAATGTTTAGTGCTTAATTTAGTAAACCACTTCTGAAAGAGAAACAAATGAAGTGATTAAACCTACAATGAGGGCTTTCATCCTCATAACCAGTGCACTGGATATAGATCAGTAACTGGGCTAGGTCTACTCTTGACAGAAGTGAGTGCTTTTTACACAATTTAAACTGGTTTTCTGGAATTTGTGAGTTTCCTAAATGCCTGGCTCCTACGTTATATGCAACAGGATGCCCTGGGGAGCTGGAGTCCATAAAGCATTTTATTTTTATAAAGTATTTATCAGGCCTTATATAGGAGGTGTTTGTGTCCAATCTTGAGGAAAAGGGTATTATGTTATTTCAGGACGTCTTATGATCTTGATGATCAAAATAAACAACGTATTTATAAATATTAATGTTTATTCAACTAAAGTTGTAAACCGAAATATCTACCAAACAGAGTCCAGACAGGAAATGGCTAATTTTTGATGGCCCAGTCGATGCAGTGTGGATTGAAAATATGAACACAGTGTTGGACGACAACAAGAAACTCTGCCTTATGAGTGGTGAGATCATCCAGATGTCTTCACAAATGAGCCTTATCTTTGAGCCCATGGATTTAGAAGTGGCCTCCCCTGCTACTGTAAGTATCTTCACTTTCAGGCATGAAACCATTCATTGCAATCTATGATTCCCATAATTTGGTTATGTGCTCTTTTCGAAAAGTGTCACCTGTCAAGTGCCACATCCTGCTACAATAATTTGTAATCATATTTATTTATACGATTTGTATAGTGTGCAAATACCCTGGGGTTTCTCGGCGCTGTAAGGTAACTGAAGAGTCGCTGAGGTGGGAGGCTACTGATTGAAAAGCAAAGTTTTTACTTGTCTTCGGAATGTCACTAAGGAGGGGCTGTTTTTAATGTGGAGTGGGAGAGTGTTCCACAGTCTGGCAGTGGCCACTGTGAAACGTCTGTCACCCCAGGAAACCTTTTTGGTGCGGGGGACAGTGAGCAGATGGGCCGAGGCTGAGCGTAGAGATCTTTTAGGAGTGTAAGTGTGCAATACTTTTTTAGGAGTTCCGGCCCTGTATGGTTGATAGCTTTGTATGCAATACACAAAGCCTTGAATTTAGTACAGCTTCTGACTGGCAGCCAGTGCAGTTGACTAATGATGGGGGATATTGATGCGAACTTGGGAGTGCGGGACAGAATTGTTGCTGCCGCATTCTGGATTAACTGCAGCTTGTTAAGGACTTTCTCCTGAGCATTCAGGAGGAGTCTGTTGCAATAGTCCACCTTGGACAGCACCAAGGTACACATGAGGGTCTTGCCGGTGCTAGGTGGAAGGAAAGGCAGGAGTTTTCTAACCATTCTAAGGGTGTAAAAGGAGTAGGAGATGACAGACTTTGCATGGTTGATGAAGGAGAGCTTATCATCAAACATTACACCCAGCTTCCTAACCTTTGTGACAGGTGATGAGGAGGGGGCCGGTCGGTAGTCCACCAGGGTGGGGACCATGAGGGGGTGAGACTGCCAAAGATCATGACCTCCGTTTTATCGGAATTAAGTTTTAGGCAGTTGTTTGCCATCCAGGAGCTGATGGCTAGCATTCCCTCCTGAGAGCTGGCAGCAATTGCTCCGCCATAGTTATGTACGGCCAACACCAATTGGGTGTCATCGGCGTACAAGGTTAGTCTTATCCCCTGCACGTTAATGACCCTGGCCAAGTCTGACACATAGATGTTGAATAAGGTTGGACTTAGCGAGGATCCTTGGGGTACTACACAGGGAAGGGTGAAAAAGGAGAAGTAGAGGTCTCCGAGTTTGACTGACTGGGTACGGTTGGAAAGGAAATATCCTATTATGAAGTACATTTACAAATCTTGAACATGAGTACCTCCTGCTCTGCAAACAAAATTTATTCACACCCATAAGTTAAAGAGGTGGGTCTTGTGGAAAGCAGATGTAGCACTGCTGGTACTCTCATGGGTGTTCTTGTGCCACGTGTACTCACAGCCTCTAAATACTTGAGCTATGTTTGGACGTTTGCTGCTGGGGGATCTTGTTTGAGATCTGGTATGTTAGTAGACACCCATGCCTAGATTGTGCTGTCCATGTAAACATCCCTGTAGATGGGACTCTAGAGATGTACCGTCATCTACTACCGAAAAACCTCTGTTTAAGACAGTTTCCTAGTGTTGAAGCTGCCATGGCATAATTTCCTGTGGGGCAAAAAAATGCAATAGAAGGTTTATAGAGAGCACTGCATCCTCCTCACTTTATGGGTTAAACAAAATCCTCCTAGGAAAAGTCATTTTGCATCGCATGCTGTGGTAGGGATTTTTTAAGTGCATTACTGCACATCTACTCTATCTGAGCCAAGACACATCAGTGCTAGGTACGCACAATTGGAAAGTATATTTCTGTGGTGAATATCCACATTTGCAGCTTAACTGCGCTTACATTTACGCTAGGGATAATAGTTATGAGGCTATTTAAACCCATGAAAAAATACAGGCAAATATGCTGTAATGCTGGATACTGAGTGTCGTTTTGCAACATGCCTGATAAGTAATATGAGCAAACAGTTTTGGACCTGTGTTACAGTGTCTTATATAGGTATAGACATATTTTCATTGAAAAAACATTAATATAGATAAGATATGGTTAATCTTGTTCATGAGACATCAACATTAGTTTAAAAAACTCACAGGCATTCCTGAAAAAAACAAAGTTTAGGGAACTGTTAGAAATTAGGTCTCTAGTTGGTAGAGGTATGCACCCTGTCCATGCTGGCACCACAATTCTAGCCAGAATAAGTCAGACATGCACCCTAAATTCACCTGTGCTCACCCTTTGGCAGTTTGGCACAGAGTAGACAGGCTTTACTTAAGAGGCAATTTGTAAAGTGTTTGTGCAACACTTATTACAGTAAAACACAGAAAAACACCACCCAAAAATAATCCACACCAGGTCAGTCAAATAGAGCTTAATGTAATGATCAAAACAAGACGAAAATGACAACAACAAAAAAATAAGTAGAACCGTAGTTATGAGTTTGTAAAAATATCTTGAAATATACTGCTTAAAGTACCAACTGGGGCAATCTGTTCGCGATGGACTGGGTCAAATCTGAAAAGTCAAGCCGACAGTGATAGAGCGCAGGGCAGATATAAGATTCACGCAGGGCCCGCTGAAAAGAGTACCTTCACAGAGGAAGCGTCGTAGTTGAGGGTCACTGCAAGGAACTGTCAGAGGTGATGTGCCGTCGCCAATTCGTCGAATTGTAGGTGATGCGTCAGTTCCATATCGTGCAGTTCGCTGATGCATCGTTGGCGAACCGTCTGCAGTAAAGACAATGCATTGTCATTGAGATGTGCAACCGACGCTGTGGTGTCCACGAAGTGGTGATGCGTCGAGATGAATGCATCTGTTCCGACCGGCATAAAGTCAGCACTGCGTGGATTCTTGCAGAAAACTAGGCACACTGGACGGGACTATTGTTTATTTAAACACCTGCTGACTGCTGTTCCACACAAGCCATTATCTGGGAAGAAGGGCGGGAAGACGCCCGAAACGCGTCGGAAATATATAGCAGAAGTTTTACTGTGCAGATTAAGTTTGTCAGCGAGCTGCCTTGCAGAAATAAAGAATGCAACACCGCATGTGGGCCTTCAAGTTTGGGTGCTTTTGTATGGATTATATAGCGGCCTGCCTTGGTCGCAGAGAGCCCCGATCGCAAAGCAGCGGATCCAGCGCAGCCACGAGTGCAAGCGCGTATGGAACGGCGTTGATTCTGCGAGGACAATACACAGTTCCTTGGCACTCGGCAACTAACACAGTGCCCACTGTGGAGTTTAAGAACATAGTAGGAAGTGGCAGCGGCATCCCGCTAGAGGTACATTGTACAAGAACTGCATATACCAGAATGCACTCAGCACACGCCCACTGGGCGGGACTATTGTTTATTTAAACACCTGCTGACTGCTGTTCCACACAATCCATTACCTGGGAAAAAAGGCGGGAAGACACCCGAAAAGCGTCGGAAATATATGGCAGAAGTTTTACTGTGCAGATGAAGTTTGTCAGCGAGCTGCCTTGCAGAAATAAAGAATGCAACACTGCATGTGGGCCTCCAAGTTTGGGTGCTTTCGTATGGATTATATAGAATGAATGAATGAATGAATGAAAAATGTATTGTTCAGTTACTAAAAACTTACAATTAAAACAACATTATACAATTCTTCTTACCTTTCATACATTATTAAGACCACATCATTAAAAGAAACTTTTCATCAATGTATAAAACCCAATATGTATATAAAACCATCCTCATTGTCCACAGTTAAGCAATTTCTTCTCCACTATTTCTATAAACTTCAAAAGTCTACCCGTAAATTGTAATCTTTCTTCTTGTTAACTGGCTATGACTGCTTGACGGCATGTTCGTATAATTTGACTATTAAAGTCCGACCGTAGCAGCCTCCTACGTTCCTCTATTAGTGCAGGGCAGCTGCAGATGATATGACAAATGTCTTCCCTCTTGTAATAACAGAGGCGACACACCCTCTCACCACTCATAAATTTCCATGTAGGGGCATCTCCAAGAAATTAGCTATTTCCAAATCGGAGATTCATCAGCTTTGCCCTTTGGCTATTTGAGACTCCTAAATATCTTTGGGGTTTTAGCATACCGTACGAAGCAAAAACTATCCATGCATGGGATCTCTTTGCCAGTGCTGCTTTATCCCATAAAGACGACAATTTTTTGCTGCACCCATTTATAACTTTATTAAAAGCCACCTGTGAAAGAGGTAATGCCCATAGTTGTTCCGCATTGAACGTATCTATCGCCAGTTTGAAATATTCATGTGCCTGCTTATGTTTATTATCGCATATTGCCTCCCAAACCACTGTCATAAGCGTGGAATCATTATTCCTTCTAATTTTGTGGCAGAATTTAAATAAGCTCCTAAGCTATTTAGGTTCTGTCGTTTAAGTTGAACTCAAGTCGGATTTGTGCCGGTGAAGAATGTCGCGGAAGATTAAAGAGGCGTCGGTAGGTCCCTGTCACTAGCTTATCTATGGGGTTGTCAGCACAACATCTTAAGGTCTCTACTCCATATGCAAGAGTTGGCACATGTTTAACTGACATCATTTGTAATAGTTGGTTAAGGGGAAGCCCTTTTAAGTTATTCTGAAGTATGGAAAATGCAGCAATTAATGAGTTGTTTCTTCTCTGTAGTGCAGCACACTGTTTTTTACCCGTGCCCTTAGCATCTATCATAACACCCAGATATCTATATTCAGTGACCGGTTCTAATACAGTACCTTCCATTCTCAATTTTGATTTTACACTCAACCCTCTAGTCACCAGCATTGTTTTTGTCTTTTTTAAGTTAATCTTTAGGCCATGAGTAGAGGCGTACTGTGCACTTTCATTAATTAATCTCTGCAGACCCACCTTGGTATAGCTTACTAAAACAATATCATCGGCATAAAGTAAATCTGAAGCATTAAAACCTGCAACAGTCGGAGATTGAGAACTAATTTTACTAAGCCTTGATGAAATCCCAGCTAAATACAAGTTAAATGAGGTTGGGGCCAAAACACACCCCTGCTTCAGCCTGTCCCTTATCACCATTTTTTGGGACAAAACTGTGCCTTGGCCCAACCTTACTCTCGTCCAAGTATTAGTATATAGCAATTGTATCGCTCTCAACAAACTCGGAGAGATTCCCATTTTTGTTAACTTGTTCCAAAGAATATTTCTGTGCACTGTGTCAAAAGCTGAGCTAAAATCAATAAAACATACATGAAGGTTCATCTTACGGCTTCTGGCCATTTCCATTATAAGAACTAGCATTTGAATATTAATAATCGTCCCCATGCCTGGCAGCAACCCAATCCATCAGTTCTGTTAGCAGACACTTAGCAAAAAACTTTGCTTCGCAATCCATTAAAGCTATAAGTCTATAGTTAGCAGGATTCGTGACTTGACCAGATTTGTAAATCGGAGCCAAAATTGAGCCCCTCCACTTGTCTGGAACTTCTTACTTCTATAAAACATTATTGAAAAAGTTTGACAAAGTCTTTGCCCAATATTGTGGATTTTCTTTAAATAGTGCTTGAGGGAGGCCATTTGGCCCCGGTGCAATACTCCGTCTGCTGGAACGTATCATTTTTTCCACTGTTGTCCACTTGATCATTTGCTCGGTGTTTTTCCTTTCATTATCATTGACCCTAGTATTTTCTACTGAATTTACTTCTGTTAGCTCTATTATATTTCTGGTGTAACCTGTCATTGATCCCAAATGCTTCTCCCAGACTTCTTCCGATATATTTGTAATCAGTTGTTGTTTCCCACCATTGGCTTGATTGACCAGTCTCCAAAATTCACATGCATCTTTACGTTTTGCTGCATAATTAATTTTACACCAGAACAGATCAAGCTCAGTTTTTGTTTGTATCCATACTTTTTTTTTATAGAGTGACCTCAGATTTGGTAATATCTTACTCCTGACATTAGAGGATGATCGATTTCTAAGGACCTTCAGCGCATTGTTCAATTTCCTTTTTGCTATCTTAAGTTGAATAGTAATTTTTTTGGGAAAAGATGTAGCTGAGGTTACCATGCTTTTAGAACGCACAGCATTTTTCTCCACTAGATTAATGTAGCGGCCTGCCTTGGTCGCGGAGAGCCCCGACTGCAAAGCAGCGCAACCAGCGCAGCCACGAGTGCAAGCGTGTATAGAGCGGCGTTGATTCTGCGAGGACAATACACAGTTCCTTGGCACTCGGCAACTGACACAGTGCCCACTGTGGAGTTTTAGAACATAGTAAGAAGTGGCAGCAGCATCCCACTAGAGGTACATTGTACAAGAAATGCATATACCAGAATGCACTCAGCACACGCCCACTTGGCGGGACTATTGTTTAGTTAAACACCTGCTGACTGCTGTTCCACACAAGCCATTAGCTGGGACGAAGGGCGGAATGACGCCTGAAACGCATCGGAAATATATGGCAGAAGTTTTACTGTGCAGATGAAGTTTGTCAGCGAGCTGCCTTGCAGAAATAAAGAATGCAACACCGCATGTGGGCCTCCAAGTTTGGGTGCTTTCGTATGGAATATATATATATATATATATATATACAGACAAAAATCAAACAAATGCGTCTGACAATACTGTGTATGATTATGAGGGTACCCCATTTCTACAAGCCTCTGATGCTCCTGGGGTAGTAACCATGCATGACCTTCTTGAAGAAGAAGAGTCTAGTGACAGTCAAGCAATAGATTTGATTGATTTCTCCACACAAGAAAGGTTGCGCAAAATTGACTTTGTCCAACAAGGGGCGGGCTTAAGTCCATTTAAGAACAAATGCAGTTTTGTTCCACTAATTCCAAAGGACTCGATTGACACCTACCATGACATGGTCATAAAGGACTTGAAGCAATGGAACATAAGTACTAGAAAAATAAACATCAACGCGGCTCTGTGTTTAGGAGATTAGCATATGACAAATTGGTCAAAAAACTTGGTGAAAACTGTGATATCGTGATAAAAAAATCCGATAAAGGGGGAAACCTTATTTTATGGCCTAAAAAACAGTATATAGCTGAAGCTGAGAAACAACTAGGCAATGAACAATGTTACCAGAAAGCCACACTTAAAGAATATGAACATGCTAGAATGATCTTGTAAAAAATGTTAGCTCAGTGGAGAAGGGAAGGCCTGATATCCAATGATGAAAGTAAATTTCTATTTAAAGAACACCCAGTGCTGCCTGTTTTGTATATTATTCCTAAGATACATAAACAGGTAGTGCCAGTGCCTGGTAGGCCCATCATCTCTGCTATAGACAGTGCTAGCGAAAACATTGGTCAATACATCGACCACTTCTTGCAAGATTTGGTAAAATACCTCCCAAGTTTCGTAAAGGACACTGGGGACTTTTTGACAAAAATAAAAGATGTAGTGTGGTCTAATGATCTGTGTCTAATAACTTTAGACATAGAATCCTTGTATACAAGTATCAACCATACACAAGGACTAGAGGCGATTAAACATTTCTTAGCCACTAGACCCATTGAACTCTACGCACACAACAAAATGATTGTTGAATTGATTTACTGGTATTTACACAATAATTTCTTCCTTTTCAACAACACACTGTACAAACAACGGAGGGGAGTTGCTATGGGGGCCTGTTTCTCCCCCAGCTACGCGTGTTTACACGTGGGCTGGTGGGAGGAACAGGTCCTTAGGCGCCAATACAGGTCTGTATATGACCAACAAATGGCGTTGTATATCCGATACATCGACGATGTTTTCATCATTTGGCGCGGTGACATGGTATCCGCACAGGAATTCGTCGATAACATTAACAACAACGACCTGAATCTAACTTTTACTTCCCACATACACACCACTCAAATATAGTTCTTGGATGTCAAACTTAAGGTTGTCAACAACAGACTACAAAGCACCTTATATAGAAAAATCACGGCTGGTAATATTACATTACACGCCAACAGCTCACATCCTAGGCACCTCATCGCCAGTATACCTTATGGTGAGGTCCTTAGACTCAAACGCATTTGTAGTGATGAGGATGATTTTCGGAAGTGTGTTAAAGACATGCGTATTAGGTTAAGATTAAGAGGCTACAGCAATAAACTCATTAATGAGGCTATCAACAAAGCTGACAAACGTCCAAGAACCGATTTATTCAAAGAGGGGCCTATTCAATCTGCATCTGAAGATATTAATACTAATTCAGATAACCCCATCTTGACCTATTCACGACAAGAAAGGAAAATTAGAGCTATTGTCCAAAAACACTGGCCTATTGTCCTTACAGATAATGTCCTGGGTGAACGGCTTACCACTCCCCCTGTTGTTACTTTCAGAAAAGGCAAATCCATGGGCAATGATTTGGACAAAAATTCCCCCGAGACGATAAAACCGACACCTTGGTTACAACCTGCAAAGGGTTTCAAAAAATGCACTGTTTGTCGGGCTTGTAAATTCGGTTGCAATAAGTTGACCTATCAGACCCCATTCGGTTCTTCCCCTATTTCTATCAAGGGGAGCTTCAATTGGAAAACGGATTTTGCTGTCTATATCCTGAAGTGTACCTGTGGTTTAAATTATGTGGGAAGCACAAAGCTACAGGTACACGTCAGGATATTACAACACTTGAGGGCCATCCTCCATAATGATGCTGCCTACCCCGTGGCAAGGCACTTTTCTAAATGCCACAACAAAGACATCAATTGCCTTTCTTATTTTGTCATTGCCACCGTTCCAAAATGTAAAAGAGGCAGCAACAGAGAAAGGAAACTCAGGCAGCTGGAGACTAAGTTCATCTTAGAACTAGATAGCAAATGGCCAAGGGGTCTGAATAACTCGGAGGATATATACACATACTTGTAAATAGCACATAACAGTATTAGTACCTGTTAGATATTTATACATGTATGTATCGTTGTGTATTGTAGAAATGCTGCATTTGCACTTTACCTTTTGCCCATGGATTTACAGAGTAGTTCTGCCACTTTTACTCTTTTGACTCTCTTCATTGTTTTAACACAATTTTATATTGACTATGTTAACAAGATATATCTTTCATGGCATATTTTAAACGTCTTAGGGACATTTGTAATATAGGTTTTGATATCCGACTGGACAAAACCATCTTTTATATATATTATTGATCTGCTATGAATTTTGATATTGTTGAGTATGTTGATATAAGATGTACAATGGACACTTTATATTTATTATCTTTGCACCTTTGCACATTATTTAGCACTTTTTCATAACTTTGCACTATTCACAGTCAAGTAGGACTTAAGCGAGCTTCAGGTGAATGTCTTAATAAAGGGGTTTTTAAATGTATAATAGACATCATTTAAATAACAAAGATCTTGGCAAATTTGTTCACGTTTGAATTATAGCATATATCCTGAAAGGATATTAGTGTAAATATATCAAATGAGGATTGATCCTGTCATATGTTATTCAGCTCATTTAATGTGTACAATTTTGCCTTTTGTTAAAACAAGCAGTTGATTTATCATATAGTTTATATATGCATTTAAGCAGTTATTTTCATTGTAAGACTCCGGGAGATCACAAGATACACGGTAGTCTTTTGTTCCTGTTCATTCATCACGTGACTTGTAGTCCCGCAAACAAGGGGGTGTGCACATTGAGGTAAAAAATGTATAAAAAGTAACAGTGACGTAATTCATGCTGAATGTGATCAAGGGCTCCTGAAGCCCGAAACGCGTCGTTGCAGGCTGCGTGGGAAACGCAAATAAACGTACATCTTGCCTGAATTGCTGTGGCGGTCTGAGTTCCTTCTTCGCCGGGAAACGGAAGTGGTGGGAATTGTTTGGCGCATATATATATAGGACCCGCGAAGGCTTGACCTCGTCTCCGGTGAGTAACCTGCCAAAAGCATACACAAGACGGGGCTACGACTTGTTGTAATTCAGCGGAAGTTTCCATTGTTTTGTAAAACGCCCAGTTGCACCCAAACGTGCAGGCGATTGATTACTGCAGTCAAGCATAACTTTGTAAACAGGCATTATGTTGAGCAACGCAGTACGGGAGAGAGAACAAGAAGCCGATGCGCTATTTGACAATGTTGCTAAAAATAAAAACAAAAATGCGAACAAGAACACGCAAAAGGATGAAACTGAAGATGTCAATAAAGATTCTAACTTATTGTTGAAAAACTTGGAGAAAAAAATGCGAGCTGAGCTAACCAAATGGTGGGAGAGCAAATCCTTAACAAAGTATGTGGAAGTAAACCGGGTCCCTCGGGGTCTGCGCATACTATTAGCTCCTAGCTTCGAGCACCCTAATCCAGCAATGCTACTCGAGTGGGGGGAAAGTAATTTACAGTAATCAATGAACTTAATAAGGATTTTAATTAAGTATGCTGACATAGACCGTTTAGCTCTCGCCAAAGAAATTGAGGAAATGGAACATGAGTTAAGCAAAATGGAAAACCAGGACTGGATTTTGAAAAAAATAAGTGAAATTAAAGAACGTTTAAAAAAATATGAAGATAAAATAAAAAATAGAAAAGTACATAAATTTGCCAGAGACCTGGAGGACTATGAAAGAGGCCAAATCTACACTTTTGCTAAAAAGTATGAGAATATCCGCAAAATGAAAGGAACAATGGTAACCAAACCAAATGTCTTGGAAGCTAAACAACCTGCATTGGCTGGGGATTCACCGGAATTAGACTCAATATCTCTCACAAGTGAGTCCAGTTTAAGCTCAGTTGGTTCTAATTCAAGCAACATGGAACCCGCAAACACTATTCCGGGTCTAGGGGAAGTAGTGGATTTTTTAGTGCAGGATCGCCTAAAAACCTTGAGACCGAGAAAGGAAAGGAAACAAGCCGACGAAGGCGGGACACCATCAGAAAAACCGCCCGGAGAAAGCGTAAAAGGCAAGCCGAAAAAGAGGCAAAACTACTGGCGGAAAAAGAAACAATAAAAGACAACACTGTAGTTAACCTCAGCACAATAACTCTCACCAAAGCTGAGGAACAATTGCTTTCTTTAGGTCTCAACTTCTGCCCTAATACCAACTTTGACTATGCTTCTACACGTGTAGATTTATTTCTATTCATCAGAAAATTAAAACTCAAAAAGTTTCATGCCCTAAAAAACCTAGGAGAAGACAAGCAAAACAAACAGGATGCCTCTAACTCCTCTGGCCTGCAGGTGGGAGAAATACCAGCGTTATGGGCATTGCATGGCTTGAACAATGAAGATGAATTGAGTTCCCAAGCACCAACACAAACTAAACTAAGAGAACTGAATTTATTGCAAAAAGGTGCTGGGGAAAGCCCTTTCAGACCTAAATCCACCTTTATCCCACTGATGCCAAGAGACGCAATCGACGTCTTTCATGATCGCATCGTGAAGGAGATAAAAGACTTAAATTGTTCCATTGCCCGCAACCGAAAATTCACATATAACCAACGACAAGTTTCTCTGAATAAATTGATTGACAAGCTAGCCAACGATGCTTCTGTCATTATCAAAAAATCTGATAAAGGGGGCAATGTGGTCCTGTGGCCCAAGCAACAATATGACTTAGAAGCCAAGAGACAGTTGAATAACAGCGAGTGTTATGAACCTACAACTTGGAGCAAATATAATAAAGCGAAGGACAATATGAAGAAAGAACTATTAAAATGGAAATCTGAGGGTCTGATATCAAATGAAGAGTATAAATTCTTGTTCAACACTCACCCCAGGGTACCCTTCCTTTATTTGCTACCAAAAATTCATAAGAACACTACCCCAGTTCCTGGACGCCCTATAATTTCGGCAATAGGAAGCATGACTGAAAATGTGGGCTCATATATTGACTTCTATTTGCAGGACTTGGTAAAAACTATGCCCTCTTATCTGAAAGACACTGGTGATTTTTTAAGGCACCTCAGTAACATAACTTGGTCAAAGGAATGGATTTTACTAACTCTGGATATAGAGTCTCTTTATACCAGTATACGACACGAATGTGGCTTACGTGGGGTTGAACATATTTTGAATACACGTCCTGCTGAATATGCTATGCATAATAAGATGTTAATGTCTCTGATCTCATGGTGCTTTAATAATAATTACTTTTCATTTGAAAAGAACATGTACAGACAGAAGCAGGGGGTGGCCATGGGGGCCTGCTTTTCTCCAAGCTACGCATGTTTGCATGTGGGGTTTTGGGAAAAGCAGGTCCTCATGAACGAATATAAGGAGATATTTGAAAATAATGTCATTGCATGGCTTCGTTATATAGACGACGTTTTTGTTATTTGGAAGGGCAACATGCAAAGTGCACAGGAGTTTGTCGCCTTGTTGAACATTAATGAGTTCAACCTACATTTCACTTCAAACATAAGTGCCACTATGCTAGAATTTTTGGATGTCCAGGTACAAATAACTGACGAGACACTGACTACCACAGCATACAGAAAACCATCTGCTGGAAATGCAATATTACATGCATCAAGTGCGCATCCGCGTCACTTAATAGCTAGCATACCCTACGGGGAATTGTTACATCTTAAACGCATTTGCAGCACATCGGAGCAATTCGATGTTTGTAGCCAATCATGTTTGGAGCGTATGCGACAGAGAGGGTACAGTGAAGACATTCTTAAGAAAGCCATAGCTAAAACGAATGAAAGACCTAGAACTGCCCTGTTACGAGCACAAATGAGCCAGACACCTGCACAGCAGATGAGAATAGTTCACCCAGACTCATCACCACTTATTGTAGACAGGAACGCAAAATACGTAACATCATGAATAAAAATTGGCCCATAGTTCTAACTGACCCCATTCTGAAAACCACGTTACCAGAACACCCCAGCGTGACATTCAGAAAATCCAAAAATATGGCCAATCTCTTATCTAAAGAGATTCCTGCTGGGTCGACCAGTATTCAAACTTGGATGCCCACAAGCAACGGTTTCCGCAAATGTGCTACTTGTAGGGCATGCAACTTTGGAGCCAACACTGCCACATATAGCACCCCATTTAAAAGTAAAGAACTGTCTATTAGGGGTAAATATGACTGCCGCACTGAGTACGCTATATACGTTCTCACTTGTACATGCGGCTTACGCTACTTAGGCAGTACGAAAAATCCTGTGTATATGCGTATCCTGCAGCACATCCGTGCCATCATCAACAGCGACCCGGCTTACCCAGTAGCCAGACATTTCAAAATAAGTCACAATAAAGACGTGAATTGTCTGACTTATTTTGTAATTGATCAGGCACCGGTACTTAAGCGAGGTGGAGACAGGGACAAGGCTTTAAGGCAGTTAGAGACAAGATACATTCTTAATCTTAACAGCAAGCACCCTAACGGCCTTAACGATAGGGAGGATATGCACACCATTCTATAAATTCGTTCTATGATATTCTGTCCAATGCTCCATCTCTATATTCATTTGATCGCGTTGTTTGTATCCATTCCTTGCCAGTACCTGCTAACAGTTAAAAACGGTGCTTTGATGACAAATTGATGATTGTCCAAGAGCTTCTCATTGTCGAATCTGCAA
The DNA here is from genome assembly GCF_964263255.1 of Lissotriton vulgaris. Lineage (NCBI taxonomy): Eukaryota > Metazoa > Chordata > Amphibia > Caudata > Salamandridae > Lissotriton > Lissotriton vulgaris. The sequence goes on along the minus strand of NC_141687.1, from coordinate 504,750,565 downwards.
TTTTATCTCTCTCCTACATCACTATTTTAACTTTTTGCTAAAATTTGTTTGGTTGCACTTATATCACTTAGCACTTTGTAATTGGGATTGCGTTTTTTGCTACACTAGGTCGTCTAATCCTCCTAGGATGCATTAGGGGCTAAGGATAGGGTCACTATCCATCCTCAATTGGTTCAGCACTGGCACTTTAAAAGAAACAGGTTCATATATATGGTAACATGACAACATGGCATTACATTTCTATGAGCCAGCTCGAATACAAATTCATAGCTAGATACACTAATACCATAGCGATCTCCGTGGAGATATAACACATTGCCATTTGCACAATTATTTTTATGCATAATATTTATTTATTAATGCTATATATTATCAATTGACTTTATTACATGGTCTTTTATACTATTTTAACATATTTACATGTTATTTATTTGGTGCATTGGTGTCATGTATTGATTTGCTATGTGCAATTGTGTATATATATCTTTCTAGTTGTACTGTTTTTATAAAATCATGCTGCTAGCTCAGTTTTGCACAAACTAAAATGCATTTATGCGGTCATAAATGTTCATTGTTACTTGAATGTAATTATACATTTCTTTTTATGTGCCTTGTAAAATATGCTGCTAAAGTTTTAAAAGCCGCCCTCGCTACCAATTTTGTGCACATGTTAAACACCCCACATTAGAAGTCTATTTTCGATGTTTATCACTAGAACACGTGGTGTTATCATGAAAGAAAAAAACGAGTGTGTGCTCTATTTAAAGTGAACAATACTGCATTTCCGCCATGTGATCAAGGGCAGTTCCTGCCCGAAACGCGTCATGCCTACTTGAACTGCACAATGGATGATAAACGTCTGCTGTAAACACTCTGCAAGCCGTGTGGTGGTCCGTATTTTCTGAGGTTTCAACCTGGGAAACAGAAATTGCTTCATATATATATATATATATATATATATATATATATATATATATATATATATATATATATATATATATATATATATATATATATATATATATATATATATATATATATATATATATATATATATTTTTTATATTACCTACTGGCGGTCGCCAGTAGGTATGTATGGTTAGGACCTAGTTACCATAGGAAATTCCGAACATTCTATTGGGAATAACTTTGGCGCAGATTGAGGGATCAGCCTGTAATTTTCCATAAATTTGCCTCGCTGCGCTCCGCTCCTTCCCTGAAAGTTTCAGGGGGGATTCATCAAGCGGGGGCCGAGAAAAAAGGGGGGTCCCAAAACGTGTTTTCGCCATGTTAATTTCCATAGGGACATTCTGACAAGGCTACAGCTCGAACGGCTGAACGGAATTATACCAGATGTGGCAAAATGGTAGGGACTGGTATGCAGCAGTGCCTTTTGCATGTTTGGTATAAATCACTCCAGTAGTTCTTGAGAAAATTGAATTTGACATTTTTCAGATGGCATTTTCTATGGAACCTTTAGACACGGCTACAGCCCGAACGGCTGAACGGAATTACAGCAAACTTGGCAAAATGGTAGGGACAGGTATGCAGTAGTGCCTTTTCTATATTTGGTGAAAATCCCATCAGTAGTTGTTGAGAAAATGAATTTGAGCAAATTATATATCTATATGCGCTCAACATTCTATTGGGAATAACTTTGGCGCCGATTGAGGAATCTGTGTGTAATTTTCCAGAATGTTAGCCAGCTCCGCTTCGCTCCATCCCTGAAAGTTTCGGGGGGATTCGTCAAGCGGGGGCCGAGAAAAAAGGGGGGTCCCAAAACGTGTTTTCCCCATGTTAATTTCCATAGGGACATTCTGACTAGGCTACAGCTCGAACGGCTGAACGGAATTATACCAGATTTGGCAAAATGGTAGGGACTGGTATGCAGCAGTGCCTTTTGCATGTTTGGTGTAAATCCCTCCAGTAGTTCTTGAGAAAATTGAATTTGAAATTTTTTCTGATGGCATTTTCTATGGGACCTTTAGACACGGCTACAGCCCGAACGGCTGAACTGAATTACAGCAAACTTGGCAAAATGGTAGGGACAGGTAGGCATTAGTGCCTTTTCTATATTTAGTGAAAATCCCGTCAGTAGTTGTTGAGAAAATGAATTTGAGCAAATTATATATCTATATGCGCTCAACATTCTATTGGGAATAACTTTGGCGCCGATTGAGGAATCTGTGTGTAATTTTCCAGAATGTTAGCCAGCTCCGCTTCGCTCCTTCCCTGAAAGTTTCGGGGGGATTCGTCAAGCGGGGGCCGAGAAAAAAGGGGGGTCCCAAAACGTGTTTTCCCCATGTTAATTTCCATTGGGACATTCTGACTAGGCTACAGCTCGAACGGCTGAACGGAATTATACCAGATTTGGCAAAATGGTAGGGACTGGTATGCAGCAGTGCCTTTTGCATGTTTGGTGTAAATCCCTCCAGTAGTTCTTGAGAAAATTGAATTTGAAATTTTTTCTGATGGCATTTTCTATGGGACCTATAGACACGGCTACAGCCCGAACGGCTGAACTGAATTACAGCAAACTTGGCAAAATGGTAGGGACAGGTAGGCAGTAGTGCCTTTTCTATATTTAGTGAAAATCCCGTCAGTAGTTGTTGAGAAAATGAATTTGAGCAAATTATATATCTATATGCGCTCAACATTCTATTGGGAATAACTTTGGCGCCGATTGAGGAATCATGTGTGTAATTTTCCAGAATTTTAGCCAGCTCCGCTCCGCTCCTTCCCTGAAAGTTTCAGGGGGATTTTTGAAGAGGGGGCCGAAAGGGGGGTCCCAAAACGTGTTTTCCCCATGTTAATTTCCATAGGGACCTTTAGACACGGCTACAGCTCGAATGGCTGAATGGAATTACACCAAACTTGGCGAAATGGTAGGGCCTGGTATGCAGATGTGCCTTCGCTATGTTTGGTGAAAATCCCTCCAGTAGTTCTTGAGAAAATTGAATTTGAAATTTTTCAAATGGCATTTTCTATGGGACCTTTAGACACGGCTACAGCCCGAACGGCAGAACGGAATTACACCAAACTTGGCAAAATGGTAGGGACAGGTATGCAGTAGTGACTTTTCTATATTTGGTGAAAATCCCTACAGTAGTTGTTGAGAAAATTGAATTTGATAAATTTATATATCTATATGCGCTCACCGTACGCGCACCGTACGCGCACCGTACGCGCACCGTACGCGTACGGTACGCGTACGTGCGCGTCCCCTTACGTGTGCGAGCGAGTTTCTGATTTGCTGGCAGTTGACTGTCAACATTCCAAACTGTCCAAACCAGGAAGTGTTGCCCACCATCTTGTTTTTCAGGAGAACTGAGGCACAGGAGAGCCCAAAACAAGAGTTGAAAACACGAAAAGGGGGCAGGGTAGAGACCCCCCAACCCTCTATAAAAAATATAGGTTTCACGCCTGATATAGTTAGGAATTAGCATTTAAAAAACCTTGCAAATTCACTGAAAAAACCATAGGTTTCAAGCCTTATATAGTTAGGAATTAGCATTTAAAAAACCTTGCAAATTCACTTAAAAAACCATAGGTTTCAGGCCTTATATAGTTAGGAATTAGCATTTAAAAAACCATTGAAATTACTCCTATATAGTTAGTTGTACTAACTATATTTCGCGCACCCGCAATCCACTGCTGATGATGTCACATATTACATCATTCATGACATGGTCAGTGACATCACTGATGACATCACTGATGACATCTCATTTGACATCACTGATTACATCACTGATGATATCATTCATGTGATAATACAATGCACCTCCTCACACTCTAATATAACCTTTGATACACCCGATGTTAAATACAGATTACCATTCTTGAAACCATTGACACACCAATACCAGTTACCACATACGCACTCACTGATTCCTAGGTCTACACACACATTCACTCATTCACCCATAGAATCACTCATACATACAGTCACTCATCAATACAACACTATCATATGCACTCATACACCTATACAGACACACACACTGCCACTCATCCATGGAGTTACTCACACACCTAGTCAGTCATGCAAAGAATCAATCACACTTCCATTTCTTCAACTATACAGTTATACACACAACACCTTACTTATTCAAACATATACTAACACATACTTACTCTCTTATACAATCACTGATACAAGTACACAATGATCCGTATAGCCAGTCGCACATTCACAGGCTCTCATGTATAGTCATTTATATATGCCAACTCTCACATGCATTGTGTTTTACATATGTACTTACTTGCACATGTAGCACTGAGATATCCATTCACTCACCAACACACCCATGCACAGTCAACCGCCCATATAGCTGTTTCCACATGCACTCTTGAACTCCTGCACCTAGTGAATCAACTGCTCACACATCTATGCACAGAGTCACACACCTCCCAGCCACCCACACACACACTCAGTCTCCCATTCAAATACTTGGGCAACCAATCAATAACCCATATAGCCACTCATATAGCTACTGATCAACATATGCAGAAGCTTACACAACAACAGACATACTGATGCATACATTCAGACAGTTTAGTCACTAACCCATGCATTTATTAAAGACACATTTAATCACTCACTCATACAGTCAGTCACGCACCTACTAAATCCTTCATCTATCCAGACACTTATACATCCACTCAATTCAATTCAAAAGGTGCTTTATTCGGTTTGTAAAGAAATACAACCATATAGCAACATACACATAAAAAGAAATTTAACACAATACTAAATTAAGCTATCACAAAAACATTCTTACACAATAGCGCTCATGATAGAAACATTTAACAGTATCAATAGTGCATAGTCATTAGGTCATTCAAGTTTGGCTAAGATTTTAACAATCCTACGACCTTTAATTATGTGCAAATATGCAATTTAAAGTTCTAAATATTGTCTCTATATTAGTATATGTGCAAATTGGCAATTCTAAAGTGCATATGCAATTAGCAGCACCTAGACTGTCTATTAACTAAAAACAATGATAAATGAGACAAAGTGCAAGTGATAAGCCAATCCTACAATAAATATAATACAGTAGCAGCAATTAGTCCAACAAACATATGTGTGCAAAATACAAGTACGTAATTCAGCAGCATCTAATTTAAAGTGCATAGTACATTTAGCAGCTGGAGAAGTTCATATAATAATTGATTTTCTTGCAGAGATACATTTTAAAATATGAGTAGCCGCATAAAAACATACATCTGGGGACTTTAGGTTAAACACTAGTGTCATTGCTGTTTGTAGATGATGCGTATTATATTTTAAAAAGATGGGTTTCAAATAATATTTCCTTAAAAAAGTATAAAAAGTACAAGACAACATAAAGTGACACGTGCTCTTTTTTGATTTGCCATCACATGGGCATACACAAGTTCCAGGTTTTTTAGGCACAGGAAAAGCCACCAGGTGATGCACAATTCCTAGGCGGAGGCGGGTTAAAACAAATCGATGGGAGGGAATACTAACTGTTACAAAATAAGATTGGAAGCCTACATTAATATTATATTGTTGGTAAAGATTGAATGTACTCTGTTTAGTATATTTTTCCATCCTAGTCTCTTCTGTAAATTTCATAAACGAGACCTTCATCTCCCGCTTTGATAAAATAGGGTCCATTATTAATTCATTATAAATGTCCAGTCCATATAATGTTTTATACCAATGATGTATATGCTTCAGCCAGGGAATGTTCGATCGGCGATCAAGTTTGATACAATCTGTTATTACGTCCTGCGTAAACTTGGTTTCCTCCTTTGCCCATATTGAGCGCCATAAGGATAGAGGACGAAGGGCAATTAGATCATTGATATAGTACATATCTAATTCCTTATGTATTAGCTCAGTTGAAGCCATAACTGGAGCACTGATTAATCTTTTTAAAAACACATTCTCCCTCACCTGGATAGATTTGGCACACTGTACATCATACCCCCATAATCCAGCTCCATATATAGCTGAGGAAATGCATCTAGCATTAAAAAGAGTTAGCATTTCACGAATTCTGCGATCCCCTAGTTTAGCAGCAAATCTAAATATACAGTTTGTATTCTGGGCCATTTTGAAAAGGACACTGTTTTGTTTGTTAATCCATTTCCCATTTCCCGAAAAGGTGATGCCTAAATAGCAGAAACTATTAACAGGTTCTAGTTTCTCTCCTTCTAAAAAAAGGGTTTGTGTTTTCTATGTTTCTTACCACAAACCATGGTAACCGTCTTCCCTTTGTTGATTTTCAAATTCCTGTTCTTAATAAAAATATGGAATTGATCAATTAGTTGTTGCAGTCCATTATGTGTCCTAGTGTCATATGGATACTTCGTTACATATATTGCGTTAAGTTAGCATGAGTGCATTACATGTTTAAACAGCCTTTTTTCCTTCGGCTTCAGTTTTGCACACGACACATACTTGTTGTTGTCGCCTTCACCCTAGAAGCGGTGAGGTGGTTTATTTGAGAATAATATGTTATTTCTATGCTATCAGCTTTGCCTGGTACACTTGGTACAACTGTCTGCACACTGAGAGCTGCACACTCTAAAATTAACCTAACACAAGGTTGCTGGGAGGCTTGATCTTCGCACCACATTAGACATAACACAAATAATGTTGATGCCAACATTTTGGGCTCTACGCGGGTTTAAGATAGAGTTACACGGAATGAACGTAGACACTTGGTGCTGCGCATGAAGAGAGCTGGTAGCTGTTGATGTGAACTGCTCCTACTGACATTGAGAGGTATGGGGCCGCCCTGCTAAAGCCCAAATGAGACCTTCTTAGATATAATATAATATGCTAGATAGGGTGCGCGAAATATAGGTGATATAGATTTCTATAGAAATTGCATTATAACATGCTAGCACCTTTTGCTTACTATGGATTAGTGACTATGCTGCTGACTCTGATTTTTATAATCTGCATTTTGGTATTATACAAGATACTGCGTTTGAGAACTTTGCATTGAATAATAAATATTTCAAACTTGCACTTGTGTTCTTTGACTCTCAGTTTTGGTTTGAAATGATTATATAACGAAAGAGTGTTCATGTGTTCCACGATTCCTGAGGTATTCTAAAGATCATGTTCTGGTTTGTCTAAGACATGGATCATTCCATAATGATCCATGAGACACTGTAGCTAGCTAGGTAAGGAGATTTCTGACACTGAGATGAGTTTTTGGATCATCCTAACTCACTGAGGTTCTAGATCTCTATGCACAGTTCTGTGGGAGAACGGAAACCCTGCTACATGGCGCCCAACGGTTTGGTTGGCCGTATTTCATGACACTCGAGTAGTATATCATTCAAACCTTAACACCTTCATTCCCGTTTCCGGTAAACGGTGGTGTCGGAAAAACCTACCTATTTTTGATATAGGTCTTTTCAAGCTTGAATTCTTCTAAAAACGGTTTCTTTGAATTACTACCCAGTTGTACTACACACTGTTCTTTGTCTCTTTTCACTTCCTGTGCTAACATGGCCGTGGACATAGCGCAGCATAGCCGCGTCGCGGTTCGCGACCACTTGCGGGGTTATAATGTTCCCGCGGAAGGCTTGGCTGTGGTTCTAGTGGTGAGTGCGGAACATGCGTACCCGTACGAATTGTTTTATTCCTGGGTAACATTTCCGGCTTTGGACGCTAATTCGGGTGTCTACCATTCATACACTGCCACGGATGTACCGGAGGCTTATGCTCCGTACAGGGCACTGGAAGTACCTATTGACGCTTGGCAGCACGGAGTTTGGTTTGGTGGCGCCCTACCCCATTCTTTAACGGCTCCGAGGTTAGGTCCTTTGTCCATTCCGGGCACAAATTGGCCCGCTTTGGGTGGATTTACTCCTCATCCCAATCGCGCCACTTGTAACGTGGGTGACCTGCGGCGTCTTCATGAGGTCGCGGTTGGAGTGATTAGAGCGCTTGTTCATTACATTGGTCGTAATATTCATGGCGCAGCCCCCGCAGGTGCGCAGCTTCGGGCAGAACAGGCTGGTTTGAAAATCAGTCCTGTCTTGGTGAATTCCGTTATGGGCAGAAAGCCAGAGAATAAGGATGATTTTCCTTACTGGCTTGCCGAGAAATTCGACCAGCTGGAGGCTGTGTTTCCTAATACGACTCCGGGTGAAAAACACCGGATTCTTACGCTTAGTTTACCGAAAGATTTAGCCCCTGAACTTGCTGACTGTGAAACATGGGGTAAGACTTTTGCAGCGGTTTACTCGAGGTGCTATGGCACCCCGTCTGTGTCAAACCTTTCTGAGGTCCTTAAACGTGTTCAGGATGATCACGGACCGGAGTCGGCGGTTGAATTGGGTATGCGCCTGAGCGGCTCGTTTGAGACGGTTTGCGGTCTTATCCTTGCAAATGTCAAGGGGGATGCAGTGAACTTTCAGGTGGCCAATGCTCTGGCGTTAATTCCCGAGGCCGAGAAACCCCGTCAGCTGGCAAGAATTATTGTGGCGGCTTATAAAATGGTTGGCCGCACTTCTAAGGGTTTAAAAGCTTTTTCTGAAAAAGAGAGGAAGCAGCCCCAGGGACAGTCTTCGGAAACGGGTGGACAACCCAAGTCCAAAAAACAAAATTGGCCTAAAAAGCAGAAGCAGGGTAAGCAACAACAACAGCAGACACAGGTTTCTGGTCCTGCACCTTCGCAGCCTGCGCAGTCAGATCGTGTTTATGATTTGCGCGATCGCGCGATGATTAAAACGCCAGAGAGATATCAGGCTTCTGACCAACGCTCTCCTCGTTCCTTTCAGGACTCATCGGCTCCGTCAACCGGTGGTGGAGGGGGCGGCAGGGGAAGGGGTGGCCAGCAAGGACGTGGCCAGCCCCGCACGCGAAGTGAAGGGGATCAGCGGGACGACTCTACGCCAAAGAGACCGCAGTTTGCCAAGAAGAAAGTCGCTGCCTTGACGGCGCATCGATATGCCCCAGATAGTGAGAACGCGGCTTCGGAATCTGACGTGGTCTCTGACCTTGCTGGACAGCGCGGCGGAGATTACCATAGTGAGAGAGGCCCTCCGTCCACTGTTGAAGGTGACAGCGACTGAGACTTTTATTGTGATTGAAACAGCTGATACACATGTTGCTCCCCCTGAAAGACTTTTTGAAATTGTCCTGTTAATTGAAGGTGACATGCAGCGAACTGTAAAAGGGGTATTTTGGGAGAACCTTTCGGATACGTATGACATTTTGCTTTCGGAGGCTGACTGGCCCCCACCTTTTGTTCTCGCAGCTCCGCGAGGGGAGGAGGTGATCCTCCCCAGTTTCGCGCACACTGTACCGAGAGTGGAAGCGCTGCATTTTGCAGAAGAGTGGGCTCTGGCGCTTGCGCCGGCTGTGTACCGGAATCAGTGTGGCTGGGATAAATTGTCCCCTAGCCATGAGATTCCTTTACGGTCACAGCCGCAGCCACAACCCCAGTATCCCATACGGCGTGAAGCTAAAGCTTCGGTCGCGGCTATCCTTGAACAATTGGAATATCAAGGTGTAATTGAAACGTGTGTGTCACCGATGAATAATCCCCTTTTTACTGTTAACAAGCCGGACGGCTCATATCGTCTGGTTTTGGATTACCGGCATTTGAACTCGCATTGCCGTAACTGTGCAGTACAGAATACTCACGGCTCTGCCCTAGTGAATAGTCTTGAGCGTAAACGGTTCAAAACCACGCTTGACATTTCCAATGGTTTTTATGCACATAGATTAGATGGTCTAAGTTCCCAATGGACCAGTTTTACGTGCGGCGGCGTACAAAAAATGTTTAAACGACTCCCAATGGGATATAAAAATAGTCCTGGAGTGTTTTCCGCCCGCATCGTCTCTCTTTTGGAGAGTTTCGATCCAGTTGCATGTTCGTATGTGGATGACATTTATCTCACAGACGACGAACTTTGGGTGCATCTGTGTCGAGTAAACAGCATAATTTGTAACTTTGCAGACATGGGTTACAAGTTTAACTTTGCAAAATCACACATTGCGGAGTACACAGTGTTGTTTCTAGGTTATGAACTTAACCATGAAGGAAAGGGATTGGCTCCTCACTTCCTGGAGAAGTGCGCGCAGTTGCGCTCTCCGACAACGCTGAAAAAATTACAGTCTTTACTGGGTTTTTTAAATTTCGGGAGGACATACATTCCGGAATATGCCCAGCGTATCAAGCCTTTATATGCCTTGGTACAACCATCTTTTTCCAAATCATGCTGGCTGCCTGAGCATTCAGCCATTCTGCAGTCTTTGCAGGCTGATTTGCTCACTTCTGACTACTTACAGACCCGTGATAACCAGACCAACCTGGTGATAAGAATTATCCCTGGGACGGTGGGTTTCACGTACCTGACTTTTAATGAGGGGGATACTGTACCTATTGCTTACAAGTCACACTTGTACACTTCGGCTGAACTGCGTTTTTCCACTGTGGAGAAAGTTTTAACGGCTGTGCAGATGGCAATTCTTAAAGAACGTGCCCTGTCGCAGGGGAAGCGCATGTTGGTTGTTACCCCGTGTCCTGCCTTGGAGGCGGTCACGAAAGCCAGTGTACCGAATTCTAAAGCTTTGCACCCTCGGTGGATTCAGTGGGCTACATCCTTGACATCTCAGGATGTCACGTTTATTTTTGACGCCGCTTTACGGTCGCAGGAGTATTTACAGTATGAATTTGTTCATCCTGCTCCTTTAGCAATGCGGCCGTTGGAGGATTTCCATTGTATCATTTACACAGATGGTTCGGCGCAGGTTGCGCATGGCTCTAAACATGCCTACGTTTCCGCTTGCGCCATTGTGGTCGGTGCCATGGTGAACGATGAGTTCAAGTCCAGTGTCGTGCACACGCAGACGCTTGGGGACTGCACCGCACAATTAGCGGAGCTGCGTGCTCTGATGCTCGCATTGGAGTACGCTGATCCTTGTGTGACGACTTTAATCGTAAGTGATTCTTACTATTGTGTCCAGTCTTACAATGAGAACTTGTTCTTTTGGATTCAGAATGATTTTCGTGATTCCAAAGGTAGCACAATAAAACATAAAATGATCTGGGTCCGAGTGGCGGAACTTAAAGAGAAGCTGCCGCTCGTGTTTGTGATTCATACTCTCGGCCACCAGCGCGTGGGGGTCCACGCTGTTGGCAACTCGCTTGCTGATGAAGCAGCGAAGTCAGCGGTATCAAAATACTTAGTTGCAGCAGTCACGAGGTCCAAAAGCAAAATAGATGATGACATCTTGGCAGCTGTTGCTGCCACGGAGAAGGGAGGTAAATATCCTGCGGGGTTCCCTTCAAAGTACACATACCACTTAAGTCCCGATAAGGTTCCTTATGTGAAAATTCCTGAAGTTGGTGAGCGTCTAGTTCCCAACTCGGATCGCAGAGCTTCTCTGATTACAGCGGCTCATGAAGGTGTGGCGTCTGCGCATGCGGGCGTCTCAGCCACTGTATCTCAGCTACAACAGAGGTTCTGGAGGCGGGGACTGTATAAACAGACGCGCGATTATGTCCTTATGTGTGACATTTGTCAGCAGATTAAGCCTTCTACTGCTGCGCGTCCGCCTCAGACACAGTTGTACATCTCTAATAAACCACTTGGTTGTGTTTATTTGGATCACTGCGGTCCTTTTTCTTCTGATACTGCGTATAAATACATCTTAGTAGCAGTTGACTCATGCACACGCTTTGTATGGGTATGGCCGCATCGAAGCGCTGATTCGCGAACTGTCATTAAGGATTTGCGTGTCTTTGTGGGAATCTTTGCTTGTGGTGCTTTCCATTCGGACCAGGGTCCGGCTTTCGCCTCTAAGGCGTATAAGGATGCTATGGTTTCGTTGGGAGTACAGGTGAAGTTTTCAAGTCCCTACAGGCCTGAGGGCAATTCTGTAGTAGAAAGAATGAACCGCGACTTAAAGCAATCTTTGACAGCCCGTGTTATAGGCACTGGTAGAAACTGGCTGACCCACCTCTATGGCGTGCAGCGTGCGCTTAATAATCTCCCTAGAAGGTCTCTGGGTGGGCGGACCCCATACGAAATGCTCTTTGGTATCAAGATGTACGTCCCTGACCTTGATGGTGCAGACTGCCAGGCCCAGGCCGCGGCCTTTGACGTAGATGAACGTTGCAATGTTTTACAGGATCTACAAAAGACCAGAGACAGTCTTGCAAAGGAACACTTGCCCTCCACGTCGGATGATGCGTTGCAGATCCCGGTAGTTGGCTGGCTACCCCAAGTTGGAGAACTGGTTCGAGAGAAGATCGATAACAAGAAAGAGTTTTGGTCCCTCATATCGAGCGCCGGTTCGAGTCCTTGGAGTGAAGGGCACAAGAACAGTCATTTTACCACCACTTCCAGGTCGTAAAGAAAACAGATTTATTTCTATTGACAATGTCAAGACACACAGGGTGGCCGATTCTTCATAGCATGACACCGGCTGTATCCTGTCCTTCCATGGTGAGGCACTCTGTGCTGGCTATTACATCTGGTGCAGATCAGGAGGTGTCCCTCGAGATGCCTGCCATATCCAGTCCTTTATTAAATACTATTCCTGTTACTAACATTGATGAAGTGACATATGCAGATCCTGCTGATTTATCTATGTCCGATTTACAAGCTCGTTTGGCTAACCAGTCCAGATTCTCTTTTGACTCTGATTCGGAACTTTCAAAGAAACCATCGAATATTGCAAAATATGCCACGTTGTTTAAAAAACATTTTTTGATTCCACCTTGGACATACATTTGGCTGATACTATTTTCATTTTATCTTTTTATGTCAATTGGTTTTGTGTTTTATTTTTTCCGCCTGATCGATGGCCATTATGTGAAAGAAAGAACAGGAATTCGGTACCTTAATGGAACATTGGCCCCTCTTTCCTCCTCACATTCAGCACACAGACTAAAGAGAGACTTACATTCAGTAGAGATTACTGCTTGGCCTGTCCTTGACGGGATTGTGTGGGATGCGGTTAGGTTTCAGATACATGGCCCCACAGAAGTTATTAATGTTCCTAATGTACTTAGAGTAAACATGGGAGATGTGATTAAGCAAAATATTCGTTCTGATGATTGGGATCTTCAGGCCGTAGAAGCATTGTTCTCTGATTTGAAATATTATGCGGCCTTTGATGATGAGGATTTGTATTTAGATTCTGTCAATTATGGTGATTTGTTTTGTTACCAACATTATGGAAATCATTACTTGCACAAGACAAGTTCCAGGCGGGTTCCTGTGAATTACACTCAGTGGGAACATTGCCCTACTCCTTTACAGGGGAGCTCAAGTACGTTTCTGGGAAAATACTCTTACTTTACAGATTTTAATCAATCAAATCCTGAGTCGTTTTATTTTAAAGTGAACCAGAAATTCATGCCCAAAGTTAGATTAACTGATACAAAATTGCTGTATTCAAAGTCCTTTCTAGAAAGGTTATCTGTGGATGGCTATGAGTTATGGAAGGATGCTATTGACCTTAAATCGGTTTGGGGTACCAAAGATTGGCAGGTACAAGGCACTGAGGCTTTGCATCGTGCATGTCTCATCCCGAATCACATGTTGTTTTTAAATTCTACTATTTCCCAAACAACATGTTTTGGATTGGCTACATCTAAAAAATTAAATACCCCTACGATCCCTGATTTGGAAGAATATTCAGGTTGGAGTAATTTCACTACATTATCCATCAGTGGGATACAGGCACTTTTGCAGAATTCCTCCTTTAATATTTCCAGTTTTGATCCAGATGGGTGGCTTTTGTGGCAAAGAAGCTCTGATTCTTGCCAACGTCGTTTTTTGGGTTTGTCTGAAGGTTTTACACACGTCAGGCCAGATCCCAGGTTTGAAACAGATCACACTGTTACTACTTATTCAGTAGGCAAATTGTGTCAGAACTGGTTACAACATTCCACTTTGGCTGCAGTTAAACTGCATCTGTCCCAGTTGAATGAGAATATAGAGCTAAATGATTTTATAAAAGGCCCAACTAGGGGTAGGTCTAAACGCTTTATTTATGCTGTTTACAATGAAATTTGGAAATTTTCACAAGTTGAGGCAGCTAAACGCCTGAGGGCTATTGATCAAGCAAATTTGGAAAAAGTGCTTGCAGTGGTCGATAACAGTATTAGCATGCTTTCTTCCAGAATTTACACATTGGATAATATTGTTTCTTCTGTTGTTGATATTGTACATGATGAAGTGTCCACGTTATACCATGGTCAAAATCAATTGCGTTCTGTAATGCAGTTTGCCTGGACTCTACAGACAATTAAGGCTGGTCGAGTTCCCTGGACCTCATTGAACGTTTCATCCCTTTTCGCCCCTTTTAATCTTACTGAAAAACAGCGCATGCTTTCAATGCGTGATGCATCATTTTCTATGTTACATATTGAGAAGCTAGAATCCTTGCCTTTTTCTGTTGCTGAAACCACTACTGCCACGTGGCTTATTCATGGTTTAATTACATTACCATTTCCTTTATATAAATTTACTAACTGTATGCGGTATATTGCTATAGGACGATATGAACCACTAGGCAATGCATTCCTACATGAGGCATGGTCATTACCATACACATACAGATGTCTGAAGGATGGGAAAGAAGTGAATCTTAATGGTGAGGAATGCACACAGTCACCTGACCATTCATTAATATGCAGACACATTCAGTTACACGGTTCTTGTAATCAGGACCGCCCAAATTTAGCATGTGTTTTAAAAGGCACGCCAGTTCCAGCAGTGGTTCCCACATTTACATTATTAGCTAATGGTAGTTATTTGCTTTTAAACAACGAATTATGTTGTGGTTTATTAATTGGTGTGGCTTATGTGGTAACTGTATCAGAGCGTGTGGTGTGCTGCAAGAATGTTCTATACCCACCCACGCATGGGTCTTTAGATGTCTCCATCTGGCCACGGATTCCAACCTTGGAAGCAAAATTCAATGGTTTAAGCAGAATAAGGGCCCTTTTGTCTCAAAAACAAGTGACCCTGAGTTCGGCCCGGGAAACTTATGTCCTTCACATAGCCAACACCCGCACAGAGGTGCAGGCGCTTTTAAATACTGATTTGCCGTTTCATTTCTGCGAGCTGGTACACCAGATTTTTAATGCTTCTTCAACGACTGGGCTTGCACATTTTTTCAAGATAGTAAGCAGTGGCCTCGTGACTACGTTTGAAAAAGTTTTTGGTATCATTCCCACGTTTTTCCACACTATTTTTTCGAGTTTGTTTGGTGGACTACCTGTGTTGCTGGCTGTAGCCGCAGGCATTCTGTTGGTGTTTTTCTTCATAAAACATGGATGCCCATCCTGCGCAAGACGCCGTTCAACGCCTCCTGACACTGTGCCGTAATCGGATGCTCAATTACTATGGAACATTGCCGCTTGCAGCATTAAGCACGGCCTATAGATTGTCATTTCGGTTCACCGACTTCACGTGTGTCCAACCTGTGTTTCACTGCCTGAGCTGCGAGTTCGATTGGGCCATTGATTTGTGCCTATGCTTGAGGACTGCTCCTGACGTCGATTTTGATCAACTAATGCGTCCCGTGGTGGCTCATGAGCTGATCTGTTCTGGCGAAAGAGTTATGGCCTTGGCAGCGATAAATGGAGTTTTGGGCCAATATGAGATCTCTGCAGCGGCGGATGCCTTTCTGACACACAGCGATCTGGTGAACCCACCGAGTTGTCCTCTGGCGTTACAGGAGGATCCGATGCTGGAGGAGCACGTATGTTCTTTCCCATTGCTGAATTGGATTGCTGAACTATTTTCGGATGATGGCAGTGATTTCATACTGGAGGCTGTTGCTACTTTCTTTGCATATACTTTCCATTCATGACATACCTGGGAGGAGTGCTTTGTTGTGAAATATGACTTTCCCCTCGCTGAATTGGAGAGATGGAGTGTGTTCAGCTGATGGAGAATTCAATCATGTGATGTCGCTGAGGATAACGTCATTGTGGCACATGACTTTGGATATCGGATAAGTGCCTTGTTTTTTCTCTTACAGACATTTGGATTGATGCGACCTGGTCCTACTTTCATATTTTTGAGACCTGGCGAATAACTTTTGGTTCGAAAGTTTTGTTTTTATTTTTAGAATTGAGGCCACTGTAGGCATTCATACATATTCATTCATACATATTTTTAGCTTATTTTAGCTCAAGATTATTGAACTTTGCTTTCAATTTTTGTATCTGATTTAGTATTGCCTTTTCCCTTATGTTTGACGGTGCTCGGACCAATGGGGGGGTGTCATATGGATACTTCGTTACATATATTGCGTTAAGTTAGCATGAGTGCATTACATGTTTAAACAGCCTTTTTTCCTTCGGCTTCAGTTTTGCACACGACACATACTTGTTGTTGTCGCCTTCACCCTAGAAGCGGTGAGGTGGTTTATTTGAGAATAATATGTTATTTCTATGCTATCAGCTTTGCCTGGTACACTTGGTACAACTGTCTGCACACTGAGAGCTGCACACTCTAAAATTAACCTAACACAAGGTTGCTGGGAGGCTTGATCTTCGCACCACATTAGACATAACACAAATAATGTTGATGCCAACATTTTGGGCTCTACGCGGGTTTAAGATAGAGTTACACGGAATGAACGTAGACACTTGGTGCTGCGCATGAAGAGAGCTGGTAGCTGTTGATGTGAACTGCTCCTACTGACATTGAGAGGTATGGGGCCGCCCTGCTAAAGCCCAAATGAGACCTTCTTAGATATAATATAATATGCTAGATAGGGTGCGCGAAATATAGGTGATATAGATTTCTATAGAAATTGCATTATAACATGCTAGCACCTTTTGCTTACTATGGATTAGTGACTATGCTGCTGACTCTGATTTTTATAATCTGCATTTTGGTATTATACAAGATACTGCGTTTGAGAACTTTGCATTGAATAATAAATATTTCAAACTTGCACTTGTGTTCTTTGACTCTCAGTTTTGGTTTGAAATGATTATATAACGAAAGAGTGTTCATGTGTTCCACGATTCCTGAGGTATTCTAAAGATCATGTTCTGGTTTGTCTAAGACATGGATCATTCCATAATGATCCATGAGACACTGTAGCTAGCTAGGTAAGGAGATTTCTGACACTGAGATGAGTTTTTGGATAATCCTAACTCACTGAGGTTCTAGATCTCTATGCACAGTTCTGTGGGAGAACGGAAACCCTGCTACACTAGAGAGGAGGACTGCGTCGTCCGCATATAAGAGGACTGGGACGGGGTTACCTTTTATAGTTGGAGCATCTGCATTAATCAATTTCAGAAATGTATCCACATGGTTAATAAAAAGTGAAAATAGTAAAGGGGCAAGTACGCATCCTTGACGGATGCCTCTCTTAACTTCAAAGAAAGGGGTACACTCTCCATCTATTCCAAACCTTACTTTGCTTGATAAATTACTATACAAGCGAGCTAGCAGATGGATAATTTCAGTGGGGGCACCCATTGCTAGTAGTATGGGCCAGAGCAGTGCGTGTTCCACCAGATCGAACGCGGAACTCAAGTCGGCAAAGCATAAATAAAGATTACCAGATTTGGCTTTGAGTTCCAGGTTCACGCATTGCTCCATTGTTCCTAATCCCATACGAAACCCATACTGCACTGGGGACAGAATGTTATTCTCCTCGGCCCAGGCTTCCAATCTCACTAATAGGACTCGACTAAGGATTTTAACTGTCGAGTCCAAAAGAGAGATTGGACGATAATTCCTTGCCTCTGCCCTGGATCCTTTTTTATAAAGGGGTATAATAATTGATTGGCCCCATGTCAGTGGTAAATTATCTTCCACCGCAGCATTAAAGTAACGAGTTAAGATTGGGGCCCATAATGTTATTTCATGTTTATAAAAGTCCATGGGTACCCCATCGGGCCCGGGTGCTTTACCACCCTTACTATTTTTGATTGCATCTGCCACTTCATTTAAAGTTAAAAACAACTGCATTTTCTTCCAATTAAAACATAAGATAGACCCATCAGATTTCAGATCAGAATTAAAAATCTCAGAGAAATGTGCAATCCATGCAAGACAGCTGACATGGGAACTGACCTCAGGAATGTTTTCATTCTTTAAGAATGGGCCATTTATCGTTTCCCAAAAGAGTTTATGGTTTTTAGTTACAGCGGCCATATCAAGTTTATTCCAGGCCTCGTCCTGTAGCTCCCTTTTCCTGGTTGACAGGGCCAGTTTATAATTAATACGTTCTTCTCTGACTCTTTCTTTGTTTCTAGGTTTAGCATTAAGTACACTTTTTAATCTTTTCAGAGTCTTGGCACAATGTTTGTCAAACCACACAGTTTTGTTTCTTTTAACCCTTCTGTTTCTTTTTAACAGGGAATTTTCAACTGTGCATGAAATTTTCATAAAATTGGAGAGAACATCAGGCGCTATCACATTAGGTGCAAGGCAGTATTCAACCTCTCTGGTACATTTACAAATAATATCCTTTGTTAGTTTGTTAGGGTCAATTTTGATCCATTTAATTCTCGTACCATTGGGTCTCTCAGCGGAAATCCCGTGGACAGCTTTACCGTTCATAACGCTTTTTTGACCCCAGCCCATTAACTCCACAGAGATGCTGTTGTGATCACTCACAGGCTGCTCTATTACCCAAACATTGGTGAAAATTGAGCCGCTGGACACCAGAATATGGTCAATATTGGAATGGGCATCTATCCCCCTAAAAGTTGGACACATTTCATTATTTTTGTTTTTTGTACAATCAAGCAATTCCAAATTGAACTTGGCTATTAAGTTATTCAGTGCGCTGCCATAATTACTGTGCGGGAAATGATTAACGTAAACACTGTCACCCCCTACATAATCCTCGTGGTGACCACATATCCCCTTCCGAGCATATCTGCAGGCTTGGATGTTAAAGTCACCTGCCCACAGAATTACTAAATTGTTCTTAGAGAGAATGATTGCAGCTTCAATAGCACGTTCAACATCGGGAACAATCATATCACGTTTAGGGCCCACAATATTATTATAACAATTTACAATAATTAGATCCCTACCATGGCTATGTTTTAGGCGCAATATAGACGCCTGCTGACAGGCTATAGAGTGTTCCCCAAGAATAAATTCTGTCAATTTAGTTGAAACCAAAGTCAGTAGGCCTCCCTTAGCTCTACCAGCTTTGGAAGCTACTGCTGCCACACTGTAGGAGGTGTAACCTTCAACTTCTATTAGTCCTGTATGCCATGTCTCTTGTAAACAAATAATGTCATAACCACATATGATGAAATTGTCCCAAAATGGGGTACATAATTCAGAGGCAATTCCGGCTATATTCCAACTATTAAATACAAGAGAGTCCGCATTACTAGTTCCTATACTTTCGGGGTGATTAGACAAGAGTGAAGCTTCAAAGCTTGCAATCGGGGTAACAATATCATTATCATTTGTTACAGTTGATTCATTATCTACAACATTGCCTATACATAGCGCAGTATTTGATGAAATTAATTGTCACTCAGTTATATTATTTACACAGCTTTCATCACCCAGCTCTTTCTCCAAGGTTAATGCATCACCTGTTACAGAACTTCCAGAACTCTGGGTCTGAGATGGATCGCTCAGTCAGTCATTCTCCTCAAGTGAGCTAAACAAGTGGAATCTATTAGAAGTTGGGACCAGGAAGTTGTCATACAGGTTAGGCAGTAGGGGGGGACAAATAGGTACAACATTAGGATATTTGATAAAGGCCGCTCTTGGATGCTGGAAGTTATGTGTAGTGATATGTCTTCCTGACTGGTTCCTATAAAAATAATCAAGTGGGAACAGTGTGATGTTATATTCATGATTCGATGGCATAGGTGTCTGTAAAATCGAATCTCTCGCCCATTCTGTAGTCCTGAAATTTATAATTATGCAGTGCCCGTCTATCTCCTTTTTATTTGGCCCTATCCAACCTACCCTCTGTGTAGTTATAATCTCTTCCGCGCCTCGTATTGGGAACCCACAATTTTTCACCAACCAATACAAGGTCTTATTTTTCAAGGTTTCTTGATTTTCAAATTGGTTAGCCAACAGCTTGGGGACATTCGCGAGTATCGCTACAAATGGTCTGCAATCAGGTGGCAAATTAATAGTGGCTGGGATGACATTATTAATATGGTGCCTCGGTACAGGTAGGCTCATGTAGGTGGAGGCGGGTTCATTGATGTTTCTTTGGCCCCCATCTACTTTTTGCCCACGTACTACCTTGGGAGTGATGTTTGTTGGCCTCTGCCTTCCACTTGTAGAGGGTACCCGGTTTCCCTTCACAATGGGCACACTAGGAGTACGATTTACTGCACTTGATTTACTATTACTCTGGTTCCCAGAATTTACATTATTTGAATGAGGTCTGACTTGTGAACCCAGTTGTTCTAGGACATCCAAGTTAGCTATTCCCAGTTTCTCTAGGTTTTCTATTTTTTTACTTAGAATTTCTAAAGATTCCATCACTGGTGCGATTTAGGTTTTTACCATTTTCTCGAGACATTCTTAACCTGCCTCGACATTGTTTAAAGTTTGCATTTCCAGTAATTTTATATCTTTTACATGTCTCCCTCCACTGTTCTGCTGTATCTCACCTTCTCTTTCATTGGTTTCTAGAGTTTGTATGGCCCTCTTCTTTTTTCTTCTATATGTTTTAGTCTGTTTATTTATTATTAACCTTTTTCGACTTTGGGTTAATTTCCTTTTAGAGGGTACAGGCTCACAGTTGGGATGACAGAATTAGTAGCACAGCCATCCAAATCCCCATTAGTTACAGGCACAACACTAGGTATTAGGGGCTGTAGTGATATGCTGACTGACAGGTCAGGTGTTATAGACAGTCTACTCTCCCTAGTACAAGGAACAGTGGGTCCTAAAAGCTGTGGTACATCAGATTGAATTAAGTCATACCTTGGCAAACCTGCAAACGATTCCAATAAAAGTGAATCATGTGACATTGTTGTTTCATTTGGAACGCTAACATGTGTATTAATAGTTTGTGACATTTGATTTATTAAACACATACTCGCTGGTCTTCTTTCCGTACTTTCAATAGCGTTAACAACAACACCAATTGTTTGTTGCAGCATTCTATCAATTGCAGTTAGGGTGGGTAAAGGGGTTGGCGCCAATGTTTGTTTTCTTGTAGTTGAGCGAGTGTGCATAGGTGTTTTTTTGACCGCCACCCTACTTTTACATTTGACCTCCATCAGGCCTGTTACCCACTATTTACTATTTAAGTTCACAAAGAGGGGTTGAATACCTTAGGTAAGCAGGGAGTGGTAAATGTCAGGGGGGTGGCCCGGTCCGGTCTCTGAGGGCCTCAGAGGGCCCGCCCTTTGCCCGGGCTTAGCCCGGACCGTCCCGCGCGCGTCCTCGCAGGACGAGGGAGTGGGTGGGTCTTTATGCGCCTCCTGGCGCTGTGCAGTGATGGTGGGGGAGGCGTCCTGGAGCAAGGGCTGATGGGGGCTGTAGTTGTTTTCCCTCCCGACCGGCGGAGCCAAGCCCGGCCAGCCGGAAGTAGTCGATGATGGAAGGCAGCGGAGCAAAGCCCGGCCGCCTCACAGCCACAACCCACAGGCAGTGCGCCTCAGCGGAGCCCCAGAAACAGAGGTAGGCTCGGCCGGCACGTGCAGCTTCCAAACAGACCACCACCCGGTCCTCAGCAGTGGGTGGGTCTTTATGCGCCTCCTGGCGCTGTGCAGTGATGGTGGGGGAGGCGTCCTCATTCTTCAATATGTAAAACATATTTAAACTTTACAGAAACACACAGTCACTGGATGATGTCATCAGTGATGTCAACAATGATGTCACTGACCATGTCATGAATGATGTAATATGTGACATCATCAGCAGTGGATTGCGGGTGCGCAAAATATAGTTAGTACAACTAACTATATAGGAACAATTTCAATGGTTTTTTAAATGCTAATTCTTAACTATATAAGGCCTGAAACCTATGTTTTTTTAAGAGAATATATATATATATATATATATATATATATATATATATATATAGATAGATAGATAGATAGATAGATATAGATATATATATATAAAATTCCCTGAAAAAAAACAGAGGTTACATGAATATTAAAGTTAGGAAATGGAACTAAAGAAACCTTAGAAATTCACTGTAAAAGCCAAAGGTTACAGGGACCTTATAGATAGGTTCACATTTTACACGAACAAAAGTGTAGAAATTCAGCTGTTACAATTAGAGTTAGCTGAAGAAACTATAACTGCCCTAAGGTAACTATAACTTGAACCCCTGCCATGCACACTTATACTCATCAATATTTTACAGCAAATGTTCCAGTGATATTATCAATGATTTCATGAGTGATGTAATATGTTAGGTAATTAGCAATGCATGGTTAGGGCACTGGTTATAGTTACCTTTGGGCACGAGTTATATTTTCTTCAGGTATCTCTAACTGTAAGTGCTCAATTTCTATGGTTTGTGTGTGTAAAATGTGAAATTCAAAGGTTCTTTAAATTATATTTCCTAACTATAAAGTTTTGTAACATTTGGTTTAATCAGTGAATTTCTATGTTTTTTTAAATGTTAAGTTAAGTAATATTTAAGTGCCATAATCCCCAACCTAAAATATATATATCTCAATACCTCACAAGGCAAGCAAAGAGTCCGCACACAGATGAAGATGAATATACAGTGTTTTTTTATTTACCGCATACAAGTGAACAGGACACGTTTCGGCTTTGCGCATTTTTCCTACTGTTTAACAAAGACGGAAAACATCGCCATATCTAAACCCAATCAAAAGGGAAGTACTTCTGGGGTCAATATCGTAAACCGAAATGAAAATAAAGGATGGACACATGCTATAATTCATGGCGTCCATGTTTGAGAAGTTTCATCGCAAATTTAGAACCTGATATCCATTCATATTATGATTCAACAATGTCATTAAGTCTCGCTTTAAATTAGCGTTTTCAGCGCGGTGAACAAAAATATATTTACATTCATATTTACATTATATGCAGTCATAATGTTCATTCCTATTAACAGTGGGTAACGCATAGGATGAGCATCAGTTCTATTTGGTCTGTGAGAACTCTTGCCCTGAATGGGCATACATTCCTCTGCAAAGATATTTACAGTTTTATTTTCAATCATTACCTAAATTGAGATTTAAAATTGTGAGATGCATTGTATTAAAGCATGCACGCAGCAGATGTGGAAAAAAATTAATTCCTTTTCCAATAATCAAATTAATTTGTTTATGATCTGTTGCTGCTCAATAGAATATGCTATCTCGCCCTGGATGGGCATTAATGATAATGCAACATTTATAATTTGGCTTAGCTAATTTCAGATACATATGGTTTCGCACAAGTGTTCTAGATACAGTATTCAATGATTCAGACTACATTATACCCGATTGTTAGTGCAAAGAGTTTTTTCACCAAGCTGACATGATTGACATTACCGGCTCAACAATTCCTCATTCAAAATTAATTATTAAAGGAAATACTAAGAAAATTGCCTAAACTATAGCCATTCTGGCATATTACGATCAAGTCTATCCAAAACAAATACATTTATATACAGTTTTATACACAACTAGGCTGCTGTGAGTCCAGCTTCCAATCATTTTAGTGCAATATTTACACTGATATATGTACCATTTGCGGGGGGAAAAGATTTTCTAGAAGTATGAGGAAGACATCATCTATCTTCTGGAGCCACCAGCCTAGATGTATAGCTAACTGTTCTTCAGTATTGAGGCCAGCTGGTGCTTTAGTTTGTAGATCTACTATGAATCTAGATTTAAGTCTTCGCAATCTAAGTTCCCTATTTCCTCCACTCTCATGAGCTGGAACGTGGTCTAGACAGTAGAACTTGAGCAGATTTCTATTGCTCTGATGGAAACGGGTGAAATGCCTGGCTACGGGGTAAGTTACATCATTTCTTTCAATGGCCCTGGCATATTCTAAAATCCTGCGTTTGGTAGGGTGTATCGTGCTGCCTATATACTGCAGGTTGCATGGGCAAACCAAATTATACACACAGAATGGTGTTGTGCCGGTTAGAAACTTGGTGATCTATTTAGGACCCTCCATCCCCGGTATTTGATATGTTGTTGTCGTAACACTATATTCACAGGATTTGTTCCTGTTGCATGGGAAACATCCAGTCAGATTTCTCTTCCTGGGAGAATACGGGATTGTGTCAAAATTTCTCTGAACTAGGGAGTCTTTTAAGGAACGACAGCATCTATATGTCGTTTTGGGATGGTCTGGTATATCCTTCAAAATGACAGTCATATTTCAAAATATGCCAGTTACGTGTGAGTAGGTGTTGCAGTCTCTTAGAATCTCTTGTGAAGATAGTAATGAATCTGAAGGTGTTGGTTTGTTTTTAACCCGGTTTCAATCTATCTCTCAGAAGACAAGTTCTAGGAATTTTACTCACTTTATCGAGATTCTTCTGGAGAAGTTGACTCGAATACCCTCGTATCATGACCCTTCATTTGCTGCTTCCAAAAAGTCCTTGTTTCTGGAGCAATTTCTCTTAAGCCGTAGCAATTCCCCATACAGGATACGGTTTTTAAGAGGTCTAGGGTGACTGCTGCTTGCTTCCAGGACTGAGTTTCCTGCTGTGACTTTTCTAAAAAGGGAGGTACCAATTTGACCATCCCTAATGAAGACTTTGAGATGTAGAAAATTGACCTCTGTGTTGCTTATTTGTCCACTGAAGTGAAGGTTTACTGTATTGGTATTCAACTGATTAATGTACAATTCTGCCTCACTTTTCGTGCCCTTCCAAAAGATGAAAAGGTCATCGATGTAACGATACCTTCCAATGACAGATGCTACAGACTGGTTGTTCTCTTTGGCCCAGGTCACCTGCTTCTCCCACCAGCCTACGAACAAGTTCACATAACTGGTGGCGAAGCAGGTGCCCATCGCCGTACCTTTGATCTATCTGAAATACTGTCGCTGGAAGAGGAAAATATTATTGGTCAGGCAAAATTTTAAAAATTCTATCAACATTGTGTTATGTTCCAGGAATTTTAGGGACCTGCCCTTAAGGAAATATTTCACTGCATTGATACCGTCCTGATGAGAAATACATGTGTAAAGACTAGTTCTGTCTAAAACAATCATAACAATGTCTGGTTCCCAAATGATATTTGAAATTATCCGTATAAAATCTGTCGTGTCACAGATATATGACGGTAACATTTTTACAAAGTCAATCAAGAAGAAATCCAAATATTGTGACATAGTTTCTGTCAGGCTGCCTTTGGATGAAATGATCGGTCTACCCGGCAGTGCTGTAGAACTCTTATGGGTAGATGATAAAATGTCAGAGTGACTGGTTGCTGACAACTTAAAAATGTGTGTCCATTTACATCAATCATTTCGTGATTCAGCCATTTTTCAATCATATCATGATATTCCAAAATACTTCTATTGTACTCCTCCTTGGTGATTTTACTGTAGCAGGTGGTGTCTGATAACTGTCTTAAAGCCTCAGTGCAGTAAAAGTCCTGTGTTATAAGCACAATGTTCCCTCCTTAATCTGAGGGTTTGCAAATTATGTTGGTGTCTACCCGTATCTTTGCTGAGGCTTGTCGTTGCTCTGTCGTCCGATTTGACTGTCCCTCTTTGAATTTTTTAGATTTTGTTGTCCTCATTTGTAACAGATCATTCTTTACCGCTTCTTCACAAGTATCGATGGTATCAAAAGATGTGTTTGGTGTGAATACCGATCATGGTCTGAAATTTATCTTCGCAGTTTTTTGTGCAATTCCAAAACTTTCAGTGGTTAAATGAGAGTTCAATTCTTGCTCCTGAGATCTTTCAATTTGTTGATTTGTCAATATTTGCAAAGTTTGCAGGTCTTCCCCAGAAAGATTGTCCATTATTTCACTGTATCCTGCAGTTCTCACTGTATTTTCACTTTGACCTTGTACGTTTTTTATTTTGAAGAATTTGAAGAGTTTTTATTTTCGCGTAAACTAATACAGGTCAATTTTTGTCTGGGAAATTTCAAAATTCTGAGACAGACAAAAGGTCAATTCTTTTTTGAGTACCATTTCTTCAGGTTTTGTCAGTTTGTGTGTAGTTAGGTTGATGATAGTTCAATCTTCCACAAGATTTATCTTCTTGTTCCCCTCTTGCTGCATGTTTGTGAGGTCGCTCCTTGGTTTCCCTCTGCAGAAGCCCCCCTTCGCGTCTTGCTTGTCTACTTTCTCTGGGTTTGCCCATGCTGCCTCTTTGCCACGTCTGTCGCATAAGTTGGAACTCCTCCCCAAAAAATATATATATATCCTACTGGCGGTCATTAGGATTGTGCTTCCATAGGAATCTACTTTTTTGTGTTGCTAAAAACGTTGATGATATTTTATGAATCTCCACAAAACGTACCAACGCTACTTTTGATTACTTTTGTGCATAGAAAGTTTTAGGGTGATCTGTCGAACGGGGGCCGAGAAAAATGCAGCGGGGGTCCCAAAATGCATTTTCCCCATTCATTTCTCCATAGATATTTTAGACATAGCTACAGCCAAAACTGCTCAACAGATTTACTCCACATTTTGCAGAACGCTAGATATTTGTCCAGAAAGAATGCTTTTTGTGATTTGATGTAAATCCGTCCAGTAGTTTTTGAGCAATTAATGCTAAAAAAACTGTGTATATTTCATGCCAAAAGCCAGGCCCTGAATTCAACCCATTTGTGCACTGCTGTAGACTGCTGAAGAAGGGTTGGTTGCCTGCGGCCAACCTCGTGCTACACAAGACCAAAGGCCATGGGCAGTGTGAGGTTGGCAACCTTCAAGCAGTTGGATTTGCCACAGGGCCTGGCCGCAGGCCAGGCCCTGCGGCCAACCTCACAGTGTGGGGTTGTCTGCCTGGTGGGGGTTGGCTTTACGTTGTTAGAATAGAAATGTTCATGTTGGCGAATTACCCTATGTAAGTTAGCATTCGCTGCTCCATTTTCTTCCTAGGCGCCAATTTAAGCTGTCCGAAACTGATCTTGTTTAAATTCCGAGAAAGCTCCCCTTAGAGTTTTGTTTCCTTCACTCCTGTTCTGTTCCAGTAATGGATACACTGTTCTTATTAGGGCATACCGTTTTCACTAGATAGAGGCCCTCTGCCACTTCTCAAGTGACAGGCCCGAATGGAACGTCTTCGGAATTGAGATACCTTGTGAGCGATAGAAGATCTGAAACCGTTTTCTTTGTATTTCACTCTTTAGCTGCACCTGCCTGGAATATTCCAACTGTGGGCGTGTTTTAGCTCAGTTACGAAATGTACATATTGTATCTCTATGCTTGTTGATTTAAGTCCCCTCTGCAGCGCTCTTGGCGACTGGGCATACAGGGCTCTGCTCTGAGTATATATTAACCACATCGCTGCTGTGGTTATTTTTACCCTGTGCTGGAAACTGCTATTTGGCTTTATTCATGACGAGCTCAGCTCGTCATCAGCACAGCTCAACTGTGCTTCATGACGAGCTCAGCTCGTCATGAGCATGGAAGGGGTTAATAAACAGTTGTTGGTTTGACCGACTCTTCGTTTGGTATGGAAGGGTGAGTGGTGGTCATTGGTGACCCTAAATCGGGTCACTTCCTTCAACGTTTGGTAAGAAAATATGAATTACCTTAAAAAAAAACTAGAAATTCACTGAAATAAAAACAAAAATTAAAGTAATGTTATAGTTTGGTGAGAATTTTAGTGGCAACATAACGTTTTAAACGTACTAAACAACTGAAATTCCACCAGTTATAGTAGTTCTGGTAACTATAACTTGTGCCCTGAGCTAATTATAACTCCCACCCTCACTGTACATTGCTACCCCACATATTAAAGCTCCACACACACCTTGAGGGGTACTGCTGCCTACCTGGAGCCTTGAATCTTTGCTGCTTGACCTGCCCTGTCTTCCTCGCGCCGCCGCAGCTTGTCATATTGCGACCGCTGTGCGGAGGGAGACCACAACTCCCAGGCTCCCCAGCACCGGAAGTGTCAATTGCCATGTCCGTGCCCGGAGGCGCTTTAAAACCACTGCAGGAAACAACAAAGGGTTTGGCTGAAGCA
Source organism: Lissotriton vulgaris (assembly GCF_964263255.1). Lineage (NCBI taxonomy): Eukaryota > Metazoa > Chordata > Amphibia > Caudata > Salamandridae > Lissotriton > Lissotriton vulgaris. The sequence continues at coordinate 504,722,482 of NC_141687.1, read as the reverse complement.
CAGTAAGGCTGCGCCGTACATGATTCTCAACAAGTAAAATGCCAGTACTGCCTTTTGGTTAAACACGTTTTGAATGCATAATGAAATTAAACAATTGTGGCATAAACACAAAACAAATTGTGACTGTCCTAATCTTTTTAATTTTTTTTATTCACAAATATTTCATATCACATTATTTCACAAAGTTTTTTGATTAGTATAGCCTTTAATACAACTCCCTCTCCCCCCTTTTTTGTCTAAAGGTCATCCATGATGTGTGAAAAGCTGAAGACAAAAAAACACACAATTTTTTTTTTTTTAAAGAAAAATGGATTTCAATCACACAACCCGTTCGCCATCTGCCATTTGTTCTGTGAAACTGTCATACACATACATCTTGCAATCAAAGTAATTTGGATAAGGGGTAAACACACAAACAAATATAATAAGACAAAGGTGAGAAAAGTTTAGTAGAAAAAAAGGGTTCAAAGGAACCTATTATTATTGTAAATGGTGGGGTGCTACTTTTATTTTTCAAATTGTTTCTAATGACAACACCATAGTCATCTATAAGGCCATCAGAACCGTTCTACAATCTGGGTGTTTTACAACAACACTGTCTCAAATTTGGCCTTGAAATAAAAGAGGGTCGACGCGTTTCGAAGCCCCTTAGTGGTGTGGGTTCTCCTCAGGACCTTGATGGTTCAGTCCTGTAAAAGATAAAGAAACAATCCTTACTATCCTCCCTCCTGAGTGAAACCTTCAACTTTAAAACGGACAAGCATAACCAGAATTGTTACCTTGTATTCTTAGTAATCCTGCAAAAATCCTATTTCCAATATGAAGGATCAATTGTCACAACTTCATTACGGAGTATGGCACCCATCATGTGCTGTTAAGAGAATGAAACCATGTAGTGTTCTGCAAGCTAATGCACGTGGAAAGCACTAAAAATGGGAATGGTAAGGCGATTACCTTCTCAAATCAATCGCTGATTCCCACAAAGGACAAGCGCTGGCTCGCTGGTCTCCTTTAAAACCCGATTCCTGCATGGAACAGTGGGAAAAAAGGGCGTATCAATAAATGCCTCCAATGGTGAGAGAGGTTGCGTTTGATCTAAAAGCTATAGCGTGCCTTCCCTCCTCATCTAATTGCCCATGTAGTAGCCATCGTCCTTTACCCGCAATCGCGGAATCATGAGCTGGTCTACAAAACTCCTTTTCCCTGCTTACACGGTGTCTCAGACTGTCGCCGATGTTGTGGTCATAGCTTATTCAGAGACGCGCCTCCTCCTCCTTGCGAGGCGTCTCTCAGTCCGCCGTCGCACTCAGGGATCCTCGTTTGCCCGCGTATAATATATGACGTCATATTGGCGCTGGGTATTCTGGAGATTGTAGTAGTTTCTTCGAACTATAGAGAAGCTTCAATGCGACGAGTTTATTTCGTATTTTCAGAGCAGAAGCCTTTCTCTTGTTGATGTGAAAATGTGTCAAAAGACATATTCGTATCATTGCATGTGACACTGTGGCATATCTTTGAAACGCGAGATGCGATCTCCGTGGTGGGAGCAGCCGCGGCTCCGCAGAGGATCTGTGTTTTTCAGGATCACTCAAGTGCCTACTGGGCAATGTGGTCCTTATGGTTAACCTGTGGAAAACATCAGTTTAGCGGTGTGTAGCTACTTACGGGTTTCTCCATTGGTAAATAAAGCCCTATGAGAATGCTTGCAAATGATTAGCTTGGGTATTGTTGATAACATTGGGGTGTCAAAAAACTCCATATATCACAGATGGTATAGTTCCGACATCTCGTTTAATCCTGTCACTGCAGAATTATATTTCAGAATCATAGTTGCCTCTCGTGAAGATAATTTCTTCTACAGGTCACCTCCTCTTGGGTCGGGTTCTACCTTGGAGATCACAGTCCATTTTAGATCATTCTCTGTGTGCGAATGATCAATCCAGTGTTGCGCAAGTGGTGCAGTGAGGATGTTTTTCCTAATTCGCGATTTGTGCTGGTTAATCCACTGCCTAACCTCTTGACTAGTTTTACCTATGTAGAGTCTGTTGCAAGGGCATAAAATGCCATAAATCACATACTTAGTTTTGCAATTAGTAAATTTTGAATGCTTCCATGAAATGCCATTATGTTGGAACAAATCTCCTTCCATAGTAAGGGGACAACACACGCATGTTCCACATTGATGGTGGCCTGTGATTGGCGGTAGATTCATGTATTCTCTGAGTGATGGAAGCTTTTGCTTTGGCATTGCTGCTCTGACTAAGTGGTTTGCCACACTTTTATCTTTCTTAAATGCAAAAAGCGGCGGCTCGACTAGTTGTCCGTCCAGATCCTTGACCCGCGCCAGGATACTCCCCAGTAGCAGAGCGCGTTATAAAATGGTTTATAATATAATAATTATAATAATAATAAGTGCCAGTTTTTGCATATCTCTTTTTTTAGCCAATTGGATGTGGGGCAAAATGTTGACCCACAAACTATTCTGTTTTGGTCATTTCTTGCTTTTTTTGTTAACAGAGTATCTCTTGGTGTCCACCACGCTCTTTTGAGCACACGTTTCAGTAGTCTAGATGGGTAGCCACAAAGTAGTAACCTCTCTCTTAGGGCATTGGCATGGAACATATATTCGTCGTTAAAGGTACAATTTCTGCAAATGCGCAAGAATTGTCCCAGTGGTAAATTTTCCCTGAGGCTTCTCGGGTGGTAACTTGTAAAGTGTAAAGCTTTGTTACGATCTGTCTCCTTTTTGTATGAAGTGGTGACCAGAATCCCATCTGTACAATACACTTCCACATCCAAAAAATGGTAATCTATATTTTGAATGTTGTATACTGAATTTTATATGTTAAGTCCGGTTATTAAGCCACTGGTGAAACAACAATAATTGTTCCTCAGTTCCTGACCAAGTGAAAAAAATATCATCTATGTATCGGAGCCACCCTCCGATCCATTGCGCATAGGGGTTGTTCTCATACATTAATTTGTCTTCAAATTGGCTCATAAATAACACCGCCAGTTCTGGGGCGAAAGGGCACCCCATCGCCACGCCTTGGATCTGTAAAAAGAAATTAGCATTTATTAGACTGCAACAGCTAGAAAGTAATTCTGTAATTCATGCAGTATCTAGCTTTTTAAAACTTGTCATAAGATTTCGGACCTCAATGAAATAACTATGATGATTAATTCTATTTCAGATTGTTCTTAACTGAAACATTATGTTTTTAATTTATTTGAGCAGATAATTAGACCAGTATAACAATAACTGTTTTTATCTTTGTGAATCTTAACATTTGTATAATTTGTATAATCAATTCAATGTTTATGCCACTTTATAATGTAATGTATGCTTTTATGATTTTCTTTTCAAAAATCGAATAAAGCTTTTTGAACTTTGAATGAAATCTTTTATGAAATCTTCTGTGACACCATTGAGTTTTGCACTGACTGTCAAACGAAAGACAAGAAAAATGGGGCTCCCAAAAATGTGATAGCCCATGTGTATTTCCATACAAAAATGTGCTCTCTGATACATAAAAAATGGCTGGACTGAGTTAACAACACATTTGGTAAAAAGTTAGAAATGTACTTAGAAAGTGGGCTTTTTGTTATTTGGTGTGAATCTGTTCGGCTATTTTTGAGAAAATAGGGCCAGATTTGGTAAATCTCAAGGTTTGCGACTAGAAAAAGTGTTTTTCAAATGTACTAAACACATTAAGTAATTTGGAAACATGTTACCAAATCGGTAAATAAGTTTGGGAAATCATAAGGAATCGCTATTTGGAATTTTTATTTGAAGCCTCTTTCAAATAGCAATTCCTTATAATATGTATAATTGTTTTGTGAATGATATTCTGTCTCAAAGCATTCATTTTTTTACCAGCACCTCAAAGGAGGTGGGAACCTGCTTGCATACATCAAGGAGTCCCCAAAACACCTCTCTCCTTTTATGAGTGGTCTAGGAAACACATTTTAGAAGTAGGAAGTGGCCCTTTGGACCACTGCCTATTCTTGAAATATAATTTTGCAATCTTTTCTTTTTCTTTAAAAACCATTCCATTTTACTTTAAGGAAATTGGGCTGCATTAAAAGAAATTGCTTTATTTAAAAGTAATCACAGACATGGAGGTCTGCTGACCACAGCGGGCTTCTACATCTGTGGTGGCAGCGAATCAGAGTGGGGAGAACTTTGCAACCTGCCTCATTAATATTCATGAGGTATGTCGAATTGCGACAAACTGCGATGTGGTATTTTGTGAACTATTCTACAAGTACACAGGTCGGTTTGCAAAATACCATAGGATTTGAAAAAAGTCAGTGGGCAAATTGCGTCTACCTTTTGTGAATCCTATCTTAGTACATCTGGCACATTAGATTTAAAGAGGGGCTCGAGTTGGGCATGAAGGGGATAAAAAGCAGGTATACCTATAATGTTGGTGTCCAAATATGCTCTGATGGATTAGTCAATTTAAAGAGGACTATTCAACACTGATTGACTGACCACAACATGAGGAATATGATGTGGCAGCCTTTACGGGGCTCAGGGACATAGTCCCTGCATCCTGAAAATCAATACAAAAATAAGGGTGCACATCCTGAATCCCAAGGCATATAGTGTGGGGGGGGGGGGGGGGAGGCGGGGAAAACTCCCTTGATGGCTGCCCACAACATGGGCAACATCTTATACCAGTCATTACAGTATTTGGAGTCATGGTCCCCATTTAAATTCATTGTAATAAAAGCCTGTTTTTGAGGGTCCCAAAAAGCAACACATATGAAGGATGATAACAGATTTTAGTCACAATATAATCATTTATACTCATATGAGGAATTCTTGTGAGTTCCTAGGTGATTTTACCCAGTGAAAAATGCTGACCCCCTTCTTGGATTTGTTGTACCATACTTGGAATTGTTTCTCTCATGATTTTCTCATAAACGTTATGGAAGGCAGTCCAGACATAACATGAGGGCACATGTTCTATAAGTTCACACTATCTATCTCAGCTAGGTCAGAATTACATTTGATATTCGGAGTAGATCATGTACTTTAAACAGCAGCCTGTCATTTGATTACCCAGTGTTCTACTGCAGCTTCCCACAATGCTCTACAGAACAATTAGAATGCTGATGTTCATTAAAATTGTGTCCCACCTGAATGCCATCTTGATGGCGTTAAAGCTGTAAAACTGAATGCCTTTCCTTTAGAAATGAACAATCAGGTCATTCATTTTGTCAGAGAAATTATGGTTAATGCTCTAAGAACCTAAAGTGAGGATGCAAGTTCTATGAGTTTGAGGACGCATGTTCTATGAGTTCCTAAATATGTTTCTCATTCAAGTCAGTAAAATATTCGGACATTCAGACTAAAACATGTACCTTCAGTACCAGCATCAGTCTCTCTCTGATCAACTATAGCGTCACCGCAGATTTCTAATGAGCAATATAGCACTAACATTCTATATTTATGACACAGGTGAGGCACACCTAAATGCCAACTTGATGAATTCAAAAACTGTCGGACATGTGGAATGAATCGTGTTTCCAAAATCTGCAGCATTCTGTCAACTAACTCCCTAGTAATCAATTGCAACAACTCCAGATAGTTCTAATGAAAAACTAAAGCACTAACATTTTGTGTTCAAGACAAAAGTGAGGTACTCCTGAACGCCATTTTGTTGTAAAGGAGCCGTTGCATTTAAAGCCTTTAAGCCTACAACTACTGAATTTCTGTAGAAATGTGATGCTTTTTAGCTTAAATATTCACATGTCTCGTTACTTTAACAATTATTTTTTCCAAGTTAATATATATATATCCACAAAAAAATCAAAGGTTACAGGGACATTATAGTTAGGCTCAGATTTGCACATACAAAACCATAGAAATTAAGCAGTTATAGATACCTGAAATAAGTATAAATTACGCCCCTGGAATGCACTGTTTATGGGCTCACATATTACATCACTCATGACATGGTTGTTGACATCACTGATGACATCTTAAATTTACATCACTGATGACATCTTCCACAGAACCATTCGCACAGCCACTCACACCCCATGTAATATCTCCGCATCAAGCCAAACTGCTGCGCCGTGGTGACACCGTATGCCAGAGGGAGTCATTGATAAACTGATTGTTAATTAGGAGCACAAGACTTGTGACTGCCGTAATCAGTGACCCTGTATCCCAGGAAGGGTCGCTGTATTTAGAGCTATAGCAGAAGGAGAGTCTGCACCCGGATCATGGTTACTGCAGCAATCCTGTGTACCAGTTGGGGCTGCCGGTACCACTTTGGCCCAGGGTTAGAGTTGTTGCCCGTGCCGAAGGAGTACTGCTGTGACCAGTAAGTCTTCGAGGTTCACCAAGACACCACCAAGGACATCACACCCTCCGGTCGGGAGGCAGAGAATCACACCAGCACCCACCTACTAAGGGGAAAAGAAAATTACCATTTGTCTCAAATGACCGAAAGCAGTTCTGATTACTGAAAACGGGCCAGCAGCGCTGCTCGACAGGGAGAACTTGCACCGCTGGGTGCTGCGGCATCCATCACCAGTGGGCCGACTTTGCTGTACAGGATCCGTACTTGTGAGTGCCCATGGAGAGGGCACTTGCTGATACGCTGAATACAACCAAACTTCCAGAGCTGGTAAGACTGTAACTGGGCCTTCGAGGCTCCAGGAGACTTGCTGATAACAGTGCTGCTGCACCATCAACATTTTTGACTAATTTCTTTTTTTTTTATTCAAATCTTTTTTATTGAAGATTGGAGAAAATCGAAAACAAAGACAATACAATAAATCTTCCCTTGCACAGATGGATATAGTGTTGGCACATTGACTCTTACAATAATCAAAAGAACAATAAAAATAGGGAAAGTAAAGAGGAAAGGAGGAATAAGAGAGAAAAAAGAGAAAAAGGAGGAAAAAGAGAGAAGGAAGACAGATGTATCAATATATCAATAGCGATCGGTGTGCAAAAGCATGGGTCGCAGTGTAGGCGACAGTAAGTACACAGTAAAGCGTCCAAGCGTTGAAAGCATTTAAACATTGAAAGCATTCAAACGTTGAAAGCATTTAAACGCTGAAAGCATTTAAACGTGGAGAATATGGGACCAGACAGAGATACTATCTGTGCTTCTGCACTACAGTTGGGGTGGGTGGGGTGGGGGGATCGGAGGGGGAGGGAGGGATGCGTGTTGTGTGTTATGGTTTTCATTTTTACTTCCCTTTTCTCTGCTCTTTTCTTTGCTTTTCCTTTCTCTTCTAGTCTATCCCTTTTCTCTTGGCTGGACAAGTTGTATCATTCACATGTTGTATTTGTATACCCACGGTCAGATCAATCATGTGCCATCAATGTGTGCACAAGCGTCTGCTCATGGTTTCTGTCCGTTTAACCAATCAAAGCAAGGTGCTCCTTACATAAGGTGCCACGTGGCACGTTACTTCTTGGGAATCATAATGCACTCATGATACAAGTACTAATATAAATGTCACATTCTACACTCTACACTCCGCTTGGTATGACCTCACTTGACCAACTAAAGGTTCTGTCTATGAATGTTAAAGGTTTGAACCAACCCATTAAAAAACAGAAGATATTAGACTATGTGCGTAGGCCGAGAGGGGACATTGTTCTGCTGCAGGAGACCAAACTAGACGCTAAACAGTTCTATACTTTGCGCAATAAGTTTTATTCGGAGGTTGTGGGGGTCAAGTGCACTTGGTAAAAAGAATGGGGTTCTGATATTATTAGCGAAAAGATCAAAGATAGAGTCATTGTCTTCCTCATCAGACGAGAAGGGACGCTGGGTCACAGTAAAGCTTGCCAAAGACAACACGGAATTCTTTGTCACGAATATATACACACCTAACACTAATGATCTAGACTTTTGGCAGGACTTAGTCAAACAGATTGCAACGATACCTGATACGGCAGTACATATACTAGGGGGTGATTTCAATCTTCCACTTGATCCTGCACTAGACAGAGACTCGAAGTGTGTGTTTAAACCGAACAAATCACATAATGCTTTCATTAAATTATGTCAGCGTTTTAATTTGGTTGATACATGGAGAATACAAAACCCTACTGAAAGGGACTACACTTTTTACTCCTCCCCTCATGATTCGTACTCCCGCATTGACTACATCCTCATTACACAAAATGGAGTTGCAAGGATAGAAGATACATCAATAGAACCGAGAGTACTGTCAGATCACTCATGTATCTCTCTATCCATCAACAACATCAAACCCTCCCCTAAACAAACGTCATGGAGACTCAATGAGGAAATCCTAAACAAAGAACAAAATAAAGCTGACATTCAAACAGCCATTCGGTCATATTTGGAGATAAACAGGAGAGGGGACACTTCAGATCTTGTGCGCTGGGAGGCTTTGAAAAGTACCTTAAGGGGGGGTGTGCATCAAAATCCGTTCAGCAATGAACAGAGATTGCAATGCCAAATTGGAAGCGTTAGAAGCAGAGATAGCTAATCTGGAAAACAGACACCAAATGACAAGGGATCGGGAGACACTAAATGCCTTGACTAACAGAAAATATGAATATAATAAGCTTGTGAGCGAAAGGACGGGAGCGTGGCCGTTCCCCCAACTGCGTCCAAGCCGCTCCTGGACACACCCATGGACCCTTCTCTTGCAACTCCTGCAAGTTCGACGACACCAAGAACAACTCCTCATCTACGAACACACAACAGATATCCGACCCCAACCACCTACAATGCATCCTGCTCAACACCCGCTCGGTCCACAGACCTCTGGAATCTACTAGACACCATCTCTCCGGACGTCGCCTTCCTAACAGAAACATGGATGAACGCCACATCAGCCCCAGACATCACCATTGCCATCCCGGAAAGCTGTAAGATCATTCGCAAGGACCGCACCGGCCAAACAGGAGGAGGCATCGCTATCGTTCATAAGAAATCCATCCGCATCTCAACCAGCTCAGACGTCAATCTCGCCAACACTGAACACCTTCACTTCCAGATCCACATCGACCCCAAGACCACACTCAGAGGCACCCTCCTCTACAGGCCACCAGGACCCCGCGCACAATTCAGTGAAGACATCACGGACTTCATCACTCCACACGCGCTCCCCTCCGAGGATTACATCCTTTTGGGAGACCTCAACTTTCACCTTGAAAAGAACAACGACCGCAACACCACCACCCTTTTGGACAACCTCACCAACCTCGGACTTAAACAACTTGTCACTACCCCCACCCACATCGCAGGTCACACACTCGACCCTATCTTCACCTCCAGCAAACATGTCTCCTTCAGCCACACCACAGCTCTCCTTTGGACTGACCACAGCTGCGTTCACTTTACCTACAACAAGTCCACATCCAACAACCACCCCCAACCCACTCTGCGAAGAAACTGGAACAAAATCACCATCGACCAGATCTCCTCATCGCTTCTTCAAAACCCCCCCGCCCACTCCTCAAACCCCGACCAAGCAGCCACTAACCTCACCCAATGGCTATCCAACAGCGCCGACATCCTAGCACCACTGAAAAAACGACAAATCAAACTAGGCAGCAAGAAGGCCTCCTGGTTCAACGATGATCTTAAGAAATCCAAGAAACTCTGTCGCTCCCTTGAGAAGGCCTGGAAAAAAGACCCAAATACCAGCACCAAGGACGCCTTCAAAAACGCCACCCGCATACACCACCAACTGATCCGGAATGCCAAGAAAGCCGCTTTCAAGGACCGACTAGATAGCAACGCCCACAACAGCAAGGAATTATTCAACATCGTCAAGGAATTTACCAACCCCTCAGCCAACTCCAACGACATCACCCCATCTCAAGCCCTCTGCGACTCCCTAGCTTCGTTCTTCCACAACAAAATTGCAGACATCCACAACCGCTTCGACAACCGACCCGAAGACCAACCCACCCAACCCTCTGCAGGACCCCCACCCCCCTTGAACATCCTCAATGACTGGAACCCAATCTCCACTGAGGACACCATCCGTCTGATGAACTCTATCCATTCAGGATCCCCCACAGACCCATGCCCTCACCACATCTTTAACAAAGCAGACTCCATTATAGCACCGCACCTCCGAGACGTCATCAACTGCTCCCTCAACTCCGCAACCTTCCCGGAAAGCTGGAAACATGCCGAACTCGGCGCCCTCCTGAAGAAACCCACAGCTGACCCCACCGAACTCAAAAACTACCGCCCTATCTCACTCCTTCCATTCCCGGCCAAAGTCATCGAGAAAGCGGTCAACAACCAGCTCGCCGCCTTCCTCGAAACCAACAAATCCCTCGACTCCTCACAGTCCGGCTTCCGAGCCAAACACAGCACTGAAACCGCCCTCATCGCAGCAACAGACGACATTCGAACTCTACTGGACAATGGAGACACAGTCGCCCTCATACTCCTCGACCTCTCCGCAGCCTTCGACACAGTCTGTCATAGCACCCTCTTACAGCGCCTCAAAAACGTCGGAATCCAAGGAAAAGCACTGGAATGGATCACCTCGTTCCTCACCGGAAGAACCCAGAGAGTCCGCCTTCCACCATTCAAGTCAGAGGCCACTGAAGTCATCTGCGGCGTACCACAAGGATCTTCACTCAGCCCCACCCTCTTCAACGTATACATGAGCACCCTCGCGGTCATCGCACGCCAACACAACCTCAACATCATCTCCTACGCCGATGACACTCAACTGATCCTATCACTCACCAGAGACCCTAACACTGCCAAAACCAACCTGCATGAAGGAATGAAAGAAGTAGCCGAATGGATGAAGCACAGCCGCCTGAAACTGAACTCAGACAAAACAGAAGTCCTCATCCTAGGCACCTCCCCCTCCGCCTGGGATGCCTCTTGGTGGCCAGAGGCCCTTGGAAAAGCACCCACCCCGACGGACCACGCACGGAACCTGGGCGTCATCCTGGATTCCTCACTCTCGATGAACAGACAAGTCAACGCCGTTTCTTCATCTTGCTTCAATATTCTTCGCATGCTCAAAAAAACATTTCGCTGGATCCCCACCGAAACTAGAAAAACGGTCACCCACGCACTGGTCACGAGCCGCCTGGACTACGGAAACACCCTCTACGCTGGTACCACCGCAAAACTCCAGAAAAAACTCCAACGCATCCTGAACGCTTCAGCCAGGCTCATATTAGACATCCCGCGTAAAGAACACATCTCTGGTCACCTGAAAAACCTCCACTGGCTCCCCGTCAATAAGAGGATTACTTTCCGCCTCCTAACCCACGCACACAAAGCACTCTACGAAATCGGACCCGAATGCCTCAACACACGACTGTCCTTCTACACCCCCTCCCGCCAGCTACGATCCTCCAACCAAGCCCTTGCCACTGTACCTCGCATCAACAAAACCACCATGGGAGGTAGATCCTTCTCCTATCTGGCAGCTAAAACCTTGAACTCACTTCCCACTCACCTTCGCCTTACTCAGAACCACCTAGCATTCAGAAAGCAACTTAAAACGTGGATATTCGACAAGTAATTCCCCACCCTTCTTCAAGCGCCTTGAGACCCTCTGGGTATGTAGCGCGCTATATAATAATACTTTATTTCGATAAAAACAAACTTTATCATAAAAGTACATGCAATTCATTATTTTTTTTAAAAAAAGAATAAAAACGTTAAAGGTAAAATCTTTTCAGAAACAAGTGGAGGTGCAGGAGATTAGGGGCTAGATTAGAAAAAAGTCCTGAGACAAACAACCGGGGGATGGCCTGGTGCATTGTTATATACAGTTTCCTACCCCATTCTCGATTTTATCAGTCTAGAACGTATCTGCCAGGCCTTTCCCAGGAATTTGGCGACTCCGCAAAAAATCGTCAAGGATGTTGTGTCAGTTACCAGTATGCGGAGTGCCATCGCATGGTGCCTAACTCCCAGTTCTCTGCATACTGGCTTTAACCACCTTCTCCTGGGTCCGCTGTATGCTCTACAGGCAAATAGAAAGTGAGCTAGAGACTCATTAGGGTTTGGGCATCCAGGGCAGCTAGAATGATTGGACATAGATGTGTTCCAGCGCCTAGTAAAAGTGTTCAAGGGAAGTGTTCCATATCTAAACTTTAAAAACAAGGTTCTGTCTCTAGGTGCTTTAATGACATCAAGGAAGGGTTCAAACTTCTTCACCGCTTCTGCGCGCTATATAAATCTATTGACTTGACTTGACTTGACTTGGTTAGACAGAAGACGAAGACTTAAGCTCTGTGAATCTAACAAGGCTGGTAAAAGCCTGGCTGCATACCTTAAATTCAAAGTGCAGAAAAATACTATTAATGTCATAAGGGACTCTGCGGGAGTAAGCCATTCGGACCCCCAAAAAATAACTGAGGTCTTTAAAGACTTTTATGAGGACCTGTATGCTAAAAATGAATCAGTTGCTGAGGATAAAATTCAAGGGTATTTGCAGGAATGTGACCTGCCAAAGCTAGGGCCGGAAGAACAACACAGCCTTAATGAACCGATCACGACAAGTGAGGTGGAAAAAGCAATCAGGGGATTGAAATGTGGGAAAGCACCTGGCCCTGATGGCTTTACGGCTAAATTTTACAAAACCTTTACAACAGATTCAGTTAAACCTCTTCTGAACCCCTTCCACGAGTTCACGGAGTCAGGTGAAGTGAGGGGCACACTGGCAGAGGCGACTATTGCAGTTCTACCAAAGGATGGCAAAGACCCGTCGTTGCCAAAGAATTATTGGCCGATTTCCCTGATTAATTTAGACTGCAAGTTACTAGCCATGATTTTATCAGCCCGTTTACAAAAAGTCCTTCCTACCCTTGTACACCCATCTCAAGTGGGTGTCTTAAAACACCGACTGTCTAACGATAATACCAGAGTTTTAGCCCATGCCCTAGAAAAAGCAAAACTTCTGAATACCCCTACGGTAGCAGTCACACTAGACGCTGAAAAAGCCTTCGACAAGGTAGATTGGACCTTCCTTGAGGCAGTCTTACACAAATTTAATCTAGGACAGACAATCACTAAACTTGTAATGGCTCTATATGCCGGCCCTACAGCTAAGGTTCGAGTGGGAGGCTCCTTCTCTTCTCCCTTCAGCTTGAAACAGGGAACAAGACAAGGGTGCCCATTATCACCATCTCTGTTTCTACTAGCTATAGAACCTTTTCTATACCATATCCGAAATAATGAGGCCATTGCTGGCGTTCCGTTTGATGACTGTACTGTAAAATTACCTGCATATGCTGATGATGTGCTGATTTTGACGGAGAAAGCTGACGAGGCTATCCCGGCCTTAATGGACACAATTGACGGATTTTCTAAAGTTTCAGGGTACAAGCTGAATAAGGACAAAACAAAAGTCAAGCTGCTAAATAACATCAGGGGTAAAGAAATACTGGGTTCATCTGGCCTCACCTGGCAGCCAAAAGCTTTTAAATATCTGGGCTTAGATTTTGAGAAAGACTTAATAACAACCCTAAAAGTAAATGAAGACCTAACGCTAAAAAAGATCTCTACGTTGTTAGATAGCTGGTCACCCAAGTTCTTGTCTTGGTGGGGTAGGGCTGAGACTCCTAAAATGATGTGCACACCTCTGGTTAACTACCTGGCTCGCGTGCCCTCACTACAGACTTACCATGGCTGCTGACCCGCCTCCGACTACTGTACCATGCTGACCATTTTGTATCTAGAATATATAAATTGCTCCTCCCCCTGCCCAAGAAACCACATAAGTTAACGGAAAGCAAGTGGGAGTCGGAACCTACAGGTATATCAATAGACTGGGAGGTAATACACAACACTGCATTATCTAATAAGGTAGCCCCGATTCTATGTCAAACGAAATACATGTTGTTGAACAGAGTGTTCTGGACCCCTCAGAAACTGTTTAAATGTAATCTGAGAGACACGCCAAATTGCTGGAACTGCCAGGAAGCACCTGGTGACCTGGCACACATGCTTTTTGATTGTTCCCTATTAAGATCATTTTGGAGGAAAATATTTGCATATATTCATCAGGTATTTGGAATCACACCTGTACAAGACTTTGTATATGTCATTCTGGGCCCTTTAGAAACACAACTACCGGACATCCATGACCGACAACTACTAGATATCATGTTGACATTGGCGTGCAAGGTCATTCTATATAAATGGAAAAATTTTGCTGAAGTCAACTTCAAAATATGGCTGGAATGGCTTTCCTTTTTGAGAGGGGCGGACAACCCGGCACTACAGTCGGCCATATGGAAGCCTTCGTACAAAAAACTGTGGTCCTCCATGGATGCGTCATCCTCCCACTTTGAACCTCCATTTTTGACTAATTTCTAATGAGTCAGAGGGAGAACTCTTGAGTATGGCCTAATAGTTTGCGTTCCTTGCATGCGGTCACTAGTGAATGAGGAAAAACTGCAAATATCTTATATGAAGAAGGGTGTTACAGGGATCTTCCTAATAACTACTAGAGCCCCAACCTCAAGGGGAATTGTGTTATTGCTTCTAAATGTTGTATACCATTTCAAGTGCAGAGTTAGAAATACATATATTTTTTTCTAGCAAAGGAAGTACTGGACTGGTCATTGATTTATTTTGTGCACTGTTTGCATTTTGAGTTATGAGTCATACTCACCGACCTGTATCTACATCGCCCTGAGGGAGCCTTGACTGCTCAACCACACTTGCCACTGAGAGGCAAGCGCAGAAGGGTTACTTGGCACAGTTGCTCAGGACCTATAGTAGGTCGGGCTCTGGTACATCAGGAGTAATGAAAGGCCCCAACAGCCACGTTTGGGCCCAGTAGCCCCTCTCTGCCCCATGGTCCTCTTAAAGGAGATCTGACATTAGGCTGTGACTGCCCAATTCACAAAGCTTTTGCTATGAACAGTTGTATTTTACTCCTGTGTTAGATGTGAGTTACTCCCACGAACACATGCCTCATTCACAAAGCTTTTTCTGGAAGTATTTTTTAAGAGTAAGACAGGCTTACTCATAGAAAACATTAGTAAGATGTTCCTACTCCAGGAAATTCACGAGAAACTCATCCTTGAGACTAACGTTAGATACATCTACTCAAAATTATTGGTTTTGGGCATTAGCCCCTAGACGTTTGTCACAATAGTAATATTATCAGTTTGGTATCACCCTTTCTATAACTGACTTATAATGCATTGTCTTTTAAGTTTTATTTCCAGAGGGAATTCCGATCTTGACTGACTCTTAATTACTCATTAGTCGAAAATGACATTGTACAATTCCCTCATCGTAACAGTGGTATTGCTTATAGTTTTCCTACAGTGACAGATTTATTTTTCCCATTTTAGGTTTCCAGATGTGGTATGATCTACATGGAGCCTCATATGCTGGGTTGGAGACCACTGATGGTATCTTGGATGAATCTCATGCCCTCGAGTGTCACTCCAGTGCATAAGAAGTTTATTGAAGGACTATTTGATCGAATGGTTCCACCATGTCTCACCATGATTAGAAAAACCGCCAAGGTACTGTATACTAAGCAGATAGAAAGTGGCAGCCATATTTTGCAGTTATTAGTGTAAAATCAAAAGTTCTTATTTACATGGATCATATACAACCGTAATTGTCAGCTTTATTTTTTTACATTAGAACGTTTGCACTAGACTCTTTTTGTTTATTACATTAGTTTGTCAGCAAAGACTAGGTCCCAGCAGATGACAAGACTGCTATATACAAGTTTATTAGTATCAAGAACGAAAGAGACTACAAAGATTCAGAATTCAGAGAAGCAAAACTATGTATAAGGTTGGCATATTGGTGTGTAGAAAGAGGATTGGAGGTGATTAGAAGTTAAATATTGCTAGAAGAATGGCCTTGACAGATCTGATGAAGATTTCAGCAAATTGAGCAGTGATGCGTACTGTGATAAAAAGTTACTTAGGTCCTAATATCCAGCGATGTCTGATGCCTTCAGAAACTGTAAAAGTGTCTGCTTTGTTGTGTTACTGCCTGCCCAAGTGTCCGTGGGCACCAAGTTCCCAGTTTGCCCATCCGACCTCGCAATGTAGCCAAGAACCCTTAGTTACCCATTGGTGTGGAAATAACACGTGGAGTCCCACGGAAAGGAGAGGCCAGGTCATCGTTAGGATAGTGTTTCCAAGTGCTAGGAGCTTGCCTGTTTATGATGAAATCACTGGGATGGGGTTTGATTTAATAAATAAATCTCTGAAATGCATCCCTGTTTCTAGTGTACATGTGTGTGTGTTTCCATAATCGAAAAGGTTTTGCGTTCCTCGAATCCACGTGGACGTATAGACGTAAGTATAAAAGCTTTAATTTCCATATTTGCTTTCGACTATTCTTTTAGGAGCTGTCACCGACTACAAACACAAATCTAGCCCGTTCCCTCATGAATCTCATGGATTGCCTAATGGATGAGTTTTCAGATGAATCTATAATTAAAAAGATGACAGAAAGAGACATTTGCTCATGGTTTGAGGTAGGAAACATTTCCCTATTATACACATGCTTACATAATTTGCAAGTGTGCAATCTGGAAAATATTTTGCATATTCACATATCAGTGTCCTGTCAAGATGATGACAAATCAT
Source organism: Lissotriton vulgaris (assembly GCF_964263255.1). Lineage (NCBI taxonomy): Eukaryota > Metazoa > Chordata > Amphibia > Caudata > Salamandridae > Lissotriton > Lissotriton vulgaris. The sequence goes on along the minus strand of NC_141687.1, from coordinate 504,705,903 downwards.
GACCTTTCAATCAAATAGTGTTTGTATATCCCTTTCTTTTGTGATAATATATGTTTTATGTTGTACTTAGATTAAGAGAAGCTTTTGCCATTTTTTAATAAAAATGCTGTGTAGGCTGCTTGATTGATCAATCTCTTTAATGTATAGGTGTGTATCGAAGGAATTTACATTTTTTGGAATGGTTATGCACCCAGCATCTAAATAATTTACAAATAATTCTAAATTTCTTTTCGGGAATAGTTTCTTTGGGACACTTTTGAAGTTGCTGATCTGGGAAATATGGTCTTATTCTACTGGCTACTCTTCCTTTTACCAATTCTTTCTTTGAAATATCCTCTCAGAAGTATTTTATCCTTGCGCCTTTCTAACATACAATTGGGGCACACAAGGGCACCAGTTATGTCACCCTGATGTACAACATCGACCGGATGTGACGACACCCTAAAATAATACATAACGAGCAGCACCCCTTGCCCCACTCTTTTTCTGTGCCCATGTTTTGGAACTATTGAAAGCACTGGCAGCCATGTCCAGTGGTTGCAGTGGTCACTCAAGTTCAATTTTGATTTGCCTTTTTCTTTTTTCTTGCTTATTTTAATGCATAATTCTCAACATGCACCATAGACTTTTGAAAAGAAGGTGATGCCTAGGAATTGCACACATGACTATTAAATGTACTGCTGAGTGTTCGGGCTTTTAATCTCACTTCTGACATGCAGACTGAGCTCATTGTGGGGTCACGAGTACCTTTCAGAGCAAATTCAGGACCATTCAGGAGATGTGGATAGTTGTGACCCAAATGAGAGTGTCTAGCCTTTCATTGTCCTCCATGCCTTGTGCCACAGTGTAGATCCAGGATACCGGTGCCCTGATTGTCAGAGAGCTCAGCAGCATTCCTGATGCATAATATTGATGCACTGATGGAAAATATGCCTGGGTTTCCACCTCGGTACCAGGAGCATTGTGGGGAGCTAAGCCTCCACTGTCTGCGGCCCAGAATAGTGGGTCATGTGTGGACTTGATGAAACCGCTTTGCCATCTGATGGTACCTTTGATGTCAGTACCAATATCCAAGATGCTGCCACTGGCTTGAATGTCACAGTTGGGGCCAGGCACTGTGGTGGATTCTAAAAGATTGATGATGGCTTGTCATTCAGAGGCCAAAGATATGTAACTTTTATGGTAGTTCATCAGTTCAGCCTTGGGTGGGGGCATCGAGTATAGTGAGCCATAAACCTTTACTGATAAAAGGGCGACCTTTGACCCTGTCACCAGGTAGGTCGCCCAGTCAGCCGCCACACGGTCCCCCTGTGCCCCCACTGCCTGCTGTGTCGCATGTGATTGCTGCAGTCCTCTCTTCTACCTCAGACTGTTTTTTTCCTTGTTTTCCTTTCTGTGCCATTTTACTGCCTTTCCTGGTTAACTTTTATTGTTCTCCTAATTTTTTGCTCCGTCGCACCTAGTGCCGTGCCCTCCCCACCTGCCCCCACCCACTCCCCTCCCTCGCGCTTCCCGCCGCTGCCACCCTGCGGTTCCGCCCCCCTGGTGCCCCATTCGCCACCCCACTCCCGCCTCCCAGCTGCTCCTCCCTCCCATAGCCCTTCTTATGGAGTCCACGCAGCGGGCACGCCACTGGCGTGCCGAAGGCAAGCCCGTTTTCACCCGTCCGCATCTGGACCGCGCCCAGCACCAGAACCCCTGGCCCCTGCCAAAATGAAGAAACCCGACTGAGATACAACACCACCACCCCCCACGCACTCAACACCGGCCGACCAGCTGCCTGCTACCAAGCCACTCCGAAGCGCACCCACAGACCCTTCTCCTGCCAAACCTGCAAATTCACCTGCGTCCAAACCTACATCCCACCACCCAGACCAGGCAACAACAACAACCAACTCAAGTGCATCCTGTTCAATACCCGCTCCATCCACAAGCACGCCGTCGAACTCTGGGTCCTCCTCGATACAACAGCACCAGACGTCGCCTTCCTCACAGAAACCTGGATGAATGCTTCCTCAGCCCCTGACATCACCATAGCCATCCCGGACGGCTACAAGATCACCCGAAAGGACAGCATCAACCAAACCGGAGGAGGAATCGCCATCATCTACAGGAACACCATAGACATCACGACCAACTCCGAAGATGCCCTCACCACCGTCGAACAACTACACTTCCAGATCCACACCGACCCCAAGACCACCCTCAGAGGAACCTTCATCTACCGACCCCCGGGCCCACGTACACAATTCATTGAAGCCATCGCCGAGTTCATCAGCCCACATGACCTCGCCTAATCAGACTACATTAGCCTAGGGGAAATGAGCTTCCACCTGGAGAACAACAATGACCACAACACAACCACCCTGCTCGCCAACCTCGGACTTAAGCAATTGGTGAACACCCCCACCCACTACGCCGGCCACAGGCTCGACCCCATCTTCTCTGCCAGCAGCCACGTTGCCTTCAGCCACTCCACCGGACTACACTGAACCGACCACAGCTGCATCCATTTCACCTTTAAGAAGACCACATCCCACCACCGCCCACCTATCACCACCAATGACACCAATGATGCAGCCCACAACCTCACACAGTGGATAATCAACTGCGCCGACACCCCTGCACCACTGAAGAACCATCCAGGCAAGACCGTCAACAGGAAAACCACATGGTTCACCGACGACCTCAAAGAATCGAAGAAATCCTGCCGAACCCTCGAGAAAACCTGACGCCGTGAACAGATGACAGAAAACATGACAGCCCCAAGAACGCCACCCGCAAACACCACCAGTTGATCCGCACCGCCAAAAAGACTTCGTTCAAAGAACGGCTGGACAACAACACACACAACAGCAAAGAACTCTTCAGCATTGTAAAAGAGCTCTCCAATCCTAACGCCAACAGTTCAAGTTCAAGTTCATGAATTTATATAGCGCACTACTCACCCAGGGGGTCTCAAGGCGCTTGGAAAGGGGGGTTCAATTTTTGTCGAATAGCCAGGTTTTAAGTTCTTTTCTGAAGGAGATGTGGTTTTGAGTAAGGCGCAGGTGAGTGGGGAGTGAGTTCCAGGTCTTGGCCGCCAGGAAGGAGAAGGATCTGCCAGTTTTAGGCGGCTATGTTTCATCCATTCGGCTACCTCTTTCATGCCTTCGTGAAGATTAGTTTTGGCGGTGTTAGGGTCTTTGGTGAGGGAAAGGATTAACTGGGTGTCGTCGGCGTAAGAGATGATGTTAAGGTTGTGTTGACGCCCGATGGAGGCGAGTGGACTCATGTAAACGTTGAAGAGGGTGGGACTGGGTGAAGATCCTTGTGGTACTCCGCAGATGACTTTAGTGGCCTCTGAGTTGAATGGGGAAGTCGGACTCTTTGAGTTCTTCCAGCGAGGAATGAGATGATCCAGTCCAAGGCTTTTCTTTGTATGCCGATGTTGCTGAGGCGTTGTATAAGGGTGCTGTGGCAGACTGTGTCGAAAGCGGCGGAGAGGTCGAGTAGAATGAGGGCCACTGTTTCTCCGTTGTCCAGTAGTGTTCGGATGTCGTCAGTCGCTGCAATGAGGGCGGTTTCTGTGCTGTGTTTGGCTCGAAATCCAGACTGAGAGGGATCGAGGGAGTTGTTGGATTCAAGGAAGGCGGCGAGCTGGCTGTTGACGGCTTTCTCAATGACTTTGGCGGGGAAGGGGAGGAGGGATATGGGTCGGTAGTTTTTAAGTTCAGAGGAGTCCGCTGTGGGTTTCTTCAAGAGGGCGCTGAGTTCGGCGTGTTTCCAGCTTTCTGGGAAGGTGGCAGAGTTGAACGAGCAGTTGATGACATCACGGCGATGGGTGCGATAACGGAGTCAGCTTTGTTGAAGATGTGGTGGGGGCAGGGGTCGGTTGGCGAGCCAGAGTGGATTGAGTTCATTAGGGGGATGGTGTCTTCGGTGGTGATTGGGTTCCAGGCGCTGAGGTTGTTAGTTGGCGGTGTGGGTTCTGAGGGGGGTGGGGATGGTTGTTCGCAGGGAGTGTTCTCGAAGCTGTTGTGAATGTCAGCAATTTTGTTGTAGAAGGAGGATAACGCATCGCAGAGGTCTTGGGAGGGAGTGATGTCGTTAGATGCTGCAGCGGGGTTGGTGAATTCTTTGACGATGTTGAAAAGTTCCTTGCTGTTATGGGCGTTGTTGTCGAGACGATCCTTGAATGCTGATTTCTTGGTGGATCTAATCAACTGGTGGTGTTTGCGGGTGGCTGCCTTGAGGGTGGCAATGTTGTCGGTGGTTGGGTTTTTTCTCCATGTTTTCTCTATGGTGCGGCATAGCTTCTTGGATTTTTTAAGGTCATCATTGAACCAGAGAGCCTTTTTGCTGCCTGAATTGATCTGGTGCTTTTTCAGGGGTGCTAATGCGTCAGCGCTGTGGGTGTTCCATTGCTTGAGTTTGGTGGCCGCTTGGTTTGGGTCCAATGAAAGGGTGGGAGGGTTTTGGTTGAGTGATGTGAGGAGTTGGTCGGAGGTGATTTTGTTCCAGTTTCTCTGTGGAATAGGTTGTGGGCGGTTGTGGGTCAAGGTGGTTTTGTAGCTGAAGTGAACACAGCTGTGGTCCGTCCAATGGAGAGCTGTGGTACGGTTGAAGGAAATGTGCTTGCTGGAGGTGAAGATAGGGTCGAGCGTGTGCCCGGCTACATGGGTGGGGGTGTCGACAAGTTGTTTGAGTCCGAGATTGGCCAGGTTGTCCAGAAGGGAGTTGGTGTTGCAGTCGTGTTTGTTTTCAAGGTGGAAGTTGAGGTCTCCTAATAGAATGTAGTTCTCGGAGGTGAGGGCATGTGGGCTGATGAAGTCAGTGATGTCATCGCTGAATTGAGTGCGGGTTCCTTGAGGCCTGTAGATGAGGGTACCTCTGAGTGTGGTTCTAGGGTCGGTGTGGACCTGGAAGTGGAGGTGTTCGGCGGTTGCAAGATTATCGTCGAAGCTGGTCGTGATTTTGATGGAGTTCCTGTGGATGATGGCGATGCCTCCTACTGTTTGGTTGGTGCGGTCTTTTCGGATGATCTTGTAAGCGTCCGGGATGACTATAGCGATGTCGGGTGCTGATGATGTGTTCATCCATGTTTCTGTAAGGAAGGCGATGTCCGGTGACGCGGTGTCGAGTAGGTCCCAGAGTTCAGTGGCGTGTCTGTGGACCGAGCGGGTGTACAGCAGGATGCACTTCAGGTGGTTAGAGTCTGAGCTGTGTTTGGAGGAAGTAGATTTGGTGAGGGTCCTGAAGCAGGAGAACTTGCAGGTGTGACAGGCGAATGGGCCGTGGGTACGTCCTGGGGTGGCATTTTAGCATTGTGGTGTGCGTCCGGGGTTGAGGGCAAGGAGAGTAGAGGCATCATATGTGAATCTAGTGGGCTGGGTATGGCGGGAAACAGGGGGTCTGGCGCTGGGCGCGGACGGGCGTAGACGGGCTTACCTTTGGCGCACCTTCGGCGCGACCGCTGCGCGTGGACGCTGCACGAAGGTTCATCTGTCTTAAATGGAGGGTGGAAGGGGGCGGAGCATGGGAGGGTCAGCTCTGAGTTGCAGGCGATGTATGGGTAGCCGGGAGCTCAATCAGGGCAGGCGATGTGGTCAGCAAGCAGCAAAGCGTCTCTAGGACAGGCAGTGAGTGAAGGGAGCGACCGCTATGGAACAAGTCCAGACGGTCACAGGGGGAAGGAGGACAGGGCTAGATTACTATACCAGTGTGCGGGAGGGGCAGCTGGGAGGCGGGAGCGGGGAGGAGACACGGGCCACAAGTAAACAGCACAACAAAATGGCAGTACGGTAGCGTAATCGAAGCAGGGGCACAGCTGGAGTGAGAGCAAAGGTACAGTAACACACAGATCAGCAAAACACTATTCAGCGTGTTATCAAATCACCGCAATGCGGGCCAATGAGCAGGAATTAAAAAAATGCGAACGATACCAGGCGCTATGTTTTAGTCGAAGCGCTCTGAGTTGCAGGCGATGTATGGGTAGCCGGGAGCTCAATCAGGGCAGGCGATGTGATCCGCAAGCAGCAAAGCGTCTCTAGGACAGGCAGTGAGTGAGGGGAGCGACCGCTATGGAACAAGTCCAGACGGTCAGCAACAACATCACACCGTCGCAAGACCTCTGTAACTCCCTCGCCACGTTCTTCCACCGCAAGATCGCCGATATCCACAACAACTTCGGTGCCCAGACTCCGCCCCCAGCCACCGAACCAACTCCCCCTACAACCACCCTCAGCGCTTGGACTCCCATCAGCACCGAAGACACCGCCCACGCTATGAACACCATCCACTCCGGCTCTCCTTCCGACCCATGCCCTCACCACATCTTCAACAAAGCCGACACCATCATCGCTACCCACCTATGGAACGTCATAAACAACTCCTTCATGTCCGCCACCTTCCCAGAGAGGTGGAAGCACGCAGACATCAATGCCCTAATGAAGAAACCCACAGCGGACCCTAAAGACCTCAAAAACTTCCGCCCCATCTCTCTTCTCCCCTTCCCGGTGAAAGTGATCGAGAAGATCATCAATGAACAGCTGACCGCATTCCTCTAGGCCAATGGATCCCTCGACCCATCCCAGTCCGGATTTCGAGCCAACCACAGCACCGAGACCGCCCTCCACGCAGCCACCGATGACATCAGAACCCTACTCGACAACGGGGAACCACCGCCCTCATCCTCCTAGACCTCTCAGCCGCCTTTGATACAGTCTGCCATCGCACCCTAATAACCCGCCTCCACAACACCGGGATCCAAGGCAAAGCCCTGGACTGGATCACCTCGTTCCTCTCCGACAGAACCCAGAGAGTCCGCCACCCTCCCTTCCGCTCCGCGGCCACCAAGATCATCTGTGGCGTACCCCAAGGCTCATCGCTGAGCCCAACCCTCTTCAGTATCTACATGAGCCCCGTCGCCACCATCGCACGCAAACACAACCTCAACATCATCTCATACGCCGACGACACCCAGCTGATACTCTCCCTCACCAAAGACTCCAGGAAGGAATGAAAAACATCGCTGAATGGATGAAATTCAGCCGTCTGAAACTGAACTCTGACAAGACGGAGGTCCTCATCCTCGGACCATTCCCATCCGCCTGGGACGACTCCTGGTGGCCCACAGAACTGGGCACTGCACCCGCTGACCACGCACGCAACCTGGGATTCATCCTGGACTCCTCTCTCACGATGACCAAGCAAGTCTCATCTTCATGCTTCAACACCCTGTGCATGCTCCGTAAGAAATTTCCGGTGGACCCCTACCGGAACTAGACAGACGGTCACCCAGGCCCTTGTCATCAGCCGACTAGACTATGGGAACGCCCTATACACAGGAACCACAATCAAACTTCAGAAAAGACTCCAACGCATACAGAACGCATCCACACATCTCATCCTCGACATCCCCTGCCACAGTCCCATATCAGCCCACCTGAGAAACCTGCACTGGCTCCCCGTCAACAAAAGGATCACGTTCAGGCTCCTCACCCATGCACACAAAGCGCTCCATGGCATAGGTCCCGAATACCTCAACAACCGCCTCCCGTTCTACACTCCAACACGCAAACTCCGCTCCGCCAGCCTCGCCACCATCCCACGGATACGCAGAACCACCGCCGGAGGAAGATCAGTCTCCTACCTGGCGGCCAAGACGTGGAACTCCCGCCCAGCTACGACTGACCCAGGACCACCTCAAATTCAGGAAACACCTCAAGACCTGGCCCTTCGAGCAGTAGTGGCACTTCCCCTCTATCCCCCCAATGCCTTGAGACCCTCATGGGTGAGTAGCGCGCTCTACAAGTGTATTGATTGATTGATTGATTACTATATTGTCAACATACATTGTCATTTTCAAAAGTATCTTTGCTGGTTTTGATACTATTTATCCTCTCACGTTTTCCTTGTGTAGTTCCTCTGGGACTCCATCATGAGCACAAAAAAGCAACCTACATGGTTCCTTTCGTAATGCAGAACATTTGAGCCCACTCTATGTTTGCCCTGAACCTAGTGCAAGGTGAACAGTAACTAGCCACTACCTCAGTCTAAAAATCCAGTCATATTGTATCCACTGTTTGCTCAAGGGATTCTCATCCAACCAAGTAAAATGAGGTGTGAGGAGGATGGATTTCTTTTATGTATGACCGATATTCTCTATGCAATGTAAAAACGTTCTGGTGTTATTCCCAGGCTACCTATCATTCGTAAATCCTGACCGGTTGAGATCTGCTATCTGGGGCATCAGTGGATTGAACAGAGTAAACAAGACAAGATGCCCATGAAGATTTTTACATTCAGGTTGATGAGTGATATGGTTCTGCGTTGAAACTTTGTTTTCAAATTTTTATTCTAGAATGGCCTTGGAACAGTTGAAGGTTGCTATACTTGTAGATGACAGCTGCTTCTGAGTGCCTTGCTTTCATAATTTCTTCCTTTCCCTCAAAGAAGTGGATTCTGTTGGTGTTTGTAGGTGATACTATTTATCAACAAAAGAGTGCCTATAGGTATGAAGTTACAAGAAAGGGGGCAGGTGTGATGGAAAAAAACTCTATTTTTTAAAAGAACCCTCACTCATCAACCTAGTTGGTGACATGCTTCATCATCGGGTTCCCACCAGGTAGACCGAGTGTCTCCCTGGTGTGCTACTACGCCTGAATTACAGCAGAGCGTTTTTTTTTTGACAGTGTGGTAGTGCAAAAAAAGAAGGATGTGCAGTTTTAAAAGATGGCAAGCTGCACCCAGAAATAATTTTAATAACAGGGCAGCTTACAATTGTTAAAAACAAGTGAAGCGGACACTTGCTGGCCTTTACAATGAGCCAACTGTATCCTAGATTTTAAAATGAAAGAGTGGTCGACATGTTTCTGCTTGTGACTGCTATTTTAGCTAAGCTTTCATCAGGATCATAAAACTCCCCGGCGGTATAAGCACGCTAAGGCGTACCCTAACCTGAGCAGTATGTGTGTGTGGTAAAACTCATGGTTTTAACACAATGGGCGCCCCCCGGGATTTCCAAGGGTCCTAATCTGAAAGAGAAACAGACAAGAAACAAAACATAAATGCATCCATAGGTGTAAACTTATTTCTCTTATGGTTTGCTGAGGTGCATTTCCATCCTTTGTGGATCACCACACGTCCCCACCAGTGCTCATATTTGCTGTAACACTAGTGAGAACCTCTGTTGTCTGTTCATGCCAGAGGTTTCTTATAAAATGTTAGACTGTACAATTTATCTTTTTACGAGCGTACTAGAGTAGTACATGAATGAAAACAAATAGTGCACCACACACTGAGTACGTGCTCAATTCGTGCTGTCCCTTCAAAGGTTAAAAAAGCATGATTTGGCCCTCACGGTACACACATTGCTAACAAAGTGTGTGCACCCCAGCATGGAAGAATAACGGTAATATTGGGTGGCTTACGTGAAGACAGAAATGGCTTCACGTCATTGGTTCCGCCGCGGAGGATTTCTCGCCATGTAACTTCTTGAGGTAAAAGGAGAAGACAGTGGTTGAGTATGTTTGGTGCACCCTCGCCAGAGAAATGACGGCACATCAGAAGCACTCACATGCACACTTCCTTGAATACATCCCTCACAAAGACCTACATTGCGGTTGTCGTGGAGACGCTGTACGATGAATGAAATACTGCACTGGGGTCCCGTGGGTATCTCACTAGGAGGCGTACGGCTTGACGTTTTAGGCGGATCTTAAAGGGACAGAGCCCAATATTGTATTTAAAACTTTATCGAGGCCGGTGTTTGGAGAACAAACAACCCTCGAGTGTTTGTAAAGCGCATAGTCTATCTCTATAGTAATGGGGACCCTGTGCATGTTTGTGCTAAGCTAGTTTATTTGACCTACGTATGTTTATAAAAGGTGGTGGTGGCGATCTTGGTTAAAACCACACGTACCACGTATGTGCTGTTCAATTGAAGACCTACTCAGTGACCTAATAAGCAGCTTGTGTGTGAAAAATGTCCACAGGTTTCCCAGAGAATAGTGATTGGGACTGTAGTGTCTACTGTCTAGAGTGGACTATGATTTCAATGAAGAAAAGAAAGAAAGGGGATTTCTGCATCTCATCCCTGTCAGTGCCTAAGTCAGTGGTGGACTACAGATAAGATTAGCGACGCATCACTGAGCCCCATGGTATATTGTCATTCAGCCCGGTTTGGTGCATAGATAAACGATATATCCAACGTTGCTCCTTCTCGAAGATGCTCGATGATTGTCCACCTGATATCATTGGGAGTGTGATTCAATTGCAGAAAATGTTCGGTCAGTTTGGTGGTATTCATCTTATGTTACTGCGGAGTTCACAAATGCGTTATTTTATTTTCCTTGTGGTCATGCCCACATACCTGAGCCCGCAGGGGCAATTGATCAGGTATATTACGTTGGTTGAATTGCAATTAGTGTGCGACCATTGTAGCCATTGTTTACCGGGTTCCAAACTCAGGGACTTAGTTGCGATGGTCAAGTGGCGCACACTACAGCCACCACAGGGGAAGTGACCAGTAACTGGGGGGAGCCCCCAGGCATTGAGAACAGTCTGGTCCTCCTCTCTCTTATGGTTTTTGGGCCGTGCTTGAACTAACTAAGCTTCTCGTCCGTTTGTAGGAGAACAAGGGTTTCTCCCAATCGTGTTTGTTACTTTCCAAGATCTTCCATTGTTTCTTGATGGAACGGCTCACAGCATTGGATGCTGAATTATACGTGGTCACACACATCAGCGGGACATTTACCCATCCTGTTTTGGGGTTGTTTTCCAAAAGGTGATAGTCCTCGCTTTTGCCAAAGGGCATACCTTTGTATATACAATCTAAATTAATAGGTGGGTAATCTTGAAAATTCTTGATAATGTGTAGTGAACCCTGGACAATTGCAGGATGTCATCGCATTCTGTGCCAGGAGTCCTCACATTAGTGTGTCTAGAGTGATTATCCAAGTCTTCTTCGCATGTTTGAAGTTCTATGTTCTATTTTTCAATGCCTTCATCCTTACCCACAATTGTGGCTCTTCTTCCACCAGCCACTCAAGCTCATCTACTGTTGATACTAAAATTCAGGTCCGCTCAGGCAGAGTTGAATTCAGATTTTATCTTCTGAAAGAATAGTTAACCTTGGTCTTTGTGTGACTCCCAGAGTACATCCCATTTGGTGGGAGACCCTTCAGAAAGGCAGAGCTACAGTTGTTGGGCTCTTTCTCTATGCTATTGGAGACAATCATGTTTGTCATAAAGTATTCTCTTCCCCCCTGTGTCCATCATTGTCATGTTCAGGGGCAACTGCGTGGCTTCTGAAGACATAGTGGGAAGTAGTCTACCCATCAGGTCATGTAGGTTTGGCACAGTCACCGACATTCTCACCAGCAGTCACACATACAGTGTTGCAATGTGTGGCATAGACCAGTGTGCTTACAGAGGTATCTGAAGAAGGGGTCTCAGAATTCTGGGAACCCATGAATACCATAGGACATTGATTCAGTACCAAGGGTTGTTTATGGTCTTGGCCATCATGTGGCCAAATCCATTCGTGTACAGAACTTGGGCAAGATGCAAGAGCTTTCCAGCACTCGATTTTCTCTATTACAATCACTTTACTGACTTCGAGCAAGGATAACGCCACCTGCGTTATTCCAGGACCAAGGTTATAATGTAATGTTCACAGGACTGATGACCCTCACTCTACCTGCACCTGTACCGTTAGGGCGCAACCCTACTCAGGCAGACGTTTTCCCAACCTTTGCGGAAGGCCCCAAGGAGACTGCAGTGTCCACAGCCTGTTAACTTTGTTCTGGTTCGGCATGGGCAGCTGTGTTTTTGTGCTGTATTCTATGGTTCATGTAAAGGGTCTAAAAGTCTATCCTTGCCCCTCCAGTCTTGCTTGGCCCTCAGAGCCATATTGGGCAGCTCCAACTCCCTCCTGGGTCAACTCTGTCCCCCCTTCATATTAGAGTGTATCCTTTTGGATCTGTTCGCAAATGAAATAGGTTTGTATTTAAGTTCATGCTCCATTTTTTACGCTATTTAGTTTACCATGTAAGATGCCCTTATCATAGAGATGGTCCATGAATGTGCAACTGTTTAAAAATGGGAGACCTGAGCATGTAACTGAAAATTGAAGTATTTGATTAATGTTGCAAGATTAACGTTTTCCCACAGGTATATTGCACGGAAAAGAGGTTACACTAACAAGGGAATAATATCCTCTAGTATTCCGAGAATGTGGTGACATTTGTAGTAGTTGCTTTGCTTTTATCTTCGGGAAGTGTCCTAAAACTGTACAGTTATTTGATGATCATTCAATCATAAACACTAAAGCAGGTTAAACCTGTAGCTGCTGCTCTTTAAGGAGCTGCATTCTCGGGTTTGGGCATAATTATATTACCGAGGCTGAAAGTAGGTGCAATGGTTGTTATTAAAACTTCCTCAAGGTACTTGGGTACTTGCCTCAAAAATTGAGCTAACCATTCCAGTTAGTTTTCAGATTGCAAGCTTTGAATCTCCTTTGTTGTGGCTTAGGGTTTAGGCCAGTCCTCTTGCTGAGGCCTATGGCCCCCACTAAGAATATATCACTTGATGCTGTGATTGTTCGACCATGGCTCATGCATGATAACTAAATGACATGAAGGATTAAAGCTTCTTGCTTTCACCCCTCAAATAGTGCTACTGCTGTTTAGAAAATGAATGTGCTGCCTTTCCCTATCCTCCAAACCGAGACACCACATTATCAGTCATCTATCGCGAGTTCAGTCCCAAGTTGCACTGACTATCAATGCCCAAATGAGCTTTCAAACGCTTGCCATGCGAAGATTCATTATTTTTATGAATCAATAACAAATTGATCAATAGAAATAATTGATCTTCTCCTGGATGTAATGCCTAAAGTGTTTTGAAAGCTCATCTGGGCATTTGTAACCAGTGCAGCTCTGGACGCCACTCACCGGAGTGCACCTATGATAACTGCCAATTCCAGTATCTTGAGTTGAGCCACGAGTGGACCTTGCCAAATGGGGGGGGGGTGTTAAAATCTTCATACTAGTGTATACTATGCTTCATTCAATAATAATGGGCTCTAGTCAGTAGTTAAGGGTGCCGGTATTTGATTCCGAAGACATTCCTGTGGTGCAATTCAAGGCTCCCCACTCAGCCTTTAATTCGTATAAAGATTATACTCAGCCTCTACTCACATTTGTTGTTGGCCAAACCTCGATTTCAGACAGAGTAGGCTTTTTTTTATCAGTGGATGAATTCCAGTCAATTAAGACTAAATACCATCAAAACTGAACTTTTAACATTTGGAAACCCTGCCCATTGGAAGCTGAATGGTAGCCAGAGGAACTTACGGCACTCCCTCCACCAGCTTCATCTGCCAGAAATCTTGGGGTCATTTTTGAATGCATCTTCCCCTTCATGAGCAGCTTTCAAAAACATCTGTCACATGGTATGTTCTACAGTCTTTGAAATGCCTTACATTCCTTGGGCACATACAAAAACAAGTGTCCAGGCAACTATAACATCCAGGCGAGATTATTGTAAAACAATTTATCTTGGGCGACCAAAAAATAGATGGGGTGTTTGCAGACAATTCAAAATACCTAAGTCCCGCTCCGTACTTGAGCCAAAGAAAATTTGCTATATATTCCAACATCTGTTACCTCTACATTGTCATACTTTTGAGAAAAGGCGTCTTTTTGTCAATGAGCAGGGAACTGTACTGCATGTGGGTACGTTCGTCGGTGCTTTTCTAACCCTTCTGTGTTGTGTTCGAGCACAGCCTCTCTTCTTTTAGTAATGTTCCTCACATTAGAAGTACTGGAGGCTACCCTTCTAGCTCGCTCTCCCACCTACAGCATGGAGTAGGTTACAGGATCATCTTAGTCAGATTACTCTCCAGTGGGAGATCAGGAAACAACTGAAATGTGTTAGTGCCCGCTCTGCTGATCTCTACTTTCTCTAAGCGCCAGGCCACTCTGTCTAGGGTAACTGTTGAGCTCCGACCATTATCTTCAGTCATTCATTCATCTGTTCAATGTATCGCTCAGCCTTTTATAGAAGATGAGAGGATGAAAGCAAGGCTATCTCACTGGCAGAGGAGGTCGGCAGTGGCAGCTTCCTCTGGCAGTGGCAGCTCCTTCCGGCAGTGGCACCTTCCTTTGGCAGCGGCAGCTTCTTCCCGCTATGGCAGCTTCTTCCGGTAGTGGCAGCTTCTTCCGGCAGTGGCAGCTTCTTCCGGCAGAGGCAGCTTCCTCCGATAGTGGCAGATTCTTTCGGCATTGGCAGCTTTCTCTGGCAGAGGCAGATTCCACTGACAGCAGCAGCTTCCTCCGGCAGTGGCAGCATCTTCTGGCAGTGGCAGCATCCTCCGGCAGTGGCAGCACCCTCCGGCAGTGGCAGCCTCCTCCGACAGTGGCAGGGTCCTCCAGCAGTGCCCGCTTCCACCATTAGCGGCAGCTTCCTCCAGCAGTGGCAGTTTCCTCCAGTAGTGATTTCACAGTGATTTGGGTTCCCGACTAGTGCTTGCTGGCCCTAGAATTGACTTCCCAGTGCTAGAGGCTTCCAACAGAGTAAGATTCTTTCAGGTCAGCCTTTTCGGTGCTATAGGTTCTCCACAATGTGACCTTCCTCTCCTAATGCCTTAGTGACTCAGGGTACCGAATTGATGCTGTTTACCGATGCTTCAAGCCTGGATGACTTCTCACCAATGCTCCACCGCCTCTGATATATATCTTTTGCGTTGCATAAATAATGCTGCTGTATATTATTATAATCCGGTCCACTGGAATTATGCAATTTTGAGGCAGTGTCCTTTTCCACATAATTAATGCTGCTGCATTTGCCACATATTCCAGCATAATCCGCAGATTTGCTCCAAAAATGCTTTTAATGCCAATGGATTCTAAGTTATGAAAAATGCAGCGACGTGTTGCCGTGCAGTGGAAGGCTTATTTTACGCAAAGTGTGGGTCCTGCTGAATGTGTCCAGGTGTTAGCATATTTCACAGGGCCCACAGAGAAACGGATCCAGCTCAGTAACAGCTGCTGGATCTGGAATTTTGAAGGATCCCCTCTTTTCAGCATCGGGCATGACGCAAGCCTGACTTTGATCTGTGCGTAACCAAAGGTTTGGTCTGGATGGGCTAGAGAGCAGACATCATGCAAAGTTTTTACCATCACTGTGTAGAAAACATACAGGTGAGTTTTATGCTGCGGCTCATTTCCTAGAATTGTTGCTCTCCTACAAAACTGCTTTCACTCTACTGTTTCCTCAGATGGAATATATTGTGAGCACAGGACACACTACTGTGACATTGACCAATCAAGATACAGTAACATGGTACCATCCATTTAGTATTTCATTTTCAGATCTAACATGTGGTGGCAGTGGTTATTCACTGTGGGTGACCCCATCTCCAACAATGTATGTGAGATATTAAATTTCTGGTAAGTGATTGTGACATGGCACCTTCCGGTGTGTAAGGTGATCTATATGTGTAGGACAATGTAACGTTCTTACACAAAGTGAGCTGAGCTATCTGCACAAGTGACAACTTTATTGGCTGTATTCACTATTTGCATTTCAAACGGTGTGATACCATACATAAAGGTGATGCTAGCTCTCTTTATTATCTGTTACAGGGTATTTTCATATTTTCCCTTATCTGGTCCGTTGGAGCTAGCTGCCGAGAGGATGACAGGCTCAAATTTGACAAATTATTGAGAGAAATAGTTTCTGGGCCACTCAGTGAAGAGACGCGAACCAAGTTCAAAATCCTTGATCCTGTTGGTCCACCAGAGAAGCCTGTAACTGTCCCACTTCCTGAGGAATCTACAATGTATGATTACCAGTTTATCAAAGAGGTGAGTGCTGCAAAGCGCTGAATAAAGAAGAATATTGTGCTTAACTAGATTTCAAAATCTTACTATTCAATATTTTTTTTCATATGAAAACACCCAGCAGTTGTCTGCAAGCCTGCAGCAGAGCACTAGAGCAGTACACACAACTGACAACAACAGAGCTGAGCCTTCTACTCGTGCATCTACACCTACGTGCTGCTCTTGACTTTAAAAGAGTTCTTCCATAAACATTTCTTCCACCTATGTGATTAATTTTACCCATAGTTACTTAGCGAAAGTATAGTGACCCATGTTTGTGTGGTATTTCTGGGGTTCAGTCTGACAACTGACACCATGCTAAGTCCTAAAGTAACGTTTTAGGCAGTTGCATATTGAGGGACTTTATAAGCTCGAGACAGAGGTGCTGATGCTCTGGGAAACTTTGAGCATTAACGAACAAGGAGGCAGCAGTTTTTGTTTATCTGCTAACAGCGCTTTCCCATTGCCTCTTAGGCGTTCATTACAAGTAACCCATCAGTTCGTAAGGGCCCAGTAACCAGAGTTACCAGGTCCATCGGCATTATGAGTTTCGAATGGAACCTAGCTGCTCCGTGCTATTCCACCTGAAGATATTGAGTGTCCCACTGGAATACTGACAGAAACAAGTGGAAATTGGCACAGTAAATCGTAATTTCTGCATGTTAATCCCCAAAAACTCATAATCCCCATTATTCCTCTCCTCCAAAATTACCATGACCTCCAATAGTGATACATCCAGTGGAGGGAAACAACTGATTTTGAGAGTTCACTGATGAGATTTCTAGGGCAGTAACTTTGTACTTTGCTTGAGTGTCCAATATTATCTCAACTCTTGCACCAGAGCAAAAAGTCTATGACAATTTGTATAGGCTATCACAATTTTGATTAGTGCCAATTTCTCCTTTAGGGAATGTTTGGGAATTTTCACCCCAAGTGTTTTTTATTTCTTGTTTTGGTGGCTCTCTGTCAGAGATGAACAATGTAAAGAAAAATGGGTCTTGGTAATCTTGAAAGCCTAATACTCAAAGGAAGCACTATATCATGCTACGTCATAAAATATATCATTGTGATGTCATAAAAGAATCCTTTCTATATCATGGTGGGAGTAGTGAGCATGGATTTTGGCATGGTTATGGGTGTCCTTAATTGAACCACAATTGACGCAGGGAAGGAATCCCATTTTGTCACATCATTTACACTGGTTGTGATTATGTTGCGTTTTTTGACAAGGAGTTGGTTGGTGGAGACCAATTCCATATAGTGGAACTCATGCCAAGGTGCAGGTTCTTTTAAGTGCTTTAGTGCTATGAGAATCCGCTCACTACCAGAGAACAGCAGGACACTTTATACATTGCTCATACATTTTAATAATACTGTCAACATATTTTAAGGGATTAAGGTCAGCTGTTAAAATGAATAACGTATGAACACATATAACTGAAAACAGTATCTGAAAGAAACAGGTTAGTGTTAGATTCCTTACCTTAGAATATCTCCAGGCGTCAGACTGGATCCGGAAAGTTTTGCGTATCAGTACCCCTGCGCGTCGGTAGGCATCATCTGCTGCACCACGTCCGTCGTCTGCGTCGTTGGTGCCGCAATGACGTCGTCGGAGTACTTAGAAGTGCCCTCGCGCGCTGATGTCAGTTCTTTTTTCTGCACCAGCAAGCGCAGATCCGGAGAGAGCAGTACTTCTTAGTCAATTTTTGACTAACTTTTTCGATCTCTTTTGGATCCTTTTTCGAGTCGATACGACTCTTGGTGCCGATAGGGATGCCCGGGTTCAAACCCTGTGCCGACTGTAACCGCCTGATGTTGGTTACCGACCCCCACCGTCGGTGCCTCCATTGCCTTGGGGCCGACCACGATGAAAAGTCGTGCCCCGACTGCCGGGCCTTGACATCGAAGGCTAGGCGGGAATGGTCCCGTAAGCGCCTCGAGCTCCGGCAGTCGGACCCGCACCGTTCACGGTCCTGGTCCAGGAGGAGGTCGAGGGACCGGTTGCGGGGCCACAGTCATTGCAGCTCGGCGAGTCGACACCACTCGTCGGGCTCCAAGTCCTCCGTAAGAGACACAAGAAGTGGAAGAGATGACACCGCTCTTCCGACTCTCCCCGACGCTCGCGTGATGCGGGCGGGGGTTCGGGCGACACCGCCCCCGCGGCTCCGCCGGAGTCTCAGGCGCAGCGCCCAGCTCCATACCCGCCGGTCCTTGGGCTAAATGCGCCTTCCTCGTGGCCATGAGGAATAACTCCCCTCCTACGGGCCCTACGGAGGTGCCTCCAGGCCCTGTGGGTCCGTCTGGGTCCCCTAGCGGGCCGGTGGCTCCGGCCCTGGCGCCGTCGGGTGCTTAGGCCCCGGTGCCTTCAACGACTCTGGTCTCGACGCCGCAGGGCCCCACTGGATCCAGGTCCGGATCCTGGTTGCCGCTGGTCGATCTTACGACCCCTCCAGCGGCGCCGACCCCAGGGTGTCGCCCTCAACGCCGTCCCCGGACGACTTCGTCCCCGGTCGCTCCCTTGGTCCTGACCTGGAGTCGGACCGGCGTTGCTCGACGCCGCATTCTACGCCGGGAGAGGAGCAATTCTTCTATGATCCGGCCCCATCCTTTGGACCCTCTGGCACGGGAGTGCCAGTCGTATCAGGACTGGACAGTTGAGCTAGGGGAGGCCAGTGGTCTGGACACTTCTCCCGACACTGGATTTGTCTCCCCTCCTACCGTGGCTACGTAGGAGGGGGCTGCTTACAGCGTCATGTTGACGAAGGCGACCAAGGCCTTGGCTCTTGAGCTCCCCGTCGCAGCCGTGAGGACTAACCTCCTTACCGAAGTCCTCAAACCTCAGGCATGCTCTTCGGAGCCTCTACTACAGTTTAATGAGGCCCTTACTGACGTTCTGTTGGGCACCTGGTGCAACCCGCTACAGGCCCCCCTGTAGATTGGAACGTGGCCAGATGTCACCACCTGGCCCCGGGTGACCCTAGCTTCCTGTCCACCCACGCCACCCCTGAGAGCCTGGTTATCCAGGCCTCTAATTCCCAGACCGCATTCCCGACTGCCCCTCCTGATCGGGAATCCAAAAGGTATGACCAGTTTGGTAAGAAGCTGTTCTCCTCACTTAGTTTGGGGTTGCGGTCGGTCAACACCGCTTGCCTTTTGGGCCGTTACACCCACTCTCTGTGGGACACGGTTGTGGACGTGCTGCCAGACTGCCCGGAGGAGGCCCGGACAAAACTCGCTCAAGCCCTTGGGGAAGGGCGAGATGCAGCACGGTACTCTATTCGATGTGGGGAGTGGAGAAGTGTGGCTCAAGTGGTTGGAGCGGCAGACCCTGATGCAGAGGTCTGGCCCGGACCAGGGTTCAATTCCCCGCCTCGGCGGGTCTTGGGCTCAAAATTTCCCCGGACCTGACAATTCTCGCCTCAGTGCCTATTCCAATCATGGAGTGTAACTCTGGGCAATACCTTGCTTAATCTCCACAACGGCCCCTCGCAGCGGGATGCCTGGCTTTCACCTTGGGGATGCCCAGTAATGGGTTATCTCGCAGGGGAATACCAGGACGGGTTCCCTAAGCAAGCGCTGGGACGCTTTCGGGCAGCCATGCGCTCTACAAATCAAATTTCATTCATACCACGGACTCGATAGGCAGGGCGATTTCCTCGATGGTGTGGTTCGCTGCCACTCCTGGCTGAGGTCCGTCAACTTCTCGGCTGATGTAAATGTAAATGTAAATGTAGTGTATTTTATATAGCGCACTTCTACCCGGAGGCCTCGTAGCGCTGTATTCATACCGCTGTGGAACCCATCCTGGCTTTCCTGTGAAATGTCCACTCCTGGGCACCCCCAAGGTGAAGCCAGGCATCCACAGCGCTGCTGGGGCCGTTGTGGAGATTAAGCAAGCTATTGCCCAGAGTCACAGAGTGGGACCCATGATTAGACTAGGCACCGAGGCGAGAATTATCAGGTCCGGGGAAATTGAGTCCAAGAGCCGCCGAGGGGGGAATTGAACCCTTGTCCCGGGCCAGACCTCTGCATCAGGGTCTGCCGCTCTAACCATTGGGCCACGCTTCTCCACTGATGTCCAGAAAACACTCATGGACATGCCGTTTGTTGGCCGTCGCCTCTTTGGCGACAAGGCAGACAGTGCGCTTGAGCACTTACAAGGACTCCAGGGCTACGGCCAAGTCCGTGGGCCTGTCGGGCAAGCACCAGAAAACTTCTGCCTTTCGCTCCTTTCGTGGCCAAGGAAGGGGCGCCCCCTCACGTCCTGCCTGCCACGGGCCGCAGACTACCATCCAGCGCAGCGGCAGACGTGGTAACCGCCGCGGCGGTCCCAAGGGACAGTGGCGAGGCCAGTCCACATCCACCCCCGCAGCATCCGCCTCAAAGCCTTCCTAGTCCGAGATTCAGGCCCATTTGATGCCAATGGGGGGCAGTGTTCGCCGTCACCTCCTCCACTGGCGCACCATCACATTGGACAGGTGGGTGCTGCAAATTGTCCGAAAGGGCTACTCCCTCCCCTTCGAGGCAACCCCTCCAGCCATGCCACCGCAGTACCACCGCCTGTCGGGGGATCACTTGCAACTTCTGCAAGTGGAAGTTACGGCCCTCTTGGCCAAGGTGCCCATCGAGCACGTTCCTGGGCCAGAAGTAGGGTGTGGTTTTTACTCCCACTACTTTCTGGTTCCAAGAAGGGCAAAGGGGGCCTGCGCCCTATCTTGGACCTGCAGAACATCAACGGCTTCCTCCGGAATGAGAAGTTCAAGATGCTAACTTTGGCTCAGGTCTAAGCTGCCCTAGACCCCGGAGATTGGATGGTAGCGTTGGACTTGCAGGACGCATATTTTCACATTCCCGTCCAGCCAACCCACCGGCGTTACCTGCTGTTCACGGTAGGCCAAGTCATTCAACCACTTACCTGCATAACGCTGCCACGCCGCCACCGCCAGGAGTCATTTGGGGGTAAATAGGCGCCAGGATACAAGCCGCCACCGCCGAGAGTCAAGTAACAGCAGGACTACACGCGCCGCCGCTCCGGGACTCCAATTCCCGGCAGCCTATGCGGCGGCGCGCTCAGCAACGACGCGAGGGCGCCAGGAGGCGCACAAAAGCGCCCCAGCTACCGGCAAAGCGGGGGAGTCATTCAACCACTTACCTGCATAACGCTGCCACGCCGCCACCGCCAGGAGTCATTTGGGGGTAAATAGGCGCCAGGATACAAGCCGCCACCGCCGAGAGTCAAGTAACAGCAGGACTACACGCGCCGCCGCTCCGGGACTCCAATTCCCGGCAGCCTACGCGGCGGCGTGCTCAGCAACGACGCGAGGGCGCCAGGAGGCGCACAAAAGCGCCCCAGCTACCGGCAAAGCGGGGGAGTCATTCAACCACTTACCTGCATAACGCTGCCACGCCGCCACCGCCAGGAGTCATTTGGGGGTAAATAGGCGCCAGGATACAAGCCGCCACCGCCGAGAGTCAAGTAACAGCAGGACTACACGCGCCGCCGCTCCGGGACTCCAATTCCCGGCAGCCTACGCGGCGGCGCGCTCAGCAACGACGCGAGGGCGCCAGGAGGCGCACAAAAGCGCCCCAGCTACCGGCAAAGCGGGGGAGTCATTCAACCACTTACCTGCATAACGCTGCCACGCCGCCACCGCCAGGAGTCATTTGGGGGTAAATAGGCGCCAGGATACAAGCCGACACCGCCGAGAGTCAAGTAACAGCAGGACTACACGCGCCGCCGCTCCGGGACTCCAATTCCCGGCAGCCTACGCGGCGGCGCGCTCAGCAACGACGCGAGGGCGCCAGGAGGCGCACAAAAGCGCCCCAGCTACCCGCTACGCGGGACGCCCGGGGCGAAGCCCGGGCAAAGGGCGGGCCCTCTACGGCCCTCATCGGCAGGAGGAGGCAGGGGCAGGGCCAGAAACCCTGCTAGAGGCATACGAGGCATTCTACGGACCAAGTAAGACTGTTTTGTTTGTTTCAGCCCTTTGTTTACCTACAGGAGCCCAGGCACTTTGCTATATTACCCATAATGTCAAAAAAGGGTCCAGTACCACAAGCTAATAACATGAAGAACTATTTGGTGCAGACAGTGGAAAAAATTTACTCACAAAGGAGAGAATCTTTGGGACTTAGCCAGTCACCTGACTTACACTGCTTGTCCCCCTCTTTAACCCCATCACCTGAGGATTCAGTGTCTTTGCAGACTTTTCCTGATGCTTGTTTTAACTGCCCTACAACACAGGAATCCGGCCCTTTGATTAGCAACGTACCATCTGGATCTGGTACTGAGGTTCTTATAGTGGACCTTGGGAACAAATTGGACAGTGATGAGGACCAGGAAATTCTTGCATCCCCTACAGATGAAGATACTTCAATCACTGAATTACCTTCCCGCCCGGATTCTGGGAAAATTAAAAACCCGCCTAGGCGGGGGGGACTAAGATCTGGGACTAGGAGGAAGAGGGTAAACACCCCAAAAGCTCCTCTTAAGGAAACCGGAGGGGGAAGTGCCAAGCCTATCATCAGTTTTGATGAGGATTTATTCGATAGATTTGCGGAGTTAATTGATATGAAAATTAAATCCATTGTCAAGCCTTTGCTCTCTAAAATTGACAAACTTCAATCTGAGGTTAAAAAGTTGGGAGGGCAGATGAACAAACTAACTGAGGGTGTTGACAGTGTCATGACAACAGTGGCAAACATGGGTAATAACAGTAGGCAGGATGATGATCAAGAGGGGGAGAACACAGTTGTTGCCCCAAATAATCCACCACCCCAGCTTCCCGACCAAACAACTAGCGGTTCTGGTACCAACAGAGGGGACGGTTCTTTAATGGTTGAGATACCCCCTGTACATGCTCAGCCAACCGACCCTCTTCAATTTATAGTTGAAGCCTCTCCTGTCGTCCTAGTTCTGGCTAATGTTCCACCATTAGAAGCCGGTATCGAGGAATCCTCTTCCTCCCTGTCTAACAAAGCCCTACAGTGGCTTACAACAAACATGAGATTAGCTCCAGGGGGTGGCCAGCAGTTAGCTCAGGAGATCAAAACCGCTAAGAGGGTTTCATGGCTGGGCAATCGCCCTAAAAAATTCAAGGGGAATTGTGTAGCAGTAAGCTTTACACACACAGGGGTGTTACCTAACATCCTTATTAACCTACTCCCACCACAACGTAGGCAGGGCTCTGTTGTACCATTAACATTACAATTCTTTTATGGTGAACAACAGAAAGTTACATACCCTAAAACACCAGCCTTTGGTTGGGATTCTAACTCTGACACACACCACAGATGGGGTTTTGAACACACTCGCAACACTGTGAAGCATTCAGTACCCCAAGGGTTTCAGAATCCTTTTGCTCAACCCCTCTTACTGTCCAACCGTTTTGCACCCCTATCCTTTTTGGACCACAATGATTGACTTCAGCCAGAACACTCTGTACAGTCTGGGACCAATGTGCCTGTTTTTAGCTTTCTTACCTGGAATATTGCTGGCATTAAGACAAAGGCAGATAATGTAATTTGGTTAAATTTTATATCCAAGTACGACATTATCGCTTTGCAGGAAACTTGGGACACTAACAACAGTTTTTCTCTTGATGGCTATAGTTACTTCAGTATCCCTGCTGTGGCTAGCTCAGCAGGAAGAGCTAAGGGGGGCCTGATTAGCCTCTTCAAACTTGACATTAAGGGTTGCCTTAAGATACTAGCCTCAGGATCTGAGCATTGTCTTATCGTTGAATTGT
Source organism: Lissotriton vulgaris (assembly GCF_964263255.1). Lineage (NCBI taxonomy): Eukaryota > Metazoa > Chordata > Amphibia > Caudata > Salamandridae > Lissotriton > Lissotriton vulgaris. The sequence continues at coordinate 504,682,286 of NC_141687.1, read as the reverse complement.
CTCGTGCTGATCCTCCTAATATTTTGTTTATTAATTTTTATAACTCCAATGCTGCCGATTGTACGTCATATAGTCTCAGTAGATTGGATGATTTTCTGTCAGTCTATAGTGAAGATGTTAACGCATTTGAAATCATCTTCTTAGAGGATTTTAACATACATCCTTGTTTACTTTCGTGTGTTTGTGATGACGTAGATTCCCCCCCAAACAGTACAATGGTCCATCTGGTGCATAACAAGCAGGGGGATTGTCTTGAAAATGTTCTCGCTAGATGGAACCTATACGAATCTAGTTGTGGGGAGGGGGGGGGCCAGGGCCCCTACTTTTAAGGGCTCAGACAATGGCTCTATCATTGATTACATTTTTATCTCTGCATGTTTTTTATCTAAGGTTTTAATGTATAGAACTGTGGTATCCGCCTTTAGCGACCATAACCCAGTTTCTTTGGACCTAGTAGAGGGTGAATTTTTAGGACGTAACCATGGTCCAATACTTATAGATGGACCACTTAAAGTTAAGGACCAAAGACGCAGACTTAAATGGGACAGTATAATCCCAGAACCCTTCATTAAAGAAATCCTGCTAGAGGCAGAGGAAGAGGTTGGAGTGTGCCTATCTAATGAAGCTAACGATGGGGATGTAATTCTCGCATTTAGCAGTATATGTTGTAAGATAAACGGTAGGCTCTCTGTGATCAGTAAACCCAAAACAAAACCTCTTAAAAGATGGTTTGATCACAGTTGTTCCCTAGCACATTCTGTGCTGCTTGATGCTCTTAAATCTGATCCAAAAGATCGTGACCTCATCAGGACCAGCAGGGCCTTATATAAAAAAGCCATTGCAGTCAGAAAGAAACAGCTTAAAGACGAAGCTTGGGCACAACTCACAGATCCAGCCATAATAAAAAACAGCGGTGAGTTCTGGAGGATTGTTAACCAACCCCTTCTTACAGGCGAGGATAACTCTCCCCTAGAAACTAATATCCCAGATGAGGATTGGATTAAACACTTCAGAGACATATACTCAGGCCATTTTCAAGTCGAGAATAGTGCTCATGAAGAGTCTACTACTATACCAGGAAACCATTTGCACTTTGAAGCTGAGGAAGTTTTAGTTGCTATTGATCGCACTTTGACCAAAAAGGCACCGGGACCAGATGGCGTTCCTGCTGATGCCTTTAAATGCTTCCCTAACTTCTGGTCAAGACTGCTTTGCAGGGTTTTCAATGCCTTAAATCGTGACAATATTCCTGAGTCATGGAAAACATCAACAATTATTCCTGTTTTCAAAAAAGGTAATAGGCAGGACCCCGCATGCTACAGGCCCATTTCATTGATAGACTCCTCAGTTAAGATTCTAGGGAGAGTCCTATTAGCGAAATTGAATGAATGGGCCTCTGAGAATAATATCTTGAGCAATGTGCAATATGGGTTTAGACCCAAGAGAAGCACCCTGGACCAGTGTCTCAACCTTCATCTATTGATTGAGAAATACACCAGAGCCAAGGATGGGTCCATGTACCTAGGGTTCATGGACCTCTCCTCTGCATTTGATATGGTTAATAGATCTAAGCTCTGGGGTAAACTAGTTGACATGGGCCTGGACAGATCCATAGTCAATTTATTGTCTGACCTCCACTCTGGCCTGTCTGCCAAAATTAGAGTTTCCACTAATGGAAGGTGTACTGATGTGTTTGCATCTGAAAGGGGAGTCCGTCAGGGATGTATTTTGGCACCACTACTGTTCACGCTGTATGTGAACGCTCTAGAGCCCGCCCTAAGGGGTGTTACAAGCGACATTCCACGTGCAGGGGAACAGGGCATACCAGTTCTTCTGTACGCGGATGACGCGGTTCTACTGGCCCGAACAGGGGTGGGGCTTCAACGGCTTTTGGACGCTTTTGAATCCTTTATGGGTTCCTTAGACCTGAAAATAAATGCGAAAAAATCTCAGGTTATGCTCATGGGCCGGGCCTCAAGGAAATCTCTCCACAAAACCTTTTTCTGCGGCCAGGAAAAACTTGTTCGGGTCACCTCTTTCCCCTACCTGGGGATCACCTTTGATGAGAAAGGTAGTTGGGGTCCCCAGGTAAAAAACAGAGTAGCCACGCTGGCCAGAACTTCCGCTGCCCTCCATGGGTTTTCAAAAAAACTGGGGGGGTAGGCCAATTGAAGCTTTTAGTAAAATATATAAAGCTAAATGCATCTCAGTAGCTTCATATGGTGGCTCACTGTGGGGGTATAAAAGAGTTGATCCCATTCAGACTGCGGAAAACAAATTTTTTAGATCTGTTTTGGGCGTTCCGCAGTCAACCCCGTCCTATACCGTCCACCAGGAATTAGGAGAAGGCTTCATCGCTGATTTGATTAAAACAGCACCATTAATCGCATGGCTTAAGATGTGGCTTAATCCTGAAATTCCCCTAAACCATACTATAATAAGGGACTGTCTGACTCTAGACAATGTACATAGGATTGGATGGTTGATGTACATCAAGGACAGCTTCTGTAGGCTGGGGAGGCCTGAACTATACACGGTCACTGACTCTATAACATCCAATGACGTCGTTTTTACCAAGGTTGCTATGAAGGAGCTCCTTTCCTTGGAGAGGGAAGAAATTGAGCTAAAGAAACCCTGTGTTAGGGCCAGTCTTTTGCTGGCTATACCTAGCGGTCCTGACAACTACCTCAACGTGGTGACTCATCCCTACCACAGGTTCATTTTAACCCGTTTTAGACTTAATCTGATTCATTTTAACCTGGGTTCTTTTCCTGAGTGGAGCACCCCTGAAAAGGCCCCGCCCTGTTCTTGCGATCTTTTTTCAGAGCAGAGTACAATGCACTTTATAATGTTCTGCAGTTATTATAATGGTGCCCGGAAGTTGTTTCTTGTTCCTATACTCAAGGAAGCAGGATTTATTTTAGTCCGACCTGCTCTTATTTACTTACAAATGTTGCAAACCCCCAGGATCATGTTTTTTGTGGCAAGTTTCCTGGTGAGAGCTATAAGAAGCAGGAACATCAGACTTAAAAATGCGCATACCTCCTTTTGTAGCCCAGACTCGTTTATTAACTAGTCTGGCTGCTGGCAACTTTTGGTCAAGAATGTTAGATCACAGTGTATCAGGGCTTGTAGTTACCTTACTTTAATATCTATGTGGGGACCCACCTATGGAAAAATCGCACTTTTTTATGCACTTTAGCACTTTGCACTTTAGTACCATGTACTAACAAATTATCAATGAAATATAACATGGTGTACAATGATTTTTAACTCAAATGTTTCCTTTTAAATGTTTTTTAACTGTTTTTTAACTGTCTTTACTCATGCTATTTGTTGTTTGTGATTTCATGCCATTGTCTTTGTATGATATTAAGTTATCGCAATAAAGAATTTTGACTGACTGACTGACACTCATGGACATGCCGTTTGTTGGCCGTCGCCTCTTTGGCGACAAGGCAGACAGTGCGCTTGAGCGCTTACAAGGACTCCAGGGCTACGGCCAAGTCCGTGGGCCTGTCGGGCAAGCACCAGAAAACTTCTGCCTTTCGCTCCTTTCGTGGCCAAGGAAGGGGCGCCCCCTCACGTCCTGCCTGCCACGGGCCGCAGACTACCATCCAGCGCAGCGGCAGACGTGGTAACCGCCGCGGCGGTCCCAAGGGACAGTGGCGAGGCCAGTCCACATCCACCCCCGCAGCATCCGCCTCAAAGCCTTCCTAGTCCGAGATTCAGGCCCATTTGATGCCAATGGGGGGCAGTGTTCGACGTCACCTCCTCCACTGGCGCACCATCACATTGGACAGGTGGGTGCTGCAAATTGTCCGAAAGGGCTACTCCCTCCCCTTCGAGGCAACCCCTCCAGCCATGCCACCGCAGTACCACCGCCTGTCGGGGGATCACTTGCAACTTCTGCAAGTGAAAGTTACGGCCCTCTTGGCCAAGGTGCCCATCGAGCACGTTCCTGGGCCAGATGTAGGGTGTGGTTTTTACTCCCACTACTTTCTGGTTCCCAAGAAGGGCAAAGGGGGCCTGCGCCCTATCTTGGACCTGCAGAACATCAACGGCTTCCTCCGGAATGAGAAGTTCAAGATGCTGACTTTGGCTCAGGTCTAAGCTGCCCTAGACCCCGGAGATTGGATGGTAGCGTTGGACTTGCAGGACGCATATTTTCACATTCCCGTCCAGCCAACCCACCGGCGTTACCTGCTGTTCACGGTAGGCCAAGAGCACTTTCAGTTTACCCTGCTCCCCTTCGGCCTTACCAGCGCCCCTCGGGTGTTCGTGAAAGTGATGGCGGTGGTTGCGCAGATTAGGGGTGTCAGTCTTCCCTTATCTCGAAGACTGGTTGTTGAAGGAGGGCTCGCCCCAGACAGTCATCAGCCACCTCCAGACTATGGCCGACCTCCTGCACCTGCTGGGGTTCTCCATCAATGTGCCAAAGTCACACCTGTGTCCCTCTCAAAAGCTCCTCTTCATCGGAGTGGTTCTGGATTCGGCGCAGTTTCAGGTTTATACTCTCGAACAGCGGGTTCGGGATATTCAGGCTCTGATTCCGATCTTCCAGCCTTTATCCCGAGTCTCGGTCAGGTTGACGCTGCGGCTTCTGGGGCTGATGGCCTCCTGCATCCTTCTGGTGCATCACGCCAGGTGGCGGATGCGGTCTCTGCAGTGGGACCTGAAGTTTCAGTGGGCCCAGCATAAGGGCAACCTGTCCGACCACGTCCTGATCTCGGAGGGCACTGCAAGACAGTTGCAGTGGTGGCTCACGTACCGTGATTGGGTCAGCGGCAGATCTCTCTCCCTACCCCAACCGGAGCACGTAGTGGTGACGGATGCATCCTCACTGGGATGGGGGGGCCACATGGGAGAGAGGGAGATCGGAGGCCTCTGGTCTCCGGCGGAGTCTCGGCTCTATATCAACCTTCTGGAGCTGCGGGCGATCCGTCTTACACTGAAAGTTTTCCTTCCCTCTGTCTGGGGATGTGTAGTGCAGGTGTTCACGGACAACACCACCGCCATGTAGTACTGCAACAAACAGGGCAGGGTGGGGTTGTGGACCCTTTGTCAGGAGGCTTTGCTCCTCTGGCAATGGCTAGAACACCAGGGCGTGACCCTGGTGGTTCAACACCTGGCAGGTTCCCTGAACGCCACGGCGGACGAACTCAGCCGTCTGTGCACGAATGGCGTCTCAACTCGGACGTGGCGCAAGGTCTCTTTCAGCAGTGGGGAGAGCCTTGGTTAGATCTATTCGTCACAGAGGAGAACGCGCAATGTCATTAGTACTGCACATTGGAATATCCAAGGCGGCACTCTCTCGGAGATGCTTTTCGTCGTGAGTGGATCTACGGTTTGTTGTACGCCTTTCCGCCTATACCCCTTCTGCCCAGAGTGTTGAAGTAGATCAGGCACGACCGGGCCCAAGTTATCCTTGTGGCTCCAGACTGGGCACGAAGATACTGGTATCCCGAGCTACTCAGCATGTCAGTCGATCTCTCGATTCGTCTGCCCCTTCAGGAGGACCTTCTGTTGCAGCAGCAGGGGACGGTCCTCCACCCGAACCTGTCCAGTCTACACCTCCATGCGTGGAGATTGAGCTGTGACAGTTGAGGCCATTTGGCTTGCCTCCTGAAGTCTGGGATGTCATTCTGGCAGCCAGGCGTCCCTCCATCAAATCGGTTTACGCCTGCGGGTGGAACAAATTTGTGGCATGGTGCACACCAAAGGCTGTGGATCCTCTCTCTGCCCCCGTTTCAGAGGTTCTCCTCTTCCTTCTTTCTCTTGCCCAGCAGGGCTCTGCTCTGGGCACTCTTAAGGGCTACCTCTCTGCCATTTCTGCCTTCTTGAGGCTTCCTGATAAGCCTTCTCTTTTCAAGTCCCCTGTTGTAAATAGATTTTTGAAGGGCATCACTCACATGTTTCCTCCTGTTCCTTTTGTGATGCCTCAGTGGGACTTGAACCTTGTTCTGACTTATTTGATGTGCGCTCCCTTCGAGCCACTTCACAATTACCCTCTTCGTCTTCTTACTCTTAAGACAGCATTCCTGGTTGCCATCACCTCTGCCAGGAGAGTGAGTGAGCTCCAGGCTCTGTCTTCTAAGCCTCCTTTTCTTTCTGTCCATCCGGATAAAGTTGTTTTAAGAACGCGTCCATCTTTCCTGCCCAAGGTGGTTACAGCCTTTCATATCGGGCAGTCCATCACCTTGCCCACCTTCTTTCCTTCTCCGCATCCCTCGAAAGAGGAAGAGAGGCTCCACCGTCTGGACCCAAAATGTGCACTCTCATTCTATCTGGACCGCACACCCCAGTTCCGGGTGGACGACCAGCTCTTTGTTGGTTACGTGGGCGCTAAGAAGGGATGGGCGGTGCACAAACGAACCATTTCCCGATGGGTCTTTTTGTGAATAAAGGCTTGTTATTCACTGGCTGCAAAGGAGCCTCCTGTGGGGCTGTGTGCCCATTCCACTCGGGCCACGGCGGCTACTACTGCCCTGGGTCGGGTAGTGCCCTTGCAGGACATCTGTCAGGCAGCTACGTGGGCCTCGCTGCACATGTTCGCTAGACACTACTGCCTGGACAGCCAAGTCCGGAGAGATGGCTTTTTCGGCCGTTCTGTCTCCAGGACTTTCTGTTGTGATCATTGGTTCGCAGACCCACCACCGGGGTTGGTATTGCTGGGGTATATATTCTAAGGTAAGGAATCTAACACTAACCTGTTTCTTTCAGATGCACAAGTTACTTACCTTCGATAACGATACATCTGTAAGAAACAGTAGTTAGTGTTAGATTCCTTACCGCCTCAACCATCCTCCCCGTTCTGTGAACCGATATCTAGGGTTAAGGTTCTTCCTTTTGAGGGCTAGTTTCATGGCACCAGTGTCGGTTTTTATCATGGCTCTGCGTTCTGTCGTGGAAATACTGTGTATAAGAACTGATGTCAGCACGCGAGGGTGGCGTCTAAATACTCCGACGACGTCATCCCGGCGCCAACCACGCCGACGACGGACGCTGAGCCACAGACGACGCCTACCGACACACAGGGGTTCTGTTCCGCAAAACTTTCCGGATCCAGTCTGATGCCTGGGGATATTCTAAGGTAAGGAATCTAACACTAACTACTGTTTCTTACAGATATATCGTTACCGAAGGTAAGTAATTTTTACATTGATACTTGAACAAACTGGATGGCTAGCGACTTACTTCTTGTGCCCTAGGATTTATAAAGAATTATACTTTGCGTCATTGGCATCCAATACTAATGCCACAATCGTAGCCCGCATGAGGACATTCCTTATCAGCTAGTTCACTACAAAAAGGATACCAGAAAAGGCACTTTTTTACTCACAAAGGGCAGTTTAGGGATCAGAGTGGTCAGGGATTCCAACATACAAGGGTGGGAAGAGTTGAACTGTGTAAATGGACGTTCTTCTGTCTAGTGTTTAGATGGAGCTCCTGGGTCCGATCACGCGAGTGCTGTGTTGCCTAGTACTAGACAGTCCTAAGTGTATAATCCTACAAGATTTGAGATAACTCTGGAGAGAAAGTCCAAACAAGGCATGGGTTATGATGAATCACATCGTAAAGAGAGTCAAAATGGAGATTACATGCAACAAAAGTTGTAGTGCCTATTAATAATTCATGGGCCAACAGATCTTGGAATGTCCTTTCTTTGTGGCTTCTAACATGCTGAGTGAACATTTTAGTAAAACAAGGAAACAACTGATTGCTGGTCTTTTAAGCGATGACCCTTCCTGAGGTGCCCGAGATCAAACCGGACTTTTAGAAGTAGAGGGGTCAATCTGTGCTGATAATAGTACCGAGAAGAACCTGAATATTGAAACTGTAACAGATTGAAAGTAGTTGGACCAGGGCGCGTCAATAGTGTACGTATGCAGACGGCGGAGAGGTGTGGTTAGAGTCATGGTGGAGAGCATGGATTACAAGCATTAACGTGGAGCAGGCATGTCGAGTCCCTGCTGATTGTATATTACAGTTCAAAATAGAATGTTTGAAAGTAAATAAAATAAGTGTCCTCTTTAATTACATGGACTAATAATGCCATACACTACTGCATTTCTAAAGCTAGCATTAGGATTGCTGCTGGGAAAGTAAATCTGTCATTCTTAGATTAGAGGGTGTGTTTCTTTAGCCTGGACAAAATACGCTTGAACTCCAAGCTTCCAGATATTAAGAACATCACCTTATTCAAGCTGGTTCGATCGGCATTTACAGACAATCTTGCAATTACTTGCTTCTCTCTTATCTCTAATAGGAAGAAAAAGAAACAAGTATACTGAAACAATGATGCACTCATTTGAATAGGGCTTTCTCAAATTATTTCCAGTTGTCTGCTGCCACAGTTTATGTATCTGCTGTTTTTAAACAGGGTGAAGGAAGATGGGAATTGTGGATTGAAGCCCTGAACTCTGCACCTCCCATTCCACGTGATATGATGTTTAATGAAATTATTGTACCAACTCTGGACACCGTGCGATACTCCTGTTTAATGAGTTTGCTGACGACACATACCAAACCTTCAATATTTGTGGGCCCTACTGGGACAGGGAAGAGTGTCTACATAATCGTAAGTAATTGCTCATCTGTAAAAGTTAGCATCAAAGAACATGAGTGGAGGCCATGCAAAGTGTGCAAGCAAATTGATTTTTTCAAAGCAATTTATCTATTTGTTTTAATACATTTCCAAATTTCCTTTAAAGTTCTTTTTATTGCAAGTTGTTAGCAGAATGACCTTAATGTAACAATTTGTTTTAAATTAGTGCAAGACGGGCACAATAGCTCACTGCGCCATTGTTGTTTGTTGGTATGAGTTACTCATCCTAGGCTCAGAAGGCCCTTTTAGCTTTGGGAAGATGCTGGTCCCTGCGTACATACGCGCAGAAATAAATTAATTACTTTTATTTAGGGGACATTTTATTGGTTTATTATTAATTTGTATGATCATTTAATTTCTCTATTGTGACATTTCCGCCCTAATCAAAGTAATCTCCCCCACCTTCACATTTCTTCCTAAATATAGCTCCTAGGACGGGTATAAGGGATGGGGGGTGTGGGGAGATTCCAACCAAGGAAATTCTGCTGAGAACTGTAGGATCCATTAGGAATGTGTGCTGTCACCACAAAGGTAAGATGTGATAATGCAGGATTCATTTGCAAAGTGAAATAAAATATGTTACTATTGCACTCTTCTGAGCTTTTATATCCCATGGTGTATCAAGAAACCAAGTGATTCTTAAACTGGAGTGGTGAGTACACCCAAACAACCAAGGAAAACTTCCCCATTGATTTGTGTATCGTTTTACTACTTTGCTTTTGTAGATTTACATATGTGCTTTTATTTTCTTTTTATTGAATGCTCACTAATCTCCTGACTGTTTTGATTTAAAGGCAATTCCGTGTTATAATGTGCAAGAATATATGTATGAATTTTTTATTGCACTGCATTATGTTTCAAGACCTCAGTAAAATTAAGACTTCGATAAAGAAAGTAGTTTAACATGAATGGTTGGTATCACATAAGACCTAATAGTAAAATATCTACACTTGAGAATGGCTGTGAGAAATTGGATTGTTGGATGAACGGTATTAACCCTGCTCAAGCAACAGTCACAATCCCCATCAGGGTGAACCACTAAAGTCACTAACTGAACCTGTGCTTAGCCTTCTGGTAGCTTGGGACAAAAGCAGTCAGAGGTAACTTAAAGAATATGTGTGAAATCTGTATGCAGCACATAAACAGTAATAAAGTGAAAACACACTATAAGAAAAAACCCTCACCAATTTAGGAAATAGTATCAATTTTAATAAATTATTTGACACCAAAATGACAAAAATCCAATTAGCAGAACTGCAGTTATGAATTTCTAAAATTTAGAGTAAAAACGAGCACCTAAAAGATCTAGAGTCACAAGACCAGGTCAAATTTGAAAAATATTACTGATCGTGATTGAGCGTGACTTGGATACAAAAAGTGAATTGGTCCTGGTTGACACTTACCTTTGGATTTAGAAAGAATGTCAGCAAAAAGTTGCCTGAGAAGGTAAAGTTTAGCTTGCAAGGCTGCAGTTGTTTCCGAGGAGGAGGCCTCATGGGGGGCGCTGTAAATAGTTGCAGTACAGATTTCTACGTACAGGCGAGGTTGGAGGCTGTAGCTAATGAGAGTTCCTCGAGGCCGAATACTCCTTTTGTGAAGGACCGTAGAACAGGATTTGCTGCTGAAGAACATAGCAGGTGCTCCTGCGAAGTCGGACTGACTGGCAATGCTCCTTGAGGGGAATAGATGAGACAGTTGATCATGGACTTCTCTTGGTTCTCAGAGTAATTTCTAGGCAAAACTTTTCAAAGTCCCAAGTTTGAAATTTTGGCTATCTAGGTATCTTTAACACCACCACCAAGGGTCTAGCACGGAATGGGCACCACTTGGGTGGTTAGGGCTACTCAGGCTGGGTCTAGGTACAGGTTCAAGATGGTTGGAGCCTTTTCTGTCCCTGACGCCAGCCAACTAACCCTTGCAGTCACTCTGGTAGTCCTGGGCTCAGCAGTGGAGCAAGGATCAGGCAGCAGTTAGGCCTCTGAGGGTTCAAGGCTTTCTTCCGGTAGTAGAGTAGTCCTTTCAGGTGCAGCAAGGAGTCTTCTGAAATATACAACAGGCACAGCAGCAGGCAGTCCTCCGAGAGTCATTCCATAGGTCCAGAAAGTGAACTAAAGAGTGGGTCTGAGGGTCTCATTTTTATACCTGCAGCCTTCTTTGAAGTAGGAAACGTTTCTAGAGAATTCCCATAGAAGTGCTTGAAGTTTCTTGCCTCCCCTGCCCAGGCTCCAAGCTGGCTACATGAACATTGTAGTGGTGACAAGTCCTTTGTGTGAAGGCAGGGCACAGCCTATTCAGTTGCTAGTGGACCTTGCCCAGCTATGCCTGGGAGGAATAAACAACGTCCAACTCCCAACTACATCTAGTCAAGTGACCCAGGAACAGGCTGCAGGGACCAAATAGCTTAGGTAGGAAAGTGCCAACTTTCTAAAAGTGGTATTTTCAAAATGGTAACTCAAAATCCGACTTTACAGTTAAAGATGGTTTTAAATTACAATTTCTCAAACATTAAACATGAAACAGCAACCCAATGTTATCCTATCATAGAGGTAGACCTCACAGTAATGAGTTTTTCACTAATAGGACATGTTAGACTTAAAGGTAAATGGCCAACCTTTTCATTATAATTCACCCTGCCCTTTGGGCTACCAATGGCATACCTAAGGGGTGATTCATATGTAATAAATGGGTAGTTTAAGACTTGGCAACAAGTTTATTTTCCAGATCAAATTGGACATTTAAAACTGCATTCAGACTGTAATAGTAGACCTGGGACATATTTTAAGGTGTTACTTAACTGGGCGTCACCATAAGTGCTGGAGGCAGGCCCACTATTAGCTTTTACTTATTTACAGGCCCTGTGTATATGCTATGGCACTTTACTTGGGACTTACAAGTACATTAAATATGCTTTTTAGGTGTAAGCCAACTGTACCATGTTTTAGGGAGTGAGCACAAGCACTTTATCACTGGTTAGCAGTGGTAAAGTGCACAGTCAACTGGGACCAATAAAAACGTTATTCAGCAAAAATAGAAGGAGTGGAGGCAAAAAAGTTTGGTGTGACCTTGCAGAGCGGGCAAAGTCATACAATGACCATCAAAAACATAAAGTTTATTTTTCCATTAAATGAAACGTTAAACTTGTTCCAAGCTGCAAGCAGAAGTAGATGGACATTTTTGGCAAATTTCCAATCAAATCTACCCATTTTTTTTCTTGCATACAGAGTATAACTGGGGCTTATCCACTGTTTCATGTGTAGAAAAAACTCGAAAAGGACTGTGAGGGCCAGAAAATGTATTTACCTGCTGTTAGAACTTGGATTTCTGGTTGGCTAAGGCTTGCGCCAAAGCCAGGCAGAAACCCTCACTCTAGTCAGGGCAAGGGAGTTACAAGCCAAAGATAACCCCTGCTCACCCCCTTGGTAGCTTTGAACGAGCAGTCAGGCTTATCCCGGAGGCAATGTGTAAAGCATTTGCGTGTGCACACAGCAGCAACATCCCAGGCACACTACAAAAGGAACTACACACAAGGTTATATAAAAATAACTTTTGTATTCTCAAAACACATCAGATAGTAATCGCACACTATACATTGTACCAACTGGCACGGGCAATATACACAAGGGATTATTTACAAAGGACAGGGCGACGTGGGCCACTGTCAAGATCAACACTTAGCATAACTTGGTACCAGTAAAAATAGATCATAAACCTACAACCAGTAGCCGCTGGTAATCACTGTACTCCACCTCAACCTGTAACATAAACTACATTATGCACAGTCACATCAGGCGCGAATTACATCCTGCGCCAACCTCTCCAGCATAAACGCATTTTGCAATTTCCTAACAAGTCTAAACACATTAGACCCTACCTTCTAAGTATAACTCACATTAGAGGCGTAAAGCACAATCTCACTAACAGAAACCGACATAGGTAAAACAACCTCATAAGTCTAACCATATCTAGAGGTATCAAACACAGGGTGCGCAAAACATACTATACACAATACATTTCCTAGCACCACATTTAGAACACATCAATCACATTAGAGCCTTGCACCCTATCCATATACCAGCCCCCCTTGGCTAACTGGCCATCAATAAGGGGCTCAAATGCCCTATGTCCAGAATGTCAGGGCGCGCTGCCAATGCAGCGCCAGTCAGGGGTGCGCCATCTGCGCAAACCTAAACGGTGCAGCTGCCCACTACTTGCTGGGCAGCTGAGAGCAATAAAAGGGCCTATACGCTGCAGCTGGCACTAAGTGCTACGCAGCTGTGGAAGGCCAAGGTAGGGCGAAGGAGTGCACTCACTCCTAGGTTCACAAAGAACAGGTCCCCTGAAAGACAAGCCTAAACGGTACAGCTGCCCACTACTTTTTGGGCAGCTGTAAATCAGCAAAACTGCTGCATGGGCGCTTAGTGGCCCTCAGGACAACTTTTCACACGTGGTAGCCCTCCAGAACACATAAGGCGCACATTGGAGCCCTCTAGGCTCTGTAAACAACTGTGCCCTGGGTTCGAGCCATCTAGGCTCTGGAAATCACCAAGTTGCACTTAAAACACTGTGGAGCGCTGGAGCCACACGGGGCTCTGTAAATTAAACAATGTACCCCTGTGAGCCATTTGGCTCTCAAAATAACTGGGGCCTCTGAGCCACGGGGCTCTGCAATTGAAACTTGCCCCCAGGAGCCCACTGGCTCCTTAAAGAAATAAATTCGGCGGTAAAACGAGGGGTGGGCACCCTCTTGGATTTAAATAAACACACGGGCCAAGTCGCGGGGTGGGCACCCGCGCAATTAACACAATACCACAACATGTATAATTCAGGGTAGGCACCTGCTGGAAATTATCTAAATAAGCGGGGTGGGCACCTGCGCTGCCATTTAATATATGCAGCAATGAGGGGTAGGCTCCCTCAGTATATGGGCAATTTAAGATAAAGCGCTTCCCTCAAGGACATGCAGTGCAGGAGGAGCTAGGTGGCCCAAAAACGAAGTCAGCACTCACAAGGTGCTGGGGCTGCCCCCCAAAAGTCTCCCTGGGGTCCTGGAGGTAATGAAGCAAATTAGGAAGGTCCCACAAAGTCTCCAAGGCATCAAAGATGGAGCAGAACAGCTCCCAGCAAGGATAATCCTCCAGACGTCCAGTTGCAACTGGTTCTGGAGCACTTTGTTTTGCTCAGACCCTCTGCCTATTCACAGGATGTGTCAGGGACATCTGACACACCACAGCGGGTGGAGCCAGCATTGTGGAGGGAAGGCCCAGACCTATTCAGGTCCCAGGTGTACTCCTCCCTTCCATCAACATGCAGATCTTTCCATTCGCCATCGGGGCAGACCCATCCTGACTCCTGGAGCCAGGCCCACCAGCCAGCTCCAGCCAATCACAATCACATTTACTGCACAGACATGCCAACTTCTAGATGTGGCACTTCCCCACTAGACACAATAAATATGCACACATCAACGCACAGCATTTAATCACATGAGTTTGCACATACCAAACTCGACCCTGCACTCCCCACACATCAGGAACTACCATGGACAATCATATCCCTATGAATTCCTATGGGAGAGCAGGCCACTCACACCACACATACACAGAGCGCACGCACTTTACACTGGACCACAGTGAAAAGGTGCGCAGAGGCCTAAAATCACCAGCACCAGGTTACAGAAACAGGCTAGGAACATGCAAAAAGTTTCGGGTGAACCTGCCAAAAGGGCCAAGTCCAACTCCTGCATTAAAGTAAATACTTTTCCTTGACCCCCGACATTGCAAAGCAACTTTCTCAGCAGGGAAGTCTGTTGCGGCATCTGACTTGGAGGTCCCTTCTGCCGAGGTTTCTAGACAGGCTCCACAGACAGGCTCCCCTGCTTTGGAAGTCCCTTTTGAAAATCACTGCAAGGGGCCACCCACTGTATTTAACGTAACATACTTATCATTAAGTTTGTCTACATACTCTTCTCACCCTAGTAGTGCTAGTTCCATGCATTCCTGACTCTGTGGAATTAGGTATTATTGTTCAGTAAATCTAATCCACCTACACTTCACAATTTTATATCTGTGGCAGGCTAATATGAAAACAACAGAAATGGTGAAAAGGATTGAGTGAAAACAAATTTCACCTACAGTCACTCTACTGAGCATGAATTAAACAAGCATTGGCAACGGCAATAGGTTTCGCCTATGAAAAATCTTTTGGCTTTGTAATTTTTTTTCCATGTTGTACAGCAGTTGAGTTGCTACATAACATGGCATAGCGTAAACCAAAAAAGTGTTATGACACTGCCATCATTGGCTGTGTTGTAGTGTTTTTTGTTTCTTTTTGCAGTGAATGTTCTGAAAATGGGTTAATTCAAAGGAACACATCAGAAGGAACATAAAAGATTGAGTGGGGAGAAGGGAGGGGGTGAAACAAAACATGGGAGAGGACCAGGACTTCTCAGGAGCCATCAGGTACATTAAAGAATGAGTACAGTTACTTCTATATTTCCATTTAAAGCACTGGTGATATGATATTGGAAAACAGCATAAATAATTAAAACTTGTTCATTTCCCAAGTGCTTACTACTACAGATTTGAAGTTTATAATGTTGTAGATAACAGCTGCTATCAGCCTTAGGCTCAATTGGGGAGCGTGAAGGGTTGTGGGGGGTGGGCTCTGAAGGGTTGCCCTGCGCCTCCCCCCACCACAGAAAGCAGAAGCAGTGTCCTGAATTTCGTCCCTGGAGATTTACCATTGTATGCTAGGGTGACCAACCGTTCGGATATTTCACCGTCTGACTGTTATTTGGGCCTCTTGTCCATGATAATGTCTTTCATGTATGCCTTTTGTCTGTAATTCTGGACATTGGAGGGAGCGGTCCCTTTGTGAGCAGCCTAAGAGTTCTCCAGTTCTCACTGCAGGGGCCAGCTGCTTGTGCTGCTGCTGTGAACTCAAGAGTGTGCAGCAGCCCCTCCCGACTTGGCACTGACTGCTATCAGCCTAATTATTGCATAACAGAATGATAATGGGCCTCACTGTGCAGTTACAGCCTTTCCTGGGCCTCCTCCTGTCTGGGCCAATGGCAGGGTATTCTGCTTTTGTTTAGAGGCTCCTGTCACCTCACCAGGGGTCAAGCTCTGGGGAGTCGGAGATTGCATTTTTGCACTTCTTACTGGGTTAAAGGCACAGCCTTTAGATCCCTTGTTTGCCAGCAATTTATAGGCTAAAAATGTCACTTTAACTCTGGTGATCAATGTCACAGTTTGAGAAAAACTAAATATGTTTGCGAGTCGTGAGTTTTCTCCTGTGTGATCCCGACTCGTCACAGGCATTGAACGGTTTGAACACATCACACCAACCATTAAATCACTCAACTGTTTTCCTATCCAAGATAGATGTATCTACAAGTCTGCATGGATCACACACAAAACCCTTCACACTCATCCCCACAACTACCTAAACAGCAAACTCGTGAAAGCAGGAAAAGCCAGAACTCTGAGACTTTGTAACTCACTTCTTCTCATCCCTCCAAAACTGAAAAAGAAACCCACCCAGTCCGGATCCTTTTCGGGTAATATACCCAGGTTGTGGAATGCACTCCCTATTGAACTCAGATGCAACCCCTCCTTCTCCTGTTTCAAAATGGATCTGAAACTCCATCTCCTCGACAAATACTTTACCGACAAAGCCAACTGAGCCAGACTCGGACATCCCAGTTGACTCTCCTTACTACCTAGACCTTCAAGAATTGGCGGTCTTCTGACGGTTTCCCCAACATAACCTACCCCTTGACTCACCCCTCTAATGTATTGTCTCTAAATGTTTATTGTTATGCATATCTTCTCATGTATCCTTATACCATGCTTTTCTCTACTCTATTCTTTCATGTTGTAAAGGGCTCTGATACCCACTGATCTAGCTAGCTAAAACGTATAAAATAAAATTAAGTATGGCAGAGGAATGGTGTTCCTCGAGCCTAACATAATGTGTAACATGAGGATCAAAGAATTGTTTTTTTATGGAGACAGCTCATTGGGTTGCTGCTTTTGTCAAAGGGACCCTTTTGTTAATTATGTGGCGTAATGCACCACATTTTGTAATAGTTTTACTTTATTATTTTGACATTTTATAACTTGGTAACACTGTCTGGGCATAGATTATACCTCATTAGTACCAGTTTAACACACAAATATAGCAATAAGCAACAGAAAGGTTAACAGTCACCCTTTGCAAAGGGCCCTCCACTACGTGGAAATGTGTTGCTGCATCTTAGTAACCCATGAATCATTTGAGCTAAAATATGCAAAATATGCAGTATATGATGGTTTATGTGGCAAATGCAGCAAGTCTATGATTATGCAGAAATTGCAGTGGCTGGACAGTTATTCCAGAGGCCCTGGTCTCAAGTAACATTTAGTATGCATTGGCTTACACAGTTATACAAGCCATTGTGTCTGTAGAATATGTGTGTGATATAACAAACTTCAACACCCTACTCTACCCTACATACTTGGAATGAGTAGCAGTGAAAAAGAAAATAACTACGCATGAGAGCGGTTCTATGTAGAGATGAGGGGCACCATTGGAGGATTGCATTGATTGAATCCTTGGAGGTCTTGGAGGGAGGGGGAACAACACACATTCTCACACCATCTGGCACCAGCTCTAAACCTAGCCTTGTCAGGGGCGCAACTATCATTTCTTCAGCCTATGCAGTGCCCTAAGCCATGAGGTAAAAGCACTTCAGCAGCTGATTGTGGAACGGCTGGTAGGAAGGCATAGTCTATGAATGAAGGGATTACATTTTATTTTTAATCATTGCCTTTCCAACAATTTTATTTCAACATTACAGTTAATGGAAAACAAAGAGCACAAGTAGAAATACCTACATAACATGATCTTCTAGTGCCGCACTGTGACCTGTAAAACTGCTCTGGGCTGGAACCTTTGATGGATAGCAGGTTTATTAGTTAGTAAACACCATCACAAAACAAATTAGATGTACATATGAAAGAAATTCCTTTTTAAAATAATCGGTTTTCTTAAAAACTTAGATTAATATTGCGACAACACAGTAAATATCTTGCTCTTATTTAAAACATGACATTATAAAATTCCTTCAATTCATAATTGTGGATACTCTTCACCATTTATTATAAAGTGGCATATCCATCAGTATAAAATTCCACAGCTCCAAATGTCAACATCCTGCTACTTGTTTTAACGTCATATCAATGTCTTGTGCTCATACGATGGGACAAGTTCCTTATGCTGTTGTATGCAGCTTACAAATCTGTTTGATTGATTTGTCATGAAATTGTAAAAACTTCAGTAGTTTGCATTTAGCTGAGGATCTGTAGGGTCCAGACTTCTCATTATAGCTGTTCTGCATGTACGGATCCCTCTCTCATTAAATAAGCGCTTTAAAAGTGTACGGCGTACATTGCTCAGTTTGGGACATATGCTGACCAAATGCACAAAATCCTCGTTTGGGGCATCACATAGTCTGCACATTTTTGGTCCTTTTTATTGCCATACTGGTTTGCCTGACAAAGATGGCAGCTCACCTAAGATCATAGCCAGTAGTTTTTTCTAGAAATACGCCAGATAGGTTATATGTAGGTAAGTTGCCGGTTGCAATGTGACATATGTTTGAATTGTCATACAAGCGTGGGATCGCCTCGAAAATATGCTTTCATCCTCAACTCGCGAATTAATTTTTGCTGCTTAATTCATGGCTTGGCAAAAAGTAGGATACGATAAATTCAGGTCCCATAAATCACCCGCATTTGTTAATTGTAGAGATGATAACACATATTTGTTGTAACTTGAATTCACATCAGTATTCATAGATTCCCATAAAGCACTGATTAAAGGTCTGGACTGATTATTTCGTATTTTATGCATGGATTTGATTAAATGATACCTTCTTGCTATGTTTTGCTGTGTTAATCCAAATTCCAAATGAATTCGAGTGGGAGAAGCATTACATCTATCCAATATTTTGGAGTCCCTACCATGCATCACTGTACTTGCGCAAGTTAAAGATAGAAGCAATCCTTCTTTGATAACAGAGAGCAATGGTTGATAGGAGGGGCCGTCTGTTTTTTTTTGCAAGTAAACTGAATGAGCATTATTTTTCCTAACCATATACTGTTGTTGTGCATGAAAGTTAAAAGTGTTATCAAAATAAACCCCCCAATATTTATAAATAATAACTTCGTCTATCATTACATTATCCAGCTTGATCTTTAGTGAGGCACGGGGATTATTCCCAATAAGCATGAATTTTGTCTTGGCAATGTCAATGTCTAATTTATTGAGTTTTGTATATGCCACAATTTCTTTAATCAATCTTCAAGTGCAATTTCTGTGTGACTCAGAAGCACAATATCATTGGCATATAATAGATGGCATATCGTTAGTGGGCCTAACCTTGGAGCATGCGAGTTGACTTGATCCTGCTGGGTGGATAAATCCGTTGTAAAGAGGTTAAACAAATGTGGAGCCAGGTGGGTGGATTTCACCCCCATTCTTTGAAAAATAGCATTTTCTTAAACAGTAATTTTCGGTCTGTGTGTATGTATATGCCATTTCTGTAGTGGGACCCCAGCCAAAAGGCAGTGGAGTACTGTAAACGTCTGGAAATCTGTGCCAAATCTTTGAGGGATATACTTGCCAACATTTCACACAACACAACGCAGTACATGAAGTTGTTGTGCTGCATTGCGTCAAAGGGAAAGAGTGGAGTAGCACCATATTTTCAAAGATATTGTGCATTAGAATTGGGATTAAAGCCTGACATGCAATTTACAAAGTTAACTTCACATAATATTTGTTCACTCCCTATTCAACCTCTTCACCTCTCGGTTCTCGTTTTCTCTATCTATTCCTTCCTCTCCTCTATCTAGCTATGTCTCCCTTTCACCATCATTTCCCTCTCTTTTCCACACTCTCTAGGAGTGCTACTGCCTGTGAATTTTAAGTCTATGTTCAGCAACAGAGCGATGCGTCTGGCACTATCATTGATGGTATGGGTTAGAACTGTAAAATTTGCCTCTTATGTCGGCTGTCAAATACTGCTTGGAGTGTTATATGTTTACTAATTGTTTCATCTTTCATATTTGTGTATGTTTGCTGAACACTCAGTGTAAATCAAACTAAAGAACATAAACCACCTATATCAAATATTTGAATTGTGCTGGATGAGTGTGAATTGTTATTTTTTTATGTGTAGACTGTGATTGCTTATAATTATGGTTGGAACACTTTTGAGCTTGGTGATGCTCAACTATGTGTAGCATCTGAACTGTATGGGGTGTGTGCTCAGTGTTTTGTCTAATGTATTCTGTGGATGTTTTTGTTACTTCTCAATGGAATTATGTTGTTTTGTACATAGCAATGTCCAAATGCTGCTCGCAATTGAACAACTATTTGATGAATTTTCAGTAACATCTATCCTTCTATTAGCAGTGTACAGGACAGCGTCTGGGTAGCTTGGAGTAAAATAATAGGGTTAATACAAAAATTAGATAATAAAGGGAAGTCTTTAAGCACATCAGTTTTTGGAAAAGTCTAATGAAGAAGCATATGAATTAACAGTGTTTAGTATACGTAGACTCTGGTGGCATGAAACAAATAAAATACGATCTGGGTATTTCAATACAGAGCGGATTGTTTGAGGTGCGGCATAATTGCATGGCAGAATACTCATGGATGTGTCATTACTTTTCAAAAAGTTAATTTTGTGTGAGGTGTTAACTGTCTCCCCATTGATGAAAGTCCTCTTAAAGTTATTGTGATCTGAAGACATAGCCTAGTACACAGATGCCTTAAACATCTTTCGTATTAAAATAACTAGCAGTGTCTGAGATAATCTCCCTAGGTTTAAACCACTCTATCTTCTCATTCAAACATGATTGTATAGTAGGGGGAACTTTACAGTATTCAGAAATAAGGTGTCGTAATGTATAAATTGAGCATATGAGGCACATCTGAAATTCACCCCTCATTTTCGAGCCGGTAATGGGTAATGCCCTTAAGGCAGGGTGCCAAAGTTTTGATTTACCTGTAGGCCCACCTGAGACAAGCCAAGAAAATGTAATTAATTTACAGAGGCATATAAACTTGATCAGATGCTTTCATGCAGTAAGTCCCCCTCTACCTCTGCCACCATATTCGTAATTCACTGAGTCACAATGTAGGATATGTGTATCATACGGGTAATGCCGACTTTAGCCTTCACCCTTTCTACATCAAAAAATTGGGTACTGAAAATGGCAATATGTTCCTCTTTACCAGAAGTAATGAGATAATGAGCAACAGAACACCATGTTTTGGATAGAGACTTCTAGCTTCAGAGTCCTTATCTTTGAATTTCCCAAGCGTAAGGCTGAATCTGGAAACTTTTGCTGTACAATACATGCTGTGCACACTGTTGGGTGGCTCCATTGTGCTCCACGTCACATTGTTGGCATCGGTAGCATTGGTAATGACATGGTGGTACCTATATAGGCGCCACCTAGGTGCGCGGACTTCCGCTCTTTTCTTTCCGCACAAGATTAGCGCAGATCCGGGAAGAGCTACCATTCTGACGCTTTTTGATGGGTTTCTTCCCGACTTTTTTTTAAATTCCGAATTCTTTCCAACTTCATGTGCAAGGATGTCTTCGAGGACGACAGGATTAAAGCCATGCGGTTCCTTGCATGATGTCAGTTACTGACCCCCCACCTCATCTGTCTCTGATGTCCCAAGCGCGACCACGATTAGAAGTCGTGCTTGGACTGGTGGGCCATGGCTCTGAAGGCCTGGCTGGAGCAGGCGATGAAGCTCCTTGCAGCCTGGCAGTCAACACCATCCAGCAAGACTCAGTGGAGATCCCAGTCCCAACTGAAGAAGAGGAAGTTGCAGAACCACTCTCAGAGTCCAAAGTCCTCTTCATCCCACTAGAAGTCTTTGGGACACTCGGGGAAAGAGGCACAAGATGAATAACAAGTCCAAGCAGACTTCATCTTCACCTCGGCTGTCGTACGTCGATGAGAGAGGTAAAGAGCCCCAACGCCCATGGTTCTGCAGAGCCAGAGCCAGGGTCGACTTCATGCATCCCTCCCTTTCTGTGAGCCGGAGCGTCCCCCACTCACATAAAATAATTTTATGAGGCCATGCACCGCATATTTGAGTGGGCCTACCCCGATGGGGGCCCTATCAGGTTCGGTGCCGTCGGCTCCGGCCATGGCATAGGGGCATCTCATTGATCCGATTCCAGATCCAGGTTGACGCTGGTCATGCCAACGCAACCTCCTCTGGGATCGGACCTGAAGTCGGTGCCTTGGGTGCCTCCGGTGACGCAGAGTCACAATGACGTCGCTCGACTCCGATTCCGGTGCCAATTGAACCCATGGATTCTGTGTTGTCACCTGAGCACTTTAAGGATGTGCTAGGCTTAGGAGAGGAATGGGAGGGGTCTTTGGACCCTCTGGCACACCCAGATGACTCCGCAGAGCATTTGCACTGGTATGGGGAACTGCCGGAATCCAGTGGACTGGACACTTCTACAGATACTGGCATGCTCTCTCCGCGAAACAACAGTGGCTACGGAGGAGCGGAATCCTATGCCACGGTGGTAGAAAGGACAGCTGAGATCCTAGGACTAGAACAGCCCACCGTTCAGGTCAGGACTATTCACCTGACGGAAGTGCTTCCACCTGGGCATCCACCTCCGAACCCCTTTTGCCCTTTAATGAAGCATTGTCAGATGTCCTTTGAAGCACGTGGTCCAAGACTAGCACAGGACCTCTAGTGAACAGGATAATTGCACTGCGCCGTCGCCCGGCACCGGGTGACCCACAGTTCCTCAGCCATTCTACCCCAGAAGTTTTGGTGGTGGAGGCCTATAAGTCACACGCTGCATTCCCTTACACTCCTACAGATTGGGAATCCAAGAGGCTGGATTCATTTGGGAAGAAATTGCCAAACTGGCTTTGCAGTAGTTGAATACTGCGTGCTTATTGAGCCATTTCTCCCACTGTCTTCGCTGGAGGCCCGGGCTGCGCTTCCTCAGGTAGTTAAGGAAGCAGCAAAATTCTCCATAAGGTGCGACCTTGATACAACAGATTCTCTGGGCAGATCGATTTCCATGACAGTGGCCTAGAAGCACCACGCCTAGCTTAGAACAATTGGCTTCTCGGGTGATGTCCAGGCAAATATCATGGACATATCCTTTGATGGGACCCGCCTTTTTGGGAAAAAGACAGAGTCATCCCTAGTGAGGTTCAAGAACTCTCGAGCTACTGCCAGATTTTTTTTGGGCATATCTACTACTTCTTGCGGCCGGGTTACGTTTTGCCCCTTTCTTGGCATTGGAAGGGATTTCCAGCCGTGTGAGCCCTATCCCAGCCACCGTCCTCCGCAGGCTTCCCAAGCCGTAAGGGGACGTGGACGCTGTTCATTACGACCTAGGAATGGAAGCCAGAAGTCATTGGCCACTGTGCCCTTGGCAGCGGCAGCCTCTAACCACTCCAGTTGGTTAGAATTGTTTGCCTCCTAAGAGAATGTGTAGTGTTAGCAATACTGTGTGCTGGAGTTTCCAAGGCGTCTATTGCTTGGCAACGCTTTTTGTCGCAGGTGGATCTGAGGCCCACTGTAAGCCTTTCCGCCCATACCATTCCTTCCCAGCGTTCTGAAGAAGATCAGGAGCGACCGGGCCCAAATCATTCTTGTGGCTCTGGACTGGGTGAGGAGAGTCTGGTATTCCGAGATTCTGAAGAGCATCGATCCTCCGATCAGGCTGCAGCATCGGGAGAGGAGAGTTGTCCATCCAAACCTGCCAACTCTGCACCTCCATGTGTGGAGATTGAGAGGCGGCAGTTGATGGCTTTTGACCTTCCTTCCGAATTATGTAACGTTATTTTGGCAGCCAGGCAGCCCTCCACTAAGACAGCATACACCTGCCATTGGCAGAAATGTGCATTATACTGTACAGAAAAGTCTATTGACCCTCGTTCTGCTTGTCTTTCCACTGTTTTTTTAAATTATTCTGACACTTGCTCAGCAGGGCTCTGCTATGGGAACTCTCGAGGGTTACCTTTCTGCTCTGTCTGCTTTTCTGCGGATGTCCTCAATCTTTAAGTCTCCAATTGTACATAGGATTCTAAAAGGGCTGGTCCACTTGTTTCCACCAATGCCCTTTGTTATGCCACAGTGAGACCTTAATTTGGTCCTCGCCTACCTAATGTGTGCTCCCTTTGAACCTTTACATAACTGTCCCCTCTGCCGTTTGACCATCAAATCAGTCTTTTTTTAGTGGTGATTACATCTGGCCAGAGGGTGAGTGAGTTGCAGGCGTTATCTTGCTCGCCTCCTTACCTCATGTCTTTTTCAGACAAAGTGGTGCTTCGCACCTGGGCTTTCTTTTTACCAAAGTTTGTGACCCCATTCCGTCTGGGTTCATCCCTCAAGTAACCTTATTTGCTCCCCCGCATCCCTCTAAAGAGGAGGAGCGTCTCCACTGACTGGACCCAAAAAGAGCGTTGCCGTTATCCCTTGACCGCACAAAAGAGTATTGGGTGTGCGACTAACTCTTTCTGGGGTACGTGAGAGCTAAGAAGGGAAGGGCAGTGTAGAAAAAGACCATCTCTCTCTGGGTTGTTCTCTGCATTAAAATCTGCTAAGCCTTGACAAAGAAGCAGCCCCATGAGGGATTAGAGGCCCATTCCACCAGGGAAAAGTCTGTGACTACGGCCTTGGCTCGGGTTGTCCCAGTCCTGAATATCTGCCAGGCAGCAACGTGGGCATCTTTGCACACATTTGACAAACACTGCTGCCTGGACAGTTGGGTCTGCAGAGACGGGCATTTTGCCCGTTGATTCCTGCAGGACTTCCTAGTTTGAGGTATTGGTTTGAAACCCACCACCGGGATGGTATGGCTTTGGTATCCAATTCAAAGATACGGACTCTGCAGCTAGAAGTCTCAATCAGATTAATAAGT
The DNA here is from genome assembly GCF_964263255.1 of Lissotriton vulgaris. Taxonomy (NCBI): domain Eukaryota; kingdom Metazoa; phylum Chordata; class Amphibia; order Caudata; family Salamandridae; genus Lissotriton; species Lissotriton vulgaris. The sequence goes on along the minus strand of NC_141687.1, from coordinate 504,657,705 downwards.
TACTTACCTTTGGTAACGCATTATCTGGTAGAGACTCTATCGTGCTGCAGATTTCTTACAGCCCCACCCATGCCTTTCCGCTTTGCGGACTAATGTTGTAGGGCTAGGGTTACTCCCCCTTTTCAGGGACCTAATTTTGCACACAAGTACGTCAGTTACTTTTTGACTCTGCACTTCTGGTGTGGAAAAAACGAAAAGTACTGACATCTGCACGCCTGGGTGCCGTGGCATCATAACCAAAGCTAACAACGCCAACAATGTCACTCGGAGCCAAATGAAGCCACCCGACGGTGGGCACAAGGGGTATAGATCAGTAAAAGATTCCAGATCCAGCCTGATGTTTGAGAAATTCAAAGGTAAGGAATCTGCAGCTAAATAGAGTCTCAACCAGATAATGCGTTACTGAAGGTAAGTAACACGTTCACCAAAGCCATTTTGAGAGAGAGAGCACAGATGCTGAGGTCCTGGTTAGCATGATCCCAGCAAACTACAGTCAAAACACACTGACACCAGGCAAAAAGTGGAGATAACCATGAAAGAAGATCCTACTTTCCTACACATGGGATTTTCAGTTCTTGCTGGTAGGATTGCATCATCTGTGTAAAACAGACATGGCGTATTGGAAAACCCACAACACTAGATCATCGGCATGACAACAAAGTGACGTAAACATCAAGTAATTAATTAAATAGCACATTAAACAACTTAAGGTCCAAAAGACACCCAAGACTAACATTCTTGGCTACATGAAGCTGATTTGGTCATGTGCCTCATGTTCCATATCAGACATTTATTTAATTAATTGTTTATGAAGGACTAACATATTACTGAAGTCACTGCATTGAGTTGCGAGAGGCTGTCAGGACTCTGCATCACTCCCCTTCTCAATGAACTGGCATTCAATATTGAGGTAGGTATTCCCCTGGAAATTAAGGGCCTTATTTAGAGAGTGGAACGCTGAGAATCTCTGACACAAATGTGGCAGATAACCTGTTCGCTGTAATAGTGCATTATATCTTATGGTATACAACATAAGGTGAAAAGGATATCCGTTGTGTTGTGGCAGAGCAACCCGTCTGCCAAACTCAAAATCAGGCCCTAAATCTGCATTCTTTATAAAATCATTGATCAAATGTTCTTTGCAGAGGCAAGTCAATAATATAATTTGCTTCTGTGGGATTTGTTAGAATGAAAGAGCATGTGTATACCTTGACGCATTCCACTGTTTCTCATACCATCACTTATGCTTTCCTTTATCTCAATCCTCTAAGTCTATTGAATTAACTACACAAATAGCCTATCTTAAAACCTAGTGTTCTAAACAGTGTTCTAATGAGCTGTAAGAGATCTTGAAATGCTATTAATTCACAGTCATATTTTTTTGTAGTCGCCTAAATCATTGTTTTCTGTCATTTTTTGTCATATTAGGACAGTTCACATAGAATCGAATCACATATCAGTTAACTATACAAAGCATCATTTGCAGACTGAGCTACAGAGTACATAAGTAATCTGCATAAAACCTATACCACTTGTTTTGCGTGATAGCACAGAGGAATGGACAACAAAACACCTTTCAACGAGCCAACTACCCATAAGTAACCACAACATCATGTGTTTCCCTGTAGGATTTTCTGTTAAGGCATCTGGACAAGGAGATCTACAAACCTTTGCTCATCAACTTCTCAGCCCAAACCACAGCATCTCAAACTCAGAACATTATTATGTCAAAGCTCGATAAAAGGAGAAAGGGCTTATATGGCCCTCCTCTTGGAAAGAAGACGGTAAGTTAGCTAAAAAAAAATGCTAAATTAGGTTTGATGACGCTCCTTAGGTATTTTGATACATGACAATATAGAAAGTCATTATTGTTTTGTTATGAATTTCGCTTTGTTTCTATATGTGTATGATATTAGATATTTATCGGGAAGCTGCCTTGAGTACAGGTTCCTAAGTAATAATAACATTTACATCTCTAATTGATCCTGCCCCAATCATCTACCCTGGAGTGAGATTTTGTTTATTCTTTGGGGAGTTTTGAATAACATAACTTCTGATAGATACATCTGCCCTGTGGATTCCTCACCTTGTGAATATCCCCATTGCGCCAGCAACATTCGGAAATTCTTTTGTAGCCTCGCGCCGACGTGGACTCGGACGTCATAGAGTCACGGCTTCGCCCGAGACTCCGCTGACGTCACCGACGCCTACAATAGGCCCACGCCGGCGTGATGACATCAGTTCCCTTTTTTCCGCGTCGTCGACGCTAACGGTTTTCGGGATACTCTGTAGCATCAAGTTACTATGTAGCTTTATTTCTTCGTTGTTTCCAGTTCTCTTGTTTCTTTGTTCATAATGTCGACAAAGAAGACGGGTTTTAAGCCCTGCAGGGAATGCGGAAAAATGATGTCCGTTACGGACCCGCACCAGGACTGCATTTGGTGCTTGAGCTCCGATCACGACGTGGAAGGGTGTTCGTCGTGTCAAAAAATGAATCCTAAGGCCCTCCGAGAAAGGGAGTCTAAGCTTCTTGTTGCCACATTGAAGGCCGATAAAGAAAGAAAATCTTCGAAGTCCCATTCGAAGAAGTCGAGATTGAGGTCGAGGTCTCGGGAGGCGTCGGCTTCGAAGTCTTCCTCGGATCATGCTTCGAGGTCGAGAAGGAAGCACAAGAAGAGAAGAGATGAGTCTCGACGTCATTCAGGTGATAAGTCTGGCTCGAGGTCAATATCACCTAAGAAGATAAGATCGAAGGTAATTCCTCCACAAGAGGCTTCGGATCAGGAGGGTGAGGCTTCGCCTTCGGAGTCGCCGGCTCATTCACCCGCTCCGGCACCCGATCCGACTCCGGCTCCGTCTCCGGCCCGGGAGGAGGAAGAGGAGGTTCCTGAAGAGGTTGAAAATTCGACTCCTGTTGCTGAGACAGATTCGAATTTACCTCGAGGTCGGCCTGAGCATCCACCATTTCCAGCTCCAGGTCAGGATCCTTCTGCGTTTCTTAATGCAATGTATGATGTCTTCTCTAAGTCTTGGTACCCCTCTGGAGCGCCTTCGGGTCCTATGGGTCTAATGGCATTTAATTTGGGGGTGCCTCATTCATATACCCCGGCACCTTTCATGCCGTTTTTGCCGGCTCCGACCCCGCTGTGGCAGTACCAGGCTCCACTGAGGTCGACGCCGATGTCGACGCCAGCTCGTCCGAAGTCGACGACTCCAGCACCGGCGTCGCCTGCTCCAAGCAAGTCTTTAGAACATTCTTCTAAGCCTTAGGGTTCGGTCCCGACGTCGGCTCCGGCGCCGTCGGAGTCGACAATGGATCCGGTTACACTTTGAGTTAAGCAGAGATCTAGAAGGGAGGCTCAACGTCTGCTAGAAGAACAGAGGTACTATGAGTCTCATTATGACTTGGAAGAAGGTGAGCTGGATGAAAATTATTTTGAGGATCTAGCAGAAGCTAGTGGACTTGAATTTTCTCCAGAGTGGGTCTTGCAATCAGGCCCTGATGCACCGTCAAAGGATGCTCAACCATATCACGTGGTTATGAGAAAAGCAGCGGGTCTTTTAGGCTTAAAATTGCCTACTGTTGAGTTCAAATCGAATCTGCTTACAGAGGTTCTTCATTCTCCGAGCTCAGCAGTGGAGCCTTTGCTCCCTTTTAATGATGCTTTGACTGATCCCATTATGGAGGTGTGGAAGAAGCCTCTTTCTGCTCCTGCGGTCTCGAAAGGTGTGGCTTGGAGGTATAGAGTTGCTCCTGAGGACCCTGCCTTTTTGTCGACACACCCTTCGCCTGAGAGTTTGGTGATCCAAGCGGCATGTTCCAAGAAGTCAGTGGGTGCTTTTCCCCAAGTTCCTGGTGACAAGGAGGCTAAAAAGCAAGATCAGGTAGCCAAGAAGACTTTCTCTTCCGCTGGCATGGCGTTGAAGTCCACAAATGCCACTTGCCTTATGGGAAGATATATCCATGCTCTAATGGACTCAGTACGTACTTTGATCCCAAAGGTTCCTGAAGACTGTAGAGGTGACTTTGAGGAAGCTTTATCTGACACTCAGGCAGCAGCTCATCAGGTTATTCAGAGCGGCCTTGATACTGCAGACTCTGTGGCGAGGATTATGGGCACTGCTGTTGCCACAAGGCGTTCTGCATGGTTGAAATCCTCAGATTTTTTAGCTGATGTGCAATCTGCTTTGCTTGATCTGCCTTTCGATGGAGAAGGACTCTTTGGCAAAAAGGCGGATTCGGCCTTGGAGAGATTTAAGGACAGCAGGGCAACTGCTAGATCTCTTGGTCTGCAAGTGAGAGGCTCTACGACCAGGAAATTCAGAGGCTTTGGTTGCTCTTCCTTTCGTACATTTAGACAAGGACAGCAGCAGCAGCAGCAACAGCAGCAGCAGTCAAACACCTTGTATAAGTTGTACAGGGGAAGGCAAAGGGCGCGTACTAGAGGGCGTCAGACCTCTTCCTCCTCCACCTCCTCCAACCCCCCAGCCACAGAAAAGCAGCCCTAGATCCGCCATCCAGGATCATGTGGGTCCGGTGGGGGGTCGGCTTACTCTCTTTCTACGGGATTGGGAATCGGTTACATCAGATCTTTGGGTTCTCAATCTCGTAGAAAATGGGTATGCCCTTCCCTTTCGGGAATTCCCTCTCAATTACCCTCCTTGCCAGGGTTATTGCTCAGAGGAACATCTACTACTCCTACAGGAGGAAGTTCAAACTCTGTTGAGGAAGGGTGCGATAGAGGTGGTCCCAGAGCAGGAAAAAGGTCAGGGATGCTACTCCCGGTATTTTCTGATTCCCAAGAAGGATGGCAGGCTTCGGCCGATTTTGGATCTCAGGATCTTGAATTTTTATCTAAAACAGGAGAAATTCAAGATGCTCACCCTTGCTCAGGTTCTTCAGGCTCTGCTGGAAGAAGACTGGATGGTGTCGCTCGACTTGCAGGATGCCTACTTTCACATCCCTATCCTCAAGTCGCACAGGAAGTATCTCCGTTTTACGGTGGGTTCACAGCACTATCACTTTTCGGTCCTTCCGTTTGGGATTACTACTGCGCCTCGAGTCTTCACCAAGGTGATGGCAGTGCTGGCAGCGCATCTCAGGAGTTCGGGGATTCCAGTATTCCCTTATCTAGACGACTGGCTGATCAAAGCGGAGTCAGTCGAGAAAGTGCTCCATCACTTGCAGGAGACAACCCAGTTGTTGTTGAGGTTGGGTTTTTCAATAAATGTGCCCAAATCTCACCTGGTGCCCTCCCAGCGCAACCTGTTCGTAGGTGCAGTACTGGACACAACTGTATGTCGTGCATTCCCTCCTCCTCAAAGGATTCGTGACATACAGGATATGGTTCCTTTATTCTACAATGGAGCGGTTGTTCCAGTCCTGAAGGTCCTTCGCCTGCTCGGTCTGATGGCTTCTTCCATTCTGTTGGTCAACCATGCACGTTGGCACATGAGGGCGCTCCAGTGGTGCCTCCGCAGGCAGTGGTATCAGCACAACGGAGATCTCAGGGAGTCAGTGAGGATTTCCAGAGAAGCTGCTGCGGATGTGTCTTGGTGGGGCGTGGAAATAAACCTGTCTCAGGGGAAGCCTTTTCAGCTGCCTCCTCCAGTGGCCACAGTGATTACGGATGCATCCACTCTAGGGTGGGGTGCTCATCTGGGGGATCTGGAGGTCAAGGGTCTTTGGTCTCCAGAGGAAAGGTTGCTTCACATCAACCTTCTAGAATTACGGGCGATACATCTGGCGCTCAAGGCCTTCCTCCCTTCCCTTCGCGGTCGGTCGATCCAAGTCCTGACGGACAACACGACCGCGATGTGGTACATCAACAAGAAGGGAGGAGTGGGGTCGCGGTGTCTCTGCAGAGAGGCTCTGCGTCTCTGGTCCTGGGTTTAGCACCACCAGATTTGTCTGATGGCAAATCATCTGGCCGGAGTTCTGAACGTTCGTGCAGATGTTCTCAGTCGGCAGATCTCTGCCGATCACGAGTGGAGGCTTCACCCGGAGGTGGTGCGTCATGTCTTTCGGACGTGGGGGACTCCTCAGGTGGACCTGTTCGCTACTTGCTAGAATGCTCACTGCCCGTCATTCTGCAGTCTCCAGTATCCGATGCAGGGAGCCTTGGGGGACGCGTTTCAGTTGAGTTGGGGGAATCAACTCCTTTACGCGTTTCCTCCCATACCCTTGATTCCTCGGGTTCTGAGGAAGATTCGCCAAGACCGGGCCCAAGTCATATTGGTCGCCCCGGACTGGCCAAGAAGGGTGTGGTATACAGATCTACTCCACCTTTCCTCTCACCCGCCGCTCCGTCTCCCTCTCAGGGCAGACCTCCTCTCTCAGATGGAGGGGCAGGTTCTACACCCCCACCTCCAGACATTGCACCTTCATGCCTGGAGATTGAACGGGGCAACCTGATTTCCTTATCCCTCACACCTGACGTGGTGGATGTCATCTTGTCAGCCAGGTGTGACTCCACTAAATCTGTCTATTCGTATAGATGGTCTAAATTTGTCAATTGGTGTGGTGGGTATTCTATTGACCCTTTGAGAGCCCGTTTGTCTGACGTTCTCCGGTTTGCTCTTTCTCTGGCACAGCAGGGGCTTGCTGTTGCTACGGTTAAGGGTTATCTTTCGGCACTGTCGGCTTTTCTTTGTTTGCCTGACCAGCCGTCTCTTTTTAAGTCTCCAGTTGTTTTAAGGTTTTTGAAGGGTCTCACGAATATGTTCCCTCCTACTCCTTTTATTGTGCCTCAGTGGGACTTAAATCTTGTCTTGACTTTTCTGATGGGTGCTCCCTTTGAGCCTCTTCATAAATGTCGTATGCGGCTTTTAACCTTTAAGGTAATCATCCTCGTTGCAATAACCTCGGCAAGGAGGGTAAGTGAGCTTCAAGCTCCTAGTTCCAAGCCCCCTTTCTTGTCCATTCATGCTGATCGGATGGTTCTTAGGACCAGGGCTGCTTTTCTCCCTAAGGTGGTGACTCCTTTCCACCTTGGTCAATCTGTTACCCTCCCTACCTTTTATCCTCACCCGCATCCTTTCAAGGAGGAGGAGAGGTTGCACCGTCTGGACCCCAAGAGGGCGGTGTCTTTTTATTTGGACAGAACTAAGGACTGTCGATTGGATGATCAGCTCTTCATTGGCTTTGCTGGCTGCAAGAAAGGAAGAGCGGTCCATAAAAGGACTTTGTCGAGATGGATCGTCCTCTGCATAAAGATCTGCTACTCTTTGGCCGGTAAGGAACCTACAGAGGGTATAAGGGCTCATTCTACAAGGGCTAAGTCATCTACCTCCGCATTGGCTAGAGGTGTTCCTGTGAAGGACATTTGCAGGGCGGCAACTTGGTCCTCCCTCCACACGTTCGCAAAGCACTACTGCTTGGACACTGAGGTGAGGAGGGATGGCCACTTTGCGCGCTCTGTCCTTCAAGATTTCCTAGTTTATGTATAAACTTTGTTTATTGCGCTGTGAAGTCAGTATATCATACCATAATGCTACACAAGCTGGTCCGGCATCAACATTCAGCCAGGCCAGCGTCAATACAGCTTTTAGGACACAGTCCAAAGAGGGGAAAGGGGAAAAAAAAGCTGGGATATGTACGTGTCGTGGACCCTATTACAATGCCCCGGTGCCATTAGAATGTCTCTAATGCACCACCAGCAGTGAACTTGAGTAATGGGGCATCTTTTCCATATCACTGTTCTCAGAAGTGAGTCCGCGTCCAACAAGCTTAATAAAGTCAAAATCGGGAAAAAGGAATCCGAACACAACAAAACACCCCCGTACCCGCCACCCCCCAGCCTACCCACCCCCCACCCCGGTTCCAGGTCCATGTTCCAAGCTTGAGGTAACATTCTCTCAGGCCTCATTGTTAGCGTCATCCGGTCGAGACAGCCGCAGTAGGCGTAGGTATCTAGGGCAGGTCACCTCCCTGAATTCGGAGGCCAGAAGCTTCAAGAAAGGCTGCCACAGTTCCGGATACTTGTCGCCCTCCCCCTTAGCAATCAGTGACAGTTTCTCCATCCCCAAGACGTGCCAGAGACGATGCAGCCAGCCCTGGAAAGTGGGAATATGAGTGGTACGCCAGTAGGTAAGGATATTCTGCGTTTCCGAGCCCAGAGCTATCGCTATCAGCCGTCCTCTGTGGGAGCGCAGGGGGTAGGTAATGGGATTGGGGGAGCCCAACAACACATAAGCGGGAAACCTCGGGATGGTAGTGTCCAAGTGTAAGTCTACTTCATCTAGCACCTGCGCCCAGTAAGCCTGCAAGTGGGAACAGCCCCACAATAAGTGTACCAGCGTACCCTTCTCTCCGCAGCCCCGCCAGCAGAGCGCGTCCCTCGTGTGGTCCATCTCATGCAGTTTTTCAGGGGTGTAATACCAATACGTGGCAAGTTTGGTGAGGGTATCCATCAGCCCCATGTGGTGCGCGGAGTGTCGGGCCCTATAACAGATGCCTTCCCATTCTTTATTACTCAGTGCACGTTCTAAATCTCTTTCCCACCTCGCCCGTCCTGCATTATGAATGTGTGTGTATCTGCCTATGAGCATGCGGTAAAGATCCGATATAAGGCCACGGTCAGTCTTCCGAGAGAGCAACCAGTATTCATAGTCGCTGAGTCTGCGGGCAGCCCCCGCCCTAATGGTGGGCTGGAGCGCCCAGTGTCTCACCTGAAAATAGCGAAGACGTTCTTCCTCTGGAAGACCGAATTCCCGGCGGAGAGCATCAAAGGGGATAGCACCCTTCTCGGCATAAATGTGGTACAAAACCTTGCAACCCGCAGGGCCCCACTTCGCAAAAGCCTTCGTATCCATGCCGGGACCAAAGTCCGGGTTGGACACTAGGGGGGGTCAGCGGGGATGGGAAGGACGTCAGGTCATGCGTCGTGCTCACCTGGTCCCAGACTTCCAGAGGCGTCCTAGTAATGAAGGAGGCATAGAGATTCGGGGGTCGATGGCACCGCCTCAAGAAGGGCACCTCCTGCAAAGTGCGGCCCACCACCGCCTGGTCTTGGAAGAGCCAGTGTTTCTCCGACTCCCACTTGCTCCATTCTACTAGCGTCCGTAACTGTGCTGCTTGGAAGTATAGGAGCAGATCTTGTACGCCCAACCCTCCTTGTTCAGGAGGCAGCATCGCAAGGCGCAGCTTCATGCGTGGACGTCGCCCATTCCAAATGAAGTTGGCCAGTTCCGCCTGTGTTTGACGAATCCATCCCTCCGGCGGCCGCATAGGGACAGCTCTGAATAAGTACAGTATTTGCGGCAAAATTGTCATTTTTATCGCTGCCACCTTGCCTAGCCATGACAGGGGGAGGTGTTTCCACCTGCCCAGCTCCGATCTTATTGTGGCTCTCAGTTTCGCGTAATTCATGCGGACCGTGCCTTGCAAGGTCGGCGCCAGTTGTATGCCCAGGTACTGGACCGCTTCTGATGCCCATGGGAAGGGGAAGAGGCCCTCCAGAAATGTCCTCGTGGATTTCTCCAGGGAGAGGTCAAGCACCACCGATTTGCTGAGATTGACCTTAAACCCAGCCACCCCTGCAAAGGTGTCAAGTACCGCCACACAAGCCGGGAGAGAGTCTCGGGGGAGGAGAGGGAGAGCAGGATATCATCCGCATACAGGCTGATGGTATGTGTGAAGGCCCCCATCTTGATGCCGCGGATCCCCGGGGTAAGTCGTATCACCTGCGCCAAGGGTTCCATATACAGGGCAAATAACAATGGGGATAGGGGACAACCCTGCCGCGTGCCTCTCTCTATAGGGAAGCGGGGTGACGAGTACCCATTAACCCGCACTGTCGCTGATGGTCGAGAGTAGCAGTTGAGCACCCAGGCTCGGAAGCGTTCGCCCAATCCGGCCCGGATCAGCACCCGCTCTAGGTACAGCCAATGGACGCGATCGAAGGCCTTTTCTGCATCGATGGACAGCATCATGTACTCCCCCTCTGTGCGCGTAGCTTTTTCTATGAGGTGTAGCGCCCGTTTGGTGTTATCGATGGTCTGGCGTTCCGAAATGAACCCAGTCTGGTCCGGATCGACCAGTCCCGGCATCAGTGGGCCAAGTCTTGTGGCGAGGATACTAGTATAAAGCTTCAGGTCGATATTGAGGAGCGAGATGGGTCTATATGCTGCGCAGCTCGTTTTGTCCTTACCCGGTTTAGGGATCACGGAAATGGTGGCATCCAGCAAATCCTCCGAGATAGCCCCGGGTTCCGAGAGATAGTTGAATAGATTGGTAAGCAGCGGCACCAGCTGGGTGCAGAATTTCTTATAAAAAAGAGCAGTGAAGCCATCCGGCCCCGGGGCTTTTCCCAACCGGAGCCGAGAGATGGCCGAGATAACCTCCTCGGGCCTTATGTCGCTATCTAGGGTCGTCGCCTGCTCTGTGGTAAGCGCTGGCAGATGTGCAGAGTCCAAAAAGGGGTCACTCGCTTCCAAGTTTAGTGTATCCCCCGAATACAGTGAGGTGTAAAATGCGCTGAATGCGGCTGCAATTTCCCTGTCTTCCGTGGCCAGGCCTCCCCCCGCTGTCCTGATCTCCTGCACTGTCTGGCGTTGACGTTGCTCCCTGAGAGCCCATCCCAGAAGGCGCCCGCACCTATCCCCCCCGGTGTAGTACATGTGACGCACCCGCAGTGCCGCAAACTCCGCCCTATCTTGATCTAGCACACTCAGCTGCTTCCTGGCTAGTGTCAACTGCCTCCATATTCTCGGCGCGCATGTCCTCTGGTGCATACCCTCCAACTCCCTTACTTTCTGTGTCAGTTCCTCCCTCTTCTCCGCTCGGAGAGGTTTCAGCCACAGTGTTGTGCAGCAGGTAGTCGCGGATCGACTCCACAATTTTCCCCGGCACTTCTTTACGGTGCTGCAGTGTGTCTCGCAGGCGCCAGCACCGGGGTGGCCGCTGTACCGGCGGGAAAAGGAAAGTGGCCAGCAGGGGGGCATGATCAGAAAGGGAAGCGACTCCTATCTCTACCACAGCAGTGAGGGAATGTAAGGAAGTAAAGTCCAAAAAGTAATCTAGCCTGGCGTACGTGCGGTGTGCATTGGAAAAGTATGAATAAGCTCTGGTGTCTGGATGGAAACTGCGCCAAAGATCTACCATGCCTAGGTCTTTCAAACGCGCCAACCCGCCCTCTGACAAGGACCCAGCCTGTGTGGAGCGCTGCGCTGACCTGTCTAGGGCAGTGTCGAACACTAGGTTCAGATCCCCTCCCAGCAATATGTGCCTGTCCGCCGAGGCTGTCAGTAAATTAAGCACCTCATGGAAAAAGCTCTCCTGTCCCTCATTAGGGGCATAGGCCGAACAGACCGTAAAGTCAGATCCCCCCCAGTGTGAAATGGCAGGATAATAGTCTCCCTTTGATTTCCGCTCCCTGTCGTAGGACTCGCCCCCGGAAACTTCTGGCCACTAGTATAGCAACCCCAGCTTTCTTGTGTGGTGTGGATGAAAAAAACTGGTGTGGAAAGAGGTGAGATTTCATGCGTATGCAATCTTTCTGCAGTAAGTGCGTCTCTTGGAGGAGACAGATGTCTGCCTGTGAGTGCTCGAGGCATGACAGCACCGCCTTACGTTTGATAGGGTTATTGAGACACCTCACGTTCAGCGAGAGGATGCGTATCTCAGTGGAAGCCATAAATCATCATCCGTACCCCTCTCTCCTGAACGCCTTCTGCGACCCCTGATGCGCTTCACCCCTCATAGCGAATCTCTGGAACCGGGTCGTGTCTAGCCAATGCAAGTCCCCGACATCTAGAATTGCCCACCCACCCGTCAGTGTGGAACCCCCAGGACCTGGAACCCCCCCTCGTCCCCCCACAACCAAAACTACCCTCACCCTGCACCCTTCCCCCCTCCTTCCCCTCCCCGCCCCCCCCCCAACTTCCCCAAAGTGAGAACCACAAAACATCAAGCCACCAGAGTACCATACTGTCCCTCATCTCTCACAGATGAGTGGAAAAATAGTAGGGGTATGTGTCCGCCACCAACGGGAGTCCTCCCGCCGTTAGCCGCCGAGGCAGTCCACCAGCAGCCCCAGAGCTCCCACGTCCAGGGCATCCGATCATCAGCCCGTATCCGCCGCTGTCAGTTCCGCTGCCGCCGTCTCGACTGCCGTTCTCTGCCCTCTGTGAATCTCTTCCTGGGGCGGACGACGTGGTCTGCGTCGCCGCTTCTGCTGTCGCCATCCGTTAGAAGAGCCTGGCTCCGGGGCAGTCCCGGACTGCGAGCCGCTCTCCGAGTCGGGCTCCTCAATGCCCAGCAAGCGGCAAGCATCAGTGAGTGACCGCAGCTGATGTCATTTGTTGTCCCATTTAAATACTAGGCGAAATGGGTGCCCCCAACTGTAGGTAATGCCAAGTCGTCTCAGTTCAGCGGTGACCGGTCTGAACGACCTGCGCTTTTCAAGTGTGACGGCGGCGAGGTCCTGAAAAAGCGTAGGATTTCCTGGTTTAGAAGAGTGGACACCCTCCTCCGGGAGTGTGGGACTGCTGTGGGACTCTATTCACAAGGTGAGGAATCCACACGGCAGATGTATCTATCAGAAGAACAAGTTACTTACCTTTGGTAACGCTTTTTCTGGTAGATACTAATTAGGCCTGGGCGTAGTTCGCGTAGCCGCACTCCGCGAGCTACGCGAAGATGCACTTGCACTCCGCGAACTACGCATAGCTCCTCGAGCATGCGTAGTAGCTTGCTTTACCCGTTCGCAAGCCATTTTTCGTCTTCGGGAGCGCCGTGGAACTCTGGAACCTGCTCGACACCACATCTCCAGACGTCGCCTTCCTCACGGAAACATGGATGAACGCCTCCTCAGCGCCCAACATCGCCGTCGCCATCCCGGACGGATACAAGATCGCCCGGAGAGACCGCGTCAACGAGACAGGAGGAGGCATCACCATCGTCCACAAGAACACCATCCACATCACAACCAACTCAGACAACACCCTCACTGTGGCTTAACATCTTCACTTCCAGATACACACCGACCCCAAGACCACACTCAGAGGCACCCTCATCTACAGACCCCCAGGACCTCGCACACAATTCAGCGAAGAGATCGCAGACTTCATCAGCCCGCACGCCCTCGCCTCCGCTGACTACATCCTCCTAGGGGACCTCAACTTCCACCTGGAGAACAACAACGACAACACCACCACCACCCTGCTGGACAACCTCGCCAACCTCGGACTCATGCAACTGGTGAACACCCCCACCCACTACGCCGGACACACGCTTGACCCAGTCTTCTCCTCCAGCAAGTACATCTCCTTCAACCACTCCACCGGGCTCCACTGGACAGACCACAGCTGCGTCCACTTCAGCTTCAGAAAGACCACGACTCACCACCACCCGCAACAGGTTCCCCGCAGGAACTGGAACAAGATCACCACCGACCAGCTCACCACTTCACTGAGCCAGAACCCGCCCGCCAGCTCAACGGACCCCAACCAAGCAGCCAACAACCTCACACAGTGGATCACCAATTGCGCTCGCCCAACCAGCCTCGACCACTCGCAGTCCGGCTTCCGCACCAACCACAGCACCGAGACCGCCCTCATCGCAGCCACTGACGACATCCGAGCCCTGCTCGACAACTGGGAAACAGCGGCCCTCATCCTCCTGGACCTCTCCGCAGCATTCGATACGGTCTGCCACCGCACCCTAGTGCAGCGCCTCAGCAACATCGGAAGGCACTGGAGTGGATCATCTCGTTCCTCACCAGAAGAACCCAGAGAGTCCGCCTCCCCCCGTACAGATCCAAGGCCACCAAAGTCATATGTGGCGTACCACAAGGATCATCACTCAGCCCCACCCTCTTCAACGTCTACATGAGCCCCCTCGCAGCCATCGTACGCCAACACAACCTCAACATCATCTCCTACGCCGACGACACCCAGCTGATCCTCTCCCTCACCAACGACCCAGGAACCGCCAGAACCAACCTACACGAAGGGATGAAAGACGTAGTCGAGTGGATGAGGAACAGCCGCCTGAAACTGAACTCAGACAAGACGGAAGTGCTCATCCTTGGATCATCACCCTCCACCTGGGACGACTCCTGGTGGCCCCCTGCCCTGGGCAGCGCACCCAAACCAATGGACCACGCACGCAACCTGGGCTTCATCCTGGACTCCTCCCTCACGATGACCAGACAAGTCAACGCCGTCTCATCATCATGCTTCAACATCCTACGCATGCTCCGAAAGATCTTCCCATGGCTCGCCACCGAAACCAGGAAGACGGTCACACAGGCACTCTTCACCAGCCGACTGGACTACGGAAACACCCTCTATACCGGAACCACAGCCAAACTCCAGAAAAGACTCTAACACATCCAGAACGCCTCCGCACGACTCATCTTGGACATCCCCCGACACAGCCACATCTCCGGACACCTGAGAGACCTTCACTGGCTCCCCGTCAGCAAGAGAATCACGTTCCAACTCCTCACCCACGCAAACAAGGCCCTCCACGACCTGGGCCCCAGGTACCTCAACAACCGCCTGACCTTCTACACTCCCACCCGCCAGCTACGATCGACCAGCCACGCCCTCGCCGCCGTGCCACGCATCCGAAGATCCACCATGGGAGGAAGATCCTTCTCCTACCTGGCAGCCAAGACTTGGAACTCCCTCCCCATCCACCTCCGCCTGACCCAAGACCACCTCTGCTTCAGGAAGCAACTCAAGACATGGCTGTTCGAGCAGTAGCGGACCCCCCTCCCCCAAGTGCCTTGAGACCTTCTGGGTGAGTAGCGCGCTATACAAATATCCTGATTGATTGATTGATTAATTGCCTGCATGCTCGGGATGTGTAGCGCGCGAAGTTACCCATGAGGTTTGTCCCGCCCGCTCGCGTCCCCTTATTTCCGGTCACTACTAACGTGTTCGCGAGTTATTCTGTGCCAGATTGCAGTTTCTGCGTGTTCGGCAACTCGATCTTACCTACAAGCATCCTCGTGCACGCAAAAATGCTATTGAGCGCGCGAGAACTACGCTACGCAGCAGTTTGCGGAGTATTCAACAACTTCGCGTTCTCCGCGGAGCGCGGAGTTGCCGAAACTCCGCAAACTCCGCGAACGGAGCGTAGTTCTTCGCCCAGGGTTAGATACTATATCTGCCTGTGGATTCCTCACTGACCCACCCGCCTCCCCGTTGTCCACTCTTCTTTACCAGAGTAGTTGTATTGCATTGTATAATGTATTGTTAAGGAGTTGTTTTGCTTCACACAGTGTGTGTTTTTCTCCTTGATTATTGTTTATTATATATGCTATGTATATTTCTGCTTACATTGGTCCGTCCATGTGCCTCGATGGCACGGAAAAAAGGGCGGAACTGATGTCATCACGCCGGCGTGGGCCTATTGTAGGCGTCGGTGACGCCAGCGGAGTCGCGGGCGAAGCCGTGACTCTATGACGTCCGAGTCCACGTCGGCGCGAGGCTACAAAAGAATTTCCGAATGTTGCTGGCGTAAGGGGGATATTCACAAGGTGAGGAATCCACAGGCAGATATAGTATCTACCAGAAAAAGCGTTACCGAAGGTAAGTAACTTGTTCATTTAGCTTTTTAAGCTTCAGTGTAGATGGAACACAGGTTTCTCATGCAGCAGATTGGCGAAGGACAGTGACCCCTTTTGTCCGCAGTAGCACTTATCCAGGTAGTGGTTTTGATCATGATTGCCACTTGCCTGTGAGAAAGTCCCTTAAAAGCCATTGTCCGATAGACCATGATGACTATCCTGGTTGGAAAACAGAGTTTCTTAAAACAACCCATGGTGTGAGTCCTTTCTCCAAGTCTCTTCCTTTTGGACGTCTTTGGACATATCAAGTAGGGCAGGCATTAGTATTCTTGCTAGTTTCATCTAATAAACAGTGTTCAGCAGTTCCCTTCACACAATATTCAATTAGTTGTTCACACCCTTGTCCACTGTGTTGACCAGCAGTATAAATAATAGATCATTAAGACCAGAAAGCTATGGGTGAATGTCATACATTAAAAACTAATGTTCAAATTACCTTCCCTCACCCCTTTGTGTACTCATTCTGGTATGTTCCCGGCATGGGGCCTGTCTTTTGGGGACAATTTTAGGCAAACGGCCCACTTTTTGTTTTTTTAATATGTCTTTTATATTTTTTCTTTTGATTGAAGAATCATTGTTTCCTTTTGGCAATGCTTTCCAGTTAATCTGAGAGGGAGGAGGGGGTGGGAGGTTATTGCCACTGATCATAGCCGGAGCCTACTTTACACCAAATGTGGCTGTTCATAGTTGTTTCCAAGCAAAGCCAATGACCTCTGGCCATGCCGTACTCTTAATCCCTGTGCTCACGAATCTGATGTGCCCAGCCTTTGGAATGCTAGTGGTATAAGGATGGGCTTTTTTGCCACACACACTGTGCTCAGTCTGTGCTGCCCTAGGCTCAGCTGTGCACAATGACCAAGAGCCATGGACAGCAGGCTCTGGAATCAGGACATGCCCAGAACCCCCCTTTCTGACCCTCAGTCATATGCAGTGGGGTCAAAGACAGGTCACTGCAGTACACCATGCACCCAAACCAGTCTCCACGCACAGTGCTCTCTGGTCACAAAATGCTTGGTACAAGGCCATTGAGGTGTAAAACATTTTGGGTTCGAGCCCTTCCCTTATATGCTAGGATGCAGCAGCAGGCCAGGTCAACAGCTTGGGTACCATTCCTTTCAAGTACTAGCACCGCCACTTGTGTCGTCTTCTGTCATGCAGTATTATGGCATTTCTGGTAACAACAACAGTGTATCCAGTAACTGCTGCAAGTGTTTCACAGTTGCTGATCTCTGGCCAACAGCAGTCCCATGGGGACAGCTGGCAAATCTTGGAGCTCCCAGACCCACCTTCTCTCCTACTCTGCAGTACGAGCTCAGGACAATGAGAAAGTGAGTGTTGGCCCTCGGTCACCTGGTCTTCAAAATCAGGTGTGCAGTCCCTTTTCACTTTGGTTATGCTTGCTTGACATGGCAAATCTACTCTTTAATTGCAGATGAATCAGGAACTAAGTATGGAGAAAATTCCTCTGGGCATAGTGCTGAGCACCCTTTCTGGCAGTGCATTACTGAGACCTGCCCCAGGCACCCTTACGCTCCCTTGTAGACGTCAAGCACAGGTAAAAAAATCCACCTCTTGGTGCTTGATGACCTATTCCAGCAAGACCCTGTTGTCATGGTCCCAGGGAAGGGTTTGAAGTTTCCTGGAGAGGATTGTTCCCAGGGCCTAAATCCCCAGCTCTGGAAACTCTGTTACATTGTGGAGTCACGCCAGCGCCTCATCCCTACCTAGAGCCTCAAGTCCATGTTGTGCCAGTACTATCTTCTCTAGTCTCTTTATAGTCTGCCAGTGTTCTGACTTGATCCCATATTGGGAAATCAGCCACATTTGTAAGGTAGATGTTGAGAAGGAGAGTACTACAAGGGTATTCAAGATTTTGCCTCCCCTAGTGCTCGGTTACATCAAGACTCCTCTCTGAAGCACAAAAGTCCCATGATAAAGCAGAAATACCAGGAAGCATTATCCCCTGCCATGGTTGTCCCCCTCTACAGTTGCCCCCTGGAAGTTCTGCCCCAGTCCTTTTTGGAGGTCACCTGGCTCTGGAGGCATACCACTACCACACCTGAGAGTACTCAACCTCGCTTCCTGCTCTGTTACTGCACTTGCTCAAAGAAGATAACTTAGCAATGGGTTCTCCAATACAGCGTGCTCTCTACAGTCACCCCCAATTCAGTCTACTCCTGAACCGACAACAGTATTTCCAACCATATTGTCCCCCATACTTTCTTCAGACTCGTTCCTTGTTGCTCTGTATGAAAATTGTGCAGGCTTCCTTTGGCCAAAGTCCCCATATACCTCTCACAGACTCGATACAGATCATCTTCCTAGTGCTGGTACGTTTTTTCCCTATTCAGCTCTGTTATATTCCATATAGGTACCCCAATATAGGCTCAGGTAACATCGTAACCTTTCACCTATACTCTCCACTACATTACACACATAAAGGTTCTTGGGGACTGACCTTTTACCTAGATACAACACTGCATACAAAATGCATGATTTTCCCTGGTAAGAGCCTGATACATTATGCATGAGGTTTTTTGGGGACTCAGCAACACTACCATCTCCTGTATAATAACTATATGCAAAGTTCATGGCCGACGTCATCCTAAGTCCGACAAGTGGCACAGCAAGGTAGAACCACCGGGGACAACTTTGGGTATATAAACATCACATCTTGCTGAGACAAGTAGAGGAGATCAAGACTTCCCTACCGACACACTGACGCAAGACGCTGAGGCTCCTGCATGCAGATACTCCAGGTTGCAGTGGTCTAACGTACCTTGTGGGGTCTTCAACTCGAGACAAAGACGGGGTCCCACAGTCTCTCACTTCAGGTAATGGGGTTTTACTTTATCCTAGAGGGATTCTTGGATTAACTCCAACATACATGCTAGGTACACTAAGGTACATCTTGAAAAGGTAGCAACGGAGGAGTATGCATTTTAGTGTCATGTATTTTATATACTTGCCTGTATTCATTATTATAGAAAAATGGTAGAAATCTACCATCCTTTTACTTTCTTAGTGCGTCTAATCATTTATTTCTGTTACTGTCCAATGGTAGTTTCAGCACACGTATTTTATATTAGAATAACAACTGTTCAATAAATGGTTATTGAAAAATGTCCATGCCGTTTATTCTGTGTATCTCTCTGAGACTAAGTGAGCATGAGTGACTGGGCAAAAAGTAGTACACTGTTTCCACGGTCCTGTGGGATCAAGGTTATCATGTTCTATAGTTGCCAAGAACTATTCTCTCTCTGAAAAGAGGAGATTCTAGTGGGACTGTGAGCTAGCTGGTACACAGGCCATCATACCCTATGGGGTGTCTGGAATCAGTAAAACACCAATTCTACAGTGTATGTTGTCTAAACTTTGCATTGCGGCAGGCTTCTCGTCTAATCACATGAGTCCTTAGGAGTCCACGGAGTCCTTAACTCCATTTCGGCGGCTTGTAGTGGATCTCCCAAGGGTGCCTTCACATCTCGAAAAAACACAATTATATGAAGTGTGCCTTGTGGATACAAATTATCTTAAGAATCTATGTGAAATGTATTAAAGAAATGTTGGGTAGTAGAGCCAAAAAGGACCCTGAGTAGTATCTAATGCTATCTCGTGCAAGCCTGGTCCTGTAATGCTAAGACATACTGCAGCATCAGGAATCTGGGTTTGTCTAGAATGGCCATGAATCTAGCATGCCTTTAGAATTATAGTACAGTCCTGTAAAAGACTCCTAAAGAATTAGGAAAAGGATATATATTGGCATATTTTTTTTAAACTTGATTTGCATGTGGAAATAAAATGCTTGGGTCCATATGCTCATGTGTTTGATCATATTTCATGAAGTTTGGTTTATGTCTTAAATCATGTGGTGCTCTTGAACATGGAGTCTGGTTACGCTGTGCAATAAGACTCATGTTCCGGAGAACTCGTACTCCTCAAAATGTCATAGGAAACATATTAACAAGCCGTTAAAGAAATGTCCATGATAAATAAAAAGCGGTCCTCTGTGAGAATTCGTACATGCACCACAGGATTTAAGAAATAATCCAACCTTCGTGAAAATTGATAAAACACATGTGGACTTATTTTCTTTAATAAGAACAGCCTACAATGAAGCCATGAAGAAGTCCCTTAGGGTGAAACGTGTTGACTACTGTGGCTGTCAATTTTAAAGTAAGACGAATTTGAAAAAGAATAAATGATTTTTGTGCAAAATATATTTATTGAAGAATTTTCTTAAACTTTATACACTAGGAGCTCTGTGTTGAATGGTCATATGTGAAAAGCAATAAGGTTTTCTATGGAAAAAATGGTTGCTGAACCATATTAATTGAAAATGTATTTCATTGCCTTCTCAGGTTGTATTTGTAGATGACATTAACATGCCTGCCAGGGAGGTCTATGGTGCCCAACCTCCAGTTGAGTTGCTTCGCCAGTGGTTGGATCACTGGAATTGGTATGACTTGAAAGACTGCTCCATGATCAAACTTATCGACATTCAGATCATGTGTGCTATGGGGCCACCAGGTAATGTTCAAATATATGCAGCACTTGCATCACTGTTTTCCTAATTTATTGAATTAACAATACAATTCCTATTGGCCCTGCTGAAAAGTTAACAATAGGTGCTCCATTGATTTAGTACTTTATTTGACTTCAAAACTGGGCATGAACATGTTTCATAACAAATTTGCTCATGGATTTTACATTGCATTCAACTGATGTTACTGTACAACTGACTTACTATCATGAACCCATTTATACTAAAAGGTGCTGACTTTTGAATTGGTTGAGGCGTTTCTCCATCTCTTAGGCCTTTAAATAAATCAATTTTCTTTGTACTCTATTACTTCAAATATGCCAGCACCGCTTTTTGCAATAATTCCTATATTGACACATAGGTTTCTGTTTTTAAAGTTTTAAACTGTTAGTTTCTCCTTTTACAGTCTATGTGACCTATACAAAAAAGTAGATTCTAAGGTTTTGATTTAGAGTTTGGACGATGGGTACTCCATCACCAACGTGATGGCTCTCCCGTCTGCCTTATTACAAAGGCATTAGCACATAATGCATTTGCAAGAAGACAGATGGAATGCCAGTCGAATGATGCCCAACAATATGTACCGTATGGAACTCCGGCCTAAAATTTTGCAGATCATTTCGATAAACATGAATCTTATTTTGCCTGTTTACAACTTGAAGTTCCATTTCTTGGACCTCTTTTGCTTAAGTCGCCAAAACAAGAAATACTTTCCAAGCAAGCTTGTCCTATATTTTAGCCACAGCTGAACATTGTTCTTGTTTTCTTGATGGTGTTAGCAGTGTCATGCTTTACAGTAGCTAAATCCTAGAGGCCATGTTTATGAAAAAAAACGTACGAGTGGAGATTTAATTCTGCTCCAAGAATATATTTTTCCATTTCTTCAATTCAAAAACATTCCCAGAAAAACACATGGGAAACTGCTCCAGGTGCAGATCCTAGGCATACTTTTATCACTGTCACATGGCACATTCCCTGGGTTACTATTTCCACTGCCGAGCAGTCTTTATAGCGTACATTTCCAGAAATGGAGCCCCTTTTAAAAATGCACCTGAGATGAGCTGTTCCCCTCCCTATGTTGAAATATGAGTTACTCCAGCTGCTTTGCAAACATTTCCAGGAACAAAAGGGGTTGGGTTTCAGTTTTTGAATTCTCCCAATATGAGCCTTCCTAACCACTACATTGGATTTACTTCTGCCCATTTCTCTGCTCTTGTGTCAAAGAAGTCCTTAGTAATAAACGTATTTAGTCTGAAAGTATCCCTTTGTGAAGTACTGGTACAGGTAAATGGTATACGTTCAGCTGCACAATTATGTTTATAGTTGAAAAGAACTTTATGAATCAAGCCCTATTTTTTATAATCTGCCTGGAGGTCCATTCAATGATCCTCTAACTTCCTTGCCTTAAAAAAAAAAAAACATCTTTGATTTTATTCTGGGATTCTTGCCAATTTCTCTGGTGTTGTCTTTTTCTTCTACAAGGGCTACCTCTGAAAAGGAGGTTTAAGAAGAAATGAATTGTACTTTGTGGGACCTTAGCTTCTGCTCTCCATCATATGTAAGCCATCACCCCAAAGCACTTGTTTTCTTTTTTTGGGTAATAGTCACAATTCCAAGAAGTTTTTCCTGCAGTTGCTCCTCAGTAGCATCAACTTCCCTATTTAGTTGTTTGAAAACTGCCTTTGGGCAAAATGGCCACTCCTCATTTAACCTCACCCTATTCCTAATCTAATTTTATTTGATTATTTATGCCACCCCTCCCACCCTAAGTGGTTCCTATTAATGCTTTGTTTACCAAGATACTTTTTACCTAGTCCTTCCTTTGTCTAGACAGTTTTCTGCTGACAGAGGCTTTCAATTTTTTATCTTCATCCGGCATTGAGAGGAACAGCACATCTTGTTATTAAAAGTAGAAATATGGAAGGCATTCGCTTATGCCAGGATCAGCTGGGTACATTGGTTTAAGACATTGGGCTATTGGTTGAAAGGGGTGGAAGCCCTTACTCAAGTAACAACCACAATCTTTGTCAAAAGTCACTAAATTAATGCATCCTTAACCCCCCCCCCCCCCACCCCCCCTCCCACCCCCCAGTAGCTTGGCACAAAAGCAGTCCGGTTTAATTTAGAGCCAATTTATAAAGTATTTATACAGCTAGGGGGTCGGGGGTGCTAGAAAGCCCATGGTAAGCTGGCTGTATGTAAGTGCTGCTCTGGCGGCTAGGAGCAGAAATCCATCCTGAATCCTGCCATCCTGCATTACAACTGAAGTGAAATTGATCCTGTTTTGTGGGAGTAGTGCGGAAAGACCCTCAAGGCTCTTTTTTGGTGACAATCCCCAGCATAACTGAACGACCTGTATCTTTAGACGTGCGGCACAGTATTATAAAAAGGTCGGCTGCATCTTTTTGCAACACAACTAGGCTGCTAAAACTTAAGAGTTAATGTGGTAGCAAAGTAAGAGACATGAAGGTGCTGACCGAATAGGTGCTGGTGCCTGCAGTGGCCACCAACTATCATGAAGGACCTGCTGACACGGAAGTAGCGGTGCGAGTATCGCCAAAAGCCCCGGAGAGGTGAGCTGAAAGGCCTGCCGAGTGATCTGGAGTCTGACTGCAGCATTGAGATCAGCGGCTGAGAACTGCTGCCGGAAGGCACCAGAAATTGAGCTCTGAAGTGCAACGTCTGGCCCACAGTGGAGGCGTCTGTGGCGGTAAGCCGTGGTCGTGTGACACTCCTAAGGGAGCAGCTGCGCGGGAGCCCGGCAAATGGGGGCTGCATTGCAGTGCAGACAGTGGCCTAGCAAACCCAGAGATGACAAGCTGCCCTCTCTCACAGAAGAAGCTACGTGAGTGGAAGAACCTTAAAACTGTAGTGGGTGAATTGTGCCTGGTGATCTTGGCTTGGCGATGTAGGCTGTGCCTTTCATGCTGGAGGGGGAGAGAGACACATTCACGTAGTACCTTGCTAGGTGACTGATGGAGGCAGGCCAACAAAGATATAACTGAGCAAGCACAAAGAAATCGCAGGCCAAGAGAGCAAGGAGATAGAAACTGATTATAGGTGTGACACCTAGTCATAACCTAGCTACTAGAATAACCTCAGGTAAGGGGCAACATCCCATGTCCCATGATCAAGATTACTGGTAGTGATGGAGTCGATCATGATTCATCTGGCAAATTTTACTTTGTCTCCCACGGGCTGACAAATATAGAAGGTTTAGATGCTTATCTATCGGACATAGCACTCCCATGGTTGTAAAATGGAGTGAATATCTCAGTCAATCTATAGACGAAGCAGAGATACAAGAGGCCATACATACGCTACTTGCCAAATAGAAAATCACCAGGCCCAGAAGGACCAACTGGCGAATTCTACAAAGAATTTGTGGACTTGTTAACACCATATATCTTACAGATGTAGAGGGAGGCCTTTATTAAAGCCATCCTTCCTCCCACATTTTGTGAGGCCATAATAATTGTCACATAAAAACCACTGACATGCTGCAAGTCATTTCGCACTCTAGCCCTCATTAATATAGATGCAGAGATCCTAGCGAGACTTTTAGCTACTAGATTACAACCCTTATTGACGACCAAGATCTTCCCAGACCAATAAGGATTCCTACCAACCAGGTTCTCTGTGCATAATTTGCGTACAATTTTTGCGCTCTGTCATCAACTCAACCCGGGTTTCTCTGGGCTGCGGCGGGATTGTTAGAAATTGCTAAGTCATTTGATTCCATAGAATGGAACTATATATTCCAGATACTACTACAAATGGGGTTTTATGAGGATTTTCGAAGGTGAATAGGAGGGCTGCTTACCTCACCTGAGGTGAGAGTGCGCATAGATAAGCATACTTCGGAGACGCTATCTATTCATAGGGGTACCAGACAGGATTACCCTCATCCCCTCCTTTGTTTTCATTGATTCTGGAACCAATGGCATGTGTCATACGACAAAGGCACGGGGCGTCAGCACTGCGCTTTTGACAGAGACCAATAAATATTTCCCTATTTAACGGGTGTACATGGTCCTATATGTCAGGGACACTGAAACACACCTTGCCCGAAGTCTTCAGGAATATATCCACTTTGAACAATATTCAGGGTTTTGTATAAACTGGTCAAAGTCGAGGATATTTCCGCTGACACTACATACTTCACCACACAAAATAGATCACCCCCCAGAATGGTCCATGGACCCCGTGAAATATTTAGGAATATGGATACACAGAGATCCTGAGTTGGTAATATGGAAAAACTATGGCAGAGCAAATACTAAACTGGAGAATCAGATGGCAGGATGAATCAGAATGCCACTGTCACTAGTGAACAGGAAAGCTCTCATAAAAATGATAGTTCTCCCATGATTTCCCTATTTGTTTGTTAATCAGACCCTCCAGCATTTCGCAATCTGTACAATTATCATGAAATCAGCTGAGCAGGGCGACGGCTGGGATATTTATCTTTTCAGCTGCACAATGCCATATTGTGTAGTTACTCCTGAGGCGGAAGCCGGGACACTGAGGGACTATTATCGTCTTTTTTAAACAAACTTTGCACGTTTGCACTTTGCACGTTTTTAGCCTGTTTATAAATTTACATATGTTGTGTTTGTTTTAAAACTTACTGACTGTTCAGCGCATTTGTAAATTGTACCTTCACTGGTGCGGTTCATTTCGTCTTACCCCACTTCAGCTCGTCCTTGATACTAGCGCAGCCGATCAGGTGCTGACGCCGGATTGGACAGGGATAAGCCGCCATCTTGGGGGGGGGTCATTGAGAACTGCGGACTAGTTGTTTTACTTCCTCCCGCCCTCCCTGGGCTTATAACCATGCCATAAGCGCCCGCGCGCTATTCCTTTGGGTAGTTACTCCTGAGGCGGAAGCCGGGAGACTGAGGGACTATTATCGTCTTTTTTAAACAAACTTTGCACGTTTGCACTTTGCACGTTTTTAGCCTGTTTATAAATGTACATATGTTGTGTTTGTTTTAAAACTTACTGACTGTTTAGCGCATTTGTAAATAGTACCTTCACTGGTGCGGTTCCTTTCGTCTTGCCCCGCTTTAGCTCGTCCTTGATCCTAGCGCAGCCGATCAGGTGCTGACGCCGGATTGGACAGGGGTAAGACGCCATCTTGGGGCGGGGTCATTGAAAACTGAGGACTAGTTGTTTTACTTCCTTCTGCCTTCCTCACGTTCTATAAATGTGTATTGGACATCGTCCGCGCAGGGGGCGGGTGCAGCGGGCGCGCCGGTGGTGCGCCAAAGGCAAGCCCGTCTGCGCCCGTCCGCGCCAGTCCGCAGCCTCCCGCCAGAGATGCTGGACCTAATCCACCAGGTAATATAGTCTACTCTAAAGAGGAGCTGCTAGGTCTACGTCCTGCTAGGGTTACAGGATGCCTAGGTCCGCTCGATCCTTTGAGTGGTCCGGCAACCTGTCCTTGTTCCAAATTTACTCTTTTGGCTCCTACTATGATAGGCGCCTGTGTTAATTCTTCTGCCCAGCAATGGTTGAAAATATTACAGCTGAATGTTAGGTCACTACCGAAGCATTATGCTGAGGTCTTTGACCTTTTAGCTGACGAAGCCCCGGATATTCTTTTTCTGACTGAAACTTGGATGAGGGAGGATCTTACAACCATTCCTAATTTAGCGCTACCCCCAAAATACTCGATTATGCTGGTGAACAGAACTACTAGAGGGGGCGGCATTGCCTTAATCACTAGATCTAGCTATACCTGCACATTTGAGAAAATCGATTTGAAAGGGGGTGAATGTGCACACTTCAGCATCTCTGTTAATACTCATTTTACCTTAACTGGACTTTTAATATATAGGCCCCCTGGACCCATGCAAAGTTTTAATGCATCTCTTTTGGAAGTGGTGAAAGCTTATGCGGTGTGGTCAGGAAACTTTAATATATTGGGTGACCTTAATTTTCATTTTGATTCTGACCAGGATCTGAGTGTGCGTAATTTCTGACTTGGCGGCCTTCCAGCTTCTCCAACTTGTTAAAAGCCCTACCCATATAGGAGGCCATGTGCCGGATCCCATTATTACTAATATAGAACTCTCTAGAACTGCCACTCCTAAACCGTTAGCGTGGACAGACCATTTTTTAATGGAGTTATCAGTATGTGTCGCTATCACTACTGCATGCAAAAGTCAAAGGGCTATGCGCAAAAGACCTTGGCGCAAGTTCCGGCTGGAGGAGTCTCAAGCTCTACTGGATCGTGATCCTTTGGACCCTTTTTCGGACATGGAGACAGGCTATGATTCCTTTTGTGCCTGGCTTACCTGGGCGCTGGATACTCTAATTCCAGCAAGATGGGTTAAAGGACGTACAAAGGATACCAATCCCTGGCATAATGATACCTTGGCCGCACTAAAGACTCATTTCAAAAGACACGAGCGGGATTGGAGAAAGGACTACTGTCTACAGAAAAAGATTAGCTATATGTAGGAGCTAAAGGCCTATCATAAAGCTATCTGTAGGGTGTGAGCAGAATTTTATGCCTCTGAAATAAAAGCCAGTACTAACCCTGACAAAGTTATCTTTAAAATTCTTAATGAGCTCAATATGAAAAAATTGGATAATGCTACGCCGAGCTCGACTGTTCTATGTGAAGAACTGGCTACCTTTTGTAGGACAAAATTCAGGGCATTTATCAAGCCTTTGTCCCGGTGCCACTAGATAACCTTGTTCCTGGTCCACCACCAGGTTTAATTTCTAAGAAGTCAACTATTCCCAAACTATCTAGAGAAGAATTCAATAAGCTTACTAGACAGATTAAATCTGGTTCCCCAGCAGACCCTTTAAAACCAGACCAATTTCGAGAGCTTTCCCTTCACTGCTTGCCTCCCCTACTTAACCTTGTTAATAACTCATTGGCTAAGGCTACTGTCCCAGCCAGGTGGAAGCAGGCCTGGGTGTCACCTATTCTAAAAAGAAACACTTTAGACCCACTAAAACCAGAAAACTTCAGGCCCATATCTTTGTTACCTTGGGCGGCGAAGATTGCGGAGTCTCATGTGAACTCAGTTCTTACCAGCGTTCTGAGTGCAGGTGACATTTTGGATGACACCCAACATGGGTTTCGGTCCGGTCACAGCACGAAGACGGCGGTCCTGGCTGTGACTGAGCACCTTCGTTCCACTATGGACAGTGGTCAAATGGCGGCACTGGTCCTGCTGGATCTCAGTGCCGCCTTTGACACTGTCTCTCACCAGATCCTTCTCCACCGTCTTGAAGAGGCTGGGATTACGGATAGGGCTCTTGCTTGGTTCCGTTCTTTTCTGACCGGTAGAACTTTCTGTGTCTCTACTCCTCTCTTCCTTTCTAGGGCGCGTTTGATTGAGCAGGGTGTTCCCCAGGGCTCAGCCTTAAGCCCCACCCTGTCCAATCTTTATGTTCAACCACTGGCTGCGGTCGCTAAAACATGGGGTCTTAACATCGTTTCCTATGCCGACGACACGCAGCTAGTGGTTGCCCTAACGGAAGGCTCTACCATGGACCACAATAGATTCAAAGCAGGTCTGGCAGCAGTTGCTAATTGGATGACAGCTAACTGTCTCCAATTGAATGCTGCTAAGACGGAAGTGCTGTTGGTTGGTAGGAATGTGGGCCTGTGGGGCGACCATTGGTGCCCATCCACTCTGGGGACAGCCCCGATACCGAAGAATGAAGTGAAGAATTTGTATGTATGTATGTATGTGTGTTCTTATATAGCGCTCGATTTTACCCTTGGGCATCTCGGCGCTTGCCTTGGGAACCCGTCCTGGTTTTTTCCCTGTGAGATCACCCGTGCTGGGCATCCCTAAGGTGAAAGCCAGGCATCCCACCGCGGGGGGGCGTTGTGGAGATTAAGCAAGCTTGTTGCCCAGAGCTGCATAGTGTGAACTCGTGCTTAGAGTGGGCACCGAAGCGAGAATTATCGAATCCGTGGACAATTGGGTTCAGGACCCTGCCGTGTCGGGAATCGAACCCTGGTCCCTGGTCTGACCTCAGCTTCAGGGTATGCCTCCTCTAACCAGTGAGCCACACTTCTCCAATTTAGGAGTCTGGCTAGATTCAGAGCTCAGTTTCTCTGCCCATACGAAAAAGGTTGCTGCCACGTGTTTTGGAATTTTACGCAGCCTTAAGCCAGTTTTGAAATTCTTCAACCCTGCCACGAGACAACTAATTGTTCAGCTGACGGTACTTTCAAGGTTGGATTATGCCAGCTCTCTACTTATTGGTGCTAATAGGGTGGAAATTCCCCGCCTTCAACGTATCCAAAAATCTGCTGCTGGAGCATTAATAGGCTTGCCTCGTTTCAGTCCAACATCGGCCACTATCCGGAAACTTCACTGGCTTCCTGTGGCTCAGCGGATACAGTTTAAAACTTTGTGTATCGCTTTTAAAATCATTAGACTATCCACTCCTAAACTGCTGAGCCCACTGCTTAATCTGTACATGCCCATGCAGCCTCTGCGGTCGTCAGGACAAAATCTGTTGGTTGTACCTCGGTTTAAGCGCAGTAGAGCAGGAGGTCGTTCCTTTCGGTTTCTGGCGGCTAAGCTTTGGAACTCACTTCCTGCTCAAATTCAGGAGAAAGCCATTAAAAAGTATCTATTTCCGGAGAAATAGTGTCTCCCCGTCTTTTTTTTCTACCTCAGCTATGTTTCTTCACTTGGGACTAGCGCCGGGACGCCCCTTTGCTGGGGCAGCTGTGCGCTTAATAAACTGTATAACATAACGTAACATAACATACAGCCCTGCAGGACATGCAGCTAGCATTCTCTGGTGTGTGGCTCGGCATGTGGATTCAGAGCTGCGCGTGCATCACATAATGAATGAATGAATGAAGGGAAAGCAATGCTGTAGAAGGCGGGACGAGAAAACAAAAGTAACATTTTACTGGCAAACTCTGTAAAGTGGCTCTCATGTGTTTGAGTGTGAATAAAACCGACCTGGCCACTTTGTCTTGTTTATTTCATCAAGTCATGTGAGTGACCCTGGCTAAAATTGCCCTGTAGTTCTGGTCTCCTGTGTAGAGGTGCTCGAGCCCTGCAGTGTATGGAGTGGTGGGGATGAGTTTAGGGCCCTTTTCAAAATTGGGCCTTAATGTCGTCGGCCTTAATGCAGTCGGCACATTACATGTTATCACAGGGACTACTGCCGGCCCGAGCCTCTGACCGAATCATTTCACCATGTGAGTTAACATGAAAGAAAAGTTTGAAAATGTAGGAAATGCTGCCAAAAAGGCACAACATGTATTATTTTTCACTCTTGATTCATTTTTATTGGGTCTATGCAGTTGACAGATATGAATATCCGATACTCGAAGCACCATGTCCTCTAGTTACACAGATTCAAGGAGCTACTCTCTGTTCCACGTTTTTCCTTTCTAGAAAGATCTTGTTTCCCATGCGCTGCATTTATACTTAAACCTAGAGTGCCCAACACACTTTTTCATTTGAACAGCTTTGCATGTTTACCATTAGCATACGTGTGGTGAAATATATATATATTTGTTCTCCTACATATACAGTAATTTAAATGTATATTTTGTTTTGTTGTAAAATTTGGCAGTCGATCCCGCGATGTCCTGCTGAGGTGTGTGGTTCATAAAACACCGAAAGACAAGACCGGTCAATCAGTGACATTCTGACACACCCATTGTTAGTGGTACATGGATGGTTAACAGCCCTAGTAGTGGATGATGTCACAATGAGTCTCAATTGTCGAATCAAACTTGATCAAATAAAGCAACGTTCTGATGGCCTCATTGTTGGTGCATCAATGGTTAATGGCTTAAGTTGTGAGTGGTATCATAATGGGTTTCTCTTGTGGAACCAGATCTGATCAAACAAGGCAACTCTGATGACCTCATTGTTAGTGGTACATGAATGGTTATCAGACGAAGAATTGGATAACATCATTTTGTGTCTCCCTTGTCGAACCAGACCTGAACAGAAAAAGCCACACTCTGGTGATTCATGAATAGTTACTGAATAATCTAGTGAATCTTGCCATGATGGGTTTGATCCTGCGCTCACCAACTAATCAGGGATCAATACTCAAAACCATCACATAAAAATGGCCCAAACACATTCACCCATATCCCTGATGCGCTGGGGGTCAAGTTTTAATGACGTTAGATATTCGTCAGAGAGAATTTTCTCCTATTATGCCACAGGATGCTCTAATTGAAATTCAGAGGTGCCATTCAGGAGCCCCAGATGATCCATGTCCCCCCAAATTATGGAAGGTGCTTGCGCCCTCTTTGGTGGATGGGTTGCTACATATTTGGAACACCTCCTTGAAAATTGGCACCTTTCCAGATAAATGGAAGCATGCCACGCTTCTCCCACTGAAAAAAAAAACAAAATGGAGACCCAGGCGATTTAAAAAACCTCCACCCTATCTCTCTTCTTCCCGCTCCAGGTAAAATGCTGGAAAAATTGGTTCAATGCCAATTGACAAACTTCATTGAGCATACTGGGATTCAGCACGATACTCAATCAGGCTTTCGAGCAGGGTTTAGTACAGAGTCTGCTTTGTTGGAGGTGGCAGAGTCGATTAGGTGGTCACTGGATTCAGGAGCATCGGCAATGCTGGTGCTCCTGGAACTGTCAGCAGCTTTTGATACTGTTGACCATACTATCCTTGGTGAGCGCTTAAAAGAAGCCAGATTGGAGGGAAATGTGTTCACATGGCTGATCTCCTATTTGAGTGGACGCTCTCAGGAAGTCACCCTCACACCATATGAATCCCAACCGAATCAACTCTGGTGCGGGATACCCCAGGGTTCACCACTGAGCCCTTTACTCTTTAACCTCTACCTTGCTCCTCTGTTTTCTCTGATCGCCAATTAGGGGTGAAGGCTATTTCTTATGCTGATGACACCCAGCTGGTTTACTCCTTTAAAGAGCAGACGGAGGATGGTTTTAAAAGTTTTAAGGGGTGCTTACCGATATAGCTATATGGATGAATTCTAATAAACTAAAGCTAAACGCGGAAAAAACAGAGGTTCTGTTTTTTGGGCAAGGTTCTGTACCTGAGTCAGAACTTTGGTGGCCAGTTGAAATGGGCACACCTCCACTCCCGGGCCACCTCTATTCAAAACCTATGAGTGAAATGGGAAGCAACTCTGACCGTCTCAGCCCAAATACAACAAGTCTCTGCAACCTGTTTTAGCAAGTTAAAAAATCTCAGAAAAATCTTGCACCTACTACCGGAAGATTGCCGCAAAACAGTTGCACATGCTACAGTCACATTAAGGTTACATTATGCCAATGCGCTGTACCTTGGCCTCCCTAAATATGCTATCCATCGTTTTCAAATGAGTCAAAATGCGGCTGCGAGACTGGTCTGCCGGATTCCATTCCTACAACATGTCTCCCCGCATTTACACAAACTCCACTGGTTACCAGTAGCGAAAAGAATCATATTTAAGGTCATGACAATGGCCTATCGGGCCCTAAACGGAAATTGCCCGAAGTATTTGAAGGAAAGACTTTGCCCCTACAAACAAAACCGGGTGTTGCGTTCTAACTCCTTCTGCAGACTCCGCGCTTTG
Source organism: Lissotriton vulgaris (assembly GCF_964263255.1). Taxonomy (NCBI): domain Eukaryota; kingdom Metazoa; phylum Chordata; class Amphibia; order Caudata; family Salamandridae; genus Lissotriton; species Lissotriton vulgaris. Next base: position 504,626,012 of record NC_141687.1, on the reverse strand, counting down.
AGAAAGCACAATTGGGGGGATGAGCATTCCCAGTCAAAACAGCCGTACTGTGGAACACCCTTCCAGCCACTCTTCGAAGCGCCAAGTCAGAATTCGGTTTTAAAAAATCCTTGAAGACTTGGCTTTTTAAGACAGCAGCATTGTAGACCTCAAATAAGCACTTTTGCTTCTGATGCCTATTTACCTAGTGTTTTTAGCGCCAGGACACCGCTGTGTTGGGGGTAGCTGTTGCGCTTAATAAATCACAGTATTATTATTATTATTATTATTATTATTCACAGGTTCATGTTTAGCACTTCTAAATACATACCTAAACATGTACATCAACTCTCTTTCCTCTGGTTGATGGACCAATTGGTTGAGAAGTTGATGGTAATAATAGTACTATCTAACTAACTATTTAGGCAGCTAAATAAACACGGACTCTTGGTAATATTAATAAAGTTTATCTCAATTAATTATGTATGAGAAATGCTAATTGCATACGGTTACAAATGCAAACAATGAAATTCACAAGAGGGAGAGAAAAGCGTCAGCAATGCAAATAGTGTCATACTCCTCATCAATATATGAAATGCACATGAAGGAATGGATAGAATAAGAGACATCAGTTACAGCAAAATAATGTAAAACGATATTCATATGACAGATAGGATGGATGAAGAGACATAAGTTTCAGCAAAAACATATGAAACAATATATATATGAAGGAGGGGGATATATCAGGAAAGATAAGTTTCAGAGACAAAAATACATTTGCAAATAAGTATGCAAAGTACGAGTCAGACGGAAATACTAACAAAAAAAGAATCGGTGAAAAACCACCCCCCTGGCCAAGGAGAATCTTGGCCTCTCTGCAAACCGACGGACAGCGACGTATCACCCCTCTCTTTTCTCTCCTACCAACGTGCTCAGTTCGTTTAATTCAATACTTGATACTTTCACATGTATTTTTTCAGCTACGTCCACGGAAGAAATCTTGGGTCCCACGGCCAGTCTCATCTTTTGGCAGGCAAACAATGCACTTCGAGCTGAACAACATTGAACTCTTATTTTTTTCTCTGCAGCGCTTCCGTAAGCTTTGTCAGGGCATTCTTGCTCACTTCTCAGCCCCTCATCTATCAGGCCAATTTAAGAATGATGGAGGCTGTTGGAACTGGGGTCACCAGTTCCCCGGGGGTAGCATGGCATGAGCGGGTAGGCATCCGAAAGATTATGTGTAAAGTGACCATACAGCCCACACATCCACTGAGACAGTAAAATGGGCACGCAATGACGGACGCCACAACAGTGAGCATGTGTAAAAATTAGATAACTTTTATATAGAGCAGAGTCAGGGTAATCAAGAATTCACAGTATTAATAGCTTATTAGATTTCTTCAAAATCCATGTGTTTCAACACTGGGCAATAAATACTTAGATGATTAAATATTAAATATAAGATAAATATTAAATATGAGATAATATTAAGTAATGGATAACCACAGGCCTGACCTCAGCCTTGCTCCTTGTCCTGCAAGAGATTCTTTATGAAAACATTCAGAGAACTTTACATCCCATTCAGGGTAACTTTGGCAATGAAGGCATGAATATCACCTTAAAAGCTTTTTATCAGTACATTTCCATAATCCTGTCTGGAAGGAAATAACGTTTCTTTGCACAGCGGTAAACATTTCCTATCTGCAGGAATTGAACATTTCATTACTAAGCATTTAACAGGTCCTGCCATAACTGTCGGGCTCATGGGCAAGAAGAACCATTAGTTCAGCATAGGAAAACCATCCCCTAAGCCTGGGGAAAACATTACATGGAATACTGCAGGATTTCATTTAGCAAGAATAAGCATATAGAACTTGGCTCATGCATAGAAAACCTTTCCTTATGGGAATAACTATTTCATTGAATGGGAATAACCATTTCAGTAATCCTGGGTAAGCATTACATTAGAGGAATGAGCATTTCCTTAACCCTCAGTAAGCCTTTTCCTAGGCAAGAATAAAACCTGTCATTTGGCAAGGATAGGCATATAAAACTTGGCTTAGGCCTAGAACCCTCCTCTGTAGGCGTTCATTAGTCACAACCTTAGGCTGGGGTCACACCTTCTGTGAAGCAGGAGTAAAACATTTCATTAAATATGCATCAACATTTCATCCGGTAACACTGGCTCAGTTCACTAGACAAGAACTACCACCTTTTCAGGTAATCTAACATTCCTTCCGGCCAGAATAACCATTTGAGGAATCACTGCCAGTAAGAAAAAGCATTTCATCACATAAAAATAATAGTACATTACAAATCCGGCAGGAGTCAACATCCCCTTATGTAAATAGAAATATTTCTTTCAGTCATAATGACCCATTCCCCAGGCAAGAGTAATCTGGATATTGATCAGGGCCTAGCAGTAGCCTGTGAGGAACTAATCCCCAACCAGGGGCTACTTTTATGATAAAATTGACTCTAAAGGCTCGGTCCTTGTTCTCGCCCAGTTCAGGGGCCTCCTTTAACTAGATTAGGGCCAACGGGGCCCACAACAGTCTTGTCCCCAGGGGAGGGGTGAACTTGGGCCCTCTCCGGCCTTCCACCCTGCTCCCTGGGGTTACCTCAATCTTCGGCCCATCTCGGGCCCTTGCGGAGGCTCGTGCTCCTTCTAGAGCTCTCTGGTCCAAGGGGGCCAGTGAGGGCCCTCTCTGGGCTGGTGCCGGCAGGAGGGCGGGGGGCTCGACTCTCTCGGAGCCCTCCAAGATGAAGAAAGGCAGTTCCAGAGGGCGCAGCAAAAGCAGGCAAAAGCTGCGCGACTATGGACGGGGGCGCGGCCGATGACGCGGTTGGCGTCCCCCATCACGTGATGCGTGTAGTGGTGGCTTCAAGGCCAACGCGGCCCTCCGACGCGAAGCGGCGGCCCTCTCCTGTCTCTGAGCGCCGCCGGGGCAGTGGTGAGGCCTAGACCGACCCGCGCCGGGCAGCGGCCAGGTTGGTGGGCCTCAGCGGGGTTTCCGGTTGGCGGAATTGCACGCCACAGCGTTAGCGGTGCCACAGGAGACCCGGCTGCTGAGGTGGAACAGGTTAGCGGCGCTTCCTTTGTTCTCGCGCTTCCAGGGGCAGAGGAGCGCGTGAGGTAATGACAGCGCCTAGGGGCTCACAGGGGAATAGAAGCGGCACAGCAGTATCGGCAATAGCGCTCTGCAGGCACAGCGCTTCTCAAGGCAGCAACCTCCTCCAGCACCTCAGCGCTCCTCACAGGGACAGCAGGAGTGCGCGGGGTAGGCAGGGCAGGCAGCACAATCAGCTCAGGGAGCCAGCGCTTGGTGGAGATATTGCCTGAGCAATCAACAGAGTAACAGGCTACCGCGCTTGGGCAGCTTCTTTACTAGCGCTTCAGGTCCTCCACGCCAGGGCACAAAGCAGAGCAGCACTCGGCAATTTCAGAGCTTGGGTAATTCCAGGGTGCTAGCGCTAGGGAATGAGAGCGCTTAGCCAGCAGACAGTTTATTTAAGTTGGAGGCAGATCAGCAGAACAACAGGACAGGCCAGACAACAGTGGCAAATCAGCAAAAGGGGACCTAGGTGGCGTCAGGGAGCGCAAGGAGCGACACAGCGCCAGTACCTGGTTGATTCCTCAATATTCCTGTGGGCAGGAAAGTTTCTTCCTGGCGCTTAGAGGTTCTTGCGCCCTTGTAAATAGCAGTTTCTCGTTTTCTTAAAGGAAGGGTTGAGTTGATGGCTGATATCAAATCTCCTCAGCCGGTCTCCTCAGGTGGACTCTGGGGTCCCCTCCCGCCGGGCCAGATCAGAGGGTAAGTACATGATTCCTCAACACTTGGAAGGCAACACCTGGAAGGCAACACCTAAGCCCTGTCACTCCCAGTATAATAAGTCCCTGACTAGGCCCCACTGTCTAAAACTCCTGCGTAGGTTCTCCCCCAGGTCTGTGCTCCCTCAATCTGACAGGAAAGTTTCCCTCCCTTTCCTTATATAGTGCCAGTTAACAGTTGACAGTTGGCAGTGGCAGTTGGTGTCACCTCACCTGTTCCCGAAGGTTCCAGGAGGTTCTAGGAGGTTCCACCATTCTGGCTATGGGCAGGCTGGCAGGCTAGTATTGATACATTGTTTGAAGGGTTCCAGCCAGCTCCTGGCTACTAGAATGCGCCTGAAAGGACCATGGTGCAGTAGCAGGGGTCAGGGGCAGCCATGTTAGGGGAAGAGGGCACCTGCACCTTAACATTAGTTTAACATTACGCAAGGCATCTCCACTACACAAGGCCTATACCCTTTTGTTACAATAGGGGTCACCCTAAACTAAGGGAATAAAAAGCGAAAAAATTCTGGGGAAAGGGCCAAGTCCTACAGAGGCCCATTCGGCTCACTTTGGCAAATGGAACATAAACATTCATTAATTACACAGAAATTCACTTTTCACTGGTTACCACCCACCTTTGCACTAACCCATGTTAATGTTTTATTCATTATTAATTTTTAAAGCAACATGCATAAATGTGAAATGTGGCCTAGTCCTGCATTATTTCTTGCTTCGTTCAAAGCGCAAAGTAAATGCAATTTAGTTCTTTCATGCATTAGTTCATATTAGTTTATACATGCGCAACGCGGTTTCCCTCGTGTTTCAGGTGTTTTTGTATGTTAGTTTACACCGCACACTGTTAGTATGTATTATGGGGTGTTCATTCCAAGCAGGTTTCTTTTTGTGAAAAACCTGCTCCATCAGTGCCCCCCTCTGATGGCTTCCTCGAGCCATCATAAAATACCCTCCATGCCAAGTGCCATCTTCATTTATCTGAAATTCAGTCCACTTTTCTCTTTTTATTGCATTTTTGTCTAAATCTTTCATCATATTATAGTAGTCTCCTTTCATATCTTCTAGTTCTATCTTATCTCATTTTCTCTTTCTTGCTCTTTGCTTATTCTTTGATTCTGTCGCCTCTATTCTTTCACATCTACACTTAGAACATTTGTATATAGTCATTATTCCTCAGGCTACTATGGTTACTGAAATGTTTGGCATCATTATTTTTCCTAATAATCTACTTCCAAAGGTAGTAAACCCTTTACCTATAGAGGAGAAACTCTAGACACCGTCAACCTCCAGTTGGGTCAAATATTCATGTAATTTTGTAATATTCTTAATATATCCCTCAATACCTTTACTTTTGTCAGGGATATCAGTACAGCAGTGTTGGATTTTTAACCTGCCACCGACTCTACCCTCTTTTGCCAATAAGATATCAAGGACAAGTTAATTTTGCAAAACCATTTATCTGATTGCAACCATTTCTGTGTCCATCATCAAGAACCTACCACCAGTATCTGTCCGTCAGTCGGGGCACGTCTTGATTCGTTCCCCCTCTTGACGGAAAAGTCTTTTCTCTCCCTCCTTCCTATGGTCAAAACAGGTTCCCCTTTAGACATCTGCCCTGCCCACATCCTCAAGCACATTTACTTGGTTTGTGTGCAGCCCCCTCTCAATTTTCTTAACAGCTCACTGTCTCAGGGCATTGTTATTCAACCACTTAAATCGGCCATCATTGTCCCCATCCTTAAAAAGCCTGGCTGGACCCCTCCGCTTTTGTCAACTATCGCCCCATTTCCTTGTTGCCTTTTCTGGGGAAGATACTGGAGCGCCATGTGACCAGAGCGCTCAGTACTTTTGTGGAGGAGAACTGCGTTTTAGCCCCCCATCAGGCTGGTTTTCGCCCCGCACACTCTACGGAGTCAGAGGTATTATCGGTCCTCGACAACCTCAGGGAGGGTATGGACACTAACCATCCCCAGGCCCTGGTCCTCCTTGACCCCTCCGCCACCTTTGACACGGTTGACTATTCCATCTTACTCTCACGTGTCAGGGCGGCGGGGGTTGGAGGTTCAGCCTTAGTCTGGCTGTCCTCCTTCCTGAGGGACCGCACCCAGGCAGTGCGCCTGGGTGACTTTTCGGCGGACTTCCGGAAGGTACAATGCGGGGTTCCTCAGGGCTCCTCCCTCTCCCCCCTTTTATTTAACTTGTATATTGCCCCTCTTATTTTTGCCCTTCAGCAAATGGAGGTCTCCGTCTACAATTATGCGGACGACCTTCAGCTTATTTTTAATTTGTCCCCATCCCCTCACTCGATGCTTAAGTTCCAGTCTGTTATGATTTTTATCCGGGACTGGATGAATCACAACCACCTGAAGTTAAACCCAGACAAAACTGAGCTGGTTTTGACAGGTGGTTGCTCCAGTCCCTGGACTTCTCTTTTTTGGCTCCCCTCCCTGGGTTCCCCCCCCTTCTCCATCCTCTTCTGTGAAAACCCTTGGGATTAAGTTGAACGACCAACTCACTCTGCACTCCCAGGTCAGTCTAGTGGTGTCCTCTTCCTTTCTTTCACTCCACACCATCCGTAAAGTTTCCTGTTTCTTTTCATTTTCTGCCTTAAAACTCATAGTCCTGGCGATGGTAATCTCTCGCCTCGATTATGGCAATGCACTATATTGTGGCATGCCCGCTTACAGTCTGCGGCGATTACAGCTGGTTCAAAACCAGGCCGCTCGCCTGGTCTATAATCTGGCCAAGTCCCACCATGTCACCCCTCTCCTCAAGTCCTTGCACTGGCTCCCTATCCGAGAACGAGCTCAGTTCAAGATGGGTTGTATCACTTTTCAGGCACGGGTTGGCGCAGCCCCTGCTGTCATTTCTTCGGAAATTAAAGTCTACGCCCCTGTCAGGGAGCAGCGCTCATCCTCCCAATACCTGCTGGCAGTTCCCCGCTTTAGGCGTAAAAAGTGGGGGGGCACGAAATTTTCCACACTTGCCCCCGCTTTCTGGAACTCTCTCCCCGCCCACCTTAGATCTTCTACTCAATATTCACATTTCCGAAAGGCGTTAAAAACCTTTCTTTTTGCACAAGCCTTTCCACTGTGGACAGTTTTCGAATTTTATGTGAATTCAGAATGACTCCAACTGATGTTATCAGTACACCGAAAATATCACTTAATATTTCTGAGAAACTCGCTCTCTTCTTATGTGTTAGTCCTTGTTTTATTTTGTTAATCTTGTTACTGTTTCTGTCTACATGGAAGACCTTTGGGAAAACGATTGCAAAGTAATAACTACCATACCAATGTGCAGGTAACCTGTAATAGGCTTTCTTACCACACACATAATTAACTCCTGGGATAACAGGATCAGTTCCACCTTTTAATCCCTAACCTCCAGTAATTCACATTCATTAGTACCAATGAAATAAATGTTATAGTTAGTTTTTGATCTAAGCAAACACATTTTCCCTTTTTGATCCCAATCCAGGGACATTGCAGCATATGTCTCGCCTTTCTCATAATTCCTTCTCTAAGGGCCTATGGTCGTACCTGTGACTTCTGTTCAGCATCTTTTCTTTGGAAACTTTCTCTTCTATTTTCCACGATTTTTATGAACACTTTTTCTTCAACCCACAAACCACATGTTGATTATTTTTATGAGCATATTCTACATCTAAAGTTTTGGTAATATGAAAGAACTCTCACAGATAACGTACATTATTACTACTTAAAACCTTGTTCAGCTCCTTTATAACCAGTATTTCTAAACGTACTAAGTCTATATTCCAAAAATGATACTCCAACTTCCCTGTCTTATAAAATAAGCTGGTTAAGACACTGCAAGACACACCATATGTTAAAGGTAGGTGATGGTAAGCCACCCCCTCTGAGACCGACGAAGGTAATTGCATGCGCACATAGCAATCACTCACATTCATTGTATTAATATACTCATACAACAATTTAGTAAAGACATTTAACGATAAATCATTAATTAATTCATCATTATGAAGGATTTTTCCATTTATCGGTTCTATGTTAGTATTAGGGGTTTCTTTAGTGACATCACTCACTTTCACTTGTTGCATCATTACTATTGTTTCCATTATTTGTTACCATTAGAATAGGTACAATGACAGTTAATATTATCCACATAAATGTTAACAAAACTACATAAGCAAGCTTTAATATTTCTACGTTTTAGACTAGATTTTGGATGTTCAGTCACTTTTGCTTCGGCCATTTTGTAATCTATAAAAATATAAAAAATCTTTGAAATCTAAATCTATTGACTCTAATTTTTCTCAAAATATTCCAAAAAAAGGACTGTAACCCTATTCTTCAAGGCTTTCTTCTTTACTCATTTCTTTTATTTATTTCATCGAGTTTTCTGAGTCTTTCAATTCAATTTGACTGACTTGGTTGCACCTTAATTTTTCACAGTTCTCTTAAGGCAGATTGGGTTTGCTCTCATCAACTTGCTCTTGTCAGAACTGGCTTTTTCTTCACTTGGATCTGAGCTGTCAATTTCTTCCAAGATCACGTAAATTCATTTTGATGCAGTGTATTTCTTGCTTGGAATTCTTACTCTCCTTGTTTTTCTTACTGAATTTCCTTCTTCTGACTCTTCTTGTTCTGTTTGACTTGAGACCTCGTTAATTTGCTCTGGTCTTCTCTTTGACTTTCTCCTCACACAAATGTATTTCAGTCTTTTCACTCCACTTGGCCTATTATCGCCTTTTCTTACTCTCTTAAATTGAACAATGTCTTCAACAACTTCTTCTGGTTCACAGGTTCTATTACTTGGCCCTTCTCTTACTGTTTTTTATTCCTGACATTCAGTATCTTCCTTTTCTTCTGGTTCAACAGCGGTCTCTTGAGACCCAGTAGCTGGTGCCCACTCTATTTGACTTGTGCTCAGCTGTTCATTATCTGTTTGTTCTTCATAATCTGTCACTTTAGATTCTTCAGCTTCACACACTTCAGCCTCTGCTTCTTGACTTTTGTTTACCATTTGCTGCTCTTATTGTCTTTCAAGTGGACTTGGGACTCGTCTGGTATAGCTCGCATGAATCCAGTTTGGCAGACCACCACACTGCACTGCTGTTGTCGTTACTAGAATTACTTGGTAGGATCCATTTCATCTGGCTTCTAAACATGATTTCCTCACTTGTTTCTTCACGAGAGCCCATTCGCCAGGACTCAGATCATGAGATTGATTCTGCTGTGCTGTATTAGCATTCTCTTCAAACTGGTGAGACACAGAACGAGCCAGATTAGCCAGTCCTATGCAATAATCAAGCACTAGATCATCAGATATATTCATCAGTTTGTTCGCTAGCACATATGCTTGTCTCAGTGCTCTTCCCATTTGGACTTCGTAAGGACACAATCCTGTCTTGTTGTCAGGAATACTTCTCAGACTCATCAATACAAGGGGTAAAGCATCAGGCCATTTCAGTGTTGTGGATGCACACACATTTTCCCTAACCTAGAATTTACAGTGCCATTGATCTGCTCGACCACTCCAGATGCTTCGGATCGATAGGCACAATGCAGCTTCTGTTCAATTGACAATGCTGCACAAATCATCCAAATTATCTCATGACTAAAGTGTATTTCTCTATCTGTTTCTAAAGTGACTGGAAATACAAATCTAGGGACCAGTTCTTTCAAACGTAGTTTGGCTACAGTAAGGCTGCCGTTTCTTCTCGTGGGATAGGCTTCCACCCAGCGAGGGAACAAACAAACAACCACCAGCACATATTTCAGTACATTGCACGGGGGAGATCAGTGAAATCCAAATAGAGACAAGTAAATGGTCCTGCTGCTTTTCCAATTTTACCCCAACTAACAACTGTTTTTCTGTTTGGACTTTGCTGCTGACAGGTGACGCACCTTTGGCATAGACTCTCTGCAATGACCCTGAATTTCGGGTTATACCATGACTGCTTATAGAGCCTGGTCATTGCATCTCTTCCAACATGTGCAATTCCATGGTACACCCTGGCCATCTGGGAAAGCAATGAATCTGGCATGACTGGTCTCTCATCTAGGTATAGCCACACTTCATCTTCTGCTCTCTTTCTGCAACCTGAATTTCTCCAAATTTCCCTTTCCTCAACACTTGCCTCGTCCTGTAACTGCCTAATCTCATCCCAAGTTTCAAATGAAGATGAGAACATAAGATGGTAACTGGTATTTTCTTTTTCCATCCCTCTGTTTAGGGCTATTAAATTTCGTGCACAGAAATGTGCTAATTTATCGGCGTATCTGTTGCCCTTCGTCACATAATAATTTCCTGACTTATGTGTGGAAGATTTGACTACTGCAATCCTTTTGGGCATTTGTAAAGCATTCAATAAATCCTTTAAATTTTGTCTGTTTCTTATAGTGGAACCAGAAGAAGTTAGAAATCCCACTTGCATCCATAGCTGACCGAAGTCATAGAACACCCCAAAACCATATGGTCTATCAGTAAATATGGTTACCCTGAGGCTTTTGGCAATTTAGCATGCTCTAATCAGAGCTATCAATTCAGCAAGTTGGGCAGAGTTTACCCCTTTTAGACAGGATGCGTCTAAAACTCCCTCTATGGTGCAAACAGCATAGGCAGTGCATAATTCACCTTTCTTATTCCTCAAACATGATCCATCAACAAACATTACACAGTCTGATTCTTCCAATGGGACGTCCTAAATGTCAGGCCTGTGTTTTGTGCACAATTCTGTCACATCCAAACAGTTGTTATTCGCTTCCTCTCTTGCTTCCTCACAATATGAATTTGCAACAGAGTCGCTGGATTTACCGTTGTACACCTCACCACAGTCCCATTTTCAGCACCCAAAATCACTCTTTCGTACCTAGTCAGCCAACTAGAGGTCATGTGTTGCGTCCTTGTTCCTGTCAAAAGGATCTCACCCGAAAGTGGCACAAACACCTTGCCTGGATGTGCAATCACAATCGCTTCACTTTGTTCCAGACTCACACAAGTGGCAGCTACTGATTTTAAACAGCCTGCCAACGCTGCAGCCACTGAATCTAAAGTAGCAGAAAAATATGCTACTGGACGTCGTGCCATTCTATGCTTTTGAGTTAGGACTGAAAATGCACATCCATCTCTTTCACAGCAGGACATAATCTGGCATTCCCATTGCAGGGGCCCGACAAAGACTGTTTTACAATTTAGTAAAAGCTTCTATACTTTCATCGTCCAGAACAATCGGATCTTTCACATCTTTTCAAGTTAACCTCTGTAGAGGATTTGCAATCAGTGAAAAGTCACTGATCCACTGTCTACAGTATCCAACCATTCCCAAAATCATTCGAACTTCTTTCGGAGTTTTAGGTGGACTTATTTGTTTAATCACACTAATCCTTTCTGTTGTCACCTTTCTGACTCCTTTTTCTATTTTGTGTCCTAGGTACTGGACTTCCTGTTTACAAAAGTGCAATTTTGCTGGTGACACTTTGTGTCCTCCTTCTGCCAAATGGTTCAGTAAGGCACTGGTATCTGTCACACATGCCTCTCGTGTCTTTGATGCCACTAGCAGGACATCAATGTATTGAACCAAAGCTGAATTTCCTGGCATGATTAAAGTCTCCAAACATTTTTTCAGAATCTGATTAAAAATTGAAGGACTCTCTGTGTACCCTTGAGAAACTCGGCACCATGCCAAAATACGGTCTCCAAACTGGAATGTAAACAAAAATTGGCTTTCCGAATGTAAAGGAATCGAGAAAAATGCTTGGCACAAATCAATCACTGTGTACCATTCAGCATCACAGGGAATTTGGTAAAGGATTACTGCTGGATTTTGCACTACTGGACAACAGGGTACTACAATTTTATTTATTTTTCTCAAATCCTGCACTATTCTTTATTTTCCACTGGGCTTCTTAATTACTATAAATGAAGAATTACAAGGACTGCTCAGTATTTCTTTCAGAATTCCCTGTTCATTAATTTGGTCAATCACAGGAGTGACTCCTGCAATTACTTCCAGACTCAATTTGTACTGAGGGGTGTTTGGATACACTCTGGGATTTGCCACCTGTTACCGGCCACTACCCATGCGGGGGCTGCTCTGTGTGCAACCAGACCAGTACATGTAAAGAGATTAGACTCTCTGAGACCTTTGTGTGGCATCCCAAGCGACACACGAAAAGCAATACGTCTGGGTGCATTTACCTCCTCACGTGTCCTTGTAATAAGATACTTTGGGATGACTATGAGACAAGTCAAAATACGTATCACGGTACATAAGACTAACGTGAGATGCTTAAAGACACACACTAAGCTGTACACCCACTGCAAGGACCTGAACCACAGCGCAGACAGCCTGAAATGGACCTTTGTATGGCATCCCAAGCGACACACGAAAAGCAATACGTCTGGGTGCATTTACCTCCTCACGTGTCCTTGTAATAAAAGATACTTTGGGATGACTATGAGACAAGTCAAAATACGTATCACGGTACATAAGACTAACGTGAGATGCTTAAAGACACACACTAAACTGTACACCCACTGCAAGGACCTGAGCCACAGTGCAGACAGCCTGAAATGGACGGTGCTTGAAGCACACCCCCACATCACACACCAGGCCCTCTTTAGAATTGAACAAATGTGGGTGCACCGTTTGGTGAATGACACAGATGGTCTTAATGACTGCATTCAATGGGGATTCTTAGCAAGGACATCTTGATGTAGACATGCATTAACATTACTAATTTACCAGACACCACACCTAGTCACTGACCTGTATGAGATTAACTATGTAGTGGGAGACTACACTTCACCCTACAGTGACACCTGGGCACTTTACGAGTAGTTTTAGACACCATGTGAATATCATTATTATTCACCCTGTGCTGGCCAGGATCCGTCAATGCCACTTAGTCAACACACCTACGGACCACAGCATTGAGAGTGGCTCGCCCACCCTGTGTGAGCTATAACAGGGCCTGGTTTTCCACAACCACCACACAGCCCCCCCTTTTGGTGTCACCATTCACTAGCAATAGTGGTGCTTAAATAGGTAATGTTATGTATTATACTCACTACCTTCAATAAACTGTCATTGGCTCCCTTGAGAATCGATTTCAGACCCACGAGGAATTGATTCCCAACATACGATCGTGGCCTGTTTTACAACCCCTTTACAAGAGTTAATAACATTACCGCGTTAGAAACTAGCTAACGACTTCTGCTAACCAGCCCTTCACCCACCATGGCAGCGGACAGTCACCATTATGTGTGATCCAGAATTCCTTCTATACATTCTAATATGGCCGCCGCTTAGTACCTAACTGCTATACTAAGCTACACTGCACTTACAGACACACCCACTCGGCGCTGTCTTTGACGCAAGCGTGGCTCCATGCAGCAACCCCCTGCACATGACCAGAGCCAACAAGGAAGCGCGGAGGAATAAAGACACAGTGAAACCTCTAGGACCCCACTCCTGCTTCTCCTCCCTAGCGGGCGGGTAGGTGTGGAGTGTGCGTCCGTCAAGCGGACAGGTAAGTGCCGGGTTTGGGGATTGTTGAATGGATTTCTGCTCGACGAGTTACCTGTACCTGACCAACGCGACCCAACCTTGAAATGTACCCCTGGGAGGGGTGCCTTTAGATGACCACTATAAGACTTGATTCCGACCCGGTAAGGCGTCCTTGTCAACTTCAACCAGAATGCCCAGTGTATTGCGGGGTCGTTAGTGTATCCGTGGGTGTCAACCTGGGGGCTTTTTGAATGTTTGCAAGCACTGGCTTGCTCCAGAAGTCCCCAGTTGCACCGCACTGACTTTATGAGCTCGGTAACCTGACCACAGGTAGTATGGCTGATTATCCTGCTGAGTAGATGGCAGTGATTTTGAGTTATTTAAATACTCACCTACCAGATGGCCCTATCATGGGAAGTCTTGCCTTGAATGAGAGCGGTTGGCCTCCAGATTATGTTCCAGCCATGACTCTGACTTTGCCTTCCCTATTTAGGGTACCTACATTTGAGGTACTCAGCACAAGAGAAGATCATTGAAGCCAACGCTTAACATTAGTAGTGTGAGACTATTGGACCTTTTTTCTCATCCACACTATTTTTAACTTTTAATCGCGTTATTGTCCCTTGCTTCGCTAACATAATTTTGAATGCAACATCCTTATCAGGTGTCTGCACCATAATACCATCTGCCATACAATAGATGGTGAAATTCATTTTGCACAATAAATCTATGCCCAAGAGATTTACTGGACTCGAGTCACATACCACAAAACTATGCATGTCTCAATATGCACTTCTATTAGATTTGTGACTGGTGTTTTAATATGCTTATTCGAGACTCCTACAACTTGGATAGTTTCTCCCAAGAGGGGTAGGTTCGGAGTTTCTGCTGTTCTCACAGTAGAACGAGTAGCTCCAGTATCTACTAAGAATGTAATATCATTACCTTCTACCTTTCTGTCAACAAATGGACCTGTCTGAGCTACCGCCAAAGATGCGTCAAGTACGCACTTTTCCTCCCCCCTCAGGCACCTTCATTTAGATGAGTCTGAATTACTCTCATTGCACTGCTGCCAATATTGCGGAACCATTTGCACAGTTTTATTCTTACCAACTTGATCTCCTCCGTGAAATCCAGTGTTCGCACTGTACTTCTGCACATGAGCATTCACATTATTTGACATGGGAGCTTGTGGCACCTGTAACTGTGGAGTAACTACCTGCTGCTGCTGCTGTTGATTAACAACCACCTCATTTTGCATCTGTGGATTTACAATTTGATTTACCCTATTATTTTTTTGAGCAGAACTACACTTGTTCTTCCAATGTACAAATTTTCCGCACATATGAAAAGGAGATTTCTTCTTATCTGTCTCCCTACTCATTTTACCTGTACCTTTAACTCCACTGGGTATTTGACCATTTTGATTTTGACCATTCATCTGATGACCTGTTTGAGAGCTATTGTTTGGTTCTTGCTGCTCTGCTACCTTTACTTGTGCCCACATCATTTTCTCTTTTAACTTGTCATGTCTCGAATCAATGTCATCACTACAATCCTTAGCATACCTTAAAATTTCATCAATTGTATTGCTCGCCTAGCAGATCAAATGCTACTGAATCATGTTACTAATCTCTAGTTTCAATCCAAACACAAAACGATACACAAAATGTCCCATGTCTTTGTCTCCAATATTCCCAAAACCACTGTACTGTTTGAATACCTGCAACAGCCTTTCATAATAGGCATGTAGTGATTCCTCTGGTTCTTAGGTTGTCCTGTCAATATTAACCCAAACTGTTTCCTTTCAAAAAAGTGAATACCTAATTATATTTTTTCGTCACCTCCTTAGCTGGTGCACCTGTTTTAGGATCTCCAGGATATTTATCTTTTGGCCAATCAGCAGTGATCCTACACTCTGTCCACAAATCTGCAGAAACGACAATTTCAAACGAACCATCCATATCCTTTTTAAAAAAAAATCTTTATTTACTATTTTCTCGAGCAAAACAGTAAACGAGTTGAGTAAACATTGCTTTCGGGAATAATATAATATGAAGACCAGGGTTATTAAAAAACATATAGAAAGAATTATAAAGGGTACTTCTCTACTGTCAACCAAACCCGACACCAGTTGCAGACTGTGATAACTTATCAACCGTTCCTCTCCGACTCCCCTACCCTTCTCCCTCATGTCTATCTTGTATTGTATAGTAATATCAACAGGGCGGTGCCAGGGCATGGGGCGCTGCTTAGTTTTGAGTGGGTCTATCTCCCAATGTGGTCTTTCTTAATGCGTTGTTTAATTGTTCATTTCCACCGTCTTTCAACCCACTCCCATTGGGACAATCCCATGTTCCTGTTGTAAGGTGCGAAAGGGTTGTGCGCCGGGTGTGTCGTTTTTTAATGTGCCCATTGTGTCTTTTAGGCGAGTGGTCCTGGATAAAGTGCTGCTAAACAGGTCGCTGTTGATGTTGTAATATGTAAGACTATTTAACCAAGCTTGTAACGTAGGAGCTGCTTTTTCCCTCACCTGAGCGCGATCTCTTCCTTAGCTAACAACAGCCCCAGGACGATGAATTTGCGGCACCCCTTTGGAAAGCTGACCACACACCCCTATAATGCGACTTCAGGTGTGGGCGGGATATCCATGTCTACCATGTTTCCCAGTACTCAAAATATTTCTGCCCAATATGATTTGATTTTTTCACAGTTCTATGTGAGATGTGCTAAGTCAGCATGCGGAGCACCACATTTCAAACAGAAGTGGGGCCTGGAGCGGTCTTCTTATGGCTTTTCTCTGGAGTGACGTTGTAACGGGCGCGGGAGTGATGGGCAGGAGGCATGTCTTCGTTTTAGTAGGCTTTAATGTGGAAAATAGGTAATCTGTACAAGTGTTTCGGGTAGGGACAGTTTGACGGGGTGAGCGACTTCTAAAGGCTCGTCTGCTTCGGGGTTTGTCCTTTTCGCCTCTCCGATGTGTTTCAGGGCTCCGTCGGGTCGAGGCTCCGTCAATGTCCATCTTGCCTCTCGATAGAAACAAACACAGCAAGTCGTGAGGAAGGTGCTCTATAGATACAAGTGCTCAGGGGAAAAGGAGTGAGGAAGCACAAAACCCGTGTCACACTCTCTCTAAGTCCAGCCTGTGAAAGGAAGGGGTCTGTGCTCAGAGAAAGGGATACCGGGACACGGGAATACCCAGGACTAATTGGTGGGAGCGTCCTTCCTTCCAACCCAGCCCCTGATTTTACTCCGTACCTGGGCTAGCCACACACCTCCCCCGGGTGTGTGGCTGGGCCACTCGTGGGGACGTTGGCCTCCTGGCTTAACCACGGTCTCCGGCGCCGCTTCTCCAGAGCTCTCCGCTTCCTCCGATCGTCTCCTCGTCTCTGCAACACTCCTCAGCTCTCTCCACTCCTCTTCCTTCTCCTTCCACACGTCTCCACTCCGGGTGAACAAGCACACCGGCTTCTCTGAGACTTCCGCATTTGATGCATCAGCGTCCTCGTGGAGCCCCGCCCACTCGTTCTCAGACTGGAATTTAAAGGGCCAGTGCGTTTCCATCTCCTCGTCCCGAGAGTCTATTCCCCAGTTGATATCAGGCAAGTCGTTCGGTGAAGGGCAAGAAAGAAGGGGGGTATGTTTGGACAGTCCTTGAAGGGTCCCCGCATCTTGGTCCGGAGGGGTACGCCGGTACACCCCGTTACAGACATATAACTTATGAAGGAATTTGAAGTGTATTAGCTTGTGACGGCTGTTTAGGGAAATTTCCTTCGTCTGAACACAGCACGCCGCCCATTGATCATCTAAGATGAAATGACCTAATTCAGCCTCCCATTGTCCCCGATCCTTGTTATCATCAACTGGGATAGCGTCCGCGCATGCCCTATATAGCTTGGACGTGAGATGTTCACCCCCGTGCTATCAATGACTGTATAGAGTGGTACAAATGGGTCTGGCTCAAGTGGGAAGTTTGGCAGTAGCAGCTGCATCGCTGAGCGCAATCGGTTTAGAATGAACATGTTCATGAAAGTCGCCTCCCTGAATTTCTCATCCTCTGTAATGGTGAACAACTCTCTGCCTTTATTGATGTTGTACTTAAGAAGAGTTTTTTGAACCAGCAGTTCGCCTGTTATAGGGATCCATTTCTTGTGAATAATCTGGAGCCCAGGTGAGTTTAGTATGGGAGCCCACATGTATCTAACCAGTTTATGCCAGGCCCAGCTGGTGGTTGAGACAGTTTGTTTATCATTGGAGTCTCTGGGAAAGCCCCGAGGGAGCAATGTGTTTAAAGAGTCGGAGAGGACCAGGTCAGCCTCCGGGCGCTGGTACGGGATTCTGGCGTCAGGGTTGAACCAGGAGTGTGCGTAACTGCACAGGACTACCAGATAGTATAGATATAGGTTGGGAGCCCCGATTCCGCCTCTACTATATGGAAGTGTCATAACTTCCCAATGTGCCCTGGGTCGCTTACCACCCCAGGTAAGTCTTATAAGGTGAGTGTGCAGGGTTGAGAAGAAACTGTTAGGAAGCGGTATTGGTATGTTATTAAACAGGTAAAGAAATTTTGGTAGGACCACCATTTTAATTAGCGCGACTTAGCCGGCAATTGAAAGGGGCAGTCACAGCCATTTTTCAACCTGCTTCTCCAGTTTAAGTACCGCTTGGCCATAATTTAATCAGATTATTTGGACATTATCCAGATGAATATGTATGCCTAGATATTTGGTTGAATCATCGCACCATTCCAAGGGAAATTCACAGGTCCAGCATCTAGATCCTTTAACAAAACTTTTGAAACTATCACAAACCTCTCTACCTGTTTGTACCATTCAACTGGTTTCTCCCTTAACCTAGAAAAATCATTCGTGAAACTTAATATATCCTGTCTTGTCCAGGGAACGTGAACATATCCACCACTTGGAACTTCTCTCATTGGACACACCCTCTCAACTTGTTCTGTCTCTTTCAACGGAAACATATACGTTCCTTTGCCAGCTGCTTCTTCTTTCCTTTTCGTCCATCTACCTTTCCATCGTTCTACATCTCCACATTTCTTCAAAATATTCATCAACTCCTTTATCTGCAACCTTTTACCAGACGCATTTAAACGCTCCTTTTCAGGAAAATCCAATCTGTATGGTTTTTGCAACACCTTCGACTTCTCTATGCCTATTCCATACTCACTAGAGGCCTCTGCAATTTTCTCATGAAGATTTCTATGAAAGTTACCAACCCACCCACTCCCACCTCTACCACAGAACAAGAGGCATCTAAGACCCTACCAAATGATTATCCCTCAAGCGAGGTTCTAAGATCCCAAGAAATAGATGGCACATCCCACATCACATTTAGAGAAGGCTCCGACAACCGAACTAATGACGAGAATAAAAGGATCTCGAGAAGAGGAACAGATCTGAAACACAGGAATGTAAACTTGGAATCCAAAGACGAGAAGATGAACACTACTAGTATGTCACCCCAGAGTCAGAGAGATATCAAAGAGCTACAATTGCAAGTAGGCAATATGTCACAAGACATCCTAAGCGCACTGAAAGCGATGGAAAAGATACTTGAAATCACAGTAGTCACTCACTACAAAGTCGAGCACATCAAAGATTCAATACACAATTCTCAAGGAAAAAACAATGAGACAGCCATGCCACTAGCAAATAGGCATAATCGACCAGACAGAAAACTTAATGACTTGACAGAAGATGAAATCCTATCCTTACTCAAGGAATATGAGCCTACAGACCGGAGTAGAGGGGAAGAAATTAGAACAGTCCCGCTTGATGCGAATAGAACATCCAGACATAAGGAATGGAAACCTAACCTCAACAACTTACAACAAATTCAGCTAACCACCGACCCACAAGAGATGAACTCTAGTAGCTCAGGGAAACCGTTGATATGTCTACTGATCAACTGCAGATTTGCTGCAAAACATGCATCAGACATCGCTGCCCTCATCGTTAGCCAGGAGATTATGTCTTTTGGGCGGGAGGTCCTGGATAAAGTACTGCTAAACAGGTCGCTGTTGATGTTGAATATGTAAGACTATTTAACCAGGCTTGTAACATAGGAGCTGCATTTTTCCCCCCACCTGAGCGCGATCTCTTTCTTAGCCAACAGCCCCAGGGCGAGAATTTTCGGCACCCCTTTGGAAAGCTGACAATACTAACAGAGACATGGCTATCGAAGTCCTTGTCTCCGTTCATGGAACCTTCTAGTGCCCCCTCAGTATAATATAGTGAGATTAGATAGACTAAAAAATACAGGAGGTGGTATAGCCTGCATTCATCGATCACATATAGAGGTCTGCCAAATAAAAAACGATTCACTCGAATCATGCGAATACCTAGGACTTAAAATACGATCAGCAGACAATCAAAAATGCAACCTGCATGCGCTTTATCACGCTCCAGGAAATAATGCTAGTTTCATAGACCAGGTAATGGAGATAATCACAACTAACTATAACACTCACTCTAATAGGCTATTTTAACTTACACTGGGATGACAATAGTGACAAACAGGTCAAGGCTCTTAAAGACTTTTTATCAGGACTAAACCTCATTCAAGCCTGCACACAGCCAACACACTCTAAAGGAGCAACGTTAGACTGGATAATCTCGAGAAACAAGGATACCTCAATCGAATCAATTGTCCCATGCGACTGGTCGGATCACTATGCCATAACTTTCCTGATACCCACCTTGAAGAAGAACAGGACCACTCAGCCTATCAAACTCAAAAAGTGGGCTAGGGACCCTAAAGACTCGAATATTGAACTACTAGTAGAAAGTTGTGAGAAGGAACTAAACCCTCCAAACAACTTGCAGAAAGTGAATGACCTGACGGATCACTACACTACATCAATATCGAAGATAGTCAACTCCACCATGCCACTAAAACTGAAAATAGTCACAGAGAAGGTTAAAAATCCATGGTTTGATGGAACACTGAATGAAGATAGGAGAAAACTAAGACTTGCGGAAAGAAAATGGAGACAGCACCCATCATCTCCCGAACCAAAGTCACTCAGAAAAATGAGAAACGAGTACAACAAAAAGATCATCAAGTCCAAAAAGGAATTTATTAGATCAGAACTGGATAATGACAAAAACAGACCACGGAAGCTATTCGAGATATTGAAGCAACAATCCAATAAGTTGGCCAAATCGACCCTTGAAACTACAAAAACTTGTGAAGAATTCTCAACATTCTTCACTGACAAGGCCAACACGCTTGAAAGACAACTCAAAATGGCAGCTGATAACCTTCATAACCAAACACCTTCACTGAACAACACCACCTTGGTAACTGACCAAAATAGGACAAAAAACAATGCACAATGGGATACCTTCGATCTTTATGACCAGGATACCATTGCCAAAACGCTCTCAGATATCAAACCCAATAACCACTATAGTGACCCACTCCTCACTAAATGCCTAAATCAAATCAACCATATCGTCATCCCAATATGGACAAAAATAATAAATGCCTCTCTAGCACAAGGAATCTTTCCAGAATGCCTAAAAACAGGTCAAGTCGTCCCCATCATTAAAAAACCTACAGCGGACCTGGCAGATCCTAACAACTCCCGCCCAGTGAGCAATATTCCACTACTTGCCAAATGAATCTAGAAATGTGTGCAAAGCCAACTGAGCCATCACATCACCACTTTCTCGTTGCTGGACAACTGCCAATCGGGATTCAGAACAGACCACACCACGGAAACAGCTATCCTACATATTGTCGATGATGCATTACAGGCCCTAGATCACAATCGATCATGTCTACTAGTCCTACTTGACTTGTCGTCAGCATTTGGCACGGTAAACCATCAAAAATTACTAAACAGGCTTCATGACCATATGGGAATCTCGGGAAATGTGCTGAAATGGTTTGAATCCTTCCTTAAGGAATAGAACGTAAAGATTCATGGTCAACCAGGCACTATCTCCATCATCTCCTAACTCGATCACTGTTCAACCTGTATCTCGAACCTCTTACAGAATTCTCAGAGACGCTAACATAGCCTATCACATATATGTGGATGACACGCAGATATACATTAAGATCGCGTCTCTTGAAGACATTAAGTTAATGAATGACGCCTTAAAAGTGTCATTACAATGGTTATCTAGCAATCATCTCCATATGTAACAACGCTACCCAGTTATGCAAACTGCACATCTTCTACCACCCCACAGGCAAGAATGACACCTTCATCGACCACCTCATGGAAATCATTACAGCTAAGGTTTCCCCCCACTCCAATGACATTTTCATCTGAGACTTCAATCAGCACTGGAATGACCGTATATACCCTCAGGTTAACACCCTCAAAGACTTCCTTGCTGACCAATCACTTACTCAAGCCTGCAAAACTCACAAGAAAGACACCACACTGGATTGGATCATTGCTAAGGCAACGGCGGTCAGGCTTAACTCAATAGATCTATGCGACTGGTCTTACCACCATGCTATTACCTTCCTATTACCTGGCACCCACAAGACAAGGCCAGCGCAACCTGTGAAGCTGGCTGCACGTTTCAAGACTGACCTCCTCCCCCCCCCCTAACTCTCACAGGTCAACGACCTCACAGAACACTACCACTTCACTATGTTTGACATAATTGATGATCTTGCCCCGCTAAAGCTAAAAAGCTCCAGAATTAAAGACAAAAACAACGTGGTTCAACGGATGCCTCAACAATGAAAGGAGAACCCTCTGGCTAACAGAAAGAACCTGGAGACAGCTCCCCTTAACCTCCCAACTAAAACTTCTCAAACAGACCAGAAATACTTACAACAGGAACATCCTCAAATCAAAAAAAGAGTTCTTTAGATCAGAACTGGAAAACGCTAAGAACAGACCTCATAAGCTCTTTGAAATTGTCAAACACCAATCTAACAAACTGGCTAAAACTTCCAAAGAAACCTCACAATCCCTAATAACCTGTGAGGAGTTCTCCTCTTTGTTTACAGCCAAAATTACCTCCCTAGGAAAAGACCTTGATTCCGCCTCCAACATCCGACCTCTTCCAGCTGGGTCCCATCTCTCCTCTCTTCACCTCCAGATATTACCCAAGAACCAAGCATACTGGTCCGTCTTCAAGCTATATGACAACCATTCCATCTTGAAAATACTATCCTCCTTAAATCCGAAAATAACCACTTTAATGACCCACTCCCCTCCTGCTGCGTGGCCGCGACCTCCCAATTTATCATTCCCATTTGGACTACACTTATCAACGATACTTGATTCTCTAAAAGCCGGTCTAGTCATCCCCATCTTAAAAAACCCCACCATAAATCCTGCTACTCCAGATAATTTCAGACCAATATCCAATATCCCACTTCTATCGAAAGCTCTGGAGAAAAGTGTGTAACTTCAACTGAGCCAGCACTTCTCCAACTTTAATCTGCTGGACAAATTCCAATCCGGGTACAGGCCTGGGCACAGCACAGAAACTACTATTCTCCATATTGTGGATGATGCGCTCCAAGCCCTTGACCAAGGCAAAACATATCTCCTAATTCTACTGGATTTATCCTCTGCATTCAACATCAACCTTCAGAAACGACTTGAACGCCTCAAATTCAGGATGGGAGTAAGGGGAACCATTCTCGAATGGTTTGGATCCTTCCTCTGGAACCACACCCAAAGATTCTTAGTCAACAGTAATCTATCTGTTCCTTTCCAGATAATAATGAGAGTCCCCCAAGGATCATCTCTTTCCCCAACCCTCTTCAATCTCTACCATGAACCGTTACCTGAATTACTACGTACCTCCAACATCTCCTTCCACATGTATGCTGATGATACCCAGCTCTACATCAAAATCTCATCTCTAGAGGAGATCTACTCTTTGAATGAGGCCCTAAATCTGACTGTTCAATGGCTCACCTGCAACCAGCTCAAACTAAATACACAGAAAACGGAGTTCCTTCTAATCTCCCCCTCCCCAAAAGTAACACTCACATCCAGGAATAGAGCAAGTCGATCACAGCACTAAACTGCACACCAACCATAGTGGAATCTGCCAAATCTCTCAGAATAAATCTAGAAAGCAACCTGAATATGTGAGACCACATCAACTCAATGGCTAAAACTGTCAGATTTTACCTGAGCTACCTGAGGAAACTAAAACTTTTCCTTGATGCCTCAGACCTAAAAATGGCAGTCCAGGCATTAGTTATCTCCGGAAACAAGTACGGATGCTCAACCCTTTCAGGCCTGCCCAAGATCTTCACGGCCCCCTAAAAACTTGCCTCAACACCGCTGCCAGACTCTTAACAGGATCCCAAAAATTTGACCACATCTCACCATATCTGAAGGCCCTGAACTGGCTTCCTCTTGAAGCCAGAATCCAACTAAAACTGGCATGTAGCAATACACACGAAATCCCCAGCATATCTTGCCCAGAAAAGCGTGGTTTCTGGACGAACCAGAAACTCCAGGTCCGCCAGAGACTTTGTGCTCCAGTCACCCCGTTTCCGAAAGGGAAAACTTGCAATCGTGCTTTCTCTGGGACCACACCAAGAATCTGGAACTCACTGCCGTCTTTCATCAGAAAAATTCCCTCTCTGTCGATATTTAAAAAGGAAGCCAAAACCTTCCTAATGGCAAACTTTCCGCCATAAATCATGCATTGCACACACCGCTCAGTGGCTTTGCTTTTTTTTGTTGCCGCTAGAGTTTGTACTGACTGGCTGCTATCCATCTTGTACTGACCTTGTACTCCCACCAATGTATTTCCTGGATTGCTCAGCATTATGGTCTGAACATTGTATACACCTAGTTATTCCCCAAATGTTTCACCTCCTTCTACTCCTACTTATGTTTTTTTCTCTTTGACTTTTTCATACTTGTATACAACGTGTTATCCCTGTAAAGCGTTCTGATACCTTAATGGGTCACATTCGCGCTCTATAAAACACTAAATAAATGGTTTTAAAGACAATGATTTATGTCAGCGATGTGAGAGGGAAGTAGCAGATTTTGTACATCAGGAATGGGAATGTTTGTTGATTAGGCACTTTTGGGAAACTGTGTTTCAAGACCTGAGATCTATGCCATCAAAGGATATACAATGTTTCCCACATGTGTACTTGTTAGGTCTGATTCTGAATTTGGAACTGGGGATACGCACATTTATGGCAGGAGCGCTATTACTGGCAAAAAGTCGGGTAGTCATGTATACGGGGAAAAGATCAGCTCCTAATCACAAGCACTGGCTCCAAGACATTATATACAGGAAGATGAACCTGGAACTATTTGCTGAAGTACTTTTAGCAGCCTCAAGATCAAATGACATATCTGATGTATACTATGTTATTTTCTTCAAAGTTGTTCTGATCCATCGGCATTTGCTGTCTGGAATATAAACAATTCTGAAAGCTGAATGGAGAGGGGAGGTGCCAGTATTTGTGTTGTGATCACAACTGTTCAATTCCTACTCTGGGCTCATCTGAGCCACTTCACCCAGACAGTTCATTTGATCGTACTGCACCTTGGAAAATATGGGCCTACTCCCTAACTAGAGCTAAAGAGGAGAGTATCAGAAATGGAACTCTTGTAGATGATTAATTGTGTGATGATAGGAAAAATGCAGGAAAATTCATAATAATTAACAGCATCTTTCAAAGTAAGCAGCAATTATCACTAGGTTATTGAATTTGTTTGTGGATCATATTGTGTAAATTACTAAAGTATATGACTAGATATTTAGTCATGCCCTTGCTTGTAATAAGTCACAAATAACAGGTACATTTGACCTTTCCTCCATTTTGAAAGACACTTCTATATTTGTGTTTTACTCCAATGATTTACATTTTTACCCTGTAGGTGGTGGCAGAAACCCGATTACACCTCGATTCCTACGACATTTTAATACTGTCACGATTAATGAATTTGATGATAATTCTATGTACACAATTTTCTCCAGAATCCTAACCTGGCATCTGACAATAAGGTAAGTTGTGGTATATAAATTTGGTTTTTAGGGTTATCATGGGTGAATGCTGTAAAGTTGTTTAGTAAAATGAATATTGACATGTTAGCAAACCAATATTCTAATTGGCCTTGCCACAAATGTTATGCTTTGCAGGAGAAAGGATAGTCAGCAAGTTATAAAGATCATGGTAATGTTGCTGAAATTCAGCAAAAGCTACATTTCCATCTTGACTCAAAATAGTACACATCTTGGCATTGCTTAACTTGTAAAACAATAAGAACAGGAACCAAAAGAGTTTTCAGATGCCCTCTAGCTCTACTTTTGAATGTTGTGATTGCCAAATCCCATTGGTGTCTAGACTTGATTTCAACTCATGCTTCTCTCATCCATCAATATACTTTCCCTGGACCTAAATCTCACTCTTGTAGGTTCCTTTTCATAAATTCTTTCTCCTTTTGCCAGTGATTTTCCAGCTCTCATCCTCCTTCGTTCTTCCTTTGCTGACTTTTTGTCTCAGATGGAAACATCTTCTACATTATAATAGACTTACACTCTCTAATGTTGATTTGTGTTGTCATAGGCAAGCATGGATCATACATGCATGCCAAGACACTGTGTCTTACGGATTGTGGTCATATTAGATCGGAAAGGGTGCCCAAAGTGCGACCCTCACAGTGGTGATAGGCTGCTATCATAGGAGATAAGTAGGATGAGTGCGATCATTCAATCAATCAATCAGTGGACTTAAAGCGCGCTACTCACCCGTGAGGGTCTTAAGGCGCTAGGGGGAGGGGAGATTCGCTACTCCGTGTCACTTGAAGACCCAGGTCTTGAGGTCTTTCCTGAAGGTTTCCAGGTTAGGGGAGCGCCTGATGCTCACAGGGAGTGTGTTCCATGTCTTCGCTGCGATGAAGGAGAAAGCCCTCCCGCCATTTCTGGTTCTGCGGATGCGAGGGACTTCTGCCAGGGCGAGGTTCTTCGACCGGAGGTTTCTTTCGGGCATGTGGAAGGAGAGACGTTCGTTGAGGTATGTTGGGCCGACATCGTTGAGGCTCTTGTATGCATGGGTGAGGAGCTTGAAAGTGATCCTATCTTCCACGGGCTGCCAGTGGAGTGTGCGGAGGTGTGGGGTCATGTGTTCGCGACGGTGCGCACCCAGCACTAGTCTGGCGGCGGCGTTCTGGATGGTTTGTAGTTTGTGGATCAGGGTTTTGTTAGTCCTGGCGTAAAGTGCGTTGTCATAGTCCAGTCTGCTGGTGACAAGTCTGTGGGTTACGGTCTTCCTTCAGTCCGCGGGGTTCCACTTGAAAGTCTTACGGACGATGCAAAGACAGTTGAAGGTGGTGGAGGCCACGGAGTTAATTTAGCAATGCATGGAGAGGGAGGAGTTGAGGATGATGCCTAGGTTTCGAGCGTGGTCAGTGGGGTTGGCGGCGTGCCGAGGGAGGCGGGCCACCAGGTGTGGTCCCAGGCTGACTGGCAGGGTCTAAGGATGAGGTTCTTCGACCGGAGGTTTCTTTCGGGCATGTGGAAGGAGAGTCGTTCGTTGAGGTATGTTGGGCCGACATCGTTGAGGCTCTTGTATGCATGGGTGAGGAGCTTGAAAGTGATCCTATCTTCCACGGGCTGCCAGTGGAGTGTGCGGAGGTGTGGGGTCATGTGTTCGCGACGGTGCGCACCCAGCACTAGTCTGGCGGCGGCGTTCTGGATGGTTTGTAGTTTGTGGATCAGGGTTTTGTTAGTCCTGGCGTAAAGTGCGTTGTCATAGTCCAGTCTGCTGGTGACAAGTCTGTGGGTTACGGTCTTCCTTCAGTCCGCGGGGTTCCACTTGAAAGTCTTACGGACGATGCAAAGACAGTTGAAGGTGGTGGAGGCCACGGAGTTAATTTAGCAATGCATGGAGAGGGAGGAGTTGAGGATGATGCCTAGGTTTCGAGCGTGGTCAGTGGGGTTGGCGGCGTGCCGAGGGAGGCGGGCCACCAGGTGTGGTCCCAGGCTGACTGGCAGGGTCTAAGGATGAGGATCTCGGTCTTGTCAGAGTTCAGTTTCAGGCAGTTGTCCTTCATCCATTCAGCCACGTTCCTCATTTCTTCTTGGAAATTGTGTCTGGTGTCCTCAGGGTTATGTGTGAGGGAGAGGATAAGCTGTGTGTCGGCAGCGTACGAGACAATGTTGAGTCCATGTTGACGTACAATGGCGGCGAGAGGGGCCATGTATATGTTGAAGAGGGTCGGGCTCAGAGATGACCCCTGGGGTACCCCGCAGATGACATCGGTGGGTTTGGAGAAGAACGGTGGGAGTCTGATCCTTTTATTTATTTATTTATTAATTTAAGTAGCTTATACAGCGCGCAGCTACCCCCGAAGGGGTGTCCCGGCGCTAAGACAGAAGCTCAAGAATACAGGAGAGGATCAAGACAAGTGCAGGACTAAATTCATGACCTGGAGAACAGCCACGTTTTTAATTTACTACGGAAGAGGGATTCAGACGGGCAGAACCTGAGGTCAAGTGGGAGGCAGTTCCATAGTTTGGCAGTCATTACGCCAAACCTTCTGCCGCCCATTCTGGATCGTCGAAAGCGTGGTACAACCAAGAGACGTTAATTGTTAGATCTCAGCGATCTGACTGATTGAGATATTACCACTTGCTTTTTCAGGTATCCTGGCCCAAGGCCATTGATAGCACGAAAGGCGAGGGTGAGGATCTTGAATTGAATGCGGCTTGCAATAGGAAGCCAGTGTAGCTTTTTGCAGTAAGAAGCAACCGACTGACGATAGGGGATATTTCCAATCAGTCTAGCCGCTGCATTCTGCACGATCTGAAGACGATCGATCAGATATTGAGGGGCACCGGCGTACAAGCTGTTGGCGTAATCTAGATGAGATGTGATGAGGGCCTGAGTGATGGTTCTACGGGCGTCTAAGGGGAGGTACGGGAAGATCTTTTTAATCATGCGAAGTTTCGCAAAGCAAGCTGAGGTGACCTTGTTGATTTGCGCTTTACAAGAAAGTGAGTCATCAAACTGAAAACCAAGGTTGCGTGCTGATTGAACAGGAGTAGGCGAGGGGTTAAGCACTGTGGGCCACCACAGGCTGGGGGGTATCAGAGTTTTCTGGTTAAAAAATAAGACCTCTGTCTTATCAGTGTTGAGCCTAAGGTGGTTGATGGTCATCCAGGCACAGATGTTATCCAAACATTGGCGGAAGTTGGCAAAGGTGGAGTCAGAGTGATCTCTAAAAGAGAATATCAGCTGAGTATCATCAGCGTAAGAGACCACTCTGACCTCACAGGACTCCACCACTGCAGCCAAGGGTGCAAGATAGACATTAAAAAACAGAGGGCTCAGGGCAGAGCCCTGCGGAACACTACACAGCAGGGGTTTACCCTCTGATTTAAATGGCCTGAGCGCCACCTTCTGAGATCTGCCCGTAAGGAATGACTCAATCCAGGATAATGCAGAGCCACCAATTCCAACCTGCCTTAGACGATTTAGTAGGATTTTATGTGAAACCGTGTCAAAATCAGCGGATAGGTCGAGGAGGACCAACATGGCCTCCTCGCCCCTATCCACACACTCACGGATCGTCTCGGATACCTCCAAAAAAGCAGTCTCGGTACTGAAGCCCGCTCTAAATCCGGATTGAGAATCGTGCAGTAAGGAATTGTTTTCTAGGTATTCTGTCAATTGTAGCTGCACGGCCTTTTCCAGAATTTTTGCGGGTTTGGGGAGCAGGGAAATGGGGCGATAATTGCTAAATTATGCAGGATCAGCATCAGGCTTTTTCAGGATGGGGACCAACAGAGCCTCCTTCCAAGCAGTCGGAAATTTGCCATGATAGAGGGAGGCATTCCAGATAGAAAGAAAGGGTCTAGCCAGTAAGGGGGCCAGGTCACCCATGACCTTGGCGGGGATTGGGTCGGAAGGAGAGCCAGATTTGCACTGGGTGAACAGCCTAAGTGCGATCTCAAGGGTCAGCTCGTTAAAAGACTGCAAGGATGCAGTTTCCGGGGCCCTAACAAGGGGGACCGGGGAGGGCTCCTCGGTAGGAAACAAAGTTCTAATTTTATCAATTTTCTCTAAAAAATAATCAGACAGTCCATCACATAGTGCCTGGCTAGAGGGGTTCTGAGAGGCCCTGGCGGGAGGGTTTACAAATTCCTTAACAATGTTAAAAAGGGTTTTTGAGGAGTTCTTAGCGTTAGAGATTTGTAGAGAGAAGTAGTCTCTCATAGTAACTCTTTTTAGTTTAAGGAATTTTTTCAAAGCGGTTTTGTAAATCGCTTTAAACTCAGGGTCATAATTCTGCCGCCACTTGCGTTCTAATTTTTTGCAGCGGCTTTTTTCCTCACGGAGGGCCGGAGAAAACCAAGGGGCAGAGGGGCGGGTTCTAGCAGAAGTAATTGGTTTGAGAGGGGAGATGGAATAAATGGCAAGGAGCAGCGCGGAATTAAGTTTGGACACATTTTCATCAATGTCACTAGATGAAGGGTCCGGCTGATAGTTGAGTAAGGGGTCTAAGGTTGTGCAGGTGACTTTATGCCACATTCTTTGGGTTCGGCCCGTCAGGAAGGACCTGATCCAGTCGAGGGAGTTGTCCTGGACTCTTGCGTTATAGAGTGTCGAAGGCCGCTGAGAGGTCCGGTAGGA
This sequence comes from Lissotriton vulgaris, assembly GCF_964263255.1. NCBI lineage: Eukaryota > Metazoa > Chordata > Amphibia > Caudata > Salamandridae > Lissotriton > Lissotriton vulgaris. Next base: position 504,596,085 of record NC_141687.1, on the reverse strand, counting down.
TGAGGGCTGCGGTCTGTCCCTGGTCCAGTAGCCGGCGGATGTCATCGGTGACGGCGAGGAGGGTGGTCTTGGTGCTGTGGTTCTTGTGGAAGCCGGACTGAGAGGCGTTCAGGATCGAGTTTGCTTCGATGAAGGTGGTTAGTTGGGTGTTGACGAGTCTCTCTGTGACTTTGGCCAGGAAAGGCAGGAGATGGGTCGATAGTTCTTCAGATCTGAAGGGTCGGCTGTGGGCTTCTTGAGGAGGGGCTTCACCTCGGCCCTTTTCCAGATGCTGGGGAAGATGCCAGTTTCGAAGGAGGAGGTGATGGCCTGGTGTAGCTCGGCTGCTATGGTGGCGGCTGCCCTGTGGAATACGTGGGGAGGGCAGGGGTCTGTAGGGGCTCCTGAGTAGGTTTTTTGCGTGGTTGTAGTGATGACTTCTGTGGTGGAGGAGTCCCAGGCCTTGATGGTTCGGTTACCTGAGTTGACGTTGGGGCCGTGATTGTATACGGCGTCTATTTACTGAAATTGTTGTTGATGTTCCTGATCTTCTGATGGAAGAATGTGCTCAGTTTGTTGCAGAGTTCCTGGGAGGGTGTGATGTCTGTGGACTCGCAGGTGGGATTCGTGAATTCCTTTATGACGCTGAACAGTTCCTTGGCGTTTGAGGTGTGGCTCAGGACCTTTTCCCGGATGAAAGTCCGTTTGGTGTTTCTTATAAGCTGGTGGTAGGTCTTTTAGGCAGTTCTGTGGGCATCGAGGGTATCCGTGTTTTTCAAGCGGCGCCAGGATTTCTCAAGACGTCTGCAGGTTCGCTTGGCTTCTTGTAGTTCCGTGGTGAACCAGTCAGCTTTCTGCTGGTGCGGTTTGGTAGGGCGTCGGAGGGGTGCGAGTTTATCTGCACAGCCGGTGATCCAGTGGTGGAGCTGTTCAGCTGAATTGTTGGGGTTGGCCGAGCCCGAGGGAGGGGCTAGGAGGAGGGCAGCGGTTAACAGGTCTTCTGTGACTTTGCTCCAGTTCCTCCGCGGCGGCCGAGGTGGAGGCTTGGGTGTGGGGGAGGTCTGGTAGGTGAAATGGACGCAGTGGTGGTCCATCCAGGAGGGTTCAGTGGTGCGACTGAAGCTGATGTTGGTCCCTCCCACGAAGACGGGGTTGAAGGGTGTGTCCTGCTCTGTGGGTGGTGGTGCTGACCAGTTGCTTCAACCCGAGGTTGTTGAGGAGCGCAATGGAGTCGTGGTCGTCCAGGTCATCGAGTTGGAAGTTGAGGTCCCCGAGTAGGATGTAGTTTAGGGAGGCGATGGCTTGGGGCGCTGCGAGTTCGGTGATGGTCATGGCAGCGCAGGTCCGCGGTCCCGGTGGTCGGTATTTGAGGGTGCCGTGTACGGTGGAGATGGCGCTGGTCTGGAGCTGGAAGTGGAGATGCTCTGTGTTGGTGTCGGGGTCGTCTGAGCTGGAGGTGGTGAGTAGGAGGTGGGTCTTGTGGATGATGGTGAGCCCCCCCCCCCCCGGTTCTGTGCGGACGGTCTTTTCTCAGGATCCTGTATCCATCGGGGAAGGCTGTGGCAAGGTCTGGGCAGAAGGAAGGGTTGGTCCAGGTTTCAGCTGAATTGTTGGGGTTGGCCGAGCCCGAGGGAGGGGCTAGGAGGAGGGCAGCGGTTAACAGGTCTTCTGTGACTTTGCTCCAGTTCCTCCGCGGTGGCCGAGGTGGAGGCTTGGGTGTGGGGGAGGTCTGGTAGGTGAAATGGACGCAGTGGTGGTCCGTCCAGGAGGGTTCAGTGGTGCGACTGAAGCTGATGTTGGTCCCTCCCACGAAGACGGGGTTGAAGGGTGTGTCCTGCTCTGCGGGTGGTGGTGCTGACCAGTTGCTTCAACCCGAGGTTGTCGAGGAGCGCAATGGAGTCGTGGTCGTCCAGGTCATCGAGTTGGAAGTTGAGGTCCCCGAGTAGGATGTAGTTTAGGGAGGCGATGGCTTGGGGCGCTGCGAGTTCGGTGATGGTCATGGCGGCGCAGGTCCGCGGTCCCGGTGGTCGGTATTTGAGGGTGCCGTGTACGGTGGAGGTGGCGCTGGTCTGGAGCTGGAAGTGGAGATGCTCTGTGTTGGTGTCGGGGTCGTCGGAGCTGGAGGTGGTGAGTAGGAGGTGGGTCTTGTGGATGATGGTGAGCCCCCCCGTGGCTCCCCCCGGTTCTGTGCGGACGGTCTTTTCTCAGGATCCTGTATCCATGGGGGATGGCTGTGGCGAGGTCTGGGCAGGAGGACGGGTTGGTCCAGGTTTCAGTGAAGAAGATGACGTCCGGTAAGACGGTGTCGGCCAGGTCCCAGATTTCTAAGGCATGGCGGTGTATGGAGCGTACGTTTAGGAGGATGCTGGAGAGGAGATCAGCTGTGCGTACCTCCAGCGGGCTCTCTGTGGCAACGGGGGGGGGGGGCGATCCATGATGACGGATTTGTGGCACGGTCCACAGGAGAACAGGCCGTGTGTGGAGGTGGGTGAGGCCTGGCCGCAGGTATCGAGCCGTCCCGAGTTGAGCTCGTGCAGTGTGGCCGAAGAGTACCGATGGGGGGGGCTGAAGATCCAGGGGTCCCGGCCTTGGCCAGACAGGCGAGACGGGCTTGCCTTTGGGTCGCCATTAAAATAGGGGAGGGGGGAGGGAGTAGCGGAGGCAGGACTGGGTCGGGGGCGGGGGCGGGGCAGGAGAGCTTTAGGCACGGAGGTCCCAGCAGGCTCAGGCGCTGTAGGGAGAGCTCTATGGGGAAAGTGAGAGCAGCTGGGGGCAACCTGTAGGAAGGAAAAAGGTGGGAAGGCGGTGGGAGGGGGGAGGAAGTGGCGCTGTGAGGCAGAGGGCCCACGGGGTAGGGAACACAGCGCTCCTAGGCGCTGAGTGAGCAGAGGTACACAGATTAACAGTACAAGATTCAAAATTACGATGAGAAAACACAATTCTGTCATTTACTGAAGAAATCCACAATAATACAGTTTTATTACGGTAAGGTGCAAAAACCTGTGGCAGGGTCGGGCGTGGGGCTCGAACCCTGCCTGAAGAGCCTTAGTAGACGGGCGCTTTGCTGGCGGAGCTACGAGAGGAGTGCTGCCTGGACTGAGCTCTGCGCGATGGTAGCAGCATACTGTATAGTGATCAGTAGGAGTGAACATGACCTTTTTAACCTGTGTCACTGGTGTGAGGCTTACAGACTCACTCATTAATAAAAAGTTTCGCTGCTGTGTGCTTAAGTCATGCTTGGCCTACATCAGTTTGGTGTGTAGTGCTGTGCCATGCATGAGTGGTGTATTTGTTCCTGAAAAATAGCATAATACAGGGTTAGTACATTACTGAGCAGTGGAAAGAGGAGCCACCGCTAACCTCTGGTCACCGTGGAAGAGGTACCATGTGTGGGAATTCTCTAATCGCTGAGTGCAATCTGATTGCAGCCATGTGCAGGGAGCTCCAGTGCCCATGCAAGGGGAACTCTTGTCGGGGAGGGATCCTGCGAGGTGTGTGTAAGACTAATCTCGGGCCAGTCAGCCCCGGGGGAACTTACTGTTAATTAGCTCTGCAGCACTGGAACACTGTTGACTTTAAAAATAGAGTCATTGTGGGCTCTTGAGACTCACGCTACTAGTAGGACTTACCCTGGATGTTGCCTATACTGATTTGGGAATAACCACTACTGCTATAAGCAAGGACGAACCAGAGAGATTGCCTAATAAAAAACTACAGCCCTGACCTCATGGGACTGTGTAGTTGTTTCTAGTTCTATTTTTTTTCCATTTATTTACGGTGTCATCATATAACAAAACTCAGTAGAAAGTACATTGGTTCAAGTTATTTGACATGTGTATCTTCTCCAGTATAACATTGATATGATCATTTAGGTCATCAGAAATACTCATCATGGGTATATTTGTCCAACAAGCATGTCTATCGAGTAATATCGCAGACATATTTGTTACATAGAGTGGCGAGGGTACCAGCGGTTAAAATCTATTCATTGTTTGCAGCCCTGTTTTCATCCTTGTGGGGCAAATCGTGTCTTAGAGGGCCTCATATTTCTCTGGGAGGAGACCTTATCACTAGCAGTGTGCCATAATTCTCAGATTGTGTATTACACAGATTGACTAATAAACGAGACACTGCCCCCGACAGAGGGGGGCGGCCATCCAAATGAGGTCGCAGTGTGTAAAATGCTTAGCTGAAATGTGGCAGGAATTAGCTCCAAAAGTGGTGACAATGAATGGTCTAGATTTGTCTCTGGGCATAATGTCATCGCCCTACAAGAAACATGGTATACCGCCTGTAGCTTCTGGCTGGATGGGTTCATCAGCTTTGCTGTGGCTGCCACCCCCAGCAACGCTGGCAGGGCCAGGGGAGGTCTTTCAACTTTATTCTCATTAGATCTCAAAGGGTCTCTAAGGCAGATCAAAAATGCATCCACAAGTATTTTAATTGTTGAAAGGGAAATTAGTCCCACCAGGAGTACATTACACATAAACTTTTATAATTCAGGGAATAGGGACATTGGTGATAATAACATCGCCGCCCTAGACTCCTTTTTAACTTCAGTCAGTCATAAACACATACTAGTTTTGAATACGTGTTATTGGGCGATTTTAATATTCACCCCTGCAAATTTATGTGTGGCTCAATTAACCACGAGGGGGTAGCCGGACCAGAGGGACCTCACTTTGAGCATACTACACCGGGCGTGGAGTTGGAAGATTTATTGGCTAACTTCAACTTCAACTCAAGCTGCTGAACTGAAAGACTTGCTTACAGACCTTAATCTAAATCAGCACATTCATGTACCTACCCACCAGAAAGGTCACAGCTTGGACCAGATCTGGACGCATAACCTATCTCTATCCAACCCTGTTATCAGCCCATGTATCTGGTCGGATCATTTTACCATCTATTTCACATTAGAAATACGCGGAAATTTCAAGCCCAAGCCATGCAAGAGCAAAGAATTCCGCAAATGGAAATCTATGGACCTTCCGGGATTTATTGATGTATTAAGTAAAACCGTATCACCACCGTACAACGATCTGGACACTGGCGAGAGAGCGCTGTCTAACTGGCTACTCAACGCAGCTGGCCTCTCAGCCCCCTTAGTACTGGTCCCTAATATTAGAGGAATGAAGCTCACAAATGGTTCTCCCAAGAACTGAAAGATCTCAAACTGGGGGTTCGACAGAAGGAACGGAAATGGAGACAAAGCTACTCCCCTCAAGCTAGGACAGTGTATTGTACCGCAAGAAAGGAGTTCCAAAAAATCTTGCTCCAACATAAATCTAATTACTTCTCCCAAAAATTTTTAAATTCTTCAAATAAAACTAAAGATGTTTTTAACATAGTCAACGAGCTCTGTGACGATGATAGGACAGCCCCTTCAATAGCCCCCACCCAGAAGTTGTGTGACTCTCTGAATGAATTCTTCAGAGAGAAAATTGTAACCATAAAACGCAACATTGCTAGCTCTCCTAAATCGTCTCCTTTGGATGATATTTTTAATAACCCTACTACACTAGATACCCTTCCTGCTATAGATCCTAAAACTTTTTCAACTCTCCTGGCACGGGTTAAGTCTGGTTCACCCGATGACATCTGCCCACCCCACATTTTTACAGAGATTGGGCACTCTATCCCTCACGGGATCCTTTCTTTACTTAACGACTCACTTAACCAGGGAAAGGTACCGGCAGGGTTTAAACATGCTCTACTGATTCCCCTGATCAAAAAACCCAGTCTTGATCCTCACGACCCATCTAACTATCGCCCGATATCCTTGCTGCCATTCCTATCAAAAATTCTGGAGGCTCACGTTGCTAGCTGTCTCTCTAGCTTCGTTGAAACCACTGGATATCTGGAGCCCAATCAAGCTGGGTTTCGACCAGGGCATTCAACCGAGATGGTGACACTGGCGGTCCAGAATGTACTAAGAAGCAATGCAGACAAGGACATTCACCAAGCACTGGTACTTCTTGACCTGTCGGCCGCATTCGACACGGTCGACCATACCATCTTGGTCGACCGTGTCGAACAGGCTGGCCTGAGAGGCTCGGCACTTAGATGGCTGAAGTCATTTATCTCGGAGCGTACCCAGGCAGTAAGATTAGGAACTTTTACAGCCCCTAAAATCAAAAACGAATGTGGAGTCCCTCAAGGCTCGTCCCTGTCCCCACTTTTATTTAATTTGTATTTACGACCCCTGTTATTTTCATTAAAAAAGTTTAGAGCCTTAATTTTTAACTATGCAGATGATCTGCAACTGATCTTCTGTCTGGACTCCCCTGGCGCGGCCACCGAATTTCGGGAGGCCATGGTTCACATTCAGAGATGGATGGGCCTAAATCACCTGAAACTCAACCCAGGCAAAACTGAATTGATTTTGCCTGGGAAGAGTGAACTGTATTGGGGACCACACTTCTGGCCTCCAGAAATGGGAGACCCTCCAGCTAAATCCCAAACAGTTAAGAGCCTAGGAATCACTTTCAACGAAGATCTTTCGCTCAAAAGTCAGGTAGGGACTCTGGTATCTGCAAGTTTCTTTCAGCTTCGCAAGATTAAGAAGATTGCCCACCTTTTAACCCACCCTGCTCTGATTCAGGTCATTATTGCTCTTGTGCTGTCCCGTTTGGATTACTCCAATAGTTTATATTTGGGTCTACCGGCGGGGCAGCTCAAGAGACTTCAACTGGTCCAGAACCAAGCGGCCAGGTTGATTTGCAAAATTCCTAAGTGGCAGTCTATCAGACCTGGACTGGCCAGTCTCCACTGGCTGCCTGTAGCGCAGAGAGCAGCATTCAAAGCGGGATGCATTATCTTCAGGGCTCTACAAGGTAAGGGCCCTGGATTCATTAGCAGCCTGCTTGTCAGTTACACTCCCTCCCGTGCTCTCCGCTCCGGCCAAAAGAACTTGTTAGTGGTGCCCCGGATCAGGAAACAACGCCAGGGAGGAGGATCCTTCCACTTCCTAGCTTCCTCCCTGTGGAACTCCTTGCCACTGCCGCTAAGGCTCCATGAAGATCTGTTAGCCTTTAGACAGGCTTTTAAAACCTGGCTCTTTAAGCAAGCTTATCCTTAGTTAACTTTTCTTTCTGTCACATGTTATGTTTTGCCAGTCTTCCACAGCGCCATGAAGCCTACGGGCGTACGTGCGCTTAATAAATTTAATTTAACATAACATAACATAACATAACGTAGAACCAATGTCGGTGGAAGGGGGGACTAGAATACCCACCTTTAAGGGGACAGTCCCTGGCACAATCATTGATTATATATTTGTGACCCCAGGTACCTTAAACAGGGCTATTTCTTATTGTACAGTCCCCTCTCTTCACAGTGACCATAATCCCGTACTTCTTGAGGTCGCCTGGTGGGACTTCATGGGGCCGATGCCGGGGCATATAAAAACAGGGTACACTTTACGCCCAGTGGACCAGGGTAGAAGGCTCAGGGCAAACGTGGTCCCGGACAATTTTTATGCTGAAATCTTCCCGAAAATCGAGGACCACGTGGCGACCTGCCAGAACCCAAGCACCACAGATCACGAGATAATGGGTGCCTTCCAAACTATTTGCGGCCAAATTTCGCTGGACCTCACGGTTAAACTGAGGCAGGGCGTCAATAACCAGCATAGCTGGTTTGACGCAACATGCTCGAAAGCACACAAATCCTTAATGGCTGCTCTCAAAGTACAACCTAGGGTGAGGGCGGACATTGCCATATTGAGGAAGGAATATAAGCGAGTAATTAAGGTTAGGCAGGACAAAATTAAGAACGAAGCTTGGGAGAATCTACTCTGCACGGACATCCTACAGGATAGCAGGCAATTCTGGGCCATAATTAACCAGCCCTTCTTTTCCGACTCGACCAATTCCGCCATGGATTGTGTCATCCCGGATGACAAATGGCTGGCCCACTTCAGATCAGTATATGGAGATACTGACACTGTTGGTCATGGGAGCAACACGACGGTGCCTGAGGCCCCCCCATATGTTTCAATAGGGTTGAGGTCGAGAAAGCAATACTGGCCACTACTAAGAATAAAGCCCCTGGGCCCGACGGGGTGCCAGTTGACTTTTACATACACTCTCCAAAGCTATGGGCTGGCGTTTTAGCCAACGTATTTACCGCCGCCAATGGCAACCCTTTACCAACTACCTCGGTAACTTCTACCATCGTTCCCATATTCAAGAAGGGTCACTGTGATGACCCAGGGTGCTATAGGCCTTTATCCCTTTTGGACTCTACAATCAAGATCTTAGGCAGAGTCCTTTTGGCCAGGCTAAGGGACAGTTTGGAGAGCTGTGGGGGCTTGGCTGACATCCAGTACAGGTTTAGAGAGAGGAGAGGAACATTAGAGCAGTGTTCCAACTTACACTTGTTGGTCTCGAAGTATACCGTGGCCATCGGCTTGGTGAACAGGTCTAAGTTGTGGGACATCCTCCTGAGGATTGGGATTGATGAGGCTCTGGTTAGGTATATGGCTTCACTCCATCAAGAGCTATTTGCAGTTGTGAGGGTCACCAAAGAGGGAAGGTGCACGTCCAGTTTTAATTCTATGCGTTGGATCAGGCAGGGCGGCATACTGGCCTCCCTGCTCTTTACAATTTACATCAATGGTCTGGGTAGCTACCTGGAAGAAGTGGATGGAGACGTTCCTCGTGTAGGAGAAGTTAAGATCCCTGCTCTCCTATACGCGGACGACGCGGTGCTGATAGCCCGCACTGGCGTCTGTCTCCAACGGCTCCTGGATGCCTTTGGTACCTTTATGGACCAACTAGATTTGAAGGTTAACTCGAACAAGTCACATACCATGGTTGTTGGGCACCACAGAAAAAAAGGTATAGCTAAAACTTTTAAATGCAAGGGTGAAGTCGCCACTAGAGTTGCGGCTTTTCCTTACCTGGGGGTGCTTTTTGATGATAGGGGTTCATGGGGTCCCCAGGTCAGGGCAAAAAGCCTGGGGGTGACTAGGTCATCAGCGGCTCTTATGGGCTTCGCAAATAGGCTGGGCACTAGACCGATGGAAGCCCTCTTAAAGGTCTATAACAGTAAATGTATTTCTCAGGCAATGTACGGCGCACCGCTTTGGGGTTATGTATGCCTTGAATCAATATAGAAGGCAGAAAACAGATTTTTACGTTCCCTTTTGTCTGTCCCCCAGTCCACACCAACCTTTTCCATAACGCAGAGGTGGGCCTGGACTACGTTAGCGATAGGCTAAACATAGCACCTTTGATCTTTTGGCTAAATACATGGCTCAATAAAGAACTAACCCTTAATCACATGATTATGAAGGATGTCATGTCTTTGGACCATCTCAGAAGGGTGCCATGGATGGCCTATTTGAAGAATTCTTTCGTAGAACTGGGTTGCCCGGAACTCTTTACAGACCCTTCTGGTATTAGGAAACAGGACGTAGATATTGTTAAGAAGCAGTTCATGATTAGGGCAAGAGTGGGCCGTGAGGAAAGGGAACTGCAGAAGCCAGCAGTGAGAAGACACTATCTACTAGTGAACTCCATTGCACTTAAACCCTACTTAAGTTTTGTTACTAGGCCATTTCACAGGTTTCTTCTGACTAAGTTCAGATTTAACCTCATACATTTTTATTTAGGCCGTTTTAATACATGGGATAAACCTGAGTCAGCCCCGCCTTGCACCTGTGATAATCTTTCTGTTCAAGATACCTTGCATTTTGTTATGTTTGGTGGTTTCTTTTCAGATTTTAGGAAAAGACATTTGCTACCTGTTTTAAGAGAGGCTGGCTTCTCCCAGGTGAGACCAGCCTTGTTTTATCTCCAATCACTGTGTAACATTCGCATCACATTTTGCATGGCAAACTTCTTAGTGGCGGCGGCTAGATCTAAATAACGCAAGACATTACCAGGTTTCTCCCAATGAACTGTATTTTAAAATCTTTTTATCCCAAATATCTTGTTAAATCAATTTGATTAGTATGAAATTGTATAATAGTTTTTTTTATCTGTATAAAAATGTTTTTATCCTCTTTGTATGATTTTTAACTAAATCGAATAAAGATTCTTTGACTGACTGACTGTGTATTACACCAGACAAGGTTCTGCACCCAGTCATTTTTCTTGGGAGTTCTGCCTCTGACCCCACACTCTTCTCTTAGCCAATAGTAGTGCTATTGCCATGAATTTCCTGACTTGCTTAGATTTATCTTGAACATAACACTATTAGTGCTATTAACCCCTTCACTGCGGCAGCTATTCCGCCGCAGTGCTAAGGGGGCGGGGCGGAAATGTGGCAGGCGCATGCTGGTGACGGAACCGCTCCGTCACCAGCGCCGGTTGCGCTGTGCTTATGACGGAGCGGTTCCGTCATAGCCCCGCCCGCTCAATAGAACGCTCAGCGCAGGCGCAGAATTCGCGCCGCGCAGGAGTGTCGGGCGGGCCATGACGGAACCGCTCCGCCATCAGCACAGCGCCACCGCAGCTGATGACGTAGCAGTTCCGTCATCAGCATGCAAAGGGTTAACAGTGTTTTCTGTATGTGGTCTTCCACCATGGTATTCACTTTCTTATAGATCTTTTCCCAGCCTTCGTTTATTGCCAGGCATGCCCACACTAGATTCAGAAAATCTGCATCAGGGGCCCGGCATCTCCAGCATCTAGGATCTGTCTCAAACCATTTCTCCTGAATAGGCTGAGTGATACATTGTATATGTGATATAGGTATTTATAGTACACTAGTCAGTGTCTACCGCTAGCTGAACTTCTTGGGTTTGGGTGCAGCAATATGTCCAGGTAACGTTACCACCTCCTTCTCCTGTATTTCAACTCTAAGACGGCTGGGCCTTATGCTATAGCTCTGTACCAGGTATAGTCTGCATTGCTATAGCTTACATAAGAGGTTTCAGTCCAGTCGGGAGGCCACAGGATATCAAAGTATCAGAAGTTTCCAGTTGGTGGGATCAGCAGGGTGTCCTGAATCGGACTCTAATCGATTGGGATAAAAGTTTTTATAATTAAACATCTAACACATTGTAATGGGCGTGATCCTAATAGTCTTGTAGTGTAAGCAAAGAGCCCTCCTTTTACAGATCTCCCATAGTATAGAGCTTCCTGTTTATCAGTTATTTCTAGGCAGCGGTTTACTAGTGACCTGTAATTGTGGATTATTCTTCATGGGGAACCCAGGGGAGTATTTCTTGTCTCTGGCAGTCATAGCAGCTAGTTTCGAAGGAGCTCTGATTACACAGTCCCCTGTGGGTTTTTCTTCCCTGTGTCTAGTGGAGGTCCTGAAGCAGTGGATAATTCAACAAGGTAGGCTAGCCCTGGTCACACACCCCTCTCAAGCCGCTCCCAAGAACCCCCATGCAGTTCCCACAGGAGATTGAGTCACCTCAAGAGACTTCACATCCATTCCCATCATGTCCTCCTCCAGCAAGAGTGTACCTAAGTGTCCCCTCCCCATTCTGGGAAAATCATAGTTTGTAGCAGGGTCAGCTCAGGATCCCAACTGTTCTCCATCTTCAGGGCCAGGCCACGCTGGGTCCCATCTTCCTCATTCTGTTTCGCTAAGAATCCTATGTTCATGTGCATTCCGTGGTTGGCTCTTGAGGTTTATCTTCTAAACAGTGTTATTTAGGAATAGTGCTGCTGCCTGGGATCCTGCGAAGATGTGGACTTTCCTGACCCAGTTGAAGCACAGCTTGGTGGGGTACAGCATGAAATATTTGATATCTGCCTCACGAAGTCATTTCTTTGCTGGTCGAAACTTCTGTCTCGCCTCCTGCACTGCCATTGTAAAGTCTAAGTAGATTGATACTCTCAATTCGGAGTGCATCAAGTCCCCTTTACCTCTAGCCAGCCAGAGTATTGTGTCATGATAATAGTACCTCAGTAGTTTTGCGATGACGGCGCATGGGGGGCCCTAGGCACTAGCGACCTATGGGTCCTTTCTAGCATGTACATGTGGGGCAGATTGCCTTGGCCAAATCGTTAGGCCACCATCTCTCCTCTAGAGCCCTCAATTCTCCCAGTTTCTGTTGTCTCTCGTGTTCCCAGAATGCATAGATTACATTTGCCAGATCACATTTCTAGGTCCTCACTATGGGATTTGAGTCTCTTGATGTCTTTAGCCATTTCTTTTTGTGCATTTGCCATTTTCACAGACTCGTCCTCCATGGTGTATACACACTGTTGCACTGTGCTTATTCTTTGTTGCTTGCTTACCTATCTGCTCTTTCAGGCCATTCAGGCCAGGTGAGATCATCAATTTTGCTGTTTATTGTAGACAGGCTATAATGAACTTCTAGCATTAGTGCTCTCCTATCTAAGGCTTCATCTGCAGCATCTCCTACAGCCTGGTCTACCCCCTCCTCTCCTTTTCCCTATGGTTTTGTAGATTTCTTAGCCTCAACTACAGTCCGGACTTCCACAGATCAGAGTTCCCCATTGTCAGGGTTCAGCAGCTCACCAATACCCTCAGCTACTTTGTATTGTAACAGGTGCATCTCTAGCACTCCTACAGCAGAGGTTTGTTGGGGCAGCTCACCAGCATCAATATACTTCAGCATCTAAGTAGTGTCCCAACTCTTGGCTTTATCACCACTTTTTAGTCTGGTGGTCGTGATATAATATTGTGGGACCCCGAATCTGCAAAACCGGCCAACTAGACATCAGTTTTAATTTCCTTCTCTAGCCACCCTCCTCACTGCAGCAGCTCAAAGACCCAGGCTCGTCCAGCTAAAAACAGCAAGCCCGCAAGGGGAGGCCTCTTAGTTGCATCTGCTCCTCCCTCCTTTCAGGTACTGCCAGAAGTCCCCAGGGCCCAGCGGCCTGAGAGAAACCCAATGCAGTGGCTCCTCTGAGCCATTGCCCCAGCATGAATGTCCACCATCTGGTGCTACTCCGAAACCTCCAAGCCGTGGCTTAATGTAGACCTCTGGCACAGTGTGACCCCTAGCTGGCAGTGCAGAGTTGGGATCTGCCAGCCTCTGCTCCTGGCAAGCACCCCCACCACAAAGAACCTATTACAGCATGGTTTGCCAGCGGATACGGAGTCATTTTGCTATTTTTTCAGCATCAGTGTCTTCTAACCAAGGCCATCTTGTCAGCAGCTCTCTAGTGCCCCCCTTAATGTCGTAATTTTCCTTTGTGTGGGTAGGGGTAGAAATAAAATAATTCTCTTTGTTCATAAAAATGACTTTATGGCTGAAGAATGATTCATTGTAGTAGCCTTTGTTCACTCCCTATATCCACACCTCCCCTAAGGCAGACCAGACTGCTCAGCCATGCGACTACTGAGGGTCAAATGCAGAAGGGGCTCTTCGCCTAGTTGCTCAAAGTCCATAGTAGGTCGGCAAGAGACATCAGGAGTAAAAAGCCTCAATCCCAATGGTAGGGCCCAGTAACTCCTGTTTGCCCTGTGTTCCTCTGAAAGAGGTTCTGACAATGATGACTGAAAATAAGTTCCTGTCGCCAGAAAATAGTGTGGCTGAGCCCCACCTGTAACCACTAGCCCAAATTAAGCACGCAATTTCTGGCAGCATTAATTTGCCTGTCGCAGGTGCTCCACTTAAACAATGTTTGCAAAGGAATTTTTATGTAATACCATACCCAACATGGTTTTGACTGGACAACGTCTCATTTATACTGCATCCTGTTTTGTTTATAATTTATGTACTATCACATATCCTGCACAGTGTTATAGAAATTTTGCACTGGCGAAAAAAATACCATTGCAATCCCATTCTGAACTGCTTTGCTACTTCTCTATCAGTTAGGTAATTTGGCGAAGAAATTTCTTGATAGTCCACAATGCAACAGCACAAAAATGAATGGATAGGTTGTAAAACCAATGCCGGCCCTTTCTTTTGCTAATAATTTAAACGTGCATACCTCACAGAAATTTTAATGAATAAAACTGAATCAGTGAACCAGTATCTTTGAAAAAGAAGCATTGGCAAAACCATCAGTTCTGGCCTATTCAAGATCCTTTGGCTTTGTCAATATTTTGAACAATAGCACAGCTGCTGTAAAAGGCATAGTCTGGTATGGTTGGCCTGGAATTGGATAGTATGGTATGTTATTTTCTGATGGATACATCTGCCAGTGGATTCCTCACCTTGTGAATATCCCCTGCGTCAGCAACATTCGGAAATTCTTTTTGTTGCTTTGCTCCTACGTGGACGACTTCACAGAAGCACGGCATCGCGCGCTGCTCCGCTGACATCACCGACTCCATAATAGGCCCACGTCGGCGTGATGACATCAGTTCCCTTTTCCCTTTTTTATGTCATCGAAGAAGACTAGATTCAAGCCGTGTGGTGAATGCGGGAAAATGATGTCGATCACGGACCCACATGAAGACTGCGTTTGGTGCCTGAGTTCAGACCATGATGTTCAAGGGTGTCCATCCTGTAGGAAAATTAATCCCAAGGCCCTTCATGAGAGAGAGGCGAAACTCTGGTTGCCAAGATGAAAGGTTAAATGGACAGGAAGAGTTCGAGGTCACGATCGAGGCGGGCGAGGTACCCCTCTGGAGCACCGGCTGGTCCCATGGGTCCGATGGCATTTAACCTGGGAGTGCCCCAGTCTTATGCTCCATCTCCGTTCATGCCATTCATGCTGGCTCCGACACCGCCTCAGCATTTCTCGGCGCCGCCAAAGCCTTCGACGCCGATGCCTTCGTCACCGGCACCGGTTCCGGTCCGATCTCGAGAACAGCGGCCTGGTCCACAGGCTCCGAACTCGACACCGGCTCCGGCTCCGTCGGAGTCGATTCCGGATCCACCGACGCCGTTCCCGAAGGAGAGGTCGAGGTGTGAGGCTGAGCGACTTCTGGAGGAGAAAAGATACGGAGAAGCCGAGAGGGAAGAGGGTGAGCTGCAGGAATCATTGGCTTTCTTTGATGACTTAAGGGAGGCTAGTGGACTGGAACGGTCTCCGGATTGAGAGTTAGTCTCTGTCACGGACGCCCCTTCTAAAGATGTGACTCCATATTACGTAGTCATCAGGAAGGAGGTGGATCTTTTGAATTTAACTCTACCTATTGTAGAGTACAAGTCGAATATTTTGGCAGAAGTCCTCCACTCTTCATTTTCTGCTGTAGAGCCCATGCTTCCTTTCAATGAAGCTTTGACGGAACCAATCTTAGAGGTGTGCAATAGACCTCTTACAGCTCCTGCTGTTTCAAAAGCTGTTGCAAAAAGATACAGGGTGGCTCCTGGTGACCCAGACTTTTTATCTTCGCATCCTTTGCCGGAGAGTTTGGTGGTACAGGCTGCCTGCTCCAAGAAATCTGCAGGTGCTTTCCCTCAGGTGCCTGGGGACAAGGAATCTAAAAAGCAGGACCAAGCCGCAAAGAAAATATTTTCATTGGCGAGTATGGTTCTCAAGTCAACAAATGCTACATGCCTCTTGGGGCATTATAACCATGCTTTGATGGATTCTGTGAAACCGCTAGTTCCTAAAATTCCAGAGGAGGACAGACATTTTTTTAACGAGGTGCTTGTTGACACTCAAGCTGCTGCTCGGCAGGTCATCCAGAGTGGGTTGGACACAGCTGACTCGGTTGCAAGAGTAATGGGATCTTCAATTGCCACCAGAAGAGCGGCCTGGTTGAAGTCCTCCGAATTCTCTGTGGATGTCCAGGCTGCCTTAATGGATCTACCTTTTGATGGCTCGGACCTTTTCGGAAAAAAGGCTGATGCTGCGTTGGAGAGATTCAAAGGCAGCAGAGGTACAGCCAGATCCTTGGGTTTACAACCCAGGGGAACTGTTGGCAAAAGGTATAGGGGTTTTGGGAGGTCCTCCTTTCGTCCCTACAAGCCTATGCCTACGTGGAGAAATGTGGCTCAATGGTTAGAGCGGCAGACCCTGATGCAGAGGTCTAGCCCGGGACCAGGGTTCAATTCCCTGCCTCGGCGGGTCTTGGGCTCAAAAATTCCACGGACCTGATAATTCTCGCCTCTGTGCCTATTCCAATCATGGAGTCCCACTCTGCAACTCTGGGCAATAGCTTGCTTAATCTCCACAACGGCCCCCACAACTCTAAGGATGCCTGGCCTCCACCTTGGGGGTGCGCAGGAGTGGACGCCTCAGAGGTAAAGTCAGGATGGGTTCCACAGCGGTATTCGTACAAGCGCCTTGAAACCCTTGCGGGTGAGTAGTGCGCTATACAAGTATCAATTTACATATACATTTATGCAACAGCAGTAGCAGCAGCAAAATCCACTGTATGAGTCACACAGGGGCAAACAAAGAGCTCGTCCTTGAGGACGTCAAGCTTCTTCCTCCTCCTCCTCTTCCTCCTCCTCCTCTTCCTCTCCCCGCCCCCTCCAACATCAGCAAAGCAGCCCTAGATCCGCCATTCCAGATCATGCAGGTCCTGTGGGGGGTCGGCTTACCTATTTTCTACGAGATTGGGAATTGGTCACATCGGACCTTTGGGTTCTCAATCTCGTGGAGAATAGGTATGCTCTTCCCTTCCGGGAGTTCCCTCTGAATTACCCTCCTTGACAAGGGTTTCGCTCGGAGGACCACCTGCTACTCCTGCAGGAAGAAGTCCTGGCGTTACTGAGAAAAGGTGTGATAGAGGTGGTTCCGGAACAGGAAATGGGTCAGGGATGCTACTCCCGGTATTTCCTGATCCCCAAGAAGGATGGCAGACTTCGTCCAATCCTGGATCTCAGGGTCTTGAACCTCTTTCTGAAGCAGGAGAAGTTCAAGATGCTCACCCTTGCGCAGGTTCTTCAAGCACTGCTGGAAGAAGACTGGATGGTGTTGATCGACTTGCAGGATGCATATTTCCACATCCCCATCCTGAAGTCGCACAGGAAGTATCTCCGTTTTACGGTGGGATTGCAGCATTTCCAGTTTGCAGTCCTTCCGTTTGATCTTACTACTGCACCTCGAGTTTTCATCAAGGTAATGGCTGTGGTGGCGGCACATCTCAGAAGATCAGGTGTACAAGTTTTCCCTTATCTGGACGATTGGCTAATCAAGGCAGAATCCCAGAAGGTGCTCCATCATCTGCAAGTCACAACTCAGTTGTTGTTCAGATTGGGTTTTTCAATAAATGTACCCAAATCTCTCCTGGTGCCCTCCCAGCACAACCTGTTTGTAGGTGCTGTACTGGATACAACTGTGTGTCGGGCATTCCCTCCTCCTCAAAGGATTCACGACATACAGGAAATGATTCCTCTGTTTCACAATGGAGCGGTTGTTCTAGTCCTGAAGGTCCTCCGTCTGCTCGGTCTGATGGCTTCTTGCATTCTGTTGGTCAACAATGCACGCTGGCATATGAGGGCACTCCCGTGGTACCTCCGCAGGCAGTGGTATCAGCACAATGGAGATCCCAGGAAGTCCGTGAGGATCTCCAGAGAAGCTGCAGCGGATCTGTGTTGGTGGAGCGTGGAGGGCAATCTGTCTCAAGGAAGACCCTTCCATCTTCCTCCGTCGGTGGCCATAGTAATAACGGATGCATCCACTCTAGGGTGGAGTGCTCATCTGGGGGATCTGGAGATCAAGGGTCTTTGGTCTCCAGAGAAAAGGTTGTTTCGCATCAACCTTTTAGAGTTGCGGGCAATACATTTAGCTCTCAAGGCCTTCCTCCCTCCCCTTCGCGGTCAGTCAGTTCAAGTCCTAACGTACAACCCGACCGCGAAGTGGTATGTCAATTAGCAGGGAGGAGTGGGGTCGCGGTGCCTCTGCAGAGAGGCTCTGCGTCTCTGGTCCTGGGTTCAGGACCAAATGATTTGTCTGATGGAAAATCATCTTGCCGGGGTTCTGAACATGCGTGCAGACAGTCTCAGTTGGCAGTTCTCAGGCGATCACGAGTGGAGGCTTCATCCGGAGGTGGTTCGTCACGTCTTTCAGACGTGGGGGACTCCTCGGGTGGACCTATTTGCTACTTACGAGAATGCTCACTGCCCGTCATTCTGCAGTCTCCAGTATCCGATGCAGGGAGCTTTGGGGGACGTGCTTCAGTTGAGTTAGGACTCAAAACTCCTTTACGTGTTTCCTCCCATACCCTTGATTCCTCGGGTTCTGAGGAAGATTCGCCAAGATCGGGCCCAAGTCATATTGATCGCCCCGGATTGGCCAAGAAGGTTGTGGTACACAGATCTTCTCCACCTGTCCTTGTGCCTGGCGCTCCATCTCCCTCTCAGGGCAGTTTTCCTCTCCCAGATGGAGGGGCAGGTTCTACACCCCTACCTTCAGACCTTACACCTTTATGCCTGGAGATTGAACGGGGCAACCTGAATTCTTTTTCTCTCCCACATGATGTGGCGGATGTCATCTTATCAGCCAGGCGTCATTGCACCAAGCATATCTACTCTTATAGGTGGTCCAAATTTGTCTCTTGGTGTGGGGAGAAATCCATTGACCCTTTGAAGGCTCGTTTGTCTGACATTCTTCAGTTTGCGCTTTCTTTGGCTCAGCAAGGGTTTCCTGTAGCTACAGTGAAAGGTTATCTTTCGGCTTTGTCAGCATTCCTTTGCCTGCCAGATCAGCCGTCCTTATTTAAATCTCCTATTGTTTTAAGGTTTTTAAAGGGCCTTACAAATACATTTCCTCCTACTCCCTTTATTGTGCCTCAACGGGACTTGAACCTTGTACTTACTTTCTTGATGGGTTCACCTTTTGAACCTTTGCACAAGTGTCACTTGAGACTGTTGTCTTTTAAAACGGTCTTCCTTATTGCAATTACCTCGGCAAGGAGGGTAAGTGAGCTTCAAGCTCTTAGTTCAAGGCCCCCATTCTTGACCATTCATGCTGAACGAATGGTACTCAGGACTAGGGCTGCTTTTCTGCCTAAGGTGGTAACTCCCTTCCATCTAGGGCAGTCCATTACCCTTCCTATCCTCCTTTCACCCTTCCAAGGAGGAGGAGCGACTTCACCGCTTGGACCCGAAGAGGGCGGTGAGCTTCTGCCTGGACGGAACCAGAGAGTTCAGAGTGGATGACCAGCTCTTTGTTGGTTTTGTTGGAGACAGAAGAGGCAAGGCGGTGCACAAGCGCACGCTGTCGAGATGGATTGTCTTGTGTTGATACACGCGACAATCCATCTCGACAGCGGGTAAGGAACCTCCTGAAGGTTTAAGAGCTCATTCCACTAGAGCAAGGTCTGGTACATCTGCTTTGTCTTGGGGTGTACCTGTAGAGGACATTTGTAGAGCAGCGACTTGGGCTTTCCTCCACACTTTCGCGAAGCATTACTGCTTGGATTCCGAAGTGAGGAGGGACGGCCACTTTGCGCGTTCTGTCCTCCAGTTTATTCTGATATAGGAGAGTGGACACCCTCCTCCAGGAGTGGGGACTGCTGTGGAACTCTATTCACAAGTGCGTAATCCACTGGCAGATGTATCCATCAGAAGAACAAGTTACTTACCTTCGGTAATGCTTTTTCTGCTGGAGACAGTATCTGCCTGTGGATTCTTCACTGGCCCACCCGCCTCCCCGTTGTCCACTCTTCTGTACCTGATTTACTGAAATGATATTTTATTGTCAAAGGTAATGTGTTATTATAATTGCTTTCCTGCATTTGCTACACACTGTGTGTGTTATTTTGATTATTTGGTACTATGTACATTGTGTGTGTATCTACTGTTGTTGATCCGTCTGTGTACCTCAAAGGCACGGAAAAAAGGGCGGAACTGATGTCATCACGCCGATGTGGGCCTATTATGGAGTCGGTGACGTCAGCGGAGCTGCGCGCAATGCCGTGCTTCTGTGACGTCGTCCACGTCGGCGCGAAGCTACAAAAAGAATTTCTGAATGTTGCTGACGCAGGGGATATGACAGCAAAATGAGGCATATTTCCACCTCAAACCATATGCACTGCATATATAGCGCCCACTCGGCTCCAAGTTCCAAAATGTATCCATCAGTTCTACCAACTAATCCAATTAATCCATACTTTAACTCAAATTATTTCTCCATATGTTCATTCAATGTTCCACTTGCGGGGTTTATATGGCAGGTTCCCAAGTTTCTGATGTTTAAACTGTGCCCATCCAGGCCTCTAGTTTACACACGACAAGTGCCACGGTTCTTTCAAAGCAGTGTTTTATTAAAAATCCCAATGCATTTCGGGCGGGATACGCCCTTCGTCAGGGAACACTAGAAAATGACAAAAACATAGCACATTTTTATGGCTGAATATGACGTACATCATGTGCATTATATTACTCGTTTAACTTGTTTATGCATTACATTTACTAAATGTCACTATTCACATTATGCAGACTGTTGGAATACATGATTACTTCACAGAAGTCTCACTCTGAATAAAGCCTGCACATGTTCTTGTATGGCGGTTTGTATACATATTAAATGCAAAAGACGGGTATTCGATCTCTCGCGCTGAACACATAACTGTAAATCGTTTTAATTAAACATTTGCCCCGGACCCACACTGTTACATTCCTAGCCCCTCTCTCAGTGCTGGGTGATTACCAAGCGTATTATCCTTGCGTGTCTCCTCTCCCCCATATTTCACAGTTTGCTTACTGAGGTATTACAACATTTCTTAATAGGTGTGCTTACTGCACTTTCCGTACTTTACTTATGCCTTAATGTTTAACAAGTAACCCCCATGTACTTTTGGAGCACTCTATCAACAGCCTAATACCTTTTGTGAACCATCCCCCGATTAACCTACTTTGCCATACCTGCTTCGGAGATTTTAAAATGCTCGGTTCCCACCTCACGGAGTCTGTCTAACTGACGCAGGGGATATTCACAAGGTGAGGAATCCACAGGCAGATACTGTATCTACCAGAAAAAGCGTTACCGAAGATAAGTAACTTGTTTGTATGGTATGGTATTGTTGGCTATGGTATGGCCTGTCATCAGTGGCGGCTGATGACCTTTGAAAGTGGTGAGGTGTAAAGGTTCGGGATCAGTGCCCTGTGGCAGGTGCGCTTCCAAAGTCCACACACAGTTATAGCTATTGTCATCCCTTTGCACATGCGCCTCGTTCACGTATTGCTCGGTCCACAGAGTCCAGCATCAAGCATCGCCATAGAAAAAATAAACAAAAATGCAGTTGTTTGGCAGGTCCTGATCATGTCAGATTGCTGTATAAACTGAAGCCTATTGGAGGTTTGCTGAGGTTTTCTTTCAGGGGAATGAGGAAGGTTTTTCTCTGTCCCCTTTGTGCTCTCTGTACATAGATCTGCCCCTGAAATTCAGAACCCCCAGCCGAAAACAGGTCTCAGCACAATGCATGCAAAACTACTACCACACAATGCCCGTCCTTTCATCTTTCATAGGCTTCCCTCTTGTCATACCTCCTGTGCTCTGCCTTTTATCCTGCCATTTTCACCTTCAACGCCACACATTTCAGCCTCCTTCGCATTGCTTATACAGTGCCTGCCTGCTCTGGTTCCCGGCCTGCTCCTTTTGATATCTTTTCATTTTTATATAGCATGAACTTGAGCAGAGATCATTAGAGCCCTTTACAAGCGACCAGATTAAGTTACACGTTTTTTAGACACGTAGATTGACAGCAAGATTCATCAAGCTTAAATCTGCTCGCAAAGGGGCAGATTCTCAGAATCTGCCCCTTTGCGACCGGGATTTTTGCATTTGGGATGCATCATCCCAAATGCAAAAATCGGTAAATAAGAATTCGCTAAATTGCAATTCTTTGCATTTAAGGAATCTCAAATTGAGATTCCTTAAATGCAATGCATGAACCTTTTCAAAATTGCGAATTCGCAATCTGGGGCCGCTATTTACCGCGAAGTCTAACTACGTGGTAAATAGCAAAAACTTAGAAAAATGCCCTTTAGTGCATTTTTCTAAGTTGTATGTTACACACACACATGTCCTTCTGACATGTGTGTGTGCAACACCAGTGTACATTACCATTTCAGGGGTGCAACAGGGTGTCCTTTGGACACCCTGGCACCCTTGAAATTGCTTCCTTATTTGCGATTCGCTAATTGCTAATCACAAATAAGGAATGACTCCCCATTCATTCCTATGGGCCTTTAGGAATGGGAAAGCCATTTCTTATTTGCGATTAAAAATTAGCGTATCGCAAATAAGGAAGCAGTAGAAATCGCTAAAAATATTGCGATTTCTACATGCATCCCGTTTTGCGAGTCTTTAATAGCGAATCCTTAAAATTCGCTATTAAGGACTCGCAAAACATGACTTTGATGAATCTGGGGGTAAGTGATTTGCCCAAAATCACGGGATGTAGAGCCTTGTTATTGTTAATTTATATCTTCACTTAGTACTTAATTTCTTGATGAAGTGAGCATGTTGCATATGTTTTGTATATTTTATGGTTTCGCTTAAATAAAAAAACTGAATTTGAATAAACATGCTCACATCAAAGTCTCTCCAGCTAGGGTGGCCACTCCCACAAAATTCTCAGAACAAAAAGTCTGCAATCCATTCCCATTCCCAGTTTACACAGGCATCACTCCAATACAGGATGAAGGATCGACAACCACCAAGGAGCAAATCCTTTGTTGTAGAGATGTAGAAAGCAGCCACATTCAAATCTGGTCAAAATCTTTGAAAACATTACAGCCAAGATAAGCCTCTCGGGTGAAGGTCAGATGCACTCTGATCAAAGCCTGTGCATCTATGGATCATCCAGTGCCTGAAAGAAAAATTACTTACACTAGCCATCCTGGCACCTATGTGTCCAACTTCAATGAATGTGTAATCTACCGCTTACAGAATGAGATGCCCTACCATATTTTCCTGTTCGTGCTCAAAATGGAAACTAAAATGACGCTGGTAGAAAACAAACCTAGGAGTTTCTAACAAACGACCCAAAACTATGGCTTCCTGGAATAAGATCGAGAAGTTTATGTAACATTTTGCAATTATATTATTATATTTTTTAAAAAAGGCACTGGAATGATGACCCCACTTACCGTTGTCCTGCGCCGCTGCCTCCCGCCCTCCCCTCCGCCAATCACAACGCAGTGAGGCGCAGCGGGGCGCGCCCCACCAGGGACATTTTCTCAATGTAGGCTGATGCATCAGCCTACATAAAGAAAAAAAAATGATAATGGGTGGTTCTGCTCGAGAGCAGGGGAGAGTGGCTTGCCCACTGTTGTGCATACTGACTGTTTGGGCAGCCTGAGGCCGCCCAGTCAGTATGAACAACAGTGGGCAAGCCACTCCCCCCTGCCTTCGAGCAGGACCGCCCACTCCCAACCAGGCACTTCTGCTTTCTCACAGCGTGAGAAGGCAGAAACATAAATGGTAGTTATTACCATTTATGTTTCTGCCTTCTCGCGCTTCGAGAAAGCAGTGGGGCGCCTCTATAGAAGACTCACCACTGCCTGCCTTTGTATGGTATGGTACTTCCTGTCATTGTCTGGTATGGCTTGATATGTTATGGTATGGCATGGCATGGTATGGTTTAGTATGGCCTGTCATTGTATGGTGGGATACTGGATGGTATGGTCTGTCATGGTATGTTATGGTGTGGTATAGCCTGTCATTGTATGGTATGGTATAGAGTATGGTATGGTATGGCCTTTCGGTGTATAATATGGTATGCATTGTATGGGCTTTCATTTTATGGTATGGGTTGGCCTTTTGTATAGTCAGTATGACCTGTCATGGTTTGGTATGGTGAATGGTATGGTATGGTAACGGAGAGAGGGGTCAAAAGCCACAGGGAAGGATGGTGGAAGAAGGGGGCAAAGGCACACGATGGAGGGTGGGAGGAGGTAAAGCCTGCATGGACTAACAAAGGGAGAGAGGGCAAAACAAAGGAATATCAGGTCTCCAATAAAAACAAACAAACAAAGTCAGAAAAATATGTGACGCACACTCCAAAAATAAACTTTCTCAACTATGGTGGAACGTGATTGAAGCAGTAACAAAGAGAGAGAGTTCAAAAGCCATTGGGGTGGAGTGTAGGACTGAAGGGGGAAAAGTCAACACGAACCAAAGGAAGAACGTGGGAGGGAGTGGGGCAAAGGCACCTATTCAAAGAGTGGAAGGGAGTTCATGGTTAAAGGCAACATGGACGGACGGAGAGTGGGGCACCATGAAAGAATGCATTCAACCGAGATGGTGACACTGGCGGTCCAGAATGTACTAAGAAGCAATGCAGACAAGGACATTCACCAAGCACTGGTACTTCTTGACCTGTCGGCCGCATTCGACACGGTCGACCATACCATCTTGGTCGACCGTGTCGAACAGGCTGGCCTGAGAGGCTCGGCACTTAGATGGCTGAAGTCATTTATCTCGGAGCGTACCCAGGCAGTGAGATTAGGAACTTTTACAGCCCCTAAAATCAAAAACGAATGTGGAGTCCCTCAAGGCTCGTCCCTGTCCCCACTTTTATTTAATTTGTATTTACGACCCCTGTTATTTTCATTAAAAAAGTTTAGAGCCTTAATTTTTAACTATGCAGATGATCTGCAACTGATCTTCTGTCTGGACTCCCCTGGCGCGGCCACCGAATTTCGGGAGGCCATGGTTCACATTCAGAGATGGATGGGCCTAAATCACCTGAAACTCAACCCAGGCAAAACTGAATTGATTTTGCCTGGGAAGAGTGAACTGTATTGGGGACCACACTTCTGGCCTCCAGAAATGGGAGACCCTCCAGCTAAATCCCAAACAGTTAAGAGCCTAGGAATCACTTTCAACGAAGATCTTTCGCTCAAAAGTCAGGTAGGGACTCTGGTATCTGCAAGTTTCTTTCAGCTTCGCAAGATTAAGAAGATTGCCCACCTTTTAACCCACCCTGCTCTGATTCAGGTCATTATTGCTCTTGTGCTGTCCCGTTTGGATTACTCCAATAGTTTATATTTGGGTCTACCGGCGGGGCAGCTCAAGAGACTTCAACTGGTCCAGAACCAAGCGGCCAGGTTGATTTGCAAAATTCCTAAGTGGCAGTCTATCAGACCTGGACTGGCCAGTCTCCACTGGCTGCCTGTAGCGCAGAGAGCAGCATTCAAAGCGGGATGCATTATCTTCAGGGCTCTACAAGGTAAGGGCCCTGGATTCATTAGCAGCCTGCTTGTCAGTTACACTCCCTCCCGTGCTCTCCGCTCCGGCCAAAAGAACTTGTTAGTGGTGCCCCGGATCAGGAAACAACGCCAGGGAGGAGGATCCTTCCACTTCCTAGCTTCCTCCCTGTGGAACTCCTTGCCACTGCCGCTAAGGCTCCATGAAGATCTGTTAGCCTTTAGACAGGCTTTTAAAACCTGGCTCTTTAAGCAAGCTTATCCTTAGTTAACTTTTCTTTCTGTCACATGTTATGTTTTGCCAGTCTTCCACAGCGCCATGAAGCCTACGGGCGTACGTGCGCTTAATAAATTTAATTTAACATAACATAACATAACATAACGTAGAACCAATGTCGGTGGAAGGGGGGACTAGAATACCCACCTTTAAGGGGACAGTCCCTGGCACAATCATTGATTATATATTTGTGACCCCAGGTACCTTAAACAGGGCTATTTCTTATTGTACAGTCCCCTCTCTTCACAGTGACCATAATCCCGTACTTCTTGAGGTCGCCTGGTGGGACTTCATGGGGCCGATGCCGGGGCATATAAAAACAGGGTACACTTTACGCCCAGTGGACCAGGGTAGAAGGCTCAGGGCAAACGTGGTCCCGGACAATTTTTATGCTGAAATCTTCCCGAAAATCGAGGACCACGTGGCGACCTGCCAGAACCCAAGCACCACAGATCACGAGATAATGGGTGCCTTCCAAACTATTTGCGGCCAAATTTCGCTGGACCTCACGGTTAAACTGAGGCAGGGCGTCAATAACCAGCATAGCTGGTTTGACGCAACATGCTCGAAAGCACACAAATCCTTAATGGCTGCTCTCAAAGTACAACCTAGGGTGAGGGCGGACATTGCCATATTGAGGAAGGAATATAAGCGAGTAATTAAGGTTAGGCAGGACAAAATTAAGAACGAAGCTTGGGAGAATCTACTCTGCACGGACATCCTACAGGATAGCAGGCAATTCTGGGCCATAATTAACCAGCCCTTCTTTTCCGACTCGACCAATTCCGCCATGGATTGTGTCATCCCGGATGACAAATGGCTGGCCCACTTCAGATCAGTATATGGAGATACTGACACTGTTGGTCATGGGAGCAACACGACGGTGCCTGAGGCCCCCCCCATATGTTTCAATAGGGTTGAGGTCGAGAAAGCAATACTGGCCACTACTAAGAATAAAGCCCCTGGGCCCGACGGGGTGCCAGTTGACTTTTACATACACTCTCCAAAGCTATGGGCTGGCGTTTTAGCCAACGTATTTACCGCCGCCAATGGCAACCCTTTACCAACTACCTCGGTAACTTCTACCATCGTTCCCATATTCAAGAAGGGTCACTGTGATGACCCAGGGTGCTATAGGCCTTTATGCCTTTTGGACTCTACAATCAAGATCTTAGGCAGAGTCCTTTTGGCCAGGCTAAGGGACAGTTTGGAGAGCTGTGGGGGCTTGGCTGACATCCAGTACAGGTTTAGAGAGAGGAGAGGAACATTAGAGCAGTGTTCCAACTTACACTTGTTGGTCTCGAAGTATACGGTGGCCAAGGAGGGGCCACTATTCCTTGCGTTTATGGACCTCTCCTCGGCCTTCGACTTGGTGAACAGGTCTAAGTTGTGGGACATCCTCCTGAGGATTGGGATTGATGAGGCTCTGGTTAGGTATATGGCTTCACTCCATCAAGAGCTATTTGCAGTTGTGAGGGTCACCAAAGAGGGAAGGTGCACGTCCAGTTTTAATTCTATGCGTTGGATCAGGCAGGGCGGCATACTGGCCTCCCTGCTCTTTACAATTTACATCAATGGTCTGGGTAGCTACCTGGAAGAAGTGGATGGAGACGTTCCTCGTGTAGGAGAAGTTAAGATCCCTGCTCTCCTATACGCGGACGACGCGGTGCTGATAGCCCGCACTGGCGTCTGTCTCCAACGGCTCCTGGATGCCTTTGGTACCTTTATGGACCAACTAGATTTGAAGGTTAACTCGAACAAGTCACATACCATGGTTGTTGGGCACCACAGAAAAAAAGGTATAGCTAAAACTTTTAAATGCAAGGGTGAAGTCGCCACTAGAGTTGCGGCTTTTCCTTACCTGGGGGTGCTTTTTGATGATAGGGGTTCATGGGGTCCCCAGGTCAGGGCAAAAAGCCTGGGGGTGACTAGGTCATCAGCGGCTCTTATGGGCTTCGCAAATAGGCTGGGCACTAGACCGATGGAAGCCCTCTTAAAGGTCTATAACAGTAAATGTATTTCTCAGGCAATGTACGGCGCACCGCTTTGGGGTTATGTATGCCTTGAATCAATATAGAAGGCAGAAAACAGATTTTTACGTTCCCTTTTGTCTGTCCCCCAGTCCACACCAACCTTTTCCATAACGCAGAGGTGGGCCTGGACTACGTTAGCGATAGGCTAAACATAGCACCTTTGATCTTTTGGCTAAATACATGGCTCAATAAAGAACTAACCCTTAATCACATGATTATGAAGGATGTCATGTCTTTGGACCATCTCAGAAGGGTGCCATGGATGGCCTATTTGAAGAATTCTTTCGTAGAACTGGGTTGCCCGGAACTCTTTACAGACCCTTCTGGTATTAGGAAACAGGACGTAGATATTGTTAAGAAGCAGTTCATGATTAGGGCAAGAGTGGGCCGTGAGGAAAGGGAACTGCAGAAGCCAGCAGTGAGAAGACACTATCTACTAGTGAACTCCATTGCACTTAAACCCTACTTAAGTTTTGTTACTAGGCCATTTCACAGGTTTCTTCTGACTAAGTTCAGATTTAACCTCATACATTTTTATTTAGGCCGTTTTAATACATGGGATAAACCTGAGTCAGCCCCGCCTTGCACCTGTGATAATCTTTCTGTTCAAGATACCTTGCATTTTGTTATGTTTGGTGGTTTCTTTTCAGATTTTAGGAAAAGACATTTGCTACCTGTTTTAAGAGAGGCTGGCTTCTCCCAGGTGAGACCAGCCTTGTTTTATCTCCAATCACTGTGTAACATTCGCATCACATTTTGCATGGCAAACTTCTTAGTGGCGGCGGCTAGATCTAAATAACGCAAGACATTACCAGGTTTCTCCCAATGAACTGTATTTTAAAATCTTTTTATCCCAAATATCTTGTTAAATCAATTTGATTAGTATGAAATTGTATAATAGTTTTTTTTATCTGTATAAAAATGTTTTTATCCTCTTTGTATGATTTTTAACTAAATCGAATAAAGATTCTTTGACTGACTGACTGTGTATTACACCAGACAAGGTTCTGCACCCAGTTATTTTTCTTGGGAGTTCTGCCTCTGACCCCACACTCTTCTCTTAGCCAATAGTAGTGCTATTGCCATGAATTTCCTGACTTGCTTAGATTTATCTTGAACATAACACTATTAGTGCTATTAACCCCTTCACTGCGGCGGCTATTCCGCCGCAGTGCTAAGGGGGCGGGGCGGAAATGTGGCAGGCGCATGCTGGTGACGGAACCGCTCCGTCACCAGCGCCGGTTGCGCTGTGCTTATGACGGAGCGGTTCCGTCATAGCCCCGCCCGCTCAATAGAACGCTCAGCGCAGGCGCAGAATTCGCGCCGCGCAGGAGTGTCGGGCGGGCCATGACGGAACCGCTCCGCCATCAGCACAGCGCCACCGCAGCTGATGACGTAGCAGTTCCGTCATCAGCATGCAAAGGGTTAACAGTGTTTTCTGTATGTGGTCTTCCACCATGGTATTCACTTTCTTATAGATCTTTTCCCAGCCTTCGTTTATTGCCAGGCATGCCCACACTAGATTCAGAAAATCTGCATCAGGGGCCCGGCATCTCCAGCATCTAGGATCTGTCTCAAACCATTTCTCCTGAATAGGCTGAGTGATACATTGTATATGTGATATAGGTATTTATAGTACACTAGTCAGTGTCTACCGCTAGCTGAACTTCTTGGGTTTGGGTGCAGCAATATGTCCAGGTAACGTTACCACCTCCTTCTCCTGTATTTCAACTCTAAGACGGCTGGGCCTTATGCTATAGCTCTGTACCAGGCATAGTCTGCATTGCTATAGCTTACATAAGAGGTTTCAGTCCAGTCGGGAGGCCACAGGATATCAAAGTATCAGAAGTTTCCAGTTGGTGGGATCAGCAGGGTGTCCTGAATCGGACTCTAATCGATTGGGATAAAAGTTTTTATAATTAAACATCTAACACATTGTAATGGGCGTGATCCTAATAGTCTTGTAGTGTAAGCAAAGAGCCCTCCTTTTACAGATCTCCCATAGTATAGAGCTTCCTGTTTATCAGTTATTTCTAGGCAGCGGTTTACTAGTGACCTGTAATTGTGGATTATTCTTCATGGGGAACCCAGGGGAGTATTTCTTGTCTCTGGCAGTCATAGCAGCTAGTTTCGAAGGAGCTCTGATTACACAGTCCCCTGTGGGTTTTTCTTCCCTGTGTCTAGTGGAGGTCCTGAAGCAGTGGATAATTCAACAAGGTAGGCTAGCCCTGGTCACACACCCCTCTCAAGCCGCTCCCAAGAACCCCCATGCAGTTCCCACAGGAGATTGAGTCACCTCAAGAGACTTCACATCCATTCCCATCATGTCCTCCTCCAGCAAGAGTGTACCTAAATGTCCCCTCCCCATTCTGGGAAAATCATAGTTTGTAGCAGGGTCAGCTCAGGATCCCAACTGTTCTCCATCTTCAGGGCCAGGCCACGCTGGGTCCCATCTTCCTCATTCTGTTTCGCTAAGAATCCTATGTTCATGTGCATTCCGTGGTTGGCTCTTGAGGTTTATCTTCTAAACAGTGTTATTTAGGAATAGTGCTGCTGCCTGGGATCCTGCGAAGATGTGGACTTTCCTGACCCAGTTGAAGCACAGCTTGGTGGGGTACAGCATGAAATATTTGATATCTGCCTCACGAAGTCATTTCTTTGCTGGTCGAAACTTCTGTCTCGCCTCCTGCACTGCCATTGTAAAGTCTAAGTAGATTGATACTCTCAATTCGGAGTGCATCAAGTCCCCTTTACCTCTAGCCAGCCAGAGTATTGTGTCATGATAATAGTACCTCAGTAGTTTTGCGATGACGGCGCATGGGGGGCCCTAGGCACTAGCGACCTATGGGTCCTTTCTAGCATGTACATGTGGGGCAGATTGCCTTGGCCAAATCGTTAGGCCACCATCTCTCCTCTAGAGCCCTCAATTCTCCCAGTTTCTGTTGTCTCTCGTGTTCCCAGAATGCATAGATTACATTTGCCAGATCACATTTCTAGGTCCTCACTATGGGATTTGAGTCTCTTGATGTCTTTAGCCATTTCTTTTTGTGCATTTGCCATTTTCACAGACTCGTCCTCCATGGTGTATACACACTGTTGCACTGTGCTTATTCTTTGTTGCTTGCTTACCTATCTGCTCTTTCAGGCCATTCAGGCCAGGTGAGATCATCAATTTTGCCGTTTATTGTAGACAGGCTATAATGAACTTCTAGCATTAGTGCTCTCCTATCTAAGGCTTCATCTGCAGCATCTCCTACAGCCTGGTCTACCCCCTCCTCTCCTTTTCCCTATGGTTTTGTAGATTTCTTAGCCTCAACTACAGTCCGGACTTCCACAGATCAGAGTTCCCCATTGTCAGGGTTCAGCAGCTCACCAATACCCTCAGCTACTTTGTATTGTAACAGGTGCATCTCTAGCACTCCTACAGCAGAGGTTTGTTGGGGCAGCTCACCAGCATCAATATACTTCAGCATCTAAGTAGTGTCCCAACTCTTGGCTTTATCACCACTTTTTAGTCTGGTGGTCGTGATATAATATTGTGGGACCCCGAATCTGCAAAACCGGCCAACTAGACATCAGTTTTAATTTCCTTCTCTAGCCACCCTCCTCACTGCAGCAGCTCAAAGACCCAGGCTCGTCCAGCTAAAAACAGCAAGCCCGCAAGGGGAGGCCTCTTAGTTGCATCTGCTCCTCCCTCCTTTCAGGTACTGCCAGAAGTCCCCAGGGCCCAGCGGCCTGAGAGAAACCCAATGCAGTGGCTCCTCTGAGCCATTGCCCCAGCATGAATGTCCACCATCTGGTGCTACTCCGAAACCTCCAAGCCGTGGCTTAATGTAGACCTCTGGCACAGTGTGACCCCTAGCTGGCAGTGCAGAGTTGGGATCTGCCAGCCTCTGCTCCTGGCAAGCACCCCCACCACAAAGAACCTATTACAGCATGGTTTGCCAGCGGATACGGAGTCATTTTGCTATTTTTTCAGCATCAGTGTCTTCTAACCAAGGCCATCTTGTCAGCAGCTCTCTAGTGCCCCCCTTAATGTCGTAATTTTCCTTTGTGTGGGTAGGGGTAGAAATAAAATAATTCTCTTTGTTCATAAAAATGACTTTATGGCTGAAGAATGATTCATTGTGGTAGCCTTTGTTCACTCCCTATATCCACACCTCCCCTAAGGCAGACCA
Organism: Lissotriton vulgaris; assembly: GCF_964263255.1. Classification (NCBI taxonomy): domain Eukaryota; kingdom Metazoa; phylum Chordata; class Amphibia; order Caudata; family Salamandridae; genus Lissotriton; species Lissotriton vulgaris. Next base: position 504,564,675 of record NC_141687.1, on the reverse strand, counting down.
GACTGCTCAGCCATGCGACTACTGAGGGTCAAATGCAAAAGGGGCTCTTCGCCTAGTTGCTCAAAGTCCATAGTAGGTCGGCAAGAGACATCAGGAGTAAAAAGCCTCAATCCGAATGGTAGGGCCCAGTAACTCCTGTTTGCCCTGTGTTCCTCTGAAAGAGGTTCTGACAATGATGACTGAAAATAAGTTCCTGTCGCCAGAAAATAGTGTGGCTGAGCCCCACCTGTAACCACTAGCCCAAATTAAGCACGCAATTTCTGGCAGCATTAATTTGCCTGTCGCAGGTGCTCCACTTAAACAATGTTTGCAAAGGAATTTTTATGTAATACCATACCCAACATGGTTTTGACTGGACAACTGCATCCTGTTTTGTTTATAATTTATGTACTATCACATATCCTGCACAGTGTTATAGAAATTTTGCACTGGCGAAAAAAATACCATTGCAATCCCATTCTGAACTGCTTTGCTACTTCTCTATCAGTTAGGTAATTTGGCGAAGAAATTTCTTGATAGTCCACAATGCAACAGCACAAAAATGAATGGATAGGTTGTAAAACCAATGCCGGCCCTTTCTTTTGCTAATAATTTAAACGTGCATACCTCACAGAAATTTTAATGAATAAAACTGAATCAGTGAACCAGTATCTTTGAAAAAGAAGCATTGGCAAAACCATCAGTTCTGGCCTATTCAAGATCCTTTGGCTTTGTCAATATTTTGAACAATAGCACAGCTGCTGTAAAAGGCATAGTCTGGTATGGTTGGCCTGGAATTGGATAGTATGGTATGTTATTTTCTGATGGATACATCTGCCAGTGGATTCCTCACCTTGTGAATATCCCCTGCGTCAGCAACATTCGGAAATTCTTTTTGTTGCTTTGCTCCTACGTGGACGACTTCACAGAAGCACGGCATCGCGCGCTGCTCCGCTGACATCACCGACTCCATAATAGGCCCACGTCGGCGTGATGACATCAGTTCCCTTTTCCCTTTTTTATGTCATCGAAGAAGACTAGATTCAAGCCGTGTGGTGAATGCGGGAAAATGATGTCGATCACGGACCCACATGAAGACTGCGTTTGGTGCCTGAGTTCAGACCATGATGTTCAAGGGTGTCCATCCTGTAGGAAAATTAATCCCAAGGCCCTTCATGAGAGAGAGGCGAAACTCTGGTTGCCAAGATGAAAGGTTAAAAGGACAGGAAGAGTTCGAGGTCACGATCGAGGCGGGCGAGGTACCCCTCTGGAGCACCGGCTGGTCCCATGGGTCCGATGGCATTTAACCTGGGAGTGCCCCAGTCTTATGCTCCGTCTCCGTTCATGCCATTCATGCTGGCTCCGACACCGCCTCAGCATTTCTCGGCGCCGCCAAAGCCTTCGACGCCGATGCCTTCGTCACCGGCACCGGTTCCGGTCCGATCTCGAGAACAGCGGCCTGGTCCACAGGCTCCGAACTCGACACCGGCTCCGGCTCCGTCGGAGTCGATTCCGGATCCACCGACGCCGTTCCCGAAGGAGAGGTCGAGGTGTGAGGCTGAGCGACTTCTGGAGGAGAAAAGATACGGAGAAGCCGAGAGGGAAGAGGGTGAGCTGCAGGAATCATTGGCTTTCTTTGATGACTTAAGGGAGGCTAGTGGACTGGAACGGTCTCCGGATTGAGAGTTAGTCTCTGTCACGGACGCCCCTTCTAAAGATGTGACTCCATATTACGTAGTCATCAGGAAGGCGGTGGATCTTTTGAATTTAACTCTACCTATTGTAGAGTACAAGTCGAATATTTTGGCAGAAGTCCTCCACTCTTCATTTTCTGCTGTAGAGCCCATGCTTCCTTTCAATGAAGCTTTGACGGAACCAATCTTAGAGGTGTGCAATAGACCTCTTACAGCTCCTGCTGTTTCAAAAGCTGTTGCAAAAAGATACAGGGTGGCTCCTGGTGACCCAGACTTTTTATCTTCGCATCCTTTGCCGGAGAGTTTGGTGGTACAGGCTGCCTGCTCCAAGAAATCTGCAGCTTTCCCTCAGGTGCCTGGGGACAAGGAATCTAAAAAGCAGGACCAAGCCGCAAAGAAAATCTTTTCATTGGCGAGTATGGTTCTCAAGTCAACAAATGCTACATGCCTCTTGGGGCATTATAACCATGCTTTGATGGATTCTGTGAAACCGCTAGTTCCTAAAATTCCAGAGGAGGACAGACATTTTTTTAACGAGGTGCTTGTTGACACTCAAGCTGCTGCTCGGCAGGTCATCCAGAGTGGGTTGGACACAGCTGACTCGGTTGCAAGAGTAATGGGATCTTCAATTGCCACCAGAAGAGCGGCCTGGTTGAAGTCCTCCGAATTCTCTGTGGATGTCCAGGCTGCCTTAATGGATCTACCTTTTGATGGCTCGGACCTTTTCGGAAAAAAGGCTGATGCTGCGTTGGAGAGATTCAAAGGCAGCAGAGGTACAGCCAGATCCTTGGGTTTACAACCCAGGGGAACTGTTGGCAAAAGGTATAGGGGTTTTGGGAGGTCCTCCTTTCGTCCCTACAAGCCTATGCCTACGTGGAGAAATGTGGCTCAATGGTTAGAGCGGCAGACCCTGATGCAGAGGTCTAGCCCGGGACCAGGGTTCAATTCCCTGCCTCGGCGGGTCTTGGGCTCAAAAATTCCACGGACCTGATAATTCTCGCCTCTGTGCCTATTCCAATCATGGAGTCCCACTCTGCAACTCTGGGCAATAGCTTGCTTAATCTCCACAACGGCCCCCACAACTCTAAGGATGCCTGGCCTCCACCTTGGGGGTGCGCAGGAGTGGACGCCTCAGAGGGAAAGTCAGGATGGGTTCCACAGCGGTATTCGTACAAGCGCCTTGAAACCCTTGCGGGTGAGTAGTGCGCTATACAAGTATCAATTTACATATACATTTATGCAACAGCAGTAGCAGCAGCAAAATCCACTGTATGAGTCACACAGGGGCAAACAAAGAGCTCGTCCTTGAGGACGTCAAGCTTCTTCCTCCTCCTCCTCTTCCTCCTCCTCCTCTTCCTCTCCTCCTCTTCCTCTCCCCGCCCCCTCCAACATCAGCAAAGCAGCCCTAGATCCGCCATTCCAGATCATGCAGGTCCTGTGGGGGGTCGGCTTACCTATTTTCTACGAGATTGGGAATTGGTCACATCGGACCTTTGGGTTCTCAATCTCGTGGAGAATAGGTATGCTCTTCCCTTCCGGGAGTTCCCTCTGAATTACCCTCCTTGACAAGGGTTTCGCTCGGAGGACCACCTGCTACTCCTGCAGGAAGAAGTCCTGGCGTTACTGAGAAAAGGTGTGATAGAGGTGGTTCCGGAACAGGAAATGGGTCAGGGATGCTACTCCCGGTATTTCCTGATCCCCAAGAAGGATGGCAGACTTCGTCCAATCCTGGATCTCAGGGTCTTGAACCTCTTTCTGAAGCAGGAGAAGTTCAAGATGCTCACCCTTGCGCAGGTTCTTCAAGCACTGCTGGAAGAAGACTGGATGGTGTTGATCGACTTGCAGGATGCATATTTCCACATCCCCATCCTGAAGTCGCACAGGAAGTATCTCCGTTTTACGGTGGGATTGCAGCATTTCCAGTTTGCAGTCCTTCCGTTTGATCTTACTACTGCACCTCGAGTTTTCATCAAGGTAATGGCTGTGGTGGCGGCACATCTCAGAAGATCAGGTGTACAAGTTTTCCCTTATCTGGACGATTGGCTAATCAAGGCAGAATCCCAGAAGGTGCTCCATCATCTGCAAGTCACAACTCAGTTGTTGTTCAGATTGGGTTTTTCAATAAATGTACCCAAATCTCTCCTGGTGCCCTCCCAGCACAACCTGTTTGTAGGTGCTGTACTGGATACAACTGTGTGTCGGGCATTCCCTCCTCCTCAAAGGATTCACGACATACAGGAAATGATTCCTCTGTTTCACAATGGAGCGGTTGTTCTAGTCCTGAAGGTCCTCCGTCTGCTCGGTCTGATGGCTTCTTGCATTCTGTTGGTCAACAATGCACGCTGGCATATGAGGGCACTCCCGTGGTACCTCCCCAGGCAGTGGTATCAGCACAATGGAGATCCCAGGAAGTCCGTGAGGATCTCCAGAGAAGCTGCAGCGGATCTGTGTTGGTGGAGCGTGGAGGGCAATCTGTCTCAAGGAAGACCCTTCCATCTTCCTCCGTCGGTGGCCATAGTAATAACGGATGCATCCACTCTAGGGTGGAGTGCTCATCTGGGGGATCTGGAGATCAAGGGTCTTTGGTCTCCAGAGAAAAGGTTGTTTCGCATCAACCTTTTAGAGTTGCGGGCAATACATTTAGCTCTCAAGGCCTTCCTCCCTCCCCTTCGCGGTCAGTCAGTTCAAGTCCTAACGTACAACCCGACCGCGATGTGGTATGTCAATTAGCAGGGAGGAGTGGGGTCGCGGTGCCTCTGCAGAGAGGCTCTGCGTCTCTGGTCCTGGGTTCAGGACCAAATGATTTGTCTGATGGAAAATCATCTTGCCGGGGTTCTGAACATGCGTGCAGACAGTCTCAGTTGGCAGTTCTCAGGCGATCACGAGTGGAGGCTTCATCCGGAGGTGGTTCGTCACGTCTTTCAGACGTGGGGGACTCCTCGGGTGGACCTATTTGCTACTTACGAGAATGCTCACTGCCCGTCATTCTGCAGTCTCCAGTATCCGATGCAGGGAGCTTTGGGGGACGTGCTTCAGTTGAGTTAGGACTCAAAACTCCTTTACGTGTTTCCTCCCATACCCTTGATTCCTCGGGTTCTGAGGAAGATTCGCCAAGATCGGGCCCAAGTCATATTGATCGCCCCGGATTGGCCAAGAAGGTTGTGGTACACAGATCTTCTCCACCTGTCCTTGTGCCTGGCGCTCCATCTCCCTCTCAGGGCAGTTTTCCTCTCTCAGATGGAGGGGCAGGTTCTACACCCCTACCTTCAGACCTTACACCTTTATGCCTGGAGATTGAACGGGGCAACCTGAATTCTTTTTCTCTCCCACATGATGTGGCGGATGTCATCTTATCAGCCAGGCGTCATTGCACCAAGCATATCTACTCTTATAGGTGGTCCAAATTTGTCTCTTGGTGTGGGGAGAAATCCATTGACCCTTTGAAGGCTCGTTTGTCTGACATTCTTCAGTTTGCGCTTTCTTTGGCTCAGCAAGGGTTTCCTGTAGCTACAGTGAAAGGTTATCTTTCGGCTTTGTCAGCATTCCTTTGCCTGCCAGATCAGCCGTCCTTATTTAAATCTCCTATTGTTTTAAGGTTTTTAAAGGGCCTTACAAATACATTTCCTCCTACTCCCTTTATTGTGCCTCAACGGGACTTGAACCTTGTACTTACTTTCTTGATGGGTTCACCTTTTGAACCTTTGCACAAGTGTCACTTGAGACTGTTGTCTTTTAAAACGGTCTTCCTTATTGCAATTACCTCGGCAAGGAGGGTAAGTGAGCTTCAAGCTCTTAGTTCAAGGCCCCCATTCTTGACCATTCATGCTGAACGAATGGTACTCAGGACTAGGGCTGCTTTTCTGCCTAAGGTGGTAACTCCCTTCCATCTAGGGCAGTCCATTACCCTTCCTATCCTCCTTTCACCCTTCCAAGGAGGAGGAGCGACTTCACCGCTTGGACCCGAAGAGGGCGGTGAGCTTCTGCCTGGACGGAACCAGAGAGTTCAGAGTGGATGACCAGCTCTTTGTTGGTTTTGTTGGAGACAGAAGAGGCAAGGCGGTGCACAAGCGCACGCTGTCGAGATGGATTGTCTTGTGTTGATACACGCGACAATCCATCTCGACAGCGGGTAAGGAACCTCCTGAAGGTTTAAGAGCTCATTCCACTAGAGCAAGGTCTCGTACATCTGCTTTGTCTTGGGGTGTACCTGTAGAGGACATTTGTAGAGCAGCGACTTGGGCTTTCCTCCACACTTTCGCGAAGCATTACTGCTTGGATTCCGAAGTGAGGAGGGACGGCCACTTTGCGCGTTCTGTCCTCCAGTATATTCTGATATAGGAGAGTGGACACCCTCCTCCAGGAGTGGGGACTGCTGTGGAACTCTATTCACAAGTGCGTAATCCACTGGCAGATGTATCCATCAGAAGAACAAGTTACTTACCTTCGGTAATGCTTTTTCTGCTGGAGACAGTATCTGCCTGTGGATTCTTCACTGGCCCACCCGCCTCCCCGTTGTCCACTCTTCTGTACCTGATTTACTGAAATGATATTTTATTGTCAAAGGTAATGTGTTATTATAATTGCTTTCCTGCATTTGCTACACACTGTGTGTGTTATTTTGATTATTTGGTACTATGTACATTGTGTGTGTATCTACTGTTGTTGATCCGTCTGTGTACCTCAAAGGCACGGAAAAAAGGGCGGAACTGATGTCATCACGCCGATGTGGGCCTATTATGGAGTCGGTGACGTCAGCGGAGCTGCGCGCAATGCCGTGCTTCTGTGACGTCGTCCACGTCGGCGCGAAGCTACAAAAAGAATTTCTGAATGTTGCTGACGCAGGGGATATGACAGCAAAATGAGGCATATTTCCACCTCAAACCATATGCACTGCATATATAGCGCCCACTCGGCTCCAAGTTCCAAAATGTATCCATCAGTTCTACCAACTAATCCAATTAATCCATACTTTAACTCAAATTATTTCTCCATATGTTCATTCAATGTTCCACTTGCGGGGTTTATATGGCAGGTTCCCAAGTTTCTGATGTTTAAACTGTGCCCATCCAGGCCTCTAGTTTACACACGACAAGTGCCACGGTTCTTTCAAAGCAGTGTTTTATTAAAAATCCCAATGCATTTCGGGCGGGATACGCCCTTCGTCAGGGAACACTAGAAAATGACAAAAACATAGCACATTTTTATGGCTGAATATGACGTACATCATGTGCATTATATTACTCGTTTAACTTGTTTATGCATTACATTTACTAAATGTCACTATTCACATTATGCAGACTGTTGGAATACATGATTACTTCACAGAAGTCTCACTCTGAATAAAGCCTGCACATGTTCTTGTATGGCGGTTTGTATACATATTAAATGCAAAAGACAGGTATTCGATCTCTCGCGCTGAACACATAACTGTAAATCGTTTTAATTAAACATTTGCCCCGGACCCACACTGTTACATTCCTAGCCCCTCTCTCAGTGCTGGGTGATTACCAAGCGTATTATCCTTGCGTGTCTCCTCTCCCCCATATTTCACAGTTTGCTTACTGAGGTATTACAACATTTCTTAATAGGTGTGCTTACTGCACTTTCTGTACTTTACTTATGCCTTAATGTTTAACAAGTAACCCCCATGTACTTTTGGAGCACTCTATCAACAGCCTAATACCTTTTGTGAACCATCCCCCGATTAACCTACTTTGCCATACCTGCTTCGGAGATTTTAAAATGCTCGGTTCCCACCTCACGGAGTCTGTCTAACTGACGCAGGGGATATTCACAAGGTGAGGAATCCACAGGCAGATACTGTATCTACCAGAAAAAGCGTTACCGAAGATAAGTAACTTGTTTGTATGGTATGGTATTGTTGGCTATGGTATGGCCTGTCATAAGTGGCGGCTGATGACCTTTGAAAGTGGTGAGGTGTAAAGGTTCGGGATCAGTGCCCTGTGGCAGGTGCGCTTCCAAAGTCCACACACAGTTATAGCTATTGTCATCCCTTTGCACATGCGCCTCGTTCACGTATTGCTCGGTCACAGAGTCCAGCATCAAGCATCGCCATAGAAAAAATAAACAAAAATGCAGTTGTTTGGCAGGTCCTGATCATGTCAGATTGCTGTATAAACTGAAGCCTATTGGAGGTTTGCTGAGGTTTTCTTTCAGGGGAATGAGGAAGGTTTTTCTCTGTCCCCTTTGTGCTCTCTGTACATAGATCTGCCCCTGAAATTCAGAACCCCCAGCCGAAAACAGGTCTCAGCACAATGCATGCAAAACTACTACCACACAATGCCCGTCCTTTCATCTTTCATAGGCTTCCCTCTTGTCATACCTCCTGTGCTCTGCCTTTTATCCTGCCATTTTCACCTTCAACGCCACACATTTCAGCCTCCTTCGCATTGCTTATACAGTGCCTGCCTGCTCTGGTTCCCGGCCTGCTCCTTTTGATATCTTTTCATTTTTATATAGCATGAACTTGAGCAGAGATCATTAGAGCCCTTTACAAGCGACCAGATTAAGTTACACGTTTTTTAGACACGTAGATTGACAGCAAGATTCATCAAGCTTAAATCTGCTCGCAAAGGGGCAGATTCTCAGAATCTGCCCCTTTGCGACCGGGATTTTTGCATTTGGGATGCATCATCCCAAATGCAAAAATCGGTAAATAAGAATTCGCTAAATTGCAATTCTTTGCATTTAAGGAATCTCAAATTGAGATTCCTTAAATGCAATGCACGAACCTTTGCAAAATTGCGAATTCGCAATCTGGGGCCGCTATTTACCGCGAAGTCTAACTACGTGGTAAATAGCAAAAACTTAGAAAAATGCCCTTTAGTGCATTTTTCTAAGTTGTATGTTACACACACACATGTCCTTCTGACATGTGTGTGTGCAACACCAGTGTACATTACCATTTCAGGGGTGCAACAGGGTGTCCTTTGGACACCCTGGCACCCTTGAAATTGCTTCCTTATTTGCGATTCGCTAATTGCTAATCACAAATAAGGAATGACTCCCCATTCATTCCTATGGGCCTTTAGGAATGGGAAAGCCATTTCTTATTTGCGATTAAAAATTAGCGTATCGCAAATAAGGAAGCAGTAGAAATCGCTAAAAATATTGCGATTTCTACATGCATCCCGTTTTGCGAGTCTTTAATAGCGAATCCTTAAAATTCGCTATTAAGGACTCGCAAAACATGACTTTGATGAATCTGGGGGTAAGTGATTTGCCCAAAATCACGGGATGTAGAGCCTTGTTATTGTTAATTTATATCTTCACTTAGTACTTAATTTCTTGATGAAGTGAGCATGTTGCATATGTTTTGTATATTTTATGGTTTCGCTTAAATAAAAAAACTGAATTTGAATAAACATGCTCACATCAAAGTCTCTCCAGCTAGGGTGGCCACTCCCACAAAATTCTCAGAACAAAAAGTCTGCAATCCATTCCCATTCCCAGTTTACACAGGCATCACTCCAATACAGGATGAAGGATCGACAACCACCAAGGAGCAAATCCTTTGTTGTAGAGATGTAGAAAGCAGCCACATTCAAATCTGGTCAAAATCTTTGAAAACATTACAGCCAAGATAAGCCTCTCGGGTGAAGGTCAGATGCACTCTGATCAAAGCCTGTGCATCTATGGATCATCCAGTGCCTGAAAGAAAAATTACTTACACTAGCCATCCTGGCACCTATGTGTCCAACTTCAATGAATGTGTAATCTACCGCTTACAGAATGAGATGCCCTACCATATTTTCCTGTTCGTGCTCAAAATGGAAACTAAAATGACGCTGGTAGAAAACAAACCTAGGAGTTTCTAACAAACGACCCAAAACTATGGCTTCCTGGAATAAGATCGAGAAGTTTATGTAACATTTTGCAATTATATTATTATATTTTTTAAAAAAGGCACTGGAATGATGACCCCACTTACCGTTGTCCTGCGCCGCTGCCTCCCGCCCTCCCCTCCGCCAATCACAACGCAGTGAGGCGCAGCGGGGCGCGCCCCACCAGGGACATTTTCTCAATGTAGGCTGATGCATCAGCCTACATAAAGAAAAAAAAATGATAATGGGTGGTTCTGCTCGAGAGCAGGGGAGAGTGGCTTGCCCACTGTTGTGCATACTGACTGTTTGGGCAGCCTGAGGCCGCCCAGTCAGTATGAACAACAGTGGGCAAGCCACTCCCCCCTGCCTTCGAGCAGGACCGCCCACTCCCAACCAGGCACTTCTGCTTTCTCACAGCGTGAGAAGGCAGAAACATAAATGGTAGTTATTACCATTTATGTTTCTGCCTTCTCGCGCTTCGAGAAAGCAGTGGGGCGCCTCTATAGAAGACTCACCACTGCCTGCCTTTGTATGGTATGGTACTTCCTGTCATTGTCTGGTATGGCTTGATATGTTATGGTATGGCATGGCATGGTATGGTTTAGTATGGCCTGTCATTGTATGGTGGGATACTGGATGGTATGGTCTGTCATGGTATGTTATGGTGTGGTATAGCCTGTCATTGTATGGTATGGTATAGAGTATGGTATGGTATGGCCTTTCGGTGTATAATATGGTATGCATTGTATGGGCTTTCATTTTATGGTATGGTGTGGCCTTTTGTATAGTCAGTATGACCTGTCATGGTTTGGTATGGTGAATGGTATGGTATGGTAACGGAGAGAGGGGTCAAAAGCCACAGGGAAGGATGGTGGAAGAAGGGGGCAAAGGCACACGATGGAGGGTGGGAGGAGGTAAAGCCTGCATGGACTAACAAAGGGAGAGAGGGCAAAACAAAGGAATATCAGGTCTCCAATAAAAACAAACAAACAAAGTCAGAAAAATATGTGACGCACACTCCAAAAATAAACTTTCTCAACTATGGTGGAACGTGATTGAAGCAGTAACAAAGAGAGAGAGTTCAAAAGCCATTGGGGTGGAGTGTAGGACTGAAGGGGGAAAAGTCAACACGAACCAAAGGAAGAACGTGGGAGGGAGTGGGGCAAAGGCACCTATTCAAAGAGTGGAAGGGAGTTCATGGTTAAAGGCAACATGGACGGACGGAGAGTGGGGCACCATGAAAGAATGTCATGTCTACAATACCACTAAACTTCAAAAATCTGAAAAATGTAAGTGACGCGCACTTAAATTTGATCAAGTATGGCATGTTTGAAGCAGTACCAGAAACAGATATATGGAGAGAGGGGTCAAAAGCCAAAGCGATAGAGGGTGGGAAGAATGGGGGCACATACAACATGGAATTAAGGGAAGGAGTGTGAAAGGCAGAGTGCAAAGGCAATACAGAAAGACATGTCTGTCATACAACTAAAATATCACATTTTAGGATAATATAATGAAGATGCGTAGCGTGAAAATAAACTTTCTCTGCCGCAGTGAAGGGGAACAGGACGGAAATAAACAGCCTGCAAACATGCAGCATTTTAGAGTGCTTCCTAGCACAGGGCAGCTGTCAAAGCTTGGGAAGCTGAAGGACAGTCAGTGGGAATGACAGCAGTACTTTGGCCATGTGCCATGAGAGGAACAAACACACAAAGAGGAAATAAAACCATCAGGCATTAACCAAACAAAAACATCGAAATAAGAGGATGGTGTAGTCAAACATTGATAAGCAAGGCAAAGGCTCGAGGACCCCTTTGGGCTAACAAAATGTCTCACGAGCAACAGTGCATGCCCTGTCACAGGCAAGACCTAAAAAGGAAATCAATGTTATATTACTTTTTAAGCCTCATGGTTTAACTCTGACATTTTCAAATTGGAGAAAATATATTTATTTTCTCTGCATTTTATTGTTTAAACACTGCAACAAGACAACAAAATCAGCTTGTGCCATGTTTGATCTAGAGCAACTGCCATTTGACTCAATGTCTGCTACACTAGAAGAAAAATGGTGCAACTGGATTTGTTTTCCGATGTCATATGTTTGAGTAGGAAGAGCTGCCCTTTCCAAAATGCTGGAAAAGCAGATGCCTCATTTGCCACGCAGAAGTAAATGTATTTTTCTAAAAAAAAATGTTTTAATTGTATTGCAATTCAGAATTATTGCTTTAATTATATAATCATACTCTAAGCTTAAAAGTTGAACTTTGACTCTTTAGTGCAAGACCCTAATCTTGCAGGGCATGTAACAGGAATAGCAGCATGTACAAAAGCCATGCAAGTTTCCTTCACTGTGTCTATGCAGTTTGGTTTGATGGTCCATGGATTTGATGTTGAGGGTGTGTTGATTCTTGACAACACCCAAAACTCTTACCTACCCTGGTAAACTGTGAACTTTCATGTAAGAAAAATGCTAGTCTACAGGTTTTTTTTGCACGATGTAACAATAATCCACTCATTAAGGCTTATTGCATTCAACATATGCTTTTCACAATGACAAGATAGGCCTACTGCCTTTTACATAAGGTTTCATAATAATCCGAAAATAAGGCATATGGCATCTAAAATAAAAACTCCTAGTGAGCCAAGGAGGTCTTAAACCCTATTATTGGCTTGTCACCAGAAGTATCTAGAGAATCTATTAGAGCAGGGGTCTCCAAACCGGTCCTGGAGGGCCGGATCCATGCCAGATTTTTAAAATTACTACATGTATCTCAATGGGGATATCCAAAAAATCTGGCAGGACCGGTTTGGAGACCCCTGTATAGAGACTTCTAGCTGCAGATTCCTTACCTTTGAATTTCCCAGGCATCAGACTGGATAGAGAAACCTTTGTGTGGGCAGTACCCCTGTGCACCATCAAAAGGCTCCGTTCGGTGTCGCATGGTGTCGTTGGCGCCCGATGTGATGTTGCGGTCACCTATATAAGCACCCCAGGTTCTTGGATCTCAGTTCTTTTCTTTCCATGCCAGCCAGTGGTTATCTCTCTTTTTGACAGACTTTTTTCGTTGTTTTGTTGAAGATGTTTTCTTATGTGTCGAGGGTGACAACTAGAAAGGTAGGGTTTAAGCTGTGTGGCATTTGTCACCATTCCATGTTAGTTATCAACCTTCCCCTTGTGTTCTTATGGTGTCTTGAGCACGACCATGACTTGAAGTCTTGCTCGGACAGATGGGCCATGGTGCTGAAGACTTTGAGAGAGCGGTCCTTAAAGCTGCATGTGGCCCAGCAGTCGATGCCATTTAGCTCAACTCCTATGTGGTCTTGGTCCCGATGGAGGAAGTAAAGCCTTCTTTATTGCACTTGAGGTTTGCGTAACACTCAGGGAAGAAGCACAAGAAGAAGTCTAGATGGAATTCGACTTCACCTCGTCCATTGAGAATTTAAAAGACTAGTGAAGAACATCGACGTTCCAGGCACTGTTCTGCGGAGTGCCTCTTCTGGAGTGACTCAGATCAAATTAAAGAGTTTTATGAGGTCATGCATTGAGTATTTGAGCAGGCCGACCCCCTTCGGTGTTCCTTGGTCCCATGGTCCCATGGGGTCGGAGGAAGCCCCATCTGGTTCCACGCTTTTGGCTCTGGCTTCAGCTCCGCTGGGGGGTCATGGATCCGATCCTGGATCCGCAACATTGCCAGTTGTGTCAACGTGACCTACCCCACCACTGGTCTCGACGTTGAATGTCCCAGTGTTGCTGAAGTCCACCAGCGGAATCAGCCCCATTCTCATCCCCAACAACTTGTAGTCAGAACTTCATTGGTTGACACCAATTCCTGCGCTGACAGGGGGTAGTGGAGTTAGGTCATTGCCTGAGCCTTTTGAGGAGCATACAGGCATGGGGGAACAGTGGGAGGGGTCACTTGACCCTTTAGAATACCAGTTATACACCCCTGGTGAGAATTTGTACTGGTATGCAAAACTAGCAGAGGCCTTTTGACTGGACATATCTCCAGGTACTCTCTCCACCTACCATGGCTACAGAGGAAAAATCATCTTATGCAGTGGTGTTGAAGAGGGCAGCAGTAATCCTTGACCTAGAACTTACGTCTGTGGCAATTAAGAATAGCCTCTTGGCTGAAGTGCTTCAACCTGGGGCTTCCTTATCTGAACCCCTATTGCCCTTAAATGAAGCTCTGACTGATGTCCTTCTAGGCACTTGGTCCAAGCCTATCACAGGGGCTCCTGTGAACACGACAATAGGCCGCCACCATCAACCTGCATCAGGAGATCCTAGTTTCATCAGCCAGCAACCTACCCCTGCAAGCGTTGTAGTCCAAGCTTTGACTTCCCATGGCACGTTCCCTGCCAATTGCCCAGACAGGGAATCCAAGAGGCTGGACACACTTAGGAAATAGATGTTGTCTTCTGCCAGCCTAGCATTGCGATCAGTGAATACTGCATGCCTTTGAGCAGTTACTCCCATACTTAATGGGAAACGGTTGTGCAAGTACTGCCAAGGTCCCGGAGGAGGCGCAGGCCATCCTCGCCCAAGCAGTGAAAAATGGGAGGGATGCTGCAAAGTTCACCATTAAGTGTGGTCTAGATATGATGGACTCACTGGGTAAAGCAGTTTCCTCGACGTTGCCCTTAAGGCACCACACCTGGCTGAGAACATCTGGCTTTTCGGGGGTTGGTCAAGCAGACGTGATTGACATCCCCTTCGATGGGACTTGTCTCTTTGGAGAGAAAGCAGACTTGGCGCTGGAGTACTTCAAGGACTCGCAGGCTACAGCCAAGTCCTTGGGCCTCTCAGTGATACCTTTCCCCCAGTCTGCCTTTTGTTTCATTTCGTTGAGAATTCTACATTCAACCCTTCCACCTGCAGTCCATAACATTAGACAAATGGGTTTTGCAGATCATTCAGAGGGGTTATTCCCTTCCTTTCCAATCTTTTCCTCCCCCTTTACTGCCTTCTTTCAAACAGCTGATTGCTATAAGAGGAAGTTGCATCCCTCCTGGCCAAGGGGTGTTGGCTAGGGGTTTGGGTGGACCGGAATAACAGGCGTGGAGGCCGGATATAGTGAGCTATCTCGTAGCTTGTTTTATTGTTGTACAGAAAGTCAAGGTTTTGGGAGGGAAAGAAACAGGGATTGAGGATGTGATAAAGTTCCTGGATGTAGAGCTGTCAGGAGAGGAATGGTCCGGAAATGGTTCTGTAGCCCTGGATGCCTCAGGAGTAGGTCCGTCTTTTTCACGACGTGTCCGGTGATCCTCGGAGGTATGTGGAGAGAGAGAGAAAACAAGGTGATTAGTCCTCAACGCAGGACTGTCTGAGTACTGTCACAGACACCAGGGTTGTGTGAGGGAGGAAGCGAGCGCGAGGAACGGCAGGTCAGCTACGGGAACAGGTAAGAAAGGGAGGGAAGAGGGTGAAGTGACGAGGGTTCAAGTGAGGGGTTTTCTAAACTACCGGGCTCGTGACGTGGTCTATAATTCAAATATACAGTGCACTTAGTGTTCAGAAATGTGAGGGGACACTCTATCTACACTTATATACAAGTCCACCTGGGAGCCAGGAGACAGGGTACTCACATGCCCCGCCGCAACTATCCCGCGAGTTGCGGCCGCTCTCCAGCCACCTCCTGGGGACTCCACCAGTCTTCGCTCCAAACGTCCTCCTCCTCGTCTCCGGTCTTCTCTTCTCCGTCACAGCCGCTTCTTCCGTTCTCCAACTTGGGTTCTCCGCACGCTGTCTCCTGCCACGAGTCCGCCGCCTTGAACGCTCTCTCCTCGCTTCTCTCGGCTTTTCTGTGTTCTGGATCCGGGTAGAGGGCGGGACTTCCGGGGTCAGAACAGGGCGTTTCCGGTCTCCGGTCTGTCCTGGTAGGTTCCTGCAAGGGAAGAGAAAGGGAAGGAGATCGTGTTGCCAGGGACGCTGTTTGGTCGGGTTCAGAGACCAGGGAATTAGTGCTGATCCATCGCCCAATAGAGGTAGGGGACGATTCCGTTCCACATCCCCTTCCCCTAGCTGTCTTTCTTGTGGGGGTTGTTGGGGGAAGGTACCGGGAAAGGTAATCTGCCTTTCCCTGATCCGCCCACTTTCGATGCAGGGTTTTGAACCTGTAGGGTTGCAGGGACAGGAACCATCGTAGGACACGGTCATTGTGTCCTTTGTTTTTGGCCATCCATTCTAATGGGGCATGGTCCGAATACAAGATGAATTCTCGACCCTCCAAATAATATCGGAGGCTTTCTACTGCCCATTTGATAGCCAATGCCTCTTTTTCGACCACGGCGCAGTTCCTCTCTCTAGGGAAGAGCTTTCTACTGAGGTAGAGGATTGGTTTTTCGGCCCCGTTTTGATCTTTCTGAGACAACACTGCACCCAATCCCTGATCCGAGGCATCGGTTTGAAGGATGAAGGGTCTGGTGTAATCGGGGCTAATTAGTACCGGTTTGGACACTAGGGACTGTTTAAGGTTATTAAATGCTTGTAACAGTAAGGGTGTTGGGTGTCGTAGTGCCTCTTCGGTTTTTGTGGTTTTTTTGAGGAGATCTGTTAAGGGAGCCGTGGTTTGGGAGAAGTTGGGTATGAACCTCCTATAGAAACCCAGTAGGCCTAAAAAGGCCCGGAGTTCTTTTTGAGTCTGTGGAAAGGGGATGGACTGTATGACACTTACTTTTTTAGGCCTGAGGACGAATCACACCTTCTCCTAGTAAGAAGCATAGGTACTTCACCGTTTGGGCGGCCAGGGTGGTCTTAGAGGGATTAATGGTAAGCCCATAGCCCCCGAGGGAAGATATGACCTTCTGTAGGTGATACAAGTGTTGAGCCCAATCATCGCTATAGATGACGATGTCATCCAGGTAGGCTCCGGCGTATTGGGAATGGGGTTGTAGGACGTGGTTCATGGCCCTCGGAAAGGTAGCCGGGGCTCTATGAAGTCCGAAGGGCATGACTTTAAACTGAAACAGCCTATCGGGTGTCGAAAAGGCGGTTTTCTTTTTGTCTTCCATTCTGAGGGGAATTTGCCAATAACCCTTACATAGGTCAAGGGTACTGATGTATTTTGCCTTGCCTATACGTTCCACCATCTCGTCTACGCGAGGCAAAGGGTAGGTGTCGAAACTTGAGATTTTGTTGACCTCTCTATAATCTATACAGAATCTTATTGAGCAGTCTGGTTTCGGCACCAGGACAATGGGGGAATTCAAGCTACTGATGGAGGGCTCTATGATGCCCATTCTCAGCATTTGGTCCGTTTCTTCCTTGATAACGGCCCTGCATGACTCAGGGACCCAATAGGGGCGTTGTCTCACTGTTTTTTCGGGATCAGTTACCATGGCATGTTCTATGACAGTGGTATGGCCCGGTAGGGAGGAAAAGACTTGTCGTAGAGACGACAAGGCGTTCCGGTGGTCTTGTGTTTGTGGTTCCCGTAGGTCGGGATCAAAACAGACCTCATAAGGGAGGGGATTCTGAGCCTTGTCACTGGATAGTACAGGTCGAGGTCCCTCCCATTTTTTAAGGAGGTTTATGTGATAGATCTGGGTGACACCGCGTTTGGGATCTAATTCTACCTCATACGTTACAGGGGTTACTTGCCGTAGGACAGCGAATGGGCCCTGCCACTGATCCAGCAGTTTGTGATCCGAGGAGGTCATGAGCAGAAGCACAAGGTCACCAGGGACAAAGGTACGTGGCTTGGTCCCTTTGTCGTACTGATGTTTTTGGGAGGCTTGTGCGGCCAATAAGTTTTGCCTAACGATTTCTCTTATCTGTCCTAAGTGTGTTTTGAGGTTGGCAACGTATTCCGGGAGTGGTTTGGTTCGGTCGGGCTCGGCCTCCCAGGCTTCTCGAGCCATGTCCAACAGGGTTTGGGGAGCCCGTCAATATAATAGTTCGTAGGGGGAGTAACCAGTACTGCTTTGGACTTTGCAGCGGATAGCAAACAGAGCTAGGGGTAACATTTCCTCCCATGTTTTACTCTCCAGTGCTAATAGTTTCTTCAAGGTGGTTTTTAAGGTGGCATTGTAGCGCTCGACCAGTCCGTCGGTCTGTGGGTGATAAGCAGAGGTTCTTATCTGTTTAATGCCAAGTTGGAAACATACTTGTTTCATGAGGGAGGAAACAAATGGGGTCCCTTGATCCGTTAGGATCTCTCTAGGGAAACCTACACGTGAAAAGATGGAGATGAGAGCTTTGGCAATATTTTGGGTGGTGGGTTGACGCATGGGAACTGCTTCAGGGAAACGTGTGGCATAGTCGACCAGAACTAGTGCGTATCTGCACCCGGTCTTAGAGGGAAGAAGGGGGCCTATTAGGTCCATGCCCACCCTGCTGAAGGGAACATCGAGGAGGGGGAGGGGTTGTAGAGGTGCTCTAGGAGGTTGATAGCGGCTGTTCTTCTGGCATACCGGGCCCTCCCAACAATACCGTTTTATCTCTTGATACACCCCCGGCCTATAGAATCTTTCGAGGATAGTTTGTCCCGTTTTTTCATCACCAAAGTGGCCCCCCAACAGATGGCTGTGGGCCAGGAACATCACCTTGTCCCGGAACAGACCGGGGATTACCAACTGGGAGGCTTGTTGAGGTCCGCCCTTTCTATATAACAGTCCATTCAGTTTAAAGAAATATGGACCTACTTGGAGAGGGTCCTCGTTCTCTAGGGCACGAGCCCACGCGTTCTGTAGCACAGGATCTTCTTGTTGGGTGGCGCGGAATTCCCTATCGGTCTCCCAAGGGTGGTCGTCCAGCTGTACGGGATAGGCAGTAGTATGGCTTCTTTTCTCTTTCTTCTTTTGGCTCTTGTTTTTGTGTGGTTTGGTAGGCACGTCCGGGGACATACTGGTTTGGGGAAATGGCGCTTCCGCCCACCATTTTTCCAGGGAGTTGGTTGTTTCTTGGAGGAGGTGTGGAAGCCCGCTGTAATCACTACCCAGTATCACTTGTTCCGGTAGATTGGGTATTAGGCCGACTGTCAGTAGGCTTCCTTGGTCGGTAGGATGTTGAACCTGCACCTTGGCAGTGGGATAGCATTTGGTATCACCATGGACGCATTGTATGGCTACCGTCCCGGTCACAGGTCCTATGGCGTTCGGCAACTCCTGGGGGCGTAGTACGCTTTGTAGGCATCCTGTGTCAGCGAGAGCCTGTAAAGGATGTCCGTCGATCCTTACTGGACAGTGAAAACGGGGAGGGCCTGCTTCGGAGGTAACACAAACATAGTTGCGGGCTAATCCTACCTCCATTGGTTCTTCCTTCTGTGGGCATACCCGGGCAATATGTCCATAGCCTCCACAATGATAGCACTGAGGACCGGGAGGTGGTGGTCGGGGCGGAATCTGGTATGGAAAAAGGAGAACAGGGTCTGGTTTCTTGGGCTAGGACGGTCTTTGTGCTCGGACGTGACTGATATGTTGGGGTCGGGGTGGGTGTTCTTCTTTCGCCTTCTGAATGTCCTGTGCTCGACTAAACGCACTAGCGATTTCCACCGCGCTTTCCAACGTCAGGCGGGCATGTTGTCGTACCCACTTCTGGGTGGAGGGGTGTAATGAGGCCAAGAATTGTTCTAAATATATCTTCTATCACAAAATAGACCACTTCTAGAAAAATAACCAAGTAAATGTAGATTGCTTAGCAATACTAGGGCATCTCACAAAAAGTGATGGACTGGCATCACACACCACCAGGTGTCATGCTTCATCATCTGCCAGTCCTCGCCCTCCAGAAACCCCGTTTGGTGGAGGACAGGCATACACCTGATGACAGGGATGCACGTTCTAAAGTGAGTGGGGGCCCTTAAGGAATAGTGAGTTTAAAAAGCCATCAAGAATTCCCCCGTGTAGCTTTATTTAGTAAGGGAACCATGTGGGGTTAAAACCAAAGGTGCGGTGAACAAGAAAGCAATCATTCAATCACCGCTATGTGAATTTTCAAGAGGTCAACATGTTTCAGCCATAGTGTCCCAAAGGTACATGGCTTTCGTCAGGACCAAATAAGAGGCTCCAATCTTACCCTACTGTATAGGTAATGCCACTCTGTGGATATGACCAATAATCATTCTCCATTATAGAGGTCCAGTGACCCAGAGGGTGGGAGCAAATAGCCCCATGGGAGGCGAGGGTTCTGGGGGAACCCCGTAGTCACACCCCTGCATGTGGGGCGATTTCCCGTTGGATCACCTAAGTAGTACCGGTACTGGACAATCTACATTTACTTGGTTATTTTTCTAGAAGTGGTCTATTTTTGTGATATATGATTTAATTGGAGGCTGACCTACTTCTAGAGCCCTATTTGCCTCTTGTTCCCTTCTCTGGTCTATACCTGAGTTCTTGTGATTTCCTAAATATATCTTCGCCAGGATGTCCTCCTTAGAGGAGGTAGCAGGTTTTCACCATCGGTTCGCCAGGTCTTGGATACGGAATGATAGAGCCCGGGGATTCTCCTGTGGTACTTCTTTTGCTTGCCGTAGTCGTATCCTATAGGTTTCATCGTCAATCCCTAAACGCTCCAGGATACAGATCTTTATATCGTTATAAGGGGTTTGTCCTTGTATGTTGGCCTGTTGATAGGCCGCCTGCAGTTCTCCAGTCAGTAGGGGGCCTAGATAGTGACCCCAGCGGTCGGGTGGCCATGCAGCGGCTTGGGCCAGGCGCTCAAAATTCGTGAAGAAGAAGTCCGGGTCCTCTCCTGGGACATACTTCTGTAGGACCACCGACGGAAGAGAGGCTACTGGTCGCTGTTGTCCCAAAACATCGGTAAGTCTCCCTATAGCCTGGTCTTGCGCTGTGCCCTGGCCCTTCAGGGCGTCATGTAACTGTCCCCGATCGTCTTCAGCGGTTCTGAGGAATTGTTCCATCAACTTCCCCATCTGCTCCTGGGATTCAGCCAGCTTCTTTACTGCCGCCTCCATGCTTCCGGTGTATCCCACTTCTGACACCACCTGTGGGCTAGGGGTTCGGGCGGACCGGAATAACAGGCGTGGAGGCCGGATATAGTGAGCTATCTCGTAGCTTGTTTTATTGTTGTACAGAAAGTCAGGGTTTTGGGAGGGAAAGAAACAGGGATTGAGTATGTGATAAAGTTCCTGGATGTAGAGCTATCAGGAGAGGAATGGTCCGGAAATGGTTCTGTAGCCCTGGACGCCTCAGGAGTAGGTCCGTCTTTTCCACGACGTGTCCGGTGATCCTCGGAGGTATGTGGAGAGAGAGAGAAAACAGAGCGATTAGTCCTCAACGCAGGACTGTCTGAGTACTGTCACCGACACCAGGGTTGTGTGAGGGAGGAAGCGAGCATGAGGAACGGGAGGTCAGCTACGGGAACAGGTAAGAAAGGGAGGGAAGAGGGTGAAGTGACGAGGGTTCAAGTGAGGGGTTTTCTAAACTACCGGGCTCGTGACGTGGTCTATAATACAAATATACAGTGCACTTAGTGTTCAGCAATGTGAGGGAACACTCTATCTACACTTATATACAAGTCCACCTGGGAGCCAGGAGACAGGGTACTCACATGCCCCGCCGCAACTCTCCTGCAAGTTGCGGCTGCTCTCCAGACACCTCCTGGGGACTCCACCAGTCTTCGCTCCAAACGTCCGCCTCCCCGTCTCCGGTCTTCTCTTCTCCGTCACAGCCGCTTCTTCCGTTCTCCAACTCGGCTTCTCCGCACGCTGTCTCCTGCCACGAGTCCGCCGCCTTGAACGCTCTCCCTCGCTTCTCTCGGCTTTTCTGTGTTCCGGATCCGGGTAGAGGGCGGGACTTCCGGGGTCAGAACAGGGCGTTTCCGGTCTCCGGTCTGTCCTGGTAGGTTCCTGCAAGGGAAGAGAAAGGGGAGGAGATCATGTTGCCAGGGACGCGGTTTGGTCGGATTCAGAGACCAGGGAATTAGTGCTGAGCCATCGCCCAATGGAGTTAGGGGACGATTCCATTCCACAGGGGGCTATAGAAAGTGTTCCAATATCAAAAGTAGGCAGGGGTTTTGTGCCCGCTACTTTCTGATACCCAAAAAGACCTAAGGTCTTCATTCTAGACCTTTGAACCATCAATCTTTTCCTCAAAAAAGAGAAATCCAAGATTCTCACTTTGGCTCAGGTTTTGTCTGTCCTAGACTGCTAGCTGATAGTGTTAGATTTGCAAGATGCGTATTTTCACATCCCCTTCTTGCCTCCCCACAGGTGTTGCCTGCAGTTCAAGGTAGGCCACAAGCACTTTCAGTTCACTATGCTATAATTTGGCCTTCCCAGCACCCCTTGGGTGTTCACCAAGGTGATGGCGGTGGCAGCAGCTCAATTGCGCAGGTTAGGAGTTTCAGTCTTACTCTGCCTCAATGACTGGCTGTTGAAAGTGGCCTCTTCCCAGACTGTTGTCTCCCACGTCCGGATTATGGCGGACCTTCTGAATTTGCTGGTGTTCACTATAAATGTGCCGAAGTCACATCTGACTCCTTCTCAGATGCTCCCTTTCATCTGAGTTGTTCTGGACACAGGGCAGTTTCAGGCCAGGTACCGATGTTTCAGCCTCTGTCCTAGATTTTGGTGAGAATGACTATAAGGCTGCTGGGCCTCATGGCCTCCTGCATCCGGTAAATCATGGCCAATGGCATATGTGAGCTCTGCAGTGGAATCTGAAACTTCAGTGGGCACAGCATCAGGGGAATATCTCCGGCATGGTCCAGATCTCAGAGGGAACTGCACAGGACCTGAAGTGGTGGCTAAAGAATTGCGATTGAATCAGAGGCAGACCCCGCTCCCTTCCCCAAATAGATCACAAAGTAGTGTCAGATGCATCTCTCCTGGGATGGGGCAGAATCTGGACTCCTCATCAATCTGTTGGAGCTCCGAATGATTTGACTAGCGTTGAAAGCATTTATTCCCTCTGTCAAGGGGAAGCTAGTGCAAGTGTTCATTAACAACACTACCACCATGTGGTACTGCAACAAGCAAGGCGGGTGGGTTCATGGACCCTTTGTCAAGAGACCCTGCATCTCTGGACATGGCTGGAACAGCATGTGATAACCCTGGTGGTTCAACACCTGCCGGAACTCTGCTGTTGATGCCTAGCAGATCATGAATGGTTCCTCCATCCGGAGATGGCCATGGTCTCTTTCAGCAGTGGGAGAGCCTTGGTTAGATCTGTTAGCCTCCAAAGAGAGCACACAATGTCAGTAGTTCTGTGTGTTGGAGTTTCCAAGGCGGCTATCGCTCATCAACGCTTTGCTTCATGAGTAGGGCTTAGTCCGTACCCCTTTCCACCTATACTACTTCTGCCGAGAGTTCTCAAGAAGATCATGAACGATTGGGTCTAAGTCATTCTTTTGGCTCCGGACTGGTTACGGAGAGTTTGGTATCGCGAGCTCTTTGAAATGAGCATCGATCATCCAATCAGGCTTACCCTTCGGAGGATCTTCTAACGCAGGGGAGGGTCCTCCACCTGAACCTGTCAACTCTCCACCTCCTTGCGTGGATATTGAGTGGCAACATTTGATATCTTTTGACCTTCCTCCCAAAGTTTGCCAAGTTATCTTGGTGGCCAGGTGGCCCTCCACTAACACAACGTACGCCTGCCATTGGCAAACCTTTGTAAAGTATTGTATAGAAAAGTCTATTGACCCTCTTTCTCCCTCTCTTTCTGATATTCTTCTCTTGTTCTTACCCTTGCCCAGGATAGCTCTGCTCTGGGCACTCTCAACAGTTATATTCCTGCTCTGTCCACTTTCTTGCGACTGCTTGACCAACCCTCTGTATTTAATTCCCTATTGTAAATAGGTTCCTGAAAGGGCTTGTACATATGTTTTCCCCTTTTTCCCTTCATAATGCCTCAATGGAATCTGAAACTGGTTCTCACTTATCTCATGTGTGCTCCCTTTGAACCTCTTCACAATTGTCCCCGCCGGCTGCTTACCATCAAGATGGACTTTCTAGTGGCGATAACATCTGCTAGGACTGTTAGTGAGTTTCAGACTTTGTCATCCAAGCCTCCCTAGCTCATGATATTCCAGATAAGGTGGTGCTTCACACCCGAACTTCTTTCTTCCCTAAGGTGGTGTCCCTATTCCATTTGGACAATCTGTCCACAATTTATGCTCCTCCACATCCCTTTAAAAATGAGGAATGACTTCACTACTTGGACCCAAAAAGAGCACTGTCATTCTACCTTGATTGCACAAAAGAGTTCTAGATGGACAACCAACTTTTCGTGGGCTATGTAGGAGTTAAAAAGTTCGGGCAGTTCAGAAACTATTTCAGGCTGAGTCGTTTTCTGTATTAAGATCTGCTATGCCCTGGCTAAAAAGCAGCCTCCTGAAGGGTTACGGGCCCATTCCACCAGGGGAACGCTGCGGCCACAGCATTGGCTCGTGGTGGTCCAGTCCTGTATATACGCTAGGCAGCAATGTGGGCGTCGCTGAACACATTTGCCAAGCACTACTGCCTGGACAGTCAGATCCACATGGATGGCCATTTTACTTATTCGGTCCTGCAGGACTTCTTAGTTTAGTCAATTTGGGTGCAGCCCACCACCTGGATGCTATGATTTGGATAGCTATTCAAAGGTAAGGAATCTGCAGCTAGAAGTCTCAGATGAACAAGTTACTTACCTTTGATAAAACATTATCTGGTTGAGACAATATCTAGCTGCAGATTCCTTACAGACCCACCCGTGCTTCCCTGTTCTGCTGACATATTTATAGGGTTATGGTTGCTACCTTTTCAGCGCCTTAGTTTGGACACACATTAGTCAGTTCACTTCTTGGCTCAGTGTTTCTGGTGTGGAAAGTTGTGAAAAATAACTGACATCTTCACGCCTGGATGACGCCACTATAGGTGATGCACCATCGTACCCAGAGCCAACAATGCCAACGCGGACCCGAACGAAGCCACCCGATGGCGCACATGGGTACTGCTCATGCAAAAGTTTCCGGATCCAGTCTGATGCCTGGTAAATTCAAAGGTAAGGTATCTGCAGCTAAATATTGTCTGTACCAGATAATGCATTACTGAAGGTAAGTTACTTGTTCATTGGGCTTAAACTTTCCCGCAAGACAACCATCAGGCGTTCCGTCATAAAAATATGTTCTTACTTACAGTTGTCAAATCTATGAACAGCCCCTCCCAAAAGGGCTATTGAGTAATTTTGCAGTGCAAATATTGTACTCCTAGTTTTTGTCACAGGGGGAAACCAACACCAACACTCTGGCCTACAAAGGTAATCTGTGAGTTTCCATGCAACAAGATACATGTATGCTGGTTTAAAAACATAGCATAACAATCCACTGCAGACCTGTCAACCTATAAAACTATTTCACAGTGTAATTAGGTTGCCTCGCCTAAGAGAGGGTGTGACCTCATGCCTAGAGCTACCTAAAAGGCACTCTGCCCCTCACCGAGACACCCAGACCCTCAGAAAAAAACAAAGGGTCGGGAGACTGTCGTCGATGTCCTGGGATGATTTCACACCCCTTAATGGGCGTCAGATTCCCAGAACTTCGAAAGAAGAGCTGAAATACCATGTTGTGCAGTAGTTTCCAGCTCCTTTTCTCTGACACTGTGTGATTTTGGCTCCTCACTGGTTGAAGGGATCTTAAATCACTGTAACTTTTAATAATTAACAGATCATATTTATGGTGCCTGGCATACCCCTTTCCAATGAATCAGTCAAGTCTACAGCCTTCATCATTGGCCTGTCACCATAACCAGCCCAGACAATTTACCACAATAACTTGCATGTTTATTAATCAAACCCTCTCGAGTTAGCCAGGGGAGTCGCCAAAACTAAAACTAAAACCCTTTCCCTAAACTGTAAAATGTAAGATGTAAAACATGTCTATTATGTGTAGTATTACACAATGGCAATGGACCCTTAAAGGCCTATTGCCTTTAACGTTCACTTTCATAAACAAATATTTCAGGCCTACTTTCAATGTGGTTAAACAACAGGGGGTGGTGATGGACAGAGTTTCTGAATTAAGCTGAATGCTCTCACCCAGTCTAGAGATCAGGGCTTGATCCAACACCGTTTTTTAGCTCACTGCACCACCCCAGCTCAGAACCTGGCTATATGCAAATTAGTCTGTCCCTGGCCCAGTGCATCATGGGAACAGGGCAGACCAAACTCCCAAGCCAATTCTTTCACTGGGAAGGAAACAAGCTTCCGGGGACCGGTTTCTGGCATTACAGCCGTCTTCGGCCCGGCTTGCTTGAATCCTGATGGTGCAATGAGCAAGGGACTCACATCTGAGTATACCCTTCCAAGCTTATGGTGGACAAAATAATTAAACAACAGGGGGTGGTGATGGACAGAGTTTCTGAATTAAGCAGAATACTCTCACCCAGTCAAGAGATCAGGGCTTGATCCAACACCGTTTTTTAGCTCACTGCACCATCCCAGCTCAGAACCTGGCTATATGCAAATTAGTCTGTCCCTGGCCCAGTGCATCATGGGAACAGGGCAGACCAAACTACCAAGCCAATTCTTTCACTGGGAAGGAAACAAGCTTCCGGGGACCGGTTTCTGGCATTACAGCCGTCTTCGGCCCGGCTTGCTTGAATCCTGATGGTGCAATGAGCAAGGGACTCACATCTGAGTATACCCTTCCACGCTTATGGTGGACAAAATAATTAAACAACAGGGGGTGGTGATGGACAGAGTTTCTGAATTAAGCAGAATACTCTCACCCAGTCAACAGATCAGGGCTTGATCCAACACCGTTTTTTAGCTCACTGCACCATCCCAGCTCAGAACCTGGCTATATGCACATTAGTCTGTCCCTGGCCCAGTGCATCATGGGAACAGGGCAGACCAAACTACCAAGCCAATTCTTTCACTGGGAAGGAAACAAGCTTCCGGGGACCGGTTTCTGGCATTACAGCCGTCTTCGGCCCGGCTTGCTTGAATCCTGATGGTGCAATGAGCAAGGGACTACTTGCAGGGTATACTCAGACAAGAGTCCCTTTCTCACTGCACCATCAGGATTCAAGCAAGCCGGGCCGAAGACGGCTGAAATGCCGGAAACCGGTCCCCGGTAGCTTGTCTCCTTTCTGGTGAAGAATTGGCTTGGTAGTTTAGTCTGCCCTGTTCCCATGATGCACTGGGCCAGGGACAGACTGATTTGCATATAGCCAGGTTCTGAACTGGGATGGTGCAGTGAGATAAATAACGGTGATGGATCAAGCCCTGATCTTTGGACTGGGTAAGAGTGGTCTGCTTAATTCAGACACTCTGTTCATCACCACCCCCTTTTTCTGAATCGTTTTTGGCCACTATAGGTGTGGCAGGGTATACTCAGACATGAGTCCCTTTCTCACTGCACCATCAGGATTCAAGCAAGCCGGGCCGAAGACGGCTGAAATGCCAGAAACCGGTCCCCGGTAGCTTGTCTCCTTTCTGGTGAAGAATTGGCTTGGTAGTTTAGTCTGCCCTGTTCCCATGATGCACTGGGCCAGGGGCAGACTGATTTGCATATAGCCAGGTTCTGAACTGGGATGGTGCAGTGAGATAAATAACGGTGATGGATCAAGCCCTGATCTTTGGACTGGGTAAGAGTGGTCTGCTTAATTCAGACACTCTGTTCATCACCACCCCCTTTTTCTGAATCGTTTTTGGCCACTATAGGTGTGGCAGGGTATACTCAGACATGAGTCCCTTTCTCACTGCACCATCAGGATTCAAGCAAGCCGGGCCGAAGACGGCTGAAATGCCAGAAACCGGTCCCCGGTAGCTTGTCTCCTTTCTGGTGAAGAATTGGCTTGGTAGTTTAGTCTGCCCTGTTCCCATGATGCACTGGGCCAGGGACAGACTGATTTGCATATAGCCAGGTTCTGAACTGGGATGGTGCAGTGAGATAAATAACGGTGATGGATCAAGCCCTGATCTTTGGACTGGGTAAGAGTGGTCTGCTTAATTCAGACACTCTGTTCATCACCACCCCCTTTTTCTGAATCGTTTTTGGCCACTATAGGTGTGGCAGGGTATACTTAGACATGAGTTCCTTTCTCACTGCACCATCAGGATTCAAGCAAGCCGGGCCGAAGATGGCTGAAATGCCAGAAACCGGTCCCCGGTAGCTTGTCTCCTTTCTGGTGAAGAATTGGCTTGGTAGTTTAGTCTGCCCTGTTCCCATGATGCACTGCGCCAGGGACAGACTGATTTGCATATAGCCAGGTTCTGAACTGGGATGATGCAGTGAGATAAATAACGGTGATGGATCAAGCCCTGATCTTTGGACTGGGTAAGAGTGGTCTGCTTATTTCAGACACTCTGTTCATCACCACCCCCTTTTTCTGAATCGTTTTTGGCCACTATAGGTGTGGCAGGGTATACTCAGACATGAGTCCCTTTCTCACTGCACCATCAGGATTCAAGCAAGCCGGGCCGAAGATGGCTGAAATGCCAGAAACCGGTCCCCGGTAGCTTGTCTCCTTTCTGGTGAAGAATTGGCTTGGTAGTTTAGTCTGCCCTGTTCCCATGATGCACTGGGCCAGGGATAGACTGATTTGCATATAGCCAGGTTCTGAACTGGGATGGTGCAGTGAGATAAATAACGGTGATGGATGAAGCCCTGATCTTTGGACTGGGTAAGAGTGGTCTGCTTAATTCAGACACTCTGTTCATCACCACCCCCTTTCTCTGAATCATACTTTCAATGTGGTAGCATTTCATAAATTAACAGATCATTGCTTGTTACCATACCTAACTTAACCATACTAAATTGAGTTTTGTCAAAACTCGGAGTGGAATATTAACAATTAGGGCCTGATGTAGATCTCGGTGGACATGTTTCTCCTTGACAACGGTGACGGATATCCTGTCCTCCGAAATATAAATCCCATAGGATATAATGGGATTTCTATTTCGGCGGGCAAGATATCTGTCACCGTTGTGACGAGGTAACCCCCACCAAGATCTAAATCAGACCCTTAGTTAGAGTGGCAGGTATACAACGGTTAGCACACATTTTTTACAACGCAGTGCAACTTTTACCAAGCAAGTCGTTAGAACGACTTGCGCTGGGGGGCGCTCCAGGATAGTAAATAGTTTAATTTACTATCCAACTCCTTCCCTAGAGTCCACGGGGACTGGAGTTGGAATAGTAAATTTAAAAATTTACTATCCAGCGCCCCTCCACGCAAGTCGTTGTAACGACTTGCGTGGTAAAAGTAGCGTTGTAACGGTACGCGTTGTAAAAGTACGCTTGGTACCGTCTTACATCCGAGTGGCAGCACACATGCTGTGTCCAATCAAAATCTTGGAGAGAGGCAGGTCAAAATGTGGACGCATCTAAGCCCCTCTCCGAGTATTGCTTCTTAAAGCTCTTTTTCTGGTGATGACATATGATCTGGTGACAGCTGTAGTTTAAACCAGACGTTAAAATGTTTTGGCTCCATCCCACCCATTAGGTGTGCAGTTTCGAGAGATACAACAGATTGGAAAAATCTATGTTTTTTCATAACATCTAATTCATATCCTCAAGCTGAAATAAGTACTTTGCCATAAATACCTTAATCAGACTAATCCAGGATAGACCTTTAACAATGAAGTTTTGTCATTGTCTGTACGTGGAATAATTCACCCATACTCTCCAGTTTTGTACACCATTACTGGTAATGTATTTTGAGCTGTACACATTCACATTCCTCTTTGAGTTCCTCAAATGGCAGATTCCAAATACTCATTCTGTGTATGATTCTCACAGATGGTCCGTGGCAGTCTTTCTTGGAGGACTGTCTCACATTTATTAAAACAAATATGTGCCTGTGATCCTGTTTGCCCTGATATGGCTCAGTTAATTTTGATTCTTGAACCTCCATAAAACTGTCAGAGACTTAAACTTGTTCGACTCATGCCATCTCTCAACAGGTCCAATCCTTCCCACTCCCAGGCAAGAAGCAGCTGGCAAACACAGTAGAGCATGTACCAACGTGACAGCCCCTCCTACAGTACAGCAATCAGCAGACAGCAGGGCAGTACAGCAATACATTTCCACTTTGGGTGCTAATGGAGATCTATAGCGCTCATGAAGAAATACACTAGAGTATCTTGATTACTAATATCATGTACCTGGGTGCTTACAATAATTTTAAAAGAAGAAAAACACCCCACTTCTCACTGCGTAATCAAAAGATTAGGCACAAATGACAATCACATAAGTTTTGTAGCACACCGCTTATCACAACATTGACAGTCTTTTCTTTATGGTCCAAAACACAAAATAATCCAAAAGGCTCTTGAAAGTTTCTTCTTATTTAATTATGTTCCAACTCCAATCCCATGCCAACTCGTTTCGCCGAGGTTATTCTTAACCCATCGGCTTCCGGAAATATTACAAAATGCGCTTTTTTTTAAAAAAGACTACATTGTCTAACGCAACACATTTCAAATGCAGAGCCCCATATGGCCACAACAACCCTGTGCTCTTCATACATTTCATATTTAGTGAAAACATGCACAGAATCTATATTTACTTTCATTTTGCACCTTGTGATACAATCAGCATGTGAAAAAATATAAACACCAATGAAATCCATGTAAGAGGTGCTAAACGCATTAACATATAACAAATTGGTGCACTTTTAAAATTCCATTTCACACATATTGCTTCATGTGAAAAAGAGTGATTTATTCCAACTGAGATTGCTTTTGCCGCTCTTTTTATAGCCCCATAAGTGATAGAGAGTTTTATATATGTTTTTACCTCAAACTTGTTTCGCTTTAGGACCTAATAGGAAAACACTATCATTTCTTTTACCATTTAGGTTCCGGCATGAAGGACAATTTTGGATCAATGCACATTTACTCCATAGACTACATATTAACCCGAGGATCTCCTACCTCCTATTCTGGAATGAAAACGTCTCCAGTATCCTTGCTTTTATTATGTGGTCACAATTATCAATCAATTGCATCCGAAGTTCTAAGACAAACAAAGGCATACCAAAGCCTTAGTATATTTAATATCTCTTAAAGCTATAGATTCTAACGATGGTAAAAGCCGCCACCATTGGCCAGTCTTACCTGTATAAATCAGGCAGGGCGTGCAAAACGATAATAAAGCTTCAGTTCCCAATATCCAACTTTTGTATCTGACTAAACGAGATCCATCTGTAAATTACAGAAATTGCAATCGTAATTCCAGAAACCCGTGCTAAACAGAACCATGTCTGAGCTACACTTTACAGCCCCATATCATACCTTTATCTCGCCGATTCTCAAAGTCTCGTGTTTCACCGCCGCCTGTGCACCAAACAATTCTCCCTGCCAAATTCAGAAGCATAGCGCGCCATTGCTACTTAGAAACTTGCTTCTCAGCTTTACCCCAGTCCCTTTCTCAAGCCGATTACCTTTCCCGTTGCGTGTTGGTGCAAAGGCGGCGGTGAAACACGAGACTTTGAGAATCGACGAGATAAAGGTACGATATGGGGCTGTAAAGTGTAGCTCAGACATGGTTCTGTTTAGCACGGGTTTCTGGAATTATGATTGACTAAACGAGATCCATCTGTAAATTACAGAAATTTCAGATACAAAAGTTGGATATTGGGAACTGAAGCTTTATTATCGTTTGGCACGCCCTGCCTGATTTATACAGGTAAGACCGGCCAATGGTGGCTGCTTTTACCATCGTTAGAATCTATAGCTTTAAGAGATATCAAATGTACTAAGGCTTTGGTATGCCTTTGTTTGTCTTAGAACTTCGGATGCAATTGATTGAAATTTGTGACCTCATAACATAAGCAAGGATACTGGAGACGTTTTCACTTTCAGAAAAGGAGGTAGGAGATCCTCGGGTTAATATGCAGTCTATGGAGTAAATGCGCATTGATCCAAAATTGTCCTTCATGCCGGAACCTAAATGGTAAAAGAAATGATTGTGTTTTCCTATTAGGTCCTAAAGCGAAACAAGTTTGAGGTAAATACATATATAAAACTCTCTATCACTTATGGGGCTATAAAAAGAGCGGCAAAAGAAATCTCAGTTGGAATAAATCACTCTTTTTCACATGAGCAATATGTGTGAAATGGAATTTTAAAAGTGCACCAATTTGTTATATGTTCATGCGTTTAGCACCTCTTACATGGATTTCATTGGTGTTTATATTTTTTCACATGCTGATTGTATCACAAGGTGCAAAATGAAAGTAAATATAGATTCTGTGCATGTTTTCACTAAATATGAAATGTATGAAGAGCACAGGGTTGTTGTGGCCATATGGGGCTTTGCATTTGAAATTTGTTGCTTTAGACAATGTTGTCTTTTTAAAAAAAGCGCATTTTGTATTATTTCCAGCCCTGAAGAAGCCGATGGGTTAAGAATAACCTCGGCGAAACGCTTTGGCATGGGATTGGAGTTGGAAACTAATTAAAGAAGGAGAAACTTTCAAGAGCCTTTTGGATTATTTTGTGTTTTGGACCATAAAGATAAGACGGTCAATGTTGTGATAAGCGGTGTGCTACAAAACTTATGTGATTATCAGTACAGCAATGCAGTTGCAAAGTGGCAGTCCCTCCTACAGCACAGCAGCTATTTTTCGTGGCAGAAGGTCCCTGGTTCCAGTAGAGTTTTGATTTGGTGGTCCAGTACTTATACCCAAAAGTGCCTTTGAAGTAGCGGAGACATCAAGGAGCCCTTTGAAGATCACAAGCTCCCTGCCTTTTCTGCCCTGGCTCCAGAATCACCCAGAGAGGAGAGGGGGCATGAAGCTCTTTGTGTGTTAACAGGCACAATCCTATTGAGGCATAAGTGTCTGCTCCTCCCTCTCAATCTACAACAGGAAGGCTAATCAGCCAGGTGATAGGTCATCAGGATGAAAATGTCACACCCCAGCTCCCTTTGTGTGACTGTCTAGAGGGAATGCACAAAGCCGAGCTATCACCCAACCCAGATGTGTATTCAGAGACGGGGCATAGGCACAGAAATGTTAAAGTAAGAAAATGGCAACTTTTCAAATGTGGCATTTTCAGACATACAATTTCAAATACGACTTCACCATAAGTTATGATTTTAAATTGTGAGTCCAGAGGCACCAAACTCCAAATCTCTATCTTTTCCTAATTACACTTAAAAGATGTTTTAAGGCAACCCTAATGTTAACATATGGGAGAGATAGGTCTTATAGTATTGAAAAATTAATTTAGCAGTTTTTTACTACCAGGATATGTAAAACTCAAAAGTACATGTCCTACCTTTTAAATACACTGCACCCTGCCCATAGTGTTGCCTGGGGCTTACCTTAGGGGTGGCTTATATGTAGTAAAAGGGAAAGTTTGGACCTGGCTAGTAGGTTGACTTGCCAAGTCGAAATGGCATTTTAAAACTGCACACACAGGCTCTGCAATGGCAGGCCAGAGCCATGTTTGAAGGGCGACTTAGGTGAACTGCACAATAAGTGCAGCTGGTCCACTATTAGCATTTAAATGACATGCCCTGGGCGCATATCGTGCTAATTACTAGGAAATTATAAGTAAATTAAATATACCAACTGTGGGTAAGCCAATATATTCATGTTTTGAGTGCAGAGCATATGCACTTTACTACAGGTTAGCACTTGTAAAGTGCCTGGGATCCCAAAGTCAGCAAAAATGAAGTCAGCAAAACAGGAGGTCAGAAGGCAAAAAGTCTGGGGAAACCAGTCAAGAATGCCAGGTCTAACTGCTGGCATAAGCTGGAAGTAGCACCCTGAATGCTACTTCTTCTCAGCATCTTGATTGCACCATGCTAAACTATAACAGACACCACTGATTTTCTTGTACAAGTTCCTTCATTTCCGAGATAGAACTATGTACTTATTATTAACGTATTCATTAATTTATCAGTAATTTTTTTTTTTTTTTTTAAATATATTTTTATTGCAGGAATTAGTAAATCGTTACAGTATCGACCAGCTTTGTATCATAGGCAGTATCAACAGTAGAAAACCCCTTGGCCCCCCACCTTCAATCCCAAACACAGCCATCCGGCCCACAACCCTGGGGTCGGGCGGCGAAAAAACAGAGGGGGGTCCGTAGGATGCTTGAGCTGGTCCGGATGATACACTGTCCGTCATCTGCTTTTCTAAACAAGCCTATAAACCCAAAAGAAAGGAAAGAAAACCCCCACCCACAAAATTCTAAGCAAAGAAACCCCACCCCACCCCACCACCAGCGCTAGGGAGCCACCTATATAGGATCTGCCTTGGGACCCACGGGGAAAGCAATAGGACCATCAGTACAATCGTTTACTGGGACTCGGGGCGAGTCGCTTCTTCACTTTCCGAGTCGCTGGGGGCACAATAATCCCTGAGGGCCTGAACCAACATTTCCCATTCCAACGCGGCCTCCTGCGCCTTCTCATTACGCTGCCTCCAAGCTAGTTGATACCTCAGCGCGCTCTCCCCCGCCGCCCATTTCAAAAGCTCACTGTGCCATCTGCTGCCTGTCGGACCAACCCGTGCCTTCCAGTTCCTGGTCACCTCTCGCTTAGCCAGGAGGAGCCCTAGGTCGATAAATTTACTAGAAATTTTATTTCTGGGGGTATGGGGGAACCAGTGCAGGAGCCCCACCGCCGCATCGAATGACAAGGCTCTCCCCGTCACCTCCTCCAGGGTCGTCTCCACTTCCCGCCAGTAAGATGACAGACCTGGACAGGCCCATAACATATGTAGGAGGTCCGCTTCCGGCGCCGGACACCTAGGGCATGCCGCCGAATTCGTGGCAAAATATCGCCGGATTTTCACCGGAGTTAGGTACGCTCTATGGAGAACGTAATAGTGCACCAGCTGGAAACGGGCGTTGCGAGTGCCCTTCCAGGCTCGTCTCACCAACTGGGACCAAGTCGTCTCTGGGATCTCCCTATCAATGTCCTCCTCCCAGCGATGTCTGAGAGTGGTGAGAGGGGCTAACCCTTCGTTGATCAACCTGCCGTAGAGGCAAGTGACCGCCTTCACCGTGCCCGCCGACATCATCACATACTGACACACCTGAGATAAGGGGGGTTCCTCCTGCCCGTTCTTCCAGTGGGCCTGGATCGCTCTCGTAATGGCCGAGTGTAGCAGAAAGTCACCACGGGGGATCTCGAAGCGGTCAATAAGATCTTGAAAGGATAAGAGCGCTCCGTCCTCGTATAAATCCCCAACCAGCTGTAAGCCGGCATCCTCCCAGGCCGCCAAGCGCGACCAATCCCCGCCGTGGGGGAGGGCCGTCAACATCCCCAACGGTATTTCAGGCGCGTACGGGATCTTCAATTGGCCCCGGGCGTGGGCCCGGTTCCAACACAGGCGGATAGTCCGCTCCTCCATCGACAAGTCCCGAAGGGCCAGTCGCTGTCGCAGCGCTATAAAGGATAGAACATGCCTGGCCATGCCCGTTCCCCTCCCATCCTCCGGGCCCCGGAATTCCCTGGCGACCTCCTGGGTGAAGGTCTGGAGCTGTGCCGCCAGATAGTACTTTTCGAAGTCCGGCACCGCGAGCCCCCCC
The DNA here is from genome assembly GCF_964263255.1 of Lissotriton vulgaris. Taxonomy (NCBI): domain Eukaryota; kingdom Metazoa; phylum Chordata; class Amphibia; order Caudata; family Salamandridae; genus Lissotriton; species Lissotriton vulgaris. The sequence continues at coordinate 504,529,718 of NC_141687.1, read as the reverse complement.
TCGTCTTTCGGTCTCATCAGGGTCTTGAGGGCCACCCGCCGGCGGCCCGATCCCCAGAGGAATCCGACCACCATGGAGCGTAGCAGTTGAAACGTGGCCGGTGGGACCCAGATCGGTAGAGTCCGGAAATAGTACAATAGCCGAGGAAGCGCCACCATTTTAAGCAGGGCGATCCGTCCCGCCACCGAAAGCGGCAGCGTGGCCCAAAAGGCCATGCAGCCTCGGAGTACCCGAATGCTGCGGGCAATGTTCCCATCTAGGAGGTCAGGTTGGTCGTGATATACAAACACCCCAAGGTACTTAAAGCAGTCGGGTTCCCACCTAATCTCCCTACTTAGAGCAGGGGCAGGAGTGCCCCTGCGCACCGGAAAAAGACAGGTCTTGGGCCAATTCACACGGAGCCCCGAGACCTCCCCGAACTCCGTAAGCGCCTCCGCCGCTCCACGTAAAGCGTCGATCGGGTCCTCCAGGAAGAGCAACAGGTCATCCGCATACAGTGAAACATAATGCGGGCCCGCAGGTGTCCACAAGCCCGTATAATGGGCTCCCGATCGGAGATGCAGCGCGAGTGGCTCCACCGCCAGCGCAAAGAGAAGTGGGGACAGCGAACACCCCTGCCGCGTGCCTCGTTCTACCGGATACTGCGAGGAGATCAGCGGTCCCGCCCGGACCCTGGCCGACGTGGAGGCATATAGAACCGTGGTCCACCTGATAAAGCCCTCTCCGAGGCCGAATCTCCGCAGTACCGCGCAGAGGTAGTCCCACTCCAGGCTATCAAAAGCCTTCTCTAAATCCACCGATAGGACAACCGGGGATGGGGCATCCACAAAAGGTTCCCCTAGCAAACGGAACAACCTGCGGATATTCATAGTCGTGTTCCGTCGTGGGATGAAACCAGCTTGGTCCACATGTACTAGGGAACTCATGTGTCCCAGCAGCCTCAAGGCCAGGATGCTGCTCAATATTTTATAGTCCACCGTCAGCATCGATAGAGGACGGTAAGACCCCGGGTCGGACGAGTCGCGGCCTGGCTTCAGGAGAGGAACCACCAACGCCTCACACATCGAGCTCGGGAGTCGCCCCAGCCTCTTCGCCTCCCTGTAGACCACCAATAGCCGAGGGGCTAGGAGGTCAGCGTAAGCTGCATAAAACTCTACCGGCAGGCCATCTAGGCCCGGGGTCTTGTTTCTCGCCATCCGTTTGATGGCCCCACGGATCTCTCCCAACTCAATGTCGGATCCCAGGGCTTTCGCCACCTCCTGCTCCACCGTGCAGAGCTCCAGTGGACGTAAATAATCCTCAAGTCGGTCAGGGTCTCGAGTGGAGCGACTACGGTATAGACATTCGTAATAATGCCGGAAGCAGCTAAGAATCTCGGGTTGGGTGTGCACCTCGGCGCCGTCCGCCTGTCGCATACTCGTCGTCGATTGGGATTGGCGCGTAGGGTTCGCCAACCACGCCAACAACGCGCTCGATCTGTCCCCCTCTGCAATGGATCGGATCGTGTAGGCCTTATAGTCAAAACAGCGGAGCCGTTCGACCTCTGCCGCCACCTTTTCCCTCGCCTCCGCCGTTGGTACTTGCAATTCCGGGTGCCCGGGGCGCCGAAGTTCAAGCTCGCGGAGTTTCCGATCCGCTGCATCTAAGTCAGCCAGGATAACCCGCCTCATGCCCACCTTTTTAGAGATACAGTAACCCCTCACCACTACTTTAAAAGCATCCCACTCTAACGCTCTGGTACTCGCGGTGCCGCCGTTGGACGCAAAAAATTCCACCACCTTGTCCCCCAGGTCCGCCCTGAAAACACTGTCCTCAAGGGTCTCGGGTTGCAGCTTCCAGGTGGGCACCGCCGGCCTCCCGGGGAACCAGCGAAGGTCCAGCAGGAGGGGGTTATGGTCCGAGATGGTCCTGGATAAGTACTCGGATCGGAGCGCCGCCGAGACCAGTTCGGGCGACCCCAGAAAGCCATCGAGTCTGACATGTAGCTCATGAAGGCTCGAAAAATATGAATAATCCCGAGCTGCGGGGTGATGCGCTCTCCAGATGTCCGTCAAACCCCAGCGAGTCTGCCAATCCTGGCGACCCTTAGCTGTGCGACGAACCGGAGAATCGGGAAGCGGTGGATGCGAGCGATCAATGTCTACGTCCACTACGGAATTGAAGTCTCCGCCAAGCAGAAGGGGCCCGGAGAAGAAGTGGGCCAACGAGCCCGATAACCTGGAAAGGAAGGCAGTCTGGTCCACGTTAGGAGCATACACACAGCAAACGTTCAAGTCCCTCCCTCCCAGTGTTCCCGAGATGGCCACGTAATGCCCCTCTGGATCTACCACTGTTTTCGTGACCTGGAAGGGGACCCCCGCCCTGATCCATATTAGCGCCCCTCTGGCATAAGCGGAGTACGAGGTGGAGAAGACCTGCCCCCGCCATCTACGCTGTAGCGCCGCCCCTTCCGCCTTGTTCAGATGAGTTTCCTGCAGCAGCGCCATTTGCACTCCCCTACGCACTAAGTAAGCGTGGACCTTGTGGCGCCTGGACATAGTATGAAGCCCCCTTACGTTCCAAGTGACACATTTCAAATTAGCAACATCAGCCATTGTCCCATAATGTTCTCGCACAGTCTCCCCATCCGGGTCCCCACAATAGAAAAACATCATTCTTCCAAGCGCTGATGGCGGCCATTTCCCCCAACCAAAACCAAACCACCCAAGAACGAACCAAACCCTCACCCACCCGCCCCAGAACAGGACCCAAACTATGCCATCCAGATCCCATCCAAACCTCGCCTTCCAGCAACCCAATAACCCCAACTAATCCCACGGTCGCCACCGTGGGAAGGCCTTAAGGGCCAGGTGCGGGCTGGGCGGAGGCAGTGGGCCCTCGACGCTTAGGCCATCAGGACCACTGCAAGCCCTAAACAGTGTCGACAACCTCTCCCGGGGCAGAAGCAGGGCCCCCCCCCCCCTCGTTGTCAGCAACTTATAGACGGCAACCGCCTCCCCCCTGCCGGGCCCCCACCCAAAAGAAGGCAGCAAACCCCGTTACCCTTGTCCATCCAAAAGGTCCTCCACCGATTTCGGTGTGATCACCGGAGTATGGGCACTATCAGTTACTGAGTCCTCCGAGTCCGATGGTGCCACCTCTTCACCCGGGTGTTCCTCCTCCTCGATGGCTTCGTCCCGGGCACCCGATAACTCCGACAACACTTCCAGCACTCCCCTCCGCTCCGATGATGTCTCTGCAGTGGAGGGCCCACCCGTGCGGCCACGGCGATTCCTGATCCTCCTGGATCGCCGCCTCTGTTCCGGCTCATCTGCCTGTTGGGACGAGGAGCCGAAACCATCTTTCCCCGCCCTATATAGCTCGAGCCAGGCACAGACATCCTCCGGGGTGTCGAAGAACTGAGTTTTGTCGTCTATTATGATGCGGAGCCTCGCAGGGTAGAGAAGTGAGTACTGGATGCCCTCGCTCCTGAGCTCGCGCTTGACCGCCAGGAAGGAGAAACGCTTGCGTTGAGTCTCGTAGGTGTAATCCGGAAAGATGTTCACCTGACTGTTCGCTACTTTGAATGGACCATCACGCCTGGCGGCGTTGAGGATTAAATCCCTGTCCCGAAAATGTAATAAACGCGCCACCACCGGCCTCGGGGGGCGTCCCTGTTGCGGCGGCCGCGCCGTGACCCTGTGGGCACGCTCCAGAGTGTAGAAGGAGGATAGCCCCTCCGGAGCCACCGTGTCGCGGAGCCAGGCCTCCAAGTATGTCACCATATCGCCATCTTCGATTTTTTCCGGGAGGCCCACGACACGAATGTTGTTCCGCCTGTTGCGGCCTTCCGCATCCTCCGCCCTCTGCTCCAGGGACGCAATTCGGGACAGGGCATCCTTCATCGTCGCAGCCAAGGTTCGCTGCGCCGGCTCCAAGGTCTTCACCGAGCCCTCCACTTCTTTGACCCGGTCCGAAAGTTTGCCATGGTCCGCTCTGAGGAGACCAAGGCTCGTCGCCACCTGGGCAATGTCTTGTTGGAGGGCCGATCTCGTAGTCGTTATCGCCTCTAGGACGCGGTCAAACTGCCGTTGCATCGGCGCGCCATCAGAACTCTTTGGGTCCCCAAGCTCTTCTTTGTCCTGGGCTTCCGAGTCCGAGGCGGTCGGGGTGGGCCCCTTGGCTCCCCTAGGTTTCCCCATGTCGCCGGGGGCACTCCGTAAAAGTCCCGGAGTAGGCGTCTCCGGGCGCAGGTGTCGACCACGACCCTCCCGGCTCCTGGTCCTCAGATCGAATACAGGAGATCTCCGTCTCCAGGGCCTGTGGAGACTTCTCCGCTTCGACTCACGCCACCGCCACGGCGTCCGAGGGCACCGATGAGGGGGCGGAGACAGCCGTCGTCGTGCCAGGCAAGCCCGCTCACCCGCTAGGGATCCAGGGTGAGGGTCCCCAACTCCACTGGACGATGTGTAGCGCCGAGGTGTCGCGCCTCCCATGGAAATGGGCTGGCCGGGAAGATGTAGCTAGGTGCGGAGTCGCGAGACGGGCCACCGCCCAGAGCACAGGGCGTCCGCTCCCGGGGTCCCCTACAACGTGGGCACCCGCCCGGCCACCCAGCCGAGTGCAAAGTCGTCGTGAGAGATCCGATCCAATAGACAGCCAGTGCACAGAGCAGTCGGGGATGGCGAAGTCGGGCGCAAATCGCCGCTCGCTACGCTCCTCCAAGTCAGTGGGTCCGGCCAGGGGGACAAAGAAGTCCGGGCGCCATGTTGGGACGCACTCCGCGACTCCGCAAACTTCGGTTGCGCTCCGGAACAACCCTCGTCTGAGCTCCACCAAGGGCCCCGGCAGGTCTCCGTCGGTCCGCTCAGCCGAGTGCGGGGTCTGGGGTGCCCCGCAGCCACCGATTTACAGGATAAATCCGGGCTCAGTCCCGGAGCCGAGCTCTCAGGCGACCATCGCCATCGGCGCCCAAGCCACGCCCCCCATTTATCAGTAATGTAGGCCCACAGTCCTAGCAATGTTTCTTTCCTGGGCTTTTGCCAGAAGAGTGCTGAAAGGTATTGTATTTTGTGTGGATTTATCTTATTTTGCTTTCTTTAACTGTACTTTGCATTGTGATGTTGAAAACGTTTAAATGTTTGTGTTTCTAACATAGGACCGTTTCATTATTTTGTTTTTTGTTTTTTACTGGTTGAAGTATTGGTCTCCCGTTCTTTTTCATTACATTCATTTATTATTTAATTATATCTTGAAACATGCATACACTCTATAATATCAGCTCACTTTATTTGTAGCACATACCTTCCATTCTTCTTTGTACTATAGTGCGGAAATCCACATTATTTTATTGTAGTATGTCCTTTGATTTTGTTCCATATACTAATTATAAATTTCCAGCGAGATAGGGTGTAGTCAAGAGAGCAGATAGGTATTAAACATTTAATTATGCTCAGAGCACGATCAAAGTCCTTCAAACCGTTCAGAATAGTGTGGCTAGACTGCTCATGGACGTCACCAGAAGGAGTTCAGCCAAGGAGGCACTGCGTCAGTTGCACTGGCTTCCAGTACAGGAAAGGATATGGTTTAAGGCAGTGTGTATGGTCCATAAATCCATCACTGAGAATGGCCCGGCTTTGCTGCGCCCTATGTTCCATCAGTATAAGATCAATCGGTCCTTAAGATCAAACAATAAAAAACTGCTAACTGTCCCTAGGGTAAAACTGACACGTATGGGTGGACGCCGCTTCTCTTTTCATGCAGCAAATTTTTGGAATCCGCTCCCTGATGCTATCCGGCTTGAGCCTAACCATCATACCTTGAGGAAATTGTTGAAGACCTTACTTTTTCCCTGAATGGCGTCTCTTGATGTGGGTCTGAATGCGCTGGGATGCCTCCGGGTAGTCATGCGCAATACAAATGTGTATTCATTCATTCATTCATTCACTTTATGTTATAGATTTTAATTATTTTTGCTGTGATTCCTTTGGTTTCATTTTCATATTGATTCCAGCATCTCTTTTTGTTGTGGCACCTGGTGTAACATCAAGCATGTCCATTGGCCATATTTCCAGTCACGAATGTCAACTGTTATCTAATTCTTTATGACTACCATTCTGTTAGGAATAATGGAGAAACATTGCTAACATTTTTCTCATGGACTTTTACATTTTTAATGTAATAGAGCGAACTGGTCAAAACTCTTGGGGCATACCTTACCTGCGAAACGCTGTGGTTGCTGCTCTTCCTGGTCCCCCTCCCGCTGCCGCAACTCCATTCCTCGCAGCCGCCAAGTGGAGGAAGGGGAAGGGACTACCATTCCCAGGCTCCTTAGCGGCGGAAGCCGCACACGCCATTTCCGCGCCCGGAGGCGGTTTTAACTGCAGGACAGTCCCCGCGTCGTGGGACCGCGCGCGGGCCGTGCCGGACGAGGCCCGGTCAAAGGGCAGGCAGTCTGTGACAGTCCGGGACTGGACGTGACTGGGCTGGGCCAGGGACCCTGATTCTCGTTGATGCTGGATATTCGTGACCCTCATACAGTGAGACTATATTGTACTTATATTCACTCCTCTTATTTATTTCGAGTTCCTAGTGTTTATCTTGGGTGACTTGTTCTATCCTGTGCTATTTTGTAAAGTTTCAGATTGTTTTTTCAAGTAACACCGTTGGGTATGTCTGAACAAAAGGGTTCCCTGGTGCCTAACACCCTGGACAATTACCTAGTGAAGGTTGTGAGTAAAATAAACAGTGAAAGACGGCAGTCATTAGGGTTAATTTCGTCCCCTACACCATCCACTGCGCAACCTTCACCAGCATTACCGGCACGGGATGATAGCAGTGATATTGTTAGTTTTGATCTTTCTGCTAGTGACATGCCTGAGCATAACACTGCCCCCACAGTTGATCTAGAAGTATCCTCAGATACGACGGTGCAGAATCTACCGACTACTGTGCCTAGAGCAGTCCGAGCGTGCAGAAAAGTACAGACCAAACGTGGGGGGTCACGTTCTGCTAGAAGAAGAATAGTTTCTCCACCCAAAATCCTAGATAATGATGATGTAATTACGGGGAAAGGTGATACTGTGTAATTGGAGGACGACCAAATTAAAAATTAGTAAGTATGATCGATTTAAAGATCAAGGGTATTGTTAAACCCCTTGTGGCAAAAATCGATCAGCTTACTGCAGAGGTTAACAGACTAGGAGGACTCCTCAATAAGACAATGGAGGAAGTGGGTAGTTTATCAGCTTTGGTATCAAACAGATGTGAAACCCAGGAGGTTCACCCTGGAAGAGGGGTAGGAGTTAGTGAGAATGTCGTACAGCAACCCCCCCTACCCAGCTCTCAGTAGGCGAGGATTGCCAAACTGCAGGTATAGAGGCTCCCCTAATAACATCTACAGAACCGCGCCAAGAGCGCAACTTATTCCAATTTGTTGTGGAAGCTTCTCCCCTACTTTTAGTCCTGGCAAATGCCCCCCTTTGGCCTCTGGTCAGGTGGAGTTAACCACCTCTCTTATCGATAAAGCATTGCACTGGTTGACGAAAAACATGAAGATGTCCCCCTGGGGTAAACAGCAGTTATCATGGGGAAATTATTATGGCTAGAAGGGTAGCCTGGCTTGGGGAATACCTGAAAAATTTTAAGGGAGACTGTATAGCCTTGAATTTTTCAAGATCTGAGGTACTCCCAAACAAACTGGCAAATGTTTTCCCCCCACAACGCAGGGATTCTGCTATGATCCCACTAACACTTGAATTTTTCTATAGCAGGAGATGGAGTGTAGCGAGTTTCAGTAGACCATGGCGGAAACGGACCCCTGTGTTACGTACACTGGGGAGGGGTGCCCAAACTAGGGATGGAGGTATCACCTTGGAAAACCGGTTTGGGGTTTTGTCTGACTTGAATGAATGTGATTGACTCCTGAGGGCTGAAAGATCTGTAGATATGAAAGCAACAGAGTTTGGCAGAATGTATGGTCCTAAGGACTGGAGCAGGGCTCAAACTAACAAGGCCCCTATACCTCGAATAATCCCACTGGAGGGATCCCACCGTACAGGGCAGCCCTCAGAGAGCAGGGATCTGGGACAATTAATTTGCTCGGACCCATTTGGGGAAAATGACTGCCCAGAATCAGATGGGCTCCCTCCAGAGATGTACTGCCACATGCTCACTAACATAGAATATCAATCAGTGACTGAGGGCGTGACCCCAGTAGCTAAAATCCCGCAGGATCCATCTTGCATTTTACAAGGGGAGGCAGGGTGGTGTAGTTTTGTTGACCAGTATGACATCATTCTTTTTCAGGAATTCTGGTCAATGGTTCCAGTTTATCGCTTGGGGTTCCTTAATTTTCACGCTCCTGCCACCAAGAAATCTAAAGGCCGACCTGCTGGAGGTTTGATAATTTGGGTTCGCCAATCCTTATGTTGTAAGGTGCAACAAATTAGCCCCCCATCGAACGATATTCTGTCAGTAAAAATCACATGGGCAAATGGTCAGGGGGTGGCTATTTACAATATTTATGCAAGGGGGACAGCAGGGGGACAAACATCTGAGGTAATCTCTACTCTTGATCACCAGCTTGAGGCCCTCCCTACACAGTTGTCTATTATAGTAGGTGGAGATTTCAATACTACTTTTGAACCTCTTGGGCAAGAGGATCAGTTTCTTGCTGCTGAGGAGGACAGTAAATGGGGTGTATCCCAGCTTGAATTACCTGCCGTTAGAAGATGGACAGCCGTAGCGATACAGCTTAAGGCCTTATGTTTAGTGAGAGGGCTTAAAGCAGCAAATGGGCGTACTCCGTCCGACCGCCTGGGAGAAAGAACATTTGACAATGGAAGGCATTCTAGTCGCATAGATTACTTTCTGGTGGATATAAGAGGATGGCACAGTCTGATAGATATGACTGTTAAAAACAGGATGGAAAGTGACCACAATCCACTTTGCATGGAATTCCAAGCACAGAAGGGGACTAGAGAACTGAATCCGGGGTATGGGAAAGTCACCCTGGATATCGTTGCCTCCAACAACATGCGTCACATTAAATGGGGTAGTTTTATTGAGAACCCTGATAAATTGGAGGTCCTTAAAAACATGGTTGTTGAAGAAGTGGTTAATTTTAAATACTCACATTAGTAAGCTTGACTTTCCCCAAATAATGTATGAGGCCCATATCCACTTTTTCGCAAAACTTCAATTAATTTTTAGGAAAACCATTACATTGGAGAAGGGAAACAAAACAAAAAACAACCCAAGGAGGGGTGGTATAACAACGCTTGTAAATTAGCCCATCAAAACTTGAGTGCAGAATTAAGGTCTAGGAATCCATCAGGAGTGAGAAAGGCAAGGGAGACTTATAGGCTAGCCCAAAAAGTAGCAAAACAAAAACAGTGGGATGAGGAACAATGGCGTGATCTGAAATCAGCCTGTGGAGCAAAGGATTCAAAACAATTTTGGGCCATTGTGAAGTGGGATAGAGGAGGTGTAGCTGAATCCCCCCAAAACAATGTTGCCAAACAACAATGGGTAGATTTCTTCAGAGCACAATACGCTCATAATAGAGCTGAAGAAGACTGCCCACTACCCCCAACTATTTTTTATTAAAGTCAGTTCTTTACAGCTAAAGATGTCAGTATAGCGTTCGACTGCGTGACCGGGGGAAGAGCCCCAGGCATGGATGGCATCCCCGCTGACGTGTTTTTAAGTGATAGATCATCTTGGTGCCAGTACTTCGAGTGTTTAGCTAACTCTGTGGCTAGGAGTGCGCCAATCCCACCTTCATGGAAAGGTGCTGAAATAATTCCGGTTTTTAAAAAGGGTGACAAATCTCTACCCAGTAACTATAGACCCATCAGTCTTATAGACTCAGCCCAAAAACTTGTAGGTCCGCTAGTGCAAAATAAATTGCAAACATGGATAGAAGAACACAACATTCTGTCCCCATATCAAGCTGGCTTCCGGCTATGTACTAGTTCAATTGACCAGGTCTTTTACTTTATAGCACTTTACTGGAGGAATGTGGCCTTAACTAAGGGGACACTCTATGCGGTCTTTGTAGACCTGAAATCGGCTTTCGATTTAGTCCCCCGTTCCAAACTATGGAGGGTTCTCGCTGAAACAGGGATATACCCGGAACTATTGACTCTCCTCGTCCACCTGCATGAGAACAACTACGCCAGAATCAGATGGGGGGGCACAGGGTGAGGTGACCGACTCATTTCCTGTCGAGCATGGTGTTCGGCAGGGGTGTGTACTGGCACCCACGCTGTTTTCTTTATACATCAACGGCATAGTGGATCATCTTAATCGTTCCCCCACTGATGCCCCCGTTTTGGCGGGGGCCCGTGTGCCAGTTCTCATGTTTGCGGACGATACGTTGATTGTTTCCCGGACCCCGAGTGGGCTCCAGAAGGCTGTGAATGCGTTTGGAGAATTTTGTCAACTGCGTGGACTTGAGCTAAACACCTCAAAAACCAAGTTCATATCCCTGAATCAGCGAAAAACCTTCAAAGGTACAATTAATTTTAATGGAACTCCACTAGAGCAGGTAGAGGCATTTACGTATCTAGGAATATCTCTCCAGAGTAACATGGGTTGGAAAAGTCATATTGACATGGCTGTTCTAAAATTTCACCAGCTTGCGGGTGCCTTAGCCACAAAGCATAAAGCTTCTTTTACCAAGCCAATTACACCTGCCCTAGAGATCTACAACATGAAGGTTATAAGTGCCTCTTTGTATGGTTCAGAACTTTGGGGATTTAATAATTATTTGAACCAACTAAGAACGGCAGAGAATAAATTTCTACGCTGTCTAGTCGGGGTCCCCCAAAGTACTCCCACAATTCCGCTTTTATATGATCTTTACAACAAGGGGTGGTGAGGGACAGAGTCTCTGAATTAAGCAGAAAGCTCTCACCCAGTCAAGAGATCAGGGCTAGATCCAACACCGTTTTTTAGCTCACTGCACCATCCCAGTTTCAGAACCTGGCTGTATGCAAATTAATCTGTTCCTGTCCCAGTGCATGATGGGAACAGGGCAAACCAAACTACAAAAGCCAATTCTTACACTGGGAAGGAAACAAGCTCCCGGGGACCGGTTTCTGGCATTACAGCCGTCTTCGGCCCGGTTTGCTTGAATCCTGATGGTGCAATGAGCAAGGGTCTCACATCTGAGAATACCCTTCCACGCTTAGGGTGGACAAAAATATTTACAACAAGGGGTGGTGAGGGACAGAGTCTCTGAATTAAGCAGAAAGCTCTCACCCAGTCAAGAGATCAGGGCTAGATCCAACACCGTTTTTTAGCTCACTGCACCATCCCAGTTTCAGAACCTGGCTGTATGCAAATTAGTCTGTTCCTGTCCCAGTGCATGATGGGAACAGGGCAAACCAAACTACAAAAGCCAATTCTTACACTGGGAAGGAAACAAGCTCCCGGGGACCGGTTTCTGGCATTACAGCCGTCTTCGGCCCGGTTTGCTTGAATCCTGATGGTGCAATGAGCAAGGGTCTCACATCTGAGAATACCCTTCCACGCTTAGGGTGGACAAAAATATTTACAACAAGGGGTGGTGAGGGGCAGAGTCTCTGAATTAAGCAGAAAGCTCTCACCCAGTCAAGAGATCAGGGCTAGATCCAACACCGTTTTTTAGCTCACTGCACCATCCCAGTTTCAGAACCTGGCTGTATGCAAATTAGTCTGTTCCTGTCCCAGTGCATGATGGGAACAGGGCAAACCAAACTACAAAAGCCAATTCTTACACTGGGAAGGAAACAAGCTCCCGGGGACCGGTTTCTGGCATTACAGCCGTCTTCGGCCCGGTTTGCTTGAATCCTGATGGTGCAATGAGCAAGGGTCTCACATCTGAGAATACCCTTCCACGCTTAGGGTGGACAAAAATATTTACAACAAGGGGTGGTGAGGGACAGAGTCTCTGAATTAAGCAGAAAGATCTCACCCAGTCAAGAGATCAGGGCTAGATCCAACACCGTTTTTTAGCTCAGACATGAGTCCCTTTCTCACTGCACCATCAGGATTCAAGCAAGCCGGGCCGAAGAAGGCTGAAATGCCAGAAACCGGTCCCCGGTAGCTTGTTTCCTTTCTGGTGAAGAATTGGCTTGGTAGTTTAGTCTGCCCTGTTCCCATGATGCACTGGGCCAGGGACAGACTGATTTGCATATAGCCAGGTTCTGAGCTGGGATGGGGCAGTGAGATAAATAACGGTGATGGATCAAGCCCTGATCTTTGGACTGGGTAAGAGTGGTCTGTTTAACTCAGACACTCTGTTCATCACCACCCCCTTTTTGTAAATCGTTTATATGATCTTGGCAGGAAAAAAATTGAGTATATGGCACGGTTACGGCCTCTACTTTATTGGAGGCGTATCTGGACAACTCCGGAATTAGCCCATTATGCCCTTGCACTTAAGGATATCATTAGGGCAAATCGCTTTCATTCTATCCAATGGCTTAAAGAGATAAGGGGCCTATTAAGAAAGTTGGAGCTTGACCACCTATGGGAAGATGCAGACGTCTCAAGGTTACCATCGAAAATAATTCTGAAAAAAAAGTACTGGGAAATGATTTGGATGTCCGCCGATAGTACCTGTGCAAACACTAATCTAACAGGACGTTTCCTTGTTTTTAAACCTCGCCCACTCTGTAAGGCTTATTGGGATATTATAGAGGGTCCGTTTGACCGAAAGCTGTATTTTCAGTTTAGAACTGGAGCTCTACCTGTCAGCTATAAATGGTCAGCAATCCGGGATGACAAATGTCATAACTGTAAAGATTTGACTGAGAATATAGCCCATATGTTGTTTGTATGCCCCCTTTACACAAGCCCTCGTCGTAAGTGGCTAAAACCAACGTGTATCAACTTGGGCACCCGGAGGTATATTGAGGCTCTAAGAATATTAGAGACTGACTGTTCACCCTGTATAGCGATTGCTGTTGCTAAATTTCTAAGATGGGCTTGGATTATACACACTTGCACTTTAAACTCTCTAGAAGTTAGCTAAAGAACTCTAAGACATCTAAAAACATATGATTGATCTTGTTCTGTGTATAATTTTAGCTGTTTTTAAAATACTCTTTAAAAAAAAACTTTTTAACTCTATAAATGACAGCCATAAAGATTTAATAACTTTTTAACATTGTAATTTTTTTTGCTATGTAGTATTTATAATGTTTGTGATAGGATGTTTATTCTGCTTTTATGACATGCTGTCGAATAAAGCTTTGAAATTGGAAACTGGTAATAGAGCATGACTGATATATTTTGAAATCCCATTAAATATAATGGACAAGTAGTCTTTTTGTGTGCCTTTTAATGGTGATGAAATTGTATTAGAAACTGTATTTTTAATGGTAAAAAGGGGTAAATGTACTTTAAACTAGGAATGAGGTGGTGGATTTTTGGTGCAAAGTGGGGGAAGAGAGAAGAGAATTACTTGCCATTTACGATGCATACAATGTCATTTATCAAGCTCTCTTTTAATTATTTTAGCTTTTTGCTTGTAATTTGATCAGGACATTATTTTTATTTCAATATTTTCAGTATATTCTATTTAATGTCAATGTTACTATTTAGTAAGAATTCCCCTTTTCAACTCCTAAGCATACAAGCATGTTATATTGTTTTCTATAATAAATGCATTTAATCATTAATTGATGACCTGTATTACCATTGAGACATCGTAAAGGTTTTCTGCATCTTCTCTTTTTACTTAAATAGCAATTTAGGTCCCTAAACCATGAACAATTGGATTGCAGTGCACAAAAAAAATCTTTATGAAAGAGTTATTAATAAAATAGCTGCAACAGTTTCCCTTTAGGGCCTGATGTAGAGTTTTTCAGAGAATGTGCTCCGTCGCAAGGCCAAAAGAGTATCCTCTCCCCCGAATTGTAGTTCCACCTACGTCATTTGGAGTATTAGAGTATGCCAGCGATGAAGGCAACTCTGTCTCCGCCACTTACATACACCTCCAATGGCCCGACAGAGAAAGGGCAATTAAAGGTTTGCCCATTTGCCCACTTGCTGTATTTATAGTGGGCAGACAAATGGCCAGTTTTTAGTTCTACACACCGCCATCTAAAACATGGTAGTAAGTGAAAGTAAAAAATGTCATGATCCCCCCCCCCACTCCACGAGAGAAAACACTTATGTCAAGGGGAGTCATTGACATTTTCAAAAAGAAAATCCCACTTTGCAATTTTTCTTTTAAAAATAAAAAAAATATTTAAAAGTGTGCCGTACCCCACCTTCATGTTGACGAATCTCCTATGCACATTTTCAATGTATTGACAGGAACTTCAGTGACAGCGATTCCTGCCAATGTAAGAGATGTTCAGTGGGGCAACAGACATCTCTAACTCTGGTGTAGTGTTGCCCTAGCAGGCAGACCAAGTAAAATACTCCATCGTACCGACAGACTAAGGGGTCGATTTGTCTTGCTCAGATTCCTTTCTGACTGACCCATTTTAATGGGGATGGTTGGAAAGGCATCCAAACCGAATTTCCGAAAGGCCTCCGATGGTCTCGGAGAACCCGGCTGCCATTTGGCAATCCTCCATCAATCCCTCGGGTAGCTCTTTCCGGCCAATGGATTACGATGGAAGATTCCCTCGGCCTTTCTGTGCCAGCCTTTCTGACAAAGAAAGGCTGTAGAAATCGGACTTTGGGGGCCCCTATGGTGCCTCCACGGTTGATCCCTGCACCCGGTGGCAGGCACCTTGAGGTGTCTGCCACCGGGTGCAGGGATGAACTGCACCTCTGCTCTTTACAATGAGAGCATGCATTCCATTCGGACTGCATGCTCTCATTGGAAAGAAAAGAATAGTGACCGAACAGTGTTCGGACACATCCTACTTGTTGGGCTGGAACCGATGACCGGAGGTCATTCGGTTCCATTTCTCAAACAATGTCGACGGACTCCGGTCCGTCTGACATCGTACTCAGGCCCTAAATCATGAACTGCTTAATCTAAATCAGCACCTTTTCATTCTGTTGCTATTTTTGATTTCTTAGATAACAATGTCACATTTATTAACCTGTTGTTTTTTTCCCCTTAGGTATAGTTTCTCAAATGAGTTTGCAGACCTAACCCCACAGATCATCCACGGCACCATGGCTGTATATAAAGAAGCAATGAAGTATCTGCTGCCCACTCCAGCCAAATCACACTATTTATTCAATCTCCGAGACTTCTCTCGCGTTATCCAGGGTATCTGTCTGTCTCGGCCCGAAACTGCAGACTCTCCTGCAATAATAAAGCGACTGTGGGTTCATGAGGTACATATAGCTAGCATTTATTGTAATAAGTCAGTTTTCCATAATGCAAAATATATATCAGTCCTCCAACATGTTTATTTTACATGTAACTTATAAACAATGATATGGCTCGCTCCTACTTACTTTACTCATTTAAGATAAATGAAAAACAAATTTAGGGATTCCTGTTGGACTACCTCAAAAGTCTCAGCAGAATAGCCTGGCATGTAAAATAGTGGTGGGTGCAACTTGTTGTAAACCTACCTTTGCGGCTTGTCTTATGATTTATAGAAAACATTGCAATAGTACGCTCAGCAGTCTGGACCATCTTTAGACGTTGTGCAAAAATAGTGTACTTTTTAACTAAACAAGTAAAAGAGGTTTAGTCATTTCTAGGTGGGGGAAAGGAGAATAAAATCTGTAATTGAAAGGAAAATGAAGGCCATTCCAAATTGCTAGAAATGGAAATGGCAAACGTATATGATATGTGGAGAAAACTCGTCCAGAGAGTAATATTGCCAAACGGTGGGTATCTTCCAGGGCTATACCTACACATTTTAGCCTAAATATTTTGATTGTGCAAATTGTGAAATATTTAAATGCCATGTAAGCAACTATGTTCTTCAGACCAAAGGCAAAGAAGATCTCAGCCTTCTGAGTAGCACAACTATTCGTAGGTCTTAGCCTTTCACAATGAAAGAATCTCTAGAGGACAGGGCAGAATCCATCATAATGATCGACACAGATCGTAGGGAACCTATTCCTCTTGAAAAAATCCATTCCGCTTAATGAATGTTACATAGCTGCCAAGTAGAGCATAGTGCATGTGAGACTTTCAGCCTTTCCTGAAGTTGTATCCAGCAATTTGTATAGAGGGACCTGTGCTGTCATGCATACCATTTGAAAAGTTAAAATACGAGTCACAGAACAGAAACACTGTTGGATGTGAAGTTGTTAATGGCCTGAGGTGCCCACATTGAAATGGGGCTACTTACTAGCTGTGCAGGCTGGTGATAATACAATTGTGGTAAACTATGCAGTACTTTTCAACACAGAACACCTTTCAATAACTACTTACTGTTAGCAACCAACATTTAGTATGTCACTACTAACCTGTTACTCCTTTTACTTATCCTATAGGTACTACGCATATACTATGATCGCCTAGTAGATGATGGGGATCGGACTTGGCTTATTGCATACATTGCAGATGTGATGAAAAGTCATATGCATGAAGATTTCAATCTACTCTTCCAGCACTTGGACTTTAATGGTGATGGCAAGGTAGAGGAGGATGACCTTCGCAGTTTAATGTTCTGTGATTTTCATGATATAAAACGGGAGGATACAAACTACCGCGAGGTCCTTGATGTGGACAAACTGCGATTAGTGGTTGAAAGCCACCTGGAAGAATTTAATACTATCAGTAAAAAAACAATGAATCTGGTTTTGTTCCGATTTGCAATAGAGCACGTGTGTAGAATTTCGCGGATTCTGAAGCAGCCTCGCAGCCATGCCCTTCTG
Organism: Lissotriton vulgaris; assembly: GCF_964263255.1. Taxonomy (NCBI): domain Eukaryota; kingdom Metazoa; phylum Chordata; class Amphibia; order Caudata; family Salamandridae; genus Lissotriton; species Lissotriton vulgaris. The sequence continues at coordinate 504,512,939 of NC_141687.1, read as the reverse complement.
GTTGGTGTTGGAGGCAGTGGCCGTCAGTCCCTCACCCGATTAGCCGCACATATGGCAGATTACAGATTGTTCCATGTGGAGATTTCTAAAAGCTATGGAACCACTGAGTGGCGGGAAGATTTAAAATTAATCCTGAGGAAGTCTACAGAGGGTGAGATGCAAGGGGTTTTCCTGTTTACTGACACCCAAATTAAAACAGAGTCCTTTTTAGAAGATATTAACAACTTGTTGAATGCTGGAGAAGTGCCAAACCTCTTTCCAGTTGACGAGAAGCAGGAAATTTGTGAGAAAATGCGTCAGCTAGATCGCCAAAGGGACAAGACAAAGCAAACTGACGGTAGCCCCTTGGCGCTCTTCAACATGTTCATTGATCGTTGCCGTGATCAGCTCCATGTAGTCTTGGCAATGAGTCCAATTGGGGATGCTTTCCGAAATCGCCTTCGAAAATTTCCAGCACTTGTCAACTGTTGCACCATTGACTGGTTTCAGGTACTTTATTTTATTTATATTTAGTTTTTGCATTATGTCAAAACCTTGGAAACACACTTTGGCTCCTATTAAAAAACTGCATTTTGTAGTACATTTAGTACTACTACTAAAAGTACTATAGAATGCTATTTGCAAACCTGAAAGTTTAAATCTCCTCTCTATTTTGTAAGAGAAGATCCCCACACATAAATGTTTACTACTTTGGGCCTGATTACGATGCGGTTAGGAATGCCACCTAACGGCATTTGCTCCGTCCAAATCGGATCGGGAACGTGTCTTTCTGACCGACTCGGAAAGGTTTCCGACCGAGTACCATGCAAGTTAGGCATTCGGAATATCCCAATCCGAACCCGATAGCATTTGGAATGACCGAGCCGTACGGAGCAGAATCGCATGATTCCACAGGCCGCCTTTCCGAACGACCGAGTATGATGCTGGATTCGGACAGCCTTTCCGAATCGTGCTGTTCGACTCAAATCGGAAGTTGGAATCAGACTTTGGTGGCCTCTAGTGATCCTCCCTGCACCCAGAGCCTTCCCAATTGGGCCCATGGGGGTATCCATTGGCCCCCCTTACCAGCCATGCACAGTGTGGTAGGCACCAGGAGGGTGCCCGCCACAGGGTGCCCGATTTTCCTCAGCCACCCCTTTCTTCAATGGGAGCCTATGCATTAGGTCAGAACTAAGGTTCCCATTGAAGTCAATCCAAATCGTATCTTAAAAAATCCGAATGCATTGTACTCAGTTGGTTGGACTCTCCCAATCCTATTTATTCGGAAACCATTCACAAACCCATTTGGTCGGGAAGCTTTCCAAACCGCATCAGAATCGAGCCCTTTGTAGTAATTGTGAGAGGAAGAAGAAAGGCTGGAAAAAGGAGCATACTTACTAATAAATATAAGGTGTATAGGGTAGAGTAAATAGTGGTTTTTGGATGGATGGGAAGGCGTTTAGGGAGGGAGATGCAACAAACCTCAAAACAGTAAACTCATTGCTATCCATATACCGCATTTCTAAAGTTGCTACAGCCATGAGGGATCCAAAATAGTAGTAAATGTACTCCAGTTCAGAGATGGAGAATGTCTAGTACCACACTAGGGCAACCAATGGTAATGCAGCACCCTCAACCAGAAGATAATGGAGGTAGGGACTGAAAATATAACCCCTTACAACATTAAGTTGAATTAAAATTATTTGAAATAGTACAAATATAAATAATTAAAATTTAATATTAGAAATTATCTACAAATAAAACATATTTTTAGATTATTTTCACATATTGCAAATACGTTTTTGAATAAAACAAAATGTAATGTAACAATATTTTTATTGGCTAGTATTAATCCACTTTTAATAAATAAATTCTATATAACACTTTTATTAATTAATAATACATATAAACGATATTTTTTTTTACTTTAGGTGGATTAGTCTTTAATTTAAACATATTTTAATAATTAAACAGTAAATGAATATAAAGTTTTTAATGTAGCATTCTTAATGCTTTTATATTGTAAAATATGTAAACTTATTTAAATAATATTGTAAGTAATTGTATATATTTATTTTAAATGTAGAACGAAATCAAAAAAAGCTACAGAACTTTTAACTTAATTTTAATGTATTTGTTAGTTAATCTATATATATGGAATTAAATTAACAAATATAATTTTTTTTAATTAAATTCCCAGCTAAAGTAAAATCTTCATATTTATTTAATATGTATTAAAAATTACGAAACCATATTTATAAAACAAATTTAAATTAGTTTGTTTTTTAATAAAGTTACCTTTATTTTTTTATTAAAAATGTAATTACAATAGTTGACAATAAAATGTTTTATTTACAATCTTTAACATGAAATTAATTTAATATATGTATTTAAAATGTTGAAATTATTTAAAGGATGCTAACATTATTTCCTATGGGGTTTTGTTTTATGCCCCTATTTTCATGGGCGGGTGTTGCAGTAAAAGTGGTGGGGGCGGGGGGGTGCTGCTGAACTTGCTACTGCTTCTGTTTTGCAATAGTATGTAAATTTGGCTCTAGCTCCTGTTTCAAGAGATGGAAACATGTAAGTCTACAAAATTACTAGTAGTAATCTACACATGTAGATTTACCTTTGTGAATAGATTGTATTGTGTGCTGTTATAGTATTTTAAGTTTTCAGTAACATTTATTATACAACTCAGACTCAATTCAATTCACAATGTTATTAAATGCTGTGTCTGCTCATATGCATAATCTGTGTAATCAACTGAAAACTTGATATGTCAACTTAAGCAAGCAGATATTGGCCCGGTAAAGCTGTGAAAACAGGATTTGACACCCAAATCAACATTGGAATTTGATCCTGACAAAGTGTTTGTGGGGAATACCCACAATATTCCAGGTCCTGTTCGTCAGAACAGGGGTAAATATGTGGTATTACTGCATGTTTTCCCTGTTGTCATCAATTTCAAAAGTAACATTTATGTACATTGTGCTGTGTTTTTTATTGTTAATCATATTATACATTATAAGCTATTTTGGTGAGTGTTGAGTTGTGCGGTATTGCAGTGTATGGTGCAGTGCTATTGGCAGATACATAACTGGTACATATGGTGCGTTACATTCTTTGTTCTCGTTTTTTATCGCTTAATATGTTGTGTTATTTAGTGCTCTGTTGGTACCTAAATTTCAAGGATGACACGAGGATTGCTTCAGTGTGCTTTAAATAGACAAATCTACACAGGCGAGCAACAATCCATCTCAATATTGGGTGAACAGCTACGTTTAGTGAGACCTTGTGAGGTGAACTAGTCGAAATACAGAGGCAGGGAGCATTGGTATTGTAAGTAATCTAGTATTATTGAATTAAAAATGAAACAATACTGTTAATTTAATGCAGGGATTTGAGAGAGACTTCTACCTGCAGATTCCTTACCTTTTCCCAGGTATCAGACTGGATCCGGAAACTTTTGCTCGAGCAATACCACTTGTGAGCACCATTGAGTGGCTCCATTCGGCTCTGCATCACATCATCAGCATCATTTGTGTTGGTTATGAAGTCGTGGTCACCTAGATAGGCACTACCCAAAAGGACATCAGTTGTTTTCTTTCCGTGCCAGTTAAGCACAGTTCAGGAGATGAACTGCCCATTAGTCGCTTTTTGACAAACCTTTTTTCAACTTATGTTGAATTCGCATTTTTCATTGTGTGCGACGATGTCTTCAAGGAAGACAGGGTTTAAACCGTGCGGTGCCTATCACCGCATGATGTCGGTTACTGCATGGTGTCTCAAGTGTGACCACGACTCAAAGTAGTACCCGGCTATGACTCTGAAGGCCTTGCAGGAGCGGGCTATGATGCTCCTTGCAGCCTGGCACTCCACGTCATCCAGCAAGACTCCGCAGATGTCCCGGTCCCTATCAAAGAAGAGGAGATAGCAGGACTGCTCCTGGAGCCCTAAGTCCTCTTTGTCCCACTCAGGGCCATCGGGGCTCTTGTAAAAGAGGCACAAGAAGAAGAAGCCCAAGCAGACTTCATCATCACCTCGACTGTCATCTGTCGACAAAAAAAGTAAGGAGCACTGACGCTCTATACTCGGTTCTGCGGAACTGGAGCCAGGGTTGGCTTTGCGCCTCCACCCCTTTCCAGGAGCCGCAGTGACCCCCTCTCAAATTAGAGATTTTTCATAGGCCATGCGTAGCGTCTTCGAGTAGGCTGACCCCTCTGGTGAGCCCTCGGGCCCCACGGGGTGGGAAGAGGCACCATCTGATTCAACACCATCGGCTCCAGCCAGAGTGGGGGTGGGACCTCAGGGTTTCGATTCTGGATTTGGGATGGCGCCGGTCGTGCCATCGCAATATTCCCTGGCATTGGACCCGAAGTCAGTGCCTTCGGGGCTGCTGGTGCCCACTGGCCGTTCCAGCCCCATCCTTATCCCCAACGACAAGGAGTCGGAAAGGCGTCACTCAATGCCGATTCTGAAGTCGATAGAACCCAGGGGTTTTATGTTGTCGCCTGAACATTTTGATGATGTTTTAGGCTTGGAAGAGGATTGGGAGGGGTCTATGGACCCTTTATAACACCAAGTTGTTTCTTTATAGCAGATTTACTGGTATGGGGAACTTGGGGAGGCCAGTAGACTGGAGACTCCCCCAGATGTTGGCATGCTCTCTCCACCAACAGTAGCTACAGAGGAGGAGGCATCTTATGCCAGGGTAGTCAAGAGAGCAGCCGAGGTCTTCCACTTCGGAACCCCTTTTGCCCTTCAATGAGACACTGATATTCTTTTAGGCACGTGGTCCAAGCCTAGCACAGGGGCTCTTGTGCATAGGACAATTGCTCACCGCAATCGCTTGGCTCCAGGTGACCCAAAGTTCATCAGCCAACACCCCACCCCTCAAAGCTTGGTGGTGCTGGCTTCTACCTCCCAGGGTGCCTTCCCTTCCACCCCTCTGGATGGGAAATCCAAGGGTCTGGAATAAATTGGGAAGAATGTTTTCTTCTTCCACCCTGGCATTGCTGTTGGTGAATACTGCATGCTTAATCTGCCACTCCCGCAAGTGCTTCACAAGGCCCAAAGAAGGCTCGAGCAGTGCTCTTTCAGGTGGTTAAGGATGGGGGAGATGCAGCAAAATTCTCCATAAGGTGTAGCCTTGACACAACTGATTCACTGGGAAGAGCAATTTCATTGACAGTGGCCTTGCGATGGCATGCCTGGCTTATACCAACTGGCTCCTCCGGCGATGTCCAGGCAAACTTGATGGAAATGTTGCTTGTTGAATCCCGTCATTTTGGAGAGAAGGCAGACTCGGCCCTAATACGGTTCAAGGGCTCTCGAGCTACAGCCAGATCCTAGGACCTCTCTTCTACACCTCGTGACTAGTCTAGCTTTCGTGGCAATGGAAGGGGTTTCCAGCCCTGTCAGTCCTATCACAGTCACTGTCCTGCCAACCTTCCCAAGTTGTGCGGGGATGTGGATGCGGTTCATTCCGACCAAGGAATGAAAGCCAGGAGTTATCAGCCACCCTGCCTTGGCAGCCTCAGCCTCCAAGCACTCCTATTCTGACTTTACAAGACCACACCGCTCCAGTTGGTGGAAGAATCCATCATCATCTCCCCCACTGGAGGTCCATAACATCGAACAAGTGTGTCTCAAAGACATTTAGGAGGGCTATTCTCTGCCTTTTTCTTTCTTTTCCTCCTCCCATTCTGCCAAATCAAACATGACTGGAGGAGGGTCATATAAAATTGCTCCAAGAGGAAGTTACAGCTCTCCTTGCCAAGGGAGCTGTAGAGAGGGTCCTGGATTCAGAAGTAGGCTGTGGATGTTATTCCCACTACTCTCTGATTCCGAAGAAGAATAAAGCGTAGAGGCCTATTTAGGGTCTCTGGACCATCAATCTCTTCCTCAAGAAGGAAAAGTTCAGGATGCTTACTTTAGCTCAGGTCTTGTCTGCCCTAGACCAAGAAGACTAGATGGTAGCATTGGACTTGCAGGATGCGCATTTTCACATCCCGATCCAGCCGGACCATAGGCGTTACCTGCAGTTCAAGGTAGGCCACGAGCACTTTCAGTTTACCGTGCTCCACTTCGGCCTTACCAGTGCCCCTCGGGTGTTCACCAAGGTGATGGTGGTAGTCACAGCTCATCTGCGCAGGTTATGGGTGTCAGTCTTCCCCAATCTCGACGACTGGCTGTTGAAGGCGTCCTCGCCCCAGGCTGTCGCCTCCCACCTTCAGACCACGGCAAACCTCCTACATTCACTGGGGTTCTCTATAAACTGCAGAAGTCACACATGACTTCTTCTCAGACATTCGCTTTCATCAAGGCTGTATTGGACACAGTGCAGTTTCGGGCTGATTCTTCCGAGCAGCGAGTCCAGGATATTCAGGTCACGATTCCGATGTTTCAGCTTCTATCCTGGATTTTGCAGAGACTGACTCACAGGCTGCTAGGACTCGTAGCCTCCTGCATCCTGTTGGTAAAGCATGCCAGGGGGTGCGGGATCTGCAGCGGGACCTGAAGTTCCAGTGGGTGTAGCATCTGGGAAATGTCACTAGTGTGGTCCAGATCTCGGAAGGAACTGCCAGAGATCTGCAGTGGTGGATGATGAATAGCAATTGGGTCAACGGCAGACCCTCTTTCTTCCCCAACCAGATCTCACAGTTGTGAAAGATGTGTTACTCCTGTGAAGGGGCTGCCATCTAGGTGAGGTGGAGATCAGGAGACACTGGTCTCCAGCAAAGTAGGGGCTCCACATCAGTTTGTTGGACCTTCGAGCGATTCGATTGGTAATTAAGGTATTTCTTCCCTCTGTCAAGGAGAAGTTAGTGCAGGTGTTCAAGGACAACACTACCACTATGTGGTACTGCAACAAGCAGGGCGGGTTGGGGTTGTGGACCCTTAGTTGAGAGACCTTGCATCTCTGGGCATGGCTGGAACAGCATGGCATAACACTGGTGGTTCAACACCTGGCAGGTTCTCTGAACACTAAGGCGGACAAACTCAGCTGTTGATGCCTAGCAGATCACAAATGACATATCCAATCGGAGGTTAAACATGGTCTCTTTCAGCATTGGGGAGGTCCTTGGTTAGATCTGTTCGCCTCCGGAGAGAATGTGCAGTGTCAGCAATACTGCATGCTAGAGTTTGCAAGGTGGCTATGGCTCTGCAGCGCCTTTTGTTGCGAGGTCAGCTCAGGCCTGCTGTATCCCTTTCCGCCCATACCACTCCTGCCCAGGGTTCTGAAGAAGATCTAGAATGACTGTGTCCAAGTCATTCTTGCGGCTCCGGACAGGGCGAGGAGAGTCTGGTATCCAAATCTTCTAAAAATGAGTATTGATGATCTGATCAGGCTGCCCCCTCAGGAGGATCTTCTTTCACAGCAGGGCAGAGTCCTCCACCCGAACCTGTCAACTCTTCACCTCCATGCGTGGAGATTGGGCTGCGGCAGTTGATGGCTTTTGACCTTCCTCCTAAAGGATTTCAACGTTATTTTGGCGGTCAGGCTGCCCTCCACTAACACAGTATATGCCTTCTGTTGGTAGAAGTTTGTGTTATACTGTACAGAAAGGTCTATTGACCCTCCTTCTGCTTTTCTAACCCTTGCCCAGCAGTGCTCTGATTTGGATACTCTTAAGGTTTATTTTTCTGCTCCTTCTGCCTTTTTGCAGCTTCCAGACCAACCCTCTCTCTTCAAGTCTCCCATTGTAGATAGGTTTTTGAAGGAGCTGGCTCACTTGTTTATGCCCATGCTCTTTGTGATGCCGCAGTGGGACCTTAAGTTGTTTCTCACTTTTCTTAAGTGTGCTCCCTTCAAGCTTTTACTCAACTGTGCTCAGTGGCTGCTTACCATCAAGGTATCCTTTCTAGTGGCGATAACATCTGCCTGGAGGGTGAGTGAGTTGCAGGCGCTATTTTGCACACCTCCCTACATGATGTATTTTCCAGATAAAGTGGTTCAGGGTCAGTTCCATATAGGTTAGTCTATCAAGCTGCCCACCTTCTATGCTCCCCATATCCATCTAAGGAAGAGGAGCATCTCCACCATCTTGAACCAAAAAGAGTGTTGTCGTTCTACCTTGATTGCACTAAAAAGTTCCGGGTGGACGACCAACTCTTTGTGGAGTACCCATGTACCTGAGAAGGTGAGGGCAGTGCACTTGCTGACTTATTCCCTGCATTAAGATCTGCTATGCCCTGGCTAAGAAGCAGCCCCCTGAGGGATTAAGGGCCCATTCCACCAGAGAAAAAGCTGCGACTACGGCCTTGGCTCTGGGTGTCCCGGTCCTGGATATGTGTCAGGCAGCAATGTGGGCATCTTTGCACACGTTTGCCAAGCACTACTGCCTGGCCAGTCAGTTCCGCAGGGATGGGCATTTTGCTTGTTAGGTCCTGCAGGATTCCTAATGTGAGGAATTGGGCCGCAGCCCACCGCTGGGAGAGTATGGCTTGGGTATCTAATTCAAGGGTAAGGAATCTGCAGCTAGAAGTCTCCATCAGATGAACAACTTTCTTACTTTCAGGAAAGCATTATCTGGTAGAGACTCTATCTAGCTGCAGATTCCTTATGCTCCATGCCTCCCCGCTTTGCAGGCTGATTTTGTTAAGGCTATATTTACTCTCCTTTTCAAGGTCCTAGTTTTACACACGTTTATGTCCGTTGTTTCATGGCTTTGTGCTTCTGGTGTGGAAAAAACAAAAAAGTATTGAGGTCCTCGCGCCTGGGTGGCACCTCTATAGGTGACCGCGACTTCATAACAGACACAGTCGTGTAGCTCCTATAAAACTATATAGGATATGTACGTTTGGACAGCATACACTGCAAGACTGACTCTGAACATCTTCACCGGGTATGTTGGCCTTTTGTACAAACTAGCTCACTGTGCCACTAGAATCTCCTCTCACCAAGGATAGAATAGTTCTTGTTAACCATCGAACATGACAACCCTGATTCCTCAGGACAGTGGAAACAATATACTACTTTTCGCTCAGTCACTCGTGCTTACTTAGTCTGTCTCAGAGAGATGCATGGAATTGAAAAGGCTGGGCGTTTTTAATTAGTAGTTATTGAACAGTTGTTATTCTGGTGTAGAATAGATGAGATGCAACAACTGTTAGACAGTATAAGATATAAACGATTTGCAGTACTATAAAAGTAAATTGATGGTATTGCTCTACCATCTTACAATAATCATGAACACATACGAGTATATAAAACACATGATAAAAAGATGCGTACTCCTACGATGCCTCCCTAACTAAATGTACCTAGCATGTGTATAGGTGTTTAAGCCGATGAAATCAACCCCATTACCTGAAGTGAGAGACTGTGCGAAACCATCCTGGTCTCGAGTTGGACACCACGCAAGGGTTGCTTTAGACCAGTGCGAGCTGGAGTGTCTGCATGCAGCAACCTCAGCGTCTCTGGTCAGTGTGTCAGCCGGGAAGACTCGGTCTCCTCTCCTCTATATTAACAATATAAGATGTATATATACCCATAGGTCTCCCCAGGGGTCTTACCTCGCTGTATTACTGTGTTGACTTAAGGATGACATTTGGCATGAACTTTATACATAGATACTATACAGGAGATGGTTGTCCTGCTGTGCTTCCAAGAATCCTCATGCGTAATGTATGAGATCTGGAACTAGGGGAAACCTGTGTTCTGAATGCATGTTGTATCTAGGTAAAAGGTCATTCCCTGTAAACCATTACAAGTGTAATGTAGGGAAGAATATAGGTGAAGGTTAATGAAGTTACCAGGGCCTTTATTATGGTACCTATATGGAATATAACACCCACTCCTCTCCTGAATGGATGACATTGTTGAATTCTAAACGTACTACTAGGCTGACTAGATACTGGTACGCAAGAATAGTTTAAAAAAACATTAGTTCCTTGTTGTGCTAAAAACAATGTTTATAATGTTCTAAAAATCTTTAACAATTATTTAAAAAAACGAGATTGTCACTCAAGCCATAGTCCTTATGTGACCGTAGGTATAGCATTTGAAAGTCATGCATGCTCAAAAGGAATGTCAATGTTGTTATGTAGTTCCAATTTTGCAGTTCGTTTCTCAAAATAAAAGATTGAATTCCTCCCAGCACACGACGGGCCAAATTAGTCGAATGTTTAGGTGTCCAGGCTGGTAGACACAACATTCTTGTTGCCTGCCTCTGCAGATGACAGTCCCTATAACACCTTACAGATTATGTAATTTGAGCACAGAAGATCTACTGTACTGTCCACCATCAATGCCAGGGCAGCCTGTGCGCCATCCAAGGCCTCGGTGTCAGAGGAGGAGCCAAAGTCCTTACCAACAGGAGCCAATACTACCTGTGGTGGCTCTAGGAATGCCGTCATCAACATCGGAATACGCTGGGGACACTGCAGAACATGGGCCGTTATCAGGTCTAGTAAAGTATCAACATCTGGTTGCGCACATGATGGGAGTGTCAGACAGAGATCTAACACGCATTCTTCTCCACAAAAAAGGCATCGGAGGACAGGTAAGATGCAGTCCATCCAGACTGGTCTAAATGACAAGAACCTAGATGCACTTAGTTCTCGTAGACGAGGTGTGCCTAGATGTTGTGCCATGCGGTCATGCAATTGTCGCTCCAGGAGTACTGCTACCATCTCTTTGGTGACTGGGACGTCCATTGCATAGCAAAAAAAACGACAATCAGGATACCTGATATTAGAAACAATATCAGCAGCAGCCCTCCAAATATGCTTCCACATACGGAGTGTATAAAGTTTGGTATAACTCTGAGAACTATCTGAAAGGTGGTTAATAGTCCAGAGCCTATGATCTTAAATAGGTGGATGATGCCTGTCGTATCAAACATGTTAAAGATTTCTTCGAAATGGAAGGGGCAGTTTGTACGTATGAGTGCCTGTATCTCTGCCAAATACCTTGCGATCTAGAGATCAAAAGTCTCTCGAGCGGTGGTTAAGGGCACAGATTTCTGTTAAAGCATGGCTTTCATTCTGCTCAAAGCATCAAATCATATTAATGAAACATTTAGTGAAGGCCATAACAACACCTCCCTGACTGTATGTGTTGGTGCAAACAATACATGCATACAGCAAGTAACCCTGGAGCTCACAGTTACCAGATATGCGATGCCCGGAAGCATCCCACATCAGCCTTTATCTTTCAGCATCAAGTTATCCCCTTTCGAGAGCAACCTGAACACTGGAGTGATCACGGCAGCTGGGGCACCCCTCAAGTGACAAGATAAGTTTGTTACTGAACCATTACAGGCCCCATGAAGCACTATATCCTGGCATATGAGTGATCCACTTAAAGTGTTCTTGCAGTTTGTACTGCTTAGAAACACTTTTTTTCCCCCACTCCATCATCGAAATCTTTCACATGTGTAAGTGTTGAGGTTTTTAGCCAATCGAGACATAACTTCCCAACACTGTATAATGTCACTACCCCTGGGTGTTCTATCTGTACATAACGTGGATCTGGCCTGTTGATAATAAACCCTTTTGTTTAACCCATGAATCTTTTCTGACATCTAATGGTGTCTGTGGGCCAAATCAATCGGGGTCTGATCTATTGTATTGCATTATGTAATCTAACGTAATTCCTTCTTGTGATGTTATGTTACCCTCAGTGTGTGATGGTGTGGGCATCCGAGGTGTATTCAAATCTTTGTTCTTGGATAGTCCAAGGCAGAATGTTTGTTGCACCGTTCTTTCAAAAAAATGATTTGCTGAGGAATAAGGCTTGCTCTAAATAGTGCCTCTATTCTCTGGACCTGCCTGTATCTGGTACCCCAGACAGATTGTAAATCTATGGTGTCTTTCTATAACTCGAAACATTGTTCAGACAACTGGGCAATAAAGGAAGCAGAATAAATCTTTTTTTTTTGTTTGTGAACATATTTTTCTGTGCTGGTGTTGGTGCAACCTTATAATAATATGAGGCTAGGTCTGACGCGTTAAACCCCTCTGTGCAAATGTTTCAAACTGCTTTTCGTTGGCGTTGGGCAATGTTCCCATTGGTGGTATGTGAAAACATTTCTGAGAGTAACAGATTTATCCCCTCCTTCCTGGCGCCGTCAATGGCACAAAATTTCCCTAAGCAATCTACAGGAAACGTGGGTAACACCCACCATATCAGTAGAAGATACAGTAGATGCAGCATTGGCTAAGCTTACAGGCTCAATCAAACAAGCCATCGACACCTTGGCCCCCTTAAAACTATACAAAGAACACCCTGCCTCCAAACAAGAAAGCTGGTATACTAAGGAGTTAAGGGAGGAAAAACAAAAATGTAGGCAAGCCGAAAAAAAATGGAGGAAACATAAGACCAAGGAAACAAGAGCGGTCTTTTATCATGTTCAATCCCAGTACTATAAAAACATTAGACAGGCTAGGAAAAATCGTCTTCTGCAACAATTAGAAGAAGCCACAAACTGCCCCAAGGAGCTTTTCAAAATCCTCCAAAACTTTGTAAACCCTGCAGCATGTGAAAGCTCAGAGGAGTTCTCACAGACTCTATGTGACGATATATCGTCCTTTTTTGAGAGTAAAATTGACATTATATACGAGAAAATAGTGGCTGCCAATAACAGCACGAATGGTGCTAGCAGGATTATACCTCTAGACCTGCCCAAAGACAAAGACAGTGGAAGTCCCATACCACACTTCCCCCTTATTGAAAGTGCAGATCTCCCTCACCTCATTACCCACATCAAATCAGGGTCTCCTAATGACCTTCTCCCTGCTAAGATGGTTCCTCCCCTGCTCCCTCTCCTGGGCCCCTTCATACAGGATGTTATTAATACATCTCTTACGAAAGGACAAGTCCCAGCAGAGTGGAAGAGGGCGGTAGTAAACCCAATACGCAAGAAAGCTGCTTCCCCATGGACCGACCTTTCCAACCTGCGTCCCATTTCACTCTTGCCATACATCAGTAAGATAGCTGAGAAGCATGTGAACACCTATCTGTCACAACATCTAGAAGCGACGGAGGGCCTGGACTATTCCCAATCTGGGTTCAGGCCAAACCACAGCACCGAATCCGCCCTCCAAACAGTGACCAATAACATCAGAATGGCACTGGATGGGGGCAATTCCATGATTCTGGTGCTGTTGGATCTCTCCGCCGCTTTTGATACGGTGTCTCACAAAGTGCTTCTTGAGCGACTAAAAGACGTAGGTTTGGAGGGTACGGCATTGGCATGGATGGAAAGCTTTCTGTCAGGACGCTCTCAAGAGGTCAGGCTGGGCTCCCACAAATCCATCCATAGGGAGCTCAATAAGGGAGTGCCACAGGGCTCTTGCTTAAGCCCTACACTTTTCAACGTGTATGTGGCTCCCCTAGCCAACCTGGCAAGATCATTTGGGTTTACACCAGTGTCGTACGCTGACGACACCCAACTCCTCTTTCCCTTTAAAGATCTGACACCTGCGATAAAAAAATCTTTCGCAGAGGGAATGAGAGCAATATCTGCTTGGATGTCAGCAAATTGCCTCCAATGCAATATAGGAAAAACGGAGGTCATGTTGTTTAGGCAAGCAACAACACACTGGACACCGGACTGGTGGCCCCTGGAATTAGGCCCCGTCCCCAGCCCTAAAAACACAGTGAGAAACTTAGGAGTGTTAATAGATCAAACACTTACCTACAAGGATCACGTAAACCAGGTGGCAAGCACCTGTTTTCGAGCCATCGGCATGCTAAGGAGAGTGTTTCCCTACCTGCCAGACTGCCATAGAAAAACTCTAGTGCAGGCACTAATCATCAGCAGAGTAGATTACTGCAACGGCCTTCTTTTGGGAGCAAATGAAGGGCAGCTAAAAAAACTGCAAGTAATCCAAAATACGGCAGCTAGGATAGTCCTCAACGCCCCTCCTAGGACTCCCTCCCTTCCCCTGCTAACCAAACTTCATTGGTTACCAGTGAAGAAACGAGTGCATTTTAAGACCCTATGCACAATTCACAAGAGTGTGATAGGCAAAGGCCCTAAATATCTGGCCAACATCTTCCTACCTTATGCCCCTGGGCGCACCCTGCGCTCGTTGAACCAACAGCTTCTGCAGGTGCCCAGAATAAAAAAGGCCAGACAAGGGGGGCGAGCTCTGGCCCACCTTGGACCAAAGCTCTGGAATTCTCTGCCTCTTGAGATGAGGACTCTAACTAATCATCTGACCTTTCGTAAGGTCTTGAAAACATATCTATTTCCCAGTAATTGATCTCTCTCTCTAAATGCACCATTCTCCTCCTCAATTAGGATCTGAGGACTTATTCACCGGCAAAGCGCGGAGATACCCCTCCGGGGGTCTATTCTTGCGCTATAGAAGAATATAAAATAAAAATAAATAAAATGCAGAAAATGATGACCATAATGTTGATAGCAATACATTGTTTCAAAGTCTGATTTGTCTTCCAACATTTCATTATTAGAAAATGCAGCAGATTTTTCTAAATCAGACAACATATTATTTACAGTTTTATAATCCCAATCATCAGAAAATCTACTCGAGGTAATGATATTACATATTGAAATTTTAAATAAATGTAGTATTTTTAAAAGTTCGGTCAGGCCAAATATATTGTAATAAACCTTGTCCCACACTATACTGTCAGGTATAGGAACTGCTGTAATGTTTACTGATGATAGGTCTCTTTTTTCAAAATGTGATGATAGGATAGATGCTTTTCCAAATCACATTCACTTTTTTGCTGCAGAGCTTTCTTGAAGATAAGTTCCATTTATAAGCATACTAAAGACAGTTACTAAGCCTATCCAGAAAATAAATGTATCCCGGTAGTTACCCAGAGTTCCACCTAAGGTGATACCAGGTACGTCATTTAAAAAAAAAAATCTTCAATTTATTGTTGGCAAGTTTTTTGGGCTGGCATTGTTTCAGGTTCATTTGGATCCAATAAAAAAAGTATCAAAATCAATGAAATAGCCAGATGCAGTTCGATCAAATTTTGGTGTTTCCTCATGTCTTGTGGAAACTGTAGTTGGGGCATGTTGACGTAGATATCCGTGTTTGGTCGAATTGAAATTTGTCTTACATTTAAGTTCTGATTTTGAACTTCAGTATCAAAGGGAACAAGTTCCATGGCCTTGTTGCATAGTCCATCATTCTGTGCAGGTGACTCTTCAAACGTTATGACTCTTTCTGTTTGAACTTCTTGTATAGTTGTGAGAGGAGGGTGTCTGTTAGTCCAGAGTCCACGTGGCCCTCAGTATTGGCAACATGGTGTGGTTTATAGGTCTATTGAGACAAATATTTTCTCCTTTTTACCAGCAAGGGGTGGGCAGAAGTACTGTTCTTGTTCCTTCAACTGCCAGGACAGGTACAGGCTTTCTGTTTGATGCCTAAATTCTTTTTTGTCTGCTATTTTTTTCACTGACCAAGTCCCCGACTTTAGGGATCCATGCAGGTCTTGCCGTGACAGACTTGACTTCCCCAGTAGCGGTCAAAAGGTTTTTCATTCACCACTGTGCCTTCACAATCAAGATCAGGTACCCACATTCTCGTCCCAAATAGGACCTCATAAGGAGTGACACCCCCTAGAGAGCTTCTGGCATGTTATTCAACACCCTTTGAACTCCATACAGATGTTTTACCCAACTTCCACCCGAGCCTAATACTCTAGCTGTTAAAGACTGCTGTAAGTCCCGGTTTTTCCTCTCCACAACTGAATTTTCCTCAGGATGCCACAGAGAGGAGTACTGTAATGCTACACCCAAAATTCCCATGGCTTCCTTGTAAATCCTAGAGCTAAATGCTGGGCCATGTTCAGAATGTAATGTGTCAATTGCGTATGTCCCTATAAAGATGTGCAAACCTTCTATAATAGTTTGAGCGTCAGCCGAGCACTAGGGCCACACTCAAGGGAATCAAGAGCAGGAATCCACTGCAACTATGATATACTTGTAAGCCCCATCTGTTTGTAAGGGGCCGCAGCGGTCCAAATAAACACACATGAGTGGTTTGTCTAATATTAGCAATGGTGTCTACACTGGACGTGTTACAGTGGAGCCTTTCATCCACTGACAGATGTCGCATTTCAAGACATAGTCCTTAGTTTGCTTTGTTAATTCTGGCCTCCAGTAGTGTTGTTTCAGTAGAGAAACAGTCGCTATAACTCTTGCGTGTGCGCAACCTATACCCTCGTGTGCAGCTAGAATTAATTCTAACCTACTCACCCATATTCGGTATTACTCTATCCCCCACTCCAGGAATCTGAGCAAATGGAACGTTGTTTGCATCTAACTTGTAGAAGTACTTGAGTGGAAATCTTTTACTGCCAATTTATTGCATGTAGCAATATTCTTAACCATAATCTCACCGTCTATTCTCGTTTTTGAGCGAGTGATTTCAGCTATGGAAGCCGTGCGTACAACCCCCTTTGCTGCTTCGTCAGCCAATGAAATCCCTTCAACGTGGACGCCATCATGTTCATGACGGAGTGTGTGTATTACATTAGCCCTTGGTAGTTCGGTTTTCAACTCCAGTACCAGCTGCCATAGCGTTTTGTGCTTAATTGTGCCACCTTTTGCATCTTTAAACTCATTCTGTCCCCAGTGGTGTAAATCTTCATGGTATGACTGCACAGTAACAGGAATCACACACGATTAGTGTGGGGAATTCTCGATTCATATTTACCGATGCCAGTAACAGGGCTTTTAATTATGCCAATTGCGCCATGCAGTCTCCTCGAGACTGGGTTTTAGTAGAACTCTGATTAAACTTTCCATCCTGCAGGCGTCCTTTAACAATAGCACACGTGGCACTGTATTGCTGCTTAGTTCCAATGGCCCCGCTGAGCAGAACCGTCAGTATAAATGATATATTCATACTGATCCAGAGGCATTATTTCATTTGGTAGAGGATATTCTTATTCGTATTGCAGAATGCTTGTGTTTTTAAAAAAAAATATCTTTATTTTCAGTTTTTGCATCATAAAAAGAAAAGGAGATTGATCATTATAGTGCATTCTGCAGCGTTATTGACAACAAATCATAGTTACATATAACATTACGAGTATAAGATGCAACACGATTAAATGACAAGGGTATACAAGCATGTAGTGTCATGAAAAGGTACAGCAATATGTAGAGACGGCAATCACAACTGTAATCAAACGTCATCAACGGGAACACAGTCACATCAATAATAGACAAAGAGGCAGTACCCTGACCCAACACCCCTCTTTAGACTGATGCCTAGCCAACGCCCTCGGGAGTAATGCCACTCGACGCTGGGGAATCTTGTTCAGATTGTTTTTGAGCTATGTAGGCTCTGGGCTCTGTATGGTCCCCAGATATCTACAGGGCGGGAGACAGTACGAATTAGGGTGGAATATTCTTCGCTATTAATATTACAAAAAGCCAAACTACGGAGTAATGCCTGCAGAGAAGCTGCCCTTTTGCTTCCCCATAATAGAGCAACTTTGCGCTTGGCCAGCAAAAAACCCAGAGCTGCCAGTTTCCTGATTTTCTTGGGGAAGTTTGCAACATATCCTAACAGTGCGATCTCAGGGGTAGGCAGTAGCTGCATGGACTGCATGTCCCCCAGCGTGGAGTGTACTAGGGACCAGAACTGGTGTATCTTGGGACAGGTCCAAGCAAGGGGGGCAAAATCAGCAAATGGGGCCAAGCATTTTGGGCAATGATGAGGTCTATTCGGGTCAATTCTATGAGAACGGGCGGGTGTGTGGTACATTCTACGGAGGAATTTGAAATTAAGTGACTTGTATCTACTGTTTAATGAGATTTCCTACAGCACCATTCCCATTGGTCAGCAGTAATGGGCCCGCCCAAATCCGCCTCCCAGGCCTCACGTACCTTAGTATCAGATACAGGTCTGGTCATCCCACATTGTTTATATAGTTTGGATACTAAGTGTGCACCAGTAGGGCTTTGTATTAATTTCAATGGGGGAGTAGGTTCAGGGGCCGCAGGGCATGAAGGGAAAGTGACGCGGAGCATTGAGTGCATACGCTTCATTACAAAAGTGTCCATAAAGGAACGATCTGCGAATCGGACCTCCTCGGACACAGAGAAAATGTGTCCGTCAGGGAACAGATCGCCCACTGTACGAATGTCGAACTTTTCCAGTGTATGCTGGACCAAAACTTCGCCAGTGATTGGAAGCAAGGAAGAGCTAGGGAGGTGTAGTGCAGGAGAGTAGAGCATCTCCAGTCTGAGCAATCTGCGCAACTTGCCCCACGCCCAGCAAGTGGTAGATACTGTGTGAATATCCCGGGGGACCCGAGGGAATCCTGTGGGCAGGTCAGTAGATAGGGTACGAGGGAGTACCAGATCAGCCTCTGGTTTAGAATATGGGACGCGAGCGTCCAGGTGGAACCAGACGTGCGCATAACAACATTGTGCTATGAGGTAGTACAAATGCAAATCAGGAACCCCAAAGACCCACATCTCGCACGGCAAAACCAAGGTTTGCCCCATAACCCTAGGCGTCTTATCTCCCCAACAAGGCGCAATAACAATGAAGGCAATTGCACAAAAAAGGTTTTAGTAAGGGGAATGGGGATATTATTAAAAAGATACAAGAACCGAGGAAGAATGGCTATTTTAATTAGGGCGACTCTACCAGCCATTGATAAAGGCAGATGCAGCCATTTCATGATTTGTGATTCCAGGGACCCAACAGCCTTGCAGTAGTTCAGTCTGATCATGGTGTCAGTGTCAAGATGGACATAGATCCCAAGATACTTAATCACATCATTACACCATTCAAGTGGAAATGCACAAGGCCAGGCGGTCGTGCCAGCCATGAGCGGAAAGATGACCGATTTGTTCCAGTTAATGCTAAGTCCGGAAAATATGCCAAACCGTACAATTTCTAATATCAAGGGTTCTAAATTCACCTGGGGCGTTCTAACGTATAAAATGGTATTGTCTGCATAAAGCGAAACCAGAAGGGGGCCTGTGCGAAACTGGAGACCGCGATGTAAATGTTTTTCCTGGAAATGACGAACTAAAGGATCCATAGCTAAAATAAATAGCAGGGGAGACAGAGGGCATCCCTGTCTAGTGCCCCGGGACAGGATGAAGGGCTCGGAGAGGGTACGGTTTATACGTAGCCTGGCGGTGAGTTTAGTATATAATAGCGCCACCGTGGAGACAAAACATTCTGGCATACCCATGCCCAGCATGACAGATAAAAAGAAGGGCCACTCAAGGGAGTCAAACGCTTTTTCAGCATCCAACATGATAGCGGCAGCCGGAGTGGCAGGGTCTATTCTATGCAGTACTGTGAATAAGGTACGAAGATTTAGGGAGGTAGACCTATGAGGGACAAAGCCAGATTGCACCGGAGCAATAATGGATTCCATCAGTAATGATAGTCGTATAGCAATGACCTTAGCCAATATTTTATAATCGGAGGATAACAAGGACAACGGCCTGTAGGATCTGCATAGTCCGGGTTTGGGAAGGAGAATGATGACCACTTCCATTAATGTCGGGGGAAGTGTGCCTGCTTCAAGCGATGTCGCATATACCTCAACCAGTCTCGGGACAAAAATGTCCTTGTTTGCCTTATAGAAATTGGCCGAAAAGCCATCTAGTACGGGCGCAAAGGAGCCCTAAAGTGCATCAATGGCTTCAATTGTGCTGTCTTGTGAAATGGGAACAGATATACAAAGTCCTGCACATATCGTTCTAGATACACTAGTGCTATTTCGGATAAATATTCCCCTTGTTCTCGCAAATCTCTAGTGATCCTGGACGGGTTTAACGTTTTGTAGTATGAGAGGAAATGATTGCAGATTTCTGGGGTGGAGTAGGTCGCCCTGCAGTCCGGCAATCTCTGTGATGTAGGCGAAGTCACGTGGGGGTGCAAGGTGTGAGCCACTATCTTTCCCGGCCTCTTCCCCTCACCATAGCATCACACGGAGTGTTGCTTATTAAGGAATAGCAGCTCACGTTCAGCTGTTTCTCTAAATTCCAGAGGCAAGGCCAGGTGTCTTGCCTCCCCCGAGTCGGAGGCCGAGCCAAGCAGTTCCCGTTCCAAGGCGGCAATGTTCCCCTCTATACCACTGAGCGTCGAACGGAGATCTCTCAGAACCCCGGCATGTTTGGCAATACACACTCCTCTGATGTAGGCCTTGAATCCCTCCCAAGTGTCGACTGTCCCAGTGTTAAGGTCAAAATAGTCCTCAATTGCAGTTCTAAACTCCTCACAGAAAACTTGATCTAATAAGGCGCCCCCAGGGAAGCGTCACTGCTGCTCGTAACTACCCGGTCTAGGGATGTTCAATCGAAGTATGACAGGAGAGTGATCCGAGAGTGTACGGGGAAGGGTGAGTATACCATCCAGCCAGCCCACCACCCTCGGGGATACCAACCAATAGTCTATCCTGGTCCACTTGTCATGAAACCCAGAGTAGTGTGTGAAATCTGGGAGGGACGGGTGTAGTCGACGCTCGACATCTATTAGAGAAAAGTGGATGCATATGTCTCTGAGGACCTGTCGGGCACGGGGTTTGGTGTCTGGTGAAAGGGAAGTGCTATGCCTGGATGGATCTAACAATATATTGAAATCCCCCCAAGTATTAAGAGCCCGGGGTCGAGTGACAGGAGTCTGACCTGGAGGTCATGAAAGAAAGATTGTGAATCTATATTAGGGCCGTAAACTCCTACAAACAAAATCTTGTGTCCCATCAATGAACCAGTGACAATCAATGTACGTCCATCGGTATTAACCATAGTTTTGCGCAGTGAAAAAGGGATTAGCTTGTGTATTAAAATTGCCACCCCTCTGGCGTAGCAACTAAAATTCGAGAAATATCTATGGTATCCCCAGCTCAACGCCACCGGAGTGCTATCTGCACTGGACAGGTGTGTTTCCTGAGGAAACGCTATATCAACGCGGTGCCTAGCAATGTAGTTAAAGACCTGTCTATGTTTCCTAGTGTTATTCAATCCCCTGACATTCCATGACATCAAAGAGAGCCCGGAAGGACCGGGCTGTTGTCCTAGCTTAACTATGGAGGAGTAGGCTCCTTACTTGCATCGTGATGCGTGTCTATCACTCGCTGCCAACTAGCACCTTGATCTACCATGCCACAAAAACCATTAAAACTAAATGCAGAATCCCCCCCTCCCACCCAGCCTCATAGTAACCCATAAGAGGTGATCCCCGTCCCCAAGAACAAAATGCCTGTGCAGCAAACATAATATACTCATTTTAGCAACCCAAGCAGCACATAGCAGAAAGAGCATAATAGAAAAAAACATTGTGGTATACACCATATGGCTTGACAATGCCACGCTGGCCGGGCAATATAAGATACTATTGTCACATGTATGAGAGCTAAAAAGTAGGAACAAATGGAAATGAATAAAGTGCAGCAGAATAAAGCAAATCACATTGAGGATCAATTAACCAGTCCCGGGTTGGGAGAATAACTCAACACTGTCCTGTGAGCCACCCTGCGATGGAGAGGCCTAGCGTGCGGCACGACGGGGGACCCAGAGTGGTTTCTCTTATATTTCTGGCAAAACTCCTGTGCCTCAGCTGGAGTGTCAAAGATCCGAGGCCTCCCGTCAACGCCCACCCTCAGTCTCGCCGGATATAACATGCCGTACCGAAGTCCCAAATTCCTCAGGGTTGCCTTGACTCCATGATATTTTCGCCTTGCCTCGCCTCGCCTCCTGGACCATGATGGTCAAATCAGGGAACAAAAGCCAGTTTGCTACCCTGCCACTGGACGTCTCCCATGTCACGGGCCAACCGCAGAGCAGTGTCCCGGTCCCTGAAGTTCATGAGTCTTGCGATAATGGGTCGCGGTGGGAGGCCCGGTCGTGGACGGGGACCTAATAATCTGTGAGCGCGTTCAACCACAAAGATCTGCGTGAAGGTCTCCCTGCCAAACAGATCCCTAAGCAGCGTTTCCACAAAGGTGTCCATGCTCCCAGTGGCCGTCGTCTCCGGTATGCCGATAATACGGATGTTATTCCGGCGGCTGCACGCTTCTACATCTTCGTTTTTAATAGCTACGTCTTTCAGGATCTTTTCCACTCGTTCTAGCCTATCAGGGAGGTTGATGCGCCGTCCTCCACGTCAGAGACTCTCGCCTCCACGACATCCAGACGTCGGTCATGTACTTGAATTTTAGTGCCCATGTCAGCCAGCTTCTTATCTAGGTCATCAAAACGGCCATCCAATTCTTTAAAGCCGGCTCTCATCTCAGCTAACATGGCTGTCGCAAGGGAGGCAGGGTCCCCGGAGTCACCCGGGCCTGAGGCCCCACCAGGCAAATCAGGAGGGACATCCGAAACATGAGCAGCAGTCTTGTCAAACTGCAGCTTACTCTGCCTGGGGTCCTTCCCCATTGTGGAAGGAGCTGCAGGGGACGTGAATATGGACCAGCCAAAAACCATCAGGGACAAGAACCGCAGAAGGCAAGGAGGTGGGAGGCAAGCGCTCGGGTGATATCCAATGAAGACGCTAGATATCAGACTACAGAGATGTCAGCCAGAACAAAAAACAGCTGCAGCTGCGCCACCAGACAATAATCGGAGATCATATAGGCAACCACCGCTGAGTGGGAATAAACCATGGGCCTGCAGGGCCCATGCAGTTTGCCAGGCGATCCCCCTGGATATCACTTCCCTGCCGATCGTCAGGCTGGGACAAACCGCGATTCAGTGAGTGCAGGGCGCGCTATGTCCGCGCGTCTTGTGATGTAAAAAAGAGAGCAGTGAACACGACCTCCTCTGTTGAAATTAAAGTCCCCAAGGCGAGCCAGGTAGCGGCATTAGAACAAGGGCCAAGAGCCCGTAAAGCCAGCAGTCCAGTGCCGTCCGGGACCGAGGAGGGCAAGATAGCACGATCACGCGCGTGGTATTGCAACCCAGTGAGGGCCGATGTTTGGCCTGGCCCTTATTTGTTCACGAAGGGGCCCGGGGGGAGATAGAGCGCCCGATGGGAACCAGCACCACTGCCACTCCATGGAGATGAGCCATGGCCCTCCCCTGACCCGCCGCGCTCCCTGCCAAAACCCAAAAATCCAGGCCCCGACACTGACATGCCCACAAGGCCCTCCGACACAGACCAAGGCACGGCAGGGGAGGGCGGGGGCAGGACTCACAGCAAGGAGCATGAGGAGGAGTGTAGGGCATCGCCAGGAGACCACCTGGGTCCACACTCACCGCACCCGTCGATGTTGTCTCATCCACCGTGGAAGGCTGCCGGGCCGCTCAAGGACTACGTGCAGGTCTGACCAGCGCCGACCCTGGGGGCCTCGGGCGTCCGCTCCTGGCATGCACGTGTGCCCCATGCTCTCGGGAGCGTTCAGGAGTCTTCTGCTGGCACAATGGAGCTCCTACATGAAGCAAATGGCATATTAAAGCGCCCGGTTGGCGGAGCTTCAATTAGACGCGGCCATCTTGGTCGCATCCGTGGCCATGCCCCGAATGCTTGTAATTTTAGTCTTGCGTGATACCTGTATACTACATCTGTTGCAGTGAGAGAATTAGCCCATTATATCCATCTTGGATGTAAGGCTTTAGCGCTGGGATTGCTTGCTTTTGTCGCAGAGTTTAAGGCTGGAACTGGGATAATGACAATTATACGCTTCACTTGAGCCAGTGCTCTTTCTCTCACTACAGCAGTCTGTACTTCCGTTAGAATTTTTTCTGTTGTTGCAAAGTGCTCTCAGCATTTGTGTACAAATGTGATTTGTATGCTATTGATACTGCCTCACATTCATTATACGTTCGTTAGGTGTACCGTGATTGACCCGCAACTATATGGATCACCAGGTTGTGTACGTTTACACATGGCTGTATGTGTTTGGAATCTATCATATCAGCTTGTAGGAAATAAGGATATCTGTGTCCATTCTCTAACTGAAAAGTCAGGTTTTATTAAATCGAAGAAAGGTTTTACTTATTCTGCGTAATCCAAAATGCATGTTCTGCCGAAGTACGTTTTGGTAATGATTTTGAAGGTTGGATCAGCGCACATTTTTCTAAAAAGTTAGCTGCTAGGCTTTTTACTTCACTTGAAAGCTCATATCCCAGATAAAGTACATTGAGGTGGGCTATCTCTGATTTTTTTTTAAATTAAATGTGTAGCTCTCAGTGGCAAATACCAATTTTATGGTATTTACTCTGGTCAAGTGTACCTCCAGGTAATTGTCCTTTAAATAAATATCATCCACATAGGAGAATGTCTCTTCATCCAAATTTTGAAGTAATTCAGTTACTCAGGCTGAAAATAACTCCTGACTGTTCTTATACCCCTGGGGAGTCTACAAAATTGACACTGGGAGCCTAACGTGGAGAATGCGGGTAAATATCTGGTGTCAGGCGCTTTATTTTGGCAAAATAATTCATTTGAGATATCTAGTGTCGTTTGTATTTCTTCCGCACAATGTTATTCATTAATGCAGCACTGTGTGTATTTTGAACTGCAAATGTCTTAGTGCAAGTGTTTAAATGTCTGTAATCCAAAACTACACTATATGAGTTGTCCGGTTTTGATACGGGAAACAAAGGGGTATTCATTTGAGAGGTGCAAGTTTCAATCACCCCTTGGTATTCAAGTTGATCTAAGATCTCCCTGGCCTGCTTATTAGCTTCTTGCTTTATTGGATACTGCCTCTGTGCAGTCGGAGTATTTCTTAACGGAATAATGTGGTGGGTTGAAACCTCATCCCATCCAGCATGTTTTTGTATAATGCTGTGTCTAGGGCTACCGCCCACTCCCGTGCATATGTATATTTTAGAAATTTCCCCCTAGGGCAGTCCATGACGAATGCTGGCGGCCAATCTTGGTCAGCAAACAAAATGTGATAGCCACTGGTCAGGTACTCCCAAAAGAGACCTCTTACTTTTCTGGGCTTGTCCCCCTCCATTTGGAGTGTTATTTCATATAACGTATGCGGGACACTTACCCTAGCATTAGGTGTTTCCACATGATGTAATCATTCAAGTCTTTTCTCATCAGAAATTCCATCAGGTTCTGGCGAGCTATTGTTACTTCTGCCGCACTGTCTAGCATGGTCAGAGCCCATTCTCCATTAAGCGGTCGAGTCCTCAGAATTCTTTCCCTCTCTGAGTTTTTTGTTGAACCCTGAAAGGAACAAGAGGAACGTGTATTTGGTATCCTCATATCTGTCAGGTTTCCTAATAGTATCCCAAGTCCTAAGGGTATACCTCCATTTGGAGGGCTCCTGTGGAGGATATCTACCCTTGGTTTGAGAACTGTTTTCTTTATTATTGCCCCACTTCTTTTTTGATGAAGCAGGTGTCTGCTTGGAGGTGTCATTTTCGGGACTACCCACCAGTTGTGGTTTTAATGCTTTTCCAACCAAACTGTCCCTGCCTAATTCTGCATACTCAGTTTACAATTATTTTAGGTAGTTTGTGCTCCTGTTGTAAAGGACTGAACTCCCTTAGGCGTTGGTGGATAGCCACTGATGCTGCCTCCCATTTAATATTTGCTAATATTATGGCTGATACCTGGGCATAATTACCTAGTAATTCCATCCCTAAGTTCAGAGCAGAAACTGCTCTGTACTCATTTTGTATTTGTCTTGATACATCTAGTATTACTGCTAATGACGGGATACCATGGGTTCTGGCATATATGATAGCGAAAATTGTACCCCCGGAGGTACAATCCTCTATCTGTAGTGTTATCCCCATGGGCAAGCAGATTGTCAGCATTCTGTGTTTTTCATAAGGGCTAGTATTTGGAAATACTGCCTCTAGCTGTGTTATTTTCTGAGCTACCCAGAATGGCATTTGTTCACGTTTTGCGGGCATTTTACCCATTACTGCGTGAAACGTTTGCGGTGTTATTTTAGTTCCTGTATTTTGAACTGGAGTTCTATATGTTATAACCATTGCCAGCTGGACTGTAAGTGTCCTCATGACAAACTGCGTCATGTTTCTGTAAACGTTTAATAATTCTTTGTGAAGTAAAAGTAAGTCTCGTCCTGGCATTGTTTCAATGTCAGTTTGTGGTGTGTAGGCCAACAATATTGACGATGTTGCTCTTTCTGTTCCAAGCGGACCGATTCTACTTCTTAAAGGGGGAGTTCGCCTTTAAACCAGTATAAGTGTTCCTGGTACGTTAGCGGAACTTTAATGTCCTCATACAGTCATTATTCCATTGGTGTTTCATCTGTGTCGTAATTAAATGTTTTTGTTTTTGCATTTGTTGCTGGGAATGTAACCCACAAATAAAATGATGTATGATTCGTGTGTCTCAATCATGAAAGCTACTACACTACCCCTAGGTGTTAGACCATGTGCAAGCAGTTTCAGGGTGACTGCATTTCTAACATTTGCCGCAATATGTATTGCGTTTGCATCTTCCGAGTGGGGCAGTGGTTGCTCTAGTGGGTCTATGCCCTGGTTAGTCATTGTGTTTAGAACGCGTAATAACTTTTCAAGGGAACTAAGAACATGTTTTTTGCACAGTTTAGGAACTAAGTGTCCTTCAAGCTTGATTAACCAATAGCTAATAAATAGGATTTTTCACCAACTCCAGACTTCTCTGGGGTTTTGTGAGTAGGGATTTCTGAGATTAGCGCCCACTACTAAAATTCTACTGTTAAATAAGTACCCAATCAACGTTGGTGCTGCCATGTCGTGTAGCTCCTATAAAACTATACAGGATCTGCACGTTTGGACAGCATACACTGCAGGATTGGTGTCAGACTGACTCTGAACTCCCCCACTGGGTATGTTGGCCTTTTGTACCAACTAGCTCACAGTGCCACTAGAATCTCCTCTCACTAAGGATAGAATAGTTCTTGGCAACCATCGAACATGACAACCCTAATCCCTCAGGACTGTGGAAAAAATATACTAATTTTCGCTCAGTCACTCGTGCTTACTTAGTCTGTCTCAGAGAGATGTACAGAATAAACAGGCTGGGCGTTTTCAATAAGTATTTATTGAACAGTTGTTATTCTGGTATAGAATCAATGAGCTGCAACAACCGTTAGACAGTATAAGATACAAATGATTAGCAGCACTATAAAGGTAAATGGATGTTATAGCTCCACCATCTTACAATAGTTGTGAATATATACAAGTATTTAAAACACATGATAAAAAGATGCGTACTCCTACGATGCCTCCCTAACTAGATGTACCTAATGTACGTAGCATGTGTATAGGTGTTTAAGCCAAGAGTCACTCTAGGATAAAGTCAACCCCATTACCTGAAGTGAGAGACTAAGGGACCCCGTCCTAGTCTAAAGTTGGACACCCGGCAAGGGATGTTTTAGATCACTGCTTGCTCAAGTGTCTGCATGCAGGAACCTCTGCGTCCCTGGTCAGTGTGTCGGCCAGGAAGTCTCGGTCTCCTCTCCTCTATTTTAGCAAGATGTGATTTATACCCTGCTCAGATAATTTTTTAGTTAAATTCACCCATGAGCTCCCACTGAGAAGAAACTGGAAAAAACTGGACCTCTCTGCTTTAAACAAAGCTCTAGGTATAATGCCCCCCCCCCCCCCACCAGAAGGTCTCGAAATAAAAACTTCAGCCGAACCCACGCAAATCTGGCTTACCAACGCCATTGATCTGTGTCTGCCTGCATCCAATAAAAAACTCAATAACCACCGACCCCCGGCACCATGGTTTAACGATTCACAAAAAACTGCTAAATCTAAATGTAAAGCGCTAAAGAGGAAATGGCGCAAGCATTACTCACTGGCGCGGAAAGCTATATATACCAAGGCCAGAAATTAATATCATACCACCTGCTTAAAAGCGAAAGGGGCTAATGTATCAAAAACAATCATGGATGCCACCAACCGTTCTAAAACCTTATTTACTATGGTAAAAGAACTGGCGGGATCCCAAACAGTCGCAACTCCGCGGGAGGCCTTTGAACAAACTACAATGTGATAACCTTGCCCAGTTTTTTAATGAGAACATTGAAAATATCATTTTAGGAATGAATAATTGCAACCTGGACAAAACCACTCAAATTGTTTCAGAGGACAATACCATTGCCACTAAACAAGATTATATAGCCACTCCCCATGCCTCCACAGGCATCTTAGATTGTTGGCCCCTCATGAGTATGGAGAATTTTAAAATCATTCTTGGTAACATTAAATCAGGTTCTCCTAATGAACCCATCCCCATCAATATTTTGAAACCACTCGATACCCCTAATCTGAAAGTGATTCTTAACACTCTCAATACCTCACTTCTGCAATCCACAGTGCCTGCTCCCTGGAAACAGGTAATGGTCACACCCCTCCTAAAGAAACCTAAGGCTGACCCTGATACATTATCCAATTATAGACCTATATCCCTTTTGCCCGCCTTTTCTAAGATCTGGAAAAATACACATTTTATCGAAACCAACAACTCTCTTCATCCCTCCCAATCTGGTTTTCGGACAAGATACTCCACAGAGACCACTTTACTGGGTGTCACAGAAAAGCTCAGAAAACTCCTAGATGAAGGTCAAACAGTCGCACTTATCTTATTAGATCATAGTGCGGCTTTTGGCACCATTTCGCACAAAATTTTGATACATGCACTTAGAAATACAGGCATTTGTGGCGCGGCATTAGAGTGGATTACTTCCTTTCTAGATAATCGAACGTTCCAAATCAGGTCTACCACAGCCTGCTCAAAAATGTATACCTCTTCCCATGGAGTTCCCCAAGGCTCAATTTTGAGCCCATTACTGTTTAACATTTACGTCAGACCGTTAGCGGACATAGCTGATCAAGCTGGACTGACCTTGTTCACTTACGCAGATGATTTGGCTCCAATCCGCTTGCTCCATCCCTTCTCAAGCAAGGTTTCACCAATATTTCCAACTGGATGACCAAAAACCAGTTAAAATTAAATGGCGACAAAACCGAGGTTCTCGTCCTGGGCAAGCAAAAAGATCTTTGGGGACTTACCCACTGGCCCACCCAAATGGGAAACCTCCCGGAACCTACCAGTCACGTCCGAAATCTGGGCGTTACCGTGGATAACACACTCTCCATGCACCAACAAACGGTCAAAGTAGCTGCACTATGTTTTACAATTCTTAAATGGCTGAGAAAGATTTTATGGATGTTGCATGATTCCACCCAAAAGTCCGTA
Organism: Lissotriton vulgaris; assembly: GCF_964263255.1. NCBI lineage: Eukaryota > Metazoa > Chordata > Amphibia > Caudata > Salamandridae > Lissotriton > Lissotriton vulgaris. The sequence continues at coordinate 504,483,863 of NC_141687.1, read as the reverse complement.
GTCAATGCTCTTATCACCTCAAGGCTTGACTACGGCAACATCCTTTACCTTGGATCTAATAAGGCAGTGGTCTGCAGACTGCAGTTCAAATCTCTGCTGCCAGATTGCTCTGTAGGGTCCCCAAAACCTCCAGCATCCATGGATACCTACGCGACCTTCATTGGCTCAGGGTAGAGAACAGTATCAAGTTCAAAGCCCTGAGCCATATGATCAAAATAAAAGCAGGTACGGCGCCTAAATACCTCCAAGCATTAGCTCGTCCGTATGTACCTAACCGTCATCTAAGATCTGAAACCGCAGGAAAGTTCTGTATACCCAGTGTTAAGCTCTCAAGAATTGGAGGGAGATAATTTTTCTACCTTGGCCCGCACATTTGGAATACACTCCCAACTACCATTCATACAGAAACCAATTACATACGTTTCCGGAAAAACCTTAAAACATGAGTATTTGATCAATAACATTTCATCTAAGGCCAGGTATCACTATTAGTCCTCGTCCGGGCGCCGGGAAACCCTTTTTGGGAAGCTGAGCGCATTACAAATATAATAATAAATAAATAAATAAATAAAAATAAATATATACCCATAGGTCTCCCCAGGGGTCCTACCTTGCTGTATTACTGTGTCGGCCTAAGGATGACGTTGGGCATGAACTTTATACATAGATATTAAACAGGAGATGGTCGTCAGGCTCTGATTCCAAGAATCCTCATGCATAATGTATGAGATCTCGAACCAGGGAAAACCCGTGTTCTGAATGCAGCGCTGTATCTAGGTCAAAGGTCAGTCCCTGTAAACCATTCCAAGTGTATGTAGGGAAGAATATTCTTCCCAACCATTACAAATGTAATGTAGGGAAGAATATAAGTGAAGGGTAATGAATTATGGTACCTATATGGAATATACCATAACAATGCCGCTGATGTCACGCTGAGCTGGATAGAGCCACACAACGGCATGCGCAAGGGGTATTGCTCGAGCAAAGTGTCCTGATCCAGCCTGACAATTAGGAAATTTATAGATAAGGAATCTGCAGCTAGATAGAGTTTCTACCAGATAATGTGTTACCAAAGGTAAGTAACTTGTTCATTGAGGCAGAATAGGCAAGCCCCACCATAGCATATTTAAGAGTAAGTGCCAAGTTTTGAGATAATCTTTTACCACCCACCGTGTTTCTGCTTGCTCTGCCCACCTGTACAATCCATTGTCCCAGTCACACAGACTACCTGATAAGTGCTGATTACTGCACTACCCTAAACTCTAAATCTACCCCCAACCCGACCCCACCTACACTACATAAACACCACTGCACTACCCTAAACCCTAAAACACACCCCAGCACCACCCATACATTACACAAACACCACTGCACTTCCCTAAACCCTAAAACACTACCCCCCGTACGACCCCCTACACTAGCCAAGCACCACTGCACTACCCTAAACCCTAAAACATTACCCCCAGGACTACCCGCTACACTACATAAACACTACCCCCGGCACGACCCCCTACACTACCCAAACACCACTGCGGTACCCTAAACCGTAAAACACTACCCCTGGCACTACCCCTTCACTACCCAAACACCACTGCGCTACCCTAAACCCTAACATACTACCCTTGGCACGACCACCTACACTACACAAACACCACTGCACTACCCTAAAGCCTAAAACACTATTCCCTACACTACACAAACACCACTGCACTCCCTTAAACCCTAAAACACTACCCCCAGCATGACCCCCTACACTACACCAACACCACTGTACTACCTAAATCCTAAAACACTACCCCAGTACGAACCAGCAAACACTACACAAACACAGCTGCACTATCCTATAGCCTAAAACACTATCCCCTACACTACACGAACACCACTGAACTCCCTTAAACCCTAAAACACTACCCCCAGCACGACCCCCTACACTACACAAACACCATTGTACTACCCTAAACTCTAAATCTACCCCAAGCACGACCCTCTACATTACATAAACACCACTGCACTATCCTAAACCCTAAAACTACCCCCTACAGTACACAAACACCACTACGCTTCCGTAAACCCTAAAACACTACCCCTAGCACGACCCCCTACACTATCAAGCACCACTGCCCTACCCTAAACACTAAAACACTACCTCAGCACGAACCCCTCCACTACTCTGGACTACCCTAAGTCCTAAAACACTACCCAATCACAACCTCCTACACTACCCAAACACCACTGCACTACCCTAAACCATAAATCTACCTCCAGCACAACCCTCTACACTACACAACACCACTGCACTACCCTTAACCCTAAACACTACCCCCAGGATGCCCCTATACTACACAAACACCACTGCACTACCCTAAACCCTAAAACACTACCCCTACACTACACAATCACCACTGAAGTCCCTTAAACCCTAAACACTACCCCCAGCATGACCCCCTACAGTACACAAACACCACTGCACTACCCTAAACCATAAATCTACCTCCAGCACAACCCTCTACACTACACAACACTACACTACCCTAAACCTTAAAACACTACCCCCTACACTACACAATCACCACTGACGTCCTGTTATCCTCCAAGTCCTCGGAATCAGCGTGATGTAAAACAAGGGCCACCTCCTGATCTATCCAAACCCCGATTGCTGTTATAGCAAAGGGTTAAGGAAGGATCAGGCGAGGGCAATAAAGCCAGCGGGGAGGGGAGGGAACTGCGGGGAAGGAGATCTGAATCGACAAACATAAATAACGTGAGTCAAATTATTCTCTAGTCCCTACCAGCAAAACACAACTTAACATGCCCCAGCTCTAGCCCCTTCGTAATGTCTACCTGTAAATAAAATGAAAGGCTCTGAAACGTGGAAGATACTTCTCTTCACACACATCCGGAACTATGTGCTGCTGAAAACAACGCTATTCCCACCTGTAAGACACAACGCACAACAACCATTCAACTCTGTCCTAATACTAAGACTGCAAGAATGCATAGAACACAAGATGAATAGCGTACATACCCTCATTAGTTATAGTTCTAACTGAGAAAGGGACCTAATGGAGGAACAGCGTAGGCAGCTGAAAACGTAAGTCAAAGTAATCCAGTAAGGGTTAATTCACCCAAGCAGAATGTACAAACATATTCTTGTAGAAACAGTACCTTACTCCAATGAAGCATCAGCGAATAGAGAAAGGAGGTAGGCACTTGTATCAAACCTTGTTCTTAGTATCCACGTGCCTGTAAATACCGTTTCTCAACAAAACCAAGGTGATCCTAGGTCAGGGCAGCAAGACGCATTTCCCATAACAACAGACCGAATACCAAGCCTGGTAATTGTAGAGTTTTCGTCCTCTGCAAGAGCCACAGAGACGGCTCACCAACGGAGGGCAAAGTCGCAATGTATTCTACTCCGTTATGCCTGGTATTCGAAAATCACTCGTCCTCCGCATGAGCTCGAGTAAAGCTCCACCAACGGAGGGCAATGTCGGGTCGGGCTTCTCTAGCTGATCGATTTCTAAAACGTCCTCCGCATGAGTCTACCTGACTCGCCAACGGAGGACACGGGGGCAGGGGTTGAGATATCGGTAACCTGACCGATCACGAACGCCTTGGAAAGCCACAAGAAGCGCCGTCTATAAGCTGGGGACAAAGAACACCAAAGTACTGCAGCCGCAGCACTTCCAACCGGGGCCGAAGTCCGAGAATATCCGACACAGGAAACAGGAAGAGATTCCCCTAAGTAACTTCCCGTGTCCTGCAAGGTCTGCTGGGTTGTGTAGTTTGTACGCGATTTCAACATCGCTGCTCCATATTACTGCCTGCAGCGGCGCTTAACCGGGAATATAACACGTCCCTTAAACCCTAAACACTACCCCCAGCATGACCCCCTACATTACACAAACACCACTGCACTACCTAAACCCTAAAACACTACCCCCAGCACGCACCAGCAAACACTACACAAACATCATTGCACTACCCTAAACCTACCCCCAGCACAACCCCCTACACTACACAAACACCATTGACCTACCCTAAACCTTCAATCTACCCCAGCACAATCCCCTACACTACCCAAACACCACTGCACTACTCTAAAACACTACCCTACACTACACAAACACCACGACTCTACCCTAAACCCTAAAACACTACCCCCAACATGACCCCCTACACTACCCAAATACCACTGTGCTACCCTAAACCCTAAAACACTACTCCAGCACGATCCCCTACACTATCCAAACACCACTGTGCTGCCCTAAACCCTAAAACACTACCCCAGCACGAACCCCTACACTACACATATACCACTGCACTGCCCTAAACCCTAAACCACTACCCCAGTACGACCCCCTACATGATGAGGAATTTATGCAGTACCTCGTTTCGTATCCTACTTTACAAAGATGTCTGTTTGCAGTTTCACAGTTTCGCTTTTAGCATAGTTTGTTTTAGTGCCTCTAGACTGATATAAAGTATTTCACTAGAGCTATGTCACATAATTGAGCCCTCCATTCAGGCCTATGAAAATGCCTTAGTTCTTTTTCAAAGGTTTGTCACAGATATTTCTGCTGGCAGTTTGCGCAAATGTAGAAATTATTCAGAACGTGCTGATAAGTAGCTTAGTTGAACTCCGATTGTCCGTTTCCACTTAAACGGTAAGGCAGGTGTAAAAAGGGGCGTGTCCTCGGACCACCTCTCTGCAACGCAGCTCTGTGTCGCTTACTGGAGGTACCCGGTGGGCTATTCTGATAAATACATCTGCCAGTGGATTCCTCACCTTGTGAATATCTCCTTGCGTCAGCAACATTCGGAAATTATTTTCTAGCTTCGCGCCGACGTGGACGAGGACGACGTCATAGAGGCACGGCATCGCACACGACTCCGCTGACGTCACCGACACTACAATAGGCCCACGCCGGCGTGATGACATCAGTTCTCTTTTTTCTGCGTCGTCGACGCTAACGGTTTCGGGGAATCTCAGTAGCTGTCTACTGACTTTGTTGCCTTTATCTTCGCTTTTCTGCTTCTTTGTTTCAACACGATGTTGACAAAGAAGACCGGTTTCAACCCCTGTAGGGAATGCGGGAAAATGATGTCCATCACGGACCCGCACGAGGACTGCATATGGCGTTGAAGTTCTGACCATGATGTTCTGACCATGATGTGGATGGATGTTCGTCTTGTCGGAAGATGAACCCGAAGGCCCTGCGGGAAAGAGAGACCAAACTTCTGGTGGTGAAGCTGAAGGGTGACAAGGAAAGAAAATCTTTGAGATCTCGTTCGAGAAGTGTGAGGTCGAGGTCGAAGTCAAGATCCAGATCTCGAGAGGAGTCTACTTTGAAGTCCGCTTCAGATCATGCTTCGAAGTCGAGGAGGAGACAAAAGAAGAAGAGACATGAGTCCCGGCGTCATTCCGGTAAGGAGTCGGACTCGAGGTCGAGGTCACCGAAGAAGGTACGTTCCAAGGTGGTCACGCTGGATGTCTCGAATCAGGAAGGTGAGGCTTCGCCTACGGACTCGCAAGTTCAGTCGCCGACTCGGGCTTCGAATCGGTCTCCGGCGCCGTCCCCGGCCCGAAAGGAGGAAGAAGTTCCAGTGGATGAGGATTCTCTGCCTGTCGAAGAGCCAAATCCGAACCCTCCTCAAGACCAGCCTGAGGGTCTTCAGCCACCTTTTCCAGCCCCAGGCCAGGACCCATCTGCGTTTTTAAACGCTATGTATGGTGTCTTTTCAAAGGCGTGGTACCCCTCTGGCCCACCTTCGGGTCCCATGGGTCCTCTGGCCTTCAGTTTAGGAGTCCCTCACTCCTATGCTCCGGCTCCATTCATGCCGTTCATGCCGGCTCCGACGCCGCCATGGCAATACCGCCGAGGTCGTCGACGCCGGTACTGGCATTGCCTGCTCCAGATCGACCTTGAGGGCAACCAACTGGACCATCGGATTCGATACCGACGCCGGTTCCGGCTCCATCGGAGTCGTTGGTGGATCCGGCGCCGAGGCATGTTAAGGAGAGCTCCAGAAGGGAGGCACAGCGCCTTATAGAGGAGCTGAGATATATGGAGTCACATCCTGATATGGAGGAAGGTGAACTGGAGGATGACTGTTTTGAAGAGAAGTGTGGAGAAGTGTGGCTCAGGGGTTAGAGGCGGCAGACCCGGAAGCTGAGATCGGCCCTGGACCAGGGTTCCATTCCCCGCCTCGGCGGGTCTTGGGCTCAAAAATTCCACGGACTCGATAATTCTCGCTCCGGTGCCTTCTCAACTCACGGGTTCACACTCTGCGACTCTGGGCAATAGCTTGCTTAATCTCCACAACAGCCCCTCGCGGCGGGATGCCTGGCTTTCACCTTGTGGATACCCTGCCGGGGTTATCTCACAGGGGAATACCAGGACGGGTTCCCTAAGCAAGCGCCGGGAAATCCTTTGTGGGTAGCTGTGCGCTATATAAGCTCAAATACATTTACATTACATCTAGCTGATGCTAGTGGCCTGGATTTTTCTCCAGAGTGGGAGTTACCATCCTGTTCTGATGTGCCTTCAAAGGACGTCCAGCCTTATCATGTGGTGATGAGGAAGGCAGCAGAACTTCTGCAATTGACTTTGCCAACAGTGGAGTTTAAGTCCAATCTTCTTACAGAAGTTTTACATTCGCCCAGCTCTGTGGTGGAAACATTGCTTCCGTTAAATTAGGCCTTAACGGAGCCTATTATGGAGGTATGGAAAAAACCTCTAACAGCACCTGCGGTTTCCAAGAGTGTGGCAAGAAGGTACAGGGTTGCGTCTGAAGACCCTGCTTTTCTGACGTCTCATCCTTCTCCTGAGAGTCTGGTCATACAAGCAGCCTGTTCCAAAAAGACTGCGAGTGCGTTTCCTCATGTGCCTGGTGATAAGGATGCCAAGAAACAAGATCAGGTGGCTCGTCTGCGAGTATGGCGTTGAAGTCAACTAATGCCACTTGCCTTATTGGGGAGGTATGTACATGCCCTTATGGATACAATGCGTTCTTTGGCTCCTAAGATCCCTGATGACCAGCGCAACCTGGTAGACAAAACAGTGGGAGAAGAGATTAAGACCTCGCTCGCAGAATATCATTAAGAAGCAGATAGGGAGGTTAGACACATGGGCAAATATGCCACTGCCAGGTTGTACGGCGAAGGTGAGCGACCAAGTGCGGTTCTGGCCAATCTCATGAAGGGTGCACGATGGCGCCAGCACATTATGGTGGTGAAATCTGCCGCTGGAGAGCCGCTTACAGATGAGAGGGACATAGCTGATGTCTTCAAAGGATACTACTCAGATCTGTACTCAGATCTGTACTCCTCCAAATGCGGTACTATGGCACTGCAGTCAGTAAGCTACAAGACGACGTAATTACCTGGAATAAGCTTCTGTTGTCCTTAATGGGACGCATATCAATAATGAAAATGGTTGTGCTCCCCAGATTTTTGTTTCTGTTCATGACCATCCCAATGGTTCTCCCCAAATCATTCTTTGCACGGCTGCAGCAGCAGATGACCAAGCTTGCCTGGGCGGGTGGGCAACCGAGTGTCCGGTGGACGATACTCACTATGCCATATTCTATGGGGGGCTTGGAGCCCTGGATCTAGAGGCATATACTACCTTGTGGCTCAGGCCGCACATCTGCACACTTGGCTCCATGGGGACCGGAACACACCGCATGTCAGCATGGAGACTCTCTCTGCAAGCCCTAACTCACTCCCACATACGATCTTCCAATCGTTGGATCGCAGAACGGGCCTATTGGACTCTATTACAGCCACGAATCATGCATGGCATAGCCTCTTACAGATGCAAAACGGCGTGCTGCTATATTCGCCGGAGATGCCAGTAGACTGGGCCAGATGGTTGCCCCCACTTAAGGAGAAAGGAGTAGTCATTGCCTTAAAGAAACTGAACATAAAAATGGCGGGTGATCTATTCATTGACGGGGTTGCAAAGACATGGAAACAGGCCCTGGGAGCCTGTGACGCACCCCCACTCCTGACACGATTCCAGTTCCACAGGGTGCGCCGCGCTCTCAGTGACCTACTAGGGGGGGACATGGCAGAACCCCCTGAGGTTCCTGAGCTCACATATGTCCTTAAAACTGCTTCTCCCCGGAAACTGCTGTCCAATCTATACAAACTAATGCAAGCGAGCACACAGCACACATACACTAAGGCGCGATTAGCATGACAGACTGATTTAGACACTGTTTTGGATGATGACTCGTGGCGATATTACTGTACTGCAGGTACGAACAAGTTCCTAATCAACTTGTAACCCTGGGCACAAGTATGTGCTGAGTAGCCAGCAAGAATTTTTGAAACAGTTTTTCAGATATCCATAAGGATGATTCAATTTATTGATAATCCAAAATCCATGACGTAATCCATAATGTTACTTCACATCAAGCGTCATAATCATGTGATTCACAATCTGATATTCACGATATACTAAGCATTTCACTGGCCACCCATGGCCTCCCAATGCATTTCGGCAGAGTAGGGGGTGTCCTTGGAGCACAGTCAACTTACTATTAACTTCGACACAAATACGCAGTGCTCTAATCATTCAATTCTTTTGGATATTACTGTACTAACACTAAAAAAGTATCACTCAATGGCCGACATAGATTGGTTCACTTCAAATTCCTAAATAGGGTGTACTACACCCCAGCTAGGCTCTGCAGATATGGCTTGAAAGATTCTGCGCACTGCGAGAGGTGCAGTGCCCCAGATGCAGACTTTCTACACCTCGCTTGGCAGTGCCCTGGCGTCTGGGACTTTTGGGAAAAGTTTTTCACTGATATTAGTGAGCTGACGGAGGTTGTCATCACACCTGACCACCTGGTGGCCCTATTAGGATACACCAAGAAGCTGCAGAGGGCGATCAGGCGTCTGGTTGACATGGGCCTGCTCGTGGCCCGCCGGGTGCTGGCTTGTTGCTGGATGAGAGGTCCACTGCCCACTCCTAAGCACTGGGCGCATGACATGCTCTATTGCTGCACTCAATCTGAAAATTATAGTGAGCTACAGCCCCCCACTAGCAGACCCAAGAACTTCTGGGGCATGTACCAAACTTACTTGACTAACAGAGAGGGGACCGACGTGGCAGCAGAGTGATAGTGTACTGTTTGCTATAAAGAAGGATGGGACTGGGCTGGGACTCTAAGTGTTGCCTTTGTATTGCTGTTGCGCACTGTGCAGATTGTCTCTTAACAGATGTATAATTCGCAAATATCGTTGAGCGCCGCCTGCCCTGCTATGGGTTGTTGGCTAAATGGCTGTGTATATGCTTGTTAGAAGGATGCAATGATACCGTGCACGCAGAGGAAGTCAGCAATGTCAGATGGGGGGAGGGGGGATTTTGAGCGGGACTGTTGTTTTATATTGAAGTTCTCAATGTAAACGCAATAAAGAAATAAAAAAATAAAAAAATCCCTGATGACAGGAAGGATATTGAGGAGGTTTTATCAGACGCACATGCAGTGGCACGTCAAGTGATACAAAGTGGACTGGACACTGCAGACTTGGTGGAACGTATCATGGGCACTGCGGTTGCCACAAGGAGGTCGGCTTGGCTGAAAACTTCAGACTTTTCAGCAGATGTTCAAGCTGCTTTGCTGGATCTGCCGTTCGGTGGATCTGGTCGCTTTGGCAAAAAGGCTGATACAGCCTTAGAAAGATTTAAGGACAGTAGGGCTACTGCCAAATCTTTAGGGCTTCAAATCAGAGGTTCTACAGCCAAGAGGTTCAGAGGTTTTGGACGCTCTTCCTTTCGCAACTATCGGCAAGGTCAGCAGCAGCAGCAGCAGAATCCCTTGTACAGGTCATATAGGGGAAAACAAAGGGCTCGACCTCGAGGTCGTCAAGCCTCTTCCTCCTCTACCTCCTCCAACCCCCCATCCTCAGAAAAGCAGCCCTAGATCCGCCATTCAGGATCATGTGGGTCCGGTGGGGGGTCGACTTACCTACTTTCTACGGGATTGGGAATTGGTTACATCAGATCTTTGGGTTCTCAATCTTGTAGAAAATGGGTATGCCCTTCCCTTTCGGGAATTCCCTCCCAATTACCCTCCTTGCCAAGGTTTTTGCACGGAGGAACATCTGTTACTTCTACAGGAGGAAGTGCAGACACTGTTAAGAAAGGGTGCGATAGAGGTGGTCCCAGAGCAGGAAAGGGGTCAGGGATGCTACTCCCAGTATTTTCTGATACCCAAAAAGGATGGCAGGCTTTGTCCAATCCTGGTCTAAGGATCTTGAATCTCTATCTGAAACAAGAGAAATTCAAGATGCTCACCCTTGCACAGGTTCTTCAAGCGCTGCTGGAAGAAGACTGGACGGTGTCGCTCGACTTGCAGTATGCGTATTTCCACATCCCAATCCTGAAGTCGCACAGGAAGTATCTCCGTTTTACGGTGGGATCGCAACACTATCAGTTTGCGGTCCTTCCTTTTGGAATTACTACTGCGCCTCGAGTCTTCACCAAGGTGATGGTGGTGGTGGCAGCACATCTCAGAAGGTCGGGGATTCCAGTATTCCCCTATTTGGACGACTGGCTGATCAAGGCAGAGTCGTCAGAGAAAGTGCTCCAGCATCTGCAGGAGACAACTCAGTTGTACCGGTTGGGTTTTTCAATAAATGTATCCAAGTCTCACCTGGTGCCCTCCCAGTGCAACCTGTTCATAGGTGCTGTACTGGACACAACTGTATGTCGTGCATTCCCTCCAACTCAAAGGATTTGCGACATACAGGAATGATTCCTTTATTCTACAATGGAGCGGTCGATCCAGTCCTGAAGGTCCTTCGCCTGCTCGGTCTGATGGCTTCTTGCATTCTGTTGGTCAACCATGCACGCTGGCACATGAGGGCACTCCAGTGGTGCCTCCGCAGCAGTGGTATCAACACAACGGAGATCTCCAGAGAAACTGCGGTGGATCTGTCTTGGTGGAGTGTGGAAGGCAATCTGTCTCAGGGGAATCCTTTTCATCTACCTCCTCGGGTGGCCACAGTGACAACGGATGCATCCACTCTAGGGTGGGGTGCTCATCTGGGGGATCTGGAGGTCAAGGGTCTTTGGTCTCCAGAGGAAAGGTTGCTTCACATCAACCTTCTGGAATTGCGGGCGATACGTTTGGCGCTCAAGGCCTTTCTCCCTTCCTTTTGCGGTCTGTCGGTGCAAGTCCTGACGGACAACACGACCGCGATGTGGTATATCAACAAGCAGGGAGGAGTGGGGTCGCAGTGTCTCTGCAGGGAGGCTCTGCGCCTCTGGTCCTGGGTTCAGGACCATCAGATTTGTCTGATGGCAAATCATCTGGCCGGAGTTCTGAACATGCAATCAGAAAGTCTCAGTCAACAGTTCTCGGCCGACCACGAGTGGAGGCTTCACCCGGAGGTGGTTCGTCACGTCTTTCGGACGTGGGGGACTCCTCAGGTGGACCTGTTTGCCACTCGCCAGAATGCTCACTGCCTTTCATTCTGCAGTCTCCAGTATCCGATGCAAAGAGCTTTGGGGGACGCGTTTCAGTTGAATTGGGGAAGACAACTCCTTTACGCGTTTCCTCCCATACCTTTGATTCCTCAGGTTTTGAGGAAGATTCGCCAAGACCGGGCCAAAGTTATATTGGTCGCCCCGTATTGGCCAAGAAGGGTGTGGTACAGGGATGTTCTCCACCTCTCCTCTCGCCCGCTGCTCCATCTCCCGTTCAGGGCAGATCTCCTCTCTCAAATGGAGGGGCAGGTTCTAAACCCCCACCTCCAGATATTACACCTTCATGCCTGGAGATTGAATGGGGCAACCTGAATTCCTTTTCTCTCCCACACGATGTGGTGGATGTCATATTATCGGCTAGGCGTGACTCCACTAAATCCATTTATTCTTACAGATGGTCTAAATTTGTCTGTTGGTGTGGGGAGAAGTCTGTTGACCCTTTGAAAGCCCATTTATCTGATATACTGCAGTTTGCTCTTTCTTTGGTGCAGCAAGGGTTTACTGTTGCTACGGTAAAGGGTTATCTTTCGGCATTGTCGTCATTTCTCTGTTTGCCGGACCAGCCGTCTCTTTTCAAATCTCCTGTGGTTTTGAGGTTTCTGAAGGGCCTCACAAATAAGTTTCCTCCTACTCCTTTTATTGTACCTCAGTGGGACTTAAATCTTGTCTTAACCTACTTGATGGGTTCTCCCTTCGAACCCTTGCACAAGTGTCCCATGAGGCTTTTGTCTTTTAAGACAGTCTTCCTGATTGCGATTACCTCGGCAAGGAGGGTAAGTGAGCTTCAAGCTCTTAGTTCCAAGCATCCATTCTTGACCATTCATGCTGAACGAATGGTTCTCAAGACCAGGGCTGCTTTTCTCCCTAAGTTGGTGTCTCCCTTCCACCTACTTCAATCTATTGCCCTTCCTACCTTTTATCCTCCCCCCTCAACCCTACCAAGGAGGAGGAGAGACTACACCGTCTGGACCCTAAGAGGGCGGTGAGTTTTTATCTTGATAGAACTAAAAACTACCGAATGGATGACCAGCTCTTCGTTGGGTTTGCTGGCTGCAAGAAAAGAAGAGCGGTACATAAAAGGACTCTTTCAAGATGGATCATCCTCTGTATAAAGATATGCTACTCTTTGGCCGGTAAGGATCCTCCAGAGGGTATAAGAGCTCACTCTACTAGAGCTAAGTCTTCGACATCTGCACTTTCAAGAGTTGTGCCGGTTGAGGACATTTGTTGAGCGGCGACTTAGGCCTCCCTCCACATTTTCGCAAACCATTATTGCTTCGACACGGAGGTGAGGATGGACGGCCACTTTGCGCGCTCTGTCCTCCAGGATTTTCTGGTGTAGAGGAGTGGACACCCTCCTCCGGGAGTGGGTACTGCTGTAGGACTCTATTCACAAGGTGAGGAATCCACTGGCAGATGTATCTATCAGAAGAACAAGTTACTTACCTTCGGTAACGCTTTTTCTGGTAGATACAGTATCTGCCTGTGGATTCCTCACTGACCCACCCGCCTCCCCGTTGTCCACTCTTCTATACCAGAGTTACTGTAATGTATTTACTTTATTGTCAAGGAGTTGTTTATTTCAAATGTTTTATTGCATCTGCTTCACACTGTGTGTGTTACCTTGATATTTGCACTGCGTACACTGTGTATATGTCTACTGTGATTGGTCCGTCCGTGTGCCTCGAAGGCACGGAAAAAAGGGCGGAACTGATGTCATCACACTGGGGTGGGCCTATTGTAGTGTCAGTGACGTCACCGAAGTCTTGTGCGATGCCCTGCCTCTATGACGTCGTCCACGTCGGCGCGAAGCTACAAAAGAATTTCCGAATGTTGCTGACGCAAGGGGATATTCACAAGGTGAGGAATCTACAGGCAGATACTGTATCTACCAGAAAAAGCGTTACCGAAGGTAAGTAACTTGTTCGTTGCACTACAAAAAAAACAGGATTCGGGAGGGAAGAGGTAATGCCCCTCACGGGCACTGGGAAGGATACGTCCTCCTCAACTAGATTAATTCAAAACAAAAGGATCCACCTCAAAGAGGTTCAGAGGAAAGTGTTCCCAAACTTGGTAGGGCATACAAAGTGTTTGCTTAAATACCCCTCACACACCAAAAGGGCCCTGAGTGTCATGTTTCATCATAGGGGTCTTCCCGCCCGTTGCGGGACGGGCATGCTACGACTAGCGGCTACGCTTGAGAACAGTTATTGTAGTACTATGTGTGGTGTATGGGTAGTGAGAGGCAGGGTCAGGGGTGGATGAAGTGAGTGGGTAAAAGGTACCTGGCCTTATAGACTTAAAGAATTTAATCAGTCATAGGCTGGTACTGTTAAAATGGTAGTTCGGAGATATCCCGCGTTATAATGTGTGGATACTCCTGGGCAAGTCAACATGTTTTGAAAGATCAAGGCTTCTTCATCAGGACTAAAGATGATTCCTTCAGTGCTCACTATGTTGCTATCAATTGGTGCAGGTATTGTTAACATGTAAGCTCAGTCAGTATTTCTGAAAATAAGCTAGAAGTGGTAGGAGTCAGTGCTCCCTGACCCTTCTTTTACGGGGGCCGAAGAATTGGCCACTGATTTAGTGGGATTCGGAAATCCTCGCCTTGACTCGCACCATCACGCATCTAGTTGGACCCAAGGGACCCTGAAGATTCAAGGCTACTTAATCCCCCAACTTAAAACGTGCCACGGGCGCGTTTGCACAGTGGTGAAGGAAGGGGGCTGGGCCTGAAGTGACATGTGTGCAAACCTGCCCTGTGGCACGTTTTAAGTTGGGGAATTAATTCCCCTGCAATCCTGAGGGCCCCTGGGGGCCAAGTAGCCCACCAGGTACCTCCAGTAAGCGCCAGAGGACTGCGTTGCAGAGAGGTGGTCCAGACCATGCCCCTTTTTACACCTCTCTGCAACACAGCTCTGTGGTGCTTACTGGAGGTACCTGGTGGGCTAGTTGGACCCCGGCGACTGTCAGAATTCAAGGGGACTTAATCTCCCAACTTTGCACACATGTCACCTCAGCCCACCCCCTCCCTTCACCGTAGCGCGTTTTAAGAGGTAGCTTTAATCCCCCTGCCTTATTATGTACGAGGGCCTTACAGAGGAGGTCAAGGTAATCACAGGGGTACCCCAACGCATAGTGTTCCCTAGTGTATGTAGGTGTTTTCACTGTATGCTAAGTGTCTTTTAGTACACCACTGGCTCTAGGCCTGGTTAGTCAGAAGCAGTTACCACCAGTACCCGTCTGAAAAAGTTGTGGGCACAGGATGATTTTGTAACAAGGCCTCTTTCTGCTCCTCTGTTGGTTCTTTCTGCACATATCTTGCTTCTTCCTGCACTTTTCTTCGTCTTTGTGGACTTCTGTTGCTTCTTTCGGCATTTCTTTTGCTTATTTTTGTGCGTGTTTTCTTATTTTTTCACATGTCCTACCTCTGTAGGCAACGTTAGAAACTAGCATTTGAAAAACCTTTGAAATTCACTGAGAAAACCATAGGTTTCAGGCACTTTATAGTTAGAAATTAGCATTTAAAAAACCATAGAAATTCACTGAAAAAACCATATGTTTCAGGGGTAATATCGTTAGCTGCGCATTTCACTCATACAAAACTATAGAAATTCCTCTGTTATACTTAGTTCTGCTAACTATAACTCACGCCCCTGCAATGCATTGCTGATGACGTTAAATATTACATCACTCATGACATGGTCAGTGACATCACTGATGACATCACTGATGACATCTCAAATGACATCACTGATGACATTATCCATGTGATAAATTGATGCATCTTCTCACACCCTAATATAACCTTTGATACACCCACTCTAAATTACAGACTGCCGTTCTCAAAACCATAGACACTCCAACAGCAATGACTACATACACACTCACTGATTCTTAGGTTTACACACACATCCACTCACTCACCTGTACAGTCACTCGTACTTATGGTCACTCAGTACAGGACTATCTTATGCACTCATACACCTATATACACACCACCACTCATCCATAGAGGTACTCACACACTTAGTCAGTCATGCAAATAATTAATCACACTGCCATTTACTCAACTATACAGTTATACACACACCAGCTCAAATACTCATACAAATACTGACACATACTTACGCTCTTATACAATCACTGATACAAGCACACACCCATCCATATAGCCACTCTCAGAATCACACACTCTCACTTAAAACCATCTATATACTCCAACACACATATATACTGCCTTTCACATATGTAGTTACTCATACGTGAACCACTGAGATATACATTCACTCACTAACATGGCCATTCAGTGCAGTGAGCTAAAAAACGGTGATGGATCAAGCCCTGATCTTTGGACTGGGTAGGAGTGTTCTGCTTAATTTAGATACTCTGTCCATCACCACCCCCTTTTCTGAATAATTTTGTCCACCATAAGCGTGGAAGGGTATACTCAGATGTGAGTCCCTTGCTCACTGCACCATCAGGATTCAAGCAAGCCGGGCCGAAGACGGCTGAAATGCCAGAAACCGGTCCCCGGAAGCTTGTTTCCTTCCCAGTATAAGAATTGGCTTGGTAGTTTGGTTTGCCCTGTTCCCATGATGCACTGGGCCAGGGACTGACTAATTTAGATATAGCCAGGTTCTGAGCTGGGATGGTGCAGTGAGCTAAAAAATGGTGATGGATCAAGCCCTGATCTTTGGACTGGGTAGGAGTGTCCTGCTTAATTCAGATACTCTGTCCATCACCACCCCCTTTTCTGAATCACAGTGGGAAGGGGCAGAGTTCTTACACTAGGAGTGAGAGATCAGACGAAGTGTGTCTCAATATAGGACATTCTTATCACCAAATTCGGGCTTACTGTACGGGTACTGCATGGGATTTAGGGAAAGCCAGAAGTTCCCAAACCAGTATTGGGTAGATTTATCAGATTACTCAAGGAAGACACTGAGTGGTTAGATGAGGAACAGCAAAGTGAATGATTGTACTGGGCTGTAGTATCTATTTTTGAGGGAGCGCATGCTCAGTATCTGTTTTACAGAACTTCAGCAACACCTGTTTGATAATAAGCTCACTGACCCCATGGAGTATGCAAAGTAGGCAGACTTCTGGGTCAGCACCAGAAAGTCCAAATTGTTCTCTCAAGGCTCTCAAAATAGTTCACAGGGGAAGAGGCCAAACCCCAATCTGACCAAAAGAAAAATAGCTTCTTTGATAAGAAGACATGTAAGTTGGTCTCCAAGTTCTAGGAGTGCTACAAGTATGGACACGGAAGGGGGGATGCCAAGTGTCTCAAGATAGCACTACCCCCTTTGGTGCGTAGACCCAAGGGTTGGCCAGCGTAGCACTTGGGGAGGATATTGCCCCAGGTAGTCTTGGGAAGAGCAGAGATTACCCTAGTGTCCATGGGTGACAGAGATGGTGCCCAAAGCCCATATGCCTTCCAATACTTACAAGTACAGAGAGTTGGTCACCATCAGTTGGCAAAGGGTGGAGGCTCTGAGAGACATATGAGTCAGTATGACTGCTGCAAGGTGTAATTTGGACCTTATGAAACCCAATACATTACACTAGGATGTTTTGGCAGACAACTGGGAGTCTCATTACCCAGTGGCTCTTGTTCCCTTTGAGTAAGAAGGTATCCTAGGTTCTCTAAAAGTAGATGTTAGCCCTGCAATGACTGTGGGTAATTCTAAGGTAAGGAATCTATAACTACATATGTCGCTTACAGATACGCCATAACTGAAGGTAAGTAACTGGTTTATCAGGCAATGTCCTGGAGCACAGTATCTGGAAGGAAGTTTAACTCAGGTCACACCTGGTGATTATAGGGTTACTTTAGTGGATGTGCCTAACTGCAGTGTTCATGGCCACCCACGAAGGGAGTCAAGAAAGCCTGGAGCCTGTAAAAATGTCCCAGACAGCTGCCAAGAAAAGGGAAGGCCAGGGGGTGTGGGAAACCAGCCCCTGAAACTCCCACGGTCCAGGTTAAAGAATTGCCTTAGGACATCTCCCTGGGAACAACCAGAGAGGACTTTGCTGCCCTGGGAGACCTGCCTGAGCTTGCTGGATAGCAAGTTGAAGGTGAGAATGCCATGGAGGAATTCTGCAAAGCACCAAAGGAGGGCTTAACTCTGGAGGGATTGAGGTAGCAAGCTCAGGCCCAGACAGCTGGTAACATCTGATTTATTATAAGAGTGGCCTCATTTATAGTGAGCCCAAGGTTCCTTAGCCTGCTGCACCCCATGTGTTTGTGGTTCACCAAAGTGTTACAGAGCCTTCCTACTGCAGCTTGCTCATGAAATACCCCTAGCTTAACATCTGTAGCAGGACAAGACCTTTTGCTGGTTTGTCACCCACTTTTATTGGCCCCGGATGAAGACAACCGCAGATGGATTCTGCAGGTCCTGTCCCACGTGCCAGGCCAGAGGGAAAATGCTCAAGGCTCCCTTGCCCATTGTTGGCACCCCCTTTGAAAGAGTGGGAATCAGTATTGTGCCCCTAGACCCCCAAACTGCTTTAGGGACCAAGCTTATCCTGGTTTTGTGGACCATATCACCAGATATCCTACCACATTTATGACTGCACCAGCAGTGGCTAGGGCCCTGAAGGGGATTTTTACCCTAGTGGGGTTCCCCAAAGAAGTGGCTTCAGACAGAGGCACCTACTTCATGTCAGAGTACATGTATTCCATGTGGGATGAGTGGGGGTTAGCCTAGAAGTTCTCCACGCACTATCCTCCTCAGACACATGGCCTTGTTGAGAGATTTAACAAGACCCTCAAAGACATGATTATGGGCCTACCTTAGCCCATGAGGTATAAGTGAGAGGTCCTCCTACCATGCCTCCTATTTTACTTATCGGGAGGTGCCACAGGAAGGAATTGGTTCTAGCCCATTTTCGCTCCTCTAAGTCCACTCTGTTCGGGGACATCTCAGTCTGGTGTAGGAGTAGTGGGTGCAAACTCCCAGTAAAGACCCCTCAAGATGTAGCCAGCTACATGCTGGCTCTTAGGACCCAGAGGAAAAAGATCTGGAAGAAGGGTTCCTAGAGCCTAGAGGCTAGCCATGAAGTAACACAACTCTGATACAACCAGAAGGCCACTCTATCGGAATTTCAGCCTGGATTGAAAGTGTGGGTAGTAGAGCCAGTGGGCCCAGGGCCCATCCATGACCATTGTTCAGGGCCCAATGAGGTGGAGAGTTAGACCTCAAGACCCCCAGGAACTCCTTGAAAGTACTCTGTTTAAAGCATGTCAAGCCACAATATGAGAGATCAGAAGTCACCATGCTTTTGGAGATAGATAATGGAGTGGAAGAGGAGAGTCTACCTCTCCTTGACCTCCAATCCTCCAATCCCCTAGGTCAGAACACCCCAATGCTGTTGGTCTGTTTAGCTTAATTTGCCTTAATGATGGGAACTCCCATGAAGTTGGGTAGTTCTCACTTTCAGTTGTGGACAACACTTTACACCTGTCAGCCTTGAGGTTGTCTTTCCTCAAACTTTTTGCCTTCTCCACTCTTGTTTTGCTGAATGCATTTTTGTTGGCCTTAGGACTCTGTGCACTTTACCACTGATAATTATTGCTACAGTACCAATGCTCACTTCCTAAACATGATAAAATTGGATTACACCTGATTGTCATATTTAATTTACTGGTAGCAATAAATTAAATGCTACCAGTGGACCTGCAGCGTTTATTGTGCTACCCACTTAGGTAGCCCTTTAAAACATGTCTCGGGCCTGCCATTGCAGCCTGTGTGCAGTTTTAAATTGTCAATTCTACTTGGCAATACAAACATTTTGCCAATCCTTAAACTCCTTTATAATATATGTTGTCCAAGGATAGGCCCTAAACAGCCCATAGAGCAGGATGCATTGCATTTAAAATGTGAGACATTTCCTTTTAAGTTTTTCATGTCTTGGTTCTAAAAAACTCACAAATTCATTTTTCAAAACTGTGAGGCCTACCTCTCCCATAGGATAGCTTTCTACTTTTAATAAGTGAGAGAAGGGTTGTGAGCAGATGTTCCTCTTTTCCAGAGTGAAAATCGGCCTTTTTATTCACCTCATTGTTTTATTTATTTATTTCACTTGTTTTTTGTTTTTACGTGAAACAAATTGTTAGGAAAAGTGAACAGCGGACGCTTGTTTCGCCCTATATGGCTAGTTGAGCCAGGGCTTTTTCAAGGCTAGATTATATATTCTGACAACATGATTTCAGTGAAGAATCCGTCCATTTCCAAGTTAGTGATGCATCATTGTGATTAAAATCTAAATTTGGGTGTTCATGATGGCGAAGATTTCTCGTCCGGTCCTAGGATAATTCCTCATTATGCAACAGTGTTAAGGCGCCATTTTAAAATAATGTTATTTGAATAAGGAATTACCCTCTATTAATAACATTTTGGAAAAGAGGAACATCTGCTCACAACCCTTCTCTCACTTGTCTATTCAAGGCTGTAAAGGTCCAGAGCCTTGAGCAAAAGTTCCTCCTACAAAATTAGGGATTTATATCCAGCATCAGGATCTCTGGGCCATTCATTTCTTCTCAAACTACATTTAATAAGTGATAACCTTTGCTTGGGAACAGGTAAATATTTGGTGTCTAAAGAATTGTAATTAAAAACCCCTTTTAATGGTAAATTCGGATTTTAAGTCGCAACTCTGAAAATGCCAGTTTTAGAAAGTTGCCTTTTCTTGTCCTGACCATTTGGTGCCTGTATCCTGGGTCACATGATTAGGTGACAGCCTTTGTGAATACCTCCCAGACAGTAACACATTAGGGGGACAAAGTGCTAGCGCGATTGGCCATCCTCACGAAAAAAGGGGTGGAGCCTTCCATTTTGAAGGAGCTGTCGCAGCAAGCAGAGAAAGGACTTCACACTAACATTTTGTGTCCCCAGACCCTGTGGAACCTAGGCAGCGAAGCAGAAAATTCTAGATTCGTCTGTTGGAGGGGATTCCAGAAGTTTTTTCCACTTCAAAGCTGGAAAGGGTTATAAATAGAACCCTTAGACCCATTCTTCAGTTCACTTCTGGACCTGTGTAGGACTCTGAGGACTTTCTTGCTGCCTGAGGCCTGCTGTGTACTTCAGAGGACTGCCCTGCTGCTTTAAGAGGACTGTCCTGCTGTCTGAAGCATGGCCTGATCCCAAGACAAGCAGAGTGACTCCAAGGGCTAGTTTGCTGGGCGTTTGTTGAGAGCTAAAGAAACAGACTATCCAGCAACTTTTCAAAGTGCACCATGAGCCAGTCTGTCCTGGCCCTCCAGCGATGCCTCCTCCTCAGACACTGCCCGCTGCTTTTCCCCACTGAACTTTACCTTCTCAGACATTTAACTTTGAAAATCTTCTAAATCTGAAGGTAAGCTAAGACATGGCCCAATTCTGTACTTGTATCCGAACCGGGTGCCATCTTGTTCCGCCATAATTTTCAACTTTGCCCATGTCTCGTGCAACTAGATGTCTGTGGTTGGTGCTTTGTTTTAGGCGCTAGATTGCACTAAAAAGTCTAAAATCGACAACTCTGGTTCTACTGACTTGATCTTTGACATTTTTGGTGTCAAATAAATTATTACATTTTACTCCAAGTTTCTAAATTACTTTGGGACTTGTCTTGGGTTTTGTTTTCACTTTTATACAGTTTCAGTGCTGCATAAATACTTTACACATTGTCTTTAAGTTAAGCCGAACTGCTTTTGTGCCAAGCTGTCAGAATGTTTAAGCACAGATTAGTTTAGTGACTTTTGTGGTTCACACGGACAAGAATTGTGGATGTTGCTTGAAAAGGGCTCACACCCTTTTCAACGAACATCCCAATTTCACACAAACATTATGGTCAAGAATTGGCATCCTAGCATGTGAGCAAGCTTTACCAAGGACTTTTTGAGGTTGTAATCAAAGTTACCCTTAAAAACAGATAGAAGTATTCAAAATATATGTATGTAATTCACTTACGTAGGGATGTCTCACATAGATTTACTTTGTTAGCCTACTTTCCATTTGTGGGTTTTGCAAGGGGCGGGTGATCGGTCTTGTCTAGGAAATCCTTGTGCAAATGTTGTGACCCCCAGCTGACGTAGTATTCATAAGAAATAAACCGTAATTTATGCCCCACTCTTTACATCACTTGTACAAGTCACCAGAACTGTTAAGCTCCAAGTGCTGCAGAAAATACAGCCCAATGCATCTTTTACTTCATATTTCACATGTGAGGTTATACGAAGCAGACATCTGCTAGAGAAAATCTTTCTGAATAGAACAGCAAGGGAGCATCAAAAGTTATAAATAAACATATTTCAGGTTTCCTATCTGCACACTTACATTTTATGTAATTTCTAAAATAGCTGCATGTGGCGGCTGAAATCTTGGCGTAAATGTGTTTTATTCATGAATACCATAAAATTAAGCTAGTTTCCTTCAAATAGCAGAAGTCAGTGGCTGTCCCCTATGTGAGAGCTATTGGCTTTGTCAATGTGTTTTAGCTATTGTATACAGCTGCGTGACTGCTATGACCAAGTAAATGCTGGCTGCATTATAACACTATTTTTCGATACTTTCAGCCATGCTACTTATCCGCCGTATTGCTGTACATGGCTAAAATAAAACACTGGCAAAAGCCAAACATTGGCAAAGTCAATAATTGTTGCGTAGGCAATGATTTTGGGATCTTTTTGCTCTTTACATTTTTTTTTTTTAAATCGATTTGGGAATTTTATTGTTTTGCGTCCTTTATTTTAAATGTGTTGTTAAAGCTTACACTCGTTTCCATGATACATTACCTGCTGCTTGTACCTTAGCGAGCAGCAATTATTCAGAGTTGCTCAGGGATTTGTGTTGAGACCGAGCCAGCCTATGTTTATTACGTTGGTAATGTCCCCCCCCTTTCTAAATTAATAGCATATTGACAGTGGGGATTTGACCCAATTTTCTCCTATTCGATTCCCTAATGGGCTGTAAAGTTCCACTACTTCCACCGCAGGTCATTGAAATTGCTCCAAAGTCTGCAAGGAACAGCTTTGAATCTTCAGTAGTGTAAGGGCTTCTCTGTAAGGTCTGGGCCCCATTATCTTTGAAATCTCACAGCCCCGAATGCATTTTCTGTTTAAGATAAAATCACAATCAGAAGAGCATAGGCCCACAGGTGCAGGGCAGCTTTTGGACCAAAATTCACCCAGCCCTAAACTTGGCTCCAGTCTGCCAAGGCAGACCTGAGGGACCCTGAAGCCCTTAGCTTAGTCTTATACATTCTTTATTTCGGCAAAAGGCCGTAAAATATTTCATTATAAAACACGTCCATAAAATATTCTAAAACGTTACAGCCAAATGTTACATTATTTCAATAAAATTGGCAATTGCAGTAAAAAAATTCATTTAATAAAACCTTTTTAGAATATACATGGAGTAATGTCTAATTATTCATACAGTCCGAGGTAAGTTTCACGGTTGCAGATATCTTGGTCATTGGAATATCACAACTTTAGCCCCATTCTCTTCCTTATTAGACCCACTATAAACAAATATCTTGATAGTGAAAATATGACATGTGGTAGGGTACTTGTTGTCAGTACCCTCAGCGCCTCTTGATGTTTTCTGAATCCCAACAAATTACATAGTGGTCGAATCCATTTGCTCCTTGCCCTATCATGCACTGGACAAAAAAAGAAAATATGTGCAATATTTTCAATGTTATTTGTAGGCCCCAAAGTGCATCTAGTGCATAGAGAACAGGCAAGATCCTTCTCCCCCCGCCTCCCCCCATTTTACAGTATAGCTCTTGATCTGTAATGTGTTATATCTTAACTTTAGATACAGAATTCTTGCTAGGAACGGTTGTATATGGTCAAGGAAATCCTCGCGATACAGACTTGGCTTGATAGAAAGGAATTCACCTGTTAACCTTCCTAGTCTTGGGTCAGAGTGGAGTGCATTCAATGTATATTGCCAATAAATACCCTTTAGATTGCCTTTTCCAATTTGGTTTTAAATTATGTGGTTTAGTCCAGTGTTATTCAAGACCTAACTCAATCAGCCATTTCCGGACAAATCTTAACCTCAAGAAGGTAAGACATATATCAATTTCCATTAACTAGTGTGCACCTTCTCTATATGCTAGTTATTCTGGCGTAGTTCATAGTCGTATCCAATAGAGCAGTGGACGTAGGGTTGCATGATGACCTATGCGCTTCAAATTTAGATCATGGAACATTGGGACAAGTGGTGTTGATTGGGGTAATCCTAATAATCTCCTTGCAAACTTGTTTTCCCGGGCTGTTAGATGTCGAATGTCGCTTGTGCCCCCATAACTCTGATCCATACAATGCTGCACCCTGGACCTTTCATTTATATATCTCAAGTGCTGGTGTCTCAGCTTTGCTTGTAGTTGAGATGTACTTCTTAAGGATTGCCCCTGACCCTTGGGCTAACCTTAAGGCTGAGTGGTTTATTTGCTGGTTCCAGGCTAGTTTTGTGTCTAATAATATGCCCAAATAAGTAAAATTAGTGGCGTATTCTATTTTCTCATTACTGAGCACGAGATTCTTTTTAAGGGTCTTTTGTGGGTTTATGGCCATGTACTTAGTTTTATTTGCGTTTATTTCTAAGCCCTTTTCTGTGCAGTATCTATTAAACCTGTTCAACATATTTGGAGCCCTTTCATGGACTGTGATATCAGAATGGTGTCGTCTGCGAAAAGCAGCGCCGGCACCTAATTCCCGTTTAGCCTTGGAGGATCGTTTGCTTGGTTGTGTAGGTGGTCCACCATATCATTAATATAGAGTGAGAACAGGGTGGGAGCAAGTACACAACCCTGTCTCTCTCCTCTCTCTATTGGGATTGGCTTTGTTAGTTCCCCATTCATACCCCAGCGTACTCTAGCATAGTTCCCATTATGTAACCTTTTTAGCTGCGTAACCAAATTCAGGGGGGCACCTTGTTTTTCAAGTGACTCCCATAGTAATCATCTGGGTACGAGGTCAAATGCTGCCCTCAAGTCAACGAATGCCACATAAATGTGCCCCTTCCTGATTTTAACATATTTCCAGATAATACACAGGAGTCTGAAGACTTGTTCTATTGTATTAGTACTGGATCTAAACCCTGCCTGTTATGGGGACAGTATGCTTTTCATCTCTATCCAGTCATTAAGCCTGTTCAGTACCTGCCTGGCATACATTTTCTGGAGTATGTCTATCAGGCTAATTGGTCTGTAGTTCTCGGGTTTATGTTTGCTACCCTTTTTGTGGATGGGGACAATTACAGCCCCTTTCCACGTTCCCGGTATTGGGGCACCAGCCGATATTGCATTACTCAGGGCATTAACCTATGGAACCCATACCTTTTTGTCATGTTTGAATAAGTCACCTTGAAGTCTATCTAGTCCCGGTACTTTTCCCAGTTTAATGGAGTCTATAGCATACTCTGTTTCTTGTAGTGAGAAGACAATCACCTCGCTGTCTCCCTCTATATCAGTAGGCCGTATTTCTCTGCTCAGCGCTGCAATGGGCCTGAAACTTAGTCAGAAAGAGCCCAATAACTAGTATCACAGAAACAGACACTGTTTTCTGGTTCTAGGTGACTATAAAGATGAGAGAATTCTGTTTTGTTTATTTTTCTAAATGCTCTGATTCTCTTCCTATGGCCACCATTTTTCTTTCCCCTTGCCTTGGACTGATGACCCGCACCCCAACCCAGGCTGCTCTACCTTGCTGCGTTCTGCTTGGCCCAATGACTTAAAATATGCACTATACAAAGGTAATAAATAATATGCTACATGGAAAAAGAGAGAAACGCAACATCCTGGAAATAGCTAACACTAATAGGGAACGCAAGATTAAGGAAAACAAGGCAATATAACCATGAACTAGGTCACAGACATGAATTTTCTTAACGTTTTTTACATTCATTTTACAGAAATCGATCAGAGTTTTCGTTAGTAAAATTAAGGAAATTAATATTAGGCCGGCTAGGGACCAGTTTCAATGTCCATTTTTAATAACAACAGGGTTTCAAACCCAGAGGGACCCGGCCCATAAAAACCCTGTGACTCTTGCCTAACCTCTGCCGGTGACTACTTTAACTAGTTAGTAGGTGTTTTGTAGCTTCCCCGCTGCAGTTGCTTCTCTACTTCTACCCCATTTTGCTGCTCATACATAACCATTTCGGTGGTACTCTGAAAAAGTGTTTTGCTTTTCAGCGATTCATTCAATATAGTTTCTTCACAGTTTAATGTATTTTGTGTTTAGAAATGGCCAGAAGATGCGTTGCAAGCCGTCGCTTCCCGCTTCCTCGAAGATGTTGAAATGACTGAGGACATTCGAAATGGCTGCATTGACCTGTGCAAGCGATTCCACACGACAACTATAGACATATCTGAAATGTTCCGTTCCGAGCTGCAGCGATACAACTATGTGACGCCCACCTCATACCTGGAGTTAATCTCGACATTTAAATCCCTACTAGAAAAGAAACAGAAGTAAGTTTGTTTTATTTTTAAATAAACGCCCAAGCGAAGGTAAGCTTTCAGGTTTCTCTTCTTGTTTTCCATGCTGAAATTCTTGTGTGGGGGAGGGAATTGGTGGACATTATTGTGAATGAGAACGTCGATTGAGTATTTTCGAACTTGGGGATTTGTTCGAAATCCCTCCCTTGACGTATTCATGATTTTGAAACTGGTAGAGGCTTTTAAACACCGAGTTTCACACAACAGTGTGGAAAGGGAGAAGTATAATATTTTGTAATTCCAAGTTTAGTAATGTCCTTGCAAGAGCAGGGGGAAGATATCATTGCAAGTAAACACTACTAACTTTGCTTAGGTGTTAAAAAATACAAGTGGTAAATGTAAATTGTAAATTGATACTTGTATAGCGCACTACTCACCCGCAAGGGTCTCAAGGCGCTTGTACGAATACTGCTGTGGAACCCGTCCTGGCTTTCCCTGTGAGGTGTCCACTCCTGGGCACCCCCAGGGTGAAGGCCAGGCATCCTTAGCGTTGTGGGGGCCGTTGTGGAGATTAAGCAAGCTATTGCCCAGAGTTGCAGAGTGGGACTCTATGATTAGAATAGGGACCGAGGCGAGAATTATCTGGTCCGTGGAATTTTGAGCCCAAGACCCGCCGAGGCGGAGAATTGAACTCTGGTCCCGGGCTAGACCTCTGCATCAGGGCCTGCCGCTCTAACCATTGAGCCACACTTCTCCACTGGTGGTGACACCAACAACTATTTTCTGGTATGATGTTGGTGATTACTCTGTGTTAGAAAGTGGGTTACTGATTGACTGGAATATGAGCGCTTGTCAAGCAGCAACCACAATCCTAGTCAGCGTAAGAGGCAAGGAAAACCCTAAATTAGCCTGTGCTCACCCTCTGGTAGCTTGGCACAGCAGTCAGGCTAAACTTAAAGGCAATGTGTTTAGTGTTTGTGTAGCACTTCAAACAGTAGAACAGTGAGAACACCACACAAAAAGATCCCACACCCCGGCAGGACGCTCTAAGTGGGGACCTACTTTGGTGACAGCTGCACTAGCAGAGTATTGTTGAGCACGCAGAAGTGTGGCAAACCCATGAAGGTAGAATGAGGACTTCTGATCCCATAATGCTCAGGCTCATATGAGGACTATTAAATCACAGATGGGGATAATTCAGTGGTTGTTATTGCCGCAATCTGATAGAGATTTCTAGCTGCTGATTCCTTAGCTTTGAATTTCCCAGGAGTCAGGCTGCATCTGGAAATATTTGCAGAGCAATACCCTTTGCACGCGACATTGGGTGGCTCCATTCGGCTCGTGTGTCGCCGATGGCATTGGTAGCGTCGGTTATGATGTCACGGTGCCTACATAGGCACCACCCAGGCACGCCTATGTCAGTTCTTTTGTTCTGGCACCAGTTAAGCCCCGATCCAGGAAGAGCTACCCCACTGCTGTATTTTTCTCAACATTTGTCGATATTTTTGACAACTTCATGTGCGAGGGATGTTGGGTAGGAAGACAGGTTTTAAACTGTGCAGGACTTGTTCCTGCACGATGTTGGTTACCGATCCCCACCACATATGTCTGTGGTGTCTTGAACGCGACCAATCAAAGTCATGTTCAGACTGCCGGGCGAAGGCCCCAAAGTCCTTGAGGGAGCGGGCATTGAAATTGCTTGTGGCCTGGCAGTCGAAACCGTGGAGCAAGACTCAGAGGAGGTCACAATCCTGTTCGAAGAAGAGGAGGTTGCGGGGTCCCTTACGGAGCTCTAAGTCTGCTTCCTCCCTTTTGAGGTCATCTTGACGCTCAGAGAAGAGGCACAAGTAGAAGAAGTCATCCAAGCAAACTTCGACTCCACCTCAGCTGGTGTCTGTCGTCGAAAGAGGTAAGGAGCACAATGCTCTAGGCAAGATTCTGCTGAGCCAGAGTCAACTTCGTGCCTCCCTCCATTTCAGGGAGCCAGAGCGACCCCTTCTCAAATTAAGGATTTTTACGAGGCCATGCACCACGTATTTGAGTGGAACGACCCTGTTGGTGATCCCTCGGGCCCTGCGGAATTGGATGGGGCCCCATCGGTTTTAATGCCATTGGCTTCAGCCATGGGGTGCCAGTGGGGCCTCAGATATCTGATCTCGGATCCAGTTTGCCACTGGTCATACCAACATGGCCTTCCCAGTGTTGTATCTGAAGTCGGTGGCAGCAGCAGCACTTGCTGCTGTCGGTGGCACAAGCCCCATCCTCATCCCTGATAACACTGAGCTGGAACAGCATTGTATGACGCTGATTTGGATGTCGACAGAACCCAGGGGTGCTATGTTGTCACCTGACCACTTTGTGGACGTGCTAGGCTCAGGAGAGGAATGGGAGGAGTCTGGAGACCCTCTAGAGAATCAGGATTTCTCTGAGGAGACAATGGACTCTTATGGGGAACTTGGAGAAGCCAATGATCTGGATACCTTCCCAGACTCTGGCATGCTCTCTCAACCTATAGTGGTTACGGAGGAGGGGGCATCCTATGCTATGGTGGTTAAGAGGGCAGTTGAGGTCCTTGGACTGGACCTGCCCTAAGTGTAGGTCAGGACTAATCTCCTGACTGAAGTGCTTCAACCTGGGGCTTCCACCTCCGAACCCCTTTTGCCCTTTAATGAGGCACTTAAGGATGTCCTACTAGGAGCTTGGTCCAAGCCTAGCACAGGAGCTCCTGTGAACAGGACAATTGCCCGCCGCCAGCACAAGGCGACCAAAAATTCCTCAGCCAACACCCCACCCCAGAAAGTTTGGTGGTGCCGGCCTCTACTTCCCAGGGTGCAATACCTTCCTCCCCTCCGGATAGAGAATCCAGTAGACTGGACTCATTTAGGAAGATGTGTTCTTCCTCCAGTCTGGCATCACGGTCAGTGAATACTGCATGTTTATTGGGCGGTTTCTCCCACCCTCTTTGGGAGACGGTTGCGCAGGTGCTCTCACAAGTCCTGGAGGAGGCCAGGGCTGTGCTCTCCCAGGATAAGGACGGGAGAGATGCGGCAAAATTCGCCATATGGTGTGGTTTGGATACAACCGATTTACTGGGCAGGTCTATTTCAACAACAGTGGCCTTGAGGCGCCACGCCTGGCTTTGCACAACTGGCTTCCTGGCCAGTCTTCCTTTCGTGGCAATGGAAGGGTTTTCCAGCTGCATCAACCCTATCCCAGCCACCGTCCCACACAGACTGCCCAAGCTGTGCGTGGATGCAGACATGGTACATTCCGTCCTTGGAATGGAGGCCAGAAGTTGTCAACCACACTGCCCCCGGCAGCCAAAGCCTCTAAGCACTCCTATGCTGATTCTAACGGACCACACTACTCCAGTGAGTGGGAGAATTTGTCCTCCTCTCCCCTGCTGGAAATCTATTACAACACACAAGTAGGTCTTGCAGATCGTCCAGGAGGGCTATTCTCTTCCTTTCCTTTCCTTTATTTTCCTCCTATGATTCTGCAGAGTCAGGAACGGCTGCCGGAGGATCACCTAAAGCTGCTCCAAGAGGAAGTTACAGCTCTTTTGGCCAAAGGGGCTATAGAAAATTTTCCAGCTTCAAAAGTAGGCAGTGGTTGTTATTCCAGCCACTTTCTGATTCCGAAGAAGAGCAAAGGGCTTCGGCCCAATTTGGATCTTCGGACCATCAATCTTGTTCTCAAAAAGGAGAAATTCAAAATGCTCACATTGGCTCAGGTCTTGTCTGCCTTAGATCAAGGAGACTGGATGATGGCGTTGGACCTGCAGCATGCGTATTTTCATATTCCCAACCTGCTGGGCCACAGGCGTTACCTGCGGTTCAAGGTAGGACACGAGCACTTTCTGTTTACCATGCTCCTCTTCGGCCTTACCAGTGCCCCTTGAGTGTTTACCAAGGTGATGGCAGTGGTTGCAGCTCATCTGCGCAGGTTAGGGGTTTCAGTCTTCCCCTACCTCAACGACTGGCTGTTTAAGACGCCCTCGCCCCAGGGCGTCGTCTCCCACCTTCAGACTACGGCGGACATCCCACATTCGCTGGGATTCTCTTTAAATGTGCCGAAGTCACACCTGACTCCTTCTCAGATGATCCCTTTCATCTGAGCTGTTCTGGATACAGTGCAGTTTCAGGCTTATCCTCCTGAACAATAAGCCCAGGATATTGAGGTTATGATTCCGATATATCAGCCTCTATCCTGGATTTTGGTGAGGTTGACTCTGAGGTTGTTGGGCCTCATGGCCTTCTGCATGTTGTTGGTAAGACACGCAAGATGGCTTATGCGTGCTCTGCAGTGGGACTGGAAGTTCCAATGGGCACTGCATCAGGAAAATCTCACCAATGTGGTTCAGATTTTTAAGGAACTGCGAAGGATCTGCAGTGGTGGTTAACGAACTGATATTGGGTCAAAGGCAGACCTCTCTCCCTTCCCCAACTGCATTTCACAATTGTGACGGATACGTCACTTCTGGGATGGGGCAGCCACTTGGGAGGGATAGAGATCAGGGGTCACTGGTGTACGGCAGAGACGGGGCTCCACATAAACGTGTTGGAGCTCCGAGCCACTTGCTTGGCATTGAAAGCATGTCTTCCCTCTGTCAAGGGGAAGTTGGTGCAGGTGTTCATGGACAACACCACCGCCATGTGTTACTGCAAGGCGGTAACACATGTTTTGAAAAGACTCACCTGAGAGGAATAATTAATTATCAAATGCATATTTGGGGACTAGTTAACTGAGACTGCGCAGGACACAGCCTATGAAAAAGGGACACTCTATCCCGAAATGCGTCGGCAGATTGTACCTGGTGTTACATGCTGAGCTGTTGCAATAAAAGGATTGTTATCCCACCTCACGGAGTGCGTTTTCAATTTCAGGGCAACTATCGAAAGATATATATATATGCTCCCAATTTCCACCGTAGAGCCTGTCTTACTGAACTCACGATGGGTATATATATATTCAAATTCACAACTCAGCGCTGAAGCACTGAAATCGCCTCTCCCCCGCCTCTTACAAAAGGTGGTCCGCGCCGAGGGGGCAAACCTTGTAACACCTTAGAAAAACCCTTTATGCCTCGTTGGAAAAGCAGCAGCCGCGGGCACCAGCAGGCTTTTAATGCAGTTGTTTATTTTGCAGATAAAAGCATCTCAACGCCTTTCGGGACCAGGTTCACGATTGCCGTGGCTTTAGCCTCCATTGCATTAAATAAACATGTGACAAACAGTTCATAGAACGTAAAAACAGACTAAATCAGACGAGGAGTTAACTCACTCCTCTTTACATCAAGATGCTGTTGCGTGACATTTTCAAAATTATCGTTAATTATTTTGCATATTTAACCAAGAGCTGCATATCTTTAAAAAAAGTAATGGAAAATAACAACAACAATTGACTGTATTGGCATATATGTCTGACTGGGCCCCAGTAGAGACAGATATGCCAATGCAGTCTATTACATGTTTATTTCATGCATTTCAGGCACTCGTGAACAAGGGACCTGGTCCCGAAACGCGTGGAGTTGCTTTTATCTTTTATGTTGCCACAATTTAGCCCACTTGTTCGACATCGGCGCTCTTTGATGGGGCGGTGCGTTTCTTCCGCAGAGCCACGCCGGTATTAATGAAAACAGATTTTTTTGCCTCACAGTGTAAATAAGAGAAATGCACTCTCATATGTACAGAAGTCAACGCGGTTTTACTTTAGATGTTTGCCATGCCGCGAGGCAAAAATCTGTGTGTGTATATATATATATATATATATATATATATATATATATATATATATATATATATATATATATTTCAATCAGATTTCGAAAAGCACCACCCAATTAGAATAAATTGCCACTAAGCTTGATTGGTAAAGTTCATAAGCAAACAGTAATTCCAAATGGAAAACGCTGAATCCGTGGTTGCAAAAGAGTTCTTTTAATATGCCAAGAGAAACCAGCCAACGCGTTTCATTCCGTCAAGCGGAACTTCTTCAGGGCGCAATAA
The DNA here is from genome assembly GCF_964263255.1 of Lissotriton vulgaris. Classification (NCBI taxonomy): domain Eukaryota; kingdom Metazoa; phylum Chordata; class Amphibia; order Caudata; family Salamandridae; genus Lissotriton; species Lissotriton vulgaris. The sequence goes on along the minus strand of NC_141687.1, from coordinate 504,451,906 downwards.
TGTACAAGAAGGTAGGGATATATTCCAATTCACAATATCTGTTTGAAAGAGGAGCCAAATCCTTCTATCTGAGCGTCCGATAGGTAGGGTAGACTTCCGACAATATTTCCAAATATGATCTTCACCTTTTGTATTCAAGAAATGTTGTTGTCAGAGGGACGCTCACTTATCCTCACGTAACATTTTTGACGTATTATGTGTTCCACTGGGCCCAAGTATTGGCCTTCAAATGTTATAGGATAACTTGCCGGGAGGTGTTTGGCGCGCGGACCGTGAATACGCCAACTGGGGGAACAGATACGACCCAAAAAGGTAATTACCTTAATGCGACTACAAATTTGGAGCCAATTGCGGACTGTTGGAATTGAATACACGACAGTGCTAACAAAGTGCACGTCACACCATTTGAAGGCCAATACTTGGGCCCAGTGGAACACATAATACGTCAAAAATGTTACGTGAGGATAAGTGAGCGTCCCTCTGACAACAACATTTCTTGAATACAAAAGGTGAAGATCATATTTGGAAATATTGTCGGAAGTCTACCCTACCTATCGGACGCTCAGATAGAAGGATTTGGCTCCTCTTTCAAACAGATATTGTGAATTGGAATATATCCCTACCTTCTTGTACATTATTGTGCCCTGAAGAAGTTCCGCTTGACGGAACGAAACGCGTTGGCTGGTTTCTCTTGGCATATTAAAAGAACTCTTTTGCAACCACAGATTCAGCGTTTTCCATTTGGAACTACTGTTTGCTTATGAACTTTACCAATCAAGCTTAGTGGCAATTTATTCTAATTGGGTGGTGCTTTTCGAAATCTGATTGAAAATTGTTTTTTTCCTAGGGTGTATCTGGGATGTACTCCGGGGACAGGGAGTATTTGAAATTGCACGCCTTTCGCAAGAATTCCTTATTTAAATATTGGTGATACATGGGTTGGTGCATTGAAGGTGTAAAAGTGGTCCACTGTCCCGTTTGCTTTGTATAAAAATATATATATATATATATATATATATATATATATATATATATATATATATATATATATATATATATATATATTCACTGAAAAAACCATAGGTTTCACACCAGTTATAGTTAGCTGGAAATTTTACTGACCTAAAACCATTGAAATTCCCACGTTACAGTTAGTTGGACTCACTATAACTTACGCGCCTGCAATGCACTGCTGATGACGTCACATATTACATCACTCATGACATGGTCAGTGACATCACTCATGACATCACTGATGACACCATACAGTGAATGTGTGTCTTTCTGAAAAATAAATATGTTTTATATATGTATTTGTAAAGGTCGATGGAAGAATTAATGTTTAAATAAGTGTGTAAATGGATGTTTTTTAAATAAAATATTGATTGGTTAACTGGCTTATTAAGTGTATCTTAGTGAATACATATATTAGCGAGTAATTTTTAAATATTTAAATATATGTATCAGTGTTTCACTTTGTGTATAAGTGGCTGCATGGGTTGGTGACTGACTCACTGTTTGTATGTGTTTTGAAGACAGCATATGTGCAGGACTGTATGGGTGGATGAGTGTGTATATATGTGTGTTAGTAAGTGAATTCCTGCCTCACTAGTGTCTTTATGAGTAACTGCATATGTTTTAATATAGTATATGTGAGTATTGATGTATATAAGTAAGTATATGTGAGAGTGAGAGATTGAAAGAGTTCTTGTTTAAATAAGTATGTGTTTCTATAAGTGATTGTTTAAGAGAGTAAGTATGTGTAAGTTTCCTTAGAAGTAATGTGCTAGTGTGTGTATAGCTGTATATGCAAATAAATGGATGTTCAATAGTTTATTAGTATGTGTGAGTATGTGTGTGAGTAACTTTTGGAAGACTGTCGGTGTGTAACAGGATGTATATGTGTTTCACTACATATGATGAGTGAGTATATGTATGAGTGACTATATAGAACTGTTGCTGAATGAGTGGATGTGTATATAGATGGTGGAATTACTGAATTGGTTGTTGTAACTGGTATGGGTATCTCCATTTTTTTGAAAATGTTAGTTTCTATTTTTGAATATGTGTTTCAAGGGTTACATTGCACTGAAAGGAGGTCTGTCAGTCTGTCATAAGGATGGTGTTATCAGTGATGTCATGAGTGATGTCACTGACCATGTCATGAGTGATGTAATATGTGACGACATCAGCAGTGCATTGCAGGCGCGCAAGTTATAGTGAGTCCAACTAACTATAACGTGGGAATTTCAATGATTTTATGTCAGTACAATTTCCAGCTAACTATAACTGGTGTGAAACCTATGGTTTTTTCAGTGAATTTAATAGGTTTTTTAAATGCTAATTCCTAACTATAACTGGTGTGAAACCTATGGTTTTTTCAGTGAATTTCAAAGGTTTTTTAAATGCTAATTCCTAACTATAACTGGTGTGAAACTGTGGAGCGGGGGTTAGGGCGGGCCGGAATAACAGGCGTGGAGGCCGTATGAAGTGCGCTATGATTAGCGAAAACTTTATTGTTCATACAAAAGAAACTCAGTTCAGAAGGTGAGGCGGTCCGGGTGGAAATCCAGGTGGGGTTGTAGGGACGAGGTTCCGAGAAGATGTCGTCGGGGTGTCCGCTGCTGGGCTGCGGTCGTCTTTCCGGGGTGTAAGTACGGTGAGCCCCTCGGAGGAAAAAGAGAACGGAACAGGGCGATTAGTCCAAAGGATAACAAAATGTCGTAACACTGGCACCAGCACCTGGGAGTGAGAGGGGGTTGAAGTGGACGTGAAGGGGGTGGGGTTGCAGGCAGAGAGGGGAAGACGGGTAGCGGGAGGAGAGTGCTTGGGAGGGAAAAGAGTGCGCAATTCTATACAGTGTCGGTGCACGTTTTTACAGTGAGAGTGGTTCGGAGGGCTATTTATACTATGTACACGGCTACAAGGGGGAAACACGGAGAAAGGTAACAAGGTACTCACGTGCCCCGCCGTAACTCTCCACCGAGTTACGGCCGCTCTCCAGCCACCTCCTGAGGACGCCACCAGTCCTCACACCAAATGTCTTCTTCGTCCGCTTCTTCTTTCCGGTTCTTCGGTTCTTCACTGCTTTCCGCTGCTGGTTCTCCGCGTTCTGCTAACTCCTGCCACGAGTTCGCTGTTGGGAACGCTGAGTCGTCCGAGTCGCCGGCTTTTCTATCCTCCAGCCGGTATCCGGTAGAATGACTTCCGGGGTTAGGTGAGATCACTTCCGGTCCTTCATTACCGTCCCTACTTCCGGGGTCACGAAAGGTCGTTTCCGGTCCGCCATGTACCGGTGTTACCGATGGTGCCTGTGGGGAGACAGAGAGAGGAGTAGTTCCGGAGGCATGAGAGTCCATATCGCTCCGTTGTCCCCTCGAGGTAAGGGTCGACCCTTCACATTCCCTTTCCCTAGGAGTGTTTCTTGTAGGGTTTGTGGGTGGCGGATACCGGGAGAGGTAGTCCGCATTGCCCTGTTCTAGTCCTTTTCGATGCAATGTTCGGAAGCGAAAGGGCTGGAGGGAGAGGAACCATCGAAGCACCCGATCATTGTGTCCTCTGTTGCGAGCCATCCATTCAAGTGGAGCGTGATCGGTATACAAAAGGAATTCCCTACCCTCAAGGTAGTAACGAAGACTTTCCAACGCCCACTTAATAGCGAGTGCTTCCTTTTCAACAACAGAATAGTTGGTCTCTCTGGGAAAAAGTGTTCTGCTAAGGTACAGAATGGGCTTTTCTGCTCCTTATGAATCTTTTTGTGACAGAACTGCCCCCAAGCCTTGATCCGACGTGTCGGTTTGTAGAATGAAAGGCTGGGTATAATCAGGACTCATTAATACAGGTTCAGAGGTCAGGGCGTTTTTGAGGAGATTAAAGGCCCGCAGGAGTACAGGAGACGGTTGTTTGAGGATCTCCTCTGTTTTTGCTGTCTTCTTTAGGAGGTCAGTTAGGGGAGCTGCAACATGTGAAAAGTTGGGGACGAACCTCCTGTAATAACCCAACATACCCAGAAAGGCACAGAGATCTTTTCGTGTTTGGGGAAAGGGTATTGCCTGTATTGTCTTTACCTTGCTCTCTTGAGGACGAATGTGTCCTTCACCCAACAAGTAACCGAGATATTTTACGCTCTGAGCCGCTAAAGTGGTCTTGGACGGGTTTATGGTAAAACCGTATTTGCCCAGGGAGGAGATTACAGACCGCAAATGGGAAAGGTGTTGTTCCCAGGTGTCACTGTATATGACTGTCATCAAGATAAGCGCCTGAGTACTGTGCATGAGGTCGTAGAACCTGGTTCATGGCCCTCTGAAAGGTTGCAGGAGCTCCATGTAGCCCGAAGGGCATCACCTTAAATTGGAACAGGCCTTCGGGGGTGGAGAAGGCGGTCTTATGTTTGTCCTCGGCTTTCAAAGGGATCTGCCAATAGCCCTTGCACAGATCAAGGGTGCTGATGTACCGCGCCTTGCCTATATGCTCTACCATCTCGTCTACACGAGGTAGGGGATATGAATCAAAGGCTGAGATCTTGTTCACCTCCCTAGAATCGATGCAAAACCTGGTAGAGCCATCGGGCTTAGGGACTAAAACAATGGACGAATTCCAGCTACTGCTGGAGGGTTCTATGATGCCCATTTTTTACATCTGGTTCGTTTCTTCTTTGATGACAGCTCTACGGGCTTCCGGGATACGGTACGGGCGTTGCCTTACCGTCTTTCCGGGTTCAGTGTGGATGGCGTGTTCCACCACAGTGGTATGTCCCGGTAACGAGGAGAATACGGCTTGTAGGGATGACAAAGAGCGGCAGAGATCCTTTCTCTTGCACTCTGGCAGATCCGTATCAAAACATCCCTCAAACAAGAAGGGTTTGCTACCAGATAGGACAGGACGCGGACCCTCCTATTTCTTTAGGAGGTTGATGTGATAGATTTGATTACTTCCCCTGTTGGCACCTGTTTCAATTTCGTATGTGACCGGAGTCACTTGCCTTACAACTGTAAATGGACCCTGCCATTGTCCTAGCAGCTTATGGTCCGAAGATGGGATGAGCAGGAGTACCTGGTCTCCCGGAACAAAGGACCTCACTTTGGTTCCCTTATCATATTGGGTTTTCTGGGTAGACTGTGCTGCCACGAGATTCTGCTTTACGATCTCTCTGATTTTTCCTAAGTGGGTCTTGAGATTGTCTATGTATTCAGGAAGAGGACGGGTTCGGTCGGGCTCTGCTTCCCAAGTCTCGCGAGCCATGTCCAACAGGGTCCTGGGTGCTCGGCCATACAATAGTTCGTATGGTGAGTAGCCTGTACTGCTTTGTACTTTGCAGAGGATGGCAAAAAGAGCGAGGGGAAGCATTTCCTCCCAACGTTTACTCTCCAGTCCCAACAGTTTTTTTAGAGTAGTTTTCAGGGTTGCATTATAGCGCTCTACTAGACCGCCTGTTTGGGGATGATAAGCGGAGGTTCTTATTTGCTTTATCCCCAGAGTAGAACAAACCTGACGCATGAGAGAGGAGACAAAGGGAGTACCCTGATCATTTAATATCTCCCTGGGAAAACCTACTCTAGAAAAGATGGAAATGAGGGCTTTGGCTATGTTCTGTGTCGTGGGTTGACGGAGAGGGACTGCTTCAGGGAAGCAGGTGGCATAGTCCACTAGCACTAGGGCATATCTACATCCACTCTTGGACGGTAAGAGAGGGCCTATAAGGTCCATTCCTACTCTAGAAAAGGGGATGTCTATTAGCGGGAGAGGTTGGAGGGGAACCCTTGGAGGCCTGTATCGACTGGTTTTCTGGCACACCGGGCACTCCCGGCAGTAACGTTTAATCTCTGCGTACACTCCTGGCCAGTAAAACTTCTCTAATATTGCTTCACCCGTCTTCTCGTCGCTGAAATGTCCACCCAGTAGGTGACTGTGGGCCAGAAAGAGTACCTTCTCTCGAAATAGTCCAGGAATGACTAATTGGGCGTTTGTCTGGGGTCCCCCTTTCCTATATAGGAGTCCGTTCTTTATGAAGAAATAAGGACCTACTTGCAATGGGTCCTCATTGGGAAGAGCACGCCCCCATGCGTCTTGGAGAACCGGGTCTTCTTGCTGTGCGGCTCGGAACTCTCGGTCGGTTTCCCATGGGTGTGTGTCTATCTGTGCAGGACAGGCCAGGGAGAAGTCCCTCTTTTCCTTTTTCTTTTGAGTTTTGGACTTCAAGGGTTTGGGCGAAGTCTCTGAAGCAGGGGAGTCTCTTGAGAAAGGTGCTTCAGCCCACCATTTCTTCAGTGAGTCAGTAGTGTCCTGTAGGAGGTGGGGAAGACCGCTATAATCGCTACCCAGAATAGCCTGTTCGGGCAGATTGGGAACCAGTCCGACTGTTAGGGGATTCCCGTTATTGCTGGGGTGTTGGACATATACTCTGGCAGTCGGATAACATTTCGTATCACCGTGGACACACTTGATGGCCACTGTTCCTGTTCCAGGTTCCAAAGAGTGAGGGAGATCTTGTGGACGTAACACGCTATGTCGGCACCCTGTGTCAGCAAGAGCCATCATTTGGTGTCCATCGATCTGTACTGGACAGCGGAAGGGTGGAGGGGTTGACTCAGCAGTGAGACACACATAGTTTTTAGCCACACCTATTTCCATTGGCTCTTCCTTCTGGGGGCAAATGCGTGCTATGTGTCCATATCCACCACAATGATAACACTGTGGACCGGGTTGTGGCGGTCTAGGCACAATCGGATACGGCATTAAGGGTAGCGTGTCCGGTTTGCGGAGCACTGGAGGAGGTCTTGGTGGCCGCACATGACTGCCATGGGTTGAGCGTGTGGAGTGTTCTTCTTTCGCACGTTGGGAGTCTTGTGCTCGGTTATAGGCGCTAGCAATTTCAACCGCACTATCGAGAGTAAGTCGGGCGTGTTGACGCACCCACTTCTGGGTGGCAGGGTGCAGAGAGGTTAGGAACTGTTCTAGGTAGATCTTGGCTAGTATCTCCTCTTTGCTGGATGTTGCCGGTTTTAGCCACCGGTTGGCCAAGTCTTTTATCCGAAACGACAACGCTCTGGGGTTCTCTTGGGGACCCTCCTTAGCCTGACGAAGGCGAACCCTGTACGTTTCATCGTCGATCCCGAGACGTTCCAAAATACAAGTCTTGATATCCTCGTATGGGGTCTGTCCCTGTATGTTCGCCTGTTGGTAAGCTGCTTGTAGTTCCCCTGTTAACAGGGGACCGAGGTAATGACCCCAACGATCGGCTGGCCATGCTGCGGCCTGAGCCAGACGCTCAAAGTTTGTGAAGAAAAAATCGGGATCCTCACCAGCTACATATTTCTGCAGTACTACAGAGGGAAGAGAGGCCATCGGTTTTTGTTGCCCCATGACTGTTGCAAGTTTCTCAAGAGTCTTATCCTGAGCCGTGCCCTGACCCTTTAAGACATCATACAGTTGTCCCCGGTCATCTTCTGCAGTTTTAAGGAACTGTTCCATTAGTTTTCCGAGATGTTCCTTGCCTTCTGCGAGCTGTTTGACCGCGGCCTCCATGCTTCCGGGCAATCCCACTTCTGACACCTACTGTGGAGCGGGGGTTAGGGCGGGCCGGAATAACAGGCGTGGAGGCCGTATGAAGTGCGCTATGATTAGTGAAAACTTTATTGTTCATACAAAAGAAACTCAGTTCAGAAGGTGAGGCGGTCCGGGTGGAAATCCAGGTGGGGTTGTAGGGACGAGGTTCCGAGAAGATGTCGTCGGGGTGTCCGCTGCTGGGCTGCGGTCGTCTTTCCGGGGTGTAGGTACGGTGAGCCCCTCGGAGGAAAAGAGAACGGAACAGGGCGATTAGTCCAAAGGATAACAAAATGTCGTAACACTGGCACCAGCACCTGGGAGTGAGAGGGGGTTGAAGTGGACGTGAAGGGGGTGGGGTTGCAGACAGAGAGGGGAAGACGGGTAGCGGGAGGAGAGTGCTTGGGAGGGAAAAGAGTGCGCAATTCTATACAGTGTCGGTGCACGTTTTTACAGTGAGAGTGTTTCGGTGGGCTATTTATACTATGTACACTGCTACAAGGGGGAAACACGGAGAAAGGTAACAAGGTACTCACGTGCCCCGCCGTAACTCTCCTCCGAGTTACGGCCGCTCTCCAGCCACCTCCTGAGGACGCCACCAGTCCTCACACCAAACGTCTTCTTCGTCCGCTTCTTCTTTCCGGTTCTTCGGTTCTTCACTGCTTTCCGCTGCTGGTTCTCCGCGTTCTGCTAACTCCTGCCACAAGTTCGCTGTTGGGAACGCTGAGTCGTCCGAGTCGCCGGCTTTTCTATCCTCCAGCCGGTATCCGGTAGAATGACTTCCGGGGTTAGGTGAGATCACTTCCGGTCCTTCATTACCGTCCCTACTTCCGGGGTCACGAAAGGTCGTTTCCGGTCCGCCATGTACCGGTGTTACCGATGGTGCCTGTGGGGAGACAGAGAGAGGAGTAGTTCCGGAGGCATGAGAGTCCATATCGCTCCGTTGTCCCCTCGAGGTAAGGGTCGACCCTTCACAGAAACCTATGGTATTTTCAGTGAATTTCATAGGTTTTTTAAATGCTAATTCCTAACTATAACTGGTGTGAAACCTTTGGTTTTTTCAGTGAATTTCAAAGGTTTTTTTAATAGCAAATTTCTATTGCTATGAAATGTAATAATTTTTATAATGAATCCTATAATGTATATTTATGTAATACTATTTTTTTTATGTATATTGTTCATGTTTTTTTTTTTTTTTTTTTTGCCCTGGAGCGCTCCCGGTGCGCGTCCCGGTGAGCGCACCGGAAAGCGCAGTCTTGCGGCGCGCCCTAGGGCGCGTACTGGTGAGCGTCCTGTTAGCGCTTTTGCCGAGAACGAAAACATCATCCTGACGTATCGCGTAGCCCCGTCCGCGTAATACGCACGGCGTAAACGCACCCGGAAGCAATCGAGGGCATCCGATCGCGCAACGTAAGCATCCAACGCGCTTACGCGACACGCCCCTGGGCGCGCCCCGGGGCGCGTAGCGTAAGCGCGTCTGGTCATGTGACCTAAAAATAACACTTTTTATTGGTGCAGGACAGTTTTGGTTTCCAAATGATGAAAGCCCTGGTCATGTGACCTGAAATTAACACTTTTAATTGGTTCAGGACAGTTTTTTTTCCTAATGATGAAAGCCCCCACCTTTTTTCCTCATCCTCACTTTGTACTTTGAGTGAAGAAGACTTGTTGAAAGACCTCCCTGTACTTTTTTGGACTGAAAAATGGCTTCAGTAGCAGCAGCAGCAGGAGCATCTCAGCCACCACCACCACCACCAAGAGGACCACCACAACACCACAGTGGTGGAGATGAAGAAGAGGAGGAGGAGGAGGACAATGCCCCATATAGGCCAAAGCAGCACATTGTATGGGAGTTTTTTTCCATCCCAAGTGGCTTCAAAAAGGTGAATGCGCCAAAGGTGACTTGCCTAATCTGTAACATGGAACTTTCAAGGGGGAACCCTAACAAGAAATACTCATTTGGCAATAACATCATGATTCGCCACATGCAGCGCAGGCATCCCAACAACTATGCTGCGGCAGAGGTCCGAGAACTGGCCACAAACCCTCCCGAATCTTCACCCAGCACCTCCAAAAGAAAGCAACCCGCTCCATCGGGACCAGATGGTCCCAAACATACAACCCCAGTTTAGGCAATACAAGATCACTTGTATATTTTGTGGTAAGACCCTCACCTATGGTGAGCAAAGCATAAAGCTCATCAACCTTGCTGGTAACAACCACTCCTGCCCCAAAAAACAATAATGTTTTCCAGATTTTTTGTTTTTGCTCCAGTTGAGCCCTTTACAATTCCCTGTTTTTTGTTTCTCCCCATAAAAATAACAAAAAAATATAAAATTGTTCATAAAAGCCAAAAAAAGTCAAAATGTTCAAAAAAACATTAAAAAAAATATAAAACAACAAAAAGAAGAAAAAACAGTTCTTTTTAGAACTACCTCCAATTTATAAAAAAAAAGCTACATTTTTTAAAAACTGTCCTTCTTTTTTCCCCATGGTAAGCTCCCCCGTTCGCTCCCCGGTGCGCGTACCGGGCGCTCCCCCGTGCCCTTTTATGGCCGCCACATCAAACCTAGGTAGGGGGGTTCTACTCTGCCCCCTTTTGGTCATTTCCCCCTTTGTTTTTGCCACCTCTTATGTCTCGATCCTACCGAGACACAAGATGGCGGCCGCTACGGACTGTTTGGAATGTTGACAGTCACCCGAGAGCCAATCAGCTTTCCGCTCGCGAACTCGCGTAGCGCGCTAGTTCGCGCCCCGGTGCGCGTACCGGGGCGCGCCTATAGATATATATATTTTTTTGAACCTAAATTACTCAAAATCCACTGGAGCACATATCTTGAGACATAGCAAAGGCACATTGGGCTACCAGTCCCTACAATTTTGCCAAGTTTGGTGGAAATCCATTCAGCCGTTCGGGCTAAAAGTGAGGTCGACCGCCCTATGGAAATTAACATGGGGGAAAACACGTTTTGGGACCCCCCTTTTTTCTCTGCCCCCGCTTGACGAATCCCTCTCATACTTTCAAGGAAGGACCGGAGCGCCGCGAGGCAAATTTGAGGAAATTTTGAGGCAGATTCCTCAACCGGCGCCAAAGTTATTCACAATAGAATGTTGCGATTTCCCTATTCAAAATAATCCTAACTATAACTACCTACTGGCGACTGCCAGTTGGTAATATATATATATATATATATATATATATATATATATATATATATATATATATATATATATATATAATATTATCTACGGTTGGGGTGCTTCGTCAAGCAGGGGTCGAGAAAAAAGGGGGGGTCCCAAACGCGTTTTCCCCATTTTAATTTCCATAGGAAATTTTAGACACAGCAACAGCCTGAACTGCTGAACGGAATTACACCAAATTTGGCAAAAAGGTAGGTCTTGGTTCAGAAAGCGACCTTTTCTTAAAATGGTGTAAATCCGTTCAGTAGTTCCTGTGAAACTTTAAAAACTAAAAATATCGATATCTGCGTACCGAGGATGAGTCGCGATTCCCCCTGAGAACGTGCTGGTTTCTGATTGGCTGCTAACACTCCAAACCAGGAAGTGTTGGCAGCCATCTGGTGACTCTGTAAAACTTAGCCATAGGAAAACAGAAAAAAACATTAAACAAGCATTTACAATGCAATGGTTTTGCCTTTGTTAAAGTTAGAGCTATTGGCATTGCTCTTGACATTATATTTAGTTATGTTTTTTTTAACATAAATGGCATTGTCATTTACAATAGCAAATTCAACCACTCATCTAACCCATCTGAACACCCAGCCACTGATTCCACCTACTCATATATCCGCTCATCCTTCCACCACCTCATCCATCCGCTCATCCTTCCACCTACTCATCCATCCACTCATCCTTCCACCTACTCATCCATCCGCTCACACATTCATCCGCCCACTCATCAATCTGCCCACTCATCAATCTGCTCATCCTTCCACCCGCTCATCCATCCTCTCACTCATCCATCTGCTCATCCTTCCACCCACGCATCCATCCGCTCATCCTTCCACCTACTCATCCATCCACCCACTCATCCTTCCACCTACTCATCCATCCACCTACTCATCCTTCCACCCACTCATCCTTCCACCCACTCATCCTTCCACCCACATAGCTGCCAAGGTTTCAGATTGCTTTGTGTGACATTTTCAGAATTGTACTTCAATTATGAGTGACATTTAATGACTACGAGTGACACTTTCTTACGCGCAAAATCAAGCAATGAAAATGAGGGAAATAGGTATAGGCTGAATAAATAAGACTTTACGCAAATGAGTACAGCGTCTTGTTAACAAAACTGTAAATATCACAATCGAACTGCACTTTAACACTATTGAAATCATTAACCCGAGCGGCCGCCCCTGTTGGCGCGCCGCTACCTGCCCAACCCCGCAGGCATCGGCACACATCAACATGACCCACTGGCTATCACAGAGGCTTTGCTGATAGACTTTGGCGACACCACTGGCACAGAAAATAATTGGACGGGCAGCGGCAACACTCATAGTCACAGAATCCATCAGTACTGTGACCCCGACCGTCTCAACAGGAGTTTGTGGGCTTAATGTCACTTAAGTCAGAGAGTAACTTCAGCTGTAACAGGGCACATGTACCAGGGCACACTGTACCCTCTCACCCCTTAGTTGAACCAACAGCACGCATTTTATGTGCAGACTTCTTTCTGGCATCCTGACGCCCTCAGACATCCTGAAGACTCTACCCGCTAAACCCCGCAATGGAGCAGCACCGACAAAGGCAGCAGTTAGGGTTATAAGAAGCAACAATTTTTAAGTTAGGAGGGGCACAGTTTACTAGTAATCCATTAGGGTAAGACACAGTTACCGCTTTCTTTCTTTCTTTGCGATGTGTTCCGGCCACCGGCCGCTGCAATCGCCGATCACTGTGTGACGTGCAGCTCAGCTGTAACTGAATTAGGCGCGGTGCTGGTCCATTAGATTTTGACTGCACGCAGCAGCTCGGACCGGTGCGGGAAGCAGATGGAGGCAGCGCTGCATGCGCCATGATTAAAGCGCCATCGCAAATTTGCGAATGCAAATTTGGAAGCAGGACGTGACGTCTCCCTCCTTCCGTCGTCACTCGTAGTCATTAAATGTCACTCAGACTCCCTGGGTCCGCAAAAGAGAAATCAACGCGGCAGGCTACTGCCCGGGCGCTGCGTGAGACAGGAGCAGGAAGGCGGGTGCCCTCAATCCCGGCCCAGATTCGGGGGCGTTGACGAGAAGAGGCTTTCGGCTGACGTAGCCAAAAGCCAAAAATTCTCGGGAACGCCCCCGAATCTGGTCCGAGATTGATGGACAGAGCCCTCTCCCAATGGCTAGCCTCCATTTATGGAGCTAGACAATGGGAGGGGGGGCGGATACCTGACCCCACACAGAAATCATAACGTTTTTTGGCGCATGCGCACTACGTGCGCATCGCCAGTCAAAACCTAAAAAGGAGTAAACACGCCTGAATCACACAAAAAGAAGTAAAGACGCCGGAATCACACAAAAAGAAGTAAACACGCTTGAATGCATGTCACACTTTAAGAGCATGTGCGTGAGCAGTTTGAATAATCCTGCATGCTTTATTGAATAAGAGATCTCAAGATATAGTCTGACACGCACTACAAAACCATAATTTGTCACTCTCCACTTCGGCATGTGAGAAACATAAGGGTTTGACTGAGAACACGGTGCACCAATAGGGATCTAGAGTGCACCGACGCATATGATGGGGCGCAGCCCTCGTGCTCGTATGTAAGCACTGTACGAACTTCGTTTTTCTCTAGGTTTGTCTGTGTATGGATGTTTTCCTGAAATCCTAGTACTAATCTATAAGATGGAAGTAAATAAAAGACGCTTCACTACTACGAAGCTGCATAAAAGGCATCTGAAGTTAGTGGGCATGATACGATTAAAAATCAGGGCTGTGAGCTAGTCTGGTACTTAGCCCATCAATTTTATGACCACCGAAAAAACACTTTGATGAAGCATGTCACCTACTAGGTGGGTGAGTGAGGGCTCTTTTAAAACACCCTGCAGGTGGCTATGTCCCTATAAAGAACATCTAATAGGGACAAAAAGGAAAACGACAGGAGCAACCGTAACAGTAATAGATGATCCGTTCTATATTTGTCTTGTATCAATCTGGAAAATCTACACTCCCAAAAGTACCTGTTGCACTACACAGAGGGCTTTTCAATGAACTATGTGCTCCTCTTCTGGCTTGTCCAAGAGGGTTGAGGGCCAATGTCGTCACCCTGAGAACTGTCATTTTCACACATTTATTAATAAAGGGTCAACTGGGGGGGAAGGGGGGTGGCGGCTAAGTCGTCGACCAGTCAGCCTACTCAGCTCTTGTCCCAATCCTAAAGGCTACAAGAAACAAAACATTTTCCAATTCGGATGGGGAGGGGGGGGGATTGGGAGAGGAGGGAGGTGGATGACAGAACCACCCTCCCTAACCCTCAGCAGCTGAAACGTCTGCCCGAAGCTGCCTGTCAGGACCTACTGAAGCCACCGCACACTGCTGCTGACGGATGATGTGGGTGCAGCCAGCTCGCCACAGAGGCCCACGGCGACAGGGGCAGCAGGTGAGCATGTCGCCAGGGTTGCAGAACACCCCTGGCCCCCCCCCAACAGCTTACCTTTACCTTACTGCGGCAGCTCAGACGAGCCTGGCTTGCCACCCTCAAAGTTGGTGACGCACCTACGCAACACAGGGCGGCCAGGGGCTGGAGGACTCCCGCTCCTCCCTCGAGACTGGCCAGAACTCCGCGGCTCCCCCTTCACTTGGGAGCCCAGGGAAGGACACGGCAGGCGGCTTCTTCTCCTTGCGCTGGAGCTCTTCTTCTCCGACACTTCCGCTTGTCCTGCCCCCGGCCTGCCTGACTTCCGGGTCGCGGCCAATCGCAGCGCGGCCCTGGGGTCGGGAGGCCGGACAGCGCCTCCTAATCTCCCACCGGGCTGGCGGCGGTGTAAACATGGGACAATGCCGGGTGTGCACCGGCTTCAATTAAAATATAAAGCGGGGTGGCACTCGCTCAAAGACGGCAATGTCCCTGGCAGGGTGGGCGCCTGCCAGGGGGCTCAAAAAAATCGGCAAGGGACAGGGCAACTGTATTGAGGGCGGGTGCCGTCAATGCCGGAACAGACTCGGGGGCGTTCCCGAGAACTGGCTTTCGGCTGACGTCGCCAAAAGCCAAAAATACTCGGGAACGCCCCCGAACCTGGTCCTGCATTGACGGACAAACGTGTCTTCCAATGGCTAGCCTCCATTTATGGAGCTAGTCAATGAAAGATGGGGGCGGATTCCCAGCCCCCATACTATACTCATTAGGTTTTTCCTAGCACATGCGTACTTCGTACGCATTGGCTAGGCAAAACCTAAAAACAAGAAAAGGGGGCAGGGTAGAAACACCCTGACCACCTAAGCCTTCTGAGGGGGCCCCACAGGGCTCCATAGGACCAAAAAAGCATTTTTTAAAACAGAAATCGGCAGAATTTGCACTGGGTGCATGAATCCCGACACGCTTTGTTATTGTAAAGCCCCCGGGTGGGCCAGGTCCAGGGGGCATGACCAAATTGTTTAGTGGGGGCCACTGCACCACCGGGGACCGCCACCTCCCTGGGGCTTCATTGATGGTTTGCGGCAGACCCCCGCCCCACCCCCCGGCAGCCCTCCCCCGCAGCTCTCCCTGCAGCCCTGAGGACCACCACCTCCCCGGGGCTTTCAACAATGAAGGGAGGGGGGCCGCGCTGCCCCCTCCTGGAGCCTTTGGTAGCCCTGAGGACCGCCCCGCCCAGGTGTCCAGTTGGAGATGGGGGGTTGGCTGGTGTTTCTGGGGGCGGGGGTCCGTCTGGGGCACCTGGTGGATGGTCGATGAAGTTGTCGTAGAGGCTTTTGATCTTGAGGTGGAAATAGGTTCCAAGCTTGTCGCAGAAGTCTTTGGATGGGGTGGTGTTTGTGGATTCACTTTGTGGGTTGGTGAATTCTTGAATGACACTGAAAAGTTCCTTGGAGTTGGAGGGGTTGGCCAGGATTTGTTGTGGATGAAGTTTCTCTTGGTGGCTCTGATCTGGTTGTGGTAGTCCTTCATGACGTCCTTGTAGGTGGTGTGGTTTTTGGTTGTCGGTGTTTCTCCAGTTCTTCACGTGTCTGCATGTGCATCTGGCTTATTGGAGAGCGGTGGTGAACCAAGCGGCTTTCCTGGGGCGTCTCTGTTGGGGTTGAGTAGCGGGCAAGCTCGTCTGTGCAGTTGGAGATCCTGGTGTGGAGTTCTCTGGCTGCGTTGTTTGTGTTGGGTACCCAGGAGTGGTTGTCTCAATGAGGGTGGAGTTAAGTTGCTCATATGTAACCTTGCTCCAGTTCCTTCGTGGTGGGAGTGGGGCTGGTTTGGCTGTCTTGGGTTTATAGATGGCGAAGTGCACGCAGTGATGGTCGGTCCATGGCGGCTGCATTGTGTGGCTGAATTGGACGCTGTTTCCTGCCACGAAGATGGAGTGGAGGGTGTGTCCTGCTCTGTGGGTCGGTGTATTGACAAGTTGTTTAAGTCCGATGCTGGCGAGGTTGTCAAGAAGGATAGTGGAGTTGGGGTTGTCGAGGTGGAAGTTTAGATCTTCAATGAGTATGTAGTTTGTTGAGGCGATGGTGTGGGGTATGATGAAGTCGGTGATGGTGGTGGTGAAGGATGTTCGGGGGTCTGTAGATGAGGGTTCTTCGCAGTGTGGCTTTGGGAGTGGTCTGGAGCTGGAAGTACATGTGTTTGGCAGACAGGAAATTTTCACTGGAGGTGGTGAGGCGGAGGGTTCTCGTGTGGGCGATGGCTAGACCTCCTACTGGATGGTTGGGGTGGTCTTTCCTCTGCCTCTTGTATCGGTCTGGGATGGCTGTGCTGATGTCGGGGGCGGAGGATGCGTTGGTCCAGGTCTCTGTGAAGAAGGCGTTGTCGGGTGAGAGAGAGTCAAGTAGGTTCCAGGATGCATTTTACAGTATCGCCAGTGCTGGCTCGGCAGTGTTGGAGGTGGGGTGGTGATGAGGATCTGGTGGCAGTGCAGGCAAGAGAACTAGCAGTGGTTCATGTTCGAGGCCTGTTGGAATTCTCTAAGTCTTCCAGGGTTGAGTGCGAGGAGGGTGATGGTGTCGTAGCGAAGGGTACCAGGAGGTCCATGGTTCCTGGCACTGGCCGCTGTCCGGTCGCGGATTGGTGCTGACGGGCTTGCCTTTGGCGTGCCTTGAAGCGCAGGCGGTGCGGCTGAGCAGCGACGACCATTAAGTAGTGGAGGTGGGAGGGAGGAGAGGCTGGGGGTGGGAGCGGGGTAATTCTGGGAGGGAATTCCAAAGGGGAGGGGCAGCAGGGGCAAAAGAAACAGGCAGGCAAGAGAAAATAAAAACAGTGGTAGAATTAGAGCAAGACAGATGGGCATAATAACAGTGGCACAACAGGAAAAACATTTAAGAAAAAAAAACGGCTGAGAAATGTTACGATGGTTGCAGGCAGTCTGGTCCCAGTTGTAGCGGGCAGCAGGTGCAGGAGCAGGCAGCAGCATCAAACCTCCCAAGGAGGAGGTTGGGGTCTGGAGGCAAGAGACGGCACAGCAGAGCTGCAGGGAGAGAGTGGACCTAGACCGAGGCTATGTTGGTGAGTGAATGGATGTCTCAGTGGTATATGGGTAAGTAACTACATATGTGAAAGACAGTATATGTGAGTGTTGGAGTATATAAGTGATTTAATGTGAGAGTGAGTGATTGTGAGAGTGGCTGCATGGATGAGTGTGTGCTTGTGTCAGTGATTGTAGAAGAGAGTAAGTATATGGTATCTGTATGAATAAGTGAGGTGGTGAATGTGTATAACTGTATAGGTGAGTAAATGGCAGTGTCATTGATTCTTTGGGTGACTGACTAGGTGTTTGAGTAACTCTATGGGTGAGTGGTTGTGTGTGAGTATCTGTATGGGGTATGAGTGCATATATCAGTGATTGTACTTATCTGAAAGAAACACGTTAGTATTAGATTCCTTACCTTAGAATATCCCCAGGCGTCAGTCTGGATCCAGAAACTTTTGCATAGCAGTACCCCTGCGCGTCGGTAGGCGTCGTCTGCAGGCGTCTCCTGCGGCTCTGCGTCCGTCATTGGCGTCGTGCGCCGTGATGACGTCGCTGGAGTATATAGACGCCACCTCCGCGCGCTGACGTCAGTTCTTCTTTTTTCCGCGCCAGTTAGCGCAGATCCGAAGAGCAGTACTCCGGTCTTTTGACCAAGTTTTTTGATCTTTTTTGATCTTTGAATCTTCTACGGTGCCGGTAGGATGCCCGGTTTTAAGAACTGTGACGACTGTGACCGGACGATGTCGGTCACGGATCATCACCGACTCTGCCTCCGGTGCCTGGGCCGCGACCACGACGTGGACGCCTGCGTCGACTGCCGGGCCTTGACTAATAAAGCTAGGCGGGAGCGGTCCCGCAAGCTGCTCGAGCTCCGGGTGTCGGCCCCGCGTCGAGAGCGGTCCCGGTCCGGCCGGAGGTCGAGGGAGCGTTCGAGGGAGCGATCGAGGGAGCGGTCGCGGAGCTGTCAAGGACGCTCCGGGAGTCGTCACCATTCTTCTGGTTCCTCAGGTAGGAAACACAAAAAGTCGGGGCGTCGTCATCGTACCCCCGACTCCCCCCAACGCTCGCACGAGACGGCCGGGGGTTCGGGTGACCCCACCCCCGCGGCTCCGTGTGAGTCGCCGACGCGGCCTGCTCCATACCCTGCGGTCCCTGGGCAAGGCGCGTCCCCCGAGGAGATTGAGGCGTTCCTCGTGGCCATGAGGGCTCTTTCTTCTCCGACGGGTTCCGCGGCGCCTTCGGGCCCTGTGAACCCGTCTGGGGGCCCTAGCGGCTCGGGTGACCCTGCCTCGGCGCCGTCGGGTGCTCTGGCCCCGGCGCCGCCGACGGCTCCAATCCCGGCTGGTCAATCGGCCTCTCCGGCGCCAATTCCATCGGGGCAACCCGTGGCGCCGCCCCCCGCGCGGCGCCGTCCCCATTCCCTCTCCGAATCCGGACGCGGAGTCGGACCGGCGTCGATCGACGCCGGGCTCGACGCCGATGGGGCCTGTGAACCCCGAGGAGCCGGTCTACATCATTGACTCCGAGTATGGTGAGGATGTAGAATACGGAGAGGGGTGGGAGGGGTCCGAGGACCCTCTGACACGCGAGTGTCAGTATGACATGGACTGGACAGGTGACTCACCCCTGAGAGTCTGGTGATCCAGGCCTCCACCTCCCAGACCGCATTCCCGTCGGCCCCGCCCGACAGGGAATCGAAGAGGTACGACCAGTATGGCAAGAAGGTCTTTTCGTCCCTGAGTCTGGGACTGCGGTCTTGTAACACTGCGTGCCTCTTGGGCCGTTACACCCACTCTCTGTGGGACACGGTCGCGGAACTGCTGCCTGAATGCCCCGCGGAGGTACGGGCCAAGCTCGGCAAAGCCATGATTGAAGACCGAGATGCAGCAAGATATTCCATCAGGTGTGGTCTCGATACGACCGACTCGCTGGGCAGAGCGATGTCCACGACGGTGGCGATTCGTCGCCACGCCTGGCTGAGATCCGCCAACTTCTCGGCTGATGTCCAGAATGCTTTGATGGACATGCCGTTTGATGGCAGTCGCCTGTTCGGCGACAAAGCGGACCACGCGCTGGAGCGCTTCAAGGACTCCAGGGTCACGGCCAAGTCCTTAGGTCTCTCGACCCAGCGCCAGCAAACGGGTTCGTTTCGCTCCTTTCGTGGCCAAGGAAGGGGCGGTCCCACACGTGCTGCCAGCCACGCTCCGCAACAGAATTATCAACGCGGTGGCGGCCGTGGAAACCGCCGTGGTGGCGGTCGGGGACAGCGGCGAGGTCAGGCCACACCTCCCCCCGCAGCATCTGCCACTAAATCCTCCTATTCCGAGCTTTCAGGCCCATGTGACACCGGTGGGAGGCAGGGTTCGCCATCACCTCTCCCACTGGCGCACAATAACATCGGACAGGTGGGTGCTGCAGATCGTCCGAAGGGGCTACTCCCTCCCCTTCGAGACAACACCTCAAGCCATGCCACCGCAGAACCACCATGTGTCGGGGGACCACTTGGCACTTCTGAAAGAGGAAGTTACGGCCCTCTTAGCCAAGGGGGCCATCGAGCGCGTTCCTGGGCCAGAAGTAGGTCATGGTTGCTATCCCCACTACTTTCTGGTGCCCAAGAAGGACAAAGGGCGCCTACGTCCTATCTTGGATCTAAGGAACGTCAACGGCTTCCTCCGGAAGGAGAAGTTCAAGATGTTGACTTTAGCTCAGGTCTTGGCTGCTCTAGACCCACAAGACTGGATGGTAGCGTTGGACTTGCAGGATGCGTACTTTCACATCCCCGTCCTGCCTGCCCACCGGCGTTACCTGCGGTTCACAGTAGGCCTCGAGCATTTTCAGTTTATCGTGCTCCCCTTCGGCCTTACAAGCGCCCCACGGGTGTTCACCAAAGTGATGGCGGTGGTCGCAGCTCATCTGCGCAGATTGGGGGTCTCAGTCTTCCCCTATTTAGACGACTGGTTGTTGAAGGCGGGCTCGCCCCAGACAGTCGTCGGCCACCTTCAGATGACGGCAGATCTCCTGCACCAGCTGGGGTTCTCCATCAATGTGCCAAAATCACACCTGTGCCCCTCTCAAAAGCTCCTTTTCATCGGAGCGGTTCTCGACTCGGCGCAGTTTTGGGTCTATCCTCCGGAACGGCGAATCCAGGATATACAGACTTTGATTCCCATCTTCCAGCCGTTATCCCGGGTTTCGGTCAGGTTGACGCTGCGGCTGCTGGGGCTGATGGCTTCCTGCATCCTTCTGGTGCATCACGCCAGGTGGCGGATGCGGGCTCTGCAGTGGGACCTGAAGTTTCAGTGGGCCCAGCATCAGGGCAACCTGTCCGACCATGTCTTGATCTCGGAGGGCACTGCGAGACAACTGCAGTGGTGGCTTACGGACCGCGGTCGGGTCAGAGGCAGATCCCTCTCCCTTCCCCAACCGGAGCACGTTGTTGTGACGGACGCGTCCCTCCAGGGCTGGGGAAGCCACTTGGGAGAGGCAGAGATCAGAGGCATCTGGTCTCCGGCGGAGTCCCGGGTCCATATAAACCTGCTGGAGCTGCGGGCGATTTGTTTGGCACTGAAAGCGTTCCTCCCCTTTGTCAACGGGAGTGTAGTGCAGGTGTTCATGGACAACACCACCGCCATGTGGTACTGCAACAAACAGGGCGGGGTGGGGTCGTGGACCCTCTGCCAGGAGGCTCTGCGCCTCTGGGAATGGCTGGAACGTCAGGGCGTGACTCTGACGGTTCAACACCTGGCAGGTTCTCTGAACGCCAGGGCGGACGAACTCAGCCGTCGGTGCTCGATGGATCATGAATGGCGTCCGAACTCGGACGTGGCGCAAGGCCTCTTTCGGCAATGGGGAGAGCATTGGTTAGATCTATTCGCCACAGAAGAGAACGCGCAATGTCATCAGTTCTGCGCGTTGGAGTTTCCAAGACGGCACTCGCACGGCGACGCCTTTCGGCGCGAGTGGAGTTGCGGTCTGTTATACGCCTTTCCGCCTATACCACTTCTGCCCAGAGTGCTGAAGAAGATTAGGCGCGACCGGGCCCAAGTCATCCTTGTGGCTCCGGACTGGGCTCGAAGGTACTGGTATCCCGAGCTACTCAGCATGTTAGTCGGTCTCCCGATCCGCCTGCCCCTTCAGGAGGACCTTCTGTCACAGCAGCAGGGGACGGTCCTCCACCCGAACCTGTCCAGCCTCCACCTCCATGCGTGGAGATTGAGTGGCGGCAGTTGAGGCCATTTGGCTTGCCTCCTGAAGTTTGTGATGTAATTCTGGCAGCCAGGCGTTCCTCCACGAAATCGGTATACGCCTGTCGGTGGAACAAGTTTGTGGCATGGTGCACAGCAAAGGCTGTGGATCCTCTCTCTGCCCCTCTTTCTGAGGTTCTTCTCTTCCTTCTTTCTCTTGCCCAGCAGGGCTCTGCTCTGGGCACTATCAAGGGCTACCTTTCTGCCCTTTCAGCCTTTCTAAGGCTACCTGATCAGCCTTCTTTGTTCAAGTCCCCCATTGTAACACGATTCTTGAAAGGCATCACTCACATGTATCCACCTGTTCCGTTTGTGATGCCTCAGTGGGACTTGAACCTGGTTCTCACGTTCTTGATGTGTGCTCCCTTTGAGCCACTTCATTCCTGTCCTCTCCGTCTCCTGACCTTAAAGACGGCCTTCCTGGTTGCCATCACCTCTGCCAGGAGAGTGAGTGAGCTCCAGGCTCTTTCTGTCAAACCTCCTTTCTTGTCCATCCATCCAGATAAGGTGGTTCTGAGAACTAGACCTTCTTTCCTGCCCAAGGTTGTCTCTGCTTTTCACATCGGGCAGTCCATCACCCTCCCTTCCTTCTTCCCGCCTCCGCATCCTTCAAAGGATGAAGAGCGGCTCCATCGTCTGGACCCAAAACGTGCGCTTTCATTTTACATGGATCGCACATGCCAGTTCCGGGTGGATGAACAACTGTTTGTTGGCTACGTGGGTGCGAAGAAGGGACGGGCGGTACATAAACGGACCATCTCTCGGTGGGTCGTTCTGTGCATCAAAGCGTTCTACTCTTTGGCTCGGAAGGAGCCTCCTGTTGGGCTGAGGGCCCATTCCACTCGGGCCACGGCGGCTACTACCACCCTGGGCCGGGGAGTCCCCTTGCAGGACATTTGCCAGGCGGCTACGTGGGCCTCGCTGCACACCTTTGCGAGGCACTACTGCCTGGACAGTCAAGTCCGGAGGGATGGCTTCTTTGGCCGTTCTGTCCTCCAGGACTTTCTGGTGTAGGAATGTATTGGTTCGCAGACCCACCACCGGGGTTGGTATTGCTGGGGTATCTATTCTAAGGTAAGGAATCTAATACTAACGTGTTTCTTTCAGATGAACAAGTTACTTACCTTCGGTAACGATATATCTGTAAGAAACATGAGTTAGTATTAGATTCCTTACCGACCCACCCATCCTCCCCGTTCTGCGAACTGATACCTAGGGTTAAGGACATCCCTTTCAGGGCCCTAGTTTCAATGGCACCAGTGTTGGTTCTCACATGGCTCTGCGTGTTCTGGCGCGGAAAAGCTGTGTGCAAAGAATTGACGTCAGCGCGCGGAGGCGGCGTCTATATACTCCAGCGACGTCATCACGGCGCACGACGCCAACGACGGACGCGGAGCCGCAGGGGACGCCTGCAGACGACGCCTACCGACGCGCAGGGGTACTGCTACGCAAAAGTTTCCGGATCCAGACTGACGCCTGGGGATATTCTAAGGTAAGGAATCTAATACTAACTAATGTTTCTTACAGATATATCGTTACCGAAGGTAAGTAACTTGTTCATTAGTGACTGCGTGTCTGTGTGACTGTATGGGTTAGTGAGTGGATATATGTGTAGATCTATAAATCAGTGAGCGGGTATGTACTAACTGCTATTGGTGTGTCTATGGTTTCGAGATTGGTAGTCTGTATTTTGGAGTGGGTGTATGAAAGGTTATATTAGGGTATGAGGAGGTGCATCAGATGATCACATGGATGATGTCATCAGTTATGTCATTTGAGATGTCATCAGTAACGTTACTGACCATGTCATGAGTGATGTAATATGTGACATCATCAGCAGTACATTGTGGGGGCATGAGTTCTAGTTAGCCACCTTTTTACACCACTCTGCAATTGTGGGAATCCCAAAATACATTTTCCCCATACAATTTTCTGCAGGAAAATTTAACTGTGATACCAGTAAAAAACTGCTCAATGGAATTACACCAAATTTGGCACAAAGCTAGATCTTGGTGCAGAAAGCATGCTTTGTGATTTTCTATAAATCCGTTCATTAGCTTTTGGCAGGTTAAGATTCAGGAACTTTAGATGTTTCATGCTGCAAATAATCTGTGGTGCTGACTGATCTCAAAATAGGATCTGATTGACTGCTACCAAATCAACAAACTAAGTGGTTTCAGCCCTTGCCATGCATTGCTAATTACATCACATATCACATATTACATGAATCATCATGACATGTTCTGTGTCATCATTGATAATACCACTGCAACATCTGAAATGATGTGATTGGTGACAAAAGTTTCATGGCGGGCACAAGGCATGAGTTACAATTATTTGTGGTAACTACAACTGGTAAATTTCAGCAACTTTGTTTATTTGAAGTGGTATTTTTGTTGTTTCTTAATTCTTTATTAAAAATGAAAAAAGAACATGCCTACATAAGTAACACACAGTATAACAAACTCACACAGTCTGTTCTCATTGCAGGTACCTGTGTGTAGTTAAGGGAAGAAACTGCCCAGAGTAAGGGAAGGGACTGAGGGAGGGTGTTGGGGGTATATGAGAAAAAGGGAGCAAAAGGCAAGAGGAAAGTCTTTTTAAATGTACATTTTCAGCTAACTCTAACGTCCATTCAACCTTTGTTTTTTTTCATTGAATTTCTAACGTAAAATAACAGAATATTATAATTACTACCTATAAGCTCACTTCATCCGTTGTTTATTTCAGTGACCAAAATATTATCTCTCTCTCTATATATATATATATATATAAATAAATATATTGCTACACGTTCCTCCTCTCATCCGTTGTTTCGGAAAGAATACGGCTGGCACACTGGTATCCGTATAAAGAATTTATTACACCAAACCCCCCTTACCCCAAACAGACGCGTTTAGCCTTTACAGGCTTCGTCAGTGTTACGTTTGTGCCACATATGAGTCACCATTTTAAACCTTTAGCCAGTCTAACATAATCATGGACATAGAGGACAGCTACTAGCATTCAAAAACATGGGAGCCATCTTGTAACGTGCAAATTGCATTAAAATGTACATGGCTATAAATGGTGACATTAAATAAAGTGCATAGTGCTCATTTAAAAACATATTACACAAAACTTTCATAAAACAGTTTGTAAACACAGTACATTTCATAAATGCATTCAATTCTACTATTTTATATGTTCATATAAATTTTCTATTTTTGGCATCTTTCATAGATATTTACCAATAAAGTGCAGAATTGATAGGATCAATCTTTCCTATAATGCATCACACTAGTTATACAGCCCTGAATGGGCAATTGTATTAGCAGCACAAGTTCCCAAAGGGGATATTTGGTTTAGCAGTGGAGTGTTGTTATTATCCTTAGGGTATATTAGATGGATAAATATATATATATATATATATATCTATACTACTATGATAAAGGAAGAACTTTCAGCCTTTGAGGCGGGTAAACTCGCGAACCACAGCGCCAATCCACACACCCGATACACCGTTGGAATCGTCAGGGTGTGTAGATGGTTATAGGCTATATAAATGTAAAAACAAAACGTTATTTAAAAAATTTACAGTAAAAAAATAAGTAGTCCCTTCGAAGTAGCGCCGGCCGCGACGTGCGTGCTCACGTCAGGAGCGCGGGGAGGAGCGGCATCGAGGAGCGGCATCGAGGAGCGGCGTCCAGGAGCACGACGAGGAGAGGCGGACATGGCGCGGGGGAGGAGCGGTGACGTGAGGAGCAGTGGACAGGCCAGCGGCGGTGCGAGCAGTGGACAGGCTGGAAGAGCGGCGGACATGGCGCGAGGGGAGGAGCGGTGACGTGAGGAGCAGCGGACAAGCCAGCGGCAGTGCGAGCAGCGGACAGGCGGGAGGAGCGGCGGCTGAGGTAAAGGGACCCATGTCGGGGAAGGCGGGGGACGGGCGGGGGCCCGGGCTGCTGGACAATGTCGGGGCGGGCGGGGGTCGGGGAAGCCTGTTGCTCCCGGACAAGGTCGGGACGGGCTGCTAGTATATATATAATATTTATATATATATATAAAAAAGAAATCCTGACCGCAATCAGCGCGGACACAGCAGGAGCAGACCACCTCTCCAAGGAAATCACTTCAAAAAGGAATTTCAATGAATCGCCATCACACCGTTAGTCGTGTTGCAGTGAAGGAGCACCGCAAATAACCGACAAACTTTCTTGGCTTGGAGTGTTTGAAAAGCACATTGCGACGCCCCCCCCCCCCCAGCCTGTAGTGTCTTGGAGGTACTGGGGAGAGGGAGCAGGCAGTCTGTCTGCTTAAGGAATGCCCGGCTGGGATGATATTCCACCTGTTCGTTCCCGCAATATCTAAAGGAGCCGGCGAAGCAACAAACGCATTATCATGTGTGAAGATGGGTCACTGTACCACAATCTGACTGTTGTGCTTGTTCCTTCTTGCGGGACTTGGTGCACCGTGCCCGAGGTCTCGCGGTTGGGATTACAGCAACATTGATCATCAGAGGAACTTTCCCTGTCTGCTCTCTACATCCATGAGTCCCAGCCAATGAGAACACTCAGTGTATTTAAACAAAAGCCCCGCGAAATGATTCACCTTGAGAGATGCAGCACAGTGAAAACTTACCTCTTGCTGTGGCTTCCTTAAAGAGGGCAACTCTAGTTTTAGATGTAAAACGGCCAGCTCGGTCGTGAGGAAGCTCAGCCACAATGTTGGTCTTGTGGCAGCATCTGGGGGTGCTGTGCAGCGAAGAGGCTCGAGGGAGCGCTGAGAATGTGTTACAGTGCAGCGTGAATATTCAAGACTCTTTCCTCACCCACTGTGGATTTACAAGTCATTATTGGTGGCAGCGCCTTGCAGCTCACTCGAGAAGGATTCAGCAGCACTACAGAGGTCAGCAGGCATTGCGCCTGTGAACTCCCACTGGGGCGGGTCTCATTAAGGACACCAGGTGCTGTTTAAATTACGAGGTGTTGCCTAAAGACTGTCATGCCCATGATTAAGTGCCGGGTGCACAAAACGCGTCGGGCTTTGAAGACTGTTGGAGGTGTCCTGTTTACATGCTGCAACCTTTCTCCAATAAAGCGGTGAAAACTTACCTCTTGCTGTGGCTTCCTTAAAGAGGGCAACTCTAGTTTTGGATATATATCTATATATCTATATATATATATATATATATATATATATATATATATATATATATATATATATATATATATATATATATATATATATATATATATATATATATATATATATATATATATATAGATATATAAATCCTGACCGCAATCAGCGCGGACACAGCAGGAGCAGACCACCTCTCCAAGAAAATCACTTCAAAAAGGAATTTCAATGAATCGCCATCACACCGTGTTGCAGTGAAGGTTTATTTACAGCATTGACAGAGCAAGTGCTCTTCTTGGCGCATTTCGCTCCGCGGGTGGAGCTTGATCACATGACGCGTCAGGAGTAGGTGTTACATTTAAGGAGATTAAAAGCCCTAACAGCCTTAAAAAACGGATGAAAGGCAAAAGTGAAAATGATGGCACAGTGGCTGACATAAAATTAATTTAACAGGCTATGCAATTCATATGCCTGGTGTAATAATTGCAGTAATTTGAGCATAGTGCTCATATTCAAATCTATTGTTAAGGAACAAAGATGAATTTAAATAAAGTTGGCATGAGTAACAAGACAAAATACATATGCATTATTATATTGAAAGCATCGCCATGCAACAAATGGGTTAAGAATAAAGTGCAAGTTCAAAAGTTTTCATTCTCGACTTATTTACATAGAGGTATATAGATAAACTATCTCCTGACTCAAACTCTATGCTGAAGTAAAGTGCAGATGTAAAGTGCATAGGGCGTTAAAAATTGCAATCAAAATAAAGTAAAATACCAAGATACTCATTATATCCATCTTTTCAAAAGTTCCTAGTTTTGCAATATCGAGATAATTACTGTCAGCTCCTGGCCTAGTATAACAAAGTGCTAGTGCCTAAAAAGTGAAAACACTCTCTAAAAATAAGAGTGCAAATGTGGCGGCTGCGCTTTCTGTCAAGCAAACTATTAATTCTAAGCATCTTATATAGATTCATCTCAATATTCAAGAAGAAATTATTATCTATTTACAACAACCAATTTAACAGATAAGAAGTCTTTACCACAAACCTAGATTAAAATGAAAACAATTTACACAATAAAGATCTTATTTACAGAAAGTTGTGTAATTAATCAATTACATTTAATCCATTCGGGGCCCGTGAATCTAGCAGTAAAATGAAGTATGTCTCTTTTTGCCTGAGGAGTTTTTCACGATCACCTCCCCGTCCGGGGTTAGGGACTGAGCCTAACAGTGTGTAATGTAAATCTGCCAATTTATTATCGTGGCTGGCTTTAAAGTGGCGAGCCACTGGGTAATTGCCAACCACGCCCTCGCCGCCGTCCCCCGCACCTGAAGAGCGACTACAGGAGGAAGGTCCTTCTCCTACCTGGCCGCCAAGACCTGGAACTCCCTCCCGGCCGACCTGCGCCTGACCCAAGACCACCTCTCCTTCAGGAAGAAGCTGAAGACCTGGCTGTTCGAGCAGTAGCGGCACCCCCCCTCCCCCAGCGCCTTGAGACCCTACGGGTATGTAGCGCGCTCTATAAGTGTCACTGATTGATTGATTGATTGCTATCCGAGTTGACTATGGCTTGCACATGTTGCAAAATACGTTGGTTTGCTGGCAACTTCGTGCTACCAATATATGACAAATTACAAGTGCAAGTTAGTTTATATATGACAAATTCACTGTGACAAGTTAGATGTTCATTAATTGCAATGAGTTTGTCACTAAATGCCGATTTGTAATGTGTTCCATTTTTTGCAAAGGAACAAGCACGGCATGAAGTGCACTTGTAAAATGCTGTTTTGGCCAACCAATTGGGTTTAGGAGTTAACTCAGGCTGAGACTTATCTAATGCATCCTTCATTGAAGGAGCCCTCCTAAAGGTGATAGACGGTATTTGAGTCAAAATTGGGCCTAAGATGACATCGGTTAAAACAATAGGCATGATCGGAATTAATGATCCGTCTAATCTTCTGTTCTTGTATGCAGTAGTTAGTAATAAGACGTACAGAACAAGTAGAATTAGATTCCGATGTGGTCATATTGCTGGGAATCAAAAGTTCATCTCTCGAGCTTAATAACGCTTTCGAGAGGGCATCGTTTAAAAGTTTTAACTTATATCCTCGCTTCAAAAACCTCTGCACTGATTCTGCTAAATACTGGTTGGAGGTATCATTATCACTGCAAATTCTCCTAATGCGAATAAATTCGCCATAGGGAATGCTTTTAATGGTGTGGGACGGATGGGCACTCCGAGCGTGGAGAATTGAATTTCCTGCCGTGGATTTCCTATGTAGCTTAGTATGAAGCTGGCCCTGTTCAATGTAAATTTGTACATCTAGAAACTCAGCTGAGTTTGAAGTGATCGTAGCTGTGAACTTCAGGTTGCGAGTGTTGATGTTAATTTCATTAACAAACAAATGGGCCTGATCCTGCGAGCCTTTCCAGATGACGAATATGTCATCTATAAAACGCCAATAGTGGACTAAATAAGGGAGCCATTGGCGATGTATTTTATGTAGCACGTGCTCCTCCCACCAGCCAACATGTAAACATGAGTAGCTGGGGGAGAAGCACTAAATCTCCAAAACCGAAGATGCTCCTTCTAGAGACCCCTCGCCTGATTCAGAGTGGTTCGCTGCTGGCGGAGCTTCCGGTAATTAATATATCCATAGAACGGGGTTCCGGCGAACACTCAGGTCACAATTTACACAGAGGGTCCAGAGTCTTACGCCAAAATTTTGAGGTTTATAACAGTCATAAACCTTTGTCGTGACGCGTTTCGCGCTCCACAGAGCGCTTGTTCACACAACAAACAATGTGAAAAACTCCATGTAAAACACATTGAGGCGATAAGTGCATTGTCATAGAAAGCGGACTCAATTGATGGCACCATCTTGAAGTAGTACAACATAACAAATGCATGACTGTGATGAACCTCAAAATTTTGGCGTAAGGCTCTGGACCCTCTGTGCGTTTTGTGACCTGAGTTTTCGCCGGAACCCCGTTCTTTGGATATCTATCTATCTATCTATCTATCTATCTATCTATCTATCTATCTATCTATCTATCTATCTATCTATCTATCTATCTATCTATCTATCTATATATATATATATATATATATATATATATATATCTCCATACTAATATAATAAAGAGAGATCCCAAACCTTTGAGGCGGGTAATCTCAGGAACCACAGCACCAATCACAACACACAATGCAGCGTTGGAAACGGCAGTTGCAGCAGAAGGACATAGGCTATGCAGACGCCCACCATACACATTTAAAAGGTAAAAGAACTGTGCCAGCAAAGTAGTCCCTTGTGGGCATGTCTCCATTGTGCTGTGGGATTGTGCTGTGGGCGTGACAAACGCTGGGGGGAGTGTGGTACGCTCCGCCCTTCATGCCATGTCTCATATTGTGTGCTAATCCCACCCTGCTCCCTTTAAATACCCCTGCACCCCATAATCATAACCAACCCTTACTCCTTAAAATACCCCAACACCCTTAAACACTAACCCATCTTAACCCTATAAATATACTCTGTACCCCAAAACCCGAACCTTTCCCTAAACCCTAAAAATACCCCTGTACCCCAAAACCCAAACCTAGCCCTGAACCCTATAAATACCCCTGTACCTCAAAACCAAAACCTACCCCTGAACCCTAAAAATACCCTGTACCCCAAAACCCAAACCTACCCCTGAATCCTAAAAATACAGCAGTACCCCAAAACCCAAACCTAGCACTGAACCCTAAAAATACCACTGTACCCCAAAATCCAAACCTAGCCCTGAACCCTTAAAATACCGCTGTACCCCAAAACCCAAATCTACCCCTGAACCCCAAAAATACCCCCGTACCCCAAAACCCAAACCTAGCCCTGAACCCTAAAAATAACCCTGTACCCCAAAACCCAAACCTACCCCAGAACCCTAAAACTACCCCTGTACCCCATAACCCAAAACTATATCTGAACCCTTAAAATACCCAAACACATACCTCAGTACCCCAAAACATACCCCTATACCCATAGTTACCTTATCCAAACATTTTTAAAAAACATGCTTTTACCATTCATGCATTTACAACGAATTTCGTTGTAAATGTATGCGTGGTAAAAGCATATACAATGTAATGCCATGCGTTATAATGGTATTGCGGAGTCATGGTACTTTCGTAATGAAAGTATGCGGAGTGATGGTATGCAGAAAGAAAGTTGCGGAATAATGGGTGTTTACCCTCTCCCGTTTTAAGTACATTGGTGGCACGGCAGCCCACATCTCCAGCAACATGCTCATAGTTTTTTACCACCCATTTGAAAAATGCACAGGTCTCTCTCATTGATGGCCAGCACCGACATACACTTTTAGACACACCTCCTGCCACAAGTTCTAGAATTGCGAACTTTAGAGCTGGGGAGCTACGTTCGAATCTCGGCATCAGCTCAACATCCTGTGATTCCAGGCAAATCGCTTTGACTCCCCGTGCCTACCACAAATGAATGTGTTCTTCTGTAATGTAAATTGTGCTCATGCCATGTTGTCGAGTTCACGCTATATAATATTGCAAGGTAAAATAAAGTAGGGAAACTCGAGTTCACACACTACTGAATGTGCACTCTTAAGTGCATCAGCAGTGCACTGTGAATCGGAGCGTTTCACAGGCCTGTCACAGATAAGAAATGCTATCAAAATGAAATCTGACAAAACAATATACTACTGGCCGGCAGCACCTCATACCCGGACAACGTCGGGACGGGCTGCTAGTATATATATATATATATTAAAGACCACAACCTTCCAATATCCAGAAGATTTACAGACAACACTAGGGATTTGTTGCAGCAAAGTTTATTCAGCCACACAGCAACGCGTTTCAGCTTACGCCTTGTTCACGCTAGGTGACAGGCGTTTTTTGCAAAAATGTTTATAAAGTTTTTTTAGCAGTGTAAACATAGACAACAGACAATGTGAACCACGTGAATACATAACAAGTGGCGGCCCTCTTATTATGGTTAAATCCAATATAGAATTACTTTCAACTGCAAGCTGTTAATATTTATAAAAATTCATACTCTCAAAATGAAATTCACAATGAACAAAGTAAAGGGAACATTAATGAACAAATGTTATTTGCGATGGTATTGCTGTAAACCTAATAGCAAAACACACAAGATGATGGACGGAATGTTGCACAATGGCAAAACATTCACCCCCAGGCACAGATCTGGGTTTAATCCATTGTTATTGTGCTCACCAAGCCACCCAGTTCAGACATGGCCATATGCAAATCAGTCTTGACCCTGTGCCTCATGGGAACAGTCCAGCCCGAACTGCCAAGCCACGTCTTCCCTGGACCGGAATCAAGCACCCTAGGACCGGTTTCTGGCTATCAGCCGTCTTCAGCCAGGATAGCTCGACTCCAGTGGCTTAGGGCCCGATGTAGGTGGCCGTTTCAGGCCATTTACCGACCGGCAACGGCCGATTTCGGCCGTTACCGACCGGTAAATGGCCAATCGGTATGTAGGGGCCTAAATCCAAGGCCACATGTAGGTAAATCTACATTTACAGAATCGGTAAAATTACCGATTCGGTAAAATACCGAATCGGTAATTTTACCGATTCTGTAAATTCCATATGTAGGTGGGACTCTTCTGAGTCCCAAAGGCCTTAATGAATCGGTATTTTACAATGAAATCCAACTTCATGGTAAAATACCGATTCCGGTGTGCATGCACATGTGTGCATGCACACCTATGCCATGTGGCAGGCAGGCCTGCCCCTAGGGCTTGTATGCCAGCCACATGGCACCCAATCCTGTTTAGGGGGTGCCAGGGGGTGTCAAAGTGACACCCCCTGCATCCTTGTGAAATTCGGTATTTACCTATTCGGTAAATACCGAATCGGTAAAGCCTATTGATTCCTACGGGCTTTCAAGCCCATAGGAATCAATAGGCTTTACCGATTCGGTATTTACCGAATAGGTAAATACCGACATTTGCCAATTCGGTAAAAGGGAACATCTGGATTCCGGTCTAGGAAAGACATGGCTTGGCAGTTCGGGCTGGACTGTTCCCATGAGGCACAGGGTCAAGGCTGATTTGCATATGGCCATGTCTGAACTGGGGTGGTGTGGAGTGCAAAAAAACGATGTATTTAGGCCCAGATCTCTGTACTGGGGTGAATGTATGACATTGTTCTGCGTTCTGTCCATCAACTGTTGTTTTTGCATTTGTCACCCCGAGTGGGATGGGTATGCTCAGACGTGAGTCCCATGCTCTCCACACCACTGGAGTCAAGCTATCCTGGCTGAAGACGGCTGATAGCCAGAAACCGGTCCTAGGATGCTTAATTCTGGTCCAGGAGAGACATGGCATGGCAGTTCGGGCTGGACTGTTCCCATGAGGCACAGGGTCAAGGCTGATTTGCATATGGCCATGTCTGAACTGGGGT
The DNA here is from genome assembly GCF_964263255.1 of Lissotriton vulgaris. Classification (NCBI taxonomy): domain Eukaryota; kingdom Metazoa; phylum Chordata; class Amphibia; order Caudata; family Salamandridae; genus Lissotriton; species Lissotriton vulgaris. Next base: position 504,418,925 of record NC_141687.1, on the reverse strand, counting down.
GGTGTGGAGTGCAAAAAATGATGGATTTAGGCCCAGATCTCTGTACTGGGGTGAAGGTATGACATTGTTCGGCATTCTGTCCATCAACTGTTGTTTTTGCACGTAAACCTAATAGCAGCATAACATCAATTGTATTTTGAAAATATATACTCAAATGTTGTTGAACACATAGTGCTAGTCTCATTAGCAGGACCACACAGCGCCTAACAATTATACGATCATAAACCTTAATCCTCAGTATACACGTTATATTTAGTCAATTCGGCCAAGTGGGCAATAGCTGCATTAGATTTTCCTGTGTTCATTTGATATTATTGTTCATAATCCGGTTTCCATGAAAGTTGTTAATTCTTCACATTGCATAACTAACACAATTACGCCCAAGTGCACCTAAATCAATGAATCTTACAGCCCCACATGACAAAAGTGCAAAAGAACACCTGAAAGTGAAAGAGATAAAAAATTTAAAACAAAACATAACAATTACAGATTATATACAGCCAAGAGATAAATCATAGCACCCTCTTAGTTATGCAGGTGTACAGATAATTCTTCATTTGAATTCAGCCCCATTGGAGACATAGTGTCCAAATCTATTATATATCTGGACTCCAATTTACGTAGAGTAAGTAATCTATTACCTCCGCAAACATTAGCCTCCATAGAATCAATTACCACAATTCTTAGAAACTTTTCACTTTGCATATGGTTTTCATAAAAGTGTTGGGCCACCGGATGTTGTCGAATAGTTCTAACATGTTCTAATACCCATTTTTTTGCACGATGAATGGTGCTTCCTATGTATGCCTTATGTCAAGGACATAATAGAGCATAAACACAATACATGGTGTTGCATGTTAACGTCTTTTTAATCACCAACTCTCTTTTACTACTGCTGATGTTCAAACTAGTGCAGACAACACTATTGCTGCATGCCTTACAGTTCCTGCAGCATTTGAATCCTGGCCTTCCCATATTCCCGTATTAGCCATATCAGTGACCAGGTTGGGACTAAGTTCATTTAACAATGATCTATTCTTAGAGAACGTCACTTGGGGCCTACTATTCAGAGGTTTTTTTAAGAATAGGGTCCGTCAACAGTACATGCCAATTTTTTTTAAGGTCGTCCTCACATCATTGGCTTGCCCAGAATACATGGTAATGAATCATTCTCATCTTTGGTCTTTATCTCGGGATGTAATAACTGGGTTCTAGTGACCATATCAACCTTACTACATGCTGCTATTATGATTTTGTTTCCATATCCCCGGTCTCTAAATCTTTGCACCATGATTTTCTTTTCATTCTGATACCCTTCTTTAGAACTACAATTGCATTTGGCACCTAGTAGTTCTCCAAACGGTATTCTTTGTACAAGACTTTTGGAGTGTACACTTGTATACAACATAATTGTGGCCTGCAAGCCATCAGACATTTTCTGAGATCTAGATCAGGCTCCTTATTGGGGCACTCAGAAATTATTTTGACCATGATTGAGTTTTGTCTGAAGAATAACTTTTTTCTATTCAATGATGTCTTCTCTCGCCAGTCACAGGGCACAGCCAAGGGCACCTGCTTCGCCCCCAGCTATGTTTATTTGGTTATGAGCTGGTGGGAGGAGCAGGTGGTTTCCCAAATGTCGGAATACGATCAATGTGTCCTGTGGCTGCGCTTTATAGACAACATCTTTGTTATCTGGGATGACGACTTAGACTCAGCTAAAGCCTTTGTTGCCAAATTGAATACCAATGTTTACAATTTGGCATTCACTGAACAGATGAGTAAAAGTGAACTTGAATTTTTGGACATTATGGTTGAAATCAAAGAAAATCTGATTTGTACTAAACTATTCCGTAAGAGCACAGCAGGGAACAGTTTGCTCAGTGCGTCAAGTGCACACCCCAAAAGTCTTGTACAAAGTATACAGTTTGGTGAACTACTATGTGCCAAACGCAATTGTAGTTCTGAAGAAGGGTATCAGAATGAAAAGACAATCATGGTGCAAAGATTTAGAGACCGGGGAAATGGAACCAAAACCATAATAGCAGAATGCAGTAAGGTTGACATGGTAACTAAAACCCAGTTATTACATCCTAAGATTAAGACCAAAGATGAGAATAAGCTCAGATTCATTACCAAGTATTCTAGGCAAGCCATCGATGTGAGGACGACCTTAAGAAAACATTGGCATGTACTGTTGACGGACCCTCATCTTAAAAAACACCTGAATAGTAGGCCCTAAGTGACGTTCTCTAAGAATAGATCATTGCGAGATGAACTTAGTCCCAACCTGGTCGCTGATATGGCTAATATACGAGCTATAGGAAGGCCAGGATTCTAATGCTGCAGGAACTGTAAAGCCTGCAGCAATAGTGTTGACTGCACTAGTTTGAACATCAGCAGTTGTAAAAGAGTTAGTGATTAAAAAGACGTTAACATGCAACACAATGTATTGTGTTTATGCTCTAGTATGTCCTTGCAATAAGGCATACATAGGAAGCACCATTCATTGTGCAAAAAAACGGGTATTGGAACATGTTAGAGCTATTCGCCATAATAATCGACAATATCCGGTGGCCCGACACTTTTATGAAAACCATATGCAAAATGAAAAGTTTCTAAGAATGGTGGTAATTGATTCTGTGGAGGCTAATGTTCGTGGAGGTAATAGATCACTTACTCTACGTAAATTGGAGTCCAGATATATAATAGATTTGGACACTATGTCTCCAATGGGGTTGAATTCAAACGAAGAATTATCTGTACATCTGCATAACCAAGCAAGAGGGTGCTATGATTTATCTATTGGCTGCATATAATCTGTAATTGTTATATTTTAATTGTTTTTCATTTTTAATCTTTCACTTTTAGGTGTTCTTTTGTCACGTGGGACTGTAAGATTCATTGATTTAGGCCCGTACTTGTGTAAGTTATGCATTGCGAAGAATTAACAACTTTCATGGAAACCAGATTATGAACAATAATATCAAATGGACACAGGAAAATCTAATGAAGCAATTGCCCACTTGGGCGAATGGACTAAATATAACTTGTATACCGAGGATTAAAGTTTCTGATCATATAATTGTTAGGCGCTGTGCGATCCTGTTAATGAGGCTAGCACTGTGTGTTCAACAACCTTTGAGTATATATTTTTGAAATACAATTGATGTTATGCTGCTATTGGGTTTACAGCAATAACATCGCAAATTCATTTGTCCATTAAGGTTCCCTTTACTTTGTTCTTTATGAATTTCATTTTGAAAGTATACATTTTTATAAATATTCGAGCTTGCATTTGAAAGTTATTCTTTATTGGATTTAACCATGATAAGATGGCCGCCACTTGTTATGTTTTCACTTGGTTCACATTGTCTGTTGTCTATGTGTACACAGCTAAAACAACTTTATAAAAAAATTTGCAAAAAACGCCTGTCACCTAGCGTAAACAAGGCATAAGCTGAAAACGCGTTGCTGTATGGCTGAATAAACTTTGCTGCAACAAATCCCTAGTGTTGTCCGTATTTCTTCTGGATATTGGAATGTTCTGGTCCTTAATAATACAGGGTTGCTGGTACCCTGCCTACAGACTGCCCTGACTGACAGCGTCTCCACGACCAGAATCCTTGAATATATATATATATATATATATATATATATATATATATATATATATATATATATATATATATATATATATGTGTGTGTGTGTATATATGTTTTATAACCTTTATTTCACAGGGGCATGATGGCTTTTCACTTATGTGACCTCATGACATTATTGCTTCGATTTTAATTTCATCTAATAGGAAGTCTAGTTTTATTTTGATTCTTTTCCCTCAAGCTAATTATTCTCTAAGCATAATAGTGCATACAGGTGATGACAGGCCCTACAAAACCATTCTGCAGAGCTTCCATTGCCCTTTTTCTAATCCGAATACTCTGAATGAAAGCAAAGCAAAACCAGAGCATTGTAACTCCAGAGTCATTGTTATGTTGAACTTGTAAGTAGCAGCTTCAAAAATCGCTGTCTTTCACTGACAGAATGTGTATTTTAACAGAGCAAAACTTGTTTTTTCTAAAGCTCAACTTTCTCAACTACAGAATTAATTGCTTTTCCCTTCTTTTTACTACAAACCATGGAGCACTATGGTGCAGTGCTCCACTTACAGTTTTCAATAAAAATTTCCCTTTTTGCAAACGCAACCTTTTATGTTCACTGCAACAAAATGAATAAATTCTAATAGGGTGGAGTGGCCACGCCCCTCACCTGTTGCCCAAAAAAAAGAGTGTCTGTCAGGCTGTGCACAGGTTATTATGAGAATCCTGTAAAATTGGTCAGTGTTAAGGTGTGGCTTGAGGTGTCAAGATGACGCTCACACTCTAAGACTGCTCCAGACCCCTCCATCATCTGCCGCCATCCTCCTACAGCGTGAGGACCTTCTGGCTGCAAAGACCATCTGACCAGGCGTCCACAACCATCTCCTCCTGAATGGTATGCTAGGAGCTTATCAACGGCTCCGGGGAGCGCCATTTTGGCTCGACTACCACACCTGGCGTTAACATGGCTGCCCCACATGGATTGCTTTCCTAGCTATGCCCTGAACCACTGCAGACCAGAGAAACGAGTGGAGAGGATTACTAGTCTGCAGTGGGGGCCACTTCATAGGAGCAGCCGGTGAGGAGAGCAGGGGTGAAAGTGAAGGGGTCGGACCTGTTGGTGCTGGGGTACATGGCTAGACCAGCAGCCTCTTGGCAGGCACACTGAGGTGCGAGTTCCCGGGCCTTGTGGCGGAGCCCTGTGACGCCTTGCACTCACCCTCCCCACTCCAAGTATTCTGCGAGACTGGGGCCTGATTCATCCTCTACTCCCAGTTTAGGGTGACAGGAGGAGGCTTCCACCGGCATGGACTTGCACTGATTATGGGGGCTAATGGAAATCCATGCTTTCCCCCTCAGGGTTTTTTATTTATTTATTTTAAGGTTTTATAGAGCGCAAATTTGACCCGTGAGGGTATCCGAGCGCTTTACATATTCAAAGGGTAGTATAGAGCGCAGTAAATCACAGGACCTGTACATCATAGAGCTTACAGAATTGCGGGGTCATAAGGTAGGCAGGAAGATAATAACAAATACTGCACATTTGGGAAAGGAGAAACTATACATCGGGGTATTTTACAGAGACACAAGTCATACAATAGGCAGGAAATCACACGAGCACTGTACAGGGTCGCAGGATGAGGCAATAGTCTCTTAGGTAGCTGAGGAGCAGGTTTAGCCAAGGAATTTACCCATGAGGAAGGATTTATCCTCTTTTTTGAAGCGTGCAAGGGAGGGGATTGTTCTGATGTCCAGAGGGAGGGAATTCCATATTCTTGGTGCAGAACCGGCAAAGGCTCGATTGTAGGTTTTTGTTTTCCTAAAGCGTGCAGGCCGGAGGAGGAGGGTGTTAGCCGATCGTGAGTTTCTGCTTCCTCCAGATATCACAAGCTTCTGTGCAAGATACGCAGGGGAGTTAGAGTGTAAGGCCTTATGCGTGATGCATGCCAGTTAGAGGTGGATCCTAGCCTCGATGGGAAGCCAGTTCAAAGCTTTCAAGTGAGGAGTGATGTCATCGAATTTTCTCGAGCCTGTAAGTAGTCTGGCGGCTGCATTGAGGCAGGCTTTTAAGGGAGCCAGCGAGATCTTAGGTAAGCCAGAGAGGGTGGAGCAGCCATTTTCCAGTCGAGAAATAACTAATGATTGGACTGCTAGTTTTAGGTCAGGAGCGTCAAGAAGGGGTTTCAATTTCCAAAGGTAGCTCAAGTGGAATCTGGCAGATTTGGCCATTGCGTTGACATGGTCTTGCATGTTCAAGTTGTGGTCCAAGGTAATTCCCAGAGATTTGGCCGAATCCACAATGGTTGGAGAACAGTTTAAGGCAGTGGTGGCTTTAATCCATGTCTGGATCTCAGGGTTGTTCTTGGGCGGGGAGATTAAAAGGAACTCAGTTTTCTTAGCATTGAGTTTAAGTTGGTTTGAGGAGAGCCATTTGACAGTCCGCTTCAGGGCCTCATTCAAGGTGAGGATCTCCGCACGGGAAGAGATTTTTATGTAGATCTGAGTGTCATCAGCGTACATATGGAAGGAGATATTTGCAGTGCGAAGGACTATGGCAAGGGGTTCAAGATAGAGATTGAAGAGGGTGGGGGACAACAATGATCCTTGCGGGACTCCCACCGTGACCATGGAGGGGGCGGACAGTTTGCCGTTGATTAAGAATCTCTGAGATCGGTTTTGAAGATAGGAACTAAACTAGTCAAGGACTGTACCATCTAATCCCATTCTCAGTTTAAGGTGTTCGAGTAGCATCTCGTGGTTGACCGTGTCGAAGGTGGAGGATAGATCGAGGAGGATCAGGAGACAGGCTTTATCTTGGTCAAGGGCTAGAAGAGCATCATCGACAATGTGGAGCATGGTGGTTTCAGTACTGTGACCCGGTCTGAATCCGGATTGGCAGTCGTCGAGTAGATGGAAGTTGTTGATGTGGTGACTTAGCTGTGTTTGGACACACTTTTCCAGCACTTTGGCCAAGAGAGGAATGTTGGAAATTGGTCTAAATTTGTCTGGGGAGGCTGGGTCCAATGACGGCTTTTTCAGAATGGGGAGGACTTGGCCAGCTTTCAGTGAGGCCGGTATTGATCCCTGTCGGAGAGAGGCGTTGATTATCGCAGTCCAGCTGGGAATAATGGATTTGGCAACGGTTGCGAGACAGTTCGAGGGGAGCGGGTCGTTGAAGTGGTTTTAGGGTTCAGGGTTAAGAGGATTTTAGCGACAGCGTCTTCATCATAGTGTGTGAATTCGGACCAGTGTGCTAGATTCTTCAGTGTGGGCCATGGCGGCAAGGGGAGAGACATTGGAAGGTCAAGGTTCAGAGGGGGAGTGAGGGAGCCTTGAGTTCGATATCTAGGGCTTTAATTTTGTTTGCGAAAAACGGGGAGAAATCCTCGGAGGAGATGAGAGACTTGGGGATTTTTTTCGTTGTTTAGGACAGTTTGTTCGATTGAAGTTTGACCATCTCAAAGAGTTTGCGAGGTCTGTTCTGGGCATTTCCTAATTCCGCTCTGAAAAACTCCTTTTTAGAAATGATGATATTCTTGTTGTAAGTATTTCTGGCCTGGCAAAGAACTTTTAGGTGATCTGCCGAGGGGTGTTGTCTCCAGATTCTTTTGGTTTGTCGGAGGGATCTCCTCTCGTCATTAAGGGAACCAGTGAACCATGGGTTTCTAACTTTGACTTGAGTTCTTTTTAGTTTAAGAGGGTCTAGGTCATCCAAGATGTTCGACATTGTAACAGAGTAGTGATCATTTAGGTCACTGACCGAGGTGATGAGGTGGGGGTGGCGGGGGGCGGTCGGATTTGCAGCGAATCTCAAGTTCATTGAGGTCAAGGTTTTTAGTGTTTCTGGCCCAGTGTTTAGGGAGCACCGGTTGTGGTGTCCATGTCCTGCGTGTGCCAGGTAACAGGAAGGTGATGGCATAGTGGTCTGACCAGTCGCATGGGTCGATCGATATGAGTTTGACGGTTGTCTCCTTGGAGATGATCCAGTCTAGAGCGGCCCCTTTTGAGTGGGTTGGGAGGGGGCAAGCTTGGGTCAGAGCAAGATCAGTCATGAGGTTTTTGATGGTGTTGACATGAGGGTCGTTGGGGTCAATCCAGTGCAGGTTGAAGTCGCCGAGGAAAATGTCTTTAATGTTGGGGGAGTACTTAGTCGTGATGACTTCCATGAGGTAGTCGTTGAAGGATTCGTTAGTGCCTGGGGGGTGGTAAAAAATGTGTAGGTTACATAGGTGGGTGGTGTTACTACAGACTGTGAGGGCTAGGTATTCGCAGGAACCAGTGGAATCTGTTAGAAGCTCTGTGACAAGGAGGTTAGAGTGATGGATGCAGGCGATTCCGCCACCTTTTTTGTAGTGTGGTCTGTCTAGTCTAGTAATGTTAAAGTTGGGAGGGATTAAGATCGAGGCATGGGGATGATGCGTCATTAAGCCATGATTCTGTTCGAATGGCTACGTCTGTGTTGTTGTTCAGAATGAGAACAGCGACATCGGCTGCATGCTTTACTGCAGAACGGCAGTTGATTAAAAGCCCAGACAGATCAGGGAGGGGTGTGGTAGCAGATGTCGGGATGGACAGGGGTACGGGTGCAAGGTTGTTTGTGATCGCCCTTCTATTGCGGAGGGGGGCTGATCTGTGTGGATCAATAGTGACCGTGCCGATGGGGTAAGCGGCACTCACGTCAGGTAGGCAAGAAGAGGTAGGGGCTGCGTTATGGTCATTGAGAAGATCCTGGATTTCCTTTTCAGTGAGGTCTTGTGAGTTAGTTTTGGGGAGGTAAAAGTTGTAGGAGAGGGCGAGGTCAAGGGTTTCCTCATCAGATAGGCAGCTTGTGTGCTTGCGGGGGCGGAGATGTCTCAAGGCTGTCGGTAGAGGGCGTTTGGGAAGCTCTGGGATAGGAAGGGAGGACAGCTGAGGAATGAGGTTTGAGAGAGAGAGTTCGGCGAGGTGGAGGAGGTTTGTAAGATCGAGGATGGAGGAGTGGAAGCTCTGAATTATTTTGGCGGCTCTGGAGTGCAGAGAGTGGATAGCTGCGGAGGGGGGTTGGAGGGTGAGGGTGGGTGTTCAATGGGTGGTGGGGGGTGGCTTGAGTGATAGCGAGGCTGGCATGATCTGCGGCAGCGGGAGTCGCTGGGGAGGAGGAGGTTGGGGGGCAAGGGTGAGCTGTGTTAGGGGCCGTGGATGGGGTGGCTATAATGTTATCGGGGCTGGCATGACCTGCTACAGGAAGAGTCACTGAGGAGGAGGGGGTTGGAGGGCAAGTGTTAGCAGGGCTGGCATGACCTGCAGCAGCGGGAGTCGCTGGGGAGGGGGGTAGGTGGCCAAGGGTGGGCTGTGTTGGGAGCCATGGAAAGGGGGGCTATGGTGTAAGCGGGGCTGGCAGGACCTGCTACAGGAAGAATCACTGAGGAGGGTGTGGTTGTAGGGCAAGGGAGGGCTGTGGTGGGGGTCGTAGAGAGGGTGACTTGAGTGTTAGCAGGGCTGGCTTGATTTGCCACTGGACAGGATGGAGATGACGCAATGGTCTTAGCGTCCAAGCGGGGAGCATGGCAGGAGGAGACCAAGGGTCCAGGGTTTATTTCGCTCGGGTGGTTGTGGGAGGCTTGATGTGTAAGAGGTGTGCTGTGATGGAGGCTGTGGAATCCGATTGGGGATCAAGGATGAGTGGAATCAAAGGTCTCAGGTCTGGATTGTTAAGGAGGTTGGTAGGATTAGTGAGGGGGTTGCGGGGTTCCAATTTTGGTTGGGGATCATGGACGGGTGGAATCACTGGTCTCCGATCCAAGATGTTAATGAGGTTGGTAGGAATAATGAGGGGGTTGCGGTGTTCCATGTTGGGCAGGGGTTTTGGAGTAAGGTTAGGCCGTGAGTTGTTTGGCGTCCCGGTGACATGGTGCTAAAAAGATCTGAGAATTTTTCAAGATTTTTTGTTGAGGCTTGGATCAGTACAATGCCGCTCTTGTAGAGGGTGATTGTGAGGGCAGCTTCAAGGGTTGCTGATGGGACTATATGACGCCTGCTGACACCTGGGCTGCGCCAGGCCTTGTTCGCCTCTCCTCCTGAAATGGCAGAAACACAGTGAGGCGCAAGACACTGGAGGCACCCAGAGGTAGCTCCCTTGTCCCTTGCCCTGCCATGTGTAAGACCTGTATCTGGGAGCTAGTGCTGGCCTGCCTGTCTGAGCGAGCTTGGCTTCAGAGGGCCACACATCATCACTTAAAGAAAAGGCACTTCCTTGTTTGATGGTAGCAGAGGTGCAGTGAATGTGGGGGCACCTTAGTAGGTGCCCAGTAGAATGCACAAAGTGCTGGTGTTGTGAGGGAGGTTTGGCTGACCCCACCCTTCTTGGTTTTATGGCTCAGCCCTCTTACTCTATGAACATCTCTTGAGGCTCTTGGTGCTCTTCTGCACGCCCAGCTGCTCATGCGGCCATCGGCATAATTCTGCAGTGCACTCCTGATGTGATCATGGGAAAGGACGAACTCCAAGAACTGCATCCTTCCCGGACCTGTATTGATCAGTAGACCACCGGATCTGGGGCAAGTGGGTCTCGGGCGACAGATGAAGAGGACCCAATGGAGGGTTACTTGGCTATGATTCTACAGACCATAGAGATGCCCCAGGCTGCAGTTTAATCCAAAAAAGGAAGTTGTGGGTAGATGTGGCACTTCTTTGCCAGGATCTGTGAACAGCATGAATCACAAAGTCAGAGGGAAAGGACCTCCACCTTTGACAAGGATATGTCAGACCTTAAGGTCAAAGTTATGTCCCTGCTCTCTCAAACAATCAAATTGCACCTTCAAGCTGAGGATGCGGAAAATCACTCTCTGTGCACTATTCTCAGGTTTGTGGTGTTTCCTGAGGGACTGGAGTCCACTCAACTGCCCGAATTCCTGGAGCAGTGGATCAAATCATGGATGCCGGGTGAGAAACTCATCATAGGTTGCAGTGGAACGCGCCCACAGTGCGCTTGCTCCCAGGCCGCCTCCTGGAGCATTTCCCTGACCTGTGATAGCCAGATTCCTAAATTTCAAAGATAGAGACAACATTCCAAGGGATGCACAAGTGCGCTCGGAACTCATGTGTCAGATCGCGACTATCCTCTTCTTTCTAGATTACTTTAGGGAAGTTCAAACGAGATGATGATCTTATAGCTCAAAGTCATCCAAAAACACATGCTGACATTAAAGATCAGATACAATGGAAGGGTCCACCACTCCACGTCCAAGAACACCATGGTTCTGTTAATTTAATAGTAATCTTGGGGTGACAGATGCTTCTGGAGGGAACTAAGGGGCAGGGTTGTTGGGGAGGAGGGTTTCTGTTAATGTTTTATTTTGGTTATTGTCTGTTTCTTTTCTTTGCACATGCCTGATGCATCCCATCACAATGTCACAGATGCTCTTGCTGACCCACTATTGTGGCAGCCCAGTAAGAGGTGCTAAACCCCACCAGATGACCTCCTTTTTAGCTGTCCTAGCATGCTTCCTACCTCCTCAAACATGTCTTGTCTGGGCATGGTGTCTTTCCACATTATGATATGGTATGTCAATGGTCTCTTGGACCGTATAAAATGCTCTGTGGTATTGCATAATGCCCACCGTTTACTTCCCTCGATTCTAATGTTGCAAGAAACATATTTAATGAGGCATCATTTCCCATTCCTCGCCTGTCAGGGATTTGATAGAGTTTACCATGTTGGCCAGGCCCTGGGCACCCGGGAAGTGGCGATACTGCTGCAGCCCGGGTTTCCTATGGTGGTCACCCAGTCATGGCTGAATCCCAGAGATTATATATGGCCCTAACTGCGACACTGCAGAGTTGACCACTGAATCTCCTTCGTCTGTATGCTCCGCCTACCGAATTAAACTCCTTCCTAGGCGTCCTCACACAGACACTAGTTAAACTCCCAGATTGGCACACATATGTTGGGGGTGACTTAAACGTGGTTTTGGACCCTGTTGCTGACTCCACTGGTGCCCTGTCAGAACACCGATGTAGCGGCGCCTGACACCTATCAAATTGGGTCACTGCACTAGACCTCTGTGATGTTTGGAAACTGTTCAATTCTAGGGGACAACAATACACACATACTTCAGCTGCCCACCAAATACATGCTCAAATTGACATTATATTCATGCTCACTCCAGATTGACTGTCTAACAGGTGCAAATCCTTGCACGTTTTCCGACCATGCCCCATACTCCTCATGACAAAGACAGCAAACGCTGGCCCCCGCCCTGTGTGGCGAATTAATGCGTGGTATTTCCAGGACGATAAATACGCTCAAGCAGTGGGAGATGAAATAAAAGCGTACTTTCAAATAAACGAAGGGTCAGTGAAGTCCAGGGGTACCCTCTGGGCGACCTGCAAGGTCACTATCAGAGGTCACGCCAAAAGTCTACTCAGACACTGAGAGCAAGCCACACCTCTGCTTAGAGGCGCTGCTCCTCTCTAACCCCCAGGGGAATGTAAGCCGGCACTTGGAGCTGATTTGTGAGGAGATAAGTATTGTGTCTCTTGAGGCAGTGAAACAGCTTTGGCGAGCGACTACTTCACAAGTATAGTTGGGGCGATAAGAATGGTAAATTGCTGTAAAGGCTTGCCTACCACCCAGTAGTTGGCAAGGTTATTGTCGAAATCATGGATCATCATGGCGAGTTACAACACACTTCCTTGGCTACAGCTCAGACATTTGCCACCTATTGTATGCAGCAGTCCCGCGTCCACTGGCTGAGAGGGCCTTTCCTCTACTGGACGAGGTGTCCCTTCCCCAACTCTCGCTTGCTGAAAGGCAGGATTTGAATATGCCTGTCACATTTGAGGCAATAACAGGGCTATTACACCAATGGCTTTTGGAAAGACCTCCGGCCACAGAGTTTTACGCCAAATATAAGAAAGTCATTGCTCCACACTTATTAAAATTATACAAAGACGCAATGAAGGTTGACTCTTTCCTGGAAGACATTGATCCGGCCACTATAGTAGTGATACCTAAGACCCAACCCCCTTCGGTCTCATGTGCAGAGTACAGTTCCAGTTTGCTTCTTAATGGAGAAGTCAAAATCTTGTCCAGGCCAGGTTTCAAACTGGTGCGGCGCACATGGCACAGCCTACCGCATTTGCATGTGGCCGCACTGCCTACGGCATTTGCATGTAGCCCTTGCTCGTCTGCACTGATTGTCCCATCCGCTAGCCCTGCTGTTCATAGATTTTGAGAATGCTTTTGATATCGTGCATTGGGACTACCTTGCCCAGGTCCTGAGAAGAGGGCACTGGGCCATGGTTCCAGTGACTTGTTCATGTACTCTACTCCAATTTCACAGCGGGAGTACAAGTCAATGAAGTAGTGTCAGACATCTTCCTCATCCACCAGGGGACAAGGCAAGGTTGTCCACTGTTACCGCTTCTCTTCACGCTGGCATTTGAGCCTTTCAGCTCAACGTATTAGATGGGACGCTCAAATTAGTGGACGGGTGTGGGACATGGACCATGAGCATTAAACGGGGACAATGTCCTTTTATACCTCTCCAACCCTGACCCTGAACATAGCGGCCTCCGCTGTCTTTGGATACTTCAGCTTTTTGCTGGAGCAACTGGCCTGAACGTTAGGCTCAGCAAGTCAATATTGGTGCCACCGTCACACTCGCAAGACTGTATGGCCTGGCAGACTACTATCCCGATACGCAGGCTGGGTTTCCGCTATCTAGGCATACAGGTGGCAGTCAATTCGGCCATATCGTTATCACTTAATATGATGCCCTTGGACCAGAAAGTCATAACCGATCTTCGGAAATAGCAATCCCTTCCACTGAACGTCCTGGGCAGGATAAGCCTGTACAAAATGATCGTCCTCCAGAGATTCTTGTACCTTTTTCAGAACTTACCACAATTGATAACCCGGCATTGGTTTCAGGAGATGGACTCCCTGGCCATACACTTCTTTTGGCACGTTGCGAGACCCAAATTGGCGTACGCTAAATGTCAACGTGGCCCATGTGATCGTGGTCTTGGCATGACAAACTTTTGCCTGTATTACCTTGCATCTCACAGTTAATAGTCATAAATAACTGGCTTACTGGGGAGTGGTCAGACCCGCAGTACAAGATTAAGCTTGCCTCTATGGGCTTGCTTCTCCAACTTGATGGCTATGCTTTATGGGGACACGATCCCCACTGCACTGCCAGAAGGGTCTTTCATGGTGTTTCTCAGAGGGTGGGCGGCACTGACTCGCACTGGTTGGGCTTCCACACTCATGCAGCAAACTCCCCAGTGGCATTACAGATGGCTCAGAGAGGTGTGAGCCCTGGAGGGATTTAGTTGCGGGGACGCAATAGCTACTGGAAGATGTATGGTCTGGGAAACATATGCACTTTTTTCAGGATCTTAAGTCCACATACTAACTGTACAAGAACCAATTCCACAAATATCTCCAATCGAGCCACACCGTCCATAACCACATTGCACAAGGCACATCCCTCCCAGAGTTTAGCCCCCTTTAGGCCAAGATCACGTTGGGTACCCTTGAAAAGGGAGGTGTCTCTCAAATTTCTCACACACTAATCATCGATGCCCCTTTGGGAGAAATGGAAGAAGCGGGTAGACCCTCTGGAAGATGACTGGAGGAATGGCTTGATGGCTCAAATGGCCCAAATATATTATTTCTATTCCCCGTATCTTACTCAAGACCGTCTGCATAAAGCAGGCCTCCTTCAACATTCTAGATGTTCCTGATGCTTTCAACCTGCCACAGACTTTAATCACATAACTGAAACATGGCTCAACGACTCCTCTAATCCCGACTTGGCTTCTGCCCTTCCCCCTGACTTTACCATCTTCAGACAGGACAGACCAATCGGGCGAGGAGGTGGGGTCGCATTCATCGTAAAAAAGTCTTTCTCGTGCCACACATTCGATCTAGGCCATCTTAAAGGAAGCGAGAGTATCGGTTTCTCTATTGGGCTAAATCCCTCCACCTCTTTCACGGGAGGCTTAATTTATCGCCCTCCAGGCAATGCCACCTCCTTTTTGGATTCCCTAGGTGAAATACTGGGGTCACTTATGCTACGCTACCCTCATTTCACTATAATGGGAGACATGAATTTGCAACTGGAGTCATGTGATGACCCACACGCCACCTGCTTTCAACATACCCTCAACATCTTTGGACTGGCCCAATTAGTGACCGCACCTACCCATCTAGCCGGTCACACGTTGGACGGTATCTGTTCCAACCTAGGTACTATGTCCATATCCCCTCCCATCCCACAAATATGGACTGACCATAGTCTCATCCCCTTCGCAATTGAACAAAGAGTCCAAGCTCCATCAACTATAAAGCGTTCTCAACCCTCCTTCCCGATAAATTGGAAAAAGGTGACCGACCGTATCAAGCAGAACTCCCAACCACTGGCACAGGCACCTAAGTTGGTGGGTGATGTGTCGGTCGACTCGTGTAACTTTCATCTCTGGATAAATCAAATTATCTCAGACAATTCCAATCCTAAAGGTGACCGTGTGAAGTGTTCCAGAAGGAAGCTGAACGCCCCTTGGTATACCCAGGCCTTACCCGAGAGCCACCTACTTTGCAGGATAAAAGAAAGGAAGTGGAGGAAAACATATGATGAGGCATCCAGAGCCCTCTATGTTCAACAGAGGAAACTATACCTCTCTAGTATAAAATCCGCTAAAAAAGAGTACTATACTAAAGCCATCAACGATGCCCACCAGAAACAAAAAACGGTTTTCTCAATCGTAAAATCCTTCACCCACCCCAAAGCCCTACAGCCTGAAATCCCTCCCTCTGAAACCCTGTGCAACAATATTGCAAATTTCTTCGGGGAAAAAATTGCCAACATCCAAAAGGATTTCCCGCCCCCCCTGACCATTCCCATTCTACAACCCCAGAAGCAGGTAGCCGATAACCATCATTCTCTCTGCAGGTTTCAACCCGTCTCCCTACAGCAGACCCGTAAAGCGATCATGGCCTGCAAATCAGGAGCACCCACTGACTCCTGTCCCCCTCGTATACTGCATCACTTAATTGAGGCAGTCAATCCGAACATCAACGCTATCATAAATGCTTCTTTAGACTCAGGGGTAGTGCCCAACGAATGGAAGAAGGCCATCGTGAAACCCTTGATGAAAAAACAAAATAAATCCCCGACAGACCTGACCAACATGTGCCCTATTTCACTTCTGCCTGCCCTAGGAAAGATCACGGAGCAGATAGTGTACTGGGAGCTGAAAGCCTTTGTGGAGGACCATAACATTCTGCATCCACAGCAATCTGGCTTTCGCCCCAGCCACTCCACTGAAACAGCCCTTATAGAACTCTCCGACTCCATCAAGTTCCTGCAGGATGAGGGGAGGAAAGCCGTCCTCATCCTGCTCGATCTCACAGCAGCGTTCGATACAATTTCTCATGCCATCCTGACTGACAGGATGCGTGAGATTGGCGTGACTGACACAGCTTTGGCATGGGTAACATCTTTCCTGACCAATAAGTCCCAATCTGTGTCACTGGGCCCCCATCTATCCAGCGTAAAATCCATTACAACGGGAGTACTGCAGGGGTCCATATTAAGTCCATTATTGTTTAACATCTACATGGCACCCCTCCTAGCTGTGATAGAGTCCCATGGGATCCTAGTCACGTCTTACGCTGACGACACACAACTTGTCGTCTCTATCGACAAAAACTGCACGGACACAGAGCTGCGCTTCCAGAATTGTCTCACGGATGTATTTCAGTGGTTGAACAAAAACCACTTGAAGTGCAACAGTGGGAAAACTGAAATCATACCACTAGGTAAAGATCTGCCCTTCTGTCCTAAGGATTGGTGGCCCAAAGACTCAGAGGCCCCGCCTAGTGCAGTGACCTCTGCACGTAATCTTGGCGTGCAATTCGATACAGCCCTTTCCTTTGACGATCAGGTCAGGATCACGGCAGGCTGCTGTTTCGGGCTTATCAAATCTTTAAAAAAATTCTTTGACTTCCTCCCCATTGCATCCAGGAAATCGGTCGTGGTCGCATTAATACTCTCCCGACTCGACTACTGCAATGGGTTGATGGCTGGAGTGAAAAAGTCCACACTGAAGAAGTTGCAAAGTGTACAGCACGCAGCTGCAAGATTAGTGCTAAAACTTCCCAGGAAATCCTCAGCCTCAGCAGCATTAAATCGTCTTCACTGGTTGCCCCTGCACAAGAGGATCCTCTTCAAACTTCTACTAACAGTTTTCAAAGCACTAAAAAACATCGGTCCGAAATACCTTGTCAACCGCTTTGTTCACTATGACCCCGCACGAAGTTTGAGATCCTCCGGTGGTAACCTTACCAAGATTCCCAGGTATAAATATAAAACCAGGGGCGGAAAAACTTTCACAGTCCTAGCAGCAAGGGCCTGGAACAACTTGCCTCTAAATCTCAGACTGGTTGAGACTGAGAGTCTTTTCAGGAAACAACTGAAGACCTGGGTCTATCAGCAATCTGATGCTTATGTTATGGCCGCTATCTAGAGCTTCCATCATCCAATTCCATCCACACACAATTTCTCAGCGCCAAGATGCTCCTTCCTGAGCGATAGGCTGCGCTTAATAAATACTCACAAATACAAATACAAATACATGGTCTGGGAATGCCCCAGCATCCAAAGATTCTGGGAGGCAGTGGTTGTGGAACTCTCAACAGAACTGGTATGGGAGGTAGACCGTTCCCCGATATTACTGCTGCTGCGGCTATTGAAAGGTGCCGGGGGAACCAGGACAGATAGCGCAAAGGCATCATGGTAGCCAAAAGAGACATAACCACTCACTGGAAATCCTCTACCATCAATCCCTCAGTGGTGGCGAGGGGTGGACTGGTGCACTCAGCAAAAGAGGCCAGTGTATATGGCTAGAGGCTGTCCTGCCAAATATCAGAAGTGTTGGACTTGGCCCTTTTTGCAGGGTTATCCCCAAAGTTTTTGCTTCTTCCTCCTATTTTTTCCTGACCTCTTGTTGTTGGTTTTAGGACTCTGGGCACTTTACCACTGCTGATCAGTGCAAAAGTGCATATGCTCTCTGAGTAAATTGTCATTATGATTGGTTTTCCATGATTGGCATATTTGATTTACTAGTCAGTGCTTGGTAAATTGCACTGAGTGTGCCGGGGCTGGTAAATCAAATACTACTAGTGGGCCTGCTGCACTGATTGTACCACCCACACGGGTAGTTCTGAAACAGGAACTCAGACCTGCCCCTGCAGTGTCTGTGCACACTTGTTAACTGCCATGTCGACTTGGCAAGTGCCCCCACTTGCCAGGCCCTAACTTTCCCTTTTCTTACATGTCAGTCACCCCACAGGTAGGCCCAAAGTACCCCTGTGGGCAGGGTGCAGTGTCTGTAAAAGGTAGGACATGTACTGATTGTCTTTTTCCCTATTGAAAGGGGATCTTCCCCATAGGACAGAATGGGGAATGCTTAGTACAATTTACAAGTATATCATCCCATAGGAATAAGATAAAAATAAAGTTTAGGTTCTCTGAACCCAGAATTTAATTACACATCTTTTACTAAAGATGGTTTTTAAATTTTGTGTTTGAAAATGCCACTTTTAGAAAGTAGGCATTTGTATTGTTTAACCATTCTGTGTGCCTTTTCCTGTTTGTGAATTGACTGTATGGTTTTAGAGTTACTGGGGCTGGGGGGTGCACTTGCAGATTCCCTCCCCCCCCCCCCCCAGAACTGGTTTGAACTCGGCTAAGAGCCCCTTGCACAAAGGCATTTTGGGGTATAAGTAGTAGACCTAAAACCCCTGAACTTTAGGCTGCTCCTGGAATCAAGAGGAACCTTTGCTGAGGAGAGGAGCTGGAGAATCTGAGGCGAAGTACTGCCCTTGCTGTGTGTCTGGGGTTGGCCTGCAGTTGCTGTTTCTGCCAAAGGAAGGAGAAGGACTTTGCTGTGTGCTGTGTCCCCTGCTTGAAGAAAGTCTCCAAGGAATTGAGTAGAGCTTGCCTCCTGTTTTAAAGTCTCAGTAATACAAAGACTTCATCCCCAGCTTCTCTGAACTTCCTTGCTGGGACTTCTTTCTTGCCAGGAGTGCCTGTGGCTGTGTGTGGCCTCTGGAGGTTGTTTCTGCTACCAGGAGCTGGAAAACAATGCAACAACAAGAAAATCCACACTTCCCTCTTCTTGCGACAGGTTTTCTGATGCAACACCGTGGTGTGAGAGGAATCTCCCTGCACCGCCCCGCCACTGCTGAAACTGACGCAGCACCTGACGCCGCTGAAAGAATGGACGCATCGATGGATCGAGACTCAATACCACTGCATCGTTTGCTGACGCAGCCCGGATTTCCAAGCATCAAACCTATGTGGCAAGTTTTCCCCCGACGCATCACTCGCGTATCAGAGTCATCTCAGAATCGACGCATCACTTCCCCCTTCAGACCGGACCCGATACATCTTTTCCCATGTGTCTAACGGAACTGTTGCATCGCATCCACAAAGGTCTCAGGAATCAACGCATGTCCTTCTTTTTAGATGCTTCCCTTTGCGGCGGCTGTTTGGCTTGGTGAATTTTGTCGCAACGACAGGTACTTTGCAAGTAATCAATCATCCATAGTTTTCTATGGACTCAGTTGCTAAAACCTTTTGAAAGTAATTTTTCTTAATACTTGTATGTTGGATTTTTTTCGTTTTAAGTTTAGATGAAGATACTTTATTTTTCTAAACTGGTGTGATGTCCATTTGTGGTGTTATCACTGAGTTACTGTGCGTGTTGGTACAAATACTTTACACAATGCCGTTGGGATAAGCCTGTCTGCCTGTGCCAAGCTACCAAGAGGGTGAGCAGGGGTTATCTAAAATGTGTATCCCCCTTACCCTGACTAAAAGCAAGGGTCCCTATTTAGACAAAGGTACCTACCTCTGCCAACTAGAGACCCCATTTCTAACAATAAGATATCGGGCAAATGGTGGGGAGATGCAAATCTGGTTTGGTTGTCTTCATGATACTGAGGTGCTGCTTGACTGCCTGGGCCATGGGTTCTGTTGGGTGCATGTGATAACTGAGCAAGATGCCTTTAGCCATTTATTTATTACAGATGGTGAAGTAATGATTGATGTGATCTTCGAGTGTGCTACATTGTTATAAAACCCAATAAAGTTGTTTATTAAAACAATAAAAAAGTGGTCCTTGGTTTGAACAGCATTTACGCTTATCGTATGTAAAATTAATTTTACAGGTTTGATTCTGATTGGTCTTTTACAGCCTTTTACTCTTGGGAGGTTAATGATGTGGCCATGAGTGAGAGGTGTCTTCTTGCATATTATTTAAACAGTAAGATTCAGTTCTGTTGGTGGTGTTAGAAAGATAAATGGTCCTTTGCATTCCTTGCCTTTTTAGTCATCACCTTTATTGCCATGTTTTTAAAGGTTTTTTTTATCTTCTCACTGACGTTGTTGTTGGAGTTTCAATGTGGAAACGTTGGTTGTTGTGGACAATTCGTTGTTTACAATTGGTTGTCTTAGACAATGACTTACATTTGCTTTAACTACAGTTGTTTTACATTGGCGCAGGTTATCATTCAACTACAAATACAGTACTCTGATAAGTGCATGAATTACATTACTTAAGTTTGCAACACATCTACTCTATTTGGGCTACCTGTGTTTTAAGTAATCCAGATCAGAAGCCCGGTCTTGGAAACACAGTGCCAAACGCTTTGCCATTCCTCTGGGTCTGGCGTCTGCCCTGTAATCACCGTAGAATGTGAAAAAATCCTGGTTCAAGACCAAGCTCTTGTTAAGACAACATATAGCTGCCACTGAAAAACAGCATTTTCCAAACGATAATGATTGAAGAGCTTTCCGCAACTCCTGTGTAACCAAATTATGAAAGTAACTAAAGATTTGGTGTTGTCTCACTTTGATGATTGAAATCGGATTATTATTATTAAAGTTAGAGGGTTCAATAAGAGGAAGTTTAGCTCTTCAAGAGCATCAAAAAGGTCCACATCAGCACTTCACTAATTGTCAAATCCTCTATTCACTCCTCGCGGTTCAAACAATCAAATCAACATTTACAGGCAAAGAGGGTTTCTTTTCTCACATTTACTCCACATCAAAATATTTTGAAGTTTAGAACTAAAAAAATGCAAGATACATGAGGTAATGATATTTTAATGCACAACACGCCCTTGTCATTCTTTAACCATGCATTATATTTTTAAAGTGAAAAAACGTAACAATACTGTTTTTCCTTCTTTTCTTTTTCAGTGAGGTTATGACAATGAAGCAAAGATATGAGGTTGGGCTGGATAAACTAGACTATGCTTCTTCTCAGGTGGCCACCATGCAGATCGAACTGGAGGCGTTGCAGCCACAACTTAAGGTGGCTAGCAAAGAAGTGGACGACATGATGATAATCATTGAGCGGGAGTCCATTGAAGTGGCGAAAACTGAAAAAATTGTCAAAGCTGATGAAGCAGCGGCAAACATCCAGGCAAATGCTGCGAAGGCCATCAAGGAGGAGTGTGATAATGACTTGGCCCAAGCTTTGCCAATTTTGGAAACTGCCCTTGCTGCTCTTGACACCCTTACTTCACAGGTATGACAAACTGTGGTCCGGTAGGACAAACTGGTATGTTTGATTCATTGGAGCCTGTGGGGTTCTTATCTGGGGCTTACATGCCCCACAAATCTATATATGGTTATCACTCTCAAACTCCTAGAGCTTGGAATGACAAGAAAAGACTTGAGCTCATGCTATTGCACAAAATAATTAGAGACTTAGTCGGGGACTTTCGGGTACAGCACGATTTCTACAGTATGACATTATATTTACTACCCACTGCTAGTTTGTGAGTTAGCTCACCCATTTTTCTGCTCACATTACCAGTAGGCCTTTCAGCTGCATGTCGCTAATGTAATGTAAAGAGCATGAGCATTTCAATGATGAACCATTCCAAGATACATGTTGCTATTTTCAGTCCCCGACTGGTTAGAGGTCATCTGTGGAGCAACCCTAGCAGTAATTGATAAGGAGGCCCCAGCAGCTCTCATCCTCCTGCAGACTGCCTGTGCTGTATCTGCATAGTAACACAAGTGCAGCAACCCTTCCAGCTGCCTCTCCTTGATGGAATTCGACGCAGACCACTAAAGAGTCCCAAATATAAAAATACAGTGCAAGCTTAAAAATATTCATTAGAAAATAGTCAGGTACCCTTATAAAAGGCGGGCATCGAATTTCTGATCACATTCCTTATTTCCTAAAAAATGTCAATAACTGCTATAAATCATCATTATAAATATTTCTCACATTATTAGTATAAATCCAACACATAAAAACAGTAAAGCAATTCGAATAATCCTTTGTAATAAGGTGGCATAAATGCAATTCCCGTTTGCTCAATGTAAGGCGTTTTTGACTCGGATTCAGAGGTAATTACACTTTTAAATCTACTTTCATTTCTTGGGCGAGTGTAATTTACTGCTATTTTAACGTAGGCTTCTAAAAATGACAGCCTGTGTTTAGTGAAGACCCTTAATGCGAATGCAGGAACCGTTTTATGTGGGAAACAGATAACTTGAAATCTAACCTTACAAAACAGCCTAATCTTCATATATAGGAATGAACATTTTGGTGTAAGAGTACAACGTGGCAAATGGTTTTCGAAGTCTTTCCTTAGAATGTTGCCAAGCGAGGATATTTAATAATGTATTTGTTCTAATAATTCTTCTTAGCGACTTCTCTTGACCCAGGGTTAATCATATACTAATACAACTGCTTCCGTCTGGTGCGATTTGGTGCTGTTGAGGCTCCAGCCACGGATCTCTTCACACATACAGAACACAGAATTTCTCTAAAAGGAGAACTTCCCCGATAAACTATATGCAGTCTACCAGTATACAATGCAGCCTACACAGAAGAGACTTGGGTACAACAAAGGAAGGCAAAGCTTCCAAGATAAACTACAGCATTACCAAGACGCTTTGCAGTCCATTCAGGAACGACTTACTTGAATCCAAAGAGCACTTGATTTTCCTAAACGTAGTTATTAACAGTGTTACCCATAGCACTACGATTTTTCCCTAAGATTAGCAGTGGTGTCAACCAATGAAGGTACAACCTCCCCAAATTCAAATACGACAGTCCTACCCAGAGAACTATGAATCTCAACCGATAGCAGGATGGGATCAACCAAAAGAACAAGGCTTCCAGGTGAAGGAGTAGTACCAGAGATGATTAGGTCCACCCAGGCAGACGCATTGTGGATGTACCCAAAGGAAAGTAAAGAGTCCCAAATAAACCATAGTACTATCCTGACATTATGCACTCCACAGATCAAAAATTCTTCAGAGAAGCAGTGTGGTGAAGGCAGTAATCCGAAGAGGTGGCGTATTTCTTGATGGACGGGATCGTCTTGTCGAGTTAGGAAGGGCTGATCGTGGTCGCTGCAGGACGGACTTTTCTGTAATCTAGGATCTGGCATATAAAACCACGACCTACCTTTCTGTATAGATTTACCAGTCTGTATTTTCAAATATTGGAAACGTTTTCATTGTTCTTGGACACCCTCTTTCTACGTTATTATTCGATCTCCTGCTCCTAACTCGACAAGACGATTCCGTTGATCTGTGATAAGCCCTGAAGAAGTCCCCCTTAGGGAGGAAAAGCGTCAGCTGTATGGTGTCTCAATGTTCCAGTATGAAATAAAAGAAACCAAACTGAAGAACTTTGATCCTCTTCTGACTCATTTCCAATATACACTAGTCAGTCAGTCAGTCAGAATACTTTATTTCGATAAATCAATATCATAAAAAGACAATAGTACTATACAAAATTTACATGAAATACAATTACATTAATTATACACACTAAAAACAGAATTAATTATACAAAGTTAATTATACACAATAAAAAGTATCAAAACTTTTAAAAATCTTAAAAATTCATAAAATTTCATAAAATGAGATCATAATGTTAACATTTTAAAAGGATCTTTCAATATAGTTACCCTAAACTGCTATTTCATAGTGCGAATAGTTATCCCGGATTTCATCTCAATTCATTTCCATACATTTACGGGTTATCAATCATATTCTTGTTCCTGATCCTGACTGCACCCACTAAAAAACTAGCAACGTGGAAGATAATCCTAGGGGTTTGTAATAATTGCAGATACAAAACAGCTGGCTTAACCTGCAAAAACCCAGCCTCCTTTAAAATAGGGACCAACAATTTTGACCTTAATTCCGTATAATGACCACAGAACATCAGAAAATGCATTGTGTTCTGGGTAGAAAAGTTGTCACAGGAACACGGGGTTGCATTTTCAGGGATACTCCAATTAGGGAAATATCCCAGGTTCAAATGAATCATATTAAAACGGAATCGGGTTAGAAGAAACCTATGATATGGGCGATTCACTATATTAAGATAGATTTCAGGTCCTTGTTGGCTGGATATGATAAGGTTGGTCCTCACAGTAGGTTTTTTTAATTCCGGTTCTTCTCTCTCCAGACTTAGCATTTGTCCCATTGCACCCTTGATTAGTGCAATGTCCTTTGAGGTTATTGACTCTGGTGAGAAAAAAAGCTCTGGTCTCCCTAGCTTGACAAAACTGTTTTTAATGTATGTCAGCCACTGAATCTTATTATTGTTGTCTAGGTGTAGACAATCTTTCAGAATAATATGATTCAGGGGGATTTCCTGGTTTAACCAGGTCTTCATCCAATATATTAAAGGGGCCATTTTTTATCCTATCTGAAATAAAGCCTTCCCCAAGTTCGGTGTGGATAGTATATGAGGGAGTAGACTGTGGCACTGAGAGGACAGATCTCAAAAAATGTATTTTCAGTAATCTGCAAACAATCCGGGGAACGATATCCCCAAATTGAACTACCATAAGTGGCCACTGCGAGGCATTTTGCTTTGTAGATTTTCATTAAAGCTACTATAGGCCTTGCCCCCAATTTTTTCGAAAAACCCTGGAGAGCAGAGGTGGTTCTTGCCAGGGAAATGTTTCTGTTTTTTATCTGCGGTCCCCTGTTCCCTCTTTCATCAAAAGTTATCCCCAGATAGGGGAATGTAGATAATCTACAGAGTTCTTCTTTTCCGCAGGTGAATGTTTTAAAGTATTTCTTCCTAGAACACCTTCCCATAATCATGATCTGGGACTTCTTAGCATTTATTTTAAGATCCAGGGAACCCATAAAATTCTCAAAAACATCTAGGAGGCGTTGTAATCCAACCCCGGTCCGCGAAAGAAGGACAGCGTCATCCACGTAGAGCAGAACTGGAATACCAAGTCAAGGGTGGCCTCCTTTAGTGCAGGTTCCAAAGCGTTTATGTATATCATAAAAAGAAGGGGGACTTGCCTGACCCCCCTTTGAGTTAAAATGGCTGGTGCAACGGCCCTCCGAGGTGACCCTGACAGAGGCTAATAAGCCAGAATGTAAGTCCGCCAGAAGGTTAACTAAGGCCCTATCAAGACCAATATTAAGTAAAATTTTCCACAGCTTTGACCGATTTACAAGGTCAAAAGCTGATGAGAGGTCCATGAACCCCAAGTACATGGACCGCTCCTTGGCCTTAGTGTATTTATCCAAAAGCAGGTGTAAGTTAAGACAATGGTCTAGAGTACTCCTTTTTGGTCTAAACCCATATTGCACATTGGACAGGACCCCTTTATCGTTCCCCCATTCATTCAATTTAAACAAGATGACCCGTCCCAGAATTTTAACCGAGGAGTCAATTAATGAAATGGATCTATAACAAGAGGGGGTCCTGCCTGTTTACCTTCTTGAAGACAGGGATGATGATCGATTTTTTCCACGAGGCCGGTATGTTATCCTGGTTTAAAACATTAAAAACATTACACAAAATCTTTGACCAGAATTTCGGTGCGCATTTAAAGATATCTGCAGGGACCCCGACAGGGCCAGGAGCCTTGTTTTTAGGGTCAGGTCTATCGCTCTTTCCACTTCTGAAACCTCGAAGGTTACAGTAGAACCCTCGATACTAAGAGGGATGTCCCCCATTTGTGTTTCATTGCTAGGGTCAGAGTATATTTTGCCAAAGTGTTTTATCCATTCCTCATCTGGAATGTTAGCCTCAAGTGGGGAATTCTCCTCACCCGAGAATAACGGTTGGTTTACAATTTTCCAAAACAGTCCGCTATTTTTTAGGGTATCCGGGGCAAGTAGTTGGGCCCATGCTTCATCTTTTAGCTCTTTTTTCCTGTCTAAGATAGCTTTTTTGTACGCAGATCTTAAGCTAACTATTTGAGCTCAATCTTTTGGTGTGGCCTTCAGGGCCCTAAGTAGGTCCCCATGTGCCTTAGAGCATGTTTTATTAAACCATCTCTTGCCATAATGCGTCTTCTGTCTTGAGTAAACTTTGGTTTATTTCTCTACAGATATTGTCGAAAGCAAAAACCACATCTTGATTTTGCGCCTGGTTTGCTAGACATACGGCCACCTCTTCCTCAACTTTATCCAATACCTCTACTAAGAAGGTTTCAGGGACTATATTTGACCATTTTAGCCTGCGTATATACATAAGAAGGGTCAGAAGGGAATATTTAATGACCATGCATTGCTATCATCCCTAACGTATTGCAGACTAATTAATGGAATAGCAATGGGTCAGATAGGGTAGAACTATCTAAAAAACGGTGTGATCAAAACAAGGATGCAGTCACGAAATCCACAAGGAGTAATTCGTGGTGAAAAATAATTTTTCCCATCAGATACCCATCCTGTACCGCCCTACATCATTTGGGAACCTTCACCCGAAGGAAGTGGTAAACATCCACTGTAGATTAGGTAGACTGTAGCCTAATCTGGTGAAAGGAAACTGGGATGTAGTGGCAAATTGAGTGGCATCAGGGGGTAATCTGACTAGCAGTGCAAAACATTAATAATGGTGGTGCTAAGTGCAAAATAAGTGGGTAAGATTGGGTTGTGGAAGTGGAAGGGGACAATTTTAATAGAATCCTATCCACACCCAAGGCTAAAAACAGAGCAAAGTAGTGTTCAACAAATGACTACTAAGATGGCTTGTAGGTCCACATGTTTCTGCAGTTGGTGTAGAGTCAAACGATCTCTTCCTGCTTCATCAGGACCTTAACATAATGCTACTGCTTAGTGTACAAAAAGTGAGGAAAATAAATGAAATTCATATCACCTGGAGTGCGTCCATGTAGATGATTCAGGTGGTCAAGTAATAACAGTGGACAGACAAACAAAAAGGGACACACAGTTAATGGCCATAGTTCACAAAAACAACAATTGTAAAGAATTGCATTTGCCAATGGTTTTTAGGTCAATGGTTTCTACTAAGTAAACAATCCTGTATTTGTCGTCATATTCAATCATATTCAAATCGAGGACAACGGATGAAATTGTATCCACTCACCCAATTTGTGGGGAATACACTCTCCACCTCACCTGGCTGCAGCTCAGGTATAAATGGAGCACCGCTCTATAAGGAATGAAGAAGAAGGAAGGTGAAGGAAGGACTAACGAGCTGTGTTTAGTAACATTATCTTGGAAGAAGGATTTTGTGTCGGGTAGTTTTATATTGAACACAGTGCATGCTAGTTTATCATTCAGTGGCTAGCATATTAGCCGATGTTTGTTCATGTATGTATATTAGTTGCCTTGTTTGTATCAAAAGGCAGCCTGTACACACAGCGGGGCGTTAGCAAACGCAAGCCCGATGGTGGTTCGTGTGAGGCGTTTATATTTATGGTTGATATCACATTTATTGTTATTGTTATTGTTAAGGTCGGTTTATATAGCGCCAAATCACCGACGGGTCTCAGGGCGCTTTTGACCGCAATGACATAACAGCCCGGGCAGCAACAGGAGGCGAGTTGGATCTATACTGAGCTCAACGCTGTTCTAAATAGAGTTGTCTTTAGGGCTTTCCTAAAGCGAAGCAGGTTTCCTTCCTTGCGAAGAGCTTCAGGCAGCTCATTCCACATTTTGGGCAGTAGGACCGAAAAGGATCTCCCTCCTTTTGTTGCTAGCCTGAACCGAGGACATACAAGCAACTGAGCCTCGGAGGACCTTAGGCTTCTTTCGGGCCTGTAGATGACTAGTCTTTCCTTGATATAGGAAGGGGCTTGCCCGTAGATAGCCTTGTGGGCTATGCAGAGACTCTTAAAAGCCGACCTTTGCGTCACTGGTAGCCAGTGAAGACTCAGCAACAGCGGGTTTAGTATATGCGCCTGCTTGTTGCTCGCGAGATATGGAGCAATCAAATAAGTATAGCAAGCGTCTGTTACATAGGGTGCTACACGCCAAATTTAACTCAAGATCTGTGCTTCGATTTTTAAAAATAGAGGGACGCCTCAGGCCATGTCTATTAAGCGAGCACGAAAGCATTGGGCGAGGCACCGTTAAAGACGTGAAGTATTGCTGCGTGTTCCCCGGCTGGCTTACCTGTCCGTCGGTACTCCGGACATCCGTCTGGGCTGTCTTCGTGGGAGGTACCTAGACGGACAGGAAGCCGCCATAAGAACGCTACCATTGCGTGCCCTGGAGTCACATGGTCACGTCAGCAATGCGTCAGGGTCTGATGGAATATGTAGTACGTCTGGATTATGTCAGACGTAATATGTAAATACGATAACAGAATGGAAAGCTGTCGTCACAGTGGCACGGGGATTGTAGTGCACACCGAATTCATGCCGCTTGAGATAAATTGCATGCCATAAGAATTCTACCATTGCGAGCCCTGGAGTCACATGATCACGTCAAAAAGACGTCAGGGTCTGATGGGAGATGTAGTACATCTGGATTTCATCTTACATCAGACGTGATAACAGAAACAAGTCATAGTTACTCGGGACATACAATGCACACAGATTATACAATGCACACAGATTATATGCCGCTTCAAATGCCAAGGCCTGTTACCTTCGCAACAAGTCATGTGTAAACGACTCGATGTTACTGATAGTCGTTTATTACAGCCTTGGATATGTTACCAAATAATAAGTACGTATTAGGGGGCCATTAAATTAACCAGAGATAAGGGACAGTATTCACACAAAAGTGAGAAATATGATTTAAGAAAAAGTGTAGAAGCCCCTTAGTAGTGTTTCAATAGCAAAATAAGGTGTAAGTGACCCAAGTGTTAAATGAATTGTGAGAATTGTTATTTGTAGGGCGATCACCTAGCAGGCACTCTACAAGCTGATTTCACGGTAACCTCACATCATGTTACACACCTCAATTGTAATCGTACCGACATTGATGGTGTTTACTTCGCAGGCAGCGATATAAGAACAGGACTGTAGGAGTTTTATCATTGCAGTATATTAGATTTAAACCGGATTATAGTGACATCCACGGGATATCTTCATTCAGTCCCGTTTTATCAGTCTGCAGTTTATGCACCCATCTTTGTTCTTTTCTAAATAGAAATGCGCTAATGTCTGAGATATGTGTGGGGATCACTGGTTGTTCCAACACGGTCCAGCGTAGATCGGTGGGTAGATGGTGGACTGATATGAAGTGGTTAGTTAGCCTAGTTGCTTGTTTATTGCAACGTATCGAACTCTTATGTTCTGATATCCTTAACTTCACTTTTCGAGTGGTCATGCCCACATATCTCTTTTCGCATGGGCAACTGATTAGGTAGATTAAATTGGCACTATTGCAGTTTGAGAACCTGCGCTGTTCCCATGCTCGTCCGGTGCCAATGTCAATCATTGTGGACCTTGAAGTCTGAGGACACGCCGCACATTGGCCGCAATGGTGATGGCCAGTGACTGCAGGCATATCCCATAGGGTACCTACTGCTCTGGGAATTTCACATCTTGGTCTCGTATGGACTAGTTTGTCCTTCAAATTTTGTCCCCTTTTAAAGGCAAAGAGTGGGGAAGGCAATGTATCGTTGCCTGTGTTGAGAATGCCCCAATGTCTCTTGACAATCCTGGTAACTTGGTTCGAAAGCATGCTAAATGTAGTAACGCATGTCATGCGTTCTGTTTTAGGTTTAGGGGGTAAAATTTCCAATAAGCTTGGTCTATTGTTGTTGGCCGCTCGTTTTTTAGATTGTTTAATCAATCTTTTTGGGTATTCTTTGTTTGCCAGATCTTGTGCCAGCCCTTTAGCATGTATCTCAAATGAAGAGCGGGTAGAGCAATTTCTTTGGATGCGTAAAAACTGCCGTAGGGCAGATTATCGCGCAGGGACTTTGGATGGCAGCTATGATAGTTTAGCAATGAATTACGTGCCATTGGTTTGCGGTAAAGTTCCGACACCAAACCTGCGGGCGTGCTCTTGATCAGTAGGTCTAGGAAGGCCAAACTATGGGTGTTATATTCCATTGTAAACTTCAAAAAACGGTTTCTCTGGTTAAGCCATTCATGGAACGCCTTGAGCTGTGTATCATTTCCTCGCCACACGACGAAGATGTCGTCTATGTAGCGTTTCCATGCCCGCAGACACCTAAGATGGGGGTTGGTGTCTGCAAGCACGTGCTCCTGTTCAAAATGGTGCACGTATAGATTAGCGAGACTAGGGGCAAAAAACGCTGCCCATACTAGTCCCGCTAATCTGTAAGAAACAGGGAGTCCTCAAAGGCGAAGAAATTCTCTGTCATAGCCAGAGTGGCTAGTGTCATGATGAATCTGACTGGTGTTATGGATTTCAGATCTCTGGCAAGTAACAATTCCTCTATGACTTCTAGTGTCTCAGTTTGTGGTATCGAGGTATACAAGCTCTCAACGTCAAATGACACTAAGATGTCAGTTTGCATGTCAAACTCGATGTTGGGCAATAGCCTCAAGACATCTTTCGTGTCCATTAAAAACGTAGGCATTTCTCGTACCATAGGTTGCAAAAAAAACATTGACAAAGGTCGATAGAGGTTCCAGGAGTGAACCTATCCCAGATATTATGGGACGTCCTGGAGGAGGGCGCTGTATCTTATGGATTTTGGGTAATTGGTAGAAATATGGTGTTACTGGGTTTGGGGTTCGAAGTTATTGTCCCTCTTTTGGGGTTATCCACCCTTCAGTGAGTGCCTCCTCGACAATATGTCCTATAGTGTTCGTTAGTCTCTCTGTTGGGTCTACTGAGAGTTTCTTATAAGACCTTGTGTCGTTGAGTTGGCGCAGGCACTCAGTTCGGTAAGTTTCCACGTCTAAAATTACCACTGCTCCCCCCTTATCCGCAGGTTTAACTACAATCAGGGGATTGTCTGCCAACTCCCTGATTACATCTTGTTCTTTTCTGGATAAATTGTGGAAGGTCTTCTGCCTAGATTTGAAGAGTTCCTGCATGTCAACAGCCTCCTTAAAGGTGAGAACCTTAGGTGGCAGACCTATGGTCGTAGGATTGAAAGTCGAGGGTCTTTTTAAGCCTGTGTTCTCAGTATAGTTGGTGTGTTCCATTACTTTTGTCTTGTTTGCAAACATATAGTGGAGTCTGATTTTACGATAAAATTAACCCATTTCAATCTGGGCCAGGAATGGATCAGTCATATTCGTGGAGACAAAACCTAACCCTTTGTTTAGTACATGTTCTTGAGTTTCTGTGATTGGATAAGAGCTCAAATTAATGACTAAACTTGTGCCGCTGAGGTCCCTGCTTGGTCTTGTGGGACCCTCTTCCCAC
Source organism: Lissotriton vulgaris (assembly GCF_964263255.1). Classification (NCBI taxonomy): domain Eukaryota; kingdom Metazoa; phylum Chordata; class Amphibia; order Caudata; family Salamandridae; genus Lissotriton; species Lissotriton vulgaris. Next base: position 504,387,708 of record NC_141687.1, on the reverse strand, counting down.
TCCTCAGATCCATGGTCTGGGGTGGAAGGTTCCAACGGACCTGTCCTTGGCGGGGTGTTCTTTGGCGGCCCCGGCTTCTCCTGCCTGATCCTAAAAAAGGCTGCTGGTTAAAGTCACCATATAATTGTGGTGGACCGTAGGGATTTATCATGGGTGGAAACTGATGGTGGCCCCCATGGTGAAGGCTGCCACCAAGGTGGAACCTGGGGTTGGGAAAAACCTTGGTTGTACCCTCTCCAACCCCTTCTGTTACCGCCTCTCCCTCTTTGTTTAAATGACGGGTTGCTAGTGCTGGAACCGTCTGAATCGCTGGAAACTCCATCTGAACTGGAGCTTCCATAGTTGAATCCTCCTTTCTGTCCATTTCTGGTATTCGCAGAAGGTGAGAAGTCATCACTTGTGTAGGGATAGACTTTGTCCATCGCAAATCTGGCCAGGTCTTTTTTAAACTTTTCCAGTTTGGTGAACAATATTGTGTCCCTGAACTCTTTGCTAGATTTGTTGCCATCCTCTTGGTGTTTGGAGAATACTTTGCTCGATGAAATGGTGGTCTTGATTTGACCTTCTAGAACTTGGATCTCCACTAATATTTTGTCTGCTGTCTTTTTGGCCGTTTTTATAATAAGGACCAGCCAATCGAGTGTGCACTTCCACGCTATAAGCGACCAATCATGGAGGAAGTCCTTATCGTCTAAGAAAAGACGAGGGACATTACCTACAATGAGGCCACTTGGGGCACAGTTGCCTCTCAGATATTCTGCCATCACAATTCCATGTACGCAGACCCTTGCTTGTTTTTTTTTAAGAATTAGTATTTTAGCCCAACCTTCCTCGGAATTTGTTGGGTTGGTAGGTATCATATCAAGCATGCTAAGATTTTCGTAAAGTAACGTTTGAATCTCATTCTCGTCAAAGGCTAGGCCTAGATTGGTGGCCATGGTGTATTGTCTAGTTCTTTACAGCGAAAAAAGTCCCTCAACTAAACCAAATCTCCCACTTCGCAACATTTATGGAATATAGCTCGTTAGTCCTTCCTTCACCTTCCTTCTTCTTCTCTCCTTATAGAGCGGTGCTCCATTTATACCTGAGCTGCAGCCAGGTGAGGTGGAGAGTGTAATCCCCACAAATTGGGTGAGTGGATACAATTTCATCCGTTGTCCTCGATTTGAATATGACGACAAATACAGGATTGTTTACTTAGTAGAAACCATTGACCTAAAAACCATTGGCAAATGCAATTCTTTACAACAATTGTTTTTGTGAACTATGGCCATTAACTGTGTGTCCCTTTTGTTTGTCTGTCCACTGTTATTACTTGACCACCTGAATCATCTACATGGACGCACTCCAGGTGATATGAATTTCATTTATTTTCCTCACTCTTTGTACACTAAGCAGTAGCATTATGTTAAGGTCCTGATGAAGCAGGAAGAGATCGTTTGACTCTACACCAACTGCAGAAACATGTCGACCTACAATCCATTTTAGTAGTCATTTGTTGAACACTACTTTGCTCTGTTTTTAGCCTTGGGTGTGGATAGGATTCTATTAAGATTGTCCCCTTCCACTTCCACAACCCAATCTTACCCGCTTATTTTGCACTTAGCACCACCATTATTTATGTTTTGCACTGCTAGTCAGATTACCCCTTGATGCCACTCAATTTGCCACTACATCCCAGTTTCCTTTCACCAGATTAGGCTACAGTCTACCTAATCTACAGTGGATGTTTACCACTTCCTTCGGGTGAAGGTTCCCAAATGATGTAGGGCGGTACAGGATGGGTATCTGATGGGAAAAATTATTCTTCACCACGAATTACTCCTTGTGGATTTCGTGACTGTATCCTTGTTTTGATCACACAGTTTTTTAGATAGTTCTACCCTATCTGACCCATTGCTATTCCATTTTAGCCTGCGTCCTTGGTCTTTAACGGTCGCATTTAGTCCACCCTTGTGTTACGCCGTTTTCATGGAAAATATGTCCGTAGACATTATTTCCACGAACACCGAGTTATGATCACTGAAGACCGAGACCTCAGTTTTATATATTAAAACTTTACACAACAAAAAGGAAGACATGAAAATATAATCAATGATAGTACCATCATCTATTCCCTTAAATGTAGGAGACCTACACCCACCTTCCCCGCATGCCGACTCGTATAGGTTCCATCTGGCCAGGAAGTATTCAAGGGCCTCCCGCCGTTTAGAATGTTCAAGGTGCATAGGTAAAGAGTAAGGGGGGCCTTCTTCTTCTAAACTGGCACACGGTAGGTTGCAGGGGTGTATATTAAAATCCCCAAGGAATATTATTTCAAAAGTATTCACATTTACACTGTAGACTGACAAAAGTTTTTCCAATACATCAAAATTATAACTGGTGCACTCATTTGCACTTGAATTATAAAAGTTGATAAATAAAATCTTACTCTTATCAGGGATGGATAGTTCCACAATTAAACAGTTCTCACAGCCTGAAATACATTGAGATAGTGTGCCCTTTATGTCAAGTTTAAATAAGCTTAGTAAGCCTCCCTTGGCTCTTCCTGCGGCACTACTAATTGCTGGGATGCAAAAGTGTCTATAACCATCCAATGAGAAACTGTTTGTCTGGTCCCATGTCTCTTGAAAAGCAATAATGTCATAAGTTTTTAATATGTTAATCCACGTGTCATTCCCTGCTTTAGCCTTGATACCAGCAATGTTCCAGGTTGCAATTCTGAAGATAGGAGGTGGGGGCTGGGCTTTAGTCCTGGGTTCGTTTGACTGTCAATCATTTTCCTCCAGTGAAGATAGGGGGTATAGCGATTTGCCAGAGGAAAGACTTGATCAGCCGGTAACAGTATGGGTCAAGTCTATTTGGTGGTTGATATGCATTTTGCGGGTGACAGACGAAACCCCGCCTAGGTAGAGTAACTGGAAACTTAGACTGATCAAATTGTGAAGGCGCAGGGTTACTAAGATGATTATAAAAGAAACCAATGGGGCCGTGCACATACAATATTATCCCCGATTGGTAAGGAAGCTGCTCTAAGTAAAACTGTAGCCACATGCTGCGGGTGCTTAAAATTTACAATAATGCAGTCCCCCCTAGTATTCTTCCTAGAGTTTCCTATCCAGCTGACTCTTCGAGTGGAGATTATATCATTAGAGAAGGCGAGTGGAAAACCGCAGTTCCTGCTTAACCACAATAGCGATTTATTTTTCAAGGCCTCATGTGTTTCTAGCCTAGAGTCAGTGAGATAAGAGTCCACCTCAGGAACATTAGTTAATACAACAGTATATGGTACACACTCAAGGGGGAAGATTAACTGGAGCTCTTCTCTTAGCCACACTCCTCCATTCATTATTCCCCCCACCTACAGATGTCTGGTTACTAGAAGTTGTAGGGAGTGGTTGGGTTACTGGTACTGGGGGTGGTTGAGAGGATGGTACCAATGGGGGTTGAGTGGCTGGTACAGTTTGTACATTTGTTGTGGCCCTATTCCACCCATTGCCGGAGCTGCCTGCATCCTTATTAGCATTATTTGCATTATTGCCAACCTTGAGAGACTTCTGTCTTTTGGTCAAGGTTAAATGAGAGTTCAAAAGACTACCCAGTCTAGATACCTCTTGTGTTACCTGGTCTAATTTTTCCTCAAGAGGTTTGATCAAAAGTTCGAATTTTGATTCAATTAAACTTGCCAACAGGTCAATATGGGCAGGAAGCAGGTTAATCATCTCAGCATTATTTGCGGTCTCAGCTACACTCCCTAGACTGGTTGATTGAGTCCCAGTCTTTTTTGATTTCCTGTCCCTCCCCCCCGCTTAGCTGGTACCTTCCTACAGGCCCTCAATACTCTTCGTACAGGCGAGGATGCAGGTGAAGGTGCAGGTGAAGGCCTCGGGGAAAGTATCGGGGAGGGAAGTGATGTAATTTCCAAGGATTTATCCCTCTCTTCCTGTCTCTGTTCTGGAAGTATGTCGTTGGCACTAATTACGATCGAGTCCTCATTGCAACTACGATCCAGAGCAGGAGAGACTAAGGGGGCATGCAAGCTTGTTGGTGAGACCGGAGGGCTTACCCGGTTTAAAGAAAGACGCCTTTCTTTATTAATTTTACTGACCACCTTTACCAAGTAATTGTCCATTGTGCTAGTCACAAGCGGTGTTTTAGATGATCTAAGTATAGACATTATAGTGTACCTAGATTATAGAGCTAAGCACTTTCATTTTAGTGACACGGGTATTATTGCAACAGGCAAAGATTACCAAACAATTGCCTTAACTTCAAATACATCAAACAGGGACCACAGTACAAATAAAAATAGTAAGTCTCACAGTTTTGAAGTGTCCAGGGGCAAAAGAACCAAGGTCCGTGGCCCAGCCCAGCCTCGGTCTGCCACGGACAGCAACAGACGGCCCTGCCCTTGTCCCAGGCTTCTCCCGGCGCATGCCCGTGCGCGTCCCGCGGGACGAGGGACCAACGGTGCCTTTATGCGCCTCCTGGCGCTGCTCAGAGGCGTCACTGGTGGTCCGGCCGGGGAGCAGGCGGAGCAAAGCCCGGCCCTCTGCTGCTGCGGCTGAGTGCGGCGGAGCAAAGCCCGGCCCTCGATGGATACTGCACGCTGGAAAGGCTTCCCCCAGGACTCCGCGCCGACTGTGCCTTTATGCGCCTCCTGGCGCTGCTCAAAGGCATCACTGGTGGTGATCACGGGGTGGGAGGGACCCGGCGGAGCCAAGCCCGGCCGGGGAGCAGGCGGAGCAAAGCCCAGCCCTCTGCTGCTGGTGCTACGGCTGAGTTCGGCGGAGCAAAGGCCGGCCCTCGATGGATACTGCACGCTGGAAAGGCTTCCCCAATATAGACTAAAATCTTATCTTGTTTGACGTTAGATTTCTGTGGTGCATCTGTGCTGTTATCTTTAACTTGTTGTGATCCTTCAGGATTAAGTACTGTTACAGTGGGTACTACTCAGTATGCACACAAACCCCTGTGAAATCTGTGGGGCACTAATCGGTATCTGGAGCTATTAGATGTTAGGTGCTGAACTCCAGAAGGTTCCACTGTAAAACTTTCCAGGGATAAAAATAACATGTTTTGAGGGTTTTGGAGGTTTGGCAAAGAAGGTGACCTCACAAGTCTAAGGAGGCATATTGCTTTTCGGGGGAGGTGAGTTGTGGGGGGGTGTATATTATTGATAAAATGGTCACACCCACCACATGATGGTGAATTGAGATGTGTGTGGCCGGCAGTAAGGGAAGGGTCTATGGGCACCCATTTCATGGGGGTGGGGTGGAAATACAAGGCAGCGTGGACAACGGAGACACCTACATGTACGTGTTCAGCCAAGCTCAGTCACACAGCGTACTTATTGCATTTCTAGCAAAAAATCCCCTCACACACCAATGCCGGCACTACGCTCCAGTATGCATAGGTGTGGGGGCAGGGTAGTGAGGCTCCCTTGCTTCAGACTGAGGACAGTAGAAACCCAGGAACAAACAGGCAGAGAATGCTGAATTATGTTTAAGATTCGCATTAAATCCCCATAACTTTGCGTCATATGTATTCTCTAGCCACAAGTGAATCCTGCTTGTAGCTAATTCGGCTGCAACTGAAACAACAAGCATGTGACTATTTCGACCCCATTCAAATAAACATTGCAGCACCTGTCTAATCAAGATCAAAAAGTGTGTCAACTGCGTAAAATCGGTAACCTGGAATAAGCATGCTTTGTCTGGCCAGAAAATGGGTTTTGGTGGAAATGCTAGTAAATCCCAAACCAGCAGCAGTATATCAGCTGATGAAATTCCAACATGAACACGCTGACAAAGGGGCAAGAGAGGAAGGCATCCACCCAGTCGCACAGGTGCTAGGGTGCAAGGTTCCCCTCATCTTTCCGCACACAGGTCGACTGTTCTATGAGATTTTGGGCGTTGGGAAAAAGTGGGAAGGTGGGGGCGACCAGCTTGTTCCAGCAATACTGGTGTGGCAATCTTATGTTCAAAACACACAAATAACGGCGATTAATGTGCTACCTCAACTGCACAAACAGTGGTGCCCTCGCCTTTTCCACATTACAGAGACAGGCGGTGGTAAGGCGTTGGCACAGGGCAGGCCGCCAGAGGCTATGTGACCGAGCCACATTACTGGCAGCTTGGCAATGAACCTTATCCAGGGATTTGAGTGGGATGAAAAAACTGGGTGGAGGGTAACTAAGGGCATGGTATAAAAACACCTAAGCTAATAATTTGCGTTTAGCATAGTGTGCTGCCATTCAGGTATTTGGATGTTTCTATCATTGCATCCAGCTATCCATATACAACAAGTAACATTACACATTAAACAAGCCAGGACTATATGCAGGGCAGAGTCTTGTTTATCGATGCAGTGTAACACGATACAGGCACCTGTGTTACGTTACATGTAAGCAGGGGCGGCTCTAGTCTCATGGCGGCCCTAGGCAGGAAGCGTAGGTAGGGGCCCTGGAAGAAGGGTTCCTGGCGGGGCAGAGCCCCCCAGAACTCAGGAAGGTGTTACAGAGCCGGAGGCTACCAAATCCCTGCCAGGGGCCGCCACGCAAGTATGTATCCATCCTCAGAGGATTATTATATTAAGGATATATATTGGCGTGGTGGCCTCTGGGGTTTGGTGGCCCTGTGCAGGTGCACAACTTGCACATGCCTAAGGCCGCCCCTGATGTAGGTGAGGATTGGTACACCTCCGTCATGTTACAAGAAGGCAGCGAGTTCCCCGTACTGTATTAAAGGACATTATAATAAGAGTACAGATGGAAATTTACTAATAGAAGCCAGTATGCACTTTCCCCAATAGCAACAGAACAGGTATAAGAGTAAAGGGATTTTCGATCCTTGAAACATGGCCAACAGGAAAAGGGAAATCCCCCTCCATCAGCTACAGTAAAAGTGGAAAAGGTGCTGTCCCATGGGGACAGCTAATTCGGAGGGGGTCCCTAGCCTGTCACAAGCCGCTCCTGGGGGAGGGCTGGGCAACTTCCACTCGAAACATGGAAACCGAATCTTCCAAAGGGTTCCTCAGAGAAGCATAAAGGGAGCTCAACCCGCCCCTTTCAGCACTTCACAAAGCAGGAGTGTCCATGACACACTGCTTTTGGAAGGAGGCGGCTTGATGGGAAGTGGTAAATTACAGAGTGGAGTCTGTGCCATCAGAGATCTCACTCAGACGTGCACCCCTCCTCTTACTCAACACGGACCAGGCGGCTGCTGTCAGGAAGGACCCTTACAAAGCACACGTTCGGTCCGCTGTATATTTCTACATGCACACACCCAATACACTCCTACAACAAGCATTTGCAATGCAATAGGACTTGCATTTACGCGAGACCTATTACATTGCAGGCGGATGGCCGGGCGGGGTCAGGGGGGCATGAACAACGGGTGTACTGAGGGGCGAGAAGGCACGGCAGAAAATAGTACTCGAAGTAAAGCAGCCAGTAGCTGTGTAATGTTACAAATTATGACATAGCCTTCATACGGAGGGACTAACAGGCCTGTAAACCAATGGAAGGCAGCATTTAGTAAAGGACAAAGACACAAGGCAATGAAAAAGATGGGTGGGGGAGTGGGCGTAGCTTCTCTCTCGTACTCAACTACCCCAGATCAACCCAAGAACAGCACTTGCACGCTGGCTCAGGGCTTGACCTAAAAAGGATTTACACCATCAGATGATTGTGAGGTTTGGATAACAGATATGCTACCGCTCAAATGTCTTGAGAATCAGTGATCAGATTCGTGTGAACTATTTGAGGCACATTCGCATGGGTCTCCACTAGGTAAAGATAACCAAGACACCCGTCAAGTGTGATGGTGCTCCAAGAAGTTTAAAACTTCTAGTGAAGAAAATAAAACAGCAATAGAAGACAAAATAAGAAATCTCTCATGTTCATTGTACTATTTGTTTAGAATGTTTTGGTTGATTTAAATTTTGTGTGCTTCATGAAGTTAGGCATTGTTATAAAAAGAAGGATGACCACTTTTATTGCACATTTTGTGGATTTAGAGAGAATTATAATTTGGACCTTGTAGATAAATGCACATCATCTCTCTATTAATGCCCCCGGCCTAGTACTGCCTCATAAAAGACTTTGAATATACAAGACCTTTAAACATATTGCTATCATTACCCTTTTGGCCTTTCACTTCCTTTCTCCTACCCACCCCGCATTGGGTCACATTTTAACCATTAGGGTATACAAGCATACTATTTGATGAAAATAAATACACACTTTCTCTGCCACCAGAGTGCATCATGTCTTCATTTCTATCCCATTGAAACGGTTTGCATTCACAAGCACTATCTATTGAGATATGAAATATTTGTTTAAACATTAAATTGTGCAATGACGTTGACAGCAGCTTGAATGCATGTTGTGTACTTGTGTATAACTCGGTTTGATTCTTCACAATAAAGCCACAACTGATCCATGTATCTTTAGGAAAATACCTTCTCTGCTCAATCAATGGACAGAGTGGTTATCTGATGTATTTAAGCACCTTGTGAGAGCTAATCCACTGTACATATCATGTCTTTGACTACTTATTTCACTGCTTTTCAATCTAATTCCCTTCAACATTGTATATCTTACGAATAATTATGTTGTAAACTATATTTTACTGATTGTGACTAATTCTGAACACGTCAGAAGGTTGGCTACAATATGAACATTCTTAATATGGAATTTCTAAAAGGCAATATATTTTAACTTCCAGGACATATCATTGGTGAAATCTATGAAGAACCCCCCTGCAAGTGTAAAGCTCGTCATGGAAACCATATGCATCTTAAAAGGTGTGAAACCGGATAAGGTTCCAGACCCATCAGGTTCAGGAAAGAAAACTGATGATTACTGGGGACCAGCAAAGAGAGTTTTGGGTGACATGAAATTTCTACAGTCACTTCATGAATATGACAAGGACAATATTCCTCCTGCGTACATGAGTATTATAAGGAAGCAGTACATCACCAATCCTGAGTTTGTGCCAGAAAAGATTCGAAATGCATCGACTGCAGCAGAGGGTCTTTGCAAATGGGTCATTGCAATGGATTCCTATGACAAGTAAGCAACCTTATAAAAGCATATTGTGTTTAGTGTCAAACAGTGAAGTTAGAGCCAACTTAGATGAGATGTTGGTGCTGCGCAATTTCTTGTGCTATCTAGTGCAGCTTGGCTGCTATGATTGATCATGTCATTGAATTTGTATTTATTTAGACTTTCCTCTGTTACCTTATCAACCTGAAGGGTGTCAGTACACTTTAAATTGAATAGTAAACATTTGAAGGATTGATATATTGATCAATCACTTAACTACAATTAAACTATAGCATTTTTAACTTTTAAAATAGAGCGATTAATGTAGAAAGAGGGCAAAAACATATTAGATGCATGTTCGCCAAGCGGAGATAAAACACAGAATTACACATTTAGGTTATGATATTGTATATTGCTGTAATGGGTTGTATTTAATTGCCAACAAATAAAATAAAACCAAAAATTGTTCTCTTCCGACATAGGAATTAAACGTCTCAAGTCCCGATCAATGGGTATGTAAGTAGTCCACTGTTTCTAGATACCCTTTATAATCCCAGCATGCAAAACATATCATGTTCTATTTATGATTTACTATTCTTCACTGCACATTTTTGTACCTTCAAGCCAAACTTTGGCTTGAAGAGGAACTTGAAGAAATCCGATCATATCTCTCTTGCCATCAAAAACCTTCATGGCTTCTAGTGGCACATTCAATAGACATTAAACTTCTGGTGACCCCAAAGTTGAAACCTAAGATCAAGCAAGGGAAATGTCATCACACAAGCCTCTTTTCAATGATTTAAACTTGGGGAAAGTCAATGTGGGTGCAGTGCACACAACTGTGAGAATTGTTATTTCCCTGTCTCATGAATCGTTCGAGGCTCACTTTATTCAAGAAAAAACTGAAAACAAGGTTCTTTAAAGAGGATTTCCCATCCTGATAAACCCCTTGGAAATAAAGGCTCATGGACTGCAAAATGGCCATTGCTGAAACTAGTATCTAATAAGCCATGGGAAACGGCCTCTACAGCGAAGCCGTTTCCACGAAATCCTTTACCACGCATGCTTTACAACGCATGCGTGTTTACAACGAGAGGCTTTACCACGCATACCTTTACTACAAAATACGTAGTAAAGGCATGTGTGGTAAATGAAAAAAAAAGGGGGGTTTGGAGGGTCTCCCCCATAAAAAAAATAAAGCGTTGGGATAAAAAGGGGGGCTGGGGGGGGTCTCCCCCCCAAAAAAACAAAACTTACCTGAAAAGCCGAAGTGAAGACGAAGCTGAAGCAATCGACGTTGTTAGAGAGGAAACGGAAAGTAACTTCCGCTTCCTCTCAACGACGTACGACCGACGTAACCAAAGAAGAAGGAGAGAAGGCGAGTTAAAAGGTAAGGGGCATTTTAGTAAAATAAATATATATATATTAAGGGTTAAGGGCAGGGGTAAATATAAGGAGTGGAGGCAGGGGGCATTTAAGGGGAGAGTTATAACCTTTATCACGAGTATGCCCTCACCATGCATACATTTACAACGAAAAACGTTGTAAATGTATGCGTGGTAAAGGTATATTCGAGGTAAAGATTAAGCGTGGAAAACGAATTCCGTTGTAACGCATGCATGGTAAAGGCATGCGTTGCAACGGAATTCGTTGTAACGTCATACATTCATAAGCCATTAGGTCATTTATCGGGCAGTACATTATATGATCCTTAGTCTAAGGGTAGTAGATAGTTTTCAAGAACTAACCTTCAATCTTCAGCCATTCCTCTCACAAGGTAGTTCTCAAAAAAGCCCTTTATTGATACTAATAATAAGGAAGTATCAAATATACCTCATTCTCAAAGTCCATGTGCAGATTTTGCACGATAAAATGTTGGAGATATTGCCCTGAACAACAGGAGTTATATTGCATGAATATGGAGATTAGGACCTTCCAATTTTATAGAAATCTAATTCATGTGTTCCAGTTTTCCTTGTGTATGATGAAATGGAAGAATGCCGGTGCTACCCTCAAAGAATGTGATAATGTGTTGGATAAACCAGATATATTTAGAGACAGTAGGGGATGTACGAAAACACTATTGTATATTTTGGTTGAGAAAGCCACTCCGACGATTGTGCCATGCTTCATCATAGTGTAACTTGTCCCACCCTAAGAAGGTGATACTCTCATGGTGGTCTCACCCTCAGTGTGAGGGAGTTCAAGGTAACCATTACTGGGTAAATAAGGATACAGAATACTGTTATAACTGCAGCTGTGCCCACTACTACATGTGTAAATGTATATGATAATACTTAGGAATTCTGCATGGCCGTCTTCTGAAGATACATTGTAAAAGCACACGTGTTCAATAATCTGTGTTGTTGCATAATTTTTTGTTAAGGTGATATCTACCTCTTTTTATAATAGTATATAAACACATTAAAAACATGCACCTTCTGGGTTAGGCAATTGTGCTTGAAAAAATTGCATTCTTAACCCAAATATTAATGCAGTCACTATCCCACTTACATATTCGTGAACATCTTGGGAAATTAGGGTTCTAGCAATCCTTAGTGGCATTAGGAGTGTGATAATAGTAAAATATTTACATACATCTACACATGCCATGCCCAGTTAAGCCCTTATGGTATGGTTTTTAAGTGAGGACACAGTGTGTCCCAACATCTCCATGTCTGCGTAGTGCAGAGAGCGTGTTGCATCATGATGTAGTGCATTTGGATACTAGGAAAATGTAGAGAGAGCTATTCTCACATAGAATTCCTTGTTAAAATAAGGTTCTAATGGCACTTAAAAGGTCCAAAGGGTACCAACAAAACCTGTGTGTCTACTCACATTTTAATACAGCACATTGTAATGAAAAGAAAGCTGTATGACTAGGAACATGTGGGTATTTTTACAGGAAACACAAAGCTTACTTTATCTTATTAAATAAGTGGAAACAATTATCCACATGCCGAAGTTGGTGTTAAATGACAATAACGTGGGTGATTAATCCTGCTGTTATCCTTTAGTTTTGGATACTGAGAGCCCCATTATATAGGTGCTTTATACAGATCACAAAATACTTTCCAACTTAGGGGCCTATTACGACCGCCACTGTACCGGGAAACTGGACCGACCGCCATGTAGATTAGGATGCCACAGCCACAGTGGTAGTGTCATCCCACATGCATTGCATTGTGGTGGGCAGTGCTGTAAGCAGCACCTGCTACAATGCAATATATGCATGTTGCGCATTTGCATGCAAAACGTGGCAGACAATGCGGGGTGCCTGCCACATTGTGCATGCAAACGGAGGGGGGTACCATAGGTACCCCCAGGTGCACACCCAACCGCTGGGGTCCCGCAACGGGCCCCCAACAATGATATCCGCCTGGCTTTCCATGGCAGAGTCTCCGCCATGGAAAGCCCTGCACCGCCGCCCATCATGATATGAATGGATGTGTCTTGGAGACACCGCCACCATATCTGAACCCTTTTCCGCTGGTAGCCTGTTTGACCGGCGTAAAATCGGCAGACAGTCTTTCCCTCCGCCGGGGTCCCCCGCTATCGTAGTATGGCGGGGGGAAATGGGAGGCGGGCGGTAGTAAATGAGGGGCAGATCGCCATCGCCATATGGGCGTTGGGGATCCGCCCACTATTATAATAGACCCCTTAGTATTCATAACCAACCATGGTTGCTCAAAAAAATCGTAAGTGGCATTTTGCTGTATTGGGGCGTTCAGAATGTGTAGTCAGAGACTCTATTGCACAAAAAACTCCTGTCCAGGGAGGTCAGAGAGATTTTATGGGGACATAATACCATCTCTCTAAAATACACTATGTGAAATATGTGTTTTTGGTTGAGGGGAGTGGACTCCTTACTCGAGCAACAACCACAATCCTTGCCAGGGTGAACCACAAAAGTATTTAAATAAACATGTGCTTAACTCTGATAGCGTGGCCCAAACACTGTCAACTTAGAGGCAATGTGTAAAGTAGTTTTGCAGCACACATTAATAAACTGAAAACACAACACAATAAAAATCCCACAACAATTTGGGAAAACAGAAAATTTAAATAAATAAAATTATACCTAAACAAAATTAATCCATTTGTTAGAAGCGGAGTTCTGAATTTTAAAACGTGTTAGTGAAAAATAGCACCTAGAAGATCAAATCGCCAACCAGAGTTATCTGGCCGGGCAAGACCAGGGCAAAATCTGAAGTTAAGACCAATCATGGTGGAGGCAGTTCGGATACATAAGGTTGACTGGGCCCAGTTTTGCTTAGCTGTGGACTTGGAAAAAATTTCGGATAAAAGTCCAGGAGGAAGATCACCAGGTCAAGGGAGCAGGCTGTGTCCTAGGAGGAGGCGTTGTACCTGGAGAGTGCTGGATGAGGTCTCAATAAAACTGTCAACTATTGTAGGAAAACCTCATAATATGAGAAGGGGAATTTCCTGGCTGATGAAGCCGTTGTCGATGGGGAGCCTGTCACCATTAAGTCCGATGAAGACTTACACAATGTTTTGAAAGTTGAAAACCTCCAGCGGGACACAATGGCAAGCTGTAGCCGAAGAGGGCTCCACAAGACCAGTACTCAGAAGTCCTACAGAACAAGATTTGCTAATGCAGGGAAGAACATAGCGAGAGGTACCGCAAGGTCATACTACCAACGTTGCACCTTGGGTGGATTGGGTGGCAGGTAGGTCCCGGTCATCTGTTGTTTTTTTTCAAAGTCCCAAGTTTTAGGGTTAGGCAGAAGCAGCACCTCAAACACAACTTGCAAGGATCCAGGACCGGGTGGGATTCCCTAAGGGGATTAGAAGTCACTTTAGTAGAGGCAAAGTACAGAGTTTAAGGTCTTTGGATCTTATGTCCCTGTAGCTCACGTAGGAGGCCAACCAACCAGCCGTTGGAGTCACTCTGGTAGTCCTGGGTTCAAGGAGCTGGTCTTCTCTCCTTTAAACAGCAAGGCATGTCTCAAGCAGCAGGGCAGTCCTCTGAAGAACAATGTATGCCTCAAGCAGCAGGGTAATCCTCTGGGTTACAAGCAGTCCTCTGAAGTCTTCTACAGGTCAAGGAGAGTAATAAAGAGATGGTTCAGGAGGTCCAATATTTATACCTGGTGCAGCCTTTGAAGTGGGGTTGACCTCCTGAATACGCTCACATGTGGTGACGAAAAGTTCTTCCCTTCCCTAGGCTTCCAATAGTCTGGGTTGAAAAAAGACTGATGCCTGGTTCCTTTGTGTGTTTGTGGGTTTACTGGAGGCAGTCTTTTGAAATGTAAGGGGGGGCAGGGAACGGCCATGCCCCATCCATCCTGGTAGGATTGGCCATCCTGCCAACACCTGGTCCCCTTTGCCTCACTGTCTGGGAGGAATACAAAAAGGCCAACTGCCACGCTATTCACAGCCCTCTGACCCAGGCAATAGGCACCAAATGGTTACGACAAGAAAATGCTAAATTTCTAAAAGCAAACAGAAAAAGAGGATGGGCGGAGCGCTGAAACTTTTCAGACGCTCACCCCCAGTCACAGATCTGGGTTGAATCCTTCATCATTCTTTAGCTCACTTCGCCACCCTAGTTCAGACCCTGCTATATGCAATATGACCCTGTGCTGCATGGGAACAGTCCAGCCCAAACTGCCAAGCCCGGTCTTCCAGGCATCGGAAACAAGCATCCTGAGACTGGTTTGAGGGCATCATCCATCATCAGCCAGGGTAGCTTTACTCCAGTGGCACAGTTAGCACAGGACCCATGTCTGGGCATACCCTTCCCACTTAGGGTGGCAAAAGAAACAAGTTGATGGATGTCTCCTTGTGTTTGCCTAATTTCTAAAAGTGGCATTTTCAGAATTGTGACCTGAAATCCAACTTTACCTTTAGCGATGATTTCAAATTACAATTCATTTGAGTCCAAATCTATCTGTTCCCAATCAAAATGTAGGAAATATTCAATGTAATAAGGGAACCCAATATTATCCACTAGGAAATAGGCCTTACAGTAGTTAAAAGAAATTTAAGAGTTTTCCCTACTAGGACATGTAAAACATAATACACCTCTTACTTTTTAAATACAATGTCCTGTGGCTGTTTAGGGCCAACCTTAGGGGTGACTTATATATTTTAAAAAGGAAGGTTAAGTTCTAGAAAAAGGATTATTTTGCCAAGTCAAATTCGCAGTATTAAAACTGAAATACAGAGTATAGTGGCAGGCATAAGGCATGTAAGGGTCTACTTAACTGGGTGGCACAATGGGTACTGCAGTAACATTTAATTTACAGGCCCAAGGTACATGTAGTACAATATACTAGAGACTTATGAGGTAATTAAATATTCCAATCCAGGGTAGGCCAGTTGGCCATGTTTTAAGGAGAGGGCACAAGCAGGGGTTAGCAGTGGTAAAGTGCACAGAACCCTAATGCCAACCAAACCAAAAATCAAAGAATGGAAGGAGTGAAGACAAATAATTTTGGGGAAGACCACAGGTCTAAGGGCCATATGTATGAACACATTTTCCCATAGACACAAAATTGTTAAAAACCTTTGATACATCTGGCCCTAAGACACTATAAACATAAAAGGTATCCTACATATTTGTTATTAGACACCATACAAAAGTGTGAAGGGTCTAGAGCAAGAGAAGCCCCAGAGGTCCTTCTAAGGTTTTTGTTAGATTCTCACCCACTCTACAGTGGGTCAGAGTCTAAGTGTGGGTTCAAACATTTTTCAGCAAGCACTTTCAATATTTTTCTGCTGAGGTCTTAAAAGATTAAAATACTGTAAGGTCAACCAGGTATGTGTACCCTAGGTATGATTAAATCAGTTTATGGGTGTCTGTGGGATATAGCGTTGATACACTCTCAATTAAGTTGAAATGTTTCAGTCGGTGCATTAGTGGCCTCTGTGGATCCAAGGTTTTCTTTTGTACAGTTTGTAATTCCCCAGATACGTTTCTGGTGATTCTGCTATCACAATGTCATATCACTAAACTCTTGTTTCTGATAGATACATCTGGCAGTGGATTCCTCACCTTGTGAATATCTCCTTGCATCAGCAACATTCGGAAATTCTTTCGTAGCTTCGCGCCGACGTGGGCAACGGCATAGAGGCAAGGCATCGCGCGCGACTCCGCTGACGTCACCGACACCATATTAGGCCCTTGCCGGCGTGATGACATCAGTTCCTTTTTTTCTACTTCGTCGACGCTAACGGTTTTCTAGGGATCGTCCGTAGCAATTGCTGTAACCTTGTTACTTTTTTTTATAATTGTGTTTCATTGTCTTCTCTCTCGACATGTCTTCGAAGAAGACCGGGTTGAAAGCTTGTGGGGAATGTGGCAAAACCATGTCCATTACGGATCCACATGAATGCTGCGTATGGTGTCTAAGCTCCGACCATGACGCCGAAGACTGCCAGTCTTGTAAGAAGATGACACCTAAGGCCCTACGGGAGAGAGAAACCAAGCTTCTCGTGGCAAAACTTGAAGGCAGAAAAGAGAAAAAAAGTTTGAGGACGCGAACTTGGCGTTCGAGGTCAAGGTCTCGTTCGAGGTCGCGCTCGAACTCGTCCTCGGCCCATGCTTCGAGATCTTCAAAGAAGAAACATAAGAAGAGAACCCATGAGTCCCGACATCACTTAGAAGGACTCGGGTTTAAAGCCAAAGTCACAGGTGAAGCTGGTTTAGAAGGTTGTGGTGTCTTCGGCTTCGGAAGAGCAGGACGCCGTGGGTGAAGTGTCGCATGCGAATCCGCCAGGTTCACCGAGGCAGAAAACAAATCCATCTCCGGTTCCGTCCCATCCTTCAGGTCAGGAGGATGAAGGTGAGGAGGAGGTGGTTGGTGAGGGAGAGGCTCCGTTGCCCGAGTGTCCGTCGACTCCGGTGCACCAGCCTGAAGAGGAGGTCGACATCGTATCGACTCCGCGCCCTCAAGAGCAGCCCTGGTGTTCGTACCCAGCCTTCCCGGCTCCAGGTCAGGATCCGACGCAGTTCCTGAATGCCATGTTTGGGATATACTCCAGGGCTATGTACCTTACTGGGGCTCCTGCTGGTCCCACGGGTCCGATGGCGTTTAGTTTGGGTGTTCCTCAGACCTATGCTCCTGCGCCCTTTATGCCCTTTATGCCGGCTCCAGCACCGCATTGGCATTTTCTGACGCCGGCGAGGCCTTCAACTCCGAAGCCATCGACGCCGAAGCCGCCGACGCCGATTCCATCGACCCCGAATCCATCAACTCCGATGCCGAACCCTGATCGACCTCGTGTGATACTACCTCGTCCGACGTCGGTATCGGCGCTGGCTCCGACGGAGTCGACAGTAGATCCATCGGCCTCGTATGTGAAGCACAGGTCGAGGCGTGAAGCCCAGAGGCTTATGGAGGAAGAGAGGTTTCGTGAAGAAAATTTGGAGGAGGGTGAGCTGCAGGAGTCTAAGGACCCATTTGATGACCTGACTGTGGCTAGTGGCCTTGAACTGTCCCCTGAGTGGGATTTAGCCTCAGTGTCGGATGCACCCTCCAAAGATGTGGCTCCTTACCATGTCGTGATAAGGAAGGCGGCAAGCTTATTGAACATTACGCTGCCTACTGCTGAGTTTAAGTCGAACCTTCTCACAGAGGTCCTTCACTCACCATCTTCAGTGATTGAACCAATGCTGCCATTTAATGATGCCCTGGCAGAGCCAATTTTAGAAGTTTGGAAGAAACCTTTGTCAGCTCCTGCAGTATCTAGGGCTGTTGCCAGGAGATATAAAGTTGCTCCTGATGACCCGGACTTTTTGTCCACTCACCCTCTGCCTGAGAGTTTTGGGGTGCAGGCTGCCTGTTCCAAGAGATCAACAGGAGCTTTTCCACATTTTCCTGCAGAAAAGGAGTCGAGAAAACCGGATCAGGCTGCTAAAAAGGTTTTCTCCTCCGCCAGCATGACGTTGAAGTCAACAAACGCGACCTGCCTGATGGGGCATTATATCCACGCCCTGATGCATACTGTAAAACAGTTGGTGCCAAAGATACCAGAGGATGATAGAAAAGACTTTCAGGAGGTAATCTCGGACACTCAGGCTGCAGCAGATTCTGTGGCAAGGGTCATGGGCTCTTCGGTGGCTACGAGGAGAGCTGCATGGCTAAAGTTGTCTGAGCTTTCTCCAGATGTCCAGTCTGCATTAATGGATCTACCATTCGACGGATCTGGTTTGTTTGGCAAAAAGCAGATGCTGCTTTAAAACGTTTTAAAGAAAGCAGGGCGACGGCTAAGTCGATGGGCCTTCAGACCAGGGGCACCTTTGGGAAATGCTTTAGAGGTTTTGGCAGATCTTCTTTTCGTTCCTACAAGTCAACTCAGCAACAGCCCCAGCAGCAGCAAAACACACTGTACAAGGCGTACAGGGGCAGACAGAGAGCACGTCCCAGAGGTCGTCAAGTCGCCTCCTCCTCTTCTTCCTCTTCCTCTTCCCCTTCCCAGCCCCCTGCCAACGCATCAAAGCAGCCCTAGATCTGCCATTCCGGATCATGCAGGCCCAGTGGGGGGGCCAGCTTACCCATTTCCTACGAGATTGGGAATTGATTACATCGGATCTTTGGGTTCTCAATCTCGTGGAGAATGGGTATGCTCTTCCCTTTTGGGAGTTTCCCCCAAATTACCCTCCTTGCCAGGGTTATTGTTCGGAGGCCCACCTGCTTCTCATGCAGGAAGAAGTCCTGGCGCTGTTCAGAAAAGGTGCGATAGTGCTGGTTCTGGAGCAGGAAAGGGGTCAGGGATGCTACTCCCGGTATTTTCTGATCTCCAAGAAGGATGGCAGGCTTCGGACAATCCTGGATCTCAGGATCTTGAACTTGTATCTGAAGCAGGAGAAGTTCAAAATGCTCACCTTTGCTCAGGTTCTCAAGGCGCTGATGGAAGAAGACTGGATGGTGTTGATCGACTTACAGGATGCGTATTTTCATATTCCCATCTTGAAGTCACACAGAAAGTATCTCCATTTCACGGTTGGGTCGCAACACTACCAGTTTGCGGTCTTTCCGTTTGGTCTTACTACTGCGCCTCGAGTCTTCACCGAGGTGATGGCAGTGGTGGCAGTGCATCTCAGGAGGTCGGGGATACCTGTATTCCCGTATCTGGACGACTGGCTGATCAAGGCAGTCTCGCCGGAGAAGGTGCTCCATCACCTGCAGGAGACAACTCAGTTGTTGCACAGGTTGGGTTTTTCGATAAATGTACCCAAATCTCACCTGGTGCCCTCCCAGCGCAACCTGTTCATAGGTGCGGTACTGGAAACTACTGTATGCCCTGCATTCCCTCCTCCTCAGAGGATTCGTGACATACAGGAAATGATTCCTTTGTTTTTCAATGGAGCGGTCGTTCCAGTCCTGAAGGTCCTTCGCTTGTTCGGACTGATGGCTTCTTGCATTCTGCTGGTCAACCATGCATGCTGGCACATGAGGGCACTCCAGTGGTGCCTCCGCAGGCAGTGGTATCAACACAATGGAGATCTCAGGGAGTCAGTGAGGATCTCCAGAGAAACTGCAGCGGATCTGACATGGTGGAGTGTGGAAGGCAATCTGTCACAAGGAAAGCCTTTTCATCTACCTCCATCTGTGGCCACAGTGATAACGGATGCATCCACTCTAGGGTGGGGTGCTCATCTGGGGGATCTGGAGATAAAAGGTCTTTGGTCTCCAGAGGAAAGGTTGCTTCACATCAACCTTCTAGAGTTGCGGGCAATACGTCTGGCTCTCAATTCCTTCCTCCCTTCCCTTCACGGTCAGTCAGTTCAAGTCCTGACGGACAACACGACCGCAATGTGGTATGTTAACAAGCAGGGAGGAGTGGGGTTGCAGTGTCTCTGCAGAGAGGCTCTGTGTCTCTGGTCCTGCGTTCAGGACCATCAGATTTGTCTGATGCCAAATCACCAGGCTGGAGTTCTGAACGTTCGTACAGACACTCTGTCGGCAGTTCTCCGCCGACCACGAGTGGAGGCTCCATCCAGAGGTAGTTCGTCAGGTCTTTCAGACTTGGAGAACTCCTCTGGTGGATCTGTTCGCCACTCACGAGAATGCTCACTGCCCGTCATTCTGCAGCCTCCAGTTTCCGATGCAGGGAGCCTTGGGGGTCGCGTTTCAGTTTAGTTGGGACTCGCAACTCCTTTACACGTTTCCTCCCATACCCTTGATTCCTCGGGTTCTGAGGAAGGTTCGCCAAGACCATGCCCAAGTTATATTGATCAACCCGGATTGCCCAAGAAGGGTGTGGTACACAGATCTTCTTCACCTCTCCTCGTGCTCGCCGCTCCATCTCCCTCACAGGGCAGATCTCCTCTCCCAGATGGAGGGGCAGGTTCTACACCCCCACCTCCAGACCTTACACCTTCATGCCTGGAGATTGAACGGGGCAACCTGAGTTCCTTTTCTCTCCCACACGATGTGGTGGATGTCATTTTGTCAGCCAGGCGTGACTCCACGAAGTCCATTTATTCCTATAGATGGTCTAAGTTTGTTGCTTGGTGTGGGGAGAAGTCAATTGACCCTTTAAGGGCTTGTTTGTCCAATATTCTTCAATTTGCTCTTTCCTTGGCGCAGCAGGGTTTTGCAGTGGCAACTATTAAGGGTTATTTGTCGGCCTTATCGGCTTTCCTTTGTTTTTCAGACCAGCCCTCTTTGTTTAAGTCACCTATCGTTTTACGGTTCATCAAGGGCCTTACCAATGAATTTCTTCCAACTCCTTTTATTGTGCCTCAATGGGACTTGAACCTTGTACTTACTTTCATGATGGGTTCGCCTTTCAAGCCGTTACACAAGTGTCCCTTGAGGCTTTTGTCTTTCAAGACTGTTCTTCTGATAGCAATTACCTCAGCAAGGAGGGTAAGTGAGCTTCAAGCTCTTAGTTCAAAGCCTCCGTTTTTATCCATTCATGCTGATCAATTGGTTCTTAGGACCAGGGCTGCTTTTCTGCAAAAGGTGGGAACTTCTTTCATTACCCTCCCTCCCATTTATCCTCCCGCTCACCCTTCCAAGGAGGAGGAAAGACTTCACCGCCTGGACCCTAAAAGGGCGGTGAGTTTTTACCTGGACAGGACGAGAGAGTTTAGGTCGGATGACCAGCTGTTTGTTGAATTTGCTGGCTGCAGGAAGGGGAAGGCTGTGCACAAGCGCACGCTATCAAGATGGATCAAGATTTGCTACTCCCTGGCGGGTAAGGAACCTCCAGAGGGTATAAGGGCTCATTCCACTAGAGCTAAGTCTGCAACATCTGTTTTGGCTAGTGGTGGGCCTGTAGAGGACATTTGCAGAGCCGCGCCTTGGGCCTCCATCCACACTTTCGCAAAGCATTACTACTTGGATTCCGAAGTGAGGGGGGACGGCCGCTTTGCACGCTGTGTCCTCCAAGATTCCTTGGTATAGCAGAGTGGACACCCTCCTCCGGGAGTGGGGACTGCTGTGAGAATCTATTCACAAGGTGAGGAATCCACTGGCAGATGTATCTATCAGAAGAACAAGTTACTTACCTTCGGTAACGCATTTTCTGGTAAGTTCAGTATCTGCCTGTGGATTCCTCACTGACCCACCCGCCTCCCCGTTGTCCACTCTTCTATACCAGAGTAATTGTAATGTAATGTGTATATATATATATGTATATTATTTTCAAAGGAAATGTTTTATTTTAAATGTTTTCCTGCATTGGCTTCACACTGTGTGTGTGTTTTATCTTAACATTTGTGTACTGTGTATACTGTATATATATCTACTGTCATTGGTCCGTCCCTGTGCCTCGAAGGCACGGAAAAAAGGGTGGAACTGATGTCATCACGCCGGCGTGGGCCTAATAAGGTGTCGGTGACGTCAGCGGAGTCGCTCGCAATGCCGTGCCTCTATCACGTCGCCCACGTCGGTGCGAAGCTACGAAAGAATTTCCGAATGTTGCTGACGCAAGGGGATATTCACAAGGTGAGGAATCCACAGGCAGATACTGTATCTACCAGAAAAAGCGTTACCGAAGGTAAGTAACTTGTTCTTTAGGGCCAGGATACCCTCCCTCATGTGTTGTTTGCTGCACAAATACATATAACATAAGACTGTTCGTGAGGATAAATAACATGTAACACAAATTATGCAATCAGATTTATTCACCCTCTTTCATTGTAATATCTTGATCCCTGCAGCAAAATACAGTCTGGTTATTCTGTTGCGTTCTCATACTTTTTGAAAATATGTGAAGAGAGATTTTGTACAGTTGTTTCATGGAAGGATCGCCTAGCACATGCATTTCATAGATAGACAAATAGTGTTGGCAAAACGTGTTGAAACGCTGTAAAACCTAGAGCAAGATGTAAAAAGTGAGTTGATTACTGATTCTAGGTTGAACTTGTATCCTCACCTTTTGTGGGATACTTAAGTATGTCATAAGAGTGTCATGAGAGGAAGGGGAGGGTCATTCCCCTATAGTCACAATCTGTTTTGTTGTGACCCATACATCAATATAAAAAGAAATTGCGAATGTGGTTACTCATGTCTTCGTTAATAAAATCATACCTTTAGGTTTGACGTTTCCACACCTGGCGGAAGTCACACACTTCCTTAAGGGTACCATGTCGTGATTGTGCACCTATTCAGCACCCTAATCTCCACTTGTCTTGTCTATTTATTATGTCCATGTTAAGCATGAATCACTGGATAAGGTAAAGAAGTAGGGTCATTGTTAAACATCATCTACACACTATCCATAATGTTGAAAAGACAAAAAATTGACTTGCCAGATGGGACATATTCTTACCTCTAGCCGTATACAGACGTAGTATTAAACTAGAATTAGCGATCAGTCCACACTGATGAAAGGCCGACACCCTTTTTGGGCTGTTGCAAGGGCTGAAATATGTTAACAACTGATAGGATGATTGAGACATAAACTCAAAATTTTCATTTATTTTCTGAATTGTAATCCGGCCCTGTGTACCTTAAAAAAAATCCAATTGCTTTGTTTATACAAAGAAGCAATGTTTAACAGTATTCTGGACTTCTTATTTATGCAGGAACATTTATTGTGAACTACCTCCCACTGAGGTTGCAGTCACCCTGCTAGTACCACCTTATCAGCGTGGGACAAGCTATGATGAAGTTTTCCACAAAAGTGTGGTTGACGGGGCGTGGCTAGCAGCCGATGATGGCGGCAGCAACCTAGAGAGGCTCCCGTAGCAAGGCGGCTTCCCGCAACAATCCGCATGCCAATCCGCGCACTACTCAGTCCGAAGAGGGTGTCCTGGGTGCGGTGACCGAGCGGCACCGGCACAGAAAATTTGGGAGTGCCTGGACCCCGGTTTCGGGGCGAAACTTCATCTCCGTCCCTTGGGCGAGACGGGCCTGGTGACACGAGGCGAGCATCGGTGTCAAGTGAATCCTGAGGCCGGGCGGAAGTTCATCCTCCCCGGCGTAACCACCCGGAAGTAGCCGACGACGCCATCGCCCGACACCTTTGGCTAGCGATCCTCCCCGCCGGCTGCTCTACCCCTCCCGTGGAGTACACGGTGACGCTGGGCATCTGTGCCCCTTGGCTGCGCTCGACACGGACCGGAGGTCCTGCACGGCACCAGACGCCATTTTGCTGAACTGGCCGAGGCCGCCACAGCTCCGCGGCGGCCGGCGACACTTGTATAGCACCAGCGGACTTTGGCCCCCCACCAGTTCTGAACCCCCCCTGCATTCCTTTCCCCCCCCCCCCCCCGTGGACAGCGACGGACCTCCGGCCCGTTCCAGCCTAGACTTTGTCTCATTGGACGGCAATGGCGGGGAAGGGGCAACGGCAGAATGCTGCTCAGGCGAAGCTTGGGAAATATGCCTACGAGGGCCAGTCGGCCACACAATCTGAGCAGCGCAAATCATTGGGGAAGGGCGCTGACAATGACGGCGCTAAAAAGGCCACGCTGGACGACGTGCTAAGGACACTGGAGCAGGTGCAGGCCACGGTGGGTTCGACCGCGGCGGAGGTTACCCTGATCAGAGCCGACCTCCAGAAAATGAGCGAAAGGGTGAAGCAGGTGGAGGTGGTGACCAAATCTTTAATAGAAGACGTTTCGGACCTGCAAGTGGCAATGGAGAGGCTGCAGGCGGACAATAAACTTTTGAAAAGTAAGCTGGATGACCAGGAGGGGCGCTCCAGACGCAACAACGTCCGTATTTTGGGGGTCCCGGAGTCTGAAACAAAGGGGGCCATGGACCTGTATGTTGAAGACCTTATAAAGACCAAACTGGCCCCGAAGGGACTATCCAACTTCTTCACAGTAGAACGGGCCCACCGGGTCCCGGGCGGGACGCCTACCCCGGGTGCCGCTCCGCGCCCCATCTTGGCGAGACTCTTCAACTTTCGAGACCACGATGCAGTCCTCCAGGCCGCTAGGGTGGCACCGCCCATCCAAATCCAGAATTCAAGGATTTCATTCTTCCCCGACTACACGGCGGAGGTCACCCGTAAGAGGAGGACTTTCCTCGAAGTTAAAAAGTCGCTTCGCGACCAAGAACTGCCGTACTCCATGCTGTTTCCGGCCCGGCTACGAGTGGTAGCGGATAAGAAGGTCTGGTTTTTCGATTCAGCAGAGACTGCCAGGGAATGGCTGGATGGCTGGCGCACAGTGGACCGCACCTCTAACCGTCGACGCAACAGATCGGGGGGGACGAGCCGGCGGGGCTCCCGCTCCCCATCCAGGAACAGCGAGAATGGATCACCACCACAGGACCAATTGGGAGCGGCTGGCGGCAAATGAAGAGACCACAAGGGACTACCGAGTTACTCCTGAACTTTACTCCCACTGATTTTCCATAGAGCCGTTAATGGACACTGGCCCGGACGCCCGAGGGCTGCAAAGGGACCGCCTGCTTTGGGGGACACTCTCCCCCGACGTGCAAGTACTCTGTTTCAGCTATGGGTTAAGCGCTCTGCTAAGTTGGGGTGGCGGGCAGTTTTGAGTCCGTTTGGCAGGGAGGCAGGGTGGGGGGTGTTGGGGGGGGGACTTGTTTGGTTTGACGGGAAATTCATGCTTTCGATCGAACAATGTAGAATGTACGGTGCTGTTTACTGGAACGATGCTGGGAGGGTGGGCCATGTGCTGAGGGTTCTGGCCCCTGAGTTTCGATGGTGGTGGGTGAGCGGCTTAACGTGATGCAGGCGGGTGAGACGCGATTGGGCAGCTCCTCCCTCAAGCTTCTGGCATGGAACGTGCGTGGTTTGGGTAATAAAGTGAAGCGAGGCCTAGTTCTGTCCGAGGTCAAGCGACATAAACCTGACCTCATACTCCTTCAAGAGACCCATCTAATGGGTACTGCCACCAAGGCCCTGGACAGGCGAGGGTATTCAATGTTGGCCCACTCTGAATTCTCCACTGGGTCCCGGGGCACGGGTATCCTACTTAGAAAATCCTCAACTTTTATCACCATTAGCACAAAAACCGACTCACAGGGCTGTTTTGCGGCGGTGAGTGGTCAATGGGAGGGGCGCCCCCTGACAATAGTATCAGTGTACATCCCGCCGTCCTTGCACTCAGTGATGCTGCCTGCCCTGGGCGATTTCCTACTGTCCCTCCCCGAGGGTGACACCTTGTTAGGCGGGGACTTTAATTCCCCTGCCGACCCACTAATCGACAGGTTCCCCGCACCCGCCCTCCCCGGGGGTCCCTCCAGATTCCAAAGGTTCCTTGAGGCGTTGGGGCTGGTAGACATATGGCGGCACGTTCACCCTACATTACGACAGTACACCTTCCATTCCACCGTCCACAATAGCCTGTCCCGCATTGACCACTTTTTGGCGCTTGGGGATGGATTGCAGCGCGTAGAAGAGGTGCTCATTCACCCAAGCGGCATCTCGGATCACTCCCCACTGACTCTCACCATCACTTCACAAACACGCTCACGCCACCGCATCTTCCCGATGCATGCCTCATATCTTAAGGTGCCGAAGGTCCGGAAGGCGCTGCAGACCGCCACAACACATTACTTCATGGAGAACGAGCCTACCGCAGCCTCGGCTGAGGTGCTATGGGAGGCCTATAAGACTGTCCTGAGGGGGCAAGCTATTAGCTCCATAACCTCGTATAGGCGAGAACAGGCGGCGGAACACTCGGCGCTCGAGATACGACTGCGTGACGCAACCGCTGCCCATGAAACGGACCCCACTGACGACACACTGCATGCGCTCACGCTGGCCCAGCGTCTCTATACAGACCACGCTCGACACATTGCACAAGGTCACATCACTGACACACAAAACCGAGTGTATGATTTGGGGGACAAAGCAGGGAAAATGCTGGCCTGGCTAGACAAAAGAGGCGGGAGTGCCAAGGGGATTCAACAGGTTAGGGATGACCTGGGGAACATTCACACGGACCCAGCTCGGATAGCAGAAGAGTTGGCTGCCCACTTCGAGAAAGTCTACACCCCGGAGCGGGACGTCACGGCCATTGCGGCCCAAAGCGCACTGTATGATCTGCCCATCCCGGCACTATTGCCCGAGGCGACGGCTGAGCTTGAGACGCCTTTCACTGCTGACGAACTGCGGATCGCCATTGGGGCCCTGCATACGGGCAAAGCGCTCGGACCAAACGGCATCCCAATTGAGTGGTTCCAGGACCGCACTGCCGTTCTTAGCCCATACCTGCTTCGAATGTATGAGGAGTGCCGTACTGCGGGGGTACTCCCGTTAGACCAACGAACGGCCACGATAGTGGCTATCCCCAAGCCTGGCAAACCTCCGGAGGACTGCTCCTCCTACCGCCCTATATCCTTACTTAACGCAGAAAGTAAAATTCTGGCGAAACTGCTGGCAAATCGTCTCCTGCCCCACCTCTCTGATCTAATTCACCCGGACCAGTCCGGGTTCATGCCCCACAGGAACACCTCACTCAATCTACGACGGGTGCATGGGGTGTTGGCCAAAACGGATGAACTCGATGAACCAGCGGCCATCTTGGCCCTAGATGCCAAGATGGCCTTTGACATGGTGGAATGGGCTTATCTCTTCGAGGTTCTCCAGTACATGGGTTTCGGCCCTGTCTTCATATCTTGGGTTAAACTGCTGTACACCAGGCCGGTAGCGCATGTGGTGGCGAATGGCCACATTTCACGCTCCTTCCCGCTCAAACGCGGCACTCGGCAGGGCTGCCCTCTTTCCCCCCTCCTATTTGCACTGTCGCTAGAGCCTTTGGCAATCCGCATTAGGACCACCCCCTTGCTTAAGGGGATTCAATGGAGGGAGGGCTGGGAGGACCGCATTTCGCTCTACGCGGACGATATGCTTGTATACCTGACGGACCCTGACCATGGCATCCCGGCTCTCTTACGTATCTGCAATGCCCACGGGGAGGTGTCGGGCTACACCATTAATTGGACTAAATCTGAATTATACACCCTGGCGGGCAGCCCACCCGCGGTTGGCTCTGACTGCCCCCTGCGATTGGCCGGCCCGTCCTTTAAATATCTAGGTATTCATGTTACGAGTGACCCGACGGAATTCGAAAAGTTGAACTTGGAGCCGCCGCTGGATCGCCTCAGGCGAGATGCGAGCTTCTGGGCAGGGTTACCACTAACGATGCTGGGAAAGGCAGCCCTCTTTAAGATGAAATCCCTGCCCCGCTTTCTGTATATACTGGACAACACCCCCTTTGCGGTGCCCCCCAGGTATTTCAAAAAGGTGGCGGCGGTGGTCTCTGGTCTGCTATGGCACAATCGCCCGGCACGGATAGCTCACGCCAAGCTCTGTAAAGGTTGGTACGAGGGTGGCATCGCACTCCCTAACCTTCAACTTTACTATTGGGCGGCTCAGCTTAGACCGATTAATCAATGGCTGCACGCATCACAGTCGGACCCTGCATTCCAAGCGGATCGGGCCCAGCTAGGGGCGGGTACCCTGCTGGCCCCGCTCTATGACAAGCGTAAACTCAGGTTGTTGAAGGGGCCCACTAAGATCACGGTATCCGTCTTGCACGCAGCCACCGCTGCGCTGGGCTGGAAAGATACTATCACTAAGCTCACCCCGCTTTGGGATTCACGTGCTCTGGGCAACCTTCGGACCAGCAAGGGGTTCTCCCGCTGGGACGACATTGGCATATCAACAGTGGGAGACATGTGGGACCATGGGGCTGTCATCACGTTCGACCGCCTGAAGGAACTCTACGAAATGGGACCGCATGAAACCTATCGGTATGTTCAGGTGCGTCATGCTCTGCTGGCGGTTATTCCGGTGGGGTCAACTCTCCCAGAGTCGTCCCCGCTAGAGGATCGCCTCTTAACTGACTATATGGTGGAAAAGGCCACCTCCCTTACCTACCGGAAACTCCTGAATAATTCCCCAGACCCGCTAGTGCCTCTTAAGGGAAAATGGGAGCAGGAAGTGGGGGAGATGGATGAACACGAATGGAACGAGGCACTGGCATCCCCTAAAGAGGCGGGCATATCCTCTAGAATGAGACTCATCCAACTCAAGGTTCTGCACAGGACATACTACACCAGGACATTGCTTCATCACATACAGCGAGCCCCTGACCCCTTCTGCTTGCGCGGCTGCGGGGAGGAGGGCACACTACTCCATACACTCTGGGACTGCTCCCTTATACAAACATATTGATGTCAGGTCATGCGTACCGTCTCACAAGTCCTAGAGGTCTCCGTGCTTCCAGAGCCACGTCGCTGTCTTCTTAATGTGTGGGAACCAACTGACCTGTCCCGACATGGCCGCCTCTGGGTGACGATTGGTATGATGATGGCGAAGAGGGACATTGCGCAGCGCTGGGGGGTGGCAGATCTGCCGAAGGCCTCCCAATGGTGTGTGAATATGGATAGGGCCATGGTCACGGAGCGGGCGGTGTATTTATCCAGGGGGTGCCCGGCCAAGTGGAACAAAGTTTGGTCCCCATGGAATGTTTACCGGGGTGAGATTTGTGAGCCACTCCCTGAAGGGGACACACTGGAGTCGGATGAGGATGAGTGAATGTGAAGGGAGGGCATGATGGTGGGAGGGGGGGCTGCACTGGGTGGGGGCGGTATAACGGAAAGGGGCGATTGCTACGGTATTTACCAAGATGTGCAAAGCGCTATTTGAATGGACTCAGAGGCACACTTCCACCTGAATGGCATTCGGTTTCCTGTGTCGATGGCAACGTGATTTCCCGAAGTTTGAATGTTTTCCCTTTTTTTTTAGGTATAAAACAGAAAACGAAAACCTCATAATTTGGCATGGACCATTCGCAACTCCTTCTTCACAATTTCCTTTTGATGCTTCATCCTCAAGTCCTCACGACCGCATGTACTGTGTTAATGCATATTTATTGCTTATACGCTTTATTAGCGGCCGGCCCGGTTGGGTTGTAGGCGACGAGCTGTGTGCTAATATGTGAAGGCTCAATAAAGGTTTTCAAAAAAAAAAAAAAAAAAAAAGTGTGGTTGAGGCTTTTTCATCCAATATTTTCTACTGTTCTACTGTCTCCAAACATAGCCCGGACTATCAGAAAACTTATAACATTCTTGGTTTGATTGATGTGTGTGGTGAACGACTTGAGACAGTGGAAATAATGATCTTTCCATCTATGATTGTGGTACGCTGCTATCAATAAAATACTAGTACAAAAAATTGATGTGCCAAATCATCTAAATCAAGAAAACTCTTAAAGAGCAAACACATATTCCAATGTTTAAGGCTCAAAGATAGTGTTTAGTTGGCCATTTGCATGCTGTCTTCTGTCCTATGGAGCTGGTCAACCATCATCATCGAAGCGGACGATAACTAGAATCATGCTTGAGTGGCATGCGCCTTTCACTTCACCTGTCAGTGGATGTCAAGTAGGATCATAATGTAACATTAATAACACATTTGCACTAGCTGTACAATATGTTCAAGTGAGCAAACATTCCTGATGTGGTCTGGTGGCTTAGTGGACTAATTTGTCCACTCTAGTGGCATTTGTTCGATCTCATGGTCACAGGTTCAAATCCCGATGCGTCCACTGAGCCTTTCAGCCATCTGAGGTCGGTAAAATGAGTACCATTGAGTTCGGTAACAATAAACATTTGTTATTCAGTGCCTTAAGACCCTAGCTTGGGTGATACATGTGCTTTACAAATACAAAATACTCATGATAATACTGATAACATATATTACAGGAGACAAGATTCTCAAAATGTAAAATACATGTGAGTCGAAGTATATGTGTAGGATGTTAATGGGATTAAAGGGTGCACTGACATGATTCTTGTGCATTATTCGTAATTTATAGTAACTTACTTTTTCTTGTTTTAGGGTGGCAAAAGTTGTAGCCCCGAAGAAAATAAAATTAAACCAGGCTGAAGATGAACTGAGGGTTGCTATGGAAGGCCTAAAGAAGAAGCAAGCAATGTTAAAGGAAGTTCAGGACAAGTTGGGAAAACTTGAATTAACCCTTGAAGAGAACAAGCAAAAGAAAGCTGACCTTGAGAATCAGGTATGAATGGTTCATATAACCATAATAGAAATCACGTGCACAAACTAATTAACAGTTGTTTTCGTTTGTTTTTTAGACAGCTGAAGCTTAGAGGGGTTGGATTCAGGGTTGTAGCTCACACAGCACATACAAAATAGATGGAAGACACATATAAATACAGCTTGCAATCATACCAAAATGAATGTGTATGACAGATGACTAGAAATGAAGAAAGCCCAGTTGTTCAAACATTCTGTTAAGCCCAGGAAAAACACCAGCATTGGTTATTGAGGCAAAAAGAGCAGATTTGCACGTATTTCAGGATTTCTGAAGGATATCGCTAGTAAGGAAAGCGTCTTTTAATTAGCCTCAGAAGCCCTGAAAGAAAATGACTATAATCTCGGGCAGAATTCCCAGGATTAAAATGTCATGCCCGAACCCGACATAACTTTTAAGTGACACAAATATATAGTTAGACTAGAAGAGCTTTGGCAGAGCCTAGACTAGGTGCCTTTTAAAAGTGAAGTAGAAGCATCAAGATTTGCACACATGTAATGTTCATCAAATATGTGAAGGTGTCTCTTTTTTGCAAATCAATTGAGATTAACAGCTTTAAAAAAATCACGTGTTGCATACCGAGTGCAAATGGTTTCAAATAGTGGAAAAGTGCAATACCATAGGGAATGGTCTGTGGCGGCATTCGGCATGTGTAAATGTGAAACCTTTTGAAGGGTGGGCCTTTAGAACTGAACCCAGTTAGGTCTTTAAACCTGTGATATTTGAAGGGAGGCCCAAAAGCTTGGTTAAGTATTCTTCTTATCCCATTGCAATATCGTGGACTCAAAGCAACAACAGAATTATGATTCTGGTCTCAGAGGAATCCCAGGAACATAAAGATGAACGGAAAGATGTAAGAGAACGGCCGGGTGCTGTTGAGGTGCTCATCCACATTCTCTTTGGATTGAGGCAGCCTTAAAGGAGCCATTCAGTTTGACTGAACCATCAAGTTTATCGTTATTATCCCAAAACAATGTCCCTGTTTGCCATATATACAAAATGGCTTCTCCAAGAAGGAGTTTGGTTCTCCAAATATGGCAAACGTAAGACAGTATTATTAACTTGTAATGTATGAGATGTTACATTGTATCAAGCGCAATGCAGAAACCAAATTATTTGTAATCACATTCTTTTTTTTAAGGTTGACTTGTGCAGCAAAAAGTTAGATCGAGCAGAACAGCTGATTGGAGGACTTGGAGGCGAAAAAACTCGTTGGAGCCTAACGGCTGTGGAGCTGGGAAAGCTTTACATCAACCTAACTGGAGATATCCTTCTCTCATCTGGAATCGTGGCTTACCTTGGAGCCTTCACATCCAGTTATCGACAAGTAAATGCATCTATTACTAACATTGCTGTTGAAGTGCAACTGTACTGTGGTTAAGATTGAGCTTTAAATTACCTAGGGCACGTACATATTGGTAGGGTTTAACCAATGTTTTAGAAGTGTTCTATCTTTCTACAGTTTGTTAGCAACTACACCATACAACTAACCTTTTGATTAAGGCAGACATTTCTCCTTTTGAGAATATATTTCCCTACATTTTCAAACTCGCTCGTGATGCCATTTCTAGGAACTTTGCTCTGGTAAACTTCTCTTCCTCTCTGCTCTCTGATACACATTACTTTAAAAAAATCCCTCACAATCTTTATTCTCACTCAATCAGTTGAACATGACTGCCACTGATTTTGCTTAATAACAATCTCAGGCACTTCATGTAACCATTCCTTATAAATGCCTACCACGATTCTCGCCTTCACACTTGCAGATAAGCTATAACTGTTTGATTTAACCACAAGCAACATTTCCGCTCTTAATTGTTCACTCAACAGTGTATTTGATAACATCCTGAAGTGTTCTTAACATTTACATTTATACACAAATTAGAATAATATTTAAGTCTGTGGAATTGAATATGCCTGAGAATGCCAGAAGATTATATACACAGCAGTTCCACAATCAACATCACTCTAAGCCTATTAAAGGTGCTCCATGTAGAGTCCTTGATCTCATGGTGCAGAGGATGAGGAAGACCAGCTGTCAACAGTGACTTAGGAGTCTTCATTTACCATTTCAGAGGCCACCCTAAAGCTGCATTGTTCTAATTAGATCAAAATATTCTAAGTGCCCATTGATAAAACCATCTGCTGCATTTAAATAAACGTTTCTTTTTGACCAATTCTAACAATTAATACATAAATGTATTCTCAAAGACTCATATTCTATTGCTAATTAATAATTCCTAACAAGCCCTTCTGATATTCGGACCCAGTGCTCGCTAATTATACTAATAAGGGCCACAGTAAAGTAACCTTTTCCAGTGCTTTTAATTGATTTCACTAACCCCACTATTAATTCATGTAGTAGATCTAGTGGGTGAGCTTAATGATTACCACTATAATTCACATCCCTTGTTATGCAATCATTTTAGTAATACCACAATATTTCATGTCTAGTGTTAATGAATAATTGTATTAAAGCAAAAGTATATGTAATATAATGTTACTGCATGCCTTTGGTAATCTTGAAATCATTATTTTTCTTGTCATCCTAAGCGTTATTGCCATCCGTCTACAGTAGTAACTGCCATCTACTGGTGTAAACTGCTCACTGCTCATTTGTGGACCAGTATTAAAGAGAAGGTCACATAATGAAGTGAAAGGGCAATTAACATCCACATTTCCAGATTTATTTTATTTTTATGATACAGAATTCCTACGGTGGTTTACATAATCATGTACTACAGATACATCGAAAAATACCTTTCCTCCAATAAATAATTTCCAATATATATATATCAAAATACCTCCTAAAATCATTTTACCATATACTCTATCAAAAACAGGTGAACATAAAACAATCTTATAAAACAGTAAAGAGCAGAGTGTGATAAACTAAGTATAGGAAGAAACAGAGCATTCCAAGAAATATTACTAAGCTCATATTCTCAAAAGATGAGGAGTAGAAATAATACTAAATAAAAAACATTACAATTCCTAGTAGATACCCAAAAAAGTTTTAAAAAAATATAGATTCATCCTATTACAATTTCATTTGGAGGGGAGAAAATAAAAGAATGGGCCTCAGGGACAGAGTTAATATTACATTTGAGGAATAAAGGCTGTAAATAATAATGCCTAGCCTTTTGCAACTCAGGACACACGAATATCACAAGATTAATATCTTGTACTTGTAGGTGACACAACTCACAGATTCACTCCTTGTTTTGGAATTTTGTTCCAAATCCCTGTATTTTATTTTAAGGGCAACAAATGCAGTTTCAACAAGAGCATCAGCCTTCTGACCCCGTGAGGCAGTTTCCAATTTTAAATAAGACTGTGGTTTGTTCCCCCAAGGCACTCCCACAGACCACCTTGTTTTGCGGCTTTGACTGACTTAAGGCAATGTCTCTAGGTAAACTGTTGGTGCACACAGAACTCAATATACTCCTTCAATGTTGGCTTTAACATGGGTGAATCGATGTTCCAGCTCAGCCCAAAGGCATAGGCCCACATGCATCAAGCACTTTTGCATTTGCAAACGGTGCGATTACTTAAAATCGGCCGTTTGCGAATGCAAAAGTGCTTTTTGGGATGCATGAAGCATTTTTGAGTAATTCGGTATTTTTACCGAATTCCAAAAATGCGATTGCTTTTAAGGAATTGCAAATTTGCGATTCCTTAAAAGCAATGCATCATTAAAAAAAAAATTGCGATTATTCAAATTGGAAGTGCAAATTACCACGAGGTTCAACCTCGTGGTAATTTGCGAAATTGTTTAAAAATGCTTGAAAATGCATTTTTTAAACTGTCCAGTTACAGACACACATGTCATTAGGACATGTGTGTGTGAAACATGCACTTTCAATTGCATTTCAGGGGTGCTGGGGGGGGTCCTTTGGACCCCCCCCTGCACCCATGAAATTTTCTAAGTGCCACTCGCAATTTGCTACTGCCTTCCAATTGACTACATTGATTCCTATGGGCCTCTAGGCCCATAGGAATCAATGTAATGCCATTCCTTAATTGCACTTCGCAATTAAGGAATCGCAATTTCCGAAAATTAAGAAATCTTAAAAACTTTTAGGATTTCTTGATGCATAGCATTTTGCATTTCCTAAATAGCGATTCCTTAATTTTCGCTATTTAAGAAATGCAAAATCCTAGATTGATGCATGTGGGGGATAATTTTTTTGCTCAAAGTACCTAAAATATTTAGCTGCTCCTTCAGCCTGAGGGAGACTTTGGCTCTCAAGGTGGCGCTAAGTGTTACCTTATTCCCCAGGGGAGAGAATTGCCCTCCTCAAAACTGCTGCCAAAGACAAATTATATGAGGAAACTAAACCAAATTCAAGACGCAAAACATGGTGGAAGCCAAAATGTTTAGATTACAAATTTGGCGCTAAATTCAACCTTCGATCTTCTCAAAGGAGAGCCAATAACTCATGTCTAGCACATCTGAGGCATAGGTCAAGGAGGGAGGAATTTCGACCTTACATACTGACCAGACATGCCCAAAATGGAGTCTCCCACAGATTCTGTAGAATCTGTGCAGTGCACTAGCTTGGGGAAAGGCCCTGCTAGCACAGAGTTTTATGTGTTCTGTACCCCCACCAGTTTTTAAAAAGACCTTTCCCTAGGTATAGGTAGGAATCAACTTGTTTTTTTCAGAACCCAAACACAACTGGGAACATCTCTTTATTCGGAGCCCTTTCTTACAAAATATCAAGCTCTTACTTTCGGCAATGTTTAGTTTCTGGAAGTGAGCTTTTGCGTATTTAACATAGGCTTCCAAGCCGCGTTGCCAAACCATTGGTGTTAAATAAAAAATGGCCACATCATTGCCATATAATATAGAGCCAACAGACATTGTTTCAATTCTGGGGGCATCCCTCCTCATGGAATTTAAGGTGCAGGGAAGATAAGATATATGCAAAGAAAACAAGAGAGGGGCCAACAGACAGCCCTGCTTGAGCCAATTATGTGTTTGGATCTTACAAGATAATCCCTGCGATAATCCCATCAAAACTGGCACCAGGTGTCCGAATGTAACTCCATATTGAGCCCCAGAAGAGAATGCGGGACACCCATAAAACGCTGTGAAGAAATCAATAAATGCCATATAGATTGGCATACCCCAGATGAAGACGTATTTCTCTACGATAGTCTGGAGGACCGCTATGTTATCTAAAGTGCTATGCTTCTTTCTGAAGCTGGCATGTGATAGGGGTATAATATTCTGGCCCTAAGCTGGTGTAAACGGCAAAGGATGCTCTTTGCGAATAATTTGCCAAAGGCGTCCAGAAATGTAATTAGATGTAGAAGTTTTGGGACTCATCTTATATAGAGGGACTGCAATACTCTTCTTCCAAGAATGGAGAATTTTCCCAGTTTGAACGCAGCAATTGAGCAACGGGACAAGAAAGTAGGCCTGGGCGGTAAATTCCGTTCCGCTTGCGGATTTTGCGGAATTTGGGTAATTTTGCATTCTTGGGGAGAACGCGAAATTGCCCATAATTCTGCGTGCCGCGCCTTTGAATTTTTTTTTGCTTGTTCGCGTTCTCTAAATGCGTGTTTGTGAGATATTTACCCCCGAGCATGCAAACAGAGAATAGTAATTTTTGCCCCTCCACTATCCAAGACTTTCTCTTCTGTTGCTCTCACTGGATTTGGAATAATGCATTTTATCCCTCCGCTATCCAAC
Source organism: Lissotriton vulgaris (assembly GCF_964263255.1). Classification (NCBI taxonomy): domain Eukaryota; kingdom Metazoa; phylum Chordata; class Amphibia; order Caudata; family Salamandridae; genus Lissotriton; species Lissotriton vulgaris. Next base: position 504,351,489 of record NC_141687.1, on the reverse strand, counting down.
ACTTTCCCTACTGTTGCACTCTTTGGAGTGGGAATAGTAATTCTTACCCCTCCGCTAGCCAACACTTTCTCTACTGTTGCACTTATTGGAGTGGAAATAGTATTTTTACTTACGCCTCCCCTATCTAACACTTTCCCTACTGTAGCACTCACTGGAATTGGAATAGTAAATTTTATGATTTTGCTAGCCAACACTTTCTCTACTGTTGCACTCATTGTATTTGGAAATGTAACTTAATTGTTTTTATAGTTTAATTTTTTAATTTATTCTAGAATGTTTTTTTAATATATTCTAAATTATATATATTTTATTTTTATATAATGTTAACCACATGGCTGCTAGGCGTTTTCCCCCCCCTGTGCTGGAAATTGCCATTTTAGTGGCACCATGACGAGCTCAGCTCGTCATCAGCACACGACACCCGTGGGTGATGACGAGCTGAGCTCGTCATCAGCATCGAAAGGGTTAAAATGTAAAAATAAATAAAGATAATAGTTTATTAATAATTTGAAAGTAGATATATATATATTATGTAGAAATTATTATGTTTGTGTGTTTATTTTTCTAAATTAAGTTTATTTGTTATATTTTGTAAAAATGGATATTACGTTTAATTTACTTTGTTAAAATTAATATTTTTTTATATATTTACTATATAATATTTTATGTCATATACATATTTAAATCGATATTTTTTACATCTATATTTTTTCAAAAATATTTTTGATTAGATACTGTCTGTATTTACCTGTTTAGGTATAGCAGTTGATATTTTTGTAATCTATATATTTTTTTCTATGTTTAGAACATCAATATTTTTGACATCAATATTCTATCAGTGAAGCCTCATCTGCATATAGCGACACAGGAACTACTGGTCCATTGTTTGCATATAATAGGGAAATATAAACCACTCATGCAATAAGACTCCAGTACTTTTTAAAGTCTCTGGCCCTTGCAGCCTCTCTCAAACCGATCGACTTGGAATCATAATCCTTTCTGCGTTTATCAGCTCTACATCTGCTTCTTACTTGTTTAAGGAGATACATTTCCTGCTGGTAACCCATGGAAAACTGAAAATGTGTTTTCGTATTAATCAATTTATTTCTTGGTTTAATATTTTTGAAGGGGAAATGCCCTGTTTATGCCTGGTTTAGGCAGAATTAGAACGTCATTTATGAATCTCTTTAATTTGGGCCTTGAAAAACTGGATAGGGATGTCAGGAACACATCCTGACTGATCTACATAAACCCCTTTAATTTTCAAGTGGGCTGCAGCCATATTTTTTGAGGTCCAAAAGGATCGGCCATTTGATTTGTTAAAGTGGCCGGGACTGAACGAAAATTCCCCGGGTCCAATATGTGTAATTTAAAAGCCACTGACACGGCCATAATAGTATGGTCACTCGTTACCGACGCGAGGACATAAAAGTTTTCACAGACCCCAAACATTTGATATTGAAACAACCACATAGTCATAAAGACTCTGGGTGGTGGGGGACAAAAAGTTAATGGAGCTGCTTCATCTGCAGGCATTCTTCTTTTTATTATGATCAGGTCCATTCTTCTAAACTCTCTTTTGCCCTTTCTTATATTTTCCGGGGGTAGGATCTCTGGTATAGACGAAATGTCTTCTATAATAGGGTTAACATAAATTTCTGAGGCAGAATTAGGAGACCTTGACGTTTAAGGCTCCCATGATTATTACATATGGACACTCTTCGCTGATAACTATATCATATACGAATGAAAAGAATACATTCACCAATTGGTCACTATGTCTCCTAGGTAGGATATACATGTTTGCCAAAAAGAAGGAAGATGGACAACCATTGTCTCCCAAACATGCCAACTTCAAGCACAGGCATATATTGGATGGATGACTAAAACACATCTGGTTCCAATTAATTGAATTCTTAAGCAGAATAGCCACCTCCACACTAGTGTGGCCTCTTTCAGAACGCTTAGCATAACTGGAAAACACAAAATACCCAATACAGTCAAGTGTTTTGTAAGTCCAGATTTCTTGCAAACACATAATTTGAGGGTTCAGAGTTTTCAAAAAATTCTATTTTTTCCCATTTTGACCCAGGCCAGACATATTCCCTGACAGGAGTAGCGCACCTGTGCTATCTCAAAAGTTAATTCCTTTCCGCTCTGGGCCAAATGGTGTTCAATACTCCTGCCACCCAATTTCACTGGGCCAAGTCATCCTCCATACCAAGTGCCTGAGGATAATCTGTCAGGCCCAACATTGAGTTTCCTATTGATCACCTATGGCCTAGATGGACCACAATATTTTTGGGATTACCAGGTAAGGAATCAAAGTCAGGACCCAACGCGTCCAACACCGTGGATTATGAGGGCCTTAGACCATTCGAATACTGAGTTACAGAGAACCGGGGTGGAAAATACTCATGTTCAGTAACAGGTGTACCGTCAATCCCATGCTTAAGAAAGTGCTCACAATTCTGCATATCCAAGTTTGCAACAATCAGGGAGCCACAGGTGACTCTAAAATGGGGAGAAATTTCAGATAAAAATATCTTTAAATTTAAATTGTCCCTGCTAGATATCAACTTTAAGTCCTCAATCTCAGAGAAGAAACTGAGAATGAAACCTCTATTTACCGGGGACGATTCATTATCAAATAAGCAAATGAAGTCCAGGATGGGGGTTGAAATATTCGGCACCTCACTGTTTTTGTTTATTGCTTCCCTCGGGGGGGATCCATGAGGGAATCCCGTTCTAATAACTAAAAGATGTATCCCCTCCAACAAACTGCGGTACAAGAGCATTAGGTAGACCACCCGCCAGGTTTCTTTTAAACAAAAGACAGGGCCCCATTTGATCCTTAATGGACTCCCCTTGAATGGCCCTTGCCTCTACACCCCCGCCCCCTCCAATTTACCTTCTTGCCTAGCTCCAATAACCGCCTGGGACCAGGGGACCTCCCCACCAAATCCCCTTTCCCCTCCCGATCGGGCAGCCGTCTCATTAAGTAAGGGGGATTGTTTTACTTGAGGGGGTGTAGGCAACAAAGCCAGGGGAAGACAATGCCACCCCAAAACACTAAGCCCTCCCGCCTGAAGCCATATGCAATGCGGAGACTGCATTAGGAACACCCCCATTGGAGGGAGGATTGGATGAACCCTTCTCCTGCATTCTGTGTATCACACTGCCTGTCAGAGCACCTTGGGAAGTGTAATCTGTAGCTTTAGGTTTAGGGAATCTTCTGATTTTTGGGAGAGTACACCATCCCCACCATTTCCACTCGTAGGGGGTAATTAGGTTAGCGGGCGGATCGCCACCCCCTATATAGCGGTGGCTACCCGCCCGCTAAAAACCTCCGCCCTCCTAGAATTTCCCCCCGCCACATTACCACGGCAGTAGAAGAGTCGACCGGGCGGAAAAGCAGCTAACATGGTGGCAGTGCGTGGCCGGTGCTGAGAGCACCGCCCGCCGCAATGACAAGAATGCAGGATGCATCCTAATATCACAAACGGGACCCTCGCACCAATGGCGGGCGGTCCCATTCCACGGTAGGATGGCGCCCGCCGTCCTAATGACCCCCTTAGTCCATGTGCCTTGAAGAAATACATTGTGAACTGATTGAGAGGAAAAACAGATTAAATGACTTGAGCTACATTACAGGGGGAGCATAGAAAGACATCGAGGAGAAGTGCTTCAACTTAAAAGACTCCTTTCATTAGATCATCTGATCATTGGGGGCTCACCCTCAGCAGCACACTCAAAAGGGGCTCCCCAGCCCCCTGATTTCCCTTCAATTCCGATATCACAGAGTGTAAAATCTTCCCCTGTCCTCATCACCCTATCAACTGTACATGAATAGCTCCAAATGGTTCCTCCAGGCCACCACCCTCGCTTAACCCCTTACGGGTATCTCTCCGGTCAGCTGAGACAAAAGAAAGACAGTCTCTTTGAAATCTATCCTGGAAGTTATAGAGCAGTTCCTGAAATACTATGGGAGCTTCCGCGTCGGGGGACGGAGGTGCAGCAGTAGATTGCAGGACACAGGGCCATATGTACAACCCCTGAAAATTGCGGCTTGAAATTTGCGACAAATTGCAACTCCCAAATTGGTACCTACAAACGAAAGACAACACATGACTACAAGTCGGTAATAACTTGCAATGCAATTTCGGCTCCCGTATATTTGCTAGTCGCAATAGGCACTCAAATAGCGACTACTGCAAAAGATCAATTTTTGCATACGCAAATTGCGAGTGTGGCAGAAACAGACCAAAATTGTAATTGCAAATTGGGAGTTAGTAAAAAAGTATGGAAAACACTTCCTAGTTGAGCTGAAGGACCCCAAAACAGGAAGTGATATCCAAGGATACTCCTGATCAGAATCCTAAGCACATGTCCAGGTGCAGCAGCACAGGGCAACACCTCTGTGTGAGCATGGCGGACAGCATGAGCAGCAAGGCCATCAAGAAGGATGCAAAGGAGAGACTGATGAAGCTGAAGTTTGCTGAAAAGGAGCTGGACATCCAAACTGAGGAGTGCTGCAACCACCACGAGGAGCTATTTGGGAGTGCCTTACACCATGTGCCAGAGTCATACAAATGAAAGATCTGGCAGGTGCCTGGATAACACTGGTAATCACGTTTCTTCGATATCAACTCTGGTAGTCCGAGCAGCCAATGTTCTTGCCATTCTAGGTTGACATGACCGACAAATGTGGTGCGATCTAACTCCATATGTGGAACAACTTCCAGAAGACAGTAAATTGGAGGCAAAGAAAATTCTCCAGGAAGGAGAGAGAGCATCTGCGGAGGTGATAGATTGTGCGATGCATGTTGCTACTAAAGCATTCAGAAGTACAGAACAAGATACTCCCATTTGATGGAGAAGTGTTGTTTGGAAAGCATATTGACGATGCGCTGCATGATATAAAGAAGGACACCGGCACTGTGAAGTCGTTGGGGACCCTTCAATACCAAAAGTTCCCCTTTAAGGGAGCGAGAGGAAGAGGCCTACCTTCCTACAGATGTGAATATCAGCAGTATAGGTGTCCTTCCTACACTACCTCTTCCCAGCCATTTTGACTGTAGTATATCCAGCAGCAGCCACAATCAGCGACATAATCAAGACCTAGCCCCAGAGGGAAAGCAGGGCGTCAAGGAAAGGATACCTTATGTCGCCAATGACCAGTTTAAGGCTCCAGCTATCTCTTTCCCAACTCATCCACAGATTTCCTTCGGAGGGCAGATTTCTTTTCACCATCATCAATGGCAAAAAATAACAATGGACCAGGTTAACAAGAAGTAAAACACCTACATCTCCTGAGATTGGATATTCTTGCAATGCTCCAAAAAGAAGCAATAGGACCGATTCCAAAGTTCCAGAGAGAGAAAGTGTTCTATTCCCGTTTCTTTTTGGTACAGAAAAATTTCAGACAATGGTGTCTAATCCTGGATTAAAGGATTCTCAACATCCACCTCAAAAAACAGTCCTTTTGCATTGTCACGCTACAGGACATCTTGTTACTCCTGAACCCAGGGGGTCACATCACCTGCATAGACTTACAAAATGCATATTATTAAGTCCCCATCCATCTCTCCTGCAGGCAGTACCTTCAATTTTCCATAACCAGAAGCCATTATCAAATCAGATTGTTGCCTTTTGGCCTTATAATGGCTCCAAGAATATTCACCAAATGCCTGGTTCCAGAATCAGCTTTTTGCCCTTACAAGTCTCTCATGCGGACAAAATCATCTTGCATCCCTCTTATTCCTTTCTAGCAATTGCGAATGCGCCCATTGCAGGAAGAGCTGTGTAGGAAAGTAGGATCTGCTTCTATGGTTGCACCCACTTTTTGCCTGGTGCTAAGCTGTTACTAACTAGTCTGACTGGGATCCTGCTAATCAGGACCCCACTATATCTACTTTCTCCCTAAATTGGTGTGTTCAGTAGTTAAGGTACATCCCAGATTGCATACTGGGGTACCCTTATAAGTCCCAGGTATATGGTACTAAGGTACCCAGGGCATAGGTACCCCAGAGTCTCCCATTGGCTGAAGCATGCATTAGAGACATGGAACTACAGGCTTGCCATTGCAGCCTGTGTAAGTTGGTGCTAGCACCACTTACTAAAGATATAGGTTTCCTATATCTAGGGTCCTACACTTAAAACCTATAAATCACCCCTGTAGCAGGCCTTTGCAATCCTGAAGGCAGTGTGCTTGGTTCTAAGTTAGAGGCAGCCCCTGTATAAGCAGGACACCGCTACAGCCTACGGAGCCCATTTTCCCAGGTTGTCAGTGAAGCAGCCATATACTATAAAGAGAGGCACCGCGTAATCAGCGACATAATCAAGATCTAGCCACAGAGGGAAAGCAGGGCGTCAAGCAAAGGATACCTTATGTCGCCAATGACGACTTTCAGGCTCCAGCTATCTTTTTCCCAACTCATCCACAGATTTCCTTCGGAGTGCATATTTCTTTTCACCATCATCAATGGCAAAAAATAACAATGGACCAGGTTCACAAGAAGTAAAAAACCTACATCTCCTGAGATTGGATATTCTTGTAATGCTCCAAAAAGAAGCAATAGAACCGGTTCCAAAGTTCCAGAGAGGGAAAGTGTTCTATTCCAGTTTCTTTTTGGTACATAAAAATTTCAGACAATGGTGTCTAATTCTGGATTAAAGGATTCTCAACATCTTCCTAAAAAAACAGTCCTTTTGCATTGTCACGCTACAGGACATCTTGTTACTCCTGAACCCAGGGGGTCACATCACCAACATAGACTTACAAAATGCATATTTTTAAGACCCCATCCATCTCTCCTGCAGGCAGTACCTTCAATTTTCCATAACCAGAAGCCATTATCAAATCAGATTGTTGCCTTTTGGCCTTAAAATGGCTTCAAGAATATTCACCAAATGCCTGGTTCCAGTATCAGCTTTTTGCCCTTACATGTCTCTCAAGCGGACAAATGCGTCCATTGCAGGAAGGGCTGTGTAGGAAAGTAGGATCTGCTTCGATGGTTGCCCCCACTTTTTGCCTGGTGCTAAGCTGTTACTAACTAGTCTGACTGGGATCCTGCTAATCAGAACCCCACTATATATACTTTCTCTCAAATTGGTATGTTCAGTAGTTAAGGTACATCCCAGATTGCATACTGGGGTACCCTTATGCCCAAGTCCCAGGTATATGGTACTAAGGTACCCAGGGCATAGGTACCCCAGAGGTCTCCCATTGGCTGAAGCATGCATTAGAGACATGGAACTACAGGCTTGCCATTGCAGCCTGTGTAAGTTGGTGCTAGCACCTCTTACTAAAGATATAGGTTTCCTATATCTAGGGTCCTGCACTTAAAACCTATAAGTCACCCCTGTAGCAGGCCTTTGCAATCCTGAAGGCAGTGTGCTTGGTTCTAAGTGAGAGGGATCCCCTGCATAAGCAGGACACCGCTACAGCTTACAGAGTCCATTTTCCCAGGTTGTCAGTGAAGCAGCCATATACTATAAAGAGGGGCACCGCGTAATTATGCGATTACCATCTCAAAACTGGCTGCAACGAATCCTATCATGTTTGGTATCAAACATGTTTGAATCATACCCCCACACCATAAACGCTGTGAGAGGTATGATTCCAAGCACTGGAAGAGCCCTCCTTTAGGCTCTTAGTGTTCTTAATACCTGCCTTCTTGACCCGGAAAGCACAAAATGGTTGCTGCCGACCAGAGAAGCCATTCTGCCTTCCTGCTGCTGAGCCAAGCTCGAGCAGAGGAAGGTAGGACAATAGTCATTCTGTCACAGGGAGGTGTGAACATCTCCCTGACAGGATTTAGTGTATTGGGATTGGATGGGTGTGCTTGCCAGCACCCCTCAGTCTGCATGAGGGGCACATTTGGTGCGCCTGTGCATAGTCAAGTTCAAACCAGTTCTTGGAGCCATTGCCTCCCGCTCCGGCACAAAACTGGACAAAGGACATGGGAGTAACCTCCCTCCTGTCCAGACCCTCCCAAGGGAGGGTCCCCTGAATCTTCCCAACCATTACCCTCGGGTACTTAAGGGCTTACATGGGTGTAGGTCCCTAGATTTGTCGTGGGATAAGATTCCGATCAGACACCACTTCTACTTCTACCATCTAGGCACTCTAGACTTTCTTTAGGCTAGACTTTGTCTCTCTTCCAATCTGCTACATTGTCTGTACCTGTGCATCATACAGGAACCTTCCAAGGCCTGTGAAGCATCAAAGACACTTGAAGGAATCTCCCTTGGGGTGAAGGAATCACTCCCCTGCATTCACAGGCACCGCAACTAAGTTGACCGGACTGCTGATCCTGAGATCCTCCGGCCTCCGAACAGCTCCGCAACACAGGTGGTAGTTTACCACTCTACCCTCTCACTGAGTTTGAGGCCAGTATTCCTCGTAGGGGTTGCAATAACCGGACCCCTGTGCACCTCAACAACTTGCAGTTGCAAAGGCTTGTTGACTTCTCTCCAAGAAGATCTTCTGGCTCCAACTAGCCCCAACCTCGAGCTTCTCCTCTGACCAGAATCTTCAGCCACACCACATTGTGTGCATCGTGGCCTGCATCTTTTGGTGAGCTGCTTGAGGTCCTCTCTCGACTTCAATGCCTCTGGCCTGCGAGTCCTTTTGAGGGTCACCTTTGTTTCTCTTGGCTCCCCTGATTGCTCAGAGCCTACCCTGAATGTCCTGATTTTGGTGAGTCCCCTGGACCTTGCTGGTCCTGACGTTGCTCCCAATTCAGCTCCTGCATTGGTTACATTTGCCAAGGCTTGTTGGTGTTCCCGCCGGACACCAACCCCATAGCAATTGACATCCTTAGTGGTACAGCTAAGGCATGGCTCCCTATCTTCCTCAGCATTTCCTGGTCCTCCCAGCTACAGAGTTAAGGTCTTTGTCAACTCTCTTGCAACACCCGACATTGGAGGGCATTTGTCTTCCAAGTCTCCTGGTCACTCTTGAGTGACATAGACTCTGTCCCCTGTGCTTGCAGATAGTTCTCGTCTAGGATCCACCTTCAGATTCCACTAGACACTTTCTCCTCTTCCGGCACTTTCCTGAAATCCTCCATTGGGAACAACAGCGATTTTCAACACCAATCCCACGAATGGGTGGTTCGGTGAGTCCAGCACTTCTACAGCCTCTTGACAGTGTCTTGACTCCAGTTGTGGTTCTTATACTACTTTTTTAGTATATGGTTGGATCCTACCCTGGGGCCCACTGTGTATTTCATGCTATTTACTGTGATTTCTTGCAAAGTATTGTGTGCAGTGTGCATATGTCCGGGAAGGAGATATTTGTATGTGTTAGAGCGTACATATAATAAATACATATTTATATAAATCCCTTGTGTGGTTATTTTTCACTTAATCTATACTATAAGTATGCATTTTGGTATAACAAGCTGCTGTACACTCCTTTTGGACTAAGCCTGAAGGCTGCTCTTCTTAGCCACCACTTAGAGAGCTTTCTAAGGTTGTCTAAGACCTCTTAAATCACCATAAGGGTTGTCTGGACTGGTGCAAGGTGCCCACTTACATAAGTGTACAACATATACCAGGCGAGCTTCTAACAAGCTGGATTTGCAATGGTGTCAGGCAGTAGGTTCTTTCAAGGATGTCATTACAGTCACATCAGGTATGGTCAACGCCATCTCTTGGTCGACCCAACATTGGAATATTTCCATTGGTTTCTCCTTTCTCGCCTCACCAGCTCCACACATAATCACCACTGATACCTCCCTGAAGGGATGGAGAGCCTTCCTGCAAGACCTCCAGTTCAGTGGCCATTGGCAGCAGCAACACCAGTATCTTCACATCAGTTAGATGGAGCTCAGGGCTGTGGAATTGGCATTGCAGGCATTCCTGCCGAAAATAAGGAACACTGCAGTGTTGGTCAGAATGGACACAATGCATTATCTCAACAAGCAAGGCAGCACCAGATCCCAGCTCCTCTCCCAGGAGGCTCATTACATCTGGAAGTGGGCAATTCAGAATGGAATCTCTCTAAAGGTGGAACATCTTCAGGGTGATCAGAACACAAAAGCAGAGACACTAAGCAGGTTCAAATCATCCTGCCACGAGTGGGATGTCCATCAAGAGACACTCAACAGCATTTTTCTCAAATGGAGCAAGCCAACGGTGTACCTCTTTGCAATGTTGTAGAACAAGAAATGGTGGTATGTCACATGTTGGCAGCAACATCCAGGACCCTGGGGGAATACATTTTTGATGGTGTAGTCAGACATATCTGCCTATGTTTTTCCGACAATTCCCCTCCTGCCAATACTACTCATGAAGATCAAGGCGGAATCCTGATAATCCTAACAGCCCCACCATGGCCCCATCAACATTAGTTAACAGAACTTCTCCTTTCAGAAGACAACCTATTCTTCTGCCTCCCATTCTATCTCTTCTGACAATGTCCCAGGGACAAGTGCTACATCCAGATTCCAAATCGCTTCAATTAGCGGTATAGCTCCTGAACACAATGAATTTGAGCATCTAGAAATTCCATTTGAGTGTAAACATATTCTTTCCAATGCCTGTGCACAAATCACTAATAGAACATACAGAATGAAATAGAGAAGACTCTGTGTATGGTGGCAGGAATCGAACATCCATCCTCTGCTGTTCTTCTCCCATGAGATCCTTCCTTACATCCTGCTGTTAGCAATATCCAGATTAACACACGCCTCGATTAAAGTACACCTAGCTGCTATATCGCGATTTAGGAGGACATCTTCAGGACCTTCATTATGGTCAGCAAGGATCATTAAGCAATTCTATTCCACACCTTTCCACCTGTAAAACATCCGCCACCTCTCTGGCATCTCAATATGGTATTGTCACAACTCATGAAACATCCTTTTGAATCTGTACATGAGGCGGACCTTAAGTTCCTGTCATGGAAAGTTGCCCTTCTTCTCGCATTGACGTTGGCCAGGAGAGTTAGTGAAATTCAGGCTCTGACGATACAGGAACCGTTTCTGCAATTTAGGGATGACTGAGCGTTCCTTCAGACTAAACCCAAGTTTATCCACAATTTTCAGTCAGAATTTCATTTGAAAGAGCCTCTTCTCCTCAAAACCTTTGTTCCATAACCAACAACTGCTGCAGAAAAGGCTCTTCATTTGCTAGATATTCAGCATCATCTCAAATTTTATCTACAAAGAAACAAAGCCTTTCACAAATAAACCCTGCTCTTTGTGTCCTTCAGTGCGGTATCCTCTATCCAAAAGCAGGTTTGCACGTTGGATCTCAAGTGCAATCCAATATTGCCGTAGATCTGCAGGAAAACTTATGTGGGCACAAGTACTTACTACAAGAGCGATCTCTATGGCTACTTCTCTTTTTGCAAGAGTACCTATCCAGGGCATCTGCAGAGCTGTGACCTGGAAGGTTATCCACACCTTCACCAGACATTACTGCTTGGATTCCGCTGCTCACAGTGATGTAGCAGTAGGCCAGGCAGTGCTGGGAAACCTTTTTCAGTGATTGAAAGCTCTCTCCTTCACCCCTCCTTCCTTTCTACTGTAAGACAGCGCACATTTTATTTATATATGTTTGTACATATTATTTATCTTCTACCCTTATGGTTTCTTACTTCTGGTATGTTTAAATTGTACAAATGTTTCTGTTGGAAGTGGCCCTTTTTGCAGGGTTATCCCCAAACCTTTTGCTTCTTCCTCCTTTGTTTCTCCTGACCTGTGGTTGTTGCTATAGGACTCTGGGTACTTTGCCACTACTGATGAGTGCTAAAGTGCATATGCTCTCTGTAAATTGTTATGATGATTGGTTATCCATGACTGGCATATTTGTTTTACCAGTAGGTCCCTAGTAAAGTGCACTGAGTGTGCCAGGGCTAGTAATTCAAATGCTACTAGTGGGCCTGCAGCACTGATTGTGCCACCGACATGAGTAGCCCCAAAGAGATGTTTCAGGCCTGTCACCGAGGTTCCTGTGCTCGGTTTTCTAACTGCCATGTTCACCTGGCCGTTGTACCCACTTGGCAGGCCTTACCCTTCCCTTTTCTTACACCTAGGACACCCCTATGGTAGGCCCAAGGTACCCCCTGGTCAGGGTGCAGTGCATGTAAAAGGTAGGACATGCACTAGTGTGGATAACATGTCCTGATAGTGAAACACTGCCAATTTCGTTTTTCACTATTGAAAGGCTATCTTGCTCTTAGGCCAGAATGGGGAATGCTGTGTAACATGTTTACCTGCATATCTTCACATAGGAGTGAGATAGAAAACTGGAGTCTGGTATCCCTGAACTCAGAATTTAATAACACATCTTTTAAGGAGGAATGTTTTTTAAATTCTGTGTTTGAAAATAGCACTTTTAGAAAGTGGCTATTTTCTTGTTCAATCTTTCTGTGTACCTCTGCCTGTTTGTGGATTGACTGTCTGGTTTGAGAGTGACAGGGGCTGGGGTGGCTCCAGGAGTCTGGGTTAGTTAGCACATAGCTGAATAGACGTATCTGTATTTGGAGTGGTGGGAGGAGTAGCACCTGGGCCTGCCTTCCACAATGCTGACTCCACCTCCTGTGGTGCGTCTGATGACCCTTGCCCACACTGACAAAGGAAGAAGTTGTGCACTGGCAGAGTGCACCCATAACTGGTTTGTACTGGGTCCAGGACCCCTCACACATAGAGAACAAATATTCTTGGGGTATAAATATGAGAGCTGAAACCTCTGAACTTTAGACTACTTTGGAACCAAAGATAAACTTTTGCTGAGGAGACAAACTGAAGAGCAGAAGGAGAAGTACTGCCCTTGCTGTGTGTCTGGGGTTGGCCTGCAGTTGCTATTTCTGCCAAAGGATGGACAAAGGAATTTGCTGTGTGAATTGAATTGAATTAGGCTTTTTTATAGCGCGACTGCCACCCTACGGGTATCCTGGTGCTCAGACTTAAATAGATCAACCTAGACACAGACTGGGTCAACAGTAGGGGCAGGCTTAAGGATCAATCTGGTAAAGAGCCAGGTATTCAGGCTCTTTCTAAACTCGGCCAGAGAATTGGCTTGTCTGATATTCTGGGGCAGCTCATTCCATAAGTGGGTGGCTGCCACTCTAAAGCCCCCCCCCACCCTAGAGCACCTAAATCTGGTGGTCATCAGCAGATTTGCGCTAGAGGAGCGGAGCTTCCTTTTGGGATTATACCAGGTAAACTTCTCTTGCAGTGGGACAGGACCCGAGTTGTGCACAGCTCTGTAAACAGAGTGATTTAAAGTGTACCCTTTCTTTAATAGGCAGCCAGTTAGGGTCTCTCAGAGCCAGCATTGTGGAGGAACTGTGTTGCCTATTTAACACCATCAGGGAATTGCAGTAGTCCAGCCTACTCAGCACTATATTCCTCACAACTAGTGAGCGCGAGTCTTTAGGGAGTAGAGGAAGGATCTGCCGTAGCATGCGTATTAAAGAAAGGCAAAGGCATACGCCAACAGTTTTTTCTGATAGATACATCTGCCGTGTGTATTCCTCACCTTGTGAATATCCCCCTTGCGTCAGCAACATTCGGAAATTCTTTTCGTAGCCTCGCGCCGATGTGGATAGGACGTCACAGAGACACGGCTCCGCTCGCGACTCCGCTGACGTCACCGACGCCTATAATAGGCCCACGCCGGCGTGATGACATCAGTTCCCTTTTTTCCGCGTCGTCGACGCTAACGGTTATCGGGAATCTCTGTAGCCAACTGGTGCTTTGTTGCCAATTTGTTGCAAATTTCTGCTTCTCTGTATCCTGTCTCTTCGGCGATGTCTTCCAAGAAGACTGGCTTCAAGCCCTGCAGGGAGTGCGGTAAAATGATGTCTATTACCGACCCCCATGATGACTGCATCTGGTGTTTGAGTTCCGACCATGATGTGGAGGATTGTTCTTCATGTCGGAAGATGAACCTGAAGGCCCTGAGGGAGAGAGAAGCCAAACTCCTGGTTGCGAAGGTGAAAGCTGGAAAGGAGAAGTCGTCGAGGTCTCCTTCTCGAAGGGCGAGGTCGAAGTCCAGGGCGAGGTCGAGATCTGGTTCTCGAGAGAGAGGTCGTCTTCGAAGTCGGCGTCAGATCATGTTTCGAAGTCGAAGAAGAAACATAAGAAGAGGAGACATGAGTCCCGACGTCGGTCTGGTAAGGAGTCGGGCTCGAGGTCGAGGTCGAGGTCCCCGAAGAAGGTACGTTCGAAGGTGGTTACTCTCGAAGTCTCTGAGCCTGAAGGTGAGGCCTCACCTTCCGAGTCGCATGGGCGCTCTCCCACTCCGGCTCCGGTACCCTCTCCGGCTCCGAATCCGTCTCCGGCGCTGTCCCCGGCCCGTGAAGAGGAAGAGGCTCGGGAGGTTGTGGATTCTGCGCCTGTTGAAGAGCCGAATCCGATCCCTCCTCAGGACCGGCCTGATGGTTTTCAGCCGCCCTTTCCTGCTCCAGGCCAGGACCCTTCAGCGTTTCTTAACGCTATGTATGGCGTCTTCTCAAGGGCGTGGTACCCCTCTGGTGCACCTTCGGGTCCCATGGGTCCTTTAGCTTTCAGCCTGGGTGTTCCTCACTCCTATCCTCCGGCTCCGTTCATGCCTTACATGCCGGCTCCGACGCCGCATTGGCAATTTCCGGCTCCGCCGAAGTCGTCGACGCCGATTCCAGCGTCGCCCGCTCCAGATCGTCCTCGAGGGCATTCTTCTGTGCCATTGGATTCGATTCCGGCGCCGGCCCCGAATCCGTCGGAGCCGCAGGTGGATCCGGCTGCGAGGTGTGTTAAGGAGAGGTTGAGAAGGGAAGCTCAACGCCTTTTGGAAGAGCAGAGGTACCTGGATTCATATTCTGATGTTGAGGAAGGTGAATTGGAGGAGAGCTGTTTTGAGGAGTTGGCGGATTCAGGAAGTCTTGATTGCTCTCCAGATTTGGAGTTGCCCTCAGGCTCTGGTGCTCCTTCTAAGGATATCCAAACTTACCATCTTGTTAAGAGGAAGGCAGCTGAACTTCTTCAATTGACTTTGCCTACAGTGGAGTTCAAGTCCAATATCCTCACTGAGGTCTTGCATTCTCCGAGTTCTGTGGTTGAGCCTTTGCTTCCATTTAATGAAGCCTTGACAGATCCTATTATGGAGGTGTGGAAGAAACCTTTGTCGGCTCCTGCGGTTTCTAAGAGTGTTGCGAGGAGGTACAGGGCTGCTCCTGAGGACCTGGCTTTTCTGTCTTCTCATCCTTCACCAGAGAGCCTGGTCATTCAGGCTGCCTGTTCTAAAAAGAGTCTTAGTGCCTTTCCTCAGGTTCCATGTGAAAAGGGAGCAAAGAAACAGGACCAGGTTGCAAAAAAGACCTTTTCATCGGCGAGCATGGCGTTGAAGTCAACTAATGCCACTTGTCTAATGGGAAGGTATGTGCATGCCCTGATGGACTCTTTGCGTGTCCTGGTTCCAAAAATTCCTGATGCCAACCGGAAGGATTTTGAGGAAGTGATTTCTGATGCTCAGGCGGCGGCTCGCCAGGTTATTCAAAGTGGTCTGGACACTGCCGACTCTGTGGCTCGTATCATGGGCACTGCTGTCGCTACTAGGAGGTCGGCTTGGTTGAAGTCATCGGACTTTTCGGCTGATGTTCAGGCAACTTTGCTGGATCTTCCTTTTGATGGTTCTGGTCTCTTTGGGAAGAAGGCGGATGCGGCTCTTGAGAGATTCAAGGATTGCAGAGCGACAGCTAAGTCTTTGGGTCTCCAGATCAGAGGCACTTCTTCAAACAGGAGGTTCAGGGGCTTTGGTCGCTCCTTTCGGAATTTCCGGCAAGGCCAGCAGCAGCAGCAACAGCAGCAGCAGCAAAATTCAATGTACAGATCGTACAGGGGAAAGCAAAGAGCGCGTCCTCGTGGACGTCAGCCCTCTTCCTCCTCCACCTCTTTCAACCCCCCGCCACAGAAAAGCAGCCCTAGATCCGCTATTCAGGATCATGTGGGTCCGGTTGGGGGTCGGCTTACCCATTTTCTACAGGATTGGGTATTGGTTACAACAGATCTTTGGGTTCTCAATCTTGTAGAAAATGGGTATGCCCTTCCCTTTCGGGAATTCCCTCCTGTTTACCCTCCTTGTCAAGGTTTTTGCACCGAGGAACATCTGTCTCTTCTGCAGGAGGAGGTTCTTACTCTGTTACGAAAGGGTGCGATAGAGGTGGTCCCAGAGCAGGAAAGGGGTCAGGGATGCTACTCCCGGTATTTCCTGATCCCCAAAAAGGATGGCAGACTTCGTCCAATCCTGGATCTCAGGATCTTGAATCTCTATCTGAAGCAGGAGAAATTCAAGATGCTCACCCTTGTTCAGGTTCTTCAAGCGCTGATGGAAGGAGACTGGATGGTGTCGCTCGACTTGCAGGGTGCGTATTTCCACATCCCTATCCTGAAGTCGCACAGGAAGTATCTCCGTTTTACGGTGGGATCGCAACACTACCAGTTTGCGGTCCTTTCGTTTGGTCTTACTACTGCGCCTCGAGTCTTCACCAAGGTGATGGCGGTGGTGGCAGCTCATCTCAGGAGGTCAGGGATACCTGTGTTCCCTTATTTGGACGACTGGCTGATCAAAGCGGAGTCGTCAGAGAAGGTGCTCCATCATCTGCAAGAGACAACTCAGTTGTTGTTCAGGTTGGGTTTTTCGATAAATGTACCCAAGTCTCACCTGGTGCCCTCCCAGCGCAACCTGTTCATAGGTGCAGTACTGGACACAACTGTATGTCGTGCATTCCCTCCTCCTCAAAGGATTTACGACATACAGGATATGATTCCTTTATTTTACAATGGAGCGGTCGTTCCAGTCCTGAAGGTCCTTCGCCTGCTCGGTCTGATGGCTTCTTGCATTCTGTTGGTCAACCATGCACGCTGGCACATCAGGGCACTCCAGTGGTGTCTCTGCAGGCAGTGGTATCAGCACAACGGGGATCTCGGGGAGTCAGTGAAGATCTCCAGAGAAACTGCAGCGGATCTATCTTGGTGGAGCGTGGAAGGCAACCTGTCGCAAGGAAAGCCTTTCCAGCTACCTCCATCGGTGGCCACGGTGATATCGGATGCATCCACTCTAGGGCGGGGTGCTCACTTGGGGGATCTGGAGGTCAAGGGTCTTTGGTGTCCAGAGGAAAGGTTGCTTCACATCAACCTTCTAGAGTTACGGGCAATACGTTTGGCGCTCAAGGCCTTCCTCCCTTCCCTTCGCGGTCAGTCGATCCAAGTCCTGACGGACAACACGACCACGATGTGGTACATCAACAAGCAGGGAGCAGTAGGGTCGCAGTGTCTCTGCAAAGAGGCTCTGCGTCTCTGGTCCTGGGCTCAGGACCACCAGATTTGTCTGATGGCAAATCATCTGCCCGGAATTCTGAACGTTCATGCAGACAGTCTCATTCGGCAATTCTCTGCCGACCACGAGTGGAGGCTTCACCCGAAGGTGGTTCGTCACGTCTTTCGGACTTGGGGGACTCCTCGGGTGGACCTGTTTGCCACTCGCGAGAATGCTCACTGCCCGTCATTCTGCAGCCTCCAGTATCCGATGCAAGGAGCCTTGGGGGATGCGTTCCAGTTGAGTTGGGGAAATCAACTCCTTTACGCGTTTCCTCCCATACCTTTGATTCCTCGTGTTCTGAGGAAGATTCGCCAAGACCGGGCCCAAGTCATTTTGGTCGCCCCGGATTGGCCAAGAAGGGTGTGGTATACAGATGTAGTCCACCTCTCCTCTCACCCGCTGCTCCGTCTCCCTCTCAGGGCAGACCTCCTCTCTCAGATGGAGGGGCAGGTTCTACACCCCCACCTCCAGACATTGCACCTTCATGCCTGGAGATTGAACGGGGCAACCTGATTTCCTATTCTCTCACGCCTGACGTGGTGGATGTCATCTTGTCAGCCAGGCGTGATTCCACTAAGTCTGTCTATTCGTGTAGATGGTCAAGATTTGTCACTTGGTGTGGTGAGAATAGTATTGACCCTTTAAGAGCACATTTGTCTGATGTTCTCCGGTTTGCTCTTTCTTTGGCGCAGCAGGGGCTCGCTGTTGCTACTGTTAAGGGCTATCTTTCGGCTCTGCCGGCTTTTATTTGTTTGCCTGACCAGCCCTCTCTTTTTAAGTCTCCTGTAGTTTTAAGGTTTTTGAAGGGTCTTGTAAACAAGTTCCCTCCTACTCCTTTTATTGTGCCTCAGTGGGACTTAAATTTTGTTTTGACCTTTCTGTTGGGCGCTCCCTTTGAGCCTCTTCACAAATGTCCTATGAGGCTTTTTACTTTTAAGGCAGTTTTCCTCGTTGCAATAACCTCGGCAAGGAGGGTGAGTGAGCTTCAAGCTCTTAGTTCCAAGCCCCCGTTCCTGACCATTCATGCTGATCGGATGGTTCTAAGGACCAGGGCTGCTTTTCTTCCTAAGGTGGTGACTCCTTTCCACCTTGGTCAATCCATTACCCTCCCTACCTTTAATCCTCCCCCGCACCCTTCTAAGGAGGAGGAGAGGTTGCACCGTCTGGACCCCAAAAGGGCGGTGTCTTTTTATTTGGACAGAACTAAAGACTGTCGCTTGGATGACCAGCTCTTCGTTGGATTTGCTGGCTGCAAGAAGGGGAGAGCGGTCCATAAGAGAACTTTGTCAAGGTGGATCGTCCTGTGTATTAAGATCTGCTACTCTTTGGCCGGTAAGGATCCTCCAGAGGGTATTAGGGCTCATTCCACTAGAGCTAAGTCGTCAACCTCTGCTTTGGCTAGAGGTGTTCCTGTAGAGGACATTTGTAGGGCGGCAACTTGGTCTTCCCTCCACACTTTTGCGAAGCATTACTGCTTGGATACCGAGGTGAGGAGGGACAGTCACTTTGCACGCTCTGTCCTTCAGGATTTCCTGGTTTAGAAGAGTGGACACCCTCCTCCGGGAGTGGGGACTGCTGTGGGACTCTATTCACAAGGTGAGGAATCCACACGGCAGATGTATCTATCAGAAGAACAAGTTACTTACCTTCGGTAACGCTTTTTCTGGTAGATACTATATCTGCCTGTGGATTCCTCACTGACCCACCCGCCTCCCCGTTGTCCACTCTTCTTTACCAGAGTTACTGTAATGTATTGTTAATATATTGCATTGTTAAGGAGTTGTTTTATTTGCTTTCTTGCATTTGCTCCACACTATGTGTGTTTTTCTCCTTGGCAATTGTTTATTGTGTATACTGTGTATATTGCTACTGTCATTGGTCCGTCAGTGTGCCTCGATGGCACGGAAAAAAGGGCGGAACTGATGTCATAATGCCGGCGTGGGCCTATTATAGGCGTCGGTGACGTCAGCGGAGTCGCGAGCGGAGCCGTGTCTCTGTGACGTCCTATCCACGTCGGCGCGAGGGTACGAAAAGAATTTCCGAATATTGCTGACGCAAGGGGGATATTCACAAGGTGAGGAATCCACAGGCAGATATAGTATCCACCAGAAAAAGCGTTACCGAAGGTAAGTAACTTGTTCGTTAGCCTGCGACTCCATTTGAAGGCTACTGTTCACCAAGACTCCCAGATTGCGCACCGTTTTGGCTGGAGCCTGAGGCTCCTCCTCCGGTGTAAGCCTGAACTCTAGAGGTAAATGTTGGGACAGTCTGGCCATGGGACAATATACCACCTCAGTCTTCCCTCCATTAAATTGTAAAGAGTTACTCCTAAGCCATCCAGCAGTCTGGTGCATGCACTCCTGGAATGTATCCATCGATATGCTTGCTTCCCCTCAAGGGAGAACACCAGTTGAGTGTCGTCGGCATAGTTAACCAGGTCAATACCAAAGGATTTGATAATGGGGAGCAGGGGCTGTAGATAAATGTTAAAAAGGATGGGACTAATCGCAGAGCCCTGCGGTACCCCATAGTGCACTCGAGACTTACTGGAGGTAAACGGTGTCAGAGTCATCATCTGTTGTCTTCCTGAAAGGTAGGACCGTAACCATTGTAAGGCCTGCCCTTACACCCCTATACTCTCCAGCCTTTCCACCAGTATTGCGTGGCTCACCGTATCAAATGCGGCTGACATATTGAGTAACACCAGGATGGTGTCACTCACATTGTCAGCACGCATTCGTAGGTTATCTAGTACGGTAGCCAGAGCAGTCTTGGTGCTGTGACCAGGGCGAAACCCAAATTGGTCCCTGTCCAGCAGATGGTTGTCTTCCAGATAGCATGAGAGACTTTTGCTGACTACTTTTTCCAAGATTTTGATTGGATAAGGCAGAAGGGAGATCGGTCTGAAGTTTGCTGGTGTCTTAGTGTCTAGCGAGGGATTTTTCAACAGAGGTGTCACTACTGCCAGCTTCCACACCTCTGGAACATTTCCTACTTCCAGGGATTGGCTGCAGATCTGTTGCAGCCAGGGGAAGGTTTCTTGGCCAATAGTTTTCCAGATTTTGTGTGGAAGGGGGTCAAGTGGGGAGCCAGAGGACACACTGTTAGCCAAATTATTGAAGGAGTCATCCGTGAGGATCCTCTGGATAGGATTGTCCAGATCACTAGTATCATTGGGATGAAGATCTCCAACAATTTTGGCAATTGTATCTTTTAAATGAGCAGCAATCTTCTCACAAAGTTCTTGCGAAGCAGCTACCTTCTTGCTCATGCCAGTTGGACAGGAGAGGTCCTTGACCATTTTAAACAGAGCTTTAGTGCTATTTGAAGCTTGTAAAATAGAATTAGCATAACAATCTGATTTGGACTTGATAATAGCCTTCTTGTATACAGCCAACGCAGATTTCAAGACTTTCTTATCTGGTCAGAGTAGGTCTTCCTCCATTTTCTCTCAGCTTTCTTACATGTCAAGCGCAGTGATTTCATTTCCTCATTATACCAGGAGGCTGAGGCTTTCTTCCTATTTTTAAGACTTTTTACTGGGATTATAGGATCCAGAGTACTGGCTCCGTGATTACAAAATATTTTATAATTCTCCTCGACTGAAATGGAGGGTGAAAAAAGATTTACATTTGTGAAGATCTGCGAGTTCTTATTTTTTCCTAATTTGGCCTATTCTCTTCCCCTTCTGTATGACACGGGACAGTCATCATTGTTCACAGAACTGGGAACCTTAATACTAAAATGGACTAGTGTAACCTTTTCCAGGCTCCTTGTGCTACCAGTGAAGGGCAACAAGCGGGTTTTAGTTACAACAGGTTTTATTGACCGTAATAGGTGGTCTGAACAGGTCTGCCTTAATACAGGGGTTCTACGGGGAGATCGGCTCCGGGACCTTCTTCTTCGACGATCTAAGTATAGAGTCCTCCGATAGCCGGACTGGCTCCGTCGGGCTGTGCTGTCGTCGGGGTCCGTCTTGCCACCAGCTCGTCCCCAGTACCGGAGGGAAAACAAACAAAAAGGCACTCGTGAGAGGGATGTCCTTCTCGGACAGCGGTCTCTAGGAAAGGGAGTGAGGAAACAAACCCACACGTGCTCCCATCCTCCTATCTCAGTGAGGGGGTTGTGAGGGGGGGGGGTTTGTGCTCGGGATAGGGGTATCGTGGAACTATGGGGTCCGTTACTTTGCTACAGGACCGCCCTTCCGTCCCACCCAGCCGCTGAAACGATCACGCACCTGAACAAGCCACGCACCTCCCCCGGGTGAGTGGCTGGGCGGCTTGTGGAATCGTTGGCCTCCAGGCGTATCCTCGGCAGTCGGGGCTCCTCGTCCACCACGATAGGTTTCCTCCGTCTCGCTCTGTTCTCTCCTTCGCCGTTCGTTTTCCTCCTCTCCGCTCCAGGTGTACAAGCCCGCCTCCTCGTCCCGGACTTCCGCTTTTGTCGGTGTTCCGTCACTTTGTAGCTCCGCCCACTCGTCCGTTCCATGGAAATTAAAGCGCCAGTCACATTCACTCTCCTGGACTGCTGTCACCTCGTCACCTGACCCACGATAGTCCGTCTGCTGTGGGACAGAAGAGGAATTAATGGCAGTACTTGGCGTAGTCTCTAGCATGGGTACGTGACCAGATCCTGGAACGGGGAGCCCGGACGGGGACACCCCGTTACAACTAGATAGTGGTCAGTCCAACTTTGTGGCAGTACATCTATCACCTCTGTCTCAGTCTTCGTGGCGAACAGAAGACCCAGCGTGTGCTGTGTCCCCCTGCTTGATAAGGACTTTGCTTTGTGCTGTGTCATGATAAGAAAGTCTCCAAGGGCCTGAGAAGAGCTGGCCTCCAGTTGTGGAAACACAGGGATATAAAAGTTTCCAAGACTACTTCCTGATCAAGAAGAACCTGTTACCAAAGAGGACAGCTGAAGAGACAGAGGAGAAGTACTGCACTTGCTGTGTGTCTGGGGCTGGCCTACAGTTGGCTGTTTCTGCTGAGAGGATCAAGAGACTTTGCTGTGTACTGTGTCCCCTGGTTGAAGAAGGACTTTGCTGTGTGCTGTTTCCATCTAAAGAAAAGTCTCCATGGGCCTGAGAAGAGCTAGCCTCCTGTTTCTGAAGTCACAGGCACAAAAGGACGTCACCCCCAGCTTCCCTGACTTCCTTGCTGGAACTTCTGACCTGCCCTGAAGTGCCTGTAACTGTGTGAGAGGCCCTTGCTGCTGGGAACTGGAAGCGCGACTCAACGAGGGAGAAGGGTGACTACGCCGCAGCAGCCGCCATCGCATCGCCAAGGAAGTGTGTTACCGGTGTTTGCCGTTGCATCACTGGAGAAGCATGTTGCCAGACCGTCGCATCGCTAAGGAAGCGTGTCGCTGCTGCCGCTGATCGCCATCGCATCACCGGGAAAGCGTGTCCATGTTGTTGCATCGCATCAGTGGCGCCATTTTATCTCATCGCACCGGATCGTCCCAATGCATCGAGGCGCCATCTTGTTGCATCGCAACTGGAGCACAGGAAGAGTCGACGCATCGCCTTCTCTGCGACCCTTTTGTTTGTTCTGCGTGACGCATCTAAGGTACTTTAGGAGAAAAGTGTTGCATTACCATCTACAAGTTTATTTGTGCAACAACCCTTTTTAAAGACATTCTACTAAGTATCTGTATGTTGGGTTTTTGTCATTTTGGTCTTGTTTAGTTTAGATAAAGATATGTTATTTTTCTAAACTGGTGTGGTGTTCATTTGTGGTGCTTTCACTGTGTTACTGTGAGTGATGGTACAAATACTTTACACATTGCGTTTGGGATAAACCTGTCTGCTCGTTCTAAGCTACCAAGGGGGTGAGCAGGGGTTATCCAAAGTGTGTATACCCCTTACTCTGAATAGAAGCAAGGGTCCCTATTTCGACAAAGGTACCTACCTCTGCCAACTAGAGACCCCCAGTTCTAACAGTTTCTGAATGCAATCAGTGTCAATTTTAAGATTGACGATTTAAGGCATATCTTCTTTTCAAAATGTTGACAATATGGATTTGACACACTTAGAAAGAGACCGGAAAAAAAGTGCTGCTAACTGCTAGCTACTTTGATTCAAGCATGTGAATCTATGAAAGTTTCAATACTGGTATAAGAAAATAAGTTACTTACCTACAAATGTAGTTCTCCAGCATTGGAATATTTCATAAATGTACATGCAACCCATCCTCCTCCCCTGAGAATCTCACTTTCTGATTTTGGCAGGTGTGCCTTTTGCACTCGTGCTGTGAAAATCTTAGGGTCTAACGTTCTCTAGGGTGTGTTCTATAGGGTGAGAGTTCCCAATTGGTTCAGAATTGGCTTTTGGTCTCTTTTACAAAACAATAGAGATAAATTACAAAACTGAAATGGTCCTAGGCCTTGGTTCTGCTTTGTATTAGTTTTGCATTGCTATTGCTATTATGACGTACCTGGGACTCTCATCTCGATGACACGGAATGATTCAAGCATGTGAATATAGGAAAGATTCTAATATTGAGAACTACAGTTGCAAGTAGGTAACTTATGTTCTTCACAACTAAGATCTGTTACTTTCTTAGGGCAAATATTGCAATGTAGGCTCAAAATGTGTTTCTTTCAAGAAATCGCAGTTTTTTTAAAGTTTTTGCATCTGTTATAAATGTTAATGGAGTGTTTTCAGATCCATTCCAGCAAGGATAATTAAGAGTTCTTCTAATCAGAGTTTACAGCACTGAAGTGTGATAGCCACATGCAGATGGGTATGATAAACATTTGTATTGAACAACTAAACCACCTCAGAGATGTGAGCAGATCAGGGCGTGTGCTCTTTCCTTACTGTTAGACCTGGCATATCTTGGCGTGATTACCCCTGACTTTTGCCTCTACCTCCTTTGCTTTTAGATGCTTAGGGTACTTTGCCACTGCTGATCAATGTCAACGTACAAGTGTTCCCTGTGTAAAGTGTAAGGGTAATTGGTTGGCCATGATTGGTTTGTTTGTCTTTTAGTAAACTCCCCAGTGATGTGCACTGTGTGTGCCAGGGATAGTAATGCAAAGGTGCACAGAGAAGGGAGCTCAGGCCTGCAGAGGAGGGCCTGCACGCAATTTGCTAAGTGAGCATATTGTCCTGACAAGTGCAACCATTTGTCAGGCCTTACTTTCCCTTTTGCGTACACAGTGGGCACCCCTATGGTAGGTTCCGGGTAACCCCTAGGCAGGGTGCAGTGTAAGTAAAAGGCATGACATATACCGAGGTGTGTGCTGTGTCCTGACAGTGAAAAGCACTCCATTTCTTTTTTCACTGGTGAAAGGCCATCCTGCCCATAGGACAGAATGGAGGAGGGTGGGTATTGTGTTTGTTAGCCTAGTTTCCCCATAATTTTAAACTGGAGAGGTGAAGTTTAGTATGTATGAACTCACAGTGTCATAACATATCTTTCTATGAAAGTGGTTTTGTCAATGTGTGTTCAGAAACCACTCTTTTAGAAAGTGTCTGAGTTTTGTGTTTTAAGCATTTCTGCGTGTCTCTGCTGAATGTGGATTGACTGGCTAAGTCTGGGAGGTGAGGGGAGCTGGGGGAGGTCTTGACCCAGGGAGGCGTTGATATGGCACCATGGCTGACCTGCATCTAGAGAGTAGGGGGAGGAGAAGCCCCGGGAGGTGAAGAGGCCAATGCTACGCTTTCCTCAGGGCCTATATCATAAC
Organism: Lissotriton vulgaris; assembly: GCF_964263255.1. Taxonomy (NCBI): domain Eukaryota; kingdom Metazoa; phylum Chordata; class Amphibia; order Caudata; family Salamandridae; genus Lissotriton; species Lissotriton vulgaris. Next base: position 504,326,481 of record NC_141687.1, on the reverse strand, counting down.
CCGAGGGGTATGCACGCGCTAAGGTGTACCCGTCTCCGAGATACTTATGAAACATATTGCATACTCACGATATGTTAGCCTTTAATTTTGCTGTGAAAGGACTAATGAACTGCGATTTCAGCTCTAAAATGCCCCATGGAAACCTTGGGAGGGGCGTTGGTTGTAGTCACACATTTGTCAAACCATACGGCCCGCCTTCCTAACTACGGAAACGCCGCACGGAGAACCGAGCCTCGGAACGCGGTATGTTTACTAAGAAACTCACAGACGGGTGAAGCTTAGCGCGTGCGTACCCCACAGGTTACGACATAGGTCCTAAGGAAAGCCTAGCATTGTCACCAAAAGGCTGAAACATGTAGACCATGTATTTTATTAGCACCTTTAACAATCAGATGCCATAGGCCAATTTAACCTTAACAGGCATCACATACTGTATGTATGTATGTATGTATGAACATTTATAGAGCGCACTGTAACTCTACGGGCATCCTGGCGCTGTGACACCTAAGTTACTGACTAGGGATGCTATAAATCATACTGAGGAGATTAGATTCTGGAAAAAAACAGGTCTTGATTTTTTTCAGAAAACTGCATTAGGTCCTGTGTCTGTCTCGATTCAAGGTGGAGGTTGATCCAAAGGTGCGCAGCTGCCACACCAAATGCTCTTCCCCCAAAAGTTACTCTCTTTGTTTTGGGTATGATCATAAGATTGGCTAATGAGGAGCGGAGGTTACGTATAGGAACATACCATCCAAACCTCTTCTGTATCAGTTTGGGCACAAGTTCATGTAGAGCCTTGAACATGATACAAAGGGACTTAAACTGTACCCTTTGAGCCACCGGGAGCCAGTGCAACTCTGCCAAAGCCTGAGATGAAGACGACCGACGTGGTCTCATAAGTGCAAGTTTTGCTACTGCCGCCTGAATTCTCTAGAGCAGGGGTCTTCAAACTGTGGGGCGCGACCCCCAGGGGGCCGTGGAGCAATGCGGAGGGGGTCGCGCCTTCACAGTGTCACTTCTGCTCTGGCCTCCAGGGCTTCAGCCCCCCTCCTCCCCCATCCTGTGTCTCAGCCCGGGCTGCTGCAGTGCAGCTCGCTCCTGGGGCCTCGGCTGGGCAGTGTCTGGAGTCTCTCCGGCCCAAGTTTTTCACAGGTCTTTAAAGACCATTAGCATATTTACATGCCTTTGTTAACTGATTACCAAAGCTTAGTTGTTTAATGGTTCCAGTACCCCCTGCCTATTCCTTACATTTGTATTTTTACACTTACTGCTGTAGTGTCAGAATGCATTTAATTAAAAGGAATATAAAGTTGGGTTGCCAAAAGAAACATGCCTGCTGTGTGTTTTTTAAAGAGCCTGCAGAGACCTGCTCTTGACACTAAATTGAGTTATAAATAAAAAAGTATGTATTAATTATTTATGTGACTTTTCTGTCTTTATTCTCTTTAATTATTAGTCATGGATCATTGAGGCATCCTTAGAACACAATTAAAACTGCTTTCTATTTATATTTGCTGTTCTAAGTATTCACAGATAAGTGCAAAAAATACACCTGTAGGTGACTGCTTATTTCTGGGCCATCAAAAGAATGAGCTGGTAGCCCTAATCATTAGACTGGAAGTTTGTTGCAGGATCAGCACATTATTTATTTCCTCCACCCTCGAACCCTGATTAATGCCATTATAGCAATAGTTTAACTTATATCTGAAACCCTATGCTTCAAGTTTTTGGGAATGCACCCTGCTTTCAGACTACTCACTTCTCATTCTCGCCTTCACTTTCACGTTTACCCTGCACTCCCAGCGATCAAAATGCACTCACACTGATCACCATGCACTCATAGCTATCACAATGCACTCACACTGATCCCCCGCTCACCCTGCACTCACACTGATCACCCTGCACTCACACTGATCACCCAGCACTTACACTGATCACCATGCACTCATAGCGATCGCAATGCACTCACACTGATCACCATGCACGCACACTATTCACCCGCTCACCCTGCATTCACACTGATCACCCTGCAATCACACTGATCACCATGCACTCACACTGATCACCATGCACTCACACTGATCACCATGCACTCACACTGATCACCATGCACTCACACTGATCACCCTGCACTCACACCAATCACCCTGCACTCACACCAATCACCCTGCACTCACACCAATCACCCTGCACTCACACCAATCACCCTGCACTCACAACATTCACCCACTCACCCTTTACCTACAGTGATCACAATGCACTCACACTGATCACAATGCACTCACACTGATCACCATGCACTCACAACTTTCACACACTCACCCTGCTCTCACAGTGATCACTCTGCACTAAAAATTTGCTTGCATTGTTCACTCTGTACCTCACCCTGCAGTCACACGAGCACACTTCTCACCCTGCACTCATGTGACACTTCACTTAGCTGTCCCCCCCTCACTGCTCAATCTGTAGCTCACTCAAACAAGGCCATCACTAACCATGCACTAATTCGTCCCACTCTGCACTTACAGCCGTACCCATATTCTTATGGTCACCTCACTCACCCTGCAGTCACTACTTTTACCCTACTCTCACACTGTTGCATTGCTCACTGTGCTGTCACATGGCTACTCTTGTCACCCACACAGTGCAGAAGGTTAAAGAGCCTGGTACAAAGAAGATGTACCATGCACATCACATAACTGAGTGTGAGTAAACTATGAGTAGCGCTATAAATTAATGAAATGTTTGTCAGAAAGGTGCTTTAGAGAGATGAGGTGTATTGTTGGTGAGTGGTAGTGAGGGAATTCATGGAGAAGGTGGAAAGACTGTTGCACCGTGTGCGACCAGTGCTTGGACAAGCCCTGGCTGGAAGTGTTAAACCCCCACCCCACCCACACCCCGAAGTTCGGGTCTAGTGGATCCCCTGCTTCTGCCTATTATTTACATTTGTAGTGCGCTACTGTTACCAAAAGGTGTCCTGGGGCTAATAACCATCTGCCTGTAATGTGAGAGAGGGATCCGGGGTTGGGAGAGGAGAGAAGAGAGGGATGGAAGGAAGGAAGGGGGTGAGAGGAAAGGGGCATGGGTAAACTGCTTAACTCTGCACAAGACCGCCACAGTTTGAATGCACCCTTGCTGCTCCCGGCCATGGCCAGGTGAGCTTCTAATGTGGCAGCCCGTATTCCTGCGGATTGGGAGGCCCTTCACAGAGGTTGACTAGACATCTTTCTGATGTTAATTGCTGTATTTTGGTTATAAACTGGTACTGATGGGGTGAAATATTTCCTCAGTATTACTGTGTTTAAAAAAATTCTAAATAATAAAGCAATGCTACCCAAAAATACGCAGCATCACAGAACATTATTTACATTTTCTACTCACACAATTTAGTCAAGCCTGTAGCATAATTTGGTCCTCACCTTCCTCATAACCTAGAGAGGTTTAGAAATTTTTGTCAGGAGGGGGTCCTTACGCTTGAAAATGTTGACAGGGGGGTCTCGGCATCCAAATGTTTGAAGACCTCTGCTCTAGAGTCTCTCAAGCAGATATTTTGGAGACTCCAGTAGCAAGGTGATACAATAATCCAAGCGGCTCATGATGACACTCCTGACCACTGAAGCTGTGGCCTGAGTTGGTAGTACTGGCTGCACCTTCTGCAGTTCTCTCATGAGTGTATAGCAGCTCCCAACCAGCTTGTTAACATGAAACTCTAGGTTAGGCTTATCGTTAAAGCTGACCCCCCAGATTTCGTACCTTCCCCACTGGTACCAAAGGAGCCTCCGTGGGAATAGGCCAGAAGTTGGTAGGAAGAACTGGCGGCACTCTACCCACTCCACAATGCAGAATCTCAGTTTTGTCATTATTGAATTGCAGGGAGTGATCTCTCAACCAGTTTATCATTTCCTGCATACAGGCATGGAAATTCTCCAGAGCACCATCAGGGCCACCAAGGACATAATCAGCTGGGTGTCATCAGCATAATTCACCGACCTAATGTTAAATGACTTGATGATGCCTATCAGCGGCCGCATATAGGCATTGAATAGACTAGGGCTGATTGAGGACCCCTGAGGTGCTCCATGTTTGATGTCAACAAAGTCCGATTAGAAGGGAGGGGGAGGGCCCCTGCCTGCTGTCTATCCAACAGATATGACTAAACCCATCTCGAAGCCACCCCTACCACCCCCATTTCTTCCAGTCTAGCTAAGAGGATATCATGATTAACCGTATCGAATGCGGCATTCAGAGGTCATCCAAGACAGTTATCAGAGCAGTTTCCGTCCCATGACCTGGTCGGAACCCAAATTACTACTCCTCCAGCTTGTTGTTAGCCTCCAGGAATTGGGAGAGCGACCTGCTCACCAGGTGCTCCACGATCTCCACTGGGTATGGGAGAAGAGAGATGGGTCTGTAGTTCTTTGGGCATTTAGGGTCTGCAGTTGTTTTTTTCAAAAGGGGGGTTACTATTGTAGTGTAGTTCCTATTTTCCCTATAGGCCCTGCGCATTGGAATAACATAAACAGCAGTGTAGACGTAGGACTGAGGTCTTCATGGTCTCTACTGACTATGTTAGACTTAATTTAGGTTTGCGCCAGCTAGCTCAGAGGTCACTGGGAACTTTCTTGACTGAATAGGAAGTGATCAGCTGTGGAGAAGTGTGGCTCAGGGGTTAGAGGCGGCAGACCCGGAAGCTGAGATCGGCACTAGACCAGGGTTCAATTCCCCGCCCCGACGGGGGTTGGGCTCAATAATTCCACGGACTCGATAATTCTCGCTCCGGTGCCTACTCGACTCACGGGTTCACACTCTGCGACTCTGGGCAATAGCTTGCTTAATCTCCACAACGGCCCCTCGCGGCGGGATGCCTGGCTTTCACCTTGTGGATACCCTGCCGGGGTATCTCACAGGGGAATACCAGGACGGGTTCCCTAAGCAAGCGCATAGATGCCTGCGATGTGGGCGATTTGCGCTATATAAATACATTTACATTTACATTCAGACAAGAAGGGATTTAGCCTCCGACAACCGCATAAACATGACAACTTTGCTCCCTCAGAATAAGAGTCAATCTCTAGAGTCGTGTGAAACAATAGACAGCTATTTCACTCAGTCAGATGTGCATATTTAATTTCACCAGGGTGCAGAGAATAGAGAGACTGGCGTTTTCAATAAAAGGTATTATTTATTGAGCAGTCTTCCTTCTCATGCAAGAGAAATGAATTGCCACAATTGCAATACTTAATGTAAAGTAAAGTACATACAGTAAAAGGAGTATTATGAAATAATACTGTAAAAGCATTGATATGGTTTCTTAGCCATAAGACACTTTAAAATGGATAAAATATATATACATATATTCATAGGCTAACATACTCAACTGGTGCTTCTAAAATACGCCTACCCGGGTGTACCTGACCTAAGCCTAATACGTGGGAAGGAGTAAGTAAGTAGCAGTTTAAGTTAAGTAGGTTTGTTGCCAAGGATCTGTTCAAGAATTCTCTCTAAGGGTTTAGTCAGCACTGTACCTTGGGAATAGAATGTAGGAGGTCTGGTATCTCGCTCTCAGGACCCGATATCCCAGTCACCCGCAAGGGTAGGCTGGGATATTGGGATTTTCTCGGCAGGAGAAAAGACAGCGTCTTTCTCAGCGCGTCAAAGAGGAGGGGCAGCGTCCGTTATGTTATGTTATGTTAACTGCATTTATTTTGCGCACAGCTGCTCCAGCGAAGGAGCGTCCTGGCGCATGGAAAAGGTGAACATAACACAACGCGGAAAAAAGGTGAGAGTCAACATAAGAAGATTAAAACAAGTAGGTTTTCACGGCCCTGCGAAATGCTAGAAGATCCTCTAAAAGGCGGATTTCCAACGGAAGCGAATTCCAGAGAGCCGCAGCTCTCACACGGAAGGAGCGGCCGCCCATCCGGCTAAGCCTGAAACGCGGGGTAACCGCAAGGGATTGCCCTAGGGATCTGAGGGAGCGAGTCGGGACATAAGGGGATATAAGGTTATTGAGGATCTCAGGTGCCGATCCTTTTAAAATTTTAAAAGCAAGGCTGAGTACCTTAAAATGTATTCGGCTTTTCACTGGTAACCAGTGTAAGGACCTCAGAGTGTTGGACGTAGGACATGACCTCGGCAGGCCCACCACTGCTCTCGCAGCCGCGTTCTGGACGCGCTGCAGGTGGACGATCTCAGCTTGGTTAGCTCCCAGCAGGAGCGAGCTGGCATAGTCCAGCCGGGAGATGATCGTCGCTTGGATGACCAACTGTCTCGTCGGGGCATCGAAAAATTTAAGCACCGGCCTCAGTCCGCGCAGAACACCAAAGCAGCATGCTGCCACTCTCTTAGTGTGGGTGGTAAAACATAAGGTGTGGTCGAGCCATACTCCCAGGTTTCTGAGCTCCATCACCGGTATGGGGGCAGGCCCGAGCTCCTGTGGCCACCAATTGTCCCCCCAGCAGTCCGTTCCTCTTCCCACGATCATCACCTCGGTTTTTTTTGCGTTCAGCTGGAGACAGTTGTTATTCATCCAGCTGGCCACCTCTCTCAGCCCATCTCGGAACCTGGGGGCATCCAGTTCGGCGTCCCCGCTGATCGTGACCGCTAGCTGTGTGTCGTCGGCATATGAAACCATAGTAAGGCCCCACTGCCTGGCGACATCAGCCAGCGGCCGCACGTAGAGATTGAAAAGCGTGGGACTCAGCGAGGAGCCCTGGGGGACCCCCAGGTCCAACTGATGGAATTTGGACTGGAAAGGAGGGGTGGCAACGCAGAAGGAACGATCGCTGAGGAAGGAACGGAACCACTGCAGAGCGGGGCCACAAATGCCAATGTTCTCCAGGCGGTGTAGGAGGATGCGATGGGACACTGTGTCAAAGGCAGCGCTAAGATCTAATAGAATAAGCGCTGCCGTTTGACCTGCATCCAACACACTCCGCAGATGTTCCACCATTGCCAGAAGGGCGGTCTCCGTGCTGTGCCCAGCACGGAACCCATTCTGCGTAGGATCGAGAACATTGGCCAGGGCCAGATGCTCAGATAGGGCTAGGTTAACATGGGCCTCCATGACTTTGGCCGGCCAGGGAAGCAATGAGATCGGGCGATAGTTTTCCGGTTTTAGAGGATCCAAAGATGGTTTTTTCAGGATCGGGGAAACCACCGCCTGCTTCCACTTGGCAGGAACAGTGCCTGAAGTCAGGGAAAGATTGATTAATGAACACACTGCCGTGCGCCCCTGAAAAGACGGATCTCTGAAGAGAGCAGGTCTGAGTGGGTCCGCCGGGGAGCCGGACTTGACACGTTGTGCCAGCTTGACAAACCCATCCCAAGAGAGAGTAGGGAGAGAATGTAATACCAGGCGGCTGCAGAGGTCATTCCGAGGAGAAAGTGGTAATGTCATGCTGGGAAATGACAAATAGATGTTCTTAACTTTCTCCAAAAAGAAAGCAGCCAAAATCTCACACTGTGAGGTGGAACCATCCACAGGCGGAACCGCTCTCTTAGCCATCAAGTCTTTTAAGGCTTTAAAGATGGTCTTCGAGGGGTTATGGCTATTACGGAATTCCGTTGCGTAGAACGCCGCGCGGGCTCTACAGATAGCTCGATGGTAGAGCTTAACAGCGGCCAAGTACGCGTTTTTTTTAACGGCATCATACGCCTTCCGCCACTCCCTTTCTGCCCGCCTACACGAGCTCTTCAGAGCGCGGAGAGCACTGTCGTACCAAGGGCTCGACTGCCTGGAGCTGGATTTACCTGCAATAACAGGCACCAATCTGTCAAGCGCCTTAGTAATCCAGCTGCAAAATTGGTCGTAGCCCAGACTAGCGTCAGACAGAGGGCCAAGTGGCTCTTCGGCCATGATACGATGAAGATCCTCAAGCCTGAGCTTATTCCAATGCCGCCGCGGAACCCACTTTGGAGGTGGAATAGTAGGGGTTACGGGGAGAGGTAGCCACATGGACACCAAATAATGGTCAGTCCAACACACTGTCCGTGGGCTTCTCGCTTCTGCTGGGCTCTCGGAAAGTAGATTAGCTGCTCTGTTCCAAAACCACCACTGTGTGTTTGCTTAAGGCAACTTTGGTATATTTATACCTGAAAGGTGCCGAGTTTGACGTAAGGTTTGGACATAAGACGTCAATAAAGATGTCACTAAGAACTGGCCGTTCTTACAGTGCTTGCAGGAGTTCTATTACAAATCAAAAAAAGCAAGCGGGGCTTTCCCAGGTTGCTGGAGGTTTGGTGTGTCGCTCTAGTAATCCAAGGAAGTAGCTTTTGCTGTGCCTTAGACTGCAAGGGCGATTTACTGAAATATGGATCTGATTATTATGCCATTATAGGGATATTATTGATTATAGCCGTATAGGGGCATAAAGTCACAATATTGAATCAGGTTCCTAGATAAAACACATCACCCACTCCACGGTTTTATGTCCATCAATTACTAAAAACTAAGCAATAAAGATGCATGTGTATTCCAACCCACCCCAAAATACATTTTGCATTTGAAATGGTGTATGCTAAATACACAGAACGTTATAGGTACTGTACGTTTTTAAGCAGTGTAATCATTCAAAAAATTGCATATATCTTTAGCTGAACGATTTGCGAAAGTTACACATGAAATGTCTCTTAATTACAGAAAAGAAGGTCGAGACTATTTCATCGCATATAAATGAAATTGCTTGTGAGTGTGCTAGAGGCTGCGGTAACATATTGTCTCTAGATTTGCTAAAAATAGAAGCTCTGTTCTTTATGAATAGTTCTACTGTAAGCAGAGTACGTGTGCCAAAAAAAGGTAAATATTTTGGAATTTGGAAAAAATAATTTTGTTTTCAGGGGAAAAAATAGTTCCAAATGTTTTCAGTAACTTTTGTTTTCCAAAGCTGAAGGCCGAATTCAGAGTTCATGGGAGCGCTGTGTGCCGGCTGGCTTAAAAGTTATTCTTTTGGTGCAGGGGAGAACATGACTTCAGATAGATGCGCAAAAAAACAGTCTTCAGCTTCAGGTGAAAGTTCGACCAAGGATGATAATGCTGTAACTGGGCAGTCGTGAGAATGATTGCTATCATCGGTGTCGGGATCAGCAATGCTCACAGAAGGTCGTACCTGGGTGATGTTGCTCTCATTTCTTGCTTCACTGCCACCACCTAATCGTAGTGGAGAAGTCTCAACGAATGCCGTCATCAGGATTGGTAACCGCAGGGAACAACACGATGCATGAGCCGTTACAGGACTTAGCAAAGTATCGATATCCATTGGTACTGCTGATTGTAGTGTAAGACAGGTGTCTAACATGCATTCTTCTCCGCATAGCATACATCGAAGCACAGGTAAGATGCAGTTCACCCAAATAGGTCTGAATGAAAGAAACCAGGTCATATTCAGATCTCTTAGCCAGGCTAATCCAAGGACTTTAGTTATGCAGTCCCGGTAGCGTATTGCTAGGATCGTTTCTTCCATTGTTGCTGGAGTCATGTCTGCGTTTTGGCTTGCCATATCGGAGCAGAAGAGTCAAAAATAAGATTCCTGCTACGAGTCCCAAAAGTAGTGGTAGGCCACCAAAAACCGAATGGACAAAATTGGGAAAGATGCCCAGGACTACTTCGAAGGGTGTTAACAGTCCCGAAAAAATTGTCTTAAATACATTTGCGATACCACTGGCATCTGACATATTTAGGATTTGGCTTAGCATTTCTACGAAATGCATGGGGCAATTAGTTGATACAAGTGTATGTATCTCTGCCGTTGTCTTTGCAACTTGAAGATCATACAATTCTTTTGATGACGTGATGGGCACTGTTGTCTGTAAAAGCACAGACTTCATTCTGCTTAAAGTATCAATTCGTATAGAAGAGATATTCAACGGAGGCCAAATTGACGCCTCTGAGTCTCCAGGGCCGTTTGGATACAATACTTGCATACAGCAAGTGACCATGGAACTAACGCTTACGAGATATGGTTTACCTGGCACCATGCCACAACAGCTGTGGTCTGTTATTAGAACGTAACTCCTGTTAGAAAGTTGTCTAAAGAATGGCTCAATCTGTGTTGCAGGTGTGCCGTGCTGGTGGCATGAAAGGTTATTTGAAGTCCCCTCACAAGCCCCATGTAAATTAATACCTTGGCACAGAAGTATACTGCTTAGTGATTGTTTACAATTATTACCACTAAGAAATACATTCTGTTTTTTGTCACTATAACATGTGTGTGTATAAGGAAATTTCCATGATGACTTAATGTACCCTTTACCCAACCTTTCATACTGGCCTGCTGGTTTATACTCTTGGCATTTTTTAAATTGGAAAGTTATCGGATTTGTGATAATTCCGTGTATTATCCATTCAATGACAGGCCTTTCTGACATTGTCAATGGTAATCTCTCAAGTTGTTCAATGCTCAGAATCGTATAGTCTGCTCCTTTCTGTGCCAAACTGATTTGTTTATCAGTAAGGTTAAAGATAGAGAACAATGACGTTGTGTTGACTAAACGCCAAGGCACATAGCCTGAACGCAGGTTTTGCAACGTCCAGCCTAGCTGTACAATAGAACGTAATTGGGACTGACCATGTTGTAACATTAGCAAGTCATTAACCCATTGTCCAAAACAGAAAGTGATTTTTCCAAATTAATACGATCAATTTCTCGTATTTTCTCTGCTGTCTCAATTTGAGTCACTTTCCATGCCTCGTTGTAAGCAGCGTATATACTGGCCGCTATGAAACGTTTTTGACACTGTTTGCGTGGTCCCATTATGAAATCACGCAAGTCAGCACCATCTTTAAGTAAAGACAAGTGTTGCTTGATTTCTGCCAATGTGGATGTTTGTAGCCTTTAAAGGCATAGTTTCCCTACACTGTATGTTGTTACTATCCCTGGATGTTGTCTCTGGGAGTATCTAGGGTCTGGTCTGGTAATTTTTAACCCCAGTATTTTGTTCAGGAATCTATCTTGACATTTATTTGTGTCTGTTTGCCAGATTAACCACTTTTTCCAATCAGGATGTGTTCTATTTTGATGTAAAATTTGGGATACGTCTATCTCAATATCTGTGGTTGTGTTATCAGGTATTGGCTTTGGAATAGACGGTTTGTTTAAGTCTTTTATTTTGGCTAGGCCAAAACAGGTAGTTTGTTGTCTGGTGTCATTCAAGAACATTATTTGTTCTGGGATCATGCAGGCTCGAAATAATGCTTCTAGGGCTTGTACCTGCCATTCTTTTGTACCCCAGATGGTTTTTGTTTCAAGGTTGTTTTTCCAGAAATCAAAACCAAATGTAATCATTTTTTCATAAAATGTTTCCGAATAGATCAATTTAGTATTTGTCAGCATGGTTTTTGTCCCTGTTTTATCTAACAGTTTATAATAGAATGTTTCTGCATCACTTGTGTTAAACCCTGAGAAGTATTGGAATTTCTCATAGAATGTTTTTGAACTGCTTTTAGGTGGAGTCGCACAATGTTCCCATTGATTATATTTAAAAACATTTCTAGGTTGAGCAGATTTATGCAAATAGTGGTCTGAATAGTGGGTATAGCAATACATCTGTTCATAATTCGATGAACCTTGCAAATAATCATGTTCTGTAAATTTTGCTGACATTACTAAATCTGACATCATATTATTTATGCTTTCAAAGTCCCAATCATCAGAGAATGTACTTGGTTTTACAAAGTCACTTAATGAAACCTTAAACTGATGAGGGTATTTCAAGAGTTTGACCGGTCCATATATTTCGTAATCTGTTTTGTCCCAAACTACCCCGCCGGGTATTGGAATGTCTGTGACATTCACTGATGATAGTTCTCTTTTCTCGATGTGAGATGACTTGTGTGGCTTCAGAACTAAGTTGATGTTCTGACTTGCTGTGTCCATTGTACTATAATACATTTTCCTAAAATTAGAACTAAAATTAGGCAGAGTAGGAGTATGAGTACCCCTAATACAATCCAATATTCAATCAATGGTGCATTTAGATAAGTTTCTTTGAGTTGATAAAAGAGTTCTGTTGCTTTGTCTTTAAAAGTCTTTGTTGCTGGCGTTACTTCAGGGTCGCTTTGATCTTCAGAAAAGTTATCGAAATTGATGAAGTAGCCAGATGCAGTTCTGTCAATTATTGGAATTGTTTTTTCAATTTGCCTTTCATTAGCACATTCTGATGCTGCATCATTGTGGACTGGTGTTTCTTGACGAACTGTTTCAATTTGGGTTTCAAGAGGCACAAGTTCCATGGCATTGTTGTTGCATAGTCCTTTTTTATTCACTGCAGGTTTATCAAATGTGATTAGTCTCTCAGTTTGAACCTCTTGGATTGCAGCAAATTTTGGTATTGCGCTATTTCTTGGGAGTCCACTGGGCCTACTACTTATTATCGGCCACATGATTGTGGTTTTACCAGGTCGATGGATACAACTCGGTTCTCCTTTTTACCAGCAAGGGGCGGTAGTACAACTGATCTTGTTCCGTTGATTGCTAAGACAGGTACTGCTTTTCTGTAAGAAGGCCCAAATTCCTTCTTCACTGCTATTTTCTCTCTGACCAGATCCCCAATTTTTGGAATCCAGACAGGTCTTGCTGGGACAGGTGGTGGGTCTTCAGTGGTTGTTGGCTGCTGTTTTAACTTTATGTTGCTCAGGGCTTTTCTTGTTTCATTTAAGTCCTGTAAAACAGCCAAACGATCTTTGATGTCAAAGCATTTTTTCTTATCTTCTACCACTGAAGCATGACTATCTAAGTCCTGAACATACATACATTCTAGTTCCGAACAATAGTTCGTACGGGCTGAAACCTTTTAGAGAATTTCTTGGCAGATTATTAAGACTATGTTGGACACTTGTTAAATGCTGGACCCACCCATCACCCGAACCTAATACCTTTGCCGTTATAGATTGCTTTATGTCTCGGTTTTTTCTTTCCACAACCCCGTTTCCATCAGGATGGAAGGGGCAAGAGTACCGCAATCCAATGCCCATGCTGCTCATGGCCTCCTTATAAGCTCGAGAGCTAAAAGCAGGACCCTGGTCAGAATGAAGCATGGCAATTGCGTATGTGCCGATAAAGACACGCAAATCTTTTATAACAGTTCTGGCGTCAGCCAAGTGCTGGGGCCACATTCTTAAGTGAATTTAGTCTTAAAAGGAATTAATAGGACGCTGGATTTTATGTATAGATAGCCTTATGCTAACTACAGAAATGGCCATGGCAATACTCCGGTTGGCTCGTTACTGCAGTCTCTGTTGCAGTCTGGACAGCTCTTTACAAATTTGTAATGTTGCAGGCTCCTCCCCGGCCACAAGTATTCTGATTGTAATTCTGTCAGAGATTCCTTCATCTGTTTGTGCCTTGGACCATCACCCATGTGTGCGTCTGCTATTAATAAGACTCTCCGGTTCGTGTTTGGAATCACTCTATCCCCCACTCCAGGGATTCGAACAAAAGGAACGGAGTTTGCGTCTATTACGTATGTATAATTGAGTGGATAGTTCACGGGTTGTCTGCACAGTTGCCTTTTGAAGAAGTTTTTACCGCTTGCATGGTTTCCCCGTCTATGTATTTTTCTGAATGCTTTTTTGTGGCTACGGAAGCCGGTTTAGTTGCTTCCGCTGTGGCTGTATTAGCCAAAGAATTCCCTGCAACGTGAACACCGTCACGTTGATGACTCAGAGTGTGTATCACATGAGTCTTTTGTAGTTCTTTCTGTAAAAGTACTACCTGTTTCCAAAGCATTTTATGCTTGATTGTGGCACCTGTGTCGTCTTTGTAATCATTTTGAACCCAGTTCTGCAAATCATTATTGTAAGATTTGACGCAGAAATGCAAATCGCACACTATTAGTGTCGGGTATTCACGTTCGGCATTTTCAAGCGCCCTCTTTAAAGATCTGATTTCAGCTCGCTGAACCGAACCGTTTCTCAGTGATTCAGTTTTTGTTATTTTCGGTCTGAATTTACCGCCTAGCCAGCGACCTTTAACAATCGCGCAGGCTGCATTGTACTATTTATCATTTACATTGTATTGCTGTACAAATCTGTCTGTATAGATTATACAAGAGTACTGTTGGAGAGGCATAATTTCGATTGGCAGATGATATTCTTCATATTTCAAATCATTCCGTTTTTTCATGTTCGGGACATAATAGTATGTCACTTTTTCTGTATCAAGAGAATTTTCCCACTGTATCCATTTTGGATCCAGTGCCACTGTTTTTAGATTTACTGGGCTGAATAGCGCCTCGAAGGCTGATTCTGCTGTAAAAACAGTTATTCTTTTGCCTTGGGCTAGGGCTCTTTCTCCTGCTACAGCAGTTTGAACCGCCTTTACAGTATTTTCTGTAAGACTGAATGTTTTTTCTGCTTGTGTGTACAAATGTGATTTGTATGCTATTGGTACAGTTTCTCCCTCATTAGAGGTCAGGTACTTGAATCCGCATCTTCCTGGGATGACTCGCATTACAAGGTTGCGTGTATTGTCACGTGTTTCTAATTTTGTTTTAGCTAACATGTCTGTTTGCAGTGATCTCAAAATTTCTGTGTGTTTTTGAGTCCAGTTGATTGGTTTAAAATCAGGTTTTATTAATTCGTAGAGAGTTTTAACCCTCTCTGCATAATTTAGAATGTAAGTTCTTCCGAAATTCAGGAAGCCTAGAATCGATTGTAAGTTCTTCAGCGTTTATGGTGCTTGGAGTACAGCGCACTTCTCTAAGAAGTTGTCTGCTAGGCTTTTGCCTTCACTTGATAATTCGTATCCTACAAACAGGACCGTTAGATGGGCAATTCGTGACTTTTTAAAGTTGAATTTGTAATCTTCTGCTGCGAACCCAAGTATTATGGTGTTCACTCTTTTCAAGTGAGTATCCAAGTCGTCATCTGTGAGATAGATGTCATCGACATAAGATAATGCCTCATCATCATACATTTGTAGTAACTCTGTTACTCTGGCTGAGAATAATCCTGTGCTATTCTTGAATCCCTGTGGGAGTGTACAGAAATGTTTCTGTGACCCCAGAAAGCGGTCAAGTACCTGCTTTCCGGTGCAATATTTTGACAAAAGAATCCATTAGAAATGTCTAATGTTGTTTTGTATTTTTTGCGAACTGTTATTCATTAGTGCCGCACTGTGCGAATTTTGTACCGCAAATGTTTTGCAACATGAGTTAAGGTGTCTATAGTCCAAGACTAGACGATATGAATCATCTTGTTTGGAGACTGGAAACAAAGGATTGTTCATTTGAGAGGTGCATGTTTCAATCACCCCTTGGTATTCAAGTTGATCTAAAATCTCCCTGACCTGTTTTTTAGCTTCTTGCTTAATCGGGTACTGCCTTTGTGCAGTAGGTTGACATTTTAGCTGGATTTTGTGAGGAGGAGAGTCCTCATCCCATCCTACATGATTCTTATATAATGCAGGTGCTTGAGCTACTGCCCATTTTCTTGCATATATATATTTTCTGTGAATTGGAATATGATTTGAGAAGGCAGGCATAATCATTTCTTCGCCATGAGGGCACTCCCTTACAAACTCAGGTGGCCAGTCTTTCTCGGCTAACAGGATGTCATAGCCTTTTGAGAGGTTATCCCAAAACAGACCCCTTATTTTCCTAGTCTTATCTCCCTCTATACGCAATGTTATTTCGTATATCTTATGAGGTTCGCTAACTCTGGTATCTGCAGTTTCCACTTGAATGTATTCATTCGTGTCCACTGTCTCCAGATGATTCATCAGGATCTTGCGAGCTATGTTGATTTCTGCTGCGCTGTCTAGCATTGTCTGTGCCCACTCTACGTTTTTCAGCTGTGTCCTCAGTATCCTCGGCATGTTTGATTACTTTAATACTGGCTATCTTCTTTCTTGGAAATTTTAGTTTTTTACTTTGAGCAGGTTCCTTGTCTTTGGACTTGGCGTGCTCTTCACTTTGTTCTGACCGTCCTCTTCTTTGCGATTTCTGCGAAAAAGATCGAGAGGGACGTGTAACAATATCTTGATATCTATCAGGCTTTTTCAAATTATCCCTATTTCTAAGGTTAAATCTTTTTTCAGAGTGCTCCCTTTGGGGAGACTGGTGTTTTCGGCTCGGAGCTCTTTCTCTCTGCTGAGGAGACCTTCCTCTGGACTCTAAACCTTTTTCTTTGGGAGTGGATTGTTTATTTCCATCCCAGCTCATTTAGGAGTGTTTAGATTATTTTTAATAAATTATTTTTCTGGATTTTCAAGTAGTTGGGGTTTTACTGGTTTCCCACCCAAACTATCTCTACCTAGTTCTTCATAGCATTTTTCTATGATTCTGGCAAGCTCAATTGGTTGATCTGTTATATCTGTTTCTTTCAATTTTTGGCGGATCGCCACAGATGCTGCTTCTCCTTTTATGTTGGCTAGTAATATAGCCGAGACCTGGTTGAAGTCTTTCAGTAATTTCATACCAAGAGTTAAAGCAGGTTCTGGACCGTATTCATTCTGAGTTTGTTTTAGCACATCTGGTATTACCGCCAGAGACGGAACACCATGTGTTTTTGTGTATATGGAAGCAAAGTCTGTGCCTCAAGTGTCACAGTCCTACACATGTGGTGCGACCCCCATTGGAAGGCAGATAGTCAGAATTCTGTGTTTCTCAATAGGGGTAGTATTCGGGAATACTGCCTCTATTTGAGTTATTTTCTGTGCTAGCCAGAATGGGATTTGTTCCCGTTTTGCGGGTGTTTTTCCTAGACTTGATTGTATGTTCTGTGGTGTAATTTTTTTTGTGTTCCCCTGATGAGGGGTCAGCTGTGGAATATTAACAGCTGGTTGGACTGTTGCAGTCTGCATTACATATTGGACTAACTGTATGTGAATTTTAATTAGTAATTTTAGCTGTGCTAAAAGTTCTTCTCTTGACATTTTATCAATGTCTGGATGTGGTGTTTAGCTGGCTAGAACCGGCCACGTTGCTCCTGGTCTACCTAGTGGACCGAGCCTGGTGACGTGATCATTATGTTTTAGTGCACCTTTAAACAAAGGTGCTCTTGGTAATTTAGTGGTATTTCAATATCCTCGAAAGGTGTATATTCTTCCGGTGGTTCCTCTATTCTGTAATAGTGGAATTCGTGTGTTGTAGCGTTTGCCGCTGGAAAGTTTATCCATGAATAGAATACCTCTGTCTGCCGATATTCGTGTGCCTCTATCACGAAAATGACTGTACCCCCTTGTGATGTCAGTCCGTTTTCTATAAGTTTTAAAGTTATAGTTTTTCTTATGTTTGCCGGGATGATAATTGCACCCGGTTTATTAAACCCTGTAACATCGAAACCCCGTTGATTCGCATCTACTGCGGCTTCATTGGTTTTGTTGTTATCGCCATTTTCTGATATTGTTTTAATGAAAGTTTGCAGAGCAAGTTTCAAGGAGACAAAATATTAGGTGCACAATATTTTGGAACACTGCATCCTTTAACGTTGACTATACCAAAAAATCTACATAGAAATCTCTTCCTACTAAGTTCCGGCGGATTTTAACCTTTCACCCACTCCAGACGTCTATTGGAGTATTTATGAGAGAAAGGGTCTGTGCGAAAAAGCACGACTGAGTTACTCTAACGTCTTGCGTTAGTTTTATCGCCTTACCAAACGTTGGGCGCCATGTAGTGTAGTTCCTATTTTCCCTATAGGCCCTGCGCATTGGATTAACATAAACAGCAGTGTAGACGTAGGACTGAGATCTTCTAGGTCTCGACTGACTATGTTAGACTTAACTTAGGTTTGCGCCAGCTAGCTCAGAGGTCACTGGAAACTTTCTTGACTGAATAGGAAGTGATCAGCTTCCCTGGCTCAGACAAGAAGGGATTCAGCTTCCGACAACCGCATAAACATGACAACTTTGCTCCCTCAGAATAAGAGTCAATCTCTAGAGTCGTGTGAAACAATAGACAGCTATTTCACTCAGTCAGATTTGCATATTTAATTTCACCAGGGTGCAGAGAATAGAGAGACGGGGGGTTTCAATAAAAGGTATTATTTATTGAGCAGTCTTCTTTCTCATGCAAGAGAAATGAATTGCCACAATTGCAATACTTAATGTGAAGTAAAGTACGTACCGTAAAAGGAGTATTATGAAATAATACTGTAAAAGCATTGATATGGTTTCTTAGCCATAAGACACTTTAAAATGGATAAAATATATATACATATATACATAGGGTAACGTGCTCAACTGGTGCTTCTAAAATACGCCTACCCCGGTGTACCTGACCTAAGCCTAATACGTGGGAAGGAGTAAGTAAGTAGCAGTTTAAGTTAAGTAGGTTTGTTGCCAAGGATCTGTTCAAGAATTCTCTCTAAGGGTTTAGTCAGCACTGTACCTTGGGAATAGAATGTAGGAGGTCTGGTATCTCGCTCTCAGGACCCAATATCCCAGTCACCCGCAAGGGTAGGCTGGAAACGCCGGAGCTGGATTTTCTCGGCAGGAGAAAAGACAGCGTCTTTCTCAACGCGTCAAAGAGGAGGGGCAGCATCCGTGGGCTTCTCGCTTCTGCTGGGCTCTCGGAAAGTAGATTAGCTGCTCTGCTCCAAAACCGCCACC
The DNA here is from genome assembly GCF_964263255.1 of Lissotriton vulgaris. Lineage (NCBI taxonomy): Eukaryota > Metazoa > Chordata > Amphibia > Caudata > Salamandridae > Lissotriton > Lissotriton vulgaris. The sequence goes on along the minus strand of NC_141687.1, from coordinate 504,307,933 downwards.
GTGTGTTTGCTTAAGGCAACATTGGTATATTTATACCTGAAAGGTGCCGAGTTTGGCGTACGGTTTGGACATAAGACGTCAATAAAGATGTCACTAAGAACTGGCCGTTCTTACAGTGCTCGCAGGAGTTCTATTACAAATCAAAACAAAGCAAGCGGGGCTTTCCCAGGTTGCTAGAGGTTTGGTGTGTCGAAAGAACTCGGTGTGCTCTCTAGGAATCCAAGAAAGTAGCTTTTGCCGTGCCTTGGACTGCAAGGGCGATTTACTGAAATATAGATCTTTTTTTTTTTTTTTTTTTTTTTTGGTAATCCTCATATATCACAGATGGAACTCTTGATGGGACACTGGCTCCTCCCTGCACCAATGGTCATTCTGTACCGACCCTCGTTGGTTTCGGCCTGATGCAAGTTGGTTTACCCGTACCCTCAAGTAGCCACTACCTTCCCCTCCAAACTCCTTTTTTTCGCCGATCTTTGAGCGCCCCATGCTACTTAGGAGAACGGGGAACCAGCAGGGCTCCAGACAAATCATTGGAATACCAATCATCGAGATTGCCATGCCACCAAGGCCGCCCAAACATTCGTCTCACTTCTGGGATCACATGCCACATCTGATTTGCTAGTTAACATAATCTGCCTCAGGCAGTTAGCAAAGGTGGGGGGAGTTGGATCTTTCCACGCCCTGCAAATCTCGCGCCTTGCTAACAGGATAATGTAAAATACAAATTTCGTGGGAAGATCATTCACCTGATAGTTCGTGACAAGCCCAGACATTACTGTAAACCTTGGGACTGATATAGACATTAAGAGGACTTCTTCCAGAAATTCCCTTATCTTGCTCCAATAGTCCACCAATTCAGGGCAATCCATGAACATATGTACATCATCTGCCCTCAAGAGGCCGCACCTTGGGCAGTTGTAGTCTACATTTGAAAATTTGGCCAGTTTTTTCGGAGTTATATAAACCCTGTACATGGTGTATATGTGATTTCTTTTCAGCGCAGCCGGCTTGATTATAGCGTTTAACACCCTGAAAGAGTCATGTCAGAAATCCATAAAGGACCCGTTGGCCGGGGTAAAAGCGTTGCCCCACAATTTGCTGATTTCAGACTCCGTAACATCCTCCCCCTCTAACATTGCCGAATACCAAAAAGATATTTGATTCTTCCACTTACCCCTTCTAGCTACCGCATCAAATTTGGGGTTAGGGGGGTTATTATCTTCGGGTGTCACAGGTCTCGTTGTCCACCAACCTGACAATTTGTAATATTTAAACCGCGTCAGAGATCCCCTAGTTAGATTCGACAAAATATCCCAGCTTAAGAGTCGGCCATCTCCCTGCAGGTCTCCCCACCTCTCCAGCCCTGCCTGCTTCAAAGGTAATGATAATTGATCATTTAGACAGGCTGGAAGGCCTGGTGAGTCCCATATGGGTGCCTGCCTGCGGCGCATAATAAGAAATGTTTAGTTTGTTCCTTACAAATACCCAATTTTTCAAAGCTGACCTCAAAATCTTCAACCTCACTTTTTTAAAGAATTTTGGGTCCCCGAACTTATAAAGAAAGAAACTTAATCCCTGAGGAACCTCCTTTAACAAAGCAGACAATAGCAAACCCATCGATGATTGGTCCAAACGGCCCGCCATGGTTCTAAAATGCTTAAAATGAAAAGCGTGGCAATACAACATTAAGTCAGGGAAGGCTAGCCCTCCTGTCTTGAGACCTCTCCTTAATTTTTTCCACGCTATTCGAGGGCCTTTGGCATTCCAAATAAATTAACCCAATTTTCCTTGGAGTTTTTTGATTAAAGGTACTGGAAAAGATAATGGGATGGCATTAAATAAAAAAGTTATCTTGGGGAGCACTATCATCTTCAGGAGGTTCACTCTCCCATAAATATTTAAAGGTAGAGAGGACCAGCGTTGTAATAGAGCGATTGTATCTTTCATGACCCTTTCTAAATTGATTTTGGGGATTTCTTCTATCTTGTTGACCAGATGGATTCCCAGATACCTCATTTTGTTCTTTTTCCCCATCGAGCTGGTCTGCTGATTCCATTCCATTATTTCAGTCTTTTCAGCATTAATTGAATATCCTGAAATATTTCCAAACCCCTTTGCAAGATCTAATAGTCTGGGAATCGCTACATCCGGATTTATTGTATACATTAACAAATCATCAGCATACAATGCCAGCTTCATCTCCATATCCGCGATCTTAAAGGGTTTAATTATTGGATCCGCTCTTAATAAACAAACAAAAGGCTCTATATACAAATCAAACAAAAGGGGGGATAAGGGACATCCCTGTCGCGTACCTCGGGAAATAAAAAAATGCTTAGTCAGTGAACCATTTACTAGAACCTTCGCTGTCGGGGCTGAGTATAGGAGCTTAATGGCTGTTATGTAGCTCAACGGAAAGCCAAATGTTTCCATCGCCATCCAAAGGTAGTCCCAGTCTACCTGGTCAAATGCCTTCGCGGCGTCTACTGCTACTATGGTCAGGGGCTGCTTCTTTTCTTGAGCAACATCTATCGCTGCCACCACTTGAAAGGTCAACTCATTGAGCTGCCTGTCCGGAATGAAGCCCCTTCGGTCACAATGTACTACCGATTTTACTACCTTTGCTAATCTCGTTGCCAATACCCCCGAGAATATTTTATAGTCCACGTTTAATAATGAAATGGACCTATAGGACTCTATCCTACTCGGGTCCTTATTTGGCTTCAACAATAATGTGACCGTTGCCTCAGCCCATGACCTAGGGACCTGCCCCCCCCCTGAGTAAGACTTCGTTGAACAATAGAGTCAGGACCCCTATAATCTGCTCTAAAACGATCTTAAACAGTTCCACTGGAAGCCCATCTGGGCCTGCGGCTTTGCCCTTACTCATTTTCACCAACTGAGCCCTGACTTCCCCTTCTTTGATTTCTGAACTAAGATAAGACCTGTCTGACTCAGACAACTCAGGGAGCTGTACATTTGCAAACCATGATTCTGCTTGTTGCCTACCCAGAGAGGAGTTAGATCCGTATAAAGACTGCATGTATCTCTTTGCTTCTTCCCTGATGCGGTCATCCTCGTTGAAATATGGATCTGATTATTATGCCATTATAGGGATATTATTGATTATATCCGTATAGGGGCATAAAGTCACAATATTGAATCGGGTTCCCAGATAAAACACATCACTATCACCTGCTTCCAACAAGATGGAACCAACCCACTACCAAAGGATTGGTCGCACAACTGGCGAAGGACCGGAGAGAATTCAGAATCAAGTTCCCTCCATATTTTATGAGGGAGGTGGTCCATGGACGAGCCAGATGAAACTCCTGAAGCCACCTTGATAAATTCCTCATTCTGGAGAACAGCTCCACTGTAGTCTGGTGTCGCAGCACACCCGGATGGCACTCTGCCATCTGGGTGGACCCCAATGATGAAGCATGTCACCAACCAGGTTAGTGAGTGAGGGGTTTCTTAACAAAAGGGAATTATCCTTTTGTTTTCTCTTCTGACATCCTATTTAGTACCTTTTTAGGTCCTTTTGGTGATACTCCTTTCTTTGTTAATATTTTATTCAAGCCCCGGGGACTAGGAGTACCCTCCGTTCACAGCTGTGAAGAATTCCTTACTCTCTCTTTTGTTAATACCTAGACTGCGAACCACCCTTCTGGATGCTGTAGGAAGGGGTTGAGTCTCACTTCCGGCTTGTGGCGCCTCCCTCCAGACAACCGGAAGAATCCGTGCTGGACCGGGGAGGACGCCGATACAGGATGCAAGGGTGAGTTAATTCAAATGAATTGAGACTGTTTTTAAAAATAACATGTACAATACGATGAATTAAAAGTAGAAAAATACGACCAAACAATGATTATAGAGCCCTTTTGCAGGCGCTCACCTAGTACAGTTTAAAAACTGAACTTTGTGCAATTTTAAAACATTCTAGAAGCTAGATAAGGAGCCGTTTCCTAGGCACTCCCCAGTTTTGTGCGCCGTTACAATCACCTTATCAGCCTTAAGCGCGTCCGCTGCACGTCTGTCCCGGCATGTATTTTTATACAGAGGTAAGCTAGACTGCTAACCTCCCTACTGGATTCTGTGGGAACTGGTTGAGCCTCACTTCTGACTTGTGGCGCCTCCCACCAGACAACCGGAACAATCCGTGCTGGACCGGGAAGGACGCCCATACAAGATGCAAGGGTGAGTTAATTCAAATTAATTGAGACTGTTTTTAAAAATAACATGTGCAATACAACTAGTTAAAAGTAGAAAATATGACCAAACAATGATTAGAGAGCCCTTTCCCAGGCGCTCTCCTAGTAAAGTTTCAAAAATCGAGCTTTTTGCAATTTTAAAACAATCTAGAAGCTAGATAAGGAGCCCTTTCCCAGGCACTCCCCAGTTATGTGCACTGTTACAATCACCTTGTCAACCTTAAGCGCATACTTTGTTTAACCTTGTCTTTACTGTTCCATAATCAATTTTAAGGAACAATAAAGATAATTTTAATTTACACTTCTTCTCGCATTTGCACCATGGTCACAAAAAACACGCTCCGCTGTAGGTGTTGTAGCACATCCGGGTGGCATTCGTCTGCTCGAGTGGGACCCCAATGATGAAGCATGTCACCAACTTGTGGTGAGTGAGGCGTCTTTTTCGAAAAAAGGAATAATTTTTCCTTTTTTCCTTTTTTTACTCTTACGTGCCTCATTGTATCAACTTTTTGTGGTGTGGGGTACACACCCTCATTTGTTGATTGATTCATCCTCAGGGGACTGGGAGTGTTCCCTAATAAAACCCTTTCTCTCAATTTGTTGACTATATAAAATAATTGACCCATCTCCTGCTGAGTGACTAAGGATCCAGACCCCCAGTATCAAAGGGAGAAAGGTGACAGTGGGAGGGAGACATCCAGAACTGATTTAGGCAGGGGTCAGGGACCCCTGAGCACAACGAACTTCAAAGACATTTAGGGGTATAACTATGAGATCTGAGACCCCTGAACGTTGGAATAGAAATGGATTGAGACTTAAAAGGCTTGGACCCATTTTGTAGTCAAGAGTAACCTCTGCGAAAGAAGGAAAAACTGAAGAGATTGCTGGGAAGGACCGACCCTTGCTTTGTGATCTGGGGCTGTTCTGCAGTTTGCTGTTTTAACCAAGGAAGAGGCTGTTGGGACTGTGCTTTGTGCGCTCGGTCCCCCTGCTTGTCATGGTGCGCAGGAGGCATTATTGAAGAGTGCCTGGTCAGCATGTGCATCGAAGGTGAAGAGAGTCTCCAGCGCTTGGTGTGTGCCGTGGTGCACTGCAGGCGTTGGTGAAGAGCGCCAGGTCAGCATGTGCATCAGAGGTGAAGTGAGACTCGGATAAGCAGGGTGCGTGTCGTGGTGCACCACAGGTGCTGGTGAAGAGCGCCTGGTCAGCGTGTACATCAGAAGAGGAGAGAGTCTTGGACGTGCAGGGTGCATGTCGTGGTGCACAGGGGGCATTTGTGAGGAGCGCCTGGTCAACATGTGCATCAGAAGTGGAATGAGTCTCAGACATGCAGGGTGCGTGTCGGGGTGCACCGGAGGTGCTGGTGAAGAGTGCCTGATCATCGAGTGCACCGGAGGAGAAGTGAGGCTCTGACACGGTGAGCGTGTCGGGGTGCGGCCGAAGGTGTTGGTGAAGAGCGGCTGTATACCAGGGCACCGGAGTTGGAGTAAGTCTCAGTGAAGCAGTGTGCGTGCTTTGGTGTAACCTGGGATTGTGGAGGTGATCTGCTGATCATTGTGTGCACCGGAAGAAAGTGAGTCTCTACATCGCTGTGTGCGTGTCTTGGTGCCAAATCAGACCGCCGGAAGGAGTGCCTGGTGAGCGTGCACTCAGAGTAGACGTGGAGTCCTGTCGGCATTGTGTGTGTGGCTTTGTGGCAGAAGAGACCCAGAGGGTGTGATGGTGAACATGCACCGGAGTAAAAGTAATCTCAACAGACTCCTCACAATCCTTTTTGTCCCTGAAGAGGACGAGGATGGATAGAAGTATCCAACACTATGATTCCTAAAATCCTATTATGCTACATAGGCATAACGTTCTTATGGAGTTTCCAGTCGGCCCATATAAATTTGGCCGAACCACATTGGATTGAACAGATCTCTTACAAATCATTATAGTTCCACTGCAAATGTTATCCCGAATAATTGAAAGATTGGTCTCAGCCACCACCAGCATGGCGCTGAATAGAAGAAGCAACGCGAAAATCATTGTCTTCCACAGTCTTATTACAAATACACAATGCAAGGTCTCTGTTGCCCATGATAATGTAAATGCATGTATAGGTATAGATCCTTAACTGGAAGCACTCATATGCTGAGACGGTTTCGTTTTAATAAATCTCTCTGCATAAAGGCATGCATTGTGCACAGCATTTACAGTTACAGGATAAGAAATAGTCTACACAGCACTCACATGCAAAGGTAATGATGCATTTAGCTTGCCTAATAAACATGAATATGCTCAGTGAGTGAGTATATGAGGGCTTCTAGGGGTGAGTGGCTGTGTTGGGAGGTTGATTGGGTGAGTGAGTGGGTGTGAGACTTTGTAGGTAAATTAGTGGGTGTCTGAGTAGTTGTATGTGTGAGTGTGTGGTTATATGGCTGGCTGTATGGGTGTGTAACTGCTTGTATGAGTGGCTGTATGGATGAGTCAATGGTTGTGTGAGTGGGTGTACGAGTGAGTGAGTGGTTGTGTGAGTGGCTCTATGAAGGAGTGAATGGGTGTGTATAGGTCTATGAATGGGTATGAAAGTGGTTGTACAGATGTGTTTGTTGGCATATTAGACGTTGTATGGAGCTGTGAGTAGGTGTCTGATCGGTTGCGTGGATGATATTGCCAGTGATGCCATTTGAGATGTCATCAATGATGTCACCTACCATGTGATGAGTGATATAATATGTGAGGTCATAAGTAGTGCATTGCAGGGGTGTATGTTATAGTTAGCTCAGGTAACCATAACTGCCAAATTTCACTGATTTTGTACGAATGAAATCTGATGCTAACTGTAACATCCCTGTAACCTTTGTTTTTTTCAGTGAATTTCTAAGGTTTTTTAAATTCCATTTGCTAACTATAACATCCCTATAACGTTGGTTTTTCAGTGAAAAAAATGTGTATATAGATATATATATATATATATATATATATATATATATATATATATATATATATATATATATATATATATATATATATATCCACCAAACACAAGCGCTACCAAAAACACTGTTGACTATATAAAATAATTGACCCATCTCCTGCTGAGTGACTAAGGATCCAGACCCCCAGTATCAAAGGGAGAAAGGTGACAGTGGGAGGGAGACATCCAGAACTGATTTAGGCAGGGGTCAGGGACCCCTGAGCACAACGAACTTCAAAGACATTTAGGGGTATAACTATGAGATCTGAGACCCCTGAACGTTGGAATAGAAATGGATTGAGACTTAAAAGGCTTGGACCCATTTTGTAGTCAAGAGTAACCTCTGCGAAAGAAGGAAAAACTGAAGAGATTGCTGGGAAGGACCGACCCTTGCTTTGTGATCTGGGGCTGTTCTGCAGTTTGCTGTTTTAACCAAGGAAGAGGCTGTTGGGACTGTGCTTTGTGCGCTCGGTCCCCCTGCTTGTCATGGTGCGCAGGAGGCATTATTGAAGAGTGCCTGGTCAGCATGTGCATCGAAGGTGAAGAGAGTCTCCAGCGCTTGGTGTGTGCCGTGGTGCACTGCAGGCGTTGGTGAAGAGCGCCAGGTCAGCATGTGCATCAGAGGTGAAGTGAGACTCGGATAAGCAGGGTGCGTGTCGTGGTGCACCACAGGTGCTGGTGAAGAGCGCCTGGTCAGCGTGTACATCAGAAGAGGAGAGAGTCTTGGACGTGCAGGGTGCATGTCGTGGTGCACAGGGGGCATTTGTGAGGAGCGCCTGGTCAACATGTGCATCAGAAGTGGAATGAGTCTCAGACATGCAGGGTGCGTGTCGGGGTGCACCGGAGGTGCTGGTGAAGAGTGCCTGGTCATCGAGTGCACCGGAGGAGAAGTGAGGCTCTGACACGGTGAGCGTGTCGGGGTGCGGCCGAAGGTGTTGGTGAAGAGCGGCTGTATACCAGGGCACCGGAGTTGGAGTAAGTCTCAGTGAAGCAGTGTGCGTGCTTTGGTGTAACCTGGGATTGTGGAGGTGATCTGCTGATCATTGTGTGCACCGGAAGAAAGTGAGTCTCTACATCGCTGTGTGCGTGTCTTGGTGCCAAATCAGACCGCCGGAAGGAGTGCCTGGTGAGCGTGCACTCAGAGTAGACGTGGAGTCCTGTCAGCATTGTGTGTGTGGCTTTGTGGCAGAAGAGACCCAGAGGGTGTGATGGTGAACATGCACCGGAGTAAAAGTAATCTCAACAGACTCCTCACAATCCTTTTTGTCCCTGAAGAGGACGAGGATGGATAGAAGTATCCAACACTATGATTCCTAAAATCCTATTACGCTACATAGGCATAACGTTCTTATGGAGTTTCCAGTCGGCCCATATAAATTTGGCCGAACCACATTGGATTGAACAGATCTCTTACAAATCATTATAGTTCCACTGCAAATGTTATCCCGAATAATTGAAAGATTGGTCTCAGCCACCACCAGCATGGCACTGAATAGAAGAAGCAATGCGAAAATCATTGTCTTCCACAGTCTTATTACAAATACACAATGCAAGGTCTCTGTTGCCCATGATAATGTAAATGCATGTATAGGTATAGATCCTTAACTGGAAGCACTCATATGCTGAGACGGTTTCGTTTTAATAAATCTCTCTGCATAAAGGCATGCATTGTGCACAGCATTTACAGTTACAGGATAAGAAATAGTCTACACAGCACTCACATGCAAAGGTAATGATGCATTTAGCTTGCCTAATAAACATGAATATGCTCAGTGAGTGAGTATATGAGGGCTTCTATGGGTGAGTGGCTGTGTTGGGAGGTTGATTGGGTGAGTGAGTGGGTGTGAGACTTTGTAGGTAAATTAGTGGGTGTCTGAGTAGTTGTATGTGTGAGTGTGTGGTTATATGGCTGGCTGTATGGGTGTGTAACTGCTTGTATGAGTGGCTGTATGGGTGAGTCAATGGTTGTGTGAGTGGGTGTACGAGTGAGTGAGTGGTTGTGTGAGTGGCTCTATGAAGGAGGGAATGGGTGTGTATAGGTCTATGAATGGGTATGAAAGTGGTTGTACAGATGTGTTTGTTGGCATATTAGACGTTGTATGGAGCTGTGAGTAGGTGTCTGATTGGTTGCGTGGATGATATTGCCAGTGATGCCATTTGAGATGTCATCAATGATGTCACCTACCATGTGATGAGTGATATAATATGTGAGGTCATAAGTAGTGCATTGCAGGGGTGTATGTTATAGTTAGCTCAGGTAACCATAACTGCCAAATTTCACTGATTTTGTACGAATGAAATCTGACGCTAACTGTAACATCCCTGTAACCTTTGTTTTTTTCAGTGAATTTCTAAGGTTTTTTAAATTCCATTTGCTAACTATAACATCCCTATAACGTTGGTTTTTCAGTGAAAAAAATATATATGTGTATATATATATATATATATATATATATATATATATATATATCCACCAAACACAAGCGCTACCAAAAACACTGCACGGACCACACCAAACTTCACTTGAACTGGTCTTTTTATTTCAAAAAGATAAAACGGCAGACGCGTTTCGAGTCCAGCGACTCTTTCTCCCATGCCTTTTGCTGCTGTGCCTGTGGGTTCGTTGGGATTTTAAAACGTAGCTTCGTAGACATTGAAAAGGGACCACTGGTCCATTAAACCCTATTAAAGTCACAGTCATGTTAGGGTTTCACAGGTGGTGCCGTCTTCCGACAATGGAACAAAGGTCAGTACTTTAACGTGTATTGAAGGTTAAAAGTAACTGCAAATCAAGTCAATAATAAGTTCCCTTTGCTCAAAGTTCTTTCAAAATACACCTCAGGGACTCAATTTCCCATAATGCACCATGACTGCCCTCTAAAGTCATTTGGGTTTCCAACGTCGATTTTGGTAAAACCACTCACAGTTCTAATGCATACCCAGTGCAGTCTTGCTTTTAAAAGGACAGTTCCATACCTCGGTTATGCTGAACCAGCTTGGTTTCACGACCACAGTGCCTCTATGCAGCTTTTGATTCTCCTTTGAACTTAGTTTGCTTCAAGTGTGTCGTGCTGAGGACAATTCCTCCGCAAACCCTGGCTGCTTGGAAAATGTTCATACACCAAGTCGGGGCGGGCCTCACTCGGTGGCCCTTCCATCTCAAACTCCGTTTCTGGACCTTTTTTAGCAGTCGGAGGGCACTCCTTAAAGGAAGCTTCTCGCTTCTTGTTGCATCGTCCTGACAGATAGCAGTGCCTCTTCCTCGCGGGTCTGGGTCCGTTACTGAGATGTGTCAGACATCTCTGTAAATCCACCAAACACAAGCGCTACCAAAAACGCTGCACGAACCACACCAAACTTCACTTGAACTGGTCTTTTTATTTCAAAAAGATAAAACGGCAGACGCGTTTCGAGTCCAGCGACTCTTTCTCCCATGCCTTTTGCTGCTGTGCCTGTGGGTTCGTTGGGATTTTAAAACGTGGCTTCGTAGACATTGAAAAGGGACCACAGGTCCATTAAACCCTATTAAAGTCACAGTCATGTTAGGGTTTCACAGGTGGTGCCGTCTTCCGACAATGGAACAAAGGTCAGTACTTTAACGTGTATTGAAGGTTAAAAGTAACTGCAAATCAAGTCAATAATAAGTTCCCTTTGCTCAAAGTTCTTTCAAAATACACCTCAGGGACTCAATTTCCCATAATGCACCATGACTGCCCTCTAAAGTCATTTGGGTTTCCAACGTCGATTTTGGTATAACCACTCACAGTTCTAATGCATACCGAGTGCAATCTTGCTTTTAAAAGGACAGTTCCATACCTCGGTTATGCTGAACCAGCTTGGTTTCACGACCACAGTGCCTCTATGCAGCTTTTGATTCTCCTTTGAACTTAGTTTGCTTCAAGTGTGTCGTGCTGAGGACAATTCCTCCGCAAACCCTGGCTGCTTGGAAAATGTTCATACACCAAGTCGGGGCGGGCCTCACTCGGTGGCCCTTCCATCTCAAACTCCGTTTCTGGACCTTTTTTAGCAGTCGGAGGACACTCCTTAAAGGAAGCTTCTCGCTTCTTGTTGCATCGTCCTGACAGATAGCAGTGTCTCTTCCTCGCGGGTCTGGGTCCGTTACTGAGATGTGTCATACATCTCTGTAAATCCACCAAACACAAGCGCTACCAAAAACGCTGCACGAACCACACCAAACTTCACTTGAACTGGTCTTTTTATTTCAAAAAGATAAAACGGCAGACGCGTTTCGAGTCCAGCGACTCTTTCTCCCATGCCTTTTGCTGCTGTGCCTGTGGGTTCGTTGGGATTTTAAAACGTAGCTTCGTAGACATTGAAAAGGGACCACAGGTCCATTAATCCCTATTAAAGTCACAGTCATGTTAGGGTTTCACAGGTGGTGCCGTCTTCCGACAATGGAACAAAGGTCAGTACTTTAACGTGTATTGAAGGTTAAATGTAACTGCAAATCAAGTCAATAATAAGTTCCCTTTGCTCAAAGTTCTTTCAAAATACACCTCAGGGACTCAATTTCCCATAATGCACCATGACTGCCCTCTAAAGTCATTTGGGTTTCCAACGTCGATTTTGGTAAAACCACTCACAGTTCTAATGCATACCGAGTGCAGTCTTGCTTTTAAAAGGACAGTTCCATACCTCGGTTATGCTGAACGAGCTTGGTTTCACGACCACAGAGCCTATATATATATATATATATATATATATATTTTCTCAAAATCCCAAGAACACTACTGGAAACTGCACCCCCTGGGGGGTGAGCTGGTTTAGAAATGGAATCAATGTGCAGTTTCCAGAAGTGTCTGTGCTAGTTCTTGGGGTTTTGAGAACCTTGGGCTCACAAAGGTAAACTGAGGTGAAAGTCTATCTATGCTTTCGGTATTTACAAAGGAGATTTACGAGTATTAAAGTTAGACTTTTGTCTCCGTTTAATTTTAGTTTTGGTCTCAGTTAGACTTAAGCCTGTGCTTTTACTCATTTCAGGTTGGCTTGGTTGGTATTTTACTGATTCAAAGCTGTAATACTATGCCTGGAGTGGCAAATGGAGTTTGTTATTTTACAGCTCGGCCTGAACAGCACTGTCCTAGACCTATGCTTAAACATTTTGCTGTTTACCTATGCTTAAACATTTTGCTGTACAAATGGCAAAAGTCTGTGTCCCATTCTATCTCAGCTTGGATGGTACTGACTAATCCAATGCTTAAAGACTATGATAGCAAAGCAGACATTTGAGGTGAGCAAATTTAGAGTGTCACTGGTGTTGAGGGTGCTCTATACAGGAGCTGCTTTCCACCTAAACTTGAGAACTACCCAGAGTTCTCTGCTTCTTTTTTGCATAAATTGTGGATCACTCTATGCCTAAAAGGGTATTATATATATATATATATATATATATATAACATCACCCTTACAAAATTTCAAATCAATCTCTTAGTTTTAGTGTTGTCTTTCTAAATGCTAGTCTCAAGTGTGTGTTTAATAGACACTACACATATATACTTGGCACGGTTTCACACGGGGCTCACGTATACTATTCATGAAGCAAGCCCAAAATGCTGCATATTTTTCAGTACCAATTGCTAGTGGAATTTCTTAGAGGTTTTAACTGTGTTAAAATGTATGATCTGTCAAAAAAACGAATTATAACAGTTTTTGTCTCAATCTGTCTCTTTTTTTCAGACTCAAATTAAGGAATGGGCTGAGGATTTGATAGCTCGAGACATACCCTGTTCGGAGGACTTCTCGCTCTCAGTCACGTTAGGCGATCCTGTGAAAGTCAGAGCCTGGAATATTGCTGGTTTACCTTCGGATAACTTCTCGATTGATAACGGCATTATTATTACGTATGTTGGTTTTTTTTTTACTGCTTCTGCCATTTCTTTTACATTCATCGGGTTGAATGCTGGTTGTCTTTCATTCTAATATTTTTGTTATGACTATTCTTAAAACACGTGCATCTCATTTGCCTGATTAACTAAGACTCAGTTCACTCAGTGGACTGATGTGCAACATGAAATCCATGCTTTGTATATTCATCTCATGGATTTACAAAGATAACTGATTTACTTAGATGTAGGGGCACGTTTGCGGAAGTCTTCTCTTTCAGGCAGGGAGTGTTGTTGAAAGAATACCCTGCACACCGTTTTCAGTTCACCCAAAGTTATGTTTGGGTACACAAATTCTTCAATGGTCCATTCCCACCCAGCACATGATCGAAAATGTACTCTTCTCAAGGACATTAGTAAATCTGTGCATTTAGTAAAACAAAGAACGGCTTTCTTCAAAGCCCTCCTTGTTTCTCTGTGCAGGTGTCAACCCGCCTGCATTTTAAAGAGGGGGGAGATCCCCTTGCAAGTGAGTGCAATGAATGACTGCACCTGCCTGCAGGGGGATGCTTGTGGGGGGACCCATTCCCACCACCAGAGGGCTGCCTTCAGAAGACGCATTGACAGTGCGCCTCATTTTTGTCACCTGTTGGCATCTGCGCCCGCATCTATATTTTGTTGCTGGCCCAGAGGCAAAGAGGAGCCCCTCATTTGCATGGAGCACACACCCATATAAATGAGGGAATGACCCCTGATGATAGTGCTGGCGCTGCATGTGCACCAGCATGATCAGTATTACAGAGGGAGCCTCACAAACGCCTGCGGCCATTCTGTACTACTATTGTGCCCCAGAGAAGCACAACGCTGCACCACAGAGTTCACTGTATGATACGATCCCTGGTCTTCTTTGTGAATTCCCAAATAGTCATAAATATACTCCAAATAGGGACCAAAACCAGAGAACATTTTTGATTTTTTTTGCGCTAAGAACTTGAAAATGGTAAGTATGAATTTGCACACCATAGTAAAAGAAGTCTTTCCCAGTACAACTTCTCACCATATTGTGTTTGCCCAACATATTTGGAGAATTAGCTATATTACTCAATGAGTGTTTCAACAGCATGCAGTCTGCCAATGTTGCAAACTTGTGTTCACAACATTCCGAGTCATTTTTCATAAAAAAATTTATTGACATCAAATTGAGATTAACACGTTTTTTTGTTTATATCAACTTTTCAAATTTCTTTTTTTAACTTCCAAATTCATTTTGTTTAGCTTCTGTCTTTCTTTACCAGTTTGTACCTTGGTTTTTAGGTTACATTACAAAAGGTATTGAAGTTCTGCTGTATTATGTTATTGCTGCTAAGATGCAGACGAAAACTAATTACAAAAAAAGATTCATGGGTGAGCTCTCGAGAGCTCTGGAGTTCAATCTGAAGGCAGTACGAGTTTCTCACAGTGCCTATCAGTGGGTCAAAAAGCTGTAGACCCGAACATAATTAAAAAAATGCATGCAATAAATAGTAACTAAATCACTAACATGCTTTACATCAACATTTTAAAGTTACTTTTTTTTACTTTACAACTTTAAAGTAATGATTGTCAGCGATTTAGTTACTGTTTATATTGTTTAAATTTGTAAAAAATGCTATATTTATCTTCAGGTCCTGGTGTTCTTCTCCAGTTGTCTGGGGCCATCGAGCCAACCCTCCTTACCAATCCAGATGATGCTTTCTTCTTGATAAGAAGACCCTGGAAGTTCAGAGGGCAAGGAAGAATTTCAGACTAGGGTCCCATGGTGGCAGAACTAGCAAACCTAGGGTCACGGAATACTCCTTTGACACTAGGAATCTGAGCAGGATATTCCCTCCTTACCAGGAGACGGATCAATGCCTTAGAGCTGGCCTGTAAAGTTCAGAAGGTCCCTCAAGGGCAGTGGACAGCTATCCTGTGACTCTCCTTTGCTAACAAAGGTAGAGACAAACTTCTCACTGTTAGGAAGGAAGATGCAGACAATTAGTCTTGAAGAGTGCCTTCATGGATAGGTTTTGTTTAACCACTAAATAGTACAGGGTTAACTTCAGGGACACACATAAGGCATACACCCAAGACTGGGAAGATTCTGTAGACAATGCTATTAAGGCTCTGGAAGGCTGGCTACATGGAAGTAATGTACATGACTATGAAGGACTGTACATTTTATTGATGAGGGAGCACATCCTTAATAATTGTCAAAAACAATGACTGCACCAGTACCCGGTGGACTCAGATTTGACCTCTTCCATAAGAATTGGAAAAGAAGGCAGACAAGTGGGTCCGCACCAGTGTGAAGCAGATTTTGCATGGTAGTGGTGAACAGAAGAAGCAAGATTCTGCGAAGGCCCAAGAGAAGGGTGGGGAGAAAGGTAGAGACAAGAACAAGTCTTCAGAAGATCCCCAAAAGTCTTCCCCTAGCGGTCAATCCCTAACCCCAAAAGTCTTTCTCTGGGGGTGGGTCCCAACCCCCTTTCTCCTCCAACACAAAACCATGGGTAAGGAAACTACTACTACTACTGCTCCTGAAGCAACTTGTGCTCCTAAATGTAAATGTGTAAATGTGTTTGTATTTATATAGCGCCTTTTACCGAGCCCCAAAGAGATTAATAAGCTTAACCTTAGGTTCTGAAGTGGGTTCTGGCCTAATCAGGTCAACCATTCAGTCTGTTTTTGTTTGTGATGGTGGCATGGAACTTGCCACCTTACTTGTAAGTTCGAATAATTTGGGCAAGTAGAGACAGCAGCTCTCCATTAATGGTCAGGAAGCTGTAGCTTTTAGGGACACATGGGCCAGTGTCACTATGGGGACAGAAAAACTTGTGTGCCGTGAACAAATCCTACTTGGACAAGTGTACCAAGTGACCAATGTTAGAAATGTCTGGACAGATCATTCCTTGGCAGTTGTGCTTCTCAGTTAGGAAGAGGGGTAACTGGTCTAAAAAGAGTTGCTGTTTCCCCAGACCTACCTGTGGACTGTCTGTTGGGTAATGATTTTGAAACTTCAGCCTGGTCTGAAGTGGAGTTCATGACATGTGTAGAGATGATGGGAATCTCACCCAGTTCCCCTCCTGTTACTAGGGCTCAGGCCAAACATTAAAGCTCTGAAGGTGCTCTGTATCCTAGAAGAATGGACCAACCAGCTCCCAAGAGAAGGAGCAGGAAGGGTAAAGTTTTATCCTCCTCTCAGGCTCCCAGTGAGGATCAGTCTCTTGAGGGAGATGACCTCCCCAACTGGGAAGGAACTGTCCCAGAGGACCTTGGGCCCGATATTGCAGAGTTCTCTAGGGCAAGTGGACCTTGCAGGGCAGACTTGAGTCTGGAACAGGAAACATGCCCCTCTCGTGAGCAACTCAGACAGTAAGCTGCTGCTGAGGAGGCAGGGATTATCAGTGGATCCCATAGGATCGATTGGGAAGATAAGCTTCTATTTTCTGAAAGTAGAGAACCAAAGCCAGGAGTCACCAGGAGGTTGCTCATACCTCACACATTCAGGGGTTTTCTATTGACTCTAGCACATGAAATTCCCCTTGCAGGACATCTTGGACAAAGCAAGACTTGGAATAGGATTGCCCCTCACTTTCAATGGCCCCACATGTCTGAAGATACTGAGGGATTTTGTCGCTGCTGTGTCACCTGCCAAGCCAGTGTTAAGTGAAATGGCACTACAAAGGCCCCCTTAATTCCACTTCCAGTGGTTGGGGTCCCCTTTCAGAGATTAGAGATATAATTTATAGGTCCCTTAAACCCTCCAACAGCATCTGGACATAGTTACATACTAGTGGTGGTGGACCATGCCACTAAGTATCCAACGGCTTTTCCGCTTAGGACCACTACAGGTTCTGTGGTGGCTAGGGCCCTCCTGGAAGTATTTTCCAGAGTTGAGTTTCCCAATGAGGTTGTGTCAGACAGAGGTACTAACTTCATGTCTAGCTACATCATTGCTTTGCGGAAGGAGTGTGGTGTAAACTACAAGTTAGCCACACCCTATCATCCACAGGTCTATGGGCTTGTTGAAAGTTTCAATAAGATCCTAATGGGTATGATCATGGGCCTCCCAGAAAAGCTGAGTTGAGAATGGCATGTCTTACTAACCTGCCTTCTCTTTAACTACAGTGAGGTTCCTCAGAAGTAGGTGGGCTACAACCCATTTGAACTTCTATTTGGACATCAATTAGGGGCCATTTGTCTGGTTAGGTGGGATAGAGCAGCCTCCCAGACCTCCTAAATAGCACATAGTTGACTGTGCCCTTGGCCTGCATTCTCGTGCTGCTGAGCACGTGAAGAAGGCCAGTAAAACAGTGAGGCCATTGCAAAAGAAAGGGGACCCCTGAGACTAGTAGGAAGTACACCTAGACAGGGAAAATACAATCATGTAAACATTCTAGGGCTACTTCAAACTTAACAAACCCCTATGGCATAATTAGGAGAAGCACAATAGTGACACTCAAAACACGTTTCTTTTAGGAAAATAAAAAATATTTATTAATGCAATGATATTGGTCTGATTATTAGATGTATCATATAAAAATATATTTACATTGGAGAAAAAATTGACAAAAATTTGCTACAGAGACTTTCACAGGCGCACAACACTCTTACCGCATACATACAATACCATATATACTATACACACACAAACTTAAATGATGGAGTTGCCTTACACAGATTATATATTGTAGATGATACACGATATATAATGACCAAAACAATAATCATTTTTTAGATACATTTTTAAGTCTTTTTGTTGAAACGGGTGCAAGGCTGACAACGCGTGTTTCGACAGAAACACTGTCTTCATCAGGAGTTTCACCTCTGAAAGTTGTGCTCTGGAAAGGATAATAATACATATATGATGATCAGATATATTAACAGTAGAAGTGTCACTATTGTGTTATAATTACATTTGATACGCAGAAAGGCAGAGGCCTATGGATACAAAAATTGTCACAGTTTCTCCATTCACTTTATAATGGAAAAGACGAGCCAAAAAAAGAGGATAAAATATTGCCTAAACATATATGTATACACATAAAATGATAAACAATACATATCCTATGGAAGGCACCAAATGCACATGCTAAAAACACCTAATACAAATATGGGTAATGACAATGAAAAGATAGAAAGCCTCCTTACCATATAGCAACAAATTGACGTCTCCAAAGGTAAAGAGAAAATGCTAAATGATCTTCAGCAATGGAGTTTCTTATATAAACATAATAACCATACAATGAACTGGGTAAAGAACTGTGATATAGAACAAGACACTGAATCTCTAAATGGAGAAGAATGCAGGAATCAAGGGGGAAGAGAAATAATTACCTAAACAGTGTCCAGGAAATATGGAAAAAGGAACGGAGTCCTTAATGATGTAGGTCCTATGAACCAAGATAGTGAGTGAAGAAAGGGTGTGTCAACTCTGAGGCCTTTTAATTACAGCTCTTAAAAATATTAAAGAGACAAACAAAGGAGGGACCATTTTGGAACACATTACGTTGAAGTGAAGACCCCTATATGTAAGGCACATGAATACATATTGTACATAAAAGACAGAGATTGTAGATATGAAATGTTCACCAATTACCTCATATGTAGTTGACCTGTCTCGGACCCGAGATATATACATAGGGTCCAATGATCTTGAGAGAAAACCGATTCTAAAAGGACCAAAAAATTAAGATATTACCTTTACAAAAGTGGTGCAGGGAAGAAACTAAGTCCCTACACTATACGAACGGATCTGACTAAAGGATTTATAGAGAAAAAAATACATACCCTTTCACAGGAAGGGGCGTTGGGATGTCGTGGACGAGCTGAAAGTCCTGGAAAAGGCGAGGCTTGATACTAGATATGAACCAATAAGGGATATATATATAGGTATCTAGATGTTATCTATTAAGAAGCAACTAGTACGTGACAAATCAGAAAGGACCTGAATAGACTATATAATATCTAGCCCCGTCATGATATGAGAGACGAAAAGACAATCACAGTTGTGGCCAACGAACAAATGTATTTTGTTCACGGCATATTGCATGATAATATATAGCGTAAAAAATTGATTGTCCGGCTAGCTATGATAAAATAATATAAACAGCCTGCAAGAAGTACGTGGGGGCAATATGCTTATATTGCCACCAAGATTCTAAGTTGCAAACAAAGTGTGACTCAAACGATAGACGAGCATTAAAGGCTCGCTAACCTGCTTACTGATAAAGCGCCATGATAAAAAAAGCAGGTAATGCAGCTGACTTCTGGACACCAAACAAACGAACGGGTACAAAACCACGGAAGTTCCAACCGACATGGAGCCCGCCAGGCGTTTAAATGTCAAGCAGTTTGTCACTGGAGCAATCACGTGGTGAAAACGGGCGGAGCCAAGCCCGGCCAAAAATAACAAACAGCAACGAAGATGAAAGATGTACTCAGATAAAGAAGGCAGAAATGAGATACATGAGAAGCCTATAGATATAAGGTAGCCATGAGTAAATGGATACAGTAACAAGTGGCCAAACAAGACAGATCCCAAAAATTGCAGAATGCAAAGGTCACGTGACCGCTACAGAACCACATATATAATTTGAAGGGAAAAGATGTGTTGATCTGTAGTTGACGAGGATGTAAACATTGCAAGACAGGCAACTGGATGTATCTAGTCATATGTTATTGTTAATTGTTATAAGGAGAGCAAACAAGATGTCAGATCTCGACAACAAAAAGAAACTCTAACACAGAAAACGTAGAGCAAGATAAAATATCTCAAAAGAAAACATGATGGAATAAGGAGGGCATCAAGTGGAATTCAGTGGATGCGCCTGGAGGCAAGAGATAAACAACAGGGTATAAAGAACCATATTAGTAATTATACCTTATTGCTTGATCCCATGGGATCTCAGAGTTTAGTCCATTGATGTGAGATTGAAGCAAAATAATCCAGAACACCTCTCTTCGTTTTCGTATAGGCTCCGCTAATTGAGTGTTTTTGATTTAACTTTTTTCTAGAACTAACCATCTTATGTCAGTTTCATGGTGGTTCATTTCTACATAATGTTTTACCATGAGGGCCGAAAGTTTTTTTGATTTGATAGCGGAACAATGCTCTGTAAGGCGTACCGAAAATTATCTTGACGTCTCACCAACATATCCTTGGTTACATGGACAAAGTAGCAAATATATAGCATTATTTGTTTTGCAGTTGGTGAAAGTCCTGAGTTTTATCTCCTTATTTTGGTATTCAAATTTATCTGTGACTATTGCTCTGTCACATGCCTTACAGTGGGAGCATTTGTGATTCCCAGTGATAGGATGACTTCCACCCACAGTCTTTTGTACAAATGGTGGTTAAGTTTGCATTCTTGATTGAACTATTAAATCTTTGAGATTCTTATTACGCTTGTGGGCAAACATGGGACGTGGAAGTTTCTTTTCTGGTTCCGAATTATGTTAAGAATATGCCATTGGGCAGTAATTGTGTGTCGAATTTTTTCATTCAATGGTGAGTGTCTTGTCACACATACCAATTGGGGAGGGTCTTTCTTAGTATTGGTTCTAACTAAATTGTCCCGATCATAGAATCTGGCCCTCTTGTGTGCCTCTCTTACCAATCTTTTGGGGTACACTCGGTCTATAATTTTTGTTTCATAGTGATAGCTCTTGTGTTTTATTTATTTATTTATTTATTTTGAGTATTTATAAAGCGCGAACTGTCACCATTGCAGGTATCCTGGCGCTGACAGAATCAGAGGAGGGCAAAGCGCAGAAGACAGAGGGAGTAGGTTAGCCAGGGAAAAGCCAGGTTTTTACCTTTCTTCTGAACGGCTGGAGTTCATTGATATGCCTAATCTCGATGGGGAGAGTATTCCATAGTCTGGCGGCAGCCACCTCAAAGGATCTACCTCCGGCTCTGACCTTCCTAAATCTGGGAACGACTACCAGTTTAGCGTCAGATGAGCGAAGTTGTCTGGCAGGAGCATACCATACAAACTTATATTGTAGAGGGGCTGGACCGCAACCATGGAGGGCCCTGAAAACTATGCAGAGGGCTTTAAATTGAATCCTCTAAGAGGAAGCCAGTGTAATTTTGCCAGAGCAGATGGTCCATGAGATCTTCTCGGCAGTCCCAAGGCCAGTTTTGCAGCTGCAGATTGAACCCTTTGGAGCCTGTCCAACAGAAAATCAGGGGACCCAAGCAGGAGGGCATTGCAATAATCCAACCTGCTCAGGATGGTGCATCTAACTACTTGGGCACGGGCCTGGGTGGGTAGGAGGGGCAAAACTTTCCCTAGTGACCGAAGGATGGCAAAGCAGCAAGCCAATGTTTTTGGAACATGGGTCTCCATGCTGAGCCTATGGTTCAACATGACTCCTAGGTTGCGGACAGAGTCCACAGGCCGTACGTTGACCCCTGTTTCCGGGGGCCAGTAGTTTTTAGGGAACGGTCGGGGATCCTCATTCCAGCGCTAAAAAGCACCTCGGTTTTCCCAGCATTGCACTGAAGTGAATTCTCCTTCGGCCACCTTGACGTGTCCCGTAAGCAGTTATGAAAGGCCTCCACAGAGCGGCCTGAGATATACGTTAAAAAGTATTGGGCTGATAGCAGAGCCCTGGGGAACTATGTGCAGTACCGGGGAAAAGGCTGATTGGAAAGGTGGCATAGATACAGCCTGCTGCCTGTCCTGAAGGAAAGAGTGAAATCATTGCAGTGCCGTATCTCTCACTGCTGCCTCCAACAGTCGCCTCAATAGGATCTTATGATTCACCGTGTCAAAGGCGGCAGATATGTCGAGCAGGATCAGGAACGATGCCTGTCTTCTGTCTGCACGCCTTTGAAGTTCGTCCAAGGCGGTAATGAGGGCTGTTTCGGTTCCGTGAGCCGGCCGAAAACCGAATTGGTCCCCGTCAAGTAGTAGATGATGTTCCAAGTGGGTGGAAAGAATGTTACTGACCACCAGCTCAACTATCTTGGCAGGGAACGGCAGCAGTGAGATGGGCCTATAGTTTTTAGAGCAATCAGGGTCCAAGGAACGTTTTTTTAGCAAGGGGGAGACTAACGCCCGTTTCCAGTGAACTGGGACAGAGGCAGTCACCAGGGATTGATTGCAAATAAGATGGAGTAGGGGAAAAAGTTCATCTTCGAATTCTTTCCAGATCTTGGGTGGCACCGGGTCCAAAGGGAGACCCGGAGACAATCCCTCTGGCTACTTTGGAAAAATTTTCATATGTAAGCGGCGGAAACCTGAGTAATGAAACTTCTGGAGCCATAGCCGAGTCAGTGTTATGTGGTCATCCTTCCATATAAACAGTATTTGATCGATATACCTGGACCATTCATGTATTGACTCGAAAAATGGGGCTACTTTGTTGTAGATAAATTGGTGCTCAAGAAATGCCATATAGATGTTGGCTTTTCGAGTCAATACATGAATCGTCCAGGTATATGGATGATATACTGTTTATATGGAAGGATGACCACATAAAACTTCAGGAGTTCATACAATGGATCAACCTTTGTGATGTAAATTTGCGGTTCACTGCAAACATTGGCAATGGGCGAAAGGAATTTCTATACATAGAAATCAAATAAGTTGACTCTACTCTTCAAATGGATCTCTATACAAGACCGACAGCTAGAAATACGTTATTACACTTCTCTAGCTACCACCCAAAATGCCAATGTGAGAGCATACCCATGGGGTAATTTCTACGCGTTTGGCGTAATTGCACCAGTTTACATGATTTTGACACAAGAGCTATCACTATGAAACAAAAATTCATAGACCGATGGTACCACAAAGATTGGTAAAAGAGGCATACAAGAGGGCCAGATACTATGATCGGGACCATTTACTTAGAACCAATACTAAGAAAGACCCTCCCCAATTGGTATGTGTGACAAGACACTCACCATTGAATGAAACAATTCGACACACGATTAATGCCCAATGGCATATTCTTAACATCAATCCGGAACCAGAAAAGAAACTTCCACGTCCCATGTTTGCCCACAAGCGTAATAAGAATCTCAAAGATTTAATAGTTCACTCAAGAATGCAAACTAAACCTCCATTTGTACAAGAGACTTTGGGTGGAAGTCATCCTATCACTGGGAATCACAAATGCGCCCACTGTAAGGCATGTGACGGAGCAATAGTCACAGATAAATTTGAATACCAAAATAAGGGGATAAAACTCAGGACTTTCACCAACTGCAAAACAATTAATACTAAAAAAGTTACTACTTTGTCCATGTAACAAAGGATATGTTGGTGAGACGTCAAGTCAATTTTCGGTACGCCTTACAGAGCATCGTTCCGCTCTCAAAACAAAAAAACTTTCGGCCCCCATGGTAAAACATTATGTAGAAATGAACCACCGTGAAACTGACATAAGATGGTTAATTCTAGAAAAAAATGAAATCAAAAACACTCAATTAGCTGAGCCTATAAGAAAACGAAGAGAGGTGTTCTGGATGTTTTTGCTTCAATCTCACATCAATGGACTAAACTCTGAGATCCCATGGGATCAATCCATAAGGTATAATTACTAATATGGTTCTTGATACCCCGTTGTTTATCTCTTGCCTCTAGGCGCATCTACTGAATTCCACTCAATGCCCTCCTTATTCCATCATGTTTTCTTCAAAGATTTTATCTTGCTCTACATTTTTTTTGTGTTAGAGTTTCTTTTTGTTGTCGAGATCTGACATCTTGTTTTCTTTCCTTATAACCATTAACAATTACATATGACTAATTACATTCAGTTGTCTGTCCTGCAATGTTTACATCCTTGTGAACTACAGATAAACACATCTTTTCCCTTCAAATTATATATGTAGTTCTGTAGCCGACCTTTGCATTCTGCAATTTTTGGGATCTCTCTTGTTTGGCCACTTGTTACTGTATCCATTTACTCGTGGCTACCTTATATCTATAGGCTTATCATGTATCTCATTTCCGCCGTCTTTATCGGAGTACATCTTTCATCTTTGTTGCTGTTTGTTATTTTTGGCCGGGCTTGGCTCCGCCCCCTTTTCACAGCGTAATTGGTAAAGTGACCAACTTCTTGACATTTAAACGCCTGGCGGGCTCCATGTTGGTTGGAACTTCCACAGTTTTGTACCAGTTCATTTGTTTGGTATCCAGAAGCCAGCTGCATTACCTGCTTTCATCATTGCGCTTTATCTGTAAGCAGGTTAGCGAGCCTTTAATGCTCGTCTATCGTTTGAGTCACACTTTGTTTGCAACTTAGAATCTTGGTGGCAATTTACGCATATTGGCCCCACGTACTCCTTGCAGGCTGTTCATATTATTTTATCGTAGCTAGCCGGACAATCAGTTTTTTACGCTATATATTGTCATGCAATATGCCGTGTACAAAATAAATTTGTTTGTTGGCCACAACTGTGGTTGTCTTCTCGTCTCTTGTATCATGACGGGGCTAGATATTATATAGTCTATTCAGGGCTTATGTTATTTCTCACGTACTAGTTGCTTCTAAATGCATAACATATAGATACTTATATATATATATATATATATATAGATATATATATATATATATATATATATATATCCTTTATTGGTTCATATCTAGTATGAAGCCTCACCTTTTCCAGGACTTTCAGCTCATCCGCGTCATCACAACGCCCCTTCCTGTGAAAGGGTATGTATTTTTTTCTCTATAAATCCTTTAGTCAGATCCGTTCGTGTAGTGTAGGGACTTAGTTTCTTCCCTGCACCACTTTTGTAAAGTTAATACCTTAATTTTTTGGTCTTTTTAGAATCAGTTTTCTCTCAAGATCATTGGACTCTATGTACATATCTTGGGCCCGAGATAGGTCAATTACATGTGAGGTAATTGGTGAGCATTTCATATCTACAGTCTCTTTCTTTTATGCACAATTGGCCCGATGTAGGTGGCCGTTTACCGGCCGGTAACGGCCGATTTTGGCCCTTGCCGACCGGTAAATGGGTTTTTGGGATGTAGGGGGCCAATTTTACCGAATCGGTAAAATACCGAATCGGTATTTTTACCGAATCGGTAACTTCCAGATGTAGGTGGGACTCTTCTGAGTCCCAAAGGCCTTTCAGATTCGGTATTTTACCACCCAATCCAATTGGGTGGTAAAATACCGAATCCAGGTGTGCATGCACATGTGTGCATGCACACCTTTGCCATGTGACAGACAGACCTGCCCTTAGGGCATGTCTGTGTACCACATGGCACACATGCATGTATTTGGCATGTTAGAGGGTGTCAAAGTGACACCCCCTGCACCCTTGCATGAATCGGTATTTACCGAATCGGTAAATACCGATTCGGTAATGCCCATTGATTCCTATGGGCTTCAATGCCCATAGGAATCAATGGGCATTACCGAATCGGTATTTACAGAATCGGTAAATACCAAATCTTAACAATTCGGTATTTACCGATTCTGTAATACCTACATCCTCCCCCTCTATTTTATCACTTCTTAAATACCGATTCGGTAAAATTCTGTATGTAAGAAGTGGTAAAATAGAATTACCTACATCTAGCCCAATATGTATTCATGTGCCTTACATATATGGGTCTTCACTTCAACGTAATGTGTTCCAACATGGTCCCTTCTTTGTTGGTCTCTTTAATATTTTTTGAGCCGTAATTAAAAGGGCTCAGAGTTGACACACCCTTTCCTCACTCCTTATCATCTCGGTTCATCGGACCTACATCGTTAAGGACTCCGTTCCTTTTTCCATATTTCATTGACACTGTTTAGGTAATTATTTCTCTTCCTCTTTGATTCCTGCATTCTTCTCCTTTTAGAGACTGAGTGTCTTGTTCTATCTCACAGTCCTTTACCCAGTTCATTGTATTGGTATTATGTTTAGATAAGAAACTCCATTGCGGAAGATCATTTAGCATTTTCTCTTTACCTTTGGAGGCGTCAATTTGTTTCTATATGGTAAGGAGGCTTTCTATCTTTTCATTGTCATTACCCATATCTGTATTAGGTGTTTATAGCATGTGCATTTGGTGCCTTCCATAGGCATATGTATTGTTTATCATTTTATGTATATACATATATGTTTAGGCAATATTTTATCCTCTTTTTTTTTTTGGGCTCGTCTTTCCCATTATAAAGTGAATGTGAGAAACTGTCACAATTTTTGTATCCATAGACCTCTGCCTTTTTGTGTATCAAATGTAATTATAACACAATAGTGACACTTCTACTGTTAATATATCTGATCATCATATATGTATTATTATCCTTTCCAGAGCACAACTTTCAGAGGTGAAAATCCTGATGAAGGCAGTGTTTCTGTCGGAACGCGCGTTGTCAGCCTTGCTCCCGTTTCAACAAAAAGACTTAACAATTTATCCAAAAAATTATTATTGTTTTGGTCATTATGTATGGTGTATCATCTACATTATATAATCTGTGAAAGTCAACTCCATCATTTAAGTTTGTGTGTGTATATTATATATGGTATTGAATGTAAGCAGTAAGAATGTTGTGCGCCTGTGAAAGTCTCTGTAGCAAATGTTTGTCAATTTTTTCTCCAATGTAAATACATGTTTTTATGATACATCCAATAATCCGACAATATTATTGCATTCATAAATAGTTTGTATTTTCCTAAAAGAAACGTGTTTTGAGTGTCACTATTGTGCTTCCCCTAATTATGCCATAGGGGTTTGTTAAGTTTGAAGTAGCCCTAGAATGTTTACATGAAAACAGTGAGGCTAGCCAGGAGCTTCAACAAGCTTGGCTTGAGCAAAAGGCTGTACTGACTATTTTCCAGCCGAGACAGAAAGTGTGGGTTTTGGAGAATGTTGCCCCAGCAGCTTTCCAGGACAAGTACAGTGGCATCCACATCATCCTAGAGAAAAAAGGGGAGGTCACCTACTTGGTTGACATAGGTACTCCAACGAGTCCCCAGAGGGTACTCCATGTGAAACGCCAAATGCCTTTGATTGACAGGGATGACATGAGCTTCCTCTTGTCCACTGATGAGAGACAGGAGGAAGAGAGTTACCCTCTGCCTGATCTCCTCTTACAAGACCCTGTTGATGGATAAGTAGAAGTAGTAGCCTTGGCAGGCAGCCTCACTAATCAACAAGCTGATTGTAGGCAGGTTACCAATCAGTATTCCAACCTCTTTTCTGTGACTCCCAGTCAAACCACCTGGTGTACCCATGTAGTGGACCCAGGTGATAGTCTGCCTGTGAAGAGTAAAATCTATAGAAAGTCTTACCATGTTAGAGACTGCATCAGTACAGAGGTCCAAAAGATGCAGCTGTTGGGGGTCATTGAACCGTTGGGCTAGTCCTGTAGTCCTTGAGCCAAAACCTCACACCCAGGATGATAAGAGAGAGATGAGGTTTTGTGTATCTAAAAAAGGTCTTACAGTAGTCAGTAGGGCTGATGCCCATTCAATACCCAAGGCCAATGGGCTGACATACTCTGGCCTCTGCCAAGTATCTCAATACATTTGACCTGACTTTGGTTACTGGCAAATCAGACCTTCTGATGATGCCAAACCAATGACAGCATTTTCAGTGAGCATTATCAATTTATTGTAATGCCTTTTGGTTTGAAGGATGCGCCTGCCAAATTTCAGAGGCTGGTGAACAAAGACTTAACAGGTCTGGAAGCTTATAGTGCAGCATATCTAGATGATATTGCTGTCTTTAGCTCCATATGGGAAGATCTCCATGTCCACCTCAGGAATGTCCCGGAGGCCCTGCAAAAGTAAGGCCTCACTATCAAGGCCACAAAGTGTCAGATAGGGCAGAGTAAAGTTGTGTACTTGGGCGAGCCACCTTGTGGGTGGATGCCAAGTTCCACCACTGGAGAGCAAAATTCAGACCATAATAGACTGGATTGCTCCCACTACCCAGACTCAGGTCAGAGCTTTCTTGGGCCTCACTGGGTACTACGGGAGGTTTATTAATGGCTATGGATCCATAATGAAACCCCTTAATGCTCTCACCTCCAAAAGAATGCCTAAGAAAGTTCAGTGGCCAGTTAGCTGTCAGAAGGCATTTGATGACCTGAAGCCAGCCATGTGCTCTGCTCCAGTTCTGCAAAGTCCTGATTACTCCAAAGCCTTCATTGGGCAGACAGATGCTTCTGAGATAGGACGTGGTGCAGTATTGTCATAACTTAATGCAGATGGCCAGGATCAACCAGTAGCATTTATAAGCAGAAGGTTGGCCCCCAGGGAGTAACAGTGGTCAGCTATTGAGAGGGAAGCCTTTGTTGTGGTCTGAGCCTTGAACTTGAACTTGAGCCCACACCTGTCTGGCACTCACTTTGTTGTTCAGACAGACCATAAGCCCCTCTTATGACTTAAACAAATGAAGGGTGAAAGTCCCAAACTTCTGAGTTGGTCCATTTCCCTAAAGGGGATGACGTTTCTGTGAAACATTGACCTGGGAGTAAACATGCCAACGCAGATGGACTCTCCGAATATTTCCACTTAGAAAATATATACTCAACTGGGCAAGGTTAGTCTCATATGCTTATGTTTGGGGAGATTGTGTAGGAAAGTAGGATCTTCTTTCATGGTTACCCCCACTTTTTGTAATCTGTCAGTATGTTTTTGACCTAGTCTGACTGGGATCCTGCCCCAGTCACAATGCCTTCTCCCTAATTTGACCATGCTAGGTACTTTTGTACATCCAAACGTGGCTACTGGTGTACCCTTGTAAGTCCCTAGTATATGGTACTAAGGTACCCAGGGCATAGCTACACCAGGGGTCTACCATGGGCTGCTGCATATATTGTTCCACCCATGGGAGTCCACTTAAAAAGTGACATCTGATTTAGACTTCTAGCTGCAGATTCCTTACCTTTGAAATTCTCCTCCATTCAGCTCCGCATGACGGCATCAGTAACATCGATTATGACGTCGCGGTCACCTTTATAGGCGCCTCCCAGCCTTGCAGGTGTCTGTTCTTTTCTTTCTGCACCAGTTAAGCACTGATCCGGAAAGAGATAGCCTCTGTCGCTTTTTGACAGGCCTTTTTTGACTATTTGTTGCAAGGAGGTCTTCGAAGAAGACAGGGTTCAAGCAATGCAGTGCCTGTCACCGCATGATGTCGGTTACTGATTCCCACCTCATCTGTCTCTGGTGTCTTGAGCACTTCCAGAGCCTTTCACAAAATCTCTCCAGCCATGCTCACTCAGGCCTTAGAGACCTATCCGTGCGTACTCACAGGCAAGCTGGGTGACAATGTCAACCTCTTTCAGGACTGGCTTACTGCACGTTTCGCAGCCCTCGTTCCGCCGCGGCAGGCTAGGCCACTTCCGGCAAAAGTTTCTGCGCCCTGGTTCTCTGCAGCCTTGGCGGCCAAAAGAATGTACTGCAAGAAGCTCGAAAGAGATTGGCGGAAGCAGTATGATTCAACCTCCAAGCAGACTTACAGAGCAGCTGTGAAAGAATATCATAGGGATATTACAGCAGAAAAGAAATCCTATCTAGCTAGAAGGATTGAGGAAGCAGATAGCTCCTGTAAAGAAATATTTAAGATTGTTAAAGAGTTTATTTCTCCCACCTGCTATATCCCCACGTCTTCCTTTTCGGAACCATGGATAACTGAACTAGCAGAATTTTTCACCAACAAAATTCTCACGATCCAAGCAACCTTGAAGGGAACGGATAATATCTCTGATTCCAACTCCAATCCTGGTGATTCCTCCGTCCCCTGGTCACTCCATTCCGACTCAGTCACAGCTACTACCAGTCCTATCCTGGACTGTTTTCCAGCTTTGGAGCTCCATATCTCGTTGGACCTCCTGGTTAAATTGAAATCAGGTTCTCCCTTAAATCCTTGCCCCGCCAAATTTCTTGCGACCGTGGCCCCCGTTCTTAACCCTATTATTAACCCCATTATTAATCTGTCTCTTAGCACAGGCGGGGTTCCCACTCCCTGGAAGCAGGCCCTCGTCCTTCGCCTTATTAAAAAGCCTAACATGGACCCGAAACTTCACTCTAATTATAGACCAATCTCATTGCTGCCCGCTCTGGCGAAAATAGCAGAGAAGCATGTACACACCACCCTATCCCACTTTTTAGAGTCTAACTCCTTACTTCATCAGTCACAGTCAGGGTTTAGATCTAACCTGAGTACTGAAACTGCTTTACTCGAGGTTACTGAGGCTGTGAAGGAAACTCTGGATAGGGGTGGAAAGGCCATGCTTATCATGCTCGATCTGTCGGCGGCCTTTGACACCGTTCCCCATGACCTTCTCCTTACTAGACTTTGGGAGATAGGTCTTAGTGGAACGGTGTTCAAATGGTTCCAATCCTTTCTGGCCGACCGCAGACAAACGATCTGGGCCCCCCCTTTCTCCACCGTGATGTCGCAGCTTGAGGTAGGGGTCCCGCAGGGTTCTATACTCAGCCCCTCCCTCTTTAATATCTTCCTGACACCCTTAGCTGCGCTAGCGGAGGAGCATGGGGCCCAGATCGTCTCCTATGCGGATGACACTCAGCTCTTGTTCACATGTGACAAGGGCTGTGACTTCGACGGACCTGCCATTCGGAGGTGTCTTGAGGCTGTGTTTGGCTGGTTTGGGAAGAGCGGCCTCAAGTGCAACTCGGACAAGTCCGAGATCCTTTTCTTTGGTTGTCCCGCCGACTTGAGATGGAAAGAATGGTGGCCTTCAGCCATGTTCCCGCCAGCCGGTGATTCTGTAACAGCAAAGAATCTGGGCATCCAGGTGGACAACACTCTCTCCTTTAAGGCTCAAGTAGCAGGACTTACGGGGAAGTGTTTTGCCATCTTAAGGATGCTGAGGAAGTTTTTGCCGTTCCTATCCTTGGAGCACAGAAAGATCACGGTGCAGGCGCTGATAGGATCGCGCTTAGACTACTCTAACATCCTCTATCTAGGCCTCCCCGAGTATCTCCTGACTCGTGTTCAGGTTGTCCAGAATTCGGCAGCCAGGGCCATTTGCGGCCTAACCAGAAGAGCTAGGGCCAGCGACCTTCTTAGAGCATTGCACTGGCTGCCGGTTCGTAAACGCATCACTTTCAAGACCTTAACAATGGCGTTTAAATCTCTACATAACATCAGAGCAATGTATCTACAGAAAAGGGTCAACTTCTACTTTCCATCTAGACCAGAGGTCTTCAAGCTTTTTGATGCCGAGACCCCCTTGTAAAACATTTTTAGGCGTAAGGACCCCCTCCTGGCAAACATTTCTAGAACTTGGTACTCCTCATCATTGACAACTATCGACGACCATATAAGCCCCAAATTCCCATAGCAAATCATTTTACAGTGGGAAAATAATATTAGTCAAAATAAGAACTTTTGCCGTATTGAATTTTACTGAAGCAGCACGCGGGACGCTGGCTTTCTGTGTAAGAAGGGAGTGCATGCTGATATCGACACGTGCAGCTGAATATATTTCTCCCATAAAGCTGCCGCTTTTCACGCTCCATTTGAGGAGTTGCAGGGAGAGCACGCTGATAATTACACGTGCATTTGAAAATAGTTCTCCCACTAAGCCGCCGCTTTATTTCACGTTTCACGTTTGATCTGGGTATATACGTGTGGATATAACCGTTTGAAGAGGCAGTTTTTATCATTGAATGGCTAATTTTCTACCGCGTGCATTGGTGCGGTTACGAGTATAGTAACATTGTTGTACACATGTGATGGTACCGCGCTGTTTTCGAAGATTAATGTTATCTGGGTCCTCTGAACATCACTATTTAACAGAGGATCTGTAGAGGCTCATACCGTATTATCCGGTGCTATCTTCCTTCTCGAGGACATCCCACATCTGCCAAGGAAGATATGTTTTTAATGGATATTTGATATCTCGCTGGACGAAAACTAATCAGAATTTATTTGTACGAAGGAGGTATACACCCCTGATCCTGTTTAAACGACATATTTTAGAGAACTATTGGGAGACACTTATTGTATTCCTGATGAAGGTGGTTAAATGCTAAACTCTGCCGAAACGCGTCGATGCAAAAGGAGAAATACAACTGATAAAAACTAAGGAAAATTCAGACTTTTCGCTGAATTTAGATCCTGCTTTGTATCTCCTTTTTAATAATAGGAATTTTTGATTAATTTTATGTAATTTTTCCTTTTTTAACAATGTTTGTTTTCCAATTTTAATTAAGTTTCTATGTATACTAATAAACCGAGCGGAATTATTTTACTATAGTGTTTTCACTGTTATTATATATATCTTTGTTTTGTTTCCATATTTTTACTTTGTTGTTGACAAGTCTATATTTAAGTGTTTGTAAGAATTTATGTCTCTATGTTAAGGTGCCCAAAGGGAATCTTATTTTGACTATAGTCAGCTGAGGAACCCTATCCCTTTGGCCTTGGGGTCCCTCTCTCTTTTATTAGGGAAAATAATATTAAACAGTGTTTATCAAACCAAAGGTCATTGAGCGTGGGGGCGTGTTCAAAGGTGTGGCTAAAAATGGCTTGATTTATTAGGAATTGGTGTAGGGCAGTGCTGCAATTCTTCTTGCTGCTCTGTCCTACGCCAATGTGAAAGGGCAGGAAGGCACCATATTTATAAAATATGGTGCATTTCTGTCCTTTCCCACTCTGTTGGCACACAATTCGCTGCCTAGCGCCAATGTAGGCAGGATTGTTTGTGTGCAGGAAAGGGCACCTTCCTGCACAAAAACAATCCAGAGAGGGGTTTTACTCTTTTTATGTGAGCTGCATAATGCAGCACACATGGAAAGAGGAAAAAACTAGGAGAAATAAAAACATTTCTTCTTGTTACGCCTGCTGTGGGGAGGCATAAGGTTTTGGCGCTGCCCCAGGTATACATGGTTTTGTAAATCTGGGGCAGCATCAAAATCCATGGGGGTTGCATGGGAACACCCACTGCAATGCCCATAGAACACCTACTTGACAGAGTAAGACAGCGCAGCGATTTGCGTTGCTATATCTTACTCAATATCTATGAGGCCACGTAAAGCCACGTAGGTTGACTTTGCGTCGCCTCATAGATATGATTGAGACGCTTGTGCAGCCGGAGGTTAAAAAAGGTGACGCTCCGATGGCAAAAGCCTCTCATAAATCAGCCCCAAAATATTTTGTTTGTTTTTTAGGTCTTTCACCATCAGGTAGCTACATATAAAATAATGGGTAGCTTAAATGAAAAATACATTTTAAAAGTTGTTACTCGGTGAGAAGTGCACTGTATTACATTAGGAAACCTCTAGTCGTTAATGCACTGCTGAGGTTAGTTTGTAACCACAGCATTAAATTTGTCTGGTGCAGTGGAGAATAGTGACTTGGGTATGTTAAGTGCTACGAGGTTACAGCCTGTGACAGAAAGCACTGAGAATGTGTAAGTCATTGTTTTATACTAGCATTGCATTACACACATTATAAGAGACTGCTTCAAAATGTGCAAATAGTTTTACCATGAAATAGAGCTTCCAAAATGTAAATTTTATTAATACCAGCCCATTTTTCTCTTTTACATAACTGTCCTTTCAACACTTCTTCAGAGGTGCTAAGCGTTGTGTAAATCCAATTCTGATTAAAAACACGTACTTTGCAGCCCAATTGTTAACTCTTCCTACTACCACTAAAAATGCTTGGAGTGATTCAAGCAATTAATGCCAGTACCACTCCCAAGCACCCTCGAAATTTGCAGACTAACTTGCACATTTGCATTTCATTCAAATCCCTGTCACGAAGGATTGTTTCCTTTCACAGCACAGAAGGCTCAATTAACTTAGGCTGAAACATGGAAGTGTCCTGGATGTTATCTTTTTCCTTCTTCCTTCTGACATGTTTTAGATTCGAGACAGTGGAAAGTGAGGGCTGGAAATGCGCGACCCCCTTCGTAGGACTCCACGGCTGGTGTCTGTTCTTGATCTGCAGCGCCGAGACACTCTTCGGAGCAGCTGTGCGCTATACAAAACTCCCAGTAACATAACATAACATAACATGACCATGATTCGAAGTTGTACTCAGACTGTCGGGGGTATGGCTCCGAAGGCCTTGCTGGAGTGGGCTATGAAGCTCCTTGCGACGGCAGTCCACACCATCCAGCGAGACTCCGCTTAGATCCCGGTGCCGATCGAAGAAGAGGAGGTCACAGGATCGCTCCTGGAGCCAAAATTCTTCTTTGTCCCACTCAAGGTCTTCAGGACACTCAGGGAAGAGGCACATGAAGAAGAAATCGAAACTGACGTCATCTTTGCCTTGATGTCGTCCATTGACTAATGAGGTAAGGAGCACTAATGCTCTCGTCACGGTTCTGTGGAGCCAGAGCAAGGGTCGATTTCGCACCTTCCTCCTTTTCCTGGAGCCGGACTGTCCCCCACTCAAATTAAATAATTTTACGAGGCCATGTGCTGGTTTTTTTAGTGGGTTGACCCCTCTAGTGTGGCCTTGGCCCTGCAGGGTCGGAAGGGGCCCCATTGGATTCAACACTACCAGCTACGGCCACAACACCAGTGGGACCTTGGGGATCTGATCCTGGATCCGGGTTGACACCCATCATGCCTTCGTGACCTCCCCCAACATCAGACCCAAAGTCGGTGCCTGCAGTGCAGCTGGCGGTTCCAGACCCATCTTTATCCCTGATGACACGGAGTTGGAACGGCGTCATTCGATGCAGATTCCGATGCCAATTGAACCCAGAGGTTCTATGTTCTTGACTGAACACTTGAATCTAGTGGACTGGACACTTCTACGGATACTGGCATGCTCTCTCCACCTACTGTGGCTTTGGAGAAAGTGGTATCTCATGCCATGCTGGGTAAGAGGGCGGCCGAGGCCCTTGGACTAGAGCTGCCCTCCATGCAGGTCAGGACTAATCTCCTGACCAAAGTTCTTCAACCTGAGGCTTCTACCTCTGACTCCCTTTTGCCCTTCAATGTGGCACTAACTGATGTCCTTCTAGGCACGTGGTCAAAGCATAGCACAGGGGCTCCTTTGAACAGCACTATTGCATGCCATCATCGCCCAGCTCAGAGCAATACACAGTTCCTCAGCCAACACTCCACTCCCGAAAGCTTGGCGGTGCAGGCTTCTACATCCTAATGCACGTTCTCTTCCACCCCACTGGATAGGGAATCCAAGAGGCTGGATTCACTTGGTAAGAAGAGGCTTTCTTCCTCTACCTTGGCATTGTGATCAGGGAATTCTGCATGCTTATTGGGACGTTTCTCCCATTCCCTTTGAGAGATGGTTGCGCAAGTTCTGCTAGAAGTTTGGGAGGAGACACCGACTGTGCTCTCTCAGGCAGTAAAGGGCAGGGAGAGATGCAGCAAAATCGGCCACAAGGTGTGGCCTTGACACAACTGATTCACAGGGCCGATAGATTTTCATGACAGTAGCCTTGAAGCGTCATGCCTGGCTTATGACTTCTTGGGCGATGTCCAGGCAAATTTTATGGACTAGCCATTTAATGAAGCCCGTCTTTTTGGGGTGAAGGCAGACTCGACCCTAGTGAAGTTCAAGGACTCTCAAGCTATGACCAGATCCTTGGGCCTCTCTTCTACACCTCGTGGCCAGCCTTCCATGGCAACGGAAGACATTTCCCGCCACTTCAGCCATAACAAGCCACCGCCCTGCGCAGACTTCCCAAGTTGTGCAGGGATGTGGACACAGTTAATTCCAACCTAGGAATGGAAGTCAGAAGTCGTCGGCCACCCTGCCCTCGGCAGCCTCAGCCTCCAAGCATTCCTTGTCAGGATACAGTACTCCTCAGGATCTGGATGATGCAAAAAATAGTCCACCTCCTGACGTCCCTAAACTCCAACTAAAAGTTACGGAGTCTTAGGGCAAACAAGCGAGGGATAGGAAAGGGTGGGAACAGCAGGGAGGAGAACCTGAAAGAAAGGACGTACAGATTTAGAAAACATATGCTACATACAATTCTACACTCATATTTTCTTGCTAAGGAATCCGTATACCTTATCCATAATGGGACCAGCTTACTCTTGCTAGAACTTCAGTCATACGAGAGCACCCCTGTGGATAATTTCTGATAAACACAATGAACAGGTATTTAAGACATGACCATACATTCCGCTTGAATGTACAAAACCCTGTCCTCTGAACCCCTCCCCCTTTTGTATAGGCTGGTCTGGCTCATCGGTTCTCTGGGGGATTCCCCTTGGGAGTAATGAATAGGTCTCCAAATAAAGAAAGAAGGAATAACAAAAAACGTCATGAAACAGGGCTTCCACAGTGTATATGCCGTCGCCCAATTTCCTCTGCTCCCAAGTCTCAAACAAAACGAAATAAATCTAATGAAGAGAAAAAACAAAGAAGGCGTCCACGGATTTTTCTGAGCTGCCGCCCATGAAGGTTGCACAGCGGTGCACAGAACTCTAGATCCCAGTACAGGCGTCCGCGGTCATACAGAGCCGCCGCCTATGTAAGTTTGCACAGCTGTGCCCAGAAACACAAGATCCCAGTTAAGGCGTCCGCGGTCATTCAGAGCCGCCGCCTAAGTAAGTTGCACAGCAGTGCACAGAAAACACGAGATCCAAGTTAATGCATCCGCAGTAAGCATGAGCGAATTTTGCGGATCTCGCGTTCGCGAATTTTGCGGATTTGCGGATTCGCAATCCGCAAAATCCGCGAATTTGCGGATTTTTTTTTTTTTGTGTTCGCCCGTGTTTCTGCCAGTTCGCGAGGGTTTTGTACACTTTCGCAAATTGCGAACTTACCTGTCGGGTCGCAAGTTTCGCGAACTTGTTGTTTCTACGTGTCCAGCCTGTTTGCGACACTCTTCTTCATCACTGCCACTCTCTGTCACCACTGCCACTCTCTGACTACTCATGCCACCCTCTGGCCCACCCATGCCACCCTCTGTTTCATCACCACACCCTCTGGTTGTCCAGTGTACATTATTTTCGGCAAAGCAAAGCACACCTTCCCTGCCTCAAGTGACCTGAATTAATTTGGGGCTGATTAATGTGTCACAGAATATTTTTTTAGCTGGCACCTGCTTCCTTAGTGCGCCCTGATTAGTGATCTTTTGCACTTGCTAAGTGCTTTCATTGTTGCAAAATTAGTTACAACACCTGCCCTGCCCCAACTGACAATAATGAATTAGGGGCTGATTAATGGATTTGAACTTCCAGCCTGGCTCCTGCTTGTCTCCCTTAGCTGTAATTCAGGACCTTTGTGGCATATGTGTAACTATTCTGAGGTTCAGAGCAGGGTCACATAATAGT
Organism: Lissotriton vulgaris; assembly: GCF_964263255.1. Classification (NCBI taxonomy): domain Eukaryota; kingdom Metazoa; phylum Chordata; class Amphibia; order Caudata; family Salamandridae; genus Lissotriton; species Lissotriton vulgaris. Next base: position 504,270,687 of record NC_141687.1, on the reverse strand, counting down.
TGCAACTGGCAACTGAACTCTGGAGGGGCCCCTCAGGAAGCCCTACAGGAAATGGCTACTAATGATGAGCCTGAACTTTTGAACCTGGTAAGTAGTTACTTTCAGTTTTGCTAAGATCGTATTTCTGCAATTTTGCACTTATTCGCGGGACGCGAACTCACGTGAACTCACGCGAACAGTGCGAGCAGTGCGAGCAAAATCCGCTGCTCGCGGATTTGCGGATTTTGCGGGAGATTCGCAAATCTCGCGGATTGCGGATTTCCCGAAAATCCGCAAAATCCGCGAGCGGAACGGATTTTCCGCCCATGCCTAATCCGCAGTCGTTCAGAGATGCCACCTTGGAAGACCTCCAGGTACTCACTTTCGCTGCTTGGTTCCAGGGAAACCGCAACTCATTTCCAGCCGCTTTCTGGAACTCCGTACCACGAAGCAAACAGAATTACGCACGCCGGTTAATGCGCAGCGTGTCATTTGTAGGAACGTGCATTCCTCCCATAGCCTCCTGGGAGATGCAGTTCCGATATCCAGGCAGGCGCAGTAATGAGTGATTCCTGACACTCCTAGTCTGACTCCGCAAGACTACACCACACCTGCCACTGGGCGAATCCATCATCATCTCCCCCGCTGGAGGTCGATAACATCGGACAAGTGGATCTTGCAGATCATTCAGAAAGACTATTTTCGCCTTTCCTTTCTTTTCCTCCTCCCATCCTGCCAAATCAAGAATGGTTGGCAGAGGATTATTTAAAATTGCTCCAGGATGAAGTTACAACTCTCTTGGGTAAGGGAGCTATAGAGAGGGTCTCGGATTCAGAAGTAGTCAGTGGCTGTTATTCCAGGTACTTTCTGATTCCGAAGAAGAACAAAGGGTTGTTGGCCATTTTTGATCTTCGGACCACCAATCTCTTCCTCAAGAGAAGTTCAAATGCTCACTCTAGCTTAGAACTTCTCTGCCCCAGATCAAGAAGTCTGGATGGTAGTAGTGGACCTACAGGATGCGTATTTTCACAACCCCACCTGGGCAGGCCACATGCGTTTCCTGCAGTTTAAGGTAGGCCACCAGCACTTTCATTTTACTGTGCTCCCATTTGGCCTTACCAGTGCCCTTCGGTTGTTCACCAAGGTGATGGTGGTGATTGCAGCTTATCCACGTAGGTTAGAGGTATCAGTCGTCCCCTACCTCAACGACTGGCTGTTGAAGGCATCCTCGCCCCAGGCTGTCGTCTCCCACCTTCAGACTATGGCAGACTTCCTGCATTCACTGTGGTTCTCTATAAATGTTCCGAAGTCGCACCGGACTCCTCCTCAGGCGCCCCCTTTCATCAGGGCTGTTCTGGAAACAATGCAGTTTTAAGCCTATCCTCCTGAGCAGCGACTCCAGGATATTCAGGTTATGATTTCAATGTTTTAGGCTCTATCCTGGATATCGGTGAGACTGCCTCTGAGGCTGTTGGGCCTCATGGCCTCCTGTATCCTGTTGCTAAATCATGCCAGGCGGTGTATGCAGGCTCTGCAGTGGGACCTGAAGTTCCAGTGGGCTCAACATTGAGAAATCTCACCGACAAGGTCCATATCTCGGAAGGAACTGCAAGATTTTTGCAGTGGTGGTTGACGAACCAAGATTGGGTCAACAGCAGACCCCTCTCCCTTCCCCAACCAGATCTAACAGTCGTGGCAAATATGTCACTTCTGGGATGGGGCGGCCATTTGGGAGAGGTGGAGATCAGGGGACACTGGTCTCTGGCAGAGTCGGGGCTCTACATCAGTTTGTTGGAGCATCGAGTGATTCGATTGGCATTGAAGGCATTTCTTTCCTCTGTCAAGGGGAATTTAGTGCAGGTGTTAACGGACAACATCAATGCCATGCGGTCCTGCAACAAGCAGGGCAGGGTGGGGCTGTGGACCATTTGTCGAAAGGCCCTGCATCTCTGGACATGGCTGGAACAGCAGGGTATTACCCTGGTGGTTCAACACCTGGCAGGTTCTTTAAACACCAGAGTAGGTAAACTCAGCCATCGATGCCTAGTGGATCACAAATGGCATCTCCAGTCAGAGGTGGCGCAAGATCCCTTACAGTGCTGGGGAGATCCTTGGTTAGATCTGTTCACCTCCGAAGAGAACACGAAGCGTCAGCAATACTGCACCCTGGAGTTTCCTGGCTATCACTCTGCGACACCTTTTGTTACGAGTGGAGCCCAGGTCTGCTGCATGCCTTCCCGTCCATACCACTCCTGCCCAGGGTTCTGAGTAAGATCAGGAGAAACCGGGTCCTAGTCATTATTGTGGCTCCATACTGAGCAAGGACAGTCTGGTGTCTAGCGCTTCTGAAAATGAGCATAGATTCACCGATCAGGCTGCCCCTTCGGGAGATTCTTCAGTCTCAGCCGCATGGGGGGGTCCTCCACCCGAACCTGTCAACTCTGTAACGCGAGATTGAACAGCAACAGTTGACGGCTTTTGACCTCCCTCCTGAAGTATGTAACATTATTTTGACAGCCAGGCGGCCCTCCACTAATACGGTATATGCCTGCCTTTGGCAGAAGTTTGTAGTACACTGTATAGAGAGGTCTAATGTCCCTCTTTCTGCTTCTCTTTCCACTGACCTTCTATTCATTTTGTCCCCTGCTTTGGGTACTTTCAGGGGTTATTAGTTTGCTCTATCCGCTATTTTGAGGCTGCCAGACCAACCTGCTCTATTTAGGTCTGCATTTGTACATAGGTTTCTGAAAGGGCTTAATCACCTGTTTCCACCAATAACTCTTTGTTATGCCGCAGTGGGGCTTTAATTTGTTCCTCACTTTTCTTTTGTGTTCTCCCTTCGTACAACTGTTCCCTCCGGCTTCTTGCCCTCAAGATAGCATTTTTGGTGGTGATTATGTTGCAGGCGCTATCTTACATGCCTCCCTGCACCCATACTTCATTTTTGCCAAAGGTTGTGACCCCATTCCATCAGGGTCAATCCATAATACTGCCCTCCTTCTTTGCTCCCCCCTATCCCTCTAAGAAAGAGAAGAGTCTCCACCGACTGGACCCAAAAAGAGCGTTGTCGTTCTGCCTTGACCGCACAAAAGATTTCTGGTTGGACGACCAACTCTTAGCAGGGTATGTAGCTGCTAAGAAGGGGTGGGCAGTGCAGAAAAGAACTATCTCACGCTGGGTCATTCCCTGCATTAAGATCCACTATACCCTGGCTAAGAAGCAGCCCCTTGAGGGATTAAGGGCCCATTCCACCAGAAAAAAGGCTGCGACTACGGCTTTGGATCGGGGTGTCTCAGTCCTGGACATCTGTCAAGCAGGAACGTGGGCATCTTTGCACACATTTGCCAAGCACTATTACCTGGATTATCAGGTCTGCAGGGACGGGCATTTAGCCCGTTTGGTCCTGCAGTACTTCCTAGTATAAGGTATTGGTCTGCCTCCCACTGACGGGATGATATGGCTTGGGTATCTAAGTCATAGGTAATCAATCTGCAACTAAAAGTCTCTATCAGATGAACAAGTTACTTACCTTCGGTAACTCATTGTCTGGTAGAGACTCTATCTAGCTACAGATTTCTTATAGCCCCACCTAGGCCTCTCCGCTTTGCAGACTCATTTTGTTGGGGCTAGGGTTACTCCCCTTTTCAGGGCCCTATTTTTGCACACAACTAGGTCAGTTACTTTGTGACTCTGTGCTTCTGGCATTGAAAAAAAGAAAAGTACTGAATCTGTGCACCCGGGTGGCACCTATATAGGTGATCACAAAATTATAACCGATGCTGCTGATGACGTCAAGTGGAGCCAAAGGGAGCCACCCGACTGCGCGCGCAAGGGGTATTGCTCGAGCAAAGGTTTCCGGATCCAGCCTGACACCTGGGAAATTGAAAGGTAAGGAATCTGCAGCTAGATAGATTCTCTACCAGATAATACGTTACTGAAGGAAAGTACCTACTTCTACATGCCTGCCATTACAGTCTGTGGGAGTTTGTGCGTGTACCTCTCACGACAGACATAGGTTTTTTTTATAATTGAGGTCACTACACTTAAAATCAGTCACCAATATGGCAGGCTATTCAGCCTTGAGGGCAGGGTGCTTGGTTATTTGTATGAGGGTGCCACTGCATGAGTAGGACACCTCTACAAACCCTGGAGTCTATTTTCCAGGCTTAGTAAGTGCTATCAGCCATTCTAATACATATAGTGGACATCAGTCATTACAAGATGTCTAACTAGAAAGTGGCTGCACCGAAACTGGTCATGTTTGGTATCAAACATGTTGGAATCATACCCCAACACCCATTCCAGTGTTGGAAGTATGATCCCATATACTGAGGGGCTCCCTTGGGGCAATCCTCTGTACTCCCAGTAACAGCCTTTCAGGGTATGCAAGCAAACTAGTGCTGCTGCTGACCTCGATATGATTCTGCCCTCCTCCCGCTGAGCCAGGCTCGACCAGGGGAAGGTAGACCAATAGGTTTTCTATAACAGGGAGGTGTGACCACCTCCCAGACAGGACTTAGTGTATTCAGCTGGGGGTGGGGGGCGTTTGCCAGCACCACCAGACTGCTTTGAAGGGCACATTTAGTGCCCTCCTTGCCTACTGCAATTTAAGCCAGTTCAGGGAGCCCTTTCCTCACGCTCTGGTGTGAACCTGGACAAAGGGCATGCGTGTATTCTCCCCTCTGTTCAGCCCCTCCTCTGGGAGGGACCCCTTAGTTGTTCCAACCCTTTCCTTAGCGTACTTAAGGGCTTACCCTTGGTGGGTCTTTAGATTTGTTGTGGGACAAGAATTAAGACTGAAACCATGTCAGTCTTCGAGAGTCTGGATACTTGGACTTCGCCTGGAACCGAGACTGCACCAAGGAAGACTAATGCTGCTCCTGGTCTCGCTGTTCTGCAAGTCTTCTGTGCTTCTTCCAGATTCTTCAACAGGCCTGTGGGCATCAAGGACACCCTAAAATATTTTCCCTTAGAGTGAAGGGGTCACTCCCCTGCAAATGAGGGCACAGCAACTAAGCTGACCGATCTTTGCTCATGTTGCCCTACGGACTTCCCAAGGCTCAGCTACACAGGTAGTGGTTCTGCAACTCCCTTGAGGCCTTACTTGTCCTTTTTGCAATTTTAAGGCCAGTATCCCTCGTTGGAACCATTGGAATTGAACCTATGTGCCATTCCCAAGACTTGTTGGCTGTGCACTCCAGGGATCTTCGGGCTACAAGAAGCTCCAGCTTCCTGCATCTCTTCCTTCCAAGCTCAGTGTCCTCCGCACATCCTCTGCACTGTGGGCCTTCATTCGTGGTGAGTTGCGATTCCTGTGTCTTTGACCTGTGGATCGTTCTGAGGGTCTTCTACTGCTTCAGTGGGCTCCCCTGCTCGCTAGAGGCCGGCTCCGACTCTCCTGCTGTTGGTGAATTCCTTGGACCTTGCTGGTCCCAAGGTTGCTCATTCTTCATTCTCCTCGCCAGTTGCAGATACCAAGGCTTGTTCATGCTCCCGCCAGACACCAACCGCCTAGTCACTGACATCTGATGTAGGACATCTCATGCACAGCTCCTAGTCTTCCTCAGCACTGCCTGGTCCTCTAAGCTGCAGCAACAAGATCAACATCAACTCTTCTGAACCTCCCGATATCGGTGGACATGGTGTCTTCGTGCCTCCTGGTCACGTCCGAGTGGCAAAGACTCTATTCTTTCTGCTTGAAGGTTCGTTACTTCAAGAATTAGCCTTGGATTCCATCAGACTTCTTCACTGTCTTCTACAGAGGAATTTTCCTTCAAGTCTTCCATTGTCCTCTACGGAGGTTTCTTTTGTCTCTTCACCCCATGCCCAAGGGTTGCCTGGTGCAGGTAACCTGATTCCCAGGGCATCCACGGGTGGGGCAGCTCGCTAACCTTCCATCCTCCAAGGGAATTCTTTGAGGTCCTTTGTGAAGGGTCCTTTCTCTGCATAACTGCAACTTCTCTATTGACTTCCATTGGTCGCGCTTCTGTGTTCCCACTCTGCACACAGCTTTTGTGGGGTTCCAGGGTACTTACCTTGCGTGGTCCCTGTGTCTCTGGGTCTTCTAGTCCAAGTCCCATCTTCCTTTGCTGTTCACATTCCACTTTTTTAGTATATGGTTTGGTCTTCCCCTGAAGACCACTGTATTTTGTGCTACTTACTTGATGGCATGTGAAGTATTCTTGTGTATCGTGTTGATATCTCTGGGTAGGAGATATACTAATTTTTTAGTGAGTTTTGTGTAATAAATGAAAGTAACACTGTATGGTTCTTTTTCCTTTAACCTACACTATAAGGTTAAGATGGTAAAACAAGCTGCTTCAAGATAAGCCTGAAGGCTGCTCTGCACAGCTACCACTTTCTGAGCTTTCTGCGGTTATCAAAGACCACTAATATCACCATAAGGGTCGCCTGGATTAGTGCAAGGTGCATCACTTAAATACGTGTGCACTATATACGAAGCCATCCTCCTACAAACCTAACCAAAGTTTTGTGTTGCTTTCTCTCCAAGGAAGATTGGGTACATTTGGGTAGGGGTGAGGGCTTTGACAGTGTGCTCAAGGGCATTCATTTACTAATGAACAAGGATGTAATGTGCCGCCTGAATGTAGCATACCTAGAGGCAATAAAAAAAAGACCATAGTGAATAAATAGTGCTATATACAAAACAGTGAATAAATGCAATGATAAAGTAGTGTGGTATGGGTACTCCTTGGATGTGTCTGTAAAATTGACATGAACACACCTCCCAGAGAGCCGCTGAACAAGCTCTCACTCTGGCGTCCACCATGGTGAGTGGAATAGCGTCTTTCTCGTCTATCTCTGAGCACTTCTCGCCTAGGTGTGCTTTGTTGGAGAAGCGTTTTCCGGAATGTGTCATAAATGTGAAGCTTTAGCATTCCTACATTCCTTCTACGAATGAGGTCGTTACCTTCCATCCAGCTCAACCTGTTTTCTGTTTGCACGATATGATTGCCTGAATGCCTCTGTCTCCACCTTAGGAACGCAAGACGCTGGCCCCTCATGATAGACCCTCAAGGCCAAGCAAACAAATGGGTCAAGAACATGGAAAAGGCCAACACCCTCCACGTAATTAAGCTAAGTGACCCGGACTACGTAAGAACCCTGGAAAACTGCATCCAGTTTGGTACACCTGGTAAGTGGCGTGATAATAATATGCATGCAATCTGGCAACTAGCCAAAAGAGGGAGCCATTAGCTTGGAGATAGTAAGTGGTGACCGTAAAACTGCATATTCATACGAAACTAGGTTTGTTTGATTAATTTTTTCTTTTATAATCATCATTAATCAAATTATCACTTTAATAAGCTTTCTCGCAGCAGGGTGTGAGAATCTGCATGTTCGAATGTTCATTAGTGACTGTCTCTAATTGTGCTGTTTTAATTGTTGCGTAAGGTGTGGCATACATATGTCCTCATTATCTCTCGGCGTTTGCTGGTTACAAATGCTCTTTGAATTCTCTAGGCTCGCCGATTCTTTGTATCTTCTAAATGTAGGGCAAACCATGCGGTGCATTCTGAGTTTTCTCATCAATTAAAATTCTCAGATATACCCTTATGATCCATGAATGCTGTAATTGCCCGCATCATATTAAATATCAAACCCATAAGAAAGTGAGCTGAGAGAATGTAAATCTCTTACACAAGTTAGTGTAATCGTGACGTGAACATTCAGCGTTAGCTAGTAAGACTTTATGTAAGGAAAGCCTACATTTTTCATGCAAACCAGTATCTACTCTGTCCATAACGGCTCTGTACTCTAAAATGGGGGATCAGATCTTAAAACAAGCCAGTGAGGGGACTGGTTTTACATGATTGTATTACAGGAAGTGATTTCACCTGAAGTAACAGCACCGGAAGTACCATCACAGGAAGTGACAGTTGATATGCCAAATATAAGTAGTAAAATATCTTATGCAGTGAACTAAATAACTACACAATAATCAATCAATAACACTTTATTCAGTCGGATATATGACTCTAAAAGCTCATTTAGAAAATACAATTTATATACAGCAGAGTATAAAATCATGAAACCTCACATTGCCAGTTTTCATTTCTAATATATACATGTTTCTCCAGCACAGCAGTATGTAAAACAAGCATTTGCAATGCAATAAGTCTTGCATTTGTGAGAATTAGAGCTATTGGCGTTGTAAATGACACTGTCTTTTACCCATGCATTTTGGTTGGGATTGGAGTGGATATACGTGGTGTGGAGTGCAATTATGATGGTTGGATTGGAATTGTTAGTTTTGGAATTGTGTGTGGTGGAATTGTGTGGCGTGGAGTGGATTAGTGTAGTGAAATTGTGTGGAATGTGGTGCAGGTGAATTATGTGGATAGTTATGTGGTATGAAGTGAAATGAAATGGAATTATGTGTAGTGGGATTGTGTGTAATGGACTGTAACTATGTGAAATGGTATTTTGTGTTGTGGAGTGATATGTAGTGGAGTTTAATTATGTGGTGTGCTGTAGAATTTTGTGACAAAATGTGGAGATCGGTGGTGTGGATGTATGTGGTGTGTTGTGTAATTATGTGGTTTGTTGAATTATGTGGTGTGGAATGAATCTGTGTAGAGTTGAAATGAGTGGAGTGGAGTGGAAGAACGGAGGGGTAGGAGGAAGGGGATAGCAACATCAAGAAGTGGTGGGTGAAAGAGGAAAGCAGCAACACGTGCAAAAAATAGCACTTCAATCAAATAGCACTTTAATTAAAGAACGGACACTAATGAAATGTAATCGATGTATTGTATTGTAATTGCATTTATATAGCGCTTACTACCCCTAATAAGGCGTCAAAGCGCTTTTTCGGCAAGTAGCACGCTACTCCGGGACCCATAGAGGATTAGTGTTGAATTAGTATATTGAAACATGCAAGTACATTTTAAGTGGGGGATAGGTTAGTCAGTTATTTGGATTTGGAATGATAGCAGAAGGATAGAGGAGGAAAAAAGGTTTGTATTTATATAGCGCTTGTTACCCCTGATGGGGTGTTGAAGCACGCTACTCCGGAAGCCCATAAAGGATTAGTGGTGAATTAATATGGTGAAATATGAAAGTAATCTCAGTGGTGGATATTAGTCAGTTATTTGGAGTAAGAAGTATAGCGGAGGGATAAAAGGGGAAGAAAGGTTTGCATTCATATAGCACTTGATGGAACCGGAACCCATAAAGGATTAGTTGTGAATTAGTACAGTTGAATATGGAATTTGAGAAGTGACATGTTAGTCTGTTAATTTTGATTGAAAAGGATGGTGAAGGGATAAAAGAGTGATGAGTGCATTTAGTGGGATGTATTCAAAACATGCAGGATTTACCCTGCTATGCAGTAACACTGAGCGTGTACGATGTCATTACGAGTTAAACCTAGAATAAGCCCCGGCTTCACGAGCCAGCCACAGCACTGAGAACCTACTCCGGCGCTAGGAACCCGCTCCTCAACAAGCGCTGCTCTTGAGCCAAATAACAAAATAATACAGGACAAAGCAAATGGTAATAAGTGCTACAATTATCCCAACACAAATATAATAAGGCAATGGTTACAAGGTACACAGTATTGGTGGGATGTCTTCACGACATACGGCATTTACCCGGCAATGCAAAAACACAGAGCGTGTGCTGTGCAATTACGGAATGGTTAAAAGCAGATACCTTGCACACGGTTTCATTTACAAACTTGCTTGTTGCTGGATTTTTTCCCATTTATATGATAGGTTTTAACTGTGCGCTACTTTATAATATAAAACATCCACACTTAGTGGTTGTGTGTTACAATTGTGGTATGCAACTGAACAGACTGCTAATTGCACAAGTTTCACAATTTAAGCGGTTTCCTTTTCTGAAAACCAAGTCCAACTGTTTAATTTAAAACATTCAAAACGTTTAATGCAGTAAATAGAATAAAAATATAATTCCGTAAACGGTGCAGAAGAATAACATTATCCCCTGTTCCTATTGTTCACGTTGTAAACAAATAGATCGAGATGGGTAAGCTCTACTATCTTAATCCTCGGAGTAGAACAACACACTGGACAGCAAACACCGACTGGTATAACTCCTAAAGGGTAAAAATGAAGAAAGGACTTTCAGAAACATTTTGGAACCAACCCAGGAGCCAATCAAAGGCTGCCCCGAGTTTCGGCCCAAGCAGTGCACAGTATTGAAGTATATGGAACATGGTGAACTGGTGCTGGTTTATAGAATTAGTTGGTTCCAGAATGTTTCTAAAAGCCCCTTCTTCATTTCTACCCTGTTCTGAGTAGCCCCAGGTCAAACCGTCAACATCATCCAAGGGATTGTCCGCAACAAGAATTAACTTGACACAAGGAACAATATTTGGGTAGAAAGAACAACATATTTCTGAAAAACTGGTTACATCGTGGTCTTGTTCATTTATATCCCTTGCACTTATGAGAACTTCGCCATCTGCACTTCTTTACAAAGTATATCTGATAGAGACTTATAGCCACAGATTGCTTACCGTAGAATTATCTCCAGGTGTCAGACTAGATCTGGAAAGTTTTTGATGAGCCGTACCCCTGCGTGCTGATAGGTGCCGTCAATTGGCTCTACATAGCGTCTTCGGCATTGTCTATGCCAGATGTGATATGTGCGGTGCCTAAATCGGTGGCACCCCAGCATGATGATGTCAGTTCTTTTCTTTCTGCACCAATCAGTGCACATTCAAAAAGAGAATTTTCCCTTCAGTCAGTTTTTGACTGGGCTTTTTTCAAGAGTTTTTTTTTTAGAGTATTCTGGTGTGGCAGGAATGTAATCTAGGAAGCCCAACTTCAAGTCCTATGGTGCCAGTAACATCTGCCCAGATGGTCAGTGAGTTTCCGGCTCTGTCATCCAAGCTTCCATACCTGAAGAGCTACCCAGACATGGTGGTTCTACGGACTAGAGCTTTCTTTCTACTGAACGTCATCACTTCCTTTCATGGAGGCCAGTCCAACACTATGCCTACTTTTTGCACTCTGCCACATCCCTCTAAGGAAGAAGAGCAACTTCACCGACAGGACCCAAAGAGAGCATTGTCATTCTACCTTGACCCCACAAAAGAGTTCCGGATGGGTGACCAACTCTTTGTGGGGTGTGTCGAAGTGAAGAAGGCAAAGGCTGTGCAGAAACGGACCATCTGCTAATGGACTGTGCCCTGCATTAAAATCTGCTACGCATTGGCCAATAATCAACCCCCTGAGGGTTTGCACGCTCATTCCACCAGAGGTAAGGCTACAACCACTGCATTAGCATGTGGAGTACCTGTCCTGGGCATCTGCCAACAGCAATTTGGGCTTCTCCGCACATGTTTGTAAAATACTACTGCCTAGACAATCGGGTCAATCAAGACTGGCACTTTGCCTGTTTGTTCCTGTAGGACTTTTTGGTATGAAATTGTTTTGCAAACCCACATCTGGGGAGTTATTGCTTGGGTACATATTCTAAGGAAAGGAATCGTCAGCTAGAAGTCTCTATTAGATAAATTCATTACTTACCTTCTATAACGCCTTATCTGGTAGGGACTCTGTCTAGCTGCAGATTCCTAATTGACCAAGCAAAGCAGATCGATGACACCGACTGGCACGCAGCTGTACTGCTCATGAAGACATTTATGGATGCAGCCTGGGGAAAATTCCAAGGTAAGAAATCTGTGACTAGATAGAGTCTCTCTCAAATAAGGCATTCCCAAAGGTAAGTGACGTTAACACCCAATTTTATAATGAAAATAATATTTTTTTTGCATTTAGAAAGGCATTGTATGCTTTCTTTTAATGTATATGTTGATAATTTGACTGAAATAGGACCCACTGTACCTTATTTCTAATTCTTGGAGTGCCAGGTGCAAGCGAGCCATCTGCCATGGCCTGGCCGCCTTACCATTGTATGGTGTTAGCGTGGCAGGGCGTGCTCAGAATACTCAGAAAAATGTATGACTGTATGTTGATGTGCTTCAGGCCATGAGTTTACATCCCTGCTAGGCTAACTGAGCCTGTCATCCTTCCGAGTCATGACGTTTCGTATTGTGAGCTCTTAATTAGGTAGCAGTGGCACCTGTTATTTCTAATGTTTACAAACTGGACCACTGCAGTGTTAAGCGCTAGATAAAAGAAAGTCATTGTTATTCTAGAGCAATGCGACCAATCTCTCTGTGCCACAACATTAGCTTATTTCGGCCCCTGATATATTATGCTGCAAGTAGTGGCTATAATTCTATGTCCGAGTGCACCATTTATAAATGTAGTACCATTCCATTTACTAAACATAATCAAGGAATCGAATCCTTCTATTCTAGTGTTGTTGGAGAACGTCGGAGAAGAACTGGACCCCATTCTTGAGCCTCTGTTGCTCAAGCAAACATTCAAACAAGGGGGCAGCCTTTGCATCCGTCTTGGAGATTCAACCATCGAATACGCTCCTGACTTCCGCTTCTACATCACAACCAAGCTGAGAAACCCTCACTACCTTCCCGAGACATCTGTAAAGGTTAGTGCTGTCAGACGAATTTGCGCAGTATCCTCTTTTTCCCCTCCATTAGCATTTCTGCATCCGCCAGGGAAATAGTGGTCGACAAAAACAATTAGACGGAAGGGTAATTATGCCCAGTGCAGATGTGACTTGACTTGCATTTATGATGTTCCCTGAAGGCCTCCTCGTCTGTAAACACTGATGGTTTGTCGTTTCTAGTTACTGTTATTGCCCACAGTGCAGTCGTTTCCTCTTTGAGGACCTTCGTCTCGTCGTTTGACTTTTCACCTGGTGAAGCGCCTTGGGTTTTCTAATCTGATAGTCTTCATTCTGTGTCAGATCGCGGGGCTCCCCCGTGTCCCATCAAGCGCCAAAGTGCTAATTGAGTTCTTCTGCTCGCTGCTTGTCTGGAGGCAGAAGTTCATTTTCTTCTGCTTATAATTAGGAAGGGGCTCGTTTCTGCTCCAGTCGGTTCCTTGAGGGACAACATTACTTTTAAGTACCTCTGGCACTTTTAGGAAGCAGTTGACAGCAGAACAAGCACTTGCATCTGATTGGACCAAAACCCTGTACATTGCAGCACATAGCAGTATATCATCACTAGAGGAAGCAGGCGGAAATATGTGGAGTTAAAGCCAAAATAGCGGCAGAGAGAAAATGCAAGCATCGCATTCCAAGAAAGAAGATTGTAGTTGCAGAAAGGAAGAGAAAAATGGGTTACATATTCTCTCAGCAGAAAGAATAAAATGACCCTTTGTGTTTTGTCACAATAATAGAACAAATCTCCGATTCTATGAACGTGACCTTTGATTGTCATAGGTTAATATAAAAATGCATTAAACACAAGGACACCCGTTCATTCATGATAACAGCCAGATGTCTAATGGTAATGAGAGTGGAGGAGTCATACGTAGGAAGAGATTCAAATGCATTTTGCAATTTCAATTACTTATTTAATCACAAAAGGATAGGTCATTCTGCAGAATGTAAATTTACCGACTGCTGCATTGAGGGCTAATCAACTTTCAAGGGTGGTTTTCAATGCTAGATCATGCAACACACATGCACAATAAAGTGGCCTTTCTGAAATCTCTAGTTAAGCTGATGCTTTCAGAAGAATTATTAAAAGTCAGAGTTCATTGTGACTTGTTACGCAAATTTTCTAATGACAAAATGTCCAAACTGTAATATTCAAATGCATCCACCCTTGGTCAGGTATGTCTGATAAAGAACCCCACTGCCATCATTGTCAATTGTTTAACTAAGCACAATACATGGGCTTTTGTTGGATCTAACAAATGCCCATCAATGTACGTTGCTGTTGTTGGTGGCAGACCGTGTGACCCTACTGAAAATGGTTCTCCTTCTGCGCCTCTTACACTGTTTTGCCAATCTACCTCAGTATATCCCAATTCATTTTTTCAGGATTTCAAGTCAGAGAATTTATCTGGAACTAATCGCCCTGCAGGGTGGTGCTGACAAAACTCTATTCACCCCTGGACCAGGGCGGCCGGGCAGTGCTGCATTTGGAACACAAACGCAACCACAACACTACCGGCCTGGACACTGCCCCAGATCCGACACCAGTTTCACCCATGCACTCAGAGGAGGACACCTAAACCTGTTACTGGGAGTGGCGCATACTTGTTATTGCCAAACCCTTTATCTTACATGATCACTGACCCCTTATGCGCCAGCACTAGCCCTGCTAGGTACACCCCGACATATCACCTCCACCTTAACAGCGGAACTGGCCACCTGACATGCAGCTGTATTACTCCCTCTGGGAGATCTTTACTAGGATAGCACCCTCATTCCCTATGAGACAATAATGGATGATGCAGCTCTACTGCCTGGACAGTTCCTATTACATAACTCACTACTCGTGGCACTGACTTGTAAGTGGGGGGACATGACCCATGAACCTCCGACCTACTTAGTGGTGCAGTACTTTCATATAATGGGGCCCGGCAGACACCTAGTACAATGGTTTGCTGAATTGTTATAAATCCACACCATGCCTTCACATACGGCTCATCGCAGCCACTGAGGGCGATCTTACTCATCCCTGCACAGACAGGGAGTGGGCTGCTGTACTCTGAAGTCCCAAATGTTTGCCGCTCAATGCTACATTTCGCCTTATACGATTTTATATTGTGCACAGAGTGTACCTCAGCAGTGCCAAAATTAATCGCTATTTCCACTGTGTAGATAGTGCCTGCCCTCTATGCCACCTTGTAGATGCAGACCTGTTGCATATGTTATGGCCTTGTCCATCTCTCCAACTTTATTGGCAAGGTGTCACAGCTAGGCTGTCGGCTTGTATGGGACGCCCTGCACTGCACAAATGGGAAATATGCATATTGGGTCTTTATCTCAGGGACAAAAAGAAAACGGTTACTTGAGCTTTCTTGATGTGGGCTTCTTAACAAGCACATCTCACTCACAGATAGATGGCATCTGACCCTCCAACACCTGAGGCATGTGTGCAATCTTTCATGTCATGGGCTCAGGCAGAAAGCGTGCTGCTACACAAATAGGATGCCCTGAGGTTGCGCAAATACCCTATGGCCACTAACTTGAACACCCTACTGATGTAACTCTAGAGCAACACACAGGAGAGACACGGGTCCGCTGGCTGACTGGCAGATATGATATGGCCATTGATCATGCTCCACATTAACCATCTGTTTCTCACAGAGATCGGCAACCTCCCTGCTCATGCTTCTTCAGGTTTGTTTCACCTTTCATGTTCACCAGTGTACTCAAATGCTTTTTGCTTATGTGTGCTGGGTGCGGAAGATGTCAAGGGGCTCCAATGTTGTGATTTCCTTCGTTTGCAGTTGTTCCGCCTAACGGAATCTTTTCCCCTTGATACTAGCGGCGTATGCAGCTGATCCCTCATTGGATCCTTGGGAATCATCCTATACTTATTCTCTAGAGCTTGAGGAAAAGTAAATTTTAGGTCATGTTATGTTCCCTAGCGCGTACCCCACCGACTCCATGTACCAGCTTGAGTGCATGTAACTTCCCTCCTGTGCCAGCTATGAAGACGCAAATACATTTGCGTCCAACATTAACTTGTCCTCTTTCAGATCCACCCTGAATGGATTATGTAGTCCGTTCCTAAATATGCTATGCCACCGTCTTTTTGTAGTACACTTTACATGTTTTCCTGCTCCAGCAGAGTAGGCCCTGAATTTCTGCCATCGAGCCTCTTTTGTGGCTCCTGACTCTGGCAGCCTCTGCCCAGGCTACCTCCGTACCCGTGAACTCTGACTTACTTTCAGCGCGCCCCCTCGCGCTCAGCTCAAGCCTGCTTTCTGCCAAGACTGACTATAACCTTCGAGTTATCTGTTCCGCTCCCCGAGAATACACTCCTGCCTACTAGATCCTGTAAACATCCTCCCCAGCTGCAGAGCCAAAGGGCCGACCTGTCTCAATACAAGTAATTCATAGCCTCTGTTACCATGCTTCCATGGAAGGCCCCGTGCCCCCACGCTTCTCATGCAGACACTTAGGCGCTTATACACGCATCCACAGTTAGCATAGAATAGCTTCTGCCCTAGAGACCTTTCCGCCCAGATAGTATGGTTCCTAAACATCAGATATCAGATATGATAGAAGTACAAGTTGATCTGACATGCCAGACTTCTGTCTCTTTCCGTCAGTGTAAATGTCAAGTCCCCTGCACCCCGTCAATCACACGTCATGCAGCTGCGCGCGCATCCCAGCTTCCAATTTCTGCTGACATTGCAACAATTCTGTTAGCACCACCCCTTGGTGCCACTCACTTGCGTCACCTATCAGTGACGTTTCTAGCACACACCTCTGGTTCACGCCTAGTTCACGCCTCTTGATTACGTACTAGTAACACGTGTATACTGTTATCTTGTCTTCTCTCAGCTGTTACGCCTCTTACATTGATTCTTATGGTATAAATCAAGTATATAAGCTATGTATTGTTAATAAACGAAAGCGCTCTATCCCTTCTGACATCCCTGTGGTGGTCAGAACATGATATCCTGATCAGACCATTCCTTTATGAGGAATAAAACCCTTAGAAACTCTAACACCACGGACTCTGTCTTTTTTCATTCCGATCTGAGTTATTATTGATTAAGTACTTACCTGCATAGAAATTAAGAGAGTAAATTAATTATTTACGTCATTTTGGCGCCCGAACAGGGACCCCTCCCCCACCTCACGCGCCGGTTGGTGCGTTGCAAGCTATGTCCCCTGCCATCAGTTAGAAGGAACCTACGCGTACTGGCAGGATTTCCTGCATCTCCCTCTGACCCACGGAGGTGACGAAGACTGCGATCAGTGCCCAGACGAGGCGGTGAGGAGTGCGGAGGATCCCGACCAGAGCCTAGCCGAAAGAAGCAAGGTCCGAGGTGTTAAGAGGCCCACCAGGTTTCCGAAGTTTTCCGAAGTTTTCCGAAGTTTTCCGAAGTACCGAGTCGAGTCCAGTCGAAGTTTTTCCGAGGCCTTCTGTTTCCGTGCTTCCCGGTGAGTACCATTGCTGGGTCGTATCTAGACGGGTTTGGGTACGCAAGTCCGGTCTGCACTGTTTTTTAGGCAGTGTATCTGTACTGTTTAGCAGTATATCTAGTATTCCGAATTTCTGCACTGTTACACCAGTGTATCTGTACTGTTGAGCAGTACATCCAGTATAGGGGGGTAGTCATCTATGTCTTCAATGTTCTTATGTGATTAATGTTGTGGTATGAATGTGACTGTTTAACGTGTATTATTGTGTTTCTCGTATAACGTAACTGTCAAAGAGTATTAAGGAATAAGGATCGAGCATTCAGTAATAAGTAAGCAAAATGCCGTTTTTCAACAAGTTAAAGCAGATAGGAACTAGGAAAGGGATACTGGAGGAAGAAATTCCTATTCCCCCTAGGGACACTCCCGGCAATTTTATGTATCAGAAGCATGGCATAGATGCCATATTGTATCTAGATTTATGGGCCGATTACACCAAACACCTAGACGAAAGACACAGATGGCCTGTCACCGGAACATGGGATGCCGAATGCATCATGAGGGTAGAAGAAGCATTATGGAAAAAGAAAGCTAGACAATCTCAGAAGGACGCCATAGAATTTTGGCGTAAGGAATCACGTAAGCGTGCTGACAAAGCACTCCGTAGAGAAGACAGACTTAAAGAATCAGAGAAAGACCAAGAAAACGAATTAGTTACTGAAGGGATCCGAGTAAAAACAGAACAAATAGACCGTGCCCGAAATAATCTTGTAAACGGTATGTATCTTGCAGCAGATGGCACATCTGAAGCCCTATCAGAAATACCGAAAAACTTACCGACACCATTAGTTCCAACTAAAGTAATGCATAAAACTACTAAAGACATATTCTTAAATGCTTATCTAGAGGATGTAGCACCAGCTTACACCAATCTGCCTGTTCGTGCCCTGCCTACTGACAGGGATGGGGGTGGCACTACGCCCCCAGATCATGTTCCGCCAGTACCGCGACAGACTTCCCCTGTTCCGCCAGCTCCGCCACTTCCCGCACTCAAGATTGACTTACCGAAACAGGTCCTACCTGATACTACTAAACGACAAATTCAAGTTCCGATACAGACTCCGCGGAGAGATAATGCCTCAGGAGGTGCGACCGCGGGTCCTCAGACCCCGCCATTAACACACAGATTGCATTTAAGGGACACGCAGAATCCTTTCCAGTCTCCCCACTCGACGCGTCTTGACGCATTCAAAGAAAAGATGTCAGTTTGTAGATATGATCCAGTACCCGGAAGAAACGATCTAATGATATTGGCATCCCTACGGTTAAGATCTGCCACTGATAGCTTGCTATGCTATGTAGGAATGAAGGAACGCCTCGACAGACTATATGAGTTTATACAGACAGGGAAAGACCGTGACAGTGTCAAGGATGCCATGCATAAACAGAAAGTTGACATTCAAGCACAGATATTACGATTTTTCATAAATTGTGTAATAAGAGAACGAGACAGGCCCGAGACAGATCAAAGTGAATTAGACGCATTAAACAAGTGGGGTCAAAATATAGCCGATGGAAAACATGATAAGGGGACTTGCATAGCCAGTATGTCCCAGAAAATTAGAAAGGCAGTATTAACTGCACACCAGGAAGGGAATGATAAAGCTTCCTCCGAGGAGGAAGAAGAACTTACAACACCAGGAAGGTCTACAGATACTATAGCGTACGTAGGTAAGGGAAATTACCTTAGGAAAGGTATCCGTCCGGAAAGCAAGAGAGTTTTTTTCTCTGCTTTAACGAACCCGAATTCTTCCGAACATCAGTTCCAGGAAACTGATAAAAGGCTTCGAGACCGAGTGGGGTACCATGTACTCAATTCTATGGATGAACAGGAACTAGCCCGGTCAGCCGTGTTATGGGCCGAAAACCCAGACATATATAATGATGATACGTTAGTGCAGACATTCTTGAACCTTTCCCCAGAAGAGCAGAAAATAGCGGGTGTATACATGATTCAGCACCTCCTCATCAAGTTCAGAAACCATCATTCTGACCCAGGTCCCTTACACGAAACATTAGAAGCACTACTCATGGATAGATGGAGAGGTTTCAGTACCAAGTTAATACAAATAATTCTAGCACAACGACGTAAATATAACACCTTCATAAGTTCTGAATATGTTCCCCCGCCGCCTCTAGAAAGAAAAACGTATCACATGCAATGCCTGAGTGGCATTGAAAGTCAGAACCCCTTACGAGAAGTACACCCAGTTATGGGTGCGGATCAAGTTTTGAGGCGTGTGTATGTTCACACACCACTGACTAAGTTAGAACTGTTAGAAATGAAGAAATTAGTTCCGTGTCATGATAAAGACCCTGCAGGTTTTCACAGAGAGCTTAAAGACATGTTGTTGATGGGGGATTACACGTATGATGATATTATGAAAATGTTAAAAGTACTGTTGCCCACGGGCACTTACGAGAAATTAAAGGAAAAGGATTGGGAGGTGGGAGAGTCTAAGATAGCATGGGCAGAAATAGAAGACGAAGAAAGCAAACGAATCCCAGGGGTAGGCCTTGGGGATAGGACTAAAGCATTGCCCGGATTAATAGTACAGGTTTTACCAAGATTATTGACAACTAGAAAGGAAGATTGGGACGCAATCTCGTCCTGTAAACAGAAACAAGATGAAGATACTAGTGACTTCTATTCAAGATTCGAGAAATGTTTCATTATAAATAGTGGCCTACAACCCAGCAGCGAGTCATATCCACACCTTTTCGTATCAAAGTTAGTCGAGAATTCCTTACCATTAGTTAAAAATAGAGTGTATAAGGTTGAAAGTACTTGGCAGGCAAATACGCCATCCCAGATGTTACAAATGTTACAATATCATCAGAATAGAATTAGAGAAGAACATGATCAGGAACAGAAACGTATGAAAGACACGAAAATGAAAATGTTAGTAGCTCAGACGGTCCCAGCCGACAGTCAGAGAAAAGGTGGGGCCCAGACCAATAACGCTACAGCTCCCGTTAAAGGGACATGTAATTACTGCAAGCAGCCAGGTCACTATGTACATGAATGCCCAGTCCTGAAACATAACATCTCAACAGGTAAAACTAAAGAAAGACCGCATCCGCCTAGACATGAACATGGTCAGCAACAGACCTCACAAAATGTACAGCCAATGCAGAATACACAGCCTACGCATGCTTCATCTCACACAGCACAGACAGTAGCAGTACCACAGCCACAGCCCATTGCCGCGACTCAGCAAGTTTCACAACAGATGTACCAATATGCCCAGTCTGCATATCCAGATTATCCCCGTTATACATGAAACAGCCTAGAGAGGGAAGGTGGTTTGCCTCTTATTGAAATTCCTGTAGATCAAGAAGGTCCTTATGTACACAGTCACGTATTGGGAAAAGACAGAAAGTTTTTAATCGACACAGGGGCAAGTCGCACTACCATCAGTCACAATGAAGTCCCAGGGGCACCCCTCTCAGGCTCACAGAATGTATCCCTTGGTTTTTCAGGACAGCCTATTGTAAATGAAGTATCGGAACCAGTACCATTAGCTGTAGGTCCATTATCCCGAGTTACAGATTTGTTACTTACGAAATCATGTCCAGAAAATCTGTTAGGAATTAAAACACTGAAGGCTCTAGGAGCTATAATATGCTGTTCCCCGGAGGGAGTCAGACTCTTTCTACGGGATTTCAAGGGTCATTATGTTTTACGTGATTTTGATGTCAGGTTGAAAAATGTACCAGATCACTTATGGGCAAAAGGCCCAGCTGATGTAGGTTGTATGCATATCACTCCATATCGTGTTACCCTCAAGACAGGAGTTGTTCTACCCAGAATCAGACAATACAAGTTACCACCCGATGCTGTAGTGGCTTTACTGAAAATCATTGAAGAGCTTATTGCCCAGGGAGTGGTCGTAGAGACCAACTCCAATATCTGTAATTCACCCATCATTCCAATTCTTAAACGTACAGACCCCAATGCACCGCCAGTATATCGGCTGGTGATTGATCTTCGAGAGCTGAACAAATGCATTGTACCACAGTACCCTGTGGTCCCCGATATCTCCTCCCTGTTGACTGCTATTGATTCAGAAGCAACGTTCTTTACTGTAATTGACCTCAAGAACGCTTTCTTCAGTGTACCTATTGACCCGGAGAGCCAATATCTCTTCGGATTCAGTTTAAATGGACGAAGTTTCAAATTTTCCCGCGCACCTCAAGGATTCACAGAAAGCCCCAGCATCTATAGTCAAGCACTGAAAAGACAACTAGATTGTGTTCAAATGCCAGTTAACACCGCTTTACTGCAATACGTCGATGATCTACTGATCACCGCACGAAGTGAGCCCGAATGTGAGCAAGCATCATTGACAGTTTTACATTTCCTGGCCGACAAGGGACACAAGGTGTCTCCTTCGAAGCTACAATTCTGTGTTCAGCAAGTTGTGTACTTGGGTCACTTGCTGTCCAAAGTGGGGAGACAGCTCACTCCCGATCGCATTCAGTTAATTGTAAAAATGCCACGACCCCAGACGCAAAAGGAAGTGCGGGCCTTTATAGGCCTCACCTCGTACTGCAGACAATGGATTCCTCAATATGCATTTCTAGCTAAACCACTCATCCAGTTAACGACGCAGGAGGCAGCAACTTCGCCTGCCCTCCCTTGGACTCGGGAACACACACAAGCCTTTGAGGAATTAAAGAAAGCATTATGCCAAGCACCAGTTTTAGCGACACCATGTTACAGCAAACCGTTTACACTTTTTGTTACAGAACGTGACGGTACAGCATTGTCTGTCCTCACTCAAGACCAAGCAGGTTCACATAAGCCTTGCGCTTATTTTTCAAGTACATTGGACTCAGTAGCCCAGGCACTCCCTGCGTGCTTAAAGTCAGTAGCAGCAACAGCGTTAGCAATCAGACAGAGCGATTCAATTGTTCTAGGTCATCAGTTAACAGTACAAGTTCCACATTCTGTAGAGGTTCTTTTAAACAGAACCCAAACTCAACACTTGACTATAGCACGACTGACAGGTTATGAATTAACATTATTCCAGCCACACATAGAAATCAGACGTTGCAGTATCTTGAACCCAGCGACACTGTTACCTACAGTTATGACAGATCCAGCTCCGCATAATTGCATAGAGATCATTAATGCAGTAACAAAACCCCGACGAGATTTAACAGATATTCCATTGACAAACCCAGACCTGACACTTTATGTGGACGGTTCATGCATGAGAACAAGTACAGGAGAGTTAGTGGCCGCATATGCAGTGACCACTGAAACTGAAGTTAAAGAAACACATCGTATTGATACACTGTCTGCTCAAGCGGCAGAGCTCATCGCTCTGACCCGAGCCTGTATTCTAGCCAAGAACAGAAATGTCAACATATACACTGATTCCCGTTATGCGTTCGGAGTCGTACACGACTTCGGCATGCTGTGGCAAGAACGAGGTTTTCTGACCTCTCATGGTGCCAAGATACAACACGGTCCTCTCATTCAAGCACTGTTAGAAGCAATACATCTGCCTTCAGCCATATCCGTCATGAAGTGTAAAGCACATACTAAAGTCACAGATTCTGTTTCCCAGGGTAACGACCTGGCAGACCAGACAGCAAAACATACAGCACTGACCGACACTCAGATAACTGATACGACAATGACAACAGATCCGACAAACTGTATGACAGTCAGGGATCCCACACTAGATGTTATCGACATTCAGACACATGCTACTCCAGAAGAAATAAAGAAATGGGTCGAACTAGGAGGGATCCAGACAGATCAAGGTTGGATGACGAAGGGAAAATCTACATGGTTTCTCCCTGACTCTATGGTTCAAGTTATGATAAATACAGCACATAGTCCTGCACATCTAGGAGAGAAAGCAATGTTAGACAGTTTACAAAATCTCTGGAACAATAAACACTTACGAGCAGCAGCAAAACAGAAAGTGCGTACTTGCATGATCTGTTGTCAGTTCAATCCAGGAAAAAGCGTCCCTGTAGAGCAAGGTGGATTTCATCCTCCCGATCACCCTTTTGAAGTCCTCCAGATGGATTATATCCAGATGGACCGTTGTCGAGGATTTAAATATGCTCTCGTAATTGTTTGTGCTTTGTCCCGCTGGACCGAAGCATACCCAGTCCCAGATTACACTGCTCCGACCACTGCCAAGCAGTTGGTTCGTGAATTCTTCCCACGATACGGCCTGCCTCGTGTCGTGTACTCAGATAACGGTCAGCCATTCTCATCTGCATTAATGAAGGAAGTTTCCTTATTACTGGGATACCAGTGGAAGTTCCATTGTGTCCGACATCCAGAAGCCGCAGGCCTTGTTGAAAGGCATAACCAGACACTAAAGATCCGCCTTGCTAAAATATGTCAGGAGAAAGGGGTCGACTGGATAGTCGCCCTGCCAGTGGCACTATTCTATATGAGAATGGTCGCCCATTCGAGATCAGGGCTATCTCCGTACGAGGTGGTCTTTGGAAGACCACCGAATATGTGGGGGACGCCCATTCCAAAAAAGATTACTGATGTTGATTCTAACATGTTGACAGATTACCTTGCCTCCTTGATGTCTGCACTCCAATCATGTCGTTCACAGGTTGCCGCAGCCTTCCCTGACAACACTGATGTAAAGCCACACGACGTCCGTCCTGGTGATACTGTACTCGTCCGAAATTTTGACAGGAAAAGTTCGCTGGAGCCCCGCTGGAAGTCTCCGAAGACCGTACTTCTAACAACAAGGACCGCAGTGAAACTGGAAGGAAGAAAGGGGTGGGTTCACACGAGTCATATAAAAAAATTCTCTGGACTGAAACCTGACCGAGACTCGTCCACCCCCACCAAAGACTGTGTCAAACAGAAAGACTTTACAGAATCTGAACGAGAAAAGACTCCTCAAGAACAATATCGCATGAAATTACGATCTAGCAAGTCAGACAGTTTAATTGTTTAAGTCCTCCCCTAGGTGAATCGGTTAAATAGTTTCTGACATGTATCCCCTAGATCGAGATAGAGAGAGAGAGAGAGAAGCAAAGAAACGTACATACTGCAAATCACTTCATAGTCACTGCATAGTGACACTAATAATCATGTTTATTCTCAGTGTTTTAATTATCATTACTAGCATCCTATTGCCTATCTATTACCCTATTTTCAAGCGTGAACAATCTACTTACAATGTTTCTGCTGAACACACTTTTAGCAAGTTACCTCCACACGAGCTTTCCTACAGACTTGCGCTGCGCAACAATACATTCATTAGTATGCTACACCATTCCCATCAAACTAACAATGCTACAGACTGCTGGATATGTGGCCGACTCCCTCCCTATCAGAATTACAAGGGAGCTCTGCCCCTCTTTCCGTACCCGTTCACTCACAATGGCTCCTGCGGAGCATGGTTTAAAATAATTAATTCTTTAGATCCGGATATTGCTGTTTTCGATGGGGGTTGGGTTTGGGGAAACCTGAACTTGGTCCTGCTCGACGTCTGTTACCCAGATAAGGAGGGACTCCCCACTAGACTAGGAACTGATCTAGAAAATGAAGTATATGGATTGGGTAATTATACAATTAGCCTTATGATTCTTACTGTCGAGTCCAAAGCTGCACCAGTTCTACCCATCATGTCAGTACTGCCAGTCACTGGTGAATTATGTATCAAGAAGAAAGGTTCAGTACACTTAGGTCATAGTAAATGCACTACTGTGGTCGAATTCAGTGATCATGGAAAATCATCCTTCAAAGCCATCAGTCACTCTTACTTTGTTTGTGGTCATACCGCATACATTCGTCTACCTCCAGATTGGGATGGTACCTGTTACATTGCATTCCTTCTGCCACCTGTTTTTCTAGCTCCTCCTGATTACCACAGAAATACTAATCTAGTAAAGAATAGACACAGAAGAGATATCCCACTTGTCGACTACACAGAAACGGCATGGGAACAGTACACCGACTTTAATAAAGGATTCTTTTTCTTCTTAGGACCTGTTCAGAATAGTAAATTAATACGCAGATTAACTAGAACACTTGAAGCAGTAGTAAATGAAACTGCCTCCGCCTTAGGTAACTTAACCGAAGAGCAGTCCGCTATGCGGGTTGTTGTCCTTCAGAACCGTCTTGTAATTGACGTCATCTTGGCAGATAGAGGTGGAGCCTGTAAGGTCATCGGGTCAAGTTGCTGTGTTTTCATACCACAAAACGCACCATCTGTATATCAAGCTATCACCCGTCTCCATAAAATTGCAAATCAGATACATCAGAATCCAGGCACCTGGACTTGGTCCGGTTGGTTCTGGACAACGTTAACAGCTTGGGGATGGAAGATCCTATCCTTCCTAGGCATTGGCCTAGTCCTAGTATTCAGTTGCTGCCTGTGCCTACAGTGTGGGCCAGCGATTTGTGGACTGTGTGCCACCTCTTGTATTGAACACTCCAGTTTTCTCTCAGAACGTAACCGAAAGAAAGAAGAACAAATGATGCTACAAGAACAGACTGATCGATTCATGAGGATCGATATTTCATGAAGGGTCCGTAGGGAACAAGGAGGGAATGAGGAAAAGTAAATTTTAGGTCATGTTATGTTCCCTAGCGCGTACCCCACCGACTGCATGTACCAGCTTAAAGTGCATGTAACTTCCCTCCTGTGCCAGCTATGAAGACGCAAATACATTTGCGTCCAACATTAACTTGTCCTCTTTCAGATCCACCCTGAATGGATTATGTAGTCCGTTCCTAAATATGCTATGCCACCGTCTTTTTGTAGTACACTTTACATGTTTTCCTGCTCCAGCAGAGTAGGCCCTGAATTTCTGCCATCGAGCCTCTTTTGTGGCTCCTGACTCTGGCAGCCTCTGCCCAGGCTACCTCCGTACCCGTGAACTCTGACTTACTTTCAGCGCGGCCCCTCGCGCTCAGCTCAAGCCTGCTTTCTGCCAAGACTGACTATAACCTTCGAGTTATCTGTTCCGCTCCCCGAGAATACACTCCTGCCTACTAGATCCTGTAAACATCCTCCCCAGCTGCAGAGCCAAAGGGCCGACCTGTCTCAATACAAGTAATTCATAGCCTCTGTTACCATGCTTCCATGGAAGGCCCCGTGCCCCCACGCTTCTCATGCAGACACTTAGGCGCTTATACACGCATCCACAGTTAGCATAGAATAGCTTCTGCCCTAGAGACCTTTCCGCTCAGATAGTATGGTTCCTAAACATCAGATATCAGATATGATAGAAGTACAAGTTGATCTGACATGCCAGACTTCTGTCTCTTTCCGTCAGTGTAAATGTCAAGTCCCCTGCACCCCGTCAATCACACGTCATGCAGCTGCGCGCGCATCCCAGCTTCCAATTTCTGCTGACATTGCAACAATTCTGTTAGCACCACCCCTTGGTGCCACTCACTTGCGTCACCTATCAGTGACGTTTCTAGCACACACCTCTGGTTCACGCCTAGTTCACGCCTCTTGATTACGTACTAGTAACACGTGTATACTGTTATCTTGTCTTCTCTCAGCTGTTACGCCTCTTACATTGATTCTTATGGTATAAATCAAGTATATAAGCTATGTATTGTTAATAAACGAAAGCGCTCTATCCCTTCTGACATCCCTGTGGTGGTCAGAACATGATATCCTGATCAGACCATTCCTTTATGAGGAATAAAACCCTTAGAAACTCTAACACCACGGACTCTGTCTTTTTTCATTCCGATCTGAGTTATTATTGATTAAGTACTTACCTGCATAGAAATTAAGAGAGTAAATTAATTATTTACGTCAAGCTAGCAGTTTTAAGTGTGTTAATCAAGTGTAACTGACACTTCCTGTTCATCTAGTTAACATACCTTCTGTAACTATTAGACACTGTACTCTCAAGACTCGACTTTAACATGCAGGTTGTCCCTCTGATTGAAATTGCCGTTTACCCACCCACTTGCGATGTAAAACATGTGCATCAAATCAATAAAAACCGATTCAAACAAGAAAACACAAATGCCCATAACTGTTTTGGCACCTGCACAGGGACCCTGCATTACAGCCTCTCAACTCAAAGCCAGTATTCAGAAAGTCCAGGTTAATGCTGTCAATTACTTGATGATGACACCTCATCAGTCAGACCTTCTGAAAGATGATGGTGGCTGTTTCATATGCAGGATCTTTTCCAAGTTAAACTATTTGTGACACATCAAACAGGAAGGGCCTCTATTTTATTTCAAGGGTCTACCATTATGGAATGTGAGAGATGCTTCATTCATCTGCTGGTATTTTCATGTGATGTAAATGTTCTCTTCCTTTACGGTCATTCCCTAAACTGTCCAAAACGGATTAAAGTGACCATTCTAGCTGCAGATTAGGCCGCATGTCAATACAACTTGTGGCGCCCTCAATTGCACATTTTGAGTCTTTCAAATTAGAGATAAACTCGATGTTGACTCTGATGAGAAGGCAGTTGGTCACTAAGACGTGTAACCCATAGTGTGCACTTTCCACGGCAAACATCCGGGCTGCACTGCTGCAGATGTCAATGAGGGAGCCGTCAAGACGCACAACAAATATTGATTTTGGCTTTGTGGTTTTCATTGAAAGGGGTATGGCTGCCTCTACAGTAATGAGGCTTCATTCTAAGATATTGGATTTGTTCTTAGAAGGGTAACACTTTTTATTGATAAAGTGGACAATATTTAATTGTAAATAGCCCAGAAAAACTGTAGGATCTGTAGGGCTTTCAGCTAGAGGCAAGGATTCGTTTCTTTTGCACTCGAAAGCCATTACAACTCTTTCCTCTTCCCCAGCAAAGGCGTACATTTGTGAGGCGTTAATCCTTTGCGAGGCAGTGTGGTGCACACGTCTACAGTGGTAGCTATAGTGCACTTGCTGATTGGAAGGGCATATGCCAGTAGGTGAAATGCTCGTCGGGTTCTGTGGGAATGGGAAGAGCTCATTTTAGAACTGGGATTCCTGCAGACAGTGGAAACATGCTGCAGTCTTTTCATGTTTCCTGTCAAACTTCCCTCCAGCGTGAAACCCTCGGACAGAAGCACACGTTTAGAGGTGGTTTTCTAAGTGCTAATCATCATAGAATAAAAACAAGTATTCGAAGAGGTGCTGCTGGAAAAACTGGGCAAATGGCTCCCGAAGGATGGTTTCCAAAAAGAGAGGATAGAGAAGCGGCACATAGTAAGTGACCTTTAACATTACAACATCAAAGCCCTCACTAAACGAAGGATTCCGTTTACTGTAATAGTTACTGACATTTCTCTGAGAAAGGTGTTCCCAACAGAACAGAAGGCTTAGCAACTAAAATAATTCGATTTTTTTGTATTGTACTTTATTGTACTGCGGTATTTATATGGCTCTTGCCTATATGGGTAGCATTCTACACCGTGTGGGATGTGTGGTTGGAAGGATGTTATCTTTGTTTTGATCCTATTGATGGATGAAGAAGTGAATGAGACAGGCGTGAAGTTTGTTTTTCTGTAAGCTGCCAGCTTTAAGCAGCTCCACAAGCTTCTTTATTGCATTTCTTATGTTCATAGTCCACCTAACTGGTTACTGCAATAGGTTGTTGCATTGACATGATTGTTTAAACAGTTTCATTTTTAAGGGTCATGCGGCTATAATTGGAAAACGTATTTTGATGCAGGTTATTTACAGGTTAATCTCTTTGTGACTCACCAGAATGTGAAGTGCCTGTTATGTTGTCCGGAGGTTCTGAGCAGGGGTGCTTTATAAGATGTGCTTTTGGACCTCTGAAATCAGGATCTGGCTAATGCCTTTCGCCTTTTGAGATCTTTCCAGTGATCTTGAACAGATCGAGAAAGTTTCAGAGAAGCATATTGTGGTGCCTTCAAATTGGCCTAGGAATATCCTGTATAAAAAGATCAGGCTTCTCATGAAGAGGAGGCTGGGCATCTGCCTGTCTCTTCCATTGATTTGATTATCGGAAGAGGCAGGTTGTGGCAAACAGAGCCAGGCAAGCTGCTATCACAGTTTCACATTCAGAGAGCCTGCGATTTGTTGCCCATGACGTCTACGTGGCTGTTCAGAGAGTCCTCAACATGGTGTTGACACTGTAAATGGCTCCATCCTTTGATACCCGTACGATGGTGACAGCAAGTGCCTTGCCCTTGAAACTGACTTTCTGATTACACTAATTGCAACCAGGATGCTGACTTTGTTACAGCTCTTGTGAGTGGATTTCCATTTGCCCTACAAGTTTTCAGATCACAGAGTCTTTTACTTGAAGGTGGCATCTTTGTGAACAGGTCCGCTGTTCTCGGGAGATCTTGATGTTTGTTGAAGGCAGGCAGTCCTCACAAAGCTTTGGAGGTTGCTGGGCTGCAGGACTGGTAATTTTATTGGTGTAGGATCGTCGAAAACTGCACACAGGCTGGTAGGGCTGGAACCAAGTCAGTTGTTCACTGCAGTTTTCTCTGCTGGTATGACTCGGTGGTGTCCAGCGCTTAAGTCGTCGGGACTGAAGTTCAGGGTCTAGGGATGCCACCCAAATAATAGATTTAGTGGCATTAGAAGGGAGTTATAGGTAGTGGCCAATGGGCCCCCTACTTGGGATATCTACACCCTCTATTATGCCCACCTCTTATGGGAGAGGGACATAGACCTAGCCCTGATTGGATAAATACCACCATCTTCAAGATGGTGGACACTAAAAAGTGTATTTCACCTCACCTCCAGCACTTAAGGGGTGGAGTTGGTAGAGGGGGGCACACCTACTCTTTCTGATTTTTCCCATCTGTCCTCCCGCCAAAAAGGGGGTGAGGACAGGAAGGGGGCCTGCTTCCTCTAACAGGAGAGTTTGGGGCCGCATTACAAAGGCAGCAAGGCCTTTGAAGCACCCCGCCACGGATGGCTCTTCCGGACCAGGAGGAGGTGTTAGCACCATCACTCAGGAAAAGCCTTGTTCCCAACCTCACAGCGTGCAGGCGCTCTCCCCATGAGGTTAGAACACTGCCTGATGGTTACAGGCTGGTTTAGGCCAGTCGGTGACCACACTAAGAATTGGTAGGTTTCAGGGGACCTCTCTAAGGGGTTCTCTGTGTGCACTTTTTAAAATGAAATCTGATATGAATCAGTGCAGGTTTATTATGCTGAGATGTTTGGGACCAAACATCCCATACTTCAGTGAAGCCATCATGGATCTGGGGAAGTCGTAATGATGAGTGCCCAGCCCATGTATGTACTATGGCTTTCCTGGTCACTTACAATATCCAAGAATTGTCAAGAATACTAAAGGGGCATATCTGCTCATGCCTCACAGGAGATATACCCCTCTAGCAGGTCCCCTGCCTTAGGGCTAAGGCCTGCTAGAGGGGTGTCTTACCATTATCTCATGTAGTGTCTGTGGACATGGCACGCAGGTATGTGTGCCATATCAAAGTTCATTCCCTGTAGGGGTATGGACCACCTTAGCAGTTTAGGATTTTCACCTTTCATTTGCATTAACCATCTGAGAGGACTGTGGTTGGTTTGAACAAGGAAGTGACAAGCCAAACAGGTATGGCCCCAACTTCTTCAGGGACCAAACCACGGCAAAGGCTTCCCTCTCAATAATACTTCAAAGCCGTTCTCTGGGGAGTAGCTTTCTACTGATCAAAGCCACTGGTCTTGACCTTGGTCATTTATTTGGAATAAGACCTCTTCTAGCCCATGTTCAGAGACATCCACCTGCACAATGAATTGCTTGGCATAGTCTGGAGCTTTCAGAACAGGTGCAGAGCACATTGCTGCCTTCATAGTGTCAAAAGCCTTGTGACAGCTCACTGTCCAGTTCACCATTATGGGCATTCTTTTGGAGGTCAGTTCTGTGAGGGGTGCCACAGTGGTGCCATAACCCTTCACAAACCTCCTATACTACACAGTTAAGCCAAGGAAGGCCTTGACTTGAGTCTGGGTACTTGTAGTCGCCCAGTCCAGAATCTGTCTGGATCTTGGGTTGCAAGGGTTGAACCAGGCTTCCACCAACAAGGTGGCCCAAGTATACAGCCTTCCCCTACCCTATATGCCACTTGCTTGCCTTGATAGTGAGGCCTGCACTTCTCCTTCTCAGAGCCTCTATTACTTTCCCAAGGTGGATCAGATGATACTGCCAGGTGGAGCTACAGATAACAAGAAGATGTAGATATGCTGCAAGTGGCATGTAATATGCCAAGAATTAAAAATCTTCACTGTCTTCGATGTAGAAACTTCTTCTTTATTATTTTCCAAAAGCCACAGCCAACACGTTTCACCCGAAAGGGCTTCCTCAGGGCTAAAACCTCCAATTGCCCGATAGATCACAGACTGGTTTCTGTTCTTCTATCCTCTATTCAAAACTTTTGTCCAAGGATGTGTATCCAAATATGAGGCAAATTAGTCATCGCATCAGTAGGAAGACTCGAGTTGGATAAGCACAACCGTAAAAGCAGAGGTCAAGCTGTCATTACGAGGTAGAGAAACGCTAAACTGAAGGATGATCAGTTCATTTCAGAGCCAGTGAACTGATAATGCCCATGTGGGGTTGACAATGCAGATCTTTCTCTTGCTGCTGGTGTTAGGTCTATCTGCCTGTACCCTAATGTGAGATCAAAGATACTCAGATACTTGGTCGCTCCCAACCTGTCAATGAATTCATCTTGCTTGGAATTAGGTGGAATCAGTTTTGCTGACTGCACTAAAGCCCCTATATTTCACACAACACCTAATTTCCTTCCTACCACCCTGGGTATGAGGCTTGGGGACTAAGACAACTGGGATGGCCCAAGGCTCCACAATGCCTCTATGACTCCCAATTCCAGCCTCTTGCTTACTTTAGCTTTGATGCTCTCTTTCACATGATAAGACTGCCTATACATTGTATTCTTGACAGGTAGGTTTTCACCAGGGTCCACATCTTGGGTACACCAGCTAGCCTGACCAAGGGGTCAAAGTAAGGAGCTTGGCAAACTGATTTGGGACTTGCCAACAGTCAGTCTGCTCATGGGCAGTGAGGGTGTCTGAAAAGACCACTCTTTCCACTGACTTGGATTGTGGTACAGGAGGTCAGGGAGAGGTTTTCTCTTTGGTTACTGATCCTCATCAGGCCACATATGTCATGTCATTGTAGGGTTTACAGCTGTTGGCATGGAGGGCCCTCTTGGGGTTCCTGTCAGAGCCAAAGTCTAAAAGATAGGTGACCTCCCCTTTTCTTTCTTGGATAGGGTAGGGAACACTCCTCGTATCTTGGAGAGCCCTAGGTGTGATTGGTTCCAAAACCCACACCTACTATCTTGGTTGGAATTCAACCATATCAGCCTCTTGGTCATACCATTACTTCTGGAGCTTCTAGCTGGCCTCAAGGTTTTTACTTGATTTTTCCATGTACTCAGCCATCCTACAGTGGAGGCCAAGCACATCGTTCACTATAGCATGCTTAGGTTCAACAAGAGGTTTTGCCCATCTTTACTTCACAAGGCACAGTGGTCCCCTGACAGGATGACCAAACAGATGTTCAAATGGGGAAAACCCCACTCCCTTCTGTGGTACTTTTCTGTAGGCAAAATACAGGCATGAAAGTAAGACATCCCATCTCCTTTTGAGTTTTTTAGGGAGTCCACCAATCATTCCTTTCATGGTCTTGTTACATTTTTCAACAAGTCCATTATACTTTGGGTGGTAGAGGGTAGTGAACCGGTAGGTCACTCTACACTCGTTCCACGTGTTTTTCCGGTAGCCAGACCTCTGTCTGACACCTCCTCCTAAGGTAAGCTCACCCTGGTAAAGATACAAATGGGTGCCCTAGGCACTGCAGGGGCAGTAGTAGTCCTAGAGGGAATAGCTTCAGGATGCCTGATGGCATGATCCACTACCACCAGACTACATTGGTTTCCTTATGCTGTAGGAGGGTCAGTGGGAACAACAATGTCAATACCTACCCTTTCAAGGGTAACCCTAATCACTGGAAGTGGGAGTTGGGGGACCTTTTGGTGCACTTCTGTCTTGCCACAGGCTTGACAGGTGGGACAGGAGTTAAACAACTCCTTCACCTTCTGCTGCACCCCTGGCCAGTAAAAGTGGCTGACCAGCCTACTCCAGGTTTTGGTCTGGCCAAGGTGCTATGGGGATGTCATGGGCCAAAGTTAGGAGGAAATCCCTAAACACCGAAGGCCCTACCACTCTCCTAGTGACACCAGGTTTAGGGTCTCTGGCCTCTGTGTAAATGATTCTCTCCTCCCAGTAGGCTCCGTGGGAACCACTGACATCACCTCCTTCTTGTGCTACAGCTGCCACAGGATTTCAAGAGTGGGACAGACTTTCTGCCCCTGGCACAGCTCTTCCCTAGAGGGCCCCCTGGGCCAAAAGCTCAGCCTGGTGACACTCCAGCTCATGAGGCTCAGTTCCCTCTGGGACTGACTCCTTTCTCCTGAGGAGAAGGGTCTGGAATCTGATTAAAGCTGGCTCCCTAGTCTACTTGCCTTTTTTCTTGGAGGGTTGGGTCATTATTCCAGCATTATTCCAGACACCTGTACCTCTTTTTCACTCTGGGCTCTGCTCTGTGCTCTGGTTTTTACACACACCCAGTGTGGGATTCCAAGTATTTCTGCTTGGATTCTCAGCTCTGCCTCAGCCCAGGATGGTGACTCCAAATCACTGCCAAGCAAACAATTTACTGGTATGGATGAAGATACTGCTACCTCTTTCTTTCCAGAAATTCCTCCCCAGTCAAAGGACACCATCGCCATGGGATGGGTTTTGGTCACATTGTCAGCATTGGTGTCTGGATAGGTCATTCCAGGTAGATTCTGTTCTGAGGACACCAGCTGATCTGTCACCACGGTGATGCTGGCACCAGTGTCTCTCAGGTCCCCCACCCTAACCCCATTTTTAACAGGCTGCTCTCTGTAGTTTTGCATGTTAGTGGGCCAGACAGCTAAGGTGGCTTGGTCCACATCCCCTACTGGAGTTTCCTCAGTGAGCTCTCTCGCATGGTCAGTGCTCTCATGAGATCCCATATGGAGATTGGCAACCACATTTACTGTAGGTGGACTGTAGGCATTTTTCTTGTTTTTATAGCCAGCGTCTTCAGTTCGGTGTCCAAGTGGCCTACAGTCATGACACTAAGCCTTCTTAGGATACCAGTTCTTCCCCGGTACCCACCCTTTGGCTGTGATGAGTCTCTGGGCCCACCCTCCTGAAAAGGTTTGTGGGAGGCTGAAGAAGACTCCTTGTTTTAGTGTTATCCTCTTTCCTTTTGTGGGGGGTCTTTTTGGCTCCTTGCTTTTGGTCTTCCCCACCAGTGGTCGTCTTGGTCACCCTTGTTTTGATCCAGTAGTCTGCCTTCTTCCCCAACTCTTGAGGAGAAAGTGGACCTAGGTCTACCAGGAATTGATGTCACTTCTCTTGGTAACAATTACTGAAAAGATGCACTTTCATTATCAAAGTGTACAGCCCTTCAAAGTCATGCACATTGTTACCTTCTAACCAACCTCCTAGTGATTTCACTGAGGAGTCTACAAAATCCCCCTTGGTCAGGCTCTGGGTTTTCCAAGCCTCCCTGAACCTAATTTACTCCTCAGTGGCGAACCCAAAGCTCTCAATCAGGGTACCCTTCATGAGGTCCTAGGATTTAGCCTCTTTTTCATTGAATGTTCAAGTCTATCCTTGCACTTCTCTGGGAGCATTTCCCACAGGATAGCACCCCACAGCTTCCTGTGGGTCTGCATGCTAAGACAGGCGCTTTAACAAGCAATAAACCACTTGGCGTTATCATCACACTCAAAGAATTTTGGACAATTTGTTCAGTAATTTTAGGGTGAAAAGAATCTACTCTCTCCCCATGTGTGATTGGGCTGCCACCAGAGATGGGTCCAAGGCCCATCTCTTTTCTCTTCCTTTCTATAGCTAGGAGTTAGGCTTCTAAAGCTTCCCTCCTGGCTAGTCTTTCAAGAGCAAACTCTTCATCAGAAGGTGCTTCTTTTTCTCTGGGTATTACACTGTCACTCCTATTGTCAGTGTTTTGGTCATCTGTAAGTTCAGAGCCATCCTCTGGATACTCTTTGTCATGTAGTTCCTACAAATCTATATGGGATCTGCATGTTTAGGCAATATAAATTTAGGGATTAGTGTCCAGACTGATTCCAGACACCCCCAAAGGATATGTTAGCCTTTAGTCCAGCCAGCTCACAGTGCCACCATAAGCCTCCTAACCTTACCAAGGAAAGAATAGTTTCCGGCAACTATCGAACATGACAACCCTTGAGCCTGCAGGGATCGTGGAAAGAGTACAGCATTTTTCGCCCAGTCAAACCTGCTCACTTAGTCTCAGAGAGATAAACAAAATAAACAATGGGGACATTTTCAATACTTATTTATTAAACCAACATCATTCTAGTATGAAACATGTTTGCTGCGATAATCGTTAGACAGAAACAGATGTATAAGATTACAAGCACCAGCAGAGTAAATAAAAAGTAGAATTCTACCACGGTGCTAAAACATTGAACATATGCAGGCATATAGATAGATGACAGTAATCAAGCATACTCCTAAGATGCAAACCCTACCTAAGTGTACCTAAGTGTACCTAGCATGTATGTGGGTGTAAAGCCAAGAATATCCTAAGAAAGATCCAACCCCATTACCTGATGGGAAAGAATGAAGGACCCCATCTTGGCCTTCAGTAGGACACCCCACAAGGGATGTCAGACCACTGTGTGCTAGAGTTTCTGCGTGCAGGAATCTAAGTGTCTTATGTCAGGATGGAAGCTTCTCCTCTAGCTACCCAGAGATGTTGTGGTTCTTTTATACCGAAAAAGGTGCCGTCACAGGTTCTACCTAGATGTGTAATGGTACTGTGTGCCTGTCGTCCAAGGATGATGATAGCAGTGACTTTTGTACAGAGTTATTATACTGAAGATGGTAATCCTGCTGTGTACGTCCTGGGCAGGGGATTAAGATATGACACTAAGAATCCTCATGCATAATAAATAAGGTTAGTTTCGGAAGAAAACCACATGACATTTATTTGGCTCATAATGAAGTAAAAGGTCAGCGCCAGAGCCGGTACGCAGAGCTCGGTAGGACAAATGTATGTAAAAGGTCGTGCAGCTATCTAGGAATTTTAAGGAAGGAAACATTCAGCATACATAGGGATAACATCGACTTACAAAACCAGTGTTTCAAAGTTAAGGTCAGTATTGGACAAGGTTAAGTTCAGCGCCAACAGGGCACAGGGGTGGCCGGGTGCCGGGTGCAAGTTTGAGGTCGAGCGCCCATTGCAAATCAATGGGGGTTGGGGACACTCGGACAGAGGCTGCTTACAGGTAAGTATCAAAGGCTTTAGGGCCCAGTTTCCAGGGGTTGAAGCAAGCACTGGATGGGCTCTGAGCAGCCCCAACACTACACCACCAGTGGCACAGGGACGGCTAGGTGAAGGGTTCCAACCCAGCATCGGGGGCCCAATGCAAAGCAATGAAGACCACCAATACGGAAACAGACTGCAGGACAGGCCAGGAGGCCAGTCGAAGGTAAGCTGCAGTGCTCGGGACATAGGGACACCTTTGCTCTTCTTCATTAAGGCCCAGGGGGGACAGGTGCAGGGGTGTCATTTGGTGTCAGAAATCACATACTGAGCAGGTTTCGTTTGGGGTGCCTCCATACAGAGGCTGCAGGCGGCATCGAGGAGTCCAGGAGAGGTCAGCTCATGGTGGACTTGAGCTCTGGTGCTCTGGGGAATTCCACTGGAACTGGCGGGTGACTTGGAGTCAGGTCGGAGGCATCGGGTGCAGAGGTGGAACCGGGGCAGACTTTGCAGTTCTTCAGGTCACAGAGTCCTTTACTTGAAGATGGCTTCTATGTGAACAGGTCTGCTGCTATTGGGAGATTTTGATCTTTGTTGAAGGCAGGTAGTCCTCACAAGACTTTGGAGTTCTCTGGGTTGCAGAACTTGTTGTATTTTGGCGCAGGATTGTTGAGGGCTGCAGACAGCCAATTAGGGCTGGGGCCAAGTCATTAGTTCTTTGCAGTCTTCAGGAACTAAAGTTCAGGGTCTGGGGATGCCAGCTAAATATTGTATTTAGGGGCTTTACACAAGGGATTGACAGGTAATTGGCAATGGGCCCTTACCTTGGGTGTGTACACCTTCTATTATGCCCACCTCCTGTGGGAAGGAGACATAGACCTAGGCCTGATTGGAAAAGCCCCACCATCTTCAAGTGGGCACTGAAAAGTGTAGTCTCCAGCACCTGAGGGTTGTGGTTGGCACCTCATAATCTTTCTGGGTTTCCTCGTCTATACTCCAGCCAAAAAAGAGGTGATGACAGGAAGGGAGCCTGCTTCCTATAACAGGAGAGGCTGAGGTCACATTACAAAGGTGGTAAGGCCTTTGAAGCTCCCACCACAGATGGATCTTCCTGACTATGGTGAGGTGTGCACACCTCCACCTAGGAAAGGCATTGTTCTCGATCTCAGAGCGCGCTGGAACTCTTTCCATGAGGTCAGAACACTGTCCGGTGGTAGTAGGATGACTTAGGCCACTCGGTGACCACACTCAGGATTGGTAGGTTTAAGAGGCCCCCTCTAAAGGGTCCTCTATGTGCCCTTTTTAATAAATTGGATACTGGAATCAGTGTAGGTTTATCATGCGGAGATGTTTGGTACCAAACATTCAATACTTCAGTGAAGCCATCATGGAGTTGGGGAACTCGTAATGATGAGTGCCCTGCCCATGTACTTACTATGACTTTCCTGGTCACTTACAAAATCCAAGGATTGACAAGGATATTGCAGGGGCATATCTGCTCATGCAAATTATTCCCTCACAGGAGATATAGAGCTAAGACCTGCTAGAGGGGTTCTTACCTATATCTTGGGCAGTGTCTGTCGGCATGGCACAGGTGTGCCATGTCAACTCTTCAGTTTTGTCTGCACCAAGACACGCAGGCTGCAGTGGCAGTCTGTATGTGGTTGGTGAGGGGTCCCTTAGGGTGACACATTTTGTTCTAAAGCCCTTAGGAACCCTCTTTAACCACAAGGCCCTGGGTACCAGGGTACTTTTTACTAAGGACTTATATGTGAGCTAAAGTGGTGCACATTGTGGAAACAAGAAGTACAATTTAGGGATGAAAATCTGGCAAAAGGGACCTGGTTGGCAGGGACCCAGTGTACTTCAAGTCGAAATTACATCATTTTCCAGCCAAAAAAAGTGGAGGCTAACAATGTTCACAAGAGGCACTTTCCTACACCACCCTAAACCCTAAAATAAACCCTAAACCCTAAAAACACCCTTAGCACTGAATTCCCTTCTGACCCTTAAACCCCCAAAACACCCTCACTACCATATACCCTTACCCACCCCTAAACCCTAAAAACTCCCTTACCCCCTAAACCCTTCCTGACCCTTATACCCTAATAAAAACCACCCTCTTTATCCAATTCCCTTACTCACTCCTAAACCTTAAATTCTGATAGAGACTTCTAGCCACAGATTTCTCACCTTAGAATTATCCCTTGCCATCTGACTGTGTTTGGATTTTTTTAGCTGTACCCCTGTGTGCCAATAGGTTGCCTAGTTCGGCTCTGCTTGGTGTTGTCTACGCTGGAAGTGTTGTGCATGATGCCTATTTAGGTACCACCACAGCAAGCTGATGTTTCTTTTCTTTGCGCACCAGTTAGCACAGTTCTGGAAAGAGCTACCCCTTAGTCAATTTTCGACCAACTTGTTTTGATGTTTTGTCAAAGTGTTTTGAGGTTTTTGTCTACTGGTGTGGCAGAAATGTCATCTAAGAAGGCTAGCTTCAAGCCCTCCGGTGCCTGTCACCGCTCGATGTCGGTGACAGGCCCGCACCTTGCTTGCCTTTGATGCCTCGATTACACAACCCAAAGGCCTGCTCCAATTGCCACGCTTTGCACCCAAAGGCATTAAGGGAGCAAGCCCTCAAGCTCCTGGCGCCTCGTGGGCCACGCCACGAGGATCCAGATCCCAGTCGAGATGAAGGTCCCGGTAGTGATCGCAGATTCCGAGATCCTCGTCACACTTGAAGTAGTCTAGCCATTCGGGTGAGTCCTGCCACAAGAAGAAGTCGTCGAAGCGAGCTTTGATTTCTCCTTATCTGTCAACCGATGAGACAATAGAGCACAACACTCAATTACTGGCACCGCAGTTAGGCCAAGAATGAATTAAAACAATGTATTAAGCTCAAACGTATGCCCAGAGGCATCTTGTCGCTGACTAGGGGTACAAGGAAGTACAGTTCTGATTCCCTAATTCTGTACAAGAAGCCAGGTTTTCAGGGCGTTTCTAAAAGCAGGTAGGGAAGGACCAGTTTTATGTTCAGGGGCATACCATTTCAGAGTAGAGCTGTGGACCTGAAGAAGGTTCTGCCACCCCAGGTGGTGCTTTTGAAGGAAGGAACCACCAGATTCTTGGTAAGGCTTGAACAGATGGTCTTGCTGGGTGTGTACCACCTAAGGTTGTTCCTGAAATAAGAAGGTCCGTGCCCATAAAGGGTCTTGTAGGCCACGCATAGAGCCTTAAAGACAAGAAGATGCCTAACCAGAAGGAAGTGAAGTGTACTGAGGTCTCCTCTCGCAGATTCAAATTTGTGAACTTTTAAAAGAAAGAGTGTCGCTGCATTTTGCGGGGTCTGGTGAGCTTCAAGCTTCCTTATCTGAACATCTACCCAGACAAACTGGTGCTTTGTTCGAGAGCTTCCTTTTTACAAAAAGTGTTTACTCCCTTTCACATAGGCCAATCCATCCATCTGCCTACTTTTTGTGCTCTCCCTCATCCCTCCAAGCGAGAAGAGTCACTTCGCCACCTGGACCCAAAAAGAGTGTTGCCATTTTACCTTGACCACACACAAGAGTTTCGGTGGATGACCAACTATTCCTTGGAGTATGTTGGAGTAAAGAAAGGACGGGTTGTACAAAAAAGGACCAATTCATGATGGATCATGCTCTGTATCATAATCTGCTCTGCATTGGATAAGAAACAACCCCCTGAGGGTTTGCATGCTCATTCCATCAGAGGTAGAGCTGCAACCACTGTGCTAGCACATGGAGTTCAATCCCTAGACATCTGCCAGGCAGCAACTTGGACTTCCTCGCAGATGTTTACCTAGCAATACGGCCTGGCCAGTCAGGTCCATAGCTATGGGCATTTTGTCCATTTGGTCCAGCTTCCTCATGTGAAAGTTGTCTGGAAACCCACCTCCTAGGAGGTTTTGCTTGGGTATCTAGCTAATTCTAAGGTAAGGAATCTGTGGCTAGATGTTGTCTCTATCAGATAAGCTGTTACCAAGGTAAGTCAGTTGTACAATACCCTTACCACCCAATACCCCTACCCACCCCTAAACACACCCCTGCCACCTATTACCCCACCCACCCCTAAACCCTAAAAGAACCCTCATCACCCAATTCTCCTACCCATTCCTAAACTCTAAAAACACCCTCATCACCCAATTCCTTCAGCCACCCCTAAACCATAAAATCACTCTTACTTACTACCCTATCCTCTTACCCACCTCTAACCCCTAAAACACCCTTACTTTAGTCCTTTAATTAAGATAAACCATATGCAGAGCAACATTGTATGCATCTGGCGCAGATTTGCCAAATGTGTGTGATGTTTTGTTCTACACTCAAATGTTTAACACCTAGAATCGGAGTTCCCTCTTTAAAAAGAAACCACAACGTGGTTTTACGTTTTTAATAATAGACTTATGAACAAGTAAATGCTATTCGAGTGACAAACACCACACCTACATAATCAATATTTGTTCTCTGTAGCTGGGAAAGACACAGAGAAACCTTCTCTACCATCAACCCCCTAAGCAAGACATGTCTAGCTGTAACAGTTATCGAAAGTGTTACACACTTGTGAGTGTTCATCGGTGTCAGTAAATGTGTCCTGATATTTGCATTCTGATAGATACATCTGCCAGTGGATTCCTCACCTTGTGAATATCCTCTGCGCCAGCAGCATTCAGAAATTTTTCATAGCTCTCCACGCCGACGAGGATGATGTCACAGAACCATGGCTCCGCTCGAGACTCCGCTGATGTCACTGGAGCCATAAGAAAGCCTTGTCGGAGTGATGACGTCAGTTCCCTTTTTCCACGCTGTCAACGCTAAAGGTTTTTCTAGGACTCTCCGTAGTTTCACCTGCTACTTTGTGTTTCTGGCTGTATTCCTGTGCTTCTTCTTGTTTCCTTTCATGGATGTTGTTGAGGAAGTCCGGGTTCAAGCCCTGTAGGGTGTGTGGAGGACATATGTCCATTACAGATCCGCACGAAGATTGTGTTTGGTGCCTGTCGTTGGATCACGACGTCGAGGGATGTGCCTGCCGTAGGAAAATTAACCTGAAGGCATTGAAGAAGAGAGAAGCAAAACTCTTACCTGGCGAAGATGAGAAAGGAGAAAATAGGTAGAAGAAGGCTGAGGTCTCGTTCCAGGTCGAGGTCTGGCTCGAAGCCGACGTCTGGACATGCTTCGAGAGCCAAGAAGCATAAGAAGAAAAAGAGGCATTCTTCAAAACGCCATTCTGATAGAGAAGCGGCACCGAAGTCGACCTCTCCAGTTCGTTGACGCCGTAAGGACTTTGTGTCTCCTTCGCCCTCGAATCCGGCTTCTCCTGCAAGATCTGCTTCTCCTGCAGCTTCTCCAGCTCGATCTCCGACGCCTGTTCATTCACAGCCTTTGGAACATTCTCCAGCTCCAGTGGAAGAGGTTCCTGTGCCGGATGAGCAGGCGACTCCATTGGCTCTGCCGCCGGCGCCGGCTGGCCCGAACACGGTAACGCCTACTCCGTAATTTGTCTCGGGGGCCTATCCTCCTTTCCCTGGCCCGGGTCAAGATCCCTCGCATTATCTTAATGCTATGTATGGAGTCTTCCATAGAGCTATGTA
Organism: Lissotriton vulgaris; assembly: GCF_964263255.1. Taxonomy (NCBI): domain Eukaryota; kingdom Metazoa; phylum Chordata; class Amphibia; order Caudata; family Salamandridae; genus Lissotriton; species Lissotriton vulgaris. The sequence continues at coordinate 504,228,785 of NC_141687.1, read as the reverse complement.
CCCCTCTGGAGCACCTTTGGGTCCCATGGGTCCTTTAGTGTTTAATCTGGGGGTTCCTCAGGCCCCCTTCATGCCATTTCTTCCGGCGGCACCGTCTTGGCATTTCCCGGTGCCGAGGATATTGACGCCGTTTCCATCGTCTCCGGCGCCGTAAGTCGACCACGATCGGCGCAGGCTGTGCTGACAGATCCATGTACGATGTCAGCTCCAGATCCATTGGAGTCGGTCTTAGCTCCACCGACACCGGTACTCAGGATGAGGTCTAGGCGAGAAGCCCATAGGGTTATAGAAATTGGAAGAATTCTGATGATTATTTTGGAGAGTTAAAGGAAGTAAGTGTCCTTGATGTGTCTCCAGAGTGGAAACTTTCGCCTACACCTGATGCTCCTTCAAAGGATGTGGTCCCCTACCACACAGTGATAAAAAGGCAGGAGAACTTTTAGATCCTCAGCTTCCCACTACTGAACTTAAATCAAACATTTTGACAGAAGTTCTTCATTCACCCTCTTCTGTAATAGAGCCTCTACTACCATTAAATGAGGCAATCACTGAGCCTGTAATGGAGGTCTGGCGCAAGCCCTTTTTGGCTCCGGCAGTTTCTAAATCCAGGAGATACAGGGCGGCTCCAGGGGATCCTGACTTTTTAACATCCCATCCTTCTTCTGAGAGCCTAGTGGGCCAAGCTGCCTGCTCAAAAAGATCTTTTGGTGCCTTTCCACAAGTTCCGTCTGACAGGGAATCGAAGAAACTCGACCAGTCTGCTAAAAAGGTGTTTTCTTCGGCAAGCATGGCCCCAAAGTCCACTAATGCCACCTGTTTTTTGGGTCGCTATATCCATGCTTTATGGACTCGGCAAAACAGCTTGCACCTAAGATGTCCGTAGAAAATAGGCAAAGTTTTAATGAGGTCTTACAAGATACTCAAGTGGCTGCACGTCAGGTCATACAAAGTGGTTTAGACACTGCTGACTCTGTCGCCAGAATCATGGGATCTTCTGTGGCCACTAGAAGGAGTGCATGGCTGAAATCATCAGAGTTCTCCCCAGATGTTCAGGCTTTGCTTTTGGACCTCCCTTTTGATGGTTCTGGGCTTTTTTGCAAAAAGGCGGATGCTGCTTTAGAGAGATTTAAAGACAGTAAAGCAACAGCCAAATCTCTTGGTCTTCAGGCTAAATCTAGAGGCTCATCGTTCAGGAGGTACAGAGGGTTTGGAAGGTCATCCTTTCAGACCTATAGACAACCTCAGCAGCTTCAACAGCAGTAGCAAAACACCTTATACAAATCCTACATGGACAAGAACAGAGGTTGTCCACGAGGCCGTCAGCCCTCCTCCTCCTCTTCCTTCACCTCCCCATCTCTTACCTCAGTAAAGCAGCCCTAGATCCACCATTCTGGATCATGCTGGTCCTGTGGGGGTTGGCTTATTCATTTTCTTCAAGATTGGGAATTGGTCACTACAGACCTTTGGGTTCTCAATCTTGTAGAGAATGGGTATGCTCTTCCCTTTCAGGAATTCCCTCCAAATTTCCCTCCTTGCCAAGGTGCTTGCTCGGAGGACCACCTTCTTCTCCTGCAGGAGGAAGTCCTAACATTTTTGAAAAAAGGTGCAATAGACGTGGTTCCAGAGCGGGAAAGGGGTCAGGGATGCTACTCCCGGTATTTCCTGATACCCAAGAAGGATGGCAGGTTACGTCCAATCCTGGATCTCAGGATCTTGAACCTTTTTCTGAAGCAGGAGAAGTTCAAGATGCTCACCCTTGCGCAGGTTCTTTAAGCATTGCAACAGGAAAATTGGATTGTGTCGATCGACTTGCAGGACGCGTATTTTCATATCCCGATCCTGAAGTCGCACAGGAAGTATCTCCGTTTCACGGTAGGGTTGCAACATTATCAGTTTGCGGTCCTCCCGTTTGGACTTACTACTGCACCTTGAGTCTTCACCAAGGTGATGGCAGTGGTGGCAGCCCACCTCAGGAGGTTGGGGATTCCTGTTTTCCTCTTACCTGGACGACTGGCTGATCAAAGCAGTGTCGCCAGAGAAGGTGCTTCACCATCTGCAGGTTACAACTCAGTTGTTGTACAAATTTGGTTTCTCTATAAACGTGCCCAAGTCTCAACTGGTGCCCTCTAGGCGCAACCTGTTCATAGGGACAGTACTGGACACTACTGTGTGTCAAGCATTCACTCCTCCACAAAGGATTCTCAACATTCAGGAAATTATTCCCTTGTTTTACAATGGAGCGGTTGTTCCAGTCCTGAACATCCTTCATGTGCTCGGTCTGTTTGCTTCCTGCATTTTGTTGGTCGACCATGCATGCTGGCACATGAGGGCACTCCACTGGTGTCTCCGCAGGCAGTGGTATCAACACAACGGAGATCTCAGGGAGTCTGTGAGGATCTCCAGAGAACCTGCGGCGGGTCTATTGGGATGGAGCGTGGAGGGAAATCTGTCTCAAGGAAAGCCCTTCCATCTACCTCCATCGGTGGCCACAGTAATCACGGATGCTACCACTCTAGGGTGGGGTGCTCATCTGGGGGATCAGGAGATCAAGGGTCTTTGGTCTCCAGTGGAAAGGTTGTTTCACATCAACCTTCTAGAGTTGCGGGTGATACGTTTGGTGCTCAAGGCCTTCCTTCCTTCCCTTAGCGGCCGGTCGGTTCAAGTCCAGATGGACCACACTACAGCAATGTGGTATGTCAACAAGCAGGGAGGAGTAAGTTGCATTGTCTCTGCAGAGAGGCTCTGCGTCTCTGGTCCTGGGTTCGGGACCATCAGATTTGTCTGATGGCAAATCAACTGGAGTTCTGAACGTGCGTGCAGACAGTCTCAGTTGGCAGTTCTCTGCAGACCACGAGTGGAGGCTTCATCTGGAAGTGGTTCGTCACGTCTTCCGGATGTGGGGAACTCCTCGGGTGGACCTGTTTGCCACACACGAGAACGATCACTTCCCATCTTTCTGCAGTCTCCATTGTCCGTTGCAGGGAGCGTTGGGGGATGCGTTTCAGTTGAGTTGGGACTCACTACTCGTTTCCTCCCATACCCTTGATTCCTCGGGTTCTGAGGAAGATTCGCCAAGGCCGGGCCCAAGTCATATTGATCGCCCCGGATTGGCCAAGAAGGGTGTGGTACACAGATCTTCTCCACCTCTCCTCGCGCCCGCTGCTCCGTCTCCCTCTCAGGGCAGACCTCCTCTCGCAGTCGCAGGGGCAGGTTCTACACCCCCACCTTCAGAACTCACACCTTCATGCCTGGAGATTGAATTGGGCAGCCTGAATTCATTTTCTCTGCCTTCTGACGTGGTGGACGTTAATTTGTCCGCCAGACGTCTCTCCACTAAGTCTGTATATTCCTATAGGTGGTCCAAATTTGTTCATTGGTGTGGGGAGAAGTCTATTGACCCTTTGGGGGTTTGTTTATCCAACATCCTTCAATTTGCTCTACCTCTAGGGTTTTGCTGTGGCTACTGTGAAGGGCTATTTATTGGCTTTGTCGGCGTTTCTTTGCTTGCCAGACCAGCCGTCTTTGTTTAAATCGCTCATTGTGTTACGATTCATTAAGGGCCTTACCAGCAAATATCTGCCCACTCCATTTATTGTGCCTCAATGGGACTTGAATCTGGTCTTAACCTACTTGATGGGTTCTCCCTTCGAGCCCTTACACAAGTGTCCCTTGAGACTATTGTCTTTTAAAACTGTATTTCTTGTTGCTATTACCTTGGCGAGGAGGGTAAGTGAGCTTCAAGCTCTAAGTTCAAAACCCACATTCTTGACTATTCATGCTGATAGAATGGTTCTCTGGACCAGGGCTGCTTTTCTGCATAAGGTGGTAACTCCCTTCCATGTGGGGAAGTCCATTACCCTTCCTTCCTTCTATCCTCCCCCTCATGCTTCCAAGGAGGAGGAGTGGCTTCACCGTTTAGACCCTAAGAGGGCAGTGAGTTTTTATCTCAATAGGACTACAGACTGTTGTGTGGATGACCAGCACTTCGTGGGTTTTGCTGGCTGCAGGAAAGGCAAAGCGTTGCACAAGCGCACACTTTCCAGATGGATTGTCTTGTGCATCAAGATTTGTTACTCTTTGGCCGGTAAGGAACCTACAGACGGTTTAAGAGCTCATTCTACCAGGGAAAATCTTCTACATCTTCCTTATCTAGAGTTGTTACTGTTGAGGACATTTGTAGAGGACTTTTTGGTAAAGAATGGTGGACACCCTCCTCCGATATTGGGCACTGCCGTGGGACTCTATTCACAAGGTGAGGAATCCACTGGCAGATGTATCCATCAGAAGAACAAGTTACTTACCTTCGGTAATGCTTTTTCTGGTGGATACAGTATCTGCCTGTGGATTCCTCACTGACCCACCCGCCTCCCCGTTGTCCACCCTTGTATACCTGCAATGCTGTTATTTTATAACGGTTGTTTTCAAAGAAAATGTTTAATTCTTTTTGCATTTACACTTTGTGTGTTGGTTTGAATACTGTGTACTGTGTATACTGTGTATTTTTGTGTCGGTCTGTCCGTGTGCCTCGAAAGCACGGATAAAAAGGCCGTAACTGACGTCATCACGCCGACGAGGCTCTTTTATGGCTCCAGTGATGTCAGCGGAGTCGCGAGCGGTGCCATGGTTCTGTGATGTCGTCCTCGTCGGCGTGGAGAGCTACGAAAATGTTTCTAATGCTGCTGGTGCAGGGGACATTCACAGGGTGAGGAATCCACAGGTAGATCCTGTATCCACCAGAAAAAGCGTTACCGAAGGAAAGTAACTTGTTCGTCAGGTGTTTCACAGTATTTCCAGGAGAAAGAGAGGGTTTTTTTTTTACCTTTCAGTCATGTCTAACGCTACCAAAGGCTGTCAACAGGTTACTCTGTCTAGCCACAAGGGTGTCCCACAAATAAATGGACTGAAAAAAACACATTTTGTTCTTGGGCTGAAACAAAGTATATACAGAGAGCTACTCTACCATTCACGGAAGAACAATAAAATGATGAATTAATTGATCTAATTAATGATTAATAGGCACTGCTCTGTTTAGAATTCCCTAACTATCATTCGATTCCATTGTTTTTGCCGACTTTGCCAATAGAGAGAAGCCCCTATCATACGCAAATCAGTCTGGGCCATACCCCTGTAGAGGCAGGGCAGCATCTAACAGCCTGGGTTCAAAGATCTTGGTGTACAATCCTTCGGCAACCAAGTGGTTAGTTTGCAGTTGTGTGAACACAAACTTGAGAGAGTGTTTGTGAATCAGAATACGGACAGCAGTTTCTGAGATGTGTATTGTGATTGGTCATGCAGATTAATGCATGTGGTCATTATGCGCTCCCTTCTCATCATGCATACTGTGTGATGTTTACCACAGTGGTACCCAGCATTCTGACTCTGATGTTGTACAAGTCTTGACCTCTCATGGGGCACAGTACTTTACTCATGCATGATGGTCCCTTTAGGTGTGATACTATGCAATGGACTTGGTTTATAAATATTGATGTGGTGGGTGACAGCCCTGGGTATCTGGACGGGGGTCTTCAGTGCTGAGCCAATTGATTCTTCGTTTGGCAAATCTTTTATGGCTGTTCAGTGCTGTGACTTCTTTGCATTATGGAAGACCATATGAGCACAGGTTTTCTAAATTCCTTGCTTGGGGTAGCAAACTATGGGCCAGATGTAGGAAGGGTATTACCGGTCGGTAACAGCCGAAATCGGTCATTACCGACCTGTAATAGGCTTTTGTGATGTAGGGGGGCAATTTACAGATTCGGTAAATACCGAATCGGTATTTACCGAATCATCATTTACGGATTCGGTATTTACAGAATCGGTATATGACATGTAGGAAGCACTTTAAACAGTGCTCATGTGCTTTAAGGATTTGTTATTTACCACCAACTATTAGTTGGTGGTAAATAAGGAATACCTTTGACAATGCAAATCAATGCATTGTGCCATGTGGCAGTCAGACATACATGCCCTTAGGGCATGTATGTGTGCAACATGTGCACACAAGCACTATTCAGGGGTGCAACAGGGTGTCAATGTGACACCCTGCCACCCTTGAAGCTTTCCCTATTTTACCGAATCGGTATTTACCAATTCGGTAATTGACATTCATTCCTATTCCAGGCCCATAGAAATGAATGGCAATTACCGAATCGGTAAATACCGAATCTTAACGATTCGGTCATTTTTACCAATTTTTTTATCTACATTGCATTTACCTATTCGAAAATACCAAATCGGTAAAATTCTGTATTTTCGAATCGATAAATTTCAATTACCTACATCTAGCCCTAGATGCTGCAAACCAAGATCTTGGTGCAGTAAGTATCAGAGATTAAGATGTATGTCCATCTAAGGAACTTCCTGTTTTTGCCCTGAATCAGTCAAAGAATTAGGAAACTGACACCACGTTGGGAACACCTGGCTTTCGTTTTCCTGCATCCCTCGTTGGAATAGTTGAATTGGCATTGAGTGTCACTGGTACGTCTTACTTTCAATACCTGCAGATAATGGATGACCAGCAAGTGCGGTAGCTCTGTCCTTCACTCAGGCACATTATCACTGAGTTACTTTGGGAATGTCCCGACTGATCTCTGTAAATATTGAAGATTTCATTTTTTTTTAAAGGTGTTTATTTATTTATTTAGAGAGTTTATATAGCGCGAACGTTAACGTTGGGTATCAGAGCGCTTCACAGATACATATACATGGTGTAGAGATATAATTTGCATAACATTGCCATACAGTGAGTGAGGTAGGTAAGTATAGAGCTATATAGTAAACATTTCCCTGAGAAGAGGTAGGTAGGTATAGTCTAAGGTATAGAGCTATATAGTAAACAGATACATATACATATAATTCGTATAACATTACCATATAGTGAGTGAGGTAGGTAAGTACAGCGATATGTAGTGAACATTTCCCTTGACAAGAGGTAGGTTGGGTATAAGTCAAAGTATAAAGCTATATAGTAAACATTTCCCGCTGATAAGAGGTAGGTTAAGTATAAGTCTATAAGGAACCTATCCTAGCATATGTACAATGGATTCGTAAGAGTAGTCCTTTCTATATACTTTCAGACTGCGTCTGCCAGGTTACTCTACTAGTCTACTATATCTGTATGTTATATTCCTGTACACATGATCAGCATTGTCTTTTATCTGTGTATTCTTCATCCCGGTTCTGGGGAAATAAAGCACCTCAAGCGTGTCCCGTCTAAATAGAGGCTTTCTCTTTTTTCCATTCAAAGTTCAGATTTGACGCATTTAGTACGTGGTGGCTGTGAGGTTCCTTCTTGGTTATGTAAGGAACCTACTCATTAGGAAGATCTTTCTTTCCCTTTTGAATGCTGTCGTGTTTGTGATTTTTCTGATATTTGGAGGGTGTGAGTCCCATATTCTGGGGGCTGCCCCTGAGAAAGCTCTGTCGTATGTTTTCTTTTTCCGGAAGATGGGTGGTTTCAGCATCATCAAATTGGCGCTCCTTACTGGTCTGCTTCCTCCCGACAGCTCAATCTTCTGGGCCAGGTATCTTGGTGTTTTGCAGTGTAGGGCTTTATGGGTGACACATGCCATTTTGAATTGGATTCTGGCTTTGTATGGCAGCCAATTTAATGCTTTTAGATGTGGGGAGATGTGGTCGAATTTCCTCGATCCGGTAATGAGCCTTGCTGCTGCATTGAGGCATGCTTTCAGTGGTGCCGTGGAAATTTTTGGTAGGCCTGCTAAGGTTGTACATCCGTATTCAATCCTTGAGATTACTAATGATTGTATTGCCAGTTTGATGTCTGCTGATGAGATGAATGGAAAGATATTGTAATTGAAGATGGGATTGGAGAATTCAAAATGACGTGCACCAAGGGTTTGCTTGAGATTTTCAGCCCTCCGAATGTGTCCCATAATATATGTTCATTATTTTTCAATATGTTTATTTCAACCTGGACCTACAACTGCGCCAAGTCAAGCGCAATTAAGAGTGTTCAGACTAAATTGAATGAGTAAATGTGGGACTCGACCGTTTAATGCTTGCCTTTCTTTTATTTCTGTTGCTGTGCAGGTGACCTTGCTGAATTTTATGATCACGTCCGAGGGGATGCAAGATCAACTGTTAGGGTATGTCGTTGCCAGAGAGAGGCCGGATCTCGAGGAAGAAAAGCAGTCTTTAATCCTGCAAGGCGCTCAGAACAAGAGGTACAGCACACAAGGCCTGTCTGTGTCTTTGGCGCACTAATGTGTGCGGTGAATAGGATTTTGTGTTTTTAGTTTAAATCTTATGCAGTATGTAACAGGAGTAAACGGCTTAAAGTAAGTTTGCTGATGCAAACATAAGTAATTGGCGTGTGTAATCTTATGGGAAGCCTATCACGTGAAACAGCCTTTGCCTGCTGTGGAGACCCCTTTGATGTATAAAAGGATTATCCTGACTTTAAATGGAGAGGAAACTTCTTACATTGAAAATAATTAACCTGGAAGGTGGTGTGTGGGATGATTGTTCAACTATTCCATTTTCAAATAGAAAGATTACATTTTATCTAAAGCACGTTTACACGTGTGTTTAGAACAATATATGAATGTAATAAGTATAGAAATTGAAATATGTTATTTTTCAATAATATATACATACTTTCAGTTCTGCAATTACAGAAGTGCTCCAGGGTGGTAGAAGTTTCTCGATTGTGGTCTTGAAAAGCCTTGTTGCTGTTCCTTCCTCCCCTCACACGTTAATCATATATTTCACAAGTCGGTACTGGAGGACATGGAGCAGGCGTGTAACATCTTTCTAACAGTCAATGGATTTTTCTCGTTTTCCCCTTGTGGGAGGAACTCCCGGGGCCACTAGTACTTTAGTGAGGGAAAGGTCTCCTTCTTGCTCAGAGATCACAAAAGAAAAGGAATGCAACCCGGTAAAAAAAAAAAAAAAGACACGTATTGACACACATACAGAAATGAGTTTCCACGTCCAGTTGTATTTTTTTCTGGAAAACACGTCCGAAGACTGTAAAAAAGGCAACAGTGTCTCTATGGGCTCCACACTTTTGTGGCTGAAATGAGTCTCCCGCGCTCGAAAATGACAAACGAAAGGACCCGAAGAATGCGAGTCGGGAGCTATTGAGCGATTTAAATCTATTTTGGTGTAGAAGTGACGCTTAAATATGAAGTATGCTGTCATGTCTGGTCAGTGCCATGCCTCCTTTTCTGCCCTGGGATAAACATAGCGCCTCCTGACCTTATGATAGTATGCAAATGCAATTTAATGATTCAGCTGATGCTAGAATACTTCAAAAGAAAAGATAGAATTATCCATTTCAAACAACATTATCAAAGATGCTTAGCATTTCCACCTCTATTGTGTGTGAGGGAGGGAGAGTGAAGTTTATAAAGAGAGGGCACGTGCAATGTGTACTCTAAGTTGTCTTACCCAGAATTCTCATTTAAGTGGTCTAGGTAGTGATCTCTCGTGCCACCTTCTGGGGGTGTCCTGCTGATAACATGTCTCTCCTGGCCTTAGAAAGGTCCATAGTGGTAACTCTTTCACATCCAGAAGTGTGCAGTAAATGTTTACTAGCAGCACTTGTATTGTAGTATTTTGTAACATTTGCATAGATTGCCTTTATTACTATGCTAAAGCGCTTGCCCACACAGATGGCATGCTGCCAGGCGTGGCGTGTGTGGTGGAAAGGCTGTTGTCGTTGGGTTTCAGCCTCATTCGGAGGGCTATCCATGCCATGTGTGATGCGATGAATGTGGTACGAGGCGATGTTTGGTGATGTGATGGATGAGGAAGTTTGTGAGAGACATGCACTTTTTAGATTGTGATTAGCTCTTCAGGCCCATTCATTGTGTTTGTGATTTTTCCCTTATGTTCAGTCAGCTTTCCTCTAATGCTGAGTAGCTGTCACTCTGCCCTGTCGACTCACCCAGTATTAACGTTCATCATTTTCAATGTTAAAGCATTTAATTGTTTGTGAATTGCTATCTTATATTTAGTTAATTTTTATGTCTGTCATAGCTGCCAAGTGGCCCGACTCATGGAATGTTTAATCTCCTATATGTAATAGTAAAATAAGACTACAAGTCACAGTAACTATAGTACAGGGATTGGTGGAGTACCTGGCAACATTTATTTTTACTGTTTGAGCACTTTCCTTCAACTAGACACTGGCCATTTTAGGTCATTTGTTTCAATCTGGAAACTTCTTGTGACTATTTGAGGTGATGTGATAAAGTTGCTGGCTAAAATAGCCTTAATATAGTACCAGCCCTTAGCCCACGCACTAAAGGTTCTGGTGGCTAAAAATGAACACTGCCAGAATGTGTCCATTGCTCTGAGAATTGCTATGATCTCAGCAGTGTCATAGACATAAATAGGGAATACGTCCGTTTCAGCCTATCAGGTTCACCCGACATTCAAATGTTGGTGCAATGTGATGGTTCTGTGGAAATATGGTAGCTCATTTCCACTAAGGGATTAGCTTCTGATTCCTTTGTGTAGTTAGCGGTTCAGTAGTCCTCCTTCAGCTTTACATTGAGAAGCTATGTGCTCTACTCACAGATAACAGTATAAAGATTCACCAATATGCTGATGATAGACAACTCTGCGTAAAAGTATCCTCTTCAGGCATCAAGTGCCTCAAACACTACTTGCATATCATCAAGACCTAAATATCTTGCACCCACCTGAAGCTTACCGCAAGAACTTGCCAAAAAAAATAAACAAGATACAATACAAATTCAGAGGGTGATGAGACACGCATGGGCTCAACTGTGATGGTTGGGGCCTTTTACTCCTGATGTCACAAGGCCCAACTTACTGTGGATTCTGAGCAACTGGGCCGAGTACTACCCTTTCTGTACTTGACTCTCAGTGGTGCTATGGTTGAGCAGTCCATTGGTCCTTTTGGGCGGGGGGTGGGGGGGGGGGGGGGGGGGGGGGGGACTGTGGAAACAGTTTAATGAACACAACTCATAATTCATATAGCGCACCACAATGTCAATACATCAATATCCAGTCAAATACTTATTTACATATTAAAAAGCAGTATTATTCTTCTAATTCTGCACACTCAAAGAAGTAATAACACAATCATCTTATGGTCAAGGCTCTAGTGTTTCAACTGCAAATCTGTTTCACCAGCTTTTCCTACCGTGGTTAGTGGTTTTCCCCATTCACTGGTGGTTGCTACCAGTGAATGCTCACTAGTAGACATTACTCAAGAGCCCACTCTGACTCTTAAAAAGCAGACAAAAGTGTCTTTGGTGCCACAGCGCCTACAGTAGGGAGACTCCCGGGGCCCTGTAGGCCCATATCAAACCTTACCCGCTCCAGGTGAGTGGAAGCTAAGTGTTCAGTGTCTCAGCGGGTGCCCCAACTGCGGGCCCACACGGTGCTCCAGTCCTGCTTGGTCGAGTCTGGCTGCATGTGAGCAGCACAGGATCTCCGTGAGCTTGCACAGCCAGCTCCAGCAGCGATCAGAAGTGCTCATGTGCTTCCTTCTCCAAGGTAAGTTCAGCGCTCCCCACGTGGATTCTAGCACTCCCCATCTGGTGCCAGTGAGCTCAAAGCACTCACGGCATCCTCCTCCATCCAGGGGGCAGGTCAGGGGCAATTTTATGATGCTTAATTTTTACCCAAGGGTTGCACTTCAGTTCAAGGTTGGTGTCCAGAGCTCCAAAAGTTAATTTGTACCAGCAGACCCTTCTTACACACGAGGTTGCCACACCACCTTCACACAAAGAGTCGGCCCTTCCTGCGCAGCAGTCCACCTCACGATGACCCCTCCTGGCATACGGGGCCGCTATTATGTCCGGCAATTGTCTCAGGACTTGGCAGTTTTCACATCCCTCCGGGCATACGGGGTCGCTGCAATGGTGCAGTATGGACTTCATGCTCTATACACAGCACTTTGATCTTGACTATCTTAAGGGCGACCTTCTCCTGACGAATATATGACGAAATCCCGCAATCCAAAATCCCGCATACCATGACTCCGCATTTATTACAACGCGGAGCCATTACTCCGCAATACTATCACTCCTCAAACTTTTACCCCGCATATAACTTTACCACGCATGTCTTTACAACGCAATTGTAGGATTTTCCAATTTTTTCTCAAAATTTGATTTATCTGTTTGGATTCTTGACTGTAATTCAAGATTAGTCTGATTGGTTCTCCTTCTGTAGAAGTTGTATCTTGTTTCTTTTTGAAGCAATCTGATCTTGTTGCTCGATTTGCCTTCTCCCAACATTTTTGTACAATATGATTGTTGTATTTCCTCTTTTGGAACCGTTTAATCGAGTTCTTGCTTTGTTTATGCCACTCAGTCTCTTCGTTGCGAATTCTCCTTAAGCAAAGGAATTCCCCATAAGGGATGCTTGATATTAGTGACTGTTGATGGAAGCTCGTTGCTTCTAGGGTCGCGTTGGTTGCTGTACCTTTCCAATGGAGTGTAGTTTCTATGTGATTATTGTTTACATATACCTCCGTGTCCAAGAAGATAGCTCTGGTTTGGTTTATGGTGTAGGTGAATTTTATGCCTGGTGTGCTGTTGTTCAGTATTGTAAAGTATTCCAGAAATTTTTCTTCTCCACCATTCCACACTATAAAGAGGTCATCAATGAACCTTTTCCAGGTTATAATGTGTTGAGTGTAGGTTTGGTACTTTTCATCCCATGCTGTTGTCTCCTCCCACCATCCTATTGCTGTACAGGCATAGTTAGGGCTAAATGAGAAGCCCATCGCGGCACCATTTATTTGTCTATATAACAGATCGCCGAAAATGAAGATGTTATTTGTGAGTAAGTTCTTTATCATCTCCATTAGCATGTCATTGTGGCTTTGATAATGGATGTTCCGTTCTTTTAGGAAATATTTGCACGCGTTCAGGCCCATATCATTGTCAATGTTAGTGTACAAAGAGATCACATCCATGGTGATCATGAGGAAGTTGGGTTGCCAAGTCAGTTGTTCTAAGATACAGAGGAAATCCGTTGTATCCTTTATGTAGGATTTTAGTAATTTCACCTGGGGACTTAAATAGAAATCAATGAAGTTTGACAAAGGTTCGAGTAAAGATCCATTTGCTGACACGATTGGTCTCCCTGGTGGTTTCGTGGGGTTTTTATGTATTTTTGGTAGAAAATACAAAGTTGCCGTTTTTGGGAAGTCAACTGTCAGGTGCAGGACTCCATGCTCGCACAGAACAAACATCTGAGGCAGCCTCTGACGCAGATCATCATAGCATTCATTATACTAAAACGGACCTCCTTACTATTGGTAAGAACAGTTTTCAAATCTGCCTCCACACCATAGACCCTGACTTGCTGCCCGCATATTGCAATATATGTAACATGTCACTTCCTACATTAAATAATACCGCTGAACCAATAGCTAAACTGAAGATGACACTGTTAAACTGCAGATCCATGATAAAGCATAAATCGGAAATCCACGACTTATTAAAAAACAACGACTTTGACGCAATGTTTCTTACTGAAACATGGTTAGAAGAATCATCCTCCCCCGACATTTTAGAAGCTATACCAGCCAACTACTGTCTTCTTAGAATCGACAGGTACAAACAACGAGGTGGGGGACTTGCACTCATTTGTAAAAAAGAGTTAGAGTGCACTCTAAATACTAAAACCATCATTAACAGTGAATGCAGTGTTTTTTCCATAAAACTAGATGCATTTAATACGATAACAGCTTTACTTATTTATCAACCCCCTGGATCTTCGGGTCCTTTTTGTGATCAACTTATAGAAGCAACGACCCAGCTGGCAATAAGACATAAAAACCTTATGATCTTAGGTGATCTGAATCTTCATTTTGAAGATATTAATGCAAAAGAAGCACAAACACTAAAGACCGCACTCAACTCATTGGGCTTAAAATTATTGTCCACTAATCCCACCCACCAACAAGGACACCTTCTAGACCCAATATTTGCTAGTTGGGTTGGAATCGACATTTTCCCCCCTATTCCGTTAATATGGTCTGACCATTATATGATAAACTTTGAAATACCAAATAGTCTCACTATGCATGCACCTTCCAAAACCATTTTCATAAACGCCGTAATTGGAAAAACTATACCCCGGACCGTTTTAAAAGCCCATTAGATGAACAACCTCTTGTCATGGGGCAATCCTTACAAGAGGCATGGAATAATTACGAACTTTAGCAAAGTAAGGCATTGGACAAAATAGCACCATGGACCACCAAACCTCCTGTCAGAAGAAGGAAATCAGAGCCGTGGTTCTCTGAAAAACTCCAACTTGCTAAAGCTCAATGCAAATCAGTGGAGCGCAAATGGAGAAAAAGCTATACACCTGAACTTAAGAAAAATTATACAACTAAGCTTAAAGAATATCATAAATTGATAAGAGAAGAGAAGAGTGCTTTCTTTAAAAACAGAATTGAGGAGGCAAACAATCCCAGGAAGGAAATGTTCTGCATCTATAAAGAACTAACAAATTCCTCACGCCTAGATACCCAAGACACGTATTCCTCAGAAATATGCGAACAAATAGCAGATTATTTTGTAGAAAAAGTAGAGAAAATCCATTCTACTTTCACTAAATCTACTAATTTGATTAATACTAATGTACCTATTAAAGCTCCTTCTACACATAATCTCACACTTAATAAGTTTATTACACCTGACAGAAAGGATCTACTTAAGATCATAAATGGAATACATTCAGGATCCCCCAATGATGTGTGCCCGCAGAAAAAGAGTAAGGACATTATGGAAAACAGACTTATTAATCACATCAGCCATATGATTACTTTATCCTTTCAGGAGTGTATGGTTCCAGAGGCTTGGAAAATAGCCCAAGTAATACCTTTAAAGAAAAAAACGAATATTCCCATTTCTCAGCTCCAAAACCTTAGACCAATCTCCCTTCTCCTGTACTGTGCCAAAATTATTGAAAAAAATAGTTAATAAACAACTTATGGCATTTTTGGAGGGAGAAACATTACTCCATCCATCCCAATCGGGATTTAGACCAGGTTATTCCACCGAATCCGCAGTCCTGTACTCCACAGAATACATCCGTAAGATGGTGGACGAGGGCGAGACGGCAGCGTTGGTCATGCTTGACCTTAGTGCAGCATTTGACACCATGCTGCACTCCACGCTGTTGTCTCGCCTCTCGGATTTAGGTGTGACAGGATCTGCTCTTGCCTGGATGGAATCCTTCCTTGCTAATAGATCGTTCCAGCTGTATTGCCCACCCTTTAAGTCATATCCTCGCAGCGTGAACCATGGGGTTCCACAGGGCTCCAGTTTGAGCCCTACTTTATTCAACATCTGCATGGAACCCCTGGCACACGTTGTAGAGAATTTTGGGGTGGGCATTGTCAGCTATGCTGACGATACTCAATTAATGTTCAAATTAACACCGGACAGTAAGGACTATGCCGCCAACTTCTCCAACTGTTTGGCGGCTGTAGCCACCTGGATGGACAACAATTGTCTCCGTTTAAATGGTCATTCAATAACAAGAGGAGCTTAGAGGGAATATTACGGGTATTAATGGGAAAGGCCCTCCACTCATCAAATACAATCAAAAAGATTCCCAAAACCCGGGACTAGTGTTAGTAATTATCTAGCAGGCATGCGACTATGATCAGCCCAAATTCTCAAAAGTAAAATTTGGGAAGAACACCCGATATAATTTCTATATTAAGGTGTTTGTTGTCTCTAATGCCTTACCGTCCTAAAACAGACATTTTAGTCTGTCGTTATCACTGATTGTGGGGGGTTCGTAATTTTTCAACTCGGCGCAACCAAAAGTGTCAGCCCTGTTTAGGACCATACACAGACCCACACATGTACCAAAATAATAAGGGAAAAAATGTGTGGCGGAGAGGAAGGCACCTCACGGGCGAACACCCTCGGGGCAATCTGGTCAGATGTTTACCAGAGACTTGGCCCCTTTCTCATCATAGGCGACCGTTCCTATTCCAGAATTTTGGTGAATAAGTGAAAAGAAAAGAAAGAAAGTGCATATCAAGGAGATTTAGAGCGTGGCTCCTTGGACAAACAAAACAGAGTGAAGGATAAAATCAACAACCACACCACTTAAACAACTTTTATTCATGAATTGGGTGTGTGAAGTTGAAATAAAAAGGAGGGTAGCTTAAAGTTGCATACCACTACCTGTGACCAACATGTTTCACTGCCCAGAAACCTTTATGGCAGATTCATCAGGGTCAATACTCTGTTACTGCACCCCCTTCCAACATCTTTTAAACAGGAAGCTGCCGAGTTGAAAAAATAAAATAAAAAAACTAAAATCACGACCAGTTCATAATCTAGACCACCCAAATGTTTGTACTTTTCATAGCAAAAAATATTCAATGTTAGATTATGTTTCCAAATTAATTTACCCTTATTCAGCTATGCTCCCTCGTACCAGCTGAACACAGGGTACTCCGCCTGAACAGTCGGTTGTCACATCAACCTGTAGGGTATTTATATGTAGTTAATATCATGAGTATACGTTGGCCAGCTCTCAGAAATGCCATTTTATGCGTGGGCTGCAAACCAATTGGAACAATTGCGTCACCCCAATGCATGTATATATATACCCCAGCAAGAGCATCAACAGAGAATGGTGGAAAACCTCTCTATTTTGCCACGTCAATACATGTTGTCTGACTAAATGGTGGCATTCAATGGTAACTGTGTCAAAAATGACCGACTACATATGTTTTATTTATAACAAAAAAATTTTAGTAGTATGTATAGAGTTAACCGTGGAGATGTTCACATATCATACATATTTTTTATTTTTTATGTTTTATGGCCAAGTGTTAAACAATCTATGCATGACAACCTCATTGCTGCTACTGGGCCAGTCATACCTAATTCAGAGACTATGCATTCATAACCTGCGGGGGGGAAGATGACAAACTAGCTAACCGGCTACCAGGCTAGCTATCAGCGTGTAACTGGCATCCTCACAACCCGGAAAGGAGTTATGACAAATAAGGCAAAATATTCATGCCGATCTTAAGTTACCTCCTCGGTGCATGAAACCGATATTCATAAATCGGGCTGGCAGCGGCGCCCGTGACCCAGAGCCCTCTCCTTACCGGACAAAAGAGGAACTTGGGCGTTGTATCATCCCAGGAACACCAAGCGGGAGCCGAAGTGCACAATTTAAACCTCCCAGCAAGGTAATCCCGCGTCGCGCACCACCATCACGTGATCGGCGGTTACCCCTGTCACGTGATGCGGGCTACACAGGGTGCAATGCTTCACTCACCGAACACGGGCGCCATTACAGAATGGCTAAATCAACCGGAATGGGTGGATTAAAGTGAATAGAAGTTATCGAGAAGCCTTCTCGAAAAAAACTTGATTGAGGAATGTAATAAAATCAAAGGGAAACTCACTTAACCCTCCTCATATATACCGATATTCTAGCCCTCATACATCGATTCCTCTGGGCTGTGTACATGCTCATAAGAGTGAAGGGGAATCCATAACTAATGTTGGCGCCATTACAGAGTGGTGAAAACATTACGAAATAACCCACCTCATATATATCAGTATTCAGGCCTCATACATCGATTCCTCTGAACTGTGTACATGCTCATAAGAGTGAAAGGAAATACATAGCTAATGTGGGCGCCATTGCAGAGTGGTGAGGACATTACGAGATTGTGTCTAAATAGTCTGAAGACACAGAAAAAATAATTATACACTTGACATTCGATTGGGGTAAAACACTAAGAATGAAGCATTTTATGTATATGTATATAGAATGTAGCGCAGGTGTATTGCTAATATCCAGTAATGATGGCAGATTGTGCAGCCCCAGAGCAATCGTTTTACAGTACTGTCAACCACACTGGCTATAGGGAGCCAAATCGGATAGCAGAGCATTGTAGGTGGTTAACCAGTTATTTAACCTTGTTCCACTCTATAATCTCATTAAGGCTCTGCTTGTCACTGCTCTCTCTGAAAATCCATTTTGCTTCCTTTGTAATCAGGATTGACTCAACGTTAGTAGGATTTCCCTTTACAGTTTCCAACACTGTCCATGTGAAGCTGTGTTTTTCTTTATAACAGTGTTGGACTAATTTGGTGGTCAACTTCCCAGCCCCGTTTAAATGGTGACAAGACAGAGGTCCTGGTGGTAGGGAAGGAAACCTCCATATGGTCTCGCGCATGGTGGCCTAGTGAACTGGGAGAACTACCCAGTCCTGTTAAATCGGTAAGAAACCTAGGGATCATGCTAGACTCGGATCTTTCTGGCAAATCCCAAGTTAATAAAACTACAGGAATATGCTTCGGCACACTAAAGGTTCTTCGAAAAATTATTGACCTTATTCCCACCAAAGCTAGAAAAGTATTAGTCCATGCTCTCATAACTCCCCACTTGGACTACGGAAATGCTCTCCTGATAGGTCTCAATCAGAAAGGCCTGCACCAGCTACAATGTATTCAAAATGCAGCTGCTCGAATGGGGCTAGGCCTTTCGAGAAGAACATCTACTAAAGCAGCCTTAACCAAGTTACATTGGCTTCCTGTCAAGGAAAGAATTAGATTCAAAAGCCTCTGCTATGCCCACCGAATAGCTCATAAAAAAGGCCCCATCTACCTCAGAAGCCTTCTGACCATCCATTGTCCGTTAAGAGACTTAAGATCATCAGGAATGATGCAATTCAAACTCCCTCGCATTACGAGAGCCAAAATGGGAGGTAAATCCTTCCGTTTTTTGGCCACTAAATATTGGAACGCCCTTCCACTTCCACTTCGGATGGAACCTTCCGAAACACTATTTAGGGCCAAATTGAAAACTTTTCTATTCCCTGAATAATTGCTGTCTTTACTCCCTCAGATTTCATCTCCCTCAGTTTATGATTTGTAAGCAGTTAGCGCGGGGACACACAGTTTTGTGCAGCCAGGCGCTTTATAAATGTTTTTATTATTATTATTATTAGGTATTTCCTTTCATCTGAGTCAATTAGTTCTTTAGTTTCCCATTGGTATAGTTTTTTATCCAATTCTCTTTTTATGTTATCCAGTGGGTTTGTTTTTAACCCTTCATAGTACAGGCGGTTGTTTAATTGTTCCATAGCTTCTGCAGTGTATAGGTCTCTATCCCATAACACTATGTTCCCGCCCTTATATGCTGATTTTATTTCAAAGCTTTGGTCATTTTTTAGGGAGGTTAAAGCTTCTCTTTCATTCTTTGACAAGTTGTCTCTACCCTTCATTTTAGTGATTTTATATAAATCATGGATAACTGCCTCCTGAAACATATCTATTTTGTTTCCCGGTGTTAGTTAGGGATAAAATTTGGATTTGGCCTTTAAATTGCTCATTCCTGCCCCTAATTGGGGTATTGCAGTGCTTAGGTTGATTTCTTGACCTTCTTCCGCATTTAGGTTCAATACAGTCAGGTATGCCTGAGACTCCTTCGCTTGTAAGGTAGATGTGGTTTAGGTTGTATTTTTGGTATTTTAGGTTTCTTTTCTCTTTCCGCAAAGAATTTGGCTAGTTTGATTTTTCGAATATATAAATACATATCTATTCTTGTTTGTGCCATGTCCATACGTTGAGTCGGGCAAAAGTTTATTCCTTTCTTTAGGAGTGAAGTTTCTGCTTCTGTAATTTGTCTCCCTGAAAGGTTGATTATCTGTAATTCCTCATTTATTTCCCCTTCTTCTGTTTCATTAGTCTGGTCTCTGCTCCCACTTTTTCGTTTGTAGTGGTTTCGCCTGCGGCTCCTCCTTGTTGGGGTTTGTAAATTTGGGTTGCCAAGCTCTCCCCCTTCCTCTTGCTCGGCCACGTGTATTTCTTTGCGCCCCATGGTGTTGTTCCCATTGTCGTTGTGTTAGAACTAGACGCATGTCCCCTAAAAAAGCCCTTTGTATTGGATCTAGATTGGAATCATCCTCGCTGTGTTCGGCTGATGTTAAGGACGCCATGCTTGATGATGAACTGGCTATATTTGTCTTTGGCAGTTTGAAGGGGTCGTATTTTCGGGCAAAAGTGAATATTCGCCCTTGCGCATAGTCGTTGGCATCTCTCTCGAATTTTGTTTGTTTTCTAATCCTTACTTCTTCTTCATGTTTTTCAATTTGTTTGTTTAAATCATCTTTGAATTTTGTCATTTCCGGGTTAAGTTTCAGAGTTTCTAGTTCTTTTTCCAATGCTCGTAGTTGTTCCTTTATTTTTTCAAGGGCAATCTCTATGTGTTTCACAAGTATTTTTATCAGTCCTAAGGAGGAGTTTAATGTGTGTTCTCCCCATTCTTGAAGCAAATCATTTGTTGCGTCCTGTTGGCTGGGCATTAGAAGTATACGTAGACCCCGCGGGACCCTTTCCACTTTCAAATATTTTTGTAAGGAGATTAGTTTCCATGATTTATTTATTTATTTTTTGTTTAGTTTTTCCCATGAGCGGAGTTTCTCCTTCGTGTCATTTTTTCCTTGTTCTTTATTGCTTTCCGCAGGTTTATTGGTGTCACTCTTTTCAAACATTGTAACAATGTGTTCTTTCCTTTTTGCATCCCGTTTATCCATATTGTAACTCTCTTTTGATTGATTCCCCTTCTCTTGGATATTCAGTGTTAATTAATCCTTTTTTGTCTTTCTTTCAAAAAACGATTCCGTTAGGATATCTCTCTTGTACGCAGGTAGTACCAAAGAAATCCATTCGTCCAATCCTCACTCGGATTATTATTGCAAGTTCAATTATTTACATGTGGGTACTGTTCCGCGTTTCAAAAAGAGTTTTTATGCCAAATTAAACGTTTTTCACAATATTGTGCTTAATCTGTTAGTAGATTGAACAGTTTCACCCAGATTCGTTCAGCCGGCGTACTTCACGGTCATACACTCTTGCCTTGGAATCATCCCTCCGCGGTAGGTGAGAGACCGCTTCCTTCCGTCTGCCGTTCGATGCTGGGGTCGTTCACACCAAATTGTTATCAATCACCGGTGAGCACCTCGGGAAGTCAATATCATCTACCGTATGGCTCCCTTCCTCTCCCGTCAGGCGCTGCTGCTTATGGACGTGTTGCTCCTGCAGTTGAGCCCAACTGCTGTCAATCTCAGCAAAAGTTCCCCGCTTCGGGGGAAGTTTGGAGTCGCAAATAACCAGAATCGTCAATCCACTGTGATAAAGGTTCTTATTTTATTTCTTAATCCATGGGGTATCAAAACAGATCAACCAACGCGTTTCGACAGCGTCCGCTGTCTTGATCACAGTCAGTTTGTGTGGGTGTGCTCACAAGTTTTAAAGATCCAACAACCATTGCAGGAAAACATGGTCACTCCCACTAATGGGCGTGTTCAAAACAACACAACAATCACAAGATGTAATGTGTGAGCGATAAGGATTCTGGGTGATGTCGTTTTTACATAACAGGATGTTTACAAATAAACATTGGAAATCGATGGAAACCCATTTGAAAACCTTATCGTATTTATCAATTCATATTGTTTTGTGGTTTTGAATTAGATCTGAATGTCTGATTAAATTTGCGGAGAGTGCCGCCCTCCAGTGGGCAAGAACTTATCGATTCATAACTTAATTCAGATCATGATGTGAGGAATGTGAGCATAGATTATCAAAAGTGAGGAAATGTGAGAAGGGATTTAAAGTAAATTATAAGTGATGTGATTTATATGTCAAACGGGATGGTATGCAGGAAACATGATATTTACAAATTCTCACTTCAGTCCTCAGAGGTGTATGTACAATTCTTCTGATTGATTCAGGCCATACGGAGTCATTGTTCTGAAATTCAATATATGCCTGGACTCTTTACGTTGTAAAAGTTTTTCGTTGGGGCCACCCCTGTCTGATAAAGTCATTGTTTCCAGGCCCCAGAAACGCAATTTTTTCCAGTCTCCATCATGGTTGGCCTCCATGTGTTTCGCAACGGCATTGCCCCTGTCCTTGTGTACTGTTGCAGGTACATGTTCCAGAATGCGTTTTTTTAACTCACAGATGGTGCTGCCAATATATCTCAATTTGCATGGGCATTCGATCATGTATATGGTGTATTTACTATTGCATGTTATGCATTCTTTAATTTGCCAAGTCTTTTTATTGAGCATAGTTATTTCTGTTGTTGGTTTGGCAATGTCACACACCTTGCAATTATAACATTTTATGAAGCCTTTTGTTTGTAACCATTGTTTCTTTTTTGTAGTTTTTTGGAAATGACTGTGAACTAATTGATCCTGTAAGTTTTTAGCTCTTCTGTATGTGATTACTGGATGTTTGCCCATTTTTTTGCCTATAGTTGGATCTAATTGTAGGATTTTCCAATTTTTTCTCAAAATTTGATTTATCTGTTTGGATTCTTGACTGTAATTCAAGATTAGTCTGACCCTAGAAGCAACGAGCTTCCATCAACAGTCACTAATATCAAGCATCCCTTATGGGGAATTCCTTCGCTTAAGGAGAATTTGCAGCGAAGAGACTGAGTGGCATAAACAAAGCAAGAACTCGATTAAACGGTTCCAAAAGAGGAAATACAACAATCATATTGTACAAAGACACACATCCATCCATCATAGAGTCACCACTGATGTGCAAAGCAGCCCTCTACGTCTAACCGATGTAGGCCAAGGGTGACTTAAGCATACAGAATGGAAACTTAACAAAAGTGAGTTAGCCTGTAGGCCTCACTCCAGTAACACAGGGTAAAAAGGATCTGCCTACCCCTACTGATCACTTTACTGTATGCTGCCACCACTGCACTCATGCAAAGTCGCGCCAACGTTGATGACGTCACAGAGGCACGGCATCGCGCGCGATGCCGCTGACGTCACCGACTCCATAATAGGCCCACGCCGGCGTGATGACATCCGATCCCTTTTTTCCACGTCGTCGACGCTAACGGTTTTCGAGGGATCCTCTGTAGCTGTTGGTAACTTTGTTATTGTTTGTTCTTTTTGGTGTGTAAGCATGGGCGGAAAATCCGTTCTGCTCGCTTTTCGGTAAATTCGCAATCCGCGAGATTCGCGAATTTCCCGCACAATCCGCAAGCGAAACGGATTGGGTCAAAAGTGCAAGCTGACTTTTGTAACTCTTTTAGAATGACGCCGGCAAGCTGCCAGAGCCATTCTAAAATAGTTACAAAAGTCAGCTTCAACGGGAAGCTCTAATAGATAAAGTAAAGCAGGTGCTCGAGTTGAAGCTCAAATTCAGTTACACAATCATTAATCACCCCAAACTTGGGGTGATTAATGATTGTGTAACTTATTTTGACCACCAACTCGAGCACCTGCTTTACTTTATGTATTAGTGCTTCCTGATGAAGCTCTTTGTAGCTATTTTAGAATGGCGCTGGCAGCTTGCCGGCGCCATTCTAAGTAGGGCTGAGGGCAGAAGGGCACAAAAGTGGGACAGAGGGCAGAAGGGGACAGAAATGAGTGGGGCAGAGGGCAGAAGGGCACAGAAACGAGTGGTACAGAGGGTAGAAGGGCATAAAAAACGAAAGGGTGGCAGTGATTAACCAGGCAAAAAAAAAAACCCCGCGAACACGCAGAGCGCCCCGCGAACACCCGCAAACACGCAAAGCGCCCCGCGAACACGCAAAAATAAAAAAAATCCGCAAATTCGCACGAACTCGCGAATTTTGCAGATCGTGAATTCGCAAAATTCGCCCATGCTTACTTCTTGCTTCTTATCTCCTGTCTTATCTCCTGTCGAGATGTCTACGAAGAGGACTGGATTCAAGCCATGCGGAGAATGCGGCAAGATGATGTCGATTACGGATACGCATGAGTGCTGTGTTTGGTGTTTGAGTTCGGACCATGACGTCAAAGAATGTTCTTCTTGTAGGAAGATGAATCCCAAGGCACTTCGTGAGAGGGAGGCTAAGCTCCTTGTTGCCAAGTTGAAGAACAAGAAGGATAGAAAGAGATCGAGGTCACAGACTCGTCGGTCTAGGTCGAGGTCTTGATCGAGGTCGCATTCGAGGTCGTCTTCGGCTCATGCTTCAAGGTCAAAAAAGAAGCACAAGAAGAAAAGTCATGAGTCTCGTCATCACTCTGGGAAGGACTCAGGCCTGAGACCGAAGTGGCAGGTAAAGTTGCTTCGCAAGGATGTGGTGACTCCAACTCCAGAGGTTCAAGTCTACGAGGGTGAGGCTTCACCTGCGGATTCGGCTGTTCATTCACCAAAGCTGTTATCAAATCCGTCTCCGGCTCCATCTCATTCACCTGTCCAGGAGGGTGAAGAAGAAGAAGAAGAAGAAGATGGAGGAGAAGAGGATGCTCCGTTGCCTGCGGGTTCATCGACCCCGGTGCACCGGCCTGAGGTAGAGGTGGAAGTCGAGAAGACTCCGCTCCCTCGAGAGCAGCCTGTGAGCTCTTACCCAGCTTTTCCGGCCCCAGGTCAGGACACTACTCAATTCCTGAATGCTATGTATGAAGTGTATTCCAGGGCTACCGGTATGCACCGGTTGGTCCCACAGGTCAATTGGCATACAATCTGGGTATTCCTCAGACTTATGCCATTCATGCTGGCTCCGACGCTGCCTTGGCATTTCTCGGCGCAGCCGAAGCCTTCGATGCCAAAGCCTTCGACGCCAAGACCATCGACGCCTTCGACGCTGATGCCGAATCCGATCCGACCTCGTGTTCAGCGGTCTGGTCCTCCGGCTTCGAGTTCGACGCCGGCTCCAGCTCCGACGAAGTCGATTCCGGATCCGTTGATATCTTTCCTGAAGGAGAGGTCGAGGCGTAAGGCCCAGAGGCTTCTGGAAGAGCGGAGGTACCGTGATACAGACATAGAAGAAGGTGTGCTGCAGGATTCGGAGGATGCTTTTGATGATCTAGGAGAAGCTAGTGGCCTTGAGCTGTCTCTTGTTTGGGAATTGGCCTCTGTTTCTGACGCCCCATCTAAGGATGTGACATTTTATCATGTAATTATAAGGAAGGCTGCAGATTTGTTGAATATAACACTGCCTACTGCAGAGTATAAGTCCAACTTACTATCAGAGGTCCTTCGTTCACCTTCCTCTGTTGTCGAGCCTATGCTCCCTTTCAATGATGCTTTGGCGGAGCCTTTATCTGAGGTTTGGAAGAGACCACTTACAGCTCCTGCTGGTTCGAGGGCTGTTGCGAGAAGGTACAGGGTGGCGCCTGGTGAGCTGGTCTTTTTATCTACGCACCCTTTACCAGAGAGCTTGGTAGTGCAGGCTGCCTCCTCGAAAAAATCTGCGGACGCTTTTCCACAGGTTCTTGGGGATAAGGAATCGAAGAAGCAGGACCAGGCTGCAAAAAAAGTCTTTTCCTCAGCAAGTATGGCGCTCAAATCAACAAATGCTACTTGTCTTATGGGACGCTATATCCATGCATTGATGGATTCAGTCAAACAGCTGGCTCCAAAGCTTCCTGAGGAGGTTAGGGAGGTCTTTCAAGAGGTGATAGCTGACACTCAGGCTGCCGCTAGGCAGGTCATTCAGAGTGGGCTGGACACTGCTGACTCGGTGGCTAGAGTGATGGGATCTTCAGTGGCCACAGGAGAGCTGCATGGCTAGAGTCCTACGAATTCTCTGCGGATGTTCAGGCTGCCTTGATGGATTTGCCCTTTTATGGGTCAGGTTTATTTGGAAAAAAGGCTGACGCTGCTTTAGAAAGGTTTAAGGACAGCAGAGCGACTGCAAGATCTTTGGGTCTACAGTCCAGGGGCACTGTGGGGAAAAAGATTCAGAGGTTTTGGCACTTACAAACAATCGCAACAGCAGCCGCAGCAGCAGCAACATTTGCTGTACAAGTTATACAGGGGCAGGCAAAGAGCTCGTCCTAGAGGTCATCAAGCTTCCTCCTCCTCTTCCTCTGCCACTACCCACCCCCCTCCCACAGCATCAAAGCAGCCCTAGATCCACCATTCCGGATCATGCGGGTCCTGTAGGGGGTCGGCTTACCTACTTTTTACGGGATTGGGAATCGGTTACGTCAGATCTTTGGGTTCTCAATCACGTGGAAAATGGGTATGCTCTTCCCTTTTGGGAATTTCCCCCAAAATACCTTAATTGCTCGGAAGACCACCTATTGCTTCTGCAGGAGGAAGTCCTGGCACTGTTGAGAAAAGGTGCGATAGAGGGGGTTCCAGAGCAGGAAAGGGGTCAGGGATACTACTCCTGGTATTTCCTGATCCCCAAGAAGGATGGCAGACTTCGTCCAATCCTGGATCTCAGGATCATGAACCTTTAACTGAAGCAGGAGAAGTTCAAGATGCTCACCCTTGCGCAGGTTCTTCGAGCGCTGCAGGAAGAAGACTGGATGGTGTTGATCGACTTTTTACGGTGGGATCACAGCATTACCAGTTTGTGGTCCTTCCGTTTGGTCTTACTACTGCGCCTCAAGTCTTCACCAAGGTGATGGCTGTGGTGGCGGCACATCTCAGAAGATCAGGGATTCCAGTATTCCCTTATCTGGATGATTGGCTGATCAAGGCAGAATCTCCAGAGAAAGTGCTCCATCATCTGCAAGACACAACTCAGTTGTTGTACAGGTTGGGTTTTTCGATAAATGTACCCAAATCTCACCTGGTGCCCTCCCAGCGCAACCTGTTCATTGGTGCAGTGCTGGATACGACTGTATGTCGGGCATTCCCTCCTCCTCAACGGATTCGCGACATAGAGGAAATGATTCCTTTATTTCACAATGGAGCGGTCGTTCCAGTCTTGAAGGTCCTTCGTCTGCTCGGTCTGATGGCTTCCTGCATTCTGCTGGTCAACCATGCATGCTGGCATATGAGGGCACTCCAGTGGTGCCTCCGCAGGCAGTGGTATCAACACAACGGAGATCTCAGGGAGTCGATCAGGATCTCCAGAGAAACTGCAGCGGATCTGTCCTGATGGAGCGCGGAGGGCAATCTGTCTCAAGGAAAGCCCTTCCATCTACCTCCATCGGTGGCCACGGTGATAACGGATACATCCACTCTAGGGTGGGGTGCTCATCTGGGGGATCTGGAGATCAAGGGTCTTTGGTCTCCAGAGGAAAGGTTGCTTCACATCAACCTTTTGGAGTTGTGGGCAATACGTCTAGCACTCAAGGCCTTCCTCCCTTCCCTTCGCGGTTGGTCGGTTCAGGTCCTGATGGACAACACCACCGTGATGTGGTATGTCAACAAGCAGGGAGGAGTAGGGTCGCAGTGTCTCTCCAGAGAGGCTCTGCGTCTCTCGTCCTGGGTTCAGGATCATCAGATTTGTCTGATGGCAAATCATCTGGCTGGAGTTCTAAACGTGCATGCAGACAGTCTCAGTCAGCAGTTCTCAGCCAACCACGAGTGGAGGCTTCATCCAGAGGTAGTTTGTCACGTCTTTCGGACGTGGGGAACTCCTCGGGTGGACCTGTTCGCCACTCACGAGAATGCTCACTGCCCGTCATTCTGCAGTCTCCAGTTTCCGATGCAGTGAGCCTTGGGAGGCGCGTTTCAGTTGAGTTGGGACTCATAACTCCTTTACGCGTTTCCTCCCATACCCTTGATTCCTCGGGTTCTGAGGAAGATTCGCCAAGACCGGGCCCAAGTCATTTTGATTGCCCCGGATTGGCCAAGAAGGGTGTGGTACACAGATCTTCTCCACCTCTCCTCGTGCCCACCGCTCCGTCTCCCTCTCAGGGCAGATCTCCTATCTCAGATGGAGGGGCAGGTTCGACACTCCCACCTCCAGACCTTACACCTTCATGCCTGGAGATTGAACGGGGCAACCTGAATTCCTTTTCTCTCCCACATGATGTGGTGGATGTCATTTTATCAGCCAGGCGTGACTCCACTAAGTCCATCTATTCATACAGATGGTCTAAATTTGTGTCTTGGTGTGGGGAGAAGTCCATTGACCCTTTGAGGGCTCGTTTATCTGACATACTTCAATTAGTTTTTTCCTGGCTCGGCAAGGGTTTGCTGTGGCTACAGTTAAGGGTTATCTTTCGGCTTTGTCGGCTTTTCTCTGCCTGCCGGATCAGCCGTCTTTGTTTAAATCTCCTGTGATTGTAAGGTTTTTAAAGGGCCTTACAAATAAATTTCCTCCTACTCCCTTTATTGTGCCTCAATGGGACTTGAATCTTGTGCTTACATTTCTGATGGGTTCTCCTTTGGAACCTTTGCACAAGTGGCCCATGAGACTTTTATCTTTTAAGACCGTCTTCTTGGTTGCAATTACCTCCGAAAGTAGAGTAAGTGAGCTTCAAGCTCTTAGTTCAAAGCCCCCATTCTTGACCATTCATGCTGAACGAATGGTTCTCAGGAATAGGGCTGCTTTTCTGCCTAAGGTGGTAACTCCTTTCCATCTAGGTCAGTCCATTACCCTACCTACCTTTTATCCTCCCCCTCACCCTTCCAAGGAGGAGGAGCGGCTTCACCGTATGGACCCCAAGAGGGCGGTGAGCTTTTATCTTGATAGATCAAAGGACTATCGAGTGGATGACCAGCTCTTCGTTGGATTTGCTGACTGCAGACAAGGAAGAGCTGTGCACAAGCGCACTCTCTCAAGATGGATTATACTATGCATCAAGATCTGCTACGCCCTGGCTGGTAAGGAACCTCCAGAGGGTATAAGAGCTCACTCTACTAGAGCAAAGTCTTCTACATCTGCTTTGTCTAGGGGTGTACCTGTAGAGGATATTTGTAGAGCGGCAACTTGGGCTTTCCTCCACACTTTCGCGAAACATGACTGCTTAGATACCGAAGTGAGGAGGGATGGTCACTTTATGCGTTCTGTCCTCCAGGATTTTCTGGTATGAAAGAGTGGACACCCTCCTCCGGGAGTGGGGACTGCTGTGGGACTCTATTCACAAGGTGAGGAATCTACTGGCTGATGTATCCATCAGAAGAACTAGTTACTTACCTTCGGTAACGATTTTTCTGGTGGATACAGTATCTGCCTGTGGATTCCTCACTGACCCACCCACCTCGCTGTTTTGTCCACTCTTCTATACCTGTGTTTATGACATTATTTTAATGAGTTACCGTAATGTTTATATTTTTATTGTCAAAGGAAAGGTTTTATTTCAATTGCTTTTCTGCATTGGTTTCACACTATGTGTGTTATCTTGACATTTGTGTACTGTGTATACTGTGTATATATCTACTGTTGTTGGTCCGTCCGTGTGCCTTGAAGGCACGTAAAAAAGGGCGGAACTGATGTCATCACGCCGGCGTGGGCCTATTATGGAGTCGGTAACGTCAGCGGAGTAGTGCGCGAAGCTGTGCCTCTGTGACATCGTCCACGTAAAGCTACAAAAAGAATTTCGGAATGTTGCTGACGCAAGGGGATATTCACAAGGTGCGGAATCCACAGGCAGATACTGTATCCACCAGAAAAATCGTTACCGAAGGTAAGTAACTTGTCCTTTTGGTACACTACTGACCCTGTGAAAGACTCCAAAGAAGAACTGTTGTGCTTCTTCTCTACAAAAAGGACTGCCACACTGCTGCTCTGCTGTGCTGCCTGGCTGCCCTCCAGCCTGAATGAGAAGGACTGAACCTGTATTTGGACCTAAGGCCACCATAGTGACTGCAAGGGCTAGTTGGCCGGCCTCCTGATCAGAGTCTCAGGGACAAAACAGGCCCCAACAACCTTGAATTCAGCACACACAGTCAGCCAGGTGTGAGTATTGCCTCCACAGAGTCGCACCCCACTTCTGGACCCTTTGAAGTGGGCCTGGAGGTGCTATGCCAGCATGCATCGCCTTGCCAAACTCGGCATAATAACTACTGTGTGCCGCATCCCTGATACAAGTCTTTGCATCGCAGCCCTGTAGCCCATTAGTATCGCCGCTGTGATACGCATCTCCTCGCACGGACTTCGCAATCCCCACTGAAGCTCCCCACAACCACTGCTGCATGATGCATCTCCTCACAAGGACCTCTTATCTCCTACCACAGCTCTTCGGAACCACTGATGCGCTACGCATCTCCACACAAGGATCGCTTGTCGCATCTGCTGTGCGATGCATCCTTGGCGCAGCATTTAAGGTACTCTTTTGAGCAGGCCCCTGTATCTGACACCCTCTCCATCGCGGTAAGCCTTTGACACATTACAGCACGACTTGATAACCATAGATGGCACTTTGTGCCTTTTGGCTCTATTTTCACTTACATCTATAAAATTGCATATATCCGGGTCTACTGTTTGGATTTTTGTTGTTTAGGTGTTAAATTAATAATTACATTTCACTCTGTTTTTCTAATTTGTTGTTTTATTTTTCTTGTGTTGTGGTTCAACTTTATTACTGCTTGAAGTGCTGCATAAGAACATTACATATTGCCTTTAATTACGGCAACCTACCATGGGGTTCAGCACAGGTTTATTTGGGGTATTTTGGGGTAGTCTGTGACTTTACAGTATCTGAGAATTATGGTTGCTGCTTAAGTAGGGTTTCATCCCCCCAGCCAGAGGCACAATTTCCTACACAAAGAGATAGTTATTGATTCAGCACCACATTCTTGTATGAGCGTGAATGCATCCTAGGTGCTCATAATCCATAACCAGAGGGCCATTTTACCCACATCTTTGACTTGGCTTTTTGCCTTGTAAAAGGACATTATGGAGATTCTTTACTCCTACCAGATAGCTGAACTGCTTTTAGCGCCTTGACTCCTTTCTGTATTTCTTCGTGCTATATAAAATGATCATTGATTCATTCATTGGGTCGTTTGTATTATAGATGGGTGAATGAGGGTGCATGCATTGACAAAGAATGCATATCGATTTGCTTCTTTCAGTTTGGAGAAAATGGAAAACACTGATGTGACAGTTGTGATTGTTACCAAAGTACCATGGAGAAGCTCTCTCAGACTGTGACATTTGGCCCTGTTACTCCCACCTCCTCGAAAATAAGCTTCAGATGCCTCGTAATTTTGTATCCTTATTCCTTTCCACAATGCTCTTGTAGCCCAACCTCTTTTCACAGATTATTTCACTTTCATCCCATTGTCCAATGTTTCGGGCTTTCTATTTGTTCTCTGTGTACCACAAAAGGTCAAAAGTGCTGAAAGTTAAAGAAAATGTCTGTGTCAAAAAACAGTGCCAAGGGCCAATTAACACCTCAAGGGCTTCCGTATGATCAACCTCCTGAGGCAGCTTTACTTTGATTGGAGCAGAGTCAGGGCTCATTTCTTTCCAACTGACCAGTTATTATACAGTTGAGGATTTGAGATGGTGCAGATGTAAATGAAACAGAACATTTTAAAGCCCTTTGTCTGAAGCTTGCAGCCAGAATGCTTATACTGTATTCTGGATTGTAAGGATTTCATGGTTTTTGTGTGCACCCAGTAAATCATCCTACGGGTGGGGCACAGATTCTTGCAGTAGTCATGTTACTGTAGTAGCATGGCAACAGGTACTACATAACACTTTATATTGACATATTTACGTGATAATTTTACCGATTCATGGAATCTTTCAGATTAGTCCGTCTCAAGCATGACAGTAAATTCAGATGTTATGAGTTCCTTTCCAAACTCCCAAATGGATCACTATTTCTCAGATTGTCTCTTAGTGTGATGAACTGAAGAAAGGCGACTATGAAAGCAGATAAATATTCTCACTTTGCCCTTATTTGACGTTTGTTCTCAACAATAATTATTCCTTTCTAATGTCTTTTTTATTGTACAGGCAGTTGAAAGAAATTGAAGATAAGATTCTCGAAGTGCTCTCGTCATCAGAAGGCAACATTTTAGAAGACGAGACTGCCATCAAAATCTTGTCCTCCTCCAAGGTTCTTGCTAATGAAATTACTGAGAAGCAGGCTGTGGCTGAGATAACCGAGCAGAAAATTGACACAGCCCGATTGGGCTATCGACCAATTGCTGTCCATTCATCAATCCTCTTCTTTTCGATTGCTGATCTGGCGAATATCGAGCCCATGTACCAGTACTCGCTCATTTGGTTCATTAATCTTTTCATCATGTCAATCGACCATTCAGAAAAATCTGAAGATTTGGAAACGAGGTATGTAACTATAGAGTTTGTTGGGAAATATTTTATACATCAGAGATATTTTTTAGATAGGAGTCATAATCTCATCTATGGGAAGTCAGGTCTCGTCATACCTGCCCTAGTTGGATACATCTAGATTTCTATGACGTGGAACAAAATTCTTTCAGGATGTCAATGGTCTCTTGATCATTCGTGGTTGTGATGAATATTAGGAATATATAATCGACAATACTTGACATTGTTCATTTTACATGTCTTTGGTTGTACTATTCATATTACTCTACTTTATAAGTGCAACAATGGTGCCACATTGTTTCTGTGCTAAGGGCATGTATTGCCGAAGTGTTTGAGGACATATGTTTAGTGTAGCGTTAAAGTAGAGGAAAGGGGGACCCCACGCGTTCAGGAAAACAAAGAGGGGCACAAATCCCCTTTTTCTCTACCAAGATGACTTTTTTCCCCTAAACACTTCATATTAGGGTCAACATAATTTTCCCTATTCCCATTTTCTCATAAATATCATTGTAGACAAACATGTTTAGATTCATTTTTAGCAATGCATT
Source organism: Lissotriton vulgaris (assembly GCF_964263255.1). NCBI lineage: Eukaryota > Metazoa > Chordata > Amphibia > Caudata > Salamandridae > Lissotriton > Lissotriton vulgaris. Next base: position 504,196,287 of record NC_141687.1, on the reverse strand, counting down.
TATTTTTTCCATTTAAAAACATACAAATTACATTACAAAAAATCAAATGTCTCTACCGAAGTCAATGGATTACTCTTTTATGCGAACTAAAATATTAATCCAACTTAATGAATTACTCATTGCAAGTGGTGGAAACCCATATAGCAGTGCATTCATTGCACTTTGTACTAAATTGAATAAACATTAAAAAGACAATTTCAAGAGCAACGTTTTTGTAATACTGCAGAACGCATCTTTTGGTACACAGCATTCCTCTACACACTCTGCACATTTACAGTATATCTAGAAACTCAAATCATTTTAGGTAAAACATCTGTCTAATTTCTATGCACACTTTTTCTTAGCATTAAGTAAGTACATTTTATTGTTTGATTATTTAAAATTATACAATATGTACTTGTAAAAATTACCACATATGATATACAATTTAACATTAAAATGAATTCATTTAGGGAAGTAAACGCCATTTTTATTTTACTAGGCTAAAATTCTTTGTTTAAATACCAAGTACAAGAAACTGGCTCCATATATACTACACCAAAATGAGGTATAGTGTGTATAGAGTCCAAGTGTCCCCAGAGGTAGGCAGAGGTTTAAAGTTAGATAGAACCTTACTCTCTGATTGTAGCTTGGTCAAGCAGTAAGGCAGTATCAGAGGACAGTGTTAAGCATTTGATCAATCAATCAATCAGGGGGTTTAAAGCACAACTCACCTGCGAGGGTCTCAAGGCGCTGGGGAGGGAGGGGTTTAGCAGATCCGTTGTCATTTGAAGAGCGAGGTCTTGAGGTCCTTCCTGAACGTGTCAGGGTCGGGGATCGTCTGATGTTCAAAGGGAGCACATTCCAGGTATTTGCCGCAATGTAGGAAAAGGCTTTCCCACCTGCTCTGGTTCTGCAGATGCGGGGGACCTCTGCCAGGGTGAGGTTGGCCGAGCGGAGGTTCCTCTTGGGTATGTGGAGGGATAGTCATTTCTTTGAGGTAAGTGGAGCTGGAGTTGTTGAAGCATTTGTAGGCGTGGGTGAGGAGTTTGAAGGTGATCCTCTTCTCGACAGGGAGCCAATGGAGGTCACGAAGTAGTTGGGTCATGTGTTCGTGGCGCAGAGTACCGAGGATGAGTCTGGCTGCAGCGTTGTGGATGGTCTGGAGTTTGTGTAGCAGGGTTCTGTTGATTCCGTTGTAAAGGGCGTTGCAATAGTCCAGTCTGCTGGTTACGAGTGTGTCGGTAAAGGTCTTCCAGCAGTCTAGGGAGATCCATTTGAAGGTCTTATGGAGGACGCGCAGGCAGTTAAAAATGTGGTGGAGGCGACGGCGTTTCATGGAGAGGGAGGAGTCGAGGATGATGCAGAGATTTTGTGCGTGGTCCGTAGGGGTGGGGGTATTTCCGAGGCTGGTGGGCCACCGGGTGTTGTCCCATGTGGAGGTGCAAGGCCCAAGGAAGAGGATCTTGGTCTTCTCTGAGTTGAGCTCCAGGCAGCTGTCCTTCATCCAGTCTGCCACATGCTTCATTCCTTCCTGGAAACTGAGTCTGGTATCTTCAGGATTCTTCGTGAGTGAGAGGATGAGCTGGGTGTCGTCTGCGTAGGATATGATGCTGAGCCTGTGCTGTCGGATGATGGTCTCAAGGGGGGCCATGTAGATGGTGAAGAGCGTGGGGCTCAGTGATGATCCTTCTGGTACTCCGCAGATGATGTTGGTGGGTTCGGAGAGGAAGGGGGGAGTCTGATCCTCTAGGTTCGGCCAGAGTGGAAGAATTGGATCCAGTGGAGGGCGACTCTCTGTATTCCGGCGTCGTGGAGTCTGGCTGCAAGTGTGCGGTGTGAGAAGGTGTTGAATGCTGCAGAAAGGTCCAGAAGGATGAGGGCCACAGCGTTTACTTGGTCGAGTAGCATGCAGATGTCGTCAGTGGTGGCAAGGAGGGTGGTTGCTGCGGAATCCAGACTGGGAGGCGTCCAGGATGGAAATATCTTCTACGAAGACGGTCAGTTGGGTGTTTATGAGTCTCTCTGTGATTTGGGAAGGGGAGGAGAGAGATGGGCCAGTAGTTTTTCAGATCGGTAGGGTCGGCTGTGGGCTTCTTGAGGAGGGGGTTAACCTCCGCCCTCTTCCAAACGTCTGGGAAAATGCCAGACTTGAAGGAGGAGTTGATGGTGTGGTGTAGCTCGGGTGCGATGGTGGCAGCTGCCCTGGGGAATATGTGAGGTGGGCAGTGATCCGTTGGGGCTGCTGAGTGGGTTTTCATCATGGTCTCGGTAATGAGTTACGTGTTGGCTGGGTCCCAGCTCATGATGGTAGGTTTCTCAGTGGTTTCAGGGGGGGGGGGGTGGTGTCCAGTGTCTGTTGTTGTTTGCTGAAGTTGTCGTAGAGGCTCTTTATTTTCAGATGGAAGTAGGCGCTGAGCTTGTCGCAGAGTTCTTGGGAAGGTGTGATGTCCGTGACCTCGCAGGGAGGGTTTGTGAATTGCTTTATGACGTTGAACAGCTCCTTGGCGTGGGACGAGTTGATCTGGAGCTTGTCTCTAATGACGGTCTGTTTGGTGCCTCTTATGCACTGGTGGTAGTTCTTTGATGTACACACTCAGTCAGAAAATGAATTCACACACTCAAGAACTGAACTCTAGGCCAATTGTTTTTGTATAAAAATATACTGTTGTTTATTTTTAGAACCAAGCAAGCCTGGCACTGTAATAAGTTATTGGATATAGAGCAGTATGAAAATGCAATAGAAATTGTAATTTGCTTGATTTACAGGGGAGCAGTAGTATGCAACACTTAGCAAATACAGTACATTGTGATGAATAGGCTTTTTCCGTAAATTACAGGTAAGTTACTTTTTTATTTTACTTTTTTAACTCAGTGCTGGATACCTAGATTCAGAACTGGGACATTTCCTGCAAACAGGTAAGTAAATACATTTTGGTAATTTGTGTGATTTTTTAAAGAATATTTTCAGATTTCAAAACTCCACACAAAAAGTGTCAATGTTATCCTATGGGAGGAAAACAGGTTAAAGGTTTACAGGTAAGTAAACAACTGTGGGAGTTAAGGTTCTAGGGTTAGACTCAGGGGTCCCCCAGGGTCAGTGATGCACTGTTGTTGCACCGTCAGCGGCACTAGGGCGGCCGGTTGCAGAGTGTTGAGGCCCAATGTTTATCCAATAGGGGATCGGGAATAGGGACTCCAGCTGGTGGCTGTTGGCAAGCAGGCCACTGGGTGTGGGAGCAAAGCTCCTGGGGTTAAAGTCAGGGCAAATAGGGAGACAAAGTAGCACAAAAGGTGCACCCTCAGCAGCACTGTGGCGGCCGGGTGCAGAGTGCTGTTTCGACGTCGGGCGCCCTGTTGTTTTCTATGGAGAACGTCCGGTTTGAAAAAGCACTGCAGACAGGGAGACGAAGGACTTCAGGGTTCGACCACCATTTGGAGAGGTAAGTTGGGAAGTTAAGGGTTGGCTAGGCACCGTCGGTTTGGGCACAAAAGACTGTGGGGCATTGGGTACAGGGGTGCCTTTTGGGGTCGGATCTTCTTACCAACTCCTGGTCACAGTTAGGGGGGGCCTTGTGGATTTAGGCTGCAGGCGTCGGCTGGAGGCTTGAGGCAGATCAGGGGTCGCCGGATCTCAGGGCAGGATCGCCGGGGTGACCTCCTCGTGTGTTTTTTCCACTCGAGCTCGGGCCGGGTTCGGCAGGTGCAGAGTGGGCTGGATTTGTGGTCTCTGGCTGGCACCAGGAGCTGCAGTTTGAACAAATCTGGTGTTCACGGGAGATGTAGTCTTCAGAATTGAAGGTAGGCAGGTCCTCCGGGTTTCTTGAGGTTGCTGGCTGCAGGACACACCGGGATTTTGCAGGAGCAGATTCGAGGGGAGACCAGCCTGTAAGGCTGGGGCCAAGTCAGTGGGCTTCGTCCTCTTGTTAGCTCTGCACGGCTCTTTGGTCCTTCTTTTTATCTTGTCATTTCTGGATCTGAGGAAGCAAGGTTCAGGGTGCCCCCTAAATACTACATTTAGGTACGTTACAGGTAGGTAAAGGGCAGGTGCCAATGGATCCCTTCCCTGGGGTGGGTACACCCCTATTCTGCCACTCTCCAGTGGGAGGGGGGCAAGAGCCTGTTCCTGGTTGGCTGAGTCCCCCCATCCTCAAGATGACAGGGACTCGAGGTTGTTCTTCACCTCGCCTCCCCCACCACAGGGTTGGAATTGGCAGAGGTGGGCACAACTCTCTTCCTCACTTGTTTTTCCCGCCGGTTCCCCTGCCCAAAGTGGGGGGTAGAACCAGTTTGTGAGCCTCCCAGGACCATTTGGTCCTGGGAGGCTCACAAAGGCGGCATGCCTTTGAAGCTTCTCCTTCGTGAACCCTGCTTGGCCCCTCATCCCAGGATGTGCGTAGTTTCTGGCCCGAGAGCAGCAGCTCTCGACCCAGGGTTCCAGAAACATGTCTGGTAGTGGCATCCTAGGCAGCCACTCAGTCAGGTCACTAGAAGTTGGTCAAGTTTCAAAGGGCATCTCTAAGATGCCCTCTGTTGTGCATTTTACATTAAATCCCACACTGGCATCAGTGTGGGTTTAATGTGCTGAGAAGTTTGATACCAAACTTCCCAGTCTTCAGTGTAGCCATTATGGTTGTGGAGTTCATAATGACAAACTCCCAGCACCATATACTCTTAATGGCAGCACTGCACTTATAGTGCCCAGGAATGGACTTGGGCACTATAGGGGTACAGGGCTCATGCACCTGTACCTTCACCGCTGGCATAAGGCACCCAGCTAGAAGGGTGACTGATGTATGCCAGGGCAGTGGTTTGTGGGCATGGCACACAGGGATGTCGACTCTTCACTTTGTTCTGCGCCAAGACATGCAGCCTGCAAAGGCAGTGTGTGAGTGTCCGGGTACTGGGGCTATAAGGGTGGCACAATAAGCCCTGCAGCCCTTAGAGGCCTTCTCTGGTCACAGTAGCCTCAATGCAGTTTTAGGGAAGGAACATAGGCCCTGGGTACCTGATTAGCAGGAGCCCAGGGAACACTCAGTCAAAGAAAAGGAGCAATTCAGCAAAAAGTGGGAGCATACCATGCACGAAAGAGGGCGCTTTCTCACACCAAGGTAAACACTACATGTATTTTCGAAAAAAAACACCACATGTATTTTTAATTAAAACAACTAACAGGAACCTGATTCCTTTTCTTAGTATCTTACTAGGTATCTTAAAGGTTCATATTGAAATATTTATTCACATCGTTTTAAGAGTGAAACTGAGTAAAAGATTATTTTAAAATAAACTACATTTTCTTTGGCTACCTTTTAGTTTATCTCTCCTTAACCCCTCCCCTGCTGGTGATGGAACCGCTCCGTCACCAGCCACGGACGCGCTGTGCTGATGACGGAGCGGTTCCGTCACGGTCCGCTCGGCGTGCCTGCGCGGTGCGGATTCCGCGCCTGCGCTGGATGTTCTGTTGAGCGGGCGGGGCCGTGACGGAACCGCTCAGTCATCAACACAGCGCACCCGAGGCTCGTGACGGAGCGGTTCCGGCACGAGTACGGGAGCGCCGCGCGGCCCCCCAACCCCTTAGCGCTGCGGCGGAATTGCCGGCGCAGCGAAGGGGTTAAAACACCTTTCTCTCTTTCAATTTACATCTTCTTCAATATCGAGCCAACTTGTTGCTGTTGCAAAAAACGTATGGAGTTTGTTTAAAATCTGAGCTCCTTGCTACAACTGCACAAAAAACTGGCCTCTCGTTATCCTTAAGATTCCCCACATACACACCTCCATCCTCTTCTCTAAAACAATTCATTTTATCTTCCCTATAAACATGCTGAGCTGCCGCTTGACACCGCCTCTGTGTTTTGGGGATTTTGGAAGGTGCGGGACCCAGTGAGAACGCTCTTTTAATTGTCTTATAACGTGTGTTGTAGAGATTGCTTTAAACCTGTTTAAATCAAGGAGACTGTCTCACTGTTTCCATTGCACTAAACCCTCCAGTCCGCCGTCGGCTTTCACCCATTTGTTGTGGAGATAGTTGTGTTGTTCCGGTTGAGAGCCCATCAGCCTTACTTCCGGTTAGCCCCCATCTTTGACCAGGTGACGGTCTAGATACTATATTAGATGACACTTACTCGAACGCGCAGCGGGCACGCCGAAGGCGTGCCAAAGGCTAGTCTGTCTGCGCCAAATCGTCCCAGGCAGGGCCCAGGGGCCAGTACCCCGGCTAGTTTGAGATCACACAGCAGGATAAGGTACCCTTTGATTAACTCTATAAGCTATCCTAGCCAAGCTCTGCCTGCAGAAAACATGATATCAACGTAGAGAGGAAAACATTAAAGTACTCCCACTGCAACATAAACCTAACAGGCAGTAACCACAAAAACAGTCTGAAGGGTAATCTACAAATGCTCTTACTGAACTGTTGTTCACTGCCCAAACATAAATATGAAATCTGTGATATTCTGGAACAAAAAAAGGCCCCATACATTATTTGTAACTGAGACATGGCTAAATGAGTGGCTGACCATGATATTTTGGATGCACTCCCAGACGGCTGTGAGATACAAAGACAGGATCGAGTAGGTCAAAGAGGGAGCACAATTGCGAATGTTCTTAAATCTGCTATAAAGTGCAGCATCAAGGAAGCTAACGTAGATAACTGTGAGGGTTTCCTCTTCATATTGTCAGTGGCTGGAGACCAGTCCATAGCAGGCTTTCTGATATATCGACCTCAAGGCCCATCAGCTCAGTTCCTGGCAAGTCTGGGAGAGAAAGTGACTCAACCAGCCCTACGGTATAAGAACTTCCTCATACTAGGGGATCTGAACATACATTTTGATAATATGGAAAACCAAGAGGCCAAAACCCTCTGCTTACCTTTTGGAACATTGAATCTAGTCCAAAAAGTGATAATGCCTACACACCAAGGAGGGCACATTTTAGATCCCATATTTACCAGCTCTATGGTGACAGAGGTGGGGATGTCTTGGCCAATTCCTTGGTCAGTCCACCAACTAGTTCCTTTCTCTATACCTGTACATAGACCCAGGACAGAGAAACCAGTGTTGAAAGTCATAAGGAGGAAGTGTTCTAAATTTAACGCCAACTCCTTTTCTGAGGCACTTTTGAGGAACAATCTCAAATTAGAGAAGGATATTAATATCGCCAATAGGCAGTTTGAGACTTGAATAACAGAGGCACTGGATGAGATTGCGCCTTGGAGCACTAGGAGTCCTAAGAGATACAAAGCTTCAGCACCCTGGTTTAATGAAACCTTAGCGAGAACCAAAAAGGAGTGTAAGAGGCTTGAACGTGCATGGCGTAAGGGCTATTGTAGTAAGGTGAAAGAGAGTTACAGAAAGTAACAAAAAAAGGCCATGCTCTAGTAAAGAAAACCAGATGTGATTTCTACACAGAAAAAAATGAAAAAGCAAGTAACTCCTCAAAAGAAATGTTTTCTATACTCAAAGCACTTCAAGCTTGCGATAATGCAAACTATGAGGCTAGCACCTAATTAGAGAATTGCAATATAATAGCCGAATATTTCGCCGACAAAGTTACAAAAATATATGACTCCTTTCCAGTGGAAGCCCGTCAGGGGGTTTCAACTGAGTGTAAAACAGGTATCACATTTTTAGGTGATACCCTGGACTCATTCACTGTACAGGAGCTAGATGAGTTAAAACTCACAGCAACAGGAATCAAATCTGGATCCCCAGTAGATCCTGCTCGCCAGGAACAATTAATGATGGGTGGCAATCTTATTTTGCCTTACATCTCAGAACTAATTGCATGCTCGTTTCAGACGGGTGAGGTCCCCCAAAAATGGAAGCAGGCGATAGTGTGCTCAATAAAAAAGAAGCCATCTATAGACAAAACCGTTTTGGAAAATCTTCGTCCCATTTCGCTTTTACCATTTGTCGCAAAGATTGCTGAAAAAGTAGTGAGTAAGCAGCTAACGAATCACATCATGAAGAATGACTTACTGCATCCATCACAATCTGGCTTTAGAGCTGTACATTCTACAGAATCAGCCCTACTCTTGGCCACGGACACTATGAGAAATGGATGAAGGCCAAACGGCAGCAATGATCCTGTTGGATTTCAGTGCAGCCTTTGATACCATCTCACATGGGCTGCTCCTTCACAGACTAGAGGAATGCGGTATCAGAAGTACTGCATTACGATGGTTGGCATCCTTTCTCTCTTCACGAAGCTTCCAAGTTGCCCAACAATCACACCTGTCTAAGAGCATCCCTCTACCTCAGGGAGTGCCACAGGTATCGATATTGAGTCCCACATGATTCAATCTATATGTGGGACCATTGGTAGATCTTGTAGAAGAGCATAATGTGACGATCGTGTCGTATGCTGACGACACACAGTTGATTGTGATGCTGTCTAAAAATAGCGAACAAACAGCTCTCCAATTCTCCATGTGTTTGGACGGAGTAGCAAAATGGATGACAAGTCAATGTCTAAAGCTGAATGGGAACAAGATCAAGTTAATGATTGTGGGCAAGGCCCCAAACATCTGGACTTCCGCTTGGTGGCCAGAGGCATTAGGCGAACTACCGAGCCCAAATACGGAGGTGAAAAACCTCTAAGTTTGGTTTGATCCCAGATTATCATTCGACAGTCAAATTCGGAAAGGTATTGGGAAATGCTTTGGAATACTAAAAAGATCCTCGACTTACTAGCATTGAATGCTAGGAAAACTATTGTACATGCCTTAGTGACCTCCCAACTAGACTATGGCAATGTACTATATCTAGGGACATCCAAATGGGGGTTGACGAAACTCCAGTCAGTGCAGAATGCAGAAGCTCGGTTAGTGCTGGGCCTTCTGAAAGGAGCAGGACTGGTAGGAATACACTACCGGAGAACCAAAGATTGGAGCCCTGCGAAACCAGGTATCGCAGACACCTGAAGACTTGGTTATTCTCCTCGGCAGCTTAGAGGTCCTTCAGAACTGTGGTTCAAGTAGCTGACTAAGCCTCCCTCCCTTTATGCGAGTCTGTTTTAGCGTGGGGACACACCGGTGGTGTAACCATGTGCTCTATAAAAAAAAAAAAAATACAGAAGTGTGACCACAAGAACATGACAAAATCCAAACTTTGGACTGAAAAAGGCCTTGTTGTTAGCTGGGGAAGAACACTTATATTACACGCTGCCATTTTTCCTGGGGTTTTAAAAATCCCTTCACCAGAGGTGGAAACATGGGCACTGCCTTCTGTTGTAATGAGACATTTAGGGTTGGTAGCTTCTGAAGGGAAGACATTCCTGAGCACTGCCCTACTATCCCATAGCTGTCTTATTAACTTAAGAAGCTGTCTTATTAACTTAAGATAGCATCCTGTCTTCTTTAGCTTCTTATCCTTTTCTCTTACATTCTGGTTGACTTAAAAGGACCTACACCTAAATAAAACACACTTGAATCTGGAATGCAATTTACGAAAGGTGGGAGTTTTGGGATGGTGGTCAGGGAGCAAGCCCTCTCATTAATAGTAGGGCACAGGCGGGACAAGAGGGCAGCTGTAGAGGCACTGGAGCACACCATTTTAGACCCAGAGGCGCATCTGGTGAGAGATGATAACAAGGACACATGACACACATTAAGCCTCAAACAACAGGAATACAGAGACCAGGTGACGGAGTCAGCCAAGGCCGTAACTAGGGCAGCACTGCACTGGGTGTTTGAGATGGGGGATACGACAGGGAAATTGCTCACGATAAACGTGACCGGGCAAACCTCGAATGATGGGGAGCATCTCCGAGATCCCCAAGAGATCGCCGATACCCTTGCTACCTATTATTCATGTATTTATTTAACAGAGTCTACATCCACTGTGGAACAGGAGCCCAGATTACTACCGATGCCCAGGCCGCTGGCGCAAACCGCCTCTTAGTTCCCATGTTGAATAGTTACCAAATAAAGAGACGGGCGCTGGAAGCAGGAATCAAGAACAGAGTTTAATTCTCATGAGGAGAGCCAGTCATTTCGGACACGAAACACGGTGTCTTTCAGGAGGTGCTCTAACAAGTGAGCTGAGACTCTTTCTTTTATACCTTACAAAACACTTGATAGTACAATCAGGACAGTGTGACGCAAAGGAAAAGACATCCCTATAATCCTCGTGTCAATCCTACCCCACATATGTTCACAATAGGGACCCTTGACCTGCTGATAAGAGGGGAGGGCAATCACGCAGCTGAGTGTTCCGTCAACTGTTTAGGATGTGTGCGTCTGATCATAGCCCAGGGGGTGGGGTGGCTAGGATCAATAGTGGGTCCTTTGAAGAGGAGTGACTTCATACAATAAGGGCAGTAAATGGTATCTCCTGGCTTAGGCGATGGCCTCGGACATGTGTGGTCAGCCGGACTCGGGGGAAGGGGTCATCAAAGGAGGGGTATTCATGCTGCGTGGGCAATCGAGCGCGGAGGGAAGGCTTGTCAACAGAGGGGCATTCATGGAAGGAAAGGAGGTGTTGGTCAGGCGCGGCCGTGGCTCTCAAGGACAGGGTCTTGCAGAAGAAGAAGGTTTACGGCTTGCCCATGTGAGGAGAAGGGAGGGGGAGCCAGGGTGGACACGGGGACAGAGTCACATAGAGAGAGAGATCTTATGACCCGTACAAGAGAGAGCGGGGGCAGTCAGGTGCAGCTGGGGAGGGCTATGTCAGCTAAGGCGAAGGATGCCTCTTCAAGAGGGAATGGGGGGGGTTTTGTGCGGGTCAAGCAGGAGAGTTGCCTTTCACAGCAGGGTCGCGCAGAGGGAGAGGGTTTCATGGTCTAGGCATGAGAGAGGGGGTGTAAGATACGCGCAGGAGGGAAGCCGGGGATTCCAATGGGTAAAAGGCCATGGTGCCTAGAATGGCTGTGCATATGCATATAGGTATGGGCTCTTACTGGCAGAGTGATACGGTCAATAGTTTACGGTATTCATGGTGCTCACAGGGAGAGGAGTGGGAGAAGAAGGGAAATGAATGCTGTTTATGTACATCAATTTCTTCAACTTCCACAGTCGCCCCTTTTTACATTACAGCAGTCATTTTTGTAATTGATGGGGTAGACAGGCATCGTTGATGAATTAGCATTTTGTCGATACTAACATTTGGCGTACAATCATAGACAGTTGAGGTGATGGGCAGAATGCAGCACATAGGAAATTGCATTTCGTTGTGTTCCTGACAATTAAACGCACTACATAGCATAAATCTTTCTAACTTAAAAATGTGACCAATGAACAGTTTTGACCAGGTAGTTGAGAGCGGAATTCAGTTCAATACACAAGATTTCTTCGTCACAGTGTCTTTTTATCATTGAGCCATCACTGGTAGGCTCTAGTCCGTGTACTTTCGTTGGCGCTGTTGAGCACCGGCGGTGGAGCTATAGGTCCAGCTCGGTTCTATCCTTACGCGTTGCAGGGTGCGGTCAGTCCTCTGCTGTTAGACCATAGTCCTGTTCCCTAAACAATCCGTTTGGCGGCGCCTTATGCTCGGCACCTATATTTTCTGTGGCAACACCCTATTCCCACTGGAATGCAGTTCTTTCCTTTGGCAAAAAGTCACGTGGAAAAGAGGGTGAGTGTGGTTCAAATAGTCGATAGGAGAGAGAGAGAGCGGAGTTGGGTCAGAGTTCCTGGGACACACAAAAGGGACCAAGGGAGCAAAGGATAACAAGCAGGCAGGCCCATCAATCGGGCCCAAAGAAGGGGGACGGAGACTCCAGGCACACGTGGGTTAGCAGACGGAGGGCTTCAAGGCGGCCCGTCATTTTTCATTTTCCACGTTGAAATTGCGGTCTCGTCCCGTATCTTGTTGCTCTGCAGCTCCACCTTTGGTCGAGGTCACACGTGTCCCAAGATCTGCAGTCAGGCTGTACGTCACATCTGACCCATCTCCTTCGGTGATCGTGAATCTTTGAATAGGTACAAGACAAGGTTTTAGAGAAATGGCAGAAGAAGATATCTACGCATGTGAATTCCTCCCTCAATTCTACGCATTTGGGAGATACGCTCACTGGTCACAGTCAGAGGTCCATTACCAAGCAGTGCATGTGTCAGCATTCCTACTGAGTTCATGGCAGGTTTATTCATCGTCCTATTTATAACTCAAGTGAGGATAAATGAGATTCCCATCAACTGTGCATTACATCATATTCAACATTACGGAGCATTTCCCTTCAGGACTGGCTAACCTTTTCAAACAGGGCGGGGGTGCCATCATCGAGAGTCAGGCAAAACAAGGTTTTCTCGAGGGTCAACAGTTACTCATGGTCATCATGTTTATATCCGGGACAGCAACTGGGGGTCTATCAAAATGGGTCGGGGATGCTTCGGGCGCTCGCGCTTGGGTGCAAAAGGGGGTGGGGCAATCTGGGCATTGGGGGTTAATCTAGACGTTGGCGTTCGTCTCTGAAGAACAGACATAAGGTGCCATTGACATACAGTTCCCCTATAAATGGCCAGATTTGGGGGACTTTAGTCGTCTTACCTGTCCTTTCCTTTTCAGCCAATTCAAGTTCATTCATTTTGCAGAAAGGAGAGGCAGTAATATGGCGAGATACAATCATTTTAGTTTCAGTCAATTTCGCTGAACACCTTCGCGTTCAATATGTATCAAATCAGACTGGTGCCGGTGGGGCGCAATTTTACCAAAAAGAGGGAGAGAAAATAGGGAGACTCTCATAGAGAGTGAGAGTCGTCCGCAATCTAAACGAGCCATTCGGTACACGTATGACATGTAGAGAGAGGGAGAGAGAGAGAGAGAGATAAGGGGGTGGTGAGAGAGAGAGAGAGAGAGAGAGAGAGAGAGAGACGTGTACGAAAATAGGTCATTTAGTGCGCTCACAACACAGAACAGCAAAGGTCAGGTAACACGCAAATACAGACAGAGGGAAGACATAAATCCGTACATTACACACACACAAACTCAGACAGGGAAGACGGCACATGCATTACACATATATAAGACATTCACGACAAGACAGGAAACAATTGTTAGCCAACAAGATCTGTTTTATATCCTACGTATCTTTACTATCCTATTGATCTACGTGCTTAGCTCTTTTTACCCTTCCCTCCTTTTCTTTCTCGCCCGTTATCTCTGTGAGTGTTCTCAATTGCCAATACTTACACCTCGGTTGGTCGGTCAGAAATTAACCTGGTCGCTATTTACCCATGGTTGGATCTTAAACCATTTTTCAGTTCCTTCCTTTGGTGGGAAGTTCTCCAGGCTGAGGCAACGGCAAGTATTGATCGGGAGAACAGTCGGACAGCTTGGCTATATCTATAAGAGTGTGAGAAAGGGGGCAGTGCATTTTGAACATCAGCAACATTTCTAACTTCCCAGACGGGTGGTGCCGTGGTAACCCTTACCCGTATATTTTTCTTTGTCCCTTCCCTACCTAGTCAAACGTCCAGTTACATTATTTAACGCGTCATTTCTAGTCAATTTTTCGTCATTCAGTACCTGTCCAGTTTCTATGTCAGTCCATCCTCCCAGTTGCTATGTTCTAAGGAGGAACAGTCATGTTTAAGTCTACGTCTTTTAAAAACTTATCGTTATGAGGACTATGCACATATTCCCTCCTTCCCTTTTCGTCGGTGGTTCGACCATCGCTCTCCCATATTTCAGCCGACGTTCTGACGTGACCTGCAGAAGGGAGGAAAAAGAAGGGGTGGGGGGCAGCATTCAAAGTACATCAGCATGCAGTTGTCCGAAAATGTTTTTACCTACCACATACTCGACCTATCTCCACGTACTGCATTTCTTTACCATCTCGGCGTTTAAGCCCAGAGGGACCAGTAATGTCAGATAGATAATCATTGGCGATCTGCGTATCTACATGAGTTACTTGGTCGTAACCCTCTTTGTCGGGTGCAAGGGTGACGGTCAGGTGGCATTTCTGTGGTGTCGTTTTAAGGGTGTCTAAAACACTTTTCTGGCTGCCTGTGACACATAATGTAGCTGCTAAATATCTGATCCTTTTTGATCTACATCTTTCATCATACTTATTCTTCGCTCACAGTAGTAAGACATCCAAAACTCATTAATGCAACTGCTACAACCATGCTTTCTTTTTCAAAATACTTTTAATAAAAAGTGTTGAGGTACAAATACAGGCCTACAACTCAGCGGGCCGGCTACGAAGCAGATTGAAACTGTACATAAGAAGAACGAAGTTGGTGGCAGTTCATTGCATAAAGTGCAGCAGTGCAATAAAATCGTATTAAACTTCCCTACAGAGCAAGCATGATGCATGTCAGTAATTCATCTTTAATAAATTCATAAATTCATTATCCAATGTTCATTCATTACCTAAATTACACCAATTCATTTTCCAAATCATAATCAGTACCCACCCTAAGTCAGTTCATTGTCCAAGCACATTCTCAATATCCTTCGTATCTACTTTCATTATCCAAGAAAACTACATACATATCTCGGGGCAAAAAGCTGCGTGGTCAGGGTGCAACAAAGTTTATTCAAAAAGTCTCATTTTGTGTCGGCGCCATTTTGGGTGGGGTCAGGCGAGTTCCAGCACAGTCAGAATATCTCCAATGACTCGTGGTTGGACCAGAACCTTCCGTTGGAAGTTCAAAAATTTTTGAATCATGTGGTTAACAGTTCTAACAATATGGACCATTAGTCAAAGAGTGGGGAGGGCGGCAACAATTTTCCTACCGGGTCATTCTGGTGTTCCACCGGAACTGAACAAGTCTGTGCCGTGGCTGCATTTTAGCCATTTCCCATCCGAGGCTGGCGCCGGCAGGAGTTGCACCGATGTCGTGGTTCCCAGTGAGGGGGGCGGGGGCGCCCATGCGGAGGGATCGGGGTGCTCCCCGGCTCTCATAGAATCTTCAAGGTTGAGGAGAGAAGGCATGGGGTGCGTGCCCGTCCTGGGCAAAAGACCGCTTTTTGATGTTGACCCTCTTTAAGTAAGAGCATTGGGGTGTCGCTGGAAGCCTCCACCTGGAGGGAGGTGGGGGAGGCTCGTTCGCGTCACCTCCCCCTTCCAGCGACCCCGCGCCGTTCCTCGGCTCCGTCGCTTCGATGTTGGCCGTGCTGGCTATTGAAGATGGGGGGGGGGTGGTCGGCGGCTGAGGCAAGACAGCCCCCCCCTTTTTGACATGTGGCGGGACTACCTGTAACTATCCAGGCGATGGCATGTGGCGGGACTACCTGTAACTGTCAGGCGTTGGGTGTAGTTGCGGCCATTATAGCACAAAGAAATGCCGCCATCCTCGCTTTGGCTTCGGCCTTCGACGAAAGCCGGATCGGGTGAGAGAGAGGGGTGGTCGGTGGCCGAGGCAAGACAGCCCCCTCTCTCCCCGTGGCCTGCAGGGCGGCAGAAGAGGAGGGATGGAGAGGTCCCTGTCATTCTTTGGACCGCCTGCCCAACATCATCTCCTACTGACCGCGGCCAGGCGAGCCCCTCGTGCCTCGAGGCCTCGCCTTCCGGATGGGCGTAACCGCGGACCTGTTGCACTTCGGGAGCTTCCGGAATGGGGGTAGGTACCTATTGAATTGTTTCTATTTCATGTGACCGTTATTTGGGCGTGGCGGGCAACGAGGCAGACATGTTGGGAGCAGGAATAGGCAGTAGAGCCTAGCTACCTTGTGGCTTTTTTTTTTTCTGTCAAACTTTTCGCCATTTTATATTTCTTATTACAAACTGTTTTTAATGTTTCTTATTTTTAGTGAAGTCGAAAGCTCATCAGGGGGTTACTGACTTAGCCTGATTTCTTTTTATTTTTCTTTCTCTTCCTTAGCGTGTTTCGAGCTAAAGCTTTCTGTTAGTAGGGAACGGTGATCACTTCATATTTTTATGTGTCCTTTTCACTAGGGGGTACTTCTGGACGGACCAGACGAGTTCCCTCCAATAAATGGTCCGGGGTGGAACTAGATTATCGATCAAAAGGGGAACATATATTCCTTCATTAGGGTATCATCCTGGACAGACCGAGCGATGTACTTCCACTTACTAGGGTAGCCTCCTGGACGGACCAGATGGTCTACTTCCACTAAATGGCCCATGAGCGGGGAGCATATGTCCTCCATAAGGGTAGTCTCCTGGGCGGACCATGCGAGCTACCCCCCAAATAACCAAACAGTGGGGAGTGGGTAGGACTGACGAATTCACAAAGGGGCATAACCTACCCTTTACTACTTGCAAAGACTAGACAGAATATTTCTATTCCACGTTGTTTGCAAGTAGAAAATACCTCAAACGAAACAATTCCTGGAACAACAATGTCCAGGCAACCAACCAATCAGTGGGGAGAAAAACAGGCATGACGGATTACAACGGGGACAAACGTCTGCATTACCTGCCCTTCGCTATCCAGAAAGGAAGACAGAATATTTCTACTCGTCTCAGTTTGTAGACAGGGAAGATCTCAAAGAGCAACAATCGATTATTAATCGATTTCAAACAATCAGTGGGGAGAAAGGTAGGCATGACGGATTACAACGGGGACAAAAGTCTGCATTACCTACCCTTCTCGATCTGCAAAGAGGGACGACGTTCCTATTCGCCGCTGTTTGCAAACAGAGAATGTCTCGTTCTCCAGAAGAGAACCAATATGTCAAGTAGCCTTCAAAGCTAAATGAACCAATACCAACAATATCAGTATACAAATACCGATTCCAATACAATCAATCAATCAATCAGGTGGATAGAACCACCCTACCAATCAGGCGTAAAAACACCCTACTTAATCTTACCCGGACCGGACCATACGGACAGTTCTTCGACTTCCTCCTCCAGCGCCCGATCGTTCTCTTACTCCATGTAGCATTCCTGTGGGATTCCAGTCAGGACAATAGGTCACTCAAGAGAGGTCCGTTCAGAATTGGCGAAGTTCTTTTGATCGGCAGCCGGGCTAGGGCCCTCTCAAGGCAGGTATACTCCGATCATTTTAGATGTTCGCTTCTTCGTCTGGATCTCTCTTACCGAACCTTATGTCACTGATGGGCCCCACGATGGGCGCCAATTGTGGAACAGGAGCCCAGATTACTACCGATGCCCAGGCCGCTGGCGCAAACCGCCTCTTAGTTCCCATGTTGAATAGTTACCAAATAAAGAGACGGGCGCTGGAAGCAGGAATCAAGAACAGAGTTTAATTCTCATGAGGAGAGCCAGTCATTTCGGACACGAAACACGGTGTCTTTCAGGAGGTGCTCTAACAAGTGAGCTGAGACTCTTTCTTTTATACCTTACAAAACACTTGATAGTACAATCAGGACAGTGTGACGCAAAGGAAAAGACATCCCTATAATCCTCGTGTCAATCCTACCCCACATATGTTCACAATAGGGACCCTTGACCTGCTGATAAGAGGGGAGGGCAATCACGCAGCTGAGTGTTCCGTCAACTGTTTAGGATGTGTGCGTCTGATCATAGCCCAGGGGGTGGGGTTGCTAGGATCAATAGTGGGTCCTTTGAAGAGGAGTGACTTCATACAATAAGGGCAGTAAATGGTATCTCCTGGCTTAGGCGATGGCCTCGGACATGTGTGGTCAGCCGGACTCGGGGGAAGGGGTCATCAAAGGAGGGGTATTCATGCTGCGTGGGCAATCGAGCGCGGAGGGAAGGCTTGTCAACAGAGGGGCATTCATGGAAGGAAAGGAGGTGTTGGTCAGGCGCGGCCGTGGCTCTCAAGGACAGGGTCTTGCAGAAGAAGAAGGTTTACGGCTTGCCCATGTGAGGAGAAGGGAGGGGGAGCCAGGGTGGACACGGGGACAGAGTCACATAGAGAGAGAGATCTTATGACCCGTACAAGAGAGAGCGGGGGCAGTCAGGTGCAGCTGGGGAGGGCTATGTCAGCTAAGGCGAAGGATGCCTCTTCAAGAGGGAATGGGGGGGGTTTTGTGCGGGTCAAGCAGGAGAGTTGCCTTTCACAGCAGGGTCGCGCAGAGGGAGAGGGTTTCATGGTCTAGGCATGAGAGAGGGGGTGTAAGATACGCGCAGGAGGGAAGCCGGGGATTCCAATGGGTAAAAGGCCATGGTGCCTAGAATGGCTGTGCATATGCATATAGGTATGGGCTCTTACTGGCAGAGTGATACGGTCAATAGTTTACGGTATTCATGGTGCTCACAGGGAGAGGAGTGGGAGAAGAAGGGAAATGAATGCTGTTTATGTACATCAATTTCTTCAACTTCCACACCACTGACAAGAAGTAAGGCTTTTAGATAATGATCTTACGGAAGATGAAGTGGCACAATCAATTAGAGCCGTAAATTCGGACAAGGCATTGGGACCCATTGCTAAATGCTGAAGTGAAGATTCACACCAAACCTATAGCCCTTCAGTTAATCCAGCTCATCTCCAGATTGGTTCACCCTGACCAGTCTGGATTTATGCCAGGTCACAGCACCCCTCTTAACTTGCAACGTCTCCATGGAGTTTTAGGATGCACACATAGAATCCAAGGGGATATATTGGTCTTTTCCCTCAATGCACATGGCCTTTGACAACATCAAGTAATTGTATCTCTTTGCTGTGTTTAAACGTATGGGAATTTGGGCCACAATTCTTGCCCTGGCTTCGACTCCTATACATTGACCATATAGCACAGGTGGTGGTTAATGGTAGGGCGTCCCGAGTCTTCCCCCTACAACGAGGGACCAGACAGGACCCCTCATATTCGCATTAATACGCAAGCCATTGGCAGCCTGGAACCGAGGATATCTGCTGATTTGAGGCCTCCGCTGGATGGAGGACTGGGAAGACAGAATATTGCTGAATGCAGGTGATATTCTTCTGTACGTGGCGGCCCAAAGTCTTCTATTCCCAGAATACTGAACATCTTTACTAACTTTGGTAAATACTCCGGATATACAATGAATTGGTCTAAATCAGAGGTGTTTGTTCTTCATGGACCTCCGTCACAAGTATCGGAAAATTGTGGGGCACGAATAGTGGCAGATGGGTTCTGCTATCTCGAATCTTTGTTACCACCAGCCCGGATCTCTTTCATGTTCATAATCTACAGAGTTCCCTGACTCGACTTACGCACGATGTTTAACACTGGGGGTCACTTCCCCTTTCCTTGCTAGGGAGAGTGTCATTATTTAGAATGATGGCACTACCACGATTTCTCTATATATTTCAAAATACGCCACTTCCTGAGCCCAATCCATACTTCAAAACATTAGAAGGTGGACGCTCCTCACAAATTGCTTTTAGTAAATTAACACGTGGTTGGTATGTGGGAAGGATTGCGTTGCCCATTTTCCAAACATATTATAGAGCGGCGCAGTTGACAACTATTAACCAAAGGGCTCATTAAATGCTAACTGAACCTGCTAACTGAATGGACTGGCCGATTCTCCAGTGAAGGAGTTCTCTCCGAGTACTCTACGCCAATCCGTCCCGTCTCACCCTGGAGGGACCGATGGCACGGACAGGCCAACTTTGGCACTCAATGTTCACCAGTCTGGGGCGGAGAAATAAAATTACTCCGGCGATGCCATTGTTAGCAGTTTGGCCAATGTCCGGTGGAGCTAGCTTGATAGCTATAGAGGAGATGGGCTGGGGACTTTTCCCTTGGCCGTCACCTACCCAGCCGGACTTTGGGCAGACTTTCCTTCGTCTCTCCTCCGTATCTCCCTCCTACCCTTTTACCTTACTCCCTTACCCTTACCCTTCTACACGCATTTTATCTTGTCTTCTATGCTCTTTAAATGTTTTTTTGCAACAAATGTAACTTGTAACTGAGAGATGGGCCGTGGACTCCCTCCTTGGTCGTCACCTACCCAGTCGGTCTTTAGACAGACTTCCTTTCGTCTCTCCTTGTTGTCTCTTCCCTTATCCTCCCATTCTCACCTCCCCTACCCCTCCATTACTTTTCTCTCTCTTTTCTCTCCTCTCCTAATGAATTGCCTATTTTTTTGATGTATGTTGTAATTGTTGATCTTTTTCTGATACAGTGTTTATTCTCATGTAAAGCGCTCTGATACCTTTGGGTCTAGCCAGCGCTATATAAAACTCTTTAAATAAGTAAATAAATGAATAAATAAATAAATAAATCCGAGCTTCTGGGTGCAATGGGCACCAAGAAGGGTTTTGACAAATGATTTGGGTCTCATGGGTGGGCGATCTCTGTTCTGGGTTGGAAGTGGTACCCTTCGCAGAGTTACAAACAGCCTACGGCCAAGCTCCCACAAGACCTTCCATTTTTTGTAGATTCAGCATGCCTTACAGGTGGTGCAGTCCCGGGGGGAGGTCCTACCACAGGCCTAACCACTAGAAAGTAGACTCCTAGAAGATCATATAACCCACAGGGTAATTTCCCCTAAATTATTAAAAAAAATATTAACAATTCCCCTGACAATCTTTCACCTCTACGGGATCGCTGGGAAAGACACATAACAGACATACTCAAAGATGGCTGGCCAAAAGCTTCAGCATCTCCCAAAGAGGTGGCCAACAGGACATGTTTCCGGCTGGTCCAGCTCTAAATAATTCATAGAGCCTATATCTCCTGCAACACTATGGTAAAAATGGGCAAAAGGACAGATCCACTTTGCCGCCAAAATTGTGGGCAAGAGGGGACATTTTACCACATTCTATAGGCCTGCCCAAAAATTCAATCCTATTGGGACTCAGTGGTATCCTGTATGACAGCGATCTGTGGAGAGAACCTATTACTTTCGGCCAAATGGTGTGTTCTCAATGTTTGGGAAGCCACAGACCTGGGACAAGCTCATCAGACCTAGGTAACCTTAGGCCTAATGATTGCGAAGTGTAACATAGCTCACCATTGGGAGCCAGAAGCTACACCAACCCTCCTGGACTGGAAGAGGGACATGGATTGGTGTATCGCAGTAGAGAAAACAGTCTATGAGAGTAGAAAATGCCCCTTGATTGGGAAAGGGTGTCGAACAAATAGAATGTACACAGAGGGAGTCCATGCACTGCCCCCATGGTTAGAATATTGCAGTCCCTGGCCTATGAGGAGGAAGAGAAGACGGGGCCCCTGAGGAGATAATTGTCAGGTGATCTTTTATCGAAGTTGAATATGTCTGAGAACTGTACTGTATTGTGATGTAATGCCTAATAGCTATAATGTGCAAGATTGTGGTGTGACATTATTTTATTCACTGCCTCAAATTAATAAAAAGATATAAAAAAACAAAAAAAAGTGGGAGATGGGGGAAAGTGTGGTAAGTTGCAAAACTGGAGGTCCTATTTATTGCTCCATTTCCTTCTGTGCAGCTAGACACCTTTTCCCTGCTAAATATTTTAAGCTGTGAATAAAAGTGGGTAAAATGAAAAGACTTGCATTTTGTAGCTGCAGGGGTGAATTTTCTTCATTTCATTCTGCTTCAAAGATGTTCTTTGCTTGAGACCTACTTTCATCCCTTTGCACAAAATTCCCTCTTGTTTGAAAATGTGTGTGTTATTACAGTTGCATGTCATAGTCCTTGTCTCAAGTGATTAGTGGGAGCAGTGATAGGCCAGATTCACTTTCATCTTGAGACTAATGACATTTTTTACAAAGGTCATGTTAAATTCTGGGATAGGGCTGTTTTTGGTCAGTGTCACCGTCCTAGAATTGTTTCATTGGTTGACAGAAAAAGATGTTGTCTGCAGTTGCGTCCAGAATCAGTTGGACCAGTAAGGAATGTTCCCGCAATACTCTGGCCTATGCTTCCGGGTATGAGCATTGGAGGACCATCACTAAGCTCAATGTCTATAGTGTAGTCTGGAGTACCGAGGGCTCTACACTGTCTCTGGTCTTTTTCTGGGTTTATTTGTATAATTTGGCCATTTATTCCATTCTGTTGGATGTGTGTCTTGAAACTGTCAGGTTAAAACACCAGTTTTTCTGGAACTGAGATCATTAGCTTTCATTTAATATCACAGTTTAAGGTATTTTTCTTTCTACCCTTCCTAAAAAGCAATAACGCGACATTGAGATCGATGTCAAGGAGAGATTATACTGGTACATTCAACTTGTACATTGCCTTATACTTACAGAAGATGCTGCATTCAGTATCTGTCCTTTCACATCAGATGACTTACCCATTGAGCTACTCATAAAGAACAGATAATGGACAGAACGCTGAACAAATCAAACATTCACCCCCCAGTCACAGGTCTAGGTTAAATCCATTGTTTTTTTGCTTGACATGCCATTCCAGTTTGGACCCAGACATAAGCAAATCAGCCTTGACCCTGCTTCCCATGGTAGCAGTCCAGCCGGAACTGCCAGGCCAGGTCCTCCCTGGACCAGAAACAAGCATCCTGGGACCGAATCTGGGGTATCACTCATCATCAGCCTGGCTAGCTTGAATCTGGTCGAGTAGGGAGCACTGGACCCATGTCTGGGCATACCTCACAAAACATCTTTATTCGATTCATAGACTCTTAAATGAAAATCAAAATAAAATACATTATAACAATCTCATACAGTAATACTAAAAGGTTGTTACATTTCCACAGACTTGGATAGATTAATCTAGAGTTTTACAACCATGTTCATACAAATTTAAAAATCTTTACTATAATACAAAATACAAGGGATATTTAAAGCTGGAAAAACAACAATATATATAAAAGAAGAGTACTAAAGTGCTTTGATGGCTAACTACATTTTCGGGATGTAAAAACTTGGCCCTTCACCCTTAAAATTAAGACAATTAAATAAATAGTTAAAAATCTGCTCATCATGTATGTATGTATGTATGTATAGGCATTTATATAGCGCACTACTTACCCGGAGGGTCCCAAGGCGCTTCGACCGCTGCGAAACCCTTCCTGGCTTCCCTGAGAGATGGTCCCTTAATGGGTATCTCCAGGGTGAGACCAGGCATCCCCGGCGGTCTGATGGGGCCGTTAGTGAAGATGAGGCAAGCTAATGCCCAGAGTTGCCGAGTGTGATCGCTGATCAGAGTGGCACCGAGGCGAGAGAATTATCGAGTCCGCTGACCCTGGTCCAGAAACCTGCCGCGCCGGGAATCGAACCCTGGTCCCGGGCCGTCCTCTGCTCTCGGGTCTGCTGCAAGGTGCAAATGCAAATAATATCCAGCAGATTATACCAATAGTACAGGATTATACTCTAAAGTGTTCTAATATAGGTAGATAGTTAAAACTTGAGTCCTTTCTTTATTCTCATAAAATGTTTAGCCAACAGGAATCTACTAATACCAAAAACAATGAGTTGAGTATTATCAGACTTTAGGATACGTAGCATAACTTTGTACTTTCTAATGCCCAGATTTCTCCCCAACGGCTTTATCCACTTTTTCCTAGCATTAGAGTAGGTTGGGCAGAAAAAAAAGACATGCGCTACCTCCTCTAAAACATCCGAGTGGCAGGTTTTACACTTGCCATCTTCTCCACTCTTGATGTACTTATCCCATTTTGACGTGAATGTTCCAACTTGGAAAATACCGTACCTGAATTTCAGTATTTTCGCAAGTGGGGGTTCTATCTGGTCTAAAAATGGTTCAAAGCAGGGGGTTGGTTTAAACATTAAAAATTCAGATGTTAATGAGCCATGACCACAATTCAAATTGACTTTACATTGGACAAATTCCCAGTACACCTTTTTTAATTCCCGTTTGGAATCAGTGGTCATTACACCAGGATTTCTCCAAAATTTGCTTAAGCCCAGGTCAGAAAGCCATTTGCGGACATTAACCAACCAGGGGAAACTAACATGGGTGTCCAGTGCAAGTAGTTCTATCAAAGCCTGCCTGTAAGTGAAGAGTTCCTCAGTGACCCATAACTGTGTCCAGTATGATAGCGTCATCCAAACCGCCCTGTGTTCAATACGTATTAACCCCAAATGGTAGGTATAAGGAATCAGTGGAGTAATTTGGGGGAGGGGACATACCATGTCTGAGCATACCTTTCCCATTTAGAGTGACAAATGCAAACAGAACATATGATGGACGGAATGCTGAACAAATCAAGCATTCACCTAATGTCATAGATATGGGTTAAATCCATCTTTTATTTTCTCACCATTCCAGTTTGGACCCTGCCATATGCAAATCAGTCTTGACCCTGCTCCCTATGGGAACAGTCCAGCCGATCTGCCTGGCCAGGTCCTTCCAGGACCAGAAACAAACATACTGGGACCAGTTTTGGGGTAATACCTCTCATCAGCTAGACTAGCTTGAATCTGGTGACATAGCAAACACAGGACCCATGTCTGGTCATTCCCTTCCCACTTAGGGCGCAAATGCAAAAAGAACAGATGATGGAAGGAATGCTGAACAAATCAAACATTCACCCCCATCACAGATCTGGGTTGAATCCATTGTTTTTTTACTCGCTATGCCATTCCAGTTTCGACTCAAAAAAATGATGGCTTGGGATGCAGCTCCAGCGAATGCCAGTGGCTTAGATTAATTCAAGCATTCCATCCATCACTTTGTTGTTTTTGCATTTACCCTTTGAGCTAAGTGCATTGGCAGACCAACAGACATTCTAAAAGTGTTTGAAACTGGCTATTTGCTGTACTAAACAGCCACTGTAACTAGTTGTCTCTGCTCTGTTAATATTCAATATGGAATGGAGTCAAGGGTCCCTTGTGTTATAGGAAACCTTAGAGAGCGGCATAATTTGTGGTTTCCTCAGAGTTAAGTTTTAGCAACCTGAATATCCCAAGAGGTTCTATTGTGGTTAGAGCCTCACTCTCTTTCCCACCTACTTACTTATGGTTGCTTTCTTTTCTGACTTTCTGAAGTGCCCCTTTCTGCGTGGTCACATTTTTTGCTTGATTTTACTGCAGTTAATTTGAACTCTGCACACTGGGACATGTGCTCTGATCTCTAAAACATATTGAAATAGGAGTCCATGTCGTTGGCATATTTAACTTACCTATAAGTCCCTAATAAATGACAAAAAGTGTAAGCAGGCCAGTAAGTAAAATATCACTAATGGACTGCAGCACACCGTGTGCCACCGCTAGATTGACAGTCCAATACATGACTGTAGGCCTACTACTGTAGTCTGTCTTCTCAGGACTGACACTATACTTTGGACCTTTTAAAATAAAATAAAAATTTCCTCGATGGACAGGCCTAAACATGACTTTTAAATATTAATTAGTCAACCTCAAGACGGCCTTACTGCCCATAAGGCAGGGTGTATTTAAAAGTAGGGCATGTAACAGTTAAATGTTAAACAATTGCTTGTAGTGGCAATGCCCTAAAAGCTATTTTTTCTATAGCAGGTTTCTCTGTTACATAGAGAAGTACTGGGACAGTTTATTAAAGTTTATCTCTGCCTAAGACCCAGATAAAAGGTACATTCATGGACTTTTTAGAAAAAGAAAAATGTACCTTAAAAAAATCACCTTTTTCCTCTTAAGGCAGATGTAGCTCACACCTGGGACTGTTCTCTGTATTGTCCTTCTAGCCAGACAGGCACCAAATCCCAGTGTGATAGAAGCTGTCCTCTGCACTGTGTTGAGTGACCACATGGGAGGGTGTGTTCATTTCCCTGACCACACCTCTAGGTTGGGCACAGGAGCTCTGGACAGGGGAAGAAAGGTTCTGCTCTCTTGGTTTTAGGTTAAAAGGGGCACTGTGGGATTGTTTGCAGTAAGGCCCACAGGAACTGCTGCAAAGGTGGGTAGGGTTACCTATGGGAACAGTTTACCTGTTAGTCAGGGAGCGGCCTGGAGTCAGCCCCATCCACAAGCTAGAAACAGGTATACATGTGACATACCTGGGCACCCTCTTCAGAACACTACTGGACCTGTGGAAGACAGAAGGAGAGCACCTGCCGTTGAGACCTGTGAGAAAACCCCTAAGGGCTGGACCTGACCCTATTTGACCCGGGTTAAGAAGTGAACTCCAAGGGAAAGTTGGCTGACCTGTTAAGCTACAAGGGGCACATGTGATGCAAGAAGCTCATTTTCCTGGAGTCTTAGCTGACCATTGCCAACTGGACCTGCCTTGGACCCTGCTGGTGGCTTCTGCTGGAGTGAGTCTTGATCCCCAAGTGCTGTTCCTGAGGTCCTTATACCTTTAGCTGTGTCAAATAGTAGTCATTTTAACATCCTGAAAAGCCTGGGACTTGGAAGCTTTATGGCTTCAAAGACTTCCAGTGCATCCGGGCAAACCTGCCAAGTCAGTCTGATGCAGTGCATTGCTGCTGGGCCAAAGATTTGGGTTGCTCCTGCTCAGAGCTTTTCTGCAGCAGCAAATCTCTTTCAATGGATTCCCCAAAGAGGCTATCCAACCTCGTGGAGCCCTGTTCAACTAAAGGTTTCAACCTTGCCCTCTGAATGAACCCAAGCTTCAATAAAGTGACTAAGTCCAAAGGTAGTAATCATCACCAGGGGACTGCGGCAAAAGTATTTGTTCAGTGAGGAACCATGCTTTGGTGTGAATTTTGAATTTCTCCCGTCCTGAGGTTTCCTGCCAAAAAGTCAACGGCTTCATAGGGACATCGTCCAATGGCTATCTGACCTCAGCGAGCCCTTTTGAGCCACATCCTGCTGACTTGGCCACCTGAGGATGCCAGAGACTAAGTCAAAATATAAAACTTCTATTTACTCCCTTACAGTTGGCCTTATATCGCATCTAGATACCAGTCTCCCGCAACGCTTATGTAAGGTGCTCTGATACCTGCCTGGATCATGTTCAATCAATCAATAAGGCGTTTATTAAGCTCAACTACTCACCGGTCAGGGTCTCAAGGCCCTGGGGGTGGGGGATAGCAGGCTCCAGGGCTTCGAGGGGGGGGAGGTTTGTCGAAGAGCCAGGTTTTGAGGTTTCTTATGAAGGTGGGGAGTGCTGCTGTCTGTCTGAGGTGGAGCAGAAGGGCGTTCTAGGCTTTGGCTGCGAGGAAGGAGAAAGAGCGGCCTCCCGATTTGTTTTTTCTGGTGCGTGGGACCACAGCGTAATGGAGCTGGGCTGATTGCAGGGCTCTTTTGGGTGCTTGGAAATTGAGTCTGCTGTTCAGGTAAGCTGGTCCGGTGTCGTGGAGGGCCCTGTGTGCGTGACTCTTGCTTCGACGGGGAGTCAGTGCAGGGTGCAAAGGTGCTGGGAGATGTGGCTGTGTTTTGGCAGGTTGAGGACCAGTCTTGCGGCGGCTTTCTGGATGTTCTGTAGCTTGCAGGTGAGGTTTTTGTTTATTCCGGCATATAGTGCGTTGCCGTAGTCTAGTCTGCTGGTTACCAAGGCGTGCGTGCCGGTTTTTCTGTGTTCCGAGGGGATCCATTTGACTGTCTTACGTTGGAGGCGGAGGGTGTGAAAACAGGAGGAAGTGACTGAATTGATCTGGTGGTCCATTTTGAGCTCGGAGCCCAGGATGATTTCAAGGTTGCATCCGTAATCCGTGGGGATAGGGGGGTGGTTCTGAGGGCGGGAAGCCACCAGGTGTTGCTACAGGCATTGGGGTTTGGTCCCAAGATGAGTACTTCCGTTTTGTTGGTGTTGAGCTGAAGGCAGTTGCTTTTCATCCATTTGGCAACGGCTTCCATGCCTTCTAGGAAGTTGTGCCTGGTGGTGTCAGGTTTGTTGGTTAGGGAGAGGATGAGTTTGCACTATACAAAACTTTAAATAAATAAATAAACCAGATAACCGCGGTTAGCACATAATGCTTTTTAGGGCTAATTTCAATTAACACCTTATATATTCATATCTCTGATTCCCCATATTGGATTTTTCACATTTTGGGGTCATTTTGATCATTACAATAATCTCTATTTTTGTAAATTGCTGTGGGATTTTTATTGTGTTGTATTTTTTACTTTTTCTAACTATTTTGGTTCCTTTAAACATTTTACAGATTTTTTTACGTTAAACCTTTCTGCGCTGTGCCATAGCTACCAGAGGTTAGCTCAGGTTGAAATTGCTAAAACCTTTACTGCGTCTAAAACCTATAGTGACATAATTACTTGTGGTGAACTACTATTTACCCCAACTAATAATCTACTGTCTCACACAGCTCATATATTTTTCATGGGACCACTGTTGGACAGCCTGGTTACTTTCAATATTTTTGCAAGAGGTACATGACCCAGTGAAGTACCACATGTGCCTACATTTATATGCTTTGGAAATAGAGATACATGTGTACTTCACAATGTTTCTGTTTCATTTCTTCTTAGTCAATGACACTAGGGGTTGCATCAAAATCCAGAGGATATGGCCAACTAACAATTACACACAGCCCTTCCTAATTTAGATATCACATCATAAATTGTGTGATTTTATCTTCAAAATGTTGTCCTGGGTTAACAAAACACCTATATTAGGATCAGGCAGTTGGCAGCAGGGCTGGCTCTAGGGTGGTGCGATAGGTGCCACCGCACTGGGTGCTGACTTGGGGTGGGTGTGCCATGTTCATTCTTTTAAAAGCACCTGATGCAGAGTACATTGTCCCATCAATTTTCTGTCATCAATAAAAATGATAACTCCAGTGATTAACCCCTTCCCTGCGACACGAATTCTGCTGCGGTGCGGGGACTTAATTCGGGGGCGTAACTCCTTGCATGCTCAGGACGGCCCCAGGCCGTCCTAAGTCACAGTAGGCGTGTGCGGAGGATGAAGTCCGCCCACTAATTAATTGTTCCGCACAGGCGTGGAATTCGCGCCGTGCTCGGGAATCGGCGGCGTTCGGACGGCCCCGGCCGTCCTGAGCCCACGCCCACGTGACGTAGGACGGCCGGGGCCGTCCTGAGCACACAAGGGGTTAATGTTCTTCCTGGAGAGAAACCGGAGCTTTGTCTAGTGAAAGTTTAGCGCATACCTATTG
This sequence comes from Lissotriton vulgaris, assembly GCF_964263255.1. Classification (NCBI taxonomy): domain Eukaryota; kingdom Metazoa; phylum Chordata; class Amphibia; order Caudata; family Salamandridae; genus Lissotriton; species Lissotriton vulgaris. The sequence continues at coordinate 504,167,585 of NC_141687.1, read as the reverse complement.
CAAAGAACATGTCCCATTCACATCACAAGGTGCATATAATATGAATAGGTCAATGGGTTACCCCTTTTGTCAAAGATCCTTTTGTGACTTGCAGCTTATAAATTAAAATCCTAACATAGAGTGGAGGCCTCTGTCTTATGTAACATTTCCCATATACTGATTTACACACTGATGATTGATTGTCCCTGTGCAATGCCTGTGTAATGTAAAGTGTTCTGACATCTTAAACTGGTATGAGTGACCCTATAAAACTAAATGAATCTAAGAGACAGTAGTTATGGAGATTTGAGGAGCACTGTCAAATGGTGGTACTGAGGGAATTTGCGACGGAAGTGGTCATTGGTGGGGCGCTAACAAACATTGTCGCACACGGCGCCACCAGTGCTAAAGCCGGCCCTGGTTGGCTGAATGATTAGATGCTTTGTGAAGCATTGATCCTACAAGCAATATCGGTTTTAATTCCCTACTCACCTATTTTCCCTTGATATCTACAGGTTACGGATACTAAAGGATCACTTTACATACTCGCTGTATGTTAATGTATGTCGTTCGCTCTTTGAAAAGGACAAGCTGCTGTTTTCATTTGGCTTAAATGTGAACCTCCTGAAGTATGAAAAGCTGGTGAGTAGCTTCTTCTTGATTTCCTTGTATTTTTGTATAGTGCCAAAACACCACCAAGGCAGCTTGTCAGCAGTGATAATAAGACATGCATTGTTGGAATGCGAGGAGATGGTTGCCAGAAAACTGCAGAAGTATTTTGAATTTCGCAAATTACTTTCGACTGGTAGACAGAGTTCCTACCTCCAATGGGGGGGGGGCATAGGCTCTATCTTGGTTAACATCAGAGGTATTTCCAAGGGCCCCACAGCTCCTCACACACTTTTACTTGTCCCCGTTCGCTGAATCTGGCAGTATGCCACAACTCGTGTGGGCACCGCTGTTGACAGCCATCTGTGAATGGGGTTCCCATTATTTGTTAATAAAAACATATTTAAAAATGATTCAAATATGGCTGTCTGTGCACATGAAAACACTCATGGGCAGCCCCCTTTGAATGATTTTTGTTATACTTCACAGCAAAATTCATTTCAAGATGACTTCCTGCGCATTCTCCTGTTTTTTCTCGGAAAGTATAACAAAATGGTTCCTAGATGACCATCTTTGTTTCTGCAGGCTTTCAAACGCATGTTCACGCATGTTTGGCCACTTTGGACTGCCTTTGTTCTAGCTGATCATTAGTTTACCAGGTGAAGGTCATCTGTGTGTTTCTTTATTGAAATAGTAAAGTAATAATATCCTGTAGAAAAGGAAGTAGTCATTGGCAACTCCAATAGCTTTGTGCCAAAAACTATCCATCGACTTGGATTCGATGTATCAGAAGACAAATAAATGGCGAGTTTGAACCCAATGCGAAACCTAACACCTGTATACCGAAACTGGAGTTGAAACCTTATACCCCATTAGGAGACAACAGTACATCCTCAAAACCATCAGGAAAACTTGGCATCGTCTTAGTTTTAATAATGTAATTGAAGAATTCTGACATTCTGAACTATATCTCCCCTTCACCGAATGCTCTGCTGTTTCAGACTCGGCTCCCCTAAATGTAGTTCTCTCCATTTATCAACTATTTCCCGTTACGTTTCTCTATCCCACTTTGTCTGTTCCTTAACCTGAAATTATTCGGTACGCTTCATACAACTTTGCTTGATGTTCCCTGTTAGTATATTTTTCCAATATACAGTTCTAAATTGTTCTGCACTGTTCTCTAAAAGTTCTTGGTGAAGGAGCACTTTAGAAAAAAAATGTAAATAAACAATATAAATAAATAAAATGTATAATAATATCCATTTTGGGGCAAAGGTGTGAGAGACATTGCTCTGTTGTTGCTAAGTGGAGTAGGGAGACAACTACGGCTCCTAGCATAGAAAGCAAAACCCTCCTAAAATGGGTCAAAACCTCTGTATGAGATTTATTTTCTTTCAAAGTAAGCACAAAGGTGCAAAACCTCCCCACTATAATCATTTACAAGGGCCTATCGCCACTATTTCAGTCAAGGTAAAGGCAGAAGCATACATCCGAGGACCCAGGAGGAACAATGATGGACAACGTGCAAGGTGGTAGTATATGTGCTTTCCTGAAAGGCAGGCATTACAGAGAAGGAGCAGCATCTATGACTCTACCCATATCTCAAGGCCTCTATGGCCACCTCAAATGTGACTTCTCTGATATGGCTCACTTGCTGCACAGTATAAATTATTGGATGTTACTTTAGGCTGGAAGACTCCTCCTGAACTCACCCACCTATAATTCTACACATAACTTTTATGTAGAAAAAGAGACCTAGTTTGCTGTTGTTGTGATACCTGGAATTCCACTTGTGATTCTGAATATGTAGGAGGGTTATTTGAATAAACTACCATTGTAAAGGTCAAGAAGCGAGGATGAGGTTTTGTTTTTCAACCATTTAGGAAAGATTCTTTTTGGTGGACCGTGTGACTGAGACCTAAGGTATGCAGGGATTCAAACACGTCTTCAGTAATACTCTTAGTGCAGTTCGCCTTGAAAGATGTATTTCTGGTAAGCAACATTAATTGAGAGGTTACATTTGGAAAACATTGCAAACGTGAGAGTTAAATAACTGAGGGCTCCTAATACCATAAGATTTTATTATAAATTGTATTGATTATAATGCTCTTTTAACTATGGAAAACTGAATGGCTGGTATGTGGTGAGGGATCTCTCGCTGCTTCACAGATTGTCTCTCTACAAAAGACGAATCCTCATGATCTGTTAACTCACCCATTATCTGAAAATCTTCCAAAGTTCACCCACCATCATTTTAGATATGTTTACAGCTGGTCAGGTTTTGATGGGAAATCCGAGTTACTGGTTGAACTTTGTGGTATTTCAACAAGAGAACTCCCTCTAACAGGATATGCTGGACAGTCCGAGGTTGATTACACAACATAATGGAATAACGATTATCAGGATGGTAATGCAGTATCAGAAGTTTGAAGTCAAGAATGTTGTTAATAAAAACTGGTGATTGACTGAGGGTCACTGCTTATGGGAATGGTGATCCTGGCAATCGCATAGTAGAGTTATTGCACTTCCTTGTCCCTAAAAATCCTAAAGATTTGTTCTTCTTGCCTTTGTCCATAGTGATTGACATCTGTGAATCTTGCTGGCCAATCGTATTTTCATGTCTGACACTACATCAAAGCAGCCCTTTCTGTCTGTATTTATGGCCATGTTTCGGTTGCTGTATAATTTTCAGAGCTGCATAACCATACGTAGGATAGAATAGTCATTTGTTGTGGTCCCTCTACGACCTGCAAGCCATACTATTGTAGTAACTTAGTATATGATGCATATGCATTACATACGAATCTAACAATTCTGCCATCAATACTAGAGGTCCTATCTGAACCTCTAAATATTGTGGAGTATGTGTCACTGTATCTTTGCAGAGCATCTAGAAAGTCCTACTATTTTTACAATATTTTCCATCGAGGTGGCTTTACCAAAGTCCCAGCACCCCCTTTTGCTTGTACTCCATCTTCCAGTGATTGCCATTCCAAGAGGCAATGCACTTCTACTAGTTTTGTATGTGTTATATAGCAGAGCTTAAACATTATTTCTATAACGCATGCCCATTCCAGAAGGGAAGCAAACATCTCAAGTCCAGTGTACTATTTTTTAGCTGTTGTTACTAATTCTTTAAAATATAGATACAGTGCTGTTTGGATTGCCCAGAGGCATTATCCTCTCACCACAAACTATTCTCTGTTTGGTGTAGCATTCCATCGCCAGTCGAGTTATTGCATAGTAAGGGGGAGGGATATTTACAATCTCAAAAGTGCAATGAAACATCTCAGATTACATTTAAATTATGCAATCATTTATCCTATTTAGTTTAATTACTGCAGCAGACGTGTTCTCATATTAATCAGGGCTCACAATGCATGATAGGTCTATTAGCTTTGTCAATGCTTGTTTACTATTGACTTCAAAACCTTCCTAAGTAACTCACTCAGTTGTGCCATTTGGTTTATGGTTACTTTTTTCAAACCATATCAGATGGACTGTGTGCTTGGTTGGCTAACACAATAAGGTGATTGACAGAGGGCTGAAATGTTTCAGACACTCTCACGCCCAGTCCTAGATCTGGGTTGAATCCATCATCATTCTTCTGTTCACTAAGCCACCCCATTCTGATAGATACATCTGCCGTGTGGATTCCTCACCTTATTCCTCACCTTGTGAATATCCCCCTGCGTCAGCAACATTCGGAAATTCTTTTGTAGCTTCGTGCCGACGTGGACCCAGACGTCATAGAGGCACGGCATCGCCCGCGACTCCGCTGACGTCACCGACGCCTATAATAGGCCCACGCCGGCGTGATGACATCAGTTCCCTTTTTTCCGCGTCGTCGACGCTAACGGTTTTCTGGGATCGTCTGTAGCCTTGGCTGTAACTTTGTTACTTGCTATTTGTTTCTAGTCTCTTTGTCTTCACTTTCTTTGGACATGTCCTCGAAGAAGACCGGGTTTAAGGCCTGCAGAGAATGTTGTTTGTCTGAGCTCCGACCATGACGTCGAGGACTGCCAATCCTGCAGGAAGATGACACCAAAGGCCCTCCGGGAAAGGGAAGCAAAACTTCTGGTTGCCAAGTTTAAAGAAGGAAAGGAAAAGAAGAAATCAAGATCGCGGACTCGACGCTCGAGGTCAAGGTCTCGCTCGAGGTCGCGATCGGATTCGTCCTCAGCCCATGCTTCAAGGTCTTCGAGAAAGAAGCATAAAAAGAGAACCCATGAATCCTGACATCGATCGAGAAAGGAGTCGGGTTCCAAGCCGAAGTCGCAGGTGAAGCTGGTCGAGAAGGTGGTGGTATCTTGGGCTTCGGAGGAACAGGATGCCGAGGCTGAGGCGTCGCATGCGAATTCACCGAGTTTGCCGAAGCAGAAAGCTGTTCCATCTCCGGACCCATCCCATCCTTCAGGTCGGGAGGATGAAGGTGAGGAGGAGGTGGTTGGAGAGGGAGAGGCTCCGTTGCCCAAAGGTCTGTCGACTCCGGTGCACCAGCCTGAAGAGGAGGTCGAAGCCGCTTCGACTCCGCGCCCTCGAGATCCACCTGGGGGTTCGTATCCAGCCTTCCCAGGTCCAGGTCAGGATCCTTCGCATTTCCTGAATGCGATGTTCGGAATTTATTCAAGGGCTATGTAGCCCTCTGGGGCACCTCCTGGTCCCATGGGTCCGATGGCATATGGTCTAGGTGTTCCTCAATCCTATGCACCTGCGCCCTTTATGCCCTTTATGCCGGCTCCGGCTCCGACGCCGCATTGGCATTATCTGAATCCGGCGAGGCCTTCGACTCCGAAGCCTTCGATGCCAAGGTCGGCGTCTCCGATTCCGGCGACGCCAGTCCCATCAACTTTGAAGCCGAACCCTGATCGACGTCGTGGATCTCTTCTTCGTCCGACGTCGGGTTCGATGCCGGCTCCGGCTCCTTCAGAGTCGATTGCGGATCCGTCTCCTTCGAATGTGAAGCAAAGATCAAGGCGTGAGGCCCAGAGGTTGATGGAGGAGGAAAGATATTGTGAGGAGAATCTGGAGGAAGGCGAACTACAGGATTCGGAGGACCCTTTTGAGGACCTGTCTGTGGCTAGTGGCCTGGAACTTTCACCTGATTCGGACCTTGCTTCGGTTTCTGAGGAACCCTCAAGGGATGTGACGCCTTATCATGTAGTGATAAAGAAGGCTGCAGGTTTGTTGAATATTGCTCTACCAACTGCAGAATTTAAATCTAATCTGCTCACGGAGGTCCTTCTTTCTCCTTCTTCGGTGACTGAACCGTTGCTGCCTTTTAATGATGCCTTAAAGGATCCAATTTTTGAGATCTGGAAAAAACCTGTATCGGCTCCTGCTGTATCTAGGGCTGTAGCTAGGAGGTATAGGGCAGCTCCTGAAGACCCGGAGTTTTTAACCTCTCATTCTCTACCAGAGAGTTTGGTGGTGCAGGCTGCCTGTTCCAAAAGGTCTACGGGTGCATTTCCGCAGGTCCCAGCGGAAAAGGAGTCCAGAAAGCAGGATCAGGCTGCTAAGAAAGTTTTCTCTTCTGCCAGTATGGCTTTGAAATCCACGAATGCTTTCTGCTTGATGGGGCGTTATATCCACGCCCTTATGGACAGTGTGAAGCAGTTGGTGCCCAAGGTGCCTGAGGAGAATAGAAAAAACTTCCAAGAGGTTATCTCTGATACTCAAGCTGCAGCAAGGCAGGTTATTCAAAGTGGATTAGACACGGCAGACTCTGTGGCTAGGGTCATGGGATCTTCCGTAGCCACAAGAAGAGCTGCATGGCTGAAGTCAAGTGAGTTTTCCACAGATGTCCAGGCGGCATTGATGGATCTTCCATTTGACGGGTCTGGATTGTTTGGGAAAAAAGCGGACACTGCTTTGGAACACTTTAAAGGCAGCAGGGAGACTGCGAAGTCGTTGGGCCTTCAGACCAGGGGCACTTTTGGTAGACGTTCAAGAGGATTTAGCAGATCTTCTTTTCGAACCTATAAGTCAACCCAGCAGCAGCCGCAGCAGCAGCAACGCCCATTGTATAGATCTTATAGAGGCAAGCAGAGGTCCCGGGCTCGGGCCGTAACGCTTCCTCTTCTTCCTCCTCTTCCCCTTCCCAGCCCCCAGCCTCTGCAGCAAAGCAGCCCTAGATCCGCCATTCCGGTTCATGTGGGCCCAGTGGGGGGCCGGCTTACCCATTTTCTTCAAGATTGGAAATTGATAACATCGGATCTTTGGGTTCTCAATCTTGTAGAGAATGGGTATGCTCTTCCCTTTCGGGAGTTTCCCCCAAATTATCCTCCTTGCCAGGGTTATTGTTCGGAGGACCACCTGCTTCTCCTGCAGGAAGAAGTCCTGGCACTGTTTCGAAAAGGTGCGATAGAGGTGGTTCCGGAGCAGGAGAGGGGTCTGGGATGCTACTCCCGGTATTTCCTGATCCCCAAAAAGGATGGCAGGCTTCGGCCGATTCTGGATCTCAGGATCTTGAACCTTTACCTGAAACAGGAGAAGTTCAAGATGCTCACCCTTGCTCAGGTTCTTCAAGCGCTGCTGGAAGAAGACTGGATGGTGTCGCTCGACTTGCAGGATGCGTATTTTCATATCCCAATCCTGAAGTCGCACAGAAAGTATCTCCGTTTCACGGTTGGGTTGCAACACTACCAGTTTGCGGTCCTTCCGTTTGGTCTTACTACTGCGCCTCGAGTCTTCACCAAGGTGATGGCTGTGGTGGCAGCACATCTCAGAAGGTCAGGGATACCTGTATAAATGTACCCAAGTCTCACCTGGTGCCCTCCCAGCGCAACCTGTTCATAGGTGCGGTACTGGACACTACTGTATGTCGCGCATTCCCTCCTCCTCAAAGGATTCGCGACATTCAGGAAATGATTCCTTTATTCATCAATGGAGCGGTTGTTTCAGTCCTGAAGGTCTTACGTTTGCTCGGTCTGATGGCTTCTTGCATTCTGTTGGTCAACCATGCACGCTGGCACCTGAGGGCACTCCAGTGGTGCCTCCGCAGGCAGTGGTATCAGTACAATGGGGATCTAAGGGAGACAGTGAGGATCTCCAGAGAAACTGCAGCGGATCTATCTTGGTGGAGCGTAGAAGGCAACCTGTCTCAAGGGAAGCCTTTTCAGCTGCCTCCTCCGGTGGCCACAGTAATATCGGATGCATACACTCTGGGGTGGGATGCTCATCTGGGGGACCTGGAGGTCAAGGGTCTTTGGTCTCCAGAGGAAAGGTTGCTTCACATCAACCTTTTAGAGTTGCGGGCAATACGTCTGGCGCTCAAGGCCTTACTCCCTTCCCTTCGCGGTCAGTCGGTTCAAGTCCTGACGGACAACACGACCGCGATGTGGTACATCAACAAGCAGGGAGGAGTGGGGTCGCAGTGTCTCTGCAGAGAGGCTCTACGTCTCTGGTCCTGGGTTCAGGACCATCGGATTTGTCTGATGGCAAATCATCTGGCTGGAGTTCAGAACGTTCGTGCAGACAGTCTCAGTCGGCAGTTCTCTGCCGACCACGAGTGGAGGCTTCACCCGGAGGTTGTTCACGACATCTTTCAGATGTGGGGGACTCCTCGGGTGGACCTGTTCGCCAGTCACGAGAATGCTCACTGACTGTCATTCTGCAGCCTCCAGTATCCGATGCGAGGAGCTTTGGGGGACGCATTTCAGTTGAGTTGGGACTCGGAGCTCCTTTACGCGTTTCCTCCCATACCCTTGATTCCTCAGGTTCTGAGGAAAATTCGCCAAGACCGGGCCCAAGTCATATTGATCGCCCCGGATTGGCCAAGAAGGGTGTGGTACTCAGACCTTCTCCACCTCTCCTCTCACCCACCACTCTGTCTCCCACACAGGGGAGATCTCCTCTCCCAGATGGCGTGACTCCACTAAGTCCATTTATTCTTATAGGTGGTCTAAATTTGTCACTTGGTGTGGAGAGAAGTCTATAGATCCTTTGAGAGCCCATTTGTCTGATGTTCTTCAGTTTGCTCTTTCTCTGGCGCAACAGGGGCTTGCTGTTGCCACAGTGAAGGGCTATCTTTCTGCGCTGTCTGCATTTCTCTGCATGCCTGACCAGCCGTCTCTTTTTAAGTCTCCTGTTGTTCTTAGGTTTTTGAAGGGCCTCACAAATAAGTTCCCTCCCAATCCTTTCATTGTGCCTTAGTGGGACTTAAATCTTGTCTTGACCTTTTTGATGGGTGCTCCCTTTGAGCCTCTTCACAAATGTCCGATGAGGCTTTTGACCCTTAAGACCGTTTTCCTCGTTGCAATAACCTCGGCAAGGAGGGTTAGTGAGCTTCAAGCTCTTAGTTCCAAGCCCCCTTTCTTGTCCATTCATGCTGATCGAATGGTTCTTAGGACCAGGGCTGCTTTTCTGCCTAAGGTGGTAACTCCTTTCCACCTTGGTCAATCTGTTACCCTCCCTACCTTTTATCCTCCCCCACACCCTTCCAAGGAGGAGGAGAGGTTGCACCGTCTGGACCCCAAGAGGGCGGTGTCCTTTTATTTGGACAGATCTAAAGACTGTCGGTTGGATGACCAGCTCTTCATTGGCTTTGCTGGCTGCAAGAAAGGAAGAGCGGTCCATAAAAGAACTTTATCAAGATGGATTGTCCTCTGTATAAAGATCTGCTACTCTTTGGCCAGTAAGGAACCTCCAGAGGGTATAAGGGCTCATTCTACAAGAGCTAAGTCGTCAACTTCTGCATTGGCTAGAGGTGTTCCTGCGGAGGATATTTGTAGGGCGGCAACTTGGTCTTCCCTCCACACTTTCGCGAAGCATTACTGCTTGGATTCCGAGGTGAGGAGGGACGGCCACTTTGCGCGCTATGTCCTCCAGGATTTCCTGGTTTAGAAGAGTGGACACCCTCCTCCGGGAGTGGGGACTGCTGTGGGACTCTATTCACAAGGTGAGGAATCCACATCAGAAGAACAAGTTACTTACCTTCGGTAATGCTTTTTCTGGTAGATACAATATCTGCCTGTGGATTCCTCACTGACCCACCCACCTCCCCGTTGTCCACTCTTCTATGCCAGTGTTTCTATTATGTGTTTATTTTATTGTCAAATGTTTTATTGCATTTACTTCACACTGTGTGTGTTACCTTGATATTGGTACTGCGTATACTGTGTTTATGTCTACTGTCATTGGTCCGTCCGTGTGCCTCGAAGGCACGGAAAAAAGGGTGGAACTGATGTCATCACGCCGGCGTGGGCCTATTATAGGCTTCGGTGACGTCAGCGGAGTCGCGGGCGATGCCGTGCCTCTTGAGGTTCCGTGACGATTTGAACCCGTGTTTTCAATATTGTCGGAAATACATAATATTGGTATCAGCGAACCGCAAATGATCCATTTAGTATGTCCTGGTGTTTTCGCTACGCTACGAGCAAGAGCACTCCTTTTATAAACACATTTCTGATCTACCCACGGCATCCATCTTAGATCATGACCGCCATTTTGTGTTTCTTGCCCTCACATACGCAATAACCTCTGATCACTTCATTTCGATTAAGGACACGTAGCCTTAGCCGGAGATTCACCTCTTTCATGACACGTGCACCTTAAACCAGATCACGCTGTAGCTGCATGACTCGACAAAGACTGCCTCCTCTGCCCGAGGCCAGTCCTGCTAAACTGGTCTTCGTGTCCATTGTCCTGATCACGATTAGGCGGCCGAAGCCGGTAGCCTTGCCCATTTACAACCCACAAACATCCCTTATCCTGCTTTTCTATCTTCTGCACCTGGCTCTGCTCCTTTCCTTCTGGGCCTTTATTAGGGGGAGGTAACGAAATTTACGATGAGGCGGTCCGGGTCTTGAATGAAAAGTTGACATGAGATTATGATGGAAAAGTGGGAACCCCTCGTTCGTAATGTTTTGACATCAGATATTGTCGACGATTCCTGTGTACACCAAATATTTATTGTTTATGAAACAAAGGTTTGGGAATGTACTAACATGTGAAGAATTCGCCTAAAGGCCAAAATTTAGTATATAAGGAGCAACCCTCTTTGTACAATTTGAACAGGCTCCTAGTTACTGCCCATGCGTAGTTTCTGTGACTTCTGTGTCCCTGCAGTAATAAACCTTTGGTCTTTGACGCCACCATCGAGAAGCCCGTGTTTCTGTTCATTTGTGTACCAAGGCAGGTGGAACTCCGGGGTCTTTGGGTGTTGTTCCCTGACACCTCTGGACGGAACCAAAAAGTCCAGAACTCCAATCTATGACGTCTGGGTCCACGTCGGCGCAAAGCTGCAAAAGAATTTCCGAATGTTGCTGACGCAGGGGGATATTCACAAGGTGAGGAATAAGGTGAGGAATCCACAGGCAGATATTGTATCTACCAGAAAAAGCGTTACCGAAGGTAAGTAACTTGTTCGTTTGGACTCATCCATATGCAAATCAGTCTTGACCCTGCTCCTAATGGGAACAGTCAAGCCAGAACTGCCAGGCCAGGTTCTCTCTGGATCGGAAACAAGCATCCTGGGACTGGTGTCAGGGTATCAACCCTCATCAGCCAGGCGAGTTTGAATCCAGCTGCAAAGTGAGCAAGCATCCTGGGACCGGTTTTCGGGGTATCTTCCCTCATCAGCCAGGCTAGATTGAATCCAGTTCCAAAGTGAGCGAGCGACCCATGTCTGGGTATACCCTGGCCACCTAGGGTGAATATAACACAATAAGATGATGCACAGAGTGCTGAAACATTTCAGACACTTACCCCCAGTCACAGATCAGGTTTAATCCAGTGTTATTTTGCATGCCCCATCATCAAAGTTCATTTGGAATATTCCTTCCTTCAGCATTAAAAAGCCTATGTCTGACAAAGCGTTAGAGTTTACAGGTGTAAGCATTTAGTCACTAGTGGCATGGTATAGATAGCCATTCAACTGACACTAACCCCCTGGTTCTGTGTGATTCCTGCACCTGTCTCCTCTCAGTTATATTTTCCTTCACCCACCAGATAGTATTTCAACCTGTAATATAGCTGTTTTGAATGTGTGCACCTGAAAGGATGTCTTCTTTCTAGGGATTGTTCAGTCAGAAAGATGGATTCATCCACCCTACTTCTGTATCCCAGTCTTTCACAATCCATTGGTATTCTGAAATCATAATTCCCTTACTGAGTGTTACAGACCCTGCCTACTCTAGTCAGGGAGTTTTAACTGGTACAGTGATTTTACTCCTAACCTGCATAGGAATACCTGGCTGCTTCAGAAGAATCAGTTCATACCACCTTTAGGTAAGCGTAATGGTATTTTGCATGTTGATTTGTTCAGCAAGAGTTATTGTTGGTACCATCACATGTCCCATAACTTTCTTCACTTACTCACATGTGGCATCATTGCTTAAAGTTTAGTGTGTTGTCTAGTGGAAAACCAGGGTTACTTTCAGTAACTGGTAACTCTACTCCAACTTGTGTTGTTATGTATTTTGTATCAGGAAGATATTGGCTTGCTTTAGTGACAGTAGTTGTTTGACCTGACATCCTTGGTGTGGGTTTACCCCACCTATTTACCTTTAAACCCTACTATTTTTGCTTTCTTTAGGACTCTGCAGACTTTACCACTGCTAACCAGTGATAAAGTGCTTATTCTTTTTCCCCTTAAACATGGTAGAATTGACTTACACCCAGTTGGCATATTTAATTTGCTTCTATGTCCCTAGTAAAGTGGACCTACCTGTGCCCAGGGCCTGTAACTTAAATGCTACTAGTGGGCCTGTAGCACTCATTCTACCACCCACTTAAGTAGCATTTTAAACATGTCTCAGACCTGCCATTGCAGCTTGTGTGTGCAGTTTGAAACTGCCATTTTGGTTTGACAAAAAAAACCTTTTGCCACAACAGAACCATCCTTTTTAATGCATGCAAGTCACCCCAATGGTAGGCTCTTCACAACCCAAAGTACAGGGTACAGTGTATTTAAAAAGCTGGATGTGTACTTTTAATTTTAGCATGTCCTAGTAGTGAAAAACTCCTAAATGCGTTTTTCACTACTGCAAGGCATACCTCTCCTATATGATAATATTGGGTTAGCTAATTGCATTTAATAAGTGATAATTTTCGATAGGGAGAACTTAGGAAAGTCCAGTTTGGTGTCTAAAGAATTGAAATTTAAAACCCTCTTTAATGCTAAAGTCAGATTTAGAATTAATCGTTTTTATTACATGGCAAAGCATCGTAAAACACAGCCCATCTGCCTACATCCAAATAGCTGGCAGGGCGTAAACACATAACAACTACACAGCGTAGGGGTCTACAACCCGGAGGGTGACCCCATGAAAGAGATTGCAAGTCATAACAAACAGCCAGGGCAGTTGCTCAGAAGCCACTTTTAACAGAAAGAGACCAAGAAAAGGAAACAAACACCCAACCCCTCCACCCCCTTGCCCCCACCTCCCCCAGCTCCGCATCAGCTTCCACCTCCATTGTCCACCCTCCAAAAACCCTCTACCCGTCTCACCACCACTCAAGCAACATTAGTGGCCCCCAAAGGCTCCAAAGGAATAAGCTGAAGAATTTTTAGGTACTTCGGGCATGTGACTTCCTCAGGCATTTAGAAAGGAGTTGTAGGAAAGGACCCCATAACTTCGCATACTCAGAACCCTTGCCATCCATATCCACCGAGAGGAGCTCCATAGCCAAGATATGCCAAAGCCTTTGGATCCAATCCCGCGGCTCAGATGTGGCAGAGGAACCCCATTGCGCCAAAAGAACCTGCCACGCCGCGAGCAAACCTAATGCAATTTGTCTACCCCTCAGCGAGCGCATTGGAAAAGACTTAGGGTGAGGAAGTTCCAGCATCGTGTGTTCAGTGCCCGGGGAAATGTAATCTGGAAGGCACCATCTATGTCATCAAGAACCACTTTCCAATATCGCACCAACTACAGGCAATGCCACAACAGGTGCACCAAAGTACCCGGCAGGGCACACTCCCGCCAGTAGACGCCTGACCGCGCTACATCCTGTGCCTTGACGCGCACTGGGGTATAATACCAATAAGCGGCCACCTTCTAGGCAGACTCAGTACCCGCAGTGTTAGAGGCAGTGTGATGGACACGGTAAAAGATATGTTCCCATTCTTTACGGGTCAAACAGTGCCCCAACTCTGTCTCCCAGCGAACCTGCGCCTTTGTACGCTGCTTCTTGGGGCGCAACAGAATCATCGCACACAATTCAGATATAAGCTCATGGTCCTCCTTCTTGCAGACTAACCATTTTTCAAAGGTAGTCAAAGGACGGGATATGGAGGCAAGGTTAGAGGGTTGAGTCACCCAGTGCGCTAACTGCGAGTAATGAAAAGCGACGGGAGACGGTAGAAGCCCCTACTAAAGTCAGATTTAAAGTCACAATTCTGAAAATGCCACTTTTAGAAAGTTGCATAAAGAACAATTGATGCAAAGAATGCTGAATAATGTCATACATTCACCCCAGTACAGAAACTCCGCCATATGCAAAACAGTATTGACTATTCCCCATGGGAACAGTCCAGCACGAACTGTCGAGCCAGGTCCTTCCTGAACTGGAAACCCGCATCCTAGGACCGGTTATAGTCCATTTCTCAATTTGCCACTGGACTCAAACTAGCCTGGCTGATGAGCGTTATTACCATGAAACCAGTCCCAGGATGCTTGTTTCCGTTCCAGGGAAGACCTGGGTTGCAGTTCGGGCTGGAGTGTTCACGTGAGGAACAGAGTCAAGACTGATTAGCGTATGGCTGGGTCTTAACTGGGGTGACAAAGTGAGCAAAAGAAGGATGATGGATTCAACCCAGCTCTGTGACTGGGGGTGAGTGTCTGAAAAGTTTCAGCGCTACATCCATCATCTCCTTGTATTTGCTTTGTTCGCCCTAATTTGGCAGGATATGGCCAGACGTGGGTCCCTTGCACAGTTTGCCACTGGATTCATGCTTAACTGGCAGATGAGGATTGCTACCCCAAAACCGGTGCCAGGATACTTGTTTCTGGTCCAGGGAAGACCTAGCTTGCAGACCGGGCTGAACTGTTCCCATGAGGAACATGGTCAACACTGATTTGCATATGGGTGGGTCTGAACTGGGGCGGTGAAGTGAGCTGAATAATGATGATGGATTCAACCCAGATCTGTGGCTCGGTGTTATGTTATCCAATTAATAAAGTGTAGCATATACCCGAAGGTGTCTTGGCACTAATTCTCTGAGAGACGGTGAGCAGAATTGTGGAACCTACTGATTGAAAAGCCAGGTTTTCAGAAATGTTCTAAACTGAAACAAAGAAGGGGCAAATCTTAAGATGAGTGGGAGGAGGTTCCAGGATGTCCCTGCTCTGACCGCAAAGCTGCTGCCTCCCCATTTCGATTTTTTTAATCTAATGGGGTTTGTCCTCCGCTTGCCTGCTGATCTTAAGTTTCATGTTGGAATGTACCAACTAAAGGTTTCTCTCAAAAAGTAGGGCACAGTATCATGTAGTGCTTTATTGGTCAAACAGAGGGCCTTAAACTTAATTCTGTTTTTGACCTTCAGCCAGTGGAGGTCTATAAGTGTGGCAGAAACTGAATGATGCCTGGGTATCTCCAGTAGAAGTCTGGCTGCAGAGTTCTGGAGGGCCTGACATTTGTTTTACATATTAGTCTTGCAGCCCCATGTAGAGACCATTACAGTAGTCTATTTTTGACATTACTAAGGTGGATACCACTTGCTTCCTAACTGAAATAGGCAGGAAGATGAGAATTCTTTTTAGCATTCTCAAGATATTATTTACTTGATTGCCTAAGAGTAGGTGATCATCAATCGTGACCCCTAGACATTTGGCTATCTTGGTAGAAACCGGAAGGGGTCCTATGTCTGCAGGCCAGCACGGGGCAGACCAGAAATTGGGGTTATTGCCGAGTATGATCACCTCCATCACATCCAATCAGTGACATATTTCATGCAGTTATGAATGCGGAGAATGGTGTCATATGTATTTTTAGTGGCTGATTTGCATATTGACTGCATAGGATGTAAGAGTGAACCTGAAGGATTGCACCATAGGAGCTAAATCTGCAACATAAACATTAAAAAGGGTGGGACTAAGTGAAGATACCTGTGGAACCCCATAGGGCAAGCAGAAAGACTGGGAAGAAAAGGTGTCAATGTTTATCACATTTACCCTGTCTGATAGGAAGGAGGAGATTAGTTTCATAGCATGGTTTATAATGCCTTTTGCTTTCAAACAGTGGATTGAGATGGAGTGATCTACCGTATCGAATGCCGCAGACCGGTCCAGCAGAACCAGCGCGGCATCCACCCTCATCAGGGATGAACTTTAGTTCATCCGTTGCTTTGATCAGTGCAGTCTCTGCTCTATGCTCTGACCTGAACCCAAATTGGGTAGGGTCAAGGAGATTAAAATCCTTGATAAATTGATTAAGTTGGTTGTTCATCACTTTTTCAACTATTTTGGCAGGGAAGGGAAGTCTAGAGATTGGGCGGTATTTTGCGGGATCTTCACGGTCCAAATTCGTTTTTTTTAGAAGGGACCGGATAGAAACCTGTTTCCATTGTGGAGGAAAGACACATGTCATATTGTTAAATATGTTTGCAAGCTGATCAGCTATGATGTTGGGGACCAATATGACGACTGACGGCAGGCAAGGATCATATGGAGAGCCTGATTTGATGTCAGTATAAGGTCTTTTATTTGTGCTGGGGAGACAATGAAAAGGATTCAAATGTGTTCCTTGTCGCATCTATATTAGGATTACCAAACTCCTTGTTTGATTATTGGGGGGAAGAAGATGGTTGTCAAATGTGTTGAAGATAGAATCTACTTTGTCTCTAAAATGCAAGGCAATCTTATCACAGAAAAACCGACTGACCCAATCCCCTTTGTACTCTGGTTGTCGGGTGAGTTTATTAATGACTTAGTAAAGTTATTTGGCTGAGTTTTTAGCAGATTCAATTTGTGATGAGAAATATGCAGATTTTTCAGTTATCAGAAGGGATTTGTATTTAGTTAGTGAGAGTTAATACATTTCTCTCTAATGGGAATTATATTGGGTTCTCCATTTCCTCTCCTGGCATCTGCAGCCTTGGTTTTCACACCTCAGGGCCTCTGAGAACTAGGGGGCAGATGGACAGGACCTACATTGGCCCTTTTAAATTATGGGGACTATTCGGGCAAAGGTGTAGTTGAGCCAGTTAGTATATGCTTCAGTTGCGCGCTCAGGATTCTCAACAGCCGGGCGGGTGGATGATATTTACAGCCGTTTTAGTTGGTGTAGGTCAATGTTATCCCAAGCTCTAAGTTGGGCTGAGCAGTACCCCTTACTCTGGGGTGTGTTAACAGCAGAGTATTTAATCGTAAAGAAGAAGGCTGCATGTTTGGACAAGTTAAGAGGACCCACTTTGAGCCTAATAATGTCTTCATTGTTAGAATTAAGAGCATCTAGTGTGTGCCCAGCTTTGAGTTGAGGTCGTCCTAAGAAGCTCATGTTCTACTTTATCCATAATTTCTAATAATATTGAGTGTCCTTGTCTTCCCTATGCTCTAAATGAAAATAAATTAAAATCTCCTTGGATAGTAAGGTTAGCATTACAAATAGCAGCCTCAAATAATGAGCTGATAGAATTTAGAAAGCCAGCTTTCTGGCCTGGGGGGCGGTAGATAAGAGAATCCCTGAAGGTGTGTATTTTTTTTAGCCCTAGGTTAAATGATAGGGCTTCACAGTCCTCAGACTGTAATGTAGTAAAATTAGCCCTAATATTCCCACGGTAGGTGACAGCCAGTCCCCCTCCTCTTTTTAATGGACGGTCCTGCCTGTGTAAACGGTAACCTAGGGGCGTGGCCATGAGCAGTTCAGGCATAGAGGAGTCAGTAGCCCTGGTTTCCGTGATAAACGTGAGGTCAGATTTGTAAGTGTCAATAAGTTCCTTTTATTTCAGGCGCATGTTTCACTAGAGAGCGGGTATTGATTAACGTGCAAATAAAATCAATGGAGTCATTACGTTTTTGGGCTGGGGTCTATAAACTTAGGAAGCCTGAAAAACCCAGCAGTTGAAAGCCACCGATCTCGCAGGTTACTTCCAAGCCCTGAAAGAGAACTAGGTAAAAACAGTCGCACTTATGATTTAGGTGATTAAAGTTGTGGAGGCTTTTGCTGGAAAACGAGATTCTGGGCCTTGTATCTGAGGCAAGACTGGCAGTCTGGTGCTGAGCGCGGTCCAGGCATGGACGGGGACAGACAAGCTTGCCTTTTTGTGCGACCGCTGTGCGCTCGACTGAGCATTTCTTTTAAAGTGCCCTCCCAGAAATAGTGCGCAAGCAGGAACACAAACACTGAAACGCCAACCAACCCAAAATGGCTCTCAGGTGTGGCGTACAGCCGTCAGCACTCACTCCGCTCAATCGGGTTCCCCCGCGGCAGACACGAAGAGTGTGACGAATCCCTCCACAGTAAGTGCCCAGTAACCCTAATTCCTACTAGTTGCAGTCACGATTAGGAAAATGTTTTGAGGAAATGAAAGCAATTGCAGTGCTAAAATGAAAAGTTTAAAAGAATATAAAAAGCTGAGCAGTTCCTTACTAACTCTTGTGTCTTGAATGAGTATCTGAAAAGTTTCAGCGCTTTATCCAAAACTCCTTCTGTTTTCTTTGATCGCCGTATGTTGTCAGGGTTTGCCAGATGTGATTCCCTTTCTCACTTTGTCACTGGATTCAAGCTAGCCTAGCTGATGACGGTGTTTATTTATTTATTTAATTTGCGGGTTTATAACGCGCTAGGATCACCTCCCAAAGGAGTATCTCCGCGCCTTTGGCAACCTTCCATCACATAAACAGTGGGTATATACAATATACACTAGTTTTGGAATAAAAAGGCTTTCAGCTGTTTTCTAAACGGGAGATACTCCTTGCAAAGTCTCAAGGAAAGTGGGAGGCTGTTCCACAGCGTTGGGCCAGCAATTGAGAGGGCTCTACCACCCTGTCTAGCCTTTTTTGCTCTCTGGACCTGCAGCAGAGCCTGTTCACTAGACCTCAAGGATCTCAAAGGTTTATAGGGGAAAAATCTGTTAGACAAATACACAGGGCCTTTCTTCTGGAGACACTTGTGTATAATGCAACAAGTCTTGTACTTCACCCTTTGCTTGATGGGAAGCCAATGCAGGGTGTTCAAGAGGGGTTTGGAGGGGGTGCGAGGGGGCTGGTTTAGAACAAGACGGGCCGTGGTATTTTGGACTACCTGCAATCTGGCAGTTACTCCCTCATTTGCTGATAGAAGCAACCCATTGCAATAGTCTAAGCGACTCAACACTAAGGCCTGCACTAACGTCCTCCTGGTTGAGTCAGAGAGCAAGGGAAAAACTTTCCTCAGCATTCCGATGACATGGAAGCAGGACCCCACCACTTGGTTACTATGTTGCTTCAGGGACAGCTCCTGGTCCAGACGCACACCGAGATTTTTAACCACCTGCTTGGGCTCTGGGACTGGGCCAAGATCTTGTGGCCACCAGTCGGGGGACCACAGGAGTTTGGCCTCACCGAACAGCATCACCTCAGTTTTTGCAACATTGCATTGCAGGAAGTTAGATGCCATCCAGTGGGCCACTGCCTTCATCCCCTGGGAAAAGGAGTTCCTGACCTCATCCGTAAAGTATTTAAAAGGAAAGAGGATTTGGGTGTCATCCGCATATGACACAGGGATAAACCCATGGGACCTCATGATGTTTGCTAGGGGGGCACATAGATATTAAAAGAGTGGGGCTCAAACAAGAGCCCTGTGGCACCCCCTTCGAGATCCCCAACTCCTCTGACCGATAGGCACCCAAGGTGACTGTTTGGGTGCGATCTGTCAGGAAACTCCTCAACCACGCTAGAGCCCCACCTTCCAGGCTGATGTTAATAAGCCTGGTGGTCATGATGTCATATGACACGGTTTCAAACGCCGCAGACAGATCCAACAGAACCAGGATAACAGAATGACCTTTATCCTGGAACATGTGTAGATCGTCTGCGACTGACAGCATGGTGGTCTCGGTGCTATGTCTCGGCCTGAAACCTGACTGGGATGGATCCAGTCCATTTGTCTCCTCAATGTATCTAGACAAATGCCTATTAACAAATTTCTCTATCACTTTACCCATGAAGGGAAGGAGAGAAATAGGTCTCAAGTTGGTAAGTTCCGTCCAAGGAACGGTGGTATTCTTTCTCACCGGTCTTACAAGTGCCCTTTTCCAATCCCTCTGGACCTCTCCCGTGCTTAGTGACAGTGTTAATTAGCTGCTGGATTTCTGGGCCCAGGACTTCCTCCAGCATGGGCATGATGCGGGCAGGGATGAGGTCCTCAGGGCTACCACTCTTAATCTCAGTCACTAGAGTAGTAACTTCCTCTAAGGAGATAGGGGGAAAGCTTCTTAGGCACTTAGCTTGTGACTTCTGTTGTGTGTTGTTGTGGGAAAGGCTGTTAGGATCAACCACCTCAGTTATCTTTGAGGTCATTATCTTTCCGCAGATTGCATCTATCTTTTTCATGAAGAATTGTGAGATCCCATCACATAGATCTTGAGATGCAACCTCTATAGTCTTGCATGCCGCAGGCTTTGTGAAAGTTTGTAAGATTTTAAATAAAACTTTGAAGTCTTTCCCTGCCTCAGTGAGTTGCATCACGATGTGGCTTTCACAAGCTGTCCTTATGGCCTTGTGATATGACCTAAGTGAGGTTATATGATGTTGCTTATCCTCCGGCCTCCGAGACTGTCTCCATACTTTTTCTAGCTTTCTGGTTTTTTGTTTCATCAGTCTCAGATCCTCGGAATACCAGATTTCTTGCTTGACTGCCTGACGGGGTTTATATATTTTCAGCGGGATGGTGTAATTAATCGCTTCGCTAACTGCCTTTTCAAAATGCTTAAGTTCAATTGAAATTGTTCCCGTATAATCATTAATCAGGGGAGCTTGGTAGGCTTCTCGAAAAGTGTCCACCGTTAATTTGTGCCAGGGTCTTCTTTTAGTGGGCAAGGAGGACTGTATGCGTGGCTTATCCATAGCATCAGTATAGAATTTTAAAATAAAATGATCAGTCCATTCTACCTGGGTGGGGGATATACGCATGGTTAGAGGTGAGTTGGAAAACACCAAGTCCAAAGTATGGCCAGCCTCATGTGTAGGTCCCTGGTTAATCTTTTAAGACCTAAATAGTCCATGTCCATTAAGAGGGTTTTAGCCTCCATGCATTTCTCTGAGTCGCTATGCATATTAAAGTCCCCTACTAGTAGGAAGTTCTGATTTTCTTCTATAAATGGTGCTAGAGCCTCCATAAGGGAGATGGAAAAATTTCCACTCGAACCTGGGGGTCGATACAATACCGCACCCCTTCTATTTTCCCTAGATGCGGAGGTAAGTTTAAAGATCATTAATTCCATCCGCGGGGTACTAATTTCCTCCAAGATTGTGATGTTTAGCTCCTCCTTATATACAATGGCTACTCCCTCTCCTAATTTATTAGGGCGGTCCATTCTGGTTATCTTATATCCCATCGGGATACCTAGTGTGATGGCTGGAACTGAGTGAGGCTTGAGCCAGGTCTCTGTTAAGAAACATAGGTCAGGCCTCTCTGTGGATATCAGGTCCCATACCTGTATGGCGTGCTTCACCAGCGAGCGTGCGTTACAAAGCAGATTTTTGCTCCCCAAAGGGGGAGTGTCCTCTGTGGTCTTAGCTGGGACAGTGTTGTGTGTTTTCTTGCAGCTAGATCCCGCTGATGGCTATTGGCCACTACCTCAAGGCCGAACTGTGTATGGCAAGTGTAGCATGTAAAAGGTCCTTCCAGGTCGAATTGTAAGGTAACATTGCATGCCTTTGATGATTGGTTCCTTAACCCTAATAATACCTGTGAGGTGTAGGTTAGGCGCCTATTACAGGGATTCCTCGTGTTGGTAGGGGATATTGCCATAGTCTCCTGCCCCTGGCCCCGTCCAGTCGCGGACGGGCGCAGACGGGCTGGTCTTTGGCTCGTCTTAGGCGCAGGAGTACCCCGAAACCATTCCCAGGATGCTTGTTTCTAGTCCACTGAAGACATGGCTTGGCAGTTTGGGCTGCACTGTTCCCATGAGGAACAGGGTCAAGACTGATTTGCATATGGCTGGGTCTGAACTGGGGTGGCGAAGTGAGCTAAAGAAAAATGATGGCTTCAACCCAGATCTGTGACTGAGGAAAAGTTTCAGCACTCCGTCCATCATCTCCTTGTGTTTACTTTTAGAAAGTTGGCATTTTCTTGTCACCATTTGGTGCCTGCAACCTCTATCCTGGGTCACATGATGATATGTAGCTGGCAGTTTGCCTTTGTGTATTCCTCCCAGACAGTAAAACAAATGGGAAATAGGTGTTGACAGGATGGGCCATCTCTGGCTTGACAGGGTGGAGGAGCTGTCACCTGTCACACTTGCACACCACAAAGACTCTGCCTCAGTGCACTCACAAACGGTTTAGCATTAGTCTTTTGTAACCCCATACAAGCAGGGACCAGCGCAGGGAGAAAATTTGCAAACAACAATGGGATTGGAAATCTCAAGTACCTTCTACTACTTCGAAGTTGCCATCTTGTATAAATATTTGACCCTCAGATCCAACTTCCACAGTGCACATCAAGACCTGTGGAAGACTCCAAGCAACTGCTATGCTTCTCTGCTGCAAGAAGGACTGCTACTCTGCTGCCCTGCTGCCTGATTGAGAAGGAAAAGGTTACACAGTTATTAGAGCATGGCAACATAGTTACTTGTAAGGTCAGGATAAAAAAATAAGCCCGAATACGTAAGGGGCAAAGCAGGCAAGGGGAAAGGTTTACGGGAGGGGTGAAGGAGCTGGGAAAGTAGACAGGTAATGTAGGCGGGAAAGAGGAGGGGAGGGTGAAGGACACTGCAAAGAAAGAGGACGCGAAGGGTAACGGGAACACAAACCGGTAGACGAGTCAAAGCAATGTCCAAAGTCCAGTGAGCTGTGATCCCAGGGGAAGTGGTATCACTTCCCTATCTCTGTTTCGGGAGGCTCCCTTTACGCAGTGGACTCTCTCAGAGGGGTCTCTGAGACTCCAAGGCCTACATACTGGATCCTTCCCCAAAAAGGGGAGAGGGAGTACTTTGGCAAGGGGTGCCATACCATACCTCAGCTGTGTGTGGCCCCCTTGGCGCAGTGGACTCTCTCAGCGGGTACGCTTAGACTCCAGAGTATAAATATTGGATCTTTCCCTCACAAGGGGAGAAGGAGTGCTTAGTCAAAGGGCACAAAGGACAGGGGGCTAGGCAGACTAGCAGGCAAGGTGAGAAATTCAGGGGAGAGTGGATATGAGCTAGGAGCTAGGGAGGAAGGCAAAGAGAGAAAGAGTACTAAATGGGAACAAAATTAATTAATGAGTTATTATATAGCACTGGCTAGACCAGATGGAATCGGAGCGCTTTACATGAGGGACAATATTTTTGCAATTTACATCAGTTAAAAGTTACATAAATATCAAGAAAAGCATTTAAAGAACATAGGGGACAAGGTGAATGGAGCAAGGAAGGGTAAGGGGATAGGGTAAAGGGGTAGGAGGAAGATAGGACGTAGAGACAAGAGGAAAATTCGCCCAAGTTCCGGCTGGGTAGGTGACTGCAGGGAGGGGGAATCCACAACCCATCTCTTCTTTAGCTATATGGTAGCTCCACCGGGCATCAGCCAAATCGCTAGGTCTCCACAGTTTGGGGTAAGTTCCGCAGGTTCCGAGTCCTGATGTGTAGGCAGGTTAGGGGAACGGTTCAAGGTCTGGTCAATGTCCAATTGTTGTCCCAGGGAAGAGTTGCATTGATTCTCAAGTACGGCTGGCTGCTCTTATGAATCTATTGGGTGTACCTTGTGCTGATCTAGCCAAGTAAATGTGAATGATGATTTATATCTACATTATACAAGTAAAAAATATTTCATCTCTTGGTTGTGTAATTTTCTGTTGGACTGTTTTCAAATACAAAATAAGACAGAAATGTCTATTTTCATTCAAACGTCTTCAGAGAGAGCAAAATAAATGCAGTGATAGATTTTTAGCAGGAATCTGTATTGCATGCAATCCCTTTTGTGTATTGGGCTCAACTGGTACATCCGAGGCCACGAGTTATATTTAAAAAAAACTGTTATCTTTTCTCAATTCCAAAGGTGGTAGAGAAAAAAAACATACAACTATGAAATCACAATTAAAATAGGTGTTTTTCTATTGATGCAGGTAAATTCCAATTCTCAGATCTTGCACCCACTTCAGCACTACCACAAGGATGAAAATAATGGACTACATTTGAGTACCATTGTAAAAATATATAAACGTCCAATTGTTGCAGCTTATGTTCTATCAAATTTGAAATTGGTATTTAATTCTGGATCAGAGAAATATATAAAGCAATGTTATTGGATCCTTTACGACAGTGTTCTGCACTGCTCAGGATGCTTCTTCATGTGTACGTGCTTTAATGCCACCTCCAAAAGAGTCTTCTACAAGGCCCAAGACGCATTTTCATGCAAGCATAATATAATGCCACCTCCCAAGGGGTCTTCTATTAGTTCAAGAAGGGTTTTCATGCATGCATGCTATAATGCCACCTCTGAAGGGTCTTCTATGAGGCCCAAGAAGGTTCTTCATGCTTTCATGCCTTATGCCGATTTATTTTTATCTCTGGTTCTCCAGTGTCAGAAGATGCAAGCCTGCAGGCTTGGAAAGGAAAGGCACGGGAGGTCTTTCCTCGCTTACACTGAAAAATAAAGGGAGTAGTGGTCACAAAAGAAGACAGAAGACTTCGTCAAGCCAATCTCCTTGCCAGCCGATTGCCTGTGCTTAATTTCAAAAGATT
Organism: Lissotriton vulgaris; assembly: GCF_964263255.1. Taxonomy (NCBI): domain Eukaryota; kingdom Metazoa; phylum Chordata; class Amphibia; order Caudata; family Salamandridae; genus Lissotriton; species Lissotriton vulgaris. The sequence goes on along the minus strand of NC_141687.1, from coordinate 504,143,188 downwards.
TTATTGGGAGAAAAGATTTTTACAGACAGAGTCAGACAGAGGATGAAGGCAATAATGGTCTTGCTGTCGCTACATACATGGCTGTTGATACATTCTGCTTTGACATGGTGAGTGAATGCCCTTCGACTCCAGTACTCTCTAATACCACTGTTCTTTACTTTCAGATTGATGACGTTGAGTGGAAGTTTTTACTAACTGGTGGCATCGGCCTTGATAATCCCTATTCGAATCCTTGTATCTGGCTTCCCCCAAAATCTTGGGATGAAATTTGTCGCCTGGACGAGTTACCAACTTTTAAAGGCCTGCGGAAGGATTTCATGCGACTGAAAGATGGATGGAAAGTCGTATATGACAGTTTGGTATGTAGTCATTCTTAGGACTTCCTAGAATGCATTGCGTCCACACGTGGGAATCACTTACATGCATATCATTAAATTCTAAAGACAGTGGCGAATGATAAACAATGTTTTACTGCATTTAAAAGTGATATTAGACTGAGATTGACAACAAGCACAAGTCGTCAGTAGTGAAAATAGAATATATTATTGTGTGTAGGAACTCAGTCGTTTTCGTATCAAAATGTTAATGCTGTGTTACTTATTAACATCAATAAAATTGACAAATTATTGTTGACAAAGAGTCCGAGAAAAATAGGAGACTGAAATGTCATAGATTTCCCCTCTTCACTTTTTTTAACTTATTTAGACTTATTTTCCCTGCACGTAGGCAAAAGAAATCACCACTTTGATAGTGACAAATTCTGAACCATTGTTGTGTTTTTTGTCTTTGTTCAAATTACTTTTGAAATACTTGGGGCCTGATTACGAATTAGAAGTAAGAGTGCGGAGATTTCCTGGTGACAGAAATCCGGCCAGTATCTCCGCACGTTTACTACTGTTACACGTTAAACCCACGGAATGAGAATTAACTGTGTTATGCACAGAAGTACTGTGCATAGTATCCCCTTTAATGAGGAGATGAATGCACACATTTACCTCCTGCTATGAGCAGGTGTTACATGAATGTCGGAGTTTCTTTCTGGGTGAGGGAGAGGGCTAGAGAAAGTAAGGAGGGATGGACAAGGGGACAAGGCTTTGTTGTTGGAGCAACAAAGTGACCTGCGGTTTTACCAGCTGGAATTACTGACCGGTAAAATCAGGCCAGGATTCTCCAATACCCAGGAACCTCAATCACCAGCTCTGCAAACAGCTATAGTACCCATGTTGAGTAATTTCATGTAGCATAGTTTGCCTCGATTACAAAAGCCGTTTTCAGGTGTACAGTGACATGCTGCCCTGGAGTGGGCAGCTGAAAATCACTGCTGCCTGTCCGCCAGATTACAAGAAACTTTGTGATATGGTGGACGGGCGGCGCGGTGGTCCCGCGACTGTGCTGTTTAAAGGCTCATTGTGAGCCTTCAACAGCACCGCCGCAGGACCGCCTGTGCACGTTCCAGAATGGGAAGGAATTCACCATGTTGTTCATTCCTTACCATGCAGGAACTGGGGGTGTAAAACTACAGGGGGGGCACAACATGTGCCACCGGCATGCAATACCATGCATAGGGGCAAGAGGGGGCCCTGTAGGGCACCCTTTATTGCCTCCCCGCCACCTTTTTCATGGCTGTGTGACCACCATAAAAAGGGTGATGGAGAGGCAACTCAATATGCTTGGCAGTTCTGCTGAGGCACCACTAGCATATTTTGAAGTCAAACCACTGCCGGATCCTTAATCGTGGCGGTAGCAATGATTTCGTACCCTGCGATCACCACACTTATAAGACTGGGAGCAGTCCTGCAGGGTGCCTGTGGTCATACCGCCACCATGAGTACAGTAGTCCAGTGGACCGCCGCAGAGATACTAATGCCCCTAGACTCGTGTAATACAAAAGAAATAATCCACAGAGAGAGATTTTGATCAGCCCCTTTCACCCATAGGTTTCTGGAAATGTCCTTCACGTTTTGGATCAGCCCGCTGGACAGCATATATTTTAATAGGATGATCGGTCAAACCCTTTAATCCATAGCTTTGTCATTTGTGTAATTCACATTTTGGTGAAGCCAGCAGGACAGTCATCTGGTAATTGGAGTCCTGCTCATGTTTAATGACACCATTTTCCCTCTTTATGTCTAAGCCCACATCAGGAAGGGGTCCCAGAAAGCAAAGAAAATCATTCTGAAGCTCTGACCCTGTCCTCAAACTCACTTGGGTCGCCCACCACTATTCACATCATTCCCTGTACCGGCACTTACCTGGTACTAGGAGGCACGTGGCAGGTAGATGTTCCACAAGCTGCTGCTTTGTGGCTCCTCCCTGCTAGCCCTCTGCGGTGACTCCGTTCACAGCTTCGCCCTTGGGTTGTCTGACAATCACAGCTAATTTTTAAGTGCCAAGATGCATTATATTTTCTTCCACATCTTATGCACTGGTGCTGGCTTTAAGGGGGTACTACAGCTGCAAAGAGGGACGGTCTCTGGGTGGCCTCAGTTGTTCCGTTTAGGGAATTTGCCCATAGAAAACTATTCAGTATGACAGATGGTCAGCAAAAAGTGAAAACCCCTGTGAACGAGTATATTAAGGCATCTACTGTTGACTTCACAGCTCGTGGTCTCAGGGACATGATGCTTAAGTCATGTTGGATTGCTTGCTCACTGTCTTCCGACTAGTGCCTCTTCCTGCCTGATGACGCTTCAGGGAGCTTCCTATCATTAATTACAATGTGCTGCACTGCCACCTTATGACTGCATCAAGATGCCTGCTGTCAACAGATACACCTTGGTATGTGTCGCCTGAGGCCATTCCCAAGCTGGTAGTCATCAGTACAGTGCTAGATAAGAAGTCAAGACCACTTCAGAGCACTTGCTAGTTGTCATCAACCATACTCTGCTTTATGTCGACCAAACATGCTTAAGGTCGCTTAGTAATTGTGATAAGGCTTGTGGTGCCATTTGCTACTTGAGTTTGCTTCAGAGCCATTCCTGTTTCAGTCATACACAAAGCACACAAAGGAGTTACAGTGAAGAGAGCACGCAAGCAATGTTGACGGGGAGGCCCTGTGAAACCTTACTCATGAATGTCCTTAGCTCGGTGTATCAATGCAACCGATCAGCAGAGAAGAGAGGCAGTCCGGGTCTAAACACTGAGCACCATCAAACGTTATCATCCCTCCTACAGCCCCGAGAGCCAGTCACCAATGTACATGGCTAACCCTTTGCAACAGTGTTGTATTGAAATATAGCCTAAAATCGTTTTGTTTGTTAGTAATAGAAAATATATACCTTAAAATACACTACCATGCCACCTTTTGCAGCTGCCAGTTGTTTGCTTGGAAAAAAGAATAAATATAACAGTATTTTATTAAATATCTTTCATTTAACCAATAGTGAATTGTTATGGGAGGTGTTTGTAAAGTGCAACATCTGCCATTTGTTAGGCCTGATGGAGTGAAGCAATGTTGGTGATTTGTAGTGTCGTCCTACGTGGGTGTCCATAGCCTCGTTTCTATGTCCCAAAAGCTGTTGTTGGGGGGACTGTGACCTTATGGCCAATGGCTTTGCCCCAACGTTCTTGCCCGTGTCTTTAGTGTCCTCATTACATATATATATAATATTGGTGATCTCACACCTAACCACCAGGCACACGTATTAACCTTTTTTTTGTGTACATTCACCTCTATCTGGCCTTCAACCGTTCACCTTCAACCTCTCCCACATTAAGTGGACTCTATCACATTCACTAATTCACATTCACAGTCACCCACGTTTGCCCACCAATTCATTTCATATTCACCCACTCACTCACATTCATCCACCCAATCACCCTCCCTGTTCATACTGCACCCAACAAATCATATCACTTACCAAGCACATTCTCTAAAGCAAAGCCATACCTATATGATTTGCCAAAGCATGTTAATCGTTAGGTGGTTTAGGCGGATTCATGTTTTGAGGAAAGCTCTGCCACCAGACACTGTGGGAAGTCGCTTCAGCGTGATGAATTAGCACTTTTTTTTTCTACATTCATGGCGATTTTATTTTCATTTTTAACAATAATATTTATTTACTTTATCACCATTAGATACTGGAATGTATATGGCTCCAATGGGGATTTCCTTCTCTACTTTTATGAATATTGTACAAGTATCTTTTAATTTGATAATGTTTTGTCTTATGGAGGAGGAATGGTCCTGGAACCTTGCTTTCCTAATTACCGCATATTTAAGGAAGAATTGCGTTTGTATGCCCAAGATTTTTGTAATATTTTTATTTAAAAAATGAAACACTTATCAGGGAATCCCTGATGCATTCCTATGGGAGGACAGCCCCACAGTAGTGAGAAACCACAGTGGCTGTTTGTCACTATCAGGACATTTCACACACTTAAGGTACATGTCCTATCTTTTACCTACAATGCGCCCTGCCCATAGGGCTAGCTAGGGCCTACCTTAGGGGTGACTGACATGTAGTAAAAGGGGGTCCCGGACATGGCATACACTTTAGGTGCCACGTCAGAGCGGCAGTAACACTGCACGCACAGGCCTTGCAGTGGCAGAGGCCTGGGATAGGTTTGAAAGGCTACTCCGGTGGGTGGCGCAATCAGCGGTGCAAGCCCACCAGTAGCATTTAATTTGCCAGCCCTGGGTATATGGGATACCACTTTACAAGGGACTGACAGGTAAATTAAATAGGACAAACAGGTGTAGACCAATCTTACCATATTTAACACAGAAAGCACACACACTTTACACTGGACAGCAGTGCTAAAGTGCCCAGAGTCCTAACACCACCACCACCATGTCAGCAAAAAGGCCAAGAGGAAGGCAAAAAGTTTAGGGATGACCCTGCAAAAAGGGTCAAGTCCAACACACCCAAACAACACATACACTATTGAATGCACACCCACAAGCACCACAAGCATAACACCCTCAAGCACCACAATAACATATTTTGTTTTGTGTCACACAGACATTGTTTTATTCACTTAAACAGAGAGCGTACTGTATTTTAGCTGCCTTCAGAAATTGGCTTCTATGTGTCTGTCCTTTAAGCCAATGCCTGCTTCAAATGTTCTTTGTGTGTTGGATCAGCCCTTTGTATGTTTTTGGATGCTTACATATTTTATGTTTACATTTTGCATTGGTGATTGGCTAACAAACTAATCGCCCATGGCTTTTGAGCCAGTACTCCTGGGTGCTCATGTCAAATTCAAAACATTTGAAGGCTTGCTAGTTTATCTTGTGAGGAAGATTATTTAATAAAGGGTTCTGTGCTTCATCTATTTTTCTTACCGGAGCCTCACCTTTGAAACTATTGTTTCAGTCATTTGAGACATGTTTCTGTCAAATAGGTATAGGGGTCACTCACTTTTTCCCTTTTATTTTCTGAAAAGGATCACACATGTGCAATGCTGTAATTTCATTTTTTTCATCCTTTGTTAATTTTTTCTGTTTGAAAGATTTATACTTTTGCCAGAGCTGTGAAGAAAATGAGAGAGAAATGTTAACGTTAATTTCTGGCTTGAGTGCACACAAGCAAAGCAAAGGGGACGTAGAGAAGCTTGCTTCCACCTAGTTGTTTCCCTGTGATAACTCAAGGGGTGTATCAGAGGTATCCAGCCCTCAACCTTCTTATAGTACCCAAACATCGTGAACGACGTATGACCTCCATACTTCACTCCTAAAGAGGTACATGATCGTTAAGAAGGCCATTAACAGTAAGGCATTTTGCAGCACTTTCATATTGAAAAGGTCCCCTAACTTCATGAAGCCCTTAATGTCATGAACATTTTCAATGGTATGAAGTACATTAACACATAAAGGCTTCGATGTCATTAAGATCTTGATGTTGAGACAACCCTCAGCATAAAGATTGTCATGTTCCATGGAGGTAGACCTATAGAACTCGCCTATATCTATAGAACTGTAGGCCTCTAGAACTGTCCCGTGATTGAGTAAGAGAATGAGGAATAAAGGAGTCATAGCTTAATCAAGTTTACAACTTTCACATGCTAATTCATTATCCATTATTTTTGTTAATGGCTCACTGGCTTGCCTACAGTAAAATAGCTAAACTGTACGTCAATCTCTTGCATTCATTGCTCTTGTGAAGTGTCAAGAAACCTATAATTTGGAAGCAGGAATATGAAAATAAGATTTTTTTATATCTTGTTCCATGTATTCTGGGTACCAATTTCTTGGTTATGGTCTTTCATTTAACAAAGCAGGGCATTGTGGGAGTTCTAGTCTTTGTTTTACATAGCCAACACATTTGATAACAGTTATTTATGACGGAAAACTGAAGCACTGAATTTGTAATGATTGTTGTAAATAGAACAATCCTTTAAACTTTTGTGTCAAATATTACTATAAAAAAATCTGAATTGCAGTAGTGTAATTGAAGCTAAGTAGGTGATGAATGTACATAGAAACTCAAGAATTCTACCACACAGTAAATGTGATTTCTCAAGGGATAGGCTAAGAATTGATTAGTCACTGATTGCAAACTTTATTCTACCTTAAAATTGATTTTGCCAGCAGGTAGTCTAGAGAGTAAGTGTATATATAAACGCAATGGGTTCTGATCCAATCAGGCCTAATACATGGGAAGGGATCAATATTATAGTATAAAATCTATAGGATGCCTCTCTTGTCCATTGAAAGACTTTAGTTGAAAAATCTAGTGTGCACAAGTATTAATCTCATTTATCATTGATAAACTTATTTTTGCTTATATTTTCTAATTTCTATGGTAATCGTATCTGTTTAGTACAGACAACACAAATATGTCCAACAAATAACACAAGTCTACATAAATCAAACATTACATGTAACAACTTAAAGAGATTATAAACAAATCCAGGCGTTACTAGACTTGATATTGAGTCCAAATAAACTCACTCCATTATGTTTGTTTATTTTTATGTTTATGCGATTTTTATAGCATGCAACTACCCGGGGGTGTCTCGGCGCTCAGAATACAGAACCGTCACTGTGGCAAAAAATTATACTGAAAAAAACAAAGTTTTTAGTTTTTTTCTGAAGCTGATGAGAGTGGGGGCGGTTTTGATGTGGAGGGGTAATGAGTTCCAAAGTTTGGCTGTGGAGATAGTGAAACATCCATCACCCCAAGTGGCCCTTTTTGTACGCGGGACTTTCAGCAGATGAGCTGAAGATGAGCGTAGTGTTCTTGAATGTTCAAGCGGGCAGAGTGCATTTTTAAGAAACTGTGGGCCTGAGTTGTTAATGGCTTTATATGCAATGCACAGTGCCTTAAATTTTGTCCGGCTCCTGATTGGGAGCCAATGCAGCTGTCGAATGTAAGGGGAGATGGAAGTGAATTTAGGAATGCTCAGTAAGATTCTGGCTGAGGCATTCTGGACTAGCTGTAGTCTGTTGAGGACTTTTTCCTGGGCACTCAGAAGAAGGGCATTGCAATAATCTGTTTTTGAAACCAAAGTGCTAATTAGGGTTTTGCCGGCCGACGAGGGGAGGTATGGCATCAGTTTCTTTATTTTTCTCAGGATGTAGAAGGATGAGGAAACCACAGAGTTGACATGTTGATGGAAAGTCATTTTATTATCAAATATGACTCCAAGGTTACGAACCTTGGTAACAGGTTGAGGTGGGGCTCCCATCTCGGATGGCCACCATAGGGGGAACCAGATTGGTTCCAGTTTCCCGAATGTCATCACCTCTGTTTTGTCAGAGTTTAATTTGAGACAGTTTGATGACATCCAGGAACTGATTGCTCGCATACCCTCTTGGAAATTTGCCGCAACTGATGTACCATTGTTGTATACAGATAACACCAGTTGAGTGTCATCAGCGTATGTTGTAAGGACAATTCCGTAAGATTTTATTACCCTCGCTAAGTCCAAAACATAAATGTTAAACAATGTCGGACTTAGCGAGGAGCCCTGTGGAACTCCGCAGGGAAGGGAAACGGTATGGGAGGTGTACTGATCCATTTTTACTGTCTGTGGGCGGTCAGCCAGGAATGAAGCGAGAAGTTCTTTAGCCTTATTCTGAATTCCTATTGATGAGACACGGTCGATCAAGGTGACATGATCGACCGTGTCGAAAGCTGCAGAGAGATCTAGCAGTATTAATACTGCCGCTCCTCCTTTGTCCAATGTCATCCTTATTTCATCTGCTGCTTTTAGTAATGCAGTCTCGGTCCCGTGACCCTGTCTGAACCCAAATTGGGTGTCGTCCAGTAGGTTGTTATTGTCTATAAATTTCGATAGCTGTATATTCATTATTTTTTCGAAATTTTTTGCTGGAAACGGAAGACATGCAATGGGTCGATAACTGGCGGGAGGAGGGGATCGAGAGTAGGTTTTTTAGAAGGGGTTTGATGATCGCTTTCTTCCAAACTGATGGATATATGCCCGTTGTGAACATAGCATTGCAGATGGTAGTGAGAGCAGGGGAAATAGCTTCTGGAATGAGGTTAAGGATGGTGGGAGGACAGGGGTCTAGAGGTGATCCTGATTTTGTGCCGGAGACAAGTCGTTGGACTTGTTCCTCCGTGGCAGTTTCGAAGGCCGAAAAACTGGGAGCATTACTAGGAAGTGGTGGAGTGATGGTGGCAGCAGAGTGAGAGTGGGTGAAGGCTGAGAAGATGGTGGTAACTTTGTCTTCAAAGACCTTGGCAAGAGAGTTACAGAGATCCTGTGATCCGTCAGAGCGGGGGATAGGAGGGGTAGAAAGATGGGTAACCACCTGAAACAGTTCTCTTGCGGAATTCTTTGCCTGATTGGTTTGGGCAGTGTAGTAACGTGACTTTTCCGGGGTGATGAGTGATTTATACTTAGAAAGAGCGCTTTTATAAGCGATTTTGTCTGTGGAATCGTAGCGGCGGCGCCAGTGCCTTTCCAAATTTCTGCAGTGTTGTCTCTGCAGTCGTAAGGATTCTGTGAACCACGGGGCCGCGGGAAGTTTTCTGGTGCGATGAGAGATTTTAAGGAGAGCTAGAATGTGACAAGCTCTGTTTAAGCAGTTGAGGTAATTAATGGACGCTAAAAAAAGGTCCTGTTCGTTAGTGGTCAAGCTTTCGAGCAGCATAGCCGCTAATTGCGGGGGGTTGATATTTTTCCAGTCTCTGAAGGAGATGGGTGAAAATAATGACGAGGAAAGTGGAAGAGGGTTACGATTTATTGTAAAACAAATGGCTGAGTGATCAGTCCAGATAAGAGGAATTACAGTCGTAACCGAGATGTGAGGATTGCTGGTAAATAGCCCATCTAATGTGTGTCCCGCTTTGTGGGTAGGCTGTTTGACGTATCACCCCTATTCTCACATGGGATTAAACGTTTTTTTTTTACAAAGACAAATATGGTGATGAATGATGAAATTAGATAAATACTCGTGCACACTAGATTAATGTGCTGTGTTTTTTAAACTAAAGTCTATCAATGACGATGTGGGGTATCCTATAGATTTTGTACTAGATAGTAAGTGGACATGAAAGTAGCATTTGTATATACATCTCTCAGTCTTGTGTTAGTCAGTGTGTGTGCCTATATGTTGGTTTGTCGACATGGATAGCTGACTCTTACTAGCTTGCCTTGCCGTCTCTTTACCAGTTCACAATTCCTAACTCTATGAAAAGTCCCACTTTCTTAAATTGTTTGTCCAGATACTTGAATTGTGCCTCCTGCCCTACTTGTTCCCTTCTTCTGTCTTCTGCAGCCTATTTTCCTCTCCTCCTTCCTTCTTGCCAACCACAGGCAGTATTATAGTAATGGCGCCCTGCCCCAGTCTATGCCATGGCATGCCTGAAGTATTGGGCATCTGGTGCAAATTGGGGCAGTGCCCCCTATTACTATTAATGTCCTGCCCACTGGAGCTGCAAACACGTGCCTGGCCTGTGGGCAGTACATTAGTGAAAGACAAAGTGGCTGCTTCAAGCAGCCACTCCTCATTTCACTGTGCAGGGGGCATTAGTATGCACTTTAAATTGGGAGGCAGAGATCCCCCTGCAGTCAAATGCAGTGTTGTGTCATGCGGGCAGGTGTCTGGGGGTCCATGGGACTCCCTCTAGCCCCTCCAGTTTGCTGACGTCAGCTCACATTAACTGCTTCTCCTGACAGCCTCTTTGCCTCTGCGCCCAAAATACAGATTGAGCAGAGAGGCAACTCCCTCATTTGTACGGGGCAATGCATGGGGTCACATATGCAGATGACAAGCAAATCATTAGCTTTCTTTATCAGAAAACCTCACTATCATTAGCATTCTTTCCTGAAGGATCAATTACTTAAAAGTGGATCCCAGTAAGACAGAGCTGCTACTTCTCAGCAAAAGCGATGCTTTTGTCACTGCCTGCTTTTCCTCTAATCTGGACTTCTGCAACAGCATCTATCTAGGTCTCCCTCTGGCTATCTTGTTGGCTAAAGGATTCCAAATGTCGCCGTTTCCCTTTTATATTATCTCAGAAGATATGAGCATGTTTCAACTGCTCGCAGAGAGCTTCACTAGCTTGCACTGTAGCAGTGGGTTTAGTTCTAAATCTTGTGCCTAATTCATAATTCTGTTTCCATCTGGATCAGTCGTGTTTAGCATCTCTCTTCAAGCTCTATCTGCCTTCTCATTTGCTTTGCTCAGAAGGCTTTCACCTATTGACATATTTGCAAGCGCTGGGATGCCTCCGGGTAGCCATGCGCTATATGAATGCTTCTACAATTACAATTACAATAAACAAGACTTGCATTGACTGCTGCTTATTTCTGTTTTGGGGGCAAAACTATGTAATGAGCTAACAATTCCCGTGTGACCAACTCCACATCTGTTCACCTTTAGGAGAGCTTTGAAAACCTTTTTGTTTTATTAACTTGGTTTCTCTGCAGTCTGTGTTCTTGGTTAAGGTATGTCTCAGTTTCAAAAGACCTTTTGTTGTTACTCCACTAGAAATACCAAATCAAACCGAACATGCACTCAACGAAGCATAACACTTGTCTGCACCAGCTGTATGTTGTAGTGAAAGGGTTCTTCGTGGTGAAGTGCATGGGTGCCTGTAGATCTGTGCACGTGAGAGAGCATAGCTGCAAAATCGGCCCTGTAACAAAATCGGCCGAAAACCGACCCCGGCAAGGAGCTCGGTCGCACCCCAGGGGGCCGACCCAGCACTTTGCCAGGGCCGGTTTTCGTTCTCAGTGCGGCTCTTTGCACTGCTAATGCAATCTGTTCAGCTTCTCCCGACTCTTAAACTGTAATAGCCCAAGATGTTGCCCAGGTAAGGACGCCCAAGGAGCGACACACACAGGTCTCCAAAGCTAGACCTATTGGCTTTAATTTTTCCTTCAGCATAATCAACATGGTTCTATGACGCTGCTGGTTGCCTGTCACTCACGCTATAAAGAAAGGACGATAAGTGGTTCTAAATGTGAATAATAATAAGTAGTATATGTATTACGTGAGATAGAACATACAATTAACAAATATATCGAAAAAAAATCCTTGCTCACGTTAATGTATTACATTGATACATTGCTACATCTTCTGAAACTGTGGTAACATCGTTTTTGTTTTTATCACGCCATATAACAAAACATAGTGATCAACCTATTTAAGAAGCTAGATGTTTTGTTAATAATGCATTTATGATCGCTGCAATCAATAACGTGTCGGTACAGAGGTGCATTTGTACTGAACGCATATTACAGCCACCGCCATGCCGCCTTCCATTATCTGTCGAGCCGCGTCTTCTTGGTCTCGCGGCTATTTGCAAATCTTGGTCGGCTCTGAATTTCCCCACGGGACCACATTTCATTTGCTCACTCAGTGGAATAAATATTCACATCAGGAATGCTGTTCAGCTGACAAAGCCCAGCAGGCAAGTCTCCATGCCGTAGCATTGCGAAAATAAGTGACAAATTAAATAAGGCTAACCTGCTGTGTTTGTGCTTGCAGGAACCACACCACGAGCCGCTCCCGGCAGAGTGGCAAGAAAAAGTGGGCCAGTTTCAAAGGATGCTCCTCATTCGCTGCTTGAGGCCCGACAAAGTAAGTATGTTTTTAGATTACAAAACGCCTGGGCCCGCACAGATCGCTTGTTTAAGCCGCATATCAACACATTTCTTTTCTTTGCACCAATAATGTGTGATGCATAATAATATTTTCATTATCACGCTGTTTGTTTTTGAAGTTGGATTATGAATAGGTGAAAACGAAATCTAATATGTGCTTTATATTCAGGAAGTCCGAGTACCTGGAATAAACTATATGAATACCACAGAAAAATAAGTCTTTCTAGTTCACAAAGTCTGGACAGAACAGCATTGAATTAAAAGCAGTGATTTGTCTGCATAAAATAAGAGTAATAACGGCACTGCTGATTGACCAGGCTGCCCAGTCTTGATTCCCCCTCACATCTCTTTTTGCCACCACATTGCACTTGTGTTTACTTCGTTTGTGGTGGAAGGCAGGCATTTCTAATGGACCCTTTCCATGCATATTCATTGGCTGAACCCTCTTTCCGGGACTTAGACTGGAGCTAGAAACATTTTCACACGTCACGCGCACTGGATGACTTCCCAGGATACCACAGACAAACCCACGTGACTGCATAGCCACGCGAATGCATAGCAAGTGTCTGACACCCATAAAGAACACCCAGCCGTTGGTGACCCAGTTCCTTTTTTTGCCCATATCTTCATTGGTGTAGGATCCAAAGCCATCCCATGTTCTCAGTTTTGAGTGTGAGTTCATCGAGTGCAGTTTCTAAATTTTAGGCTATGTCTCCTTAAATGTCCTCAGGTTTTAAGACATCTTCCAAGAGCCAGTGACTGCTGTCTGTCTTGGATTCACAGTTGGGGTGCTTATATTGTTATATGGGCCCATTATGCTGCTTCTTGGTTTTTGTGTGCATTCATACACCAACTTGTACCTGATCTCGTTCTGGGAGACATTCTCCACCCAGAAAGCACACATAGCATAAGAGGGACCACAAGACCATGGTAAGAAAAGGACCAAGTTGAAGGAAGGGACATGTTCATCCTCTGAACATATTCCTGTTCTGAAATCTTTGCAAAAAACAGATTTCCCTATTGCTAGTCCTTATGCAGAATACATCATAGCTATGCTGGAGGATTTTAGCAGGACCCTTCTGACATAGCTGTTTAATTCATTATTATACCTTTAGCAGTCCTTCAGACAATTGTTGATTGGAATGATGATGAAAAAGTGCCAAGAAGTACTGAAATTTGCTTTGCAATTTACCACAGAAAATGTTTAAGTGTTTTCTGTTTGAAGTAATTTGTGTTGATTTCCTTATCCTTTTTAAGTACCTGGTAGTGTGTACGTTTTTGAAGCTTGTAATGAACAGTTTATACCTGCATTTAACATTTTCCATGACAGGATGTTTCATGAATTCACATATTCCCTATCTTCAGGCTGGTAATTCAGACTGGTCAATGTTTGCGCATCAGTGTAGATGTACACTAATTTAAAATTAAAAACTATCCTAGATTATAAGTTGCCAGTACACTTTATTGTGTGCCCTGAACTGCAGTCAGGACACCCAGAGATTGCTCCCATCTGAGGCTCCAAATGTCAGATTGTCTACTGCACTTAAAATATGAAGGGATCCTTGACACTCTTCTCCCAAATTTAATCTTTTTTGTGACTGTTTTTGACAATCTGTCTCTACTTTAACATTTAAGTCCCATAATGAGGAAGGCTAAATACAGGCAGCAATTTTCGTTGGTGCTTTTTTGATCAGTGAGGTTTACTTCAAGATGTCTTTGCCTCCACATGATAAATGTCTCTTCAAAAATGCAGTACATGGTGTACTAGGATGATTTACAAAGAACACACACAGGATATTTCTTGTTTAAATCCCGACCATGAACCACCAACAAACATGGGTAATATTTGCCCACTACACCCCCTGCTAAATCCCCTAAAGATTGGGACAGGAAACTGGCCATATCACTAATGGACGAAGGTTCAAGCCCCGTAACAAAGATGCTAAAATTAGACTTGCTGTATCCCAAAAGAAGTCCACAGAATTTTTCAATGGCAAGGAGTCCCCCGAGACTTCCTTGAAGCCTGTCTAGTTGGTCCTCAAATTTAGAGTAAAACTCTTTCAACACATCGATCTTCATTTAGGACTACATATATTCCCAAAAAACAACTTCACAAGACGAACCCTAAATGGTCAGTGTCATTGAATTCTGCTATAAAAAAAAGTAGGATAAAAAAATCAAAGGTGGAACTTTTGCCATCCACACATGCAGCACTGGCCTCTGCACGGCACTCAGTGAAGTGACCACCATTGGTTAACCTCGTTGGTGCCTTTTCCTAGTGAGAAGACTCTTTATCCACCAGCACCTCTTTAACCACCGTTTGTTGCACCGTCAGTTGCCAGACCATCAGTGGTCTCTCCGCCGGCTCTCTGTGTCAACGGCAGCCGCTGCAGATTTGTACTTGTCCGTTCTGTCTTCTTGTACATTAGTTTTTGCTAATTCTTAATATAATAAACAAACAGCTAGTCCACTAGTTCCGAATGGCACTTCTAACTTGCAATACATGCTCTTCTCATGATATATCTTATACGCTTTTTGAGAACAACTAGCTGTACTTTTGAAAATACTTTTTTTTATTGAATTTCTAGGTTATTCCAATGGTGCAGGAATTCATAATTGATCACCTTGGTCGCCCCTTTATTGAACCACCTCCATTTGATTTGTCCAAGGCGTTTGGTGATAGTCACTGCTGTGCACCATTAATTTTTGTGCTGTCTCCTGGTGCCGACCCCATGGCAGCCCTACTCAAATTTGCTGATGACCAGGTATATTTAATTACATATCATTGTAAGGAATACATCTCTTTTTTGATTTGTGAACGAGATTTGCAGACCAATAAATTATGTTTTGTTCAGCTTATTTAACAACGGTGGAACTGTAGCAGAGATATCCAAAACGTAAAAATTTAAGTATATTGGTTACTTTGTGATTTGTGTATCAGAAATATGACTCCCGGTGTTATAGTATTTACTTTTATGGCCTGGCTTGACAATTATATGAGAACCACCAGGAGCCGGGCTTTGGGAGCCAGGTGTACATGTTTTGATTGGGGATTCATTGTGTTCTTCCAGGAAAAAAAGTGCTTGCCTGCCACAGAGCTATGATCAGTTTGTCTATTTATCCAGCTGCTTGGGCTTGAACTTTCACGGGCATGCACATGCCACTGTAATGATATTTAAATGTCTAAGATAAGTAGATAATTTGTAGCATTTTTCTTTGACAGCAAGACAGGCATTCATTAATGTATATGGAATTTAGGTCTGTCTTGACAGTGCATTCATGAGCTAACATCCTGGCATTGCCAATGCCTGCTTGACAATTCCATCCATATCTGTACGTTTAAATTGTGCTCCTATTATCAGAACTTGTGCCTATTTATTCTGTGTCCTGTGAAACCGTGAATTTACAAGTAATGCATTTCCACATAAATGTACACTCACAATTGTATGCCAGTTAATGCTGTGCGCAGTCATATATTTCTGATGGATACATCTGACAGTGGATTCCTCACCTTGTGAATATCCCCTGCACCAGCAGCATTCGGAAACTTTTGTAGCTCTCCACTCCGACGCGGACGAGCTCGCGACCTCGCTGATGTCACCGGAGCCCTAAGAGTGCCTCGTCGGCGTGATGATGTCAGTTCCCATTTTTCAGTGCCGTCGACGCTAACGTTATTTTGGGACTCTCCGTGGTTGTATTGCTACTTTGTGTTTTCTAGCTTGTATCCTGTTCTCTTTTGTTTCTCTTTTCAGAAGATGTCGTCGAGAAAGTCAGGATTCAAGCCATGCAGGGAGTGCGGTGGACATATGTCCATAACAGATCCTCACAACAATTGTGTATGGTGTTTGTCATCAGACCATGACGTCGAGGATTGCGCTTCCTGCAGGAAAATTAACCCGAAGGCTCTGAAAGAAAGGGAAGCCAAGCTGTTAATAGCAAAGATGCATAAAGAAAAAAGGGTCCGGAGGAGTTCCAGGTCCAGGTCCAGGTCCAGGTCCAGGTCCAGGTCGGGCTCAAAGTCGACGTCAGGTCATGCTTCAAAACCCAAGAAGCACAAGAAGAAGAAGAGGCACAGCTCTCAACGTCGTTCGGATAAGGAAGAAGCTCAGACGTCGTCCTCTAAATTACATAGACATCGTGAGGACTATGTATCCCCTTCTCCTTTTCCAGAGAGATTTTGACTTCTCCTGTGGCTTCACCAGTGCAGTCGCCGGCACCGATTCCTTCTCCATCTCTGGAACATTCTCCGGCTCCTGTAGAAGAGGTACCAGTTCCTGAAGGGGCGTCGACTCCAATGGATCCACCGTCGGTGCAAGCAGGCCTGAGTCCGGTGATGCCTATGCCTGAGCGTATTCCAGGCGAGTACCCTCCTTTTCCTGGTCCAGGGCAAGACCCATCGCATTATCTTAATGCTATGTATGGTGTCTTTGCGAGCACCTTACGGTCCCATGGGTTCTACAGCGTTCAATTTGGGGGTTCCTCAAACCTATGCTCAGGCTCCCTTTATGCCTTTTCTTCCTACGGGTACGTCCTGACATTTCCCGGCGCCGAGGCCGTCGACGTCGATTCCCCCTTCTCCGGCGCTGTCAGCTCGACCTCGTTCGACTTCGATTGTGCCCATGGATCCAGGTTTGAGGCGGGTTCCGAATCCATCAGAGCCGTGTACGACTCCGTCAGCGCCGGGCCCGAGGATAAGGTCCAGGCGTGAGGCACAAAGATTGTTGGAGGAACAGCAATATAGGGAGGATGAGATGGAGGAAGGTGAGCTTCAGGAGTCAGACGACTTTTTTGAAGACTTAAGAGTAACTAGTGGTCTGGATATGTCACTAGAATGGCAACTCTCTCCTCCTTCGGAGGTTCCCTCAAAGGATGTGGCTCCCTACCACACTTTGATACGTAAGGCTGCTGATCTGTTAGGTCTACAACTCCCGACAGCGGAATTTAAATCCAACATTCTAACAGAGGTACTTCATTCTCCTTCTGCAGTAATAGAACGTTTACTACCATTCAATAACGCAATCACTGAACCGGTTATGGAGGTTTGGCAAACACCCTTTCCGGGCCCGGCAGTCTCAAGATCTGTTGCCAGGAGATTCAGGGCGCTCCAGGAGATCCGGAGTTTCTTACTTCACATCCTTCACCTGAAAGCCTTGTTATTCAAGCTTCCTGTTCAAAGAAATTAGCTGGTGCTTTCCCCAGATTTCAGGTGACAGAGAGTCAAAAAGACTGGATCAGGCAGCTAAAAAGGTGTTTTCTTCAGCGTCCATGGCACTTAAGTCCAGTAATGCTACTTGCCTTTTGGGCAGGTACATTCATGCCTTAATGGATTCTGCTAAACTGCTGGCCTCAAAGTTATCGGAGGACAGAAATAATTTTGATGAGGTCTTGTCTGACATGCAGGCTGCTGCACGACAGGTGCTCCAGAGTGGTCTTGATACTGCGGACTCTGTAGCCAGGATAATTGGGTCTTCAGATGCATCTAGAAGGAGTGCCTGGCTTAAGTCTTCAGAGTTCTCTCAGGATGTCCAGGCGACTCGTTTGGACCTCCCGTTTGATGGCTCTAGACTTTTTGGAAAGAAGGCAGATGCAGCTTTAGAAAGATTTAAGGATAGCAAGGCTACAGCCAAGTCCCTGGATCTGCAGGCACAGCCTAGGGGTTCCTCTTACAGAAAGTACAGAGGCTTTGGGAGGTCGTCCTTTCGGACTTACAAACAGCCTCAGCAGCAGCAGCAGAACACCCTATATAAGTCATATAGGGGCAGGAACAGATGTCTCCCACAAGGTCGTCAGCCCTCCTCCGCCTCCTCCTCTACCTCTCCCCCTCTTACCACAGCAAAGCAGCCCTAGATCCACCATTCTGGATCATGTTGGTCCTGTGGGGGGTCGGCTTACTCATTTTTTACAAGATTGGGAATCGGTCACTAAAGACCTTTTGGTTCTCAATCTTGTGGAGAATGGGTATGCTCTTCCCCTTCGTGAATTTCCTACAAATTACCCTCCTTGTCAAGGTTTTTTTTCGGAGGACCACCTTCTTCTCCTACAGGAGGAAGTTCCAGCTTTATTAAAAAAAAGGTGTTATAGAGGTGGTGCCAGAGCAGGAAAAAGGTCAGGGATGCTACTCTCGGTATTTCCTGATACTCAAGAAGGATGGCAGGTTTCGTCCAATCCTGGATCTCAGGATCTTGAATCTTTTTCTGAAGCAAGAAAAGTTCAAGATGCTCACCCTAGCGCAGGTTCTTCAAGTGCCGCAGCAAGAGGACTTGATCGTGTCGATCGATTTGCAGGACGCTTATTTTCATATCCCGATCCTGAAGTCGCACTGGAAGTATCTCCATTTCACGGTGGGGTTGCAACATTATCAGTTTGCGGTTCTCCAGTTTGGACTTACTACTGCACCTCGAGTCTTCACCAAGGTGATGGCAGTGGTGGCAGCATAATCTCAGAAGATCGGGGATTCCAGTTTTCCCCTATCTGGACGACTGGCTGATCAAAGCGGAGTCACCAGAGAAGGTGCTTCATCATCTACAGGTGACAACTCGGCTGTTGTAGAAGTTGGATTTTTCGATAAACGTGCCCAAGTCTCACCTGGTGCCCTCTGAGCGCAACCTGTTCATAGGGGCGGTACTGGACACTACTGTGTTTTGAGCATTCCCTCCTCCTCAAAGGATTCTCCACTTTCAGGAAATTATTCCCTTGTTTTACAATGGAGCGGTCGTTGCGGTCCTGAAGGTCCTTTGCCTGCTCGGTCTGTTTGCTTTCTGCATTCTGTTGGTCAACCATGCCCGCTGGCACATGAGGGCGCTCCAGTGGTGCCTCCGCAGGCAGTGGTATCAGCAAAATGGAGATCTCAGGGAGTCTGTGAGGATCTCCAGAGAAGCTGCAGCGGATCTATCTTGGTGGAGCATGGAAGGCAATCTGTCTCAGGGGAAAGCCCTTCCACCTACCTCCATCGGTGACTACAGTGATAACGGATGCATCCACTCTAGGGTGGGGTGCTCATCTGGCAGATCTGGAGATCAAGGATCTTTGGTCTCCAGAGGAAAGGTTGTGTCAAATCAACCTTCTGGAGTTATGGGCGATACATTTGGGGCTCAAGGCCTTCCTCCCATCCCTTCACGGACAGTCGCTTCAAGTCCTAACAGACAACACTACAGCGATGTAGTATGTCAACAAACAGGGAGGAGTAGGGTTGCATTGTCTCTGCAGAGAGGCTCTTAGTCTCTGGTCCTGGGTTCAGGACCATCAGATTTGTCTGATGGCAAATCATCTGGCCTGAGTTCTGAACGTACATGCAGACAGTCTCAGTCAGCAGTTCTCAGCCGATCACGAGTGGAGGCTTCATCCGGAGGTGGTTCATCAAGTCTTCCGGACGTGGGGAACTCCTCGGGTGGACCTGTTTGCCACTCACGAGAATGCTCACTGCCCGTCATTCTGCAGTCTCCAGTATCCGATGCAGGGAGCTTTGGGGGACGCGTTTCAGTTGAGGTGGGACTAACAACTCCTTTACGTGTTTCCTCCCATACCCTTGATTCCTCGGGTTCTGAAGAAGATTCGCCAAGACCGGGCCCAAATCATATTGATCGCCCCGGATTGGCCAAGAAGGGTGTGGTATACAGATCTTCTCCACCTCTCCTCGTGCCCTCCGCTCCGTCTCCCTCTCAGGGCAGACCTACTCTCACAGTCGCAGGGGCAGGTTCTACACCCCCACCTCCAGACCTTACACCTTCATGCCTGGAGATTGAAAAGGGCAATCTGAATTTTTTTTCTCTCCCGCCTGACGTGCTGGATGTGATTCTTTCGGCCAGGCGACATTCTATTATTCCTATAGGTGGTCCAAATTTGTCTCATGGTGTGGAGAGGAGTCTATTGACCCCTATGGACTCGTTTATCCAAAATCCTTCAGTTTGCTCTTTCTTTAGCTCAGCAGGGTTTTGCTGTGGCTACTGTGAAATGCTATTTATCGGCTTTGTCGGCATTTCTTTGCTTGCCGGATCAGCCATCTTTGTTTAAGTCACCTATTGTTTTGTGTTTTATTAAGGGCCTTACCAACAAATATCCGCCCACTCCTTTTATTGTGCCTCAATGGGACTTAAATCTTGTCTTAACCTATTTGATGGGCTCTCCCTTCGAGCCCTTGCATAAGTGTACCTTGAGACTGTTGTCTTTTAGGATAGTATTTTTAGTTGCTGTCACCTCGGCAAGGAGCGTAAGTGAGCTTCAAGCTTTGAGTTCGAAACCCCGATTCGTGACCATTCATGCTGAAAGAATGGTACTGAGGACCAGGGCTGCTTTTCTGCCTAAGGTGGTAACTCCCTTCCATCTGGGGCAGTCCATTACCCTTCCTTCCTTCTATCCTCCCTTCCAAAGAGGAAGAGTGGCTTCACCGCTTGGACCCAAAGAGGGCGGTGAGCTTCTACTTTGATAGAACTAAAGACTATCATGTGGATGACCAGCTCTTCGTGGGCTTTGCTGGCTGCAGAAGAGGCAGAACAGTGCACAAGCGCACATTTTCCAGATGGATTGTCTTGTGCATCAAGATTTTTTACTCTTTGGCAGGTAAAGAACCTCCAGAGGGTTTTAAGAGCGCATTCTACCAGGGAAAAGCCTTCTACCTCTGCCTTATATAGAGGTGTTCCTGTTGTGGATATTTTTAGAGCGGCAACTTGGGCCTCCCTCCACACTTTCTCAAAGCATTACTGCTTAGATTCCGAAGTGAGGAGGGATGACCATTTTGCGTGCTCTGTCCTGCAGGATTTCTTGGTATAGAAGAGTGGACTCCCTCCTCCGGGAGTGGGGACTGCTGTGGGATTCTATTCACAAGGTGAGGAATCCACTGGCAGATGTATTGACAATGAAAGTAAAGGGTTAGGTCCCTGTTCCAGGTGGTGAGTCCGGTGAGTGCTGAGCAGACAGAAATTAGTATGTTTCCATATCCATATCTATTTTTAAAAGATTTTGTGAAGAACTCTCAGTGTGAGCACTCCTGACAGCCAGCAAAATAGCTGTGCTAATTGATAGCATGGAGAGTTTAAAAAGGGACGAGATTTCCTAAAGTAGCTCTTTAGGTATGCTTCAGGTTGTGGCATAATGTCAAAAACATTTAAATAATGAGGGCATAGTTTTGTTGAACAAGTTACTTACCTTCGATAACGCTTTTTCTGGTGGATACAGTATCTGCCTGTGGATTCCTCACTGACCCACCTGCCTCCCCGTTGTCCACTCTTCTATGCCTGCAAACTGTTTATTTTATGATTATATCTTTCACTGGAAATGTTTAATTTTTCTTCTTGCATTGATTTCACACTGTGTGTGTTGTTTTGATTACTGTGTGCAGTGTATACTATACCTATTTATGTCAGTCCGTCCGTGTGCCTCAGGAGCACGGAAAAAAGGGCGGAACTGACATCAACATGCCGACGAGGTGCTCTTATGGCTCCGATGACGTCAGCGAGGTCGCGAGCGAAGCCGTGCCTCTGTGACCTCGTCCTCTTTGGCGTGGAGAGCTACAAAAGTTTCCGAATGCTGCCGGCGCAGGGGATATTCACAAGGTGAGGAATCCACAGACAGATACTGTATCCACCAGAAAAAGTGTTACCGAAGGTAAGTAACTTGTTCAACAAAACTATGCCCTCATTATTTAAATGTTTTTGGCATTATGCCACAACCTGAAGCATACCTAAAGAGCTACTTTAGGAAATCTCGTCCCTTTTTAAACTCTCCATGCTATCAATTAGCACAGCTATTTTGCTGGCTGTCAGGAGTGCCCACACTGAGAGTTCTTCACAAAATCTTTTAAAAATAGATATGGATATGGAAACATACTAATTTCTGTCTGCTCAGCACTCACCGGACTCACCACCTGGAACAGGGACTTAACCCTTTACTTTCATTGTCAACCCTCTAGACTCTTCTTAAAGGCCCTCCAGCTTCAGGTGAAATGGGGAAGTATTTTTACATAACTCATGACTGCTTCACATGGCTGCACATACAAACCTGCAAACCTGCCAACCTAAAAACAAAATTCTCCATGTGAGGACAGGGGAGCGCTTTGGAAGGGCTGACCCTTGTGCTTAGAGCTACCTGAGAAGCTCTGTGCCCTCCACAAATTCCCTCACACCCCTTCTCCATCCAAAACAACAAAGGGTTATTGAACTGTCACCAGTAGTATAACAAAAGTCCCTGCAGCCCCCCAATGCTGGGGCCACCTCTGGCACTGGCAGGCTCTTGGCCTGGCAGCTGCAGACTGGGTGCAGAGAGTGGGGCCCCCTGCATGTACTCTGCAGAGGGGCCCCCTCAAGTTTTGTTATGCCACTGGCAGTACCTGATATCCTGGGGCGCTTTCAAACCCTTTAATGTTCATCAGCCTCAACCAAGCATTTGCAATGCAATATGTGTTGAATTTGAGAGCCCTTGAGCTATTGGCATTGTAAATGACAATGCCTTTTATTCATGTTTTGGTTTTTAAAACATAAATAAAAGCATTGTCATTTACAATGCCAATAGCTTATACTCTTGCAAATGCGAGACCTATTGCATTCCAAATGCTTGAAGGCATCACTGAGTTGCCCCTTCTGTCTCCCATGGCCGCTGAAGAGCTTCCTGTTTGCTACAAGTTAAATAAACATGCAGGTGGTCAAAAATGCGTACGAGAGACCCTCCTGCAGTAAGAGAAACTGATTAAAGAAAATAGTGCTTACAGATAAAGAAGATGTACCGTGTAACAATCAAAGTAAAAGGGCCAGTCCTCAAGGGCAGTTACAAATGAAGACAAGGCAGTACTAAGGAGTGACTAACAAGCCTAAAAACAAAATAGAAGCCAGCATTTACAAAGGACAATGACACAAGCCAATGACAAATATGGGCGGAAAATGGGCGGGTCTTCAAGTACATACTCCAATACAGCATGGCTCGGAGTGCAGCGCATGTGCTGCCCAGGCTCGACCTAAAAAAAGAGCCGGAAAGCTGCTCTGTGCAGTGCTTTTCAGCTGTATTTCCTGCCATCATGTGATTTCGGCTCCTCACCGGTTGTCCGTGTGAAGGGAGCCAAAATCATGTGACACACAGAGGTACCGTGTGAGTTGGCAGGTCTGACATAGGCCGCCCCACTGCAAATGCTGCACCAACATCATGCTTGTGGCAGACTGGTGGTGTTTACGCAAGGAGATGCCTTTGCACTTCTGCAAGCTTTCAGCGCCATTTGCTGGCACCTGTTAGTATTTTTCTGTGAGGACCAAACAGAGTATTCACTGCTAGCCAGAGCTGCGAGCTGCAATCTGACTTTGAGGTCCACCGAATTGTAACTGATAGGGAGATATACTATATGGCTAAAAAACTAAATATTCTGCAACTAAATTGGGGTATTATTAAGTAGCTACATATAAAATAATGCATACCCTAAATGAAAAATAAATTACAATTACCCTTCTCAGTAGGAAATACACTATTTTTTATTTTGAAACCTCCATTGGTTAGTGCGATTACACCACATGTCTGTGAGTGTAACCAGAGATCCAAATAATTTAATCCTTGTTGGTGAAATGGGTAATAGTGACTTGTATATTTTTAGTGCTACAAGGTCCCAGCCTGTGACAGAAAGCACTGTGAATATATGTCATTATTTTCAACTAGCACATATAAACCGTATAAGACAGGATGCAACAAAATAGCCAAAAATATGTACAATTTAAGATAAAAACTGTTTCCAAAATATAGATGCTATTTCAAAATATACTATTCCAAAATATTAGATTTCAGACTGCACCTAGATGAAACATTTTGTATATCTGCCTATTAAAAACACTCACTCTATAGGTCAGTAAGTAGCACCCTTCTATTATCTCTCAAACTGAATATATAGCTTTCAGGAAAGTTCGAGGGAACACCCTTAATTAAAGCTGACACCAACTTCCAAGTTAACCAACTGCACACATTTCCTTTCTTTTAGGCAGCAGGTACCCTAAAAAGATTGCTTGTTTCTTGTTGAGTTGTCTGTTCTTCTCACAGCACCACAGCACAGGAGGATCCCTCCCTTCCACTTCAGCTGAGAATTCTTAACTACCATCCCCTTAATGGTTGTCTTTCACGTAAAAGTAGGGGAACATTTTACTAAAACAAAATATTTATGGGCACATTGTGCCCTGCATATCCCGCCCACTTCGAACTCTGATTCCAGTCTACCTTTTACCACAGATTTCACCCTGTCCAGCCTATTTAGTGTATATGGGGCATGCTGATTGTGAACTGTAACTAAAGAACAACTTACTGGCCTTTGCTCATGCCTAATCTGGTAGAGACTCTAGCTGCAGATTCCTTACCATAGAATATTCCCAGGCAAGTGACTGGATCAGGAAATTTTCTGAGCACCCCCTTTGCACGGTGGTGTCGTTCGGCTCCACGTGGCGCTGTTGGTGTGCGTGTGGTGAATGATGTGCACTTTGTCTATAAAGGTGCAACCCATCCCTCTGCCACACCGGAAGCTCTGAGTCAAGATGAGGAGCAATGAAACATGTGTCAAAGGGAGGTTCTGAAGGATCTCTTCAATCATAAATGGAATACAATTAGCAGAAGGGAGAGGATAGGAGGGTTGATAAGGAATCTGCTTCTAGATAGAGTCTCTGCCAGAGAAGGCATTACCAAGGTAAGTAACTTGTTCATCTGATTGAGACTTCTAGCCACAGATTCCTTACTTTAGAATATATACCAAAGCAATCTCTACCCAGAGGTGATTCTGTGGATTATTGTAGACTAATAAGCCCTTGAGGAGTGAATGGGCAAAATACCCATCCCTCCAAATCGGATTGTGGAAGCAGTAGTGTTTGACAAACTTGTGCAGTGATGCCCACGTAGGTGCCTGGATGCATTGCCTCTTGACATAGGGTCCAGGCTCCAACACTGCCCTGCTTTCTGCAATACCACATGGTAGTGGTGTTGTCTGTGAATACCTGATCTAGCCTTCCCTTTATGGAAGGACGAAAGGCTTTCAATGCCAGACAGATCACTGTCAGTTTCAACAGAGTGATGTGGAGCTGAGACTTTGCCGGAGACCAGAGGCCACTGATCTCTGCCTCTCATAGGTAGATGCCCCAATCCAGAAGTGTCCCCACTATGAGCTCTGGATGGGGAAGACAGAGAGGTCTGCTGATGAAAATATCACAGTCCATGATCTACGACAGCAGGTCTTCTGCAGTCCCCTTTAATATCTGGACCAGGTCGGAGAGATTCCCCTGATGCTGTACCAACTGGGTCTTTAAGTCCAACTGCAGAGCCTGCTTATGCCAACTGGCATGTTTTGCCAACAGAATGGGGCAAGTGATGTGGCCTAGCAGCCTCAGAGTAAGCCTTAAACTAAATTCTGGAAAGAGGCTTAAACAGGAATCCTAGCCTGAATATCCTGGACTCGCGTTCCAGAGGATATACCAGACACTGCACTGGATCCAGAAGAAGCTCAGATGAAAGTGAGTGTCTAAGAGGGAAACAGGTGTGCCTTCGGCTCGTTGATGGTGTACCCCAGTTAGTGCCGGAGGTCTGCTATAGTCTGGAGGGCGGAGATGATTGCCTGGGTTGGGTCCGCTTTCAACAGCCAATTGTCGAAGTAGGGGAAGACTGGAAACCCTGACCTCTGCAGATGTGCTGCAGCCACTGCCATCAACTTGGTGAACACCTGAGGAGCACTGGTAAAGCCTAAGGGGAGCACATTAAACTGATAATGCTCCTGGCCCACAGGTAGCCTCTGTGGAAAGGCAGGACTGGAATGTGGAAATAGGCATCCTGCAAGTCCAACGCTACCAACCTATCACCAGGTTCGAGGGCAGATAAGACCTGAACATGGGTGAGCATCCTGAATTTTTCATTTTTCAAGAAATAATTGAGAGGGCGTAGATCTAATATAGGATGGAGACCTCCAATCTTCTTTGGCACCAGAAATTAGCAGGCATACCAACCACAAATTACTTCTGACACTGGCACCCTCTCAATGGCTCCTTTAGCCATAAGCACCAGTATTCCCTGTCGCAAGAGCACATGGTTGTCCTCTGTCTGCCAGTCTTGTGATGGAAGTAGTGGTGGCTGGGTTTGTTGGTAAGGGATGGTGTAAACCCGTTGGACATCAGTGAGGGTTTCATTGAAGTGTAGTAACAGTTATCATGGGAGTACTTCCGGTTGAAGCACCTCTGTCAAGACATTTGTTTTGACTTGAACTGTGGCAGCACTAGGACCTCAGCCACCCTCCAGACCACCATCGCAAAGGAGGTCCCTTCCTCCATGGCCACAGTGGGAGGAGAGAGGATGCCAGTGTCTGTTAAGGTGTCTAGCATCAGCCAAGTCACCATACCAGTTGTCATCAGCCATTGACTCTTCTGGGGGGTCAGTGTAGGTATAGGGATCCCCTCCATTCATGTTCTTCAGTAAGCTCCTCAGTACAATAGGGCTCTGTCTCCAATTCAGACCGAGTGGGCCTGGTCGGTGCCAGAACTGATGTTATGCAGAGTCGGGAATCATAATATGTTCAGCGCCCCCAATGAGCAATGGTGGCATTGTGAACGGCGCCACTGGAATGGTCTCCAGCAGCGCTTGCCGTGTCACAGCCGGAGCGAATCCAGATCTACCAACAGATCTTAAGGGGTTGACTGGCACCAAAAGCAGGCCTGCTGGCAGATCCCCCGTCCAAGACCTCCCGAAGCCGATATGATCCGAAGGTGCTCCAGAGTGGTTTGACAGCTCAAAAATGAGGCTCATGTCCTCATACAAATCTCAGAACTTGGTGGGGGTCACACCAGCTCTAGGGAATTTGGGGAAGCATGGAGCAGACCCAGTTTCTGATGTTGGCTGCACAGGAACTACCAGCGAGCTAGTTCTGGATTTATGAAGTTGTTCTCTCGCATCATTCAAAAAATGGGAGCAAAGCATAAAATTCAATGACCTCCTACATCACTGCTTTTAGTCTGTGCCCTAAGGAAAGAGCTTCCGCTTGCCCCGGGGCCTGCAAGCGCATTGACAAGTCGGCGACATGTGAGGATAGGGAGTCTACCCGAGAAGAAGAACTGGGTTGGCTCCAACAAGAGGTCCTGAGGCTCAAGGAGCAACATCTAGACCTTCAGGCACATAACGAAGAGCTGGAGAACCGCTCACAGAGAAACAACATCCGCACCAGAGGAGTACCATCAAAAGCAGGAGGGTCCAATCTCAGAGAATACCTTACAGAGCTTTTTCGACACCTCCTAGGATCTACAGATGACCCCCCCCCTGTAATTGGACTGCATCCATAGGTTGGGCCCTAAGTGATCAGGAAAGGGACTCCTAGCAGACATCTTGGTGTGTATGCACAATTTCCAAACCAAAGAGGTGAGCCTTAAAAAAGCACAGGATGTTCACCCTATTCAATTTAAAGGCTACACACCAGTGCTATACCAAGACCTCTCCCAGATCACTGTTCAGAAGTGCAAGGTCTTTCGCTCAGTCACGGACCACCTGAGAAAAGCTAGCATCGCTTACACTTGGTGCCACCCTCTTCGTATCTGTTTTCGCTACAAAGGTGTGCTCCTCTAGATTCTGTCCCTCAGGAAGCATGTGCCCTTTTGCATATCGACATACTCGAGGACTCTGGAGACGAGCCCCTGCCCCTGGAGGCAACTGGACTGCACTGACAAACATGGCAAACAGTCATTAATTGCCAGCGGAGAGTGAAACTGGATCAAGACACCATTAGCAGGAAGTCTTCCTGAACCCGTAGCAGATCAGCGACATAAGGAGAAGAGGGTGCCGAGTGCCAATGACGACAGCGGTGAGACATTGGGAAGATTGAGAATATGAAGACTACAACCCTCCCAGTGATTCCCCAATGTCGCTTGCTCCGCCTTGGAGGTCTTCTAACTGGACCAATTCTGTCCTTCTTGGCTGTAGACCACCCCAACTTTACAGATTGGATGAACTTTGGTCTTCAGAACGTTTTCTATGTTGACATTTTTATTTGTCTTGTTAACTTGTTGGGGTTTAGATTACTTTATTTGGGTGCCCCTTCCAATGAACCCCACCAGATAAACCCCACACTTATGGGCTTAATCATCAGACCCCCTCCTCTTCCAGGTGCTGGGAACAATATACACGCGACAGGGTGGTATTGGCCCGATCCCTCATAGCGCGCTTCCTTCTCTGTCCCTATGGAAATTAAGATCATAATCCTCAATGTGTGTGGCCTCAACAAGCCGTTTAAGAGGTCGGCAGTACTTTATCTGTTTAAGCACGCTCAGGGCGATATATATGCCTACTTCAGGAGACTCACTTACTTCTTAAGGATAAACAGAGAATGTAAATCAGGAGGTTCCAGCAGCAATTTTGGTCTTCCGGGAAGGGGAAGGCTAGGGGAGTGGCTATATTCCTCTCTAAAACTTCCCTGGTGCTGCTGTAGGGCCTACAGCTGAGATTAAGGGCCGCCTTCTAGCGTTCCGAATGCAATTTGGCACAATTAATTTCACTGTTGAATCGATATACTCCCCAAATGAGCAGCAGGAGCCCTTTCTATTTGACTCCCTAGCCAGCATTCTCCACACCCCTGATGCAGCGGTGGTGGTGTGTGGGGAACTGAACATTGTGATGGACGCCGAACTGGTAACTCAGCCAGGTAAACAAATTTATTGTGTATGGTTAATCAAAACCTTTACAACATTACAAGAATTAAAAATTAGTTCAAACTGTTTTTGACTAAGATTGAAATAGAAAGTGCGGTTACATTCTATAGTGTCCTTAAACTTTTAAAAGAAAAACAAAAGAGAAAAATGAGAAAGAAAAATCGAAAAATAAGAAGCAAATATTGCTTAGTCTGTATTCTTGGCCGTAGATTATAGTTCATGCCTTCTATTTTGTGCCGTTGGTCACAATTTGTTCGGTTTTCTGTATGAGAAGGGTCACCTTCTGTAGGAATCTGGTGACCCTGCAAGCTGTCTGCAACTGATCACTGTTCAGTGCTAGCATGACTGCTGGCCGACATGATCTGATTTGGAATAAACAAAATATATACAATAAGTAATAACGTCTCAAGTTAGCCAAAGATGGGCAAATGCACAATATATGGGTCAATGTTTCATCTGATTGGCCACAGAGTCTGCAGAGTGATGTCGGCCATGTTTGCTTCCATGCAGGGATTTGATCTTTTGAGATGTAAGTTCCCATCCGGACTCTTAGGAGCGTTTGTTGGACGGCTGCAGTTATATGGGTGACTAAATAAGGTTGTGGCACGCATTTCTCATACGAACCGAGCACGGTCCAGCCATGTTTTTTCTTTGCTAAGGCTGCTTTGTCTATCATCCAGCCTTTTAGTTTTGCTGCTCTGTTGACTACTTTTTTTAAAACCGCAAATGTGTGGTTGGTGTTCCATGCCTCTTGCATATCGAGATCTGTCAGTGCTTCTTCAAGTGCTAATTTCCAAGGTTTTCTTGCGTTTGCTTGGTGGTTTATTTCAGACCAGCATAAAGCCGTCAGCGTATTCTCTAGTGCTGCTCTTAGTTTCCAACTCAATTTTAGTAAAGCAGCTTGTCTGACTTGTTGCTGATTTAGTAACCCGAATTCGAGTCGTACTTGCGCTTGAGATGCAAACCTCGGGATCTGAAAGATGTATTTAAAAAGCTCTGACTGTTGTAAGTTCAGAAAGTTTGCTTCTTTCCCTCTATATAGTTCAGAACCATACGTAAGGGATGGCAAAAACTTTGCCGCGATCACCTTAAGTAGGTGTGAGTTGGATGGGCATTTCAGTTTTGTTTTTAATAAGTTCAGAGCAAACCGAAGTTTATTAGACTGGGATTTCCTGTGCTGTTGATATTCTATTAGTGTCCACCTTGAATCAACGACTTCTCCCAGGTACTTGTAAGAGAGGCTTTGCTGTGTGGTGTTGCCTGCTATGTGCCTTTTAAATGATTGCTGCCGTGACCGAGATCCGAAGCAGACGATCTTTGTTTTGTTGTAGTTGAGTAACAGTCCGTGCGAGCTGATGTACTCGTGCAGCCTTACGATGGAACGTTGTAGGCCCACTGGGGTCTGGTTGCAGAGTACAATGTCATCTGCGTACTGTATACTCCTTATTTTGTATTGCGCCAACTTCGGGGGATCAGTTTCTGTCTCGGAGATATACTTGTCTAAGTCAGCAGTAAAGTAACTCAGCCGCTCTTTCCCCTGCTGGGCGGGAATGGCTGAAGGATGACCTGTGGCGCTCCCATCACCCAGACACATGTGATTACACCTTCTATTCTGATGCCCACAAGACTTACGCCTGCCTAGACCACTTTCTAGATTCTTCATCGGCGTGGGAAAATGTGATCGCCTCTACCATTGTGCCTCGCTCTCTGTCCGACCATGTACACATAACAATGACTCTCCACGCCTCCGTCCTCTTGTGGCAAGACCTCCTTGGCTCCTCTGAGAGATATTACTGCAGTCTGGGACTATGGTCATAGCACTTAAAAAAGCTGTACAAGACTTCCTAGAGCTTAATGACACAGGCACCACTGTACTGTCTTCGCTTTGGGAAGCCTTAATACTGGTGATCCGGGGAGCTCTTATTGCAAAATCAGCTCACGATAACAAGTTGAGAAAGACCAAGAGGAGTGAGCTAGAGAGGTCTGTGCTAGTGCTAGAATCAATACACAATCTCACCGGTGCCCCCCTTATTTGGAGGCAGTTGGAGAAAGGGCAGCTGCAACTTAACCAATTGGCTCTAGATAGGGCCAAACATGCAATGTTACGCCTCTAACATAAATTTTATGTAGGAAGCAATAAGGGAGGTCGCATACTTGACATTGGCTCCGTAGCAGGCAGTTTTCAGTCGGTCAAATCGGTTCAGACAGGCCTGGGAGTCATAGTGTCCGACGTTCACAGCATTGCAGACGCCTTTCAGGCCTATTACGCAGGTTGTATGAATGCGAACCTGGCAGCTTGGCAGATCCCCATACATGCCATGCAGTGGCAGCATTATCCCCCCTCCCCATACGGATGCTGAACGCCTAGACAAGCCCATTCGCATTGAAGAAGTCATCTTATCGATTTCTCGCCTAAAAGACCTTAAAGTCACCTTGCCTTGACGGGTTCAGCTCAAGGGTTGACCTTTTGCGTGGAGCTCACCCCAATACTGACTTGCTTATTCAACACATTTGCTGAGACGGGCACCCTTACAGAGTTGATGTTTCAAGCTTCGATATCAGTCATCCCGAAACCTGACAGGAACCCTAAGCAGTGCAATACCTACTGCCCTATCTCGCTCTTAAACACTGTTGCGAAACTTGTGCACCAGTGTGTTAGCCCACCGCCTTAACCCTCTGATGCCTGGCCTTGACCAGGTGGGATTCATTCCCAGTGACCAATGCGGGAACAATCCTAAACGCATCTGTCATCTGATTGACAAGGTGTAGCGTTCCCAGGAGGAATCCCTAGTGCTGGAAGCTTGACGCTGAGAAAGCATTTGACAGAGTGCACTAGCCCTATCACTTGGTAACCTTAGAACACTTTGGTGTGGGCCCACGCTTCTGGGGCTGGCTGGTTGGATCAAGAATATTTATAATTTATAGCTTCCCCCGTGGGCCGGTCCAATTCAATGGAGTGAGCTCCCAAAGCTTTACAATCGAGCGGGGCACGCGTCAGGGCTGCCCCCTCTCGCCGCTTCTTTTTGCTTTAAATATGGAGCCACTGTCACAGCATCTGAGAGACAACCCTAAAGCCAAGGGTAACCGATTTGGAGCTGATCAACATTTAATCAGCCTTTACGCGTATGATGTTATCTTCTCTTTCACTCAACCGCTGGTCTCTCTCCCAGCTATTGTTCAGCAGCTCCGGGACTTTGATGCAGCCTTGGTGTTATGAGTGAACATACAGAAATTGCAAATCCTAAAAATTAATATCACCCCTAATTTTGAATTGGCACTACATTCCCAGTTTGACTTTCAGCGGGTCACAGACGCTATCTCGGTCTGGCCATAAACCAGAACCTTTCCAAAACTGCTGACACCAACTACGCAAACCTATTTTCCCTGATCTGCAAAGATCTGACACAGGCAATATCTAACACTCTCATCGCTTGGCAGAATTGCAGGCTTAAGGATGAATGTCCATCTGCGAGCCCTCTACATATTTCAAATCCTTACATTAGCTCCACCAACTGGCACAATCCACACTCTCCAAAGAGAAATTGAGCGCTTTATCTGGGGAAAGAAGAGACCTAAACTACAGAAACAACTTCTGCAGTGTTCTAAACAACATGGCGGACTCTGTCCCCAATCTGCCCCGCTACTACCAGGCTGCGCAACTGCGCTGTTTGGTGGAGTGGAATTGCCCTCTGACAGAGAAGCACTGGGTCTTCTTGGACCAAACAGTCGCGGGATCACACATCTGGAGGGAGGAGTAGTTGACTTGACCTCACAGGGTGTGGGGGCTTTACTCCTTGCCTGTAAAGTGCCCGACACTCCAGACCTGGGATAAGGTAGCAATTGCTGCAGCCCTCATCATGTTCCCCTCACCCATTAGGCCTCTTTTTGCCAATCCGGATTCCCCTCCCGGCAAGTGCCCACACACTGCTAAGAGCTGGCTAGAAGGCAATTGTAAGCGCATAGGAAGCCTCTTTGACCACAATGGCCCCATCCCTTTCGAACAATTAAAAGCAGATAATGCCCTGCAGGAAGGGGACCGATTCACTCACTCGCAAAGAACGCACTGGGTGCAGGGCACTTCTATCTGCTTGAAGGTGAGGAAACCAATGACTGCATTCGAGAAGTGGTTGCTCCTCAAGTCGTATAATAGGAAGCTTATCTCACAGATCTACCTACACCTCTTGAAGAACACGCAAAACTGCAAGTCAATAGGGCTGATCCTTTAGGAGACAGAGCTAGGCCGTGCACTATCGAATAAAGAATGGGAAGATATTTTCTATAGAACACGGCTCACAATGCAGGACACACCGGGACTGCCTATAAAATCACCTCTTATTTGCATTACAATCCCTCACACATGCAGAAATTGCAGAAATGGAATGATCAGAGTGATGGCCCATGCTGTCAAGGCTGCAGGAATTCAGGTACTCTGATTCCTCACTCATGGCTTTGTTCTAAACTGCAGAGATTTTGGGACCCGGTCCTAAATGACATATACAGGGCGTTTGACACTACAATACCCAGATTCCCAGCCTTAACACTACTTGGGCTTCCCAACACACATACATTCCTGCATCATTCCATTAAAGGAAGGCAGTTGGCCCTGGCATTAAATGCCGCCCATAGAGTATAGTTGGCTAGCTGGAATACAGATAAAACTCCCGACCACCGACAGTGGCTTTATCAACTTTGGTCACCACTGGGAATGGAACGACTGTCGATGGTGACCAAAGCGGATCCCTCTGTATGCACTAAATTCTGGGTCCCCTTTATCTTTATCCTTTCCACTGAGTTCAGGGTGTTAACATGCCCTAATTACCTACGAATCTTGCGACTGCTCCCAGATACTCAAGAGGGGGGCTGGGTGAGGGAGGATGCGGAGCAGCCCGGACGCATAAATAATTCCCATTATACACTCCTCTTCTTTTACAACAGGTGGTTCATTTGGAAGTGGGTGGGTGGGTTGGGGGAAAGGTTGGTTGTTTAAATCACTTTTTGTCTTAGGAGTGTCCTAAGGCTCCTTAGTTTTACACCTGCATTAGCTTGTAATCACCAACCCTGTTTGAGGGGGGCAGTGTGGGGCTTGCCCTGAACTAAAGGTATTTGTCACTGCTATGCATCTTACCCCTCATCGTGGCCGGCCCATTGTGGGTTGTAGGCGGCATGCTGTGTAACTCCCTCCCCAAAGTTTGCTACCAGTTTGATTGTACTGTTGGAGCAACACGCTTCACAAAAACGTATGATGCTGCTCTAAGAAGGTCTTTGCGGCGGGCCCCGTTGGTTTGTAGGCAGCATGCTGTGTATTGATTTTTCTGTTTACCTTTTCAATAAAAAGAGACTTGATTCTAAAAATATAAACCTTTAAATGGGGCAGTACTTAAGTGCTGTACAGTGTACTTGAGCTAAATCGAAAAGAAAAAATAAACAATCAAATCCGACTATTGTTAATTATTAAATTCAATTTTACAAACTACTCTGAGCTGCTTTTAGTATTTGCAGTATTTTTTTCCTATTCAAATAAACTTTTAGTATCTGCAAATTAACTTAACACTAAGACACTTTGAATAAGAGGAAGAAGGAAATCCTTTCTGAAAGTATCAAGGGAGGAAAAAGGGAATGTAACAGGTGGAGGGATAGCATAGGCCTCACACGCCATTCATGAATACAGCAGGTTTTTAGAATATCAGATGATTAATCACAGGGCTTTACCTCACATGCCTTTACTCAGCGAATGTAGCAAGGCGTTGGCCTTTACAACGTGGAACCATGCAAGGCTTAACAAATTTAGAGTTTAAGGGTGGGTAGGGGCAAAGTGTTGTAAGGGTAATTTTAGAGTTTAAGGGTAGGTAATGGTGTTAAGGGTAATTTTAGTGTTTAGGTTTTGGAAGTTGTATAGGGTAGTAAGGGAAATATTTGGGTTTGTTGGTAGTGGCAAAGGATAGTAAGGGTAATAAAAAAAAAGGCAATGGTTTAGGGGTCCCCCCCCCCCAAAAAAATAATAAAAAATGTATATGTAGTCACCAGTAAGTAGTAACAATTAGAACCTAGTTTCCATAGGAGACGCGTTTTTTTATTTGTTAATATCTTTGCCGTCGTTTGACGAATCTTAGCAACATTTTCAAAACTAATGGGCGGTCAGGGCAGCTGCTGTATTGAATGTTTCGGGGTGATTCATCAAGCGAGGGCCGAGACAAAGGGGGGTCCCAAAACGCACTTTCTCAGTGTTATTTTCCATAGGAAACTTTAGAAACGGCTACAGCCCAAACTGCTGAACGGAGGAGTTCCTGAGAAATGTTAATATTTCTCGGATATCCAAGTGGGGCAGTGGAGGATCTGAGAACCCTCCCGCACTTGTGCCTGCAATCTGATTGGCTGCCACTACTTCAAACCAGGAAGTTTTGGCAGCCATCTGGTGACTCGGTTGAACAAAAAAAAAAAGGTCAAAAAAACATTAAAAATCAAGACCCTAGGGGGTCAGGGTGTTTCTACTTTGACCCTCTGGGCCTGCTTAGGGCAGAAAAGAGCCCTTTTTATTTTAAAGAATCTGCAGGGTTCGTGCTGGATCAGTGAAACAGGGCTAATTCTTTTTTTAAAATGTAACCCTCGCTCCCGCGCTTCGTTTTCTTTAAGCCCCTGGATAGGCCTAGCCCCAGGGGCAAGCAGAAATAATGATGCAGGGACCGCTACATCCCCGGGTTTTTACATTCAATGTGGGGGGGCTGCAATGCCCCCCAGGGCCCGTCACCTCCCCAGGGCTATATTTATGAAAATAAATGAATGGGGGGCTTCTGCCACCCCAAGCAGTCCCGGGGACCACCACCTCCCCGGGGTTATGTTTGTTCAATGTGGGGGCTACTAAGACCCCTGCAGCCATGGGGACTAATACCTCCCGGGGCTATATTTAAAAAAATGAATGCGTTGTGAGGCTACGGCCTATCCACGCAGCCCCGTGGACCCCCACTTCCCCGGGGCTATGTTTGTCAAATGTGAAGGGGCCCACACACCCGGGGATCGCCTCCTCCCCGGGGCTAATTATATAAATAGGTGTGGGGGGCTCCTGCCCACCCATGCAGCCCCGGGGACCACCACCTTCCCGGGTCTACTTGCAAATGTGACGGGGGCCACGCATCCCCCTCCTGAAGCCGTAAATTGCTCTTGGAACTGCCCCCACCCAGGGCCTGCTCTAGCAATGTTGAGGGGGTGCCCACCCCTGGGACATTGCTGTTTGTTATGGGATGGCTGGTGCACTGCTCCTACCATCCCATAGCAAAGAGTGTGCTTGCTTTAAAAAAGCCAGAGCACTTTGCTCTTGTTTGTTCAAAGCGAGCAAACTTTGCTTTTTACCCCCAGGGAGCTGCATGTCAGCGGCTCCCAGAGGGTAAAAAGCCATGCCGGCTATTGCAGTAGGTGGGAGCCACCTGGGACCGCGGGGTGGTCTTTAGGCTCCGCCTGCGGTCCCCAACCAGCTAGCCATGCTCCGGGGAATGGGGTCCTCGTGGCCACAAATGGCCCAGGACGAGGGCCACTTGGATTCTCTCCCTTTTTTTAATGTTTTTTTTAAATGGCTGTGCCCCGGGGATGGGTCTTTTGATTTTCTTTTTTCAAATGGCTGGGCCCTGGAGGATGGGTCCATGAGGCCGAAAACGGGCTGCGAGGGAGCCTCCTCAAATAAAAAAAATGTAAAAAGAAAATTAAATGACCTTGCCTTGGGGGATGGGGTCCCCTGGGCCAAAAATTACCATTTTTTTATTTTAAAGGGAGGGAAGCTGCTCAGCCCCCCTCCCTTTAAAATGAACAAATAATAGCCATGCTCCAGGGGATAGTGTCCCTTGGGACAAAATCGGCCTGGGGTGTGGGGCCGCATGGTCCTAAGTGATGCCACTGACCATGTCATGAGTGATGTAGTATTTGATGTAATCAGCAGTGCTTTGCGGTGGTGCGAGTTATAGTTAGCTCATCTAACATAAGGGCGGAATTTCACAGGTTTTGTACAAGTGAAATGTCACACTAACTATGACGTTTCTGTAACCTGTGTTTTTTAAAAATATGAATGTACATAGAGGAGAATAAACCACCTACCTGGATCCCGGCTGTGTCCCTCTGATTTTTTCTTCTGCTTGAATCTTTTGTGGTATATTATGCACGCCGGCCCGTGACACGCTGGAGGGACCCGCCTTATAAAGTGGACAGTCAATAAGGGCAGCATTGCAACTTTGTTTCTCCAGGGTACTGGGAGTACTCTGACCCACTGCACCGGCTTATGGAGCAGCGCTGCTGCAGCCAGCAGTCTGTGAACTTGCACAGAGGAACCAAGGGCTACTGTATCCGAGGTGCCAGGTCTGTCCTAATGTGGATACTTGCGGTTGAGGCGCCTAGGGGACCCAGCGGGAGGTCTTGACTCTGCAGCTGAGTTGGCCATTTCATCTGCATCACGTTTCTAATTACGTCTTGGACCCAACAGATGGATACAGGGAAACAAGAGGAGAATATCACCCGGCATGCTGTGAGAGGTGCATGTTGGATCTGTAGCTTGCCGATGTAGCAACAGTATTCTGTGAGACTCTGATCCGGCCCACCAGGACAACCACCAATGGTAGAACAAGTGGGAGTATATTTGCAGTGCGCTAGTGGGAAAATCTGTTGTTAGCAAGCATATGAAAAAGTCAATTAGGACGAAACGCGTCATACCGATGCTTCCATGAGAATAAACCACCTACCTGGATCCCTGCTGTGCCCCTCTGATTCTTTCTTCGGCTTGAATCCTTTGTGGTATATATATATATATATATATATATCCACACACAGGTTGCCCCATTGAAGGTGCTGCATACGAAGGGGTGATGCACAGGAAGCCGCTGGCAGCCTAAATCACAGGATGCCGCTCGCTCTCCTGATACAGCCATACGCGTTTCGAGCATAACCTTGCTCTTGTTCACTGGCACTGCAAACACAAAGGAGGCGGGCTGTTAGGAAACAAATTTATTCACGATAGGTCCCGCCCCTGTGGGCTGTGGCATTCTGGTTATGATAGTCCTCATTACAGCCAAATGACCCTGCAGTTCCTTTTAAAAGCCAAGTGGATACCGCTTCCTCAGTGTTTGTGAAAAGTTAATTTTTGTTAGCGGAAAGCGTCACTTGCACCTCTGTAGAACACCGCCAATATCAACCCGCGGCTCAGGCCCCCTTCGTTCTCGGACGTACTTGTAATCACCAGCACTTGTAATCGTATGCAGCACTTTCAATGGGGCAACTTGTGTGTGGATATATATATATATATATATATATATATATATATATCTTCCAAAGCCAGGCGCTATGTAATGGCCTGTCTGACTACTTTCAATAGAAAATCGACAACATCAGATCTTCTTTCCCTACTGATTGGACTCCTCCGGCTCCCTATGTCAGGGACTCGGAAACCGCATCATTGATGTCCTTTAATGAGTTGACTATTGAGACCGCATTAAGGCTGTTTGCCCAGTGCAAATCTGGTTCCCCTCTTGATCCGGTCCTTGCTAAGGTCATGGGCAATTTGGCCCCTTTATTGGTCAGACCTTTTCTTTCTATCTGGAATGCCTCCCTTCACATTGGCAAATTTCCGACTGCTTGGAAAGAGGCTATGCTGGTCCCCATCCTGAAAAAGGCACATGCGGATCCAGCACAATTTAGTAACTATCGTCTTATTTCCCTCCTCCCTAAACCTGCCAAAATTCTGGAAAAGGCCGTGCAGCAACAATTGGCGGAATATTTAGAAAGTAACCTATTATTCCACGACTCTCAATCCGGATTTAGAACGGGTTTCAGCACGGAGACTGCTCTCTTGGAAGTATCTGAGACGATCCGTGAGTGTGTGGATAGGGGCGAGGAGGCCATGTTGGTCCTCCTCGACCTATCCGCCGCTTTTGATACGGTTTCACATAAGATTCTATTGGATCGTCTGAGGCAAGCTGGAATAGGTGCCACTGTACTATCCTGGATTGAGTCCTTCCTTATAGGAAGATCTCAGAAGGTGTTTCTTAAACCTTTCAAATCAGAGGGTAAACCCCTTCTTTGTGGTGTCCCTCTGGGCTCTGCCCTGAGCCCTCTATTTTTAATGTTTACCTTGCACCTTTGGCTGAAGTGGTGGAGTCCTGGGGGGTCAGAGTGATCTTCTATGCTGATGATACTCAGCTTGTGTTTTCTTTTAGAGATCACTCTGACTCCAGCTTTGCCAGCTTCCGCCATTGCCTGGACAATATATGCTCCTGGATGACCACCAATCACCTTAGGCTTAATACCGATAAGACAGAGGTCTTATTTTTTAACCAGAAAACTCCGCTGTCTCCTAGCCTGTGGTGGCCTACAGTGCTTAACCCCCCGCCCACTCCTGTCCAATCAGTACGCAACCTAGGCTTCCAGTTTGATGATGCCCTCTCCTGTAAAGCCCAAATTAACAAGGTCACATCAGCCTGCTTTGCGAAACTACGTATGATTAAAAAGATCTTCCCATACCTCACTCTAGATGCCCGCAGAACCATTATTCAGGCCCTCATTACATCACATCTGGATTATGCCAACAGTCTCTATGCCGGTGCCCCTCAGTACCAGATCGAACGTCTGCAGATTGTGCAGAATGCGGCGGCAAGACTGATTGGCAATATCCCTTATCGGCAGTCGGTTGCTTCCTACCGCAAGAAGCTACATTGGCTTCCTATCGCATGCCACATCCAATTTAAGATTCTGACCCTCGCTTTTCGTGCTCTTAATGGCCTGGGCCCAGGATACTTGAAAAAGCGATTGGTAGTGTCTCAATCAGTCAGATCCTTGAGATCCAATAGTCTACGCCTTCTGATTGTGCCACGCTTCCGACGTTCCAGAATGGGCGGTAGAGCGTTTGGCGTAATGACTGCCAAACTCTGGAACAGCCTCCCATTTGACATTAGGTTCAGCCCTTCTAAATCCCTTTTTCACAGTAAATTAAAAACTTGGCTGTTCTCCATGGCTTGAATTTAGTCTCTGGATTTTCCTTTCCTTTACTGAGCCTTCCGTCTTTAGCACCGGGACACCCCTTCGGGGGTAGCCGTGCGCTCTATAAGCTGCTTAAATTAAATTAAATAAAATTTCTGCCACAATAAGCACCACAGACCACACGCACTCGAGGAAGTACAGCAAGTTTGCGTTTATTTCCCAAGTAACGCTACGCGTTTCAGCACAAAAAGTGCCTTGATCGAGTGCGTGTGGTGCTTATTGTGGCAGAACTTTGGAAGTTATTGAAAACTCGGCGGCGGGGTTTGCCGAGAGAACACGCCACCTGACAAAGGGAAATGGATCCCGGAGAATAACCCTCTTGCTGTGTATCATATATATATATATATATATTCACTGAAAAAACCATAGGTTTCACACCAGTTATAGTTAGTAGGAAATTTTACTGACATAAAACCATTGAAATTCCCACGTTATAGTTAGTTGGACTCACTATAACTTGCGCGCCTGCAATGCACTGCTGATGATGTCACATATTACATCACTCATGACATGGTCAGTGACATCACTCATGACATCACTGATGACACCATCCAGTGAATGTGTGTCTTTCTGAAAAATCAATATGTTTTATATATGTATTTGTAAAGGTCGATGGACGAATAAAAGTTTAAATAAGTGTGTAAATGGATGTTTATTTTTAATAAAATATTGATTGGTTAACTGGCTTAAAAAGTGTATCTTAGTGAATACATATATTAGCAAGTAATTTTTAAATATTTAAATATATGTATCAGTGTTTCACTTTGTGTATAAGTGGCTGCATGGGTTGGTGACTGACTAACTGTTTGTATGTGTTTTGAAGACAGCGTATGTGCAGGACTGTATGGGTGGATGAGTGTGTATATGTGTGTGTTAGTGAGTGAATGCCTACTCACTAGTGTCTTTATGAGTAACTACATATGTGTTAATCTAGTATATGTGAGTATTGATGTATATAAGTGAGTATATGTGAGAGTGAGAGATTGAAAGAGTTCCTGTTTAAATAAGTATGTGTTTCTATAAGTGATTGTTTAAGAGAGTAAGTATGTGTAAGTTTCCTTAGAAGTAATGTGCTAGTGTGTGTATAGCTATATATGCAAATAAATGGATGTTCAATAGTTTATTTGCATGTGTGAGTATGTGTGTGAGTAACTTTTGGATGACTGTCGTTGTGTAACAGGATGTATATGTGTATCACTACATATGATGAGTGAGTATATGTATGAGTGACTATATAGAACTGTTGCTGGATGAGAGGATGTGTATGTAGATGGTGGAATTACTGAATTGGTTGTTGTAACTGGTATGGGTATCTCAATTTTTTGAAAATGTTAGTTTCTATTTTTGAATATGTGTTTCAAGGGTTACATTACACTGAAAGGAGGTCTGTCAGTCTGTCACAAGGATGGTGTCATCAGTGATGTCATGAGTGATGTCACTGACCATGTCATGAGTGATGTAATATGTGACATCATCAGCAGTGAATTGCAGGCGCGCAAGTTATAGTGAGTCCAACTAACTATAACGTGGGAATTTCAATGGTTTTATGTCAGTAAAATTTCCAGCTAACTATAACTGGTGTGAAACCTATGTTTTTTTCAGTGAATTTAATAGGTTTTTTTAATGCTAATTCCTAACTATAACTGGTGTGAAACCTATGTTTTTTTCTGTGAATTTCATAGGTTTTTTAAGTGCTAATTCCTAACTATAACTGGTGTGAAACCTATGGTTTTTTCAGTGAATTTCATAGGTTTTTAAATGCTAATTCCTAACTATAACTGGTGTGAAACCTTTGGTTTTTTCAGTGAATTTGAAAGGTTTTTTAATAGCAAATTTCTATAGCTATGAAATGTAATATGTTTTATATTGACTCCTATATTGTATATTTATGTAATACAATTTTTTAATAAAAAATGTTTTGCCCCGCGGGGCCCTTTTATAGCCCCCACATTAAACCTAGGGGGTCAGGGGGGTCTACTCTGCCCCCTTATGGTCAATTCCCCCTTTGTTTTTGCCACCTACCTTCAGGTGTGCCATACTTTTGTCATGAGTAAGACTGTTAGCGCTCTAGTTGTTCTTTAGAACACTCTGGGACATTCTGTCATTGGGCTATAGTTGGGCTACATCTGGCTGATATTTGGGCTACATTTGTTTTTTTTTGTCTCTGGTGGCCATCTTTGGGCTACATTGGGCTACATTGGGCTACATTTGGGCTTTAACATATATATAGCCCAATGTAGCCCAATATATATTTTTTCAAAGTTAATTTTCATAAAAACCACTGGAGCATATATCTTGAGACATAGCAAAGGCACATCGGGGTACCAGTCCCTACAATTTTGCCAAGTTTGGTGGAAATCCATTCAGCCGTTCGGGCTAAAAGTGAGTTTGACCGCCCTATGGAAATTAACATGGGGAAAACACGTTTTGGGACCCCCCTTTTATCTCGGCCCCCGCTTGATGAATCCCCCCCCAAACTTTTAGGGAAAGAGCAGAGCTCCGCGAGGCAAATTTGAGGAAATTTTCAAGCAGATTCGTCAACCGGCGCCAAAGTTATTCACAATAGAAATTTGAGATTTTGCATTGAAAAAAATCCTAACTATAACTACCTACTGGCGACCGCCAGTAGGTAACATATACATATATATATATATATATATATATATATATATATATATATATATATATATATATATATATATATATATATATATATATATATGTATATATATATATATATATATATATATAGTTATTTATATAGATATATATATATAGTTATTTGTATAGATATATGTATATATATATATATATGTATATATATTTGTGGATACTTGTGTCCCGCATTAACCCTCCTTGGTATCACACGCCATTAATCAAGAGCACAGAAAGACAGCACCAAGCAGACTAGAGAAGCAAACGGGTCGGTAATTCTTTTTGGAAACGCTTTATTCTTTTTTAAAGTTTCTTAATTTTCAGCTAAGTGCATGTGCATGAAGTGGGAAAGAAGACCAACGTGTTTCGGCCTGGGGCCTTCATCGGGGTCATAGAGTGCCCTGTACAGAGTGTCTGTTAATGGGGACTAAGCAGTCTCTCCC
This sequence comes from Lissotriton vulgaris, assembly GCF_964263255.1. Taxonomy (NCBI): domain Eukaryota; kingdom Metazoa; phylum Chordata; class Amphibia; order Caudata; family Salamandridae; genus Lissotriton; species Lissotriton vulgaris. The sequence goes on along the minus strand of NC_141687.1, from coordinate 504,100,437 downwards.
ACAACCATTAAAATCAAAATTTTAAAGGAACACTGGTTATTTGTTCTTGTGTATGACAGTAGCAGTGTAAACAAAAGTTGCAAAGCGACCCTAATTTATATGTTTATACTGTTTTTTAAAACATTATTGTGACATAATCTATGCAAAATGCAGTTGATCACGATTCCACAATTCTGGTAAAGTACCCAAGAAAAACATATTTTTGGATATCTATACAAAATGCAAATTGATATATTGAACAAATGTTTCCACAATTCCACTAAAGTACCACAGAAAAACATCTATTAGGTTATTGGGAAAATTCGAGTTTTGATTCATCACAAATCAGGTCCCACAAAAAGGGTGCTGAGACAAACAACACATATAATATAATATCTAGATGATTGGTGATCTAAAGGGCTCAAAAGGGTGCCCAAAATCATATATATTAGGTTGTCAGGAAAGTTTAGTATTCGATTAATCACAGATCCGGTCCAAATGAAAGAACGAAAAACATTTTTTTTATTTAAAATATCGGACTTATGGTAATTAAGAGAGGTCAATGGAGTGATAAAACACATATGATAGACTTAGGACTCAAGACAACAGAATATAAACTGTATTAACTGTCAAAGGCAGATATCCTGATAATTAAGCAAGTAAGATTGGTGTTAAAGTGCATTGTGCTATGCGAGAACAAGCTCAAAAAGTTATCATATATATGAGAAATGTCATCATTTATAAATAAATAAAAGTGGTTAGTAGATTCTCAAATTGTCATTTCATGAAGGGCAAAGTGTCGGTTCCCGGATATGTTTTAAGGTATATTCAAAGTGCTCAATAAATTAATACATTGCTGGGTATATATAAGCATTGACTCAGTAATTTAAGCAATACAGAAGTTCTAGGTGGGAAATAAGTTTTAAAGTGCACCGTGCTTAACCGGGAAATGTGTATATACATGATATAAGAACAAGTATTCCTCCTGCTTCACTATTCAAAGTCCCACAAAAAAGTTTATAGTAAATACAATACTGGTACCCAGGGTATTAAGATGCATTCTCATATTGCTCAGGGACAAAGTGTCTATTCACAAATAGAACAAAAGTACATGTTACATACACTGTACTATATAAGTTGCAGGGTATATGTAAACATTAGTTTGTTTGTTTAGACAGCCCAAAGAAGTCAGGACGGTCATGCCTGTTAAAGTGCACCATGCTTTGGGTGAAAAACAGGTTTGTATACACTATGGGAACAAATGCTTTTCTTAAGTCTCTATTATAAGTCCCATAATGAGCTTAAAATAGGAAGAAGGGAATACTATTTAAATAGAACACTAATGTCCAAGGTATTAAAGTGCGTAGTGTTAAGTAGTAAAGTACCTAAAAAGAGAATCCTATTGTCCCTTTCATTTTTTTTTTTTTTTTTTAAATATTTTTATTTGATTTTACAACAGTAAGACAGTACAACAAATAACACAGACCCCGCCCCTCCCTCCCCGGTCGAGCAGATCAGAAAGCAAGAAATTGGTCAAAAAAGAAATAAAAAATCATTAGAAGCTATACAAAACAATATTGAAAAGGAAAATTTATATGTTAAATTAATGCATTTAACATTCAATTTCGTGAGATTGCAAAGTTGAGTAGCGGCTTAAGCAGAACATACTGGTTATTGCTATATATATCATTGCATTTTAGACCATACTATTAATGGAGACCAAATTTTTTGTCCTTTAATCTGACTCTTCCTGCCTTTGTTTTTGTAGATCGCCATCTCTAAATTAAAAATTGCTAACAATCTTGCAAACCATTGTTGATATGATGGGGCGATAGGATTTAGCCAAGCCGAGGCTATACATATTCTCATTACGGCCATCGAAATAAAAATCAATTCGCAACCAGCTTTGTGGTTAGCAGGGTTTGTAACACCTAGAACTACGGTTTCATCTAATAAATTAATCGTTATTCCGAGGATCAGAGTCAGAAAACGTGCAATATTTGTTTTAAGAGGAGTTAAAACGGGACAAGCAGAAAAGATATGAATACAGTCCGCATTTTGTAAATTGCACCGAAAACAACATGTACCTCTCCCACTACCCCATTTAGATATTTTGTCCGGGGTATAATACATAAAAAAACATATTTTATAAAATTGGGTTTGAAGTTTAGTAGACATAAGGATCGTTTGAGATAACCTATACGAGTGTTCAAATTCCTCAGAGGAAATTGGAATTTTACTTTGCCACTTCTGGGTGATTTTTTGAATATCATCCACAAAATATTTCAGTAATAGAGAATAAATCTCCCCGATCTTGAATTTTTTCTGTGAGTGGCTTAACATATCAGCTATGTCTATTTTGCGGATGATACCCTCTCCCATTGTATGTCTTAACAAAAAGTCTCTAATCTGGAGATACTTAAAGAAGTCTTTCCATTCCAGATGAAACTTATCCCTCAAGGTTCCAAAGGAGTGTAGCCCCTCTGAGGAGAAAAAGCATCCCAAATGAGTGATCCCAAGTGCATTCCACCTGTTAATGCAGCTATCTTTGAAGATTTCCGGTAGAGAGGGATTGTTTTGAGTTGGTGTGTAGTAAGATAAACGACCTAAACCTGCCATCTTCTTCACAGATTTCCATACCTTAAAGGCTCCTATAAGCGTTTTTAATCTCACTTTTTTGTGATAGCTATCGAATAGATATCTCCACAGATAGCCTGTACTCTTATCCCCCAGTATTATCTGGTGAATTGATGGAGTCTCGTTAACTTCCCCTACCTCTATCCCCTCCAGGTGGAAGAGTTCCTGATTGTATAGAAGGACTGTTGCCCAATAGTATGTTCTAAGATTTGGGAGTGCTAGACCTCCTCTTTCTTTGGGGAGCGTCAGCAATCTGTATGAGCGGCGGGGTTGTTTGTATGACCAAATAAAGTTTGTAAAGATACGCTCCATTGTCTTAAACCAACGGTCTGAAATTTCAAGATTAATGGCTCTAAATAAATACAGTAGCTTTGGAAAATAGACCATTTTTAATGCATTGACCCTTCCAATCAATGAGAGGTGTAAATTATTAATACGGAGGAGATCTTTCTGCATTTTATTCGATGCAGGTTTCAGGTTTAAATCGACAAGTTTTTCTAAGTCAGATGTGATGGTCACCCCTAGGTAGATAGCAGATTCTGTTATACGCGAGTCCGTCATAACACAGTTATTATTAATAATAATCTGCGTTTTCCCCTGGTTTAGTGCATACCCTGAAAATTTTCCGAATATTTTGGCCTCTGACTCGATAGTAGGCATAGCCAAGTTTGGATTGGACGTAGCGATGGCGATGTCATCGGCATAAGCAAGGGTTTTTGTTAGATAGCCTTGTGTCGATATAGGGGCTATGTTCCTGCTGCCTTCTAGTCTGCGAATAAACGGATCGATATAAATGGCGAACAACAATGGGGAACAAGGACATCCCTGCCTAGTTCCTCTCGTAATTATCAATTCTTTAGAAAGGCAGCCGTTAACCATTACCATGGCCCGTGGGTTGTTATATAACTTTTGGATTGCCTGTATAAAAACCTGTTTAAATCCCACCCGGGACATGGCCTGCCAGAGGAACTGCCAGGAGACCCTGTCAAAAGCCTTTTCGGCATCGAGTAATATTAGTGCCATCGGGTCTCCTGCTACTTGAGTACTGTCAAAAAGGCTGATTACCCGCCGTATATGATTTGTAGTTTCTCTCCCGGGGATAAAGCCATGTTGGATGTTGGATATGAATTTATGAATAATTATTGACATGCGATTAGCCAGAAGTTTAGAGTAAATTTTTGAGTCTGCATTTATTAGGGTGATAGGACGGTAGGAGCCCATCTGATCCGGGGGTTTGTTTTTTTTTGGAAATATCACGATTTTTGCCCTCGACCATGAATTTGGAGGCTGTCCTCCTCCAAACACATGTAGGCATATATCTAACAATATTTCTTGGAGTGAGTCCTGAAATGTTATATAGAATTCTAATGGAATAGCATCTAATCCCGCTGCTTTCCCCCGGGAGAGATCCTTCATTGTTTTTAATAATTCATCAAGAGTGGGGGGGTCTTCTAGTCTTTCTTGATCTTCTGCGTTTAGTTGTTTGCAGGTATCTGCTTCTAGATATTCGGTAGTCATGTCTAGGTCTATTTCTCCCTCCTCTGTATATAGTGCACTGTAAAAGCGCCAGAATGCTTCTCTGATCTTCCCTGAGTCGGTTATCCTACCTTCTGTCGGGTCATCGATCTCGAGTATGACATTCTGTGCGGTCTGCTGTCTCATCTGTATAGCTAACTGCTGCCCCATTGTTTCGCTAACTTCATACATTTTTTCGCGATGGGCTGTAGCTTTTTTTACTGCCTTAATAGTGTATTCGTTTGTGATTGATGCTCTGGCTATTGCAACCTGTTGCTGGATTTTATCTATTTCCTCTTTATTGGAGGGGCCCCTTGTCGCCCTTATAAGATCTTCTTCCACCCTCTTTAATTCGTCCTGTAACAGATTTAGAGCTTCTCTAGCTTGTTTGTTAATCCTAGAGGAATATTGTATGGTTTCTCCCCTAATTCCTGCTTTTAGGGCATCCCATACAAAATTTACCGTTGTACTTCCTTTGTTTATTGCTAGGAACTCAAGTATCCATCTTCTCATGTGATTGCAGTATTCATTCTCAAATAGCAAAGATCTATCAAATGTCCAGCCTTGTTGTTTCTGTATTAAAGAAGCTGTATCAACTGTACATACCAGGGGGTTATGATCCGAAAAGATACGAGGTAGCTTTTCTAGTTTTAGTACCGATCTTAATGAGTTGGAGATTAAAAAATAATCTAGCCGGGCATGTGTCTGGTGAGGATTAGAGTTAAAAAGTATAGCCAGGATCATTAGGATTATTACTCGATGTCTGCCACCCATCTACCAACCCATGAGTGATACATAACTGCTTAATAGCTCTATTGTCCCTTTCAAACATAATAATGCAGTATTAACATCAAGGTTTTTTATTGACATTGCTTAAAATGCATAATATAATCCCATTGCAAATGGTTCAAAACAATATTCTGGCTTACATTATAACAGCCCTGAGTGTTGCACAGATATTGTTGGACAGTGTAAAAAAGATTAACAAAAAAGTATACAATTCTGCATCCATATTTAATCCCCATGGTATCTCAGTGCCAACCGTTATAATCCATTTGGACTCAGTTTTACTCAATGCAAGTTCTCGACCACCTCCTCTTATACTCTAGGGTATGTGTTCAATTCTATAAAATGATAGCTGGTTTGGGTCTCCATGATCTTTCCGAAGATGTGTTGCCATGGCATACGTGAAGTCTTTATTGTTTATTGCTCTAATGTGTTGCAGGATACTCGGTTTTAATTTATTTACAGTGCTGCCAATACATTTATTTACACACTGGCATTCAAGGATGCAGACCACATGAGTTGTCTCACAAGAGATTCTTTCTGTGATCTTTCTTTTCTCTCCAGTGAAGGTTACTACATCCTGATGATTGCATCCATACTTGCAGGCTTTACACTTATGGCATTTATAGAACCTATTTGTTCATAGCCAATTATCCACAATGTTTTTCTTTCTTGCTTTAACTGTGTGTTACAATGTCACCCAGGGAGGGCGCTTTTCTGTACATAATACTGAGATAGTTTTGGGTGCAAAACCTTAGATCGTCATCATGTTGGAGTGTTTTCCAATGTTGTTGCAAAGTATTTCTGACTGTTCCACTAGAGGTATTGAATTTGTTTATGAACCTTAACTCATCTTTGCTGTCCTCTTTCTTGTCAGTGACCTGTTTGGGATAATGTAGGACCTCTCTTCCTTTGTTCATAGCTCTTTGTTTTGGATTGTCCAGGACCACTGTTGGATATTCTCTTCTTGAGAATCTAGTATGCATCTGGTCCAATTGTGACATGAATTCTCCCTCCTCAGAGCAGTTTCTTCAGACATGTAGGAATTCCCCATAGGGTACACTCCACTTGAGTGATCTGGGATGGGCGCTGTTAGCCACCAGAATACTGTTGCACACTGTGGGTTTATGATTGAAGGTGGTACAGATCTTTTTATTGTGGATGTATTTTTTCATGTCTAAAAATTCAATTTCCTGATGGCTTGTATTGTAGGTGAATTGCAGATGAAATGCATTCTCATTGAAAGATCTCAAGAAGAGGTCCAGTTCCTCCTACCTCCTTCCCAAATTAGAAATAGTTTGTCTATGTAACGCACCCATAGCACCACTCTGTTATTCATTGTTTTATTTTTGTCACTCCAGACCTGTTCGGCTGCCCAGAAACGCATGGTCAGATTAACTTACATAGGTGCGAAAGATGTTCCTATCACAGTTCCTCTCTTTTGTCTGTAAAAATTTGTTGTCATATATTAATACATTGTTATGGAGTCAAAAATTGATCATTTCTAGGATAATTTGTGTCTGTTTTATGTGTGTGTATGTGTGTGTTTTACTTATCATGAGTGTTAGACTTGGCCCTTTTTGCTGGGACATCCCTGAACTTTTTACCTTCCTCCTGTATTGTTTCTGACCTGTTTTGTTGGTTTTAGGACTCAGGGCACTTTGCTACTGCTGATCAGTGCTAAAGTGCATATGCTCTCTGTATAAAGTGTTATGGTAATTGGATGTCCATAATTGGCATGTTTTTCTTACTTGTAAAGTCCCTAGTAAAGTGCACAATGTGTGCCAGGGCTGGTAATGGAAATGCTACTCGTGGGCCTGCAGCACTAATTGTGCCACCCACACAAGTAGCCCTAAATAGATAACTTAGGCCTGCCACTGCAGTGCCTGCGTGCTGTTTGTTAAACTGCTTTGTTGTCCTGACAAGTGCACCCACTTGCCAGGCCTTACCCTTCCCTTTTTATGCACATCAGACACCCCTATGGTAGGGCCAATATACCCCCCTGGGAAGGGTGCAGTGTCTGTGAAAGCTAGGACATGTACTGAGGTGTGTACCATGTCCTGAGAGTGAAATACTCTCCATTAAATTTTTCACTGTTGCAAGGCCATCTTGCCGATAGGACAGAATGGGGAAGGCTGTGCCATATGTTTTAAGCCTATCTTCCCATATGCTTAAGTTGGAGAGGTGATGTTTAGTGTGCCTGAACTCACAATTTAATAAGACATCTTTTTGGAAAGGTGGTTTTTTAATTGTGCGTTTAGAAACCGCGCTTTTAGAAGTGGCTGTTTTGTTGTTCTAACAATTCTGTGTGTCTCTGCCTGGTTGTGGATTGACTGTCTGGATTTGAATGTGATAGGATCTGGTAAATGTCTTGACCCAGGGGAGGAGTAGGTGAGACAGCCACGGTTGACCTGCATCTGGAGTGTAGAGGGGGAGGGGTAGCCCCTGAAAGTGGAGGCCTTGGCTGCTGCCATAAAACAATGGCTTCATCTCCTGCTGAGTGATTGAGGATCCAGAACCCCACTATCAAAGGAAGTAGGTGTCACTGACAGGAAGACACCCAGAACTGGTTTGGACAGGGGTCAGTGACCCCTGTACACAAAGACTTCAAAGACATATAGGGTTATAACTATAAGAGCTGAAACCGCTGGACTTTAGACTGCTCAAGACTGAAAGGGATTGAAACGACTTTGGGGTCAAGAGGAACCTCTGCCAGAGGAAGAACAGCTTAAGAGAATGAAGAGAAGGACTGACCTTTGCTGTGTGTTCTGGGGCTGGCCTGCAGTTTGCTGACTTAATTAAGTAGAGGCTAAGGGACTTTGCTGTGTGCTGTGTCCCAAAGTAACATGTCTCCAAAGGCCCGAGGAGAGCTGGCTCCCTGTTGTGGAAACTCAGGAACATAAAAGTTTTCAAGTGTCTCTCAGGGATGCTGTGTGTGTGTGCTTTTTGCAGCCTGAGACCTTCATAAGAACTGCCCCGTGATTGTGTGCACCCGGAGTCCAAGTTAGTCTCAGCGTCGCTGAGTGCTTGTGCTTCGTGCAGCCTGAGACCTTCGTGAGGATTGCCCTGTGATCATGTGCACCCGAAGTCCAAGTGAGTCTCAGCCACGCTGTGTGCTTTGTGCAGCCTGAGACCGTCATGAGGTTTGCCATGTGATCATGTGCACCCGGAGCTCAAGTGAGTCTTAGCGACACTGTGTGCATGTGCCCGATTGCAGCCTGAGACCTTCGTGAGAAATTGCCCCGTGACTGTGTGTCCCGGAGCAGTCTTGTTCTCTGCTTTGATCAAGATGGTGACCAGAAGTGCTGCAATCTTCATTGCCATCAGCCCAGACCAGTATCCCCAGAGGAGCTGTGCGACTTCACCGCCGCCGGCCTGAGCCTGCCTTTGCCAAGGAGAGACCTTGAACTATCACCGTCGGGGGTCCATGTTCCACTGCCCAAGATCAACGAAGTCGCATCGGAGGCCCAAGCTGAGAGGAGAGGAGAGTGAGATAGTACCCCCCAGGTAACGCTCAGGGAACATGCGTGTGCCGCCACCTGGGATGGGGTGCGGGCTACGAGAGAAACGCTCTCGACCTTTTCCATCTTTGCCACATGAGCCTCCGCTCAAGTCCGTATCACAGCCCATACTTGCCGAGGAGTGGCAGTACCGGGGCCAGAGTGTGAAGCTGCACTTTGTTTTTCATCATAACTGTGTGGGGGGCATATTTTGGCAGTAGCCGACCCCGAGTCAGTAAGAGTGGCATAGAGACCGTCCAGAGCATCGCAATCGGTGCCGGAGTACATTACATTTGCATTACGAACTGCCTGATTGTTGCATTACAAATTGCATTATTTTTGCATTACGAACTGCCTGATTGTTGCATTACGAATTGCAATATTTTTGCATTACAAACTGTTTGATTGTTGCATTATGAATAGCATTATTTTTGCATTACGAACTGCCTGATTGTTGCATTACGAATTGCATTATTTTTGCATTACGAACTGCCTGATTGTTGCATTACGAATTGCATTATTTTTGCATTACGAAGTGCCTGATTGTTGCATTACGAAATGCACTATTTTGGCATTACAAACTGCCTGATTGTTGCATTACGAACTGCATTATTTTTACATTACGAAGTGCCTGATTTTTTAATTAGGACTGCATTGGCTCATTGAGAATTGCTCATTAATACTGCAAGAACCTACAAGGGCTTGCTGGCCTAATAACAGGCAGGGTAAAATATTACAAATGTGCATATGTTGGATTTTTATCGTGTGGTCTCATTGTATATCTTTTTTTATAAACATATAATTGTTTTTGGAAACTCGTGTGGAGTCCATTTGTGGTGTTATCACTGGGTTACTGAGAGCGTGGTTGCAAATACTTTACACATTTGCCTTGGAGATAAGCCTGGCTGCTTGTGCCAAGCTACTGAGGGGGTGAGCAGGGGCTATCTGAGAAGGTATCCTTCCTTTCCCTGACTTAAAAGCATGGGTCCCTATTTGGACTAAGGTACCTACCTCAGCCAACTAGAGACCCCCAGTTCTAACAATGAGTGATACAGGCATCTGCATCATAAAGGCATGTGTGCTAACAGGCATGTATCGTTTAGGCATGCGTGATTGCGTGATAATATGTATATACATGTATAAATATATATATGAAAAAACAGCAAAGAACTATAGAGTTCTTTGCTTTTTTTGTGTATATATATATATATATATATATATATATATATATATATATATATATATATATATATTTGTTCAGCGGTTAAGCCTGTGTCTCTCAAAAAATTGCAAAATCCCCAAATCCCCATAACGATTGCATGCTGAAAAACAAATTAGGACCCCCCCTTTTTCTTGCCCCCCCCCCCCTTAATGAATGACCCCAAAACTCTCTGTGCAGAACTAGGCAAAGTATGCAATTTTTGGGGAGAACATTTCATGCAGATTGGTCAAACAACACCAAAGTTATTATCAAAACAAAAAATGCTTTGTTTATTGGAGAAGTTGGTCCTAACTATAACTACCTTACCTCCCTTTACCACTATCAGCCCTGAACCCTAAAAACCCCTTACCTCCCATTTAACCCCCCCACACACTAAAAACCCTTCCCTCCCCTTATTCCTACTCACCCCTGAACCCTAAAAACCAAATGTCCTACCTTTACCCCTACCTGCACCATAAAAATCCCTTACCTCCCTTTATCACTACCCACCCCTGAACACTTAAAACCCTTACCTTCCTTTACCTCTATCCCCCTTTACCCTTAACACCCAAACACTCAACCATCCCTTAATGCTCAAATGCCCCTCTTTTAAGTGATGTAATAAGTATGACTGTTGGAAATTACCATTTTTGCAGGGTTATCCCCAAACTTTTTACTTCTTCCTCCTATTTGTCAGGACCTTTTTTTGTTGCCTACAGGATTCTAGGCATATTACCACTGCTAATCATTACTAAAGTGCATATGCTCTCTATGTAAATTGTTCTTATGATTTGTTATCCATGATTGGCATAATTGATTTGCTGGTAAGTCCCTAGTAAAGTGCACACAGAGTGCCAGGGCCTGTAAATCAGATGCTACTGGTAGGCTTGCAGCACCGATTGTTCCACCCACATGAGTAGCCCTATAAATGTGTCTCAGTCCTAACACTACAGTGTATGCGCTCGCAGTTTGTAACTGACATGTTGACCTGGCAAACACATCCACTTGCCAGACCCCAACCTACCCTTTTCTTACATGTAAGGCACCCCTCAGGTACGCCCAATGTACCCCCATGGGCAGGGTGCTGTGTATGTAAAACGTATGACAGTTTTACAGGTCCTGATAGTGATATACTGCCAATTTTGTTTTTCACCATTCAAAGGCTATCTGTCCCATTGGCTAGCAAGGGAGTTGCTTGGAACATTTTACAATGATAACTTTCCATTGGGACAAGATAGAGAAATGGAGTTTATGCTCTCTGAACTCAGAATTTAATACCACATCTTTTTAGTAAGATGTTTTTTGAATTGTGTGTTTAAAAATTCCACTTTTAGAAGTAGGCATTTTCTTGTTTAACCAGTCTGTGTGCCTCTGCTATTTTGTGTATTGATTGTTTTGGAGTGAAAGGAGTTGCGGATGTACGTTCACTGTAGAGAACCACAAGGGGAGTGAGGTGTGTCGTGCCTTTTCTGGGTGACTTATAGCTGGGCTGAAAAGACCTTGGCTGCATTTAGAGTGGTAGGAGGAGTTTCACTTGCACCTTTGTTTGTGCTGTCTCTCCTTTGCACAATGCTGTCTCCACCTCCTGTGGTCATGCTGCACAAGAGACAATAGAACTGGTTTGGACTGGGCTCGGAGACCCTTGCCACCAAGAAAACAAAGAGAAAATGGGGTATAAGTATTGGACCTTAAATACCAGAGAATTATATCACTACTGGACCCAAGAGGAACCTCTGCCAAGGAGAAGAACTGGAGAGGTGTATGGAGGAGCGCTCCCTCTTTGCTGTGTGTACTTTGCTGGGTTGGCCTGCTGTTGCTTCTTCTGCCAAGGAGAGGCGAAAAACAGGAACTTTGCCGTGCACCTGCGTGAAGAAGAATCTCCAAAAGCTTGTGTGTGCTAGCCTCCTATTCTGAAATCTCTGGACACAAAGACTTCACCTGCAACCCATTGACCAGCACCTGTACTTCTCTGTGGACTCCTGTGTTCAAAGGGCGCCAATTCCAGTTTCTGGGTCCTGAGAATTGTGTGGTTGATGCTGCAAAGCAAGGGAAACAACTCTGACGCTGTCTGCGTCGCTGCCAGGGATGCTGCGACCTGCACCGAGGCTGGGGGTACTGCTCGTGATGTGCACAATGCACTGTTTCACCTGCACCGCATCTCCAACACCTGCTGATGCCTACAGTTATCAGCCTTCCCAACACCAGTGCTCACCCCGATGCCAACGCCACTATCCCGTAAACACAGAGCCCATAACTGACAATGGTGACTTCATGAACTGCATGACTTTGCATCGCCTCATCGGAAGTGATGCTTCAGCGCTGACGCTGCCTCACTTCCCCTGACATGGACTCGAAGCATCGTCTCCTCTTGGACACAACACCTGTACTCCCCCGGGGCAACCAGGAAACCGGCCTCGACTTCTGCACCAAATACTCACCTCCATGACGTGGTGCATTGTCCATAGACTTCGTTTTCCAAAGAACTGTTGTTTGGGGGTCCATGTGTCTCCGTGCCCAACCCCGCTCACCTCGCAGTACTTTGGATTTATGCCTGTCACAACGTCGTAATAGCCCCAGTTGGAAAAATGTATTTCTACAAGTGATATTTTTTTAAATAACTATTCTAAAAATGATACTTTGATACATGTATGTTGGATTTTTTCCATTGTGGTCTTGTTGAGTTTAGATACAGATACTTTATTTTTCTAAACTGATGTGGTGGCCATTTGTTGTGTTTTCAATGTGTAATTGTGTTTTGGAGTTCAAATTCTTAACACATTGCCTTTGAGATAAGCCTGTCTGTTCATGCCAGGCTACCAAGAGGGTGAGCAGGAGTTATATTAAGTGTGTAACTGCCTAATCCTGGCTAGAAGGAAAGGTCCCTAGTTGGACAAAGGTGCACACCTCTGCCAATTAGAGACCCCCATTTCTAACAGTGACAGAAACAAATACCTGTGTGTTAAAGTACTGTGAGGTAATGTACCAAACAGGACTTGTGTAGTACTTACCTGAGCAGTGTGTACCTACATGGTAACGTTCTGCAGAGTAAAGCCTTCATACATGTTTTTAGGTGTTTTGATGTCAAAATAGTTTTGGAGTAGAGGGCAACAGGTAAATACTTTGAGACTTATAGAGTTTGTTAAAGGCAGTCACAAAAAAGCAGTAATCACCCTTTATCACAAATTTTGAAGGGAGGTCCCGTAGAATAACATGTCGGAAAGTGCAATGCATTCTGCGTTAATAATTTAGCTCTTGTGTTTGGAAGGAACCAAGGTAGGCGGACAAGTGTAAATGTGACATTTGCGTGCAACAGATCATTATTTTGGAAAGTAAGTTACTGGCGTTGCAGCTCTTTGATTTCATCCACTGCTTGAGACTGCAGGCTATGGGTGGTCAGAGAGTAGGGCTCTTGGTGAACGTTGGTGTGTTGTTGCATTTGTGTGTTGTGGACACATGAAAGTTAATATACTCCTTCACTCCTTGGCAACGTCTGCAGGGTCAACACATGTGTCTTGATCAGCCGGGACAATGATAATGAGATATGAGGGGATGTTACACATTGTGCTGTACTGTTCCCTGCTGTAACAGGAATTTATTAAACAAGCCAGGGGAGAGGCAGGAGAATGTTGTTCACTATGGTATGTCTCCTATTATCTAAAATAAAAAAATCATATATTTCTCAGCAATTAAATCAGAGATGTATTGCAGAAGGATAATTTGCAATATCTGTACAGGAACAACACGAGCCCTACACGTAGTTATATTTTCAGTTCCAGGATTGTAAGTTGTTTAAAAGGAATGTATCGATTTCTCCTCTTCTGAAGTTACAGTGATGCATACTTTAAGTAAATAGAGCACCAACCCTTGCAAGATCATTTTATTGATAAATGTCCCCCTTTTCGCATCAAGGCAATTAATTGAATTAATCGTAACATAATGAACTGAGCAACAAATAGCGCTGATTGGTACCGGGCCAAAGTATAAAATTAGTTTGTATCACTTTAATTTTACATGGATTCGATCTGGAAAGTTGCAGTCAGGTTTTGCGCCAAACGTAGGCTCTTATTTAGAGTTTGCCGTGTGGGATACTTCTTCAAAATATATATATTGTGTCCTCATTACAAGTGCCAAAAGCTATAATGGACTTGTAATACAGCGGACTGGACATTGACCAAACTTTTGTGACCTAGCAACCCTTCCACCAATCTCTAAAAAAGGCCTTAATATTATGGCTCAAAAATTCATGTGTGGTGGCCCTGGACATCCACTCGAGATCCAATGTTTGCAAAACTAGATGAGGACATTTTGTTTAAATTCATCCCTTTTTCAGCCATTACATCATCGTGTCCCAGATAAAATCTATTCATCAGCATCCGGTCTCCTTTCTATGGACTTTTGTTTGTTGGGCGGAAAAATGGTGTCACTGCCTTCTAAGTCACTTGTACGAGTGGAGTGGTGTGGCTCACTGGTTAGAGGCGGCAGACCCGGAAGCAGAGGACGGCCCGTACCAGGGTTCAATTCCCGACGCGGCAGGGTCGTGGACCAGGGTCAGCGGACTCGATAATTCTCGCCTCGGTGCCTACTCTAACCAGGGATCACACTCGGCAACTCTGGGCATTAGCTTGCCTCATCTCCACAACGGCCCCCCACATACACAGGGGATGCCTGGTTTCACCTTGGAGATACCCAGTAGGGACCATCTCACAGGGAAAGCCAGGACGGGTTCCCCAGCGGTCTACAGTGCGGAGATACCCCATGTGGGGTGATTCAGGCGCTTTACAAGACATCATTATATTACATTACATTACAAATGATAAAATGGAATTGCTTAAAAAAACTTTCGACCGATTCATTCTTCTGTCGAGAGATTAATCAGCAACCATGGTGCCCCTGTAATGTTCTCCTGTTTGATATGTATGTGTTGGGTCGCCTGGATGTACAGATGACTCAAGCAGACCACATGGGGGCTAGTAGGTGTTGGTGTTCACTCTCGGAGTTGCTAAACGTATGTGTCCCAGCTGTGGCGATACTTCTTATATCCTTTGGCTTCACCAGAGACCCCTTTGCACTTGTCCTGCTTCTTCCTTCTATGTGGCTGTTTTACTGTCGCAGGCAGTGTTGTCCTCTTACTGGCTGGCCTGCTATAGTCCTCTGACCCCTTGGTCCTCTGGGCTCTTGTGCTTCCATTATAATATTAGGTGCCTACACCTTCCTGTGTATCTTGCGCATTGACAGTAAAGTCTTGTTTATTGAACTGTCTGCATGCTTTTTGAGAGACATTATAAAATGCCAAAAACGCACGAAACGTTAAGAATTGAAAAAAGAAAAAAACGATATCTTAAAAGCCTGATGTAATCTCACGCCAAAAAGTATGAAATAGTAAAAGGTGCTTCACCTGGTATGGGGTTAGAGTTAGCATGGTAGATGTACACTGTGCGAATGCTCTGGCCTTCGAATGTGAAGCCTGGAAACATTTCCTGGATATTAAGAAACTGAAGTAAGCAGATAAAAGTGTCCTGAGTGGGATCTGTGTAGAAAGCAGATGCGGAAAGAACATTTTAAGAATCACTGTTGACTTTGGTTGATCAATTGATGCTCAGCCCATTTCCAGATCCTAACCGTTTCTTACAAAAAAAAAGGTGCATTCCATCTGATGAGGTGCATGCAACTGAGCGTCCTTGCCTTCCTGTACCAGGAGATATCACTCCAACATCCAGGCCCTCTGAGATGCTGCAGGGGTGCCAATTCTACTAGGTACCTTTAACTTTTATCAATGTCCTAGGGAACATGTTCATAGCTAGATCTGGATCTTGTCCTTAAATAATAAAATAGACAAAGTGACTTCGTCTCTTGTGTATGTAGCAATGAATAATTCTCCAGCATATATATGTCATATGAGGCATATATATGTCTCAAATAACCATTTTAAATTGTGTTTAGCTGGCGATGGAATTGTGCATATTAATCGAGGTCTGTGTATGACTTGCATTTCAGATCCAATTAGCATTTTCTCCCCTAAGTACTTGTCCCCTAAGTAAGTACCGTTTTCTTTGGTATGTAAATATATGCAGGGTGTCTGAGACCTTTTCTGTCATTTTAACGCTCTCTGGCTCCTTTCTGCTCAGGGATTCGGAGGCGCCAAGCTAAGTTCCCTGTCTCTGGGTCAAGGGCAAGGACCTATTGCCTTGAAGATGACCGAAAAAGCGATCAAGGAAGGCAGCTGGGTCGTGCTCCAGAACTGCCACTTGGCTACATCGTGGATGCCCATGCTGGAGAAAGTGTGCGAGGTAAAGTCCATTGTTTGGCAGTGTTCTGTTCATCACTCATCAGGCCGCGCTGAAACAACTCACGGAACACATTAGCTGAGGGGCAATCACACCAGAGCAATTTAAAGAGCCATGACAGCTACACTTGTGAAGGTTATTGGAATCTCTAGACATAACAACATATTGATTTTGAATATAAGTAGCTCATGGACTGTGATGGTTGTTTTTGAATTTCAGTGATAAACAAAGCCATAAATAGTTTTTGAAAGGAACAAGCTGAAACATTTATTGGTAATTCAAAGGTGGAGCATAAGCAGACCCTTTCCAGTCGTTGACTCAATATTTATAATGGGTAGCATTCAACTAAAAATAGATTAACTGGAAGATATTTCTGTGATGTGTTTTATTTTTTTTATCTGCCCTGTGGCTACAGAGGGGGCGGGTATGTGAGCAGTGTGGACACAAACTACCCCAGGTAAGGGAACCTGTAAGCATTGACTAATATAGCTCAGCGTAAGCATGTGCGCTTAACTGAGGAACTCTTGTATGCGCTGCCCTCAATTTCCTGGGACTTGTGGCCCTGCAGAAGATAAATTCAATTATCAGCACACCAAAGAGCATTTTAAGTTCGAGGTTTGTAAGTTGTTTTAAAGGGAAAGTTTCGATTTTCCATCCTGAAGTTAGTGACATCCTTCTTTTTGGAACTGGTTCTCCATTCCCTGTAAGAGAATTTTAGTTCTAAATTTCCTCCTTTTTGAAGTGAGGAACTTGATTTAATTAGTTCTAGCGTATGGAACTGGCAACCTATAAGCCCCAGGTCAAATTATACCATTAATTTGCCTTGTTCTGATTTTTCATTGACACCAGTAGTAAAGTAGCAATCAGATTCCACTCAAAACATAGGTACTGATTTCTAGTTTAGAGGACAGGGTGCTCTGCTACATATGTGACTCAGTGCCCAGTCCGCCAAACACTCAGTCCGCCCTCTCTGTAGGAACTCAAAAAGTACAACGTTACACTACAATAAGCTGTCAATTATGTTTTCTCACAGTGCAGTACTGACGTGGACTTTTGCAGTTTATTTGGTGTGTCGGTGAACACTACCCGCAAAGCATGAATTAATAATGCACTATTGTTTGTACATGTGACATCTACTTGCCAACTCAACACCATGAAGTAATCCAGATGCACAGGAAAAATAAACAGAGTTATTAACTATTCTGAGTGACACTTTGTAGGAGGTTGGCTTAACATATGATGCACACCTATTTAAGTGATGCACTTTGCACTAATCCAGGCAACCCTTATGGTGGCTTTAGTGGTTTTATAACCATAGAAAGCTCTCAAAGTGATAGCTGCGGAGAGCAGCCTTCAAGCTTATCTTGATAGAGTGTTAAGCAGCTTGTTTTACCAGTTTAATCACGTAGTGTAGGTTAAACGAAAAAGAACGACACAGTGTTTATATATAAATACTTCTATTTATTACACAACACTCACTAGCATTTTAGTTTAGCTCCTACCCGGAGGTATCAACACAAATACACAACAATACTTCAATTGCAGTAAGGTAAGTAGCACAAAATACAGTGGTCTCCAGGGGGAGACAAACCCATATATTAAGAAAGTGGAATGCGAACTGCAGGAGACGACAGGACATGGACCAGAGGACCCAGAGGAGCCAGGAACACAAGGAATCACCCAGCAACCTCACGGAGGCTGTGGCATAGTGGGAACACAGCTGTGTGCCCAATGGAAGTCAAAGGAGTAGTTGCGGTTGCAGTTTTGTAGAAGAAGGACCCTGTAGCATTCCTTTGGAGGCCAGAAGGTTGGAGTACCACCCCACCTGTGGATGCCTCAGAGACCAGGTTACCTACACCAGGAAAGAAAAGTGATTAGGGGAGAAGAAACGTCAGAAACCTCCGTAGACGACATTGGGAGACTCAGAGAAAATTTCCTCTGGAGAAGAAGGGGAAAAAGTCAATTGGAATCCAAAGGTGGATTCTGGAAGTGAAGAACCTGTAAGCAGAAGGGACAGAGTCTACGCCACACAGGTGTTACCAGGAGGCACGGAAGAGCAATGCCCACTGATGACGGACGGTTCAGAAGAGTTGATGGTCTGCTTGTCACTGCAGCTGTGAGGACCAGGCGATGCTGAGGAAGACCAGGAGCTGTGCACAAGCTGTCACACGTTGGATGTCAGTGACTAGGTTGTCGGTGTCCAGCGGGAGCAACAGCAAGCCTTGGTAGCCACGACAGGCATGGAGAACAAAGAAGGAGCAACGTTGGGACCAGCAATGTCCAAGGGACTGCCCACAAGCAGGAGAGTCAGAGCAGACCCCGAACAAGCAGGGAAGCCCACTAAGGCACAAGCAGATCCGCAGGAGGACCCACAGGCCTAAGGCAGAGGAGTTGCAAGAGGATATCAACAACTCACAAAGAAGAAAAGGCCAATGGTGCAATGGATATGATTAGGATGCTGCAGAGTACAGTTACAGACAACGGCGAACACTTTGACCACAGTCCCCTGCTGTGTTCCCTTTCTGTTCGGTTTAATAATGAGTCCGGCTGGGTGTGCACAAGCTATTCCAGCACCTGCCGTTGTTGGGTGCCAGCTCCAAAACAGAAACAAGATAAGCCCAAGATATGGAGTGATGCACCACCTGTTAAGTGAAGATAGTTTTTTCAATAAAGCATAAAGTCTTCATCAGGTGTCTCAATAGACCCTTTATTTTCATCAGAATCCATATACAGAAAATTGCCTGGCAACGCGTTTCGTTCATATACAATGAACTTCTTCAGGGCAAAAAGTGATGTGGTCTCCTTGGATAGGGTATAGCATATACAGTGTGGCTGTGTGGGCCTCCTTGATAAGGGCCGCATACGACAAATCTTTAAGTAAAGAGACACTGCAGTCCTTAGCTCCATCTAGGTAGTGTTAGAGTGATGAGGATGCTGCACTTGGCAGAAAGGGATGCTGTAGGCTGGAGCTTCTTGTAGCCCGAGGGTCTTTGGGGTGCAGAGCCAACAAGCTTTGGCAACAGCAAGTTAATACAGTGCGTGGGGCTTCATTCCCAGTTGTATCGAGGATGGATACTGGTCTCAGAATTGCAGAGAGGACAGGTTAGGCCTCAAAAAAGTTGCAGAACCACAACCTCTGTTGCTGAGCCTTTCAAAGTCTGTAAGACTGGTCAGCATTATTGTGGTGCTTGCAGATGCAGAGGAGTGACTGCTTCACTCCAAAGGAGATCACTTTTGGTGTACTTGATGCCCATTGGTCTGGTGAAAATCCTGAAAGAAGCACCAACACAGACGATAAAGAAAACTTGCCGAACAGCGAGACCAGGAGCAGCTGTGGTCTTCCTTGATGCAGTCTTGCTTCCAGGCGAAGTCCAGCGAAGTCCAAGTGTCAAAATGGTTGAAGAGTGACATGATTTCAGGCTTGAGTCTCATCCAATGATGAATCGAAGGAACCACCCACAGGTAAGCCTTTAAGTAACCCAGGGAACAGGTTGGAACGACTCAGAGGTCCCTCCCAGAGGAGAGGCTGTCCTATGTCCAGTTTCGCACCAGAGCACTGAGCAAAATAACTATGGATTTAACCCAGATCTCTTGACCGGGGGTGAATGAATGATTAATTCAGCATTCATTCCATCATTTGTTTGCGTAGCATTTTTCACCCTAAGTGGGATAGGTATGCCCAGATGTGGGTCCCTTGCTCACTGTGCCACTGGATTCAAGCTAGCCTGGCTGATGAGGGGTAATACCTCGAAACGGGTCCCAGGATGCTTGTTTCTGTTCCAGGGAGGACCTGGATTGGCAGTTCGGTCTGGACTGTTCCCATAAGGCATAAGGTCAAGACTGATGTGGATATGGCTGGGTATAAGCTGGGGTGGCTTGGTGAGCAAAGGAACGATGGATTTAACCCAGATCTCTTGACTGGGGGTGAATGTATGATTTATTCAGCAATCCGTCCATCATTTGTTTGCCTAGCATTTTTCGCCCTGAGTGGGATGGGTATGCCTAGATGTGGGTCCCTTGCTCACTGTGCCACTGGATTCAAGCTAGCTGGCTGATGAGGGGTAGGACCCCAAAACCTGTCCCAGGATGCTTTTTTCTGGTCCAGGGAGGACCTAGCTTGGCAGTTTGGTATGGACTGTTCTTATGAGGCACAGGGTCAATACTGATTTGCATATGGCTCTGTCTAAACTGAGGTGGCATGGTGAGCAAAAGAACGATGGATTTAAATCATATCTCTTGACTGGGGCTGAATGTATGATTCATTCAACATTCTGTCCATCATTTGTTTGCTTAGCACTTTTAGAAAGTTTGCATTTTTCTGCCTGTAGCCTGTCTTGGGTCACATGACTGGGTGTAACTGACAGACTTTGTGAATTCCTCACAGGCAGTGACACAATAACAGAGTTAGATGTGCCTGAATGGGCCATCTGCTGGCAAGATGAGGGGAGAGAGCTGAGCACAGCCTCGCATTCAACTGAATGGGGAGTGCTCTGCCCTCCACATTGTCACTGCAACCTGCTTGGAGACAGGGCAGGGGAGTCAGGAACTTGTATAAGGGGCAACCCAGTAACCCCGGGACCTGGGTAATCAAGTAGTAAAGAGAAACAGTGGTCCCTTAAATGAGGTTGCAGGTGCAGTTCTCCTGTCCCAGACAAAACGACTGCCATCCAGAAAGGCAGCAATTTGGCAAAGCAGCAGTCCAGTACAGCAGCAGTCTTGCTGCACAGCAGTCCTTCTTCCTGGCCGAGTCCATAGGTCCAGAAGATTACTGAAGAGTTGGTGTCTGAGATCCTATTTTTATCCCCTGGTGCCCTTTTTATGGAAGATAGTAAACAGAAACAGTGGTCTCTCAAGAGAAGTGTAAACCTCTACTTCCTTGGAGAAAATGATTTTGGCCATCAAAAGATTGGTTCCATTTTTAAACAAAACAGTTTTGAGCAGTTTCTTGAATCATGGAAAAAATCATTGCATTTTTATATACTCAAGCCAAATTTAAATTAAAAATGGTGATTACAAACGGCGCAATGGTGAAGTGCAAGGGAAATAAGTGAATGTAAACTGCGCTGGTGACATACAGTCTAGGTACATGACTAGAGACTGATTCAGGATGTAAATGTGGTAGGTACACATCTGGCATAGAGTGCAAATTCTCCAGAATCAAATAAAAACAGTAGACTACTACTGTGTCAATATTTTGACCCTAAGCATACAATTTAGACAGGGTCATCAGTAGGACACAGGTTTGGGAAGCAAATTGATAGGATGAATGAGGAGACACTTCCGAGGGGTATTGATGCATAGGCCGACACATTTGTGGCCACTTGGAGCAATTGAGGAATGAATCCTCCAACCCCACTGAACGCTTGTATGCAGAATTGATAGTTTTGTGAGACTTGTCCGATGTGCATGGACACCGATCAGCTCTGCATACAACTTATCGATGGGATTTCCACTTAGAGCAATTCCTAATTGCTCTAAGTGGCTGCTTTTGAACATGACATTTTGATTAATCATTTCCCTCAGTTTAGGTTAATACATTCAAGGACGATCAAGTACAGCAACGTGAGGCATCCCTGTGCTACTTGTTTCCCTTCTCTCGTTTTACCTCTTTTAAGAAACCCAATCCCAGAGAGCTTTCAACTGCATACAGAATGGCTCCAACACGGAATCCTACACTATTGCACACATGTACTGACTGGGAACTATACACTATAGATTGGGATGTAATCTCTACCACTCCTGTGAAAGCCTATATATCAGTACCCCTCGGAAGTATCTCCTCATTCATCTTATAAATTTGGCGGGCGCTTTCCAAACCTGCGTCCTGATGATGTCCCAGTCTAAATTGAATGCATAGGGTTGAAATAATATTGTGCTGTTTTTATTTGATTCTGGAGCATTTTCACTCTTTGTCAGAGTGTGTACCAACCATATTTGCATCCTGAATCAGTCACTATTCATGTACAAGGACTGTATACCACATGTACATTCACGTATTTCACTTGTCCTGAGCCATTTGGAATCACCTTTTTTACTTTTAATGTGGCTTGAGTTTATAAGTATATAAAAATGCAATGATTTTTTCAGTAATTTTACGGTGATTGAACAAACTGAATAAAACGGTCTTGATTAAAAATCAAACTAATCTTTTGATGGTCAAAATATTTTACCTCAAGGAAGTAGGGGTTCTCACTTCCCCCTTGAAGGACCTCTGTTTTCTTAACTACCCTCCAAAAGGACGGTAACACAGTATATAAATTGGACCATAGACACCAACTCTTCAGTACACTTCTGGACTGGACCTGTGGACTCTGCCAAAAAGGGTGACTGCTGCGCTGCTGGACTGCTGCTTTTCTGAACTGCTGTCCTCTTGCCTGGCAGAGAAGAACTTGACCAGCAACTTCATACCGAACCCAGGGCTACCAGAGTGACTTCAAGGGCCAGTTTGCTGGCCTCAAGATCTGAGCCTGAGGGACTTAAAAGACTTTCCTACATTCTGTACCAGCACCTGGACCCAGCTGAAGCAAGTTCCTGACCCCAAGTGTTGCCCCTCAGGTCCAAGACCCTTGGTGTGGCCTCAGAGTGTTTTGAAGTTTTGCCTCTTCACGACCCCGAAGGGGCCTGTTCGTGAAGAGACCTCATCGCCCGCACCACTATTCAACATGAAGCTCCGACCGTCACCTCCTGCCTGGTGTGCTCTTTGTGTTTCCCTGGCAGCATCCTGCAAAGCGCTCCCTGCTCCTCGCAGCCCTCTCCACCGCGAGCAGGACTCTTGGCATTGATTTGAGGAGGTAAACTTTCAGCTGGACTAATCTGGTGACTTCAATGATAGGCACTCTATCGCAGTCGACCTGAACTTGAGACTTTGACCCAATCCAGCGCTGCCCTTTGTGCCTTTTGGCGCTGTTCTCACTAAAATCTTTAATAATTCATAACTCCGGTTCTACTGACTGAATTTTGGTCATTTTGGTGTCTAATAGTTTATTAAAATGTACACCATTTTTCTAAATTATTGTATGATTTTTCCTGTGTTAAGTTTCCAATATATTACTGTTTGTATGCTGCATATGTACTTTACACATTGCCTCTAAGTTCAGCCTGACTGCTTTTTGGAGGTTCAGCACACACCCCAGTTAACCAGCAACCCAATTTATCACAGATGGCTATTAAGTCTGTATATACTCTCATAAGGGCCAGGGAATAAGTGACCAATTTACATGGAATTATTAGTCTAGATTGTCACACAATGAGCCTGAAAATAGTGGTCAGATTTTCAAGGCGCTTGTCTTTTTCTCTACATCCCACTAGCTTTTAGAAGCGAAATTTCTTGATTGTGCCACCAGTATCCTAGTGAAGCTTGATAGAGGTTATATTCTATGTCATCTTGCACAAAAAACATCTCCCTCTTCTTTATTTACTTAACGAAGTAGGATACATGCTACACTCTAGACCTGTCATGAAAATGTGAAATGAAAATTGGGGAAATGGTCTTGTTCCATTAGAAAGTAGAAAAGGTAACAGATGCAGACCCATTTTCCTTTAGAATAAAAAGAAAGACGTTTAAAATCAGTAGCGGCTACTATCGAATGGGCGTGGGGGGCGGGATAGAGCAGAAGGAGGGAATTAAATATAAAATTTAAAAAAAACACTTACCTGGACGTGGCCGGTTGCTGCCTTTCCTCCATCCTATTGTCCTCTTACTAGCTTCTGTGGAAGAAGGAAGCTCCCAGGCTCCCCTGAGCCAATCACAGCGCTGCAGTGCAGCATTGTGATTGGTCTGAGTACCATGGTCTGGCGCTCAGACAGGGAATGGGACCGTGGGTATGTTCTCCTGGTCTGAGTACCATGGTCTGGCGCTCAGACAGGGAATGGGACCGTGGGTATGTTCTCCACCCAGGCTGTAATGCAGCCTAGGTGTAGAACATGCAAAGTGTACATGAATGTTTGGTACATCCATGCGCACTTAGGAGCCTCTAAACAGCCCAGCCCTGCCCCACCACCAAACAACGGAGTCAGCACATTTAAATAAAATTATAATAACATTAAGTTATAATTTTATTTGGCCCTTTTTAATTGCTCACTCGCTCCCCCGCATTAACGGAGAAGCAGCCACGGTTTAAGATGTTCACTGTAATGCATGTTTGGCTAGAACAATGGTTGTGTGTCTTCAGTTTCACAAAAAACTTGCTTCCACTAACATGGCTGTCGGGCCCTGGGGTGTCCAACGTATTTAAATATCAAGGAAAGTATTCTTGTACTGTTAGTTCTAAGGTATTAGTCTCATGGATCTCAGTTGATGAAACTCACTGAAAGCAAAAGCTTTACCACTGAACACCTTTGCCTATGTGTCACCTCCACCTTGTGGACCTTCTAAATAGTTATATAAACAAACCTTGTGTTTGCCACACCTTCTTATAATCCTGGTTTTAGTTTCCACTTGTTCAACCTGCGTGTGTGTGCTACGAGGGTTATTTCAACTAGCCGCTGAACTGATATATTGCTCAGAAATGCACTCACTACATTTGGGTTTGTGT
The DNA here is from genome assembly GCF_964263255.1 of Lissotriton vulgaris. Lineage (NCBI taxonomy): Eukaryota > Metazoa > Chordata > Amphibia > Caudata > Salamandridae > Lissotriton > Lissotriton vulgaris. The sequence continues at coordinate 504,076,001 of NC_141687.1, read as the reverse complement.
CATGTTCCTGTTGCACTACTTTGTTCTTGACATCTGACACTCATTCCTCATAAGTGACATTCATTCAGTGCATACCAGAAATGATTGTGGTTTTGAAAAAAAAGTATTGTCCAAATCAATGATAGTCGCTCTGTTATGTTTTCATTTGTATTCATAAATGCTTCCTTGTGTGCCACAACTTCAGTGTATTAAGGGACACAGAGCTCTTCTTCAGGGGTCCAAAATCATTTTGCTTTTTGCACATGTGCAGCTGTGTGTGACGTCTCTTCAATTTGGCGGAGTGCATTTCAGAACGTCTAAACTTTTCCACAGCCACCCTCTGTTGACATCTCTTGTGCAAACGCTGGTATTCATTATATTGCACGGCTGATAGTTCACATCTGGTCCAGACTACTAATAATTGGAAAGGAGATAAAGACTTGGCTACAAAATGCTGTGTTTGTTTCAGTGTCTTATAAGCAAATGTATGCCCTACATGTACTAATATTATGAGACGTTACCAATCCCTTTTTTATGTAATTTAATTTGTTTTTGTTTCCTTTTTCCTGAAGGAGCTAGTTCCTGAAAGCACACACCCTGATTTTCGCCTTTGGCTGACAAGTTATCCATCCCCAAACTTCCCGGTGTCGGTTCTGCAGAACGGTGTAAAAATGACAAATGAAGCACCCAAAGGTTTGCGGGCCAATGTCATCCGCTCCTATCTGATGGACCCTATATCCGACCCTGAATTTTTCACCAGCTGCAAAAAACTGGTTAGTAGTAATTAAGCAAACCATGATAAGTGTTACCTTTAAATGAAAATATAAAATGATTGGCAATCATTTCATGTTACCTGAAACCTTTAATGTGGTTCTTTGTGTTTTTTACACGTAACACATGTATAGCAGGCATTAACGAGACAGTTTGAATCTTTAGGGAATTGTTATTTGAATCTTTATTCAAAATTATTTTAGCCTGAAGTTAGGCCTAATGGCTGGCTAAACCTGAAGAGTTTGTTGGTTTCTGGTTCAGGAATGGTTTTATCCAATAAACCAGTATTCTTTGGGGTAGCCGCACACCCATGCTTTCGTTTGTGTTTTTTCTATTTAAGTTTCACCTGCACAGCGCTTGTGAAATCTCTTGTATTTAATATATCTTAAAAAGGGGCTCTTATCAGTTCCCAATGCCGCTCTTTTGTGCGGAATATGTTTTTTATTAACTTCCCCTGGCTGCAGCATTTACAATACTTCTACTAAAGCTGTTCATGCTGTTTAAGCCCCATTCACTGTCAAGATAAAATCTCTTCTGTCGAGATAAGATCTCTTCCCATGGACACAGCAGACAAGTTCTAACAGTATGCTGGAATGCTTGCTTTTTATTACTTAGTTGTATAAAGCAGATGCTTTAGCCTTAGAATATGTGTGGCATTTCATATCCATGTGGCAGTACATTTCTTTTCACTTTGTAGGCATTATCAGATTGATATTTTTTTTAACTTAATAAATTTGGTCATTATGATCAAATTCTAAATGTTGTAATAAACATTGCATGTTAGAAATAAAGTTAATATACAGGAGCTATGCTATATTTTACTACTAAACAGGCAGCCAAAAGTGCAGATACCTTGCAGACAACAGGGTCATGGGTTGAATGGTGCAAACAATTGCAGTTGCCTTGCAGTTAAAAGGGACTTGATTTGGATGGTGCAGTAGGTGCAATGGCACCAGGGCCAAAATCTCTAGGTACCCCACTAAACCCATATTATAGCTAAAATGTAGTTAAAACTAAACAGCAAGTCACAAGTGCAGTTACCTTGCAGACAACAGGATCATGATTTCAATTATGCAGCAGGTGCAGTGACACTAGGGCCAAAAGCTCTAGGCACACCAATATATACCTAAAATTGCTGTATTTTACTACTATGCAGGCAGTCACAAGTGCAGTTATCTTTCAGGCACTAGGGTCATGAATTGAATGGTGCAGCCGGTGCACCTAGCTAATATTGCTATATTTCACTACTAAACAGGCAATCACAATTGCAGTTCCCTTGCAGTTGAAAGGGGCTTGATTTTAATGGTGCAGCAGGTGCAGTGCCGCTGGGGCCAAAAGTTTTCATAACGCCACTAAACACCAAATATTCCTATATTTTCTTTCTTAATCAGGCAGTCACAAGTGCAGTTATATTGCAGGCAGCAGAGTCATTATTTGAGTGGTGCAGCAGGTGCAGTGGCAATGGGCTCTAAAACTCCAGGCACCCCACTAAACATCTAATATTGCTCAATGTTATTCCTAAACAGACAACCACAAGTGCAGTTACCTTGCAGACAACAGGGTCATGATTTGAATAGTGTACAAGGTGCTGTGGCACTTGGCCAAAACGTTTGGCAGAACTCCTCTAAACACATATTATTGCTATATTTGACTACTAAACAGGCCGTCACAATTGCAGTTACCTTGCTGTTGAAAGGGACTTGGTTTGAATGGTGGAGCAGGTTCAGGGGAAGTGGGGCCAAAAGCTCCAGGGACCCCACTAAACCCAGATTATTGTAAGATTTTACTACTGAACAAGACAGTCACAATTGCATATATCTAGCAGGCAGTAAGGTCATGATTTGAATGGTGCAGTAGGTGCAGTAGCACCAGGATCAAAAGCTCTAGGCACCAGCAACTTCGTGAAGCCAGTACCTCATCTTGCCGGCTTCAATACGGGCGATCTCCCTCTTCCTGCGATTGCCTCCCTGTCTGGCTGAGGTGCTGCCCACTTTCCTGCAGCCCCACCAGGGAACCTGAGGTTATCGCGACCCTCCTCAAACTTCCCGGCTGGGTCTGTAGCTCCTTCCACTGCTCCAAGGAGCTCTGTGGCCTGGGAGTGAATGCTGCGACCTGGGAGTCTTCTTGGCATCGCATCTCATCTCGTCCCGGCTGGTCCAACCACAGAGCGGGACCCGTGCCTGGGCAGCCGACGAGCAGATCAGCTGACGGTAGTGGCCACCCTGCGTACTTGATGTGTTTCCTGTGGCTGCCCACCTTGATTGGATCGGCGGACTTCTGCCCCCCAATTTGCTATACACGGAGGGGAGAGGTCAGGACAAGGATACAGGTATGCGATTCAAGCGCCCTTCGCACCTTCCTCGGGGTTCGAGTGTGAACCACTGCACCTTTCCCTCCCACAGTGACTGGCTAGCTCCCGCAATAATCCGCCTGATTTTGTTTCGCACTGCACCCCCACGGTCCAGATCCACTTTTAGACGCTCTGGAGCAGATCCACACTTGGATGCCCTTGTGGTGTTTACGTGTACTCTACCTGCTCTTTTCTCATGCTGGAGTACGTGGTTCATCCACTCCTCCGTTTCGTTCCCGCCAGAGCTCTGCCTTTTGATCTGCAGCTGATCGTGCAGCCTAGGATTCAAAGTTTTACTGATTAATTTTATGCATCTGGCTATTGGAACATTGCCTCAAGATAGCTCCTTCATCAGTTCTTCCAAGGGGCCTTCATCCATTTTGTCCTCTGAATAAGATGAACCCACCCCTCTTCACTAAGAATCACCTCTACAAGATGGCGCCAGTTTCTAGGGCCACAAACTAAGGCTAACTCCTACAGTGATCCTTCAACACAGTATGAGCATCTATCAAAAGCGAGGTAGGACAAGCCCTCCTTAACTCAACTCATACCTGATCTTGATGGTGAGAAAATGTAGTGAGACAACTCCCCTCTCTCAATCAGATGATTAAAGACAAAGGTAGAACTCCATTCTTGGTACATTCTAACAATGTCGGACATCTTTACACAGACCACTCATCTTTAATAATTGACTACACAGTCCCTTGATAGACCGCAGTAAGTCTCTGGCTTCTCAGGTACACAGCCAACCCACCTGTGCTTATTTAATTCCATCTTTACCCAGAGTTCTTCTTGCTGCCTTGTTTTTTTCTCTCTTTTTTCCTCAGCCCCCCTCCCAGTTCCCCTAGTTTCCTTATGTAGTCTCCCTCCTCCAATTATCCAACTCCGAAGTCTAGGATTATTGTACCTAATTACTCGCTCCCAACTTACTCTGCCTACCCGCTAGGTCTTCTATCTGCCTATATATACTTTAATTGATAAATACAACTACCTCACCTCCATAAACTCCTTACTGGGGCCCCTCCCTCACCAGGACGCACTAACAGGATGGTGATAAGTCCCGATCCCACTGGATCTAACGCCTTCATTATCAGTTACCCATCTAACATCTCCAAAAATGCAGCAAAACAACATAAACAGCACATACTCAAGGCCAGACCCGAAACTTTAATCTCAGACTTCTACTTCTGTGCAAACAAGAGTAGCATAGTTAGTGACCTCATCTTCTGTACCAGAGAACAAGCTTGCTGGTGGAATGTTCTCTTCTCCATGCTTTGAATTTCAGGCACTAGTAAAACACCTCATGGTCTCAAATTAACGACTTCACCCTCGCTCACTTTCAACGTTAATGTCACTATCACCCTCTACAACAATGGTATCATCCTAATCCAAACCTTTAATGTCAACTTAGTTAGGATGATCAATATCTTCCCTACACTCAAAAACACGGTCTCAGAATAATCCAATGACCCTTACCCACACCCTGCCATTACTCATGACCTAAACTGTCCTACCCCCACCACAGCCGGGATGTCCCCACTCTCTTTAAACCTATCTTTCCCTTTAGATGATCACAGTCCCCTGTCGAACTGGTCCAATCCACTAGACCCTGACTCAGAAGGCCGGCTGACCTACGGGTTCACTCTGCTCGCAGTTCTCCAGTCCGATACTGGTTGATTCGCAAGCTGAGAGGCTCCCTTGCGCCCTACTGCCATTGCTCTGAATGAATTATCCCTCTGCCCTCATCCTTATTTCTATGCCACCGGCAAGGCCGGAGACCTGGCAAGTGCCCTCCACGGACCTTGATTGGCCAAACTCTTTCAATCCTGACTTGAACGTCCCAGACTCACAGGTTAATGGCCCTCCCACCCGCTCTCTTTTACCAAACTCTCTATCCAAGCAACCTGGAACACTGCTAGTCCCTAATGACAAACTCCTCCCTCGGAGCTTCGCATCACCGCCTTAGACCCCCCGGCATAAATCGAGGCTCCTCTTCTCCGCTAGATCTCCCTACACAACCTCTACCCCTCACCCAGGACTCAGACTTGGTGGCGTGCCTGGACGATATATCTCTCCAGTTGCACCTTCTCACCGTCGAACTACATGACTTGAAAGCCCTCTCAATTGAACATTTCCCCTTGATCAGCTCCCTCCTCCCCTCTGTGAATTTGCCCAGAGCAACCCCCTCTCTCCTGGCTCGCGTCCTTTCTTCATGGCAGGTCCCAAGCGGTTCACCTCTCAGGTTTCTCCGCTCCCTCTCGCTTGGTCACCTGTGGGGTCCCCCAAGATTCTTCCCTTTCCCCTCTTCTTTTCAATCTTTACATCTACCCCCTCATCATTTCTCTTCTCGAGCTGGGGGTCTCTGTTTACAACTACGCGGATGACCTCCAGCTCGTCTTTGATCTCTCCTCCCCTTCTGATTCTCTTCCCAAGTTTTGCTCTACCTTAGTCTTCATATCCGAATGGATGAGCATCAATCACTTGAAGCTCAATCCGGACAAGACGGAGCTTGTCCTCATGGGTGGTCCCTCAAACCCTTGGTCCGCGGTTCACTGGCCCCCCTCCTTTGGTTCCCCCCCTTCACCGGTCTCCTCAGTTCGGACTTTGGACATCAAGGTCAGCCATGACCTGTCCATGCACGCCCAAATTAGCTCTGTTGTATCTTCCTGCTTTCTGTCCCTCCGTCTCATTCGGAAGATCGCTCGCTATTTCTCCACGGACGCCCTCAAAACCATAGTCATGGCTCTTATCACTTCCCGCCTTGACTATGGGAATGGCTTGTATGTGAGAATACCTGCTTATGAAACCCGCCGTCTTCAGGCCATTCAAAGTCAGGCAGCCCGCCTTATTCTTCGTCTTCCTAAATCTGCCCACATTACCCTTGCACTCAAGTCCCTTCACTGGCTTCCTGTGCACCTAGGATCCTTTTTTAAATTGGCCTGCCTAGCCTTTCGGGCTCACACTCACTCAGCTCCTCTCTTTATCGGATCTCTCATCACTCCTCACGCCCCTAACTGCACTCTCTGCTCTTCCTCTCTCTCCCTCCTGCATGTCCCCCACTTCCGCAAATCCAGAAATGGGGGGCACCCGATTCTCGGTTCTGGCCCCCCGGTTCTGGAACAGTCTCCCTCTTTTTATTCGTTCTATCCCCATCTTTTCTCACTTCCACAAAACTCTTAAAACCTTTCTGTTTTCCCAGGCATTTCTCTGTTAGTTTCCCTGGCCCCCTTCGGTGAGTTTGGTCAAGTCCCCAGCGCCAGGAAGCCGCTTGGCCGCAGCGCGCTTAATTAAGTTCTTTTTTCATTTCATTTAATTTCATTTAATTTCACCCCCTAGTGATAGAGGTGGGGGAAACTGGCAAAGGCGAACTCTATCTCGAAAACCTTACCACTACCTAATGCCCCTTCCCGCCCCAGAAGATTGAATGCTTATCTTGTGTCTAATGATATTGAAGACCTATTTAACTCTTACTCGGCTACTCTAGACAACAACATGATCCCTCTTGGGCAAACTCAAATCATGCATTCTAACCTGAACAGAGCACTCCCACACAATCTTAGAGTCATTAATAATGACAACCTCATGAGAGTGAACATCATCCAGACTCCTTCTCCCCCATACTCCGGTACGACTTAAATGCATTCTACTCAACTGCAGGTTAGCCAGTAAACACGCCTCCGATATTTTCGACTTCATCCAACACAATGAGTTATACATTATCATCCTCACTGAAACTTGGCTCTATCCCTCCTCCACTCCTATCCTAGACCTCCTAGTGCCTCCCACCCAGGGCATAATTCATCTAGACAGACCTTTAAAGCTGGGCGGTGGCCTAGCTTGTATACATCGGAGCACTCACTCGTTTTCCCACTTGGAGTCTTCTACGCCTTCCTCCTGTGAATACTTTTGTCTCAACATCTCAAGTAACAACTTTCTGGTGTGCAAACTTCACACTTTTTATCACCTCCCTGTGGACAGTCTCTCCTTCATCAAACATGGCGATGTCAACTCCGTAATGTCCAAAATCTTCCTCAGTGATTTCAACCTTCACTGGTCTAACCCAAATGACCAAGCTGTAATATGCCTTAAATCATTCTTAAGTGATCACTAGTTGATTCAACATTGTAACCAGCCAACCCATAATAAAGGAGAAATTCTGGACCTCATCATCACTAAAGGACACACCATCACATTGCATACCATTACCCCTTGTGATTGGTCAGATCTTCACAGCATCTTCTTTTATATTAACAGGGAGGTGTCTCTGAGGAAGGCTGAACTAACGAAATCGAAGATCTGGAAAAGGAACCTCAGATCTATCAATACAGATGAACTAGCAACCCTCTGTAAATATACTCTCTCCTCCCAAGCTGACTTGTCTGAGGTTCATGTACTCACTGTTCTCTACAACTCTACTATCATGGATTCCATTGCACCACTTAAAAAAAAATGACTCAATAAAAATATCCAAGACGTGGTTCAACGACAATCTAAACTCGAACTCCGCAACCTTAGGGCAATTGAACGATCTTGGAGAACCAGACCTTTCTCAGATCAGCTAATACTCCTTAAAGAGGTTAGGAGTTCCTACAACAAACCAATCAAGAGCACTAAGGCCTAAAACTTCAGATCCCAACTTGACCAAGCCGCTAATCGTCCCAAGAAACATTTTGAACTGGTTAAACAGCAATCTGTGGAAGCTCCAAACCACTCTGACTCTGGAGTCAGCCCACCCTCATGTGATGAGCTGGCTGCTTTCTTTACTGAGAAATCAAGACTCATCAATTTTAAATTTGCTTCTAAGAAGGCTCTATTGCCATCCTATGGGTCCGTGCCCCCTCCTGCCCTATTAGAGCAGCTCAAATCAATCAGCCTGAGCACCAAGAACAATGCCCCATGGGGCATCTTTACGCCCCTCAGTGAAAGAGATATCAAGAATATTCTTCACAGTTTCAACCCATCCAATCACTTCAGCGACCCTCAGCCACCTTCCATCTTCAAAGAAATCAAGGATGTCGTCATCCCCATCTGGACAAAGATTGTCAATGCTTCACTTTCACAAGCACAATCCCAGATTGCAGTTCAGGTATTACCTATACTAAAAGAAAACTAACACAGATAGTCCTGACTTTAACAACTTCCACCCTGTCTCTAACATCCCCACTCACTCTAGCCAAAGTCCTAGAAAAGTGCCTCCAATCACAACTTTGTGCTCATATCAAGAATTGACAACTCCTGGACCAACATCAATCTGGCTTTCGGAATGGGCACAGGACTGAATCGGCTCACAAGCCCGATATGGGTGACATTTTAAAAATGTTTGACCAAAATGAATCATGACTCCTAATCCTCCCTGCACTTTCCTCTGCGTTTGACACTGTACTCATTTTGAAGTACAGGATGGGTTTCTCTGGTCGGGTGTTGCAATAGTTCTCATCCTTCCTCCACCACAGATCACAAAGCTTCAAGGTGAACTGCTCTCTCTCTCCTAGCACTCTCCAGTATCGATGGGGTCCCCAAGGGTCCGCCCTATCTCCTAAACTCTTCAACTTATTCTTGGAACCATTAGCCAATGCACTAAATTCCACAAACATTCTCTTCCATATGTATGTGGATGATACGCAACTTTATCTGAAAATCTCCTCCCCGTATAACATCATATCACTCTACTCTACTCTATTCTAACACCTACTCAAAACTGGTTAACCCAGACCGCCTCCTGCTCGACACCTCCAAAACAGAATTCCTTCTCATTTCTCCTCCAAACCACATCCCCAAGTTAGACCTTTGGATGGACCACCTCACTGCCTTCAACTGTTCTCCCCTCATTTTTTACTCAGACAAATCTCTCGGAATCTCCCTGGACAAGCATCTGAACATGAAGAATAATATCAGAAATGTGTGCAAGGGAACAAATCACCTGATGAGGATACTCAGGTATATCAAACCATTCCTTCCACAAGCTGACTTTAAGCAGGTGTTCCAAGTGCTTGTTTTGCTGAGGCTAGACTATGTCAGTGCTACGCTCAATGGCTTCCCCAAATATGCCTTGGCCCCTCTAAGGGCATCATTGAACGCTGCAGCCAGATTGGTTACGGGTACCAAAAGAAACGCGCACATATGCCCAGTCCTAAAATCCCTTAAGTGGCTGCCCTACGAAGCACGAATTCAGCTAAAGATTGCCTGCCTATCTCACAAAACCCCCAGTTATCTAGTGCAAAAGCTAGAATTATCCAGAGGTGGTAGACCCTCAAGAAGTGCTAACTCTTTCCTCCTGTAACCACAGATCTTTTGCAAAAAGAGAACGTGTCACTGAGCTTTCTCCGGCTCTGCCCAGAAGATCTGGAACTCTTTCCCACCGGAAGTACGCAGAATGTCCCCCACGGTTGCTTTCAAATTGGAAGCTAAAAGATTCCTTATGAACAGGTTCTTGCCTTATATGGATTTGGATCGTCTGCTCTAAGATATGGGACTTATAACCTTAAGACTTGCACTGGGTGCTACTCTTCCTTAACTTACCATTTGATCCCTTCCCAGCTCGCTATGCACCAGTTTTTGTATTATTCTCTATTGACCCCTGTTGTTTTGTAACTGTTCTGTTTGGTATTCTTATTTGATGCTGATACTGCATTTATTACCTTCCTTCCCTCCAATTGTAAAGCGCTCTGATATCCTTCGTGATCATGTTCTCGCTATATAAAACGTTATAAATAAATAAATGAGCTACAACTTAGAACAGACAACAGCTTTTTATTAATCACATGGGAGAAACCTAATGCATTTACCAATGCTTGGTTTTTAAGGTGGATACTATGAAAATTTCAATTCCATTCCCTTGAGAGTCAGGAATGTGCCTATTTTTCAATCCCAACAGGCTGGTCCTCAATGGACAGTCTAGCAATTTGATCCATAAGTTCCCTCCCCCCTCCAAACAGTAAATACAGTGGTTATGTTAATCTGTCTTGGGCATTATCATCTGACCTTCTGCAACTAAAGGAAAACCAAGAATCAGAAAATGTGACAATAGCTATAAAAAAAATAATAATAATGAAAGGAACTTGCCTTGCTGTTGGTGCTAACGCTGCTCCCAAGCAATGTACGGGTTTCAAAACCAGTGTACAGGATGGGCACTGAACGGGCTCATTTGAGAGTGTGCCATTTATGAAATCTGTCATCCTCGTGGGCTGTCAGTGTGCAATACCCTGTGTTGGAAGGGCCACCTCGCTGCTCCCTTACTGCATTCAAAATATTTTCGGTAGTTCCAGAATGTAGCTGGAACATTTTTCAGATAAAGAACTTAGGGTCTAATATATGAAGCCATTTTTCTGGTCGCAAAGCTAAAAACACAGAGTTTGTAACTGCAAAATGGCTTTCATAATGTACTATATCCATTTTGTATATTGCTAACAGATAACAGTTAAACAAATCGCTATTTTTTTAGAGTAGCCATGAGCATTAGAATTACATATATTAGTAACCCCTTCGCTGGTTCTGACGGCCAACGGCCGTTGCGCGCACTACTTCCGTAGTGCTGCGCATGTCCGTCGGCCGTCACGGTCACCCACACTGCGATAACCGCTGCACCATGGCAGAATTGCCACCGCGGTTAAGCGGTTGACAAATCGCTATTTGGAAGGGGCGTTTTGAGCATCCCTTTAAATAGTCATTTGTTATGGTATGCATCAGTGTTTTACACATGAAATCTGATCGCAAAACATTGAACATTTACTTTTGTGAATATAAAAAAAAAATGGGGAGGAGTCAGTGGTCCAGGGGACTCCTGCTAACCATTAAATAAAGTTTAAAAAACATAATTTTTTATAACAACCCTGTTTCCTTTAATGAAAATAGGTAGCATGTAAAAAAAAAAAAGTTTACTCTATTTAGATGTGATTACAGACATGATTAAATGCTTATGAAAAGTAGGTTACCATCCTAGTGAGGGCATCCAATCTCAAGGAGTCGTAATTTGCAATCTACCACATGAAGATTGATATGGCAGGCTGCCTTGCTACCAATATGATTTTGAACTTTCTGAACCGACCTACTAGTACAGAAGTCAGATCGCAAAATTCTTTTTCATTTTCAAAAATTTGCTGAGCCAAGAGGCACTTATAATTCTAATTGCAATTGATCCATGTCTCACCGTACTGTCATTCCTACTGTTTTAGGTTTAGAGTTTGTTGTTTTTCAAAAAAGATAAAATGCCATCAAAACCACCTTGAATGTTGACAATGATGTCTCAAATGCACTTTCAAATTTGCAGTATGCTCTACTGGACAATATCAGACGCTGTTGATTCATTTGACACAATGCAAAGATATACTATGTCTAACGAGCACGTAATAGCGGCCGGCCTGCAGGGTTGTAGGCGTTCCGCTGTGTAATATACAAAGTGCAATAAAGATTTTGGCAAAAAAAAAAAAAATTGCTGAGCGGTTAAGGCCACTTTTCCAAATTCATACATCAGGACCCTAGGCAAGGAATATTATCTATCAGAAGGAAGGTAAGACTCTGTTCAGTGAGAAATGTAGCGATAGCTTCAGTGCAGTTGCCAGTAATTCTTTTCCTTAGTATAAAAAGTTAACACTGGAAAAGCAGTACGCTGGGATGAAAAGCTGGGTCATAGATGAAAAGCAGAATTTATATTTATTGACCAACTAGGGTACGAGCCATTGGAATGGGAGCTTGAACTCAGAATTGGCATCCAATGTTGGGCTGCAATTCATATAAAGGAAAACAAGGTTTCAAATTACATTGTTGTACTGCACGCAATCATATTGTAAACAACTCAGGTGCATTTATTCTGTTGTATCATTTTGATTGTCTGAATCTCAAGCTTTGCTGAAGCCTCCCCAGGTAACATGAAACTTGTGTCCTATGTTGTAAGACTACACAAACTGAACCTAGGACCTCATGCACAGAGAGGTGTGTGGTTGCAAAGCCTGCGATTTGTAAAATATAGAATTTGAAACTGCAAAATACCTTTTTGCTAGGTACATAAACCTTTGTATAAGTCGGAAAAGCCTCCTAAAACGTGTATTGCAATTCAATGCAAATAGCAAATAGGAGATGGCATGAAAGGTTTAACCCCATCTATTGAGAGCTACATTATAATGAGTCAGTGCTTTGTGACCATGCCTTTGATTGATTGTAAACCATTGATCAGGTATTGACACCTCAAGGAAAAGGGGTGGTATCTGTCCCTTTATGACAGGTTCCTCTTTGGTAACCATATCAAACATCTTCAGAGAAGCAGGCTGTGGTCCAGGTTGTACTCCTCCCTCCCCTCCCCTCCCCCTCTCAATAATGTCTTACCAAATCTGCTTAAAAAAAAAAAATCAATCCCATATTGGAAAGCAAATGTTAAAATGGTGGTTTACTGTCCCTTGCTGGTCAACGTCCCTTGCTGATCATCATCCCTTATTCACAGTCATTCACAGCAAGGCACAAATAGCGATCTTCCAATCTATTATTCATCACACTCTGAATTAATATTTTGCGACAAGGCATATTAGTCCATTGATCACATCGTAAAATGGCAGGCTGGTCGTAAAACGTTGGTGCGTAATTTGCACCCTCTATTTGCAGATTGCCTCTAGATATATGAGGTCCATATCAACATACGGCAAATCACTGAGGATTTATTTGACTAAAAAGAGGCAAAAGACCACAGTTTGAGTGCTCGTACGAAGCCACAGACTTCCAGGGTGCTGTATCTGATCATGATAGTATGGATGAAGTGGGTACTTTTGCCAGATGTACGACCATTCGGTTTTGCGGGTCACAATTTTTTATATTTTGCGACTTGCAAACGGAATGTACTAATGTGTCTCAGACACATTTAGCTATTCAAAATGGGGTGTCGCAAATGACCTGCCTCATCAATATTCAAGAGACAGGTTGCAATTTGCGACCCAAAGGGAATGGCCAACACTCACAGGAATGGTGGCCTTCTGTGACTGCTTTTTAAATAAAGCATTATTTTATTTATTCCTTAAAGGAAAACGGTTGGCATTTATAAAAAAGAAAAGGAAACGTTTCTGTTTTATTTTTTAAGAGTAGGCCGTGGTCCCTGGGGTATTTTCGCTGCCCAACACAGAGGGAACACCTTCCCATTTGCGACTGGCTTATCGCCTACTTGAAGTCGGTGGTATCTACAATTGTTTTGTGGTTTCAAAACCATCTTATATACCAGTGCGATTCACTATTAGGAAGAGATGACCTTGGCACGCCCCTTCCTTATAGCGACTCGCAAACGCTTTTTGTCAAGTTGGTTATAAGTTACCGACTCGCAAAATAGGGTTTGTACATACCACAGCCTTTTTTAGCAGTCGCAAACGGACCAATTTTTAGTTTGCGACCGTTAAAAAGGGTTGTACATCTGGCCTTTAATTTTTGAAACGGACTAGAGTTTTGAAAATGCCCTCTGTTTAAAAATATACATTTATATCATGAGATGGCGGCGGTCTAAGGTTTGAATTCGATTGATATAGCTTTATTTACTATTATAATGGAGTTGGGATGTCGTAAGTAACCTGTCCTAAGGGCTGAAGTAGTCTTTTTGAAATAGGCATCATGGATGTTAAGACAGTGTCACAGAATTGGACATAATGTTAATGCTTTGATAAATGTGAAGGAACATATTTTTCAGTACAGATTTGAATGCTGATGAGCTCTTTGATGCAGAATATTAAAAGAGAGGGACCAAGTACAGCTTCATATTTATGAAATAATAACAGAGATTAAATTCCCTAATGTATCTAAATAAGTGAACACAAGTTTTTCAAGACTTGGTTGGTTCGTTTTAATTACCTACGTATCTAATCCAGTAGCAATTCCAAAGCCACCTGCTGATTTCATGATTGTATATTAGAATGTGTGTTAGTGTACCTTCTGAAAAACGATTTCCTTCTGAAAAGTAATTTTTCTTTTAAGTAAATGAAAGAGAAAAGAGAAGTTTAATTTTCCACGTTTAATTTGTGGAAAATGGCCTTTACAACGGGGGCTGAACCACACAAGCAGTTTCCACGCATGTGCAAACAACGCTTGCCTAAACCACGCTTCTGCCTTAACCCCACATATATGTGGTTAAGGCAGTCAGCGGTCTTGATGTGTGGACGGACAGGAAGAGGAACAGGAAGGATCGGGAGGGAAAACTCTGGGACACGGCCTGGTAAGTGGGACTCGGGCCAGGTTTGGGGGGGGTCGTTTTTCGGGGAGGAGGTCTATTTTAGTGATCAGGGTGGTGTGGGTTGTGGTAGTTTTTTGGCAGAGGACAGGGTTTTACTGCTCAGGGCGGGGTCAAGGTGCAGTTTTGAGCAGTGGGGTCAGTATTAGGGCTCAGGGTCATTTTTTGGCTAAGGGCAGGGTTTTAGACCTCAATGCGATGGGAGGAGAAGGGTAGTTTTTAGGGGCAGTGGCAGTTTTAGGGCTCAGAGTAGGTGGGTCATGATAGTTTTTTGACAGGGGCCAGAGTTTTAGGAATCAGGGGGCGGGTTGGGGACGTTTTAAGGGCTGGGGCGGGGTAGATTGCAGGGCAGGTGTATCGGGTGTTAAAGCTCAGGACTGGGGGGGCTTAGGGTGTTCAATTTACCATGTATATTCCCTTAGAAATCATACCTTTAGAAACAAAATTCATTGTAAATGAATGTGTGATAAAGACGTGGTCGTGGTTCAGACTGCGTTGTTTAGGCATGTGTGGTTGTGTCATAAAGGATGTTGTGTTTAGTGGAGTCTATAGCATTCAGTCAAAGTAACTGTATTCAGTTTATCACAGTAAATCTTAAAATTGCAATAACAGTAAACAATTCCATAAAAACACTAAAAATTATTTACAGACAGATTACAACACATAATGAAACGAATGGAACACCCCTGCTAAAAACCACAGTAAGTAAAAACAGACATTAAAACGATTAGTGGCGGTGCGTCCATTAGGGGCGCTGGGGCGTTGCCCCACAAGCCGCAATTCATTGTCAGGAGAAGAGGACGTATGTACTTATAGCGCAATTTGACACATTTTGGGCAAATAAAAACAATATGCTAGTGTCTAGTGCAGCTACCATTTCGCAAGTGCGTGCTGGGGTATCCGAATGTTTATGCTATCACGCTATAAATTGTGGGAACAAATTAAAAATCGAAAAAAAGACGGCTGTGCAAAACTGGCATATCAAACATTAAATACAATTTCATGTTGCGCTCAGCTTTCACCATAGCATAATGGTTGCACAAACTTTTTTCCTAAAGAACGTAAAACCCTTTTTACTTGAGCATGAACACTAAATGCCTCCTACACCCAGGCAACATTTAATTTAGAAATAAACCCGGGGTCAGTAAATATTTCTGTCCTGGCAAGCTTACCCAAAATACCTTTGACATAAAGCAGCCAAGTGGCCCCGACCAAGGCAACTCTCAAAATCTTCCGATTCAATTCCAAATCAATGTTAAGCTGAACAAAACGCCACAGGAATAAGGGGACGTCCTTAAATATAATCGAACATAAACCGTGCTCAGAGTTCTTCTTGCACAATATCTGCAGGTACACACTGGGGGATCCGCAGAATTCTCCTGATGATTTTATTTTTCGCAACTTGAATAGGATGACATGGGTTAGAATTGCAAATCTCAGCACCAAATGGCACTGTTGGCACACATTTGGCGTTTATAAAGTTCCCATACAGGTTTACTATGAAAATAACCGAGGCGCCTAGAAAAAGCCTCCGTATGAGATACCCTATCCAAAGGTTTACGTAGGCACTCATCAATGGATCACAATTCAATTTACAGTCTAACCAAATGCCAAGATAGCAACATCTTTTAATGTTGCTGTTACAATGTCCCTTAATTGTGTGGTTTTTTTTCTTAGCATTTTTCTGTCCTAGCACCATGTTGTACGATTTAGTATGATTCATTTTCAGACCCAAATTCTAAATAATATCATGAAAGCGATCTAATAAAAGCTGAAGTCTGTTCGTTGTACTTGCGACGAGTACAGCATCGTCCGCGTAAAGTATTGGCGGGACCTGTCTATTCCCAACCTTCGGACTTCCTTACAATAGTTCCAAAAAACACAGGCTTAACTGATTAATATATAAAATAAAAAGCATGGGAGCTAATATCCAGCCCTGGTGGACTCCTCTCCCCAACTGAAAGTGTGTCGTACATGCCCCATTGGGACCAAATCTTATGGAAGCTTCAAGCCCTGAGTTCAAATCATGCAGAAAAGTAAAAGGGCACTGGGAGCCCCCATGCCCCCCAGTACTGCACAAAACTTCAAATTATCCACTCTATCAAAGGCGGTACTGAGGTCCATTGATGGTTTCCTTCCTCAATGTGGTGTACTTTAATCAGTAAATAAAGATTCAAATTCTGCTCTATCGTTCCACTTCCAAGTCTAAAGTCATATTGTATTTCTGATATCTTTCCATTCTCAGCCCATCCAATGAATTGGCTCAGAAGCACCCTACCAATTACTTCCACTTCACCATCTATTAGAGAACTAGGCCTATAAAAGGCTGGGTCTGCGTGATATCCTTTTTTAAAGATCTGGACTATAACAGATTTTTTCCAAGTCGGGGAAATATGCCCTTGCACTGCTGCATTTAGATGTATAGTAACTATGGAAGCCCACAGATCAACACACAAATTAAAAAGGAGGTTTGCCTGAAGAAAGGGCTGCTATAGATTATCACACTTGACTTTAGCAATAGCAAAATGTATCTTGCTCTCGCTAACAAAAGGTGTGGCAGGAATGAGAATCAACCAATCAAATAGCTCACCTCAAAGTGCGTGAGCCAATCCTGAGCTGGGATGGTTTGTACCATACCTTGTGCAGCTAACTTGCTAAAAAGGCACTGATTCACTACTCTCCAGAAGGCCAAACATTCTCTAGATTTACACGCCGTTGTTAGCTGTTCCCAGGCTTCCCTTTTAGGAACGTTTGTCTGATTCTTTCAGGCCAGTTTGTACTGCCTTCTCACTAAGCATGGGCGGAAAATCCGTTTCGCTCGCGGATTTTGCGGATTTTCGGTAAATTCGCAATCCGCGAGAAAAATCCGCAAATCCGCGAGCAGCGGATTTTGCTCGCACTGCTCGCACTGTTCGCGTGAGTTCGCGGCTTCCCAGTACAACTTCGCGCCCCGCGAATAAGTGCAAAATTGCAGAAATACGATCTTAGCAAAACTGAAACTACTTACCAGGTTCAAAAGTTCAGGCTCATCATTAGTAGCCATTTCCTGTAGTGCTTCCTGAGGGGCCCCTCCAGAGTTCAGTTGCCAGTTGCAACTATTATGTGACCCTGCTCTGAACCTCAGAATAGTTACACATATGCCACAAAGGTCCTGAATTACAGCTAAGGGAGACAAGCAGGAGCCAGGCTGGAAGTTCAAATCCATTAATCAGCCCCTAATTCATTATTGTCAGTTGGGGCAGGGCAGGTGTTTTAACTAATTTTGCAACAATGAAAGCACTTAGCAAGTGCAAAAGATCACTAATCAGGAAGCACTAAGGAAGCAGGTGCCAGCTAAAAAAATATTCTGTGACACATTAATCAGCCCCAAATTAATTCAGGTCACTTGAGGCAGGGAAGGTGTGCTTGCGTTGCCACAATAATGTACACTGCCTGGACAACCAGAGGGTGCTGTGATGAAACAGAGGGTGGCATGGGTGGGCCAGAGGGTGGCATGAGTAGTCAGAGAGTGGCAGTGGTGACAGAGAGTGGCAGTGATGAAGAAGAGTGTCCCAAACAGGCTGGACACGTAGAAACAACAAGTTCGCGAAACTTGCGACCCGACAGGTAAGTTCGCAATTTGCGAAATTGTACAAAACCCTCGCGAACTGGCAGAAACCCGCGCAAACACAAAAAAAAAATCCGCAAATTCGCGAGAATTCGCGGATTTTGCGGATTGCGAGTTCGCAAATCTGCAAAATTCGCGAACGCGAGATTCGCAAAATTCGCCCATGCTTACTTCTCACCTGCTTGACTGCCTCTTTGAGTCTCGTTTTTTTTGTGGAGAACCATCATCAGATCTCTATGGGCCTTTGTACAGCTTTAATCAAACCATTTTCGTTCCAGACTGTATACCCATCTCCTCTTCCTCTTGTAGGCAGTCTGTACCTCTTGACAGATATTAGAGATCTAAAATAGCTTGATCAGGAATTCCTGACCGTAGGCAGGCTTAAAATTGGACTTACATGATTGTATCAAATTCTTCTGTAAGTCTCCTGGGATAATCTTACCCCAGCCTATTCTGCACCCCTTCTCCTTGGTTATGAGAGTTTCTTTGTATGTAATAGAGTTCTTGTCGCCTTGTTCAAACAATCTGAACGATCAGCTTTCATGGATGCCCCCACTTTTTGCTTGGTGTCAGTGTGTTTTGACAATAGCTTGCTGGGATCCTGCTAATCAGGATCACAGCATCTGTGCTCTCTCTCCCAAAATGACTTTGGTAAGTTATTTTGTACCTCCGCAATTGGCTACTGGTGTACCCTTATAAGTTCCTAGTATATGGTTCTAAGGTACCCAGGGCATAGGCACACCAGGGGTCTCCCATGGGCTGCAGCATGTATTGTGCCAACAATGGTAGTCCACTTAAACTAAGACTACAGGCCTGCCATTGCTGCCTATGTGGTGTGGTGCTTGCACCTCTCACAACAGATATATGTTTTCTTATATCTGAGGTCACTACACTTAAAACCGGTAAGTCACCCCTAAGGAAGGCCCTTCCGTCCTGACAGCACGGTGCTTGGTTTTAAGTGTGAGGGGGCCCCTGCATGAGCAGGACACCCCTACAAACCCCGGAGTCGTTCTCCGGGCTGTGTAAGTGTGGTTAGCCATTTTAAGATATATTGTCGACATCAGTCATTACGAGATGTCTAACAATATAATGGCTGTGCCAAACCCTTGTATCAAACCTGTTGTAATCATACCCAAACACCGATTCTAGTGTTAAAGCTATGATTACATGTACTGGGGGGCCCTTAGTGGAGCCCCCTTTATTCCTGTTTACATCCTTTCAGGGTCTGCCAGCAAGCTAGTGCCTCCTGACCACATACACTGTTCTTCCCTCCTGCTGCTTACCACCTTCCAGACATGACTCAGTGTGTTGGGCTAGGGTGGGTGCGCTTTCCAACACCACCAGACTGCATTGAAGGGCACATTTGGTGTCCTCCTTGCATACTCCAGTTTGAGCCAGTTCAGGAACCCTTGGTTTCTGCTCTTGCACAAAACTGGAAAAAGGACAGGGGGGTATCCTCCCCTCTGTCCTGCACCTCCTCTGGGAGGGATCCCTGAGTTGTTCCAACCCTTTCTTTGGGTAGATTCATTGTGGAACAAGACTCATCTCTGAAACCAAGACACTCTTCGACCATCGGGACACTTGGACTTCTTTGGACTTTGTCTGGAACCAAGATTGCATCAAGGAAGACTCCTGCTGCTCCTGGTCTCGCTGTTCTTCAAGTCTTTTGCTTTGTCTGAGTCTGTGCTTTGCTCAGGTTTTCCAGAACACCTGTGGAGCATTAAGGATATCTAAAGAAATCTCCCTCGGAGTGAAGGAGTCACTTCCCTGCATTTGCAGGCACCTCAACGAAGCTGACATGTCAGCTGCCCCTGTCATCCTACGGATGTTCCAAGGCTCAGAACCACAGGTGGTGGTTCTGTGGCTCTCTGGCTGCCTGACCTGTATTCCCTACAATTTGGAGGACAGTATCTCTCGTCGGAGCAGCTGTGACCACACCCCTGTGCACCTCGTCAACTTGCATTTGCCAATGCTTTTTTGGCTCTGGACTCCTGAGATTTTCAGACTACAACAAGCTCCAGTCTCCACCACCTCATCCCTCGAAGATTAGCATCCTCACTGCATCCTAAGCACTGTGGGCCTCCATCTTTGGTGAGCTGCCTGAGGTCCTCTTGCGACTCCTGTGCCTTCGGCCTGTGGGTCCTCTCGAGGACCTTCTCCTGCTTTGAAGGGCTCTGTTGTTTGCTTGGGCCTGCTTTGCCTCTCTTGCACTTGGTGAGTCCCTTGGACCTTGCTGGTCCCAACGATTTCATCTTGTCGTCTTCCACGGCAAGTGCACCTACTAAGATTTGTTGGCTGCTCCTTCCAGACACCCACCACCTAGACACTGAAATCCAATGTGGGACAGCTTGTGTATGACTCCTGTTCTTCCTACTCATCGCCTGATCACCAGAGCTGCAGCGACAATGTCCTCATCACCTCTCCTGAGATCCCTGCCAAAGGTGGGCATTGTGCTTTTATGCCTACTGGTCACCTCCAAGTAGCATAGACTCTGTCCCCTCTGCTTGAAGGTTCTCGCAGCAAGAATCCAATCCTGGATTCCACTGGACATCTTCTGAGACTTCTCCAGAGGCCTTTCGTCCCAAGCCTTCCATTGTCATCTACGGTAGGTTCTGACATCACTTCGCCCCTATGCACTCAGCTTCCCGGGTGCAGGTAACCTGGTTCCTGGGTCATCCACAGATGGGGTGGCTCTCCAACCTTCCGTCCTCCAAAGGTTTTCTTCAGGGTCCTCTAGGAAGGGTCTTTCTTCTTTAAAACTGCAACCGCAACTTCTCCATAGACTTCCATTGGGCATGTGGCAGTGCTTCCACTTTGCACAGCCTCCCTAGGGATCATTGGTACTTACCTTGGGTGGTTCTTGGTCCTCCCAGCTCCTCTGACTCCTTTGTTCCACGTCCTATTCTTCTTGACAGTTCGCATTCTACTTCTTCAGTATATGGTTTGGTCTCCCCTGGAGACTAGTGTATATGTGTGCTACTTACCTGATATCTGCGAAGTATTTTCATGTGTATTGTTGATATCTCTGGCCAGGAGGCTTACCAATGTGATAGTTACTGTGTTGTGTAATAAATAGACTTATACTTTTAAACACGGTGTGGTTCTTTTTCATATAATCTACAGTATTCATTACATGGGGTAAACAAGCTGCTTTATACTCCTTCAAGATAGGCCTGAAGGCTGCTCTCCACAGCTACCTCTTTGAGAGCCTAAGGTTATCAAAGGCCACTAAAATCACCATAACGGTTGCCTGGATGAGTGCAAGCTGCTTCACTCCTTTAAGTGTGCACCATATACTAAGTCAACCTCCTACACTAGTGTGCTGGGGTTGGTATTAAAGTCTGCACTGTTTTATCACTTAATTAGGTGAAGTTGACATAAAAAACTATCACTAGCTAGGCACACATAAATACTTTATCAACTAACTTTTAATGACGTTTTTTGATTGGTTGTTAAGGTCTTAGCACAACCGTTTCTCCAATCTTTGGAAGTTTATTATCCCTAGGGTTGGTAGGTGCACCACACCACACTATGCCTAGTACCATGTCTCAATTTGGTGAGTACAGTGGTGCTCGGCCGTCTAGATACAGTTGTCTTAGGTTCCAGGAACATAGGACCCTATGTGCATCTAGTAAACCTAAGATTTGTAGCAACCCTTAGAGATGCTCCTGCAGGATGACCTTGAAAACCCTAATAGGTCAGAGAGGCAGGATAACTTGGGTATGTGTGGACATGCTCCAGAAGAGGAGTCAGGGGTGTCCAACCCCTTTGAGTCTGAAGACCCCTCACTGGTGAACACTAGTCCCCCAGGGAATAGTACTGATGGTACAGAGGAAGGCCCCAGGGGTATGTCCCCTTTATTCCTTCTGAAAGGGTTCAGAGAGTTCAAGGGAGGGCCAGGTCTTCCTCAGTTAATTCATCCTTCTCTTTCACTTAAGTTGGGATCTCTGTTTCTAGTAAGAGAGGGGACTTCTTAGAATGGGAATACCACCTACTCAATCTTGAGAGCCAAGCTCAGATTCAAGAAAGACCAGTTGGCCCTAGATAAGGAGACCCTAGAAGTCCAAAGAGGTAGGAACAATTTGGGAGTGAATCCCATGGTGGCAGCTCTAGTGACCCTAGGGTCATGGAACACTTTTTTTTGACACTAGAAACTTGAGCAGGGTAGTCCCTCCTAATCAGGAAGGTGATGGCATCCATAAGTGGATCACTACACTAGAGAGTGCCTGCAAGCTACAGAGGGTCCCTCGGGGGCAATCGGCAGCTTATCTGTGGCTTTTCTTTACTAATATCGGTAGAGACAACTCTTAACTGTGAGGGAAGAAGATGCACATAATTACATAGCCTTGAAGAGTACACTCCTAGATGGGGTTGGGTTAACCAGTGAGCAGTACAGGGTTGAATTTAGAGACACACAGAAGGCACCCACTCAAGACTGGGTAGATGTTATTGATAGTTCTATTAAGGCTCTGGAAGGCCGGCTTCATGGGAGTAATCTGTATGATTATGAAGGGCTGTACAATTTACATATGAGGAGCACATCCTTAACATCTTTCCGAATCATCAACTGTGCCAGTACCTGGTAGACTCGGATCTGACCTCTCCCAAAGAATTGGTAAAAAAGTCAGACAAATGGGTTTGCACCAAGGTGAAACAAAGGTTTCATCGTGGTGGTGACCAGAAGAAGCAAGATTCATCTAGGTCACAAGAGAAAGATGGGGAGAAATCTAAAGGAAAGAATCTTCAAAAGTTCCCCAAACATCTTCCTCGTGGGTTGGGTCCCAATCCTCTTCAGCCTCTGGTAAGAAAGTTTGGTGCTATTTATGTAAGGAAAACGCCATAGGGCACACAATTCTGATTGCCCTAGGTCTAGCACCACTACAACTGCTACAAAAAACCCCTAGTGCCCTTAGTAGTAGCACTGGTAGTAGTAGTACACCCAAGAATATAGCTGGGTTCACCTTGGCAAATGAGGTGGGGTTTGGCCTAATCAGATCACCCACTCAGGTTGTTTTAGTCTGTGATGGTGGCATTGATCATTCCACTCTTGTTGTAATTCCCACTAACTTGGACAAATACAGACAATAGCCTCTTATCAATGGTCAGGAAGCTTAAGCTTACAGGGATACACGTGCCAGTGCCTCTATGGTGACAGAGAAACTTGTGTCTCCTGAACAGATTCTACTTCGTCAGATTTACCAAGTGATCAATGTCAGGGCATATCATCTCATGGATGTCAGTTGTCAGTCTCAGCTAGGGAGGGATAACTGCCCCTATCAGAGTTGTTGTATCCTCCGACCTGCCTGCAGATTGTCTCCTGGGCAATCATTTGGAACTTCAGCCTGGCCTGAAGTGGAGGTTAGGACCCATGCATAAATGCAGGGAATTTAAAGCAAGTGTCTTTGCTGTCACTAGGGCTCAGGCCAAGCAGTTAGACCCTGAAGGAGCCCTGGATCCTGAAAAAATAGACCAGCCAACTCCCAAGAGAAGAAGCAGGCAGGGTAAAGATGTATCCAACGCTCAGACTTCCAGTGAGAATTAGTCTCCTGAGGGAGATGATCTTAGTACCTGTGAAGGAACTGCTCCAGAGGAGTTTGGGCTTAAATGCCAGTGCTACTGGGAGCAGGGGGACCTTCTAAGGAAGAGCTGCGTCTGTAGCAGAAGGCCTGATCCTCTATTGAATAACTCAGACAGCAAACTGCTGCTGAGGAAGCAGGACATGTCAGTGGGTCCCAAAGCACTTATTGGGAATATGGACTTCTGTATTATGAGAATAGAGACCCCAAACTTTCTGCCAGCAGGAGGTTGGTGATACCTCAGAAGTTCAGGGGTTTCCTATTAGCTCTAGCACATGATGTTCCCTTAGTAGGACATCTTGGGCAAAGTAAGACTAGGGGCAGACTTGTTCCTCAATTCACTGTTCCAACATGTCTGAAGATACCAAGGAGTTTTGTTGCTCCTGTGTCACCTGCCAAGCCAGTGGTAAGTCAGGTGACACTAAAAATGCCCCCTTAATCCCACAGTGTGTGGTTGGGGTTCCCTTTGAGAGGGTAAGGATAGACATTGCAGGTCCCTTAAACCCTCCAACAGCATCTGGACACAGTTTTATCCTAGTGGTAGTAGACCATGCCATTCGATATCTAGCGGCCATTCTATGTTGGACCACTACAGATCCTGCAGTGGCCAGGTCCCTCCTGGGAATCTATTCTAGAGTTGGGTTTCCTGATGAGGAATTGTCAGACAGAGGTACTAACGTCATGTCTTGCTAAATCAGAGCTGTATGGAAAGAGTGTGGTGTCAACTACAGTTTCACCACACCCTACCATCCACAAGGCAATGGGCTTGTTGAAAGGTTCAACACGACCCTCAAAGGTATTATCATGGGACTCCCAGAAAAACGTAGAACAAAATAGAATGTCTAACTACTGTGCCTTCTCTTTTTCTACAGAGAGGTTCCTCAGAGGTGTGTGGGGTACAGCCCATTTCTGTTTGGACATCCAGTTAGGGGTTGATTATGTATAGTTAAAGTAGAATAGGAGCATCCTCTAAAGCCTTCTAAACAAGACATAGTAGACTATGTACTATGCTGCATTCTCCCATGGCTGAGTACATGAAGAAGGCAAGCAAAAACCTTGAGCCCAGCCAGGAGCTTCTAAAACTTGACCTGACCAAAAGGCTGTGTTGCCTGTGTACTAGCCAGGATAGAAAGTGTGGGTGTTCAAGCCTGTTATGTTATGTTACAATCTTTTGTATTGCGCACAGCTGCCCCAGCTAAGGGGCGTCCTGGCGCCAGGACAAGTAGAATCCCCCCCCACACCATACTTGAAAGGGGAGGTCACTTACTTAGTTGACCTAGGTACTACAAGAAGTCCTCACAGGGTACCTCATGTGATCTACCTGAAATCTTTTGTTGACAGGGCTGACATGAGCTTGTTCATTGCTGCTGATGAGGGACAGGAGTATGAGAGCAATCCTCTCTCAGATCTCCTATCATTTAAACCTGATGATGGATCAGCTGAAGTAGTAGTCTTGGCAGAGAGCTTCACTGATCAACAGCATGCTGATTGCAGACAAGTTCTCAGTCAGTTTCCTGGTGTCTTTTCTTTGACGTGGACACAGGTGACAACCTGCCTGTAAAGAAAAAAATGTACAGTCAGCCTGACCATGTAAGAGATTGCATCAGGACGGAGGTGCTGAAGATGCTGGAATTGGGAGCCATTGAGCCATCAGATAGCCATTGAGCTAGTCCTCCAGTCCTTGTGCCAAAACCTCACACCCATAAGAGAGAGATGAGTGTTTATGTTTACTGCTGAGGCCTCAATGTAGTCACTAGGACTGATGCCCATCCAATTACAAGAGCAGATGAATTGATTGATACTTTGGCCTCCGCCAAGTATCTCAGTACATTTGACCTGACTGATGGTTATTATCAAATCAGACTCTCTGAGGATGGCAAGCAAAAGATAGCATTTTCACCCCTCAGTGGGCATTCTCAATTTATTATGATGCCTTTTGTTTTGAAAAAAATACACATGCCACAGCCCGAATCAGGTCCTAGGATGCTTGTTTCCAGTCCAGGGAGGGCCTGGCCTGGCAGATCAGGCAGAATTGTTCCCATTGGGCACAGGATCAAGACTGATTTGCATATGGCTGGGTCCAAACTGTAATGGCATGGTGAGCAAAAAAACGATGGATTTAGGCCCAGATCTCTGTACTGAGGTGAATGTACGACATTGTTCTGCATTCTGTCCATCAGTTGTTCTTTTTACATTTTACAGGCAGGTAAATAAAGTCCTAACAGGTCTGGAAGCCTGTTGTGCTGAATATCTAGAGGAATATGCTGCTGTTAGCTACATCTGGTAGGATGACCTGGTCAACCTCAGAATTTTACTTGAGGCCCTGCAAAAGCCAGGCCTCAATATCCGGGCCAGTAAGTACCAGATAGGGCAGAACAAGGTTGTGTACTTGGGCTACCTTGTAGATGGAGGCCAAGTTCAACCATTGGAGAGCAAGATTCAAAGTGCAATGGACTGGATTGTTCCCATTACCCAGGCTCAGGTCAGAGCTTTCTTGTGCCTGAAGGGGTACTAAAGAAGAATTGTTATGGGTTATGGATCCGTAGTATCTGAAAGAAACAGGTTAGTATTAGATTCCTTACCTTAGAATATCCCCAGGTGTCAGACTGGATCCGGAAATTTTTGCGTAGCAGTACCCTTGCGCGTCGGTAGGCGTCGTCTGCGGCTCCGCGTCCGTCGTCGTGGGCGCCGTTATGACGTCGTGGGAGTACTTAGACGCCGCCCCCTGTGCTGACGTCAGTTCTTCTTTTTTTCCGCGCCAGCAGCGCAGATCCGGAAAAAGTGGTACCTTAGTCACTTTTCGACTAAACTTTTCGACTTTTCGACTAAACTTTTTTGAGATCTTTTTGATCATTCTTTCTTCGACTCCGATCGGTGCCGGTAGGGATGCCAGGTTTTATACCCTGTGAGGATTGCGACCGACTGATGTCGGTCACCGACCCTCACCGTCTGTGTCTCCACTGTCTCGGCGTCGACCACGACGACAAGACCTGCTCCGTCTGCAGGGCGCTGACTTCGAAAGCTAGGCGGGAGCGGTCCCGCAAGCGGCTCAAACTCCGGCAGTGGGCCCCGCGCCGTGAGAGGTCCCGGTCCGAAAGGAGGTCGAGGGACCGGTCGCGGGGTCGGAGCCACCAGAGCTCCGGGAGTCGACATCACTCCTCAGGGTCGAAGTCGTCAGGTAAGCACAAGAAGTCGAAGAGACGTCATCGCTCTTCCGACCCCCCCCCCCCCCCCCCGACGCTCGCGCAACGCGGCCGGGGGCTCGGGTGACACCGCCAACGCGGCTATGTCGGAGTCGCGGGTGTTGCGGCCTGCCCCATACCCTCCGGTCCCTGGGCAGCACGCGCCGCCGGAGGAGATCGAGCGCTCGCTCCTCCGAAGGGCTCCGCGGCGCCTTCAGGCCTTCAGGCCTAGCGGACCCAACTGGGGGTCCTAGCGGGTCGGGGTTTCGGCCCGACGCTGTCGGGTGCTTCGGCCCTGACGCCGCCGGCGCCTTCGGGCCCGGCGCCGCAGGGCCCCACTGGATCCGCTTCTGGATCCGGGTCGTCGCCGGTTGACCAGACGACCTCACCGGCGCCGGTCCCTCAGGTGTCACCTCCGGCGCCGTCCTCGGGTTGCGCCGTCCCCGATGCCTCCCTTGATCCGGTTCAGGCATCGGAGCGGTGCCGCTTTCGACGTCGCTTGGGGAGTTTCACTTCAATGAGCCAGCCCCATCATTTGACAACCCTGATTATCAGGAGATAGGTGATGAGGAGTATTGGGAGGGGTCTGAAGACCCTCTGACACATGAGTGTCAGTCCCAGGAGGACTGGACAGGTGGACTTGGGGATGCCAGTGGTCTGGACACCTCGCCAGACACTGGCTTTGTCTCACCTCCTACCGTGGCTACGGAGGAGGGGGCAACCTACAGTGTGGTGTTGACGCGGGTGGCCAAGGCCTTGAGCTCCCCGTCGCGGCCGTGAGGACTAACCTGCTCACTTAGGTCCTTAAACCGCAGTCAAGCTCGGCTGACCCTCTGCTGCCGTTTAATGAGGTCTTGACTGACGTTCTTTTGGGCACTTGGTCCAGGCCCGCTACAGGTTCGCCTGTAGAAAGGAACGTGGCCAGACGCCACTGCCCGCCCCCGGACGACCCATGTTTCCTGTCCACCCACCCCACCCCCGAGAGCCTAGTCATCCAAGCCTCAAATTCCCAAACCGCATTCCCGTCTGCTCCGCCAGACAGGGAATCCAAGAGGTATGAGCAGTACGGCAAGAAGGTATTCTCCTCCCTGAGTCTGGGACTGCGGTCTTCCAACACCACATGCCTCTTGGGCTGCTACACCCACTCTCTCTGGGACACAGTCGCGAAATTGCTGCCAGAGTGCCCGTTGGAGGTACAGGCCAAACTCGGCCAGGCCCTTGTGGAAGGCTTGGATGCAGCAAGGTATTCTATCTGGTGTGGGCTGGATACCACCGGCTCACTAGGCAGAGCGAAGGCAACGACGGTGGCGATTCATCACCATGCCTGGTTGAGGTCCGCCTACTTTTCGGCCGATGTCCAGAATGCACTCATGGACATGCCGTTTGATGGCCGTCGCCTTTTTGGCGACAAGGCAGACCACGCTCTTGAGCGCTTTAAGGACTCCAGGGCTACGGCCAGGTCCTTTGGCCTCTCGGCCCGCACCAGCAAACGGGTGCCTTTCGCTCCTTTTGTGGGCAAGGAAGGGGCCCCCCCCACACGTGCTGCCAGCCACACACCGCAGACTAACATCCAACGCGGTGGCGGCTGTGGAAACCGCCGTGTAGGTGGTCGGGGAAAACGGCGAGGCCATTCCACACCTTCCCCCGCGGCATCTGCCTCGAAACCCTCCTAGTCCGTGCTTCCAGGCCCATGTGACGCCAGTGGGGGGCAGGGTTCGTCATCACCTCCTCCACTGGTGCACTGTCACTTCAGACAGGTGGGTGCTGCAAATCGTCCAAAGGGGTTACTCCCTCCCCTTCGAGGCGATCCCTCCAGCCATGCCACCGCAATACCACCGCGTATCGGGGGATCATTTGCGACTTCTGCAGGAGGAAGTTACAGCCCTCTTGGCCAAGGGGGCCATCGAGCGCGTTCCTGGGCCAGAAGTAGGGTGTGGTTGTTACTCCCACTACTTTGTGGTACCCAAGAAGGGCAAAGGGGGCCTACGCCATATCTTGGATCTACGGAATGTGAATGGCTTCCTACGGAAGGAGAAGTTCAAAATGCTGACACTGGCTCAGGTCTTAGCTACCCTGGACCCAGGAGACTGGATGGTAGCCTTGGACTTGCAGGACGCTTATTTTCATATCCCCGTCCTGCCAGCCCACCGGCGCTACCTGCGGTTCACGGTAGGCCACGAGCACTTTCAGTTTACCGTGCTCCCCTTCGGCCTTACCAGCGCCCCACGGGTGTTCACGAAGGTGATGGCGGTGGTCGCAGCTTATCTGCGCAGGTTAGGGGTTTCAGTCTTCCCCTACCTCGACGACTGGTTGTTGAAGGCGGGCTCGCCCCAGGCAGTCGTCAGCCACCTCCAGACTACGGCAGACCTCCTGCACCAGCTGGGGTTTTTCATCAATGTGCCGAAGTCACACCTGTGCCCCTCTCAGACGCTCCTCTTCATCGGAGCGGTTCTCGACTCTGCGCAGTTTCGGGTTTTTCCCCCCGAACAGCGGGTCCGGGATATTCAGGCTCTGATTCCACTCTTTCAGCCTTTATCCCAGGTCTCGGTCAGGTTGACGCTGTGGCTTCTGGGGCTAATGGCTTCCTGCATCCTTCTGGTGCATCACGCCCGGTGGCGGATGCAGGCTCTGCAGTGGGACCTGAAGTTTCAGTGGGCAACCTGTCCGACGATGTCCTGATCTTGTAGGGCACTGCGAGACAGCTGCAGTGGTGGCTCACGGACCGCGATTGGGTCAGCGGCAGATCCCTGTCCCTACCCCAACCGGAGCACTTAGTTGTGACGGACGCGTCCCTCCAGGGCTGGGAAGGCCACATGGGAGAGGCGGAGATCAGAGGCCTCTGGTCTCCGGCGGAGTCCCGGCTCCATATCAACCTTGTGGAGCTGCGGGTAATTCGTCTAGCACTGAAGGTATTCCTCCCTTCTGTCCGGGGGAGTGTAGTGCAGGTGTTCACGGACAAAACCACCGCCATGTAGTACTGCAACAAACAGGGCGGGGTGGGGTCGTGGACCCTTTGCTAGGAGGCTCTGCGCCTCTGGCAGTGGCTGGAACATCAGGCATGACCCTGATGGTTCAACACCTGGCAGGTTCTCTGAACGCCAGGGGGGACGAACTCAGCCGCCGGTGCATGATGGATCACGACTGGCGTCTGAACTCGGACGTGGCGCAAGGTCTCTTTCTGAAGTGGGGAGAGCCTTGGTTAGATCTATTCGCCACAGAAGAAAACGCACAATTTCATCAGTTCTGCTCGTTGGAATTTCCAAGGCGGCACTCGCTCGGAGACGCTTTTCATCGCGAGTGGAGTTGCGGTCTATTGTACGCCTTTCCGCCTATACCACTTCTGCCCAGAGTGCTGAAGAAGATCAAACGCGACCGGGCCCAAGTCATCCTTGTGACTCCGGACTGGGCACAAAGGTACTGGTATCCCGAGCTACTCAGTATCTCAGTCGATCCCCCGGTTTGTCTGCCTCTTCAGGAGGACCTTCTGTCGCAGCAGCAGGGGACGGTCCTCCACCCGAACATGTCCAGTCTCCACTTCCATGCTTGGAGATTGAGCTGTGACAGTTTAGGCCATTTGACTTGCCTCCTGAAGTCTGTAATGTTATTCTGGCAGCCAGGCGTCCCTCCACAAAGTCGGTATACACCTGCAGGTGGAACAAATTTGTTGCATGATGCACAGCAAAGGCTGTGGATCCTCTCTCTGCCCCTCTTTCTGAGGTTCTTCTCTTCCTTCTTTTTCTTGCCCAGCAGGGCTCTGCTCTGGGCACTATCAAGGGCTACCTTTCTGCCCTTCCAGCCTTTCTGAGGCTGCCTGATCAACCTTCTTTGTTCAAGTCCCCTATTGTTACTCGTTTTCTGAAGGGCATCACACACATGTTTCCCTCTGTTCCGTTTGTGATGCCCCAGTGGGACTTGAACCTTGTCCTTACTTTTCTGATGTGTGCTCCCTATGAGCCACTTCACAACTGTCCTCTCCGCCTTCTTACTCTGAAGACTGCTTTCCTGGTTGCCATCACCTCTGCCAGGAGAGTGAGTGAGCTCCAGGCTCTTTCCTCCAAACCTCCTTTCCTGTCTGTCCATCCGGACATGGTTGTGTTGCGGACAAGACCCTCTTTCCTGCCCAAGGTTGTCACGGCCTTCCACATCGGGCAGTCCATCACCTTGCCCACCTTCTTTCCGCCACCGCATCCCTCTAAAGAGGAAGAGCGGCTCCACCGTCTGGACCCAAAACGTGCGATTTCATTCTATTTGGATGGCACACGCCAGTTCCGGGTGGATGACCAACTCTTTGTTGGTTACGTTGGCGCTAAGAAAGGTCATGCAGTGCACAAGAGGACCATCTCTCGGTGGGTTGTCTTGTGTATCAAGGCTTGTTACTCCTTGGCAAAAAAGGAGCCTCCTGTTGGGCTGAGGGCCCATTCCACTCGGGCTACGGCGGCTACTACTGCCCTGGGCCGGGGAGTCCGCTTGCAGGACATTTTTCAGGCAGCTACGTGGGCCTTGCTGCACACGATCGCAAGACACTACTGCCTGGACAGGCAAATCCGGAGGGATGGCTTCTTTGGCCGTTCCGTCCTCCAGGACTTTCTGGTGTGATTATTGGTTCGCAGACCCACCACCGAGGTTGGTATTGTTGGGGTATCTATTCTAAGGTAAGGAATCTAATACTAACCTGTTTCTTTCAGATGAACAAGTTACTTACCTTCGGTAACGATATATCTGTAAGAAACAGTAGTTAGTATTAGATTCCTTACCGCCCCACCCATCCTCCCCGTTCTGCGAACCGATATCTAGGGTTAAGGTCATTCCCTTTCAGGACCCTCGTTTCAATGGCACCAGTGTTGGTTTTTAACATGGCTCTGCATCTCTGGCGCGGAAAAGCTGTGTCTAAGAACTGACGTCAGCACGCGGAGGCGGCGTCTAAGTACTCCGATGATGTCATCACGGCGCCCACGACGCCGACGACGGATGCGGAGACGCAGACGCCTACCGACGCGCAAGGGTACTGCTACGCAAAAATTCCCGGATCCAGTCTGACGCCTCGAGATATTCTAAGGTAAGGAATCTCACACTAACTACTGTTTCTTACAGATATATCGTTACCGAAGGTAAGTAACTTGTTTGACACCCCTTAATGAACTCACCTCCAAGAAAATGCCTAAGAAAGTTCAGTGGACAGTTAGCTGTCAGAAGGCTTCTGGTGACCTGAAGCAAACCATGTGCTTTGCACCAATTCTGCAAAGTTCTGACTACATCAAACCATTCATTGTCCAGACAGATGCTGAGATAGGAGTAGGTGCAGTCTTGTCTTATCTTAACTTAATGCAGAGGGCCAGGATCAACCAGAAGCTTTTATCAGCAGAAGGCTGACCCTCGGGGAGAAGCATTGGTCAGCTATTGATAGGGAGGCCTTTGCTGTTGTCTGTGCCTGAAGAAGTTAAGGCACACCTGTTTGGCACTTTCTCCATTGTTCATAAGCCTCTCTTATGGCTTAAACGGATGAAGGGTGAAAACCCCAAAGTTTTGAGGTGGTCCATTTCCCTACAAGGGGTGGATTTTTCAGTGGAACATAGATTCCAACGCCGATGGACTTTCAGGATATTTTCATTTGGAAAATGAAGACTTAACTGGGCAAATTTTGCCTCATGTCATGACATTTGGGCATAAGGGGTTGCCTAGGAAAGTAGGATCTGTGTTTATGGTTAACCCAACTTTTTGCCTGGTCTCAGTGTGTTTTGAATGTAGTTTGCTGGCATCCCGCTAATCAAACCCCAGCATCTGTGCACTCTCTCCAAAAATGGCTTTTGTATGTACTTTATTACCTCCACATTTGGTTACTGGTGTACCCTTGTAAGTCCCTAGTATGTGTTACTAAAGTACCCAGGGCATAGGTACACCAGGGGTCTCCCATGTGCTGCAGCATGTATTGTGCCAACCATGGGAGTCCACTTACACTCAGACTACATGTCTGCCATTTCAGCCTGTGTAGCGTTGTGCTTGCAACTCTCACGACAGATACACATTTTCTTACATCTGAGGTCAATACACTTAAAACCGATAAGTCACCCCTAAGGAAGACCCTTCTGTCCTAAGGGCAGGGTGCTTGGTTATAAGTGTGACGGTGCCCCTGCATGAGCAGGACACCCCTACAAACCCTGGAGTGGATTCTACAGGCTTTGTAAGTGCAGTCAGCCATTTTAAGATATATAATGAAAATCAGTGATTACGAATTGGCCATTTATATAATGGCTGAGCCGAACCTGGTCATGTTTGGAATCAAACATGTTGGAATCATACCCCAACCCCGATTCCTGTGTTGGAAGTATGATCCCATGTATTGGGGGGCCCTCGGGGAAGCCCCCTTTACTCCTGGTTCCAGCCTTTCAGGGTCTGCCAGCAAGCTAGTGCTGCTGCACACCACAGACACTGTTCTGCCCTCATGCTGATGAGCTGAGCTCGAGCAGGGGAAGGCAGAACAATAGGTTTCCTATCACTGGGAGGTGTGACCACCTTCCAGACAGGACTTCAGTGTATTGGGCTAGGGTGGGAGCGCTTTCCAGCACAAATAGACTGCATTGAAGGACATGTGGTGCCCTCCTTGCATACTCCAGTTTGAGCTAGTTCAGGAACCCATGGTTGCTGCTCTGAAGCCAAACTAGGCAAAGGACAGGGAAGTATCCTCCCCTCCAGTCCTTCCTATGGGAGGTATCCCCAAGTCATTCCAACTTTTTCCCTGGGTGTTTAAGGGCTCCCCAGGGAGTGGGTCCTCAGATTTGTCATGGAACAAGACTCACCTCTGAAATCAAGGACTTTGACTGGAACCAAGACTGCACCAAGGAAGAGTCCTGCTGCTCCTGGTCTTGCTGTTTTTCTTGCCTTTTGCCTCATCTGTTTCTGTGCTTCGCTCTAGTTCTCCAGAAGACCTGTGGGCATCAAGTATTTCCAAAGAAATCTCACTTGGAGAGAAGCAGTCACTCCCCTGCATCTACAGGCACTGCAAGAAAGTCCTATGAACTTCCAGAGACTCAGTAACACAGGTGGGGATTATGTGACTCTCAGAGGCCTGGCCTCTTTTCCCTGCAATTTGTAGGGCAGAATCCCTTGTTCGAGCCGCTGGAACCGAACCCCTGCGCACCGAGTCAACTTGCCATTGCAAGGTTTGCTGGCTCTGTACTCCACAGATCTTCAGGCTGCAAGAAGCTCCAGCATCTAGCACCTCGTCCCTTGAAGATTAGCATCCTCACTACATACCTTGCACCATGAACCTCCACCTTTGGTGAGATGCCTGAGTTCCTCTTGCGACTTCTGTGTCTTTGGCCTGTTGATCCCCTCAAGGGATATTCTCCTGCTTTGGTCGGCTCCCTGCTTGTTCCGGACCTGCTCTGACTCTCCTGCACTTGGGAAGTCCCTTGGGCTTTGCTGGTCCCAACTATTGCATCTTGTCATCTTCCACTGAAGTTGTGGCTACCAAAGCTTGTTGGTGCTCCCGCTGGACACCTACTACCTAGACACCAACATCCGACAATGGACAACTAGTGTACAGCTCCTGGTCTTTCTCAGCATCGCCTGTTCATCACAGCTGCAGCAGCAAGGTCCTCGTCAACTCTCCTGAGCTCCCTGCCAAGGGTCGTCATTGTGCTTTCTATGCCTCCTGGTTACCTACGAATGACATAGACGTTGTCCCCTCTGCTTGCAAGTTCTCCTCTTCACAAATCAACCCTTGGATTCCACCGTTGCCTACAGGAAATTCAGATTTCACTTCAACATGCACCCTGCTTCCCTGGTCTAGGTAACCTGCCTCCTAGGGCATCCACTGGTGGGTTGGCTCACCAACCTTCCATCCTCCAAAGGGTTTCTTCGGTGTCCTATGGGAAGGGTCCTACTTCTTTAAAACTGCAACCGCAACATCTCCATAGACTTCCATTAGGCACGCAGCTGTATTTCCATTCTGCACACAGCCTCGGTGAGGGTCCTGAATACTTACCTAGGATGGTTCCCGATTCTCCCAGCTCCTCTGAGTCTTTTGGTCCAAGTTCCGTTCTTCTTTGCAGTTCGCATTCCACTTCTTTAGTATATGGTTTGGTATCCCCCTGGAGACCATTGTATATTTGTATCTGATTTCTGTGAAGTATTTTCATGTGTATTGTTGATATATCTAGCTAGGGGATATACCAATGTGATAGTGGTTGTGTTGTCTGATAAATAGACTTTATTTTTCTAAACGCTGTGTGGTTCCTTTTCATCTAATCTACACCACTATTGATTAAATGTCTGAAC
The DNA here is from genome assembly GCF_964263255.1 of Lissotriton vulgaris. Lineage (NCBI taxonomy): Eukaryota > Metazoa > Chordata > Amphibia > Caudata > Salamandridae > Lissotriton > Lissotriton vulgaris. The sequence goes on along the minus strand of NC_141687.1, from coordinate 504,041,068 downwards.
ACAAGATGCTTTACACTCCTTCAAGGTAGGCCTTAAGGCTCCTTTCTACCGATACCACTGTGAGAGCCCAAGGTTATCAAAGACACCTAAAATCACCATATGGGGTGCCTGGATTAGTGCAAGGTGCATCACTCTTTTAAGAGTGCACCATATACTAAGCACCCTTCTACAGGCACCATGACTAGCAGGCACAAAAATAAAATCAACAGTAGAGTTAAGACCTCTTCCCTTAACCCCTTCGCTGCTGATGACGAGCTCAGCTCGTCATCAGCCACGGTGGTCGTGTGCGGATGACGAGCTGAGCTCGTCATCTAACGCGGCTTTTGGAAAAAAGCCGCACAGTGCAAAAATAACCGCCGCAGTGATGCGGTTAAAGGCTGACACTAAGTTGGGAGAGTTATACTCGTACTTAGTCAAATGGTTGAAAATATTGAATTTTGACAGCATGAAATGTAAAATATCACCTTGACAGTAGTAAGTAAAATGTGCCTGCTCTAGATCTATGAGGGGAATCATTTTTCCCTATAATGGTGCTACATAATGAACAAGGACAGGTGTTGAAATCCCCTAATTAACATAATAATCGTTAGGTAAAAGCACTGAGCCGTTAGGAAATCTTTCGTAAACGATTTTTACCTCTATCTCCAGAGGCTCGCCCAATGAGTGTGAATTATAAACATTAATTACCAGCACCCTTCTCTTTGGGGAAAAGATAATAGAATCCTTAGGATATTTCTTGAATTGTAGAGCACTATCTCCGTATCACAGCCTAGACCCAGGCTCACGAAAGTCACCAGCCCCACCCCCTTTGCTCTACCATGTTTAAAGGGATTGGCCTTAACATGAAAAGCTGCATACCCATCGAAAAATGAGCACCCCACAACATCCCAAGTCTCTTGGAGGCAAACAATCCCATAAGATTTGAGCAGACGAATCCAGTGATCATCAGATAAAACTGATCATATCCACATTCCAAAACAGTATCCCAAGAGTATTGTAAGTCCTCAGTGAGACCTCATTGCCCCTAGGGACCACACTCCTATTAACTTTCTTTGGATGTTCACTCTCAGAGACAACTATCAAAGGAGAACCAGACTCCCACTTGTCAATTCAATCAATGTCCGCTAGTGCGTTAAAATGATTGTGTTGGGATCCCTAATGGGGTAACCAGGCCAATATTTAGGGCTGTTGACAAAGGGATCCCTCGAAGCACCCAGTTACTGTCCCGAGCAGCACAACGGTCTGGTTTATACAAGCAGTAGTAGTAGTAAAGCTTTATTTCGATATAGAAACATATCATAAAAGCAAACATGACAGCATAAAAACAATAGTCGAAACAGAGCAATTTACAATTCATATTGCCATTAAAAACATTTCATATTTACACGAGAGAATCTTAAAATTTATGAAAAATGAAAAAGGGAGACTTTACTGTATCGTCAGTTGTTTAGCAGATCTTATGCGCCAAGCCCAGCCTAGGAATTTAGCCAAACAAATGGCAAAAAAGGGTCTTGTATCTGAGAGCAGTATTCTTATAGCTTCCAGATGTGAGCGAGTTCCCAGGCTCCTACAAAGAGGCTTCAACCACCTCCGTCTAGGGGCCATATACACTCGACACTCAAATAGAAAGTGTGCGACAGATTCAATTTTTAGCTCGCAGAATGGGCAATAGGGTACAGTTTGCAGTGGTGGTTTCCAGGTAGAGGTAAACTGACATAGAGGTAAGACCCCAACCCTGAATTTAAAATATAATGCCCTATCATGTGAACTGTGAATCAAATCCAAATATGGTTCTCTGGAGGGGATATCTTTAACCATCAAGAAATTGGCAACAGATCTTGGGTGATTTGATTTACCAAGTCTCTCGTTATCCACCCAAGACCAGTAAGTCTTCTTCAGTTCTTGTTTAGGAGGTGCTGTTTTATTTTCCCACGCCGCTCCTAGACCGAGCTTGTACAATGCCCTCTTAACCTCTCTGAGCCAGGTGATCTTATGCCAGCCAGGTAAGGACAGTACATCTTTTAAGGCGTCTGCATAGCTGAGGAGTTCGGGGACGTTCCAAATTCTAGACCATAGTAGTAAAGGGCGTAATTTAGCTTGCTCGCAGATTGGACGAGTACCTGAGTCAAGCAAGAGGGGGATTGTGGGGGTGCTCTGGGGTAGCCTCATCAGGTCTTTATGAAATTTATTTTCTAGGTGGGCCAAAGTATCCACTCTCTGGGTACCCCAAAGTTCTGCGCCATACAGTGCTGCACTCACAACCCTACCCCTATAAATATCAAGAAGTGCCCGAATAGGTTTTATGGAGGAAGCACGCTGCTCTTTAAGTAAAGCACCAACAACCCTCTTATGGGTTAGAAACACTTTTTGGTGATGGGCCTTCCAGCTCATACTATCACAAAGACGTATGCCTAGATAGTCAAATTCTTTGACCCGTTCTAATGTGACAGAGTCTAGAGTGGGGGGTTTAACAGATTTTTTAGGGCTGTTGAGGACAAGAAATTTGGTCTTGCCAATATTTATGGCCAGTCCCTTGGTGTCACAGAAGGCCTTGAAGCTGGAAAGTAGTGACTGTATGCCTGCAGGTGATTTCGAAATCAGGAGGGTGTCGTCCGCAAACAGGAGCGTCGGGATTTTCCTTCCAGCCAGGGATGGTGCATCTGCAGGATGTTGAAGAAGGTGCTCCACCACTCCATTGACGTAAAGCGAAAACAGAGTGGGGGCAAGCACACACCCCTGGCGGACGCCCCTGTCTACTGGAATACACTGGGTTTTTTCTCCCTGGGCACCCCATCTGATTTGGGCAAAGTTGTTTTCATGAAATTTTATCAACAAGGCCAACAAGTAGGGAGGTAGACCTAACTCGTCAAGGACCTTCCACAATAAGGCTCTTGGAACCAGGTCGAAGGCTGTTTTTAAGTCTATGAAGACTAAGTATAAGCTGCCCCCTCCTAGCACCACTACCTTCCAATAGAGCATTAAAAGGCGGAATGTCTGCTCGACGGTGCCTGTCCCTGATCTAAAACCCGCTTGGAAATCAGACAATATCTGGTTTTCATCCACCCACTCCAGAATCCTGCCCAATACCACTTTCCCCGCAACCTTTTGCGTTGAATCCAGCAAACTGATGGGGCGGTAATTGGCTGGGTCTTCCCTGCTACCCTTCTTGAAAATGGGGACTACTTCAGCGCCCCTCCAAGAGTCAGGGAAAGACCCCCCCAACCTAACCTCATTAAGAAGAGCAGCAATTAATCTGCTCCAAAATGGGGGATTATTTTTTATCAGATCGCCCGGGATCCCGTCAGGTCCTGCCGCTTTGTTAGAAACAGTACACCTGATTGCCTTCTCTACTTCCAAGGTGGTAAATAGGACTTCATTTGGTGGGAGATCTGTGGAACTGAGCCTTGGGAGCGGGTCTAGTTGCGGAGGCCCTGTCTGAGCCGAATACAATTTCGAAAAGTGGGCAAACCAGGCAACACCAGGGATATTACAAGTCAGTTGTTGATCAATGGGCTTGTCTCTTGATCTTAGCAAGTCCCAGAACCCCTTAGCATCTTTCCTTGTGCTTGCCTCCGTTAGGTCACGCCAAAAGTTGAAATCATATGTCCGCTTGGCCTCAGTCACGGTTTTCCTATAAAGTTTCCTTGCAGACCTGATGGTAGCTTGGTCTTTTCCTTTTACTGCAGCAACAAGATCACCCTTAGCAAGTCGACACTTTGCTGTGAACCACTTTTCACTTGTTCTCAGGGCCCCCTTTGAAGCAGTTCTAGAGCTGGGTTTGGAAATGATGAACAGCCCACTTAGTGCCGTTACAGTCTCCGTAAATAACGATAAAAACATCTTGCTATCGCTATTAGTGCTATCAAGCCTGGATTCAGCCTCTAGTAAGATGGTTTCAGCTTGTGACATCCTAGCCTCATCCGCTGAGACTCTTGCCCATTTAAGACGTCTGCCACAGTTTGAGGGAAGAATCTCATGTGAAGCTTTCCATAACTGGTTGGTAGTTTCTTGAGACCCAGTTTGCCAGGGGACAGAAATGGTTAAAGCGAGAGGGTTGTGGTCGCTGTCACAGGTCTCTATAACCTCCATGTCTTGATGATATGGCCAGAGGTTATAGTTAAGCATAACAAAGTCAATTCTGGATGAGTGGCCCGTCCTATTGTATGTATGGGATCTGATTTAGAACGCCCATTCGTTGCTCTCAAGTTATACTCCATGCAAAGAGCATTTATATCGATTGCCTTTTGTGTCCATTTAGGGATCGGTTCGAGGTTCAAAATAGGGATGCCCCTCCTGTTATCCTCATCGTTGGTATCCAGAATATCTTCTTTGGCTAAAGGCTCAAAACAGCAATTAAAATCGCCAGCCAGCAGGACGAGAGAGTCGGCGTCACAGGCAGACAGGTTATTGCTTAAGCCCAAAGAGTTTAGAGATCCTCCGTTCCTGTTGCCCCTTAAGTAGAGATTAAATAGTTCTAGTTTCCTTCCCCCTTTGTAGTGCAGTGTTAGCCATTGAAGGTCAGACGTTTCGGTGGTCCTTTGAGAAACACTGAGGTCTAGTGCTATGTTGATCCAGATAAGAAGACCACCGGATGGGCGTCCTTTAGAACCTTGGTGACATACAGCCGGAACATAGAAGGTCGAGAACCCCACTCTATGTCTAGGTTCCTGGCACCATGTTTCCTGTAACAAGCAAATGTCATAGGGTGCCAGGAAGGTGTTCCATTCCGGGTTATCAAAGTTACGTGCAAGGCCAGCCACATTCCAGCTTAAGACCCTCAGTGAAGAATCGCCTGGAGAGGCAGCTCTATCAGGCCGGTCGATCTCCATTGGATTAGGTTGTACAGGAGGAGGGGGGATCGAACAGGAGCTGTCAGGCCTCGTTTCCACTCTTTTGCAATCTAAAATAGCCATTTTGATCGGTTCCATGCCCCGGGGCAAGAGAGTCAAAAGCCCGGCTTGCTAGTTGGAGGGCCGTTGGTTGGATTTCCAACTATGTCTGTAGCCTGTGGAGACGATGCTTTTTCTAGTTGTGGGCATGCAGGGAACATAGAAAGTCAATCGACCTCCTCCAGGCCTCCAAATCTATTGTAGGTTGAAAGGCCATTCCAGTGTAAAAGAGTATTCTTTTGCCTCGTGAGATGGGTGTTCCATGGGTGGTGCTGCACCAAGGACCAGTTATCCGCTTGGGTATGCACTTGGCGTGGGGGATAAAAATAGGATAGCGGCCTTGGTATGACTAAAGAATCTTCACTAGTTGGCCAGGAGCAGATATGGTGCGCCGTATGTGGGTCTTCAAAAGTTACAACTACACAGTCCCCTTGTTTAGATTTCTTGGTTGGGCCCACCCAGGGTATTCTACGGACCATCATTACTCGGCTTCGTTTGCCATTGGGAATCGGTCTGTTGACGTTGAGCCAGTGCATAGTTTTATTTTTCAATGACCAGTGGTTTTCGTGTTGGTCAGTGCCGATCGCAGGGACGCCTGTCAACACGACCACGTAGTCATTGGCCTCTGGTGGAAGGTCTATATAGCCTCCTCTAAAATTTTCTTTTGGACGAGGACCCTGGGTTTCGGCAGGATGGGGTCTGGCGGATGCTACCAGGTTTGGATTTACTTTTTCAGGCTTAGAGTTCCGTGTGGGAATCTGCGGTTTGATAGCCTGAGGTTTAGCGGTTATGGAAACTTGATCCACAGCCACAGTCCTCGGCTTAGGAACAGGCCTTACAGCAACAGGTACTGGTGGGGGGTGCTGCTCAGCTTGCAAAACAGGGGCTGGCGAATGTGGGTCAGATAAGGACACGCCCTGGTTTTCAAGACTTCTCAGGCCAAGAGTGGCCAGAGCAATAATGCTCTTCTCCATCTCGAGTAGATTGTTTTCTATCCTAGACAATCTTAAGTCGAGTGGTGAGAGAAGTTTTTTTAATGATTCCCAGACTTGATCTATAAATTCCTTATCATTCCTTCCCTGGTCCTGTACCTGCGCCCCCTCGTCTTCTGGGATGGTGTTGGCTGGACCCTCTCCCATACTTTGGCATACTGACTGTGTGCTCGAGGAACCCTCAGGTAAAACATTACATGCCTGAGCGTTGGTCAATGTGAGCTGGTGGGAGACTGCCACCTTTGCCTTTTTACGAGAATAGGCTGAGCGTGATTGGCGTTTTCTTTTGGGTTGTGCACCACTAACACGGGAAGTAGTTGGGAATACTTGGGGAGGGGGATTAAGGGTGGGGGTCTGGGCGTGAGAAGGTGCAGGGAAACTTAGCTCTTCTGTAATGCGTGATTGTTCTAAGGGCGGAGTGAGGGTGGAAGTAATCGGGGGCTGGTGTAAATCAACCTGAGTGGTAATACTATTTGGGCGGGCGGGGCGTGCTGGAGTGACAGCAGAGGCTATATGTCCTAAGGATGATTTTTTCGAAAGGGCAATTACCTCGGACAGCCTACGTGCAGCTACCAATTCTAGGGATACCCGGGTTTGAAGTTTAGATATTTCTTCATCGATGGCTATATTTGTGCGGGTGATGAAGTCGTCCATAGGGCCACAGATTTGTGAACCACCTTTGGAGGCTTTGCTACGTGTCATCCTAGTACTCATGGTGCTTACGATGAGATCAGGGACGTCCCTCGACTTACTAATTAGGGAGCTTCAGTTTCAGCTAACCGGTCTCAGCACGATGATACAATAACAAGCAGGTTTAGGAGCAATAAGGGGGGTGGGCCAGGGCCGTCCTCTGCCGTCCTCGAACGGCCTCAAACGGCCCGCTCTTAGCCCGGTCTTTGCTCCGGGCTGAGTCCCGCGCTGCAGGAGGAGTAACCCCAGATATAGCAGAGTCTGAGGGCAGTGGGCGGGCCGGCAGGGAGAGCGGACCGGAAGTGGTCAGCGGTCTCTCAGGGACTCCTGGGAATTGGAGTCCCTGATACGCTCGCAGCCCTGCAGCCCTCTGCTAGCGTTTGTCTCCCACTCCACTCCTCCTCTACTTGGCAGGCGAAGCGGCACCCGCGGAGCGGGTGCGGCGAGCTTCAGGCAAAGTCCTCCTCCAGATATCCAGGCACAAATGGCAGGTAAGCGCGACCCAGCTATGCGCTACACAGTTAGGGTGTCCCAATGAAGGTTATGCTGGCGGGGCTTTAAGAATCCCTCCGGTGGGCAGTGGGCGGGCCGGCAGGGAGAGCGGACCGGAAGTGGTCAGCGGTCTCTCAGGGACTCCTGGGAATTGGAGTCCCTGATACGCTCGCAGCCCTGCAGCCCTCTGCTAGCGTTTGTCTCCCACTCCACTCCTCCTCTACTTGGCAGGCGAAGCGGCACCCGCGGAGCGGGTGCGGCGAGCTTCAGGCAAAGTCCTCCTCCAGATATCCAGGCACAAATGGCAGGTAAGCGCGACCCAGCTATGCGCTACACAGTTAGGGTGTCCCAATGAAGGTTATGCTGGCGGGGCTTTAAGAATCCCTCCGGTGGGCAGTGGGCGGGCCGGCAGGGAGAGCGGACCGGAAGTGGTCAGCGGTCTCTCAGGGACTCCTGGGAATTGGAGTCCCTGATACGCTCGCAGCCCTGCAGCCCTCTGCTAGCGTTTGTCTCCCACTCCACTCCTCCTCTACTTGGCAGGCGAAGCGGCACCCATGGAGCGGGTCCTGCGAGCTTCAGGCAAAGTCCTCCTCCAGATATCCAGGCACAAATGGCAGGTAAGCGCGACCCAGCTATGCGCTACACAGTTAGGTTATACAAATAAACAACAGGCAACAACACAATATTGATGTGATCCGATACATAGTGGAGTCTATCTAAGTCATAAGGTTGTGTCTGGAGGTTATGGAAAAGCTTGACATGGATGCAAAGTCATAGTGAAGAGGTCTCATCTAGATCACTGTGTATATAGTTTTTACATGTATATTTATTAATGAACCAGTTACTTTTTGGAATATGTGGTCTGTGTCACTAGGCGGGGTTTTTAATTAACTCTGGTCCACAGACAGATGTGGGTTGTTTAAACACAGTGATTGAAATGCACACCTCAGATGAATTGAAATAGAAATTCTGAACAATTGAGTGATGTTGCAAATTTCCATTTTTCAGAAGGGAGTTTATCTATTTAGACTGAGAATGCCTACTCCCCGATTTGTCACCTGTTAATTGCCGGCTTTTTGGCTTTAAAGTGCCCTTTTGAGCAGAAACTTAATAGGGTCAATATGCAGGAACACCAGGCTACATGAAATCGAGTCAGAGTCGTAGCCTGACGTAGGGCTAATGCTCTGCCGACTTGTAATTAGCCTTTAAATGAGACCAACCACTCACTGCCTTCATAGAAGCTTTACACCTGCTCTACAATAGAATATTGAATTAATTCCATCAATTCTATTTATGTTACTGTCAGTTACCAGTTATGATAGAGGGTCTGATTTAAAGTTTGGCAAATGGATTACTCCGCCACAAATGTCACGGATTATTCTGTCACAAATGTGAAGGGTGTCGCCTCCATCTTATTACAAGTGCATTATATGTCACTTGTATTAAGGAAAACTGGATATCAATCATGTTTACGATGGAGAACCAAACTCTAAATCAGGCCCACAGTTTGTTAACCAGCCGGGTAGGTGGTGAAATGAAGTCCATTTTTTTGTAAAGCGCGAACAATTACCCGAGGGTGTCAAGGCGCTGGGGGCCGTTGGGAAGATTAAGCAAGGTAATGCCCAGAGTCACATGGTGCTGGGCTAACCTGCTGCCGGTGATGGAACCGTGAGCCCCCATGTTCCAGAGTAAGGCGCCCTGGCTGCTGAGCCACACCTCTACCCAGGTGGTAAATTATAACTGATTACAGTAGCTTTGTTTGTATTGTATTTGTTCTGACTCTCATGCCTACTTTTGTTTGGTTGACAGCCTGAATTCAAGAAGTTGCTCTATGGCCTCTGTTTCTTCCATGCACTGGTTCAAGAAAGGAGGAAATTTGGACCCCTGGGCTGGAACATCCCATATGAATTTAATGAAACGGATCTGAGAATTAGTGTTCAGCAGCTGCATATGTTTCTCAACCAGTATGAGGTGAGTATCATTAAGAGAAAATACATATCGTATTTGTTGTGAAGACAAAGATTTTTCTTTACAAGGTTCATTGCATCCTGTTGCTTGTATATGACTGTAGAGTGCATGTTACAAGGAGCCCAAATACTGTAGTGTAGGCAAAAAATACTACTTCCATTGATCTGTCACATTTCAAATTCCGTTAGACATTCTGAGCCAGAATAGATACAGAGCTCCCAAGTAAACATTAGTGTACTTTCTCGTTATAACTTTCAAAAGTTGAGCTTTCGTAAAAGTTCATAACCAAGTAAGCATTCTCTCAGCGTTTCAATACAGACCGCCAAATAAAACAGCAATCCAGCAGGTTCCGTCAAGAATACCTTATGAAAACATTCACAGCAAGACATCTAAAAACAGAGTACCATGCGAAAGCACCCCCTTTCCACAAAGCTAAGTTACCCTTGCTCGTACAAACCAGTTTCCACTTCCAGACAAGCTGGCTATTGTTTGCTGCAGAAAAAAATCCCTTCTGGTGGTTGGTAGCAGAGTGTACATACGCCATTTGCATTGGAGCCGGATAAAGTTAAGCTTTCGTTTATACATTCCAATGAACCGACCATTAGAGAGTCAAATAAGTGCGGCCGAGTCACAAAAGCAGTTATGAGTGCGGGAAGTAGTACTACAGGAGTACTGTTTAGCGCCCGTGAATCGGCCCCGCAACGTCTTACTCCCTATATGTGAAGTGCAAAGTGGCCACAGTCCTTAGTTATACGACCTGTGTATACATATTGAGCGAGGATTCCCATATTATTTCTATTTGAGATGTTTTGTTGCTATTTCATCAACGCATGTAAGAGTACGTGAAAGAATACTCCAAGGGTATTAGACGAGGACTCTTTCACGTACTTTTACATACCTTCCCGAATCTGCCTCCAGGCTTTTAGTTTCGAGCGAGAGAGCAGTTGTCATACGTGTGTCATGCGATCCAGTCACTTAGTAAAACATCACAATGATTCTACAAAATACTTTAAAATGTATTTATATAGCTACAGGTTTTCACAGCTCTCATCTTTTCTTTTGGTGGGGGAATAAATCAGAAATCTGCAGTACATATGCAGAGATTACTGTAACATATATCTAGTGAAAATAGCATATTGTGCTGCATTGGTTCTGCAATGCTTTGACTGTTCAGAAAATATAAAACCAAAAAAAATAGAAATGTGAAAAATGAGATCTAGTGTAAAGAGTAAACTGAAACTTTTTTTCCATGAGTTATCGTGGCTTACTAGTTAAATTCACGTGTAACAAGCACCTTTGTTCAGAATAAGACAATTGCTCTGCGAAGCAGGGAACTGATTTTTCTGTAACGATAGTCGTACAGCCTCACAAGTTACGCCACACCTCACTGTTTCTCCATAATCTGGTATATGTACAAGAGTGAGATTTAAATTGTCAACTAGGGTGTACATAGGTGAAATCTCCCATTGTAATGACTACCAGTATACTTTGCTATGTACAACACCAATAATATTACCAATATTTTCCATTACTTCTGACCCCACCCTTGTTCATCCCAGCCATTATTATTGAGTTCCACTTCTGAGACTGGAGCTCACCGAATCAACGCCTCAAACCACCTAGCCTCGGTGCCACAAAAGTGTCCAGCAATTATAGCATCCTTCTAAACTATCCAAGCCATAACTGCAGGCCTGAGTTGCCCAAGGATGGCCGGGGGTCGTGTGGAATGAGATAAGGCAGTGTTAGATTAGGAGTAATGAAGATTATTGTTTAATATTTAAATCTCCATGCCTTTTCTCCATTCCAGTGAGTACTACTGAGGAATAAAGTAGCACCCACAGTCACCTTCAATGCTCACTAGCCACACAGATACCTGCCAATGGGGAAACACCTGTAAATCCTGCATGCCAACAGGAGAACACAAGTGGGTGATACTGGAATTATTATGTTGGTGCTAAAATCAAGCTATCTCAGACCAGCCCTTGTAACTTAGAACACAAACATGCAAGGGGAAATTCCCCAATAGAAGGCTACAAATTCCAGAAAGATGAATGTTCCTGTTGCCAAGAGCAACTCAACATTCAAGCTATCAGCCTTGAATATGCAAATGTCCACCAACAAAAAAGAAGTACATCATGTGAGGATATCCACAGGCCAAAGCTACTTATGCCAGAGCGAACCAAGAAGTAGCCACCTGACACATACTCTTCAGAATGAACAAAGAAACAAAAGATTGACCCCCAACTAGTGCAACCTGCATCAGTGGAGCAGGAATAAATAAGGGAAAGAGATGCAAAGATGGAATGGGCCACTCACCAGGACAAATCGCCACCAGACCAAGATAAAAGTAGGTATACAGGGCTTGTATCCACACATGAAACTTCACTTAGCATGCTACAGCTTTTTCAGAACCCTAGGGCCACCTCCTTTAATATCTCAATGTGGTCAATGTTCACTACTCAGCTGACATGTAAGGAATTCTTTCATGAGGGTAGTGGGCAGTGCTTACTTTTAGCCCCTGATTCCTGTTGGGTCACACTGGCATTCATTTTGGGGAACTGCCACTTACTTTTCCTCATCAGACTTTGACGCAGAGAGAAAAACACAAAAGGAGAAGAGGAAGAGAAATATGGAAAAACAGTGACATATGGAGAAAGCAGGGATGTAAAGAACTTGCAAGTGTGAAATAATGGGACAGGGATAGTATGGTGGTGAAAAAAAGAAAGAAGCATGAGGTGGAATCAAGACTATGCAGTCTGAGTATTTGCAATCCTGAAATTTGTGAGCTCTGGCCACGGGCTTTTGAGAGAAAATTTGGGATCTGGCACTTAATCTTTTCCAAACTAAGCACTGGTAGTGAGTCACCAGGGCACCAGATGAAGAACTCCGAGCCTCCTTCTACAAGACTGAAAGACAAATATGATATCAAAGGAGAGAGAAAACCCCTAATCCTGTTGGTACCTCCAATCCTATTGAAATGATGTGAATAGGAAAGGAAAAAAGTAGAAGGTACTGATGTTGAAAGGAAGAAAGGGTAAGAATTCTTGAACCATACTCAACAATAGACCTATCTGCTCAAAGTCTAGCCTATCAAGTGCACCAGAGCCCACAGAAACAAGAGAGGAGTAGGCACTTAGTGAACCTCCATCATGGCAAGGCGCTTGTTTCTGAAGGAAAGGGACCAAGCCCAGCATAACTACATAGAAGACATGGGGGGGCGGAGCTTGCTAGCGTCGATGGCGCACGCTTGACTCTAGAGCTCCGCGCCATCGCCTACACTATCCTGCCTATATCCTGTCTGGACGGACCCTGGAGGCTGGAAATTGCGCCCCCACCTAGCTGAACACCTCCGGTATCCTTTGCAGGCGTTATCCCCCCTGCTCCACCCCTGTAGCCCCAGCGAGAGGTGGCAACGGACTGCGGCGGCTAGGCCCTGAGGCCGCGGACCTCGGGTGAGCGCGCGCCGCCCTGCGTCACCTGACGTGCGGCGCCGCGGCGGGACCTGACCCGGCGGCTGCTTTGCCCTGCGGAACGGCCTAGGAGGCAGCAACGAGACTAGCAGAGAATAGCAGCGGCACGTCCCCACTGCCGACCACACTTCAGGGACGCTACGTGATCACGGTACGGTGCCCGTCTTGGTGGTGAGTGGGGGCTCCTGGCCTGCGCCCTCGTGGAGCACCCTTTCTCGTTGGCCTCCCCCCTCCTCCCTGGATGGCGAGAAGTAGCCGATAGCTACCCGGACTTTGCCCCCTGCACTGCTAACTCTGCTGCCCCTGGGGAGCTTGGTGGGCCCTGAGAGCTGACCTGAAGAGGCGTCAGGTGAAGGATATGGATTGACCGGAGGCGCTCTCACTGGGCGGTGTAGCTGAGTTACTGCTGTCCCACTACTGCTCAGTCTGCGGAGTGGCTGCGCCACCATTAATTGGGAGTCGCGACGCGGCCCCAGACGGCGAAGGGTGGCCTCCCTTGGGTGCTGCACTGAGGAGGCCTGTGGCGGCGTTGCGACTAGTGTTTGCAGCGGAACACAACTAGAGGGTCACGCTGAGGACATTACTGATCCTGCTGCCTGCTGCCTGGCGCTGCTCATCGCGGGTGGTGGCTTCTACCTACTTTGGAGCGACCCCTCGTTCCACGATGGGCAAAGGCGATAAATCACAAAGCAAGCTTCCCTTTGAGAGCCGCCGCACCAAGTCCTCGGATGCTCCAGAACCTGATGGCGCACCCATGTCCAAGGGCAACGACAGTACGATTTACTCGGATATAAAAGGCTTGCTGATCACCATGGAGAAGGGCCTACAGGACAGCATGGCATCCATTAGCACCAAGATTGATGCGCTCACCTATCTGATGGATCGCATGGCGGAGCGCGTCAATAAACACGCGGAGCACCTGGACATGTCCGAGAGGCGCTTGCTCGAAGTGGAGGAGGCCCAAACGGAATTGGATAAGGACCGTCATCAGATTGGAAAGCTTCTTCAGGTGATACAAGACAAGTCGGAGGACTTGGAAGCCCGTTCGCGTCGGTCTAACATACGGATCACTGGAGTGGCCGAGAAAAGCCAAACCGGAAAAATGGAACTATTCGTTGAAAAACTTCTACGCTTGTTGCTTGGGGATGACGTCTTCTCACCAATGTTTATTGTGTAGAGGGCGCACCGCACGCTGGGCTCGCAACCCCGCCCAGGGTTTCCCCCAAGGCCTATAATCGTGAAACTCTTGAACAATAGGGATCGAGACACGGCCCTTCGGGATGCTCACGAAAAGGGGAACCTGCAATACGAGGGCTCAACGATTTCCATATATCCGGACTTTACGGCAAAGGTTCAGGAAGAGCGTAAGTGTTTTGCCTCATATAAAAAACAGCTGAGGGATCTGGGGCTGGACTATGCCATGCTGTACCAGCGAAGTCGAGAATTAACCGGCAGGGCCATTCCCACTTCTTCACGGACCCAAAAGATCTCCAAAAGACACTGAAGGTGTGGACTAAGGAACATCGGAGAGACCTCGGCACCCAGGCGGAAAGCGGGAATAACAACAGCCAACTGGATGAACAGTAATGAGAGAGAGGGTCGGTATGCTGATTGAGACTCAAGACAAGACTCACTCTGTGGGATAACGTTGTTCCTTTGATATGCCGCTCGACTTTGCTGGAACTACTGGTCCTGCTCCAGCCCGGGGGCAGCTAATGGGACTCCTGGAGGCACGCATGGACACGACCTACCTGGTTTAAAAGGTGAGATTATTCCGAACTGTATGAGTTTGTAATGCTGTTTTGTGACTATGTTAGACTATATGGACTAGTAAAACTCTCTGTGATGGAAGTGGGAGTAGATTCAACGTATACCAATATTGGGGTTTGTGCGCGCGAGAGGCCTCATATCTAAGGTGTTTGGTAAGACGTTACAGTACTGGGGTCTGTGTAGATTGTGTTGCAGGACGGTGGTGCTAGGGGCGGTCCTCAAGTCGTAACTTTTCTGAGTTGCTGACTTTTCCTCTGGTAACCTCGGCCTCAGCTCTGTGTGCATTTTTTGCTCCCTTGGGAGCCCTTTGTTGTTCGCAGGATACTTCTTCTTGGGAGGGGAGCGGACATGTCAGGCCAAGTTGGGGTTGGTCTACTGTGGGAGGGGGGTGGTGGGAATCAGGGACGGGTTTGCACAGTTTTTCAAGGCAAAATTTACCTATATCCTACTGACTCGGGACACATGTGGCACAGGCAGGCGACATCACATATGGCGGAACACATAATCTGCACCAATGGCGATGATGGCGGATAGCACAGATCGCATTACCCCGCCCAGGCTTAAAATTCTAACTTGGAATGTGCGAGGTCTCAATGACCACAGTAAGCTCAGGAATGTACTTAGTTTCCTACAGCGTCAACATGTCGATATTGCGCTAATTCAAGAGACACACCTTCCAAACAACAGTGGGATGCTAAAATGTAGAGGCCTGGAGGGAAACACAGCTACTGCCGGTTTCACAACTCATGCCAGGGGTGTGATGACTTGGGTAAAACCAAAATCCATACTGACGCAGTGCACACTAGTGGAGAACCCTGAGGGCAGATACGTCATATCCAGGTGTACTGGTCTTGGGCTGACCTTGGTAGTTATTAATACTTATGGCCCCAACTTTGATTTCCCAGAGTTTTATCAAGCCGTAGAGGCCAGGGCACGCCAACATGACCCGAATCTCCTGTTCTGGGGGGGGGGATATGAATCTCACCCTTGACCCTGCCCTAGATAGATCATCGGGACCACACCGTAGACTGTCAGCGGCAACGATAGAGTTACAGAGAGCTATGACCTGCCTGGGCCTTGAGGATGTATGGCGGTCCCGCTATCCGCACCAGGGAGGCTACACACGCTATTCCACCTACCATGACATACACACCAGAATAGACTACTTGCTGATTCCCTCCTGTAGAATGGGCTCGGTGGGTGACTGCAGGGTCCTACCTAGGACGTTATCGGATCACTCACCTGTACTCTCGGAGCTGCTGACACCAGGCAGATCCATCCCCCCTTTTACTTGGCAGTTCCCGCCATACTCGCTACTAGATCCAGTGTTTCGGGGGGAACTGGCGGATGCCATTGACACATTTTTTTAGGCTAATCTGGGATCGGTCGAGAGCTTTCAGACAGTCTGGGAGGCTTTTAAAGTGTATATACACGGTGTGGCTATGTCAAAGCACTCTGGGATACTTAAATCTATCAGGAAGAAGTTAGCCGAGCTGGAGAAACAGTTGGGGGTGTTGGAGAGGAGACTAAGAGAACAGGCAGACGAGACCATGATGGCTGACATCAACAGGCTCCGGTCTGAGTACCACGAGGAAGCAGATAGGGAAATCAAGCACATGGGGAAATACGCCACGGCCAGAATCTATGGAGAGCGTGATAGGCCTGGCGCCTTACTAGCCAGGATTATTGGAGGGACTAGAAAACGACACACCATTGTAGAAGTCAAATCACCAAATGGCGCTCTCCTTTCTGATCCCCTTGAAGTGGCGGGCGTCTTTATGGATTATTACTCGGAACTATACACATCGCGGGGTGGCGACCTCGATGATGACATTGAGGACTACCTTGACCATATAGACATCCCTATGCTATCGAACTTTGATAGGGAATTCCTTATGCAACCGATAGAGAGAGATAAATATCGGATGCTCTTGCTGCAATGAAATTGGGTAGTGCCCCTGGCGCAGACGGCCTTACAGCTGCATTTCATAAAGCCTTTAAAGACCAGCTCATCACACACTTGTCAGCCCTGTTCGACGATGTTTGCGTGGAGGGAAGTATGCCAGACTCCATGAGGGAGGCGCTCCTGATAACGATACTGAAGCCGGGTAAGCCCAGTGAGGACTGTTGCTCATACAGACCCCTCTCCTTGTTAAATGTTGATACAAAGCTGTTCGCCAAAGTTTTAGCTACCCGACTCGCCCTTCTGGCACCTGCCTTGGTCACCCCGGAGCAAGCGGGGTTTATCCCGAGTAGGAACCTGTCATACAACATCCGGACTGTCCTGGGTGTGCTACAGCATGTTCGACAGGATAGGAAGGCGTTGGCGGTCTTCCTTGACATGGCGAAGGCCTTCGACTCCGTTGAATGGTCGTTCATGAGAAAGGTTCTAACGAAGATGGGCCTCGGACAGCCTTTCATTCAAATGATAGGGGCATTGTACTTCCGACCTCGTGCCAGGCCTCGATTGAATGATTTGGTCACAGACTCGTTTCCCATCACGAGGGGTACTAGGCAGGGCTGCCCGCTCTCGCCCTTGTTATATGCCCTTGTGGCTGAACCCTTGGCCTGTGCCCTACGGGAATATCACAGTGCTAGGGGCGTTAGTTTCCCCAACTATCAGATAGTGGTGTCTATATATGCGGATGATACATTGCTTTATGTCCGCGACCCTGACATTAACCTGTCGCCTGTACTCTGGGAGGTGGTCCGCTTCGGCGCCTTGTCTGGATTAAAGGTTAACTGGTCAAAATCTCTGGCATTTCCCTTGACCCCAATTACTGAACCGACCACCATGGAATACCCACTCCAATGGACTACTGACACGATCAGATATTTGGGGGTCCAACTACACATAGACCCGGAGACCATGTTTCGGGCTAATTATGGCACTGCGTTCAGCAAACTAGAGGATGACGTGGAGGTCTGGTGTAAACTCCCCCTTTCCCTATTGGGTCGGATAGCCATTATGAAGATGGTGGTACTCCCAAGATTTCTTTTTCTGTTTTCTACCATCCCCATGGTGCTCCCGAGGGTGTTCTTCCAGAGGCTGCAACAATTATTAACGAAGCTTGCCGGGGCGGGGGGCCAACCCCGAGCTAAATGGTCGCTTCTCACTTTGCCCTACTCCATGGGTGGCCTGGGCGCTCCTGACCTTGAAGTGTACTACAGGGTTGCACAGGCCACACATCTACACACTTGGGTTCACAGGAACCGGGACTTACCACAAGTCACACTGGAGACCTTGTTCGCTAGGCCCCTCGCACTCCACCACACGATCTTTGAGCCCACAAATCGTAGGACTGGACTACTTGACTCTGTGACCTCTACGAAACATGCGTGGTATAACTTACACATCCAAGGTGGTGCGTTACTGTACTCCCCTATTATGCCTATTCACTGGGTGCGATGGTTGCCTCCTCTTCGGGAGAAGGGGGTAGTAGCTGCCATGTTGAACCTTAACATCAAGGTGGCAGGGGATCGGTTTGTTGAGGGAACTGTCAGGACCTGGGATCAGGTGATCACTGATTTGGAACCCCCGACTCCACTGCTGAGATTTCAGTACTACAGGGTCCGACATGCGCTCTCTGAGCTTCTGGGCGGAGACATGGCGGAGCGACCTGAGGTGCACGAGCTCACGTACGTACTTAAGGCCACCTCTCCCCAGAAACTGCAATCTCACTTGTACACACTGTCGCAAACGCATAGAGAACACACATACACTAAATCCCGGCTGGCATGGCAGACGAACTTGCAAATGGTACTTGATGATGATATGTAGAAATACTGTTGCACTGCCACTAAAGCACTTTCATTGAATGGCCAGCATCAGCTAATACATTTCAAATTTGTAAATAGAATATATTATACACCTGACAGACTCGGCCTGAGGGACACAGCGGACTGTGATAGATGCCGTGCCCCTGACGCGGGGTTTCTGCACCTGGCTTGGCAGTGCCCTGGAGTATGGGATTTCTGGAATAAGATCTTTCTTGAAATCAGTGCTGCGGTCGAAGCTGACAAAGCTACGGACCCGGGGATCGCCCTGTTGGGATACACCAAGCAGCTGCCGGTGCCTGTGCGTAGGCTAGTGGGTATGGGACTATTAATAGCGTGTAAAGTGGTAGCATGCTGCTGGATGAGAGGTCCTGCTCCGACCCCTGCGCGATGGGCACATGAGATGGTATACTGATGTACGCAATCTGAAAACTACTGCGAACTTCCCCCCCCCCACGAGTAGTCCCAAGAACTACTGGGGACTTTACCAAAAGTATCTGGCGCGGCAGGGGAATTTGGATGCTGCTGCTGAGGTGCAGGAGGGCTGAAATCTAGCAGGTGCTCTGGGTGCTGCCCCTGGGCTGCTTAATGCTTGTTGGTCCTGGCTCTGGGACCCTGTGGGGGTTGGAGTTGTTTCTGACTATTGTTTGTTGTATCTGCTGTACTACCTGCAATGTGTAATATATGCGCCGCCTGCCCTACTTCCTGGGTTGTTGGTTAAATGCCTGTGTACTCCCTGTCCTGTAGTAGGAAAGCGGATGTAGGTTAAGTGGATGCATTTTTGCCTCGAGGGGTGGGAGGGGGGCTTTGATGTTTCTTTCTGGGGCTACTGTTTGTCACCTTTCTGAAACTCTCAAAATAAACTAATTAAAAAAAAACTGCATAGAAGACATCTTTGGAGAATAAATCTGCAAGATCCAGAGAAACACAGCAATCTCCATGCTCAACTACAGAAGTGATACTGTAGTGTAGTTCCTATTTTCCCTATAGGCCCTTCACATTGGAATAACATAAACAGCAGTGTAGACGTAGGACTGCGGTCTTTTAGGTCTCTACTGACTATGTTAGACTTAATTTAGGTTTGCGCCAGCTAGCTCAGAGGTCACTGGAAACTTTCTTGAGTGAATAGGAAGTGATCAGCTTCCCTGGCTCAGACAAGAAGGGATTCAGCTTCCGACAACCGCATAAACATGACAACTTTGCTCCTCAGAATAAGAGTCAATCTCTAGGGTCGTGTGAAACAATAGACAGCTATTTCACTCAGTCAGTTGTGCAGATTTATTTTCACCAGAATGCAGAGAATAGAGAGACGGGCGTTTTCAATAAAATATATTATTTATTGAGCAGTCTTCCTTCTCATGCAAGAGAAATGAATTGCCACAATTGCAAGACTTGTTATTATGAAAAGTGCGTAAAGTAAAAGGAGTATTACGAAATAATACTGTAAAAGCATTGATATGGTTTCTTAGCCATAAGATAGTTAAAATGAATAAAAATACCTACATTCATATATACATTGGCTAACGACATCAACTGGTGCTTCTAACTACGCCTACCCCAGTGTACCTGACCTAAGCCTAATACAAGGGAGGGAGTATGTAGCAGTTTAAGTTAAGTTGGTTTTGCCAAGAGTTTGTTTCAAGAATTCTCTCTAAGTGTTTAGTCAGCACCGTACCTCTGGAATAGAATGCAGGAGGTCTGGTATCTCCTCTTTAGGACCCGATATCCCAGTCACCCGCAAGGGTAGGCTGGAAACGCCGGAGCTGGATTTTCTCGGCAGGAGAAAAGACAGCGTCTTTCTCAGCGCGTCAAGGAGGAGGGGCGGCGTCCGTGGGCTTCTCGCATCTGCTGGGCTCTGCAAGGGGACAGCCGATCTGCTCCAGTATTCACCACCACTGTGTGTTTGCTTAAGGCAACGTTGGTATATTTATTCCTGAAAGGTGCCGAGTTTGACGTAAGTTTTTGGACATAAGACGTCAATACAGATGTCACTAAGAACTGGTCGTTCTTACAGTGCTCGCACAAGTTCTATTACTAATCTAAACAAAGCAAGCGGGGCTGTCCCAGGTTGCTGGGGTTTTGGTATGTCGAAAGAACTCGGTGTGCTATCTAGGAATCTAAGGAAGTGGCTTCTGCTGTGTCATGGACTGTCATGAACTGCAGAGACGAGTTACTGAAATATGGCTCTGATCGCTATGCCATTATAGGGATATGTATTGATTATAGCCGTATAGGGCCATGAGGTCACAATATTGATCGGGTCCTAGATAAAACACAACAATACATGCCATGTCGCCTGGTTGATTCCTGGAAAAAGGGATTGGAGTAGCATACTTTCACTGTAACCCTCAGAACCCAGGAACCTCAGAAGGCCCACCAGTAGTTTCCATAGCCCTTCAGATTAACCCACGCAACAAGGCAGCCAGTGCTACAAGACTGGGGATGGGGAGGAGTGATTCAAACTAGAACAGTTCACCTCTAATGAAAAGCAGAGATACTGCCCTGAAGAGCAGCCATCATTCATGCTGAAAGCCCTAGGCCAGGAACTACTAAGATGAGTTGCAAAGAAGCAGTAAGATTTCATTTGCCGGGATTTCAAGTGTCACAGAAATAGTGAAACACAGTAAAGTACATCCTTAACCCAATTACCAACTGACAGATCTCCAAGATCTACATTCCCAGAATTACTAATGAGGTCATACCCATTGCCTGCCCAGTCATTGGCAGTTAGAAGACTGTGCCTTAGTGTTGGAGCTTTAGAATGCCCTATCCATTTACTCATGTGAAAGGGATTTGGCCAAGCAGGCAAAATAACATCTGTCCTTTGAACTAGAAGAGAATAGTATCACACACTTTCTGGACAACTTGAGGCCCAATGCAAGTAAGGGAGACTTCTGTTCAGGTAGCAATGAACCTCTAAATCCACATTGCTGTTGGCTATTTTCAGTTGGTTGAAGCTAGATTGACCCTGGTCAACTCACCCCAGATGCGATTGCTCTTGGTTCTGCAATGGACTGAAATCTGGTGGTAGTCTGTTGTGTGGCAGTGACTTCAGGCAGTCTATGGAAAGAGTTGTGAAGAAGTAAGGCAAAAGCCAACAGCTCAGTGCATAAGGATTACCAAAAAGGAGTTTAGTGCAGAGCGAGGTACCCACAGTCAAGAAGACTTGGCAGTGCTTACGATTATGAGACCAGATGTTGATGATTATGATACCAGATGGCTAGAATGCGGGCAGTGATGTCCATGAAGTCAAGGTCCAGGCAACTACAATACAGATGCTGATAGCAGCAAGATGAACAGCATATAAACAAACAAAATAGCAATTCTGATGGAACAGAGCCAAGACAACCATGGGAACTAGGAGGGAGGAAACAAAGGCGACAAGATGCACAGTCGATTTTGCAAAGTGAGTGAAAGAGGAAAGCCAGTAGAGGCACAAATTGGTAACGGACCAAGGGATGTGAATGCAGTGCTATCACACATTTTTGCACTGTTTCCAGTCCTTTCCCTGTCCGAATTTCGTGATTCTGTGAATGAAGCTGTGAGTAATCTTACACAGTTATGATTGCATACCACAGTTCTTTATCATGTATACATGCTTTTGCTATCCCTGCCCCACTCACACCTAAACAGAATCCCCAAGCCAGTCTGGTTGTGAACCCTTGAAATGCAAATCCCAGAGGAAGCAGCATCCTGCCCCCCTTAAAGCACCCACTTACAGAATACCTAACAGAAATTGGTACCATAAAAAAGTAATAGAGTCATCAGAAACCTTGAAATATACTCTGCTAATGAATCCACCCATTTCAAAATCAGAACATAATGGACTCCTTGGAAGCCTCCGCTGAAAACTGCCAATGAAGCCAAATATCACACAAATACACAATGATCAGGTTTAGTCTATTAATCTATCTACTATACAACTATCTCTCTGGATATGTTTGGAATTTCCATAAAGTGGTTGTTTTTGTAGTGGCTTACTAGAAGAACAGGTTTTAGGCCTTGAGTCCATTTCTTCATGGTTCTTAACATGGGCAAAGAGGCACAATGTCCAGTCTTGAGTGATTATTTACATTACTGATTGGTAGTTCTTTTGCTATGATTTGTCAGAATTTCAATTTTTGCTGCTTTCTCTTCTTTGGAGTGGAGGTTTGCGAATTTTGCACAAAGGAGATTGTCCTAACCCTACAATCTCTGTATTTTTAGCATTAATTTGCTCATATTTAAATGCTGACTTTGCACAATTGTTGCTGCTTTCTCTTCCTTGGAGTGGAGGTTTGCGTATTTTGCACAAAGGAGGTTGTCTGAACCCTATGATCTCTGTATTTTTAGCATTTATTTAGCACATATTGCTCGTGCTCGTTTTTTGCCTCAATGTTTGCGTATTTTGCACATTGATAGCTGCCTACCCTACATATTCATACAGGATTGGTTTAAATGAATTTTTTTTACAATGTCTACTCTGCAGGAGTATTCAGATTACGTGAAAGTTTGAACAGTAATGAGAAATAAGCTGAACTTTTTGTCTTTTAATGCAAATGGTTTGAATAATGTTCGTAAAACAAATGCTATAGAATGTTGGTTAAAAAATATCTATCCAGATGGTATTTTTGTACAAGAAACTCATCACAGAGCCCTGGCCGACTCCGATAAAATTTTAAAGGGCTGGGCAGGTTATAGAGTTTCATCAGTAGCTGGACTGGCGCAGAGGGGGGTAAGCATCCTAGTAGGAAAACATGTAGGATTCCTAGTGGAAGAGTCACACACAGACCATAGCGGTAGATGGGCATTTGTGTATAGTAAATTAAATCAGGTAAACATAATATTAGTTACAATATATGCAGCGATTATAGATGACCCACTCCCAATTTTGCAACTTAAACAAGCATTGACAGGCATACCTGGGCAAATATTATGGGGGGGAGATTTTAATTGTCTACAAAATCCTACAATTGATTCATCCAAAAAAGATCAACGCCAAAATAAACCCCAAGTAGCCATTGCTTTACAAAGTTGCATAACAGATCTGGATATCTTTGATTGCTGGCGTTCCCAAAATCCATCTAAACGCGAATACTCTTTCCATTCTGCAAAATACAATTCAGCATCTAGGCTGGACTTCTTTTTAACATCCCAGGGTCTAAAAGTTCGCAACTACGAACATTTACCTAACGCATTTTCAGACCATGCACTACTTAAAATGGAATTAATTATAGGAAACCAGAAAAAAGAGGAACCTAGAAGAAGGTATTTTAATAAACTGAACCTTGCAGATCCACAATGGTGTTCAGACATTGAGGAGCAGATAGAGGAATTTTTTAATCTGAATAGAGGGTCTGCTCCAATCAATGTGATTTGGGATGTGTTTAAGGCCACATTGAGGGGAATAATGACCTCCAAAGAAATACCAGAGGGCAAAAAGAGAGGAGAAAATGAACCTACAGACAAATCTTGCACACGCAAACCAAGAGCATTACAGAGTCAGATCTCAGGTTTCTGGGCAAAAGGTAGCAGAAGCAACAAAAAAAATGAGGGAATTTTATTACGATTTAGGTGACGCAATAAGCAGTCTTTACGCACAGAAGCTCTATGAAGAGAGTGAATATACAGGTAGACTCCCAGCGTGGCAAGCTAAAGAAAATCAAGTCCGCAATAGGATAGATCCCCTTTTTGATCCTGTCACCAAAGTGCATGTGAAGACCGCTGCATCTATAGGAGAGATGTTTTTAAAACACTATGAGGGAGTCTATCAGACTAGTGAAGGGGCTGTAAGTGAAACCGTTTTTGAGTTTTTAGGGGCACTTCAAATTCCCAAATTAGGAAACAAGCATAAAGAATTCCTAGTTGAGGAGTTCACAAAGGCAGAATTAGATGTGGTAATCAGTTCCCTACCTAGCGGCAAAGCCTCTGGTGAGGATGGTGTTCCTGCAGAATTTTTTTAAAAATTCGATGGTACCCTCCGTAAAGAGTTCTTGCTACTAGCTAATTATCTGTTACAAGGAGGGCCGCCGCTGGAATCCTTCCGCACTGCAGTTGTAGTCAGTATTTTGAAAAAAGGAAAAGATAAGGAAAATATGAACTCATACAGGCCAATAAGTCTTTTAAATACAGACTACAACATTTTTACGAAACTCCTGGTGAACCGGCTGAATAAAATAGTAGGATTACCTGTCGGACCAGACCAGTGCGGTTTTATAGCAGGAAGACTCCTCCACACCAACACAAAATTTTTATTGGAAGCATTGGATTTTTTTATTGTTAATAAAGTGGAAGCACAGATTTGGCTTTTAGATGCCGAAAAGGCTTTTGACCTTGTGTCATGGGACTGTCTTTTTGCGATTTTGCACAGCTTTGATTTTCCGATTGATTTTATCTTTCTCTTGAAACAACTATATGAGAATTCTAGGGCACAGATTATTATTAATAACATAAACGTTGGGACATGTCGAATTAACAGAGGCACGCGCCAAGGCTGCCCCCTATCTCCAATTTTATTTGCCTTATTTATTGAGCCCATGGCGATTACAATTAGGGGGAAAATGGCTGGCACAGTACCAGTAGTCGGAATGACGAATATAAAACTTTATGCCAATGACATTGTTCTTTTTTTAAACCCAAAGCCTTCCAGTTAAGTGTAAATTTTAAAAATATTCTCTGATTTCTCAAAACTGGGAGGCTTTAAGATAAATATGAATAAAACGGAAATCATCTTTTGTAATTGCACGGTAGACACTTTATTAATAGAATTTAGGCAGATATATAATACTCTCCCGAAGAGATATCTGGGAATTTTTATTTCAGAAAACCTGGAAGATCTTTTCCCGCTAAATTATATTCCTCTATTAAAAAGGGTTGGCTCACAATTAGATTGTTGGAACCAGTTGCCTTTATCAATAATGGGTCGTGCCGCCCTAATTCGCATGTCTATCCTACCACTTTTTAACTTCCTTTTTAGTGCAGCTTCTTGTGCAATTCAGGTCTCATTTTTTAAGAAAGTGTATGCCATGTTTTCTTCCTTTTTAAGGGCAAATAAGACTGCAAGATTAGCACTTAGCACTTTGAACTTCCCGACCATACAGGGAGGGTTGTCTTTTCCAAATATTAGAGATTATTACTATGCTACCTTTGCACACCATAGTTTTAGGTTCTTTTTCACAGAAGATCACGAAGCAGATAATCTTTTTATAAGGGAGATGTTGATTGAACTCAAAATCAATGACCCAGTAAGAATCACAAAATACCCAAAGAAGGTACGTTATAAGTCTATACAGTGGCTATTTAAGCAAAAAACCCAGCTCCTGAAATACTATGACATTCTTAGAACAACTAGTTCAACTAGTTTAATGAATTTAAATATAGGAGAGATGGGTACCGTGGATAAAAATATTTTGAGACTCTGGAAGAATAACGGCTTTGAAAAAATTGAGGATTTTTTACTAGGGAATAGATGGAAATCTTGGGAGGAAATTGGAAGGGAGCTTCAGCATTCGAATACAATCCTGAAATGGTCCTTTATTAGCCTTCATGCCCAACTAGGAGAGTTAGATATAGGTAACCTATTTGATAAAATACATATAACTGAAGCGCTAAATAGTGCGACGCAGAGAAAGATTAGCACTTGGATAAAAAATCTCAATGAAGATAACTCAGTTGCATTATATAATACGGCTAGAGACAGGTGGAGAAAGAGAGAAGATATTGAGATTAATAAATTAACATGGGATAAAGTTAATACATTTAATAAGTCCATTTTCCAAGGTGCTAATTTTAAGCGAATGCAATTCTTCAGTAAATGGTTAATCTATAGAACACCCTTGTTTCTCCACAATATATATCCCCAAGGGGAGGATAAGTGTTTCCGTTGCGAAGAAAAGGGTACCTGGAAACATATAATTTGCGAATGTACCAAAATACAGGAATTCTGGAAAGACATAGGAAAATACCTCAAAAATATAATCGATGTCTCAATTACATTTAATGAATTAATTTCAGTTTTTGGCTGTTCCCCTAGCTCCACTCCCTATGATGAGTCCTTGTTCATGGCATCACAGGTAGCAAAATCACTTATTCTGCAATTTTGGAAAACGGACAAAGTACCAACTTTTAATGCATGGAAGGCAAAAATATCTAGGATTCAGGGAAGGGAAAAGAAATACGCACTGAGGTCAGGGGCCCTTAGGAAATACGATAAATACTGGAGTGTGTTTGAATGCTAGTCATTGATTTTTAACTTCTCTCTCTTTTTATATACATATTTTCTGAAGGTATTGTTAGTCTCTTTCTTTTTATCAATATATTGCACTATCCACATTAAAAGTAATATCTTCTCCTAGAATTCGAATTCTTGTTTGCATTATTATAGCCTTATAGCCTGCCATAGAGGGCTATACCGGCTATTAAAGGCCCTCTCCAGCGTTAAAGGCCCCGAGCCGAAGGCGAGGGCCTTTAACAAGGGAGGGGGACTTTAATAGCGGTATAGCCCATCTACGAAGGGCTTTAAGGCTATTAGAACATTCTGTCACTAGAGGACAGAATGTTCTAACAAAAAAAACAAAGCCTTTTGGGAGCATGAGGGGTTTGGAATCCCCTCAGGTTCCTTGAAGCCTTTGTTCACAGCCAGAGCTGTGAACAAAGAAACATTGGAATGTTGGAGCTCCAGGCTTATACCAGCCATTATGAGCCCGGAGCACTCCATTGTTTTCAATGGAGCTCCCAACATTCCAATGTTCTAATATGGTACACTGCCAGCCTGCCTATTTTTGTATAATGTATTTTGTACTTTTTTTAATTTTGATGCGAAAATTGACATGTAATGTTTTTCTATGAACTCTCAATAAAAAATAAAAAAAATAAAAAGAATTTCAATTTTTGAGGCATTTATATACACTCATTGAGCAGCAATAGTAAGTTTAGCAAATAATAATTTTGTCAGGGTCTTGTACCTTAAAGACAGTCCCCTGTGCGTAGCAGAACAATTACCAGATCCTACAAAACGGTCATTCTGAACATGGATTTTGGGTTCTCCAATGCCACAGTTTAAAAACAGAGCTATATAGGACAATCAACCACAATTGGAGGATATTTTTCATGTAAGTTCTGCACCTAAGCCAGTTAGTCTTTTTTGTCTGAGCTGGTCCATTGGTGTGGTGCCATAAGAACATTTGTTTATATTGCATTTTTTTAACTGCACACACAATGTAAAATTAGATTAGAGGTTCCACCCCAGGATATCCCCTTATGCTTTGTCACTAAAGTGTGTACTTATTCACTCCAATTTTAATTCATATTAAAAGTCTGATTAGAGGCATCTCTAGCTGTCTTCGAGCGATTATAAATTCAATACAATCAATTCAGTATATACAGAGGGTAGGGTAATAGCTAGCCATTGCTTGTATCATTCTCATGTTGATCAGCCCCTATGATAGCCACCATTGGTTGTTCAAATTGTCAGTTATGACTTATGAAGCCATGTCTCTCTACTCGTAACCTGTATTTGTGAAGTAGTGGGATACACCTTCATATGGATGGGCACACTCTTTATTTGACCTACACAGAAATGCCAGAGGAAAAGCACAGGCCTTGGATGGGACAGGATATGGCATCTGCATCTCTTCTTTTCCTCAGGTTGCTCTGTGCTGCTCAGATATGTAGATCATACTGAGTGTAAAGTGGAGGTGACTACAGTAAAACTACAAGTGCCTGAATCCATAAAAAAGCTCGGTGAGCAAAACAAGCCTGCCTTGAAACAGCTGACGGTTGTTCTTGTTGAGTCATTTTCTCTACTGGTAACTTGATAATTCACTCTTGTGCTGTATCCAAGCCAAATATCAGTCTGGAAAAGGTAACTTAAATTGGGTCTTCGAAATATTAATACATTTCTTAACTTTACAACGCACCCTACATAATTGTGGTCATACACCCTACCATTCATCCAGACATCTTTTTCTTGTAGCCTCCGTGCAGAATGTATATATTTTTATAATTGATGAATCTGAAAAATATGATATAAAAAAAGAAAAAAAGATTTTTTAACTGCAAAAATGAAATAAAATGAGAACATTTTTTATATTTTGTGTAGATATTGTTGGTGTATGCCCTATGTTTGAGAGGTAACCCCTATGGTATAAGTAATTATAGGTCAAGAGGGAGCCCTTTCTCTGTTGTTCTTGATTTTGCTCTCCCCTCTACTCCCTGACCTGAAAGTAACTTCCAGAGGGTGTCCCCCTTCTTTACTTTCTGTGATAATTCACTCTTGTGCTGTATCCAAGTCAAATCTCAGTCTGGAAAAGGTAGCTTCATTTGGATCTTGGAAATATTTATACATTTTTAGCCTTTGTATCAAACCCTCTATATTTGTGGTCCTGCATCCTCCATTCATCTATGCATTCACTCACTTACCCATTCATCTCTCCAGGGACTCACAGGTCCATTCATGAAAACAATTTTTACATTCCCCCATTCACACAGCCACACTGATGAACACAGACTCACAAATCAAAGTAGAAACACCTTTAGCTTGGAAAGATTTTTTCATAAGGTAGTTCATGCAGACTCTAATGCAGAGGCCCTATTACAAGAGAATCATTATTTAGATGGTTAATAACGTCTTCAAAGCTTTAGAAATTGATATTTTCAAACATTATGTCATTAAAGTGAGCTCTAGTGGCTAGTATAATAATGTTTGTGCTCTGAACCATTTAATGTCAGTTTTCTGCTGAGCTAATCTGTGTTCTTTGAATATTTTAGGACCTTCCTTATGATGCTATACGTTATATGACAGGAGAGTGTAACTATGGCGGAAGAGTTACTGATGACTGGGATCGCCGCACTCTACGGAGTATTTTGAACAAATTCTACAATCCAGCAATAATTCAAGATCCTGATTACAAGTTTGACTCAAGTGGCATGTATTTTGCTCCCTTTGATGGAGATGTGAGTAAGACCTGTTTATGTAAAACTGATGATGCAAACAAACCATTGTTGATTAGTTGTGTCAACAGTAGCATAAGGTTTAATTCAAAACAGTGTAACAATAATATCCGATAAACTGAAAAAATCCATAATTCTCTGTCTCATTATCCAGTCTGCATTCATCCACCATCTCAAATCTAGTCTCCACCTTTGCAAATCAGACAAAACATCTACAACCTTCTCTCTATTCTGACGAATAGCCAATATGATTCATGAGTAAACCCCCATATAAAACAGATGTGACTCATACATCGACATCAATTCTGGATGGCTAAGAGTGAAGTTTGCCCTTTAGTTCACTTGTTACTGCTCATGCATGCTTGGATGTCGGGGATCATGATGGCAGCAGAAGGAAAAAAACTATGCAAGGATCTAAGGGCCCGATGTAGGTGGCAAATACCGGTCGGAAACGGCCGAATTCGGCTGTTTCCGACCTGTATTTGGCATCTTGAGATGTAGGGGGCCAGATTTTACAGATTCTGTAAATTTACCGAATCGGTAAATTTACAGAATCTGTAAAATACCGAATCGGTATTTTTACCGATTCGGTAGTTCCCAGATGTAGGTGAGACTCTTCTGAGTCCCAAAGGCCCTACAAATTCGGTATTTTACCACCCAATCCAATTGGGTGTTAAAATACCGTATTCAGGTGTGCATGCACATGTGTGCATGCACACCTAGCCATGTGACAGACAGACATGCCCCTAGGGCATGTCTGTGTGCCACATGGCGCACATGCCTATTTTTGGGGTGCCAGAGGGTGTCAAAGTGACACCCCCTGCACCCTTGCAAAATTCGGTATTTACCGATTCTGTAATTACAGAATCGGTATTGCCCATTGATTCCAATGGGCTTTAAGGCCCATAGGAATCAATGGGCAATACCGATTCGGTATTTACAGATTCGGTAAATACCGAATCTTAACGATTCGGTATTTACAGAATCTGTAATACCTACATCACCCCCCTTCATATTTACCGACTCTTAAATACCGAATCAGTAAAATTCGGTATTTAAGAGTCGGTAAATACTAATTACCTACATCTGGCCCCTCGCCCAGTTTGCTTTCTGTAGATTATACTCCTTGCCATTCCCATAACAACTCATTAGCAAATAATGTTGTTTGTAGGCTAGGGATGGGAGAGAGGATGAACGCTGTGATGTAATCTTTGTTCATAGGGTGCCTGTTGTCATTGCTTCCACCCCTGGAATTTCAGTGAATCAGTGTCCATGGAATTAAATCCGCCAAGTTTATCCATTCTTTATTTTTCTACTGGTGGGCATTGGCAGAATGGTCAATGTTGATCACTATTCCAAAATGGTGGCTCCTACTAATTTCAAAATTTATACTTGTGTACCAGATGATCTCTTTGTGACCTTTACTGTGTATGTTTTTCATTAATATCCAAATTATGGGCCTGATTTAGATCTTGGCGGATGGGTTAATCCATCACAATGGTGACGGATATCCCGTCTGCCGAAGTCCGATAGGATATAATGGGATTTATATTTCAGTGGATGGATTATCCGTTATCGTTGTGACGGAGTAACCCGTCCGCCAAGATCTATTTTGCATTTATGTCCAGGTTATTGGGATATCCCCTTCTTTACTAGCCATGATTAACATTCTTCCATTTATATTTCCAGTATAACAATTACATTGAATACACTAAGACCCTTCCACTGAATCCTGCACCAGAGATTTTTGGAATGAATGCTAATGCTGACATCACCAAGGATCAATCGGAAACTCAGCTGCTCTTTGACAATATTCTTCTTACTCAGGTAAAGCAATAAGTAATGACCTTCCACAGAAGTTAGGCTTCACTACTTTTGATTATTTTGGAAGAAAAGGTTCTTTAAGGCCCCAGCTTCAATTGATTGAAGATGTGTGCTCAACAGGAACACATTTATAGTATATATTGGAAACGTGTGACACCCTGTGCGCCCACTCAATATTAGTCTGGGAAACCGATGTGATGCTGTAAGCAGACCTGCAGTGACTCCACTGGTGGAAATCAGTGATAGGCAACTCATCGGATATTGGGATGGGGACTAGATGTCAGACCATCGACCCTATTTAGAGTGAACAGGAATTACAGTGTGATTTATTTCCTCTAAGGGTCTGCCAGGAAAGACCTTGTAGTCGCAAACAGGAAAAAATTAAATCGCACATACACGCTTGGAGAAAACCTCTAGGGTGTCAAGGTGGTTCATTTTTCTTTTTGAAGAAGAAACAAAAACTTTGCTGAGCAGCCACAAAACCATGGCAGCAGCTCCTTCGAATGGACAGAGATCTCCCTCTAAATATGATCCTAAAGAAGGCTGTAGGTCTGTTCATTCCACTATTCCCTCTATTAATAGCTCGCTTAAGTAATTGGCCATCATTAACTTTTAGTAATGGAAGAATAAAATGGAAGACATAATTGATTGTCATGCTGAAAGTGCTTCCCCAAAAAATGTTGGTAAAAAATGCAGTCACCTATCAAGACTTTGAAAATGTACTGGTAAATGTTGTGATAACATGTGGGAATCAGATGAGCAAGAACAGGCAGGTTATATAGTTTTGCCTGTAATGTTTTTAAATTGGGTAAACACAAGGGATTTCATTGTAGTTTCAGTGAAACTAATTTATATTTAGCCATAATTTTAGTGCCTATAGCTATGGTAAATCAATTTATTTATTTAACTAAGCGTGTGCAAAAAACGAAATTGGTCATATCATATGTTACATAATAACAATATAGTGCCTAAGCAAATTATGAATGTAAGGGAAGTCGTGAATAAATTACACTAGGACCACAAAAAAATCAGAAGTCTTGGTCCAGAATAGTTTGGGTTTATGTGTTGTGATCAACTCAGGTGGGAGAAATAATATTGAAATTTCCTTTGAGTAAGATAAGATGAATTTGTATGTTTTTCTTAAAGGTGATCAGAGAGCTGGCTGAGTGGATGTCAGACGTCCATGGCATGAAGCGATGTTATGTTATGTTATGTTAATAACATTTATTAGGCGCAAACAGCTGCCCCAGCAAAGGGGCGTCCTGGCGCCAGATCATGTACACAACACAACAGATCAAAACTGAAAAGAAAAGAGATCAGATAACAGGGGAAAACAAATGGGTTTTGATGGCGCGTCTAAAAAGAGTCAGGCTATTAAGAGCGCAAATATGGACAGGAAGGGAATTCCATAAGTCCGCAGCCAGAACACGGAAGGAACGTCCTCCCATCCTGCTCAGCCTGAACCTAGGCTTACTCGCCAGATGGAGTGATTCAGATCTGAGGGACCGCGTGGGGACGTACGAAGAAATGAGGCCCGTCAAGGCAGGGGGAGAAGAAAGCTTCAGAATTTTAAATGTCAGACAGAGAGCCTTGAATTGGATTCTCTGTCTGACCGGAAACCAGTGAAGAGAGGTCAGAACAGTCGAGACCGAACAACGTCTCGGAAGGCCAACAATGGCTCGTGCAGCAGCGTTCTGCACCCTCTGAAGCCTAGTGGCCTCAGCCTGGTTGACTCCAAGCAGCAAGGCACTCCCGTAATCAATCCGGGAAAGGATAGAGGCCTGAACCACCAGTTGCCGAGTGGGAGGGTCGAAGAATTTGAGGACTGGTCTCAGTCCTCGCAGAATACCATAACAGGTAGCTGCTGTCTTCTTCGTGTGGCTGGTGAAAGATAGATTAGAATCCAGCCAAACCCCCAGATTTTTAACTTCGGCCGCTGGGATGGGGGACGCCCCTAGTTCGGAAGGCCACCACTGATCTCCCCAGAGATCCGCCTGCTTCCCTACAATCAGGACCTCGGTTTTCTTGGCATTAAGCTGTAGGCAGTTATTACGCATCCAGCTAGCCACAGCTATGAGTCCTGCCCGGAATCTGGGCGCAGTCACCTCAGGGTCCCCACTGAGTGTCACCGCTAGCTGCGTGTCGTCGGCATACGATGTCATGGTAAGGCCATATTGCCTGACGACAGCAGCCAGCGGCTTCACATACAAGTTAAATAAAGTGGGGCTAAGGGCAGAGCCCTGAGGGACTCCCAGTTCCAGAGGATGGAACGAGGACTGGCCAGGTGGAATGGCTACTTTGAAAAACCGGTCCGAGAGGAAGGAGCGGAACCACTGAAGAGCCTTTCCCGCAATACCCACTTCCTCCAATCGCCGCATCAGAATGTCATGAGACACCGTGTCAAACGCTGCGCTCAGGTCTAACAATAGGAGCTCCGCAGTCTGCCCCGCATCCAGCACCGACCGCAAATGTTCGATCATAAAGAGCAAAGCAGTTTCAGTGCTGTGTTGAGCGCGAAACCCATTTTGGCTCTCGTCAAGAATGTTATTACGAGAGAGGTGGGCAGACAGGATGGAATTCACGTGCGCCTCAGTGACCTTGGCGGTCCAAGGTAAGAGGGAAATGGGTCGATAATTCTCCGGGAGCAAGGGGTCAGAGTTGGGATTCTTCAAAATAGGACTGACCACAGCTTGCTTCCAGGAAAGCGGAACCACGCCCTCACTGAGGGAGAGATTGATCAAATCCAGAATGGGCTCACGACAGAGAGGCGGGAGACGGGTGAAAAGCTCCGGCTTCAGTGGGTCTAAGGGGGAGCCAGATTTAATTTTAAGGCTCAGAGTGTCGAATACCCCATTAGACATGGCCGGCAAAGTGGACAAAGTTTCGGACACCGAGACCTTCACATCACTCAGAGCATCCCCGGGAGCAGATGGAATAAAACCTCTGTAGATTTTCTGCACCTTCTCCACGAAAAAGGATGCCAGGCTTTCACAGTGCGAGTCCGTGCAGATTTCTTGCGAGGTGGCCCGTTTCCCCATCAGGTCTTTAAGAACCTTAAAGATTAACTTAGAGGGGTTAGGGCTGTTGGAGAACTCCGCTGCATAATATGCGGCCCGGGTTTGACATATAGCTCTGTGGTAGGTCTTAAGCTGGGCAAAGTACAGTGATTTTAACGTGGGATCAAAAGATTTTCTCCAGGCCCTCTCTGCTTGCCGGCAGGTTCTCTTGAGCTCGGCAAGAGTCTCATTATACCAAGGGCTACGATTTTTAGCATGACATTTAGCCCAACGCAAAGGTATAAGAGAATCGAGGGCAGTAAGGACCCAGTTGCAGAACTGTTCATATCCCTGTTCTGCATTCTGCAGTTTGCCTAGTGGTTGCATCTCCAAAATCCTGACAAACTCCTCCAGCTTGAGTTTGCGCCAATTGCGCTTTAGGATCTGTTTGTCAACCGGTTTAAGTTGAGGATTGTCAAGGGGACATATCACTTTAACCAACAGATGGCCAGTCCAACCCACCACCATCGGGTCAGCTGATCTAGCCCGGACTAAGGTGGTAAAAAAGGGGTCAAGTATATGTCCTCCTATATGGGTGGGGGTGGGGGCGATGAGTGATAGTGTCAAGAAGTGACAAAGATCAGGATTTAACATAGTGGTTGATGAGGGCTGGTGAAGCACTGGTGCAGTTTTTATTTAACTAGTTGATTTGGTGTGTTGAAAGCGACTTTTTAGGTGCTTAGGGTAGGCGCAACAGGCACATGGGTGCTTAGGGTAGGCGCAACAGGCACATGCCTGTGCACTGTTGCGCCTACCCTTTGCACTGAGATCAATGTTATATAGTAAACCAGCCAGTTTGGTAATGTTAGCACAAGCTAGTCAAGAATTTGAAAAGGATGATTGGGGTATTGCTGGTGCTTTTGAGGCAGTTGCATGGAAGTTGAAATGTATGTAGCGGTAAACAAAGTGAGAGAACATAGAAGAGAATTTTGAACGTATAGAGAGTGTAGCTTCACATAAGTTATAGATAGTAACACGTTGAGGTGCCAGCAGAAGCAATGAAGTCAGTGACTTTAACGATGACAGTGGAAATAGAGTGATCTGAGAGCAGAAACAGAATTTGACTATAGGAAGAGCACTCATAGAGCTGAATGGTCACACAGTGAAGTTGGAGAGAACCGTAGAGAGTGATATATAAGAGAGTACTGACTGACTGGGTAAGCCTTCCGAAGATCCTTAATCAGAAAGTGATTCTGTATTCATTTTCTCATCCATCAAGTTCCTAAAATTTCTCACACACCCATATTTTCTGCAGGTGTTAGCCACGGGAATGGGGGTCGGGGGTGGATATTGGATAGAAATGTATTTCATTCCATTGACTAATGTATTTAGAAAGGTGAAAAGTTAAATTATTACAATAGTAAGGATTCAAAGTATGCTCAAATGTATTGTAATAAAATATGTGACCAAACCAAAATGACCATGACAAACAAATTTACATTTTTGAGTAGTGTAAACTAAAGAAGAAACAATGAACATACTATTGGATTCATTATATTTATTTGGTTGCAATTTTGGTGGTTATTTTAATCTTATGTATTTTATTGTTTTGCAGAGTGATAACATTGTAAGTAATTTTTCCTTCGGGTTGGTGGTGTAGTATCTTTTGGGTCCCGTTTCTTTCTATTGTTCTTGGAAATTGTTCTATAATTTCTTATCTGGGTTACTCATCTGGATTACATACCTTCTCATTGAAACTTTCCATGCACATGAACAGTCCTCTGTCAATCAATCTGTTTCTGACAAGAACATCTAAACGTACCAAGATTATACTTCACCTTGTGCACAGTCAGAAAATATCATTTACCTTAACATTTAATCTATTTATTTGAAGATATTTTATAGTCTTCCCCAGCTTGAAAATGATGATTGAAACAAATAAATTTCAACTATTCTATTTAGAACACACTGCTTTTTTAATTGCTTTGTGCTTCCAAAAGACAGCCTGATGGCAAACCACAAGTACGATTGCATATTATTTTTTTTATATACACTTATTATTCTCACAATGGTGTGAAACATGCTGATGCATTTCACAGTAGTTCCAATGCAATACCACATCAAACTAGGACCAATAACCTATGGAAAAACCAATTCAAAGTCAATATCCCTTATTAGATTGTTTGCCCTGTCTCACATTCAGCCTGTTTGTGTCTGCTTGCATTGTGTTAAATGCGGGTAACATATCATACTTTAATTGTCATTATATGCATTGGTTGACAGATGATTCTCCGGAGTTACCAGCTCCAAAATATAATTCCCTTTACTTTTTATTATCTGTTTGGGCCCATTTATTTCTGTATCCTGACATAGACAAGCTTACAAAATTTGGTTTCTTACTGTTGGTTCCAACTATTTACATTTTCTTCAATTTAGGAATTCATGTTCCTGCCTGTTGTATTGCCTGCTGGATAAACATATGTTGAGAGGTAGTAGGGCTCTAATTAACATATACTTGTGTCCATTAGGTTTCTCATGACT
The DNA here is from genome assembly GCF_964263255.1 of Lissotriton vulgaris. Taxonomy (NCBI): domain Eukaryota; kingdom Metazoa; phylum Chordata; class Amphibia; order Caudata; family Salamandridae; genus Lissotriton; species Lissotriton vulgaris. Next base: position 504,004,730 of record NC_141687.1, on the reverse strand, counting down.
GATTTTTAAAAATGATTCAAAAGCGTGGTCTATATTCATATCTTCAAAAAAGGGGGATGGTCCATACTTCAATCCGTTGTGCCCATTGAACAGTTTAAGTCAAAGTAGCATAACTTCAGTAGGCTATGCAGAATACGCTTTAATATCTCATTAATATGGCACAGACAATAAATGTCAAGAGATGTGACGGTTTTCGTAGGAAATCTGTACTATTTATATATAAAGGTTTTTGCAAATACTTCAATACTCTATTTTTCTTGAGAAACTAATCAATGTCTAAATACTTGTCAGGTGAAAATTAAATAACATTAATAATGCATTTTGTTAATATGTGTCGAAAGTGGATAAATGTACTCTTATTGTAGCGTTAGCATTCACTGTTTTTTTCATCACCAACTCATAGTACCCTCATATCACCCTGTAGCAAGACTGCCTCCTAAGTTATGAAAAACCTGATGCCCTGCACACTGGTTGTTGTATAGCTGGACCATTACATGTTTTGTACCATGTACCCTCAGGCTAGCATGCTGAACGCCCACCTCAGTTTCGAAGTCAACTGGATGGACCAAGCCAATGATGAGAGCAGAGCAGTAGAGGGTTATGAGTGGCTGAGTCTTGTTTGCCAGATGTGTGTGCTTAGCTTACTCGTATATCTGTTCCCAACACATGGGAACAAATTCCAAAGCAAGGATAATACAGGGGTAATAAACACTATATTGGACTTCCAGATCTCATCCTCCTTGGTGCAGAGACATGTATCCAAAGGTCAGTGACCACAGAGTACACACAATGTAGTGTCATAAAGCTATATGTCTAATAGCTGACTATTAAAAGACAGATCATACATTAATAGCTTCTGATTCTGACTAGTCCACACCCATCCCTACTTAAATGGAGAACAGAGATTATAATCCAGGAAGTTCCAAGTTCAAAACCTGTCTAATTTCTAAATTATAAAGAATATCCTCCGTGAAGAAAGAACAATGCGCATTTCGAGCACCTCCTTATAACAGTAGAAACAGTATATGGCTTGGCGGACTGAGAGCTTAGAGTGCACTGACTAGCTGAAGGCAGTTGTCCGCAAGACTATTCAGTTCACAAGAAAACAGATTACAAATGCTTGTGTATAAGGTGAGACAAAAACACATTGGGGTCCCGTCATGGATTATAATTTCACATAAGAAAGAACATATAACAAAGTTAATCAACAAATCAGTTGATAGTCAGAATAGAGTGTACAGTGGCAATCACGCCTGCTTTTATATTTGGTTTGTGCTCACATGGCCACCCAGACCTTTCAATACGATAATAAAAGCACGCGCTCTCATGAACCTGTCTGGGCAACCAAATGTTAGTTTCACTTAATATCAATATTAAACAAGTAGAAAATGTTAGAGCAAAATTAGAAGGATACAAGGAGAATAATATCTGCACATCAAGAAACATTCCTTTCTGAAATTTCCAGGGCAGTTCTAAAACACTGCATATTGTCAGAAAATCTAACAGTGTCGGAAATCAGACATCCACTCACAAGGATCCCAACGCCATAGGAGTAACAAGGGCATAATCGAGCAAATATTTCCAGGTCGACCTTCATTTCAGAAAGCACAGCAGGTTGATCTGAAAGAGCAAAGCTACACAATACACTAGGAGTTATGAAGCAGAGACAGAAGACAAGAAAATGCATATATATGCTTTCCCCCAAAGACCGCTGATGTGCAAATGTCCTCTCAAAGGCTCTAAGTATTGGAATTCTTCATTTTGGCATATCCCCAGTTTCCTACCTCTTGCTGGTGTTTAAAGGGTTCTTCTCAGATTTTGCCAGTAGGCATCCCAAAATTATTTCTGACTTGTAAAAACGAAACACGCTGTTAGAGATAAACCTGATCTCAACGACTCTCTCACGGTTAGTTTTTTCATGGATGTGGTCTAGCTGGTATTGCTCTGCTCTCTGAATAAGTACACTGATAATAAATAGCCTTTTCTGAGGGATACATCTGCCTGTGGATTCCTACCTTTTGAATTACCCCTGTGCCAGCATTCCACGGAAATTATTTTCTTAGCTCTCCCACTTCAACGAGGACGTCACAATAGCACTGCTCCGCTTGCAACTCCGTATGACGTCACCAGAATCATAAGAAGACCTCGTCGGTATGCTGACGTCAGTTCCCTTTTTTCCGCTCTGTCGATGTGTAACGTTTTTTTTTAGGACTCTCCATTTTACATGGTATAACTTTCTTTCTATCCATACTTTATGTTGCACTGAGAATGGCTACTTCGAAGAAGTCCAGTTTCAAGCCCTGCAGGGAGTGTAGGAGTCAAATGTCCATCACAGATCCCCATGACAACTGTCTATGGTGTCTTTCTTTGGACCACGACGTCAAAGGGTGTTCGTGCTGTCAGAAGATGAACCCGTGGGCGCTGAAGGAGCGTGAGGCAAAACTCATCATTGCGCGAGCAAAAAGAGAGAAGAGAGGTCGCAAGAGATCGAATTCATCGTCGACCTTGCATGCTTCGAAGTCGAAAATGCATAAGAAGAAGAGAAGACCCGGGTCTCTATGTTGGTCTTTAAAGGGCAGGACATCGACCCTATGAAGCAACGCCATGAGAAGGATGCCATCTCGCCATCGCCTACTCCTTCTCCGCAGGCGACTCTGCCCACTCTCAGGCATCAGGGGATTCGCCGGCGCCCAGAGATTCTCCAGCTCCCAAAGAGTTTTCTCCGATTCCTGCGGCTCAGCCTATACCAGCTCCGGTGTCTCCGGCCCCACAGCCTCACCCCCCTGTAAGGCCTCGAGTGGATCAGGACCAAGGGACTTCGTATCCTTATCCTCCTTTTCCCGGAGCGGATCCATAGCATTTCCTTAATGTGATGTTTGGCATGTTTTCCAATGCATCTTACCCTATTGGTGAGCCATATGGCCCTTGAGTCTGCTTACCTTTAATGTGGGCATCACACAGCATTATGCCCAAACACCTTTCGTGCCTTTCATGCCGACAACTGCGTCATAGAAGTTTCTGGCGCCAAGCTTTTCGACTCCAATATCTCAGTCTCCGGCGCCTTCTGGTGTTGGATAAACATCATCCTGGATTTGAGGGGCGCCGTTGCCCGCTTCGGAAGTTCCTTCTTTTGTCACCGGCGGCGGCAGAGATTGCTGGAGAAAGAGGAGTACCAGCAAGAACATGAGGAAGGGGAGATCCTTGACTCTGTGTACGACTTCTAGGGTTTACAGGAGGCCGGTGGCCTTGATACTTCCCTGAAGTGGGAGCTTTCTTCCCCGAATGCCTTGTCTTCACAGGATGTTGCCCCTTACCGCACAGTCATCAGGAAGGCTGCTAATCTGTTGGACCTTCAGTTACACTCGGCTGAGGTGCAGTCAAATATATTGACTGAAATGTTGCATTCTCCCTTCTCTACTGTAGAACCTCTGCTGCCTTTCAATGAGGCATTGACGGAGCTGATTATGGAGGTGTGGCAGAAGCCCTTGTCTGCCCCTGCAGTTTCTAGGTCAGTGGCAAGACGCTACAAGCTTGCTCCTGGTGATCCTGCTTTCCTCTCTGCCCATCCTTCTCTGGACGGCTTGGTAGTTCAGGCTTCTTGTTCCAAGCAGTGAACTGGGTCTTTCCCTACCATCCCTGGGGATAGAGACTCAAAGAAACTTATACAGTCTGTCAAAAAGGTGTTCTCCTAAGCAATTATGGCTCTAAAGTCAACAAACACGACACGTTTCCTAGGGAACTACATTCATGCACTAATGGACACTGTCCAGCAAGTAGCTCCTACGTTGCCTGAAGAAGATTGTGTTTACTTTTTGGAGGCTCTATCAGACACTCAAGCAGTAGCCCGTCTAGTCAGTCAGTTGGGTCTGGACATCCCGGACTCCATCGCCAGGGTAATAGGCTCCTCAGTGGCTACCAAGAGGCATGCCTGACTTAGGTCTTTAGGTTTCTCTCCGAATGTACAAGCTACTTTGCTTGATCTTCCCTTTGATGGACCCAGATTGGTTGGAGTGAAGGCTGATTCTGCGCTGCAGCACTTGAAGGACAGCAGGGCTTCTGCAGGATCCTTGGGCCTGCAGTCCGAGCCCGGGGCTATGGATACAAAAGGTATTGGGAAGGCGGCTTCCTTTCGAGGCCATCAACAGCCACAGCAGCAACGTCAGCAGAACCCTCTGTTCTTGTCATACAGAGGAAAAGGTAAAGGCCGTCTGCGAGGATCTTCTCGACCTCAATCTTACTCCTCCTCTCTTGTCCCCACCACCGGTACCATGGGAAAGCAGCTCTCTATCACCCATCTTGGAGTATTTTGTCCCTGTAGGGGGGCGGGTGTCCCATATTCTACAAGATTGGAAATCAGTTACTTCGGATCGTTGGGTATTGAATCTTGTGGAAAATGGGTATGCCCTACCTTTTCAAGAGTTTCCACCTCCTTACCCTCCCAGCCAGGGTGGGTGTTCAGCAGACCATTTGCTTCTTTTGCAGCAGGAGGTTCTTGCCTTGCTGCAGAAAGGTGTGATAGAGGTGGTTCTGGAGCAGGAAAGGGATCAGGGATGCTACTCTCATGATTTCCTGATCCCCAAGGAGGACAGCAGGTTGAGGCCGATCCTAGACCCCAGGGTTTTGAATTTTTACCTCAGACAGGAAAAGTTCAAGATGTTGACCCTAGTTCAGGTTCTTTTGGTGCTGCAGTAAGAAGACTGGATGGTGTTGATTGACTTGAAGGATGCGTATTTCCACATCCTATTCTGAAGTCGCATCGGAAGTATGCGGTCCTTCTGTTCGGTCTCACTTCCGCACCTGAGGTCTTCACAAAGGAGATGGCGGTGGTGGCAGCACATCTCAGAAGGTCAGGGATTTCGGTTTTCCCCTATCTGGATGACTGGCTGCTCAAAGCAACGTCACCAGAGATGGTGCTGTGTCACTTGCAAGTAACAACGCGACTGTTGTTCAACTTGGGCTTCTCGATAAATGTACCAAAATCTCACCTGGTGACCTCTCAGCGCAGCCTGTTCATAGGGGCAGTACTGGACACTACTGTGTGTCGAACTTTCCCGCCACCACAGAGGAATCTCGACATTCAGGAGATGATTACTTTGTTTCACGAAGGAGTGGTTGTTCCAGTCCTAAAGGTCCTATGCCTACTCAGTCTGCCTGCATACTGTAGGTCAACCATGCACGCTGGCACATGAGGGCACTTCAGTGGTGCCATCGCAGGCAGTGGTATCAGCACAATGGAGTTCTCGGAGAGAAGATCAGAAACTCCAAGGACACTGCAGCGGAGCTGTCTTGGTGGAGTGGGCTGGGCAACCTGTCTCAGGGGAAGCCGTTCCAAGCTTCTCCCTGGTGGCCCTGGTAATCATGGATGCCTCTACTCTAGGGTGGGGTGCTCATCTGGGGGACCTGGAGAGAAAGGGTCTTTGGTTTCCGGAGGAAAGGTTGTTTCACATCAACCCTCTGGAATTACGGTCAATACGTTTAGCTCTCAAGGCCTTTCTTCCCTCCCTTCTCAGTCAGTCAATTCAAGTCCTGGCAGACAACACTACTGCGATGTGGTACCTAAACCAACAGGGAGGGGTAGGGTTGTATCGTCTTTGCAGAGAGGCTCTGCAACTCTGGTCCTGGGCTCAGGGCCATCAGATTTGTGTGTTTGCAAATCTTCTGCTTGGGGTGCTAAATGTGTGTGCGGACAGTCTGTCTGCAATAATCTCCTGGATGTGGGGGTTTCCTCGGTTGGACCTGTTTGCCACTCATTAGAACGTGCACTGCCAGTCGTTCTGTAGACTTCAGTGTCAATGTAGGGGGCGTTGGAGGGCGCTTTTCAGTTTGATTGGAGCTGGCAACTCCTTTACATGTTTCCTCCCATACCCTTGATTCCTCGAGTTCTGAGGAAGATTCGCCAAGACCGGGCCCAAGTCATATTGATTGCTCTGGATTGGCCAATAAGGGTGTGGTACACAGATCTACTTCACCTCTCTTCGCACTCTCCGCTCCTTCTCCATCTCATGGCAGACTTTCTCTCGCAGTCACAGTGGCAGGTTCTACACCCCCACCTCCAGATCTTGCACCTTCATGCCTGAGGATTTGAACGGGGCAACCTGAGTTCATTCTCTCTTCCACCGGATGTGGTGGATCTTATTTTATCATTCAGGAGACATTCGGCCATATCTATTTATTCCTTTAGGTGTTCCAAGTTTGTGAAATGGTGTGAAGAGACGTCCATTGATCCTTTGAAGGCCTGTTTATCTGATGTACTTGGCTTTTCAATTTCTTGGCTCAGCATGGTTGTGCTGTGGCTAAGGTAAAGGGTTATTTGTCGGCCTTGTCGGCTTTCCTCTGTTTGCCAGACCAGCCATCTTCATTTAAGTCCCCCATTGTTATGAGGTTCATTAAGGACCTCACCAATAGGTTTCCTCCCACTCCTTTCATTATGCCTCATTGGAATTTAAATGTACTACTTACTTTCCTGATGGTGTCTCCTTTTGAGCCTCTTCAGTTGAGACTTCTTACTTTCAAGACGGTTTTCTGATCGCTATTACCTAAGCTAGAAAGGTAAGTGAACTTCAGGCTCTTAGTTCTAAACCTCCGTTTTTAACCATTCATGCAAACAAATGGTTCTCAGCACCAAGGCTGCTTTTGTGTTTAAGGTGGTCACTCCTTTCCATCTAGGGCAGTCTATTACCATACCTGCCTTTTATCCTCCCCCTCACCCTTCCGAGGAGGAGGATAGCCTTCACCACCTGGACCCCAGGAGGGCTGTTGGCTTCTACAGCTTCTACCAGGACAGAACCAGGGACCTAAGACTGGATGACCAGCTGTTTGGGGGCTATGTTGGAAGGATAAAGGTCAAAGCTGTCCACAAGCGAACACTTTCCAGGTGGATTATCTTGTGCATCAAGATCTGCTACGCCTTGGACAAGAAGGAACCACATGAAGGTATTAGAGCTCTTTGCACTAGAGCTAAGGCTTCTTCTTCTGCTTCAGCTAGAGGTGTTCCTGTAGTAGTCATTTGCAGAGTGGCAATTTGGGGTACCCTCCACACCTTTACAAAGCGTTACTGCTTGGATTCGGAGGTTAGCAGGGACGTCCATATTGCACGATCTGTGCTGCAAGATATTTTGGTAAAAGGCGGTTGGACACCCTCCTCCGGGAGAGGAACAGCTTGGGGATTCAATTAAAAAGGTGAGAAATCCACAGGCAGATGTATCCATCAGAAGGACAAGTTAGTTGCCTTCAGTGACGCTTTTTCTGATGGATACAGTATCTGTCTGTGGATTCCTCATTGACCCACCCGCCTCGCCGTTGCCTACCTGCTTATACCGAAAAACTTCTGTTTGACATTGTTATTTTTCATATGTAATTTATGCATAAAGTTTATTGCTAGGAAATGCTTTGGTGTTTGGCTTTTCCTTTTTATGTATATATATATTGTATGTATTTGTGTATATATTTTGTATACTGTGTATACTTGTATCATGTTGTCGGTCCGCCTGTTCGCCTCGAGGGCACAGAAAAAATGTGCAGAACTGACGTCAGCATGCCGACGAGGTCTTCTTATGGCTCCGGTGACGTCATATGGAGTTGTGAGTAGAGCCGTACTACTGTGACATCCTTGTTGGCGTAGGAGAGCTAAGCAAAGAATTTCCGTGGAATGCTGGCACAGGGGTAATTCAAAAGGTGAAGAATCCACAGGCAGGTACTGTATTCACCAGAAAAAACTTTACTGAAGGTAAGTAACTTGTTCTTCTGATGGATACATCTGTCTGTGGATTCCTCACCTTTTGAATTGAATCCCCAAGCTGTTCCTCTCCCGGAGGAGGGTGTCCAACCGCCTATACCAAATAATCTTGCAGCACACCTGTTAGAAATTAGCTTTCTGGTTGGCTAGGTTTTATACCTAAGCCAGCCAGAACCCACCATTCTAGTCAGGGCAAATAATTTACACATCAAAGATAACCTGTGCACACCCTCTGGTAGTTTGTCACAGAGCAGTCAGGCTTATCATCAGAGGTTATGTGTTAAGTGTTTGCCCAAAACATTCACAACAGTAACAAAAGAGACTCCACACACGATTATATGAAAATATAATTTGCATATTGTACATAACAAATAGACCAAAACAACATGAATCATAAATACCATGCATATTGTGGAAAACCTGAGATAGTACTCATTGTCCTGACCATGCAAGCATCAAAACATTATACATTAAACCAACAGGACAAGAAATGCAGCAGTTTGGTTGGATCAAAAGTTATGAATTATCAAAGTATCACTAAAGTACATAAATCAGCATATTATCACCAGAAACATCCACAACAATAAACCCCGATTAGTGGAGTTACGGTTATCTTTTAGGAGCTCTGGTGCAATGGTCTTGGGTAGGCCTACTTGTAGGCCACAGAACCACCTGCACACCTACTACAAGTAATATGGTAATGGGCTGGAAGAGTGCTGGAATGAACCCTCAAGGTCAGGGACTTTGTTGCGGTCTTCACCCGACTGGTATGGAGTGGAGTCCAGCACGATTGCTCCCAGTGTTTGGATAAGCACCGGTCCAGGAATCACCCAAGTACACAGTATCTGGAAGTACAGAAAGGAGGGAGTGTGCACCTTCAATATCCCTAGTTCTGGCCAAAGTCTATGCCTGCAGCTATGTGTGCGATGCACGTTTTACACCACCACAGTAAATGCTTACGGCTACTCAGGACCGGGAAACTTAAGGCAGCACTTTCGGGCTCAACAGTACCTGGGTTACGGTCCCTCGGGTATGGGGCCCAACCCTTAAGCTTGCATGGGAAAGGTGGGGGTTGGTGTTGAAGGGCCCACCCACAGTGGGATGTCAGTGAAGTTCCTCTGATTTCCTCTTAGGCAACTGCTTGGGGCTATGGCGCTCCCTTTATCAACACAGCATCTCTCTCTCTCTCTAGCTGAGGAGGTGGTGAGAAAGGAGCAAAGAATGCAGTAGATCTCCCTCAAGGTTTCCAGTGGTATGCTGATTCTCAGGTGCCTTAAGGAAAAGGTTCAGTGCTCACCTAGCGCTGATCGAGGCAACAGAGTCACGGGATGCAGAGTACTGGTAGGAGTTACAAAATACATGCTGTCCCCAAAATGCAAGCGTTCCCCTCACTTGAAATAGTTCCAAGATGGCACGGACGGGGTGGAAGCCACCCAGTCCCTGGAGAGCACTGGGGTGCACAGGGCAGACAGACGTGAACAGACCAGCACATAAGGTCAATTGCAAAGAGGTAGTCCTTCCCTCAGCCCAACAGGCAGTAGAGCAGCGCAACAAGCAAGTAGTACACATGTTAGTTCCTCCTGGCAGCACAACAGTCTTCTGGTGCAGTATGTAGAGTCAGCAGCATCTGGTTACATGTCCCATGCAGTAACATTTTGGGGTCATAGCGCATGTACTTATACTCTAAAATATCTTGGTGAAAGAGGTGACTTCAAAAGAAACCTTAGAAGTGCACAACACCCTTTTCAATTCAGCCCTGGCTCCAGACATCAGTAGGTAGTAAATCAGCCTTTTAACAAATGTAATGTGTGGACGCCCCTCTGTTTCCCAGCCTAGGGAGACCATCAGTATGCAGTATGCAGATAAATACAGATGTAATCCTGTCACACCCAACCATTCCTGTGTGATGGGTATTTGGAAAGTATGCACAAAGTGCAGCTGTCATCCAGGCCTAGACGTGGATTGGAGTCAAGCTGCAAAGTACAAAGAGTCATAAGCACAAAGAAATGCCTTCTTTCTAAAAGTGAATCCACACTTGAGGAGAGTTGAACACGCAAAATGTCGTAATCAACTAGGTATTTTTATTTATACCAACATTTTATGTCAATTAATCAAAGTTTGTCAAAAATCATGAATGAGAAGACACACAAAGACAGTTATCAACAATGCATATTTACACCAAAATTGATTGACTGATCGCTATATAAATGTATTACAAACTGAGAAAAAAGACGTTCAAGCATAAATAACAACTTTTTGTAGTCCAAATAACCATTGTACGTCTTAAATTCTTACTGTCCTGTCACTGTTTCAGTGCAGACCTGGGATATTTATTTGAGGAGCAGTTACTGGCAGGTAGACACACACGCACTAAGCAACAGTCATTTTTTGTGTGCATCATGTTGTTCTGCGAATCTTGCAATTACATTCTCCTTTCATAAGGTGAAAGTAAGCATGCAATGCGATCAAAAGAAGGGACAAGAAACAAAGTGGGGAAAGGAATACTTGAATTAACCTCAGCCAATGGGGATTACTCGGGCTGGATTCTAGTTCATCATATTTCGTCCACTGTGCACTCTAGATTGAGACCAAGCATTTCCAAATCAGTGTTGAAACCGTGACTGAAGTTTATGTAATTATAACTTAATGTGCCGTATAATTGATCAGCCAACCAAATGAAAGGGGTCTCTGCCAATGACAAAACTGAGAGTTGCTAAACCGACATTCACTCCTCCTTATATAATGAAGAGTGCTCCAATTATTGTCACAAACATTAATTTGGATATTAAACAGTAAAAATAGATAGAACGTCGTTTTATATTCTTCAGTTGCATTGACATTATTTATTGTAACACTTAAATCCGGTGATCACTTTAAGTGTCCATCAAATGAACGTTTCATCAATGCAACACTGTTTTTTATACTGTGCCAAATTACATCTTGCTTGCTACTTCTTCAGCCTGTCTTCGTTTTATATCAGCTGAGAACTAATTTTTAGTTGCTGTTACTCACAGTCTCGAACTTCAGGAGGTGGAGGAAAATCCTCAGATGACGTTGTATATGACGTTGCAGCTGATGTCCTAAGCAAACTTCCACCAAACTTTGACATTGAAGCTTCAATGAGGAAATATCCAACCACGTACACTCAGAGTATGAACACTGTACTTGTCCAGGAGATGGGTCGATTTAACAAGCTTTTGTCAACAATCAGAGACTCCTGCATCAATATCCAAAAAGCAATAAAGGTAAGCAAACATTTCATAAAAAATTAAGGTAAGCCTATTTACGATGGTGCTCTTGTCTTTGTTGTAGTATGGATGTCTTCAGTAGAGCAACTTTTATGAGCTCAAAACAATTCTTTAATGTTTTAACTTATTTGTTTTAAAGGGGTTCATTCTCATTGATGTTGTAGTCAATGCCTATGAAGGCTTGCTGGAGTTAACTTGGAAAGTTAATCAGTCAACATCAGCACTAACTTGAAGCTGACTTTTTTTTAGATATTTTGTTGAATACAATGTGCAAGCAGATCACAGTGATACCACTCAGGGCAACATTTTCCGACAGGATGGCATAGTGTCTTATTGTATTCATTGTGTTTTTGTGTGGAAATATTTGTACAGTACAGCATGGGTAGGTTGTGTGTGCACCATATTTTTCCTGGGAAACTATAAGCATGATCCCACTGCACTCCACTAGTACTTGGCTTCAATGGGTTTCATGAAGTCCGATATTGCTAGCCTGTAGAAAGGCCATTTCAGCTGACGCCCATCTGATTACATTGAACCTTTATCTAACCAGTGGTGGTACAAATGGGGAATTCCATCTAGGTATCCTATTTTTAGCTAGAATTTGTGTCAGGTCTTCAGATTTGCTCTCATTTCCCTGCACCCAAAAGTCGAAATACGTCCAGTAGGCGGACATCTGGCGATGTTAGTTGCTCGTAATCCTGTTAATGTGGGTGAGCACTTCATTCCAGTATTGACTTCGTGTTGTGCTTTCCCTTAACATGTGGTAGTCCCAGGCACCCCTTGAATGAGTTTGCAGGCCAATGGCCAGCCCAGACTCAAATACCCTACGTAATCTGGCTGGAGTGAAATAGGTAAAGCTATGGGTGTAGCCCCGCACCAAATATTCTGGCTGGAGTAATATAGGAAGAGACATAGGTGCAGTGGAAGAAATAATTAAATTCCATTACAGCAACATGACGCTCACTAATGTCACAAAGCTAGGATTAAAAAGGTCACATCAAACTACAATGCAAGTGAGCTAAACATTGTCTTTAATGATTGTCATGTCCATGGTATGATTACAAAGCATTTCTAGAGTGCTATCCCAAAAGTGACAGGGTGAGAATGGTCGTCTAATAAGTGGTGGAGAGTTGGCACAATGGTTTGCTCGCTGAAGAGTCTCACATTGGAGTATACAACTGGGTTTGCAAGCTACTCAAGCATGGACAGAAAGCAGGGAAAGAACGAATGACTTCAGTGAGTGAGGTATTACTATTACATTGCATGCACTTTCTTTCAGTGAGTGCCGGTTCATGGTTTGGAATTGGGCAGGTGTGTATGTGGCCATCCTTCAGGTGTTGTCAAGGTTGAGAGTGGGGATTCTTTGCTTGGACAACCACCTTGCTCCCTTCAATTTTCTCTCACAAGGGGATACATTAATATTCATTGCTCTGTAAGCTTGGCATCCATGTGCTGTTGCGCAAGAAAGATTAGGTGGGCAAAGTTATTGTTCAAAGGAAGCTTTACACTGACTCCAAGCAAGCATGTCTGCCAGGCATACTTGTGATGGATTACTCAGATAATAACTGCAAAACAGTGACCACTACTTGATCTACCAGAGTCAGCTCAGCACTTTCCAAGCAAGTTGTGGGTGCTGCCTGACTTGGCTTCTGGTCGCTGATAACAAAGCTTTTTGAAAAGAATCAAGACATCGATGTAGAGGGCGGCCTTTGCCTTGGCTCCATAATGTGCTGTGGGAGATACCTTACGGGGTCTGAGCTTTTCCTGGGGGGTATCTGTAACGATAGTCACAGGTACCTTATATGTTGGTAAAAACAAGTAATTATGCTCCCATCTTTACTTACTTAGAGTTCTCTGTCCGACTAGTTCCACCAATAGATTCTGGAGAGACTCTGATGTATTGGCGTTGTAAAGAACACAGAAAGAGAAGCGCAGAAATATTTATTGAAGTATGTGCAGCAGGCACAGCAATTACCCAATGAAAACAATTGGAATACATAGCGCATTGTGAATACATCTGAGCCACATACCATATTTCACAAATTAATACTCTCAACTGATATATGTGCCCCCAGGTATAGCTTTGACTGCATCATTTGCTTTCACCAGCCATCTCGCATTCCACACTCTACCATCCCGAATCACTAAACTGTGATGCTTAACTTATATCCGTTTGATTCATTTGCCGAACTTAGAACACCAATTTCTAACATAGCCCGATTTGTGAACTAACACAGTCACCCTCTTTGAAATTTGCAAACTTATCTCCCTTTTCTGCACACGGCTGAATTTAGACTCCACTTGTTTTGCCTCAACACCCTTAGCTCCCATTACTCGGAGGCAGAACGGCCTCACTGAGTATCTCCACCTTCCCTTTGAACTACCAGAGATTCAAAGGAGACGATGACTCACTTCCTTTGGGAAGTCTGATTCAAGTCTCTTCAGTGGTATTATGGGGCGTAATTTAGTGCAACTAAATTTTCCCATAAATTTTCAGGCCAATCCAATTAATTCATCAAATACTAAACTACCTCTAATTGCTCTTTTGAATCTTTCAATCATTCCTTTGCAGAGCTTTATGGAAATCATATTGCAGAGCTTTGTTTCATACTACATCCTTTTAGGAATACCCTAATTTTAGTAAAGACAGCTGGACACCAGTATCTCAAACAATTTTGAGGATACACCTCTTTGGCATACAGGTCATATAGGACTACCTTAGACATTGTGGGATTAACTAGTTTCACCTAAGGCCACTTAGACGGTAAGTCCTAACATAATAAGTAGAAATCTAGATTCATAGGTCTATTTGTTAAATGGTCCAGAAATGCCAGATGCTACTCTATATACAGAATTGAGGCCACATAACGGGAGTGAGGGGAACTAATATAATTCTTAAGGTTTTGTCAGTATCACAGAAATCAATTCAGTTCCTTCCCCACCTAACAGCCACTGTATCAACCTCGCCCACCATTTTTTTAAACAGCTTCTTCATAGAAGACATACCGAAATAACCTTCATGAGCTGTAGCCAGGATGGTTCTTTGTATGCTCTGCAGGGATACACACTTCCCATCTTTATCGAACAAATCTTAATAATATTACTGCCATCACAAAACAAAGGCACAGCATGCTGTCTACAACCCCTAGGGGCTGGCTGCGATTAAGTATAAGGTGATCGGGGGGGCGCTAGAGGGCGCCGGACAAGATGGCCGCACTTGCGTGAGGCATTGTCGAGACCTAGAAACATTTGCCCATTTATCCTAACATTTCTCATGCCTGCACCCTGAAAAGACGCCGAGAGAACCCCACTGCCATCGGGGGTCGGATGCGACGCTTTTTTCCGGCGCCTGCGGTGACTCGGTGAGCCCCTGGGGGCCGGGACGCTCTGCACCGCGTTCACGCTAGTGCGGTCTGGGGACCTCGTGGAGGAGACGCCCCGCTGCCGTCCGACCTGAGGACACCGTTGCCTCCTGCGTGAGCTGTCCCGGGGGCGTGGAGTCGGCGGACTGCAGAGGAGAGTCGGAGGCGGAGCACGGCAGCGGAGAGACACCGGAGTAGCAGCGGAGTGGCCTGGACCCGGCCTGCCGGCGTTGGTGAGTGGGGCGGGGCACTACGCAAGCCCGGGGCTGCGGAGGTGGCGCCGGGCATGGTTGGGCCGCGCCGCGCGAGCTAGGGCTGGCGGGGGAAGGGCGGAGGAGCTACGGTGCGCGGAGATGGCGGAGCTGTGACTCTGAGGGGTATTCTTATCGCCCTGGGCTGTAACGGTAGAGCGTCCTGTGTACAGCGGAACCGCTGGGGCCCTGAGCTGCGCTGAAGGACTGGCGGCCTGTGGTGCGTCCGCCATTTCCAGGGACAAACAATCAGATCGGAAGACCTTGGCCTTAGAGGGGAGCCTTACACAACGAGGCCACAGACGGTACGGACTGTACACGCGGCAGTGGGGCTGTGCTAAACTCCATTGGACACTGTGCTGGTTGTAGCACATGAAGCTGCGGAGAGCCTGAAATTGCGACGAGGTGCACTTCTGCTTTCGTCAACGGAGGGCAGTTAGCCTGCCAGCGCCATGCTGTAGAGCACGGAAAGAGGCTGGGAGTAGCACTGGGCAGTGTTCTGGCCCTGACCTGCGAGCATAGCCTGAAATAGCTGCGTCTCTGCTTGGCATCTCTTCTTGGGCTGAATTAACCGCCACCATGGGCAGGACAGACAGGACTCAGCCAAAAATAACGTTTGAAGCAAATAAAAAGACTGCGCACACATCTTCCCAGGCGCCTGCTGACCCTGATCAGGGGGGGGCTGTAGGGGGCGCCCCAAACTTGGAATCCACCCTGGTGGCCATGCAAAAGACCTTACAATCAATTGAAGGCACCATGGAGTCTGTCAACCACCGCCTCGATCAAATGGCGACACAATTCGACCGCCAAAACGAACGAATGGGGGAGGTGGAACAGAGAGTCTCTGCCACGGAAGATGGTCTGGCCACGGTCTCTTCTAAGGTGTTCAGTATGGAGAGGGTGTTGGCGGTCATTCAGGCCAAAAACGAGGAGTTGGAAGGGAGGTCCAGAAGGAACAATGTAAGGGTCACGGGCCTGCCGGAATCCACAAATGTGGGTCGTATGGAAGACTTCATGGAACGTATGATTATTGATATATTCGGGGCTGATCAACTGTCCAGACTCTTTATAGTGGAGCGGGCCCATCGCTCTCTAGCCAAACGGCCTCCGCCTGGAGCACCACCGCGCCCGATAGTAGCCAGGATACTAAACTATAGGGACCGAGATACCATTCTTCGGCTTGCGAGGGAAAAAGGGGCTATCGAATACCAGGGCAACAAACTCGAGTTCTACCCCGACTTCACCATGGCGGTGCAGACAGCCCGGAAGGAATTTGCTGCGGTGAAGCAGATGCTGCGAACTGAGGACGTGGCATATGCCATGCTGTATCCGGCACGCCTGCGGATCGGGCCCCCTGCGGACAATAAGATATTTTCCTCCCCAAAGGCGGCCATGGACTACGCCAAACAACTGAAAAGAAGAGCTAAAGGGCCGAGGGAACGTCGGGACGACGACGATGGCGGGCAGGAAGAAGCCGCCTGAGCTGAAGATGTGCAGTTGTCTGTGGAGGGGGACTTGCTGCGAGTCACTGCGATATGCCACCTCCACTGTTGCTTGGGCTGTTATCGATGCTGGGACTCGGGGTCCAATGGGGTCTGCTTTGCCCTGCTCAGCGACTATGTACATTGTGGGCGGAGGGGCATGCTAACTGATGGGGACTCTGTGGATTGTGCGGCACTGACCCTTTATGGATCATTTCACCTGTGTGGGCATTGCTAGGCCGGGCTGAGGGCCACTAGCGTTGAGCGTTGTGTGCACGTGCTGCGGTGCGCATGCGGCGCCCATTTGCCTATGAGTTCTGATCTATTTGCTGAGGGCCCGGGCTGGAGCAAAGCTAACAATGTGCTGGAGTTTACTCGATTATCTGTTACTTTTTTATTCACGGAATAGGATTGCAGGTATGGGGATGTAGTTCTAAATGTTAGGTCTACGCTCTCGTCAATACCTGGCGTGAGTGGAGTGCCACTACGCCCCCCAGGATGGGAGCTCCCCACACGCAGTTGTTGATATTGTTGGGGTTTGGGGTAGGGGGGTCAATGGGATTGCTTTGGCATTTTGGGCACGCTGAAGTGGGTGGAGGGATGGGGGCTGAGTTTCTGGGGGATGTTGGGGGACTGTTCTTTTACCTGGTCAGGGAAGTGAGACCTGTGTTGCTGTTAGACTGTGCTTGGAATTTCTGGTATTGGATCGGTCTTTGTAGTGGAGGATCGTATGTCCTTTATGTGCTGATGGTGGCTGTGGATGGGCCTCTGAGATGGAAGCCGGGGAAAGCCTATTGCGTTGAGGGAGGATTGCGGGATTGGTGTTATGGAGAGGGGGGGTAAGATTAAATGCATTACTTGGAATGTGCGGGGACTTAATAGGCCGCAAAAGACTAGACAAATGCTTGCCTTTTTGAATAGACATGGCGTACAGGTGGCCTTCCTTCAGGAAACGCACCTTCAGGGTAAGGCGGCCGAAAAGGTGGGCAAACAATGGGCGGGGGTGAGACTGGCTACGAAATACTCTTCCTATGCAAGAGGGGTGATGATCCTGATCAAGAGAAATGTTCCCTTTGAAATTATGCATGAAGACATTGACCTGAATGGTAGATACATCATAGTACAGGGTAAATTATGTGGCACACTGGTAACTCTGCTCAATGTTTATGGACCAAATGTGGATGACCCTGAATTTTATGTAACTCTCTGGAACAAGATATATTCACTTGCACCTTCGGCTATCATATGTGGGGGGGATTGGAACGTCACTCTGGATTCAGACCTAGATAGGAAGCAAGACAGAACTCCTGTGCGTAAGAAGGCAGTGGATGCGGTGTGCGAGGGCATGGATGGGTTGCGCCTGCTGGACGTATGGAGACTACGTAACCCGACTAAGCGGGAGGGCACCTGCTACACCTCAGCACATGATACATGGTCGCGTTTGGACTACTGGCTAATGACACGAGATGTCAGTGGTTGGGTGGTGAGTGTTGACCATCTACCTCGTACTATCTCTGATCATGCGCCCGTCACACTGGTGCTGCAGCTCCCATCTCATGTCCCCACTCCTTTCACCTGGCGACTTTCCTCTGGGGTGCTGACGGACCAGGTGTTGTCTGAGAAACTGAGGCAGATAATTGAGGAGTTTTTTACTAACAACGTGGGATCTGTAGACAAAATGGGTACGGTCTGGGAGGCCTTCAAGGTGACGGTGAGGGGTGCGTGCATTGGGCTGCGGTCAGGGGTGCTCACGTCCATTAGGGGCTCCATGACCAGGTTAGAAAGAGAGTTACTGATTTTGGAGCGGCAACTAGAGGAGGGAGTGAATGGCACGGTTCTTGCTGACATTCGAACGAAAGTGGACGAATATAACGATCTGGCAGAGCAGGAGGTAAAATTCCTCTCCAAGAAAGCCACAGCTAGGTATTATGGTGAAGGGGGCAGACCAGGCAAGGGCCTGGCGGGTCGGATCAGGGAGCCATGGGCACGACACTGCACAGTGCAGGAAATTATGGATCAGGGGAACGTGGTTACTAGCACAGAGGGTATACTGACCTGCTTCTCCAAACATTATGAGCAACTCTATGCGCATAGGGATACAGCGGATGTGGAAGAAGTGAATCAATATTTGGAAGATGTAGCCTTGGTATGGCTATCTAGGGGGCAGCAGGAATTCCTTATGCATCACGTAACTGAGGCCGAATTCAGGGATGCAATAGCAGCCCTCCCTAGTGGTAAGGCGGCTGGTACGGATGGCTTACCCTCCGAATTCTATAAAACATATGCGGATTTACTGATCCCGCAGCTGGCACAGGTGTTGGAGGAAGCGTTTGACTGCGGACAATTGCCGGCAACCATGAGGGAGGCACTGCTGGTGGCGCTACCTAAACCAGGGAAACCGCCTGATAAGTGTGACTCATACCGCCCCCTTTCACTTATGAACACTGATGTGAAGATAATTGCAAAAGTCCTGGCCACACGGTTACGGTTACTGCTGCCTGTCATGGTCTTACCGGACCAATCAGGTTTCATTCCACTCAGATCCACTACACATAATTTAAGGACACTCTTTGCCGTTCTGCACCTGCTTAAACCTGAACTGCCTGCAGCCGCGGTCATGCTGGACGCGGCTAAGGCCTTCGATTCGGTGGCATGGAAATACATGATGGCTGTCCTGCACCGGATGGGGGTACCGTTCTTTTTCACGTCACTCGTCGCCCTCTTATATACTGCACCCACGGCAAGAGTCAGGGTCAACGGCCACGTATCTTCCTCGTTCCCGATACAGAGGGGAACGAGACAGGGGTGCCCTCTGTCTCCGTTACTGTTTGCCATCATGATGGAACCCCTGGCCTGTATTTTGCGTCAACGATATGCTGAAGCTGCATTGAAATTCCCGCTCCGAGCTCTGGCGGTGTCAATGTACGCGGATGACATGGTCCTGTATGTTAGGGATCCGGCTCTCCACCTGGAGAACATCCTACGCGAATTCATTAAGTTTGGTCGACACTCTGGTCTCACTATAAATTGGGACAAATCTGTGATCATGCCGCTCACGGAGGCGACCCGCCAGACCCAGCTGGAGTTCCCCCTGGAGTGGGCGACGGAGTCAGTTCGGTATATGGGGGTCTGGGTGCACAGGGACTGCCAGGAGGTTATCCGGGCCAACTATGGTGTGGCTGTATCTAAACTAGAAGATCAAGTAGCGCGCTGGACTCGACTCCCGTTGACTCTGGCGGACCGAATATCCTTAATTAAAATGGTGGTGTTACCAAAATTTCTCTACCTTTTCATTAATATCCCTATCCTGTTGAAGTCGCATTTCTTTGCAAGGATCAGATCGCTCCTGATAACTCTCACATGGGCTGGCAAGAAACCAAGAGTGACTTGGGAGGTGCTGACCAAACCGTATGCACTGGGAGGGTTCGCCCTGCCGGACATGAGGCTGTATTTTCTCTGTGCACAGGCGCATTTTGCGAGTTATTGGTTGAATGCTCCGCCATACACCCCACACGTGGCACTTGAGGCGAGTGCGGTTCTGCCGTATCCGCTGAGGGCCATGGTAGTTAACGAACACTCGATTTTTGAGAAGGGAGAGATAGACACAGTGCGGATTACGGCGACAGCCTGGGAACACCTTGGTCGCAGAGCGGCCCGCCTGCCGTTATATGCACCGGCTATGCCGCTACTCTACCACACTGACATTTCAGTAACTGGTGAGATCGGAGGGTTGCAGGTCCTGAGGGAAGCCGGATTACAATCCATGGGGGACCTTTTTCCCGGGGCGTCGTTTCTCTCTTTGCAGGCCATGACGGCTGGATTGACAAACACGTGCATGCCTACTTTTATTTATGCCCGGCTGCGGGCTGCGATAAAGGATTTGTATCCAACATACCCAGAGGAGCCCCCAACGCTCGGGGCATTGCAGTTACTTTACACAGCTAAGGACAGGGCTAAATTGGTCTCTAAACTGTACAAGGCTGCGCAGGAGGATGAGGGAGGGGGGGCGGACCTGGCAAGAGCACGGTGGGATAGAAGCCTTCCTGACCCTCTTAATGATGACGAATGGCATGAGTGTTGCAACATGACGGGAGGATATGTGATAAATGGAAACTTCCGGCTCTTACATTATAAATTTCTGCATCAGTGGTACTACACACCGACTCAACTAGTGAGGTATGGGCTTCGCACTACTGCACGTTGCGTGAGATGCGATGCGGATGATGCTGACTTTATACATCTTGCCTGGGGTTGCCCGCGAGTGTATGACTTTTGGAGGGCGGTAACAGAGTGTCTGACGATTATGACTTCAGTTGAGGTTCAACTTGATGTGCGGCTCTGCCTGTTGGGTATAGCCTCTGGGGTGGCAGCACAATCACGACGACTAGTGGTACTGGCGCTCCAATTAGCTAAGAGGAGGGTTGCTATGGGATGGGGGGGAAGGAGGGCACCAGACGTGCAACTATGGCTGAAGGATATGGCTTACTGCAGGGACCAACTGCACTGTTATTATGAGGGTCTGCCGGAGAGGTCTCGCCCGCGAGACATATGGGCTCCATTTACGCTGTATGTCTTGTCTCTTGAAGATTCAGATAGCGAAAGGAATACGATTGCTGAAATACCGGAACATGATCTTGTATCGGATTGAATGTTGTTCGAAAGCGGTGAAGGTGGCTGCGTTGTGCAATGTGCTCGTGCTGTTGTGCTTCATGTGTACTGGACATTTGCTGTGATAGATTCACCAGGCCAGACTGCCTTCTGCTGCCCAGCTGGGATCCGAGTATACGCTGTAAGAATAGCGATACGTTACCTGCGATGGCCGCACACCCTGGGCCGTTTCCTGCAACAGCTAAACCTTGAGCGTTGTGTATGTCCAATAGTAAGGCTCACTAAGACCGGGAGTGGGAGGGGTGGGAGGGTGTTGGAATTGTTAGTCGGTTGACTTTGTTATACAAAATCAGAAAATGAGACCGAGATCACATGAGGGCTATACGGCCGACATCATTGTATGCTCTGACCACTGCAATTGGAACATATATGGTGCCTACAGGAGCTCAGTATGGGACTGCAATTGTACTAAAGATGTATGTTACTGAGATCCACTGTGACTGTATGATGCACTGATTGCGGCCGGCCCTACCAGTGGGTTGTAGGCGCTCCGCTAGGTTTATTCAATATGTGCAATAAAGGTCTACCAAAAAAAAAAAAAAAAAAAAAAAAGTATAAGGTGATCAGAGAATCATGTACCAGCTTCCGCCCAAACCTAGGGTGGGAGCCAACTATAGGCCTGTAAAAAAGGGACCGAAAAATTAAATAACCCGTAAAATCCCCCGCTCCTCCAAATCTCCTCCTGCTTACTGATTAATAGATCGAAAAGATGATCATAGTGTAAGGTCATGGTATGGATATAATAGGCTTCTGATAGATACATCTGCCAGTGGATTCCTCACCTTGTGAATATCCCCTTGCGTCAGCAACATTCGGAAATTCTTTCGTAGCTTCGCGCCGACGTGGGCTATTCATAGAGGCACGGCATCGCGCGCGACTCCGCTGACATCATCGACATCATATTAGGCCCACGCCGGCGTGATGACATCAGTTCCCTTTTTTCCGCATCGTCGATGCTAACGGTTTTCCAGGGATCGTCCGTAGCTATTGCAGTAACCTTGTTACTATGTTATAATTGTGCTTCATTGTCTTCTCTCTCGACATGTCTTCGAAGAAGACCGGGTTTAAAGCTTGTGGGGAATGTGGCAAAACCATGTGATAACAATGGTGCAGAATATACAAAGGTGCTAGTCTACTCAGGCCTTGTTAAAGCGCCAATTCAGAAAGCCGAAAAAGAAATCTTAAAAGAGGGTGTAAGGATAATTTCGGAAGAAGAAGTAGATGCAGGGAAACAGCGAAAGGGAGGCTTCTTGAGATTTAATGCAGGACTAGGGGAAAGGCAGGTGAGGTGGGTAACCAGGGGTCGGGTGGAGACGGCCAATATCACCATAGCTGTAGAAAGCTCGAAGCCTAGTACAGAAGGGGGTAGCTGGGACATGGATAGTAGTGTTTGTTCATGGGGTCTGAATGAGTCAGGGTGTCTCAGTGAGATCGACTAGGTTACTGAGTTGCCGCATAGCCTGAAATTAATTTCATGAAACATAAACGGGTTGGGAGGAACAACAAAGGCAGATAGTTTAAACCAGCTTGCAAAGTGTGTTGATGTCATTTGTTACAGGAGACATGACTATGCGGCAACACCCAGGTACTTCAAGGGTTCGTTCATTTTTATAAACCAGCTAGCAAAAATAAAAAATTTGGACGTCCCTCAGGGGGTATGGTGACCATTGCTTCGACCAGTTTCGCAAAAGAGACCAAACTAATTAGTTCACTATGTAAATGGCTGTTGGTCTGTCATGTATGTCATCCAGGCACCGAAGGGAAGGATGCCCATCTGATCATCATAAATGTATACATTCAATGGGGGTCTCAAAAAGAATATGAGAGAGAATTAAGCCTCTTTAAAAAGGACATAATTGACTTGACAGAAAAGTATGGGAAGGATACCCTGGTGATAATTGGCGATTTTAACCATAAACAAAATTTTGGAAAGTTAAATCGTTGGTTTGAAGACATGTTGGGTGCCTTTAACATAGGTCCAGCATTTTTCCCATTGTGTCTAACCTCTAGCCAGGATGATGCCCTTGGAAAGTTCTTGTCTTGGGTTCAAAGGGTTTAATATGCTTAAATGGCAGGAAGGATACAGATCGACCAGCTACACAGACCTTTAGAGTGGGAAACCAACAATGTCCTATAGACTATATCTTTATCCAGGTGTGGAACTATGTATTGGTAAAAAAAATCCACGTAATTAAGCGCAGGGATAGAGATCATAATGCGTTGTTTTGAGAAATTGTAGGTGGTCATTAGGTACACGTGAAAGGGTAATCCCCCAAAATGTGGAATATCCCCAACGTATGACCACAAAACTGACGGATGAATATGTTGAGAAATTGGCATGTTTTCAACAAAACTTATCAAAGGAAAGGATCGAAGGGCACCAGGTAGCATGGTACGAGGATATTATAGTACAGGTGGTGCTGTGTATAAGAGTGTACCTAAAAGATAAGAAACAGGTCAAGGTAAATATACAACCCAAGAAAGGAAAGCCCAAGTGGTTTAATCAGGAATGTCAGAGTAAAAAAAGTAAGATACGGAAACTAGAGCGACGCCAGAGGATGAGCTATGACCTTGGGAATATGGAGCTTTTGCTCGGGCTGAAGAAGGAGTACAAATCCCTAGTAAAGAAGCAGAAAGGGATTTTTAAAGAAGTATGTTGGGCAAACCTTTTAAAAACAATTGAAAACAAAAACATAAAAGGGTTCTGGAGGCTGATACAGGATGCCGAAGTCAGGGTACCCGGTACTATGAGTTGTGTTGTGGAGGAGGCAGCATGGGTAAATCACTTAAGTAACCTTTATAATGCTAAAAGATCGCTGGAAAGTGAGAAGAATAGATCAACTTGGATAAGGGGTGTAGAAGGTTTAATACCAGACTTCTCTGTAGAAAACGTAAAAGAAATCATAAAAAAATTGAATTTATCTTGTGCAGCTGGCCCAGATAATCTTCCCGCCGTCCTAATTAAAACCCAGATAGATTGGTGGGCAGGATTTTTATCCCACATGTTTGTGGCAATCCTGGCTTCAGGTCATTTCCCCAAATCCTGGAGAGGTGCCATAATTAGACCCTTGCACAAAAAAGGGGAAAAGAAAGACGGTTGATTAACTTATTGGATATTGGGGAAAAGGTCTTTTCAAAAATAGTACTGGGTAACCTAAAGGAGTGGGTGGAGCGGCAGTCAATAGTTCCAATAGAGCAGGGTGGCTTCAAGGAAGGGCACTCTACTATTGATCACTGCTTCGCATTGTGGGCTGAAGCGAGGAAGCCCATGGAGCAACAGGGCAAATTGTTTTGTTGCTTCGTGGACTTTCGCGCAGCCTTTGACTTGATGAATAGGGACTGTTTGTGGGAGACATTGACAAAGTATGAGGTTCCTGCTGATCTTCTGCTGATTATCCAAGAACTGCATAGCCATAACTGGGCGCGGGTAATTAAAGATACCTCTGGCGGTCTTACAATGGAAATACCGATAAATAATGGGTTGAGGCAAGGCTTTGGTTTGGCCCCGTTACTTTTTGCCATATTCCTAGCAGACTTGCCCCTTCTCCTGGGTACAGCCAGATGTGCAAGCCCAAAAATAAATGGCAAGCATTTGTCCTGTCTGTTGTATGCAGATGACCTTGTAATAATGGACCAAACAGAGGTGGGACTTCAGAGGAAGTTAAATGTATTTAATGAATATTCCATCGCAAAGCGACTTACAGTAAACATGGATAAAACAAAAATTCTATATCTTGGGAAGAAGAGTACGAAGTTTAGCTGGTACTTGGGCCAAACCAAAATAGAAACTGTAAGCGAATATATATACCTCGGAATATGGTTTGCAAGGTCTCTGAAGTGGGATACCCATTTGGAAGCACAGAAACTAAAAGCACATCTAGCAGTATGTGGACTGAAAAGATTCAACCATAGCTATGGCGATATATCACATAAACCTCTATTGGCTGCCTTTAAGGCTATGGTTCCGCCACAATTCCAATATGGGGCAGAACTCCTCTGCATTGATGGGAAAAGCACTTGGGATAAAGAGGAGGGAAAATGTCTGAAATCTCTGCTGTCTCTCCCTGGGTCGGCGATGATCCAGGCAGTCAGATTAGAATGGGGCCTAACCGCATGGAATGTCCAGGTGCAGATGAGTCTTCTTAGATTCTGGAATCGCTTTGGTCAGGGGGAAGTCATTAAGGTGTTACAATGGTGCATGAAAGAAATTCAGACCAGTGAGTTAAAGTGGGCGAATGCAACAAGAAGTAAACTCCTGGCCATTTGTGACCACCTGAATGTGAACATTGACCCCACGACACTCCAAACCAATGTAATAAAGAATGTACTAAAAGTGCAGGGTAAAGAAACTTCTAGAGCAATAGACCAAAAGTATTTCAGAGAGAAAGACTCCGTAAAGTTTATGAGCTCAGGATGGGAGAAAGACTCAGACTCAAACTTTCCATATATAGATTTGTTACGAAGTTCTTAAGTTAAGAATAGGTATTAACCCGCTATTTACAAATAGTGCAATAAAAACTGCCCTAACGCATCCTGATGGTAAATGTGTGTGTAAACTAGGAATGAAATGTGATATATTGCACATTTTACTGGATTGTTATATGTTTTTAAATTTACGCAAACAGTTTCTTCGCCCGATATTGTTACAATATGGTGTCAAGGAGCGCTCACAAGCTCGGGAGCTTCTAGTCGGTATGGAAAACCTTGATAGTGTGATAGCCATCGGGAAATTTATGCAGGGGGTATATAAGTTCCCGTTTGGACTGGAAGCCCTAAAATAGCCAATTGCCTTACAATCCAAATGAATTCTGGTTTTAAATTGTACAAAGGTTGTTTTTAGAATAATATAACTTTTATTGTTAAGAATATGATTTTGTATTATGTGATTTTATATGAATAGTACGAACTGTGGTTTATAGATCAAATGCTCTAAATAAACTTTATTTTTGACTTGATGTCCATTACTGATCCACATGATTGCTGCGTATGGTGTCTAAGCTCCGACCATGACATCAAAGACTGCCAGACTGCAAGAAGATGACACCTAAGTCCCACCGGGAGAGAGAAACCAAGCTTCTCGTGGCGAAACTTAAAGGAAGAAAAGAGAAGAAAAGTTTGAGATCGCGAACTCGGCGTTCAAGGTCTCATTCGAGGTCGCGCCGGACTCGTCCTCGGCCCATGCTTCGACATCTTTAAAAAAGAAACATAAGAAGAGGACCCATGAATCCCGAAATCGCTTGAGGAAGGACTCAGGTTCAAAGCCGAAGTCACAGGTGAAGCTGGTTGAGAAGGTAGTGGTGTCTTCGGCTTCGGAAGAGCAGGACGCCGAGGGTGAAGTGTCGCATGCGAATTCGCCAGGTTCACCGAGGCAGATAACAAATCCATCTCCGGTTCCGTCCAATCCTTCAGGTTGGGAGGATGAAGGTGAGGAGGAGGTGGTTAGTGAGGGAGAGGCTCCGTTGCCCGAGTGTCCGTCGACTCCGGTGCACCATCCTGAAGAGGAGGTCGACATCGTATCGACTCCAGCCCTCAAGAGCAGCCCGGGGGTTTGTTCCCGGCTCCAGGTCAGGGTCCGACGCAGTTCCTGAATGCAATGTTTGGGATATACTCCAGGGCTATGTACCCCACTGGGGCTCCTGCTGGTCCCACGGGTCCGATGGCGTGTAGTCTGGGTGTTTCCCAGGCCTATGCTCCTGCGCCCTTTATGCCCATTATGCCGGCTCCAGCGCCGCATTGGCATTTTCCGAAGCCGGCGAGGCCTTCGACTCCGAAGCCATCGACGCCGAAGCCGTCGACGCCGAATCCATCAACTCCGATGCCGAACCCTGAACGACCTCGTGTGAAACTTCCTCGTCCGACGTCGGGGTTGGCGCCGGCTCCAACGGAGTCGACAGTGGATCCGTTGGCATCGTATGTGAAGCACAGGTCGAGGCGTGAAGGCCAGAGGCATATGGAGGAAGAGAGTTTCGTGAGGAAATTTGGAGGAGGGTGAGCTGCAGGAGTCTGAGGACCCATTTGATGACCTGACGGTGGCTAGTGGCCTTGAACTGTCCCCTGAGTGGGATTTAGCCTCAGTGTCGGATGCACCCTCTAAAGATGTGGCTCCTTACCATGTCGTGATAAGGAAGGCGACAAACTTATCGAACATTACTCTGCCTACTGCTGAGTTTAAGTCGAATCTTCTCACAGAGGTCCTTCACTCACCATCTTCAGTGATTGAACCAATGCTGCCATTTAATGATGCCCTAGCAGAGCCAATTTTAGAAGTTTGGAAGAAACCTTTGTCAGCTCCTGCAGTATCTAGGGCTGTTGCCAGGAGATATAGAGTTGCTCCTGATGACCCGGAATTTTTGTCCACTAACCCTCTGCCTGAGAGTTTGGTGGTGCAGGCGGCCTGTTCCAAGAGATCAACTGGAGCTTTTCCACAGGTTCCTGCAGAAAAGGAGTCGAGGAAACAGGATTAGGCTGCTAAAAAGTTTTTCTCCTCCGCCAGCATGGCGTTGAAGTCCACAAACGTGACCTGCCTAATGGGGCGTTATATCCACGCCCTGATGGATACTGTAAAACAGTTGGTGCCAAAGATACCGGAGGATGATAGAAAAGACTTCCAGGAGGTAATCTCGGACACTCAGCCTGCAGCAAGGCATGTGATCCAGAGTGTTTTGGACACAGCAGATTCTGTGGCGAGGGTCATGGGCTCTTCGGTGGCTACGAGGAGAGCTGCATGGCTAAAATCGTCTGAGTTTTCAACAGATGTCCAGTATGCATTAATGGATCTACCATTCGACGGGTCTGGTTTGTTTGGCAAAAAGGCAGACGCTGCTTTAGAACGTTTTAAAGACAGCAGGGCGACGGCTAAGTCGTTGGGCCTTCAGACCAGGGGCACCTTTGGGAAAACTTTGAGAGGGTTTGGCAGTTCTTCTTTTCGTTCCTATAAGTCAACTCAGCAACAACCGCAGCAGCAGCAAAACACACTGTACAAGGTGTACAGGGGCAGACAGAGAGCTCGTCCCAGAGGTCGTCAAGTCGCGTCCTCCTCCTCCTCCTCTTCCCCTTCCCAGCCCCCTGCCAACGCAGCAAAGCAGCCCTAGATCCGCCATTCCAGATCATGTGGGCCCAGTGGGGGGTCGGCTTACCCATTTCCTACGAGATTGGGAATTGATTACATCAGATCTTTGGGTTCTCAATGTCGTGGAGAATGACTATGCTCTTCCCTTTAGGGAATTTCCCCCAAATTACCCTCCTTGCTAGGGTTATTGTTCGGAGGACCACCTACTTCTCCTGCAGGAAAAAGTCCTGGCGCTGTTCAGAAAAGGTGCGATAGAGGTGGTTCCGGAGCAGGAGAGGGGTCAGGGATGCTACTCCCGGTATTTTCTAATCCCCAAGAAGGATGGCAGGCTTCAGCCAATCCTGGATCACAGGATTTTGAACTGGTATCTGAGATAGGAGAAGTTCAAGATTCTCACCCTTGCTCAGGTTCTTCAGGCGCTGCTGTAAGAAGACTGGATGGTGTCGATCGATTTGCAGGATGCCTATTTTCATATTCCCTTCCTGAAGTCGCACAGAAAGTATCTCCGTTTTACGGTTGGGTCGCAACACAACCAGTTGTGGTCCTTCCATTTGGTCTTACTACTGCGCCTCGAGTCTTCACCAAGGTGATGGCAGTGGTGGCAGCACATCTCAGGAGGTCGGGGATACCTGTATTCCCGTATCTGGACGACTGGCTGATCAAAGCAGAATCTCGCCGGGGAAGGTGCTCCATCACCTGCAGGAAACAACTCAGTTGTTGCACAGGTTGGGTTTTTCGATAAATGTACCCAAATCTCACCTGGTGCCCTCCCAGCGCAACCTGTTCATAGGTGCGGTACTGGACACTACTGTATGCCGTGCATTCCCTCCTCCTCAAAGGATTCCCAACATACAGGAAATGATTCATTTATTCTACAATGGAGCGGTTGTTCCAGTCCTGAAGGTGCTGCGTCTGCTCGGTCTGATGGCTTCTTGCGTTCTGTTGGTCAACCATGCACGCTGGCACATGAGGGCAATCCAGTGGGGCCTCCGCAGGCAGGGCTATCAGCACAACGGAGATCTAAGGGAGTCCGTCAGGATCTCCAGAGATACTGCGGCGGATCTGTCTTGGTGGAGCGTGGAGGGCAATCTGTCACAAGGACAGCCTTTTCATCTGCCTCCATCAGTGGCCAGAGTGATAACGGATGCATCCACTCTAGGGTGGGGTGCTCATCTGGGGGATCTGGAGGTCAAAGGCCTTTGGTCTCCAGAGGAAAGGTTGTTTCACACCAACCTTCTAGAGTTGAGGGCGATACGTTTAGCGCTCAAGGCCTTCCTCCCTTCCCTTCGCGGTTGGTCAGTTCAAGTCCTGACGGACAACACGACCCGCGATGTGGTATGTCAACAAGTAGGGAGGAGTGGGGTCGCAGTGTCTCTGCAGAGAGGCTCTGCGTCTCTGGTCCTGGGTTCAGGACCATCAGATTTGTCTGATGGCAAATAATCTGGTCGGAGTTCTGAACATTCGTGCAGACACTCTCAGTCGGCAGTTCTCCGCCGACCACGAGTGGAGGCTCCATCCAGAGGTAGTTCGTCAGGTCTTTCGGACTTGGGGAACTCCTCTGCAGGATCTGTTCGCCACTCACGAGAATGCTCACTGCCCATCATTCTGTAGTCTCCAGTTTCCGATGCAAGGAGCACTGGGGGACGCGTTTTAGATGAGTTGAGACTCGCAATTCATTTACGCGTTTCCTCCCTTACTTTTGATTCCTTGGGTTCTGAGGAAGGTTCGCCAAGACCGGGCCCAAGTTATATTGATCGCCCCGTATTGGCCAAGAAGGGTGTGGTACACAGATCTTCTCCACCTCTGCTCGTGCTCGCCGCTCCATCTCCCTCACAGGGCAGATCTCCTCTCCCAGATGGAGGGGCAGGTTCTACACCCCCACCTCCAGACCTTACACCTTCATGCCTGGAGATTGAACGGCGGCAACCTGGATTCCTTTTCCTCCCACACGATGTGGTGGATGTCATTTTTCAGCCAGGCGTGAATCCACTAAGTCCTATAGATGGTCTAAGTTTGTTGCTTGGTGTGGGGAGAAGTCCATTGACCCTTTAAGGGCTCGTTTGTCCAATATTCTTCAATTTGCTCTTTCATTGGCCCAGCAGGGTTTTGCGGTGGCAACTATTAAGGGTTATTTGCCAGCCTTATCAGCTTTCCTTTGTTTGCCTGACCAGCCCTCTTTGTTTAAGTCACCTATTGTTTTACGATTCATCAAGGGCCTTACCAATACATTTCCTTCTACTCCTTTTATTGTGCCTCAATGGGACATGAACCTTGTTCTTACTTTCCTGATGGGTTTGCCTTTCGAGCCGTTACACAAGTGTCCCTTGAGGCTTTTGTCTTTCAAGACTGTTTTTCTGGTAGCAATTACCTCAGCAAGGAGGGTAAGTGAGCTTCAAGCTCTTAGTTCAAAGCCCCCGTTTTTATCCATTCATGCTGATTGAATGGTTCTCAGGACCAGGGCTGCTTTTCTGCCGAAGGTGGTGACTCCTTTCCACCTGGGGCAGTCCATTACCCTCCCAACCTTTTATCCTCCCCCTCACCCTTCCAAGGAGGAGGGGCCACTTCACCGCCTGGACCCTAAGAGGGCGGTGAGCTTTTACCTGGACAGGACGAGAGAGTTCAGGTCGGATGACCAGCTGTTTGTTGGATTTGCTGGCTGCAGGAAGGGGAAGGCTGTGCACAAGCGCACGCTCTCAAGATGGATAATTTTATGCATCAAGATCTGCTACTCCCTGGCGGGTAAGGAACCTCCAGAGGGTATAAGGGCTCATTCCACTAGAGCTAAGTCTGCAACATCTGCTCTTTCTAGAGGTGTGCCTGTAGAGGACATTTGCAGAGCCGCGACTTGGGCCTCCCTCCACACTTTCGCGAAGCATTACTGCTTGGATTCCGAAGTGAGGAGGGACGGCCACTTTGCGTGCTCTGTCCTCCAAGATTTCTTGGTATAGCAGAGTGGACACCCTCCTCCGGGAGTGGGGACTGCTGTGGGAATCTATTCACTAGGTGAGGAATCCACTGCAAGATGTATCTATCAGAAGAACAAGTTACTTACCTTCGGTAACGCTTTTTCTGGTAGATACATTATCTGCCTGTGGATTCCTCACTGACCCACCCGCCTCCCCGTTGTCCACTCTTCTATACCTGGGTAATTGTAATGTAATGTATATATATATATATATATATATATATATATATATATATATATATATATATATATATATATATATATATATATAATATATATATAATTATCAAAGGAAATGTTTTAATTTAGATGTTTTCCTGTATTGGCTTCACACTGTGTGTGTTTTATCTTGACATTTGTGTACTGTATATACTATTTATATATCTGCTGTCATCGGTCTGTCCGTGTGCCTCGAAGGCACGGAAAAAAGGGCGGAACTGATGTCATCACGCCAGCGTGGGCCTAATATGGTGTCGGTGACGTCAGCGGAGTTGCGCGCGATGCCGTGCATCTATGACGTCGCCCACGTCACCGCGAAGCCAGGAAAGAATATCCGAATGTTGCTGACGCAAGGGGATATTCACAAGGTGAGGAATCCACAGGCAGATACTGTATCTACCAGAAAAAGCGTTACCGAAGGTAAGTAACTTGTTCGTCTGGGTGGTACAAGTGGATGTTAGGTGCAGTTTGGTCTGTAATTGAAATCAGGCAGAGTAAAAATATCTAGCATGTAAGCTTGTCGAATTCAAAAGACAGGAGCAGGATGAAGAGTGCCCACAAATAAGAATAGGAGTTGCATTTCAAGGAGGTCAACATGGACACATTCTCCCTCGCCAGAATAAACCACAGCCTGTGTAGCCAAGGGTGTGACCCCAGATCTTATCTGTACCTTATAGGGAGAGTATGAGCTTATGCACTGCTGCTAGAGCAAGAGCCATTTGACCCGCTCTATTGGAGAGCAAAGGGTAAGTCAGAGGATTCGGAAGCCCTAGTATGGGGTAGCCTGGGAATCTGAGGATACAGGTGTCAAAAGCAAAATTAATATTGACTAAACCTTTATTCGAATAGCTGGTGAGCTTTGGGCAGTGACCAAAACAAAGTAAGTATCGACCCCAACGAAATGTCAAAATTGTTAATCCTAAGGTAGTGGCCTAATTAGTGGGAGTACAACCTCTTTGTTAAATTCTCCTCACACACTCTAATAGTGCCAGGCTTCATCAAAGGGGCACCCTGGGTCCTAAAGGCCAGGGTGAGATCGACCGTTTTTCAGGGAGCTCTTAGGAGAAAAAGGCAGGGGGTTTTAAATATTAAAAAAGCACTATCACCTCCAGGTATCCCTTTAATATGGATGGGCAGTGGTTATTCAAAAACAAGAACACGGGTTTCTGTAGGATTCAATGGTCCTATGACCCTATGTATGCCAACATGTAACAGCCACTCTAGAGCCCTATGGGTCCATGGCTTTCATCAGGGCACAGGTGAATTGGATGTCCCTCCCTATAGTATAAAATCAAAATCAATTATCAAGAGAACATCTATTAGATATACTTATCCTAATTTGTGCGTTCTCAAATCATGGTATCCAACCTAAAAATAAAAGAAAAAGAACTTGTTTACCATGTATTCTGCTCATTATTTTATTCAATAGAACAAACTTAGTGCCATTAAATTAGAACCTTGAGGATGGAGCACAAATGTTCAGTAGTCTCAAAAGCGCATCACAAATTCATATATAGACAGTATTACTATTTGTAATGTGCCATATTATTTTAGTGCATCAACTCTTTGATCTCAACCCCGTACCTGAATATCTCCTCCCTCTCTGGGTCCAAAGAAGGGGATCACAATCACAGTAACTCCATAAAACTATATGCGCACCCAACTTGTGCTGGATGCATATATCTCCATACATGAATAAAACATATGCCTGACCAGACTTGTAACATCACACTCTCACTCATGATGCCAGAAAGTGCACCTACATGTGTGTTTACATGTGCAGCCCTCGTATGTGAGTCATACTTAATTGCATATGCCTACCAGAACACTGAGGACTGCCCGCTTCTCGCGGCAACTGGCAAAGGGGGGGCCGATCTTGTAGTCAAACACTACAATAAAAAATTTAATTAAGATGAAGTAAGCATATCAAAATGCTTAATATGCCGGCGTGGCATGACTTAAAGGAGATCAACAGATCCTCCATTCAACCAAGCAGTGGAGTTGGGCAGCTTGGTATTAGTGAAACAGGTGTGAACCATCCAACCCTCCCTCCCATTTTTGGTGATAAATTAGGTGTTTGTGGATGCGGCATTTCTTGCCATCCCATAAGAATTTATTAATGTTACAAGGGAACAGAGTGCACTTGGTGGAGTCGACCAAGACAAGGTCTGAAACAAATGTGGTATGCAGGGGAGGATGGTCATCTTGACCGCTGGTATGCATCCCATCCTCAAGAGACAGAGACGGCTCCAAGCAACATGTTTGAGAGATTGAAGTTACGTTGTAGATAGCCAATGTCCTAGGGATAGTCCATGCTAAAGAAATAAGAAATGCCCAGGTATGGAATAGTAACTGCTGGCCAATTGAAAGGAAAGAAAGATCATAATTCAGCTTTGTGAGCAGGCATAGTGGTAAGATTTATGATCTGGGACTCTTTCATATTTGTTTTTAATTCTGAGGCCTCCCCAAAGACCCAATGATCAGCAATCACGGCTGGAAGCGAAGTAGAAGGCTTTGTGATGGATAAAAAAACGTAATCCGCATATAGACTAAGCAAATGTTGGCCTCCGCCAAAGGGAACCCCGGAGATATCCGGGCTATCCCTTAGCCATTGCACAAAGGGCTCAATATATAGCACACAAAAAAGAGGGGATAAGGGCACCCCTGGTGAATGCCGCGTCAGATAAGGAATAGAGATGAGAGCACGCCGTTCACTCTGACCACTTTCCGGTGCGTACTATGAATACACCAGACCCAGTTGCAAAACGTATCTCTGATAACAAATTGCCTCAGCGTATTGAGGAGGTAAGGCTAATTTACACGTTTGAAGACGTTTTCAGCGTTGATGGAAATAAACAGGGCTTCCTTATGCGACCTTTGTACCTTATCCATAAGATGCAGTAGGTGCTTATTATTGCCTCACCATTGATGTGTAGGGATGTAGCCCGCCTAATGTGGATCAAGTAGGCCCACCATTAACGGGTTGAGGCGATGTGCTAATATGCTAGTGAAAAGTTTTGTATTGAAATTGTTGTGTAGTTCCTAAAAATCCCTAGAATCTGTGCATTGTTTGGACAATATAAACTAAGAGCTTGGTGCCAAGGCTGATTCCGGACACCTCCGCTGGATATGTTGGCCTATAGACAGTGCCACTGGATATGTTGGCCTATCACAGTGCCACCGTAAGAGCACATAACCTACAAGGGAGAAATTGGTTTTCCGGCAACCACTGAACATGACAACCTTGTCCCCTCAGGGATCGTAGAAATAGTACATAGCCTTTCTCTCACTCACTCGTGCTCACTTATTTTCATAGATGCATGCAGAGAACACACATTGGGACGTTTTCAATAACATTAATTGAATCAACGTTATTCTTGCATAAAATACGTGTGCTGCAATGATTAGTAGACAGAAGCAGATAAACGTAATATCAGCACCAAAAGCATAAATACTAGATGTAGTACTACCATGGTGTTAAACAATGTATATATGCAGGCATACAAACAAGGCAGTAATCTAGAGTACTCCTACAATGCGAACCCTACTCTAAGTGTACCTAAAGTCAGTGTGGGAGTAGAGCTAAGAATGCCCCCAAGAGATGATCCAACACCATTACCTGATGGGATAGAGTGAAGGATCCGGTCTTGGTCACGACTGGACACCCCTCACAAGATATTAGACGGCTGCATGGTGATTTCTCAAAATGCAAGGACCTTTGATGTCAACTGAAGTACCTCCTCTGCTAATCTATAGGGATGTTCATATTTTATAATAGAAACAGCCGTGTGATGTGCTCAGAGATTAGTGATGTTATGGATATGTAGATACACCTGTCACCCTGTGGATAAAAATAGTGATGACATTTGTAAGTAGTGTGAAATGAGACCTCGTGCATGATGTTCAGGGCATTGTGATAATGTTCAAAGCTTGATGTAAAACAAGTTTATTTCAGAGAAGCAAATCAAACGTTTTCGTGCATGCAAATATGTGCAAAAGGTTACAGCTGGATATGTTATTTGTGAGGACAACTTAAGAAATAAGCTACTATGCTACAAGGCCTAACTCGGGAATATAACCACATTAAGGAGGGAAATAGGTCTACACGATCCGCAGAGAGCAGAATCTTTACCTGGGTTCGGAATAACCAAAATAACAGCCTTTATCATGGAGTCCTTGTGGGGGCCAATGAAAGAGTTATATAGCCGGGTGAGTAAAGTGGCCAATTCTTGTCAGAAAGTTTTATAAAATTATGTGCTAAAGCCATCAGATCGAGGGGACTTCAGAGGCTTCAGGCAGGCTATAGCTGAGAAGACCTCTTCTATGCAAATAGGTTGATCCAGTGCCGTGGCCTCTGATTCGGGAAGCGAGGGGAGGACAACATTTTGGTGATATCCCAGAGGGTCTCCAATGGGGCTTTTTGTAGAATCGTAAAGGTAGGCATAAAGATCTTTAATAGATGCTGCTATGAAGCTGTGAAGTAGTGTGGCTCACTGGTTAGAGGCGGCAGACCCGAGAGCAGAGGACGGCCTGGGACCAGGGTTCGATTCCCGGCGCGGCAGGTTTCTGGACCAGGGTCAGCGGACTCGATAATTCTCTCGCCTCGGTGCCCACTCTGATCAACGTTCACACTCGGCAACTCTGGGCATTAGCTTGCCTCATCTTCACTAACAGCCCCACCAGACCGCCGGGGATGCCTGGTCTCACCCTGGAGATACCCATTAAGGGACCATCTCTCTGGGAAGCCAGGAAGGGTTTCGCAGCGGTCGAAGCGCCTTGGGACCCTCCGGGTAAGTAGTGCGCTATATAAATGCCTATACATTTACATACATTCCGTCTGCAGAACAAGTTACTGTGGAAGACCCGGTGCGAATCTCCTTAACCTATCTGGAGTGAATTTTACTGTGCTGGTGATGATCCAACATACGCTCACTGGGATTGCTCCCCAAATATAACTTGTGTTTGAGGCGAATCATAGTGTATTTTACCCTATTCAAATCAAGGCGATTGAGATGGAGCCAGACCTTCTCCAGCTCCCTCAACACTCTAGGGTCCCCGGTCCATTTATGAATAGATTCCAGTTCGGAAACTGCGCATTCAAGACTTTGCCATTTGTCACGCCGTCGGTGCTTCTCAGTGGCAGAAATGGTAATAAACTCCATGTGCACTACAGTCTTCAGAGCCTCCTAAATGGAAGCAAGGGGGGCCTAGCCAGTATCATTAGTTTAAAGATAAGACATAATGACCATACCGATTTAATCAACCTTAGCCAGAGAGTGAAGTAAGGCATCCCGCTGGTGCCAATGTAAGCCCTGAGCCACTGAGACAGGCAATCAGAGGGTCAGGGATATGGAAGCGTGTTCCGAGAGTGATCATAGAGCAATAGAAGCATCTGAGACGCAGGCCAGGAGGTACTGAGTAGCCAAGAAGTGATTAATGCTTGCGTACGTCTTTTGTGCAGCCGAGTAATATGTGTAGTCCCCAATGGTTGGATGTAATCAGTGCTATACAGCCAAAGCTTTGGTCAGAGCGTTCCAGGTCGGAGTCCATGACTAAATTCATGTCCCCACCTATCACTACAGCTGCATCGGGGCCTGGAGCACAGAGGGCAAAGAGCTTGTACGAAAACATTCCTGCCTCTCATTAGGGAAATAAACAGTTGCTACAATGAGATGGAACTTGCCTATCCTGAGACCAAGTGCTAGGAGAAACCCCTTAACCTCTGCTACTGTAGATAGGACTTCTCCCTTAAAGCCTAATGAGAAAATAACAGCCACCCCTCCCTTCTTTGTAGGAAAAGAGTACCATAGTTGGCTTGGGAACCACCAGAATTGCATTCTATGGACATCTTTAGGGATCAAGTGACACTCTTGAATGAGACAGATATCACTGCCAGAATACTCAAGTAGGGATAGGATAGCAGATCCCTTGGTAGGATTGTTAAGGCCCCGTCATTGAGGCTGGTGACCTTAAGTTCCATAGAAAGGGAGCAAGGGCAGTGGATGCTGAGGAGGCACCAGCAGAGATATGGAAAGCCCAATAGCATTAATAAATCAAATCCCCCAGAGTACCAAGACCTAAGAGGTGAAGTAATCAAGAAATTACCATGTATGTAGTAGGAGTAAAGACAACCATAAAACCCCCATAAAGAACACAAAGGAAAGGTGAACAACAAGAAATTGCATCAGTCCAATGTTCATGGAACAGACAAATGAGACCTAGCTCTGGCGGGCATGTCTAACTACATGGAGAAGGTCCCGCAAGAAGTTGAAGCCCAGCCGGATGAAGAGCACCAGGCCATAATAGCACAACATGATTCCCGCGTCCCAGCCCCAGCACTGTCGAACCCACCCACCAAAAGAGAAAACATAGGAGATACCCTGGAATCAAGGTATAACTACTTTTTTGGCATCACTGGAGCGTGTCGGTAGTACAGATTTCCTTTCCATTGCAATAGTCTCTGGGTCCTGGCTGTGAGAGAGTTGTGTAGATTGTATAAAGCACAGACTTCGTTGTGACTTCTGAGACCATAGGTGAGTCCGTTGTTTCTTTGGAGAAGGGATTAGGATACCCAATAGGCTTCCGTGAGTGATCGATGGTGGTAGAGCTTGCCTTCGTCTTTGAAGATAATTCGGAAAGGTGGTGCCAGGAGTAAGAGATGCCATCATTTCGCAAATGATTTACAAAAGGGGGTGGTGATGAACAGAGTGTCTGAATTGAGCAGACCACTCTTACCCAGTCCAAAGATCAGGGCTTGATCCATCACCGTTATTTATCTCACTGCCCCATCCCAGCTCAGAACTGGCTATATGCAAATCAGTCTGTCCCTGGCCCAGTGCATCATGGGAACAGGGCAGACTAAACTACCAAGCCAATTCTTTACCAGAAAGGAGACAAGCTACCGGGGACCGGTTTCTGGCATTTCAGCCTCTTCGGCCCGGCTTGCTTGAATCCTGATGGAGCAGTGAGAAAGGGACTCATGTCTGAGTATACCCTGCCACACCTATAGTGGCCAAAATCGATTTACAAAAGGGGGTGGTGATGAACAGAGTGTCTGAATTGAGCAGACCACTCTTACCCAGTCCAAAGATCAGGGCTTGATCCATCACCGTTATTTATCTCACTGCCCCATCCCAGCTCAGAACCTGGCTATATGCAAATCAGTCTGTCCCTGGCCCAGTGCATCATGGGAACAGGGCAGACTAAACTACCAAGCCAATTCTTTACCAGAAAGGAGACAAGCTACCGGGGACCGGTTTCTGGCATTTCAGCCTCTTCGGCCCGGCTTGCTTGAATCCTGATGGAGCAGTGAGAAAGGGACTCATGTCTGAGTATACCCTGCCACACCTATAGTGGCCAAAATCGATTTACAAAAGGGGGTGGTGATGAACAGAGTGTCTGAATTGAGCAGACCACTCTTACCCAGTCCAAAGATCAGGGCTTGATCCATCACCGTTATTTATCTCACTGCCCCATCCCAGCTCAGAACCTGGCTATATGCAAATCAGTCTGTCCCTGGCCCAGTGCATCATGGGAACAGGGCAGACTAAACTACCAAGCCAATTCTTTACCAGAAAGGAGACAAGCTACCGGGGACCGGTTTCTGGCATTTCAGCCTCTTCGGCCCGGCTTGCTTGAATCCTGATGGAGCAGTGAGAAAGGGACTCATGTCTGAGTATACCCTGCCACACCTATAGTGGCCAAAATCGATTTACAAAAGGGGGTGGTGATGAACAGAGTGTCTGAATTGAGCAGACCACTCTTACCCAGTCCAAAGATCAGGGCTTGATCCATCACCGTTATTTATCTCACTGCCCCATCCCAGCTCAGAACCTGGCTATATGCAAATCAGTCTGTCCCTGGCCCAGTGCATCATGGGAACAGGGCAGACTAAACTACCAAGCCAATTCTTTACCAGAAAGGAGACAAGCTACCGGGGACCGGTTTCTGGCATTTCAGCCTCTTCGGCCCGGCTTGCTTGAATCCTGATGGAGCAGTGAGAAAGGGACTCATGTCTGAGTATACCCTGCCACACCTATAGTGGCCAAAATCGATTTACAAAAGGGGGTGGTGATGAACAGAGTGTCTGAATTGAGCAGACCACTCTTACCCAGTCCAAAGATCAGGGCTTGATCCATCACCGTTATTTATCTCACTGCCCCATCCCAGCTCAGAACCTGGCTATATGCAAATCAGTCTGTCCCTGGCCCAGTGCATCATGGGAACAGGGCAGACTAAACTACCAAGCCAATTCTTTACCAGAAAGGAGACAAGCTACCGGGGACCGGTTTCTGGCATTTCAGCCTCTTCGGCCCGGCTTGCTTGAATCCTGATGGAGCAGTGAGAAAGGGACTCATGTCTGAGTATACCCTGCCACACCTATAGTGGCCAAAATCGATTTACAAAAGGGGGTGGTGATGAACAGAGTGTCTGAATTGAGCAGACCACTCTTACCCAGTCCAAAGATCAGGGCTTGATCCATCACCGTTATTTATCTCACTGCCCCATCCCAGCTCAGAACCTGGCTATATGCAAATCAGTCTGTCCCTGGCCCAGTGCATCATGGGAACAGGGCAGACTAAACTACCAAGCCAATTCTTTACCAGAAAGGAGACAAGCTACCGGGGACCGGTTTCTGGCATTTCAGCCTCTTCGGCCCGGCTTGCTTGAATCCTGATGGAGCAGTGAGAAAGGGACTCATGTCTGAGTATACCCTGCCACACCTATAGTGGCCAAAATCGATTTACAAAAGGGGGTGGTGATGAACAGAGTGTCTGAATTGAGCAGACCACTCTTACCCAGTCCAAAGATCAGGGCTTGATCCATCACCGTTATTTATCTCACTGCCCCATCCCAGCTCAGAACCTGGCTATATGCAAATCAGTCTGTCCCTGGCCCAGTGCATCATGGGAACAGGGCAGACTAAACTACCAAGCCAATTCTTTACCAGAAAGGAGACAAGCTACCGGGGACCGGTTTCTGGCATTTCAGCCTCTTCGGCCCGGCTTGCTTGAATCCTGATGGAGCAGTGAGAAAGGGACTCATGTCTGAGTATACCCTGCCACACCTATAGTGGCCAAAATCGATTTACAAAAGGGGGTGGTGATGAACAGAGTGTCTGAATTGAGCAGACCACTCTTACCCAGTCCAAAGATCAGGGCTTGATCCATCACCGTTATTTATCTCACTGCCCCATCCCAGCTCAGAACCTGGCTATATGCAAATCAGTCTGTCCCTGGCCCAGTGCATCATGGGAACAGGGCAGACTAAACTACCAAGCCAATTCTTTACCAGAAAGGAGACAAGCTACCGGGGACCAGTTTCTGGCATTTCAGCCTCTTCGGCCCGGCTTGCTTGAATCCTGATGGAGCAGTGAGAAAGGGACTCATGTCTGAGTATACCCTGCCACACCTATAGTGGCCAAAATCGATTTACAAAAGGGGGTGGTGATGAACAGAGTGTCTGAATTGAGCAGACCACTCTTACCCAGTCCAAAGATCAGGGCTTGATCCATCACCGTTATTTATCTCACTGCCCCATCCCAGCTCAGAACCTGGCTATATGCAAATCAGTCTGTCCCTGGCCCAGTGCATCATGGGAACAGGGCAGACTAAACTACCAAGCCAATTCTTTACCAGAAAGGAGACAAGCTACCGGGGACCGGTTTCTGGCATTTCAGCCTCTTCGGCCCGGCTTGCTTGAATCCTGATGGAGCAGTGAGAAAGGGACTCATGTCTGAGTATACCCTGCCACACCTATAGTGGCCAAAATCGATTTACAAAAGGGGGTGGTGATGAACAGAGTGTCTGAATTGAGCAGACCACTCTTACCCAGTCCAAAGATCAGGGCTTGATCCATCACCGTTATTTATCTCACTGCCCCATCCCAGCTCAGAACCTGGCTATATGCAAATCAGTCTGTCCCTGGCCCAGTGCATCATGGGAACAGGGCAGACTAAACTACCAAGCCAATTCTTTACCAGAAAGGAGACAAGCTACCGGGGACCGGTTTCTGGCATTTCAGCTTCTTCGGCCCGGCTTGCTTGAATCCTGATGGAGCAGTGAGAAAGGGACTCATGTCTGAGTATACCCTGCCACACCTATAGTGGCCAAAATCGATTTACAAAAGGGGGTGGTGATGAACAGAGTGTCTGAATTGAGCAGACCACTCTTACCCAGTCCAAAGATCAGGGCTTGATCCATCACCGTTATTTATCTCACTGCCCCATCCCAGCTCAGAACCTGGCTATATGCAAATCAGTCTGTCCCTGGCCCAGTGCATCATGGGAACAGGGCAGACTAAACTACCAAGCCAATTCTTTACCAGAAAGGAGACAAGCTACCGGGGACCGGTTTCTGGCATTTCAGCCTCTTCGGCCCGGCTTGCTTGAATCCTGATGGAGCAGTGAGAAAGGGACTCATGTCTGAGTATACCCTGCCACACCTATAGTGGCCAAAATCGATTTACAAAAGGGGGTGGTGATGAACAGAGTGTCTGAATTGAGCAGACCACTCTTACCCAGTCCAAAGATCAGGGCTTGATCCATCACCGTTATTTATCTCACTGCCCCATCCCAGCTCAGAACCTGGCTATATGCAAATCAGTCTGTCCCTGGCCCAGTGCATCATGGGAACAGGGCAGACTAAACTACCAAGCCAATTCTTTACCAGAAAGGAGACAAGCTACCGGGGACCGGTTTCTGGCATTTCAGCCTCTTCGGCCCGGCTTGCTTGAATCCTGATGGAGCAGTGAGAAAGGGACTCATGTCTGAGTATACCCTGCCACACCTATAGTGGCCAAAATCGATTTACAAAAGGGGGTGGTGATGAACAGAGTGTCTGAATTGAGCAGACCACTCTTACCCAGTCCAAAGATCAGGGCTTGA
Organism: Lissotriton vulgaris; assembly: GCF_964263255.1. Lineage (NCBI taxonomy): Eukaryota > Metazoa > Chordata > Amphibia > Caudata > Salamandridae > Lissotriton > Lissotriton vulgaris. Next base: position 503,962,847 of record NC_141687.1, on the reverse strand, counting down.
TCCATCACCGTTATTTATCTCACTGCCCCATCCCAGCTCAGAACCTGGCTATATGCAAATCAGTCTGTCCCTGGCCCAGTGCATCATGGGAACAGGGCAGACTAAACTACCAAGCCAATTCTTTACCAGAAAGGAGACAAGCTACCGGGGACCGGTTTCTGGCATTTCAGCCTCTTCGGCCCGGCTTGCTTGAATCCTGATGGAGCAGTGAGAAAGGGACTCATGTCTGAGTATACCCTGCCACACCTATAGTGGCCAAAATCGATTTACAAAAGGGGGTGGTGATGAACAGAGTGTCTGAATTGAGCAGACCACTCTTACCCAGTCCAAAGATCAGGGCTTGATCCATCACCGTTATTTATCTCACTGCCCCATCCCAGCTCAGAACCTGGCTATATGCAAATCAGTCTGTCCCTGGCCCAGTGCATCATGGGAACAGGGCAGACTAAACTACCAAGCCAATTCTTTACCAGAAAGGAGACAAGCTACCGGGGACCGGTTTCTGGCATTTCAGCCTCTTCGGCCCGGCTTGCTTGAATCCTGATGGAGCAGTGAGAAAGGGACTCATGTCTGAGTATACCCTGCCACACCTATAGTGGCCAAAATCGATTTACAAAAGGGGGTGGTGATGAACAGAGTGTCTGAATTGAGCAGACCACTCTTACCCAGTCCAAAGATCAGGGCTTGATCCATCACCGTTATTTATCTCACTGCCCCATCCCAGCTCAGAACCTGGCTATATGCAAATCAGTCTGTCCCTGGCCCAGTGCATCATGGGAACAGGGCAGACTAAACTACCAAGCCAATTCTTTACCAGAAAGGAGACAAGCTACCGGGGACCGGTTTCTGGCATTTCAGCCTCTTCGGCCCGGCTTGCTTGAATCCTGATGGAGCAGTGAGAAAGGGACTCATGTCTGAGTATACCCTGCCACACCTATAGTGGCCAAAATCGATTTACAAAAGGGGGTGGTGATGAACAGAGTGTCTGAATTGAGCAGACCACTCTTACCCAGTCCAAAGATCAGGGCTTGATCCATCACCGTTATTTATCTCACTGCCCCATCCCAGCTCAGAACCTGGCTATATGCAAATCAGTCTGTCCCTGGCCCAGTGCATCATGGGAACAGGGCAGACTAAACTACCAAGCCAATTCTTTACCAGAAAGGAGACAAGCTACCGGGGACCGGTTTCTGGCATTTCAGCCTCTTCGGCCCGGCTTGCTTGAATCCTGATGGAGCAGTGAGAAAGGGACTCATGTCTGAGTATACCCTGCCACACCTATAGTGGCCAAAATCGATTTACAAAAGGGGGTGGTGATGAACAGAGTGTCTGAATTGAGCAGACCACTCTTACCCAGTCCAAAGATCAGGGCTTGATCCATCACCGTTATTTATCTCACTGCCCCATCCCAGCTCAGAACCTGGCTATATGCAAATCAGTCTGTCCCTGGCCCAGTGCATCATGGGAACAGGGCAGACTAAACTACCAAGCCAATTCTTTACCAGAAAGGAGACAAGCTACCGGGGACCGGTTTCTGGCATTTCAGCCTCTTCGGCCCGGCTTGCTTGAATCCTGATGGAGCAGTGAGAAAGGGACTCATGTCTGAGTATACCCTGCCACACCTATAGTGGCCAAAATCGATTTACAAAAGGGGGTGGTGATGAACAGTGTCTGAATTGAGCAGACCACTCTTACCCAGTCCAAAGATCAGGGCTTGATCCATCACCGTTATTTATCTCACTGCCCCATCCCAGCTCAGAACCTGGCTATATGCAAATCAGTCTGTCCCTGGCCCAGTGCATCATGGGAACAGGGCAGACTAAACTACCAAGCCAATTCTTTACCAGAAAGGAGACAAGCTACCGGGGACCGGTTTCTGGCATTTCAGCCTCTTCGGCCCGGCTTGCTTGAATCCTGATGGAGCAGTGAGAAAGGGACTCATGTCTGAGTATACCCTGCCACACCTATAGTGGCCAAAATCGATTTACAAAAGGGGGTGGTGATGAACAGAGTGTCTGAATTGAGCAGACCACTCTTACCCAGTCCAAAGATCAGGGCTTGATCCATCACCGTTATTTATCTCACTGCCCCATCCCAGCTCAGAACCTGGCTATATGCAAATCAGTCTGTCCCTGGCCCAGTGCATCATGGGAACAGGGCAGACTAAACTACCAAGCCAATTCTTTACCAGAAAGGAGACAAGCTACCGGGGACCGGTTTCTGGCATTTCAGCCTCTTCGGCCCGGCTTGCTTGAATCCTGATGGAGCAGTGAGAAAGGGACTCATGTCTGAGTATACCCTGCCACACCTATAGTGGCCAAAATCGATTTACAAAAGGGGGTGGTGATGAACAGAGTGTCTGAATTGAGCAGACCACTCTTACCCAGTCCAAAGATCAGGGCTTGATCCATCACCGTTATTTATCTCACTGCCCCATCCCAGCTCAGAACCTGGCTATATGCAAATCAGTCTGTCCCTGGCCCAGTGCATCATGGGAACAGGGCAGACTAAACTACCAAGCCAATTCTTTACCAGAAAGGAGACAAGCTCTGCTTAATTCAGAGACTCTGTCCCTCACCACCCCTTGTTGTAAATATCATTTCGCAAATGGGCAGTGATTGGTCTGAAGTCCCGCCGCTTCTGGAGGGTGATGACCATTAAATCCTGGAATAGAAGAGGAGTTTTCCCCTGAAATTGAAGTAGATATGCGTCCCAGGCCCTGCGAAAAATAGACTCTATCAGTTGAAAGGCATGCACAAATACCAATATGTCTGCAAAAGAGCCATTTGTTGCTGTAGTTGGGTCCACTCCACTCAGTGGAACCAGTCTAACTTCATCTCAACCTCCTCTGAGACTTCCACGATATGGCGAACGAGGGCACCAACATATTCCCCCATATCAGCTCGCTTGGCAGTCGCCGGGACCTCTCAGATGAAGATATTGTTACTTCGGGAGCTGTTTTCTAACTTTGGTATGTGCCTGTTGATCAATTTTATATTCTTTAAGGAAAAGCACCTCTTGATGTAGCCATTTGATCTCCTCCTCATGCTCGGTCTCCTTACCCTGCAGCATAGCGACACGCTTCCCCACCTCATCAAACTAATGGCATACTGCACGTAGATTAGAAAAGAAATCTTTCTTGGCTGCTTGTAGGTCTTTACGAAGTTAGGCGAACAAAGCTTCCAGGAGGGAGCAGATCACCAGACTCTCCACATCCTCAGAGTCAGGGGTGATCCACAGTCACAGCATACTTAGTGTCGCTAGGGGGTTCTCCCGATAGGTTTCCTCAGCATATTCCGGAGGGAGTGATCCTTTTTGGCTTGGCATGAGGACATAGCTCTGGCTCCAAATCAAAATTGCAACAGGCATCTTGTAGTGGAAGCCAGCTTTAGGATGAGGTCCAGGAAGCACGAATACTGGTCTCAGGCCCGCGTGTGTGGAGAGCAAGGACTGAGGCACCTCAAAAATCCCTCCAGTAGACTGGGAACCAAGGAAAGGGCCTCAAGGGTAAAAGGCCATGGTAGTTTTATCAGACTGACCTAGTTTCCTGTCTTGCTTTACACTCCCAAATAAAATTAATTCAGCACTCCCCAGCAGAGGCACTCGGTAAAGCAAGAAAGCACCCGGAAAGGGGTCTTCAGACTCATTAAATGAGGGACACCAAAAGGCAAGTTTCAGAATAAAGCGTGGGGTTTTATTCGTGCAGCACTCTGCAACCGAAAGGTTTTCCCAAATGTCAAATTAATCAGGTTAGACAACATGCAAATATATGTAAATATACTTATATTTATGTGCAAGCAAATAATAATGAAACACACAAAATAATCAAATGCATGGGATAAAACATGAGCAGATAATTATGGTAAAACACTTACAAGTCACATAATAATGAAACATTCATAAGTGAAATGCAAGGGAGCAAAACCTAAGCAGATATTAATAATGGAACATTTACAAGTGACATGCAAAGGAGCAAAACCTAAGCAAATAATAAATATACAGGAGAATAACTGTATGTACATAAATATATAATTAAGAACATAAATACTTAACAGGTTGGTCACTCAACACACAGACAAAAACACATTTAGAAGTAACTATATATCCATGCTTATATCTTAATACTAATAATTAGAGAAAATACCTCACCGGCTGTAATATCTTCATCTTGGCCCTCACAAGACTGGGGATTCAAAAATTGCAGTCCCTGGGGTCACGAGACTCACCAAGCCGGCAAATGCAGCACTGAGCAGATATGTGCACTTCTCAGGAGAGAACCTAGTTTTCGAGCCAAGTAACCCAAGTTTTTATAATATTCTCAATGCACCAAGACACCCTGTACATCAAGGAAACTTACTGGTGCTGGCCAGACTCCTGCAGGCATTCAAAGGATTCCTTACGCATTCCCCTTCCACACCCACACTACATGTTCCAGCCCCTTATCTTGGTGAAGATTGAGAACGCAGAAAACATCTCCAAAAGTACAGAAAACACTCTTAAAGAGGAAAATGATCTTGAACACAAATACCCTGAATAATCATGCGTAACATGGGTGCCTGCTTGTGTGTGCAGAACTCAGGCCATACAGAGTCAGAATTGATGGCGTTAGTGAATGTTAAAGTTAGGCTACTGTGATGGCTGTTTAGACTGTTCTCCTACTTACCATAGCGCGGGGACCCGCCTTTGGGCGTAAACCAGGCGCTTTATAAAACTCCCTAATAATAATAATAAAGTAAATAGTTTAATCTTAATTTCCCAATGTACAACATAATGCTGGTTTGTGCACCACTGCCGACAGCACCACATCCCGAGACAGAGAAGTACATTCCACATATTTCTTTCTCTCATGCTTTCAAATGCACATCCCACATGTTCTGTTCCAGGCAAGGCTGTTCTGCTCTGTGCTGAGGAGAAGGTAAACACTCTGAAGCTATAAGAAGACACAAAATGAAATTGCAAGTCAAAATGCAAGTGCACAAAGAATGATGTCGTTCATTCAAGATGGAGTAAGTTAAAACATAAAGAGTCAATTAGAATACTGGTAGTCAATTAAAATACTGGTAGTCAAAGGTTATCATATTATCCTAAGACATATGAGTGAATATAGCACTACATTCCACCCCATGACCTTTGACTACCGTAATATATATATCTAAAATCAACTTTTTGAGTGAAAGCTTGAATACAAAATTAAACACACATTAAAACTGTGACATTATAAAATCATGACACACATTAATATAAAGGTTCCAACAAAGATAACTCATGTTATCTAGTAATAACTTGGCTACAAAAACATGTTTGAGAAATGCACAAATAGAATCAAATATGTTACCTTATTAATGCTCCTAGTGTTATAAATGGCTAATCCTGGAGTGTCTACTATTAAAGCAGCCAAGCTTATGTATTATAATACCATCTTTAGCTAGCTGAACAGTTTATCTTGTACTCGGAGTATAAACTGCTGAATTCAATGAATATATCATCCATCAGTCCTATCAGTGTGAATGTACATCACCCTCCTATTATATTTAAAAACAGTATCCTTTCACATTTGTCAGTCAAAGGTATGCTTGGAATCATCATTTTGATCAAACTGGACTTGTATTGCAATTTCAGAGTCAGTCACATTTGAGCACGTAAAAAATAACCTGAAAAAAATAGTCTGTGCTCATTGGTTTTAGTGAAGGACGTCAGCAAAGGTGTCAGTCTTGGCTGTCAGGTGGTCACTTCAGGGTTGGGGGCTCCCGCAACCTCACGCCCCCACTCAGACACAGGCACCCACACAGTGGGGAAGTGTATCCAACACACCAAATACTTCACCTTATGATCTAGGAAAGAAAAAAGTATCACTCTTCTCGAAAGCAAATTTTTTCAGAAAGCGCATGTTCTTCTTTTTTAGGTCGAGCCTAGCGGCAGCTCTCATACACTGCTCACTCTGCGATACTGCTGTAGTAGAGTATGGGAGAGAAGCCGTGCCCACTCTCCTCCCATATTTTTCATTGGCTTGTGTCATTGTCTTTCGTAAATGCTGCCTTTGGATTCGTTAATAGGCTTGTTAGTCCCTCCTTAGTACAGCCTTGTCTTGATTTTTTACCCTCCCATGGCGACTTGCCCTTTTACTTTGGTTGTTACACGGGACCTGTTATTTAGTCTGTAAGCACTATCTACTTTATTGAGTTTCTCGTACTGCAGGCCTGACATGCAATGCTTCAGCTGCAACCACTTGTGTGTTTTTTAAGCAGCACGGCCACCCCCGTAACACGGGTGCCTTCTTTTAATCACTTTACCCAGCATTTTCTTGTGTCTGTAAAATTCCCCCCTCAAGTCAAATGGATTTAGAAAATATTAGCGAAAGCCATGTGAATTCCAAGTAGCACATAATCCTGTGCTAATGGGTTCAAGCTAACAACAGCATATCTGTGTTACACGTCATCTATACTAAAGCCATGTGAATTCCACGTAGCTCCTAATCCTGTGCTAATGGGCTCAAGCTGACAACAGCATATCTGTGTTACACGTCATCTGTACTAAAGCCACCTGACCGGTTGTTTTCAAAAGCCTGTTTTATTAACAACACCACCACCACTAACTACAACCACCACCAATACCACCTCCAATATCACCACCTCCACCAATACCACCACCACCAATACAACCAATACCACCACCATCACCAATACCACCACCACCACTACAACCAGCACAATACCACCACCAATACCACTACACCCAATACCACCACCGCCACCCATACCACCATCAGCAATACCAATACCACCAATACCACTGCCACGAAATTCACTACCACCAATACTACCACCACCACCAATAACACCACCACCACCAATACCACCACCCCCTATACCACCAATACCACCACCAATACCACCACCATCAATACCAACGCCACCACCAATACCACCACAACCAATACTACCAATACCACAACCACTAATACCACCACCACCACCACCAATACCACCGCCAATGCCAATACCATCAATACCACCACCACCAATACCACCACCACTACTACCACCACTACCACCAATACCACCACCAAGACCAATGCCATCACCAAGACCAATGCCATCACCAACACCACCACCACTACCACCATTATCACCACCACCAATATACTACCACCAATACCACCACCATCAGTACCACCACCTCCAATACCACCACTGCCTCCAATACAACCACCACCAATGCCACTACAAATGCCACCACTACTGCTATACCACCAATACCATCACCACCAATACAACCTTCACCAGGTGACCAATGACCACAAGCAATACCACCACCCCCAATACTACCACCACCACCAACACCAATACCACCACCACCACTACCACCACCAATACCACCTCTAATACTATCACCAATATATCCACCAATACCACCACCAATACTTCCACCAATACGACCACCACCAATACCACCACCACCACCACCAATGTCACCACCACCAATACCACCACCAGCAATATCACCACCACCAATCCAATAAAACCACTACCAATACCACCACCAGTACCACCACCAACACCAACACCACCCTTATACCACTAATACCACTATAAATATCACCACCACCAATACCACCACCACCAATGTCACCAATATCACCACCACCACCTCCAATACCACCACCAATACCAGCACCACCAATCCCATCACCAATCAATACAACCACCACCAATACCACTGCCACTAATACCAATACCACCATCACTGCTAATACCACCAATACCACCACCAGTAATACCACAATCACTATCAATGCCGCCACCACCACCAATACCACCACTTATACCAATACCACCACCAATATCTTCATAACCAGTACCACCACCAATACCACCAGTACCACCTACACCAATACCATTACCAATACCATTACCACCACCAATATCACCACCAATACAACCACCATCAACACCACCAATACCACCACCAATTCCACCACCACCAATACCACCGCTACCACCAATACCACCACCACCAATAACACCACCATTAATACCACCACCACCATCGATAAACCACAACCAATACTACCAATACCACTACCAATGCCACCACCACCACCAATGCCAATACCACCACTAATACCACCACCACCACTATTACCACCACCAATAATACCACCACCACCAATACCACCACCACCACTACCACCAGCACCACCAATACCACCACCAACACTGCTACCACCACCAAACCCAACACCACCTCAACCATTACCATCATCAATACAACCACCAATGCCACAACCAATACCACACCACTATTACCACCACCACTATTACCACCACCACTAATATCATCACCACCACCATCACCAATACCCCCTTCTCCACCACCACCAATACCACTACCACCAATACCACCACTGTCAATACCACCACCAATACCACCATCACCAAGACCACCACCAACAATCCAATACAACCAACACCCATACCAATACTACCACCACTACAACCAATACCACCACCAACACCACCAGCAATGCAACCTTCACCAGCAAAACCACCACCAATACTACCACTAATACCCGCACCACTAATACCCGCACCACCAATACCACCACCACCAATACCACCTTCACCACCAATACCACCACCACCAATATGACCACCAATACCACCACCAATACCACCACCAATACCACCACCAATGCCACCACTACTACCACCACCCCCATCACCACCTCAACCATTACCATCACCAATACAACCACCAATGCCACAACCAATACCACCACCACTATTACCACAACCACTAACACCACCAATACCACCACCACCACACCAATACCGCCATCACCAATAACCCCACCTCCTCCACCACCACCAATACAACTGCCACCACTGCCAATGCCACCACCAATACCACCACCACCAAGACCACCACCACCAATCCAATACAACCACCACCCATACCAATACCACCGCCACTACCACCAATACCACCACCAATGCCACCACCACCACTGCTAATACCACCACCAGCAATACCACCTTCACCAGCAAAACCACCACCATCAATACTACCACCAATACGAGCACCACTAATACCCACACCACCAATACCACCAATACCATCTTCACTACCAATACCACCACCACCACCAATATGACCACCAATACCACCACCACTCCCAATACCACCACCAACACCAATACTTCCACTACTATCACCACCACCAATCCCACCAAAACCACCACCCATACCACCACCACCTCTACCACAACCAATACCACCACCACTATTACCACCACCACTAACACCACCAATACCACCACCACCACACCAATACCGCCATCACCAATAACCCCACCTCCTCCACCACCACCAATACAACTGCCACCACTGCCAATACCACCACCAATACCACCACCACCAAGACCACCACCACCAATCCAATACAACCACCACCCATACCAATACCACCGCCACTACCACCAATACCACCACCAATACCACCATCACCAAGACCACCACCAACAATCCTATACCACCACCAATACCAGCACCACCAATCCCATCACCAATCAATACAACCACCACCAATACCACTGCCACTAATACCAATACCACCATCACTGCTAATACCACCAATACCACCACCAGTAATACCACAATCACTATCAATGCCACCACCACCACCAATACCACCACTTATACCAATACCACCACCAATATCTTCATAACCAGTACCACCACCAATACCACCAGTACCACCTACACCAATACCATTACCAATACCATTACCACCACCAATATCACCACCAATACAACCACCATCAACACCACCAATACCACCACCAATTCCACCACCACCAATACCACCGCTACCACCAATACCACCACCACCAATAACACCACCATTAATACCACCACCACCATCGATAAACCACAACCAATACTACCAATACCACTACCAATGCCACCACCACCACCAATGCCAATACCACCACTAATACCACCACCACCACTATTACCACCACCAATAATACCACCACCACCAATACCACCACCACCACTACCACCAGCACCACCAATACCACCACCAACACTGCTACCACCACCAAACCCAACACCACCTCAACCATTACCATCATCAATACAACCACCAATGCCACAACCAATACCACACCACTATTACCACCACCACTAATACCATCACCACCACCATCACCAATACCCCCTTCTCCACCACCACCAATACCACCACTGTCAATACCACCACCAATACCACCATCACCAAGACCACCACCAACAATCCAATACAACAAACACCCATACCAATACTACCACCACTACAACCAATATCACCACCAACACCACCAGCAATGCAACCTTCACCAGCAAAACCACAACCAATACTACCACTAATACCCGCACCACTAATACCCGCACCACCAATACCACCACCACCAATACCACCTTCACCACCAATACCACCACCACCAATATGACCACCAATACCACCACCAATACCACCACCAATGCCACCACTACTACCACCACCCCCATCACCACCTCAACCATTACCATCACCAATACAACCACCAATGCCACAACCAATACCACCACCACTATTACCACAACCACTAACACCACCAATACCACCACCACCACACCAATACCGCCATCACCAATAACCCCACCTCCTCCACCACCACCAATACAACTGCCACCACTGCCAATGCCACCACCAATACCACCAAGACCACCACCACCAATCCAATACAACCACCACCCATACCAATACCACCGCCACTACCACCAATACCACCACCAATGCCACCACCACCACTGCTAATACCACCACCAGCAATACCACCTTCACCAGCAAAACCACCACCATCAATACTACCACCAATACGAGCACCACTAATACCCACACCACCAATACCACCAATACCATCTTCACTACCAATACCACCACCACCACCACCAATATGACCACCAATACCACCACCACTCCCAATACCACCACCAACACCAATACTTCCACTACTATCACCACCACCAATCCCACCAAAACCACCACCCATACCACCACCACCTCTACCACAACCAATACCACCACCACTATTACCACCACCACTAACACCACCAATACCACCACCACCACACCAATACCGCCATCACCAATAACCCCACCTCCTCCACCACCACCAATACAACTGCCACCACTGTCAATACTACCACCAATACCACCACCACCAAGACCACCACCACCAATCCAATACAACCACCACTCATACCAATACTACCGCCACTACCACCAATACCACCACCAATGCCACCACCACCACTGCTAATACCACCACCAGCAATACCACCTTCACCAGCAGAACCACCACCACCAATACTACCACCAATACGAGCACCACTAATACCCACACCAACAATACCACCACCACCAATACCATCTTCACTACCAATACCACCACCACCACCAATATGACCACCAATACCACCACCACTCCCAATACCACCACCAACACCAATACTTCCACTACTATCACCACCACCAATCCCACCAAAACCACCACCCATACCACCACCACCTCCACCAATACCACCACTACCACCAATGTCACCACCACCAATAATATCACCACCACCAATACCACCACCACCAATACCACCACCACCAATCCAATACAACCACCACAACCACTACCACTAATACCACCACCACCACCGCCAATACCACCACCATCAATACCACCACCATTACCGTGTTGACGGGTGGTTCATCCATCCCCTGGTCTTCTCTGTTCTGGCCCCCTTCCCTTGGTTTCCCACCTGTCCCCTCTTCCTCAGTAAAAACTTTAGGTATCAAGCTCAATTCTCAACTCACTCTTCACTCCCAGGTCAGTTCTGTGGTGTCCTCTTCCTTTCTCTCACTGCGTACTATACGCAAGGTGTCTCGCTTTTTTTCTTTTCACGCCCTGAAACTGATCACCTTGGCGATGGTCATCTCCCGCCTGGATTACGGCAACGCCCTATATGCCAGTATACCTGCATATAGTCTTAGACGGTTGCAACAGATCCAGAACCAGGCGGCGCGCCTGGTGTTCAAACTACCAAAATTCCACCATGTCACCCCCCTTCTTAAATCTTTACATTGGCTCCCCGTTCGTGAACGTGTCCAGTTCAAGCTGGCCTCTATCACCTTCCAAGCGAGACTGGGCACGGCACCGGCCTTCATCTCTTCCGAGATCACTCCCTATGTCCCCACTAGAGACCTCCGCTCATCCACCCAGGCCCTTCTTACGGTCCCGCGCTTTCAGAGGAAGAAATGGGGCGGTTCGAAATTTGCGACCCTTGCTCCACTCCTCTGGAATTCCCTGCCCCCTGAGCTCAGAACCTTGACTCTTTACTCCCAGTTCAGAAAACAACTTAAGACTCTTTTGTTTTCTAAAGCCTTTAATTAACTGTTCCTCCCATAGTCTGAATTGCTCTACTTTACATTGGCCAGTTTACCCTGTTTTCTGTAAGTTGTAGCGCCATGAAGCCGCTGGCGAACGTGCGCTTAATAAATAATTTTAAATTCAATTTTTTTAAATTCATATTACCAATCCAAAACAACCACCACCAACAATGCCACCATCAATACCACCACCACTGCTAATACCACCAATACCGCCACCACCAATACCGCCACCACCAATGCCACCACCAATATCACCACCACCAATAACAATATCATCACCACCACTAATACCACCACCACCACCAATACCAACACCACCAATACGATCACCAATACCACCACTACCCCCACCAGCACCAATACCACCACCACTAGTCAAGTCAAGTCAAGTCAGAGAATTTATATAGCGCACTACATACCCAGAGGGTCTCAAGGCGCTTAGAAAGGGGAGGAGGATTACTTGTCAAATATCCACGTTTTAAGTTGCTTTCTGAATGCTAGGTGGTTCTGGGTAAGGCGAAGGTAAGCGGGGAGTGAGTTCCATGTTTTAGCAGCCAGGTATGAGAAGGATCTGCCTCCCATGGTGGTCTTGTTGATGCGAGGTACAGTGGCGACGGCTTGGTTGGAAGAACGTAGTTGGCGGGAGGGGGTGTAGAAGGACAGTCGAGAGTTGAGGCATTCTGGTCCGATGTCATAGAGTGATTTGTGTGCGTGGGTTAGCAGTCGGAAAGTGATCCTCTTATTGACGGGTAGCCAGTGGAGGCCTTTAAGGTGACCAGAGATGTGTTCGTTGCGTGGAATGTCTAGTATGATCCTGGCTGAGGCGTTTTGGATTCGTTGGAGTTTCTTCTGGAGTTTAGCGGTAGTGCCTGCGTAGAGGGTGTTTCCGTAGTCCAGTCGGCTCGTGACCAGAGCATGGGTGACTGTTTTCCTTGTTTCGGTGGGGATCCAGCGAAATGTTTTTCTGAGCATGCGAAGAATGTTGAAGCAGGAAGAGGATACGGCGCTGACTTGTCTGTTCATTGAGAGTGAAGAATCCAGGATGACGCCTAGGTTCCGTGCGTGGTCTGTCGGGATGGGTGCTTTTCCAAGGGCTTCCGGCCACCAGGAGTCGTCCCATGCAGAGGGGGATGTACCTAAGATGAGGACTTCTGTTTTGTCTGAGTTCAGTTTCAGACGGCTTTGTTTCATCCATTCGGCAACTTCTTTCATTCCTTCGTGTAGGTTAGTTTTGGCGGTGCTGGGGTCATTGGTGAGAGAAAGGATTAGTTGAGTGTCATCCGCGTAAGAGATGATGTTGAGGTTGTGTTGGCGGGCGATGGTCGCGAGGGGGCTCATGTATACGTTGAAGAGGGTGGGGCTGAGTGAGGATCCTTGTGGTACGCCACAGATGACTTCAGTGGCCTCGGACTTGAATGGTGGGAGGCGGACTCTCTGGGTTCTTCCGGTGAGGAACGAGGTGATCCATTCAAGTGCTTTTCCTTGGATTCCGATGTTATTGAGGCGTTGTAGAAGGGTGCTGTGGCAGACTGTGTCGAATGCTGCAGAGAGGTCGAGGAGGATGAGGGCGACTGTGTCTCCATTGTCCAGTAGAGTTCGAATGTCGTCTGTTGCTGCGATGAGGGCGGTCTCAGTGCTGTGTTTTGCTCGGAAGCCAGATTGTGAGGAGTCGAGGGATTTGTTGGCTTCGAGGAAGGCGGCGAGCTGGTTGTTGACAGCTTTCTCGATGACTTTGGCCGGGAATGGAAGGAGCGAGATGGGGCGGTAATTTTTGAGTTTGGTGGGGTCCGCTGTGGGTTTTTTCAGAAGGGCGGTGAGTTCAGCGTGTTTCCAGTCTTCCGGGAAGGTGGCGGAGTTGAAGGAGCAGTTGATGACGTCTCGGAGGTGCGGTGCTATGACGGAGTCAGCTTTGTTGAAGATGTGGTGAGGACATGGGTCTGTGGGGGATCCTGAGTGGATGGAATTCATCAGGCGGATTGTGTCCTCAGTGGAGATTGGGTTCCAGTCGTTAAGGGTGTTCACGGGGGGAGAATGTTCAGCAAATGGTAGGGTGGGTTGGTTTCCGGGTTGGTTGTCGAAGCTGTTGTGGATGTCTGCAATCTTGTTGTGGAAGAATGAGGCTAGGGAGTCGCAGAGGGCTTGAGAGGGGGTGATGTCGTTGGAGTTGGCCGAGGGATTGGAAAATTCCTTGACGATGTTGAAAAGTTCCTTGCTGTTGTGGGCGTTGTTGTCAAGTCGATCCTTGAATGCTGTTTTCTTGGCCTTACGGATTAGTTGGTGGTGAGTGCAGGTGGCGTTTTTGAAGGCGTCCTTGGTGCTAGCGGTTGGGTCTTTTTTCCAGGCCTTTTCAAGGGAGCGGCAGAGTTTCTTGGACTTCTTAAGATCATCGTTGAACCATGAGGCCTTTTTGCTGCCAGGTTTGCTTTGACGTTTTTTCAGTGGTGCTAAGGTGTCGGCGGTGTTGGATAACCATAGGGTGAGGTTGGCGGCGGCTTCGTTTGCGTTAGAAGAGTGGTCTGGGGTGTTTAGAAGGAGCGATGCAGAGATCTGGTCCGTGGTGATTTTGTTTGCAGAGTTGGTTGGAGGTGGTTGGTGGGTTTTGGTTTGTTGTAGGTGAAGTGGACGCAGCTGTGGTCAGTCCAGAGGAGATCCGTAGTGTGGCTGAAGGAGACATGATTGCTGGAGGTGAAGATGGGGTCGAGTGTGTGACCTGCGATGTGGGTGGGGGAAGTGACTAGTTGTTTAAGTCCGAGGTTGGCGAGGTTGTCTAAGAGGGTGGCGGTGTTGCGGTCGTTGATCTTTTCAAGGTGAAAGTTGAGGTCTCCCAGAAGGATGTAGTCTTTGGAGGGGAGCGCGTGTGGGGTGATGAAGTCCGTGATGTCTTCACTGAATTTTGCGCGGGGTCCTGGTGGTCTGTAGAGGAGGGTGCCTCTGAGAGTGGTCTTGGGGTCGATGTGGATCTGGAAGTGAAGGTGTTCAGAGTTGGCGAGGTTGGCGTCAGAGCTGGTTGAGATGCGGATTGATTTCTTATGGACGATAGCGATACCTCCTCCTGTGTGGTTGGTGCGGTCCTTGCGAGTGATCTTATAGTCTTCAGGGATGGCAATGGTGATGTCTGGGGCGGAGGAAGCGTTCATCCAAGTTTCTGTTAGGAAGGCGACGTCTGGAGAGATGGTGTCTAGTAGATTCCATAGGTCAATGGCGTGTCTGTGGACCGATCGGGTGTTGAGAAGGATGCATTGTAGGTGGTTGGGGTCGGGAATCTGTGTTGTGGTCATAGCGGAGGTGTTGTCGGTGCCGATGAATTTGCAGGAGTAGCAGGAGAAAGGTCCATGGGTGTGTCCAGGAGCGGCTTGGACGCAGTTGGGGGCGCGGCCGGGGTTGAGGGCTAGGAGGGTGGCGGCATCGTAGGTAATGCAAGAGGGCTGGGAGGAACGGGGGCCAGGGGGTATGGCGCTGGGCGCGGTCCGGGCGCGGACGGGCGTAGACGGGCTTACCTTTGGCGCACCTTCGGCGTGGCCGAAGCGCGTGGACGCTGCGCGTAGGGGCATCTGCCTTAAATGGTGGATGGGGGCGGAGCGTGGGAGGGGCCGCTGGGAGGCGGTATCGGGGAGGGTAGGCGGGCCAGGAGACTGCACAACAAATGGAATGGGAGGGGAACGTGAGACGAGGCAGAGGGCACAGGAATTCCAAAATGAATAAACAAGTGGCGCAGAAGCTATACAATGCAGCAGTATCAGGCAGCACCTTCAGTTCGGCGAGAAAATACCACGATAAATATTATGAGAGCACACAAAAGCACAAATCAGGGGGCGTGACTCAGCGCTGGTTAAGGTAGAGAGCGCCAGCAATAACAAGCGCTACGATACCACAGAGCAGTTCCCAACAGCGCTGGGAGGAGGTTCACGCTCGGGTCTGCAAGCAGGAAGCGTGGAGGAGCGTCCGTGATGGACAGGGTCCAGACGGTCACAGCGCTGGAAGGGGGGAGGTCAGCAAGGTATTCGTGGGTGGGAGGGGCCGCTGGGAGGCGGTATCGGGGAGGGTAGGTGGGCCAGGAGACTGCACAACAAATGGAATGGGAGGGGAACGTGAGACGAGGCAGAGGGCACAGGAATTCCAAAATGAATAAACAAATGGCGCAGAAGCTATACAATGCAGCAGTATCAGGCAGCACCTTCAGTTCGGCGAGAAAATACCACAATAAATATTATGAAAGCACACAAAAGCACAAATCAGGGGGCGTGACTCAGCGCTGGTTAAGGTAGAGAGCGCCAGCAATAACAAGCGTTACTATACCACAGAGCAGTTCCCAACAGCGCTGGGAGGAGGTTCACGCTCGGGTCTGCAAGCAGGAAGCGTGGAGGAGCGTCCGTGATGGACAGGGTCCAGACCGTCACAGCGCTGGAAGGGGGGAGGTCAGCAAGGTATTCGTGGGTGGGAGGGGCCGCTGGGAGGCGGTATCGGGGAGGGTAGGCGGGCCAGGAGACTGCACAACAAATGGAATGGGAGGGGAACGTGAGACGAGGCAGAGGGCACAGGAATTCCAAAATGAATAAACAAATGGCGCAGAAGCTATACAATGCAGCAGTATCAGGCAGCACCTTCAGTTCGGCGAGAAAATACCACGATAAATATTATGAAAGCACACAAAAGCACAAATCAGGGGGCGTGACTCAGCGCTGGTTAAGGTAGAGAGCGCCAGCAATAACAAGCGTTACGATACCACAGAGCAGTTCCCAACAGCGCTGGGAGGAGGTTCACGCTCGGGTCTGCAAGCAGGAAGCGTGGAGGAGCGTCCGTGATGGACAGGGTCCAGACGGTCACAGCGCTGGAAGGGGGGAGGTCAGCAAAGTATTCGTGGGTGGGAGGGGCCGCTGGGAGGCGGTATCGGGGAGGGTAGGCGGGCCAGGAGACTGCACAACAAATGGAATGGGAGGGGAACGTGAGACGAGGCAGAGGGCACAGGAATTCCAAAATGAATAAACAAGTGGCGCAGAAGCTATACAATGCAGCAGTATCAGGCAGCACCTTCAGTTCGGCGAGAAAATACCACGATAAATATTATGAAAGCACACAAAAGCACAAATCAGGGGGCGTGACTCAGCGCTGGTTAAGGTAGAGAGCGCCAGCAATAACAAGCGTTACGATACCACAGAGCAGTTCCCAACAACGCTGGGAGGAGGTTCACGCTCGGGTCTGCAAGCAGGAAGCGTGGAGGAGCGTCCGTGATGGACAGGGTCCAGACGGTCACAGCGCTGGAAGGGGGGAGGTCAGCAAGGTATTCGTGGGTGGGAGGGGCCGCTGAGAGGCGGTATCGGGGAGGGTAGGCGGGCCAGGAGACTGCACAACAAATGGAATGGGAGGGGAACGTGAGACGAGGCAGAGGGCACAGGAATTCCAAAATGAATAAACAAATGGCGCAGAAGCTATACAATGCAGCAGTATCAGGCAGCACCTTCAGTTCGGCGAGAAAATACCACGATAAATATTATGAAAGCACACAAAAGCACAAATCAGGGGGCGTGACTCCGCGCTGGTTAAGGTAGAGAGCGCCAGCAATAACAAGCGTTACGATACCACAGAGCAGTTCCCAACAGCGCTGGGAGGAGGTTCACGCTCGGGTCTGCAAGCAGGAAGCGTGGAGGAACGTCCGTGATGGACAGGGTCCAGACGGTCACCACCAATACCACTACCACCAATACTACCAATGCCACTAATACCACCACCAATACCACCACTAATACCACCACCAATACATCCACCAATACAACCACCTCCACCAATACCACTACTACCAATACCACCACCACCACCAATACCACCACTACCAACCCAATACAACCACCTCCAATACCACCACCACTACCACCACCACCACCAATACCACCACCACCAATGCCACCACAACTGCTAGTACCACCAATACGACTACCACCAATACCACCTTCACCAGCAATACCACCACCAGCAATACCACCACCACCAATACCACCACCACTACTAATACCAGCACCACCAATACCACCGCCAACAGTACCGTCACCAATACCACCACCAATAACACCACTCCCAATACCACCACCATCACCACCAATACCACTTATTCCACCACAGCCACTACCACCACCACCAATACCACCACCAGTACCTCCACTATGAATACCATCACCACCACCAATACCACCACCACAATACCATTAATACACCACTGATACATCCAGCAATACCACCACCAATACCACCACCACTAATATCCCCACCAATACCACCACCAATGTCACTACCACCAATATCAACACCACCACCAATACCACCACTACCAATACCAACAATACCGCCATCACCAATACCACTACCACCACCACCAATCAAATCCAACCCTTACCAATACAAATACCACCAACAGTACCACCAAAACCAATACAACCACCACCAATAGCCCCACTAATACCACCACCACCACTAATACCACTAATACCGCCACCAATACCACCACCAATACCACCACCACCAATACCACCAGTACCACCACCAATCCAACACAACCACCACCAATAGCACTAACACTACCACCAATACCACCAATACCACCACCAATACCACCAACACCAATTCCACCACTACCACCAATACCACCCCCACTAATACCACCATCACCACCACCATCAATACCACCACCAATAATACCACCACCAAGATCACCATGACCAATACCACCACCAATACCACCAGCACTACCACCACCAATACCATTACCACCACCACTAATACTACCACCAATACTGCCAACACCACCACCACCACCAGGGGCCAGGAACTCTGCCCTTTGCTTTCAAAATAGGTATTGTTACACTTCACAACATCTTGGACGCTTGAAGCAAACCCTAAATCCAGGCTTTTTTCACAATATTGACCCCAGCAGTTGTAATCTTAGCTGTAAGTACTGCTCTTTCTGATAGATACATCTGCCGTGTGGATTCCTCACCTTGTGAATATCCCCCTTGCGCCAGCAACATTCGGAAATTCTTTTTCGTAGCCTCGCGCCGACGTGGATAGGACGTCACAGAGACACGGCTCCGCTCGCGACTCCGCTGACGTCAACGACGCCTACAATAGGCCCACGCCGGCGTGATGACATCAGTTCCCTTTTTTCCGCGTCGTCAACGCTAACGGTTATCGGGAATCTCTGTAGCCTACTGGTACTTTGTTGCCGTTTTGTAACTTAATTCTGCTTCTCTGTATCCTGTCTCTTCGAGGATGTCATCCAAGAAGACTGGCTTCAAGCCCTGCAGGGAGTGCGGTAAAATGATGTCCATTACCGACCCCCATGAAGACTGCATCTGGTGTTTAAGTTCCGACCATGATGTGGAGGATTGTTCTTAGTGTCGGAAGATGAATCCGAAGGCCCTGAGGGAGAGAGAAGCCAAACTTCTGGTTGCGAAGGTGAAAGCTGGAAAGGAGAAGTCGTCGAGGTCTCGTTCTCGAAGGGCGAGGTCGAAGTCCAGGGCGAGGTCGAGGTCTGCTTCTCGAGAGAGGTCGTCTTCGAAGTCGGCGTCGGATCATGTTTCGAAGTCGAAGAAGAAGCACAAGAAGAGGAGACATGAGTCCCGACGTCGCTCTGGTAAGGAGTCGGGCTCGAGGTCGAGGTCGAGGTCACCGAAGAAGGTACGTTCGAAGGTGGTTACCCTCGAAGTCTCCGAGCATGAAGGTGAGGCCTCGCCTTCTGAGTCGCGTGGTCGGTCTCCATATCCGGCTCTGGATGCTTCACCGGTCCCGAATCCGTCTCCGGCGCCGTCCCCGGCCCGAGAAGAGGAAGAGGCCCGGGAGGACGTGGATTCTGCTCCTGTCGATGAACCGAATTCGATCCCTCAACAGGACCGGCCTGATGGTTTTCAGCCGCCCTTTCCTGCTCCAGGCCAGGAGGAGGGTGTGGTACCCCTCTGGTGCACCTTCGGGTCCCATGGGTCCTTTGGCTTTCAGCCTGGGAGTTCCTCACTCCTATCCTCCGGCTCCGTTTATGCCTTACATGCCGGCTCCGACGCCGCATTGTCAAATCCCGGCTCCGCCGAAGTCGTCGACGCCGATTCCGGCGTCGCCTGCTCCTGATCATCCTCGAGGGCATTCTTCTGTGCCGTCGGATTCGATACCGGCGCCGGCCCCGAATCCGTCGAAGCCGCTGGTGGATCCGGCTGCGAGGCGTGTAAAGGAGAGGTCAAGGAGAGAAGCACAACGCCTTTTGGAGGAGCAGAGTTATATGGGCTCACAGTCTGACGTCGAAGAAGGTGAACTAGAGGAGAGCTGTTTTGAGGAATTGGCGGATTCTGGGACCCTTGATTTCTCTCCAGAGTGGGAGTTGCCCTCAGGCTCAGGTGCTCCCTCTAAGGATATCCAGCCCTACCATCGGGTTATGAGAAAGGCTGCTGAGCTTCTTCAATTGACTCTGCCTACAGTGGAGTTCAAGTCTAATCTCCTCACAGAAGTCTTGCATTCTCCAAATTCTGTGGTTGAGCCTTTACTTCCATTCAATGATGCCTTGACTGATCCTATTATGGAGGTTTGGAAGAAACCTTTGTTGGCTCCTGCGGTATCAAAGAGTGTTGCAAGGAGGTACAGGGCCGCTCCTGAGGACCCGGCTTTTCTATCTTCACATCCTTCACCGGAGAGCCTGGTCATTCAGGCTGCCTGTTCTAAGAAGAGTCTTAGTGCCTTTCCGCAGGTTCCTTGTGAGAAGGAAGCAAAGAAACAGGACCAGGTGGCAAAAAAGACCTTTTCATCAGCTAGTATGGCCTTAAAGTCAACTAATGCCACATGCCTAATGGGGAGGTATGTGCATGCCCTGATGGACTCCTTGCGTATCCTGGCTCCTAAAATTCCTGACGCAAACCGGAAGGATTTTGAGGAGGTGATTAATGACACTCAGGCGGCAGCCCGCCAGGTAATTCAAAGTGGTCTGGACACTGCTGACTCTGTGGCTCGTATTATGGGCACCGCTGTTGCCACTAGGAGATCAGCCTGGTTGAGGTCATCGGACTTTTCGGCTGATGTTCAGGCGACTCTGCTTGATCTTCCTTTTGATGGCTCAGGTCTCTTTGGGAAAAAGGCGGATGCGGCTCTTGAGCGATTCAAGGATTGCAGAGCAACAGCGAAGTCTTTGGGCCTCCAGATCAGGGGCACTTCTTCCGGCAGAAGGTTCAGGGGCTTTGGTCGCTCCTTTCGGAATTTCCGGCAAGGCCAACAGCAGCAGCAGCAACAGCAGCAGCAGCAGCAGCAAAATTCAATGTACAGATCGTACAGGGGAAAACAAAGAGCGCGTCCTCGTGGACGTCAGCCCTCCTCTTCCTCCACCTCTTCCAACCCCCCTGCCGCAGAAAAGCAGCCCTAGATCCGCTATTCAGGATCATGTGGGTCCAGTTGGGGGTCCGCTTACCCATTTTCTACAAGATTGGGAATCGGTTACGACAGATCTTTGGGTTCTCAATCTTGTAGAAAATGGGTATGCCCTTCCCTTTCGGGAATTCCCCCCTCTTTACCCTCCTTGTCAAGGTTTTTGCACCCAGGAACATCTGTCTCTTCTGCAGGAGGAGGTTCTAACTCTGTTACGAAAGGGTGCGATAGAGGTGGTCCCAGAGCAGGAAAGGGGTCAGGGATGCTACTCCCGGTATTTCCTGATCCCCAAGAAGGATGGCAGGCTTCGTCCTATCCTGGACCTCAGGGTCTTGAATCTCTATCTGAAGCAGGAGAAATTCAAGATGCTCACCCTTGTTCAGGTTCTTCAAGCGTTGATGGAAGGAGACTGGATCGTGTCGCTCGACTTGCAGGATGCGTATTTCCATATTCCCATCCTGAAGTCGCACAGGAAGTATCTCCGTTTCACGGTTGGGTCGCAGCACTACCAGTTTGCGGTCCTTCCGTTTGGTCTTACTACTGCGCCTCGAGTCTTCACCAAGGTGATGGCGGTGGTGGCAGCTCATCTCAGGAGATCGGGGATACCTGTGTTCCCGTATTTGGACGACTGGCTGATCAAGGCGGAGTCGTCAGAGAAGGTGCTCCATCATCTGCAGGAGACAACTCAGTTGTTGTTCAGGTTGGGTTTTTGGATAAATGTACCCAAGTCTCACCTGGTGCCCTCCCAGCGCAACCTGTTCATAGGTGCCGTACTGGACACTACTATTTGTCGTGCATTCCCTCCACCTCAAAGGATTCGGGACGTACAGGAAATGATTCCTTTGTTTTACCCTGGAGCGGTCGTTCCAGTCCTGAAGGTCCTTCGCCTGCTCGGTCTGATGGCTTCTTGTATTCTCCTGGTCAACCATGCACGCTGGCACATGAGGGCACTCCAGTGGTGCCTCCGCAGGCAGTGGTATCAGCACAACGGAGATCTCGGGGAGTCGGTAAAGATCTCCAGAGAAACTGCAGCGGATCTGTCTTGGTGGAACGTGGAAGGCAACCTGTCGCAAGGGAAGCCTTTCCATCTACCTCCATCGGTGGCCATGGTGATAACGGATGCATCCACTCTAGGGTGGGGTGCTCATCTGGGGGATCTGGAGGTCAAGGGCTTTGGTCTCCGGAGGAAAGGTTGCTTCACATCAACCTTCTAGAGTTGCGGGCGATACGTTTGGCGCTCAAGGCCTTCCTCCCTTCCCTTCGCGGTCAGTCGATCCAAGTCCTGAGGGACAACACCGCGATGTGGTACATCAACAAGCAGGGAGGAGTGGGGTCGCAGTGTCTCTGCAGAGAGGCTCTGCGTCTCTGGTTCAGGACCACCAGATTTGTCTGATGGCAAATCATCTGGCCGGGGTTCTGAACGTGCGTGCAGACAGTCTCAGTCGGCAGTTCTCTGCCGACCACGAGTGGAGGCTCCATCCGGAGGTGGTTCGTCACGTCTTTCGGACGTGGGGGACTCCTCGGGTGGACCTGTTTGCCACTCGCGAGAATGCTCACTGCCCGTTATTCTGCAGTCTCCAGTATCCGATGCAAGGAGCCTTGGGGGACGCGTTTCTGTTGAGTTGGGGAAGTCGACTCCTTTACGCGTTTCCTCCCATACCCTTGATTCCTCGGGTTCTGAGGAAGATCCGCCAGGACCGGGCCCAAGTCATATTTATCGCCCCGGACTGGCCAAGAAGGGTGTGGTATACAGATCTACTCCACCTCTCCTCTCACCTGCCGCTCCGTCTCCCTCTATGGGCAGACCTCCTCTCTCAGATGGAGGGGCAGGTTCTACACCCCCACCTCCAGACATTGCACCTTCATGCCTGGAGATTGAACGGGGCAACCCGATTTCCTATTCTCTCACACCTGATGTGGTGGATGTCATTTTGTCTGCCAGACGTGACTCCACTCAGACTGTCTATTCTTATAGATGGTCTAGGTTTGTTGTTTGGTGTGGTGAGAATGATATTGACCCGTTGAGAGCCCATTTATCAGATGTGCTCCGGTTTGCTCTTTCTTTGGCGCAACAGGGGCTGGCGGTTGCCACAGTTAAGGGCTATCTTTCGGCGCTGTCGGCTTTTATTTGTTTGCCTGATCAGCCCTCTCTTTTTAAGTCACCTGTAGTCTTGAGGTTTTTGAAGGGTCTTGTAAGCAAGTTTCCTCCTACCCCTTTTATTGTACCTCAGTGGGACTTGAATCTTGTTCTGACTTTTCTGATGGGCTCTCCCTTTGAGCCTCTTCATAAATGTCCTATGAGGCTTTTAACCTTTAAGGCAGTTTTCCTAGTTGCAATTACCTCGGCAAGGAGGGTGAGTGAGCTTCAAGCTCTAAGTTCCAAGCCCCCGTTCCTGACCATGCATGCTGATCGGATGGTTCTAAGGACCAGGGCTGCTTTTCTTCCTAAGGTGGTGACTCCTTTCCACCTTGGTCAATCCATTACCCTCCCTACCTTTTATCCTCCCCCACACCCTTCCAAGGAGGAGGAGAGGTTGCACCGTCTGGACCCTAAGAGGGCGGTGTCTTTTTATTTGGACAGAACTAAAGACTGTCGCTTGGACGATCAACTCTTCATTGGCTTTGCTGGCTGCAAGAAGGGAAGAGCGGTCCATAAAAGAACTTTATCAAGATGGATCGTTCTGTGTATAAAGATCTGCTACTCTTTGGCCGGTAAGGAACCTCCAGAGGGTATTAGGGCTCATTCCACTAGAGCTAAGTCTACTACCTCTGCTTTGGCTAGAGGTGTTCCTGTGGAGGACATTTGTAGGGCGGCAACCTGGTCTTCCCTCCATACTTTCGCGAAGCATTACTGCTTGGATACCGAAGTCAGGAGGGACGGCCACTTTGCGCGCTCTGTCCTTCAGGATTTCCTGGTATAGAAGAGTGGACACCCTCCTCCGGGAGTGGGGACTGCTGTGGGACTCTATTCACAAGGTGAGGAATCCACACGGCAGATGTATCTATCAGAAGAACAAGTTACTCACCTTCGGTAACGCTTTTTCTGGTAGATACTATATCTGCCTGTGGATTCCTCACTGACCCACCCGCCTCCCCGTTGTCCACTCTTCTATGCCAGAGTTATTGTACTGTATTGTATATTTATTTTGATGTCAAGGAAATCTTTCATTTGCTTTCCTGCATTTGCTTTACACTGTGTGTTTTGCCTTGACTTTTGTATACTGTGTATACTTTGTATATATCTACTGTCATTGGTCCGTCCGTGTGCCTCGATGGCACGGAAAAAAGGCGCAACTGATGTCATCGCGCCGGCGTGGGCCTATTGTAGGCGTCGGTGACGTCAGCGGAGTCGCGAGCGGAGCCGTGTCTCTGTGACGTCCTATCCACGTCGGCGCGAGGCTACGAAAAAGAATTTCCGAATGTTGCTGGCGCAAGGGGGATATTCACAAGGTGAGGAATCCACAGGCAGATATAGTATCTACCAGAAAAAGCGTTACCGAAGGTAAGTAACTTGTTCTTTAGGCCACATAGTACCCTTCCCCATCCCTCTTCGGAAGAACCGCCGGCTGAAAGTTTCAAATTTTTCTAGCTCAAGTACAGACCATTACCTAAACATTCTGCTGAGTTGTCCATGTTGCTGTTAGGCGAAAGTCTGGATATTCTGTTGCTTACCGAAACTTGGACAAACTCCTACTCGGAGCCTGACATTGTCCAAGTACTCTACTCTGATTATTTTATACAGAGGCTAGATAGAGCAAAAGGCAATGGTGGCGGGTTTGCAATTATTTATAAAACCCATCTTATATGTCGAACTCTGGGGAGCCCTTTGACTGACTGTGAGAACCTCAATTTTTCGATAGGACTTACACCTATGTTCTCCCTGTCGGGCATTTTAATCTACTGACCTCCCGGACCCTTAGACCAGTTCCATAATTCCTTGTCAGAAACCGTTACTAAACTGGCAAGTACCTCCTCTAATTTTACCATCTTAGGCGACCTAAACATACACTTTAGTGACTCTGTAGCAGCCTGAGAACTTAACTCCGATCTCGCAGCTCTCCAATTTAATCAGAAAATGTCTTATTCAACACATTCTAAAAGGTACCTTCTCAACCAGTTTTTTTTCTAATGTACAACAATTACGATGTTTTGAAAACCCATTCCCATCCATTTCTCAGATTATTATCTAATCTCTCTCCATTGGTCCCCCAAGCTTGCTATTTCATCTGCTCTACCAATTAAGTAATACGCCGGCACTTGGTCTAAACTCATATTAGAAGAATGGGTCACAGTATCGGGAAATACCAAAACTTTCACTGACAGTGACCCTATATTAGCTAATGAGCAACTCAATAGCTGGATCGAGGGGTTTTTATACCAGGTTCTGCCCAAGAAGAATATTCAGATAAAGACAGGGCCTAATAGATCAGCCTGGTACACGCCTAATCTTCGCGAGCTGAAGCAAGCGTGTAAAAGCTGAGAGAAGCTGGAGGAAAGATTTTTCTCCCTGCAGGAAAAAGTAGTACAGGGATAATATTAAATTATACAAAGCTGAAATTAAAAAAGCCCAAGCTCATTACTTTGGTGAAAAAATAGCTGGTGTAGTAAATTCTCCTCGGGTGACTTTTACCATTGTTAAAAAAAACTCCTGAAAGCCTCTGACCCCTCAGACATCCATGAGGCCATTGATTGTCACTTCAACAAACTTGCTGACTATTTTTCTAACCTAATTCAAACTATTGTTGTTCCTTCTCCGATCCTTCTCCTACCCCCCTAACGGAGGAATCTAATATCGATAGTAAAGAACATTATTTAAATATGTGCCCCCATTGGACAAATGAGCATTTCAAGCTATCTTTGCATCACACTTTAATGTTTTGAAACTAGCAGATGAATCAGTCGGCCCTATAATAGTGGACCTGATCAATGCCTTGCTTTCCTCTGGAGTAGTCCCCCCTCCTGGAAAAGGCGTTGGTAAAAGAGTTACTGAAAAAAACGAGTTTAAACCCTGACTGCCTCAGTAATTACCAACCCATTTCGTTACTTCCCAGGGTTAGTAAAATGGCAGAAAAGTACTTCAACCAGATACTTTCCAGACACTTGGAATCAGGTAACCTTCTGCATGCGTCCCAAACTGGGTTTCGACCGGGCCAAAGGACTGAAACTGCCCTTTTGGCAGTCGTGGAAGACTCCAGAAGGATTCTGGATGCAGGAGGTTCTCTGGCTGTGCTGCTTTTAGCTCTTAGCACGGCCTATAACACAGTGAATGACCGTATCTTAGTCCAATGCCTCCAAAACATGGGCTTATCTTGAGTCGCTCTGCACTGGCTGCGATCCTTCCTGGAGGACAGATATTTTCAAGTACTTGAAGGCGAGGCCATGTCAAGCCCCCGGCCCCTCCACTGAGGGGTGCCCCAGGGCTTGTCATTGATTCCAACTCTCTTTAATATTTACATGGCCCCTTTTGTGGATATCGTACTCCCCTTTGGGGTTGATAAGCGTGGCTCAAATCCACCCGAGTGACTTACCGCACTCACCTATAGTAATTCTGTAAGAAGTCAGCCGGACAGTGGAGAAGAATAAACAAAGTATTTATTAGGCCACAAACTCCCATATGAGAGGGCCCTGTCCGACCATCACCCCAAAGAGTGCGTCGAGAGGACTGACTCTCTTCATCACAGCAGTACATTATAATGCAACACAGTTCATTAGGGTACGCCCCTTCTGGAAAATTACTGAAACCCAGACAGGGGAACAATGTCCTCATACAGTAGGCATCTGCACCTGCAAGGGATACATCACTATCTTTACTCAAGGCCGCGGAGCTAAGCTTCAGCGTCTCTGGGGCATGAGAATATTACTGATAAAGAGACTTGTTAGTTTCGGCCACAGTAAGCTGAGAAACGAAAACTGCTGTCTTAGGGAAATTCTCTATTCCTACGGGAGGGACAGATGAGCGAGTGCGACTCGCAGACACTGAGAGATACACAAAATGGAGGCACACAGGCTAAGCTAAGGAACTAATATCGTCACACTTATATTTGAATAATCAGGTAACAAGCGGGAATAATATAAAACGTGTATATATACGTACTCCATCAGTTAGTCATATGATGCTAACTCACATATGAAAATAAGGATGGTTGGGGCATCGAAAAGTGAATTCTATCAGACCCTCCTTTTAGCATCATTGGCTAACTGCAGCCATATATTTATTTGCCAAAAGGTAGCGCCTTCACATCCATTCTAAGGGCAGAGCATCATATTTATTCAAAAACATAATCTGCAATAAACATCATCCAATTTGCATCAGGAATGTCAGTAATGATAGAGGCAGTGTATTGACCCGACACCTTCTTTCGTGGTCGCAAATTCGTAGCACACATTGAGCAACATGGGGGAAGGCAGTATACACAAAGGCAACATGTCAGTATTATGCTCACCACACCAGCTAAACCCATCAATATTTTCCAACCCCAAGAGGAGAAAGCGCCCCAGAGCCACCCTTGTAAGGACCATGTCCCGTTATCCTGATGGAGTTCAGTCGCTAATCTATGGAGTTTCTGTACTGCCAAGTTAACAGTCGGAGCTGAGTCTGGAATATACACACAACAAGACGTCCCCATGACGCGACAGGCCCCGCCCCTATCTGCCAGGATGACGTCAAGCACCATCCTATTCTAAATCGTGAATAATCTCATAGCCTGAATCTCAACTGACATGTTAGTCGCAATGTCAGCTTCAGTAAGAATTACCTTTTCCATCACCCTGGACAGTCGTCGAATGGCCCTACTATTAAATATCGGACCCCAGAAAGGCAGAAGGCCCATAGAAAAATCAGTCCATTGCTGTAGAGAGGTGTCCGTCTGGTCAACGTCATCTACCTGAAGTTCCCTCCTTTTACGCTGCTCTTGTGGACTGGGAAACCTACGATGAGTCTTGTGATAGTCGGAGGGTGCCACATATACAGGAGGAATCATATAGGCTAAGTAACATACCCCACCCCAACCTTCAGGCAACCATAAGTATCCATTATCTCCACACACAAAATAGATACTGGGGGGAGTAACCAAAGAGGGGCTGAGAGGCAAACGTATTAATGCCGTCACGTTACAAGAACTATTACCAACCTTGATGGGGCCCCTACCCTCTATACAAAAGAATGGTGGCGGACCCACTACAGCCACGGGTATCAGAGACTTAACGCTGTCATTTCCCTTTGGTGGGTGTCTGTAAGACAAGGAGGAATTCAGTTGTAAAAAGCTTTCCCTAACTTTGTCAGTGTCATTTGGAATTAAAAACCGGCCCACCTTTTTCTCACACGTCTCTATAAATGTCTGATCAAAACGTCCGTCAGTATATATCCGTCCAAGGGAAGAGGGAGGCAGAGGACGTACTCGCATTGTCATTGTCGATCCCCTATT
The DNA here is from genome assembly GCF_964263255.1 of Lissotriton vulgaris. NCBI lineage: Eukaryota > Metazoa > Chordata > Amphibia > Caudata > Salamandridae > Lissotriton > Lissotriton vulgaris. The sequence goes on along the minus strand of NC_141687.1, from coordinate 503,933,570 downwards.
CTGTAGTCGAGGAGTCAGAAAATCTGGCTGCTGAAAATATTTGACAAGACCTATGAGAGTATACCACCCCATACAACTATTCACAGGTGTCAAAGGAAGCGCTAGAAATCTATCCTTCTTGTAGGCAGCAGAAGGTAGGAGCCCGCAAACCCAACAATCCGTAAGGTTTGTGGTGGCATGAGCATGGTGCAAAGTCTTTATAAAAACATTTTCTTTATAACCTCGTCTAAGCATTCGTTCACCATAATCTACAGTAATAATGTTATGTTCAGGAACAGCAGTAGGTGTGGGTGCAAACACATGAACGGGATAGGCTTTATCCAAGAAAAACAATATACCAAGAGCCACTAGGAAAGCAATGAGCACTATAATAAGGAGTACTATTTTTCCCTTTCGGGAAAGGGCCAACCAGGGGGGAGCAGGCAAGGGTCTTCGAGGAGCCGCGAAGGGCTGCTCCTCATCAGGGATGGGGCGACCAAAAGGGTACATATTTGAAATTGCAAAAATATATCAAAAAATGGAAAAAACACTTCTAAAAAAAATAGTCCCAGACTATCCGCCGAAACCGGCCAGAGGAGTTCTTCAACCCTAAAAAGGGATCTTCTCCCTGTGCCCTTCAAAGCCTCACAGGCAGGCTTTTACCGTCCATACCTTAATCCCACGTCGCTTGACGCACAGCAATTGAAACAGAGGAGCACTTAATCTGGGCCCCTCACCACTCTACAGTCTCATAGAACACAATCTTCGGCTAAACACCAGGGCTCTTACAAGTCCATCCTACCACTAAATCTTCTTTGTATCAGAATGTCCACTAAGCCCTTCTTCCAGTGTTTAGTCCAGTACACTGTCACTTTTTCCGGGGCCGCAGATTATAGCGAGTGCTCCCTCGCACTTCGGGGTCAGTAAACAAAACAGGTGTATCTAATGCAGGTACTGAACTCTCTGACGCCTTTTCACTAGTAGCTACGGGAGTAACAGAGCTGGCCGAAGCACTTTGTTCTGCCGGAGACCTTGCGTTCGTCTTTTCACCTTGCTCCTCTCCCCTCAGTGAAGCATCCGAGAAGGGAACGTATCTGGGTAATTGCTCGTGTTCCTCATCAGCAATGCCTTCTCTTACCCATTGGTCGTAGGGTAACGGTAGCGGAACTTTCTTCACGTGCGATGCATGCGTCCACGCCTTCCTGCCTTCCACTCAAAGTGCGGTACGTGTAGTGAGGAGCACCTGTCGAGGCTCCGACCACCTGGGCTCCAGACAGGATTTCCGTTGGTATTTTCTTACGACGACCCAGTCCCCTGGGTGGATGGAGTGTCCAGGCCCCTCCGGCAACGGCTTCAGGGTGTCTGCTACCTGCTGATGAATATAACGAAGATCTTTAGTCAAAGCATACAAGTAGTCTATCAACAGAGGGTACTGTATTTCAGAGAAACATTTGGGCCTGGGTACTCCCCAAACGTTGGCCGGACGGCCAAATATTACTTCGTGAGGGGAGACACCCGTTCTGGAGTTAACAGTTACTCTGGTAGAAAGCAAGGCTAAAGGAAGGGCATCTGGCCAACGGAGTCCTGTACTCTCCTGTATTTTGGCCATCTTTAATTTTAGCGTTCCGTTAAACCGTTCCACAAGTCCTGCGGCCTGAGGATGTTGGGCCGCGTGGAACTTTTGGGAAATCTGTAAGCCTTTACATATCTGCTTCATCAATTCAGCATTAAAGGACGTGCCATTATCACTCCAGATCACCCTAGGCAATCCGAAGCGAGAAAAGTATTCCTTAATCAGCATTTTTGCAGTAGAAATGGCTGTACAATCTTTTGTTGGAAATGCCTCCACCCATCTGCTGAAAGCGCATACAACCACCAAGACGTATTTGAGATTTTTGACCCTTTCCATTTCAATATAATCCATCTGAATCACCTCAAAAGGGAAAGAGGGAGGTGCAAAATTTCCCACTGGGACAGGGGTACCTTTTCCTGGATTGTGCCTCAAACATACCATGCACTGTCGGACCAAGTGAGTCGCCACTTTAGAGATATTTTTATTGCTCCACACTGGGTCCAACAGCTTGCATATACCCTTGGCGCTAATATGTGCAGGCCCATGAGCCATCGTCACCACTGGAAGGACATATGCGTTCTGAAGTAACCATCGTCTCTTATCGGTCACATCCGTCCAACATTCATCAGCATCCAATCGCCCCCCACCATCCTTCCATGTCCTCAATTCATCTTCAGTCGCTTTCTCTTGTATATTTTTCACACTCTGTACAGTATCTGCAAACATGTTAACATCTGGCACCCATCTAGCTGGGCCAGCCACAAACATCCGTGGTAATTTTGTCCGAGCAGTCTCTTTTGCCGTTTCGTCTGCAAAGGCATTGCCTCATCCCACATCATCCACTATTGTCTTGTGTGCGCTACACTTTATCACAGCCAATCGCTTGGGTAACGTCAATGCTGCTAACAGTCGTAATATCAGCGGACCATGCTGTATGCGTTGTCCATGTGAAGTCAGAAATCCCCGTTCTGCCCACAGTCGCCCATAATTATGAGCCACGCCAAAGGCGTGTTGGCTGTCAGTATAAATGTTCACGTCCAGTCCCTCACTCAATTCACATGCTCTCAGTAAAGCTATAATTTCTGCAGCTTGGGCCGAATTGTAAGGTATCCTAGAGGTCTCCACTACCGTCTGTAATGTCGTTATTGCATATGCTGCTGTCGATGTACCATCTGCAAGTTTGAAACAAGACCCATCCACATACAACTCCCCATCCGGTTCGTCTAAGGGCTTGTCCGTCAGATCCACCCTCCCCTTTGTCTCTTCTTCTGTCCGAAACAAACAGTCATGTATGTCATCGTCCTTTGTATCCGTGGGGATAGGTAACAATGTGGCAGGATTCAGTGTAGCACACCTTTTTATCGTCACATGGGGTACAAAGAGGGTCATCTCATAACCGGTAAGACGAGCACTCGTTAAATGCTGCGTCTGTGTTCTGTTTAGTAAAATGTCCACAGCATGCGGTACCATTACTGTGAGGTCTGAACCCAATACAAGCCCTGCCGATTGTCTTATAGAGACCGCAGCAGCCGCCGTGGCTCTCAGACAACTCGGCAGCGCTCTTGCCACATTGTCGAGCATTGCAGAAAAGTAAGCGCAGGGTCTCTGTTTCCCTCCAAAACATTGTGTTAAGACAGACAACGCGCAACCTTACGCCTCGTGTACATAAAGAACAAAAGGCTTCTGGTAATCAGGTGTTCCTAGAACGGGTGCAGAACATAAAGCAGTTTTTAGTGACTCAAACGCTTCCTGACATGCAGGGGTCCAGGGTAGGGGTTCGCGCACTTCTTTGGTAGTCAGATACAATAGGGGTTTTGTTAGTAACGCATAATTAGGTATCCACTGGCGACAATACGATGTTATGCCCAAGAATGCGCGCACCTCTCGCTGCGTGTTAGGTACCTTCATATTAGTTATCGCTTTTATGCGCTCTGGCGTCAATCTCCTCCCCACTTTCGAAAGGAGGTGACCTAGGTAGGTAACCTCCGTTCGACAGTATTGAAACTTTGGAAGGGACACCTTATGTCCCCTTTTTGCCAAATGATGCAGTAATTTAATTGTAGCATCCCGACAACCCTTCTCGTCGTCCGATGCAATCAGGATATCATCCACATATTGCAACATAACGTTGCCAGGTGGAAGTTCCAGTTCATCCAATTGTGCTTTCAGTGCTTGACTATATATGCTCGGACTTTCTGTGTAACCTTGGGGAATTCTCTTAAATCTGAAGCTTCGGCCAGCCAATGAGATTCCGAAGAGGAAACGGCTGTCTTCATGTACTGGGATACTGAAGAAAGCATTCTTCAGATCCAGAACAGAAAAATATTTAGCAGATGGGGGAATCATTGTCAATATCGTAGTGATGTCCGAGACCACTGGGTATTGTGGCTCCACTACTCTATTCACATGGCGTAAATCAATCACAAACCTATATACATCAGGAGTATTATCTGTAGCTTCAGGCGACCGTCTTTTAAGGATCGGCAATATGGGGCTGTTACATATGTTCGAATCCGTCTCTTCCACTACACCTGACCGAATCAAATCTTGTATTATTTGCAACAGGGCTTTCTCTCCCTCCCTAGGAATTCTGTACTGTGGTACCCTGGGTAGTTTCGCTCCCACCTTTACCCTTATTGTTACCGGGGCGATATCCATTTTACCCACATCTGTATCATTGACAGCCCACAAACTGTCGGGTATCCCTTCAAATTCAGGTGGTAATGGGTCATCTTTAGAAAAACATTGTAGTGGGCGAGCAACAGTCGGGCCTAACGTGAGGTACACGCCGTCCGGAGAACAATAAATGGTGGCGTGCAACCTCTTCAATAAGTCTAAGCCCAGTAAATTTTCTCCACAATTCGATGTCAATAAAAACGGTGAATCAACAGTGAAAGGACCAATCGTTAATGTAAGGGGTTTGGAAATGGGGCTAATCACCGGGGTACCTGAAAAACCCACAGAGATATTATTCTTGCCAGACAGAGCTGCCCCGGGGACCCGAGAATGAGCCACTGAACTTTTCGTTGCACCCGTATCCACTAGAAATTTCTGCTGAGACCCCAATAAGTCTGCCTCGACATAGGTTCCCTTCTGATCAACTTCCACGGGCACTGGTCCCTCGCTCTGTCCTACGCTGTCCTAGTTATGGGAGAACCCTGTCAGATCGTCCACAGAGTAGTCATCATTATAATACTGACCACTGCCCCTTTGCAGCTGTTGCCTGTCTGCGCCATTGTCGAAATAATTACCTCCTGGCCTCCCGCCTCCATCTGACCGCACATTCTGTCTCCCGGAGTCACCACTACCTCTTCCTCGCCCTCTCCCTGGACCGGCATTCGACTGAAACAGAGGGCAATCCCTCCACCAATGCCCCTCTTGCTTACACTTCGCACACTGATTCGGGCCCAGTCTTTCCCTACTGTCACCCCTGCCTTAGCCGCCACCTCCACGCCCTGGTGCCGCACCTCTTCCTCGACCCCTCGACACTTGCTGTAACAAAACCCTAGTCTTCAAATCCTTAGCCTTCTTTTCCTGCTTGTCCTTACTCTCATTTTCTCTATGTTCATAATACTGAGCCATGCTAAGAATACCAGAGGGAGAGGACGTCGTCCACGTGCTCTCCGACGCTTGCAATCTTGCTGAAATCTCAGGCAACAAGTTCATGACAAACCTATTAACAAAAAGTCGCAACCCTCCATCCTGTGACACATCTTGCCCACTAAAATCCATGAACGTCTCTTCAAACCTCGTAAAGAAGTCCGAGACTGCCTCATCCTTTTTCTGCTTACAAGCCGTCAACTTGTCCCAGTCTACCTTCTTCGGGGGAATGAGAGCGTGCATGTATTTTATTATGCTCCCCGGAAACGCCAAAATCTCGGCTTTCGGCTTTTCTCCTGGCTTACGTTCCTTATCCCAATCCTGCAACTCCTGCCACGTACCACCTAGTTCTTCCGAATGATCTGTGCCCTTTACCTGGCGCCAGACATCGACCGGGACCAGAAGTCCAAAAAACAGTTCAACATCAGCTAAAGTCATTACAGTGGAAGACGCAGCTTCCGTCAATTCTTTATAGTATGCAGTCGGGTTCTTTCTAGAATCCGGCAACTGGGCCTTTAAAGCTAATACCTCACTTCTCTTCCATGGTGTATACACCCACTGCTCCTGGAAATGTGCATCTATCCTATTCCTGGTGACAGCCTTCGTGACTGGGTCTACCATCTCGGGTATCTCGGGATGAAAGATAGGGTGCACTTCACGCATTGGATGCATACCTGGAAAGTGGGGCGCACCTGCAGAGGGCAATTCATTTCTATACTGCAATAAGGCACGTAAACTGCGCATCACCTCCTTCACCCCAGTATTCGTTCTGTAGGCTCCGCTCTGTATATCTCGTAAAGTCGCCGGAGCCACACCTCCATACCCCTGCTCCCATAATGTTATTAATACATTTGACATGTGCCACAAAGCGTGCTGTTGCATCAAGGGCTCAAAATCTTTCATTGTAGACCAAATGTCTTCAAACGAATAAATGTTATTCCTAGCCCACTGGCACGCCTGGTTGGCCACTATACTTTTCTCATCCAAACCAACCGTAGAACGCGTAAGCAACTTCCGTACCTGTGAGAGCAGTCCACTACCTGCGCCTCGACTCGGCGTTGACATCTCCTGACTAGGGGTGGTGCTAGCTTAAACAGTAGGGAGTGCTAAAGAGAATTGGGAGGGAGTGGGTGAAGTGGTCTGGAGCAAAGAAACGAGGGGTGTTGAGGGCGGGGAAGCAGAAATTGCTGCGCCATGTTGGTGCAGGGCACTTGCCAATGGATCCAGAACCCCACTAGTAGAGGCGGGAGCTGGCAGAGAGGGATACAATGACTGCGGAGCATAAGGAGGAGGGGGCCGAGTACTCAAAATGTCTTCCATCTCATCCTGTTCATCCTCTCGTACTACATAACTTTTATTTTCTTTCAACCTGCAAAGCCTATCTGCGCGCTCCAACCGCTGCTCATTCTCATTCTTGGTATGTTCTCTCGCTTTCTGCGCCATTGTCTGCGCGGACTTTTTAAAAGCCTCTTTCTCTTCTCTCAACTTACGTTTCCTGGCTTCCTTTTGCCACACTCTTAAAGAATCAAACATGCTTTGACGGCTACGCCTAGCAAACAATTTGTCCTGCAAATAATCCAATTTAGCTTCTTCAAAAGAGCCCGTCAAGGGCCACTGCAAATCCACATTGTCAGCGGTGTATCGATGCCATAGAGTGCCAAACAAAATCGGGGGCAATCCATGCTTGATATACATATCAAAGCTTGGAGTGCCCTCAGGGGGTGCAGGTTGGCTCTCAGCCAACCTGGAATCTGAGGGGCGACAACAGCATCCAAAACATCGTAACTTACTGAAACACGGCATCTCTACCTTGGTGTAAAATAAAACACTTCCCCACAAACTCCGTTACCTTGAATCGCTAGCTCGAGCTCATTTACACACACATAATATGCATTAGGACACACATACACATATAAAATTCTTCCAAACACGTGTTACCAAATGGGACAAGGCCCGTCGACCAAGTCCTGGGGAACCTGGACCCTACCGCAGACCGAACAGTACACTAACTGTTCTGAGGATGGAGAACACATCCGCTCCCCGTGCGGCACTACGGATCACTGCGCACTTTACCACGGGAGACCCAGGACTCACCTCCACTGAACCACCACTCTAGGAGTTCAGGGTAAGTTCGGGAGTCCACCCGCAATGAGCCACGCCTTCAACACAGTACCACCCGGTCGGATTACTACAAACAATATATCCAGATATTCTCCCACCCTCGTTAAGTCTGTCAGAGCACCTGCTCGCACTCTGAGTTCCCCGGAGCACACTAGCCCCAGGAGCACACCGGCTCCTCAAACCACCGGAGACACCCTAGTCTCCCGGAACACTCCAGTTCCTTAAACAATCACAGGTGGACCACTCACCTTCCGTAGGCGGTACCGACCTCTACCGTTCTCCACCTCCGGCTGCCAGGACCAACACGGTCAGCTCCAGGTTCCGCCTTCTGGACCCCGGCGTAAGATCCGAACCGGGACCTCTCCCGATCAGCAGGGTGGAGCAGCGCTGCGAGAACCAAGCTCGGCATCAGATGGGTACCCAGGCCCACCATGCCGACCAGCGGGTCCCCGGTCTTCAGCTACCCACCTACGGGTGAGAAAGATCTTTATCGCGGGGTCCCTATTCGGGCGCCATCTGATAAGCGTGGCTCAAATCCACCCGAGTGACTTACCGCACTCACCTATAGTAATTCTGTAAGAAGTCAGCCGGACAGTGGAGAAGAATAAACAAAGTATTTATTAGGCCACAAACTCCCATATGAGAGGGCCCTGTCCGACCATCACCCCAAAGAGTGCGTCGAGAGGACTGACTCTCTTCATCACAGCAGTACATTATAATGCAACACAGTTCATTAGGGTACGCCCCTTCTGGAAAATTACTGAAACCCAGACAGGGGAACAATGTCCTCATACAGTAGGCATCTGCACCTGCAAGGGATACATCGCTATCTTTACTCAAGGCCGCGGAGCTAGGCTTCAGCGTCTCTGGGGCATGAGAATATTACTGATAAAGAGACTTGTTAGTTTCGGCCACAGTAAGCTGAGAAACGAAAACTGCTGTCTTAGGGAAATTCTCTATTCCTACGGGAGGGGCAGATGAGCGAGTGCGACTCGCAGACACTGAGAGATACACAAAATGGAGGCACACAGGCTAAGCTAAGGAACTAATATCGTCACACTTATATTTGAATAATCAGGTAACAAGCGGGAATAATATAAAACGTGTATATATACGTACTCCATCAGTTAGTCATATGATGCTAACTCACATATGAAAATAAGGATGGTTGGGGCATCGAAAAGTGAATTCTATCAGGGTACATATTGTCATTTATGTGGACAACACCCAATTGGTGGTGGCCTTAAACCATAAGGACAGAGCCCCCACCCGTCTTGGCCCTTGCCTTGAAGAAGTGACTAGATGGATACAACATTCCCATTTAAAACTCAATGGAGAGAAAACTGAGCTTATGCTCCTTGGTAATTCCTCCCCTTCTGAGGTAGCTCTCCCGTGACCAGTATGTACGAGTCCCGTCCCAGCCCCTAAACCGGAGATAAAGAGCCTCGGTTTCTGGCTGGACGCTGAGTTTTGCTTTAAATCTCAAGCTAGAAGGGTTGTCGCATCTTGCTTTGGCATACCAAAAATGTTTCTTAAAATACTCCCTTTGCTACCCACTCAAGCAAGAAAGCTTGTATTACTGAAACGCCCTGCATCTAGGCGCCCCTTGCTCGGTCCCGGCTAAGCTTCAAACAGTGATGTTAAAATTACGTCCATTCCTTTGTCCAATCGTTTATTTTGACAAGGAAGGTGCAAAGTTAAAAATAGTGGGGTTGCTCAAGGGGATGTGTTAATGTCACTTTTAGAAAGTTAAGCAAACAAAAGGAGATGATGGACAGAGGGCTGAAACTTTTCAGACACTCACCCCCAGGCACAAATCTGGGTTGAATCCATCCTCGTTCTTTAGCTCACTTCCCTTCTCAGTACCGACCCAGCTATATGCAAATCAGTCGACCCTGTGCCTTATGGGAACAGTCCAGTCCGAGCTGCCAAGCCAGGTCTTCATTGACCCTGAAACAAGCATCCTGGAACCGGTTACGTGGGAACACCCCTGATCAGCCAGGCTAGCTTGAATCCAGTGGCAAAGTGAGTAAGGGACCCACGTCTGGGCATACCCTGACAATTTAGGGCAAACAAAGCAAATACAAGTAGATGATGGACGGAGCGCTGAAAGTTATCAGACACTCCCCCTCTCAGTCACAGATCTGAGTTTAATCCATCATCGTTCTTTAGCTCACTTCGTCACCTCAGTTCCGACCCAGCTATATGCAAATTAGTCTTGAGCCAGTGCCTCATGGGAACAATAACAATGCCTTTTATTTATGTGATGTTTTTAAAACAGATAAATAAAAACCATTGTCATTTACAATGCCAACAGCTTAAACTCTCGTAAATGCAAAACCTATTGTATTGCAAATGCGTGCTATACATATATTTTTTTTAAAGCTCTAAGAGAGAGTGTGTCCTGCCTGCAACAGCAGGTAGGACAAAGTTATTTGAGAAAATACTGCTCGGAGGCTGTAATTAAAGAGCATGAGACAAGGTGGTACCAATGAACAGCCACAGTTTACAGTGGACTATGAAAAATATGGGTGTGTGAGTGGGCGGAGCTTCAAGTCCCTACCTCAATAAAGCATGCCTCGCAGCGCATGCGCTGCCCAGGCTCGACCTAAAAATGGTGCAGGCGTGAATGATTGTGATCAAAACCTATTCAAATTAAACATTTGATCTGAGGAATTGATCTTCGGTTCGCAGTGTCAAACCATTTTATAAATCTGGATTCAAAAAACTGTAATTGTCTTTCCATATTGCCACCTTGTTGATCTTTTTCAATTTTAGCTAATATGGTCCATTTGAGATCAATGACAGCGTGTCTTGACTCCTTGGAGGTAATGGCAAGGGTGGCAGTCATGCCGTCGCAGTTCATGCAGGACATATGTTGCTTTATACGTTTCCTAATTTATTTGGTTTTCATGCCTATGTACGACCTGCACGTGCAGTATCTGAGTTTCCACGGTTCGGTTCATGCCATCTAGATTGGACATCATGTAATATGAACAGGACATTCATCTTCATTCAATCTGCCGGTAATTAGCAGGAAATGGTTTATCAATACTTTAACTCCTATATATAGTTATTCAATAATGGGAGACAAATGTAAAGGAATATTTTGAAGTCTAATAGGAGTGTCATTCACTTGTTTGTTTGCCTGCAGATTTAAATAAAATACATTGAAATGGTTGTTTACCTATGTATCAAGCTTACATTCATTGCACGCCTCGATATTTTTCCAGATGTTAATTTGTTTAGGTATTTGTGAATTAGCTTCTCATTCTAATGAACCTGCCGTATGATAGGGAACATTTGGTTGTAGAACATTGTCTCACTCGTGTCTTTTAAAAATCTATTTGTTCTGTATCTTGGTTTGAAGTAGATTAAAAGTAACAGACAGCACACTATAAAAATCTAAAATAGATGAATACATAAAGGTCGATCCAAATCGAATTAAATGTTACTCAAACCTATCACTGTTTAAGTTAAGCTGTAACATAGAAAATATACAAAGATAGAAATGGGTGTCTGTGCTTGTTCCTAAAAATGTAAGGATGTAAGGACTTTTTGGGTTAACCCTGTCCTTACTTAACGCTTTCATGAAAGAGTCATATTTAGGCACAAATGTCAATAAATGCAGGCCGGATAGTGTAAATGTTACGAAATACCAGTGACATTTATCTAAAGGTCTCGTTGCTTTTAAATGTCAAGTCTACACTTTGAAAGGTACTCAGTGGTTGATGCTAGCAATCCGACCCCACACTACAGAACAAGTCAGAAGTAAAATATCTTTTAACTGTATTCCATTTTTCATAGTTGCCTTTTTTTCGTAGGCCTGCTACTTTAGAAGGTAAGTGCACAGTGAAAATATTTCAACAAAATACCAATATTTTTTTCTGGTTAGTTGTCGAACCCACGACTCTGATCCTCAAGCCCCAGAATGTAATTATTTCTCAATTCAAATACTTAAAAAGCAGTGGATATATAATCACAATGTTGCTAAATATGTTCTCTTCTCTCTTCTCCTCGCTTCTTTCCTATCCCCAAAAAAAACATTTTTGTAGGGGTTGGTAGTTATGTCTGCTGAACTGGAAGAGGTTGTTAACAGTATTCTTAAAGGCAAAATTCCTGGGATGTGGATGAAAAAATCTTACCCCAGTCTCAAACCACTTGGAAGTTACGTCAATGATTTTCTCACCAGATTAAAATTCTTACAGGTAAGAAGCCTCCTCCTTTAATTTGTCTGAACTGCAAAAAGTGAATGCCCCAGGTAAAAATGGGTTAGGTTTCTCATCTATTTTAGTTCCCTGTTTATGATGACGTTTCTTCATGTTCTTCTGTTGGTCCCGTCCACTGAAAGTTTCAATTTCATTTTGTATTTATTGGATGGATCGTATGGTTCCACATCCGACGTGCAGGGACTATTTTTTTCATGCGTCACTCCATCGGTGTACATCGTTTTCTGCCTCTCTTCTCCATCACCACTGCCCCACTTCTTTTTTTCTGTCAACTTTTTCAAGGACCTGGGGCCAGCACGCTGCAACTAGTTGCTGATTTGTCCTGCACCATGCCACCTCCTCCCTACATCCAATGTACGATCTCCACATTTTCTGTTTACATTTTTAGGTCGAGCCTAGGCAGCATGCATGCGCTATCTGCAAGACCTGCAGTATTCACTGTACGGAGTGTAATCCCACCTGCTGCTTGCCATTGGTTCACTCCTGCGTCAGTCTTATTTCCTGGCTCCCTATTGGTTGGTGCTCCCAAAACATAATTTTCGTTTTTAGTCCCTCAGCACTGACAAATTACAGTTTCCTTGCACTGTAGGTGCTGATGTGGTTGTTTGTGGACAACTTATTTATTCCCTTGGTGCCCCCTTCAGGGGCCTCCATGCACATAGGTTTTATGTTTACTTGCACCATGCTTTGTTTCTACACAGCACCCGCTTTTAGTTTAGAAAAACAAAAACAAACATCACATGCTTCTGAGTTGGGGCTCCGGAGAACACATGGAAGACTAGTTGTTTAATAGCTCAGCACTGGGTTTGGTTGTGGTTTCTGGAACAGGGAAATGCCATCTTGGTCACATTTAACTGTAAACAAAGGCTGCGTTGCTCCTGCAAACACATAAACACTCCCGTGGCATGCAAGGGAAAGGGCGAGGAGGCTACAGGGTGAGACGCTGCAGACTACGGCTCACAACATCGCACCCACGCACCGCAGGGTGTCTGCTTCCCCCCCCTCTCTGCATCCACTTAGAAGTAATCTCTTGATGTTTGATTCGCTTTTAAACAGAACAGCAAGGCAAGTTTACTATTGTTGCGTCACTCTACATGCTGACTAAAAAAGGATAATATCTTGCCAGTCGGAGTGCGGTATACAGTTCACATGTGCTCAGCTGCAGACACAGCCCTGTCCACGAGGGACTTGGAGATGCGATACATTCCTTCTGAGACTGTGTTCAGAAAAGTATTCTGCCTTGTGCAGGAATAGGTTTTTCTGGTTTCACAAGAGACTGAGAAGACTCAACATCTTTGGTCCCTTGTGGTCTGCAGTGGTTAATCACCCTTAACTTCAGGGCAAAGGTTGTCGGGCCGGCCACCTCCAAACAAACCTAACTTCTGGCAATCTAGGCTTGTTATTTGCCCTAGAATACTCTTTCCTCTTTAAAGTCTTCAAAGTCCTCGACTGAAACTCAGGAAGCTCCTGAGTTTCAGTCAAGGACTTTGAAGACGAAAGAGTACTTTTGCCCTGAAGTTAAGGGTGATTAACCACAGCAGACCCTGAGCGATCAACGCTGGAGATTTGCAGGCACGCTGTGCCACTGACTAAATCCACCAGCAGATATGAAGTGCTACTTTATGATTCATGTCAACCTTCTATAATTTGCCAAGCTGCTGTGCTGACCTAGCCATTAATTTGGTATCAGGGTGGAGCCTTATATGAGGCCACACACAGACTCTTTATAGTCCTGAAGAAGAATCACCCCCTCCCCCCACACACCCCCCATTGACGATAACATTAACGCATTATTATCCAGGGGTTAAAATGTCAACGTATACTATCAAGTATTAATGATCTCCCACAATAATTGAGAATAACTAGACTCTTTGCTAGTTGTGTTGAATCACTTTTTTATATATACCTCACACTGTGTTTAAACGTGTGTCTTGAATATATGTTCATTCGTCATGTATATATTGTGCTGTGATATGTAAATACATCTCTTGTTTTCACTTCACATCACCAATGCAAGTGTAATTGTATAATGTATATCTGTGTGCGCATATATTTGTTCTGTTCTCAATTTTGAGCACATAATTTCCAGCAATTTGCTATAAAATCAAATACTGACTGAGAAGTACATAGGTTTCTTTTGTTTGAACCTAATTTGGATATTTCTCATTCAATGCTAGTCTCATCTTGATAGAGGGACCAATTGCACGAATAAGTTACACGCTTTGTAAAGCTAATAGGTGGCAAAAACACTGTTCACTTATTGGCCCTAAGCAATTGATTTGGAAATCTCCTGACTTTGCTATTTTGGCCTATATTTTTTACCAGACTCTATTCCACTTGCAAATATTCAGAGCTTTTTATCACCCAGTGGATGGGCCAAAATCAGTTAAAGCTGAACCCCGGAAAGACGGAGCTCCTCCTTCCTGGTAGGAGCGCTACCTTCTGGGGGCCCCAATTCTGGCCGGCGGACCTAGGCCCCTCTCCCACTCCTGTAGCCTCGGTGAAGAGCCTGGGGTTCACCATCGATTCCGCCTTATCCCTAGGGCCGCAGGTAGGGACCGTGGTCTCATCCTGTATCTACCAACTGCGCAGGATCAGGAAAGTGTCATACCTCTTCACACCCGATGCCCTCCTGCAGGTTATCATGGCCCTCGTCCTCTCCCGCCTAGATTTTTCTAACTCGATCTACCACGGTCTGCCCAAAACATCGACGGCAAGACTGCAAGTGGTCCAAAATCAGGCAGCGAGATTGGCCTTAGGGATTCCGAAGTGGCAATCTGCCAGGCCCCTTCTTGTCAAACTCCACTGGCTCCCAGTCATCTCCAGGGCAGCTTTTAAGACCAGCTGCCTTATCTTTAAGTCATTAGCTGGCCCCTGCCCTGCTTTCATCAAATCCCTCATCAGACCCTATTGCTCATCCCGCAATCTGAGATCCTCACACCTCCATCTCTTGACTGTTCCCCCCTATTAGCTTTGTAGATCTGGCGGCCGGAGATTTGCTTACCTGGCCCCCAAGCTTTGGAACTCCTTCCCCCTCTCTCTTAAAACTTCTAACTCTCTAACTCTTTTTCGTAAGTCTTTAAAAACTTGGCTCTTCCCCCAATCTGGCTAGTCTTTCTGTCCCCTCTACTTCCAACCAGCGCCAGGAAACCCTTGGTGTCAGTGCGCTCTATAAGCACCCCTTACGATACGATACGATACGAGGTGTAGAATGTTATGAAAAACGTATAATAAACTTAGCTGAACATGAATACTTGTGTTTCTTCTGTAAATTAGTTTTTTAAAGGCTCAGTCATACGTGGTGAGCTCAATATGCTCCAGAGGCTTGTGAGGTATTCTCTGTATCAGAACCAGCATCCACGATTCCTTCTATTTGTAACTTTGATCTATTAACTTGTGAGTAACTTAGTCAGATGGTAAATACTGTCTCATTTGGTTCCTCTCTTGACCCTCTTGTAATATGGTGATCTGGTTCTTCGTATCTACTGTAATCTTAATTGGAAATTAGCTGTAAACCTATCCTTAAGGTGTATGTGGCTGATGCTTCAAAAAAAGCAATGTTTTTTCTGTTGTTGAAAACACAACAGTAGAAACCTCTTTATGAGCAACTATTGACATATCTCACACTTACTGTTTCCAATTACAATACTGGAAAACACTATCAAAAGGCAGCTTTTGATTTTTATTTCGGATTGCCTTAGAACCGTAGTAGATCAAGGCCTGTTGTAGGCCTAAATGCTGCGTGATTTACCTGTAGCATTCAATATAGTGTCTTCAGAAGAACAGCTGCTTGTGACGTTATTAAAAGCTGGAGTACAAGATATGGCTTTGAATTTGGTTAAGTCTTATCTTCATGATAGATGGCAGGCTATCTACATTGCTCTCTTTCATTCAGATTTTAATACTTTAACAGAGAGAGTTCCATGGGGTTCCTTTAAAGGCCCACTCTTCTGTGGCTATTGTAGCTGCTAGCCCAATTAGTTCTCACTTTTGGTTTAAATTTATAAAATATGAGGGTGACAGACTCTGTCTGAGAATTCTGTAGTTTTCTCGAAGATAAGACTTAGTCCAATTCAAAGTCATAACTTGTACTCTAGCTTTCGTTAACCTCACAAGTAGCTGCTCATAGGAAACTATTGAACACTGATGATAATTTTTTTTTAAACTTTATTTTTCAATTTGCATTATACATGAACAAATCGGCATCACTATAGCGTATATAGGCATATCGTTGACATTATCAATGGCACGTAGAACATGGTCGCATTCGGGGAATTCTACCTTATACAACTCAAGAATGCTTGTGGTGGCTGGCAGAACTCCTCGAAATTCAAACTTATTAAGACTGAGGTTTTGATTATATCTTGATGTGACTGTCCACAGGATGTTCCCCTGGGTTTCTGACCCACATCAATGGGTCTTGTTCCAGCTCTGGTACCTAAGGTCCAAAACACATGTTTTGAGTTAAATTTGGACTACAGGTTAAACAGCCAGGTTAATTAATTGTCTGCCATCTCATTCATGAGACTCTTTCACAAAAAAATTGCCCAGACTTCTGCAACTCTCTGTTTGTTAGTTCATCTATTGAGTTGATTAACAATCTACAACATATTTAAAATGCTTGAAATGCTTGCCGACAATAGCTTTGCCTTTCTTCATCATCTAGTCCATTTAACGCCCCTTCATCATCTATTCCATTTAATACCTTTCATTGGCTGCCTCTTACTACAAGTTACCTTCAAGTTGCTCTGTTTAGATTGTCATGCCTGTCAGTCTTTGGCCCTCATTATCTCCAACAAAATGTCAGAGATTTCCAAGATGTTAACACTACGCTGCTCTCGGGATGAGGTGACTTTTTGAGATCCTTTTTAAAAGACAAAAGATCCTGTTTGCATCTTAGGGACATCGGTAAGGAATTCCATAGTTTGGCGGCCGCAAAGCTGAAAGAGCGGTCGCCCATCCTCACCCTTTTTATCCTGGGGACTGTAACCAGGAATGCCGAGGAAGATCTCAAAGGTCTGGCGGTAGAGTACCAGGAGAATAGATCTTGTAACATCACTGGACCCAACCCGTGCAGAGCTCTGAAAACCAGACAAGAAGATTTATAGGAGATCCGTTTTTGGACGGGGAGCCAATGAAGATCCGAGAGCGCAAGAGAGGAAGAAGCAGACCGCGGTCATGAAAGGGCCAATTTGGCTGCCATATTCTGCACCCGTTGCAGCTTCGCGACCAGGGTATTGGGGGCCCCCAGAAGCAGTGCGTTAAAGTAGTCTAATCTACTGAGGATGATACTACGCACTGCTTCCGTCCTTACCGCGGGGGGAAATAACGGAAGAATTTTCCGTAACATGCGAAGTAGTAGCATGCAAGTCGCCGTGGTTTTATTAACGAAGGCTTCCAGCTGGAGGCTAGGCCCGAACAGGACGCCTAGGTTGCGGGCGGATTCTGCCGCCGCTACGGTGCCTAGAGTAGAAAAAGGCCAGAACCTCTCCGGTAGAGGACGGGGCAATTGGTCCAGTGAGCAATGGAGAACTTCGGTCTTTGCTCCGTTGAACTCGAGCGAATTCTGATGCAACCAGTCCGCCGTTACAGTCATGCAACGATGAAAGGATTCCATGGAAACCGCTTCCCTGCCCTCAAAGGAAAAAATAAGTTGAGTGTCATCAGCATAATTGATAACAGAGATGCCAAATGACTTGATCAAACTTATTAGAGGGCGAAGATATAAATTAGAAAGAATCGGGCTGATTGCCGAGCCCTGCGGCACACCCTGATTTACATCTTTTACGGCTGATCGGAAAGGCGGCAGGGCCACAGATTGCTGCCTGTTACAAAGGTATGAGGCCAGACAGTCCAGGGCCAGGCTGGTCACCCCGGACTCCCGGAGCCTGCCCAGTAACACCGCATGGTCAACCGTATCGAACATGGCCGACATGTCAAGCAGCACCAGAAATGCTGCTCCTCTCATGTCGACACGCGAACGCAGGTCGTCCAGAACGGCCACCAAGGCAGACTCCGTTCCGTGGGCTGGCCTAAATCCAAACTGGGCCACGTCCAAAAGATCGTTAGTTTCAAGGAAGCTGGACAGGACCCTAGTGACCAATTTCTCTAAGATCTTTATCGAGAAAGGCAAGAGCGAAATGGGCCTATAGTTGGCTGGGCACAGTGGGTCCAAGGTGGCCTTCTTTAGCAGAGGAGTAACCACTGCCAATTTCCAGCTATCGGGGACCGTGGCGTGGCAAGGGACTGGCAGCAGATGGAATGGAGCGGCGGAAAGAGCTCCCCCTGAAACAACTTCCAAAACTTATGTGGCAATGGGTCTAAAGGGGAACCAGATGAGACGCTGTTAGCCAGTAGGCAGAAGTCCTCCAAAGAAGGAGTAGGAAAGCAGGTCAGCCGAGGCTGTACTGCTTCCTCCTCAAGGGCCTCCCGAGACGTTATACTGACTGGTTCCACAGAACAAGGGGCGAGGGGGCTGGTCAGATTGGAGGCCGAGAGTCCGTTCAGGATGGTTTTTATTTTATCCTCAAATGCCAAGGCTAAGGAGTCACGTAGCTCCTGAGACGCCGGGATGGTGGATGAAGCACAGACAGGATTAGAGAGGTCCTTGACTAATTTAAATAGGGTTTGAGACTTATTACCTGCTTTAGCCAAGGTGTCCTCTAGGAACTTGGCTTTAGCCGCCCTTATCTGAACTTTATAGTCCTGGAGGGATTTTTTATAGATCAGCTTATCTGCTTCCAGATAGTGCCTCCTCCAGACTCGCTCTGCCTGTTTACAGCGAAGTCGTTGCTGGGGCAGATCACTAGAGAACCAAGGAGTGGCTTTTAGCGGCTTATCTTTCACCCTGCGCAGTGGAATCACCTTATCAAGTGACTCAAGGATGTGCTGGCAGAGAGTGGAGTAGCTTTCCTCCACATTCAGACCCAAGGAAAAGACCCCAGGCAGTAACGTGGGTAAGTTAGAGCCCTTCAAAAGCCAAGACCATTGCCTACTAAGTTAAGGCCTGCCCGGGACGCTATTACTCAGCAGACCAGCTGGTAAAAAGATGGAAAAATGGATCAATGCATGATCTGTCCAGCATTGAGCCGCTACCTCCTTAATCGAGACTAGCGATTCAGCCGCAAAGATCATATCCAGAGTGTGACCTTTTGCATGAATAGAGGCGGACAAAAGCTGCGTGAAATGAAGATTATTGCATGCTTGACAGAGTTCCCGATATGCGAGATCATAAGGAGCACCGGGCCATAAATTAAAATCGCCCAAGACTAAAAACCTGGCATGAGAGTTAGATAGGTCGTAAATCAGGTCTATCAGATCTTGAAGAGATGATGTCACACTGACAGGAGGACGATAACAAAGTAACCCCGCAGCCAGTGTTCCACTCTGATCTTTCAGAGAAAAACCCATGAGCTCAAAGCCCATGACCGGTTTAACTTCAAGATATGAGAGCGTTAGTGAGTCCTTAAAAATAAAGCCCACTCCACCGCCCCTCCCAGTGCCTCGCGGGATGTGCCTGATAGAGTAACCCGACGGGCACGCCCAGCCGTGCTCCACACTACTCTCCGCTCTAGTCCAAGTTTCAGTCAGAAACAGAATATCCAACTGCAATGATTCAATAAGAAGGGCCATCTCTGCATGATGTTTGCAGAGCGAATGGACATTAAGTAGTCCGCAGTTTACACTCACCAGAGGGGCCGCCGGGAAGACCGGTTGTTTACCCGTACTAGGGTATTGATTTACCAGGCAAAGTTCTTCCCTGGAGTAAACCAGGCGAGTTGGAGCAGCATTTCCAGCGCAGAGCGCGTCCGGAGTGCGAACGGGCGCAAACAGGCTTACCTCTGGCGCACCTCCGGCGTGCCCGCTGCGCGCCCACGCTGCGCGCTTGTCTGTGCATCTCCTTATATAGTGCGCCGCGCGGGAGTCCTGCGAGTGAAGCCACTGGACCCACTCAAAGTCTAAAGTCGGCCCGAGTCAAAGCTCACCCACCTAAGATGGCGGCCAAAACACCGCAAGCACTTCCCAAAGAAGCCCTAAGATCTGACTAAGCCCCGCAAATGCGGGTGGGACAACGATTACAGTGCAAGTAAGTGCCTGACTGTATCCCCCCCATGCTGGATAAAGCCCCCCTCCCACCTACAGTCACAAAATGATGCATTCGCTCCCCAAAATAGCAACTCAATCCCGCAATAGCGTAATGCCCACATGTGGGGGCCACTAGGGGCTCCTACCGTGCCCCCTCCACCTCCTTATTTCACCCGTCTGCCCACCCACTATACTAAGCAGGTAGCATTAATGGGATGGAGGCGAGGTCCCGGACAGTATACACGTTTTAACAACCAAGTAACAGTAGTTATACATCACCAACTCTAGACAGTCCACAAAAGTCTCTTTGCCTTGTCTCTGCGTCGTGATGAACACCACCTGGACATGGTATCAATCCGGATCAGACAGTGGCGACTGGAACCGGGAACGCCGGCGCGATGCACTTTCCTGGGATGAGGCCTTACGGTCCCGCTTGAGATACTCTTCTACCTGGTGAGGGGAAGTGAAGAAGTGCTGTTTCCCCCCGGTGATGGATCCTCAGCTTAGCAGGATAAAACATAGCATACTTTATTTCCTGTGCTCGCAGCTTTTTCTTCGAACTTACGCCGGGACTCCTGCACATTCTGAGTAAAGTCAGGATAGAAGGCCAAAGTAATGTTCTCGTATCGTACTTCGCCCTTCTCTCGAGCCAAGCGCAAGACAGTGTCCCTGTCCCTGTTGTTCAAATCGAGACGTGGTCCTCTCCACGCTCCGGCGGGACTAGCAGGTGTGCCCCCGTATCCCTTCACACACTCACAAGCGCAGTCTCCGGTCTCAATGTACGCTCTTAATATATGCACCGCTTCTGCCCCACGAGCGTGTGTGAAGGCAGTCGGCAGGGCCAATATTATCGCAGATGTCCACGTCTCCCCCAGGTGCCCGCGCTCCTCACCGCTTCAGGCTCCGGGGTCGCGACCCACTCCTCACTCTTCTGTCCGCCGCGGCCCGGTCCCGACCGCGCTCCTAAAGGCCCAGCGTGTCCGCCACCCAGCAGCCGCCGCAGGGCCTCCCTGGTGCATAGTCAGCATGTCCGCGGCTCGGCCGCAAGCCGCTCCGTCCGGCAGCTGCACTGTCTCAGGGGAAATCAGCACACCACGGCCTGCACAGCTGCGGCCTCACTCAGCCGCCACAGCCGCCCTTCTCCCGCTGGACACTTTCTTGCTGCGCCGCGGCCGATCTCCGCCGCCCGTTCCTCAGGACAGCGGCCGCCTCACTGCTTAAAACGCATATAGCCAGAACCAGCTCGGTGTCAGTCGTCCAGAGCTGCAGGTTGCGAGCCACTTGGGGATGATGCAGGAATTACTGTCCGGCTCTGCTAGAGCCCACAAAAGATCGGCCATTATGGTCAAGCGCCACCTAGCGCCCCCCTTCTCATCAAGCTTGAGGTCATTATCCCTTGTCGGAACTACTGGAACAGAACCCGAGTGCGAGGCATTGACTTACCATTACTAAGGATTGTTGACTCTGTCCTCCAGAGAGCTTTAGGCTACAAAAAGCTCAAGCCCCCAGCATCTCCTGCTACTAAGATCTTCATCTCCACCACATCCTCTACACCGTGGGCCTGCACCCTTGGTGAGCTGCTCTAGGACCTCTTGCGACTCCTGGGCCTTCGACCTGTAGGTCCTTTTGAGGGTCTTCTTTGGCTTCAGTAGGCTCCCCTGCTTGCTAAGGCGCTGCATATGGTGAGTCTCCTGGACCTTGCTGGTCCCTACACTGCACCTTCTTTGTTTACCACGTCTGTTGCTGCTGCTAAGGCTTGTTGGTGCTCCTGTTGGACACCAACCTCCTAGTTCTCGACTTCCAACATGGGACAGGTGGTGAACGGCTCCTGGTCTTCCACAGCATTGCCTGGTCCTCACAGCTGCAGCGACAAGGTCGCTGTCCAGTCTCCTGCATCTTCCGTCATCGATGGTCATTGGTCTCCTGTGCCTCCTGGTCACTCCAAAGTGGCATAGACTGTGTCCCCTCTGCTTGCAGGTACTTCTATTCAAGAATCCATCCTTGAGTTACATCGGACTCTTTCACCTTCTTCACCAGTGCTGTCTTCACTGAAGTCCTCCATTGTGGTCTACAGCGTTTTCTGACGTCACTTCGCTCCTATGCACCCAGCTTCCCTGGTGTAGGTATTCTGGTTCCTGGGGAATCCATGGGTGGGGTGAATGTCCAACCTATCATCTTTAACAGGGTTTCTTCGGGGTCCAGGGTCCTTTTTCTTCAAACCTGCAACCGCGACTTCCCCATTGAGTACACAGGTGTGTTTCCCCTTGGCACACAACCTCTGTGGGTTTTTCCTTGACTTACCTTGGGTGGTTCCTTGGGTCCCCAACTCGTCGGAGTCTTCTGGGTCAAGTCTCAACTTCGGTTGCAGTTCCAATTCCACTTATTCAGTATATGGTTTGGGTCTCCCCCTGGAGACAACTGTATTTGTGCTTACCTGTTTTCTATTGAAATAATGTGTGAATTGTGTTAATATATCTGGGTAGGAGATATACCAGTATGTAACTGAGCGTGTATAATAAATATAACTATTTTTTAAAACTACACTGTGTGGTTCTTTTTTGTTTAACCTACACTAGATGATTAGATCTGGTGAAACAAGCTGCATAAAACTTCTGAACTAAGCCTGAAGTCTGCTCTCCACGGTTAGTGCTTTCTATGGTTGTCTAAGACCACTAAAATTGCCATAAGGGTAGTCTGGATTAGTGCAAGGTGCTTCACTTAAATACTTGTGCACTGTATACTAAGGCAACCTCCTACATTGGAGGCAGCATCGGGATTTAAGCCTGCACTGTTTTACCAGCTAATCTAGGTGCAGATCAAATGAAAAAACAACACTAGCATTAAGCACATAGTGGTCTTGCATTTCAGACATGTAGTAACCCCACCACAAAGCACAATCTTAGAGCTGCTTATGCTGGATGACCTCCAGAATCCTGGTAGGTCAAAAGAGCAGGACAAAGTGAATGAGGATGCTCCAGAAGTTGGGTCAGGAAGGTTTGCCCGTAGTGACCTTAATTCTGAGCATGATAAGGAGGAGTCTGATGACTCCACCCTGGTAAACTCTGATCCCTCAGGGAAAAGTACTGATAGTACAGAGGGACCTGGGTCATTCTTTCAGGCTCGAGGTCCTTCTAATAACCCTTACTGGCTGCCATAGACCGAGTGGTCACACATGCCCACCCAAGCAATGCCACGATCTCCAAGTGTGACCGGCGTTCCACTTCACCCCACCGGGAATCTTCCAGCTCATTTCCCAGCAGACAGGCATGCCAAAGTCAAACCCATCTCTGCCTATTCACGCTCTGACTGCTCTCGGCACCAGCTACAATGCCGATGCAGGCTCCCAGCCTACAGCCACTCGATTTTAAACCAGTGACCAGCTACTGATGCTTAACATAAGGGATAAGCACTGCACAGGTCCAACTCTCTCTTCTGTTTCCTCATCCAAAGTTTACGCCTGTCTAAAAGCATGTTGTTACTGTCTGATCTATCAAGAACAGATTTCAGACCTACTGAAAACTCCCACTCCCACACTTCGGGTCTCACCTACTGCTGTACCCTTATTAACACTCGCTCATTAGTTAAAAATGCACTAGAATGTTTAGTTTTCTTGGAGTCTCAAGTAATAGATATCACCTTCATAACTGAGACCCGGGCCGAAGCTGGTTCTGGCCTGAATTTGCTTTAGCTGTGCCTACTGACTACCCCTCTTTTAATAATGATTGAGTGGGAAAAAGAGTAGGGAGATTAGCCATTACCTATTGCAGCTCATTCAGATCCTCATTTATTGAACTCGAAGATTCTCAAGAACCGGAAGCTCTGTTGTTTAAAATAGAGCTCTCCAAGCACTAGTCCTTTAACGGTTTCTTAGTCTATCGTTCCCCTGGCTCTAAGGCAGCTCCCATCCAATCTGTCTCAGCTAGTGGACACAAAAATCTACTCGGCAGATTTTACCTTACTCGGAGGTCTTAACCTCCACTTTGACAATCTCTCGAACAGCGACTCTGCACACTTTATTGATGTCATAATGATCATGAGTCTTGTACAACGAGTACAGAGACCCAGTCACATTACCGGCCATCAACTTGAGGCAAGTTTCTCTGACGATCCATTACTTCAGATCCTGCCTTCATTCCCTCTGGTCTGGAAAGACCATGTGGCAGTTATGTTTAATCTTATTCTGCCCGACAACACCCCAGTTATCACACAGCAATGGCCAACCCGGCCATCTGGCTCCTGTCAGAACAGTGATGTAGAACAACTAAATCTGACCCTAGCCCATTTCTTCCACCTTAGACAGTCTCAGCTGACATTGATAGTGCTACCAGAACCTATCACACCTGGATCAATTTGGCCCTGGACCTTATAACCCCATTGAAGAGCACCAACAGAAGTATATCCTCCCCTTCGAAACCGTAGTTCTCTGAAACCCTTTCACAAGTCAGAAACAATCTTGCCACAGGCTTGAAAGGAAATGGAGGGTCAAATATGATCCTTCAGACAAGGAACTCTATAAGTATGCCCTTGCTCTCTACAAAGAACGTTAAGGAAAAAACAACATATTACATGAATATGATTTTTGCCCCGAAGAGTTCATCCATATAACTTTTTTTGACAGTTAAAAAGTTATCCAAACCTTTTGATAACAAAAACAACCACTTCAGCCAGGAATTCTGCAATTCTCTAAAGACCCCCTTTTCTGAAAAAGTTAATGCAGTTTTCAACCATTTCTCCACTAAGCAGGCTCCCTCCGTGACTTCAAGAACAGTTCAGCCCACCGACTCAGGCGCAGTAGCCTCGGGTATAACCACATAACCCCCCAACATTGTTGTGACCTCTCCCAGTGAGCTACTATCAAAGAAAGATTCTGAGGCCCTGTCCTCCTTCTCTCTCTTTTCTCCATCACAAGTGTCATTCCTTATCTCTAAAATAAAAACTGGCTCTCCTTTGGATCCTTGTCTGCCCAAAATATTAATTCTAGCTCCGGATATCATCTCAAAGCATCTCACGAACATCTTTAATCAGATTCTCAGCTCTGGCTACTTCGGCTTCGTTATAAACTGGCATCAATCTTTCTCCTTCTCAAAAAGACCTAAGTTAGATGACTCCAACCCAAACAATTATATCTTGTCTTCCTCTTCCAGCAAAGATTATCGAGAAGGAAATTAACTCTCAGCTCACTACCTTCATTGACGAGAATCATCATCTTGGCATCTCTAAGTTCAGCTTTAGAAGCCTCCACAGAACCGAACTTGCCTTGATTCCGGCTACTGAGAAAATATCGACAAACAGTAAATCATGATATCCAACTTGGACGCCTGGCATCCATTGGCATCAAAGATCTAGCCTACTCCTCTGTGAAATCCTTTCTTTCTGACAGTAACAGATTGTGGCTCTTGAGATTTTAAATCTCTGTTACACTCCCTTCCATGTGGGGTTCCTCAGGGATCTGCCTTGAGTCATACCCTAGGTTAGACCTGTCAGCCCTAGGGTGGTCTTTCCCTATTTTTTTCACCCTTGCCTCATTTTTTCCACCCTCTTTTTTGTTGGCCTTAGTTCTCCGAGCACTTTCCCATTGCTAACCAATGCTAAGGTGCAGGTGCTCTCTACTTCCAACATGACTGCCATAGGCCCCTCCTACTGCGGAGTGGACTTTTTTTTTGTAGCACCCTAGTTGCCGGAGCTGGCTGGGACCCTAAATATTGTTGCAAAACTAGCCCGCCTTTTTGTCCCATAGCTATAATGGGGAAGCTCCTGGAATCTTCCAGAATAGGGGAGGAGCTTGCTTTTTGCTGCCTTAGAGTGCTGTCACCTGACCTGGGCATATATATGGAAAGGAGGGAAACTTTTTAGTCAGTTGCGGCATCACTGACCTGGGGGAACCTACGCAGGAGACTTAGGTGGTAGGGCCTAGTCAGGAACCTATACCACTGGGAGTGACAGGGCTGAGGTGCTGCCTTCCAAGCTGAGTGAGGAACACTGAACTAGCCCACTGATCTGGCCTGGCCGGAGGGGAACCCAGGGACTACCTGCAGTGCCCTACTGAGACTATCCTGTCATCAGCCTTCAACTCAACACCCCCCTTTTCAAGTAACTGCCTACCAAGGGCACTAGAACCACCAAGCGCCAAGAAGAAACTCACCTGCGCTAACCAGGACTACTGGGGATCAACCAGGTACTGGGCTGTGCCAACTCTGCCCCCTCTGTCTGCACCTGTGGCCCCAGCGCTGTCCTGCCTCATCTCCTCTGCTAAAACTGACTGGGCGGTTAGACTGCCTTCCCTGCCTACCAAGCCCTCTCCTACTGTGCCCCCTTGAGAAGCGCTGGTATTCGGGAGATTATTGCTGCCCTGAAGCGCTGGGCCCACAAAGTACTGTTGTGGAGACTGCACCAAGCGCTGACTTTGCCAAGCCTACTGCGAGCCTCGAGGCGCTAGAAGCGATCGCGCCAGTCTGCCCCGGTGCTGGTCCCAGAAGCGCTGCCACCCTGAGTGCCCCCGCTGAGGCGCTGCTGAAGCACTCCCCATCGCGGCCCGGCGCCGCGTCAGTGAAGGGCCGATGTCATTATTGGGGCTTCTGAGGGGTCCGGAGCTCCACCGTCGCGACCTCGGCGCTGCTCCCCAAGTGGGTCCGGCTGCTGTCCGTCCATTGCTGTGGCCCCCGGTATCACGAGAGGGCCGCCGGACTCTGGAGTGGGCCGCGCTAGACCCTGAAGCCTGCATCCTTCCAACGTGACGGGGGCGCGTCTAGCCCCGCCCCACCATTGCCGCACTCCCATTGGGTCTTGAGGCCGTTCCCCCTCCTCGGCCCACACTGATCGGTCCCCGGACCCAGGGGACCGTTCCTTGTCGGAGCGGGCCTCCACTGCTGTATCGGAGGCCCCGGGCGGCCCTCGGCCATCACCGGACCCAGCCTGGAGGCTGCCTCACTGAGCGGGGTGGGCCCCGAGGAGAGCTGAGCTCCGCCCCGCCAGTAGCACGTCGGGAACCTCCGCAAGGCTCCTCGAGGAGCCGAAGAAGACCAGGTAAACCCCCAGGGAGGAGGGCAGAAGGCCCGAGGAGGCCCTGCGTTCACCCCTCCCCAGGAGAAGTTGAAGTTGGGCCCCGTTGTCCTGAATTGCCCCGATAGACCCTGGAACTGGGCCAAAGCCCAAGAGACACCATAGGGGCCTGTCAGGAACGGTTAACCCCACGTTGGGGGACTGGATGCCCTCCCCTGCCCTAAGCAGGACCTACAGGAACCACTGTTAGTGGGCTAATTTAGAGGTCCCAAGACCCGCAGTTACATGCCTGCTGAGATGTTTACTTTGACCTGAGGAGAGGGTTGCTTTACCTGCTGAGAAGTTTGCTCAGTATTGCATAGTGAGAGGTTGCCTGATCCTTAATGTAGTGCTCAGACCCGTAGAAGGAGCTATTGATTCCAGTCCTACAGTTATCTAATGAAATGTTTATTCTCGACTGGTGAAATGTATATCTTTGCCAGATGAAAGGTTTTACTCTCTCCTGATAAAATGTTTATTGCTAAGTAATGAAATGCTATTCCTTGAATGCCATGGTTATTGCGATATGCTACATTGATTGTTGAACAGCTCCCTTTACTCCCTTGATGAAATACTTGATGTAATATTGTCGCCTTGATTATTGATCACCCTGAACCTTGATCTAGATAAAACTAATTGATTTGAATCAAACTTACTGGTGTGGTCTCAGTCATTGCGTGCGTTTACTGTGTCAGTGGATGTGTGTGCTGTATGGTCACTTTACACCTAAGCATTCGGGTACCTACCTGCTCGCGCCAAGCTACCCCCCGAGGAACTGGTGACCCCAGTTCCTACACCCTATTTATTATATACATTGCTGCCTTGGCTAAACTCATCAGATATTTTGTTTTTTCTGACATTTCCTACACCAATGATACTCAAATCGTGGTCTTAGTGAACCATTTGAGCATGTGTCAGGTTGGTGAATGGATTACTCAAAACTGCCTTAAGCTTAACTAACTCCGATAAAACAGAGATGTTGCTTTTTGGAAAAAACACCACCATGTGGACCCCTGCCTGGTGGGGGCCGTTGGAGCTAGATAGTCTCCCAATTCTCAAAGCGAAGAATCCTGGAGTAATATTTGACAGCAAGCTCCCGTTTGAGGGCCATATAAACTTTATTACTGCCTATTAGAAATGGCCTCTCTAATTGGCAGCGGTTTGCATCTTTTTCCAAATAGGGACCCTTTCTTCTAGTCAGGAGAAGAGGGATACACTACTGAAATAACCCCTGCTCACCTCCTTAGTAGTCAGGCTTATCTCATAGGCAGTGTGTAAAGCATTTGCACATAACATACAGTGAAAACACTACAAAAGGACACCAAACCAGTTTTAGAAAAATAAACAATATTCATCTGTGCAAACAAGACCAAAACGATAAAAGACCAATGTGAGAAGTTAGCCTGGTATATGCTGTCCACTACTTACAGTGGCCGCCTTGTACCAGTCCAAACAACCCGTAGGTGATTTTAGAGGTCAAAGATAACCTTAGAGCGCTATCCAAGTGGTAGTAGTGGGGAGCAGTCTTCAGACTTAGTCTAGTAGGAATGTTAAGCAGCTTGTTGTACCAGAATGCTATCTTATTGTATTGGTTAAATGAACGGATAACCACACAGTAGTTATCAAAATATGTATTTAATATTATAACACACCGTAAATACTTCACAGCCACACAGAGATAAACACAAAGTACACAATACGGTAGCACAGAAACAATCGTAAGTAGCAATAAAATATAGAGGGGGCTCCAGGGGGAGACCAAACCATATACTAAAATAGTGATATAAGAAACAGGACTCGAGTCAAGACCAGGTCTAGAGGGTGTAGAATGACTGGGACTCCAAGGAACCCCAAAGGTGGGTAAGTAGGGACCCCATGGAGGACGGGTGCAGTGTGGGAACACAACTGCGTACTCTGTACAATTCCATGAGAGAATCGCGGTTGCAGTTTTAAAGTTTAAGAACCTTTCTGAGTGGACTATAAAGAAACTCCATGGAACGTAGGAGGTTGGAAAGCCATCCCACCTGTGGATACCATAGTACCAGAGTTAACTATCCCAGGGAAGCCAGGTGCATAGGGTCAAAATAGTGTCGGAAACGCAGTCGTAGTCAATTGAGTACTTCGAAAAAGAGTCACTGCAGGGAAGAAGGAAAGTGTCTGTTAGAATCCAAAGGTGGATTCTTGATGAAAAGACCATGAAAGCAGAGGGGACAGAATCTGTGTCACTCAAGAGTGACCAGGGGCTCGGTAGATGAATGCCTACCAATGTTGGGTGCTCAGCTGCGAAGAGTGGGTTCTTGACTCTGCAGCCACATGGACGAGTAGATGTCTAGGATGACCAGGAGCCGGTTATGAGCTGTCTCATGAATGATGTCTAGTGCTGTGGGTCGGCGTCCAGCTAGAGCACCAACAAGTCTTGGCAGCGGCAAACCACAAAGAAGACCAAGAAATGTTACGGTTCAGATCAGCAAGTTCCAGGAGACTCACCAAACACAGGGGAGTCAGGGCAAGCCTGGAGCAACCAGGGCAGCCAAAGAAAAGCAGTGTTGACCCTCAAGAGGACCCAAAGGCTGGAGGCACAGGAGTTGCAAGGGAACCTCAAACAGTTTTACAAAGCAGCAGCCCAAGGAGCACTCGGTGTGAGGAGGCCAGAGTTCTTTGGTGGAAATGGAGCTAGAGGGTGGGGCTACTAGGATCCCAGTGCACTTGTTCTGTAAACTCCAACAAGCATATGCACTTGCAAAAGTACACGCTGCACAGGGATACGGGTATTGCAACCCCCACGAGGTATTCTGACCTCAAACTTTGTGAGAGGACAGCTCGGACCTAAAGGGACTTGTAAACCCACTCCTGTGTTGCTGGAGCCTTCGGAGTCCGTAGGAGCTCAGAAGAAGCAGGCCAAACAGTTGTGATGTGGTGCCTGCAGGTCCAAGGGAGTGACTCATTTACTCCAAGGGAGATATCTTCAGTTGTTCTTGATGATCCACAGGTTCTGCACAGAGCCTGTATGGTGCACAGGCACAGATGGTGCTTCAGTGGTTTCTGGTTCAGAATCTTGTCCGCATCAAATGTAGGGTCCTACAGCCAGGTAAGCCCTTTTGTACCCAAGGGGAGGGTTGGACAGATTCAGGGGACCCTCCCAGGGGAGGGTCTGGACAGTGGGGAGGTTACTCCCATATCCTTTGTCCAGTTTCGCGCCAGAGCAGGAGCCAACAGCTCCTAGGACTGGTTTGAACTGGCCTATGCACAGGGACTCAAAATATGCCCCTCCTGCAGACTTTCAGTCGCTGGCAAGCGCACCCACCCAGGCCTAATGCACTAAATCCTGTCTGGGAGTTGGTAACAGCAGGAGGGCAAAAATGTGTCTCTGGTCGGCAGCAACCCTTTTTGGCTGCCCGTGGTTAGAAGGCTGGTACCAGGAACTCCAGGGACCTCACAAATCTAATTTCTGAAGGGTGGAATCATACATCCCACACCGGTTACCAGTGTGGGGGTATGATTCTACATTGTTTCATACCATACACAATAGGGTTACTTTTAGCCATTTTAGAGTTGGTCATCACACGGTCGCATAATGCCATTCTATATGTCATAAATGGCTGTAACACTGACAACCTGTGAGAATGGACTCCACAGGGTGCAGGGGTGTCCTGCTCATACAGGGGCATCCTCTCACTTAGAACCAAGCACTCTGACTTCAGGATTGATATAGCCTGCTATAGGGGTGTCCTATAGATTGATTGCAGTGACCCTTAGATATAGGAAACCTATATCTAAATTAAGAGGTGCAAGCACATCTTACACAGGATGCAATGGCAGGCCTATAGTTCCATTTTGCATGACCTCTCATGGGTGGCATAATACATGCTTCAGCCCATGGGAGGTCTCTGGGGTACCTATGCCCGGGTTGCATGGGAACAATATACTAGGGACTGATAAGGGTACCCCAGTATCCAATCTGGAGTGTACCTAAGTACAAGACATAACAGTTTAGGGAGAAAGCAGTAAATCTGGGGTCCTGATTAGCAGGATCCCAATCAGACTAGTCAAACACAGTATCACATGAAGCAAAAAGTGGGGGTAACCATAAGAAGCAGATCCTTCTTTCCTACAGCCAACATATAGTAATACAAAATATGCACTTTGCACGAATAACTTTAAAATGTAGTTCCTTCAAGCCGGTAGCTCCATCCGGGGCTACCACGGTGCAGAATACAGAATCTAACATTTCTGGTCGACTGCTTTTGTGCGGACTGGCGTTAGTGTCAGCAGACTCATAAACAGTACCTTTTGTTGTAGCTGACCGTGTTGGTGTGAGACAGTCGTGGCAACTTTTGCGGTTGGGATGTGAAGTGTAGTGGTGCGGTGTACGGTGCCTTCACGTCACGGTGCATGCAGTGACTCGGTGACGGTCATCCAGCGGCGTCAGTGAGACCAGGGCTGCATTGTGGACTGAAGTGGTACTCGTTGTGGTGCTAACAGGTCATGGTGCAAGCAACAGTGGCAGTGGATGGGAGCTGGCATCGGTCGGCCCAGGCTGCGGTGTGGGACGGGGCAGTGCGTTGTGTGACTTACGAGTGCTGCACCCAAACCACGGTGCTGTCATGGGTGTCAAGGTCAGCATGCAGCAACGTCATCGGTGAGACCAGGGTGGCGAAGTGAAGTAGGGTGATGTGAAGAGTGGTGCCCACAGGTCGCGGTGCAAGTAGTGGCTCAGTGGCAGAGGCAGTCTATGAAACCAGGGTTGCGGTGCGAAGTGAGGCGGTGCCTTCTGCTGTGCCCTCAGGACACGGAGCCAGCAACAGGGTTGGTGGCAGTGCCGGCTGCTTTCTTACCTCTGTGGCAACTGAAACCCACGGTTTCAGAGGCCTGATCCAGAGGTAAGTGAAGACTTTGCTGTCCCTGAGACTTCATGAACAGGAGGTAAGCTCTATTTCAAGGCCTTGGAGATACTCAGCAACAAGTGAAGAAAGTTCAGTCCAGTCCTTTCTCTGCCTAAGGCAGAAGTAGCAACTGCAGGTCACCCTAGCAAAGCAAGAACACAGCAAAGGTGCAGTACTTCTCCTGGCAGTTCTTCCAGCTCTTTGTCTAGGCAGGTCCCTTGATCCAAGTGAGTTCTAAAGTACTGGGGTCAGGGCCCCAATATCTATACTCAGTTTCTCTTTGTTCTATTGGGCAGAGAGTGTCTGTGCTCAGTCCAAACCAGGTTGGTCCTCTCTGGCCCAGCTTCCCCGCAGGAGGTGGAGACAACATTGTCCAAGGCAGACCAGACCCATTCAGGTGCAAGGAAATCTCCTCTCACTACTCTAAATGCAGCCCTGGTCCATTCAGCCCAGCCCTGACTCATCCAGGAGAGGAAGGACACACCTCGACCCCCCACCCTAGTGGCTAACTGAAGAGAATTAACATCCCAGCCCCTGTCACTTCAAAGCCAGACAGTTAATCTACAACCCAGTAGAGGCATACAGGGCTAAGAAAAGTAGTATTTTCAAACGCAGAACATAAAAGCCATCTTTACTGAAAGGTGCATTTCTACATTCTGAATCCAGGCATAATAAACTCCCTTTCTGCATCTTGTTCCAATGGGAAGACATACTCGAAAAGGTTACCAACTATTCCCCATTCTATCCTATGGGACAGATAGCCTTTCAACAATGAAAAACAAATTACACTGTAGTTCACTATGAGGACATCACACACACCAGGACATATCCTAGCTTTCACATACACTGCACCCTGCACCTAGGGTTATCTTGGGCCCACCCAAGGGATGACTCACATGTAATAAAAGGGAAGGTTAGAGATTGGCAATTGGGTGCACGTGCGAAGTCAGCATGACAGTGAAAACTGCGCTTAGACACTGCAGTGGCAGGTCTGAGAAACCTTTAAACAGCTGCTTGTGTGGGTGGCACAATCAGTGCTGCCAGCCCATTAGCAGCATTTGATTTACACTCAGTGCACTTTACTAGGGACTTACCAGTGGTGAGGAGCACCTGGTCGACGTGTGCATCGGAAGTGGAGTGAGACTCAGACACGCTTTGTGCGTGTCGTGTTGCACAGGAGGCGCGAGTGAAGAGCGCATGGTGAACAAGTGCACCGAAGCTGAGTCTCGGACATGCTTTGTGAGTGTCATGGTGCATCGCAGGCGTTAGGGAAGAGCGCCTGGTCAGCGTGTGCACCGATGTTGGAGTGAGACTTGGATGCGCAGCGTTCGTGTTGTGCGGCACCGCAGGCACTGGTGAGGAGCACCTGGTCGACATGTACATCAGAGGTCGAGTGAGTCTCGGACGAGCAGGATGCATGTCGTGGTGCACAGGAGGCATTGGTGAGGAGCCTGACCAACATGTGCATTGGAAGTGGAGTGAGCCTCGGACACGCAGGATGCGTGTTGAGGTGCATTGAAGGCGTAGGTGAAGAGAGCCTAGTCTGCGAGTGCACCGGAGGAGAAGTGAGGCTAGGACACAGTGAGCCGTCGAGGTACGGCAGAAGGCATTGGTGAAGAGCGCCTAGATATCTGGGCGCCGGAATTGAAGTAAGTCTTAGTGAAGCAGCGTGCGTGCTTTGATGCAACCTGGGATAGTGGAGGTGATCAGCTGATCATTGTGTGCACGGAAAGAAAGTGAGTTTCTGCAGCGCTGTGTGCGTGTCTTGGTGCCAACTGAGACCGCAAGAAGGAGTGCCTGGTGAGCGTGCATTTGGAGTCGACGTGAAGTCCCATCAGTGTTGTGTGTGCGGCTTCGTGCCAGAGAAGACCCGGAGGGTGCGGTGGTGAACGTGCACCCGTAGTAAAAATTATCCCAGGGGCGTGGGGTACGTGTGCCCTGCGGCCGCCTGAAACCTTCCTAACTGTCACGGCCTGGACCGTCAGCCCCGGAGAAGCTGAGCTGCTAGGCCGAGCCACTGAGGCCCGTTGAGAGAGTTCTGCACAGAAGGCCCAGTTCGAGGAAGGAGGAGAGGAGAGTGGGGTCGCGCCCCCAGGTAACGTGGATTACAATTTGGGCAGG
Organism: Lissotriton vulgaris; assembly: GCF_964263255.1. Classification (NCBI taxonomy): domain Eukaryota; kingdom Metazoa; phylum Chordata; class Amphibia; order Caudata; family Salamandridae; genus Lissotriton; species Lissotriton vulgaris. Next base: position 503,899,941 of record NC_141687.1, on the reverse strand, counting down.
GCACGGGCTCGGAGAGACACTCTCTTGCCCCTCAGTCCTTCTGATGACATGAGCCTTTGCTTCAGCTCAGAGTGGGGCCCGCACTGACGAAAGGAGTGGCAGTACAGGGGCCAGAGTAAGAAGCTGTACTCTGTCTCATCGTTGAACCGTGTGGGGGCAACTGTTATTGAAGAGGCTGATTGTTGCATAACACATTGCCAATGTTACTGCTAATGACCCGCCAGAGTGTCTTATGACACCTGACATTATTATTGCATAACGAAGTACACGATTGTAGCGCTACGCATTGCATTATTTCTCCCTTGCCAAATGCATAATGGTAGCTGCCCGCATTGCATTATTTCTTAATTGTAAAGTACATGATTGTTGTCACGCATTGAATTATTTCTTAATTGCAAAGTACCTGATTGTAGCGTCCATTGCGGTACGCATGCTTAATTTCTCCCATTGCAGGTACCGGGGTGTATTGTTACACATTGTATTATATCTCCTTTGCCCTATACAGGATTATATCGTTACGCGGTGCACTATTGTTTGTCCATTGCAACGTGTGATTCTCGCATTGCGACCAGCATAGGATTTTGAAAGTGATGATTGGGATTTGAACCTACCAGCCAGCCGGAAAGAATATTTCCCTTAATTCTATGTTTCCTCATGTATTGTGTGGTCTGATAGTATATATTTTTGTATAAAGTTTATACTCGTTTTTACCAAACTCGTGTGGAGTCCATTTGTGGTGTCACCAGGGGCTTGCTGTGGGCTTGGTTGCACATACTGAACACTCGTGCCTTGGAGATAGGCCTGGCTGCTCATGCCAAGCAACTAAAGGTGTGTTCTGATAGATACATCTGCCGTGTGGATTCCTCACCTTGTGAATATCCCCCTTGCGCCAGCAACATTCGGAAATTCTTTTTCGTAGCCTCGCGCCGACGTGGATAGGACGTCACAGAGACACGGCTCCGCTCGCGACTCCGCTGACGTCACCGACGCCTACAATAGGCCCACGCCGGCGTGATGACATCAGTTCCCTTTTTTCTAACGGTTATCGGGAATCTCTGTAGCCTACTGGTACTTTGTTGCCGTTTTGTAACTTAATTCTGCTTCTCTGTATCCTGTCTCTTCGAGGATGTCATCCAAGAAGACTGGCTTCAAGCCCTGCAGGGAGTGCGGTAAAATGATGTCCATTACCGACCCCCATGAAGACTGCATCTGGTGTTTAAGTTCCGACCATGATGTGGAGGATTGTTCTTCGTGTCGGAAGATGAATCCGAAGGCCCTGAGGGAGAGAGAAGCCAAACTTCTGGTTGCGAAGGTGAAAGCTGGAAAGGAGAAGTCGTCGAGGTCTCGCTCTCGAAGGGCGAGGTCGAAGTCCAGGGCGAGGTCGAGGTCTGTTTCTCGAGAGAGGTCGTCTTCGAAGTCGGCGTTGGATCATGTTTCGAAGTCGAAGAAGAAGCACAAGAAGAGGAGACATGAGTCCCGACGTCGCTCTGGTAAGGAGTCGGGCTCGAGGTCGAGGTCACCGAAGAAGGTACGTTCGAAGGTGGTTACCCTCGAAGTCTCCGAGCATGAAGGTGAGGCCTCGCCTTCTGAGTCGCGTGGGCGATCTCCATCTCCGGCTCCGGATGCTTCACCGGTCCCGAATCCGGCGCCGTCCCCGGCCCGAGAAGAGGAAGAGGCCCGGGAGGACGTGGATTCTGCTCCTGTCGATGAGCCGAATTCGATCCCTCCTCAGGGACCGGCCTGATGGTTTTCAGCCGCCTTTTCCTGCTCCAGGCCAGGACCCTTCAGCGTTTCTTAACGCAATGTATGGTGTCTTCTCAAGGGCGTGGTACCCCTCTGGTGCACCTTCGGGTCCCATGGGTCCTTTGGCTTTCAGCCTGGGAGTTCCTCACTCCTATCCTCCGGCTCCGTTTATGCCTTACATGCCGGCTCCGACGCCGCATTGGCAAATCCCGGCTCTGCCGAAGTCGTCGACGCCGATTCCGGCGTCGCCTGCTCCTGATCATCCTCGAGGGCATTCTTCTGTGCCGTCGGATTCGATACCGGCGGCGGCCCCGAATCCGTCTAAGCCGCTGGTGGATCCGGCTGCGAGGCGTGTAAAGGAGAGGTCAAGGAGAGAAGCACAACGCCTTTTGGAGGAGCAGAGTTATATGGGCTCACAGTCTGACGTCGAAGAAGGTGAACTAGAGGAGAGCTGTTTTGAGGAATTGGCGGATTCTGGGACCCTTGATTTCTCTCCAGAGTGGGAGTTGCCCTCAGGCTCAGGTGCTCCCTCTAAGGATATCCAGCCTTACCATCTGGTTATGAGAAAGGCTGCTGAGCTTCTTCAATTGACTCTGCCTACAGTGGAGTTCAAGTCTAATCTCCTCACAGAAGTCTTGCATTCACCAAATTCTGTGGTTGAGCCTTTACTTCCATTCAATGATGCCTTGACTGATCCTATTATGGAAGTTTGGAAGAAACCTTTGTCGGCTCCTGCGGTATCAAAGAGTGTTGCAAGGAGGTACAGGGCCGCTCCTGAGGACCCGGCTTTTCTGTCTTCACATCCTTCACCGGAGAGCCTGGTCATTCAGGCTGCCTGTTCTAAGAAGAGTCTTAGTGCCTTTCCGCAGGTTCCTTGTGAGAAGGAAGCAAAGAAACAGGACCAGGTGGCAAAAAAGACCTTTTCATCGGCTAGTATGGCCTTAAAGTCAACTAATGCCACATGCCTAATGGGGAGGTATGTGCATGCCCTGATGGACTCCTTGCGTATCCTGGCTCCTAAAATTCCTGACGCAAACCGGAAGGATTTTGAGGAGGTGATTAATGACACTCAGGCGGCAGCCCGCCAGGTAATTCAAAGTGGTCTGGACACTGCTGACTCTGTGGCTCGTATTATGGGCACCGCTGTTGCCACTAGGAGATCAGCCTGGTTGAGGTCATCGGACTTTTCGGCTGATGTTCAGGCGACTCTGCTTGATCTTCCTTTTGATGGCTCAGGTCTCTTTGGGAAAAAGGCGGATGCGGCTCTTGAGCAATTCAAGGATTGCAGAGCAACAGTGAAGTCTTTGGGCCTCCAGATCAGGGGCACTTCTTCCGCAGAAGGTTCAGGGGCTTTGGTCGCTCCTTTCGGAATTTCCGGCAAGGCCAACAGCAGCAGCAGCAACAGCAGCAGCAGCAGCAAAATTCAATGTACAGATCGTACCGGGGAAAACAAAGAGCGCGTCCTCGTGGACGTCAGCCCTCCTCTTCCTCCACCTCTTCCAACCCCCTGCCGCAGAAAAGCAGCCCTAGATCCGCTATTCAGGATCATGTGGGTCTAGTTGGGGGTCGGCTTACCCATTTTCTACAGGATTGGGAATCGGTTACGACAGATCTTTGGGTTCGCAATCTTGTAGAAAATGGGTATGCCCTTCCCTTTCGGGAATTCCCCCCTGTTTACCCTCCTTGTCAAGGTTTTTGCACCCAGGAACATCTGTCTCTTCTGCAGGAGGAGGTTCTAACTCTGTTACGAAAGGGTGCGATAGAGGTGGTCCCAGAGCAGGAAAGGGGTCAGGGATGCTACTCCCGGTATTTCCTAATCCCCAAGAAGGATGGCAGGCTTCGTCCTATCCTGGACCTCAGGGTCTTGAATCTCTATCTGAAGCAGGAGAAATTCAAGATGCTCACCCTTGTTCAGGTTCTTCAAGCGTTGATGGAAGGAGACTGGATGGTGTCGCTCGACTTGCAGGATGCGTATTTCCATATACCCATCCTGAAGTCGCACAGGAAGTATCTCCGTTTCACGGTTGGGTCGCAGCACTACCAGTTTGCGGTCCTTACGTTTGGTCTTACTACTGCGCCTCGAGTCTTCACCAAGGTGATGGCGGTGGTGGCAGCTCATCTCAGGAGATCGGGGATACCTGTGTTCCCGTATTTGGACGACTGGCTGATCAAAGCGGAGTCGTCAGAGAAGGTGCTCCATCATCTGCAGGAGACAACTCAGTTGTTGTTCAGGTTGGGTTTTTCGATAAATGTACTCAAGTCTCACCTGGTGCCCTCCCAGCGCAACCTGTTCATAGGTGCCGTACTGGACACTACTGTTTGTCGTGCATTCCCTCCACCTCAAAGGATTCGCGACATACAGGAAATGATTCCTTTGTTTTACCCTGGAGCGGTCGTTCCAGTCCTGAAGGTCCTTCGCCTGCTCGGTCTGATGGCTTCTTGTATTCTCCTGGTCAACCATGCACGCTGGCACATGAGGGCACTCCAGTGGTGCCTCCGCAGGCAGTGGTATCAGCACAACGGAGATCTCGGGGAGTCGGTAAAGATCTCCAGAGAAACTGCAGCGGATCTGTCTTGGTGGAGCGTGGAAGGCAACCTGTCGCAAGGGAAGCCTTTCCATCTACCTCCATCGGTGGCCACAGTGATAACGGATGCATCCACTCTAGGGTGGGGTGCTCATCTGGGGGATCTGGAGGTCAAGGGTCTTTGGTCTCCGGAGGAAAGGTTGCTTCACATCAACCTTCTAGAGTTGCGGGCGATACGTTTGGCGCTCAAGGCCTTCCTCCCTTCCCTTCGCGGTCAGTCGATCCAAGTCCTGACGGACAACACGACCGCGATGTGGTACATCAACAAGCAGGGAGGAGTGGGGTCGCAGTGTCTCTGCAGAGAGGCTCTGCGTCTCTGGTCCTGGGTTCAGGACCACCAGATTTGTCTGATGGCAAATCATCTGGCCGGTGTTCTGAACGTGCGTGCAGACAGTCTCAGTCGGCAGTTCTCTGCCGACCACGAGTGGAGGCTCCATCCGGACGTGGTTCGTCACGTCTTTCGGACGTGGGGGACTCCTCGGGTGGACCTGTTTGCCACTCGCGAGAATGCTCACTGCCCGTTATTCTGCAGTCTCCAGTATCCGATGCAAGGAGCCTTGGGGGACGCGTTTCAGTTGAGTTGGGGAAGTCGACTCCTTTACGCGTTTCCTCCCATACCCTTGATTCCTCGGGTTCTGAGGAAGATCCGCCAAGACCAGGCCCAAGTCATATTGATCGCCCCGGACTGGCCAAGAAGGGTGTGGTATACAGATCTACTCCACCTCTCCTCTCACCCGCCGCTCCGTCTCCCTCTCAGGGCAGACCTCCTCTCTCAGATGGAGGGGCAGGTTCTACACCCCCACCTCCGGACATTGCACCTTCATGCCTGGAGATTGAACGGGGCAACCAGATTTCCTATTCTCTCACACCTGATGTGGTGGATGTCATTTTGTCTGCCAGACGTGACTCCACTAAGACTGTCTATTCTTATAGATGGTCTAGGTTTGTTGTTTGGTGTGGTGAGAATGATATTGACCCGTTGAGAGCCCATTTATCAGATGTGCTCCGGTTTGCTCTTTCTTTGGCGCAGCAGGGGCTGGCGGTTGCCACAGTTAAGGGCTACCTTTCGGCGCTGTCGGCTTTTATTTGTTTGCCTGATCAGCCCTCTCTTTTTAAGTCACCTGTAGTCTTGAGGTTTTTGAAGGGTCTTGTAAACAAGTTTCCTCCTACCCCTTTTATTGTACCTCAGTGGGACTTGAATCTTGTTCTGACTTTTCTGATGGGCTCTCCCTTTGAGCCTCTTCATAAATGTCCTATGAGGCTTTTAACCTTTAAGGCAGTTTTCCTAGTTGAAATTACCTCGGCAAGGAGGGTGAGTGAGCTTCAAGCTCTAAGTTCCAAGCCCCCGTTCCTGACCATGCATGCTGATCGGATGGTTCTAAGGACCAGGGCTGCTTTTCTTCCTAAGGTGGTGACTCCTTTCCACCTTGGTCAATCCATTACCCTCCCTACCTTTTATCCTCCCCCACACCCTTCCAAGGAGGAGGAGAGGTTGCACCGTCTGGACCCTAAGAGGGCGGTGTCTTTTTATTTGGACAGAACTAAAGACTGTCGCTTGGACGATCAACTCTTCATTGGCTTTGCTGGCTGCAAGAAGGGAAGAGCGGTCCATAAAAGAACTTTATCAAGATGGATCGTTCTGTGTATAAAGATCTGCTACTCTTTGGCCGGTAAGGAACCTCCAGAGGGTATTAGGGCTCATTCCACTAGAGCTAAGTCTACTACCTCTGCTTTGGCTAGAGGTGTTCCTGTGGAGGACATTTGTAGGGCGGCAACCTGGTCTTCCCTCCATACTTTCGCGAAGCATTACTGCTTGGATACCGAAGTCAGGAGGGACGGCCACTTTGCGCGCTCTGTTCTTCAGGATTTCCTGGTATAGAAGAGTGGACACCCTCCTCCGGGAGTGGGGACTGCTGTGGGACTCTATTCACAAGGTGAGGAATCCACACGGCAGATGTATCTATCAGAAGAACAAGTTACTTACCTTCGGTAACGCTTTTTCTGGTAGATACTATATCTGCCTGTGGATTCCTCACTGACCCACCCGCCTCCCCGTTGTCCACTCTTCTATGCCAGAGTTATTATACTGTAATGTATATTTATTTTGATGTCAAGGAAATGTTTCATTTGCTTTCCTGCATTTGCTTTACACTGTGTGTTTTGCCTTGACTTTTGTATACTGTGTAAACTTTGTATATATCTACTGTCATTGGTCCGTCCGTGTGCCTCGATGGCACGGAAAAAAGGCGGAACTGATGTCATCACGCCGGCGTGGGCCTATTGTAGGCGTCGGTGACGTCAGCGGAGTCGCGAGCGGAGCCGTGTCTCTGTGACGTCCTATCCACGTCGGCGCGAGGCTACGAAAAAGAATTTCCGAATGTTGCTGGCGCAAGGGGGATATTCACAAGGTGAGGAATCCACAGGCAGATATAGTATCTACCAGAAAAAGCGTTACCGAAGGTAAGTAACTTGTTCAGCGGGGCTATCTCAAACGGTGTCGTTACTTGGCCTAACATTGAGTGGGGAGCCCCGGGTCTTGCACTTGGTGACAGTAGTGCAGGACTGGGACTCCGGCTTCCAACAGTTAAGTTCACATCTGATCTCAAGGAACTTGAGACCCTCCCCATTCAAAGGGAACCTGTACCACCTTGTTCTGGCACTCAGATTTGTCAGCTGCAACTACCTGATGAAACACTTTGGGGACTACCTGCTCCTCGGGCACCAGGTGACACCTTACTGAAGTCACACTGGCTCTTGTGTCTCTTAGAGCCGCCACTGTCTGTCCATTGATTGTCACCCGCTGCCTGTACGTCTTAGTTTTTTAAGGTATTAGGGTCCTCTGGACGATCTGACTGTCCCCTAGTGAGACAAGGGTCATCTCAGTTGGCTCCCACCCTTCTTCTGGAACCAACTGTTCCCCAAACGCTACACAAGCCAACCCCGTGACTGTGCACCAGTAATAACAGTGTCCACTTGGGACACTTGGGATTCCCCCTCATGTGACACTCCTGATCACATGCATATCACTTGCGGGCCCCTCTCTGCAGGCTTCCCTATAGAGACCCAATGTTTCTTCTCACCTGGGGGACAGAACTCCTTACCCTGAGAACTAGATTGGGGCCCTTTGGAGAACTCTCTCTGTAGGAAAGTAGGAACTTTTTTCTTAGGTACCCCCACTTTTTGCTCAGTGTCATTGTGTTTTGACTGTAGTTTACTGGGATTCTGCTAACCAGGACCCCAGCATCTGTGCTCCCTCTCTCAAAATGGCTTTAGGAAGTACTTTTGTACCTCCTCAATTGGCTACTGGTGTACACTTGTAAGTCCCTAGTACATGGCACTGAGGTACCCAGGTCATAGGCAAGCCGGGGGTCTCCCATGGGCTGCAGCATGTAATGTGCAGTTGTTGGAGGTTTGATCCTTGGTACAGGGAGGGACCTTAGGGGAGCCCCCCGTACTACAGATTACAGACTTCCAGGGTCTGCCAGCAAGCTAATGCTGCTGCTGACCACAATCATGATTATGCCCTCCTGCTGCTGTGGTGAGTTTGAGCAGGGGAAAGTAGAATAGGTTTCCTGTCACAGGGAGGTGTGACCACCTCCCAGACTGTACTTTCAGTATTGGGCTGGGATGGGGCGCTTTCCAGTGCTCAGACTACATTGAAGGGAACATTTGGTATCCTCCTTGCATACTCTGGTTTGAGCAAATTCAGTAACCCTTGGTTCCTGCTCTGGTGCAAAACTCAACAAAGGACAGGGTAGAATCCTGCCCTCTGTCTAGCACCTCCTCTGGGATGGACCCTGGGTTGTTCCAACCCTTTCCTTGGTTAGTTAAGGGCTCCCCCATGGAAGGATCCTCGGATTGGTTTTGGAACAAGACTCACCTCTAAAATTAAGACACTCTTCGACCATCTGGACACTTGGACTTCGTTGGACATCGACAGGAAAAAAGACTGCATCAAGTACGACTCCTGCTGCTCCTGGTCTCACTGTTCTTCATGTTTATTGCCTCGTCTGTGTCTGTACTTCACTCAGGTTCTCCAGAAGACCTGTGGGCATCAAGGAAATCCAAATAAATCTCCCTTGAAATGAAAGAATCTCTTCCCTGCATTTGCAGGCACCGCAATGAAGCTGAAGGGTCTACTGCTCCAGGATTTCCTGTGGACTTCCCAAGGTCCAGCAACACCGGTGGTGGTTCTGTAGCTCTCCTGCAAGGGCATATAAGCTGAAGGCATCGTTTGCTTCACTACTGTTAACATGTTTTTCTAAAGATAAAGTTATGCTCAAGATAAAGCCATCCATTCAATTTTTGTACGCTTCTGAGTTTCATTTGGTGCAAGTTATTTCTCTGCCTTTGTACTACACTTTAAACTAGAAGAGGTTGGATGTATTTAATTGTAGAATTGTGGTTAATGATAGTAACTTCAGAACCAAATACTTTATGATAACCTGTGTGTGTGTTATGATGGTGTGAAATGTGGAGTAGCTATCAGGAAAACTATTATCTCAAGGTCGATCTTCACAATGGTAGAAGATTTGTTATGAGCTTTCTGGGGAGGACAGATCAGTCAGGTTTAGTTCACACTTGGCCAGTGGCAGAGCTGTTCTGACTATATTCAGAGGTGTTCCGATAGAGATGATTTGTTTGACTGTGGCCTACATGCCCTTCCATTTCTTTTTTAATCATTATGGTTCTGATGCTCGCTATGTTTCGTTGTGTTATTTTGCTGTGTTAACTTAACCCACCCCCTTTAGTGACTGGTTTTGGAGTGGTTCTTTTAAGAAATCTGCAGAAAAGGACAGGTATTAAAAGAACACTTACTTTTGTTGGCTTCAGGTCTTTCCACATATTCCGTGATGCCCTCCCACTTCCCCTCTACTGAGTGAAGAGTATTGTTCTCCATGATTTCAGTCCTGGGGAAACTGACCTCACCAAGACACATTGTAGAGGAGTGGAGCCTTGGTGATATGCATCAGAACAAGACAGTGCTATATTGTGCCAGAAAACTTGTAGATCTAGTTTTGGTTTCTAGTGATGTTAACTTAGAGTCTTCAGGAAGAGACATGCCCATCCCATTGAAATCTTGCTCATTATTGTTTTTATGTAGTGCTCATGCTCCAAGTTAACTGCTTCTGAGCTTTCTGCAATGAGAATAGAATGAGGGAAGGTACCGAAAAAATGGAAGGAACAAGTTAGACGATAGGTCGCTGAGCAGTGATAAAGATAGCTGATAGAATCCTTATTCCTGCTAAAGCTTGTGAGTTTTCAGGTTTTTCTGTTACATCATAAGTTTTTCTCCAGACCAAGAGGTAGTGATAGAAAAGTGTGGAGAAGCCTTTTACATGTAAGGATGTACCAACAGAAGTTTAGTATCTTCTGGAGGAAGGAATAGGCATTTGGCTATGCAGTATAGCATCAGTAATGAATCATCAGGGTTATTGTGAACTCAGTAGAGAGTCTTAAAATCTGCATTGTGATTGGTCCAGATTAAGTGAACTGATATTTGTGCAAGTGAGATGCGGACCGTGCATTTCAGACTGAGGGAGATGACATAAGTTACATGATTTAGCTATCATTCAAAGTTTGACTTGGGCATTGATAGGGGTATGTTTAACTCCTTCCACGCTCATGACGAGCCCAGCTCGTCATGCAGTAGCCTGCTGCTACACTCATGGTGTGCTGAGCTCGGCATGAACTAATGGAAATGAGCCAAAGCCAGCGCAGCAGGGGAATTCCCATAGCATTGAAGGTGTTAAAAATCTTCTACCTGTCACCTACAAAGTATCCTGAATTAGAAATATTTGCCCTTTTTTAATTATGCAAAATCGACTTTTTGTTACAATGCTGAGAGTCCTAAATCCATGTATGAACTGTTCAAATGATAATTTTAAGCTTCAAGGGCTACTAAGTCTTGGAGATATTGCAAATATATTTCCTTTTCTCTACATTGCAGGACTGGTATGAGAACGGAAACCCACCTGTCTTTTGGATTTCAGGATTTTTTTTCACTCAGGCATTCTTAACTGGTGCACAGCAAAACTTTGCTCGAAAATTCACCATTCCCATAGATCTTCTTGGATTTGACTATGATGTACTTGATGACAAAGAATATAAGCAGGCCCCTGAAGATGGTAAGTGTGCACATGCGCAAACAATAATTTGGTGCCTATTGTTGCAATTGTTAAAAAGCAGTAATTATGTATGGCTTTGCATTTCTTTAGAGTTTGTGTCAAAAACTTGGGTCCTGGGCTCACTTTGCCACTGGATTAAAGGTAGCCTGGCTGATATGGGGTTATAGCCTAAAACCGGTCCCAGTTAGATGAGGGACTTGGTAGCTCGTTCTGGACCGTTCCCATGGGGAGCAGGGTCAATACTGATTTGCATATGCCTGGGTCTAAACTGAGGTGGCGTGGTGAGCAAAAGAACAATGGATTTAACCCAGATCCCTTGACTGGGGATGAATATTTGATTTGTTCTGAATTCCATCCATCATTTGTGTCTTTCACTTTCTAAAAGAGGCATCTCCAAACAAACAATTAAAAACCAACTTCACTAATAGATGCATTTTTAAATGGCGAGTTCAGAATCCCCAAACTCCAAATCTCTATCTCTTCCCAATTGGAAGTTACACTTGTAAGATGTTACAAGGCAGCTCCAATGAAAACTTATGGGATAGAGCGAGTCCTTGCAATAGTGAAAACGAAATTACAGTATTTCACTATCAGGACATGTAAAACACACCAGTACATGTCCTAACTTATATACACTGCGCCCTGCCATGGAGCTTCCTTCTGCCTGCCTTAAGGGTGCCTTGCATGTAGTAAAAGGGAAGCTTTGGGCCTCGAAAGTAGGTGCACTGGCCAGGTCGACATGGCAGTTTAAAACTGCCCATAGAGACACTGCAGTGGCAGGTCTGGGACATGTTATGTTATGTTAAGGCTGTACTTTTAGAGCGCACAGCTACCCCAAGGGGTGTATAGGCGCTTTGGCAAAGAGAACCTGAAACCTAAGAACACAGAGGCAGCAGCACTACAGTCACAGTGATTACGCGGAAAAGAGCATGGTCTTCAGCTCTTTCCTGAAAGCTAAGAGACTCTTAGCTTTACGGAGGGAGAGAGGGAGCTCATTCCAGAAGCGAGCTGCAGGGTTACTCATGTGAGTGGCACAATCAGTGCTGCTGGCCCAGTAGTAGCATTTGAATTACTGTCCCTGGGTACACATAGTGCACTTTACTAGGGTCTTAACAGCAGTGCATAATTTGAGTTGATTCTTTCCGGTGCTCTGCTCCGGCACTTAATTGGATTCCGGTTTTTGTCAACACCATACTTCCAACAGTCTACCACATGGTGGTGCTGCTCATCTAATTTAGAGATGAGCGGAACAACGGTTGTTTAGAAATACAATATACAAAAAAAATTGCGAACACCGACTTCCCCAGCCATTCCTTTAGCTTTGGGGGCCTGGAATAATATGAACTGTCACATTTACATGCAAGAGAGATGGTTAGTAGTTGTTTTGGCAGTGATGACACGGGCGATGGGTAGCACAAGCTGTAGTGGCGTCCTGGTTAGAGCCCTGGCACTTAATATTTTACAAATTAAGCACTGCTTAACAGTAAATCAAATATACCAATTATGGATAACCAATCATAATCCTAATTTACATAAGGAGCAGTTGCACTTTAACACTGATCAGCAGTGGTAAAGTTGGCAAAAACAAACTGCAGCACACAATCACAAGCATTTACAATGCGATAGGTCTCCCATTTATGCTAGTTTGAGCAATTGACAATGTAAATGACAATGCCTTTTATTTATGTTTTGGTTTTTAAAACCTAAATAAAATGCATTGTCATTTACAATGCCAATAGCTTAAACTCGTGTACATGCAAGACCTATTTCATTGCAAATGCTTGTTGCATTTGTCACCCCAACGGGTATGCCCAGACGTGTGTCCCGTGCTCTCTATGCCACTGGAGTCAAGCTGCTGCTTGTTTCTGTCCAGGGAGGACCTGGCCTGGCATTTGGTCTGGACTGTTCCCATGGGGAGCAGGGTCAAGATTGATTTGCATATGGCTGGGTTCAAACGAGAATGACATGGGAAGCAAAAAAACATGGATTTAGGCCCAGATCTCTGTATAGAGGTGAATGTTTGATAGTGATCAGCACTCTGTCCATCAATTGTCCTTTTTGCATACCTTCACAATGTAACAGTAGTCTATGTGGTCATGACAATATTAATTATCTCTATATTTTGATAAGCAATCCGCTGGGACCTACGACAGCCATAGGTAGACCTTTGACTACCACAGCATCAAGCAAAAATGTTGCATAACATTTGTTCAAAAATAGCAGAATCAACTTACGGGGTAGTTCAAAATATATCCTTAAAGTACTAATCTCTATTATCTCAACTTAGACTACTCCACATGCCTTGCAGAAGATTTATTGTTTGTTATCGCTAGCGGGCCACTGCTGTGAGACAGACTGGTCACAAAAAATGTAGCTAGTCCTGCATGTTTATATGCTCCATGACACATCCTCTGGTAACTCATCTGTAGTTAACATTAGCAAATATCCAATGCAAGAAAGAACTGACTAAGCCACTAGGTCTGTATTTTTTTTTTAAAACAGTCCTCTTCCACAAAGAGGCTTTGTTTTAGCAGTGGACCCAACCCAAAGATTAGATCCCAGCTCTGCCAGATGCATTATGGCAAGCGATCCCCTGTCGGTTCTTACCGCAGTCAACTAGAGGTGTGGCAACAGCTTCCACTGCAAGAGAGCAGGCAGTTTACAGTAGGGCAGGAATCTTCCAATAATGCTCCTGCAGAGCACAATAAGTTTCCAGTCAAACTTTTCTAGCCCTGGGACAGTATCAGCAGGCAGCCAACAACGTCCAGTGGAATTTGAAAAAATGTGTAGAAATGTCATCGAAGTTCTAAATTTTGCAAACTTTAGGAAGTTTCTACTGGTTGTATGTTACCTCTCCCACATAACTTTATTAAGTCAAGTCAAGTCAAGTCAAAGATTTATATAGCGCGCTACATACCCGGAGGGTCTCAAGGCGCTTGAAGAAAGGTGGGGAATTACTTGTCGAATATCCAAGTTTTAAGTTGTTTTCTGAATGCTAGGTGGTTCTGAGTGAGACGAAGGTGAGTGGGGAGTGAGTTCCAGGTTTTAGCTGCGAGGTAGGAGAAGGATCTACCTCCCATGGTGGTTTTATTGATGCGAGGTACGGTAGCAAGCGCTTGGTTGGAGGATCGTAGTTGGCGGGAGGGGGTGTAGAAGGAAAGTCGTGTGTTGAGGCATTCGGGTCCAAGTTCGTAAAGTGCTTTGTGTGCGTGGGTTAGGAGGCGGAAAGTAATCCTCTTATTGACGGGGAGCCAGTGGAGGTTTTTCAGGTGATTAGAGATGTGGTCTTTACGTGGGATGTCTAGTATGAGCCTGGCCGATGCGTTCTGGATGCGTTGGAGTTTATTCTGGAGTTTTGCCGTGATACCGGCGTATAGGGTGTTTCCGTAGTCCAGGCGGCTGGTGACCAGTGCATGGGTGACCGTTTTTCTGGTTTCGGTGGGGATCCAGCGAAATGTTTTTTTGAGGGAACTTCGCCTAGATGTACAGTTATGAGAGTTTACAAAATCCACAAATGTATTGAATTTCACAAAATGCAGGCAGTGACTGGTTGAATGGCTGAGGAACCTCATTATTTACCTAGTCACCAGCTAAATAGCATCAATTCTGTAGTATTTGGATGGCAACTGGGTTTATGGCAGGGAAACTTCACTGTTTAAGTGGTGGCTAGCTAAACGGTATAGAATCTCTGCTATTGATCCAACTCTCAACAGGTAAAGAGTTACGTATCTGTGCTATCTGGCTTGTTGCACAAGACAAATAGTAAATAATCTTTGCTAATTAACCTCTTAGGTGCTGTGCCTATTCCAACGGCCGACGGCACCACTACCTCAGGAGTACTGCCGTCGGCCGTTGGCCGTTCGAACCTCACCTGCGCAATGGAACGTTCAGCACTGGAGCTGGACGTTCCATAGCTGCTAAGAGGTTAACAGGTAGTTATAATCTATGCCAGCAGCCCGATAGTGAGTGACGTTTCCTTGCTTTTGGCACGGCTGAAAACATAATCATTGCTGTTTAGTCAGAGCCTGGGCAAGAAGTGAACTTCCTTTGCTTTTTGTACAGCAGATTAACAGATAGGGGTTAATCTCGATTCTTTAGCCCTTAACTCGTTAACTGGTTTCTTTTCTATTTGCATTGTGTGATCAATGTGTGCATAATCTCTGCTATTTAACTAGCTGTGTTTGCAAAGGCTCTGCTCAAATAATATTCTTAGCCTCTGGTCTCGTAATAACATATTCACATTTATCCAGTGCCCGGCTAATAGCTGACACTAAGACGTTTCTGTATTGGTTACTATTCATGTGATGTAGAGGCAGGCACATTACTGAACCCTAGAAGGCAAGCAGCTGAAAAATGGCACACGGCTTAAGTGTGTCAAAAAAGCAAGATCAATTCAGAGTCGCAACTAAGGCCAGTACGAACGCTCTGGCAATGCTAGCACGTTTTATCCTATGCTGCCTGTTTCTCTTCCTGCAGGGATGCGCTGTGCACTGTTTATCTCAAGTTGAAACAGAAACAATTTACTGTGCACGTGCAAGAGCACCGTGCTTGTAATCCAGCTGCCCAGAGAGCAGTGGCTCGCCATGCTGAATAACGAACTGCACTGCCGGCAGCGTGAAGGTTACTGTGCTTCCAGCATGAATGTCTACTTCAGCTCGGACAGCTTTTGTCCACAACGAGCAATCTGACATAAAAAAACACCGGCATAGTCTAGCTCGTGAAAGTCATTTTCCTCTTGCATTTGACTATAAAAGGCAGTGGCAAAGCTATAGCTTTAAGTGGGATGAATAAACTGGGGGTCTCTCTCAAAGGGGCGTGGCCAATGTAATTAAGGGCGTGGCTTAAAACATGTATGCTAAAAATCTGTGCTTAGCATAGTGCGCCACCGACTTGTATTTTGTTGTTTCTGTCATTGGATCCATATATTTGATACAACAAGTAATAATATACCTACAAAAAGTCCTGACTATTGGCTTTGTCAATGGTTTTTAGTTGAATAAAATAAATAAGCAGCGACTATGGCTTGTATATGATATTAAAAAAGCTTCCACTTAAAGCCCTGTTGACACCACCACAATGTTGCTGCTCCTGACTTTCAAAAAGAGAAGGGAAATCCAGAGAGAAAATGACTCTCTTTAAAAGATTTCCCTTCCCCTACAACGTTCATCTGGCATGACGCCATGCCGTAACTTCTCCATTAGTGAGAAGTAAGCTGTGTGAGCACGTGCACATTGATGTGCCTGCTGTCACTGCAGTCCGGAAAAAATGGACCACCTGTGCCAGTGCACAAAACAGAGCTCGATAGGGACCCGTTTCGAGGCCCCTTTAAAAAACTGCTGGTGCTCAGCACCGGTGAGACCCAGCCCACTAAAAGCCCTGGGCAAAGCCAAATTGTTAGAAATGCTGAAAGCAGAGCAGTTTGCGGTTAGAGTTAAATCCTTACAGCAGTCTTTCTCCTGACTATAACAAGCAGGGGTGAGGGAGTGCGAGGAGGGACAGAAGATGCACGAAAACAGGTAAGACTGCTTTGGAGAGTGCCCTCAAAGTGAATAGAGGACAGGTGCGAGAAGAAAGGGTGGGAGCATGTAAACACATTGCATTCAGTTGTTCCAATAACATCATACTGCCGTGGGAGAGGACGTGGCTTAGTGGTCATAGCTGCCGACTCGGGAGCTGGAGACCAGTGTCCGAACCTCGACCCAATATTCTGTGATTCTTAGCATATCATTTAATTTAAATTTAAAAGAAGCAGCGATCTCGAAGGGGTGTCAAGCAGTGGGGAGTTGGAAGGGGGTAGGTAGTGAGAGACATATTAAAAGAAACCAGCTGAAGCAGCGCTGTGAGAAAAATATATTTGCAATGTAATAGGTCTTGCATTTGAATGTGAGACCATGGCATTGCAAACGAGCGGGACACCATTTATAAAGAAAAAGTACATGTACTGTGTAAATACCAAGTAAAGGGGCCAGTAGCCATAAGAGGTTACAAATGACGACATGACAGTAGTAAGGAGGGACTAACAAGCCTCATAATAAATCAGAAGCCAGCATTTACAAAGGACAAACACACAAGCCAATGAGAAATATGGGTGGAGCTTCTCCTCCGTACAATACCTACACCAGATTGCCAGATCAGCGCTTGCGCACTGGCTCAGGCTCGGCCTAAAAAACAGGAGGTCAGAAGCAAAAAAGACAGGGTAGAAACACACCAAAGATGCCAGGTCTAACAAATAGTGAATATTGTTATATTATTTGCTATTTGTTTAATAAAAATGGAATACAAGTGGCTGGAATTTAACTATCCTTGGCAGCTGGGCTTAGCAACAAAAATGCTTTTAAATGTTTGCATGTTATATGCGTGCAATTAGAGTGTGTTTATGTAAGAGAGTGTGTGTGTGTATGTGTGAATGTGTGTGTGTATGTGTAGGCAAAGTGTGTGTGTGTGACTGTGTGAATACGTGTGTATGTGTAAGCATGTGTATGTGTGAGTGAAAGTGAAGGTCAAAGGGCATGTGAAGTCACTTCTTTAACCCTTGGCATTTTGGTGAATTGACGTCCATGTGAAAGATTAAAATGTAAGTGTAAATATGTGTTTGTGAGAGAAACAATTTCTAGCGTTCCAATTACTGGCATATTGAGATTGCTTCAGGGGAACGCAGAGCGGGGAAATTAAACTACAGTTTCTCCATGTGTTATTTGCAGCAGCTACTGTTTGGATGTAATTCCAGCAACATAGAGCTTACACATGCATTGTAAAACAGAAACCGCTTTATACCAATCAACTGTTGAGAAATAGGAGATAAAACATCATAACACCAAGATACTTTTGTTGCGAAAATGAATGAAAGAAAATTCCATTCAAATGTTTAAATATATTTCCTACCCATCATGTTTTGATGTGTCCCAGAAATTTGCCAGCATATCTTTTCAATACCTGGAGCGGGTACCAAACAGTACTATGGATGCCAAGCAGGGCTGTGAAATAGTACTGTAACTGGCAGAAATGTCCTCCTCATGTGTTTGTATGTGATACCGTCTCTATGACTGCAGGTATGTGCTGACCCCCTTTGCCTTTTCTTATGGGCTTCTCCCGCCATGGCACGTTCAACGTCATCAGTTTTCAAGGACTGCAGAAATTGTAGCATGGGCATGTCAATATGTTTTAGTTGGGTGGATCCATCATGTTTATTCTACAGAACCCTTCTCTGCTAGGTACTTTGTAGTAACGACTTCGTGTACCCGGCTCTGAAAAGAGTTGTCAGCCAAAAAAACATCAGATTTTCCTTTTACATTCAGCTGCAGCAAGCTCAATTTTAAAGCTCAGTTTGCAATCGCTCGAAATGCTATCTAAAATAACGGCGACACAGTTGTCTCCAGCGCCTTTTTTCTACAGCCTTCCAATGTAATGGATGCTGTAAGAATCCAATTTGGACGCTATGCACACATTAGAAGTTTTGCTTTCTGCGTCCTTGGTTTTAGACCTCTTCTGGTGACTGAAGCCTCCTAAATTGGCTTAAGACTGGAACACCTCTGTTTTAAAACACTTTACAATTCCCTCTAGCGCTGCCTCTATGAACCTACCTTTAGGCTGATACTTGGCAGTGCTCCAGGGTGTATCTTTGAGCCTAGTATTGTCTCTTTGTTAGGTCGACTACAAGGATTGTGGACTATAAAGGTCCCTGTCCTTGTGTCTTCCAAGAACTCCCAGTTATTTGTAACCTTTGAAAGATGGCACCTATTAACATATTTTCAAGAAAAATAAGGCTTTGTGATTAAATCTGCCAAAATGTGAAACCACATTCTTTTTTTCTCCTTTTTATTTCAATAAGTTTTTTTCTCTGAGGATTTCTAATCGACGCAGAAATCAACAGCATTATGATTAACATGACATGGTGTACATCAGTATAGCAGTGTTCAAACATAGGAATCGTACAGGGAAGAGCTGAATACGAATAGTTAATAAACATTACGAATAAGCGGAGGGGGGTGAGTGTCTGAAAAGAGGAGACTGGTTACAGTGCTGTAAACAAAGATTTTGCCAGGAAGCAGCCAGTTAGTAGACGTTACACCTCTGTAGATGTGAAAACAAAACCAGGAGAGAAATAGTAGAGTAAAAGAGAGCAGAGAGGGTGGAAAGATCGCAATAAGGGAACGCGATAAAGGTGGTGAAATAAGAAAAGGAAACTCCAAATGAGGATTGGAAATGAAAAGTGGGGTGGGTCTTATTGTGCGGTGTGTAATGACCCGAGTCCCGCGAGAGCGGAACTCTGGAAGCTGGTCCGGAAGGCCATACACACAATGTATCACCCTCTGTCCAGGCGTAACCATAAGTAATAAATAGGCAGGCGGAGACTGCTCGTGGCCGTCCACCCCACACTAGTGAACCTGCGTGGTCTGATTCTGTGTCTCTCTCTCAACACTAGGCCACACAGCCCCCTCCCCCAGTCACGTCTACCATCGCAATACGGGCAACGAGGGTGGGCGCTGCCCAACGTCGCAGCAGATCCCAGCAACAGCAGGCACGGCCCGATATCGGTGCAGAGATCACTGGGTGTATCACTCACCAGCTGGCATGGCTCACGCGTAGAGTGCCGGTGGCCGCACCCCCCCTGCCTTCAGCGTTCGCACTGGCAGGCTGTCCTTGGTGCAATGAACGATGCACTGTGAGCACATTGACGTCTACTCCCTCCTCCAGCACCATGCGGAGGACCATGTAAGCACAGCGGCTCTGCCCATGAGGCCAGAATCAAGTGCACGCACTCCCTCGCTCAACACTCGCTGCACGTGGAGCCCAAGCTCCTCAAAGACATCACAGCAGGCCCTGGGGAATAGCCACACCCACACAACATGCGCACATATGGCCTAGCAGCAGCGATCAAGCAACTGGCCACAGTCGTGAGGGAGGAATAGTCAGCCACTGGGAAAAGGGAACCAAGGTGTTCCCCAAAGGAGAAACAAAACAGACACACTGGAGAATGATGGACAACGCGCCTCAAGCTGGCTCATACCAGGCCCGCCACCGGCTCAACAAGCTGGCCAGCTCCTCATGCAGCCAGCCACACAGCATGCACAAACCAACGCACTACCTCCTTTCAGCGAATTAATAGACCCTGCTACTGCCTCCCACTGGTCGAAATTTTGGATTGGCCGCCTGAATAACTATTTCACGCCAAAACGAGAGACAGATAATACCATCAACAGGTCTTTGCTGTTACACTTTGCTGGTGAAGTGATATATAAACTCTTTGCACACCTTTCAAATACGGGGACTGCCAAAGATTATGATGCCGCCATTAGGGCTCCAGATGCACACTTCGACACACAACTGAACCCGGATGATGAAGGGATCAAACTACAGCAAGCACGCCAAAAGGAGTGAGAGTCCATGGACGCATTTCACGCACGCCTTAGAGAATTAGCTAGCACGTGCACGGCTTACAATCAGAACAAAGAAGTAAGAGCGGAAGTCATACAAATATGCAGCAACATGAACTTCTGATAGATACATCTGCCGTGTGGATTCCTCACCTTGTGAATATCCCCTTGCGCCAGCAACGTTCGGAAAATTCTTCGTAGCACGCCGGCGTGGACGACGTCATAGGAGCACGGCATCGCGCGCGACTCCGTCTGACGTCACCGACTCCTCATAAGGCCCACGTCGGCGTGATGACGTCAGTTCCCTTTTTTCCGCGTCGTCGACGCTAACGGTTTCTGGGATCTTCTGCGATACTTTTGTATCTTATCACTGTTTAGCTGTTACAGTTTCTCTGTTGAGATTTGCTTCTTCGTCGAGGATGTTGTCGAGGAAGACGGGTTTCAAACAGTGTGGTTCCTGTGCCCGTATGATGTCGATCACTGATCCGCATTCCGACTGTCTGTGGTGTCTTGGATCGGATCACGATGTTAAGAACTGTCGTTCCTGTTTCAAGATGAACCCCAAGGCCTTGCGGGAGCGGGAGGCGAAGCTTCTGCTCGCGAAGGTGAAGGGAAGAGAAGCCGGAAGGTCTTCGAGGTCGGTGTCCCGGCGCTCGAAGTCGAGGCAGTTGTTGCGGTCGAGGTCGGCTTCGAGGTCCAAGGCGAGGTCGAGATCGAGAGAGAGATCAAGGTCCGGAGAGAGGTCGAGGTCCAGAGGGAGGTCGAGGTCCGGATCCAAGTCGGCCTCGGGCCATGCTTCGAGCTCATCGAGGAAGAAGCATAAGAGGAGTAAACATCACTCCAGACGTCACTCTGGCAAGGAGTCTTCGGATTCGAGGAAGAAGTCACGTAAACATCACAAGGACTTCGTGTCTCCTTCTCCAGCTCAATCTCATGTGGGCTCTCCAGTTCAGGAGCAGGTGCAGGATCAGGATCTGGAGTCGCACCACTCTTCGGTGCATGAAGAAGAGGTTCCTCGAGCACCGACTCCGGTTGTGGAGTCTGAAGTTCAAGAGGGCCAGGGTGCACCTTTGCCGGATCAGCCTCCTTCGGAGCGGCCGTTGGGTTCGTACCCTCCCTTTCCAGGTCCAGGTCAGGATCCCTCATAGTTTTTAAACGCCATGTTTGGTGTTTACTCGAGGGCTATGTACCCCACTGGTGCGCCTGTTGGTCCCATGGGTCCTTTGTCTTTTAATTTAGGTGTGCCTCAGGCTTATGCCCCGGCCCCCTTTATGCCGTTTATGCTGACGCCTTGTACTCCTTGGCTCGGTGCGGCGCCGCCGAGGTCGTCGACTTCGCATGCGGCTTCGCCGACTCCGGATCGGCTTCGTGGTGATTCGGATCGTGGTGCTTCCCGTCCTCAAGCTCCTCGCTCGACGTCGGCTCCGGCGCCGTCGGAGTCGTTGCCGGATCCGTCGACTTCGGTCCGCATGGAGTGGTCGAGGCGCAGGGCACAACGCCTCTTGGAGGAGAACGAGTATATGGACTCCGAGGTTGAGGAAGGAGAGTTGCAAGATCAGGGGGATTGTTTTGAGGACCTCCAAAGCGCAAGTGGCCTGGAACTTTCTCCTGAGTGGGGTTTGCCACCCGTTTCAGATACTCCATCTAAGGACTTAGCACCCTATCATGTTGTTATTAGGAAGGCTGCAGATTTGCTAGGCTTGACTTTGCCCACAGTTGAATACAAGCCCAACATCCTTACGGAAGTTTTGCATTCGCCTTCTTCAATTGTGGAGCCTACACTTCCTTTTATGGAGGCATTGACTGAGCCGATAAAGGAGGTTTGGAAGAGACCTTTGACTGCTCCTGCGGTTTCCAGGTCAGTGGCAAGGCTTTACAGGGTGGCTCCTGATGACCCTGAATTTCTTTCCTCGCATCCTGCACCGGAGAGTCTGGTAGTGCAGGCCGCCTGTTTCAGCAGGGCTGCGGGCTCTTTCCCTCAGGTGCCGGCAGACAAGGACTCTAAAAAATTGGACCAGTCTGCTAAAAAGATTTTCTCCTCGGGTAGCATGGCCTTGAAATCCACCAATGCTACTTGCCTATTGGGGAGATATGTTCATGCGTTGATGGACTCTGTTAAACAGCTTTCATCTAAGCTTCCAGAGAACGATAGGAAGAACTTTAACGAAGTGGTTGCTGATACTCAGGCTGCAGCTCGTATGGTTATACAGAGTGGTATGGACACGGTGGACTCTGTTGCCAGGATTATGGGCTCTACTGTTGCAACAAGAAGGGCCGCATGGCTTAAGTCCTCCGATTTTTCTTCTGATGTTCAGTCTACCTTGTTGGACTTGCCATTTGATGGGACAGGCCTCTTTGGTAAGAAGGCTGACGTAGCTCTGGAGAGATTCAAGGACAGCCGGGCTATGGCGAAGTCTTTGGGCCTTCAGACAAGGGGCTCTGCGGCTAGGAAGTTCAGGGGATTTGGCAGATCCAATTTTCGTTCCTACAGCCAAGGTCAGCAGCAGCAGCAGCAGCGACAGAATCCTCTGTATAAAACCTACAGAGGAAAGCAAAGGGGCCGTGGTCGTGGACGCCAGGCCTCCTCCTCCTCCTCTTCCTCTAATAATCAACCCCCTCCCTCTGCAGCAAAGCAGCCCTAGATCCGCCATTCTGGATCATGTGGCTCCGGTGGGGGGTCGGCTTACTCATTTTCTACGGGATTGGGAATCGGTTACATCAGATCTTTGGGTTCTCAATCTCGTAGAGAATGGGTATGCACTTCCTTTCCAGGAGTTCCCTCCCAATTACCCTCCTTGCCAGGGTTTTTGTTCGGAGGACCACCTTATTCGCCTGCAGGAAGAAGTCCTGGCTTTGTTCAAAAAAGGTGCGATAGAGGTGGTTCCAGAGCAGGAAAGAGGTCAGGGGTGCTACTCCCGGTATTTCCTGATCCCCAAGAAGGATGGCAGGTTACGTCCTATACTGGACCTCAGGATTTTGAATCTCTATCTCAAGCAGGAGAAATTCAAAATGCTCACTCTTGCGCAGGTTCTTCAAGCGTTGTTGGAAGAAGACTGGATGGTGTCAATCGACTTGCAGGATGCGTATTTTCACATCCCGATCCTGAAGTCGCACAGGAAGTATCTCCGTTTTACGGTGGGATCGCAACACTACCAGTTTGCGGTCCTTCCGTTTGGTCTTACTACTGCGCCTCGAGTTTTCACCAAGGTGATGGCAGTGGTGGCGGCACATCTCAGGAGGTCGGGGATACCTGTATTCCCGTATCTGGACGACTGGCTGATCAAAGCGGAGTCGCCCGAGAAGGTGCTTCATCACCTGCAAGAGACCTCGCAGCTGTTGTTCAGGTTGGGTTTTTCAATAAACGTGCCCAAATCTCACCTTGTGCCCTCCCAGCGCAACCTGTTCATAGGTGCGGTACTGGACACTACTGTATGTCGTGCATTCCTTCCGCCTCAAAGGATTCGCGACATTCAGGAAATGATTCCTTTATTTCACAATGGAGTGGTTGTTCCGGTCCTGAAGGTCCTTCGCCTGCTCGGTCTGATGGCTTCTTGCATTCTCCTGGTCAACCATGCACGCTGGCACATGAGGGCACTCCAGTGGTGCCTCCGCAGGCAGTGGTATCAGCACAACGGAGATCTCGGGGAGTCAGTGAAGATCTCCAGAGAAACTGCAGCGGATCTGTCTTGGTGGGGCGTGGAAGGCAATCTGTCACAAGGAAAGCCTTTCCATCTGCCTTAATCGGTTGCCACGGTGATAACGGATGCGTCCACTCTAGGGTGGGGTGCTCATCTGGGGGATCTGGAGGTCAAGGGTCTTTGGTCTCCAGAGGAAAGGTTGCTTCACATCAACCTTCTGGAATTGCGGGCCATACGTCTGGCACTCAAGGCCTTCCTCCCTTCCCTTCGCGGTCGGTCGGTCCAAGTCCTGACGGAAAACACGACCGCGATGTGGTACATCAACAAGCAGGGAGGAGTGGGGTCGTGGTGTCTTTGCAAAGAGGCTCTGCGTCTCTGGTCCTGGGTTCAGGACCACCAGATTTGTCTGATGGCAAATCACCTGGCCGGTGTCCTGAACGTACGTGCGGACGTTCTCAGTCGGCAGTTCTCTGCCGATCACGAGTGGAGACTTCACCCGGAGGTTGTTCACGACATCTTTCAGATGTGGGGAACTCCTCGGGTGGATCTGTTTGCCACTTGCGAGAATGCTCACTGCCCGTCATTCTGCAGTCTCCAGTATCCGATGCAAGAAGCATTGGGGGACGCGTTTCAGTTGAGCTGGGGAGGTCAGCTCCTTTACGCGTTTCCTCCCATACCCATGATTCCTCGGGTTCTGAGGAAGATTCGTCAAGACCGGGCCCAAGTCATATTGGTCGCCCCGGAATGGCCAAGAATGGTGTAGTACACAGATCTTCTCCACCTCTCCTCTCACCCGCCGCTCCGTCTCCCTTTCAGGGCAGACCTCCTCTCTCAGATGGAGGGGCAGGTTCTACACCCCCACCTCCAGACATTACACCTTCATGCATGGAGATTGAACGGGGCAATCTGAATTCTTTCTCTCTCCCTCACGGTGTGGTGGATGTCATTCTTTCTGCCAGGCGTGATTCCACCAAGTCCATCTATTCGTATAGGTGGTCTAAGTTTGTCTCTTGGTGTAGGGAGAGGGATGTTGATCCGTTAACCCCTTCGATGCGGCCGCTTTTTTTCCCGTGTGCGGCCGCCGGCCGAACACGGGCGGGCCATGACGAACCCCAGCCGTCATCAGCACACGCGCACCGTAGTGCATGGCGGCTGGGGTTCGTCACTAGCATGGAAGGGGTTAAAGGCTCATTTGTCTGATATTTTGTTGTTTGCTCTTTCTCTGGCTAGGCAAGGGTTTGCTGTTGCCACTGTCAAAGGTTATCTTTCGGCCTTGTCGGCATTTCTCTGTTTGCCGGATCAGCCCTCTCTTTTTAAATCTCCTGTGGTATTAAGATTTTTGAAGGGACTTACTAATAAGTTCCCTCCTTCACCCTTTATTGTGCCTCATTGGGACTTGAATCTTGTGTTAACCTATCTGATGGGTTCCCCGTTTGAACCCTTACACAAGTGTCCAAGGAGGCTTCTTTCTTTTAAAACAGTCTTCTTGGTTGCAATTACCTCGGCAAGGAGGGTAAGTGAGCTTCAAGCTCTTAGTTCCAAGCCCCCGTTCTTGTCTATCCATGCTGAAAGAATGGATCTCAGGACCAGGGCTGCTTTTCTGCCTAAGGTGGTTTCTCCCTTCCACCTAGGACAATCCATTACCCTTCCATCCTTTTATCCTCCCCCACACCCTTCCAAGGAGGAGGAGAGGCTTCATCGCCTGGACCCGAAGAGAGCGGTTAGTTTCTATCTTGATAGGACTAAGGACTATCGTATTGACGATCAGCTCTTCGTGGGTTTTGCTGGCTGCAAGAAGGGCAGAGCGGTGCACAAGCGCACACTTTCCAGATGGATTATTCTCTGCATCAAGATTTGCTACTCTCTGCAGAGTAAGGACCCTCCTGAGGGTATTAGAGCTCATTCAACTACAGCGAAGTCTGCTACTTCTGCATTGTCTAGAGGTGTTCCTGTTGAGGACATTTGCAGGGCCGCGACATGGGCTTCCCTCCACACTTTTGCGAAGCACTACTGCTTGGATGCTGAGGTGAGGAGGGACGGTCACTTCGCGCGCTCTGTTCTCCAGGATTTCCTGGTATAGCAGAGTGGTCACCCTCCTCCGGGAGTGGGGACTGCTGTGGGACTCTATTCACAAGGTGAGGAATCCACACGTCAGATGTATCTATCAGAAGAACAAGTTACTTACCTTCGGTAACGCTTTTTCTGGTAGATACAGTATCTGCCTGTGGATTCCTCACTGACCCACCCGCCTCCCCGTTGTCCACTCTGCTATACCTGGGTTTGTGTGCAAATGTATTTATGATTTTGTATATCTGAAATTGTATAGTTTTGCACTTTAATTGTTTTTGGTTGCATGTACTGTGTACATTGTATATATATATATGTACTTGTTGGTCCGTCCGGGTGCCTCGAAGGCACGGAAAAAAGGGCGGAACTGACGTCATCACGCCGACGTGGGCCTTATGAGGAGTCGGTGACGTCAGACGGAGTCGCGCGTGATGCTGTGCTCCTATGACGTCGTCCACGCCGGCGTGCTACGAAGAATTTTCCGAACGTTGCTGGCGCAAGGGGATATTCACAAGGTGAGGAATCCACAGGCAGATACTGTATCTACCAGAAAAAGTGTTACCGAAGGTAAGTAACTTGTTCTTCAGACCCTCATTCTCCACCAACCCGAGATCCAGCTTGAAGACATCCTTGTCATAGCGCGATCGCATGACCTGTCAGATGCAAGGGCGACAGTGATGAGATGGATATTGCCATCGCCCAGCAGCCAGAAAAGCCCATCGCTATCAAGACCGAGCGAGCAGACGTGCTCCGGGCACAAGGCAGAGGGAGCAAAGGTCAACAATAAACAAAAATCGCACCAGGGTAGTGGTGAGGATACTGCGGCTGGGACGAACACCCCCTAGAAGAATGGCCAACGCAAGGACGGACATACTCAAAGTGTGGCACCATCAACCCTTTTGCCATCGCATGCAGAGGAGGACCAAGAAACAGGGGCACAAGAGGAAGGAGACCGCTGTCCAAATCAATGAGACAACTGTCCCTCGAAGACCCAGAGAGCCCCAAGTCAGCCAGGGCACAACGACGACAACACCACCTGCCCACAACCGACGTTTGTCATAGACATTGCAGTATCATGTGTAATTGTCCTCATTGACACCGGGACAACCGTAAAAATGATGGTTAGCCAACAATACAAACAACTACGACCCAGACCCCAGCTAACTCCATCTCATGTCAAGATACTGACATATGGGAACGAAACACCACTACCCCTGAAGGGCAAGATGACTGTCCGAGTAAATTCTACAGACCGAGAGATTACCACAACATTCCACGTGGTTGATAGGGAAGCAGACATCCTAGTGGGAAGCCACACAACAGAGGATCTTGGGCTAGTCACTTTTGCCTGCTCGGTCAAGGCACTACAAGCAGATGAAATACTTGAAATGTTCCCACATCTCTTCACCAGATCGGGGTGCATGAAAAGGCTGCCCGTCAAACTACACATTGACACAGCAATAAAACCAGTGGCGCTCATCATAGGCTCATTCCGTTCCATCTGAGGCCTCTAGTGGAACAAGAATCCGCAACCGCGATTGACAAGGAGTGATCGAAAAGGTTACTGGCCCAACACCCTGGGTCTCACCGATGGTTATAGTGGAGAAACCTAAACAGCCAGGCAAAGTAAGACTGTGCATAGATATGCGCCTACCCAATCAAGCGATCAAACAAGATCGACACATCACACCAATGGTTGATGACATCATAGCCGATTTGAACAGATCCTTTTGGTACTCTAAATTACATTTAAACGCGGGCTATCACCAACTGAAGTTAGCCGAGGAAAGCCATTATATCACAACTTTCTCAACTCATATCGAACCGCGCCGATATAAATGGCTAAACTTTGGGATTTCGTCAGCCGACGAAATATTCCAAGATGCTGTACGGGATGTCCTGTCAGGTTTCCATGCAGTGCTAAATGTCAGTGACGAAATTCTGATCCACTCCTCAACCATTGACGAACTACACCGTCACCTCCGTGCAACCCTAAGGTGGCTTTCAGACCATGGCATAACCCTGCACAAGGACAAATGTATGTTTTTTCAGAATTCAATCGAATTCTTTGGATATGTTTTTAGTCAAGACGGAACCAGCGAAAGGCGCATGCCATACGACATGCACCAAAGCCCACCACAGTGTCGTAGGTGAGGAGCTTCTTGGGGATCGCCATATACTTCGGCCAGTTCATACCCAACCTGGCCAACCTTGCCGAGCCCTTGCGAGCCCTCAACAAGAAAGGAGCAGTAAAGAAGTGGGCCACTAGGAACACAAAGCATTTTAAAAGGTCAAAGAGACTTTGCTCAGCAAGACCACAGTGGCGTATTTTGACAACATCTGGGCCACAGAACTGGTTGTTGACGCAAGCCCCGTAGGTCTCGGAGCTGTCCTCACACAAGAAGTGGAGCCACGCAAGTGGGCACCCTTTGCATTTGCGAGTAAAGCTCTCACAGCCACCGAGGAGAGGTACTCTCAGATCGAACATGAGGCTGGCGATTAGATGGGCTGCAACCATTTGCACCCATACGTCAGCGGGCACCCATTTGGTATCGTCATTGACCATCAACCACTGGTCTCGCTCTTTCAAGGCACCTCCCCCGCCCCCCCACGAATATCTAACGATGGGCAATACAGCTGCAACATTATCAAATAGATCTCTTATATCGCCCAGGGGCAAAGAACCCAGCTGATTTTCTCTCTCAGCACCCACCAGACACAAGGAAAGAATACGCTGAAAGCGAAATGGAAATGGAGGAATATATCGACATGGTGTCACAAGGAGCATGCCCCCGCACCCTCACCACATCACAGCGGCAATCAAAGATGACCCTGTCCTAACTAAAGTAATGCAGTCAATACACAACTGAGCGTTGGAGAACTTCCTACAGGACGCCAACAACTGGTGTGAGTCAGAGAAGACACCCCTTGGGAAGTTTTGGAGAGTGCAAGACGAGTTGTGCACTGCAGAGGGAGGCCTGGTGCTATGAGCCTCCAGAAATGTGATCCCGCTGAGCCTCCAGGAAAGAGTGACCGCACTCGCCCATGAAGGCTACCAAGGAACAGTAAGGATGAAATCACGCATGAGAGAGAAGGTGTGGTTCCCAGGGCTAGAGGCAGCCATAGACATCCTAGTACAGAACTGCCGCTCCTGCCAACTCACGAACAGCCAAGAACCCCCAGGACCGATAATCACGGAAGAGCCCGCCTCAATGCACTGGTCACGAGTAAGCCTTGACTTCTGGAGTTTCCCGGACGGAAGAGTTACAGCAGTGCTTATCTACAGCTACTCAAAATATCCATTAGTCAAAGTGTTAGGCTCCACGTCGTTTTCACACATTGCGTCATCACCAAATTACCCCACAATGGCCCCAAGCCAACGGCGAAGTGGAACGCTTTATGCGCACACTGAACAAGATATTACTCATCGCCACATCCGAACAAACTGACCCTGAAACAGCCCTGCACATGTCTCTGCGCGAGTACCGCAGCACCCCGCACTGCATGAACCAAAGGTCCACGTGGTCCCTGATGCTTGCTGGGCACTGACGAGTTGCCATCCCTGTGTCCGAAACCTGGACTCCACTCCCATATGAACCAACCAAGACTCAATCTTGACAAGCCCAGAACAACAAACGGGCCAGCCGCTGGAGGAGTGCCAAGCCCCAGGTCATCACCCCCGGAAGTTCTGTGCTGATCCGGAATCTTAGCCCAGGTGGGAAGTTCAGGATAGCCTATGAGCCAGGGACCTGGACAGTGTTGCGAACAAATGGGACTGACATCACTGCCAAATGTAGGACCGAGGTGTTCACAAGAAACATATTGTGGCTCTGTTGAGTCAACTATCAGGAACAAGAATCAGCCACTCCTGAGTAAAATGAGGCAGGAGGAGCTGGAATTGAGGACAATCTCTCTGCACACCCACCGATGTCAAATGTCACAAGAAGCACTGAACCAGAATCAGTCTTTGCGGACGGACGCAGAGAGGCAATGGAGACGCCCATGCCGGGCTCTGGTGCAAGTTGCTGGTCCAATCTCAATCGCTACAATCTAGGCCCAAACCCAACACCCAGCCAAACTCAGAGGCTTTGTTTGTTTAATTTATACTGATATTGATTTGGTAAGCATGGGCGAATTTTGTGAATCTGGCGTTCGCGAATTTTGCGAATTTGCGAACTCGCAATCCGCAAAATCCGCGAATTCTCGCGAATTTGCGGATTTTTTTTTGTGTTCGCAAGGATTTCTGCCAGTTCGCAAGGATTTCTGACAGTTCGCGAGGGTTTTGTAACAGTTCGCAATCGCGAACTTACATGTCGGCTCGCAACGGTCACGATTATGTTGTTTCTACGTCTGGTTCATCATCATAGGTTCCCAGCACCCTCTGTTTCACCCCTGCCACCCTCTGTTTTACCCATGCCACCCTCTGGTACATCAATGCCTTATGCCACCCTCTGGTTCATCATCACTGTAGATTATGGGGGGGAAAAGCAAGCACACCTGCCTGCTTCAACTGACATGAATTAATTTGGGGTTGATTTATTAATGTGTCACTGTTTTAAAATTCCAGTCTGGCACCTGCATCTTTATCTGTAATTTGCTTTCTGTTGCAGTGCAATTTTTTTTTCCAGGACCTTTGTGGCCTACTTGTAGCTATTCTATGAGCCTGCTGTGAGGGTCAGAGCAGGGTCATACAATTGTTGCAACTAGCAACTGAACTCTGGAGGGGCCCTTGTCTGGAAGCACTACAGGGAACGGTTACTAATGATGAGTTTGAACTTTTGAACCTGCTTTCACTTTTGCAAAACTCGTTTTTCTGCAGAGCAGCATTACAGCAACTTGAATGCCCCACCAAGCTTATATGAGAAAGTTGATTTCTAATCCAAAAGTTGTCCAAAGAAAATCAAAAGGCCTCAAATCTAAAAAAGTGCAGGCAAATGTCAACCTGAGGAGTTATTCTGATAAAAATAATCATTTTCAGAAGGTCTATGCTGCTTGCTAGTAGATTTCTTGTGCGGAATTGCAATTTTTGTAATTTCGCGAGTGCGAGATTGTTGCTGCCCGCCGCACCTACATGTTCGCAATTGCGAACTTACACCGCAAAGAAAAAAAATCCGCTGCGTGCGAATTTGCGGATTTTGCGGGAAATTCGCGAATCTCGCGGATTGCGAATTTTCCGAAAATCCGCAAAATCCGCGAGCGTAACGGATTTTCCGCCCATGCTTATGATTTGGGAAGGGATGTAATGACCCAAGTCCCGCAATAGCGGAACTCGGGGACCTGGGCCGGAAGGTCATACACACAATGTGTCACCCTCTGGCCAGGCGTGGCCAGAGGTACTAAATAAATGGGCGAGGACCGCTCGTGGTCATTTAGCACACACTGAAATGAAATGAAATACTAGTATTTGTAAAGCGCACAGCTACCTCCAAACTGGTGTCCCGGCGCTGGGGGCCCTCGGGAAGATTAAGCAAGCTATTGTCCAGAGTCACATGGTACTGGGCTAACCTGCCGCCGGCACTGGGGATCGAACCGTGAACCCCATAGTCTGAAGTCCGGCAACCTGCCCGCTGCGCCACACCTCTTCCACTAGTAAACCAGTGTAGTCTGATTCTGTGTCTCTCCCTCAACACTAGGCCACACGGCCTCCTCTCGCAGTCACGTCTACCATCGCAACACGGTGCAGCTGGAGTGTTTTGTGTGATATAGGGGTAATTCATGAGTTTATACAGAACGTTTCTTAATTTCTCCTAAATGGTAGGATTGCCCAGGAGGGTTGCCTGTGAGCTATGTGTGCTTCTGAGATAGATAACCCATGCCTACCTGGTGTGGAAGGATACGTGACATAGTGCCACCCAGTCAATGAGAATTACTTTAATAGCGATTGTGAGAAGTAGATCAAAGAGAACCAGATCCATTTCTGAGAAGTCAATGAGGTCAGGAGCAGCCAGGGTGCACGCACACTAGTAGGAATGTCAAGCATGATTGGAACATTGAAGGAATGTTGTTGAGTTGTTCCTGGTTTGAGTTCTAGTAAGGAGTGAACCATTTACAGGAGAAGAGCATGTGTTCAATTGTGCCTTTTGATTCCCTGCAAACACAAATCTGTATTTTGAAGGTTTAGTTTAGTTTCTCTGAGGTCCAGTAACTTAAATGTTTTGCAAAGAGCTTACTTTGGGTAAGCATTGGGCCCAATTTATTCTAAGGTGTACAGGAACAAAGCGTGGTCCTAGTGTCATGTGAGAGTGGGATTCTATCAATAGCTTGAAAATATTTGGTTCATTTAGTTGGATTGGGGTTAGATGAATTATTAAGTTTGGAACCTAAGTAGTTTGGTGGCCTCCCTGGCATGCTCGAGCTGTGAATGACAAAGGGCCATACCAAGATATTGTACCAGGGCTTCCAAGAGCCTACGCGGAGTGTAGGTATACACCCCTGACATACTACATGGAATTGTTGGACCCGTTGGAGTTCCTGCTCTGCCCATCCCTGGCCTGAGACTAATAGCGGTAGAATAACTCACTGAGAGGGTGCTGAAGAGCATTGGTGTGTTGGCTCTAGGTGCTTTATGGGGCCACTGATTGAAGATAGCCCCCAGGTGGATCGGTTAAGCTGCAAAAACTGGACTTCCTCCCTGTCCTTCTTCCATATCGGCGTATGAATTCCCACATAGTGATGGGAAAACTCAAAATAGCGAGAGCCAAGACAACCGATGTGCCACCAGTGAAGAAGGAGGGGCGGCTAGCCTGTGATGGCTCTGGAGTACCCTCTTGCTGCTCACACAGCAATTATTCTAGCCTCCATTAAGCATACCAGACTTTCACAGGCAAAAAGCACACTTGCTGGACAGAATGCAGAACAATGTCATACATTCACCCCAGTACAGAGATCTGGGCCCAAGTCCATAGTTTATTTGCTCACCTGGCCATTCCAGTTTGGACCCAGCCATATGAAAATCAGTCTTGACCCTGTGCACAATGGGAACAGTCCAGCTCGAACTGCT
The DNA here is from genome assembly GCF_964263255.1 of Lissotriton vulgaris. Classification (NCBI taxonomy): domain Eukaryota; kingdom Metazoa; phylum Chordata; class Amphibia; order Caudata; family Salamandridae; genus Lissotriton; species Lissotriton vulgaris. The sequence goes on along the minus strand of NC_141687.1, from coordinate 503,867,406 downwards.
AGGCCAGGTACTCCCTGGACTGGAAACAAGCATCCTAGGACCGGTTTCGGGCTTTCAGCCCTCATCAGCCAGGATAGCTTGACTCCAGTTGCATGGAGAGCACGGGACCCACGTCTGGGCATAACCGTCCGACTTGGGGTGACAAATGCAAAAAGAGCAATTGATGGGCACAATGCACAACAAAGTCATACATTCCGTCCGTCCATCATTTGTTTGCGTAAGACTTTCACAGGAGGCACAGTTTACAGTGGTAATTAATGAAGTGGGCGTCCTTTGCGCAGATCATCAGATACTTTCGGACAGGGTCAAAGAAACGGAACTCAAACTGGATTAGACGCATCCAGCGATGAAGGAACTCACAAAATGCTGTGCAACATTAGGGAAGGGAATGACAAGGCTCTCAGACCACCTTGAAGGCGTAGAAGGAGGTCTAGAAGGCACAATGTCCGTATCATATGGGTTTCCATAGAGCAGAGTATTTAACTATTCATTGGAGGCTGGCTGGAGGCAATGGTGCTGCAGGGGAAGCCCTCCCACTTCTATTTGGTTGAGGTGAGACACAGAATACAGACAAGGGCTCCGGGCGGCTTCCCCGCACAGTAATTGCAAGACTAATTAACTATAGGGACAATGTCCTACAGATTCCCCACAATCATGGTCCCTGGGGCATATAAGGGCAAAATGTTCATTTATATCCTGATTACACCTTCCTCATTTTACGTCAGAGAGGTGACTTTATGCCAATCTAAAAAGGTCCTGTGCCAAAATATGCCATTATCTTCCGGCAAAAATCTCAGAGTCAAATATAAAGGGAAGACACACTTCTTCCTAGCTGCCACTGAGGCTGAGCAGTGGCTGGAATCCTGTGGTTTTTGGATGGGTCAAGCTGACTCCTTGAAGAAAGACAGAAACTGGCAGTAGCAATGGAGTAGAAGGCATAAAGGATCCGGGAATGGAAGTCCCCCAACAAAGGTGCAGATGAAAGTGGAATAGGCCCTAGCAGTGTCTGCCTTTAAAACTATCTTGACATCCTCAACAATAACAGGTGGCGAGCATTTGCACTGTGGGACCAGTAGGGGAGTGTGAATTCTGCAGGTTCTGTGAACCCCTGCATACATAGTTCATTTCACCTTTAGTTTTCAAGTTACTTCAGTTAAGGGACAACACATGCCGTTCATTGAGGGTGTGGTCATGGTCCAGATCACAACGTGGCAGAGTAGGGAGTGCGAAGTTAAGGGATAGTTTTTTAAAGTTCAGCAAGACCAGGAGTCACACCACATTTGCATGATAGTGATATTACTTCAGGAAACTCATTTAATAGATGGGCAGCATAACTGTCTTAGTAGAGAGAAATACAGGGTAGCTGCCCATGCACAATATAGATCAGGTTCAAGTGGAGTAGCAAATCTCCTTAAGAAGTTTATTCCATTTCATGTCCTCCACATATGGTCAGATGAGGCAGGATCCTACACTGTGGTACATGAAGAGTGGGAGGAGGAGATGGTGATCCTTCTTAACGAATAGGCACCACCAGGTCTGCAGAAATTGGGACAACTACTTCACAATTATTGGTGGGAACTTTAACCTAGCCTACGATACACATGTAGACAGAATGAGCATAAGCAATCAGGGGAGCCAAAAGAGGGAAACTAGAGGGGTTTGTGCAGGCTCTTGGACTCAATGATATATGGAGGGCTTTACATGGGTTTGAGCAGACCTTTTCTTTATACTTCTGCTCCCATAACATGTTCTCTAGACTGGTTCTCTAGTCAGGCTGGTAAGAATGCATTTGTTTATATGCAGATGACATCCTGCTTTACTTAACCGTTGTAGATCAGTCATCCACATCAATGAAATATTTCAAAGATTTGGGCAGATGACTGGTTTCTCCATTAACTGGGAGAAGTCACTCCTGTTTCCTATGGGTGGATGGAGACATTCAACTCCATTGGTACTTGAGCATGTGGATAACAAGGGATGTGGACTCACAAGCCTGGGCCAAATGTCCATCCGTTGTTGCAAAACCTAGAAATAGATACCAAACAGTGGAGTGTCCTGCCCCTGTCATTACTGAGCTGGGTGGCCATGTTCAAAATGATTGCTCTGCCCCGCTTACTATATGTTTTACAGAATTGCCCATATAAATTACCAAAGACATTCTTCCGTCATTTTGATGGCCTGCTGGGTACGTTGATCTGGGCTTGGGGGCAACCCTGTATCACTTTACAGACGTTCCAAAGAGCCAAATATGATGGTGGTATTGTATTGCCAAACCGCCTGGAAGTACTACAAAGTGGCGTTGGTTGCAGTGGTGAACAATTGGGTATACTCAGACAGACGACCCAGCTGTGCGAGTAGATAGATGGGGAAAGAGGGAATACACTTATATGCATGTACTGTATGGTGGAGGCCTAAATACCAGGGCGTGCCCGGCTAAGGTCAAGGTGAGTAACACGTGGAATGGTCTCTTAAGAGAGTTAAAATGGGACAAGAGTCTGACCCCAGATATGCCCCTTTGGGAAGATACCAGATTGAAACGGGTGGCAACCCTTTGGGATTTCTTGGGGTGGGACAGGATAGGTCATCACGCTGGCCAATGTATGGCATGCCAATGGGGTGGTTCCATTTGAGCATCTCGAGAGTGAGTATGAAATGTCCCCCACACTGTGGTTAAAATACAGACAGCTTAGACATGCCCTCTCTCGCAGCATAAACCCGGATGAGGAGACCCAGGAGGAATCCCTTTTGGACTGGAATATACTGGGTGGGCAGATTCAACACAAATTGATATCCCTCACATACAGCACATTGATGTGTATTTCTGCTAATGTATGATAGGTCTAATGTTTTGACCAATATCTTGTTGAAATTCTGTTGGTCTGTGCATACCTTGGTTTTGATATATTGCATTGTAACTGTAACAGGTGTATCTCCTGTACGTTGTTAGGTGATTGCGTCAATGAAGTGTAACCGTAGTAACCTAGGGGGGGAAATTGAACTGGGATTACACTGAATGTATGGAGTTGTAGGATAATGGGCTGTAGCGTAGTTCCTATTTTCCCAATAAGCCCTGCGCATTGGAATAACATAAACAGCAGTATCGACGTAGAAGTGCGGATCTTCCAGGCCTCCACTGACTATGCTAAACTTAATTGGGTTTGTTACCAACTAGCTCAGAGGTCACTGGAAACTTTCTTGACTGAAATAGGTAGTGATCAGCTTCCTTGGCACAGACAAGAAGGGATTCAGTTTTCCAACAACCGTGCAACATGACAACTTTGCTCCTCAGATCAAGAGTCAATCTCTAGGGTCGTGTGAAACAATAGACAGTTATTTTACTCAGTCAGGTTGGTGCAGATTACTTTCACAATATGTAGAGAATAGAGAGACGGGCGTTTGTCAATAAAGGTTAACATTTATTGAACAGTCTTTCTTCTCGTACAAGAGAAATGAATTGCCACAATTGCAAGACTTGTTATTATAAAAAGTACGTACAGTAAAATAAGTATTGCGAAATAATACTGTAAAAGCATTGATATGGTTTCTTAGCCATACAATGGTTTAAAATGAATAAAACATATATACATTCATATATACATTAGGCTAAACTACTCAACTGGTGCTTCTAACTAAGCCTACTACCAGTGTACCTGACCTAAGCCTAATACGTGGGAGGGGAGTAAGTAAGTAGCTTTAAGTTAAGTTGGTTTTGCCAAGGTTTGCTTCAAGAATTCTCTCTCAAGGGTTTAGTCAACACCATACCTCTGGAATAGAATGATGGAGGTCTGGTATCTCCCTCAGGGGCTCGATATCCCAGTCACCCGCAAGGGTAGACTAGAAACGCCGGAGCTGGATTTCTCTGCAGGAGAAAGGCAGCGTCTCTTCTTCAGCGCGTCGAGGAGGAGGGGCAGCGTCCGCGGGCAGCTTGCATCTGCTGGGCTCTTGCAGGGGACGGCTGTTCAGCTCCTAGGTTCACCACACCATCTTTCGCTAGTTAGCAGCGATAGCAGGAGCGTTAGCAGCTATGGTATCATCAGCATGACAGCTTCGTCAGCTTCAGCGAAGACAGCAGCAGCGAACAACAGCAAACAGCAGCAGACAGCATTTGCTTAAGGCAACGTTGGTAATATTTATACCTGAAAGGTGCCTTGTTTGACGTAAGTTTGCTGGACATAAGACGTCAATAAAGATGTCACTAGGAAGTGATCGTCTATCAGTGCTCATTAGAGTTCTATTACTAATCAAAACACAGCAAGCGGGGATTTCCAGGTTTGCTGAGTTTTTATCTTGTCGAAGAACTCGGAGTGTTAATCTAGGAATCTCAGATAGTAACTTCTGCTCTGTCATTGCACTAATTGGTTGCAAAGGAAGTGGCAGAGAAAGCTATTCTGGAATGTGGCTCTGTTCGTGTGAGGCCAGAGACGAGTTTCTGAATATTGCACTTGAACGGTTATGCCAATATAGGGAATAAATAGATTTATGGCCGAATAGGGGCATAAGGTCACAGTATCGATCAGGATCCTAGATTAGAACGCCACACCCACTCCACGAATTCATGTCCATCAAATTACTAAAACTAGAGCAATAAGATGCATGTGTAACATTGCCCACCCCAAAATACATATATGCATTTGAAATAGGCGTACAAGGAGGCACTCAAAGGAGATGGTGTACCATGAAAGGAGAAACCACCTTGACTCACATTTCCTGCAAAGCTTGAAACAAGCAGCTATCCTTTGAAGGGCCAGATGTAGACCACAATTGAAGAATGTAGTCAAAAGTGTAAATTCACAAAGAGAAAGCTAATTGAACTGGGATATTACACTTGGAGATTCATATGGCACTTCTAGTTGCATGACCTTAGGATGAGAGAGTTTTATCACAAACATTGATATTTCTATCTGGGTGTTAGTAGTGTAGGATTACAATCAGAACTATAGTAATTACAGTTGCATTTATGCCTTAGGTGGAGAGATTTTAAGTAGCTTGCCACTTCCATTTTTCATCATTAGGAAGTGCTTCAAAGAAGAGCAGAAGAGAGCCACAGAAAACAAATCTACAGAGGAGGACTGTCATCTTAAACTTATATTTCCCAACTTGTGAAGACCTGATAAGCCTATGTTGGGCCTACAATATACATAAGATTTAAAGGATTCTCCAGTCTGGTGATGAGGAAATTGAGTTTTTTCTTAACTCACAGAGGAACCAAATACTAGAATGGTAAAAATACTCGTCCCCCTTCGGACCTGTGGTGGCCACCTGAAATGGGCCCGCCACCGTCCCCCAGTACCAATGCGAAGAATTTGGGGGTAAGATGGGACGAGAGTCTCTCCTTTTCTTCCCATATACAGCAGGTCACAGCTGGGTGTCTTCACAAACTTAGGAATCTCTGCAAGTTTCTTTCTCTTTTACCAGAAGATTGTCGCAAAATGGTTACATCCAGACTGGATTACGCGAACGGCCTTTATCTTGGCTTACCAAAATATCTGGTTCAACGCTTACAGATCGTGCAGAATGCGGCTGCGAGACTGATAAAGCACATCCCTTTTAGACAGCGTGTCTCTCCGCATCTGCACGAACTGCACTGGCTCCCAGTGGCAAGCAGAATAAAATTCAAAGCCTTGACCTCGGCGTTCAGAGCTCAAAGGGGGACTTGCCCTAATTATCTAAAACTCAGACTCCCCCGTTACCATCAGGAGAGGCACCTGTGATCTAATTCCCTGCTTCAGCTACTCGTACCATGAGTCAGAAAAGCTCGACTTGGTGGCAGGTCCTTTTCCGCTGGCACGGCGAAACTTTGGAATGCCCTACCTTCCTCCATCCAATCTGCCACGACAGAATCTGGATTCAAGAAGCAACTACAGACCTGGCTCTTTATGCAGAAAATCTTAGCCTCCCTTCTGCCATTCGCTCTGCTTAACTGCTCACTTAGCGCCTGGACACCTCCTCGTGAGGTAGCTGTTCGCGCTCTACAAATATCAGTATTATTATTATTATTAAGTAGGTAATAAACCCACATCTAGAGTGCATCAGAGACTCATTCTTTCAAAAATTTCTTTGTAGGAAAAAGAGAATTGCACAGATAGTTTTGCAAACTGAGCCATTATTGCAGAATCATACCGAAGAAAACGGTAGACTACAAGTTGGGTCAACATGCCTGTTGTATTAATGTTACATTTGGCAGCGAGACATATGCAGTATAAAATAATTGTGAACAGAAATCAAGATATCAAAGTAACACACCTGGTGATCAAAATGCTTCTCACTCAGTCATTTCACAAGTGTGATTCTTTTGAGAGTTTAGATAACCTGGAGGAAGACCGTCAGCCAGCTGGTTTAAAAGAGTTATGAAAGCATCTTTTTCCTGATCAAATATACCAGAAGTGCCATTAAATGGTACTAGGGGCATTGTGCAAATACCCACTGACTGTGCTGCTCAAGTGCAACAGAGGCTGCTCCTCAAAGTGCTCTGAGTCTTGCTATTTAGGATACCAGTAGCTCTGCTGCTCAGAGTGCCAGGAGTCATGTTCAATGTCCTAGGAGTAGAACACTGTTGCAAGAGCTGTTAAGGTTTTACAATCAAAAGTGACAACTAGGCTGCTGCTTCTCAAGTGATTGTGGTGCCATAGCTAAAGCACCAGTGACCATGGGTGTTACTTAAACATACCCTGGGTGCTGGTCAAATGTCAACACCTCTGCTCAGAATGCCAAGCAGCCCATTGTCCCCTCCTGACTTGTACTTTAGTTCCCTTGTCTTCAGTAGCTGACGCATTATTATGAGGAACCAGGGAGCTTCTTCATGGAACCTGAACTGCAACAGGGTCAGAAAGAGTTGTCCTAGAACCCAATGTACCTGTAGCCTCTGCTAGTTGCTCCAGGACTTGCCACCAAATTACTTTTAGGAGTTGTACTGCAGCAAATTGAAAGCAAAGAGAAGACCATACTCGGCACAAAACACCAATCAGAAATCACTGATCATTGTTTCTGACAAGTGATGTTTTCCTTCTTAAAAGTTGCAGAAAATGACAAGGAAAACAGCTCTAAGTAGCAATTGAGCAGAACAATAGCACCAAATGACAAAAGTATAATAAGTGAAGAGCAATGGTAATATGTGCCAACGGGCATTGGAAAAGGAAATTGTACAATTGAGTGCAAGGAATAAGTAGGGTGAACGTGAATGCCCGAAATTGAGTTACTGGTTGACAGGGGTTGAAACCCTACTCTAGCAGCAACCATTATTTCTGTCAGTGTACAAGACAAGCAAACCCCACATTAATCTGTGCATAATGAAATTAAATGAAAAAGCATTTATTAAACGCGTAGCTACCCGGGGCATCCCAGCGCTAGCAGAGGCACAATAATAGACACCATAACCGCATTAAGGGTAAAGACAAGTTTTTACAAGTTTACGAAAGGCTACATGATTAGATTCACTGCGTAATTGAAGTGAAAGGGTGTTCCATATCCTGGTAGCATTGTAAGAAAACATATGGCCACCGTTTCTAGCCCTTTTAATTCTAGGGACTAAGGCAAGATGGAGGTCGTCCGAACACAGGCGTCTATTAGCGCGGTAAGGCAGAATAGTGGAACGATTGATGGCGGTCTCTTCCCTGCTAGCGTCTTGTGAACGATGCACATGGCCTTAAATTTTACTCTCTCCTGAATAGACAGCCAATGGAGAGACTTCAGAGCTGGTTTTGCCAATTGACGGTTCGGAATCCCAAGAAGCATCTGCGTTGCACAGTTTTGCACTGTCTAGAGTTTCGAGATAGTGGCACAAGGTGCTCCTAAATAGAGAGCGTTTCCATAATCCAGGTGCAAAAGAATGAGAGCCTAGACCATAAGCCTTCTTGCCAGGAAGCGAAGAAGCGGTAGGACTTTCCGAAGCATCCTAAGGATGTCATAACAGAAGCTGCCACATTCCGAGCCTGTGACTTAAAGCTCACATCAGGTTCAAGCTAGCCCAAGAAGCATCATCTCGGTCTTATCTCCATTTAATTTCAAACATGAGTGATCCGTCCACTTGGCCACCTTCTCCAAACAAGGGCGTAGCTCACAAGAGGAATTATCAGAATGGTTCAGGGCCACGACATGTTGAGTGTCGTCAGCGTAGGTAACAATATGCTCCCCAAAAGGAAGCACAATCTCCGCTAGCGGGCTCATATATATATTAAACGGGGTGGGACTCAGGCACAATCCCTGTGGAACCCCGCAGTGGAGACATATCAGTTTTGAAGTAGCATCACCGTCAAAAACCTGAAAAGATCTGACTTCCAAGAATGATTGCAGCCACATCAAAGCTCCCCCAGTCACCACCAAATTTCGAAATTTGGAATTATCACCGGTTCACCGGTGAGTGTTCATTCCTAACCTGTCAGTGACTGTTCTCAGTGCTTGTCCTAAAAGTAAGCCTATTGACAAGAGAGTCTAACGTCATTGTTCCCCTTTATTTTTTACCTTTTGCAGACCCCGCCCGTTGATTATTTATATCAGGTAACGACTCTCTCTTTCCCATTATCTTTCCTTTTATTAATTTCCCTTTTCTCACTCGATTTCACAGCTGCGCATTTCTTGTGTAAATATTGGGTCAAAACCACAAATTCACCCCGACATTTGATTAATCCGTAATTGTGGGTTCTGTTTAGTGACACGGCATGTTGAGGAAGTTGGAAATCTTTCTGTAATCATATTTCTATCTGTTTTTGGTTAAACACAATAAGTGATGCTTTCTTTTTTGACACGGTTATATTATTATGTTTCTAGGACTTGTAACTATTTTCTCCGTGTACATTGACAATACCTTATTTCTCCTTGTTCGCTCTTGCGGTTATAAAACAGTGTCGGTTCCTTTTTATACGAGCACTCGGGCGCAATTATATATGTATGATTGAGTGACAATTCCCGTTTAACAATGCCAGTTGAGTTTCAGTCTAAATAGATAGACTGAATTTACGCAGAGCCAAAATGTTCTTTCAAAATGATTATTGATGATTATCAAAGTGTAAAAAATTCAATAACTTACATTTAAGAAACTTTACAATATGTATTAATTACTTGCGATCAGAGACAAGTCTATTTAACCCCTATATCTCTAATGAGAACCCTTTAACCTGGCCACAAGCCATTATCAAATAACTCCCACATTTCCAATTAAGCATTTATTTAGTCAAGATACCACTTTAATAACTAAGAGATTCACTCGCTTTTCTATTTTTTGTCACTGTACCTTTAATATGGAACATGCTACATTTGTCAATATTGGACTAATTGTACCAAAGACTAATATATTATTTTTTCATTACATTATATTAACAAACCTGATTTGATGCCAAAAACAGTATTATTTTGCCTCACTGTACACTTGCACCTTTATGTTTATGTAACGTATATCGTGTTATTTAATTGCTTTTACCCTGATTGCGCCGAAAGTCACGACACATTGGTCTATCCCTGACACCAGGAGGTTATTTCCTTTTTGGTCAGTGAATTACGATAATTGCTGAAAATTCACCATACAAGTTTTCCTTTTCCTATCCCTTCTGTGTTGGTTTCCACGTCACGGGTGTTCCTCCTTTCCACAAGCAACGCGATTCCATATACTTTTGACATCATATTTATTTAATTATTTTCTTCCAGCCCTGAAGAGTCACAGACACATGTTGTGACGAAACACGTGTCGGCTTGATTGATATTTGCAGTGATTCCCAGGTGGGGAACACTGTTGGTGAATAAAACCTTGAAAACTATACGCTTTGTCCGGTCTATCCCTACTAACACTACTCTAAGACAAACCAATCTATAGATACATATTGTGTGCTCTGGACCTTTTGCCTAATTCACCGAAAAGGAGGTCTCTGTCCTTCTTTCATTACAGAGGTTAAGGTTTTTCCTCTGGCCAAGAAGCACCTACCAGAATATCCTTTTAAAAAATCCATTACTATCCTACCGTAACAAGTTGTGCGCCAATTTTCTGAACACTCAAAAACCGACTCACAGACTTCTCACTAATTTGACTCAGAAAGGCAGCCACTACGGTCTTTAACCGACCAACTATTTCATTCTAATATGGATAGGGATAAGATCGCTTCTGATCTGTTCGAAAATGTCTCTAAAGGTTCACACCCCACCACAACTAATGCCAGTGGAAATCAACAAAAAGGAAGCAGCCTGAAAGACAAATTCCTCAGGTTAGAAAGACTCAAAAAAACAGAAAACTCGCGCTTGTGGGACGGCGCAACACTGAAGCAGTATCTGAGAGTTCAGAGAATACCGAGAGGTCTTCGATCACAGACCTTTCCAACATTTGACGATCTGGATGATGACCTTCTAGCTAAATGGGAGGAATCAGTAACTATGAATTCTACAAACCTGATGAGAATTCTAATAGACAATGCTGATCGAAAAGTGACTAAATTACAGGCGGAAACTGCAGAACTAGAGAAGGAGATAGAAGCCCTCAATCTCAAAGATTCAACTGAAAAAAACTACAAAATCCTGGAAGACATCCTGAGTAAACATCAGAATGACATAAAAGATCGTAAATCAAGACAAATACGTAGAGACGGGGCAGACTATCATGAAGGCAGGGTGTTCACTTTTGCCAGAAAATATGATCAACAATTCCAGAAACCTATCAGCAACCAACAAGCCACCAAATCCAGTGCCTCCAACATTTCCTCAAGTAATACCTCCCTGAGCAGTGTCCCTGGCACCGAGAGCGAAGCAGAAGAGATTACAAACGGTAATCAAGATCCTAGATCCTTGCCCTCGACATCTGGAACCACCAATACTTTTTCTCGGGAAATCAGGACAATGAGAAGAACAAACCAAACAAGAACAAACAAAACATACGTAAAACCCGCAGAGGCCAGAGGGGAGGACAAAGACGACTACAGAGAGAGACTGAGGTCCGGCAACAAGAAGTGAGCACTGTGATTGAACAGGATGTACAGGTGATTAATCTCTCACCCATAAACCTGGACAAACACATGATTTCCTTACTGAGCAAAGGACTCAGCTTCAATCCTACAGAACAAGGGGACCCTTGCAGGATGAAGGTTGATCTTTTCAAATTTATCAGGGGCCTTAAACTGAAAAAAGACTTCTGGGGTACATCCACAGAGAGTACTTTCAGCACTGACAATCAAGTAGATGTATCCACCAACCCTATCAGCATCCAAGGGGTCTGGCTTCACACCTGCTGTTATCCATCACGGACTTTGATGATCCTCCAAATTCCTTCAATGATCTACTAACTGACTTGGAAATAAAAACAAACAGTACCATAGATAGTGGTTTAAAAAACAAATCAAAATGGACTCCTACATTACCTAGTGGCAACACTATCGACACATTCTACAAATTGGTGCTTGAAGACATAAGTAAATATGAGACTAAAGCAACAAACAACAGACATACAAAAAGAGACAATCTAACCAGGGAAGAAAGAATAGCGTTAAAGACATTGAGTGAAAACCAGGATTTGGTCATCCGTGAAGCTGATAAAGGAGGGAATGTAGTGGTCATGAACAGAACAGACTACAACTCAGAAATTCTCTCTCAACTCTCTGACAACTCATGTTATGAAGCAATAGCAAGAAATCCCATGGGTCCTCTGACAATGTTGATCAATAACCACCTGAGGGACTGGAAGGATGCGGGCCTGATAAATGATGGTGAATATCTGTACTTAAAGGTGACACGCCCATCGTACCCTTGGTTATATACTCTTCCTAAAATTCATAAACCTGCTGTCTTCCCTCCAGGGAGACCAATTGTGTCCGGGATTGGAGGTCCCACCGAGAGACTCTCACAATATGTGGACAAATTCCTGAATCCGATGGTAAAGAACATGCCATCATACATACAAGATACAAAACTTATTCTAAGTATCCTAGCAGACATCACTTGGCAACCTGGATTGGCAATGGCGACCCTGGATGTGGTATCATTATATACCTCCACTGAGCCGGATCTGGGATTAGCAGCGGTCACCAGAGCATTAAATACTAGACCCATCACACTGTTAGAACACACTAAAATGCTGGTGACAATGATGGACATCATACTAAACCAGAATTTTTTTCTATTTGATAAAAGATGGTATAAACAGATAAGGGGAGTAGCCATGGGCTCAAGGTTCTCCCCTTCGTTTGCGAACATCTACATGGGTGCTCTAGAGGCAGATATGATCTGGAGCATCAAAGGTACCAAATGGATTGACAATATAGTGTACTGGGGTCGCTATATAGACAATTGCCTCTTAATATGGTCAGGATCAGAAGCAACACATGTGGATTTCTGTGCATATCTAAATGATAATGAGATGAACATGTGATTTACTACACATATTAGCACTACCAATGTAACTTTCCTGGACATAGAACTACATGTAAAAAATGAGACACTCCACAGTAAACTGTTCCGCAAAACAACAGCTTGCAATGCAGTTCTCCACAGCAACAGTTCCCATCCTATCCACCAGATTAACGGCATCCCATATGGGGAATTCATGAGAGCCAGAAGAAACTGCAGTGAAGAACAAGAATTTGAAACCTGCATTATGGAAATGCAGTCCAGGTTTATCAAAAGAGGTTACAAACCTCAGATCATTTTAAAAGCGGACAAAAGGATTAATAACATAAGCAGAGAGTCAACTTTAATTCCTAAAGTTCCTAGGTTGAAACAACAACAACCTGTAATACTCATCACAGACTTTAACGAACTGAGTCCTGTGGTATGCAAAAGTTTCTAAAAACACTGGGGGATCCTAAGTGCTGATAGAACCCTAACCACCATAATAGGAACTCATCCACAAATACCCTTCCGCAGAGGTCGGAATTTGAAGAACAGACTAAGTCCGACTGTGCCCAAAGGCACAAGAACATGTGATTGGTTGACCCAGAAATCTAAAGGTTTTTTCAAATGTGGGATGTGCTCAATGTGCAGATGGGCAAACCATGGAATTAAGTCTTTTACTGACCACAGATCCAAACGACACAACATCAGCACGAATATCAACTGTGATACGAAATTTACAGTGTACATCATTGAATGTGCCTGTAAAAGCAGATATGTGGGTAGTTCCATCAGACCTCTCAGAGAACGCATAAGGGAACGCGCAAGAGCATATGCCACGAAAGATCCAAGATACCCCATGGCAATACATATGGCTTCATGTCCATCACAAGGAAATATCAAATTGTTTACCTTCTATGGCATTGACGTTGTACAAGCAACAGTGAGAGGAGGAAAGAGAGAACTACGCCTTAGAAGGGAGGAAGCGCTTTGGATCATGCGTCTAGATACGACCAGGACAGGCCAGAACACTGACGATGAACTACACTTCTTCTTGGGTCCTGATACCTGAAGAATGACGCCCACCATACAATCCCACCCAATTTTACTGAACTGTACCTTGAAAATAATAGGTCGGAGACTGGGGCATTATGTCTCTCCTAAGATAAGCATTTTCTACCGTTTGTTTTGAATGATTTCATGTCCAGATGTTTCACCACAACTATGGTGTTGTTATACTTGTCGCAGATATAGTAAGAATAACGCTATCTACGCGACTTCAATGTAAATAAGGTTATGGCAAGACTTTTCTGCTTATTTTCGTCTAATACATATGATATTGGTTATTAGTGAACTGAGAATTCTGTATCCTTTTCCTCCCTATTACAGGGAGTTGTGTGCTCAATTTCTGCCAATAAGTTTTTGCATTTGATGTAGCTTGGTTAACCACATTGTGGTCTCTTTTACTTTAACGCTTACTATTGGGTTATTTATTGACCCCTCGCATTTATGTTTCCATGACATATACGCGTTTACAGTGTACATCATAATTATAATTAATGAGCAGCTGCGAAATGCGTAAAACCTCACATGACCCAGGTCATTAAATTCGGAGTCTAATCTCTTTTCCCCTGTTGTAAGTAACTCTTCCCTTTTGACCCTTCTCGTGTTGTGAGCGGTCTAGCCCTTTTTATTAGTCTCCTTCAAAAGGGGCGGGTTTAACCGCACTCGGTGTTCCCGCATTCGGCAACTGACTGACTTCGACGCCAGTACTCTGGCTCAACACGGGTAGGATTCAAGGTTTTCATTTACCTTCGGGCATAACCCATTGCTTAAAAAAAACCAACGGGCGTCCCTCATAAACCTTCCTATTTACTTTTCAGCCTCCGCTCCCCAGAATTTGTAGATTGAACAAATTCTCTACCTACAGTTCGGCATCGGCAACCCAACTGGTGCCGCCCTTTCAAAATTTAAAAACCACCCGATTAGGACCGGGTTGGAATTATCACCGGTTCACCGGTGAGTGTTCATTCCTAACCTGTCAGTGACTGTTCTCAGTACTTTTTTTTTTTTTTTTTTTTTTTTTTTTTTGGTTCAAGACATTTATTGAGCATTGCCAGGAATACACAGCGTCTCGCCAACAACCCGGAGGCCGGCCGCTATCAGTGCATATAGAAATACACAACAGTTAGACAAGTACGTGCGCTAAAACAGTTCCGCCAACAGTACCATATATTTGACAAATGCAGCGTCTTCACAGCTAAATAAATGAGTCCCGAATTTTAAAGTTTTTATATAACCATTAACATGTGCAGTGTCTATACAACTCAGAAATACTAGGTGGGGGGGGGGGGCACATGGGCATCCAGGCGGGCATATCTGATCTCGGGAGGCACATGACCGGTAGAGCAGCAGAGTTATGAGACCATAACAGGTGGAAGGGTGAGTCACAGTACGGTAAGTAGCGGGCTGCCAGGCACTTGGGCGATGTCTCGGACGATGGGGTTCCTCACAGAGGGTCCTGATGTGGGGGGGGGGGGGGGGGGGGGGGGGGCGGGAGGGGGGTAAATAGGGGGGGGGGGAGGAGAGGAGGAAGCAGCTGACATACCATGTCCTACACATTGGTCATGTAACCGTAGTGTAAGTCCAACAAATTATCATCCCCGGATTTCAACTTCCCCACTTCAAGTGTCCTCAATCTCTGGCGTGAATGGGGGGGGGGTGGAATCAGCAAACATATCATGCCATATACAACAGCCAGGTGGTGCACTGCAAGATCAATAAACATCATCAAATGGTCTCTATACCCCAACCTCAATTGCTGTCATCCTCGGGCGGATCAGTTATCAAATAACAATGCAACGGGGCCCAGATATCAGTAGGCCTAGAAGCAAGCGGCAAGAGTTCGGAATAGGTATGCAATTGTTCCTGGCAGTACACCATGTCACTCATCCAGTCCTTAAATTTGGGTGCTCTTCCCCTCCCCCATCTACAGGCCACCCTGCGTTTAGCCAGAAGCATAGCCAGTGCCACATATTTGCGGTGAGCCGCTTGGAGAGGAGCAACATATCCCAGAAGGGCCACTAATGGGGATGGATCTACCGTCATGTGTATCATTTTGGAGAGGGCCTGGAATACTTGTGTCCAGTATGTAGTCACTTCAGGACATCCCCACGCAAGATGAAGGAAATCAGCCCCTGGTGCCCCACACCTGTCACAGTTATCTGTAGGTCGAAGGTGGAATCTGTGTAAGCGCGCCGGAGTGTGATACAGCCTATGCAGGAATTTATAGTGGATTATCCTAAAACGGCTGTTAGCTGATATGCGCTCAGTTTGCTGTAAGCAAAACTCCCACTGTGTGTCCGTGAATGTCATGTCCAGATCCTGTTCCCATTTCTGCTTAGCGGGCAGAGCGGTGTATGTCGTGTTAGCCCGTACAGATTTATAGAGTGTAGACACCAGCTTAACAGGCTGGTCTCGAAGCAGCATGGTTTGTAAAGGAGAAAGTACCTGGGGCTCGCAGGGGAACCCAGGCGTGATAGCCTGCAGTCCGTGTCTGAGCCTAACATAATAAAACAAGTCTAGAGCGGTTGGATGGATGTTCTCATATAAATGTTCCCTAGTCCGGAAGACGCCATTTAGATATAGGTCCCCCCACGTAGCGACATTAATTTTTTTTAATAACTTCCGAAAACCAGCCTCCTGGAGGAGCGGTAATTGTGGGTGATAGGCCAGCGGCAATCTCGGTGCGTATAAGAAGTGCAAGTCCAGCTTAGACATAATAGAACGCCACGCTGTCACCGTGCTTGACACAGTGGAGGGGGTCTTGTCCCTACCTTCAACCTGGGAGTAGAGCGCGCCTTCGATAGGGATCGGGTGTGCCAACCAGTGTTCAGCTGCAAGTTGAGGCATATACCTCTGCTGGCGCACCCAAAAGTAGGCATAGTGGGCCTGAGCAGCTCGGTAATAGAGCTCAACATCAGGGATATCAAATCCCCCTTGTGAGAAGGGCCGGATCAATATCTCCCATTTGAGTCTGGGCGATTTACCACCCCACACTAGTCGGATCAATTCCGAGCGTAACAGTCGAAAAAAATGAGATCCGGGGTGATAAGGAATGTTCAAGAATAGGTACAGAAGTTGAGGGAGTATGACCATCTTGACCAATGAGGCACGTCCCGCCATAGATAGAGGGAGCGTTATCCATCTAGATATATTGTCTCTCATCTTGTCCATCACAGTGCCATAGTTCGCGCGAATCAGTTCCTCCCTATTCTTTTCCACATATATACCTAGGTACTTAAAATCCCCTGTGCTCCAGGCAAGTGGGAACTCCAGCGGAAATGGATTCGTCGCGGCAGTGAGGGGGAAGATGCATGATTTCGTCCAGTTGATCTGAACCCCCGAAAGGGCACCAAACCGAGTGAACTCACGTAGTATAGGATGAAGATTATCACTGGGGTGGCGAACATAGAGGGTGATGTCATCAGCATACATAGAGACGAGTAACTGCCTCTGAAAGCAGCGCAACGCCTTGTCCTGATGGTGCTGTCGTAATTTAGCCGCCAGGGGTTCGGTGGCTATGACAAAAAGAAGGGGGGACAGAGGGCACCCCTGTCTTGTCCCCCTGGTAATCGGGAAGGCAGACGACAGTTTTCCATTGATGAGTACCCTGGCAGTCGGATGCGTATACAGTAATTTAATCCAAGAAATAAATAGAGGTGGGAAACCCATGCGCTTAAGAACCTGAAACACATAGTCCCATTCGAGCGAGTCAAACGCCTTGGTGGCGTCTAAAAAAACGGCTGCCATTGGGAGATCCTCGTGGACTGAGTCGTATACCGAAAAAAAAGTACGGAGATTATGCGATGTCGCCCTACCAGGGACAAATCCGGACTGGTCCGGAAGGATAAGAGCAGGCAGGAGGAGGGCTATGCGCGTCGCAATTAGTTTCGCGAGAATTTTAACGTCGCAATTTAATAGGGACAAAGGCCTATAAGAGTCGCAGCTTGAGGCGGGTTTTCCTGGTTTAAGCAGCGAAGTAATGAGGGCAGCTCTCATGGAGGCAGGGAGATGCCCCACCTCCAATGCGTCCTCAAAGACCTCCCGCAACACCGGAGCCATGAAGTCGATGAACGTTTTGTAGAATTCTATAGGTATGCCATCTAAACCAGTGGCCTTACCCGACTTCATGCCCATGATAGCCTCCCTGACTTCATCCAACTCAAAAGGGGCGTTCAAGAAGTTTCTTTGCGCATCACTCAACCAACCTAAGGAGACATCAGCCAAATAGTCATCTAACGTGAGTTCACTATGTCTGCTGGTGGAGTATAGTGTACTATAATGCCGCACAAATTCGTTAAGGATTTGGGTGGTGTCTCTAAGTACCAGCCCCTCCGCCGTTTCAAGTTCTAATATTATCGTCGGCGATCGCATCAGTTTGACCGTCGCCGCTAGAGCCTTCCCAGGCCTCTCTCCCTCTCCATACCTCCTGGCCACCCAGTATTTGTTCCTAAACTTCACCTCACGAGCAGCCTCCTCAGAGAATTCTGACAATTTGTCGCGGATGGTAGCGAGGGTCGTATTGTCAGGATGTGTCCTAAGACGGCTTTCAGCACTGCGTAAGTCAGCTTCTATGCTGCGTAATCGAGTGAGTATGCTCTTGAGCACTCCCGAGCCCTTCGATATGCATAAGCCTCGGAGTGTGGCCTTAAAGGCATCCCATACAGTCTCTACATCCAGGACGGAGTCCTTATTGCGTTTAAAGAAATCCAGGCATTCCTCCCGGAGTTCTTCCTGGAATTCCGCATCCAACAACATAGCAGGCTGCATGCGCCACGCCGTCACTGGGGGGCCAAGCTCAGAACCAACCAATGTGATTAAGACGGGGGAGTGATCGGAGTATGTCCTGGGGAGATGAGACGCATGTATCAGTGCTGTGTATAGTTGCGAGGTTAGGAGGAAATAGTCAAGTCTCGCCCATGACCTAGCTTGCGCTGTAAAGTGTGTACCCTCCTCTCTAGTCCCGCAGTGTGACCGCCAGGCGTCAATAAGATTGCCACTAGCAATAGTCGCTCTAAGGACTTCGCGCCCATTAGTATAGTGGTGTGGGGCAGGGTGTGATCTATCCAGGGGGGGGTGCAGGGTCGTGTTGAAATCTCCTCCCCATATGAGGTGTTGGGGCCCTGTCTCAATTATCTCTGCCCACAGAGAGGAAAAGAAGTGCGGGTCATCAGTGTTGGGCCCATAACAACAGACAAGTGTCACTGACATGTGTCCCAGCCTACCCCATAGTATGCAGTACCTCCCCTGGGGGTCTACCTTGGAACCAGCTAGCCGAAAAGGTGTGGATCTCTTAACCAGTATGGCTGTACCCCGTGCATAGGAGGAGTAGTTAGAGAAGAGCGAGTGAGAAGCCCACCTGCTCCCAAAGGCTTGCGATTTGTGGGGTGCAAAATGTGTTTCCTGTAGGAAAGCAATGTGGACATTGTGGCGATCCAGGTAGCTCAATATGTGCCTCCTCTTCCTATGATCACCCAGCCCTCTCACATTCCAAGTAATCACATTCAGGCGTGTGCTACCCATGTAGACTTGTAATACCATAACTGCAGGAACAAAGCATGGAAGGCTGCCAAGCCCACCTCATCAACAAATAAAACAGCACACAGTCGGACCAGTCCTATGCCCTTAATCGAGAGTGGAAATAGAAGCAGAGAGGGATCGCCTCCAACCTCTCTGCCAAGGCCCTGCCATAAGTAATGCGAAGTACACCCATCTCGCCCCCAGACCCCCCGGCCATAATCACGGAGCCCTCTGAAGGGCAAATAGATGAGTTCAGAACACAACATGCACATGTCAAAACTTGAATCCCAACAGAAACCCCAGCAGATCCCTCCCCCCATACCACCCCCGATAACTCCAGGCAGCAGACCTAGTTGGAAAGAGGACCAACAGGTCCCAGCACGTGACCATAAGTAACTAAGCAGGCCAGCATTGTTAACGGAAGCTCCACATCGCCCAGTGCTAGCCCGGTCCACCTGATAGTTAGTCCACCACCCCCCACCCACTGAAGCCACCCCAACTCGCCAGTGTCCCAGTCCCGCCCCCCGCCCTTGAACCAAAACAGTGCTAAATAGCAACCAACAAGCAAGTACCCAAGTCAATGTCATTGGGGAACACCCATCAGGGGTCATCAGAGGTGCACGGTCTACCACCCCCAGCCATCCCACTCCGCGCATGTCCATTCCTGGGGTCACCCGTGGAGCAGAGAGGGATGAGGGGGGTGGGGCCTGGCATACATTACCAACTGCAGTTCAACACCCGTCCATGGCACCCCAGGGGCAGCTGCAGTCCACTTCAAGTCGGATGACTTTCCCCCCAGCATCGAGGGGAGTTAGGACGGATCCACCACTCGCAGAAGAAGTAACTGCAGAGAGCCAGCCGTTATCTACTCAGGACCAGATGCATTTAAATCTTCAGCGTCCTCAGGTCGTCTGGACCTTTTAGGCAAGGATTTAATGTAGTCTTCGACCTGTTGTGGGTTGAGAAAAAAGTGTTGCGTACCCTGGTGCGTGACTCGCAGCTTAGCCGGGTATAGGAGGGCATAGTCAATGTTCAAATCACGAAGCTTCCTCTTAACAGCAAGGAATTTCCGTCGCTGTTCTTGGACCACCGGGGTAAAGTCAGGGTATATCGAGAAGGGTACGCCATCATACGTCAGATTCTGATTCGCTCTGGCCGCTCTCAGCGCCGCATCCCGATCTCGGTAGTTTAGTAGGCGTGCAATTATGGGTCGCGGTGGGGCTCCCGGTTGGGGTCTGGGCCCAAGGGAGCGATGTGCACGTTCCACAATAAAGTGAGCCGACAGAGCTTCTGCCCCCACTGTTGCTGACAGCAGTTTCTCGACATATAGCTCCATCCTCCCCGTGTTGGTCGATTCCGGAACGCCCGTGACTCGGATGTTATTTCGCCGGCTTCTGGCTTCCAATTCCTCGTTCTTGGCAGCGATTACCCTCAGGACGTTGTCCATCCTGGCAAGGCGAGTGTCATGAGTCGCGGTCGTGTCATCATGTGCCGATATCCTGCGTTCTGCCTCCGATATTCGTTCTTCATGGACGTCCATCTTCTGGGCTATGCCGTCCATCCTAGATGTGAGTCTATCTACTTTGTCGACCACCGTCGCAAAGCCCTGCCGCATTTCTTGCAGGATGGCAGCCATATCTGGGGTCAGCTGGGTCGATGTTGAGGCCTCCGTAGCCGGGCTTCGGGGTGGCACCACGTCTCCAGTGTGTCTTGTCGCCTTTTTTTGCACCGCAGCGTCAAACTGCAATTTGGGTTGGCGACTGTCCGGCTTCCCCATGGCGGTAAGATAAGTGTGAATTGTCTGCGTCTGTGTGCCGTTTGCAGCCTTATGTAGTGCTGTGCAGCACTGTTCTTTTCGCAGCTGACGTGCCCAGCACCGGGGGAAGCTTAGCTATCGTTCGCGGGGTGGGTCCCAATGAGAAGGATCACAATGCAGGAGCAGGCAGGTCCCATATAAGAGGCGCGGGAATGGCAGCTAAAGGATGCAGCGCCCAGAGGCCAGGAACATGAAAGCCAGGTAATCCGAGCCGTCCACTTGCTGGGGCACCGGCAATAGTAAGTTTCCGAGGCTGTGTATTGTGACTGTAAGGCAGGTTACCGGACTTCACAGGCCTCTCCCTGGTACCCCTCTGCCAGTTCGTTATGGCACCAAGAAGCCTCGCCGATTAATGCAAATAAGTAGTTTGGCCGTATGGGGAGACCAGCTGGAGCGTCCAGCCTTCACAGCCCCCGCGCTTCAGTTAGTGCTTGGCGCCCGTACCTGCAGCCCATGCCTGCCGTCCGCTGCAGTGTCAGCCCCAGGCACGCCACTCATGAAGTGCAGGAGGCCTACCTGCCTCATGTCGATCCCCGGATTCGCCTAGTCCAAGGGGCCGATAGCGGGCACCGCCGCCGCAGGGTCAGTTCAGCCAGTGGGGTTCCGCTCAGCACAACTCCGGGGTTCCTGGGGGTAGCGCCGCCAAACTTTCACCGAGTGTGAATAGTGGCTAGCTGCCCCTCCGTGGGGATTTTCACGCGGGTGTGTGCAGTAGAAAAGGATAAATTTGCGGATAAAGATGCCAGGCTGCTGGAGCCTCACGCAAGTGCGGCCATGCAGCAGTGCCCCCTCTAGCGCCCCGTCACTGTTCTCAGTACTTGTCCTGAAAGTAAGCCTATTGACAAGAGAGTCTAACATCATTGTTCCCCTTTATTTTATACCTTTTGCAGACCCCGCCCGTTGATTATTTATATCAGGTAACGACTCTCTCTTTCCCATTATCTTTCCTTTTATTAATTTCCCTTTTCTCACTTGATTTCACAGCTGCGCATTTCTTGTGTAAATATTGGGTCAAAACCACAAATTCACCCCGACATTTGATTAATCCGTAATTGTGGGTTCTGTTTAGTGACACGGCATGTTGAGGAAGTTGGAAATCTTTCTGTAATCATATTTCTATCTGTTTTTGGTTAAACACAATAAGTGATGCTTCCTTTTTTGACACGGTTATATTATTATGTTTCTAGGACTTGTAACTATTTTCTCCGTGTACATTGACAATACCTTATTTCTCCTTGTTCGCTCTTGCGGTTATACAACAGTGTTGGTTCCTTTTTATACAAGCACTCGGGCGCAATTATATATATATGATTAAGTGACAATTCCCGTTTAACAATGCCAGTTGAGTTTCAGTCTAAATAGATAGACTGAATTTACGCAGAGCCAAAATGTTCTTTCAAGATGATTATTGATGATTATCAAAGTGTAAAAAATCCAATAACTTACATTTAAGAAACTTTACAATATGTATTAATTACTTGCGATCAGAGACAAGTCTATTTAACCCCTATATCTCTAATGAGAACCCTTTAACCTGGCCACAAGCCATTATCAAAAAACTCCCACGTTTCCAATTAAGCATTTATTTAGTCAAGATACCACTTTAATAACTAAGAGATTCACTCGCTGTTCTATTTTTTGTCACTGTACCTTTAATATGGAACATGCTACATTTGTCAATATTGGACTAATTGTACCAAAGACTAATATATTATTTTTTCATTACATTATATTAACAAACCTGATTTGATGCCAAAAACAGT
Organism: Lissotriton vulgaris; assembly: GCF_964263255.1. NCBI lineage: Eukaryota > Metazoa > Chordata > Amphibia > Caudata > Salamandridae > Lissotriton > Lissotriton vulgaris. The sequence continues at coordinate 503,844,948 of NC_141687.1, read as the reverse complement.
ATTATTTTGCCTCATTGTACACTTGCACCTTTATGTTTATGTAACGTATATTGTGTTATTTAATTGCTTTTACACTGATTGCGCCGAAAGTCACGACACATTGGTCTATCCCTGACACCAGGAGGTTATTTCCTTTTTGGTCAGAGAATTACAATAATTGCTGAAAATTCACCAAACAAGTTTTTCTTTTCCTATCCCTTCTGTGTTGGTTTCCACGTCACGGGTGTTCCTCCTTACCACAAACAATGCGATTCCATGTAATTTTGACATCATATTTATTTAATTATTTTCATCCAGCCCTGAAGAGTCACAGCCACATGTGACGAAACACGTGTCGGCTTGATTGATATTTGCAGTGATTCCCAGGTGGGGAACACTGTTGGTGAATAAAACCTTGAAAACTATACGCTTTGTCCGGTTTATCCCTACTAACACTACTCTAAGACAAACCAATCTATAGATACATATTGTGTGCTCTGGACCTTTTGCCAAATTTCGAAGTCTATGGACCAAAATTTGGTGTTTAACAGTGTCGAAGGATGCACTGAGATCCAGAAGGATGACAGCTGTAGTGCCTCCGGCGTCCAAGATCTTCTTGGACTCTTCGACTACTGCTAAGAGGGCGGTTTCTGTTCCCTGTAGTGGTTGAAGCCAGTCTGTGAAGGGTGGAGAAGATTGTGGGACTCCATAAATGTAGAAAGTACTGAATTAACATATTTTTCCTCAATTTTACTGATCCCTGGGAGAAGCAAGATGGGACGATAGTTTCTCGGGAGATCAGGGTTAAGACTGGGCATTTTTAACAATGCCTTCACTATGGCACTTTTCCATGGAGGAGGAACTACTCCAGTAGAAATGGAGGTGGTAATCAGCTCCAGCATGATAGGAGAGACAGTTCCGGACGCCCGTTTCAAAATATTGGAAGGAGCTGAATCTATAGGCAACCCACACTTTATGAGTGCCGAGATAGTTTCGAACGACTTGGAGTCCATCAAATTGCCTTGTAGCGATGTTCCCTGCTCTGAGGAATAATATCAAGTGTTGGCATTACTGTGGCCATCCGCCTAAGGAAAAGAGGTACAGTTGGCTTGAATTTTTACATAAAAGAAATCTGACAAATTATTACAACGTCAGCAAGTAGCATCAGATGTACTGGAGAAGAGGGGGCTATAAGCAGTTTTTCGCGAGGAGAATTAGCTGCCAAACAAATTCTTTCTTCATAGTATAAGGCTTGGGCAAATTTAGTTTCTGCTTTATATATTTTAATGGCCTCCCTACTTTCCAGTTTCTTGCCTGAGGAGAAGACCTTTCTCCGAATTCTTTCAAGTTTGTTTTAGCCCACGGAGCTTGGGAGAATACCATGCCATTCTGTTGGTCCCAGCTGTATTCTGAGTCCACATAACCATCTGGTATCTTGGCACCAAGCAGTTAGGCTCAACTTAGGGGCAATGTGTAAACAGTAATAAAATGAAAACACAACACAAGAAAAATCTGACACCAATTTAGATAAATAGAATAACATTTAATACATTATTTGAGACCAACACAACTAAAATCCAACCAGCCTATCCAGAGATATGAAGTTTCAAAGATTTCAGGTAAGTATAGCACCTAAAAGCAACACGCATTTGCAATGCAATAGGTCTCGCCTTTGCGACAGTTTAATCTATTGGCATTGTAAATGAAAATGCCTTTTATTTATCGGTTTTGATAATACATAAATAAAAGGCATTGAAATTTAGAATGCCAATATCTCAAATTCAGAACTATTTCACTTCAAAGAAGCGGCCACCATTGTCTCGGGCTGCTTGGAAAGTGAAAAGGTGCACTGAATGTTGTAGGAGAGCATGTCGTGCCTGCAGTAGGACAAACTCATTAAAGAAAATAGTGCTTACAGACTAAATAAGACATACCGTGTAACAACAGAAGTAAAAGGGCCTGTCCTCATGGAAGGTTACAAATGAAGGCAAGGCGGTGCTAAGGAGGGACTAACAACCTATTAACGAATCAGAAGCCAGCATTTACAAATGACATTGACACAAGCCAATGAAAAATATGGGCAGAGAGTAGGTAGTGCTTCAAGTACACACTCCCATACAGCATGCTTGGCAGAGCAGCACATTTGCTGCCCAGGCTCGACCTAAAAATGGGTCTTTACTCAAAATGGGCACGGCTAACAGTTTAATGGAAATAAAACAATATATTGGAATACATTTTTGTGTCAAAAAGTTATTTGAGCATGATTCAGGATTAAAGTGACAGGTACATTCTTAGACAAATTCTAAAATGTTTTCACATTGAAAAGCACTGATACAAGTTTGCTCCATGTAAAATTCTGAAACTGACAGTATTACAAATACTATCTTGGCCAAAGAGAATACAGGCAGTATCATTGGACCATTCCAGTTGACCAATAACAAATGGTTTCTTCTGTATGTAGTCAGAAGACAACAGATTTGTAAACGTTGTGACTCTTCATGGGGCTTACAAAGCACCTAAAGAGCAAACGTAAAAGAATATAGACTAGATTTAACTGCATGGCCCCTAGCCCCAAATGTCCTGCGCTGGCTACTTGAGCATTCAAAGCCCTCTGCATCTCGCAAAGTCAATCCTTAGCACTGGATCAATCTTTCTCCACTTAAAATTCAAAATTCACATAAAAAACCTTATGTTCGTGAATTGTACTGCTGCTAAGTGAGGACACCCTTCCCAAGAAAATAATGTTGGTCAGCAACCATCTAGATGTGTGAAAAGCAGTACAAATGTGGGTTTCCCCAGAACATTATCTAGCCTTCAGAACCCACATACAATCCTTTTCCCGAAAGCATTGAAATGGTTCAAGATGGTTTATCAATGTTCTAGTCTAGTGGGTTGAGACAATGGGGCCACAAGCGGGAGCTGAAAAATTATTGGAGGGCTAGTGAGTCTACTCACAACTATGTACTACCCATTATGGCATTTAATAAAGGCACAATCATCAGCCACCACTGTATATAAACAGTATCAGCATATGAATGGTAAGCACTGAATGCACGATAATGTTTATCTCTCCTTCTTTCTACAACACCCAGGTTTATGCACTGTTGAAGACTTGCAACAGTTCTATCTTGTTTCCACACCTCATGCACTTCACCTATCTTTTCCTGCATAAGTCAATCTACAATTCACACCCTTTAATCATACACCAGAGGTGCACCCAGGAAGATGAAGAAAACTGGAGCGATTATGTGACCTAGTCAGGGCCATGAATCGCTATATAATTAACACATGCGAAGTAGCTACTTATTCAGCAATTGAGAAACCGCTTTAGTCCTCGCAAGGCCTATGGAAAGTAATCTGTGACATTGAAACTGTTTATTTCTGTAAACGACATCTATTGATTTCAGTGGCTACTGGTTTACCTTCTTTTAACCAATGAGCCTATCCTTTTCTATTCTGCTAATGCATGTAGTCAAATGTCGACACACCTCATATACTGCATCGGGATCCAGTAGGAAACAATTGTTACTGTTCAAAAGGAATTTCTGCCAGGGCAGAAAAGGTCTACCCAATCAATTTTCCTATATTGCATTAACCTTAGTAAATATGGTTGTCGAAATTACGTTCTGCCAAAGAAATGAGCGGAACAAAACCCATAAGTATCCAGAAAGCAACACCGCATTCCATTTGGTTGTGGCCATATTTTTCTGAACCCTTAAATGTATTTTTATTTAGCTTAAAAGAGATCTAATACAAAAGGTTGTTTGATATAAAATAGAAATATGCTGTGTGGCACATGCAAAAATTGCTCTTGAATAACCCTTCTCTTCCTCTTCTTCCGCCTGGATGAAGGTGGCAGGCCAGGAGTTAGAATCCCTCCTTTGTCTTTTTGTATTATAGCCTGGAGCGTGTGGTATTTGCATCCCGATTCCCACTCAGTCCAATATCTGAATGTTATTAGAAGCAAAAATGTGTGTGGGCGGAGCTCTGTGCAAAAACGCCCAGTGCAGCACTAGGCGTAAGGGAAACACATTATAGTACTTTTTGGCAAAAAAGTGGAAAATATTCAACAGTTTGGGTCAGATACAGGAGAACTGAATACCTCTCCTAGTGGGAGATAGTTGGCCAGTCGCAAGACATGATTTTCTCTAATTTCCAGTAGGAGCCCTTTCATCTTCAGCCCTAAAGCTCCCTGGCTGGGTCTCCATTTGTTTTAACTCAAGGTGGAAATGTAGGAGCGGACCAGCATAGGAAGTCTGCATTGTGACTCAGATGAATAGCGGGTTTCCTCCTCCAGTTGGAAGAGACTGTGAACTATGTTTGCACCTCAGAGCCATAATTGCAGCAGCACACAGAGCTGTGTTATGCTGACTACACTAATTACTGTCAGATAATCCGAAAACCGGTGCCTTTCTGCTGACTGCTAGGCCGCATCTTGGATTGACTCAGGATGCTTTGCTGTTTGCTAAATGACCTGTGGTTGCGCAGCACTGTGATCTCTGGTAAGTCTCAAAATGCAATAAAAGGGAGTTAACAGCAAAAGCTGTCTTGCATCCTTAGCACAATCAATCATTGTGTAGCTTGGCAGTCGTTTACACTTCTGGTAGGCTCAGCTACGTGTGCGCATTCATTGAGACCTCCCTCAGCCATAAGCTCTCTATTGTTGTACATTGTTACACACGGTTCCTGGATATTGGAAACACACGGCGGTATCACAGGATTGCACAAGCCCCTTGTTCGTTTGGCAAAGAGCAAAAGGGAAGTTAAATGTTTCCTGTTCGAATAATTATCGACAACATTTTGTTTATTCAGCTCTGTAAGACAAGGAGCGACGCTGCGGGCATTGCTGTGAACTGGCTCCTTGTCCATGGTAGGATTTTCAGACAGTCCTGGTACTACAACTTACGGCAATCAGAATGTAGGTTCATGCGTGTACTGTCAAAGTGAGACTTCAAGCCCAGCATGCTGCTATCTATGCGTATTGAGGTAACAACTGCTCCGTCATCAGGGTTGTTTAACTAAGGTGGAGTCTCCCACGCAGATATTTCTGCATACAGCGGCGAACAAAATGGATATAAAAAGAAAGTGTCAGGTAACCGCTCCGCCCTGCCCCCTGAGTGAGGTCCCGCATCCCTCGCGCAGATAAAGGCGCCCTAGCCCCCCATTGTTACCGGCTGTTATCGGGACACGTCTGTGAGCCGAAGACGGAGGTGAGAAATGCGGCTGAGTTGTGCGTACGACCGGAAAAAGTGCTGTGCACTTCGTGTGCGCTTGTGTGCATTCTAGCAAGCTGGTGGCCGGCAAGGCAGCGCTTTTTGGAGCAGCTACTAAATGTCTTGCAGGAGCACCGCATGCGTTGACTCTAACGGGACCTAAAAAGCACCACTCAGGGTTATCTGGTCGTACAAGACCAGCTAAAATATTGCATTAACCTTAGTAAATATGGTGGTCGAAATTACGTTCTGCCAAAGAAATGAGCGGAACAAAACCCATAAGTATCCAGAAAGCAACACCGCATTCCATTTGGTTGTGGCCATATTTTTCTGAATCCTTAAATGTATTTTTATTTAGCTTAAAAGAGATCTAATACAAAAGGTTGTTTGATATAAAATAGAAATATGCTGCGTGGCACATGCAAAAATTGCTCTTGAATAACCCTTCTCTTCCTCTTCTTCCGCCTGGATGAAGGTGGCAGGCCAGGAGTTAGAATCCCTCCTTTGTCTTTTTGTATTATAGCCTGGAGCGTGTGGTATTTGCATCCTGATTCCCACTCAGTCCAATATCTGAATGTTATTAGAAGCAAAAATGTGTGTGGGCGGAGCTCTGTGCAAAAACGCTCAGTGCAGCACTAGGCGTAAGGGAAACACATTATAGTACTTTTTGGCAAAAAAGTGGAAAATATTCAACAGTTTGGGTCAGATACAGGAGAACTGAATACCTCTCCTAGTGGGAGATAGTTGGCCAGTCGCAAGACATGATTTTCTCTAATTTCCACTAGGAGCCCTTTCATCTTCAGCCCTAAAGCTCCTTGGCTGGGTCTCCATTTGTTTTAACGCAAGGCGGAAATGTAGGAGCGGACCAGCATAGGAAGTCTGCATTGTGACTCAGATGAATAGCGGGTTTCCTCCTCCAGTTGGAAGAGACTGTGAACTATGTTTGCACCTCAGAGGCATAATTGCAGCAGCACACAGAGCTGTGTTATGCTGACTACACTAATTACTGTCAGATAATCCGAAAACCGGCGCCTTTCTGCTAGGCCGCATCTTGGATTGACTCAGGATGCTTTGCTGTTTGCTAAATGACCTGTGGTTGCGCAGCACTGTGATCTCTGGTAAGTCTCAAAATGCAATAAAAGGGAGTTAACAGCAAAAGCTGTCTTGCATCCTTAGCACAATCAATCATTGTGTAGCTTGGCAGTCGTTTACACTTCTGGTAGGCTCAGCTACGTGTGCGCATTCATTGAGACCTCCCTCAGCCATAAGCTCTCTATTGTTGTACATTGTTACACACGGTTCCTGGATATTGGAAACACACGGCGGTTTCACAGGATTGCACAAGCCCCTTGTTCGTTTGGCAAAGAGCAAAAGGGAAGTTAAATGTTTCCTGTTCGAATAATTATCGACAACATTTTGTTTATTCAGCTCTGTAAGACAAGGGGCGACGCTGCGGGCATTGCTGTGAACTGGCTCCTTGTCCATGGTGGGAGTTTCAGACAGTCCTGGTACTACAACTTACGGCAATCAGAATGTAGGTTCATGCGTGTACTGTCAAAGTGAGACTTCAAGCCTAGCATGCTGCTATCTATGCTTAGTGAGGTAACAACTGCTCCGTCATCGGGGTTGTTTAACTAAGGTGGAGTCTCTCACGCAGATATTTCTGCATACAGCGGCGAACAAAAGGGATATAAAAAGAAAGTGTCAGGTAACCGCTCCGCCCTGCCCCCTGAGTGAGGTCCCGCATCCCTCGCGCAGATAAAGGCGCCCCAGCCCCCCATTGTTACCGGCTGTTATCGGGACACGTCTGTGAGCCGAAGACGGAGGTGAAAAATGCGGCTGAGTTGTGCGTACGACTGGACAAAGTGCTGTGCTCTTCGTGCGCGCTTGTGTGCATTCTAGCAAGCTGGTGGCCGGCAAGGCAGCGCTTTTTGGAGCAGCTACTAAATGTCTCACAGGAGCACCGCATGCGCTGACTCTAACGGGACCTAAAAAGCACCACTCAGGGTTATCTGGTCGTACAAGACCAGCTAAAAGTCACAAGTTCAGGATGACATCAATGGAGTATGGGCCAAATGCAAGGGACCAAGTTATGCCTGCTGAAAGAGTTATAATAAAATTCCAGTGTGAAGAGTTCCATTTACATTAGAGGGGGCTGTGAGGAGCAGGTAGAGCATTTTGGATGGTCTTTTATGTCACTTGAAGAGCAGGCTGGGTGTTGCGGACAGTCATCCCTAAAGCCAAAGATCCTGTTGGGTGTAGCGAACACTCGCTGTTAGAGCTTCATGTTGGCTGTCACTGCTGGCTGTCGATGCTGTAGTGCGAAGTGCAGATCTCATGTTACCGGCATCACTGGAGCTTTGCATTGGCAGGCAGTGTGGATGTCAAGATCTTGGTGCGAACTTCTCCGTTTGCGTTCGCCAAGAGGCCAAAACATCAGGATATCTCCCTTTCTTGGGAAGCAAGCACTACTGATGCTTCACCAAGTGTACAGGACCTGAAGGGCACTTCTTGGAGATCAGGAAATCACTAGAGCAGAGGTCATCATCAGGGTTTAGGCAAGTCCACTTGCTGGTCCAGTTGCTAGTTACGGCAGCAGGTCAGATGGGCAGATGTGTAGGCCTCTGGACTTTATGTCCCTGTAGCTCAGAACAGGTTGTCAGTCAGCTGACTTTTGGAGTCACTTCAGCCTGGAATGATGGGTGCATTTGCAATCTTCCCTCTCAGGAAGGGGCAGGTGGCAGCAGGGCAGCAAAGTGGTAATCCTTCCTGCAGCAGTACAACACAGCAGTCCTTCTGTGATATACACAGGTACAGAGGTGTACTGAAGAGTTTGGCCTGAGAGTCCACCATTTACATCTGGTGCCCACTTTGAAGTAGGAGAAAGTTCTGAGGTATCCACACCCAGAGGTGTTTGGAATGTCCTGCCTCCCTGCCCAGGCTACACCTTGTTTGGGGACAGAAATTACTAGTGTCAAAACCCTTTGTGCTGCACAGAGCCTATGTGGTTGTGCAAGTGTGGTAGGTGACAGCTCATCCCCCTCATCAAGTTAGGGATGGCCCATCCTGCCAAGACCTGTTCTCCCTATGTCTCACTGTCTGGGAGCAATATACAAAGACCAACAGCCAGCTGAACCTAGTCATGTGACCCAAGATAAAGGCTGCAGGTACCAAATGGTTGGGGCAAGAAAATGCAAACTTTCTAAAAGTAATTTAAGTAATATTGATCTATTAATCCAACACTATATTCAATAGGCAAAAGACATACTAGCCATATAAACAATATGATGAGATGAAACTTACGCATACTTATCAGAATTTTTATTTTTTATTTTGTTATTGCAATATATTTGTATCATGCAAAAGACACTATCTAGAAAGACTACACAAAAAGTAGTATGGACTAGACACTAAGGGCCCAATGTAGGTCGCCAAATAGAGGTTGGTAACGGCCGATTCCGGCCGTTACCGACCGGTATTTGGTTTTTGACATGTAGGGGGCATAAAATGTACCAATTCGGAAAATTTACCGATTCGGTAAAATACCGAATCGGTAAATTTAGATGTAGGTGGCACTGAAAATAGTGCCACAAGCCCTTAAGAATTCGTTATTTACCATCAAATACTATTTGATGGTAAATAACGAATTCCTGTGTACATGCACATCTGTATCTTTAGGGCATGTATGTGTGTCACATGGCACACAAGCCTGAATCAGGGGTGCAACAGGGTGTCAAATTGACACCCTGTCCACCTTGACAAATCGGTAATTTTACCGAATCGGTATTTACCGATTCGGTAATTGCCATTGATTACTATGGGCCTCAAGGCCCCTAGGAATCAATGGCAATTACCGAATCGGTAAATACCGAATTTTAATGATTCGGTAATTTATTCGGTAAAAATACCTACATAGCATTTACCGATTTGCAAATAACGAATCGGTAAAATTCGGTATTTACGAATCGTTAAATGCCATTTACCTACATCTGGCCCTAAATTCCTAACAGACTGTTAATGCGAATATCATCCCTATAGGCTTCCAGGTGAGGAATGTACCTATCATTTTTGTAGATTATGAATTCAAAACTGTTTTCAGTTTTGTATCAAATACATTTTCACATAGTTGTATGGTCTAAAGCATTGAGACAGCATTGAGACACATAGAAAAGTTTTTTTTTTAAATTGCTGAATAGGAACATACATTTCTGGAAGATCAAAGTGTTACTAATGCAAAGGACTGTTTGAAGAAGATAGAGGCCACTGTGACAGAGTTTAAGCAGAATAATATTCTAAAGAACACCAACCAACTCCAGAAAGATATTAGAAAGTACAACAAGGAGCATACCTACCCATATTTAAGAATGGACGTTTACAAGCAAGGCCCTACTAATTTGGGTGGTTTCTATTTTTCTTTTTTTTATTATAACATTTTCTGATACTATCTCAGATCCAGATAGTGTAAGACCAATCAAGGTGGAAGTAATTTTGGTTTTAGTTCGGAGCCATCAACCTCGAATCAGTCTTTTTTAGCACGCACAAGACCAGGGACCTCAATGGGGCAGAGGGAGGAATCCAGGCCAGATGAGGATTGTTCAGTAATCAATATATTTATTGGAAATAATACCTCTGGGAACATTTTGTTTCCCAGTTTCCTGCTTCGCTAGGTTAGGAGCAAAACAAGACAAAGTGCGCCAAAATTGGCTCTTCTGGTCCTGACAGATGCTCACGTAAAGCTTGGTCCCTCTTAGCGGCTAAGCATGAAAACAGACACATTCTCTACCCAGAATTCTCGCAACTCTCCCAGGGAGGGTCAGGCCCCCAAGTGGTCGGTGCAACGTTCCTTTTCTTTTTATAATTGATGATAATAGAGGGTGTGGATGGAACCCACTACCCGAGTATCAAAACAAGAAAAGGTACTTCCTCTGGAAGGGCTAATTAGACCCTATTTGTGGCAGAATAATCCTTGTCCGACCTAGTGGATCAGGGGTATCCGACTGGTCAGATTGTGATGCCCTCACATACCTGGTATGGTGTCTTGCTTCGTCACAGGGTGCTCATTGTCAATCCGGCGCTGCAAACCCGGACGGGCCTTTGGGCTCTTTTTCGGAGAACTGTTGATCTGTTAATGCCATAAGGTGAGTGCACATGAGGAGCTAAGAATAGGGTGGTGATGGGGGTGACATAAAAGAGTCTAAGGGAATCTAGAAAAGTTTCAATCCTGTTGAGATCCCTTGACACACTAAAAACCAGCGATGCTATCTAAGGATGATTATGTACCCTAATAGCTATCATGTGAAAAGAGTACATGTTGCATGCCTTAAATGCCAGAAGGGTCAATTGGCATTTCTTCAGAACCGAGACATTACCTACCATATGTGACAAATAAAACACGCTGAAACAGTTGCAGAACAGTTCGAGAACATAGTCATTCATTCTGAGCAGTACTTATTTGCATGAAGAGTACGGTTTGAGGCGTTTTGAATATACTTATCAGGCATCTCATTTTGGATGGATTTCATAGATTGCATTTGGCAGCATGCGTTTGATATTTTTTAATGTACTCACCCAGGATTCTGGGAGGAAGTGCCCCTTAGGTGAGGCAGAGGGCCGTGGCTCACTTACGGAGAGACTTGTGCACCCAAATAGAGCCAAATAGAGAAAATAGAACCACTGTCAAATATTTGAAAACCCACCATGAATAGAAAGAGGGGAATTCAGTTAAAACACTCATGTGATCTTTGCGGGAGCTGTGCCCTTGGCCTACCCTCCTCAGCTAACCTGTAGGTAAGAGTGAGGGGAAAATGCTTTTTTTAAGTAGAGAGCATCTGTCGGCTGTCCACTACACGCAGCTGTGATCGCTTCCTCCGATTAGGAGGGCTCTGTTTTTTCCAGACAAACTGTCGAACCAGAGCTGTGGGATGGATTCAGGATGGGCGCACGGATTGTGTTTGCTGCCGCGGTGTAACACATTCACAGCGCATGACATCAGTGATGTCAATGTGCGATGTACTGTTGTGCTCGTCAGATCAGGGTGGTAGGAATGTGTGCAAAGTGCCAGTGGCCATCTTAAAGTGGGCGTTCATGTATCGAAGAACCTATTCACAAACTGGTGCACAATTCATGTCTTCAACATTCATTTAACAGACTGGAGATATTTGGTCTGTGTGTTCAAGTTTTTATCAAAAGCTCAACATAGCAAGTCCCCTTTTACTTCGGGATTATGAAGTAGATTTTACTTTGTAATGAGAGGAAGTGTCTGTCTCTTGAGAATTGTAAGGGTGTAGTGGGGGAAGTGGGCCTGCTATCAAGATTGTAATCAGGGTCAAGCCATATTAAAGATTTATATATAGATTATTTATAAGGAGAATTGATGGCGGCTTGTAGAGTGGTTCCCTATGAGGCCATCAGAATGGCTGCTGATGGACGGTTCCCTTGAGGAATAGGGTCAGACTGATTTGCATATGGTCATGTCTGAACTGGGGTGGCAGAGTGAGCTAAAGAATGGTGATGGATTAAACCCAGATCAGTTGACAGGGGTTGAGTGTTTGATTTGCTCAAACGCTCCGTCCATCATCCCCTTTGGTATGTCTTTGTAATACGGCGGTCTGAGTTTAAACCTTAGATGTCGGTCAGAAAGCCTTTGTCCTGCAGTCGGAGGCTTTTCGACTGACATTCAAATCAGGCCCATTGTATCAATTGAAGCAGGATATTAAGAGTCATGGACAGATGCTGACATCCCACTCAAACACCAAAATGTATACTCCTGTTATCTTAAGCTCTCCTTTCAAAATAGCGTTTTGCTGCAAAATTCAAGTTTGACTTTATATCGGCACCTTTAGAGCGTAATCAACAGCCAACAGCCAGACACCCAAGTAATGAAGTGTACTTGTGTGCCTTTTAGATTTGACTTATGACTGACAACAAACGATGACTGTGGTGCTTTATTCTGAAATAAACTCAGATAAAGTTTGCGTTTGCCATAGCCGCAGTCCTGCAGGTGAAATACTAGTGGCTATCAGCAAGTGACAGGGGTGTCTTAGTGTGTTGTCATTATATGTTCATATCAATCAGGACAATTTCGCAGCCAATGCCTGCGTTCCAGATAAGTACTGCTGAAATCAGACATGCAACTTATGGGGATGTGGGCTAATTTCGCCTAATTTCGTCACACATTCCTTGGCTCTTGAACGGTCTCTATATGCATTTGGTGGATGTGCATTGTGACGTGAAAGCAGGTGGAGACTTCATGCACATCAGCAAGCAGCTGTTCTTGGAATGAGTAATCAGCTATTGTTAAATGACTAGGCTCTGAAAGACACATTTTTTATATTAATATTATCATTCACGTTTTTTTTTAAAATTACGAGTCTAGTCAGACCTACAATGTGATTTTCCGCAACCGACTCAAATAGTATCTCTGCTCTTTCAGTCCATTGAGAAAGGAAGCTTCGAGTACCAGAGCTGACCGTCAGTGTCGGCCTTGTGCTCAGCAGTACACCTCTACCTGCTGCGGGAAAAGACATGTATGTTACTGCTTTACCCGGTTAAAGTTAAACAGAGCCCGAGCATCACAAAATGGATGCTGCTGCCACAGACATAAGTCTGACCTCCTGCTGCTGGATGAAACTCCGGCAGGGGAGGCCTGGACAATAGGTTTCCTGTCTAGGGAGGTGCCAGCACATCCCCAGACAGGCAGATATGTATTGGGACAGGGAGGCCTGCATCAGCAGATGCTTTTTGAGACACTGCCTGGGGCACACAAGGTGCTCCATGCATAGCCCGGTTCAAACCAGTTGCTGGGGCACTCCAGCCCCGCTCTGGCGCAAAACTAGACAAAAGGAAAGGGGTGTAACCACCCCCTTCCCAGGTCCACCCATAGGAGGGACCTAGGCAGGTAATCCAGCCCCTTAGCTTAGTATAAGTATAGGAGCTGTGTCCCCAGGACTTTAGATTATCCTGGAAAGAAATTTTGATACAGAACTCTTAGACCTTCGACTTTCTATTCTGACTAGAAGACAGAAGACATCTCCCTTGTGGTCAAGGAGTGACCACCCTGTGCAAGTAACCAGTAACTTGCCGTCTGCTTTGTCGACTCTCCCACCGGAACCCGAAGATTTAGCGACACAGGAACTAGACTCTCAGACTTCTCTAACTCTGACCCATATCCACAGCAAAGCTGAATCCCGTGGCGGACATGAGAGACGTGGGACCGGACACCCTGGACATCCTGCATTTTGCTAACTGCTCGACTACCGAGGTACCCTTGCAGTTGTGCATTGGGGTACAAGAAGCCCCAGACCCGAGCACCAATTGCACCGAAGCTCAGCCCTCCACACTCCACGAGTGCCGCGTGGGACCTGCGCTTGCATTTCAGCTTGATGCGTCTTCCCGGTTCCTTGCCCGTTGGCTAGTGAGCCCCCTGAAGACTTTTCTTTTGAACTAAACTGCTTTCCTGGTTGCTCCAGGCTAGCTCCAGCTTCGCTTTAAAGGAGAAGCGCCACATACCTTGCTGATCTGCAACAGAGCCAATCTCGACATCCTGCGTGGGTTGCGGTTGCCAAACCTGGTTGGGTCCAATCTGCATACCCACACCGCAGTCAACTAGATCCTTTGTGGGACAGCTCGAATCCAGCGTCTGGTCATCGTCGATGCCTCCTGGACCTCGTGGCTGAAGAGACAAACTCGCCTTCAAGCGCGCGACATCGCCTGGTTCCTTCCTGGTCACTGGCTAGTGACCCAGACTCTGTCCCCTCTGCTTTCAGGTTCTTCACATCGCCGATCCACCCTTGGATCCACCCGGACACTTTTCCTCTGGTCGCCTGCAGCACTTCTTTGCAGGTCTCCATAGAAAACGACGACAAAACCCGACATGAAGACACCTATGCACCCGGCTTCCCTTGGTGAGGTAACACGAGTACTCCTGTGCACCCGTGGGTCTTGACTCTCGAAGTGTCCTAGTTTAAAAGTGTTCCATCCTAGTCCATCCGGAAGTGTCCTTAAACAGTAACTTTGTTATGGCCGGGATACCCGCCACCCCTTCCCAACACCAATTCCCAATGGGAGAAGACAGACACAGGTTTGAACTTTTGGAAGTCGGGGGGGAGTTACCCCCCCGGCCGTATTTATTAAAATATGAAACAAAATTTAAAACATTAAATAAAAGTTTCATGAATTATGTACAATTTTACATGTATTACATTTCGATGAAGACATGTTCTTTGGCTAACCTTAACAGATCTCTAATACAAAGGTTTCCTAGCCGAGTCTAGCATCCTGAAAATGCATGCATTCTAAATTAAAATTGTACATCCTAGCATTAAGGGCCAACGGCAAGGTCTTAACCGGTGTCAGATCCCTACTACCAAAATCCCGCCCTCACGGTGTGAGTGGCGCATGCGCATAGGACTTTACCCTCATTGCCAACTGTAACTTCCCTTGTCGTGGGGGCCCCCTTTTCACTCGACGCCATCTTAAAGGTCGTCCGAGTTCCCGTGTGAGGTATCTGTAGGAAGGACAGCGTGGACTCCCCCCCCCCTTCCCCACACTCTCTATCCGCTGTCGCGGATATCCGGCCCCCAGGAAATTCGTAGGAGGGGCATCTAGCCGCCTCCCCCTGGGAGGGGCCTATGGCCGTCTCCCCCTAGGCGACCCATCCTTAGTGGGTGCCGCCTCCCCGTGGAAGGGGCCAATGGCCGCCTCCCCCCGGGCGCTCCCATCCATTCTGGGTGGCGCCCCCCTCTAGGGACCTTGAAATTACTGCTCACCGATCATGACCTTACCGCCCGACCAAAAAATAAATACGATAGTTTGTTTTACCTACTAAGGGAAGAAAAAATTCTGACATAGCCTTGATGAGTCATCAACTTCACTTTTCAACAAAGGGAAACATTATCCTAAAAGCAGAAGCCACATCATTATATGAAACATTCCCTCACTTCTCTACAAAGGAAAAAAGACCTATACATTTCTTTCTAATCAAGCTTTATTTAAGCAAACATTGCCATAGGGGCTGGTGGGTTGGTCAAAATTGCCGCTTGTTCCGTCGAGGGCTCACGAGCAACAAGTTGGTGTAGCCTTCAGAGCACAGGAACAAGAGGACGCTTCTTCGGATTCCCGCTCTATTTATCCGTCTGCGGGAGGGCGAGGACCCTCCTCCGGTACGCCTACTGGGCGTGGTCTTCCGTGCGGGTGTCTAGGACAACCCCTCCAGGGCGGGAAAGGGCGCGCCCCGGCTACGCCACTTCGGGCATACCAGCCGAGCCACGCCTCCCGCCCAAAATGGTTTCCCGGGGGGATCGGGGCACCCAACCATACGTTCGGGGGGACCGAGTGGTCGCCCCTTTCCAAACTTCTTTGTTTCCCATTATAAGTCAAGGGTAACTCGCGACTGTGTTTAGACACTGCACGCGTCTCCCGTGGGCCTCCTACTTCCTAACCTTTGGTTGTTTAGTGTAGTCCCAGCGATTCTACAGGCCCTAGGCCTGCTGTTTAACTCTCAAGTGGTTGTAATACCACTTCCTTAGTATATGGTTCGTGAGGCCCCTAGGGCATAACTGTATATGTACAACTTATCGTATGCTAATTGAGTAACTTGTGATGTACCTCTGACCTCATAAAGAGTGCAGAGGGGTTGTGTTAGAAATAAATATATACATATATTTGATATATACCTTGTGTAGTGTCCTTTCATTTGGTACTCAAGGAATTATAATTGGTAAAACAGGTAGCTTCACATGCTCTCTGAAGTCTTGGCCAATGACTGCTGGTCCATGCTACCACTAGGATAGCTTGTCTATAAGGTTGACTTTACAACCACCATAAATAAGGGTCGATTAGACTGGTGCAAGGTGCCCACTAGAATAGTGGACATCATATGCCAGGCTAACTTCTCACATGACAGACCACCTTCCCCACCTGTTGTTTATTTACAGGAAGTTCCTCTCGGTTGGCGTTAGCCACAAGTGACCGAAATGGAAACCCTTAAATCACACAATGTGCGCATGGCGTACTCATTTGTACACAACCTACGTGTTAAATGAATAACGGCTCTGCTTTGCTCCCCCAGAAGCAAATTGAAGCCATGGAATACATGACAAAGGAATTTCAGAAGCTACAAATAGGCATCTGTAATCAAAGTCATGCAGTGGGAGTTGAAGCCACTGCTCTGTAGCTTGTTTGCATCATTGTGAACATACTGACCACTGCCTCTAGGCTTACAAGTGCTTCAGAGCACACAAAGCTATAATGTGTAGAGAATCTACAACAACTTTAAGTAACTGTAATTTCTTTGATGACTCTCGGTGTCAGCATGTAAACTTAGCAGCCGTTTTGGAAAAAGTTGTTGCTTTTGCATTAGTCCTTTATTTTGAACGCTTTCATGGGCACGATGCACTGTAATGGAAATTAGAACATTTAGGGCCTCATTACAATGGCAGTCGGACAAGCATTCAACGGCCTTCATAGCGGGATGGAGATCAGCCAACAAGTAGTTAGCAGCTCCACCCTGCATATTATGATGTGACTGCAGTGTAGGCGGTCGGAAACATGCATTTTACTATTGCAGCTTATGCTGCAGGCCAGAGAAGGGCCACAGTAGTAAAAGGACTGTTTTTAAACATTCATGCACCGTGTCCCAGGCACCATGTGGTGCCTGGCACATGGTGCATGGAAGTTTGGCCATATAGCAGAGGCCCACGGGGACATGGGCCCTGCATGGGGCCCTCAAAATCCCTTCAGACAACCTCCCAATGGAGGTGGAACTGCCACTAAAAGGCTGTGGGAAATAGACATCGTAATCCCTATGGGAGTGCCTGCGCAGGCACCGCCTCCATTGTAGGAATAACTGTCCGGCCACCATCCTGATGGGCTCCTTGAGCCTGTCGGAGACGGCCGTCTTTCTCTCCGCCCACTGCACTCTGACCACCGGTATCATAATCCAGCAGTCATACCTTTTCTTTGGTTGTTGGGCGGACCGCCACCGACGGCCTGTCGGTGGCGATCCACCAGACATCCTAATGAGACCCTAACTGTTGAATGTTTATAACTATAATGCCGCTTTAATGTTTTGCAGTGTTTGCTCTTTTGAGGTGATTTAAAATGTTCTGCTCTTCTTTGCAGCCACTCTGTCCTCGTGTGTCTCTGCTGATGACGAAAATTATTGTGTGTTAGGTCAGCTATTTAAGTGTGTGCTTAAGGCTCTTAGTTCATAATGGGTTTAAGTGGCCTTTTTTCGTAGGATATTTATGTCTGAAACCATGCTGGTGGGCTATCACCACTCCCAGAACACCAAGGAGAACTCTTTAGAGCACCAGTATGCATTGCAGCGGAATACTTCTTATGTACAAAAATAAACATTTGCAAATCAATAAAAATAAAAAGTAAAAAAAATAAAAAATGAATACAGAGATTACACAGCAACGTACTTATTTTTATGTGGACAGGAACATGTGCAGAGATGAAATATAGTCACTCAAATTGACTATAGAGCCAATTGGTGAAGTGGGCTGACTCACCACCCCATCCTGTAAGCTGTAGTGGGCAGAAGCTAAATCTGACTGGCAGCTAGTTGTAGTACGGTTCACTGACAAAATATCAAACCTTGAAATATTGTCCTACAAAAATATTGTGACAAAAATATCATCATCCTATAATTATATTGTAAATGACAAAAATAGAGGATTAAAAATATAATTGTCACTATCTTTGTACAAAATATGGTTTTAAAAAATATGTATATATAAATATTAAGCATTATATATATTAAAAAGTAACAGTAATATATCACACATTAAATATAATTAGTTTTAAAATAAATATAACTATTAAACTTATTCACAAAAATAAAACACATATATTTAATTATATATATAATTAAAACACTGATTAAATGAATATTTTCAATTTATAATATAATTTTATATATTTTTTTAAATGTAGTAATACAACAAATATATATATGTATATATTTATATGTATACACAATATACCCAACAATGTACAAAACATTCCCAAAAAAGTAAACAGCATACAAAAATACAATTTGCAAAAAAAGTGCATTTTAAAAACAATAATTATCATAATATACTTTTCAATACACAAAAAGTCATATAAATGTAAACAAAATAGAATAAACTATAAAAGTATACAAATAATACATATGCTATTCCCACTCCAATTTATGTAACAGTAGTGAAAACATTGGACTCCGGAAGGGTAAAATGCACTATTCCAACTCAACAGTAAAAAAAAGTGTGGATTAGGTAGGGGTAAAAATTACTATTCCCACGTGACGCAGTGCAACAATGGGGCAGTTCTTGGATTACATAGGGGTAAAATGTACTATTCCCACTCCAGTCAGTACAACAGTATGGAAAGTGTTGCGATTGCGGAGGGTTAAAATGTAGTGTTCCTACTCCAGACAATACAACAGTAGGGAAAGTGTTGGATTGTGAAGGGGTAAAATGTACTATTCCTACTCCAAACATTACAAAAAGTAGGGAAAGAGTTGGATTGCTGAGGGGTAAAATGTACTATTCCCACTCCAGTTAGTCCAACAGTAAAGAAAGTGTAGGATTGCTGAGAGGTAATCTTTACTATTCCCCCTCCAGTCAATGCCACATTTGGGAAGGTGTTGGGTTGCAAAGGAATACATATACTCCTCCCACTGCACTCTATGCAACATTAGAAACAGACTAATTCAATTCAAGAAAATAAAATATTAGCAAAACTATACTAGATACAATAAATATCAATATTTAAATAAATAAATCTATATATATTATTTAAAAATAAACAAATTACATATTATTATAATATTTAATACATGTCATAAATGTATGCAAATATTATTATGATTTAAATACCAAACTAAAACATCAACAAATAAATACTATTATTTACAATTAGAAAGGAGGAAACAATTAACACATACAATAATAAATAACATAAATCAGAGACTATTAACTATTTTTAAGTTTATTACTTGAATACCTTTGTTCTATACCTCTACAAACTACTACACACCACTCATCAACATTTTCTCTTTATATTAAATGTACACATTTACATAATTAATTTTCAATTACATTATTAATAATAAATAAATAGTAAAATAATTATATTTAATTACATTCTCAGCATTTATCCAGTCAAAACTAAAAACCCACACCTAATATTAATTTTTTTTTAAATTACATAATTTGCATAATTATCAAGTAAACAATTAATAATAATTAACTAATAACACATTAATTATATTTAATTAACTGCCCACACTTTACCCCTACAAATACAAGTCACACTTAATCTATAACTTAAACAATATCATAATTACACAATTTGCATAATTAGTTATCAATTGAATATTTATTATAAATTGACAAGAATTATCATGATCATTTTCCTACACACCCTTTACCCATACAAAAACCCCAACACCCCAAAATAATAGAAATGGTCTATTACACAATTTACATACTTATCAATGTAATAATTGATTATAATGAATATGTTTTAATTATTTATAATTCATTTACTTCTCACCCTACACACCGACAAAACCCACAACCAGCACATGTATCTTCAAAGAAATATTACAAAATTAACATAAATAATTATCAATTAAATCATTAATAATTAAAAATAAATTATTTAATTATAAATAATTTCCTTCCCATCCTATGCCCCTACAAAACACACAACCCACACCTCAAACTTAACTTTAAAACATTTTATTTACAGAATATACATACAAAATTATAAGTTAAATAATTAATGATAATTAAAATAGGATTATTGAATATTTATAATTAATCTACGTGCCATCCTATATTCCTACAAAACCCACAACCCACACCTTAAACTTAACTTTAGAAAAGAAATTATACAATTAACAGAAATAATTATCAATTAAATAATTGATATTAATTCAAATTAATTAATTCATTCTAATTAATTTACTTCCCACTCTGTACCCCTATAAACCCCACAACCCGCTATGGTACCAACAATGAAAAACATGATTACATTAAATTTTAAAATGACTAAAAATGTACACGCTATATTAAAAAACATCAATATTACTTACCTAAAATCGATATTTTTGTCAAGGATATTCTTGCTGATGATATTTCTGTCAATTAAAGAAAACAGTGGTCCTAAGCAGTTTCAGAAATATAGGGCAATGATATATAGACCATAATAGGCTGCATATAGGAGCCGGACAAGGAGTTTATTTTGAAAACAATCATGGAATTATAACATCTCAATACATGAACAACAATTCCTATACGTAGGGCACAGTCCTGAACCATACTCAGAAAAGAAAACACAGTGGAAAAAGGAGGATAGTTTGGTGAGCGAGAAGAAAATTTTTCAGGCAAAAGAAGAGTGAGCAATCTGGACACTTTTTAGATCAGTGTTAGAAGTGTTTGCCAGAGTAGTACATACAAAAAATAATACACATTGGTTTAACTGTATGACTACTTTAAAAGGTTGACGTTTCGATCTCGCGCAATAATTGCAATTGGATCATCATCAGGACTTGCCAAAATTATTATGCCTGGGAAAAACAATAATACACCTCGATGGTGCGGGCTCTATAACTCAGGGTAGAGTAAGTGTCCACTGTGGGTAGTGAGTGTTCTCAGAACGGGCTTGGGGCTTGGTTCAGTTAGTTGAGCAACCATCATACGTTAACTGTGGGGTTTACAGGTTTTTGGACGGAAGTTTGCACGAATTGTACGAGGAGGAATACCCCTATTGCTAATCTCTGTAAATCACATTGACATCGCTGAAATTATTAGAGAGGATTCTATAAATCGTTTCTATGTAAAGTTGTTATATTGGAATAACACTGTAAATCTGTAATCATTTATAGTATCCACACCACTGTAACTAAAATCTATTGACGTGAAAACAGCCCCACTTGATGAATCAATGGGATTGGTAGTTATTGAATTATACAATGGAGCTTCTAACAACTGTTACACAAATGCACGAATTGCAGGCAGGATTGAGTAGTTTCGGAATGTCGGCTGCGGTCTTTGACGATACTTGGATCCGCAGGGCAGTAGAGCAATGTCAATTGATACTGGGCGAGCGGGAGCTTACAGCCACATCTGGTCTGTTGCTGATGATATTTCTGTATCACAATATTTGCAATTCAATATTTATGTAGGTGGCTATTAAAATTTCAATATTTTGTTTGAATATCGTACAGACCATTGGAGAAGACCACTGACCAAAAGCCCCTCTACACATATATACACCTATGTATTTTGTATTCATAGATTTGTCTGAAAATAGAAGTCTGGTGAGACCGCTAAAGTTGTTTCTAGGCTAGACCTAAAAAGATTAATGCTTGCCCTAATCTTGATTAGAAGAAATTCAGAGGTTAAATGAGAGTATATAAATAGCAAAATGCTCTAACACAGAGCAATATATTAGGGGGCTGCAGATAGACCTGCAGAGGCATTTGTGTTACTATTTTTTACACTTGCTCCCTTAATAAAAAGAAGCCAATAACTTGGTCATCAGGAAATGAAAATTCATTCTTGTTAGGATCGCATTACAAAAACTCTTAGTTAACCAGGTCAAATGACTTCTCTGAATCCATCTGTTTAATGGCTGTCAATATCTTTTGTCAAGAAAAACGGTTTTCACAGCCAAATATGTACGAGGTGGAATACCCCTATTGCTAATCTCTGTAAATCACATTGACATCGCTGAAATTATTAGAGAGGATTCTATAAATCGTTTGTATGTAAAGTTGTTATATTGGAATAACACTGTAAATCTGTAATCATTTATAGTATCCACACCACTGTAACTAAAATCTATTGACTTGAAAACAGCCCCACTTGATGAATCAATGGGATTGGTAGTTATTGAATTATACAATGGAGCTTCTAACAACTGTTACACAATGGTCAAAAGAGATAGAAATTACACTAAGGGGAATATTAAGGGGCATATTTACGAGCACCTTTGCATAGCTGTTGCACTCTGTCTAATGTAGAGCAAGAGCGACGCAATTGAAAAAGTAGATTTATGAAGCCATGAAAGGCCACCTTCCGTGGCTTCATACATCTTGAGAACGCAGCGTAAATCACCAGGCGTTTCCATTAGTGTTGTTTGGATGTTTCCACGCAGCATGAATTTTGATGGATTTTTCTGCATTTCCAGATTTAAAAGAACAGATAAAACTAGGAATGCGCCCAAAAAATACTCCTCCCCAAGAGAGGCGTAGCGAGGAGAAATTTGTTTATTCCTCTCAAGATTGTTTATGTAATGCACGCACCTTGTTGTCTCAGAAGTATCCTGGATTCACGATGCTTAACACCTTGTCTCCCCCTCGTCACCCCCAGGGTGCCAGGAAGAGGCACTAACACCCGACAAGTAACCAAGGGGAACACAGGGGAACAAAACAAGGGTACGAAAAGGGAACGAAAAATGGCGCTCCACACTCCTCTTCCGCTTCAGATGAGGTTTTCTCTTCTGGTAGTGGCACTGCAGTAATAGACAAGAACAATTAGTGCAAACTATCCCCTCCCTTGTTGTTCCCAAAATATGGAGAGTGAGGTAAAAGTGTTTGTACCTTGTGAAATGTGGAGAATGCCTATAAAACCGCAAACATAGGAAAAGTACTGGAATGCTGAAGGTATGACTGGTTTACTACTAGTCAATGCATCTGTAGTTCAAATAACCTCATGAATGGTGCACAAAAATAATACATTTATCGTATCTCTAGTTCTTGTGTCACTCACCAGTTCTATGGTCTGAATACGCTAAAACAAAAAACTCCTTAACCTAATAATAAGCTTAGGTCATAAGAACTCCAGATACACCACAATACTATGTGGCAATCAGCAATAGGAAAAGCGCCGACACTAAACCACTCAATACCGAAGACTACCGCTAAGATTCGCAGCAGAAATCCAATTCCACACGGTGAGCGCAAAAACAAAGAATACAATCAAACATTAGAAGCAAGCCGCTCCTGCTAACTTACGGACTCCAGAAATGAGCATTCGATAGCCTAACGGACCAAGAACGCCAACACGAACACCTAGCTCCTCGGACGCCACACAAAGACCCGGAACGAATAAGGGACTCTCATTGGCTAAACGCGAAGCGTTTCCTGTGAGTTTGGGGCGGGCTTAAGGCTACAACACTTCTCTCCCACGCATGCGCGCATGCTCCAAAGCCTGTATTTTCCTTTTTTCCAACCAAGGTCAACCACGTATTGCTTCCGCGGACCCGACAAGCATGACAGTTTATGTGCAGGATGTTGTGCCTTCCTGCACAAAAACAATCCTGCATGCGCCCATGGTGCAAGGGAGCCTGTATTGGTGTTAGGCAGCATATTGTAAACCAGCGCAGGGGAAAGGACAGGAATATGCTGTATTGCTTTAAATACAGCGCAGTCCTGCCCTTTCCCAGTGACACAACGCAGTAAGGTGACTTTCTGCGCTGCGCCACTTTTTCATAAATAAGGCCCCAAGTTTTATAGACTGGTATAGACCTAATGGGAAGCACATGTATGTATATAGGGGATTAACTTGCAGTAGGTGCATTATAATTGCATGTTGCATTTGTACTATTCTCCACAAAATCATTTAATTCAAGTATTTCTGATAAATGTTCACTGTGCCTGATCAACAGTATGAGGATCTAGAATCATGTTGTGGTTATGCCCCAATTTGGGAACATATCAGATTTGGGGTATACAACTGGATTTATCTTCAAAAACACTATTATTTGGGTTAGGTCAGAAGTGATAAACATTGCAATAGGTACATGCAAGCTGATTTTTATATCAGTGCTGGTGGCTTGGTCATTGATTATGCAAGGCTGATAATCTTGCAAGGCCCCCAGTTTATTGTAATGAGGTATGTTGATTGTCTGGAATTGTGTTATGTGATAAGGAATAATGGGACTCATACATTTGTGAAACTATATACTCTATTATTTTATTATGTTAAAAAACAATATGTACTTTGTATCTTTGTAATCCTTTTTTAATATGCAATTTTTTTTTCGCCATGCAACTGATCGATTTTTCTTCAATAACATTTTAATTTAAGAAGCAGTTTAATTTCAGGGATATTTCGTTAAGAGTGTTAACATTCAGTAAAACAAATTACATCCCATCCGTTATTGAAAATAAATGCATTTTATTTATTATAGGTGTCTATGTCCGAGGATTGTTTCTAGATGGTGCACGGTGGGATAGGAAAACCAAAAAACTAGGAGAATCATATCCTAAGATTCTTTACGATCCGGTGCCTGTGGTCAGTATTTCTAATTTTCTAAATGTACATAGTTAAAAGCTGGACAATGTCAAAATGTAGAAACAAAACTGTGCATACTGTGGTGATTTGAGTCGGCAGAAATGTGCCCCATAATTTTATAAAATGTTTGGGTACCCAGAAATGAAGGGGGCATGACGTATTTCACTGTTACCTTTGATACAGTCTCGACCTATGTATATAAGAAGTATCTTGACGTAGAGAGTTAATATGAAGATCATTGGTGCTTCTAAATAATTGTATTTTATATAGCGCTTACTACCTCTGACGAGGCATTGAAAATCAATTATCTTTTGCATTCCTCTCAGCACTAAACTCATTGGTGCGGTATTGGATGCCTTTATATATGCTGATGGTGATGACTGCCACCTAAATGTGATATTTTCATGTTTTCTATTGTGCACCGGGGCAAGCATAGTTTGCTTAACATTGTGTGGACCAATCCATATTTTGTCCTGATGATGGCCCTGGAAAAGTGTTAAACTGGACAAAAACGTTGACTCCAGCTTCAAAGAGGCCACTCCGGAAAAAACAACAAATCTGTGCACCCCCCTGGACTGTTCTTTGGGGAACACTGTTTAGGCATGTCATACATCTTAGGGCCTCATTATGATGTTGGTCGGGAAGCATTGCGATCGACTCTTTGTGGGAATTGTTTCCGGCCGACTCGAGTTCGGGGAGTCCGACCTTCCGAATACGAAGTTTCTGAACATCGCTCGGTTGGACTCCCATTGACTTCAATGTGAGCAATTGTTCTAACCGACAACACAGTTGCCCTTTGAAAAATGGGTTGATTGTGGAAAACGTTGCACCCTGTAGCGGGCACCCCATGGTTCCTGCCACACTGGGTGTAAAGAGGGATCCCATGGGTACCCTCACGGGCCCCTACCAGAAGCATCCCGGTGAAGGGGGCCTGCTAGGGGCCCCAAAGTCAGTCCCCGACAGGCATTTCGTGTCAGACAGCCCAATCTGAAAAGGATATCGTAATACGTTGGTCGGCAACACGGTCCATAGATATGTAGGATCAGCTCCGACTGACTCGGAGTCTCAGAATGCCGGTTGGAACTGAGTCAGACAGACAAAACTGTTACCTTTCCATCATAATTGGTCAGTCAGAAATGTTTCTGAGTCGGTTGGAAACATAGGTTCCAACACAGGTTAGGAAAATCCAAATGCCGTTTGGAGCCTTTCCGACCGACATCGTAATGAGGCCCTTAATGTCTTGTCTGATCTTGAGTCTGTATTAAAATGTTATATGTGATATGCTACCTGCACTGAGGTGGGGTCTGTTTTGTTTTTCTATAAATTTGTTTATATAAACAATGCTTTAATATAATAGGTAATCCTGAAGTTAATCTCCCCCCTTCCTCCTTGTTTTAGGTACTTTTACCTGTATACTCCATTAACACTTAAGGACAGAGTACTGCCAACTGGCCTGGTTCAATATATCCATAATAAATATTTTTGCCGAACCGAGCCCAAGGGGGATTTTGCTTGTTTATTGTGATTTACACCAGGCCCTTGAATAACCCCTATCTCTGTGTTGAACAGGAGTTCAGGATGCTGTCCTTAGCTCAGGCTTCTCTGGCATTTGAAGGGAAAAACCGGGTAACTACATCTGCGGGACATGTACTTTCATATTCCAATCCTTCAGGCACAGAGGAAATACATGAGTTTTGTAGTGGGTTCTACTCATGATCAAATTATTGTATTGCTATTTTGGCCTGACTTCAGCATTTCGAGGCTTCATAAAAGTGATGGGGTAGTAGTAGCATATCTCAGCCGGCAAGTAATAAATGATATATCAGTGTTAGAAATGGAGTCTTTACATAGCAGAGGTAGGCATCATGTCCAAGTAGGTAGAACCACTCTAGTCAGGGTAAGATAAATACAGCCTAAAATATAACCTGTGCTCACCCTCTGGTAATTTGGCACAGAGCAGTCATGCTCATCTTAAGAGGTAATCTGTAAAGTATTTGTGAAAAACACAGTAACAGACCCCAAACTGGTTTAGAAAAATAGACATTACTTTCATGAAGAAATCAAGGCCAAAAAGATCAAAATCCAATCAATAGAAGTTGAGTTATGAATTTCTAAAAATGCGGGAGTAGAATCGGCGCAGTACACTCAGAACCACCGTAACAGACCTTGAACCATCTCTTTGGAACCAGCGCTCCACCGTCAGTGGGTGGAGAAGACCAACGCATCGTCCCTCCAGCATGGATTAACCCGGTGCATCATCTTCAGACCCGGCACTTTGCTCACCATACCTGAAGCGCCGCCACCAGTGCATGAAGAAAATTGACTCATCACCATGACTGCGGGCCTGAAATCCACACAATGCTGGTCCGACCCCTGCATTTAACTGCTGTGACCAGGATCAAGATACTCTGTTTACCCTCCCGGTTTGGCTCTTGTTCCAGGCCTGCGTTCCATTGTGGTGACCTGAACTTTTGACTTTGCCCCGGCCCAGTGCAACCAGATAACCCACAAAAGAGCTTACTGCTTCTAAGTGCCTGAAGAACAAGTTACTTACCTTCGGTAGCGCTTTTTCTGATGGATACAATTGCCTGTGGATTACTCATATTTTGAATTACCCCCGCACCAGCATTCCACAGAAACTTTTTCCTAACTCTCTCACGTCGACGAGGACTTCACAATGACACGGCTCCGCTCTTGACTCCGTATAACATATCGGAGCCATAAGATGACCTCGTCTGCGTTCTGATGTCAGTTCCCATTTTCCACGCCGTCTACGTGTAATGGTTTTTTCTGAGACTCTTTATTGTCTTCATATTACTTTGTTTCTTCTTCCTCCCTTTGTGTAGCAGTGCAATGGCTACACTGAAAAAGTCAGGATTCAAGCCTTGCAAGATGATTGTCTTTGGTGCCTGT
This sequence comes from Lissotriton vulgaris, assembly GCF_964263255.1. NCBI lineage: Eukaryota > Metazoa > Chordata > Amphibia > Caudata > Salamandridae > Lissotriton > Lissotriton vulgaris. Next base: position 503,817,548 of record NC_141687.1, on the reverse strand, counting down.
CGTCAGAACACGACGTCAAAGGATGTTTGTTCTATAGAAGGATTTATTTATTTATTTTTGCTATTTATACAGCGCTAACAAATGCCCGTAGGCGTCTTGGCGCTAGGAACTGTTCATGGAGTCTCCAGGAGGCCAGATCGGGCGCTTATTTTTGACCAAATAGCCAGGTCTTTATTTTTCTGCGAAATTGCATCAGGGACGGGCTCTCTCTGATGGCTACTGGCAGCGAGTTCCTCAGTTTAGGAGCGGCCACCAATAAGCGTCAATCACCACAAGTGATTGTTTTGGTGCGTGGTACCAACAGAAGGTTGAGATTGTTAGATCGAAGTGAACTAGTGGACAAGTGTGGTCTAAGATGGGCTTTCAGGAAATGCGGGCCTTGGTTGTGCAGTGCTTTGTATACTATTCAAAGCGTTTTGAACTTAATCCTATTCCGGATTTTGAGCCAGTGGAGGTCATTTATGGTCTGCGAAATCGGCATAAACTTCGGGGTTCCGGAAAGGAGACAGGCTGCAGCATTCTGGATTGTTTGCAGTTTATTGGTCACTCTGGCTTGGGCATTTATAAATAAGCCGTTACAGTAGTCAAGGGAGGATAGCACCAGGGAACTTACCAGTGTCTTGCATGCTGCAACTGGCAGGAATGGCATGATTTTCTTAATCAGCCTAAGTTTAGGGTGGGCGGTGGCGGCTGTTTTATTTCCATGAGCCATAAATTTCAGGTTCTCATCAAAAGTCACTCCAAGATTTCTGACAGTAGGGACCGGTTTAGGGGGGGAGCCATAGGTAGGCGGCCACCAAGTGGTAGACCAACTGGGTGAGAGCTGTCCGAAAATAACCACCTCCGTCTTATCGGAGTTTAGTGTTAGGCAATTGGAGGCCATCCACACTCTAATTGCCCGCATGCCCTCTTGAAAATTTTCTGCTACCTTTTCTCCATCACCATTGATGGCCAACACGAGCTGTGTGTCATCTGCGTAGGAGGTAAGGCTCATCCCATGGGCCTTGATGACAGCAGCCAGGTCCGACACATAGATATTAAAAAGTGTCGGACTTAGGGATGAGCCTTGGGGTACCCCACATGGCAGTGACAGCTTGTCTGATTGAAAATGCCCCAATGTGACCACCTGCATTCTCCCTGCCAAAAAGGAGGCGAGAAGGTTCTTTGCCAGGTGGCGAATGCCCATCTTTCCGACACGGTCAACCAAGATCTTGTGGTCGACCGTGTCGAAGGCTGCGGATAAGTCGAGCAATACCAGTATCGCTGTTCCTCCCTGGTCCCGGATCACTCGTATATCCTCAGTCGCTTTGATTAGTGCCGTCTCCGTACCATGGTACTTGCGGAAACAGAATTGGGTGGTGTCCAATAGTTGGTGATTCTCTACAAAGTCTGAGAGTTGTGTATTCATAGCTTTCTCCACTACCTTGGCTAAGAAAGGCAGGTTGGCTATGGGGCGGTATTTGTTAGTTGTTCCTTGTCCAAGTTGGCTTTCTTCAGGAGAGGCTTAACCAGTGTGTTCTTCAGTGAGTCTGGGTATATCCCGGTTCTGAACATTGCGTTACAGATTGAAGCTATGTGAGGGGCCAAACAATCCATAACCGGGCGGATGACTTTTAGAGGGCAGGGATCTAGTGTGGATCCAGATTTAATGGTGGCAGTGATGTACATAATTTGTGTCTCTGTTAGGTCTGTGAACTGGGACAGTTCGAAATCCTGAGTCATGCTGTCAGGCATAGATGAATGTACTGTCGTTTTGACGGAGAATGCTTGGTATATATCATTCACCTTTGTAAAAAAGAAGTTGGCCAAGGAATCACAGAAACCTTGGGTTAGTGGCGGGGCTAGGTCCGGAATGTTTCCTGCTAAGATCTTAGTGACCTCATACAATTTTTTGCTGGAATTTTTTGCGTTCTCTATCTGTTCTGTAAAGAACTTTTTCTTAGTTTCGACAATGAGGGCTTTGTACTGCCCTAGTGCTTCCTTGTAGCTGGCCTTGCTTTCTGAACGGTAGGATCTACGCCAATGCCTTTCCCGATTTCTGCAGAGTTGTTTCTGTTTGCGTAGTTCCTCTGTGAACCAAGGGGCCGATGGTGTTGTTCTATTTCTCGACGGCTGTTTAGTCGGGGCTAAGGTGTCTGTGGCATTGCCCAGCCACTCCTGAAATTGACATGTGGCAGTATTGGGGTCAGAGGCCAGACATGGTCGAGTCCTGTCCAAAAGAGCAATTAGCTCCGTCTGATCGATATCTTTCCAGACCTTAAAAGCTTCTGGTTTCCGTATGGGTTCTCTTCTAGTCCTATTCGCCTTGACTGATATTCTCATGGCGTAGGGGTCCGTCCAAGGCATTGGTAAGGTGTCTGTTATTTTTAGGCCTTCCATATTGGAAAAGATGCCATCCAGTGTATGGCCGGCTTTGTGGGTGGGGTTAGTAACCAATTGCCGAAGACTCAGTGTATCCATGTCTGATATCAAGGTACGAGTGTCGTTATCAGAGGATTTCTGAAGATGGAAGTTCATATCACCCATAACTGTGAATGAGTCTTCCATCGCTAATGCTTCGAGTATTGAGCCTAGGTTGGTAAGTAAGCCGGTACGGGCGCCTGGGGGTCGATATAAGAGTATTCCTTTGAAATGAGACAAAGGCGTGAGCTTAAGATCAAATTGGAGGGCTTCGCAAGAGGTGGATGGGATATGTGATATTCTCACATTTAAGTAATCGTGAGCTATGATGGCTAGCCCCCCTCCGCGCTTCACTACTCTATCTAGACGGTGGGCTTTGTAGGCTGGGGGGGTCGCAATTGCCATGTCTGGGTCAGACGCCTCATCCGTCCATGTCTCAGTTATAAAGAGACAGTCTAAGTTGTTATCCAGGATGAGGTCGAAAACTTCCTGCCGGTGTTTTACCAGAGAACATGCATTAATAAGTGCTGTGGAAAAATCGCAGGATGAATCCAAAGGTGCTGAAGGTCGAGAGGTGAAGCTTGTAATGGCCCGGATGAAAAAGGAGTAGAGGGGCCACAAGAGGTCTAAGTTGAAGTCGTCGACCTCAACACCTCCAAGTCGAGAAAGCATAAGAAGAAGTGGCAACATGGGTTTCGGCATCGATCTCCAAAGGGCAAGGCTTCGAGGTTGGCTTCTCTTGTTCAGCAGCGTCATGCTAAAGATGACATCTTGCCATCGCCCTCACCTTCTCCATAGGTGACTGCGGCCCACTCTCCGACACAGAGAGATTCGCCAGCACCCAGAGATTCGCTGGCGCCTTGGGAGTTTTCTCCTGCAGCTTCCCATGTACGGGATCCGTTTTCCCTGGCGCCAAAGCCACAGCCCACCACATAGCCTCAGTCGGATACCGATCCGGCAGTGCCGGATCCTTATCCAACCTTTCCGGGTCCAGGAGCAAATTTGTCGCATTTCTTAATGTGATGTGTGGCATGTTTGCCAAGGTAGCTTTTCCTACCGGTGCGCCGTCAGGCCTTGTGGGTCCGCTTGCTTATATTTTTGTGCCCTTCATACTGATGGCTCTGTAATGGCAGCTCCTGGCGCCAATATTCTTGATGCTGATACCACAGTCTTCGATGCCTTCGCGGCTTCGAGCGGCACGGCTGCCCACTTCTAAGGGGCCTCCTTCAACGACGGCGCCGATCCTGAAGTTGCGTTCCAGGAGGGAAGTACAGAGGCTGCTGGAGGAGGAGGAGTACCAGCAGGATCAGGCTGAAGAGGGGGAAATCCTCGACTCCATGGATGACTTTGAGGGCCTTCAGGAGGCCAATGGCTTGGACACTTCCCCGGAGTGGGAGCTTTCTTCCCCGGAAGCCTTGCTTTCACAGGACGCTTCTCCATACCATTCCTTCATCAGGAAAGCTGCTGACCTATTGGATCTACAATTGCCCACGGCTGAGGTCAAATTAAATATCCTGACTGAGGTTTTACATTCCCCTTCTTCTGTTGTTGAGCCTTTGCCACCTTTCAACAAGGCTTTGACAGAGTCCATTTTTGAAGGGTGGCAGAAGCCTTTGTCTACCCCTGCTGTATCAAGGACAGTGGCGAGACAATATAAGCCTACTCTAGGTGATCTGGCTTTCTTTACTGCCCATCCCTTGCCGGAGAGCTTGGTGGTGCAGGCTTCATGTTCCACTAAGCTGTTGACTGAATCCTTCCCCACCACAGTCTACTAGGAAGTTTTTCTCCTTGGCGAGCATGGCCTTAAAATCGACAAATGCCACATGCTCTTTGGAGAGGTATATCCATGCCTTGATGGACTCTGCTGAAGAGGTTGTTCCCTAAACTGCCTGAGGATGACAGTGGTCTCTTCTTGGACGTGTTAGCAGATACACAGGCTGCAGCCTATCAGGTGATTCAGTCAGGGCTAGATAGCAGACACGGTTGCCAGGGTAATGGGCTCCTCTGTGGCTACCAGGAGGCATGCCTGGCTCAGGTCTTTGGGGTTCTCTCCAGATGTGGAGGCTACATTGGTTGATCTGCCTTTTGATGGGTCTAGGCTTTTTGGTACGAAGCTCTGCAACGCTTCAAGGGCAGTAGAGCTACTGCAAGATCCTTGGGCCTGCAGTCCCTGCCTAGGGCTATGGATTCAGGAGGTTTTGAGGTTTTGGGAAGGCGGCTTCCTTTCGAGGCCATCAGCAGCCACAGCAGCAGCAGCAGAACACTCTGTACAAGTTGTACAGAGGAAAGGGTAGAAGCCGTCTGGAGGGGGGGGGGGGGGGGGGGGGCTGCCTGACAACAGTTCTCCTCCTTCTCCTCCTCCCCTGTCTGGGCCACCGGTACCACAGAAAAGCAGCTCTAGATCCCCCATCTTGGCGCAAGTTGATCCTGTAGGGTGCCAGGTGTCCCATTTTCTATAAAATTGGGAATCTGTTACCTCAGATTTTTGAGCTTTAAATCTTGTAAAAAATGGGTACGCCCTTCCTTTCCAATAGTTTCCGCCTCCTTACCCTCCTCGCCAGGGCTGATGTTCGGAGGACCATCTGCTGCTTCTGCAGCAGGAGGTTCTTGCCTTATTACAGAAAGGCGCGACAGAGGTGGTTCCGGAGCAGAAACTGGGTCAGGGGTGCTACTCCCGGTATTTCCTGATACCCAAGAAGGATGGTTGTATGAGACCAATCCTAGACCTGAGGATCTTGACATTTTACCTCTAGAAGGAAAAGTTTAAGATTTTGATCCTAGCTCAGATTCTTCTGGTGCTGCAACAGGAAGACTGGATGGTGTTGATCGATTTGTAGGATGCTTATTTTCATCTTGCCATCCTGAAGTCGCATAGGAAGTATCTCTGTTTTACAGTGGGATCTCAATACTACCATTTTGCGTTTCTTCAGTTCGGGCTAACTTCTGCACCACGGGTATTCACGAAGGTGATGGCAGTGGTAGCAGCTCATCTCAGAAGGTCAAGGATTCCTGTTTTCCCCTATCTGGATGACTGGCTTCTCAAAGCAAAGTTGCCAGGGCTGGGGTTGCATCATCTGCAAGTAACAACTCAGCTGCTGTTTGACTTGAGTTTTTCAATAAATGTACCCAAATCGCACCTGGTGCTTTCTCAGCACAATCTGTTCAAAGGGGCAGTTCTGGACACTACTGTGTGTCGAGCTTTCCCTCCTCTGCAGAAGATTCTCGACATTCAGGAATTGATTCCGTTGTTTCACGATGAAGCGGTTGCTCCAGTCCTGAAGGTACTACGTCTGCTCAGTCTGCTCGCTTCCTGCATACTGTTGGTAAACCATGCACACTGGCACTTGAGGGCACTCCAGTGGTGCCGTCGCAGGCAGTGGTATCAGCACAATGGAGATCTTGAGGAGATGGTCAGAATCTCCAGAGACACTGCAACGGAGCCACAGTGATCCCAGATGCCTCCACTCTAGGGTGGGGAGCACATCTGGGGGATCTGGAGGTCAAAGGTCTTTGGTCTTCAGAGGAAAGGTTACTCCACATCAACCTTCTGGAATTGCGTACAATACGTTTGGCTCTCAAGGCCTTCCTTCCCTCCCTTCGCGGTCAGTCAGTTCAAGTCCTAACGGACAGCACTACTGCTATGTGGTATATCAGCAAGCAGGGAGGGATAGAGTTGTATCGTCTCTGTAGAGAGGCTTTGCGGCTATGGCCCTGGGTTCAGGACCACCAGATTTGCGTAATTGCAAATCATCTGGCCGGGGTGCTGAACGTGCGTGTGGACAGTTTCAGTCAGCAGTGCTCAGCCAACCATGAGTGGAGGCTTCACCCGGAAGTGATTTGCCACATCTTCAGGTTGTGGGTGTCTCCTCAGGTGGACCTGTTTCCCACTCACAAGAACGTGCACTGCCCGTCGTTCTGCAGTCACCAGTATCCGATGCGGGAGCATTGGGAGACGTATTTCAACTGGATTGGAGCTTACGGCATCTTGATTCCTTGGGGTCTGAGGAAGATTTGTCAAGACCGGGCCCAAGTTATATTGATGGCCCCGTATTGGCCAAGATGGGTGTGGTACACAGACCTTCTTCACCTCTCATCGCACCCTCTACTCTGTCTTCTTCTCAGGGCAGACCTCTTCTCGCAGTCGCAGTGGCAGAGCCTGCAACTTCATGCCTGGAGATTCAACTGGGCAACCTGAGCTCTTTCTCTCGCCCACCAAATGTGGTGGATGTTATTTTATCATCCAGAAGGCGCTCCACTAAATCTGCATATTCTTTTAGATTTGCCAGGTTTGTGAAGTGGTGTGGAGAGCAATCCATTGATCCTTTAAAAGCCCATTTATCAGATGTACTTGGTTTTTCACTTTCCTTGGCCCAGCAAGGTTGTGCTGTTGGGACGGTTTAGGGCTTCTTATCGGCCTTCCATTGTTTGCTGGACCAGCTGTCTTCATTACTTACATTTCTGATGGGATCTCCTTTTGAGCCTCTTCATAGTTGCCCTTTTAGGCTGCTTTCTTTTAAGACTATATTTCTGGTGGCTATCACCTCGGCCAGGATGGTAAGTGAGCTGCAGGCTCTCAGTTCTAAGCCTCCTTTGCAGAAAGACAAGATGGCTGCTTTCCTGCCTAAGGTGGTTTCTCCTTTCCACCTGGAACAGTCTATCACATTGCCTACCTTCTATCCTCCCTTCAACCTTACAGGGAGGAGGAGAGACTTCACCGCCTGGACCCTCGGAGGTTGGTCGTCTTCTACCTGGAAAGGACGAGGGACTCTAAGTTGTACACCCCGCTTTTTGTTGGCTTAGTGGAGAAGAAGAAGGGCGTAGCTGTCTGCAAGAGAACGCTGTCCAGGTGGATCACATTGTGTATCAAGATATGCTACACCCTGGCCAAGAAGGAGCCGCCTGAAGGTATCAGAGTTCATCCTACTAGAGCAAAGTATTCTACATCTGCTATGGCTAGAGGTGTCCCTGTGGTAGACATGTGTAAGGCCACATCATGGGCCTCCCTCCACACTTTAGACAAGTGGAGGGAGGCCTTATTGCTTGGGTTCAGAGGTTAGGAGGGATGGCCACTTTGCACGGTCTGTGCTGCTGGACTTTTTGGTATGAGTAGGTGGGCTGATGTGGGATTATTTTCAAAAGGTGAGGAATCCACAGGCAGATGTATCCATCAGAAGAACGAGTTACTTAAAGTCTGTAGAGCTTTTTTTTTAGTGGATACATTATCTGCCTGTGGATTCCTCACTGACCAACGCTCCTCCACGTTGTCCACTTACATATACCAAAAAGGTTTTCTTTGTAGGACATTGTTGTTTCCTATGTCATCTGCTTGCCATACTGTTTGTTGTTAGGAAATGCGTTGGTTTTAGCTTTTCCACTCTACCTCTATACTCTGTGTATTCGTGTATATATTGTATGCTTGCATTATGTTGTCAGTCTGCAAGTTCGCCTCCAGGGCATGGGAATAATGGGTGGAACTGACGTCAGCATGCCAACGAGGTTTTCTTATGGCTTCGATGACATCATACGGAGTCGTGAGCGGAGCCGTGCCATTGTGACGTCCTCGTCGACATGGGAGAGCTAGGAAAAAGTTTCTGTGGAAATCCGGTGCGGAGGATAGTTTGAAAGGTGAAGAATCCACAGGAAGGTACTGTATCCATGAGAATAAGCGCTACGGAAGGTAAGTAACTTGTTCTTCAGGCACGTAGAAGCAGGAAGCTCCTTTGAGGGTTATCTTGTTGCACTGGACTGGGGCAAAGTCAACAGTACAGGTCTACCACGATGGAACACAGGCCGGGATCAAGAGCCATGCAGGTCCTGCAAAGAGAGTACCTTGATTCTGGTTGGAACAGTGAGCTGCAGGCATTGTGCCGATTTCAGGCCCACAGTCAAGGTGATGTGTCAATTTTCTTCATGCAGTGGGGGCTACATTTTGGGCCTGGTGAGCGAAGTGCCGTTTCTGAAGATGATACACAAGGTTAATCCATGCTGGAGGGGCGATGCATCGATATTCTCCACCCAGTGACAGTGATGTGTTGGTTCTGAAAAAATGGTTCCAGGCATGATGCAGTGGTCAATGTGCTGGTTTTGCTACACGCAAACCAAGTACTTATACCCAGTTGTGGCTTTGAAGGGGGGGTTTATTCAAAGAAGGGTCTTTGAAGTGCACAAAAGTCCTTTCTTCCCAGCCTTGGCTCTAGACTATCAGTAGGGGGTAATCAGTCCTTTGTGTGGGGACAGGGCACTGCCTATTTAGGTGCAAGTGTCGGACTCTCCCTCCCTTCCTACACCAGGAAGGGCTATCAGAATGCACATGAGTGCTCAGACACACCTAACCTTCCTGTGTTTGGGGCTGTCTAGAGGGAATGCACAAAGTGAAGCTGCCAGCCGCCCCAGACGTGTATTGGAGTCAGGCTGCAAGCACACAGAGCAGTACGAGCCGAGAAATGGCCACTTTCTAAAACTGGCATTTCTAAGTTAGTAATGTTAAATCCAACTTTACCAGTAAAGAGGATGTATCATTATCATTCCAAAAATATAAAAGATCAGATAGCTACTCCTTTCTAATCAGGAATTACAGCTTAAAACTCTATTATGGAATTCCCAATGCTAACATATGAGAGGAGTAGCCCTCACAGTAGTGAAAAACGAATTTGGGTGTCTGTCAATACGAGGACATGCAAACCTTAAAAGTATTTACCCTACCTTTTATGTAAACAGCACCCTGTCCTATGCGACTTATGTGTAATAAAGAATTTAAGGCTTGGCAAAGGTGTTCAATCCATGCTGTGTTATTATAATAACTCATTTATTGATAACAGCACAGTACAATCAGGTCTGCATGCAAACAGGTCCCCTGATAACTGTCCCCACCAGGATTCTAGATTCCCACACCAGGCAGAACCTTCACAATCCCTGAGGATAAACATGTCATATACAATGGCTATCTTAAAGTGAAACATCTTAAGGCTATGTAATGTGTATATATAACATCTACAAAGACCATGTATATATAACACATATTCCCTCTTAACAATACATACAATTACAAGAAGCAACACATCAGTCATTGTACCTTTCTGGTGGACAACTGGTCCTGCCGCTTCTTTTTACTCTTGACACCACCGATTCATCCACCCAAGAACACTCCATTTTAATGAGTTCAGATGACCATTCCATAGCACTCCTGCACTTGACCACTCTTCTCACATTCAATGCAATACCATCTCAAGTGACCAGAATGTTTTTATTTACTTTCACCATTTTAAGGGCATGACCAAACTTGAACTCTCTCAATGAGACAAATACAGGTCTAAGCATCCTCACCTAAACTCGCACTACAAAAGTGGTCTCTCTCGCCTTCCATTTCTCATCATATTTCATCTTCATTTTCCTTTGTTTGTCCTTCACCCTTTCAGCCACCCTAATAAAATCCACACTGCTCACATTGTTCATTTTATTTTTTATTCACCATGGATACAACTTTGAAATGGGATCTCTTCCTTTCAACAACCAGAAAGGACTCCCTACAGTAATAGAATGAGGAGTAATACGATACATCCTAAGTCTCTCTTTCAGAATAATCTTCCAACCACTACCTGAACTGTGCTACAAAAATTCCATAATTAAGAGCACGGTTGAAGCGCTCAACCTGGCCATTCGCCTATGGTTCATATAATGCTGTGGTGACATGGCTTCAAGGTGCACCCCATTATTAGTCACAAGGGCTTCTGGGTAGCCTTCTCGGGAAAAGACTTCTCTAAAGAATTCAATTACCACCTGAGAAGTGGCATGGGTAATGAACTTCACTTCTGGTCATTTTGAGTGATAATCAATTATTACCAAATCCAATCTGTCTTCCTGGGGCAAACCGTTAAATGGACCAGAGATATCAAAAGTCACTTTCTCCCAAGAAGAATTAGGCGACGGGATAGGTTTCAGCGGGGAAGAGAACAGTTTGAGCATTTTGTCACTGTTCGCTCAGACGGTGCAATTCCTCATCAACTGGTCTATCATCATTATATCCATGTCAGGCCACCAAAAATTAATTCTAATGAGCCTTTTCATGGAAGACATCCCTTGGTGCCCTTTGTGTGCCCAATCCTACATTTTCCCTTACTAGGAGGAACACACTTCCCTTCTTTGAAATAAAGTCTCCCACCGTTACCAACTCCTCCAAAACTTTGAGGAAGAGTTGCACTTTAGGAGTCACACATTTTTCTTTTAGCCACCCTTTCATCAAATACTTCTGAACCAGCTGCCACACTACATCCTCATCTGTCTCTTTTTTCCACACGTCATCTGACAAACCCATAAACTCTGCACTTACACAGCCCTTAACTGTTGCAACCATATCAATTTTATTGTGCTCCACACTTCAGTCATTTGGACATAGTAATCTGGACACACAATTTGCTGTAACATTTTTCCTGCTACATACTCCACACTAAGGGGCCGATTATGATTGCGGTTTTTCCGCATCCTCCGGGCCGGTGAAAGCCACCGCCGGCCCGGAGGATGCGGAAAAACCGCTGCGGAGCCTCCAAAGACCCACCGCCAAATTAGGATGGCTGGTGGGTCTTGAATTCTGTCCGCCGCTTTTCCACCGCGGTCGCAGTACGACGGCGGCGGAAAAGCCCTAATATGGTGGAGGTGTCTAATAAACACCGCCAGCCATATTAGGATTTTGGGAAAAACATGCTTTTCCACAGCGGCTTTTCCGCCGTGGAAAAGCATACGGACTTTCACTTCAGCGGCCCGTTACTGGCCCCCCATGTATAGAGGGGGTTAGGGGTGCACATGGGGGGTACTTATGGTACCCCCCTGCATTTGCGTGCACAAAGCAGCAGGCACTGCGCGGTGCCTGCCGCTTTGTGCATGCAAATGCGATGCATGCATTTTTAGCATTGTGGCGGGTGCAGCTTGAAGCTGCACCCGCCGCAATGTTGAAGATAGAGGATGTGACCGCCACCCTGGCGGTCACATCCTAATCTGATCGGCGGACGTTCCCTCCTCCTCAGGGGTTGTGGACGGACTTGAGTCATAATCGGACCCTTAAATTGTATTCTTGTAGTCTTGACCCGAGTCTTGCTATATGTGCCGTGGCATTCCAGCCACCACCATGTGATAGAATCCCCACTAAGGGCCAGTGGTCCTTCCTCAGAATGAACCTGCTTTCCCACTCATAGCTGCGGAAGTGTTCATCAGCCCACACACATGCTAACAGTTCCTTCCCAATTATTGCATTTCTCTGTTCCATTAAGTGTCCTAGATGCAAAAGCCACATCACTCATCTTTCACACCGTTGTCCCAACACCCCACCAGCGCCTTGAGACCCTACGGGTATGTAGCGCGCTTTATAAGTGTCACTGATTGATTGATTGATACAAACTGCATCTACAGTTGCATTGCAAACTTTGTTAAGACAGAAAGGTTTGAGTGTACGTGCCCATGAAACTCTCTTTTTTGATTTGTTGGAAAGCAGCCTGTTTCTCATTCCAAATAAATCCAGCTTAGTTCCTTGTTAGTTACCTGAGCAGTGCCATTTTGGTGGCAAACAATTGTATGAACTTGCTGTAATATTTGCACAGGCTTGCAAATGACAACAACTTTTCCTTGTTATCAGGAGCAGGTGCATTAACAATCACATTCACCAAGGGGTTTTTAGGAACCACACCATTACCAGACAAAGTGTGTACTAGCTACTCAGTGGAGTCACAGAAGAATCTACACTTTTCCCCTTTAAGTGTCAAACCTTGACACTCTAATTATTTGCACACCGCCACTGCATGCTCCATGTGTTCTTTTTCATTTTTAGACAATATCAGAGTGTCATCAATTCACAAATGTATCCATATCCTTAAAGTAATGGACATTTCCCTCCACAGAGGCAAGGCCAGATGGCTTCCTAATGAATTGGAATAAAACTTGGGAAATGAAATGCCTTGTTTCTTCAGTTAGCTTAATGTGATGGTATGCTAAATGGCGATCAAGTGTGGAAAATACATTGACTCCTTCCAGCACACACGCCACTTCTTTGATATTTGTCAGCAAATTTGCGTTGAGAGCTCTCAAGTTCATACATAACATAAGGCTCTTTTCGGCCTTGCGAGCCTAAACAATGGGGGACATCCACTCTGAAGACTTCACTTCCAGAATTATTCCCTCTCTGATCAAAACTTCCAACGTAACTTTCAACTCTTCTCTAACATCCACTGTTATGCCCCAAAGCTTCTGTTTCACAGAGACAGCATTCGCCTTCACCGTCACCTTGATTTTGTGACTAAAACCTTCCAATTTTTTTTTGCAATGTCTCAACAAATACTGTGGGTAACTGTTGGACCACTCCATCCTTATCTTTGCCATCAGAAATTATCAACAGCGCATCTGATTTAGAATAATACCCAGCCTCAATTGATCTTTCCAGCCTAAACGCAGTGAAACCTTTTGCAGCCACCCATAACTTTATTTGACCCACCCTCCCTTCAAATTCAATTTCCACCTCCTCATACCCCTCAATATCTATTCTGGTGTTCAGCAATGCTATCTGACTCCTTAAGTGAGTCCAAACACACTCGTTCTCCTAAGGGTTGGACACAATACTCTGTCGCAAAAATGGTCCAAGGCGAAACAGAATCGACTATTAATTCCAGTTCAACATAAAGTGCCTGATTTTCATGTCCTTTGGAAAGCCTCCACCCACAGGTCGGAGGCTTTCCAATCAACATCAGTGGTTTCAATTCCGACTAACTAATTTCATTCTAGGCAGTCGGAATTGAAACTGGCTGGTCATTCCTGCTGGCTTCCGACAGGCTCAAGGAGGGAGGGAGCGTTACTGCCATCTGGATTATGATGTTGGTTTCCGACAGGCTTGCCATGCCTGCCTTTCTGACATAGAACGCTTGTCAAAAAGCTACTTTGGGGGCCTCTAGCAGGGCCCACTTCTCCCTGCAGCCTCCAGTTGGAGCCGGGGGGTCACCTGTGTAGCCCCCTGTTAATCTCTGCACCTTAAGGTGCCTGCCATGCGGTGCAGGGATTAATAGGATCTCCCATTTCTCTATGGGAGCAGGTTTACGGGCCGCAGCAAAAACCTCCCCTAGAGAAAAGGGAGTATGCGACACATCATGTGCGGTCACGTTGTAATACAGCTGTCGGGATTGCTGACCATGGGCTGGTTGGTCATGAATCCGCGATGATGTCGGTCGGAGGCAACTCCAACCGACATCATAAGCAGGGCCTAAATATGCAAACAACACATTTGGGTGGTCTCATAGCTCCCTCTACCGCCAAACCATCTCCCAAACTCTTAATAGATTGCACTATGCCCTTGTTGCTATCACCCTCTCCTCTGTAGTCCCACTCAACAAATGATACAGTTTCTTTGACGTTTGTCTCATTACTCAATGTTTTGAAATCCCACACACTCGTACAAAATGTCCCACACACTCACACTTACTACACTCCTTTCCCAAAGCGGGACACATCAGTGACGACTCAATGTGGTTAGTACTTCCACACCTAAAACAATTGAAATTCTTATCAAATCTCTTGACTACCTCCACAGGAACTATCAGCATTCACAGTCTGACTTCCCCGATTCGAACTGAAGGCACTCACACTATACACATCTTCTTCAAGATTTTTACTTTGTTCAACGATTTCATCCACCTTTCTGACTCTTTCATACCTTTGGCAGTACTGATGACCACTTGCAAATTAGGATCACCCATTACCCACAACTGCTCTGGATCTTTTTTTCTCTTAGCCTGTACAATGATCTGGTGTCGAATCATCTCATCAGTGATGGGTCCAAAATTGCAGTTAGAGGATAAAGTTCGTAATACCTTGAGAAACTCGTCAAACGTTTCACTTGTTTCTGTGCACGAGTGTAGAAATTTAACCTGTTGAGCGCTACCCTAGTCATAGGCTGAAAATAAGTTGCCATCTTGAGCTTCCTCATAATGAAATTAAATTAAATGAAAATTTTGCAAAGCGCTTCATATACCTGAAGGTGTCTAGGCGCAGATTCAGATTGTTAGAATGTTGAAATAAAGATGGAGTCACCATCAAAACAGCCTAGTTTTCAATCAGTTCATGAACTTATATGAATTTGATATTTTTTTCAAGGTTATAGGGAGGGAATTCCAGAGCTTGGCAGTAGTATGTGTAAAACGTTTATCTCCCTACTTTCCGTACCATAGGTACGATCAGATTGCCACAATCCGAAGACCTAAGAGATCTGGCCGGAATATAAGGTTTAAAGTATTGTGATAGCTGCAATGGAGCAAAACGATGCAGAGATTTGAAGGCTGTACATAAGGCGTTATATTGGATACTCTTGGCTATGGGCAGCCAGTGTAGTTGTGTGAGAGTCTTGGAGACAGAGTCATTGCGCGTGAACCCGAAAAGGACTCTGGTAGCTGCATTCTGAGCAGTTTGAAGTTTATGAATGCTGCACTTGCTTGCACTGGTGAAAAGAGCATTGCAGTAGTCAAGCATGGATGCAATAAGTGCAGTTACCACCGTTTTCCTTAGATCAAGGGGAATAAATGGAAGCACTTCCTTCAGTATTTTAAGAGTAAAAAAGCAGACAGATGCAATATGGTTGATCTGTGTTTCAAAGGATAAGTTTGTATCAAAAAGGAACCCGAGATTTTTCACTTTGTTTGAAGAAACTGGTATAGGACCCGTATGTGTAGGCCCCCAGCTGTCTGACCAAACTGAAGAGGAGTTCCCATAAAGAGCATCATTTCGGTTTTTGACGAGTTTATGTTGGCATTAGGCTGCTGAAACAGCGACAGCACATGGAATGGATAGGAATGAACCGTATTGCATAGATACGGTGCATTAATGCCCTTTAATTTGGCGTAGGGTTGTGCATCAAGGTGCATTGCTGTGCGACCTTATGCCAAAATCCCCTAACCGAGGACCTAGGAGGGCTGTGAATTACATCAACCATACAAAGGTTCTTAGATCAGAAACCCAACTTTTTATTGGTTAGAGAGGTTCCAAAAAAGGTCGAATAATATAAAAACAAATCACAATTTCCTGATGAAGACCCACCTGAGAGCTAAATCTTCAGAACTGCATTAGTGAGAAGGGTACCTGTAGCAGAAATCTGCAGAGCCACTACATGGTCTTCTCTAAACATGTTTGCCAAACAGGGATGCCTGGATTCTGAAATACGAAGAGATGGATACTTTGCTAGATCAATACTTCAAGATTTTCTGATATAAAATGTGTTTTCTCTATTTCCTCCTCCAACAGTTTATTACCTGGGAATCTACTCAAAGAAGAGGAATCTGCAGGAAGAAAAGGTTACTTACCTTTAGTAACAATCTTTCTGGTGGATACTGCACCTACCTGCAGGTTCCTCACTTCCCCTCTAGTGGGGATAAAACAATTACTAGTAAATGTATATGCTTTTAATCTTTAGTCAAATTAGTATACAATGCACCAATATCCACTTCAGTTCTCTCTAAATGTCTCAAAATGTATGGCAACAACAGTGTAAAACAACTGTTCTCACACCAGTCCAAGTCTATAAGAATCTAGTGATGTCATCACCAATCTGTGTCTGATGTCCTAACAGTCACTTCCACCTGCCGTTGGAATCTTCAAAGGTGAGGAATCTGCAGGTAGACAGAGATCCACCAGAAACATTGTTATCAAAGAAAAGAAACCTTTTCTTTCCGTTCAAGCTCAAAAATTGCCATCAAACACTGACAATTCTCTTCTTTATCCATCACGTTTTCCTTCAAATCCTCCACTACAAGCAATCTGGATAAACTATTGGCCTTCTTGCATACGGCAAGTTTATGTTCCACTTGAAATATTTTGATCCCAATCTGGACATATATTTTCTTAAGTGTACATTAGTTCCACTTAACATGTATGAAAGACAAACACTCTTTCTCAGGTATAAAATGTCCTGGAAAATGTATAAAGCATGCACTATGTGAACCAGTGCAGTGGTAGTAGTTTTTGCTCAGGTAGAATGACCTTCCAATGGCTGTTTCTTGGCTAGGCCACAGCGGATCTTAATACAAAGGACTATCCATCTGCTGAGGTTTCGGTTTTGCAATGCTTTTTCCCCCTCTCCATCTCGGAGAACTGCACAATGTGCTGATCATCCACCTCCTCCTCCCACCAAAGTAGCTTCATATGATCGAAGTAAAAAGTGAGTCTAGACTACGGAGTCTCTCTTCCTTCTTGGGTGGATGAGGTTGGGCGAACAACTCCAGCAGGGTGATTGACTTCCTATTGAGGAAAAACTTTACATTTTTCAGGATGAACATTGCCTTAGTCCTTAGCGCTAAGATAGTGTACAGTTTCTGGACACAAAGTACTTGCAGCTGATTCGTGCAATGAGCTGACATGATCACTTTGAGTAATACTGTCTGAGCAATCTCGAAGGGCAACTATGCATCAGTTCAAATCCTCGCTTAGGATGCGGAACCTCCTCTATTGCCCCTTTTTACTATAAAAGATAATATTTCTGCCTTGAGGCTGGCAGATGTTGCTTCCTGTGAGCAGGAGGTTGATTTGGGGGCTTATGTATAAATTCCAGGGTATAACCTTGCTGTATTATGTCCAGTACCCATCTGTCTGTTGTTATTGACAGCTGTTTCTGATAAAAGTGAGAAAGGTAATGATCGTTGTTGAGGTCTGAGGAAGTGGCGGGCGCTTTGACAAAGTCACTGTCTCCTATTGGTTTGCTGCGATTTACCCCTCGCAGTATTCTTCCGTTTGGACTGTTGATGATACGGGGTGTTTGAGGACCAAAATTGTTGGTTGCTCGAAAACTGACTATACCCCTGCTTGACTGTAAGGTTTGTATCTATTGGACTGATATGAAGACCTTTGATTGTATTGCCCTCTGGCCCCTCTTTTCCAAAAGCACTGGCATCTACCTTGCTGTAGAGAGCCCAACGCCTGTGCTGTGTCCGTGTCAGCTTTGATTCCTTGGAGAGCATTGTCTATATGCTTTCCGAAGAGATTTTCTCCGACAAAAGGCATATCAATTATCTTTGCCTGGACTTCCGGTCTGAATGAAGTGGCTTTAAACCAACCTTGCCTTCGGAGTACCACTGCACCCACCATTTGCCTAAATGCCACTGATGAAATATCCATCGCATTATCTATGGATTCAGAGGCAGCCCTGACCCCATCTTGTAATATGGCGGCAGCTTCTTCCTTTTTATCATGTGGTAGATGGGTCAACAACGGTGCTATGTCTGACCACATCTGTCTATTGTAACGACTGATCAGAGCTAGAGTATTTTCAGCTCTAATGGAAGCTGCTGCCATCACAGCAAAATCCTTCCCCACACCATCCATCCGTCTTCCTTCCTTATCAGGAGGAGCTACAGAAGTTGAGACTGGATTTTTAGACTGTCTCTGGGCAGCTTGCAGTACTACTGATTCCGGACGCGGATGTCCAATTAAGCATGCCGGAAGATTCTGGGGCCCAATACTTTTTCTCTATTCTGGGCACCGAGGCTGCATCGGAGGCTGGGTTCTTCGTTATTTAAGCCCTCGTCCCAAATATGATCGATGATAGGAATTGCTCTGATGGATTTCCTTGATTCCTCTTTAAAATCGTAAAGAAAACACTTGGTTTGCTGCACTGGTAGTGAAAGCTAAAATCTCTTTGAGGCTTTTTCCATAATGTCATGGAATCCTCCAGTGTCCTGCAGAGAAGAATTTGCTGGCGACGGCGATGGAGACGATGTTGTAGGCAAAATATACTGATCTCATTCTATCCCTAATGGATTCTCCTGAAGAAGTTCCCCTTTTTCTGGCTGTTCTCTGTCACTCTCTGTGAAATCATCCTTAATTGTGATAATTGGGGAGATCGAACCTTTTGTACTGAAGGTGGAGGTTGAGCCACTGGAGTTTGGGCAGAACAGACTGAAGTATTAGAGGCAGGAGCGTTAGTTTCAGAAAAACTACGGTAGTAGTCATTAATCGTGTGACGTAAGTCAGTCACTAAAGAAATCGGCATTGAGACGGATTCCTCCCATCAGGCTGTGTTTCCTCTTCATATTCGTATGATAGCTGGAACGACTCATATCTTTTGGAGTCAGACACTGGACGATCTTATAATAAGAATACCTCTTGAACCTCCTGACACTCTTCTTCATCCGTGTCTTGAGTCTTGATTTGTAGCTGTGAAGGACTGTTAGCTACTCCCGTTGACTCTTCATCCTCTAACTGTAACTCTTGCAATTTTAATGTAGGAAGCGGAGAAATTTTTGTCCAGGTTGTAAATTCTGCAGATTACTTAACCGTCTACGAGCCCATCGATGGAGGAAAAGACTTGAAAGATATTAATGATTTTGTCCTCGGTGACGTCGACTGAGTTTCCGTCGTCGATGCTCCCGTGGATGAAGAGA
This sequence comes from Lissotriton vulgaris, assembly GCF_964263255.1. NCBI lineage: Eukaryota > Metazoa > Chordata > Amphibia > Caudata > Salamandridae > Lissotriton > Lissotriton vulgaris. The sequence goes on along the minus strand of NC_141687.1, from coordinate 503,798,754 downwards.
TATGGATTATTGTCGACGAGGTCGTCGTCGCCGATGGTGTCGCAGACGAAGTAGTCATCAACGAGTTCGTCGTCGATGGAGTCGTCGGCAAGGTCGACGATGCTCTTCCCGTCAACGAGTTGTCGTCGTCGAGATTGTAGTCATCGACGAAGTCATTGTCGATGGTGTCATCGACGTTTTCACAAAAATAAGTGCCGGCAATGCCCAAATCTTCGTCGACGGCTGAAAACACCTCCCTTGACTCTGAAGACTTCTTCAGCAGAGTATGAGGAAGAGAAGACGAAGATGCCTCTTTGTATTTAGTTTTCTGCTTCTTAGACTCCACTTTTTCCTCAGGAACAGATGACTGACACTTTTTAGAAGATTGGATATTAGAATCATCTTCTGAGTCCGATTCTGAAGTGGCCTTCTTTTTCTGAAGCCCCAACAGTAAGCGTGCCTCTCTGTCCCTTAAAGTTTTAGCAGAAAAGGTTCTGCCGTGCTTGAAGTCTTTAGGCACATGCTTAGGGTGAAGACAATACAAACAGTCCCTGTGGGGGTCTTCAGAAAACCGTCTAGCTTTCCCCCAGGATCTGCAGGTCCTGAAAATCCTCTTTTTAGAGCGTTCAGTCATAGTAGGTATAAGATGGAAAACAGTACCAGAATTATCCAGAAGAAAGAATTTGCAGTTGGAAAGGTCAAAAGTTCACTCAGGAACAAAAGTGAGCAAGGCTCAGGGAGACTCCTTCTCACACGTAGGCGGTTTAAAATCTGAGGTATGATGGCTCTGCTGGGGAGTGTGATGTCAGGGCTGGCAGCTGATTGGCTGAGTTTTGGCCCACATAATAATGTGATTCCCTATGGGTTTGTCTATGCAGTTTTTCTAGTACTGCCATGGCCATTCTGTTTTCGTGAGACTCCCACCATGACGATGGGGAAGATACAAGCATGTGAATCTATCAAAGATTCAATACAGGAGAAGTAAAGCCAACAGGAGCACTTAGAATTGTGCCTACCTGAATTCGCAGGAAGCGTCTGTTGGACTACAGGATGGGGATATGGAAATAGGCATCCTGCAGATCCAATGTCATCATCCAGTCACCTGGATCCAGGGCAGATAGAACATGGGCCAGGGTGAGTATCCTGACCTTCTCTTTCTTGATGCAGATACTTTCTCTGTGTCTCCCTTCTCGAAGACAGCCTACATTTCCCTTCACATTTTGGGCAAGTGGTCCTCAAGAAGCCATAAAGGTATAGGTGTCTTGTTTGGAGAAGTGAAGGGAAGGGAAGATCCATGTTGGGTGATCTTAAGGACCCATCTGTCTGATGTGATGCCCTGCCACCTAAGGAGGTAACAATTTATACAGCCTCCAACCGGGTAACAGTGTGCAACGGAGGATAAACTAAAGGGGTTTAGCAGTGGCAGTAGAAGGGGGTAAGGATTGGGCAGTTTATTGCCCCTGCGGACATGGACTCTGTTAGCCAGATCCCAGGCCTCTGGCTTGAAAGTACTGGGAGGTCTGTTGTTGCTGAGGTACAGTCTGTTATGACCTCCACTGTAAGCCTCTTCTGATAACTGATTCTGAGAAGGGGCAGCATGTGGACGGTGCCAGGCCAAGAGAGCACGCTGCGCCATGCTTCGCTCAAAGTGCCCTAATGCTGAGTCAGCTTTGTCTCCAAAGAGATGGTGCAGCTAAAAGGCATGTTGAGAAATGATTGTTGGATGTCACTCAAAAAGCCAGTACAGCATATTCAGGAGTGGTGCAGAAGCGTCCTCCTGGTGCCAACTGCCCTACATAGACAATTGGTAGCGTCCAGACCCGGACCTGCTGGTGGAGACCTCAACCACAAGGCTCTCATATCTCAAATGCTGCAGGAGGAATGGTGGATACCTTGCAACTGGTCTGGGTCCCCTGGCTATCTGGCAGTTAACAGGAGAGCAAGATCCTGGTTTCACCCAGGTGCTCAGATGTCTTTCAATGCCTCATTAAAGCAAAGTAGTGGTTCTGAGGAGGTGTGCCCTTGCTGCAGTATGTTGGTTTTTACCTCCACTGAGGGGAGCTTGAGGTCAAGCCCTTATGACCATTGCAAATGATGCAGATTCCTCCATAGATGGGCCAGGTGGAGAGCTGAAGCTGGTGTCCGGTGAGGTATCAAGATAGGTTCTCTTCTACATGTAGTGGGAATGGGTGATCATTGTCATCTTGTGGCTTTGGGTATGAAAATCTGTATTTTTATGGAAGTGCTGTGAAATTAGGGGTTTGGGGTGGGAGGGGTCAAGATAGGAGTGACTTTGAGCTGCGTCATGGTGGACTTGTTTCAAATTCAAAGAGGACTATGGCTTTTTAATTGGCAGCATTGCGTAAGGCCCTGGCTTACACCTCTGAGTCATAAGGGTAATTGGGGAGGTCAAAGAGGCGTTGAGGTAGGCGTGACTTTGAGCTAGGGCATGGTGGATTGCTCCAAAGTATAAAAGGATTATGGCCTCTTAATTGACAACAGTGTGCAAGGCCCTAGCTTAGGCCTCTTTGTCGCAAGGGGAATCAGAGCAAGTATCAGCCCTTGAGTAATGGGTTGACCCTGTGCAGTCAGGGATGTATCCACTGGCAGTAACCCAACTGGCAGTCTCCTCGGATCCATGGGAACTTTCCTGCAATGCTCAGCAATGTGGAGTTTAGTCTTGTGGTCTTGAATGGCTTCTGGATTCATTCAAGTGCATTTGTTGCACGACTTCAAGGCATGCAAGAGGCCCAGATACAAACCAAATTGGGCCCGGTCACCAACATCTGGTTCTGGCAATCCTTACAGGGGTTGGAAACTGTTGTTTTAGTGGGAGACATTTTTTTTTAAATAAGGAACTCTGTCAGATGACAGAAATTGAGGGAGTTAGCTCTAGATCCATATCAGAAGACGCAGAAAGAAAAGAACTGACATTGACACAACGAGGCAGCCGTTATATTGTAGCCATGATGTTACTGCTAGGGCCGAGTGGACCAGGCATGGACCCACATGATTCGACCTACCAGAGTGTGAACCTGGAGATTTTTCTCCGCAATTCCCTCAATGTGGGTCCTAGAGGTATTCACAAGGTGAGGAATCTGCAGTTAAATGTCTCCATAGGAAAGAGATTCATGGTTATATGGGATACCCCCACATTTATTCTGCATATAGCACATTCTTCAGAGTTCCGCCCAAAGAAATGCAAAATTTGGCCAGGAAATTCTGTGTATGACTTTTGCCTAGATAGCGGGATACTGTCTTTTCTACTCCCTTTCTCATTATAAACTGCTGCGAATTTACATAGAAGTTGAGATTGTGAAAAAGCAGATAAACCTTTCAAAGCTATACCTTTTATAATCCATATGAAGGCATAATGGCAGAGGCAGCTGGTAACATTTAAAAGTGGGGGGCCAAGTGAAGTGCCCGACCGCTTCCCAAAAGACATGAACAAAACACACATGCACAATAAATAAACACTAAATCGCTGGCATGCATTACAGTAACATTATACATAAAATAAACATTACTTGCCAGGGCCTGTAAATCAAATACTACTAGTGGGCCTGCAGCCCTGATTGTGCCACCCGCATGAGTAGCCCTACAAACCTGTCTCAGACCTGCCATTGCAGTGTCTGTGTGTTTAGTTTCAAACTGGCATTTTGACCTGGCAAGTGCACCCATTTGCCAAGCCCAAACCTTCCCTTTTACTACATGTAAGTCAACCCTAAGGTAGGCCGAAGGCAGCTCCATGTGCATTATGCAGTATATTTAAAAGGTAGGACATGTACTGGTGTGTTTTACTTATCCTGATTGTAAAATCCTGCTAATTTCGTTTCTCACTATTGCAAGGGCGCTCTCTCTCTCTCATTGGGTAACATGGGGATACCTTGAAATATCATTTAAGTGTAATTTCCCATTGGGAGCAGATAGAGATTTGGAGTTTGGGGTTCTCTGAACTCGCAATTTAAAATCAAATCTTTTGGTGAAGTTGGTTTTTAAATTGTGTGCTTGAAAATGCCACTTTTAGAAAGTAAACATAAAACAAGATGATGGGTGAAATGCTGAAATATTTTAACCACTCACCCCTAGTGAAGAGATATGGGTTTAATATATTGTTCTTTTGCTCACTATGCCACCCCAGTTTGGACTGCAAATCAGCCTTGACCCTGCTTCTCATGGGAACAGTCCAACCCGAACTGCCCGGCCTGGTCCTCCCTGGACCAGGAACAAGCATCCTGGGACTGGTTTCGGGGTATAACCCCTCATCAGCCAGGCTAGCTTGAATCCAGTGGCACGGCATCCAAGGAACCCATGCCTGGACATGCTCATAGTTGCAGGGGAGCAAAATAATGATTAATTTAACCCAGATCTGTCACTTGGGGGGGGGGGGGTAATGTTTGATTTGATCAGTATTCTGTCCATCATCTGATCTTTTTGCAAGTGGGCATTTTCTTGCTTAACCATTGTGTGCTTCTGCCTGTCTATAGAATAGACGTCTGGGTTGGCTGACAGATGGACTCTTGTGAATTCACTCTAGGAAGCCACACAAAGGAAGATGAGGTGTGCCTTGCATATCCTCATAGCCATTCACCAGGCTGTCAATGACACCTAAATAGGGCTGTGCCTGTATTCACACAAAATTGTCTTGACCCCCATGTAGTGTGTCTAGAGCCAGGTCATGGAAAGGCAGGGTCTTGTGCACAACAAACACTTTCCTTTGAAGTTTGCCTACTTCAGAGGTAGAAAGGTGTATAAGTATTGGATCTCTGATACCCCAAAATCAGAACACTTCTGGACATAGGACATCTGCCAGGAAGAAGAGCTGGATTCTGTAGGAGGGACTGACACTCTGCCTGTTGCTTTCCCGTGCTGGCCTTCTGCTTGCTGCTTCATACTGGGAGTGAAAAGACTGGACTTTGCTTTCCTCATCCTGGTTCTCAGGTTCTCCAAGGGCTTGTGTGTGATTGCCTCTTGTTAAGAAGTCTCAGGCCCATCAAAGACTTCACCTGCCATTGCCTGGGCTCTTATGCTGAGCTGAGAGTTCTGACTTGTCAAGTGGTGCCAAATCCAGTTCCTGGGCCCTTGAATGTCTAACCTGGTGATCTTTTGTTTTTTTTGTTTATAACATTTTTATTGGGCAGAAAAAAAGAGCATATAAGAAGTCAGTCAAGGATAACATCAACACAATTCATCCTGTAGCAACCTTTACATTATATAAAATCATTCTAGATATTAATGTACTAAACACCAGATCATAGCATTTCCAGTAAAGTGCAAGTGCCAAAGTGCCAAAATATTTCAACTGTTGTCTCTGAAAAGTAACTAAAGTGCAGTAAGCCTAATTCATACTATACAATAGCTCTAAGGAAATCCAGTCGGCCCAATAAAACAAAACAAAACACAATAAAAAAAGAAGGATTCATGATAACTAGAATGCATATGCAAGCACAGTCATTGTTAGGTCATTTGAAGGCCCCGTAATCAATGAATCTAAAATACAATTCATATAGAAGTAACTTTCAATTAGTAAAAGTGATATTTAAACATTCCAAATATTATACAATTCGGGAAGAAAAAAACAATTCCATAGCAGCTAACATGCAGATGTTCAAAATGCATTAAAACCAACCAATATATGACTCCTAGACCTCAAAAAACATTTTACCCCTGGAGATTGCTTTCTATCTGGCTAAATATTTCCAGACTAAGCTAAATTTCCTGATAGCTTCCACCCTTTTCGCGTATACTTCTTCAAAGGATCTTACTCGTTTCATTTTATTATACCATTCGAGAAAGGTCGGGACCTTATCTGTTTTCCAGTTCTGAAGGATCAATGAACGTGCCACCAAAAAAGAGATTGATAAAAACATTTCCCCCCCTCTTGATAGAGCCTGGTTCAAGCTCTGTTTTAATAAAGAGAACAACCTCAGGCGCTAGTGGGCGCACAGCGGATGGCTGCCTAATTAGACAGCTCTGCCGGGCGGACCTCAGCAAAGCGTGTTTTCAGGGCGAAAATGAACAGAAAACAGCGCTGAAAGGCATCTGATGGTCGCAGGAATGTACAGAGAGCTGACGGAGCAACTTGTATTGGCGGAATGACGGTGTAGTAAAAGTAGCTGGCTCCCGTCTGCTCTAGAGGCTCAGACCTAACATGGCGGCTAACGGCAAGGCGGACAGCTGAGAAGGTGAGGTAACCAGCGGGCACCGGAGCAACTGCACAGGTAACGCTGGGCTCTGAGAGTGTGGATCTTGCAGCGGAGACCTGAATAATAGACTGGGATTAAATATTGCCCTAAGACGCCGTTAATTGAGCAGCGGTGCAGACTGTGTCATACTGCAGAGCAGAACGCAAAATGGTGGCGCCCATCGAGCGTTGGTGACCGGAGAATTGACAGCGGCTGGAACGATATGGCGACCCCCATAGCTGATGAAAACACGTATAACACATAGCAACAGCGAGACACAGAGAACGCACATTACTGATGAGCATTGTGAGATCGGCGCTACGGATTAGGTGCACAGAGTGAGGAAAGCATTTCGACAGCTAAGATGGCGCTCTGGTGCAATGCGGTTCGGCAAGCATATCAGGGAGAGCAGTTTTGCGGAGCAAGGTACCCTAGACGGGGGCGGAGACCCAAATGCCAGCGAGACGTGCCATGAACTAGAGCTGCTGCAACAAAATGATGAGAGTGAGGGCCTTTGGCTGACATGCTTGGAGGTAACACGCTAATGACTTGCCGCATAAACACAGACCCTGAATCCAGTAGCACACACCTAAAAATGATGAGAGCTCTGTGTGATGTACTCGATGTGCTGATAGTGCGCCTGTGATATATTGTGGAGATCACTACAGGGAGGCTAGTTGCCTGGGACAGGCCCATTTGAATTCTCCGGTAGCGCCTAGAAGAGTGTGCCCCAACAGGAACGCAGAGCGTTGCGGGACTGGCCATACACTATTACCCTTAAACGAATTGCGACAACGAGCGGCCATGTGCTGAGGGCTTATCTAAGAAGTGCGGGACTGTGCTGCTTGGTGCTGCGGGCCTAAGGCGGCTGCCGACCCACCAGATACTGTTCTTGGTACTGTCATCCGCTAACGGTTACAGTAGACGGTGCACGACAGTGGTAGCTGATTAACTACGCACGCTCACAGACTGCCGAGCAGTGAACAGTTATAAGTAAGATATCAGAAGTCACTTAGGAGTGTGGCAGGGGTGACTTGAGCAGCGGAGATGGGTAAGCCAGACAAACAGCAGCCCAAGCTGAACTTTGAATCCCGGAGAACGACTAGAGGTCCGACTACTTCATCTGACACGGAGACGGAGGTGGATATGGCGGCGGAACCAAATATGGCAACCATACTCAAAGCAATACAAACCAATCTCCAGGATATAAATGGCAAGTTGGATCATCTAACATGTTAAGTTGACAACATGGCGGCCAAGCTAGATAAGCAGGGGGAAAGACTCGATGCTGCAGAAACACGGCTGTCGGCAGTAGAAGATGAGACGCACGTTACAGCGGGGAAATGTGGAGGTATGGAAAAATTGCTCGATGTGATTAAAGCCAGGGCCGAGGAGTTGGAAGCCAGATCGTGCCGAAATAATATACAAATAGCGGGAGTGCCGGAGACGAGGAACGCGGGGCGGATGGAAGCATATGTGGAGGAGATGTGCAAGGATGTCATCGGTCTTCATTGTGGAACGAGTAAACCGCTCGTTAGCACCCAAACCGCCTCCAGGAGCTCGCCCGAGGCCGATTGTAGCTCATGTCTTGAATTATAGAGACCGTGATAACATCTTACAGATAGCAAGGGAAAAGGAGCAAGTAAGCTATCAAGGGATTGAACTGGAGTTCTTCCCGGACTTTACAGTTGCGGTGAAACAAGAGAGGAAGGAGTTTATGGCTGCCAAAGCGAAGCTCAGAGATCTAAAAGTGGAGTATGCAATGTTATACCCGGCGAGGCTAAAAGTCACTTGGGAAGGTAGTTTGACGATCCTTACCACCCCTGCAGCGGCTCAGGATTTCATCAAGAAAATGATAAAGAAGCAAAAGGAGCAGAAACAAGCGGATCGACAACAGGAGGAGGAATGATTGCCACAACATACGCACGACGCGGACATGGAGAGTGTATAAAGAGTGTGACTGAGCTGCATATGGACCCAGCCCTTGGTGAGAAGATGGGACCGAGACGCAGCTGGAACTGGCAGTTTACGTGCCGTAAAATGGTAGATCACTAGGCCGTAAACACTCTGTACATGGGTCTGACATTTGCTATGAGATGTTAACTATGGAGCAGCTATGGAGGAAGACAGACTGCACACAAGGCCGTATACGAAGTTAGTAAAAAGGGGGTTAAGGCATAAATGTAAGTACTGGACCTGATAGATTGCACTGACTGACTGTATTCTAGCTGCTGCCCGGACTTGGCTCCGGCAGTCCCGAACTATGCCATGTGTGAGATCTCACCTAACTGCAATCGATATGAGGACTGATTGTATAGTTGCTGTTCTTGGAGGGAGCGGGGGGCATGTCGTAGAGGGCGTGAGGTGTTAATTGATCTGGGGTTCTATCGGATGCGAATAATACAAACTGTTGCTCACAGGTTGGATGATGTATTATACTAAGCATTGTTGAATTAAAGAAGTGGTGGCTCCTGGTCGGGGCTCATGCGGATATGATCTTCTGGGCTTCGAGCTGTTAGACAATGTGATACTCATAGTGACTACTCTGTACTAATGACAGGTATTTGAGGGCCTCAATGCTAGGTAAAGTGAGTGCCCTATCATCCGTTTCGTTGCCTCCGAGGGAAACATATGTAGTGATACCTTCGAAGATATGGTGCATGCCTAAATGGTGATGAAGGTTATTCGGAATTCTGTCTGTTATAACGGTCTGCCCCCATCCATTTGGTTGGGTGGTGCAGGGTGCCCTCGGCGGACCTCACGATGGGTGTTCCCCATAAAGTTTTATGGGACGCAGGGAAGTTGAACCAAGGGTATGGCTTCGGCAGAGTTGGGGTGCTGGAGTGGGTGGGGTGCGGAGGGTAGGGTTGTTTGTTTATGTTCACAGACCAGGACACTTAAGATGCATTGCTGACGCTTATGATATGCGAAAGAAAAGCTATGAGATACACATGATGAGGAATCGTAGACATGGCAATGGGTATGAACACGTGGTAGACTTCACATACAGTTTATTGGTGTAATCACACAAATGAGCGAGCCGGAGGTTAAAAAGGATCGAATGCGCTTACACTTTGTTACATGGAATATCCGGGGGCTCTCGAACCCCAAAACAATCAGGCAGGTCTTTGCGTGTTTAGACAGATGGCACATAGATATTGCTCTCCTGCAGAAGATGCACACCGCTCCTCACACGCATACACACATCGGCAGAAAATGGGCAGAATCCACGTATGTAGCTGCGTACTCGTCTTATTCAAGAGGGACGATGATCCTTGTACGAAAGGGCACAAATTTCAAGATCAAACGCACAGTGGAGGATATACAGGGTAGACATTTAATTCTGGAGGGACTATTGCGGGGGCAATGGGTGACAATTATTAACACATACGGGCCTAATGTCGATGCTCCAGAGCACTACCAGGATATCTAGCAGCATTTACAAAGTAGGGACGATACCACTCTGATCTGGGGAGGGGACCTAAATCTGGCACTGGATGACGACTTAGATCGTTCGGTGAACAGTAGTGAACTGCACAGAAAGGCCAGGGCCAAAGTACTAGATATTATGGCTGCCTTCAAGCTGCATGATGTTTGGCGACAGCGTAAGCAAAAGGCTAGGGAGGCGACCCATACAAACATGGCATTCGGTAGCGGGTCTCGTATCCACTACTGGCTGGGGTCGGAGGCAGTCGTGCACTGGACTGCAGATGTTAGGCACATGCCGAGAACACTCTCTGATCACAATCCTGTCATATTGTCCCTTGATGTACCTCACTATTCTCCACCACCGTTTAGCTGGAGGTTTAACGCCCGAGCGCTAACAGACTCGACTTATGCTGATACCATAACGGAGGCCATTAAGGACTACTTCCAAAATAATGAACCGACTATGGAAGATCCTTGTGTACTATGGGAGGCATTTAAGGCTACCTTGAGAGGGGTGTGTATTAGTACAACAGTTGGCATTTTGCGAGATATTAGAGGGCAACTGAAGCGATGTGAAGGACGACTAAGAGAGCTGGAGACTCAATATGAGCAAGTACGAGATCCGTCCATATTGGGAGAATTACGGCAGGTACTGACTGAACATCAGTCATTTGCAGAGGACGAAATTAAGTATATACATAAGCGCCCTGTAGTGAGACGGTTTGGAGAAGGGGGCCGGCCAGGTTGAGTATTGGCGGCTAAAATTAATGAACGACTTGGCCCTCACTCGGTGATACAAGTACGAGGGGAAGACGGCTCCGTGACCACGGCTAATAAGGACTTTTTGGAGGGGTTTAGGCATACCAATGGGAAGCTCTACACGTCACATAACACAGCACCACCTAGGGATATACAGGAATATTTAGAGGATGTGGCCATCGCATGGCTGTCCGACACACAGCGACAGTATTTAGCTTTACCGATTACGGTAGAAGAAGTAACAGACATTATTAAGTCCTTGCCCAATGGGAAGTCCCCTGGTCCGGACGTATTTACATGCAAATTTTATAAAAATATGTCACACTACTTGCCCCGCACTTGGTGGCGATGTATGGCACGGCCTTTGAACAGAATATATTGCCTCAAACATTACGGGAAGCTGTAATAATAGCCTTATTGACACCTGAGAAAGATCCGGAGCTATGTGATTCATACAGGCCACTCTCATTAATTAACGTTGATTCGAAAATATTGGCCAAATTACTAGCAGTAAGGTTGTAACCCCTTATGACCAAACTGATCTTGCCAGGCCAATCGGGATTCATCCCAACTACACATAATACGAGGACATTGTTCGCGGTATCGCACTATTTAACACCTAGCACCAAAGCTGTGGCGGTTATGTTGGATGGCGCTAAGGCATTTGATTCTATTGAGCAGGGCCGGACTGGTCATTCCGGGCACCGGGCAATCCCTTGGTAGGCTGGATGGGGTGGGGGCCGGTTCTTTTGTTGGGGAAGATTTGGACCGTCGGTCCAAATCGGCCCCAACAACAGAAGCGGCACCAGTCCTACTGTCACAGCCTTTTTAGAGTTCCTGTTGCTTTTTCTGTATACACTTTCTTTCGAGTACAAACCCCTTCCTGCCATCCTCCTCCCCCTGCAGTAGTAGAGACAAATTTCTCCTCCTTGCGCGCTCGGTCTCGCAGAGCGCGCAGAGTTCCACAGGCATGCACCAGGGCACCGCACAGAGCGACCGATGCTTGCGGCCACCCCTGATCTACAGTACCGAAACTGCCCTTTTGTGGTTGAGGCTATGTGTCACTGTAAACGTAGAGAGTGGCCGCCGCGCGCGCACGCACGTCACAAGACACCACAGGCTGCGGGAGAAGATGCCACATCGCGATGGCCGGTAGAATCGTGTATTTCCTATGCCACTGACTGTTAGGCTGAGAATAGCTGCCGCACAGACTCCAAGAGGTAATGCTGGGAAAGTGGGCCGCAGTCTGGTTTGTTGTAGTTATTTGAATGCAGAGCTGCCCTCCCCCTTACCCCCTCAGAGTTCAGTCCGTACTGGGCTGTGGCGGGCACAGTTAAACAACCCCTGCAGCAGAGGGCTAACCGAGGCAGAGTTTTCGGGGGGTGGTAAGGTCTCGGGATGATCAGGCAGCAGCCAAGCCGCCGCGGCGCCGCCCGGTTCTATTCACTATAATTTATTACACACCTCTGTCACGTCACCACCTGACCTGTGACTAGTGTCACCTGACCATGACGATGATGTTGTTGTGTAGAAGAGGCAGAGCGCAGCGCGCAGATGTCACCACCTCCGCGTCTGCGCGCCGCTGTTTTTTTTAGGGTGGGGTCTGCTGCGATTCTCATGCGCATTGGGAAAGTGCGCGTGGCTCTGAGGCGAAGTGGCATTCAGAACGAGGCCAGAGAGGGGGACAGCAGAACAGCCAAGGAAAGAGAGCGGCACCCCATAATTTAATTTCCCCTGTTGTGGAATTTTAATTTGCGATCTGAACATCATCTGCGCCAGCTTGTCACCTATGTACTACGTGCACGGCAGCCATCCTAGGTCACCTATGTACTACGTGCACGGCAGCCATTCTAGGTCACCTATGTACTACGTGCACGGCAGCCATTTTAGATATCATGGTCTCCCTGTCCACGATCGATCGCCAGCGCGCCCCTCTGACCCAGCAAGCATCCTCCGCGCACCCTGGCTCCCCCTCCCTCCTCCTTATGAGCATGACCCTTCTGCATGACCCTGTCCTTGGGAGTCACGCCAGCGCCTGACCAACACCTCCTCTCCTCCCATGAATACCCCTCTGTTGATAAACCTCCCTCCTGCGCTGGATTGTCCACGCAGCATGAATACCACTCCATTGATGGCCCCTCACCCCGTGTCCGACTGTCCACACAGGTCCGAGGCCATTGCCTAAGCCGGGAGATATCATTTACTGCCCCTTATTGTATGAGGTCGCTCTCCTTCAAAGGACCCTCTATTGATCCAGGCCTCCCCACCCCCTGTGATATGATCAGGCGCACACATCCTAAGACTCGACGGAACACTTAGCCTGCGTGATGACCCCCCCCCCTCTTATCAGCAGGTTGAGGACCTCTATTGTGAAGGTATATGGGGGTGGGATTGACACGAGGATTACGGGGATGTCTTTTCCTTGCTTTACAAAGTTCTGATTGTAATAAAGAAAGGTCACATGCCATAAACCAGTGTATAAGAGGCCAGGCCTCCGAGAGGCTGTTAGAGCACCTCGAGACGATACCTTGTTGTCTGATCTGATGTGTTCTGCTCCGTCGGAATAAACTTCTGTTTCCTGCCTTCTGGTCTCCGGCGCCTGCCTCATTGCTTGGTAAACTTGAATGGTACAAGGGCGGTTAGCGCCGGGCAAATCTTGAGAAAGGTCCTAGCCCTACCTTTTTCCACAATTGGCGTCCCAAAGCGTGGGGCCCATCAGCGACACGTGGATCCAGTGGGAGAGGTCCCGATGACAGAGTGAACGACTGCAACGATCGGGAAGAGCTCGTGTCCGATAGACCCTCGTCTGACAGCCGATCATCCGACCTTCACTAGTTCTGAACAGACCTCTCTCGAGTGATCTACGGTCCTGACTGGGAACCATCAGGAGTACCGCGAACATCACGAAGGAGAGAGGACGATCGAGCGCTGGATCCAGAGGACAGGAAACCGTCCATGCGGTCCGGGTAAGGTCGTGTAAACACGACAAATTGAGGAAAATTGTTTTTGTTTGGATAATACTAGTATTACGCTTTGTTGAAACCTCTGGAGATTCGCTGTCTGCAAACGGAGAAAAACAACAGGCTCTCTCTTTGCAAACAGTGAAGGATAGGTAACGCAGACTTTTGTCCCCGTTGTAATCCGTCGTGCCTATCTTCCTCCCCCACTGTTTCCCGGACTGTCGTTCGTGGATTATTGTCTGGAGATTCTTTCTCTGCAAACAGGGAAGAACAAGGTCTCTCTTTGCAGGGAGAGAAAGAGTAGGTAACGATAACTTTTCATGCCCGCTTATTCTCCCCACTGAATTGTTTTGATTGACCGATTATTCGGTATTGGTTCGTTTGAGGTATTCACCGCCGGCAAACAACGGAGAATAGAAATATTCTGCCTAGTCTTTGCCCGCCGTGATAAGATAGGTAGTGCAGACTTTTGTCCCCGTTGTAATCCGTCATGCCTATCTTCTCCCCACTGGTTGGTAGCCTGTTTAGCCCGGACCGCTTATTAGAGGTGAACCATCCAGCTCCACTGGAGGGCACCCCTAATAAGGACATGTTCACTAAGTATGGACTAGTCGCTATAGCTTACACTAAACTATGGCATAAATATACGAAAAAGAACCCTGAAAGTCAGTGGCCACTGATAGGTTCCTTTAAAGAAAAGAAAATAAGAACATTAGAAATAGCGCTGCAGAAGAATAAGACCACGCCCACTATGCTCGACAGTATCGGCATGTGGCGCAAAGAAACGGAACAACGAAAGAAAAGAGAAGAAGCAAAAATAGGGAAAGAATTACGAAAGGCAGCCCACCTGGCCGCAAAGCAACTAGAAGAGGAAATAAAAGAAAGAAAAGAAGCTACACAAAACCAAGAATCAGGGTCAGCAGGCCAATGTCCTGTTAGGACCCCCTCTGCGCTCTACCCTGAATTGCCCTCCAAACAACGGGCAAACGATGAGTTACTGTTAGGTCCCCCAATCATCTACATGCCCCCTCCATATGCTCCCAGCCAACAAAACCTGCAAGCCCCGAGTGTGAGTGAAAGTGACCCTAGGGCTAGTGCACCGGCCCTCACGGCCTCCGCACCAGCCACATTAACAACTTCATCAGACGACCCTGAGGCTAGCAAACAATCATCAACCAGGCTAAGTAGGTTAAGCAAAGATGAGCGGGATGGGATCGACAAAATAGCAAAGACATTGGTAGAACGAGGGGAGAGCGAAGAATACACAATGAGCATATATAATTCACATGCCGACAGCCACAGGCGGCATTTCATCTTGCGATTCAGCTACCACACTCTGAACGCGTATGAAGATAGGTATCAGAGTAAGGGTCCCGCTAAACTAACAACACTGTATAGGAAGATTGATGTTGGAGATGGGACTGAACGTGAGGCGACGGAGCTCTTCATGCAAATGCTTGAGGTCCTCCGCCACCTCGCGGAACAGAAACCAGAAGCCAAGGTTACGGTCCCTGAAACAACCTCGGCAGAAGTAGCCAATACTATGATGCCTATCAGAGAAGCGGCTCCTTACTGGATCCCGCCACGGGGCCAGGGAACGAGCGATGATATTAATAATGAAAATGCAAAGGGGAGGGTTGTGTACAATTGGGTTTACCAACCATGGGACCGACAGGATATCCTAACCTTCAAACAAACCCTGCCCGATTTAAGAAAGAACCCGACGGCATTTTATACCGAATTAGGCACAGCCTTGGGTTCGACAATAATGACTTTAGCGGACATTGACTTGTTCTTTGGGTTATGCCTGCCAGCTGATGTGTGGAAGCAAATCCGGAAGGCTGACCACACGGATCTGTTTGGACATACCTGGGACCAACTCGGTAAACTAGATAGACAGCGAGAGCCGGGGAGTAAACCAGTGAAAGACATACTGGAACTCCCAGACAAACTGGTTCAGAAGTTAAAAACACTGGTCCCGGAAAGAAAAGTAGACTGGTCGATAGTCACGGCCTGTCGACAGAAACCCCAGGAAGATGTGTCAGAATACTTCTCCCGATTCGAGACAATGTTCTCCGACTACAGTGGCCAAGACATGACCACCGCAACCGGACAGCACCTGTTTGTGCAAAATTATGTAAAGGGACTAACACAAGAGGTCTCCCAAAAACTGCAGACGAGTGAGAGTAGTTGGGGGGCCTCCAAACCCGCAGCTATCCTTCAGATGGCTCAGTATTACGAGCACCAAAAGAATGAGAATGATAGGGCGTCCGAGAAAAAGAAGAAAGATTTAAAGGAAAGGGTAATGATAGCCCAGATACAGGGTATAGCGGTAGGACGGGAACACCAAAGGGGGAACTACCAATCAACCACCCCCAGAGATCTACCTCCTAAAGATCACACCCCAACATCCCACACTGGACGGAGAGACATTAGCAATGACCAATGCGCCTTCTGCAAAGGGTTCGGCCATTGGAAATCCCAGTGTCCGGTCTTGCTAGAAATGAATAGAAATAGAGACTCCAGGGATGTGGCAGGTGGTCCGAGAAATAGAGTACAAGGACGAGGGAGCACCAACGACACCAGCAATGACAGATCAGGGAGACTGAACACATTTGACCGTCCCCGACAGAACCAATATCAGCTGTCCGAAGGTGAAAATGCCCCCGACTTTGCATAGGACTGCCAGGGGCAAGGGAGGGATCCAGTCGAGCTCTGTGTTGACCAGCAAGGTCCTTATGTCACCGCTAAGGTCCTGGGTACAGAGTCTCCATTCTTGGTAGACACTGGGGCGACACGTAGTGTGTTATCAAAACGACTGATTCCAAGGGCACCCTTGTCTGGCTCACACATAACATCGATAGGTTTCGATGGAACGCCCTCCACTAACCCCCTGTCCGTACCTATTACCTTTGACCTAGAAAACAACACCACTGACGCGACATTTCTGCTCTCCTCCAACTCCCCTGACGCCATTATGGGCATTGACTTACTGAAACATTTTCGAGCTACCATTAGGTGTTCCCCAGATGGAATACGAGTCATCCTGTTCGACAACCCAGACATGCCCAGATCCCGTCCCCCACGACACATGTGCTCCATAACTGACGCTGACCTGTCCCTGCTTGACACCCTGCCTCCGTACCTGTGGGCCAAAAATGACTCTGATGTGGGGCGAATGATGATTGATCCTATTCACGTAACTGTACGACAGGACGCTATGCTCCCGAAACTCCCGCAATATCGGATATCGCCAGAGGGTGAGAAGGCACTGGTAGCGATCATTCAGTCTCTGGTAGACGCAGGAGTGGTTGAAGAGGTGGTTAGCAACGTCTGCAACAGCCCAATCCTACCTATTGTTAAGAAGCAAGGTGAAGGAGATGAGAAAGCGTACCGCTTCATCATCGACTTACGAGAGATTAACAAAGTGGTTGTACCCCAATATCCTGTAGTCTCTGATATCACCACCATTCTGACCCTCATCCCGTCCACTGCCACCACCTTCACTGTTATTGACCTTAAGAACGCATTTTTCTCAATCCCCATTCACCCAGACAGCCGTTATCTCTTCGACTTCACTTTAAAATCTCGCTCGTACCGATTTTGTAGAGCTCCCCAGGGGTACACTGAAAGTCCCAGCATTTACAGCCAGGCCCTCAAAAGGCAGCTAGATGCCTTCCAGCTGCCAGATGGAGTGGTGTTGATCCAATATGTTGACGATATCCTTTTGGCGGCCGACACCACCCCACTTGCAACGACAGCCACCGTCCAACTCCTACAATTTCTTGCAGAAAATGGCCATAAAGTCTCCAAAAAGAAGTTACAGTTCTGCCAGCCACAAGTGACTTACCTAGGCCATCTTCTGTCCAAAGAAGGGAGGAAACTTACACCCGACCGAATCCAAACCATCCTAGACACCCCCATCCCAAAAACACAAAAGCAGGTCCGCTCCTTGGTTGGCCTAACCTCTTTTTGCAGACAGTGGTTGCCTAATTACAGCCTCATTGTGAAACCATTACTTGCCCTGCTGACCAAAGATGTCCCCTCCCCGCTTCCTTGGACCGCTGAGTGTCAAGCCTCCTTTAAGGAATTACGGGATGCACTCTGCTCAGCGCCTGTCCTAGGAACCCCGGATTACTCCAAACACTTCTCCCTCTTCACCCACGAAAGGGAGGGATGCGCATTGTCTG
The DNA here is from genome assembly GCF_964263255.1 of Lissotriton vulgaris. NCBI lineage: Eukaryota > Metazoa > Chordata > Amphibia > Caudata > Salamandridae > Lissotriton > Lissotriton vulgaris. The sequence continues at coordinate 503,781,252 of NC_141687.1, read as the reverse complement.
TCCTAACTCAATCAATTGGTCCTAAGCAGCGCCCTTGTGCCTACTTCTCCGCCACTCTTGATCCTGTAGCCAGAGCTTTACCTGCCTGCCTTCGAGCGGTAGCTGCCGCTGCTGTCTCTATCCGTCAGAGCGAGGGAATTGTACTTTCCAACCCCCTCACAGTGCTAGTACCCCATGCAGTCGACACCCTCTTGAACCAGACCAAGACCCAACACCTGACTAGCGCACGTCTGACAGGGTACGAATTGACTCTGCTTGCACCCCACATCACACTAAAGAGATGCACGACTTTGAATCCTGCCACACTGTTACCCCTGCCTGAAAATGACCCCGACATTCCTCCCATCCACGACTGTGTGACCCTCACGGACGAACAAACTAGGAGTAGGGTTGACCTCCGAGACACTGCTTTTCCTGGCCCCGATGGAGAGCTATGGGTAGACGGCTCATGTATCAAACTCCCAGATGGCACCACTTCAGCTGCCTATGCATTAACAACAGCCCGAACAGTAGTTGAGACAGCCTGCATCACACAACGATCTGCCCAGGCAGCAGAGCTGATAGCCCTCACCCGAGCATGCATCATAGCCGCAGGGACCACCACGAACGTATATACGGACAGCCAGTATGCCTTCGGAGTGGTCCACCATTTCGGGCTCCTGTGGAGGGAGAGGGGATTCCTGACGTCCCACGGCACCCCGATCCTCCACGGAGATCTAGTCTCCGCTCTGATTGAAGCAGTTCTCCTCCCTAAACGATTAGCGGTGATAAAATGTCAGGCACACAAAAGGGTGACAGACTTGGTCGGACAAGGGAATGCATTGGCCGACATCACTGCACGAACCACAGCTGAGAATAGGACGGTGACACGCATGTACATGACCAGGTCACAAGCAGAAACATGGAGTGACACAAGGATAATGATCAGAGACATACAGTCGGCCAGCACCCCTCACGAGCTGACTAAGTGGGCAAGGGTGGGTTTGAAGGATGAGGAGGGCTGCTGGCGAACGAAGGATGCAAGCAAATGGTTGCTGCCCGACTCATATCTGATTCCCATACTGACAATGGCTCACTCCCCCGCACACATAGGATCTGCACCCATGATCGAACTCATTTCCAAAGTCTGGCATAACGACAAAATCCCTGACTCAGCCAGACGCCTAGTTCAGCAGTGCCTTATCTGTCTGCAACACAACCCCGGGAAAGGAACTGTAGTACCCCGGGGAGGGTTTGGGACCCCCAATCACCCCTTCGAGGTCCTCCAGATGGACTACATCCAACTAGAGAGATGCCAAAGCCTGAAGTATGTACTAGTCATCGTGTGTGCCTTCAGCAAATGGGTAGAAGCCTATCCAACCCGTGACAACACTGCCATGACTACTGCCAAAGTACTACTGAAGGAATTCTTCCCTCGCTATGGCCTTTGCCGAATTTTATGGAGCGACAATGGCCCCCACTTCATAGCTGAGGTTATCCAATTAATCCTAAAGGGGTTGGGGGTGAAGCAACGATTTCATGCGGTCTTCCACCCCCAATCCGCCGGTCTAGTGGAACGCCATAATGCCACACTGAAGCTGAAACTGGCAAAAATAGTGGCCACCACTGGACTTAACTGGCCGGATGCCCTCCCACTGGCCTTGTTATCGATGCGCTCCACTCCCACCAAGCACCATTTGACCCCCTACGAGGTCGTGTTTGGGCGACCGATGAATCTCTGGACTGCTCCCAAACCGACCTCCATTCATGACGTCCCGGACGTCCTACTGTCTGATTATTTGTGCAAGTTGACTAAAACGTTGTCTGTCATTCATCAACAGGTGCAGCAAGCCATCCCCGATGCTTCCAGGGGCCCCGGCCATGACATCCAACCGGGAGATTTCGTATTGATACGAAATTTCCAGCGAACCAAGAGTCTGGAACCTCGGTGGACGGGCCCCTGGCAAGTGCTGATCACCACCCGAACGGCACTCCGAGTGGAGGGGAAGAAGCACTGGCTGCACGCGCATCATTGCCGGAAGGTCTCTGCAAACCTGGCCACGACAGAAAACGTCAGCGCCCAAGAAGAGCTCCTGAGCAAAGACCGACCGATATTGGACTGTTATCCTGATACTGAGGCACTCGAACTTGCAAAATTCTCTGATCCCACTGTGCCATCCAGAGAAGGGTATTTCCTGCGTCGAAAGGAGGGAGTTTCGGCTAAGTAGGCCACGGACTAAGTTAAATCTCAGAACGGTGACCTAAACACAATCAAGGGTTGCCGGGAGAGAAGCTAAACAAAGTCTGTGGTTCTGCCCACTTCCGAGCCCCCTTGAAGGTGATGGAAGCGCCAGATAGGAAGATGATGGAAGCGCCAGACAAGAAGATGATGGAAGCAACAGGAAATACCCAGTATCGAAATCCAAAGACTGACAACCTGCACAAATCAAAGACAATCGCACTCTTCATTGTCTTCCTCTTCTGCCTCCTCCTCATGACCTCCTTCTGGATTCTGGAGGAAAGCACACCGGCCCACGAGGCATTGCTACCTACTGCACAGCCAACACCCCTGAAAGAGCATCACCTAATCTCTCTGTCGCCTCAGCTCCGAGAAAGGCGCAGGGAATTCTGGAACAATTCCTTCGTGCAACTGTTGCACCAACACAACCTTGCTGCGAATGCTACGAACTGTTGGATCTGCGGATTGCTCCCGCATGCCACTGGACACTCCATCCCCTTCATCCCTTCACCCTTCTCAGTTCACGGCTCTTGCCTCGCCTGGTTGATCCTCATGCAAGAGAGCCACAAGGACAACGCCACCTCCAGCCGGACAGTGTCACACTTCTACTCTGGGTTCTGGCTGAACAAAACAGGAAAGACCCCTGCTGCCCTGTGTCCTGCGCTCGCAGGCGCCACCTTCATCAAAGACATTCCAGCCAAAGAACGAGTCGAAGTACAGGTGCTCCACAATCCAGCCAGAACCACCTTCACTCATCTGCAAAAAAAACTACCGCCACTCTAACTGTGGCCCTGTCTGTCATCAATGTCACAGGTCTCGTGTGTCTCGAAGGCCATGGAACGCAGCTGGTGGGTCACAGCGCCTGCCGAATCACCAGAACATTGGACTCGGCTGACCCCCCTTCCTTTGTTGCTTCTCCAAACATGTACTTTGTATGTGGCACCAAAGCTTACACCTGGCTCCCGAAGGGTTGGATGGGTATCTGTTACATTGCCTTCGTTCTTCCACCCACATATGTAGCCCCTGCCAACCATCACCGGCAGAGGCGTGCAGACGACCTTGGACAAGCCGACTCCACCGGAGCACAGTTCCTGGATGCAGCAAAGGGTCTTGTTCCTCTGTGGGGCCCAATGGCAAACAGCCGTGCTATCCGACACCTGACCCAGGCAGTAGAAACAACGATCAACATCACGGCTGGCATCCTCGCCAACAACACTGCGGAGCTTCAGGCGGTCCGCCTCGTGACCCTTCAAAATCGTCTTGTCCTAGACGTGGTCCTAGCCGACCGAGGAGGAGCATGCCGCATCATCGGATCCAGCTGCTGCACCTACGTGCCAGACAACTCGCCTTCAGTCTACAAAGCCATTGAACACCTCCACAGACTGTCCTCAGAGGTTCACCAAGAACAGGAAGGATGGTCGCTTGGGAGCTGGTTTTGGGACACTTTGAAGAATTGGGGTTGGAAGTTGTTTTCCTTCGTGCTGATACCTGTTGTAATATTATGTGGGTGTTGCCTAGGTATCCAATGTCTGCCACCTTTGTTCGGCCTTGTTTCTAACTGTATGTGCCCAAAGACTTTGGACTTCCGAAATGAGCACATGAGCCCCCTCTATGAAGTAGAAATACGTGACCTTATGGGGATAAATCCAAACTGACAAGTTGGCGAGACATGTTAAAAGGGAGGACTGTGGAATTTTAATTTGCGATCTGAACATCATCTGCGCCAGCTTGTCACCTATGTACTACGTGCACGGCAGCCATCCTAGGTCACCTATGTACTACGTGCACGGCAGCCATTCTAGGTCACCTATGTACTACGTGCACGGCAGCCATTTTAGATATCATGGTCTCCCTGTCCACGATCGATCGCCAGCGCGCCCCTCTGACCCAGCAAGCATCCTCCGCGCACCCTGGCTCCCCCTCCCTCCTCCTTATGAGCATGACCCTTCTGCATGACCCTGTCCTTGGGAGTCACGCCAGCGCCTGACCAACACCTCCTCTCCTCCCATGAATACCCCTCTGTTGATAAACCTCCCTCCTGCGCTGGATTGTCCACGCAGCATGAATACCACTCCATTGATGGCCCCTCACCCCGTGTCCGACTGTCCACACAGGTCCGAGGCCATTGCCTAAGCCGGGAGATATCATTTACTGCCCCTTATTGTATGAGGTCGCTCTCCTTCAAAGGACCCTCTATTGATCCAGGCCTCCCCACCCCCTGTGATATGATCAGGCGCACACATCCTAAGACTCGACGGAACACTTAGCCTGCGTGATGACCCCCCCCCCCCCCCCTCTTATCAGCAGGTTGAGGACCTCTATTGTGAAGGTATATGGGGGTGGGATTGACACGAGGATTACGGGGATGTCTTTTCCTTGCTTTACAAAGTTCTGATTGTAATAAAGAAAGGTCACATGCCATAAACCAGTGTATAAGAGGCCAGGCCTCCGAGAGGCTGTTAGAGCACCTCGAGACGATACCTTGTTGTCTGATCTGATGTGTTCTGCTCCGTCGGAATAAACTTCTGTTTCCTGCCTTCTGGTCTCCGGCGCCTGCCTCATTGCTTGGTAAACTTGAATGGTACAAGGGCGGTTAGCGCCGGGCAAATCTTGAGAAAGGTCCTAGCCCTACCTTTTTCCACACTGTCTGGACTGCCGCCCGCAGGTTAGTGCTTTTTGTTTGCAGTGGTGGCCAGATCTGATTGATTTATGGATGGTGGCACAGCACTGCACTCTCTGGGCCTGGGGGCCGGGGGGCAGCGTCACTTCAGGCTCGGGTATGGGAGGACTCCTAGAGACTGATGCCCTGACTGTCTGGTGGTGGGCGACAGGCCTAATGGGCGGGCGTGCTTCCTGCTGGATGATGAGGAGGTCTATGAAGCAGCGCCTCTGCAGTTGAGGCCGAGGCACTCACCTCTACCATAGTGCCCCTGAATACAGCTCTTTGGGACACCTTAGTGGAAAGGCTTGCTAGTTTCTAACCCTCTCGATATACCTGGAGAGCGGAGGCCTTTAGAGATATTCTTAAGCTACAGGAAGAGGAAGACGCATTCCAGTCACAGGGTGATATAAACTCCTCATTTGAATACTGTTAGCAACAGAGCACACATACACATAGGACTAGGAACCGTACACTCAATCCTGAAGCTAATTCATCTTGAATAAAGGGTTCAAATGCACCTCTTGGGGTATGGTGTATCTGCTTCCAGGTACAGATTTGTAAAACATAAAATATAATTCTGGCACACTAAATACACATATCATGTCTGTTTGACATTTACCTCTTTCAAATATGATTAGCTTGAACGATTCAATCCAATCTAGGTAACGCGTGCACTGATTTTAATTAGGTTTAAAATCATTGAGCATTCCTAGTTTCAGTTGTGGCTTAAACTTGACAGATGTAAAGAATAAATATATTGTAATATTCCCTACAGTACTTAGTTAATTCTATGCCTTTGCCAAACACATTTCTGTCAGTGTTTTTATGTATCATCAGCTGTGCTGCCGAACAGGTACAGTGGCCTATTTTCCTGTAGATCTTACCTGAAGTAGCTGCACTTTATTCTTATTTAAAGGTGTGGCCGACATTTCCAACCACTCTGAAGAGTTGTATGAAATGCCTTGGCGCAAAGTGCCATAACACTAATTGCTGTTTTGAAAACATGACTCTGCATGCAGCTGATTAATTTATTACCTTATGAGAAGACTACAAATGCAAGGTTTACTAATCATTATGGCGTCTTGTAATTCCCAGGGCTGCTCTGGATCAGCTCCATATCACACTTAAGTGTGAATAGATAGGGAGGCTTCATAACATGGTTTTGCCTTGATAATGTGGAGGCCAGCTACAGGCCCACACCAACCCATTCCAGTGATCCATCTGCTTTTGGATTCGTGCCCATACATAGTAGTGTTGACAAATGAAGGTAGCTTGGACCCTGGAGCTATAGGGTCTACATTTAAATTGAAAAATAAGGCAACATATTCGTTCCATTCTATTGTTAAGTGTGGCACTAACTTGTACAAGGAGATTCCTTTTGTAAGAAGAGTTGGTGAGTTGTAAGTATGTCCTCTGCCTAAAAAGTATCCAGGGGAATGTATATTTTTAAATTTTGGCCATCCTAAGGTTGTGGGAGAAATGTTGGCTGAAGCCATGGAAAGCACTGTCCGGTCTGGAGTAATAAGGGTTCTACCCATGGAATTTGTCTACAAATATTTCAATCCGGTTAAATCTGCTTATGATAATAGGAACACGTCTTTCCAGCTTCTGTATCATGCAAATCCATTGACGTCCAAGAATACATTTGAGGTTCCATCTGGCTTTGAGGATAATGATTGATGCAGTGCTGTGGGGCAGAATGGTAGTTCTGTTCCTGGCTGCATACACTTCACCGAGACTTATAATTTGCGCTTTTTCAATCATTCCAGAAACGTTGGCTTGCCATGTGGGCAATGTTGTACAGAGCGGCTAACTTATTTTCCCTGTATTTCCCTGAGCATGGTAGGAGGGCAGGCCCTTCCCGGTGGGCTGAAATACCCCGCTGCAGTGGTTTATAATCAGAACACAGGGATAATTAATCTAAACAGGCCAAGGGGACTTTCAAATTGTTGTGTTGAAATATTGCAGGGCTGGCTTCTGAAATGTTAATTGAAAATTGGTGTAAGATTATTAACAACTATGATGTCATACTTTTGCAAGAGACCTGGGCCAGATCGGAGATAGGTTTGGATTCTAGGGGGATCTTTTACTCAATTTTTTGGCAGTACATGATTTTGAGAGTATAGGGGCTGGTCTCATTTTTACTTTGTTCTCTCTGATTCACTATTTGTGTCTATTTTTGATGCTCTCTGAAAGAATGTCTATGGGTACATATGACTGGGTGGGTAAATTGATGTTCTTAAAGGTCATCATCTATTATTTACTGTGCTTTGAAAGTTGATACAATTTGAATATGTAATGAAAAATGTGCTGAAAAATTCACCATTTTGGTCTTTCGTTTTACCAAAACCCTCAAGTAGCGTTCGGGCTCGCTCGCGCTCACTCGCTACGCGCCGGACGGGTGCTGGTCTGGCAAAATTTGCCAGGGCTGCTTTCAGTTCCCAGTCCGCCCCTGCTATTGAGTGGTCATATCGTATTACAATATTAGGAAGGATGGGATTCCCACCGATATACATACATTGGGTGAAATTATTGTATACAAGGCCGGTGGCTAGGGTTCGGATCAATGGCTATATATCGGAACCGATTAATATTACTCGTGGGACACGGCAGGGCTGTCCTCTGTCCCCTTTATTATTTGCGCTAGCCCTCGAACCGCTCGCATGTAAAATACGGCAGCTACATCACTACTCGGCATTAGAGTTCCCATCGCGTCCACTCCACATGTCACTCTATGCGGACGAAATTCTTCTTTATGTCCGCGACCCTGAGCAGAATCTAGCTCCGCTCCTGAGGGAGTATGTTAAATTTGGCAGGCAATCTGGGCTACAGATCAATTGGGAGAAGTCCTCCATAATTCCAATGACAGACACTACTGAACCACAAGTCACTGACTTTCCTTTAGAGTGACTACTTGAACCCATTATATATCTACGTATATGGTTTCACGGAGACCCGGAACTTGTTATTCGCATGAATTATGGAAGAGTCATTGCCCAACTGGAGGATAAGGTTAAGCGGTGGATACAGCATCCACTATCATTAGCAGACAGAATAGCGATCGTTAAAATGAATATTCTACCTAAATTTCTCTACTTATTCAACAACATCCCTATCCACCCACCCAGGGAAGTATTTAATCACATAAACTCACTAGTGCTGAAACTAATATGGGCAGGTAAACAAGCCAGAATAGAGATGCGCACACTAACATTACCATACTCGAAAGGAGGATTCTGTGTGCCCGATTTTTATTTATATTACTTATGCGCGCAGGCGCACTACGCTACATATTGGTATCACACAGTCCCATACTTGACGCACTTGGCGGTAGAGGGAGATGCACTACCCACACCACTGACGGCAGTCATAACACATACACGTCCACCACTGCATGATAAAGATATTACTACTAGAGACACAACCAACAAAGCCTGGCGACAACTGGGAAGGCTTGCGCACAAGTTACCTCTGTATGTTCCATCTCTCCCACTGCATGATCATTCGGAATTATCGGTTACCAGGGAGAAAGTGGGAATGGACTTGCTACAGCAGGTGGGAATAGCTAATTTTGGGGATTTGTACAATAACGGACTGTTCAAGACCCAGCAAGATCTGTTGTACATTACAAATCAGACAAATCAGACACTATTGTTTAATTTCACGTATTTTAGACTACAGGAAGCAATCAAAACACTATAGCCGGGGTTTCCTAATGAGCCGCCATTTGAGTCAGTGCACAAGTAGTGCGGAGGAGGAATGGCGCATTACTTGTGCACTGACTCAAATGTTAACTCCCAATGGCAACCTGCGGATATTACATTTTAAATACATCCACCAAACGTACTATACACCTGCCAGACTCTTTAGGTACAGCCTCAGACAGGACTCCAGTTGTACAGAGCTACTGGAGAGAGGTGATTATGTTAATATCAAAAATGGCAGGTACTGTGCTGGAATGTACTATCCGTACCTGTTTACTAGGGCTGAATATAGATGCTCGTGCTGGAAAGAGGAAGTTTTGCACTGTCGCTTTATTATTGGCTAATAGTAGGATTTCTATGTGTTGGGAGAGTAGACTGGCACCAACTGTTAAGCAATGGATGGGAGACATAGCTCACTGTTGCGATACATTGCATACGTACGAGGAGGAGTTGCCACCTAGATCTAGGCCCAAAGACTTCTGGGTATATTTCACTGATTATGTAAAAGAAAGCCAGATGTCATAAGAATATTTCGAATGTATATGTTGTTTCATGCCCATATGCAGAAATGTAACCTGTAAGTGTCTCTCTTATTGTAACGAGGTCACATATAAGCTAAGAATGCAGTAGGGAAATGGTCTGTTCTGTTTACTGTATTGAGGTGTATCGCACAAAAATTCAATAAAAAGAATATTAAAAAAAAGAGAACAACCTCCGGCTCAGGTTGCACATTGCTCCTGAGGGCACGACTGAGTTCAGCACACATTTCAGCACGCCTACATTTTAGAACTTGGTGATCTTAAGGAGAAAATCCATGCATCAACTCACAGCGCCTGTTTTCTTGATGAACCGCTGCCTGCACGAAGCGTGGTTCCCATTTGACTCACCAGCCATGGCTTTCACCGTAGGCCCCAAGTTGTCATTGCAGCATGTCGCAAAAATTGCTGCAGCGTGAGTCCTGAGCACCATGTCACTGACGTCCGTGCAAGCTGCTCAGACTCCGATGCAGCATCTGCTTCATGGATGTGGAATCCATGCAGCACCTGCTTCGCAGCTGTGAAATTGACACAGCGCCTGCTTTGCCACTATTGCACCGACACAGCAAATCTAGATTTTGTACTCATCGTCTCTGAACGCAGATTCTCAATTGACCCTTCACATCAGTAAATAACGAAGGCTGCGTGTCACGGAAACTGAAGCATCACCTCCCCTGTCAGTAAGAACTTGACGTATCATATTACCTGCCTAGCAGTAAGGAACTGACACGTCACCTCCCCTGTCAGTAAGGAACCGATGCATCACCTACCCCGTATAGTAAGGAACTTCTGTAGTTCCTGCTAATTTGGAGTAGGATCTGCGCATTTGTTGGACAACATAAACTAGGGGCTTGGTGTCTAGACTGATTCCAGACACCCCTACAGGATATCTCTGCCTATAGACCAGCTACCTCACAGTGCCACTATAAGCCCCCCTAACCTTTTCAGGGAGCTGATGGTTTCTGGCAACCACCGAACATGACAACCCTGACCCCTCAGGAATTGTGGAAACAGTACTGAACCTTTCACTCAGTCACTCGTGCTCACTTATTCTGGCCGAACTATAAAGAGAATACACAGAGGGACGTTTTCAAAAGGTTTATTGAACCTGTGTTATTCTTGTATAGAATATGCTTGCTGCAAAGATTAACAGGTAGAAGCAAATAAAAGTGATTACCAGCACCAAAAGCATAAATAGTAGATATAGTTCTACCATGGTGCTAAAACAGTGTGTAAATGCAGGCATATAAAACAAGGAAGCACCAGCGGGGTCCAGTCCTGAGGGAGCTTTGCAGGCACCAAGCGGGTGTTTTGCTTTGAAGGCGGTATGCCACTGTTGCGATCACCCTCCTCCCGAGACCCATAATGTTGTTAGTGACTACATTTTACAATAAACTCGATTCCTCTCAACACGGGGGACTCCAGACTATATATATATATATATATATATATATACATATATATATGTATATATATATATATATATATATATTTTTTTTTAATGTTTTTTCACACTTATATCCTCCTTTTAGGGTGGGACAGAGGTTCTTGCCGCACAGTCCTGACCAATGCCTGTTTAATTTACATCACATAGGCAGAAACATGTTGACCATTTCATAGCGGACTTTGCTGAACAATTTATTCAGCCTTAAATGTCCCACACCTTTTTTTTTAAATATGTCTGATTGGCTTCTAATAAAATGTATTCTTTGACATAATCGCGACATTTCTTTTTTTATTGTCAAATCTTTTTATTTCGTCCCCATAACAGGGGACTGCAGTGAAGTGAATTGCACACAGCGTTAAGCCTACAACCCAACAGGGCCGGCCGCTTTACACCACAAAACAAAATGGAAAACCGTTGCCAGTACTCACGCTCAAAGATATACACAGCGGTTTACCTACAACCCACAAGGGCCGGTCGCGTCACATTCAGTCAACAGAGCCTGTGAAATCACTGCACAAGATAGTCCAATCTTCATAACATCTGGAACCATGAAACCCAAAAGGTAAAACTATAGGACCAAGATGGTCAAAACTTCAGTAGAACGACAGAAAAAGGGACAGCAAGATAGAGAAGACAGTAGGAGTAGAGGAAAGGTGTAGACGAAGGGAGAGAAGAGCCACTGATGCCAGGGGTGAGGGCCGAGAGGGGGATGAAGGGACACTGTGTCAGTCATCAGGGCAATCAACGTCGCTACTAATGCTCAAAGCCTCACCCATCCAAACCTCGTGTCAGCAGTCTACTGGGGTCAGGAGGAACTACAGCATCCTCCATTAATCGCAGCGCCCGCAGCTTAGGGGGCATGTGACGCGCCTGTTCTGTGGTGCATAGATATGTCACCAGGGGTTGCCACACCGCTTTGTAGCTCACATCTCGGGCCGGGCTGTGAGAAGCTTCATTGTCATGACATGCCAGAGATGTACAAACCACGCAGCGATGGGCGGGGCTTCTACCTTCTACCAGTACAGAGCAATGAGCTGCCGAGCCGCTCCCAGCATTTGAAGCCCCAGCGCCCAGTCGCTCCGAGTGAGGGCCTTAAATCCTGCAGGTTTGATACCCAGTAGTATCGTACAAGTGGCTTCAGGCAGAGGAAACCCCAGCACCCTCCTGATGTGACTCAAGACCTCCTTCAAAAGGAGGGTTAGCAAGGGACAGGTCCACCATATGTGTAGAAAATCCCCAGTCTCAGACCTGCACCTCCAACAAACAGGGGAAGAGTTTGGAAACATTCTATGTAGCCGCTGCGGCGTGTAGTACCACTGTGTCATCATTTTGTAGGCATTCTCCTGTTGTGATATATTACGATAAATCTGGGGTATGTCGCGCCACAATCTGGACCACTGTGCAGAGGTGATGTCCACGCCCGAGAGGGAGTGCCGGCGTTGCTGATATGGCAGGGAAGGCGGAGTGCACGGGTGCTGCAGGATCCAATAGATTTTGGAGATCAGCCCCTTTGTCTCTGTAAAGGAGCGAGCCAGTTGCTCAAACGGAGTAAAGGCGCGTGCGGCCGCGTGGTAGGTATCGTCTGTTAGCACCCAGTGTTTTAGTTGAGCATATTGCAGTCCGGCTGCAAGCGGCACCTTAAATTCCTCCCTGCAGTCTGCAAAAGTCTTAAGGGAGCCCCCATCAAACAAATCTGTGAGCACCCTACACATGCCTTGAGGCCACTTACGGAAAGCCCCTGTCCGATGTGCCGGAGGGAAGCTTGGATTCCCTTCGATAGGGGTATGGGGCGAGGGGAAGATTGTGAGACCCCTGCGGACTGCTATCCTGTCCCAAATCTCCAGCGCTGTTTTTGTGGGCACCGCTAGGTACACGCTCGGAGATCGCTCTGCCCTAGGTTTCCATGCCAGGTCCCATATGGTGCGCCCAGTCACGGCCCTATCCATATGGAGCCACCCTTTCTCGCTTTCCGTTACACCCCACTCCACTACGTACCTAAGGTGAGCAGCCCAGTAATATTCCACCAGGTTTGGGCAGGCCAATCCGCCCCAGTCCCTGGGTGCCAGCAGGAGAGCTTGAGAGAAGCGAGGTTTCTTCCCCCTCCCCCCCCAGATGAAGTTCGTTAGATCTCGCTGAAGGCCTCTGATGCTATGTAACGGGATAGGAGTAGGCAGACATTGAAATAGATACAGGATTTTGGGCAGTAAGGACATCTTGATGATGTTGATTCTGCCCAGCCAGGATGGTACAAGCGGTCTCCACCGCCTCAGATCCTCCAGGATCGCGCATCGGAGATCTTTCCAGTTGGCTGGCATCCAGCCATCCAACGAGGGGGTCAACGTCAGGCCCAGATACCTGATGTGCTGGGTCAACCATCTATAAGGGGCTAATTGCTCTAAAGAAGGGATGTCCGATTTCGGGATAGTGAGGCTGAGCACCCAGGACTTGCTGTGATTGATTTTCAAGCCAGAAGCTCTTTCAAAGAGGCGAAGTGCGCTATCTTATTGTCTTGGCCGCCTAGGGAGACACCGTGAATATTAGGGTCCCTCCGTATCATATCCGCCAGGGGCTCAACTGCGAGGGCAAATAGCAGGGGCGAGAGCGGACAGCCTTGCCTGGTACCCCTTCCAATGTGGAGCAGCTCCGAGAGCTGCCCGTTGACCCTTATCCTAGCCCGCGGCACTAATATACGTGGCCATGATCCTGGCAATCATCTTCGGACCAAGCCCCACCCGGCGCAGCACCGCTCTGAGGAAAGACCAGTCCACCCGGTCAAATGCCTTCTCTGCGTCCAATCAGAGAAGACAGGCAGGGATCCTCCAGTGGTGAGTCTTCCCTACCAGGTGAGCGACCCTGCGGACGTTGTCCGCTCCCTGACGCCCGTGGATGAAGCCCACCTGATCAGGATCGATCAAGCTCAGCATGTGTGGGCCCATGCGCTTCGCCAACAGTTTGGTGTAAATCTTAAAATCCGAGTTCAGTAGAGCAATCGGCCGGTACGACGCACATAGGGAGGGGTCTTTCCCAGGTTTCGGGATCAGGACAATTTCTGCCAGCCCCATGTCAAGGGACGTACCCATCTCATCGGTGAAGGAGTTAAACAGGCGTAGGAGGTAGGGGCCTAGCTGTGCCTGATACATGCGATAGAAGGATATTGGAAGCCCGTCAGGCCCAGGTGATTTCCCGAAGGGGAGCTCGCGGATCGCCGCAGCTATCTCTTCCGGTAGGATCTGCTCCTCTAGTTCCTCAGCATGCTGCGGATGCAGTGTTGCACCCCCGTAGCGCCCCAGTACTTCCTCCACCAGCTGCGAAGGTGGCTGCTCTTCTGTGTACAATGCCGTATAGTAGAGCTCGACACTTATCCCCTGCCGCCACCACCCTGGTCCCATCAGGCAGTTGGACATTTGCTATATGTTCCTTCATGGCTCGGGCCCTCAGCCTCCGCGCCAGTAGCTTCCCCACTTTGTCCCCCACCTCAAAATACCTCTGTTTCAGTGCCAGGAGGGAGTTCTCAGCCCTATTTGTGTGCATCAGCCTGAGCTGGCCTCTAAGATTGGCTAAACGCCGTCTTGTGTGCCTAGTGGAGTGGCCATGATCCTGTGTTTCTGCCGTCCTCAGGTCTCCCACAAGTTTATCTTCCAGTGCGCGAGCGTCACGTGCCCTCGCAATCGCGAGACAAGTGATATGGACCCGTATGGTAGTCTTGAAGGCGTCCCAAACCACCGGGAAGGGTGTTTCCGGGAGGTCCTTGTTCTCAAAGTAGGAGACAATAGCTCCCCTAATGTCCTCCACAGCCTCGGAATCCCTCAGAATGCTCTGCGAGAGGTACCACCTCCGTTCCCGGGCAGGGGGCGCCGCCGGATCCTGCAGCAATAGCTCGACTTGGGCGTAATCAGAGAGGGAGACATCGGACATGTCGACCTCCATCACGTCACAGAGGAGATCCCTAGTAACAAACAGGTAATCGATGCGAGAGTAGGATCTATGCACATGCGAATAGTATGAGTACCCTCGCTTATCCGGGGAAAAGTACCGTCAGGTGTCAAACAGCCCAAGGTCTATCAGCTGCTTGCGCAGAGTCGCCGACATTGCTCCTGCGCCACTGGAGGAGGCCTTGCTCCTGTCTACCTTAGGACTCCATACCAAATTGAGGTCCCCGCCCACAGTGAGGGATGAGCCGGTCTGCGGGATCTGCCCCCTTAGGAGGTCTCGAAGGTAACGGTCCTGCGCCTGATTAGGGGCATATACATAGCGTGATGTGACGGCGCCCAATTTCCACCTTCACATGAAGAAATCGTCCATCCCCACCCCTGTAGGGCCTTCCGCTCCCCTGCCTGATACCAGCCCTGCACAAGATTGCCACTCCCGCTGTCTTGGTGTCAGCCGCAGCCCAAAACTGAAGGGGATATTTAGGGTGAGCCATGCGCGCAGTATCAGCCTGTCTGAGGTCCGTTTCTTGAAGAAAAATTATGTCAGGGTGTTGCCTTAACAAGTAATGCCAAACCTGCTTACGCTTATTAGGCGAGTTGAGGCCCTTCACGTTAAGCATCAGGACCTTCAAAGGACTACGAGCACTCACTGCCATATCTGAGTCTGGGCGTCACCCGGCCACAACCGCACAGCACACATCCCGCGTGTCTCACACGCACAATAATTCAAAAAAGGGGGTGGTGATGAACAAAGTGTCTGAATTAAGCAGACCACTCTTACCCAGTCCAAAGATCAAGGCTTGATCCATCTCCGTTTTTTAGCTCACTGCACCATCCCAGCTCAGAACCTGGCTATATGCAAATTAGTCTGTCCCTGGCCCAGTGCATCATGGGAACAGGGCAGACCAGACTACCAAGGTCCAATTCTTCACTGGAAAGGAGACGCGCACAATAGCCATGCATCCGCCGCACCCCACCCCAGCCCATCAACCGGCGTTTCCACCCCGCACCCTCCAGAAAGAAGAGAGAAGAGAGAGCATAGAATAGTAGGAAATAGGAAAAATAGAGAAAAGGAGAAAAAGCAAAGAGCAGCCAGGAAGGCCACTCAGCCAGAAACAACAATTGCGGCCAACAGGGCCTTACTGTTCTGTCCACGGTATAGAGCATCCTACACCCACAGGTTTGGACGCTCTCTGGGATGTAACTCCCTAGAGGACAGTCGAAGAGGAGGGGTCGTGACAGTCTTAGAAATCCTGTATTCGAGGAGCTCCCACATGCACCCCGCTCTGCACCTCAGGAGCCAGGGTGTAATGTGAGACGGCACGGGCCCAGGAGTAGAGCCCCAGTACTAGAAAAAGTCGAGCGCTATTATGTCGCCAGTCAAGATGTCGGGGAGCGCCCACCATGCCCCTCTTTGTCCCCTTCAAGGGATCGGATATGAGCGATGATATCTTGCTTGACCTGTGAGGGCAACTGCTCACCGTCGGACGGCAGTCGATGCTGGCGGCGCACAGTAGTCCACGAGGGCCCCGCGGCCTTCCTCTCCCGCCTACGAGACGGCGACTGGCTCGCTGGCGGAGTCGTCTGTAGTCGTATGAGTTGCTCCGCTTCTGTGTAGGACCGTATGACTCTCCGCTTGGATTCCCACTGGAATATCAGAGCGAACGGGTGACCCCAATGGTACGCAATGCCCATACTGCGCTACTTCTCAATCACTGGTCAGAACGCTCGTCTCCTCTTCAGGGTGTTGGGCACCAGGTCTTGAAAGATCTGAATTTTGTGGCCTCTGTATTGTAGGTCCGGTTTATCCTGTGCGGCTTCCAGATTGCCTCTTTCTCGGTGAAGAAATGGACCCGCGTTAGTATGTCTGGTAGGAGTCCGGGGCGGACACTCGGTGCGCCCGATCCAGTGCCGGCGGAGAAGCCTTCTCGTCCCCTCCATATCTCATGGAGGAGCTGCATAACGTATCCCATGGCGTCTTCCCCCTCTTCCCCAAGAGGAATTCCCCGGAAACGGAGGTTGTTGCGGCGGCTCCTGTTCTCGAGGTCCTCCTGCTTCACTTGAAACTCAATGTTCTGCTCTTCAAGGGCCGTCAGGCGTTGCCATAGGTGTTCCTGATCCTCCGTGTGCCCATCCATCGTCCGCTCCAACCCGTCCACACGGTCTCCAAGCTCCGTGACCTCCTTCCGCATCTCCTTCACACACGTGTGCACTTCAGTCCGCAGCGACACAATCTCGGTTTTCAATTCGGACATGAAGGTGGACATAAACACCTGAGTGACCGGCGGGGACTCCTCAAGAGCTCGTGACGACCCGTCCCCGCCTGCAGTCGCCCCAGTCTTTCCCCACATCGCTACAATCGTGTTGTCCTTGGGGGCCGCTGACAATTCAGCCTTGTTGCCTTTATTGGAGTGTGTCATTGCAAATGACCGCCGCCTGAGGTCCAGGGCCACAAGCACTCCTCGCTACGTCGTAGAAACCAAACCGGGGTAGAGAGGGCCTTGCTGAGGTCAAAGTTGGGGTTTAGCTCAGCCCCCATGCCTCCGACCATACACCAAACCGGCAACCCCTCCTCTCCACCCGCAGAGCCCCAGCCTACATCACAGGCACGCTAGCGGTACTATCAGAGCCCGGAGGGCATGAGGCCAGAGGAGGAGATCCAGCCATAGGTCACCCCAGAGGAGAGAGCACCAGCCGTACCCCTCACAAGTGCCGCCGAGACAAGACCGGCCCCCTCCCGTGTCTGTTCACAATGGGCCCACAGCTATGCCCAGGGGACCTCTCTTGGGACCACCACAGCCCCCTATCGTCCAGCCGCCCGCCAAGAGAGTCAAGGTGGTACAAAGGTAAGGTTAGGCACAGTCCACAATCCAGAGTTCACTCAGCCCTGTGACCTGCGTTCCAACCACCAGGTCGCCGGATTGAGCCCCACAGAGTCAATGGAGGAGGGTGGCTTGCATTGTCTACTACCCCGTAGCTCCCAGGGGCCACTCTTCCCACCCAAAAGGGCCGGCACAGTACCTGTTCACGCCTAAAGCTGGTGGCGCCTCGGAAGTCCAGCTTCTGCAGCAGCAGGTGCCCGCCAGCGCCGGCCTCTCCACCACCGAGGGGGCCCTCTGAGGAGCTGCACTCGTCGCAGGCCGCCGAAGAGCCCGCAGGTCGTCAGTCGTCCGCCGCAGGGGGAGTCGTCCAGCACAGGTCACCACTCGCAGAGACCCAGTTCCTCGAACCCCCGGGCAGCTCCCCCGCCGAGACCCTGGCAGGCCGCACTCCGCTCCACACAACAGATCCTCACACCAGTCGAAGGATGAGCCGCACCAGAGGCCTCCAGCGCTCCGATCCGCACCTCAAGATGGCGGGGCACAGCGCTCACTTCGCCCCCCGGCGGTCAATTCCTCACTAGCGTAGGTCATAAGCGCCGGGGCAGCGGGGCCATTCACTACCCCTGCAACCAGCGATCCCCGGCGCCACCCAGCCGAATCCCCAGCGGCCAACTAGGGAACCGGCATGCAGATACTCCGGGGGCCCACAGACAGCCAAGCCGCCGTCACCAGGCCGCACCGCTAGGCCCCGGGCGGTCAAAATGGCGATCACAGTTTCACTGCTTCCCTCGTCTGTTGAACTCACAGCGCGGGGGAGTCTCTCCTCGGGCGCAGCCGCCAGAGCGACCCCACCAGCACCGCGTCGCCGCCTCCACTGCCCACCGTGAGAGAGGAAAACGGCCGCTGCTCCGATCTACACCACTCGGAGGGCTCCGCCGGCCAGTGCTCCCAAGGTCGCAGCCGTTAATCGCCGCCAGACACCATCACCACGGGGCTGGGAGCAGCAGGTCCCTGCGGGGCCTCCGGCAGGGGCCCCCCTCAGCACCAGTGCAACATCGGCATTGGGACCCCGGGCTCAATACCCGCCAGGGGATGCAGACTCACCCAACCTCGCTGGCAGCCTGAGGGCAGTGCAAGCCGCAGGCGGGGGGAAATGGTGGGCCCCGCACAGGGCCACAGGTAACCTCAGCAAGGCAGCCACCGCCATGCAGGAGGGGCCAGGTCCCTTCGCACCTCGCAGTCAGGTCGTCGCCGCGTGTAGTCTCCCGCCGGGCGAGCGCTCCGATGTCCGGGGGATCGCCCACTCACCACTTGCGCCGCAGTCCAAGCCCCAGGGCACAGGTCGCAAAATGGCGGCTACTCTGGCTGGTCGGCAGCGGTGTCACCGCTAAGTATGTCCCGGAGCCCTCCGGGGTCTCAGACTCCTCGTTCTCCGCAGGGCTGAGGTCGGCAGGTCCTCAACACCTCCCGGGTGGCAGCTAGGTGCCCTGGCTCCGCATAAATCGCCTATAATAGTAGCATGCAGCGGGAGCTCCTCCGGAGCACGTCTCACTGCATTGCCGCCTTGGCCACGCCCCCAATCGCGACATTTTTAACACACACTTTTTTCACTACTCCACTGAACACGAACTACCAGCTCCGCAGTAATTCTGGCATTGAAGCACACCAGGGTGGCCCTCGGCCTCTCCTGGAGGGGCCCGATGATGAAGCATTCCACCAACTAGGTTGGTGAATGAGGGCTTTATTAGGAACCTAGTCAGTTTCGCCTGTTGTGCTCTACTTTAATCATATTAATAGGCACACTCTCCTGTCGTTACGACGTAATCGTACATACTCCTATGATGCAAACCCTACTCCAAGTTTACAGAGAGAGAGAGAGCGTGAGAGAGTGTCTCCTCCCAAGAATCCCCCTAAGGGACAATCCAACCCCATTACCTGATGGGAGAGAATGTAGGAGCCCATCTTGCTCATGTACCGAATACCCCCTCACGGAGATGTCAGATCACTACATGGTGAAGTCTCAGCATGAAGGGATCCTCGGTGTCAGCTGAAGTGCCTTCTTTCTCAATCTATCAGGTAGGTCATCTTTTTAGGTCTCGCCTACGCATCGCGCAAGCGCTGCTTTGGAGTGACCTCTTGGAATCACTCCGTACAGTCACAGTGGATGGTGGAGCCATTCTCCTCCCCAGTGACTCGACGCATTCTGCTACCCGGGGACCATGCCGAATTTTCCATTAAAAATGGCGGTGGCACACATATGTATGACGTGCATACCTCGGATATCATGCCCAACACCTCTTTATTCCCCCCCTATTGCCATTAGTGTGTAGTGTAGTTCCTATATTCCCAATAGGCTCTGGGCATTGGAATAACATAAACTGTAGTTTAGACGTAGGACTGAGGTCGACTAGGTCTCTACTGAATATGTTAGACTTAATTATGAATGCCAGCTAGCTCAGAGGTCACTAGAAACCTTCTCGAATGAACAGGAAGGAGTTAACTTTCCTGATTAGACAAGAAGGGATTAGTTTCCGACAACCGCATAAACATGACAACTTTGCTCCCTCCAGAATAAGGAGTATATCTCCAGAGTAGTGTGAAAACAATAGATAGCTATTACACTCAGTCAATCGTGCATGCTTAGTTTCACCAGAGTGCAGAGAAATAGAGACGGGCGTTTTCAATAAAAGGTGTTATTTATTGAGCAGTCTTCTTTCTCATGCAAGAGAAGTGAATTGCCACAGTTGCAATACTTGTCATAAAGTAAAGTGCGTACAGTAAAAGGAGTATTATGAAATAATACTGTAAAAGCATTTATATGGTTTCTGAGCCATATGATACTTAAAAACGGATAAAATATATACAATACATACAAAGGTAAAAGTTGACTAAACGTACTCAACTGGTGCTTCTAAAATACGCCTACCCCAGTGTACCTAACCTAAGCCTAGTACGTGGGAAGGAGTAAATGAGCTGCAGTTAAAGTTTAGTTAGTTTTGCCAAGAATCTGAATCAAGAATTCTCTAAGGATCTAATCAGCTCCGTACCTTGGTTTTAGAATGAAGGAGGTCTTGTATCTCTTTCTCAGGACTCGATCTCCCAGCAACCCGCAAGGGTGACTGGAAACACTGGAGCTGGATTTCTCGGCAGGAGAAAAGACAGCGTCTTTCTTAGTGTGTCAAATGGGAGGGTCGGCTTCCTTCAGCACTCGCATCAGCTGGGCTTTGGGTAAGTAGATAGCCGCTCTTCTCCAAACCACCGTGTGTTTGCTAAAGGCAAATGCTGGTATATTTATACCTGGAAGGTGCCGTGTTTTTCATAAAGTTGGACATAAGACGTCACTAAGAACTGGCAGTTCTTTCAGGACTCTCAGGAGTTCTAGGACAAATCAAAACAGAAGCAGGGGGAATTCCCGGGCTGCTGGAGGTTTGGTTTGTTTAAAGAACGCGTTGTACTTTCTAGGAGTCTAGGGAAGTAGCCTTGGCGTATTTGGACTGCATTTGCTATGACTAAATATGGATACGATTCTTATGCCTTTATAAGGATATGATTTGTTATAACCACATAAGGGCATAAATCGGGAATATTTAATTAGGGTCCTAGATACGTTCACAACACCCACTCCTTGTATAATGTCCATCATTACTAAATACTAAGCAATATATAAACATACAAGTATGCATATGTTTTCCAGCCCACCCCAAAATACATCAATTGCATTTGAAATGGTATAGATACACGAAAATGAGTATTATTCTGTACGTTTTTTAAAGCAGTGGTATCATTCAGAAAAAAATTCTGTAGTGCATTCTAATCTTCACTGAATGAATCACGAAATTTACATTTATGAAATGGCTCGTAATACAGAAGAAAAGGTCGAGACCATTTCATCACATATTTATACAAGATTGTACATGTGCTAGAGGCTGATTCAAAATATTGTCTCTACAGTCTCTAAAAATAGAAGTTCTGTTCTCTAAGAATAGTTCTACTTTAAGCAGAGTACCATGTGCCAAAAAAAGGTAAATATTTTGGAAAATGGAAAAAACTAATTTCGCTTTCATGGGAAAAAATAGTTCCAAATCTTTTCAGTAGTGTTGTTTATAAAAACTGAAGGCCGAATTCAGAGATCAGGGAATGCTGTGTGCTCGCTATTTCAAATATTATTCCTGTTGTTAGGAGAGAACATTACCTCAGATAGGCCAGCAAAAAATTCAGTAGGTGAAAGTTGGGCCAACTCCGAAAAAGTTGAAATAGTGCATATGTGAGTTTCATTGCCATCATCGGTGTTTAGATCAGCAATGGTCACGGAAGGTTGTACCTGTGTGGTGCCGCTTTCATCTCATACTTCACCGCCACCTAATCGTAATGGTGAAGTCTCAACGAATGCCGTCATCAGAATAGGTCGTTTCGTTTTAAGGAAACAAGGGAACCCAATAAAGGCCTTCGGACCGTGGGTTAAGTAACTTATTTCAGGAAACAAGGGTCCTAAGGATTTCAATCTAATAATAGAATAATAATATAGACTACAATCAGTACTATATGAATTCAACGTCCAGCCGGGCGTGAGTTTATTTAAGGAATGGTATTAAATCTTGTTGGTCCGACAAGGACCAGATTCAACTGTGAGATAGGGTACAGTCCTGTACCTATCCCAAAAAGTTAGGAAGAACAGAACAGGGTATAGAATAGAGGAAAGAAGAAGGTTTTTCAGGCAGGAAACAATTTTTGAGCCAGAGGGTGACTTGCAAATACAATAGAAAGTGTTCTCAACAAATTCACTCTGCAGTGTAAACAATTACAAGTATACATATTATATCATATGTTACACTGCATAGCGCGTCGACGTTTCGATCCCTAAAGGCTCATGATAAACTGGGACCATCATCAGGACAGTTTTACAATTAATACCTGCATTACAAGTGCGGAAGCCTGTAAAAAAGGGGGAGGGAAAAATAGAAACAGGGTTTGAGGCATATGCCTAGAACCTAGAATCAAAACACAGAAGTGAGTATTTTGCCAAGGTAAGCCGCTGGGGACAACACATTGCATGAGCCGTGACCGAACCAAGCAAAGCATCGATATCCATTGGTACTGCTGATGGTAGTGTAAGACAGACATCCAACACGCATTCTTCTCCGCATAGCATACATCGAAGCACAGGTAAGATGCAATCTTGCCAGATTGGTCTGAATGAAAGAAACCAGGTAGTGTTCAGATCTCTTAGCCGGGCCAATCCGAGGACTTTAGTGATACGTTCTCGGTATTGTATTGCTAGGATTGTTTCTTCCATCGTAGCCTGAGTTTTTCTGTGACTTGGCTTGCCATATCGGAGCAGAAGGAACAAAAATAAAATTCCTGCTACGAGTCCCAAAATAAAAGGCCACTGAATAGAGAATGCACAAAATTTGTGAATGTGCCCTGAACTGTTTCAAAGGTTGCTAACAGTCCCGAAAAAATTGTCTTAAATACATGTGTGATGGCACTGGTATCTGACATGTTTAAGATTTGGCTTAACATTTAGGGTATCTATCTCTGCAGCTGTCCTTGCAACTTGCAGTTCATACGTCTCTTTGGACGAGGTTAAAGGCACAGTTGTCTGTAAAAGAATAGACTTCATTCTGCTTAAAGTATCAATTTGAATAGAAGAGATATTCCCAGAAGGCCATATTGCTGCCTCCATGTCTGGGTTGCTGTTTGGATACAATACTTGCATACAACAATGACGCTGGAAGTAACGCTCACAAGATAGGCTTTCCCTGGCATCATGCCACAATAGCTGTGGTCACTTATTATAACGTAGCTACAGTTGGAAAGTTGTCTGAAAAAGGGCTCTAACTGTGTAGCAGGGGTGCCGTGCAGATGGCATGAAAGGTTGTTTGATGAACCTTCGCAGGCTCCATGCAAGTTACTACCTTGACACAGAAGTGTACCGCTTAGTGATTGTTTACATTTGTTACCACTAAGAAATACCTCTTTTTTCCCTTCACTATAACATCTATGTGTATAAGGTAAATTCCAGGTTGACTTAATGTATCCTTTACCCAACCTTTCATAAAGGCCTGCTGGTATATACTTTTGGCAGTTTTGAAACTGTAAAGTTGTTATCGGGATTGTAATGGTGCCATGTATTATCCATTCAATGACAGGTCTTTCTGACATTGTCAATGGTAATCTTTCTAGTTTTTCAGAGCTCAGCACCGTATAGTCTGCTCCTTTTTGTGCCAACGAGATTTGTCTATCAGTAAGGTTAAAGATAGAAAATAATGACGTTGTGTTGATTAGACGCCATGGTACGTAGCCTGAACGGAGGTTTTGTAACGTCCAGCCTAGCTGTACAATAGAACGTAATTGGGACTGGCCATGTTGTAACATTAGCATATCCTGTTCTATTATATTAATAGCAGATGATACAATGCTGTCCAGTGAATAAATTCTGGAGGACAGAGTCGTTAACCCATTGTCCACTACAGAAAGTGATTTTTCAAATTAATACGATCAATTTCTCGTATTTTTTCTGCAGATTCAATTTGTGTTACTTTCCAAGCTTTATTGTAAGCTGCGTATATACCGGCGTATATGAAACGTTTTGACGCTGTTTGCGAGGTCCCATTATGAAATCTCGCAAGTCAGCACCTTCTTTAAGTAAAGTTAAGTGTTGATTAATTTCGGGTAGTGTGGATTTCTGTAGCCAGTCGAGGCATAGTTTTCCTACACTGTATGTTGTAATTATCCCTGGATGTTGTCTTTGGGAATATCTTGGATCTGGCCTATTCTGTTTAAACCCCTGTATTTTGTTCAGGAATCTATCTTGACAGTTATTATTGTCTGTGGGCCAGATCAACCATTTGTTCCAATTAGGAATTGTTCTGTTTTGTTTTAAAATATAGGACACATCTAACCCCTCATCTGTAGTGGTGTTTCTATCAAGCATAGGCTTTGGTATAGACGGGTTGTTTAAATCTTTTATCTTGGCTAGGTCAAGACAGGTTGTTTGTTGAATGGTGGCATTGAGGAACATTATTTGTTCTGGGATCATGCAGGCTCTAAATAATGATTCTAAACCTTGTACCTGCCACTCTTTTGTACCCCAGATGGTTTTTGTCTCAATGTTGTTATTCCAAAATTCAAAACCACTTGTAGACATTTTTTCATAAAACTTTTCAGAATAAATCAATTTAGTATTTGTCAACATGTTTTTCACTCCTGTCTTATTCATAATTTTAAAATAAAAAGTTTCTGGATTAGTGTATTTAAACCCTGAGAAGTATGGAAACTTTTCATAAAATGTTTTTGAACTGCCTTTTGGCGGACTTGGACAATGTTCATATTGATTATAACTGAAAACATTTCTAGGATTAGCAGATTTATGCAGATAATGATGCCCAAAGTGATTGAAGCAATACATTTCTTCATAATTCGAAGAACCCTGTAAATAATCATGTTCTGTAAATTTTGCTGACATTTCTAAATCTGACATCATATTATGAATATTTTCAAAGTCCCAATCATCAGAGAAAGTAGTAGGTGATACAAAGTCACTTAAGGAGATCTTGAATTGGTGTGGATATTTCAAGAGCTCAACCGGGCCATAGATTTCATAGTCAGTTTTGTCCCATGCTATACCACCAGGTATAGGGATGGCTGTGATGTTCACTGATGATAGTTCTCTTTTTCCGATGTGAGAAGATCTGTGTGGTTTCAGGACCAAGTTGATGTTCTGACTTGCTGTGTCCATTGTACTATATTTTCCATCAATAAATTTACCCAAACTTAAAACCAAGATGAGCCATAGAAGGAAGAAAAGTACACCTAACACAATCCATATTTTAATCCATGGTGAACTTAGATATGTTTCTCTGATGTTGATGAAAGAGCTCTTTAATTTTTTCTTTGAAAGTTTTTGTTGCTGGCGTTTCTTCATGTTCACTTGGATCAACAGAAAAGTCATCGAAGTTGATAAAGTAGCCAGATGCAGTTCTGTCAATTAGTGGAATTGCTTCCGGATTTCCATTGACCTTTGGATTTTCCTTTGTTACATTTGTATAATCAGAGGCTACATCGTTGTAGACAGGTGTTTCTTGACGAACTGTTGCAATTTGGGTTTCAAGAGGCACAAGTTCCATGGCTTTGTTGCATAGTCTTTTTTTATTCACTTCAGGTTTATCAAATGTGATTAGTCTCTCAGTTTGAACCTCTTGGATTGTAGCAAGATTTGGTCTTCTGCTATTTCTTGGGAGTCCACTGGGCCTACTACTTATTATTGGCCACATGGTTGTGGTTTCACCAGGTCGATTGATACAACTCGGTTCTCCTTTTTACCAGCAAGAGGCGGTAGTACTACTGATCTTGTTCTTCTGACAGCTAAGACAGGTACTGCTTTTCTGTAAGAAGGCCCAAATTCCTTCTTCACCGCGATCTTTCCTTTGACCAGATCCCCAATCTTTGGAATCCGGACAGGTCTTGCTGGGACAGGTGGTTTTTCTTCAGTGGTCGCTGGCTTTTGCTTTTCGTTACTTAGACTTTTTCTTGTTTCATTTAAGTCCTGTAAAACGGCCAAACGATCTTTGATATCAAAAGTTTTTTGTTTCACCACTGAAGTGTGACAACCGAGATCATGAATGATCATTCTTGTACCAAACAAACGTTCGTACGGAGTGATACCTCCTAGAGAATTTCTTGGCAGATTATTAAGACTACGTTGGACACTTATTAGATGTTTGACCCACCCGTCAGCCGAACCTAATACCATCGCTGTTATAGATTGCTTTATGTCTCATTTTTTTCTCTCCACTACCGCATTTCCCTCGGGATGAAATGGACTAGAATACCGCAATGCAATGCCCATGCTGGCCATGGCCTCCTTGTAAGCCCGAGAGCTAAACGCAGGACCGAGGTCAGAATGTAGCATGCCAATTGCGTATGTGCCGATAAAGACTCGCAAATCTTTTATAACAGTTCTGGCGTCAGCCGAGCGCTGGGGCCACATCCAAATGAATCTCGTCTTAATAATTATGGGATCGCATTCTTCCGTACGGATGTCTGCGTATAGATAACCTGATGCTGCCTAATAGAGGTGTCTGGGCAGGTGTCTGGTCCGGTTCACAACTGCGATCTCTGTTGCAGTCCTGACAATTCATTGCAAAGTTATAAATGTGCACGCTCATCCCCGGCCACCAGTATTTTGATTGTAATTCTATTAGAGATTTCAGGATCTCTTGGTGCCTCAGACCCAATCCCATGTGTGCTTCTTCAATCAAGAAGACTCTCCGGTTCGTGTTTGGAATTACTCTTTCCCCCACGCCAGGGATTTGAGCAAACGGAACAGAGTTCGCATCAATTATGTATGTATTTCCGAGTGGATAATTTAGAGGTAACACCTTCCATTGAGGCTTTTACTGCTAGCAGCGTTTCTCCATCTATTTGTTTTTTCGTACGCTTTTTTGTAGCTACGGAAGCCGGTTGACCCGCTGCCGCTGTGGCTCTGTCAGCCAATGAATTCCCTGCAACGTGAACGCCATCACGTTGAAGACTCTGCGTATGTATCATGGGAGTCTTTCGTAGTTCTTTCTGCAAAAGAACTACTTGTTCTCATAGTTTTTTATGCTTTATTGTGGCACCTGTCTCATCTTTGTAACCATTTTTTATCCAGGTCGGCATGGAATTATTGTAAGACCGGACGCAGTAATGCGAATCGCACACTATTAGTGTGGGGAATTCGCGATCGCCATTTTCAAGCAGCATCTTTAGAGATCTTATTTCAGCTCGCTGAGCTGTAGAGTTTCTGAGAGATTCAGTTTTAGTAACCATCGGCCAAAATTTACCTAAGCGCCAGCGACCTTTAACAATCGCACACGCTGCATTGTAAATTTGTTTTTCCACAACGTAGTGTTGTGCAAATCTGTCCGTGTAGATTACACAGGTGTACTGTTCGAGAGGTAGAATTTCGATTGACAGAGGACATTCATGTTCGTATTCCAGATCTTCTAGTTTTTTCATTTTGGGATCAAATGCGTGTATCACGTCAGTTGTATCAAAAGAATTAACCCATTGTATCCATTTTGGATCTAATGCCAAAGCATTTGTAATGCTCGGTCTTGTTACCGCTTCAAGGGCTGATACTGCTGTTAAAACAGATATCCTCTTCCCATGAGCTAGAGGTTTTTCTTTTGCTACAGCCGTTTGAACCGCAGTTAGAATTTTTTCAGTAGAACTGAATTTCATTTCAGCTTGTGTGTACAAGTGTGATTTGTAAGCTATTGGTACCGTTTCTCCCTCATTAGACGTCAGGTATGTAAATCCGCATCTTCCTGGGATGACTCGGATTACAAGGTTGCGTTCGTTTGCGCGTGTTTGCAGTTTTGTTTTAGTTAACATGTCTGTTTGTAATGATCGTAGAATTTCTGTGAGTTTCCGAGTCCAATTAATTGGTTTAAAATCAGGTTTTATTAGTTCGTAGAGAAGTTTAACCCTCTCTGCATAATTTAGAATGTATGTTCTTCCGAAATTCAGGAAACCTAGAATTGATTGTAAGTTTATCAGCGTTTTTGGAGCTTGGAGTACTGCACACTTCTCTAAGAAGTTTTCTGCTAGGCTTTTACCTTCACTTGATAATTCATATCCTAAAAATTGGACAGTTAGATGGGCAATTCGTGATTTTTTAAAGTTACATTTGTACCCTTCAGATGCGAACCCAAGTATGATGGTGTTCACTCTTTTCAAGTGAGTCTCAAGGTTATCGTCTTTAAGATAGAAGTCATCGACATAAGATAATGCCTCATCATCGTATATTTGTAGTAACTCTGTTACCCTGGCTGAAAATAATCCTGGGCTGTTCTTGAATCCCTGTGGTAGACAACAAAATTGTTTTGGGTCCCCATGCTGGAGAAAGCAGTCAAATATCTGCTTTCTGGTGCTATGTTTTGACAGAAGAAACCATTTGAAATATCTCATGTCGTTTTATATTTCTTGCGCACGATGTTATTCATTAGTGCTGCACTGTGTGAGTTTTGTACTGCAAAAGTTTTACAGCCGGAGTTTAGGTGTCTGCAGTCCAAAACTAGACGATATGAATCGTCTGGCTTGGAGACAGGAAACAAAGGATTGTTCATTTGTGAGGTTCACTCCCTGATATTCAAGTTGATCTAAAATTTCTCTGACTTGTTTTTTAGCTTCTTGCTTAACAGGATACTGCCTCTGTGCAGTAGGTTGATTTTTTAACTGGATTTTATGGTGAGGAGAATCCTCATTCCATCCTACATGATTTGTATATAATGCAGGGGCTTGGGCCACTGCCCATTTTCTTGCAAATGTGTATTTCTTATGAATTGGAATGTGATTTGAGAAGGCAGGCATAATCATTTCTTCGCCATGTGGGCAAACCCTGACAAACTCTGGTGGCCAGTCTTTTTCTGCTAGAAGGATATCATAGCCTTTAGATAGATTCTCCCAAAAGAGACCTCTTATTTTCCTAGTTTTATCTCCCTCTATACGTAATGTTATTTCATATAGTTTATGGGGCACGCTAACTCGGGTGTCTGCAGTTTCCACTTGAATGTATTAATTTGTGTCCACTGTCTCCATAAGATTCATCAGGATCTTGCGAGCTATGGTCACTTCTGCTGCGCTGTCTAGCATTGTCTGGGCTCACTCTCCGTTTTTCAGTTGTGTCCCCAGAATTCTCTGCATGTTTTACTTTAATACTGGCTACCTTCTTTCTGGGAAATTGTCATTTTTTACTTTGATGAGCAGGTTCCTTGTCTTTGGACTTGACGTACTCTTCTTTATGTTCTGACCGTCCTCTTCTTTCTGATTTCTGTGAGGAAGTCTGAAAAGATCGAGAGGGACGTGTATCAATATCTTGATATCTGTCAGGTTTTCTCAAATTGTCCCTATTTCTAAGGTTGTATCTTTTTTCAGAGGGCTCCCGTTGTGGAGACTTGCCCCCCCCCCCTTTTGGAGATCTATCTCTTTGTTGGGGAGACCTTCCTCTGGTCTGAAACTGTTTTTCTCTGGGAGAGGTTTGTTTATTACCCTCCCACTTCTTCTTTTGAGAATTGAGATTCTCCAGTATTAGGGGTGTCTTTCATAGATTCACATGCCTGAATCATTCCCCGTCGTCGGAGTAGGAGTCTCACGGTATATAAAAAAGCAATAAAATGCCATAAAATATATAGCATATTACAGAAATACCAAACCAGGAAGTAAGTAGCCCCAGCTACAGTAGAAAAAACTTCCACTTTCGTGACTATCTAGGTCATTATGTGTTAGTCCAAATTTCAGCCAATCAGGCGACAGCACCCACCAGAATGTTCTCCCCAGAGGCTCAGGCTCTCAGATTTTCTACCGCACGTTGTGTGAAGGGAGTCTCCCTGAGCTCTGCTCAGTTTTTTCTTCGTTATCTCTAAAATTCTTCAACTTTCCCAGATGTCTTCATCTAAATCCCTGTTTAGAGCCTGTGACTCTTGTGGGAAGCCAAGACTTTTCAAGGAGGACCCCCACAAGAAGTGTTTGTATTGTCTTTATCCGGATCATGTGGTAAAGGAGTGCAAGATCTGCCGGACTTTCCCCTCCAAGACCATCAAGGACAGAGAAGGGCGCCTTCTATTGTGGCTCAATAGACTAAGGAACAAGGATGACCCTATCTCTGAGGTAGGAAGTTTGGGTTCCGGCTCTTCATTTCTATCAACTAAGAGGAAGGCTGAAACTGATGTTTCATCTCTGAGGGCGAAGGGGGTTAAGAAGTCTAAATCTTCCCTGGATGCTCCTGGGCCTAGTTCTTCAAGTAAAGTTATCCCACTTTCCAAAGGGGATTCTACGCCCTCTAAGAAGTCTGGGACTAAGGCAGTGCCTAAGCAATCTTCTAAATCTGTGCCTCCTCAGTTGCCATTATTGACAATTTCAACGTCAAGGAAGGACTGTGTTTCTTCTCATGTGGCCACTTCTACCACCTGCACTATGACTTTCTCCTCACCGAAGCCTACACTTGTCATGTCTTCAGCTTCTTCGCCCACACTGGTTCATGTCCAGATTAGGCCTATCTCGTCGTCGACAGTTGCCCCGACGACGATGGCCAAGGTGCCGCCGGCGATTTTGTCCTCTTCATCTAAGAAATTGCCACCGTCGACGAAAGCAAAACCACCGTCGACGGCCTCGGCGACGACACTACAGTCGACGGCCTCGACGA
Organism: Lissotriton vulgaris; assembly: GCF_964263255.1. NCBI lineage: Eukaryota > Metazoa > Chordata > Amphibia > Caudata > Salamandridae > Lissotriton > Lissotriton vulgaris. The sequence continues at coordinate 503,750,748 of NC_141687.1, read as the reverse complement.
CGACACCACCGTCGACGACCTCGTCGGCGAAAAGATCATCGTCGACAGCAAAGCCACCTTCGACGACGACACTACCGTCGACGGCCTCAACGACGAAACCACCGTCGACGGCCTCGACGACGAAGATACCGTCGACGGCCTCGACGACGAAGCTACCGTCGACGGCCTCGACGACGAAACCACCGTCGACGGCCTCGACGACGACACTACCGTCGACGGCCTCGACGACGACACCACTGTCGACGGCCTCGACGACGACACCACCGTCGACGACCTCGTCGACGAAAAGATCATCGTCGACGACAAAGCACTCGTCGACAAAGCTACTGTCTACGACCCCGTCGACGACCCCGTCGACGACGATTCCGTCGGCGGGACAGCACTGTCAGCAGCATACAGGCGTCCCGTTCACGCCGCCTCTTTCAAGCTGCACTACTTTGCAGGTTTGGTCCGCACAAACAGCAGGGATTCCATTGCCATCTCCTGCGACCACGGCTACTTTATTAAAAAAGAGAGCTGCTGTGGACTCTATTTCTACTACCATCGTGGTGCCTGACAAGCTCTTGGATTCCGATGAAGAAGAATACTATGAGGGCGAAAACTTTGGGCCAGCTAGAAGTCCATCCGAACTCCATATTAAAGTTCAGGAGGATGTTGAGGATGACATGGAGGATGTTCAGCCTGCTCCGCGTGCTGAAAGACCTGACACTGATAGGCAACTGCCTGAGGAGCTATTCCGCAACTTACAGTACATGCTCAGTGACTATTATAGACGTTTCCCGCCTTCTGAGTCTGGTGACTCAGTGATGTCTACACCTTTGCCGCAGGGAAGGCCTTCCCTCTCTCCGCGTACAAGACCAAGGGCTTCTAATGCGTTGGAGGACAGTCGCTCAACGTTGCATACGTCACCGATTTCATCTCCTCAGCCACGAGAAGAGGAGCTTTCGGAACAGGATGATCAGGAAGAAGGAGAGCTGAATGAAGCCTCTGAATCGTCGGAGTATGAGGATTACAATGCGAACACACCCTCTCCGGCGGAGCCTACTGCCTCTGAGTCACCACCCGTGGACATTGCCTCATTTCACAGGATCATGGAAAGAGCGACTAGGAGGTTTCTAATAACCATGGAAGCTAAACAAGAAGACTGCTTTTTGTATGATTTTAAATCTACCCCTCATAAGCAGAGTTGGACCATTCCAATTATAGATTTCATCTGGAAGGAGGGCCTTAAGATCATGGCCAAGCCGAATTCCTTACCAGCAGTGCTCCCTCGAGTAGATAAAAAATATAGGGCGCCTGCTACTTCTCCAGCATGCCTTGTCGGGCAAGCTAAAGCCGATTCTGTGGTGGCACAGGCAGCGCAGAAGAGATCTTCCAACCCTACGTCTCAGGTCTCTGTCCCTCCAGACAAGGATGGGAGACGCCTTGATTCCATTGGCAAGAAGGTTTCTACCATTGCAGCCACAACCATCAGAGCCGCAAACTCCCTCGCCATTTTAGGGAGATATGATAGACAGATGTGGTCAGACATCTCACCGTACGTAAACAAGCTCCCCGAGCCTGATCGCACTGAGGCCAAGAAAATCCTTCAGGAAGGAGAGTGTGTCTCCTCGGAGATGATTGACGCTGCTGTGGACGTTGCTGCCACTGCCTTTCGACAGCTTGCGGGTGCAACTGTTTTAAGACGGCAAGGATGGTTACGAGCAACCTCCTTTAGGCAGGAGGTTCAAAACAGAATCATTGACATGCCTTTTGATGGAGAGTCACTATTCGGCAAGCATGTTGATGAGGCCCTGGAGGCAATAAAGAAAGACACGGAAACAGCGCGTTCACTGGGTACCCTTCAGTACCGGAAATCTTCCTTTCGTGGCACAAGAGGAAGGGGCAATTTCAATAATAGAGGAGGATACGCCCAACAACGCTCTTATCCCTCCACCCAGGGAAACCAAAGATTTCAGCCTTACCGGCAACAAACCTATGGACAGAAGAGAGGAAATTACTCTCAACCTCCAGGAAAATCTAATTATCGAGGAAGAGACAACAAGAAATGAGGAACGCATCCTGCCATCACTCTGTGCCAACCCGAACCAAATTGGAGGTCAAATATCCCAGCATTACTTAAATTGGTCCGAAATTACTACAGACAAATGGGTCCTGGATGTAGTAGCCAGAGGACACATTTTAGAATTCGTAAAAATCCCCCCAAATTGCCCCCCAAAAGGACCCGATCCAGCGCACCTCAAGGAGCTATTTGTCCAGATCAACACCATGATCCGGAAAGGGGCAATCGAAAGAGTGCCTCATCATCAGAGGGGACGAGGCTTTTACTCAAGATTTTTCCTTGTTCGCAAGAAGTCAGGAGAGTGGCGCCCCATCCTCGACTTGCGAGCATTAAACAAGTTTCTGAAGAAACTCACATTCAGGATGCTAACACTTCAGGAGATCCTCCAATTTCTTTCGACGGGAGAGTTTTTGGCAACACTCGACCTTCAAGATGCATACTTCCACGTACCGATTTTCCCACGGCATCGGAAGTTTCTCAGGTTCAGAGTGGCTGGCAGGGACTTCCAGTTCAAGGTCCTCCCATTTGGCCTGCGTTCAGCCCCCAGAGTGTTTACGAAGATGCTGGCCCCAGTGGCGGCCCATCTTCGGTTGCAATCGATCCAAATTTATCCATACCTGGACGACTGCCTTATCAAGGCCAGTTCTTTCGACACGGCTCAAGATCACGTCCAAAAAACTTTGTCGGTAATGCAGAACCTAGGTTTCTCAATCAACTTCGAGAAGTCTCGCCTCACACCTACAACGAGAAAGGACTTCTTAGGAGCGACACTGGACACCAACCTTGCCCTGGTATTCATTTCAGAAGAAAGACAAGTCAAAATTCAAAGATCCGCGATGACATTGTCACTAAGAAAGTGCGTTTCAGTACGCATATTCAAGTCATTCCTCGGAATGCTTTCTTCCTGCATTCTGCTCACTCCCAACTGCCGTCTTCGGATGAGACCCTTACAGGAGGAACTCAGCCGCCAATGGATCCAAGCCACAGGATCTTTCGAAGATATCCTCCACATTACACCTCGCATGCGACAAGCAATCGCATGGTGGACCCACCGATCCAACCTACAAGTGGGATGCTCCATGCTAACGGAAGTTCCCAGGTTCATAGTGACGACCGATGCATCCATGACAGGCTGGGGTGCACACCTCCAAGGCATGACGGTCAGCGGGAAGTGGAACCAGGTCCAAATGAAATGGCACATCAACCGGTTAGAGTTACACGCCATATTTTTAGCCCTGAAGTCCTTTCAAGCGACTCTGCAAGGTGCCACAGTCTTGATACGGACAGACAACACCACCTGCATGTATTATCTAAACAAACAGGGCGGGACCAGATCAGTCCGACTATCTCAACAAGCACAAGAAATATGGAGTTGGGCCTTGACTCACGATATTCATCTGTCAGCGATCCACGTTCCGGGGATCGCAAATGTATTGGCGGTAGGCATGGGCGGAAAATCCGTTCCGCTCGCGGATTTTGCGGATTTTCGGGAAATCCGCAATCCGCGAGATTTGCGAATTTCCTGAAAAATCCGCAAATCCGCGAGCAGCGGATTTTGCTCGCACTGCTCGCACTGTTCGCGTGAGTTCGCGCCCCGCGAATAAGTGCGAAATTGCAGAAATACGATTTTAGCAAAACTGAAAGTAACTACTTACCAGGTTCAAAAGTTCAGGCTCATCATTAGTAGCCATTTCCTGTAGTGCTTCCTGAGGGGCCCCTCCAGAGTTCAGTTGCCAGTTGCAACTATTATGTGACCCTGCTCTGAACCTCAGAATAGTTACACATATGCCACAAAGGTCCTGAATTACAGCTAAGGGAGACAAGCAGGAGCCAGGCTGGAAGTTAAAATCCATTAATCAGCCCCTAATTCATTATTGTCAGTTGGGGCAGGGCAGGTGTTGTAACTAAATTTGCAACAATGAAAGCACTTAGCAAGTGCAAAAGATCACTAATCAGGGCGCACTAAGGAAGCAGGTGCCAGCTAAAAAAATATTCTGTGACACATTAATCAGCCCCAAATTAATTCAGGTCACTTGAGGCAGGGAAGGTGTGCTTTGCTTTGCCAAAAATAATGTACACTGGACAACCAGAGGGTGTGGTGATGAAACAGAGGGTGGCATGGGTGGGCCAGAGGGTGGCATGAGTAGTCAGAGAGTGGCAGTGGTGACAGAGAGTGGCAGTGATGAAGAAGAGTGTCCCAAACAGGTTGGACACGTAGAAACAACAAGTTCGCAAAACTTGCGACCCGACAGGTAAGTTCGCAAATTGCGAAATTGTAAAAACCCTCGCGAACTGGCAGAAACACGGGCGAACACAAAAAAAAAAAAAAATCCGCAAATTCGCGGGAATTCGCGGATTTTGCGGATTGCGAGTTTGCAAATCCGCAAATTCGCGGATTGCCAATCCGCAAAATCCGCTCATGCTTAATTGGCGGACTCTCTCAGCAGGTCCGGGGGCTGCACTCACGAGTGGGAACTCCATCTCCCATCTCTGCGTCGCATCTTTCAGATGTGGGGGCATCCGGACTTGGACTTGTTTGCAACCTTCCAGAACCGGAAATGCCCATTCTTTGCAAGCTGGGTTCCCCACAAAGACTCGTGCGGGGATGCCCTTTCGCTGAACTGGAATCAAATCTTCGCGTACGCCTTTCCACCGATACCTCTGATCCCGAAAGTTATCAGGAAAATGAAGAAACAGCCATGCCGGTTGATCCTAATTGCTCCTCGATGGCCCAGACAATACTGGTTCCCCGAACTACTCCTTCTCTCGGAATGCAACCCTGTTCCACTACCACGCATTCCGCAGCTTCTTTCCACCCAGCAAGGCAGGGTATACCATCCGGACCCGAACTCGCTGAAATTGTCAGCTTGGCTCCTCAACACATGGAATTTGCACACCTAAATATTCCACAAGATTGTCAGGAGGTGCTTGCAAAAGCCAGGGCTCCATCCACGATCAAGACATACAAACTTAAGTGGAAAAGGTTTTGTGCATGGTGCCAAGCTAATGACTTACATCCCATTCAAGCAACACCAGAACAAATCCTTCCTTTCTTTCTGCATCTAGCCAGACTGGGTTTGGCGCACTCTACTCTTAAGGTCTTCCTAGCAGCCATCTCTAGGTTTCGCCAAGATGGATCAAACTCTCTGTTCTTTGTACGGATCATCCAACAATTTTTCAAGGGCTTATTTCGCATGTTTCCGCCACTCCGAAAACCTCCTCCGGCATGGCATCTGAACATCGTCCTTTCCCAGCTCATGCGACACCCCTTTGAGCCGATTCATAAGGTGGACCTGAAATTTCTGACATGGAAAGTATCGTTGCTCCTGGCTTTGACATCTGCTAGGAGGGTCAGCGATATTCAGGCATTTACATCTAAGGCACCTTTTCTTCAATTCACCACGGACTCAGTGGTATTGCGCACTAATCCCACATACATGCCTAAAGTACCACTGGACTTTCACCTTAATGAACCCGTTGTCCTTAAAACATTCTTTCCTAACCCACAGTCTACGGCTGAGAAAGCACTGCATTCTTTAGACATTAGAAGATGCCTTCGATTTTATCTCTCCAGAACTTCGGTCACCCGCAAGACAGACCAACTGTTCGTGGCCTATGGCCAGCAGCGCCGGGGTTGTGCTGTTTCAAAACAGACCATTGCTAGATGGGTTTCCTGTACGATTGGACTTTGTCACCAACAGGCTGGTAGGCCCTTACAAGCCTTGCCAAGAGCACATTCAACCAGGGCAGTTAGCTCTTCCACTGCCCTTTTTGCTGGTGTGCCGCTTCGACAGATCTGCAGAGCTGCCACGTGGTCTAGCAGGCACACCTTTACTAGACACTACTGTCTGGACTCGGCAGATGATGCAGATGCTTCGGTGGGGAGAGCAGTGCTTCGCAATCTTTTCAAATAAGGTGAGCCTCTGTTTCCACCTCCTCATTTCTGCTCTTAGACGTTTGCTCAGAACATGTGATTACTGTTGTGCATGTCTCCTTTACTGTATACATAGATATATTTAATTATATGCATACATGATATTCTGACGTCTACGAGCGTTATAATGTGAGTACTGCTTACTATTCTGATTCAGGCATGTGAATCTATGAAAGACACCCCTAATACTGGAGAAGAACAATAGTTACTTACCTGTAAACAGGTGGTTCTCCAGTATTGGTGTCTTTCATAGATTCACATGCAACCCGCCCGCCTTCCCCCAGAGACTCTCTCGAATAGCATGGGACTTCACTCCTGTGCGGGAAAATCTGAGAGCCTGAGCCTCTGGGGAGAACATTCTGGTGGGTGCTGTCGCCTGATTGGCTGAAATTTGGACTAACACATAATGACCTAGATAGTCACGAAAGTGGAAGTTTTTTCTACTGTAGCTGGGGCTACTTACTTCCTGGTTTGGTATTTCTGTAATATGCTATATATTTTATGGCATTTTATTGCTTTTTTATATACCGTGAGACTCCTACTCCGACGACGGGGAATGATTCAGGCATGTGAATCTATGAAAGACACCAATACTGGAGAACCACCTGTTTACAGGTAAGTAACTATTGTTCTTATTTTTAATGAAAGTTTTTTCAGGATTTTCAATTAGTTGGGGTTTTACTGGTTTACCACCCAAACTATCTCTACCTAATTCTTCATAGGATTTTTCAATTATTCTGGCAAGTTCAAAAGGTTGGTCTGCTATATCTGTTTCTTTCAATTTTCGGCAGATCGCCACAGATGCTGCCTCTCCTTTATGTTGGCTAGTAATATAGCCGAGACCTGCTTAAATTATTTCAGTAATTTCATACCTAGAGTTAAAGCAGGTTCCGGACCATATTCATTTTGAATCTGTCTTAATACATCTGGTATAACCGCCATAGACGGAACACCATGTGTTTTTGTGTGGATAGAAGCAAAGAGTGTGCCCCAAGTGTCACAGTCCTCCACATGTGGTGCGATCCCCATTGGGAGACAGATAGTCAGAATTCTGTGTTTTTCGTGAGGGATAGTATCAGGAAATACTGCCTCTATCTGAGTAATTTTTTGAGCTAACCAGAATGGAATTTGTTCCTGTTTTGCGGGTATTTTACCAATACATGATTGTATATTCTGTGGTGTAATTTTATTTGTGTTCCCTGTTGAGGGGTGTTTTGTGGAATTTTAATTGCATGTTGGACTGTTGAAGTCTGCATGACATATTGGACCAATTGTCTATGTATTTTAATTAGTTGTTTTAGTTGAACTAAAAGTTCTCAGCTTGACATTTTTTCAATGTCGGCGTGTGGTGTATAGCTGGCTAGAACCGGCCATGTGGCTCCTGCTCTACCTAGTGGACCGAGCCTGGTAATGTGATTTTGATGTTTTATGGCGCCATTAAACTACACCGTTGCTCTTGGTATGTTAGTGAATTTCAACTTCCTCGAAAGGAGGTTATTCCTCTGGAGATTCCTCTAATTTGTAGTAGTGGAACTCGCGTATCACAGGATGTGCTGCTGGAAAAGTTATCCAGGAATAGAATACCTCTGTCTGCCGATAATCATGGGCCTCTACCACAAATACGACTGTACCACCTCTTGATGATACTCCATTTTTTATAAGTTTTATAGTTATAGTTTTTCTTATATTGACTGGGATGATTATAGCATTCGGGTCGTCATTTTGAATAGTTGTGTCATCCGCTAAGAGTTGAGGTGCTAGTCTAGCTCTTTCCCTTTCGTCCTCACTATCTGACATTTTTACTGACAGAAAGTTTGCAGAGTATGTTTTGAGGAAACAAAGATTAGGTGCACAATATTTTGGAACACTGTATCAACGTTGACTAAACCAAAAACGAATACATAGGAATCTCTTCCTACTAAGTTCTGGCGGATATTAACCTTTTACCCACTCCAGACGTGTTTTGGAGTTTTTACGGGAAAAAGGGGTCTGTGTGAAAAGCACGACTGAGTTACTCTAGTATCTTGCGTTAGAATATCGCCTTACCAAACTTTGGGCGCCATGTAGTGTAGTTCCTATATTCCCAATAGGCTCTGCGCATTGGAATTACATAAACTGTAGTTTAGACGTAGGACTGAGGTCGACTAGGTCTCTACTGAATATGTTAGACTTAATTATGAATGCCAGCTAGCTCAGAGGTCACTAGAAACTTTCTCGAAGGAACAGGAAAGAGTTAACTTTCCTGATTAGACAAGAAGGGATTAGTTTCTGACCACCGCATAAACATGACAACTTTGCTCCCTCCAGAATAAGGAGTATATCTCCAGAGTCGTGTGAAAACAGTAGATAGCTATTTCACTCAGTCAATCGTGCATGCTTAGTTTCACCAGAGTGCAGAGAAATAGAGAGACAGGCGCTTTCTATAAAAGGTGTTATTTATTGAGCAGTCTTCTTTCTCATGCAAGAGAAGTGAATTGCCACAATTGCAATGCTTGTCATAAAGTAAAGTGCGTACAGTAAAAGGAGTATTATGAAATAATACTGTAAAAGCATTTATATGGTTTCTGAGCCATATGATACTTAAAAACAGATAAAATATATACAATACATGCAATGATAAATGTTGACTAAACGTACTCAACTGGTGCTTCTATAATACACCTACCCCAGTGTACCTAACCTAAGCCTAGTACGTGGAAGGAGTAAGTGAGCTGCAGTTAAAGTTAAGTTAGTTTTGCCAAGAATCTGAATCAAGAATTCTCTTAGGATCTAATCCGCTCCGTACCTTGGTTTTAGAATGAAGGAGGTCTTGTATCTCTTTCTCAGGACTCGATCTCCCAGCAACCTGCAAGGGTGACTGGAAACACTGGAGCTGGATTTCTCGGCAGGAGAAAAGACAGCGTCTTTCTCAGTGCGTCAAATGGGAGGGTCGGCTTCCTTCGGCACTCGCATCAGCTGGGCTTTGGGTAAGTAGATAGCCGCTCTGCTCCAAACCACCGTGTGTTTGCTTAAGGCAAATGCTGGTATATTTTAATTTTAATTTTTAATTTTTTTTTAAAAACCTTTATTTTAGCATTCAGTAGAAATACAAGCATGGGCCTACAACCGCGGGGGCCGGCCGCTAGACAAATTAAATCGTTGATATCACAATACGACACAGCTCATCAGCCGACAACCCAAAGGTCCGGCAGCGATTCAGAATAAAACTTGTATTGGAATGCATGACTGGATTGCAGGATAAGACAGAGGTTTCATTTTATATTATATAAGAGAGGATCAGGTGCCATACAATCGAACAGGAGAATGAGGGGGGCAGGGTAAAAAACAGGATATACATGTAATGACCACTATAATGGAGATTTGGCGCCAGAGCATATAGGTCGGTACAAAAGAGCATACAATATACATTTCCATGTTGCGCCAATACTCGAGGCCTGCCCGCCCATAAATCAGGATGTCATAAAAGCAAAAGCACGAAATACAAGCATACGATAAGAATACGAATGATTCGTAGTTATACTGACCCTACGAGAAAAGAGAGAAAAAGAGGAAAAGGCCATAGAAAATAAAAAAGGCAAAAAAAAAAAAAACCTCCAGCCCCCCACCCTGCACCCCTGCAAATGGCTACAGCCTAACCCCACCAGCAGCGTGACTGTCGCCCCTAATAACAAAAACCCCAAAGGTAGGAAAAGAGAGAACGGAGGAGGGCATATCCATGTGGGCTCCCAGCCCCTTTTAGACCCCCCGCCTGAAATAGCCACCCCATCACTAACAGACAAACTTATGGCAGCAATGTAGAAAAGTTAGAGGGTACCGTGAGACACCGCCCAGCCTCTTAGAGCAAACAGTTGCAGGTCCAACACTTGTAAAAGCCATTCCAACCCATCCCGATCCAGCCGATCTTAACCTTGGCCCTTCCGAACAAAAACACAAACCCCCTCCAGAGAGACGCAAAGGCACACAAAGAGGCAATAAAGGAGAAAAGAGTCAGCAGAAATCAGCCCATGGCTACCTGCAGGCAGTGAGTCCTCAGGAACTGTAGATGCAGACGAACTCTCCATCAGAGATGAACAGTCCCAATGTGTCTTGAACAGGATTCGTAGCTTCACCAGGAAGGAAGAATATGACCACAAATTAGATGGAAAGTCACAAACAAAAGTCTCCGGGAGGGGAACGCCTGACGATGTCTCCAAGGCCGGTAGTGGTGGAGGGTTCAGCAATATCATGACATCCTCGGTAACACCGTCCACCAGGGCACCATCCGATGGTTCCAGTACTCGTTTCTTCACGGGGTTCTTGCACAGAGTCAAAATGCCTGCGTTTGGAATGGCTGCAGAATACCGTTTCAACAATAAGGCCGGGCCCGGTTCCACCAGGAGCATTTCAGATAGGCGATTGTCCAATTTGCTCAACAAAGAATCCACATGTGAGCCGAATGCCCAAAGTTCTGCCAGTATTTACCTCAGCGATGGCTCATGCACCGATCGGTCCATATTCTCGTGCTCGATATCAATCTCTATCACCTCCCTGGGGGATACCGGCATCCTCGGGGGGGGGGGGGACAGACAGGATCTCGAACGTGCAGATGCGAAGGGTGACCAGTCTGTGTTCGCAGCCACGGTCAACCCAGTTAAGGCCGCAGGCTGGTAACCCCGAACCACCGAGCCCCGGAGGGAGCAAACCGGGTCCGCAGGGCGGGGGGTCCCCACCCGCAGCCAGCAGCACGCATACTCACTCCTCCATTGATACTGATTAATGACAACGATCGCCACCAAATCCGGGCTGAAACAAAGCCTCCACTCCAGTCGACCGGGCCCAGCCCGAGTCTCCTGGCCGATGTTGTTGGACTACAGCCCGGCTGTGAAAGTACACCAGGCCCCGACTTCACCGCTGGAGCAGGCCGCAAACTTAAACTCGATTTCACCATCGGAGTGCGGGACAGTTCATGCACACAGAGGCTAGGCGTTAAATCAGGATAACATGGAGCCTAAGCAGCCATCTTGCTTGCTGACGTAGCTCCTCCTCAATGCTGGTATATTTATACCTGGAAGGCGCCGTGTTTTACGTAAGGTTGGACATAAGACATCACTAAGAACTGGCAGTTCTTTCAGGACTCTCAGGAGTACTAGGACAAATCAAAACAGAAGCAGGGGAAATTCCCGAGCTGCTGGAGGTTTGGTTTGTTTAAATAACGCGTTGTACTTTCTAGGAGTCTAGGGAAGTAGCCTTGCCGTATTTGGACTGCATCGGCTATGACTAAATATGGATATGATTCTTATGCCTTTATAAGGATATGGGGCTAGATGTAGGTAACTTCTATTCACCGACTCATATATACAGAATTTTACCGATTCGGTATTTATGAATCGGTAAATATGAAGCAGGGAGATGTAGGTATATTTTAATCTGGAATTACCGAATCGGTAACTTTCGGTATTTACCGATTCGGTAAATACCGAATCAGTATTGCCCATTGATTCCTATGGGCCTTGAAGCCCATAGGAATCAATGGGCAATACCGATTCGGTATTTACCGAATCGGTAAATACCAAATCCTGCAAGGGTGCAGGGGGTGTCACTTTGACACCCTCCAGCACCCCAGATACAGGCATGCGTGACATGTGGCACACATACATGCCCTAAGGGCATGTCTGTGTGTCACATGGCACAGGTGTGCATGCACAGATGTGCAAGCACACCTGAATTAGGTAATTTACCACCCAATTGGATTGGGTGGTAAAATACTGATTCTTAAGGGCCTGTGACACTCTTAGGAGTGTCACCTACATGTGGATTTACCGAAACGGTAAAATTACTGATTCGGTATTTTACAGAATCGGTAAATTTACCAAATCGGTAAATTTACTGATTCTGTAAAATGATGGCCCCTACATGCCAAATCCTAAATACCGGTCGGTAACGGCCGAAATCGGCCGTTACCGACCGGTATTTTCTCTCCTACATCTGGCCCATGATTTGTTATAACCACATAAGGGCATAAATCTGGAATAGTTAATTAGGGTCCTAGATTTTGTTCACAACAAGTGGACCTTCCCAGAAGCCGTAACTATTGCACAACACGAACCTTACATGCATGGACAGAGCATTTTCTCATGGAAACAAGCTCACTGTTTGCAAATGGTCCCTTGCTTTTATTTGCAGAGCTAATAGCTGACACCGATCTTCCAAGAGGACAGTTTCTCACACATGGACAGCTCATGGCAGATTGCCGCTGCACCCTGTACATGACCGTCACCGATCCAACTACACACCCCGTCCTTCATGCTATCCTACAGATGGGCATCGGTCGTCATATAGTAACCTGGTTATATAAGGCAATACGAGAGCTTGGCACAGTTACACTCGCCCCCTTTGGGAAAAATGGGAGACAGAATTTCAGGAACCACTCCATGATAGAGGGTGGGAAAAAGCATTGGAATTCCCCTAAAAAGTATCACTGATTCAAAAATATACAATACTTCCTTTTACATCTCTTCTATATAATGCCAGAAACCCTTCAACGATACTAACAGAACGTGCAATTCTTATGCCCAAGATGCCAAGAACCTACTGCGACCTTTCTCCATATGTTCTGAAGTCTTTTGACACTACAATCCTACTGGAGCACGATTCACATCACAATGAGTGAGGTGACTCGGCTCACGCACATTGCAACCTGGGAAGCCAGTGCATTAGGCATATGTAAGCATCGGAAACACCATAAAGTAGAAACACGATTTGCATCCCGAGCCCTCTTGCTATCCAAATGAAGCATCACTATGCACTGGAGGACCCCGGCGAGCCTCCACTGGCTGCTTGGAGAGGAGCTGTTACTAAATGGGGAGCATCAAAGGAAGATGCGCTAAGACACAATTAAGTCTGCGGCACCGGCTGTAGGAGAGTAGGATCTGCTTCTTATAGGTACCCCCACTTTTTGCTGCAGTTTCACTGTTTTTCGACTTTAATCTGGCTGGAGCCCTGCTATCCAGGAATTTAGCCTAGCTGCTTCCTCTCTAAAATGATTCTATGTACTTTAGGTACACTCCAGTTTGGTTACTGGGGTACCCTTATGAGTACCAAGGGCATAGGTACCCCAGAGGTCTACCAGGGGCTGAAGCATGCATTATGCCACCCCTGAGCAGCTTTTAAAATGACACCACAAGTCGGCTACTGCAGCCTGTGTAAGTTAGTGTATGCATCCCTTACTTAGATAAAGGTTCCCTATATCTACCTTATATCACTACACATATAAACCTATCAGTCTCCCCTATAGCGGGCCTTATCAATCCTGAAGGCAGGGTGCTGGGTTTTGTGTGAGAGGGTGCCCATGCATTAGCAGGGCCCCTCTGCAGCCTTCGGAATCCATTCTTCGGGGTTGTCCTGTGATGCAGCCAGACCAAATACTCTTAAGTGCATTATAACCTTGCTGTAAATGCTAACTTTGGAATGGCTGCAAGGAAACATGTTGTATTTGGTGTCAAACACTTTGGAATCATACCCCCCTGCCAGTTCTGGCAGTGGGGGTATGATCCCACCCTTCTAGAGGGAGAGACATGTACACACCGTTACACCTGGTACCAATTTAAAAGAACCCTGGCATCACAAAATGTATGCCACAGACACAAGTCTGACCTCCTGCTGCTAGACGAAACTCCAGCAGGGGATGCCTGGACAATAGGTTTCCTGTCACAGGGAGGTGTCACCACCTCCCTGACAGGTTTTAGTGCATTGGGGCTGGGTGGGTGCACTCCAAGAGTGCTTTGAAGTCAGCACTGGGGGCACATTTTGTGTCCCTGTGCATAGCCCAGTTCAAACCGGTTGCAGGGGCAACCAGCCCCTGCTTTGGCACGGAATTGGACAAAGGAAATGGATGTAGCCACCCCTCTTTCCAAACCCTCCCATAGGTGGGTCCCCAGAGTTTGTCCAACCCCTTCCTTGGGTATAAGATAAGAACCCATGGCAACAGGACTTTATATTACACCTGGACGAAACTCGGATACTGACTCCTGGAACTTCGCCGATCTGCACAACGCTGGATGACTGAGGAATCTCCCTTGGAGTAAAGGAGTTACTCCCCTGAAGTAAATGCCAAAGACACATCTGACCGGTTTGTATCTCCCAAGCTCCCGTCGGCGGGTACACTGTAGTGGTGCAATCAAGGGACAGCGCTGGATCCGCCTAATGGCTTAAAGCAATGCACAATGGCAGACTGGAGCCATATCTGGATCCCTACCACGGCAGCAAGCTGGAGAGAATCATATGAGCGATCGTGCTCTCTATCCTCGGGTATCGTCCCGTTTTTGCTAAGACCGTTTACTGTCATGGCAGCGAACTTGAGTATACAACAAACATGAGTACGCTTCTAATCCTCGGGTACCGTCCTGTTTGGTTATAAATTGATCTCTATTACGGCAGCAATATCGAAGGAATCTCAGTAAAGATCACGCCTCTAATCTCCATATATGGCTCCAGTCTGCCATTGTGCATTGCTTTAAGCCATTAGGCGGATCCAGCGCTGTCCCTTGATTGCACCACTACAGTGTACCACTGGGTCAACTGTAAGTGCATTTATCCTATTACTCACGTATGGTGGTCACTCATTACTATCTAATCCACGAGTCTACACATGTCCAGAAGTCCCACACTGCCCAGTCCTGACGAGACCCATCATTTTGCTAGGGTCGAAACCCCGTCGACTCCCCCTGAAAACGAACCTTACAAACAGTGCCTATGATTTGAGATAGCTACTGTGACATGCATTGTTGTCATTATCATTTACTTGATGGTCGTTTTCTTTTCCTTGTACAATATTCCTTGAAAAAACCCTGTATATCACACCCCTTTGTATAACTTATTGCATTTTTTTGGCTCTCACTTTTACACCGTGGGTCACCTCTGCACTTGTGATTATGAACACTACATGTATGTAAATATTGATGGATTATTTAAACAAAATAGAACAATAATGATGGTTGAAATCTAAGTGTGTAGAGCTTTTTCTTTTTCTGACATCCCTTTAAACCATTGAAGTGTTATTAATTAACATATGCTGTATCGATTATTAGTCGTACATTTGTTGCACCACTGGAACCAATGTTTCTGATATATAGTGTAAACCCTGGTTCCTAAGTGAGTAGGGTCTCCTTGTTTTTCCTGTGGCACACCGGGCACACGGCGGGCTCAACATTTAATTATTTTAAAAAAATGCTCCCAGTGCCCGCCGCGTGCGGGTGTGCGGCGGGCCCAAAGAATGACACCTGGGCCCGCTGCACACTAGGCACGCGGCGGTCCCAACATTTCATTATTAAAAGAAATTGCCTCTAGGATTTGCCGCGTGCCCCATGTGCGGTGGGCCCAAAGAATAACACCTGGGCCCACCACACACCGGGCACGTGGTGGACCCAACATTTCAATATTTTTAAATAAATCCCCCCAGGGCCCGCCGCATGCCACGTGTGCGGCGGTCTCAATGCCACCTGGGCCCGCTGCACACCAGGCACACAGTGGGCCCAATAACAATAAGGCAGCACAGGTCAGGAGCAGGAGACCTACCTGGTAACACCTCAATGCCAGCCAGATGACAAGAAGAAAGAAGCAGCAGCAGGGCAGGTGAGGGGTGTAAATAAGCACTCCACCTCGCCTGCCTGCTGTGAGGACCCGAGGACCCCTCCTTCTATTGGCTCCATGGCGAGAGCCACCGGGCCAATAGAAGGGGCAGATTTAGCAGGCGGTTTTGTAAAAATCACAGCATTTTTACAAAACTGCCGATTTTGCTAAATCCTGGAGGGTCTGCCCATTGTATATTGTGCTGTTTACTGAAGTTCTATTGCATTTAAAGTGTGTACTTTGCTCTGTACTCTCATAAAGAGGTTACTAGAGAGTGTTTAGTAATAAATACATATATTTTATATATATACCTTTAATTTAGACATTCAAGAGGTTATAATCTGGTAAATCAAGCTGCTTTACACTCCTTCAAGACTTAGCCTGAAGACTGCTCTCCATAGCTACCACTAGGATAGATTTCTATAAAGGTTGTCTTAAACCTATCATCAATAATGGTTGTTTGGACTGGTGCAATGTGCCCACTATAACTAGTGGACAGCAAATGCCAGGCCAACCTCTCACACCTGCAGCATCACATCTCCAAGCAGTGGGCGACACTGCTTCACACCTTGAAGCATACTATGCCACATGCAATATCCCCACAGATAACACCAACCTCCCCTCAAGCCCTTAAGGAAGAATCTCACTCAAGCAGCGAATGGGATAACCAACTCATTGCACCTAACACGTACGGCACGGACGAAGGACAAATGTAAGCAATAGAGCTCACACCTGGTTAATGCATACTTTCTTGAGACCTGCTTCAAAGTGACTAGGAACTAGAACTCACAGCAATTCACATGTACGTTAAGCTACATACATTTCCTTTTACCCATTTTATCCCAGTTGATTTCACCCTCAGCTCTAGTTATGTTCCCCATTGCAGCACATCTAATAAAAACCAATGACAGACGACAAATACAGCTATTATGTACACAATGTATCTATATTCAACAATGTACAAGTGTACTGTGGGAGACTATAACAATGCTTACAGCAGAAATGATAATGTAATAAAATGCACGTACAAATTCTTGCATAAGATTTGATTGCTAACAATGTTGTCTATTATATGTGTGCAATAGAAATCAAATAAAAAGAATAAACGAAAAAATGTAGATAGCCATATCGCCACGTGGATGATGATAGAGACGACATTTGTACATAGTGCGAAAATTGACCTGGTAGATGATGATCAAGGCATTGTGGTAATGTGCGAGTCTAGATGTGTAAACAAGTTTAGTTTCAGAGAAACTAATCCAACATTGTAGCGCACGCCATATGTGCAAAAGGTTATTGCTGGAAAATAGGACAATGTAAGAAATGAGCTGCTTCGCTACAAGGAACTAACCCGGTAACATAACACACTGGTGCATTGCATTGTTTTTCCGGTGCCTCAACTCCCCTGGCTTTGCACCATCTTTGATTTTTGACGCATCTAAGGTACTTTGTTCTAAAACGAATGCGTCCATTCATTTCTATGGACTAAACTTGATTAATGCTTTAAAAGTGATATTTTGATTTGTGTATGTTGGATTTTTGTTGTTTTGGTCTTGTTTTATTTAGATAAATATGGGCTATTTTTCTAAAGTGGTGTGGACTCCTGTGTGTTCTTGTGTGTGTGTGTACACATTTGTGGTTGTGTACACGTGTGTGTGTACACACAAATACACATTGCCTCTAAGATAAGCCTGACTGCTCGTACCAGAGGGTGACCAGGGGTTATCATCGCTGTGTGACTCCCTTACCCTGACTAGAGTGAGGGTCCTTACTTGGAGAGGGTGCACACCACTGCCAACTAGAGACCTCATTTCTAACAATGTGCTTGACACAAATCAACTTTACCTCACGACAATCTCAGCTAAAGTTTATTTTTAACTTTATTAATTTCTATACCTCTTACACCTAATGTGAGGGGAAGCTACAGTACTGCCTTTCTGGAGGGCTGTGTATACCATTGTAAATGATTTGTCAATATATTTTACATTTCTATATGGATAGTTCAATGCATTCCTCACAGTATGCTAAAGTCTGTAATTTAAATGCCACTAGTGGACTTCAGCTCACATTGTGCCACCACTAGAGTAACGGTGCAAAATATGACTACAGGCCTGCCACCATTTACCTGTCTGTGGAGGTTTAAACTGCAAACTCAACCAGTCAAAGTAAACTCTTTTGACAGGCCTACACCCTCCTTTTAAATATAAATAAGTCACCCCTAAGTAGGCCTTAATGCCCAATAAGGTAGGGAGCATAGGCTTTTCAAGTAGAGCATGTACAAGTTTAATGTTGAACATGTCCTTAGTGACAGGACCAGGGACAGCCCGTGATCATGGGCAAAAGGAGTGTTGCCCCACCATCAATGGGAAGAAAGAGAAGGAAATTCAAACAGCCTGTGTTAAAAAAAAAGCTTATTTGTGGGAGAGGGGGTGGGGGGGGGGGGGGGTTAGTGATTGTTGCTAGAACTGGAGAGCTCGAAGCATGTGTGGAGTCAGCAGAACTCCATTCAAGTAATAGCAGGGGTGGAGCAGGCTGATGAGGGCAAGGAAGGAGTGACTGGTGACCTGTTAAGTGTGGACTTCCCCCTCCTCCACTATCTCCCACTGCTGGTTTGTTTTGTTTGAAAGTACTTGGCATTACCCTCGCTGTACTGAAAATACACTGACACTGTACTGTATCTATATATAAACATCTGTTTAATAAAAATTGTAAAATTAAAAGCTAATGGCCATGCTGGAGGGGGAGTACACACTCTTGTGCTGGCTTTTAGTTTCATTAGTTGGAGAAGTTTGAAAGCACGATGTACAGAGGACAAACTCTTCGTCTTCATCAGCTCAACCTCCTTATTAGTGGGTGTTTCTATTTAACCTAACTTTCCTTGAAAATGGAAATGGCTGACCTATTCACCCAGCGGTGTTTTGCATGTACTTCAAAGCGTCTGAGTAATCATAAAATGAGAACTTGACAATTGTCCTCATGCTGCAGGTCCGTGTGTTCTTTCAGGAACGCGTTTTTCTACTTTAGCTATAGGCATTTGGCCGCAGCTTGTCAGAGGAAGGGCAGGCAGAGATGAACATTCAGATAAGTTTGGACAGAAAGAAACAGGGCTTCCCCTTCTCCCTAGCATGAGAACTGAATTGAGGAGAGAGTGTGGACACATGCTGGATGACACTTCATTCTCTTTTCCTTTTTCATTTATGTTGAGAACACACATTATTCATTGAAAAATTATGTTAAACTGTTTTTATAACCAAGTTAGATGGCTGGGACTCAGAGCGTCCATCTTCCACCTTATACCTCAGGCACAAAGAACATCATATGTGATGTTCCACAAGGGTCCTTACTGAGTCCAACCTTGTTCGACACATATATTGCTCCACGGCCATGCTTGTCAAATCCTATGGTATAAACATAATATCATACGCTGATGACACTCAACTCATCCTGTCCCTGTCTTCAAACCTCACTAACACCAAAAACAATTTCCACAGGTGCATGACTAGCATAGCCAGCTGGATGCAAAACAAAAGACTCAAACTCAGAAACACCTTAACACAGGATGACTCCTGGTGGGTAGCAGAACTGGGCCCCTTACCCACTCCCACAGACCACGCCAGAAAACGTGCCATCATACTCAACAAGCTCACCATAAAGAAGCAGATAAATTCTGCCTCCTCACCCTCCGCATGCTCCGGAAAATATTCAAATGGCTCCCCATCAACACCAAATGCACCATCACCCAAGCCCTCGTCACCAGTGGCCTGGACTACAGAAACTCACTCTACTGGGGTACCACCTCACAACTTCTGAGCAGACTGCAAATTATCCAAAATGCTGCAGCCAGGCTCATAGTCGTCCTCCTGAGAATAGCCCATATCACCCCCCCACCTCTGAGCTTTCCACTGGTTCCCCATCTAAAAAAGTGCCAGTTCAAACTACTGACCCACGCCTACAAGGCCATGTACAACAAAGGACCAGTTTGCCTCAGCCATAGATTTCACTTCCACCAACCTGGCAGACAACTATGTTTCACCTCGCTCTCCCTTGCCCACACGCCCCACTTCCACAAAAGCAGAAGCACACCCTCTCCTTCCTGGCCGCAAGACCTGGAATGGCCTCCCACACCATCTCCGGACTGCACCCACCTTACAGAAGTTCAGAGATGGCCTAAACACCTGGATGTTCTACTGGAAACTCCCAGCAGTAGCCCTACTTTCACTGATATCCCTGAAATTACGGTGGATGATATAAGATCACTCCTCAACAATATAAAAACTGGATCCCCCCTTGACCTTCTCCCTCCGAGAGTAATGAACACTCTGAGCACAGCTCTCTGCCCTGCTATTCAAAAAATCTTGAATCTCTCTTACAAAGAAGGTAAACTTCCCCAGCAATGGAAAGAGGCAGTAGTGAATCCCATTCGAAAAAACTCCACCCACCCGTGGACAGAACTCTCCAATCTCCGTCCTATCTCTCTTCTGCCCCTCCTGAGTAAACTGGCCGAGAAACATGTCAACACCCACATGTCCAGTTTCATAGAGGCGACAGGGGGCCTGGACCATTCACAATCTGGGTTCAGGCCCAACTACAGCATCGAATCAGCACTCCTCTCCGTGACCGACAACATCAAGATGTCACAGGATAGAGGAGGCTCAATGATTTTGGTGCTGTTAGACCTGTTGGCCGCCTTTGATACTGTGTCTCACAAGATCCTCATGAGCCGTCTAAAGGGAGTGGGCATTGGAGGTCAGGCCCTTTCTTGGTTGGAGAGTTTCCTGTCCGGGCGCTCACAATCCGTCAGCTTGGGACCCTATCGTTCCTCCTCAAGTGTGCTCACGAAGGGGGTGCCACAGGGCTCATGCCTAAGCCCCACATTGTTCAATGTGTACGTGGCCCCCCTCGCTGAGATTGTGAGGAAATATGGATTCACTCTGGTGTCTTACGCTGACGACACCCAACTCCTCTACCCTTTCCATTCTCTCAGCGCTAATGTCAGGGAAAATTTCGCCGAAGGAATGAGGGCTATTTCCAATTGGATGGCTTCCAACCGCCTCCAATGCAACGTCGGCAAGACGGAATTGATGCTCTTTGGAAAAGCCTCTATACTGTGGTCCCCTGAGTGGTGGCCCCTGGATCTAGGTCTGGTACCTTCCCCAAAATCAACAGTAAAGAACTTAGGGGTGAAGTTAGATCAAAATCTAACCTTAAAAGAACATGTGAACGTGATTGCGGGGCATGTTTCCATACTATTGGACTGTTGAGACGAATCTTCCCCTATCTCCCGGACAATTACAGAAAGACCCTTGTACAGACCATGGTAATAAGTCGCCTTGACTACTGTAACGGGCTCCTGATACAGGCCAATGAGGATGCCATAAACCGTTTACAGGTGGTACAGAATACGGCGGCAAGATTGATTCTGAATGCCCCCCCAAGAACCCCTTCCAAGCCTTTACTAAAAAAACTTCACTGGCTCCCAATACGGCAACGTGTCAAATTTAAAATCTGTTGCACCGTCCACAGGTGCCTATACGGGAATGGCCCCAAATATCTGAGTCAAACACTACACCCCTACAAACCAGATAGATCCCTACGCTCAAGTAACCAATTGCTGATAAAAACCCCTCTTGTAAAAAAAACCAGACAGGGCGGCCGTGCCTTCTCTTTGGTGGGGCCCACCCTATGGAACAACCTGCCCTTCAGCATAAGACAAATTTCCAACCATCTCGCTTTCAGGAAAAAGTTAAAAACCATACTGTTCCTAGAAATATAATTGGATCGTTCTGCTTACCAGATTTCAGCTCACTTACTACAATTCCTCTATATGTACATCTAAAACGAGCAAAGCGCGGAGATACCCCGTAAGGAGTTTATTCTTGCGCTATATAAGAAATTAAATAAAATAAATAAATACCCCAGCGCCGAGATATTCTCACAGTGATTAGCAGCACTATACAAATCATTGATTGATTGATCATAAAAATGTGAAACCGAAAGCGCAGCTTCATGCTGTTTTGTAGTCATTAATGGAAAATCTCAGCACAGATGGAAGTAACGAATAATGTAAAGATCTGCATGTTTTCCTTTTAAAGTATGTGACTAGAGCAACAACCAAACAACAAATAACTGCTTGTGTGATTTGTTGCTGCAGTCGTGGATGGCTTGTGATAAATTAGCAAATCACACAAAATGAAACAAGTCCTAATCCATGGCTATTTCCCACACAGGAAGTTATTTGAATGCCTCTTAAGAGTGACATTTTATCTTCCACAAACAAGTTTTTAATAATTTTGTTCAAAAAGAACTCTTTTGGAACAGAGCTTTTTTCATATTAGATGAGTTAGGATCAGCTACGATTTTTGAGATATATATGTAGCCAGATTACTTTACGCCCCAACACTTTCAAATATCACCAGCCACTACTGTACAAGACCCCAACATCTATTTTCACTGCAACAGTTTGAGCTGTCCATAGGAATGTATTGGGGGGTGAAAATTAAAATTAAATAATGTTATCTCTGGCTAGGAACCAGCTAAAAAGTTATCTTGGACTTTCTAAAATATGTATTGTAAATTCAATTCACTGGTAAAGTCGGATTTGTATTAGATATTTTACAAAACTTACTTAAAACCTCTATAAGCCCATTAGCATGAGCTTCCAACTGTCACTAAGGAGCTGAATATTGCCTTGATAAAGTGACAAAGGCCTTGGTGTTCTGTTCCTCTGAAAGAATGGCCATCTGGGCAGTGGTCAGAAACGTAATAATCTTCAAAATGGCCTACCTTGTCACAGACAGATGTAGCTAATACCTGGGCCAGGCACCTTTTTTCCCAGGCCCAGTGGGAGGGTTCCACCCAGAACTGGTTTTGAACGACCTCAGAGGAGGGTTTGCTCATTTCCTGGGGCATAATAGCTCTGCAGAGTGAAGAAAGGATCTGCTATCTTGGTTTTAGGCGGAGAGGGGCACTATGGGATTGTTTGCAGTAGGGCACATAGGAACTGCCACTGAATTAGGTAGGGTTATCTCTTGAAATGTTTTCCCTATTGGTTAGCGAGGGGCTAGGTGTAAATGTGGCACCCATAGGCACCCTCTTTAGGACACTAATGGACCTGTGGAAGACTGAAGGCTGGCACCTGCTTTGGTCCCCTAAGACCTGCACCTGCACCCATTTGTACATATGACAAAAAATTATACCAAGGGTCAGTTGGCTAATAGCATGTTAAGCTACATGAACACAAAAGCTGAAAAAAGTTTGCTTCCCTGGAAGAGCCATGCTGACTAGTTTTAACTGCACCTGCCCTTGACTCTGCTTGTGGCTTCTGTTGGAGTGTTTCCTGGCCCCCAAGTGCTCTTCTTGAGGTATTGCAACCTTTGGCTGGTATCAGAGTCTACTCCTCCTACCTGACCCTAAAAACATGGGACTTAGAAACTTTCCCCCAAATTTCTGCATGAAGAACTGCTGCAGGATTGTCTGGCAGATTGGTGCTTCCAGTAATTCAGTAGGCCTTGCCCTGCTGAAGAAATCCAACTTCCAGAAAAGACTCTAAGTCCAAAGATAGAACTCTTCACCAGGTCAGATGCTAAGCAGCATCTGATAGCCTTTGATAGCTTCCTGGCCACAAAATCTGGACTTTTCCAGCCCTAAGCTTTTCTTCCTGCCTTCGTCGACTGCTTCACTGAGACCTCTCTGTCGTGAACAAGCCTGTCTTTGGATCCAGCCTGCAGCCTTGTCCCTGCTGAGGAATCTACCTTTTTGGAAGGATAAATGTCAAACCTGGACCAGTCCATTCTGTTGTAAGGAAGGAGGTAAAAGGGGAATTGACACAAAGAGCCTTAAGTTCACTCATATGTCTAGCCGGTGTTATGGCTATAAGCAGACTGCCTTTAAAGTCAGAAGTCTTAAGGGACAGTTGTGCAGCAGGTCAAAAGGGGTGCAAAATAAGAAAGTGAGGACTAAGTTCAAGTCCTACTGAGGAACCATTAATGTTGCAAACCTTTTAAAAAATCCCATCACATAATAACAGAGGCTGATCCTGCAGCTACAAATAAAAAGCCAAAATAGCTGATAAGTAGCCCTTAACAGTGCCCAAAGCAAGTACTTGCTGGGCTAAGGACAGCACGACAATAAAACTTCAGATAACTTTACCTGTAATGAGCCAATTTGTGGGCTGATGTACCAATCCACAAACTGTCTTGCCTGCTGTCTGGCATACACTGATTTGGTGGAGAAGCGCCCCTTTACTTCCAAAATGACATTGACTACGGGATGCAGGTTGAACAAGGTCATCTGTTACCCTTTAATCTCCAACATGGAGATGCAAGTGCGCGAAAGATGTTCCAGGTAGCACTCTCCTGCCCCAATCACCATTCCTTAGGATGACTTGGGCCTGGATGTTTCTGAACTTTTTCTGAACTCAGGGCAGTGGTGGGAAGGCATACAGAAGTCCTGAGTTCCATTCTAGATGGATAGCATCTTTGAGCAAGAGCTGCTTTGGAAAGTTCAGTGCGCAGACATTGCACTTTATTGCTAGTGGCTAAATGATCTATGCAGGGTTCTTCCCAATTGCTGCACAATGGCATGTACCAACTCTGGATGCAACAGTCATTTGTTAGGTGCCTGCAGCTGAGTTATTCTGCCTGGCATTTAAAGATCTTGTCAGGTGGTTCACCACCAGAGATATCCCTTGGCGATCCAGATACTTCCAGAGGTTCATAGCCTCCTGGCACCTGACCCAGGACACAATCATTTTTTGCCACCTCCTCTAAAATCTCAGTATGAACTCAGAGATTTCCCTGAAGTTGTGCCCATGGGATATTAGGTTCCTCTTGTAGGAGGCTGGCTCAGTAGATGGTGTACACCTATTGCTGATACACCTGCCACTGAGTCCAGGCAACCTTTAGTGATCGTTTAGGAGGTCCCTGATAACCAAAGCTCTCAAGGAATAGCTGTATGGAGCAGCGAAGGCTTATTCTGGAGGGTGTAAAGAAGGTACATTTACCATACAGTCAGTCAGTGAAGATCACACAAGAAAGAACCACAGTCAACACTAAAACTACTTTGGTATTTCTCCTACCCGGAGATATCTATACACAACAAACAATACCTCAAAACAGGTATGCAGGAGACTGGCTTAGTGTATGGTACTCACATATGTAAGTGTAGCACCCTGCACTAATCCAGACAACCCTTATGGTGATTTTAGTGGTCTTAGACAACCTTAGAAAAACTCTGTAAGTGTTTCTTTAACCAACACTTAATCATATGGTATGAATTAAGTGAAAAAGAACCACACAGTGTAGTTATGAAAATTATGTATTTATTATTAACAAGCACTAACACAAAGTATTATCACCTACCCAGAGATATAACCCTACACAAAATACTTTGTCAATAGAATATGTAAATATCACAGAATACACCGTGGTCTCCGGCGGGGGGTGTTGGGGAGGGGGTGGGGGGGGGCAAACGGTAGGTCTGGCTCCGTTAGGCGGAACACTCAGAGATATTTTGGGCACGTAATTTCATTGAACTCTGTCAACAAAAGAGCGAGAAATAGTTTCCATACATCTCTAAATGTGGTTTCCGAGTTTGTCAAGGTGGCAGTAATACGCTGCATCCCTAGGATGTACCATATCCTATCCTATGTAACCAGTCTGTATGTATGGGTGTTGTCTGTGTCCCCCAGTGTGTCAGAATTTTTTGGAGAGCTACTCCCAAAGCTAGCCCATCTGTCTTCCCCTGAGATTTTTAAGTGGATATGTCACGGTGTTAGGCAAGCCCAACACCACATACACTGTCAATATTGGGATCTGTGTATCAAATTGTTGATCTAGGTCATACAGAATTCTGGACCAATATGACATCAGGGCCTGACAATCCCACAACAGATGCAGGAGGGTCCCCTCTTCTCTGCATCCCCTCCAACATGTTGGGCTCCGATCTGGGTTGCCCCAGTTGAGATGGTTTGGCTTAAGATACCAATTTGTAGCTATTTTGGTGGCCGTCTCAACACTGGCAACATTGCGTGCTGTATGCTTAGCCCTGTAATAGATTCCTCCCCACTCTTTCTTTGATAAGTCTCTTTCAAGTTCCTTCACCCATCTTTTCTGCCTAGTGTGTAGGTTGCTCTGGCGCCGAGTGCCTAAGCATAGCATACAGTTCAGAGATCAGTCCCTTATCATTTTCCTTCGTATCCAACCATTTTTCATATTGCGTTAGTTTGAGGCTAACCTGTGGGTGTATGCCGGGCTGGAACACCCAATGCTGAAGCGGTAAGTAGCGCAAGCTTTCCATCTCGTAGTCTTGTCGAATCTGTGGGAATGGAATAATTCCTTCCACATTAAACAAATGCCCTGCTGATATGCCATGTTGCGAAAGCCTTGTCTTCCATTCCTGGAGTGAACTCTCCATTCTCATTGTGATTGGTGACCTCTGTAGGCTTTGGGGTCTGTTTGAGTTCTTTAAAAAGGGGACCTTCCACAGAGGGAGCCCAGCTAAAGCTTTATCCTAGAAAAGCCATCTTTTTCAGACTCAGATCTATTCCATTCTACAAAGTATCTCCGTTGAGCTGCCTTGAAATATTCTAACAAATTTGGGAAACCCAAATCCCCGCTCTCAGGACACATATCAATCAATTAATCAATCAAGAAATTTGTATAGCGCGCTACTCACCCGGAGGGTCTCAAGGTGCTTGGGGGTGGGGGTCCGCTACTGCTCGAACAGCCAGGTCTTCAGTTGCTTCCTGAAGGAGAGGTGGTCTTGGGTAAGACGGAGGTGGATGGGGAGGGAGTTCCAAGTCTTGGCCGCTAGGTAGGAGAAGGATCTTCCTCCCATGGTGGCTCTTCGGATTCGCGGCACGGTGGCGAGGGCGTGGTTTGTCGATTGTAGCTGGCGGGTGGGAGTGTAGAAGGTCAGGCGGTTGTTGAGGTACCTGGGGCCCAGGTCGTGGAGGGCCTTGTGTGCGTGGATGAGGAGTCGGAACGTGATTCTCTTGCTGACGGGGAGCCAGTGCAGGTCTCTCAGGTGTCCGGAGATGTGGCTGTGACTGCGGATGTCCAGGATGAGTCGTGCGGAGGCGTTCTGGATGCATTGGAGTCTTTTCTGTAGTTTGGCTGTGGTTCCTGTGTAGAGGGTGTTTCCGTAGTCCAGTCGGCTGGTGGCGAGTGCCTGGGTGACCGTTTTCCTGGTTTCGGTGGGGATCCAGCGGAAGACCGCAGATGACTTCGGTGGCCTTGGATCTGAACAGGGGGAGGCGGACTCTCTGGGTTCTCCCGGCGAGTAACGAGATGATCCACTCCAGTGCCTTCTCTTGGATTCCGATGTTGCTGAGGCGTTGTACTAGAGTGCGGTGGCAGACAGTGTTGAACGCTGCGGAGAGATCCAGGAGGATGAGGGCCGCGGTTTCCCCGTTGTCGAGCAGGGCTCGGATGTCGTCAGTGGCTGCGATGAGGGTGGTCTCGGTGCTGTGGTTGGCTCGGAAACCGGACTGCGAGTGGTCGAGGGATCCGTTAGTCTCGAGGAAGGCGGCAAGCTGTCTGTTGATGGTCTTCTCGATGACTTTGGCAGGAAACGGTGGGGTCTGCTGATGGTTTCTTCAGGAGGGCGCTGAGTTTGGCATGCTTCCAGCTCTCCGGGAAGGTAGCGGTGTTGAAGGAGCAGTTGATGATGTCTCAGAGTTGGGGTGCGATGACGGAGTCGGCCTTGTTGAAGACGTGGTGGGGGCATGGGTCGGATGGTGATCCGGAGTGGATGGTGTTCATCGTGTGGATGGTGTCTTCGGTGCTGACCGGGGTCCAGGCGCAGAGGGTGGTGGTGGGGGGCGTAGGTTCTGTGGTTGGGTGCGTGGTTTGTATATCCTATATCCCGGCACACGCGACCTAGCTTTCACCCAGACAAAACAAAGTATATCTCCTTGCAGGGGGCGCTAGAGGGCGCACACGCGGAATGGCTGCTTAACGCTGCTGCTCCCGCACCCTGGCCATCGATCCTTAATTATCCTCCGCCACAGATGACCGGCATCGCCCCTGACCCGGCCACTCGAAGCGCAACACTGTCCCCTGCACTCGTCCTGGAGCTCATCTAATTACCATCACCGGAGGCAGAGATCTGGCCGGGTGAAATTGGACCGGCGAGGGCCCTGATTGCTGCCGGGCGAGGAGGCCGGCTGTGGAGTTCCACGAGAGGTCGGCGCTTTCCACGCGGCTCTAGGCCTCGCCTGCCCCGGAGCTCGCGGTTCCTGTGTGAGCCCCGTCTTGTCCTTGGCTTGCTGTGCAACCTGGGGGTCTGCTGTCTGGCCGCTGGTCCCCCACTGCGGGCGGGTGCAGGGTGTGCCCGCATCGGACAATTGTACTGTGGAAACCGACCTGAGAACCGCCAAGGGAAAATCAGCTTTGACGGCGCCAAGAAATCCACGAAGGCAGTCCCTGCTGACCCTGGCTCCGGCGCCGCTTTCACCTCCACTCTTTCCTCTCCTGCCAAGGAACTCGACTTACACCACCTATTTCAGGAGATGCGACAGGGGTTTGCCACCGCGGTGGAGAAGGTGGATGGTGTAACCGCTAGACTCGACGCTTTGGCCCACAGGGTGGATCGGCATGAGGAACGACTCACGGCCACGGAGCAAAGTATCTCCGATACAGACGATGTCGCTTCCACTCATACCACTCAGTTAGCCCGCATGGACAATCTTCTCAGGATTTTAGCGGCAAAGAATGAAGATTTGGAAGCCCGTAGCCGACGCAACAACATCCGCGTCACGGGCATTCCGGAGTCCACTAACACGGGCAGGATGGAGCTCTACGTCGAGAAGATCCTCAAGGGGTCCATAGGCGAGGATGCTTTCTCTCCACAGTTCATTGTTGAGCGAGCACATCGGTCGCTGGCGCCTGTCCCTAAACCTGGCCTGCCACCCAGGCCAATCATTGCTAAACTGTTAAACTACTGTGACCGCGATGTTGCACTGAGAGCTGCTCGCACTCAACGGTCCCTTCAATACGATGGCGTTACTTTTTCTATCTATCCGGATTTCACCCCCATGGTGCAGGAGGAACGGCGTAAATTTCTCCCCGTGAAGAAGAAATTACGCGAAGCGCAACTGGATTATGCCCTACTCTACCTAGCGAAACTACGAATCACGCATCAGGGGAAGCAACGTTTCTTCACGAACCCCCAAAAAGCCGAAGACTACTTGAAATCACTCCGTAGGGCCAGAGGAGGCGACAATGCTGCTGCTGCTGACTTGGGGGATGATGACCCTTCTGCTGCGGAGAACGAACACTGACCATGAACGTCTATTTGAACTAAACCTTTGACTATCTAGCGCAGGTATACTGCCTATTCATCCTACATGCTCTGAAGTGGCTGACTCTTCAACGGGACATGGCGGTGTCTGGTCGCTTCTGTGGTAATGTATACCAAGATCCGCTTGCCTAGCCCTGGCCTCCACCGAGGGCGGTACAGTTTTGGAGGCCAATGGCGGGTACAGCGGCTGTGCGCCCTTGATGTCGTTACCCCATCGGCTGTACCCCACGCTGACTGTTGATATGTTAAAATTGGATGTTGGGGGAGGTGGTGGGGGGAGGGACTGAGGGCGGGACTGGATGGCTGCAGACAAGTTGGGGGCGCTGTAGTGGGTGGGGGGAGGGATTCGTTGGGGGGGGGAGGCCTACACACCGAAAATTGTTTTGAACTATGTCATTTCATGTTGCTCACATGGATTCGAGTCATTCGAGAATGGCTGCCTCACTCTGCTCGAGAAGTGATGTTACATTATACTACACTAAATGGCGGTCTTAGGGTCTGTAGCACAGCTACACTGTATGTCGTGGAATGTCCGTGGGCTCAATAATGCTAGGAAATGCCGTGATGTTCTCGCATACCTTACCAGACATAATGTACATGTTGCCATGCTCCAAGAAACACACCTGTCACCACAAGGGCGGACCACCTTTGCATGTAAGTGGGCTAACACTCGCACTTTCTCCTCTTATTCCACGTATGCCAGGGGGGTTGCCATCTTACTCCGGGGCACTGTCCCGTTTCACAAATGCGGGGAACTGATAGATGGGGGAGGTCGTTACGCTTTACTTTGAGGGAGAATGGGCCACGACACTGTCACCTTTGTAAATTGCTATGCCCCTAATATGGACACGCCCACCTTCTTCACTACTCTTTGAGGTAAAATCCTTGACGTGGGCTCCCGCCATATCATCTGGGGTGGGGACTTCAATCTGGCATTGGTACCCAGCATGGACAGAGCGGATGGGGCTGCCCACTACAAACCCAAGGCAAGGGAGGCCCTCGAGGGCATTATGACTGAAGAGGCCCTGGTAGACATATGGCGGTCCCTACAGCCGGTCAGACAGGAGGGAGCTCACTTCACTTCACAGACTGGCACTTGGGCACGTCTAGACTACTTTCTTGTCACCCCTGGAATCATACCTGGAGTCTCGACAGTCACACATCTACCGAGGACGTACTCTGATCATAGCCCAGTCCTGATGCATACTAGACTCCCTGGGTGGGATTGCCCTAGACCTCATTGGCGCCTACAACCGGCGGCTCTGTTGGATGCCTTGTTCCGTTCTGAGCTGGAGGAGGAAATCGCGGACTTCTTTCCGAGGAACAAGGGGTCGGTCGATTCGGTGGAGCATATCTGGGAGGCCTTTAAGGTAACTGTCAGGGGATATTGTATAGCTAAAAGTTTTGGGGTCCTCCGGGACATACAGGCCACTATCCGTAAACTACACAGGGAGCTGCGAACATTAGAGAATCGTATGGTCGAAGGGGATGACCCAGCATTACATGCTGAGTTCAGGGTCACACTGACCAAATATGAAGAGGAGGCTGACAGGGAGGCGAAATTCAAGGGAAAGCACTGGCAGGCTCGGAGATATTGTGAAGGGGACCGCCCGGGTAAAGCTCTGGCGGCCTTGACGCGGGTCCCCCGTGATCGCAATGCCATACTAGAACTCACTGACGACCAGGGACACACGGTTAGGGAATCGGAAGCACTACTTGCCACCTTCACCTCACATTACCATAATCTGTACACCACCAATGCTTCAGTGGAGATGCCCTACGCTGACTATCTGAGCGATGTGGCACTCTGTTGGCTTAGTGATGGCGACAGGGCTTTCTTGGGGGCTCCGTTTGAACTGGACGAAATTCGGGAAGCTATTATGTCCCTTAAAAATGGCAAGGCGCCCGGGCTGGATGGTATACCGGCCGAATTCTATAAAACATATATTGACATCATGGCCCCAGTCCTTCGTGAAGTATATGAGGAATCGCTCGCTGATGGCATCCTCCCAGGCTCTATGCGTGAAGTAGTTATCACCTCCCTCCTTAAACCTGGTAAAGACCCTTGTTCCTGTGGATCCTACCGCCCCCTTTCCCTCCTGAATTGCGACGTAAAGATATTAGCCAAGGTCCTAGCTACTAGGCTGTCCTTGCTCATGACCAGGATTGTACTGCCAGACCAGTCGGGGTTTGTTCCCGGTCGCTCCACTTCTCATAACCTACGCAACTTATTTTCGCTCCTCCGCACGGTTCATCCTGACCTCCCAGTCGCTGCTGTCTTTTTGGATGCTTCCAAAGCATTTGATTCGGTCGAATGGCCCTACTTGTTTTCAGTACTGTCGAGTATGGGCTTCCCCAAGCTATTTCTTTCCTGGATACAGCTCCTCTACACACGACCGACGGCGAGAGTTCTCATCAATGGTCGTCTTTCTCACTCGATAGCCATCACGAGAGGTACGCGTCAGGGGTGTCCTCTGTCCCCCCTCCTTTTCGCTATTGCTGTTGAGCCTCTTGCATGTCGGCTCCGTCAGCTTCATCGGGAGAGTGCCGTACAGTGCCTACAACGCCAAATTGATGCCTCCCTCTATGCAGACAAACATCACCCTTTATGTTAAATATCCTCACCTTCACCTCAACCCTTTATTGAGAGAGTTTGTAGCTTTTGGGGGCATGTCGGGGATACACATCAATTGGTCCAAGTCCCAGTTCTTCCCCTCACCGACTCTGTGGTTGACTTTCCCCTGGACTATCCTCTCGAGTGGTACCGCTCGGACCTTCACTACTTAGGCATACAAATCTCGCGGGATCGGGAAGAGACCCTTCGCTCCAATCACGGAGTAGCAATCACGTCGCTTGCTGCCATAGGGAGAAAATTACAAAAAACAATTTGATGGACAGAATGTAGATCAATGTCTTACATTCACCCCAGTACAATGATCTGGGCCTAAATCCATCGTTTTTTGCACTCCACACCACCCTGGGTCAGATAATGGCTTTATGCAAATCAGCTCTGACCCTGTGCCCCATGGGAACAGTCCAGTCCGAACTACACAGCCATATCTTTCCCAGACCGGAATCAAGCATCCGAGGACCGGACCGGTTTCGAGGTAACACCTCTCATCAGCCCGGCTAGCTTAACTCCAGTGGTGTGGAGGCTCTGGGACCCACGTCTGAGCTACCCTAGTACACTCAGGGAGAAAATTACAAAAAACAATTTGATGGACAGAATGTAGATCAATGTCTTACATTCACCCCAGTACAATGATCTGGGCCTAAATCCATCGTTTTTTGCACTCCACACCACCCTGGGTTAGATAATGGCTTTATGCAAATCAGCTCTGACC
Organism: Lissotriton vulgaris; assembly: GCF_964263255.1. Lineage (NCBI taxonomy): Eukaryota > Metazoa > Chordata > Amphibia > Caudata > Salamandridae > Lissotriton > Lissotriton vulgaris. The sequence continues at coordinate 503,718,500 of NC_141687.1, read as the reverse complement.
CTGTGCCCCATGGGAACAGTCCAGTCCGAACTACACAGCCATATCTTTCCCAGACCGGAATCAAGCATCCGAGGACCGGACCGGTTTCGAGGTAACACCTCTCATCAGCCCGGCTAGCTTAACTCCAGTGGTGTGGAGGCTCTGGGACCCACGTCTGAGCTACCCTAGTACACTCAGGGAGAAAATTACAAAAAACAATTTGATGGACAGAATGTAGATCAATGTCTTACATTCACCCCAGTACAATGATCTGGGCCTAAATCCATTGTTTTTTGCACTCCACACCACCCTGGGTTAGATAATGGCTTTATGCAAATCAGCTCTGACCCTGTGCCCCATGGGAACAGTCCAGTCCGAACTACACAGCCATATCTTTCCCAGACCGGAATCAAGCATCCGAGGACCGGACCGGTTTCGAGGTAACACCTCTCATCAGCCCGGCTAGCTTGACTCCAGTGGTGTGGGGGCTCTGGGACACACGTCTGAGCTACCCCAGTACACTCAGGGAGAAAATTACAAAAAACCAGGCACTCCACACCACTGGAGTCAAGCTAGCCGGGCTGATGAGAGGTGTTCCCTCGAAACCGGTCCGGTCCTCGGATGCTTGATTCCGTTCTGGGAAGGACATGGCTTTTGTAGTTCGGACTGGACTGTTCCCATGGGGCACAGGGTCAGAGCTGATTTGCATATCGCCATTGTCTAACCCAGGGTGGTGTGGAGTGCAAAATAACGATGGATTTGGGCCCAGATCTTTGGACTGGGTTGAGTGTGTGACATTGATCCACATTCGGTCCATCACCTGTTGTGTTTCCATATTCCGCCCTAAGTGCGCTGGGGATGCCCAGACGTGGGTCCCAGGCACTCCACACCACTGGAGTCAAGCTAGCCGGGCTGATGAGAGGTGTTACCTCGAAACCGGTCCGGTCCTCGGATGCTTGATTCCGTTCTGGGAAGGACATGGCTTTTGTAGTTCGGACTGGACTGTTCCCATGGGGCACAGGGTCAGAGCTGATTTGCATATCACCATTGTCTAACCCAGGGTGGTGTGGAGTGCAAAATCACGATGGATTTGGGCCCATATCTTTGGACTGGGTTGAGTGTGTGACATTGATCCACATTCGGTCCATCACCTGTTGTGTTTGCATATTCCGCCCTAAGTGCGCTGGGGATGCCCAGACGTGGGTCCCAGGCACTCCACACCACCGGAGTCAAGCTAGCCGGGCTGATGAGAGGTGTTACCTCGAAACCGGTCCGGTCCTCGGATGCTTGATTCCGTTCTGGGAAGGACATTGCTTTTGTAGTTCGGACTGGACTGTTCCCAAGGGGCACAGGGTCAGAGCTGATTTGCATATCGCCATTGTCTAACCCAGGGTGGTGTGGAGTGCAAAATAACGATGGATTTGGGCCCAGATCTTTGGACTGGGTTGAGTGTATGACATTGATCCACATTCGGTCCGTCACCTGTTGTGTTTGCATATTCCGCCCTAAGTGCGCTGGGGATGCCCAGACGTGGGTCCCAGGCACTCCACACCACTGGAGTCAAGCTAGCCGGGCTGATGAGAGGTGTTACCTCGAAACCGGTCCGGTCCTCGGATGCTTGATTCCGTTCTGGGAAGGACATGGCTTTTGTAGTTCGGACTGGACTGTTCCCATGGGGCACAGGGTCAGAGCTGATTTGCATATCGCCATTGTCTAACCCAGGGTGGTGTGGAGTGCAAAATAACGATGGATTTGGGCCCAGATCTTTGGACTGGGTTGAGTGTGTGACAATGATCCACATTCGGTCCATCACCTGTTGTGTTTGAATATTCCGCCCTAAGTGCGCTGGGGATGCCCAGACGTGGGTCCCAGGCACTCCACACCACTGGAGTCAAGCTAGCCGGGCTGATGAGAGGTGTTACCTCGAAACCGGTCCGGTCCTCGGATGCTTGATTCCGTTCTGGGAAGGACATGGCTTTTGTAGTTCGGACTGGACTGTTCCCATGGGGCACAGGGTCAGAGCTGATTTGCATATCACCATTGTCTAACCCAGGGTGGTGTGGAGTGCAAAATAACGATGGATTTGGGCCCAGATCTTTGGACTGGGTTGAGTGTGTGACATTGATCCACATTCGGTCCATCACCTGTTGTGTTTGCTTGCTGCCATAGTCGACCGTTGGATCACGCTGCCACTCTCCATGGCTGGTAGGGCTTCCCTCATCAAGATGGTGGTGTTGCCCCGTTTCCTCTACCTCTTTCTTAACATCCCGTATTACCCAGGCGCTTTCTTCTTCAAGACCCTGAGGTTGGAGCTTTGTCGCCTGTTCTGGGGGGGCAAGGCCCCGCGGCTGAAATGGTCTACACTGATACTGCCTTACGAGACCGGGGGATTTGAAGTCCCTGACCTTGAAGCCTACTACCTCTGCGCGCAAGCCCACTATGCTTTTCATTGGATGGTTCCCATGCCCTTCATGCCGCAACTTGCGGTGGAGGACTGGATAGTACATCCCATACCGCTCAATGACTTACTCCATTGTCCGGAGTCGATGATCCAGACTCCGAACACGTCGGTCTCCTTCACCCTGGACGCTTGGCGCCGCCTGGCCGGGAGACTCTCCTGCTCCTTCCCTTACTCTCCCCTTCTCCCCCTGACATTTCACCCCTCGCTCGCGCTATTACAGGAACGTGGTTTCCAGCTGCTCTGCGACCAGTTACATATTGTCACCTGGGGTGATCTCTTTGCGAATAAAGTTTTCAAATCCATGGAAATCTTCTTTGCCACACATGTCCATTCCCCACTCGACGTATTTTACTACCTTCACCTCCGACAGGGGATGAAGGATATCCTTCCAGATTATCCCCGTGAGCCAGAACTCCTGTGCCCTCTACACTTTCTGCTTAGCTCACAAGACGGGGCGCATTTGGTCTCTAGCCTATACCGCCGGCTTCGGTCAGACATTGACCCTCCTGAGACAGGTGCTAGGGCGTCCTGGAATGCAGATTTGCTTACTGCACTCACTGATGAACAGTGGCAATACTGCTGCACGCTCACAGCCAGGATATCTGCTAGTAGCAGGCTTAAGATGATCCACTACAGGTTCCTCCAACGGCTATATTACCTCCGGTCAAAAAACTCAGGTTCCATCTTGCCGATACTGACGAATGCGAGCGCTGTCGAGCTAAACATGCCGGCTTCTTGCGCCTTGCCTGGGAGTGCCCGGCCGTTCGGGCGTACTGGCAGCAGGTGACCGAGGCCCTCACCGCGATGACCAAGATCACTGTGGAAGCAGACCCGGTTATCACTCTGCTGGGGCACACGCCGCACTTTCCGAAATCCAGCAGGAAATTCATTGACACTGCTTTGCTCCTGGCTAAACGACGTGTGGCATGTCGTTGGGGCCGTGGCAGGGCGCCGAAGTTTAAGGACTGGCTCTCGGATATGACTCACTGTCAGGTCCAACACGTCACTTATTCAGAACTTTTACCGCTCCCAAGCAGGCCCAAAGACATTTGGGAACCACTGGTTTCCTACCTGCTGAGTCAGGATGATGAAGACACAACCTCGAACTGACGGCTAGGGGGTGACCAGCCGAGCTAGCTACCCTGGTGACTGAGAGACCTGCGTTCCTAGCGCTTGCATATCCTGAATCCCCGATCTACCAAATGTCTCCCTCTTGCTACACTGCTTACGCCGATGTGACATCTAGTGTGAATAGCTGATTCTCCACATCCCAATACGCACCACGCTCCCACCTTTTCCTCATGACTACCACTTAATTAGGACCCTTGCCCTATTATTGTACATGCCCAACGGATGCCACGACCACCACCATAGTTCCGCGTTGCGACCTATGAATGATATTCCGTGAGCAACCATGTTGAATTGTTCTTTTTTTCTTCACTCGGACATGTGTACAAGGCCTTTTTTTTTCTTTTCTTCTTTTCCTTTTTTCTTTCTTGTTAACTGTTTCGGGTTGATAAGAATTGGGGAGAAAACAATGAAAAATCTGTTCTACTGCTGTAAATCCTGAGTTATACATGCCTCTCCTCCCCCTCCCTTCTCCCCGTTATCCTCCCTCTTCTCTATTTTTTCCTCTCTCGCTCTCCTCCCCCCACCCCTGCCCACTCCCTTACCTTTCCCTCCCTTGCCAAACGTCCTTTCTTCCCCTCTTATTTTAGCATGGTTTATCGCCACCGGGCCACCGGGATGCCGGTACTAAGGCTGTGTCTACCACTATCAACTCTTATCCCGTGTTACTTTAACTCTGTCGCTGCCAGCCTCCGGGTTGTGGGCATACACAGCAGTGTAATTTCCTCATTATGCAATAAAGCAGTTTGAACACCAAAAAAAAAAAAAAAAGTATATCTCCTTGCAATGATGTGAGGTGAGGATGCCTTCGGGTGGGGAAGCCGGCAGAGTCTGAAACAAGTACAGTGCTTTCGGTAGTATGGACATTTTGATTGCAGCTACCCAACCAAAAGTGGTAGGTGGTGGCGTCCCTACCCACTCACTTCCATTCTGATCTGCTGCGCCAATCTATCATAGTTCAGCGCAACCTTTTGCTGAATTGTAGTCACCAGCTCAATCCCTAGGTAAGGAACCGACTCCATCACCCGAATCCCCTGAGTCTGAACTCCCTCGCTCCCTGGGACCCGCTTGGTTTGTTTCAGGTTAAGTATCAATGATTTACCAGCATTAACCCAGAATCCTATGTCCTGCCCAAAAATCTCTAGTCCCTCTAAAAAAGCAGGAAGTTCTCCAATGCTGCAAGTATGTCATCCACGTAAAGGCTAAAGGCTAATGGGTGTGCTTCTACTCCCCCCCCCCCCATGCTTGAAACCTATACCCCAAACCAAACTGTGACAGAGTATGTTTCAGAAAGTTCCAATCGACCTGGTCAAATGCCTTCCTGGCGTGGACCTTCAATAAGAGTGTATCCATATTAGTTTGGTGTGCCTTATCGATTAGATGTAGGATCCTCTTGGTATTGTCTCCACTTTGCCAGTTTTTAATAAACGCTGTATTATCCGGGTCTATTATAGTCCACATCAGCGGGCTTAATCCCGAAGCCAGTATTCCTGTGAACAACTTCAGATCTACATTAAGAAGGGAAACCGGCCTGTAGGAGCTGCAGTCCTGCTTATCTTTCCCCGGCTTCGGTAGCACTACTATTGCTGCCACCAGCATATTAGGTGGGATCGTGCATGGACTCCCAAAGGAGTTATAAAATCTCATCAATATTGGGGTTAGGATTAGGCAAAATTTCTTGTAAAAAAGGGCTGAAAATCCCTCTGGTCCCCGTGATTAGAGAATTTTAAGCCTCGAGATAGCCATGACCACTTCCTCATTTCTTATGGGGCGTCCAGGTTTTCTGCTTGATCGAGAGTTATCTTGGACATATGTACACTCTGAGGTTATGCCATTTTCGAGTGGGGTTTCTCTGCTGTATATATATTTGCATAAAAGTCACGAAAGGTGTGGGCTATTTCCTCATCAGTAGTGACTTCTTTCCGTCCCTGACCCCTCAGTGAGTGTAACTTTGTTTGTTGCCATTGGGTTCTGAGTTTGCTCGCTAGTAAGCCCCCTGTCCTATCCCCCCCGACGTAATAAGAGAGCTTTAATCTTATCGCTGTGTACTCTGCCCTATCAAGGTCTAGCCCCACCCTTTGCCCTCATCGCTTTTAGCTGCCTCCACACTGTAGGTACCCCTGTCCGGCTATGCGCCCTCTCCAGTTCTTAGAGCCGTTTTGATAACTGCGCATGTTTCTCTTTGCATTCTTTGTTGTCTGCAGCAGAAAGCCTTCTTGGCCTGTGTTAGGGGCATATACCAAACCAATCACCATAGGGTGGTCCCAAAACTGAATTGTATAAGACAGCAGCCTCCCTTTTATTTCTGTCACCTTGTCTTTCACTTCCTCTTTGCAATGTTTAGTGATCAGGATGGCAACTCCTGCTTTCTTTTCTGCAGTGGAGGAAAAGAACTGTTGGGGTAATGCTCTTGAGCGCATACGGTACCAATCCTTGGGCAAGAGGTGTGTCTTCTGTAGAAAACACACATCCGCCTCCAAGTTTTCCAAGTAGGAGAGGATAGCTTGCCTTTTAACGGGGTTATTAGACCCTTTCACCTTTAGAGTAAGGACTTTCAATACTTCTTTTGACATTCCAGATGAAACGTCGTGGCGTTCAATTGGACCCATTTTTGTCCCCTGATCCCTCATTCGCTTCGCTCTCTCCCTCTTCCCTCCTGTTCTTTATCAAGGATTATACCCCCTTCGGGCCCCACATTCTTTAGATACCGGTACCCTCCCCCGCCCTCTCTAACCCCAATTGGAACAAGGTTAAACACATCCCAAATAACTCCAGAAACCGCAGATATAGTCAGCGTGTCCTTGGTGAACCAGCTTGAAGGGTGCATACTGTGGCCAGCAAGCTCCCCCGCTCCCATGAGTTCCACATGCTGCCCGGCTGACATATCTGTGGTCACTTATCTGTCCCCAAAGTGTCTCAAAGACCGTCCTTTGACCGGGACTCATTCAATAGTGTTTCCAGTATGCCTGTCTCTCCTGCGCTATCGTCTGGTTTCATCGCCCTCTTCCATTAATCTGCTTCCTCCGACCCGTCTCCACTCTCCCATTGCAATACTTTGTCCCTATGGTCTGACCCCTCCTGATGGGGGCTCTCGATGCCCAGGATCCAACTAGTCTCTTGTAGTGACTTGAGCTGATGCAGCTTGCCTTTCCATTTGAATATGATTCTGTAGGGTTTAACCCATGAGGATGCGATGCCTTGGTTCTGCAGGTGTGCCGTGACTGGCCTTAAATCCCACAGTTTCTGCAGCGTTATTGTAGACAAATCCTGGTACAGAGCGATGGCATGACCCTGATACGTCAGAGGTTGAACATCACATGCCATTTTCTTCTTCCAACTAAAGGTCTGGTAAATATGCCAAGATGTCTGGGGGAGGGGCTGATGCTGGTCTTTGTAGGCCTACCCTATATGCCCTATCGATCTTGATTTCAAAGTCCTGGGGCACCTTTAAGATACTTCTGAAGAGACCTTGTAGGTAACGCGTTATGTCCATTCCTTCCTCTTTAGAGGGACCCATATACTGTTTCGCTGGACCAGTTTTCCAGGTCCTCCGCTTGAGCCTGTATGTCGATCTGACCTCCTGCTGCAACTGTTCCAGTTCCTCGTCCTGGGCCATTTCGTGGTCTTATATGCTAGCTACTCTCTCCCCTATCGCTTTGATATCTTGGCGGACCTCCTTTACCTCCCTTGAAAAGTCCCCTCTAAGGGCCTGTAGGTCCTACCTGAGAGTGGTGAACAGTTGCTCTAGGAATGAGTGTGTGACCGGTTCCTCGGCATTTTCCATGTCTTGCCCCCAACTGCAGTCAGTGAAGCTCTTCCATCCCCTCCACTTGCCCTGGTCATCTTAGTTAGCAGGTACTTTACAGAGCTGTCTTTTTCCAGTGCACTGTAGACATCTCTGGCCCAGTCTGTAGTCCTCAACCTTAGTGCTTTCATACGGAGATAGGCTTAGAGAATCATGAGACCCCCACCTATTGATCCGATGACCACCTCGCTGCTTGTCTTCGACTTCCCTCGGTTCTGCCCCACTCTTGGACTATCCCTTGTCAGCTTGTGGTTTCACCAACCCTTAGCGTAGATAGGTTGCAGAGACTTCACCTCGACTGTTGTCCATCCATGAGAGAGGAAAGGAGCACCGATGTTCTGCAGAGTCGGAGCCTGGGGTGACTTCGTGCCTACCTCCCTTTCCAGGAGCCTGCGCGACCCCCGCTCAGATAAAATAATTTTATGAGGCCATGCACCATGTATTTGAGCAGGCCAACCCCGATGGAGAGCCCTCGGGCACCGCTGGATCAGTAAAGGTCACATCTGTTTTGATGCTGTCAGCGGGGCCTCATAGATCCGATCCTGGATCTGGGTCAACGTTGCTTGTGCCAATGCGACTTCCTCCGGCATCGGACCCGAAGTCGATGCCTGTGGCGCCGCTGGTGCCAGCCCCATCCTCCTCCCCATGGACACAGAGTCAGAAAAACATCGCTCAATGACGTTTCTGATTGAACCCAGGGGTTCTGTGTTGTCGCCTGAGCACTTTGAAGATGTGCTAGGCTCAGGAGGGGAATGGGAGGGGTCCATGGACCCTCTAGAATACCAGGATGACTCTACAGGGCAGTTGGACTGGTATGGGGAACTTGTGAAAGCCAGTGGACTGGACACTTCTCAAGATACTGGCATGCTCTCTCCGCCAACAGTGGCTACGGAGGAGGGGGCATCCTATGCCATGGTGGAAAAATGGCCAGCTGAGGTCCTTGGGCTAGAACAACCCTCAGTGCAGGTCAGGACTAATCTCCTGACTGAAGTGCTTCAACTTGGGGCTTTCACTTCCGAACCCCTTTTGTCCTTTAATGAGACACTTACAGACGTCCTTCTAGGCACGTGGTTCAAACCTAGTACAGGTACGGGTGTACACCACCATCACCTTGCACCGGGTGATCTGACGTTCACCACCAAACTCTCTGGGGTGGGGTGTTGGCTGGTGGAGGCCTCTACTTCCCAGGGCAGGTTCCCTTCCACTCCTATGGACAGGGAATCCAAGAGGATGGATGTATTTGGGAAGAAATTGTTTTCTTCCTCCAGCCCAGCATTGCAGTCTGTGAATACTGCATGCTTATTGAGCTGTTTCTCCCACTCCCTATGGTTGGGCAAGTGCTGCCACAAGTCCTGGAGCAGGCCTGGGCTGTGCTCTCACAAGCACTCAAGGATGGGAGAGATGCAGCAAAATCTACCATTCGGTGTGGTCTAGATATGACAGGCTCGCTGAGCAGATCAATTTCAACAACAGAGGCCTTAAAGCACCACGCCTGGCTTCGGACAACTGGCTTCTTCGGCAATGTTCAGGCCAGTCTGATGGACATGTCCTTTGATGGAACCCGTCTTTTGGTGTAAAAAGCTGATTTAGCCCTGGTCAGGTTCAAGGTCTCTCGAGCTACGGCCAAATCTTTAGGCCTCTCCTCTGCTCCTCGTGGCCAGTCTCCCTTTCACTCTTTCTGTGACAACGGAAGGGTTTCCAGCCGCGTCATCCGTATCCCAGCCACTGTCCTGCACAGAATGCCAAGCATTGTAAGGACGTGGATGGGGTGCATTCCGATCCAGGAATGTAGGCCAGAAGCTGCTGGCCACCCTGCCCCCGACAGCCCCCAAACACTCCTAATCCGTCTGCAAGACTACACTACCCCAATCTGAAAGAAACACGTTAGTGTTAGATTCCTTACCTTAGAATATCCCCAGGCATCAGTCTGGATCCGGAAACTTTTGCGTAGCAGTACCCCTGCGCGTCGGTAGGCGTCGTCTGCAGGCGTCCCCTGCGGCTCCGCGTCCGTCGTTGGCGTCGTGCGCCGTGATGACGTCGCTGGAGTATATAGACGCCGCCTCCGCGCGCTGACGTCAGTTCTTCTTTTTTCCGCGCCAGTGGACGCAGATCTGAAGAGCAGTACTCCGGTCTTTGACCAAGTTTTTTCGAGTTGTTATCACTTTGTGCCTTTAGGATGCCTGGGTTCAAGCACTGTGATGACTGTGAGCGCAAGATGTCGGTCACAGACCATCACCGCCTCTGTCTCCGGTGTCTGGGCCCCGACCACGACGTGGACTCCTGCGTCGACTGCCGGGCCCTCACCAGCAAAGCTAGACGGGAGCGGTCCCGCAAGCTACTGGAGCTCCGGGTGTCGGCCCCACGTCGGGACCGGGAGCGGTCCCGGTCCGGCCGGAGGTCGAGAGAGCATTCGAGGGAGCGGTCGCGGGGCCGCGCCGAGCGTTCCGGAAGTCGACACCACTCGTCATCCTCGTCAGGTAAGAAACACAAGAAGTCGGGGCGTCGTCATCGTACCCCCGACTCCCCCCGACGCTCGCGCGATGCGGCCGGGGGTTCGGGTGACCCCCGGCTCCGCGAGAGTTGCCGGCGCGGCCTGCCCCATACCCTCAGGTCCCTGGGCACGGTGCGACGCCTGAGGAGATAGAGGCGTTCCTCATGGCCATGAGGGCCCTGTCTCCTCCGGCGGGTTCCACGGCGCCTACGGGCCCAGTGAACCCGTCCGGGGGCCCTAGCGGTTCTGCTGACCCTACCTCGACGCCGTCGGATGCTCCGATTCCGGCGCCGCCGGCGGCGCCGATCCCGGCGCCGCTAGGGCCTTCGGGGTCGACGCCGGATGGACGCCCATCCAACCCGGCGCCGATTCCATCGGGGTTGCCCGCGGCTCCGCCTCCGCGCGACGCCGGTTCCTCGGTGCCGGCTTCGGGCGGCACTGGGGCTCCGGCCCCGGCTCCGGGCGGCGCCGTCCCCTTACCTTCACCGACGCCGGACGCGGGGCCGGACGGGCGTCGCTCGACGCCGGTCCCGGCGCCGATGGGGCCCATGAACCCCGAGGAGCCGGTCTACATCGTTGACTCCGAATACGGAGAAGATGAAGAGTTCGGTGAAGGTTGGGAGGGGTCCGAGGACCCTCTGTCACGCGAGTGCCAGTATGACCCGGACTGGACAGGTGACTTGGGGGATGCCAGTGGTCTGGACGACTCTCCTAACCCTGGTTTGATCTCTCCTCCTTCCGTGGCATCGGTGGAGGGAGCTGCATATTCTGTGGTGCTGATGAGGGCTGCCAAGGCCTTACACCTTGAGCTCCCCGTCGCGGCCGTGAGGCCTAACATCCTCACCGAGGTCTTCAAACCGCAGTCATGCCCACAGGAGCCACTGCTGCCGTTTAATGAAGCCTTGTCGGACGTTCTGTTGGGCACGTGGTCCAGGCCCGCTTCAGGTGCGCCTGTCGATCGGAACGTGGCCAGGCGCCACCGTCCTTGTCCGGACGACCCCAAGTTCCTGTCTACCCACCCCACTCCTGAGAGTCTGGTGATCCAGGCCTCGACCTCCCAGTCCGCATTCCCGTCGGCCCCTCCCGACCGGGAATCCAAGAGGTATGACCAATTTGGCAAGAAGGTCTTCTCGTCCATTAGTTTGGGCCTGCGGTCTTGCAACACCGCCTGCCTCTTGGGCCGCTACACCCACTCTGTGTGGGATACGGTCGCGGAACTGCTGCCAGAATGCCCCATGGAGGTGCGGGCAAAACTCGGTCAGGCTGTGGCTGAGGGCCGAGATGCAGCGAAATATTCAATACGGTGTGGTCTTGATACGACCGACTCGCTAGGCAGAGCTATGTCAACGACGCTGGCGATTCGTCGCCACGCCTGGCTGAGATCCGCCAATTTTTCGGCAGATGTCCAGAGTACATTGATGGACATGCCGTTTGATGGCTGTCACCTGTTCGGTGACAAGGCGGACCACGCGCTGGAACGCTTCAAGGACTCCAGGGTCACGGCCAAGTCCTTGGGTCTCTCGACCCAGCGTCAGCAACCGGGTTCGTTTCGCCCCTTTCGTGGCCAAGGAAGGGGCGCCCCCACACGTGCTGCCAGCCACGCGCCGCAACAATCCTTTCAACGCGGTGGCGGCCGTGGAAACCGCCGTGGTGGCGGTCGGGGACAACGGCGGGGTCAGACCACACCCTCCCCCGCAGCATCTACCCCAAAATCCTCCGAGTCCGTGCTTTCGGCCCCATGTGACGCCAGTGGGTGGCAGGGTTCGCCATCACCACGCTCACTGGCGCACGATCACTTCGGACAGGTGGGTGCTGCAAATTGTCCGAAGGGGCTACTCCCTCCCCTTCGAGACCTCTCCTCCAGCCATGCCACCGCAGAACCACCGTGTGTCGGGGGACCACTTGACACTTCTGCAGGAGGAAGTTACGGCCCTCTTGGCCAAGGGGGCCATCGAGCGCGTTCCTGGGCCAGAAGTAGGGCGTGGTTGTTATTCCCACTACTTTCTGGTGCCCAAGAAGGACAAGGGGGGCCTACGTCCTATCTTGGATCTAAGGAACGTCAACGGCTTCCTCCGGAAGGAGAAGTTCAAGATGTTGACGTTAGCTCAGGTCTTGGCTGCTCTAGACCCGCAAGACTAGATGGTAGCGTTGGACTTGCAGGACGCCTATTTTCACATCCCCGTCCTGCCGGCCCACCGGCGTTACCTGCGGTTCACGGTAGGCCTGGAGCACTTTCAGTTTATCGTGCTCCCCTTCGGCCTTACCAGCGCCCCACGGGTGTTCACAAAGGTGATGGCGGTGGTCGCAGCCCATCTGCGCAGGTTAGGGGTTTCAGTCTTCCCCTACCTAGACGACTGGTTGTTGAAGGCGGGCTCGCCCCAGACAGTCGTCCACCACCTTCAGATGACGGCAGACCTCTTGCACGACCTGGGGTTCTCCATCAATGTGCCGAAATCACACCTGTGTCCCTCTCAAAAGCTCCTTTTCATCGGAGCGGTTCTGGACTCGGCGCAGTTTCGGGTTTATCCTCCGGAACGGCGGGTTCGGGATATTCAGGCTTTGATTCCCGTCTTTCAGCCGCTATCCCGAGTTTCGGTCAGGTTGACGCTGCGGCTGCTGGGACTGATGGCTTCCTGCATCCTTCTGGTGCATCACGCCCGGTGGCGGATGCGGGCTCTGCAGTGGGACCTGAAGTTTCAGTGGGCCCAGCATCAGGGCAACTTGTCCGACCACGTCTTGATCTCGGAGGGCACTGCGAGACAACTGCAGTGGTGGCTTACGGACCGCGACTGGGTCAGGGGCAAGTCCCTCTCCCTTCCCCAACCGGAGCACGTTGTCGTGACGGACGCGTCCCTCCAGGGCTGGGGTGGCCACTTGGGAGAGGCAGAGATCAGAGGCATCTGGTCTCCGGCGAAGTCCCGGCTCCATATCAACCTGTTGGAGCTGCGGGCGATTCGTCTGGCACTGAAGGCATTCCTCCCCTTTGTCAACGGGAGTGTAGTGCAGGTGTTCACCGACAACACCACCGCCATGTGGTACTGCAACAAACAGGGCGGAGTGGGGTCGTGGACCCTTTGCCAGGAGGCTCTGCGCCTCTGGCAATGGCTGGAACGTCAGGGCGTGACTCTGACGGTTCAACACCTGGCAGGTTCTCTGAACGCCAGGGCGGACGAACTCAGCCGTCGGTGCTCGATGGATCACGAATGGCGTCTGAACTCGGACGTGGCGCAAGGCATCTTTCTGCAATGGGGAGAGCCTTGGTTAGATCTATTCGCCACAGAAGAGAACGCGCAATGTCATCAGTTCTGCGCGTTGGAGTTTCCAAGACGGCACTCGCACGGCGACGCCTTTCGGCGCGAGTGGAGTTGCGGTCTGTTATACGCCTTTCCGCCTATACCACTTCTGCCCAGAGTGCTGAAGAAGATCAGGCGCGACCGGGCCCAAGTTATCCTTGTGGCTCCGGACTGGGCTCGAAGATTCTGGTATCCCGAGCTACTCAGCATGTCAGTCGGTCCCCCGATCCGCCTGCCCCTTCAGGAGGACCTTCTGTCGCAGCAGCAGGGGACGGTCCTCCACCCGAACCTGTCCAGTCTCCACCTCCATGCTTGGAGATTGAGCGGCGGCAGTTGAGGCCATTTGACTTGCCTCCTGAAGTCTGTGATGTTATTCTGGCAGCCAGGCGTCCCTCCACTAAGTCGGTATACGCCTGTCGGTGGAACAGATTTGTGGCATGGTGCACAGCAAAGGCTGTGGATCCTCTCTCTGCCCCTCTTTCGGAGGTTCTTCTGTTTCTTCTTTCTCTTGCCCAGCAGGGCTCTGCTCTGGGCACTATCAAGGGCTACCTTTCTGCCCTTTCAGCCTTTTTGAGGCTTCCTGATCAGCCTTCTTTGTTCAAATCCCCGGTTATAACTCGGTTCTTAAAAGGCATCACTCACATGTTTCCACCTGTTCCGTTTGTGATGCCTCAGTGGGATTTGAACCTGGTTCTGACCTTCCTGATGTGTGCTCCCTTTGAGCCCCTTCATTCTTGTCCTCTCCGTCTCCTGACTTTAAAGACGGCCTTCCTGGTTGCCATCACCTCTGCCAGGAGAGTGAGTGAGCTCCAGGCTCTTTCTGTCCAACCTCCTTTCCTGTCCATTCATCCTGATAAGGTGGTTCTGAGGACTAGACCTTCTTTCCTGCCCAAGGTTGTTTCGGCCTTTCACATCGGGCAGTCCATCACCCTCCCTTCCTTCTTCCCGCCTCCGCATCCTTCAAAGGATGAAGAGCGGCTCCACCGTCTGGACCCAAAACGTGCGCTTTCATTCTACATGGATCGCAGACGCCAGTTCCGGGGGGATGACCAACTGTTTGTTGGCTACGTGGGTGCGAAGAAGGGACGGGCGGTTTGTAAACGAACCATCTCTCGATGGGTCGTCCTCTGCATCAAAGCGTGCTACTCTTTGGCTCGGAAGGAGCCTCCTGTTGGGCTGAGGGCCCATTCCACTCGGGCCACGGCGGCTACTACTGCCCTGGGCCTGGGAGTCCCCTTGCAGGACATTTGCCAAGCGGCTACGTGGGCCTCGCTGCACACATTTGCGAGGCACTACTGCCTGGACAGTCAAGTCCGGAGGGATGGCTTCTTTGGCCGTTCTGTCCTCCAGGACTTTCTGGTGTAGTATTGTATTGGTTCGCAGACCCACCACCGGGGTTGGTATTGCTGGGGTATGTATTCTAAGGTAAGGAATCTAACACTAACGTGTTTCTTTCAGATGAACAAGTTACTTACCTTCGGTAACGATATATCTGTAAGAAACATTAGTTAGTGTTAGATTCCTTACCGAACCCACCCATCCTCCCCGTTCTGCGAACTGATACCTAGGGTTGAGGTCATCCCTTTCAGGGCCCTAGTTTTACATGGCACCAGTGTTGGTTCTCTCATGGCTCTGCGTCTCCTGGCGCGGAAATGCTGTGTGCAAAGAACTGACGTCAGCGCGCGGAGGCGGCGTCTATATACTCCAGCGACGTCATCACGGCGCACGACGCCAACGACGGACGCGGAGCCGCAGGGGACGCCTGCAGACGACGCCTACCGACGCGCAGGGGTACTGCTACGCAAAAGTTTCCGGATCCAGACTGACGCCTGGGGATATTCTAAGGTAAGGAATCTAACACTAACTAATGTTTCTTACAGATATATCGTTACCGAAGGTAAGTAACTTGTTCGTTGGTGGGAGAATGTTTTACCATCTCCCCCAATGGAGATCCAGAACATTGGACAATTGGGTCTTACAAATCATTCAGGAGGGTTATTTTCTTCCTTTTCCTCCTCCCATTCTGCCAAAACAGGAACGGCTGAGGGAGGATCATCTGAAATTGCTCCAGGAAGACATTGCTGCTCTTTTGGCCAAAGGAGCTTTAGAAAGGGTCCCAGTTTCAGAATTAGACAGTGGTTGTTATTACTGCTTCTTTCTGATTCCCAAGAAGAACAAAGGGTTGTTGCCAATTTTGTATCTTCAGACCGTCAATCTCTTCCTCAAGGAGGAGAAGATCATGATACTCTAGCTCAGGTTTTGCCTGCCCTAGACCAAGAAGACTGGATGGTAGCATTGGACCTGCAGGATGCGTATTTTCACATCCCCATCCTGAGGGCCACAGGCTTTACCTGCAGTTCAAGATAGGACACAAGGACTTTCAGTTTACCTTGCTCCCCTTACCAGTGCCTCTTGTGTGTTCACCAAGGTGATGGCGGTGGTCACAGCGCATCTGAGCATGTTAGGGGTGTCAGTTATCTCCTACCTTGATGACTGGCTGTGGAAGGCATCCTCGCCCCATGCAGTCGTCTCCCACCTTCAGACTACGGAGGACCTCCTGCATTTGCTGCGGTTCTCTATAAACGTGCCGAAGTCACATCTGACTGCTTCTCAGATGCTCCCTTTCAACTGAGCAGTTCTGGACACAGTGCAGTTTTGATTATATCCTACTGAGCAGCGAGTCCAGGATATTCAGGTTATGATTCCAACGTTTCGGCCTCTATCTTGGATTTCCATGAGACTGACTCTGAGGCTGTTGGACATCATGGCCTCTTGCATCCTGTTGGTAAAGCATGCCAGGTGGCGTGTGCAGACTCTGCAGTGGGACGTGAAGGTCCAGTGGGCACAGCATCAAGGAAATCTCACTGACATTGTCCAGATCTCAGAGGCAACTTTGAGAGATCCGCAGTGGTGGTTGACGAACCGCGATTGGGTCAGCAGCAGACCCCTCTCCCTTCCTCAACCAGTATTCAGAGTGGTGACAGATGCGTCACTTTTGGGATGGGGCAGCCCATCTGGGAGAGGAGATCAGGGGACACTTATCTCCAGCGGAGTCAGGACTCCACATAAATCTGTTGGTGCTCAGAGCGATTCGATTGGAATCTAAAGCATTTCTTCCCTTTGTCAGGAGGAATCTAGTGCAGGTGTTCACAGACAACATCACCGCCATGTATACAAGAGAATGGACCCCAGCACTCTAAATGTTTTATACACAATTTGTAGTTAAATTTCTACAGCAAAGAAAGCACCATGCGATAATAGGAGAAACGTTTCTTCACAGGAATTCGGTATACACAACAAAGTTAAATGATTCAACAGTGATATATTTCCTCAAAAGCACATAAGGTATATTTCAAGCAGTCTTAACATTTACAAAACACGAATTCTATGATGTAATTAGAATTCCAGTTTCTTGTCTGTGTAGCACGGAAACAGCCAATGCGCGTTTCGTCAAGGCTGTAAAGAGTAAGAATGAATACAATAGTTGGCACATGTATCCAAAAAAGAAACTTAAGACTTTGAGATTGTGTCTTGAGATAAGAGTTGAGAAATGGTGTGAAAAAGAGATTGTGTCACACCAAAACCGGAGGAAAGAAGAGAAGAATACCCAGTGCAAGAAAAACTTTAAGGTGTGGAAACGTCAGAAAGACGTGTGAAGCTAAAAATCACATAGCTCCAAAAGAATGGGACTATACCATATATAGAGACCATATTGTGGAAAACCAACATGTAAAAAGATTAATAAAAGGTTTAAAAAAGATTAGTAGGAAGAACCGTGTGCGTGTCAAGACACCAGATATAGTTTTGAGGGTGGCCCATTTACCAAGAAGATTCTAGGAAAAACAAAGTTAAATAACCTTGTAATGTTGTAGCACTCTAGCCTGGGAAAATATTCCAATGGTGGCTCTACATTCTCGAACTATTGAAGATCTTTTGTCATAGCGAGTGGTGAACAGGCTGAAATTGCAAACACAGGCTTAGTTAGTGCCAGAGATAATATGCGTACAGAGGTGGGCCTATAGTTATGGGTCCACAATGTAAATTAAACCAAAAACAAGTAATAGACAAGGTAAAGTATAATAACATTATACTGTTGTTGCAAATGGGCCTAGGAAAAATATCCAAACGAGGCTTTGAAGTCTTGGACTACTGAAGATCCTTTATAAGGACAAGTTGTGGACAGGCTGAAATTACAAAGAATTGCAAAAACAACAAGTGATGGACCGAATGTGGATCAATGTCACACATTCCCCCAGTCAAAAGATCTGGGCCCAAATCCATCGTTTTTTTGCACTCCACACCACCCTGGGTTAGACAATGGCGATATGCAAATCAGCTCTGACCCTGTTGCCCCATGGGAACAGTCCAGTCCGAACTACAAAAGCCATGTCCTTCCCAGAACGGAATCAAGCATCCGAGGACCGGACCGGTTTCGAGGTAACACCTCTCATCAGCCCGGCTAGCTTGACTCCAAGTGGTGTGGAGTGCCTGGGACCCACGTCTGGGCATCCCCAGCGCACTTAGGGCGGCAATTGCAAAAACAACAAGTGATGGACCGAATGTGGATCAATGTCACACATTCCCCAGTCAAAAGATCTGGGCCCAAATCCATCGTTTTTTTGCACTCCACACCACCCTGGGTTAGACAATGGCGATATGCAAATCAGCTCTGACCCTGTTGCCCCATGGGAACAGTCCAGTCCGAACTACAAAAGCCATGTCCTTCCCAGAACGGAATCAAGCATCCGAGGACCGGACCGGTTTCGAGGTAACACCTCTCATCAGCCCGGCTAGCTTGACTCCAAGTGGTGTGGAGTGCCTGGGACCCACGTCTGGGCATCCCCAGCGCACTTAGGGCGGCAATTGCAAAAACAACAAGTGATGGACCGAATGTGGATCAATGTCACACATTCCCCCAGTCAAAAGATCTGGGCCCAAATCCATCGTTTTTTTGCACTCCACACCACCCTGGGTTAGACAATGGCGATATGCAAATCAGCTCTGACCCTGTTGCCCCATGGGAACAGTCCAGTCCGAACTACAAAAGCCATGTCCTTCCCAGAACGGAATCAAGCATCCGAGGACCGGACCGGTTTCGAGGTAACACCTCTCATCAGCCCGGCTAGCTTGACTCCAAGTGGTGTGGAGTGCCTGGGACCCACGTCTGGGCATCCCCAGCGCACTTAGGGCGGCAATTGCAAAAACAACAAGTGATGGACCGAATGTGGATCAATGTCACACATTCCCCCAGTCAAAAGATCTGGGCCCAAATCCATCGTTTTTTTGCACTCCACACCACCCTGGGTTAGACAATGGCGATATGCAAATCAGCTCTGACCCTGTTGCCCCATGGGAACAGTCCAGTCCGAACTACAAAAGCCATGTCCTTCCCAGAACGGAATCAAGCATCCGAGGACCGGACCGGTTTCGAGGTAACACCTCTCATCAGCCCGGCTAGCTTGACTCCAAGTGGTGTGGAGTGCCTGGGACCCACGTCTGGGCATCCCCAGCGCACTTAGGGCGGCAATTGCAAAAACAACAAGTGATGGACCGAATGTGGATCAATGTCACACATTCCCCCAGTCAAAAGATCTGGGCCCAAATCCATCGTTTTTTTGCACTCCACACCACCCTGGGTTAGACAATGGCGATATGCAAATCAGCTCTGACCCTGTTGCCCCATGGGAACAGTCCAGTCCGAACTACAAAAGCCATGTCCTTCCCAGAACGGAATCAAGCATCCCAGGCACTCCACACCACTGGAGTCAAGCTAGCCGGGCTGATGAGAGGTGTTACCTCGAAACCGGTCCGGTCCTCGGATGCTTGATTCCGTTCTGGGAAGGACATGGCTTTTGTAGTTCGGACTGGACTGTTCCCATGGGGCACAGGGTCAGAGCTGATTTGCATATCGCCATTGTCTAACCCAGGGTGGTGTGGAGTGCAAAAAAACGATGGATTAGGACCCAGATCTTTTGACTGGGTTGAATGTGTGACATTGATCCACATTCGGTCCATCACCTGTTGTTTTTGCAAACTCGCTATAAGTGTACTGGGGATGCCCAGACGTGGGTCCCAGGCACTCCACACCACTGGAGTCAAGCTAGTCGGGCTGATGAGAGGTGTTACCTCGAAACCGGTCCGGTCCTCGGATGCTTGATTCCGTTCTGGGAAGGACATGGCTTTTGTAGTTCGGACTGGACTGTTCCCATGGGGCACAGGGTCAGAGCTGATTTGCATATCGCCATTGTCTAACCCAGGGTGGTGTGGAGTGCAAAAAAACGATGGATTAGGACCCAGATCTTTTGACTGGGTTGAATGTGTGACATTGATCCACATTCGGTCCATCACCTGTTGTTTTTGCAAACTCGCTATAAGTGTACTGGGGATGCCCAGACGTGGGTCCCAGGCACTCCACACCACTGGAGTCAAGCTAGCCGGGCTGATGAGAGGTGTTACCTCGAAACCGGTCCGGTCCTCGGATGCTTGATTCCGTTCTGGGAAGGACATGGCTTTTGTAGTTCGGACTGGACTGTTCCCATGGGGCACAGGGTCAGAGCTGATTTTCATATCGCCATTGTCTAACCCAGGGTGGTGTGGAGTGCAAAAAAACGATGGATTAGGACCCAGATCTTTTGACTGGGTTGAATGTGTGACATTGATCCACATTCGGTCCATCACCTGTTGTTTTTGCAAACTCGCTATAAGTTTACTGGGGATGCCCAGACGTGGGTCCCAGGCACTCCACACCACTGGAGTCAAGCTAGCCGGGCTGATGAGAGGTGTTACCTCGAAACCGGTCCGGTCCTCGGATGCTTGATTCCGTTCTGGGAAGGACATGGCTTTTGTAGTTCGGACTGGACTGTTCCCATGGGGCACAGGGTCAGAGCTGATTTGCATATCGCCATTGTCTAACCCAGGGTGGTGTGGAGTGCAAAAAAACGATGGATTAGGACCCAGATCTTTTGACTGGGTTGAATGTGTGACATTGATCCACATTCGGTCCATCACCTGTTGTTTTTGCAAACTCGCTATAAGTGTACTGGGGATGCCCAGACGTGGGTCCCAGGCACTCCACACCACTGGAGTCAAGCTAGCCGGGCTGATGAGAGGTGTTACCTCGAAACCGGTCCGGTCCTCGGATGCTTGATTCCGTTCTGGGAAGGACATGGCTTTTGTAGTTCGGACTGGACTGTTCCCATGGGGCAACAGGGTCAGAGCTGATTTGCATATCGCCATTGTCTAACCCAGGGTGGTGTGGAGTGCAAAAAAACGATGGATTTGGGCCCAGATCTTTTGACTGGGGGAATGTGTGACATTGATCCACATTCGGTCCATCACTTGTTGTTTTTGCAAACTCGCTATAAGTTTACTGGGGATGCCCAGACGTGGGTCCCAGGCACTCCACACCACTGGAGTCAAGCTAGCCGGGCTGATGAGAGGTGTTACCTCGAAACCGGTCCGGTCCTCGGATGCTTGATTCCGTTCTGGGAAGGACATGGCTTTTGTAGTTCGGACTGGACTGTTCCCATGGGGCACAGGGTCAGAGCTGATTTGCATATCGCCATTGTCTAACCCAGGGTGGTGTGGAGTGCAAAAAAACGATGGATTAGGACCCAGATCTTTTGACTGGGTTGAATGTGTGACATTGATCCACATTCGGTCCATCACCTGTTGTTTTTGCAAACTCGCTATAAGTGTACTGGGGATGCCCAGACGTGGGTCCCAGGCACTCCACACCACTGGAGTCAAGCTAGCCGGGCTGATGAGAGGTGTTACCTCGAAACCGGTCCGGTCCTCGGATGCTTGATTCCGTTCTGGGTAGGACATGGCTTTTGTAGTTCGGACTGGACTGTTCCCATGGGGCACAGGGTCAGAGCTGATTTGCATATCGCCATTGTCTAACCCAGGGTGGTGTGGAGTGCAAAAAAACGATGGATTAGGACCCAGATCTTTTTACTGGGTTGAATGTGTGACATTGATCCACATTCGGTCCATCACCTGTTGTTTTTGCAAACTCGCTATAAGTGTACTGGGGATGCCCAGACGTGGGTCCCAGGCACTCCACACCACTGGAGTCAAGCTAGCCGGGCTGATGAGAGGTGTTACCTCGAAACCGGTCCGGTCCTCGGATGCTTGATTCCGTTCTGGGAAGGACATGGCTTTTGTAGTTCGGACTGGACTGTTCCCATGGGGCACAGGGTCAGAGCTGATTTGCATATCGCCATTGTCTAACCCAGGGTGGTGTGGAGTGCAAAAAAACGATGGATTAGGACCCAGATCTTTTGACTGGGTTGAATGTGTGACATTGATCCACAATCGGTCCATCACCTGTTGTTTTTGCAAACTCGCTATAAGTGTACTGGGGATGCCCAGACGTGGGTCCCAGGCACTCCACACCACTGGAGTCAAGCTAGCCGGGCTGATGAGAGGTGTTACCTCGAAACCGGTCCGGTCCTCGGATGCTTGATTCCGTTCTGGGAAGGACATGGCTTTTGTAGTTCGGACTGGACTGTTCCCATGAGGCACAGGGTCAGAGCTGATTTGCATATCGCCATTGTCTAACCCAGGGTGGTGTGGAGTGCAAAAAAACGATGGATTAGGACCCAGATCTTTTGACTGGGTTGAATGTGTGACATTGATCCACATTCGGTCCATCACCTGTTGTTTTTGCGAAATTACAAAGAAGGCTTAATTAGGGTCATAGATGGTATGCATGTAAAGGCTGTCTTTGGGAACTCTCAAGGGTTATCTGTCTGCTTTTTTGCTGCTGCCAGACCAACCCTCTCTCTTCAAGTCTCCTATTGTGCATAAATTTTGAAAAGTGCTGGCTCACTTGTTTCCCTTTGTTATGCCACAGTGGGGCCTTAATTTGGTCCTCACCTACCTGATGTGAGCTCGATTTGAACTTCTACAAAAGTGTCCCCTCAGGCTGTTGAACATCAAACAGCCTTCTTAGTGGCGATTACATTGGCCCGGTAGATGAGTGAGTTGCAGGCGCTATCTTGTTCGCCTCCCTAGCTAATGTCCTTTCCGGACAAAATGGTGCTTCGCACCTGGGCTTCCTTTTTGCCAAAAGTGGAACCCCATTCCTTCCTGGTCAATCCATCACATTGCCCACCTTCTTTGCTCCCCTGCATCACTCTAAGAAACAGGAGTGTCTCCACCGACTGGACCAAAAATTTGTGTTATCATTCACCTTCACCGCACAAAAGAGTTCCAGGTGGACGACCAACTCTTTGTGGGGTACGTGTGAGAAAAGAAGGGAAGGGCAGTGCAGAAAAAGACCATTTCTCACTGGGTCTTTCTCTGCATTAAAATCTGCTATACCCTGGCAAGGAAGCAGCCCCCTGAGGGATAAAGGAATGATTCCAACAAGGGAAAGGCTGCGACTACGGCCTTGGTTCAGGTGTCCCAGTCCAAGACATCTGTCAGGCACCATTGCACATGTTTAAAATACACTACTGCCTGGATGGTCAGGTCCACAGAGACGGGCACTTTGCCCACTCCGTCCTGCAGGACTTTCTAGTTTAAGGTATCGGTCTGCAACCCACCGCCGGGATGGTATGGCTCGGATATCTAAATTCAAAGTTAAGGAATCTGCAGCTAGAAGTCTCTATCAGATGAACAAGTTGCCTTCGGTAACACATTCTATGGTAGAGACTCTTATCTAGCCGCAGATTCCTTACAGCGCCAGCCATGCCTCCCGCTTTGCTGACTAATAATGTAGGGCTAGGGATACTCCACCTTTCAGGGCCCTAGTGTTGCACAAGACTGCATCAGTTACTTTGTGGCTCTGCGCTTCTGGTGTTAAAAAAAAAAGTACTGACGTTCGCACGCCTGGTTGGCGCCTATATTGGTACTGCAATGTCATAACTAATAACTTCACGCAGAGACGAATGGAGCCATCCGATGCCGTATGCAAGGGGTGTTGCTCAGCAAAAGTTCCCGGATCCAGCCTGATGCCTGGAAAATTCAAAGGTAAGGAATCTGCAGCTAGATAGAGTCTCTACCAGATAATGCGTTACTGAAGATAAGTAACTTGTCTTCCTGCACTGGAGCAAACTGGTTTATGCAAGGAGGGCACCATCAGTGCCCTGCAAAGCTGTCTTGTGGCGCTCAGAAGCACCCCCACCCTAACCCAGAGACACCTAATCCTAAAGGAGAGGCGGCTACACCTCTCCTATGCAGAAAATCCTTTGTTCTGCCTTTCCGTGTCCGAGTTAGGCTCATCAGCAAGAGGGCAGTACAGTGTCAGGGGTCGGTGGCAGCACTGGCTTGCCAGCAGACTCTGCAAGGCTACACAGGCATCAGTAATGTGGGGTGTAGGAAAGTAGGATCTGCTTTTATGTTTACCCCCACTTTTTGTCCAGTGCTATGCTGTTTCTGACTAGTCTGTACTTGGGTACATCCCAGATTGGAAACTGATGTACCCTTATCAGTCCCTAGTATATGGTACTGAGGTACCCAGGGCATAGGTACACCAGGGGTCCCCGCATGTATTATGCCACCCATAGGAGACCACTCAAACTGTAACTACAGGCTTGCCATTGCAGCCTGTGTAAGCTGGTGCTAGCACCACTTACGAAATATATAGGTTTTCCTATATCTAAAGTCACTGCACTTAAAGCCTATAAGTCACCCCTAAACCAGGCCTTTCAATCTTGAAGGCAGGTTGCATGTTACTAAGTGTGTAAGTGCACCTTAATGAGCAGGACACCCCTACAGCCTTCGTAGCCCATTGTCCCGGGCTGTAAATGCATCAGCCATTATGATATATAGAATATCCATGCGTCATTATGAGATGACCATCTCTAAACTGGCTGTAACAAACCCTATCATGTTTGGTATCAAACATGTTGGAATCATACCTCCCACACCGTAAGCGGTGTGGGAGGTATGATTCCATGAACTGTAAAGCTCCTCTGAGTGGCCCTCAGTGCTCCCGGTACCAGTCTTCTAGACCCAGACAGCACAACATGGCTGCTGCCAACCAGAGACACGATTCTGCCCTCCTGCTGCTGAGCCAAGCTCGAGTGGGGGAAGGCAGAACAATAGGTGTCCTGTCACTTGGAGGTGTGACCACCTACCAGACAGGGTTTAGTGTATTGG
This sequence comes from Lissotriton vulgaris, assembly GCF_964263255.1. Classification (NCBI taxonomy): domain Eukaryota; kingdom Metazoa; phylum Chordata; class Amphibia; order Caudata; family Salamandridae; genus Lissotriton; species Lissotriton vulgaris. Next base: position 503,694,234 of record NC_141687.1, on the reverse strand, counting down.
GACAGAGAGGGAGAGCTTGCCAGTGTCACTCAGTCTGCTTGTAAAGGGCACATTTGGTGCCTTCCTTGCATAATCCAGTTCAAACCAGCTCAGCGAGCCGTTGGCTACCACTCTGGCGCGAAACTGGACAAAGGTCATGGCGAGAATCCTTCCCACTGTCTGATCCCTCCCCTGGGAGGGAACCCTTAATCATTCCAACCCTTTCCTTAGGGTATTTACGGGCTTACCTGAGGGTGGGTCACCAGATTCGTTGTGGGACATGATACAATTCAGACACCACTTGTTCAATCAGCTGGGCACACTGGACTTTGCTCTGCGCATCAAGGCTTCAACTGGGCAGACTCCTGCTGCTCCTGATCTTGTCGGCCTGCTAGTTTGCTGCATTGTCTGTGCCTTCCAAGGCCTGTGGGCATCCAAGACACTTGAAGAAATCTTCCTTGAAGTGAAGGAGTCACTTCTCTGCATCTGCAGGCACCTCAACTAAGCTGACCGGTCTGATGATCCTGGGCTACCCAGATCCCGAAAGGCTCAGTAACACAGGTGGTGGTTCTCCACATCCCTCAAGGCTTGCCCTGTCCTCTCACCAAGTGAGGCGAGTATCCCTCATCGGGGCTACAGTAACCAAGCCCCTGTGCACAGCGTCGACTTGCAGTTCCACCAAGATCTTCGGGCTCCAAGTATCCCCATGCTCAAGCATCTCCTGTGAACAATATCTTTGTCCTGACCGCATCACTTGCACTGTGAGCCTGCATCTTAGGTGAGCTGCTCAAGGTCCTCCTATGCCTCAGGCCTGTGGGTCCTCTTGCGGGTCATCTTTGAATTCTGTGGGCTCCCTTAATTGCTTTGGGCCTGCCCTGACTGCCCTGCTTGTGGTGAGTCACCTGGCCATTGCTGGTCCAGACACAGCACCTTCTTTGCTTTCTGTGTTGTTTGCCGTTGCCAAGGCTTGTTGGGCCTCTCGACGTACACAACCCTTCAACTCTTGACATCAAACGTGGGACAGCTCGTGAACGGCTCCTGGTCTTCCACTGCATTGCCTGGTCCACAGAGCTGCAGCTCCAAGGTCACAGTCATCTCCTGCAACACTCCACATCGGTGGGCCTTTGTCTTCTGTGCTTCCTTGTCACTCCTGAGTGGCCTAGACTCTGTCCCCTCTGCTTGCAGGTACTTCTCCTCCTAAATCTATCTGTGGGATCCCCTGTCCACTTCTACCTTCTTCAGCAGCAGCATCTTCCTGAAATACTCTATTGGGTTCGACATCGGTTTCCGACACCACTTCACAGCTATGCACTCGGCTTCCCTGGTGTAGGTATCCTGGTTGTTAGGGTATCCACGGGTGGGGTGGCTCTTCATTCTTCTATCTTCCACTGGGTTTCTTCGGGGTCCACTGGGAAGGGTCTTTTTTTTAATTGCAACTGCTACGTACCTATTGGCTTTTATTGAGCCCGCTTTTGTGTTCCCACTCTGAACACGCCTCTGTGGGGTTCCTAGTAACTTACCTCAGGTGGTTCCTTGGGTCCCCGGCATTTGTATGTCTTCTGGGTATAGTCTTGACTCGAGTTGTGGTTCGCATACCACTGTTATAGTATATCATTTGTCCCCCCCCCTGGTGACCTCTGTGTATTTCGTGCTACTTACCTGTTTCTATTGAAAAGTATTGTGTAAATTGTGTATATCTCCGGCTAGGAGATATCTGTATGTGTTAGTAAGTGTCTTATAATAAATGCATATTTTTTTTAAATACACTGTATGGTTATTTTCTCTTAATCTTTACACTCCTTCTGGACTAAGCCTGAAGGCTGTTTTCCACAGCTATCACTTAGGGTGTTGTCTAAGGTTGTCTAAGACCACTAAAATCACCATAATTGTTGTTTGGATTGGTGCAAGGTGCCCACTTAAATACGTGTACACCATATACCAAGCCAGCTTCTCACAGGGGGGTCCTCTAAGGACCCCTCCTCCTTCCCCCAGTACATGGTATTAGGCAACTAAAACTGGATTCGGGATAGTTGCATGATTTTCACGTTTGCTACCAAACATGACGATGTACGGTGATGCCATTATGTATCTCATATTTGCGATTGCCCACTACGTACCTTAAAATGGATTATTCGCACTTACAAAGCTCAGAGAATAGAGTCTGGGATTTTTAGGGGTGCCTCTACTCGTGCAGGGGTAACCTTACACTCATAACCATGCACCCTGCTCGTGGGCTGAAGGGCCTACCTTAGGGGTGACTTATCGGTTTTAAGTGCAGTGACCAGGATATAAGGTACACTTTATATCTGAAGTGAAAGGTGCATGCACCAATTCATGCAGGCTAAAATGGCAGACCTGGAAACACATTTTGCTTGGGCTCCCGTGTATGGCATAATACATGCTGCAGCACACGGGAGACCCCAGGTGTATCTTAGAACCCCATTCTAGGGACTTACAGGGGTACATCAGTATGCCAATTGTGGGGTTAGTCCTTTCAATTTAGAGGAGACAGCACAGTTAGCAGTATCCCAGTGTACCACAGTCAAAACCCACCAACACCAAGCACAAAGTGAGAGCAACCATGTCAGAAAGATCATTGATTCTTACATAACTTCCCTACCCTCCAACAAAAGAAGATAAGACTAACCTTGGCCAGTTGAGGCTTCATTTTCTAAGTGAAAATATCTGGAAAGTCTATCTGAATTGGCATGGTTACTCCCAGGTGTATTTTCTGCTGAGAAGTCCATCTCCCGTAGGTAAATGGACTACCTCAAAGGTTTGGGGTTTTCACCCTTCATTTGTTTAAGCCATAAGAGGGGCTTGTGGTCTGTCTGAACAAGAAGTGAGTGCCAAACAGATATGGCCTCAACTTCTTCGAAGCCCAGACCACAGCAAAGGCCTCCCTCTTTATGGCTGACCAATGTTCTCTATGGGTGTCAACCGTAGGCTGATAAAAACTACTGGTTGATCCTGCCCCTCTTCAATAAGTTGGGAGAGTACTGCTCCTATTCCTATCTCAGAGGCATCTATCTTCAAAATTGGAGCTGAGCACATGGCCTTCCCCGGGGCATCAAAGGCCTCTTGACAGCTACCTGTCCAATTCACCTTTTTGGGCCTCCTCCTAAAGGTAATATAATTAAGGGTTGTCACCATGGACCCGTTTACAAATCTTCAGTAATAACCAGTCAGGCCCAGAAAAGCTATGACTTGAGTCTGGGTAGTGGGAGCAACCCAATCCATGATGGCTTGGATTTTGTTCTGTAAAGGTTGAACTTGGTCTCCACCTACAAGGTGGTTCAAGTAAACAGCTTTGCTCTGCCCTATCTAGCACTTACTGGCTTTGATAGTGAGGCCTGCCTTTTTCACGGCCTGAAATACTATACTGAGGTGGACCAGGTGATCCTGCAAGGTTGAACTGAATAGAGCAGTACCTTCTAGATATGCTGCACTGAAGTCTTCCAGGCCTGACAGGACTTGATTCACCAACCTCTGTAATGTGGCAGGTGCATTCCTCAACCCAAAGGGCATTACTGTAAATTGGTAGGGCCCACCCAGAGTAGAAAATACAGTCTTTGATTTAGCATCCTCTGACAGCCTGATCTGCCAATAGCCTGCAGTTACGTCAAAGGTGCTGAGATACTTGACAGCAGCCAGGGTATCAACTAGCTCATCTGCCCAGGGGATTAGATGGGCATCAGTCTTTGTGACTGCATTGAGACCTCTGTAGTCTACACAGAACCTAATTTTCCTGTTTCCATTCTTGGAATGACACTTTGGTATAAGGACTACTAAACTAGCCCAAAGGCTGTCTGAAGGCTCAATAACCTCCAACTCTGACATTTTCTGGACCTCTTTACTCATGCAATCACTGACATGGTCAGGCTGCCTGTTGATATAAGTCCTGACAGGCAGACTGTCACCTGTGTCCACCTCATGGGTTCACCAGGTAGTCTGACTGGGTATTAGAGAGAAGAGTTCCGAGAACTGACTGAGTACTTGTCGACAATCAGTTTGTTGCTGGTCAGGGAGGCTGTCAGCAAAGACTACACACCATCTACTGAACCATTGACTGGGTTGTGTGAGAGGAGATCATGGAGAGTATCTCTGTTCCTCCTGTCCCTCATCAGTGGCCATTAACAAGCTCATATCAGCCCAGTCAAAGTAAGGCTTCAGGCAGTTCACATGAAGCGCCATATGAGGGCTTCTTGGAGTGCCTAGGTCCATCAAGTAGGTAACCTCACCTTTCTGCTCTCCACTTATCTTGGAGGGCTCTCAGGGCCACCGGCTCCAATACCCAGACCTTCTTCCCTGGCTGGTTAACAGTCAGAACAGCCTTTTTTGTCATGCCTAACTTTTGCAGCTCTTGGCTGGCTTCCAGGATTTTAGTAGCCTTCTTCATGTACTCAGCCGTACGTGAGTGAAGGCCTAGCACATAGTCTACAATGTCCTGTTTGGGAGGCTGCTCCTGTCCCTCCTTCACCAGACAAAGTGGACCCCTAACTGGATGTCCAATCAGAAGTTCAAATGGACTGTAACCTAATCCCTTCTGTGGAACCTCTCTGCAGGCAAAAAGAAGGCAAGGTACTAGAACATCCCATTGCCTCCTGAGGTTGTCAGATAGTTCCATAATCATCCCTTTGAGGATTTTGTTGAATCTTTAAACTAACTCATTGCCCTGTGGATGGTAGGGTGTGGTGAATCTATAAGTTACAACACAATCTTTCCACATAGCTTTCAGGTAGCCAGACATGAAGCTTGCACCTGTCTCCTACATCACCTCCTTCGGAAAGCCCACTGTGGAAAAGACTCCTAAGAGGGCCTTGGTCACTGCAGGAGCTGTAGTGCTTCTAAAAGGGAGTGTTTGAGTATCTGGTCACGCAGTCCTCCACCACCACCAGTATGCATTTACTCCCAGAGGCTGTTGGAGGGTCTAGGGGACCAACTATGTTAATCCCTACCTTTTCAAATGGTACCCCAACCACTGGTAGTGGGATTAAGGGGGTCTTTGTAGTGCCATCTGACATAGCACAGGTTTAACAGGTGATAGATGAGCTACAAAACTCATTAGTGCCTTCAGACATGTGGGGGTCAGTGATAGTGTGGAACAAGCTTGTCCCAAGTTTTGCTTTGCCCAAGATGTCCTGCAAGGGGTATGTATTGTGCCAGGGTTAAGAGGAACTCCCTAAAGGTCTGAGGAACAACCAACCTCCTGGTAGCACCAGGTTTGTGGTCCCTTGCCTCAGAATAATAGAGCCCATCTTCCCAGAAAATCCTATGGGGTTAACTGACATCCCCTGTCTCTGCTGCAGCTGCCTGCTTTCTGAGGCTCTTAAGAGAGGGGTAGGGTTTCTGCTCCAGACTAAATCACTCCCTATTGGGCCCCCTGCTTCCAGAAACTTTGCCATCCCAGGCCCAAGCTCCACTGGGGCCTCACCATGGGCAAGGTCATCTCCCTGAGGAGACTGATCCTCACTTGTAGTTTGGGTGGAAGATCATTTTTACCCTTCCTATCTCTCTTTTTAGGAGGTGTCTGGGCCATTATTTCAGGCTCTAGTGCTTCTTGCTGCCCCGGTTTCTTGGACTGTGCTCTTGTTGTCACAAAGACATTCTACAGGAGGACCAGTATGGCTGCATGGACCTGTAACTCCATTTCAGCTTAGTCTGAAGTCTCCAAATCATTGCCCATGAGACACTACAGGAATGGACGAGGATACCATAACTTTTTTAGGGCCAGTAACCCTCCCCTCCAGCTGACATTTGCCACTGCCTTGGGGCTGCACTTAATGAGGTTATCTGAATTGGTTACTTAGTAAGTGTGCCCAAGTAGGATCTGCTCAGTTGCCACCAGTTTCTCAGCCACCATGGTGACACTGGCAACTGTGTCCCTGTAAGCTTCTGCCTCAATACCATTAATGAGTGGGTACTGCCTGTATTTCCTCATATTAGGAGGCTAGGAAGCCAATGTGGCAAGGTCATTGTCACCCCCCTGATACTGAACTATGGATTAAAACCAGATATTTGTGATTGAGGGTGAATGTTTGCATTATTCAGCATTCCATCCATTATATGTTATTTTGACATTTGTCGCCCTAAGTGGGAAGGGTATATGCCCAGACATGAGTCCCATGCTCACTGCACCACTAAATTCGAGCTAGCCTGGCTGATGAGGGTTATACCCCTATAACGGTCCCAGGATGCTTGTTTCCGGTCCAGGGAGGACATGGCTTTGCAGTTCGGGCTGGACTGTTCTCATAAGGAACAGACTCAAGATTAGTTTGCATATGGCTGGGTCCAAACGGGGGTGACGTGGTGAGCAAGTGTACAATGGATTACACCCAGATCTTTGTGACTGAGGGTGAATGTTTGCATTGTTCAGCATTCCGTCTATCATTTGTTCCTTTTACATTTGTCACCCTCTGATACTAGGACAGCCTCAGTGACTTCTCTGACTAGGCCAGGGCCACTGCATTTCTCAAAGTGAACCCACCTACACTCTTGGAGGTATTACTGCTACTAGTACTACCTCTATTGACCCCTGGAGAAGCAATAGCAGTACTGGTGTATTTCTTAGTGACCTATAGCATCAGAAAACTTATGGCCTTTTGTTTTACGATTAATGCATCAAGGTTTCGTATTAAAGTCAGATCTGGACCTAACCCCAGAGGAAATGTTTATGGACCAAAAGGCGGCTCGCTCTCTTTGTCTTTAGGTTTCTCCTCATCCTTCTCTTGGGTCTTAGAATTATTCTGTTTCTTCTGGTCACCCCCACTATGGGACTCCTTGCTCACCCTGGTGCGGGCCCATTTGTCTGGATTATTTTCCAATTCTTGGGGAGAGGTCAGCTGAGAGTCCACCATGCATTGGTCAAATTTTCAGACTCACAGTTAATAAGGATATGCTCTCTCGTGAATTAGACAGCTCTTCCTAGTTGTGCACTTTACTACCATGTAACGAGCCTAGCAGAGACTTAACTGCACGGTCTACAAAGTCAACCCAGTTTTGTGAGGAATCTTTCTCAGTTTCCCTAAACTTAAACCTGTATTCCTCTGTGGGAGGCCTAAACCCACCAGCGAATGCCTCTTTCAAGACCTGATAGTTGTCTGCATCCTCTTCTCTAACTGTCAAACGTTTATCTCTACAATTGTCCACAAAGGAGAGCCACAGAATAGGTGGCCACTGCTTCTGGGGGACCTTCTGGACTTTACAGGCCCTCTTTAAAGCAGTAACCCACTTGTGGAGGTCATTCCCAGCTTTGTAAGGAAGGACTATCCTGTTGAGATTTCTAGAGTCAACGTGTTTCTCCCTGACCTTTGAGTCTCTATTGCTTCCACTATGGGATTTAACCCCACATTTTAACTTTCTCTCTCCACCTAAAGGGCTTCCCTTTCAAGAGCTAGCTGCTTCCTCATCAACTTGAGTTTTGCCTTCTTACGTTTGAGCAAGCTGTACCCTCTATGTAAGGTTTCACCCTATGTACTAGAGTGGGGGACTCAGCAGCAGTAGGTGAGGAGAGTGAGGATGACCTGTTCCTCTTTGTAATCCTTTTTACCAACCCAGGTGGAAAGAAGGCAGGCCTACTGTGGTGACCCCCTTCTATACTACCAGTACCTTCCTCTTCAGGCCCAGGGTTGGCAATGTAGATCTCTTCAGGATTTTCATGGGCATGTTCAGAGGCAAGGTCAAAAGTGTTAGGGACTTCGTGCCCTTCCTCTGGAAGGTCCCGCACCAAAGTCTTCCTCCTTCAGTGGCCTCCCAGGATTCTGGAGGTCATCTTCAAGAAGTAACTCTATGAGAAAAGACCTAGTAGGGTTACTATCCATCCTCAGTTTTCTAGTCTTACACAGGGTCCTAAATTCCTACAACCTAAGGGCACTGTACCCAAACACCTGAGTCTGACTGTATTCCCCATTAGAAGACATGGGACTAGTGTGGTGTGAGGGTATCCACCCTGTCCTAGTGTTCTAAACGTCCCAGGGATTGGAGAAAGGGCTATGCTAGACTCCTGACACTCAATCCAAAAAGCTTAGCAAAGAGATACCTACTATCTTACAAGTGTCAGTAGTGGTTCCACTGCAGCTTGCATGCACATGTGCCATCTAGCTTGCTTCAGCAGCATGATGTAGAAGGTTAACATTCCCAGCAGCCTCAGAGTTATCTGCACTGCGATTGTTATAGTTAAGCCCAACAATGTTAGTAGGTTTGCTATTGTCTGAATGTGGTTGACAACGGCCTTGGCAAGCCTGTCTTCAACAGCCAGTCGTCAAAATTAGAGAAGACCTGTACTCCCCTCCCCGACTTTCTAAGATGATCGTGGCAACCGCTGTCACTTTTGTGAACACCTATGGGGCAGTTGTGAGGTTAAAGGGGAGCACTGTGAACTGAAAATGCTCCTAACCTCCTGTGAACCACAAATAACGCCTGTGGGCCAGCAGGACCGGGATGTGAAAATATGTGTTCTGCAAGTCCAATGTCACCATCTCTAGGTTCTAGGACAGACAGAAACTGGGCTAGCAAGAGGATCTTAAATGAGTCCTTCCACAGGAGCGTTTTGAGAGGGCAACAAAGTAATATTGGACGAAGTCTCCATCCAGCAGGAGAAATACTCAGTTCCCTCTTCTGAGGCCGTCAAAAGAGCCTGCACTTCCTGTTATAAGACGGACAGATGGTTCTTAGCCACCCTGAATGCAGTTGAAGGTGTGGGGGTAGAATGGAATGGAAGGGCATAGCCTTGATGGACATAAGATGCAAACGAAATACTACAAAAATAACCGAACACTACCTACAAACCGGGCATACCACCAATGACTTAAGATGGGTGGTCATTGAACAAAATGTACATAACCTGCAGGCCAGGCTTTTTGATAAGGAACAAAGATGGATCTATCACTTGTCCAACATAAGCAGGGATTAAATGACAACATCCCATGTACTGCTCTGAATAATTGACGCGTGGCCTAATTCCACCAATACCCGATTCCTTGTTACCATTGATAAAATGACCGTTATAACTTACCATATCTTTTAGTACCAACAAATGATACTATACCAGGAACATTTTCCCATATCTTTTAGTACCAACAAATGATACTATACCAGGAACATTTTGTCAAAGACATTTCCAACCACTTTTTCTAAGAAATAGAAAAAAAAAACTCTTTCTTTCTTTCTTTTCTTGGCGATGTCTTTCTCACACTGGGCAACAGATAACAATGACAGAGGTCATGGCCTTTTACAACGAACTTAGTCAAGGTCGATTTCACTTCCATTTATTTAATCAGTTAGCACCTGACGATTGAATGAACCAATCTTTATACATATAAATAGCATCTCAAAGTGATAATGATAACTGACACCAGTGGCCCAGCTAAGTCTAAACTCTACCGTTTGGAATCATTGGAACTGAAAGGGTTAACAAACCCGAGGCCGACCTCTGACGTCATTGCGCTTACGCACGTTTAAGACACCATACTTGGAACCCGGCTTGCAACAAGTATTTAGACGGGAAAATCTCCAGGATTCCGTGTTAGGACCGAAGTAGGTACGCAACATGGACAGTGGACCTTGATAACGTAAGCGGGAACGGGGGGAGCCTGGATCCATGTAACTCGTTTAAGAAACAAATTGAGTACGTTTTCAATTTGCTAGACACATTTGTTTTACACATCAATTATGATATCTTAGCCATTTGTTTCTCTCCCAGAGAAAGATTGTTTACCAACTACATTTAAGTGATCACAATATTTTTTTGTATGTTCAAGAAGTCACGCCTAAACTTGGTACTTAAAAATACATGTGAATATTAAGTGCGAAATATAATTCCAAGTTTGAGCACATATTTTCCGCTGCATGCAAAACGAGAAAAGCTTGTGCATAATAAGCTATTTAACATATAACTATTGACATGGATGGCACTTTTTCAGTGCCTTTTCAGTAAGCACTGAGAAGTATCGAATTCACTGGTGGCATGCCAGGATGCAGAAGCACTAACAAGAAAGTGTGATGATGGTTTTTCATCACAAACTGCATTATTGAAACATTACTGCACAGTAATAACAGTCCCCCAAAAATTCTCTCCAGGTATTATGTAGGGGGTGAAAACCGTAAGTTACAGTTTCACCCAAATAACAGAGGAAAATCCTCCTCACTTTTCAAAGAAATCTTAGCGCGTGTGTTCTCACTACACCAAAGGTCAAATTTCCTTTGTCACATTCAATATATGGTCCTGACAAAAGCCAGTCTAATCAAACCTTATTTGGCTGAAACATGAAGACCAGTCGAAGGATGTACGAGATCATAGATACCTCAAAACGTCCACAGTCCATTTTTAACCCAGTTTCCATTAACCACATGGCTGCTGGGCGTTTCCCCCCCCCTGTGCTGGAAAATGCCATTTTAGTGGCACCATGACGAGCTCAGCTCGTCATCAGCACACGACACCCGTGGGTGATGACGAGCTGAGCTCGTCATCAGCATCGAAAGGGTTAATAAAATTCTCCTTTTTAGGAGGGATTCTCTGGAGATAGTTTTAAATTTACTTCTACAGCACAAATTGTCACCCAATAAAAAAAATGAAAAAATCCCGCTCTGCTGTAATCGGGCGCACACCTAGGATGCACTCTGCTTCCTAGTTGGAAACCCTATGATAAAGCATGCCACCAACTAGGTTGGTGGGTGAGGGTTCTTAAAAAAAAACAAAATATTGGCCTGTCCTTTTCATAATTTTGTTTTGAACGTAGTTGATTTTGTAAGCCAGTTCCAATTGGTGTATATATATATATATATATATATATATATATATATATATACACACACACACACATATTTACACACACACACAAATTATATAAGATAAAAGTATTTAACATTCAAAGCCATGACCTTGTACAGGTGTATGTAAACATATATGTAGGATATACTTCTAATCATAGGGAATTCCACTTTGCACTCTTAAGACCTCTGCTCCCCTTGACCAATTTGCACTAAACCACAGGAACCAGTGCTTAAGATTAATCCATTTGCATCAAATGTAGCACAGCTGTAAAGATTATAAGGGATGTCCAAAGACATGTCAGTTTTTAATTTAATAACATACCAACTTTGGTCCAGGTAAATTCTGACACCTTTGAACAAATGTTCACAAACTTTTAATGGCGCAGTATCCTTTGTGTTATTTGTGGAAACAGTCTTGACTACGCATCCTTTAAGGTGAATATATATCTATATAATTTGGGGTTTAGTGGTGGGTAGAGCTATAGCGTGGAAATAAGGGTGATTTGGGGGTAGGTAGTGGTATGGTGGTAGTAAGGGTATTTTTAGGGTTTAGGGTGGTTAGGTGTATAGCCTGCTACGGGTAATATCTGATAGAGACTCCTAGCAGCAGCTTCCTTACCTCTGAATTTCCCAGGTGTCAGACTGGATCCGGAAACTTTTGCGTGAGCAGTACCCCTGCCTGCCTTTGGGTGATGTCAGTGCCAGGAGTGACATGTCTATCACCGCTATAGGCGCCACCCAGGCACAAAGACATATTTTCTTTCCGTGCCAGTTACCGCTGATAGGGAGAAGAGCTACCTGCCTCCGCCTCTGTTTGGCAGACTTTTTCGTCAACACTTTTTTTTGTGTCGAGGGATGACCTCTAGAGCAGAGGTCTTCAAACGTTTTTACTCTGAGCCCCCCCTAAGCAAAATGTTTTGAGGTCGGGCCCCCCTCCAAAACTTTATGGGAAGGATTGGGGGAGCGGGAGGGACATGGCTGGGTGCAGGGAGCGGGGCTTATGAGAGGATTTCAGGAATACTTTTTCTATAGCTTATGAACCGCACCAAATATGAGACTTATAAAACAGCAAATGCATCAAACAAAAACAGATATTTCAAATAAACTACTCCCCATAATTGGGGCGTTGTGAGCCCCTCATACTCTTTGACCCCAATGCAACAATACCTGCTGCACTAATGATAACTTCAGTCCTGAGTAGCAGGCTATCTCCTCTGCCTCTTTTACCTGGTCCCCACCATGATGTATCATCACCTCAGTCCTAATGCTTGAAAGAACAGTAGGCTCTGATGCCCCTTTTTTAAAGGTAGACAGTCATACTTGTGATGCATCGGGCCCCCCAAATTCCTGGCCCCCAGTCCTGCTGCATCTGCTCCTTTATGATAACCAGCAGTGGCCACTTACACACTTGGCAGCAGTACTAGCTTCACTAATGAATTACCCTTTTAAAAAAACAAAAACACTTATATTATCACCTTCTTTGGGTATCTCTCTGAAGAAGCGGTCTCTGGCCATAAAAATGAGTCTGCATACAATGCTCCTTATTCTGGGCCTTCTCTTTGACAATATCTTTGAACCTCGCTCCTTTCCTAGACCATTTCTGTAAGGCCCCAAGGATCGAGAGGATTAGGACTCTACATCTGAATGCAACCCTGCTGGCCTTCTACATGCCACCCCATGGCCTCAGCTTTCACAAAAAAAACTTCCCCTGAATGGTTAATACTGACTTTGAGATGCCTGTGCCTGAAAGGAAGTGTGTGGTGGTAGTGCAGAAATTTAAAAAAAGAAACCGGCCTTCTTACCAGCCATTGATTGAGTCACTTAAAGCCAGGGCCACTGAAATTATGAGTTTCTGCATCAGCAGCTTTTTCCACATAATTATCACTTTAGTGCATTTGCTACATGTTCCGGAGCAGTGGAAGGCCCTTTGCAAAGATTGACTGGTAATCTTGTAGTTGCTTTCTGCTGTATTTCGGGGTTAAACTGGTACAAATGAGGTGAAATATTTCCCCTGACCGCGATACTGATTTAAAATGACAAAATAATGAAGTAATGCTAACCACACAATGTGGCGCATTGTGCCACATAATTTACATTTTTGTGCCGCATAATTTAGTCAAACCTGCCACATAATGTTGTACTCTTCTGCTGAATAATTCCAGTGGATCAGCTTAAAGCTTTATTGTGGCAAAGATCTATTCTTTTTAAGATGTAATGTAAAGGAGTTGTCAGCTGGGATCTGGAATAGTGGAGACACTTACACAAATGTCTGCATTAGATACAGTTTGATTACTTATTACTAAAAAGTATATTTTGTAATCTCAATCACTGCATCATTTTGCAGCAGCCTAGCTTAGAGTATGTAAATACTGTTTTAAAATAATGATTTACATATTCACAGTGCTTTCTGCTACAGTCTGGGACTTCATAGCACTATAAACAGGGCAATTGGAATTATGCCACAGGAGAAGGACAAATTATGCAGCATGGTTGACAATTCTGCAGCAAGCAAAGGCGAATTATGCTGCATATTTTGTGATAGCATTACTGCACTGTTTTGCTATTTTTACACTTGTTACCATTGTCCTGTCCTTTATTGCCCCTCATAAGTACCACATTAACACCCACATATAGCAATAAGCAACAGAAAGGTGACCAGTCTACCCTTAGAAAGGGCTTTCCACTGCGAGGTAACATGTGTTGCTGCATTTTTTAATCTGCAAATTATGCTGCAGATGATGGATTATGTGGCAAATGCGGGAAACCCCTAACTATGGGCTGAGAGTGCAGGGGAGTATGAAAGTGAACGGTGAGAATGAGCAGTTAGTTGTCTGAATGCAGGGTGAATTCCCAGATACTTGAAGTTAATCAGCATGTTATTGATGTGGTGTAGGGTTTCAGATATAAGTTAAACTATTGCTATTATGGAATTAATCAGGGAATCAAGGGTGAAATAAATAATGTGCTGATCCCGTAACAAACTTCCAGTCTTCTGATTTGAGTTGCCAGCTCATTATTTTGATGTCGCAGACATTACAAAAATAAACATTCACTTACAGCCCTATTTTCAGCATTTATCTGTGCGTACTTTTAAAAGCAAATATAAAGCACTTTTAAATGTGTTCTAGGGCTGCCTGAATGCTTCATGACTGAAAATAAAAGGAACAGACAGAAAGTCACTTTACAAATGAATATATACTTTTTTATTTAACACCTTCGCTGCTAAGGCAATTCCCCTCCTGTGCTGGAAATTGCTATTTTCATTGTTTTATGACGAGCTGGGCTCGTCATCAGCACACGACCACTGTGCACCATGACGAGCCCAGCTCGTCATCAGCATCGAAAGGGTTAAAGACCATATTTACTGTCAAAGCAAGGTCTTTGCAAGCTCTTTAAACATACAAGGCTGGCATTTTTTCTATTGGCAACCCTTTTTGGTACTCCTTTTCATGAAATGCATTTTCTCACTACAGCAGTACATTTATAATACAATTGTAAGGAATAGGCAGAGTCGGGGCCCAGGAAAAAGAGATAAAAACTAAGCTTCGGTAACCAGTTCCTGAAGGTATTTAAATGGTCTTTAAAGACCTGTGAAAATACTGGTTGTGCTGGAGTCTTAATAAGACTCCAGACACTGCCCACCCGAGCCCTCACCTCTGGCCCCACGGCAACTCTGAGGGCTTCGGAGAAAATGAAGACAGCCTGGAAATACAGCAAATAAACATTGCTGCACTTCCAGGCGTCTTCATTTACATGTGCTTGCAGAGGCCTTTGCGCCTACCCTGGGAGCCCATCCACGCCCCCCCCAGGGGGCGCGCCCTACAGTTTGAAGAACTGTGCTCTAGAGGGTAGGTTTTAAACTGTGTGGCGACTATCATTGCACCATGTTGTTCACTGTCCCTCACCATGTGTGCTTATGGTGACACGACCATGGTTCGACGTCGTGATCGGACTGCAGAGCCATGATGCCAAAGGCCTTGAGGGAGCAGTTCACTAAGTTCCTTGCGGCCCGGCAGTCAATGCCACCAGGCGAAACTCCTCGAAGTTCCCGGTCCAGATAGAGGATGAAAGGTTGCGGGACTGCTTCAAGAGCCCCAAGTCCTCTTTGTTGTACACAAGGTCCTGGGGACAATCTGGGAAAGGGGAATAAGAAGCCTAAGTAGACTTTGACTCGTCTGTCAAGGACTGACTAGAGAGGGAGGAACATTGCCGCTTTAGACACGGTTCTGCAAAGCCAGTTTCTGGGAATGACCCACCCACTCAAATTTTACGAGGCCATGCGCTGAGTATTTGAGCGGGGCGCACTCTCTGGTGCACCATGAGGCTTCGCTGAGTAGGGGGAGGCCCCATCAGGTTTCACGCAGACAGCTCCGACATTGACGCCTGTGGGGTCGCATGGATCCAATTCGGGTCAGCAAGTCATACCAATGTGACCTTTCCCGGTGCCAGACCCATTTTGATTCCCAACGACTCGGATCGACCAGAGGCTCAGTTTGTTGCAGGTACATTTTTATAGAGGTTCCAGGCATGGTAGAAGAGTTTGAACAGGCAATCCTGATGATCTGGACTGGTATGAAGAGCTTGGTGAGGACAGGCGTGTGGATACCTCTCCAGATACTGGTAAGCTCTTTTCACCTACTGTGGCTACAGAGGAGGCTATGGTGGTAAAGAGTATGGCAGAGGTCCTTGGCCTGGAGCTGTCCTCAGTGCAAGTCAAGACTAATCTCCTGACTGAAGTGCTATAACCTGCTGCTTTCTCATCAGAACACCTTTTGCCCTTTAATGAGGCACTAACGGAAGTCTTTCTAGGTTCATGCTCCAAGCCTAGCACAGGGGCTCCTGTGGAAAGGACTATATCATTGCCATTGCCATGCATCGGGTGATCCAAGTTTCCTCAGTCAAAATCCTACTCCAGAGAGCTTGGTGGTCCTATCCTCGATGTTCCATGGCACGTTCCCTTTCACCCCCCCAGACAGGGAATCCAAGAGGCTAGACGCACTTGGGAAGATGTTTTCTTCCACCCACCAGTGCTGCCACAGGTCCACAAGGGTTGTGCTCCCCTAGGCAGTGAAAGACAGGAGAGGTGCAGCAAGTTCACCATTAGGGGGTCGATTCCGATCTGGTAAAAACCGCTCTGAATAGCCGTTCGGAGCGTTTTTCCCCGTACGAATCGTACCCTGCAACGTCCCCCGAACGTACGACAAAGTACGATTCGTAACAGGAGCAGGACTCCGTACGAATCGTACAAAGACTGTACGACTCGAATCTCTGCATGAATCTCCCTCGGAACCCGCTGTACGCGACATCTGTACGGTTCGCAGCTGCTTTTTCCAACCCGGCAAGAACGATTCGTGTCGGGTACGCACCGTACAACCCTTTTTTTTCTACGGGAGCTGAAAACCGCCGTAAAAGCAGAGTTTGCGCCGAAACGGTAACGGAACGGCCCCTCCCCGGGCACGGCACGTACCCCCCATGATCGCAGGGGTACGGTGCGTACCCCTGCGATCATGGGGTGTACGCGCCGTACGGTGTGTATGTGATTGTGCGCTTTTCCGTACGAATCGCCCTTACCTGACGTGGACCGTACGAATCGCATCCTGATTCCCCGGTCCAGATCGTACTCGTCGGGTCGTACGGCGTATGTACGAGTCGTACGGAGACGGCTCCGGATGCCAATCGTACGGACGGTTATTTTACCAGATCGGAATTGGCCCCTAGGTGTCGTTTGGGTACAACAGAACCTGGATAGAGAAGTTTTGTCAATGGTGGCCTTGCGGTGCCATGCCTGGCTGAGAACATCTGGCTTCTCAGGTTATGTCCAGGCAAAGCTTATGGGTATGCCCTTCCATGAGACTTGTGTTTTCCGAGAGAAGGCAGACTCTGTGCTGGAGCACTTCAAGGCCTCACAGGCTACGGCCAGGTCCTTGGGCCTCTGTGACACCTGGTCCCCAGTCTGCTTTAAGCCCCTTTTGAGGCAACGCAAGGGGTTTTTAAACACGTCAATCATACCCAAGACATCGTCCTGCACAGACTGAGAAGTGTGTGGATGTGGTGCATTCTGACCTTGTAGGAATGGTAGTCAGAAGTTGTCCACCACCCAACCCCAAGCAGCTACAGGCTCTAAGCTTTCCTAATTTGGTTCTGCAAGACCATGAGTGTCCTGTTTGAGGGAGAATTCAACATCATCTCCTTCACTGGCAGTCCATAATATCAGACAAATGGATCTTGCAATTCATTTGGGATGGTTACTCCCTCCCTTTTCTATTTTTTCCTCCTATTTTTCCCGCCATCTCAAGAACAGTTGGCGGAGGATCATCTTGTTGTGCACAGAGAGGAAGTTACAGCTCTCCTGGCCAAGGGAGCTACAGAGAGGGTTCTGATTTCAGAAGTATGCAGTGGTTTCTATTCTAGCTACTTTCTGATACTCAAAAAGAACAAGTCAAGTCAAGTCAAGTCAAAGAATTTATATAGCGCGCTACATACCCAGAGGGTCTCAAGGCGCTTGAGGAGGGGTGGGGAATTAATTGTCAAATATCCACGTTTTAAGTTGCTTTCTGAATGCTAGGTGGTTCTGGGTAAGGCGAAGGTAAGTGGGAAGTGAATTCCAGGTTTTAGCTGCCAGGTAGGAGAAGGATCTACCTCCCATGGTGGTTTTGTTGATGCGGGGTACAGTGGCAAGGGCCTGGTTGGCTGATCGTAGCTGGCGGGAGGGGGTGTAGAAGGACAGTCGTGTGTTGAGGCATTCTGGTCCGATTTCGTAGAGTGCTTTGTGTGCGTGGGTTAGGAGCCGGAAAGTGATCCTCTTATTGACGGGAAGCCAGTGAAGGTTTTTCAGGTGATCAGAGATATGTTCTTTACGCGGGATGTCTAATATGAGCCTGGCTGAGGCGTTTTGGATTCGTTGGAGTTTTTTCTGGAGTTTAGCTGTAGTACCGGCGTAGAGGGTGTTTCCATAGTCCAGTCGGCTCGTGACCAGAGCGTGGGTGACCGTTTTCCTAGTTTCGGTGGGGATCCAACGAAATGTTTTTTTGAGCATGCGAAGAATGTTGAAGCAAGATGAAGAGACGGCGTTGACTTGTCTGTACATCGAAAGTGAGGAATCCAGGATGACGCCCAGGTTCCGTGCGTGGTCTGTCGGGATGGGTGCTTTTCCAAGGGCTTGTGGCCACCAAGAGTCGTCCCATGCAGAGGGGGAGGTGCCTAAGATAAGGACTTCTGTTTTATCTGAGTTCAGTTTTAGACGGCTGTGTTTCATCCATTCGGCTACTTCTTTCATTCCTTCGTGTAGGTTAGTTTTGGCGGTGCTAGGGTCATTGGTGAGTGATAGGATCAGTTGAGTGTCATCCGCATAGGAGATGATGTTGAGGTTGTGTTGGCGTGCGATGGCCGCGAGGGGGCTCATGTATACGTTGAAGAGGGTGGGGCTGAGTGATGATCCTTGTGGTACGCCGCAGATGACTTCAGTGGCCTCTGACTTGAATGGTGGAAGGCGGACTCTCTGGGTTCTTCCGGTGAGGAACGAGGTGATCCATTCCAGTGCTTTTCCTTGGATTCCGATGTTTCTGAGGCGTTGTAGAAGGGTGCTATGGCAGACTGTGTCGAAGGCTGCGGATAGGTCGAGGAGGATGACAAGGTTCTTCCTCCTATTCTAGACCTTCAGACCGTCAATCTCTTGCTCAAAAAGGAAAAATAAAAAATGCTCACTTAGGCTCGGGTCTTGTCTGCCCTATACCAACGAAAGTGGCTGGTAGCATTGGACTTGAAGAGTTCACTGACATTATCGATTTTAAAAATATTGATGACAAAAATATCGATGAAAAAATATAGAATGCAAAAATATCGACTCTCTATACTTAAACAGGTAAGTACAAAAATATGAAAGTAAAAAATATAGATGTAAAACATATTGATTTAAAAGTATATATACAATATGTTAAATATTATTATTTTTAACAAAATAGATTTAATTTAATATACTTGAACTAAATAAAACAAAATTAATTTATAAAAATATAAACAAACAATTTATACATGTATGTAACTTTTTTTAATTGTTAAACTTTAAATTATATAAAAATAAAATATATAAATATCAATAATTAAAAATAAAAAAACATTCTATAATAAATTAAAACATTACATTATTTAAAAAAATTGAAACTTACATTTCACAAAACAATAAATGCAACAGTTGGGAAAAATGTTGGATAGGAAAATAATTTAATTTACTACTCCAACTCCAGTGAGTGCAACTGTAGGGAAAATGTTGGATAGCAGAGGGGTAAAAATGACTATTCCCACTCCAGTGAGTGCAACATTAGGGAAAGTGTTTGATAGCAGAGAAACAAAAAATACTAAACACATTTAAACAATGTAACTATTAAAAAAATCCGCGGCTGGAGTCGACTCAGATCCCCCATGCACCTGCCCAGACATCCACCTCGGCTTCATCACGAGGCTCCCTTCGCAACTCCATTCCTCCTCTCTCCGCCCACCACCAGGTTATTAGACAGTCTCCAACTAGAGCTCCCTACCGTACCTCTTCCCCTCTTCCCTCCATTTACCCCCAGTCAACCAGACAACCTGGACACCCAGGTTCCTCCTCACCTCCTCTGCTATCTCCCTTGGTGGAATCCCATCCTCCAGCTCAGCCCTCCCACAGCCCCCCACCCTCGATTATCTCAGGTTCTGGCATCATTCTCGAGGAACCATTCCAATCGAGTAGATTGCCTGCCCATCAATGCCTCTCCTCCACTCTCCCTTCAACCCCCAATGGGGACCATCACCTTCCAGCTCAGCTCACTAACCCCCCTCCGTCCTCTCGTCACCTGGGTCCCATCTCATACCTCGAGGCTACATTCTCCCGCCCATTTACTCCAACCACAGATTATCTAGGCAGCCCCCCTTACAATAATCTGCCTAAACAGGACCGTCATCCCTCTTTAAACCACCCTGACCCTCCCTCAGTCATCAGGGACAGTACGGCCTCTAACACCCTTCTTCACCCCTTGTTCCCTTCTCCATTAGTCCCTCCCCCCTCACCCAAGACCACTCCGGACTTAAACACCCATCAACCCTACATAGACAGCTTGGTACAGCGCCTCTCCCTACTTGAATCCCAGTTGGAAACACTGGTTCGAGGCCTGAGTGAAATTCTCTCCTCCCTTACCCTTTCCCGAAAGCCCTCTCATTCACCCTCAGTGCAAGCCGATCTTACCCATACAACCACAGACAGAACAACGCCCCAGTCCGAGCCACGCGTCCCACCCAGACCTAAAGACGGTTCCCCCAGTAAAGGGAAGATCAGCTCCTTGGACACACTCTCCAGAACACCCTCCTCACTCTCCTCGCAGATAGTGACTCTCCCCAAGGCACCACTAGACCTTCCGGGAACTCGTCCCCAAAGTCCACGATCCAAGTTATCACGGGCTTCAGAAATAAACACCCTCCCCTTAGAGCACCCAGACCCCCGTCCCACCTTGCCCTCCTGCCTAAAGCCCAACCAAACGAACACAGAGAAGTAACCCCCATCAACAGCATGCTCATAAACTGCAGATCAGCTTCCAAACACTCATCCGAACTTTCAGAAGCCATTCTCTCCCATGACATACAGATAGCATTCATAACAGAAACCTGGCTCATCAACCTCTCCTACCCTATCATAGACATGCTAGTCCCCCCTGGTTTCACGATGATCAACAAGGATAGACTAGGGAACAGAGGAGGGGGCATAGCAATCATCCACAAGAACAACATCGCCATCACGGAAATCTCCTCTTGCGCTTACAGCTCTTTTGAATGTCTCTCAGTCAACATCAAAACTCAGGACTCCAGACCCACATTATGCCATCTTCTTTATCATCCCCCTGGCAATTCTTCAGAATTCACGGTTCACCTTTCGGACTTGATTGCCCACTGCGCTCTAGGTAACTCTAACTTCATAATCCTGGGCGACCTCAATCTAAGGTGGAAGGAAACCAAGAATCCACTAATTCAATCCTTAAACAACCTACTTCTTGAGAACAATCTAACTCAACATTGCCTAGAAGAAACTCACTACAAAGGAGCCATCCTTGACGCCATTATTGCTGAAAGGAAGACGATCACCATCGATCACATCCTCCTAGTAGACTGGTCTGACCATCACATAGTCCTCTTTCACATTAACCTTCCAATCGTGGACAATTCAATTTTAAAGCGAGACATTCCCAAACGGGTTAGGAACACAGCTCAAATTCCTCGAGCAGTCCTAAAAGAAAGAATCAGCCAGCTGCTCCCCCTCGACACTGACCACCTCTCATTCAACGATATCACCTCTCTTTACAACACTAATTTGACGCTTACTCTCGACCAAATTGCTCCCATTAAACTAAAGAAAGCTAGGAATATTCCCTCTAGATCATGGTTCACCTCCGATATCAACGATGAAAGAAGACTTCTAAGAGCTGCTGAAAGAACATGGAGGAATGATCCCTCAACCCTCCACCGTGAGAAACTCCAAGCAGCCCGCAGGAGGTACAAAAATCATATCAAGAATAAAAAGTCAGATTTCTTCCGTTCTGCACTAGATAATGCAAAAAAAACAGCCCAAAGAGCTTTTCAACATCATCAAGAATCAGACCTCCAAACCTACTCCCCCCTTAACTCAAGCATCCAAAGCTCGATGCGACAGCTTCGCAACTTTCTTTAACGACAAAATCGTCAAGATAGACCTAGCATTGGGCTCAACCCCCACCTCCCTCAATGAGATCAATACGCCCAAAAACCTAGTCAATGCCTCCATAAAACCTCCACAACAGTGGTCATCATTCACTCTCATCCAGGAAGCAGAGATAGTCAATCTAATCTCCAAAGCCAAGCCCTCAGCACACTCCCTGGACCAGCTACCGCCTCTTTTGACCAAAGACCTAAAGCAAGTCCTAGCTCCAATATGGTGCAAGATCATCAATAGCTCTTTGAGCTCTGGTTCTGTTCCAGACTGCCTAAAGGTAGGACAAGTCACACCACTACTAAAGAAGCCAAGTCTAGACACAGAAGATTTAAATAATTACAGACCGGTCTCAAACCTTCCCTTTTTGGCCAAAATAATGGAAAGATGTGTCTTCCCTCAGCTAACCCTTCATCTTGATAACATCAAACTTCTAGACCCCCCTCCAATCAGGATTCAGAAAGGGATGCAGCACTGAATCTGCAATCCTCAACGTCATAGACGACCTACGCAAATCACTCGACTCGGATCAATGCTGCCTTCTCATCCTCCTTGACCTATTGGCTGCATTCGATACAGTCAACCACAATCTACTGCTAAGGGTCCTTCAAGAAAGAGCTGGTCTACAAGAGACAGTCCTCCAATGGTTCTCCTCCTTTCTTCACAACCGATCACAGAGAATAAAAATCAAAAACTTCGAATCCGACCTACACCCAGTCATCAGAGGGGTTCCTCAAGGGTCTGTTCTCTCCCCACAGCTCTTCAACATCTATATCGAACCCCTCACCTCTCTACTCAGAAAATCCAACATCCCCTTTCACCTATATGCAGCCGACACGCAGCTGTATCTGGAAACGACCTCTATTGAGGACATCCAGAGACTAAACAACACGCTCAGAGAGATACAAGACTGGCTCTCAACCAATCACGTGAAACTGAACTAAGACAAAACAGAAATCCTACTTATTTCCAACAAAATAATAACTCTCAAATCAAAGAATGGCTCAAAGCCATCAATGCCCTCAATGGTAACCTTTCCCTAGCCGACTCGGTGAAATCTTAGGGATCACCCTAGACCCAAAACTCGACATGAAGAAACACATCTCAAAATCTGCTAAAGGTGCTTTTCTCAACCTTAAACTACTATACAAAATAAAACCTTTCCTTCCACCCAAAGACCTTCACAGGCCACCCAGGCTCTAATCCTCTCCAGAATAGACTATGAAATTGCGACCCTGACACGGACAGCAAAATCCCATCTTACCCCCCTGAAGACGACACTCAACGCAGCAGCAAGAATGGTCTCCGGAATTAAGAAATTTGTGCACATCTCTCCAGCCGTCAAAGAACTCAGAATGCTCCCAATGGAGTCACGAGCCAGTTTCAGAACAGCCTGCATCACGCACAAAGCCCTGCATACAGGTAAACCAGAATACCTGGCCGCCAAACTCAATAAGGCAGGCCAGTCCAGAAACCTAAGGAGCTCCAGCTCTCTACTGCTCATCCCGCCCAAATTGTGCAAGCTCAGAACTTCAGCTAAATCTTTTGCTGGCAACGCTCCCAAAATCTGGAACTCCATCCCTCCCCACATCAGAACAATCTCCTCATTTTCAAAATTCAAGAGGCTTCTCAAAGACTTTTTCCTCGACCGTTCGAGGGACCTGAGAGTCCCTGGACTGCCCCCATCTGGCACTCCAGCTTTAACCACATCGCTGCTGCCCATTTTCCCCTCCGGTGCTGAAGAATTCAGATTTACATGATTTCATGACGAGCTCAGCTCGTCATCAGCACAGCTCCACTGTGCCTCATGACGAGCTGAGCTCGTCATGAGCATGGAAAGGGTTAATAAAATTCCAAGTCTGACATCAAGGCTGCAGATCAAAATAGCTTCTGGATACAAACATTCTATCAACAGATTATGTATGTCTGAGTTTCAGTCTGCTCAGTATGTCATTTACTGTATATGCTGTGAAGCGCTCTGATACCCTTGGGTCCAGCCAGCGCTATACAAAACTACTAAAATAAAATTTAAAATTTTTTTTTAAAAAAAATATACGATTAAATATATTAAACATATAAAAAGTACCCATATTGGAATATAAATTACATAAAACAAAAAGCTACTAATATCATATAAAATGAATAAATAAATGTATAAATAATTATTTAAAAAGGAACAAATATTAACAAATTATTTAAAACAAATGTATTTATTTGATTTCCTACGCTATAACACTACACCAATAAAAAAACACTTCAAAAGTTGTATCTAAATGTATTTCCATAATTAACAATTAAGAATTTAAAAATTATTCATATAAAAAGTAATAAACATTCATTAAATACACATGCTTTAACGGCATATTATCCACAACACACCCCTAATTCAATTACACGATTACCATAATTAATTTCTAATTTAAATAAATTAATAACTAATTACAAATAAATTACTTCCCACCCTTTACACCTATAAACACCACAAAACACACCTTAAACGAATTACACAATTACCATAATTAATTACTTATTATTTAAAATTAATCAACAACTAATTATTAATTCATCAATTCAAAATAAATTACTTACCACCCTTCCCTCAATTTACACCTATAAACGCCACAGCACACACCTAAAACTAATTACACAATGGCCTTATTTAATTGCCAATTAACTAAATTTAATTAACAAATTAATTCATAATAAATTACTTTACACATTTAAAACTATAACTTCTCAATTAAACATATTGATAAATACAAAATATTCAATACATGTAATATCATTAAATTACCTTCCACCCTATTCTCCTATAAACCCACAACCCGCTACAGAACTAAAACACAAAATTAAAATGAAAAAATATTAATAACTACTAAAAATATGTGTTGTAATTTACTTGCATACCTAACCATAGAGCTTGTAGAACACTTGCATGCCTTGGTAATGGAATTAGAATCCCATTACTTCATGGTCTGTTCTGTGGCATTCTGACTCCGGAGGTGCTGCAGTTGAGACCTATTTTATGTTGATGTTTGTATTTGAATAAAGCCTCACTTGGACTATCTTTGAATACTGGCTTTTAATAATAATCTATGAATTTGATATAATTAAATTACTTCCCACCCTTTTCCCCTATAAACCCACACCCGCTACGGAACTAAAAACAAAAAAATATATAAATCTACTAAAATGTTAACGCATATAATAAAAATACAAATAATTCTTATACAAAAAAAAATACATTACATACATATAAAATATATACTAAAATACATAACAGTATTAAAAAAATCTATATGTTTAGCTATATTTTTGCAAACGATATTAAACACTTCGATATTTTAAACATCGATATTACTTAGCTAAAATCAATATTTTTGAACACGATATTTTGTCTGTCGATATTTCTGACCCACAATATTTTTACATCAATATTCTTTCTCTGCACCGACTTACAGGAAGCGTATTTTCACATCCCCATCTTGCCAGCCCACAGGCGTTACCTGCGGTTCAAGGTAGGCCACAAGCACTTTCAGTTCAATGTGCTACCCTTTGGCCTTACTAGCGTACCTCGGGTGTTCACCAAGGTGATGGTGGGGGTCGCGGCTCCAGTCTTTCCCTACCTCGACCGCTGGCTGTTGAAGGCGTTCTTGCCCCAGACTGTTGTTTCCCACCTCCAGACTATGGCAGGCCTCCAGCACTCGCAGGGTGCAATATAAACATGCCAAAGTCACACCTGACTCTTTCTCAGACTCTTCCTTCCATCTGAGCTATTCTGGACACAGTGCAGTTTTGGGCGTATCCTCCCGAGTAGCGAGTCCAGGATATTCAAATTATGACACCATGTTTCAGCCTCTATACTGGATTTCGGTGAGGACGACTCTGGGCTGCTGACACTCATGGCCTCCTGCATCCTGTTGGTAAATCAAGGCTGATAGCGTCTGTGGGCTCTACAGTAGGATCAGAAGTTCCAGTGGGACCAGTATCAGGGGAACCTCTCCGACATGGGCGAGATCTTGGAGGAAACTGCAATGGACCTGCAGTGGTGGCTAATGCACTGTGATTTGTTCACAGACAACGTCTTACCTGCAAACAGGTAAGTAAATCCGTTTTGGTTATTCGTGCGATTTTTAAAGAGTATTTTTAGATTTCAAAACTCCACACTTAGAAACTTTTTGGAAGAAAATTGTCAATGTTATCCTATGAAGGAAAAAAAGATTATCGGTTCACAGGTAAGTTATCGACTGTGGGAGTTAAGGTTCTGGGGTTAGACTCAGGGGTCCCCCAGGGTCAGTGATGCACTCTTGTTACACCCTCAGTGGCACTAGGGCGGCCAGATGCAGAGACTTGAGGCCCAATGTTATCCAATAGGAGATAGGGGGTCTCCGGTTGGTGGCTGCTGGCAAGCAGGTCACTGGGTTGTGGGAGCAAAGCTCCTAGGTTTAGATCAGGGCAAATGGGGAAACAAAGTAGCACAAAAGGTGCATCCTCAGTGGCACTGAGGCGGCCGGGTGCAGAGTGCTGTTTTAAAGTCGGGCACCCTGTTTTCAATGGAGAACCTCTTTTTTGCAAAAGCACCGCAGGCAGGGAGACTAAGGACTTCTGGGTGCGACCAACACTTTGAGAGGTAAGTTGGGAAGTTAGGGGTTGGTTAGGCACTGTCGGTTTGGGCACACAAGGCCTTGGGGTGTCTGGTGCAGGGGTGCTTTTTGGGGTTGGATCTTCTTACCAGCTCCTGGTCGCGGTTAGGGAGGCCTTCTGGATTTAGACGGCAGGTGTCGGCTGAGGCTTGAGGCAGGGGTTGCTGAATCTCGGGTCAGGATTGCCAGGGTGACCTCCTTGTGGTGGTGTTTCTCCACTCTAGCTCAGGCAGGGTTCGTCAGGTGCAGAGTGGGCTGGATTTGCGGTTTCCGGCTGCTGCCAGAGGTTGAAGTTGAACAAATTCAATGTTCACAGCAAAATCAGTCTTTGGAAGTGAAGGCATGCAGGTCCTCCGGGGTTTTAGAGGTTGCTGGCTGCACGACACACCGGGATTTCTTGGGAGCAGGTTCGAGGGGAGACAGGCCTGTAGGGCTGGGGCCAAGTCAGTGGGCGTCTTCCTCATTAGCTGGCTGCATGGCTGTTCGGTCCTTCTTTTCTTCTTGTTTCTGGATCTGAGGAAGCAAGGTTCGGGGTGCCCCTAAATACTAGATTCAGGGTCCCTTCCCTGGGGTGGGTAAACACCCTATTGTGCCGCCCTCCAGTGGGAGGGGGGCACAAGCCTGTCCCTGGTTGGTTGATTACCCCATCCTCAAGATGGTGGGGACTCTGAGGTTTGCTTCACCTCACCTTCCCCACCTGAGGGGTCGAGTTGGCAAAGGCGGGCACACCTCTCTTTCTCACTTGTTTTTCCCGCCGGTTCTCCCACCCAAAGTAGGGGCAGAACCAGTGTGGACCAGTTGCTGAAAGAAGCAAGTGGTCTTGGAAGCTCCCAAAGGCGGCATGCCTTTGAAGCTTCCTTTTCGTGAACCCTGCCCATCCTGGGGGAGGATACTTGGCACCTCGTCCCAGGATGTGCATTGTTTCGGGCCCCCGAGAGCAGCAGGCTCTGGATCCAGGGGTACAGAAACATGTCTGTTGATGGCAGCCTAAGCAGCCACTCAAGTCGGGACACTAGAGGTTCGTTTTCAGGGTGCATCTCTGAGATGCCCTCTGTGTGCATGTTCCATTAAATCCCACACTGGCATCAGTGTGGGTTTAATGTGATGAGAAGTTTGAAAACTGAGAAGTTTGGTATCAGTGTAGCCATTATCGTTCTGTGGAGTTCCTAATGACAAACTCCCAGCACCATATATTCTTAATGGCAGCACTGCACTTATAATGTCTAACAGTTCACTTGGACACTGTAGGGGTACAGGGCTCATGTTTCTGTACCCTCACCACTGGTATAGTGCACCCAGCTAGAGGGGTGACTGATCTATGTAAGGGCAGTGGGTTGTAGGCATGGTACGCAGAGATGTGTGCCATATCGACTCTTCACTTTGTTCTGCCCCATAACACGCAGCCTGTAAAGGCAGTGTGTGTGTAAAGGCAAAGGTCCTGGGAGCCGGATTGGCAGGGACCCAGGGCACACCAAGTAAAAGTGCATCAATAGTCTGGCAAAAAGTGAGGGGTACTGCAAAAGAAACCCACTTTCCAAGAGACAGTATCTAGGATACGGCTGACGCGGCTGGAAACCCCTTATGCTGCCACGAAAGGAAGACTGGCCGCGAGGAGTGGAGGAGAGGCCCAGGATCTGGCCATAACTCGAGAGTCCTTGAACCTGACCAGGGCCGAGTCTGCCTTTTCACCAAAAATGAGGGTTCCATCAAATTGGCCTGGACATCCCCCAGGAAGCCAGTTGTGCGAAGCCAGGTGTGGCGCCTCAAGGCCACTGTTGTTGAAATAGTTCTCCCCAGTGAGTTGGTTCTATCCAAACCACACCTTATGGTGAATGTGAATTTTACTGCATCTCTCCCGCCCTTGAGAGCTTGGGAGAGCACAGCCCAGGCCTCCTCGGGACCTGCGCAACTGTCTCTCAGAGAGAGTGGGAGAAACAACTCAATAAGCATGCAGTATTCACCGACCGCAATGCCAGACATAAGGAAGAAAACATCTTCTTCCTAAATGAGTCCAGTCTCTTGGATTCCCTATCTGGGGGGGGCAGAAAGGAAGACACCCTAGGAAGTAGAGGCTTGCACCACCAAACTTTCTGGGGTGGGGTGCAGGCTGAGGAACTTTGGGTCACCCAGAGCTGGGCGTTGGCGGAGTGCAATCGTCCTATTCACAGGAGGTGGAAGCCCCAGGTTGAAGCACTTCGATCAGGAGATTAGTCCTTACCTGCACTGAGGGTAGCTCCAGTCCAAGGACCTTAGCTGCCCTCTTAACCACCATGGCAAAGGACATCCCATCCTCCGTAGCCACTGTAGGCAGAGAGATCATGCCAGTGTCTGAGGAAGTATCCAGATCACTGGCTTCCCCAAGTTCCCCATACCAGTTCATTGTCTCCTCAGATACATCCTGGTTCTCTAGAGGGTCTCCAGACTCCTCCCATTCCTCTCCTGAGCCTAGCACGTCCATAAAGTGCTCAGGCAACAACATAGAACGGTTCTGTCGACGTCCGAATCGGCATCACTCAGCGCCATTCTGGCTCTGTGTCGTCAGGGATGAAGATGGGGCTTGCGGCATTGATGGGTGACGTCGAAGGTACCGACTTTGGGTTCGACACTGGGGGAAGGTCGTGTTGGCACGACTAGCATCAAACTGGATCTGGGATCAGATCCACAGCACCGTGGCCGAAGCCGATGGCGTCGAACCCGATGGGGCCCCATCCAACCCCACAGGGCCCACCGACGTACCGCTCTAATACGCAGTGCATGGCCTCGTAAAAATCTTTAATTTGAGTGGGAGTCGCAAAGTAGAGTCTGGCTACGGCTCCGCAGAACCGCGCCTACAGTGTCGATGTTCCTTACCTCTTTCGACAACGGGCACCGGTTGAGGTGAAGTCGAAGTCCGCTTGGACTTTTTCTTCTTCTTGTGCATCTTCCCCGGGTGTCCAGATGACCTCGAATGGGAGGAAGAGGACCTAGGGCTCTGTGAGCGATCCCGCGACCTCCTCTTCCTCGAACGGGATTGGGACCTCCTCGGAGTCTCGTTAGATGGTGTCGACCGCCGGGCCACGTACAACTTCGTCACCCGCTCCCTCAAGGTCTTCGGAGCCCTCGCCCAGCAGTCTGAACAAGCCTTTCAATCTTGGTCGCGTTCAAGACACCACAGACTTACGCAGTGGGGATCGGTAACCGACATAATGCGGGAACAAGTCCTGCAAGGTTTAAAACCTATCTTCCTACCCAACATCCCTTGCACACGAAGTCGTTAAAAATATTGACAAAAGTCGAGAAAAAGCCTGCCAATAAGTGGCAGAGAGGGAGCTCTTCTAAGATCGGTGCGTAACTGGCGCCCGCCTGGTTGGAGCCCATTTAGGCTCCGCAACATCATAACCAACGTCACGCGGAACCGACTGGAGTCACCCGATATCGTTGCTCAGCAAGTTTCCAGATCCAGCCTGATGCCTGGAAAATTCAAAGGTAAGGAATCAGCTAGAAGTTTCTATTAGATAGGGCTTGTACACATCATATATTTCCCTCTATGCCCTTCATTATGCCCCAGTGGGATCTCAACCTAGATCTCACATGTGCTCCTTTTGAGCAGCTCCTTCACATTCCTCGAAGGAAAAGGAGCTTCTCCTTCGTCTGGACCCAAAAAGAATGTTGCAGCACAAAAGAGTTCCAGGTGAACAACCAACTTTTTGTGGATTATGTGGGAGAAAAAAAACGAACCATTCCGTGCTGGGTCGTTATCTGCATGAAGATCTGCTAAGTCCTGAAAAAGAAGCAGCCTTCTGAGGGCTTATGGGCCCATTCCGCCAGGGGGAAGGCTGCAACCACGGCGCTGGCTTGTGTCGTGCCAGTCTTGGATATCTACCAGCTTTCAATGTGGGCTCTACTGCACACGTTTAATAAACACTACTGCCTGGACAGTCAGATCGGCAGTGACCAGCATTTCGCCCATTCGGTCCTGCAGTACTTTCTAGTTTAGTTATCTGTCCTCAGCCCACCGCCATGAAGTATGGCTTGGTTATCTACTCAAAGGTAAGGAATCTGCAGCTAGAAGTCTATCAGATTAACAAGTTACTTACCTTCTTTGAAGCAATTTCTGGTAGAGACAATATCTACCTGCAGATTCCTTCCAGACCCAACCATGTCTCCCCGCTCTGCTGACTCATGTATAGGGCGTGGGTTGCTCTCTTTACAGGGCCCTAGTTTTGAGATACACTAGTTAGTTCACTCCATGGCTCTGAGATTCTAGCATGGAAAAGTGAAAAGTAACTGATGTTAGTGTGCTTGGGTGGCGCCTATATAGTTGACTGCGACGTTGCATCCGGTACAGACGATGCCACGCGAAGCTGAACCGAGCCACCCGACAGCACACAGTGGTACTGCTGACGCAAAAGTTTCTGGATCCAGTCTGATGCCTGGGGAATTTAAAGGCAAGAAATCAGCAACTAGATATTGTCTCTACCAAAAGCGTAACCAAAGGTAAGTAACTTGTTCTTAAGAAGTGGGTTGGGGTATAAAATAGTAAATGTCATTTTAGGGTTTATGTGTGGGTAGCAGTAGAGTGGTAATGGTATTTTTAGGGCTTAGGGGTG
Source organism: Lissotriton vulgaris (assembly GCF_964263255.1). NCBI lineage: Eukaryota > Metazoa > Chordata > Amphibia > Caudata > Salamandridae > Lissotriton > Lissotriton vulgaris. The sequence goes on along the minus strand of NC_141687.1, from coordinate 503,663,545 downwards.
GGTAGGGATTTACTCACCTTAGGTATACTTACCATAAGTGGTAATAAAATCATACATCTGTTACTTGGTGCTGGTTTTTGGTTTGCTGAATTTTTGACCAACAATTCCTGACATATAAGCCCTGACTTCTATAGCCCAATATTCTGTTTTTTTATTTGTATGTAAAGAAAGTAAAGCCAGTTTTCGCTGCAACTTTTTATTTTTACATACCTTATTAGACACTTTTCTCTTCTTTTTTCCCCAATAAAAACGTGTGGTCCAACCTTTTACTTACTGATTTCAATTACTCTTTCTAATATGAAAAACATTGTTTTGTGTCAATTGCACCCAAAATGACCATGTAACATAAATAATACATAACGGGTATTTTGTGTAACATGTTCCTAGATTGTCATTCTGATGAGTCTTGGTTACATTTACAAACCGCTCAGCCTTCAGTATCAGGTTTATTCTCGAATGCATAGAGGATGCCTAAAAGGTCATATAATCCTATATTGCACTTGGTGTACCAACTGACAACATGATGCTATTTCGTGAGCACTCCACTTCAGAGAACCTATATGTGAAAGTGATACAGAGGTAGGGAAGGAATCTTAAAAAGAATAGGCAAACAACCCATAGTAAAGCAGGAAGCTTAAAGTCCTGCCAGCATCGCTTATGGAAATGTGCTGATAACACGTAATAAATTAAATGAACGTACAGTTTACTTCGCAGGAAGAGCTAATCCTACATATCTACTGAGAACACACACGTTTTTCATTTGGATTGGAGCTTGGCCATTGTAGCCATCTTGATCTTTAAGGGAGATGAGTTTGTTGATGCGGTATAAATTGTGTATATTGTTTGAAACTCACAATTTAAAGCTGTATATAGACTGGCTTCATATTTTTACTTTCCTGTTTTGCGTATGAAGTATTTAATATGCAATATTACCTCACTTCTAATTTACTAAAATGTACACAACTGACTAGAACATTGTGCACGGGTTAAGCAGTGCTAAAACTTTTGAGGCATGTATAAAACATAGGAGGAATTTAATTTCGAATATGAACTAAAATTCATACCAGTTAATTAATTCCCTTAATGTTTTTTTTCAGATGTGGCTTAAGCCTTGTAAAAGGGCAGATATTCCCAAGCGACCATCTTATCTTGCTCCAGTTTACAAGACTAGTGAGAGAAGAGGAACTCTTTCGACCACCGGGCATTCAACAAATTTTGTGATTGCAATGACTCTCCCTTCTGACAAACCAGAGGAACACTGGATAGGACGGGGAGTAGCATTGCTGTGCCAGCTGAACTCATAACTTTAGTTCATGTTAATATAACATATATAAATCATATTGCTGCTCGAGAGTATATGCAAGAAGTTTGTAATGCTTAATGGCATTCAAGTGTCTTCAGTTGTGAATCATACTCCTGTACCATAAAATGTTTTTAAATAAATGCTTTAAAAAGCAACCAGTAAAGACGTTGATTTTTAAGATTTTTATTTTTTTGCCTTATTTACAGGGAACGTACTGTACATAAAAGAAGCACAAGTCTTGACAATGAACAGTATAACCATTTATAATTTTCAGCATCATGTATTACAAAAAACAGAATGGTTTAGATTACTTTGCATGGTAGCACCTTGCTTAAGTTAAGGACCATAATTACACTTAAACACAGACATTATGGTAATGGAAACAAAAACTCACACTGCATCTTTGTATCATTGCTAGGCGTAACCACAGTGGGGTGATTACAGTGTAAGCAACGCTGAAATGCATATCGATGTCACACAGTGACAGCGTGTAATACAGGTAACATATACAACCTCTATAGCAGAGAATTTGAACAAGACTTTGCATTCAAGTAGATTCGAATTGTTGAGCCAAGAACAAGCACGGCATTTCAGATCATCAATGACATCACTTATTAGAAACACCCATGGATCCTGAACCAGTCCAGTCAATGAGAATAGAAGAGCAACCTTATTGGACGCTTCAATGGATTCTGAACCAGTCCAGTCAACAAGGAGAGTTAATACAGTAACCTAGGCTGATAACCCATTGGTCTTTTCAGCTAATACTTTTCAAAAATGTTAAGCACCTTTCAGGCAGTTATCTTGCCGTCTATGAACTGTTGTCAAAAAGAGTTTTGCAAATGACACGTGGCACACTGACCATTCCCTTGAGTAAAAATGGTCTATTTAGTCTGGCATTCAGGCGAACCAGTTTCAAAACACCAGCACATCAGTCAAATATGGTGAGGTGGAGGTCAAGACCATGTGAAGGGTCAGTGGCAATAAACTGCGACTGGTGAATTAAACAGCCGTTTTGGTGGAGTTGCATTTCTAAAGGAGCCCTAGTTCCGTAAATGAGCATGAATCGGAGCTAATAATAAACTACAACAGAAGAAGAGATCGTTTGTGCATAATGAGTCAATTAAAGAGGCTATTTGAAGGTTACAGTTTGATTCATCTGTCTGCTAATTCTTGTATTGTTGGATGCGGACATTATCCACTCTAGGATTATCTTCTTTGAAACTAAGGAATTCTGTTTACTGGTCCAAGATAATGGATATTTTTTCTTCAAACATAAATTGAACTGATACATATTGGAGAGCTGCATAGGCAGCAGTTGGCACACAAAGATAAACTGCAACTAATTATTGTGATGAGGAGGTAAAACAAATTCTGATTATAAGAAATAACAAATGTGCTGGTACATTATGACATTTGTTTGATGACCTGCAAAATAAATTACTGAACATTGCTATTTTCCAAAAATAACAATGTTATTTGGCTTTAAAACTCTACCAAATATAGTGTGTGTATGTATGTATGTATGTATATATATATAGCATTATGTAGGATATATTTTTAAAAAAAGGAATGTTTTTTAGACAGACATTGCCTCAGTTCAAAAGACTAGTATTTAGACTTGTCGCAGTATCTGAACAGGAGTCCTGGTAAGCGTTTTCTATGCTAACTAAATTAGAGCAATACATATTTTCTTTCAATACTGTGAAAGTAACAGAAACTGGTAGAACCTATCAATGCCTTCATGAAGTACTACCTGTACAAAAAACCCGATTTTCTTTAATTAAGATAATCACATACAATCATAAATAGTCAAAATAATTTGCTTGTGAAAAAAGTTACAATGGAATGGAAACATTGTTGGCCCTTATTCAGGTATCGTTGAAACCGCACATTTTTAAACAATGGGTTGCAAATCTCACAAACTGAAATGGTTGTATACAATCAATAGGAGCTGTCCTGATAATCGCATTAGATATGAAACCGCAGTATTTTCAGAAGATGCATGCCAGTACTACACAATACTATGACGTGCGCTGAAAGCATCAGCAGAGCTTATGCTTTTTAACCCAAAAAATTCAGACTAGATTGAGATAAGGGTACAAGGACCCTACATATGTTCATTAGCCTATTGAAACACATGGAAAGACAACAGGTTTGTTAATTTCTTTAAGAACAGCAATGAATGATACATGTTGGCTTACATGAACAGTCCTGTGTCGAGATGTTGCTGTTTGCATTGCATTCCTTTGGCAATGTAAAACGTAGCGGTGTCTATCGCTGTACAAACTGCTTCAGACCGACAATTTATCAAACAATGTTTTGAATTTTCTTCTTATGGCATTTCGTGTATGCAAACTGCTATTTTTGCTCGTCACTTTGAGGTACCAATGAGCGTCTTCACAAATCGATGCAACAGGCAGCAGAGACATTCACTTGCCCAAATAAAACAATCTTCAGCTTACGGTTATTTCACTTATTTTGTTCAACTCATACTCTACTTGAAAATGCCAGTGCAAATAAAGCAGGCAAGCTTGTCACATAGAAAAGGGAGGCAGTGTGCCCACTACCATAATCGTGTGTTTACAATTTACATACCGAACATGCCCATAAGGAGTAGTACTAGAAACCAAGGACACTTTTGAAGCAATTGTACATACACAAGTAGGCACCTTATGGATGTATTTTACAAGGATGGAGGTATGTAAGCACTTTCATAATTAATGAACACCAGAAAACCATCATTTTGGGATAAGACTTAAATTCAAATTTGGGACAATGTAAATTGACAGACACGATCACCCAGCTACTTTAACTGAAAAGATAGGTTACTATGTTCCTGGCACTCATAAGTCATTTTTTGGCAGTGCACCCCACATGCATACCCAACATCCATATTAGGACCGTTGGATGCACAAAGGTGGAATCTCCATCACGGTCTCACTTAAAGGTTACTTTCTGGTAGTCTTTGGCAAGTCTTCTAACCTTTATAGATAGTTGACAACTGAAGAATAACAGAGGAGAAAGCTAAATATTATCGTGGCTAGGGAAGACTTTTCAAATAACCAGTCTACATGCATCCACCAGCAAGGTATTTTCTATGTAATGTCATAACAGTGTCTACATGACCCTTGCGGTATTAGAGGACGGATTAGGAGTCATGATAAAAACTCAAAGGAGAACATCCTACAAAAGCAGAAAAGTATCTCCTAGAGTTCTAAAACATTTGTATCAAGCACAACATATATTGCTCATATACCTGAAATCCAACAATATGTAAACAATAGTATATTCCAGTGAATCTGCTAAACATCCTAGCTGCCAGTTTCCAATGGCAACGTAATTTTGAGAAGAGAACAAACTTTCTGTACGAACCCTTCAACATGTTATTTAAGAAAATAAAATCGCCCTGTGCTTTTATTGCCCTTTAAAAAATAGAATCGATTTTTACTGGAACCCGCTTCAGATCTAGATCTCCTGTACACCTTTGACGGGCATCCTGCAGATAGCAAATGTTTCAGGTCCGTTATAAGAATACATTCAAAAGCGTTTCAGGGAATTATCACAATACAGTTGGACAATGTATTCAAAGATTTGCCTCATCAAAATATTCATGCTTATTTGTCCCAAAAAGTTGTTAGAATGATCAGAAATGCGTGGCTTCCTTTCCCAGCCTCCTTGCAATCAAACATATACTTTTATTGCCAGTGATTTCATTTTTTTTAAACCGCACAGATAAAGAATTTAGTAAATAATATAAATTAACTTAGAGATCACAAAGCAATGACATTTTTAGCTATTAAGAAGGGGAAGATGAAATACCATATCCACCATGGGAGTGTGTTGTTTGCATTATACATTATGCGTACACTGTGATTACCACATGCACTACATGTCATGAAGTGTGGCAGAGTTACTTATTTCTATCCACTTGGAGATTATAATGTTCTGTGCTTACGCCATACAGTATGCTCTTCCCGAAAGAGCAGCAAACAATCACACTTTACAGTACTGTAAAACGTGTTATTTCACGGCTGTTCCAACTTTAGTGCTTAGTATTGAGACAGGAATGGGTCGTTATTCCTCCACCACAGATGACACAGTGGATGATTTGCATTAATGTTTAAAGTCAAGCGTCATTGTACCATGTTGCTATTCATACTACTTGTCTGTTACGTTAATGACGAACCATGGGAGTGTCAGTAAGAAAAACAGATATCTGCATCACTATACATCCATAGTAGTGCAAGGTCCTACTTTCTGCTTCCGAGTTAACTGTGAATATAATGGATCAGATCGATACACATACAGTAACACCATTGCAAGCACAGTGAATGGTGGACAATGTCATAGCTTAAAGTCAAACACAATTTTATCTTCATAGAGGGCAATTATCAGCATCAGGGCAAATCCTAAAAGCAAGCCCAAGTTCTGAAGGAGGAACTGTCCCACGGCACAAAATCCATTTTCTTCATTCTCAACTTCACCATGGAGCATCTCTGGAAGCTGAAGAGAAGACAATAAAAAGGGAAATTAGCTTTGGTGAACAAAAAACTTTAATTAAGCCTTACTGCCCGTACCTGAGGGCAATAACAGCAGTTAATTACAATTCTCGTAGTTACAGGCTCAACCTGGAAATGATGGTACACAAGACGGGGAGTGCTTCGCTGCCGTTACTGACCTGCAAGTGAAAGCAATAAGGCTATAGTAGCCCGCACACAAACGCACCGAAAATGGGGAGAGCCGCCTCTCGCCTGAATCTTTGCTTCCCTGCTTGAATCGCTGCTCTAATGTCAAGCAAAAATAGTACATAAATCAACTTAATGTAAAAGGAAATCTAAGACATATGGTACACGAATACATGATGGCAGTAGAGTCCTGCTTGAGCTTTAGATGCTAACCTGCGCTGGCTGCCAGCGCTCCAGATTCTACCATTGCCACGGTGCATTCCACCCCCCCCCCCCCCCCCCCCCCATTGCTTTTGAAAAACAAGCATTTGCAATGCAATAGGTCTCACATTTGCTTGAGTTAGCGCTATTGGCGCTTTCTCCGTCTTCTTAAGGAATACAGTATTGCATTTTAACAGAAATAAACATTGCTTATAGCTGTTGCTATGACTTTCCGATTTTGTATTGGAAAAATCTAATCTGGTGATTAAACACAGACACAGTTGCGAAAACAGAACTGGATATTTTGCAGTAAAAATGATAGCTATTCTGTGCGAATTAATGCACAGGCGTGTTCCTACAGGTATTTATTAGGGGAAGAAACATAAAACTGTCAATCCCATTATCAGGCAGCCCCGAGGGATCAGCTTTCTACCTGACATGCAATTGTAAAGTAGAGGAAAACACGTTTATATCATGGTCTTGGTTACTGGCGAATTTACTTTCTTTTCAGCCCTGTTGCTGCAAGAAAGCGAGCATGTGAGCGACATTCTTATATACACTCTTCTTGCAGCAGCTGAGCCAATAAGAAATTAAATTCTTGCCAGTACACCGCATATTACCAAAGCCAATAGCTCTCGTCCCATTGGCAAAGCTGATTGAGCCTTGAAGGGGACTGGGGGGACATGAAACCAGGGTGGGTTAGAGGCTGGCGAGGTGGTGTAACAGAAAATACAGAATTGGCAAAGAAAAACACACAAGAGACAGAGTATAGTGGATACTTGTGGCAGAGAAAAATCACATAACATAGTAGCAGAGCGTGTGCAGATGTATGAGGCGGTGTACTTTCTGTTGCACAACCTCCTAGCTCAAAGAGGTCAGTGTTAATTCTCTTGCTAAAACCAGAGAGTAGGGACATTGAATCTACCAATGTTAAAAGCTGCAACGTCCATGCCCCAGGGCTGTGTCCACTTCGCTCCATCTTGTGCGTACCCTCGTTCTTTGTAGGAAAAAGCCAGAACTCACCACAGAGAATGAATAACATTTAATTAAAGGTCATCTTGTTTGGAAGCACCCTTTTATGTCTAACCTTAGTGTGTTCCTTCCTCGAAATCCTTCCAGTGCCCGCAGTACAACTCAGCGTTCGCTGACAGATCTAACTTAGATTTTGTAAACCTGCCTATTGTGTACAGGATGGGTGGCGCTCGGCGGTTTAAAGCACCAAATATGCGGCTTCCCTGTAGCTTTTCATAACGCAGCTTAAGTGTCAGCTGTACTCAGGTGCGCAATGCCCATTGGTCCAATGGGCATTACAGTAATGTGTTAACGAGTTAACGAGCGTCCTCCTAATGAATGGGCGACCCCAGATCAAAGGTGGCGCTTTTTGCAGCCCAAAGAGCTGGGGGTCCTTAAGAGGGCGCGCGAATGCATGACAGAAACACTGAATAATAAAACAGCAAACCCAAGCCATTGTCATGCTAAGGCGCGATCCGCCCTCCTGCAAGGGCAGAATGCGGCCCATTACCAAGGTCTTCGCCCTCAGCAGTGCCACCTCGGGGCATGTCTAGAGTGGGACGCCCCGCAGCGGCATGTGTATCTACTGTCTGGCTTCATCCACAAACGGCCGGGCAGGTTCCAGCTGGAAGCCCGTGGCCGCGAAAGCACCACTGCGAAGAGTGTGTGTCCAAAATTTGACAGAGCCGAAAGTGTGCCACGGCAGATAGAAATTGTTTATCTAGGCTTGACTTTTATCTTTGTGTTCCGGAACTTCGAGTTTTGCAAGGACCAATAATGCAACCAACACAAATAACAAAATTCAGATAAAGCAACAGGATGCAAAGAGACAACAAAGAACAGGGAACAGGATCAACTAATCGTATCTGAAGCGGGATAACTGGAGGTCTCTGGTCGATAGCTCTGCTGCTCTGTGTTGGTGGCTATGAATGGGTGCTGTGATGGCAGACATCACTGCAAGTTGCAGTGCGAGGCAACACCGGGTGCTCGCAGTGCAGGAAGCCTGGAGTGATTTCTATCCAGTACTGTAGTTCTACACTGGATCATCGTGACCCAGTGGCATAATGCAAAATAATGGGTCCCCCTGCAAATGGATGGATGCACATAAAATGCTGCATAAATGCCGCTAAATTTCAATTTTTGTGCCGCTAAATTTGCTAATCCATGCCGCTATATCCTGGGGGGTCTGATTGGACTCACAGGGCTCCCCCCATCCCCCTCCCCACCCTCCCCCCGTCTGTGTGGCAGCCTGGGATGAGACAGCGTCCCGGGCACACACACACAGCCGCACCTGAGCACTTTACAGGTCTTTAAAAAACCATTTGCATGTTAATGAGATACTGTTGTTGTTTTACCCCTTCTAAGAGCCCCTGCAGCTCCACTCTGCCTATTCCTTTACGATTCAGCCCCCCCCCCGAAATTCTTTCTTAGCCCCGCCCCGAAATGTGGCTCTAGTTGCGCCTCTGGCTGTATTAGTTGCCCAAAATGAATAATAATGAGGATTACAAGAAAACAAAACAAGCATTGGAAATGCAATAGGTCTCGCATCATTAGAGTTAGTGCTTTTAGAATTGTTTATGGGTTTTTTTTGTAAATCTTTAGCATTTTTGTTTCCTGTAGCCAATGCAAAAGAATTACAAATAAAAAAAGCCATAAACATTTCTAAAAGCTCTAACTGAAATGGTCTGAGACCTATTTCACTGGGTGAGGGTGGGTGAGGGTGAGTGAGGGTGAGGGGTTGAGGGTGAGTGAGGGAGAGATTTTTAACAACCATATAGTTATTAAAATAAAACATTTATAGGCGCATGCGTGAAAAGTAACCCACTGATTAACTCGCAAGTTGCCGCCTCTAAGCACGAACGTCGTTCACCTGTTGGGCTACGAGCTTGAAGTAACACCTGTAAGGACAAGCTGTTTCCGTAGGAGTACCAGGAACCGCAGATTGGCCCAACCCCTCGAATTGCCCGAGTCAAAGACTCTCGGGGCCTTGTCCATGATCTGGAGCATATGGGATGACAAGGGCGGTGACTGATTAAAGTAGGAAATGTGAGGATGCATGTGTGGGGGACAGAAATTGGAGATTACGTAAAGATCAATGCACAGAGAGAAGGGGAGGGGAGGGAAATGCACGGAGAGAAGGGAAATGCACGGAGAGAAGGGGAATGCACGGAGAGGTGGGGAGAGAAGGGGAATGCACAGAGAGAAGGGGAGGGCGGGTGTGGGAATGCACGGAAAGAAGGGGAGGGCGGGCGGGGGAATGCACAGAGAGGAGAGTAGGGGAGGGCTGGCTTTGTATGCACGGCAAGAAGCGGAGGACGGGCGTTTTATGCACGGCAAGAAGGGCAGGACGGGCGTTGAATGCACGGCAAGAAGGGCAGGACGGGCGTTGTATGCACGGCAAGAAGGGGAGGACGGGCGTTGTATGCACGGCGAAAAGTATGCAATACAAGAAGGGGAAGGCAGGCAGGTATGCACGGCAGGAAGGGGAGGGCAGGGGTCTGTGTACAGGTATGCACGGTGAGAAAGGAAGGGCTGTCACCGGAATTTGGTAAAAGAGTAGGGAAGAGTCAGTGAAAAATGTATTTGTACCTTCAAAGTAATGTGGCGGGTAAATTAAGGCGGCTCCTTTGTGCCCACTCGCCGCCATGGTGAAGCAGGAAGACCCTCGGGAGCGAAGGAGGAAGTTGGGCAGAGCAGCGAATGCTTCGCGATGAAGAAGTGTTGCCGCTTGATTAAGGGAAAGGCTTCGTTTGTGCTCAGAGGGTAGGGGAAGGGCTCATAATGTGAAGCGGGGGAGCAAAAACCTCTTTAAGGAACACGCTGTGCCTTGCAAAACAAAAGAAAGACTACGCTGGCTTACAGAAAGTTTATTCACATAAGCTACTGTTTTAAAAATAGAAATGCCATTGGAAACATGAAACGTGGCGTCCCTGATGAGACCCTAGGAGCAAGAGAGGAAGGAGGGTGGGCAGAGCAGTGAATGGCTGCGGGAGGAGGAATGAGGAAAAGTTGCCACCAGTTTAAGGAAAAGGCTGTGATTGTGTGCTCTTAATGCAAAGCGGGAGGGGGGAGGAAAACAACAGCTTCAAGGAACACACCGTGCTGTGCAAAACAAATGAAAGGTGGCGCAACTTCAGAAAGGTTTGTTTACACACGCTATTGTTGAAAAATGTAAATGCCTACACACGCTACTGTTTTTAAAATACGAATGCTGTTGGAAACATGAAGAGCGGCAATGCTGTGTGTGACAAGGCAGTAGGGGGAAGTGCACGGAACAGGCGCCCTCTTAAGCATCTAATATGTCTGGGTTGAGGGGGGATGTGTGTAACTGTTCCGGCAGTGTAACAAACAGAGCTGCCGACTTATGTCCTGGGAAACCGTGTTCCAGTCTTGACGTGGGCTTTAACAAAAGAAGTCTATGCTAAAAATTAAAATTAAACGTATTATAAATATTAAAGAATTCTACATGATTTAAACAAAAGAAAACAAGTGGGAAGTGACTCAACGTCCTGAGATGCAAATGCGTGTGTGCCAATGCAGGAGGGAGGAGTGCACGGTACTCAGAAGCATCTGATGATTCAAGACGGAGGGAAGAGAGAGAAGGGGAGGGGGGAGGAGAAATGCGACACGGCGGGCAGGGGAGGGGGCGGAGCGGGGAGAGGGAACAGACAGAGGGAAGGCAGATAAGGGGAGGGGGGAGGAGAAATGCGACACGGCGGGCAGGGGAGGGGGCGGAGCGGGGGCCTGGAGTGCGGCTGAGGGAACAGATGTGCACGCGCCTTAAGCTCAATGCGCATGCGCATTGAGCTTAAATTTCTCGTGCACTGCAAGGAATCGCCACGATTCCTTGCAAGTTGGATAAAGAGTGGATAAGCCCCCATAGTCTCGCTTGCTCGATGCGCATGCGCATCGACAGGCGAGACCTAAAAAACCTTACAGGGTTGTCGGAGCTCTTTCACATGAGCGCTTATTGTGAAAATGGTTAAAGGAAGATCTGAAGGAGGAGGGGTTTACCGTGACCAGCAGCGAGGGTCGGAAGGTGGTGGTCAGGGGAGAGCACAGGGAGTAATAAAATGAAAGTAGTGATGCGGGGGAGGACGGAAACTATGGGGCGATTAAGTGATATACGCAGGCAAGGAGTAAACCACAAGGTCAGAGACTAGATACCAGAGGATGAAAGCACAGGGGAGAGCGGGAGGTGGGGGGGGGAGGTATGGGAACTGGTTGTGTGTGAATACGTAGAAATATATTGGCAACGTGAGAAAAACATACCCCCCCCTCTTGCTGTGTGTGAAGGTGGGCGAGCCATACCAGGCGGAACAAAACCAAGGAGGTGCAGCTGCCAAACTCAAAGACAAACAAAGGGCAGCTTGAGACGGCTGCAACACGTTGAAACAGCATGAAGCAATGCAATAAACAACTAGGACCCAGAGAGTGGCATGCAGAAAGCGGACGAGAAAAATAAACAAGGAGCGACGGTCAGGTGGCACTGAGGGAGGCACACAGAGGGGGGTGGCGTTGTGGGGGGAAAACAACACAGACGGGCATCAAGCACTGCCAAAAGCATGAAACAATGCTATAAACAAAAAAGAGTTCCCCAAATAACAGTTACGCTGTCTAAGCATAACAAACCTGTGCTGCCTAAACCAATTACACGTTAGCTAAGAAGACTGACACTGCCCTGAACAAATAGAAGAGCAAAACCAAAGGGGATGATGGACGGAGTGTTGAACATTGCAAGCACTCACCCCCAGTCAACTGATCTAGGTTTAATCCAACATCATTCTTTAGCTCAGAACCAGTAATGGAATTAGCAGAAGAGGTGGAAAAGCTTAGGCAATTAATCCTGACCAACTCATCCATAGAGCATTGCCTTTAGATAGACGGTGTGGAAACCTGGATGCGAAGTTTGGACATTTTGTGTTGTGTACTATAGCAAACAGATCTATCTGCCGAAATCCCCATTATTGAAAGTAGGGAAGAAGAACTTGGGGATAAAGTTCCTACTCGTGAACTTGTTGCCTGTGTCTGCTTAGCAGGTCGGCAATTTGATTGTCTACTCCTGGAAGGTGTTCCGCAAGGAGATACATTTTTTGATTAATTGCTCAATTCCAAATGCTTTCTGCCAGGCGCGACAGAGAGAGTGCGTTTCTCGTTTCTACAGATAAAACATTGCTGTCATGTTGTCTGTGCAGACTAAGACAGTTTTGCCTAGAAGGTGAGTGTGGAAAGCTTTGAGTGCTAGGAACACTGCTAGAAGCTCCAGTTGGTTGATGTGGAGACGTTTGTGGTTGTCTGACCACAGCCCTTAAACTGTGTGATGTTGGAGATGAGCACCCAGACCGGTCAAAGATGAGTCTGCTGTTAGTATTCGGTGGAATCGGGTCTACCCTTTTGATACGTTTTGAGGGTTCCACCACTGCAGAGAGCGATGAGTGAGGCTGTCTACCAACACTAGATTGTTTAATTGATCAAGTGACTGATTCCAATGAAATCAAAGACCTGGAAAAGGGACCTTAGATCAATAAAATCAGATGAACTAGCTACCCCCATTGTAAATTTACCCTCTCCTCCTCCCAAACTGACTTGGTTAGGTTAAGTCTCTCACTGACGCCTACACAATTCAACCATCTCTAACATCATGGAAGGCATTGCTCCACTCGAACAAAAAAACACATCAACAGAAATATCCAAGCTGTGGTCCAACAACAATTTAAACACTGAACATTGCAACCTTAGGGCAGTTCAACGAGCTTGGAGAGCCAAACCCTCCTCGGACCAACTAAAACTCCTTAGAGAGTTTAGGAGCTTCTACAACAAACAAATCAAGAGTGCTAAAGAAGATTATTTCAGACTCCAACTCGATCAAGCTGCTAACCATTCTAAGAAACGTTCGAGTTGGTTAACCCCTTCTGTGCTGGCGTCGGCCAATGGCCGTCGCAAGCACTACCTGCGTGGTGCTGCGCACGACCGTTGGCTGACGCAGCCCCGCCCGCTCCGTCAAACGCCCGCACCTCGGCGGAATTGCCGCCACAGTAAATGGGTTAAACAGCAATCAGTGGTAGGTCCAAACCACTCTGACTCTGGAGGCAGCCCACCCTCATGTGAAGATCTTCCTGCCTTCTTCACTGAGAAATCAAGACTCCTCACCATTGAGCTCGCCTCTAAAAAGGCCCTATTGCCTTCTTCCGGGTCTGCCCCATCCCTTGACCTCTCAGTAAAGCACAAGCCTTTCTGTCTGAATACCAAGAACAATGCGTCATGGGGCAGTTTGACCCTATTCAGTGTAAAATACATCAACAAGATCCTTTAGAATATTAACCCGTCTAAACACTTCATTGAACCGTTGCCCCGGGCCATCTTCAAGGAAACCAAGAATGTACTCATCATCACATGGGCAAGGATTGTAAATGCTTCTCTATCACAAGGCACAATCCCCGACTGCCTAAAAGCAGCTCAGGTATCACCTATACTAAAAACACTTAACGCAGACAAAGCTGACCTCAATAATAATAATAATAATAATAATACAGAAGCTTATTGAGCGCGAACAGCTACCTCTGGGGAGGTGTCCCGGCGCTAGCGAGTCCTACAGCAAGAGTGAGTAGACAGGAGGGAGAAGGATTATTGCATAAAAAACCAGGTTTTTAGGAGTTTCCTAAAGCTGGCTTCTGACGTGGCGGATTGGATGGCAGGGGGCAGAGTATTCCAAAGTTTCGCCGTGCCGGCTGAGAAGGACCTGCCTCCAAGTCTAGCTTTCCTCACGCGTGGTACAATTAGCTTGAGCAGGGAGTTTGAGCGCAGCTCTCGTTTTTGGTGGTAGCGGGGGAGTCGGAGTTTTAGATAATTGGGACACGATCCTTTTAGCGCTCTGAAAGCCAGGGTAAGCACTTTGAACTTAATTCTGCTTGCCACTGGCAGCCAATGCAGCTCGTGCAGATGCGGAGAGATGTGCTGCCTAAAAGGGACACGTTTTATCAATCTCGCAGCCGCATTCTGCACGATCTGTAAGCGTTGCACCGCATATTTAGGTAGACCAAGAAAGAGGCCATTAGAATAATCGAGTCGAGATGTGATTGTTGCGTGAACCACCGTTTTTCGACACTCGACTGGTAGCAGAGGCAGAATTTTCCGCAAATTTTTGAGTTTATGCAGGCAGCCAGCGGTAAGCTGTTGTATATGCGGCAAGAAAGACAAGTTCTCATCCCATTTTACTCCTAGATTTTTAGCCTGGGTGCTGGGAGATGGGGCAGGGCCCATTTCCGTTTGCCACCACAGATCCGGAGGGGGATGTTTGAGATTTCCAAAGAATAACACCTCCGTTTTGCTCGCGTTCAATTTGAGCTTGTTAGTGTTCATCCATTTGGCCACGTCTTGAAGACAGCCCCTGATATTGCTGAAGGCTGCCTCGGACGTATCTGTATATGGGAAGACTAATTGAGTGTCGTCCGCATAGGATATTGCCTTGACCCCCCATTTGGCAATCAAGGTGAAAAGCGGGGCCAAATAGACATTGAACAGCAGGGGGCTGAGTGCCGACCCCTGTGGGACGCCACACCAGAGATTTTTTGGTCTAGAGGAGAAGGGGCCCAAGGCCACTTTCTGGGAGCGATTAGTGAGATAGGAGAGTAGCCAGTTGAGTGCTTTGTCTCCAAGGCCTATGTCCTTAAGACGGGTCAGTAGTCTGCTGTGATCTACAGTATCGAAAGCAGCTGATAGATCCAGGAGCACCAGCATAGCTGATGCCCCTGAATCTAGGGACCACCTGATAGACTCTGCAACCTCAATGAGGGCCGTCTCGGTACTGAAGCCGGCCCTAAAGCCTGACTGAGTTTCATGTAAGGCGCCGCTATCTTCAATAAAGTTTTTTAGCTGCCTCTGAATCATTTTTTCAAGCATTTTGCCGGGGGCTGCAAGAAGAGAGATGGGTCGGAGATTGTTCAGATCATCCGATGCGCCTTGGGGTTTTTTTTTCAGCGGGAGAAGAGTGGCCTGTTTCCAGCAGTCCGGAAACGTGCCCGTAACAATGGACATGTTCCATATGTGTAAGAGGGGAGCTGCGATTGCTTCAGACATTAATTTCCACAGTTTAGGTGGACAGGGATCATCCGGGGCTCCCGATTTACATTTTTGTATTTCTTTTACTGCCTCAGAGAGGGTAATAGGCTGAAATTGATTTAAGGGGGTAGTGGGACATTCAGAAATTCTTAGCTCATCCATTAATGTCGGCTCGGGGTCCGTAAAAGTATCATAGACTTTTTGAATTTTGGTGTCAAAAAAGTCTGAAATGGATTCGCAGAGTCTTACCGAAGGGATAATATCCGTCTCGATAGCTCTGGGTTTGAAGAAGGATTGAACAATCTTGAAAACTTCTTTACTCGATTGTTCTGCCTGTAGAATGGAGGCCTCAAAGAAGTTTTTCTTGGCTTTTTTGATAGATAAATGTAGAGCATGAAGAGCTTTTTTATAGCTGGATTTGGCTGAATCGCAATAATTTGCTCGCCACCGGCGTTCCAGTTTTTTACATTTACTTTTTTCGGCCATGAGTTCAGGGGTGAACCACGGTGCAGAGGGCGATTCTCTGCGTGATGTAACAGTGCTGGCCGGCGCTATAGAGTCCACTATTTTGCTTATCCACACGTTCAGAGATGCAGCATCGGAGTTTGCATCCGAGGTAAGGGGTAGGGGATTTGCCCGAAGTGCTGGACACAGTATGTCAGCTGTTAGATTGTCCCATTTTCTCCGCACATAGGATCGTTTTCCTGTGATCTGAGACTGGAGGGGGATTGGGATTGTCATGGTGATTAAGTAGTGGTCCGTCCAGAGCAGTGGTAGCGGAGAGAAGGCTGTTGTGTTCAATATGTTGGAAAAGAAAAGATCCAGCGTATGCCCCGCTCGATGCGTGGGGCCTGTAATAGCTTGAGTTAGATTGGCCGAATGCATGGTAGAGATAAGATGAGAGGCCTGTGGGCAGTCAGGATTGTCGGCGTGAAGATTAAAATCGCCGGCTACGATAAAGTAAGAGTGGTCTAGAGAGTTTAGAACAATAAAGTCCATAAGCTCGCACAGGGCTGATGTCGGACAATCCGGGGGTCTGTAAATAACTAGGCCTATAAGAGACAGTTGGGGGGTAATTTGGAGGCAGAAGCGTAGCCCCTCAATGCTTGGGAATGTGGTGGGAGTGGAGGACAACAATGTGTATTTCTCGTTGTAGATGAAAGCCACTCCACCTCCTCTTCGGCCCTCCTTTCTATTGGAAAAACTCATTTTAAAGCCTGGCGGGATTGCTAGCGAAATGGATGCCATGTTGTCTTCATTGAGCCATGTCTCTGTGAGGCACATGGCGTCCCATTGTGAGTCCGTTATGAGCAAGCATAGATCATCAGCCTGCTTGGGAAGAGATCTGCAGTTAAGTAGTCCGATCCTAAGTTGGGTGGGGGGGGTGTTACGCAAAGGTTTACTAGCTTTTTTGAGAAGTGAGGTTGTTTGCGAAGAGACGATGCCTAGAGACTTATGGCAGCGTGGGCAGTGGGAAGGGAGATCCAGAGTCATCAAATTGAGCTCAGGTGACTGACAGATGGTGTCAGTATTCATAGACCGGAGCTCCGCACTGGACCAGACTATCCTTTGTTTGTGTGCAGTGGCACGGGCAGCATGGCTGGCGCTGGTCGCAGGTCGGTCGCGGACGGGCGCAGACGGGCTTGCCTTAGGCGCGCCTTCGGCGCGCAAACGGCGCTCCCGCTGCGCTCGTCCGCTGCGCTTCCTCCAGTGGCACATTTTATAGTGTGGGGAGGCGGGGGGGCGTGGCCAGAGAGGAGGCGTGGCCTCGTTGCACGCCGTCAATGGCGGCGGCCAGAGGGCGATTTGATAAGGTGAGGGAGGCGCTGCTCGTGATCAATAATTTCGGTCCTAACTCCACCATCCCCACCCTAGCCAAACTCCTTGAAAAATGCGTTCAATACCAACTTCGTGCTCACATGGAGAATTTCCAACTCCTGGACCAGCATCAATCTGGAAGTGTTGGAAATGAGTTTACCTTCTTGAACTAAATCTTGTGCTTTGGCCTTATGCTCGTCTGGGAGAAACTGTAGAAGTTGTTCTATTTCGTCCCAGTGGGCTCTTTCATATCTTGCAAGGACGCCTTAGGTGTTGGCAATACGCCAATGATTAGCAGCTTGCAAAGTTAGAAGTTTGCCAGAAGCATCAAACAGTTTTGACTATCTATGTGGGGGAGGAGAATCCCGAAACACTTGAGAATTAGCTCGCTTTCGAGCATTGGATACCACTACAAAGTCCAGTGGTAACTAACCCTTAATAAAAATAGGGTCTGTTGTGGAAGGTTTGCATGTTTTATCCACTCAAGGAGTGAGGACCCTAGCACGTACAGGATCTTTAAAGAGGTTGTCTGTGTGCCTTAACATACCTTTAAGCATAGTGTCAGACTGGATTTATGTGTTGCTAAAGTTTCAAATAGAAAATCCTCCTCTAAGCACTTTATGGAGCTCTAGAGCGTGCAGCTCTAGCAATGAGCTCCTGATATGACAGATTGTCATCAGGTGGAGATGGTCTGGCAGGGTAAAAATCTGGATCTGTATCCTTTGAAGGATAAATGGTAAAATCCTTCCAAGGATCTATTGGTGATTGTGTGTCATCATCATCAGTGTCAACCGCATCAGGGTGAGGTTGAGGAGACTGACTAGGTGTAATGTGTAAGGGATCAAATTGTGGTGGAGAGGGAGGAGGAGATGGTAGTGTGTGGAAAGGACTAGTCCCCACATGTTTATTCTTCAATGGAATTGCAGAGCTGTCGTCATCAGAAAACTTGTGTTTGGATGGCGGTTTAGCATGAACATGCCCAGGATCTAGATTAATATAGAGTTTTTTTCTGTTTCCGATACGATTTAGGTGGGACAATGTCCATGCTTGGATCTGGTTGAGGTACTAGTAGCTGTTTAATTTTCGGCACCAAAGCTTTCAGTGTCAAGCTGGAATGTCCTTTCAGCACTGAAGATTTTGGCCCAGAGGAATGCTGCTTTGGTTTCGGTGTCAAAGGTTTCGGCTCCGAGCCTATTCTATACTTAGAGGCAAAAGGCTTCGGCTCGGAAGTGGGTTTTGGCCGATGCGGTGCTGAGCTGGAAGGCGGACCGTTAGAAACTTCTTCTTGGTGCTGACCTTGGCCTAAAGGCAAAGGTTGTGCCGAAGCCTTAGATTTTCTAGGGACAGAGGAAGGGGGGGAGGAGGGGTAGAAAGGTGTCTTCTGTACTCGCGTTCCCTTGTCCCAGCGGCACATCATCGTCTTAGAGGACAATCTGCAACTCTGCCTCGGGGTCCAATGCCGCTGAAGTCTGCTCTTCTTCGGCCGCAAAGACTTCCTCTTGTTCGGAGTCTTCACCGAAGAGATCTGGTGTGCCATCTAACTGATACCGCTGCATCTCTTGAAGTCAAGCCTGACTATTACAGAGAGTTTTCTTCGACCTGAAGGATCAACACGCATCACACCGCAATCAAAATGGAGGTTTCTTGATGGTCGAGTCAACCGCGGAGAAAAGGAAACTCGTTTGAAAACAATACGGTCGAGGGTATAGTGGATTGCACAACGAGGGGAACCTGAGGACCGATTCCTAAACGGATCGCAGCAATACACGCCGAAGCCGGAAGCGGGAAAAAAACAATCCGACAATGGAGTCGATGCCCATGTGCACTATCACCGAAAGGAGGTGTCACCTTACCTCGTGACTGGAAAGACTTCTTCGAAGAAAAATAACTTGCAAACATCTGGACCCAACACTAGATGGCAGGAGTATGCAAAGCATGTGATCTACAGCTCACATGCCTCGAACATACAGTATCCAAATGAGTCTCTTAAATGGTTTCCGGCATAATAAAAATTATAAAAGCAGTATCTGCTGGTGTGGGAAAACCAAGAGATGTGGTCCAGTCCAGCCTCTTCAGGCCAATGGCTGGCCCGGAATTCACCCAGGCACATGCCCAGGTGCATCGCACGTTGGAGAAAGATTCCAGCGCTTTTAGGCACTTTCCACAAGTCTTGCTCCCTACTGTGACAAGGGAACTTTAGGGGACAGAGTCTCGCCCCAGCAATTCTCCAAACAACAAGTGCAGCAATACGGTCAAAAGAACTAATATCACCTGTGTGAAAGAATAGACAGGTAAAGTGATTTTGTTATCAAAAAGTATAAGTAAAAACAGGAGCAATAGTCAGTGTAGATTTAACTTATCGCGCATACCAGACTTAAACAGTGAAGGGATCAGAAGTCTAGATTATCACTTTTCCTTTCTATTCTTTCACAAGGGTGATATTATTAATAAATAATGAATATTGAAAAGAAAATACACAGTACTCATAATTTCTTTCCGTGTTCAATCAGGGGTCAACCGTTTCAAACTCCCATAGTCCTGAATGTGGTCGAATGGACGACAGCCCATCGACCGAAACGTCGACAACTACACTTATTCTCTGTACAATGTGACTAATAAGGATGAGTATTGCATATCATTTGTTGGTCTGCCTTACTTCTATTTGAAAAAAGTGTACACAATTGTTACTGAGTAGTACAAAAAGCAACGGTTTATTTATGAAACTTCTTGTTACATTGTGTGTTTAATGATTGAATACCCCTTAGCATCATTTTTATAATACAACAATTATTTTCTCAATATATACCCGTTTCAATATACATTTTTGAGATTTTTTTGATATATTTCTTTAACACATGCTTATGTTTTCATATTCTATTAGAAAACTAAACTATACACGAGTTGTTTGTGCATTAATAATTTGACCCATTCAAAAGTAAATTAATTTGAAAGCAATGTATAAGAGCTTGTACTAAGCAAAAAGCAAGAATCAGTCCAAATTACCTTTAATAAATAAATCCCTTGTAGGCACATTTACCTGTCCATATTACATTGCCCAAGCCGTCAAGGGTTGATTGGGTTTCCCATTGTATTTATTATTCCACAAGTCCTGGCCCACCCTGTGACACAGGCTGCTGGGGGAAATAGTAACACCCCAGCAGGGCTCCAAACACCATTTGTGGCAAAGCGGGCAGAACCGGTTAAAATGACTCTCCTCGCTGCAAGAAGCCACCAGCGTTTTTAAGTGCTTTCTAGTAATCCTGGCCCCTCCTGTAATAGGGGAATGCTGAACGACATAGTCCCACCCCATGCAGGGCTCCAAACACCAAGTGTGGCAATGCAGACTAAAAAAACACTCAAAGGACTCTTTGGTGACCAGCTTAATGACCTGTGCAATGTGTGCTTGATCACCATCCTTGTCCACAAAAGGACTACGGTGACTGCTGTTTGGGTTGGCGTAACTAGTGTTGTCTATATGCAAACTCTCTGGATGGTATCCAGAACAACCCAAATGACATATGTAGCTGCATTTTAGTAGTTTGAGCCAAGAAGGCCCAAAACGTCTCTGGTTCTAGCTGCAAGACCTCATTGATCATGTCTCAGAGGGCGTGTGTATAACCACAATGACTGACTGCATTGCCAGGCTTGATAAAGAGAAAGAAATATGCTACTTACCAGTATGAATCTGTTCTTGGCATGTAGGGCTGCTGACATTAATTTCTTGTTCATAGATCGCCGCCTAGTGCTGGGTCCGGATGATTGCACTTGTTGTCTTGGAAGAGTTTTCGAAGTATCACGAGATAGGTGACTCCTCCCTTGGACTATGGTGCGCATGGGCATCCTCTCCATCCTCAGATTGTTTTTCGCCATTGTGACAGAGATGGAGATAGCAAAGTAAGAGATGGCCATCCCAGAGAGAATGCTGCAGCTGCTACAGGCACCGGGGAGGAGGGCTGGCAATATGAATGTCAGCAGCCCTACATGCCAAGAACAGATGCATACTGGTAAGTAGCATATTTCGTTCGAGGCATGTGGGCTGCTGAATTCATATCTTGTGCATAGACTGTGTAGCAGTATCTCCTCTAGCGGTGGCTACCTGTGCCAGCTGCAGCAGTTTGAAAAAAAGTTTTGAGGACAGCCGGGCCTAAAGCAGCTTGCTGTTTTGTTTGTACATCTACACAGTAATGTTTTGTGAAAATGTGTATGGTGGACCATGTGGCTGCCTTACAGATGTCTTCAAGAGGAATATTTCCTAGAAGAGCCATGGATGCCCCCATTTTCCTAGTGGAGTGTGCTCTTGGGGCGACGGTTAAAGTGCGTTTCGCCTTTCAATAGCATATCTGAATGCATTTAACTATCCATCTGGCTATTCCTGATTTTGAAATTGGATTCCCCTTGTGCAGTGGTGCAAATGCAACAACAGTTGCTTTGTTTTACGAAAGGATTTAGTTCTGTCCACATAGTAAAGTAGAGCTCTCTTTACGTCAAGTGTGTGCAGTGCTCTCTCTGCTACTGACTGTGGATTTTGAAAGAACACTGGCAGTTCTATTGATTGGTTGATATGGAAATTGGATAC
The DNA here is from genome assembly GCF_964263255.1 of Lissotriton vulgaris. Taxonomy (NCBI): domain Eukaryota; kingdom Metazoa; phylum Chordata; class Amphibia; order Caudata; family Salamandridae; genus Lissotriton; species Lissotriton vulgaris. Next base: position 503,641,890 of record NC_141687.1, on the reverse strand, counting down.
AACTTTAGGCATGAATTTAGGGTTTGTTCTAAGAACCACCCTGTTGGCATGTCCCTGCATGAAAGGTTCTTGAATTGTAAGCGCTTGTAATTCACTCACTCTTCTGAGTGAGGTGATGGCCTCTAGAAAAGCAACTTTCCATGTTAGGAATTGTATTTCGCAAGAATGTAAAGGTTCGAAAGGAGGGCCCATGAGTCTGGTAAGCACTATATTGAGATTCCAGACTAGGGAAGGGGGGTGCCTAGGAGGAATCACCCTTTTTAGACACTCCATGAAAGCTTTGATTGCTGGTATTCTAAACAGTGAAAGGTGTTGTCTGTTTTGAAGGTATGCTGCAATGGCAGCAAGGAGTAGCCGTATTGAAGAGTATGCTAAGTTACATCTTTGTAGGTGCAGCAGGTAACATATAATGTTTTGTATTGATGCGTCTAATGGATTGATTTGGTTATTGTTGCAGTAAATAACAAATCTTTTGCATTTAGCTGCATACCACGCTCGTGTGGTCGGTCTTCTTGCCTCCTTAATGATATTCATGCAATCTGGGGGCAAGTTAAGATATCCAAACTCTAAGACCTCAGGAGCCAGATCGCTAGGTTCATTTGGTTGGGATCTGGGTGTCTGATTTCTCCATGGTTCCGAGTTAGAAGATGAGGTGCAAGGTGCAGTCTTTGATGGGGAACTACTGAGAGTTCCAGGAACGTGGTGTACCATGGTTGTCTCGCTCATGTGGGAGCAACTAGGATTAGTGTGAGGGAGTGTTGCCGCAGTTTGCGTGCTATCAGCGGGATCAGTGGTGCTGGGGGAAAAGCGTACGCAAATCTGCCTGACCAGTTCATCCATATCGCATTGCCCTGTGACAATGGATGTGGGAACCTGGCGGCAAAGTATTGGCATTTTGAGTTTTCCTTTGTGGCGAACAGGTCTATTTCTGGGTGACCCTACTCCTTGAAGAATGGTTGGAGGACCTCAGGGTGAATCTCCCATTCGTGTAATTGCTGGCTGTGCCTGCTGAGCAGGTCGGCAACTTGGTTGTCCTTCCCTGGAAGGGGTTCTGCTAGGAGAAAAATGTTTTTTGGAATTGCCCACTTCCAGATGCTCTGTGCCAGATGGGACAGCTGTGGAGAGTGCGTTCCTCTGTGTTTCTGGATATAGTGTATTGCGGTCATGTTGTCCGTCCGGATCAACACCGTCTTGCTGTACAAGTATTTCTGAAATGCTTTCAGTGCTAGGAATATTGCTAGCAACTCTAGTTGGTTGATATGCTGCCTTTTCTGCTTATTTGTCCAGAGGCCCTGTACTGTGTATTGAAGAAGATGGGCTCCCCAGCCTGTCAGTGATGCATCCGCTGTTAGTACTAGTTGTGGAACCGGCTCTTGGAACAGTCGCCCCTTGGAAAGGTTTTGTGGTTTCCACCACTGCAGTGAGTTGTGAGTGCAACGGTCTGCCAACACTAGGTCTTTTAGTTGTCCTTGAGCCTGGTTCCATTGCTGTGCTAGGCATTCCTGTAATGGGCGCATTTGTAGTCTGGCATGGGGGACAATGAATATGCAGGAGGCCATCATGTCTATGAGCTGCATAAAGACTTGAGCTGGGAGAGAGTGTTGTGGCTGGAATTTTCGAACGAGTGTCTGCATACTGGGTATCCTTGTTGAGTTTGGATACGCCTTTGCCACCGAGGTGTTTATGGTGGCTCCCAGGTACTGCTGTGTATGTGGGACGGTTGCAGATGTGATTTTGTGTAGTTGATTGAGAATCCCAAGCTGTGTAACAGCTGGATTGTTTGAGACGTGTGTTCTGCGCATTGCTGGTACGATTTTGCTTGTATAAGCCAATCGTCCAGGTAAGGGTACACATGGACGTGCTGCCTTCTGAGATGTGCTGCCACGGTCGCTAAGCATTTTGTAAACACTATTGGAGCCGTGGTAACCCAGAAGGGCAAAACCTTGAATTGGTAGTGTTCACCTTCTATTTTGAACCTGAGGTATTTTCTGTGGGCTGGATGGATGGGTATGTGGAAATATGCATCTTTGAGGTCCAGTGTTGCTAGGCAATCCCCCTGTTGTAGCAACGGGAGCACTTGTTGTAATGTGATCATATGAAAGTGCTCCGACAGTATGTATTGATTTAGGGGTCTGAGGTCCAATATTGGCCTGAGAGAGCCATCCTTTTTGGGAATAAGGAAATATAGGGAGTACACTCCCTTCCCTTGCTGTTGGAAATGGACTTGCTCTAAGGCCCCCTTTTCTAGTATGCAGTTCACCTCTTGTTGTAATAGGGTGATGTGCTCTCTGGACATTGGACGATGTCTTGGTGGTGTGTTTGGTGGTGTAGAAGTCAGTTCTAGGCAGTAGCCAGACTGGATAATTTCTCTCACCCACCTGTCTGTGGTAATTGTGTTCCAGACGGGTAGGAACTGTTGTAGTCTGCCTCCGACCGGTGTTATGTGGTCTGGAGGTAGTGTGATAGAGTCACTGTTTTGAGGCAGTGGAGGCTCTGGTGTTATTGCCTCCACGTCCTCTTCCCTTGGTATTGTTACCTCTGTAGCCTCCTCTGGTGGTGTTTCTAGCAAAGGAACTTTGTGCGTTACCTTTATAATGAGGCCGTTGTTTGTGAGGTATATCCTCGTGTGTTTGCCCTATATGAGGAGCGACGAAAGGAGCCCCTTTGTTGGTAAAATTGCAATGCCCTCATAGATTTTGCTGTCTCTGTGTCCTTTTTCATTTTATCCAAAATGGTGTCGACAGCAGTGCCAAATAGAAAGTCCTGGTTAACAGGCTGGTTAAGGATAGTGGACTGTACCTCTTTTTTAAATCAGGAAATGCGCAGCCATGCATGTCTGCGGAGTAGAACGCTAGTGTTGATTGACCTAGAAGCAGTGTCTGCTGCTTCAAGCGCGCATTTGATGGAGGCGTTTGTTATGAATTTTCCCTCCAGTATGAGATCTTGGGCTTGTGCTTTGAAAGGCTCAGGTAGGTGTTGCATTAGGGTCTCTAGCTGGTCGTAATGCGCCCTGTCGTACCGAGCCAGTAGAGCGTGTGTATTAGCTATCCTCCACAAGTTGGAGGCTTGTGCCGCTACTCTTTTCCCTGATGCCTCTAGTATCTTTGACTCTTTGTCTGGGGGAGGTGCTTCCCCAGTTGTTTGGGAGTTGGCCCTTTTACGTGCATTGGCCACTACCAGTGAATCCAGTGGTAACTGCCCTTTGATGTAAGTAGGGTCTGTAGGGGCCGCCCTATACTTCTTCTCTATTCTGGGGTTGATTACCTGTGCCCTTGCTGTGTCCTTAAATATGTCAGGTCCATGTTTCAGAACTCCCTTTAACATGGGAAGTGTTTTGACACTTTTTTCTCATGTAGGGAAGGTGTCAAACAAGAAATCTTCTTCAACGGGGTCATTATGCATATCCACGTTGTAGAACTGTGCAGCCCTATATATGAGCTGATTAAAAAGTACTGTGTCATCAGTAGGAGACGGTTTAGTAGGATAAGAGGACATGTCAGGGATGGGATGGGTGTTATGAGGGTCAGTTGGCTCTTCCCATGGTTCCTGAGGGTCAGTGTTCTGTGGGAAGTCATATTCAGGCTGTGGCTCATCCTTTGTGTTACCCTTGTCGTCCCCGTGATGAGAGGGAGAATAAGGAATATAAGGATTGAAAGGAGTAGTAGGTATGATAGGTTGAAAAGGAATGAAGGGTCTAAAAGGAGAAGTCCCAAAGTCCTTTTTCTTCAGTGGAATGGGGGACTGAGGTTTAAAGTCCAAAGGCCTCTTTTTCCTATGCAGGATGGTAACTTTACCAGTCTGTGGGTCAATACAAATTTTTGCTTTGTCGTCTGAGGGATCTGGGTGGAAGAGTTCTTCCTCAACAGTCCTGGGTTGAACCTTAGGTTTTGGTTTGTAGACGACTTTAGGTTTAGGAACCAGCTTTTTTCGGCTCGGGCTTTTTTTTGGGTCGACAGTCTTTCGGGTCGACGTGTTTTTTGTGCTCCGTAGGCTTCTTCGGAGAAGTGTTATCTCCCGAGTCAATGTTTTTGTTGGTATCGACTGGAGTCTTTACTTTTTTCAGCTGAGCGTCTTTCCCGGAGTCGATTGTCTTTTTTGGATCGACTGGCGTCTTCGGATCCGGTGTTTTCGGACCGAGAGGACGTTCTGGCTTGGACACGTGCTTCGGTACGGCGCCTTTTGTTGGGTCGACGTTTTTCGTTGCCGAAGGCTTGTTTGGGTTGGCGACCTTCTTTGGTTCGGCGCCCTTGGGTTGTGTGGCCTTGTTCAGGTCGACAACGTGTTTCGGGTCGACAGTTTTGGGCTGTGCAGCCTTCTTGGGGTCGACAGTCTTTTTCGGCTCGACGCTCTTTGGCTGTACGGCCACTGTGGGATCGACGCCCTTCGGGTCGGCGACCTTCTTTGGCTCTGGAACCTTCTTCGGGACGATGTTACTTGGCCCTGGGGTTTCTGAAGGTTTCGTTGCCGAGCCGGATGGCGGGGCAATCAAAACTTTTTTATGATCTTGGCTAAGGCCTTTTGGCGATGCCTTGACCGGAGCAGTTGTTATTGGGGTAGATGGTATCGGGGCAGGGTACTCACGATTTGCCCCGGCGGGATCTCGTCATCGGAGTCCGAGTAGTCCTCTAAGGTGACGATCTCTAGGTCTGAGTCCGGCGCCTCTTGTAGTTCTTGGTCGTCATCGAAGATGTTGTCCGGGTCTGGTGCCTGTCGCTGCATTTCTTGCCTGGCTGCACGTCGGTTCCGAATAGTTTTCTTGTATTGAAACTGTGCACAGGCTGGACAGCTTTCCTCTTTATGGTCTGGGGAAAGGCACTTGTTGCATACGGAGTGCTTATCAGTATGTGGGAACTTGGCGTGGCATTGAGGGCACCTTTTAAATGGGCTTCTTTCCATCGACGGTCGGCTCACGTGGCATCGAAAAGGCCCAACGGCCCGCGTCGACGACTGCTTGGAGATGGAAGGCTGGATCAAGTAGAAAGGTACCGATCGAGAACAATACCGTCGAACTGGAGGCCTTTTGGCCTTTAGAAAAGTTTTGTTTTCGCTTCCGAAGTTGGAGTATAGGAGTTTGCATCCGAACCCAATGGCGGAAAAAAACAATCTGAGGATGTCGAGGATGCCCAAGCGCACTGTAGTCCAAGGGAGGAGTCACCTATCTCGTGATACTTCGAAAACTCTTCCAAGACAACAAGTGCAATCATCCGGACCCAACACTAGGCGGCGATCTATGCACAAGATATGAATTCAGCAGCCCACATGCCTCGAACAATCATTTCCTGAAAGCCTGAATCATTTAAAAATGTGTGGGAAATGCATTATGTTATGTTATGTTAGAACTATATTTCTTGAGCGCACGGCTACCCAGATCGGGTGTCCCGGCGCTTTGGCAGAGAGTCCTGAACACAACCAAGAAAAACCCAGCGGCAGAAACACTGTAGGCCCACTGGTTAGGCGGAGAAGAGGAGCGTCTTGAGCTCCTTTCTAAAGGCCAGAAGATTGTTAACCTTGCGGAGTGACAGAGGGAGCTCATTCCACAAACTGGCCGCCATAAACTGGAAAGACCGGCCTCCCATCCGCACGCGTTTGATCACTGGTACCTCCACTTTAGCCAGGTCAGCAGATCTCAAACTCCTCCGGGGAACGTAGAGAGCAATCCGCTTCCTGAGGTAAGCTGGGCCAATGCAGTGGAGGGCTTTAAACGCCAACGTGAGGACCTTGAAACTAATTCTGCTAGGGATAGACAGCCAATGCAGCCTGCCGCGCAGTAGAGAGGCACTGGCTCTCCGTGGAAGGCCAAAGATGGCTCTGGCCGCCGAGTTTTGGACAACTTGCAATCTGGATACCAGATATTTAGGCAGACCAGAGAAAAGTGCGTTAGCGTAGTCTAAACGCGAACCCACAAGTGCTTGCACGATGTTCTTGCGATATTGAAGGGAAAGCAGTGGGAGAAATTTCCTCACCATCTTCAAGATACCGAAACATTTCCCCGCCAGGCCCGTGATGTGGGGACGAAAAGAAAGACTGTCGTCAAATACCACACCCAGATTTTTTACTTGGGCAGATGGTTTCTCAGGGGGGAACATGTCGGAAGGCCACCATGATTTCCAGCCAGGGTCCTCAGCGCAGCCAAAAAAGAGCAACTCGGACTTATCCGAGTTACATTTCAGGTTCTGGTGCTGAAACCATGCAAAAACAGCACTCAGGCAGTCTCTGATTCTGTCGCCATTAAAAACCTCTCCCTTCCTGCAGGTAAACAGGAGCTGGGTGTCATCAGCGTATGAGATGACCCGGGCTCCAAATGCCTCCGCGACCTTCGCCAAAGGGGCCACATAAATGTTAAATATGGTGGGGCTCAGGATGGATCCTTGAGGCACCCCCACCTCTAGCGAAGGCATTTCCGCGGAGAACGGAGGAGCCCAGATCACCTGCCGACGGTCGGTTAAGAAGGATTGAAACCAGTCCAACACCGTCCCCCGCAGACCTACCTCCCTGAGTCTTAGGAGGAGGCCGGCGTGTGGGACGGTGTCGAATGCCGCCGACAGGTCCAGCAAGACCAACATAGCCTTTCCCCCAAGATCAAGCGTTTCCCTGATGGCGTCGGTCACCTCCACAAGAGCTGTCTCCGTACTGTAATTGGCACGGAAACCAGATTGGGAGTCATGCAGCAGTTTGTTATTCTCTATAAAGGTGGTAAGAGTATGCTGAACATGCATTAGGATTCACTAATAGCCTGGACCACCAAACGTTCTGTAGTAGGATGCTGCATAAGAAAACCCGGGTCACCAGATGCAAGTCTGTGACGTCTTGCCATCTGCCTGTTCCCCTGTGGACAACAGCTTAGCCCATGTGCCCCTAGGGGTGTCACAGTGAGGGCTCCATTAAATAGGAGTATGGGCTCATATGAGGCTGGCACAGGTGGCAAAACCTTTATAAGGACTTTGGTCTTGACTTCAGAAGTTGACAGCTGTAGGTCCAGGACCTTAGCTGCTCATCTAATCACCACAGCAAATGAAGCACTCTAAGGATAAAATCAACCATGTGTCAGAGAAGTATAAACCTCACTGGTCTCCTATATGTCCATATACGAGCTGTCATCATCATAAGGGGGGGGGGGGTTAGGAGGGAGGTGAAACATTCCTACTGTCTTCAGGCAGTTGTTCATTCAAGTCAGAACTCGAACCAAAAAAATTATGGAGTATCTGTGGGTGTGAGGTGGAAGTATTTGATCTGAGCCTGACTGTACAAGGACTGGGTGCCCCGGAGTGGAGTTGGAGGGGTTGAGACTCATTCTGCTAGGGGTTAGACATCGGAGTAGGCACAGGATCCCCCACTGGCAAAGTTGGTACTGACGTTTACAAATAAAAAAAAACATGTGTGCATCTTGGAGCTGGACCCGGAAGAGGGTTCCAGGGGCTCAGAAGGAGCACAGTACCAAATCCACTGGCTGTGACTAGACTACAAGTGCCTGCGAATTCTTGGGGTCAGAGGGAGGTGGAAGAGTGCCAAAAATATGCAGCATGACCTCTTTAAAGGCTTTTACCTACAGTGGAGTTGCTAATAGACTGGAAAATTTGGGATGCCACAGGATCAGTTGTGGAATCGCCCCCTCGAATGGGATTCGAGAACTTTGCTTCATGGTGTCAGGTGCATGGGGCAAACATTTTCAGACTAATTGTAGTCGTCCCATGAACCAGAACACCAAAAGATCACTTCATGCGGGTCTGTCACCGACAGCTATTTCCAGCAGTTACGGCACGGTTTAAATCCTGTAGTCTTTTGTAGGGACATGGTTCCCTTGCACATTGGAAAATGCATTTGAAAAAAAACTTTTGTCAATGGATGAAAAAGGGAGTGGAGCTCCTGACCAACGCTCAAAGGTGTGGAAAGAAAGACTCAAACATCCATGTACAGCTGCAGTACTTTTAAGCAACCCCACGTTGACACTTCCGGAGTGGAACAACGGAAACATGGAGCTGCACAGCACCACCTAGTGGCACACAAGAGTACTGCTTTGAAATTCTTCCGTATCCAGTCTGGCACCTGTGGAATATTCTAAAGGTGAGGAATCTGCAGTTAGAGGTATCCATCAGAAGGCACAGGTTTATCTAACAAAATCGATATTGTCATTGTCAAGGTATGAAGAAGCATATGAAATCAGTGTTCCTCCTTTGATTTCAACAGCATTTTTACACGTCAGGGGCTGGCAGATACGCCTTAAAATAATATCTGAAAAGCAGATAGTCTTGTCTGTGTGTCTGGTTAGCAAGTTGCACTAGATTTTTTGTGAGCTTTTTCTGACCCCTCCTTCTAAATGTATCAAGAATTGCTATTGTTATCTTTAAACGACAAAGGAGATGCAGAGAAAACAGTTTTCTTCGAAATAAAAGTGCAAAAATGCTGGTCTCAAATGAACATTAGGACAATGCTAAGAAACAAGATAGCAAGGTGCACAGAACAAAAATGACCATTTGTGCAATGTTCCAGGATTTTAAATAGGCTGAATATGTCCAAAGTCAATTGATAGTGCCTCCTCTTTTGGCAGCTGTAATGCATTCATGTGGAGGAGAGTCTGAAAAAAACGAACACTACTGCAGAGAGGTGGGAAGGCTTGTTTAATAGTCTCTTGAATGCTTTCAAGCACCTGCTCTGGCAAGGTTTCACAGCTACCACAGCTTGTAAAAGCAAGCCTCCTTAGACCTAATCATTCCAGTTAAAAACAAGACGCTTTATGAACTAATACAAATATAACCATGCATTACAAAAATCAGGAGGCAACACCAAACAAACATCATCTTACCATATCTACTAATGCCACGTAAAGGAACATGCCAGCCGTGATAGCAAAGATCCAAAGGGTAACAGTATTGGCATATTGTCCAACAGATGTACCTATCAGCATCCCAACATAAGCCATCATAGCAGAGAGGAGGTTGTACACAATAGCTTGTTTTACTGTCATTCCTGCGTTGATGAGCACTGCAAAATCACCTGAAATAAAAGCAGAATATTTTATATTTACTGTTACCTTTGCATCCTAAATCATATAATTGTTTAATTTTTTCTCAATCACAAATGTTTCAGGTTAAAACTATATATGCTCATCTGTAAATCAGATTGCTTTATAATTCCAAAATTCTGCATTTGAATAGGCTGCTAACAAGACAATAACCTATCCTAGAGATTCATAAGTAAAACCTACCAGTACTACATTGTATTACTACAAGATCTCCCATGAAGATCATAGAGTTCTAACAAAGTACTAGAGTGTTTTAATATAGCTCGCTGAATGTGCCAGCATTGGGAGACCTACTGCGAGACAAGACAGCGTTAGAATCCCCCACTTTCCAGTACACGAGTTTCCTAAAACATTTGTTTTCTTCCATAAAATTACTGACATGATGTTAACTGAAGTGCTTTCAGTCTGTGGGAATTGTTTTCAACTTTGTACTCTTGACAGTTTTACTGATTTTTAAAATAGCTATTCACTGTTCAGATAAGATTACAAAGGAAGAGGTTGTAGGTTTAACAAATTGATTATGTATTTTTTTTTTTATTAAACAGTCTATACCTGTGATGGAATAAGAGAACCACCTCAGATAATAATCACAATCCTTGTCAGGTTGGAATTCTAAGTCACTAAATAAACCTGCGTTCAACCCTCTGATAGCTTGGCACAGAGCAGTCAGACTTGACTTCGAGAAAATTGTGAAGTATTTATGCAGTATTCAAACAGTAATAAAGTGAAAACGCAACCCAATAAAATCCCAAACCACTTAAGAATATTCAAGAATATTTTAATAAATAAAATGACATACAAACGACAAGAGTTCTAATAAATAAAACCGAATATATGTCTTTTTAAAGTTTTGGAGTTAATAGCAGCAAAGGGCACAAAGTGGCAACTGTGGGTAACCAGTCACACTAAATCGGGTCAAAGTCAAATGTTAAGGCAGAGTGCGATGGATTGCCAGTCAGATACAGGGACCAGATTGATCCCGGTGGAAACTTACCTTCACACTTAAAAATGTATTTTTATGGTGGTTGAAGCCTTCAGCAGGACCAGGCAAGCAGGCTAGATCCAATGTACCGCTTGACAACAACAGGAACCCAATTGGAGTTGATTGTAAGGCTGCTCAGCGTTTGGTCCTCTAAAGCGGTCGACGAAGGTTGCCTGTGTTGTTCGGATGCTGCTTGGTGTCAAGTTAAAGAAGCTGTTGAGTGCTGCTCGGCATCGACCGCAAAAGCAATCTGACGGGTGCTCATCAAGTCTGTGGAAGTCGTCAATCAGGTGCTCCTCGGTGTATGGTATGGCAAAGTATTGGCGACGATGCTTGGCGTCAAACTGGGGAAACCTCTCAGTTCGGCATTGAGGAGTACACTATTAGCACAGCGAAGGATCCTGGACCTTGGTGACAGTACTTAGGGGTTAGGACTCATTGCCACAGATAAGAAAGACCAAAATGAGGCAGGCCTAGGTGTCAGCTTCATCTACCACTGACAGGGTAGGCATCCTTTGTAGCTCAGGGAAGGGATGGGTAAAAACCTCCCACTCCGGCCATCCTGTCAAGGAAGAAAACTCCCTACTCACACCGGGGCCCTTTGTCCACTGTGTGGGAACAATACACATCTCACCACAGGGAAACCATCAGTAGTAAGGTGACAGTGGCAAAATGGCCTTTTGATTATAAGCAGGAACAAGGCAAATTTCTAAAAGTGTATTTTTCAAAATAGTAATGTGAACTACAACGTCACAAATACATTGGAAGGAATATGCTACTTACCAGTATGCATCTGTTCTTGGCATAGAGGGCTGCAGAGTGGTACATTATGAATAGATCGCCATCTGGTGTTGGGCTCGGATGATTGCACTTTGTTTTTCTCTTGGAGAGTCTTTTGTATCTTGGTCACTCCTCCCTTGGTTGGTAGTGCGCATGGGCATCGGCTCCATCCTTAGATTGTTTTGCCATAGTAGGGTTAGATGGAGTAGTATAGTAGAATACAGATAAGAGTGCCCATGTAAGTGTATCTAAATAAGATAATGTTGGAACAGACACAGGTTTCCGGGGAGGCTGGGAGGGCATGTACCACTCTGCAGCCCTAAATGCCAAGAACAGATGCATACTGGTAAGTAGCATATTCCGGTCGAGGCATATGGGCTGCAGATGGTACATTATGAATAGACTATACAGCAGTTCTCTCCCTAACGGTGGTCGCCCGTGTCTGTTGCAACTGTCTGAAACAATGTTTTTAATACTGCTTGTCCCACTCTAGCTTGTTGTGTTGTGTGCACATCTACACAATAGTGTTTTGTGAAGGTGTGCGGTGTAACCCAGGTAGCCGCTTTGCATATGTCATCTAGTGGAATGTTTCCCAGAAATGCCATAGATGCTCCTAGTTTACGTGTAGAGTGAGCTCTAGGAGGAACAGTTAATGTTCTCTTTGCCTTTAAGTAGCATATTTGAATGCATTTTACAATCCATCTGGCAATGCCCGCTTTGGAGATGGGATTGCCTTTATGTGTAGGAGAAAACGCAACAAATAGCTGTTTTGTCTTTCGGAAAGTTTGTGTTCTTTCTATATAGTACAATATGGCCCTTCTAACATCCAATGTATGTAGGGCTCTTTCTGCTACTGTTTGTGGTTTTGGAAAGAAAACCGGTAATTCCACTGACTGATTGATGTGGAATGCTGAAATAACCTTCGGTAAGAATTTTGGGTTTGTTCTAAGAACCACTTTATTTTGGTGTAGCTGCATAAATGGTTCTTGAATCGTAAAAGCCTGCAGTTCACTTACTCTTCTAAGTGACGTGATAGCTATGAGGAAGGCCACCTTCCATGTGAGGAATTGTATTTCACACCTATGCATAGGTTCAAAGGGTGGCCCCATTAGTCTGGTAAGCACTATGTTGAGATTCCAGACTGGGGAAGGTGGTCTTCTTGGTGGAATGATTCTTTTGAGTCCTTCCATGAAAGCTTTAATTGCTGGTACTTTAAACAGTGACAGATGTTGCCTGTTTTGTAGGTACGCCGCTATGGCTGCGAGATGAACTCTGATAGAGGTATATGCTAGGTTACATTGCTGTAAGTGTAGTAAATAGCAAATGATTTGTTTAGTGGATGCGTCCAGAGGGTTGATGTGCTGACTGTTACAGTGTATAGCAAACCTCTTCCATTTTGCTGCATAGCATGCTCTGGTGGTAGGACGTCTTGCTTGTTTAATGATTTCCATACATTCTGGTGGTAAATCTAAATACCCAAACTCTATGACCTCAGGAGCCAGATCGCTAGGTTCAGTTGTTTGGGATCTGGGTGCATTATTTCTCCATGGTTCTGTGTAAGATGCATGGGTAATAACCTTAGCTTTTGATGTGGTACTTGTGAGAGTTGTAGCAGCGTGGTGAACCACGGCTGTCTTGCCCACGTGGGTGCCACTAGTATCATTGTCATTGAGTGTTGCTGCAGTTTCCGAACCAGTAACGGAATTAGTGGTAGAGGAGGGAACGCGTAAGCAAATTTGTTGGACCAATTTATCCACAGTGCATTGCCCTGGGACCGTTGGTGTGGGTACCTGGATGCGAAGTCTTTGCATTTTGCGTTCTGATGATTGGCAAACAGATCTATCTCTGGTTGCCCCCATTTTTGGAAGAATGGCTGTAGTATTTGGTCGTGCAGCTCCCATTCGTGTACTTGCTCTGACTGTCTGCTTATGATGTCTGCTATTTGATTTTGAACTCCTGGTAGGTGTTCCGCTAACAGGTAAATCTTTTGAGGAATGGCCCATCTCCATATGTCCTGTGCTAGTCTGGACAGTTGGAGAGAGTGTGTCCCCCCCTGTTTTTGAATATAATACATTGCAGTCATGTTGTCTGTTCTGATCAGGACTGCTTTGCCTGTTATTTGCATTTGGAAAGCTTTTAGTGCTAGAAATATTGCTAATAGTTCTAGGTAGTTGATGTGCAGTTTCTTTTGCTGCACACTCCACTTCCCCTGCACTGTGTATCTGTCCATATGCGCTCCCCATCCGGAGAGCGATGCGTCCGCTGTTATTATCAGTTGTGGAATTGGCTCTAGGAACGACCGTCCCTTGGAAATGTTTTCTGTGTTCCACCACTTCAGAGAGCGATACGTCCGGTCGTTTACCAACACCAGATCTGTAATCTGACCTTGAGCCTGATTCCACTGTGTCGCTAGACACTCTTGTAGTGGGCGCATTTGTAGTCTGGCATGTGGTATTAGCAGTATGCAGGAGGACATCATGCCTAATAGTTGCATAAACACTCGTGCTGGTAGTGAGTGTTGTGGTTGAAATCTTTGTATTAACCCGACCATTGTCTGTACTCTGATTGGGTTGGGGTATGCTATTGCCTTTTCTGTGTCTACTGTAGCCCCCAGGTATTGCTGAATCTGGTTTGGTTGCAGGTGTGATTTTTTGTAGTTCACCGTGAACCCTAGGTGGTGCAGCAATTGAATTGTCTTCTGTGTGTTGTGAAGACATTCTTCCTTTGACTTGGCCTTTATTAGCCAGTCGTCCAAGTATGGGAAGACATGTATTTGTTGTCTTCTTAGGTGTGCTGCCACCACCGCTAGACATTTTGTGAAAACTCTTGGTGCTGTTGTGACACTGAACGGAAGGACTTTGAACTGATAGTGTTGTCCTTCTAACACAAACCTTAGGTATTTCCTGTGGGCTTTGTGAATTGGGATATGAAAGTAAGCGTCTTTTAGATCCAGTGTAGAAAGAAAGTCCCCTTTCTTCAGTAAAGGGAGTACTTGTTGGAGCGTGACCATGTGGAAATGCTCCGAATTTATGTAAGCATTGAGAGGTCTGAGGTCTAATATTGGTCTTAGGGACCCGTCCTTTTTGGGGATCAGGAAGTATAGAGAGTATACTCCTGTTCCTTGTTGATCTTTTGGGACCTTCTCTATTGCATGCTTTTGTAGAAGTGCTAGAACTTCTTCTCTTAACAATGTCAGATGATCTTGACTCATTGGACGCTGTTTGGGGGGGATGTTTGGTGGGGTAGCTGTGAGTTCTAGGCAATAACCATGTTGGATAATTTGTCTCACCCACTTGTCTGACGTGATGTTTTCCCAGACAGGTAGGAACTGTGATAGACGTCCCCCGACCGGTGTTATGTGGTCTGGGGGGAGTTCTATGAAGTCACTGTTTTGGTGTTGAGGCGTTGCGGTTGTTATTATTTCCACGGCCTCTACCCTTATTGTTGTTACCTCTGTAACTGCCTCTTGAATTACCTCTGGGTGATGTTGGTGTGAAAGATGTGGATTGCTGATTCGTTCCTGTGTTCTTTGAGCCCCCTCTATAGGTGGATCTACAAAAGGAACCTCTGTGTGTTGGCTGTTGCAATGCTCCCATTGACTTAGCCGTTTCCGTATCTTTCTTCATTTTTTCTAATGTCTCGTCTGTGCTTGAACCAAACAATGTCTTCTGATCAAATGGTTTGTTCAGTAGGGCTGTTTGTACTTCTTGTTTGAATCCTGAGATTCTAAGCCATGCATGCCTTCTTAGCATGACACTGGTGTTAATAGATCTTGCTGCAGTGTCTGCTGCGTCTAATGCACACTTAATGGAAGTATTGGTTATTATTTCACCTTCCTGTATTAATTGATCTGCCTTTTTCTGATGTTCTTTTGGGAGATGTGTGAGAAGTTTTTCTAACTCATCATAATGTGCCCTGTCGTAACGTGCGAGTAGTGCTTGTGTATTGGCTATACGCCAGCTATTCGCTGCCTGTGATGCTACTCTTTTGCCTGATGCATCTATTAACTTTGACTCTTTATCTGGTGGAGGAGCCTCTCCTGTAGATAATGAGTTTGCTCTTTTACGAGCGTTTGAGACCACCAGCGAGTCTAGAGGTACATGCCCTCTAATAAATATTGGGTCCTTTGGAGCCGCCTTGTATTTTTTATCAATTCTTGGGTTTAACACCCTGGCTCTTACTGGGTTTTCGAATATTTCCTCTGTGTGACTAAGAAGACCCTTCAACATAGGAAGAGTACCTGATGTTCTCTGTGCATTAGGTAGAGTCTCTAACAAGAAATCCTCTATTTGAGGTTCTGTATGCATATCTAGTTTGTGATATTTTGCTGCCCTATTAATGAGCTGCACAAAACCTGTGTTATCATCAGGTGGTGAAGGCTTTGAGGGATATAGCTCTGGGTCATTGTCCTCATCTGACCCTACATCATAATTTTCCCATGGGTCCTCCTCATCTGGGATAGTTTCGTCATCCTCTTGAGGTTCTCCCTCCCCTAGATCACTGTCTACATCTGACTGAGGTGTAGCTGGTCTTGGTGTGGAAGGTGTAGGAATATTTGGCCTATTGTGAGGAATAGGAGAAGAGGGTGTGATTCTAGGTCGAGGAGAAGCAGGAGGAGTTATATTCGTCCCCATTGTTCTCTTTTTTGAAGGAAGAGGTTTATCTTCTGACTGTTCACTCTTTCTCTTCTTCGTGACCACTTTCCCAGTTTGTGGATCAATAAACAAGATCTTTTGTTTGGGATCTGTCTGTTGCTCCTGAATCGGTACCGAAGATCCTGGTTCCGAGAGGTGCTTTTGTTTTCGATCGTCAGATCTTGTTGTTTTCGACACCGAATGTCTGCTCGATTCAGACTTTCTGGGTATCGAGTGTATCTTGGGCGATAAGTCATATTTATGTTTCGACATGGAATGTTTCGATACCGAGCTTTCCTTTGTATGTAGCCTCGGTGCCGAAGTCGATGTCGCCCTTTTCTCGGATCCGACATGGTGGGAGTCCGAGTGTTTCGGTTTCAGTTTCGGTTTCGTTGCCGGGCCCGAGGGCGGGGCGTCGGAAACTTTTTTCAGCGGTTTGACCGGGCCCGAGGGCGGGGTCGTTACCGCACGGGGTCGGTTTTTCGGTAAGGGGACGTCGTCACTCACGGTTTGTTGCTCGATGAGTTCTTCAACCTCCGACTGGTCCCCTTCCGACCCCGACTGGTCCTCTTCTTCCTCGATTTGCTCGTCCCCGAACAGCTCCGGGATCGCTTCCGCCTGCATTCTGGAAACCTCGTGTCTTCGAGCTCGACGATTTCTAATCGTTAGCTTGGTGGAGAATGCTGCACAGGCTTCGCAGTCCCTGGATTCGTGTTCAGGCGATAGACAGAGGTTGCACACCTCGTGTAGGTCCTTGTGTGGGAACTTAGCACCACACGTTGGACATTTTTTGAATGGAGTCCTTTCCATGGACTCCGGGCTTGACTGCGTCGAGAAAGGCCTCCTGTTCTTCGACGTAGATCCAAGTTTTTCTCTTCGATTTTGAATTTGCAACGCGTCGGAATGGAAATGAACGCGTTCGCTAACAATACCGTCGAATTGGAAAGGGAATACGCGCCGATAAATCACTTTCTCCTGAAGTTGATCTGGAGCGTCTCGATCCTCATCCGAACCCGATGGCGGAAAAAAACAATCTAAGGATGGAGCCGATGCCCATGCGCACTACCAACCAAGGGAGGAGTCACCAAGATACAAAAGACTCTCCAAGAGAAAAACAAAGTGCAATCATCCGAGCCCAACACCAGATGGCGATCTATTCATAATGTACCATCTGCAGCCCATATGCCTCGAACATTAAATTACTATTAAAATGAGTCCTTGAGTTATTTTTCTAGCTGTTCCCAAATAACATTTAGCATTTAAATGGCATAATAGTGTAAATCAGTGTTAGTCTTTGGGACAGCAAGCCTTATTACAGTGAAAAATGACTTTGGAGGTTTTCCACTGCCAGGGCATGTAAAATATTAAATATACAAGTCCTACGTATACCCTACTACGGCACTGACCCTGCCCTATGGACATTAAAGGCCTACATTAGGGATGACTTAAGGATTATAAATAGGCCAGGCAAATGGGTTATTACGTCATGTCGAAATTGCAGAATGGGTGTGCAGTTTCAAACTGCCGTGGGAGGCTTCGAGACAGGTTTTTACAGTGCTACATTAGCAGGTGCGTATTGAGTGCTGCAGCCCACTGGCACAATTTTGTTTACAGGCCCTAGATACATATATATAGTATCACATACTAGGGACTTATAAGTAAAGTAAATGTGCCAATCAGGTATATACCAATGTTAACATGTATCAAAGGGAGAGCACAAGCTCTTTATCACTGGAGGAAAGTGTGCAGAGTTCTACGGCAAAAAAGCATCCAGCGTATATAGGCAAAGTTCTGGGGAATACCACGCAAAGATTGTAATTCCCAACATTCAGTGTGTCAACTTGTAACCACGTAATTAAAATGTTTTCAATCCAGAAACATTGTACTTTTGACAACTAAATAAAGCACAATTTATATATTTTTAGGCAATTGTATATTTAGTCAGCACTGTACTATGAAGTGTGAAACTGCACCACAGCATGAGCTCAAATATAATTAAAATTGCAACAAAGAGCACTTCAATACATGTACAGACTACAGAAATAGCAAAAGAACGCATGGTTCTCGTTATTTTGGTATATAAACTAGTACGATTACTTTAACATGCTCTTAAACTGGATTTTACCCTTCCAATAATAGTTCTTTTGACAAAAAAACTTTATTTATGTTACAATATGTCAAATAATCATCTCTCAGAATAATCATAGATAAAAAATGTGTACAGGCATATCATTATAACAACACTATATTTTTCTAAGTGTATTTTATCATGTTATTTCATTTTACTTAAAACAACGAGTTTGAAACCAGTGCATTTTCATGCACAGAGAAACAAAAGAAAGATACATAATAGGAAATTAGAAAAGCAAAATGAAGCAAGAACAAAGAGAAAAGGCATGACTTGGTAGGCCTGCAATTTAACTAATTATACAAAAAGCATTACAATTATAAACATAATGAAAAGGAAAACTGCTGCAGTCTAAAAGGTGTAAACTTATGGAAGGTTTGGTCCAAAAGCACACTAGAAAGGACCACAAATACTTTTTATGCAAAAAAAGGGTTCTAGTGGCATAGGTTGAATACACAATTCAACATATATTGAGCCCGTGTTTTTTTAATCAACAAACTCGTTTGATTTATTTCACTATTATTCTCATATTTTTGAAAAACAATACATACAGTAACACCGTGTCATCTTTAAGTTCAGAAAGATTTTATTAATTTTTAAGGCAAAAGGAAAAAGCATAAATACAATACAAAAAAGAGGAAGGAAGTTACAAGCGTAAGTGGTCAAATAACCAATATGAAGCGTAATCAATCATAATATGTAAAATTAACATATAATAATACAAAAGAATCGCAATTAAGGAGGAAGGGTAAGGATGAAGGGAGGAAGAGGGGAAGGGGATAACATGTCATAGGAACGTGAATTCATAAACTACAGAGTTACAGTTAAAATGCAATGTAAAAATAGAACATAAGAAAATGTATAACAATATCAGTGCAAAACATATGAATCAATAGGTAAACAAAACGATTGAAATGATTGTGGATTATGAGTAACGCCTTTAAGAGAAAGCTGCGCACCTCTTCTCGTAAAGGTAATCCATGACCACCAAGCATGAACTGAAAGAGAAGAAGCATCTTTCCAACAGAAAGTAATGGATTTTAAGGGAGCTGTGATTAGAAAATTAAACAATTTTGCCTCTGAGTCAGAAAGGGGGTGAGTCAGGGCAATCGATTTGCAAATTAAAAAATTAAAGGAAATATCATCTTGTAAAGGTAAAATTTTCAAAATTACATTCCATACTTCCAACCAAAATTTCATAATAACTGGACACTCAAATAACATATGGCGTAGGGAACCAGGGCTAGCGTTGCAGTGCCAACAAACATCAGAAAGTAATAGTTTTGCATGGAAAAGACGTGAAGGAGTCCATAAAGTGTTAAATAAAATATAAGCATTGGTTTGATAAAGGGACACTGGGAGCCAGCCAGAGATACTGTCGAGCCATATAGAGGACCATGAGTCATCTGACAGGGAGATGGAAAGTTCATTGTTCCAAAACGACGAAATAATCTGGACATTGGAGCCCTGTGAGGAGGAAAGTTTTTTTATAAAAAACAGAGACAGCTTTAGGGGAAGATGTTACAGCTGTGAGGTAAATTAATAGGTCATTTGTGGTGGAGGAGGGAATACCATTGGGGAAGGAATCCAAAATTGAGTTACATAAAAATTGATATTTTACAAGGTCATTAGCTGGGATACCAAACTTTAACTGTAGCTGTTCAAAAGGAATAAAAGCATTGCCATTAAATACATCTTTAAGATATAAAATTCCTTTTGAAATCCAAGAGGACCAGAAGGAAATGTTTCTGTTCAATTTAAGGAGTGCACTGTGCCATAAAGACAAGTGGACTGTGGAGAGAAGGGGTAATTCAAAATTAGAATCTAAGTCATTAATTATCAATCTGGAGGACTTAATGATAGAGGAAAGATGAACAACCTTCGCTGTGGATGACATTGACATCAATGAAGGTAAAGAAAAGGGTCGCACAATGGATGCTTCAATATCCAACCAAATTGGAGGTTTTACCATATGTGAAGGATTAAACCAAAGGGCACTCTGCTTTAAGATGAAAGCTTTATGGTACAGGTGAAAATCTGGCAAGGAAAAACCAGCACGGGACTTAGGGATTTTTAACTTTTTGTAAGCAATACGAGGGACTTTGTTAGACCAAAGGAATTTGGACAAAAGTGTGTCAATAGATTTATAAAAACTGAGAGGAAATTGGGTGGGGATCATGGCTAAAGAATAAAAAACTTTAGGCGCTATATTCATTTTTACAGATTCCATTCTTCCCCACCAAGTGAGATGAAGAGCAGACCACTTTGACGTTTTGTTTTTAATTTTTTTTTTTTTTTTAAATATATTTTTATTGCAGGAATTAGTAAATCGTTACTGTATCGACCAGCTTTGTATTATAGGCAGTATCAACAGTAGAAAACCCCTTGGCCCCCCACCTTCAATCCCAAACACAGCCATCCGGCCCACAACCCTGGGGTCGGGCGGCGAAAAAACAGAGGGGGGTCCGTAGGATGCTTGAGCTGGTCCGGATGATACACTGTCCGTCATCTGCTTTTCTAAACAAGCCTATAAACCCAAAAGAAAGGAAAGAAAACCCCCACCCACAAAATTCTAAGCAAAGAAACCCCACCCCACCCCACCACCAGCGCTAGGGAGCCACCTATATAGGAATTGCCTTGGGACCCACGGGGAAAGCAATAGGACCATCAGTACAATTGTTTACTGGGACTCGGGGCGAGTCGCTTCTTCACTTTCCGAGTCGCTGGGGGCACAATAATCCCTGAGGGCCTGAACCAACATTTCCCATTCCAACGCAGCCTCCTGCGCCTTCTCATTACGCTGCCTCCAAGCTAGTTGATACCTCAGCGCGCTCTCCCCCGCCGCCCATTTCAAAAGCTCACTGTGCCATCTGCTGCCTGTCGGACCAACCCGCGCCTTCCAGTTCCTGGTCACCTCTCGCTTAGCCAGGAGGAGCCCTAGGTCGGTAAATTTACTAGAAATTTTATTTCTGGGGGTATGGGGGAACCAGTGCAGGAGCCCCACCGCCGCATCGAATGACAAGGCTCTCCCCGTCACCTCCTCCAGGGTCGTCTCCACTTCCCGCCAGTAAGATGACAGACCTGGACAGGCCCATAACATATGTAGGAGGTCCGCTTCCGGCGCCGGACACCTAGGGCATGCCGCCGAATTCGTGGCAAAATATCGCCGGATTTTCACCGGAGTTAGGTACGCTCTATGGAGAACGTAATAGTGCACCAGCTGGAAACGGGCGTTGCGAGTGCCCTTCCAGGCTCGTCTCACCAACTGGGACCAAGTCGTCTCTGGGATCTCCCTACCAATGTCCTCCTCCCAGCGATGTCTGAGAGTGGCGAGAGGGGCTAACCCTTCGTTGATCAACCTGCCGTAGAGGCAAGTGACCGCCTTCACCGTGCCCGCCGACATCATCACATACTGACACACCTGAGATAAGGGGGGTTCCTCCTGCCCGTTCTTCCAGTGGGCCTGGATCGCTCTCGTAATGGCCGAGTGTAGCAGAAAGTCACCACGGGGGATCTCGAAGCGGTCAATAAGATCTTGAAAGGATAAGAGCGCTCCGTCCTCGTATAAATCCCCAACCAGCTGTAAGCCGGCATCCTCCCAGGCCGTCAAGCGCGACCAATCCCCGCCGTGGGGGAGGGCCGTCAACATCCCCAACGGTATTTCAGGCGCGTACGGGATCTTCAATTGGCCCCGGGCGTGGGCCCGGTTCCAACACAGGCGGATAGTCCGCTCCTCCATCGACAAGTCCCGAAGGGCCAGTCGCTGACGCAGCGCTATAAAGGATAAAACATGCCTGGCCATGCCCGTTCCCCTCCCATCCTCCGGGCCCCGGAATTCCCTGGCGACCTCCTGGGTGAAGGTCTGGAGCTGTGCCGCCAGATAGTACTTTTCAAAGTCCGGCACCGCGAGCCCCCCCTCGTCTTTCGGTCTCATCAGGGTCTTGAGGGCCACCCGCCGGCGGCCCGATCCCCAGAGGAATCCGACCACCATGGAGCGTAGCAGTCGAAACGTGGCCGGTGGGACCCAGATCGGTAGAGTCCGGAAATAGTACAATAGCCGAGGAAGCGCCACCATTTTAAGCAGGGCGATCCGTCCCGCCACCGAAAGCGGCAGCGTGGCCCAAAAGGCCATGCAGCCTCGGAGTACCCGGATGCTGCGGGCAATGTTCCCATCTAGGAGGTCAGGTTGGTCGTGATATACAAACACCCCAAGGTACTTAAAGCAGTCGGGTTCCCATCTAATCTCCCTACTTAGAGCAGGGGCAGGAGTGCCCCTGCGCACCGGAAAAAGACAGGTCTTGGGCCAATTCACACGGAGCCCCGAGACCTCCCCGAACTCCGTAAGCGCCTCCGCCGCTCCACGTAAAGCGTCGATCGGGTCCTCCAGGAAGAGCAACAGGTCATCCGCATACAGTGAAACATAATGCGGGCCCGCAGGTGTCCACAAGCCCGTATAATGGGCTCCCGATCGGAGATGCAGCGCGAGTGGCTCCACCGCCAGCGCAAAGAGAAGTGGGGACAGCGAACACCCCTGCCGCGTGCCTCGTTCTACCGGATACTGCGAGGAGATCAGCGGTCCCGCCCGGACCCTGGCCGACGCGGAGGCATATAGAACCGTGGTCCACCTGATAAAGCCCTCTCCGAGGCCGAATCTCCGCAGTACCGCGCAGAGGTAGTCCCACTCCAGGCTATCAAAAGCCTTCTCTAAATCCACCGATAGGACAACCGGGGATGGGGCATCCACAAAAGGTTCCCCTAACAAACGGAACAACCTGCGGATATTCATAGTCGTGTTCCGTCGTGGGATGAAACCAGCTTGGTCCACATGTACTAGGGAACTCATGTGTCCCAGCAGCCTCAAGGCCAGGATGCTGCTCAATATTTTATAGTCCACCGTCAGCATCGATAGAGGACGGTAAGACCCCGGGTCGGATGAGTCGCGGCCTGGCTTCAGGAGAGGAACCACCAACGCCTCACACATCGAGCTCGGGAGTCGCCCCAGCCTCTTCGCCTCCCTGTAGACCACCAATAGCCGAGGGGCTAGGAGGTCAGCGTAAGCTGCATAAAACTCTACCGGCAGGCCATCTAGGCCCGGGGTCTTGTTTCTCGCCATCCGTTTGATGGCCCCACGGATCTCTCCCAACTCAATGTCGGATCCCAGGGCTTTCGCCACCTCCTGCTCCACCGTGCAGAGCTCCAGTGGGCGTAAATAATCCTCAAGTCGGTCAGGGTCTCGAGTGGAGCGACTACGGTATAGACATTCGTAATAATGCCGGAAGCAGCTAAGAATCTCGGGTTGGGTGTGCACCTCGGCGCCGTCCGCCTGTCGCATACTCGTCGTCGATTGGGATTGGCGCGTAGGGTTCGCCAACCACGCCAACAACGCGC
Organism: Lissotriton vulgaris; assembly: GCF_964263255.1. Lineage (NCBI taxonomy): Eukaryota > Metazoa > Chordata > Amphibia > Caudata > Salamandridae > Lissotriton > Lissotriton vulgaris. The sequence continues at coordinate 503,618,959 of NC_141687.1, read as the reverse complement.
TCGATCTGTCCCCCTCTGCAATGGATCGGACCGTGTAGGCCTTATAGTCAAAACAGCGGAGCCGTTCGACCTCTGCCGCCACCTTTTCCCTCGCCTCCGCCGTTGGTACTTGCAATTCCGGGTGCCCGGGGCGCCGAAGTTCAAGCTCGCGGAGTTTCCGATCCGCTGCATCTAAGTCAGCCAGGATAACCCGCCTCATGCCCACCTTTTTAGAGATACAATAACCCCTCACCACTACTTTAAAAGCATCCCACTCTAACGCTCTGGTACTCGCGGTGCCGCCGTTGGACGCAAAAAATTCCACCACCTTGTCCCCCAGGTCCGCCCTGAAAACACTGTCCTCAAGGGTCTCGGGTTGCAGCTTCCAGGTGGGCACCGCCGGCCTCCCGGGGAACCAGCGAAAGTCCAGCAGGAGGGGGTTATGGTCCGAGATGGTCCTGGATAAGTACTCGGATCGGAGCGCCGCCGAGACCAGTTCGGGCGACCCCAGAAAGCCATCGAGTCTGACATGTAGCTCATGAAGGCTCGAAAAATATGAATAATCCCGAGCTGCGGGGTGATGCGCTCTCCAGATGTCCGTCAAACCCCAGCGAGTCTGCCAATCCTGGCGACCCTTAGCTGTGCGACGAACCGGAGAATCGGGAAGCGGTGGATGCGAGCGATCAATATCTACGTCCACTACGGAATTGAAGTCTCCGCCAAGCAGAAGGGGCCCGGAGAAGAAGTGGGCCAACGAGCCCGATAACCTGGAAAGGAAGGCAGTCTGGTCCACGTTAGGAGCATACACACAGCAAACGTTCAAGTCCCTCCCTCCCAGTGTTCCCGAGATGGCCACGTAACGCCCCTCTGGATCTACCACTGTTTTCGTGACCTGGAAGGGGACCCCCGCCCTGATCCATATTAGCGCCCCTCTGGCATAAGCGGAGTACGAGGTGGAGAAGACCTGCCCCCGCCATCTACGCTGTAGCGCCGCCCCTTCCGCCTTGTTCAGATGAGTTTCCTGCAGCAGCGCCATTTGCACTCCCCTACGCACTAAGTAAGCGTGGACCTTGTGGCGCCTGGACATAGTATGAAGCCCCCTTACGTTCCAAGTGACACATTTCAAATTAGCAACATCAGCCATTGTCCCATAATGTTCTCGCACAGTCTCCCCATCCGGGTCCCCACAATAGAAAAACATCATTCTTCCCAGCGCTGATGGCGGCCATTTCCCCCAACCAAAACCAAACCACCCAAGAACGAACCAAACCCTCACCCACCCGCCCCAGAACAGGACCCAAACTATGCCATCCAGATCCCATCCAAACCTCGCCTTCCAGCAACCCAATAACCCCAACTAATCCCACGGTCGCCACCGTGGGAAGGCCTTAAGGGCCAGGTGCGGGCTGGGCGGAGGCAGTGGGCCCTCGACGCTTAGGCCACCAGGACCACTGCAAGCCCTAAACAGTGTCGACAACCTCTCCCGGGGCAGAAGCAGGGCCCCCCCCCCCCCTCGTTGTCAGCAACTTATAGACGGCAACCGCCTCCCCCCTGCCGGGCCCCCACCCAAAAGAAGGCAGCAAACCCCGTTACCCTTGTCCATCCAAAAGGTCCTCCACCGATTTCGGTGTGATCACCGGAGTATGGGCACTATCAGTTACTGAGTCCTCCGAGTCCGATGGTGCCACCTCTTCACCCGGGTGTTCCTCCTCCTCGATGGCTTCGTCCCGGGCACCCGATAACTCCGACAACACTTCCAGCACTCCCCTCCGCTCCGATGATGTCTCTGCAGTGGAGGGCCCACCCGTGCGGCCACGGCGATTCCTGATCCTCCTGGATCGCCGCCTCTGTTCCGGCTCATCTGCCTGTTGGGACGAGGAGCCGAAACCATCTTTCCCCGCCCTATATAGCTCGAGCCAGGCACAGACATCCTCCGGGGTGTCGAAGAACTGAGTTTTGTCGTCTATTATGATGCGGAGCCTCGCAGGGTAGAGAAGTGAGTACTGGATGCCCTTGCTCCTGAGCTCGCGCTTGACCGCCAGGAAGGAGAAACGCTTGCGTTGAGTCTCGTAGGTGTAATCCGGAAAGATGTTCACCTGACTGTTCGCTACTTTGAATGGACCATCACGCCTGGCGGCGTTGAGGATTAAATCCCTGTCCCGAAAATGTAATAAACGCGCCACCACCGGCCTCGGGGGGCGTCCCTGTTGCGGCGGCCGCGCCGGGACCCTGTGGGCACGCTCCAGAGTGTAGAAGGAGGATAGCCCCTCCGGAGCCACCGTGTCGCGGAGCCAGGCCTCCAAGTATGTCACCATATCGCCATCTTCGATTTTTTCCGGGAGGCCCACGACACGAATGTTGTTCCGCCTGTTGCGGCCTTCCGCATCCTCCGCCCTCTGCTCCAGGGACGCAATTCGGGACAGGGCATCCTTCATCGTCGCAGCCAAGGTTCGCTGCGCCGGCTCCAAGGTCTTCACCGAGCCCTCCACTTCTTTGACCCGGTCCGAAAGTTTGCCATGGTCCGCTCTGAGGAGACCAAGGCTCGTCGCCACCTGGGCAATGTCTTGTTGGAGGGCCGATCTCGTAGTCGTTATCGCCTCTAGGACGCGGTCAAACTGCCGTTGCATCAGCGCGCCATCAGAACTCTTTGGGTCCCCAAGCTCTTCTTTGTCCTGGGCTTCCGAGTCCGAGGCGGTCGGGGTGGGCCCCTTGGCTCCCCTAGGTTTCCCCATGTCGCCGGGGGCACTCCGTGAAAGTCCCGGAGTAGGCGTATCCGGGCGCAGGTGTCGACCACGACCCTCCCGGCTCCTGGTCCTCAGATCGAATACAGGAGATCTCCGTCTCCAGGGCCTGTGGAGACTTCTCCGCTTCGACTCACGCCACCGCCACGGCGTCCGAGGGCACCGATGAGGGGGCGGAGACAGCCGTCGTCGTGCCAGGCAAGCCCGCTCGCCCGCTAGGGATCCAGGGTGAGGGTCCCCAACTCCACTGGACGATGTGTAGCGCCAAGGTGTCGCGCCTCCCATGGAAATGGGCTGGCCGGGAAGATGTAGCTAGGTGCGGAGTCGCGAGACGGGCCACCGCCCAGAGCACAGGGCGTCCGCTCCCGGGGTCCCCTACAACGTGGGCACCCGCCCGGCCACCCAGCCGAGTGCAAAGTCGTCGTGAGAGATCCGATCCAATAGACAGCCGGTGCACAGAGCAGTCGGGGATGGCGAAGTCGGGCGCAAATCGCCGCTCGCTACGCTCCTCCAAGTCAGTGGGTCCGGCCAGGGGGACAAAGAAGTCCGGGCGCCATGTTGGGACGCACTCCGCGACTCCGCAAACTTCGGTTGCGCTCCGGAACAACCCTCGTCTGAGCTCCACCAAGGGCCCCGGCAGGTCTCCGTCGGTCCGCTCAGCCGAGTGCGGGGTCTGGGGTGCCCCGCAGCCACCGATTTACAGGATAAATCCGGGCTCAGTCCCGGAGCCGAGCTCTCAGGCGACCATCGCCATCGGCGCCCAAGCCACGCCTCTGACGTTTTGTTTTTAATGTAATCAAGTATGAAATCAGAGTTAAGTTTTAATGTAGCTGGTAGTGATGAAGCAAATAGAATACCCAAATATTTAATTTTGGTAGGTTGCCAAAGAATATCTGTGTTCTGGAGCATCTCCGAGGTACAAAACACATTTAAAGGAAAAAATTCAGTCTTGCTAACATTTAATTTGTAACCTGAAATCATAGAGTATTGAGCAATAATGTCTAATAGGGAAGGAACAGAAGAAAGAGGGTTATTAATAAATAATAAAACATCATCTGCATAGGCTAAAGTTTTTACCATAACATCATTGATTACAATACCCTGAATGTCATCACAAATGCGAATATAATTAAGAAAAGGTTCAATACCTAAAAGAAACAACAGTGGAGAAAGGGGACAACCTTGCCTAGTTCCTCTAAAGAGAGGAAATTGAGTAGAAATTTGACCATTAATGAACAAACGAGCAGTAGGGGCAAAATATAAAGCAGAAATCATACGAATAAAAGGGGCACCAAAATCAAAAGACAATAAAGTTTTAAATAAAAATTGCCAGTGAATCTTGTCAAATGCCTTTTCTGAATCTAAGGCCATCACTCCTGCAGGAGAAGTAAGGTGAGAACTTTGTTCAATAATATGTAGTAGAGTTCTAGTGTTATTAGCGGAGTATCTATTTTTCATGAAACCAGATTGATCTGGGTGAATAATGGAATGGAGGACAGGAGCTAATCTAGTGGCAAGGATTTTCGCATAAAGCTTACAGTCTTGATTTATCAGGGAAATAGGGCGATAGTTAGAAACTAAGGTAGAATCTTTATCAGGTTTGGGCAGAACAATGATTAAGGCATCTGTAAAAGAGCCTGAAATAGTACCAGTGGAACTAAAGTGAGAGAAAAGGGCATGCAAATAAGGGAGAAGATGAAATTGGAATTCTTTGTAAAATTCTGCTGGGATACCATCCGGACCTGGAGATTTATTCTTGGGAAGTGACTTTATGGCAAGCATAATTTCTTCAGACGTAATTGGAGAGTCTAGTCCTGTTTTATCTGATAAGGAAATATGGGGTAAATTGCACTTATTTAAAAAAGAATCAATTAAAGATTCAGAGCAGGTTTCAGGTTTACTATAAAGGGTTGAATAAAAACTCAAAAATTCTTGCACAATATCATTATGAGAAATAGCCACTTTGCCTTGAGATCCTCGTATTGAGGTTATTTGAGCCTTATCTCTTTTAATTCTCAAGTAATTAGCAAGGAGTTTTCCAGATCTGTTAGTATTAAAACGAAATTTAGCATTTGATTTGGAAAGTTGGACTCCTGCTCTCTGACTAAGGATGGCATTAAATTCATAGCGGAGTTTTTGAAGTGTAAATTTGTACTGGGGGTCATTAGAGGAGATAAACAAACGTTCAAATTTAGCAATTTGTTTTTCCAAATGCTTAATATTAGCGTTAAATTGTTTGTTTTCATGAGCCATTATGGAAATAGTGGTACCTCTAATGTAGGCCTTAAATGCATCCCATCTGGTGACAATAGATGTGGAATCTTCAGGGTTGAATAAAAAATAGTCTTGTATAGCCTGCAATAGTTTAGGTTTATGCTTATCATTAAGGGCAATGCTTGAGTTCATACGCCATCTATTTTGTTTAGCAAAAGTAGTAGAGATATTTAAGACAAAAGAAATTAAAGCATGGTCTGATATATCTATAGTGCCTATAACAGGATTTGTAGCTGACTGAAGTAGGGAAGGTGAAATAAAAAAATAATCAATTCTCGAATGAGAGTTATGGGGATTAGAGAAAAAGGAAAACCATTTTTCAGTGGGAAAATGTAGTCTCCATACATCAGCCAGTTTGGTTGTACTTAGGAAAGATTTAAAAGCATGAAAAACTTTAGGGGGTCTATACTTGGAAGTAGAAAGTCTATCAAGTAGCGGATCAATGATAACATTAAAATCCCCCCCAACAATCAAAGGAACTTGTCCCAACTTTAAAACTTCTGTAGCTAAGTTAGACCAAAACAAAGGATCCTCAGCTGTGGGGCCATAGATATTAAGTAAAAAGAAGGTGGAATCATGAATTTTAACTTTAACAACAATAAATCTACCTTCTGTATCCGTGAATTTATTGATAATCTGACAGTGTAATCTCTTTGCAAAGAAAATTGCTACTCCATTTTTTTTACCAAGGGCAGGTGATGAAACTATAGTGTCTACCCACTTTTTTTTCATATATTGTAAAATGCTATCATCAACATGAGTTTCTTGAATAAAACATATATCAGCTTTAGAAGCACCCAAGTAGTCTAAAATTTTCGTTCTTTTAACTGGATGTCGTAAACCTTTAACATTAAGAGAAACAATTTTAACATCATGAATATTAGCCATAAAGAAGTAAAATGAAGATGAAAAGAGGAGTGGAAGGAAGAGAAGAGAGAACACAGCCATGGAAGAAAAGTAACTCTATGTAGAAAGCCAGAGAAGGTAGGGAAGGACACAAAAGGAAGAAACAGAAAAGGAAGAAAAAGCAACAAACAGGGTACATAAATAAGGACACAGAGACGCACACCCGTTCCACAAGTATGGCCAGAAACCGTTGGAGCCCATGAAGAAAAAGGAATCGCCAGGAATGCTCAAATTAAATGCGTTCAGGTAATAGGAGCTTGAGTATCCATTGATGACGATGACGAAGCTTGTTGGTCCAGAAAAAGTCTTAAGTCTTCAGGACGATGAAAAGATTTTGAAAAGGTGTCTTTCCAAACTCGCATTGTAGACGGATCAAATAGACCATACTTAAAACCAAGGCTTTTCAATTGTGGACGTAGAGAGGAAAATTCCTTGCGAATAGCGACCGTTTCTTTAGCAAAGTCTTGATGGATAAATATTTTGGAACCATTTACCAGAAGCGAAGGAATGTCCCTGGCTGCTTTCCTTATGAGGACCAAGTGATGGTGACGCAAGACCTTGAAAATCATCTGCCTGGGTTTAGTATGGCGTGGATTCCTGTGTGAGGGAATTCTATGTGCTTTGTCCACTTCAAATTTTTCCGGGAATTTGAGATTTAGAAGACCAGGCAGCAAGGATTCCAAGTATAAGCGGCAGTCAGAGCCCTCAATTTCCTCAGGCAGATTAAAAATGCGGAGGTTATATTGTCTATTACGGTTCTCCAATTCCAATAATTGGTTATGCATTGGTACTATCTGAGCCATCAAAGGTGTAAAAGCGTCTAGCTTGGTTTTATTGTCCTGAATTTTAATAGTGTTATCGGAAATTTTCATGGACATGGACGCCATATCTTTGCGAACATTCTTCACTTCGGTTGCAATAGCATCAGTATTTATGCGCAGCGCTTTAATTTCCTCCAGTATCAGAGTAAGTGAAGGTTCAGAGGTTTCAACAACCGTAGACTTTTTTGGGGGAGGAGACACCTGCTGCTTCCTTTTGTTGACATTAGAATTTTTATTATCCATCTTGAAGAGGAAAAAACACTTTTTGCGTCAGAAAATGTAAAAAAACCCAAATCCTCCTCAAAATTTAATAAATATGAGGGAAAAGGGTATTAAAGGCTCCAGAAGTACTTGAAGAAAAGGCTGTGCAGGAGTTAATGTGAGCCGTGGGAGTGGCTAGGCCCAAGCCAGGCCCTTTCTTGAGAAGTGCACCTTGAGGTGAGGTAATCGGCTGACTCGGAGCAGAGGCAGGGGAGAGGAACCAGGAAGCAGGCAGAAGGGTCTGCACACGGTGAAATCGCCCCAAATTGACTGGAAAGGTAGGGGGCCGGTAAAGAACGCTAGCGCTGCGCTTATTAAGCAAACCTTGAGGCAAAATCGTCGTAAATCAGCACATTAGGCTGACGAGATTACGGAGCTCCGGTGGCGGCGGCCATCTTGTTCGACGCGCTCGCGCGTCTCCAACACTGTGTCATCTTAAAGAACACAATTTCAACAGTTTAACATTGCACGCAGAAAACAAACAAATTGTGTGACAATACATGAACACATTCAAAAACGGACAAAACATAAAAGACCAGCCCTATATTAAAACACTAAACTATTTAACACTCGGTTCCACGCACTAGTATCAAAACATTAGCGTCACAGATCCGGGTTCTCGTGCAAACCCGTGAGACTTTCCACTGCAAGTACACTTAGCAAACAATGAGCCTCTGTCCGCTCAACATAAAGTTAAAGGTGTTTTACCAGTCCACAGATAAGCAGTTCACCGAGGATTCGATCTGGCATCTAAACAACTAAGAACAACAGCAGACTCAGGCAAGATCTTCCAGAAAATTAACTTGTTCACTTTATTTGCCACTGACACATTGCAAAGAAAAATATGCAAACTTCCCTTTGTAACACTTCTTCCGACTGGCAATCATCTGGCCCCCGATTCCTCATTTCCTCATCCAAGTCATATGGGAAAAGTAGATCCTACGCAAGGAACACTACTAATCACTGTAGGGTGTTACAGTGGATAACTTTATGGGACAGATTGGTGTTAGTAACCAACACCTTCCCTACCGTTTTTTTAAATTGAACTTGTAAATAGGGATGTATGACGTAACAACGCATACTTTTTCAACGCACACCATTACAACACAATTTTTACCACGCAGGATCCTTTACAACGAAAGCCTTTACAACGCATGACATTACATAGCAGATGCTATTACAACGCAAGCCATTACAACGTAAGTCTAGGTAAGTATATTATTTTTTTAACAAATGTAATTAATAAATATTTACTTAATTTCATTTATTAAATTAATTTTTTATTAATATATTTGTAAATATATTTATATATTTTTTAAAAATAGTGTAGGTGTTTAAAAATAATATTTAAAATCCAGTTAGTGTAAAACCCAAACCCAGCCCTGAACCCTAAAAATACCCCTGTACCCCATAACCCAAATTCAGCCCTGAACCCTAAAAATACCCCTGTACCCCATTACATAAACCCAGCCCTGAACCCTAAAAATACCCCTGAACCCCATAAGCCAAACCCAGCCCTGAACCCTAAATATACCCCTGTACCCCATAACCCAAACCTAGCCCTGAATGAGTAGTTTCTGTCCTGTAACTCCAGTTCTGTAGTAGGGGTATCTCTGTTATAGTCATAATCTAGTGAATAGTCCCGCCCATGTGCGTGGACCCCGGCAATCAAAAATAATCTCTTAAGTTGTCAAATCATGCAGAAACTGCAAAGACACTTAAGAGAGAATTTAAAGACAAATAATGCAGCCTATATCCACAGGCTACACTGTCCAGTACTTCAACTAGAAATTCCACCAAACAACACCACACACAACACAGCCTGCCCAGTTTCTACCATAGAGAAACTTGCCTCCACCAGTAAAAGACTCTGGAATGATAGAGAGGAAGGCATGGACAGACAAGCCCCATAGGCTGCCATTATGTGGCTTAAATAGGATACTGTGCCTTTAAGAGAACTTTCCAGAACTTTCTCCCAGTATCCCAGAATGCATAGCAGGTCCCTCTTACTTTCAGTACTTTTTGAAGGCGTAGCACGCCAGATCTGTAGCATTCCTTACATGAAGAAATATCTCCACCGGGGCGGAGGACGGGCGCTTATGACTACAACAGAGATACCCCTACTACAGAACTGGAGTTACAGGACAGAAACGACTCCTTCTGTAGTAGGGGATCTCTGTGTATAGTCATAATCTAGTGAATAGAATGGCAAGCCCATCCCCACACCAAAGCGGCGGTGGAGAAATAAATGAACACCACTACTGTGCGAACAAATTCCGCAGCGAAGCCTGTCCAACCGGAGCATCTGCCCTGGCATCAGTGTCCAGACAGTAATGCTTAGCAAAGGTATGAACTGACTTCCAAGTGGCTGCATTTGTAGATTTCAGCAATCGGCACGTTACGGAGCAAGGCTGTCGTGGCAGCTTTGCCCCTGGTGGAATGAGCCTTAGGCTTACCTCCTAAGGTCTTATTAGCTTTTTGGTAACTCAATTGTATGTAGGACACAATCCACCTAGAAATGGACTGCTTAGAGGTAGCCAGACCCGTCCTGACTGATCCATAATTAATAAACAACTGGTCAGACCTACGAATATCTTTGGTTTTATCCAGATAAAATTTCAACACCCTCCTAACATCCAGGGAATGGAGAGACCTTTCCGCTGGGGATGAAGGATTCTGAAAAAACGTAGGCAAAGTTATAGTCTGGTTGACATGAAAATCAGAAATAACCTTGGGAAGAAATTTAGGGTGAGTACGCATAACAACCTTAGCAGCATGAAATACAGTATAAGGTTCCTGGCAACACAACGCCTGAATTTCACTCACCCTGCGGTCCGATGTAATGGCCACGAGGAACGCCGCCTTCCAGGACAGGTGCTGCAACGAAGCCTTATGAATAGGTTCAAAAGACTCCTTCATCAACCTGGACAGCACCACATTCAGTTCCCATGAAGGCGAAGGAAGTCTGACAGGAGGGAATACTTTCTTCAATCCTTCCAGAAAATCTTTGATCACAGGGATCTGGAAAAAGGAAGTCTGTGAAGGGCATTTCCTGTAGGCAGTCAATGCAGCGAGATGAACCTTAATGGAATGAACATTAAGTCCACCACTGCGCCAAATGTAGAAGGTAAAGAAGGATGACATCTTCCTTACACACCGTTGGGTCATGGTTCTTAGACTGGTACCAGATACAGAACCTCTTCCACTTGTAAGCATAGGAAGTCCGAGTGGAAGGTCTCTTAGACTCCTTAAGTATGTCCATGCAATCCTCGGGCCGATTCAGATGGCCATATTGCACTATCTCAGGAGCCATGCCGCCAAACTCAAAGACGAGAGGTTGGGGTGTAACATCCGTCCCCCGAACTTTGTGAGAAGGTCCGGCCTGCACGGCAGCCGAATGTGAGGAAGGAGAGACCGGTGAAGCAGGACCGTGAACCACTACTGTCTGGGCCATTCCGGGGTAATGAGTATCATCCGAGCCGTGGACCGGGCCAGCTTGATGAGCACCGCCGGAATCAGGGGAATGAGAGGAAAAGCGTACAGAAAGCTGTTAGACCAGTTGATCCATAACGCATTCCCCAGCGTTCCCTGCTGGTAGTACCTGGAGGCGAAGTCTCGGCATTTGCTGTTTTCGGCGGTGGCGAACAGATCTACGTCTGGAGTTCCCCACCTTGCGAAGACTTCTCCTAGTACTTCGTCGTTTATGACCCATTCGTGGTTTTCCTGAACCAGTCTGCTCAGTGCGTCTGCCTGAACATTCTGCACACCTGGCAGATGGGTAGCCGTTATCGTCAGTCCTCTGGCTAGGAGCCAGTGCCAGATCGCCTGCGCCTCCTGCGCCTGCAAATCTGGATCCCCATTTGACCCCTGTCCCCCTCTAGTGTTACAGACTCTAGTAGAGGTGGTTAACCTTATAATAAATAGGATCATTAACTCATCTCTAGCCACGGCAGACATTCCCAATGATTGGAAGCTTGCAGCTGTCAAGCCTCTCCTAAAAAAGGCACTAGCTGACCCCACCACTCTATCCAACCTGCGCCCTATCTCCCTGCTTCCTGTGCTGTTCAAACTGGCAGAAAAGTTTGTGAACAGTCAACTGACAAGCTATTTGGAGAAGAATAACATTCTCCACCCAAACCAGTCAGGGTTTCGGTCAGAACACTCTACCAAGACGGCCCTGCTTTTTACAGCAGAGACCCTACGAGCAGCCATGGACCAGGGAAAGAAGCCTGTCCTAATCCTACTCGACCTGTCGGCAGCCTTCGATACGGTCTCACATGACCGGTTGGCTGCCGCAGGGGTAGGGGGGCAGGTCTTGGCTTGGCTCAGGAATTTCCTTAGCAATAGACGCCAAGTCACAGTGCTGGGTCAATACCAGTCTGAAGCAAAGGTCGTCAGCTCAGGGGTCCCTCAGGGCTCGAGTTTAAGTCCTGTACTTTTTAACCTGTACATGGTACCCCTAGTGGAACTGATCGCATCATTTCAAATCAGTTCAATATCATATGCTGACGACACCCAGCTCATCCTGGTGTTGGACAGGGAACGGCCGGGCGCCGAGGAAGATCTCAAGGAATGTCTAACAGCAACTTTTAAATGGATGACCAACAATCATTTAAAATGTAATGCTGGTAAAACAGAAATCCTGCCATTCGGGAGTCATAATTTGTTCTCCCCAAAAATGTGTTGGCCTGTGGATGCAGAAGCCCCTCCCAACACAATTACATCTGCTCTAAACTTGGGCATCAAATTTGACGACCAGCTGTCTTTTAAACATCAAGCAGTGGCTGTAGCTGGGACGTGCTTTCAGATTATAAAAGCCTTGAGGAAGTTCTTCGATCTTCTTCCGCTATCGGCCAGAAAAACAGTTGCAGTGGCTTTAATAAACTCCAGGTTGGACTATTGTAACGGCTTACATGCTGGAGCTAACAAAACTGTTCTACACAGGTTACAAATGGTCCAAAATGCCGCCGCCCGCCTTGTACTACGCTGGCCTCGCAGGTCTTCAGCCTCAGCAGCACTTAATACACTCCACTGGCTGCCAATAGGTAAAAGAATCTTATTTAAGATTCTCTTAATTACCATTAGGGCATTCCATCAGCAAGGTCCAAAGTACCTATGCAATGGGTTTAAAAGATATCACCCCACACGTTGTCTGAGGTCTGCTGGTCAGAACTTACTCACAATTCCTAGTTTTAAGCTAGTAACAAAGGGTGGTAAATCCCTTTTTGTGCTAGGTTCCAAAGCCTGGAATAAGTTCCCACCCTTTTTAGGATCACTGTCCCAAGAAATCCATTTCAGGAAGGCACTAAAAACTTCGGTCTTCTCTCTACCTGATGCGGCTTGTAGGGCGTTGGTGTAATATGTGGTGTAGTGTGCAATTCATTTTTTTTCCCTCCAACCCTTCCATCTGGGTTGGGTGAGCGCCAAGATACTCCCTGGAGTGAAAGCAGCGTTTTAGAAATGTTCTTTACATTACAGAGTGCGTGATCTCGAGCCCCCCTGCTTGTTGAGGTAATACATCGAGGTGGTATTGTCCGTCTGTACAAGCAGAGAGTTGGTCTGGAAGGACGGAAGAAAGGCCTTCAGTGCCAAGTGAACAGCTCTGAGTTCCAGGAAATTGATGTGATACATGGCCTCCATCGGTGACCACGTTCCTTGAATCTGTAGGTTCCCGGAGTGCGCTCCCCACCCCGGGAGAGAAGCATCCGTCACGATCGTCTGGGAGGGAATGTCATTGTGGAAGGGAACCCCTCTGAGGAGATTCTCCGCTGAACACCACCACTTCAGAGACTGAAGAGCATGCAGAGACAGCCGTATCTTGTCGTCCCAAGATCCTTTCCTCTGATCCCACTGGTCTTCCAAGCACTCCTGCAGCGGTCTCATGTGCAGCCGTGCGTGTGGCGTCAGGAAGATGCAAGAGGCCATCGATCCCAGAAGAGAAGACACCGTCCTCACTGTTGTAGATGGAGTTGTCATAAGAGCCTGAGCCTTCCGAAGGAGAGATAACCGTCGCTCTTCCGAAGGAGACACGCTTGCTGACAGCGTATTGATGGAGGCTCCCAAGTACTGTATGCATTGGGCCGGAGTCGGGACAGACTTGGACATGTTGATGTGCAACCCCAGCTTGTTCAAGAGAACGCACGTCTTCTGGAAGTGTGCTCGCGCTTCCGAGAAGGAGGATGCCTTGATCAACCAATCGTCCAGGTACGGGTAGACAAACACCTTGCTCTTCCATAGGTGTGCTGCTACTACCGCCATGCACTTCGAGAATGTTCTCGGCGCAGACTTTAGTCCGAATGGGAGTACTGTGTATTGATAATGATTGGTGCCGACTTGGAACCGCAGGAACTTCCTGTGTTTGTGTGCAATGGGCACATGGAAGTACGCATCCTGTAGGTCTATAGCACATAGCCAGTCTCCCTGTTGCAACTGAGGATAAATCTGATGCAACGACAGCATGCAAAACTTTTCCCTGCGAATCCATTTGTTTGCCTGTCGCAAGTCCAGAATGGGCCTGAACTCGTTCTTGTCCTTCTTGCGAACCAGGAAGAACCGGGAGTACAGACCTCTTCCTCTCTGAGACAGAGGTACGTCTTCTATCGCCCTTTTCCTTAACAGGCTATCCGCTTCCGCCTGAAGCTCGCGCAGCTGAAACTGCGAGCTGACCGGTGGAATTGCTGGAGGCAGGCTGGTGAACCGAAGACTGTATCCATTGCAAACAATATTCAGCACCCACTTGTCCTGAGTAATTGTTCTCCACTCTGCAAGAAAAAATTGAACGCTTCCCCCTACCGGAGTGGGTAACAGATCCAGGAGAAGTAGGTTCCTAGGGCCTAGACCCGGACTGACCCTTGGCCGCTGGAGCCGACTGCTGGCCACCTGTGCCCTTCTGGCGTTTCTGGAACGGCTTACGGAACGGTTGTTGTTGTTGCGACTGTCCCGAAGCTTGGCCACGTCCTCTGCCTTGCCCACCGAACCGCCGTTGGAATGGGCGGTACGATTTCTTCACTTCTTTGGGCTTTTCCAGGCCCACAGCTGTGAGTGTTTCGGCCTACGCCTTCATGCGGGCCATTTCGTCATCCGCATGTTTCCCAAAGAGGGTCTCGCCAGAGAATGGAAGGTTGGCTACCCTCTGCTGTGCGTCCGGTTTCAGTGACGTAAGGCCGAGCCAGGCGTAACGTCGCTGGTTAACTCCATGGCAAAAACCATGTGCCGCTAACAGGGATGAGTCTGCTGCAGCGCTGATAATCTGATTCGCTACCAGCATCCCTTCATTCAGCACTTCCTGGAAGTCCTCCCGCTTCTCGCGAGGCAAGTGTTCCGCAAACTGCTGGAGGGAGTTCCAGAGGGCGCGGTCGTAGCGTCCCAACAAAGCCGTGGCACTCGCAGCCTTCATAGAGGTCACCGATGTTCCACATACTTTCCTTCCTGCTGAATCCATCCATCTAGACTCCTTATCCGGGGGAACCGTGGATGACGGGGTGGTGGTATGTTTGCGAGCCGCCGTCACAATCACGAATCCGGAGGAGGTTCCGCCCTTAGAAAGGCCGGGTCCGAATCGGGAGCCCGGTACTTTTTCAGCAATCTCGATGGAGCCTCCTTCGTCACCGCAGGGGTGAGGAAAAGGGCCATGGCCGGTTCCTCCAGGCCCGGCACCAGAGGCAGCAGTGGACGAGACAGGTGTTTCTGGTGCAATGTCTCGAAAATGACTGATGTCTTAGGTTTAGGCACCGTCAAAGATATGCCCAACTTTGCAGCGCCTCTCAAAAGAACATCATGGAACACCACCAGGTCATCAATCGGAGACACCCTCGTGTCCGGTGATCCCGACAAGGTCGGAGAGTAGTCTCTGGTCCCTGAGGACCTTGTGTGAGAGCGAGATCTGTGCCTCCTATGGCGGTGTCTCGACCGCGTGGACGATCTGTGGCGTGATCGCTCCTTCCTCCTAGAGCGAGAGCGTGATCTGCCGCCGTGGTCGCTCCACAGGTTTCCTTGGGGGAGTCTTCCTCGGTTCCTCCTGGGGTCTAGGTTTCGGTGTCCCTTTAGGAGGTGTCGGCAGAGGAGGTAATGACGTGGACCTCGGCGGAGGGACCGGAGACATCACCGACCGAGGGGCAGGCCCATGCGGTGGAATCGGTGGTAGTGGTCTGCCTGGCGGAAGTGGAGGGTTGGTGGGAGGGTCCTCCTTAGGTACAGGCAGAGGTGGCGACCTAGGCCGAGATGGTGTGTATACCACCGAGTACACCGAGCCCGGTGACCCCTTTGGCAAAGGGGGCCGAGATCCAGCCCCTTCAGCAGGCGATCACTTCCTCTTGCGTCCTCCACTAGAGCTAGTCTGACTTCTGGCGCCAGAACTCCTCTTGCGCCGCTTAGGAGAGGTAGAGCGACTCCTAGACGCCGATCTCTTCCTTCTCGACGAGCGTCGCTTTTCCGGCGTCGAACGTCGTCTCCGCGACTCCAGCGTCGAACGCCGCATCCGCGACGTCGATCTCTTCTTCCACGATGTCGAACGCCGCCTCCGCGACGGCGACCTCTTCTTTCGGGACGCCGTACGCCGCCTCCGCGACGTCGAACGTCTCGTTCTCGACGACTAGCGTCGATTTCTCCTTGAGGTCCTCGACGTCGAGGAGCCCCTCGACGTCGACCGTTGTCTCGACGGCGATCGGCGGTGTCGCCTCGACGGCGAGCACCGATGCTTGTAGCTTCGTCTTCGATAGGTCGACTCCGACGATGACTATGCCGTCGACGGTGGTTTCGACGGCGGCCTCTCCAGGCCCTTCGATGTCGAATCATCACGCCGTCTCAACCCGGAGCCCCGGGGAGACGGGGAACACACCGTCGTCATCCCTCTCGTCGTGCAATCGACGCCGACGGAGACCGGGACCGTTTGCTGGCCTTCCTGCCTCTGGGGAGCCCCCCAGAGGCCTCAGCAGAGGGAACCTTCCCAGCCTGCCCAGACCCACCTGCAGCCTGCAGACGTCTCTCTTCAAGGCCTTGGAGCCTAATCTTCAGCCTGTCCCTCAGGGTCCTTGCTGAAAACTGTTGGCAGATGTCACAGTCTTCAGGGACATGTTCTTCAGGGAGACAGACGATGCAGACGTCATGTGGATCACTCTTGGCCTTCTTCCTTCCACAAGCTGGGCACTTGTCAAAAAGACCAGGCATTTTAGAGCCCTAAAATGCCTGAACCAACACACAGTGGAGAAGAAAAGCACCAAGAAAGCTAAACTCAAACATTTTTATACAAAAAAGTGATAAAAAGTCCAATAAACCCTTGAAACAAGGGAGAGCTCAATGCCAGGGTCCTGTTAGCAGGAGCCGGAAAAAAGAACTGAAAGTAAGACCTGCTATGCATTCTGGGATACTGGGAGAAAGTTCTGGAAAGTTCTCTTAAAGGCACAGTATCCTATTTAAGCCACATAATGGCAGCCTATGGGGCTTGTCTGTCCATGCCTTCCTCTCTATCATTCCAGAGTCTTTTACTGGTGGAGGCAAGTTTCTCTATGGTAGAAACTGGGCAGGCTGTGTTGTGTGTGGTGTTGTTTGGTGGAATTTCTAGTTGAAGTACTGGACAGTGTAGCCTGTGGATATAGGCTGCATTATTTGTCTTTAAATTCTCTCTTAAGTGTCTTTGCAGTTTCTGCATGATTTGACAACTTAAGAGATTATTTTTGTTGCCGGGGTCCACCACATGGGCGGGACTATTCACTAGATTATGACTATACACAGACATCCCTTACTACAGAACCCTAATAATACCCCTGTACCTCATAACCTAAATTCAGCCCTGATCCCTAAAAATACCCCTATACCCCATAACCCAAACCCAGCCCTGAACCCTAAAAATACCCCTGTACCCCATAACCCAAACCTAGCCCTGAACCCTAATAATACCCCTGTACCCCATAACCCAAAACTATATTTATAAAATTACTTAAATTAATTAATTTAATATTAAATGTTTAAATAAAATGATATACTTACCGATACTTACGTTGTAATGGCATGCGTTGTAATAGCATCTTCTATGTAATGTCATGCGTTGTAAAGGCATTCGTTGTAAAGGATCCTGCGTAGTAATGGTGTGCGTTGAAAAAGAATGCGTTGTAAAAGTTGCGTTGAAACGGTTGTATACCTGTAAATAGATACACCAAGTCCAGGTCCTGATAAAAACCCCATAATGAATACGGGGTTGGAAACGGGTTGAGCCCAGCATCTGGGATAAGATACCCCTACAAGTGCCTGAGGAGAAAGGTTTAGAAATAATTACTCTCCTAGCGTGAACACTTAGAATCTTAAGTCCCAGGGCTGCACACATAGGCAGGAGATTGTTGATATTTGATGTCTGTAAATCTCAGACGAACTCCGCCATAGTGTGATTATTGTCTAAAGGTAGCATGAATATGTTTGCAACAAAAAACAAAAAAAGGAAAAAATGTCCCGTCACAAAAGTAAAAGTAAAAATAAATAAGTAAAAGTAGAGACTGGTCAATTGGCCAGGGCACTGAAGTCAACAGCACACTGAAGATATCCAATTGCTAAAGGGAGACTGGACCATCTACCCCACATTGTATCTATGCATGGGTGCTGTGAAGGGCGGAAGAAAAATATAAATGACACTTGAGGGCACCAATGAATTAAGTGGACTGATTCAAAGCCACTGTTTGAATGCATGTATGTAAGGCCAGTATTGAGAACGGTCAGCATTCCTTGGCTTGGGTTTATGATTATGTTTGTATAGAGAGATTCCTATCAAATAGGAGTGCTATTATGTTAATTTATGTTTAAAGTATTTTATTGAAGCAGGGAGGGGTAGGAAACAGCAGGGTAGGAAAAAAAAGATAAACCACAGGATCCGCACAATCGGTGCGTGTGATACAGCAAATACAGCAAAACAGTTACATCATTGCAATAGGCTTCATACGACTCAGGAACACAGCTTCCGCGCCTGTGGTCACATAAGGATAACAAAGGGGAGGGGGGGGGGGGGGGGAAGGAAGGACGGGGGGAGGGGGAAGGAAGAGAAAAATAGGGGGGGCAAAGAAAAAGAAAATAAGGGGGGGGGGAAAGGGGGAAGGGGTAGAGAAGCATCCCCGCTCCAAAAACCTACTTAACCTTACAGAACCCCCCCAACTACCATACCCCAACCCACCCCCTGTACTGTGCCATTACCATCAGTTCTCTCTTCATATCGACCCTCCAGTAACCCCCGCTAAGCAATGCCAGCCCCGTCCGATCAGACAGGCGGGTCTGGTGGCGGTGTCAGCCGTAGCAACCTAAGATATCTGGGACAGGTAATCTCCCGAAACTCAGAACACAACAAGCTATGAAAGGGCGCCCACAGTTCCTCAAAAGTATCAGTGTCTCCCAGGGCCACTAAGGACATTTTCTCCATTCCAAGGACATGCCATAATCTATGCAGCCAGCCAACTACAGAGGGAAGTGTGGTAGAGCGCCAATGTATGAGAATATTTTGCACCGCTGACCCCAGAGCAATCGCAATCTGTCTGCCCCTCCTGGACCTGAGGGGATACATCAACCCATTTGGCAATCCCAGTAGAACATAGTCAGGGAACCTCGGCAACTCTATCTCAAAACATTTGTCCACCTCACCCAGGACCTCTTCCCAATAAGGAGCCAGAAGGGGGCATTCCCACAGTATGTGTGTAAGTGTACCAGTATTGCCACAGTTGTGCCAGCACGTCCCTGGTATTGCCCTGTCCATCTCGTGCAGTTTCTCCGGGGTGCGGTACCAATAGGTCGAGATTTTGGTGAAGGTCTCCGTAAGACCCGTGTGATAGGCCGAGTGGCGTGCGCGGAAGGAGATATGTTCCCATTCCTTGTGGCTCAACACTCGCCCAAGCTCCCGCTCCCATCGTTCCCGGCCGGGGTTGTGAATATGGAAGGAGGGGGGCTGCAGCATTTTATACAAATCTGAGATCAATTTAGCGTCCGACGTGCGAGTGATTAGCCAGCGCTCATATACCGTGATCTCCCGGTTTGCCGAGTCGCGCACCTGGGGCTGGAGTGCCCAGTGACGCGCCTGCATGTATCGCATGCGCTCCGTCTCTGGGAGGCCATAATCCCGCCGCAAATCCTGGAAGGAGACAACTCCCT
This sequence comes from Lissotriton vulgaris, assembly GCF_964263255.1. Classification (NCBI taxonomy): domain Eukaryota; kingdom Metazoa; phylum Chordata; class Amphibia; order Caudata; family Salamandridae; genus Lissotriton; species Lissotriton vulgaris. The sequence goes on along the minus strand of NC_141687.1, from coordinate 503,599,860 downwards.
CAAGGCTGTACAAATGATACAAGGCGCAGCAGCGGGCCGCCCGCCAGCGTTCATAAGCGCCGCTCTCCATCCCGGGGCCGAAGTCCGGGTTGCCAATGAGCGGTGTAAAGGGAGAGGGGAAGGAAGTAAGCTCATGCCTAACGGCCACCGAGTCCCACGTCCGAAGCGGGACCCGCGTCACCAAAGACGCGTAGAGGTTGGGGGGTTGATGGGCCCGCCTCAAGAATGGTACTTCCTGTAGCGTCCTACCCGCCACCGCTTGGTCCTGGAACAGCCAATGCTTATCAGACTCCCACCGGCTCCATTCCACCAGATAGCGGAGTTGGGCGGCCTGGAAATATTTCCGCAAGTCCGGTATCCCCAGCCCCCCAGAGTCGGGCGCCAGCGTAGCGATGCTCCTCTTAATCCGCGGCCTACGGCCCTGCCATAAAAACCGCGCGATGGCCGACTGGGTTCCGCGAGCCACCCCGTGGGGGGCTGAAGCGGCAACGCCCTGAAGAGGTAAAGCACCTGAGGCAGGAGGGTCATCTTCACCGCCACCACCCTGCCTAGCAGCGACAACGTGCCCATGTCCCACCGGCCAAGTTCCTCTCTGATTTTCGTGCTCAAAGCCGCATAATTGACCGTGACCATTGCCGGGAGGGAAGGCGCTAACAGGATCCCCAAATATGGAATCCGGTCCCTGGACCAGCTCAGAGGGTAAAGCCTCCGTAGTTCCGCTCTGGTAGCGCTAGCAAGCGAAATGTCAAGGGCGGCTGACTTCCCTAAGTTTACCTTGAAGCCCGCCACCTCGGCGAATAAGTCCAATTCCGCAATGCAAGCCGGTAGCGACCTCCGCGGGTCGTCTAATGTCAGAATGACATCATCTGCGTACAGGCTAATCGCATGACGGAATTCACCCATCTTGACTCCGACAATGTCGGGGTTCTGCCGAACCCCTTGAGCAAATGGCTCCATGTATAGGGCAAAGAGCAAAGGGGACAGTGGGCACCCCTGTCTCGTACCCCGTTCAATGGGAAAGGGCCGAGAGCTGCCTCCGTTCACTCGGACCACTGCAGATGGGAACTGGTAACAGTTGAAGATCAGATGACGGAACTTCTCACCTATCCCGAACTTGCCTAGGACCTTCTCTAGGTAGGGCCAATGCACCCTATCGAAAGCCTTCTCCGCGTCAATAGACAAGAGCATCCTCTCCCCTGGGATCCTGGAGGCCTTCTCGAGAATGTGGGTCACCCTCTTTGTATTGTCTACAGTTTGCCTGCCAGGCACAAAGCCCGCTTGATCCGGATCAACCATGCCCGGGAGGTGTAGTGCCAGGCGTGCCGCTAATATGCTGGTGAACACTTTCAAATCCGTGTTCAGCAGCGAGATCGGACGGTAGGACCCACAGGCGGTCCTGTCCTTGCCCGGTTTCGGGATCACGGAGACCGTGGCCTGAAGAAATTCGGAGGGGATGGCACCCGGTTCCGCAAAGGTGTTGAAAAGGCGGGTCAGCAGAGGTGCCAACTCCTGACAGAAGGTCTTGTAAAACACAGGGATAAAGCCATCCGGTCCCGGGGCCTTGCCCGGTTTGAGCCGGGATATCGCCGTAATCACCTCCTCGACACGGATGTCACGTTCCAGATACTGAGCCTGATCTGACGTTAACGACGGGAGCGGCACCGAGTCCAGATAGTCCACCTCAGCCTGGGCAGAGGGGGCCTCTCCAGTGTAGAGGTCAGTGTAAAAGCTACGAAAGACGTCTGCTATTTGCTCATCAGCCGTGACCAAGCCTCCGGTCGAGTCAACCAATTCCTTCACTCGGTGCTGTTGGTGCTGCACCCTGAGTTTGTTGGCCAAGAGCCGCCCGCATCGATCCCCCCCGTGTAGTATTTGTGCTTCAGGCGAAGCATCGCATACTCCGCCCGGTCCATGTCTAGGGCGGCCAAAAGTTTTCTGGCTGCCTTCAACTGCCTCCAAACCCTGGGGGCCCCTGTCCTATGATGAACCTGTTCCAGCTCCTTCACCTGCCGGGTAAGCTCGTCCCTTTTGAGCTGTCGATCCTTATTCTCAGCCGAGGAGATAGCTATAAATTCGCCCCGGAGCACGGCCTTCAGGGCTGCCCACTGTGTCGCGCGAGAGGTGTCCTCGTTATCGTTCACACTCTGGAAATTCAAAATGGCCGCGCGGATCTGGTCCACGGTCGACCGCCTATGCAAAAGCGTGTCTCGGAGCCGCCAGACCCCTCTCGGCCGAACCATCGGCGGCAGAGTGAAAGCACCCTCCACCGGTGCGTGGTCGGAAAGAGAGAGGACCCCCATATCTGCGCTCGAAGCCAAAAGGAGCATTGGACCCGACACGAGTAGATGGTCCAGTCGCGCATAGGACCTGTGAGCATGTGAAAAGTAGGAGTATGCGCGGGTGGTGGGGTGGAGGTGGCGCCACATGTCATGCAAGTCCAGCTCCTCAAGTCGAGTGTGAATCAAGCTCGAAAGCTCACCCAACTGGTGGCGCCGCTGCACTGACCTGTCCATTGCCGCGTCGTAAACTAGGTTCAAATCACCCCCCAATACTATGTGCCTATCAGAGGTGGAAGCCACGTCATCTAGTGCCCTGTGCAAGAATTGGTCCTTGCGGTCATTGGGGCTGTAGAGAGTGCCAACAGTCAGTACTAAACCCCCCACCTTGATCCTATATGCCAGAAGTCTCCCCTTCTGTTCCGCTATTTTGTGCAATACCTCTCCCCTGAACCCCCTAGAGAACAGGATCGCCACCCCTGCCGTTTTAGAAGCGCTAGAGGAGAATAGCTGCGTGGGGAACTTGGGGGTACGCATCCTAGAGCAGTCCTTAGCCAGCAAATGGGTCTCCTGCAGCAGGCAGACGTCCGCCTGGGAGTTCTCTAACAAAGATAACACAGCCCGCCTTTTAACCGGGTTATTCAGCCCTTTCACATTCAAAGTAATCACTTTAAGAGCCATCAAGGAGGGGGATCACTGGAGCACACATCAAGAAGCAAAGCCCAGCGGGCAAACATGGAAGGCGCCACACGAGGCCTCAGCACAGAGCATCTACGAACATCCCCATGGCACAGTACAGTCCCCGAACCCCAACACCCCGCAACTGGAGAAGCCCCCCACTCCCCCCGGGACCCCACACGTCCAGATCCATACCACTCCCAACAACAAACCCCCCCGCTAGTCCCCAAATGCAAAACATCCCCCCGCCGGTCCCATTTCCGTACCCCACTTCTCAAACTTTGCAGAAAAGACATTGTCCCAGTCCGGTCCTTGTCGGACAAGGCCGTGGTAAATCAGTCTAGTGGACGTCCAGCCACCACCTCCTGCACTCGCCCTTCCTCCCCGCCCTCCCCCCGAATCCCCGCACCTGCAAGAAGAAAAAGCTAGAGCAGACTCCCCCCGGAGTAAGTTCAGGCCGTCAGGGCCACTTCACCATTCGCCGCCACTCTGGAGGCCTCCTGGATGGCGGCCGCCATGTCCGCCCGGATCGTGGGCGAGCCCGGTCGCTCCGTAGGCGGAGAGCTCCTCTCTCCCACCTGCTGCCATCCGTCACGAGTGCTTCGTCTACGACGCGGTGCCGGGGTGTCCGTATCAGATGCTGTAAGGCCCAACACCGCGCAGACATCCTGGAGGGACCGGAGCTGGTGCAAAGTACCGTTCCATCGAAAAATCAATCGGAAAGGATGCCCCCAGGAGTACTGTGTCCCTTGCTCCCGGAGGAAGTCGGTAGCGATCTTGAACGATTTCCTCTTTTGCAGCGTGACCGTAGAAAGGTCCTGATACAGGGCCACCGGGTGGTCTCGGAAGCGGAAAGGCTGCTGGCCACGCGCTTCTCGGAGGATCCGCTCCTTGAGGGGGAAGTCCGGGAGGAAGGCCAAAATGTCCGGGGCGGGCGCCGTGGCTCTGCGGGGGCGACCCACGCGATGTGCTCGATCCACACGGATCCGAAAGTCTTCCGACTCCCCCAGAATTGCACGGAAGAGGGCCACCAGGTATGCAGTCACGTCTTCACCCTCCTCACCGGACGGCACGCCACGGACCCTGATATTATTCCGCCTGGACCGGTTCTCGAGGTCCTCGGCGTGGTCTTGCAATCCAATCTGTTGTTCCCGCAGCTGCGGGACATCCTGCTGCAAATGGGTGATCTCTTCGTCTCTAGAGTGGCCCGCTTCCTCCACGGTGTTGACACGCTCCCCCAGGGAGTCCATTTCTCTCCGTACTTCACGGACCTCCCCGGCCACTTCACGCTTCAGCGTTTGAAAGTCCTCCCGCAGGGTGCTGAAGAGCGACTCGAGAAATGATCTTGTCACCGGGGGTTCCCCGCCATCTGCACCCCTGGCCGGGGCCGGGGAGGTCGTGGTGGGCTGAGTGCCCCCGCTACGCAGGGCGCCGCGCCCCAGCATGTCCGGCAAGGTCCGGTCACCCCTTCTCTGTCCTCTAGCGTTCGACATTTCAGCTGTGTAGGGGACGCCGAGGTTTCCCGTCCGGCACAGAGGGCAACCGTGCCGTCGCAGCTATACACCAGACGGGGACAGCGCCACACCAAGAGCACTAGGAAGGCCGAGCCGCCAGGCCGGGGTGCACAAAATGGCCGCCCTGTAATATCAATAGGCCAACGCCCAAGATGGAAGGCCTAACCTCCGCTCAGGTCCGGCAGCAAGAAATCCAGCCGGTAGGCAGGCTCACGAGGCGATGGTCGCCGGTATCAGCAATCCCGGGAAAAGATCCGCTCCAGGAGCACAATGCCACCACTCCACCACCAACGACCGGCCGGAGCGACCTCCCAGGACGAGCCTCTTCAAACCACGGACCAGCGTAGCAGTTCGATGCCGGCTCCGCCTCCGCCTGTCCCCTCCGCTCAACTCCGCTCCCTGCATCCGCCGCTGGCCGGCTCCGCTTCGCCCGCGAAGTCACCGCCGGCTCCCACTTCGACAGCACAGGCACTGCAGCGGGCCTCTCATAGGCGGCAGAGCGCTCCGTCAGGGTCCGAAGCCCGGAGGTCTCGCGGCTCCCGGCTCACCCACAGGCCGCTCAGCGGGCTCCGACCAAGGCTATTTCGGGCAGGATCTCACCCCCGACGGGGCAGACAAGGCTCAACAATCGGTCCACACCTCCACCGGGGGCTCCAGGCTCAGTTACCGCGTGATCCGGGGGGGAATCAGCAGTTACGAGCGGCGCAGGATTTCAGGGTTCCGGGAGCTCTCGGCGAGTGCGACCTCTCAGCCCGCCATCTTGGCCACGCCCCCGCCTATTATGTTAATTTAGAGACTTATAAATCTCTTAAAAAGAATACTCGGACTATAATGAATCTGATATAATTTGAGATTCATTAGGAGTTGGACGGAAATGTGGGCCCATTATGATTTAGCAATTTTTTTCATCAAAGGATAAGCTTAAGAAGTAATTTCTGCACAAATTGTATCCGCCCTGATGGAATTTGTTAATATTTTGTATGTTGCTGATAGGTTACCTATTCAACTATTGTTGCTTTTATCATTGCATGAATTTGGCAACATGTCCTAGAAGCCCTCATTGTAGGTTTAACAGGTTTCTTTGGTGTATAGAATAGAGATAGAAAAGTTGCTCACCACCGTAAAAACGACTGCGAAGGTTGAAACACATCGCCGAGCTACGATTCCAAGAATAAAAGTTCTCAGCATTTATCCGCGATGTTGCTTTGTTTCTGAACTCATAATTGCTGGTACTGTACGGTTTCACCTCTTCATTAATGTGCTATTCTGGGTTAATGACCAGGTAATGAGGAATCACATGCAGAAAAACTGCTTGTTCACCTATTATCGGGCAATTTCTGAGCAGAAATTCCACCGCCTTTTGGCTGGTGGACTGTGCCCAGGTTTTATCGTACCCATGACATAAACAAAGCAATATCACTCCCTGTGCTAAAGTCACCGTACTCCCCAGCTTTCACGAGCATGCAGAGTTGAAGCAAAAAAAATAAATGTTTTTTTTCTGCCACAGTTTTGGCATTTTTCAAAGAGGTAGCCCATTTTTCCTATCATCCAGTTTGTGGTAGAAACCAGGGGTGGGCAATAAATACCGCTCGGCTGGTGGAGTTTTGGCTACTCTGTGTTACGCATGTAACACAAGGGTCTGACAAAATTCCACCAACCGCCGCATGGCAGAGTTTTTCTCGCATGCGGCTCGCCAACTGTAAGTTGTCGAATGCGAGAGACTACTTGCATCCCCTAGTGCAATTTTCGGGTGCAAGGAGGGCAACCAGCAAGATTTCCCCAATGTGCACAGTTGCGACCTTTCGCAGTGAGAAAGCTGCAGATGAGTAGAAAATCTACTCAAGCAACAGCAAAACCAACTCAAGAAGCAACACACTCTGTCGCACCGCTTGGTTGCAGCTTGTGATGACTTTTCAGCACGGAACAAGATCCCAGTCTAAAAATCAGTACAAGAAGCGTGATGTGCCCATTTCGCCAGTTTGTGGAATTCCATGGAAGCTCACAAAATTTTTTGAAATTCCTGGGTGTTCCAGGAAATCAAAAGGTTTCTGAAATGTAGTTAAAATTTCGAATTCAGCAAGTGGTCATATGTTTAGGTTTTCCCAAAGAAACTAACGCACAAGTTACTACTTGTGTAACGATATATCTGTAAGAGACATTAGTTAGTGATAGATTCCTTACCTTAGAATATCCCCAGGCGTCAGACTGGATCCGGAAACGTTTGCGTAGCAGTACCCTTGCGCGTCGGTAGGCATAGTCTGCAGCTCCGCGTCCGTCGTCGGCGGCGCCGTGATGACGTCGGAGTACTTAGATGCCGCCTCCACGTGCTAACGTCAGTTCTTAGACACAGCTTTTCCGCGCCAGAAACGCAGAGTTATGCCAAAAACCAACACTGGTGCCATGAAACTAGGGCCCTAAAAGGGGATGACCTTAACCCTAGATATCGGTTCGCAGAACGGGGAGGATGGGTGGGTCGGTAAGGAATCTATCACTAACTAATGTCTCTTACAGATATATCGTTACACAAGTAGTAACTTGTGCATCTGAAAGAGACACGTTAGTGTTAGATTCCTTACCTTAGAATAGATACACCAGCAATACCAACCCCGTGGTGGTGGGTCTGCGAACCAATAAACACACCAGAAAGTCCTAGAGGACGGAGCAGCCAAAAAAGCCATCCCTCCGGACTGGACTGTCCAGGTAATAGTGTCTTGCAAAGGTGTGCAGCGAGGCCCACGTAGCCGCCTGGCAAATGTCCTGCAAGGGCACACCTCGGCCCAAAGCAGTCTTAGTCGCTGTGGCTCGAGTGGAATGAGCCCGCAGCCCAGCAGAGGGTTCTTTCTTTGCCAAGGAGTAACACGCCTGGATACACAAGATGATCCACCGCGAGATGATCCGCTTGTGCACTGCTTTCCCCTTCTTTGCGCCCACGTAACCAACAAAGAGTTGGTCATCCACCCGGAACTGGCGTGTGCGGTCCAAATAGAACAAGAGCGCACGTTTTGGGTCCAGACGGTGGAGCCTCTCTTCCTCTCTCGAGGGAGGCGGAGGCGGAAAGAAGGTAGGCAAGGTGATAGATTGCCCAATGTGGATGGCAGTGACTACCTTGGGTAGGAAAGAGGGCCTTGTCCGCAACACAACTTTGTCAGGATGGACTGAAAGGAAAGTAGGTTTACAGGATACAGCCTGGAGCTCACTCACTCTCCTGGCAGAGGTGATGGCTATCAGGAAGGCTGTCTTCAAAGTGAGAAGGCGAAGAGGACAGTTGTGAAGTGGCTCAAAGGGAGCGCACATCAGAAAAGTTAGAACCAAGTTCAAGTCCCACTGAGGCATCACAAAGGGAACAGGAGGGAATGTATTAGTGATGCCTTTCAGGAATCGATTAACGATAGGGGACTTGAACAAAGAAGGTGGATCAGGCAGCCTCAAAAAGGCTGAAAGAGCAGAAAGGTAGCCCTTGATAGTGCCCAGAGCAGAGCCCTGCTGAGAAAGAAGAAAGAGAAGAGCCTCAGAAAGAGGGGCATTGAGGGGATCCACAGCCTTTGCTGTGCACCATGCCACAAATCTGTTCCACCTGCAGGCGTATACCGACTTTGTGGAGGGACGCCTGGCTGCCAGAATGATGTTACAAACTTCAGGAGGCAAGTCAAATGGCCTCAACTATCGCCGCTCAATCTCCAAGCATGGAGGTGGAGACTGGACAGGTTCGGGTGGAGGACCGTCCCCTGCTGCTGCGACAGAAGGTCCTCCTGAAGAGGCAGTCGAACCGGGTGATCGACTGACATACTGAGTAGCTCGGGATACCAGTACCTTCGTGCCCAGTCCGGAGCCACAAGGATGACTTGTGCCCGGTCGCGCCTGATCTTCTTCAGCACTCTGGGCAGAAGTGGTATAGGCGGAAAGGCGTACAACAGACCACAACTCCACTCGCGACGAAAAGCGTCTCTGAGCGAGTGCCGCCTTGGAAATTCCAACGCGCAGAACTGATGACATTGCACGTTCTCTTCGGTGGCGAATAGATCTAACCAAGGCTCTCCCCACTGCAGAAAGATACCTTGCGCCACGTCCGAGTTCAGACGCCATTCGTGATCCATCATGCACCGACGGCTGAGTTCGTCCGCCCTGGCGTTCAGAGAACTTGCCAGGTGTTGAACCACCAGAGTCACGCCCTGATGTTCCAGCCATTGCCAGAGGCGCAGAGCGGTGGTGTTGTCCGTGAACACCTGCACTACACTCCCCCGGACCGAGGGGAGGAATGCCTTCAGTGCTAGACGAATCGCCCGCAGCTCCAAAAGGTTGATATGGAGCCGGGACTCAGCCGGAGACCAGAGGCCTCTGATCTCCGCCTCTCCCATGTGGGCCCCCCAGCCCTGGAGGGACGCGTCCGTCACAACCACGTGCTCCGGTTGGGGAAGGGAGAGGGATCTGCCGCTGACCCAAACGCGGTCCGTGAGCCACCACTGCAGCTGTCTCGCAGTGCCCTCCGAGATCAGGACATGGTCGGACAGGTTGCCCTGATGCTGGGCCCACTGAAACTTCAGGTCCCACTGCAGAGCCCGCATCCGCCGCTGGGCGTGATGCACCAGAAGGATGCAGGAAGCCATCAGCCCCAAAAGCCGCAGCGTCAAACTGACCGAAACCCGGGATAAAGGCTGGAAGATTGGAATCAGAGCCTGTATATCCCGAACCCGCTGCTCGGGTGGATAAACCCGAAACTGCGCCGAGTCGCGAACCGCTCCGATGAAAAGGAGCTTCTGAGAGGGGCACAGGTGTGACTTCGGCACATTGATGGAGAACCCCAGCTGGTGCAAGAGGTCTGCCGTCGTCTGGAGGTGGTGGACGACTGTCTGGGGCGGACTGAGACCCCTAACCGGCGCAGATGAGCTGCGACCACCGCCATCACCTTCGTGAACACCCGTGGGGCGCTGGTAAGCCCGAAGGGGAGCACGGTAAACTGAAAGTGCTCGAGGCCTACCGTGAACCGCAGGGAACGCCGGTGGGCCGGCAGGACGGGGATATGGAAATAAGCGTCCTGCAAGTCCAACGCTACCATCCAGTCTCCGGGGTCCAGGGCAGCTAAGACCTGAGCCAGAGTCAGCATCTTGAACTTCTCCTTCCGGAGGAAGCCGTTGACGTTCCGTAGTCCAAGATAGGGCGTAGGCCCCCTTTGCCCTTCTTGGGTACCAGAAAGTAGTGGGAGTAGCAACCACGTCCTACTTCTGGCCCAGGAACGTGCTCGATGGCCCCCTTGGCTAAGAGGGCCGAAACTTCCTCCTGTAGAAGCCGCAAGTGATCCCCCGATACGCGGTGGTGTTGCGGTGGCATGGCTTGAGGGGTAGTCTCGAAGGGGAGGGAGTAGCCCCTCCGGACGATCTGCAGCACCCACCTGTCCAAGAAGACAGTGCCCCAGTGAGAGTGGTGATGGCGAACCCTGCCCCCCACTGTCGTCACATGGGCCGAGAAGCACGGACTAGGAGGGTTTAGAGGCGGATGCTGCGGGGGAAGATGTGGACTGGCCTCGCCGATGTCCCAGACCGCCTCCACGGCGATTTCCACGTCCGCCACCGTGCTGGATGTTAGTCTGCGGCGAATGGCTGGCAGCACGTGTGGGGGCGCCCCTTCCTTGGCCAAGAAAGGAGCACCCGTTTGCTGGTGCGGGGCCGAGAGGCCCAAGGACTTGGCCGTAGCCCGGGAGTCCTTAAAGTCCTTAAAGCACTCAAGCGCATGGTCTGCCTTGTCGCCAAAAAGGCGACGGCCATCGAACGGCATGTCCGTCAGAGTGTTTTGGACATCTGCCGAAAAGTTGGCGGACCTCAGCCAGGCGTGACGTCTCACCGCCACCGTCGTTGCCATCGCTCTGCCTAGCGAGTCGGTGGTATCCAGCCCACACCGGATAGAATACTTGGCTGCATCTCGGCCCTCCACAAGGGCTTGGCCGAGTTTGGCCCGTACCTCCAACGGACACTCTGGCAGCACTTCCGCAACCGTCTCCCACAGAGAGTGGGTGTAGCTAAGGGAGGAGAAAATTGTCTTTCCAAAATTCTCATACCTCTTGGATTCCCTGTCCGGCTGAGCCGACGGGAATGCGGTCTGGGAATGGGAGGCCTGGATGACCAGACTCTCAGGGTTGGGGTGGGTGGACAGGAAACCTGGGTCGCCCGGGGCCGGGCGGTCGCGTCTGGCCACGTTCCTATCTACAGGCGAACCCGTAGCGGGCCTGGGCCAAGTGCCCAAAAGAACGTCCGTCAAGGCCTCATTAAAAGGCAGCAGAGGCTCGGCCGAGCTTGACTGCGGTTTAAGGACCTCAGTGAGGAGGTTAGTCCTCACGGCTGCGACGGGGAGATCAAGGCCCAAGGCCTTGGCAGCCCTAGTCAACACCACACTATATGTTGCCCCCTCCTCCAAAGCCACGGTAGGAGGGGAGACAAAACCAGTGTCTGGAGAGGTGTCCAGGCCACTGGCCTCCCCAAGGTCTCCTGCCCAGTCCTCCTGAGACTGACACTCCTTGGTCAGAGGGTCCTCAGACCCCTCCCAATCCCCCTCATCACCCATCTCCTGATTCTCAGGGTTGTCAATGAATGGGGCCTGTTCGTATTAGTGAAAATCTCCAAACGGCGTCGAAAGCGGCGCCCAGCGGCGCCGTTCCGACGCCGGAACAGGAGCAAATGAGGCATCGGGGCCGGCGCCTCCCGAGGACGGCGCCGGGGGTGACACCAGACGGACTTACGCCGGGGGGGTCGTAAGGTCCACCGGTGACGATCCAGAGCACGAAGGAGGTCCAGTGGGGTCCCGCGACACCGGGCCCGAAGGCGCCGGGACCGCTTGACATTGCAGCGCCCGGCCCGAAGGCGCCGGCAGTGTCGGGATCGTGGGGCCCTGCGGCGCCGGGCCTGAAGACGCTTTGGCGGCGTCGGAGCCGAAGCCCACGACCCGCTAGGGGCCCCAGACGGGTCCGCTGGGCCTGAAGGCGCCGCGGAGCCAGTCGGAGGAGAAAGGGACCTCATGACCATGAGGAAGCGCTCTATCTCCTCCAGCGTCGCGTTTCGCCCGGGGACCGTAGGGTGTGGGGTGGGTCGCGACGCCCACGACTCCGAAGGAGCCGCGTGGGCGGTGTCACCCGAAGCCCCGGCCGCATCGCGCAAGCATCGGGGGGAGTCAGAAGAGCGATGACGTCTCTTCAACTTCTTGTGCTTCTTACCTGACGACTTCGACCCGCAGGAGTGGTGCCGACTCCCGGAGCTGTGGTGGCTCCGTCCCCGCGACCTGTTCCTCGACCTCCCGTGGGACCGGGACCTCACGCGGCGCGGGTCGACTGCCGGAGTACGAGTCGCCTGCGAGACCGCTCCCGTCTGGCTTTCGAAGAGAGAGCCCGGCAGTCGGAGCAGGCCTTGTCGTCGTGGTCGACGCCTAGACAAGTTAGGCAAAGGTGGTGAGGATCCGTGACCGACATCGTGCGGTCGCAATCCTCGCATTGCTTGAAACCAGGCATCCCTACGGCACCGATCGGAGTCGCAAGACTTCGAGAAATGATCAAAAATGATCCCAAAAAGTTAGTCAAAAATTGACTAGGGTTACTGCTTTTTCCAGATCTGCGCTGGCTGGCGCGGAAAAAAGAAAAACTGACGTCAGCACGCGGAGGCGGCGTCTAAGTACTCCGACGACGTCATCACGGTGCCCACGACGCCGACGACGGACGCGGAGCCGCAGACGACGCTTACCGACGCGCAAGGGTACTGCTACGCAAAAGTTTCCGGATCCAGTCTGACGCCTGGGGATATTCTAAGGTAAGGAATCTATCACTAACGTGTCTCTTTCAGATTGCTGAAATAAAGAAATATTGAAAATGAGCATCAGTAACTTTTTGTCACAACAGCAGATTTACAAAAGCAATATGACATTATGCCTACTAGACCCATCTGGTTGCGGGTATTTATCATTTGTAGGTTCTCCATGAATCAAAGGTATCCAGAGCCAACAACGATGTTCTTTCATTGTGTATCAAGTATAGACCAATTCATATGATGAAGTATGTAGAGTGAAAAATGGGTATCAAGGAAACTTATGTATTTCTAAAATGGGCACAAGATATGGAGCTTAGGAGCAGTGGTTATTCATACATCTTTGAATTTGTGAGTACCAGTATTAGCACATGATTTTGAAGGGTATTTTTTTCAAAATGCCTTCTGTCTTAAAGACTTGCTTATATTTGGAAGGCAAAAATGCAGTGAAATGCAATTGGTAATACCAAATGTACAACTATCCTATGTTTCCACAAGTCTTCAGACAAATATAGTACCTTATTTGTGTGGGTAGGCCTAGTGCCTGCAACAGTAAAATGGCACTAAACGCAATATGGACACACCACATTTTTTCCACTCAAAACAGACAGTTTATTGCAAAGTGTGTAACTGTGGATTTTGGGCCTTAACTTAAGAGTGCACCAAGGGAAATCTGCACATTTCTAAATACTAGAAACCTGGGGTTATCTAGGGTGGAGTGACTTGCATGGCTCTCCCAAGAGTGTCTTAGCAAAAACACCTGACAAACTTAAAGCAGTGCCTAAAAAAACAGATGTCTTGACACTTCTGTGATGGAAAGTTCTGGAATCTGCGGGCAGCCACATACTTCCTTCCATCTAGCATTCTCCAGGTCTCCAAATAAAAATAATACCTCACTTGTATGGGTAGGCCTAAGGCCTAAAACTCAACATGGGCAGATTTAATTTTTCCACTCAAAACTGACCCTTTTTTGCAATGTGGGTAACTGGATTTTAGGCTTTAGCTCGGCTGGCACCTAGGGAAACCTAGCAAACCAAAACTTATTTGAAAACTAGAATTGTTGAGGAATCCAGGGTGTGGGCTTTTGTGGCTCACACTCTTTTTTTGTTACCCAGGATTGTTTGTAATCCTTAAACTTTTACCCCAAAAACTTTTCTCCTTATATGTCTGTGATGGAAAATTTCAGAACCAGGAGGAATACACAAAATTCCTACAACCCAGAATTTCCACGCTTGTCTTGATAAAAACGCTGCTAAACTTGTGTGGATGGGCCTAGTGCCCGCAACAGGAATGGATCCAACAATGGTCAATGGAAGTCCACTCACAAGGGCTCCCATGGACCTTTGTTTGATCTGTTCCTGTCCGGGGCACTAGGCCCACCCACTCTAGTGGGGCAGCATTTTTATCAGCACAAGGGTAACGCTAGGTGGTCACATAAATGTAAGGTAAATGCATGATTATATGCAAAGTTGGAGGTTTGCAGGGCACTGTAGGTTAAAAGAAAAACCTCATGGGATCCGCATACAGCAGCCCACCCTGGAATCCCCTGGTTGTCTAGTTTTCAAAAATGTCTGTAGTTTATACGTTTGCAGGGATAGCACCACAACATGGCCCCAAATACCGCAGCTACCTCTATTGCTTATCTGTCAATGTAGCGCTTTAGGGCCCTTTTGTGTTGTGGTCTCTTGGCCAACCCACACAAGTGGGGTACCATTCTTGTTGGGAGGCATGTGGGAAGCTCTGGGTAGTAGGAAATTTGTGGCTCCCCGCAGATTTCAGAAGTTTAAGACAATATTGTGGGAACCCCCATGGACTCCCCCAGGTGTCTACTTTTTCAGATCTGTCTGGGTTTGGTAGGTTTCCCCAAATGGAAGCCTAGCCAAGCCTAAAGTGTGCAGCGACTAACCACTGCAAGTGGGAAAATATTGGGAGTTAGCCACACTCTCCAGGCCATATGTAAAAACAACTCCCAAAAGAATCAAATGTAATCTCGCTTGTCATTGGGAGGGTATTTTTAGTCTGTAAGGGAGGAGAAAGACAGTTGAGGCTTCAGGGGTGAGGGTGGGGCTTGACATAAGAATGGAACAGACCCACTCCATTATCTAAAAACAATGTATCTGATAAAGACTTATGGCTGCAGAGTCCTTACCCTTGAATTTCCCAGGCCTCAGACTGGTACCCGGAAACATTTGAGTGAGCAGTACCCCTGTGCACCATTGGCTGGCTAAGTTCAGTTCTGCATGGCAGTGTCGGCACTGAATGTGACATTGCGGTCACCCATATAGGTGCCTCCCAGGCGCGCCTACGTCTTTTTTCTGTCTGTGACAGTTATCGCTGATCTGGAGAAGAGCTACCCCTCTTTTCAACAGACTTTTTTTAGATGTTTTGTTGAAGATTTTTTCCTTGTGTGTTAAGGGATGACATCTAGAATGGTAGGGTTCAAGCCGTGTGGCGCCTGTTACAGCACCATGTGGGAAACCAACCTGCACCATGTGTGCTTATGGTGTCTCAAGCGTGGCCACGACTCGTAGTTGTGCTCGGACTGCCTGACTATGGGGCCGAAAGCTTTGAGGGAGCAGTCCCAAAAATGCTTGCAGCCCAGCAGTTGACACCATCTAGTAGGGCTCCAAGGAGGTCTCAGTCCCGATCATGAAAGAGAAGGTTGGATGATCCCTTCAGGAGCTGCAAGTCTTCATCGCACTCTAGGTCCTCGGGACACTCTGGGAAGAAGCACAAGAAGAAGAAGAAAAAGTTTAAATGCACTTCGACTTCACCTTGTACGTGGAAGATTGATGAGCGAGGAACATTATCATTCCAGGCTTGTTCACAGCAACGCCCCCGTTTCCGGGAGCCAGAGCGACCCCTGTTCAAATAAAAGTTTTACAAAGCCATACGCTGAGTTTTTGAGTGGGCCAACCCCACAGGTGTGCCTCCGGGCACCACAGGGTGGGCAGAGGTCTCATCAGAGTTTGCCCAGCGTTGGTCCGAAAGTCAATGCTCCCAGCACCCATCGGCCGCACCAGCCCCAATCAGATTCCAGATGACTCAGTACGTCCATCAACGCAGACAGAGCTCAGGAACCCTAGGTCGTTGCCTGAAAGTTTTGAGGAGGTTACAGGCATGGGGGAAGAGTGGGAGGTATCACTGGACCCTAAGGAACTCCAGGTTGATACTCATGTTGAGGAAGTAGACTGGTATGAGAAGCTTGCGGAAGCCAGTGCACTGGACACCTCTCCAGATGCTGGTATGCTGTCCCCACCAACTGTGGCTACAGGACACTGGACACCTCTACAGATGCTGGTATGCTCTACCCACCAACTGTGGCTACAGAAGAGGGAGCGTCCTATGCTTTGGTGATGAAGAGGGCAGCGGAGGTCCTTGACCTGGAGCTGCCGTTGGTGCAGGTCAAGACTAACCACTTGACCAAAGTGCTTCAGCCTGGGGCTTCCTCACTCAAACCCCGTTCACTCTTAGGTGAAGCACTGACGAATGTCCTTCTAGACACTTGGTCCAAGCATAGCACAGGGGCTCCTGTGAACAGGACAATAGCACGCTGCCATTGCCCTGCCGCGGGGGATCCAAGTTTCCTCAGCCAACATACTACCCCTGAGAGCTTGGTAGTTCAAGCTTCAACATCCCAAGTCACATTCCTTTTTGCTCCCCAAACAGGGAATACAGAAGGCTGGATGCACTTGGGAAGATGATGTTTTCTTCTGCCAGCCTACCACTGTGGTTGGTGAAAACCGAATGCCTTTTGGTCCGTGTCCTGCATACCTTATGGGAAAACGGTTGCGCAAGTGCTGCCACAGGTCCCAAGGGCGGTCCGGGCCGTGAAAGATGGAGGGGATGTAGCAGAGTTCACCATTAGGTGTGGTCTGGATACGACTGACTCGCTGAGGTAAGCGGTTTCCTCGACATTGGCCTTGCACTGCCACGACTGGCTGAGAACATCTTGCTTTTCAGGGATGTTCAGGCAAACCTCATGGACATGCTTTCTGATGGGAACTGTCACTTTGGAGAGAAGTCAGACTCTGGGCTGTAGCGCTTCAAGGACGTGCAGGCTATGGCCAGGTCCTTGGGCCTTTCAGTGACACCTTGCCCCCAGTCTACCTTACACCCCTTTCATGGCAATGGAAGGGGCTTTCAACCTGATTAGCCATACCCCAGCCACCATCCTGTACAGGCTTCCAAAGTTGTGCGAGGATGTGGACACTGTGCATTCTGACCTCGTGGGAATGCTAACCATAAGTTTTCCACCACCAACCCTGGCAGCTGCAGGCTTTAAATCTTCCAAGTTTGGTTCTGCAAAACCATGGGTTTCCAGTTGGAGGGAGAATACAGCATCATCGCCTGCACTGGCAGTCCATAACATTTGACAAATGGTTCTTACAGATCATTCGGAGAGGTTATTCCCTCCACATTTAATCTCCCCCTTACCACCCTCTCAAAAATGGCTGGCGGAGGATCATCTTATCTTGCTGTAAGAGGAGGATAAAGCTCTCCTGGCCATGGGGGCGATAGAAAGGGTTCCAATATGAGAAGTAGGCTGTGGTTGTTATTCCTGCTACTTTCTGGTACCCACAAAGAACAAAGGTCTTCATCCTATTCTAAACCTCCGAAACGTCAATCTCTTCCTCAAAAAGGTGAAAATGAAGATGCTCACGTTGCTTCAGGTCTTATCTCTCCTCGAACAAGGAGACTGGTTGGTAGCGTTGGACTTGCAGGCTGCATATTTTCACATCTCCATCCTGCCTGCCCACAGGCGTTAACTGCAGTTTAAGGTAGGCAGGTAGCCCACAAGCACTTTTAGTTCACTGTGCTACCCTCTGGAACTACCAGCGCCCATCAGGTGTTCACCAAGGTGATGACATTGGTTGCAGCTCATCTGCATAGGTCAGGGGTTTCATTCTTCCCCTACCTCGATGACTGGCTGTTGAAGGTGTCCTTGTCCCAGACTGTTGTTTCCCACCTCCAGACTACGGTGGACCTCCTGCATTCTTTGGGGTTCACTATAAAAATGCCAAAGTCATACAGGACTCCTTCTCAGATGCTACTTTTCATCAGAGCTATTCTTGACACAGTAATGTTTTGTGCTTATCCTTCTGAGCAGAGAGTCTAGGATATTCAGGTAATGATA
Source organism: Lissotriton vulgaris (assembly GCF_964263255.1). NCBI lineage: Eukaryota > Metazoa > Chordata > Amphibia > Caudata > Salamandridae > Lissotriton > Lissotriton vulgaris. The sequence goes on along the minus strand of NC_141687.1, from coordinate 503,582,477 downwards.
TTGATGTTTCAATCGATCACACTGCCCACCGTTTATGCTCCTCCACATCCCTTGACCCCGCTGACCAAGCAAATTACAGGCCTTTAAAAAATGGCCCATTCCTCGAAAAGATATTTGAAAGAGCAGAGTTTACTGAACTTTCAAAATTTACAGAAATTACTCAGTCAGGCCCCAAGCCCAGCTCTCTATGCTACTGCATCATCTCGCTCTTGTCTTCTCCTTGCATTTCCAGTTATTGAGTGCCTTATCCTTGGTTTTTCCTCATTTTCACTGCATTTTCTCTTTTTCCCTCATTGCAGCTCCCACCTGCCGCCCATTCTGTCCCGCCTCTTGCCTATCCCGTCCACTGCTTTCAAGTGCGCCTCCCTCCTTCCAGGACCTACTTTATTGAGGCTGCAGCACAACCCCATTGAACAGGCCCCAGACCCTCTCCCTGTGCTGCTGCAACACTCTTGCTCGTCTTCTTGCTTTTCTCCCCTATTTTTGAGTGCCTTCGCCTTGTTTTTCCATCGTTTTCAATGCTTTCTGCTTGCTTTTTCACGCATTGTTTGAATGCCTTCTCTTTGCTTTTCCCCATTGTCATTGCTTTGTCCTGCTTTCCTCCCCTGCGTTTGAGTGCCTTCTCCTCACTTTTGCCTAATTTTCACTGCTTTTGCTTGCCATTCCCCCAGTTTTTTTAGTGCCAACACCTTGCTGTTTCCTCGTTTTTACTACTTCCTCCTTGCTTTCCTATCAAGACTTGGCTATTCAAATGAGTCTCCAGAAGCTGAAAGAGTCTCAGTAATCTGTTGAGTGATTAGCCGTGCTTTATACATCCATATTGATTGCTTGACTAACAATCCGGGTTCAGATCAGACAAGGGTACAGAGCCAACCATCATCTCCGAGAGGGATGGCTTCAAACTCACAGTGGATAAAAGATTGCGGCTGCCTTATTCTTTCTAACTTTATTAACTGCATTTGACACTGTCCACCACCACAAAGACTTCATTATCTCGGAATATGTTAAAATGCTGTAAAATGATTTTCTTCATACCGCAGAGACAAACTGTAGTTTACCTACCACCTTTCACATAAGCTCCTCCCACACAACACTGTGGGGTCCCCTCAGTGGTCCATCATATCCACTCTATTATTCAACATCTGTTCTACACCCTTATCAAACTTAAACCTCACCTGTTACAACTATGCAGATGACATGAAATGAAATGAAAATAGCTCTTTTATAGCGCATGGCTACCCGGAGGCATCCCAGCGCTTGAAGCTGCGACAGAGAGGGTCTGAGGTGGACAGGGATCAGTTATTCGTTAGGTTCCAGGGAAGAGGCAAGTTTTTAGTTTCTTACGAAATGAAAGATGATTAGGCTCCTGACGAAGTGGAGAGGGCAGAGAGTTCCATAACTTTGAAGCGTTATGGGAGAAGAGGCGGCCACCCGTGCGAGCCTTGTTGATTCTGTTAACTTTTGCCAGGTTAAGATCGTTGGAGCGGATGTTTCTGGTAGTTTTGTAAGGTTTGATCAGATTGGTAAGGATAGGGGGGCCTTTGCCTTGCAGGTTTTTATGGGCAATACAGAGGGCTTTGAAATGTACCCGTTCTTTTATCGGTAGCCAGTGGAGTGATCTTAGCGCTGACTTGGCTGAGGAGCGATGGTTGGTGCTCGTCAGCACTCTGGCTGCTGAATTCTGGACCACCTGTAGTTTCTGGATCACAGAGACCGGGGCTCCCAGATAGAGCGCATTACTGTAGTCAAGCCTCGATAAAGTCATGGCTTGGACCAGGATTTATTTGGCTCTATCGGGAAGTTGAGGAAGGATTTTACGTATGGATTTTAGCAAGCCGATGCAGGTGGCCGCAGTTTTTCTGGCTTGTACTTTAAATGTAAGATCATCTAACCAGAAGCCTAAGCTCTTGATCACACTTCTTGGGGTAGGGCCAGCACCCATAGAAGGGGGCCATAGCGTGGGGGAGTTGAATGAAGCCTTCTTGCCCAATAATCAGTTCAGTCTTCTGGTTGTTGAGTTTGAGGTGAGACTGGCCCATTCACTTTGATACCTCCTCAAGATAGTCGCTCAGACTCGTGTGGGAAAAATCAGCCTGATTCAGAGAGACCACGAGCTGAGTCATCAGCATAGCTAATTAATTCAATTCCGTAGGGGGCCACTATCTCGGCTAAGGGGGACATATACACATTAAAAAGTGTGGGACTAAGGGAGGAGCCCTGTGGAACCCCACACTGCAAGGGTAACGGCGAGGAGTGGCAGTCCCCTTCAAATACCTTAAAATACCTCTCGCAGGGAAAGGATTCAAGCCAAAGTCTCTGTTCCTTGACCCGGGCAGAAGCCTGTTTGAGAGGGATGGAGTAGAATAGAGGCTTCCAGGAATGAGGACAGTTGGTGGTTTATACATTTTTCTGCCAATTTACTAATGCCCGGGAGAAGGGAAATGGGCCGGTAATTGAATAGGTCTCCAGGGTCAAGGTTTTTTTTTTTTAACAGTGGTTTGACCATGGCCATTTTCCAGTCCTGTGGGACTGTGCCTGCTTCAATCGAGGAGTTGATCAGATTGATGATTGGAGTCGCGATAATAGGCAGGGCTAATTTCAAGATGTTGATTGGAACAGGGTCAAGGGGAGAGCCACTTTTAATTGAGTTGAGGAGGGGGGTAACGATTCCTCGGTGAGCGGGATAAAAGATGAGAGTTCGGGGGAAGTACTTTGAGGGAGAGGTTTGGGTAACAGGAGTGATTCGGGGGTGGTGATGGTCTTTTCTCCATTGTCTCTCCTCTTTTTTACAACTCTGTTTGAGTTTTCGGAGTTCTGGGCTAAACCAAGGATGAGTGATAGATCCCCTTTTTTAGGTTACACGTTTCCTAGGCAGGATGGCGTCCAATGAGTTCTCTATCCACTGGTTAAACTCTGGGTTCGCTGTATTGATGTCTGAGTTAGCGGGCGGTAAGGGAGTCCTTAGTGCTTCCGACCATTCGTTTCTCTTGAGTTTGGACCAATGTCTTGTCTGTTTAGTGCTAAAGGGTTTGACAGGGGCTGGGGGAGGGACCGTCCAGGTTAAAGGTAAGATGAAATGGTCGGACCATGGAACAGGGTTCGGGTCCATGGTGATTAAATCGGTGATGTTAGAAAAAATGGGGTCGAGCAGGTGTCCCTTTATGCAAGTAGGCTTTTGGATTCTTTGAACCATTTCGCAAGTCTCTAGGTCTTGGGCCAGATCCACAGCTATCGAATCTTGTGGATCATCGAAATGGAGGTTCAGATCTCCCAATATGGTAAAGTTGGAAGCAGAACTGGCAAGGTTTACAACCGTTTCTAGCAGAGTCCTGTGGAATTGTCCTAAGGATCCTGGAGGACGGTATACTAGAAGCCCCGTGAAGGAGGCTGAGGGTGAAAGAGTGATCGAGAAGTGGACGTTTTCACAGTCAAGTAGTGGGCTGCCTAACAGGCGACAGACTAGATGATCCTTATGGAGGATTGCGATCCCTCTTCCTATATTCCCTGTTCGATCAAGATGCTGGATTAAGTGGCCTGGAGGCAGGGCCTGGACAATGTCTGGGCCTGAACTGGGTCCTAACCATGTTTCTGTAAGAAATGCCATATTGAGCTTGTGCACCTGTTTCTGCCTAATCTCTGCCGGCTTAATCAGTTGGTAAGGACAGTGTCGACAGTGGTATTGATTGTGTGAAGGATATAGCGAGTGTTTGCACAAGGAGTTGGGAGAGGTAGAGACGTGTTTTAATTGCAGCAGGGAGGAGCGCGAATAAGTGGCTGGGACAGGCGTGGAAAGGACAGGGTAACTAGTCCCTGGGCCCGTCCTGGCGCGGATGGGCGCAGACGGGCAGGACTCCGGCGTGAGTCCGCCGCGTCCGCTACACGGAGAGCGGCCGTCCCCTTTTAGAGGCAGCTAGAGCGCACCAGAGCGCTTAGTCACACCCAAGATGGCCGCTCTGGAGGCTTCGACTCCCCAGGACCACACTCTTAGCGTCAATGCTCAGCTGAGAGTGGGCCCAGGCAGCGCAGAGATGAGGCTGAAGTGTCTGCCAAGTAAAACGCTTTTTAATCAAGCGGAATTGCGCCACAAAGTAAAATACAATAAAACGCTTATTCAGTCAAGCGAGGGTAATTGTGGCAGAGTTAGGAACACACAAGATTTAAAAACAGGTGAGAGAGGACCTCCCGGCTTCCGCCTCAAGAGGGTGAAGTAAAGCGCAGCTTGCTCGGGCGATGAAAGGGAAAATGCCCCTTTTATAGGCAGCTAGAGCGCACCAGAGCGCTTAGTCACACCCAAGATGGCCGCTGTGGAGGCTTCGACTCCCCGGGACCACACTCTCAGCGTCAATGCTCAGCTGAGAGTGGGCCCAGGCAGCGGAGAAATGAGGCTGAAGTGTCTGCCAAGTAAAACGCTTTTTAATCAAGCGGAATTGCGCCACAAAATAAAATACAATAAAACGCTTATTCAGTCAAGCGAGGGTAATGGTGGCAGAGTTAGGAACACACAAGATTTAAAAACAGGTGAGAGAGGACCTCATGGCTTCCGCCTCAAGAGGGTGAAGTAAAGCGCATGCAAGACATGCAAATCAAGAAATGCAATTCATCATATACATTGATGGCCAGGAGGACCTTCAAAACTCAAAACCTTATGCTTGACTGGGTCATAAACACATGGGTGATGAGTAACCGCCTAAAGCTCAGCATTCCAAACACAGAAATGTTGACCTGCGGATAATGGCAAAAATATCAACCTAACGCCATATGGCCCAAGAAATTCCATTGCCCTCCAACAATATAAAGAAAAGTGAAAGACCTTTGGGGAACCAAAGATTTAAACCTATCTGTGATATCACATGCCAACATTACAAAGAATGCCTTCCACACAATGAAAATGCGGAATCTTCCCATGCCTTGGATATCATGAAAAAACTACACATCATCCTTGCTCTCATAATCTCCAAGCTTGAGTACGCCAACAGCCTTTGGTGGCTTCCCTTCTCCACGGACCATTAGTTGCCACATCAGCTGGGGTGGGACTCGGTCCCCTAGTCTACCGCGTGCCTGAGGGTCAGGGTCACACACAACGCGCTAAAAGCGCTCCAGTAGACCCTGCAGGGTGGGACGCATGTGGGACATGCCCGGGGAAAGATAAGGCCAAGTCCAGGCCTTTCTTCACCTGTCACCGCCTAAAAGAGACCAGGCCATGCCCACCCTCTTTAGCCTTGCTGTTGGACATTTATAACATCCTTGAAAGCAATGATCGCTCACAATCATTTGGAATTCTTTGAACGTGGCCGAAGTAGTGCTGACAAAAGGTGTCTAATAGTAACTCCCTGGGAAGTATACCGGACACAGGCCTGTATTGTTCCTAGAGGCAGACTGAGCGATCATTGAAATATGCATTGAATTTACAACTCCTCTATCTTCCTACAAATTGTACGTCTTTTTTTTTATTTTTCATAAGCTTCTATTATATAAAGGCGCAATTATGGGGGAAAGGAAAAATTCCGAAAATGACAATGACTAAAAGGGGAAGTTAGGAAAAGAATCTGGCCAAGACTACAGCACATCAGAAGCCATAAAAGTTTTAACAGAAGTGGTGGAGGATATACCAGGTGATGAAACGGATTAGAATGTGAGACTATGAGCCAAACCCGAAATAATACATTATTTTAAGGGAAACAATAAAAAAATCACCCCTGTGAAAGACTACTCCTTTTGCCGTCCCTCTGCCAAAATCACCCGGTTTACTCAATTGACGACACCTTGTTTGCTATCCACTGCAGCAACGGTCCAATCTTACTCGGCCCCTAGAAGTTAAGCTTCAATTGAAGTGGCTACTGTGACTTATGTCCCCTGTTCAAACCAGTATGACCCACTCATATTAGCAAGGGAATAAAATCAGTATGGACCCGAGAGCAGATTATGTCTCTAAAGGATGATTTTAAAGTTCTGACAGGGGCTGTGCAATCCCTTAGCTCCACGATTGAGGGTCATCATAAATCAACCATTGCGCTATTTAAGAAACAAGATTCATTCCCTGGAGGAAAAGGAGAAGGTAATCCTAATTATGTAAACTGTCAACTGTGTGGTTGTCCACCTAAAGTTGAAATACAGGACGAGAAAAACTCCGTGGACCTCCGAGTCTGGCTCAAATTCCACATTCATCTTACATCCACCAGAGTCGAATGTCCAAATGTCAACTAACACTGCTATGAAATGCACAATGCCAGAAGTAAAGGGATGGCAAAAATGCCTGCTCAACGCCCATTACCAACCCTGTAGATACCTGGCAGCAGTAAAGCCAGCACATCCTTTCAGTTCAGGATTTACCCCCTAATGTTCCAAAATGTCCTCTCTTACATCACCACAAAATTTGCGTGGAGGAGTCATTTATATGACAGGAGTTCCAAGATCAGCCCCGACCACAGAGACTCTCCAGATTCTTTAACTAAAAAAGTTCACTCATTGGAGCCATCACAAACGCGTGTTTTTTATTTATATGTGCAGACATGCTCTCTGCCCAACGCTGATCAAACAGTTGATGTTGCTATGACAATATCAAATTAACCATAAGGAATTTGCAATGGAGGCTCGATCCTTTCCTCCGAAAGCTCCACAGCACAGTTTAAAACATAAGCAGAGGTGCCTGTCAGATCAAGATGGTGCCATGACCTTTAGACACTCAAACAGTTCAATTAGAATTGATTATGTACTTCTTTCTCAGTATCTTTGGGCGGATATGTGTGACATGACAGTAGTGGAAATGGGGGATTGTGATCACAATGCCCTGAAATTGGAACTCACTGGGATATTTAAATCTCAAATAGAAGTAATAAAGTCTAGTATGTCGGGAATGCAGTCCTTTCCAACAATAAAAAGGCCCTATCACTAATGAGATCAGCGCACGTCCTATTTTGAAAGCATCCCTTCTCTCAGCATTCCGTGCTTCATCGGGCACTCTGAGAGAAGGGGTTATATCCTAATGAGCTTTGTACATGCACTGTTCAGACTTAATTCCCTATATTGCAGGAACTAAATGTTTTCACATTTGGAGACTGATATTGTTACTAAAACTTAAATGCAGTGACCTTCGATCAGCTAAGAAGTATTTTTTTATGTATTGAATGAATTGGGAAACCACACAAAAATTGAAGGAAGGATTCCCTGCAAATAGTCGAACCATTGACAATTTCTTGGGGTAGCATTCCAACCTATTGTCCTTTTGACCGCATTGTCACCACAGAATAGACACAACCATATGCAAATCAATATAGCACTTTGAGACCCAGACCTGTAGGAGAAGATTTTGGGAGTGCGGTCCTCACTTAAGTACTCTTTACAAATAGGTGACAGGAAAGTACGACTGTTTCGGGAGTTTGGAGGCCTAACACAGCAAAAGATAAGTTAGATATGGTGGAGTGGTGTGGCTCACTGGTTAGATGCGGCAGACCCGGAAGCAGGAGTCGGCCCGGTACCAGGGTTCAATTCCTGACGCAGCAGGGTCGTGGACCAGGGTCAGCGGACTCGATTATTCTCGTCTCGGTGCCTACTCTAACCAGGGGTCCCACTCGGCAACTATGGGCATTAGCTTGTCTAATCTCCACAACGGCCCCATTAACGCCGGGGATGCCTGGCTCCACCTTGGGGACTCCCAGTAGGGACCCTCCCACAGGGAAAGCCAGGACGGGTTGCCCAGCGGTATACAGCACCAGGATACTCAGATAGTAATTGTGCACATTACAAAACAGCTTATAACATAACATATGGGTCCTCTGCAAGGAACTGTTGAACATGGGTATAATACCGACAATGAGAAACCCAGAGTGACTAACGGTCTGGCACGTCGAAAATCACAACTTTCTTTTTTTAAATATCTTTTTATTAACAAAATCACAAAGAAAAAGATCATGTGACACACGCCTCTCCCACATTTGTCATATATAAATGTCCGTAGTATAAGATAATACATATAGAATAACATTAATTATCACGGGGACCCATGCACTACAGCGTCTTCCTGACCACTTGGAGGAACACAAATATCACCACGATAGTTGTTCCAGGCTCCCCAAACTTTCCCCCACTTCGCAGGACAGCCCCTAGCAATTTAGACCGACCTCTCCCTGTACATACACCAGTCCATGACCTCCGTCCACCTCTCGACCGGGGGCGGTTGACTGGCACCCCACAGCTGAGCAATGTTGCGCTTGGCTGTCATATGCCAGGGTCGCTCATTGTCTCCCATACGCACTCAAACCCGTAGGCTCCCAAACATTCAGGATACACCTTTGAGCCTCCAGTGATATCTCCACCCCCAGCACCTCTCGCATCGTGCCATCGTGCCATGAATTTTACCCCAATAATCCTGTATCTCTGCACAATGCCACAGAATATGCTTGAAGGTTCCAAGCTCCCCGCACCCCCTCCGGCACTCCCCACTCTCCGCGTGACCCATGTGTACCAGCCGGGGCCCAGCAACATATGACCTGGGAAGAATCTTTAACTGTACTAGCCTGAGCCTCATTTGAATAGCCACTACCTTTGGAGCGGAAACTGCCTCCCTCCAGTCCTCATTATCTAATTCCAATCCATCAGCGCCCCATTGCGTTCTCACAGTTGCCAGCGGGTCCCCCATATTATTGATACGTTTTTTATATATTAACGAATAGCTCTTTTCTGGGAGATGACCGTCTAACACTCGCTCTTCCAGTGGGGAGGCCTCTGGAAGTATAATGCCTCTGGGAATATGTGTAAGTAAGGCATGTCTAACTTGGAGGTAGCGGTAGTGTTCACTCTCCTGGAGATGGTACTATTCTTGGAGGGAACTGAACGTGAGAACTGTGTCCTTTCCCCAAATATCCTTTATCTGCGTGAACCCGATTAGAACCCATTTGTCAAACCCCTTTGATTTCCACAGGGTGCCCAGTCCCTCCGAGTTCCACAATGGGGTAGAAAGTGTGAGTTTCCCGTCCTATGTAAGGTACCAAATAGTCGCGTGCCACACCTGCACCGCATGAGCCGTCAGTCCAACGAGGGGAAATCGGCTGGTTCTGGCATATAATGCCCTTGTGAAATCGCCCCCTGGCACCTGCCCGCGGTCCATCGCATATCCGGTGTCTCCGGGAGACCCGTATATGGCGTGGTTCACCGCCACCAACTAAAATTTCCACAAATCTGGCAAGCCAATCCCGCCATCATACCAGGGGATAGTAAGCTTGGAGAAGGCGATGCGGGGCCTGCCCTCCCAAAGAAGCTGCAGTTGAAGGGCCTCAATCTCCCTAAAGTGGGACGACGGTACCACGTCCATTGCGTCCTGGAGCGCGTACAGGAATCGGGGAAGAGCCATCATCTTGAAGAGCACCGCCCTACCCAAAAGGGAGAGCGGTAGCATCTTCCACCTCGCCACATCCCTCTTAAATCGTGTCAGCGAGGGGCCCAAAATTTTTGGCGTACTGCAACTTCGGTCTAACGTCACATAAATACAGAGGTATCGGAATCCTACCGGTTCAATTTGTATCGGGCAGAAACTCAGGACTACCGGAGGATCTCCACTAAGAACAAAGAGCACTGATTTCGACCAGTTAATTACGAAACCAGAGTATCTCCTGAATATAGCAAGCACGTCAAGCAAACGAATCAGGGATTCCCTGGGGGTTGCAGGATATCGTTGGCGTATAGCGAGATCTTGTCCTTCCATTTCAGCGTACACCGCAGCCCTCTGATCGAGCGATCCCACCGGACCCATGCCCCCAGAGGCTCAAGAGCCAGGGCGAAAAGAAGCGGGGACAAGGGACAACCCTGTCTCGTGCCTCTGCCCAGAAGAAAGTCAGCGGATTTTCGGTTGTTCACCACAACCCTGGCGAGGGGATATGCATACAAGAGACGGACCCAATTAATAAACTCTGGGCCAATGCCCATCTTCCCCAAAACTGCGAATAGGTAGGGCCACTCAACCCTGTCAAAGGCCATGGTGGCATCCAAGGACACAAACACCGCCGGCTCCTGTCATCTGGGCACTGCCCATTATCCTGTGCAGCCTTCATTTCGACCCGGCATGAAGCCAGATTGATCCGGGTAAACCAGGGTGGTAATGAATTTAGCAAGCCTCGTCGCCAGGAGCTTCGCCAGGACTTTAGGCTCAGCATTTATCAGCGAAATAGGCCTATAGGAGGAGAAGAGCATCCTGGGCTTTCCCTCTTTGTGAATTACAATAATATTCGCTACCTGCTGGTCATAGGGGAGTTGACCCCTCTCTTTACTCTCTAAAAACATGGCGCCGAGAAACAGAGCAAGCCTATTTGCACTCTATTTATACAGCTCTATAGGGATGCGTTTGGGCCCGTGGCCTTCCCGGAGTGCACTCCCTAATGGCCTGCGCCACTTCTTCATTCGTGAGAGGGGAATCTAAGTATCTCTGATCATCTTCCAATAATGTGGGCATATGGATGTCATGTAACATGTCAGCGTTGTATTCCTCTGTGTACACCCCTGCGGATGTATACATTTCACCATAGTATTCTAAGAACTCGTCCACTATAATTTGCGGGTCGATTATTCTATCAGAGTCACCTTTTTGCAACTAGCCTTGACGCCCACTCCCCCTTCTCCAGCCACGCTATCAGTTTACCTGCTTTCTCACTGTGTTCGTATATCCTGCTCGGAGTGTCTGCGTGCTGCGATTTGGCCCTATCTCTAGCTAGGCCCCAATATTCATCCTGAAGGAGTTTCAACCGGTGAGTACCCTCAGGGGTCACTTCATTGGATACTTTAATCTCCACCCTGGTCACCTACGCCTCTGCCCGGTCCACCTCGGCCCGACGTTCCTTCTTTTCCCCTGCAACTAATGATAAAACCTCCCCTCGTATAACCGTCTTATACGCCTCCCACAATGTCAGCGCCGAGTCTACAGAGTCTACATTCTCATGAAAGTACCGTTCCGTACTTGTGACGATTTCTTTCTTGGTGGCGGGGTCTCTTAGGTGCCATGCATTATTGGGGGCTATTCTACCTACATCTAATTGGCCAGTTTCCAACCGGAGCCAGATCGGTGAGTGATGAGATATTCCCCAACCCAAGTGCCGCACCTCTCGGACCGTCGCAGCCTGAGCCGCCGGTTTCAGTACATAGTCTATTCTGGATAGGGTGTGGTGAGCTGCTGACGCGTGTGTGTAATGTACCCCGCTTGGGTTTCTCAACCTCCAGCCATCGGTAAGCCCGGTCGTCTCTAAGAAGTCGGGAAGCCACCTCTGGGACGGCCTCAAAGTTCGGGCTGGGTGTCTATCTACCTCTCCGTCCATCATCGCATTTAAGTCCCCGCCCATCACCAGTAGACCCACGGGCAGAGTCAGGAAGATTGTACTCAAATCTCGAAAAGAGTCATTTTGCAGGCCTGGTGGAACATGAATAGACATAAAGGTAACAGTTCTCCCTTCCCACTGCCCCGATATGCCGATATATCTACCCCGATGATCAGCCCATGTAGCCTGTATGGCCAGGGGAAAGGAGTTTTTCACTAAGATACCAGTCCCCCTAGACCCCGTAGTAAATCCAGCATGTGCCACCAACTTATATTCCCCTGTGTAAGGCCATGCAACGATTACCAACTAGATGTGTCTCCTGCAGTAGCACTACATCCGGGGAGTGCCGCCTATTCAACTGGTTCACCATTCCCCTCTTCATTTTATCCCCGAGACCATTCACATTCCAACTGAGTACACTAATTCCCGATCCTCTTCTAACAGTAGACATTATGGTGGTAATGAATCAGTCCAATCATAGCTATGCCACCAGATGCAAGAAGAAAATAATAAACAGAAAGAAAATAAATATGAGTAGCAAATATAGCTGCACACAATACAGTCCCCATGTCAACAATTCCCATCTCTTAAACCCCCTCCCCGCACCCTTGTATATGGCTGTCGCCCATCCCCAACTAGGAGTGTGCCCGTCGCTCAAAATCTAACCTACAAACTAACTAAATGTGGTAAAAGGAAGGAGGACCAAAACCCGCACCCCCTCCTCCCCAGCCCCCGCAAGCACATTCTCAAAGTTGGGGCAATCCACAGTAATTTTCAGTTTAGTAAGACCAGTCAAGAATACAGCTGTGGAGTCGCCCCACCCCCCAATATTACAATACTGCACAGTAGTCTCCACGGCCTTTCTCTGCTTATTCCTAGTGCTCATCATCTCCACCTCGGTCCCAGTCCTTCGGCTCATTCGAGAACCTGCTGTCCAACCAGTCCGATGCCACCTCAGGGTTATCAAAGAACCAGGCCTTCCCATTGAGTTCCACCCGCAGGCGGGCTGGGAACATCATAGTGTATTTCAGTCTCTTGTCCCTAGGCTTCTTCTTCACCGGCAAGAAACTCTGTTGTTGTTTCTGCACCATCTGGGTAAAGTCTGGGAAAAAGGAGAGTGTTGCATTCTCATACCGCAAGGGGGTCCCCGCTCGTGCCGCCTGAAGGATCACGTCTGTCTCAAAAATTCAGGACCCTCGCGATCATCGGGCGAGGGGGGGGGGGGGGGCCCAGGGCCTGGGTCTTCCCCCCAGCACGCTATGTGAGTGCTCAACTGTGAAAAGGTTACTCAGTCCCTTGGGCTTCAGATGGTTAAGAACAATGTCCTCGACAAACAGATCCGGGGCTAGGTCTTCTGATTTTTCAGGCACCCTATAATGCAAATGTTATTACGCCTAGCCCTCCCCTCATATTCATCAAGCTTGCGATTTGTTAGGGTTCACGAGGTCTTCAGGTCTCTTACCTCTTGCTGCAACAATGCCACATCATCGATCAGACTAGCAGTCTTTAGTTCAAGTGATTTAACTTTCTCACTCGCCTTCGATAGATCCGCCCGTATCAAGTTCACCTAAATTGTGAATGTGTCTAATTTATTGTCTAAAGCTTCCATTTTCTGGCCCAAGGACGCCTGGACCCCATTTATAGCTGTCATAACGTCCGTCAGAGTTGGTTCCGTGGGAGCGACTGTAGCTTCATCCCCCGCCGACTGAGCCCTCTTCGTTTCTGTGGGGGACACTTTAGGCATAGTATATCGGTCCAACTTATTAGTTTGAATGATTCTGGACCCCTTGGAGGATCTGGGTAAGGATTTTTGGGATTCTGGCTTACTTGCCATCTAAATGCCGTTACTGCGTCACTGGCAGTCACAGGGAAAAGGATTACACCCAACGGCTAGGGTCCTAGATCTCCCCGCGCGTCTTCCAGGCACTCCAAGTCCAGCTGCAGCGTCCCCAGGAGTCTCAACAAACCAAAGTCTAGGTCTCTCAGTCAACAGGTAAGTGGGGCCCCCTGCACGACCGCTGGACATCCATGCACACCATGGACAACTCACCAATCACTAGCGCCCACACCTCCGCCCCTAGAGCGGGCAGCTTGAGTCACCTGTCCAGATGCTTAGCGCAGAAACTGCCAACGTAGCAGGGCCACTCTGTTTCGGATGATCCGCCTTCTCCACAGCAGCTCGACCTCTCACTTGACCCCTTCAACCAGGACCTAGGACCAGATGGGTCACTGGGGGTGGTACACACGCCGCGGCGCCAAGCAGACTCCAAACTCACCCTGTGCCATTAGTAGCAGGATAGTCAGACCGCGTGAAGGTAGAGAATGCCCGGCCAGGATACCTCTGGGGCCACCGCTCTCCCACAGTTTGCAGAGCAAATCACCTGAACAAGGTGTCTTATCGGCCACCACCACTCGTCGCACAGTCAGTGTGTTGGGCACCACCTACAGGCCATCAGCTCACCCTGTCGGCCCCTCCGCATTCACGAGCAGCGCAGGACCATTGTATGTGCCGCAAGGGGGGTCAGCACTACCAATACACTGCCCACAGGGGCTTCAATGTGAAGTTCCTCTCTCTCTTCGTGTCCCCCTGAATCACCGCCGGTCCTGGGCCGCCGCCCCGCAGTACAGCGCCCTGTACCTGCGCAGGGCGGCTCCTCTTATAAGCTTCAAGGGGCAATCCAGATGGAGCACACAGTGCTGAGGCCTCTCCGCGGCCGCACCGCTACCCCCTCACATTCCGCCGGGCCCGCCACAGTATCTGAAGGGCGTAAGCTAATTCACGGGGCCGGACCGGTAACTTCCGGTATGTGGCCCCGATGTTTGTGCACTCAGCGGTGGGCTCTCCACTTACTCGAGCCCCCTGCTGCAGACGCCAGTAGGCCGCAAACTATCGAGCGGCTTAACTCCGGTCCTGAGCACCGCAAGCGGCCCGGAGAACCAGCAGGAGTCGTCGCTTCGCCTAAACTTTCAGGGAGCGGGGTTGCATTGGAGGATTGATGCCAGGATGTGGAGGCCGGGAACAGAGGTCAGCGGAGCCGAGCTCTCACGCGGCCATCTTGGTCTCGCGCGTGGCTCCTCCCCCTCACTACATTTTCTTTAAAAACGTTGATGCCATAAACCCATTCATTGTTGGAACTAAGCAAGCCACCTGATGTGAACTTGCTAGGTAGGTGATTGTATTATATTAAAGCTACAATCTCATCTGTCTAATACTCACAATTTGATTGTTTTTCTCCCAACGTAACCCAAAAAAAAAGGGCGATAGGTCTTTGAGCGATTTATCTTCCCAAAGGTTTTGTTATACTGTCTACTGTTGGCGTAATCCCTTTATTCTTGCACCCCCTCCTCATCCTGTATCTCTTTTTATTACTCTCCTCACATCATAACTTCTCCCATTAATTTCCTCACTAGGTGATGTGTTACTGAGGCTGCTGCTGCAGTGAAATCTATTGAAGTACAAGTTACTTACCTTCGGTAATGATGTATCTGGTAGAGACGATTCTAGTCACAGATTCCTTAACGTAGAATTATCCCCAGACGCAAGACTAGATCTGGAACATTTTTGCCACAGCATCTCTGCGTGCCGGGGGCGGTACCACGTGACTACGCCCTGACGTTCTCCGCGGACATGACGTCAGTGAGGTCACATAAGCCGCACCCCGGCGCGCTGACGTCAGTTTTTTTCAGAGATATTTTCCACGTCACAACGCGGAGCCATCACACACAAAACTATGAGAGCATGGGAACAGTGTACGAAAAGCAGTGAAAACAGAAGGCACTATGGTACTGGAAGCCGCAGCAGGGAAAGAGCAGAGTACCGCTCTGAGAAGCAACCTTGCCAGCTAAGGCAAAATCCTTCCTGGAGGCAAAAAAACATGTGAAAAACCTCATAGCAGGCGATAGAAAGTCTGCAATCACAATCCACAACAGTGAAGCTCAACAAGTCCGGAACAGATGAGTAATGGCAATTTACCCCCAGAAAACACTATCAAGGAGCGTTGTATCCCCTGGAAGGGGCTAAAGGCTGAGATACAGCCAAGAGACCCCAACTCAGAGGACTGCAGAGGATTCAGAAACCCCAAGCAATGAAAAAGGAAGAAGCGTAAGAGTAGGCCCCCACAATGGAAAAATCAGGGTGCAGGGATGCAGAAGTATATATGAACAGACCGTCCAAGTACCAGCAAGGAAAGGGTGGAACAATTAAATAGAACGAAGCACCCAGCAAGGGAGGAAGTGAAGAGGACACTCGCAGAAGACAAGCCACCCAGAGGGAGGCGAGTGCAGAAGACCAAGCTGAAGATCTTCCCAGAACAGGGAGGAAGGGCAGGTCATGAAGGAATCTGCGGCCAGAATCGTCTCTACCAGATACATCGTTACCAAAGGTAAGTAACTTGGACATCTGACAGAGACTACTAGCCACAGATTCCCTAACGTAGAATTGATACCTAGCCAGGAGGGTCTGCGCGAGAACCTCCTCAGCTTGGAAGACACATAGGATCCCAACAGCGGTTGTGTCAAGGGGACAGGAAGGGCGGTCCAGGCCCCACCAAGCAGAAGCAGACCAGAACAATGCGAAGGGAAGGCCAGGATACCCCTCGCCTACCCAAGGTACAAGGGACATGCGCCAGAAAACCCCGGAGGGGCAGACAGTGCCAGAGGAGTACCAAGGACGAAAAGAACCACCCCAAACTCCAAGGAGAAGAGGTGGAAACGGAGGCAGAGCCCACCGCAGGACAACCCGCACACAGCGAAGGGGACAGCTGAACAGGCACCATACCAAGGCCGCGGACAAGGCAGGAACGGCCCCATAACCAAGAAGCGCAGGCGTGATAAGAAAGACACAGTTGCACAAAGCTCCAGCAGAACAAGGGGCAGGATCACAAGGGTACACGCCAAGGCCCACGGAGGCGGACCATAATGACCAGGTGTGCGCAGCCAGCAGCTGGCAAATACCATGAAGCAGTGCGCCCAGAACAGGCTAGGTGCAAGACAAAGGCAGAGGCCAGGGAACCCCAGAACAAACCCCAGAGAAGGACCGTTCCACAGACACAAGCTAACCCACAAAAAGAAGTGGGACCAGCCAGAAGAGAAAGAGGAGAAATACGAAGGACAGATCTAAGCCGTCAGCTAGAACACAGGAAAAAAATAGGAGATTCCTAGCTCACCTGGAACACAAGACAGAGGACCAGGCCGAAACGCCGGACAAGAAGGTGGAAATACCAAGACACGAAGCCGCAGACGGCATGCCAAAGCCGATCTGGCGACTTAGCGGATACTGAGAAGACAGAACCTGGAGCAACGCAAGCTGCGCTAAGACAAAAGAAAAGAGAGACAGCACCAGCGGTATATAGTGACGCCAGGAAAGGCGAGGAACCCGAAAAGGTGTCCACACCCTCCCAGCTTAGGACAGTTACACAATAGCTACAAGTACCCCACTTAGGGTATGATACGTCCCAAACAAAACATGGGAACATCTGTTAGGGAAAAACCCCGCAGCAGAGGACAAGAACATAAAGGACCTGCGGGTAGAACCACGGACGGCTTACCAATTAGCCAAAAAATACACAGATGGCCCAACCTGAGGACCTATACAGATTTAATAACAGCCAAAACACCACACCACAAAAACCAAAGGGTTGTACCAGCAGCCAACAGTACAGAGGGGCCAACTGAAGGACCCCGAAGGCACTTCAAGCCACACAGAACACACAGACGGGCCAACCGAAACACGAGGGCCAAAAAAAATGGTGGTATAAACGCCAACCATAAAGCACCTGAAGACTGACAAGCTAAAGCTTACGGAGGGGGGAGGAGGACGGAGCCCCGCCAGGAGCCGTTAAATGGCAGAGTCCGCATGGGTGTTAAACAAAAGAACCCCATCAAAAGGCAGGTCAACCAGACGCTCCCTAATAATCTTCGGAAAAACGCAATCCCGCAACCAAGCATGGCGGAGGAGAGCCACAGAACTTGCCATAGCGCAGCAGAGAGCATCAGAAACATTCAAGGGCGAACAGAGAATAAATGCGGCCAACTCCCAGCCGTCCAACACAGGCACCTTCATGTGAGGAACGAGACAGAAGGAACTCCACAGAATCCCATAGGCTGGAGGTAGCCCTGGCCAACACAAAGTGTGTTGAGCGCTTGCAAAGCAGCAGTCGTGGAAGCAAAGAGGTTACGCCCCCGGGAATCCAACCAACGGGTCTCCAGTGACGGAGGGAACAACACCGAAGGCAAGGAAGGAAAAGCAGTCTGCAGGAGAGGGCCCTGGGTGGAAGGGTGGAAAGAAAGGCAGACTGGATCGTGCGGAGCAGGACGGTGGCGGTGAAGGAGTGGCTGAGGCACCAGATCTCCCGTGGCAGGAAGCCCCCGGAAGAGAGTTGTGGAGCGAAGCTTCAAATGGAAGAAGCAGCTCCCCTTCCACCAGAGCCCTGGTGGAGAACTTCCAACAAATGGTCCGAAGGGAGGTGACCGGGTTGCCCATTTGCAAAATGCCAACGGCCGTGGAAATGGCCCGGACAAAGGCTACACTCACCTCCGTAGGGCGTCGCGGGGAGAGAGCAATTCCTCCTAGGGCGACGGCTGTAAACTAAGCCTCCCATCCCAGAGTCCAGCTGGAAGAAGAAACGGCCTGTAGGGTGGAAGATCCATGGACGGAGAAGCCTGCGGGGCAACCAACAATGAGCTGGGGAAGAGAGGGTCCGAGGTTTGTGGCCGCGGAGACGGCGAAGAGCCCTCCCTGGAAGACGCCGGGAAAAAACAACGACGCGGCAATCAGTCTCCGGTGAAGAGGAGACAAGAAGATGACAAACCTCCGGAGAGGAAGGACCTCCGGAGACTAGTGGATGACCCGACGCCGGGAAGGCGCCATAGAGTCCGCCACAGGCACGGGTGCGACTTCGATCGGTGCCGAAGTGGCCATCGGGGGTGCAGAGTCGACCTCCACCACCACTTGCGTCCTAGGGGAATGGGGCGGGTCGGAGCCGGAGCGGCTAATGAACAGCGCCGACTATTTCCGACAAGGCAGCCGCCTGCGTAGAGGTCCGAGAGGGACCCGGGGAGGCATATCGGGCTCAGGCCACCACCCACGGTGCAGCCAAGGCTGGGGAGGAAAGCCGTCGTCACCGGAATGGCATTGGCTCGGCCTTCGGTAAGGCAGCCAACTGCCCAGAGGACCAAAGGGGAATCGGGAACGAAACGAGTCCTGGCGACCTCTTGCGGCACCACAGGGATACCCGCAGGGATTTGCGGCGAGGCAGGGATGCCTGTAGTGAAGAGGGCCAAGCGTAGGTTTGATAGATACAGCTTTTATTCCAGGAATGACAACTTAACATCCACAGGTGGCATAGAGCAGTTAACACAAGAGAAACCCACAGCAGAATGAAAGCCTGACACCCAGGATTCTAGAAGACATCATAAGTTCTAAAAATGACATCAAATAGGAATACAACACACCTCCCACCGAAAAACAAAAAAAAAAACGATAAACCCTACAAGAAAAGGAAAAGAAAAGAAAAAAAAAAAACAACATTAAGAGCAAACATAATCCTTAAGCTTTACAGGAACATGTTTTACATGAGAACTACTGCGTAAACTGACAGGCAGGGAAGAGCACGCCTGAGAAACAACATTTTGAGAAACAACATCATGAGGCACAGTATTTTGAGAAACAACATGATGAGCATTAGACGGAACGACCTGAAAAGGAATATTGTTAGGACAAATTCGAGGCAGAGGTACTTGAGAAGAATGCAGATTATCAAAAGCTTCATGAGAACCATGAAAACCAGAATCAGAGGCAATAGGATCTAAATGGACATGCTTCTCATCTAAGACATTTGACCTGCAAGCTGAAATACGCCTGAAGTTCCAGATCTTACCACCCTCAACTCTAACAGCTTTGCTAAAGACTTCTGTGACTTTGACAGGCGAAGACCACCTAGATATGCCTTTAGGAATGATACCTCCAAATTTCACCCTGACCAAATCACCAACAGAAATTTTGGGCGAAACAAATTTTGGGGAAGAGTTCTTAACCATTTTGCCTTGGTATTTACCAATACGGTCTCTAATTCTATTCATATCCAGCTCTAAATACCCAGAATCTTTCGTCTTCAGCCACCAAGGAAAGATCTTGGTACCAGGTTTCCTGCAACGCAACATTTCAAAGGGGGACAAACCAGTAACAGAGTTGGGGGACATACGATAGGTGAACAAAGTGGCCTGCAGAGCTTTTTTCCACTTCAATCCACTCCGTAGGGCCAACTGGCACGACTCCTTAATCACTCTGTTAAAATGTTCCACCTGGCCATTGGATTGTGGAGAATAATTCGAAACCCTTTTGTGGAGAATTCCACAAGTTCCTAGAAAAGCAGAAAAAACTTCGCTTAGAAATTGAGGTCCATTGTCGGAGACGATTTCTTCTGGTAAACCCTCTCTACAAAAAACTTCATTTAAAAATTCAACAACAACTTCAGAATTGACTTTTTCAACAATTTTTAGCTCGGGCCACTTGGAGAAATAATCTACGAGTACCACGGCAAACATATCTTTTCCTGACTGGTAATTGAAAGGACCGATGTTGTCAATTCCTAACTTCCTCCAAGGTCCACACACAAATTCAATAGGAGAAAACCCAGAAGAAATAGGTTTGACAGATTTGTCGCTCAAAGAACAAGGAGAGCAGTTCCTTACCCACCTGTCAACCATCGCGTCCATACTAGGCCACCAATAGTACTCTCGGATTCTCCTTTTAGTCGTGGACATCCCCATGTGACCTTCATGAGCTAGCATGCAAATGGATTCACGGACATTGAGGGGAGGGACAATTTTGTCATCTCTGTAAACCATGTCATCAATTACTGACAATTCGTCTTTAACTTTGAAGAAAGAGGCTAAATCACCACACAACTTCCTCTCTTCAGGCCAACCAGTGCTCAAGAAGGTTTTGACCTTAGTAAGAACCTCATCGTGACTCATAGCATCAGACCAAACGCTTTCAGTAATGGAATTTCCTACATCCTTACCACCAATTAGATTAACATCACTAAGAGAGAAAGCGACATCACATTCGTCAGAAGGAAACGTGTTAGAAGTATCACCAACAGGAAGACGTGACATACAGTCAGCATGTACATTTAGTCGTCCAGGGACATAAACAACTTCACACCGGTACTCTTGCAACTTAGCAGCAAGACGAGCCAGGCGAGCAGTGAGAGTTCGACCACCACCAGCAGACAACATGTTAACAAGAGGCTTATGATCGGTCCTCAAAATAAATTTTGTGCCCCAAAGGAATTGTCGAAAATGCTGAGTAGCCCAAGTGCAAGCAAGAAGCTCCTTCTCTATAGTAGAGTAATTAAACTTGGCGTCCCGTAAAGTCCGAGAAGCATAGGACACAACATATTCACCAAAACGGTCCTTTTGCATAAGTACGGCACCAAGCCCTACATTACGGGCATCTACACAAACAATGCAGTTTTTGTGGACAGAAAAGGGTTTAACCCTTTCCATGCTCATGACGAGCTCAGCTCGTCATGAGGCACAGTGGAGCTGTGCTGATGACGAGCTGAGCTCGTCATGAAATCATGTAAATCTGAATTCTTCAGCACCGGAGGGGAAAATGGGCAGCAGCGATGTGGTTAAGAAAGGGAGCATTGACAATTTTGCTTTTTAAAGAATCAAAAGAGGTTTGCTGTTCTGTACCCCAAACAAATTTAGCCTGTTTTTTAAGCAAAGACCGCAAAGGGTGTACAATAGTAGAGTAATCTTTTACAAATTTCCCATAAAATTCGGTGAGTCCTAAGAAAGACAACAGTTGTTCCTTTGAGGAAGGAATGGGAGCATCTGTAATACTTTTTACATGATTAAGTTTAGGTTTTATGCCATCTTTAGAGATCTCATGTCCCAAATATTCAACTTTGGGTTGCCTAAATTTGCATTTGTTAAACTTTAAAGTAAGACCCTTTTTTTGCACATTAGACAAGACACAATGTAAATTCTGATCATGTTCCTTGACATCTGCCCCAAAAATCAGGATGTCATCTTGGAACGCGATGGCTCCTTTGCAGTCAAGAAGAACCTCTTTCATCAGGCGTTGGAACACAGAAGCAGCACTAGCGAGTCCAAAAGGCATTCGCAAATACTGGAACATGCCTTCAGGAGTCACAAAAGCTGTAAGTCTTTTGGAATCTTCGTGCAGCTCAACCTGATGATAGGCGCCAGCCAAATCAATAGTTGAAAAGACAGTAGCACCAGTGAGAGAAGAAATTAGTTCATGGATGTTAGGGAGAGGATGTTTATCTACCCAAATCTCCTTGTTTAAACTGCGGAGATCCACACACAGACGGAGTTCCCCAGAACTTTTGAGCGATAAAACAATGGGAGAAACCCAAGGGGAGGATTCTATGGGCTCAATGATTTGTTTAGATACAAGATCGCTCAAAATGTCCTTTAGTTTCTCACGATAGGCCAATGGGACATTCCTGACCCTGTGTTTGACTGGAATGGCATTATCATTCAGGATAATCTTGTGTTGAAAATCAACAAATTTACCTAAAGTGTCCTTGAAAACATCAGGGAACATTTTCTTAGTGTACTCTACAAATAGAGAATTGTCTTCCACATCACAAATACTCAAAACATAAGGTTCGCCTAAATAAACAGGGGGATTGGCATTGGGATCAAGTTTAATGCCAAGTAAACGTTGATGTGGCCAACTTAAGATAGCGACACCTTTGGTGGCAACATAAACTTTCCCTTTGGCGAATCTATCTGCAACCTGAATATCAGCCCAAAAGAAACCTTCCATGTTTATTTTTTTTCCAGTGTAACCACCTGGAGAAATGTCAGAGGTAAGAAGCTCTCTGTCACCCCAGAGGTTTTTGAAAAGATTCAAACCGATGATGGAATACCATGAACATGAATCCATCATTAGGAGAATGGGCTGGTTATTCACTAAAATGGTGTAAGAGGGAAACTCTTTCTGTTCAGAATCATCCACAGATAGAATACAATTGAAGCTTTGTAAAACTTCCTCCTCTTCCTGTGAAATGTAATTGACCCTTTGGGAAGAACGACAAACATTGGCAAAATGTCCTTTCCTTTTACATTTAACACAAACTCTATCCCAAGCTGGACACCCTCTATAATTTCCCAAATGATTAGAGCTGCCACATCTATAACAATAAACATTTTTCCTGTAGGAAAACCTGTTTTCAACAACATTCTTATTTTCAGGAACTTTCTTTTCATTGTCCTTTCTAGGAGGTAACCTATTAAAATTAGAAGGCGTGTTTTGGCTTTTCACTAAAGAAACTTCAGTTTCAGGAACTTGAGGTTTGGAGGCTTGACCTCTGATTTCCGAAACAAACAATTCGGATTGCTCAATGCCTTTAGCGATATTGATGACAGAGCTCAAGGAAGATTCTGTGCCTAACCAAAGTCTCTCCTGAATTTTCTTGCTTTTGGTGCGCATCATTATCTGATCTCTGAGAACTTGTTCGTAGGAGATTGTTTCAAAAGCACATGAACAAGCTAGGGAACGTAAAGCAGAGACATAATCCTCAATGGATTCATCCTGTTTTTGAACGCGGGAATAAAATTTGAAGCGTTCCATAACAGTATTTATCTTTCTTCCAAAGCGAATTTTCATTTGAGCACAAGCCTTCTCGAAAACATCCATGTCTCCTGCATCATCAATTGAAGGAAGGTTGTCAAACTCTTTAATGCCAGCTCCACCAAGGCAGTGTCTGAGAAGGGCTAATTTGCGTTTAGCAGAACACCCATCCTTTTCTAGGACATCAACATAGGCTAAGAACATAGGGTGCCATAAATCCCATTCAATATTGGGATCACCAGCAGTTTGTAAGAAGTGAGGTGGAGCAGAGATATTGGACATGTTTGTAGTATTTTGTAAGTAAAAAAAATTGACAGAAACTGAAAAATAAAAAAAATAAAATAAAGTAAGGATTCCAATACCTTGTGGTTAGTAGACCACTAACCAGCAAATCCGGTGAAAAAACGAGTTAAAATGATGAAGATATGACGAAAAAGAGAACAGCTTCGTGAAAGTTGCTTTCCGATTCACAACCAAGATGGCGGCACGTTGTGACGTCAGACGTCGTGAAGTTGAAAGGGTAATGCCCAGAATGCACTTGGTTTCCGGAATCGGCGAGAAGACAGAAGCTCTTCGGCGTTGCCAGGCGCAATGAAAGTTCTTTCGCGTTGCCTGGATGCAGCGGGTGCAGGTACAGCGGGTGCAGAGGTTCTACGCAGTTTAAAGGATGCGTTTAACGGAACCTAAGACTCGGTATGTAGAATATTTTCCAAATTGTGTAATAAGTAAAGAAAACTCACGGCTACCTCGTCGGAAATGGCAAGTTTAAGGTTGGATAGTAAGACGTCGGTAGAAATTAATTCAAAGGCAGTTTCCGTGATTTTCAGCAGAAAAGTGAGCGTTGTCATCCACAATGTCCTTCTTGAAGTAGGAGTAGCTGTAGTTACCCAGTCGTCGCCAGAAATTATGTAGTGAAGAGGGCCAAGCGTAGGTTTGATAGATACAGCTTTTATTCCAGGAATGACAACTTAACATCCACAGGTGGCATAGAGCAGTTAACACAAGAGAAACCCACAGCAGAATGAAAGCCTGACACCCAGGATTCTAGAAGACATCATAAGTTCTAAAAATGACATCAAATAGGAATACAACAATGCCGTGGGTCGAAGAGGGGAACCCCGTAGGGCCGCACCTAGACGACACCAAACCCCCAAAACCTGAAGCCGAACTAGTCAGCGACGAAGTCGAATCCGCTGGCGACTCCACGGAAGGCCCGCACATGGCAGTGGATCCGCGGACGTCTCAGGAAGAGAAAGGGGGCCAAAGAAGCTTGCAGAGCCATAAAGTAGCCCTTCATTTGGAACCTGCGCCCCCTGCAGAACGAGGACCAGGCCTCGGTGACAAGCTGTAAGATTTACCAGTGGGCGAGAGTCGCCCAAGGGGCCTTTGTGAAGGACGATGCCGCAGCGGGAATCGGCGGTTACTGGACCCATCCGAGGTAGGAGATGGACGCGGTGACGAGACCGATCTGGACAAGCGGGCCGAAAGCAATTTTATCCGGCACTCCCGCCGGGACTTCGGCTTCAGATGCTGACAACCGTCACAGTCCGTAGAATCATGGTGCTCACCCAAACACCACATACAAATAGGGTGAGGGTCCATCGCCAACATCCAACGTGTACAAGAAGTACATGTCTTAAAACCCGAAGGCATTCGCACACTGTTCCTCAACGCAAAAGCATTAAAAGAAGGCCTAAAACAGGTCATGGGACACAATCCAGATCCGCGTTGTACGCGGACAAGAAGGAAACTGACATCAGAGCGCCGGGGTGGGGCTTATGTGACCTCGCTGTCACGTCCGTGGACGCAGGGCGGAGTCACGTGGTACCGCCTCCGGCATGCAGAGATGAATCTGCAGCTAGTAGTCTCTGTCAGATACATTAGACACTTGAATTTGATACCATATATTTGAGAAATATTTTATTCTTTACAAACGATAAAACCCATTTTATGACTTATTTGTTTGAAAAGATTTAATCCTAGAATAAGATTAGCAAACATTTAATATTTAGCAAAAATGTATAAAAAGTTGATGTGATTTTGCCAAAAAAGGCTACAGTGGACGCATGCTCTGCAACTTGTGATGGATCAGACCACAAAGACTGCTTTGCACATTCTAAACTGTGCATGTTTCAGACACTTTTACGGGAAGATTTATTTAAATATTTCATTTTCTTTTTGATGTTGTGTATCATGTTTTATTTATTAAATACTATTCCCACCAATTCTACAGTCTGCGCACATTTGATTATAACATACAATAATTAAATGTGTGCTTACTATGTTTTAGATTGGTGTTAATAATATTTAATAAATATATTGGTGATATCTTTTCTAAAATCTACTTCATTGTGGTCTGTGAGATTTTACAAGGCATATGAACAACAATCATTATGCTATAGAAGTGACTCTGCATCTAACAATCACAGCCACCTTAAGGAAGGTAGATACATATTCTCACCTTTAGCTACCAGAGTGGCGCACAGTAATGATTCAATGGAAGTAATGGACACCCTCAAACAGAAAACACTGGTTATTATGTAACTGTGGGGACGCTAGTTCTGCCCTGCTGGGGTGGGACTACGTCCACAAGCTTAACTCTTGTCTGCACTAGGAGGGCCCAACCTTGCCAATAACGCCACACTTGTGATTAAAAGCCCTCTTCAAACCCAGCAGCATGTGATGCTTGTGCTGCCCTGCTGGGCTGGGACTATGGCCCCAAGCAGAGCTTTGCCACTGTCCGCACCAGGAGAAGGGTCCAACCTTGCTTCTAATGCCGTACAATCGCTTAAAAGAGCTCATCATAGCCCACAGCACGGGACGCCAGTTCTGCCCTGCTGGGGTGGGACTAAATCCCCCAGTCTCACCCTCGTAAGCACCAGGAGGAGGTGCCAACTTTGCTGATAACGCCACACTAGCGCTTAAAAGCGGTTCACCATTGTCTTCATCAGGAGGAGGGGCCGATCTTGCAGATAAAGCTGCACTAGCACTTAAATGCACTCTTTAAACCACGCAGAGCGGGACGCATGCAGGAAGCAACCCGGCAGAGAACAGCCAGTCTTCGCCTGCCGTAGACCAGATGAGGCTAGGCTGGGCAACCCCTTTGGCCCAGGGTGAGATGGCACTATCCTCCAGTATTTCACTAGTTGCATAAGCAACGGGAACTCCTCACCTTGTGTATGATCATTTACGTTGCTGTTATGCCCTGTATTCTGTGCACAATTCTCCACTAAAGTACTGGTTTCTGGTATATGTACATGTTAACTGTAGCCTAAGCTTTACTATTGCTTTGTCAATAATCCACCAGCTTAATGACCTACAGGCTCCTGTGGGGTCCCCTGCTTTAAAAAGCATTTGCAATGCAATGGGTCTTGCTTTTGTGAGAGTTAGAGCTATTGGCATTGTAAATGACAATGTGTTTTACCCACGTGTTTCGTTTGGAGCGGAATGGATGTATGCATTGTGGAGTGGAATTATGTAGGCTGAATTGGAATGGTCAATAGTGTTTTTTTGTAGTGGAATTATGTGGCATTGTGTGCAGTGGAATGATGTGGATAGTAAGTAGGTGGTATTGAATGTACTGGAATTATGTGGAGTGGGATTGTGTGTTATGGAGTGAAATTATGGGAAATTATATGTTGTGTTGTTGAGTGGTTTGTAGTGGAGTATAACTGTTGTGGGCTGTTGAATTTTGTGGCATGGTGTGGAATTGTGTGGAATGGATGTATGTGGTGTGTTGTATGTGGTTTGTTGTCGAATTATGTGGTGTTGAATGGCAATGTGAGGAGTTGAATTGTGTTGCGTGGAAGTGCGTGGCGCTGGGTAAATTATGCTGATTGGAATTATGTGGCATGGTGTGGAGTGCATTTATATGGGTTGTGTTGCCAAGTTTCAAAATGATGAAACAAGGCTGAGTTCACACAGGCTGTTGGGACTTGCAAAATGTAGAGCCTCTGCGTCATGCATAATCATTTTGTGAGCCATTTTAGTGCGTCTTTACAAGTCTGAAAACTAAAAAAATAAGGCTGATTCTGTGTCTGCAATACAATTGCTGAAACCCATTCAACTCCACACAAAGAGATCTATAAAAATGAATAACCAAATGAATAGCGTTACTTCTTTGCATCTTCTTTCTTTGTAATCAATATTACTTTTATGGATTGATTTTTGAATAATTATGAATCACAATACTGATGTCATAATCTGACAGATTTAATTACTTAAAGAATCAAATATTTGTGTATATAATTCCGTTATGGGCACTTTTTCATACATTATTTCAAAGGTAGGTTGGGTTTCCCTTTTTTTTCTTACATACTAGTCGGCCTGCAGCATTACTTATGCCACCCACATAAGTAGCCCTTTAAACCTGTTTCAGGACTGCCACTGCAGATCCTGTGCATGCAGTTTTGAGCTGTCACGGCAACCTGGCAAGTACCCCTACTTGCCAAGCCCAACCATTCCCTTTTATTTAATGTAAGGCATTCCCCTAAGGTATGCCATAGGTAGCCCCATCGGCAGGGCGAGTGTATTTAAAGAGTTCTGGTAGTGAAAACTGCTAAATTTGTTTTTCACTACAGCCAGGTCTATCTCTCTCATAAGTTAGCATTGGAGCTGACTTGTAACATCTTACAAGTGTTTCTACCAAATGGAAGCTGATAGAAAATTGGAGTTTGGAGTCTCTGGAATCACAATTTAAAAACACATCTTTTAATGAAGTTGGTTTGTAAATTGCAGGTCTGAAAATAAAAGTTTTTAGAAAGTTAACATTGAGGGAGGAGCTTAGCGCGCATCCAAGATGGTCGCGTGAGCTGTGAGCTCCCGAAACCCTCGCCGCCTCCACCGTCTATCCTGGCACAAATCCTGTTTCTGACGACGGGTTCTTGTAGCTGAGACTCTCCTGATCAGAAAGGCCTTTTTCAAACTCTGAATCGGATGCCGGACGCCTGAATTACTCCTTCCTGAGCCTGAAGGCCTACACCGTGGCTCGTCCCGGGACTTGGGCATTCGGAGCACCCCGAAAGTAGTTGAACAACAACGGCGTGTGGAAGGGGACGACTACCCGGGATCTACTTTCGGTTTCGCTTTTCCTGGCTAAGAAGGTTGGGAGGTGGCTGCCTAGTTATCAAGCTGGCCTGTGAGCGTACTCGCTTGACTGATCTTCACCGGCGCCCTGCACCTCAGTTTCTCGTTGTTTTTCCTTGTGGGGAGCAATTTTCACCAGGTCCCAAAAGCCCCTGAGGGGCGCGCAGCCCACCATGGCGGGCAAGTCTGGTAGTGACAAGCGGTCCCTCAAGAACGCGACTTGCGGTGGCATAACTCAGACCACCATTATGGACAGATTGCGCGCAACAAGGGCTCGCCTAGCGGGACTGGCAAAACCCAGGAGGACCTTGGTGGTGGCCCCCCTGAGTCGGAGGAGCCTACTCTTCGAGACGTGATGGGCGTCATTGCGAGTATACAGTCATCCATGGGCCAACAATATGAAACCTTGGCGGCCAAGATCGACATGGTGGCGGTGGATGTAGGCTTGATTAGGGCGGACTTGGCCAAGACTAACAAGAGAGTCAAGTCGTTGGATGTCAAAACGGCCAGTCTCACCACCGACGTCTTCAATCTCCAGACTGAGATCCGGACACTTCGGACCTCGAGTGACTAGTTTGCCCACCGGCTTGAGGATTTCGAAAGTCGCGCTAGGCGCAATAATGTCCGCATAGTTGGAGTTCCGGAGTCCTCAGCCGATCAATCGACGGACTTACTCGTTGAGCAACCTTTTTGCGGTGGAGCGTGCCCACAGAATCCGGGGCGGCAGACGCAAGCAGGGGGCTACACCGCGACCCATCATTGCGAGGATCTTCAACTATAGGGACAGAGACGCCATTTTGCAGGCCTCGAGGACTAGCGGCCCCACCAAGTTCGAGAATGCGTCCATCAATTTCTACCCAGATTTTACCCCATCGGTGCAGAAGCAGAGACTGGGATTTTCTGGGGTGAAGCGGAGACTAAGAGACCTGGGCATGAAGTATGCTATGCTTTTGCCCGCCCGATTGCGCATCGAACATAATGAGCGGGTGCTGTTCTTTGATATGCCAGAGGTGGTCAGTGACTGGTTGGACACACTAGCTTTGCCACGGGACAATGCGGAACAATCCAGAGGTGCTGAAGGCAGCCAACGGGACCAGGAGGAGTAGGGACATCGGCGTGTGCTACCATTGTACCGTGCTGCAGTGGATTGTTATCCTTTTTTGGGTCAATGACACTTTTAATGACAAACCCTGGGGCGGTGGGGAGTTCGGGACTTTTCCTCCTCCGGGGGTGCTTCCTTTTCTACTTGTAGATTAGTTTTCTGTGGTAGGGCGACAGGCACACTGCAAATGGGGTGGTTTTCTGGTTTTATCGCAGGGGTGCAGGGTGGGGGGTTGTTGTTCTGGGTATTTTGGGGGAGGGGGGGTTTTCCTTTTACTGTTTGCATTGTTTTCGAGGCAACATACTGTTGTATGGCTAAATCTGTGTTTCCTTCGTGGGGTTTGGGGGACCCGGCTACTTTGTTCAGGATGGGGGGTAGGGGGCTGAGAGTCTTGAGTTGGAATGTCAACGGCTTGGGGGACAAAATAAAGAGGGGAATTGTACTCCAATATGTAAAACGCTATTCCCCCGACATTGTATTACTGCAAGAAACACACTTGGTGGGGAACACGTTCCATGCAATGAACCGGAGGGGCTACCGGTTGGTGGCGCACTCGGGATTCACTTCGGGCTCTAGGGGGGCTGGTGTTATGATCCGTAGTTCCCTTCCCTTGGAGATTGATGAAACGATACTGGACGATAGGGGAAGATATGCGGCCATTGTTGGTAGGTGGGAGGGGAGAACGGTCGCCATCCTCTCGATATATGTCCCCCCGGGTTTGCAGGCCACCACATTTGCCGACCTGGGGAAACTGGTGTTGAGGCTTCCTGAGGGGATTCTGGTGGTTTGAGGGGACTTCAATTCGGTGGCTAACGGCCTGGAGGATCGACATCCTCCCAGGGCTCTTACACCATCGCAGTCCTGCCTGGGTGATTTCTTGGAAATGTTTGGTATGGTGGATTGTTGGCGGATGCTTCATCCAGGGCAGGCTCAATATACCTTCCACTCCGGGGCCCACAGGAGCTTAGCTAGACTTGACTATATTCTTGTGCCCGCAGCCCAGGCTACAACGGTGCTAGAGGCCCGACATTTGCCTAGAGGCACCTCGGATCACTCCCCGCAGTGGATCCATATAGATCTCCATTTAGATGCAGAGGGCCGGGTCGCCCCAATTAATCCCTGGCATCTCCGTGTTTCGGAGACCAGGGCTGGATTGATCAAAGTCATTGATCACTACTTCGTTGAAAATGTGGGATCGGCGTCTTCGTCTGTGTCTTTATGGGAGGCCTTTAAAACTGTAATACGGGGTCAGACGCTATCGCTGGTCGCCAGCTCTAAGAAGCGCCACAATGGAGAGGTTGAGCAGCTGGAGTCTGATATTGTGGCTTTGGAGAGAGATCTTGAGTGTGGAGTCACTCGTGAAAAGGTGCATGTTTTGCAGCTGAAGCAGTCAGATTATAAAGCCTTGGTCACGAATGCCGCGAAAGCCATGAGTCGAGAGCAACAGGGCCGTTTGTATGATGTGGGCGACAAGGCGGGGAAGTTGATAGCTTGGCTGGATAAGAGGGAGAGACTGAATCGAGTGGTACCGGTGGTTGAGCGAGTGGATGGTGTACGTGTGACGGATCCGTTGGAGATCGTGGAGGAATTCGCTTGCCACTTCGGAATGGTGTATGCGCCGGTCTCGGACCGGCTGGAGGAAGACTCCCATCTTTTGCTTAGGGATATCGCTTTGCCTTGCTTGTCCGAATCTGACAGAGAGCTAATGGAGGCGGATTTCTCCACTGATGAAGTAGCGCTCGCTATTCGCTCCATCCGCTCTGGAAAAGCCACCGGCCCGAACGGCATACCCATCGAGCTGTACAAGTTGTGTCCGGACAATATGGCGTATCTTCGCTCGATGTTCTTGGAGTCCAGGGAGAGGGGTTAGCTTCCCTGTGACCAGCGTTTAGCGTCTATAGTGGTGTTACATAAAGAGGGTAAACCCAGTGAATTCTGTACCTCCTATAGACCTATATCACTTCTTAATGTGGAGCCTAAAATTTTGGCAAAAATGTTAGCTAACCGTCTGATTAAAGTGATCGGAGATCTGGTGCACCCGGACCAGTCTGGCTTTATTCCGGCCCGCAACACCACGTTGAATTTACGCCGTCTTCATGGCGTGCTGGCGAGGGCGGAGACGCTACGTGAACCGGCCATTTTGGTTTCTTTGGATGCCACTATGGCATTTGACACACTGGAATGGCCATACCTATGGGCAGCTCTGGCGAAGTTCAGCTTCGGACCGGTGTTCATCGGATGGGTCCGGCTACTCTTGAGGAGCCCCTAGCCCAGGTGGTCGTTACCGGTCGAGTGTCGGCTCCCTTTGTTCTGGGGAGGGGTACACGACAGGGGTACCCTCTCTCTCCGCTGCTTTTTGCCTTGGCTTTGGATCCCTTGGCCGCCTGGTTGCGATGGGAGCCGTCCCTCAAGGGTATCAGGTGGACTCCCGGTTTTGAAGATCGCATCTCACTTTATGCGGACGACATTCTCCTTTACCTCACCTCCCCTCGGAAATCTCTGGGGGTATTGTTTGACATCCTTAATTCCTTTGGGAGGAACTCTGGTCTAGTCATCAATTGGGGTAAGTCTTGTGTTTACTCGCTCACAGACGATACTCCACTCGTACCGCGCAATTGCCCAATACAAATTTCATCCACCGGGTTCAAGTATTTAGGTATCTATGTTTCGCGTGATTCGGCTGTCAGGTATCAGCGCAACTTACTCCCCCCACTTCTGTGCCTAAAAGCAGACGTGAAAGCTTGGAGCAGACTGCCTCTGTCCCTGGTGGGCAGAGCAGCCTTATTCAAAATGATGTCCCTCCCCAGATTTTTTTATATGCGCTTCAAAACACTCTGGATCTAGTGCCTTCCAGCTACTTCCACGAGATCGAGTGCCTACAAAGAAAATTGCTGTGGGCCGGACGTCCCCGGATTGCCTTGGCTAAGCTTACGCTGCCTTGGTATGATGGCGGTATAGCGTTACCTGATATCAGACGATATTACTGGGCCTCACAACTGAGCTCAGTTAATCATGCGATGTATGGTCCAGCCTCTAACCCGGCATTTGCTATGGACAAATGGTTGCTGCCGGGCAGGGACTATAACAGTGCGCTTTATTCCAAACTGTCTGATGTTGCGTTGACGGGGCCCACCAGAGTTGCGGTGCGGGTCTGGTACAACGCTAATGTCGCTATGGGCTGGTCGGACACTCTCACTCGAGCGACTCCACTCTACGCTGCCGAGAGGTTAGGCAATTTGTGGACTACCAAGGGTTTCGAAAAATGGGACCTCATTGGGATTAGTAGGGTGTGGGACCTTTGGCGGAAAGACAAGATAAAGTCTTTTGAAGAGCTGCAACTTGAATACAAACTCAGCACTCGAGAATACTTTCGGTACCTACAGGTCCGACACGCTCTTTCCTCTGTTTTTCCGGCCGGCACGCTCGTTCCAGAATCCTCACCCCTGGAGGACAGAGTACTCGACGGCCATGTCCTGGACAGTACGATCTCAATAATATATAAAAAGCTGATAAATGATCGGGCGGACCTCCTTCTACAGCTCCGTACGGCTTGGACCAGCGATGGACTGGAACTTGATGATGAGGACTGGCAGGCGGCGATATCCTCCCCGAAGGAGGTAGCAATCTCGGCCCGTCTGAGATTGGTGCAGTTGAAAATCCTACACCGAGTGTACATGACGGGTCCTCGCTTGTTACGTATGGGGTATGCTTCGGATGACTTGTGTAAGCGCGGGTGTGGAATGGTGGGTACATTCCTCCATATTTTGTGGGAGTGTCCGGCGGTGGTGTCTTATTGGAATTGTGTGCATGGTGTTATGGCCGAAGTGACGGGTGTTTCGCTTTTGCCTGAGGCCCGCAGGTGTCTATTAAATGTGTGGGAGCCCAATGATTATAATGTAGCACAGACGCAGTGGGCCACCTTGGGTAATATGATAGCTAAGCGTGACATTGCGCAATTGTGGGCATCGTCGAGGGCACCCAGTCTGTCGGCCTGGTCCAGAAACATGGACTGGTGCACGTTCCGTGAAAAAACAGTCTACATTGCTCGGGGCAGGCCCAAGAAGTGGGGGAGGGTGTGGAATCAGTGGAACCAGTATTGTGGTGAAATGTGTACTCCCCCCTTTGTGCCTCCACCGGAGGTGTTACACTCCCCTTAGCGTGATGTTCCTTCTAGTCTGGATTTTAGTCTATGTATTGCTGGCTCGCTCTCCCTCCCCTTTTCCCCTCCAGTCTGCTCTTCCGATAGCTTTTTAACTTCACTTGCTACTATGTAACAGTTGTGGATGTGGTACTCCCTCCCCAGAAGGATTACTTGTGTATCAGCCTTGCGTTTAGCCTCCGCACTTATTTTCTTAATTTTTGGTTGGTTGGTTTTCAAAAAACACAAAACAAAGACCTTACTCCTCCTGTAATTTAATGTATGACATGACATGTTTGTTTATTTGCCGCCGGACGCTAGGGTTGTCGGCTGAAGGGCTGTGTACTCACTCATCCTGCTATGATAGTTGGAAATGTTGCCAGCCGACCCTATGTGGCTGTATGATTGCTATTGTATGTCCATGTTTATCAATAAAGGTTTTTTTAAAAAAAAAAAAGAAAGTTAACATTTTCTTCCTTAACCTTTCAGTGCCTCCTCTTGTCCCTAGAATAGGTCTGGGTTGGATGACAGTTGGGCTTTGTGGATTCACTCTAGACGGTCACACACATAGGAAGCTGAGATGTGCCCTGCATATCCTGATGGCCCATCACCAGGCTGATGTGCCTTCCAGAGCTAGAGTGCTTGGAGAAGTTGACACTTGCACCTGAATAGGGCTGTGCCTGTCCCCTCAGAAAGCAGTCTCCACTACCCTGTAGTGTGTCTGGAGTCAGGGCCAGGAAGGGCAGAGTCCTGTGCACTAAAAAGACCTTTCTTTGAAGCTTGCCTACTTCAAAGGCTGAAATGGGTATAAGTACTGGACCTCGGACACCTTACACTCAAACACTTCTGGATTGAGGACATTTTGCCTGGAAGAAGAGCTGTGTTGCTGTCAGGAGGGCTTGCCTGTTTGCTAAGCCGTGCTGGCCTGCTGCTGCTGCTTCTGTCCTGGGAGTGAAAGGACTAGAATTTGCTTTGCTTTCTATATTTTGCTTTCACTGTTTCTACAAGGGCTTGAGTTGAGCTTGCCTCCTGTACAAAGCGTCAGGGTCATCAAAGACTTCCCCTGCAGCATCAGAGCTTTTCTGCTGAGAGCCCTACTCTGCCAAAAGGTGCCAAATCCTGTTCCTGGACCCTTGGAAATAAATCTACTGTGTTCAACAAGAAAAAACCGGCAAATCTGCGTCAAGCTTGGCTCTCAACACTTCATTGACCCACCAATGCCAGAGGAATCGACGTTATGCTGCCCATGCAGCATCACCTCCGCTGTACCTTGCAACGTCCTGAGCAGACATGCCAATAACCAGCACAGACAGTAAGGAACAGATGCTGCACCACCCCAGCGATGCCTCACCTCCCTGGTGCTTCGCAACATCTTTGACTGGTCATTGTTTCCAAGGTACTGTAACTGAGGTATGTATTACTCCATGTACGGCCCCACTCCATTGCTGTCCACCCCGAATTTTGAAATTCAACTCTGTGAACCATGTCATTATAACAGCAGTTGCAGCTATTGTGTTTCTAAGCGCTATAACTGCATTTACTGTTCGAGAATTTGTATTTGGATTTGTGTATGTTGGATTTTTGACGTTTTGCTATTGTTTTGAGATAAATACAGACTATTTTTGTGTAGAGTACTTTTGTGGTATTTTTACTGTGATATTGTGTGTGTGTACAAATACTTTGCACATTTCCACAGAGGATAATGACTGCTCTTGCCAAGCTACCAAGGGTGTGAGCACTGGTTATTCTGAGGGTGTAACTTTCTTCCCCTGGCTAGATTGCGAGTCCCTGCTTGGACAGTGTGCAAACCACTGCCAACCAGAGACCCAATTTGTAACAGATGTACATTAATATTACAATGTGTTTGTTTCAAATACCATTATCTTAACCCACTTTAATTTCATTAATTGTTTACCAAATACAAGCAATTAGTATTCATGTAAAGGAACCTACCCAGTTCATGAGGAAGCTCATGACAAAATACAGCAACAGATGTACTTATTCCACCTGTCAATCCAGCACTAAAGGCAGCACCTGTAAAAATTGTTAACAAATTAACTTTCAGAATTTATTTTGTCTTTAATCTACTAATACATTCCAAGATTAATTTTCAATGAGATAGGATTTCTTTTACTAATCTGATCACATTTTCTTAGAAATAGGGCAGAGTAAGCTTAAGAAAATATTTATTGCTTCAATTAAAGAGCTAAATGTGTATTTAAGGGATGAATCAAAACCTAAACACCAGTGAAATGACCAATAGTGTTTTCCTATGCAACCACATACTATTCATATGCTTGAATATGCTATCCTTTGTGCAACAGACATATATATGCTACATACATAATTTTACTAGTGATGTAATACCCAGAGCTCTAAGGTTTCCCCAATTCCATTAGCCAATAACTCATTAAGTCCATGTTTTCGTCTTTGCATTTTGATACATTAGAAATTCAGCACAAGTACCAGTATAGACAGAAATAACTCTAGACAGGGAGAAGAATTCTTGAACTGAATCATGAAACCTCGACACTGGGGTCATATGTGATGTGAAATCATAATAAGCGCAATTAAGGGAGGTTGTGGGCGCATAAATATACAAGAATCAAAAGCAACCCATAACACAATGAAAAAAGTGTTTCACCCCAGTGAAGTTCAATAATAACTGTGATTATACAAGTTCATATACTGGAAACAAACAACTAAGATCACAGTAATGTAGCTGGGCAAATACAAGTTTAACACCCAGAGCTCCTCCTTCACTTTATGGGGCCTTATCGCCTGCTGCAGCATCAACAATATTTTGAGCTTGTCAACGACTTAAGAGGTCATCATCAGGACAGTGAAAATATTTGAGGATTAAGTTGTAGATGTTAAACTGTATATGTCTGGCTACATTACTTTTATAATAGTCGCTTGTTTTTATATATACACACATATGCACAATCAATCAGTCATGTGAAGGCAATCTTTTCTTTCAACACATTTGGGTCCGGTTAAAAGTTTGGTGGGTGGCCTGCCGTCCACAAGTGAGTGGAGATAATAACCTTTGCTACCCAGGCCGATTACAGCCTGCCATATTATGTGATCTATGAGTGTCTGGCAGAGATCTCTATGCCTAGACTACAGTGGCTCGTCTGAAGGCACTGAATGTTTGCTGGGCCGACGCAATGTTTCATGCAGCAGCTCAGTAAACTTTTTGGTTTTACAAAAACGAACATTCTTTCAGGATGAGGGGAGTCCTGTTTCTTTTCAGGGCCACCAGGCTTTTTCTGTCTGCCCTGCTGAGAAAACAAAATACATCAGACAGTCCCATCTGAATAGGGTGGACGGTCTGATGTACTTACAACAACAAATCGAGGTCCGTTGGGCAGCCGGTGTAAGAATTCCACTGGTGGAATCAGCGGGGGGATCATGCTGGTGGTAAATTGCTGGTTTGCCCGACCATAAATAAAGTGGGTGGACCATGAGTTTGGTGGCCCGGTATCTCCACCATATTTGTGGCAGATTAAACAGACTTCCAAAATCGAAATCATTCCGTCGTAATTAAAACAATGGAACTAAAGAAAACCCTGGAAGAATCCCAAAGCAGATCTAAAGTATTAAAGATTTTACTCTACATTTTGGTGCAAAAGACGTTTCATGCACCACTTCAAAAAAGCCCCATTCGCCTTCATCTTCAATTCTGCTCATGCCTAATCGTGTGCTTTGGTTCATTAATTTTTTTCAGCAACTGCAGGAAAGTAGGATCTGCTTCTTATGGTTACCCCCACTTTTTGATTGATGTTACCCTGTTTTTGACTAGTCCAACTGGGATCCGGCTAATCAGGACCCCAGTCTATCTGCCTTCTCCCTACAATGTTATGTCATGTACTTAGGTACACTCCAGATTGGATACTGGTGTACCCTTGTCAGTCCCTAGTATATGGTACCCATGTACCCAGGGCATAGGTTCCCCAAAGGTCTCCCATGGGCTGAAACATGCATTATGCCACCCATGAGAGGCCATGCAAAATGGAACTACAGGCCTGCCCTTGCAGCCTGCGTAAGATAGTGCATGCACCACTTTCTTTAGATATAGGTTTACTATATCTATAGGTCACTACACTTAAAACTTATAAGTCACTCCTATATCAGGCCGCGACAATCCTGATGGCAGGGTGCTGAGTTTTACGTGAGAGAGGGCCCCTGCATGAGCAGAGCCCCTCTGCAGTCCTCGGAGAACATTTGCCTGGGGTGTTGGTGATGCAGCCCGACATATAGGTAGAGGGGCATTATATGCTCACGTAAAATGCGATCTCGAAAACGGCTGCAATAAAACATGTTGTGTTTGGTATTAAACTCCTTGGAATCATACCTACACACCAGTAACTGGTGTGGGAGGTATGGTTCCACCCTCCTGAAGCAAGCTTCGTGGGGTTACTTGTCTTTCCGGTACCAGCCTTCTCGACCTGGGCAGCAAAAAATGGTTGCTGCCGACCAAGGACACATTTCTGCCCTCCTACTGCTGAGCCAAGATCGAGCAGGGGAAGGCAGGACACTAGGCATCCTGTCACAAGGAAGTGTGACCACCTACCAGACAGGATTTAGTTTATTGGGGCTGGTTGGGGGCACAAACAAAGTGCCTGAAAGTCTGCATCAGGGGAACACTTAGCATCCCTGTGCATAGTCCAGTTCAAACCAGTCCTGGGAGCCATTGGCTCCTGCTGTGGCGCGAAACTGGACAAAGGACATGGGAGTATCCTCCAGACGGTCCGGATCCTCAAATGGGAGGGTCCGCTGAATCTGTCCAACCCTCTCCCATTGGTACAAAAGGTCTTACCTGGCTGTAGGACCCTAGATTCGACGTGGACAAGATTCTGATCAAGAAACTACTGAACTTCAATCGTCCGGTCACTCTGGACTTCGCTGGATTACGAATGAGCCCGACATCAACTTGCTCTCCATCCAAAGCATCGTCTGTGCCCATGCACAATACAGGTTCTGTGGAGGACCTATTGAGCATCAAGGACATCTGATGTATCTCCTTTGGGAGAAGGAGTCACTCCCCTGCATTTGCAGGCACCGTAACGCAACTGACCGGTCTGCTGATCCTGCACTCCTGCAGATTCCAGAGGCTCCAGTAACACAGGATGTGGGTTCCTAGGTTCCTTAAAGTTGAACTGCACTCTCACCAAGTTTGAGGCCAGTATCCCTCGTAGAGACCGCATAACCTGAACCCCTGTGCAAAGCATACTTTTGCAATTGCATACGCTTGCTGGCGTTCCCCAAGACTTTGTGAAACTGCTAGAGGTCCCCTCGCGACTCCTGTGGATTCAGCCTGTGGGTCCATTTGAAGGACATAGGAACTAGTAGTGTACGCATAAAAATGCTAATACATCCCCAGATGATGATGATGATGATGATGATGATGATGATGATGATGATTCAAAAAGTTGTTGTCCAAATACTATTTATTATTCAATAGTTTTCATGATGATTTTTTCGGTGATATTAACATCATATCAATCCAATATATGATTCTGATCCCTTTAGAGTAGAAGATAAATGCGAACTCCTCCAATGCATTTCGGGCGAGGTGCCCTTTGTCACGGAGTGCTGAAAGGAAGACGGGTCATGGTCAGGATATGGGTAGCGGGAACACGGGAAAACTACTGGTTAAGTGCCGATCAATGGGAGTGCGTGGTCTCTGTACACTCTATGGTTAGTGCGGGAAGTGGTTCGAGTTGTGATCTAGGGAAGTGGAAAAAGATACGGGGGTCGAGGGAGTAAGCAGAAGCGTGTGTGGAATTTAAGTCGCGTGAGGGAAACAAAACGGGGCGTTTTAACGCGGGCGCGTGTAAAGTGCTGGAGGCTTGCATTTGAAGGACAACACTAATTTTCTTGGGCTCCCCTGGTTGCTCCAGGCCTGCCCTGACTCCCCTTGCTGTGGCGAGTCTCCTTGCCGGGCCAGACCGTGACCTTCCTCGACCTTCTTCTTGGGTTGCAGCTGCCAAGGCTTGTTGCTGCTCCCGCCAGACACCGAACCCTCAGCACTCGCCATCATTCGTGGGACAGCTTGTATCCAGCTCCTGGTTATCTTCGACGTCTCCTGGTCCGAGTGGCTGCAGAGTCAAGGTCTCCTTCATTGCACCTGAAGCACCCTATGACAGTGGGCATTCGTCTATCGAGCCCTTGGTCACTCCTGAGTAACCCAGACCCTGTCCCCTCTGCTTTCAGGTTTCTTCCTCCAAGAACCCCCCTGTGGGTTAAACTGGAAACTTTTCTTCTTTCCTGCGGTGGCATTTCTTTGAAGACTCCCATTGAGAATGACAGCGGTTTCCGACGCCACTCCGCTCCTATGCACCCGGCTTCTCTGGGATAGGTAACTCTGGTACCTCGGAATGCATGGGCGGGGTGGATCTCCAACCTTCTAGGCTCTAAAAGGTTGGTTCATATCCCATTGGGAAGGGTCCTTAACCCCTTCCCTGCTCATGACGAGCTCAGCTCATCATGAGGCACAGTGGAGCTGTGCTTATGACGAGCTGAGCTCGTCATGATCCATGGACTATTTCAATTTCCAGCACAGGAGGGGAAAACCATTAGCAGCCAAGGTGTTAAACAAGAACAAAGTTACTTACCTGTAACTTTGGTTATCCAGTATTGGAAACTTTCATAGATTCCCATGCTTGTATCATTCTCCGTCGTTGGAATGGGAGTCCCCGGTATACATAAAAAAGCAATAGAAACCATTACCAAAATAGGGCCTAGGCCCATTCTTGTTTTGCAACCTATCCACATCTTTTTGTAAAAGAGACCAAAAAAAATGAACAACCAATCAGATTAGCCTCACTCCTTAGAACCCTAGCGAGAAAAGCACAGAACCTCAGATTTTCGTAGCTGTTGTGTAACCACAACACTGAAGAAGCTAGAGGCTGAGCACCACTACTGAAAGAGGTTCCTCCGGACTGCTTGCCCAACTACTGTGTCACTCTGCGTTGCAGCATCCAGGCAGTAATGCCTCGTAAACGTATGGGTACTGCTCCAGGTCGTCGCCCTGCAGATCTCCCAGATAGGAACTCTGGCAAAGAGAGCTGTCGAAGAAGAAATCGCCCTCCTGGAGTGAGCACGGATCCGACTTTCCAGGGGCTTACCTGCTGCTCTGTGACAATACTGGATAGCCCTGGTAATCCAATGAGCAATCCTTTGCTTGGAAAGGGGAAAGCCCTTACTAGGGTCACTAAAGGACACAAATAGTTGAGAAGACTTCCTGAAGTCCTTAGTACGTGGGAGATAGAATTTTAAGCACCTCTGAATGTCCAGTCAGTTAAGTGCCTTTTCTGCCAGAGTAGCCGGTTGAGGGAAAAAAGTTTTAAGTATAACTGGTTCATTCAAATGAAAGTCTGAAGGCACTTTCGATATGAACTTTGGGTTGGTACGCATTATCACTGTACCCTTTTTGAACTGGTGAAAAGGTTCCTGAATGATAAGAGCCTGCAATTCACCCACTTGTCTAGCCGAAGTCAAGGATAGCAGAAGTGCTATCTTCCAGGAGAGGAATTACAACTCTGCCCGGTGAACAGGTTTGAAGGGAGGCTTCATGAGTTGGGCGAGAACCAAGTCCAAGTTAAGATGCCAAAGAGGAGGAGACGGCTTGACTGGAGGAAAAACTCTGAAAAGGCCCTTGAGAAACTGTTTAATTATCAGTGGCGACCAGAGGGAAAGACCTGAAGATGTCTGTCTGAAGTGAGAGATGGCTGCAAGATGCACCTTAATGGAAGAGTGAGCCAGTCCTGATTTTGCCAATGAAAGAATGTATGGAAGAACTTCATGCGATTCAGACTAAAAAGGATGGACACCCTTTTGCTGGTACCAAATGCAAAAACGCTTCCACTTCAACTAGCATGTCTTGTTGGTACTTGGGCCTCTCGTGTCTGAGAGAGAACGTCTCTACATTCTGTTGAAAGGGTCAAACCAAGAAATTCTCGCTAGTCTGGAGCCATGCCGACAGCTGCAGAGTTTGCGGATCCGGATGCCAGGTTTGGCCCTGGGACATCATCAGCAGCGAAGGAATCGGCTGCAAAGGAAGTGGAAGGTCCAGGGAGAGAAGGTGCAGTTCTGTGAACCAAAACTATCGGCCAATGCAGGAGCTATCAGAATCATCTTGCAGGGTTCCGTTTTGAGTTTCCTGAGAATCCTGGAGATCAGAGGAATGGGGAAAAAGCGTAAACAAATGCGCTTGACCAGGTCATCGAAAGCATATTCCCCAACGATCCCGGATGGTGAAGCCTGCTTGCGTCAAATCGGCATTTCTTGTTTTCCGGTGTGGGAAAGATCTATGGATCCATGAGCAAAAGACCTTCTGTAGAGTGGAGGGGTCGAGTTCCCATTCGTGGCTGACCTATTTCAGTCTGCTCAGCGTGTCCACTGCCTTTTTGAGAACGCCTGGAAGGTGCTCCGGCTTGAGTGATAGCCCCTGC
This sequence comes from Lissotriton vulgaris, assembly GCF_964263255.1. Lineage (NCBI taxonomy): Eukaryota > Metazoa > Chordata > Amphibia > Caudata > Salamandridae > Lissotriton > Lissotriton vulgaris. The sequence continues at coordinate 503,540,782 of NC_141687.1, read as the reverse complement.
TGAATTGCCAATTCCCAGATTGTCTGGACTTCTTGTGACAAAAGTCGAGATCTGGTGTCGCCTTCCTTGTGTATATAATGCACGACCGTCATATTGTCTGTACGTATTAGAACTGCAGACTGCTTTATTCGCAGAAGAAAAACCTGCAAGGCCAGGCGAATCTCTCTGATCTCCAGCAGATTGATATGTAGAAGACGATGCTGGGGTAGCCAAGGGCCGCTTACATGAAGATCTTGCAAGACTGCTCCCCAGCCCTCCAGCAAAGCGTCTGTAGGAAAGACCCTGAGAAATGTTTTCCTCACTCGTCCACCATGATGCAGCGCCACTCATGTCCACGGTAACTGAGATCTTGTCGTCGAAGGATCAGTCGACTTGGCACCACTGCAGGTCCAACTCCTCCTGGAGAGGACACATCCGCAACCTGCAGTGAGGGATCAGAGTGATTCAGGAGGCAATGGACCCTAGGAGGGACTTGTAAAGGTAAACTGAAAGTGACTGTCTTTTTAACAGCAGACGGGCCATGGCCATTAGCTTTTCTTGCCTTTCCGGGGTCGGAAAAGCTTTGTTGATGGACGTGTCCAGAATGGCTCCCAGAAATCTGGCTGTTCTGGATGGACAGAGAGATGACTTTTCTGTGTTGCGAGTTAGTCTGAGATTGTTGAACAGGCATGTGCATGCTATGAATGATTCTTTTGCTGCGTGCTAGGAAGGTGCCTTCAGCAACCAGTCGTCCAGGTAAGGGAAGACCTGATACTGTTCTTTTCGTAGAAAAATTGCTACCGGAGCAAACACCTTTGTGATGATCCGCGGAGCAGATCGGAGACCAAAAGGTAGGACCTTGAACTGAAAGTGGCTCTTGGCTACTGTTAAGAGAAGAAACCGCCTGTGGGCTGGATGTACGGGTACGTGAAAATAAGAATCCTCTAGATCCAATGTGGCCATGAGTTGTGAAGACGAACGTTTTTCTGCAGAAAAAACATCCAAAATGATTGCATTTTTGAGATAGGTGTTGAGCTCTCTCAGATCTAGAATAGGGCGCCACTTTTCTAAAGTCTTCCGGACCAGGAAGAACCGGGAATGGAAAAGCTCTCGCCGCTGAAACATAGGGACCAGTTCCATCGCTCCTTTGAGGAGCATTTGGTGGACTTCCAATTGTAGAAGACAGAGATGTTTTGACACAGTGGCGCGAGGGGGCTTGGTAGGTGGAGCTAGGACAAACTCCAGAGTCTGGCCGCATTGAATGATCTTCAGCACCCAACGGTCCGATGTTATTTCTTGCCAGTTATGGAGGTAATGTGATATTCTGCCTCCCACTGTTGTTACAGGAGGAGAATGGAAAGTAGTAAGAGCCAGCAAGCCGCTATTGATGCTTCGAGGAGTCCCTCCCCTAGCGGCCTTGTCTTCCTCTGTTAGACGATCTAGAGAAAGAAGAGGATTGATTTTGCCACTGGTTATACCTCAGCCGGTAAGATTGCAAATTTGATCCATACGAGGAATACCGTTGTTGCTGGTACCCTCTTCTTTATGTGGCATTACCTCGCCCTCTGGCCCCGCTGAAGGGGACATTGCGGTACTGCAGAGTCCCTAAGGATTTTGCAGTCTCTGTGTCTTTTTTGGTGTCCTGGAGCGCATCATCAATATATTTCCCAGGGTGGCTTAGGCGCGGATGTGATCGGGAGCGGACCTCGGGGCTCCTCCACGGCCGACCTCAGCAGCCATAAATCCTGGAAGTTAAAACGGGCCCCCGGCACTGAAAACCGTGTCGGAACGTCTCGGGCCCGTATTGGTGCTGACTGTGATACCACTGCAGACGGCTGCGACAAGCTACGAGGACATTTCCCCGGCACGGGGACCCGCTGCGTTAAACCCCAAAATGGCGGCCCCCTCTGGCATGACAGTCGTCTGACTAGGGGGGTGACGGCAGCGGCTCGTGGAGGTCCTGGAAGCACCCCCGCCTGCGGGCGCCATTGGCCGCGGACAGGAGCTACCTTAACGGGGCATCAGCGGTGAGGAGGTATCGAGGGACAGGGGGCCTGAGCAAATATCTTTTGGCCGGTCGACTGCAGCTGCTTGACTTCAAGATGGCGGCGCCCGGGACATGGATTGAGCTGCAATGAGGCCTTCAATGCTTGACCCCTACTACTACACCAGCGGCGATTGGGGGTATTACTTGAACTAAGAGCCCTACCGTGCCACAGCCTGAGCTATACTTGGGGTGCAGGGGACGACTGCCTGCTGAGCGATACGGAGGTTCCTTGGGAGTGCTTGGAGGCCGAGAAACGCTGCAGGGGCAAACCGCGCGACAACCCATAGGACATCCGAGGTGGGCCTAGTTGCAGTGGCCCTGTCCAGAATAAGACGCTTGTGGGCTGGAGGCCGCTGCTGCAAACTAAGTGGGTCATCGACAGGGACTCTCTGCGGGGCCTGAGTAGGTGACTCCTGGGACCGGTCACTGGGTAGAGCGGAGGGAGGGATTACCAGCGGCACGAGGGCCCCCTCCTGGGAATCACTGCTGTCGTGGAGGACCTGAGAGCCGGAACAGGACGGACGGGCTCTGCTGACCGACTAAAGCTCGGGAAGCCTGGGGCCTAGCTGCACGGGCCTGTAGCGGAGCCGGGGACCGTGACTCTTCGTTCTGACATCGGAGGGTCCCAGCTGGAAGAAGGCGAAGGTCAGGGCTCTACTTAAAAAACCGAATCTAGACCCCCTCAACCTCTCCAACTTTAGGCCAATTTCCCTCCTCCCATGCACCAGCAAGATAACAGAAAAATTCATCAACTCCCAGCTGTCCAACTATCTCGAGACCAACGAATTACTCAAATCCTCACAGACAGGCTTCCGCCCGGGTCAGGGCACTGAAACCACGATGCGGACGGTAGTCGAGGAGGCCAAGAAGATCATGGACACAGGAGGATCAGTGGCAGTGATCCTCCTGGACCTAAGCACGGCCTTCGACACGGTCAACCATCAGATCCTGGCCCAGCGACTTAGCGATCTTGGGATTTCAGGCCTCGCCTTATCTTGGCTGAAATCATTTCTGCAAGACCGCTCATTCCAGGTCATAGAGGGCAACTATTCATCTAAAGAGACCCCTGTACGTTGTGGAGTGCCACAGGGCACCTCTTTGAGCCCTACACTCTTCAACGTATACATGTCCCCCCTGGAACAGATAGTCACCCCACATGGGATAAAACTCCTGACATACGCAGACGATACGCAGCTGGTGGTTTGCCTCACTCAGCAAAAAAATCCCAACATCGACCTCTACTCCTGCCTGACTGACATTGTCAGCTGGATGGATAGATCCCACTTAAAGCTTAACAGCGACAAGACGGAGATCATGGTGATGGGGAATCAAGCCCATCTCCTCACAGACTCACTCTGGCCCCCTTGCATGGGTAAACCTCCAACCCCTAAACCCGAGATTAAAAGCCTCAGTTTATAGCTGGGCAAAAATCTCACCATGCAAACCCAAGCAAGAAAAACGGCCGTTGTCTGCTTTGGTCTCCTGCGCTCCACCCGAAAAATCCTACCACTACTCCCTTTCCAGTCAAGGAAACTTCTGATACAGGGTCTCATCTTATCAAGGTTGGACTACGGTAACGCACTGTACCTGGGTGCACCACGAAAAGTCACTACCAAACTACAGGTAGTTCAAAATGCCGCCGCCAGGATTCTGACTAACACCAAGAACCGCTGCTCAGCTAAACCAGCCATGCGAGCGCTGCACTGGCTGCCCGTCATGGAAAGAGTGCAGTTTAAATCACTCTGCCTCACACACAAAATTCTTAACGGGAAAGCCCCCCCTTTCCCATACTCAGAGATCTGGTTACTCCCTATACCCCCTCCAGACCCCTCCGATCATCCAATGCCCACCTAACTAAACTACCCAAAATCCATAGAGCACGATCAAGAGGCAGACGCTTCTCTTACAATGCGTCCAAAATGTGGAATTCCCTCCCCTCTGACCTCCGGGCCCAACCCAATCTTCTGACATTTCGAAAATCCTTGAAGACATGGCTGTTCCCGTGAGCTTCTCTCCCTCTTTTTCCATCTGTACTTGTTCAGCGATGGGACGCTCACGGGCAGCTATGAGCTCTAGAAATCCGGTAACATTAACATTAACAGCCCTTATTGGAGCGGGGCAAGTGCTTGGGGCCTCCTCGGAGCGATTGGTGTCAGTGGGGCATGGTACTCGCAATGGGCAGAACATCCAGGAAAAAGGGGCTCGAGGTGTTGCGATTAGAAGACGTGGAGCAGCACCCAGAGGATGAAGAGGGTGACGCGCAGCGGCAAAGGGTGGATAGGAATGGAGACCCCACGTTGGGGGAAATAATGTAGGCCATCGTGGCCTGTCGGGAGGCGCTTGAGAAGAGAATGGACGCTATTGGATCAGACCTCTCCCTCCTGAAGGATGACCATCGGAAGCTTAAGGAGAAGGTGGCGACTCACTAAACCACTTTGAAGGACATTCCGGACACAGTGGCTGCCCTCCGCCAATCGCTGAATGAAGTCACACGCATGGTGAAAGTGCTGGAGGTACGAGCGGAGGACAATGAGGGGCGCTCAAGACGCAACAACCTCCGCATAGTGGGGATCCCCGAGCGAGAAGAAGGGGCGGATGCGGTCCAATTCTTGGAAAGCTGGTTGAGAACGGAGGTGGCACCGGAGGGCCTATCTCCATTCTATACTTGGAGTGGGCGCATAGGGTTCCGGCTCGTCCTCTTAAACCTGGAGCACCGCCGCGTCCAATAGTGGGGAGACTGTTGCATTACCGCGACCAAGACTTTATCCTGAAGATGGCTCGTGAACAGCAGAATTTACAAATAGGGAACAGTAGGGTGCTGATATTCCCGGATTATACCAGGGAGGTCCAGCGCCAACGCTCATCCTTCCTGGCTGTTAGGAAAAAGCTACGGCAGCTCCATCTCCCCTATGCTATGCTGTTTCCGGCACGGCTGCGGGTGTCTGCAGAAGAGAAGACCCACTTCTTCCTTACACCGCAAGCAGCGTGAGAGTGGCTGGAAGCTCGTGATGGCGCGACTGCGCACACCTCCCGGATGTCATCGCCTTGGGAACAACAGACGAGGTCTGTGCTACAGGGGAAGCCCGCTTCTCTGGTGGATCAGCGACAGGAACGAGATAGAGCGGTACAGGCGGTGGCGGCCATCAGTCAGGGCGTGGTCAGCCCGGCGAGCACTGCTTCTGACGTCGAGAAGAGTGGAACGGAAAGTCCGGGATCTGGTGACGCCCAGGGGCTATCGGACTTGGAGATGCCGGACGTTACCCCGCAGACAGCTGATGGGGTTTTTGGGTGAGGGGGCTGCAGCAGAACTGCAGGGACCATGCTACAAGGTCAGTTGTGCTGGCAGGGATCGGGGCCGATCTGATGGGGGGCCCCCAACTCTCCTGGATTGCCGGGGGGCCCAACGGGCCATGTCGACTTCCAAGAAGGCGGGGGGGGCCGGGATGGGTTCTGGGGCATTGTGCGTGAGCCACACGTTACCTCCTAGTTACGTTCAGGAATACGACCAGTTTGGTTTGGATGGGAACTTGTTTTTGTATGCCTGTCCTGGGGTGTGGGAGTTGGGTGCAGTTTGATGGTTGGGTGGGAAGGGGTGTGTCAGACATGTCACTGGGGGGGTCTTAGAAGAGCGAATACACATGTTGGATCCATGGGCACCTCCGTAAAGCTTAAGAATATGTCTTGGAACATCAGGGGAATGCACACCATGTTTCAGCGACACAAAATACATGCCTACCTAGTGCGGTGGGGAGTCCACATTGCACTGCTTCAGGAGACTTATCTGACTAAGGCAGAGGGAGTGGCATTGCAGCGCCGCTGGAGGGGGCAGGTATTCCACACCACTTACTCAGCTTACGCCAGGGGGGCATTGGTCTGGGTACGGGATGGGGGTACCATTCCAATGTGTACGTCAGGTGATTGACCCGGAGGGCAGGTATTCAATTGTTACGAGGCGTCTGGATGGGCGGGACATTACACTAGGGAGCATATATGCCCCCAATGTCGATCAGTCCTCCTTCTTTGTGCAACTCTCACAGAAATTGGCGGGGGAACTGGCGGGTCCCGTTCTCTTGGGGGGGGGGGGGGGACTTTAATTGTGTGACAGATGTAGACTTGGACCGTTCCCACCCACCACTCCCTGACGCCCCTGCTCACAGACTGGCGGAGGTCAGGAGGATTGGCAGCGGAGCTGGGGGCTTACAGATTCCAGGAGGGCCCATCACCCTGGGCAGCGCGACTACTCTTATTTTTCCGCAGTCCATGAGTTACACGTCCGGCTAGACGTGGCGCTGTGTTCCCCTGATGTCCATATAATGATCACGATGAGTGAATATTTTTCCAGGACCACTTCTGATCACAACCCCCTACTAGTGACCCTGAATTGGGTTCGCACTAGAACAGCAATTCCCAATTGGCGACTCCGGCCAGAGGTCTTGGAGGATCAGGTCTTCCGAGCCACCATTGATACTGCCATAGAGGACTACTTCCAGGTCAAAGTGGGCACTTCTTCCAGTCTGCACAATGAGTGGGATGCATTCAAAGCGGTGATCCGTGGGCGGTGCATTGGGGAGGTTGTGGGAGCGCGCAGAACTCTAATGAGCGAGGTGCAGCAGGCAGAATTACGGCTTCGGGAGAAAGAAAGAGAGACCGGAGCGGGAGGACCTTCAGGAGGGGCTATTGAAGGCAAAGGAAGAACTAGCATTACAGGAGGAGAGGCTGAGATGTTTTGATTATAGGGCATATCTGGTGCGGGCGCATGAGGAGCGCGACAAGTCAGGGGCACTGCTAGCGTGGTTGGCGAATCCGGCGCGCATGGGCACACAGATCCATGAACTACGGGAAGAGGGGACGACGACACACTATGGGCAGCAGGTCATAATGCGCAATTCCTGGATTACTATTCCACCCTTTATAGTAGCACGTTGGAGCCCAGGGAACTAGAGGAAGGGGATATCCTGTACATAGAGTTACCGCAGATCGAGGCTACAGAGGCAGAGACCCTGGGTCGGCCGATAGAATTGAACGAGGTCAGGGGAGCTCTCAAGCATATGGCCAAGAAGAAAACCCCAGGCATAGACGGACTTCCCTCAGAGTTCTACGTCTCTTATATCGACGTGCTAGCTCCGCAGCTTGTGTCTCTTTATAATCGCTCAAAGCAAATGGGCTATCTGCTCGCTTCAACGAGGGAATCAGTGATCGTACCGCTCCTTAAACCGGAGTGGGACCGAACCGCGTATCGACCCCTACCGATGCTAAATATTGATAATGAAATACTGAGCGGTATTTTGGCCAGCCGCCTAGTGGTGCACATGACTACCCTGGTGCACGGAGACCAGTCTGGGTTCATCCCTACCCGAAACACCGCCATAAATATTCAGAGGCTTTGTCAGTTACTACATGAGGCGGGTGCAAGGGACGATGATGCGTGCGTCCTATCCATAGACATCGAAAAGGCCTTCGATAGTCTAGCGTGGCCATATCTGTTCTGAGGGCCTTTGGCTTGGGGGAGGAGTTTGTGACATGGACGAAGATCCTCTATTCTCGCTCGACGGCCAGGGTTCGAAGGGGGAGGGTGATCTCGGCTGCTTGCGACGTGGGCAGGGGGACGAGACAGGGCTGCCCGCTGTCTCCCCTTCTGTTCGCCCTGGCAATGGAGCCGATGGCTGTCCGGGCTCAGAAGGCGGGACATTATAGGGGTCTAGAGGGGATGGGTCAAAGGCACTATATTGCCCTGTACGCAGACGATTTGTTGATGTTCCTCGCCAATACTACGGATGAGCTTTGGAGAGCCCGGGATTTGCTGGAGAGACTGGGGAGAGTTGCGGGGCTCAAAGTCGATTGGGCCAAGACCTGCCTGTTTCCGATACGTGGAGAGCGCGGTGATCCCCCTGAGGGGGTAGATGTGCGATGGGAGGGTAGTTGTTTTCCGTATCTGGGGGTTAGACTTTACCACGAGGCAGCTGACCTCTTTGAGGGTAACATAGGGCGGGCCCTGCGCACCGTCAAGAGTAACCTTGACTTCTGGGCCTCTCTGCCTTTGTCAGTTGCGGGACGGATGGCATTATTAAAAAAGATAACCCTCCCCCGTTTACTTTATAATTTTTTTACCCTGCCGCTTTGGATACCTAGAAAGTATTTCGCCCAACTTAACTCTATGATTTCGAGCTTCTTGTGGGGAACGGGAAGACGGAGAGTAGCTCTGCTGATCATGATGCGTCAGCAACGAGAAGGGGGCTTAGCAGTGCCTGATTTCGAGGCTTACTACCATGCGGCCCAGTTTCGGTGGTTCGCACAGCAGCTGGCTGGGAAGCTGGGAATGGAGGCAGACCAGAGGGGCAGGGACATAGGCCTCCGGCACTTAAGTCGGATTTTGTTACAGCTTCCGGTGCGAGAAGAGGAGGTGTCTAGGGAGCTCTGGGTCCTGAGGCAGTGTTGGTGTAGGGCTCTACGACGGAATAAAGTGAGCCCAGCCTATGCCCCCGAGATTCCGGTATGGTTTTGCATGGAGCTTCCGCACGGAGAAGACTGGCAGCGGCTACATGAGTAGGAGGACCTGGGGATCTCTTCCATTGGCGATCTGTCTGAAGATCGTACGCTTCTACCATTTCAAGAGCTCATGCAGAGGCACATACTCCCTCCTCAAGACTTTCTCTTACACGCGGGTGTAACGGCCGCAGTGCGCAAGCACTGAAAAAAAGGGTTGGAGGAACCACGGGTCTTCCTCCTTTGCCAATATGTGGTCACCTCCGCAGGTAAGATCAAGTCGGCGACGTGTTTATATCAGAGGCTGACTCAGAGCTTGAGGACTCCTCTAGAGGAACTGCGTGTTAAGTGGGAAACTGACCTGGGAACGCCTACAGAGGAGAAACCCTGGGAATTGCTAATGGAACGGGCCTGGAAGTGTTCCCGCAATGCGAGATTTCAACATATCCAATACTATGTGTTTCATCAGGCGTATCTTACGCCTCACAAAATCAATGAGTTCTTTGGCTCACACACTACTTGCCCACGATGCAGACTGGAAGGTGTATTATTCATGCATATGTTCTGGGAGTGTCCATTGCTTTAGGGATACTGGGGGAGATACTGGCTAAATTGACAGAGGTGATGGAGAGGGACTTGCAGCATACTCCAGGGGTGTGTTTGTTACACTGGTTTCCCCACACTTCCCGCAACAAAACCTCCAGTAGGTTCCTGGACCTGGGATTAGTTCTAGGCAAGCGGGAACTCACCAGCCATTGGAAGGTGGCTACGGTCCCTAGTGTTGCGCGCTGGCTACGAGAATTTATAAAGTAGGCGGCCTGCGAGGGGACACTTCGACTCCAACTAGCTAGGAGGACTGAAAATGACAAATTGTGGGAAGCGGCGAGATCCTAGGTGGTAATGGTAGATCAGCGCAAAATCCAGACTGACGATGAGGACTGATTTCTCTAGCTATATGTGTCCGCTTTAATATATATGACTGCAACAACAGGTGGCAAGGAAAGAGAATGGGAGGGGGGCTGCACAGGAAGGTGGATGCGTCCTCTCAGAAGAGATGTGGGCTACGGTCCTGGGACTCGAATGGAGTGTGCGGAACACATAATGAGCAACAACTACGCTGTTAGGGATGCAACATGTCTGAGGGGACTGGGAAGGTAGGGTTAGGAGGGGTGGGGGAGATGGGGAAGGGGAGTAGAGCTGGGGGGGGGATGTTCTCTGCTCTCTGTTATGATGCATAGAGGCGGACAGTGCTGACACAAACAAGGAGCAACGGGATTCAGCCTGTAGGTCCATGCTTTAGATTAACTAGGATATGCCTCTTGCCACAGGAAAGGCCTCACCCATTATGGGGAACTGACTGACGGCCAAACAAATTTAGACGAGGTGCGGCAAACTTGTGATATGGACCCAACCACGAGGCAAATGTTATAATGCCAATGTACTATGTGGGAATATGCACAAGAAATGTTTGAACACAATGTGAAAATGTAATAAAGTTTGTTATAAAAAAAATCTATATATTTCCCAGAGAGCGCTTCCCCATCAAAGGGAAGATCCAAGATCTTGTTCTCGACCTCCGGACGGAACCATGTAGCCAGCAGCCAGCCTTGACGCTGAAGGACAGCTGCGCCCTCAAGGGAGCGTAACAGTCTTTGCAATGTCCATTGCACAGTCAATCACTTCAACCGACGTTACTTCTCCCTCCTGAATAATCTTCTTAGCCTCATTTTCGCATTTTCAGGTAATTGGTCCAGATATGGGGAAAGATTGCACCACATCTGGCGATCATAGCGACCAAGTATCGCTAAGGCGTTAGCAGCCCTGACCAACAGACTGGCATGGAAGAAAACCTCTTGCCCACGTTATCCAGGCGTCTGCCCTCTTTATATGGAGGGGTTGTGAGGGGAGCTGAAGGATTTCTCGACTTTCTATGGGCAGCCTAAGAAATAACAGAGTCTGGTTTAGGCTGACTGACCAAGCAGGCCAGACTATCGTCTGGAGCCTTATATTACTTCTCACTGCGAGGCAAAACTGGAATCACCGCAGCAGGATTCTTCATCACTTTTAACCCCTCATCCCAGACGTGACCAACAATAGGAATAGAGAAAACTGCTTTCCTGTAAGGTTCTTTGAAGTCATAGAGGAAGCATTCAGACTGCACTGTGTGCATGGGCTGCTCTAACCTCTTTGCGGCCCTCTCCATCAAATTATGGAAACCCCGTATGTCTGCAGGGGGGAGGGGTAGGGGGGAATCAAAGGGTGCTGGTGCAGGAGAAGCCGGATAAGAAATGACATAGTCATCCTACTCTGTGTCTGGATCTGGTATTGCGCCAGTGCTCTGGTCCTCATCAGATATGTTATCGTGAACGTGAGACACAAGAGGTGCTGTGTCTTAAGCCATAAGCATAGGCTCAGGCGTTGGCAATCTTGGGGTAACAGGCTGAGCAGGAGGAACAGAAGTACCTGGTACCACAATACCGCAATACCCAGCAACTTTCGCCCAAGTTCATTGTTGCCCTTCTTGGGTAAAATCTTGGAAGTCACATTATTTGGATTCTCACCAGGCTAGTTTTAGATCTGAACACTCCACGGAGTCTGTTATTTTAGCAGTCCTGGATGAATTACACAGGGGGGCCGACCACAGCTCTATGCAAGCTCTGGTACTCCTGGACCTTTCAGCGACCTTCGACACGGTCGACCACCGTCTGCTGGTCGACCGTGTTGAGAGTACAGGGATTCAGGGCCTCCTACTGAAATAGGTATCCTCCTTCCTCTGTGATCGTTTTCAAGCAGTTCGTCTAGCTGGCTTTCTCACGGAGAAAAGGAAGTTGACGTGCGGGGTTCCTCAGGGCTCATTGCGCTCTCCCCTCCTTTTTTATTTGTACATATTTCCTTTAATTTTGGCCCTTCAAAAAAGAGAGGTGGTTATACTTAATTGCGCTGATGACCTCCAGTTGGTGTTAAACGTTGACGCCTCCCCTTCATCTAGGGAAAGCTTCCAGTCTACCATGCTATTTATTAGCAACTGGATGAATGCGAACCATCTGAAGCTAAACCCCCATAAAACCGAACTGATTCTCACTGGTGGCCCAGTGAATCCTTGGAATTCCAACTTTTGACTGCAGTCACTGGGCTGCCCTCCATCGCCTGTCAGCTCGGTCAAGAGTTTGGGAATTGTGATTAGCAATGACCTTACGATGAAGGCACAGATAAGCACTGTGGTCTCCGCTTGTTTTTTTCATCTCTGGAGAATCCGCAAAATAAGTAGATATTTAAACACTGAGGCTAGGATTTTAGTCATACTGGCTCTGGTTATATCGCCTATTGATTATTCTAACTCTTTATATACCGGCATTACAGCTTACCAACTACGGCAGCTTCAAATAGTGCAGAACCAAGCCGCATGGCTTGTCTGTGGCCAACAGAAATCTTATCATGTAAAACTTCTGTTGAAAAAGCTACATTGGCTTCCAGTCACCCGACGATGCCTTTTCAAACTCGGCTGTACAATTTATAAAGCCCTCTCTGCCCGCGGCCCGGCTTTCATTTCATCTAAAGTACGGCGCTATGTTCTGTCCCGTGACTTACGGTCAGCAAACATGAATCTGCTGACTCCTTGTCCATACAAACGCAAAAAACAAGGAGGTTCAAGATTTTCATTTCTGGCACCACAATTTTGGAATTCTCTTTCTCCTGAATTGCGACTGTCTACTTCTTACACACAGTTTAGAAAGTCTCTTAAAACTTGGTTATTTGTCCAGGCCTATATTTGAAAGTTTATGTATTGTCACTGTAACTGATTGACTCCGCTTACCGCCAAGAAACCGCTGGTGAACATGCGCTTTATAAATTATTTTTAACATAACATAACACAACTGGAACTGGAGGTTGCGTTGCAAATCTCTTTCTGTAGTCCACAAGCATAGATTGCAAGTCCACTAGTAAGGAGGAAGGCATGGAGACCATCTCCTGCTGGCAGTCCTCTTGATAATCTGAGGAAGGAGCAAATTGCTGCTTCTCCCCGTAATCCTCTTCATAGTCTGTGTCCTGACACTTGACGTGTAATTGAGAAGGGCTATTTGCATAGGCAAAAGGACCATCATCTTAGTCAGATCCCTATTCTTCCAGGAGGAGTGCAGGAGGTAGAGGAGTCACCCTCCTGGGGGATGTCATGTCAGGCGTAATTTGGATCTTTGTGAAAGAAATAGAAGAGAGTGAGGAGGGCTTTTTGAAAGTCTTTGGAGCTGCAGGAGGAGAAGATGGAGGAACAGAGCTGGATTTCCTCTCTGATATCCCTCTCTTAGACAGTGCTTCCATCTCCTTTAAACCTCGTCGAGGAGATTTGCCAGGACTATGCCCTTCAAAACTATGAGAGGTCTTTTATAAGGCCTTACCAGGAAGTTCTTCAGAAGACGAAGGAGAGGTCTGCCCCTTTTTGCAAACCTTCTGGAAGATGTTGCGGAGAATGTGTTGTCACTGTCACTGGAAACTGGTTTCTTCCTTGAATTTGGCTTCTGGAGCCAGATCAAAAGACGGCCCTCACGGTCTCGCAGAGTTTTTGTAGAAAAAGTGCGGCATATTTTACAGTCTGCTGCCTTGTTGTCCGAATACAGACAGTAAATAAAATCTGTGTGCTTTTCCTTCACATACAACCTCTTCTTAGCAAAAGTTGCACAGGCTTTAAAGAGGGCTTTCTTCTCCTTATCAGACATCTTGACGCGGAGTCCAAGCAGGTCTTGAAGAAAATACTGGTGATAAACCTGTAGATTTAAGGATAATAGGAAAAAACTGAGCAGAGCTCAGTGGAGACTCCCTAGCACAACGTGTGGTAGAAAATCTGAGGTTCTGAGCTCCTCTCAGGAGGGTTCTAAGGGGTGAGGCTAATCTGATTGGTTTTTAATTTTTTTTGGTCTCTTTTAAAAAAAGAGGTGGATAGATTGCAAAACAAGAATGGGCCTAGGTCTGGGTTCTGTTTTGGTAAAGGTTGTTATTGCTATTATATGTATACCAGGGACTCCCATCCCGACAACGGGGAATGAATCAAGCATGGGAATCTATGAAAGTTCCAATACTGGAGTAAAAAAACTGCAACCACGACTCTCCCACTGACTTGTACATAGCACACAGTTGTATTCTCACACTGCACCCGTTCTCCGTGGGGCCCCTAATTACTCACCTTGGGTGGTTTCTTGGGGGCACAGCGTTTTTATAACCTCTAGATACTGGCTTGACTCGAGTCGCGGTTCATATACCACTATTTTAGAACATGGTTTGGTCTCCCCCTGAGCCCACTGTGAATTAGTGCTACCTACGTTTGTTTCTGTGCTACAGTATTGTGTGCTTTGTGTTTATCTGCGTGTAGAAGATACTGTGACATATTTAAGGTGTATTATAATAATAAAGATATGTTTTTATAACTACTGTGTGGTTCTCCTTTCATTTAACCAATACATTAAGGTTCTATTCTGGTAAAACAAGCTTCTTAACATTCCTTCAAGAAGCCTGAAGGCTGCTCTCCACAGCTACCACTTGGATAGCTTTCTAAGGTTATTTGACCTCTTAAATAACCATAAGGGTTGTGTGGACTTGCGTAAGGGGCCCACTTTAATTAGTGGACATCATATACCAGGCCAACTTCTCATAGCGGCTATTAGACATTCTTTATCTAGAGTCCTTCCCCCTCTTTTGCCATTTGATAATGCAGTGTATTTTGGCAACAAAACAATTAACTGTATGGAAAACAAATTCATTTTTAGGCTAATTTCTATTTATGAACAGTGACCTTGTAAGAACAAAAAAGAAAAAGGACCTATATATTTAGGCGGTCACCACTGGGAAGTTCTAGTTTAGGATTGTGTTTCCATAGGAAAAGCACTTTTTGTGGTGCTAATAACAATGGCACCGTTTGAATCTCCACGAAAATTTCAAAAAAGTGCTACCATTTGACTAGCTTGCCCATGGAAAGTTTCAGGGTGATGTGTCAAGTGGGGACCAAGACAAAAGGACGGTCCTAAGTTTTCTCCATTCATTTTTCCATTGCTGCCACCACCTCAACCAGGAAGTGGGGCAGCCATCAAAGGACGTGGGACTCTTGAGCCCTAAAAGAAAGTAAAAAAAAAAAAAAGAGAGAAATAATGAGGCAGGGTAGAGATAGCCTGACCCCCATTGGCCTGGTGGTGGAGTCCCAGAGGTACTCCGCCTTGTGCCAAAAACCTTTTTTTTTTTGCTGTAAATTTGCAGGAGAGCCATGAATCCATGGGGAAATAAAAAATGAAAAAATAGAGAAAAAATATCAAACAAGTGTGGGCTTCCACATCTGTTTAACAAAACCACCTCCGGGGGTAAGCCTGGTCCTGGGGGGATGACAGTTTTTAGTTTTGGGGGTGGGGGGCAGAGTGTTGCCCCCCCTCGTCCCCAAGGCTGTTTTTGGCCCCGGGTATCCCATCCCCAAGGCCTAACGTATTGGTAACAGGGAAGGGACCCCCTCCCTTGCAGCGCATTCAGCCCAGGGAGCCTGAAATATTTTTTTAGGGGAGGCTCCTGAGCCTCTAATGGCCCTGGGACCCCGTCCCCCAGAGGCGCTAAAGTAATTTAAAGGGAAGGGGGTTATGCGGCTCCCTTTCCCTGAGCCATAATGGCCCACGTGAACTCATCCCCCAGGGCTGGATCACATTCTGTGTCCTGGAGAGTCCACCTCCACGGGCAGGAAAACCTGTGTTTCTTTCTGCCTGGCAGGAGCATTTTTAAAACTGCCACCACGCGGGAGCAAACACAAAGTCTGCTCTCAGCTGGTGGGAGCTATGAAAATGCTCTCGCCGGCTGGGAGCAGACATTTGATCTCTTTTCCTGCCCTCACTGAAGCAGGCAGGGAAACAGATCAAAATATTGTTCCCTGCCAGAGGGAGCAGCATAAATAGCTACTCCCTCTGGGCGGAAGCAATGAAGGCTCCTGCTGCATGTAGGGAGTCGGCTGGGGCAGCTGGTGCCTTGATGGTCACCCTGTGGTCCCCAACAAATGTATGCTAGGTGCCCTCGGTGGGCACCAACCTTTATTGTTGCTGGCCTCAGGAAATGGGGTCCCGGGGCTGATAATGGCTTGGGGGAGCAAGCAGCACCCCCTCTCCTTTATTTTAAAGAGTGGACCCGGGGGATGGGGGTCACTCACCATGTCATGAGGGATGTAATAAGTGAGGTCATAAGAAGTGCACTGCAGGGGCACAAGTTATAGTTAGTTCAACTAACTAAAACATCTACATTTCACTGGTTTTGTACGAGTTAAATCTGAACCTAACTATAATGTCCCTGTAAACTTGTTTTTTTTCGGTGAATTTCTATGGTTTTTAAATTCTATTTCCCAACTATAATGACCCTGTAACACATTTTTTTTCTGTGAATTCTAAGTTTTTAAAGGCTTTTTTAAAATGTGAAGTAAGATGCCAATCGCAATGCACAGCGGGGCTGGAGTTGAACACAGGGCCTGGCATTGTGCTTCTCCACCCAAGCTTGCTGCTCCTGCCCCCCTCCTCTTTGCCATCCATCGTCCATGTCCATGACCCTGCTCCCTCATTACAGCCGTTTGTGGCCGTTGTTCTGCCACTACCTGCCCTAAAAGTAAGCCTGCTGCCCCATCCCCCTCCTCTCTACCCTCTGTTGTCCGAATCAATGCGCCAGCCCCTCCCTCCTACCCTGCATGGTCCAATGTCCAATGTACTGCCACTGCCTTCCATTTAGCTTGATGTCCTTGCTCACTCCTCCAGGCCTCTGTTCTCCAATTCTATGCAGCACCATTATCCTCCTGCTTAGCCTGCTGTCCCTACTCTCCTTCCCTCTGCCCTCTGATGTCGGTTAGCATTCCCTTGCTCCCTCCTTTCTGCCCACCATACTCCATGGGCTTGCCACCCTCCTATCTACTCTGAGTGTTCTGTTGAGCTGCCACTGCCCCTCCCACGTGCCTAGCATTGTCAGATGGCTGCTGCCTGTATCTGCCACCTCCACCCTGTCCAAGTTCCATGCCGCTAACCCCTCCAACCTGTCCTCCAATAAGGATTTTTTCAATGCTTTTAATCTATATGATAGCTAATTGAAAAAGATCCAGCAAGGGGAACAACATTCTTTCCTAAGCATGCAGAAAAGTAGGAAAACTAGATGGTATAGTAATCCTCATATACCATCAATATAATTGCCAACTCTAAACGAGATTAAATGTGCTGGTTATATGTAACTGGAAGCATTGCAAGACTGAAAGTGCAGCAAAACAAATTGTGTACCTCTGCTGCTATGTACCTTTAAATGATCGAAAGGTACAGAGTGTTGCATACAAAATAGGAGAAACTGATAAAACCAAAGAATACTAAAAAAAAGACTTTAGTGGCAGATTTTTAGTGATATTACGACTTACCTATTGCTAAACCGTCACTGAAGTTGTGCATGCCATCTCCCATGATGACCATCCAGGCTATACTGGCTATCCCAGCATCTTTCATGTCTTTTGATGAATGGCAGTGTCCGTGTGAATGGTGGGAGTGCTTATGCTTATGTGGCTTGTAATTGTTAGTCATGGTAGAATTGCCATGACTATGGTCATGATCGCCACCTTGGAACTCGTATTCGCGATTACTATGAGGGGAGCCATCTTTTTGATTATGATGCATGCTTTCTTCCTCTTCTACAGAGACATAGCTTTTAGAGAGGTATTCCTTCTGGCCTTCTACAGCAGTCAATTCTGATTCATTATGTTGTCCTTCAGCTCCAACAGAGTCATCCGCTCCTGCATCACACATAACAAATAAATAATATAATGGTGGCAACATGTTGAAACATTTACTAATTCTCCTACCAAAACAAAAAAAGAAACATTTAAGCCCACTTTTCACTATAATGATCTTCTCTTTTTATTTTACCATCACATTAATTACATACTATGCATATTCAAGAACATAATAAAGTACAGTTACAATTTTGTTTATGTTGTGCTCTCCATTACTAATCTTGACATCACCTTCTACTTACCATCCTCTACATTTAACCAAAACATCAACCTCTTTTTTATTATAGGTAAGCGAGCTCCCAGGCAATGACAATTCATCTGGGAGTTTACCCCGTAGTAGACACCTAACATAAAAGCTCACATTATAAACCGTTTCACCATACACCTGTAAAGCTAAATTTCAATTAACAATCTGGGAAACACTCTGCAGGATTATATGGAGTTTTCTGCTGCTTCCAACACATGCGTATAAATCAAACGTTTAAGATTGTTTACATTGAAGAATCGCCAACACCAGGTCCTATTACCAAGGACCTGAGAGTGGAAAACCATGACAACCTGTACCAGCAAGTTGTGAGCCTCTTAGCATGATATCAGAGACCCACCATTCTGAAGGAGCGAGCCATTTGTTTCCAGTAACTGGACAAAAAAATAGTTTCCTACATTTGAGCTGCCTCTCCTTCCTGTTCTGAAACTGCCCCAATGAAACAAAATTAAGTTATATTAATTTGTATAGCACACTAATTACCCAAGAGGGTTTACAGGAGCATGGCAGGTGTGTGGGTTTGTGGTTCCCTAGGTGCTTTTAGGAAGAGCCATGTCTTCAGCTTCTTGTGGAACTAAAGAAGTGAGGAGGAGGCTATGATGTGTTGAGGTAGGTCATTCAATGTCTTGGGTGCGATGTAGGAGAATTAGCGACCTGCAGTTTTACTTTTGCGGATGCAGGGAATGTGTGCAAATGAGAGTGAGTCAAAGCGTAGGTGTCTGGTAGGTTGGTGAAAGTGTATGCAGCTGTTCAGGTATTCTGGTCCTGTGTTGTGTAGGGCTTTGTATGTGTGCATGAGAAGTTTAAATATATTGGTATAGCTGATATTATTCATTTTCAAATTGAGAATTGTTCTTTTAAAAATATACATTAAAACAAAAAATATTAAGGTTCACTGCAACAAGAAGATAACAAAAATCCATTTAAAGTCATATAAATTATGTATGAGTAACAAACAGACTTTTAGTATAAATAAACTTTGATATTCATCAATCTCTTTGCGCCAATAACTGTCCTCTTCTTAACACGGTACCGTATTTACCTGCCAATGGTTTAAGCTGTAGCCATTCAGCATCTGACCTTCGATTCAGTTTGTGGTCCGAAAGTTTCCTTCCAATTGTTGCATCTTCAACCTTCAGTGTTTTTTTGAGCCGCATTTGTTTACCCTGAAATAGAAGTCAGAGCAGTTAATGACAGTTACAGAAAAGGAGGTAATAAAGTACAAAGTTACCTTCATTCAGAGTCTGTTCCTCTACTAGCGTACAGGCTTTTTTTCTATTCCCTCCATAGGGGTTATGGCATAATGGAAACTGGTAGAGCGCTTGCCTGAGGAAGTTTTAATGGGTGAACATCCTCAGCAAACAGAATAAAAACAGTGAGAGTAAAAGACTCTTGTGGGCTGATTAAAGGTCAGATCAACAATATCGCAAAACAGTGGCTGAAGATTACAGAGAAAAAGAAGCCAGTGGCTGCAAATGCTGAACTGGAGCCCCTTAAGGAAACTACAGAACACAGTATGTTTGCATTAACAGTTCAGGTTTCACATCAAAAAGAAGTTGATCATTGATTTATTCGACCATAGGCTAAAGGGTCGGAGGGAGATTATTGGGAGCGAGACGCACCTTGAGAAGCAGGAATTGAGTAAACGTGCCTAAACACTACTTCCGTTTGAACGGGTGCAAGCCAATTATCCAAGGCTTACAAATTTAAATATATATATAGATATATAGATATATATATATATATATATAGATCTACATATATATCTATATATCTATATTATCTATATATCTCTCCAAACCACAGTTCAATCCGCGAACTGTTCCGCAAATAAGGACACTCCAGCCGGATTTATCGGTCTCTGCGCTTGGTTTATTTTCAGCGCGTACACTCAGTCAACAAACAAACGCGTTTCGGCGTTGCCGCCTTCGTCACTGACGAAGGCGGCAACGCCGAAACGAGTTTGTTTGTTGACTGAGTGTACGCGCTGAAAATAAACCAAGCGCAGAGACCGATAAATCCGGCTGGAGTGTCCTTATTTGCGGAACAGTTCGCGGATTGAACTGTGGGTTGGAGAGATGTTACGCACTCCACCGTGCGTTAAGGAGGCACCCGGGGTAAAGCGGAGCGGCAGATGGTGGATGTGAGTTGTATATATATATATATATTTTTTTTCTTTTATTTAAACTGCATAAGAAAAGTAATTTATATGCTACACAGTCATCTCGAATCATCATACAGTCTGTTTTCAGTATTCATGCTATATTTTAGCACTTGTCACTTTAAATATGGTTGTCCCACAATGCAGTGGTGTCATGAGATCCAGGCATGCCAAGGCCGAAACGCGTAATGACAGACTGTTCAAAATAAATACATAATTTGCACTTAATTACTGTGGTCCATGCTTGTCTGTGCGCCTGGAATAGACGACCGGAGCGGAGTACTTGGATATATCGGCCGGGACAGTTTCCTCGGCCACACACGGACCACCTCTTGATGCTGGGGTACGAGGAGGAGAAACCAAACCAGAAGCTGTAAAGGTCTGAAATCAAACCCTTTCTTTGAAGGATTGACCGCGTGTGCCTCCCGGCAGCATTATCGTCCTCCTATCGGAATTGGCAAAGCTCGAGTCGAAGGCCCGAAAAGCGCTAACAACGATAAGGTAGGACAGTGCAGAGAGTTGGGTTGTGTGTTGTGCGTTTGAGGAAGGGAGTGCGCATTTATCGGAATACTCATTTAACTCAAACCTCAATATAACACATTTTGCAACAAATATGCCCACCGTCGCGCTGCAGGACTGGGAGGCAGCAGCAACGGAAATGTTCATCAACTCGCTCACAAACAGCCAGCAGATACAGGCGGTCAGTGGAACATAAGGAGAAAATGCAAACAACATCGAAGACCTGATGAGAAAGCTAGAGAAACGAATGCGACAAAAGCAGGCAAATGGTTGGAGCATAGATCATTACATCGCTATCCGGATGTGGGAAAAATTCCCAGGGGTTTAAGAATTCCAATTGCCCGAGCTATGAACACCTTAACCCTAACCCCACCATGATGAAAGAATGGGCTGAATGTAACTTGAAGTCCTCAAGGATGCTTGTGCAGATTCTGGTGAAATATGCAGAATCCGAGTTGACTATTGCTACAAAAGCTGTCATTAGCTGAGGAGCTGGATTTTTTACACTAGGACAGTCGTCAAACACTCCGCCCACGAATAGTGAATAACAAATCAGCAAAAAGAGAAATACAAAACTATGCGATAGGAGAAAGGCATGCCCGGAACGAACAAAACAAAAAACAACCTACAGGCAGATGATGACGCAAGTAAATCCAAATTTGGCTGACAATAAAACCATCATCAACCTGGCAAATATTAATCTAAGCAAGGCAGAAACACAACTACAGTAACTAGGTCTATCATATTGCCCGGCGAGCAACTTCAATTAAGCACACACCAGAATGGACGTGTTTACATTTGTTCGCATATTGAAGTTGAAGAAACACCATCTGATGCGCAGTCAAGAGTGTGAAAAAGATAAAATGAATTTGAAACGCATCGAGTCACCAACATAAATTTGACCATCTCAGATTTACCGTTGCTGAAAGAGTGACAGGAACTTCAGAGGGAAAACAAAATACAGAGTTCCCGAAGTGAAAATCAAGGACAAATAGAAATTACAGGTCTGCTCTCAGGTTTCAAAATTAACACAAAATCATCAGCACTAACCATGTTCAAACCAAAATCAACCTTCAACCTAATCACGCACCAAGATTCCAATGATATCTTTAATTGACAAATAACACAAATCAAAAATTTTAATTATCAGGTACAAAGAGCAAAGTCAAAAAAAGAAGCAAACAAAAGTATCAATACCAAAAACTGATGGGCAAGTTACAAAGGAACAACCAAATTGTAATCAGGAATTCAGATAAAGGTGGAAATATCGTCATCTGGCCCAAGGAAGATTATTTGCAGGAAGCTTTGTCACAACTGAATGACAGAGTGTTACAAAAAAAGCAATACTTTAACAGACCGTGCAACATATAATGAATACTGTGCGAAATTGTTAGCAGGGAAAAGTGCAAGCCTTATTACCATGGGCAAATACAAATTCCTCAAAAAGGATAACCCAACAATGCCAGTGATATACTTTATACTTAAGGTCCACAAAAAACTGACTAAACCCCGGGAAGACTGATTGTATCTGCACAAAAAAGTATTTTGGCGAGTACTTCCCAATACGTAGATTACTTTTTACAAGAACATGTGCAGAAATTGCCATCCTACATCAAGGATTCAAGTGACTTTCTCCAGAGATTGAAGGATTTTACCTGGCAAGAGGATTACCTCCTTAGGACATTAGAAGTTATCTCTCTTTATACAAGAATTTATCATAAGGACGGTATAAGGGCACTTGAATATTTCCTAGGTGACAGGTCATTATGGTTGTTGCAACACAGTAAACTGTTAATCAATAAGGTGACATTCTGCCTTAACAATAATTTGTTCATGTTTTAAAATCAAGTCTATCAACAATTGCGTGGAGTTCCCATGGGTGCTAGCTTCTCCCCCAGCTATGCCTGTCTCCACATGGGTTGGTAGGAGGAGCTGGTTCTCAGGGGAACACACAGGACAGTAATGAATGAGATTCATAGATTATGTATTTGTGGTGTGGAGAGGAACCAAGGCAAGTGCTTTGGAATTCGTGTCAATAATCAATAATGACATCAATTTAAATTTTACTGCTACAGTGAATGAAAAACCAGTCAATTTTTTAGATATTCAGTTTTATATTCTAAACAGCAAAATTGGAACTAAAGTATACCGCAAAGAAACAGCTGGCAACACTGTGCTACATGCGACAAGCTTTCACCCTAGGCACTTAATAAAGAGTATACTCTATGGGGAGATGCTCAGGTTAAATAGAATTTGTAGCAACAGGACAGACTTACAAATGGCCCACCAGGCTAGCAAACTCAGATTTCTAGCACAAGCCTACTCGCAAGAAAATGTAGATCTAGCCATCACCAAATCAAAACAGTTGAATAGATTGGATCTGTTAGCAAACACAAAATGCAGAGACTATGTTGGCTGTAAACTACTGTCTGAAATTGACAAACAAGGTGAAGAAGAAGAAAGGAAAGATCTAATCACATTGATACTTGCATTTATTAAACAGGATAAAACATTGCGTAGTATCATCAGATGCAATTTGCTATACGTTTGAAACGATCCTGCTATTGACCACCTCCTCCTCAAAACCTTTCGTTAACGTACAGAAGAGCACCCTCAATCATTAACACACTTGTTAAAAGCAGCCCTGAAATAACTGAAGGTATCACCTGGCTATCACAAAGAAAAGGTTTTTTTAAATGTAAAACTTGCTGAGCGTGTCAAAATTGGGGAAAACTAAACATCATATACAACACCCTTCAGTGACAAAGACTGCAAGATCAATAAGTGTTTGACATGTAAAACAGACAATGTGATATATGTGTTGGAGTGTCTGTGTGGATTAGGCTATGTGGGCAGTACTAAGTTTCAGGAGCACAAACGGATACTCCAACACATTCAGACGATCACTAACCAAGACCCAACTTAACTTGTTGCTCAACACTTAAGAGAGGCATGATAATAATTTGAAACAGCTCAAATATTATTTGCTGGATTCAGTGCCCTCCAACAGAAGAGGGGGCAATAGGGTAGGTGTGGTGAGAAAACTCGAGACTCAATACATTTTGGAATTTGATTTCAAGACTCCAGGGGGACTCAACAATACTGAGGAATTATTTACATGTCTGTAAGTGAAATACTTGACAACAGCCAACGTATCAGATAGGCAATCATCATGCTTAACAGAGTATATAGTACTAATCCGAAAAGTCTTTAAAATAAAATTTGAAAACAGGATTCAGCAATAAGGCTTACACATAAGAAGAGTTGAACTACATATTTATGTAGCCTTCAACAACATCAGCTGCTATACTTCAGTTGGTTTTAACATTAGCACTTCAGCACTTTAGAAAAACTACAAAGGGTGAGATATTGACGCAAAGCACTTTAACTTCAGCACTTTGAACAGGAGCACTTTAACAGACAAACCAATAGTATAACAATGCAAGATGTATTGAATAATATCAGTACTAGTACTTAATTTTTCAGCCTTACAAGAATCAATTGAACTTTCAAGTGCTTGAATAATGAAATAACTTAATTCATTGTATAAGGCATTTTACGCTTGTATTTGAAAAGTTCTGTATTTAAAACATGCTGATTGTATCTGTTCCTGTGACAATTACTCACTGAGTCTTAACAGAAAATGATGTTTTAACAATTACTCGTGCAATAACAAGAAAAAGGAACTTTTCATTTCAATGTTGTTTTTTGTAACGCATTGAAGTATTTTATTTAAACTGCACATGCATGAGAAAAGAAATGTATATGCTATACAGTCATCTCAAATTAATCTAACAGTGTTTTCAGTATTCATGATATATTTTAGCACTTGTCACTTTAAATATGGTTGTCCCATAAAGCAGTGGCATCCTGCGATCAAGGCCTGCAAAGGCCGATAGGAGTAATGACAGACTGTTCAAAATAAATACATAATTTGCGCCTAATTACTGTGGTCCGTGCCTGTTTGTGCGTCTGGAATTGACGACAGGAGCGGAGTACTTGGATATTATATATATAATGCTGGAGACTATCAGAGGAATACATCATTGAATATTTTAAATTTTTTCGTACCTTTGTGGTCTGTACCTGAGAAAGCGGTGGTGATCGTGTTGTGATTCAGGACTGGTTAGTGGAATATATATATATATATATATATATATATATATATATATATATATATAATGAAAAAGCAATACGATTTGATCTCTTGTATCATTTCAATACTGGTAGCAGTTCTTTCGTTCCAGAAAATAAAACAGAATGGTCTTTCAATTACAGCTCCCTCTGGTAACAAGTACTGTAATGTTCTACAGCTATTTTTCTCAAAAAAGCTTCTCTTTTAAAAATTATAGCACAAAGTTTAGAAGCGACAATTTAAAGACCGGCTTCCCCACAAAAAATGCTGCCCTTCAAACCCACCCTCAATTGCATGCATCAAATGAACAACTAACAACCAGGACCCCCAAGCTTACACCCAAAACAAGAGTCAATGTCCCAATCCAGCATGGTCTAGGGTGTCACATGCATCTTCTTCATAAACACACATGCTCAGCCTGGCTGGGCTGTGCATCTCCCCTTGTAGCAAGATTTGTGAATCCACTAGCTGCTATCATTTATGTGGAAGAGATATGTAAAGTTGCCTTCCTCTTGACACCTCAGGACATCATTGGCAGTCTAAGCACGGCTCTGACCTAGAAGGGAGATAAAGGTAATCTGATTGGGCCCTGAAAGAGTTCAATGGAGCAGAAATAGAGCAAGGTAATCGGACCAATTTCATGCACCGCCGCATGTGGGCGCTGCAGGGTGAAGCAAGAGTGACTTGTTCAGCATCAAGCACAGGGTTTGGGCCTTGCAAAAGTTCTGTGGGGTAAGTGCATGTTAAAACCAGGATCATACATGCAGAGATGCAATAGTAATAACAGCAGCTTGTCAAGCTCGAGACCTCTGGCAATGATGACCAGCAGGGAGCCTGCATTATAAACAGGGTAAGGTGCAGGAGGCTGCAACATACAGAGTTCAAGGGGGATGCATGAATCGCTTCCGGGAACTGAACTGAACACACACTTCGTTCACTGTGCAACAGATCCCCCACTGTCCACCAGGTAATAGTAGATCCCAAAGTGAAAACCATACTCTTCCTGGACAACACTCTAAGACCAAAAAATAGGAAGGTTTGCCAGGTTTCAAAGGTATTAATTAGCTTATTGATTATATTAAATGTAATGACAGCACATGACTAATAACCCAGCAGGTCATTGAAGGAAATAACATCTCAATGTTAATAGAGAACATCACCAGATATTTTAGATATGTCTTACTTTGTTCCTCAGAAACAACGCAGGAGAGGAGGACCATCCACACCCTTCTCACAGATCCCATATTGTCGGCAGCTTTAGTCATGCCTTTTTCTGTTGTGTAGTTTCCACTAATCAGTGGGAACTATGTGTTTGTGGAAGACAAACTTAGGATGGTGCTAGACTGATTCCATGCACCTACGCAGGATATGTTGCCCCTTAGACCAGCTAGCTCACAGTGCCACTTGAAGGCTCCCAAACCTAGACAGGGAGCAAACAGTTGTGGCAACTTCTAAACATGACAACCATGTTCCCTCAGGAACCATGGTGACAGACTCAGTCCTTTTGCTCAGACCTTCGTGCTCTATTTCGCTCAGAGAAATATACAAGGAATACATGAAGCAACGTTTTCAATATTTATTGACCAAAGTGATTCTTGTATAGAAAATATGTGCGGCAATGATTGATAAATAAAAAGACAAAAGTTATAATAAGTGTTAGAACAGTGAACAGGATGAAGAGTTCCACCATCTTGCTTATGGAGGCATATGCAACTTTATAACAATCTAGCGTACTCCTACTATGCAAACCCTAGCCTACGTGTCTAGGGTGTAAGTGTATGTTCTGCCAAGAAACCCCTTACTGGACGATCCAATCCAGTTACCTAATGGGTAAGAATGTAGGAACCCATCTTGGTTATGAACTGGACACCCCTCAGGGAGATGTCAGTCAGCTGCTGGGCGAAAGCTTCAGCATGCAGGGACTCCTCGAAGTCGCCTTGGGCTGAGATTGTGATCAAGCTGCCATTGTTTGTATTCCACAGATAGCTGTGTCACCATGTGGACGAAAATAACAAATACATTTGCACAACACACATGAGGACCTTGTACACAATGACAAAGCAATGTGGTAGAGCTCTCATGAAGTTTATTTGTATCAGCAATGTCGGTGTTTCCAAGAAACTAACCCAAGTGAGGCAAATGCAAAAGTGTGTCAAACGTCAATATGGCAAAGTGAAGGCAACTTTAGGAAAAAGCTGTGTCCATGTAAAATGGAACGGGTCCTACTAGGCCTAACTGGGACACATGACATTTCTGGTACTTTTTTGCCCTGTGTATCATAGCTATTCAAAGTGCCATGTTCAGCTGCTTTGTTACTCACACCTTACATTGTCTTACTGCATGCCTAAAGCTCATGCACAGCAAAACACACAAGATGATGGACGGAATGTTGCACAATGTCAAAACATCCACCCCCAGTGACAGATCTGGGTTTAATCCATCGTTATTTTGCTCACCAAGCCACCCCATTTCAGACATGGCCATATGCAAATCAGTCTTGACCCTGTGCCTCATGGGAACAGTCCAGACTGAACTGCCAAGCCATGTCTTCCCTGGACTGGAATCGAACATCCTAGGACCGGTTTCTGGCTATCAGCCTTCATCAGACAGGATAGCTGGACTCCAGTGGCTTAGTGAGCACGGGACCCACATCAGGGCATACCCTTCCCACATAGGGTGAACAACAAAACACACAAGATGATGGACAGAATGTTGCACAATGGCAAAACATTCACCCCCAGTGACAGATCTGGGTTTAATCCATTGTTAATTTGCTCACCAAGCAACTCCAGTTCAGACATGGCCTTATGCAAATCAGTCTTGACCCTGTGCCTCATGGGAACAGTCCAGACTGAACTGCCAAGCCATGTCTTCCCTGGACCGGAATCAAACATCCTAGGACCGGTTTCTGGCTATCAGCCTTCATCAGCCAAGATAGCTGGACTCCAGTAGCTTAGTGAGCACGGGACCCACATCTGGGCATACCCTTCCCACATAGGGTGCACAGCAAAACACACAAGATGATGGACGGAATGTTGCACAATGGCAAAACATTCACCTCTAGTGACAGATCTGGGTTTAATCCATGGTTATTTTGCTCACCAAGCCACCCCAGTTCAGACATGGCTATATGCAAATCAGTCTTGACCCTGTGCCTCATGAGAACAGTCCAGACTGAACTGCCAAGCCATGTCTTCCCTGGACCGGAATCCAGCATCCTAGGACCGGTTTCTGGCTATCAGCCTTCATCAGCTAGGATAGCTTGACTCCAGTGGCTTAGTCAGCACGTCTGGGCATACCCTTCCCACATAGAGTGAACAGCACAACACACAAGATGATGGTCGGAATGTTGCACAATGGCAAAACATTCACCCCCAGTAACAGATCTGGGTTTAATCCATCGTTATTTTGCTCACCAAGCCACCCCAGTTAAGACATGGCCATATGCAAATCAGTCTTGACCCTGTGCCTCATGGGAACAGTCCAGACCGAACTGTCAAGGCATGTCTTCCCTGGACCGGAATCAAACATCCAAGGACCAGTTTCTGGATATCAGCCTTCATCAGCCATGATAGCTGGACTCCAGTGGCTTAGTGAGCACGGGACTCACGTCTGGGCATACCCTTCCCACATAGGGTGAACAGCAAAACACACTAGATGATGGACAAAATGTTGCACAATGGCAAAACATTCACCCCCAGTGACAGATCTGGGTTTAATCCATTGTTACGTTGCTCACCAAGCCACCCCAGTTCAAGCTCATGTACAGCACTCGAGAGCAATGTGACCTGTGCTTTTAACAGAAAGAAGTAACTATGATGATAAAGGAAGCAAAGACACAGAAAGAAGGTAAAGATGGAAAGATGAGTGATAGTAAGAAGAAAGGAGCACAAAGGAGTGACTAGAGAAAGGTGGATGTGACGTAATTTGGGACAGCAAGAAACAGGAGTGCACCATTTAATAAAGTGAAGAAAATAAAGAATCGAAGAGAAGGTAGAAGTGAGGGTAAAATAAGGAGGAAGAATGGAAAAATAAGGGAACAAGGGTATACAGAATGGAGGCAGGAGATGATGGTTGAAGGAGATGGTAGTCAGGAGGACAGAAAAAACGATTGTAGAAATGCCAACGAGTCAGAAGATGGGACTAGAGAGAGAAACAGTGAAATATAGCTGGGAGTAAGAGGAAGAGGGGGAAAAGCTGGATGCAGAGAATGTGATAATGAAAGGAGAAATAGAGAGAGAGAGAGAGAGATAGAGAGATTGCAAAGAAGGGGAGTTAAGAGAAAAATTAAGTTTCACCATAGAAGGAAGGGACAAAGAGACCCAAGAATAAAGAAAAGAAATATGTTTGAGCTGGGAAAAAAGGCGTACCGAGTCAGCATCAGAAATTCATGCCCATTCTCTCCAGTACTATGCTAACATGTAGATCACAACTTTCCATGCCTGGTCTCATCACATCAGTGCACCAAAACATAACGAAGAGTATTTGATATGTATAGCTTTCTTTGCAAATGCTGCATAATTTTACAATTTTTATTTGAAGCTTAACTGGTGACCATTACAAAGCCCCTGGGTCAATTAACAAAATTAAGTGCAGAGATTGGAAAGCCCTCACTCAGCTGCATTCCTCAGGGGCAGTGTTCCAATTGAAGCAATTCTTTGACGAGGAAAAACAGGTAGATGACAATTACTCCTTTCTTTGCTCAAGGATTACTACTATCCTCGACACTCATGCCCCTCTAAAAACTCTCAGCTGTAAGGGTACCAACTCCGCGCCTTGGTTCAATGATAGCTTAAAAGATCTGAAGCAGGAGAATATGGAGACGAGACTATACAGAAACTTTTAAGGAACTCTGGAAAATAAAAGTTCGGGAATACAAGAACCTGATTAAAAAATCAAAAGCCAAATATTACTCCTCCATGTTCTGTAACACCTCCAATAGCTCCAGAAACATCTTTAATATACTGAATAGCGTTACCAACCCGGATTGTGCCAAAAACACTATTGTCCCGTCTCAAGATATTTGTGAGAACCTTGCTGTTTTCTTCAAAGAAAAAAATGAACTTATCATTAAGGATCTAGAAGTCTCACCTGACTCTATCCCTCCCCCCGATCTTAGACCGAGATCCCTAGCGAACCAGCCAGCAGTGCCAAACCTGGATTCAAATGATCTTCTACTTGAGTTCCCATCTCTCACGTATGAGGCCTTCTGTAAACTAGCCAGAAAGATTTCCTCTGGGTCTCCTTTAGACCCTGTTCCACATAAAATATGGAAGGAATTTGAGAGGGAACTTTTTCCTTCCCTTCACTTAATCTGCAACCAATCACTTGCGACTGGGACTGTTCCTGCTCAGTGGAAGCGGGCATTAGTATCCCCTCTGTTAAAAAAGCCCTCTCTCGATCCAGACGGCTCTAAAAACTATCGTCCCATCTCTTTGCTGCCATTCCCAGCTAAAATGGTCGAAAGCTGGGTATAGTAACATCCTCTCTAATCATCTGGAACGCTATCAACTTCTTGACGTTGATCAATTTGGCTTCCGGCCCGCCCATGGAACCGAGACCGCCCTATTCACCGCTATGGACGAGCTTCAGAGGCGTGCAGACAGAAGGCAGGCAGCGTTCCTGATCCTGCTTGATATGTCTGCCGCCTTTGATACTGTGAACCACGACATTTTGTTGAAGCGGTTGCTTGAGGCGGGAGTAAGAGGATCGGCTGTACAGTGGTTCCATTCATTTCTGCAGGATAGGCAGTAGGCGGTGTCTATTCCCCTCTTTCAGTCGGCTTTCACTTTGATCTCGCATGGGGTCCCCAGGGCTCTGCAATTAGCCCAATTCTTTTTAATCTGTACCTCAGACCGTTGATCACGCTAATTAAAAGCTTTAATATTAAAATTGTCAACTACGCCGACGACACGCAATGATCCTCTCCCTGGAGGGAGAAGACTCCATTTCAGCTGAGGTCTTCCACAACTGTTTGTGTGACACCTCTCGCTGGCTAAAGGACAACTCCCTCCAGTTCAACGCAGGAAAAACGGAGGTACTTTTTAGCGCTGGTACTAAGATTCCTCGGCCATTCCCAGATAACTTCTGGCCCCCTGAAACTGGGACCACAGTTCGGCCGGTGGAAACAATCCGCAACCTTGGGGTTATGCTGAACCAGAGACTCAGTATGGAGACGCACATTCAAAAGACTACTGCTTGTTGTTTTGCCATCCTCCGATCCCTAAGGAAGGTACTGCCTCTCCTTTACACTCATGCACGTGCCCAGGTGGTAAGATGTACCATCCTTAGTCGACTAGACTATTGCAATGCCCTTTTGCTGGGATCCCCTGGGTTTCTGCTGGATAGGCTCCAAAGAGTCCAATCAGCAGCTGCCAAACTGGCCTTGGGGCTTCCTAGAAGAGCAAACGGATCGTCCTCACTGAGCAAACTCCACTGGTTACCGGTGAGGCAGAGAGTACAATTCAAGCCCTATGTATAGCGTTTAGGGCACTTCATGGAATTGGTCCTGCCTCCCTCCAATCGAAATTTGCTTGGTACACTCCAGCCAGGCAGCTTTGTTCTTCTGAAGCCAAGCTGGTAGTGGTTCCCAGATTCAAGAAGGTCAGATCCGGAGGTAGATCCTTCGTGGTAGCAGCTGCCAAGCACTGGAATACGCTCCAATCCGAAATTAGGCACATCTCTGAACTTCTCCCCTTTAGGAGAAGCATTAAAACTTGGCTATTCCCCAAAACAACTGTCTGATAACTCTGCTGTTTTCACTTTCCTGCCCCCATCGGATCCAGTGAGCGCCAGGATGCCTGCAATGTTGACAGTGCACTTAACAAATGCCTAAAATAAATAAATAATAAATAAATAAGCAGCTTGCAATCCTTAAATGTCATATTCCCTTATTAAAATAACAGCCACTAATCACTCTATAAGTGCTGCCGACACTTCTAATTTTTCAAACCCCTTTACACAACAGGAGAAAGAAAAGGAATCAAATGTTCACCTGTAAACTATAATAACACAACGGTTTTCCTTTTTAGGTCTCGCTGGTGTTAGCAGCGCGAAGCGCTGCGTCCAGCGAAAGACCTATTGTTGTCGATTTGCCGGGAATGTTGGACAGGGGATGGGTACACGCTTTCCCTCGGCGATTTCACCTCGTGGATGCGCATGTCCAGCCCTGCGCCGTCCACATCTCCAGTCCCACATTTCCAGCAAGTCAGCCTCTCGCCTCTCTCAATCGCGCGCGCACACACACAGCCACACTCACGCATGCACACACACACACACGCAGGCACACACACGCAGGTATACACACACACACACACACACACACACCCTACAACTAAGCCCCATCCGCCCCACTCACCGGGCTACAGACTCCGTCACACGGGGCTTCCCTCACTTGCATCGGCGGCCTCTGCTCCTCCTACGTGCCTACAGCGTTTCACAGCCTCCCCTGGGGCGGGACGTCCGCCTTCTAGTCCAGTCACTTTGTGGACGCAGGCTTCCCACAGAAGGCGGAAGTCCTGCCCCAGGGGAGGCTGGGAAACGCTGTAGGAGGCATACGAGTGCTGGAATCTCTGGGACAACAAATCGGGCGCTCCCGCTTTACATCCCCCATGTGCCAAGTCCTCTTGTTTCTTTTAGATGCTTTTTTGCTTTCGTCCACTGCCTGGCTGTCAGATTTGCTTCCCACCCCCTCCCTTTTTGCTGTTACGTATTTCCTGTGCCTGCCTATGTGTTGCTCGAGTGTCGAAAGCCCCGGAATGGAGCCGCCACTGTCCGGAGGAGAAGCCAACTGGGAGAGGGTGAGGCCTGTTGTGCAGGGCTACACTGGTGACTGAAAAAACAGGTGAACAGACAGAAAGGGAATCTATTCACTGTTGTATCCAGCTTCCCACCCGGAGGGGGCCCAGGGCGGAAGACGAGTGTATTGTAACCCACTAGGGCACCCCAGCTTTCTTCGCTCACTGGTAGTAAGACTTGCAAGGTCCCCTTTGTTTCTCAAATCTGATGGTGGCACAGGATTAGTCGTCTTTCGGTGGGGATGGAATGAACTGAGCTAGGGACGTCTCACCTCACGCCAGCTATCTGGGTCTGCGGTCTCACCTTGAAATCATGAGTATGGTGGGAGACTGAAGCTTGCTCTGCCTGGGCAGTGATCTCATCCTAGTGCTTACCCACCAGCTCGGGAGGATGCGAGTTTGAGTGTGGGTATTCGAAGGACGGGGGTGTCTTAAGTGTCATCTGCTTCTGGTGGGCAGGGATTTTGTATTTTAGCAGTCCTTCAAGCAACGATGGAAAGAGTGGTCTCTGCAGTCGGTTGTGGAGGTGGGGAACATACTTCCTTAGTTTGGGGAGCAGCGTAGACATGCTAGCGTTCCCTGGCGGGTAGGAGTAGAAGTGTTCTTCCCTGGTAGTTTTCCTATTGGATCCCACTAGCCAGGTATCTGTTAACTCTGCATACACGTACTCACACCGGCTTTTGATGTACAGAAGCAGGTGCATACTAACTTGCTTACTCTACCCCTTGAGGTGGGATGATGTAGGGGTTGGGGTTCAGTCAGTAACCTGTTAGCTGGCGATGCTACTTATTCCCAACAAAAAATATTGCATAAAGCTGCTAAACAAAAGGAGTACTAGCTCTCCCTTTCTCTAATTCTGGCTTCTTTTCTTATCTTTCTTTATAAATGTTATTTCAAACATAAAGACATTTTAGGAGCTACTAACTCGTGGCACTAAGTGTTACATCTAGCTATGCCAAAAAAGCTTAAATGTATTTGGATTGCTCGTTCCGGAATTTGCTCACCTGGAATAGTGCCTGGGATGAGAGATACGCTGGGGTTCACCTGCCACCTTTTGTTTTTCACCGATAAGCTCTGTCTAAAGCATTTGTCACTTGCAATCCCTTGCGCTTTTATGATGGAGCAGATGGGATTGAGTGGGGTGATGGTCACTTCCCAGCTCTGCCTTGAGGGTAACAGGTTTGCCATCTGCTGACTCGTTCTTGGGTGGGGTAGGTTTGTCGGCTCTACCTTAAGCGGGGAAGTATTGTGCTGTCAACCTTTGTCTCTTGAGAGGAATGGTTATGCCACCTTTCGGCTCTGCATTGAGGGTGAGGGGAACGGGGTTGTCCCCCTTCAACTTTATATTTAGGGGAAGAAGCATGTCACCTGCTGGTTTTGCCTCGAGGGGAGCGGGATGGAATATGTCTTCCCTTCTTTGAAGTGGATGCGAATGGAGCTGTCACCTGCCGTCTTCACTTTAATCAATTATTTTATTTTAGGGAAAATCAGGGGAGAAATGGTTTATTTATCATCTTGCATCACATTGGGTCATATGTTAATTTCTTGGTCCTTTTCCATCTCAATTGGAACCTGTGGAGGGCCTAGAGACAGACTTGAACTATGGCAGAATTACCTTGGATGGTTACCAGAAGCGTCTGTTAGGGATCTTGAATAGTCCCCTTTTGCCTCTGTTATATTTAGATTATATTGTTTTCTCATTGCTTTTTTGCCTGGGTATTCTGTGAGTCAGGTTGAGCTTGCTTTCCTTATTGTTGGATACACAAAAACGGCTGACTTCTTTGGATATATTTTAAGGTTAATGGGGCTTGTTAATGCTGATCATGCAGGTGCCTGCCTGTTGATGGGACAGCTGTGGGCATGTAAGTAGTGTGTGTAGTGGTTGTGGAAATTTGAGTTCTGAGAATCTTTTAAGGGCTATGTTTTTTCTGTTTTGTTACTTATTAATATTGCCCGAAATATGTCATGTAAACTGCGTTTTTGTCTGTGGAAAAAATGTATATATCAGTTTCATTACAAAACACAATATGTGAGATAGAAGCAGCGCTCCCATCTCAGAAATGCTTTTCTATAAGGACCTGGGAATGTGACCATTATTGCATTAGAGCAATTTATGTGTCAAGATGCCTTTATCAGAAGATTGTCTGAAAATTGTGCTATTTGGTCACATTTATTTTCGCTAGTAGGACCTATATAATTTAACATTTGTAAACAGCGAATGTAGTAATGGCTTAGGTGCGCTTTTCATACTCAATGCTATTTTGTTGTTATAAGAACGTTTAGTTCAGTTTGACAAATCTGCAGTACATTTGCCACTCATTTGAATCATTCAATAAGGTATGTGTTTACATTTTTGTGCAGATGGGGGGGTGCGGTTAAGGTAGCTCCCTTAGGAATGTACCTCTCCCACCTGCACAGCGCTTGTGCTGTGCTTGTGAAATTTATTGTATTTAATATACATTTTAACAAGCATTTAAGATGTAATAGGTCTTGCCGTTGATTAAGTTAAAGCCACTTGCTTTGCTAATGGTATTGTATAGCTAAGCAAATGGCTTTAACTTTATAAAAGGCGAGACCTATTGCATTTTTAATGCTTGTTTTTTTGCCATGGTGGTGGGTGGAGGGGAAGGGCAAAGGAGGCGGTCGTAGCCATAACGTCAGTTGGTAAGCATGCTGCAAGCAGACTTTGCGTCCGATATGTGTTTTCTTTGATCAGTATCACTGAAGTAGACATGCATGTACAATGTTTCTGTGGTGGAACAGGTTGCTCTTGCTCACTGGGCACATAAGTGACGATAATGTCCTCCACAGACATGCAGAGAAATGGGATGTACAGCAGTGGAGAACTCACTTGTCACCGATACGAACTGTCAACTCATTCTCTTCCATTTCAGCCCAGTGCTATACATAAACAGTGAAAGGACAAATGACCAGCGGAGCTCTGGCTCCAGACTAGACCACCTAGAAGAAAACAAGTTACTTACCTGTAACTTTGGTTCCCCAGTATTGGTAACTTTCATAGTTTCCCATGCTTTGTATCATTCCCCGTCGTCGGACTGGGAGTCTCGGTAATAAAAAAATACCATAGTAGTAGGTACAAAAAGAGAAAGGAAAGGCCTAGGCCTCATTCCCTTTTGTAACATATCAGTCTCTTTTTGTAAAAGAGACCAAACTCTAGGCATCAGCCAATCAGAAGAGCCTCACCCTTAGAACCTTCCTGAAGGAACCTCAGAGCCTCAGATTTTCTACCGCACGTTGTGCTAGGGAGTCTCCATTGAGCTCTGCTCTATTTTCAACTCTTTCTAAATCATTTCTACAGCTATTTCTTCAGGATTTTCTTCAGAATTCTTCAGGAAACTCTTTTTTCATCAAGATGTCTGAGGTTGAGAAGAAGAAAGCACTTTTCAAGCCCTGTTCCTCCTGTGGGAAGAAAAGGCTTTTTGTGGAGGAAAAACACAAGGATTGCATCTACTGCCTTTATCCAGATCACAAGGCAGAGGACTGTAAGATTTGCCGCACTCTCTCCACCAAGACCTTGAGAGATCGTGCTGGAAGGCTTCTTACATGGTTGCAGAGGCAGAAGGAAAGGAAACATGGAGCTCACTGGGCACATAAGTGACGATAATGTCCTCCACAGACATGCAGATAAATGGGATGTACAGCAGTGGAGAGCTCACTTGTCACCGATACGAACTATCAACTCATTCTCTTCCATTTCAGCCCAGTGCTATACATAAACAGTGAAAGAACAAATGACCAGCGGAGCTCTGGCTCCAGACTAGCCACCTAGAAGCTCTATCTAGAGAATGATACCTATTGCTGTAACCATGCAAAAACACAGAGGATATTAGCCAAGGAATATCCTGTGCTCTGAAAGGCCTGGACCTGCCCCACTGTGCTAATAGCAGTGGAAGGATATTAATTTTGACATGCACGATAAGGATACTTCATTTTGACTGTCAATGGTCTTGATCAGCTGTTTGCCTTGTCAGAAATCATTTCGGAAAATATGTGAATTATCATCAAATCAGTTTCAGAATGCATATAAGGAAGAACATGGTTTTTCCTGCGCTAACAGTGGAGCAAAAGTAATAATGACTGATTGGCATGCCAAGCCCCTGAAATCAACAGGAACACAAGATTCAAGTTAAAACCTTTGTCTATGAGTAACACCATAGCCTCATCGAATGAAATGCAAAGAACGACAGAAGTTGGTAATAATATCCCACAGCCACAAACCCCTTCATCATTAGAGACCCACAGTCAATAAGAATGTAGATACAATATTCCTCCCACCTGGCTCAAGGGGGGTGGCAATTCGCTTTTATTAAGCATTTTTTAATTGAATGTTTTATCAATAAAGTAAACACCTGTGGATGCGACAAGAAAGGATATAAATACAGTATATCAGAACACTGTATATCAAGCACAAGTCAGACATTCAGTTTCAGGTTCGAAGGCACCATAGTAAGCAAGATGCCACATCCACTATGACCCAAAATATCACTGTGAGTCTAGTACAATCAATAGGGCATGATCGAACCAAATTAACAAAGAAATGTGCATATAGGTAACTACATGATTTGAAAATGAACAAAATGTGAAGTCTGAGGGAGTGAAGAACCTCATGCGTCACATCGTTCACCCCGGATTCAGCCCGCGTTAAGAAAATCATCTTAAAGCATTGGGCTATCCTTGGTACAGGTGACTTGAGCATTCCTAGGCTGGCCTACAAACGGACACGCAAACTCAAAGAAATCCTGGAACACACTAGACCTAAACCAGGCAGATCAACCACACAGCCGACCCTTTGGGGGCTTCCTCCTGTAACCGGCCACCATCCATGTGGTGCATGCACAGTGTGTAAACAGACTAATGTGACCAAGGAGATTTGTTTCTCCGCAATTTCAAGTGGACCCTTATCCGCCACACTAACTGCAATACGCCACAGTGTATTTATATGTTAACCTGTCCCTGCGGCCTGAGGTACATCGACATGACCATGAGAACAGCCAAGACCCGCATAACCAAACACAAAAGCAACATCAGATGCCAAAGGGTCACAACAAGACTATACACACATTTTAAAAACCTCAAACACCCCCCCCCCCCCGACACCCTTCGATGGGTAATTCTGGAATCCCACCAGCAGATCACACAGCCATCATTTTTCAGGATTGAACAGAGGTGGGAGCACAGACTCTCGACCCACCGGGTAGGGCACAATGACCAGGGCCGGACTGGGAACCAAAACGGCCCTGGCAAAGTGCTCGGCCCACCCCTCCCCAAGGAGGGCAAGGGGTTGGGGGTGCCGCCGAGCTCTTTGCCAGGGTCGGTTTTCTGCCAATTTTGTTACAGGGACGATTTTGCAGCTATGCTGCAAAAACGGCCCTGTAGCAAAAACAGCCCCCAGGTGCCCAAAACCGGCCCCACCAGCGCGGCCCACCAGGGGATTGCACGGTGCCCGCTACGGCCAGTCCAGGCCTGTCAATGATGACATCCCCTGGGGGTCACTGATTTAACCATACCACACCATGTACTGTTCATCATACCACATCCTCTGGTGTGATTTTCCTCATGGCGGGATCCATTTCCCTAGTAACATGCCAATACCACTAGTCATAATAGCTTGTGTCTAGACATCTACTAAGTGTTGACTAGTCTGCCACCCTTGCAACACCTACCTCCCATCCCTCCTGTCCCCTTTTATTGGTAATATCCTCTACATCACCACATTCCTACATCGCCCCTGTTGCTATTGCCCCACCTTAATACCCATTCGCTCCTTTCTCAGGTACAGCCATACCATGCACACACCCGATACCATCCGCCAATTTGGGCTCACCGTTCCCCTTGTCTCCAGTGACTAAATCATTTTTACCAGCTTCCCTACACTGCTGCTGTGGCTTGGGAGTACTTTGAATTATTCAAATATGACACATCGCGCATATAATTACTTCACTGACCTTCCCTCAGATGGTTGCATAGATATGCTTTCCCCAGGAGAGGCTAACACCCTGTTATTACTTGGGTTGCCCCTTTTAATCTGGTTCGTCTAACCATTACTGTCACATTAGCAGTCATCTCCAAGATGGCGGCCCTTTTAGACAGCACTACAGTAGTCTTACAACTATGCTTAATGGATCTCGCTACACGCCACATGACACACAAGTAGTTTCGCGAGGCCAAGCACACCTAGTGATATCTAGAGTACCCTGCACCGGTGTCCTCCACCATCCCGGTTCCGGTTACAAGGTAGGTCAGGGACATCGTGTTCACTGAGCACAGGTAAGTGGGGGCTCCTTGCAATCTCCATGTCCCCACCCCCATCGGGCATTTGACTGACTAAGGAAGCCGAGTGTTGGTGTCTCCAGTACCTTCAATATTGCTGCGTGGCGGCCCAGTGCAGCCTTCCACCCCCGCTTGGCGGCATCTCGTGGGGATGGGCACTGTAGTGGGTGTTACGCTATGGTCTACCCGAGCGGACTTCACACCATGAGTGTCCCGTCACCGGGGGTTGACCACCACTAGGGTCCCTTCGGCCAGCACTGGTTCTTCCTCTGGCATTTTAGGGACCTGGGAGTGCACCACTGGTGCTCCCCTACATTTTCTTGCCCTTTGCTGGTTTCTACCGCCATAGCAGTTCTGCTCCTCTTTCTGAACAGAGGTGTTTCCACTTTTAGCCACATCCGTATGTCTATCTTCCATCCCTTATTCCCCAGGACACACATTGGTGTCTACATAAACTGTCGGACTCCGTTGCAGGCCCCTATAGGCAGCAAGTGTGGTGAACCTCTTCCATTTCTGTTTTGCAATGCCTAACTATTGTTTACTATGAATGTCTTACAGTATTAAGTTTTTAAGATAATGTACCTGTCATGAATACCTGAATTCCACTACAAGACTGTAGCATGATTTTGATTATATCACCAACACGGTATTGAGCATGGGTGCACCAACACTTTATCCTGATTACACACCCTCTCATCTGAGTAAATTGTACGCTACGCTGAGGTTTTTATTTACCATGTTCTTCTGTTTTCACATTTAGGGTACCGTCCTGACTACATGGTAGGTAGGTTCCCACTTATGTTGTGTAGATAGTTATGTTTGGTCCTGATGAAGTGCTTTGATATTCCTGATGCTTGAAGCACGAAACATGTTGACCTTTAGAGAGTAGAGCATACACAGCTAGAAACCTTAGATATAGTTTACTGTCACTCTTCCTGTTTTTACTCAGGCAGTTTACCTTCCAGAATAAAATTTCACTAGGACTAACTGACCTATTTTAATTCACTCTCTCACATCTACACACACTAGGCCCCTCACCCCCACTGCACCCACCGGAAGAACAAAAGATCCCCGCCAAAGAGCCTCGTATTGTGTGCCCGTCAGGTATTGCAGCGCCAACCTGACAAGGGGCAGGCTCATATGATGAAGCATAACACCTAGCTTGCTAGGTGTGTGAAAGCTCTAGTTCCAACAAGGGAACCCCCCCCCCTCCTGTTTTCCCAGTGTGTGGCGTTTACCCCCCACTGATATTTTCCCGTTATTTACACAGTATTAGTCATGAAAATTAGTAGACACAGCCAGTATCTGAAAGGCA
The DNA here is from genome assembly GCF_964263255.1 of Lissotriton vulgaris. Taxonomy (NCBI): domain Eukaryota; kingdom Metazoa; phylum Chordata; class Amphibia; order Caudata; family Salamandridae; genus Lissotriton; species Lissotriton vulgaris. Next base: position 503,501,024 of record NC_141687.1, on the reverse strand, counting down.
CTGTTGGAAAGACTGATTTGTGTTTTATTCAAAAGAGTGGAAGGCTTGAGTCAGATTATTTGAAATCAATGAAGCTCTTTAAGTCCTAATCTCTCTCTCAATAAAGTGCTGCATTCACAAATAGCATTACCAGCTCAAGTGCTGATTTAAGCCATACTATACTTTTAATTATCGCTATTCTGAAATCAAATGCAAGATAGTGAAATTAGAATAGTTCTTGACTGAAACTCTGACATCAGACCAAGATAGTCTTGAAATCGATTCACTAGCTTCTTGTGGAACAGATTTCCTTTCAAAGCATCTACAGCAAGTGTTAGACCTGTCACCATTAGGATGTTCTACCCCTACGTTTTTTGCCTTCACCCCTCCTATGTTTGCTGATTTATCTTTGTCGGCCTTTGGACTCTGTGAACTTTACATCTGCTGACCAGTACAAAAATGCTAGTGCTCTCGCCTTTAAAAATTGTAAAATTGGCTTGAACCCAATTGGCAAATTTAGTTTACTGGTAAGCCCCTAGTAAAGTGATACTACACGTTCCCAGGTCCTGAACATTAAATGCTACTAGTGGGCCTGCAGTACTTATCGTGCCACCCACTTAGGTAGACCTTTTATACATGTCTTAGGCCTGCCTCTGCAGCCTGTGTCTGTAGTTTTAAACTGCTATTTAGAAATGGCAAAATAAACCTTTTGCCAGGCCTAAACCTTCCCTTTTAAAATATTTAAGTCACTGCAAAGGTAGGCCATACACAGCCCATGGGACAAGGTGCAGTGCCTTTAAAAAGTTGGACATGTACACTTAAGTTGTATAGGTCCTGGTAATGACCAACAACAACATTATTTTTTCACTACTGGCAGGCTTACCTCTCCCATAGGATAACATTGGGTTCCCTTATTACATTTAATATGTGGTAACTTTCAATTGGGAATAGATCCGAATGTAGAGTTTGGGGTGTAAAGAATTGTACTTTAATGATCTCTTAAAAGGTGAAGTCAGATTTTAAGTCACAATTTTCAAAATGCTACTTTTACAAAGTTGTGAAACAGTGAAGGTATCGGATCCTACATCTGACCAGCCCGGATCTCAACAATAGGAAAAAACAGAACAAGGTGGCTGGACAGGATTATTCACAAAGCCATTCCCCAATCACACAGCCAATATGTACCGTGTGACCACTGGATTTGTATTCCAAACAAATTTATTTTCTTTTTCACATAATTTCCACAAACTATTTGGAAACACAGGCACAAACAGAACCACTATCAGATCGAAAGGTTCATATATACAGTATCTACAAACATACACATTTACAAATTTGCAACAGTGAATTAAGCAAAATTGGTTGAAAACACCAAGAAAAACATTAGAATATATAATGGTCCAATTGAATTGCAATTATATACAGTGCAAAAAATTAATACATAAACAACAAAAAAGCACCAGTCCTAGGAACTAAAAAAACCAAAAGACAGGCGGGTTTGAGATCGAAAAACCAAGCCTGCCTGTCTGCAAGAGCCTGTGGTATGATGTTTTTATGGGGTTGCAACGCTAGTGTCCAGAATTGTGATGTAATTTACATCCTAGCGGCACCCTTTATTGTTGCCACAGGGTGGTAGTGTCGACGCGTTTCGAACCTGGATGTTCAAGGTTCTCTTCAGGACAGGGACTGGGGGAAAGATTCTGCACGAGGGCACAAAGATTGCCGTGGTGTAGGTATAGTGTAGTTCGCAGTCAACCCTGCAGTATGTGCAGAACAGGACTGAGGGCGTGTGCCTTCGAAGAGCGTTCAAGTATGGAGGCAGCTCACATTTATGGCGCAGTAGTGAAGGACTGAGTCTGAGACGCACGGAGCATAAGGCGCCAGGACACTGAACCCAATTCAGGCCGGCAGGCGGAGTTGGTCCGTTGTTTAAAGGAATTGTTCCAGCCTCAATTCAATCGGTATTATTCGAGTCAATCGCTCTCTCCAAATAACATGTAGTCTGTATGACATGTTGTTCCAGCCTCAATTCAATCGGTATTATTCGAGTCAATCGCTCTCTCCAAATGACATGTAGTCTGTAGACTACAGACTACATGTCATTTGGAGAGAGCGATTGACTCGAATAATACCGATTGAATTGAGGCTGGAACAATTCCTTTAAACAACGGATCAACTCCGCCTGCCGGCCTGAATTGGGTTCAGTGTCCTGGCGCCTTATGCTCCGTGCGTCTCAGACTCAGTCCTTCACTACTGCCCCATAAATGTGAGCTGCCTCCATACTTGAACGCTCTTCGAAGGCACACGCCCTCAGTCCTGTTCTGCACATACTGCAGGGTTGACTGCGAACTACACTATACCTACACCACGGCAATCTTTGTGCCCTCGTGCAGAATCTTTCCCCCAGTCCCTGTCCTGAAGAGAACCTTGAACATCCAGGTTCGAAACGCGTCGACACTATCACCCTGTGGCAACAATAAAGGGTGCCGCTAGGATGTAAATTACATCACAATTCTGGACACTAGCGTTGCAACCCCATAAAAACATCATACCACAGGCTCTTGCAGACAGGCAGGCTTGGTTTTTCGATCTAAAACCCGCCTGTCTTTTGGTTTTTTAGTTCCTAGGGCTGGTGCTTTTTTGTTGTTTATGTATTAATTTTTTGCACTGTATATAATTGCAATTCAATTGGACCATCATATATTCTAATGTTTTTCTTGGTGTGTTCAACCAATTTTGCTTAATTCACTGTTGCAAATTTGTAAATGTGTATGTTTGTAGATACTGTATATATATGAACCTTTCGATCTGATAGTGGTTCTGTTTGTGCCTGTGTTTTCAAATAGTGTGTGGAAATTATGTGAAAAAGAAAATAAATTTGTTTGGAATACAAATCCAGTGGTTGAGGTTCCGTGACAATCGTAAGTGGTGTTTTCGACTCGCACGAATATGGTCGAGTCTGGTATCTATGAACCGCAAATGACGAGTTTAGTAAGTGTGCGCAGTTTCGCTGTGCTAACTTAAACCGTTAGTTTGTTATGTGGGTTTTTCATCTGTACCCACGGGTTCCATCTTAGATACGGCATCCATTTTGTCTCTTGCCCTCAAGTAGCCAGCGAACGGACGTTGTCCGCTTCGCGACCCTGGGACTCCCAAGATATTTGCGGAAGACACATGTTCCTTGTGAGTGTCTTTATGACGAGGGGGATGCTACTGTAAGGCAGATGGCGCCGCTCGAGGCTCATCTTGCCGCACGGACTTATTGTCTCAGCCGTGCATCCCATTAGGCACGTCCCTTTGATGCCTGTATCTCGTGTTTCCCGATACCTCCCCTTTTACACCCTTTCCGATCTCCCCACTGTCTCCGTCTTCCTCTACACCTGTCTTTGTTCCTATTTCGATCTGTTTTACTGCTGATTGGAATTCGCTAATGGTGGGAAGATGTTTTTTACAGTTGGGAACCGCCAAATGTTTCCGCACTTATGTTCCGGACCTGATGTGTTTCAAAGTGACCAAAGCGACCCCTCTGGGGGATAATGGTGGGAACCGGGTTGTAAACTTTCGTGTTCAATGTAACTCTATGGGTAAAAACTGTATAAAAGGAGCGATCCACAGAACCAATTTGAAGCAGTCTCCCCAAGTTGCACGTGGTGTACTTGTTGTGACTTCTGTGTTCCCTGCAGCAAATAAACCTTGAATCTTTGACGTCGAAGGAAGTGTCCCGTGTCTCTGTGATTCGTACGCCGGAGCAGGTTACCCACGAAGGTTTCAGGTGTTGTGCCCTGGCACCGCTGGGTCTCAAAGAACCCAGTCCTTCAGTTGGCGCCCAACGTGGGGCTGCATCAGTGGTACCGGTCCAAGCCCGACGATCGTGAGGAACTTCGTGTGAAATCTCCGAGGGAAGGTGCACTCCGCTTCATCGATCCTGTTGTCGAAATAAGTGGCCCGAAGACTTTTCCCGCGAAGATTCCCGCCTCCTGACGGCTGCGACGGACTGCTGCCCTGACTGTAGACCTGTTTTGGCGCCTGGCGTAGACCTTGGTAGAGCGAGACGATTGACGGGCCTTCCTGGTGACGCCATCGATCTTTGAGTTAAGTATTTGTGGGTCGCTCCCAGAGCTCTTGGTTGTTGACACTTTAGCGAGTGTTTTTGTTGTTAGCGCTGTGTGAGTGTTTTTGTCGGTGACACTTTGCTAGCGTACTTTGTTGTGTTGTTTGACGACTGCAGCCGCCAAAAACCGAGGGTTTTGTTCTTTGCTGGGACTTGGTAAATCCCGTAACCCTTGAAGTTTGTGAAACTCGGCTAGTGTGCAAGATGCCTGGTCGCAGTACTTTGTTTAGTTGTTTCAGACCTTGTGGTACGGATTCCCGACTGGAGGACTCGTGTCCGATACCTCCGGTTGGAACTCCCACTTATGAGCTCTATAGTAAACATGGGCTAGGCCCAATTACCTTTAACGATTATTGGATTAAATACACGAAAAAGGACGGCGACCTTCGTTGGCCACCTCATGGTAGCTTCGAGGCCCCGATCTTAGATAATCTAGAGATTAAATTGTTTGAAAGAAAGTCAAGGCCGGCCATGTTTGATGCCTTTCGGTTGTGGCGTAAAGAAGCCCGACAGAAAGAAATCAGACAGAATAAACGTACTCAGCGAGATAATGTTGCTACCATAGTGAAGAAAGCAGAGCAATTTCAGCGAGATAAGGAGGTTAAGGATAAGGAAGTGTTTGACAGATTACAGCGTATGACCGTAGATAAATGTTATCCCGCTTTGCCTACGGAGCCGGAAAAGAAGGAAGAGCCAGTTGAGGATTCTTTAATGTCTTATCTTATGAAGTCACCACCTCCGTACGTACAGGGTACCGCAGTTCCTGTGGTCCCTGCCGTACCTATACTTCCGCCTATTCTTCCTCTGCCTGTTCCTCAACCTGCACCTGCCCTTCCGACTGTTCCTGCTCCTTTGCCTGTTGCTATCCCTACTGCTCCTCCACTTCCACATACTCCTGCTCCCGCTACTGCTCCAGCTACTGCTCCTGTTTTGTTAACTCCTGCTGTTGCTACTGTTTCTACTCCTTCTCTTGTTAATCCTGTGTCTTATTCTTCTCCCTCTACTCGTAGTCGTAATTCTCCTCTTGCGGCAAGCTTCTTTCATTCGCTCGGACCTGTTCATGGGTCCGCTGGTTCCGATGGTCCTCAGAGACGTAGTCAGCTTCCTGGAAACAGAGAACGCGTTGCGCTATATAATATGGCGATGGGTTGGATGGTAAATCCTCTTAGATGTCCACCCCGTGTCGTACTCGATACATTTTGTCAATTCAATATTCCAACCCAGAGATATGTGTTTAATGAAATGTGTAAGTTCCTTTATGATCAAATAGCGGCCGATGCGCCTGACGAGGTGCTCGCCGCTCTGTCTGATCTCCAGCTTCAGTTCGCAAATGGGCTGATAGTGGATACCAACGTTCGACGTGCTGTTGAGCGGTTGCTATCTCTTCGTCCCGCTCCGATACCTCATGCATTGTTCGTTGAGGATATTGAAAAACAACCAGACGAGTCTGGCCAATATCCTATGCGTGAAGTTCCGCCGGTTTGGATTCCAGCTGATCCTGCTGCTAACCCTGCGACAGTGGCGCATTTCCAGAGAGTATGGATCCATCTCCCATGGAAACGATCGGAAGTGCTACAGGTGAAGCAATCTTTGCCTGATCCACGCAAAAATCCTACAGGGTATTATAAGGAATTATCGCAGCTCGTAGACGCTACGGTAATGAATCTTGCAGATATCGATATGTTGTTCGGCAATGTCGTACCGCAACCGGTATGGGCTAAGATTCGGCAGGAAAATCATCCGAATGAATTAGGCGGTGATTGGGCTGCCATTGTAACGGCAGATGCCGGACAAGTGGCTGCTACTAAACCCGATCAGTTGATCACTGCTCTTCCCCAAAGAATAATAACATTAATGAAAACGCTTATGCCAGCTATGAGGGTGAACTGGGACAAATTGTCAGCCTGTAAGCAGAAGAAAGATGAGAGTGTTTCCGACTTCTTTACGAGGTTCGAGGAAGCATTCATCGACCATAGTGGGCAGGATATGAGCACTGAGGGTGGTCAGAGGTTGTTTGTGGATAAATTTGTTTCAAACTTATTGCCCGATTTGAGCAGTAAATTGAAGAATTCGGAAAGTGCATGGGCCGTTTCTACTTCGGCTCAGATATTGGCTACGGCGCAATATTATGAGAATAGAGAGAAAGAAGAGAATGACCGTGCTGATAAAAAGACGAAAGAGCTCAAAACTAAAGTGTTGCTTCAGCAAGCGTATCCTCCACGTTCGAATCAGAATGCGTCCCAACAGAATAGATCGCAGCCGCAATCGAACAGATCCCAAACTCGTAATGACTCCTCCTCCCAAAGATCCTCGTTAGGGTACAATCAATGTGCTTATTGTAGACAGGCGGGACACATTAAATTCAATTGCCCTGTTCTAAATGAACGTGACAATGGTAACTCATCTAGAGGAGGTCGTGGTGGTTCACAGCAGGCATCACGTGGTAGAGGTCGTGGTGCTCAGAATGATCGATCTGATAACTCATCAAATTCTAATAATTGTTTTGATCAACGTGGATCATCGCAAGGACGATCTGCGCAGTACAATGTAGATGACTATTACGTCGATCAGGGAACTGACGACAGTAATTACTAGGACAGCCATAGACAAGGAGAGGGAGTGGTATCAGTTCCGGTTGATCAGAGAGGGCCTTACGTCGCAGTTGCTACATTGGGCGTCGTTGAGCCTTTTCTGTTGGACACTGGTGCAGCGAAAAGTTCTATCATGCATTCGAAACTCCCTGGCGCACCTTTGTCTGGCTTAACAAATGTTTCCGTTGGATTCTCTGGCGCCCCGGTTAGCAATCCAGTTTCACGCCCTTTGCCCCTCAAATTGGGCCACGTGAGCTAGAAGCTCCGTTGATTTTGACTACGGGTTGTGGTGAAAATCTTTTGGGCCTGGATTTGCTTAAACGTTTGTACGCAACTTTGTATTGTTCTCCTGCGGGTGTAAAGCTTACGTTAGAAGAGAGGGTTGTCTCTCCTATGTATTTGTCCCTCGATAAGCTCCCACCGGAATTGAGTTCTCTTCCTGCGTCTTTGTGGGCAACGGGTCCAAATGATGTGGGCCTACTTGATATCTCCCCTTATGTCGTACAGTTGAAATCTAATGTGCGTTTGCCACGTATTCCCCAATATCGTATCTCCCTTGATGGTGAACGAGTACTGTTGGCGATCATCTATGATTTGATCGAGAAAGATGTTATTGAAGAGACTAGGGGAAACGTGTGCAACAGCCCTGTGCTGCCCATTCTTAAACGTACTGATCCTTCAAAACCGCCTGTTTATCGCTTTGTTATCGATTTACGGGAGGTGAATAAAATTGTGGTTCCTCAATTCCCCGTTGTGCCTGACATCACGGCGCTACTGACTCTGATTCCAGCTTCTGCATCATGGTTTTCGGTGATTGACTTGAAAAATGCGTTTTTCAGCATCCCGATTGCCAAGGAGAGCAGGGACCTTTTCGGTTTCTCTCTTGGTGGACGCAGCTTCCGGTTCAAGAGCGCTCCTCAGGGCTACTGTGAAAGTCCATCTATTTACAGCCAAGCCTTGAAGGGTCAACTGGATGCATTCAGGTTGCCGGTTGGTGCGGCCTTGATCCAATACGTCGACGACTTATTGGTGGCTGCAGATACTCAGGACATTTGCAAAATTGCTACAGTATCGTTGCTCCAACATCTTTGTGAGTTGAATCATAAGGTGTCCCCTTCTAAACTCCAATATTGTTGTCAAGAAGTAACCTATCTAGGTCACTTATTGTCAAAGGAGGGAAGGAGGTTGACCCCAGAGAGAATTGCGGCAATTGCGCGAATGGCTGTGCCAAAAACCCAAAGAGATGTGCGTGCCTTTCTAGGTATCACGCCGTACTGCAGGCAATGGATTCCTAATTTTTCATTGCTAGCGAAACCATTGGTGGCTCTTACGTGCAAGGATGTTTCAACTCCTTTACCATGGACGGAAGAATGTCAGAAAAGTTTTTCTGAACTGCGTGATTCATTGTGTTCGGCTCCTGTGTTAGGTACTCCTGACTATAGCAAGCCGTTTACGTTATATGTTCACGAGAGGGAAGGTTGTGCTTTGAGTGTCTTAACGCAACCTTTTGGTGGTAAGCAGCGTCCATGTGCATATTTTTCCTCGACCTTGGACCCAGTAGCTAGAGCATTGCCGAGTTGTTTACGAGCAACAGCGGCAGCTGCGGTCTCCATCCGACAATCAGCAGGATTGGTCATGGATAATATGCTTACGGTGATGGTTCCGCATGCAGTCGATACTCTTTTGAATCGAACGAAAACTCAGCACTTGACGAGTGCGAGGTTGTCTGGGTACGAGTTGACGTTATTGGCAAGCCACATTCAAATAAAACGTTGTAATGTTCTAAACCCGGCAACTTTGTTACCAATTAGCACAGAGTCAGATGAAGTAGCAGAACATGATTGCTACTTGAGGACTGAAGAGGAAACAAAAGGTCGAGTGGACCTTAAAAACACCCCATTGGAAGATCCGGATGGTACTTTGTATGTGGATGGGTCATGTTTTAAGTTGCCGAATGGCGATGTGACTACTGCTTATGCTGTCGTAACATTGAATACTGTTGTTGAGACTGCAAGGTTGAATCAGAATTCTGCCCAAGCTGCAGAGCTGATTGCTCTTACTAGAGCGTGTGTGTTAGCGAAAGGGAAACGTGTGAATGTGTTTACCGACAGCCAATACGCGTTTGGCGTCGCTCACAGTTTTGGACGATTGTGGAGAGAGAGAGGTTTCTTGACGTCGCACGGTACGAAGATTCAGCATGGCCAGCTTGTGAATGACCTTTTGGATGCATGGACTTTGCCTACGCAAGTTGCGATCGTTAAATGTAGTGCGCATCGGAAGGTGACGGATGATGTTGGTCGTGGTAATGCGTTTGCGGATGAGATTGCTAAGGAGACTGCCCGGAACCTTAGCACTCGAATGTATGTGACGAGCTCGGTTAGGTGGCCTACAGAATCGAGTATGTGTGAGGACACTATCGAAAGTGTAAAAATAATTCAGAATGAGGCCACCGACACTGAAAAGACGAAGTGGAAAGAAAGTACGGGAAAGTTGGATGCGAGTGGTTGTTGGATTGATTTGACTGATCAGAAAAGATGGATGTTACCGGATGCGTATGTGCTGGCCGTTGTGACAATGGCGCATGGGTTAGCACATATTAGCGTGAAAGGTATTTGTAAGTTGCTATCCCCTGTATGGAAGAATGATGGCATTACGAAATGTGCTGAACGTCTGGTGAAGAATTGTATGGTGTGTATGATGTACAATCCTGGCAAAGGAACCCCAACTCCTCCTGGCAGTTTTGCTCCTCCTTCATGCCCCTTTGAGGTGATTCAATTGGACTTCATCCATATGGAGCGATGCAATAACCTGAAATACGTTTTAGTTGTGGTTTGCGCATTCTCCCGATGGATCGAGGCCTATCCTCTCAAAGACAATACTGCTTTGTCTACTGCGAAAATCCTACTGAAGGAATATTTTCCTCGGTATGGAATGCCTAGAGTCGTGTGGTCAGATAACGGAAGTGAGTTTGTGGGTAGTGTGATGAAGAGTGTGTGTAAGGGCCTTGGAATTAATCAAAAATTCCACAGCGCCAATCATCCTCAGTCAGCTGGATTGGTTGAAGGGTACAACGGCACCCTTAAACTAAAGCTAGCGAAGATTCAGGCTACGACTGGTCTTTCGTGGCCTGACGCTTTACCTTTGGCATTACTGTCGACTAGGGCGACTGTACACTCCCGAATAGGGCTTAGTCCCTATGAAATAGTGTTCGGCCGTCCTGCGAATGTGTGGGGGGTTCCTAGGCCAGGAATGTTCTCTGATCTTGAGTACCCAATGTTGATCGATTATCTTCATGACTTGACTGCTAAACTGAGGTTAATTCACCAACAGGTTTACGACGCATTGCCGACGCAGACGGAGGGTCCAGGCCACCAGCTCCAGCCCGGAGACTGGGTGGTGACGAGAAATTTTTCACGCAAGAATAACCTGGACCCGAGGTTTACTGGACCATATCAAGTGCTCCTGGCCACGAGGACTGCCGTTCGTCTTGAGGGACGTAAGAATTGGGTGCATGCCACCCACACCAAAAGAGTCCCCATTCCTTTGCCGGCAGACCCGTGGGTAAGGAGAGGCATTGCGTCATCTGAAACAGAAACATTGCCGGCGTTTGTGCCTTTTAGCGATGCACAGCCTGTTGGAGAATCCTCAGCGCAGCAGAAAGACACTGTCGAACAATTAGCATCAAAAGACTCAAGACCAGAACACTCAACTGATCAGCAGGACGCTGTCTCTTTGACGGATCCTTTGTTTGACGAGCAGACACGTCCTGGGAAAACCCGATACTTTTTGCGATCTCGCACTAAGGACAAATAAAAAGATCTTGCCTTGCTGTATTGACAACTGCATTATCCCGTTTTCCGTGATCAGTTTTGAACTTTCGTATTACTGTAATTATTCCTGTATATATATATCGAGTTTCATTCCTTGTACTTTTTGCTTCCACAGCTGAGAGACTTTGTTTTTGCATACATGCATATTGTGCATTAAAGGCCGTAGGGCCGCGCGCGTACTTCCTTCTGGATAGTAGGTCTTGACGCTAGGTTAAAGGCCGTCGGTTCCTGGGAACTCCTGGGGATTGACTATTGCTACGCAGAACGAAGTGCGTCAAGAAACGTTGCGGACGGTCATAGGGAATGGCATTCTCGAAGCTGAATGATTTGGAGGGAGCTCAGGTTCACAGATTCAAGCTGCAGCAACTCAGTCGTACCAAATGTTTTATATTCCAACTGTTTGTATTGTTCTTGATTGCTTCTGCATTATTGGCGGGTGGGGTGTATTATACGATGTCTTATTTCTTGCCTTCTGCTACACCTACTCCTACCCCTGACCCTAAATTTACCTCTACTGTTTCTCCCCATTCCTTTCACATGTTACCGGAACACGAACAGTCTAGACGTGTAGAATTCCGCAACAATTCCTTTATTCAGCTCCTTCATCAGCATCAGTTAGTGGTTAACACTACTAATTGTTGGGTGTGTGGGTTGATGCCACATACTACGGATAAGGGAATTCCATATCTGGTGTTACCGTATAGTTCCCAAGGGTCAGCTCGAGCATTTCAAACAATGTTTCGAAGCGCACTGGGTTTCCACCCCATTCGAGAACCACGTTCCCCCTACTCTGGTCCTACCTCGTATCAAAAACCTTTGTCGATAGCAATAGAGGATTTAGATAGTGATATCTATGATCCCTCGCTTATTCCCGAAGAAGAGGTACAAGCCTATAGAGTCCTAAGTAGAGGTGAATATAGTGCGTTCACTAGCGAAAAGCAGCTTAAAAGCTCGCCTCCGATATGGGTCGTACCCCACACTGGTAATTTTTGTCTCATGGGTCGTGGTCGAAGATCGCAAGCCCGACTTGGAGCAAGTGCTTGCACCGAAAATTACATACTGCCGATGGTCTCGTCCCCTGTGTTTCTGGCTGCCAAGGGTACATACTTTATCTGCTATGATCGTGCATATGCATGGTTGCCCGCTGACTTCATGGGCTCATGCTTCATTGCAAATCTGTTGCCTCCGACGTTCACTGTAGATGCCGATTATCATAAGACTAGAGTTGTACGAGGCGTAATTAGCGAAGAGGATACTGCCGGTCAAGAGGCAGGAGACTTTTTCAAGGGTTTCCTCCCGTTTTGGGGACCTATGGTTAATAGTAGGAACCTGAGACAGTTGACTCGAGTGGTAGAATCGACAGCTAATATTACTGCCAGTGCCCTTGGTAATATCACCACAGAACTTCAGGCGGATAGACTTATGACGTTACAAAACCGTATGGTTTTAGATGTCATTTTAGCAGATCGAGGTGGGGTATGTAAGGTGATCCATTCGAGCTGCTGCATTTTTATTCCAGATAATGCTCCTACTGTCTATCAAGCCATCTCGAGGTTGCATAAGATCTCCGAATCCATACACGTGGATGTAGGGGATTGGACGCTACTTGGGTGGTTTTGGGGCCTGATGTCGACTTGGGGTTGGAAGATTCTGATGATCATCGGAGTTGTTGTAGTGTTCCTGTTCACGTGTTGCCTTTGTGTGCAGTGTGGTCCTGCCTTATGTGGCCTCTGTGCTACAACGTGTATGAGACAACCATCTGTTACCAAGGGGACTCGGTTGGACAGAGTTATGCTACAGCAACATCTCGATGGTCTAATGAATATCGAATATGATTCCGACTAGTGCTTGCCTACATGAGGGCAAAAGGAGCGTCTGAGGTTCCGTGACAATCGTAAGTGGTGTTTTCGACTCGCACGAATATGGTCGAGTCTGGTATCTATGAACCGCAAATGACGAGTTTAGTAAGTGTGCGCAGTTTCGCTGTGCTAACTTAAACCGTTTGTTTGTTATGTGGGTTTTTCATCTGTACCCACGGGTTCCATCTTAGATACGGCATCCATTTTGTCTCTTGCCCTCAAGTAGCCAGCGAACGGACGTTGTCCGCTTCGCGACCCTGGGACTCCCAAGATATTTGCGGAAGACACATGTTCCTTGTGAGTGTCTTTATGACGAGGGGGATGCTACTGTAAGGCAGATGGCGCCGCTCGAGGCTCATCTTGCCGCACGGACTTATTGTCTCAGCCGTGCATCCCATTAGGCACGTCCCTTTGATGCCTGTATCTCGTGTTTCCCGATACCTCCCCTTTTACACCCTTTCCGATCTCCCCACTGTCTCCGTCTTCCTCTACACCTGTCTTTGTTCCTATTTCGATCTGTTTTACTGCTGATTGGAATTCGCTAATGGTGGGAAGATGTTTTTTACAGTTGGGAACCGCCAAATGTTTCCGCACTTATGTTCCGGACCTGATGTGTTTCAAAGTGACCAAAGCGACCCCTCTGGGGGATAATGGTGGGAACCGGGTTGTAAACTTTCGTGTTCAATGTAACTCTATGGGTAAAAACTGTATAAAAGGAGCGATCCACAGAACCAATTTGAAGCAGTCTCCCCAAGTTGCACGTGGTGTACTTGTTGTGACTTCTGTGTTCCCTGCAGCAAATAAACCTTGAATCTTTGACGTCGAAGGAAGTGTCCCGTGTCTCTGTGATTCGTACGCCGGAGCAGGTTACCCACGAAGGTTTCAGTTGTTGTGCCCTGGCACCGCTGGGTCTCAAAGAACCCAGTCCTTCATGGTCACACGGTACATATTGGCTGTGTGATTGGGGAATGGTCTTGTGAATAATCCTGTCCAGCCACCTTGTTCTGTTTTTTACTTTTACAAAGTTGGCATTTTCTTGTCCTGACCATTAGGTGTCTACAGATTGTATCCTGGGTTACCCTATTAGGTTTAGCTGGCAGTTGGTCTATATGTATTGCTCTCAGTAAGACAAAGGGGAATAGGTGGTAGCAGGACGGGCCATCTCTGACTTGGCCAGGAAAAAGAGCTGTCACCTACCACACTTACACTTCACAAAGAATCTGCCCTGGGCACTCTATAAAGGGTTTGACACTGGTCTTTTAAGACACCAGACAAGCTAGGGCCAGGGCAGGGAGGCAGGAAATCCCAGACCCCTCTGGGGTGAAAACCTCCAGAAACTACTTTAAAGTGGTCGCTAAGTATAAATAATGGATCCTCAGACAAAACTAACAAACACACACTTGTACCTGTGGAAGCTCAGAAGGACTGCTGTACTGCTAGAAGGACTGCTACTCTGCTGCCTTGCTGTGCTGTACTACTGACTGAGTGAGAAGGACTGGACCTGCAGCTTGGATCCAGGCACACCAGAGTAACCCAAAGGGCTAGTTGACTGGCCTCCTGATCAGAGTCTCAAGGAAAGAATAGTGGTGCCACCCCAGTCTTGAGCCCTTGGAAGCTGGCTTGAAAGTGCTCTGCCAGCCCATCTCTGGTCCCAGCAGAACCAACACAATGCGATGTATCACCTCGCCACGCTCCGCTTTGGAATTGCTGCGCAATGCATCACCCACTGTAATACCTCAAAACTGCAACAGTGCAACACATCTCCTTGCCAGGACCCCACATCACCCACCACAATTTCCCAGAACCATCTCCGCGCAATGCACCTCTTTGGAAAGACCTTGCACCGCAGCTCCCCAGAACCACGACTGCAGGACACATCTGTAAGTACCTCGCATCACCTCTACTGCATGGACAGATCCACGCTGCACGACTTCGCATCGCTCCACAACCAGGATTTAAGGTAATATACACAGCAGACCTAACTTGGTCCGATGCTGGCCCACACTCCAACGCAGTCGATCTGAAGTTAGGACTATGTCCTGGGCCACCACGACCGGATAACCACTTGCTGCTTTATACTTTTTTGGCGCTATTCTCACTTAAATCTTTTAAATTCCATATCTCTAGTTCTGATTGGATTTTTGTCATTTTGGTCTTAAATTATGTCTTACATTTTACTCTATTTTCTTTTGATTGGTGCATGATTTTTCTTCTCTTGTGTTACTATTTTAGGAGCAGCATAAATGCTTTACACATTGTTAAGCCGGACTGCTTGTACCAAGCAACCATGAGGTTCTGCACAGGTTAATTTGGGGTTGCTTCTAACTTCACCATAACAGAGACTTGTAGTTGCGGCTTGAGCAGGGTTTCATCCCCCTCAACCAGTAACCCAATTTCTCAAGGGCCGATTAAAGCCATTCTATACTTTTAAATATCGCTATTTTGTAAGCAAATGCAAGATAGTGAAACTAGAATAGTTCTTGAATTGAAAGTCGCAAATCAAACTATAACCGTCTTGAAATCGCTTCACTAGATTCTTGTGGAACAGATTTACTTTCAAAGCTGCTACAGCAAGGTTATACAAATCTCTAGGATTACATCACTATTGCCAGATTGTCAAAGGGCAAAATTAATACTTAATATTTTCCCCGATTCATGCGTGGGCGGATGGATTGTTGTAGGTCAACGCCTATGAGGGTTTATCCATGTGCTTCTCAGAGCCATCTTAAAAATATTCTTGTCAGATATGAATCTTCGGTTTCATATTTTCTCCCTTTCTGTTATACAGACCGTCTGAATTCCCTAATCATGTTTAGCAACGGCGAGTGCCTAAAGTCTCCCTCTAAAGAAACATTGCTTATTTAGAGAGAATTCTGCACACGTTCGTTCTTTGATACCAACCGTTAACTAGGTCAGGAGTTGTGATGCCGCATATACCTACCTGCCTGCTCAAGCAATGGAAAACGAGCTGTTAGAACAGTGCCCTACCTATGAAAAGCTATTTCCTCCCATTACGATGAAATTGTGCCCTTTTAAGAGGATACCCTGCACCTGTTCGCTCTGGGAACCCAGAATCGGACGATTCCACTGAGATGACTTCTGTGCAAGAGCTGCTTCCACCATCCCTGGAAGCTCACGGTCTTCATCTTCATGTGGCACAGCCTGTGCTGTCTGGGAGCGATGGAAGAGAGACGCATTACACTGCGGAGATGAACATTCACTGGCTAGATTTAAAGAGTTGCGATTGCCCAGCGGTGCCAACGTGTTCGTGTTAATCTTCATCTGTGCTGGAAGTGCACAAGACTCCACGTGCCACTCTGTTCCTATTCTGTTTTTCTGTCGTCAAAAGATAAAAACAAGAAAAAGCAAAGATTTAGGATATAAATATAACCAAACTCCTAAATTTAAAAGATCATTTCATTAGTTTTAGTTCTAGAAGGACAACCTGGCAATGCAATTAAATGGCAGAAAAAGATACAGCAATTCAAATGCCAACAAGAAGCAAATAATAAATTGGCCATATTGAAAGACATCACATACAATTTTCTTAAAAAATGCAACAAGCTTTTACGTTACATGCATCAAGACTAGTTCACGTAGTATTACAATTCACATTCCAGGGTCGTCTGAAATGTTTACATGGTGTTGTCCCATTCGCATGAAACGTAAGTTTTATATTGCTTTGCTTGCCAAGGATTTACAGTAAACATGCTGCCATGGGCGATAAATGAAAACGCAACGTACCTGTACTCTTCACTGATGTGGCTTCCATCAACACCTCCTGGGGGCTACATTTCATTCCCTCCACAAGAAGTAATGGGGGCTCTTCTTCCTGCCAGTCCCTGTGGGCTGGGGCTTAGGTAAGGAAGGTTATGTTCGCACATTGCCAACTCTAAGCTCCGCGCTACAAACTACGCTGCAAACTACTATCACAAGTTGCCGATACGATTTGTGCGCTCATTTTCACGATCTTCAACACGGACTTGTTTTTACTTTAACGAGGAACAATCAGAGCACCATTACATTGAATGAAAGCAGCAACTGTAATTTGCAGTGCTCAGACATGGAAAAACTGCAGCATTTAACGCTATATAAAAACAAGTCATTGACAGGGATGCAAGTTATTTTACTCACAACTATGTAAAAAACCCATTCCCTTATTTATATATTCGTGTGACGAAGGTAAATCTGCCGAGGTGATCAATTTAGTTCCACATCTATCCGAAAAGTGCAAGCTTAAAGTTAATGCTCCAAATATTATTTGCATTATATTAAATAGTTAGAATTGAGGAAACTGTTCTTTAAAAAACGAAAACTGTAGGCATTTTATCAGAAAAATTCGATAAACGTTAAAATGTCTCTTTCTGAAGAAAGAATCATAGGCACATTTTTTCTGCCATAGAGCAGCACTTTATTTTGATGTGATTTAATTGTCAAAAGCTGCGCATACAAACAAGTTACATAACAGATTATAAACGAGCATTTTTAAAACCACCAGGTCTGGCTTAACAATACAATTTCCTGGTTTTGTTCACCCAGGTAGACCCTCACTAACCTGTCCTAACACTCAATCACCCATGCACTGAAGAATCCATTCCTCAACCTCACTGATTCTAGCATTCACTCACTCGCATATCCACAATAACACAAACCGTCTCCAATCAATGATGAGGCATTCAGTCATAAGTAGACGAATGTTTAAATTGCACTTTGGCACCTAATAATTCGCTTTTTATATTATTCATCCTGCTGAATGAGTCAAAACGAACCAAGGGCAAAAACAAAAGATAATATGGATCCTGGCCAAGGTTAACATGACAGCCAATGTTTCACCCTTATCTTGGTGCCCACAGCCAGTCCGACAATAGCAAAGAACTTCCATTAAAAGGAAACTCGCACTATTGGTTCCTCTGCGAGAAGGAGAGTGCGGTAAGATGATTGCAAGCCTACTGCCTGTGCTTTACTTTACATATTGTGCGTGTACTGAAGCAGAATGTGCTGTGCCTATTCCGTTTTTGAGAAGAACCTTGAACTGGTGCTGCTGCGTACGAGGTTCCCGTTCTGTGAGAAGCTTGCATTACTACCGTATGGTACACATATCATATAGGTCAGAGAAACTTTTACTGCGTTGCCTTAGCTGGCAGGGCAGGGGAGGGGAGGGGAAATCAGGAGAGGGCAAGAGTGACAGTGGAGGTCACAGTTTACCACTTCTGTGAGATAGGCACCCTTTCAGATTGCTGCATAAATGCCAGGGCCAGTACTAGGCATCGTCAATGTGGCCGCTGCACAGGAGCCAGAGGCAGTTTCAGGGACCACAACAACTGTGGCAATACACAAGGTGGGAACACAGAACCTGGTGGGGCTATGCCTTGGTGGTCGTTTGGTGGCTTTCTTAAGGAACTGGGAGGCTCTTTTCGCTGATGCGTGGGTCCTCCAGGCAGCAGAAGGGTTTCACACAGAATTTTATGGGGCCCATGTCCAGTCCTGCAATCCCAGACCCCAACAGCAGGCCCTGGTAGACCAGGAGTTAGCAAGTCTTTCAGAGAAAGGGACGATTGTCCACACTACTGTGCATCCCAATGGTTTCCTCAGCAACCTTTTTCTGAAAATGGACAGCAGGCAGCGTCCGGTAATCAATCTGGAGTTCAACGGGTGGTTCCTTTCCCGACATTTCAAAATGGAGGGCATACATCTCCTCAGAAAGTCTGATCCGATGGTCTGTCTGGATCTGAAAGACGCCTATCTGGCTGTACCAATTTTTCGACCTCACAGGTACTTCTTCCAATTTCCCTCGAAATATCAAGTGTTCGAGTTCACTTCCCTTCCGGCTCTCATCTGCCACTTGGTGTTTCACCAAACTAATGAGGACGGTGGTCGAATACCCAGGGGCATCTCTTCATGTAGTTACAGATGGCCATGGAACTGCTAGAATCGGTAGGTTTAATAATAAACATGGTCGCTTCAATTCCTGGGGTTCCTTATTGACTTGGACAAGGAGACCATGAGCCTCCTGCCTCAGAAGCTGACCAAGATCAGGCACGAACTCCAGAGAACCATCACCAGATCCAGAGTTTCTTTGCAGCAGTTGGCACGCATAGTGGGACTTCTCTCGTGCTCCATTAAGCAATCTTTCTGGGCTCTTTCCATTACTGGGCGTTGCAACCCTTGAAAATAATGCATCTCCAGAAGGGACTCTCATACTTTCAGTTGGTTCCACTCTCGGCGAAGGAAGTGATGCAGTGGTGGATCTATCACATAGATTTTCGGCTCCCAACCTGATCTGGTACAACGCCAGTGGCTCAGGGTGGGGCCCTCACTGTAGAGAGTTCTCCACTGGAGGAAAATGGTCTTGTGCAGAATAAACCCTTCATATTAACTGCCTGGAGTGGATGGCGGGCTCTTTTGCCCTCTGATGCTGGACGAAGAACAAAGTTAAATGTTCAGTTCTTTTGAAGATGGACAACGTGGTGGCAGTGGGTTATGTAAACCATTTAGGGAGCAGTCACCCAAAAGCCCTATCAGACCTTGCTCGTATGCTGTGGGAGTATTGCCTAGCCAATCACATTTCCCTTTCAGCAGAACATCTTCTAGGCAGAGCCAACCAGGTGGCGTATTGGCACTCCTGCCATTGAAAGGATTTCAGCCTGTGGAAGTTGCACCATCCAATCTCCCAGCAACTCCAAGAGCGGTGGGGCCCATTCTCCATAGACCTCTTTACAGCCCGTCTGGATTTCTAATAGGACAGGTATTGCAGCTAGAGACTGGATCGCCAGGCTGTGGCGACGATCGCCTTCCCTTATGATTGGAGCACAGAACAGGCCTATGCCTTCCCACCGTTTGCAATGATAATGTGATTGACAGTTCAAGTGTAAAGGCAGTGGGTGGACCTGGTTGTGATCACTCCAATCTGGAGGTCGCAAGTCTGATTTCCAGTGATAATGGAACTTTTCTGGGATATTCCAATCCTTCTACCCCTATGTCAGGATCTTTTCAAGGACGCCCCAGGACAATTCTAACCCTCTGGTGCTGGCGGCGTATCTTCACCTTATAGCATAGAGGATTACCGGGTAAGATGGAAAGTCCCGGGAATTTCAACAGAAGCTGCCTTGTTACTCGCTAGAGCCTGGGCAGATAGGACGAATAAGCGGTAAGCTGTATTGATCGGCCTGGTCTAGATAGTTGGACTGGTGTATCCAACTCCAAGTGGATTCGTAGGAGTAGAAGTTGTCCAGATTCTGAGCTTTCTGGCGAGCCAGGCTTCTCAGGGCTTGGTCTATTGGTCCATTAACACCTTCAGTTCAGCAGTTTCGTCAGGACATTTACCAGTGGACAGTTCGAACCACTAAAATGTATGAGATTGTCACGGAGGATATTCGTCCTCATGAGTAGAAGCAACTGCTGATTGTTCTGACTAAACCTCACTAAGCTGTTTCTTCCCCTACGATTGCTAGATGGATCCTATGAGTAATGCAGGAAGCAGACATTAATACGGACCATTTTTTAGCTCATTTAGTAAGAGGTGCCATGGCCTCTAAGGCTTTCTCTTTGGGAGCGAGATTAGAGGATATTCTCAACTCTGCTTATTGGTCATCTGATTCCACTTTTAAAAAGTTTTATTTTAAACCGGTCTTCTCTAGCAAGCCTAGTGGGGGAACCAGCTTTAAACTAGCCTACTCCTCGCCTCCGTGTCCTTAACAGAATTGAAACTTTCCATTATGATAGCTAAGACATTTTTAATTCTATGATGTACACCCTACCATACTATTTCAGTTTATTTGTTGCAACAGATGCTCCACCTCTGATGCTACTGATGCATACTCAAATTACATGGCAGTGGCATACCATTAGTCCCTGAACCCCCCGCATAGGGGCGAGGGGGCGCTCACGGCCCCCCTCTGGCATGTGTCCGGGCCCCTGGCCTGAGAGCTCCTGACTGGGGGGGGGGGGGGGGGTCCATATACTTTATGGGGTTGTCAGGTTTTAATAGTATGGACCACCAGTGTGATCTTGCTTCCTCCATGCTTCACTACTGTTTCTGTCTAATTCCATCCTTCATTATTGAAGGCAGGCTGTGCTTGACTTCCTTTCTTTAGTGGTAGAGTGGCCTGCATTCCCCCCCAATCGTCAGCACAACAGTATTCCATGTTTAGGTTTCACCTGCATAGTGCTTGCAAAATCTATTGTTTTGAATATAAATCTTAAAAGGGGCTTACATCCTGCCCCCTCCCTTTCTTGGCTTTTCATAGCTTGATTGCCACGTACTGTTCCTTAATTTCTACTAGCTGTAGCATATTTTCCTGCATTTACCAATGCTTAGTCCTCCTCTGCTTCTCTTATAAGTTTCCTGTAGCCGAAATACTGCTAACATCCAATTTGGTGGAAATATTGTTTTATAAAGTTTTCCTCTTTCTGCTTTTTCGTCTTGCAGCAGATTTTTTATAGCACAACTTCTCACTCGGAGAGATGAAGTGATTGGCCCAAGATCACAGGATGTTGTGCTGCGCAGCCGAGATTCAAACCGTGATTCCAAACTCGAGTCCGCAGCTCCGGCCGCTGTGCCACATCCTCTCTACTCCTGTAATACTGGTCAGGGAGCTCTTCTCTTCGTCCCGGACAGTGATTGATAAAAATACGTTATTATTCATCACATAGCCGAAAACGATGATTGAGGCGGGAGTGTGTGTGTTTTAGGCGTGTGTCAAAAATCAGGGAAATGTTTTTTATCACATGGAGGCTTTACAAATTTTATGTGCGTTTGCTTGCAGTGTGTGTATCAAGCAACTTGGAGAGTGACTATCACATGTGTCAAACGTCAATTGGATATATTTTACCTTTCCCAGGCATTGTCAAGTGTATTTATCTGAAAAATGTGTCACACATGCATTCCATGCGTAGTGTGTGTGTTTGGTGTATGCCTCAAGTAAGGTATGTTTACCAGGTGTGTGTAAAAATTATGCAGTCTGTATTGCTAAGTCTTTACATTATGTGCTGTTCGTAAAATCATTGTAAATTCATAATATTCTCAAGTGTTCATGTTTCTCTAATGTTCGTGGACTTCAATCAGTTAATAGTAGGGAAGCTCCAGCTTACATTAGGAAAGCTAGGCATTTGGTCAGATGCTCACTGGTGATCAGTGCAGCTAACACATTGAAAGGGGCTGCCAATAAGACGGAGTCAGAGTTTCTCTCCTCTAAGAGTCATCTGTAATAGATTTTTCTCTAAGAACACTCCACGGAGCAACAGATGGATAGAAGTGAGAGACAGGATATTACTAGATCTTACACCATACTCTCAGTAAGGTTTGCATATGGTTATGCCATTGATGACTTTCTGGAATGTTGCCAAACATATGTATTCAAACTTGAAGGAGGCGATTGGACTCATTTGCCATTAAGAGACTTAAAACTATAAATTTAAAGCTGCCACCACTGAAGACCTGAGGTGAAAAGGTTAGGGGGGGAACACGGAGATTTACCCTCTTGGAGTGCAATTTAATGGGAGATTCCCCATTAGGGTCCACGAAAAAGGTGACCTTGGAGAGGACCAATTTGCTGTTTGGGGGTGGCGGGGGGGAGTACTAGATATTAAGAGTCCCTCAACCTGCTAGAAACACGAAAAACACAGGAGAAACTGAATGAACAAACGAAAAGATGGTGGGCTGGAACAGGTGGAGGCTTTTATCCATACAGCAGTTACTTTTAATTCTGAACAGTTCCCTCTTGAAGCACTCCTCTTGCGCTCTTTCTCCTCCTTTTTGCTTTGTATCCCTGCTACATCCTAGTGAAACAAAAGCAGAAGATACCTTTAGGAATCAGGAGTGTGGTGAAACATGGGTCAATTAATCTAAATTAGAACACACACAAATTGAGGGATGGGACTCCAAGTAGCGCAGTGGGTGCACAGGGTTTGAAGGTGAGCTATGTACACACTTACCGATCTCCGCTACAGGTATCACACACGCATCTTGGTCACCGGAACAGCTGTTCAACATTGATGTCAGCACTGTAGAACTTTGACAAAAACAATTTCTCCGTTTAAAGTGGCTGGGGAAAAAAGTAATACATAATATGGTAAAAACGAAAAAAAATAATAATAATAACCTGGCATTACGAGCTGGGAAAAAGCCAGAGGACAAAAGTAAGATGATGAAATAAATGTCAAAGCTATTGGCAGACCTGAAATGCTGGTTGCAGCCACAAACTTCAGCAGTCTTCATATGGGTCTTCCAACGATCGAGTCAAGGCCACGTGACATCTCTTCTAGTTCACCTGACCACTGCGTAAGGCTGTGGCAAAAACATAATACATTGTAGAACGGAACACCGACATTCGTTCTGACCTGATGTTTAAGGGAAATGTAATGTTCCTAGTATTAACAGGTTTATTGGGCCACACACTTTGTGAGATCCTACAGCTTTTTAGACCGGGTTCACCCTTAAGTGTGTTTACTGATTTGAAGCAATGAACCCTGTTTTCATTTCGCATTTGAAGATTCTTATTTTACATTTTTATTTATCTCATTGTGGGTGTGAAAGGCAGCTATGTTTTGTACTATGGTCCGAAAGCACTTTAATAAATCAACGGCACACTAACGCAAAATAAACAGGATAGTCTTATGCACAAAATGCCTTACCACACAGTCGGACACACATGGCACCTGTCTGCCTAAAACTTGCGAAGAGGGGAAATTGAGAAGTTTGATATGTCATATAAAAGCTCCTTCCAAGGATGTCACAGTAAAGATAGGCAGGTGGCATTCGACAACACTAAACTCTAAAGGCAGCTCAGAGCAAACAAAGGGAGAATCCATTATTTACAATGTCATACGTGCACTGATTTTAGTTTGGCACTAACTATGGTAAGCTTGTGGAATCACAACATGGTTCTTTCGTTCTGTGGAACTCCAGAGTTCAGGTTTCCAGATGGTGACACAGTGAGTCCACTTCAGTTCAATTTAATTTGTTGATAATTACTTCCATTAAAATATCCGTTAAAACATGAAACTGGTTAAAGTGTAGAAAAAAAATTAAGACATAGCAACTCATGAAAGGGACACTGTCAACCCTTCATAGCAAAAGCTAACAATATGAATCAAACAGGATTGGGTCTCTGTCTTACATAGTATCTATTGATACTTTCCAAGCAAGCCTTGGCAAGGACAATAGGTCTCACGTATATTAAATTGACTGGTTTTGGAGGAGTGGCAATTTGGGGAATGGAGTGGAATTGTGTAGCATGGAATGCCAATTCTGAGCATTGCGTGGAGTGGCATTGCGTAGCGTGGAGCAGCATTGCGTGGAATGGCATTGAGAGGTGTGGAGTGACAGTGAGTGGAGAGACAATGAGTGGAATGCAGTTGCAGGCGGCAAAGTGCTTTACCTCCTCCTCAGGAGTAGTCAGCACTATATCAATGCAATGGAGTGGAGTGGAGCAGCACTGAGTGGAGTGAAGTGGCATTGTGTGCTGTGGAGTGGAATGGCATTGTGTGTCTTGGAATGTTATTGCATGTGCAGAGTGGCATGCACTGCGCGTAGATGTGGCACTGTGGGGAGTGGCACTGTGTTGTGGAGTGAAATAACTGTGTGGAATGGCACTGCTTGGCATGGAGTAGCACTGTGTGCTGTGAAGTGGCACTTCGTAGTGTAGAATGGAATGGCGCTGTATGGTGTGGAGTAACATTGTGTGGTGCGGTGTAGCGTCAGTTTTTGATATGGAGTGGAGCGCATTGACTGGAATGGCACTGTGTGGCATGTAGTGGCATTGTGTGGCCTGGAGTAGAGTGGCATTGAGTGAGGCATAGTGTCACTGTGTGAAGTGGAGTGGCATTGTGTGGAGTGGCAATGTGCAGCATGGAGGAGCATTGTGTGGAGTGGAATGAAGTGGAATTGTGTGGAGTGGCTTTGTGCGGCATGGAGTGGCACTGTGTGGAGTGGGGTGGAATTGATGAAGTGTAGTTGTGTGGAATGCAGAGCAATTGTGTGGAAATCACTGTAGTGGAGTGGAATGGCGTGGAGTGATGGCAATGTGTGCCATGAAGCGTAATTGTATGGCAATACGTAGTGTGGAGTGGCAATTGTATGGCAATACGTAGTGTGGATTAGAGTGGTATTGTGTGGCGGGGAATGGAGTGCCATTGTGTGGAGTGGCATGGAGTGGAGGGGAACTGTGAAGCATTGTGTGGTGTGGAATTGCATGATGTAGAACTGTGGAACATTGTGTGGACTGGAATTGCGTGGAGTAGAACAATGTGTCTTAGGGTTTCGTGGAATTGTGTGAAGTGGAGTAGCATTGTGTGGAATGGGATTATACGGAGTGGAATTGTGTGGCATTGAGTGGAGTAGAATTGTGTGGCACTGCGTGGAGTTGTTCGGAGTGGAACTGTGTGGCATTGTGTGGAGTGAAGTGAAATTGTATGTTAAGGAGTGGAATTGTGTGGCATTGTGTGAAGTGGAGTGTAATTGCGTGTGGCAATGTGTGGATGGCATAAAGTGGAGCAAATTTGTGTGGCGTGGAATTGTGTGGCATTGTATGGTGTGGAATAGAGTGGAATTGTGTGTCATTCACGCGAATCTCTTTCGCCCTCTCTCTCCCATCTAAATTGTACTACCACGGTCACATTTTACCAGAGCTGCTTAGATCGTTTTATTAAACACATTGTTATGCTCTGAGCAGGCAGAACAGTTGACTTTTATTCAATGCAATTTTTTTAACTTCAGGATAAGATGTGCGATTGTGCTGAACAAAGGTCCAAAAACACAGTGCGAGCAGAAGAAGGACACTAATTAAGATTAATCAAGCTCTGCTTCGTCTATGCTGCACAGAAGAAACAGGAAGTGACGATTGGTACATGCTACCTTAGAGAAGATTATTATACCACCAATGGGAATCAAAACCGACAAAACACCTGGGTTAGATTCCGTAGGAACCAGCCAGCCACATTCTCGGAGTCATCCGGAGGCTCAGACGATTCAGATGCTCAGGCTGGTCCCAGCTGAACAGATAATCATCCTGGTCAGCCCTATTTTTTAGATCGCGGAGGCAAAGCCAAATCATGGTATCAACACCCAGAGGAACGACAAACCCGAAGGAAACACTATCAATGGGGCCCTCAACAACACAAACCAAGCAGAGACCATTCCGATCTTTAACTTATCACAACATGTAATGTCATCCGCAGAAATCTCGCTGCTCAGTAAAGGTCTCTTTTGTAATCACAGAGAGAACCAATTTCTTTGCACTCAAAACAGAGATCTTCCAATTGTTTAGGAAGATTAGGCTAAAACTCTACTTAAGAGATAAAGAACCCATGCAGAAAGACTCTGTACAGGGCTGAGACCTCCTTCAAATTTTTATCCCACTAATGGGATGATGCCACCGGAATTGCTTGCCTTTAAAAGACTAATCATACAAGGCATTGACAGTATGAAGACAACACGATCATACATTCCATATAATATCACACTCCAAGAACGCCAAGCATTACAGGCACTAAAAAATGATGAGTCCATAATTCTCAAACCAGCCCACAAGGGCGGCGGTATAGTAGTCCAAGATCGCACCATCTAGGAGACAGAAATTCAAAAACAAATCAATGAGACAAACACTATAGGAAGCTTAACGCTAATCCACTGCCCAAAATCCGCAAGGGTATCCTGTTGATTACCACTGCAGCTAGGGATGAGGGGTATATCTCACAGAAATTTTTTTAATTTTTAAATACTAATAACCAGAGGACCCCGGTACTATACACTATACCGAAAATACACAAGAGCACAACTAATCCTCTAGGCCGCCCAATACTTTCAGGCTGCGGGTCCGTCTTGGACCCCCTAGAATCATATATAGACTACTTCATACGTGACTTTGTCCCCATACAGGATACATATGTGAAAGACGCAATGTACATTTGACCTAGGCAGCGATTTATTAGTCACCCTTGACATAAGGTCACTTTATACGAACATACCCCAAGTGGAGAGCATAAGGGTAATAGAAAGCCTCCTAGAAAAACGACCAAGGCCCATACAGGTACCAACTAATTTCATCATCAGTCTTCTTCGCAATGCCCTACAATGTAACTATTTTATCACTGGGGGCAACTCCTATGAGCAGTGCTCTGGCTCGAGCCTGGGAGCAATTTTTGCCTCAAATCTCGCTAATATTTACATGGACTACGTTGAGCACAAGTTCATCCTTGACGACAACAACTTGTACCGTTCCAACATTAAATGTTGGAAGCGGTACATTGACAATATTTTTGTCATTTGGAAAAGGACAGACAGAGAGTTTCACGACTTTCTAACTCATTTGAATACGGTTCAAACACATCTCACATTCACGTCCACCACACATGATTCAACCATAGCATTCCTAGATCTTAACATCAGTCATGAGAATGGAGTTCTTTATACCTCCCTCCATAGAAAGATAAAGGAAAGAAACACGCTGCTTTCCTACCGCAGTCATCATCCACGGGCCCTAAGAGATGGCCTCCCCTTTGGGCAGTTTCTCAGAATCCGCCGCAACTGCACACACAAAGCAGACTACATGAAAGAAGCGGAAATACTCAGAATCAAACTAGCAACTAGAGGGTACCCAAATAGACTGGTCAAAAGATCACTCAAGCAGGCCTGGCATTGCCAGAGAGAGGAACTTCTCAAAACTAAAGAGAAAAAGAGCATGGACAAAGTAGTGTGTGTTACCACCTTTTGTACCCATACCAACCAAATACGCAACCTGATCACAAAAAGCATAGACACTACTTTTGAACTTCCTCTATTTGCCTATAAAAGAGGAAAGAACATTAAAGACCATCTTGTTAAATCGGCTACTGACATAAGAGTGAACACACCTAATACACTCGCAAGCGCATGGGGCTTACCCAGAATCAGAGGACACACAAATGTGGAAACTGTGTGTCATGTGAATTCACATTCAATACCACCACTTATGAACATGCTAACGTCAAACACACCTTAGATGTCTTGTCTAACTGCAACACACGCAATGTGGTGTACTGTATCTGGTGCCCATGCAATCTTCCGTACATAGGCCAAATGCAACAACATATTAAAGCCAGGAACAGCCAACATCGGAGCCGTATACGCAGGTCAGTCCCGAATCCACCCTTGGTGTCTCACTATAACGAGAAAAACCACACCGCAGACAAACTTAAGTGGCAAGTGATAGAAATAGCCACCCTACCGGAAAGAGGAGGAGACCTGACCAATATACTACAACGCACCGAGTGTGGATGGATGGATAAAGTCAATTCGATCGAAGAAGGATGAATTCAGATAAAGAATGGAGAGGTTTATGTGACAACATTGCACTGACAACCCAGCATGTCATCCATCAGTCTGTAATCTCACTCAGCCAAACACTCGTTACTTCTCCTCAGTAGACATCTTACCTGCACCCCGGACTAAATAGAGTCTACTTACCACCTATCCCTATTCATACACGCAACACTAGACATCCCAACTGTCATACTATTCCATCCTTAGAATGGGAGCGCGAACTGTACTACACGTGTTCACGACAGTAAATATGTTGGACTATGTAAGGATGTCATCAATGTAATTGTTATAATCAGATACGTACGCAACATTTGGAATGTACTAAAAATGTGGATATAAAGACATGTCATAATGTATCTAAGTACAGCGCTTCATATGGGCAGCGCATAGGAAACTGCACGAACACACTGAAAAGGGCAACGGCTGACGTGCATGCTAAACGCCGGCAGGCTTGCTCCCTGTTACCATGACAACTAAACACCAATCAGTGGATTGATCTCAGTAACAGTGCTCCACCCGCTTCCCTGTCTCGCGAGAGCGCGGGAAGACGGAAGTTCAGGAATATAACGCATTACGATTCGAGCTCTTGGTGTCGTCGCAACACAAGCCGCATCGCGAAGCGAGGAGGCAGCTGATTTAATCGCTTGCCACGCAGGAAGACGGAAATCGTTCCGCCCTTCACTGACTAAGTAAGTGACCATGCGTACTTCACCAGAGTGCGTACCATGCCTTACCCGACCACCTTAGAACCCAAGTTGCTCCTTCAACTTTTCTAAACTGCACCCATTCCTCCAGCAGCACTCGGAATCATCCGATGTGACAACGCAAGGAAATACAGTGCAACGGACATAGCAGGGCTTCAGAAGAGCCCGTTTTACATATCAGAAAGAGACAGCATTTTCAGCTTCCCTCACAGTGAGGTAAGACACACAAAAGTGCTAGTTCCTTATTATGTACAGGTACACCTCCACATGTGAATAGCTAATGTAATCATGTCCCTTCCTTCCTTGACCACACCTTGAAGAACCCGGCTGGGTCCTCACGTGAGTCCTTACTATTCCTTTCACCACACATGGGACACGTCAATTTCACTTAAGCTGCGCCTTACAACCCAGGTAATCACCTTCAATCCTAGTCCTTCAACTAGTTTCTCGCATATGTCATCTTGGCCATCTTGGCAGTCCTGGACGAGCTCCGCAGGGAGGCTGACATCGGCACCCCCCAGGCTCTAGTCCTCCTGGATCTGTCTGCCGCGTTCGACACGGTGGACCATAAGATCTTGTTAGACCGTGTCGAGCGCGCAGGCATCCAGGGCAGGGCCCTAAGTTGGATCACCTCCTTCCTGGAGGACCGTACACAGGCTGTTCGCCTGGCAAATTTTACAGTGCCAGGGCTGAATATCACATGTGGGGTTCCCCAGGGCTCCTCCCTGTCCCCACATTTGTTTAACATCTATTTACTCCCCCTAATTAAAGCCTTAAAACAGAGGAAAGTAACGACCTTCAACTACGCAGACGATCTGCAGCTTTCCTTTACTATAGACAACTCCACTGAATCCATCTCCAACTTTCAGGACACCATGGTGTTCATCCGCAACTGGATGGATTATAACCATCTAAAATTGAACCCCGGAAAGACCGAGGTACTGCTGATAGGAGATAGTCGCATCTCCTGGGGCCCTCACTATTGGCCAGCAGAACTAGGGACGTTCCCTAAACCCTCCTCTTCCGTAAAAAGCCTAGGGGTGACCATTGATAAAGATCTGTCCCTAAACACTCAAGTGGGGTCAGTTGTCTCTAAATGTTTTTTTCAACTGCGGAAGATCCAAAAGATACACCACTTACTCTCCCAGGCAGCACTGATACAAGTTGTGATTGGCCTAGTCTTATCCCATCTAGACTATGCGAACTCAATCTACCTAGGCCTCCCCTCCTATCAGATCAAGAGGCTCCAGCTTGTACAGAACCAGGCAGCCAGATTGATCTATCAACAGCCCAAGTGGCAATCGGCTAGAGCTCTGATAAAAAAACTCCATTGGCTCCCACTGCTTCAGCGGGCCACATTCAAAACTGCCTGCCTCACATTTAAATCTTTAAATTGTTATAGCCCAATTTTTATCAACAATCTGATACTGAGGTATGTTCCAACCCGTGACCTCCGTTCCAAACATCAAAACTTGTTGGTGAGCACAAAATTCAAACGCAAACGACACGGTGGGTCTCGATTTGGATATTTGGCACCACAACTATGGAACTCACTCCCATGGGAGATCCGTTCTTGCCCTGATCTACTTCGGTTCAGAAAGCAGCTTAAGACATGGCTGTTCACACAGGCACATGAGTAACCGTCCCTTTTGAAGTCATGTCAGAACAGTTAACTCACAACTGCTTAAAACAGCGCCATGAAACCTTGGTCAAAGTGCGCTTTATAAATTGGTTATAACATAACATAACATAACATATGTGCCGGTAATTTAGGCATAATGCTTTCCCTATCCTTTGTAGATGTCCCCACATAAACAGTCCAGTTTAGTGGGTCGAAACGTCGTCAAATTTACAGAACAGACCTTCATAAAGCCAGTGTCACCATATACCTAGGCTGTTGACAAATGAACAATTGAATGGTCGATTCTTGCATTTATGGAAACGCCTTGTAAATTATTCACTGTATATAGTCATACTTTTTGGTTGCATTTTTCACTTGGGGACACAACGCACAAACTGTAGCACTTTTTGAATTTAAGCAAGTGGTTTATGCTATCTTTTTGTGTATTTATAAAAAACGTTAATGATCTAACTGTGTAGAGTGTTCATTTTGCCCCCTGATATTATTAGGGTCTTTACAAAACCTACTGCCATTGCGCGTACATATTGCAAAAATTGTTTTCCTATTATCCACTGGAACCATTGTTCTCCTATATAAGGCCCAATAGGAGGCAGCAAAGATGAGCGAGAAGGAAGCCAAAGAATGGTAAGCTCCAAGCTCTTTATTTTAAATAATACCCTTTGCAGTGACAGCCAAAACATTATAAAAGGGTTTCTGAAATTATTATATGTAAAACAATTTCTGTAGAAATACATAAACCAGAAGGCGAAAACCAGTTGGCCCTACTGAATGCAACACCCGCAAGGGGGGAGAAAATCTTAACCTGGGGAACACACTTTGTGGTATACCAGATTCAACAAGAGAGGAAAGGCAGTCGGTTTTGGGGACATCTGTTTTAAACAAGGCTAATAGCACGAACGAAAGACCAGACTCCGGAATGAAAGGAATAAAAATAAAAATTATGTTCTGGAACATTGCGGGTCTTCGCACAAAAATCGTGGATGGAAGTGCCTTAGATTTTGTCAAAGACTACCAAGTATTAGCCTTCCAGGAGACCTGGCTTACTACAGAAATGCACCGGACAGGATATAAAACCTAATTTTCCCCAGCAATTGCAGGTACCCATGGCAGGGCAAAGGGTGGGCTGATAATTTACATAGCGAATACCATACCAGGGTTAGAAATTACTGTGCTTAGCTCAGAACCAAATTACCAGATATTAAGATTGTCTTTTCAGATAAAGAGGGTCTTTCTACTTGTAAACATGTAGGACAATCTAGTAGAAGGCGAGAGAGTAAAAACACTTGGGGCTCTCCGCAAGAAACTCCTCACCTGGTCAAAACAAACCCAAGGCCTAGATCCCCCAAGCATTGTGTGGGGTGGCGATTTTAATCACCACCCCTGTGAAAGGAATAACAGTAACATTTGCGGTATGGGGCATGAAATAGATGAGCAAATAACCCACTTCAGTCACTCAGTGGTGGGAGATTTTTTAAATGAAACTTTATCTGATCTGGACCTGGTGATACTAAACGAAGTAAAAACCCCCTGTGGGAAATTGGACCCAACCTATCTCGGAAGGGGTAGTGAGTCAACAATTGATTATATATTGACTACAGCGACTCTTGAAAACAAGGCCCACGGATTTAAAGTAATAATAAATACCCTGAGTGATCATGCTGCTTTAGCCTTTGACCTATTCATAGAACAGGGGCATTTATCAGCACAGACTTTAATGACCACACTTGCCCAGAATAACATACAATTAAAAAAAAACAAATGGTTATACCCTAGGATGGGGGAAGATAGATCCTGTAGAACTAACAAATAAGGTAGTAACTGCGGTATACCCGGCAATACTGAAGTGTCTAGACATTGACACAAAAGAAGAGGAAGTCCTAGATAATTTTATGGTGATCCTGGAAAAGGTAAATGAATGCCTAACAAGGAATCAAAAAGGTAAAAAGGAAGAAAAACAAGGATGGTTCAACCACAAATGCTCAGTGGCCCATAAATCCTTAAAAAAAGCACTAACAAAAACTATTAGAGACCAAGAGAAGGTTAGGACCCTGAGAAGGTCATACAGGCTGGCATGTAAAGTCAGAAAAGAGGAACTAAAGAAAGCTCTATGGAACCAACTTCATGAGAGCTCACTAAATAGAAATAGCGAACTGTTTTGGAAGATGGTGAAAGCCCCTTTTCTGACAGACACAAACGACCATCCAAAAGTAGAAGTTGCTATCGAGGGACCAACATGGGTAAACCATTTTTCAAAAATCTTCGGTAAACCTTCAGAAGTAGTTTTAACTGAGGGAAATAACCGGAAAAATCAGGTTAAACCATTTCCAATTGTACTAGATGTTGAACTTTATGAAGTAACAAACGCAGTTAAAGCAAGTAAAGGCGGAAAAGCTCCTGGCCCAGACGGGGTGCCACTTGACTTTTTAAAATTTAAATTAGATTTGTGGGCCCCAATTATAAAGAGGGTGTTTGACGCTACAATGAAGTGTGGCCTAATTACATCTTGGACCCAATCAATTTTGGTACCCATATTTAAGAAGGGAAACAGGGAGGATGTGTCCTGTTACCGCCCGATCTCGCTCCTGGATTCG
This sequence comes from Lissotriton vulgaris, assembly GCF_964263255.1. Classification (NCBI taxonomy): domain Eukaryota; kingdom Metazoa; phylum Chordata; class Amphibia; order Caudata; family Salamandridae; genus Lissotriton; species Lissotriton vulgaris. The sequence continues at coordinate 503,468,419 of NC_141687.1, read as the reverse complement.
CTGGGGAAAGTACTGGGCAGAGTGGTCCTCCAGCGTCTTCAGGAGTGGGCGGACGATACCGGGACCCTTTCGGACATCCAGTTCGGTTTCCGAGAGGGCTTGGGACCCACAGAACAAGCCCTGAACCTGGCCCTAATGATGGGAAAGTACGTGTCGGCTAAGCGGGAAAAGCTGTACATGGTTTATGTCGACCTATCCGCAGCTTTCGACTGCGTCTCTCATGCAAAACTGTGGTCCGTCCTTATTGATATGGGAATAGATTTAGTCCTGGTAACCTTTCTTAGAGAACTATATTCCAATGCTTCCTCCAGGGTACGTTTTGGAGTGCGGGGTGAATTATCAGAGCCATTCACAGTAGAGCGCGGCGTCAGGCAGGGATGTGTGCTGGCCCCCTTTCTCTTCTCCCTTTACATTAACGGTCTTGAGGTAGAGATGTTGAGGGGGGACCTGGACCTACCCCGAGTGAAAGATCGCCTGGTGCCTGCGCTCCTATACGAAGATGACGCTGTGATATTAGCACGCACCCCACGGGAGCTACAGAAAGCATTGAACAGGAATGCAAAATTCATGGGCAACTTGGATCTCCACATAAATATAAAAAAGACATATGTCATGGTGGCAGGCCAAGGAAAGAAAGATGGGAAGAGTATTTTTCTTGATAATAAAAAAATAGAACCAACTGCCCAATACCCTTACCTGGGGATTATGATAGATGAGAAGCTTAATTGGAAAGCGGCCATAGAAGCCCGCAAACATCAACTTCTGCGAGCAATCGCTGCCCTCATAAAATTTGCACAGAAATTAGGAAAAAGGCCACCAGTGGAGCTACTTCGCATTTACAAAGCAAAGTGTCATTCAATCGCACTTTATGGGGCGGGTCTGTGGGGACATAAAAACACAAAAGACCTACAGGTAGCAGAGAATACTTTTATGAGATTTCTTTTGGCGGTCCCTAAACGAGTATCTACCTATGCCTACCATGCAGAGTTAGGAATGCCCCATATTGAGGATTTGGCAAAGATCAAACCAATACTGCTCTGGCGTCGTATTAGGACGTCAACAAAAAATACTTTTACAAAAGAGATTGTGGCAGACTGTATGTCATTGGACTATGTGGAAAAAATAGAATGGCTGAGATACGTAAAAAATCTCCTTACAGACTTGGGGATGGCTGAATATTATTCCAACCCTGAAACAATTGTTGAAATCCCGAAAAAAGATCTAAAAAGAAGGGCTTTGAGTCATATAGAAGAATTACGTACCAGCGTAGAGATAAAAAAACCATCAGTCCAACATTCCTTGACAGTCATGACTACTTTAGAAATGGAACCATATTTGACATATGTCGAGTCACATTTTGAGCGGTTTTTATTGGCAAGATTTAGGTTGAATATTTTTCACAGGGTCGTAGCCTTCCCTAACAGAAATAGCTGGGACGAAAGCTTAACGGCGTGCCCGTGTGATGAAAATTCTGAGCAGTCAACGATTCATACGGTAATGTTTTGCAAATACTATACTGCACATCGTAAGCTATGGTTAATTCCCCTTCTGAGAACTTTAGGCCTTAGAAGATGCCGTCCCGCTATGCTGTGGTTGCAATTTTTAAGCTCTGAATTGACTTGTAAAACTGTGAGCACCTTTTTAAAATGCATTTTTAAACACAGAGTAAATCTTTGCTATGGTAATGCTTGACTATTTGGTACAAAGAATAAGGGTACCCTTTTAAAATGTAAATATATTAATTCTGTCCTAGTTAAATGATGAAATGTACTGTGCAAACTCTTTTATGGTTTTTCATGTAAATTGAAACCGAATAAAGATTTACTACTACTATATGTAAAACAAGACTATATCTCGTTAGGTTGAGTCTAGGGGCAGCGCGCATGGGTTGCTCTGCGAGGCCTGTTGTAAAATTTACTGTGGTTTAAAGCCCCTCCTCTTTCTTTAATTGGTTCACATTCCTGCCTTTTAGAAATGCATGCTTCTATTTGGTTAGGTTGTCTTATTCCTCCCGCCTTTTTTTTTTATCCTCCCTGTGACTGCCACAGCTACTTGTAGTTTTCCACATTCCTTAACTAATGTGGATTTGGGTGCACTACTTTCTTTCTCTTGGTGATGGTTTGTTAAAGAAGGCTGCCTTTGCAAATTTGCACTGATCCATTGTGGTAAATGAAATGAGCACAAGTGTGTTTTGTTTGTTTTGGTAATGGTTAAAACTTGCAGATGCTATGTTTACATTTTATAGTCTGCTTTTGTTTGTAAATATAAAGTGCACAAATGCGTTTTTTTTTGTTTAAAGGTGGTCGCCTTTACATTTTGCAGTGCGTCTATGTTTGTAAATATAATGTGCACCAGTATGCTTTCTGTTTGGGTACTAGCTTTTAACCCCCTTAAGCGCGCCGTAGAATCTGCTGTGGTGCGGGAGTTTCCGTGTGCGGGCGGTGGGCGAGGGTATTTCTAAAGGGAGCTCTCCTGGGCAGCATCAGAACAAGGCGAGCCGCCACGTTCTGAATGCATTGAGGTCTCTGCACACACTTGCAACTAGCTCCTAGATATAAGGTATTCCTGTAGTTCAGGTGGGAAGTTACCAGCACATGGACTAGAGTTTTCCTGACTGCCACAGGAAGCACATCTAAGATCTTCCGAAGCCCTTTCATTATTCCAAAGCACTTCCCGGCCACAATGCTAGTGTGGTTATCAAAGGAGAGCTTGAAGTCCAGCCACAGCCCCAAGTTCTTAACCTTGTTACTGGGGGAGGGGGTGGGGCCCAGGGGCTACGGCCACCATGACCAGGACCATATCGAGGGATTCTTACCCACAATTAGAACCTCCGTCTTGCTGCCATTTAGCTTTAAACAGTTACTTGACATACAGGCTACCAGCTCGTGCAGACAATTGGAACAATTGGTGGCTGCCTTTTCATGAGATTGAGACAGTGACACCACCAATTGTGTGTCGTCCGCGTATGACACAACACTAATACCATATTTCACAATAATGTCTGCCGGAAGGGCAATATATAGGTTAAAAATAGTCAGGCTTCATATAGAGCCCTGGGGGACTCCTTGAGCCAGCGCAATGCTTTTAGAATAATACGGTTGTTGGGACACCTGAAAGCTTCGATCCTGTAAGAAGGATCAAGGCCAGTCTATCTAGCCTGCCTTTCTTGAGGCGTTGTAAAAGCAGTGGGTGGGCTACGGTGTCGAATGCGGTGCTGAGGTCCAAGAGGACCAAAGCCACAGTCTGACCCTCATCTACGTGGCCTCGGATGGTTTCTGTTAACAAAAGCAGTGCTGACTCAGTAGAGTAAGTTGACCGGAAAATCCCGATTATGTAGGGTGCAATAAGTTGTGCGGGTTAATGTGTGCTGGCAGTTGAGTGTTGACCACTTTTTCAGCTATTACAGCAAAATATGGCAAGAGTGAGACCGGTCGAAGGTTCTCCAGCTGACTCGCACTTACACCCGGCTTTTTCTTAATGGGAATAACAACTGCTTCTTTCCACCTTGTTGGGACCACACCCGATTCAAAAGAGAGTTGAAGGAGATATCTAATATAAGGTACTAGGATCTCCATGCTCTCGCTCAGAGTTTTAGGCATAGTAGGGTCTCTTGGTGAACTGGATTCAATGCTTAAGGCAATAGCTTTGAGGTCGTCACAGGAGGGGAGGTCAAATCTGGAGAGGCAGTCAGCCTCCTCAATGTTGATCCGCCCCTCCCTCTCCAAACTCCCATTGCGTGCCTCATCGGGGAAGGTAGTATAAATCCTTACTACCTTCTCTGTGAAGAAGTCTGCTATCAGATTGCAAGACTCCAGGAGCTGCTATTGGAAGCCGTAGTTCTGGCTAGTGACGAAAAGTCCTTAAAAATTATGAACAGCTTTCAGCTTGCTCTATCCTTGTATTGTAGTAGGCGGCCCGAGTTTTCCTTACAGGTGCCAGATAGTGTTTTAGACTAGTTTTATAGTCAGCCTTCCTATGCTCTGAAAGGAAAATGTTTCTTACCAGTATGCATCTGTTCTTGGCATGTAGAGCTGCAGAGTTAAATACTTTGCATAGATCGCCACCTAGTGTTGGGCCCGGATGTTTGCAGTTTGTTTTTGTCCTGAAAAGTTCTTTGGAAGTCACGAGATAGGTGACGCCTCCTTTGGACCACTTTGCGCATGGGCATCCGCTCCATCCTCAGATTGTTTTTCGCCATTAGGGAAATGATGGAGTTTTGCAAGAAAAGGAAGGATGTCCATTTAATTTGTATCTAATTCAGATAATACTGGAACAGACAAGGGTAGCCGGGGAGGCCGGTGGGCGTGTGTAACTCTGCAGCTCTATATGCCAAGAACAGATGCATACTGGTAAGTAGCATTTTCCGTTCAAGGCATATGACCTGCAGATTACACACTGTGCATAGATTGTATAGCAGTACCCACCCTTAGTGGCGGCCACCCCTATCTGTTGCAGTAGTTTGAAATAATGTTTTGAGAACAGCCTGGCCCACATTAGCTTGTTGTTTGGTTTGCACATCTACACAATAATGTTTTGTGAATGTGTGCGGTGTAGACCATGTAGCTGCTCTGCAGATGTCATCTAGGGGAGTGTTCCCTAAAAATGCCATTGAAGCCCCTATTTTTCTTGTAGAATGGGTTTTAGGAGGAACAGATAACGTACATTTAGCTTTGTGGTAACAAATCTGTATGCATTTGACGATCCCATTTCAAAATCTGGGATAGCTAGATGGATTACCCTTGTGTGGTGGTGAGAAAGACACAAAAAGTTGTTTTGTCTTACGAAAGAGTTATGTTCTCTCGATGTAGTATATATAGCAATGCTCTTTTGACATCAAGGGTATGAAGAGCTCTTTCTGCTTCTGTCTGTGGCTGCGAGAAGAAAACAGGCTGTTCCACAGATTGATTGAAGTGGAAGGGAGAAATGACTGTGCAGGAATTTTGGATTAGTATGTAGAACGACCCTATTATGATGCATTTGCAAAAAGGGTTCTTGAATTGTTAGTGCTTGTAGTTCACTAACTCTTCGCAGAGAAGTAATAGCTACTAGGAACGCAACCTTCCATGTTAAACATTGTAGTTCACATTTATGTAATGGTTCGAAGGGAGGTCCGATTAGCCGTGTGAGAACAGTGTTTAAATTCCACACAGGTGAAGGTGGCACTCTGGGAGGAATTATTCTCTTAAGACCTTCCATAAAGGCTTTAATAGCAGGCACTCTGAACAGAGATAGATGCTGTCTGTTTTGCAGATATGCTGCTATTGCAGCAAGATGCAGTCTAATAGACGTATAGGCTAAGTTACATCTTCGGAGGTGCAGTAAGTATCCTATGATGTGTTGAATAGACACGTCTAAGGGATTAATATTATTGTTGTGACAATATATTACAAAGCATTTCCACTTGGCTGCATAACATGCTATAGTGGTTGGGAGTCTAGCTTCTTTTATGACATTTATACAGTCTGGAGGAAGGTTCAGATATCCAAATTCTAAGACCTCAGGAGCCAAATCGCTAGGTTGAGCTGAGCTGGGTCCGGGTGCATGATCTCTCCATGATTCTGTGTTAAAAGGTGTGGAGACAGGTATAATTTTTGGTGCGGTACCTCAGACAGTTGTAGCAGTGTTATGGACCACGGCTGTCTGGCCCACGTTGGAGCAACTAGGATGAGGGTCAGAGAATGCTGCTGTAGTTTGCGTACTACTAGTGGCATGAGTGGTAGAGGTGGTAAAGCGTACGCAAATCTGTTTGACCAGTTCATCCATATCGCATTGCCTTTGGACAGTGGGTGTGGATATCTGGCGGCGAAGCTTGGGCATTTGGCGTTTTCGTGAGTGGCAAAGAGGTCTAGCTGAGATTGTCACCACATCTGAAAGAATGGTTGAAGAACTTGCGTATGAAGTTCCCACTCGTGGGTCTGTTGTGTCTGATGACTTAACAGATCTGCTATGGTGTTTGGTACTCCTGGATTATGTTGGGCTAGAAGGAATATGTTTTGAGGTATAGCCCACCACCATATGTCCTGAGCTAGTCAAGAAAGTTGCAGGGAGTGTGTTCCACCCTGTGGGAGGGGAGGAAAGTCATTGGGTAGGGGTGGAGGCAGAGCAAGAGTTGTTGGTTTTGCCTCTGCCTTTGTTGTTGTTAACCCTGTAACCCCCCTTCCCACTGGTAGCCCCTAGAGAATGTGGATTGGCTAGGGGTCCTGAAAGAAGTGGAGGGGCTTTCGGACGAGTATCCTCTTGTGTTGCCTCTATATGATGAGCGACGAAAAGAACGTCTGGGATCTTGCTGCTGCAAGGCTCCCATAGATTTTGCTGTGTCGGTGTCTTTTTTCATTTTTTCTAAAGACACATCAACATTTGGGCCAAATAAATGTGTCTCATCAAATGGCTAATTAAGGATGGAATTTTGTACCTCAGGCTTAAAACTTGAAATACGTAGCCAGGCATGTCTATGTAGAAGGGTACTGGTATTGATTGCCCTGAGGCAGTATCTGCAGCATCTAGAGCACAACGAATGGAAGTATTAGTAATATTTTTACCTTCTTGTATGAGTTCATTGGCCCTACTTTTTATATTTGTCTGGTAGATGCTGCATTATGGACTCCAGTTCATCATAAGGTGCCCTGTCATATCTTGCCAACATCGCTTGGGTATTGGCAATGCGCCAAATGTTAGCTGCCTATGACGCTGTTCGTTTACCGGAGGCGTCAAGGAGCTTAGATTCTTTATCTGGTGGTAAAGCCTCACCTGATGTTTGTGAATTAGCACGTTTACATGCATTATACACTACTAAAGAATCTAGTGGTGCTGGACCTCTAGGTGCAGCTTTGTATTTTTTCTCAAAGCGAGGGTTGAGGATCCGAGCCCTGACAGGATCTTTAAAAACTTCTGTTGCATGCTTGATGACACCTTTAAGCATTGTCAAAATAGCAGTAGATCTTTGTGTGTTATCAAAAGTGTCTAATAGGAAATCTTCCTCCACAGTATCGGTGTGTCTGGACTAGTAGGTTAAAACCTATAGTGTCCTCTGGTGGGGAAGGTCTGGAGGGATATACATCGTCTTGTGGGATGTATTGCACATCAGGGTGTTACAATCATCCCATGGATTAGGTGATTGAGGTGGACTATTGGTCCCTGCTGGGTCATGTGCGCCCCCACCTGCGTCATCAGAGTCTGTATCTACATTGTCATCTGGATTAGTGGATGGTGTAGGCGAATGATGTGGCGGAGGAGGTGTAGGAGGAGGAACAGTATGGAGAGGTGGTGGAGAAGGGACCCTTAATGGAGAGGTTGCAATGTCTCTCTTCTTTGGAGGAGGTGCTGCAGCCTCTAGTGGTCTCTTCTTGGAGCTAAGAGCTAGTTGGCCAGTTTTAGGATCCTTTACAAGAGTTTTTTGAGTAGGATCTGGTGTAAAAAGTTATTTTGTGTAGGGCAGATCCTTCAGCATAGAAGTTTTTGGTTCCAGAGGTTTTTTCGGCACAGAGTCGGTAGCTGGTCTAGGGTCTTTTGGTTTAGAAGTGTGACCTTTTGAAATGTCTTACCTGAACATTTATTTTTTTCGGTTCCTGGTGTTTTTTTGGCTCCGAAGCGTGTGAATCAGGAACTTTAGGTGGTTTTGTACTCTGCTCAGAGTGTGGTTTCGGCATCGATGAGCCGCTGCCAGTCTTTGGCGCCGAGTGCTTAGGTGTCGGAGCAGCGGTCGGCGTGGTTGAGTAAGATGGCTTCTTCTTCGGTGTCGGTATGGAATCGGCACCGGGAATAGGCTGACTCGAGCCACCTGAAGGCTTAGTAGGCTTCTTTGCTGGGCCCGAAGGCGGGGCGTGGGAAGCAGTCTCTCGGTGTGCACCCGGTCCCGAAGGTGAGGGTGTGACCGAAGCCTTTTTTGACGGTGTCGAGGACGGGTTGGGGTCGACAGTCTTACTTACGACCCATTGAGCTGGAGTGATGTCCTCGACGTCTGAGTCTTCGGCATCAGAGGATCTGGCACTTTCTTCGGCGTGCTGGTGCTATGGCACTCAACGCCCTCTTCGAAGATGTCGTCAGGGATCGAAGCTGACTAGGGAGCCATTGTTCTTCGAGCTCGTCTGTCCCAAATGGTCTTCTTGGAGCGGAGAGAGGCACAAGTGGAACAGTCTTTGGCCTCGTGCTCCGGTGAGAGGCAAAGGTTGCACACCTCATGTAGATCGGTGTGGGGAAACTTCGACCCACATCAAGGACACTTCTTGAATTGCGTCCTTTCAATGAGCCAGAGAGTAAGGCCTAGGTAGGCCCTAAGGCCTTCGTCGACGACTGGAATCAAGACTTCGAAGTGGTGAAGAATCGCGTCGATGTAGCGTGATCGAAACAATACAGTCGGACTAGGTGAGGTTTGCGCGCGGAAGAAAATTCGGTTCTAAACCGGAGCACAGGATACACATCCGAGCCCCAAGGCGGAAAAAAACAATCTGAGGATGGAGACGATGTCGTTGCGCAATGTGGTCCAAAGGAGGAGTCACCTATCTCGTGACTTCCAAATAACTTTTCAGGACAACAACAAACTGCAAACATCCGGGCCCAACACTAGGTAGTGATCTATGCACAGTGTGTAATCTGCGGCTCATATGCCTCGAACACTCTTTTCTCCATATTTGTTCCAAACGCTTGTCTTAGCTCTACTGAGTTCTTCATTGAACCATGGGGCAGATTTCGACGGTCTCCTCTGTGCACTAGAGGACCATGGGGCTACTCTGTCTAGCACCTCGGTAATCCATTCATCTAGCGCGCTACAGGCAGTCTCAATATCATTGCCTCCCGGTGGCCCGCCCTGTTGAAGGGCATGATTGAAGTTAGCTGCTGAGAACCTAGCCCATTTCCCCTGCAGTCTCCCTGCTCTTGACATCTTCGGAAATGGGGTATTACGTAGCAGAGCGCTAAAGGGGACCAAATAATGATCTGTCCAGGGGAAAGTGTTAGGGCATTCAATTGTTAGACCCCTCCCAATTGGCAAAAATTGAATCTAGTAAGTGGTCCAGTTGGTGAGTCGGGAGGGAAGATCGCAATACCAACTGTAACACGGCCAATTCCAGACACAGCTCTTGCGCTCCAGAATTACCCATATCATCAAAATGTAGGTTCATGTCTCCCAACAGCAGCACCTTAGTGTACCGACGTGCTGGTTGTATTACTTGTTCCCTTAGGCTAGATGCAAACTCGGAAATGGGACCAGGGGGTCTGTAAATTAAAAATCCTTTTATGACATAATGTGCGGCAGCCGTGATTGTAAAAAAGCCTGCTTCGCTTTACTCTCAGGTCACTTTTATTTACATTGTACTATCAGTATCTGCTTTCAGGAGAAGTGCAATTAAAAGGCTCACACCAACCCACTCTTTATTTATTTGAAACTAACTGTACTGTAAGCAGCTTTTCTGGTACAGCTATGGTACAGGTAACTTGGCATTTTCAGATGTTTTACATTAATAAACAGTTGTGGTTATTTGCTAACACTTTCTTATTACTAATTTTGTTTCTTATAGAATTAAAGTTTTTGTTGTTATCAAGGGTTTTGCATTTTAGCTTCGAACTGGCACCACCTCATCTTCATTGCAGCACCAACTCAGCACCAGCGCATCATCATACACCACCTGTGCACCACAACAGCACCATCTCCATGTCAGCATCAGCACAGCACTACCTCCTCATCACTTCCCCACCCGTGCACCAACTGAACAACCAAATCAGCACCGTACCACCTCAGCCTCAGCACAGCACCACCTCGGCATCAGCACATCACCTCAGCATTAGCACACCACCACTTGAGCACCACCTCCACAGCAGCACATCCCCAACTCGGCATCAGCAAAGCACCACCTCCTCATCAGTTCACCACCACCACTGCATCACCAACTTGGCATCAGCGCAGCACCACTTCAGCCCCAAGTCAGCATCAACCCTGCCCCACCTCAGCACCAGTGCAGCACTAAGTCAGCTTGAACACAGCTCCCTGTCCGCACCAGCACAGCCCCAGCTCAGCACCAGGACAACCCCTCCACATCAGCACTAGCGCAGCACCACCTCAGCATTCGCACACCATCACCTAAGAACTACCTCTCCCCAGTGCTGCCCCACCTCAGCATCAGCACAGCACCATCTCCTCATCAGTAGAACACCACCAGTGCACCACCAAATCAGCATCACCTCAGCCCCACCTCAGAACCAGCACAACCCCACTTCAGCACCAGCGCAACACCACATCAGCATTACCTCACCACAGCAACTCAGCATCACTCTACTACACCTAAGCACCAACACAGCACCACCTCATCATCATAGCTCAGTATCACTAGGCACCACCTTATCATCAGCACACACCACCTTTGCACCACCACAGCACCATCTCCATGTCAGCATCAGCACAGCCTTACATCGTCATCACTACACCACCAATGCAGCAACTGCACTACCACCTGAGCACCACCAAAGTTATACCTCGGCAGCAGCGCATCCCCAACTCAGCATCAGCACAGCACCACCTCCCTTACCAGTTCACCACCACCACTGCACCACCAACTCAGCATCAGAGCTGCACCAGTGCAGCACCAAGTCAGCATCAACACAGCCCCAACTCATCACCAGTGCATCGCCAAGTCAGCTGGAACACAGCCCCACCTCAGCACCAGCACAACCCCACCACATCAGCACCAGCGCAGTACCACCTTTGCATTAGCACACCATTACCTCAGCATCAGCACAGCACCACCTCCCTTACCAGTTCACCACCACCACTGCACCACCAACTCAGCATCAGAGCTGCACCAGTGCAGCACCAAGTCAGCATCAACACAGCCCCAACTCATCACCAGTGCATCGCCAAATCAGCTGGAACACAGTCCCACCTCAGCACCAGCACAACCCCACCACATCAGCACCAGCGCAGTACCACCTCTGCATTAGCACACCATTACCTCAGCCTTACCTCCGCATCAGCACAGCACCACCTCCGCATCAGTTTGCCACAACCCGTGCACCACCAAATCAGCCCAGTCCCACCTCGGAACCTGTGCAGAGCCACCTCAGCCCTACCTCAGCACCAGCACAGCAACACCTCAGCACCAGCGCACCACCTCAGCACCAACACAATCCCACCTCAGCACCAGCGCAGCACCACCTCATCATCATCATCAGCATACACCACTTAAGCAGCACCATCTTCAAATCAGCACAGCACTACCTCATCTCTTCACCACCAGTGCACCAACTGCACCACCAAATCATCATCAGCGCAGTACCACCTCAGCACCAGTGCAGCACCACCTGAGCATCAAAGGAGCCCTACCTCAGCACCAGCATAGCATAATTCAGCACCATAACAACCCTGTGTAGTGTAGTTCCTATATTCCTGAAAGGCTGTGCTCATTGGAATAATATACACTATAGATTTGACATAAGACTGAGGTCAGTATGTCTATCAAGTACATTAAACTTTATTACTTGTGTGTGCCAGCTAACTCAGAGGTCACTAGAAACTTCCTGAATGAACAAGAAGGGATTAGTTTCTGACAACCGCATAAACATGACAACTTTGTTTCCCTTAGAGTCAGAACAATATCTTCAGAGTCGTGGAAACAATAGATTACAGTTTCACTCGGTCAATCATGCATGCTTCGTTTCTACAGTGTTTGCACAGAAATAGAGAGACAGGCGTTTCAATAAAAGGGTTTATTGAACAGTCTTATTTCTCATGCAAGAGATATGAACTGCTACAATCGTAAGACAGAATGCGAAGTATAAAGATACAGCGTTAGCAGTAATATAAAATAATTCTGCAATAACATGGTTTGTAACTATGACATATATAAAAATACATACATAAATAACACAGGATAAAATACTCAACTGGTACTTCTAAAATAATCCTACCCCAGTGTACCTAACCTAAATCTAATACGAGGGAAGAAGTATGTGCTGTTTTAGCTATAGTTTAGTTTGGTTGTGCCAAGAATTGACAAAAGTTCTAATCAGCTCCATACCTTAGAATGAGAGAGGTTGGTATCTCTTTCCTGGGACTCGATCTCTAACACCCCGCAAAGGGAGTCAGAAACACTGGAGCTGGATTCTCGGGGAGGAGGATGGCAGCATCTGGTCAGTGCGTCAGTTGGGGAGTTGACTTCCTTTGGGACTTGCAGTGGCGAGCCGCATTGTGCAAGTAGGTAGCTGAACCGCACCCTGACTTGCCACAGCAAGTGAAGGTATATTTATACCTTGAATGTGTATAGAAATGCCAGTATTGACGTACAAGTCAGGCATAAGAACGTCATTAATGAACCCCTAACGAATAGATGTTCATGCATAATAAATGAGTTCTTGGAGAAATCAATATCCGGGCAAGGGGAAGTCCTAAAGGCTTAAGAGTCTGGCTTTCCAATAACTTGTTGTGACGAAGAGGATTGGATGTAGTTGATTATGCCTGTATTTGGTTAGCATGAGCAATGCCTAAATAAGGGCTGGATTTCTATGCCTAAATAAGGGCAATGTGAATTGTACCTATATAAGGGCATAAATCGGGAAATCTATAGACGGTATCTAAATCGACACACAACACCTGCCTCAAAAGCAATTCAGCACCAACGCAGCACCACATCAGCATCACTTCAGCAAAACAACAACTCTGCATCAATGCACACTCTACTATACCTAAGCACTAATATAGCACTACCGCCTCAGTATCACTAAGCATCATAGCTTAGAAACATTGCTCAGACTAAATACTTAGAAGGTCACAAAGGCGAGACCTAGTGGATAGGCTTGAGATGTTGTTTTATCAATCAGCCCTGCGCCACCATGCAATCAACTAACAAGCAGTTCTTATAAGAATGTGTAGAGTTGAGTGTATCTGCATGTCATCATTAGAATGTCAGCTATGTTGCTAGGATAGAATGTTAGCTTTTGATTATCGGAGTTGATCTTTGAGCTGTGAAGCTGTGCTGGAGGTATCTGCCTTGATTCTTAAATAAAGCTATTTGATCTTCATCAAATTGACTGGAATTTGGATCTTTACATTGGCGACGAGGATGAGAACTGTTAAGTGTTACCGTTGTGGGGCACCTGGTCACATTGCTTCTAGTCCCAATTGTGCTGCGAGGAATGCCTTGTATAGAATTTGCGGCAAAATGGGTCATCTTGCCAAAGCGTGTAGGACCAAGATCCAGTCGGGACAGACGCAATCAGATCAAGTACATGAAGTGGGTGATTTAACTGATAATATGTGGGAGATTACGTTATGTGTTGATGGTTACAGTGACTCTTACTAAATATGATCAAGTGTACAGTAATGATTTAGAATCACATTCTGAAAATTCAGTTTTGGATTGTGATGTGGTTAGAGAAAGCACAGAATTGTTGACCAAGCCTCACTGCATCATAAAATTAGACTCATATGATGTTAATATGCTAGTTGATTCAGGGAGTCTTTACACTTTGTTATCCATGGAAACGTATAATGAAGTGTGGAAAAGTAAATCTGATGTTAACTGAATAAGCCTGACATCAGAGCTGTCGGGTATGGAGGAAATACTATTGATATAATTGGCCTTAAATCGATGTTAATATTCTTTAAAGGAAAGAAAGTATATGTAAGAGTGTATTTAACCAAACAAGGTTCGAATTTGTTGGGCTGGCGCCATCAAAAATAGTTAAATATTATCCTCAACCCTAATGCTGAAGAACCTGTTATGTCTGCTGTTGTGCACAATATTATTTCTATCTATCAAAATGATTTATTTGAAAAGTACTCAAGAGTGTTCTCTGATGACCTTGGGAAATTGAAAAACTTCTTGCACAAAATTATTTTAAAGAGAAATGCTATTCGAGTAGTACACAAAGTTGGAAATGTACCCCATTTAATGAGAGAACCATAGCGATGTTAACTTAAAAAAACTCCTTGCTCAAGGAATTATTGAACCAATCGAGGCCTCCGAGTGGTTGGCCCTGATTGTCGTAGCGCCAAAGGATGGAAACAAAATTTGTTTGTGTGTTGACTTACGCGATTTAAACAGAAATATTTGGGTAGATAGACAACCTTTGCCAAATATTTCTGAAATGCTAACAGCTATGGGTGGTGGTGCTGTTTTCAGTGTGATCAATAGGTTTTCGGTTTATTATCAGATAGATTTGGAAAGTAGATCAAGACATCTTAACTCTTTTGTGACGCCGTTATGGGAATATCGGGATTGTAGGGTGCCTTTTGGATTAGCATCCGCCTCTGCGGTATTTCAGAGAGTGATGGAGAGGATTTTTGGAGACATGAATAATGTTTTGTGTTTTCAGGATGATGTTTTAATTGTAGGAAAAGACAGTATACACCATGATATTGTTCTGAATGAGGTATTGAAAAGAATGGAAGATAATGGACTGACCATAAAGAAAGAAAAACGTCAGTTAAGAAAAGATAGTGTGACGTATGTTGGACACGAAATTTGCAAAGATGGTATTAAGCCTTAAAAATGCATCATTGCTGCAGTTAGAGACTCTCCCATTCCAAAAAATAAGGATCAGCTTAAGTCGTTTTTAGGACTTCCTGAGTATTGCTCGAAATTTGTCAAGGGTTTTACAGAAATTGTTGAACCACTGATACTGCAGATGAAGAAAGAAGTTATTTTTACTTGGAATGAGAGTTGTGACAAGGCATTTAATAACATTAAAAGAAGCATCATTAGTGCTCCTACTCTGGGCATTTTAATGTTAAGGATAAGACTTTTGTTACTACTGATGCAAGTGCAGTAGGGGTTCGAGCTGTTTTGACTCATTTGAGTAATGGTGAGGAAAAGATCATTGGATTTGCTTCCAGAAGATTGCGAGATGCGGAATGATCATATTCTGTGATAGAGAGGGAGACCTTAGTGTGTTGTTGGGGGATTAGGCACTTTAAGCACTTTCTGTGGGGTCTTCCTTTTCATGTGCGAACTGATCATAAACCATTAGTTCATCTTTTCAAAGGAGGCAGAGGATTAGAAGGAAATGTTACCCCTAGGATTTCAAGGTGGATCTTGTCTGTACTTGATTTCAATCTTGTTGTTGAATAGGTTAAGGGTCTCAGGAATGTCGTAGCAGACTAGTTATCTAGTCCAGTTGAGGGTGTGGAAAATAATAAGGACGACATGATTGATGTAGTACATGATGTTAAAGGAGTTGAACATGCTTTTAGCAAGGAGGAATCGACAAATGCAATGTCAAATGATGAACTTTTACAACAAGTTATTACTTGTGTTTCTCATGGGTGGCATCAAAACATTATTGAAGATGTAAGATTCAGAAGTTTCTACCATGTTGAGGCTGAACTGAGTGTAAGTGAAGGAAAACTATTGAGGAGATATCAATTTGTACCACCAGCAAGTCTGAGAGGGAAAATTATAAATATTGCTCACGAGGGACACTTAGGCAGGAATATGACTAAGCGAAGGGTCTGACAATCGTATTGGTGGCCAGGAATGGATAGAGAGATTGAGGATGAAGTAAGAGAGTGTTACGCTTGTGCTCAAGCGGATAAAACTAAAGTTGTAAGACAGCCTTCACTGGTGTCTACAACTTTTCCCAAACGTCCATGGGAAAGAGTGGTGATTGATTTTCTTGGGCCAATTGTTAAGCTTGGTGCTCGTAGCAAGTTTTTGATGGTCATCGTTTACTACCATTCTAAATGGTTTGTGGTGGGAAGCACAGAATTTATAAATACTCAAAGAGTTGTTGATTTTATGGAAAGGGTGTTTATGAATGAAGGGATACCAAAGATACTAGTGTCAGATAATGGCGTGCAATGGGTGTCAAAAGAAGTGCATGAATTTCTTTCTAAATTTGGGATCATTCATGAGAGGGTTGCTCTATTTAGGCCACAAGCTAATGGTTTAGTGGAACGAATTAAACGATTGATTATGAATAATATTCAGTTGTCCCTGTCTAATGGATTGTCTTGGCGTGAAGAATTAAAAAAATTGGTGTGGTCTTACAGGATTACGCCGCATTCAATAACAGGGGTTTCTCCGTTTATATCTTTAAAGGGACGTGAACCTGGTGTCAAAGAGGTTCCTGGTTGGTTGAAAGTGAAAGATTGTGTATGGGTGGAGAGAACTGCTGTGGAAGATAAAGTAGGTAAAATGCAAGCTGAATCTACTAGATATTATAATGATAGGAAGAGTGTGAAAGATATTACATTTGAGATTGGTGATTGGGTGACCATAAAACGAGGTGGTGTAACTACAAAGGGTGACAGCAAATTTTCTGCACTGATTCAAGTGAAGTCTATAAAAAGAAATGTTATCCTATCCGATGGATCAGCTTGGAGTACTGGAAACATATGCAAATGCCGTGCTCCGGTTTATGTTTCTGAAGATTGATGTCTTTTGAATATAAAAAAATGGTAATTTATTATATTCCCTAAATAGGATTTATATGAAAATAAAATGTATAATTCATTTAGTGTATGTTAAGTAGGGAGATGTGTAGAGTGGAGTGGATCTGCACTTATTGGAGATTTATCTACCTGTTGAGATTTAGTTGGAACCTACAACTGCTGAAATCATGTCCTACCTCCTTTGGATATACTGTGAGTAAAATTTGTTGGATGAAAGAATATTTACTACACTTTCCAAGATTTAATTTGAAATTGGGAAATCTGGATTCTCCAATAAGGAAAGGAAACGTTTATTTTCCTTAATATTTACTAAAACTTCAGAAGATGTTTAAATATAGAACCTGGATGTTTTAATACTGAAACTTTAAGGATTTACATGCTTGCCTGAGAAATATCAAGAGTGTTAAAGACTGCATTCTTTGAACTGCTTCCTAACTGGTATATGGTGATTACGGCCATATTGGATTTTGTTCGAAGCAAGCCCTACCTCCCTTAAAAAGAGGACCGAGTGTTTCTTTCAGTAGCCATATTGGATTTCTTTCGATGCAAGCTCTACCTCCCTTTAAAAGAGGACCGAGTGTTTCTTTCAGGGCCATATTGGATTTTTTTCGAAGCAAGCTCTACCTTCCTTGAAAAGAGGACCGAGTGTTTCTTTTTGCAGCCATATTGGATTGTCTTCGAAGCAAGCCCTATTTCGCCTTGATTCTCAAATAAAGCTGTGATCTTCATCAAATTGACTGGAAATTGGATCTTTACAGAAAGCCTATATGCATGCCTGATAAATAGAGACTACATTTAACTCTGTAGCCTCGGCCTCCAACTCGTGCCAGTAGTTAATTTTTACTTTGACTTTACATATAAAAAAAATATGAATCTGTAATTCTCAGGGTCACTCCTGTCTTCTTTCTTATGAACTGAATGCAAGATGACTCATGGTCATGAAACCGGCCTCTTTTAATTTGCCTAGCAGAAAGTAAACAGTCTGGTTCTTGCCTAAAACCCCTAACTGGGATATTGTTAGGGCCTGGAACTCTTCGATTTCCTATTAGGCCTGTAATCTTCTGTTGGCTTAACATCAATTCTCCATTTACTTGTCTTGAGAAGGGAACTTTCCATGGATAGTGATTCTGCAGAATGTCCCCATATTAAGAACAGTTTTATTTGGGCACCTGGGCTCAGCCAGGATTTTGTTACCCTTGCATGCTAACAAGAATTTATGCACCCATTCGAGTATTTTTTTTCCATATGCCAGAACAAATCATGAATTTTTACCCACTCCATTTTGGTAAGCTTGCACTTCAGCTTCCAAGAAAGCCTTCTACATATTGTTCCAATCCTCTAGCCAGACATAGTTTGTAACCATCACGGAGGCAACAGATAGATAGTGATGGTGGCTGAATGAGCCAGATCACT
Source organism: Lissotriton vulgaris (assembly GCF_964263255.1). Taxonomy (NCBI): domain Eukaryota; kingdom Metazoa; phylum Chordata; class Amphibia; order Caudata; family Salamandridae; genus Lissotriton; species Lissotriton vulgaris. The sequence continues at coordinate 503,450,628 of NC_141687.1, read as the reverse complement.
GTTTATGCCAACACTGAACTGCACTCACAAATGCAGCACGATCAACAACCCCCCACAAATTGCACTGCCCGAGACGATACAACTCTGATAATACCATTGACAGGTCAGATAGAAGAATGTAGAGTTAAATAAAGACCTTGGTGCAGTAGTTGCAAAAGCATGAGTGATGTATCTAAAATCTAAGCACAGTACGGTTTATGAAGATTTTGCATTTCGATTTTATACGATAAATCACGGGCTTGCATAGTTTTTAATTGCCTGCCCCTAGGTGTAGTGGCTTAGCAACTTTAACCCCTTTGATGCTCATGATGAGCTCAGCTCGTCATGAGGCACGGTTGAGCTGTGCTCATGACGAGCTGAGCTCGTCATGAACAATGGTAAATCAGGGAATGCAGCAACGGGGGAGAATACCTTTAGCATTGAAGGTGTTAAACAACATCATTTTTCTAGATGTGCTGTACGGAGCGTTGCAATATTTACGTACTTGAGACAAATTTAAATCCAACAGATTACTGTTGCATAATTGCTCACTGTAGAAATAATTTGCGATGGCTTTCTCAGCAGGGGGCAACCTGCGCCCCAAGTCTGGCATGTTTATACTTTAGCGATTTAGAACAGAAACATACGTTCAATGAGATGGTCCCCTTCTTTGAGAATATCAGCCACTGGTACAGTTTCATTGATGATATCATCTTCATCTGGAATGGTACAAGTGAGGATCTCTGAATTTGTATCCTGGCTTAATATGGGTATTTACAATTTGAAATTCACTGCACACAGGAGCAACACCAAGATCAACGTCTCAGACATCTGCACCCAACACAGTGAGAGCCAATTAACAGAGAGCTGTATTCCACCGATAAGAACACACTCCATTATGGGGGCAACCATCCAAAATCACAAAAGGACAATATTCCCTTTGGGTAATGCCTGCTTTTGCGCAGGAACTGTACGACGGTGGAAGATTTCTGAGCAAACTCAGAGGTCCTCATGAAAAAATTGTGAGTCAGAGGCTACCCAAAAAAAACGAATCAAAAACTCATAAAAGTGAGCCAGGGTCTATGATCGAGATTATATGCTCGACATGAACAGAGATAGAAAGACACAAAGAAAGTAGTGTTTGTAAGTCAATTCTTCCATGCTAGTAGTCAGATTAGAAGCATAATAAATAGGAATTGGAAAATTCTTAATGGAGAGAGAGAACATCGCCTAGATAAACTACTATTTGCCTTTAGGCGCAACAAAAATACACGAAATTCCCTAGTCCACACTTACAAAGACAGCGAAGAAAGTGTACAGACTACCATAAATAACCAAAAAGCGGTAGCCAACCATAAATGCGGAACTTGTTCGATTTGCGGACATTGTACAGTTGCGAAAACTTTTGTTTTCAATGGTATAACATTCATTCAAAACTCCCTGAATAGCTGTCGCAGCAAAAACCTAGTGTATCTTTTGATTTGCCCATGTGGCTTAGGCTACGTTGGCGAGACGAGTTGCGAACTCAGACTGAGACTCTAGAACATAAATCAGTTTTGCATACTAAAAAATAAAATGCGCCAAATACTGATCATTACTCTCGACTTAAACATCAGGTTGATGACTTTAAGTGGTTCGTTTTGGAAAAAGTGTCAATAAATAGACGAGGAGGTGACACAGATAACCTAGTTGCAATTTTGCACACTGACCGAACATGCACTTTTTTTTGATATACTGTAATAATTGAAATTTTGCACATTAACTGCACATGCACTTTTTAGAAATCGATATTGACACAGAATAAATAGTATTGTGCTATCCATACATTGCATAGGCACTTTCTAGCTGCAGAGGAGACTAGGGCAACCTATGGATTGTCAAGACTAACCCTTGAGACCCTTGTGATAACATTATGCAGCACAATATCCTTGGTGCAACAAAATCAACTGTTGCATGGCTAAACATTCATAAGATTCCAAAGGCGAGACCTACTGCCTATGCCAATCCTTGTTACTTTTCTCGATGACATCTCGTTTTATAGCCACACGCAGCTGGAGCGAGTGTCACGTGATGTGTGTAGTGTCATGGACATCATATGGCTTAAAGTGATTTGATATCACTTCCAGTGATAGTGATATGGAGGAATTAATCTCAGCCACTGTTAATTACTCAGAGCAACATTCCAGTCGATTAATTTTTGGCCCACTATGCCACCTCAGTCAGGAACTAGCCTGAAGTATGGTCTTTCAAGTCAGCCTTAAACCTGTTCCAATGAGAACAGTTCAGTCTGAAAAGCCAACCCAGGTCCTTTCTGACCAGGAACACAAGCAACCCAAGCCTGTTTTCAGCCTACTTGGGCCTTGTATGTAGGGTTCAACTTGATTCCAGTGGCAGGTACCTATGTCTGGTCATACCCTCATCCACTCAGAAGCACCCGCGGACCACTGTCCACACCACTTCTTTAATTTTAAGAGCAAGGAAATAAGCATCAAAATCATCCCCATACGCAGCGCATCCATCTCTATTGCCGCATTACCAAAACAATGGATACATGCAGAGGTCAGACCCCTCCTCAAGAAACCCTCCACTGACTCCAGCAAACTCAAAAACTACAAACCAATCTCTCTGCTCCCTTTCCCCAGCAGAGTCCTCAGAAAGGCAATCAACCAACAACTCCCCGAACACCTAGAAAACAATAACCTGCTGGACACACCCCAGACCGGCTTTCGCATCCGCCACAGCAGCAAGACGGCCTGATCGCTGTCAGTTGCGATATCAGAACCCTCCTTGACAGGGGAGACCCAGCGCTCTGATCCTTCTTGACCTCCCTGCAGACTTCGACATAGTATCGCACCACACCCTCATCAGTAAGCTCCACCACCAACATGGAATCCAAGGAAAAGTTTACGCATGGAACGCATCCTTCCTCACTCGACGGACCCAGAGGATCCGTCTACCCCCTTTCATGTCAGAACGCAAGAGCCTCATCTGCGGCGTATCGCAAAGATCATCCCTCTGCGCCACCCTGTTCAGCACCTACATGACGCCCCTGGTCAACATTGTCAGAACCCATGGCATCAACATAATCTCCTACGCAGATGACTCCCACCTCATCCTCTCACTCTCAGAAGATACCTCCACCACCAAGACTAACTTCCACAACTGCATGAAGACCATTGCCAAGTGGACGAAGACCAACTGCTTCCACACCATTTGCATGCTCCGAAAGATCTTCAAAAGACAACATAGTAACACCATAAAAAATGTAATCTAAACCCTAGTAGCAAGCTGACACCCCTTCCCCCAAACTCCTGAGGAGACTCCAGACTGTTCGGAACTCAGCAGCACGATTCATCCTGGGCCTCCCCAAAAGGACCCACCCCAACCCCCAACTCAGGAACCAACACTGGTTCCCCGCAGAGAAATGATGCCAGCTCAAGATTATGACATATGCCTACAAAGCCCTCCACGATCTAGAACCATCATAAATCAACAACTGCCTGAACTTCCACCAACTCTCCAGACACCTGAGCTCCGCCACCCTTGCCCTTCTGCACACTCCTTGCATCCGCCGAAGCTATAGTGGAAGTCACTCCTTATCCTACCTTGTCGCCAAGTCATGGAATGGCCTCCACCTCCGAACAGTGGCTTTGCTCATAGAATTCAAAAAGGGACTCAAAACATGTCTCTTTGGCTGATAGCAGCAGGAGCCCAGCGCCTAGATACCCTCCCTGAGGATTAGCCACGCTGGACCAGTCCCAACTGATTGATTGACTCCTTATATTTGCAAAATAGTATTCAGAGTTATGTTGAGATATTTTCAAGAAAATGACATTTATGAAGATAGAGCTTTTACAATAAAGTTTAAGGAGCTAAAGGAGGCTACAACATACATGGATGGAGGGATTAAGGAACCTTCTAAATGGTATTAAGGCCAGGTACCGAATTCGCTTGTTGAAATATTAAGCTTGCAATTTGCTCATTTAAAACAATTGCTTGACCAGCACAAGCCTTTATTCGAGGACATATTAGGTTTGTGAGAGGCTACAAACACAAAATAATTTTGAAGCCTAATGCCATTCCCATAATTCATAAAGCACGGAAAGCCGGTCAAGTATGAGAGGTCAACTAAAAGAAAATTAGGTAAACTGTGTGCAGAAAAACTTATAGAACCAGTTGACTCTTCACTTTGGGTCTCTCCGGTTGAGGTAGAGAAAGGGAAACGGGGCTATAAGGTTGTGGTGTTGATCTTGAGACCTTGAATAAAAATAGTTTAGGAGATTGTTTTCTCCTAACTAAGATCCAGGAGACACTAGCCCTTTGGGGGTGGGGGGGTGACCAGAATATTCTCCACCTTAAATGTAAGGGCTGCCTACCTCCAGGTGAAGCTGAGTGAGGACCCTCATTCTCCCACAACGTTTAATACTCAGTTTGGGTCCTTTAGACTTTTTTGGATGCCTTTTGGGCTAGCCTTGGCTGCATCAGTCTTTCAAAAAAGCAATTTTAGGGGGAATGAACAATGTTTAAGCTTACAAGAATGATATCCTTATTTTTACTGAACCTAGGGAGAACCACCTAAGAATTTTGCGAGAAAATGAAAACATTTCAGGACCGTAGCATCACAGTTAAAACAAAAAAAAAAAAGTCAATTTTGGTTGAAACAAGTAGACAACCTAAGGCATCACATTTTTGCACGCAGGATGAAACCAAACACTGACCTTGTGGAAGTCACAGGGAAATGCCCGGCTGCCAAAGACAAAGACCAGTTGTGTTTTTTTCTTAGACTATATGAAAACTATTCATGCTTGGTAGATTAGAAAGTTATTGAGAGAAGGAAGAAAATGACGTGTTTTAGAGTTAGAAAACTAATTGTAAATGCACCTGCAGTACATACTATCAGAGACAACGTTAACTCTAAAGCAACTGTAGATGCCAGTTCTGTAGGCCTGGGAAGTTCTTGGGTATTGAAATAGTAATGGCAAGAACAACACAGTAATTGCTTCTAGATGCCTCTCTTAGGCTGGAAGGAATTCTAGCACTATTGAGAGGGAGGCACAAGCTTGCAAGTGGGCAGTCAATCATTTTTCAACGTATTTGTGGGGGAGTGAATTTTCCTTATTTACTCATCACAGTCCTCATTTCTTTTTTACTGAGTGAAAAGACTTTAATAGAACTAGTCATACTTGTAACATTGATATATAAAATGTAGGATTATAATTTTAAGGTGAGGCACATTCAAGTGGGGAAGTATTCTAGGGCAGACTTTCTGTAAAGATACCCTCAGAATGTGTCTAGCAATAGTCTCTATGCTGCGGATGTGGGGCGTGTGATAGGATTAGTTGGTGGTCTGTTGATTTTGGAAAACATTGTAGAGCAATCATAATGGAATATTGTTGTATCAACTATGCTTGCCAAGATTCTTCAATTAACTTGATTGTACAAGGTTGGCTCAAAGAGAATAGTTGCCGGGAAGAATTAGGTCTTATTCCAAGGTGAAGGATGAATTGTCAATAGAAGATGGTTTAATTGTGACAAAGAACTGTTAATGCCTCCAACAGAGTTAAAGTCACAGCAGGTGAAATTTGCTCACCTTGGGCATGTAGGGTTGACTAGAACCAAGAAAAGACTTCAAACGTATTACTGGTGGCTGGGGACGGATGTGGAAGTGGAGGTTTTTCTGGATGTTGTATGGAATGTAGGGAAATAGCTGTGTAGAATGTACAGAAGAACTGATGACACTTCAATGTCCCCAGTAGAGTTCCCAAGAATGTGAGAGGAAAAGTCAAGAATGGATTTCATTGTACCTATTTGAGGGATAGCTTGAGCTTTGCTTTGATAGAATTAGTGAGGGCTTTATTTAAAGGGAACATGTATCAAAATATCTGGTGGCTGACAACAATGTACAATTCATATCCTTGGTCTTGGATACCTTTTTATAATTTTTTGGTATTAAATGTCTTTTGGTGGTCTTTTATAGCCCACGGGGTAAGGGTATAGTAGAAAGAGTAAATCGGCGGTTGAAAGATACTAATCAATTGGCCTAGTCTAGAAATGGTTTCCAACAGATTATGGAGTTATGCTAATACCCCCAATTCAACCAGAGTTTCGCCTTTTGTGTTAATGAGAGGGTGGTTTTCTTCAAACAAGGTGTTTCCCAGTTGTGTTCTGGAGAAGACTTGTGTTAAACATTGTATTCCCAGTGTGGAAAAGGTCTGTCAAAAGAGCCAGTGAGGTTCAGGCCAGAAGTAAGCAAATATATGATGTAATGAAGAAGGCTAAAGATGTTGATGTTCTTGTTGTAAATATGGTGAAAACTTAAAAAACTCCGTGAGTCCGGGATACATTCAACAAAGGTCTACCCCAGCACACATATCATTGAAGCCTCTAAGCATGCAGTTATGGTTGAGAATAGTAAATGGTGGAATAACAGGAATGTAGCCATAATCAAGGGTAGCGATATTTGGATTTTGTGAAAGAGAAGGATAGAACTAATTTCAATGGGAGAGGTTTGATTGTTTGGTGAATTGATATTAACAAAAAAATTGGCATCTAAAACCTTTCTGGAGAGCATACTAATAATAAGGGAAAAGGTGACACCACCCCCAGAAGAAAACATTGTGTGTGTGTGTGTGTGTGGGGGTTCATTGTGTAAAAAATCAATTCACTGTCTTGCGGGTGAAAAAGTAAAGAGGCACTTGATCTCCTAGATACTTGAGAGATAATATATGTTGTCTTGAAGAGTTTATTCCATTTTATTTATTCTTAGTTTGAGATTTTCGGGTTAGTTTTTTTTATTCTCTTGGGTGTTAATGCACTGTATTTTGTGTTTGTTCTCTGGGATGTTATGGCACTGTTGTTTTGTGCTCCAATGACCTCAACAAGTGGTGGCTGCATCTGGTGAGGTACACTCCATCTTAGCCCGCTGGAGCACCTCACTGGTGAACCTCTTCATCACTCATGAAAATGTTCAGTGCCTTCCAGTTTTCAATACAAGAAGCCATTGGGGACGTGTTTTAATTGACCTGCAGGTTCAAATAATAAAATCAGTCTTCTTGGTCACCAATACATCGGCTCAAAATGTGAGCCAACTGCAAACTCTGTGTGCCCGATCACTATTCACATCCTTCTTGCCAGACTAGCGGATCTTGAGAACAAAAACATTATTTTTTTCTACGTTTGTGATCCCATTCCGCTTTGGCCAGTCCATCACTCTGCCCAACTCTACTCTTGCCCACCTCATCCTTCTCTGGTCAGATAAAGAGCTCTTCGTAGACTATGTTGGTAACAAGAAGGGCAAAACTGTTCAACAGAGTTGTTTGTCCAGATGGATTGGACTCTAAACAACGATTGCTATGCCCTCACTAAGAAGAAACAACCAGGAGGTATCAGAGCCAATTCAACAGCAAAAAAGCAAGTTCTCATCCTTATACGACCCATGTTACATGTTGAGAGGCGAAATTGGCTTCTATCCACATAACTGCTAATCCTTATTTGACTATAAGCCATTATGGCCATTTCACATGATCTATGTTGCAGGACATTCTGGTGTGCCCAAATCCTTAGACCCTCAACCTGGGAAGGGCACTGCTGTTGTATTTATCAAAAAGGTGAGGAATCTGCAGGAAGAACATGTTACATAACTTCGGAAACAATCTTTCTGGCAGATAGTCTATCTACCTGAGAATACCGCACTGATCCTGCTCAACTCATGTTCTCAGTAATGGTCATAGATATCATGCTAATAAGGTTTCATGTTAGATTAGTGCACTGCATAGCTATTGGTCACAATTCTGCTGACTTTGTCTCCTAGAGCTTGGAGAATAGGGAGAAGGAACTGATGTCAGGGCGATGATATATAGCTTTGGTGATGAAATCTATAATGATATCTGACGGAGCGATGAAGCTGAACATCACCTTAAAGCTCAGGAGGGCTACTGCATTTTTGTGGTGGAGTTCGAGCCACCAGGGAATATTCAAAAGATTAAGAATCTACACTTAAAGTCTTCACCTGAAAGATTATTACAAACATAAATAACGAGTTTGCGTACATATGCGTTTACTCTCACTACGGCTGAATAAGGACAAAGCCGACCATGACAGACTCTTGAACCTTACCTACCTTAAGGGTACTTCAAACTACAATCTATGTGGTGCTGTCATGGGATTACTTCCCATGTGGACAAAAAAAAAACTTTGCCTCATATTAAAAAACTTGCAGACGGAGAAATCATTAATGTCTTCCATTGAATTTTTTGACTATAGTGAAGAAATCGACCCATGCACTAGAAATAATTTTCATCATCTCCCTTGATCCAAATGTATTTGAAAAAGTAATTGTGACGGTACACGTGGGCTATATTTGTTGTTCTTTAAACTCTATTTAAAAGAAAACCTTAGTGGCTCATTTCATTGTTAAACATCAGCAGAACGATTTTTTAAACTGGATATAAGCTGCATTAGATGCTCTACGAACTGTAATCAACTGAAAAGCTTGGCGGCTCATTTATTTGGTTTATTTTCTTCAATATAGTTTTTATTAATATACAAAAAACAAGAAGAAAAGAACAGTCACGCACAACATGTGCCAATGTTCACATAAGTACAAAGGGAGTACACCACAGTGCCCCTTTTGTTTTGCATTCAGAATGCAATAAAAGATAAATGACTTTCAACAGACATCCAGTCTCCCCTCAGTTTGTCCTTGCAGACCTAGCCTCCACGTCTGAGGCATGTCCAGGTCTGTCAGTCAGCGACCCCCATCCCATAACACTGTCTCTAGCACCCCAATATCTAATGGAACTTGCAGGGGCAATCCCGGCTGGGTAGGTGACCTTCTCCGCTGCCATATATAGATCCGTCCGCCGCCACCATTCATGAATGGTTGGTACTTCTTGCACCCCCCAATAGCCTGGCCACGTTTCTCTTGACCACCATCAGCCGTAGGGCACTAAAGAAAAGCTTAAAGTGAGGGGCATCCACATCATTTGGAATTCCCAGCAAAATCTATTTCAGGTTAAGCGGAACGGTTACTTCCAAAATAGCGAGAGTGCGTGTATAATCGCGGTCCAGTATGTCTATATGAGGGGCAGAGAGTGTGCATAACTGTTCCCATGGCCACTTTATAGGGCAAACAAGTGGGAGTGGCAGCCCTGCCCATACCATGCGGTCTGTGTGGTATTTTAAATCATATTAACTAGAAATGAAACTTTATGACCACCCCTCTGGCATGCATCAATGTCACCTCCCAGTCAATGTCCTCAATCCTCCTACATCAAGCATCCATCTCCCTCTGAGCTGACCCACAGTGTCTGGCATATTGTTTTTTTAACGGTTTATGCGTGAGGGAGATTGCTCCTTGCCCCAACTCTGCAATGAGTATCAGTCCATCTAAATTGACGTTTTCTGTGATCCCTGACCCCCCAACCCCACGCCACTCCCGAACCTCTGTGCCAGCCAGGCTTGGTGCACCTAAGCGTACTTTAGAAATTGAGTCGGTGCAGGTTGTATTCCTGTTGAATAGAGGAGAAGCGCATTATGTCTCAGCTCTCTAGTATTACCCAAAATGTGGATATGCCGCTAATATACCACGTCCCAAATTCCTGGAGCTTTGCCATTTCACTGAGCCTGGTTCCTTTCCAAAGTGGTGTTTAATGGTAATTTTACATGTCCAACCCATTGTCTTTGTAGGCTTATTCCGGGCAACTAGGTCCACTTGTGTCGCCGTTGGGCCCCGGCCCACCTCAGAGGTAATGCAAGTGTGTACTAGGCTCCATCATACCTTATTCTAACCTGAAGGTTGAATGATCTTGGGGAGCACAGGAGAGAGCGATTCTATCATTGTATGGATTGCGCTGGGGTGTTTTAAGCGACACTCTGGGGGGTTCCCCCATTCAAAATCCGGAACCTCACTTCCCATTCTATTCTGGTGACTGCATCTTGGGAAACCTGGTGATATGTATTCTGAAGCGCATATAGCAGCTTGGGGAGCGTGATCTTTTTGAAGTGGACCACCCATGCCATCAAAGAGAGGGGAAGTCCCTGACACCATCCAGCATCAACTTGCAAGTTTAATATCACCCTTTCAAGAATGTGGCAGAAACACAGCTCCTTCTGTGGTGTCACGAAGATCCCCAGGTATTTGAAACCATCCAGGGCCACATCGAACCCTCGAGGGAGTAACAATAGGTCTAACTGACCCTGCGGAGAACATAGCACTGATTTGTCCCAATTTATCCTATAGCCAGATTGTGCCTCATAATCTCTAAAGAACTGAAAGAGCACCGGAATCGTAGTTAACGGTTCAGTAATAGACAAAAGGATATAGTCTGCATAGAGTGATATTTTCTCATTTACCTCATCGCCAGCTGATATGCGAAACTCCTGGACACCTAGATGCGCTCTTACAATGCAGACAGGGGATTCAACCGTAAGCACGAATAAAAGTTGGGACAGTGCACATCCCTGCCTAGCCCTCCTCTCGATTGGGAATTCAGCAGGCAACACCCCATTCACAGGATAATGGTACAGCACCACCACCCATCTCTTGTAGTTTGGACCAATTCCAAATCTGTGCAACGTTTTTAAGGAAGGGCCAATGCACCGCATCAAACACCTTTTCGGCGTCTAGTAAGAGGAAAACATGTAGAGCCTGTCCACCCAGTACTGTAGACAACCAATTGTGCGTGTGTTGCAAATTAAGCTGCGTAGACCTGCTGCGCGTGAATCCAGATTGATCTCTGTGTATTATAGGTGTGATAACCTGCAAAAGCTGTGAGGCTAAAATCGCGGCCATGATTTTGACTTCTATGTTTAGCAGTGAGATCGGGTGATACGACTCACACCGCTCTCTGGGCTAAACCTTCTTAGGTTTCACAGTGCATACATATTCAATAACATCATGTCAGTCCGTCCCCAGCGACTCTCTACTCAGACAAATCAGCCATTGGGATTTATCAAGGTTCTGGTCACCAGAAATAGGGGATCCTTCCTGATCAATATAGCAACTCCGCTGGATTATGTAGTGTACCAATGTAGTATATGCCCCCTCTCCCCAAGGACCAGCACAGTGTCCCCTGTAAATGTGTCTCCTGGAGGAGGACCACATCTGGCTGTAGTCTTTTAATATATTATGCCACCAGGCCTCATTTAACTTTATTACCCAGACCATTAAAATTTGAGGTTAGGACTGCGAGACGTGTCCTCTAGGAGTCTGGACTGTGCCATACTGTAAAGATAGTGTACTGTGCATTTGGATGTTGCTGACAAATGCCATAATTGGCCAATTGTGTGAGTAGCTTACTCCCACAATAAATGGCTACATGGAAAAACAACGAACACCCAAAACAATCCCCCACTCCACCCAACACTGTCCTCCCAGTGCAAAACCACAATAATCCCTCACCTAACACTGTCACCCCCGGCGCAAAATCACATAACCTCAGCAAAACAAGGCACTAGGAGAGTATGAGAGGTCTGTAGCCCACTACCCACCTTAACTCTCAAACCCCAACAATAACACTTAAACTTTAAGAGTTTACGGTCAGCACCCTATAAAAACTCAGGACGAAAATAAGGTCTCTATAAGATTTCTCTGGCTCCAGATTGAAGGGCCATCTCAGCTACATTGTCCCTCTGGGAGTGGGACCACATCTCACACAGGAAAAATGTGTCCCATGTGTTTGTGTTCCAGGTAAGCACAAGTGGGTGTGTTTCAGAGTTAGATGTCAGCTTCCAGTCAGCAGTGCCCTGAAACAAGTCATCCAGGCGGTGTCTGTCCTGTTTAGTCTTTTTCAACACCAGTTTCAGCTCTCCCTCCGTGTCAGAGGACAACCCCATCCTCCGCTCGAACCAACAAGCTCATCAGTAGAGTCCCTTTACGCCTCATCGCCGCTGCCCAGCCCTTGGGTCTTGCACCCTCCTCTCAGACAAAGCCATTCTCCCTCCCTTCATCAGCCAAGGGCATTCCTCCAGCCAGGCCCAGGTCTCCTGCAGTGAGTGAAAGGATGCCTTCCCCCTGGCAGAGGACTTTGAGCTCTGCTGGAAATAGCTGCATATTGTAGTTGTATGACCCGCAGTTTCATTTTAAGAGTCAAAGGTGTGGCACTGTTTTTGGACTTTACTTGTGCCGTCCGGACAAGGATTTTTAGGTTCCTGTGGCAGATTTCACATTGGAGTTGTACTTCCTGCAGGATCATATCTTGGTCGAGTGAGTTCAATAATCTCGCTATCAAGGGTTGTGACGAGGCACCAGACTCAATTTGCAGAGCCTGCTCGAAAACAGGCAGCCAAAATCCAATCAGACACTTCCCTCTCCCTCCTCAGTCACCGTGGCACAGGCCCAACGCATAAGTCCACCCTGCCAAGCTGGCATGTAAGGGACCCCGTGGATCACTGCCCCAACAGGCCAAATATGCTACAGCAAAAGGTAAGAGGAATTGGGGCTGTAGAGAAGATAGTGCAAGTGCCAGGTCAGAGCCAATCGTCCCCCAGGTGTTATAACACACATTGCGTTTGGGACATCCACTGCCAGGATTTAGCCAGGGACGACTGCTGCCGCCCGGGAGGGGCACGCTGCAGTGGCCTTGTCTAGCAGTGGTACCCCCACACCGCCTGCAGCACCAAAGAGGGCGGAACACCCACTTGCCCGGGTAATTATGCAGGCTCATTTACCGCTCTTGTCTACTCCACACATGGGGCTCCATCCGGTCTGCCCCAGCTGCCGTGCAGGCACACTCCCAGGGCCTGTGTGTCACTCGGGTGGCTCTCTGCTGCTGCTGCCCCTTGTGGGGGTTGTTCCACTACCACATCAAACCGAATGCTGCGCTGTGATCTCGGCGCAGATACCAATACCCCTCTCGGCCACTCTACTCTATAATACTGTGCTGAGAAATCATTTATCTCTATTTTATTGTACATTCTTACTGGATGGAATAATAATTAGTACAATGAATAGAATCATTTGCACAAGTAATCAATACTTAATTCACATATCTTGTGCAGTATTGATAAGCAAATATACTTGATGACTTCCTTTTGTGGCATCAATCCATGTGGAATTGAAGATTATATATATGGAATCGAATAATATATATACACATGTTTATATTTTCACTGAAAAAAACAAAGGTTACAGGGACGTTCTAGTTAGGCTGACATTTCACTTGTACAAAACCAGAGAAATTAAGCAGTTCTAGTTTACTGAGCTAACTATAACTTGCGCCCCCATACTGCACTGCTTATGACCTCACATATTACATCACTCAACACATAGTCAGTGACATCACTGATGACCTCTCAAATGGCATCACTGATGACATCATCCACAGAATCCCTGACACACCCACTCACACCTCAATATAACCTTTCATACACCCACTCAAACTTCTGCACTAGCATTCTCAAAACCATTGACACACCCATATCCTTACTTACACACCCACTTACTGATTCATAGGACTACAGATACATTCAATCAGTCAGCCATACAGCCACACATACACCAACTCACTGACTAATACAGCCACTGATATATCCACTCATACACCCATACAGCCAATCACACATAGAACTACTTGCACACCTACTCACTCACCCATAAAGTCAATTGCACAGCCACTTACTCATGTATACAGTTATACACACACACTTATTCATAGATATACTAACACATACTCAGCTATACAGTTACTGGCACAATTACACACTGGCCTATGTAGCTACTCATAACCAACTCACTGACCAATACAGCCACTAATATATCTACTCATAGTCCCATACAGCCACTCACACACTGTCAGTCACCCATAGAGCTACTCACACACCCACAGTCAATTACATAACCACTTACTCACCTGTAGTTAGACACACACCCACTCACTTATTCATACAGATACTAACACATAGTCACTTACCTATAAAGTCACTGATACAAGTACACACTTAACCGTACACAGTCACACATAAGTCACTCCTATACTCCCAACACACACCTGTACTGCCTTTCACATATGCAGTCACTCACCGAAACAGCCATACACACACTTAGTCAGTCACCCATATAGCCCCTCAGAGACACACTAACTACCCCATACAGCCACTCACTCACCCACCCACCCAGACACTCATACAGGTACTCAGACAACCAATCACCCACACAGCCACTGACATACACACTCATCAAACCCATACAGCCACCTAGAAACAAATTGACAGACTGATGCAGACATTTGCATAACCTAGTCACTCACCCATGCATTCACTGAGACACCTAATCACTCACTTATACAGTAAATCACACACCCACTTAATCATCCATACACAGGTACTTATCCACCAACTGATTCACCAATACACCTCGGTATATATATATATATATATATATATATATATATATATATATATATATATTCCAGTACTCTATCCTTCAGAATCCAATCACCAGCCAGGACTCAGATAGACAAACGCGGACCCATTTTTTCGTGCTTTTCATTATTTATTTAAAGTTATTTCGCCACACATCAGTATGCCGCCATGACGCGTTTCGGTCCGACCTGGACCTTGATCACATGACACGTTACTCACGGACCCATGCCAAATTTAAAGTGACAGGTAACATTTGATTGTAAACAGCTGTTACATTGCAGAATGAAACTGAAAAACAGACTATGCAACAAACACAATATATATAGACCAGACTGCTAATAGAATATATAGAAAAATCCGATAGAATGTACAGTTATTTCATAAATGTACACCTTCATATTGATTAAAAAAAATATACATATAAATCTCAATAGAAATATATATATATATATATACATCTCTCAATAAATAAAGACATTTTAAGTGCTAGGCTCCAAAATATAGGGAGCACTCCTCACATAATCTTAATATATAACCAAATCACTGGTCATATACTATACGTGATTCCATACGCAGTCTGTGATATGCTGTTTACATTAATATAGCCCAAGTGGGCGAACACTTCAACAAAAATAAGGCAAAAGGATCCTAGAATAGAAAGATCGATATTATCAGCTGCCTGAAATGTATAGGCGAGAAATTGTGTGATAACATAACCGTGAATCAGTGAAACAATACGAATGAAATAAAAACCAAGATACTCCATTCGATTACTAAGGATAACCAACAGTGTGTTACGTGAATTAAAAAAGACAATGCTTAAATTCATATTGTAGCGCAGATGTATGTTTAGAGAGACATGCAGAGAGGCATTGTGTACTAAACTAAATGGAGATTCAGAAACGTGCCATACCAGTAAAGATAATTAACCAAACAGTTAGTCAAATCTCTTTAAGCAATGCAAAGCCTGCCAAATTCATGTTATCAGTTATTGCAAGGACAGTAAGACTGGTTTTATATACAAGTGTATAAGTCCTCTGTGGTGTTAAGACCGTTTTGGACTTTGGAATTAAATTCCAAGATGTACCTGGTCTCCAACACTCTCAGGGCACTGTCTCTGTTGCCACCCTTGCGAGATGGAGGTATACAGTCAATGGCAAAGTACTGAAGCAGAGTGTTATCACTATCATGCTTAGCTTCGAAATGCCGTGCTACCGGATATGTTTGATCCTTGTTATTGATGGCCCTGAGGTGTTGCAGGATCCTCATGTGCACGGGTAGCTTAGTACGGCCAATGTAACGCAATGCGCAAGGGCATTCCAACACGTAAACGACGTATTCAGTTTTGCACGTAATACGTCGCTTGATTTTAACTGGTTGGGACAAAAATGGAGTACTGTACTCCTTCACATTTTTAGCATGTTTGCAGGCTTTACAATGAAAACACTTGAAAAAACCTTTTTGCTTGGAAAGCCAGTTAGAGGGGGGTCTGATTTCAGGATTGCATTTATCCAAACTATTTCCCATGGATCTAGCTTTCCGAAAAGTTATTTGAGGGGTAGGGTTGTCTCTAAGCAAATCCTTGCCTATGACAGGGTCCTTCAACAGCAAATCCCAATGCCTCCTAAATATCTTTCTAATGGCCGCCTGTTGTTTGTTATAGGTCACAATAACTCGCACCTTTTTGTTGGCATCACTGGCCATGGCAGGGATTTTGGGGGATAAGATACTCTCACGACTCAAAGATTCAGTTTTCTTGATAGCTTTTTCTATAATCGCAGGTTTGTATCCGCTTTGAAGGAACCGCTCTTTACAACTTCTCTGTGCCAGTTTACATTCCTCATTATCACTGCAAATGCGTTTGATCCGCAGCATCTCCCCATAGGGGATGCTGTTGATCAAATGCTGGGGATGATGGCTTGAGGCATGAAGAACAGAGTTTCCAGCCGTAGGCTTACGATGGAGTCTAGTACATATGTTGTTATTTCTAACGTACACTTCCACATCTAGGAAGACTACCGAAGTTTTACTCATATGAGCAGTAAACTGTAAGTTCAGTAGATTGTCATTTAACTTTTCAATGAACTCCCTGGCTCTTTCCTCTGACCCCCTCCACAAAATGAAGAGGTCGTCAATGTACCTCAGCCATAGGGGGACATGTGCTTTCAAGATGGTTTCATGCTCCCTTTTCAAGACCTGCTCCTCCCACCATATATATATTTTTAATACTCCAACTTTTTTTAAACGTTACTGGATGATATCATCAACAATGTAATTTAAGATGTCATCAGTGATATCATCAGTGATGTCACTGACCCTGTCATGAGTGATGTAATATGTGCGGTCATAAGCAGTGCATAGCGGGGGTGCGAGTTTTAGTTAGCTCAGCTAACTGTAACTGCTTCATTTCTCTGTTTTTTCAGAGTGAAATTTTAGCCTAACTATAAAGTCCCTTTAACATTTACTTTTTTCCAGTGAATTTCTAAGGTTTTTAAAAATAATATTTCTTAACTATAAAGCCCCTGTAACCTTAAAATTTAACAGTGCATTTCTAAGCTTTTTTAAATGCCAATTTCCTAACTAGAACGTCCCTGTAACCATTTGTTATTTTTGTGAAGCTTTACGGTTTTTAAAGTAGTAGTCATGTTTGCAGAGTGGTGGAGAAAGTGGACAGGGTCTCTGACCAGCTCTCAGGAATTCTGCTGTGTAGGACATACAGGAAGTACCAGGAGGGCTGCTTGGCCCACAATGTCCCTCAGGAGTAAAGTGGACTTCATCCCCCAACCAGTAGTGTGCCAGGAGCCGTGTTCGCAGAGTGGCAAAGAAAGGGAGTGTGACCTTAAAGTCCTCTCAGCAATCCCGCTGTCTGGGACTTACTGGAAATAATAAGAGGGCTTGTTTGCCCCCAAAGACACTCGGTATTCAAGGGGATTTAATACCCCACCCACCACTGTGAAGGGAGGCTTGTTTACAAAGTGGTGGTGAAGGGGGCGTTATTATACATTTTTGGGAAGGGGGTCTGTGCAGCCTCCCTCCCCGGGCCGATCGGTTCATTGGCAAATTGTAAAGCAACTGGAGAGGACGGATTGCCAGCAGAATTATATAAACAATTAGCCCCAATCCTTAATATACAAATCTTAAAATTGGCTAACCACTTATTCGAAGGAGGTGAACCCCCGACCTCTTTCCATACATCTGTGATAGTTTGTGTCCTGAAGAAGGATAAAAATAGGGAAAATGTCAACTCCTACAGACCAATTAGTCTTCTCAACTTCGACTATTAAGATCTTCACAAAACGTCTCACAGATAGGCTCAACAGAATTGTGGGTCCACTTTTCAATGCAGATCAATATAGCTTTGTGGCTGGGAGACAGCTTTCTACAAATAAGACATTTTTAATAGAAGCATTAGATTATTCCAACAAGAATAGTATTGAGGCTCAGGTGTGGTTTTTAGATGCTGAGAAAGCCTTTGATATAGTATCCTGGGACTATCTTGCTTACATTCTTGAAAAGTTTGGTTTCCCAGAAGGTTTTATACAATTGATAAGGAGACAATATTAAAGGCTCACAGGCACACATATTAATTAAATTTATAAATATAGGCTCTTGTCGAATAAATAGGGGTACAAGATAAGGATGCCCCCTAACCCCTATTTTATTCGCCCTTTTTATATAACCATTGGCAATAGCTATCAGACAAAAAATGCCACACACTGCCCCAATACAAGGCATGACCAATATAAAACTTTACGCTGATGATATTGTCCTTTTTTTAAACTCCAGGGAACAAACTCAAGAGGGGATCCTAGGGATCTTTTTGGAATTTCAAGCGATAGGTGGTTATAAAATTAACTAGAGCGTCACTGCAACCTTTGAATTTACTTAGAATTTTCAAGATATTTTGAAAATGGCAATTCCTAACTATAATGTCCCTGTAACCTTTTGTTTTTTCAGTAAACCTCTATGGTTTTTAAAGTAGTAGTCACGTTTGCAGAGTGGTAGAGAAAGGGGACAGGGCCTCCGACCAGCTCTCAGGAATTCCGCAGTGTAGGACATACAGGAAGTACCAGGAGGGCTGCTTTGCCCCCAAGGTCCCTCAGGAGTA
The DNA here is from genome assembly GCF_964263255.1 of Lissotriton vulgaris. Classification (NCBI taxonomy): domain Eukaryota; kingdom Metazoa; phylum Chordata; class Amphibia; order Caudata; family Salamandridae; genus Lissotriton; species Lissotriton vulgaris. The sequence continues at coordinate 503,432,180 of NC_141687.1, read as the reverse complement.
AAGTGGACTTCATCCCCCAACCAGTAGTGTGCCAGGAGCCGCGTTTGCAGAGTGGTGAAGAAAGGGAGGGGGACCTTCAAGTCCTCTCAGGAATCCCGCTGTCTGGGTTTCACTGGAAATACCAAGAAGGCTTGTTGGCCCCCTAAGACACTCTGCATTCAAGGGGATTTCATTCCCCACCACCACTGTGAAAGGAGGCGCGTTTGCAAAGTGGTGGTGAAGGGGGGGTGTCATCATTGATGTCACTGACCATGTCATGAATGATGTATTATGTGACATCATCAGCAGTGGATTGCGGGCGCGCGAGTTATAGTGAGTACAACTAACTATAACAGGGGAATTTCAATGGTTTTGTATGAGTAAAATGTCCAGCTAACTATAACTGGTGTGAAACTTATGGTTCAGTGAATTTGAAAGGTTTTTTAAATGCTAATTCCTAACTATAACGAGTGTGAAACCTATGGGGCCTTATTTACGAGCCCCTTGCACCTCCGGAACGTCACTATTGGTGACGTTCCGGGGGCGCAGAAGACTGAGTGATATTTATCAGGCAGGACTAAGCAACTTTTTGTGGTGTAATCCTGCCTGATCAATATCAGTCCCTTTAACGCAGTGTCCTGCGTTAAAGGGGCGTGCAATGGGTGTTGCTGGGGGCATTCCCAGCAGCATCCATGGACTTGAGTAATTTATAGCATCCTCAAAGTCAGTCTTTCAAAAATTCCATAGTATAGGACATGATAATCTAAATCCAAATGTTTCTCAAGAAAAGTCATAAACCGTGTCCGTGGGTCATATCTGCCCAAACGCCGATATTCCGAACGATTGAAAAGGACTTTTCTTGAGAAACATTTGGATTTGGATTATCATGTCCTATACTTTGGAATTTTTGAAAGACTGACTTTGAGGATGCTATAAATAACTCAAGTCTGCCTGAATTGTGTGGGTAAAATTGATACCTAGTCACTTTGAATAAGAATGTACTTACGACTCGTCTAACATTTGGAAGAAATATCTAGTTATATGACAACAGGATACCGACATAACTTGAAGGAAATAAGAACGCCCTGAAGAAGTTCTGTTGTACAGAACGAAATGCGTCGGCTGGCTGTGGTACATAAACTTAAGGAAAATAAAAGCATTTGAATATACACCAAGATTCAGCGCTTCAATAAGGACTCTAAGTGATATGATTTGATTGGACTTGTTGTGCAAGTGATGCTGTACCAAACTTTGGAATATTCTCCACTACTCTCTACTACTCACTCTCTACTACTCCACTACTCTCTAATACTCACTCTCTACTACTCATTCTCTACTACTCTCTACTACTCTCTCTCTACTACTCACTCCCTACTACTTGCTCACTCTACTGCTCACTCTACTGCTCACTCTACTGCTCACTCTACTGCTCACTCTACTGCTCACTCTACTGCTCACTCTACTGCTCTCTCCCTACTACACACTCTACTACACACTCTACTACTCACTCTACTACTCACTCTACTACTCACTCTACTACTCACTCTACTACTCACTCTACTACTCGCTCCACTCTACTACTCACTCTACTACTCTCTACTATTCTCTCCCTCTGCTACTCACTCTCTGCTACTCACTCTCTACTACTCTCTACTACTCACGCTTTACTATTCTCTACTACTCACTCTTCTATTCACTCTGCTACTCTCTACTACTCACTCCCTGCTACTCTCTCTACTGTCCTCTACTACTCACTCTCTACTCTCTACTAGTCTCAACCTCTCTACCTCTACCTCTCTACCTCTACACATCTACCTCTCTCTACACGCAAACATATACATTCAATTCAATTCAATTCAATTAATTTGTATAGCGCGCATCATACCCAGAGGGTCTAAAGGCGCTTGGAGAAGGGTGGGGAATTACTTGTCAAATATCCACGTTTTAAGTTGCTTACTGAATGCTAGGTGGTTCTGAGTGAGGCGAAGGTGGATGGGAAGTGAGTTCCAGGTTTTAGCCGCCAGGTAGGAGAAGGATCTTCCTCCCATGGTGGTTTTGTTGATGCGAGGTACAGCAGCGAGGGCTTGGTTGGAGGAGCGTAGCTGGCGGAGGGGGGGGGGGGGGGGGGGGGGGGGGGGTGTAGAAGGAAAGTCGTGTGTTGAGGCATTCGGGTCCAAGTTCGTAAAGTGCTTTGTGTGCGTGGGTTAGGAGGCGGAATGTTATCCTCTTATTGACGGGGAGCCAGTGGAGGTTTTTCAGGTGACCAGAAATGTGGTCGTTACGCGGGATGTCTAGTATGAGTCTGGCTGATGCGTTCTGGATGCGTTGGAGTTTTTTCTGAAGTTTTGCGGTGGTACCGGCGTATAGGGTGTTTCCGTAGTCCAGGCGGCTTGTAACCAGTGCGTGGGTGACCGTTTTTCTAGTTTCGGTGGGGATCCAGCGAAAAGTTTTTTTGAGCATGCGAAGAATGTTGAAGCACGATGATGAGACGGCGTTGACTTGTCTGGTCATCGAGAGTGAGGAGTCCAGGATGACGCCCAGGTTCCGTGCGTGGTCTGTCGGGATGGGTGCTTTTCCAAGGGACTCTGGCCACCAGGAGTCGTCCCAGGCAGAGGGGGATACACACATATATATGCGCATATATATGCATCTGCATTTAAATATGTATGTGTATATATATATATATATATATATATATATATATATATATACACATACATATGTAAACATATATAATCTGCATATCTATATAAATACAAATATAAATGCATGCATACATATACATATGCATGTTATTTATGAGTTGAAAGTAGTGACCCCCCCGCATGACATCCTGAGAAAATAGAAAGTCAGTTATTGGCTTGAATTCCTTTTGCCATTGAAGGGTGCGTTAGGAAACCTCCAGGGAAAGGCCCAATGTGTGACCTTTGGATATTATGGGTTGTTTCTTTTTGGCAGTAGACAGCATGTCCTCTTTAATTTGAAAGATATGGACTCATGCCAGTATGTCCACTGACGACCTGTTCTGGGTCGGCCCATTAAGTGAATTCTATACAGATGCAGCTCCACATTCTCATTCCAGTCCAGAATAAAACGAATATGCTACTTACCAGTATGCATCTGTTCTTGGCATGTAGGGCTGCTGACATTCATATCTGTGCATAGATCGCCGCCTAGTGTTTGGTCCGGATGATTGCACATTGTTGTCCTGGAAGAGTCTTCGAAGTATCACGAGATAGGTGGCTCCTCCCCTGGACTACAGTGCGCATGGGCATCGACTCCATCCCCAGATTGTTTTTAGCCATTGCGGGCAAGATGGAGTGAAAACTCAGTGAATGATGACCATGCTATGAGTATATGTGAATACTGCAGCTGCTACAGGCGCCGGGGAGGAGGGCAGGCGATATGAATGTCAGCAGCCCTACATGCCAAGAACAGATGCATACTGGTAAGTAGCATATTCGGTTCGAGGCATGTGGGCTGCTGAATTCATGTCTGTGCATAGAATACATAGCAGTCCCTCCATTAGCGGCGGCCGCCCGTGCCAGCTGCAGCAGTTTGGAAAAGTGTCTTGAGAACAGCCTGCCCTACATCTGCCTGCTGTTTGGAGTGCATGTCAACACAGTAATGCTTAGTAAATGTGTGTGTGGTAGACCATGTGGCTGCTCTACATATGTCTTCCAAAGGAATGTTTCCAAGGAATGCCATAGAGGCCCCCAACTTTCTGGTGGAGTGGGCTCTTGGTGGAATGGTAAGAGTACGCTTAGCTTTGATATAGCATATTTGGATACATTTAACGATCCATCTAGCAATACCAGCCTTGGAAATAGGATTACCTTTGTGGTGTGGTGCAAAGGCGACAAAGAGTTGCTTAGTTTTCCTAAAATCCTTGGTCCTATCAATGTAATACATTAGGGCCCGTTTAACGTCGAGGGTATGGAGCATCCGCTCCGCCAATGATTCAGGATTTTGAAAGAAAACAGGTAATTCGATAGTTTGGTTGATGTGGAACTGAGACACAACCTTGGGCAGAAACTTAGGATTAGTGCGGAGCACTACCCTGTTGGAATGAATTTGGATAAAAGGCTCTTGGATTGTGAGGGCTTGTAATTCACTAACCCTCCGTAGTGATGTAATTGCTACGAGGAAAGCCACTTTCCATGTCAAGAACTGAATCTCGCAGGAATGCAGTGGTTCAAAGGGAGGACCCATCAGCCTGGTAAGAACCACATTGAGGTTCTACTCAGGAGCTGGTGGAGTCTGTGGCGGAATGACTCGTTTGAGGCCTTCCAAAAAAGCTTTGATGGCAGGCACCTTGAAGAGTGAAAGGTGCTGTCTATTTTGGAGATACGCGGCCATTGCAGACAGATGAATGCGAATGGAAGTATAGGCCAGATTACACTTGTACAGATGGAAAAGGTAACAGATGATGTTCTGAATAGAAGCGTCCAGCGGGTTAATGTTGTGGTTTGCACAATAAATGACAAACCGCTTCCATTTTGCCGTGTAGCAGGCTCTAGTAGTGGGCTTCCTCGCCTCCCGAATGATGTCCATGCAATTGGGAGGTAAGTTCAGGTAGCCAAACTCTAGGACTTCAGGAGCCAGATCGCCAGGTTGAGCTGTTGCGGATCTGGGTGCTGAATGTCGCCATGGCTCTGCGTCAGAAGGCTGGGTGTGAGATGTAGCCTTTGATGCGGTACCACGGACAGTTCCAGAAACGTGGTGTACCATGGTTGACGAGCCCACGTTGGAGCAACTAGGATGAGAGTTATTGAGTGTTGCCTGAGTTTGCGTGCCACCAGCGGTATCAGAGGTGCTGGGGGAAAAGCGTACGCAAATTTGCCTGACCAGTTCATCCATATCGCATTGCCCTGCGACAGTGGGTGTGGGAACCTGGCGGCGAAGCTTTGGCATTTTGCGTTCTCCTGCGTGGCGAACAGGTCTATCTCTGGATGACCCCACCTTTGAAAGTACGGCTGGAGTACTGATGGATGTATCTCCCACTTGTGCATTTGGTGGCTGTGCCTGCTGAGCAGGACCGCCATCTGATTGTCCTTGCCCGGGAGATGCTCTGCCATGAGGAAGATGTTCCTCTGAATGGCCCACTTCCACATACTCTGAGCCAGATGAGACAGTTGCGGAGAGTTTGGGCCTCCCTGCTTCTGAATGTAGTACATCGCCGTCATGTTGTCCGTCCGAATCAACACGACCTTGTTGCATAGATGTACCTTGAAAGCCTTTAGTGCCATGAAGATCGCCATCAGTTCTAGAACATTGATGTGCATCTTCCCCTGTTGCTGCGTCCATAGTCCCTGCACAGTGTATTGGAGTACATGCGCTCCCCATCCCTGGAGAGAAGCGTCCGTTGTCAGGATAATCTGTGGCACAGGCTCCTGAAACGGTCGGCCCTTGCAAAGGTTTTGTGGATTCCACCAATGCAGAGAGTTGTATGCCTGACCGCTCACCAACACTAGGTCTTTCAACTGGTTGTGAGCCTGAGTCCACTGATGTGCCAAGCACTCCTGAAGCGGACGCAAATGTAGTCTCGCGTGCGGGACAATGGAGATGCAGGAGGCCATCATGCCTATCAACTGCATGAACACTCTTGCTGGAAGCGAGTGTTGAAGTCTGAATTTTTGGATCAGCGATTGAATGCTGGCGACTCTCACTGAATTCGGCTGTGCTGTGGCCGCCAGAGTGTCTATGGTCGCACCCAGATACTGCCGTATGTGGGCGGGCTGGAGATGGGATTTTGGGTAATTCAGTGAGAACCCCAGATCGTGCAGAAGGTGAATGGTGTGGGACACGTGGTCGGCGCACTGCTGGGCCGGCTTCGCCTGAATGAGCCAGTCGTCCAGATAGGGGTAGACGTGGATGTTTTGACGTCTCAGATGCGCCGCCACCGTCGCCAGGCACTTCGTGAAAACCCTGGGTGCCGTGGTGACCCCAAAAGGCAAAACCTTGAATTGGTAGTGCTGGTTTTGGATGGTGAACCTGAGGTATTTTCTGTGTGAAGGATGTAGCGGAATGTGGAAGTACGCATCCTTCAGGTCCAGAGTTGCTAGGAAGTCCCCCTATTGAAGCAGTGGGAGAACTTGCTGCAGTGTGAGCATGTGGAAATGCTCTGATAGGATGTAAAAGTTGAGGGGCCTGAGATCTAGGATGGGCCTGAGGGATCCGTCCTTCTTTGGAATCAGAAAGTACAGGGAGTAAACTCCTGCGCCTCTTTCCTGCAAGGGCACGAGCTCTATTGCCCCTTTTTGCAGCATGACTGTGACTTCCTGCTGCAATAAGTGCAAGTGCTCGCCGGACATAGGACGGTGCCTTGGGGGTATGTTGGGTGGAGTGGATGTGAGCTCCAGACAATAACCGAATTGGACAAGTTTTCTGACCCACCTGTCCGTGGTGATGGACTTCCACACGGGCAGGAACTGCTGGAGTCTCCCCCCGACCGGTGTTGTGTGGTCGGGGGGCAGTGACAATGCGTCACTGTTTGTTGGCGGTGGAGGGCCTGGAGCTGTTGTTGCCACGTCCTCTGCCCTTGGCGTTGTTGCCGCGGTATCCACCTCGACCCTTGTTGGTATAAGTAGTCTGGGTGTTGCTTTTGTAGAACTGCGCTGACTGCGAAAGTTGCCCCCTTGAGGTGCCTCTAGTATTGGAGCGACGAAAGGACCCACTCCGAAACTGCTGGGACTGCAAGGCACCCATAGATTTTGCAGTGTCGGTGTCCTTTTTCATCTTCTCAAGGGTGGTGTCAACCTCAGGGCCAAACAGGTGATCTGGGTTGACTGTTTGGTTCAAGATGGTAGTTTGAATGTCTGGCTTGAACCCAGATATCCTCAGCCATGCATGTCTACGAAGCATAACGCTAGTGTTAATTGCGCGTGCGGCGGTGTCAGCCACGTCCAGAGCGCACTTTATGGAAGCGTTGGAGATTAGCTTCCCCTCCTGTATTAACATTTCAGCCGCTTCCTTATATTGATCGGGTAAATGTTGCAAAAGGGTCTCTAGAGTATCATAGTGTGCCCTGTCATAACGCGCCAGGAGCGCCTGTGTGTTGGAGATGCGCCATATGTTGGCTGCCTGCGCTTCCACCCTCTTCCCCGAAGCCTCAAAGACTTTTAATTCCTTGTCTGGGGGAGGAGCATCACCCATAGTCAGCGAGTTGGCTCTTTTCCGGGATTGGAGACAACCAGGGAGTCCAGAGGCAACTGTCCCTTAATATAAGTTGGATCTGTGGGCGCTGCTTTGAACTTTTTGTCGATTCTTGGGTTGATGACCCTCGCCCTGGTGGGTTCTTTGAAGACCTCAGCAGCGTGCTTTAAAACACCCTTCAGCATTGGCAGAGTATTTACAGTCTTTTCAGAGACAGAAAAGGTGTCAAATAGGAAGTCGACGTCCACAGGGTCAGCATGCAGCTCGACGTTGTGATTGGCTGCTGCCCGCTCAATGAGGGCATTGAAAGCCGCAGAGTCCTCAGTGGGGGAAGTTTTGGCTGAGAAAAGCCGAGGGTCCTGTCCAGAATGCGGGTCCCCAGGATCGCCACCAGCAGACCAGGGCTCCGTCACATCCTCTGGGTCTGTGTAGACGGGATAGCTGTACTCATCTTCGTCGTCACCCTCACCAGCGTTGACATTGGAATGAGTGGGCGAGAGTTTGTGAGCCTGTGGTGAAATGGGCTCCACCAAGGCTGGAGTACCAGCAGAGTCCATCTTTCGCTTGAGTGGGATTTTGTACGACTCCAATTTGGGCTCAGGGGTGATTTTCCTCTTCAGGAGGGAAAGCCTGCCCGTTTCGGCGTTGGTGAAATGCTCCTGACGCTCCTCCTCTGCAAGTTGTCGATGCCGTGGGCTGAGGACCACCAACGACGGTTTTGGCGTCGAAGACACCTTTTCGGGCACGCCGGCCCCCGGTTTAGCAGCGAAAGCTTTCGGCGCCGTCTTAGGCGGCAAGGTGAAAAGGATCGGCGCGGGCGCCTTCGCCGGTTTCTCCAGAGGCTTGGCTGGTGCAGGGTCTTTCGGCTCGACTGCTGCGGCGCCGTCCCTAATGCGCTGTAGGGACTCCGTAACCTTTTTTGTGAACGCGGCGGATGGACGCGCCGGTTCGACAGAGTCCTTAGCGGTTGGTTTCGGAACGGAGACCGACGATGTTCCCTTCGGAGTGGATGCACTCGGCGCAGCTCCCTTGGCCTTGTCGTGTGGAAGCGAGGCAGAGAGGGACTTTGGGTCGTCTGGCCGCTTCTTCGGGTCGGTAAGAGACTTCTTGGGGTCGTCGACCGTTTTTTTGTGATCGAGTCGACCCTTGCTGGCGTCGACCGTCTTCGGCGCCGATGTGGCTGCGTCCGACCCCTTAACCTTTGGCTTCGATGTAGTAGCCTTCGGGTCGGCCATTTTGACGTGGCTCTTCGGCTCGACGGCCATCTTTGATTTCTTCGGCGCCGAGGCCTCCGAAGTCTTCGATCCGACCTGTGCGATGCGCACTTTCGGTTTCGATATCTCTGGCGTCGAGACCGTAGGTTTCACTTTCGGTTTCTGTGTTACCGGGAGTGAATCGGTACCAATGTCCATGGCCGGGCCAGTAGGCGGAGCCGAGGAACTCATAACAAGGTCTCGGGTAAGGCCCGAAGGTGATCCCTCGACCTGGGCCTTATTTATTTGGACGGCCCCGGAGTCAGTCTGAGGAAGCTCCTCGTCGGAGCTATCCTCCATGGTGGCAAGGGCCCAGTCGTCGTCGTCCCCTACCTCCTCGACGACTTCACCGAAATCCTCGGTCTCTGCGCCGTAGTCGTCCTCGACCTCCGACGCTGGGTTAGATTCCGTGATGTCCTGGATATCTTCATCCTCGACTTCCCCAGCATCGAAAATGTCCGTAGGCGGCGGTGCAGATTGCTGGGCCTCCAGGTGCGCAGCTCGACGGAGCTTGAGTGTTTTCTTGGACCGGAACCTGGAACAGGCCATACACTTGGCCTCGTCGTGGTCCGGCGACAAGCACTTGTTGCACACCGGGTGGACGTCGATATGTGGGTACTTCGAGGCACACACCGGACATCGTTTGAATGGACTTCGTTCTATGATGGATGGTTGAAGAGTCTGAAGCATCGACTAGGCCCTTCCGCGCCGAAAGCACGCGGAAGTACAATCTAGGCTCGGAGCCAAGGAAAGTTGCGAAGCCGAACGCAAGACAATACCGACGCAATTCCTAAAGACCTTTTGGTCTCAAGCAAAGTAAAGTTAATTTTTATCGATTCCGACAAGAGGGAACCAAAGACACCTGAACCCAATGGTGGAAAAAAACAATCTGGGGATGGAGTCGATGCCCATGCGCACTGTAGTCCAGGGGAGGAGCCACCTATCTTGTGATACTTCGAAGACTCTTCCAGGACAACAATGTGCAATCATCCGGACCCAACACTAGGCGGCGATCTATGCACAGATATGAATTCAGCAGCCCACATGCCTCGAACCAAACTAGTGCGTGTGTGCACTCCCTCATATCCAAGCCTTCAACTCTGGTCGATACGCCGCGAAGGAGTTTATTATTTCAGCAAGATCTATTTTCAAGATCATCCACATGGGCCCGAAGGTTATTCTGTTGCTCATGAAGAATGATTTCTTGGCGTAGAAATTATACTTCCTCTTGTTTTGAGGTCCTGCTATCTTCCAGTGTGGCTACTCAGTCACCAAGCAATGACAGGTCTTGCCATGTATCCCGCGAGTCACATGAGAGATTATCTTAAATAGTCTGGAGGTTCGCTTTCAGGGAACTTAAGAGAAGCCAGTAAGCCACAATCACCGAAGCCTGGTCATCATCCAAGGGGCCTATCGGACCAGAGGGTGTTCTAGGGCCAGGAGGCAGGCAGGGGGTCCTAAGACTGGGATGGTGTGGGGTGGATAAGCAGATATTTGACACATTGGTTGCGTTTACCCCTTGAAGAGGTCTTTGTGGATGGTGGGACCCAAGAGATGCCACAAGGTAAAAGAATTGTGAAAGGTCCGTAGAATGTTCCCTAGAGGATGCCCCAGTATAGAGCAGGAGAGGGTGGGACAAGGTCCTGTAGCCGGAGACAGGTCTGGGGGCGTACAGAGATAGGGTAACTTTCCCCTTATAAGGCTTTATGGGTAATGTAGTTGTTTGATGGGGGAGGTGATAGAGGCAAGCCCGCTGTTAGAGGGACAGCACCAGGGAAACCCCCCTTTCAACATCCCCCCCAGTAAAGGCGACAAAATTCAGAAATGCAGCAGCCATTGCAAGCAAGCGCTATGAGACTCCACGGATGTGATGTGTGCGCGATACAAATGTCCTTGACTTGACTTGAAATTCAGGGGCCGTCTTCCACAGTTCCCACAGCTCTGGGGAAAAGACCAACAGGTAATGGTCAGACCAGAAGCGTGAGCATGAGGACCTCGCGGACTCCGAGCTCGGTCTGCAATAAGGGACGGCAGGGGGCGGATTTCAGCCCCAGATCAGAAACAGGGTGTTGCAGCGGTCAGGGCACCCCAGTTCCAGGGATGACGTTAGTCGGAAGCCCCAGAGGGTGCTAAGTTGGCAGGATCGGGCAGCAGAGAGCAAAGAATCATGTCCTACTCCGCCACCATCTAGGCCAAACACCCAAAAACAAAACAGTTCAAATGCAAATACACTAAAATTTGCCAGGTATAGTTAACTAAGCTATTACTTGCGACCCCACCATGCACTGCTTTGGCCTCAGAGGTTACATCACTTGTGACATGTTCAATGACATCACTGATGGCATCACAAATGAAATCATTTATGACATCACTGATCAATTCATCCACCATACTGCTCCTAAAATTACACTTTAAAAGCTAGATTATTTCTAAAACACTAATCAATGTCTCAGCAGAGAGACCAGTCCCACAACGCACCCTCCTACTCAGAGCTCTACTCCTGCACAGGAATCTGAGCAGAGGCAAGACCCTGAGCACACCCTACTATGCACAGTTGTTGCCCTGCACAGACGTCTAACTGGACAGACCAGTCCCTCACCACAGCCTAGAACGCACAGCCCTTGCTCTGCCAAGAGGTCTCAGCAGAGAGACCAGTTCCTCAGCACACACTAGTACACAGTCATCGCCCTGGAAAGAGGTCTTAGCAGAGAGGCCAGTTCCTCATCACACCCTACAATGCACAGCTGTCACCCTGCACAAAGGTCTAAGCTAACAGACGAGTCCCTATCCTCAACCTACAATCATGGCAGTCATCCTGTTCAGAGATCACGGCAGAGATCCGACCCAGACCACAATATACTAAACACAGCTATCGCCCTGGACAGAACTCTCAGTGAAAAGGCTAGTCCCACACCACATTCTACTATGCACAGCTGTTACCATGAAAAGATGCCTCAATTGAGAGGTCACTCCCTCACCAGTCACAGCCATCGCCATGTGCAGTGCAATTTCTTAACACCCAACTAGCTCCAAACAGTAGAGTCCAATTAGGATGGCAAGCCACTACTATGCACAGCCTTTGCCTTATGCACAACTGTTTCGAGAGTGTCCACTCCTGCCAGACCCCGAATCCCATTCAATAGGCAAGCTCCTACTACGCACAACCTTCATCCTGTCCACAACCCTTCATGCAGAGGCCAGTCTCTCCACATCCGTTATGTAGTCAAGCCCTTACTATTTACCTCCATTCCCCAGTGCAGAATGTTTAACGGAGAATGCACTCCCTCAAGAAACTTAATCTTCTTTAGGAGTCCAAGAATGTTACAAAAATATACACTCATTAGTAGTAATTAAATGTCCTCTAGATGTAGGTCACTAAATACCTTAACAAAAAATAATTCCCTCGTGGCCTAAATTCCTTTAACAATGTCATATAGTACCTCCATTTTCAAAAAAGTCCTTCAAAGCATGGCAAAACACAATTCTTTATTTCATATTTATGTTTTTTTATTATTTATTCTTCTTTTTCTTTTTTAGCAAAATTACTTTTTACACTTTTTTTATATAAATTCATTCTATTCACATCTCATTAAAATTTGAATCAACACATATATATAATTAGCAATGCATATGTGATCAGCAAAAAATGTATTTTTTTTATACACAAAATGCCATACAGAGAACACGTCTAAACAATCTCACAAATTACTCATACACACACTATCATTCACCCAACATGCACTCTTCATTCTGTGTCTAAGGAGTCACAGGTCTTTATGCGAACTGTCACGCTAGGTCGACGCGTTTCGGTGGGCTCAGACCACCTTCCTCAGGACCTTTGACAGAACAAAGCTTGTCTCATTAGTTTGTGGGCTCTGTATGGATATCCTAGCGAAAATGAAGGGAGATGGTCTATAAGCAGACTTTCATAGAGCAATTGATTTAGCGGTCCATCCTATTGAAAATTCAGCTTTATAGTGTCTCTTGTATCCTATAGCTCTAAGTTGGTTTCTCCTTTGTTAGGTATGCACCATTTCACGCGAAACTTTCTCCTATAAAAATGTTGCTCCAAAGTCACCTTTCACTTCAGAAAACGATACTTTTTCAGTTTTACATAATTTTCCTGATTTTAGATTTTTTACACGCTTTATGGGCTTCACCTCGGAGCAGAGTTTGTGTCTCTTATCCTCAAGTTGCCATCATCTCCCGTTATTCTGTCATACGGAGCCCACAAACTAATGAGACGAGCTTTATGCATTGCTAATTATATATATGTGTTAATTCAAATTTTAATGAGATGTGAATATAATCAATTTATATTAAAAAAGTATAAAAAGTAATTTTGCTAAAAAAGAAAAAGAAGAATAAATAATAAAAAAGCATGAATATGAAATAAACAATTGTGTTTTGCCATGCTTTGAAGGACTTTTTAGAAAGTAGAGGTACTATATGACATTGTTAAAGGAATTTAGGCCAGGAGGGAATTATTTTTTGTTATGGTATTGTGTTCCTCTCTTTTCCCTGGCCCAAAGTACTCAAAGAGGGGGTCCCTTATATATGTTGGTCATAAGCATACAGCAAACGGTCACATTAACTGGATGATGTCATCAGTGATATCATCAATGATGTCACCAGTAATTTCATCCAGGATGTCTCTGCACGTCATAAGTGAGTAAAGTATAACATTTTAACTGACATGTTCACCTAACTGCAACATCTGTTTAAAATTAGTTTTTTTATTTCAGAGAATATATATATTTTCACTGAAAAAGAATAACGTCTAAAGTGAAACTATGGTGAGCTTTTGTTATAACATGTTAACATATGCTGAAAAAACCATAGAAATTCACTTTTATTTTAAAATAGTAAAAGTGTAGTTATGTTAGCGAATTAAAACTGATTAACTCACTGAACAAGATATGTTTGGGCACAATCCATAACTCACAGAACCATGCAAAACACAAGATCTATGCCAACAAATACCTCCAAAAAGCATTAAATAATTAAATAATAACATGCTCAAACCAATAAATGTTACTATGTTCATAGTTGTCTCTGTCAAAGTGGTAAATGTAACGTGATACATCATTTAATCTAATCTTTAAATCTAAAATTACAATATTTGGAACCGCATCGGTTTCATTGAGGGAGATATCATTACATCCGGTTTGTGAGTTATGGTTTGCTCGGCTGTTGTACAACTTATGGACTGAAGTCCCAACCATAACTTGAAAATGTCCTATATTTTCTGTAATTCATAACCGTAACAGCACTTTACGGTGTCAAGAGTCTCCCCAACAGAGGAGTTCCTGATTAGAAGAAAAAAGACAAACGGACAGAAAAATACCCATGACAAACTTACTAGTTCTTGACTGAAGATATAAAATGAATACAGGTTTTGTAAAGCAAGGCACCAAAGCAACCCTGAGGTTGAGAAAGAGCCTAGCACAAATTTTCCAGAACAAGAATCCAAGCAGTAATCTAGCCATGACATACAGCAAAAATCTGTCAAGGCTGAACGGTAAACTCTACTGAGTCACCTCTTCGCGAATGTTCAAGGGAGAGGGAGACTTATACCAGTAGCCATGGTACCACCCTACACTGAATGGCATGCATGTAGTAACCAGATTGGAGTGGGTGGTGGTGGGGGGAGGGGAAGGGAGTATAAAAAATACCCCTTTGCAATCTTGTAGCCCTCAACTGAAGATAAAGAATAATATCGACGTTATGAGCAAGAAACCAACCTCAACCTGTATGGTGGTAAGAGTAAAGAGCCAAGCAAGAGTATCCACAAGTAGATCCAGTAGAAGCCCCAAGAGCTAGAAACAAGAACAGAAATAGTAGCAAGAGGTCTAAGAATGGGATAGTTAATAAGGAAACAAATGCTTTGGAATGCATTGCAAATGCTCCTTATGTATGATTTAAACAGGAACTGACATCATAGGAAAAGCCGCTATCTCATCTTGGACTAAACGGAGTAGTATTTATGAATAGATTTAGCCCCCCTCCCCCTTTGGATAAGAGCTGATTCGAAGGCTTACCATGCACTTTTTTGTTATTCAGGATGTCGATTTGGCATACAAAGAAGAAAACTAAGGGGGTCGTTAGGATTGCGGATTTTCCGCATCCTCTGGGCCGGCGAAAGCCACCGCTGGCCCGTAGGATGCGGAAAATCCGCAGCGGACCCACCAAAGACCCACCGCCACATTAGGATCGCTGGTGGGTCCTGGTTTCCGTCCGCAGATTTTCCTCCGCGGTTGGCTTACAACCGCGGCGGAAAAGCACTAATCTGGTGACGGTGTCTCTCAGACACCGTCAGCCAGATTAGGATGTGCCTGAAAACATGCTTTTCCGCGGCGGCTTTTCCGCCGTGGAAAAGCATGTGTAACTTCACTGCGGGGGCCCTTTGCTGGCCCCCTAGGTGAAGTGGGAGTGGGGGATGCACATGGGGGGGTACCTACGGTACCCCCCTGCATTTGTATGCGGAAAGCGGCAGGCACCACGCGGGGCCTGCCTCTTTCTGCATACAAATGCAACACCTGCATTTTTAACATTGCCGCGGGTGCAGCTTGAAGCCGCACCCGCCGCAATGTTAAAAATAGAGAATGTGACCGCCAGGGTGGCGGTCACATCCTAATTGCACAGGAGGGAACTCCGCATGCCATGCGGAGGTTCCCTCCTGCTCTGCGTCCGTCCGTGATCCTAATGAGGCCCTTAGTCTGGGATACTTTTCCTGCTAAGTGGCCTTGAACATGGGGACAGCAGTGATGTCTAGGTGTCGTGGAATCTCAACTATATAAATGCCCAGCAAAACACTTACTGTTCTTCACTTGAGCATGTATAAACTCTGGTTAGCTCTCGGCACAGGCTCAGCTCTTGGACAAGATATAACCATATCAGGGACAAAAATTGTTAACAATTGGGCGATGAACAATAATGCAAAGAAACACAACCGTCTCTTACCAGTGTTCCTTTAAATAGCATCTAAAAAGGAAATGACAAAATAGAAAATAAACCCAACTTCCCACTATTCCTTGAGATTTACTGCTGCGCATTTCTACACTCAGAATTCGTAAATCCATTACCTTTTCACAGGAATCCTTTTGTGAAATCCTGGAAAATTGAGGTTTTTTCTGCGATAAACCTTTAGTGAATCGGGCTCCTAGGCTTTGACTTGCACAGGGGTGAATGACCTCAAGATTCCAGGAGCATGGTCCAGCTAGACCAGACTCAGTGACGCTGAAGGCACCCTTACTTTTGTAGCCCGTTTATTGGCCTCATATTGAGATGAATTGCTCTACTCCCAAGGAATATGATAGCTGTGTTTGCTACAACGGAGTATACATAATTGAAGAACATTTACCAAACATCCAAATAATCAAATACTGGAAATATACGTGTCCTTTTTTTTTCCCTAAAGGAGGCCAAATTGTTTAGCCTGCAACAAATGCAGCAGCAATGGAAACAAACGTTTCCAATAAAGGTGCATTCAAAGAATAATTCTGTCTAAAAAGTGCAACAAGGCTGCATAGATAAAATACCTATCCACTTTAGAATCGGACTTGTCAAGGCCAAACCCGCCTGCATGAGCTGGCTCAAACTGTCCGTTAGAATGCAGAGACCAGTCCTGCAGTGGCTTGAGCACGGCTAAAAGGGAAAACGTTCAATTATTTCTTATTCCGCAGTAGATATGTTGCACACGGTCGTGGTGGCTGGAATATGCAATGTAGAAGAATAAAAAATGTACTATCTATTGTAAAGGAAAGTTAAGTGAAGAAAGTGCAGCCTAATCCTCGCCTCCGGTCCTGGCATAGAAATTTCTGTATGCAACTTTGGTTATGAAACGAAAGCATAATACAGCAAATAAAGGAACTCTCTGAGGCCTAGTATCAAATGAAGTGAGAATGTATAAATGTTATGGTAATATTGTAAAATGCAAATTGATACTCACAAAAAAGCATCTTGGCGCTGAGCCTATGCCTGATAAATAGCTGGCATACTTCTCTTACTGAATATTATTTACTGATACAGTAAGAAGCAGTGATAAATCCTTTGATTGTCCCCGGAATACTACTGATAGGCACACGAGTTTTCACCATCCCTCTGGAACAAAAGACTGATGTCTGTAATGCACACAATGTTCATGTAAGTGATTAAGCAGATTTTTTATTAGTCGGTAATCAGGCTGTGTGATCCGGTTTAAGCTCAAGTGGAACTAAATGACTCAATTTCCCGATTAAAAAGAGCACCTGAGCCGATTTCTACCCCTCCAATGTATTTAATCTGCTCGGCTCTCGCTAAAGCTGCAATCAATATCGAAATACTTTATTATTTGCAGATGACACGATTTTGATAACCAAACTTAAACTTCCTCCTTCACCCTAGGTTTCTGCATAAAGGACACGTTTATTGAACGGTTTAAATCCAAAAGCATAAATCCTGGACCAGTGCTATATTTGCTTTATAAAACTGCTTGACCCGAAGGCATGAATACGCCCGCCGATCCCTGCAAATTGAGGGCAAGAGTCTGTCATGGCTTCCGAAATTATCATCTGTTTTTGAATTGACTGCTCTAAATACCGGAAAGTTACTTATAACTCTTCTACATAAAAATGTTAGTTTATATGCCTCCAACGCTATCTCATTTTTAGCTTTTATTTAATTGGCTGTCTGATAAATCACAGATAATGGTGTAAACGCAAACATTTAATACATTTGTTATGTTCAAGGGGTGTTTATAAATATCCAGAATCATTCAGTTGAAACCTTCTATGAAGGTTGGAGCCACGTGAAGAAAAGACATGCCCAAAGCAGAATAGCCAAGCTCCATATTGGTCCTTCAAAGAATATGGGATGCACAGTGGCAGAGCTTTACATTTTAGCACAAGGCCTACGATGCAATATCCGCTGAAGGCAATATTACATACAGTTCAAGTGGATAGTCTGTCAATTATCGAATCAGAAGGACACATGATTTACACTAGTCACTCAAGCATTTAAGGCAGCACCATGGTTTGTACATTTGATACAGAACTGACTCTTAATAAAGTGCAAGGATGAGACACTTACCTTTCTTTCTTTGTAGTGCTTAAACATCCGTAGACAGTGCTCAACGATGAAAAGGAGATAAATGCCTGCAAGGGCAACAAGCCCTTTCATTACTGGATCATAGATTTCTAAAAAGCTCTCGCCTTCAGTTTCATCTCCATTAGAGTGTTCTATACTGGGATTTTGACCCGAGCTGTCCTCGCCGTGGTCGTGACCTCCGATGGACTGTTAATAAAACAGAAAATACCAACATAAAATGCAAGTATCAGCTGTGCTGATCACAGAGCAAAAGTAATTTTGCAAATTAAACGCATTTCACAGCAAGTGCACATTTCAATGCGGAATAACACACGCACAAATCATGCAAACATATTTAAGCATTGTTGGACCTGACACTTTTTGCAGGGTTATACTCAAACTTTTTGCCCTCCCCTCCTATTTTTCTGACCTCCTTTTTGTTGGCTTTAGGACTTTGGGCACTTTAACCACTAATAATCAGTGCTAAAGTGAATACACGCTCTCCTCTAAACATGGAATAATTGCTGGGTGGTAAACTCCACTCGCGGAGTCAGGTGAGTTTTTCCAACTCTCCGTAGAGTGCAGAGTTCATGGTAAATTTTGCATAGCGGCAGTGAGAAAAGTTTTTCCTCTATCCTCGCAAACAAGATAAATCCAGTGCTAGGCCACCTGCTGGTGAGATTTCTGAACGCAGGTGGTCGCAGCTAGTCGATACCACTCGTTTTGACGAACCCCTTGCTCAGTTTGAGGAAGCAGTCGCTCGAGAAGAACATCTACTCGAGTGGCAGAAAGAAGCAGCGCCCTCTTGCACTGCCTGTGGTGTAGTTCATTCTGATTTTACAGTGTGGGAATAACGGCCGCCGCTAAAAATCAATGCAAGCAGCGCAACTTACCTCACTCTGCCATGTGCATAGCAGAACTCCGCCGAGGCCTAGTTTACACCAGTTTAGCATAATTGATTTACTTGTAAGTCCCTTGTAAAGTGGTATACCATATACCCAGGACCACTGGAATTATGCAATTGTGTGGTGATTTTCGCATAAGTATAGATGTGCCCCATAATCCATCTGCTGCATAGTCTGCTGATTTAAACACCAAAATATTGTTTCTAGCTCAAACCGTTCACAAGTTACTAAAAATACAGTGATAAGTGCTGATGAGAAGCAGAAGGCCCTATGTAAAGCTAGACTGGTCACCTTTCTGTTGCTTGTTGTTGTAGTTTGGAATTAGACTGGTACTAAAATGGTGCAACCAATGCCCATACAGTGTTTCCAAGTTTACAAATTAGGAACTAACAAAGTAATAAAGTAATAGTATTACAAAATATGCTGCATAATGGCACACAATTTGGCTGTTCTTGCAGTATAATTTGCTCAAGTCTGCCGTATAATTTGGCCCTCTCCTGGCACATATTTCTAGTGGGGCTGCATATACCCAGGGCATGTACATGAAATACCATTAGTGGGCCTGCAGCTCTGTTTGTGCCATCCACAGAAGTAGCCTTTCAAATCTCTCTCAGGCCTGCCACTGCAGGGCCTGCGTGCGCAGTTTACTTGCACTTTGACTTGGCATTTAAAACTACATGCCAAGGGCTAAACTTAAACAGCCTCTTTCATCTTCCTGAAGATGGTCTAACGGATGCATACACCAATAAGACCGAAACGTCGAAACCTCATCTATTTCCTTATTGTTTAGTTCTCCTTATGAAAGTATTTCCTGCTTTGTTAAGACTCACTGTTCTGTTTATGTATTTTTGGTTTGGAATAGATGTTTGCAATAATCACTCGGAGGTACTGATAGTGCAGAATTTCTACGTAAACCTCGGTCATTCTTGTGGTTGCTTCAATCTTTTTGCAACCTTTATATTCATATTTCACAAATTTGATTAATGAAGAATTCACACCTGTTGCATCAGTATCTTTTGAAGATCTTTTGGGAAGAAATTTAAAACTGAAGTAAAGATTGTTTAACTGCAGATTACCAGCTGGAACCTTGATATATCATTACAGGGATTGTCAGACTGAGTGTGCTTAAGTGAATCCCTTGAAGGCACTTTTACCGGTCAACAACTTTTAGATAGTGGGCATTTCTCTGAGCTTATGATTTTTTCTGCTTGGCAGCCTGACTCCAATACACGTCTTAGACTGGGTGACAGCTACACTTTGTGCATACGTTAAAAACAGCTACAACACAGAAAAGAAAGGCTGGGTGTGGCTGACAAGGATACATCTGCATACGGATCGTCTTCCTGGGCTGGAAGACTGAGAGGGACTTTTAAATGTGTATAGGTTGAGTTCAGCCCTCACACAAAAGGCTGATTTACCCCAGATGGCTGGAGCCAGGGCTGGTTTGAAAGGAAGGATTGTGCACCTCTAAGGTTTCTTGTGAAGTCAAATCCTACATCAAAGACATTTATGAGTATAAGTACAGGGGCCCCTAAGTTGGGAAAGCACTTTTGGATCTGGAACTGAACCTCTGTCAGAAGGACTGCTGCGCTGCTCAATGGACTAATCTGGACTGCTTTTCTACTTGTTGCCCTACTACCAGCTGCTCTATGAGACTGGCTTAACCAGATACTACGTGGGACATGTAACCAGATGCTGGTTACATGTCCCACGTACATTGCCAGAGGACTATTGTGCTGCCAGGAGTAACTGCCAATTTTCTAACTGCCCTATGTGCTGGCATGCAGCCTGCTTCCTTTTTCTATGTGCCCCAGTGTTCTCCAAGGGCTTGCTGGTGTGCCTCCCCCACACCCAATGGTCGTTAAGGTTGCGGGGCTATCAAAAACTCACTTACTACACCTTTCTTATTACCACAGTGGTGCACAGCTTATCCCACAAAGCAAGCGTTCCATCGCCGAAGAGGGTTTGTTTTGGACACATCCCAAAGGCAGGGGCCTTGTTTGGGACCCACCACCCCGACCGCAGTCCAACGTTTCCCGACAATTAGCACACTGCGCTGACTAATGTATCAGTGTACGTCATTTCTCCACAGCTGCCGTGACGAAAGAAGGCCTCTCCGCAGCTCCGGCAATCTGCTGTAGCAAGCAGGATTCAGAACTGAATCGACGTGGCCGCCCCACTCACGTGAGTAGGATTAACCTGCTGCCCCGGCATTCCCAGCTCGTTCACGCACATCAGGAAAAAACACCAGTTAGCAGCTCGGGTTGCAGCCCAGCCATTTATTGTACCTTTCCTGTCACGGAGTCACCGGGCTGTGCACCCTGTTTTAGAAGGCTTTTCAGAAGGAGTGCTCCTGCACAGCTCCTGTATTATTATTATTTTTTAGGTCTCGCGACCTATCGATGTGCGCACGCGCATCGAGCGGAGCGAGAATTCAAGTGGCGAAAACAGCATCAAACTAAGGGCTTTCAGCCCCGCGGTTTTCATGCAGTTCACGTGAACCACGTGATTAAACATGCACGCGCATCGGCAACATTTCTCAATCACCCTCCCACAGGCACGCCCCCCCACTCGGCAACATTTCTCAATCACCCTCCCACAGGCACGCCCCCCCACCAGGCTCTCCCGCCCCCATCCGGCTTCCCTCCTAATCCGCCTCCCCTCGCTCGCATTCCCGCCCCAGGATCTCCCGCTCCCATCCGGCTTCCCTCCGCCCATCTGCCTGCCACACTAGAGCTGCGGCCGCATACAATAAAAGATAACTAGCCGTCATTCCGAACCGGTCAACCTCGCTACACCTCGCCCTCTAAATAACTTACTATAGCTGTCCCTCTCGCCTATATAGAACCACTAGCTGTTAGGACAAGATAGATCATCACCACACGAAATCACCACCCCACCAGGCTCTCCTGCCCCCATCCGGCTTCCCTCTGGCCATTTGCCACACTCCTTGCCTCCCCCTCCATTCTCCTCCCCTCGCATTCCCGCACCCCCACCAGGCTCTCCCGCCCCCATCCGGCCATTAAAGCTAGACCTACACCTATTGAGTTTGCCAATACACGTTGAGTTCATTGTGTTTTTAATATTGTAATGATTCTAATAATCCGAATTTTTGCTGTACTGGAGTGATTGCTAGTTGGACTAACACCTATTTATAGAACATTTGAAAGGTGCCAGACTGTGCAGGAGCGCTATCAATGCGCTATAATCAAAGGATATAATTGTATTTTCACGCGCCCAGTTTGTGCTTTTTTGTCGGAAGACAAGGGCAGCGCCTTCATCTTCATTACAGTGTTTCACGCCTGTGTTCCAGTGTTTGGTTAAGGTTATGTTGAGAAAAGCACACAAATCCCCTCTGGAGCCCTCGTTTGTGTCCCTACGCCACCACCATAAACAAACAGTAAAACACACAATGGCAAATCGATGGACCCTGCCTGGGGGATGAGTTTTACCCAGCGATGTTCATTTACACTCACCCACTCAATAGAATAATCTCTCTGAAATCGGACGTGGCGTAGACAGCAGCGTTCACAACCCACTTTCGAAAATGAAGAAAACCATATCATTTGTTATTTTCAGCTCCCCCGAAAGTGTGAAAATGTCCCGGAAGTGTCAGCGCTGGCGCATCAGAAAATAACAGAAAATAACGAAGGCTGGGAAAATCCAGCTTTCCGAGGGCCCACATTTCCATGTGTCCTGTCGAGAAGCCTTCACGGTGGAGTCCAGATTTCTATACTGCAAAGCTAGATGTATCCAACGTGTAACAAGCCTTGGTACAGCCAAGAGGTCTGGCTTGTTATATTTCATTAGCAGCAGCAGCATTTCTCCTGCGCCACGCCACATCAAAGGCTCTGTGCCACTTTCACCCACACAGCAACACTTACAGACACGCAACGCCACTCACACCCACGCAAGCCCACTATCACCCACGCAACGCCACTCACCCACGCAACCCCACTCATCCACGCAACCCCACTCATCTACGCAACCCCACTCATCTACGCAACCCCACTCACACTTGCAACGCCACTCACCCATGCAACGCCACTCACCCACGCAGCGCCACTCACCCACGCAGCGCCACTCACCCATGCAGCGCCACTCACCCACGCAGCGCCACTCACCCACGCAGCGCCACTCACCCACGCAGCGCCACTCACCCACGCAACGCCACTCACCCCCACGCAACGCCACTCACCCCCACGCAACGCCACTCACACCCACGCAACTCACACCCACGCAACGCCACTCACACATGCAACGCCACTCACCCACGCAACGCCACTCACCCAAGCAACGCCACTCACTCAAAGCCACTCACACCCACGCAGTGCCACTTTCACCCACACTGTGCAGTGCACAATAGGTCTCGCAGTAGGAACGTTGGAGCCATTACAATTGCAAATAACAATGCCTTTTATTTTTGTTTTCATTTTAAAAACATAAAGGGCTTTGTCATTTACAAAACCAATAGCTCCAACTTTCCTACTGCGAGACCTATTGGCAACGCCAGTGCTTGTTTTAAATTTTTTTATTTACTGCATCGTAATATTGCATTTCACAGTAACAGGTTGGTACAGTATAATCAGTAAGTTATGCATATATACCTTAAACATGTATGTCAGTGCAGCATTCTTTTTCAAAACAACGTATCCCTCGTAGTAATGAATCCCCCCTCCCATAACTCCCTTCGCACTTTTAATCAGATCATCCGGTTAGTTCTCACTGTACTGGGACAATTCTATACATTACAGTGATCTCTCTCTCTCCTCCTGTTTACAGCTCCTGTATTAATGTACCGTGACCCGGACCCGTCAGTTCTTCACCAGTCATGTTGTACCTTTCAGGCGGCTGTGGGTTTCGTTGCCTTCCTTTCTGTTACCCTGTATAGTGCACCTGGGGGCTCCACTTCACTATATTAGTTGCTACACCGGGCGTTCGAAGGCAGCTACATTTGGCTATTTCAACCGTGGGGTACCCAGTGAGGTTTCCACTCTGGTTCTACAGTTTGTGCCTCCCTCACCCTTTTGCAAGATAAAACGTACCTGGGGTCTGTCACATGGTCTATAGTTCGACAATATGGGCAGCCCTAATTGCCACAGGAAGTTGTTGCATCAGGGAGCTTATAAATTACCACACTGGATATATTAGGCTTCTGCGGCCTACGATTTGGACATGAAGACACTCATGGTAGCTAGGCCGTTCTGATGACCATAACCCTGCTAACAGGAAGGCCATCATTCCTGGATCCATGCTCCCTTATTACTACAGATGTGTTTATGGTGAACTTTGGTGATCTATGTGTCTTTTCCTAACCTAACTTCTGCATTTTACGCACTGATCTCGTAATGCAAGTCGTTTTGATTCTTGAATTTTCAGGGTAATGAATACTATCTCAGGATTTGCATAATATGCACAGTATTTATGATTCATGTCGTTGTGGTCTATATTTTATGTACAATATACTATTTATACATTTTTTAAATAACCCTGTGTGGAGTCTCTTTCGTGTGTATTCATTGCATTTCTGTGAAAGTGTGTTGCAAGGACACTTTACACATTGCTTATGATGAAAAGTCTGACTGCGTTGCGCCAAGCTATCAGAGGGTGAGCATAGGATAGCTCTGGTGTGTAACTTACTTGCGCTGACTAGAGTGGTGGGTTCTGCTTTAGTGTATTGACTTAAGGTAGCTTAACTACTGATGTCATGTTAAAAGGTCGACTTTACACGTTAGGGACAAGAGGTCTGTTTTTGCTTTTAAACTGTTGTTCTGCACAAGTTGTTTTTCTCTTTCCTACTGCAAATGCTGTAATTTCCCAGAAGTACTCTGTTAGCTAGTGAATCGTATTTGTTGTGTATTAGGCAACTGATAGTGGGATTTTCACCAGGAGGCGTGTAGATGGCAGGAAACACAACTTGTGGGAAGAACATTCTGAACTACAATCTTTGATTAAATGCGACAACTCAAGGACATGTGATTAAACACCTAGTATGTCCCGGGTGTGCTACGACGCCTGAGCTGGTATATTGCTGAGAGTGCAGTGAGGTTGGGTGAGTTGTGATTTAAAACGGCTTGGTGGTGGGTCCCAGTACCCGAGGGTAAATTAAATTTTAATAACTGGGCCGTCACCAGCGGTTAAAAGTAAGGCTACAGGACGCGTGAGGGTGGCGAGTTACTGCCCCCTGCGTCCTTCAGATGGTCGACATGTTTCAGCCAGTGCCTTAGAGTATTCTGGCTTTCCTCAGGACCGTTTTTTAAAAAGGTGTGGTGTGATAAAACATACTTAGTGTTGTGGTACAGACTATGTGAAACCCTCACTAAGGCGTTTTTCTATATGTGAGAGGGGGATTTCCTTCTCATGCATACGCTTTGGGTTATTAGCCAAGGCTTCCTGAAGGGAAGCGGTAAGGGGATAACCAGTCTTTCTGGTCAGTGCCTGCCTTGTACCTGTTGTCCCGCCGTCGTCCTCCGGTAGAAGCCTTACTTTTAACCGCTGGTGACGGCCCAGTTATTAAAATTTAATTTACCCTCGGGTACTGGGACCACCACCAAGCAGTTTTAAATCACAACTCACCCAACCTCACTGCACTCTCAGCAATATACCAGCTCCGCTGTAATCAGGCGTCGTAGCACACCCGGGACATACTAGGTGTCACTGCATGGGCCCGATGATGAAGCATGCCACCAACTAGGTTGGTGGGTGAGGGCTTCATGAATACACCAACAAGGTGCCCGTGACAGAACTAATTTGAGTACTGTAACACTTTGGTCAACTTAAGCGAGTCCTCTTTGTTTAATCACATATAAACCCTCGGGCACTCGGACTAGCTAACTAGTCCTCTCTCTCCCTCTTGTTACACGCACAACTCAAGGACATACTTTCCTAGTGTATTGTGAAGATGTGACAAACTAAGGGGTTTTCTTGCTCCCAGAGCTTGCTGGAAACTGATTGGTTGGTGGGGACAGGGAAAATTCAAGATTTGTTGCGCATGATGTTTTAGTAGAATTGTATTAGTATGTGATCCATAGAATATTAGTCAGGAGAAAACCTATCAGAGACCTTCCCTTTCTCACTTCTTTAGGGATTTAGCTAATTTCCACTGCATAAGTGCTAAGGCTTCATGCCCATGCATATTTCATCCTCTCATCAGAACCCTTTATTTGGGTTTCTGAAACAGACACCTTACCATGCTTATTGAAGAAATTGCCTTTTTATTACAAAAACCCTATTAATTTAGATTATGGATAAACTTTATGGAACTCACTTGCTGTATTTTCTCTATTTTATTTGAAATTGTTACTAATGTGGTGTTCTATTTTGAAAATATCGACTAATGGATTATTTGACTTGGTAAAAATCAGGCCCGGACTGGCCGTTTCGGGTACCGGGCAATCCCCCGGTGCACCGCAAGGGTGGGGGCTGGTTATGGGCCCTGGGGGCCGGTTTTGTTACAGGGCCGTTTATGCAGAATAAATGCAAAATCGGCCCTGCAACAAAATCGGCCGAAAACCGGCCCGGCAAGTAGCTCAGACCTCCCTCGGGCGCCGGCCGGTTTTGGTTCCCAGTCCGGCCCTGGTAACAATGCTAACGAAATGTAATACTTACTAGATAATTAAAAATAAATCAATTTGAGTTAATATGTTAATAAAATCCTTTAACTTTCTTTATCAACTCTTGTGAAGGACCAGTTAGACTTTGGGAATATTATAAAGTATGGTTGTGCAACCTTATGTAATACACTCGCAAAAACTGTTGTGTCCAGTCAGGTTTTTTGCAAAACCTTTAGATCAACTCTGGGTAGCTGTGGCTTCGAGCAGCAAGGCTTAAACAAGGGAAGTAGTGCAAAGGATTTAGAAGCATCAAACAACAAAATTAGAAAGTTGTACAGCAGGAAATAAATCCAACACCAATCTATAAAAATAGATTATATTTTTATGAATTTTTAGAGACCAAGGTGAGCAAAATCCACTGGAGGGTTAAGGAGATATCGATTATTTAAAGAAAATATAATTCTCAGCTCTTTTAGTCACAACTGTAAACAACCATTGGTATCTGTAAAGTTAGGAAACGTTTGAAAGAGTTGTGTTTGGCTGCTCTGGCCCGAACCGGGCAACCAGATCCGGGGGGGGGGGGGGGGGGGGGGGGGGAGAAGGATGCCCACTTAGGAGTATTTGGATAGTTACCTATTCACCAAAGCATTCTCCAGTCCCGTTCTGAACTTTACACCATGACCGACACAGGCTTTAATGGAGATGTCCTGAAGCTGCGGATGGAGGATGCTCAAGGTTTCTCTAGTTGCTGTGCGGTCAACGAGATTGTTCTTGTGGGTACTCCTCAGTCCAGAGGCCAGCTGGAGAAACTTTGGCCACAGAGGTCAGGGTTCCCTGAAGTCTTCTTTGAGCCATTAGAAGGCCAGCTGCTGCTGGCAGCTTCTGCTGGGTTACCGGCCTCAAGACACAGTGGGTCCAGCGGTATCCTTTGGTGGAGGCTAGGTGTCCCTCTTGTGTGACCAATCTTGTTATGATTTGTAAAGTATCCCAATACAGGCCTGGGTAGTCACCTAACCTTTCACCTACATTTCCATGCCATTGTACTACATAACTGGTATGGTGCTGACCTTTTACGTAATTAGGTGCTGCATAAAGGTAGTGTTGTTTTCTCCGAAAACTAGCCTCATTTATATGCATTACATTTCTCAGAAACACAACAGGACTATCATCTACAGCACTTTCTGCATAATAACTATGTATAAGGGCCATCCCTTTCGTCATCCTCGGCCGACATGATACAGCAAGGTAGAACCCCTGAGGGCACCATTTGGGTATATAAACAACATATCTTTGTTGTGGCAGGCAGAGGGGAAAAATTCCATGCTGACGCGAGACACTGAGGTTTCTGCACGCAGACAACACAGCACGCAACCTATTGACATCCCTCGCAGGTTGTCCATCTTGAGACCAAGATGGAGTCCTCCATTCTCTCACACCATGTTTTATCCTAGGGGGATTCCTGGCTATATACATACATACATTTAGGTACATCTAGTTAGTATCTGCATCGTAGGAGTACGCATTATTACTGTCATGTATTCCTATGCCTGCATATATTCATTGTTTTAGCACTATGGTAGAAATCTACCATCCATTTACTTGGTTGGTGCTAATAATCATTTACATCAGTTTCTGTTTTATGATTGTTTCAGCACTCATATTTTACACTAGAAAGACTTTGGTTCAATAAATACTTATTATAAAAGTCCTGATCGTGTATTCGGTGTGTCTCTCTGAGACAAAGTGAGCACGAGTGACTGAGCGAAAAGTACTGTACTGTTTCCACAATCCCTGATGGGGCAAGGTTGTCATGTTCGATAGTTGCCAGAAACTATTCTCTCCTTGGTAAGAGGAGTTCATTGTGGCACAGTGAGCTAGCTGGTATACAGGCGAACATATCCAGTGGGGGTGTCTGGAATCAGTCTGGACACCAATCCCACAGTTTATGTTGCCTAACCGTGCAGATCCTATATAGTTCTATAGGAACTACACAACAATCTGGACTCGCACAACACTCCCGGGTCTATCAGACTCGGGTGCAACTTTTGGCCATGAAGGTTAGAATCCTTGGGGTGCCCAGCAGCAGTATGCAGCAATTCTCCAAAGGTGGCTTCTGACTTGCCGAGATGGCCTACCTCAACTATGATGGCCCTGGTGCTGGTTCCAGGAGGTCAGCCAAATGACCACTGGAGTCACTCCTAGGGATCAGGAGGGACTTTTCCTCAAGGCAGGAGCCACAAGCACAGTTCTCTCTGCGCTAGCCCAAGGTGCGGGAGGTACAATCCAATGGACAGCGCAGCCTCTCTTTTCCAGGTCCAAGGGTCAGCCGGGCAGTCCTCTTTCAGTCATTTCTCCAGGTCCATAGTGATCCGAGATCCAGGGTACCAGGGGTGCCATATTTATGCCCAGAAAATGTCCTGGGGGATGATGCGGTCACTAGCCAATGGGCTCCCAGGATCCCTCTCACCCTATGACTACTTTCAGGCAATTTGTGGCGTCTAGCAATCCCGGGGTGCACTACTCTGCCCAATACCAAGAGGTCTGAACTCTTTCTTAGATGTTAGAGGAGTTTGGTAGCACAGCCTATAGGTATGGCTACCTGTGGACTCCACGCCCAAAGGATAACCGGTTTGGGTACTGGTCTCCCCTCTCTGTTCCCATCGCCAGCCTCTCTACCGGAACAAAGGGACAACCCCTTAGGAGTGTGATTGGCATTTGCCCATCACAGGCAGCCTTGCCTTTCCAGCTCTCCTTCAGCCAACAAATTGAGTGGCTTTCTGCGAGGGGGTGGTAACACCTTCCTCTGAAGCAGGATATCATTGTTCCTAAGCCTGGGAGTATTTCATAGAACTCCCCAGGAGTGTAGCCAACTGTCTGAAGGCCAGCAACCATGTGAGGCCACTGGACAAACCGGGCTACAGAGTGGCAACTTTCTAAAAGTTGATTTTTCTTAAAAGTGACATTAAGTTCGACTTGGGCATCTTGTCAGGTTTAATGCCATGATTAATTTGATACTTTGAAGTACCCATTTTAGTAGTCCCATTTAGGAGTTAGTCGGGCTGAGGGGGTCAGCATGTAACTCTGTGTTAGCCAATGGAGCTACTAACATTTCCAAAGCAATACAAAAATTTGGGAATTTTGCTGTCAGGACAGATTAAAAGCATATCTCCTATTTAATAATATATTGCTCCCTGCCTCCGGGCTCTGAATGCCTTCCTTAGGGGAGACTTTATTAGTAAGAGAAGGGGGTGCTTTGCCAACAATTTAAATTGCAAAGTCAAACTTGAAGTTAAAACCTGCTCTTTAAGGCTGCAGTGGCAGGGAGCCATTTTTGTATTTTGTCCTACATACAGGGTAGCACAACAATTTCTGCAGCCCTAGTGGGGCATTCCGTCCTACATGCCCTGATATGCATGTTTTTTTCCCCTGTTAATTTGTTTTCTATACGTATGCCTTCTGTCACAGGGAGCATTAAAGACTTTAATTTTTCACTGGAGTAACTTTAGGATGGTCTAACCTTCAAATAGGTTTTTTCCTGAAAATTGATTATCTGCTCAGAATCAACTTTGCAGCCTATGTAGACCGTGGAAGGGAGTCACAATGTAAGTTTTTCTATACATTTATTACAGCCGAAACTGGTCTCTCCTGAACCCTAATAAACACATCGCTTTCCATGTGTATGAAGAGACGCATTTAGGCAGATAAAGGGGTTTCCACATCACAGCTGACTAAAAGTGTAGAGTTCCTGATCGGGACTGCAGTTTTTAACATTCACTCCTCTTAAATATATGTACTGTATGGACCATGGCCACAAAATGGGGAGCGCTCCATTTAACACTCTTGCCTGCTCCAGTGGGGAGAACAAACTATATATTTAGGATGAATGGATTTATAAGAAGGTTGAGACTATCAAAAAGGAGAACAAATGGGCAGAGGCTTCAACTTATTTTGTCTTAGGTACTCAAACGTTATTTGATATACCAAGAACAGCCAACACGTTTTGTGAAAATCTTTGTTCCAACAATATGCTTGGTTTGGTGGAGGCAAAACATAAGCATGAGGACCAAATAGTTAAAAAAATATTTGCCACATCTTAACTGATCCCCTTCAGATACTGTATGACGTATTCCTTTTATTTTGATGCTATGCCACTTTGTAATGCCTTGAAATTGAATTTAATGCAGGAAACAAGGCAAGTACCCTTATATATATTTAAAATAGGATTTGTTTATATGAGAGAAAATATGCAAAGATTTATCTACCTCTTCTTAAGAAAACTTTTTTTGTCAAAGCTGTAAGGGAACTGAGCAACAGTTCGAAGGGGTAAAAATACAAACTTCAAAAGATGAACAACCATTTGCAATGCAATAGGTCTCGCATTAGGAAAGTTTGAGCTATTGGTATTGTAAATGACATTTTTTATTTATGTGTTGGTTTTAAAAATAGCGAAATTAATAGCTTTGTCATTTACAATGCCAATAGTTTTAACTTTCACAAATGTGACACCTATAGCTTTTGTAATGCAATATGTGTTGTATTTTCACGAAAATCCAAGAACAGAAGTGAAATATTAACATCTTTTTGTGACATTTATAAGACAGACGTCATCGTTGTTCGAGTACAATACAGGCCCTTACATTCTTCGAAATAAAATTAAGTTCTATGCCCCAGCGCGGAACTTACGCTCACAAGCCTCTGCCAGAGCTGCCACTACTCGGATTAAGCTTTCCAGAATGGGCGGAAATGCCTTTTCACATATTGCTGCGAAAAGCTGGAATGAACTTCCGATTAACCTCAGACTCACGGACTCCTACCCCACCTTCAAGAAGAAACTAAAAACTGCACTATTCCCCACTTCAGAATAATTAAATTGCTCCCAGGTTTCTGCCTTGGTTTTACTGTTATTTTTTGCAGCGCCGTGATATCCTTACAGGATGAATGTTGCGCTATACAAATACAAATAACAATAACAATAACAATAACAGTACTTTACGCTGGTGTTTGTATTCCTGTAAATCCCCAGCGTTGCAGTGTGCTTAAGAATTTTGTGATCACAGTGGTACTGTATTCCGTGCTGGGGGGGATGGGAGGAGAGAGAGAGAGAGAGAGAGAGAGAGAGAGAGGGAGGGGAGGAGAGAGAGAGAGAGAGAGAGAGAGAGAGAGAGAGAGAGAGAGAGAGAGAGAGAGAGAGAGAAGAGGGAGGGAGGGGAAGAGAGAGGGAGGGGAAGAGAGAGAGAGAGAGAGAGAGAGAGAATTGGAGTTATGCTAATGCAACCAACACTTACCCTTGTCAATGGTCCATCTCTGTGCAGACTTCCAGATCCATCTACAAGGTTCATAAGACCTCCAGCACGTCCTGGTAACCGGCGTGTCACACTGGATTGGTTCCGGGTGCACTAACTTGTGTTAAATTCTATAGTAGCTAATACCGGTCCAGCGTTCATCACAGAATGATATGTTTTTGACATTTTTCAAAAGTTTATGGTTCAGCAATAAACAATAACAAAGCCTCACTCATGAGTCGATTTCCTTCATCCACAGTGCTTTGCCCAACCCGACTCCTCCTTATCAAGGGGAATATCACGTAATTTCGCAAACCTGTCACTCAAATGTAGAAGGCGCAGCTACTGCTAGGCAGTACAGTTTGTGAGGCATAATACTTTTAACTCTGCTTCAAAGTCCGCTCAAGCAGGACAAAACTGCAACAACATTATTGCATTTGATTTATGTCCACTGAAACCCGCTGCCATAACAGTTTTCCAGTCGAATAAAATCCGGTGCTCGTACTTTATGTAAATGAGGAGCTCATAAGCTAGATTCTGTCGAATTAAAGAAAATGCAAGTACATCTTAATAAATCTAGTTTATTGGCCTTTAGCGCATCGGTCTGTTTGTGCGGATGGGAGAAAGGAGAGGGCAGATATTTAGAAAGAGGGAATGGAGAAGAGCTAACAAGAAAGAGAGGTTGTGAGTAATAGAAAGATCAAGAGAGAGAGTTAGATAAAATGGTGAGAAGGGGCAAGAGAGAGAGAAAGAAAGCGAGGGGACAGTGGAGGGGCTAAAGAGATAGAGAAACTATAGAGGGGCAAAAAGAGAAAGAAAAGTGGAGATAGAAATGAAAAAGAGAGTGACAGTCAGAAAGAGATAGAAACACAGAGAAAAGGAGAGCGATCGCAGACTTGAACTCAGTCTGCCACTGGGGCACACCCTTTCTTCACCAAGGCTTCGGCAATAACTGTTGGCATCTGCGTGGGAGTTCTGATACAAGGCACCAGGGATTCGCCTGACAAGTGTCTGACTCCCTGTCCTAATGGCCTTCCAGACACGGGCTGTGGGAGCATTTCTTCCTTTGCACAAGAGCACACTGTTCGAACTGCTTTCCACTTGCACAGCTCCTCTGTAGAGTTCTAAGCAGTTAGTGAGGAGTGCCCCGGGAGCGAACAGCCTGTCCTTCGTTTTCACCTCGCTTGCCCAACGGAAATGTAACAAACAGCACGACACAAGAGCCTGCCTATGGCCAAGAGGAGGCGCTGTGATACTCCAAGCAGGCAGGGGCCGTGCACTGTGCGTAGCACCAACACGCACATTCTGCACGCCATCACTATTCATGCACGGCTAAATCACAACAAACTAAAGTGGGCTCAAGTGCTTGCTAATAATGCATTACCAATTCAGGTACCTGTGAAGACTGGAAGTCTGAGCTGCTGAGCAGAGCCAGCTGGAAATCCAACAATCTCTGACTTGGATTACCCTGGCAGGCGCACAGCCCGCTGAGCTATCTTACGATCACTGTCATAGCACAGTGGAGGGACTGGGAAGTGGGGGACTCTTTTCAAAGGCTTCTGGCGACGTGTTCACCAAGGAAAAGTAGTAGCAAGTAGTAAAACAAGTATCAGTTCTGTTCCTATTGTGAAGCATTCTGACGCATTCAGGTAAAGTCCGCGCTATATAAAAACGCATTAAATAAATAACTAAATAAAAAATGATACCCATTGCAGTGAGGAGTTTGTGAGTGTGGACTTGGCGCCGTCTCTGCACATGTCACAGTGTATGTAGCGGCTACTGCCATAGCACAGGGATGCAGGGCTGCTGAAAAAAATCAAAGTGCGCACTGAAAATAAAAAGTGTAAGCAGTGCCCTGAGCTGTGGCGAAAAGACACCCGAGCTTGGGAGAAGAGTGTCTGGGCACCCCCAAAGCAACGCCGAATATTGGGAATACTCACTGTTACCTGGCAGCGTAGACTGCCTCTGTGCTCACACAAAGCGATACACGAGCGCAGGCGGGCCCGCGGCCCTTGTCCTTCTTCTACTTCCATGGCCCTGGTCTGCTCACTGTTCTCTGGCTCGGGTCGTGCGCAGCTGATATTAGACCCGGGTTCTTGTCCGTACTCTCTTTCTGCGGCGGGCGGGCACGCGCGCGCTCGCTCAGTTTGTAGGAGGGACGCACTGATCCTTGTTCACTTACGCATCTGTATAGGAGGCCGAAAGGGGGCACACGCCGGCAGTCAGACAGACGCCATGGAGCCGCCGCTTCTGATCACCGCCTGCCTCCTGCTGCTCGGCGGGGCCCACGCCGACCTCTCCGGTGAGTGCGAGCACGTTTTCTTCAAGCCTTTTCCGCGTTCGCTCAGTTCGTAGGAGGGACGCACTGGTCCTTGTTCTCTTACGCATCTGTATAGGAGGCCGAAAGGGGGCACGCGCCGGCAGTCAGACAGACGTCATGGAGCCGCCGCTTCTGATCACCGCCTGCCTCCTGCTGCTCGGCGGGGCCCGCACCGACCTCTCCGGTGAGTGCGAGCACGTTTTCTTCAAGCCTTTTCCGCGTTGTGGAATCCTCATATGCGGTGTGGCTTCGTGGGCTGTAGAGTGCGAGCACGTTTTCACATAAATGAAAGCGAAACTGACACGCGCACGTTACACATGAATGAAAGCGCAACAAGCAGCCAAGGCGCCAAAGCGCGCCCACGAGGTCAAATCTCCGGCAGAAGAAGCTCGTGTCAGTCTGCTGTCCATATTCCCCCAAAAGTGACAACAGTCTCAAGCTTTTGCTTTCGTCTAGGCTCGACCTAAAAAAAGAGGCACTTCAGCCACAGAAACAAACAAGCATTTGCAATGCAATAGGTCTCGCATTTACGCGAGTTAGAGCTATTGGCATTGTAAATGACAAAGTCTTTTATTTATGCTTTAGCTTTTAAAAGAAATAAAAAGCATTGTCATTTGCAATGGTAATAGCTTAAACTCTCATAAACGCGAGACCGATTGCATTGCAAATGCTTGTTTTAATCTACCAATGCATTCTCTAAAATGTTGGCATGTGTGTCTTTATGCAGCTGATAAACACAACACCGCTTACCTAACACTGGTAGAGCGCTCCTTGGCTCTGGCTGATGACGGGGGCTCCCATGCTACTGCGAGAGCAGACTACTCCTCGGCATATGACGGGCACCTACCGAAAATATTATTCCTCTGGTTTGCGTTAACTTAGGAACTCTACCCTACTGTCTGCACTTTGAAGAGGCAAAACTTGGCTTTGTCGGGAGAAGAACAGACAGAAGCAGCGGAGCCATGAGCACCGTCCCTATAACCAGGGTCCCTGGAAAGCGCCGAAAGGGGTCACTTATGTTCTAGGTAAAGGAGCATAGCATTCAAGTTAAAAAAATTAAAAAAATCTAATCTCAGCGTTCATGGCATGCGGTAGACTCTGAAACCGAGTCAAAATTACAGTCACCATTTCGATATTATAGATTCTAAATGGTTATACATTAAAATCTACTGCACAATTTTGCCCAAAACCACAGAAGAATGATAAGAGGAACAGGCACGAATTTTATGCAGAGCTTGGTATAAATCTATTGAGTAATTTTTGCTAACAGGCATCTGGAAATATTTTTATGCACCAGAACATACCATACACTTCCATCACCCACCACTCTGACCTGGCCTGAGCTTGCTGCTTTAAATCTGACAAAAAGTTATTGAGGCTAGTTGAGCAAAATTTCCTGTTGACTGGTTAAAAGTGGACATATTAGCGATTAACGCTTTGCCTGTATAATGCCATTTGAGCATCAAGTACAGTGGATCAAGCCCTCATCTGTGTTATTGCGTGCATACAAGCGTAAAATGCAGGAACCGAACATGTTCAATAATGTTCCTCTGCTGCAGACCGAGCTCTAAACTTGAAGTTTGGGCCTCTCAAAAGGCAGATGAGAACTGGTTTGCTGCCGACGTTGCTCCTGCCCGCCTCTGGTAACAAGCACACAGGAACTCTAGCCCATAACAACTATTCAGCAGGGGAAAAATGCCTCTGCGCCTCTGGGTTGAGCCTTGTCGTCGCCTCGTGACCTGCCATTACAAAAATAATACCAACATTTACAATGCAATAAGTCGTGCAATTGCTTGATTATGCAAAAGTGATACCTATTGCTGAGCGTGGTGTACGTTAAGCGAGCGCTGCGTTCACTATAAAAGTAAAAAAAAAATTAGGCAGAGCTCATTGTCCCTAAAGCAGGCACTATGCTCAGTATGAAAGTTAAAAAGAAAAAAATTAAAAGGAGCACGGTGTCCCTGAAGCGGGTGCAGCACTCCGTAATAAAGAAAAACCAGAGCTTGCACCGCCGGCTTGCGACCAGGAAGTCAGGCAGGCCGGGCGGGACAACCGGAAACAGGAAGTAGGAGGGCGGGAGCCTACCCCGCCTCCCACGGAAGAGCCGCGGCGGTTTTGGAGCACCGGAGCAGGCAGGAGCCTACCCTGCGCCCCGGTGCCGAAGGAGGGAGGAAGAGTCCTGCTGCCGGGCCCTGCAGCTGCCGATGAGAGGAGCCGCCGCACCAAGGAAGTCGGTGAGTGTGGCTTCGCCTTGTTGATGATCTGCGAGGGCGGGGTGGGTGGGGGGCATGTGTGTGTGCACGTGCGGCGGTGGGGGGCTGTGTATGTGTGTGAGCGTGCGTGCGTGTGTGTATGTGTCTTGGAGTCTGTGTGTTTGACTGTGGGGGGCAGAGGGGGTGTGTGTGAGCGAGTGTCTGTCTGTTTGTGTATATGCGCGCCTGAGCTGCGAGGGCGGGGGGGCATTTGTGTGTGCGCGTGCGGCGGTGGGGGGCTGTGTATGTGTGTGAGCGTGCGTGTCTATATGTGTCTTGGAGTCTGTGTGTGTGACTGTGGGGGGGTGAGGGGGTGTGTGTGAGCGAGTGTCTGTCTGCTGTTTGTGTATATGCGCGCACATGTGCACGGCGCGGGACGGAACGTGCGCGTTCGCGCACCCAAATCTGCCTTCAAAAGCTCGTGACAGTTTCTTGTCCTCATTCCCCCGAGTCAGATAACTATAAGTCTCCACCCTGGACGCATCCTTCGGATGCGAATTCCAGGGCGAGACCTAAAAATGCATTATCCACTGATGCAACCACATGGTTGCAGTATTGTATAGCTTAATTTGTCTTCTCAAAGTAAAAAGGTTTAAAGGATGTCTCACATCCGCTCTTAATTAGCCACCCTAATACTACGTGAAACAGTCTCTGCCTACAGTGCACCTTCAGATTCGGAGCAGTAGAGGATCTTTACAATGTGCAGATTTGAAGAGTAACTTATTTTTTAAGAGGCACTTTCAAGTGCCATAAATATAGCATGTTGCCATTACACACGTGTTGACTTTACAGAAGTTCAGGAGGATGGAATCCAGAGTAGTCATTCAACGATTCAAACTCACAACCTGGAAGTCACCACTTTGGTCAAATTACAAACCATTATCTCATGGAGCTATCCCTCGGCTATGTAAATAAACAGATTCAAAGCTTGGAAAAAAGGGAAACAGACAAAGGTCATAAATAAAAATAATACTTCTATGTTAAAGATGGTATTGTACTTGCATCACGTAAAAGTAGGGGTGTGGAATTTAATAAAATATCTACTTGTCCATGGGGCAGGTTGCTTCTTAAATCTACTTGTCCTGTAACAAAATCCACTTGTCCATTTTGTGCCATGTTATTTGGTGACAAATTATGGCAGCAATCTCATTATTTAAGAGCTCCGAAATAGCCTCTCTGATTATGCCAGGGCTCCTCCAATAGTAGGGTTTAAATACTAGAAATTCCCTTATATTGCCACGTTTCCACAGATCTACATACTGGCGTTGAAGGTAAGCATCAGTTCCAGGGTTGGAATGTCCTTTTGAGTCTTTGCAGACCTACTAACTTGCATATTTTAAGGGATTTCACCAACTCTTCTATAATATTTTCCCATTTTTTTTCCTCCAAGACATTTATTATCCAAAGTGCATAGTACACAGCGTTTGGCTTACAACCCCACAGGGCCAGCCGCGCAAGTCAATAATCATATATACAACAGTAGATGTGCACAGCCTTAAGGCCGACAGCCCAGAGGAACGGCGGCGTCAGTTGTTTCATTGCAGCACTTTGCGTTTAGTAGTCCATTTAGTGTTACAGGTGTATAGGTCTATGGGTTTTTCTTATTTTCTTTTTCTGTTACACAGTTCCTTAGTTACAAAGCTATGATGGCATCCATCAGTGCCGGCTGATAAAGATTGGCCCGTTTCCACTGATCTGTGCAGTGGGTAGCCGTGTCGGTTAGGTGTGTCTTCGAAGTGGGTGTGGGGTACTGGTGTTAAAAGATGATACTGTGCGAGATCGTGAGTGCGTTGAGGAGTGAGTGTCTATGTAGCGTATCAGTCCCAGAGGGAGAAATTTATGCTGCCGGTAATGTACGGCCGGGAGTACCTCAGCCATGGTCGTTGCTCTCATAGATCCCATGGTGTAATGTGTTCAGGAACTAAATGCAAAGAGCCTGGTTAAAAGAAAGAGAGACCAGTAGAACTATAACAAAACCAAAACGAGAACAAGGGGAATATGTGCTAAAAGGAAAAAAAAAAAAGAAAGGAGGGGGGAGCGTGGGTAGATGTATCCATGCGTTCTAAAGAGGATGTGTGGTGTCACTGCGTCAGCAGTGGTCTAATGGGCGGGTGGAGGTTGCATTGTGAGGTTCGTGTGTGTACCAATAAGTGGGGGGGGCCCCACAACCAGGAGGGTGCACCGAGTGAGGTGGGCTGAGGGAGGGGCAGCGAAGTCAACAATGTGAGGCGATCCGACATGTGATATACTTTTTTTCAGTATGGGGAGTCAGCTCAGGCAGTAAGTAATGCGACATAAGTGTGTCAGCAGCGATGTTGTTACATGGGTTGGGGGGAGGGAAAGCTATATTAATAGGTGGGGGCCAGTGGGTGTGGGTGCATCTCGCGGTGTCCACTGCAGGGAGGGGGACCATGGGGGGCAGGGTGCGGATCTCTTTATGTGATCCCCTGTTCCAAGCACTTCTGTTGGTAGGATTGGAGGATGTCATCCCATTGTTGTGCAATCGGGAATTTCCTAAGTCCTGCCGTCTCCTCACGTTTCAAGACTGTGCTCTCCGCTCGCGCCCAGTTTGTGAGGGATAAACTCCAATGGCGTATGTGTGGGGGTGCATCGGCTTTCCACCGCTTAGTTAGCAGCCGCTTGGCTGTGATCAGCCCAAGGTCCTAGTATCGGGCCTGTACCTTGTTCAGCTTTGTGCGCTTGTACAGCCCCAATAGGCAGGTCTCCCAAGTCTTTGGTACGTGTTCGTTAGTGCAATGCATAAGTAGTGCTGTTACCCCGTCCCAATATTGCTCAAGGGCAGGGCACAGCCAGAGCATGTGGAGGACGTCCGCCCCCACCAAGGAGCAGCGCTTGCAGGCGGTGTCTGTAACTGAAAAGTACCTGTTAATTTTGTCTGGAGTGAGGTATGCGCGGTACAGAATGTAAAGTTGTATGATTTTGAAGCGAAGATTGCGCTGGATATTTACCAGTCCCACCAGTACCATTGCCCACTCCTTGTCTGTCCAATCCCTCCCTCGGTCTACTGCCCAGTTCTCTCTCAGTTGTGTGGTAGTAGGTTGTGTGTGAAGGAGGAGAGCATGTACCAGCCAGTGAATTATGTGGGAGCCATTGCTCATGACATGAAGGTATTGTATAAAATGATGCATGGGCAGCTCTTCGGATATGTCACCCCAGGCGGTGGTTAGTGTATGAACAAGGGACGCGTGTAGTAAGAACTGCCCAGTCGGGAGGGATGTGTCTTCTGCAAGGCTGGCAAACGGGAGGAGGGCGCCATCAGAGTATAGGTCCCCCAGTGTTTCCACTCCTGCAGTGATCCAGCTGTCTAGCTTTGTAGTCGTCAGCGCTCCAGTTGTTGTCGGGATGCCTAGTAGGGGGGCAGTATCGGGGCATATAGTGTAGTCGTTCGGGTGAGACGCAGGCAGCGCAGAAAACATCTGCGCGCTACTGCAAGATATAGCTGCGAGGGACGGGGAGTCCGAGTCAGTGGGTGAAATAGCACGTGGATTTGTGACGGAGTCCAGGCAGTAATATCCGTGGCAGTGTCTCCCAAATTTTTACCACCCAGCCATCCCGATACCCACTGCATCTGTGCCGCCAAGTAGTATAGTTCCATGTTGGGAACTGCAAGTCCTCCCGCCTCAGTAGGCATATAGAGCTTCGCCAGTGCTATGTGTGGTCGGCCTTTATTCCATATCAGGTCGCGAAGGAGGACCTCGAGGTCTCGGAACACCCAGTTGGGAACGTAGGATGGGATGTTGGCGAAGTAGTACGATAGCCTAGGCAGAACTATCATTTTCGCCAAGGCTACTTGGCTGGGAACGTTTAGTGGGAGAGTTTTCCAAAACCCAATTTGCGACCGGATTGATGAAATCACCCGCATCAGGTTCCCCTCCAATATATCTGTGGGATTATGATAGATGTGGATTCCTAGGTATCTGAACGTCGTGGAGTACCACTGTAGCCTTTCACCACCTTTATATAGCTCGCGCTCGGGTGCATCCGGGTCAAAGGAATAAGACCCAGATTTGGCCCAATTGACTTTTAGCCCCGACATCTCCTCGAAGGTGCGGAAGATGTCAGCAAAGGACGGCGGGACATCCGTCAAATCTTTAATATAGAGGAGCAGATCATCCGCATATAAGGACACAGCGTGAAAGCCATCCGCTATCGGAAATCCCCACTCCGCGCCTCGGGATCTGAGTATGGCAGCCAGAGGCTCCACGGCCAGGGAGAACAGCAAGGGCGACAGGGGGCAGCCCTGCCTGGTGCCTCGCTGCACACGGATAGGGTCAGAAAGCAGCGTGCCAGTGCGGACGCGAACTGTGGGCCTGTGGTATAATAGGCCAACCATGGTCTCATAGTCATCTCCCAGTTCAAATCTGTTCACGACGGCTCGTAGGTATGGCCATTCCACTGAGTCAAATGCTTTCTCTAGGTCCAGCA
The DNA here is from genome assembly GCF_964263255.1 of Lissotriton vulgaris. Taxonomy (NCBI): domain Eukaryota; kingdom Metazoa; phylum Chordata; class Amphibia; order Caudata; family Salamandridae; genus Lissotriton; species Lissotriton vulgaris. The sequence goes on along the minus strand of NC_141687.1, from coordinate 503,391,969 downwards.
CCAGACATCCGGCATGTGGCCATTGACGTGTGGCGTATTCCTGACTGCGAAATAAACGGCGTATGTTATAGGAGGTATGGCGCGTTGGTACAAAGCCATTTTGGTCATGGTGTACTAAAATGGGCACCAGGGGGGCCAGTCTACGTGCTAGTGTGGAAGCGAGGATTTTATAGTCTGTATTGAGGAGGGCCAGAGGACGGTAGGAGCCCAGGCGCTCGCCATCTCTGCCGGGTTTAATCAGGGATATGAGGGTAGCCTCATTGAGAGTCGGGGGAAGGGAAAAGTCGTCCGTGGCCGCAGCATACATTCTTAAAAGTTGGGGAATGAGGATGTCCGAGCCAGCCTTGTAGAATTCGGCGGGCAAGCCATCCGGGCTCGGAGTCTTGCCATTCGAGAGGTTGAAAATGGTGTCGCGGAGTTCCTCGGGATCAAGTGGTGCTACAAGGTCATCCTGCTGCGCAGGTGTCAAGGTAGGCAACCGTAGGGGCGAGAGATATTCGGCCATGTAAGGCAGTGGGATACGCAGCCGGGAGCTATATAGCCCCGTAAAATGATCTATGAACGCCTCATGAATTTGGCGTTGCATGTAGAGTAATCTACCTCCCTCCGCCTGAATCGCTGATACAGGGGTCGTGCGGTCCTCTCACGCGATCAGCCAGTTCAACAGTTTGCCAGGCCGGTCACCTTGGCGATGTGTACGAGCAGAGTGTGCCGCAAAGTTAATGTTGCGTAGGCACTCTAGGAGGTGTCCATGCTCCGCTGTGGCCTCCGTTAGGCGATCGTTCGTACCCCACGCTGCATTCTGTTCGTGGCCCAATAATTCAGTCTCTAGTCGTGTCAGGTCGACCCCTGGCTGTCGTCGCATATATCCTTGTGTGCCTAAACAGTGTCCTCGAGTGACCACCTTAAATGCGTCCCACTCGACCTGGGGGGAAGACGCTGTGTCGGTGTTGTGTTCAAAATATTGTGCTGTTTGTGTGAGTAAGGAATCGCGGAAGGCCGCGTCTAGCAGGAGGTCAGGTTGAAGGCTCCAAGTGGGAACAGGCGGACGTGGATTTTCCCATGCAATTGTCAGTGTGTGGGGGTTGTGATCTGAATGTGTACGGCCATTGTATTGTGTGTCTGTGACTAACGGGAGAAGATCAGTGGTAACCATGAACCGGTCTAAACGTACATGTAGAGTATGCGCACCCGACCAGTAGGAGTATGTCCGCGTAGTCGGGTGTCGTGTCCTCCATGCATCATGGAGGTCCCACTGTGTGGCCCAGGTGATTAGGGTTTTTGTGGTGGCATGTGCTGGGGCGTTGGCAGGAGGTGAGGAAGATCTGTCTAAGTTTACGTCTAGGACGCAGTTGTAATCACCCCCTAGGATCTACGGGATCCCGTGCCAAGCCGCCAACGTCTTAGAAAGGCGAGTGAAGAAGGGGCCCTGATCGGTGTTTGGGGAGTATAACGAGGCTAGCACTATTGGGTGACCATCGAGTCTGCCCCGGGCCATTACATATCTACCCTCTGTGTCTATCTGTGTATCCATGACCAACCACGGGGTGCCTGGCCGGATCCATAGTAGTGCCCCACGGGCAAAGGAGGAATACTCAGTAGCGTATAGCTGGCCGCGCCATCTGTGGCGCAGTGCATGTACCTTCGCCTTATTTAAGTGTGTTTCTTGTAAGAATACATCTGGTAGCGCCTAGATGGTGTGTGCATACCCCTAACATTCCACGTACATATCTTAATTTCTGCCATGATCGTCCTTAGCGCAAGAATCACCCCCTCCGCACACAATCCGTCCCTTAGGTGCGAACCCCCACCGATCTCTCGGCATCTCCCCACCGCTCAGACCAGACATCGGCATTGCCACATGGAGGAATAACCCAAGCAATTCCCCGAGGGTGGGGGCGGGATAAAAAGCACATAGTTCAAACAATGCAAAACAGTAACAAATACCAAAAGGTCGGCTTCGCAACATGTCGCCGTCCAAACACTCTAATGAGTTAAGAAAATGAGACTAAGCTAAGGGGTGGTAAGTGGTTGGCATCAATGACAATAGTACAATACAGTTCACAATGAGGAAAAAAGAAAAGGAACAAGGAGGGGGGCTCACTGCCCACCCCAGGCCGCAAAGAGTTTGCCACAGCTAGTGGGTGTCCCTGGATGCCAACCCGCTCGGTGGAGTAGGAGAGTATGTCCGCATACAGTTGCATGGTGCAGGAAAGGTAGTGTGGAGGCACAAGTCAATGGCTAGCGATGGCCACACATCAATACATGAGGTGCAGTTCCGGTAGGGAGAAAAGTGCCCCAGTGTTACTTAACCAGTGCGTGTGGTCATTGCAATGGGTTACTCACTGCGTCTCCGCCGATGTTAGGGTCCGCAGAGCAAAGGGAGTCCGCCCTCACTCTACTCCAGCGGCCCCATGTAGGCCATAATGTGTCAAGGCCGCGCCAGCGAGGCCATTCACCATGAGATTTCGAGCCCAACAATATCAAAAAGGGTCCTCTCAGATTGGCAGGTCCGCCGTCTGCGGTGTGATGTCGGGGAGTTCAGTGGACTGTTGAGAGTCCGGCAATCCATAGATGGCTTCATCGTCGCTGGGGAAGGTTCGTGGGCTAGCATGTGGCGCGGAGGATGGCGCTGGGGAGCTGCTGATCTCTGATACTTTGCGCAGTACGTCCCGTTGTTCCTGTAGAATCTGATCCGCCGGGGGGAACACGTAGTCGCCTCCTGTGTATGATGAGGTGTGGGCGATTTGGGGCGGCGAGGCCGTCTGTCCCCTGGCGCGCGTCATTGTGGTGGTGCATTTAGTTCTCCTGGGTGTCCCCTCCACTCCGCCATCCAACCAGGCCTCAACTTCTTCAGGATCAGTAAAAAAGTGTGTTTTATCCTGTGCCACTACATGCAGTCTGGCCGGGAAGAGGAGGGAATATTTAAGGCCCAACTGTCTCAATCTGCGTTTTGCCGCCAGGATGGTATAATCAGGAAAGAACATCACCGTGGCGTTGTCAATTCGGATGTCCCCAAGTTTCCTGGACTCACCCAGGATAGTGTCACCATCTCTGTAATTGAGGACTCGGAGGATCAGCGGTCTGGGATTGGAGCCCGGGGGGAGGGGACTTGTGGGGGCGCGATGTGCTCTTTCCACCACGAAATAAGGCGACAACACACCTTCCGGCAGTAGGCCCGTAGCCAGTCTTCCACATGTCCGGTGGGGTCGGCCCCCTCCCGTTTTTCCGGTATTCCAACTAGCCTTATGTTATTCCGTCTTGCCCGGCCCTCCGCATCCCCCGCCCGTTCCTCCAGGAATTCCACCCTGTTCAGAAGGTCTCGGACATGTTTTTCAGTTTGACTCACTCGGGGTTCGATACCAGTCACCAAGCTCTCCAGTGCCGTGGTGCGGTCTTGCAGTTTTTTATGATCAGCCTTCAGATGGGTCAGGTCGATCGCCACATTGTCTATCTGTTGCAGAGACGTTTCTAGATGTTCCATCACGGCAAGCACATTGTCCAATTTCGAAGTCACAACGTCAGACGCCATCTTGGGCGGCGATTTGGTTTGTTTCCCCTTGAACGATGTACCACCTGCACCCGTACGTGTCCTCACTCCTCCAGACATGGGCAAGATGTGGCGCTAAAGCGTCCTTTATGTTAGATGCGTGCGGGTGTAGAGGATATAGCTGGTGTGGTTGTGTGGCCGGGATGGTAGGCCGCCAATCCCCGGGAGGGTCGCCGATCTGTGCCCAGGGATAGATCACAATGGCGGTGTTGTCAAAGGCCTGCCACTAACTCTTCAGGGATCGGGTGGTCGGCCAATGATGTTTTCAAACGCACCAGGAGTGGCTGCAGAACAGGTAGTCAGCACAGCGCTCTTACCCTCAGAGTCCGTCTTTGCAAATGGCGGTGTACGTTTCCTTTAACCCCTCACCGCCCTCAAGGCCGGCCATCTGAGCGCGTAGTCCATGGGGTGGCTAGGGTTCCTCTCCCACCGGTGCCGCTCCTACAGATGATAGGAAGAAGTTGGATCTCGCCTCCACAGTTCCACGGAGGTCGGGGTCTAAGGCGGCCCTCCGCACTCCACCGGCAACGCGATACGTGGACCACGAGGTGTGGGGCCTCCCCACAGGCGTCTAGCGCGGGCAGGTGTTGTTTCCACGCCAGCTGACTCGTGGAAGTCCGCTGGTTATCGTAGGGGCAGTATCAACAGTATGTGCACAGCAGGCACCCTGGCGTTGTTGATCGAATGGTGCCAAGTAGGCCCCGGTGTCGGGCCGTCGTAGCCGCCAAAGCCTCGGTCTCGCGTAGTTGGGTGTGCCGGGGCGGGAGTCGCCCGATGCGGCCGCAGGCACACAAGCTCCGTCGGTGCGGTACCCGGTGTGTGAAGAGCCGCAAACTCGGCTAGGCTGTCGGCGGGCGGTTCCTCCGGGTCTGCCCACAGCCGTGGACTATTCAGGATATTAGTAGCGGAGAAACGGCCTCGGGAAGGGGAGCTCAGGTCGGAGCTCTACCCGTCCACGTCCGTCGCCATTGCGCGCCAAGCCACGCCCCCTTCTATAATATTTTCCCATACTGAGAAAGGTTGGAAATTTACTCCTGAAAAATGGCTGGAGGTAAAGTAAACTTGCATACACTCAGATTTTCGCATGAGAAAATCTACATCTGAAGACGTGCTCATACTAAAATGCAGTTCACAAATATTTTCTAGGAGTACTATTACTTGGCCTACTTCTGTAAAGTCTTATGAATTCACGAAGGTCGTATATCTGCACTTAATGCAAGGACATGAGTGCACATTTGAGACTTTATTTAATAATTGGGCCCCTAATTAGGTCTGGCGTTAACCATGACAATTTGTGTTTATAAAAATACTGTCTCTCTCCATCAGTCGGCTAGCTTCACTGTGAGCGACAGCATTCTGTTCTTTCACAAGGAACATATTCAACACACAGTCGTTTTGTTCAGTGCCGAGAACTACTGTGGCAATGTGTGCTTTTTGAGACCAAAACAATTTTTGCTTTTGCCAATGTTTGTTATAATGATGATGGCCCGCCAGCTCCCACACCAGTAAGGTTTTACGAAAAACATGCCAAAACAAGTCATGCATTGGCAAAACCAAAAGGCTGACCAACAATTTCAGACCTATTGGCATTGCCAATGCTTGTTTCTTTTTATGTTCCCCATAATCTTAATAGAACTGGTTACACCGATATTCCATTATAAATATTTTTGGGAAATACTAGCATACATCAACACATTTTACTAAATGATGCTGTAGGAAAACGGTACCTAAAATGTTACAGTAGTTTAGCAAAATGTTTTTGCACCTTTTTGTGCACATTTTATGTTGAAAGCAAAGAATAATCGATCTTGCTTTCAAAGTTGTGCATATATTTGCATCTAATCAGAGAGCATTCTGGGAGCAGTGTGCATAGCCTCATATTGCTAAACATTGAAAACGGTTGTACACATTTTTATACTGGAACGACTGTCAGTAGTGCAGTCTGAGCTTATATGTACTTAGATCGCTCACCTTAATAATAAAGGTTTTGTATTAACGAATAATAAATACAAGCTTGAACAGTGTTAACACATGGGCACAAATATTACCTTAACTGTACACAATGCCTTTTCCTGATCCATAATGTAGTACTGTAAACTGTCAGTCTAAGGGATTGTGATGTAGGGGGTTGTGCCTACTTGTCACAAGGACAAAATACACATGGAAACTTGTTGCCCTTGAGCCCAAATGATATGTCCCGGGTGTTGGGCTACAGGAATTCCACATCCCTGGGTTATATAAACAAGCATTTGCAATGCAATAGGTCTCGCATTAGGAAAGTTTGAGCTATTGGTCTTGTAAATGACAATTTTTTTGTTTATGTGTTTTATAAAATAGCTAAATTAATAGCTTTGTCATTAACAATGCCAATAGTTATACCTTTCCCAAATGTGACACCTATAGCATGTTTTGTAGTTACGTGACTTAGATGTATTGATATTACAAATAACAATGGCTTTGAATTTTTTTAAATAATGAATACTTAAATAAAAGTGATTGTAATTTATAATGGCAATAGCTTAAACTTTTGTAAATAACGTTTGTGAAGATTATGTTCAGTATATTTTATTGTGACGAAAATCCAAGAACAGAAGTGAAATATTAACACCTTTTTGTGACATTTGTAATAAAGCTTGAAACATTAAGAGAGCATATTTGAACCAGTGATGCTGAGTGATGCTGTGGTTACGAAGAGTGATGCTGTTGTTGCGCTGAGTGATGCTGTGGTTGCGCTGAGTGATGCTGTGGTTGCGCTGAGTGATGCTGTGGTTGCGCTGAGTGATGCTGTGGTTGCGCTGAGTGATGCTGTGGTTGCGCTGAGTGATGCTGTGGTTGCGCTGAGTGATGCTGTGGTTGCGCTGAGTGATGCTGTGGTTGCGCTGAGTGATGCTGTGGTTGAGCTGAGTGATGCTGTGGTTGCGCTGAGTGATGCTGTGGTTGCGCTGAGTGATGCTGTGGTTGCGCTGAGTGATGCTGTGGTTGCGCTGAGTGATGCTGTGGTTGTGCTGAGTGATGCTGAGGTTGTGCTGAGTGATGCTGAGGTTGGGCTGAGTGATGCTGAGGTTGGGCTGAGTGATGCTGTGGTGGTGCTGAGTGGTGCTGTGGTGGTGCTGTGGTGGTGCTGAGTGGTGCTGTGGTGGTGGTGCTGAGTGGTGGTGCTGAGTGGTGGTGCTGAGTGGTGGTGCTGAGTGGTGGTGCTGAGTGGTGGTGCTGAGTGGTGGTGCTGAGTGGTGGTGCTGTGGTGGTGCTGAGTGATGCTGAGTGATGCTGAGTGATGCTGTGGTGACGCGATGGATAGTGAGGGCGATAAGACAGATAGAGGGAGGGCGAAAGATAGATAGAGGGAGGGTGAGAGATAGAGGCAGGGTGAGAGATAGAGGCAGGGCAAGAGGGCGAGGGATGGAGTGAGGGTGAAGGATGGAGTGTGGGCAAGGGATGGAGTGTGGGCAAGGGATGGAGTGTGGGCAAGGGATGGAGTGTGGGTGAGGGATGGAGTGTGGGCGAGGGATGGAGTGTGGGCGAGGGATGGAGTGTGGGCGAGGGATGGAGTGTGGGCGAGGTGTGGAGTGTGGGTGAGGTGTGGAGCGGGGGAGGGATGGAGTGTGGGGCGGGGGAGGGATGGAGTGTGGGGCGGGGGAGGGATGGAGTGTGGGGCGGGGAAGGGATGGAGTGTGGGGCGGGGGAATGGATGGATGGATGGATGGAGTGCAGGGATGGATGGATGGAGTGGGGGATGGATGGATGGAGTGGGGGATGGATGGATGGAGTGGGGGGATGGATGGAGTGGGGGGATGGATGGATGGAGTGGGGGATGGATGGATGGAGTGGGGGGATGGATGGATATAGTGGGGGGATGGATGGAGTGGGGGATGGATGGATGGATGGAGTGGGGGGATGGATGGATGGATGGAGTGGGAGGATGGATGGATGGAGTGGGGGATGGATGGATGGATGGAGTGGGGGATGGATGGATGGATGGATGGATGGAGTGGGGGATGGATGGATGGAGTGGATGGATGGAGTGGGGGGATGGATGGATGGAATGGGGATGGATGGATGAAGTGGGGGGGATGGATGGATGGAGTGGGGGGATGGATGGATGGAGTGGGATGGATGGAGTGGGGGGGATAAATGGATGGATAGAGTGGGGGATGGATGGAGTGGGGGATGGATGGAGTGAGTGGATGGATGGATGTATGCAGTGGGGAGATGGATGGATGGAGTGGGGGGGATGGATGGAGTGGGGGGATGGATGGATGGAGTGGGGGGATGGATGGAGTGGGGGGATGGATGAAGTGGGATGGATGGAGATGGATGGAGTGGGATGGCTGGATGGATGGAGTGGGGGGATGGATGGAGTGGGACTGATGGATGGATAGATGGATGGAGTGGGGGGATGGATGGATGGAGTGGGGGGATGGATGGATGGATGGATGGAGTGGGGGGATGGAGGGATGGAATGGGGGATGGATGGATGGAGTGGGGGATGGAGGGGATGGATGGATGGGATGGATGGAGAGGGAGATGGATAGATGGATGGAGTGGGATGGATGGATGGATGGAGTGGGGGGATGTATGGATGGAGTGGGATGGATGGATGGAGTGGGATGGATGGATGGATGGAGTGGGGGATGGATAAACAATTTATGTTATTAGTGTAATAAATTGTAAATATTATGAAGTATATATTATATATGTTATATGTAAACTTGTTGCCCTTGACCCCAAATGATATGTCCCGGGTGTTGGGCTACAGGAATTCCACATCCCTGGGTTATATAAACAAGCATTTGCAATGCAATAGGTCTGGCATTAGGAAAGTTTGAGCTATTGATCTTGTAAATGACAATTTTTTTTTATGTGTTGTTTTTGAAAATAGCTAAATTAATAGCTTTGTCATTTACAATGCCAATAGTTATACCTTTCACAAATGTGACACCTACAGCATTTGTAATGCAACATGTTTTGTAGTTACGTGACTTAGATGTATTGATATTACAAATAACAATGGCTTTTAATTTTTTTAAATAATGAATACTTAAATAAAAGGGATTATAATTTATAATGGCAATAGCTTAAACTTTTGTAAATAACGTTTGTGAAGATTATGTTCAGTATATTTTATTGTGACGAAAATCCAAGAACAGAAGTGAAATATTAACACCTTTTTGTGACATTTGTAATAAAGCTTGAAACATTGAGAGAGCATATTTGAACCAGTGATGCTGTGGTGGTGCTGAGTGATGCTGTGGTTGCGAAGAGTGATGCTGTGGTAACCAAGAGTGATGCTGTGGTTGCACTGAGTGATGCTGTGGTTACGCTGAGTGATGCTGAGGTTGCGCTGAGTGATGCTGAGGTTGCGCTGAGTGATGCTGAGGTTGCGCTGAGTGATGCTGAGGTTGCGCTGAGTGATGCTGAGGTTGCGCTGAGTGATGCTGAGGTTGCGAAGAGTGATGCTGTGGTTGCGAAGAGTGATGCTGTGGTTGCGAAGAGTGATGCTGTGGTTGCGTTGGGTGATGCTGTGGTTGCGTTGGGTGATGCTGTGCTTGCGTTGGGTGATGCTGTGGTGGCGCTGAGTGATGCTGTGGTGGCGCTGAGTGATGCTGTGGTTGCGAAGAGTGATGCTGTGGTTGCGAAGAGTGATGCTGTGGTTGCGTTGGGTGATGCTGTGGTTGCGTTGGGTGATGCTGTGGTGGCGCTGAGTGATGCTGTGGTGGCGCTGAGTGATGCTGTGGTGATGCTGAGTGGTGCTGTGGTGGTGCCGAGTGGTGCTGTGGTGGTGCCGAGTGGCGGTGCCGAGTGGTGCTGTGGTGGTGCTGTAGTGGTGCCGAGTGGTGCTGTGGTGGTGCTGAGTGGTGCTGAGTGGTGCTGTGGTGGTGCTGTAGTGGTGGTGAGTGGTAGTGCTGTGGTGGTGCTGAGTGGTGGTGCTGTGGTGGTGCTGAGTGGTGGTGCTGAGTGGTGGTGCTGAGTGGTGCTGAGTGATGCGATGGATAGTGAGGGCGATAAGACAGATAGAGGGAGGGCGAAAGATAGATAGAGGGAGGGCGAAAGATAGATAGAGGGAGGGCAAGAGATAGAGGCAGGGCAAGAGGGCGAGGGATGGAGTGTGGGCGAGGGATGAAGTGTGGGCGAGGGATGAAGTGTGGGGCGGGGGAGGGATGGAGTGTGTGGAGGGATGGAGTGTGGGGCGGGGAGGGATGGAGTGTGGGGAGGGATGGAGTGTGGGGCGGTGGAGGGATGGAGTGTGGGGCGGTGGAGGGATGGAGTGTGGGGCGGGGGAATGGATGGATGGATGGATGGAGTGCGGGGATGGATGGATGGAGTGCGGGGATGGATGGATGGATGGAGTGGGGATAGATGGATGGAGTGGGGATGGATGGATAGAGAGGGGTGGATGGATGGAGTGGGATGGATGGATGGATGGAGTGGGGGGATGGATGGATGGAGTGGGGGATGGATGGAGTGGGGGATGGATGGAGTGGGGGGGGTGGATGGATGGATGGAGTGGGGATAGATGGATGGATGGATGGATGGAGTGGGGGATAGATGGATGGAGTGGGGATGGATGGATAGAGAGGGGTGGATGGATGGAGTGGGATGGATGGATGGATGGAGTGGGGGGATGGATGGATGGAGTGGGGGATGGATGGAGTGGGGGATGGATGGATGGAGTGGGGGGATGGATGGATGGATGGATGGATGGATGGATGGATGGATGGATGGATGGATGGAGTGGGGGATGGATGGATGGATGGAGTGGGGGATGGATGGAGTGGGGGATGGATGGAGTGGGGGGATGGATGGAGTGGGGGGATGGATGGAGTGGGGGGATGGATGGATGGAGTGGGGGGATGGATGGAGTGGGATGGATGGAGTGGGATGGATGGATGTATGTATGTATGGAGTGGGGGGATGGATGGATGGAGTGGGATGGATGGAGATGGATAGAGTGGGATGGATGGAGTGGGGGGATGGATGGATGGACTGGGACGGATGGATGGAGTGGGATGGATGGATGGATTGGGGGGATGGATAGATGGAGCGGGGGGATGGATGGATGGAGTGGGGGGATGGATGGATGGAGTGGGGGGATGGATGGAGTGGGGGATGGATGGATGGAGGGGATGGATGGATGGAGTGGGGGGATGGATAGATGGATGGAGTGGGATGGATGGATAGAGTGGAATGGATGGATGGATGGAGTGGGGATGGATGGAGTGGGGGATGGATGGAGTGGGGGGATGGATGGATGGAGTGGCGGGATGGATGGAGTGGGATGGATGGAGTGGGATGGATGGAGTGGGATGGATGTATGTATGGAGTGGGGGGATGGATGGATGGAGTGGGATGGATGGAGATGGATGGAGTGGGATGGATGGAGTGGGATGGATGGATGGAGTGGGACGGATGGATGGAGTGGGATGGATGGATGGATTGGGGGGGTGGATGGATTGGGGGGATGGATGGATGGAGTGGGGGGATGGATGGATGGAGTGGGGGGATGGATGGATGGAGTGGGGGATGGATGGATGGAGTGGGGGGATGGATGGATGGAGTGGGGGATGGATGGATGGAGTGGGGGGATGGATAGATGGATGGAGTGGGATGGATGGATAGAGTGGAATGGATGGATGGATGGAGTGGGGATGGATGGAGTGGGGGATGTATGGATGGAGTGGGATGGATGGATTGAGTGGGGGCATGGATAAACAATTTATGTTATTAGTGTAATAAATTGTAAATATTATTAAGTATATATTATGTATGTTATATGTATATGTTTAATTTCTTTCCATTATATGTATTACTTATAATTTAAAACCTATTTTTAACTATGTTTATTTTAATTATATTTATTATATATTTAATTTTATATTATTTTTAAACATGACAAAAAACAATATTTTTTACAACAATATTTTTTACAATTATTTTTTGGGGGATATTTTTGTATTTACCATAATGTAGATAGGACTTCTATATTCTTGACGTCGATATTCCACCTGCAATATTTTTGACGTCGATAGTTTCGTCGTCGATATTCTGTCAGTTATTCCATTTGTTTGTAGTTAATAGACATGTTTTACTGATAAACTTCAAGCTCAGACTCCACAGAACAACGTACAGGCATATAGGTTGCCACAACCTATTCTATTGAGCTCCCTCCAACAAACTCCTTCAAAGCTAGATTTTTCACCTCCCCCCGTATACTGATTCATCTAATGCTATAGATACAATTTTCCCCATCATAAAATATTTCGTAAGTTCAATCAGTTTTCCATAAGAGCCAAGGATATTGCCTTTTTAGCAGTGTGTTGTATGTAGACTAGCCAGATAATGTTATCCTTCATTATTAGGGTTGAGTGAAATTCTTGTATTTTCCTTTTGCGTAATTATATGAAATTTGGGAAAATTGTGTGAAATTGCATGAACTACAAAAACGATACTTGGTGCAATATTTCGAAACAAACTGCATCCTTGAATCCATTTTAGACGTGAAGATTAATTTGGGCCCGAAAAACGTAGCACAAAAACACAAGGTGCGAACAGCAGCTGCTTGTTTTCTAATTGTTCCTGTGCGATCATGCTAAACATGGCATAACAGCATAATTTGGGGAATTTCCCATAACAAGTGTAACGCGAAATTAAGGTGACATGTGATTGCACCTGGGCCTGCTTACAAAAGTACCCGAATACGAACATTTCTTCACCATTGCCAGTTTATTTCGCCAAATGTGCCAAGCACAGCTACAAGGCTTTTTCTAACTTTTTCCCAAACTCACTGTTACAACTTTGTGTAAGCTGATTTCCAACCCATTTTTTTTTTGTTAGAGAGTTTTATATAGCGCAAACTCAATTGGAAGGTATCAACACGCTTTACATGAGCACCAGTTACACTACAAACTGACACGTTCATTTTTTAGGCACAGAGAGATTAATTGATTTTCCCAAAATCACAGGATGTTGAGCGTCGCTGGTGCTGCCGACACTCGAACCCAGCTCCCCAGCTTCGAAGCAGAGTACTCTAGCCGTTACTCTACATCCTTTCCCCTCTAATATTATTTCGGCTTGTTTCAATGTTTCGTAACTTGGCTGCTGTAAGCCATCCGGTGATTGCGGACGGAAGTAGGGCCCTCACCTGTCATGTGCGCTTTTACCACACGCATTAGTGACCAGCATAAACAACATAAACAAATGGAATATTTTTTAATGTCCCTGCTTATTTTAACATGGCACCCTACCCTTGGAGCACGTAGGGCAGACCTTATGGGTGAAATATGTAAAAATAAGGTAGTTTAAGACTCCGGAAGTACCTTTAATTTCAAGTGGAATTTGGACATAGTTTTATTTTGAAATACTTTTAAAATGACAGCAGGCACACAGCAGGGGACACTTGAGTGTATCAAATCTACTGGGCCTTTAACATAGCAATGGCTTCCTGGTTAGCAGGGCCTAGGGCACAATCAGTCAGAAAACACCAGTATCAGTCAAAAATGGGGGCAAACATTGGGGGGAAAAGCTGAAAAAAGCCCTGTTTCTCACAGAAATGCATAGCTACTGATGACACATTATTGATTCAGGTTTTCAATTCATGTTCATGCCTTCATGTATACAATTTTCTAGTCATCCCTTTTGTGTAGAATAAGTGACAAAGGCATTTAATAGCATATGTAGTGTAGTTACTCTCAGATATAAATACTGTTATTTCAACGACCTTACAGTAACTTCCTTTATGCCACTTTTATTTTATGCAGATTCCTACACTATCAGCCTGGGGGGTATCCTGGCAGTTGGCAGGTGTGAGTCTAGGCACGACTCGGGCCTAGTGGAACAACTAAAAAAGTTAGGTCTATTGCTTCTTGCTGGATTCAAGAAATGAGGAAGAGCCTTCAATGTTTAGCGGCAGGATGTTCCACGCTTTAGGATTGAATTAGGAGAAGGCTCAACCACCATATATCATTTTTCATATGGGGGGGATTTGTGCAAGTAGGAGTCTGGATGAGCAGAGTTGTCTGGAAGCTTGTGAAAGCAGATACAAGTGTTGACATATGCAGGGCCAGTGTTATGTAGTACCATGAAAGTATAGGTGAGGAGTTTGAATTGGGATCCTTTGTGAATGGGGAGTCAATGTAGCTCCTTTACAGGTAGTGAGATGTGAGTGCAGCATGGGAGGTTGAGAACTCTTCTGGCCACCGAGTTCTGAATGGTCTCCTGCCTTCTGGTGTGTTTTTGTTGATCCTGGCATAAAGGGTGTTTCGGTAGTCCAACCAGCTTGTTTGTGACTAGAGAATGTGACAGTTTTCCAGGTACTGATTGAGAGCCATTTGGAAATCTTCCTCAGCATCTTTAGGGAATGGAGGCATGAGAAGTGATAGCTTTAACTTGGCCAGTTATGTCAAGTATGCTTTTGATGATGATCTGGAAGTTCCTGGTGTGGAGGTGGGTGTCAGTCCTAGCTCGGTTGGTCACAAAGGGAGACACAAGGTGATGTGCTCTTCCCAAAGATCACATTTTCCGTCTTGTCAGTATTCAGCTTTAGACAGCTGGTCTTCATCCAGTCGGAATTTTCAGTCATGCAACCACTGAACTTGATACAGATACTCAGTGTCTTGTCTGTGAGGGAGAGAATGAGTTGAGTGTCATCTGCTTAGGCAAGGATTTGATGTTGTGAGAGAGGATGATACTGGCTAGAGGTTACATAAATGCTTAGAAAAGGGTCGGGCTCAGGGAGGATACTTGCAGAACTCGGCAGATGAGGTCATGGGTGTATGGTGCCAAGCTGACGGACTGGGTCCTTCCACTCAGGATGGAGCAGAAACATCAGAACATGTAAACTTGGATTTTCTTTGTTGTGTGGACGTTGGATGAGGATGGGGTGGGAGACGTGCCAAATGCCGCAGAGAGGTCCAGAAGGATGAGCGAAGAGGAAAAGGAGAATGAGTGTCTCCTTGGTCCCGAGTTATGTGAATAACAGGCCATGTGCTAGCACTTGCTGTTTGGATAAGATCGGGAGGTGTTTGACAAGGCATGTGGGGTTCGGTTGTGGACTGAAGTTGCTGGAAATTGTGGTGAATTTGTTTCTGAAGATTTAAGAGAGACTGTTGCAGAGGTCCTGCGAGTTGGTGATCGAGTTGGAGGCCAGCCGTTAGGGAGGTGATATCTTTCACAATGACGAAGATTTCTTTGCTTCAGTTGGTGCTGGCATCAATGTGGTCAGCCAGACCGGTGTGTTTGATGGTCTGATCATTTGGTAATAGTGTCTTAGGGCAGATTTGGACATGCTTCTGTCTGCATTGTCCTGCCTTGCTCTCCATGTGCGCTCCAGTTGTTTGCAGTGATGTTTCTTCAGTCTTGAGTTCCTCCGTGTGCCAACTAGCTTGGGGTCTGGAACTTGTTGTATTGCTGTATTTTAGGTGGGAGTGGGGGGCAGGGAGTCAACACAGGAGATGATCCAAATGTTTAAATTCTTGATGGCTTTGAGGAAGCTGCTGCTGTGTTTGGGTCGGTAGTTTTTGAAAGCAGAGTTCCAGTCCTTGACAATGATACTGTTTCAAAATCTGTGGGCTGGTCTGGCAGTGGTCTGAGTGCATTGGACCGAGCCAAGGAGAGTGAACTTGACGAGGGTGTGATCTGTTCACGGGACTGGTGCTGGTTCGACAACTCAAGATGTTGCCCGAAGTTGGTGAAAATAGTGTCCAAGAGGTGTCTGGTGACGTGTGAAGGTCCCTTTACTCGTTAGGTGAGGGGCAGGCTTCCAAGAGCGCTCTTGAGTTGGGGTTAGTGTGGTCTGTCATGTAGAAGTTTAGGTCTTAGAGTAGGATGTAATTGCTAGCATCGAAGGCGAGTGGTGCAACAGAGTTTGTGATGATGTGGTGAAGTTGGTTCATGGTCCCCGTGGTCTGTAGAGGAGGGTGCCACTTAGGGTTTAGTTTGCTGTGAATTGGAGCTTGAGTGACAGGTGTTCCATGTTGGAAGAAGACGTGTCCATGGATGTGGTGAAGCTGATAGTGTACATGTGGATGATTGTGATTCCGCCTGCAGGCTTGTAAAGTCTGTCTTGCCTGGCAATCTTGCAGTTGGCGGGGCGAGGGAAACTGTTGAGATGTCAAGTGCTGATACAGGGTTCAGGCAGATTTCCATGAGGAAAAGTAGGTATGGGGCATTCTGGTGCAGCAGGTACCAGATCTTTGTGGCATGTTTGGTGATTGAGTAGGTATTGAGGAACAAACATGCGTTTGTGGAGTGTTTCGTGGGTGGTTGCAGGACTGTGTGAGTGTGAGAGCAGGGCTTAGGGTATTGTCGGTGCGGTGAGTGTTGGTTGAGGGTAAATGCATGAAAACTTGCTGGAAGCACAGGAGAATGCTACCTGTGTTGTGTGGTGCAGCATCGTGTGGAGCATGTTGAGGCCATGGAGGGTCGCAGCATAGTAGCAGCGGGATGGTGAAGGAACAGGGTTTCTAACACTGTGCGCAGTTCAGGCTTGGACATGCACAGATGTACTTGCCTTTTGAATGCCAGCAGTGCGCCTGTAGCTTGTCCACGCTGTAGCAGCCATTAAGTAGATCCTGGAAGGGGCGAACAGAGCTGTCACTTCCTGTGCTAGTGGATGATGGAAAATCCAGTGATGTCACTTCCTGTGCTGATGGATGATGGAAAGGACTCCTCTTGCTTGGCTTCATCTTTTAAAGACAGTTTTGGCAGCACACCACTGATGTCACTTCATGTACAGATGGATGACGGGACATCCATTTTGCATACAATAAACACAGAAACTGTCTTGATTTTTTTGTCCAATACTGACTTCAACGTATGTTTTCTTTGCTCACTCTTTAATCCTTTATCAAAACACAAACTATTTTTTACTTTGTCCATTACTTTGCTCTTCCTCTCAAAGTTTGGAATAGTCCTGATTTTGACCTCTGTGCTGTGCTTTCATTAACACATCAGGAAGACACATTCCTGCTTTAACGTAGTTTAACTGCCATTGCTAATCTTGAACACATACTTGAGGGTTGATAATAATTCTCTTTAACTGCTTCATCTGACTATATCCAGTAAGTAAATTCCTTGGATTGTAACTTGTAAGGTTAATAAACAAGTTCTTGTTGGTAGGTTTAAAAGACTGTCAGATTGATGGAGTTTTCTGGTATTGTCAGTAATACATTAAAATATTTAGCCTGTAGTTCAAGTCTTAATTTAATAAGTGATTACATTAATTTTAGTCTGAAAAAAATCTAATATGGTTAACTCCTTAATATTGCTTTTCAGTGCAAAAAGGTAGGTTTGGCATGGAGTTTCCATTTTATTCATTTTGACAAAACGTTATTTTGTTTCCTTATGTCTTGTTCAATTGTGGTTTGGGAGAGAGTTCGTATAATACGTCTACC
The DNA here is from genome assembly GCF_964263255.1 of Lissotriton vulgaris. Classification (NCBI taxonomy): domain Eukaryota; kingdom Metazoa; phylum Chordata; class Amphibia; order Caudata; family Salamandridae; genus Lissotriton; species Lissotriton vulgaris. Next base: position 503,375,031 of record NC_141687.1, on the reverse strand, counting down.
AATGTTTACATCCATGATGCTTCCTTTCGGGAGAGTTCAAAGCTTTCTGTTTTTTTTCTCAGTGGTCAAGGTAATATCTAGAAATAAGCTCATTTTCAAAGTTTGTTACTTTTTTTGCAATAACTTTCATACTCATTTTTTAAATTAATAAATGTCCTACATTTTCATTATGATTCAAACAAGCTGTTCCAATCCTTCACTCTTACAAAACTGAAACTGTATAAATGGATGCATAAATGTATCCTCCAAGAATGCTGTCTCAGTGTCTCTGGAGGAAACATAATAAAATTACATTTTCTTTGCAAACCATCTTCTTTGCAAATTGCTTTGCATATTTGCTTTAATTTCCAATTATCTATTTTACCTTATTATATTTATTTTTTAAATACAAACCTATAGTATTTGAAACATTTCAAATAATTGTACCTTTTGCGAATCATCAAGCATTTTTTAAAATTTATTTATACTCCAATGCTCTGAGGACGAACCTCTTTTCTATGGATGTGCTTGTAGGTTACTGGTTACTACATTTTACAAATTGAACTTGTCTCAAAGGACATCATCTCAATCAACAGATATTAGTAACTTTGTTATTTCTATACCTGAGGGTCTTTCAATTTCCAATTTTCAAACATCTATAGTTGTCCGCACCGGGATCAAAACAAATACATATGTCTCGCCACTGTTATAAAGGTGTGTTCAATTTTTGTTAAAAGCAATTCTTGCTTCATCCTCCTTTGTGCTTGTAACATAGAACATCTCCACATAGGTAATTTCAATATTCATCGTCTTTGTTTAATCAATAATTATATATTGCCACCACAAAGAGAGTAAAAGAGAAATAGTCTGTCTCACGGCCTCCTTACCAAAGTCATATTACGCAGAATATGACAGATAGTCAAAAAAAGTAATTCCCTTGGTTTTAAGATAGGTTTGAAAAGTTATGGATCAAGACACCTCACCCACATGTTTTTGGCATGCTTCATCATGGGTGTCCTTCTCCCACCCTAGTAGGTAAATACTACCAGAATGGGCTCTTACTTAAGGGAGTTTAGCTTAAGAATAAATTGGGTAGATGCAGGGATCCAGATATATTAAAATCCTCTAGGAGTAAACCCAAAAAGTATGTATTTAATAGGTGGATTCCTCAGGCAAGGTTAAAATATTTTAAATCAATGATTTATACACCTGCCATCTATTGCCAACATGTGTCTGCCACCCTCAGCGCCTGTTTAGGTCAATGGCCTTTGTCAGGACTAGGTATAGCCCAAACTACATGCATACACACTATAACAGTCAATCTAAACAGGCCCAAAGCTCAAATACCGCCATAGAAAGCAAGTAATAAGAAACCTATGGTTATGATTTTAAAAGAATAAACAGGGTTATAAGGGTAAAACATTAAAAGGTTGCTCTACATCACATTTCATGTTCAAAACACAAGAGCACACATTGATTTCCGAGCGTGTTCTATATCATGGGATATTGTCACGGCAATCAAAATAATCACATGGCATTTGGAGTGTTTCCCTCCCAATGCCACATGTGCTGTAAAACCAAAGGCAGAAAATAAAACATTAATTTTGAAGATGTTATTGAAGCATGAAGCATTGTGGCCTTCAGAATGATATCACAACTGATTGTATTTGACAAGCATACAGTGGATAGCCACTTTTGGTGTTCTCGACCAAAATAAGTTTCTATAACCGAGTTAACCAACAAATGGAAAGAAATACACTGCAAAATCAGTGCTGGTATCAGCAGGGTCTACATCACAGATTACAGTTGGTTATTAATGGATCATTTCGTTCCCCCTAACACACAGCATGATCATTTTTTAGTTAATCTTACTGCATGTGTGATATTACTTCGATCTGAGAAAAATAAAAAATAGTTGTGAAAACGCTTCAATATTTAATTGTTTTGGATCGATGATTGTGCCCTTTTCAATGTACTTGGAGTGTAAACGCTTATGGAGAGTGTATTTTTGGTCTCAGGAAAAGGCCGCATATTTAAAAGATAGATTACAAATTCGTAGGTTACTTTTTTTTTATACACAAAGGAGGACAGTTATGAACATGCTGTTGAACTTGTGTAACTGATTCTTACTGAGGCTAACACATTGATTAACTTAATCATCTTTAATGGCTTGAGTTAGAAGAATTTCCTAAATGGGAGACATTCTAATATTTATAAAAAAGAAACCTAGATTGCCTTTATTGTACACTAGATTAGCCTGGATATTTGTGGGCTGCCAAATCTATATACAGACCGCAAAAGGATCATTGAAGTTAGAGAGTCGCAACAAATCAGAACTGCCTGAACATCTCCAAGAGTTCCCTTTAAACCTGTTCAAGTTAAGGAGACAGATTCTGATAATTTAGCTATCCAAGAATGCAAATGGCCATTGTAAATTACCTTCTCTGCGCTGTTAGAATATAAAAAACAGCTATAAATTTGTGTTTTTTTCCAATTAAACATGCTCAAGAGCCCAAGTCTTCTGTGTTGTATTCATGGACTTTTTTTTCACAGACCTTAGTATTCTGATAGTTGAATGAAAATGATATTGAAGTGACATACAACTTCACATATAGATTGGGCTGCTCATAGAAAGTCCACAATTGGCACAATTAATTCTTAATGGCATAAAATCACCAGGTAACGTAAATTAAACTATTCAATATATATATATATATTTACTTACATGGGGCAATAGGTGGAGCAGTGCATCGCCACTTAGTGTCCCGACAGCCAGAGCAACCAGGAAGGACAGGAGGAATTTGAAGCACCCTTGGTTTATGATAGGAATCAGAATCACACCAAGCAGAGAGAGCAGGCTGATGACCGTGATTGAAATTAGACCACAAACCCAAGCTGAGGGAGTAAAAAGAATGAGCACACAACATTCATCATCAAGTTTTATTGAACAATCAAAACAGCGATTAAGCAATTCTTTCAATTCCAGATTCAATATGCCTACTATTCTAAATGCAGATAATGATACAAAAGAACAATTGTTACTTACCTGTAAACAGGTGGTTCTCCAGTATTGGTGTCTTTCATAGATTCACATGCTTGAATATTCCCCGTCGTCGGAGTGGGAGTCCCACGGTAAATAAAATAGCAATAAATACTAAATATATATATAATATATAATAAATATATAAAGTACATAATAAGGATAAACCCAAAATATGCATAGAAGAAGCATAGGGTACCTAATCAAAAAAATTCTACATAGGAATGCATGGGAAATAAAAGTTCCAATGCAGCCTATCCTTGTCATTATGTTAGTCCAAACTGCAGCCAATCAGGCGCCAGCAGCCCTCTAGAACCTTCTCCTCAGAGCTCAAGCCCTCAGATTTTCGTAGCACAAGAGTGACCACAGAGTCTATGAAGAGAAGAGAGCCTCTGAGGGGAGGAGGGAGGGTCGCATGTGAATCTATGAAAGACACCAATACTGGAGAACCACCTGTTTACAGGTAAGTAACAATTGTTCTTCTCCAGTATTGGGGTGTCTTTCATAGATTCACATGCTTGAATATAGAATAGTTAGCAGTCCGTATCCCAACACAAAGTTTCCAGAATGCAATGTATAAGCAAAAGGTCGGAATCAACAGGTGTAATAACCCATGCCATAGAAGTTATACAAATATATGTATACATAAAGAAGACATGAATAAACTGGAAACTATTAGGATGAGGGTAGAATAGAGGCTCACCTTATTGAAAAAGATTACGGAGCACAGCTTGTCCAACTGCGGTATCTCCTTCAGCCATGGCACCCAGATTGTAGTGCTTTGTGAACGTGTGCCTGCTGGACCATGTGGCTGCTCTGCAAATCTGATGCAATGGGACTCCGGCAAAGAGTGCAGTCGAAGAGGCCATAGACCTGGTAGAGTGGGCCCGTACTGCAGTCTGTAAAGGCTTTCCCGCCTTCTGATGGCAGAAAGCAATCGCCGAAGCCACCCAGCGGGCTACTGTAGGTTTGGTGACTGGTCGCCCTTTTTGAAAGCGGCCATAGGCTACAAAGAGCTGATCCGATCTTCGGAACTGGGCTGTTCTGCTGATGTAGAACTTTAAACCTCGTCTAATGTCCAAAGAGTGCAAGCGTTGTTCCGCAGGAGATTGCGGGTTAGCAAAGAAAGACTTCAGTATAACAGGCTCATTAATATGGAAGTCTGAAGGCACTTTTGGAAGAAAAGTAGGGTTAGTGCGTAAAAGCACAGAATCCGGTTTGAACTGTAGAAATGGTGGTTTGATCGTGAATGCATGCATATCACTCACTCGACGTGAAGACGTCAAAGCAAGAAGAAGCGCGACCTTCCAGGTGGCATACTTGAGGTCTGCTTTATGGATTGGTTCAAAAGGTGCAGTCATTAATTGTGATAGGACAATATTGAGGCGCCACTCGGGAGGGGGACGCCGAACTGGAGGAAAAGTTCGAAGAAGTCCCTTGAAAAATTGACGTATTAACCTGGATGAACATAGGGAGGCGGAGCCATCATGGCGGAAGCGTGATATTGCCGCCAGAAAAACTCTTAAAGTAGCATGAGACAAACCCGACTGAGCCAGAAGGAAAAAGAAAGGGAGGAGCTCAGCGGGCGTGGCACGCAAAGGATGCACTCCGGCGTCAGCACACCAGTGGCAAAAGCGTTTCCATTTCAACTTATAGGTCTTTATAGTTGATGGAGCCCTGGCCTGAGCAAGGATGTCACGACACTCCTGAGGGATGGTTAGATGTGCAAATTCACAGTGTTCAGGTTCCAGGCTGATAAGCTCAGAGAAGAGGGGTCTGGATGGTAGATTTGACCCCTGTCCATGGAGAGAAGATCCATTCGAGGATGAAGAAGAATGGGTTTGCATTGAGACAGGAGGAGCAGCTCCGAGAACCACGCCTGTCGTGGCCACCTGGGAGCAATTAGAAGGATGTGGCAGGGTTCTCTCCGAATCTTCCAAAGTACTCGTGGCACCAGAGGGATCGGAGGAAAGGCGTAGGCGAAGAGATTCGACCAATCCATCAAAAGGGCATTGCCTTGGGATCCTTTGTGGGGATGCCAACTTGCGTAAGCGGGGCATTTGCGGTTCTCTGGAGCTGCGAAGAGGTCGATTTCCGGGAATCCCCAACGACGAAAGACCATATCGAGTGTTGGCTGGTGAAGTTCCCACTCGTGGTTGGATGATCGGGATCTGCTTAGGGAATCCGCCAGAAGGTTGGACAACCCGGAAGATGAACTGCGGTGATTGTGATTTGATGATTAATGGACCAGTCCCAAATCGCCTCAGCTAGGCGGGATAACACCGGAGACTTCGTTCCACCCTGCTTGTTTATATAATGCATGCAGGTTGTGTTGTCTGTCTGTATGAGAACCGACTCCCCTTGCAGCACTGGTTGAAATGATTTCAGGGCCAAAAAGATAGCCATGAGCTCCAATTTGTTGATGTGCCAGGTCTTCTGGTGCAGAGTCCATTTCCCCTTGACGGAAAGGTCCTGGAGGTGAGCTCCCCAACCCTCCAGAGATGCGTCCGTCGTTAATGTCAGATCCGGGGTGTTGAACAGAAAGGACGTGCCTGCCGCAAGCTGATGTGGTTGTGCCCACCATCCGAGCGCTTTCTTTATGGGAATGGTGATGGTAACCTGTTCGTTGAAGGAACCGGTGACTTGACGCCACTGTTCGTCCAGTGCCTGTTGAATAGGTCGTGCTCGTAGTCTGCAATGAGGGACAAGAGCGATGCACGACGAAGCCATCCCTAGAAAGGACTTCAATAAACGGACTGAAGTGCACCTCTTTGCCAGAAGTAGTGAAACTAACCGGAGAATCCTTTGCTGACGTTCCCGGGAGACAAACGCCTTTGCTAGTTTGGTGTCCAGCGTTGCTCCTAGGAAATCCTTGCAAGTTGTTGGCTGCAATTGAGATTTCTCCAGGTTGATGGACAGACCCAAGGAACGAAATACTGTCTGACAAATGGAAGTATGGTGCTGGAGTTGTGAGCGGGATTGCGATTTCAGGAGGCAGTCGTCGAGATATGGGAATATCTGGATGCCTTGGAGACGAAGACAAGCCATGACCGGAGCCAACATTTTTGTAAAGACTCGGGGGCCGACCGGAGGCCAAATGGAAGTACCTTGAATTGGAAATGAAGGTGCCCCACCTTGAAGCGCAGGAACTTTCGATGACCTGCGAGTATTGGGACATGGAAGTAGGCGTCTCGGAGATCGATGGTCGTCATGAAATCTCCGACAGAGAGTAAGCGCAAGATTTCTGTAAACGTTAGCATACGGAAGGTCTGATCCTTGAGATAGTGATTGAGTGCTCTCAAGTCCAATATGGGTCTCCATTCTCCGTTTTTCTTGACGATAAGGAAAAAACGGGAATAAAACCCCTTCCCTCTCTGAGACTTTGATACTACTTCCACCGCACCTTTCTGAATGAGAAGGTGAACTTGATGAAATAGTTCCTTGAGGTGCGGAGGTGGTGGTCCGGAAGGTGGCGTTGGAGGAGGTACCTCGACAAATTCCAATGCATGGCCTTTTTCCACAATGTCGAGTACCCAACGGTCCGTTGTAATGGAGGACCATTGAGAACCAAACAGAGAGATTTGCCCTTCAATTCTCAGTTCGACAGACAAGTCATTGACGTTTGTTGGAATTTCCCCTGAAAGTGGGCTTTCCTCGATAGTTTCTGGCAGGTTGCTGACGGGAAGACTGTTGACGGTTTCCGGTGAAACGTTGGTTACCTTGGTTATAGGACCGATACTGACTGCTTCCTCCACGAGAAGTGGGTGTAGTGCCACGTCCTCGACCACCCCGGAAGGGCTGCTTCTTAAATTGAAGGGTACCCAAGGCACGTGCAGTGTCCGTGTCCTTTTTTATGGATTGCAGCGCTTCATCAATATGCGCTCCAAATAGTGACTCGCCGTCATATGACATATCCAGAATCTTTGCCTGAACTTCTTGTCGAAACGAAGTTGAGCGTAGCCAACCTTGTCGACGTAGGACGGCCGCTCCAGCGAGTTGGCGAAAACCAGTGCAGGCCACATCCACTGCACAATCAATGAGTTCCTCTGAAGTTCTTTCTCCTTCTTGCAGAATCTTCTGCGCTTCTGCCTTGGAAGCATCCAGAAGTAACGCCACATAGGCGGACATATCTGCCCAAGCCTGACTGTCATAACGACCTAAGATAGCCATAGCGTTAGCTACTCGAACCGTTGTAGAGGACATGGAGGAAAACTTACGCCCAATTGCATCTAGGTGACGGCCCTCTCGGTCTGGAGGAGCGGTGATAGTAGACGCTGGATTCTTCGAACCTCTCTGAGCTGCCTGCGTAACGACAGAATCGGGCTTAGGTTGACCTGTAAGGCATGCCGGAGATCCCACCGGCGCCTTATATTTCTTTTCCAACCTTGGTAGTTGTGCTGGTAAAGAGTTAGGCGTCTTCATTAATTTGACCCCTTCAGCCCAGATGAAATCTATAATCGGGACTGTGTGTATCTGTTTAAATGGTTGGTTCTTGAAATCATAAAGGAAGCAATCTTCCTCTCTCTGGACTCGTGGTAATTTGAACCGTTGCGCCGCCCTGTCCATTAATTGGTGGAAGCCTGCAATATCCACTGGAGGAGAATCCCCTGGCGGCACCTGAGAAGGAGATGGTGTCTGAGCACGATAGTCATCCCACTCCGCTAAATGTTCACCACCATCACCATCCACATCCGAAACTTCTCCATCCTCACGCTCTGGAGGATTCTCGTCATCATCATCATCTGGATAAATTGTTGTATGAACTCGAACTGATGTGCTTCTATGAATAGTAACAGGCGGCGCTGGGTGTGAAGGAGCCAGTGTCGGCTCTGTAACTGGGTTCAACACCGATGGGACAGCAGCAACCTGTGGAGATGGTGGGAATCGCCGATTGTAATCCTCCAACATACTTTGGAGGTTCGATATCATTGATATAGGCAACATCGCAGCTGGTACTTGAGAGTGAGTTGCTTGATGTTGGCCATACTGTTCCTCTTTATCGTTACTGAAGTCTTGGCACTTTATGTTTAAGTCCGAAAGACTTTGAGCTTGGTCATCAGACTCCTGATCTGAATCAGTAGCAAACAAAGGAGAGGGAGGATTAACCATTTCTCCTTCTGTGAAAGTCCCGAACTGGTCTGATTTGCTGGACTGTAGAGGCAATAAAGGCAATGAAGAGGCTGGCGTGGAAACTGTGTCCTGCGCACGCGTCGACGGCATGATATCAGTCGTCTTCTTTGAGGGAACTGATTTTGATGTCGTCGTCGACGAGGAGATCGTTGACGGAGTAATCTTCATGGACATCGTCGTCGCCGTCGTCGACGGAACCTTCAATTTTAAGGTCTTCCTCGACGGAGCTGCCGTCGACAGAGCGGTCGTCGACAGAGCGGTCGTCGACAGAGCGGTCATCGACAGAGCGGTCGTCGACAGAGCGGTCGTCGACAGAGCGGTCGTCGATGGAGCGGTCGTCGACGGAGCGGTCGTCGGCGGGACAGATGAAGCAGACTCTCTCGTCGACGGGAAAGCCGTCGACGGTACACTCGTCGTCGAGGGCGTAGACGAACCCAAAGTCTTCGATCCTTTCGTCGACGACGAACGGGCTGCCGACGAGTGAACTCTCTTCGTCGACGAAGATGAAATCGGAATTATAGAAGAAACAGTCTTTGAACTGAGAACAACTCTCATCGACGACGAAGACGTCGACGCCGAAGCTGACGACGATCCAGAGGCCAGCGTCATCGTGACTGTCGTCGTCGACTTTGATCCAGAGACAGCCATTCTCGTCGACGGAGTTGAAACTACCGTCTTCGACGGAAAATCAGTTTTCTTCACAGAAAAACTGGAAATCGAAGCAGAAGGAGCCTGAGAGCTATGTCTCGTGGGCCAGACGTGGTAGGTAAAGGTGAAGACACCGCAGGGGTTAAAGCGAGGGATATTTTCCTCTTTTTTAGAAATGGGGAAGGCACCTCCTGCACACTACCACGCTTAGAAGCTGCTTTAGAGTGGCCTGAAACGAGACTTTCAGCATCAGAAAGTATATTGTCTTTATCCTTCAGCCTTTGAAGCCAAACTAGTAAGCGGCCCTCTCTATCCTTAAGAGTTTTTTCTGAGAATTTTCTACAGAGCTTACAGCTTCCCACTTTATGGTCAGGGTACAGGCAGTAAATACACTTACTGTGAGGGTCCTCATGAAATAATCTTAGCTTTCCACAGGATGAACAAGCTCTGAAGAGAGACTTCTTACTTGAAGACATTGTAGAGAACTGGAAAACACTTGAAGAGAAGAAAAACTGAGCAGAGCTCAGGGAGACTCCCTTACACACGACGTGCGGTAGAAAATCTGAGGGCTTGAGCTCTGAGGAGAAGGTTCTAGAGGGCTGCTGGCGCCTGATTGGCTGCAGTTTGGACTGACATAATGACAAGGATAGGCTGCATTGGAACTTTTATTTCCCATGCATTCCTATGTAGAATTTTTTGGTTAGGTACCCTATGCTTCTTCTATGCATATTTTGGGTTTATCCTTATTATGTACTTTATATATTTATTATATATTATATATATATATTTAGTATTTATTGCTATTTTATTTACCGTGGGACTCCCACTCCGACGACGGGGAATATTCAAGCATGTGAATCTATGAAAGACACCCCAATACTGGAGAACAAATGATCTGTACTTAATGATTACTGCAAATTACTGCCAGGGCTAACACTTCCACAATGCTGGGTATTGAGAGCAGTGTTGTGGAATGCAGCAGCATAATTGGTGTAAAGGGCACTCTACTAACTGGTTAGCATGCATGGTTTGATTGTGCATTAGGTCAGTAATAAGTAAGGGTTAACAAACTGGGATGGGGGCACCATGTTTTTCACCTGCACCATTACACAGTTTCTTCGGGGTTGGAGAGCCTCATCCTCTTTTCAATCCTATGTAATGTGGAACAATGATGTACCTCAAGCTGTGCTCCCTTTGCGAATGAGGTTTTGTCTTATTTAAAAATGATTTCAAAATACAAATGCAGAAATATGTTATTTAATTCACAAATATTAAAAGAAAAAAATTATAGGAATGATGGAGCTTTTCTAAATTCAATGGAGGCCACCCTTTGTCCATACAATATTCTAGTTGATGTACTTGCACTGTTCCCATGAATCAATCTAAAGAAACCACCATAATTTTTAGGACATAATTAAAAATTATTTTTCATTTACATAACATTTTATTATTATCAATTTTAATTTGCTTCTTTGTATACAATTTATTAATTTTTTTATATGATTTCATTTTCTAAGCGGACACGGTCTTCCTGAGTAGGCATAGCTGACCCTTAGGGGTCCCCACGCCTCAGATTAAGAATCACTGCCCTAGATCGTGCCCTCACATCAGCTGCCCTCTCAAGGTTTGGGGATCAGACAGCTTGGAATCCACTAGATAATGGTGTAACTCTAAAGAACAAATATACAAGATGTGCTCTTTCATTATTAAATGCCATAGCTCATCATTAGTATCTGCCTCACTGCTCTTCACCTACCCTTCCAGTGCTTTATGGGGATGTCTATTAACTTCTCCTAACCAGTTGTGCCTGTGAGAGTTTCTTAGCATCTTGTGATGCTCTTTAGGAGTGACACCAAATGTGTTCAATATTGTATTCTTCACATGGGAGTATCACTCTCCTTCCTCATACTTTAGGGCCAGGAGTGTATCCCTCCCCTGCTTAGGCACCAACCCCCCACAATAATGATCCCTAATACTGTTCATCTATAGCGCACATCCTCCATGATGACCTCTATTAAGAATCAACAGATCTGTCATCCACCACTACAAAGCTAGTGACCACACCTTTCGGCAGGTTGAAAGGGGTTGCCTTCCTCCCCCCCCCTTTCCCTCACTTGTAGGCATATCGACTATAAGTTCATACAAAGCACCATTAAAAATCACCAATAGAAGAGACGGGACATGCCGATTCGCATACATTATACTAAAACCTTAAGCGCGGTGCCTTTCAAATTCACTGGCAAATGTATTCTTGTTTGCGGACACAGGAGCCGCGGTGAAATAAAACACACTAAAACGTACAGCAAACTTCACTTGCTCTGCAAATTAGGACACTTAAAGCAGCCCAGGTCGTTAAACTTGCATATTCATCAACTCTTTCTCTCAGTACACACAAATAAAATACTATCTTTTGAAAAGAAGTGCTCAACTGTGGATATCCGTTAATTATCTTGATCCGAGGGTTGGGTAGAGATTATAGTTTGTTATGCTGTTTCAACATTTTAATTGGCGGAAAAAGATTACAGGCTTTTTCACAAAACCTACCTAAGGTAATTAAAAGACGGTCAGTGTTAAAGCGGGATGAACTTAGACTGAGAAACCTGCTTTTTGCAACCCTACTTAGAACACACTTGGTTAGTTTTTAGAGCAATGTTTCAAAACACCTAATGAGCTAGAAATGGAGCCACTATGTGAGATGTATTGACGAAGGTTATCCTTTCCTAATAGTGATGCAGTCGTTCGCAATAATCACTCCTAGGTTACTCTTTGGAACAATTAAGAGAATCTGCCCAGAGAAAAATGAATTCAAAATCATTTCCATCAGTTATTAAGCAAATGCAAAATAATGGTCTGTGTGGAACACACATAGCCTTTAAAAAAAAGGGCCAACTGCCGAATGGCTTCTCCGTTCATCTCTAGTCATGGATTCACTTAAAAAAAATATTCCTAGGGTTAAATGAAAAGAGGACTTGGGGAATACAATTCTTAACCCTTTGGTGCTTGCGTTGGCCAATGGCAGACGCAAGCACTACCTCCCTGGTGCGGCGCACGTCCTTTTGTGGTCACCAGGGAAGCCCCCCATTAAACCTCCAGAGATAGTTTTTGTAAAATTTCCCTTGGGGGAATCTCCCCCCGCCCATCTGTGGACAGCCGCAAGTAAGGCGACGCTCGACTCCGATGGGGAAATCAGGGGCCAAAAACGGCCTCCACAGCTTTCAGGGAGGCCTCGTTTGAAAGCGGAGAGGCTGGTCTTTCAAAGAAGGCCTTCCTGAAATGGTTTCCTGGCCGTGGATTGCTCAATCCACTTCCAGGAAACCCCACTAGAAACCAGGGATGTCTTTGGGGGATCGGCCCTCCTGGTACTAGGTCAGCCATCCACCCTCCCGGGTCATATTTTTTTAAAGAAATAATGTTGGCTTTCCTTGAGTGTGTAGGGAGGGAGGCGGGGATGGGGGATAAGACCGATCACCCCGCAAAAATGTAAAATAAAAAAACTCAAACGAAATTAAAAATAACGGCAAAATTGGAAAGGGGTCGGCCCCCCCTGCTCAGTGGCCGACCCCCTGTGGGGGCAATTGTTTTATAGCCATGTGCTTTCTGTGGGGGCCAGAATCAGCCCCCAAGGCAGCCATAGCTATAAAAAAATAGAGAGATATCTATATTACCTACTGGCGGTCGCCAGTAGGTATATATAGTTAGGACCTAGTTGCCATAGGAAATCCCGAACATTCTATTGGGAATAACTTTGGCGCTGATTGAGGGATCTGCCTGTAATTTTCCTTAAATTTGCCTCGCTGCGCTGCGCTCCTTCCCTGAAAGTTTCGGGGGATTCGTCAAGCGGGGCCGAGAAAAAAGGGGGGTCCCAAAACGTGTTTTCCCCATGTTAATTTCCATAGGGGCATTCTGACACAGCTACAGATCAAACGGCTGAACGGAATTACCCCAGATTTGACAAAATGGTAGGGACTGGTATGCAGAAGTGCCTTTTGTATGTTTGGTGTAAATCCTCCAGTAGTTTTTGAGAAAATTGAATTTGAAATTGAGTCCTATGCAATTTTCCATAGGACCTTTAGACACAGCTACAGCCCGAACGGTTGAATGGAATTACTCTAAACTTGGCAAAATGGTAGAGCCTGGGGGGGCGTGGCTTGGCCGGCGAACATGGCGGTCGTCTAGAGCCTGAGCTCCGACCAGCCTAACGATATCCTGACTACATATCCTCGCCCTGGGCATCCATACGGGCTGTGTGTCTATGGATGGATTGCTGGACAGGTGGGGCACGCTCGGTGTCGAAACTGGCCGTGTGGCGAGACAGGTCCGCAGTAACGTCCAAGTGTCGCATCGCGACCGGGAGGCATCGGCGAGGCCCATGAAGCCGGGGCCTCGATTTTGGCGCCACCGCCTCGGCAGTGACAGTTGACAGTGGCAGCGGGAGCCGGACCGCGACTGGTGGTCTGGCGGATCTGCGAGGGTCTCCACTCTGATTCGGAAGTGGCGACTGGAACGTGAGTGCAGCGTCCTGCCCTAGGAGGTGGCGGTGGGCACCGGAGGAGCGCTGCAGGGGGAGGCGCCCGCCGACGCGGGCTGCAGCTCGGCCGAGGAGACATCCGCCCTCGCGGCAACAAGGAAAAACAACGGACATTCTGAGGGAGGGTGAAGCATCGGCCTGCCTCAAACATCGAGAGCGGGGTAGTGGCGGCGGGGGGCCCCCCCTACGGTGGTGATTCTGGTGAGGGGCCGACTTGGTCCGCACGGCCCAGCTGGGTCACAGTAGCGGGGGGTCAGACGGCTTGCTGGGGATCTGGTGTCTCGGGGGCTGGATCGGGCCCCGGCGGGGAGAGCAAGCGGAGCCCGCCGCAGAGTAGCGACAGAGCAGGATCCCCCGCCCTGAGAGCATCGGGGGCAGGGCGCTCCGGTGTGGCCTACACAGCCAAGACCTCGATTTTGGAGGATCCGGGCGAGAGTGGATTTGCCGGAGCCGCAGTGAGAGAGGCGCTGCCTTGGGGCCTGCTCGGGGGGCAACGGAACACATCGAGCCCTCGCGGTCCCTGCCGGGTGCCAGCGGTGTGGGGTGCTACACGATGCAGCTGTGCTGGGCCTGAATTCTGGTGTGGCCTGTGATGTGCATCGCCCTGTCGTGCTGCACTTCTATCGCAGCGGAGGGACAGCGTCCCGGAGGAGGAGACAGGGCCTTACCCAGTGTCGTGTGACGGCGGAGACAAGCGGTGAGTGCGGTGCCATCGCTGGGGATTCGGGGGTCAAATTGGGCCCCGGTGGGGAGGTGATCGAGATACCTTGAGGCTGGAGGAGGCCCGCAGAGAGTCAATTTGGGCGAAGGGTGCCTCCGCCAGGGCCCCTGAGACAGTGGAGCACACGGCTGGCAACTGGTCTGCTGAAGTACTGTGACAGTGCGTGAGGGTGCAGAAGGAGAAGGGATAACTGCTCATAGCGCTGGCAACGGCCTGTTCACCCCTAGTCTGTGGCCGACAATAATTCACCCACTGGGAGGGTACATAGAGACTCAAATATCTGCAGTGGAGGACGATGAATCTACCCTTAAACGGAAAGTCACAGAAAGTGCAGAAGGGCTTGGTCCTCAGGGTAGAGGACACGGAAGGACGGGCCCGACGCAACAACCTGCGCTTTGTTGGCTTTCCGGAAGGATGTGAGGGTGGTCAAGCGGAGTCCTTCTTGGCGCAATGGCTGGAGAGCTGGATCCCGGCGTACACTCTATCTAGATGCTTCGTGGTGGAGAGAGCTCATCGGGCGCTGGTGCAGAAGCCCCCGGTCGGAGCGCGCCCGAGACCGATCATTGCCAAATTTCTGAACTATGCAGACCGGGATACTATCCTGAGGCAAGTGAGATCTAAGGGTACACTCACATACAACAATGCCTCCATTATTATCTTCCCGGACTACACAAGGTTGGTGCAGCAGCAACGCCAGTCCTTCACTGCAGCCAAGGCCCATGTCCGCGTCCTAAAACTTCAATATGCGCTGCTCTATCCAGCGCGGCTATTGGTGGTCTACAAATCTCGATCGCTGTTCGTCGACACCCCGGAAGAAGTGTTTCAGTGGACTGATGAGACTGTGAAAATTCGGCTTAACACTGCCAAAGAAGGAGAATCGGACTCTTCATCGAGTGGATTAGTCCGGGAGGGTCTACGGAGTCAGCGTCGTCGACGCAGAAGATCGCGATCAGGCGGGAGCTCGGGCTTGGGCTCTGCCAGACGCCAAGATGACCCGATACAGCCACAGCGGCCAGGAGTGTCTTGATGACAGAGAGTCGTATATGTTTATCAGTGTACATGATGCATATGGAAGCCCAGGGCAATGTTGATTTAGGCTGGGAGCCCGCCCTGATCGGTATGGGAGGGTGGGTGTGACTGCCTGGTTCCGATGGGTTGTTACTGGGGGCTTCATTGGAGGATGCGGCGCTGGCTCCCCAGTTGGGTGCTTGGCCGCCATCCGTCCGCGACAGGTGCTACCACGTTTGGGAGGTGCGGGGTGGGGGGTGGGTAGGTGGGGAACGGAGTTTTTGAGGTGTTGGGGGGGGGGGGAGGGGCTTTGCTTGCGTGCGCTCTGTTGCCTATTGTTTGCCATGTACCATGCCGGTTGCAAAGTAGAACCCTTAGGTCCATTTATGCCATGCTGTTCAAATGCCCACTGCTAAGGAGGGAGGGAGGGCGGGTAGGCCCCGAGTCGCTACGAATAATGAGCTGGAATCTGAGGGGGAAGCTGGACAAAATTAAGCGGGGAGCTGTGTTTCAGTTCGCCAAAAGGGCGGGGGCAGATGTTCTTCTATTGCAGGAAACTCACATGCTGGGCACCAAGGCACTGTGCCTGCAGCGCTCAGGTTACACACAGGCCTTTCACTCTGGCTTCACAAGGGGCTCTAGTGGGGTGGCGGTCCTCATACACCGTAGAGTGCCATACATACACAAGCGCGCCTGGACAGACACACAGGGTAGGTACGTAGTGGTACAGGGGGAGATCGGCGGAGATAGTGTGACATTTGGTAGTGTATATGCTCCTCCCCCGCTTCAGTGGTCCCTGGCTGAAAAGTTGCTATCCCTGTGGAGTGAGGTGCCCGACTCTATGTCCATCGTGGGTTGGGACTGGAACGATGTTCTAGACAAAGGCTGCGATAGGTGGCGATGTGGGGCAGTGGCGCAGGACCAAGGGTATGAAGGAACCACCACAAGACTATCAGCGTTGGTCACGGGCCTTGATTGGCTGGACGCTTGGCGATATAAACACGGCGCGCGACGGGATTATACATACTTCTCAGTGGCGCGAGACTCGCTCTCTAGACTAGACTATATTTTTGTCCCAAGGGTGAGTGCTTCTTGCATTGTCTCGGCGGAGATTTTGCCGCGGGCCCTGTCGGACCACTCCCCGGTGCTCGTCTCGCTTCGCGTGGGCCCAGACAGGAAGCCATTCCGGTGGCGGATGTCGGCAAATCCCTGAGAGTGTGTCTGACCAACCCTCGGTGTATGGCAGGATGAAGAGATTGCACTCTGTTCACAAGCAACTTATCAAGCATTTGATCAAGGCCAAAGCTGCCTACAAGGTGGGCTGATGTGCATCGTCGTGAGGGTCCTGACTATCAGGTTGGGGATAAGGTCTGGCTCTCAACCAGGAACATTCAGTTCAGGTTGCTAAGTGTGTTTCATCCTCGTTACATTGGTCCTTATGTCATCATCAAGAAAATAAACCCTGTGGCTTTCAAATTGAAGTTGCCAGCTAATCTTCGTATCCACCCTGTTTTTCATAGTAGTCTCCTGAAGCCTGCCTTGTATTGTACACGGAGAGCCACCCCTCAGGTTCTAGTTGATGGCGGGGAGGAATATGAAGTGCATTGTATACGTGACCAAGTGGAGGCATGGAGTTTTGTGGTACCTGGTGGCCTGGAAAGGGTATACGGCGGAGGACGACTCATGGGAGCCGTGCGACAATGTTCATGCTCCTGACGCTGTGCGTCGCTTCCATGCGAAATTCCCGGCCAAGCAGCCTGGTCCTAGGAGGCACTGAGCAGGGGGGCATACTGTCAGGATTTGGGATCCGCGGCGCCTACCTAGCGCCTAATAACTACATCTCCCTTGAGCCTCCTCTAGTAGGAGGTACTTAATAACACCACGCTCAATGGCGAATGCGCGTTATTCTGTTTCCTGTTTTTTCTACCGGCGTCTCGGGCAGCTGCTCTCTCTGTTACGCGGTTCTCCTGGATTTGGTTTCAAGCGTTTCCAGTGGTTTGTACGCTGTTCAACCCAAAAGCGGGTGAGTTATCGGCGCGGCTGCGCCATCTTCGTTACACGGAACGCTGTCTGTCGGATGACCACGCGTTACCGTGTAGATCCGGATTTGCCTGTAGTCTCCACAGTGATTTCCATCTTCAAGCACGGCTGCGCTTGTGTATTGTAAAACGGAACGCTGTGTGTCGGCGGACCGCGCGTTACCGTTTGTATTCACCTGGGTATTGTGGAGAAGGTGCGGAGCATCATGGTGGGAGCTACATGCTGCCGTAACACTGTTTCTTATTCCTTATGTTCGAGCGGAACGCTGTGTGTACGTTTGCCACGTGTTGCCGTTCCAGAAAGTTGCATTGTCTACGACGCTAGTGGAGCAAGGTGTGTTTGGTGACCACTTGCTGCTGTGTGGCTGTGGATATCTTTGTATTGCTAATTACAACGGAGGACTGTGGTGGCCACTACGTTCTACCGGGTGTAGACCTATTTCTCTGATGTTGGGATTACCAGTACTTTGTGAATACTGGAATATGATGAAACAATATTCCAGGAACTTTATCCTTGAAGCTGGAAGTGCATAGATATGTTCTGTGTTCATTGCCGAACTCTATGGTTATATGCAGTATTAGGCAATCCTATCCTTATTTAAAGAACCGAGCCTTCTTATTTTTCCTTAGCTGGAAATCCAGCCTGTGTATTATCTGCACTATTCCTGAACTGCTGAGTGAGTGCTGGTTCTATGTGGGAGGTGTGTTTTTGGTCGTACAGAAGCTCTTCGTTTAGCGAGAATTTATGAGAGTAGTTGTTTGTTACAGGCTTTGCATAATCGGGTCTTTATGTTTATGTCTTTCAGAGCCTTTGTACCAGCAGTTCCTTCTCTTTCCCTTTTTTCACTCGCTTAATGGTTCCAACTCCCTGTATACTCAAATCAGGGGGTTGGTAACATTAGGAGGTGGACCCCTATGAGCAACACCCGGATCCTGTGGAGCGTATTCCCGACACATGTGGTGGTGGACGTGGTGGTGGACGTGGTGGTGGTGGACGTGGTGGGGGTGAACGTGGTGGGGGTGGACTGGACGTGGTGGCGGTGGACGTGATGGTGGTGGACGTGGTGGTGGTGGACGTGGTGGTGGACATGGTGGTGGATGTGGGGTACGTAGTGGTGGTGGACGTGGTGGTGGTGGACGTGGTGGTGGACATGGTGGTGGATGTGGGGTACGTAGTGGTGGTGGACGTGGTGGTGGTGGACGTTGTGGTGGTGGACGTGGTGGTGGTGGACGTGGATGTGGTGGTGGTGTATGTGGTGGTGTTGGAGGTAGACGTGGTGGACGTGGTTGTGGACGTGGTGGTGGACATGGTGGTGGTGGACGTGGTGGTAGATGTGGTGGACGTGGTGGTAGTGGGTGTGGTGGTGGATGTGATGGTGGTGGATATGGTGGTTGTGGACTTGGTGGTGGTGGATGTGGTGGTGGTGGTGGGCTTGATGGTAGTGGACGTGATGGTGGTGGACGTGATGGTGGTGGACGTGATGGTGGTGGTCGTGATGGTGGTGGTCGTGATGGTGGTGGTCGTGATGGTGGTGGTCGTGATGGTGGTGGACGTGGTGGTGGACGTGGCGGTGGACGTGGCGGTGGACGTGGCGGTGGTGGACGTGGTGGTGAATGGGGTGGGACGTGGTGGTGGTGGTGGTGGATGTTGTGGTGGACGTGGTGGTGGACGTGGTGGTGGATGTGGTGAGAAGTGGTTGTGGTGGCTGTGGTGGTGGACGTGGTAATGGATGTGGTGGTAGTGGACGTGATGGTGGTAGTGGACGTGATGGTGGTGGTGGACGTGGTGGTGGATGGGGTGGGACGTGGTGGTGGTGGCTGTGGTGGTGGTGGACTTGGTGGTGGACTTGGTGGTGGACGTGGTGGTGGACGTGGTGGACATGGTGGTGGACGTGGTGGTGGTGGACATGGTGTTGGTGGACGTACTGGTGGTGAACGTACTGGTGGTGGGCGTACTGGTGGTGGTTGTGGACATGGTGGTGGTTGTGGACATGGTGGTGGTTGTGGACATGGCGGTGGTTGTGGACATGGCGGTGGTTGTGGACATGGCGGTGGTGGACATGGTAGTGGTGGATGTGGAGGTTGTGGTGGTGGTGACGTGGTGGAGGTGGACTAGGTGGTGGAAGTGGATGTGGTGGTGGTGTATGTGGTGGTGGTGGAGGTAGACGTGGTGGATGTGGTAGTGGCCTCATGGTAGTGGTGGACATGGTGGTGGATGTGGTGGACATGGTGGTGGTGGACGTGGTGGTGGATATTCTGGTGGTGGACATACTAGTGGTGGTTGTCGAAGTGGTGGTGGACGTGGTGGTGATGGACGTGGTGGTGGACGTGGTGGTGGGCGTGGTGGTGCTGGGTGTGGTGGTGGTGGATGTGGTGGTGGTGAATGTGGTGGTGGTGGATGTGGACGTGGTGGTGGATGTGGACCTGGTGGTGGTGGACGTGGTAGTCGTATTAGTGGTGGTGGACGTGGTGGGCGTGGTGGTGGTGGACGTGGTGGTGGTGGACGTGGTGGTGGTGGAAGTGGTGGATGTAGTGGTGGTGGAAGTGGTGGATGTAGTGGTGGTGGACGTGGTGGTGGATGTGGTGGTGGATGTGGTGGTGGTAGACGTGGTGGTGGTGGACATGGTGGTGGTGGACATGGTGGTGGTGGACGTGAAGGTGGACGTGGTGGAGGAGGACATGGGTGTGGTGGTGAGCATGGCGGTGGTGGACATGGTGGTGGTGAGCGTGGCGGTGGTGGACGTGGTGGTGGTGGAAGTGGTGGTGGAAGTGGTGGATGTAGTGGTGGTGGAAATGGTGGATGTAGTGGTGGTGGACGTGGTGGTGGATGTGGTGGTGGTAGACGTGGTGGTGGTGGACGTGGTGGTGGACATGGTGGTGGTGGATGCGGTGGACGTGGTGGTGGTGGTGGACTTGGTGGTGGTGGACTTGGTGGACTTGGTGATGGTGGACTTGGTGGTGGTGAACTTGGTGGTGGATGTGGTGGTGGTGGACTTGGTGGTGGTGGTGGACTTGGTGGTGGTGGTGGACTTGGTGGTGGTGGACATGGTGGTGGACATGGTGGTGGAAGTGGATGTGGAGGTGGTGTATGTAGAGGTGGTGTATGTAGAGGTGGTGGAGGTAGACGTGGTGGTAGATGTGGTGGTGGTGGACATGGTGGATGTGGTGGTAGATGTGGTGGTGGACACGGTTGTGGTGGATGTGGCGGTTGCAGGTGTGATGGTGGACGTGGTGTTGGTGGACTTACTGGTGGTGGTTGTGCACATGGTGGTGGGCTTAGTGGTGGTGGTGGAGGTAGACGTGGTGGATGAGGTAGTGACCTCATGGTGGACGTGGTGGTGGCCATGGTGGACATAGTGGATATTGTGGTGGTGGACGTACTGGTGGTGGATGTGGTGGTTGTAGACGTGGGGGTGGACATGGTGGTGGACGTGGTGGTGGTGGACGTGGTGGACATGGTGGACGTGGTGGATGTGGTGGAGGCGGACGTACTGGTGGTGGACGTACTGGTGGTGGATGTGGTGGTTGTGGACGTGGGGGTGGACGTGGTGGTTGACGTGGTGGTGGAAGTGATGGTGGACGTGGTGGTGGTGGACGTGGTGGTGGTGGACGTGGTGGTGGTGGACGTACTGGTGGTGGACGTACTGGTGGTGGACGTGGTAGACATGGTGGACAATGTGGTGGTGGTGGACATACTGGTGGTGGATGTGGTGGTTGTGGACGAGGTGGTGGTGGAGGTGGTGGTGGACGTATTGGTGGTGGTGGACGTGGTGGTGGACGTGGTGCTGGTGGACGTGGTGGTGGTGGACGTGGTGGTGTGGAGGTAGACGTGGTGAACGTGGTGGTAGATGTGGTGGTGGTGGACGTGGTGGTAGATGTGGTGGTGGTGGAAAGTGGTGGTGGACATGGTGGTGGACATGGTGGACGTGGTGGTGGTGGACGCAGTGGTGGTGGACGCAGTGGTGGTGGACGCAGTGGTGGTGGACGCAGTGGTGGTGGACGCTGTGGTGGTGGTGGACACGGCGGTAGACGTGGGGGTGGTGGACATGGTGGTGGTAGATGTGGGGTTGGTGGACATGGTGGTGGTAGATGTAGTGGTGGTGGACGTGGTGGTGGTGGACCTGAAGGTGGACGTGTTGGTGGTGGACGTGGTGGTGGTGGACGTTGTGAAGGTGGACGTGGTGAAGGTGGTGGACATGGTGTTGGTGGATGTGGTGGTGGACTTGGTGGTGGATGTGGTGGTGGTGGTGGACGTGGTAATGGTGGATGTGGTGGTGGTGGTGGATGTTGTGGTGGACGTGGTAGTGGTGGACGTGATGGTGGTGGAGGTGATAGTGGTGGATGTGGTGGTGGTGGATGTAGTGGTGGTGGCCGTGGTGGTGGTGGACATGGTGACGGTGGATGTTGTGGTGGTGGGTGTGGTGGTGGTGGTGGACGTGGTGGGCATGGTGTGGACGTGGTGGTGGTGGGTGTGGTTGTGGTGGACGTGGTGGTGGACGTGGTGGTGATGGAAGGGGTGGTGATGGACATGGTGGTGGTGGACGTGGTGGTAGTGGACGTGTTGGTGGATGTGGTGGACATGGTGGTGGTAGTGGTGGCATTGGTAGTGGTGGTGGTGGTGGATATGGTGGACATGGTGGTGGTGGATGTGGTGGTGGTGGATGTGGTGATGGTGGATTTGGTGGTGGTGGATGTGGTGGTGGTGCTGGGTGTGGTTGTGGTGCTGGGTGTGGCGGTGGAGGACATGGTGGTGGTGGACATGGTGGTGGTGGACATGGTGGTGGTGGACATGGTGGTAGTGGATGTGTTGGTGGTGGTGGATGTGGTGGTGGATGTTGTGGTGGTGGACATGGTGGTGGACATGGTGGTTGTGTACGTGGTGATGTACGTGGTGGTGATGGACGTGGTGGTGATGGACGTGGTGGTGGTGGACGTGGTGGTGGTGGACGTGGTGATGGTGGATGTGGTGGTGATGGTGGACGTGGTGGACGTGGTGGTGGTGGTGGTGGACGTGGTGGTGCTGGACGTGGTGGTGGACGTGGTGGACGTGATGGTGGTGGATGTGTTGGTGGTGGATGCGGTGGAGGTGGACGTGGTGGTGGTGGACGTGGTGGACATGGTGGTGGAAGTAGTGGTGGTGGACGTGGTGGTGGTGGTGGTGGTGGTGGATGTGATGGTGGTAGATGTGATGGTGGTGGATGTGGTAGACGTTGTGGTGGTGGTCATGGACGTGGTGGTGGTGGGCGTGGTGGTGGTGGTCATGGATTTGGTGGATGTGGTGGTGGAGGTGGGTGTGGCGGGTGTGGCGGTGGACATGGTCGTGGTGGACGTGGTGGTGGACGTGGTGGTATTGGTGGTGGTAGTGGTGGTGGATGTGGTGGTGGTGGACGTGGTGGTGGAGGTGGGTGTGGTGGTGGTGGAGGTGGGTATTGGATGTGGTGGTGAAGGTGGTGGTGGTGGAGGTGGACATGGTGGTGGTGGACATGGTGGTGGTCATGGACGTGGTGGTGGTCATGGACGTGGTGGTGGATGTGCTGGTGGTAGTGGTGGTGGACATGGTGGTGGTGGAGGTGGTGATTGTGGTGGTGAATGTGGTGGTGGATATGGTGGTGGAGGTGGATGTGGTGGTGGAGGTGGATGTGGTGGTGATGGACGTGGTGATTGTGGACGTGGTGATTGTGGACGTGGTGGTGGTGGACGTGGTGGTAGTGGGTGTGGTGGTGGTGGACATGGTGGTGGTGGACATGGTGGTGGTGGACGTAGTGGTGGTGGACATGGTGGTGGTGGACGTAGTGGTGGTGGACGTAGTGGTGGTGGACGTAGTGGTGGTGGACGTAGTGGTGGTGGTGGCGATTGTAGACATGGTGGTGGTGGACGTTTTGGTGGTGGTGGACATGGTGGTGGTGGTGGTGGTGGTGGTGGGTGGTGGACGTGGTGGTGGTGGAGGTGGGTGTGGTGGTAATCCTGCAGGAGTCTGCCAGCAGGCTGTGCAAAATTCAGCAGCGCCTCTAGGCGTTTGTTGCAATTCATGGACTTCACACAGAATTTGGCATCACGGTATAGTACACAATAAAAAATGTATTAGCACATAATTAAATAAGAAGCTCAAAAGAGCTCTTTCAGCATTTCTGGCAAGTGTGACTGAACAGCACCATAAACCTCTAAGAAACGACACCAGAACGGGTAGTAATGCGTCCAGTGTAGTTTCTGTAAGACTTTCCGAAAGAGACCCTAATCAGGACATAACTAAAACTTTCATGTCTATTTTACAACATCTAGATAGTAAAAAGACTGGGATCCAATGATTAAAGCGGAGGTGACACCAAAGCAGCAATATAATGTATGGGCGCATTACCTTGGCTGTTTAATCGGGTGTGATCTTGGGCATGACAGCCTTCAGCGAGTAAAGCCAGAAACGGCGGCGGGCGGGGGAGCGGATACCTTTGAAGTCTGATGCCGGCTGCAAGCAAACCAGCATGAGTGCGGAGAGAGGCAAATGGTGTGCGATGTGCACACACTCGCACACATGCACTGTAGGCAATCTGCCTTTGGGTGAATTTTTGAGAGCCCTTACTTAAGTCTCGCTGAGAACGCATGCGTGTTCGCTCAGCGAGACTTAAAAACAGGGATATGTACAGTTAAGCTCCAGGTGATTAAAACACAACATTGTTTAAATATACTTTTCTACCATACCTGATGCACTACTCTTATCCTTGGGTAAATCCTCCACTTGAAGCTCCCGAAAATGCTTGATGCAAAGTCTTCTATCAATTTGGTAAAGTAACGCTGGACAGAGGTACGTAAACTGATGTGGTGAAATAGGAGAGTTGATGTTGAGACCATAATAATGAAGCAGCTGTGTTACATTTAGACACTGAAAACAAATAAAAACATAAAATAAGCGGGTTGTTTTACCATTTGCTTATTTAGTGCATACCACAATAATTGCAAAGCCAGACATAACTGTGCAATCATCTGCAAGAAAGTTCAATGAAACACTGAATCGTGCTCAATTTAAAGTGCTTTACAAGAACCACTATTCAATTTAGTCAGAGCTCAAATTACACAGCTTCCACAATGCAAATTGAAGGGTTGCCTCTTAAATACTATATAACGAAAGAACATTGACAAGTTTAAGTTTTCCATCAGTATCCAACGCAATTCATACTCAGAGCAAAAATGGACAATATGCAGTTAGAGAAGGACGGGTACTAGAACATTTAGGCACAAACCTACTCGTTAAGAGGAATGGTTAACTGCTGCCCAATTGTAGCACACCGGGAGCCCAAATCAGACTACAAACATTGAAATCTTGTCCGCTTGTGGGTGTTTAGATCCCCAACACGTGGAGTCAGGTGATAGATAGGCTAGCTCCTTTTAATACATTTAGAATCCATTGGATTGTAGTATCTCAAATTCAATCTGGCCTCCCTCATTTGTTTGTCATGATTATGTAGCAGGTTCGTAAAATTCTCCTCCTTGTAGTCTACCTTCAGTCTGTTTGACCACCAGCTCTTATGCTGGAATGATCAGGGTTGGGAGTAAGTGGCGTCAATGATAATTTGATAAAGGCCTGAAACTGTTCCCTTAAAAGTGCCCCAGGCGTTCAGGGATTTCGGGAGGTTAATAAGCAAGGGTGTTTAATACCCCTTAGGCAGTGCGTAAACTGTTATTTCGAGGAATGGCCCCTATGAAGTTTCAGTTTATCTCGCGTTTCATTAAAGGTCATTAGCCTCCCTTCTACAATCAGCTGATTTACTGTAATCAACCTTTTGTGTGAAATTCAGCCCATAGTGGTACTCAGTGTCCCAAATCTTTCGTGGCTTAGCAAACAAGGCGTCAAAACTGCAATCATTATTGGCAGACAAAGCCACCTTAGCAAAAAGATCGCAAGGAAGCATGGTTCTCCAATCATATACAACACTTCGACCGGCGGAATACCTCGGCGCAACATACTCGCCGCACTTGAAACTCAAATTAATGGCAACAAGATTTGGGGTATTACCAAGCCTAGCGGAACAACCGTTGTGGAAATATAGTGGCATCAAATCTTGTGGTTTATGTGGGGAAGCCAGGCAAGACATCATCCATCTAATATGCGTCTGTCCTAATTTAAAAATGCAACGCATTGTAGCAGGGTTTCCGTTCTCCCACAGAACTGTGCATAGAGATCTAGAACCTCAGTGAGTTAGGATGATCCAAAAACTCATCTCAGTGTCAGAAATCCCTTTACCTAGCTAGCTACAGTGTCTCATGGATCATTATGGAATGATCCATGTCTTAGACAAACCAGAACATGATCTTTAGAATACCTCAGGAGTCATGGAACACATGAACACTCTTTCGTTATATAATCATTTCAAACCAAAACTGAGAGTCAAAGAACACAAGTGCAAGTTTGAAATATTTATTATTCAATGCAAAGTTCTCAAACGCAGTATCTTGTATAATACCAAAATGCAGATTATAAAAATCAGAGTCAGCAGCATAGTCACTAATCCATAGTAAGCAAAAGGTGCTAGCATGTTATAATGCAAAATCTATAGAAATCTATATCACCTATATTTCGCGCACCCTATCTAGCATATTATATTATATCTAAGAAGGTCTCATTCGGGCTTTAGCAGGGCGGCCCCATACCTCTCAATGTCAGTAGGAGCAGTTCACATCAACAGCTACCAGCTCTCTTCATGCGCAGCACCAAGTGTCTACGTTCATTCCGTGTAACTCTATCTTAAACCCGCGTAGAGCCCAAAATGTTGGCATCAACATTATTTGTTATGTCTAATGTGGTGCGAGGATCAAGCCTCCCAGCAACATTGTGTTAGGTTCATTTTAGAGTGTGCAGCTCTCAGTGTGCAGACAGTTGTACCAAGTGTACCAGGCAAAGCTGATAGCATAGAAATAACATATTATTCTCAAATAAACCACCTCACCGCTTCTAGGGTGAAGGCGACAACAACAAGTATGTGTCGTGTGCAAAACTGAAGCCGAAGGAAAAAAGGCTGTTTAAACATGTAATGCACTCATGCTAACTTAACGCAATATATGTAACGAAGTATCCATATGACAGCATGCGACTACTGAAAAAGGCATTTAATGACAGAGGTATTCGAACGTGTAGAGGTGCAATATTCAAAGGACTCAGCACAATGGACCCTCAGCTGACTTGTAAAATAAGGAAATTCTATGTCAGGACTGGAGGCGAGGATTATGCCTTCTTTCTCCACTATATTCACAACAGCGAAGATAGAACAAAACTACATTTCCCATGAAACCTTGGGAAAATGGAGTTAAACAAGAAAACCAGCAACACCTGGCAACAGCCAATGGCATACACATTGTCCAATCAGGGTCCTGGAAGCCCCTACATAATCCTTTCACCGTGTTCTCTCTTCCTCTTTCTTCGCTGTTGCACAGCAAGATAAGTACCTTCATTTTGTTTCCCTTGACGTTCCAGTTTTAAGGGTTTCGTTATGCAAATGTTTTTGTAAGCGCTGCTTTGTTAACTCCTATATAAGCGCTGCTTTTGTTACCTTCGCGGGGTGTACGCGTTTCTCGCTTAGCGCCGTTTTCGGCGGGTGAAAAGTTTCGGTCACGACGCGATTGTAGCTTCCTCTCCTGCAGCGGAGTTTCCGCGCGGAGAGGGGGCGCAGCGATTACGGGTTCTCCCGTACCTACACGGTGTATACTGGCGAGGTTCCCTGGTCCTCCCGCCTTTAGAGGGCGCGCGTGTAGGGCCGACGCTGCACGACGTTTGTTCTCTTCAGAAGAGGTTTAAACGTCGCGCGTACGTCAGTTTGAGAGCCTCCGGCTGAGGCAGAAAGCCGTTGAGGTGTATTGCGGTTTGTGCCCACGCTCTTGCATTGGCAATCCAGCGGAGCCTGTATTAGCAGCGTTTGCTGTCTACGCCGTCTGGTCTGTATTGGAGGGCACAAAGAATTAAGGGACATCGCCCAGCCGGCTGCCCTGAAGAAATAAGGGCCGTTGAAACTTTGCCAGTAGTCCCTGGGGTTGAACCCCGTAGATCAGTGGTCCTCCACTGCCTGAAGTGTGGGCTGCCACCCAGCCTTGCTGAGCCTTCCCGCCCCGGCCAGGGATATACCTCCCTTTTCGACTCCCCAATGGAGTACTACGACGAATATCAGGACGAAGAGGCGGATCCTCTTGCGGACATGCCCTGGGGAGACGCCTTTTATGAGGCGGTGGATACTTCCGTCTATAGGGCGGTGGACCAGGCCATTTCACCCTTGGAAGACAGGTTGACACGCCAAATTGACCAAGCTTTTGCGAAACTTTCTCAACAGCTAGTCCCTGCCCCGCCCCAGCCCTCCACTTCCCAAGATTCTCTCGGCTCCACCCCACCTAAACGTTCCCGTGAATCTGGCGGGCAGGGGGACGCTTTTGATAGATTGCGTCAGGCCTTTATGGCCAGCAGGCCTCAATCCATTCCCCCCGCATTGGACCCACTACCCTCTACCTCTCCGGCCCAGGCCCCCCCCCATCGGTCCCCGTCCCTGGGGCGTCACAGGAGCCTCCTAGCACGGCGGACATGTTGGTCCCCAATGATATTGTCCACCCTAGGTCTTCAGAGTGGTCCCTGGCCGATAAAGTTGCGGCCGATGTAGCCGCCCACATCCGCCGCCCTCTTGAGAAGGAGGCTTGCAACTGTTTGCGGGCGGAGTGCCCGCGCCCTTCCCTTGACGACAAGGTGGCCCTTACTCCAGAAATTGACTCCAGGATGGGCACCTTTCTTCAGAAGTTTATATGAGATCCTAAGAAGGGCATGGATAGATCCTGGCGAGCGTGCCAGGATAAGCTCCTGGACGCTTTGGGCCTGATCATCAAAATACTAGATATGGCCGAAGAAGCCAAGGAATCTGGTTCCATCATTAACCCCGAAACTCTTTCGGGCTGGGCACAGCTTGTGATGATTTTTATGGGCAACGCCAATTGTGCCCTGTCTACAGAGCGCCGCCGATCGCTTCTTATTAAAATCGACCCGAAGCTGGGTGATTTGGCGGATTCGGAGGTGGGGGCTGTAGCCCAAGGAGGCCTCTTTGGTGAGCCTTTTGTAAAAGAGCTCGGAAAATTCGTGAATACCTTTCAGTCACTGGACCGTGTCCAATCGACCATCAAGAAGATGTTCCCCCGTGTTTTTCGCAGGGCCGGCCGAGGACGGGGCCGGTCGCCAGCAACAACGTCAGACGTCTCAAAAAGGCTCCGGAAACTATCAAGACCAGTCCAGGTTCGGAAATTTCTACCCCACTCGTGGAAGAAAGGGCAAAGGACAAGGCTATCGTGGAGGAGCTGCACAGTCTAGCCCAGGTGAGAGTTCTCCCTTTTTCACTACAAGACACGGTTGGCACGGTTTTTTCAGGTGTGGCTGTCGATCACAAGCGATGCATGGGTTTTACAAACAGTGAGAGGTTTTCACATAGAGTTCGAGGGGACTCCAGTACAACACTCCTTGCCACGTCCCATACAGTTTTCCGCCCAGGACGGCCTCATTGTGGACGAGGAAGTTTCCTCCATCCTCCGCAAAGGCGCCATTGCTCGCACCTCTCTGCACCCCAAAGGTTTCGTAAGCAACATTTTCTTGGTCGACAAGACCGATGGGGTGAAAAGACCAGTGATAAACCTTTCCGACTTCAATCAATGGCTCGTTTATCGCCATTTCAAAATGGAGGGGATTCACCTTCTCAGGGACCTCCTCAGACCTTTCGATTGGATGGTCCGCTTGGACCTCAAGGACGCCTATCTGGTGGTTCCGATTTTTCCTCCCCACAGGCGATTCCTTCAGTTCCTCTGGGGCTCCCAGGCTTACGAGTTCACTTCTCTCCCCTTCGGACTCTCGTCGGCCCCTTGGTATTTTACCAAGGTTCTCAAGCCGGCGGTGGAAGCGCTAAGGTCCAGGGGTGTCCGGATGATCGTTTACCTCGACGATCTCCTCTTGATGGCGGCCTGCCTGCGCCGCCTTGTAGAACACCTGCAGATGGCGGTGTCTCTCCTTCAGGATCTCGGGTTTGTGATAAAGAAGAAGTCGCTTTTGCAGCCGACACAGACCATTACGTTCTTGGGATTCGTCATAGACTCGACGGCTTCCACGCTCAGTCTTCCGAGCAGGAAGGTGACCAAAATTTGTCACGAGTTGCGGCGTGTTCTGGCCAGGCCCCTAATCTCCCTTCGACAACTGGCTCGAGTGGTGGGCCTGTTATCCGCCTCGATCCGGGCTATTTTCCCCGGCCCGCTTCACTACCGGGCTCTCCAACGCCTCAAGGGTTATTTCCTTCGGATGGGGTATCCCTACTCTCACAAGGTCAGCTTGTCCGCGGATGCTCAGGCCGAAATCCGGTGGTGGTTGGATCATATGGAGGCGTGGAACGGGAGAGCTATCTTCGGGTCCGCCCCGGACATGGTTATAGAGTCCAACGCCAGCAGGCTCGGTTGGGGCTCTCGTTGCGGAGACTTTTCTACAGGCCGGTTGTGGTCACCCGAAGAACAGAAGTTACACATAAATTGTTTGGAGCTTCTGGCGGGGTCCTTCGCAGTGCGGTGCTGGACGAAAGATTTAGTACAGTCTTGTGTGGTCCTCAAGATGGACAATATCTCAGCGGTTCGGTATGTGAACCATCTGGGAGGCACGAGATCGAAAGCCCTGTCGGATCTGGCTGCCAGGTCTCAGTCACGGCGGAGTACCTCCTAGGCCGAGACAATTCAGAGGCGGACTAGCAGTCGCGCCACTTCCAGGACTCCAGTCTTTGGCACCTGGATCGGTCGGTGTTCGAGACTCTGAGCGACCTTTGGGGTCCTTTCTCAGTGGACCTTTTCGCCTCCAGGCTGGATTTCCAGATACCTCGGTTCTTCAGTTGGAGGCCAGACCCCCTCGCTGCGGCGACGGATGCGTTTCTCCAGGATTGGGGAACGGAACAGGGGTATGCGTTCCCTCTGTTCGCGATGATCACGAGAGTGACAGCGCAGGTTCGCAGACAGGCGGCGAAGATGGTGTTGATCACCCCCCTATGGAGGTCTCAAGTGTGGTTTCCAGTTCTTCTGGAACTTTCTTGGGATTTTCCAATCCTACTCCCCCACTTTCCCTCCCTCCTTCTGAGCCCGAGCGGCTCTCTTCACCCCTTAGTGTCCACAGAGTCACTGAAACTAGTGGCGTGGCGGATTTCAGGGGTCGCTGGGAAACCCTGGCCTTTCGAGATAAGCTGAGTTCCATATCTCTAAAGCGTGGGCGGACGGCACTGTCAGGAGATATCGATCGGCTTGGCTCCGATGGACTCGGTGTCTGCGACGGGGTGTTGATCTCTTGGGCTCGGACGTGGTCCATGTAGTCAATTTCTTGGCCCAACTGGCCTCCGAAGGCCTTGCCTACCGGTCTGTAAATACGTTCCGGTCAGCCATTTCCTCTGGTCATCTCCCTGTGGCGGGGGCGCCAGTGGGAGAGCATCTGTTGGTTTGCCGTTTGCTCCGTGGCCTCAGGCTGTCATTGCCCCCGGAGCCCCGCTATTCTGCCCTTTGAGATGTGAACGTGGTGCTTAATTTGTTCTTGTCCTGGCCGCACAATAGGTATCTTTCATGGAAAGAGCTGTCGGCGAAGCTGGCCATACTCTTGTGCCTCATTTCTTGTAGGCGAGTATCGGACGTGCAGGCTTTGGATATTTCTGGCAGGATTTTTTCTCCGGAGGGAGTCACGTTTACGCTGCTTCGACGCACGAAGTGTCATACCAGGTCTATTTCCTATCCTCAGTTTGTTGACTCTCCCATAACTTTGTGTGGTGAGCTGCCTTAAAGCTTATGAAGAAGCCACGGAGGATCTCCGTCCTCCAGGAGAGAGACAACTCCTCATTTCTCTGAGGAAACCCTTTAAAGCGGTCTCTTCCCCCACCATTGCTAGGTGGGTTCGTTGGGTGATGCAGGAAGCAGGCATCAACCTTAGCCAGTTTGGGGCCCACTCCGCGAGGGGTGCCATGGCTTTCGAAGGCCTTTAGTCTCAGGGCTCGGCTTGAGGATATCCTCAACGCGGCAGACTGGTCTTCGGAATCCACGTTCAAGAAGTTTTATTTCAAACCGATCTTGAATATGGCCAACCTGGTTGTGGGCAAGCTTTGAACAAGCATAATCCTCGCCTCCAGTCCTGACATAGAATGAAAAATTTCCTAGCTAACGTAACAGAAAGTTTCAATTCTATTAAGGACTCGGAGGCAAGGATTATCCCGCCCTTGGCTCCTGGAGGAGATCCCTCCCCGTATGTCAGTAAGTAATATGCTTTTATGCTTCTTATGATATTCTTGTATGTAATATGCTTTTATGCTTACTATGACGCTCTTGTCTGTTTACTTGGTTTCTTGCACTGTTTGGATAAGGCTTCCTCGGTGCCTCCTTTAGTAATGTGTTTCCTCTTGTCCTCAGGCTCGGATTCCAACAAGCAGGACGACTGATGAACGGTTGGCTGACTGTCTACGTGCTCAGAAAGAGGAAGAGAGAACACAGTAAAAGGACTATGTAGGGGCTTCCAGGACCCTGATTGGACAATGACTGTGTATGCCATTGGCTGTTGCCAGGTGTTGCTGGTTTTCTTGTTTAACTCCATTTTCCCAAGGTTTCATGGGAAATGTAGTTTTGTTCTATCTTCGCAGTTGTGAATAAAGTGGAGAAAGAAGGCATAATCCTCGCCTCCGAGTCCTTAATAGAATTGAAACTTTCCGTTACGTTAGCTAGGAAATTTTTCATTCTTACTGTATTATGAGACAAATTTTAAATTGTCATCATGAGAAGGACACTGCTGTTGCTTCATTGAAAATATTGAATTCATAAGCGGGTGCATGTTATTAAAAAAAATATCATACTTTTTAAATAATGTTTTATAGTGACTTTATATTTGTATTATGAAATTTTTATGCTTTTAATTAACTTAAACAATAAAGACATGTACTTGCTTACTCGGTTCTCATTGTCCCATTTTGATTTCTCATTTACCCCATTGGGGGGCTTCAATATGTTATTTCTCGTGTAAGACACAGAGACTCCCAGTTTTCCCCAGAAGCTTAACTTACGGTTGCACCATTGCCAGCTTCTCTAATGTATTGTGAATCAGGTATTGGAGTTTGGCTAGGCGGAAAGAAATCTAGTACATTTCACATTCCACTGAAACGGTTTAATCATACTTTAGAGGTCTGACAATCTACATTTAGATATGGTCAGGGCCTGCATCGCAAAAAAGTTTATTCATGGTGTTCCGTTCATTTTAATTAGCTGAGCTTTTCACTACGGATTAAAGTTTTAATGAACACCATCTGGCTATATCTTGATTAAATTTGTCCTTCACCGTGTGCTTCAGGCCTCTTTTGAGGAAGATCCCTAGCTATTTAAGGTTCAACTCTTGTCACTGAAACTGGTGAATTTCCATAGCAGTTATTGTGTTTGTTCACATCACGGGCATAGCTTCACATTTTCCCCACTTTATACGGCACCCATAAAACAGGGAGTGTGTGATGGAGCTTTTAGGTGCTCACTGTGTCAAGAGGATGTCACCTGGGTATAGCAAACCCTTGAGCCCCCCAGAAGGAGTCAAAATCCCTTAGATATACTGGTTTTGTCATTTCCTTGACTGTATGCCCAAGGGGAGTTTCAGATCAAAAACCCCATCTATTTCCACTTTTAACCAGACCTTAGGAGGGACAAGTCCAATAGCCCAAGGTTCACCTTTCCTCGCCATTTATTCAACAATATTGAGTATATACAGTCTACCTCAGGCTTACTTAGGGAATTTTTTATTATTAATAGAGGATCAACCTTCCCAACAATAGTATGGGATGCTATGAAAGCATATGTTCGCGGCACAATGCTATATGAAGAAGCATATACTCTGCATCAAAATGTGCGCCAACTTGAGTTATGGCATGCCATTAAAATTACACATGATGCTAAAGATGAACGCCAAGTATGTGGACAACTGCTAGGTATGCAATCTCGTGCTGAGCGCAGATTGAAGGACCAGGTGGCAGCTAGATTTGTTAAGTATAAGAAGCTCCAGTATGAATATGGGGAGAGGGGCAGCAGTGTAGTAGCATACCAAATTGCAGAACAAAAAAAAGAAGGGTAGAATTCATGCTGTAAAGGGATTAGACGGTAGGCTTTATACTAAACCTAAACTCTTCATGGAACAGTTCTCTCAGTTTTACGGTAGGTTATATAGTCAGTCACATGGGTTTGATATTGACAAGTGTTGGGAATATATCCAATAGTGCCATTTACCCTCTCTTACAGAGGAGCAGGCATGTCATCTGCAGACAGAAAGCTCACAACTGGAAATTTAGATTGCCTTTATGGCCCTGCCATCGGGTAAGGCTGCGGGGAGGACGCCCTCCCTATAGAGTTTTATAAAACATTTAGAGAAATGAGAGCAGAATTTTATCATGTTATACAATTAATTCAGATTACAGGGGCCATTCCAGATAGCTGGAATACAATATTGTTTTTATTTTTTAAATAGAACAAACCGGCCGATAATGGGGGTTCGTATAGACCTTTCTCATTGATAAATACAGATGCTAAATGGTTTGCTAAAAATTTAGCCTGCCGCCTCGCTCCATTGATCTTGGTGTAAGTATCCCCACAGCAGCATGGGTTTGTCCCTGGTACGGACACCACAGACCATACTAATACCGCAATAGCCACATTTGATACTGAGGCAGAATCCAAAATGGGCATGATATTACTTGATGTAGAGAAGGCATTCGACTGAGTCATTTGGGATTGCCTATGGGTTGCACTGCCTACTTTCGGTATACGGGAGGGCTTTGTTAACCTGATCCAGGCACTTTATAAGAGCCCTTGTGCCCGGTCTGCGTATGCTTGGAGTTACTCCAAGTTTTTTTCGTATTTAAGTGGGACAAGGTAGGGGTGACCACTTTCCCCCATCCTTTTCGCTCAGTGTATAAAACCTTACATACAGTCCCTTCTTTGGGATATAGGTATCCAGCCATGAATATATAAAGGTCGACAAATCAAACTGAATGCATACGCCGATGATGTGGCAATTTTTTTCCATTAACCCGGCAACAACCTTTACCCAGATCTTTCAGGAATCACGTACTTATGGTGAATTTACTGGCTACAAATTGAATCTGGGTTAAAATACAGGTTCTGTTGAATTTCACCCGTAAAGCCCTAAATCCAGGGGCTACTACGTCAACAGTTTACTTAGGTATTAGGTTGTGGTCTGCTGTTTTCAATATTGTAAAATTAAATTATGAAACTTTGCTCTCAGCAACCATTAAATTAAAATCATGGAATAAGCTGCCACTCACCATTATTGGTTGCGTGAATATTATTAAAATAAATAATGTGCCTAATTGTCTTCTTCTATTCAGGGTTATTCCATGGAGGGTCCTGGATTCCCTTTTTCGGTGACTGGAAGGCGCTATTGGTAGCTTCAGCTTGGGTTACAGGGGGCTAGGCGAGTTAGCCTACTTTTGAAATCTTCTTATGGTATGGGAGGGCTTTCACTCTCAGACTTTAAACTGTATCTTTGGCCCGCTTTTACTGGTTGCTTGGGTAGTCTATTGACATATTTTTTTCACCTCTTCAAACGTCGTGCTGGACTTTGCTGCTGCAGAGGGATTCCTGAGCTTTGTTTGTTTGCCAAGACCTCGCGGAACCCGCTTCGCGGGTCCCGCAGCGCTAATAGGATCTGCTGGGAGTGAGGGGCTGAGAGAGGATCATCACCTGCAGGCAAGGCTGCGAGCGTAAGGGGCCAGACTTCGTGTCCCAGAAGTCCCGGCTACCCTCGCCTCCCGCCATCGGGCCGCTCTCCTTGCTTGCCACGCCCCCCTCACAATCATTTAAAAAAGGTCGCTGTACCTGGAAGCAGCGGGACACCTTTTTCACCTCTTCAAACGTCGTGCTGGACTTTGCTGCTGCAGAGGGATTCCTGAGCTTTGTTTGTTTGCCAAGACCTCGCGGAACCCGCTTCGCGGGTCCCGCAGCGCTAATAGGATCTGCTGGGAGTGAGGGGCTGAGAGAGGATCATCACCTGCAGGCAAGGCTGCGAGCGTAAGGGGCCGGACTTCGTGTCCCAGAAGTCCCGGCTACCCTCGCCTCCCGCCATCGGGCCGCTCTCCTTGCTTGCCACGCCCCCCTCACAATCATTTAAAAAAGGTCGCTGTACCTGGAAGCAGCGGGACACCTTTTTCACCTCTTCAAACGTCGTGCTGGACTTTGCTGCTGCAGAGGGATTCCTGAGCTTTGTTTGTTTGCCAAGACCTCGCGGAACCCGCTTCGCGGGTCCCGCAGCGCTAATAGGATCTGCTGGGAGTGAGGGGCTGAGAGAGGATCATCACCTGCAGGCAAGGCTGCGAGCGTAAGGGGCCGGACTTCGTGTCCCAGAAGTCCTGGCTACCCTCGCCTCCCGCCATCGGGCCGCTCTCCTTGCTTGCCACGCCCCCCTCACAATCATTTAAAAAAGGTCGCTGTACCTGGAAGCAGCGGGACACCTTTTTCACCTCTTCAAACGTCGGGCTGGACTTTGCTGCTGCAGAGGGATTCCTGAGCTTTGTTTGTTTGCCAAGACCTCGCAGAACCCGCTTCGCGGGTCCCGCAGCGCTAATAGGATCTGCTGGGAGTGAGGGGCTGAGAGAGGATCATCACCTGCAGGCAAGGCTGCGAGCATAAGGGGCCGGACTTCGTGTCCCAGAAGTCCCGGCTACCCTCGCCTCCCGCCATCGGGCCGCTCTCCTTGCTTGCCACGCCCCCCTCTCTCCTCATTTGCCCACATATTTAAGGGAGGTCTCAGCCCCGCGGCGCGAGAGCGCGCGAGAGCGTCCCGGGAGAAGCCCGGGACAAGGGCGGGACCGTCTGTGGCCGTCCGGGGCCGTAGGAGGCCGGGCAGGGCCAGGTTACTGTCATTTGTATTTATTCATTGTCCACTGTTCAACAGTTTGTCAGCAGTGTACTAAGAGTGTAAACTGGGCCAGATAGTATACTTAGCCCAGTCTAGATATGAGCCATTCCGCCCCCCCCAGGCGTGGGTGTTTCTGTACTCGGTCCACTTGATAAATTTTTTAAGAAATCTACCAAGGAAGTAGATATGGATCTTCTCCTTGCTGAGAGAAGAGCTGAGCGCCGACGCTCAATTGAGCATCTAAAGAAAATCCCGCTGCCTACCTTATCAGACCCAAACTTCACCCAAGAAACGGCTGCCCAAGGGTTGAGCTCCATTGAAGATGATGTAACTGATATTAACCAAATCCCCAGTATATTTAGGTTCCCAATTATTTCCCCACCGTGTGTTAGTGTTACCAGCGGAGGCCATTTAGATTGTCCCCCTATTGATCATTCCAGCCTCATTGATTTAAACAACCCTGTTATCCAGATTACGGAATCCGAATCTCGTCCAACGTTGACCAACCAGTCATTGGTCTGCGTAGATCCTGGCGAGAATCTGTTAACAACGAGTGTGAGTGACGCTGGAACCAAGCCCGACAAGGCTAAGAGGGTTGTGCGCTCCCCACCTAGAAAAAAAAAGGAGAAAGGGCGGGGTAAAAAGGAAAGGCCAAAGCCGACAATCACCTCCCCCGTCTCTACTCAAACCTAACACTGAGCTACCGGTCTCACCCAATGCTGAGTTACCGTTGGTTGACCTACACGATTTGGTTACCCCTGAGACTGTTATTGAAGGGTTTAATGAGGTGTCCTATGCCATCCTAGAGAAGCTTATTAAATCATATATGTTACCATTGCTGGAGCGTGTTAGGATAATGGGCGACAAAATGGATCGCCTACTGACGTCTGTTGAGCTAACACATCCCCCTAGCTCTGATAAGGACTCGGGCCATCCATTAAACCACATGGTACAACCCATGTTGCTGGCAATACAAATACTATCTCTAGCCAACAACCTAAAAGTACAACTAATGTAGGCACTACTTCAACTAAAACATCGGCTTTGGCTGTTAAACCTCCTCGAGCAGCTAGCTCTGCCAAAGCGAATCCCGGGGGGGTCGCTAACAAACCACCTACTAAGGGAGTAATGCCTCAGGTAAAGAATGGGGTGGGCAAATCCGCAAACACTAACATTAAACACTATAAATCCCTACCACGGAGGAACAATGTAGATTTACCTCCGGATTCTATGAACTATGTTATTGTAATGACGGGTGTGCCACCAGTTTCGGAGGGGGATCGGGAAAATAATGAAAGCCTAAAAAACAAAGTCATTTTCTGGCTGAAAACAAATAGATCCCTTCCTGTTCATCTTAATGGGGATATTGTTTCGGTCAGAAGATGTAAGTGGGTGGGGGTACGCCCCAAGGATATAGAGGGGGATATAGTGATCATCAACTTTAGGGACCACAGAGTAGTATCCCATCTCTCAGATTGGTATGTGGGAAGTAATGAGGGAGGGATCTCCACGAGGAACCTCAGTTATTTTTATCCGGAGACCCTGATTAATCCAACTGATCAACCTCCTGCCAAAAATACTAAAAGTTCCCTCAAATGGTCCAACTTTACATCTAGTTTCCATGGACCCCAATTCAACCCTGAGGTACGGTACCACTCCTACACACAATCTAGCTAGAATAGTTCCCTACGAACACCGGGTTGGGCTAAGGTTAAGCCTCAGCCTTTTGGTCCATCAGCCTTATCGGACTTCCCACTCCATAATAAGACTCTGTACCCTTTGGGCCCTGTTTTTCCACAGTTTCAACAGCCCCCAAGTTTCTACCCAGCCTGTCAATATCCAAATAGGTTCACTCAGCCCAACGAGTATTGGAACATCCCGCTGAGGAACCTCTATGACCCACTATCAGGGCTGTCGTCTAATGACTGCCCAGCTTTACCAACAAGGGACGATGAGTGTAACTCTGATTGTATGGGTGTTGGAGCTGTCCTGGGTAATCCACTATGTACTGTTAAAGGTTTTGAAGACCAACTTCATTATAGTGTGAAAGGGTGTATGGTCTATTCAAGAGAGCCTGATATTTTGGCTATGGTACCCACCTCATTGTCTTCCAAGGTCGTCACCACTGAGAGCGTGAATTCTGAGCCAATCACCCAGGTAGGGTCAATATGTATGCCAATGGAAGGTACGAATAAAGTTGCCCCTGAGCTTGAAGAACCCCTTTCCCAGCCCAACGAATCCCACCCCTTAGACATAACTAAATCATGTGACCGAGAATGCATAAAGGGTACTACTTTGGGATGTTGGAATATAGCGGGAATTGAATCTCGCATTTGCATTCCTGATTGGGTTGATTTTATCTGTCAAGGCGATGTTTGGTCTTTTCAAGAGACCTGGTCAACCTCACCAGTGTTTCTTTCAAGTTTCTTGAACTTTAACAAACCAGCCATCAGAAGTCATAGAGGTCGGGCCGTGGGTGGCCTCACAATCTGGGTTCGCCAATTTGAAGGTGTGTCTGTTAAGGAAGTTTTTATTGACTGTCCAGATATATTGATAGTTAGTATCAAAACAAAAAGTGGGATGGATATACTGCTGATCAATGTATATGCTAGAGGTATCTTGGGTGGCAGAGTTTCAACCACCCTTCTCTGTTTGGATGACTTCCTAAGTACTACCTCAGAAGCTGGTCATGTGGTTGTTATGGGTGACCTAAACACTTGTTTTGAACCTCTAAGTAAAGACGAAGGTTTATTAACTGAAGCAGAGGATCTGGTTTGGGGGGTTCCTCAGCTTGATATACCCCCGATCAATAAGTGGTCCCAAGCAGCTACATTTATTAAAGGTCTCTGTCTGAACTGGGGGCTACGTGCCCTTAACGGACGAGTAAGCTCGGACAGGATGGGTAAACACACATTTTTCAATGGTAGACATAGCAGTCGTATTGACTACATCCTAGTAGATATTAAAATGTGGCCTGTGGTTTCGGACATGGTAGTCAAGCCACGTCCGGAAAGTGATCACGAACCTTTGGTAGCGTAACTGAAGGATTTTAGTTTTGCAGGGCCGGTTGCACGACAGCTAAATCCTGTACAGGAGGCTGTCGTACTTACAAATGACTTGAGGAGGGTTCGCTGGCCAAAGGTTTCTGTGGATGTGGAAGCACGTAAAAAGATCAGAGCCCTGGTTTCCAACTCATTGGTAGAAATTGATAAGTGTGAAAACCAGGAAATGATCAACACAAACATCACAGGCATTCATGCTAGCTTGTTTTTGTCTCTTAAATCACTGTTTATAAAGTATGTTGCCAATAAGGGTAGAAGGAAGGTTAGGAAACCCGCTAATTGGTTCAACGACGTTTGCCGACAGACCCATGCGGATCTGTTTAAAGCTTTAAAATCAAAGAACCCAGCCCTAATCAAAGCAAGTAGGAAGGCTTTCAACGATGCTAAACGCTCTGCCAAAGCCGCTTGGGATGACGAGCGCTGGACATCACTAGCTGAGGCCTGTGGCTCCAGGAACCTACAGCAGTTTTCGCACCTTCTCAGATGGGGTTTGTCACAGGATGATCGCCCAAGCCCCGCATCCGTTGAACAACAGAAATGGGTGTCCCACTTTGAGGAACAATTTAGATGCCGCAGCAATACGCAAGATTCCATTAGTTGGCCATTATCGTTAGATTCACTGGAGTTCTCGGCCAGAGAAGTTGAAATAGTTCTGAAAGCTATCCCTAGGGGAAAAGCGCCTGGTCCTGACTGCATACCAGCGGACATATTCCAACAGGACCTTGATCTATGGGTACCATACTTAGTGCGGTTGGTAAACGCACTGGCCATGGGTGCTAGGGTACCGGATTCCTGGGCAGGCGCCGAAATATTGCCTATTTTTAAGAAGGGTGATCGGTCGGTTCCATCCAACTACCGGCCGATCAGTCTTATTGACGCGGTACAGAAGATCATAACCCGTCTTGTTCTTTCCAGGATTCAGGCATGGATAGAGGAGTACGACATCCTTACTCCTCTTCAAGCTGGGTTTAGACCCCACGTGAGTACCCTGGATCAGGCATTCCGTTTCATGCTTTTGCATTGGAAGACGGTCACCCTGGGCAAATGCAACCTATACGCGGCCTTCGTGGACTTAAGGTCAGCATTTGACCTTGTCCCGAGGGCCGGGTTATGGAAATGCCTATTAGATATGGGCATGCCCTCCACCTTAGTACGACTTATAGTGAACTTACATGCACATACCTTTGCCTTTGTGCGCTGGGGCAAACCGGGTGAGGTGACGGAGAATTTTCCAGTGGCCAAAGGTGTCAGGCAAGGTTGCGTGCTGGCACCCGCCTTGTTTTCTCTATATATAAATAGAGTTACCAAGTATTACGATAATTTTTCCACGGATGCCCCAAGTCTGGCTGGAATGAAAATCACCTTGCTCATGTTCGCTGACGATACACTCTTGATCTCTCGAACCAGACAGGGTTTGCAGAAAGCCTTGTCGAGGTTCGAGAGTTTCTGCAGCGAACATGAGCTAGAGGTGAACGTGTCCAAAACCAAATTTATGATTCTAAGGGGGCATAAACAAATTAATGCCAGGGTTTCCATGGGGGAAACCCCCCTGGAGCAGACAAAGCATTTCACCTACTTGGGAGTTACCTTTAGTGAGACTTTGAGCTGGTCCCATCAGGTCGAGCTCATGACCCTGAAGCATCAGCAGCTGGGTGGGGCACTGATTAAGGAACATAAAGGTTAATTTACCAGGCCAATGTCCCCGCTTATTAAGATATATGGCGGTAAGGTTTTACCAGTAGTCCTATATGGGGCAGAACTATGGGGTGGTAGCAATTTGGACCCGTTAAGACATGCCCAAAATAAATTTTTAAGAATGGCAACAGGTCTGCCTCAGTCATCACCACTAATCCCCCTTTTCTATGATTTAGGGTGCCAACAGGTGGAGGACCAAGCAAGACTTCGCCCTCTAACATTCTGGCGTCGTCTATGGACAACACCGGAACTTCACCACTATGCAAAAGCCTGTTTGGAGGTTAGAAACAGCTTTGGTGCCACAAACATAGGCTGGTTTAGAGACCTTAAGGCTACCCTAATAGCTCTGGGGTATGGAGACCTGTGGTCCTCCCCCGAGTCAGCCATTTTCCCATCTAAAAAGGATCTTAAACAGTGTTATTGGGAATGGGTGACACACAACAGGCATTCGAAAATATGCTCGAGTAGCCTTACTGGTCTGTTCATTGTTTACAATGATACGCCCAAGCTGGAAAGGTATTGGGATATTATAACAAAGCCCATGGACCGCAAATTATTCTATCAATTCAGATGTGGCTCACTTCCTCTTGGGGATTTTACTAAAAAGTGGGGAGCTGACAGGACGGGGCACTGTCCCAAGTGTCAAGGTATTGGGGAAAGCTTGAATCACTTTTTGTATGTGTGTCCACTATACTCTGCCCCCAGAGCCAAATGGCTTAGGCCGGTATGTAGAAACCTAGGTACCAGTTCGGCTGGTGAAGCAAGTAGAATGTTAAAGACCAATCTGGCCCCTCTAATTGTTGTGGGGGTTGCTAATTTTTTGGGGTGGGCCTGGCTGCTTAGAATTAGGTTCATTAAAAGCAATTTAACGGGGACCTAAAAGATGTGATTGTTTAACAACTAGGCCCAGTATTCTGCTGAAATATGTATGTATCTGAGCGTTATTGTAAATTTTGTAAATATGCAACAAGAAGCTGATTAGCCTGTCAATGATTTAATACTTGTTTTAATTGCTTTTATATGTATAAATTGTTTTTTATGTCTTTTATGATGAACTAATCGAATAAAGACTTCTTGAATTGAATTGACATATGGTGAGCTAATTCAAACACCACTTTGTTATCAGTTTGCCTTGGGAGCGGAAGCTAGGTTTTATTTTCTATCGACTAGATGATCCCAATTACTTCAAGAGGTACGGTTTAAAGTACTTAAGGAAATCATCTATATTTGAAGGGGAATTTGTAAGAAATATTTCATCTGTTTTATCAATAAGTAGATCCCCATATGGGATAATCCTGCCTTTTTCCTGTATCTCCCGAGATCTAAACTTTAGGGCTTGTGCAGAATGTGGCATTACAAAATGGACCAACTATTCAATTGAAATAGTTGTAGATCTTTTCTGACCTACAGGAAGCTTATCAATTGCCTCATCACTCTTTTTTAAATATCCTCAGCTGCGGGACTATATGCGAACGGTTCATGGACGCATGGAGGGCATCGACTGCTCGGAGGCTTCCTCATATTATTTCAAGTCTGGTATTAAGCCTACTTACTATAAGCATGATGTATCAGCCATTCTCACAATCGGTTATTAGCTGCAAAATGGAGTAGACTTCTCTTATCAGAGATCTCAGCCGGAGAGACTCAGATGGCCTTAAATTACTAGATCGTTCAGTGCACTCCATTAATTCAAGCTGCAACAGTCTCGCACGTTATGCTTTCTATACTATACCCCAGATGTAATTTTAAAATGAGGAGTATCACCCACTGCAGACACGACAGAAAGAGATGTCGTAAATGTAAGCTTCTGGCTGCCGATGTCCTTCACATGTTTGTACTCTCTCCCCATCTACAAAAATTCTGGGAAGGTGTTACTAATTGTATGTCGCGATGCCTTGGTTTTCTGTTCAACTATCGGTTAAAGAGAAAACGATTGGTGTTAAAAATTAATTGGAACGTGGTCAGCAAAGTTAGTTATGATTATGCTGGTATCTGCCAGACTTTATATGGCTTGAGCATGGGTCGCAGAGGATGCTCCCAAAGACACAGAATGGTGCTCCCTTCTTAATCAAATATATGAATCCGAGCTGCTTTGGCT
The DNA here is from genome assembly GCF_964263255.1 of Lissotriton vulgaris. Lineage (NCBI taxonomy): Eukaryota > Metazoa > Chordata > Amphibia > Caudata > Salamandridae > Lissotriton > Lissotriton vulgaris. The sequence goes on along the minus strand of NC_141687.1, from coordinate 503,332,173 downwards.
AAAGAAAAAGGCTCCCTCCCGGTGCTAAACTTGGATAGGATATAGAAGAATTTTAGATCGGATTTTTTCACTGCTGATAATGCTTAATTGCCTTAATTAAATGGTGTAATTTATTAGGCAAGCAAGCTTTTGGTATATATTATAATCCCTCAGCTAGCGTATTGACCAATCTATGTGCCAGAAAGTAATTAATGATGGAAATTAATTGATTTTACTATCCCCGTTTGATTGATAGTTTCTGATGTTTTATCCTGTATGAATTGTACCGGTTTTAAAAATAAAAAATAAAAAGATTTTCTTGTTTTGTCTAATTAAGATTGCTAATGATTACAGTGCTAGAACAAAAACTAATACAGACACCAGGCACCTCTACTGTGTGCCTTGCTAGATGTTAAACAGCTGCAATACACCGTTACATGCTACCACCGTCAATGTGTTTTTGAGATAGAGCCAGCACAGTTTGGAGATAGAGGATTGACCTAATCCCATTCTTCTCACAATCCAGAACAAATATCTTCACTCCGAATGTTCGAAAGCATTTTTGAAGTCTAATGAGACCACTATTATTTCTTCTTCATCATCTGTCACCTGCCAGAGAGCATGCACTAAATAAGGTAAATGAGCTTCTGAAGTACAGTGTAGAACGAAGCTGACTTGATCAGTGTGGATGAGAGACGGAAGCGCTGCCTTTAATCTGTTGGCTAGGACGTTTGTCCATATTTTGAGGTTTATAGTTCGCACAGTTAAATGGGTCTTCATCTGGTATGAGGAGGAGCATTATCCTAGCTTTATCCGCCTCAAATAGATGTGCTGTGTTGTCATATATACCACTAAATAGCTGGCAGAGCACACTTGCATTTTATTGATTTTGTAACATTCGCTCAAATATCGTCTAATTCAGGTGCTTGAAATAAGGAGGGTGAGCTATGGCCGGTTGAATCTCCTACTCTATAATTAAAGCATCTAGTCTTTTAGCCATTTCAGGAGTCTTGCTAAGCAGAGTACTATTAAAGAGAAAGGAGACTTCCTCTTGTTTGGCATCATGACATTCTGCAGAATACAGTGATTGACAGAATGTGCTAGAGGCTGCTGGTATGTCCTCTGGGTGTGTGAGCAAATCGTCTGGGTCTATTTTAATAGCTGTTACAGTTCAGAATCCTTCTTGTTGCTTTAAGTGGGAGGGTAGCAGTCAGCCTGCCTTCTCATCTTTCATGGTGTCTCCATAGTTCAGCAAAGGCGTGTGTATTTCATTCAATTCATACTTCTGTAAGAGACAAAACAGAGATTATGTTCCTGGGCAACCCTCCGTCTTCCATCCCATGGCCGATATGCCTGGGCTCCGCTCCACCTCTAAAGACACAAATCAAAAGCCTTGGTATGTGGCTTGATAGCTCACTTGATTTTAACCACCTGTCATGGACTGATAATGTTGCGTAAAGTCATTCCCCTTCTCCCCTTCCAGGCGAGAAGAATGATGGTACAGGCCCTTATACTCTCGCGCTTTGATTATGGGAAAGCCCTATATCTCGGAGCTCCTCAATTTACCATTCACAAACTGCAATTAACTCAGAACTGCGCAGCTTGCCTGCTTCTCCAGATTCCACGGTGGCAATAAACAAGCATTGAGGAGTCATCATTGGCTTCCTATTCCCGCCAGGATACAGTTTAAAGCCATGTGTCTAGTTCATAGAGCCATCCGGAAACTGGTCCGGCTATCATCCACTCCCTTGTGACTCCCTATTCTTCCCACAGAACCCTGAGCTCCAGTTCCTTATGCCCGGCCGCCCCAAGAAAATCCGAAGATCCAGATGGGGTGGACGCTCCTTTACGTTTAATGCTGCGAAGATCTGGAACACCCTCCCCCTCACTTTACGAAAGGACAACAACCTCTTGACCTTTCGGAAGCTCTTAAAACCCCACCTCTTTATGACATCCCTTTAACATCACAGCTTCTGCTCTCTCTGCTTTTCTATCAAATAGTGCTGGGAGGCCTCAGGGTAGTCATGCGCTATACAAGTACAATTTCATTCATTCATTCATTCATTTAAGGCACTCTTAGGAGTGTATGTTGCCACACTGAATAGTACGAAAGGCTATCTGTCACTCATGAAGTTAGCTGCCTTACATATTCATTTACATCTTATAGGTGCTTCGCCCACCTCGGAAAGGACTTGTGGCACGGTAAATGAGGACTTGTTTTCTTCAATGCATGGTTTAAATTATTTCCTGCAACTTCCACTTCGCGTTTGGCAATTTTAGTTGGATGTACTGGACAGCCATTGACCCAGAGAGTCGGGGGATGCAAATATCTATGTAAAATAGTAATGCGTCAAGATCAGATGTACTGGTAGGTATGATATCTGCTTTAGTTATACATTGTCTAAGGGAGGCAGATATTAGGAAAAACTCTATCCTTGTTCTGCTCTGATGCATGCTTAAAGTGAAGGTGTAATCTCGGGTGGTGGGATGCATTATCTATAGATAATAGATCTGCCAAGGATCTATTAACAAGTGGTCCTTCATTAGGTCTGCTAAAAGATACCGGTCCATGGGTCTGGATAAAGTGTTATAGTCCAGCTTTCCTAAGAAAGGATATAGAACTAAGTTCCAGTTGCCAGCCAATATCACTTATTTTTTACATCAGGATTGATATTCAGTCGATCTTATGGAGGATGCAGGATCTCTCTCTTGTCTAGATGTATTTAGAGCCTAGAGTCCGCATTTTGTTGGTGTATAGTGGCTTCAATAAGTACATAGTCTCCTTCTTTGCCAATCCTTGCATGAGTCACTCTAAGCACTAGGTTTTTACAGCTCAATATAGCCACACACTTTAAGACACGGGTGCGCTGTTGTAGTTGTAAACAAAGAGGAGGGAAGGGGGGGGGCTATTTCCACTCGCAGGGGAGTGGGAGGTCCAGCATAAACAGGAGCCCCTGTAGCAATATCAAAGAAGTGCTGTTATGCTGTTCCTCTGGTGACAGATTCAGAGAGTCAACGAAAGGTTGTGTCCAACTTGTCCCTGTTGGAGGCTACAGTTGGAGATCCATTTGTTGGATTGTAATGCCCTCACACACCCTTTTAGGTGTCATGCTTCATCATATGGGCTGCTCCGAGTTGGACTAGGGGTGCAATGTCCAACGGGCTCCCTAAAGGACTACCTAAAAGGGTGTGTGAGGGCATTACAATCCAACAAATGGATCTCCAACTGTAGCCCCCAACAGGGACTAGTTGGATACAACCTTTCGTTGACTCTCTGACTCTGTCACCAGAGGAACAGCATAACACCACTTCTTTGATATTGCGCTGTTGTAGTACCATCTGGGGATTTAGATGCGCGGCAAATATAATGATTTTTCCACACCAACCAGTCTCTCCTGAGGTTCTTGCTCTCGTCCTGCAAATCAGAATCTTTTTGCGTTTTATGTAGGAGTTAACCCATTCATATTTAGCAATAGAATAGTGAAGGGCTTGATGGTTTGCATTAAGCTGGTATACACAGAGTTGGGTTTCAATGAGCCAATGAGAGTACTCAAAAGCTTGTAACAGTGTATATAAGAAACTAGTGATGTGCAACATGGTAGGCCTGGACCAGTGGTGCATTGTGTAGGCCAAGTACTATATGGGCCAAAGCAGAAAACCTCTAAAATGAACTGGCATATTTGGCAGGAACTGGTATCCCTGTTGAATGGAATATATTCTGTACCCCTGTCAGCGACTAAATCTTGGTGTTGTTCAGAGATAATCTGTTGTCAGGTGCGACAGCTACAACCCATAAAAGTGGTTGATCCCTCACAGCACCTTTATGGCATCTGGCAGGTATTTTCCTCCCCTTGGTGGTTGGGCGATAGAGGTTTTTGACCTTACCAAGACCTTGGGTGCAAGAAGTTGAGGTTCCTGTGCAGTATTACTATGCAACGATTACGGAGACTGCACAACTGTGGCTTGGGCTACTCTGACATGATAATTATCAGTGTCCACAATATTGCCTGCAGTGTGGCACAGCATACGTTGTCACCTGACATCCTGATATTAATCGCCTGTAGAGCCTCTAACTCAAACACTTAGAAACAGCTATATTAGGTTTGAAAGATGTTTCAAGGGACCATATGTCTGGGTCATGATTAGAGCCAAACACGTGTGGGTGGCTTATTTCCATTAGATTTCAGGACGGATCTGGATTTGTCACTTAGCACGAGTTTAGAGTCTCTGGTCTTATCTTTCAGTCCTGATGTCCAGATTCTGGTCGCTTTGCCCAGCCACTCTGATCTGTCTGAGGGTCCTCAGAAGGCGTTGATTGTGTCGGTCGTGGGGCCATGCCCCTGTGTGACTGTCCAATGTTATCTAGAAACTGTTTCAGATGGCCCAGATCATTGAATTCTTTTGTGCGACCATCTTTAAAGATTAGCATAATCGCCGGGTCTAACAGTCCATAGGGGGATGTCCATACGTTGGAGTCTAGGGCTAACAGAGAGGAATCGCTTTCATTTGTTCATAGTTTCCTGTGAGAAGTATTGGTTGACAATAATGTAGTGACTCTAAAGAGAGAAGGTGCCTTGTTGCTTGGCTTGAATAATGATGGTCAGTGCTTGTTGGTAATGCAGGAAACAGATTAGGAATTCTCTTGGGGTGTCTGATTCTGTAGGCTAGTTATAGTTCCAATGGTGAGAAAAATCCAGTTTTGTGATTTTCATATACATTTTAACATAAAGGCCGTGGGCTCCTTCCATCACTTCCGGGATACCTGACAAGCGAACATTGTCCGGCGTGCTTATGTCCTCCGAATTTTGTTATTTTGGCTTGCATGTGCAAGCAATCCTGCTCCCAGTCCGTGGGATCTGGTATGGTTTGTTCAATATTGCGTAGCCAGTTCTTAGTCAAAATGAGGCATGTTTTAAAATTGGAAAGATCCGACCTAACAGAAATAACTTCAGACAAGGTCTTGGAGGAGCTTTCAATTCTGTTGATTCTTTAAGGGTGGCAAGTCAATTTAAAAGAGCTTTATTTCGACAGTGCATGCCATATAAGCAATATAAAAAATTAAAAACATAACATTTCCATACGGAGATTTAACATAAAACCCAAAACACAATATGAATATAACATGGGTTGTCGTCCTGTTAACCAAGATAGATCCTTCTGAATTAAAGTACATTATTTTGGCATTAAAACAGCTAAATTGTTGTCTTGGATCTTATGACCCACATCCATCCCAAGAACTTGGCAACAGAGATTGCATATTGCGGGAAAGAATCTAAGTACAGTATTTTCAGCAAAGCACTGCTACTTCTGGTACCCAGATTCTTGCAAGTCGACTTCAGCTATTTTTAGGTTTCGGGCCTAGAGTACACTGCGCAAGTAGTGTCACGCAGCCAGAGTCCTTTTCCAGGGGTTTTGAAAATGGACCTGGAAATTCCACGTAGCTCGTGCGTGTTATTTCCTAGGTCCATTTTCATTGGCCTTGGCGTGCGTGTACTTTTAAAACAGAACACGCAATAGGCCATGGGCGGTCGCGTAGCTCCGCCCATGACCTACTGGTCTCTGTAACGCGCACCAAAGGCCATATGTCATCAATTATCGCGCCCGTCAAGGCCGCGATAATTGAAGACATATGCTCACAGTGGCGCGCGCGCACCACTCACAAGCTTTTTCTCCATAGTTTGTGTCTCTGAAGTTTGCTCAGCCTTTACACACCGCTAGGAGAACAACGTCAGAAACCGCACAAGTCCCGCCCCCTAAAGCCACTACCTCCTCCCTGTTTTCAGCGCAACAGAGAGTTTCTCTGTGACGTAGTTTCCGGCCGTCTCCTGGTAACGGCAATGGCTTCCCAAGCTGAGCTCCGGGCACTGTAAACGGAGGGACTGATACGGCCGCTGCACCTGGATCTTTCATCACAGTAGGAAAGCAGACGGGAGTGCTTTCGCACTACAGGTAACAAGATCTTGTGGAGTCGGGCACTAGCTGCGCAAGCACTTCCATAGCTCGCTGGAGCAACGCACTAGAGATCTCTTTGTTACTGTCACAAGGGTGCAGTGCTTCATTATTATCATATGAGGTGCTTAATTCTCTTATCGATTCACTTACATTGGTTCTTGCAGGTCGAACTTGTATGTCTCACAAACGGGTTTTTAATAAGCTTGTTATTGTGTCTCTCGGCTGCCGCCTGGCAACGCCCGCGCGTCCCGCTCCCGGTTCCACGCGAGCCCGGGGGCCTCTCCTGCCCGGCGCACTCAGTCAGGAGCTGCCGGGTCGAGGCCGCCTGCAATCATGTTATCCACCCAGGTTCCCTTCTGCGGCCGGTCTCGTAATAAATACATCAGCCTCCCTCCCCTCAGACTGTGATGGGCTGCCTCAGGCCGTCCGGCCCCGTTATTCACAACCACATGTCTGTCTCCTTTCTCTTTGCAGATGAACAGAGACGTTCAGAAGCCGCAGTTTCTGTAGCAGCTGAGGTACCTGCGGGAGAGATGCGACACTCAGGCGGAGAGAGACCGGTGCGACCTGTTCACTTCCGAGTCCTCCTAATTTTAGAGAGTGGAGGGGGGTGAGGGTGTGAGTCTCTAAGGGGGGCTAACTTTGAATACTGCAAACGGGCATGGGGTGCACGTCGTGATGGTTTCATTGAAAGTGAACCGTAAACGTCAAATCTCAGCGACGGGTTCTTGTTTGCTGCTCCTCTCAGCCGTATCTCCCAGTAGGACACAGCCCTCTTTTGCCCAGAGTGTGGGGGCTCAGGTCGTTTTATCTCCTCATTTTCTAAGATATGTTAGGTTTAGTTATCTAAAATGGGCGCAATGTGGAAGTGTACACGGACCGGTGTGCATTTCTCTATAATGAAAAACTGGAAACATGCAATGAAATTAACATAAAACAATATAGTACAAAGTATTGTGGGTATGCATATATAGCACGAAGTAGTGGTTTGGTACCTCTTTGAAAGCATTGCTTTTCGTGGACGCTCTTCCTTAACCTTTCCGTAGTTCCACTTCTGATTTCACTGGCAATCCCACTTCCGGGTCCACATGCCTTCCTCCAGTAGTGCTCCGGCTAAACTCTGTCAGCTGTGTAAAGGGAGCATTCATCCGTATCAGAGTGCTACAGAATAAAGCCTGTCTGAGAACGTTAGAGCCCGGACCCAGCAAGCTCCGAGCCCGCCTCCTTTGCTCGTGTTGGCTTTGTTGTTTAAAATGGTAAAAATGCTTCTGTTCTGGAATTATGAGACTGCGAAATAACTATACTGGGTCTCTTTCACGTTTACCGCAAAGGCAGTGAAGGGTGCCACCCCCTTTGCTCGTGTTGTTGGAAGGACCTTTCGGCTCCTTCACCTCAAATGTATTGTACTCAGTTCCACTCTGGCCTTCCTTTTTTAAATTTTTTTTAAACCTCATATATCGCACCAACTCATGTCTGCTTATATTGGGATTGTCGAATTGGGGTCCATGTACTTTAGCTCCATATGTACGCCAGGACCTGTCCTCAGATGCCTTCAATGAAAACGCTGGTATGGCGAGAAGGCAGATGTAATTAAGGGCGTGGCTTAAAAGCACCCAAGCTATAAACCTGTGCTTCACCTAGTGTGACGCCCACCTGGTATTTTGCTGCTTCTATCATTGCATCCAGATAAATGATACAAGTGACATTAAATCTACAACAAGCCAGGACGATAGGCTTTGACAGTGGTTGCTTGCTGCATGAACAACAACTATGGCTTCATTATTTACAATGGTTTATAACTCGACCCCTCTGTGTTCGCAAAGCGAGCAAAGTTTTTCATTAGTGTAATTAGGGAGGAGCCTCTTTAAACGTGTGCACATCATTGTTATTTTCCTAAATAAAAAATAAGACCCTGCAGCTCTGCCAAAGTGCCAAGTAGTACGAATGCATTAGTCCAATGCATTTCAGTGTGGTGGTGCGTATCACCACACTAAAATGCATGGTCACGCATTATAGCGCCTCCTCAGATGCCACATGGAGCGCCGCTATATTGCACATGATCCACGAGCTGCAGTGCCTGTGAGCGCCGTGCAGGTGAGTCCCGGTGGGAGGTGGTGTGGGCCAGTGACGCACGTCCGGGGCGGTAGGCATGGTGAATGCTATCCGTTACCCCGAGTGCATTTGGGGGTTTTAGTTCGGCTCCGGGGCGTGACTGCTGGTGCTTTCCCCCGGTTCTCTCCGTCCATGGTTTGGCGGAAGCAGCCTGGAGCGCTGCGATCTGGCCCCCCCTCCCTCGTGCTGTTCAGTGCCACGTGCTAGTTGGCCTTGGCTTGAAAGCAGGCTCTGTCCCGGGGGGCACTGCCGCTTTGTACCAAGATGGTGGTGGTGGCGGAGCCCCCTCGTGGTCGGGTGAGCCGGAGGGTTCGTACTCGCAGGCACGGCCGTCTGCTTGGTAGGTTGGATCATCCTGTTGCCGTCCTGTTGCCGGTTGCATTCTTTCGCACCACGGAGCTACAGCCCGAGTTAAGTTGTGTACCGTGGGTGGGGATAGCCCTCACGGGCCCACAAAAGCATGTGCAAATGGTGAATGTTCGTGATGCAGGGCTATGCTTTCTTTGCGGGGTCTGTTGTGCCGGGCAGCTAGCCTTGATTCAGGGTGGTGTGCCATGCCGGCCATCCACCCCCTACCCCCCCACCCCCACCGCCCCCCTCTTGTCTGCACTTGGCCGCGGGCGAACGACATCTCGACTATCCCCGAATGGTTCACCTGCCTTCCGAACGCCTATCGGCCTCGTCTGGAGTCGGCCTCTCCCGGGGAGCGTCTGCCTTGTGATACTGTTAAGGTCAGCGCTTGCCGGGAGAGGGTTCGGCAGGCCTGGCTTTCCGAGAGGAGGGACACCGAATCCGCCCAGTGGTCCTTCCGCGGCTTTGGGCTCCGGGCCCGGCCCAACTTCTCGGCCAAGGGGAGAGGAGTTGACTCAACTGCCGGAGCTACCGATTCAGGTTCTGGGGGCCAGGGTTTGAGCCTTGGCAGTGGCTCAATATCAAAAGCACGTTAATAATATAGAAATATTCTCGTGCCACACACTTTCAATTTTGCCCGCCAGACCACCCCCTCCCCCCCTCACCACCCTCCCTCCGCTTTGCACACGGGCAGCGCGGGTGGGGGTCTGCAGCCTTGGGATGATGCGGGCGAGGAGTTTCAGGGGGGTTCCGGCACGTGCAGCCATGCAATCCCGCGGTGCTCGGGCACCCCACGGGGACCGGGCCATTCCTACAATTTTAAGCGTTTATTTGCTGCACAGTAGATGGCTCACTGTCAGTGTACAAGGGCTGAGAGTGCTTTTATTCAGGCTGGGCGTTCTCTGGGCATCCCATGTGTTCTGCTGCAGCACGCTGGGTGTATGCTTTTCCAGTCTTCTTCCTGGCTAGTCCCAGTGGGCCCTCGGGGTTCATGCACTGGTGGGATTTGCAGTACATGTTCACTCTTTTGTGTTCAAGTTCAGAACGTGGGTCGTGTTGCTACGCGGCTTTCCAGACTGGCCGGCATCCGGCCCCCACAATTCTAGCCTATCTCGTGCTTTTCTCATGCCTTAATTTACTTTGCAGACCGACGTGGTGCCCGCTTTTCCGTTCACGCTTTGTGGCCCCTGTGCAGCATCAGGAACCATCCCCTTGAGGTATGTATAGGGGGCTGGGGGTGGCATTATCGCACCATCTGGGTGGAGCTCGTGTCGGGCGAGCTGAGGATCACCTAGCGGGTAGCCACATTCTTGCCTTCTGCGCTCACACCGACTTTCTTTTGCAGGGAAAGAGCCAGAGTTCGGAATGGACAGCCAGGGATCCCCCCCCCTCTTCACCCAGACGCTCCAAGTCGAGGAGTCATTGATAGGACCCACCCATGATGCGCAACTGAAAGCTGTTATGGATCTGATAAAGGCCAAGGGGGTCGCTTGGGCAACTGAACTATTGAATGCCAGCAATCCCGGGGATTCCGGGGTTGGCCCGTCGCCTCCAGCATCGGAACACAAGATCATAGAGGAAGCTGGTCCCTCCAGGCCCAAGAGAGTGCATAGGGCCACCGAGAAGGACTTTCCCGCGGAACCTGCACCAGCCAAAGCCCGTGCACCCAAGGCGGCTAGAAATGTTATTGTGCACGCAGCGGCATCCCCCCCACGCCTGTCAGAGCACAGCCCCCACCGCCGGCTGTGGCTCATTCATCTGACTTTGTTACTCGTGAGGACTTGGGTAAGCTCACGAACTCCCTTGCAGACTTTATGGTCGAGATCAGAGCGGGCCTACGGGCACCCACCGCTTCAGCAGGGGCTACAGCCGGGGCTCCGGGAGATGGGTTCGGGGCACCTGCAACTGCTGTCCAGCTCTCAGCTCACACAGTGGTCTCACAGGTGTGGGGTGGGCTCCCTGACCCGAGTGGGCCTAGCACTGGTAGCGCAGCGAACATCCTTCCATATTCCCCCGCCCCGGTTGCTTTGGGCGTTCTGCCAGGCCCAGCTTCTACCGCGCTCCCCTCGCCAGCATTGCCCTCCGCCACCCCGGCTTGTTAGCGCCTACTGCTGCCCATGCTCCCCCTCCCAGCCTGGCCATTCCAGCCCCCTTGCCAATCATGACTATGGCACCCTTGTTGTCAGGCAAGTGCTCCCTCGCATGGCAGGTACCCCTGGCTGCCAAGGAAGGCATCTGGCGTAGGGAGTTCATTGACATTTTCTCCCTCCTCATGCTTGGGGCCGAGAGGGTGGACATCAGGAAGAAGGGGGGCAAGGAGGAGGACAAGAAGATTCGCTTTCAGGCCTGGCCTGAGAAATCCATTAAGAACTGGAGACAGGCTTTTTCAAACCTAGCGGCAGTCATTACAGAATGTTTCCTGAGCAGGCTCCGGGACTCTTCCAGTATGCTAATGTCATAACGGAGAAGGCCGAATCCTCTGCGGGTATGGGTTGGTACAGGTATGACTGTGAGTTTAGAAAGAAGATGGCCGTTTGTCCAGAATTAGATTGGGATCAGATGGAGATAAGGCTTTGGATGCAGCACATGGGCAAAGGTAGGTCAGATGTGGCGGACAAAGGTAGCACTCTCGAGAAGAAGGGGGAGGCAGTTAAGGGCCTGATCCTTGAGAGGAAGGGGCACTTCAAGCAGCCCTTTCGATGGGGACGTGGTGGGGTGGGCCTCCACAGACAAGGGTTCAGAAAGCGCTCTTCAGCAACGTGCAGGTTGTACAACGGAGGTAATTGCACTTGGGGCAAGGCCTGCAGATTTGCGCACTCCTGCAGCAAGTGCAGTGGTTCCCATCCTGCCTCGTCTTGCGACAAGCGCGAAGCCGCAGCGGGCCCTGCCAGCAGAGATAAGTAAATGCCTTTCCCCACCCGGGCTCCCCCCCTGCTTCCCCACTCTGCCCTCTCCTCGCCTTTCTCCTCTCCCCGCGCAGGTCGCATCCATCATTGCAGCGGCCCCAGTCCCCGAAGGTTCCTTACAGTCCAAAGGCCCAACCCGTGATCATTATCTCCAGCCTTCTGTCTCTCCTGAGGAGCTATCCCAACACCAAGGATAGGGCCATCTTGGCGGAGGGCTTTTTCGAAGGCTTCAAGATCCCGTTGGTAAGCAGGGATGCCGAGAACTTGAAGTCGGCTAGTGACCTCCCAGCTGTGGTGTGCGAGAAGATAAGCAAGGAACTGGCCTAAGGGAGGGTGGCTGGCCCGTTCCAATCCCCGCCCCTCCCCGATTTTGTGGTATCCCCCTGGGTGTGGTCCCCAAAAAGGAGCCGGGGGCTTTCAGGCTGATCCACAATCTTTCCTTTCCCGAGGGCAACTCAGTAAATTCCTGGCTGGAAGAGGGGGCCAGCTCTGTTTCCTACTGCTCGCTAGACATGGCTGTTGACTTAATCAGGAGAGCAGAGAAGGAAGCATGGTTGGCGAAGGCAGACATTGAGGCAGCTTTTAGACTTTTGCCGGTGCACCCTGTGAGCCAGCACCTATTGGGCTTCAAGTGGAGAGGGGAATTTTTCTTTGACAAATGTATGCCCATGGGCTGTGCTGTCTCTTGCGCCTTTTTCTAGGCTTTCAGTTCCTTCCTGCAGTGGGCTCTCACAGTGAGATATGATGTCAAGGCGGTGTCTCACTACCTGGACGATTTCTTATTCATAGGAAGGGATGGTACTCAGGAATGCAGTGAGGGCCTACGCTGCTTCATGGATCTGAAAGGGTAATTGTGCCATCAAGGGTTTTTGTTAAACTGTTGAATATTCAGAATTATATATTATTTTGTGGTCCTAAACATTTGACATCACTGATGCACAATTTGTGTCAGACAAAGTTTTTAGACAAATAGAGCTAATACCAGACGGTAATAAAAAGAGAGAGCAATAGCAGGGTGTATGGAAAAGTTCTGTTTGTTTTAATTATTCACAAAACAAGAATAAAATATACATGGGTATACCATTTGTTGCAAAAGCTACAATAGGAAAAATATCAATAAAACAGCCTATTTGCAGCAATTGTTGTAGCTTATCCACCTATTTACAGATTCTATCATTACAAGCGGTGGAACAAGCGCAGTCCACTGCTTGTAATTATTGATATTTTTCCTATTGTAGCTTTTGCAACAAATGGTATACCCATGTATATTTTATTCTCTTCTCTACACTCCGATTCATTGTTCCCGGAGTGTAGAGAGTGTGAGCGAGAGAGAAAAACGCCGAGTAGGATTAATAAGGCAGAATATTGAAGTGCTGGGTAAACGATATTTCACTTGAATACTGGTTGGTGTTCAAGAAGGATATAGCTCTTGAGGAGCGCGACTGGAGCCCCCGACGAAGAGCTACATATAGCTCGAAATGCATTGGGCATACACAGAGGAAATGTTATAATTTTCAAGAAACTGACATTGAAGTTTTGAAATGTTTTGTTAGCAACATTTGTTGTGTTTGATGAATAACAAAATTGTATTGTGTTTAATTATAATGCTTTGAAAATACTCATTTGTAAAAACACTAAAAAGGATTTGAAAACGCATTTAAGAGTGTCTAAATAATCATTTTTAGCGGGTTCCGCTATATAGCAACAGTGCGCCAAGGTTAAGTGTTGCATACACTTAAGATAAGGTTGTCTAGCGATAGGCACGTTTTAGGGCAGGCGTGCTACCTTAGCTGCACGCTTTAGTTTAAAATTTCATTAATAGTAATTATCAAGAGACAAGTAAGAATAAAATTGTGAGTGCTCCTCTTATCATACAAAAAACACTTGGGAGTGCCTTTGGCACCTGGCAAAACTGAGGGCCCGGCTCAGGTTTTCACATTTCTGGGCATAGAGTTAGACACAGTTGAGGGCGTGTCGAGACTCCCGGCCGGGAAGGTGCAGGACTTGAAACAGGACATTCAGGATTTGCTAGGTAGGGACAAAGCGCCTCTTGGTGTCATCCAGAGCATACTGGGCAAGCTCAATTTTGCAGCCAGAGTCATCCCTGTGGGCCGTGTGTTTGCCAGAAAATTAGCCAGAGCCACGGCCAAGGTGTTCAAACGTCATCATTTTGTACGATTGTCTGCTGGATTGAAGAAGGACCTGGTAATCTGGGCTGAGTTCCTGTCTGACATCAACGGGTCGGTGATTTGGCGGTCTCCTTGGGTAGACAGTCTTGAAATCAGCTTGTTCACAGATGCATCAGGAAGGGAGGGCTTTGGCGCCATTCTGGGCGAACACTGGTGTGCGCAGGAGTGGCCCAACGCCTGGCGCAAGCGTGGCCTCACTGCCAACATCACAGTGCTCGAGCTTTTCCCCATTGTCATTGCTCTACATCTCTGGCCAGGTCCCCTGTCCGATAGAAAGGTCCTCTTTTGGTCAGACAATATGGCGGTTGTGCAGGCCATCAACGGGCAAACAGCCAGCTGCCCGTTGGTCCTTTGTTTGCTTAGGGAACTTGCAAATAGGAGCTTGCGCTGCAACATTGAATTCAGGGCTAGGCACATTGCCGGGGTTAAAAATGTGGCGGGTGATGCTCTTTCTCGTTTCCAGTGGGACCGTTTCCGGGCGGCTTGCCCGCGGGCGAGAGCAGTGATGACCCCCTTTCCTCCGGCACTCTGGCGCATCTTGGAGTGAAGCAGGAGTTAAGAGTGTTAGGGGAGAGATCGTTTTTTTTTTTTTTTAAACCTTTATTGATGACAAGAAAAAAAGGGAGTACACAGCTTCACGCCTACAACCTGCGGCTGCAGGCCGGCAGCTACAATGAAAGAGTCCTGGGGGTATGTTACTGTTACAACACAACTTTTACATCGGAATGCTGTTACAACGCAGCTTTTACAACGCTGGTTCCATTACATTGGATGCCATTACAACGCAGGATATTACATAGCAGATGCTATTACAACGCATACCATTACATCGTAAGTATTGGTAAGTATATAATTTTTTTTTGTTTTTTTTAATATTATATAATTAATTTAATCATTATTAATTATAAATAAATATATTTATTTATGTTTTTTAATATTATAAATTAAATATATTAATTTAAGTAATTTTTTAAATAAGTATGAGTATAGGAGTATATGTTTTGGGGTACTGAGGTATATGTTTTGGGGTGTTTGGGTATTTTTAGGTTTTAGGGCAGGGTTTGGGTTTTGGGGTACAGGGGTATTTTTAGGTTTTAGGGCTGGGTTTGGGTTTTGGGGTACAGGGGTATTTTTAGGTTTTAGGGCAGGGTTTGGGTTTTGGGGTACAGGGGTATTTTTAGGTTTTAGGGTAGGGTTTGGGTTTTGGGGTACAGGGGTATTTTTAGGTTTTAGGGCAGGGTTTGGGTTTTGGGGTACAGGGGTATTTTTAGGTTTTAGGGCAGGGTTTGGGTTTTGGGGTACATGGGTGTTTTTAGGTTTTAGGGCAGGGTTTGGGTTTTGGGGTACAGGGGTGTTTTTAGGTTTTAGGGCAGGGTTTGGGTTTTGGGGTACAGGGGTATTTTTAGGTTTTAGGGCTGGGTTTGGGTTTTGGGGTACAGGGGTATTTTTAGGTTTTAGGGCAGGGTTTGGGTTTTGGGGTACAGGGGTGTTTTTAGGTTTTAGGGCAGGGTTTGGGTTTTGGGGTACAGGGGTGTTTTTAGGTTTTAGGGCAGGGTTTGGGTTTTGGGGTACAGGGATGTTTTTAGGTTTTAGGGTAGGGTTTGGGTTTTGGGGTACAGGGGTGTTAGGTTTTATGGCTGGTTTGGGGTTTTGGGGTACAGGGGTATTTTTAGGTTTTAGGGCAGGGTTTGGGTTTTGGGGTACAGGGGTGTTTTTAGGTTTTAGGGCAGGGTTTGGGTTTTGGGGTACAGGGGTATTTTTAGGTTTTAGGGCAGGGTTTGGGTTTTGGGATACAGGGGTATTTTTAGGTTTTAGGGCAGGGTTTGGGTTTTGGGGTACAGGGGTGTTTTTAGGTTTTAGGGCAGGGTTTGGGTTTTGGGGTACAGGGGTGTTTTTAGGT
The DNA here is from genome assembly GCF_964263255.1 of Lissotriton vulgaris. NCBI lineage: Eukaryota > Metazoa > Chordata > Amphibia > Caudata > Salamandridae > Lissotriton > Lissotriton vulgaris. Next base: position 503,316,784 of record NC_141687.1, on the reverse strand, counting down.
TTTAGGGTTTGGGTTTGGGTTTTGGGGTACAGGGGTATTTTAGGGTTCAGGGGTAGGTTTGTGTTTAGGGCTAATTAAATTATATTTACCATTTATAAATTAATTAAAATATATTTATTTAATTAAATTAATTATATTATATTAATTACATTTTTAAATTAAATTAATTAAATTAAATAAATTATTTTAATTAATTTAATTACAATTTTAAAAATATTTAAATTAAATTAATTTCATAATATTAATTAAATAAAATTAATTACAATTTATATTAAAATTTAATTAAATAAATAGATTTTATTTTATTAAATTAAATTAATTACTATTTTAAAATGTATTTTATTTAATTTATTTAAATTAAATTAATTAAATTAACTTAATTACATTTTTTTTAAAAAGGTATACTTACCTATACTTACGATGTAATGCCATGCGTTGTAATAGCATCTGCTATGTAATGCCATGCGTTGCAATGGCATCCGATGTAATGGATCCTGCGTTGTAAAAATTCCGATGTAAAGGAATGCGTTGTAAAAAAACGCGTTGTAGTGACACCAATCCGTCCTGGGCAAGATTATATTCAGAAAGGCTAGGCAATAGAAATTTGACACAGCATGCCGCCTACAACCCTGCTGGGCCGGCCGCGATGTAATGTTGGCATAACCTGTTGAAGTGTGCATTATAACTACAGTAAGGAAGAAACTGTTCCCTCCGACGATATCCCACCATACACAGTATGTGGATTATAGGACCTTGAGGTGAGGAGCCATAGAGTGGTACCTATTAGATAGAAAATCGACCTTCGTCTGGGTTAGTGTTGCTCCGCACCCGCTAAATACTTCTGGCTGACATGGGAGAGAAGGGGGAGGGGGAGGGACGGGGTATTCCATAATCAAATCTGTGAGGGTAATAGCGTGCAAAGGCCTTGGATGCAGTGATACTTATAACATGCAAGTGAATTGGGCAAGCAGCCTGGTATTGAGGACGCATCGCACATTAGCCAACCGCCGGGTAACTTACGCTGGCAAGATATATGGTCAAGTCTCCAACTAGTTCAGAGGGTAGGACAATGTCTTGGGTGATTCGCCATAGGGCATATTATGTAGTCTAGCCTATATGTAGGATGATACCTAGGCGGGGGGTGGGGGGGAGGACAGAGACACGGCTGGCTGGGTATCAGGGCCAGGTTTGAGTAAGGGAGAGGGGTTGGTTTAGTGTATTCCTCTGTGAATTCACATTTCCGAAGAATCCTCGCCCTGCTCTCGAAGGAGATATGCAGTGAGGGGGCCCCAGAGGTCTTTGGGACGTGACTTGTGTTGTAAGAGTTCAGCATAATTGTGAAGGTGATCTTGCCAAGTAGACATTGTGTTCAACCACATCTTAAATTTAGGCGCCCGGCCCCTACCCAATCTACATGCCACATGGCGTTTAGCTAACAGGAGGCCCAGTGCGAAAAATTTCCTATGTGATTTCAGCGCTGGGGCCATGTGGCCCAGCAGGGCAACCTTAGGACAAGGAGCGATATCCACCCCGACCATGTCGGACAATGCCCTAAATATCTCGTGCCAATATTCCGCTACAGCAGGGCATGTCCATGCCAGGTGGAAGAAGTCAGCACCCTCGCCCTTGCATCTGAGGCATTTGTCGTTGTCTCGAAGACCGAAACGGAACAGTTTGGAAGGGGTGTAATAAAGTCGGTGCAAGAATTTGAAATGAATCAGTCTGAGACGAGCATTACTGGTCACAGCATTGGTGTGCGAGCAGCTTTCCTCCCATTGTACGTCCGACAGCGGGGCGTCTAGGTCGCCGTCCCAGTCGCTGCGTGCTTTTAGCGGCGGGGGCGATGGGGCAGGCTGTGCATGTTTGTATAGCATAGACACATGTCTTGGGGTGTCCGTTTGTAAGAAGGTGTGTATGGGCGCCAAGGTGTCAGGCTCATCAGGGAAGTTGGGAGTGACCGCTTTAACGTTCTGACGAAGCCGAACATAAAGGAACGTATCCATTACTGAGGGGGTGTTCTCCCCAAAGAATTGGGCCGATGTACGAAATTGTCCCTGGAGGTATAGATCGCCCCACGTATGAATCGCCAATTTCGTGAGCAGTTTACGGCCGATCTCTTCACAGGAGACGCGCAGTCTTGGGTCATGCGCCAGGGGCATACACGGTGAATATAGAAACTCGACCTCCATGTGCTCTGCTAGGCGCTTCTAAGCCTGAACTGTGCAGTCAACCGTGGTCGGGTCTCGGTCTGTGACACGCAACGCAGTGTAAAGATATCCCGACGGTTGTACGGGCCTCATATATCCGTCCTCCACCGCTAGGTGGGCCATGAAGGGAGGAGGGTGAAACCAGTACGCAACGAAGTGGCCCTGGGCACAGTCGTAATAGCGTTGAAAGTTTGGAACATCAAACCCGCCTTGATGATAAGGTAACACGAGTGTCTTCAGGCTAATTCTGGCCTGTTTGCTACCCCATATGAGTTGCGATAATTGGGAATTGAGGGCACGGAAGAAGTAGGATCCAGGGCTGTACGGTATGTTAGTAAAGAGATATAGCAGCTTGGGAAGGACCACCATCTTGATCAGGGAGATGCGCCCCGCCATTGAAAGTGGGAGATGGATCCACTTAGTGATGGTATCGGTCAATTTATCCAGGACAGTGCCATAATTAGCCCTAATGAGAGCCTCTCGGTTTCTGGACACAATGATACCTAGATATTTTATTTCCTCAGTTTCCCATATTAGGGGGTAGTCCAGGGGAAAATGCACGGCCTTATCCGTTAAGGGGAATAGAGCAGACTTCGACCAGTTAATTTATATTCCTGATATGGCCCCAAATTTAGTGATTTCGCGCAGCGGGGGTTGAGGTTTTCTTGCGGCTTGTGCACAAATAAAGTCATGTCGTCAGCATACAGTGCAACGAGCATCTGGTGCTCCGGGTATATTAGAGAGCGGTGATTAGGATGTTGTCGGAGCTTAGCCGCCAACGGCTCAATGGCGATCGCAAAGAGGACTGGGGAGAGCAGGCACCCCTGTCTGGTACCCCTATGGATCTCAAAGGGAGATGAGCTAGAGCCATTGAGCAGGACTGAAGCACGCGGATTACAATATAGCAATTTTATCCAATCGAGGAAGCTATATGGGATCCCCATCCGTTCAAGAAGGGCCAGAAGGTAATCCCACTCAAGGGAATCGAACGCTTTAGTGGCGTCTAGGAAAACAGCAGCAGCTTCACAGCGTGGGTTAATGTGCTGCAGTACGGCCTGGAGGGTGCGCAAATTATGTGACGTCGCCCTGTTGGGGACAAAACCTGCTTGGTCAGGCAAGACTAGACGCTCCATCAGCAGGTTAAGACGTGACGCAAGTACCTTCGCCAAGATTTTCACATCAGTATTGAGCAATGAGAGAGGCCTGTAGGAGTCACAGTGCTCCGGCGGCTTGCCTGGTTTCAAAAGAGATGTTATAAGGGCTTCGCGCATAGAGGGCTGCAGAGTGCCCTCTTCAAGGGCCGAATAATAAACTTGCTGCAGTATTGGGGCAAGTAGATGGACATAGGCCTTGTAAAAGTCAATTGGTAGCCCGTCAGATCCAGGTGATTTGCCCGACTTCATGGACATGATAGCGTCTTTTATTTCATCTATCTCAAGTATATGGTGCAAGAATTTTTGCTGGGATGTGCCAAGCCATGCAATGGCGGTGTCATCCAGATATGAATACAAGTTGATAGGTGCAGATCATTGAGAGGTATAGAGAGTGGAGTAATGATTGGTAAGGATGCGGAGTTGTTCTGTGAGGTCTCGCTGCGGGATTTGATGTTCGTCCAGTAAGGTCGAGACATAGTTATTATATCTAGGGGATCTGACAGCAGAGGCGAGTGCCCTACCGGGCCTATCCCCCTCACCGAAGATATGCGCAGTATACTGTTTTCCGAGGAACTAGCACTCCCTATCAGCCGCATCAGTGTACTCGTTCAGCTTTTCCCTGAGTAGGGCATTAGATGTGTGTCCCCGGGCGTCGCGAGTCCTACTCTGTTCTAGGTCTCGGAGCTCGGATTCTAGCTTACGCAATTCATCGCGCAGTGATTTGAGGACGCCGCCCCCCTTAGCGATGCACCATCCCCGCACCGGGACCCTAAAGGCCTCCCAGACCGTTGTGAGATTCGACACCGACCCTATATTATGCTCCAAGAAGTCTTGTATGTCCTGTTCGAGTTCCGCCCTAAAGGCAGAATCCGTGAAATGTGCAGGGTTAAGTCACCAGCTTAAATAAGGGGAGGCCTCAGTGGGTATGCGCAGTGACAGTAGGACAGGGGAATGGTCTGAGAATGTCCTGGCTAGGTGTAGGGCGTTAACTAGCCAAGGAGTAAGGCCTGCAGATAAGAACACGTAGTCTATACGTGCCCATGTGGAATGTACAGCAAAATGGTGAGTGCCCTGTTTGAGGGACGGGTGCAAGTGCCTCCAGGCATCGATGTAGTGGTGTTCAGCAACAATAGAGGACAGCGTACGTTGGGTGTGGGAGTAGCGTGAGGCCTGGGGGTGAGATCTGTCAAGTCCTGGTTCCAAAGCGGTATTGAAGTCTCCTCCCAATACGACATGTCCTATGCCCAATGTTTTAATTTTACCCCACATTGTGAGAAGCGAGGAAGTGTCGTCGGTATTGGGGCCATAGTAGCAGGCGAAGAGGACAGTATGCGAGTGTAGTTTTCCCCAGACCATGCAATATCTACCACTTGAATCCACCTCTGTCCCAGCAGGTGTAAACCTCATCCCGCATCTGACCAAGATCGTAACCCCCCTGGCATAGTTTGAGTAAGAGGAGAAAACCTTGCATGAGGCCCACCTGGACGCAAACAGGGGAGAACTATCTGGCAGTAGGTGTGTTTCCTGAAGCATGGCTATTGATACGCCCTGCCTGTCCAGGTATGCCAGAATTTGTCTCTTTTTCCTTGGATTGTTCAGCCCTCGGATGTTCCATGAGACCAGCTGAAACTGTTGTGATGGTTGTGTACCCTCTACGTCACCCATTCAAACATATAGTGAATCATGCAGCATGTAATTTTGTTATCAAGGACCATAGCCCAGTCTATATTACAGAAATGACACAGAGCCCACCCAGAACCATCGTAACCAACATTACAATATCATCAGCATTAGTTCGGAGTGTCTTCCCACCCACACCGGCAACCCCAACTGGCCGGGTATACAACCCCCACCCACCTTCCCAGATACAAAACGAAACCAAAAACAGAAAAGATACTACATATGCCCCCATCCTAAGGAGGGATGGGGTGTTTAGGGGTTCGCCTATTGGGGGACAGAAACTAGGGGCACCAAACCTGCCAACCACCTCCCTGCTTTCACCCACAGACACCGGGCTTACCCCGGTCGCCTATCGTGGGACGGAGGTGGGTGACCGAGCACTCAGTTATACTATAGACCAGTGAGATTTGTGCAGATCAAGCATCTCAACAGGATATATAAGAATCAGGCTCCGCATAGGCAATGGTCAGAGACTGCTGGACTAAGAGGGACAATATCACAGTGCGGCCTTTCAGTCTTGTTGTGACATTGGTGATTGAGACCTGGATCGTCGACGAGCTGCTTCTTCACTGTTCTGTTCTTTCCTATGGTGTTTAATAAAGTCTTCCACCTGTTGTGGATTTTGAAAAAATTATGCTTGCCCTGAAGAGATATCCTAAATTTTGCTGGGTATAGCATGGCGTATGGGATCTCCTGCGCCTGGAGTTTCTTTTTGACCCCTGCAAATTTGCGTCTGGCCTCTTGGACTGAGGGGGTAAAGTCAGGGAAAAAAGAGAGAGTCGTGTTGCAATAGTTCACAGTTCTCTCGAGCGTCTTAACACCGCATCCCGGTCTCTGTAGTTTAGAAAACGCACGATGATGGGATGAGGTTGGGCTCCGGGAGGCGGGCGAGCTGCCAAAGACCTGTGGGCCCTCTCGATGATGAAGTGTGAGGAGAAGGATTCTTTCCCAAACAGTTCCATAACAAGGTTCTCTACAAAGGTCTCCATTTTGCCTGTGTTGGTGGACTCCGCAAGGCCTAAAATACGGACGTTATTACGGCGGGACCTCACTTCCAAATCTTCATTCTTGTCTGCTATTAGTTTGAGCAGCCTGTCCATTTGAGTGACCTGCCTACTTGTTGAGGCGGCGCCATCTTCCAGAACCGAAATCCTGTCTTCTGACTCCTTGATGCGGGTGTCGTGTTGCTCCAGCTTGGCCACCACACTGTCCATGCGTGTATTTATGGTATCAATTTTGGAGTCTATTGTGGAAAGGCTTTGCTTCATGCCCAGCAAAAGTGTTTTCCAGTCTTCCTCCTGAGGGGCCGAGGCATTAGGACTGTCCTCCGTCTCCGGCGCCGTTTTGGAAGTTTTTTTGGATTCAAATGGGATATTGGACTGTCGTGCATCATTGCAGCCCATGTCTCGCCTGGGCGTCCGGGATGCTATAGGAGAAGTGGACGCCAGATCGTAGGAGGGTTCAGGCAGAAGAGGGGGGGACCGTCTCAGGCTGGGCAGGAGGATTGGATATAGGTAGAGAGCAGCTGTCGCAATAGGCTCCGGATGAATGGGGGTTCCAGGCTACCAGGACCCCTAAGGAAAAGTAAGCAGCGTAAGGTGCAGCACTTGGGAAGCGGCTGTATTGCGGACCGACGTCTCACGCAATGACCGCATGTGGTTCAGGCCTCCTGCTTAGCTGCGTCGTCGTCTCCACTCCAAGTTAGGCCAACGGGAAGAGGCTGATAAATCGTATGGCCCCCCACATAGGGGCGAGGGGAGGGGGGGGGGGGGGAAAGCTTTGTCGGTTCAGTCCGCCTCAGGAGGGCCGGCAGAATACGGTAGGCGCGGTAGCTAGTAAAGCAGGCCTAAACTGCGGCGTGGTCTTACTGTTGGTATGGTCAAGAGGGTGCCACGTGGCCGCAAAAAGCTTCGGAGGTGCCTCAAAGTGGAAAGCAATCAAGTGTCAGCGTCCAAGTTACCGCAATGACCCATGCGGCGTCAGCATCGGGTTCGGCCAAGTCTCAGCAGGCCGCGAGGCACCGGGTTTGCGTGGGATGCTTGCCCTGTGGGCGGGGGGAGGGGTGCCTCTAGTCGATGCAGCTGAGGGCGGGAAGCAGTGCCGATAAGACGAGCGGCCACAGCACCCGAGATGGTGATGAAGGTATGTAGTGCCGTGGGGCCAGGCACAAGGCGGCACAGTCTCTGAAGAGGATGGCCAAAGATGGCGGATGGTAGCCAGGCCCGTGAGATGGTGAGCACGGCCAGAAGCGTACACAGCGCCTTTGGGGGGGGGGGGGAGGGGGGGGGGGAGTAGTGGGGGGGTTGTAGGTTGCAGGCAGCGCTCACCTGTAGTGACAGCTAGGGTCTCCCCGGGCGTGTCGGTGTACTCCGGACATCCAGCGATCAGGCACCTTCCAGCGGGCAAGGTTCTCCCGGCAGCGCCGGACAGGCCCCAAAGCCTTGGCCTTTCCCGGCGGGGTGGGCCGGGGTGGGCCGGCGCGCGAGAGCACTCTCCCCAGCGCAGCAGCCCGCTCAGGTTTCTCCGGCCGCTGTCTCCGCGCCAGATGGGACTTTCCGTTCGAGGGAGGCACCGCTGTGATCAGCACGGTGTAGCGGAGGCAAAGAGGCGATGCTTGTACCGATTTTCCTGGTCAGGATCTCTTCAGGATGGGAAGAAGTGCTCGGTCAGGCGGGAGCCTCACACTAGTGCGGCCATCTTGGTCTGGCGCCACCTAGCGCCCCTAGGGGAGAGATCGTTGGCCCTAGGTACGAGAAGGCGATACGGCAGTCACCTGGCGAATTTCCACAAAGCAATTGAGGACATGGGACTGTCAGCATTGACTCTTGAGGAGAGGGTGCAGGCCTTTGTGGTTTGGGCTAAGAAACAGGGTAAATCTCATTCCTGGGTCTGCGGCCACCTGGCTGCGGTCAGTCATGATGCCAGATTGGGTGGGGCTCCGGTTTCGGCTAAGTCTTTTGTCATCAGGGCTGCCCTGAAGGGCTGGGCTAGGGAGGAACCTAGGGTACCCGACAACAGGTCTCCTATTGACTTCCCGGCGTTAAAATCCATGCTAGATGTTCTGCATGCAGTGGCACACTCTCAGTTCAAGGCCTCTCTGTTTGCCGCGGCCTTTTGCTTAGCCTTCTTTGCGGCCTTGCGGAGCAGCGAGATAGTGGCACGCTCCAGGGACGACAGCTCAGGGGACGCCCTAGGGGTGGCAGACATCAGCTTAGAAGGGCACCTGACCATCACCCTCAGGAGATCAAAGACTGACCAAGCGGGTAAAGGGGCATTTATTGTGTTGGCCAACCTCGGGGACTGTAGATATTGTCCAGTGTCAGTCCTGCGGGCATACCTTGCCGAGCGGCCAGCTGTACAAGGTTACCTCCTGATCCATGCAGACTTAAGCCCGCTGACTAGGTACCAAATGGACAAAATCATGCTGGCTTGCCTCGACAGAGCAGGACTGTTGGGTCAGGGGAAGAAGTTCTCTAGCCACTCCTTCAGAATAGGGGCGGTGACTACGGCCTTCAAAGCAGGCATGCTGCCAGCAAGTGTTTAAAAAGTGGGATGCTGGGAGTCCCTTTGCTACAAGCGGTATATCCGCCCTTGAGCCGGCTGGTCGTGCCTCAATTTGCTTCAGTTCTGTGTAAATATTGGTGTGCAGTGTTTAGTCATATGGTGCTAGCCTTAAGTACTTGAGTTAATGATGTGTTTTGTGGTGTGCAATCGTTATGACAATAAAAAGTAAGAAAGTGAATCGTGTCTTCTTTTGACAGGATCTCGTGTATGGGTCTTGGGGCATTCGACCGTTTCCAGGTTGGGTCGTTGGGCGGCGATCAGGAACTGGACGCAGGGCTGCTCTAGCACAGAGTGTACGTGGTTGGGTTTCCCTGGCATGCGCTGGAACAGTCTAATGCATAGAGTGAGGGAAGCGCTTTCAGCTGTAGGGGCCCCGCCTCAGCACTTGGTCATCCACCTGGGTGGCAATGACCTCACAAACCTGGGTAGGTCTACTCTGTTGCAGAAGATGAAAACGGACCTAGTGGAAGTCTGCAGTTTAGTGGGAGAATGTGAGGTCTGGGGGTCAGAAATTGAGCCGCGTCGGGTGTGGCGGGGAGCTAAGTCCTGTGAGGCTACCGACAGGTCTAGGAGAAAACTCAATAGTGCAATGAAGAAATTCACTCTCCAGAGGGGCATGGGTTTCATCAGGCATGAGATGATTCAGGACAAGATCAAGGGGTACTTTGAGTTGGATGGGGTTCACCTCTCTCCTGTCGGGTTGGACTTGTTCCTCTTGGACTTACGGGAAGCTTTACAGAGCACGGGTTGCAGGTAATGTAGGTAGCTAAGTGGTGGGGAGCCCGGACGGCGACGGTGGACGCCGGCCGGGCTGTGGCGTAGTTACAGGGCGATCCGGAAGCGGAGAGGTGCAGCACTGTACTTCAGCGGGCACATAGGGGTGCCAGAGCCTAAAACCTGGAACCTCATGGGAGGTCCGAGAACCCGTGTCGGCGCCCCAGTAGTCCTTCGGGCGGTTGTGTGCCTGTGCAACCGGGGGTTTGCCTAGACACACCCGCAAGGGGCGTAAGTAGATTCATTACCATAATGGTGCAGCACAGGGGTGGTTCGCCACGGTGCTGTTTGGCTCATCAGGCGGCGAGAATGCGGCCTGCCCTTGGATCGCCCGAAAGATAACCCACCATTATTACATATTGTTGTATGTAATAAACCTGCAGCATCTTTCCCCAAACGAACTATGGTGACGTGTGAGTTATTTTGTGGGATGTTGGTTATTGTTGCGGGGCGGGGGTTCTGTAGACATGATGTAACTATGCAGCTGCCAGAGGTCACCCGGTGGCCATCAGGAGGGCGGGCTCTTAGTTACGGAGGGCTGACCCGCCCTTTCCTAGACAGCCACTCCCCACCGGGTAGGTGAGCCCCTGTGGGAGGAGGTGTGGGCCAGTAACGCACGTCCGGGGCTGTAGGCATGGCGAAGGGTATTTAACCTCACCTCGCCATCTTGGCTGCCTTTTACCGCTCCGGACGTTGCGCATCGCCTCGTGGACCCTCTTACCCTCCTTACCTCTTACCCGGAGTGTCAGTATGGGGGGGCGACTGTTGGAACATTTAATGTGTACCTTTTTCATTGCAGGCGGAGTTACAGGGCGATCCGGAAGCGGAGAGGTGTTATGTTATGTTATATTTGTCTTGTATAGCGCACGGCTACTCAAAGAGTGTCCCGGCGCTTTGATGCAAACCTGTATCACAATATAACAGAAAGAAAAAAGCAGAAAAGTGGGGGGAAATCCTGACTAACCAAGAAAACTGATATCTAAGAATTAAAAAGCCAGGTTTTAAGGCCCTTCCTGAACGCCAGTATATTTGAAGTACTGCGCAATGTCACTGGCAAAGTGTTCCAGAGCTGCGGAGCCAACAGTCTGAAAGATCGACTTCCTATGCGTGCCCTTTTATACGAGGGACCACGGCAAGAAACAAAGACCCGGACCTCAGGGACCTTGCAGGATGGTAGAAAGCTAGCCTTTTTTGTAAATATTTTGCTCCTGAAGCATGAAGAGCTTTATGAGCCAAGGTCAGGGCCTTTAAAATTATCCGCTTCCGGATGGGGAGCCAATGAAGTGACTGCAGGAGGCCCGAGGTTCTAGCACAGCCAGGTAATCCGAAAATGGCCCGTGCTGCCGAGTTCTGGACTACCTGCAGTCGTTGCAGCAGATACTCCGGCAGGCCGAGATGAAGAATGTTAGAGTAATCCATTCTCGAACCGATTATAGCCTGCACCGTTATCTTCCGGTGATCCTCCGATAGTATGGGAAGAAACTTGTGTAGCATCCGGAGCAGACCGAAACAGGTGCCAGTAAGACCGATAATCTGGGTTCGCAATGTCAAGCCATTATCGATCTTAATCCCCAGGTTCTTGGCCACTTGGGAGGAACCTGCAGGAGGAAACATATTCACCAGCCACCATTCCTGCCAGTCTGGATCCGATCTGCACCCGAAGAAGAGTACCTCCGATTTATCCGAGTTTCACTTGAGGCTGTTGAGTTGGAACCAATTAAAAACAGCCCCAAGGCAACCCCGGATACTCTCTCCATCAAAACCTGCACCTTTCCCGCACGTAAAGAGGAGCTGGGTGTCATCGGCGTAGGAAACGATCTGGGCCCCGAAAGATTCCGCCAGTGCCGCCAGAGGGGTCATAAAGATGTTAAAAAGAGTCGGGCTCAGCACTGAGCCCTGAGGGACTCCGACACCCAATGACGGCATCTCGGCAGAACTAGAGGAGGCCCAGACCGTTTGTCGACGGCCCGCCAAGAAAGATCAAAACCAGCTGAACACCGTCCCCCTCAGACCGATCTCAAAGTCTGGCGAGGAGACCCTCGTGGGGGACGGTGTCAAAGGCCGCCGACAGATCGAGCATCACAAGCATCGCTTTACCACCTGAATCCAGCACCTCCTTAATAGCCTCCGAAACTTCCAAAAGCGCTGTTTCGGTGCTTAAGTTGGTGCGGAAGCCGGATTGAGTGGAGTGCAGTAGATCATGCGATTCCAGATAATCGGAGAGCACCTTGTGCGCATGCTTCTCGAGGATCTGGGCAAAGGCGGGCAGAAGCGAGATAGGCCTATAATTAGCCAATACCTCCGAGTCCTGACCGGGCTTTTTAAGCAGAGGGATAATCATTGCCTGCTTCCAGATCTGGGGGACTACACCCTCACTAAGAGAGCGGTTCAAAAGGGGGTTCACGATGGGATTGATGACTTCGGCCATTTTAGCCAAAAATTTGGCAGGGCATGCGTCACGAGGTGATCCCGATTTGAGGCAGGCCATCAGGTCCAAGGATGAGGAAGCTGAAAGTGTGGAAAGTCTGCCAGAATCGGGTCTACACTAGCTGTGGAAACAGGGACACCCTCTGAACAGTAGGAAACTTCAGGCCCCTTCAAGGGAAAGGAATCCTGAATCAGCTTAATCTTGGAGGTGAAGAAGTTGGCAAGGGCACTCACCCATGCCTCCGTGGGAGGTACCTGAGTCGAAGAAGCACGAGGGGCCAAAAATTCCCTCACAATGGCAAATACCTCCTTGCATGAATTGGAGGCCGTCTCAATTTTTCTTGAAAAGTAGCCTCTCTTCTCAAAGAGAATGTCGCAATGGTATGCTTTGACAGAGGCTCTGTAGGCGAGTTTTGCCGCCGGATCGTATTGCGCACGCCACGCTCTTTCTGCCACCTTGCACTGCTGTCGTGAAGCCGCCAGTGCTTCGGTAAACCAGGGGGCGGACGCCCGTTTTGCAATATTGCGAGGAGGCCTCACCGGGGCAAGATCATCCAGCCTCTCTCCGAGAGCCACAATTGCAACAGCTCTGAATCCCTTTCTAAATCCCCTGTCAGGATACAAGGATGAGCCAGACATGCCTGTGTCAGCAGTTCTGGAGTCACCCGATGGAACGCCCTAGATCCTTGGAAAAACTGCAGAGGAGCACTAGATGGTTTTCTTGCCTCCGACACATAGTACTTGACCAGCCTGTGATCCGACCATAGCACCTGAATAGGTGCTAGAATCTCTGTAGAGGTCGTCGAGAAGACCAGATCCAGGATATGGCCCTTTTCATGCGTCGGTCCGCAGTGATAAGGCGAAAGGCAGAGAGGAGCCGTCACATCCATCATTTTAATCGTGTCTACATCCGTTTCGTCATCCATATGGATATTGAAGTCGCCTGCCAATATACACTGCTAAGATCTGAGTGCCAGTGTCGAAATTATCGACTGGAGCTCTACAAAAAAGGTGCCTGTCGGCCCCGGGGGCCTGTAGACAAGAAGTCCTTTGAAAGATTGGTGCGGCGATAATACAATGGAGAAAGCGAGGGATTCGCAACCCATAATAGCCTCCATAGGAACAGTGGTACAGGTGGCTCGTTTGTTCACCACAAGTGCCACACCCCCCACTCGCCCTTTCAGTCTATCTTGCCTAAGGATATTGTAATCAGGGGGGATAGCTGCGGCAATATCGGGGTTAGAGAGCTCCCCAAGCCACGTCTCAGTCAGCATCAGGCACAGAGGTTTTTCTGTTACCAGAAGATCATAAATATCCAAAGCATGCCGACTGAGAGATCTGGTATTTAAAAGCAGACAGAGATGCATGACACTATCTGCCTCCCTATCTAACACAGGGACCTGATTTTTCTAAGGCAGCCATCCACAGTCAGGGCACCGGTTCTTACCCTTGTGGCGGGCTGGAAATACCTTACGGCAAGAACCCTGTGATGACTTGCCTTTCTAGATATTCTGGTTCCATGTTGGAACCTAGTGTTTAGAACCATATGTCACCAAGGTTCCCATGACTGGTAATTCCAGGATTGTCAGTTGTTAGCTGACTGTTGGCTGGGGCTGAATAAACTATACTTGCTTATCTAAACTACTTGGACTCTCTCAACTTTATTACACTGGCGACGTTTGAGGAAAGGCCTACGTGTGCATGTCAGCCTCAACAACAGGTGTAAACTGAAAAGAAGAGGAAAACACTCACTTGGCTGCTGTGTGGTAGAAGGAAAGCGGAGTGGCATCCTCAGAGGAAGATTAGAGCAAAACGAAGATTGCGCTGTAAATGTGGAAGAGATAGACGAAAACGCAGCGAAAATCGGCAAAGGTAGACTCTTTTCTTTGATTTAATAAGGAAAAGGTGAAAAAACGGAGTCTGAGGGTGACGTCGATTTTTGTGGGTAAATTCCCATAGAAAAAAGACTGTTTGTTGGAGGAAAGTGGCAGACATCTTTGAATGGGAGCGTTTTAATAAGAAAAAGAAACAAGCCCGATCAGCCATAGAAAGAAGTCTGATCGTTGTGTGGCGGCCATTTTGGGTTGGTCTAAAAAAAAAAAAACAAGGCCAATCGTCTTATGAAAAAAGACCGAATGCAGATCTGGAGTTGGTAGCGGCCATTTTGAATTTTGAATTTTTTTTCGTTTTTCGAATTTTAAAAGAAGAAGACAACGAGGAAGGCAGGAAATTTGGCGTTTTGACAGGATAATCGGTATTTTGGGAGATAACATCATGGAAGTCTATATGTGAAAAACAGACCTGTTGATAAAAAGAGAAAAGAGGAAAGGAAGAAGGAGTGAAGTCAAAGGAGCTCTTTTGGACTGACTAAGGGGCATAAGCTGGAAAAGCGACTTGAGGTGTTGGTGAGACTAAGCAATTGCAACCGAGTGTGTGACTGGAAGCCTATCAACGGTGATAGGCACACCATATCAGGGAAGGGTGGCGGTACTTTAATGGTGAATTATAAAAGTAGGAAAAGTAAAGGTATATTAAGGTTGTAGCAAGATGCAGAATGTAACTGCCCCTCCTTTCTTTCTGATGGAACCTGGGGAACCACGGATTAGGTGGAAAAAGTGGAAGAAGATATTTGAAAACTATGCGAGAGTGTGTGGTGCGAACTTGAGTGGCGAAAGGAAGCATGCATTATTAATGCATTGTTTGGGAGGAGAAGGTCAGGAGATTCTGGAGACACTTCCAGTTCTTTCACAGGCAGATCAAAGAGGATTGAATGAGTATGAGATATGTGCTAGGCAGTTAGACTTACACCATCTTCCCAAAGTGAGTACCATCATGGAGAGGTACTATTTCGGGTTACGTGAACAAGGCAAGGAAGAGAGTGTTGAGGACTACATTACTGCGCTAAGAAAGTTCGCATCAAGTTGCAAGTTTGGGGTTTTGGTAGAGGAACGAATTAGGGATCAGTTTGTCTTGAGGTGCGTGAGTGATAAAATAAGGGAAGAGTTGTGGTTAAAGGATGAACCTGCACTAGAGGAAGTGGTTGGTATTGCAAAAAGGGTTGAACACATGTTAAAATGTGTGGGTGAACTTAGCAAGGAGAAAAAGGATGAAAAGCCAGGTAGTTCTTCGACACAAGAAGTGGTGTGTCAAGCTGTAAAGAGAGTGGATGAGAAGAGAAAAAAAGAAGTGTGTGAAGAGGAAAAATTGAAAGGGGAGGTTGATGGTGGTATTTCTAAAACACAGACAAGTAAGAAATTCACAACTCCTTTTCAAGGAACTTGTTACAGATGTGGAAGGTATGGGCATATGGCAAATGCGAGAGAGTGTCCTGCCCTTAAATTCAATTGCAATGTATGTGGAAGAAAGGGACACATTGGTAGAAATTGCAGAACAAGAGTAGGGAGAGAAACGAAGACCGAGACCAAGTTAGTTAGCTTTCAGATTAATGATGATGTGGTTGAACATCCTTCTGATTATGTGTTGATAGGAGAAGCACGTGTGTTGATGAAATTTGATTCTTGCTCACATGTCACTTTTATTTCAAACGAAGTGTTTGAGAATACGTTCGGAAAGAATAAGTCTTTGTGTAAACCGGATATAAGACCAACAGGTTATCAAGAACATCCCATAAAGATAATGGGTTACTTTTTTGACTGCATTGAATATAAGGGAAGGTATACAGAAGCAAAAGTGTATGTGGTAAACAGGGGAGACAACTTGTTGAGTTGGTCCCATCAAGCAAGGTTGGGTGTGAGTCTCAATCCAAATGCTCATCCAGTTATTCAAGTACAGGCTGTAGACAATGTGGAGAACAAGTTTATAAAGAACTTTAAAGAGTTGTTCAGTGAAAAACTAGGATGCATAAAGGGGTACAACCACAACATAAAGCTGAAGTTGGGTGCAGTACCTGTTGCTGCTAAAGTAAGGCGCATTTCAATTTATGTAAAAGATGCTGTGGGTAAAGAGATTGAGAAGTTGTTGTCGACTGGGGTTATACAACCAGTGGAAGCAACTGAGTGGCTCGCACCAATTGTGGTCGCGAGGAAGCCCAATAATGAGATTCGGCTGTGTGTTGATCTTCGGGCCTTAAATAAAGAGGTAATAGTTGACAAGTACCCTTTACCAAACAGAGGAGTTGGTTTCTACATTAGATGGGGCATGCTATTTTACCACCTTAGATATGGCTTCAGCCTATCACCAAGTTCCGCTGAAAGAAGAGTGTCAAGAGCTTACTAGTTTCATTACACCAATGGGTGCATTCAAGTTCTTAAGAATGCCCTTTGGGCTGGTTTCAGCAGCCTCGGTATTCCAGAGAATTATGGAAGATCTGTTCAAAGGAATACCGGGGGTAAGGTGTTATCAGGATGATGTTCTCATTTCTGGTAAGAACGAGCAGGAACATGATGAGATGGTTTGCCTTGTGTTGAAGAAAATGTTGGAAGTTGGTTTAACTCTGCGTCAAAGCAAGTGCAAGTTTGGTGTCAATGAGCTAGATTATTTTGGCCACCATATCTCAAGGAAGGGCATTTCTCCAAAAAAGGATCTTGTAGAAACAATTGAGAAGTTGAAGGAACCGTGCTCAAAAGAAGAAGTTTCATCGTTTTTGGGCATGGCGGAATTTTACAATAAGTTTGTCAGAAATTTTGCAGATAAGACTGTTAATGTGAAGAAAATCATGTGCAAGAATGCTGTGTTTAATTGGACTGAAGAGTGTAGCAGGGAGTTTGATCAGGTGAAGATGGATCTGAGGAATGCACCAAATTTGCAGGCGTTTGTTCCTGGGGATCCGACGTTTATTGTAACGGATGCTAGCAGCAAGGGTCTGGGTGCTTTGTTGTTACAGGTGAGGAAGGACAAGGAGGTCCTGATAGCTTGTGCTTCGAGGTGTTTGAAGGGGGCGGAGTTGAATTACTCTGTCATAGAGAAAGAGGCACTAGGTATATATTGGGCTGTGAATAAATTCAGGAAGTTTGTGTGGGGTTCCTCCTTCACCGTCAGGTCTGATCACAAACCACTAAAGGGGGTCTTCGAAAAAAAGGGGCTAGACTCCATCTCGGCAAGAATTAGGCGATGGGTAATTTCGTTGCCGGAGTTTGTGTTCAAGTTTGAGTACATACCAGGTAAAACTAATGTCTCAGCAGATTGTCTGTCAAGGTTGGTGGATGTGGTAGGGAATGGAGAGGAAGCCTTGGCTGACGATTTTGAGGGTGATTTAAAGGTGTGTGACGTTACCTTGGGGGCGGTGAACGAAGATGATTGGAGAGAAGAGCTCGGCAAGGATGAGGAGTTGAAGGAGGTGTTTAAATTGCTGGAAGGTGGTAGGTCTCGTTCTTTAAAGAAACCTTGGTCTTTGATTGCCGATGAGTTGGCAGTGGTGGATGGCTTACTCATGAGAGGGACTAGGTTAGTTTCACCAGTTAATCTCAGAAGTATTCTGGTTGACATGTCTCATGAGGGACACTTGGGTATTTCAAAGACGAAAGAACGCATTAGAATGGACTTCTGGTGGCCTGGTATCGATTTGTTGGTGGAGCGCACTGTAAGAGATTGCTCTTCTTGTCAGGCAAGTGATAAAGTCTTGAGGACGAGGTCTTCTCCTATGGTTTGCAGAAGATTGCCTAGGTCCCCTTGGGATGAAATTGCCGTGGATATTGTGGGGCCTTTACATGGTGAGCACCAAACTCCATTTATGTTGGTTCTATTGGATTTGTATTAGAGATGGGTTGAGGTTAGTTTGGTAAGGGAGATTACAAGCGAGTCTGTTATTTCTTTTTTGGAGTCTGTCTTTAAACGTGAGAGTTTTCCCAACTCCATTCTTTCTGACAACGGACCACAATTTTGTTCAGGGAAAGTTGAGGAGTACCTCAGTAAGTGTGGCATTGTTCACAAGAGAATTTCTTTGTATCACCCTGAGGCAAATGGTGCTTTGGAGAGACTCAACAAAACTTTGAAGGAAAGCATTCAATTGGCAAGGGTCAACAATTTGGACTGGAGAAAGGAGTTACAGAATAGAATTTCAGCATATCGATTCGCTCCTCACTCAACTACAGGAAAAACTCAGCTTGAACTTTTCAAAGGTAGAGCACCTAACACTTGCTTATGTCCTGCCTGGATGATTGCAGACAAAGGTGTAAAAAATAATGAGGTGGGGGCATGGAGAGAAAGTGAATTGGAACTACAGAGGAAAAGGAAAATATATGTGGATAGAAGAAATTCAGCTAAGGATTCAAAGTTTGTGGTGGGGGAGATAGTGAAGATCAGGGCTCCTGTTGGCTGTCAAAACTGGTCGAAGTTTTCTGTTACTAGAACCATTGTGAAAATTTTCAAAAATGCTGTAAAGACGGAGGATGGTCGTATCTGGAACAATAGTCGTGTTTCTCATTTTGGGGGTAAAGAGAAATATGATGATGTTGTTGCTGTTCCTGATCTGCACGCTAATTATCCTCGCAAGAGTGTGAGAGTATGCAGGCCTCCTGTTCACTTGCGAGATTATGTCTAGATAGTTTCTTCTTTTATTTCTTTATCCTTCTGTTGCCTTCTTCATTGCTGGATGTGTAAACCTGTTTAATGTTTAAGAGGGAGAAGTGTGATGACTTGCCTTTCTAGATATTATGGTTCCATGTTGGAACCTAGTGTTTAGAACCATATGTCACCAAGGTTCCCATGACTGGTAATTCCAGGATTGTCAGTTGTTAGCTGACTGTTGGCTGGGGCTGAATAAACTATACTTGCTTATCGAAACTACTTGGACTCTCTCAACTTTATTACAAACCCCTCATCTTTTGTAAAGACCGGAACTCCTGCGCCGAATATTGTAGCATGATGGTAAGATAAAATATGAGGTCCGCCAGAGACCAGTCTCGCCCGTCGCCCTTGACGCCTCCGGGGCGCAGACGGGCTGGACTTTGGCGTGACTCCGGCGTCACTACGGCGTCACTACGGCGTCACTACGGCGAAACCGCTGCGCGAGAATGCTGCAGGTAAGAGAGGACGCTTTATATGCAGGCCAGCGTGTCCATGCGACAGCTGGTCTGCTAGCAGAACTGGCGCCGCCAGGCGTCCAGAAAACAACCCCCAATATGGCGCCCAAACCTGCGAGAGACCGGGGAAACCAGGGACCCGCCAAGCGCGGTGGATATCCGATTATGGTGCAAGTGAGGGAGAGGCGCTCTGCCTAAAAACAAGGTACAAGCAACAGAAATTAAATAAAATAGCAAAACGGGATAATTTTAAAAAATGCTGCCGCGTTATTCCTGTATGCGCTGCAAAGCAGTCTTGCGAGTGAGGTAGCTGTCAGGTAGCTAAAGATGGTAAGAAGGAGCCCGCCTATAATGCCCCCTTATATGCAGGCCAGCGTGTCCTTGCGACAGCTGGTCTGCTAGCAGAACTGGCGCCGCCAGGCGTCCAGAAAACTACCCCCAATATGGCGCCCAAACCTGCGAGAGACCGGGAAAACCAGGGACCCGCCAAGCGCAGTGGATATCCGATTATGGTGCAAGTGAGGGAGAGGCGCTCTGCCTAAAAACAAGGTACAAGCAACAGAAATTAAATAAAATAGCAAAACAGGATAATTTAAAAAAAACGCTGCTGCGTTATTCCTGTATTGCAGCACTGTATTTCAGCGGGCACATAGGGGTGCCAGAGCCTAAAAAGTGGAATCTCATGGGAGGTCCGGGAACCCGTGTCGGCGCCCCAGTAGTCCTTCGGGCGGTTGTGTGCCTGTGCAACCGGGGGTTTGCCTAGATACGCCCCGCAAGGGGCGTGAGTAGATTCATTACCATAAAGGTGCAGCACAGGGGTGGTTCGCCACGGTGCTGTTTGGCTCATCAGGCGGCGAGAATGCGGCCTGCCCTTGGATCGCCCGAAAGATAACCCACCATTATTACATATTGTTGTATGTAATAAACCTGCAGCATCTTTCCCCAAACTAACTATGGTGTCGTGTGAGTTATTTTGTAGGATGTTGGTTATTGTTGCGGGGCGGGGGTTCTGTGGACATGATGTAACTAAAACTGATGTCACAGGCAGTGCTCAATGAAGAAGTAGACTGGCAGTGAGGAAATTCTTGTGGGGCGGCCGAAAGGCATTATGTAAATGCATGGTGTTGGGTTCATAGCTGGAGGCATGTGTTTTTAAAAATGTTGTAAGGCTCATCACTCTGTGCTGCAATGGAAATTAATGTGTGCTTTCTCTGTCAAAAAAACGGAAGGTTGTTGTCCTCCTGGGATGGAAATCACGACAGCTGACTCGGTGAGGTGGAGCCGCGTTTGCTATTATGAAGCTGTTTTTTGCTTCCCCGCATGAAAGCGTGGTTCACAATGTCATTTTTTTATCGCTTCCCCTGCTTAAAATGTTGCTGTTTTGCGAGCATGTGTTTTAAAAAAAATCATGTTTAAGCCATTCTGCTCATCGAGCCAAACACTTAAATATGTATGTTTGAATGAATGAAAATATTACGAACGTTGGTTGTACACACTGCTCAAAGATAAACAGATATAATACTATGATTTTTTACTTGAAAGTCACTCTGGGCCTTCACAAAAGTGCATGCTACATTCAGAGCTCCTCGCCAGCGTTGTGACTGTGGACAGACTAACTTAACTACTGAACAGCAGCAGAGAGTGTATGCAGCTGCATAGACACCTCTCAAGGACTTCACCAGCTGCATTATCTTTTTTTCCCCCTCTTAGGCGCAGCATGTAGTGTTGTGAATTTACTAGAGACAAGTTATTATTAAATTAACGCTATTGCAGTGATTTTGCACCAACAAGGGGTTAAATAACCCTGTTGCACGCACTTGACTGTACTAATAATGCTTTGCATATTCCCAAATCTACTATCAGTTTACAAGAAACTTGGTTAGTGTACTTCCATTTCTGGGGATTTGCAATAGATATTCTTAGGGTTTAATTTTTCCCTTACGAGCGTTATTTCTGATATTTGTATGTTTCCCTCGTCTTTACTGCTTGATTTTGCTTGCCAGAAAGTGTCAGTCATAGTGGTTGAAATGTCACTCATAGTTACACTAAAATTATGAAAATGTCACACATAGCAATCTGAAATCTTGGCAGCTATGCGCCTGCATTGCACGTTGACTTATTCAGAAACCATCAAGGGGCACCTACCAATATCGTAGGAATCATCCACGCCAACCCTCCAGAATCGGCTGGGAGGTTCAGGGCGCTTGCCTCTATTTCGTCCAACATCGTCATTCTACCCCTTGCTGCACCGGAAGAGGCAGCACTGCTCCGGATGGCGTTACCCAGCCTTATATGAGCCATAAACAAGCCCACCTCACCCATTACATAAAAACAATAGCGCCTCGCCTGCTGCGGTCACTCACCCATCGGGGGTATTTGTAAAGTAAACTAATAGGAAGAGTTCCTGTTTTTCTTTTTTTTTCTTTAAATGTAACCAACATGAAATGCATTAATCCTTATATTTAGTTTATTTACAAAAATTAAAATCCTGTCAAGTGAAAGCGTTCCACTCAACTACAAATTTAACAACATTAGGTATAAAGTGCCCGCCCTATTTCTGCCCTCCTTATATCGGCATAAATCACAGTGAGCCTTGCAAATGCATTCCATGCCCTTTCTAAACACAACGTGCTCACCCGACGGAAGTATTTTAACAGGCAATTGGTTGCACCGCAAATGCCTGTAATAGATCTGCTGTTCACATTGCTGGCTGTCATCAGACAGTAACATATTGCAATTTAGTAAAGTAGGAACATTAGACATAGGTGTTTACACAGGGATTGCAGGGGTATGTGTGAGCTTTTTTTGTTGTTTTTTTTGCTCACCCTTACCTAGTCTTTATAAGCCCTGGTGACGGATTATGTTCCACCACTGGCTGCATTCCTTTCAGACTGACTCGCCTATCTTGGGGTGCCTCTGACTGTAGGGGAAAAAGCGGGGGGCTCCTAGACTGTGAAGCCAAAGATGTGGTAGTCCCGAAGGGTGTTACTGCTCAGAAGAAATCAGGAAAAAGCTGCTTGGAGCCAGAAAAAGGCTTTAATTTGTCGAAATATTTGACATTTCTTCTTGAAAAATATTTTATTCTTTAATCGTTTTTGAGAGGAAACATGAGTGTTACTGACTAAGTTGTGCAGTGATATCTTATGAAAAATGCATCATTTTACCCCACTTATTTTTTTTTAAATGTCATGGGGGAATTGCCCCTACTCAACCATGTCGTGCCCTCCACGTTGTGCCTCCCACAGCCCCATCACATTCAAACATCACCAGCCGCCACTGCGTTTCACCAGAGCCTCCAACTCGCAGCTGGCGAGGACCCGGGAGTCTTCGCCTGAACAAGGCCCAAGGTCACACAGCGCCGCTGCCCAGGGTCACACAGCGCGCCGGTGCAGAGTGCAGGGCAGCCCCATCTCTGTGCAGTGTGTGTTGCACGGATACTCACACACCAGCCGCCACATGTCCCAGTTCCAGGAGAAGCAGGAAGCAAACAGGCTCATGGGAGCGCTGTCCTCCCTCCTAGCCCCTGAATTTAAAACCTCTGAGCCCAGGGCCCACTGGGCGAGTCCTGGCCAGCAGTTGCCCACTTATGCTCCTTCCCCTTCACTGTTTGCCTTTTTTTTTTTATTTAATGCGATTTTCTATAGCGCGAACATTACCCAAAGGTGTCAGAGCGCTTTACAAAAGAACCAGTTGCGTTGCATAAGGACTAAGGATTACATGAGTTACATAAGAGATACAAACAGAGAAAAAAATATATTGCAAATATACAAGTGGAGTGAAAGGAGGGAAAAATTGCAAATCTACAAGTTGTAAAGTCACTAAAGAAAGAGATACAAACAGATAAACTCTAGGAATTCTCAGTAAGTACAAAGGTCTACTACATATACTAGTTGTTAGAGCTATATATATACAAATAGCAAATTCACTCAGGATTACATTTAACAGCGATTAGACTTGGAAAATTATATATTACATATTTCCAGAGCAGGGAATAATTTCCATCCTTCAGCCAGGTGTTCAGGTGGGAATGCACTCAAGGGTGGTGGTCTTGGGTCTGGAGGGGTCCATAGGGGTAGAAGGCCATAGGGTGGTGGGGGAAGCCGCATGCTGGAACCCTGGGTTGATCGTGAGGTCATGCTGGGCTCCATCTTGTGGATAGAGGAAGGCACCCATGTTGAAGTCAGGCACCCAGAAGCACGGGGTCCCCCCCACGGAGCCCCCAGATGCCACCATCGCCTTTTGTGAGCTTCTGGCTAAACCACAATTTTCCCCTCTGGTAGCTTCTTAGTCTTTGTGAGCCTTGCCGGTACCTGCGAGATGTCGAAGCTAACCGTAGCTCACACGGCTGCCATCTTGAAGTCAGGCGGCGGCTTCCACGTGTTTCCCTGCAGGCTCCCTCAAGACCGGGGGGGCTCCTCAATGTTGCCCTCAGTGCAACAGCTGCCATTTCTCCAGCCTGGGGCCTTCGGGGCTCAAGGAGCCAGAAGTGATCCTGATCTTTTGGGCCTCATGTGGAGTCGGAGTTCTCACCCGTCCTCCCAGAGGGGATGCTCACCCGTTTTCGGGTGCCTCCGGTGTCCTGCCGCCACTGCTAGGGCCGGTTCTCAGCACAGCTCTGCGGTGTTCCACTGGCTGCTTCCCTCCTCGGGGCTTTCTCTAATTATTATATTTTGCTTATACCTTTTTTTGCTTCCTTAGGTCCTGTTATGTAATGCAATTTTTCGCTCCTGTGTGTATGTAAAGCGCTCTGATACCCACGGGTCAAACTAGCGCAATATAAAACTTTTAAAATAAATAAAACTGCTGTCCCTATTTGGTGAATCTTATGAGAGAGTACCTGCACTTCTCAGGACTGCTCCAGTACATATAATGGGAGAGTACCTGCACTTCAGTTCTGCTGCAGTACATTTAATGGGAGGGCACCTGCACGTCTCAGCACTTCTGCAGTACATTTAATGGGAGAATACCTGCACGTCTCAGCACTTCTGCAATACATTTAATGGGAGAGTACCTGCACTTCTCAGCACTTCTGCAATACATTTAATGGGAGAGTACCAGCACTTATCAGTGCTGCTGCAATACATTTAATGTGATAGGACAGGGAGAACGTCATTTAAAAAACAGGACACTTATATTTACAGTTTTACATATCCTGGCAGTAAAAAGCCTACAAAAGCCTACAAAGTAGTTTTTCACTATGGCAAGGCTGACTGGCACTCCCTCAGGGAAACACATATCACATTATAGTGATTTATAATGCTTAGCTTCAGTTGATGGACTCATTTTGATAGGAATTTGAAATCCAACACATTGCTCAAGTCAGATTTTGTTACTATTTTAGAAACTACACTTTTAGAAATTTGTAATTTCTCTGCCCAAGCCATATGTGCATTTTTGCCAGTGTCACCCGAGTGTTAATGCATTACTCTCAGACAGTGAACAAAAGACTTGTAGGGTGTGGAGAAGAGTTTTCTTAATTAAACTGGACGTCTTGGGTGGGCGGGGATGGGGAAGGGAGGGGGAGTTGCAAGGCCCCTTTCTGAGTTACAAAGGGTGCCTAACCTGTCACTGGCAGCCGAAGATCACTTCCAGGCCTGCTTCTCTTTGTTTACCTAGTCAGCTTGGCTCCAAAACTAGTGGGAGTGAGAGCTGCCCAAGTACTGATTTGGAGCGACCACAAGGCAGAGTTTTTCCATTATCCTAGACACACCTGTAGGTAGGGCACCAGAAGCTCTGAACAGGCGCAGAAGGGTTCTGCCATGATGTATTTAGGTAAAGAAGGGCACGGTGGTATAATTTACACAACAAAAAAAAAAGAAAAAGAACTGCAAAAGTGGGTACTGTTTACTTGAACATACGTTTACTGTAGTGGAACATAATTTTAATGTATTTCGTCATACTGTGCATTTTAAACTTTTATGGATAAATCCTTTTAAACAACTACAGCAATAAATAAAGGGTAGGTTAATCCCAGGGAACTTTTACCCCATTGTATAGGGAGTAGCCAGGAGTTTCCCCTACTCACAGATAGGCACTGGGCATAAACATGGCATCCCCAGTACCATACTCAGAACAATCCTGGGCCTGTGAAGAATCAAAAGAAGGACTGCCCTGTCAGAATGACCTGAAGGAAGAATGGGCTTGCTTGACTTGCACGAAGGACCCCTGAAGTGGCTGCATACATTATTTGGCTGATCTCCTGTTTGTGTTATATAGACACAAGCTTTTAGAGGCCTTTCCTCCAACTGCCCTGCTTTCCAGCTCTGACTAGGCCTGCCCTGGACCATGCTGCTGGCCTCTGCTGCAGTGAGGCTTGTCCCCCAGTGCTGTCTTAAGTCACCTGGACCTTTGGCGGCTGTTAAATTGTACTTCTAAAGTTTCTTGGAACCTGGGATTTGTAAACTTGTTGGCAACTTTTTGCTCTGAGAACAGACTGGGGGCTGGGACCCATTTACCATGACGAATGGATCCCTCGACCCATCGCAGTCCGGATTCCGCGCCAACCACAGCACCGAGACCGCCCTCATCGCCGCCACCGACGACATCAGAGCCCTGATGGACAACGGAGAAACAGCGGCCCTCATCCTCCTAGACCTCTCCGCGGCTTTCGACACGGTCTGCCACCGCACCCTAGTGCAGCGCCTCAGCAACGTCGGAATCCAGGAGAAGGCACTGGAATGGATCGTCTCCTTCCTCGACGGAAGAACACAGAGTCCGCCTACCACCGTACAAGCCAGAGGCCACTGAAGTCATCTGCGGCGTCCCCCAAGGATCCTCGCTGAGCCCTACACTCTTCAACGTCTACATGAGCCCCCTCGCGGCCATCGCACGCCAACACAACCTCAACATAATCTCATACGCCGACGACACCCAGCTGATCCTCTCCCTGACCAACGACCCCGCCGCCGCCAGAGCCAACCTGCACGAAGGGATGAAAGAGGTAGCCGAATGGATGACGACGAGCCGCCTGAAACTGAACTCAGACAAGACGGAGGTCGTCATCCTGGGCTCCTCGCCCTCCGCCTGGGACGACTCCTGGTGGCCCCCCGCCCTGGGCACCGCACCCAAACCGACGAACCACGCACGCAACCTGGGCTTCATCCTGGACTCCTCCCTCTCCATGACCAGGCAAGTCAACGCCGTCTCCTCGTCGTGCTTCAACATCCTGCGCATGCTTCGGAAGACCTTCTGGTGGATCCCCACGGAGACCAGGAAGACCGTCACCCAGGCCCTCGTCACCAGCCGACTGGACTACGGCAACGCACTCTACGCCGGAACCACCGCCAAGATCCAGAAGAGACTCCAGCGGATCCAGAACGCCTCAGCCAGACTCATCCTCGACATCCCACGGAACAGCCACATCTCCGGACACCTGAGAGACCTGCACTGGCTCCCCGTCAACAAAATAATCCCCTTCCGGCTCCTCACCCACGCACACAAAGCCCTACACGATCAAGGCCCGAGCTACCTCAACAACCGAATCAACTTCTACGCTCCCAAACGCCACCTCCGATCTGCCAGCCACGCCCTCGCCGCCGTCCCACGTATCCGTAGAGCCTCTACAGGAGGAAGGTCCTTCTCCTACCTGGCCGCCAAGACCTGGAACTCCCTCCCGGCCGGCCTGCGCCTGACCCAAGACCACCTCTCCTTCAGGAAGAAGCTCAAGACCTGGCTGTTCGAGCAGTAACGGCACCCCCCCCCCCCCCCCAAGCGCCTTGAGACCCTACGGGTAGGTAGTGCGCTCTATAAATGTCTTTGATTGATTGATTGATTTACCAAGGCGATTTGATAAAGGTTCATTGCCGTTGGGACAAAAGATTCAGAATACTCACACTACGTTCTTCTCTGCAGAAATTAATTAAATCCTGTGGGACTAAGCGGAGAAGGTGCTGACAGTGTGGCGCCTTCTTCGGATACCACCTGCAGCCTTGCACCACTGGGAAAAATAGGGACTACGTCTGAAGGTAGGAATGTTGCCAGATAACAATGTCAAAAGTATCCTGTGGCAAGGGACCTTCTTTGGGTGCGAAATTAACATTTCTCCCACACGGAGATTTCTGCCAAAATTCAACAGATTCAGCAGGACCTTGTGAAGCCCTCTTTGGCTACAACCGGCTGTCTTGCCCAGCTGAGGATTGTTGACTTCCTTCCCAGAGAAGTCAGAAGGTAAAACTTTTCACCAGGATGAACCTGGTCCCTGTAACCGACCAGTGCTTCATTTAAGTGTGCCTTAACTTTTGAGTTTGTCCCAGTCAATCCTAAACAGATGACCATGCTTGACGCTCAACTCTTTTTGGCACCATTTTTAGCATTAATCTCTACAAATTCATAACCAGAGTTCTACTTTTTGGATTTGGGTCATTCTGAGGTCATATTTCTTACTGAAAATGTTTCCTTTGTTCAAAATTGCTTTGCGATTTCTTTTAGTGTTGTGTTTGATCTTTATTACTGTTTGAGTATTGCATAAACACTTTACACATTGCCTCCAAATTAAGCCTGACTGCTTTTGTGTCAAATAGCCAGATGGCTAAGCACTGGTTTATTTAGTGACTTTTGTGGTTCACCCTGACAATTACACTTGCCATGAAGAACGCTAATTAATAGAAGGAGCTCCGACTTCGACGCTCTGGACGAAGGTATGCCCACCAAGATCAATTGCTCATAGTTAACAGAGAACAAGATTGCTACAACATCTAGAAATACTGAACTGAAGGGCGAGTAGTTTGTACAAATCTCTTTAAGCAAGCAACCACAATATAACTAGAAACAAAAAAAATACAGAAATGTCAAACTCGATTAAGACTTTTGCAGCAGTCATTGAGCTTGTTCCTATGGAGTATCACATCTATGTAAATACAGCTTTTACAGAGTACTGCTCCTTGGCCTTAGTGAATGGCATGGGTGATCAGTCCCCTCTCAACATATTAAGTTGGAATACTGCAGCACTGGTACAACTGATAGACTGGCATAATTTCATTCAGAAATCCAACTTCTGTATCTTTCAGGAAACCTGTGCGAAAGAGCCAATACGTAAGTCCAATTAAACATCATATAGCATATCGCCAATAAGTGAATCGAGAGGTAGGCCATAGGATGGATTAACAATATAGGTGCATACCTCACTCAATTGCAAGGTTAGAAAATTAAGCAGTAACCATCATGATCTTCAACAATTATTACAAATGTTTTAAGTCAGATAAAAACCTGAAGATACTTAGGGCCTGATTATGATGGTATTTTAATGTGGCCGGTCAGACCGCAACGGCCGGATGCTTCAGACAGGCTCATGGAGCCCATTGGAGCGTCTGTCGGATCGATATCCCAACAATAAAGGTGGTGCCTGTGCAGGCACTGCCATAAGGCTTACGATGTCCCTTTCCGACAGCCTTATCAGGGCAGTCCAACCACCATGGATGTCAAAAAGGGAATTTTGGGGCCCCTAGCCCTGTCACCCATCGGCCTCAACTGTGTGGCCCTAGTGGCACCTGTGTAGCCCCTACAAATATCCATGCACTGTATGGTGCCTTGCACACAGTGCATGGACGTTTGGAAAATGCTCTTTACAATTGCGGCTTGTGCAGTGGCCCTTTTTCTGAGCCTCTTCTCAAGCCACAATGATAAACAGCATTTTACGACCGCCTCCATGGCGGTCGCATCGTAATTGGGCTGTCGAGACTGCCGACTCCTTGTTGGATGGTCCCGTGAGCGAAACGATGGCGGTCGGACGCTCGTCCCGAATACCATCGTAATGAGGCCCTAAATGCCGATAACAGAGGCAATGATAACCAGACTGCCTCACTGACTTTAGCCTGTCTCAACGTCATGCTCCACACAGCTGGCAGCCACAAAAGAGCCAGGAAGAATCTATACTACTATTATAAAGGAAGAACTTTGCACCTTTGAGGCGGGTAAACTCGGGAACCACAGCGCCAATCCACACACCCGATACATCATTGTAATTGTCAGGGTGTGCAGATGGAAATAGGCTATATAAAGTATAAAAATATGCAATATTTAAAAAATTAACATAAAAAAAAAAAATAGTCCCTTTGAAGTAGCGCCGGCGCGACCTGCTTGCCGACAGGAGCGCGGGGAGGAACGGCGTCCAGGAACGTGAGGAGGAGCGGCGGACATGGCGCGGGGGAGGAGCGGTGACGAACGGCGGAATGGCGGTGAGAACCGGCGGACAGGCGGGAGGAGCGGTAAGCGGCGAGGACCGGCGGAGCGGTGCAATGAGGAGCGCGGGGGAGGAGCGGTGGCAGAGGTAAGGCTCCGGGCAGGCGGGGGTCGGGCCAGGAGGGGGTCGGACGGGGCGGGAGGGGGCCCGGGTTGCTTGACAAGGTCGGGGCGGGCGGGGGGCCGGGCTGCTGCACATTGTGCGGTGAAATGAGGAGCGTGCGGGAGGAGCGGCGGCTGAGGTAAGGCTCCGGGCAGGCGGGGGTCGGGTCAGGCGGGGGACAGGGCGGCGGGGGCCCGGGCTGCTTGACAATGTCGGGGCGGGCGGGGGGCCAGGCTGCTTGACAATGTCGGGGCGGGCGGGGGGCCGGGCTGCTGCACAATGTAGGGGCGGGCGGGGATCAGGGAAGCCTGATTGCTCCCAGACAAGGTCGGGACGGGCTGCTAGTAACATCATAATTGTGGTCAGGGTCTTGAATACTATTTCTGACCCCAGTGATGATTACACAGTAATCTGCGTAGAAGACAAAGATTGGGGTATTCCACCTTTGACAGGCAACAACATTAAATAGTTATCCTTTGTGGGCACTCAACTAGCCTCACTTACACTCAACCATAGTCTTATGAGCCTGTAATGGGCGGTCCCTGTGTGGCTTTCTTACACTCTCTCGCTGAATAATGTTGTTTTTCGGCCTGTAACACCCCAAACCAGTAACATTAATAACTTATATGTTCCAACAAACTGTAGAAACATATAAGGTTATACAATGGATTGGAACACATTTTTGCCCTGGAAGGACAAATTTGTAATTCTATCCAGGAATCAGATTACAGTAAAAAGACAGATCCCTACCAGTTTGTCATGCTACATAACGGTGTGGCAGAGGGCTTGGTACTGTCTAACCAAGTTGTTCCCAAAAAGACATCTACCCATATGTATTCCAACTGGTTTGACAAGAAATGTTAAATGATGAAAGGCAGAACTACTGTTAGCGATTAAATACAACAACATGGAGGGGATTTTAAGTAAGAGGCACTGTTCTAAAATCATTCGAAAAGAGAAAAAAAGATATGGGAACATAATAGATGACAAAATCAGTTGGGCACAATAGCAGACAAAAACACTAAATTGTTTTGGTGTAAATAATATCCCATGACTATTTATATACAACTCGCATGCCAGATGTCCATTATATTGAAGACCACTGGTGCACAGACTATACATCAGTATATTTAACAACAAAAAATGCGAATTGGTGGCATATACATCCCTTAATTTTAGTAAGCGATAGAAAAAAGTTTTAATCATTCACACTAATTGGACGTCCCCAAGCATTTAACAAGCACAAAAAGGTGGCAAAGCACCCAGTCAGGACAAGATACCCGCCTTAGTTTATAAATTTGACATTATAAGGGGAATTCTTTATAAATTTGAGTAGTACCATCCTAAAGTGAGCCCCCTTTCCTCCCACTTGTCTGTGGTGGCGGCACAGTTTCTGCATCAAGTCAACAAAAGCAATGCTCCTAGCTATCTCCCTATACATCTTCTTCAGAACATTCAAAAAAATCATTTCAAATGTGATTTATAAAAGAATAGAAAATTGGGTAGTGAATACTAAGATCTTATCTCATGGTCAGGCTGGATTCCCGAAAAAAACCAATTCGTTCAACCTGGTACTCAGATTCCCTCTACTTCTGTAAAAGTATGCAGTATTAAGGAAGCTCTTTGTGTGTTATTTTTATAAGGACTTTGATACTATACCAAGGACCCCCTTATGGATATCCTAGTGGTCCCAGGGCATCCAGGTGAGACTGCTCTTTCTACGGATTAGACTTCACACAAAAAAACACAGCCATTGTTTGTTGGGGTCCAGCAAGTAAAACTACAGCCCCCTTTTCTATTGAAAGTGGAGTGTGTCAGGGTAGTTGTTCTTTTGACCCCTCTACTATTCTCTTTACATTTTCTGCTGATAAGACTTCACACAAACAAATACAGCCATTGTATGTTGGGGTCCAGCTAGTAAAACTACAGCCCCCTTTTCTATTGAAAGTGGCGTGTGTCAGGGTAGTTGTTCCTTTGATCCCTCTACTATTCTCTTTAAACTTAAATGATGTCCCAAAAGCATCTTGAGTAGGTCTAAAGGTCTAATGATTACCTAGAATTGGAGGTTCAAAAATCCCAACTTAATGTTTGCAGGCAAAGTCTTATTAAGTTTCTAAGACACCTGGGAGCCTACAGAACTAACTACACATTTGGCGAGTTCTGTATAAACAACTGGGCTAATCATCAATAAGCCTAAAACTAAACTAATGACACCTCTGTAGCAGGAGAGACCAGGGTCCCGCTCTTGTTCCTCGAAAGCTTAAGACTGCTTGTGTGCTTTGTGTGATCTAGCGGTCCAGATCCTGCCGGTTTCCGATCGGTTGGACCTCTCAGTCCTGTACAAGGAGTATGCCAATGATGACTATGTGTACCAACAGAAGATCAAGGTGCGTGTTTGGCATTGCGTGTAGGGTAGGCAATGAGGAGACAATCTGGACAAAAGAGTAGGGCTATGGTCTTCAAAGCTTTTAATGCTGCTGTTCCATATCCACTCTCCCCTCCCCCCTATGCAAGAAAGATTTGTTGGGCCTCCCAGAGTAACAAACCCATTTTTGCACAATTATTGTATAAAATTGGCTGCTTTGAACAGATTTAGAAAATCAAACTGAGTTCTTTTTGTTTATCCCTTCTAAAAATGCAATCTTTTAGATGATATCCAACATTATATTGACAGCCAGGTCACTCTAAAAGTGTAAAACTAACCTCTATGTTATCAACCATCAGTAATAGAAGGGAGGACTTTGAAGGTTACTTGGAGGCCCCCATTCCAGCTCTTCCCCTCCAAACCCCCTTTTTACTCATCCAAAAGCCTCCTCCCAGTGCTGCTATGACCTCAAAAAAAACCTTCACTCTTCTGTCCCTCCACTATCATTTACAATCAAAATAACAGACTAGCATGTTCCCTCCTCAAATTCCATATTTCACTATACTAATTCACCACTAATCCTTTATGGCCAATAAAGCGTTTCAACACCCCATCAGGGTTACAAGCGCTATATAAATGCAAACCCTTTTCCCTTTTTGATCCCTCTCCAACCCTCTCAATCCAAATATTTGACTAACATATCCACCACTCAAATTAATTTCATGCTTCTCCATACTAATTCTTTTTTTTTTTTTTATAATTTTTTTTTTTATTCCTCATATACCAGAAGTGGGTATTCTAGAAAGGGTATCTCCTCCTCTCCTCAATGCGATGTTCCGACCAACTGGACTAAAGCTACCGTCTTGGCTCCAGATTGGGAGAGAAGGTCGGATACCCCTCCAGTCTCCACTGTAAGCTAGGTCCACTCCATACCCTATAGTCGATACGGCCCTCTGTTGGGTAGGATACCAAGCGTCCACAGGACCCAGGTGAAATCATTGGAATATATATCATCGGTTCCGCCAAGCCACTAGGGCCGCCCAGGTTTTGTCAAGGCAAGAATTATCACATGCAAGATCAGCTTCACTAATATATACAATATAGCTTAAAAAATCTGCAAAGGTAGGAATGATCTCTGACTTCCAAAGCTTACAGATTTCTCGTCTAGCTATAATCATTGCATAAAATATAAATTTAGTCCTCATCTCGTTAAGCGGAGAACCAAGCTCTAACCCAAAAAAAATGGTCATCGGAGTAATTTTAAACCGTATATTACACACTTCTATTATAAATTCCTCTATTTTGGACCAAAAGAGAGATAATTTAGGGCACTCAGCGAACATATGTATGTCATCTGCCTTGGAAAGTTTACAACGCAAACAAGAGTAATCCATATTTGTAAACTTAGACAGCTTCTTGGGTGAAAAATACGCTCTATATAATGTAAACAGATGGTTTCGCTTTAAGGGGGCAGATTTAACAACCGTATGCAACAGTTTAAAAGAATCTCCCCAAAGACCTTGTAGTTCGCCATGTTGTAGAGTTATTTCTTCTCCCCATAATTTGTTAAGTTCAGGTTCCGTGACTTGATCTTTTTCATTTAGTGCGTCGTACCAAAAGGCAACTTCTTTTTTCCAGCTCCCTTTTCTCTTTACTAGATCAAATTTAGGATTAGATGCGAGATTCCAAGTTATAGTACTACACCAGTTGGATAATTGATAAAATTTGAATCTAGTAAGGGTTCTACTTGTTAATCTGGATAATGAATCCCACTCCATTAGTCTAGAGTCTACGATGAGGTCTTGCCAATGTCCAATGCCCGCTGTTCTGAGAGGAATTGATAATTGATCTCTGAGGCATTCCGGTGTTCCAGGGGAATCCCATATGGGGCAAGGGGAGTGTAGTAAGAAATATCCAGTTTTTTCCTGAAAAATACCCAATTTCGCAAAGCTGTTCCCAAAATTTTTAATCTGACCTTCTTGTAGAACTTCGGGTCTCCGAACTTAAATAAAAAAAAATTCTTTACCTTGAGGAATATTGTGTAACAAAGCTTGGAATAATTGACCCAAACAGGATGAGTCGGCTTTATCGGCCATTGACCTAAAGTTTTTAAAGTGAAAAGCTTGACAGTAGTGGAGAATGTCTGGCATAGCTAACCCACCTGTTTTAATCTTTCTTCTAAGTTTTTTCATAGAGATTCTGGGCGCTTTGGAATTCCAAATAAAGGACCCTATCCGTCCCTGTATTTTGGCAATATCTTTGGGGCTAAATGAAAGAGGTATTGAATTGAAAAGGAAGGTGATCTTTGGTAGGATGATCATCTTCAACAGATTAATTCTACCAAAGATGTTTAACGCCAATCCGGACCATCGGTGTAAAAGTGTGTTAATATCTTTAAGTACCCTCTCCAAATTAACTTTAGGTATGTCCGTAATATTTTGCACAAGCTGGATACCCAGGTATCTCATACGGGTCTTTACCCCAGGAAACCCAACCTCCTGGTTCCATTGCATGACCTCTGTTTTTTCTTTATTTACTTTGTACCCAGAAACTTCTCCAAATGCTTCTGCTTGTTGAAATAATTGAGGGATTGACGTTTCAGGGTTAGATGTGAACATTAGGAGATCATCAGCATATAGGGCAAATTTCAAATTTAGCTCATTCAGGCGAAAAGGTTCGATTAGATTATCTGATCGTAATTTGATAACGAAGGGCTCCAAGTATAGATTAAATAATAAGGGGGATAGGGGACAACCCTACCTAGTACCACGTGTAATTTTAACCCAATCTGTAAGCATGTTATTTACTAAGAATTTAGCTCTGGGTTGGCAATATAACGCTTTTATTGATGTTATAAAGTTAGTCGGTATGCCAAACTTTGACAGGGATTCCCATAAGTACATCCAACTTACTTGGTCGAAGGCCTTAGCGGCATCGATGGCTACTATACTTAATGGGACCTCCTCCACTAAAGCAAAATCAATTGCCGCGATAGCCTGAAAGGTCAACTCATTTAATTGCCTGCCCGGCATAAAGCCCCTCTGGTCCTCATGAACAATAGTCTTAATAATTTTGGCCAATCTCGCTGCCAACACCCCTGCAAAGATTTTATAGTCCACGTTCAGCAGCGAGATTGGCCTAAACGACTCAACCAGTGAGGGGTCTTTATTAGGTTTCAAAACCAGAGTTACTGTGGCCTCTGACCATGTCGGGGGTATAGGATCTCCTTCTAAATGTATTCGATTGAAAAGGGCTGTTAAAATGGGACATAAGATTTCCGCCCCTATTTGGTATATTTCGGCTGGGAGCCCATCTGGGCCTGCAGCCTTACCACTGGCCATCCTCTTAATTTGATCATGTACCTCTCCCTCTTTAATTGGTGAGCTTAAAAAAGAGCTATCCGTCTCTGTTAGGTGTGGTACACTTACTCCCTCCAACCATTGATCTACCTCTTCCAAACATATTTTGTCATTGCTCCCCATATATAAATTTTGCATGTAGGTTTGAACTTCTCTCAAGATCTCACCGCTATCTGATGATATATCGCCAGAGCTCTGTATTCTCAAACCGGATATCTGATTCCTAACACGATCTGCTCTGGCTTTCCAAGCTAGTATTCGCCCACATTTCTCCCCATATGAAAAATTCTGAAGTCTACTCGTATCCCACCTTGATTTAATAATTTTATCTAGGTTGGCCCGGTATTTAATTTTTAGGTTCTCTAACTCTTTTTGAATGGATGTTACATCGATCCGTTGTTCTAAGCAAGCTTTCTGTAAATCTTGTTCTTTTTGCTTTATAAGAGATAAAAAGTCTTCATTTTCCTTTTTTCTAATTTTATTTCTTTTTATCATTTCAGATGTAAATATACCTCTTAAGAAAGGCTTGAAAGCATCCCATAATGTTTGCTCCGATACAGTGCTCTTATTTAGTTCAAAATATTCTGTCATATGATTCGATAGTTCAAGCTTTAGATTCTCTTGTGATAATAAGGATCTATCTAAGGTCCATCTCCTAACTTGTAAATTCTGTGGGAGCTTAATCACTAGCTCCACTAAGGAATGATCTGATAATATTGCCGGAATATAAGCAGTGGAAAGGGTCTCAGAAAGAAGACTTTGATCAATAAGAAAGAAGTCAATTCGTGAGTGGTGTTTATGTCTGTGGCTATAAAATGAATAATCTCTGTTATTCCGATTCTTGGTCCTCCAAACATCTATCAAATTGAAGTCCTTTATTATGTTTCCAAGCTCCCTTTTAGATCTAAGTAGTGGAGGTACAGGTGCCTTAGAAGTACGATCCAATATAGGATCGAATACCAAATTAAAATCGCCACCTAATATAATGGGGGCATTCAGCTCGATAAGACTAGTTTTCAGACTCACCAAGGCCTCTGGTGCATCTAGGTTTGGGCCATAATATACAGTACATGTTATTTTTATGTTTTTCACTAACAATGATGCGGTCAGCCATCTGCCTGTATTATCCGTTTCATATTTCTCAACCCTTATTCCGCTATTAATTCTGATAATTATCATCACACCTCTAGTATTATTGCACTGCTGGGAGCATAAGATATCCTGTATCCATTTTTGATTTTTAAAAGCCAATCTACACTCCTGTGAATTAAGGTGGGTTTCTTCTAATAGAAGAATGTGGGCGCCAGACTTATTTAGGAATTCACAAATTCTACCAATTTTTCTGCTTTCCCTCAGTCCATTGACATTCCAGCTGATTATTTTTAATTTATTCTCCATATTCCTTGATTATCCCCTAAGGGGAAGTGGATCTTAATTGCATATTGACTCTTAGTGCTCTTGTAGTTTCTAGCTATATGAGGATTTTTTTTTTTTAAGCGCTCCCTCCCTACCCTCCCCACCCTCCTCCCCCCATGAGGAACCTTCCCATATTACCTTTGGCGAAGATATCGCCATTTGAGGCCCCTCCCCCCAACTGGAGATCTGGTCCAATCTATGCGTACTATACAATTGTATGTACCTTCACCCAACTAATCACACCAAGAAAAAAAAAAAAAAAAAAAACATCACTTTTTCTCCATACTAATTCAACACTAATCCTTATGGGTTCCAGAGTAGCATGCTACTTGCCAAAAAAAGCGCCTCAACACCCAATGTAGCAAGCACTATATAAATTCAAACCTCTTTCCCTTTTCTATCCCACCACCTACTCTTCTCTATCCAAATAACTGAATAACATATCCACCGCTCCAATTACTTCATATTTTACTATTCTAATTTTCAACACTAATCCTTTATGAGTTCGGGAGTGGCATGCTACTCGCCAGAAAAGCGCTTCAACACCCATCAGGGGTAACGGGTGCTATATGAATACAAACCTTTCTTCCCCTTCTATCCCTCCGCTATCCTTCTCTCTTCAAATAACTGACTAATATCCAGCACTCAAATTACTTTCATATTTCACCATACTAATTCATTACTAATCCTTTATGGGTTTCCGGAGTAGCATGCTTCAACACCCTATCAGGGGTAACAAGCGCTATATAAATACAAAACTTTTTTTCCTCTTCTATCCTTCTGCTATCCTTCCGACTCCAAATAACTGACTAACCTATCCACCACTTAAAGGTTACTTGCATGTTTCACTATACTAATTCAACACTAATCCTCTATGGGTCCCGGAGTAGCGTGCTACTGGCCGGAAAAGCGCTGTGACGGCTCGTCAGGGGGTAGTAAGCACTATATAAATGCAATTACAATACAATACAATACAATACAATACTTATGTGTATATTCTTTTCCAGATTGTATTGTGTGTTATATCAGTTCTATGGTAAGGGAATTCTTTTACCGGATTTATGCCAAAGGAGTCCAATTTAAATGTGTTATTTTACACCTTAATGTGGAAGAACTTCATTATAGGTTATTTGTAATTTTAGCAAGTGCATGCTGGGAGGAAACATATATATGAAACAGGAGTTTAAAGCTAGTAGCGGTATTAACAATATTACTGGTGGTCCCTAGTCTCCTTTCCTTCATATGATCCTATGGTCAATAGTCTCTGCTTACATGTGCCTTTGGCCCTGTCTTTGGTATGAACGGACAGTAGGAATAGGCCTCTGGAAACAAACAACGAGGGAGGGTGCAAGAAGATTGACAAAGGGCTTCGTCAAACAGATCATAAGTAACGCTTAAGCAAGCTAGGTGTATGGGCAAGTGCTTCTGTTCAATATTTTCAGTTAGGTATGCTCACACAAGAACACCCACGAACCACTATCCAAATCAAAATTTGCAAACCATACCAATACCACCACACGGGTGAAATATCTGCATTTTCTAATGAACTCAGCGAGGGCAAAGTTAGACTATATATTTTCGGTTATTTAGGATTAAGATCTCATACACACAAATAACTGACCTTAAGTGCACACAAAAAAAAAATCAGACACAGGCAAAATTATTTAAATATGGATCGGTCATGGTCAATGTGGGTACTCCTGGATTTGGTACCACCCAGATAAGAAAGCACCGCACGGTAAGCCAGAGAAGGACTTAGCGGACCTCACCCCACTACGTTCGCTGCTGCCAGTGGGGATGAAACGCGACCCTCATGACATCCAAATACTATACACTACACGTTAGGCATGGCTGCGGTTACTTAGGTACACAGGGGGAGGAGGGATAACATTATATTCCCCAGCACTACCAATACTCAGTAATTCATGGCTCCTCCCTACACTGGAAATGATAACAAAGTGCACCCTACAGAAACTGGGCATACCTACTATTGGTGATCTGTTCCCTAATGGACATGTGTTCTCCCGTACGGAAGACTCACAGTTTTCAACTGCCTCTTTCATGGACCACTTTATCCAGGCTCGTATGCAGGGAGCGCTGATGGACGCCATGCCCACTTACATCATTGAACCTGAGGAATTTACACCTCTCACATCTATCATTGAGGATCATAGTGGAGAGCACATTATGTCCCACCTGTATAAAACTTGCTTAGCCCTCATGCCGCAACGCAATGCCAGGGTGCTTAGGAAGATGACCTGGGACATCCCTTCCCCCATCAAAACTTGGAAAAGCTTTTGTGCACAAACAAAGCTAATTTCATGTAATCACAGACATGAATTGGTCCATTTTAAGATCTAAAGAATGGCCTGTGGCCTGTGTCACGCCACAGCAGATGGTTCGCATAGGCAGCAAAAGATTTGTGCATTGCCCCAAATGCAATCTGAATGCGGTTACATTTGCGCACATGACATGGACACGTACCACAATAGTTTTGTACTGGCGGGAGATATTCAGGGAAGTGCAACTGATGACTGCGTTACACTTGGACCACTCCTCACTAGTAGCCTTATTGGAGTATGTTGATGAGATCCCCAAGAACATGCGCTGATTCGTAGCAATGGTAATGATTTTGCAAAAAAAAGAGAAATAGCTACGACAACAAGGAGTACACGCCACACAGCACAGCCAAGAGCACATAGTTGTGCAGCAGGATAAACAAAAACACCTAAACAATACATCTATGCTGCAACACCACATTGAGCAATGAGGGAGGTATTCTAAACTGGGAAATGCTACCATGGGTTGTGAATGAAACAGGGGTGTTAACTGGGCAGTTGGTACACGGTGTATAATGACAATGTAAAGTTTAGATTGTCATATATGCCAAAGTAATGTATGTATAATAATGCAATGCCTGCTATGTAGCTGTGATATAAACGGTTTGAATAAAAAAATATATGCATTCTTACTATTTGCAATGACTGATCCATATATATATGGATCAGTCATTGCAAATAGTAAGACTGATCCATATATATATGGATCAGTCATTGCAAATAGTAAGAATGCATATATTTTTTTATTCAAACCGTTTATATCACAGCTACATAGCAGGCATTGCATTATTATACATACATTACTTTGGCATATATGACAATCTAAACTTTACATTGTCATTATACACCGTGTACCAACTGCCCAGTTAACACCCCTGTTTCATTCACAACCCATGGTAGCATTTCCCAGTTTAGAATACCTCCCTCATTGCTCAATGTGGTGTTGCAGCATAGATGTATTGTTTAGGTGTTTTTGTTTATCCTGCTGCACAACTATGTGCTCTTGGCTGTGCTGTGTGGCGTGTACTCCTTGTTGTCGTAGCTATTTCTCTTTTTTTTGCAAAATCATTACCATTGCTACGAATCAGCGCATGTTCTTGGGGATCTCATCAACATACTCCAATAAGGCTACTAGTGAGGAGTGGTCCAAGTGTAACGCAGTCATCAGTTGCACTTCCCTGAATATCTCCCGCCAGTACAAAACTATTGTGGTACGTGTCCATGTCATGTGCGCAAATGTAACCGCATTCAGATTGCATTTGGGGCAATGCACAAATCTTTTGCTGCCTATGCGAACCATCTGCTGTGGCGTGACACAGGCCATTCTTTAGATCTTAAAATGGACCAATTCATGTCTGTGATTACATGAAATTAGCTTTGTTTGTGCACAAAAGCTTTTCCAAGTTTTGATGGGGGAAGGGATGTCCCAGGTCATCTTCCTAAGCACCCTGGCATTGCGTTGCGGCATGAGGGCTAAGCAAGTTTTATACAGGTGGGACATAATGTGCTATATATATATATATATATATATATATATATATATATATATATATATATATATATATATATATATATATATATATATATATATATGGATCAGTCATTGCAAATAGTAAGAATGCATTGTGGGCAGTAGCGGCAAACCATGTCATCTTTTGGAACCGCAAAACACATACATGTATGGGTGCAGAATGATGTATTGCTTTACTTTTGCTCTTAGATAGGGAAAAGTAATTTCTTCATAGTGTGAAATAACATCAAGACAAAGTATCTTATCAGCTGCAGGAAGTTGAGTGTGAGACACCTTATTTATACACACATAAACGTACTAAACATTATCAATGAAGAACGGCTTGAAAGCAACCTACTTCACCAGAGAACCAGTTATTAAAAGGCACATCGAAAGCAGTAGGGGACAAATTAAGTATAGGATAACTCTATATTGTTCTAAGTTAAGTTCTAAATTGTAATCCTTTTTGCCTGAACTTGGTCTGAAGCAAAAAACTAAATATGTCAAATCTACATAGAAATGTCACTCACCTCTTCATGCTGGTGATCTCCTACATGATTCCTTTGAATAGATTCAGATAATATTTTGTGATTCTCAACACGAATCTGGTTGTGAGGCGCTTCTCGCTTGTGATTGTGATGCTGTCCGTTTCTAGTAACAAGAGCATGCGCTTGAAGTCCCCGACTGGCATTTTCAAGATTACTGAGATGGACGTGTGAAGGCACCTGATCCTGTTTAAAAACTTGATTGGGCTCAGTTTGGTTTTGGTCAAGACCTAGCTGAGGCTCAACGTCAACTGTACTTGCACTAATTTTCTTGCCTCTCCGTTTCGTCTTATGTTTCGGTCGCTTTCTTTCAGGTTGTTCCTGAGTTGTGTTGGTTTCTGTGAGAGGTTCTTGGCTGTGGTCAGCATGCTCTTTCTCACTAAATGAATCGTTATGAGACTGGTGAGTACCGTTATGTTCATGATGATGGTGATGATGACGATGATGATGATCAATCGGAGTATCCCCGTTAGCCAATTTTAGAGAGGAATCGGTTTTTTCTCTCTGCAAATCACAAGAAATGTTTTTACCAGGAGACTCAAAGTTAACCGTTTCATTTTCTACATTTGAATGGGAATGCAAATGGTCATGTGAGTGGGAATGTTTTCCTTCTTGAACATCCAAAACATCCAAGTGTGAAACATGATCGTGTCCAATATCCTCATGATTAATCTCAACCACTTTAACCTCTCCAAGGCCTAAATTGGCCAAAAGATTCTCCAGCCCGTTAAAGGATAATCTTCCATTGTCACCATAATGCTCAAAAAGTTTTTCAATGTAATACTTCTGCTCCTTTTCAGCTGCTGGTGCAGACTTCCCTGTGTCACGGTCCGTTAATCCGCTTGGAATGTATGGTGCTTTCGATATTTGGTAATCGTTATGGTTATCAGAGTGGATCTCTTTAGGATTATGATTGTGTCCTCCTTCATGGCAATGGCAGCAGTGACGAAAGGCAAACGTCAATATACAAATGATGCATAATTTCGTATGAATGTGTACCTTCATTTCGGTTTATTCTGGAAAAGAAGCAGAATCCAAGAGGACGGGTTTAAGGCTCAAACATAAAATGTGCCATTTATCTGTTATGCGTTGGGCTAGTTTTCAATTTAAATTAGCACTTTCTCTCAACAGCACGAATAATTCAATGAAGTAATACTAAAGTGCCAGAACCGGCCACAGCTACTTAAACACTCCATACAATTACTTGTGTAGTCTATACACCTTACAGAAATTGATTACTTTAAAAATATAGTGAAACGGACTATAATTCTGTAAAACCCTCCATGCTCATTTTTTTAAAACAATTAGGAAATTCAAAAACAAAGAATCGAAATATCACAGCAAATGTCCACTACCGACATGCAAGAAAACATAAACCCCACAGTCAAATTGTATGTAATTCACTGGTACAAAAGCATCTTATTAAAATTCAGCTTACCTTACTTACCACAGCAAAGTACACTGCGATCATTACACGATGCAAGGAAAAGTCACTGGACATGCTTTTCATACGCCAACCTTTATATAAATAGAGCTATATTTATCTGAATGCCCTCCTTGTTTTCCAAAACCAGGTGACTACAAAATGTTTCTACACTACAAGATATCAAAATACATATCTTGGAATGTGTACAATCACGC
This sequence comes from Lissotriton vulgaris, assembly GCF_964263255.1. NCBI lineage: Eukaryota > Metazoa > Chordata > Amphibia > Caudata > Salamandridae > Lissotriton > Lissotriton vulgaris. The sequence goes on along the minus strand of NC_141687.1, from coordinate 503,274,544 downwards.
AAGACAGTGCTGCTTAAAAAGATCAGAGTCCAAACAAGGGTAATTAATAAAACTATTGTGAGCGCCTGAATGTATAATCTGATCTGACAACAAGCAGTAAATTATCTCGAAAACAGAAGCCCTTGTTGTTCAGTGTTTTAGGACAGCACGTTTTTTTCTGCCTCAATATCAGAGAGTCTTAAGAAATCGGCAAACCCCAGAATACTATTTTCTAGATTGGCCTTAAAACGAAGGGACGAGACTATGTAATCTATTAAAGGCACTCGTATAACTCGGGAATGCTGCAGGTTATCTCGAAGATAAATATTATTTGGCAAAAACTAGAATGGAAATAACATTAGTGCAGGACGCCAAGTGGGAGATGAACAAACTCTTCAAGCTGGAGAGTAGCACACATGAATGTATGTGTACATGCTGTATTACTCGTAGCCGGACAGTTGAGGGGATACCGAGATCATACGGTCAACTCATCATAGGTCACTGTATCTTTCCCCTACGCCCTAACTCTCTCCTGTTCCAAACTTACAGTCAGAGAAGTGGACAACAAGCAGCTATCAGTTTGACCATTATTTTCTACTGCATGCCTTTATTCGACCACTACACAAAGCAGCATGCCGTCTGGCTTACTTTTCCAGATGGACTGTTGCAAACTGCTTATGCATAGACCTAAATCCCTCTTCCTTTAGCAACCTATGAATCCTATAAGCGTTCTATACCCTACCCATTCACCCCACCAATCATTCACAGGAACTAACAAATATCCCCACCGCCATTAGCCAGGACATCAAACTCCCTATGGTTCAACAACAAATAAAGCGAGGTAATACATGTAAGAGTTTCTCTTGAGAATACAACACTAAACTCATTAACCAAAAAACTAAGAATTTAGCTACTAACCTTTGGTTAGGAAGTATGCTACTCAAAAGTGCTTCAATGACTCGGGGTAGTAAGTAAGTAAACACCCTATCCCAAAACACCTCCAGTCATTAAGGCTTCTTCATGTCACCCATCTATTGCGGTCTCGATTTTGAATGTCGGGTTAGTTTCTGAGCTCTATAGTTGTTTTACAGCTCGAATACAAAAAAATCACAACTTTAACTCTTTCTGAACCAAAATACTCAAACATATTCATGAAATACAATGCTTAGCGACCTTTAGGAACCTCAAACTAAATCCAGTTAAGACTAATAATCTTATGATAAATTCTGGCCCGCAGATACATAATTGTGTCAGAAAGGCTCTGCACCTAGACCATTCACAGTCTGGATTTATTTGGTTTACTTTGGATACCATATTTGACAACAATCTAGATATATAAAAGCAATGGTGTACAGGGCACTTTTTCAACTACAAAAACTCGAATTTATCAAACCCTTCCTACGACTGACACTAGTGGGAGAGTGCGTCCCCTCCCGCAGGCTGGAGCGGGTGAAGACGGCGGAAGAGCCGGAGTGGGCCGAGACCCGGGGCCGACATCGGGCATTAATTTGGGCATGCAGTTGTGGCCCTCCAGGACTGCAGGAAGGTAGGACCCACTTCGGAGACCGCCTGGCCAGGGCTCCGGTCCTGGGAGTTGGCGGGACCCTACGTGCGTTGACTGACCGGCGACTGCAGAGGGCGCTGGGCAAGTGGGGCGAATTGGATCGGTGGGCGTGCAGGTGCTTGGACGAAACATAGGCCCCACTGAAGCTACAGGGGACCTGTGGAAACTGAAAGGTGGCAATAGGCGTGGAGGAGTTATTCGGATATGGGGGCTCGGAAGTGGTGCCCCCTTCCATTGATCTGTGGAGCGCGAGTACGGGGCAACAGCCTCAGGGGAGAGGTGCCCTCGGGAAGCACAGGCCGGAGGAGGAGTTGGTGTGATCTATACTACCCCTGCCCCCCCCGGGTGGGATCGGGACGGCGGGGCGAAACCGCGGATTGAAGGGCGCCCCCTCCCCTGTGCCCATGGGCGGGCCCGGTGCCAGTGAACGCTGTCATGAGACCCAAAAAATCCACGATGACCCAGACTAACACTATGGACAATTACACTGCTGCGGCGGGTGGCAGAGCCGATGCGCAGGCTGGCGCCCTAACGGGCACACAAGAGCCGTCTTTAACATCGATCATGCAGGCCATACAGACACTGGGAACCACGCTGGAGTCAAAGATAGATAAGGTCTCCATAGAAATGACACTGCTGAGGGCCGACTTAAATAAAACGTCAGAGAAGGCCACCCAAAAATGCTGCGGACAATGCGGAACTCCAGGGCACTACAAAACAACGGCAGCAGCAGGTTCACTGACTTTCGCACCAGCAGAAGGGGGTGGTAGCCCGGCTGGTGGACCAGGAAGGGAGGGCCCGCCGCAACAATATACGCGTGGTGGGAGTGCCGGAGAAGATGGAGGGGCCGAGCGTGGACCTATTTTTGGAGGACCTCGTCCTCAAACAGCCACAGCCCAGAAGCCTCTCGAAGTTCTTCGCTATCGAGCGAGCTCATAGGGCTCCAGTCCCCCCGCCGCGCCCAGGGGCCCCGCCGCGGAAGATAATTGCGAGGATCCTCAATTATAGAGACCGCGACGCCATTCTGCAGGCAGACCGCCAACATGGGGATCTTCATCTGGACAATGCCATCCTTAGGTTCTTCAGCGACTTCCCCTTTGAAGGTGCAGCAGGAGCATCGGTAATTTACGGGGTCAAAAAACTGCTTTGAGAAAAGGGCATCAAATACATGATGTTTTTCCCGGCAAAACTTAAGCTTCTAGTCGGTGGTAAATCCTTGTTCTTCACCTCCCCGGGAGAAGTACATTCCTGGTTGGAAGAGCGTGTGGGCGCAGTGGGCTCAGGGCCGAGGGGCAACTGGAGGAACATGGCGCTTCAGTCTCCAACGTCCTCGGCTGGCTCTCCGGGAAGTGGACGTCAGCCCCGGCGGAATTTTTTGCCCCCTGCGGAAATCGGGCCCGGAGCCTGTCGGCTTTGCCAGACATGGGGTGAAGGGGCCAGGACTGAGTTGCAGTACAAAAGACGAATGGCGTGCACGTGATGTATACTGACATTTCATGTTTTTGAATCGCCCTGACACCGGAGGTGGTCCTGGACAATGCCCAGGGAAAAGAGGGACCCGTTGAGGGGATGCCCCTTGTGTGATAGGGGTTTCCACATATATTCGTCTAACTCTGTCTTGATAGGATAGGAGGCGGTCTGGGGGCAGGGGTGAGGCACGAGAATGACCTTTTCACAAGTGTTTTACTCAGGGTTCAACTGGGCAGGCCGAGGCAAGTCACAGATTACGAAGTGGAGCCGAAGGTAGTCCTCAGATTGCGGGTTTAGGTAGCAGCACTCACCCCCCTTGGTTTCCGTTTAAAGGGATACAGGCGCTCTGCTTGTTGGGGGATGCCTGACCATGTTGGCGGGCGTAGCAGGGTAGCAATGAGTAGGGGTTGTTCTAGGGGTTGGGTAAAGTCGGATGCGGGAATGTTCATTTTGTTTTGCTTTGGATATGTTGGATATTGGAGTGGAGAAGTGTGGCTCAATGATTAGAGCGGCAGACCCTGATGCAGAGGTCTAGCCCGGGACTAGTGTTCAATTCCCCGCCTCGGCGGGTCTTGGGCTCAAAATTCCACGGACCTGATAATTCTCGCCTCGGTGCCTTTACCAATCATGGAGTCCCACTCTGCAACTCTGGGAAATAGTTTGCTTAATCTCCACAACGGCCCCCACAACGCTAAGGATGTCTGGCCTCCACCTTGGGGGTGCCCAGGAGTGGATGCCTCACAGGGAAAGCCAGGATGGGTTCCACAGCAGTATTCGTACAAGCGCCTTGAGACCCTTGTGGGTGAGTAGTGCTCTATACAAGTATCAATTTACATTTATGTCACCAGGGATCCTGGTCCTGGGGGGCGACATGAATGCCGTCATGGAGAGGGATCTAGATAGGTCACAGACACTCCCTGCCAGGGGTGGGACTTGTCACTTCCGGGACTTTGTACGAGCCATGGGACTGGTCGATCTCTGGTGGGCACATAACCCAACGACTCGACAATACACACACATCGCGGCAGCTCACGGCTCAGGGTCCAGGATTGACCATATATTCAAAAGCATGGATTTGTTCCAGGGTGGGTGTCACAGAGCGAGAGGGATATCTGACCACTCCCCAGTAGAAGTACACCTGCGCAACCCGGACCGGGACCGCACTGGTCCCCCGGCTGGACACCTTTTTATTCAAGGACCAGGAGTTTCAGGAAGTTTAGGGAACGGGTCGACCACTATTTCGTGGAAAATGTAGGCTCTGTCAGTTCTCCTGGGGTAGTGTGGGAGGCGTACAAGACGGTGGCTAGGGACTTTGTACAGGCGGAGATTGGGAAAGGCCGTAAGGAGAAAAACGCACAAATTGATACACTAGAACGGGACCTTCAGGCCCTAGAGAATGCAACAGATGGGTCCCCAGAGCAGGTTCGAGATAGGCTGCCTAGGCAGCGGCTCCTTGAAAAGGAGATTAGAGATGTACTCACTGACCAGGCGAGATCCCATGCCCTGGCAATCCAGAGAAGAGTGTACGACCTGGGGGACAAGGCCAACAAAATGATAGCCTGGCTGGAGAGACGAGATCGGGACCGTAACTGGATCCCGGGAATTCAACGATCTGATGGATCTGTGCGAGTCACGGGCAAGGAGATAGGGGCGGAATTCGCACAATACTATGAGGTGGTTTATCAGTCTCAGACTGTTCGACAGGAACAGGAATACCGGGACTTTTTGGCTCCCTTGCAGCTGCCTACCTTGGAACAAGCTGATAGAGATATCCTAGACTCACCCATAACGGTTCAGGAAGTGGAGGACGCCATGGGAGACATGCAGGCGGGGAAGGCGCCGTGGCATAATGGCTTCCCGGCAGAAGCGTTTGGTTGTGTGTCGCGCGCCTAGCACCTCACATGCTAAGTAGGTTTAATGAAGCCAAGCAGGTGGGGGTACTTCCCAAAGACTTACGGTCGGCAACGATCGTTGTAATACATAAAGCCGGCAAACTGCAGGAGCTGTGCAGCTCCTATAGACCCATCTCCTTACTTAACTTCGAGACCAAGATCCTCGGTAAAATTCTGGCCACAAGATTGGGGGCGGTTATACAGTCCCTGATACACCCGGACCAGTCGGGCTTTATGCCTCACAGAAGCACTCGTCTCAATCTACGGCACCTGTTTGGGGTCTTGCAGGAGGTATCTGCGAGGCCAGGGGTGCCGGCATCCCTGCTATCCCTTGACGCCCATATGGTGTTTGATAGTATAGAGTGGCAGTACCTCTATGCAGTTCTGGAAAAAATGGGCTTTGGAGAATACTTCCGAGCATGGTGCAGCTGCTATATACTGCACCGCTGGCAAGAGTCCGGGCGAATGGAGTGCTGTCGAGAGAGTTCCACCTCCGCCGGGGTACGCGTCAGGGCTGCCCCTCTCACCCACCTTGTTCGCACTAGCGCTGGAACCTCTGGCGCACTGGATCCGAACAGATCCTTTGGTGTGGGGTATCGATCTGGGAGGGGGCTGGGAGGAGCTCATCTCATTAAACGCTGATGACATCCTCCTGTATGTGCAGAGACCGGCTGCCTCCATTCAAAGGCTGATGGACATCATAGGAGAGTTCGGCACTTACTCTGGATACCGCATAAACTGGGGTAAGTCCCTAGGGCATGTGTTAGCGGGGCCACAACCCCGGCTGCCGGCAGATTGCGGAGCTATCACATGGAAGGATGTTTTTAAGTACTTAGGGATTTGGATTACGTATTCTGATTCGAAATTCCTGCGTCTGAATGTTTTGGCGCAGCTAGATCGGCTGCGCGGAGATGTGGAGCATTGGAGGTCTCTCCCGCTTTCGCGGACGGGGCGAGCCTTTCTATTTAAAATGATGGCCCTCCCTCGCTTGCTTTATGCTTTACAATGTGCTCCCTTCCTGGTCCCGGACCAGATTTTTAGGGCAATTGAGTCTGAACAACGCTCCTTGCTGTGGAGTGGTGGGTGCCCTAGAATAGCCCTTAAGAAGCTGCAAAGGGGCCCATATGAGGGAGGGCTGGCTGTACCGGATATCCGCCTCTATTATTGGGTGACAACTAATCAATGTGAATGGATGGGTGTTCTCCCCTCTGGAGGAACTAGCCTACAGGGTAGACAGACTAGCCTTTGGCAGAGAAACATACCTAGCAGCCATATATACTAGAGGTAGGCGGGGCCGACCTCTTCCTCCCCAAACGGCAGTGGTGGTTGCGGTATGGAAACGAGCGACGAAATTGCTCGGGTGGGAGGCGAAGCTCACGGAGCAGACTCCTTTGAGGGCGGGATCCTTTCTGCCGGCAGTGGCAAAATTGCAGGATCTACGCAGATGGGGCTTGATAGGTATTGACGTGCTGGGGGACGTTTGGAAACGAGGAGAGATGGTGAAATTTGCAGATCTGTAGGCCGAATATCAGATGGAGAGCGGAGAATTCCTCCATTACCATCAGCTTAAGTTCGCTCTGCACAGGCACCTGGCCCCAGGGGAGAAGCTGCCTGAATATGCTCCTCTGGAGGACAGATTGTTATTAGACCCCATGATCGATAAAGCAATCTCGCTCACATATAAAAAACTCAGTAACAACATCCCGGACATGCGGGGGCCCCGTCGGGAAAGGTGGGAGACAGACCTAGGGCTGCTGGAGGATGATGACTGGGGGGAGGCCCTGCAGTGCCCCAGGGAGGTGGCGATTCTCGCAAGGTTCCGGCTGGTTCAACTTCGCATCCTGCACAGATCGTACACTCCGTGCACAACACAGTACCGAATAGGTTAAGTAGACTCCAGCTTCTGCCTCAGGGGGTGCGGGGAGGAAGGTACCTTCTTCCATATTTTATGGGACTGTGCAAAGATCAGGGCATATTGGTCTAGTGTGACGGGCATCATGGCCGAAGTGGTGGGAGCAGAGGTGCCGCTGGAGGTTAGGTGGCATGTGTTAGGAGTTACCAGTGATATCACCTGGCCAAGGTGGGACAAGGTATAGTTAGCCCTGGCGAGCATGGTGGCTAGAAGGAACATCGCAAGGTTGTGGGGCAGTGATGTAACGCCAACGGTGGAAGAGTGGGAGCGAGACCTGGATTGGTGCCAGCGAGCGGAGAAGGTAATTTACAAAAGTCGAGGTTGCCCTAAGAAATGGGAAAGTATATAGGCGCCTGGAGGCGCTATAGAGGGGATTGGTTGGACTTGCGGTCAAATGCAGAGCCGATATGACAAGGACACAGGGTGGAGCCTTTAGCTGAAAGATGTGCATTAACAACACTGTGGGCTTGTGACGCCATTCCTGCTCTGGCTCCCCTGGGTTATGGTTGCACTACAGGCCAGGGTGTTCTATTCAATGTAGGGAGTGGAGTGAAGGGAGGGTGGTGTTCTGTCCTTACATGTGTGCATTGGGGGGTGAATTGGGGTGGTGTGGAGGCCGGGTCTATGTCGGGTGGGAGGGTTGGTCATGGCGGATAGGATGATTATCTCACTATGACTGTGATTTCTTTTATCAATGATTGTCAATGAATTTCCGCTGCTAACTGTTGTGCAATGGTATGGAGCAGGTTTTCTTTCAATAAAAAGGAATAATAAAAAAAAAGAATAAGGAACGGCATTCCGTTGCAGTGTTTAAAAACAGGTTGCATGAACACCAGCTTTTGAAGTGCAGCTTTAGAGACTAAAATAATGAATTCTCCTTAAGTCATCTGCCATTACTAAAATAATGCCCAAAGAACCGCTTTTTTCACTGTAACTTGTTTCTTCCTTTTACCCTCCACTTCTGGCATTTTTGTTTTTAACTTTCCATCCAATAACTGAAAACTAATACTTGCACCCAGCAAGCCCTTCATTGATCCTTCGCTAAACCCAAAATTGGAATAATTCTCTCAGTGTAATGCACTGGCAGTAATGCATTTTTCACCCAGAAACGTCCAATTTAAATCTGCATTTACTCTCATCAGCCTACCCAACCAACCGGTGTACCCTTGGCTCTCTTCTTCCTCAATGATCACTATATTATGGAAATTGTCAATTGTTTCCAGCTTTTGCTCATTATCTATGCTACTGCACCTTCTCACTATGACCGTAAAAGCTTTAATGCTGCCTTAGACATTCATAGCACTATATAAGAACTAAATTATAATAAGAATAAACGTCACTGCTACACTGGCATTCAAAAGCCTAGCTTTCACTACTAACAGCCAAGCAAATCATCCCAGTGTGGAGCAAACAGTTATCCAAAAGGTTTCCATAGAAGATGGTTACTCACCAACTTAAAGAGCAGTTGGATAGACAAAGCATTCTGGAACTTAACAATTGAGGTTTGTTTTGTTCTGTGCATGGCACATAGACCCCCATCTGCACAGACCACATTCTTTCTCAAGGTGGATCCTATGAGACCTCACACTAGTGGCTGAACTATGCCATATTACTTAGTAAGCTGTAATATTTTCTGGAGGTAAATCAGTCTCTACTCAAATTGATTTGTCTCAGTTGTGTAATAAATCCTCACCTCTCCACTTTAAGCCTAGCATATACACATATTGGCACAGTGGTGACAGTTATCACCCAATCCATGTAATACCTGCCCCTATGCATCATCATTTGTAAGACCCATCCTTCATAGAAGATGGGCTTCTACTGGCTCGGGTCATCAGAGATACCTTTGAATATACAAGTTTAACCAACTGCCTCTTGGGTTGAGAAATCTGGATAAGGGAAAGCTAGTTTTCACTAAATACTGAAAAGACAATATATTCTCTTTGGGAGCATTCTCAGACTTGGCAAGAAACAAGATTTAATTTCAGTACCTTCTTTCAATCATCTAATTTGTATCCTTTAGTTTTCTTTTTAATTTAGGTGAGCCCAACTTTCTATTTTTGTTAAAAAACATAGGAAGGTAGATAAAGATTACTATTCATGATCCATTTGGCTCGTATTGAAAAGGGTCACCCTCGGTTACTTCGAGGACAAAATTCAGGCTAATTGTGGAAAAGAAATCTTATTCCTCTGGAAAAATAAACAGTCAGACTTCAAATGATATTACTTATCTCAGTATATGCCCAGTGACCATTCTATTGTATTAATTTCATTCATTATTTATAGCCTCGCTCACACAGAACATGTTCAGCAAAGGAACCAACAGGTCAAGTTTTATTCAAACACGAACAATTATAGCAGAGGTATGAATGTGTCTTTGTTGGAATTGGCCTTGTTTTTCCAGAGCAGAATTATTCATTACTCGGTAGTGTCCCCTTTCCAGACCATCCAACTTACACTTATGTCAACAGTCCATAATAACACCCAAAAAAAGGAAGCAGTGTGTGGAAATGAGAAATAATTACATTTACCTTCTTACTGCCTTTAATGCGTATTGTTTTATTTTCCCGACTTTTAATTTGATCGCACGTATTCTATTTTTCCTTGTCATAGGCAGTACTTTCAGCTTCACCTTCTGAGCCTCCGCCTGTGCCTCAGAAGAGTAAGTTGGCATCAACAGTCCCCATTCTATTACTAACTGTAGACATCTATATTAACAAGGCTGCTGTGGGCAACGAAGCTCTACAATCACCAACCTGCACTAAACATTGGGACTGCACTGCTGACTCAGACTAGGAACATAGCCATGGTGTAGCTAGAGATTAAATTACAGTTGCCCTTGGAGTAACGTCAGGGAATTTCAGAAACAACACACAGGAAAATGTCAGGTAAGCGTGCAGGCTCCTTAATACCCCCAATAGCACCAAACACAGGGAGGAAACAACAATTTACATACAAATAGATCAGTGTGGCACACGTACACCAACAAGCACTATAGCATGAGGAATACTCTTTACGGGGAAGAAACTGATAAACACAAGGTCCCTGCTTGCACTAGACCCCACTCCTGTAAATGGCAGTACAATTGTGCCAAACCTGAACAAAGTGATTAAATGGTAAATGACACTGAGCAAGCAGTACATGGAATAAACTGCAGTCTTGAAAGTAAATATTTAAGAGTGAAAGGCTGACAGAGGAGGAGTAAAATGTACTCTGTAAAAAAAGGGTAAAACTGGTCAGATGCCTAGGCCCAGGCCCAGGCCCAGATTTACCTGGTCCAGAGTCCGACCAGTCTAGACTCTTAAAGACCCGACTCCTCACCTAGAGGTTCCAACATTGCTTCTTCAGATGTCTCTTCCTGTGCTCTCTGCTCTTACCCCTTGTGTTCATTTGTGCTTTCAGTGCTCTAATGTGCCTCGTGTGCTCTTTTAAGCCACTTTGCGCTTCCTTGTGATCGTTGTTACTTTCTGTGGGTTTTTTTTCTGTTTCCTCTTTTGTACTCTGTTGTGCTAGCTTTTGTGCTCCTGTTGGGCTTTTTGTACTCTGTTTCTGCTCTTTTTTGCCTTCTGCTTTTGCGCTTTTCTGTCACTTGCACTTTTCCCTCACTAGGTTCTTCTGCCCAGTCTGTGGCGGTCCCTGCAGTCCCCCATCCTGTGGTTCTATCCCTCCCATCTCCTCCACATCTTACCTATACTCCTGCTTCACTCTACTTTAAGGCTCTTCTTTCCATGCTGCGGTAGCCCCGCCTCCTCTACAAGGACGTACATAATGACAGCCGCTGTGCCGCTGCACAGCGAGCATGGCAAAGGCAGGCTAGTCTATACCAGTCTGAGCTTGGACGGCGCCCAGCATCAGGAACCGCGGTTCACTCACCACTGAGCGATACATTGTAGCGCTCCTTTGATCACTCAATCCCAGGCGCCTTGTCTCCTGATGCTACCACCCCGCACTACACTAGACTCCCCAGTAGGAGTGCTCACCCACCCAGACTGTTTCTCCAGCAGGTACCAACCCACGCTGGTACCAGCAACGCCATCTACACACACATCCAATACCATACGCCACGGCGATCTCGCATGACTTCACTCACTTGAATGCATGCTTCTCAACAAACGATTGCTTAGGAAACAAGCAACCAAATTATGGGACCTGCTGAGCAGTGATGCATCCTCTTCTTCACCAAAAGCTGTCTCAACTCCACGTCAGGACCCAACATCGCTGCGGTAATCCCAGAAGGCTAAAAGATTACCTGACCAGACCGCATCCACAAGCCGGGTGGAGGACAAGGAATCCATCAAATGTTCTACATCCACGGAGAACGCCAGCCCATTCATAGAAAATCTGCCATTTTTTGAAAATGTCACAGTAAATGGGAGCCTCACCTACCTTTCACACAGACCACGAACCACAATCACCAGCCTCATCATCGACTTAATCGCCCCGCTCACCAGATTCCGAGCCTAAAAAATCCTTGACAACCGCAACTTTCACCTGGTTGGCAGATCTGACTCCTGATTCATAGTACTCCTCGAAAGCCTGGACTCACCCAGCTTTTCATGGATCCAACACAGGACACACACTGGACCCCATCTTCACCACCAGCAACAGCATCAAATACAACACCACCTTCCTGAAATCAACCACTCCATCATCCACTTCCAACTCAACACATCGCTGGTAGTCCCAGTATAACAGCCGCAGCTCCTGGGCTGTGGAGGCCAGCTACAAAACACTGATAAAAACACCTACAAGTCTGTGATCAGATACTACCCCTAGCAACTAAGACACACCAAGAAAACAGAGCAAACCGACCGCATTGAAGGAAGCAAGGCGACCTTTTCTATCGTTCATGAGGTCACCACAGCCACATTGTACACAACATACATACACTCTATTGTGAACATGGCAAATGCATGTAACTGTAGGACCACCCCCAGAACAGATTTGGGACATCATGTGGTACTTTCAAAATGGAGGCTTAGGTGGAACAAATTAATATAAGTGCATGTTAGGTTGATGCAAGTCATGCTTGCTTGTGCTGTAAAATTGATCACTCGACTGAGGATGAATAAGCACACCCTAGATTTACTCGAACTCCTAAGCTCAATATATTGTACAGCCCTCAGTAAATTAACGCCTCTAGAATTCTTTTCTATTTATTTACTGATTATTTTATTTGTCACTGAGAAGGTCACATGTGCATCTGAGGTTTGTTGCACTGCAACACAAAAACACATTACAAACAGTGATATTCCCAAATTAAATTGCAGATTTAGATAAACAGACAAACAAGAAATTCAATTAATACAGTATTAGTAAACTATAATGGCACATTCCACACGATTGTAGAATGCTTAAGTAAACACCAGCGCCACTAGGTTTTATATTCGTATTTAAATAGTTTCAGATTCACAGTATTTGGGGCAGGAATGGTGGGACTTCTTCAGTAGAACCTGGTGGTGAATAAACAGTACAACTAAAATAATGCTTGTAATCAGTATTAATTTATTATAACACCCACAAAACTTCCATTAATTTAGAAGTTATTACAATAAAGATTTTCATTTTCCAAATACTTTGGGACATTCTATTACATGAGAAATGCAAACTGTCGAATGAAAACTGGCCATAATCGAGATTAGTTTCTCACATTAAAACTAGCAGGTGTAGAAAGAACTGTTTCACTAAATTCTTGTGGCATGGATGCAATTTCCCAAACGTTAATATCAAACATTCATGCTGGTTTCTTCTACAATGCTTCTCGGTAGCTGAAAAGTAAATACATAAAACCCTAAATAGTTATTGACACAATTATTTTGATCTAAGGATACAAATAGCATTGTAAAGAAATACTAATTTGCACTACAAAAAAAAATACCGGAATAAGCCACCCCTTTATGCGGATATATTATTTAAATGCTCCCGAGTCTTTACAATATGCGAGGGGAAAAGACATGATCCTAAGCCTTCCGTCGAACTCATGACCACTTTCATGTGACCATCACAAGTTCTTTCAAACGTAGCCATGCGTGCCTAAATCCGCTGAAAAGTAGTACATTCTTCTGAGGTAGAGCGAGCAATACAGTCTGGAGCGATCAACTCCCCTGTGCCAAGAGCAAAACAAACATGAACTAATAATTCCTAATGCCATCAGTCTCGAGTAAAGTTGTACTGCATCTAAATCGTCTACAAGATGTACCCTTAATTATTTTGCATAAAACATTAGTGGCACGTAACTCCCACATAATGAAGATGCTAAAGAGCTCATGTGGCGCGCATTTTATGAAGAGTACTCTTTGGGCTATTGTGTTAAAGTTTGACAGAATAATGTTATAATTCACTCACACAAATACAGTCTACACGTCAGACTTCCAAACTAAATTAAGGCAAATAACTATCACACGATGTCTATCTAAAAGCATTAGACAAACAAAAAAGTTAACAGACCTCTTTTCTTTCCTGGTGTCCACTAAACTGTTACGAAGAATGAGTTGCTTTTCCAAAATGTTTACCTTTATAAAGCCACTCCCAGTCTTTGGGCGTAAGTAAACGAGTGGAGAAAGTTGCATTTTCGATGAGAAACCCACCCTAGCACTATCTACATAACTAAATTATCCGTAACAAAAAAAACAACAGCAAGGTGTGGTCATGGGGAACGGCCTAACTAATAGCATGTTCTGAAAATGTATATGTTCAGGTTACAGAATGTCCAAGCTCTATAGTCATATAGTCTGGCCGATGCAGATTAAAAAGATTTCTCGAATTATTAGCCATACATTGCAGTCACACTCTCCTTATTCAAACCAAACACGCTCAGTGATTTATTTACAGCAAACATTTCCAATGCAATAGGTCTCGCATTGATGAGACTTTTGTAAATGCGACACCTATTGCATTGCAAATGCTGGTTTAACTTTAAAATCGGCTGCGACCCTTTCTTTAGACAAGCTGCGACTAAAGAAAGGGGCGTGGCTACCATTAAAGTGACAGTGCAGTATGGGGCGCTTATACAAAAAAAAAAGGATTTGTCTGTCAAGTTGACAAACAAATGCTTTGTTTTGTAAAAGTGCCCCATTTCACACTTTAACTTTATTGGTGGGCATGCCCTTTTCCTTAGACTCAGCTTGTTTAAGGAAAGGGGCGTGGCTGCCATTAAAGTGTTAAACAAGCAAATATATATAATATTGTGCTACTCCCAGAGGGAGAGGATATGGCTCATGGGTAAGAGCTACTGACTCAGGATTTAGGGTGCAGTGTTCAAGCCTCAACATCGGCTTCAACATCAATTCACTTACGTTATCTACTAATCTATTTATTAATATTATTTTTTTTGTTGAAACAGCGTGGTCAAGTGGGGGTGGGGGGAGGAGAAATTAAAGGAAAAAAATAAACAGACCTCGGAGAAGAGGTTGGGGCAGTGAGGGGTTAAGGGGTGGAGCTGTAGCCAAGGAGCGAGAGAGCAGTTATTGTTGCAGGAAATCATGTTGTGCCTGCAGAAGGAGAAAATAGTGCTTACAAACTAAAATAAGACCTACCGTGTAGGGTCAGTAATCATGGGAGGTTACAAATGAAGACAAGGCGGTACAAAGGAGGGACTAACAAGCCTATTAACGAATCAGAAGCCAACATTTACGAAGGACAATGACACAAGCCAATAAAAATATAGGCGGAAAGTGGGTGGGGCTTCAAGTCCATACTCTAATACAGCATGCCTCGCAGAGCAGCGCATGCGCTGCCCAGGCTTGACCTAAAAAAGCCCTGGACATAATAAAAACCTAGAGATTGATCTGTGTCACCAGACAGCATGTGCATCATTATAATTTTCTCCTGCAATAGTTTGGATCCAATTAAGGTGCATGTTGCAATTTCTTTCCCATGTGTATAACGCACCTTTAATTTGTAAGAGCCAACAAAGGAATGCGCACAAAAACTTTTATTTTTTCCTAACTGGAAGAGTTTCTTCTGAAGAGACAACTGGAGGTATTGAAAGCGGAGCACTAAGTAGTGTGCTCTTTGGTGGTCTAGGCCTCACTTTCTATCCGGTATTAAAGTTCTCAAACATGACTAATTCCTGAACAAACTTTTCATAAAATTTTAAAAATAATTATGAAACTCAAAATTTTCTTGACTCATGCAAAATGTTTATAAACTACCTTACGCATACACTTACTAAGCTCACCCCTGGCTGAAACAACAGAAACTGCTTAAAGGTAGTGCTCTCAGATAACTCATGACAACAGCGGCAACCTGGTTGTTCTTCATTTAATAGAAGCTTCTGGGAGCTTAGTTAGGGAATTGGGGCATACTGTAAGGATCGATAATGAGCAAGTAGAACCCGAAACCTACTAATAACAGCACCATTCAAGTCCACATAGAGGAACAATTACATTAACGCCCCAAACGTCAAAAGGAGAGTCTCTTTTTAACAGGAGGGACATATGCAATAGACTTCCCTCAAAGTTTTCTTTTGTCTCGTCTTTATGGCAATATACACCACCTTCATTTGGATTGAGGTATTGCGGTTATTTTTGTCAACACTTGGAGGCTAAAGGCGTAGAAAATACAGTCCAACCAGTGACACTTGGGCTGAGATCACCTAGTTCATATTAAAAATAGCATAGAACATTCAGTGAGCATGGCAGAATTATTAAATGAACTGTATTACCACGTGGTTGTTTCTTACATTCACACATTGAATAATTATCCTTTAATATTAAAACAATTGTATATAAGGCTGCAGTTTGGTCTATTTGATATAGCGGGCTCCCATCAAAAACAAACAGATTTACTGGTAAGTTTGCAAAGCACTGAATATTTCAATGCACATATTATATGGTCATCTACAGTATTTCAATGCCAATCTTTTAGGAGGTTAGGTCTATGCCTCTGCAATGATACAATTGCAATGTACCTTAAAAGCTCAGATATGCAGCTAATTAGTGGTTTTACTAAATTCGTGGGAAAAGGCTGCAATAAGTTGGGAAAAAGCCCTAGTGAGCCAAAGTGTAGCTCAGTATTACTTGTTGTAAGGTCAGAAGGCCACTTTCAAGTTGCTTACCTTATTTTAGTTTATCTATTTAAGGCCAGAGGTGAACAAGATGCATATTCCTTTTAGGTTTAATTTATTTAGTTCTGTGTTGTTTTGCATCATTTGACTCTTCTTTGCAATAGATTTTTAAATCCAATAAATGTTTTAATGCAATGGTTTTGATTAACCAAAGACATTTAGATATCAGAAAAGTAACACGCCAAGACTGTCTCGCTCTATATTATTTAATCCCACCAGGTGGGTCAGAAATAAAGACACTGACCTGCATAGCGACCCATCCTAGATGAAAGCAATGAGCACCGCTTTGTTTGCATAGCTAAAACCTGGACAGGACAGTGTTGTATGCGTGATATAGGACATCTAATCTCTTAAAGATGAAAGGAAAGGTTTCAGTAGTAGGACAGTTTTTCAAGACCAATGTAAAATTCCCTGAAATCCTCTGAGAAGATCATATTTTGCAGTAAACTAACTCCTGGGATCAAAAATACTACTAATATTTTACGAAGAAAATAGTTAAGTGAATCTAGAACACACAGCATTCCCTGAAAGTGGAGTCAGTGTAATAAAATGGTTAGAAACTTACAATAAAACAATTCTTACTGAACATATGAGCATGTTTGAAAAGGTTTGCCCTACAAATAAGGAATATCCCACAGATTTGATGCTCTTTGTATATGTGGCAACTGATTTTGTTTTTTAAAGGATGCAGTTCAGTCTTACTCCGTATAAAGGAGGAAATATCGGCGTGGGGTAACACGTACGCTTCGCCAAGCCTTCTGCAGCTCAGAGCCTGAACTTTACAAAACAACTACAGCTCTCTCTCAACAGCTGTCGCAAGCCAGCCCTCCCTGCTTCCCTTTCCCCAGCCCGGGAACGAGGACAGATCTAGCTCCAAATGCATTAAGCACCTTTGAGAGTGAAACCCACAGTGCACAGGGTGGCATGCTTTAAACTCTTCAATTTGCAAAAGAAGCAACCTGAGACCAATTAAGTGTACGATTGCCCTCTCCTCTTTCAGGAGAGCTAAAAGCATACTAATTTGAAAAAAAGGTGCTTTACCTACATACCCTGAATATGCATCCAATATTCTATATTGGGATATAGGACATCATGTATTAAAGATGTCTTTTGTGGAACAGCCATATTAAACAATAACAGCTGTGTTTTTATGTTGCGCATATCAGACAGCAGAAGATGTTTTGCTGCAAAACACCTACAGTGGGCATGTGTACAACAGTGGGCATACCAATACCAATACCAATACACTACATGGACTTACTCCACACGTTGATTATTATTAGTTGGCCTTTTAAAAACACTCAGTTGCTTGCTTCCTATTCGATGGCTTTCTATGCCCGAACTTGTCCATCTTGCATTTGTCCTTTAACTGCAGCATAGCCTCTTTACCATCGGTATGACTGCTTGACTTCTATCCTACCACTGCTCACTTCCAAGGAACTACATTTTTCCTTTTGCCTAGGCACTCCGTGAGAGTGCATGTATTTTACAGCGCTCTCCCCGGTGTACTTCTTTCACCACCAAATAAACTCCCACCCATACTCTGTTTTGTTGTCTTCCTTATGCTGCAAGCTATCTCTTGGGTGTTTCACTCACCCACAAACTCCTTGACTAAGTGTTGCTTCCTTGCCTGTGCCCGCCTCTCCCGCGCCCTTTGTTGCACTTACTTGTGTACTGCTTTTCTTCTCCTCAGCCCTCTCCTTTTGCTTCCCTTGCTCTCAATGCCTTTCTTTTAATTATATATATACACACACATATATATATATTTTTTTTTTCTTTCTTTTTTTTTTTTAACTAGGCAGCAAACTACTGCTAGCCTCTCTGGCTTAAAAGAAGCTCACGCTACTATTTTTTCACTTTTCTAGATTTACTGATCCATCTTGGATTGGTAAATTAAAAAAAAATGCACTTGCTTCATTATGTAGGCACGTACGTTTAAGTATGTTGTACACATGCAAGCTCACAAATGAGGAGGACACAGCGGGTGAATCATTGCACCTTTTATTGGCTTTCATTTGTCTTTTGGCCATGCTGCACATCATCTGGCTGATGCTGCATTCATCGCTAAAAAGCCCTAGCGAAGACAATAGGTCTGAAAGGTGAGACATATTGGCTTTGCAAATGCTGGCTTAATGCTTGACTGCCACACAATGTGGACACATCACAGAGCTCACCACGAACTGTTAGGCTATTGACATTTAAACATATGACCTGCACCTTGCACAAATTCCCACGCTGTCCAATATCCATTCTTAATACTGATGAACCTTTGCCAATAATTTTATTTCAGCTATTAACATTTTACTTCCGAAATAGAATAATTCCGGGCAGGTCTACCACTTATATTTTAAACAAGGTACATGTGGCGGTGTCAGAAGCAACTATTATAATTGATATGGACAATGCTCTAAAAAAAATGTGGACTACATTTTGATTTTCTTTGTCTAAGAGAAGACTTGCTATATGAATAGGACACTTTCATCAGCATAAAAGATATTACTTAAAAGTATTTACTGAAAAAGATTTAAGCTGGACATTTTACTTTCTGTGGATGACCATTCATTTTTATTTTTTCAACTTAGGGGCCAATTTTGATGTCGGATGGACCTGAGTCTGTCTGACATCGATTCAGTACTGACCGACCGACCTCCGGTCGGTGGCCCCAACCCAGCAATTTGGGTCGTAATCCTATTCTTTACAATGGGTGCATGCATTCCGACTGTAAAGAGAAGAGGTGCAGTTCATCCCTGCACCTCTCAACACCGTGGCAGGCACCCAAAGGAGTCTGCCATGGGGTGCAGGGATCACATGGGTGCACGGCCTCCAACAGGAGGCCGTGCACCCTGTGGGCCCTGCTGGGGGCCCCCAGAGTCGACTTCCGACAGCCTTTCTGTGTCGTTAAGGCCAGCACAAAAAGGCTGTCAGAATCCGACATTGTAATCCCTCGGGCGGAAAGAGCCGCCCTTGGGATTATTGGAGGCTTTCCGAATGGTAGCCAGTCGGAAATCCCGTTTGGATCCCTTTCCAACAGACTACATCCAAATGGGTCAGTCAGAAAGGAATCCGAACAGCTGATTACAATATTGTAGGAACGGCTTGAACTGAGGGTTGGAGCCGTTTCCTACAGCATCGAAATCGGGCCCTTAGTTTTGACATGGAAGATTGCCACGCTTTTAACTCGATATTGATAATAAGAGTCAAATATTCAGTGAAATCTGGTATTTAGTTATATAACTATGCATCAATACTGAACAAACCATTTCAGACAATAAGCATCTGCTCCTTAATAGGTTTGGGACAGTGTTGGATAATCTCAAGAATTTGACAGGAGCATCATTAAAAAGAAAAACATTTATGCCAAATATTTTAATTACTAGGAGATATTTTACTTAAGTATTATGTACATTTAGAATACATTCTGAACATGTAACTTAGACAATCAAACTGAACTATAAGACTGTTAGTTTCTGATAACACAGCCCTATGAGATTCACCCACATAATGCCTACCAACCAATTGGCTTCATTCACAGACTGCATCATGTATATCAGACTGGGAGCTGAATAGAGGAATACTCAAATGTCAGCTTCTACGTTGAATAGATTTATGACATATAAAGGATTGGCATTGAATTGCAGATTTGTTGATGTTAATGTTAATGTTATTTGACATTTGTTAAGCGCTCGTACGCCCGGGGGCTTCATGGCGCTGTAGGAAGGAACAGGCGTGGCCATCGGTTGGTGGAGATAAGGCAGCTTAGTGATGCGCCTGAGAGAAGAGCCAGGTCTTCAGAGAGTGTCTGAAGCTGAGGATGTTATCACTAAGTTTCAGATGAAGAGGGAGAGAGTTCCAGAGGGCAGCTGCAAGATGGTCAAAGCAGCTGCCTACGAGACGTTTCTTCTTATACGGGGGGGATAGTCAGAAGGGCTTTATGAGCAGACCGGAGGTTGCGGGAGGGGCTGTATCTTTTAAATAGGTCTCTAATGAAAATGGGACCAATGTCATGTAAGGACTTGAAAAGGATACACCCAGCTTTAAAGGCCACGCGTTGCTCAACCGGAAGCCAATGCAGCTGTTTCAAGCCGGGTCTGACTGATTGCCTCCTAGGGATGTTCAGGAGAAGTCTGGCTGCCTGGTTTTGAACCAGCTGGAGGCGTTTTAGCTCTCCAGTTTGGAGCCCAAGGTATAGACTGTTGGAAAAGTCCAATCTGGACAAAACCAGGGAGATGACGATCTGAGTGAGGGCAGCTAAAGAGAAGAAGCGGGCGATTTTTTTTATTTTCTTCAGCTGAAAAAAACTGGAGGAAACAACAGCTCCAACTTGTTTTTTGAGGGAGAGGTCCTCACTAATGAAAATACCAAGGCTCTTAACCGAGGATGATTTGGATGGGGGGCGCCCATGCAGGAGGGCCAGAAACTGGGGTTCCAACTGAGGGTGCTCTGTCCAGGCAAGACCAGTTCGGTCTTGCCTGGGTTAAGTTTCAGGTGATTGCAGCTCATCCAGCTCAAGATGTGGGACATGGTGTTTTGGAATTCTACCACAGAGTCCTTGGTGTTCAAAGGAAAGATGAGCTGCAAATCATCGGCGTAATTGAAAATGGTGACCTTAGCGTGCCTGAGGGAGTACAAAAGAGGGCGTAAATACAAATTAAAAAGCAGGGGAGACAACGAGGAGCCTTGAGGTACTCCACAGATGGTAGATATGGTGGGAGCCGTGAAGGAGCCCAGTCTGACCGATTGAGTTCGGTCAGTGATAAATGAGCGGATCCAGCTCAGCGCAGGGCCCCTGAGGCCTGCCTGTTCGACACGGTCGACCAAGATGGTATAGTCGACCGTGTCGAAAGCAGCAGAGAGGTCCAAAAGCACCAGAGCCTGATGGATCCCTTCATCCGCGTTCCGCCTCAGGGTATTCTGCACCGAGAGGATGACCGCCTCAGTAGAATGGCAAGGGCGGAAACCGGCTTGATTAGGTGCAAGATACTCTGATTTTTCCAGGAATGTGGAGATGCTGTCACAAACATGAGACTCCAAAAGTTTGGCGCAGTATGGCAGCAAAGATATGGGCCTGTAATTGAGTGGGTCTAATGGATTGGCTCCTGCCTTTTTTATGAGGGGAATAAGGAGGGCTTTTTTAAAGTTGTTTGGAACTTTACCCTGAGCAAGTGAACCATTCAGCATGGGAAGTAGGCCCCCAGGAATGCTGGTACCCACTTCTTTCAGGATGTAAGGGGGGCAAATGTCATCAGGGGAGCCGGATTTGATCTTAGAAAGAAGTTTAGATAGGTTAGCGTTTTCAATGGGGGGGTAGGAGTCCAGGGTAACAGGGTTATAAAAGGTGTCTGCAAATAAAAGGGGAGGCTGAGTGGTAGGAATGTTTTGTTTAATGGTGCAGATTTTGTCAAAGAAAAAGGAGTTTAATGAGTTACAAAGTTCCTGAGTGGGAACTGTCGGGAGGGAGGTTCTGTCACTGGAACTAAGATCTTCCACAATGTTGAACAGTTCTTTGGATTTATTATGAGCCTTAAGAATGTTTTCCGAAAAATAATCGGTTTTGTGTTTTAAAATAAGCTTTTGGTAATTTTTGCGAGCCTTGCAATAGTTAGCCCTATCTTGTTCTAAATAGGCTATTCGCCATTTTCGCTCCAATTGACGGACCTCGAGTTTATGGGTTTTTTCAAAAGGGGTGTAAACCACCTGTGGGCGTCATTGGGGCGAGAGCGTGGAAAGTAGGCACAGGGGGCGTAAGCGTCCGCTGCCTGGAGTAGCCACCCTGAGAAAGCTTCTTCCATCTTTTCGATGTCCTGATCAAACGGGGGAAGGGAGGAAGTTAATGAACCAATAAATGCGGGGACATCAACATTCTTCCACCTTCTAGTTTTTCCTCCTAGCTTGGGCAGGGGATTTCTACTTCTCCCGGTGGTCATAGTAAAGTTGATCAGATAATGATCCGACCAAATGCAGGGCGTGATAGACTTAATAGCCAAGGAAATGTTTTGGGACCAGATTTGATCTAGACTATGCCCTTTATCATGAGTTGGAAGGCGAATATGTTGGAAAAGGTTCATATCGAGGAGGGTTTCTTTCAGCGTAGCTGCCTGAGAGTCAGACTCGGCAGAGTCCAGCCAACACGATTTTATTATGGGAGATTATCAGAGGGGCAAGTTGTTCAGCTAGGGATGCCGCAAAAGAGGGCATATTTTGAGGGGGGCGATATATAAGGATGAGAAGTAATGATCCAGTATTAGTATCCATTTTAAAGATCAAGTTGTCTGTTCCTAATATGTCGAAGGATGGTAAAGAGGAGACTTTGTGGGTGCTGCGAATAATCGCAGCAACCCCCCCGCCTCTTTTACCGGCTGGTCTATCGACATGTAGGATATAGTAGTTTGAGGGAACTGCCGCTAAAATGTCGGGTAGGGAACCCTCGGTAAGCCAAGTCTCAGAAAGAAACAAAAAATCAGGTTGTTCAGCCTGGAGCAAGAGAAAGATATCCAAATGGTGTTTAACCATGGATCTGGTGTTTAGGTATAGGCATTTGAGAATGGCCTCAGAGTCATTGGGAGAAGGATGAGGTACATATGACATAGGCTTAGGAGCCTTGCCGAGAGAGAATTCGGGCTTCAAAATGCCGTGAGTGGCGGCACGCTTTAAAACAAAAGCGGGTGGGGCGGGTCCGGCGCTATCAGTGGGCCTAAGTGACAGCAATGAGGAGGTGGAATATGTGTAATTATGACCAGGGGTTATGGCCCCAGGCCCCGGTCTGCCGCGGACGGGCGCAGGCGGGCTTGCCTTAGGCGCGCCTTCGGCGCGCAAACGGCGCTCCCGCTGCGCTCGTCCGCTGCGCTGGGGAGGTCGGCACATTTGTAATAGTTGTTATGGGCGTGGCCTCGCAGTGGGCGTGGCCACACCTTTGCAGCGCTGGCGGTGAGGGCGTTTTCCTCTGAGTCTGGGGGGTCTGACTTAGCGCGTGACAGCAGCGCTTTTAAACAGGTAGGCTTTGATCAATTAAGAGGCATTGTGCCTTCCCTACTTAAACAGCCACAACACAATAAGGATGTTACTAACAAAGATCTAGTAACAAAGATGTAATGCCAAAATAATTTATATAATTCAAGAACAGAAACAATCTAATGCCTTATTAAAGAAAGCATTACATGACTTACTGTATAGCAGTGTCATACCTACCTTTGTCCTAGAGTTTCATCTGAATTTTCACATTTTTGGCTGAGTTTGAATGACCCTTAATCCAAAGGATTCATCCCTCCAGCTGAAGATCAAATGCTCTGTGAAAATGCCTTGCGTGTTCCTTGGGACAGGCAGGATTATTAACCAGGTTCCCTACCCTGTAGTCTCAAGGGGCACCCACCTTGACCACTTTACTGAGATTGTATGCTGATGGCATATTTTGTGCATCATGCCACCAGCCAAATGATTTGGAGCAATGGTGCCTACGAGTGATGCATATTGGCCTTCTCATACAAAGTAGAGTGACACTGAGTAAAGGGGTGCCTTTTTCTTTTTTGTGGTTTACCCGTGTTTATTAAGAACAACAATCTGAACACCCATGTTACTCAGAAATCAAACAGGATGGTATAGCCTCTATGGAAATCATATGAGAAAGAAACATACCGCATTTCTTGCAACTCTTCCGTGCTATAAACGAATTCAAGTCTCCAATACTCTTGAAAGATAACTCAGGACTAATATGGATGGAGGAGAAGCAGCAAAGGAATATGTGAGGTCTTTGTTCATACTAGCCAAATCACAAAAAAGAGAAAGCTTTGGCAAATCCAATACATCTGGCCTAGACTGTGTGTTTAGTATTTATGCATGGCTTTTTCTTCTATTTGTTAAAAAATATGCACCTGTTGCATAAGAGAACACGTAGAGCATAAAAATAACAGAAACACCAAGCCTGCTAAAACCCTTCTATTTCACAACCTGTTTAGAGAAAAAGACCATGGTGTTTATTGCATGGTTTATGCAGAAACTGTTTTAAGAACAGTTGTACTATTGGAGGACAGTTCTGCATGCCACTGCCTAGAGTTAAGTGTGTTTGTGAATACACCAATGTGCATACTGTTCAAAAACACACATGGAGGAGGAGCTACGCTACGATCCAAGATGGCCGCATAAGCTCCCGGCTCCGCCGACCTCCACCGGCAGCTCTTATATCCTGCCCTTCATCCTTTATGCACGCCGGACTCCCACACGTATGAAGTGCTCCTGACTCCTGAGGTGCAAACCCGGACTCTCCAACTTACCGGGTGCCAAAGTTACGTCGACTTTACTTCTTGGCCTATTCCAGGGCTTCTGCCGGGACCTCGATTTCTGGCCCATCCGGGTTGGAAGTGATCAACATCGGCTGTGGGACCAGGGTGGTTTCCGGTCTCCCGACCTCGGTCCAATCATTCTGATTCCAATTGGCAACTGGGTATCCGGATTAATCCAAGGGCATGGCACAGTGACGCCTGTGATATCGGTGACCGCGGACGGGGGTCCTATGCCCGGTGACCCCTGGGGGGCCCGGGTTGTCGGGCTGGCCCCCGCAAGTGGTGAAACACCGACCCTGCTTGTTGTGTGAGCGCTCGCTGTTGTCATAAACCCCGTGTGTGCCTGGTTCCTGGACGGTGTTTCAGGGGTCCAAATCCTGCCCCGTCTCATGTCGGAGGAGATGAGGGGGACTGACGACACTATCGCTGAGGTCTGTAATGGCCTCCATTGGGGCGCTCCGCTCTCATTTTGCCGTCCTGTGCCAACGGATGCCTGTAAGGCTGGCTAACGTACACTTGGAACCAGAAGTGGATAATCCGACAAGTTGTCAACATGCCTTGGACCCCGTGGATTATTCTCCGCACCATTTAGAGACCCCCGGACGGAAGCCTATTTTAGCCTGTTTTGATGACTCTGACCTCATGGTGGGTGTGCCTGTGATCGCCGTTGGCTTTCCCTGGTCCATTCCTGTTCGACAGAGCATTGTTACTAAAGGTTTTTACCGCCAAAGACAGTTCTTCAGTGACTTTCGGAGAGGTTCGTCTTCCTTCTATATCCTCTATTGTCGACTTCTCGGACGCCGCCATTTTGTCTCATCTTCTCGATCCGTCGCCATTGTTTTGAACTGTATTGGACGCTTCGCTTTCTTTGTGATCGCTGCGGCTTGGACGACATGGGCTTTCGTGAAGAATCGAACTGGTCAGGGCTGACTTTGACATTCAGGGTTAGCCTTTCTATGTAATTTATGCCGGATGTGCACCACGTAATCTATTGGGAGACGGGAGGTTCTCCCCATGTATGTGTTCAGTATCTGCTTTAATAGTCGACATTGAATCCTGGGGAGGTTGCTGCTGGTGGGGGGTAGTGAGGACCGGGAGTGTGTCTATTGCTCTCCTCCTCCGCTTTCTTTCCTTTCTTTAGGGCAGTTCCAGGGCGACAGGCACGCTGTTAGTGGGGTTGGCCGTAGCATTACAGGGGTGCAGGGTGGCGGGGGTTTATTATTTTAGTTTGTTTTGTTCTATGGTCTCTTCTTTTTCTTTCTCTCTTCGATGGGGGTTCCCTTCCTCTTCAGTAGGCTGGCTGTCTCTTTCCATCTCACTTCTTTCTCTATCTGGCGTCTATACTCGCCTATGCCTCACTGTCTTTGGAGGGTGGGTTTTCGGGATGATGCTTTAGAAGACTCGCTCGGTGCTATACTGATTGCTGCTCCTAATCTGCCTCAGCGGGCGTAGTATGTTTAAGGTTGTAATGTTCATCACTTGGTTCTGCTTGCAATACGGGGTACGTCCCCCCCATCTCTTCTTAATTCTATGGTGTGACGCCGTCGATAGTGCAGCCCTTACTGTTTCTTCATAATTTATTTATTTTTTAATTTTTTAAAACCTTTATTGAAAAAGTGCACACAGCTATTCAGCCTGACATCCCGGAGGCAAGGCAGCATCGTGAATTAGAAGAGCAACAGTGCAAGAGCGTTTAACACAGTACTGTGAAGGTTATTTTTATATTTTTATAAATAGAAGGAACATTAGAACAAGAAAAGAAGAAGACGCCAGGGGCGTCAAAGAGTGGCAATGGAACAAGGAAAGCCTACGAGGTGCCGGAGCGGGGAAGGGAACAGCGTACACTTGAGCACAAATACAGATGAATAAAGCAGGATATAGGGGGGGAGAAGGAAGAAACAGGATTCAGCAGTGTATCATAAAGCAGTTGGTGTCACAGGTCATGGCGACAAATGTTCCTCCAGAGAAACAGGTTCAGGGGGCAAGCAAATATCTCCCCTGTAAGCATTCCAAGCCCCCCATACTTTCGACCACTTTCTTGGCTTACCCCTGGCAATGTAGACTGTCTTTTCCCTAAACATACACCAATCCATGTTGGCTTTCCATTGTACCACCAGGGGAGCCATCGCAGCCCCCCATTTCTGCGCAATGTCGCGTTTAGCCACCATGTTGCCAAGGGTCACCCACTGCGTCTGAGCCACATTATGATCGGATGGCTCCCAGATGTTGAGGAGGCATCTCCTAGCTTCCGCAGTCGCCGCTACCCCAGTCACCTCTTCCATGACCCGATGCACCCGTCTCCAGTAGGAAGCTATGACGGGGCAATCCCAGAGAATGTGCAGAAAAGTAGCAGAGGCGCCACAGCCACGTCGACAGAGCCCATCGGTCGAGTAGCCCATATGTACAAGCCGGGGGCCAGTCACGTACACTCTGTGCAAGATCTTGAACTGCACCAGTCGGAGACGAGAGGAAATGGCGACCTCCTTGGGGGAGGACACAGCGCTCTGCCAGTCCTCATCATCGATCTCCAGGCCGTCACGCACCCATTGCTCCCGCACACCGAGGAGGAGGTCAGTACGAACGTTAATCAGTTTCTTATACGACAGTGAGATCGCACTGTAGGGCATATGGCCGTCCAACACTCTGTCCTCCAGCGGGGAGCTTTCTGGGATCGCTCCCTCTGCCGGCTTAGCAGATAGCAGCGCGTGTCGCAGCTGGGCATAACGGAAAGACTCCGTGCCGCCCATCTGATACTCAGCCTGTAGCTGGGAGAAGGTCTTAATCTCGCCCCTAGAGATCATATCGTCCACCCTGGAAATTCCTATGAGGTCCCATTTATCAAAGCCCTTGGTGTGCCATAATTTGCCCAGAATGTCGGAATCGTACAAAGGTAGTCAGCCTGCCCTGCCAACCCTGCGCCTTAGTGATCGTACGCCAGACGTGGACCGCAGTTCTCGTTGGACCCGACATCCGCCCATCCAGAGACCTCGAATACAGCGCCCTGTAGTAGTTGCCGCCACCCATGAGCCACCTGTCCATGGCGTAGCCGGGGTTGTTTTCCGGGCCGTAGAAACCATGGTTGATAGCCGCCAACTGGGAGGCCCAGTAGTATCTGCGCACATCCGGCAGTGCAATACCCCCGTCGTACCACGGGAGCGTGAGCTTCGTGATGGCAACGCGGGGACGGCCATCCCAGAGCAAGGCACGTTGAATGCTCTCAATCTCACGAAAGTAGCGAGCGGGAACCGGATCCTGAGTGTTCTGCAGGGCATATAAAAACCTGGGCAAGGACATCATCTTAAATAATGCCGCACGACCTAGTAAAGAGAGTGGAAGCTTGCGCCAACCCTCCACATCACGCCGGAGGCGCTGAAGAGGGGGAAGCAAGTTGTGGTCGTATCTCACCCTCGCATTACCGGAGATATAAATCCCCAAATACTTAAAGCCCTGGCTGGCCACCTGGATGTTGCAGCCTCTAGGGAGGCGCGGTGTGTCCCCCTTCAGCACGTACAGGAAGGACTTGGCCCAGTTGAAAACGAGGCCAGAGTACCTGCCAAAGAGTCTGAGTACATCACATGCCACGATGAGTGACTTGCAAGGGGAGGTGAGGTAGAGCAGAATGTCGTCAGCGTAGAGCGAAATTCTGGCCTCGAAGCCAGGAGCCCAGCTTATGCCATGCAGATCTGGGTGAGTGCGCATCATGGCCGCAAGTGGCTCAAGAGCGAGCGCAAACAAGAGAGGCGACAAGGGGCAGCCCTGTCTGGTGCCTCTAAGGAGGGCAAAAGATGCCGAAATTCGGCCATTGACGGCAACATTAGCCAGCGGGTCAGCATAAAGGAGCTTTACCCAGGCAATGAACACCGGGCCAAACCCGAGCTTCGACAAGACCGCCCAGAGGTAGCTCCACTCGAGAGAATCGAAAGCCATTGTGGCGTCCAAGGAGGCAAGGACCGCCGGCTCCTCCAGGGTGTGAGCCCTGGCCATGGCGCCGTGCAGTCTATGCAGGTTAAGGGCAGTGTTGCGATGAGGAATAAAGCACGACTGGTCCGGATGTACTAAATCGCCAATAACCCCAATCAGACGATTGGCGAGTAGCTTAGCGAGGATCTTAGGCTCGGCATTGAGGAGAGAGATGGGCTGATAAGAGCGACACAAGTCTCTCGGCTTCCCATCCTTATGGATGACCACAATGGTGGCCAATCTCTGGTCCAAGGGAAGTAGGCCGGTGTCCCGCGCTTCCAGAAACATGTTACGCAGGTGCGGGGAAACCACATCCGGGCTGACCTTATATAGCTCAATCGGGATGCCATTAGGGCCCGACGCCTTGCCCGATCGCAGCGAGCGAATCGCAAGGGCGATTTCGTCAACCGAGATGTCCCTGTCCAAGTCGTCTCGCTCCTCATCCGAAAGAACGGGAAGCTCGACCGTCGAGAGAAGCTCTGTCGAATCGATCTCAGACCGGTCCGAAACAGAAGTGTAAACTCCTCGGAAGTAGTCGGCAAAGGACTCGGCAATGGCGCTAGGATCAGAGACGACAACTCCGTCATCCCCCAAAATCTCGGGTACGACACGGCTAGCCATCTCCCTCCTGTCTAGCCAGGCTAGCAACTTTCCAGCCTTGTCGCCGACGTCATATATCCGACCCTGCTGTTCCTTAGCAATAGTAAGGGCAGCGTTCGTGGCAAGGTCACGGTATTCCCACTGTTTGAGGGAAAGGTCGTGCAGGAGAGTGGGATCGGGGTCTGTCTCCAGTTGAGAGTCTAGCTCCGCGATTTCCTCCTCGATATGCACCAAGTCGGCATCCCTGGCTCTACGGGCCTCCGCTATAAGAGCGAAAGCCGCACCCCTCAAAACAGTTTTAAACGCCTCCCATAGAGTCGCGGCCGAGCGAACCGAACCCTCATTCTCAGAAAAGTAGAGGTCGATGGCCTTGGCCAGTAGATTGCGAGTCTTGGGGTTGCGGAAATACCATGGTTTAACAGCCACCGGCCGATCTGACAAAACAATGTCAAAGTCGAAAGAGACCCACAGCGGGGAATGATCGGAAATGCCCCGTGCCAAAAATCGGGCTTCAGAGACAGCAGGCGCATACGCAGCCAACGTGAGAACATAGTCTAACCGGGATAAACTGCCATGGGCGCCGAAATGAAAGGAGAAGTGACGGAGCGTGGGATGCAGCAGCCGCCAGCTATCCACCAATCCCATAGTCTCAAGGAAAGAGGGCAGCCACAGTTGGGAGCCCCGAAGGTCTCTAGGCGGGTGGCGATCCAAAGAGCCGGAGCAAACCGAGTTGAGATCACCCCCCAATATCAGCAAACCGACAGGCAAATTCAAAATGGCGCCACCAAGGTCTTGGAAAGTGCTAGATTGCAGGCCCGGGGGAACGTAAACTGGAAGTAATGTCAGGGCACGCCCCTCCCACCGCCCCGTGACTGCGGCGTAGCGCCCCCTCTCATCTATCAGAGTGACGTCAATCTCAAAAGGAAGGGACGCGAGGACAAGAACCCCCGCCCCTCGAGAGCCCGAAGAGAACCCCGAGTGGGCAACCATTTTGTATCCCTTACGGTTAAGCGCCTTACACGTATTACCAACCAGATGCGTCTCTTGAAGGAGAACAACATCAGGCATGTGGCGTTTAATGAATTGAATCACAACCCCCCTCTTGATGCGGTCACCCAACCCGTTAACATTCCAACTAAGTACACGTAATTTCCTACCTCCCATCATCGTGTTGCCAGCCCCACCCAACCCCAGCGAACCTCAACAGCAATCGAAACTGAACAGTGTGTTCAACCCATTGCCTAAGAGATAGAGAGAGAGAAAAAGAAACAAACAAACGAACTGTCCCAAAACCACCCCCCACCCTGCACCCCTGCAGCAGACTAAAAAGCCCCCCCAACCAGCAGTGTGCCTGTCGCCCCATGAACTAGCCTACAGAAAGTCCCCAGAGGAGTAAGGAATCTCCACAATCCCCTCCCGCCACCCTCCTTGTAAACAACAGGAGAGTCATCAACATCGAAATAACGTTGGCATTATCAGTCACAGACTACAGGAACACCAACCGCCATGTTCTGCACAGTAGAAACAAGTCCTAGAGGTCGGAGCCACCAGTTGCGCCTCCGGAATGCTCGTCCTGTTCTTCTCGGCGTTGTGGCAAAGTGTCCAGCCAGTCGCTTGCATTTTCCGGCACATCAAAAAACAGGGCACGGCTATCATATTCGATCCGAAGTTTGGCAGGGAACAGCATCGAGTATTTAAGGCCTAATTCTCTCAGGCGCCGTTTCACACCTGCGAAACTCTGGCGCTGCCTCTGCACGGCCCTAGTGAAATCCGGATAAAAGTGTACCTCAGAGTTCTGGTATTTGAGCGGTCCATGCCGTCTGGACGCCTGAAGGATAACATCCCGGTCATTAAAATTAAAGAGCCGGGCAATGATGGGTCTGGGCGCCACGCCCGACTTCGGCGGGCCGCCCAGGACCCGATGGGCCCGCTCTACCGAGAAAAAGTTGCTCAAGCCTGAAGGTGCGAGATGCGCCTGCACCAGGTCCTCCACAAAAAGGTCCACTGCCGCCTCCTCCGCTCCCTCCGGAACACCAATGATGCGGACATTCTGCCGCCTGGCACGTCCTTCAAAGTCCTCCAGTCTTCTGGAAAATTGGTCGTTGGCCAGTCTCAGGGTCCGGACCTCCGTCTGTAGGTCCGAGACGTCGGTGGTTAGGCTGGGGGTCTTGAGATCGAGGGACTTCACTCGGTCGTTAGTTTTCCCCAAGTCAGCCCTGAGTAGAGTAAGGTCCACAGCCAGAGTGTCCACCTTGTGAGTCAGGACCTCGTGTTGTTTTTGCATTTCTGAGCGAATACCCGCAATGGCCCCCATAACGTCGCTCAGGGTAGGCTCAGAGCCCTCAGGCGAGCCCGCACGATGAAGGTCTTTAGAGGAGGCCATCACAGTGGGTGAGGTCCGTTGCTGAGCATAACGGTCAATTTTATTTAGCTGCGTTTGGGCCGTCCTACGAACACCTCTGTTTGACGACCTGTCGGGGTCCCCTCTGCCAGCCATCTTGGGTCCCAGAAGAACAAAGGGCTACTCCGCCCGCACAAGGGACGCACGAACAGAGTCGAGGCAGTGTCAGTAATCACACCAAGCCGATAGTAGGCAACTCCGCAGCCACAAGCACTCCGTCAGCAGGGACCTTGAGCAACCGCTTCGCATTCCAATCGTGCGGAGCGTCGGTGAAGGCAGCAACCACCCAGGAGACAATGGCGCATCCCTGGCACGGAGTTTAGCTTGACGTAGTTTCGTCTAGGAACCACCAATTTAGATGCGGAAAGCTGCTCCCGTGTCTGCGACCGTTCACCAAGTAGAATCCACTAACGTGGAACAGGATTTCCAACAGGATATTTGCGGAGGGTCGGAGGGTCCGCGGAGCTCCGAGCTTACGCGGCCATCTTGGTTGCCCGCGAAGCTCCTCCCCGTTTCTTCATAATTTAAAAAATGAAACCTTTGATATCCTTCGACTAGTGGCACTTACAACCATATGCTATGCTTCTCTCGTTGATATTACGCGGTCGTATATATTTACATGCCACCTGAATCTTACTCTGATTTTGCGGCCGGCCCCTGTGGTTGTAGGCCTGCGCTTGTAATGCTTTGATAATTCAATAAAGGTTTTAAAAAAAAAAAAAAAAAAACACACATGGAGCGGGCACCAAAGCAAGAAAAAAAGCAGCTAACCCATACCCCAAAAACAACAGCAAACTATTCCAAAACGGCTGAGTAGCTACGGATATGTTGTAGCTCCAATGTAAATTGATACTTGTATAGCGCACTACTCACCCGCAAGGGTCTCAAGGCACTTGTACGAATACCGCTGTGGAACCCATCCTGGCTTTCCCTGTGAGGCGTCCACTCCTGGGCACCCCCAAGGTGGGGGCCGTTGTGGAGTTTAAGCAAGCTATTGCCCAGAGTTGCAGAGTGGGACTCCATGATTGGAATAGGCACCGAGGCGAGAATTACAGGTCCGTGGAATTTTTAGCCCAAGACCCGCCGAGGCGGGGAATTGAACCCTGGTCCCGGGCTAGACCTCTGCATCAGGGTCTGCCGCTCTAATCATTGAGCCACACTTCTCCACATGTTTTTAACATTTCAAAGCAACGATTTTTAAGTAAATTGGTATGGTAATATTACCAATGATACACGTAAATGCTTGAATATATTGTGTATTCAAGTCCATTGTTCCCCAACTCCCAGACAGGGGTTGGGTTTTCTTCAGGGTCTTGCAAAATCCGTTTTCTCGCTACACCCCACGCAGAGATTTTTAGGAGCGATAGAAAGCTCCAGAGGGAGGCACCTATGTCCAATCGTGGGGTGACACATCACTCCATTCTTGTCCCAACCAACCTGCACAGCATTTTGGGCTTTTCCAATAGGTCAACATAAAGTGGTCTATTGAACGACAACTGTGTGAGCTTGAAGTTATAACCCTAAATATCAGATCTTCCTGATTCCTATGCTCTAAAACTTCACAGGGGAGCCCCTCTTGCGATCGGCTTCAGATGTCTGTCCTTTTCCCTTTTGTTCTCCTTGGTATGAGACTTCCCAGGCCTGGTAGAGTGTAAAAAGTAGTTAGCACATGCAGGTTCTGTACCCACCAAAGCCTCTCCCCAGAACAGGCATAATAACTGGCAAATTGCCCTATTGTGTGGGGAGGCTTTTGATTCTCCACCTGTCCAGCAGATCAAGTAAATTGTCCCAGTAGGATGAAAAAAGCCAGAAATCAAATTAGGAGCAGAGCCTGAGGAAAAACTAGAGATCTTCAAGTACCAGATGTGCAGACAGGACAAAAGTAACATTAAACCTCCTTCCCGATCCCTGTGTATCATAGGATTGATTTATCACCCTAGTTTCTAAGAAGAACCATGACGAAAACTGTACTTTCCTGCAGATTTCACCCATAATGTACAATGCAGTGAAGCGCAGGTACTTTTCAGTCAAGCACTACAGACCTACACCACGATTACCCATTCCCATTATAAAGCCTGCACTAGATCTCCACCCATGAAAGTCCCTTCTGCAACAGGGTTCCTGTGTGGAGATACTAAGCTAAGCTGGATGGTAGTCCCACTCTCTCAACCCACACATGTGTACACACGTGCACCCAACACATAGCCTCTTACCCTAGCTGCGCAGCAGTGTACCTTGTTTTAAACAGTAGACCCTGGCAGATAGCACTTTTCAACTGTAGCAAAGCTTGCAGTGAGTGAGAGGGAGTTACATGAAATCTTTTCTGTGAAGAAAGAGATTAACTCCTTCCATTTTTCATTTGACAAGAGGTTGTCCTTGCGACATTGCGGCCCAACTTTCATGAATGAAACTGAACATTTCTCCGCTGGGACGCTGGATTTAGATACCTGTGTTTGATTGGAGGAACTCTTCACATCTCTTGTAGCCTGTCTAGATTCTGTTCTAGTTCTGTTTAGTTTTGATCTCTTGGCAACTGATTTGTCAGAAATCCACTTTTTTCCTGCATTTCAGACTCTTTATAGTAGCTTGATAATCTTTAAAAAAAAGATGGCTTAGTTTTGATCTTGAGTTTTTCAATGCCTTTGCTGCTACTTTGCTGACTAACACTTCTGTTTTATTTTGATAGTCAGTTACTAGTTGGTTAATGTCCAGGTTTCTATGAGATGGTTTGGTGTTAAGATGCCTGATGATTGGGTTCTTAAAGGATTTAATGAGTCTAATATTCTTTGACAATTGTACTATAGTTTGCTGTGATAATTTGCACCTGCAGTTTCTTTATTCTAGCCTGTTTATTTATTTATTTATTATATTTGTATAGCGCATTATCACCGATTGGTCTCTAAGTGCTTGTACATGAGAAACTAATCATTACAGAGGACAGCTTTGGCAGGCTACAGTAGCATGATCCTCTGTGACAAGAGAGAAAGAGCAGGATTACAGTAAGAGGAACAGCGAGGGGGGTGGGTGGTCAGGAAACAAGAGCTCACAGGAAACTGGGTTAGTAATTTAATGAAAAATCTGAATGTTGGAAAAACAAATGCACCTGTTGAGCACATGTATGAACTGTTAATTTGATCCCATTTAGTGAGCAAGATAAATGGCAAGGAGGATAGTCTAGAGGGGCGAGCAGGAATATGGTGCAAGCAGAGTGGTGGGAAAACAGAGAGCGAGAGAAAGGGTGCATGCGGGATGAAAGTAGGCAAAGGAAATTAAGAGGGATAGTGATAAAAGTGGGAGAAACTGGTGAAGAGAGAGGAAGAAGGAGATCGTAAGGAAAGACCTGTACCCCACTAACAGTGAAATGCTGTGAAAACCTGGGGAAGGAAAAATATTCCCCCGAGGGCAGAAGTGGAAGAATACATCACACCCAATAAAAATAGATTGTGAAACAAAAATGCTCCAGAGCCTGGAAAAACAAGTGAAGGAAAACCATTTGAATCAAGATCAAGGGGCAAACTCAGAGAGCACCCTATATTTGAATGGATTGGTTACAATGCTGTCTGCTACAGACATCTAAAGCTAGACACCAAAAAATATGAGAATGGCAAATCTCCATATAAAAAAACAACATTTATTCAGTTTCTCTTCCATTTTCCTTCTTTAAAAAACTGAGCAAATGGCTCGTAAAAACATGTTTTTTTCCAGCCATATTAATAACTTGGGCAGTAAGATGCAAATACTTCTATGGAATGTGTAATGAAAGTGTTCATCAAGGTAGGGACAGGTATCAAAAAGGTTTCTTCTTATTAACATCCACATTACTAGCATGGACTATGGTCTAGCAAGTCTGCAACCCCTTATAGGCAGCTAATATAGACACACAATATGAAACTCAGAGAAAAGGCATGCAGGCAGTCATATTTTAAACATGTTATTTATAAATTTCGGAGTTACACATGGTGCAAACAACAAGATGACTTTCACAGTTACAACTCAGGTGATTCAAGCAACTATCATAATATACAAACAGTGCTGTGCATCTATAAATTATCCAATATTCGATACATGTCAAACATTATGTATGTATGTATGTATGTATGTATGTATAAACCATTTTATAGCGCGCTCTATTACTTGTGAGTATCCTGGCGCGGTGGGAAAAAGCTGTGGTGGTCCTGAGTGATGCTGTGGTGGCCCTGAGTGATGCTGTGGTGGCCCTGAGTGATGCTGTGGTGGCCCTGAGTGATGCTGTGGTGGCCCTGAGTGATGCTGTGGTGGTGCTGAGTGATGCTGTGGTGGTGCTGAGTGATGCTGTGGTGGTGCTGAGTGTTGCTGTGGTGGTGCCGACTGTTGCTGTGGTGATGCTGATTGACGCAGTGGCTTCTTTTTCGGCAGAAGTGCAAAGGAATGAATTTTGAAGGTTTGTTACTCATTTGTTTTTGTGTCTATTCCAAACGCAGCCCTAGCAAATCTTGTCAGACAAACCCTCACATGTGCTACAATTAGCGAACAACTGAGACTGATTATTTTAAGGAGGGCTTTGGGGGCTGGGATGGGGTTTCGCCCACAGGACAGGCTTTGAAACTAACCAGCAAACAACACATTTTTCATTACAGAAACTTTTCCAGTCATTTAAAAGATTGATGGAGATTGGATACATGGCTGCATGGCTCAATGAATGAATGAACAGTTGGATAAGTGGGGAGTGGATGGATTAATTAATTCAAGAATGGATGGCAATGAATGAAAACTTTTAGCTATGCGAGTCAATGGTCTCAATGCACTGACCAAAGGTGAGCGCCCTGGTTTTCATTTTAACTTATACATTAAAACATCACCCTTGTCAAACACTACCACCACCTAATCTTTGTGAAACATGCATAGCCCAGATGTATTTAAAACAGCAAGCTGATTTAGTGACTCGCAGAATTAAAAATAAAACATTTAGCTTGGATCTTAAACAGGAAAAAGAGGTAACCATGTAGTGACCGGATTGCACAACGTGAAACCAAGAAACCTTGCACCATATTGTGTGATCTTAGGCAATTACGTTTTAGGTCTCGCCTATTCTATCCCGCAGGGATAAATAGGCGAGATTATAGTAAGCGGAAAAGAAAAAGTCTACCTAGCTGCGGATCGCGTGCAGTTCATGTGAGTTATGCACGTGCACATCATCGCCAGCCACATCACACACCACCATTTGTCTGTGCCTCTGCATCAGCCTTCAAAGGCAGCCGCTCCCCCGTCCCCACGCATCAGACTTGAAAGAAATGCACTCCCCCGCCCCTACCACAGCAATGCCGAGAGCTCTTTTTTTTCTACATGCTCGTTACTTATTTCCTGTCCTTCTCTGGCTCACATTTTACTTTCTTCTCTGGCTCATGCTTTTTTCGTCGGATTGTGCATTTCTTTTCCCACTCTTTCGTCTGCTAGTGCTTTTTTTTCCCCTCTCTTGTCGGCTCAAGCTTTTTTCCCCAAACTCTTTTGTTGGCTCGAGTATCCCCTCCCCCCACTTTTTCGTCAGCTCGTGCTCCCCCCACTCTTTCTCAGTGAATTTTCCCCCCACGCCTCACACTGCTGCACGCCTCACACTGCTACACGCCTCACACTGCTGCAAGCATCACACTGCTGCGCACGACACTGCTACACGCCACACACTGCTGCATGCCACACACTGCTGCATGCCACACACAGCTGCACGCCACACACTGCTGCACGCCACACACTGCTGCACGCCACACACTGCTGCACGCCACACACTGCTGCACGCCACACACTGCTGCATGCTGCACACTGCTGCACACCTCACACTGCTGCACGCCACACACTGCTGCATGCCACACACTGCTGCATGCCACACACTGCTGCACGCCACACACTGCTGCACGCCACACAACACCACCACGTCACTCAGGGACACTACCACATCACTCTAGGACACTACCACATCGCTCTAGGGCACCACCACATCACTCTAGGGCACCGCCACATCACTCAAGGGCACCGCCACATCACTCAGGGGCACCACCACATCACTCAGGGGCACCACCACATCACTCAGGGGCACCACCACATCACTCAGGGGCACCACCACATCACTCAGGGGCACCGCCACATCACTCAGGGGCACCGCCACATCACTCAGGGGCACCGCCACATCACTCAGGGGCACCGCCACATCACTCAGGGGCACCGCCACATCACTCAGGGACACCGCCACATCACTCAGGGACACCGCCACATCACTCAGGGGCACCACCACATCACTCAGGGACACAACCACATCACTCAGGGACACAACCACATCACTCAGGGACACAACCACATCACTCAGGGACACAACCACATCACTCAGGGGCACCACCACATCACTCAGGGGCACCACCACATCACTCAGGGGCACCACCACATCACTCAGGGGCACCACCACATCACTCTGGGACACCATCACATCACTCTAATACACCACCACTCAGCACCACAACAGCATCACTCAGCACCACAACAGCACTCTCCTTGCTTGCTACCAACAAGCATTGCCATAGCCAATAGAAAGTGTAAGCTATTAGCTTTGTGAATAACAATGCTATTAATTTATATATTTAGCCTACACATATTTAAAAAAAATTGTCATTTACAATACCAATAGCTCACACTTTACTAATGCGAGACCTATTGCTTTGCAAATACTTGTTTCCATAGGGCGCCCTCTTTTTCTGTCATCCTCACATGAGAACATATTAGGGCACCACCACATCACTCAGGGGCACCGCCACATCACTCAGGGGCACCACCACATCACTCAGGGACACCACCACATCACTCAGGGGCACCGCCACATCACTCAGGGGCACCGCCACATCACTCAGGGGCACCGCCACATCACTCAGGGACACCGCCACATCACTCAGGGACACCACCACATCACTCAGGTGCACCACCACATCACTCAGGGGCACCACCACATCACTCACTCAGGGGCACCACCACATCACTCAGGGGCACCACCACATCACTCACTCAGGGACACCACCACATCACTCAGGGGCACCACCACATCACTCAGGGGCACCACCACATCACTCAGGGGCACATCCACATCACTCAGGGGCACCACCACATCACTCAGGGGCACATCCACATCACTCAAGGGCACATCCACATCACTCAGGGGCACCACCACATCACTCAGGGGCACCACCACATCACTCTGGGGCACCGCCACATCACTCAGGGACACCGCCACATCACTCAGGGACACCACCACATCACTCAGGTGCACCACCACATCACTCAGGGGCACCACCACATCACTCACTCAGGGACACCACCACATCACTCAGGGGCACCACCACATCACTCACTCAGGGACACCACCACATCACTCAGGGGCACCACCACATCACTCAGGGGCACCACCACATCACTCAGGGGCACATCCACATCACTCAGGGGCACCACCACATCACTCAAGGGCACATCCACATCACTCAGGGGCACCACCACATCACTCAGGGGCACCACCACATCACTCAGGGGCACCACCACATCACTCTGGGACACCATCACATCACTCTAATACACCACCACTCAGCACCACAACAGCATCACTCAGCACCACAACAGCACTGTCCTTGCTTGCTACCAACAAGCATTGCCATAGCCAATAGAAAGTGTAAGCTATTAGCTTTGTGAATAACAATGCTATTAATTTATATATTTAGCCTACACATATTTAAAAAAAATTGTCATTTACAATACCAATAGCTCACACTTTCCTAATGCGAGACCTATTGCATTGCAAATACTTGTTTCCATAGGGCGCCCTCTTTTTCTGTCATCCTCACATGAGAACATATTAAAATATATTAGTTCAAGTTGTGCGCTGCACAAAAACAAAGGCCTGCAGTGTTGGTATTCATCTATAGTAAGTTCAAGACCAGTGCTTCTCAAACATTTTGGAACTAAGAACCAATTTTTAGAACAAACTTTGGCGACCCACCTAGCTTTATCAGACATGAGGCAGGGTGATTTTTAGTTCGAGCCTGAGCCAGCGCGCATGCGCTGCTCTGGAGATATGCTTTAGTACAGTATGGAATGGAAACCACGCCACTCTCCGCCCATATTTGTCTTTGGCTTATGTCATTGTCTTTCGTAAATGTTGGCTTCTGATTCGTAAATAGGCGTGTTAGTCCATTTTAAGTTTAGCCTGGTCTTCATTTGTAACCTCCCATAGCTACTGGCCCCTTTACTTCGGTTGTTACACGGTATGTGTTACTTAGTCTTGTAAGCACTATTTTTTTTATTGAGTTTGTCCTACAACGCGTCATGCACGCTTTCACTTTCCAACAGCCAGTCTCTGCCTTCATGTTTACATTTTCCCTGGTTTATTAATGTGTTCAGGCACCGCACTGCCGCACACTGCGCCCGGTTTCAGGTTTTTGTTTTTTAAGGTGCCGCACTGCCTCGTCTGGTTTCATGGTTGTTTTTTTTCTGTTTTTTAAACAGATGTGACAACGTGCAGTCATGATTTTGACTGGGTGACCACTGCCTGTTTTTTAGGTTGAGCCTGAGGCAACACACATGCGCTGCTCTGTAGATCTGCTGCAGTAGCGAATGGAAGCTCCACCCACTCTCCGCCCATATTGGTCTTTGGCTTGTGTCATTGTCCTTCGTAAATGTCTCCATAGATGCGGAACAAGATTCAGGCGCGGCTTTAAAACCTTTACTGGCTTTATATAGTGTGAACACTGCTCAAGGTCACTGAAGCAATTTTACGAGCACCAAATCAAATGATATAAGGTCAGATTAATTTTATTTTAAACACATATATAAATTAAGTGATTTGCCCAGCGCCGGGACTTGAACCTGGTTCCCTAGCTCCAAAGTCGTCAGCTCTGGCTGTTAGACCACATTGATATTTCTCAATTTATGTGTGTGAAACTCATAGACAAGTGATCATGCAGGGTTCTCACATTCTCTGTTGTAATGGCTTTGGGAAGTAAAAAACGGCAACAGAAAATACTGGTAGGTTCAACCGGAGTCCTGCTTGAGAATACTTTACAAGGGTTTGTTTCCATCACACTTCATAATTACAAAACAAATGTGCTTTATGTTTTCTTTCCTAGATGCCAATATATTCTGAAATATGGGTACAGTTAATTTACAGGTATTTAAATGTTATCTGTTACAAAAAATTATATCCCACAGTATTTCCTTTCACAGTTACTGCACCCCAAGATGACGATAAAACACCTCACTTTAAAAACTTCTCTCACTTTGAAAGTAAATGTCAATGCACATGTTAAAAGAATAATCAGAAAAGAAGACATAGCCTGGTGTTTGACCTCTATCTTGTCACATTTTCTGTACTTAAGAGACAAATACAAAATGTAAAGACAGCTATGAATTGCTCTTTCACGACCCACTAGTGATATGCTGGAGACCCACCAGTGGGTCGTGACCCACAGTTTGTGAAACTCTGCCCTGGGCCACATTGGAGACCTATCTAGACTCCAAGTCTCGTTTGGCCACCATTATCCTCAGGTAAAGACTTTTTTGTACCAGTCAAGGTCTTCGCTAGTGTGCAGAAGTATAAGCACACGGTCCGATGGGATTCTCCACCCCAGGACCAACCCTAAACATACCAAGACAACCTTCCAATACGGTTTCAGGGCCTCGCAGCCCCATACTGTGTCTAAGAGGTCCCATTCCTCTATGAGACAAGAGACAGTAAGGGGAAGCCACCACCCCATCCTTAACAGCTTGCATCTCGTGAGGTAACCTTTAAAAGCTATTTAGCTGTAGGAGTTGGAATTTTTGCCGCTATGGCAACCTGGCTGGGAGCCGGCTCTGGCCTCCACCCAGTCCTCGTCTATAAGCCAGGTCTGCCTCCCACGCCGCGCAGACTGCTGGGAAAGAGTCTGGTTGGTTTAGTATTAATGACTGGTTACCTTGGGTTCCCCAAGATCCCCCATGACGAATTTACCCTCTAATGGATTGAACTCCGGAACATCCTCCAACCCAGAGATGTATGGGGACAATGCAGGTTCTGCAAGTATTTATAAAATTGACTTTGATGTCATTCGAATTCCTCCTGTAACATTTGAAAATATTTCATAATGGGGCCTCCATAACGTCTTCAAATGTTGTGATCCCTATTAGATTCCAATATCGGAAACCCTCTAATGTGGTCACCTGCTTTAGTGTTTAGCTCCCCATAGGAGGGTTTGCATTTGCGAGTTTGTCAAGCCAGCCCATTTGAGTCAAGACAGCTTTCCATGTCTTTAGTACAAACCTGGTCACAGGCGGGAGAGTTAAGACTCCCAGCCTGCCCCCGCCACCCCCTTCCCAATATAATAGTAAGTGGATTGGGAGCCTTTGGAGGGCCCACTTCTCCACAGCATATGCCGGTACACTTTGCATTTAGTATCCTCACTTGTTCATGATCAGTAAGCATGACGTCCTATGGTAAGCCTCGATATCTAATGTTACAATGTCAACGATGTACGTGGATTTGAATAATTTCTGTAGGACTATCCCTGGATGTCTTTGATCCCACAAGTGAGAGATTTCGTAAAGATAGTTCTGTGGCTGGTAGTGGAACCTGGACATGGATACCATCTTGAAGATGGCTGACCTACTGTGCATGGAGAGGGGGAGTTTCGATCAGGTTTTAATGTAAGAGCTCAGTTCCTCTATTAAAGGGAGGATGTTGTGGCCCCATACTGTTTTTGCATCTTGTATGATGTACATGCCTAAATTTCAAAAGCCCTGTCCAACTACCCTCAGGTCGGCTGCCCATTTCAGGCTCTGGGGTTAGGAGTTGGCCAGTAACATAGAAGATTTAGTTCTATTGATGTGAAGCTCCAAAGACCCCAAGGATATTTAGTGCTCGGGACAGTCTCGTTGGGGCCGGAGAGGAAGAGTAAGACGTCGTCGGCATAGAGCGCAACTGTCGGAGACACTCCCTTCTCACACAACCCCAAATATCTGCGCATCCAACCAGAGCCATATCGCTAGGGGTTCAATTGCAAACGTAAAGGTTGCACAGCAGGGCATAAATCCCGCCTGGTTACGGTGGATTAACGTGGAGATCACGTTTAGCAGTCTATCTGCCAATGTATTTGCGATTATTATGACCTTGGTGTTGAGGAGGGAAACTGGGCAATAGGAGAAGTACTTTTTTGGGCGGGCGTCCAGGTGTGGGCACCAGCACGCTTTCTACCCTCCGAAAGGAAAGCAACTTTTCTGTGGCCTCCAGAAGTACCTCGGCCAAAGCATCTCTCAATTTATGCATGAATGTTTTTTTAAATAATTCACCTCGTGGCCAATTGTGTAAGGTCTTCCTCCAGGGACAGTCATTCATTGTGCGACAGGCTTAGGAGAGGGAGGTCAGAAAGAAACTCCACTATTTTCCTCTGTAGTAAATACCCTGTGGTAAACGGTTGTTGGGGGCATATACATGTTGATAGTAGCATGAAAACTGTTGAGCAGGGAGTCTGGAGTCTTATTTTCTGGATTGCTGGATCTGCGAGTTATACGATTGGTGTGTAGTGTCTAATATTTAGGCGTTGTAGTAGTTTGCTCGCTTTGCTCATCCCATTGATAAATCAGGCTTTGGGAAGCCTGCCATACCCGTTTTGCTTTGCCGAGTCGGTCAAAGGATCTGCGGGACATGGGCAAGGTCTCTCTGTGATTGTTCCCCACTGTCTTGGCAGTTCTAGCTCTACAATTCTAAGTCTAAAATACAGGACTCCAGCTGTGTGATAGAGTGAGCCCATCTCAGTTTGTCCCCAGTCAAGTAGCTAAAGACCATATCTCATATGGTAGCCTTAAAAGCCTCCTAGAGGGTGCCCTGGAACCCACTTAACCTGTGTTTTGGTCAAAAGAGGAGTCTATAGTGCCACCTATGTGTTTCCTGTATTGTATGTCTTAGGGCTCGATAAAAGCCTGTTTCAATGTCTGTTTTAATTTATCACCAGGTGTAAGACTCGAGGGACCAAGCACACTTAAAGCCCTAGTCCAGCCACTTTTACATTCCGATTCTGCTCCTCTGCATGCACCTCTTTTCTGGCTGCTGTACCCACAGCTATCTGCTCTCCCCCTCCTCTCACTTTATTTGGTTTGTATTACCCATTTTATTTACCTCTATACTCCCTTTCCCTCATCCTAGGTGAGCGGTTTTCATTGTGATGCGCCCTCATTCTACCTTTTATTCTGCGCCCTGCAGGTTATCCTGCTTTTCAATCGGGCAGGGGTCTGGGCGCACTTCACATAAGGCTCTTCAATTACCAGTCTAATTGCGGTCATCATCGTGCAGATGT
This sequence comes from Lissotriton vulgaris, assembly GCF_964263255.1. Classification (NCBI taxonomy): domain Eukaryota; kingdom Metazoa; phylum Chordata; class Amphibia; order Caudata; family Salamandridae; genus Lissotriton; species Lissotriton vulgaris. The sequence continues at coordinate 503,231,100 of NC_141687.1, read as the reverse complement.
AGCCATTAGGTCCACAGAGGGGCACAGGTGGGGAAATTGACAAAAATAAAAATATAAACTCTTAGCCCCCCCCCCCCCCCCCCCGAAACCCTCCCTCTCCTTCACCCCGGGCCTTGAAACTCTGGAGTGTTTAAAAGAGCGAGGCCCCATGGCTACGAGCTGGCGCGGCCCCCTGGGCAGCTGCCCACACCTAGCGCCGGCCCTGCCTGTGTTGTGCGGACAAAGGATTTTGCAGGATTGGTGTGGGCCGCAAGGAGCTGTGCTAAATTGCTAATACCATGTTAGCTGTTCAGGCCACGCCCCCGGTGAATCCGTGATTTGATGACATAGCGGGGATTCATGACAGGAAGGAGAGGCAGACTTGTGTGTTTGTTTTCATCAGTGCCAATTAGCAGTTTTGCAAGCTTGGAAGAATATTTACTGTTCACTACTGACCCAGGAGACACTACTGCGATACTTTGTTAGAACTTCCGTGGCAAAGCGTGATTAACGTTTTAATTTTAAATGTAGGTGCATACCAGTGGGCTTCTTTATATGGGGTCGACATCAGAATTCCATGACTCCCCTCGATTGTCGGGCAAAAAAGTGCGGCACACGCTTTCGTTCACTCTGATCAACTGGATTGTTCAGATTTGTGTTTGAAGCAAAAGCAGCTGTAATTACAAAAATAAAAATCCACAATGCGATCATTAACAACACCTATCAAATAGTGAATCTTTCATCACAGCAAACCATTCAATAATCAACTCCGCACACACAAAATACAGAAGGAAAATAGTTAAGCAGAACATGTCATTTCATAGAACTATTCAGAGTTCAAAAGCAGCTTTCTATTCTGTAAAATGATCCTAAAAAAGTATGATTGCAGTAACAGTGGCTATTATTTCAGCAAGATCCCAAAGATACAATTTGTCAAGTTAACCCAACAGAAGACTGGGTATTCAGCTTGAAAATGCCTTCGTTAAAAAAAAAAAGTGTGTTAACTTGCAGATAACCGCAACTGTTTTATACAAGTGAGGGAAGGTCAAATGCGTTTTTACTTTTTCGAACTGCTTTGAACTACAAACATTTCTGTGATTAGAAGGGACATCTCTTTCCTGTACACTTTTGTTGAAGGTAGCATATGCTACTAATGCCTATTTTCTCAAAGGCTGTTGCACCTAAAAGGCACAAGCAGGTTTTGCCCAGAGGGGGTGCAACTGACGAATGTAGATGGCTGTCGAAGAACTGAGAGATTGAAGAGCAGGATCCCATCATGCTGGTGGATGCACCTGCTTCTCTGCCTTTCGTTTTGCGAGGCTACTCGGGTGCTTGTTTAATCCTGCAGATGCCATCATTGGTGGTGCATCCGTTCTCTCCTGCTACAGATCCAGTTTAGGGTTGTCAATGTACGTCAGTTCACCAACATGCCAGAGGTACCGGAAGTGAAATCATATACCCTTTGATCGTATGAGGTCACAGGAAGTGACATGATATCGCCTATCACCCTGCATCGCCCAAAGAAGTGCTACCAAATAATCTTAAAACTGATAATATATCACAATAATTAACATTGCTTAAGTTAACTGCATACTTAATATTAGACATTCTTCTAGGAGAGAACAGAGTGGGGGGGGCTGGGGGGGTTTCTCTTCCCTGAGAAATGTTTGAAAATAATGGGCTTTGCTAGTTTTTTTTTAATGCACAACTTTCACATAAATTAGCTGAAAAAACATAGGCTTTAAAAAAAACTAAAAAAAACACTCAAGCTACCGAACTCTGAAGGTTCTTATGAGCTTACACAAATATGGATTTAAAATTCCCTATGGGCGCACCCTTATGTCAAAAATGACCTCCATTGCAATAACCAGCATTTTACCATTGTGGCCCCATTTTGTACTAAAGATTTCTTCAATATGCCAGAACCAGAATGTTTCTAATACTTCTTCTCTTGCACTATGGAGGTCCCTTATGTAGAAGGTTATGTTCAATATGTCAAGGATCACATTTTGTCACGGTTGTCTTCCCATGTGCCAAGAATTTCCTCCAATGTCCCATCACAAGCAGTTTGCCACAGGTGCCAACTATGCCAAGAATTTCCACCAGGACAACAGCGCTGGCATTTTTTCTTGGGTGCTCCATGCCAAAGTTTACCTAGAGACTGCCAGCAGTAGCATTTTGCCGAGGTATCTTAGATGCAAGTATTGCCTTCAGTATTCCAGTGCCAACATTTTGTCAAGGGTCACTGCTTTAAGCCATGAAGCACGGCAGATGCAACAGCAGATCTGCAAGCATAACAACACATGCTCACTTACATTCACTTATTCACACATTCTCTCTTGTGCACTCACTCTCACCCTGAATCACTCATTCGCACTCTCTCACTGACTCATATTTAGCCACTCATTTTGACACACGCATATCCAAGACCCCATATACAAACATACATGCTCACACACATACAAGCCCGCCACTCAAACTCACTTTCACCCACATGCAAGTACACAACATACATTAAAGCCAATTTATTTTGCTTATCAAAGATGCCTGTGAAGGGTTAGGGGTCGCAAAGGCAGTGCCAGCGGTAGCAAGGGGGAAGCTAGGGTAGCAATTGCGACCCTATGGACACCCCTAAATGACGTCAGGCGGTTGTTCTCTTTCAAGCATCCATATTAGACTGTCCAGGGTTCAACAACAGATAGATTGCAAGCTGGCAGCATTTTGTTGGCTGTATCCAAGTAGCTCGTGGCTGGTCAGGTGGATTTGTGGCTCTGCATATTACCTGTCTTCTACTCGTGCTACTATTAACTTTTGTCTTAACATAGTTCTTTTTGGCAGTTCCACAATTTTATTTTATTTCGTTCTCTTCTTTCTCTCATGTATGCCTTTGTTTCTTTGACTCCATTTCAAAGTCGATACCAGACTCTGAAACCCTGTCAAGTCATCACCATCCTAAAAAAAACCTACGCTGAATCCTGCTTCCCCTGACAACTTTAGACCTACATCCAATATCCAACTCCAAGCTAAAGTTCTGGAGAAATGAGTGCAACAGCAGTTGAGCCAACATATCACCAATTTCCACCTGCTAGACAATTTCCAATCTGGGTTCAGGCCTGGGCTCAGCACTGAAACCACCATTCTCCACATCGTGAATGATGCCCTCCAAGGCTTTGACAAAGACAAAACCGGTCACCTAATCCTCTTTGATCTATCACTCACAAGGCTCTGTACACTAATTCGCCTGCATTTCTTGCCCAGTAACTCATGGTATCAGGAGGAGCCAGAAACTCCTGGTCCGCCAGAGACCTCTTGCTAAAGACCTCCGCGCTTGTGAAAGAAAAAAAACATGCAATCGGGCTTTCTCTGGGGCCCCACCAAGAATATGGAACTCACTCCTGCCCGCCATTAGAAGAATTCCTTCTCTGGCATGCTTTAACAAGCATTAGAAATGCAATCGGGCTCGGATTTATTGGAGTTTGAGCTAATGGCATTGTAAATGGCAATGTATTGTTGCTATGTGTTATGGAGTGTGTTCATGTGGTGTGTACTGCCAGTGATCTCCTTGTGAGTGTGAGAATATTGCACTACTCTGCACTCACTACTCTACTCACTACTCTGCACTCACTACTCTACTCACTACTCTACTCACTACTCTACTCACTACTCTACTCACTACTCTGGTGGTGTTAGTACTGGTAGTACTGATGGTGGTAGTACTGGTAGTAGTGGTGGTGGTTGTGGTACTGCTAGTACTGGTACTGGTAGTACTGGTAGTGGTAGTACTGGTAGTGGTAGTACTGGTAGTGGTGGTACTGGTGGTGGTGGTAGTACTGGTGGCTGTATTAGTGGTAGTACTGGTGGCTGTAGTAGTGGTAGTACTGGTGGTGGTAGTACTGGTAGTATTGATGGTGGTAGTACTGGTATTACTGGTGGTAGTGGTAGTACTGGTGGTAGTGGTAGTACTGGTGGCTGTAGTAGTGGTAGTACTGGTGGCTGTAGTAGTGGTAGTACTGGTGGTGGTAGAAATGGTAGTACTGATGGTGGTAGTACTGGAAGTACTGGTGGTGGTGGTGGTGGTGTTACTGGTAGTACTGGTGGTGGTGTTACTGGTAGTACTGGTGGTGGTGGTGGTACTGGTAGTGGTAGTAGTGGTAGTACTGGAGGTGGTGGTACTGGTAGTGGTAGTACTGTTGGTGGTAGTACTGCTGGTGGTGGTAGTACTGGTGGTGGTAGTACTGGTGGTGGTAGTACTGGTAGTGGTGGTACTGGTAGTGGTGGTACTGGTAGTACTGGTGGTGGTACCGGTAGTGCTAGTGGTGGTGGTACTGCTGCCCGTAGTACTGGTAGTGGTAGTACTGGTGGTGGTGGTACTGGTGGTGGTAACACTGGTGGTGGTAGTGGTACTGGTATTGGTAGTACTGGTAGTGGTAGTACTGGTGGTCGTGGTAGTTGTAGTACTGGTGGTGGTGGTAGTACTGGTGGCTGTAGTAGTGGTAGTACTGGTGGTGGTAGAAATGGTAGTACTGATGGTGGTAGTACTGGAAGTACTGGTGGTGGTGGTGGTGTTACTGGTAGTACTGGTGGTGGTGGTGGTACTGGTAGTGGTAGTAGTGGTAGTACTGGAGGTGGTGGTACTGGTAGTGGTAGTACTGTTGGTGGTAGTACTGCTGGTGGTAGTACTGGTAGTGGTGGTACTGGTGGTGGTGGTACTGGTGGTGGTGGTACTGGTGGTGGTGGTAGTGGTAGTACTGGTAGTGGTAGTGCTAGTGGTGGTGGTACTGCTGCCCGTAGTACTGGTAGTGGTAGTACTGGTGGTGGTGGTACTAGTGGTGGTAGTACTGGTGGTGGTAGTGGTACTGGTATTGATAGTACTGGTAGTAGTAGTACTGGTGGCTGTAGTACTGGTAGTACTGGGGGTGTTGGTGGTACTGGTAGTACTGGTGGCTGTAGTACTGGTAGTACTGGGGGTGTTGGTGGTACTGGTAGTACTGGAAGTGGTGGTACTGGGGCTGGTGGTGGTACTGGTAGTGGTAGTACTGGTGGTGGTACCGGTAGTGATAGTGCTAGTGGTGGTGGTACTGCTGCCCATAGTACTGGTAGTGGTAGTACTGGTGGTGGTGGTACTGGTGGTGGTGGTACTAGTGGTGGTGGTAGTGGTAATGGTAGTACTGGTAGTGGTAGTACTGGTGGTGGTGTTAGTGGTAGTACTGGTGGTCGTGGTACTGTTAGTACTGGTGGCTGTAGTACTGGTAATACTGCTGGTGGTGGTGCATGTATCAATGAGTCTAATTTTTCCTAATGAAATAGCCATTGGCATTACGTGAGACACACAACACATTTGTGAATTCCCATTGTAACCGCGGGAAGGCTGTTTTCCATGATTATTGCATATTCACGTTTTTTCCACAAACTTTACAATAATGATGACTGCATGTTAACTCTGCGAGTCAGGCTCGACAGCACGTGTCACGAAGGTCACTTTTAACCCTCATCATTTATTCAACCAGTAGTCTGCATGTCAGCACTTATTAAAATTCGGAAAACAAAGCTTACAGAACCAGAATCCAAATGTTTTATAATAAAGCGCCTTTAAACCCCGTTTTTTAAACCACAGACAAAAATAGTGCAGCGCAGCGTGCGAGGAAAAGAAGGAAATGGCGCCCTTTGGAAATGAGAGTATTCAAAAAACACAAGAACTACAGTGTGGACGAGCATGTATGAGTCATCTTCTGTGAGCCTCGCCTGCTGCCTCTCGTCATTTTACATTGAACGCGCTCACCGCTCAGACCATCTGGATTGCATTACACGGGCACTCTCACAGCTCGTAATTAAGATTAATAGTCTGCTGTGCGCGTAACCACACAGAAAATGCCATGAAAATGAAGAAAATGGCGGACGAAAAGTAAATATAGCCTATCACGTCAAGGCTACTAAATAGACAGCACAGCGAAGACGAATCACTAGGCAGATGCCATAAAAAACGCGGCGCGCACTAAGGAATGTGGCAGCCCGGACCCCTTTCAGAATTCTTTTTTTTTCTAATACATAAGAGCTCGGAAGCTCCGCCCCCACTTCGTGGTCACGGAGGCCCGAGCCCTAAAAAGGAGGCCAAAACCTTCCTAATGGGCAAATTCCTCACCTAACTCTTGCATTGCATTCACCTCAGCGACTTTGTTTTATATCCTATTACTGCCACACCCTGGATTAACAGGATGCTATCCAAACAGCACCTTCGGGCATCCCACCTTTAGGCTCAAGGACCGCTCGCTCTTGTGAGATGTATACACCGGTTTTTATCCCAAATGTTTCCACTCCCTTCCTAAGTCTTTGTATACAACTTGTTAACCCTGTAAAGCGCTCCAATACCCTAATGGGTCAAGTTTAAGCTCTATAAAACACTAAAATAAATAAATACATTGTTTTTCTCTTTCTATCTTCTTATTAACTGGATCCTCATTTCTTTTCTTCCTTCCCACTTGACATTTTTCTTTTTCCTTTTCTTGCTAATTTTCTAAGCTTCTTCCTTTTAATCTATTATTCCCCCCCCCTTTCCACTTGTAGCTTCCTTCTCATTTCTTTCTCACATTGTATTGTTCATACTTTTCCTTCCTTAATTCTTTTTTCTTTCTCTATTGTTCAGTTTTTCCTTTCTCCATTCCTCAATCCTGATTCTCACCTCCCATCATCCTATATCCCTTCCTAGTCCCTCAAAATCCACCTCATATACCCCTTCCTCCTTCCCGACCTTCTTTTCTCCGTACCTTCCTCTTTGTTCATTTTTCCTTTATTTCGCCCCATTTTACCCTTGGCTTCTGTTCTTCCTCCTTTCCTTCCTTTCTTTAATGGCGTTTAGCTTTTTCCACCAACCTTCAGTGACTTCAGCTACATATATTTCTTTGAGAGCGCTCTGAAGTCTCTCTGTCCCTTGCACAATCTATTATTGCTAAAGGTCCTAATTAGGGGTACCATGAATATGTTAAAAAATAACTTTCTGATTTGGTTTTGTGCAAGAGCATGCCAGGAAAGGGGTGGCATGACCATAGGCATGTTCGCATGGGGCAGCAAGGCCTTGCTGATAATGATCGAACCATTCTTGCCACCAGGAAATATTATTCTTCAGCTATTAAGACAGAGTCTTTTTCTGGACATCAACCAATGGACTTTATGGAATAACTCTGGTACTGGAAGTCTTTCCATACTTGTGCACCAAATAAACAAAAAATCCCATTGTGGTACTCACCTCAGAGTGGATTCATAAAAAAACAAAAGATATATTACTGGTCCTAGAGGACCCTAAGGGTAAACCTCATCAAATACAATGTTTTTACCATTAATGCAGTACACTCATTACAGCAGGTCTTGGATATTCCATGGGGCTACATTTAATCTGCTTGGCCTTTTTCTACACTTATCTAATCTGTACATTAGACAGTAGCTCTGGATGGTTTTAATTGGTAAGAATCACTTTTTACCATTGAGAAAGCTGGAGACACCTGCCCTAAACACAGACTTTATTTAAAGCAATGCTGCTCACAGCAGGTAACCCGTAGGCTGGCTCCAAACAGGAGTAACCACAACTGCAACACTTTGGGGCCGATTCCGATCTTGCTCGGAAGGGTTCTGAACTCGATCCGGCCAGAAAAAGTACAAGCTGGATGCGTGTTTTCCGACCGACCCTTACAGCCGTACGAGCAAGCAAGTACGATGTGATAAAAGCGAAATCGCAAACCAAATAGTTTCTGGGTCCGAACCGCTCTGTACGTCTTGTCGTAAGCAAACCGTGCCGTGCAATGGAGGCGATTTCCGACAGACAGTACGATGCACAAGTCGGACAGCCAGATCGAGTCGGAGCCTCTGACACGTAAAAACTCCGGGAAGTGGACTTCGGGGGTCCGTGCCAGACCCAATACCTGTAGTCATACGAGTCAATCACAGGGGGAAGCCAAGAGTCCCTCCTACACATGCATGTACGGTGCGAGTGGCACAGACACGTCCCCACTACAGGGGACGCCCTTGTGCGCAACGTCAATGGGAGCCTATGTATGCGTCGTACAAGATGCTCCTATTGACTTCAATGGGCTCTGAGCGACCCATGTCTGTCAGCACTTGTTTGCATCAAACTCGGGCGCCGGAACACGAGTCGGTCAGAAAGCCCTCCGGAACAGAGTCGGATGGAGCATTCTCCAAGCAAGATCAGAATCGGCCCCAGGGTGTAAAATCTCTGCTCCACAGCCTTCCTGACACAGTAGTTTGGAACAGACAAAAGACTAAAGTACAGCCATGGCCAAGAAACTCTCAACTTCAAAAACAGAATGAAAACAAGCATTGGTAAATGCATTAGGTGTCGCCTATGTGTTTATTAACATATATATTTTTTGTAAGTTGCTTGCTTCGGCCTCGAGAGGGACTGGTGAGTGTGCGTTGCCGGGGAAGGGTTGAGGAGGGTTAAGACAGTAAAAAATATACAGCGTTAACTAAAATAAAAATAGTTTGCGGATGGGAATGAGAAATTAGGCCACGGGAAACGGATAAGAGACACAGAAAAAGGAACAGGCTTCTGCCAATAGAAATTGAGAAAAGCAAATGGGAAGCACACAGACCAATAAGAAGTGAAGGTGAGATGTACATCCCTTTTAAGATATAATAAAAACAGTAGATTTCACATGCACAACGCAAGCGATAAGCAGGCGAAACCTAAACAGCCCCACCGTAACCCTGATCATCCACCAAATGGCAGAATTCAAATTACTCATCTGCAGCTCCTTGCTAACAAAACTGATCAAATTCTAAAGGTAGTCCTGGCTCCACCCCTCTCACTTGAGAGTTGGGATCTTCACTATTGAACCACAAGAAAAAAAGCAATACATTCCGCTCTCTGTGAAGGCTCTCCTATCCCCATATTGTGCCATGCTAAACTGGCAGCATCCAAATGCGCCATGTGGGGTTTTGTTTCTTTTATGGCTAGGGTTGCGAGTGTAATGGGAATTTGGAGCACGCCAGCTGGAAAGGTGAAAGGTGGTGTGCAGTTAGGTAGTCTATCTACGTTTCTACAAATAAAGAAGAAGAGCAGACCTTTGGTGACAGCGTTTCTTTACAAATTGGCGATGAGTAGGAGCTCAGCCCACCAGTTTTCCATCGTCGATAAGGAGCACTATCCTTCTGATGCGGTAAAACATTCTGCATCGCTATGGATTGATAAAGCATCCCAATTCTGTGCTCGCAACAGGGGTAAGAATTATGTTTTCACTTTTCGGCGGTCCAACATTTGTGAAAACTATTAACGAAAAGGTAACGAGGAAGTCAGTGATCTGTTCTGCCTGCAACACTTTCAAAGTGTGTGATGTCCTGAGGTCACGCGATTGTCCTGGTCAACGGTGGCCACTGTGCCTGACCTAAAGGAGTTTTTATGCAGCAACACCTAGTCTGCCTGATGCTTATGACACGCATGACGTCTACAGGTCACAGGAGTGTCCTGTTTTGTAGCTGCCATTGCGCCCGATATCAAGGAGAGTTTATGCAGCCAATTAACCAATAAGCCTGACTATTGGTTATATCATTCTGCCCACTCTATATAATGTACCTCCATTTTGACACCCATCATTGTGAGTGTTATTCTTTGGACTAGAGGGCAATGGTGGAAGTTGGTGCATATTCTGGTGTGTATAATTATTTATATTTCAAAGTACAGAAGGCTGTGTGGCTCCACCTCCGTTATTACCAGAGCCTGACGTTCCCCTTTGGATTCTCAACGGTGGAAGGAAGCATTCATGACGTTTTTTAGCCCATTGATGGCGACACCATTACTCACAAGAAAAAGAAAGCAACCGATGGTTCATAATTTGGGTCCCGAAGGTAGATCAATTTGCAGAGCTTTACTTGTACAAGAAATGAAAGTGCAAGTTACTTAGGAGAGTGCCACAGGAGAAGTAATAGATGTACTCTCTATGGATGAGTATGCCACTATTGAGAAAACATCAGACGAGAGGTTCTCTCCCATAAGGAATGCTGTGCTTGAACCAAAAATTCTTACAAAAGGCAGAACAGCAGGGGGAATCTGTACATGATTTGGTGTCATCATGAAGGAAGTTCGGTGTCACGTGTAATTATTGGGAGTTTCGACAATAAATAATTCGGGATCAGCTAATTGAAAGAACTAACAATCGCAGAATGCAAGAAAACTGTAGACAGACAATCCGGATTAAGAATCTGCTCTAACTATTGCCAGGAGCAATGAAAATGATGATAAATACTTTAAAGAGTTGTCGGCGTCAGACACTTTGCAGTGCAAGGAGATTGAAGTTCAAAGTGGAAAAGATTTTCACAAGGATATAATCAGAAACTTCAACCCAAAATGGACAATCGTCAGGATATTAAGAAAGAGCAGAACAAGTTAGTTTACTTCAGTTATAGCCACATTGGAATGGCAAAGAGTTGGCCAGCCATTCATTCCAAGTGTAAACAAAAAGGTCATTACACTAGAGTGTGTCGAGATAGGAGTGTACACAAAGCATCTGTGGCCAACCTTAATGAGCAGTCAAGCCTAAATGTGGATGATGAGGTAATTTTGCGCGCTGAGTGACAAGTGAATGATTGTGATGCATAACAGGTGAATGTATTACACAGTGTAAGAGAAAACCGCCTCAAAGTAAAGTAATAATAAATGGAGTAGAAGTTTGTTTGATGGTCCATTCGGTCACACAGTTTATGATTATTGGTCCTGACGCTTACAGATTTGCAACCTGTACCTCTGGATAAACTTTCAGCAAAATTATATACATATAAAGGTGAACAAATTGAGTTAGATGGGGAATTTTAGGCTACATTAAAGTTCAAAAGCAAACGTGCATATTGCAAAGTCTATGTGGCCAGGAGGGTTCTAATTTGTTGGGATGGAGTGATCAAAGGGATTTGAAGGTTATTCTCGATCCCAACCACCCAGATCAGATTATTTTGTATAAATTGTTTGTATGACAGAGGACCAGCGTGTAATATCAAAGCAGATGCTATAAATTTGTGGGTCAAAGAATTTCCTGAAGTATTTTGACTATTCTAGGGAAAATTAAAAGGGTTCGGTCATAAAATAGTGCTGCAAGACAGAGTTATTCCAGTGGTGCATACAATTTGCAGCATACCAGTGTGTCTAAGGGAGGAGATAGCTAAAGAACTGGACAAATTGTTTAAGTTAGACATCTAGCCAATTGAGAGTTCAGATTGGCTTTCACCTGTAGTTTTAGCACATAAAAGTGGCAAGTCATTACAGTTGAGTGCTGATCTCTGAGATTTAAAAAGTAACATATGGGTAGATTAAAAGCAACTGCCAAACATCTCAGAAATGTTAAGCACATTAAAAGGTGGAGAAAAGTGTACAAACCTTGATATGTCCACTGTTTACCACCTGGTGCAGTTAACTGAGGATTGCAGACACCGTACTGCCTTTGTTACACCAGAGGGTGTCTATCGATATAAACACATTCCATTTGGTCTGGATTCCGCATCTTCAGTATTCCAAAGATTAATGATGCTCATGTTTAAAGATGTGTTTTCAAGATGATGTGTTGGTGTATAAGAATGATGTGAAAACACATGATGAGTGATTGAGACGGGTCTTGGTTAAGTTGTGTGACCATGGTTTGACATTACGTATCAACATGTACAAATTCAACACGGATGGTGTGGATTATTTGACCATCACATCTCTCTGAAGAGGGTGCACTCCAAAATGAAAATCTTAGAGGCTATTAAAAAAATTCCCACACCTGGTGACAAGGACCAATTAAGATAATTTCTGGGTTTGGCTGGATTTTATTCTCAATTCGTGCCACATTTTGCTGACAAGACATTTCCTCTCCCTCCTGGAAGAAAGAGGAGAGGTATGTGTGGAATGAAGAGTGTCAGTTGGCTTTCGAGAATGTTCTTTAGGGCATTGTCAATGCAAACCCCCTTAAATCTTTTGATATCTGGGACGAATGTGTGATAATAACTATGCCAACAATGCGGTTTAGGGGCTGTGCTGAAGGGAGAGGAGAAGTAATTGCCTTTGCTTCAAGGGTGCTGAAAGGAGCAGAGGCTTCCTACTCCACCATTGAAAAGGAAGCTTTGGTATTGTGATGTGACATCCAACATTTTAAAACCTATGTGTGGGGTGGGCACTTCACCATTTGTTAAGGCCATAAACCTTTGGTGAGTTTGTTTACCACAAATAATGCCAGCAGCGTCACAACCAGAATAGCTACATGGCAATGCCGTTTACAAGAATTGATTGCGAGATTGAGTATTTTCCAGGCTAGAAAAACGTTGACACAGAGTGTTTGTCGCGGTTAACTTTATCTGGTGAGGAGTGTGGTATAGGCTATATGAAGGATATGGATATGGTTTGTACCATGGAATGTGTATGAGGAGTTTTTAAAGGTCTTATCACATGAAGAGTAGAAGAGAGCTTGACTAAGAATTGGGTTGTGTCTGGTTGGCCCGAGGTTAATAGGATTGATTAAATCATTCCTTTAAGTATCGCAGGAATGGACTTTGGAAAATGGTTTGCTGAGACGTGGGCAACAGTTGGTTGTGTCACTGAAATTACTAGAGATCGTTTTGGAACAAGCCCATGAAGGACAGAGATCCAAGCTATGAAACAGAGGGTGCAACCGAATTTTTTATGGCAAGGTGTGTACAAGGCAGTAGAGTGTTACGTCAGGGAATGAAGTGCATGTGCAATCAGCGATAAAATACAGGTAACTCATCAGTCTTCAGTCACACCTATTGAAGTACCTACGGTACCGTGGCATACATTGGCACTGGATGGTTCAGGTCGACATAGGGTGTTAGGAGAGGCGTCTAAATATGCTGTAGGGTTGCTGGATTATTTAACGAAGGGACCTCAAGTACGGTTCATGAGCACAGTTAGCACAATGATTGTCAAACGATTTTTGCAAGATGCATTTGGAAGGGAAAATTACCCAAGTGAGTTGGTAACCGACAATGGAACGCAGTTGGTGTCTGTAGACAATGAACCGTTTCTGCAGGAGTTTGGTGTCAACTGCTCTATATCATCCTAGGAGCAATGGATTAATTGATGGATTTAATTGTACTTTAAAAGGATGCTTGCAGTTGCCCTTAAACTGAATTGGAGAACTATGATTGACAACATGATCGGGCAAGGGGAACCACACCTAATGACATCCAGGGGGTAATCCCTTTTGTTTTTCGGTGGGGGCATGTGCCGTGCATCAAGCTATGGAGGGAATGGATTGGTTTGTTTCCCATTGATCCAAAATCATTGCAAGGTGTAGAGGATTTATGTAGGTGCATTCAAACGAAGATGGGCAATGCTACTAGAGGTAAGAGAAGAGTGCAGAACAAGTGACAGAAGGGTTGTTGAGTGCACGTGAAACAACCAGGTCATGAGATGTCTAGGGAGTCTAAGTTTCTGTCTCTCATTCAGGTTGTGAACGTTTGGCCGAATGATGTGCGCAGAAGCGATGGCAGAGTGTGGAACAAAGAAAGGTTGGTGCTTGTACCAAAGGGGCAATTGGATTTTGTGCAACCGAAAATGGGGTGTTATTCTGGAATAAGTGAAACGCACAACCATTGCCCAAGAAGGAAACATTCAGCTCCTGCGTACTTCAAGAATTATGTTATGGGATGATTTTGATGCCTATTCCTATGGGTCTTCTATACACTGCAAATAGATGCAACATTATAGTGCTCACTTTTGTACGACTAGGGTATTTTGTTATTTTAAGAGGGAAGATATGTGGGGTTTTGTTTTAATTATATCTAGGGTCACAGGTGGAATGTGATGGGGATTCTGAGACTAGCAGTTGGGCAGGTGAAAGGGGTGGATGTACAGTGAGGTGGTTATCTAAGTTTCTACAAATAAAGAAGAAAAGCAGACCTTTGCTTACGGTATCTTTCTTTACAGTCCACTTTGCCTTTGTACTGATTATGGTTTGAAAATGTTTACATTGAACAGAAGACATCTGCTCCAGCATTTGCAGATTCTCCATTTCAATGTATGCATTATTTAGCCAGTATATTCTTTCACAATGCTAAGATCAGGAGGTTCTGCTTCTTTCAAGAGCTTCCTAAAACTCCTGATATTTCCAAAATATGTATGCAGCTATTACTTTATACGTCCAACGCCTGGGCTGATCTGCTGTCCGTTTTTATTCAATGGTCTAATGGTAGTTGGGCAGTGGACAGACTGTTCGTCTGAATGAAACTAATGCCTACCAAAGTACTTAAAAGAGCCCTATCGCACATGAAAATAATGTTTCTTTCTGCCATGTTGCATCCTCAGATTGCTATGCCAAGCCTGGTCTGTGCTGCTAAAACACTGGATGACATCAATTTACTTCCGTTTGTTGCCACTCCTTCTTGCCTTCGAATGACACTTTTCTTCAATGCATGCCTCCCCGGTGACTACGCCTACTATGTCATTTGTTTGCCTTAATATCTATAATTGCATTTCTGCAAATGGCTGCACCTAATTTCAAAGATTAGAAACCCCTTTGGAAGTAATATCTCTGGATTCCCTCTAGCTCATTTATTAATTCCATCAACATGAACTAACATAGCCCCCATTAATGATTACGCCCAACTCCTATTAATTTAACCTACCACAAATAAACTTAAGTAAATGCATGGAATGGTTGCCTTGAGAGCACAAGATTAAACCTGATAACCAAAAACCCCAATAAACACTGGGCTAACCACTAACCTTGGGTTGCCAGAGCAGAATGCTTCCCAGTATAAAGTGCTTCAACACCTTGTCTGGGATAGTTACTGCTGTATAAATACAATTACAATACAATAAGGTGTCGGCAAGTGCATAAATGTGGCTATTTAAGGTAGAAAAAAAACATACTTTGGAAAATAAAAGCGAGCATGAAGCTGCCAATTGATTTTAAAACAAGTTTTGGTCATTATTAGCTACAGCCATACAGTTTCTACAGTACAGTGTGAGAGTAAAATGTGGTATAAGCTTCTGTAGAGTACACATTGAGAGCAAAGTTGGAGGAGAAAATTAAAGCAAACAATGTTGAAAATCTTTTACAAAATAAAATCATCATCATTAGCAATGGTACATGCGGCTCAATAAAACAAGATAGAATGGGTCTATATCGCACGAAATTATACCAAACATTGCGATATGATTACTAATATCCGTGTTAACAGCATGGACTACAGTCTACATCTGCACTTAAAATAATCCATGAAAAGCTGCTCAATGCGAAAAAAATCATAAGAGAACTGCTTAGAGAGCGCACACAATAAAGCACATAAACAAGGCATTTTTTTTTCCTGCATGATGGACTGAACTTAACTGCGCACACACAAACTTTTTTTTTTTTAAACCTTTATTTTGTAAAAAAGAAGTACAGTTACAGACCTACACCCACGGAGGCTGGTCAGAAGCGATCAATACCAATAGTGCAATAATACACAGCTCATCAGCCGACAACCCGAAGGCCCGGCAGCGATAACGCACAATATTATAGAGAGCTTGTGGCGATAGGAGGATAAATGAAAGGTTTGACATTTTATAAATAAACAAAAAGAAAAACACACAAAAAAGGGTCAAGGCAAATACTATACACCGTAGTGACTGTCTCATACGGTAGGGGGAGCCGATTAAATAATGAGCAATGCAATAAGGGAGGAGAGATCCGGAATGGGGGAGGGGGGCCGAGAGCAAACCAGTAAGTCCTATACAAAAGGAAGCAAATGACCTGAAACGCATAATTAAGGGGATTGAGGAATGCCGGAAGCTTCTATAAAAAGGGGGAGTGCAAATCTCTCCTCGGTATGAATTCCATTGATCCCATATCCTGCCCCACTTTTTGGGCCTACCACGGGAGACATATACAATTTTCTCTCTGAACATGCACCAGTCCATGTTCTCTGTCCAAGTTGAAATCAAAGGTGCCCTCTGAGAGCCCCACAATTGGGCAATGTCCCGTTTCGCGATCATGTTGCCAAGGGTGACCCACTGGGTCTGAGCAACACTGCAGTCATTCGGCTCCCAGAAGTTCAACAAACAACGTCTGGCCTTGGCAATAACTCAACACCCGTCACCTCACCCATAACCGCATGCACTCGATTCCAAAAAACCACCTCCTCCGGGCATTTCAATATAATGTGAAGGAAGGTAGCAAGCATACCACACCCACGCCTACACAGCCCATCCACAGAATAACCCATGCACATCAATCGTGGACCCGTGACATAAACGCGGTGCAGAATCTTTAATTGCACCAGCCGGAGACGCGCCGGAATCGCGACCTCTTTGAGGGAGGATATCGCAGCCTGCCAGTCTTCATCGTCCAACTCCAATCCATGCCCTACGGAGCTGTACAAGGAGGTCCAAGCGGTCATTAATGAGTTTTTTATAGATGAGAGATATAGTGCTATCAGGGACATACCCGTCCAGCACTCTATCTTCCAGAGGAGAGGACTCCGGAATAGTAGTCCCAGCTGGGAAAACCGACTAAAGTGCGTGGCGGACCTGAAGATATCGGAAAAATTCCCTATCACCCAATTTATACTCCCGTTTCAGTTCGTCAAAGGTCTTAACTCTGTCCTTGACCCAGAGATCGCACACTTTACTGATACCAATAAGGTCCCACCTGTCGAATCCCTTCGTCGTCCATAGGCTACCCAATCTCTCCGCAGCATATAGAGGAGTTGCTCTAGTCAGCGTGTCCGTCCATCCCATAGCCGTAGTTGCACTACCCCATACTCGTACCGCCACTCCGGTGGGGCCCGTCAGATTCTTCCTGGCAGCTCTAGAATAGAGCGTCCTATTATTATAGTCGCCCCCGGGTAACTGCCACCTATCCATCTCAAATGCGGGATTCGGAACAGGACCGTACATAGCATGGTTGACCGCACTCAGTTGGGATGCCCAGTAGTAGCATTTAATATCGGGCAACGCTATACCTCCATCATACCAAGGCAAAGTCAATTTTGCCAATGCTATGTGAGGTCGCCTGCCCCATACCAGTTTCCTTTGGAGGCACTGAATTTCACGGAAATACCTGGCAGGCACCAAATCAATGGTATTTTGAATGGCATACAGGAATCGAGGGAGAGACATCATCTTAAAGAGGGCCGCTCTCCCCAAAGGGGACAACGGCAAGCCGCACCACGCCGTAACATCCGATCTGAGCAGGGCAAGCGGAGGCAGTAAATTCCGCTCGTAGCGTACTGCGGGGTCCAAGGATATATAGATTCCTAGATACTTAAAACCGACGCTCGAGACGGGTATCGGGCAAATGCGGGGCAAAGGAGGCAATTCTCTCGTGAGAGGGTAGATACAGGACTTGGCCCAATTGATGACTAAACCGGAATTTTTCCCAAAGGAACTCAAGACGTCGAACAGGACTCCCAGGGACTTGCGGGGAGAGGTAAGGTACAACAAGATATCGTCCGCATATAACGATATGCGGTCCTCGAAGTCAGGGGACCATCGAATACCCTTGAGCGAAGGTTCGCATCGGAGCCACGCGGCAAGTGGTTCAAGGGCAAGCGCAAAAAGAAGTGGCGACAAAGGGCATCCCTGCCGCGTGCCGTGTCCGAGAACAAAGGGTTCCGAGGCCCTGCCATTAACCACCACCTGGGCCAGCGGTTGCTCATATAAAAGCCTATCCCACCCGATGAATTTAGGGCCAAAGCCAAATTTGGCAAGGGTCGCCCACAAGTACGGCCATTCCAATGTGTCGAAGGCCATCGAGGCATCAAGTGAAACTAAGATGGCCGGCTCACCAAGAGACCCCGCCCTTGCTAAGACGCAGTGAAGACGGCGAAGATTAAGCGCGGTATTTTGATGGGGGATGAATCCAGATTGGTCCGGGTGTACTAAGTCGTTAATCACCGTAATCAGCCGGTTCGCCAGCAACTTCGCTAAGATCTTGGGTTCCACATTCAAAAGCGAAATCGGCCGGTACGATGAACATTGTTCACGGGGTTTTCCATCTTTATGGATGACCACAATGGACGCCAGTCTCTGGTCCCGGGGAAGGGAGCCGAGATCTCGCGATGCCGAAAACATCCTGCGAAGATGCGGCGCTATTTTATCAGGGCACAGCTTGTACAGCTCAAACGGGATGCCATTCGGGCCTGAGGCCTTCCCCGAGCGAATAGAGCGGATAGCGAGCGCTATTTCATCTGTGGAAAATTCCGCCTCCATAAGCTCTTTGTCCGAATCCGACAGGCTAGGCAACACAATATCCCGAAGCAACAAATGCGAGTCTTCCTCTAGCCTATCCGGGACTGGCGCGTAAACATTCTGAAAGTGCTGGGCAAAGACCTCAACTATCTCAACCGGGTCCACCACTCGCGTACCATCCACTTTTTCAGCAACAGGCACCACCCGATTCAATCTATCTCTTTTGTCCAACCAAGCAATCAACTTTCCCGCTTTATCACCAACATCATACAAACGCCCCTGTTGCTCACGATTCATCGCCTTTGCCGCTTCAGTCACCAGAGCTCTATAGTCAGACTGTTTAAGGGCCAAAGTATGCATTGCCTCGGGTGTAGCCCCAGACTCCATCTGCTCCTCCAACCCGGTGATTTTGTTTTCCAGACTCACTACTTCCGCATTTTTACGCTTCCTCTCGCGAGCAATCAAGGACAGAGTCTGACCACGAATCACAGTCTTATAAGCCTCCCACAAGGTGATGGGGGAGGACACCGAACCCTCATTCTCAGCAAAGTAGTAATCCAGTAGGTGCCAGGGGTGAATCGGAGCAACCCAACCCCCGGCCCCCAACTGTACATCAATAGTGAGCCAGAGTGGAGAGTGGTCCGAGATCCCTCTAGCTAAATGCCTAATTTCCCTTACAGAGACCATCTGCACCGCTGGTATAAGGATATGATCGAGCCTTGAGAAACTCCCATGAGCTCCCGAGTAGAAGGTATATTGGGACTGTTCGGGATGTAGTTGCCTCCAACAATCCGCTAGACCCAGAGCGTCCAGAAAATTGCCCAGCCATAGTTGCGATGTCGGGAGGATTCTGGGGGGGGTGGGGGCACTACGATCCTCCTCCCCACTGACCACCGAATTAAAGTCGCCACCCACAACCTACATGCCCTCAGGAAACCCCAGGACCACCCTGCCCAAATCAGAAAATGTGGTAGACTGTAGACCGGGTGGGACATACACAGACAAAATGGAGATCGTCTTCCCTTCCCATCGGCCCATAATAGCCGCATAGCGGCCTCTATCATCCAGCATGGTGCCATCTATCTCTAGGGAAAGGGAGTTCCTAACCAGGATGCCCGCCCCCCTCGACCCAGTGGTGAATCCAGAATGAGCCACCAGGCGGTAGCCCCGTCTATTCAGTGCATGGCACGTGTTTCCAATGAGATGCGTCTCCTGGAGTAAAACTATATCCGGGGAGCAACGCTTCAAGTATTGTAGAACTATCCCCCGCTTTATCCTATCGCCCAGACCATTCACGTTCCAGCTCAACACCCTCAGCCCCCTACTCCCCATCCCAGAAATAAACTCTTTGCCCCCCCACCAAGAAACAGGCACAAAAGATATGATATGCAAAAAAGCGCAGCCTCGACACAAACAAAAAATTAAAGACCCCCCACCACCCTCCAAAGAACCCCCGGAACACACCCCCACCCTGCACCCCTGCGGTAGACCAAAAAGCCGCCGCAACTTGCAGTGTGCCTGTCGCCCCATAGAACTAACCTACAAGAAGAGAGAGAAAAGCCCCCAGAGGAGGAAGAGTCCCGATTCCCCCCCACCCCCGGGTGTTCACACCGTATATACAGAACAGTCATTGAGCCACTGCCATAAGTCCATAAAGTTGGCTCGCCGGTACAGACTCTCTACGCCTGCTCTTCCAGGCCACCTTCAGCGCCCCTCGATCTTTCAGGGCTGGTACGATGTGTCGGCAGAGTGTCAAGCCAATCCCTAACCACCCCGGGCGATCAAAAAAAGAGCGCAAGTTCCTCATATTCAATCCTCAGGCGAGCCAGAAAAAGCATGGCGTATTTCAGTCACATATCCCTGAGTCGCCTTTTAACCCCCGTGAAGCCCATGTGCCGTTTCTGCACCGCTTGTGTAAAGTCCGGGTAGAAGCTGATCGATGCATTTTCAAATTTGGTGGGACCATTGGTGCGCGATGCCTGAAGGATAGCGTCTCTGTCCCGGAAATTAAAAATCCTGGCTATTATAGGCCTCGGGGCGGCACCCAGTTTGGGCTTCCCGCCGGGGACTCTGTGGGCACGCTCCACCGTGAAAAAGTTACTGAGGCCCTTTGGTGCCAAGTGATTCAGAACAAGGTCCTCCACCAAAAGATCTGTAGATAAGTCTGCGAAAGTCTCTGGAACACCTACAATGCGGACGTTGTTGCGTCTGGCCCGGCTCTCAAAATCATCCAGCCGACGGGCAAACAAGTCATTAGACGTCCGGAGATTGCGGACTTCGGTCTGGAGATCCGAGACATCCGTAGTAAGGCTTGCGGTCTTGATGTCCATGGACTTGACCCTCTCATTGGTTTTCCCCAAGTCCGTCCTGATAAGGTTGACTTCGATCGCCACCGTGTCTATCTTAGCAGCCAGAGTTTCGTACTGCTTGCCCATAGATGTCTGAACACTTGCGATGGCGCCCATAACGTCCTTCAATGTCGGTTCCTCAGTTGCAGAAGAGACATCTCCAGTCTCCTCGGAGACCTTACTCGCTCCGCCAGGGGATCCTTTCTGGGTAAAGCGATCTATGGTATGGGATTGGGCAACCCCCCCTCGATATGTGCCTCTGGTTGCACGCTTCTCGGTATCCGCCTTGCCCGCCATGATGGGCGACGAGCTCTGACGGAACCTTTGGGATCTAGTCAGAATGGTTCCCTGCGCAGCAGACTTGGAGAGGCGAAGGGACGAGGGTAGAGGACAAGCATAGGGCTGGCAGCAAGAATCAGGTCAACCGTGTCGACCGGCAGCAAATCGCCGCCAACAATGACCAAAAGCGAAACCGAAAGTACCACAGGGGCAGTGAACGTGTCGCATCAGCGGTTGTTGTTCAATTGCCACCTGGGTACCTCGGGGACTCAAGTCCGTGGTTGGTCTTCGGTGTAGGCCGCAAATTTCAAAGTGCAGTAAGTCTGGTTCTCGGCGGCCAAATCGAATTTTGAAAAAGACTTTCGTGTCAGCAGGGCAT
Source organism: Lissotriton vulgaris (assembly GCF_964263255.1). Taxonomy (NCBI): domain Eukaryota; kingdom Metazoa; phylum Chordata; class Amphibia; order Caudata; family Salamandridae; genus Lissotriton; species Lissotriton vulgaris. The sequence goes on along the minus strand of NC_141687.1, from coordinate 503,209,949 downwards.
CAGCTAAAAGTACCCGTCGTCCAAATCAGGATACGTTGCAGGATAGATGCGGGAGGCGGAAAGGGTCTCGGAAGCCCTGTGCTCACGCGTCCATCTTGGATACGCGCGAAGCTCCTCCCCCCGACACAATAAATTTTATTAACATGTTTATACAGTGCACCGCCCCATAGCAAAGCACACACTTGTACTAGTCAATCAACTCCTTGCAGGCCGTGCACAAAAAAATGTCATCAGACACAGTGAGGAGAGCAAATGCCAGAATAGGACTCACAAACTGGCCCATGGTGTGGTGGGCATAAGGAAAATATAAATTACAATTTAACAGAACAATTGATGAAGTCCCTCTATGTATGCACGTATATTCGTATTTATAGGTTTTTTTGGGACATGTGGCTAGTGAGCCCCAAACATGCAGAGGGAGACACCTGCCGCTGCCATCTGGTCTCTATTTCAACAGCGGCACTTAGAGTCTTAGTTCAGGAAATCTTTGGCCAGAAACATACTGTTTTTCATCACTGTTCACCACAAATAAAGTTAGAAACCAGACCACCCGTAAACACTATCTTTTGGATGTATTGCATTCCCTGTTTCTTCTGAGTCGGTATACTGAGATCATAAAAGATGTGTACCATGCTACTGCTTAGAGAGAAGGATGTATACCCTGTAGCCAAGCTGGTTACATCTGCTTAGCGCTGGCATGAATCTGACAGTTCGATCAACAAGGTGCCACCTCTGAATACCCTTGGGAGTGGAGCCTTCGTCTGTACCCACAACACCTTGACCACTGCAACAGAGTTATATGCTCTAATTCCTAGTGCCTCAGTCTTACGGCTCTGGATCATCGGTTTGAAGACCTCCGCCTTAGCAGGGAATGCCGCTCCCAAGACTAGAAACAAACAGTCCTTGCTGCATTTTACACCTTTTCCAACTGGTCTTGCACACTAGATAGCATAGATACAGCCTTTTAAATGATGACACTACTGGGCCTCAAGCTCCTGAAGTAGGACCACCAATTTTTGAGTGCTGGCGTTCAGGTTACCCAATGCAATCTCATTCTTGGTAACGCAGCCCAGACTTTCTCCACTGCAGTCGCTATAAGAGGCAATTTTTTAAACTATTCTTTCAGTAGCCTCCTGAAGTTTCGACCAAAGTGCCACCTAGAGAGACACCTCTCATCAAGCACAAGCCCTCTGACTCAGTTGCCTATGGATCATCTGCGTTGGTTTCTGTGAAGGCAGAGGTCGTTACAGAGAAAAAGTAATGTTTCATCCTCTGTATCTTTGCTGTATTTTCTATTGGAGAAAATAAATATTTCCTTTGTGTTAGCACTGAACCATACAAACATGCAAAGAACAATGTGTATGTCATCAAAAACACAACGAGCACCAACCACCATTACATTAACTATCTAGCTAACACATGCATTCATATTCCCAATGCTACTCCTTTGTAAACATACAAAAACCATGGTTCCAAACTCATGCCACTTCCTTCAAACAGAGACGGGCCTGGTTTATTAGGTCTTTTAAAAACGTGCAAGAAATCCCAGCTGAACCCCCAACACAACTCAATAATACGCCAACACAACAGCAACTCAAAATTTGAGCAGCCTATAACAAAACAACTACAAATCAAAAACACCTAAAACAAACCCAACTGAATTGTTGTTTTACTTTCCTGTGATATATTGTAATTTATTGTGTGGCGCTACTAAAATCTTTTGGTATTTTGTTGTGTTGCTGTATTATGCTGGTTTATTGTGGTAGTGCGTTCCAAGCGTGCGTGAAATGCATCTCTAGTGTGTTTTGTGCTGGTGTTCTGTAGCTGCGCTGTTCATATGCACATTAAAAATATTCAATCTACTATCCTTCCACTGATCACTTTTAGGGAACCACTTTTTGTTGTCTAACGCACTCCATAAAAGCGCATGCGTTTTCCAGCGTTGTCCTTTGTGGGCTTCTCTAACCACCCCCCTCAGCTCTTCCCTCAAACAAGAGAGCCGATATTTTGCTTTCCGCCTCTGTCTTCTTTCTGCTTTGCTACTCATCTCACACACGAGAGCCCAACAAAGCCAACATACTGCTGCTGCTCCTCCTTTCCTCAGTTCAGCTCTTTTCTCACAAAAGCTCCTGCCCACTGCACTTGTGTTTTGCCAGTTTGCGCTTTAAATATACAAGCTCCTGGCAAGCCTTTGCGACTGCCCTTCTACTCCACCCTTCTCTCACTGAGTCAATTGGTATACAATATAATGTTGACAAGAGAAACTGTGTCCATATATGTTGGAATGAATGCGGCCCAGCGGGAAAAGGCTCTGTAAACAGATCGCTGTGCACTTTGTAGGAGTGGTTTTGAATGCTGCGTCAAGAAACATTTTTGGGTTCGTATTTTAAAAATATATAATTTGACATGTTGCAAAGATGTTTTAATTACATTTGCCTTTCCTGATTAACTTCTGTCTAGAAAATTGCTATTTACAGACTACGTTTCTACTATCCATTACTAGACTTACTGTACTCAAGAACACAACAATAATTAGATCACATTCTGTAACAGCTTCTTTGGAATTGTGCCTTAAGCACCATATTGTTGTCAGGCAGCTCTTAGATTCTTTAATTGTACTGGAGATTTCGCTCATAGCATTTTGTTTAAACATAAAAGCTGTGCAATTATTTTTCGACGTGATGGTAGCTAAGTTGTCTAAGGTGCTGCATTCAAGTTGGAATGTAGTTTTTAGACCAGTGTTGGAATTCTCTCACTGGCATCATATTTAGGTTCTGTGTTTCTTAAATATTATTTAAAATGTTACAGAGGGTTCTGTTCAGTATTTTCGCACAAACAAATATATTCTATTTAAAAAGTTACTATTTACAATAGTTTGATTTCACTTTCCATTAAAATAATTACAGTGGCTAAAACAGACCATGTTCATTACACATACTTTTAACATAGGTACCTGTCACAAATGTGTGTCCCTCCAAGGTTATTTTTAAAAAAAAAATCGTTTCTTAAAGCATATGAAAATACATTCAAAACATAGCCTTTACATATGTACGTGCTTTCATCATAGCCACCCTAACAGAAGAAACAAGTATTGGCAAAACCAATAGACCTTGTCGGTGCGATTGCTATTGGCTTTATCAATGTTTTAGGCATCTTGTACAGCAGTGCCACTGCTGTGCAGCATGGCTAAAAGTAGGAAAAAAGCATTGGTAGAGCCAATATATCTAACCTATGTGATAGCTAAAGCCTATCACAATGTGTTTAAGCATGTTGTATACCAGTGTGTCTGCTGTTAAGTATGGCTAAAAGTTAGTGGGGTGGAGTGGGGTAGACCGTGCTAGAGTGAAGATGGGCAGATTGAAGTTGAGTGGGGTGGATTGGAGTGGGGTGGATTGGAGTGGGGTAGATTGGAGTGGGGTAGATTGGAATGGGGTAGATTGGAATGGGGTAGATTGGAATGGGGTAGATTGGAATGGGGTAGATTGGAATGGGGTAGATTGGAATGGGGTAGATTGGAATGGGGTAGATTGGAATGGGGTAGATTGGAATGGGGTAGATTGGAATAGGGTAGATTGGAATAGGGTAGATTGGAATAGGGTAGATTGGAATAGGGTAGATTGGAATGGGGTAGATTGGAATGGGGTAGATTGGAATGGGGTAGATTGGAGGGTAGTGGGTGTGTTTTGGGTAGAATTGAGTAGCGTGGAGTGGAGCGGTTAGGCTACATCTCTTGCACCTAAATGCGCTTTCTGTGCAATTCGAATAAGAACACATTTTAAGGAGCAACGGATGAACTACAGCTCTACCCAAAATTAAGGCATTTTAAAATGTCACATACTTTGTGTTTCAAAAGACAGAGATATGCCCAAAATGTTTGTGCTGCTAAGTGGCAGCCTGGCATGAAGCATGTGACTGAACTTCTTGCCTAGAAAGACTATGGGAGTCTGGTTTCAGGCCAGTGTATGCTTTAAACAGACAAATATTTGTATGCGCAGAGAAGAGGTGCAGCCTACAAACTCATGCAGTCACTTTAGCATTCTGTACCATATGTTTGGCGCTATGAAAGGAAGCGCCAAGTGTAAAACAAGTCACAAACTGCTTTAATAGTCCATGTCATTTCTAAAAAGAAGCGCCAAATTTCAAAACAAATTAGAGCAACAACAAATAAACCTGTAAGACAGAAATTCAAAGCAGCCCAAATGTGCAAAATGGAAGTGGAAATGGTGGATAGAAAAATTAAAAGCAAAAAAAAGAACCCTGAATCACAGCACGTGCAGCAGGACACTAATCAAATGAAATCAATGTGTTCATGCTCCAGACAAATAAAATGAAATGATATGCACCCTTATGTACTGGTCAATTCAGAGGAAGCCAAAAAGAATGACAATTATGTCAACAAACGGTAAGTAATGGGCGGGCTCCAAGCCCTTTACTGTATGCAACCCCATTGAAGCAACAGAGCATGCATGCTGTTAGGCAAGACCTAAAGAGCAATGTGACAGCAGGGGTCAGGGGGGGCAACTAACAACAGGGGGAAAAGGGAAGGGTGGAACTGGGCAAGGAATGACTGGGAGGGGAGAACGGAGTAAGCAACAATGCTAGCAAGGGTTAGGGTCTGGGGCTACAACGCAAGAGGAGGAAGGTGCAAGTAACAACACAGGGAGGAGGGCAGGGCAAGCAACGACTCGGAGCGATGCAAGAAGGAAGAAGGGAAATGGCCTGCAACCACATGCTTTACTAGTGAATGGTACTGCAAGTTGAAGAAAATGTAGCCTGGCCCAGAAAATGTGAGCAGGGGAAGGACACTCAAAAAGAAAGAAAGCAGTACTTGGGCCATGCTCCATAGAAGGGAGAAACATTTGAAGAGGAAGTGAAGCCGGCACGCGCTGACCAGCAGGTGCCAGAAAATAAGTGTGACGATGAAGCCACAAATGAATGCTTAGCAATGAGCGGGCTACAAGTCCCCTTTGAGCAAGCAAAATGGCTTGCGACCGACAGCACATGCAATGTCTCTGAGGAGACCTAAAACCCAGTTACAACGACAATATGCCCCCCAAGCAAGACCTATTGACTTTGCCAATGCTTGGTAGCTTCAGTTTTTATTATTTAATTAAAACCCTATCCACCTGTTGGAACCCAGCCGCTTCACACCACTCTACCAAGTACTTCAAAACTGTTTCACTCTGAGAAAGGCAACAATATATGAAAAAGACAGTGGATTATGTTTGCAATGAAGACGCTACTGTGACTATAATCAAAGGATAAAAAGGAGATGTGATGTTGATTGTATAAATATAGGCGGCTGCCAGGAATTGAATTGAACTGGCAACATAAATGTAGGGCCGAGAATCTGTGCTTACCCCCACAGCCTATGTCCTTATCAGAAGGGCTGATGGTCCCTTTGCTCCATCATCACTGGATACCTCCAAACGGTGAACAAAGTCCCTGTTTCGCCAAGAATCTTAAAGGAGTCTAGGAAATGCCTCCTGGGGCACGCAGTAAAGCGACAATCCATTGGCAGCCTGAACCATATTACGGGATTTGCTTTTCGTGCATGCCTTAAGTCTCTTTACCCTGAGGCACCTAGTCCATTAGGAAACAAAGGAGGGAGTCCAGAAGCCAACCGTTTTTAACCCAAATGTCCTTTCAGCCTCATGACATAAAAAGTTGAGGTTGTTGGATGTTAGGTTAGAAACTACCTGTTCAGCGCGCTGGGGTAGCTCTTCATTATAGCACAGTTTCTAGCAGCTGCAAAGAAAGAAGGAGAGGTAATATATAATCTATTAAGTTAACTAACTAGATGTGTAAGATTTTCAGCAGGATAATGTAGCCTGAATGTAAAAGTCTTATGAATACTGTATGAACCACATAGCTCACTTGTTTTATTTTGGTTAACCCAAAAGTCACCAAATGACCAAAGAGATTGGAAGATGGTGCCACTTGCATAATCAGATTATACAGCTGAATAAATTTGAAACTAGTGTGTTAGTAACAATTTCTTACTCGGTTGCATTTTTATAAAACAATTAATACAAATGCAACCACTAAGCAAATGTATAATCAGTTAAAAGAGGGCCTCCAGCCGATGTGCTCCTGACAAGCTGGGCTACAACCCCAACAAATGCGGTCCGATGACGATTGACAGAAGGGACTCTCACGGGGATGCAGAAATACGGAAGACCGTGCATGGCTCTGATTGGATCATGTAAACTAAGAAGTGCAGAAGCTACTGTCATGGTTCTAGAATGTTAAGAGGTGCATGATAAACTGTGACACTAGAGTAAGTATGAGGGGTTTTGTCGAGAAAGGGGGGCGGCAAGTTTCATGGATTTGGGGAAAGTTTGGATCGGATAATGTTAAATGACAAGCTCCGTCAAGGGTTAGAGAGTACAGTGCTGAGTGGAGTGGTACTCGGAAACATGGAGCTCAGGGGAAGAGAAAACCATACTTCGAGGAGGCACGTGAAACGGAACTGGAAATAAACGAGAGAAGGAGAGGGGAATACACAAGATGAATGGAACATGTGAGAAGTCAAAGAATAAATAAAACACAAAGGGATTACAGAACGAGCAACAAAATGGAAAGAAAGGTGCAAGCAAGATAACGCACAAAGTGAAAAGGTATAAACGAAAAGAGTAAAGAATAAAATGAAACTTGCCATGAAATAATAGGTTTAGAAGGAAACCAGATTAACAAGGAAAGATAGAAACAGGATGAAACAGCGGAATGGAGGGGAGGTGGGGCAGAGAAAAACAAGCAAGGCGATTTATCAGAGCGAACTAGATTAAAAGTAAACAAAATAGAATAGAAAGGGACATAGAAGAGAGTAGAGAAAAGATGTGACTGATGGCACAGAGAGCTCAGTCGCACCCATTAGGGTTTTGATACATAAAACCACTGTGTGCCATCACAGGCTCGCCAACAGTCTGAATCAGTCGAAGAAATTCCGTATTTCAGACTTACCTCCAATCTACTACCGGAGGGAGTTAAAATCCGATTGCCTCTGCCTTGCTTTCCACTCTACAGTACTTACAAAAACTGAAGCTACAGAGAGCCAATCAGAAAGAAGCTTTTACTGACTGGCACGTGTGAGGGTAGTTCGAGTAGTGTTTCGGTACCAGCGATTGGTTAGAAATGAAATAACCGGCCCCGGAAAAGTTGCAAGTCACCGCCCCTGCCGCACCGGAAAAAGATGTTCCAGCTGCCAGTGGGCCGTCGTGTAGGCTGTGTGCACCTAGTCCGTACGGCAGATAGATGCTGCAACTAGTGAACTGGGCTTTTTCACCGACTGACCGAGAGATAGCCGGCTACTTGTTCGGGCGTAGCGAGGACCCCCAACACGCGTCTGAATGTTGGGATCATACGACCGTCAGTGTCTAGATCCGTTGCGCACGCGCCTTCTACACGTGCTTGGGCGACCAAGAGCTCTTCAATATCTGTGCGGTCAGTGATTAAATGAACGCCAATTCAGAAGCACATTGCGGTCTCTAGTAACCCGGAAGCAAAGATGCTGCTATTCAAAGGGGCAGTTGCATTTCAAGATATTAAATCGTGGTTAGTGCCCCGGCGTCCCCTCAATATCACGGGCACATCACCTAATCTACCCATGCCTTTAAACAATGAATGTGACGTGCAATGCAACTGCTGCTCGTGTGAAGCTCTTCAATACCTTTGGGCTAAGCTTGCGCTATAAAAAAAACGGCAGAAAAATGCACAAACAGGTTAAATCAACGCCTTAACATTAGGAAAGATATAGATATCCGTTTACTGGCTGATTTGTACAAACTGAAACCAAAAAACCTGGATAATCGCAGCCTCCCTGCTTACATTGTGTGAACTAATTCAAATATTTAATTTCACCGACCCGCGTATGAAAGCACTTTGAAATATATATATGTGCAGAATACCAGATGTACAAATGCCTATTACGTTTGAATTAATAGACTATAATGTTGCACAAACAATGATCCTGCACTCCACTCAGTGATACATATGATTATAAAAGACACATTTTCAGAAACTAATCAGCAGGTCGTAGTATAACTTCTTTATTCAAGGTCTTTTTTTTAAAAAAAAAATGACACGAAGTAGCAAACTTGTTTCGTCCTTACGGACTTCTTCGGGGCTACAAACAAATATATATAAACATAATTTTAGAAAATGTATACAAAATCTATTATACACATATATACAGAATTAATAATATGTACATTTAAAAACAATTGTATAAGAAGCCTATAAGAGGAGTCTCTTTGCCACAACCCTGTTCGTGCTACTGGAGTAGCAGACATCTGTTCCTGATTGTGTTTCTTGCCGGTGAGAGGAGTTTCCAGCCGCGAGGCCGCAGAGGAGGCGAGAGGCGCGGCCCCGGGACTGCGAGGACCAGCCTACAACATCCTCAGCTGTGTCCTCTTCCCGGGTGAGCCGCGCCCCCTCCCAGTGCCCGCCCCCACCGAAGTGCTCTTTACACCTCGCGGCCCCCGCTTCGCGGGAGCCGCTCGCTCAGAGGAGTCTCTTTGCCACAACCCTGTTCGTGCTACTGGAGTAGCTGACAATTGTTCCTGATAGTGTTTCTTGCCGGTGAGAGGAGTTTCCAGCCGCGAGGCCGCAGAGGAGGCGAGAGGCGCGGCCCGGGACTGCGAGGACCAGCCTACAACATCCTCAGCTGTGTCCTCTTCCCGGGTGAGCTGCGCCCCCTCCCAGTGCCCGCCCCCACCGAAGTGCTCTTTACTCCTCGCGGCCCCCGCTTCGCGGCTGCCGCTCGCTCAGAGGAGTCTCTTTGCCACAACCCTGTTCGTGCTACTGGAGTAGCTGACATCTGTTCCTGATTGTGTTTCTTGCCGGTGAGAGGAGTTTCCAGCCGCGAGGCCGCAGAGGAGGCGAGAGGCACGGCCCCGGGACTGCGAGGACCAGCCTACAACATCCTCAGCTGTGTCCTCTTCCCGGGTGAGCCGTGCCCCCTCCCAGTGCCACGCCCCCTCTCCACCCAGGAGTACTTTAGCAAGATCAGTGACGCGCAATGCGGGACGCGCGCGGGGTCGCAGCCCGGGGCGAAGCCCGGGCTAAGGGCGGGCCCGTTGTTGCCCGGCAGTGACCGGACCGGGCCACCTCTCTTGGCTCTTCACACCGTCCTAATATTTAACTCGCAAGCCTCTACATATGTCTGTCATGCCCGGAAGAACAAGAAGTAAAACCAAAACAGCGATGGCCGTAGCCCAAATTACTGGGCCAATAGACCAATTTATATCCCGGGTTAACGAGTCAATCAATCACAGTATCTCTTTACTGGAACGAAGAGTATCCTTGGACCTTATGAATGCTAAACGCTCGTCCTTGGGCCCTTTATCAACTGCAAGCTCACCTCCCCAGCAAACTGTATCCAATCGTTCTCTTCCATTACCTCAACCTGCTGTTGGTCCACTTACAGTACCAAACTTAGTTGACTTATCAGTCTCTCAATTAGAGTCTGATTCATCATTTGTTGACCTAGAGGCCACTCCAGACCTTGAAGCTTGCCAATCACTTGAAAGGCCAGAGCCCACCAAAGACAAATGTCCTCAAGCATCAGGGGAAGGAGGCATTCCTGCATCGTCAGGACCAAGGAATATGCCTAAGACCAAGAAAAAACCTAAAACCAACATCAGGAATCATAATCTTGTGTCACCAGCCCCAACTTCAACTTCAGGCATTCCTTGTTGGGTCGAAAATATGGTAGCAGACTTAAAATCAGATCTTGAAGCTACAATATCGGCTCAAATCAAGCCCTTAATGTCAAAAATTGATAGACTAACATCTTTAATCAACACTAAATGGACTAATAAGCCAAGTGGAAATGTGACCACTCAGTTACAAGGGAAAACCAAAGAAGCGACCTTGGTGAATAACATCAATAGCAACCTACCTAAAGACCCCACCGCAAAAGCCAAAGTTATATCTGATAAACCAGGAGCAGTACCGCTCCATCAGGCTCAAAGGGGGGAAAAAGTTCCTGCGCCCTTACCAACTCCTAGCGGTATAGACCCTATTGCAAAGCCTCAAACACCTCCCGGCTCCAAAAAAGTACCTAATCAATCTGCAAAGGGTCCCAAAAGCTCAGCCACCACTTCGTCAGCAACTACCTCCCTTAACAAGCCCTATGATTCTAAAACAAGGCCGGCTCGCTTTAAGTCAATCAACTTGCCGCCGGAAGTCTCACCCTTTGTGGTTGTGCTGACGGGGGTGCCACCACTGAAGGAGGGTAGTAGAGAAACCCTTGTCGAATTAAAGAATAAATGTGCCCAGTGGCTCCACCTGCATAAACCACTGCCCAATAACATGTGTGGCGAAATACACGCAGTTAGAAGAGGGGATTTGGTGGGTAGAAACACCAAGACCATAGCAGGTGATGTTATAACTATCAACTTTAGGGATGTAGGGGTAGTGAATTATATTTGCAATTCACCTAATAGTGGGCCGGCTACTCAAATTCACCCACTTCCCTTGTCTTACTTTCTACCCATGCCCCCCAGACAATATCCCCCCCAATTCAGCTTTCCAATAAATAGAGGGTATATACATGCTCCACATCATACTATGCTTCAGTGGCAGCAACCATGGCAAGGTCCACCTCCTCCTTTTGACCCCTTTGTATCTCAGTTTGCCCACTGGAATAGATTCAGCGCGCTAGAAGAGGTGGACTGACTTAATTCTGTTGAAGCTCTCCCCATGCATTTTGTCATTAATAGGGGTGAGGAGAAGGGTTCACCAGTCATGTCTTACCCACTATGTTCTAATTCCCCAACTGAGACAGCCGCTAGCCTGACCAAGTCACCATCCCCTGCCTTAGAGAGGGAATGTGCAGAATCCCCTAGCTTTAGAGACATCGATGGTACTAGAGGGAAAACCACCAAGGATAAAATAAAAATCCTTAGCTGGAACTTTGCGGGCATCCATAGGAAACTGGATCTGCCTGAGTGGAGTGATCTGGTTGAAGCACATAAGATCTGTATGTTTCAAGAGACTTGGAGTACAGAACCACTCCACCGGGTTGGGTTTGTCACCTTTTTCATTCCAGCAGAGAAACCCATGAATGGGAAGGGGCGCCCTTCGGGGGGTCTTATTACTTGGGTAAGCATCTCCCTGAACTGTAGAATAATATCCAAGCAGATAAATAATCCAGACATTTTAGGCATCCTACTAGGTACTCCATGTAGAGGTCTGACTCTAGCTCTTTACAATGTTTATGCTAGAGGCACAAAAAATGGGCACACCTCACCCGTAATATCATATCTGGAGGTGCAGCTCAGGGATTGCAAAGAAGCTGACCATACCCTAGTAGCAGGTGATTTCAATTGCACCTTTGAGCCACTCCCCCTAGATGGCATCCCTGATTTGGGCGAAGAAGACAGTAGATGGGGCATCCCTTCACTTTCCATCCCTCCGATTAGGCGCTGGACCAGCAGTGCAGTACAGCTAAATGCACTGACTCTTGAGTTTGGGCTAAGAGCCGCTAATGGCCGTACACCTTCTGACCGGATGGGCGCCCCGACGTTCAACAGGGTTGGTCATACCTCAAGGATTGACTATATCCTGTTGGACCTGGGGCTTTGGAGCAGGGTCGAAGACATGTCAGTCATACCGACTGTCGAGAGCGACCATAACTCGCTTTCCCTAACTATCACGAATCCCTGGTCTAACGAAGTACTGTCAGCACCTTCCAAATGCTCACAAAAGGTCACTGTCTCCTCCTGTGGAAGGCGTTTAAAGTGGGACAAAGTTGCCAGTAATCCTGACAAACTTGCTAACATATAGGTGGTTCTTGCGGCCTCACAAATAGAATTTGACACTATTGACTTAGCCACGGCAGTGGATAGGGCAACACCCATTTTTGAAGCTGCTGTTAAGACTATAGGGGAAGTCTTTTGGGTAAAGGGCAATGCTGGGAGGTTTACGTCCCAGAATAAAACCAAGGGCATGCACGTCTGGTATACAGCAGCTTGCAGGAAAGCTAAGTCCCGGCTAATTGAGGCCGTTAAAGGCAAATCTCAACCTTGAATACAGTTAGCCAGGAAAGAACATAAGAGAATATTCGGTCTAGCAAAAAAGGAGTGGGAGGAGGCTTATTGGTCTACTCTTAAAGAAGCTAGCTCCAAGAGGGATCCAAAAAGTTTTTGGGATACTATTAGAGCTCGGAATAGGCCTGATAGGGATTTAATAACTTGTAATATCCCTAGTCAGGCGTGGGTCAAACACTTTTCCAAGCTCTACACCCGCCAAGCTGATCAATTGCAGACGAGCGACTCACAAGGGGGGGTTGGGGGCTCATCCATGCTCCCTCCAATTTGGAACATCCAGCCTAGCGACTTTGATTTTACCATCAAGGAGGTCGAATACGCAATAGGCAGTATTATTCCCCAAAAAGCGGCTGGCCCGGATGGTATCCCCGGTGACCTTTTAAGATCAGATACTTCAAAGTGGGGAAAACTGATCCATTCCCTACTCGTCGCTATCTGTAGGGGCGCCCCTGTCCCCTCCTCGTGGAAGGGGGCGGAGGTGGTCCCTATTTACAAAAAAGGCCCCAGGGATGATCCGGCAAATTATAGGCCCATTAGCCTGTTAGACATCAGCCAAAAAGTAGTTGGCAAGGTTCTACTGCTAAGAATTCTTAATTGGGTAGACGAAAATAAAATCCTTACTGACTACCAGGCGGGCTTTAGAGTGGGAACTGGGACAATCGAGCAAGCTTTTAGGCTTATGATGGTCTACTGGAAAGTTGTGGTCATAGGCAAGGGCAGTCTTTATCTCGCGTTTATCGATTTAAAGACTGCCTTTGACCTTGTACCTAGAGAGACCCTATGGAGCGTACTGGCCGATATGGGGTTACCGCATTACCTGCTTGTGTTGCTTGTTAGGCTGCACGAAAATAGTTTTGCCCAGATTAGGTGGGGCCCAGGGGGGGAAAAAACTAATAGTATCCCGGTAGAGAGAGGTGTCCGCCAGGGATGTGTGTTAGCTCCCACCCTTTTCTCCCTCTACATCAATGGGGTGGTAGAGCACCTTCGGAAACATCCCTCAGATGAACCATCCCTAGCTGGCGAACGCATACCAACCCTCCTCTTCGCGGATGATACGCTCTTAATATCCAAGACCCCAATAGGCCTCCAAAGACTCTTAAATAACTTTCAATCTTTCTGTGCTAATCTCGGCCTGGTAATCAACACAAGCAAGACTAAATATCTTGTTCTGAATCCTCCCAAAAAACCAGTCCGCTCTCCTATCTTGAATGCTGAACCACTGGAGAGGGTAGAAGTTTTTGACTATCTTGGGATACGCCTTTCACATAAAATGGATTGGACACCACACTTGGACAAAATGCTTTTAACCCATAAGTGAATAACATGAGCTCTCTTGAAAGAACAACGCTCCTGCAAAATAAGACCTATAGCTACAGTCCTAGAAATATATTCGGCTAAGGGTGTCAGCTCTGCTCTCTATGGGGCCGAACTCTGGGGGTCATCCATTTCCGATGCTCTACCAAGATCAGAGATGAAATTTTGCAGAGCGATTATGTCTTTACCGCAGGGAACTCCCACGGTCCCACTAATGTTGGACCTGGGATGTCGCCCAATTGATGACCTCGCAAAATTTCGCCCACTCTTGCTCTGGGCGCGGCTTTGGCGTGTGGAGGAACTCAGCAAATATGCTCAAGGCCTTGCAGAAATCATGTCACTACCAGGGTGGCACAAAATTAAATGGTTAAGAGACATGAAGTTGCTGCTATCCAATCTGGGCCTCAATGAAGCGTGGTCAAATAGAACTTCACCCCCGAAGCTAACGCTCAAGAAATTATATTGGGACTGGATCTCCACAAAAAGAAACACTAGTACTACTATGGGCAGACTTACGGAGGATTTCTTGAAGTTTAAAGACCAACCCAAGCGGGAAGTGTATCTTGACACTATTGAAAAACCCTTTGATAGGGCTTTATATTTTAAATTCAGAGCAGGAACCCTTCCCCTTCAGTCTTTTACATCGAGTTGGAAATCACGTGAACAAACCACAGAGCTTTGCCCAGTGTGCTTAATCAAACCAGAGACATTGGCGCATTTTATGTTCGAGTGCAGTGAGTATGCAATTCCAAGAAGGGTTTGGCTCAAAAATCTATGTCGGCAGTTGGGTACTAGGAGTCATGTGACTGCAATCAGGATATTAATGTCTGATAGCCGTGCCACCTATGCTTGTGTTTTAGCCAAATTTTTATCATGGGCTTGGTCCATCCGCACCAAAAGGCTTAAATTGACTGTTTAATTCCTTTTTAAAACATAGTTGTTTCTTAATGAACTGCTTTGTAAATCTGTGAGAATGTTTTACATATGCTTTTCTGATTTTACAAATTGTTGTACTGTGATTTACGTGCTGCTTTTATGATAATTCTTTTATCGAAATAAAGCCTTTTTGACTTGACCGCCTATAAAAACAATTAATTTTTTCAACACACAGGTAATATCAAGTACATTTCTTATTCATTCATGAATGTATACATTTTGAACATACAAGTGAGCGGGTGACTTTTTACGGAAACCACGCAAACCAGAGAAAAACAAATAAATTCCCCTGATATCAATCACTAAAACTCATGACCTGCTGATAAAAGGAGGAGTCCAAATTACATCATATTTTAGAAATTGCAAAAGAGGGTCGGAAATCAGACTAAAAACTTATATAACTACAACAAGTATCAGAGGGTCTAAAACTAAACGAGTTTAAGGAGTGATAGACATCAATCTGACAATACACAACCCTTTGACTGATTAACCACTACGAAGGTGAACTTCAACATCTCAGGTGGATGAGGAAAAAATCATCAGTCACCACTCGGATCCGCCCTTCATCATTTGGGATTTATCCATACCATCCGTGTGAGTGTGTTTAAGTCACAGTCAAAGATAGACCAGATAGTTAAAAAAAGTCTAAATAGACTGTCTAAGGTAAAGCCAGGTCGACTGGCTTTACCTTAGACAGTCTATTTAACTATCTTTGGAAACACCCTTTTAATCTTGGACAAGTGAGCATCTTTTGAATAAAGTTGGTTCTACGCTCTCTCATCCAATTTTATAACACACAGTTTATTATTTTCTTTCACTTTTTTCTGCACTGCACTCCACAGTCATCACCCTTTTCTCACTCATTCACTATTATTGAGTGATATACCATACTGTTGTTGATGCGGCAAAGTAGACTTTTTAACCACCTGGTCTATCTTTGACTGTGACTTAAACACACTCACACGGATGGTATGGATAAATCCCAAATGATGAAGGGCGGATCCGAGTGGTGACTGATGGTTTTTTCCTCATCCACCTGAGATGTTGAAGTTCACCTTCGTAGTGGTTAATCAGTCAAAGGGTTGTGTATTGTCAGATTGATGTCTATCACTCCTTAAACTCTTTTAGTTTTAGACCCTCTGATACTTGTTGTAGTTGTTTAATGATTGGGATCTGTACTCAGAGCTAGGTCTTTAAATTTTCCCAGGGTCCTACCCCACCGTTGTTTTTGATTAAAAACTTATATATTCATTTCATTTCAAATTCAAATGACATTACGATTTTATTACACCAGAGCAATGGGTCACAATTCCAAGGAGACATCTCCAACTATTTTGAGTAATACATGTCATCATGATGTACCCTGGGAGATTTATTCGTTTTTATTTAAAATTGGAGGAGGAGGGTGTATTAAGCAGATTCTGTAATCTGAGAAAAACCATGCATCTAATAATTTAACTGTATGTTTGCTTACCAAAATCGTTTTCTTAAGTCCCTTACCAAATTTTTTTAGGTGGATGTTTGTTAAATGAAAAAAGGCGTTGAAATTCGATGTATCAATTGCCTCCAATGACTCCCTAAGTAACAAACATTAAAGACATAATCTATCACAGAATTCTTTTAAAGCGCTTCTAAAATTCATAAAAAGTAGCGTGAGGATTTCTCCATACACACATACCTCAGTAGGAAAATATCTAGTAAGAAATCCTGAGCACTAAAGTGGTGGGCTCAATCTTGTCATCCATCAGTGAAAAAGGGTATGATATTTATACCTATCGCAACCTATGAAAACAGATGTCATAAGCCATTACTCAACAAAGTCTATCCTTATTAGAAAACGGAGCACCATTAGCAATAGTCTAAAATCGATACATGACCGTTTTTAATTAAAAACACCTGAGTTTGCAATCATGGTCATACATGCGTTGCAGGCAAGCTCGTAATGAATTTCAGGTTTTGGCCGCCATCTTGTAATGAGCAAGTATATCGTGATGCCCTTTATATGTTGTGCATTTGATCTTGTTCACCCTCCTATTTTAGTTAAAAATGCAAGCTTTAAAAGAAACCAGTTCATTTTGGATTAAATTAGCAAGAGAGAAGGTTTGTAAAAGATTCTATACCATAACTCAGGACACCCCTATATCTTAGTTAAATTTAACCATTGAATGAAAGGCCTAATGTAAATACCGAGAGTGCCCCCACACTTACTTGTAAAGCAGCACTATTTCGGTCCTAGGCGCAAACGTTCCGGCCGTATTTCGTGAGCACAAAATCTGCAAGAGGGACCGGCGTTTAAATAGCCCGCCCGCGATCGCACCTGAGATCAATTTCACTCAAAGCACACAGATCCTATCCAAGATTTTTCCGCCATCTTGTAATGGTCAAAAATACCAACGTAAGCCCTAATGGACCAAGGCATCAATTGTATACTGTCAGTAATGGTCATCAAATTTCCTCTCCCTCAGATGCCCACATTTATTTTCTAATTTCGCTTTTCCAGGGCATATTTGTGTCTATATAATGTTTTTCATTCCGAATATGTCCTATAATATGACGCAATAATGGCCACCATCTTAGGTTGAGCAAGATATTAATGGGGTACCACATTCACATTGGAGGATACGGTGGTCCAGGTCACCCTCTGCACATTTACAGTTCCAGCAAAAAGAGTCAGACCTGATGTTGTGGGCAACAAGACACGCCAGCGTCCAAAAGGCTTTATGGAGAAGCCAGAATTTAGTTTGGGACAATGTGTGGCTGATTTTGTGTCGCATGCAGGAATGCCAGGTTTTGGCCCAGTCCATGTCTAGATGGGGAAGGAAGAGCATGATGTCCAAAATTGTTTGATGTGAGCATTGAGATTGGAATGCTGTGATCGTAGGAGTTTATAGAGTCGGGACACCTGGTCACCTAACCTGTTTAGTCTGGCGAGGTAGGACGGAAGGGAGGAAGGATTAGAAGAGAGGTTCGCTTTGGTGATTGCTGCTTTAATGTGCAGGAAGGAATAGAACTCAAATGAGCTAAGGTTATATTTGGACTGAAGATATTTGAACGATAGGGGGTATGCACCTTCATATAGTTGGTGTGGGAAAAATATGCAGTTTTCCACCCAGAGTCGATTATATAGTGGTTTACCTTTGTAGAGCAACATAGGGTTATGCCATAGTGATTTAGATGCATCTAAAAGTTTATCCACTTTAAGAAGGGCTATTCTTGTATTTCTAAAAATAGGTCTCAAGCAGGTGATTGAATTTAGTTTAGTGAACAGGGCGGTCGCTGGTGCGACATTCCCAAGGAAGGCCTTCTCTATCTCAAGCCACATGGGGGAGTAACCCTCTGGTGGAGATAGCCAGTAGGAGCCCTGTTTGGCAAGAAACGCAGTTTGGTATCTCTTGAAGTCTGCCAGGTTGACTCCACCTGCAGAATTGTCTAGGCGAAGTTTTTTCAAACTAATTTGTGTTTTTTTCCCTCTCCAAAGAAAGTTTGTAAGCGCGGTGTCTAATTTGTGATGGAATTCCGGGGATAGCGTAAGGGGCAGCATGGTGATTAGATAATTGGCTAGAGGGGAAATCATCATTTTGATGGTCTCAATTCTTCCCTACCGGGTAATAAAGATGGGGGACCACCCTTCTAGTTGTGTTTTAAAGATGTGTTTAAAACACAACGTCTAGATGTGTTATCTAAAGTTAGTTTTTCGTTACGTTGAAGGGTTTCAGCGAAAGTGCTGCCAAATTCAACCCGAGGTATTTAATGAAGCCTGGTTGCCAGTACTGGCACGAATTACCCACCATGTCTCTTGTACCTAGTATATTCAGCTCTTTAACCTCCGACTTATCCTGATTTAGTTTATAGCCAGAATGTATGGAGTAGGTTTCTATGGTGGACATGAGGCCCTCAATTGAGGAGTCTGTCTGTTCGGTGATCACTAAAATGTCATCTGCGTACGCCGCCAATTTCACTCGCTTGTCACCGAATTCCACCCCTTTGATGGTCTCGTTACTTTTTAGGGCAGCTAAGAGGGGTTAAAGGGCCAGGAGTAAAAGGCCTGAAGAGAGGGGGCAACCTTGTATGGTACCTTGTTCTAAGCAAAAGGGAGCGGAAAGTGAACCGTTTATGGCAATTCGGGCTGACAGGGAGGATTATAAAGCCATAACCATGTCGATATAGGGTTTCCCCAGATTAAAGGACTGCATGCAGTGTTGTAAAAAAAGCCATGACACTCTATCAAATGCTTTTTCAGCGTCGAGGGTGATGGCAATGTAAGGAGTGGCGGTAATTTGGCTTTCTCTAAGACATGGCAGAGTAATCTCGTGTTATCATTGGATAGCCGGTGTTTAAGGAAACCCACCCTCAAATTACTAATTAACTTGGGGAGGAATGTGTTCAATCTGTTGGCTAAGATTTTAGCATAGATTTTACACTCTAAAGTTATGAGGGAGATTGGGCGATAATTTTTTGTTAAAAGAGGGTCCTTCTCTTCCTTCGGGATAACTATTATGGTGGCCTCGCTCATTGAATTAGTGACAGCCCCCTTGGCCATAAAGGATTGGAAAAGTTTCAAGAGGACCGGGCTAATAGGGCCCATAAATTCTTAATAAAAACTGGCTGAGAAGCCATCCGGACCAGGGACCTTGTTGCTCTTAAGGGATTTGATGGAATTGGAGATTTCCTGTAGTGTGAACGGGGAGCCCAACTTGGAGCTGTCCTCCTTGGAGAGTCTAGGGAGGTTTAACAAATTCAAGTATTTGGTACATGCATCAGAGTCGAACGCTAATTTGTTTTTGTAGAGGTCGTGATAGAAAGATTGGAAGGTGTGCAGGATGTTATTGTGCTTAGTATGGAAATTGTTGGCCTGGTCTTTAATGGAAGCAATATGGAATTGTTTTTTTTTTTTTATGTTTGAAGTAAGACCCGAGAAGTTTCCCTGCCTTATTGCCCTCACATCATTTTAGTGCCTTAAATTTGCTTATCCACACCCCTGCTCTTTTGCTTAGAATTGCATTATACACTTATTTCATTTTAGTGAGTCGGTCCAGGATGGAATTATTATCAGTGTCGGTTGCGTGGGCTATCTCTAGTGCCTTAATATCTTTCTCAAGGATTTCCAGATCTCGGTTCAGTTTTTTATTCATTTGTGCTCGGATGCCAATGATAACACCCCTAAGTGTGGCCTTAAAAGCATCCCAGACGACGAGATGTCAGAATCTGGCAAAATGTTCAAGGTAAAGAACTCACGGATGGGGTTCTCTATCTTAGTCTTATTCTCAGGGTCTGACAGGATGTCATCATTATAACGCCAGCGTTTCGGGGGGAGGATAGAGTGTGAACCTTCTAGCTTGGTGTAAATGCAGGAATGATCCGAGACCAGTTTGGGAGCAATATCAGTTTCCTCTAAGAGATGGGTGAAAGGGCTAGAGATTAAAATTTAGTTGATTCTCGAATAAGAGTTGTGAGGAGCCGAATAAAAAGTATAGTCTCGTCCGTCAGGGTGTTTTAGGCGCCAAGAGTCGCGTAGGTTGTGTTTGGAGCAGAGGGGGGTCAGAGTATCTTGGGAACGTGACGGGTGGTATGCGCATTTGGGTTGGCGGTCTAGTAGGGGATCAAGGGGAAGGTTGAAGTCCCCACGGACGATTACGAGTTCATCTTGGGGGATGGTTTCTATTGCAGATGAGACGGATTCCCAGAACTTTGGGGTGTCCGAGTTAGGACCATAAATGTTAACTACATGAATGGGGTCATCGTCTCTCTTGAGGTGCGCCACAAGCAACCTGCGGTCATCGTCATGAGTGTGTGAGGTAATAGAGATATTTGATTTTTTCGATATTAGAGTAATCACTTCCCTCTTTTTATGAACCGCAGAGGAGCAGAGGGTGTGCGAAATCCAATGTTGATTAATAAACGCTGCATCCGCTTTTGACAATTTTGTCTCCTGTAGTAGGATGACATCGCCTTTGGATTTAGCTAAATAATCAAGGATTTTTTTTACGTTTAACTGGATGGTTAAGACCCTTCATTCAAAGAGACTACATTGAGGCTTTCTACCAGTGACTTATTTTGAGTCATTTGGTCGGTGGACATCGCAAGGAAGAAGCTGGCACTTTGCTATTGGATTTGAGCAGTAGTGGGCCATAAGTTTGTGGTAGTCCATAATGTGAGCTAAATGTGGGTTAACAACGTGCCAACCGAGCGGCACAACTTTTAATGACTGTGCTGTATAAAACAAAGAAATTGAAAGGAACAAAGCTGAAACAACCAAAGTTACATTTATCCCATGCCCCCCGCTCCTCGCTCAACCTTCCCCCCTCTCTCCCTACCTCCCTTTCTCCTCACCCCCCTCCAATCCCTCCCCCCTCCCGCTAGAAAAATCGATCATGGGAGCTGCTACGGCAATACCGTCCATGGTCAACACAGGATACATAAAAGGGTGAAGAACAACCGGAGAATCAACATGTTAGGAGACCTTATATTGCAATGTGCAGCCGTGGGGTTCTAACTTAAACAGAAGAAGGACCACAAGCGGGGACTCATTATGAGGAGCCTGACTCATAGCTACGTGACTATACAGCCATGTGGCCTTAAGTAGTGAGCAAAACCTGCTAAACAGAGACAATGAAATACAGACCCAGCAGAACTACAGAGGAGCTAACCAGCCTAGAGTTGTATGGCGCTGGGAGCACTTTGAGTTTCAGGGACTGAAGATGGCACCGTCAGGAGGAACATATGTGGTGTCATGACTTATACTTAAAGCACTAATGCTCAAATATAACCATTATGAGAATCGACAATAAAAGCCTACAACTTGGCTAACAGTATGAACTATCCAAAACCTAATGAGGCTGGACATAGTTGTACAAATAAACTGAACTAGAAGAAGGATCTTCAGGAGAGGAAATCCCACAACATTAAGCCTGCTACTCGTTGTACATAAATGACGATGGTTATGGGCAGGTACAGATAAACCAATTGCAATGTTAGGGAATCATGGATAGCCCATTGAGATGGGATGAACAAGGCTATGCCTCACCAGACCAAATCAAGCCCCCTCAGCGATTAGCAGACTCCTGCGTTTCCGTTTTCCGTTTGTTGAGGCTCCGCTTGAGGAGTCCATGAATTGTGAAGTTTATTCTTTCAGATAGTCTGCCAGGTCGTGGGGGTCAGAGAAAAAGCGGGGTTTACTGTGATCGATAATTTTAAACCTTGCTGGACCTGCAAAAGAGAATTGGATGTCCTTTGACTTCAGCTTATCTCTCAATGAAAGGAAGCCTTTTCTTATTTCAACCGTCTCTTTGGAGAAGTCCTGTGTGAAGATTATGCGGTGGCCTTCCCATGAGATATGATGGTTCTTCCTAGCAAATTGTAGAATGGCCTCAGTATGTTGAAAACGGAGAGGTTGGCATATCAGGGGACGAGGGCCTTTTTTCCCGTGGGCAAGGAATGTCGGGATTCTGTGGGCTCTGTCCAGCTCCAGGCCATGGTGGAAGTCAATTCCGGTGACAGTAGGGATTGATGCTTCTAGAAAGGCTACGCAAGACTCTGCGTCCTTTTCTGAATTTTCCGGGACGCCAAAGATTCGAATATTGCCTCTCCTGTTAAGGTCCTCTAACTCAGCGGTTTGTCGTTTTAGGTCTTTAGTAGTGCTCTGGAGGTGTTGCATGATTTGTTTGTTTCTAAGAGAGAGAAGACCTCACTAAGTTCCAGGGAACAGGGTACTGTCGACACTAAAAGCCAAAGGGAATCCCTGGACAAGCAATTCCTTAGTTAATACTCCTACGTCTCATACATACAAAGAGTCTTAATAGGAAAAAAACCTTATATATATATAACACCAACACTGAGATATGACGTTTACATTCTTTTTATTTTGCATATATAAAAAAAGGAATCTTTCCTTACATTACCAATTAAAATTTCAGAGAAATCTTCTGAAAACATCCAATATTAAAAACATGTACAGTATATCACAAAAAAATGAATCTTCACAGTATCTCATTAAACATAAAAAAAGTATAAAAAATATATATATGGACACAGCCTATTTATCACCTAAACACATTACATTCTATAATCACAGTACATATGAAATCACCATATTACCCCTTCTATCAGTAGCTTTAGATGTTCCTACTGCACATTATATTGATCCAATAGCCTTACAATATTTTATGACAGGAATTACAGTATCCAAATCTGTTCGTTCCTTGGGCTCTATTTGGATTCTAGTTATCAATGAGTCGACGCGTTTCGGTGTTATACCACTGATACAGTAACACCTTCTTCAGGACAGGACAATTCAAGGGGGTCACCGTTTTCCAATTTAGGTATCCTTTCTGTATATAGAGAAATAAAAATTAGTCAAGAATAGGATTCTGTATATTCTCCTCATAAACATTTCCTTCTAAACTATTCTTTAGGTGCATTTCCAGGCAGTTGATATGCAAATGTAGTTCCTCCGGCGACCACCGACCACCCGTGAACAATGGACCGCAGCGGGCTCCCCAACCCCACCGGCTGGCATCCGATTTGATTACCACATCCGGGGCTGATCCGAATAGCGCTCAGCCGTTCCAGGGCTCCATGTGGTGTAACCACCAGTCCATCTCCAGCCTCGCTTCTTCTGAGAAAGGAATGTGTTCTGAGTAACTGACACCTTTCCGGAGATGGCGGATCTTGAGCCGCTTAATGGCTCGGTTGTGAAGGGGGCCCGGGAAGATTGCCTGAATGGAGGAGGCCAAAAGACCCACTATGCGGGCTAACGATCTCAGGGATGTCGTCTTCTTGTGAAGTGTAGACCTCAATTCCTGTTTGATTGCCCTGATTTTCAGCATTGGCAGTAAAAGCTGGCAAGTCAAGGAGTTGACCAGAAAACCCAGGAATTGATGGACTGAGACGGGGTCAGTGCCGATTTCTGTGGGTTGACAATGAACCCCAAATTCTGCAACAGACTTATCGTCCAGTTGAGATGCGTTTGAACTACCTGAGGGGAGGACGCCAACATTATGATGTCGTCCAGAAATATTATGAGGCGGACTCACCGAGCTCTGAGAGACTCCACCACTGGTCTCAGAAGCTTCGTGAAGCACCACGGTGCAGACGACAGGCCGAACCACTAAACTTTGTACTTGTAGCAGACCTTGTTCCATACAAATTGAAGGAATCGCCGATGAGGGGGAAGACGGGAATGGACAAATACGCATCCTTCAGGTCCAGGCGGACCATTCAGTCCCCTTCTTGGAGGAGATCGCGAAGCAGATAGATACCTTCCAACTTGAAGTGCCTGTAAACATTCCACGAGTTGAACTCTCTGAGAATTAACACCTACCTGGAACCAAACCACCCCCTTTCTTCTCCACTAGGAAGACATTGCTCAGGAAACCATGAGGGTGAATCACGGAAGGCGCAATCGGGCCTTTCTGCAACAAGGATTGGATTTCTGTTGTGATAAAGCTCTGATCTCGTTGGGAAAAAGACAGAGGGAGTGGGCGAACGTCCTGCGAAGGGGATTTGTACGTTTCTAGCCTGTATCCCTGCACTCTTTGCAACACCCACGCATCTTGCGAGATTTCGTGCAGTTGCTGAGAAAACATCCCACTCTGCCCCCCAACATTACTTTGGAAGAAGGAATTAGGCTCACCTGAGATTCTGACATCTTGCTGGTAATTGGAGTTGCCACCAAATCTGCTACCTTTGCGGAATCTGTTTCGCGAACGTCGAGTGGGGTAGAAGGAGGAGGAATTGGAATTGTTCTCTTGATAACCTCCTCTCTGCTGGCCACGTTGAGCGCCTTGATTATACCCCCGGCCGAACGAGCGCCAGGAAAGCGTCCGGCCCTGCCAAAAACTGGTTGGAAAGCCCTTTTGAGTGAGCCTTGGACTTTCTCTAGCCCACTGAATGTAGCCACGAATTTCGTTAGTTCCTTCAAGAAGGGCTGTCCAAACAGGAGACCCTGGGCTAGAGGACTCAATTCCGATGTAGACAATTCGGACAGCTTGCAGTCCAGCTTTAGAAGAATGGACCGGCGGCGTTCTGTCGAAAGAGCACAATTGGCGTTGCCAAGTTGGCACACCGCCCCCTGGGCTCAGCCAATCAGCTCATCAGGGTCAATGGCAAGGGATAACTCTTTGGCCCTAAAGCCAAGCTCCAGAATCTTTGTCAGCGGACCCGCGACGTCCAACACCTTATCCTGACAGGACCTCCAGGATCTGTCCAGGTCTTTCTTGGGATCCTTACAATACTTCTTCAAATAGGTCAGCATTGAAAGGTCAACCTCTGGGGTGTCCGTGACTTTATCCACCAGGTCAGGCCTAGGGCATTCCGACCGCAGACGTGCACGCACGTCTTAATCAAACGCCTGGCGCAGATGGGGTATTTTAATGTCACAGTTAATCCCACACTGGACCGCTCACATCCGCAACCACACCATTACTCCCAATCACAATCCAGCTTCAAGACGATAATTGGTGACTATGAGCTGCTTGATGCATGGCAACACATACACCTGATGAGGCGGGAGGGCACTTGTTACACCACAGCCCGGTCCTCCTGGTCCAGAATCAATACATGGCTCATAACCAAAGGCCTTATCCCTTGGGTGACACACACCTCCCATCTTACCTGGACACAATCTTACCATTCTCCAGTGCTGGTTGCTTTAACCCCGCCCCCCCCACCCCCCGCAAGTGGACTCTCCTTTCCTATTTTGGCATTTCAAACCACTGTCCTTATTAGACCCAGTATTTAAGAAGGAACTCGAGCAGTAGATCACTGACTATTTCCCTCGCAAAGAGGATTCGGTGCAGCAATACTCCACGGTGTGGGAAGCTTTTAAAGTTACCATAGGTGGCTTGTGTATCGCAAAGAGTGGCGGTATCTTGAGAGACATCCGTTCCACCCTACGTCGATTGGAGGTGGAACTCAAAACTGTTGAGGCAGAATTGCAAAATAACCCCACATCTGAGTTACAAGCTAAGCTGTGCAGCGTGCTTAGTGAATACCAAGAGACGGCGGAAACCGAATGTAAATACAGAGGGAAATATCATAGGGCACGCCAATATGGAGAGGGGGCAGACCTGGAAAGAGGCTTGCATCCTTAATTCAACCTAAGCATTTTTCAAACACTGTTCTGGAGATTGAGGATGAGAATGGCCAAATGCATATTAACACGACTGAGGTCGTGGAGACCTTTCGTAAGTTCTAAATAGGTCTTTACAGACTCATAGAACTCCGCCAACAGACTTCAGCCCCTTCTTTGAGGATACTGCGATCGCCTGGTTGGGGGATGGGCAGAGGGAATTTCTTCTGAGACATCATGAGGATGAGGAAATCATAGCGGCCATAATGCAATTGCAATCTGGGAAAGCGCCAGGCCCGGACGGCCTCCCGGCTGAATTTTATAAAACCTTCCATCACCTACTCATCCCAGTACTGTGACATGTTTATGAGGAAGCTAGGGAGACTGGTATACTTCCACCCCCTCTATGCGTGAAGCGCGCATCATATCCCTACCTAAGCTGGGTAAACCTTCTACTGTGACACGTACAGGCCCCTATCGTTAATAAATGTGGACGAATTTATTTTAGCCAAATTGATTGCTAATCGTATTAGTCCCCTTATGACAGCGCTAGTGCTCCCTGATCAATCAGGCTTTGTGCCCACTAGAGGCACATCCCATAATTTACGTACATTATTCGCACTCCTACACGACATAGACCCTGACGTCAATGCCGCAGCTATATTTCTTGATGCCACCAAGGCTTTTGATTCCCTGGAGTGGGACTATCTTCTTTGTCTTACAACGTATGGGGTTCACCGCCCCTTCCTAATAGATAGATCAATTTATTGTATCCAGTTGTGCGAGCTAGAGTGATAGTCAATAGAGTTCAGTCGGCTCCCTTCATAATTACACGAGGCACCCAGAAGGGATGCCCCCTGTCACTCCTTCTCTTTGCCATAGACATCGAGCCCCTAGCGGCAAAAGTCAGACAGCACTTTCGGGACTATGCATTGATATACCCAGAGAGGCAGGTCTTAATCTACTTGAACGCCGATGATCTCACATTATACCTGCGGGATCCTGCGGTAAGCCTCAATCCCATTCTCCAATTGTTCATCCTCTTTGGGATCAACGTGAACTGGGGGAAATCCCAAATATTCCCTCTAAAAGAAGCCACGTTGGAGTTCGCACCTGATTTTCCTTTGAAGTAGTGCGCGGATACAATCACTTATCTTAGCATCCTTGTCTCTCGATGCCGTGAGGAACTGATGCGTTCCAACTATGGACGCACACTTGACCTTGTAACGGACAAGATCACCAGATGGATCGCGATGCCTCTCCATGGCAACCAGAGTATCTTTGATTAAGATGATAATTTTGCCCAAACTGCTCTACCTTTTTACCAACATTCCTTATGCTCGAGTCGATTTTTTTTTAAATCTATCAAAATCCAACTGATCCGATTGGCATTGGGTGGAAAACAGCCCAGATTGGCGTAGGAGGTTCTCACTCGTACTTTTGAATCTGGGGGATTTGAAGTCCCAGATATGGAATTATATTTTATCTGCGCCCAGGTGCACTTTGCGGCCTTTTGGATGCAACCCCACCATACATGCCTCACCTAGCCATTGAAGATGGGTATATGGCCCCCACACCTTGCACAGTGTATCTAAGCACTACTGCGGTACCTAGACACCTTGCATCTACAACCGTACAATGCACAACCAGTGCCTGGCACACAAACTCAAATGCCCTTCTCTCTATTCGCCATTAGCACCATTCCAGACGAGTCAGGATCTACCAGTCTCGACAGAGGGGGGATGTCGCCACATGCTGCGTAAACTATCCTGCCTTACTTGGGGCCAATTGTACACGAATGGGAAGTTTAGATCTAGTGACGACTTCTTTGGTACCACTACCCCCACTCCCTTGGAGCGATTCTATTACGTGAGGCTTAGGCAAGACATGCGTTCTCTGACTCAGTGCTTTCCGTTAGAACCCCCATTATGCTTCCTCTACATACTCTCTTACAGCACACTCCCCGGAACATGTAGTGTTGCAACTATATCGCTCAACTCAAGGGGAATGGAAGAGGGACCTAGATCCAGCCAAGGGTAAATGGGAGGCGGAATTGGGAACTCCCATCACGAGGGAACAATGGTCCTTTTGCTGCTGCTAAACGGGTACCATATCCGCAATAGCAGACTACGCCTGATACATTATAAATATATTCACCGATTATATTACACACCAGCTCGGCTACACCGGTTATATTTGCGCGACACTGACTGCTGTGATAGATGCGAGGCGGGGGATGCTGACTTTGGGCACTTGGCCTGGGACTGCCCGCCTGTTCGGGAATACTGGAGGGAAGTACTGCATGCACTGGATGAAATGACTGGAGCACATGTGCCTGACGACCACCTCACGGAACAGGTTTCTGTCAAGGTACAGAGATACTCTTCCTTGGCCCTCCTGCTGGCGAAACGACGAATAGCCTGTCGATGGGGGTGCGGCCGAGCTCCCAAATTCAAGGACTGGCTGAACAACCTCATATATTGCCAGGATCCAGGCCCTGGCCGAGGGGAGGACGAGGGACACGATGGGGAGGGACGTGAAGAGGCAGAGGACTTCCCGGAAATAGGGATGCATTGACCACTTTATTGGTAGTGAGGACAGGAGTAGAACATACCGGCAAGGAACTTCGGCTGTGCACGTCTTGTGGGAACTGACTGGACAATGTTTTGGCATAATAGGCGACAGATGTTGTTTTTACTGTGACTTATTAACCTTGTTGTTTCGGGTGTACTTGCTCAGAGACCTGAGTTGATAATCACCTGTTATGCTTGCCCACCTGATGCGGCCGGCCCATTGGGGTTGTAGGCGGCTTGCTGTGTTCACAGCCCCACTGTCCTTTGCAAAGAATGTCAAGCACCGCTGTGCCGGCCTGCAGGGATGTAGGCACCCGGCTGTGTCAAATTTGAACAATGTCAATAAAAGTCTGTTTAAAAAAAAAAAAGTGTTCATCATTCACAGAAGATTTTGAAAACAGAACCTCAACTGGAACCTTTACACAAGTAAGTCCTTAGTAATCCTTGAGACAGTAGCACAAGTCGTCCCTTAAGCTGCAAATGATAGATCATTTGCCTTTCTGGTCAGTACCTGAAATAGAATTGAGACTCGTTATAACTGCCATAAACCTTTGTCATAGGGAGGGTGAAACATGGCATTAACAATATTAATAGCAATTTGGGCAGGATAATCCTCGCCTCCGTGTCCTTAATAGAATTGAAAATTCTTGGCGCGAATGCTGGCAAATTTTTTATTCTATTACGAGACCGGAGGCTTCGGATTATGCTAGTTTAACGATTATCTAAAACTACAGAAGCAACAACGGCCACAGGTTTATAGTAAAACTGCTTAAAAGTAGAACTAGACCACCAATCAGCCTCTTTCATGATATCATGGATACTGGTACCAAGCATAACAGAATTTGAAGCCATGGCGCCTCTGACCGAGTGCGCCCCAAACAACTCTGTGTCAATGCCCGCCTCTGACATAATGTATCTAAGCCACCTATCAATCGTAGCAGAGGTAACAGGCTTGAATGACTTCTGCAAAGCTATTAAGTCTTGAACGCCCTACCGGCCTGATGGACCGGGTACATTCTTCATATGCTTTGATGCAATTCACTACACACAATTTAGCATTCAAGGAAAAAGCATTGTAATCAATAGATTTAGAAAAGGTTTTAGTGCATGCCGTAATCACAAAAGACACTCCTTAAGGAGAAAAAGTCCTACCCTCTATATCCAAAACTCTAATATCAGAAACACATCTACAAGCGGATAAACAGAGTAGCATAGCCTGCTTAGCGGACAATTGTTTTCTTGATAAACTTTCTTTACCATGTGTCAAACAGATTTAATGCTTTAGAAACATCCCATAAAGTAGAATATGTAGCCTTAGGTGGATTCGCTACACATATTCCCTTCAGGAGTTTAAAAATTACTGGATGCATACCCACCGGTCTGCTATCTATTTGCATATGTCCTGCTGAGATGGCTGACCGGAAGTTATTGACCAATCTGCATGATAAACCATCTGCCGCCTTTTTGGATCCAGGTACCTCTCCAGGCACAAACCAAACAATGCTCTCCATGCGGAAGAATAAAATTTTCTGGTGGAAGGAGCCTAGGCCTGATGGATGAACTCTGAAGCTTCCTTCGAAAGTCCTGGCAATGACCACTGTTGCCTGAAAGCCTCTAGGCCATCAGTTGTAGTTGCTCCTCGAGAACCAGAGGATGCACATCCCCCTGAGGGTCCTGGAGCATTGTTGGAAAACATGGAAGATGGAGAGGGAAGTTGCACGTTAGTTCCAGCAGTACTGGGAACCAAGGTTGCGACTTCCAGATCGGAGTAACCAACACAACCTCCGCCGATAGCAGAGCAATCTGATTGGCCACCCTGGGGATCACGACAAAAGGTGGACACTCATAATTGAGGGACATTGACCAATCCTGTGTGAAAGCATCCATGGCCGTCGCCAATGGATCCGGTCTCCAACTGAAAAATGTCTCCAACTGATGATTCAGTCTGAATGCAAACAGATCTATGTGGAACGGACCCCAAATTGACTGAGTCATTTGGAAGAGCGACGGATTAAGCTTCCAGTCACTGTAATCCTTCAAATGCGACTGGAATGCTATTGCATTGTCTCGGCCCGGAAGGTATTCCTCTATCACTGTTATTTGATGAGCTAGGCAATAATGCCAGAAGTCTTTGGCGATCTCTGCCAACATTTCGGGGATCTGGTGCCCCCCAACTTGTCTATATAGCTCACTGCTGAGATATTCTCCATCTGTAAAAGAATGCAGCAAGAAACCTTCTTGGAGAGTGTGCGAATCACAAACGATCCCGCCAGGAGCTCGAGACAATTGATGTGTAACTCCAATTCCTGAGGCGACCATATGCCCCCTGTCGTGATGGTCCCACAAAGGGCTCCCTACCCTGACTGACTGGCGTCCAATTCTATCACTATCTCCCGGCGAGATCCGGAGATTGCTCGCCCGTTCCAGGCTTCTACATGGGCTAACCACCACCTGATCTCTTCTCGGGCTTCCTCTGTGAGGGGAATTTGGTCCGAGTAAGAGAGGCCATTCTGGAGATGTCTTATTTGAGGCGCTGAAGAGCTCGATAATTCCTCGGAGGAAGCCATGATCAGGATATCGTCGAGATAGATTATCAGACGAATACCCTGCTCCCGGAGGAGCACGATGACTGGTTTCTTCATCTTGTTAAAATACCAAGGAGCAGAGGAAAGGCCGAAAGGCAGGACCAAGTATTCTAGTTGTCTGTCTCACCATAGGAACTGTAAGAATCTCCGATGTGGGGGGAAAAATTGGAACTGTCAGGTAAGCATCTTTGAGGTCTAGGCTGACCAACCAGTCCCCTTGCCTCAAAATGACTGCCAAAAGATGGATTCTTTCCATCTTGAAATGCCTGTAGAGGACAAAACATTTGAAATCCTTCAGATTAAGGGCAAAACGATAACCTCCGCCTCTCTTCTGGACTAAGAAGACTTTTCTGCAGAAACCCACCGGTTTGTCCTCGCAGTAGGCCACCATGTATTTTTGCAGCAATTCTTTTATTTCTTGATCTATAAAAGTCATCTCTAGTTGGAAAAAATACAGAGGGGAAGGAGATACACTTTGCAATGGTGTTTGGTAAATATCTGTGAGGAAACCCTGCACCGTCTGTAGTACCCAGGAGTCCTGAGTTATCTGTGACCAATTGTGCAGAAAGTTTTGAGCCCGTCCCCCCAGAGGACATAATAATAGAGACATTGGGCTTACCTGTTGTAATCTGGGATTGGAAATTTCCCCTTTGTCCGCCATGATGAAATCTGCGCAAGTTTTGGCGTCTGGAGGTGTAAAAGGGGATACCTCTGGTGGTGTCCTGGAAGTCCCCTCGACCGCATCCTCCTCTGGTATGACCTTGATAGTAAGGACGGCCTGGCGAGCAGCCCCTGCCTCGCACGGCCTGTTTAAAAAGGCCAGTTTGAAATACCTTCTTAATGCTGCTCTGGGCTTTATCCAGGAAGGTGAAGGTCCCCATGTACTTGGAGACATCTTTTACAAATTTGTCTCCGAATAGCATCCCTTCTGCCAGAGGACCAGGTTCTGCTACTGCAAGCTCGGTCAGTTTATTATCCATTCTCATAAGTAATGATTTCCTCCATTCGGCAGAGATGGCACAGTTAGCGTTTCCTAAGAAACATACAGCGCGCTGTGTCCATCCCGCAAGGATGTCAGGATCGATGGGAGCCCCCGTTTCCTTCGCTATCAATGACAGCTCCAAAATCTTTGCTAGATGACCAGCGGTATCCCAGAGCTTGTCTTGGCATCCACGCCAGGCTCTATCAATGCATTCTTTAGGATCCTTGGCAAATTTCTTCAGAAATGCCAACATGTTGGGATCCATGCCTGGCGTTTCCGTCACCTTGTCCGGGATGTCTGGGCGTGGACATTCAGATCGCAACCATTTCGGACTTCTCTATCAAAGCTACGTCTGAGGTATTGATGCATATAATCGGAGACCTCTGGGGGAGGAGCCTAATCTGACGACCTAGGATGGATAATGTCCCATGGGTTAAAATCAAAGGGAGTCATAGATTGCTACATGGAAACCGACTGGGGTTCACTGGAACGCCTCTTAGTCTTTTTCTTTTTAGGGAAGATGGTTTTCCCTGTGGAATCAGTATCCATATCTGTCGTCGTTATAAACCCTGCTGGATGAAGAATTACTGGGTCCAGCAGTCTCTGAGTACCGATTGTCGCTTGCGGAAGGCTGGGGTAACTTAGTTAAAGCCTGGGCGTGCGACCAACTTGATGGCAAAGATTTGGGTTTTGCGCCAGAGGACCCTGCAGCAGGTTCTTGGGGAAGCATTCCGTGCTTTTTGGTGAATTTTTCAAGCTGTGCAGTAATTGGCTTGAGGTCAACGGCAAGGGCTTCATTAACAGTCTGGGAAACCGCAACTTTCACTGTTCACTGTTTTACATATAGATTGCTGTACAGATGCGTCCAAGGCATCCACAAGGTTGTCCTCCAGAGGGGGTGCATACTCCTCCTCATAGTACCCGTATTCGTCCTCCTTAAAATAGGCCCAGTCTTCCATCACAAAACTTAAAAGCAACTGAATGCGAGGTAGACTTAACTGAGATTGTATATCTTAATCCCAAAGGGATCTGTCAAGGGGGGAACCACGCTACGTGCAACTGAATGTAAAATACCAAATATGCTCCTCAGTAAAGCCGTAGTCACTGTTATGCAGCCCACTAAAGGCGTCACCAGCCATATTTATAGATATAAAAGCCTGCACACGGCTTGGGCCTTCCAATTTGTCACCAGCCCTGGGTAGGCGTCAGCAACGGGACTCAGGAAACAACCTGCGCTCAATACCAACTTCAAATGAGCTCGCGAGGAGGAAAAAATGGAGTTTGGGCGTTGCGTAGCCCAAAAAGAGCCCAATTGGGCAACGGGCGCCTGGCTGGTAATGAAACGCGGGCCAAAATGAGAGAATGCTGTCACAGAGACTTGCGGTGAGTGGAATGAGGGAAAAACAGGCAGTCGGACGGGGACGAGTGGCGGAAAGGCAGCGCTCGCCACTGTTCGACTCTGCAGCGCTAATTACGCGAGGCAAAGACCTCAAACCGGACACATTATGTACAAAATAAAGGGTCAAGCATGCATATATGAATCAGCGTTCTGCAATAAACACTTATTTAGCAAGAGAAGTCATGAATGCAATCCATACTAATATAATAAAGAGAGAGCCCAAACCTTTGAGGCGGGTAATCTCAGGAACCACAGCACCAATCACAACACCCAATACAGCATTGGAAAGGGCAGTCACAGCAGAAGGACATAGGCTATGCAGACGCCCACCATATACATTTAAAAGGTAAAAGAACCGTGCCAGCAAAGTAGTCCCTTGTGGGCGTGTCTGCGTTGTGCTGTGGGCGTGTGCTGGGGGCGGGTGATATGTTCCACCCTTTATGCCATGTCTCATATCGTGTGCTAATCCCACCCTGCTCTCTTTAAATACCCCTGCACCCCATAATCATAACCCACCCTTACTCCTTAAAATACCCCAACACCCTTAAACACTAACCCATCTTAACCCTATAAATATACCCTGTACCCCAAA
Organism: Lissotriton vulgaris; assembly: GCF_964263255.1. Classification (NCBI taxonomy): domain Eukaryota; kingdom Metazoa; phylum Chordata; class Amphibia; order Caudata; family Salamandridae; genus Lissotriton; species Lissotriton vulgaris. Next base: position 503,176,447 of record NC_141687.1, on the reverse strand, counting down.
ACCCAAACCTATCTCTAAACCATAAAAATAGCCATGTACCCCAAATCCCAAACCTAGCCCTGAACCCTATAAATATTCCTGTACCTCAAAACCCAAACCTACCACTGAACCCTAAAAATACCCCTGTACCCCAAAACCCAAACTTAGCCCTGAACCCTAAAAATACAACTGTACCCCAAAACCCAAACCTACCCCTGAACCCTAAAATACCCCTGTACCCCAAAACCCAAACCTAGCCCTGAACCCTTAAAATACACCTGTACCCCAAAACCCAAACCTACCCCTGAACCCTAAAAGTACCCCTGTACTCCAAAACCCAAACCTAGCCCTGAACCCTAAAAATAACCCTGTATCACAAAACCCAAACCTACCCCTGAACCCTAAAATACCCCTGTACCCCAAAACCCAAACCTACCCCTGTACCCCAAAACCCAAACCTAGCCCTGATCCCTTAAAATACCCCTGTATCCCAAAACCCAAACCTACCCATGAACCCTAAAAATACCCTATACCCCAAAACCCAAACCTATCCCTAAACCCTAAAACTACCCCTGTACCCTATAACCGAAAACTATATCTGAACCCTTAAAATACCCAAACACCCCAAAACATATACCTCAGTACCCCAAAACATATACCCCTATACCCATACTTACCTTATCCAAACATTTAAAAAACATGCTTTTACCATTCATGCATTTACAACGAATTTCGTTGTAAATGTATGCATGGTAAAAGCATATAAAATGTAATGCCATGCATTATAATGGCATTGCAGAGTCATGGTACTTTCGTAATGAAAGTATGCGGAGTGATGGTATGCGGAAAGAAAGTTGCGAATAATGGGTGTTTACCCTCCCCCGGTAAGTACATTGGTGGCACGGCGGCCCACATCTCCAGCAACATACTCATATTTTTTCACCACCAATTTGAAAAATGCACAGGTCTCTCTCATTGATGGACAGCACCGACATACACTTTTAGACACACCTCCTCCCACAGTTCTAGAATTGCGAACTTTAGAGCTTGGGAGCTACGTTTGAATCTCGGCATCAGCTCAACATCCTGTGATTCCAGGCAAATTGCTTTGTCTCCCCGTGCCTACCACAAATGAATGTGTTCTTCTGTAATGTAAATTGTGCTCATGCCATGTTGTCGAGTTCGTGCTATATATTATTGCAAGGAAAAATAAAGTAGGGAAACTCGAGTTTACACACTACTGAAATCCTACAAAACAATAAACTACTGGCCGGCAGCAATTCATACCCAGACAACGTCGGGACGGGCTGCTAGTTAAAGATAAAGGCATAAGAAAGTGAGGCACTTAACTCAGCTGCGAGCAACAAAGAAAGAGGAAGTGCTCATGGGACATGCCTCATATATAGGGCTAGTCTCTATGGTTGTTGTGTAACACACGCTAAGCATTCTCGGAATGTTGGTTTTTTGATGTAAATTTTTTTCTAATTGGCTGCTGTTTAATTTGCAGTAAAGAGAGAGATAGCATAATCCGAATCCTCCGGTCCTGTAATAGAATTGTGTGCTATTTGACCACAACCTGCTGCAAATGTACAGAAGCATTGCAAACTAATTTATCGTTTGAGAGTAGAAGTTGACACCCACCATGCCACAGCCTTGGGGCTGGCTGCATTCATCAACCGAGTTTCACTCAGCCCGACCGTGGCGCAGCCTCATATGACCTCACTGTCACAACAAATGGGTCCCCAGACGGGAAATATCCAGGTAAGTGTACATTCCGGGCAGAGTTGGGTGCTGATAAGTAAGTGCTTCGAGCAGCTGTTAATAGCGTGAGTCTGGTTATCAGCTGCTTCTGTGAATCTGACAACTGTTTTGTACAGGACACAGCAAAGTTTATTGGGTCAGGAGGCGGCAGTTCTCTGATGGTTCACTGTGCCTGGCACTCCACAGTCGGACTAAGTGACACTGCGTTATGGCCCCGGCCCTTTCTGTAACTCTGGTGTTGGAGCGGGCAGCCGTGCCGATGGGCAGCATCCCTCCTGCCTACGTTATGCCAAATAGCCTGTGTGATGATGGGTGTCTTGGTGTTGTGCATGAGGTGAGGCAAGCTGCTGTATGTATTGCATTTGTTAATCTATATAGCTTAATCAGTCTCCCTACTACCGCAGGTGTGGAGAGGCAGCCTGAAACTCAGACGACTCCTCAGCACAAGTGGAGCCAGCGAGGTGAGTGAGGCAACGAAATAACAGGGAAATCTGAGCCAGAGCCAAGCAGAGGGTCAGCTCTGGCTCTAGGAGCCTGTGCACAAGCATTTCAAATATTTGCCATGTAGATTATACAGGAGTGTGCTATTCACAAATCGTGAGGCTGGCCACACACAACTGTTTTTCAATATTTGCGAGTATGCAAAAGGTGTGACAATAATAAACGATTACATATCGCGAAAACGTGTATATAATGAAAATGAGGAAGAAAGTAAGGAAGGGAAGTGAAAGGAGGGCAGAAAAAGGACCGTAAGGGGAAAGAGGAGTTATGGAAGGAACAGAAAGATTAAAACAAAAAGGAAGAAAGAATTAGGGGTGAAAGATATCCAGAAGGAGCATAAAAGAAATGAGTAGCTCAAACATAAAAGAAAAAAAGTTTAATGTTGTTAATGCAATGCTTTGTTTTTGAAAGTTTCTAAGTGTAATGTTCGACTTTTCAGCATTTAACTGGAGGTTAACAAAATGCTGTTTTGGCCACTCATGGCACCATCATGGGACAGTTCAGAGAATAGCGAAGAGACGCTGGAGTTGTTCTGCACTGTGGAAGAGTTTACAGATCTCAATAATGGCACCAGGTACATCAGAGCAGACGCATAAATGGTTAAGACGTTCAGCTCACCACACACCGATTCAGCAGTGCAATCTTCCCTTATGATTTTACTGTGTGCGTGTGATGTAATTTATTTGGTGGTGTTCAGTTGTGTTTGTTAGGATAATTATGTGTGTCAAGACAAGTATTTGGTGGAGTGAGATGGTGAGTATGTTTTGTAGTTATCAAGTGTGGTGGTGATATATATCTGACCTTCTTGGCTAATACTCTCTTTAAACTCAGGAGCTAAAGAAGTGAGACTACAACCCCCCCCTCCCCCCTCGGATGGGTGATACGTTTCTCAGTGGTACTTACTTTCTTTTCTTCCATAGGTGTGTGCCAGCTTACATAGTATTCAGAAATAGAGCGCAAAACTATAAAACATCGCCATCTGTTCCAGTACAGTATGTGAGCTTTATATCTCAATCAGACACCCCCAGCCAATGCTTAATTTGAGCCTGTGGTTGCAGATGGGGCCCACTAACACTAATTTCTGGGGGCCAGCACTTATTTTTCTGCATCATGACTTTGACCCAGAGCAAGAGAGGGAAAAACATACAAGAGGAAAGAAGGAGGATGACATTTTATGTTTCCTTTTTCTTCATTGCTTGATTTTGCTCGCGAGAAAGTGTCACTCATAGTCGGTGAATGTCACTCAAAATTACATGGAAATTAAGCTTGGCAGCTATGACAGTGGTCTAGCCTCTTCGTTCACTAATGGTTCATGTTAAAAACTATCACTTAATAAGTACTACTCTGTGTGCTGCTATAATATGAAGTATTAATGTCAAAGGTTCCACATGTTAAATTCACTTTTTTGAATTTTGAAGAGACTTTATTATATTTTATATGATGTTTGTTGTATGATTTACTTAGAAAACATTTTCAGGGCTCAGCTTGATCACAGTGTTGGAGGGAAAATCTATTGAACAAACACTAAGAAAAGCAAGTTGACAATAAAACATGGGTTTATTACAAAACTGTAGTGAGGATCAGTCACTAGAGGAGAGATCAGTTCACCTCTGAGGAGATACAACCTGATGTCTGGAGTTTTAACTCAGAATCAGCTCAACTTATTCTTCCAAACCACAAAGGAAAAGGTCACAATTTGACCATTGACGTAAGCAATGTTCACACAGAACATACTGTTCTGTTTCATATAGGTACCCCAATATAGGTTCAGGTATCCACCAAATCTTTCACTTATATTTCACCTGGCATTACACTACATAACGGTTCTTGGGACTAACTTTTTTACCTAGTTACTGTACTACTTACAGGACGTGGGGTTGTCCCTGAAAACTAGCCTCATTCATTATGCTTGAGGATTTTTGGAAACTCAGCAGGACTACCATCTCCTTCATAATAACTATGTATAAGAGTCATTCCTTCCGTCATCCTAAGTCCGACATGACACAGCAAGATAGATCCCTTGAGGGTACCACTTTGGGTATATAAACACCATATCTTTGCTGAGGCAGGGAGAGGAGAAAAAGGACTTCCATTCTTACACAGTGACGTAAGACGCTGAGGTTCCTGCATGCAGGCACTCCAGCTCGCAGTGGTCTGACATCCCTCGCGGGGTGTCCATTTCGAGACCAGGACGGGGTCCCACAGTCTGTCACTTCATGTAACGGAGTTTACTTTATCCTAGAGGGATTCTTGGCTCCACACCTACATACATGCTAGGTACACTTAGGTACATCTAGTTAAGGTTGCATCGTAGGAGTATGCATTATTACTGTCATGTATTTTCATACCTACCTGTATTAATTGTTTTAGCGCTATGGTAGAAATCTACCATCCTTTTACTCTGTTGGTGCTTATAATCATGTACATCTCTTTCTGTCTAATGGTTGTTTAAGCACACCTATTTTACACTAGAATGACGCTGGTTCAATAAATACTAATTAAAAATGTCCCCATTGTTTATTCTATGTATCTCTCAGAGACAAAGTGAGCACGAGTGACTGAGCGAAAAGTACTGTACTGTTTCCACAATCCGTCATGGGACAGAGTTGTCATGTTCAATAGTTGCCAAGAACTATTCTCTTCTTGGTAAGAGTAGTTTACAGTGGCACTGTAAGCTAGCTGGAATAGATGCAAACATACCCGGTGGGAGTGTCTAGAATCAGTCTGAACACCAATCCTACAGTCTATATTGTCTAAAAGTGCCTATCCTGTATAGGTTTATAAGGACTACACAACATGGCGTCCAACGTAGGACGCCATGTCGTGGAGTCCCTATAAAGGTATATAGAGACTACACAACAGTACAAGATAGTATCAGTGGATATAGCAATGTCTTAGAAACAGAAGCACATGCAGGTGGGCATAGCCTCACGTGATCGGGGAAACCCCCTGTGGGTTTGAGTTCTCAGAATCTAAGAGGAGCAAAGATATCTTTATATAACTGCACAGCGTGTGGTTGTCCTTCTCAGTGCTGCTTAGCCAAGCTTATCTGACCTTTTGCATGTGGTTTCATCCATCACGCCTAAACATCATGAGTGTGACATGTGTTTTTTAACAGAAGAGGACATTCATGTCATTGTGATTAGTGGCAAAGCTTGCACCTCGACCAGTCCATCCTGTGTACGTAATCTATGTGTGCATGCATCAGCAACACGATTGCAAAGGAAATAGAATTTTACATGATTCGCACATTTTGCCCCATCTCTCTAGCAGATGGAAAGCGTGGTAACCTAATTGTGTAGTTTCTAGCTTAAACACTACTGGTTTCCAGAGTCTGGAGGAAGATAAGGTCTACGCTTCATGCAGTAGCTCAACTTGTTAACCGCAAGCTATTTCCTGACCTTGCAGGCTACTACCTGACATTTGGACGAACTGTGTGACTGGATTAGTTCACCTATATCCATTGTCTTTTGTGACATGCTGTTTCTGAACTATTTCTCGCGTAGAGACTATAGTTTGGCACACCCTCTGCACTGTATTCATTTTACCTTTGATTAACAGTGGGCTAACAAAAAGTTTGTAAAATTATTTGTTTTGTTCCCTTCTGTTTTTTAAAGAGAGTACCACTTCTTACTGTACCAGCAGAGAAGAGGTATAGTTAGCATAGACAATGCCAAAAAGGAAAAGTACTGAAAAACATTTAAGGGAGCCTACGAATAAGAAACATCCATGTATAGTATCGAATAACTGTACCCTCCAGGAAATCAATAATCTATTTGAAGAAGTTGAGCAAATCTTATTTCCAGCTAACCCTAACCCAGAATACCTGGCTAACAGAAACCAATGGTTCCTTCATTATTTGTGGAAAGGGTTTCCAGAACCAAACAACTGACGGACAATAAAACAAAAATCCTGCCCCCGAGGCACCCATTTCCAGGGGCAATGAACCTTCCTAAGTTCCAACTCATGCAGAACCTCATATTTTGTTAGAACCAAACATTTCTTGCTCGATCCGTTTCTCCCTACTAACAACTCAAGAACCATCAGAAATGTACCAGAGCACAAAATTAACTTAAAACTCACAGATAAAATACCCTTATGAGTCTGGGCGGTTAATAAAGAAACTCTGGGATACTATCAGTACCATGAAGGTTGTAATGGCAGACTTAAAAGAAAAAGTCTGTCTGCTGTCTGAGCCTTCTATGTGGTTCACTACAAGTGTTATGTCCTTAGACAAACCCACTGGGAAGGCCGGGACAAGAAGTAATGGGGCAGCCCTCAACCCTTACCAACATGGGATCCCACTAGCAACAACAACACCCTCCTAAGGAGTCCAGCTAGTTGATCATCCGGGGCCTACTAGCAACAATAATATCATGGAAAATAGCAGGCTTAATTGGTAAATTGTCCCAAGAAGTTTGAGGGGAATACATTGATAAAGCAGATATGTTCCAAGAAACTAGGGGCTTAGTGCATCTGACTGACAAGGTTTAAAAACCTTCCATATTCTGTCACTGGGAATGCATGCCGGCAGACCCTCTGGAAGCATTATCACATGGGTTAGCTCCTCAACAGGGTTTGAGGTAAAACAACTAAATATTAACTCTCAATACATCTTAGGGCTAGAATTTCTGCCATGGAAAGGCAGCAGAATGTGTGGTCCTATCGCAACTGAGACAGTGCATACCATTGGGCAACAGGACTTCAGCTGTCATAGTTGGAGATGATTTCGACACATGCTTTGAGCCTTCAGCTTTAATCAGGGTCATAGAATGTGATGTAGACCATCAAACTGGTATGCCCCCCAAACAACTAGACCCCTATATACCATCTATGTTCAAAGCTGCATTTTAAATGATAGATTTTTCACTGTCATGTCACATGAGAACTTGTAATGGCCGTACTCCCTCAGATTTAAATAGGAAGCCTACATTTAGAAGAGGCACGTATACGAGTGATATAGGTTATATTTTTTTTTAGCTCTTTACTTGTTGCTGGCTCTTTTTGACATGGAGGTCCAGCACAGATATGAAAGTTATCATTTCACTCTGGTCTTAATCCTCCAGGATAGTCTATATCCCTCTGTCCTTGGCTTCCGGCTGCCTAGCGGGGACCTGATCATCACTAACAACAGGAGGAATGTTAAATGGGACATTATGAACAACAATGATGCCACCCATAGCCAATTATATCATTGTTTAATCTGTATTTTATCGGCATTGGTTGATTCTGATCTCTTTCCACTTTCTGTTATGAATCTTCATGGTAAATGATCTGCGATACTGAAGAATAGCTTCTTCACTAAATCCATACACCGCCATAACTTCTCACAAAAAACCCTTCCTGGTACGATAGGGAATGCAGAGAAGCAAAATCTTACCAGATCAAAAGTATTAAAAGGTGTCGCCAATCTCAAATCCAAGCAGCTAGGGCTAGATAATAAAACAATGCATGTGGGGAGCGCAAGAAGTACAACGAAGTGTAGGTTCTGAGAGTCTGCTTCGAATTGCAAAAGTGGATTGCTCCTTTTATACACATTTTCGTCATAGCACAACATAGCGAACAAAAGGTACAACTCAGTTCCCACAGTAAACTTCAAAAGGGTTGCATTCATGTTTTCAGAAGCCCGGAACATAATTACAGTAGCATTGCCGGTTCCCAACTGTAAAAGCACGTTATCTCACCATTAGGCACATTCCATTCTGGCTGTAAACGAGTTAAGAGAAGAGACAGAAACAGGTGCAAGGAAGACAAAGACAGACAACAGATTGAAAAGAGTGTAGGGGGCAATATCGGAAGCGTAATCGCAGGATCAAAGGATTCGAGCCTAACGCATGCACGGCTGAAACAATAGACCAGCACGGCAAGATGAGCCTTGAGCGGAGCCATCTGCCTTTGCTGTGTCATCCCCCTAGTCATAAAGACACACTCTAAAGGGATATGCATCTTCCGCAAGAGCTTGGGGAACCCAGGGTCACGAAGCGGACATTGTCCGTTTGCCGCCTACGTGAGGGCAAGAAACAAAATGGATGCCATATCTAAAATGGAACCCGTGGGTTCAGATGGAGAAACCCACGAATAAGACGAATGCTGCAAAGTAGAGTAGCGAAAACGTGTACACCCACTAAACTCGTCATTTGCGGTTCATAGATACCAAATTCGTCAATATTCTAACAAGCCCTAAACGTCATTACGATTCTCACGGAACCTCACCTGTATCTGTTCCTGTAGCAATCTGCCCTCCAGTGGTGCATATTCTGAGATGTCTGTAAGTGTAATGTTTTGTGCCCTCCATGCATGTTGCAGTTGAACGTATTTGTAGTACTGGGTGTTTAGTAGGCCAAATTCATCTTCAAGCGCTTGAAAAGTTTTTAATTCCCCCCTTGCTATCACGTCCCCCACGGTGGAAATGCCAATGTCATCCCATCTTCTGAAGCCTTTCAGCTTGTTAAGCTCCCCTAGCCACTTGCAACACCATAGTGGCGTCTGGCGGGTGGGCCTCTTGTCCCAACCCATTCTTATTGTCGCTCTACGCCACACCGACAACATAATTTTGGTGGCAGGGAGGAGCTGTTGACCCCCGTCTCTCCATAGAGGTAGTGTAGTATAGTCGTGTTCGACCACTTAGATCTCTCCAATGCATACGTAGGGTGGTCAGCTGCCGCGTGCAGCCACTCATTAATTGGGGCGAGGAAATCCCCCCACTATATTGGTGTCGTTGCAATGTGGAGAGAGCCACTTTCGGTTGTTTCCCCAGCCACAGGAAGGTGCGGAGATCCGCATGTATTTTCTTCATGGTCGTTTTCGGCAGAGGATAATACTCGTTTTGGAGCGCATAGAGAAACTTAGGTAATAGGACCATTTTATATAGGGCGGCGCGACCCAGTATGGTGAGTGGGAGCTGTCTCCATCTGTCCATCTCAGTCTTCGCTCTCACCATTATTCGATTTATATTGTCAGTGAAGGAGCGTTCCCTATCTAGGGTTATGAATATCCCCAAGTACTGAAAGCCTTCTGTAGTATGTATAAGTAACTCTGGTTGGCACTCCCTCTTCTCATTGCCTTGTGGATCATAGAGGACCCATTTGTGCCAATTTATCGTGTGTCCTGCCCTCGCCTCGAAGTCGCCCAGCTCTCTGAACAGTGCTGGGATTGTCTCATCTGGGTCTGTCACGAACAATAATACGTCATCGGCATACAGGGATATTTTTTCCTGTGTCGCGTCTGAGCCTCCCAGGTAAAGCCTTTAATTTCTTGATTATGCCGGATCCGTATCGCTAAAATTTCAATTGTAAGGGTAAACAGAAGAGGGGACAGTGGGCATCCCTGATGGGTCCCCCTCCCAATCGGAAATTCGCGGGACAGTCGCCCATTGATCCGTACCCGTGCTCTCGGGTCTGAGTACAGGAGCTGAACCCATTTCAAGTACTTGGGTCCAAATCCAAACCGTTGGAGCGTCTCCATCAGGAAAGGCCAGTGGACTGCGTCGAATGCCTTCTCCGCATCCAGGGAGAGGAACCAGTGGGGTTCGCTCCTCTCACGGACCTCCTGTAGCCAATTGTGGGTGCCGCGGAGATTGAGTTTGGTTGCCCTGTCCGGCAGGAAGCCGGATTGGTTCATATGTACCAGTTCTGTGATGACCTGTCTCAGACGCCTCGCTAGGACAGTGGCTAGAATTTTTGTTTCTATGTTCAGGAGGGAAATTGGGCGGTAAGAGGAACAGTCATCCCTCGGCTTACCCTCTTTGTATATCGGGACAATAGTGGCTAAGGCTAAATCTGGGGGGAGGCTCCCTGTCTGGTACGAGTCTGTGAATAGGGCCTTCATATGCCGTTGCAACAAATCCGTCGTCCGTTTGAAGAATTCCACCGGGAAACCGTTGGGTCCCGGAGTTTTCCCCGGTTTTAGCGCTGTTACGGCCTCCGCTATTTCTTCTAGCGTCAAGTCTGCCTCGAGGGCAACACTGGCCTCTGTGGACAAGGTCGGCACCTCCATGTCGCATAAGTATCGTTGTGCGTCCTCACTGTCCCCCAAATCCCTGGCCCTATAGAAGTCCTCATAATAGGTCGCAAAAGCGTCCGCTATGGCCCCATCCGAGGACACCCGCCTGTCCCCTGTGAACTTGATCTGATCCACCCACCGGGTCGCTCGTTCCCTCCTGCTCAACCAGGCTAAAAGTTTTCCCGACTTGTCACCTACATCATACAGCCGGTGGAGTGTTGCCAGTGCCTGAGTGCGTGCCTCGTCCGTGACTAGCTCCCTATAGTGTCTCTGAGTGTCTAGCAGCTTCCTGAGGCGCGTTTCCCCCTTCTGCTGATGGTATTCTGCTTCTAGAGTCAGGATGTTCACCTCCTCCTTCGCTATCGTCTCCTGACGTTTCCGCCTGACCTCCCCCAGCCTACTCTGAATGCGGTCTCTCAGCACTGGTTTCATAGCTTCCCATAGAGTAGCTCCGGAGTCAACCGATCCCTCATTTTCGGCTATGTAGACCCGTATGTCTGCTCGTAAGCCCCATAGAATTTCCGGCGTTTGAATGTCCCATGGCGCTAAGCGCCATTGCGCCTGACTTCCCCTTCTCTCGCGCCCCAGGTGTATATATAGCGGGGAGTGATCAGAGATCCCGCTCGCCTTGTATTCTGCCAGATCTCCCGTCGAGATCTCCTGCCTGGATGTGAAGATATAATCTAATCTGGAAAAGACTTTGTGGGCCCCTGAGTAGAATGAATATGTTTCTTGCGTTGGGTGGAGCCATCTCCATACATCATTGAGGCCGATAGTGGTCATTTGCCACGCTAGGGCTGTTGTGGACCCTGCAGTGTGGGGTGACCCCGATCTATCCTGTGAGGTGCACATCACATCGTTAAAGTCTCCCCCTACTATCTGTGTTGTGTCGGCCGTGTCCAACAGGATATTCATGACTGCCTTCAGTGTGCGTGCCTGCAACTTGGGTGGGCATATACAGATATTATTGTGTATTTACGTCTCTTCCACAGCCCCTGGACTCCCGCATGCGTTCCCTGTGGGTCCAACCAAGTGTGTGTAACCGTGAACGGTGCTGCTTTTTTTATGAGAATCGCGGCTCCCCTGGAATCCATTGTGTAACCTGCATGTGCTAAGACCACATATCGTCCACGCGCTATAAATGTGCAGTGGTTTTCCCTGAGGTGTGTCTCCTGGAGGAGAATGATGTCAGGTGCCAATCGTTTGAGGTAAGCGTTGACCAAACTTCTCTTAATTTTAGATCCCAGGCCATTTACGTTCCACGTTAACACCGTGACCCCAGTGTCACCCATGCGTGGATTATCTAGTGTACCTGCTATTGCACGTCACAGTGTCTACCCGGTGAGGGACCTCGGGGTAGGGACGTCACCAAGTGTGGGATGGCGTTTCTCTGCTACTTCTCAACTAACTCCCCCCTCCCCCCACAACCCCCCGAAACCCCAACATGAGGTAATACCAGAACCAACTCCCCCCCTCACCCCCCTCCCCACCTCCCTCCCCTTCCAGCTGCGTCCCAACCTGGGACCAAACTATCCACCGGAGTAGGTCTGTCGCCCTCCCACACATCCCTCCCCACACTAGACAATAACCAGTTCTAAGAAACTCAAAAAGAAAAGAACAGTAGGGGGTGTGTCAACTTGCTTGCTCCGTTGCGCCGAGCCGCTATCTTCCCCGAACTTAGTGCACCAATAATCACGAATGTGTTTCCATGGTCGGGCCTTGACCCGAGGAGTCTTGTTCCAACTGGTGTATTTCTTTGACCAGCGGGTGCATCGAGTCTCCCAAGAGTTCTTCCTCCTCTCCTCCGGATGTGCGGCCCTCGGATTCCTCCATGTCTTCTCCTTCGGAGCGGATTCCCTTCCTCAGGCAACTGAACCGCGAGCCCGCAACAGAGCCATTGCCTGGGGACTCCGATCTGCCTTCTCTCCTGTCCGCCGTGGCTCGAGTTCTGTACGGTGTTGCCGTTGTCTTCTGTTGCGTCCTCCGAGTTCTCCGCCGCTGCGGTTTCGGCAGCTCCCATCGCGGCCTTTCCCTTATCGACCTGTCCAGTGCATCTCGGCCAGCCGCTTCTCTGCTATTCAAAATGGGACGTTCTTCGAGCCATTGCCATGCGTCGTCCGGGTGTGCAAAGAAGATGGATTTATCCTTGTAGATCACCTTGAGTTTGGCGGGAAAGAGGAGCATGTATTTGATGTTCAGAGATCGCAACTTTGCCTTTACAGAGTCAAATGAGCGGCGTTGTTTTGAGACTTCCTGACTGTAGTCTGGAAAGATCATAATAGTAGTGTTCTCCAAGCGGATCTCCCATAAGGTTCTGGCTTCCCATAGGATCAGATCTCGGTCCGCAAAGTTCAGGAAGCGTGCTATGACTGGTCTCGGTCTCGCACCCTCGGTTGCTTGGCCAGAAGCGCCCTGCGCGCCCTCTCAATTATGAAGCATGGGGAGAACTGCGCAGTTGGGAAGGTAGTTTTCAGCCAGGCTAGGAGGAAGGCGGACATGTCCTTACCCTCAATCCCTTCTCTAAATCCTACAAAGCGGAGGTTGTTGCGCCTTGACCTATTTTCCGCGTTGTCCACTTTCCACTGCAGTTGACGGTGGGAGGCCTGCAGTTCCGCCATGTTCTTCTTGAGTGTAATGATCGACTCCTCGTCGTCCTTCAATCTAGCTTCTGTCTCCGTTACTCTTTCGGTTAGGTTTCGAAAATCCTGTCGAAGTAGCGTCACCTCAGACCCTACCTCCCCGATCTTAACCTCTAGGGCTGTGCGCGATGCCTGAATGTCTGTCCTGGATGCCTGGATGGCCTCCATTAGCCTGGCCGTGTCGTTGCGTGAGCCAGGCTGCATGAACTGGTGGTCCGCCACCGACCGCGGTGCTGCGAAGTTGTCCATGGGGCCCTGCCTCGGGTTCTTGGGCGCCGGGTCTCTCTTCCCCATTTTCTCACAGTCTATATGCCCGGGGTTACCCGCGTTGATCTCTTCCCCCGAGGGTGCAGGGGGGCTACTGCGAGGGTTGCAAACAGTGGTGGCGACCCCCGGTGTCGCAGTATTGTGTGTCTCTCTCGCGGCCTCCCAGGGGTCCCCTCCGCCCCAGTTTGTACTGCCTCTAGGTATGTCGGTCTGTTCAGACGAGCACCGACCTGTCCTGCAGTTCCGTAGCGCCGTATCACCCCCACTCCGCTTGGCAGGTTCAGCAGAAGCTCGCAGTCCACAGGACGCCTTCTCCGCTACGCTTCCCCGGCGTCTATCTCCTGGGGCCTCAGTATCGCTCCGCCGCCATGTTGGTATAGGCGGGTGGTGTGAGGAAGTCCGGCACGGCTCCCCGGGGTCTGCAGAGTCGGCCCCCCACTCCACTGCCCTGGCCTCACCCTCGCTGTGTCTCTCAGGCGGTTACCAGTTCCGCCGTTTTCCGGGGCTGGTAGCAGTAGGGTCCTGCCGTCTCCAACCGCCTCACACTCCGCCGGCCGCCATCTTGGTAAAGGCGGCTGGTCGTTCGTGATCGCCTCGATCTGCCGTCGTCCACCCGCCAAGGCTGTCCAATTTCACCTGGTGGTCAGGCAGGTCGCGGAACCTCCGGCAGCTGGGCGTCGGGCAGCCGGACCTCCGGTAGGGGCACTAGGAGCTCAGTAATCCTCCCCGCGGCGCTTCTTCCAGGTGCCACGATGTTTTATCTTCCTTCTGGTGTCTTTTCGGGCTCGTGTAGGATGTTTTAAGACGGATAACTGGGCAGCTCGGCCGGAGCTCCGGCAAGGCACGTCTAGTCAGCCATGCTGCTGGCCACGCCCCCCAGTTTAATCCACATTATTTTCCACATTTTCTTCGTGTTGTTCCATTTAATCCACATATATGACGTAGTGTAGTGTTTATATTTCTTTGATGTTTTTAAAGTCTTTGACCGAAATAAAATATTTAAACAGGGAACATTTACAAATGGACTTTGTAGAGTTCCTGCCCACACACAAATTTCAAAGGCACTCGTGGTGGTCTGTATGTTGTCTGCCTAGATGACTATGATTTTGCTGAAAAGAACTGATCCCATGATTTGGGGTTCCACGCAGAAGTTTGTCAGATAACGGACCACACTTTGTGAATAAGGTTGTGGAGTGCGTATGTAATGCCCTGGTGAGAAACTAAACGTTCCATTGTGCACTAAGCAGGCAGCGGGCGCACTGGGGAAGAGTAATGGTCTTCCTAAAGCAAAGATTGTGAAGATATGTGCAGAGACTAAACTGACTTGGGTACAAGCATTTCCCAAAGCACTTTTAGGTATGCACAGTACTTTGAATGCCACCACAAATTTTAGTCCTCATGAGATTGTGACTGTCAGATTGACGGCAATATGGGAGGCTCCCCAAGCAAATGCTATCATGCACATTGCTGTTGCAACACTGAGAAACACTATTGCATTACCCTGACTAAAAGACTGAATCTTTTGTAGAATTAGGTAACAGGCATGCTGCCTGCATCGTCCATGACTGGAAGACACAGCCCAGAGACTGTTTGCTCACTAAGAACTTCCAGCTATATAATTATCTCCAGCAGAGGTGGAAGGGCCCCACCCAGGTCCTGTGGTTACTAACACAGCTGTGAAATGGTCAGGACATAAAAACTAGATACACACCAGCCAAATGAAGAGAGCGCCTGTACTGACGTGTCAAGAACAAACCGAGCGCATATCAGATATACCGTAAGCAGTGCATATGCCAAGCCCAGCTATAAATAGCATCAAATACCTGTATGACAATCTTCTGATTCCAACCAAGAGTCTTGAAAGACTGGACTCAGAGCCTCACACGTTCTGGTAACCTCTGTAGGCCTTATGGTTGTGAAGAAAAAAATGGGTGTTGTAAAATTAGTAAACCGTATTGAATACAGTCCTTTTTTTTAATTGTGATGTATTAAATAATGGCTCCTCCTAGAAAACAGGAAGTTTAGTTTGTAACAACTGTAGATATTCAAATGATGAATGCATACCATAAAGAAATACATGTTTCAGACTGCTGGATATGTATGCAAAAGCCTGCTTAGGTAAAAAAATAATTCCCATTCTCTGTCCCCCTCAGACGCCTGGGAGGCGCCATTAGATATTCAAGAAATGCGCTTCTGAGGCTGAATTCCACCCCCTGTGATGCTCGATGCGGCCTAGCTGGGCCGGATTGTGAGGTGCAGAAGTGCACGAACTGCGGTTTCGCCCCTGTGCTAACAGCCATTCGAGCAGATATCAGGCTTGGTCCCACTTTGGTTAGGGCTGGCCTGATTAACGCCAGATCCATGTCCAAATATACCGATGACATCTTTGATATTATGGGCGATGGCGAGCTGGAGCTCCTTTTTATCACGGAGACATGGCTTAATGGCTCGTGCGCCCCTAGTATTGAACTTGCTGTTCCTATAGGTTTTAAAATTGTTAGGGTGGACCGCCCGACGGGCAGGGGAGGTGGCTTAGCCATTATTCACAGAGAGGGATGGAGCCTTTCCACTGAACAGGCTGGTGGTTTGGCGGACGGGGAGGTGCTCCACTTCTCCCTGGTGATTAATCCTCACTTTACCCTGGGGGGGTCTCTAGTCTATAGACCACCAGGATATGCTGGTCCCTTTATTGAGTCACTGGAGGAGTGTATAGTGCCCAGAGTCTTGAGTTTTTCAAAGTACCTTTTACTGGGGGACCTTAACATCCATATGGAGGCCAATGATTCATCTATGGCCAGCCGCCTGGCAGAGATCTTGGAACTGGCCCAACTCAAACAATGGGTGGAAGGTCCGACTCATGTTCCAACTTTCCCATTGTGGCACTTAGGTCGGATAGAGTGACGTGGTCCGACCACAAGTTGGTCAGTTTTGCCTGGCAGGTGGATGGACTCGATAGAGTGAGCACGGGTCCGGTCCTGGACCTCCCTCCAAAGATCAACATTGCCTCCTTTGAGCGAGCCTTAATTAAGTCCCGACCAATAATCAGCGGGGAACTGGTAGAGGCGGTTAGTAGCTTTAATGGGTGGATGGAATGTGCGGTCAAAGAATCCACAAAGCTTAATGCCCCGTCCCGACCTCGCTGCATCCCTTCTCAGCCATGCTTTTCGCTCGATCTAAGGGATTTGAAACGTGGCTGCAAGAAATTAGAGCGGGCTTGGAGACGAGACTATCAGCCAGAGGCTAAAGCAATCCTGAGGACTGCCCAGAGGGAATATTATGCCGCCATCAGATTAGCTAAGGGTGGTTACTATGCTGGGAGGATTGCTAAAGCTAGTAACAATAGCCGTGAGATCTTTTCAATAGTTAAAAGCTTTTTATCCCCTGTGGCAGACTCACCATTGCTTCCCTCTTCTTCTCAATGGTGCGAGGAGCTATCCTGTTTTTCAGTGAAAAAATTGAAAAAATTCAAAGGGATTTGCTCGCTGCCTTGCCCACAGGCAATATTCTGATGACTACTGTCTCTCAAACAGTCCACTACCCCTCGCAGCTGTTTCTGGATTTTTCAGTGGCAGAGGAGCCTGATGTCCAGGCTCTCCTTCAGTCCCTGAAATCGGGCTCACCTTCTGACCCTTGCCCTGCCCGCGTTCTCTCTGGAGTGGCGTCTACTGTATGTACTGAGGTCACCCAGATTGTGAACCTTTCACTGTCTTCTGCCACGGTTCCGGGATGCTGGAAGCAAGCTATGCTGCTCCCTTTACTGAAGAAGTCAGGGCTTGAGGCTACGGTACCGGGAAATTATCGCCCTATATCTTTGCTACCTGCCTTGGCGAAGATCTGTGAGAAGGTGGCTTTTCGCCAACTGGACAGCTTTATCGAAAGATCCAATGCCCTGCACCCGGCGCAGTCAGGGTATAGGGCGGCCTTTAGCACAGAGACAGCTTCGGTGGAGGTAACGGAGGCCATTCGAGAGTGCTTAGATGGTGGCAGCAGAGCGGTCCTGATTCTTCTGGACCTCTCTGCCGCGTTCGATACCGTCCCCCATAATCTCCTCCTTGCTAGACTGTCTGAGATTGGCATTGGCGGCAGGGTACTGGCTTGGTTGTCATCCTTCCTTTCTGATAGGACGCAGCAAGTATGGATGCCGCCGTTTGCCTCAAAGGCCAAACCACTCTGCACGGGGGTCCCTCAGGGCTTCACTTTGAGCCCGTTGATGTTTAACGCCTACATCACCCCTGTGATATACCTGGCCGAACAGCTTGGGGCTAAGGTCATCGGATACGCTGATGACACCCAGCTGCTCTTTACCTGGCCGGATGACCAGCTGGATACAACGGCTGTTCACCTCTGTCTTTCCTCGGTGTTTCATTGGCTGGCGATGGCCCAGCTTAAATGCAACGAGGATAAGTCAGAGGTCCTCTTCTATGGGTCCTTCCCCTCCACCTTTAAGAATGAGTTGTGGCCCCCGGATTTTCCTAGTCCCAAGGTGATGGGAGGCCCGGCTAAGAACCTCGGAATTTGGTTCGGAGAAGACCTCAGATTTGAGGACCATATCAAGAAGCTGTCAGGGACCTGTTTTGCTACGCTAAGGGCCTTAAGAAAATTCTTCCCTCTGCTGCCCAGAGAAGCTAGGGAAACTGTTGCGCGTGCCCTCATCTTGTCCAGATTGGACTATGCTAATGCATTGTTTTGTGGTATCCCGGCGTATCTGGTCAAACGACTGCAGGTTGTCCAGAACGCCGCGGTCCGCCTTTTGTTTAGCATTCCGAAATGGCAGAGCGCTCGGTCACACATGCGCGCCCTCCACTGGCTCCCTGTAGCTCAGAGAATTATGTTCAAATCTCTCGTGCTGTCATTTAGAGCTGTCCACGAGCTAGGCCCCGGCTACCTGAGGAAGCGCTTCTCTTTCTACACTCCTTCTTGCTGTCTCAGGTCAGCCTTGCTGGCCAAACTGACTCTTCCCCGCTATAAGCGGGCTAGGCTGGGCGGCCAATCTATTTCTGTGGTAACTGCGAAGGCTTGGAATGCTCTCCCTCTTCATTCGCGTACCGCCCAGTGTCTATCCAAGTTTAAAAAGGATCTCAAGACCCATCTGTTTGTTTGTCAGGTCTAGGCTGTCTCTCTGTGTTATGTTTGGTCACCTCCGCAACGCGCCAGGATACTCCCCAGTAGCAGAGCGCGCTATAAAACAACCTATAACATATAACATATAACATATAACATAACATATGCCTTCACCATTTAACATATCATACTATGCAT
Source organism: Lissotriton vulgaris (assembly GCF_964263255.1). NCBI lineage: Eukaryota > Metazoa > Chordata > Amphibia > Caudata > Salamandridae > Lissotriton > Lissotriton vulgaris. The sequence continues at coordinate 503,158,040 of NC_141687.1, read as the reverse complement.
TTTTGTCTTTATTTAAGACCCTTATTTTTGGGGCAGAGCAGTAAAGAATTAGAGAATCCACAATAAAATAATTATCAGAATATAATAGACCGTTTTCTATACCTTCTAGAATGAGCTATGTTGAATAAGGAAGAAGAACCCTTAATATATACAACACATTTTACCAAATTTCTGGATTTCATGTGGAATGGCACAGTCCCTCCTGTCTCTGTACATCTGGGATTATAGCAAAGACTTAAGGTGAGTAACTGTTTAGTGGCTAAAGGAAGAGAAGAAGTGGGATGTGAATCTAAACAGTAATTTAACATAAGCAACATCTCATCATCAGGCTATCCCATGTACCTGGGAAAACAAGTGTAATTTATATGTGGGGAAAGAGCATACACATGGTTTACAAAAGAATGGGGAGGTTCCTGTTACATAGGATGGGTATTCCCTCACATACAACACCAACCAAAACATCACTTGCAAAACCATGAATGAATGAATGAATGAAAATGAATGAAAATGGATTTTTAGAGCGCAAATTGCTGTCCTGAGGCGTCCAAGCGCTAGAAGGAACCAGATGGAAGTATGAATGAGGTTAGCAGAACTGGGAGGAGGGGGGTGGAGCTGATTTGTTAAGGAGATTTGAACAGATGTGTTTTTAATTGTTTGCGGAAGGAGGCGAGGTCAGGGTTGGATCTCAAATGAAAAGGCAGGGAGTTCCAGATCCTAGAGGCGTTGAAGGTGAACATCCTCCCGCCTGATCTTGTCCTTTTAATTCTAGGGACTGTTGCCATAAAAGCCTGGCTAGAGCGCAAGTCTCTGCCTGGACGATATTGACTAACTAGGCTACGCGTGATTTGGGGTCCCGAGTCCCAGAAGGCCTGGTGGGCAATACACATTGCTTTGAAAGTCACTCTCTTACGCACTGGAAGCCAATGTAGGCTGGTCAGTGCCTCACTGACTGAGGTTCTGCGAGGGATTTGCAGTAGAGTACAGGCAGCACAATTTTGTACTAGTTGTAGTCTCTTTAATGTGTACTCTGGGGCACCCAGATAGAGGGCGTTGTTAGAGTCCAGTCGTGACTGTATTATGCCCTGTATGGCTGTATGGCTGTTTGCTTTGCCTCCATTGGGAGCAAAGGAAGAACTTTCTTCAATGTCCTGAGTAGTCCAAAGCAGGTGGCGGAAAGCTTTGTGGCCTGAGTGTTAAGAGAGAGATTCCTGTCCAGCCATACCCCTAGGCTTTTGATGTTTTCTTTCGGAGCCGGGGGGGGGGGGCCAAGATAGGTGGGCCATAATGAGTTGAAGAGGGTCGGATCAGCCGGGCCCAGGAGCATAAGCTCCGTTTTGTCACCGTTGAGCTTTAATGATGACAGAGTCATCCAGGCCTTCACCTCCTCCAAGCATTTTGTTAATCCACCTGAGAGTGGATGTTGAGCCTCCTGCGCTAGTGAGACCACCAGCTGGGTATCGTCCGCATAGGAGATGATCTTAACCCCATACGGACGAACTACCGCAGCCAGTGGCCTCATGTAGATATTAAAAAGCGCGGGGCTTAAAGAGGAGCCCTGGGGGACTCCACACTTCAGGGGTATGCTGGAGGAGACTGCCTGTCCGTCAAACACCTGGTGAACATTGGTAAACCCTACTTCCATACATAGGGAAAAGAGAAGACTAGACCAGACAAACAGAGCTGCTCAAGAAGCAAGTGAACTAGGAAAAAGGATAATACTTATGGTGGGAGAAGTTACTAATTCCAGTCAAATAAGACAATTGGAAAGGTTACTGAAAGCAACTATAAATGAATCCTCAGCAGCATTGGGAAACCTAATGGTAGAAATGGATGCTACGTGGACTGAGGTTCTACAAAATCGGTTGGTTTTAGACATGGAATTAGCTGAGAAGGGTGGAGTCTGTAGGATGATTGAAACAGATTGCTGCCTTTACTTTCCAGAGAATGTAACAAGTGTGTATAAAACATTAGAAAATATGCATGATATTAGGCATCAAGTGAATGAGGCAACCAAAATAACTTTCTTGAATGATTTGGGGTCCTTCTTTGGATCTTAGGGTTCGTGGTTATTGAAAGAACAATTTATTTGCTTGGCAATATTGATATCAGTATGTATTCTCATAGATATATTACCCTCATGTTTCTCAGCATGTATCCCAAAGTCTCATGTTGCTTCAGGTAAAGCTTTGGTGTCCCAAATACAACCCGATCATCATGAAATTATGTGGTTGATGCAGATAGAGATAGAGTGAATTCTTGTGTAAAAAGGGCTTTCAAAGGGAGGAGTGAGAGAGATGGTGCTTTTTAATATCGCTTTTTTCTCTTTTTGTATCCCTCAAATTAACTTATTCCCGGGACAAACATGTTTATCTAGTTTAGCTGAGTACTACTGGATTCATGGAAAGGTTAGTTGAATTACGTGCCTAAGGAAAAGCTTGGACTGTAGAATGTTTCCTTCCTGTTCAAAGATAGCTAAAGCAAAGCAGTTATCTCTCACTTGGTTTTGTAGACTGTCACAAGTACCTGGGAGTCTGTTAGGAAACTGACGTTACCCAGATGTTCCCATGAGATTAGTTATAAATGCTATAAACTCCCCATTGTGTTGTCAAGGTCCGTGAAAAATTGTTTGTTTAAAGTGTAACCAAGACATTGTGAGAATGGAAGGAAACCAATCAACTGTTGTTAATGATAAATGGAAACTGTCTGAGATCTTTCTGCTAAAGCTGTATTAATCAAGGACCTTGAGATTTAATATATTTTTTCATTGCAATAATTGTTTTCGCTATTTCTTATGTGACTACAAATGTAAAAAAGCTGAGCAATTTGTAATCTTAAATAGACGCTCTGTGCGAATGTTCAGAGACTCCACTGCTGCAGCAGGAGCTGATTAAATGATACTGGAGATTCACCATGTCTGACTCTATTATTTAAAGGCTTCTTCATTTCAGCTTTAACACAACCATGCTATATTTTTAAAGAGGTTTTATATAGTTGAAGAGGGCGATGTCTGCATGAGTACAGCAACACCTTTCCACATCTATTTACACACCCAACCAATCTTTTCAGCTGCTTAAAAGCACCCTAATTTTAGAAAAGTAAAAACTTGGTTGGCAAGTGTATGCATGCATTGTTTGTTTGGCCAGGCCCCTTGGGCAACCCTCGCTATACAGTTTGCACACAGCAGTGGTTTGGTGTTTGCAGAGGGACACCTTCGGAAGATTGGGCACGGGCGCATTGGATAACTCCACCTGCACAGGGCCAGAGGGTAGGCACAGCAGGGGTCTAGGCTTGAGACTATGCCCTGTTGCTAACCACCGCTTTGTACGGCCAGAGGCTTTGGGCACTGGCCGAGGTTTGGGTGCTAGGCTCTTATAGAATATGATTAAAAAAAATAAAATTCACTAAAATAAACAAAATGTAGAGTGACGTTATAGTTGGGAGTTAAAATGCGGCAATAACTAATGGTAAATAAATATCAAAACCACTGAATGTTCCAAATAATATTAAGTTAGTTAGCTATAACTTTCACCCCATCAAAACTGCTTATGACCGTACATATTACATCACTTATTGTTGTAATAGGAATGTACCTTGCCTAATTTACAGTCCTGACCCATGCGTGCCCAAAATCCATATACCTGGGATCCTGTTTTAAGAAAATGTTTTGGTCATACCTCACACTAATCCACTGTGCATGCGTTAACCTAGCTCTAGACTTTGACAATGACCCGTTCCGGGTCTTGCTCGGAACTGGAGGGGCATACCAAGTCCACCCTTATAGTGATGGAGGACTACTGTCCCTGTTGTGTGTTTCATACATGGAATGCAGTGGTGGCTGCATACAATGCCTAGAGAATTATTGTAACAGGCTTTGTACCTGTGACACATGAATGTGCGTTTACAGGCCATTTCAGCTAAAAGTTCTGATGTTCACGATGAACTTAGATTCATCAATGCCAACATCCCTTGTGTTATAGGTGTGTATTTGTGCTAGGATTTAAAGTGTCATACATAAATGATCCAGGCCTGCAGGTTCCATTTTGTAAGCCCACAGCATGGAGGAGAAATGAGTTTCCCTTGACAGCATATGTGTATTACTGACGTCTCCTAGATAGGAGGGGAGTACACCGGTCAATATAGGGAGGAAGGAGGAGGCAGACTTTCTTTAGAAGTGATAGGTACTTCTTGGTACACTTGACTGTACATTTCTTAGACTGCAGTTGCTGTTATATTAGCAGATGGCGGTGGGTATAGGATGAGGCCAGTTGTATATGTTGTTAGGGAAAGGAATCATTTGAAGGGACACTGATTTTTGTCTCTGTTAGAACCGGCTGTCTCCAGTTGGCAGAGGTATACACTTTTGACAAATAGGGACACTCCTTTTCTAGTCAGGGCAAGGGGATCACACCCTTCGATAACCCCTGCTCACCCCCTTGGTAGCTTGGCAGAGCAGAACAGGCTTATCTCAGAGGCTGTGTGTTAAGCAATTATGACCACATACAGTAACAAAGTGAATACACTACAAATGGACACGACACAGTAGTATTATAAAAATAAGTATTTTTATATAAGACTTAGCACAAGACCAAATAATGGCAAAACTGTACACAATCGGAATAAATACGTTCGGGAAGGAAAAAGGATAGTTCAAAGGTAGTTTCTTCTTTAGCACAAAAGTCTTTAGTATCAAGCAATTCTTCTTCTTGGAAACACAGTTCTTAGCAACAGGGTAACTCGCACGGGAGCTACACAACGCCGGGGCAAAGATAATCCACAGGTTCGGCGTCGACCGCGAGGAGCGCTGCGCCGGGCCTGGAGTCACACGGACCCCCAACAACACAGTACCTTAGGAAAATGAAGCACACGATGATCAGCGGCGTCGAGCAATCCGGCGTCGCGTCTTCGGTGTCGATCAGGCCTCAGCAGGCGTTGTCGATGATGCAGTTGCACAGAGTGAGCAGCGCTCACGGCGTCGAAGGGCACACGGTTGATGCGATCAGCAGCGGGGCAGACACGAGGTCCTCTGGAGTTAGAGCCGTACTCCTACTCACTGGCGTTGCTGCTGGCGTCGGTCGGGCCCAGCGTCCGATCGTCGTGATTGCTGGTTCTTTCAGAGGTGCTGGATTCACACTTCCAGCAAATAGCACTTTCAGCAGATGAAGTCCTTTAGCCCTGTGACTTCAGCAGGAGACTGGCACTCTTCCAGTCCTTGGAGATTTTCTTAGCAAGCGTGAGAGTACACACACAGTTCCTCTCTCCTGGTTCCTTGGCAAAAATAAAGAAGCACTGCAGGATTCCCCCAACAACAGCACACTGGCAGAAGGGGTAGGCAGTCCTTTAGATCAGCAGGCTTCTTGTCCTTGGTTACAGGGTTCCTTGTCAGAAGTGATCTGATTTCCTAGTTCAGGGGTCCTCCTCTTATACCCCTTTTCGTCTTTGATCCCTTTGTCTATGCCGGGGATTTCCCAACATCCTGGGTCTGTGGTGGGTGGAGCTAGGCAGTAGCACCTGGCCTATTCATTGAGCCGGGCCGGGTCCTCAGACGCCCCGCAGGAGGTGGAGCCAGCATTGATACTGGCAGGAGCAGAGCTATCGCCCTCCTGGCAGGAAGTGGGGCTAGGATCGTCCATGGCAGGCACAGAGCCATCAGTCGCTTAGCAGGAGGTGGAGCCAGCATTGTATCAGGCAAGGCAGGCTATCAACAACTACTCTCCCCCTACTCTCAACGTAATGTCCCACTCATCCCACACTGACTCATCCAGACCTCTTGGAGCCACCCAGCTCCTGTCACACACACGCAAGACCAGCAGAGACCAGATATGGTTAGACAAGAAAATAGACACTTTCTAAAAGTACTATTTCCGAACCCAGAGTCCAAAAACCATCCACACCAACGGATGCGTAATTAAACCCCGAATTCAGGGATACCAAACTCGACATTGCACCGTACTCTCCGAGCCAGCTAGGATCATAGCATTAATAATCCCGGCGGCCCATTCTAAGCAATGGAGAGCAGGCTACCTCGCAATAGTGAAGCACGAAGATGGCGGTACTTCACTATCAGGACATGCCAACTTGGTCAGGCGTGTCCTTCCTTATACTTACAATGCACCCTGCCCATGGGCCTACCATAGGGGTGACTAACATGAAGTTAAGGGAAGGTTGGAGGGGCTGGCAAGTAGGTATACCTGCGCAGCCGACGTGACAGTGCGAGACTGCACGTGGGTCTCGCAATGACCGACCCGTAGACATTCTTTTACAAGGCCGCTCCTGTGGGTGGCACAACACGTGCTGCAAGCCCACGAGCGGCATTTGTATTTACAAGCCCCGGCACTCCTGGTGCACTAGACTAGGGACTGACAGTAAACCAAATACGCCAAACATGGATACAATAGATACATCATTTTAACATAGGGAGCACTTGCGCTATGGCACTGATCAGCAGTGACACGGCGCCCAAAGCATATACCAGCAAAACATCGTAAAACAGTAGAGGCAACCAGAAAGATGGAGGAGAGACTCAAGCCAATGATGTCAGGTCTAACACGTGTCCCCTCCAGCTGAAATGTGGGGAGAACTACCCTTAACCTAGGGAGTCCTCATCACTAAGGCGGAAAAATCTGGACAGACCATCAGCATTGGCGTGATCTGTACCAGGGCGGTGTTCCACCGTAAAGTCCATCCCCTGTAGAGCAATGGACCACCTCAACAGTTTTGGATTCTCACCCCTCATTTGCATCAACCATCTGAGGGGCCTGTGGTCTGTCTGAACCCGGAAGTGAGTCCCAAACAGGTAGGGTCTTAACTTCTTCAGCGCCCAGACCACAGCAAATGCTTCTCTCTCTATCGCACTCCACCTCGTTTCCCTGGGAAGTAACCTCCTACTGATGAAGGCTACCGGCAAGTCTCGGCCCTCTTCATTCACCTGAGCTAGAACAGCCCCCACGCCATGCTCTGAAGCGTCCGTCTGAACAATGAATTCCTTCGAAAAGTCGGGTGCCTGGAGTATAGGTGCTGTGCACATTGCAGTTTTCAGGGTGTCAAAGGCCGTTTGACAGGCATCAGTCCAGATCACGTTTCGTGGCTGCTTCCTGGAAGTCAGCGAGGTCAAGGGGTGCACAATGTTGCCGTAATCCTTGACAAACCTCCTGTAATAACCCGTGAGTCCTAAGAAGGCTCTCACCTGTGTTTGGGTTTTGGGCGGTGCCCAAGCCAGGATGGTATCAATCTTGGGTTGCAGGGGGGCCACCTTACCGCTCCCTACTTGGTGCCCCAAGTACACCACAGAACCCTGCCCAATCTGGCACTTACTGGCTTTGATTGTGAGGCCTGCTCCGCGCAGGGCCAACAACACTTCCTGGAGGTGGCGCAAGTGTTCCTCCCAGCTGGCGCTGAACACTGCGATGTCGTCCAGGTAGGCGGCGCTGAATTCCTCCAGTCCAGCCAAGACCTGGTTGACCAACCTCTGGAAGGTGGCAGGGGCATTCTTCATCCCAAAGGGCATCACCCGGAACTGGTATAGCCCATCTGGTGTGGAGAACGCTGACCTCTCTTTTGCCCCATCAGTCAAGGCGATCTGCCAATACCCAGACGTTAAATCGAACGTACTAAGGTACCGGGCAGCCCCCAACCGATCGATGAGCTCATCAGCTCTGGGGATGGGGTGCGCGTCAGTCTTCGTGACCGAATTGAGTCCTCGGTAATCCACGCAGAACCGGAGTTCTGGTGAAGCACCAGGCGCTGCAGCCTTCGGGACCAAGACCACTGGGCTGGCCCAAGGACTGCTAGAGGACTCAATCACCCCTAACGCGAACATTTTGGAGACCTCCTCCTTAATGTACGCTCTGACCTTGTCAGTCACCCTGTAAGCCTTGTGCTTCACAGGAGGGCTATCTCCGGTGTCAACGTCATGGACACACCAATGCGTGACACCCGGAACCAAGGAAAACAGATCCGGGAATTGTCCCAACAGTTGGCGACAATCCTGTTTCTGCTCAAAGGTCAGTGTGTCAGAGAGGACCACACCATCCACTGACCCGTCTTGCTCTTTAGCATACAGGAGGTCAGGAAGAGGCTCACTCTCCTCCTCCGTTCCATCATCTGTAGCTAAGAGCATGCCCACTTCGGACCTTTCTAAGTGGGGCTTCAAACGGTTGACATGCAGGACCCGCAAGGGGTTCCTGGGAGATTTCAAGTCCACCAAGTAGGTGACATCGCTCCTCCACAACCTTAAACGGTTCAGTCCACCTGTCCTTGAGCGCACAAGGTTCCACAGGGGACATGACCCACACTTCCTGACCAGGCTGAAGCTCTACCAGAGTGGCATTCCGGTCGTACCATCGCTTCATCTCCTCCTGGCTGGCCTCCAGATTTGCCTGAGCAAGTTCTCTGAAGCGCCGAGCCTGGTTCCGAAAGGCCAGCATGTAACTGTATACATCCTGGGGAGGTTTCCTGGGAGATTGCTCCCAGCCTTCCTTGACCAGACTCAGAGGTCCTCTTACCGGGTGACCGTATAAGAGCTCAAAGGGGCTGAACCCTAGAGACTTCTGCGGCACCTCACGGTAAGCAAACAACAGGCATGGCAAGAGGACGTCCCATTTCCGCCTCATTGGTTCTTCAAGACCCATAATCATGCCTTTCAGGGTCCGGTTGAATCTCTCAACCAACCCATTTCCTTGAGGGTGGTAAGGAGTGGTGAACCGGTAGGTTACCCCACACTCCTTCCACAGAGACTTCATATAGTTCGAAATGAAGTTGGTGCCTCGGTCGGACACCACCTCTCTGGGGAACCCCATCCGGGAGAAAACACCCATCAGTGCTCGTCCCACCACGGGGGCCGTCACTGTTCGGAGAGGGATGGCCTCCGGGTACCTCGTGGCATGGTCCACCAAGACCAGGATGAACCTGTTGCCTAGGGCTGTCTTGGGGTCCAGGGGCCCAACAATGTCAATACCCACCCGGTCAAAGGGGGTGCTGACCACCGGAAAAGGTTGGAGGGGAGCCTTCTGCTTCCTTCCGCTTTTCCCACTTGCCTGGCAAGTGCGACAAGTCTTGCAATGGATGTCTACATCCCTACGCATCTGAGGCCAATAAAAATGGGTGACAAGCCTGTCATAGGTCTTGTCCTGCCCCAGATGTCCAGCTAATGGAACGTCATGAGCCAAACCCAGTAGGAAGGCTCTGAAGCGCTGGGGTACCACCAGCACACGGGCTGACCCAGGCTCAGCAGCCTTAGGCTCGCTATACAGGAGGTCGTTCTCCCAGTACACAAAATGTGACCCTGACTGATCACCTGAGGATTGGGCTGAGGCCTGCTGCCTCATGCCCACAAGAGAAGGGCACTCCTTCTGTTCCGCACAGAATTCCTCCCTGGAGGGACCACCATCCTGCTGCCAGTGGGTCAGCTCGGGTAGATCTCCCAGTTCGGCAATTTGTTCCCCTGTGGGCTCCAGGGCATTATCCTCAGGGTCTACCTCCTCCTGGACCACGGGAACAACGGGGGCCGGTTTCCCGCGCCTCCTGCCTCTTCTCTTCACAGCTGGGTCCTGGGCCGTACTTTCAGGCTCCAGGACCCCATCAACACCCTTACTCGCTGTCATGGATCGAGTGGTTGCACACACCCACTCTGGCACACCCAACATTTTCAAGTGCGCCGCTCTCTCCACCTTAGCCCAAGGGGAGTCTTCTAAATCATTGCCCAGGAGACAATCGACAGGCATGGCGGGCCTCACAGCAACTTGAAGAGTACCTGAAACTCCCCCCCATTCAAAGGAAACCTGAGCCACCTCACACTCTTTCTGGGAGTTATCGGCAGCTATCACGGGGTAGAATGCGTGGGGAACCACCTGCTCTCTGGACACCAAGTGACACTTGACAGCTGTCACACTCGCTCCGGTGTCTCTGAGAGCTTCCACTCTATGGCCATTAATGGTCACCCACTGCCTATATTTACTAGTGTTACTAGGCAGAGGGGGTGGAGGGACCATTTGCATGTCTCCTAGCGAGACCAGGGACATTTCTGCGGGACCCCTCCCACCATGGACAACCATCTCCTCCCCTCCCAAGGCTACACTTGCCAACTGACGAGGGGGTGCACGCGGCGGTGCATTCGAGTCCTTCTTGGGACACTGGGGGTCATAAAACCGGTGTCCCACCTGCCCACAACCGTAGCAGGTTAGGGGGCCCCTATGAACAGGTTTACCCGTCGGGGCCCCTGGCTTCTTCTCAGGGGGAGGCTGGGAACCCTTCCCTTGGTTCCCTTGGGGATTACTTTGGGGCCCTTTCTGAGACTCCTTCTGTTTACCCTTGTCCCCCCCACTCTTCTGCTGGGGACCCTGCCCACCTTTGGCTGAGTCTCCCACTGGACCCTTGTGGACCCTGGTACTGACCCAGCGGTCCGCCTCCTCAGCAAGTTTTCTAGGGTTAGATATCTTGCTATCAATCAGGTGCTGGCGCAGCTCTGGAAAACAGTTATTAGACAAGTGCTCCCACGCAAACAAATCATAAAGAGCTTCATAACTTTCCACTTTGCTGCCCTTTACCCAACCATCCATGGCTCTGCAAAAATAAGACACATATTCAACCCACGTCGTACCAGGCAACTTCTTACATTCTCTAAAAGCTTGTCTGTACTGCTCGGGGGTTAAACCATATCGCAACATTAAAGCATCCTTCATATGAGCATACGACATCCTATCCGCAACAGGCATGTCTAACAGGGTATCTCTTCCCTCATTCACAAAGCGACCCCACAACCCCGCTCCCCAATTCTTCTCAGGGACCTGGTGGGCCAACAATGCTAACTCATATGCTTTAAACCATTGACCAATATCTTCATTCTTATTGTAATCTTTGATCACATCTTGCGGGAAGTAAAACTTACTTTCTGCAGGCTCGGATGGAATGCTGCCACCAGAGGGATTCAACTCTAACTTTTTAGCTTGGATATCCAGTTCTCTCAACATGGCTTCACGCTCCAAAGCTAACTTCTCTCGTTCAAACTCCAACTTTTTGATCTCTAAATCAGCTTCCCTTCTACCTCTTGCATTTTCTAACTCCAACTGCCCATTTATCTTTAGCCTTGCCATCTCCATGTTGTAAGCTCGCTCTTTCGCCCTTTCTTCTCTTTCTTCAGGGGAAAGACCTTTGGAGGAAACACTGCTTCCGGGAGAGGGCACAGGTCCATTCACTGGCACCTCCTCTTCCCCTTCCTCTGTGGGTACCACCACCACATCAGAGGGATTTCTCGATTCCCACCAGGCCTGCAATGCTTTATAAAAATCATCTTTTCTCGAGAGGCCGGTGGTAGGAACTTCAAACTGGTTGCAAAAGTGTTTCAGCTCATCTTTCTTGTATTTGTTTAGCTTACTCCTCTCGAACTCTTCCACAACAACGATAGCAGGGGCAGTGACTCCGTTGTCACTCATGGTTAAAACTGGCAGTGTTCAGAAAATCAAGTTTCAGAAAAGCGGAGAACAAAAATAGGATCCTTCCGAATCAGATTGTGACTGCGTTATGGTCTGCTTTCACTACGTAGCGCACACTAATCACTGTACATGGGTCATAAATGCAAGGTCCAAATCCTCACCGCTGCATCCAATGTTAGAACCGGCTGTCTCCAGTTGGCAGAGGTATACACTTCTGACAAATAGGGACACTCCTTTTCTAGTCAGGGCAAGGGGATCACACCCTTCGATAACCCCTGCTCACCCCCTTGGTAGCTTGGCAGAGCAGAACAGGCTTATCTCAGAGGCTGTGTGTTAAGCAATTATGACCACATACAGTAACAAAGTGAATACACTACAAATGGACACGACACAGTAGTATTATAAAAATAAGTATTTTTATATAAGACTTAGCACAAGACCAAATAACGGCAAAACTGTACACAATCGGAATAAATACGTTCGGGAAGGAAAAAGGATAGTTCAAAGGTAGTTTCTTCTTTAGCACAAAAGTCTTTAGTATCAAGCAATTCTTCTTCTTGGAAACACAGTTCTTAGCAACAGGGTAACTCGCACGGGAGCTACACAACGCTGGGGCAAAGATAATCCACAGGTTCGGCGTCGACCGCGAGGAGTGCTGCGCCGGGCCTGGAGTCACACGGACCCCCAACAACACAGTACCTTAGGAAAATGAAGCACACGATGATCAGCGGCGTCGAGCAATCCGGCGTCGCGTCTTCGGTGTCGATCAGGCCTCAGCAGGCGTTGTCGATGATGCAGTTGCACAGAGTGAGCAGCGCTCACGGCGTCGAAGGGCACACGGTTGATGCGATCAGCAGCGGGGCAGACACGAGGTCCTCTGGAGTTAGAGCCGTACTCCTACTCACTGGCGTTGCTGCTGGCGTCGGTCGGGCCCAGCGTCCGATCGTCGTGATTGCTGGTTCTTTCAGAGGTGCTGGATTCACACTTCCAGCAAATAGCACTTTCAGCAGATGAAGTCCTTTAGCCCTGTGACTTCAGCAGGAGACTGGCACTCTTCCAGTCCTTGGAGATTTTCTTAGCAAGCGTGAGAGTACACACACAGTTCCTCTCTCCTGGTTCCTTGGCAAAAATAAAGAAGCACTGCAGGATTCCCCCAACAACAGCACACTGGCAGAAGGGGTAGGCAGTCCTTTAGATCAGCAGGCTTCTTGTCCTTGGTTACAGGGTTCCTTGTCAGAAGTGATCTGATTTCCTAGTTCAGGGGTCCTCCTCTTATACCACTTTTCGTCTTTGATCCCTTTGTCTATGCCGGGGATTTCCCAACATCCTGGGTCTGTGGTGGGTGGAGCTAGGCAGTAGCACCTGGCCTATTCATTGAGCCGGGCCGGGTCCTCAGACGCCCCGCAGGAGGTGGAGCCAGCATTGATACTGGCAGGAGCAGAGCTATCGCCCTCCTGGCAGGAGGTGGGGCTAGGATCGTCCATGGCAGGCACAGAGCCATCAGTTGCTTAGCAGGAGGTGGAGCCAGCATTGTATCAGGCAAGGCAGGCTATCAACAACTACTCTCCCCCTACTCTCAACGTAATGTCCCACTCATCCCACACTGACTCATCCAGACCTCTTGGAGCCACCCAGCTCCTGTCACACACACGCAAGACCAGCAGAGACCAGATATGGTTAGACAAGAAAATAGACACTTTCTAAAAGTACTATTTCCGAACCCAGAGTCCAAAAACCATCCACACCAACGGATGCGTAATTAAACCCCGAATTCAGGGATACCAAACTCGACATTGCACCGTACTCTCCGAGCCAGCTAGGATCATAGCATTAATAATCCCGGCGGCCCATTCTAAGCAATGGAGAGCAGGCTACCTCGCAATAGTGAAGCACGAAGATGGCGGTACTTCACTATCAGGACATGCCAACTTGGTCAGGCGTGTCCTTCCTTATACTTACAATGCACCCTGCCCATGGGCCTACCATAGGGGTGACTAACATGAAGTTAAGGGAAGGTTGGAGGGGCTGGCAAGTAGGTATACCTGCGCAGCCGACGTGACAGTGCGAGACTGCACGTGGGTCTCGCAATGACCGACCCGTAGACATTCTTTTACAAGGCCGCTCCTGTGGGTGGCACAACACGTGCTGCAAGCCCACGAGCGGCATTTGTATTTACAAGCCCCGGCACTCCTGGTGCACTAGACTAGGGACTGACAGTAAACCAAATACGCCAAACATGGATACAATAGATACATCATTTTAACATAGGGAGCACTTGCGCTATGGCACTGATCAGCAGTGACACGGCGCCCAAAGCATATACCAGCAAAACATCGTAAAACAGTAGAGGCAACCAGAAAGATGGAGGAGAGACTCAAGCCAATGATGTCAGGTCTAACAGTCTCTTTTCGTGATCTCTTTGAGGAAGGGTCATAAACAGCTGGGTGCAGCCTGCTAACACCTCTTTGCGCTTCTGTGGTGGGCAATCCACCTGGAGACTGTGCTGCTGGGCAGAGCACCACGACATCCGAAGGATAGGTCAGGAAAGTGGCCTAGTTAGGATACATGAAAGGGGAACTGACCCAAATAGTTTCCAAAGAAGCAGACCTGGAATACACATCTTCCGAAAGCAAAATCAGATTAAAGATGATTGCCAAAGGCCCATTGGTGTTTGTTATTGCAACCACTTATACTGAAGTGAGGGTACTCCTCAGAGTATTCAGGGACTACTAAATAGACAAGGGTTGACATCGCATTGACAGCCAACTCCCCAGAGGCAAGGGAACATCGCCTTGAGTCCGAACTGAAGGCGGAATTACAGGACTGTCCTGGGTGCCAAGACATCCTGACTGAGCAAGAGGAAGGAAGTGCCAAGCCTGCAGGAGGTGCTGATTGTGGAAGGGACTGTCATGATTGACCCTTGCGTACAGTCAGTCTGCCCGAGACTCGCAAAGTAAGGGTGCCAAATTGATCGTGCTACTGCCGGACTGGACAATGTAATCTTTGCCACTTAGCCTCATTGTAGCTACCAAGACACCTGGGGCTGTGAGCCTGAGTTGTAGGCCTGACTTGTGCCTGGTGGTGGCCCTAGTGCCCCCCAAGTGGACTGCATGACTGTGGCACTGACCAGTTGTCAGCACCATCTATGAAGACTAAGTAGCCAGAGAGGTACTACTGGTGTGCCTTGTGTCTTTGTGTTCAAAAGGAAGACAAACTGCCTCCCAATCGCATTCAATAATACCCAGAGCGCAAAAACAATGTCCAGATTTCAAATGTCTTCATTTTGGTAGTGTAGAGTGGTAGAGTCTTATCCTTGGAGCACAGTTTGAAACTATATGATCAGAGATACTGGGGGACATTGAGATATTGTGCACAGAATTCACCCTGCCGCATCTCTTCTATATATGTTTGTATTTTGAGTGCAGCAGATTGGACCAGCCGAGGTCTCTGATCTCAGATCTTCTCTACCTATGATGATCTGGGCAAAGATCTACTGTTGATTTGGGAGAAAGAACTTACTAGTATTTCCATGGATTTTATGAATATATTGATTTAGGATGCGAATATAAAGGGTATGAAATTAATACAGGGAATTGATATATTTGAGAAGGAGATTTTAGATCTTAATTTGACTGAAGCCATGAAAAAGAACTGTACAATTCTAGAGGAGTTCCTTATTCTATATGAGGAAGACGTAAAACAAAGGAAGACAAGAAAGCTTAAGAGAGACGAGCTGGGTTACTCTAGTGTTTACATTTGCCAAATGCTTTGACCACTTGGTAAAGCAGGATATAGCTTCAGCAAGGGGTAAATCTCCCTCCTTGAATGAAAAAAGTGCAAGTTCATCCAGTAATATCTCCAGTAGTGGAGCGGATGATGCTGAGGAGGGGACATCTAATCAGCCCACAGAAAACACTTTTTGAAGAGAAGTTTTGAGGACCTGAATGGGAAACAAGGATATGACGAGGAAACGATTCTGAAAAATCAAGAGGGGTACAAGGGGAATGGAGGCACCAAAAGAGAAGAGAGGGATGCAAATGAGATCCTGGAGCAGAAACAAACATTGATCAGGGATCAGGCCATGGATGTGCAAGTAGTGAATTTATCTAGTAGTACACTAACAAAGGACAAGGTGTCTGTATTACAGAAGGGCATGAGTCTTTGCCTTACATCGAACTGTGACATTTCTGATATTAGAATTGAAATTTACAAATTTGTAAGACAGTTAAGTAAAAAAAGTTTTTGTCACTAAAACGAAGACCAATAAACAATCTACTCAGGATAGAGTTGGTTGGGATTGGTCGATCCAGGATGTTCGAGACATGGCAATGCTGTTATCCATTACAGAGTGTGAACATGACCCAATCACTATTCAAAATGTTTTGCATGATTTGGTACTATGTACCAATTTGAGTGAAGTCAGTGGTCCAAGGCAAAAATCCAAATGTATTCCCCAATTGTCAAGTGGAAATAATGTTGATTTAGTCTATAAAGCAGTGATTAATGAAATTGACAAATGGGGTGTTACATTGTTATGTAAGAAGGGTGGATATTACAACAGTAACCTTACACATGATGAACTAGAGGCACGGAAATAATTACGGTCTGATTGAATTCTTTTCTGTCTGCATATGAAATAGTGATAAATATTGGATGCTGTACTTGAGATTTTTTTGTTAAAAGACATATGTGTGAGTAGATCAGCTTTTTTAGGAAAAAGTATTGCTGAATCACTGGACGACTTTTGGAAATCAGGTTAAGATAATGCTGTTAGAAGCATGATATGCTCACAGCATGAGGAAAGTTTGCCCCTCCATCCTTAATATATAATATTATGATTTGTTATTTTTAATCAAATCCTGTTTTACTTTCTGCTCACACTGGTGATATGAGGGTCGCTTTGAAAGAGCTATGGGATTGCAACATATTTACACTGAGAAGTAACATTTCACAGTAACTCTTAAGTTTATTTTTTAGTTTTGGGTTTGTTGTATGTATGGCCTTGCGAGTTCTTTGACTGATATCTGATTTCCATACAAACTCATATTCACCGCATTGAAATTGGTTAGAACAACGATGGAATATAACTGAGATTGGGTAACATATGTTTTGTAGCCCTTGTGAAGTCAATAGTAGATTTACAGTACGATGAAACATTTGTTGGCTACAATTTTGTGCTGGATTTCTATTGGACACATGCGAAGACTGGAAATAAAGTGAAGATAATATTAATGTTTGTGGACATTTGAAATTTAGACATTGATTTGGTGCTCAGGACATTATTGAACGGGAGATTTTGAGATTAACTTGAATGTGACCTGAGAAAGTTTCAAACTGGAGAAAGCTCATTGTAAAAGATCAAGAATGTTTGCATGTATGTAACCTTTGTATAGCACTTACTACGACAATAAGGAGCACATGAAGCATTTATCCAGATGCATGGAAGCAAGGTTCACAATGAATATTGTTGGGGACCCAAGTCCCATTGCCCAATTTTGAAGATAATTTGAAAATAATTGCAGCTGCCAATAGAACAGATTGCTGCAAGTTTAAAATGTTATCCTTTTTAAGATTGGACAATACTGTTATTTTCATTGCCAAATATCAGGTTCTGCCTCCGCTGATCATATACTACCTTCTCTGCTCCTGACCTTTTGCTCATATAATGAATGCCCAGTCTGCCACTGGCCAATGTGCTCATATGTTGCCTTCTCTGCTCCTGCTTCCTCCTCTGATCATATACTGCGGACTCTGATCCTACCCACCTCTGCTCATATTCTTCCCACTTTGCTCGTTCCCCTTGTTTTCATGTACTTTTCTCTCAGCCCCTGCCCCCTTCCTCTATTCATAAACTGCCCTCACTGCCCCCTCATATACGTCCTCCCTGCTAACTCTGCTCATATACTGTTCTCTCTTCCCCTACCCCTCTCCTTATATACTGCTCTCACTGCCTTTGTCCCTTCTGCCCACAAGTTACAGCTAGTAATGTTTGATACTGGTTGTGTGTAAAATATGTCCCAAATTCCAGCGAGCAAAACCAACTTCACCCCGGAAGGCTGCAGAGGAGGTCCTTAAAACAAAAAAAGAGTTTATTTCGTGATTTTTAAGGCACAATTTTCTCACAAATTTACTCAAAAAAGTAATTGACTCTGTAAAGACACTCAAGAAATATGCCAGGAGACTATCAAGAGCCTGACAAGCCCTAATAATGAACTACATTTTTTCAAACTTTTTTTGTTGGGATCCCTTGTATCCTGAATTACTTCAAGTATGCCTAGCCCAGAATCTGGCCATGGTTTCCACCTTAACCTCATAATTATATCTGGCATGCCAGGACTTGTATTTCAAGATGGGTAACACCCTCCAAATGGTGTGAGTGCCCTTCCGCATTTTCCTGCACTTATCTTCTGTATGTCATGGGAACAGCATATTTTCAATCAAAACGCACTCAATCACATTCACTCACACTTGTTCACAATCATATACACTTTCTCTCTTCTACACTCACACTCCAATTTTTCAAATCCACTTGCAGAGTGAAATTGGGCAAATCCACTCTGCATGTGATCCACAGAAACTGCAGATTACAGGTGGTTTGTGCAGTTTCTTTGTCAGCTAAATATGATCTATAGATGTAGGAATTCCACCTTTTTCCGCATAGTCACCTCAGATTTTTTGCCTTTTTCTTGATCCTATTTTTGCTGACTTAAGAACTCTGTGGACTTTAACCATGCTAACTAGGTGTAAAGGGCCTGTGCTCCCCTTTTAAAATAGGGTTAAATTGGTTTGTTTCTAATTGAAATATTTATCTAGTTTATAAGTTCCTACTCTATGGTATACAAAATGCACCCACAGCCTAGAAGTTAACTGCCACATGTAGACTACAGCATGTATTGTGCCACCCACAGGGTGGGCCTATTGAGCATTAAATATGGCTTCATGTCTACCATTGTAACCTGCCTGCAGTAGTGTAAATCTGCAGTGCGACCTGTCAAAATAACCCTTTTTATGAGGCAAAGATCTCTCTTTTAAATATTAGTAAGTCTCCCCCATGAAGGCCCTGCAGCCCACAAACTAGGGTGCATGGTATTTAAAAGTGGGACATGTAGAAACTGAATATCACCACAACCCTACTTTGACAAGGCACCAAAACTATTTTCACTGTGACAGGTCTGACTGTCCTATCCAGAAAACCAGACTACAGATTACAATATTAATACTGTTATCTACGGTTTGGGACCAGCTAAAAAAGTAATGAAATCACAATTTCTAGTAGTTATTAAAACTGAATTAAACGGTGAAGTTAGATTTTTAGTACATATTGTGAAAGGTAATTTGCCCAGCATGCCCTTAGCCTTTTACGACCTTTGATTGACAGGTCGACCTGAATGGGCAGGGATGCCTCCTCTGAGCTAAGCTGGGCATTTAGGGTGGAGGCTGCTGCCCGTCTGGTAGGCACAACAGTGTCAAATCCTGCCTGAAAGACCTGTCTGAGGCGCATTTAAAACCTTTGCACCCTTGAAAGGGCTCAAACAATATTAGAACATATTTCTGGTTGCTAAAGAATCTAGCTTTGTCTTACTAGACTTTTCCCCATTTTTTGTGAAGGTTCCACGTGAGTTGATTATTAGTTGGGGTAGTTGCGAGACCTCACCAAGTAACTCTGTATCAGGTCCGGTTAGTTTTCTTTCTATGAAACCTTAGCTCAGTCCTGGATAGCTGTGGCACAGAGCAGTCATGCTTAACTCAAAGGAAAATCAGTTTAAAGTATTTACCACCTGAGCCAAAACAGTTAATAAGTAAACGCTCAACAAACTAAGAACCCAACTCCAATTTATAACAATAGTATATATTTGTATCTTTACATAGACACCGAAACAAAAATATGATGAAGGTAACTGGAGTAATTATTTTTGCAAGATTTTCTTGAAATACTGCTATTCACTCAACATGTTTTATAAATGGGTGCTTTTTACTTACAGCTGTGGTCTATGAGTCTTGATGTTGAGGGTCCCGGCCAAAGTACAAGATTTAGGCTGACTGTGGTGGTGAGCTGGTCAGATGCAGGGACCAGTTTGATCCCGGTCAAACTTTTACCTGTGCACTTAAAAACTTTTTAGGTTCTTCTTCTGATTGACAGGCTTGTCAGTGGGGTCCTCTGCAGCCTGAACTAAGTACCAGGAGACAGGTGAAGTCCAACAGTCTGGTAGAAGCCTTTGTTCTCAATGGGAATTCGAGGCTACCTATAGTGTATGAGCCTCTGGCTCTTTGTTAAAAACTATTATCTTTTAGCTTTTGTCTCACAATGCGCATTACTTTTTAGGAGAAAAAGTACGCTCCAGCGCCAGCCAGGGTTCCAGGGGGGAATCTTTTGGGGGCTAGGACTCAATCTCATGGCTACACCAGCTGGGTCCAGGACAAATCCAGTTGTAAATTATCAGCTTGACACTTGCAGATGCATGGCTTCTTTAGCTTTTGTCTTCCAGGAGCTTAACAGGAGGCTAGGCAACTAACCCTTGGATTCCACTCACTGGCCCTTGCCACAAGTATGAGCATGTGACTCTATCCACAACTCCAACAGCAGGAGCAGACCTTTCTCTCCAAAGTTCTGTGTTGGTTCAGCAGATGCAGTCTGTTTTGATGCAGCCTTTCTGAGGTCCACAGGTTCAGCTTCTGATCTTTTCGAGTCCAGTAGTGTTCTGAAGCTGGGAACCACAGGTGCCACTTTTTTGTCAATTTTGAGTTTATGAGTGTGGTGGACTCCCTAACAAATGAGGATAACATTCCCACGGGTAATCCTACCCACTTTTACATCAGGTCTTGAGGGATTGGCACTAACCAATCCCATGATGCATCTCTCTGCCTAATTCCAAGATGTCAGAACCTTCCTTGCCTAGGTCCGAACTATTTGCACATCCCGGAGGTGTGTCCAGTATAATGAGAAATTCCCCCAAGAAATCCCATTCTGCAATAGGTTTTCCCCGATCTCAAAGAGATCCCAGTATGCCTATCTTACACATAGGAAAAGGCAAGCCAAAATGTAACGCACATTTGCCTATGACAAGCGTTGGTCCTTTAAAGCTTGGCCATGAGAGGGCCACCGCCTTATGGCCATCCTGCCAGAAGGAGGTCACGCCTCCTTCCACCAACAGGGCTTTTGTTTCCTTTTCCTGGGAACCAGTCACAACTCTTGGCAGGAGAGCAGATAGCTGCCTCAGGTGACAACTGCTATATTTAATCAGCAACGGCAACTGGAACTTTGGGAAAGAAAGTGTTGACTTTCTAAAGTCACCTTTAGATTAAAAGTTACCTTAAATCAAACTGTAACAATATGTTGGGTTTGATGGAACAATTAATTTGGTACTTTGAAGTACTATATTTGGTGGTCCCAAATGAAGTTTTCATGCTTAGCAGCCAGGCTAGTGTAGGCCCATGTTAGCCCATGGTACTACCAGATTTACTACAGTGAAAACGACAATAGTGAGTTCTCATTGTCAAGACATGAAAAATGTCCTTGTTATTATTTAGCACCGTTCCTTATGGGCTCATCTGACCTATCTTAGGGGTGTCTTATAAATAATAAAAGGAAGGTGTGGACTTAGCAAAAGGGTTATTTTGGCATATCAAGTTGGCACTTTAAAAAGTGCCCAACTAGGCTGCAGTGATATAAAACAACAGGAGGAACCCGTATACGCATATACCCAGCTGAGGCACATGTGTGCCCCAATGTTTGCATGCACCCCCCAGTACCTGCACAGCATGGACTGCAAAGTCCATGCTGTGCTGGTACGGGCTGTGTAACTCCCATTGGGGTGCCTTTTGAAAGGCACCACCATGGGACTTGCATCACCAACTGCCTACCAGACTATAAAACAACACGTAATCTGGTGGGTGGGTAGTAGTCAGTCGACTTTGGCAGTATCAGAGCAGGGCGCTAGCATGGCGGCCCGCTTCCAGAATGCCAAAGTCATAATCAGGCTCTTAGGGCTTGTTGGTGAATAGTGAATGGCGCAAGTGAAGCATGTGAACATGGGATGGAAAAAACAGCCTATGGCCATGGAATTAACAAATATTTGGGCATGAATTAGGTACAATTTGACAAAATCATGGCATAAATATACAATCTTTAAATTCGCTGATGTATGCAAACAGAGTTTCGACTTTTGTTACTTTGAGGTCATCATCAGGACAGGTAGAACACATAGATTAAAGATTGCTACCTAAAGAGAGAAAGAATAGTGGGATATTTAGAAGTACGGCCAGACAATGATTAAGTCATTACATGTAGAAGATGAGCCATATCTGTGGTAACTGTAAGAATTCCAGTGACCTAGAAGAAATGGTAGAAAAGAAAACAGCTATTGTTAGCCCTGCATTTCGAACAATAGCATTTGCAGAATGGACTTCTCACATCAGAACGGATAGAAAACTCACACGTGAAAGGGGTGGGTATGGCCCGCCAGAAAAGTATTTTTCAGGTCTGTGTAAAAGGAAACAAAACAAAATATTTTTCAGGAAGACAACCAATAATAAATGTGCCAACCTCTCACATTTTGGAATGAAGGATTGGCTCCGAAATAAAAAACAAAAAGGTGCTTGAGCTATGTTATATTTAAAATCCACATTGCATTATAGAGGACGGCGTGACTTTAATACTCACCTGCCGGTGGGTCAGACGGTCCTGAATAGAAGCGTGTGGTAAATGCACTGTCGGCCGCTAAAGTAAATTCAGAAACCAAGCAGTAATTGCTATGGTGCATGGTGCGCTCGAGTGGTGCGCTGGTTTCAGTAATCAGATCAAAGTACAGACATTCACTTACATTGAGATCCCAGCCCAATGGGTCGTGGTTCACTATCAGCACAATGGGGAAAAAAGAACGAGGGAAGAATGAAGTCTTGTGTAATACGGGGCACATCGTAGTTCGCTGTCAGACTTACCAAGTGGAGAATCAAGATCCAGGTGCAGATCGCCATGAACGATTCAGAGTCGACTGAGTGGAGGCACAGGGGTAAAGATTTAGGTACATATTCAAGAGGCAATATCGTCGCTTTAGCAGCACTTTTCTGCCGAAAGGACGGCGAAATTTTTATCGGTATATTCACAAGCTATCGCTAACAGCAGTTAGCGACAGCTTACAGGCGAAATGGACCTTTTTCAATATATTTCAACTTCAGTCAGCGATAATTATCGCTAATGATATGCAAGGGATGCATACCCTTGCAAAATCTGGCGTTAAACCAAGATGTCCCTCTTCACAAGGGGAATCCTTAATTTAAGAGGCTATAACTGCAACTCAAGGCAGTTTTTTAAGACCAGAAAATATCTGTTCTTAAAATGGAGATAACCACTGGGGCCTCATTTCTGCAGGTTTTGTTGCTGGACCGCAGTGCAAGCAATGTTGCTGTGCTGCCCTGTCACAAAATTACAGGGCAGGACTGTGCACCATCAAAAAGACAGTGCGCATTCCTGTGCTCCAGTCATGAAAAGTGTTTCAGCGATGCGGCAAGACAGCGTTGCAACACTTCTCACTACGCCCTTCTTGCAACAGCATGCATGCGCTGTACTCACTGGACAGCTCTCCATGATGCAAGTAATGACAGTTACGTCAGGAATCCTGACTTATCTGTCTGCGTTAAAGTAACGCATTGCTGCAGTTGTGTCACAATCATGATGCATCTCCAGCAAAACATGGGGCCAGTCTATCCCTGTGGCACTGCATCACCCTTACGCCTGCCATCAGGCAAGCTCCAGGTACTGATGCAGTGCAGTTCATGAGGGGTTCCCGAATGTCGACGCAGTTGGAGATCCATCGGTGATGGTTGTGTGCTGCGGTGTCATTGTTTGGAAGCAGTAGCGGAGTGTTGGTGCTGACAGAGTTGACGAGATGTCCAACGGTGGCCTTGATCCAGCTGCGAAGGGTTGCGATGATGGCGTTGACATCCAGTGGGCAAGGGAAGACAAGATGTATCCAATTATTGTGGGTCCAGGATAGTCCGGTGTTGAAGCACCCGCTTGCGGTGGTGATGTGCTTGACCTGTGTCCTGCTATGTGGCCGGTTGATGTGAGTTGCTGCTTGCGTCTGATGCTGGTGACCTTGTCACTGGGGTTGTCCAGGGGGGACTTGAGATCACATAGAAGGATGTCGTCGGTGGATGGGAGATCCTGGGGTACAATGATGTTGTTGGACTTCCACCCTTTTGCAGGGTCATCCCTGAACTTTTTACCTTCCTACTGTATTTTGTCTGACCTGTTTTTGTTGGTTTTACGACACTGGGCACTTTATCACTGCTGATCAGTGCTAAAGTGCATATCCTCTGTGGAGGGGAGTGCCCTACGGACTGTGCTGTTCGTGTAGATCGCCGTGGGACCAGGATAACTGCCGACTTCTTGCCGGACCCGCTGCGCGGGTCCCGTTTCGACTCCTGCCTCTGTGGGGCTCATAGACTGTGAGGAACTGTTGCTTCTCAGTACCGGCAGGGCTGTGAGCAGCTTGGCAGGGACTCAATTGACCAGGAGTCCCTGCTCGTATCAGCTGAGGCCGCTCTCCCTGCCGGTCACGCCCCTGCCCTGATAAACCAGCCCTGACCCAGTCGCCTGCGGGAAACTCTGTGGAGGGGAGCGCCCTACGGACTGTGCTGTTCGTGTAGATCGCCGTGGGACCAGGATAACTGCCGACTTCTTGCCGGACCCGCTGCGCGGGTCCCGTTTCGACTCCTGCCTCTGTGGGGCTCATAGACTGTGAGGAACTGTTGCTTCTCTGTACCGGCAGGGCTGCGAGCAGCTTGGCAGGGACTCAATTGACCAGGAGTCCCTGCTCGTATCAGCTGAGGCCGCTCTCCCTGCCGGTCACGCCCCCTGCCCTAGCTCTACTTAATAGGTTGGGGTGACCGCAGCGCGGTAGCGCGCGGGAGCGCCCGGGGCTAAGCCCGGGCAAAGGGCGGGCCCTCTACGGCCCTCAAAGGCCGGATAAGGACGGGACGGGCCACCCCCCTTCCGGTTTACACAATAAAGGCATATCTACCATAAGGCAAAAACCCCTTCTATTTACCTTGTTTATATACTCTCGGATTTCTGCATACCCCACGGCACTATAGCCAATTCCCATCATGACCTCCAAGGGGGACCATACCACCGGTCAAGCGTGCGCTGGAGAAACGTATTCTTTAATAGATGATTTAAATCTTCTTTGTAAAACCAAGTATACAATACTGGAAACTCCACCCATGACCAAAAGTGCTAGCACCCCCACAGACAAGGCTACCCCATCAGATCCCTCAACATTAACTAACTTTCCCCGCAACCTGACCATGTTAACTACTGAACTTTCTCAGGTTTCCTCCGTGATACGGAACCTTAACGATGTTAACTGTGGTGGAAATAATTCCCAAATTGAAAAACAGTCTTGTACCCCATCCTGTGCTAATCCCCCAACGATTCCTTTGATTGCTGAATCCCCCCAAGTACAAACACCCCCCCCTTCTCCATTTATTACCCCTTATTGAACAAATGGTTAGTGCTATGATAGCCCCACTGTTGGAAAAAATTGTCTCTATAGGGGATAGGCTCTCTGGGATAGAGAAAGCCATTAAGTTAAACCTGCAGGCAGATAAATGTAGTGACGCCTCTAATTGCCCTAAGACATTTCCTACCCGCCCAGGTTTAAATCCGCCTGCGCAGGAAAAAACTTGTCAACCAAAATCTATTGGCCTTGGTACTCCAGGGAAACAAACAGCTAAACATCCTGTAAAAATCCCTCTTTCTTATCCGACTGCACCCAGAGCAGGCCTAATTAATGCGCACTCCATCCACTTACCACCGGAAGCGGCCCCCTACGTGTGCATCCTTGCGGGTGTACCTCCCCTTCCACCTGGCAAAATTGAGAGACAATATGATCTGCTTCATAAAACTAAATTTTGGCTGTCAAAGCATAGGCCACTGCCCCGTAATTTGTACGGAGCAATTAGGAGCGTTCGAAGGGTGGGCTGGTTGGGCTCTCTCCCCAAAGATGTGGCTGGGGATTTGGTACTTGTGCGTTTTAGAGACCAAAATATTGTACCCTATTTGAAAACCTGCCCGCCCCAAGTAAGAGATGGCCCAATATCTTTATGGGACTTACATGATTTCTATCCCATAAAACCGTGTTTCCCTCCCTGAATATCTGGATATTGGTTTCTAGTCCCGTATTATTCTGTACATAGGTTAACTTTTGGAAAGTATGTATTTAAATATTGCTGCTATTTCTACTGCACATATTAACTGATGTATTCCATCATCGTTCTTCTAACCCCTTGCCTCCTTGATCCATCCAAACTGTTAGGCATATTTCCCTTACATGTTTTAATAATTGTATCTGTTTCTTATGTGGAGTGTTCTTTCTGTTTTAATGATGCATTTAGTGATCTAAAATGTATGTTGTCTTATTATCTTGTCTACTTTTTATGGTCCTAGTGACCGAAATAAAAGTTTTTTGATTGCATATGCTCTCCCTATTGTAAATTGATGTATGGATTAGTGACTCCATGATTTACTGTCAGACCCTAGTACAGTGCACTGCAGGTGCCCAGGGCTGGTAAATCAAATGCTGCTGGTGGGCTTACAGCACTGGTGTGCCACCCACAGAAGCAGCCTGTAAAATTGTGTCTCAGGTCTGCCATTGCAGAGTATGTGTGCAGTCTGGTACTGCCATGTTGACTGGGCAAGTGCACCCACTTGCCAGTCCCTAAACCTTCCCTTTTCTGCTTATTAGTCACCCATATGGTAGGCCAAAGGACAGGGTGCATTGTAGGTTAACTGTAGGGCCTGCCCTGATGTGTGTGGCATGTCCTGATAGTGAATTACAGCCATTTTCGTTTTTCACTATTGCAAGGCTACCTGTTCTCCATAGGTCAGAATGGGCAGTTTGATTATAACACCTTATAATCCTAACTCACTCAGGGAACTAGGTAGAAATTCGAGTTTAGTATGCATGATCTCAGAAAGATAAAATACATATTTTAGTGAAGTTGGTTTTAACCTTCTGAGTTTGAAAATACCACTTTTAAAAATTAGGTATTTTCTTGTCTAACTATCCAAGCCTGCCTCTGCTAGGTTGTATATTCCTTGTCTGGAGTTTGAGTGACAGGGGCTGGGTGAGTCGGCACAGGGCTGAATAGAGCTATCTGCATGTAGACTGCACATAACTGGTTTGGACTAAGCACAGATACTCTCTGCCTCCAGAGACAAAGGATTTGCTAGTGTAAATATTGGGACCCAGACCCAAGAACTTTAGATCACTTTTGGGAAACAAGAAGAACCTTTGCTGAGTAGAGGAACCAGAGAAACTGAGGAGGAGACTATCCCTAAGCTGAGTGCTGTTCGAGGGATTGGCCTGCAGTGGTTGCCTGACTGCCAAAGAAAGGAGAAAGGACTTTGTGCTACTTTCAAATCAACTTGTCAAGGATCTCCAAGGGCCTGAGATAGAGCTTGCCTCCTGCTGAAGTCTCAGGGACAACAGACTTCACCAACCAGCTCCTCTCATTCCCTAGCTCGGAATTGAAGTGCCTGCTGTTGAGTTGGGCCTTCTGAGAGACTGCGTGTCGCTGGGAGCTGGAAGTGTGACTCAAGAGGAAGAAGCGGGTCGCCGCCACAGCCGTTGTAGTAGCTGGAGAAGAGTGTCGCCGTCGCAGCAGATGCCATTGCATCACGGAGAAGCGTGCCGCCGCTGCTGCCATCGCATCACCCGAAGCGCCTCGCATCCCCGGAGAAGAGTGTAGCAGCAGACGCCATCGCATCACCGGAGAAGAGCGTTGCAGGGCCTGTCGCGGCTCAGAAGAATCGTTGAGTCGCCGCGTGGCCGTCGGGCGTGCATGCATCGTGTTGCATCAAGAAGAAGACGCCTTTTTGTTTCATTGCACCGGATCTTCATCGCATCACGGCACTGCTGGTCACATCGCCACGGAAGCGCAGTAAGAAACCGACGCATCACCTCCCCACATGGAGAAGAACCAACGCATCCCCTACACAGCAGTAGGGACCCGACGCGTCACCGTTCTTGTGTGTAAGGAACCGACGCATCAACTTCCCTGCAACACTTTCCTTTTATAGCGTTACGCATCCAAAGGTACATTGAACTTAAAGTGTCGCATTTTACATCTAAAGAGAACTAAGCTATTTCTAAAATTTTTAAGTACAGTGTTGTGGATTTCTGTCGTTTATGGTCTTGTGTTAAGCCTATTTAAAAGTACTTATTTTTATACTACAACTTGTGTGGTGTCCATCTGTAGTGTGGTCACTGGGTTACTGTATGTGTTCACAAATGCTTTACACACTGCCTCTGAGTTAAGCCTGCCTGCTTGTGCCAAGCTACCAAGGGGGTGAGCAGGGGTTATTTTAGGAGTGCACCCCCTTACCATGACTAGACGCAAGGGTCTCTGTTTGGACAAAGGAACCCACCTCTGCCAACTAAAGACCCCCAAATCTAACAGAGGACAACAATGGTTTTGAAAATGGGGTTCCAATGTCCTGGGGTCCTGCACATGAGTGTGCCAGAGTGGATGTGTTTGGGCTTTGTCCGGATCTGGGAGTTGAGGTGGTCCATGCTCACCCTTGGGTCATTAGAGTGCGTGGTCAGTTGGTTGCAATTTGTTTTTTCTTTCTTTCTTCTTCCTTTGATGGTTTTGCACTGGGACCACCTATTAATGTACTACTTAAAACCCAGGTCCCAGTGACTATTTTGGGTATACCCCCCTTTCCTGTACCAGGTAAAGATAAGCATCATCTTTGGCCTGACATCACTGAAGCCCTCCCACTGACTGAAGGCGGGGCACCTGGATGGAATGCAGTGCCATGCACATAATGCACTTTCTACCACTGACAGCCAATTAGCTACAGATGAGCCATGACTAAAAAAGATCTGCTTGATATAGAGCTTCTTTCTTGAGTGGAAGGACATAGAAGGTCCTGGAGACTGAGGACAGTATGCCTGTACCAGTATCTCATTGGCAACTAAACATTGCCTATAGCCAGCCCATGTGAAAGTTCTCCCCTTTATCTGGAGCATGGCGAAGGTCACACTTACTGAATGAATGGAACTGCTGCAAAGGGAAACCAAGAACCAGTTACCCCTGGACATTTTGCTGTAGATCTGAATTTGTCGGTAGTCACCTGCATTTGGTGGGATGCCTTAGGGGTCAACCTGAAGATCTGGCTTCTTTTTATAGTCTCTATATTTTCAAAAGGAATATACGTTGTACTAGCAGGTAACTCATTTTTAACAACAGTAACACTTCCAAAAATATTATATATTAAAGAAATCAGTTGGGGACATTGCTTTATTTCAGTGCTGAAAAAAGGAAAGAACTGGTTTTCCATTGTGGATGTTTTTAAGAACCACAGTTAACACATTGCATTGAGTTTGCTTCCAAAAACTGCCTTTTGATTAAAAAGCAATCTAGTTGGTTTTCAAAAACTCCTTATCACTATACCATATTCTCTTATTTAAATGTCCCTTTGTTAAATTCTTACCTTATTAACTTACTTAGAACGATATTGTGCTGTATGTCTTAGTTGAATTGATGTTTTAGTTGGATGTCACTCATGAATTGCAGACATTTCTCTTGAGGTACTTTTCTGCCTAAGCCATCTGTCAAAGGTGAATTAAGTATTACTGATAGAAACCATAGAAACCAGTTTACCCAGTAGGTGCAAGATAATCTGGGCTTAATGGAACTTCCTCATCGCAGCCACTGACGATATCAGAGCCCTGCTCGACAACGGGGAAACAGCAGCCCTCATCCTCCTGGACCTCTCCGCAGCGTTCGATACTGTCTGCCACCGCACCCTAGTACAACGCCTCAACAACATCGGAATCCAAGAGAAGGCACTGGAGTGGGTCATCTCGTTCCTCGCCGGAAGAACCAAGAGAGTCCGCCTCCCCCCGTTCAGATCCGAGGCCACCAAAGTCATCTGCGGCGTACCGCAAGGGTCATCACTCAGCCCCACCCTCTTCAACGTCTACATGAGCCCCCTCGCAGCCATCGCACGCCAACACAACCTCAACATCATCTCCTACGCCGATGACACCCAGCTGATCCTCTCCCTCACCAACGACCCAGCCACCGCCAGAACCAACCTACACGAAGGGATGAAAGACGTAGCTGATTGGATGATGAACAGCCGCCTGAAACGGAACTCAGACAAGACGGAAGTCCTCATCCTTGGATCATCACCCTCTGCCTGGGACGACTCCTGGTGGCCCCCTGCCCTGGGCAGCGCCCCCAAACCAACGGACCACGCACGCAACCTGGGCTTCATCCTGGACTCCTCCCTCTCGATGACCAGACAAGTCAACGCCCTCTCATCATCGTGTTTCAACATCCTGCGCATGCTCCGAAAGATCTTCCGATGGATCCCCACCGAAACCAGGAAGACGGTCACCCAGGCACTCGTCACCAGCCGACTGGACTACGGAAACACCCTCTACACCGGAACCACAGCCAAACTGCAGAAAAGACTCCAACACATCCAGAACGCCTCCGCACGACTCATCCTGGACATCCCCCGACACAGCCACATCTCCGGACACCTGAGAGACCTCCACTGGCTCCCCGTCAGCAAGAGAATCACCTTCCGACTCCTCACCCATGCACACAAGGCCCTCCACGACCTGGGCCCCAGGTACCTCAACAACCGCCTGACCTTCTACACTCCCACCCGCCAGCTACGATTGACCAGCCACGCCCTCGCCACCGTTCCACGCATTCGAAGAGCCACCATGGGAGGAAGATCCTTCTCCTACCTGGCAGCCAAGACTTGGAACTCCCTCCCCATCCACCTCCGTCTTACCCAAGACCACCTCTCCTTCAGGAAGCAACTCAAGACCTGTCTGTTCGAGCAGTAGCGGACCCCTCTCCCCCAAGCGCCTTGAGACCCTCCGGGTGAGTAGCGCGTTATACAAATTTCTTGATTGATTTATTTATTTGCAGATCTCATATAAAATGTGCCTCTCCCTCAAACTTATCAGTCTAGTTAACCAGAGATCTAATGCAAGACCCTGCAGCCCTTGCATGGTGGGGTGGCAACTTTTTAAGGGCTCTACATCATTCAGAGGGAGCCTATTCTGTCCCACGGTCGACTAATATCTGTGAGATGTGTGAGAACCATGGACCCCATTTCACATTATGCAGGAGGACTTCATATTTTTACTTTACTGTAGTTAATTACAGTAAAGTTCAGCGACCTTTAAATATATAATTATTTTATAGGGATTTTTCATTATGTACAGTTTACTGATGTACATTGCAGTGAAGTTCTAAAGTTACTTATGGTAACGTTACTTTCAGAATGGCAGGGAGGATGAAAAGACACATGAAGTGTTATTCAGTAGCGACAACTTATTTGCAAATGAGAAGTGGCCCATATGTCATTGCTGACTGGGGCCCCATAAATTGGTCAACTCCTACATGATATCTTTAATTCCCTGATGTATGGTACAAGGTGTAACCAGGTCCTGTAAGTTAAATGCCAATAGTGTACTGAAACAGTTATTGTGCCATCCACTACAAGGGCACTGTAAACATGGCTACCATCCTGCAATTGTAACCGGACTGCAGCAGTGTAAATACTGCATTTCGACTTCTAAAATAAAACATAATATTAATGAGTCACCCCTACATATGCCTTATAGCCCATAAGGCAGGATGCATGGTATTTAAAGGTGGGGTGTTGGGTCATCCGTGAACTTTTTGCCTTCCTCCTATATTTTTTCAGACCTGTTGTTGGCTGTTTTATGACTCTGGGCACTTTACCATTGCTGATCAGTGCTAAAGTGCATATGCTCTCCCTGTTGTAAATTGATGTATGGATTAGTGACTCCATGATTGGCTGGTTTGGTTTACTTGTCAGACACTAGTACAGTGCACTGGGTGTGCCCAGAGCTTGTAAACCAAATGCTGCTGGTGGGCTTGCAGCACTGGTTGTGCCACCCACAGAAGCAGCCGGTAAAAGTGTGTCTCAGGTCTGCCATTGCAGAGCTTGAGTGCAGTCTGGTATTGCCATGTTGACTGGGCATTCCCAAACCTTCCCTTTTCTTCATATCACCCCTACGGTAGGCCCAAAGGCAGGGTGCATTGTACGTATAAGGTAGGACAGGCCCTGATGTGTGTGGCATGTCCTGATAGTGAATTACAGCCATTTTTGTTGTTCACTATTGCAAGGCTACCTATTCCTCATAGGCCAGAATGGGCAGTTTGATTATTACATCTTATAATCCTAACTAACTCAGGGAACTAGGTAGAAATTCTAGTTTAGTATGCCTGAACTCAGAATGATAAAAAACATCTTTCAGTGAAGTTGGTTTTAACCTTCTGTGTTTGAAAATACCACTTTTAGAAAGTAGGCATTTTCTTGTCTAACTATCCAAGCCTGCCTCTGCTAGGTTGTGTATTCCTTGTCTGGAGTTTGAGTGACAGGGGCTGGGGGATTCCAGGAGACAGGGTGAGTCAGCACAGTGCTGAATAGAGAAATCTGCATCTAGATGGGTGGGAGGAGTTGCACCTGGGACCTGAATAGGGCTGTGCCTTCCCTCCACAATGCTGGCTCCACCTCGTGTGGTGCATCTGATGTCTCGCCCTGCACTGTGAAAGGAAAGAAGGAGTCATGTCAACAGAGTGCTCCAGCACTGACCAGAACTGGTTTGGACTAGGCAAAGGCCTCTTTGCCTTCAGCGAACAAAGAGAAACTATGTATAAAAGAGGGGACCCAGACCCCAGAATTATAGATCACTTTTGGACAACAAGAAGAACCTTTGATGAGAAGTGGAACCAGAGAGACTGAGGAGAGATTATCCCTAAGCTGAAGTGCTGCTTGGGGGATTGGCCTGCAGTGGTTGCCTGACTGCCAAAGAAAGGAGAGAGGAACTTTGTGTGCACTTTCATCAACTTGTAAGGCTCTCCAAGGGCTTGAGAAAAGAGCTTGTCTCCTGTTGAAGTCTCAGGGACAAGAGACTTCACCCACCAGCTCCCCAAGAGTTCTTTTGAAGCGCCTGCAGTTGTGCTGGGTTTTTTGAGGAACTGCGCATCGCAAGGAGCTGGAAGCATGACTCACGAGCAAGAAGTGTGACTCCGAACTGCAGCTGCTGCTTCAGAACACGAGAGCGCCTAGCATCGCCAGAGAAGAGGATCAACGTCGCAGCAAATGCCGCCGCGTCATCAAGAAGCGTGTCGCAGGGCCTGTCTTGGCCCCCAATAACCGCTGAGTCATTGCAGGGCCCCTGAAGCGACTTGCGTTGCCAGAGAAGAGGATCGACGTTGCAGCAGATGCTGCCGCATCACCGGGAAGCATGTCGCAGGGCCTCTCGCGACTCGCATCATTGTTGAATCTCTGGAAAAGAGGATCAACGTCGCAGCAGATGCCGCAGCATCACCGGGAAGCATGTCGCAGGGCCTGTCATGGTCAGCATCCTATCACACCAAGAAGAAGATGACATCTTTATTTCTTTGCACCAAATCTTCATCGCATCACAGCGTTGCTCGCCGCATTGCCACGAAAGCACAGTAAGAAACCAAAGCATCACTTCCTCTCGCAGAGAAGAACCAACGCATCACTGTCCCCCACACAGAAGTAGGGAACCGTCACCTCACCATTCTTGCGTATAAGGAACTGACGCATCACCTTCCCTGTAACACTTTTGTTGTATTGCGTTATGCATCTTAAGGTACATTGACTCAAAGTGTCACATTTTAAGATCTAAAGAGAACTAAGCTAATTCTACCATTTTAATTACAGTATTGTTGATTTTTGTCGTTTGTGATCTTGTGTTAAGTCTATATAAAATATACTTCTTTTTAATATATAACTTGTGTGGTGTCCATCTGTAGTGTTGTCACTTGGTTTCTGTATGTGTTCAAAAATGCTTTACACACTGCCTCTGAGATAAGCCTGTCTGCTTGTACCAAGCTACCAAGGTAGTGAGCAGGAGTGTACCCCCTTACCCTGACTAGACGCAAGGGTCCCTATCTGTCTCAGGTACCTACCTAAGCCAACTAGAGACCCCCAAATCTAACATTGGTGGTCAGCGGTGAGGATTCTGGACTTGCATTTGTGCCTCATGCACAGTGATTGGTGAACACTACTAGTGAGTGCAGAAAAAAACGCAACCACATACTTTTGGTAGATTGTTTTTCCTGGGATTTTCTATTTTTGCAAAGAACTGCCAAGTTTAACCACCATGAGTAAAACAGCATCCATAGCATCTGTTGATTGTGATTGGGAAGAGGAGAGACTAGAATGCTACAACTTAAGACAGCTTAAGCATTTCTGAAGAATATTCAAAGTTTCAATGATCGGTCTCTACAAGAAGGATGAGTACCAAAAGGCGCTGAGCGCCTGGGTCGAAGCAAGGAATACCCCTGAGGAAGGGGCTGAGAATGCAGATGAGCAGCTGGAGGAGCTATTTGGTCCAGAGAGGAAGAGAGTACCCTACCCGGCAAGTAGCAGTGTCTCTGCCAAGAGCCTGTCCCCAGAGGAGCTGGCAGACAGGAAGGAAAGCAGGATGCACGAGATGGAGCTTGCCAAGCTCAAATTAGGTGGGCAACTGGAGTTAGAAAATAGGAGATTTGCCCTAGAGGCAAAGAAATTGCAGTTTGAGCATGAGTTGAGTATGAGGGAGCTTGATTTGGAGCTCAAGAGGCTTGAGGCCATGAGTGTCTCAGCCCAGCAACAAGACATTTGGATAGCTCAGGAATTGAGCTTTGCTGAGTTGGAGGTGAAATCCAGCTCAGATGGTGGCAGCAAAATTGAATTTTCTAGTGCTGAGGGAGTAGTACACACACCCAGAGATGTGGGGCGTAACTTGAAGGGGTTTAACATACACCAGGAGGTTCGAGGAAATGAGGTAGTTCCAGTAGTGCACAGTGTCCCTGAGGGGAATAGGGTAACTGGCACAGGGGTTCATGGTCCTAGTGGTGGGAGGGATACTCTACTGACTCTAGATGAGAGGTGCAGGAAGAGGGGTTCCCCCAAAGTTAAAGTCCTGGTATGTGAGTGTAAAGACCACCCAGAAGAGTGTGGTTTGAGTGACATTGACAATCAGATACTGTCTTGCCAATCTCAGGAGTACAAGTGCGAGGCACTGGATGGTGAGGTGAGGGATAGTTTGGTTAACACCTGTGGGGGGCTGTGTGATCCAATTGTGGGAGAGCATATTGTAAGTTCCTGTTTTCCAGAGCTTTGCCAACACCTAGTGGAGAGTGAGTTCTCTGACCCCAGGGAGCTCACATGGGAGGCAGACCTTTTGGTGGATTCCAGAGGGTCTGGAGAGGCATGGGGGTGTGATACTGTGGGGAGTGGCTCAGGTATCGTCCACCCCACAGTGGTTAAAGTGGTACAGAGTAGCCCAGCTTCGTCCCGTTGTAGTGGGAGGGGTGTAGGGGCTCACGTCCTGTTTCAGTGGAGAAGGAGTGAGTGTGGGGCTGCATGTTCCAAGGTGGCCGAAACCCAGTCTCAGAGCCTGGATGGCTCTTTAAGGGAACACCAGGTGGGGAACCTAGGCGTCCTGATGGGCCGCCCGTTGAGGGGGTCCCCTAGTGTCTGGTGAACTGGGAGTGTCTGTAAGCAGGCCTCCATCAGTTCTGGTGTCTGGCAGTACTGCTCCTAAGTGGAGGGTGCAGAAGTCCAGACTGAGGGGTGAGAGGGTTAAAGAGTCCCCCATGGAAGACCCAGTGGGTCAAGGGCCAGCCAGTAGGGCTGAGTCACCAGTGAATGACCATGGTGACACCATTTCTGTCCTGGGGGATCTTCGCGCACTGTAAGATGGACAGGGGTGGGGAGATCTGCGCCAGGCAGACTATCACACAACACATGAGTCATGTACTACCCTCGGGGGGGCATATGTGCTTCCAATGATGTCCTGGTATGCTGGGCAAGTGTTCAACCACAGGGGTTGGTCCCTGGGTTGGGAAGCCAGGTTCAGGGGTTGTCTGACCTGAAGGAAGGGGCAACTGTAATCAGTGTCCTGACCAATGTAGCTTATAGGTGTACCACTCCAGGTGGGAGGGTACAGCACTCTGGAAGGGGTTGCAGAGGGAGGGCATCCTCACCTCTGACCCCGGTTCAACTGGAGGGTTTAGACCCTAGGTGGGAGGGCCAGGTTCAGGGTGTCCTGCCTGACCTGGAAGCCCAGTTGCAGGATAGGACCCCTGAACTGGTGGGCAAAATGTGCAGGACACCTGCTACTCACCCTGACAATTCTGGAAGGGGGTACTGCTCCAGGTGGGAGGGTACAGATTCCTAAGGAGGAGGACAGGGTGTGGTAGAGCCCATCTCAGTCTCTTGTCCAGCCACCGGGTACAGGCCTGGGGTTGGTGGGTCAGTGTCAGGATGTCATACTGGACCTGACAGGAGGGAGGGTGGACAAAGGGGGCCAAGCACCTGGGATTTCGGCCCGCTCTCTGATGCCACAAGAGGTTTGAGAGCCCTGAGAGGCATAGGACCTGGCTCTCATCCCTGACTACTGTCAGTGGCCACCGTGGCTTGCTGTCTGTCTGTTGGGACACACCTGTGAGCAAGTTATGGTTAGATGCTGCACAGGTGGTGTCCACGGGTGACGAGGAGGGTTCCCCATGGATTAGCTTGGTGGGCCCTGAGAGTATGCGTAATAGAAAGAGAGGGGCCCCTTCGAACACCCAGTGCGACTGGGGCACTATAACAGTGTAAAATAGCAAAATCCCAATGGGTAAGTTACTCATCAATGATCCACATTCACTCAATGAATCTCAAAATATCCTTCATTCCATTCGCTCACATAGAATATACTAAAAACCTATTACTATATGTACCTCAAAGACCAATGAACTCAATTATTATGTAATTTATTTGGTTACAGGTTCGTATAAAATCTCACATTAAAAGCTGAAGTACAGCTGTACAAATTGATAAAAACACTGCAAAATATTGATAATCACAAATAAATACAAAAGCATAGGTTAAACATACATGAAGAGAGTATTACACCAGACCTATACACTTGGTCTTAGAGAGCTACACATCCCCTATTTCGCTATATGATAAATACATTACTTGACAACATTTGTATATTTTTTGCCATTCAAGTAGTGCGCGGCAAGGGGGTTGTGTATTAGTTAGTGTGCGTCGACGCGTTTCGATGGGTTCTCAGTTTATTCCATCTGTATCAAGACCAAAAGATCTCTCTCATTTGACATGATACAGTTGTGAATAGCAATGCACCTTCTATTTACAAGGTTAGCTATTGTGTTGACACCACGGCTTCTATTGCCCAATTCAGCCTAGCTATTGGCCTGAAGTGATATTCAAATGCCTTGTTGTAGGGGGAGTTCTATGCACTGTTGATAGATATTGGCTCCACTACTATTTTCTTCTTTGCACGTGTTTATTATTTTAGCAATTCAACCTCAAAATGCGAGCGCGAAGGGCCTCCTTCTGTCGAGGTACCGTCTGCTTCCTCCTTTTGTATTTTTGGGGATAGCCTGGAACTGGTTGGCTCAAAAATTATTCTTGATAGGCTCAGTGTCTCAGACATCTGATTTCTGCATGCAGTCCAGTTCCTTCTCGGGGTAACGAGAAGGAACTGGACTTCATGCAGAAATCAGATATCTGTTCACAACTGTATCCTGTCAAATGAGAGTGATCTTTTGGTCTTGATAAAGATGGAATAAACTGAGAACCCATCGAAACGTGTTGACGCACACTAACTAACAGTGGTGGCTGGTGACATTTGAAAGTGGTGGTTGTAAACTTTATCGGAGTGCACCGTGGCGAGCGAACCCAAACATCTTAAGCTTCTCCCCCGAGAAAATTTTGAAAAATAGTGGGTAAATATGTGCATTTTCAAGCAAATTTGAGAAGCAAGAAGCAATAGTTAAAGTGCAGTTATTACATTAATAAAGGGATGTCATATTTCCCTCTGCCTTTCATTAAGTCTGTAAGGAATTAACCCGGAGGTGAGTTTGAGTCCTTCCCCTTTTTACTTTTATCAGTCTATTACAAAGGCAGTGATTACGTTTTTAATAAGCTCAAACATTCCATCCATAAACTCCCTCCTTTTCTTTCCTACCCTATTTGCGTAAATCCTCGGAAAGGTGAATTCCTGTTAGTGCAACAGTCTACTGTCAAGCAGGCTTTCAAACTACAAGCAGTTTAAAGATATATGAAAGGTCTGCATCTAGGAAAACCCGAATACAGTTGTCAGGATACAATGCACCAAAGAACAGGAAGCCCTGTGTAGCGAACGAGTGTGAGGTGTTTGAATAGCAAATGACTCCAACTTCCTGCCATGCTGGGTATATATATGCAGAGATTAAAGTGCGTTAGCGAACCTTATGCTTGAAAGCTGTGACCGTGAGCTATAGACCCCATATGCACAGCATGCGAGGGCAGAGGGATGTGGTTCCTGACATTTTCTCAAATACTCGGAGCATTAGAGTTACCCATATTGCACAGGACAGAGAGAAAGGAGAATGACGGAGAATGGGTAATAATCACACCATCCTAAAGCAAAGTAACTTGTGGCATGCAACACTTTACAGTTCTCTTAAAGTGCCAGCTTGTATAACTTTACAATGCAAGCTCCAAGCACTCGGATTTCTATTTGTACAGGTTTTGCCACTAGTACACACATATAATATTGGGTTTCCCTGAGTGTATTTACTTTTTAAATCGGAAAAATACGAAAAGTAGTTCTTCTTTTGTGTAACTAACTCTCCTTGCTATCGATCATCACTGCTAGGCCAACATCTTTGCGCAGCAACACTACTGCAAGTTGAATTAAAAAAGAATGAGATTTCCATTTAAAAAAACAAAGGTGCACCTGCTTGGATTGCAAATGTGAATATTTTCAGAATGTCTGTTTGTGTGCATTATACTGGACTGCATATGGTGCTAGAATATGGGCAGCATCTGAATTAGAGTGTACCAACGTAATTATTTTTAACATAAAACAAAAACATAAATATTAATAACGATAAGCATACATATGGAAAAAATACATAAATGTAACAAAACAAATACATAATACAAGCAGTATCCCTACTTATGAACTAATTGGAAGAAATCATGTGGCTCCGGCTGTTTTTCTTTATCTTGGCTCTACTTTATATTTCATGTCAAGCTGATTCAGGGTTGTAGAGCCTTCTTCAAATAGTGTCTGCTATCAGCACCCACAGAAAATTCAAGATTTAACATCTTTCATGAACTGATATGTCCCCAGGTAAGTTACACGGCTCAGCAGATTCCAATGCTTTCTAATTCTAAAATTAGTATATCTTAGCTTCATTAAACTACGTTTAGCCTCGGATTTAGTACACACTCAGAAAATGGACCTGAACATATTCCAATCAATCCCCATAAAACCTACCTCCTAAATACTGGACTGACAAAAAACAAGGGGGCATATTACCTAGAAATAGCGATATTTATCGTTAAGCAGGGTTAGCGGGAATAATTTTATCGCCGCGCTATGACGATTTTTATCGCTGAAATACCTTGCTATCATCAAGGTTTATCTCAGAAACAATAGAAATGATTCGAAATACGTGAATATCGCTGGAAATACAGCGATATTCACACATTATCGTGACAATGCTGTTAGCGATGTTATCCACCTTCCCTTGGATAACATGGTTAAGAACTGCTCTGGGCAGGTGTTAGCTTTTGGAGATATTCGCGCTTAGCGCGAATATTTCCAAAACTAGGCCTTCGCAGGTAATAGGAGATAGCGATGTTAGCGACTGTTTTCAGTCGCTAACATCTTGGCACGCCCACTTTGCATGTCATTAGCGATACATATCGCTGACATGCAAAGCGGGCTCCAAGATGCTCGCTATCGCCTATTAGCTGTCGCTAACTGGTGTTAGCGACAGCTTGGTAATATGGCGATCAAATTATGGCTGCTTTAGAGGGAAAAAGTCCTGCTAAAGCAGCGATAAGGGCCCTTGGTAATATGCCCCAAGATGTGCAGCGTAAAGGAAGCTCGATCTCCTCACACCCCTACTCCACAACAACGTTTGCATACACTTCCCTCAGATCATTGCTGCGACATGAAAAGCCTGTAGTACTCACACACACACACAAATGCCGCATCTCATCGCTATTAGCATTTCATGTTTTTATTAAGTCTCGAGGTGCTCTGCAGCTTTCAAAAAGTGTCCTCTTGGCGCTTTACAACCCATGTAAACTGAATGCACAAATTCCTGTGGCAGCAAGCCTTGCTTATTAAAGTAGCCTGAGGGGTGTGACACTGTGAGATCGCGTGATTGTAAGATACTAGTCTGTTTTTGTTAAACATGTTTGAGCTGCATTTGTTTTTGATTGTTGGAAATCATGGAGTCTCAGCCGGCTTACATCACCAAATTATGCTTATGCAGGCCCATGGCAGGGCCTACTACCACCGCGTGACAAAGCAGCACTGCAGTGCACAGACACTCATCAAGGCTGTAATAATGGCCAGAACAGAACTGCTGCTGACTTTATTACTAGTTTGGAGATGCACGAGACACCACTACTGACTTTGGTGTCTCTCTCTCTCTCAGGTCTCCAAACTAGTAAAGTTAAAGTGAAGTCACTGTCAGCTCAGCGGCAGCTGCTGACTGTGCTCTAGTCTCCTCTGACCACAGTGCGGTGGTCACCATCAGAGTACAGAGCAGTCGGGCCACACAAGACAAGATTCAGTGACTCACTGGCTGCTGCCTGTCAGTGAGTCACATCAAATAAATCAATCATGTCCCACTCACTCATACTCACTCACTGTAGAGTCAAGTGTGTGCACCAGTGTCTGTCGATCCTTTTTCCCCGAGGGCGAGTGCCGTGGCAGAGTCAGAGTCTGTCTGAGTGACTGACTGCACTCGCTCAGCCTCAAGATCGATGATCGATGAGGTCCGGATCCGGAATGAATGCAAGACACAAGCCGAGCCCCTAGAGAGAGAGAGAGAGAGAAGAGAACGTCACTTAAGGCAGCGGCGCCCGTGTCCCGAAATGGACAATCACTGCATGGCTTCACATGAAGTCATACGGTGATTGGCAATAAAGTGTGGCCGAGGGAGTGTGCCACCACCCACGCGCGGCATCCAATAATGGATTGCCTGCGGTGGACCAGCCAATCCCGGTGCTGCATGCAGCGCCAGGATTGGCTAGGGGGGGCGCATTTACTACTCGCCCGTTCAACCCCGTTTTTAG
Source organism: Lissotriton vulgaris (assembly GCF_964263255.1). NCBI lineage: Eukaryota > Metazoa > Chordata > Amphibia > Caudata > Salamandridae > Lissotriton > Lissotriton vulgaris. Next base: position 503,117,429 of record NC_141687.1, on the reverse strand, counting down.
CGGCCCGGCTGCTGGGACCCCCCTTGGTCCCTCTCTATGGGGAAGGTAGGGAGGTAGACTACGCGCATGCTCGGGCTAGTTTGAGCCCAAAACTTCACATGCGCAGTACTGCTGCAGCTGAGTGTGGACTGTCACTCAAGCTGTAGCAGCCCATGCAGCCCCACCCCTTGCGCACTCCCGATTGAGTCGAGTGTGTCCCGGCGGATTCCCAGCCAGTAGCGATGCGGCGCTATAACATGATTCGAGGAGGTTAGAGATAGAATTATAATTGCCAAAAATATGATGGTGCGTCCATGAGGCTTAGTGGGCCTACCCCCCTACGCCCCAATGGACGCACCGCGCCTGCTAACTAATACATAACCCCCTTGCCGCGCACTACTTAAACGGCAAAAAATATACAAATGTTGTCAAGTAATGTATTTATCATATAGCGAAATAGGGGATGTGTAGCTCTATAAGACCAAGTGTATAGGTCTGGTGTAAAACTCTCTTCATGTATGTTTAACCTACGCTTTTGTATTTATTTGTGATTATCAATATTTTGCACTGTTTTTATCAATTTGTACAGCTGTACTTAAGCTTTTAATGTGAGATTAGTAATAGGTTTGTAGTATATTCTAGGTGAGCAAATGGAATGAATGACATTTTAAGATTCATTGAGTGTATGTGGATCATTGATGAGTAACTTACCCATTGGGATTTTGCTATTTTACCCTGAGAGTATGGACAGAGGGATTCCAATAGGTTCAGATTGGCGGAGAACTGGAGTAAGCCCCTGCAGTTGCGGGCCAGGTCCAGATTTTATCGCCCAAAGCAGGGAAGTCCATCAAGGTAGTGATTGGTCTACCCTGCGTTTTGGCTGGAAGGTGTTGTGTTGGACTTAGCCCTTTTTGCAGGGTCATCCCTGAACTTTTTGTCTTCCTCCTATATTTTGTCTGACCTGTTGTTGGCTGTTTTATGACTCTGGGCACTTTACCACTGCTGATCAATGCTAAAGTGCGTATGCTCTCCCTATTGTAAATTGATGTATGGATTAGTGACTCCATGATTGGCTGGTTTGGTTTCCTTGTCAGACCCTAGTACAGTGCACTGAGTGTGCCCAGGACTTGTAAACCAAATGTTGCTGGTGGGCTTGCAGCCTTGGTTGTGCCACCCACATACGCAGCCTGTAAAAGTGTGTCTCAGGTCTGCCATTGTAAAGCCTGTGTGCAGTCTGGTACTGCCATGTTGACTGGGCAAGTGCACCCAGTTGCCAATCCCTAAACCTTCCCATATCAGACACTCCTATGGTAGGCCCATGGGCAGGGTGCATTGTAAGTATAAGGTAGGACAAGGCCTGACGTGTGTGGCATATCCTGATAGTGTATTACAGCCATTTTCGTTTTTCACTATTGCAAGGATAGCTATTCCCCATAGGCCAGAATGGGCAGTTTAATTATTACATTTTCTAATCCTAACTGACTCAAGGAACTAGGAAGAAATTCGAGTTTAGTATGCTTTAGAAAAATAAAATGCATATTTTAGTGAAGTTGGTTTTAATCTTCTGTGTTTGAAAATACCACTTTTAGAAAGTAGGTATTTTCTTGTCAAACTATCCAAGCCTGCCTTTGCTAGGTTGTGCATTCCTTGTCTGGAGTTTGAGTGACAGGGGCTGGGGGATTCCAGAAGACAGGGTGAGTCAGCACAGTGCTGAATAGGGAGATCTGCATCTAGATGGGTGGGAGGAGTGGCATTGAGGACCTGAATAGTGCTGTGCCTTCCCTCCACAATACTGGCTCCACATTCTGTGGTGCGCCTGATGTCTCTGCCCTGCACTGTGAAAGGAACTAAGGAGTCATGTAAACAGAGTGCTCCAGGACTGACCAGAACTGGTTTGGACTAGGCAAAGGCCTCTCTGCCTTCAGAGAATACAGAGAAACTGTATATAAAAGAGGGGACCCAGACCCCAGAATTTTAGATCACTTTTGGACAACAAGAAGAAACCTTTGCTGAGGAGCGGAACCAGAGAGACTGAGGAGAGACTATACCTAAGCTGAAGTGCTGCATGGGGGATTGGCCTGCAGTAGCCTTACTCCCAAAGAAAGGAGAGAAGAACTTTGTGTGTACTTTCATCAATTTGTAAAGATCTCTGAGGGCTTGAGACAAGAGCTTGCCTCCTGTTGAAGTCTCAGGGACAACATACTTCACCCACCAGCTCCCCAAGAGTTCTTTTGAAGTGCCTGCAGTTGTGCTGGACTTTTTGAGGAACTGCGCATCGGAAGGAGCTGGAAGCGTGACTCAAGAGCAAGAAGCGTGACTCCGAACTGCCGCTGCCGTTTCACAACACAAGAGCGCCTCGCATTACCGGAGAAGAGGATCGACGTCGCAGCAGATGCCGCTGCATCACCGGGAAGCGTGTCACAGGGCCTGACGAGACTTGCATCATTGTCGAAGCACCGCGCATCACCGGAGAAGAGGATCAATGTCACTGCAGACGCTGCCGCATCTCCGGGAAGCATGTTGCAGGGCCTGTTGCGGCTCGCATCATTGTCAAAGCACCGCGCAACGCCGGTGAAGAGGATCGACGTCGCAGCAGACGCCATGGCATCACCTGGAAGCGTGTTGCAGGACCTGTCGCGGTCTGCATCGTATCGCACCAAGTAGAAGACAACATCTTTATTTCTTTGCACCAAATCTTCATCGCATCACGGCGTTGCTCGACGCATCGCCATGGAAGCACAGTAAGAAACCGACGCATCACCTCCCCTTGCAGAGATAAACCAATGCATCACCGTCCTCTATGCATTCGTAGGGAACCGACGCATCACTGTTCTTGCGTGTAAGGAACTAATGCATCACCTTCTCTGCAACACTTTCGTTGTATTGTGTTACGCATCTCGAGGTACATTGACTCAAGTGTTGCATTTGAAGATCTTAAGAGAACTAAGCTAATTCTACCATTTTAAGTACAGTATTGTGGATTTTTGTCGTTTGTGGTCTTGTGTTAAGTCTATATAAAAGACAGTTATTTTTAATAAACAACTTGTGTGGTGTCCATCTGTAGTGTTGTCACTTGGTTACTGTATGTGTCCACAAATTGTTACACACAGCCTGTGAGATAAGCCTGTCTGCTCATGACAAGATACCAAGGGGGAGAGCATGGGTTATTTTAGGAGTGTACTCCCTTACCCTGACTAGACCCAAGAGTCCCTATTTCTCACAAGTACCTACCTATGCCAACTAAAGACCCCCAACATGGGGCATGTAGAAAGTTAATGTTAAACATGTCCTTAGCAGTGGCCAGCATCTAAAAGCTATTTTCAATGTAACAAGTCTGGCTATTCCATAGATGAACAGTGGGATGCACTATTACATTTATTAATGCTATCTTTGGCTAGAAAAGACCTAGAAACATCAGTTCTCTCCGTAGTATTTACTAAAAGGCCAATTGAATGGTGAAGTCAGATTTTTTTATTAATAATATTATTAACATTTAGGAAAAGGTACTTTTAGAAAATTTCCTTTTCTCTGCCTGGAATCTCTGGTAGCTACTTTGCATTAGCTCCTACTGCAGCCCTCTTCATGCTCAAGCCATGAACAAGATGTGAAAAATGTTCCCAGAGCTAAAACAAAGGCCTGGGAGTGGGGAGGTATTTATTTTGCTCTGGCAGAGTGACCACTTGGACTGTGCTCAGGAACTTAATTTACTCCATTGGGGCCTCCCCTGTCACAGGCAGGTGACAACTAGCCATATTCTTTCTTTATTTCCACAGTCAAGGAGGCCCTAATTCCAGTGGGAGTGAAGTTGCCCAGAGATCTAATTTAGAGTGAAAGAATAGGACAAAGGTAAGTGAAAATATACTGCACCTCAGCCACAGAGGCTGGAAGGTAAGAACAGTCAAACAATTCTCTACTTCCATAACCTTCACATATTGAGCTAGCAATTGATGATAAACATTATAACTGTACACCTCATATCTCATGTGGGGGAACATATGAGGCTGTACTCTCAGATGCAGGTCATTTTTCACCATATACAAGGGTGAAATCTGTCGAACCATGAAGGATATTCCCTTCCAACAGATAAATATCCACAGTCATCCAATCATAGAGATGGAAATGGCAAGTTCCAAACCTAAAAGCAGAATTTTTCAGGGTGGCTGCTCCATATCAGTGTAAATCAGATGAAGGAAACCTCAAATCTCAAATGAAGATGGTTGGTCCTCTAGGCACTATCCTATCGTCACTACCCTATCTCGAAGCTACTGGGATATTTCCATGCATCATCAGGAGGCCTGAAGGAGCTCCAGTCGTTGGAACGTTACCCTAAATCTCAGACCGTCCTTTCAACGTATGTCAGTGCTCATCATGGATATACTCCTCAGGGATCTTGCCATAAACTTAGAGAGGTTCATCAATGTCAGTTAGGCCATCACCAGAGTCAAATCTGATTTTGGCTACATATGTCCAATTTGAGCCTGAATACTTCCAGTTGATCTTTGGCTCCCTTTTGGGTCATTTGCTACTGATCAAGTCCAGGCTTTCACCCACTACATCAGTCTGGTCAACTTGCTATGGGTCCTCTAACTCACTATCTTTCCTAATTGTCTCTGGTCGTTTCTTAGCTGTCCCATATGGCTGGGTCCAAACTGGAATGGCATGGTGAGCAAAAAAACGACGGCTTTAGGCCCAGATCTCTGTACTGGGGTGAATGTATGACATTGTTCTGCATTCTGTCCCTCAATTGTTCTTTTTGCGTTTCTTAGCTGTTAACAGTCTCTTTAGGGTAGTTGTAGTTCTCGACCAGCTTTCCTCAGAGGTACCTTGCTCCTTAAAGGGACTTGAGATTTCGGGCTCTGAAAAAACTGATTTGCTCTCTAAAATAGACCTTCCTTGTCCTGCACTGCCCCCTACTTCTTGTGGCTTTGGCTATGGCAGATAAGTTTAAGCCTACCTACCACTTTCCCGATGGATGGATATTCTCACTCCAGTGGTTTGTATCACAGTGGTTGCTTGAATGACAGCACCCTTATCTGACTTCTGTTCAAGAGAATGCCCATCTAATGGAGACTGTGTACACTTCAACTGGTCTTACTCTTCTTCTGAAGCCTTGGACAATTCAAACAATTCAAACCTGGGATGTTGGCTCCACTTTTCCTCTTCGTGTCTTGCCCTTTTCATATGGGAACCGTTCATCCAATTAGGCAGACAAGCTCACTAGACCGCAGTGTTGGTGACCGGCAGCACCTGATAGGGAACTCTCCAGCGCTCCTCCAAGCAAAGTTTGTGAACATGTTTCTCGGTATGAATCCAATCACCAGGGTTCACATCATGTCCAGGAGACTTGTACAGTTGGAGTAGCAGTGTTGACCTGATAACAAAAGGAAAGCACCACATCAAATAATCCCTTGAAACACTCAAGGACCAAGTCATCTGTGATATTTACAAGAGTGGCTGCTGGGACGAAAGGAATTTGCATGCCTCTTCTCATCGACACCTCATGAAGAGACAATTCTGTTCTCTTACAGGAAGGGCTTCAGATACTCATTAGCATCAAAGGAAGCATGTCAGGTAATTTGAGTGATATGGAGCCAAAAACCATAGCCAGTTAAGCTTTGATAGTTCCATTCAGTCTCTCTACATTGCAAGACGCACCAGGACTGTCGCTATAATGTAATCTCTGGGCAATCTCTAAGACTGTACACAATAGCTGCATTACCTCACTCTAAAAGTGTGTTCCATGATCGGATCCAAGATGAACTGGCATCCTTAATCGCGGTATGCACTTCTGTAGCAATAATTTAGCAACTGTTAGGCTGTCACATCTTCTGGTGAGACATGCCTCATACATTTGTGAACACACAATGACAAGGGTGTGCCTCAGTTGGTTACATTGGGCTATCTCCACAAAGTCAACGTGTAGATGATTGAAGGGACCATCAGACTTTGTAATATGACTCATGGTCACCTCAATTATTTTACCCACGTTTTATTTCTGGCAGGTGGTGCAATTCTGTCATATGTTTCCTGTCATCAATTGGAAATGGGGTTATACCAGTAGAGTTTGAATGTAGACCTCATCCCATCTCTACCCACGTGTGTTGGACCGTGCATATGGCACACAATCACGGGCCAGAGGGAATCAGGGAGAGCTGGTTTTCCATCACTGGATGTCATTCATCCAAATGTCATAGGCATCCTTAACACATCCCATCCTTTCCCACTTGACCTTCTCTAGCTCTGGGGCAGTATGCTGCAGGTCCCTCAGATTATTAAAATGTGTACAGTATTTAGTAGAATGTTGGAAAGAGTTTTCCCTCTGCATTACATGGCTTTTCCAAATGGAAGGTGTTGGGCTCAAGTGCCCAATATCGGTCAATTTCATCCGTATAACGACTGCCCCTGATTACACAATCGCTGCCACTCTTATGCAGTAAACTTCACCAAAGCAATTTCCAATAGCAGTTGTAAAGCATCCAGCAGATTTGAAAAATACAATACATTCCGATTAGGAGACCCAGCCAAGGGCATAAAACCTTGTTGTGACCACAACTGACTAAAGTCGTAAACAACTCTGAACCCATACTGACTGTCAGTGTAAATAGTGTCCCACACATAGTTCCCTCAAAACCTGGCGCCTGAGCGCGTGCGCACACTGTCATTTCTCTCTGCGCAGAGACCTTTAAACACCGCGCACCACAAAGGATTCCTCTGCACTTGTGAAGTGCTTAATTCGAGTCTTTGAAATGCGGCTGTTAAATGCATTTTTAAAGATTTGTTTTTGTCTTTAAAAATGCTGATCGAGGAAGATTAAAAACCTGCAGTGACGGGCAGTCCAGAAGCAGTAGGAGAGATGTCACACACATTCACTGCAGCTCAAGAGTCGAAGCTGAGGCATACCATGGGAATTATGGCAGTTGTCAGACATTGTTAAGACTAGCCAGAAAGTAAGTCCAGTCATGCACTGTTCACTTGGTGTTATCTCACACCTCCAATTTTCAAACGAAATCAATAAATATAACTATCACGTTTCATTCATTTAATTTCTCTTAATTGCATCAAAGTTCATGTTTTAAATCACATGTTATAAATCAATCTCAATTCGTTTTTTTAACATAATGTGTACATAAGATCAATTATCATGATTCTTTTTCAAAAATTACAATCAACATTAGCACATAACACATCTTAATCGCGTGCCCAATGCATTTCGGTACCCAAACGGTACCTTCCTCATGGGCCACTCTTGGTAAGGATAGTGAATTGTAAATGTCGTCGGAGCGTACTCGAAAATGTCAACGATGTGTGCTGTGTCGGATGATGATAAACTTTCAACCTGTTGCTTACTGTGTTCGCGAGTCTGGTTATGCTATCTTAGCGTCTTACTCGGATCAACAAATGCTTCAGAGTTCAACAATTTCCCATTTAGCAACCTGCACGCAATCTTTGTACATATGGACTAGACAAGATTAAGGATTGATTAAAAAGAAAAAAGAAGGTGTGCATCCTATCCTCTTCAAGATGTTAACAATAGTTTAACCAAGGAGTGACAACCCTTATAAGTCATAGCACCGATTGATTAGAAGTTTAAGTTTCATTATATTTGGAGTGCTCTTCACGCACATTCCCATTATCTTAGTTGTCAGACATTAACATACTCTGGAAGCAGTGGCTGCTGCCAGCAGGGATACTTTGTGGGGCAGCGCGGGGAACAATTATAAACTTTTTTTGGGGCAAAATAACTTCCACGTTGTTTAGTACAGAAGCACTAGGCGGTGCTATAAAATAAAGTTGTTTTTGGTGTACCTGCCTTCTTATAATCGGGCTGAAAAAGTTTGATGATCAGTCCTAAGCAGCAAAGCACTCGCTTTCTGATGAGGGTAATTTTGGAAGTTGTTAAGCCTGACAATAAGGTTTGTAAACCCTGGCCTTTCACAACAGTCTTGCACACACTGAAGCTCTAGCTGAGGTTCAAAGTTGATATTTACTATGAAAAGGGCCTTTTCCTAATATACATTTTTAGCGGGTGGATATTTCTAATCACAGCATTGTTTCTGTATGTTTGGACAGAAATTGAAAGGAAATGTAACAATCTGGCCAATCGTTTTCTATTTTGTGGCTTTTGTCTTCAGACCAGATACTATTATAAATGACACAATCCTTACCTGTAGATTTTAACAAATAAGGGATCTTCAGACAGCATCCATGTACAGGGCCATCAGTCTGCAACTACTGACGCGTGCTGGGAAGTCTGCAAGGAATGGGCTCAGAGAAATGTTTTGTATTTAAGCTTTGTCCCTCTGGGACTGTACCTGTTCCATCTCCAACTCCTTGCACTTCAAACTAACTATCTCACCCCAAGCTCTGCACTTCCCTACAGAGCCCTGAGGGTTTCCCCTTCAGGTCCCTGCCTCGGAGGTTGTGTGGAGTTGGGTCAGGATGTGCAGTGGTGACATGACTAGCGGAGGTTGCAAGCTTCCCATTTATAGTGGTGCATCAAGGCCGGTTTCTGCTCTGCATTCTGGGATTTGCAGTGCTATGTATCCCATTAATACTTCAAGACTGTAAGTCCCAGAATAAAAAATTAAAAACACAGACGGGTTGAGCTGCTCTTGCATCGTCCTGGGACACTTGGGAGCTATGAAAGAAGGTGGAGGACATTACTGCATAAGTATGCAGAGCATTACGGGTGGCACACACTTTAGTAATGTCTCACACACCACTGGTGGCACCAGAATAACAAACTGCCCCGAAAAATCACATCTCCCCCTCCGACTGATCTATCACTTGGCTCCAAGCTCACCTTAAGCGCCATGCTAAGCCTCAGTCACAATCTCACCCCAAGCTTTTTTGAGAAAAGGGATTTATTATATCATAGTTCTGATGTATCTCTTATGAAAAATTCTGACACAAGCAGTAGACCTGATTTATTTATTATGAAATACACCTGTTAATCCAATAGGCCATTAAGCATGGGTTGTTTTTGCGCCCTGAGTTTTTAGGCAAGACTGTGGCCCATATTTTCCAATTTCTCATGCACGATTTGCACTGTAATAATTCTTTCTAGAATCTCTTTAGAAGGTCTGACAGGCATACCACTGGTATATATACTTGTATATAATAATAATAATAATAATAATAATAATAATAATAATAATAATAATAATAATAAAAATAATAATAATAATAATAATAATAATAATAAGGTAGTTTATAAAGCGCCTGGTGACGCCATCCCAGCGTGTCCCCGCGCTGAAGAAAGCAAGTTCTCAGAGACATACAGACCTTCCAAACACCCGCCCCCTATCCTACTGCTTATAATTTATATAAGTGCGTTTTTGGCATTGTTCTAAATTTTGTTTCAGATTCTTCCAGTCTTAGGGATGTGGGGAGAGCATTCCAGTTTTTTGCTACTACATATCTAAAGGAGCGACCACCTAGTTTTGCTCTTTTTACACGCGGGATCATCAACAAACCCATCCCCTCTGATCGGAGGGCTCTGGTTGGCTCATACCTAAGTACTAGAGCAAGCAAATAGGGAGGGGCTTTCCGTTGGAGTATCCTATGGCACATTAAGAGGGCTTTAAACATCACTCTCTTCTTGATCGATAGCCAGTGTAGAGCCGCTAATGCTGGTTTAGATGCTGCTCTTCTAGGGAGTCGTAATACAAGACGAGCTGCTGTATTTTGGAGGACCCGTAGGTGCTTTAAACTGTGTTCTGTAGCTCCCAGGAACAAAACATTCCCGTAATCCATATGGGAGGTCACCAACGCCTGGGTCATAGTGCGTCTGGCCTCCAGCGGGAGTAAGTCCAGGGTGCGATTTAATGTTTTCAGGACTCCAAAACATTTACCAACGAGGCGACGAATGTGGCCTTCATAGGATAGGGTGTGGTCCATCCATATACCCAGGTTTTTGGCTTCTTTACAGGGAACAGGTGTGGGACCCAGACACGTCGGCCACCAATCTGGAGACCAACTCAAGTTGTTTCCTCCCACCAGCATTACCTCTGTTTTAGATCCATTTAGTTTTAGGCAATGAGCGTCCATCCATTCAGCTAGTGCTTGCATGCTAGCCTTAAAATTAGATGCTGCCATTGCTGGTGCTTGAGACAGCGAGATCAGCAGTTGGGTGTCGTCAGCGTAGGATACCAACTCTACTCCATACGCCTGCACCACTTCGGCCAAGGGGGTCATATAAAGATTGAAAAGAGTTGGACTCAGGGCAGAGCCCTGAGGAACACCCTGTTCCAAGGCCATCTCTGCTGATCTACAAGAGCCTCGTTGCACCATAAAGCTTCTGCCTGTGAGGAAGGATTTCAGCCACCTCAGTGCGGAGCTGATGACACCCGCTTTGACTAGACGCTGTAGTAAGATGGAATGGGCTACAGTGTTGAATGCCGCACTGAGGTCAAGCATCACCAAGGCCATGGTGTTGCCGGCATCCGCCCCCTGTCTAAGGAACTCAGTTGCTCTCAGGAGAGCTGTCTCCGTAGAGAAGCCCGCCCGGAATCCAGATTGCGAGGGGTGTAGGGAATTAGTTTTTTCTAGATGAGTCATTAGTTGACCATTTGCCACTTTCTCCGCAACTTTTGCTAGATAGGGGAGCAGAGAAATAGGTCTTAAGTTTTCCAGTATGTCTTGGGTAATGTTGGGTTTTTTCTTTATGGGGAGCACAATAGCTTTTTTCCAAACTTCTGGGAGGTGTTCCGTGGAAAAAGAGACCTGGAGTATGTGCCTAATATACGGCTCCAGTGTCGTAAGGCTTTCTCTCATTACCCTAGGACGGGCCGGATCGCGAGGGGAACCTGATTTGATTCCCTGACAGAGGCTGCAGAGCATCTCTGGAGGAGGAACTGAGAAGGATGTCAGTCCCCCTTCTGTGTTCTCTACTGTCCTAGTTACTACAAATTTCTTACCGCCTACGGGTTTGTTGGAAAAGGTAGCATATATTTTCCTCACCTTTCCTGCAAAATATTCGATAATTTTGTTAGATTCTGCTATTGAGTCAGTGTCCTGGGTGGTTGGGGCACGTATCATTGAGATCTCCTTGAAAATTTTAAAAAGTTCTTTCGATGAGTTTTCTGCTTCCCCAATGCGAATCTTATAATGGGTGGCTTTTGCTCCACGTACCATCGTTTGATATTTTTTCTGCACCTCTTTGTATTTTAACTTACTTAGAGGGCAGAAGTCTATTCGCCATCTTCGTTCCATTTTTTTACATGCCGATTTAGCCTCTTGTAGCTCAGGAGTAAACCACGGTGCTGATTTCCCATTTCTGCACCCTGTTCTGGCGAGATATATCGCGGCTGTCTTATCAAGGGCTTCGAGAATGCGCTGTTCTAGCCTTTTGAGAGCGAGTTCACAGTCATCGCCTCCCGGTGGACCCCCTTCTAGCAACAGTTCATTGAACACCTCTTGGGAAAATTGTTTCCATTTGCGGCGGGGGTATCTTTTATTCTCTACTAAGTGAGAGTCAGGGGTTGAAGTCAGAATTTTAAATGGGACCAAGTAGTGGTCTGACCACGGGATCGGAAGGAGCGTATCAGTCATTACTCCGTCCCAGCTACCAAATATCGGATCTAATAGGTGGCCATGTTTGTGAGTGGGAGTGTGATTTTTTAGATCCATTTGTAGTGCCTGTAGGTCTAATATCAGATTAGTGGCTTCCTTATCCTGTTCATCATCCAGATGGATGTTGAGGTCCACCACTTCAGTCATTGACTCTCTTGCGCTGTGAATGACATTTGTCTGACCACATGTGCAGAGATACCTGAACATGAGTTCATTTCAGTGCAATGAATGAATGAATGAATGAATGAATGAATGAATGAATGAATGAATGAATGAAACACATTTTATACCGCGCATCTTAGCCCAAGGGCATCAAGGCGCCAAGCAAAGCCGAAATCAAAACGCAGGTCTCAGTGTTACCGGGTCCATGGCTTAGGAGTAAACCTCTCGGAAAAGCCATGTTTTTAGATCCTTGCGAAATAGTGCCAGAGAGGATTGTCCGGCCAGATCAGGCGGAAGGGAGTTCCAAAGCTGGGGAGCCAGAGTGGAAAAGGCCTTCCCTCCCCATCTGGATTTGGCAAATCTAGGAACTCGGAGAAGATTTTTGGTAGAGGACCGAAGGGCTCTACTGGGGAAGTATGGAACAAGAAGGGACCTAATGCCCTCTGACCCAGAGCCATGAATGGCCCCGTGGGCCAGGCAGAGAAGCTTAAACGAGATCCTGGCCTGTATGGGCAGCCAGTGGAGGTCTTTCCTGGCTAAGGAAGCTGAGTAAAGCCTGAGTAGATTGAGCACCAACCTGGCTGCCGCATTCTGGACCAACTGTAATCGATGTACAGAGCTCTTATTCATGCCCACGTACAGTGCATTGCAGTAGTCCAGTCTCGATGAGACTAGAGCTACCGTCGCCTGCTTCCTCGCCTCAAAAGAAAGATAAGAACCTATCTTCCTGAGGATCCTGATGATCCCACAGCATGTGGACACAGTCCTGCTGACCTGGAGATCGAATGATAGGGAGGTATCAATCAGGTCCCCCAGGTTCCTGGCGGAGTGGGAAGGAAGCGGGCAATCCCCAAGAGAGTCCGGCCACCAGTCTTTAGACCAAATGACCTGGCCACCCCCAAAGATCAAAACTTCGGTCTTTTCTCCATTTAGTTTTAAGAAGTTTTGCACCATCCAGCGGGAAACTGCCTCCATACAGGTTTTAATGTTGAGGGCAGAATCATTCACCGACTGGGTAGGGGAGACCATGATTTTGGTGTCGTCGGCATAGGACAACACCTCGAACCCATAGGATCTCACCACCCTGGCAAGTGGGATGGTGGGACAGTCCTTTAGTTTTCCATGTTCTAGTTACAGGTCTCTTTTAATTTATTTCCTTCTTCTCTTCGTATTTTCATGATTAAAGCCTGCCACACCTCCAAAGACAGTTCTAACTCGCTGCTTGTTTCTCGTTTACTCCATCTGCAGTCTACCACAACATGTACAGCCACTGCATCTAAACCACCTGACCACCATGGAAGAATATTGTCCATAATGTTTCATTGTTTTTAACATTGCGAAATGGTCCACATATTGGTTTTAAACGTGGCAGTTAGATGCAACTATAAAACAATACGCTAGGTACAGCACCATTGCAAAGCGGCCACCTGCTGTTTTGTTTCATTTCGTTCTTGCAAGCATATTTCTGCCATTTTTAGGATATAGCTTGTTTTCTTTTTTTTTGTTTTTATTCTTTAATTTCTTGCCTAGGTTGCTGAGTTTGTGTTAGGATTTTATTGTGGTTGCGTAAATGGGTAAACGCAAGAGTGACTCAGTTATGAATAGATGCATAAATGCAAGGATGAGTAAAAGAATGCATGTATAATGACTTATTCTGTACCTGAACTCATCAATGTCTAAAGAGACACTTTTATATATGAGCCACGCCTATTGGCATTGCCAATGCTTGTTATCAACCTTCAATTGGTAGCTAGTCGATTTTCCTAGTTGCACATCTCATCACTCAGTTGCGCATGCAAACATTCTGTTGCCGCACAGAAGGACAAATATTTAGAGGGAACATTGGTCCCACAAGGCTTCTGAAGTACAGTAGGCTTTGGTAAGGGCAATCAGTTCGGCCACTTGTGCGGACAATACATGGCACAAGTAAGACTCTTCAATGACTCCGCTCAGCATGCACACAGCATAAGTGCCTCTTAAAATACCACGTTGGTCTCTCAAGCAGGACCCATCAACAAAAAGATATGGTTGGAAGGGGTAAATCCAGTATGTCAGGTCTTGGTTTTATGCACAACTCAGTAACACTAACACAATTGAGCCCAAGTTCACCATCATCATCTCCCTCTGGCTTTGGCAATAGGGAAGCAGTGTTTAGTGTGTTACATCTCCAGATGGAAAATAATTCTGCTGCCAAAATGATTTTCTCATAGAGGGTTCAGCAGCTATTTATCAAATGTTGGGTTCTGGTATGGGTTCTAAGAATCTCAATGGAGTGAGATACTATTACAATTGGGGGTAACCTGTCTGTCCCCTTGGTTTTCTGAATGCTTTGAGACAACGGGGCAACACTGCTGCCACCCTATCAAAAGTAACTGAGAAGTACCCCATGGGAAGCTTAATCTCCTCATAGGCTTGTGTTAGTACAGACAATGTACACCCATGTCTTTTATGACAAAAGAGTACTTTCATTAGTCTGGCAATCAAAGAGCAGGTGTGCTACAGCAGTGTTTCCCAAACTGTGGTCCGCGGACCCCCAGGGGTCTGTGACACATTCCCAGGGGGTCCGCAAGCAACAGTTTTAAAAGCACTTCAAAGTTCCTTGAATAATCTGTAGTTTTCAGGCAACTATAAAAGTGTCAAGATAACATCTAGTGATTAATGTACCTGGTGGAGAGGGGTGCGTGTTTTGTTCAGTAGCAGGTTTGACTCATCAAAGGGGGCACAGAGGGTTAATATGCCTGCTGCAAAGAATGTGTACCATACATTTAAAACAAAAACTGTAGTTTATGTGCATAGCTCAGTGGGTTACTGCTTTTGTCACAGAGATTCTTTTGTTATTGTGCAGTTTATGAGTTACAATCATAATCTAGCACCTGAAGCTATGACCTGCCATCAAAGAGATGTATGCAAACTGCATGGTACAAGTTAGTATGCTATCTTTTTTCCCAATCTTTCATAATCCTCATATTGCCAAAAAGGTTTGTTTGGGTAGAATTAAACTGTTATAATTAAAGTCAAAGCTAACTCTTATGTTACATTCTGTGTCAAGATGTTGTGCTTCTCCAGACCAATCACTCTAAAAAAAATGCTCACCAGTATGGATGACATGTGAATCCTACACCTTGAAGTCCCTTTTGCCTTATATAACATAACATTTTCTATACACCGATTTACACATGTACGATTCATTGTCTCTGTATGTGTCTGATGTAAAGTGCTCTGACATCCTACACTTGTATGAGAGATGCTATAAAACAAATGAAATGCATGTGACAGAGGGGCTATTGAGAGAAGAGAGGCACTGTTGGAGAGTGCTAGTGAGGGATTCACAAAAGAGCCCTAAAAAGATTGTTGTATTGGTGCATAGTAAGGTCATCATTTACTTTGCTTTAAAAGCAAATTCAATTCAATATATAATGACAAATGTGTTGCAGAATGCACCATTTTATTCCAAATATCCCTGATGGAAGAGCCCCCAAAGTTTGCTTTACAGTGACCAGGCTCACTGACTGCACTTAGTACTGGGACTGGTCTGACAACATTTGCCACGGCGGCTTTGGGTTTGCAGTCTGGCCCTGGCAGGAGCCTCATACTGCGAAAAAGAACCAAATATTGAAAAGTTAGTTGCCGAGATGCAGCACTAACCATCCCATTAAAAGATTTCGATTTTGCTAATTCTTTCTATATAAAATATTACAATCTTTAGTGATTCGTGTATTTGTTTGGTGTGCCCAAGTGTGTGTTTACTTATTTCAAACTACTGTTTTAATTTTTGAAATTTAAATCGTACAAATTGTTTGGGGGTTCTTGGCTTCCAATAGTGACTCAATAGGGGTCCTCAGGAGTCAAAAGTTTGGGAACCACTGTGCTACAGAATAGATTTTAAATCTCCGGGAAGGATTCCATGCTTTTGTCTTCCTTTGGTACCAGGTCATTGACACTAGTGTCCGCCACAAAAGAAAAGTTTGGGATCCATTGTCAGCAGTAGCCAACCACGCCCAAGAACTTTGGCACTTGTGTGTTTGGGAACTTCATCTTAAGAACAGTCTACATCCGTTCATGAGACACTCACTTCACTCGCTGTTCTATCTGATGTCTGAGACACATGACTTCATTTTGACAGTATATTAATTTCTCAGGAGAGACCTTATGCCTGCTCAAACCAAATGGCTGGGCAGAGCAATTTGTCTTGCTTGCAAGCTTCCTTAGTCATTGAGGCAATCAAAAGATTTTTGATGTACTGTATTAAGGTCGAACTACATGGTAGATGAAAAAACACTAGATTCTTTTTAAGTATCTGATTGAAATAGGATGGGCTTTCAATATACCGCTGTGGGGCGCAGCAACACACAAAGGTCTCCTTTAGGGAACCAGAACCAAAGAAAAACTGACTCTCTTACTGTAAAGGAACCGAGAAAAAAGCCTGACAAATGTCAATGACCATGAACTACTCGGCCTCTGGGGGAGGGATTACTAAGGTTCTGTAAATCCTATCCTGTCCCGTGAGGTTATGGTTCTGTCACGATTTTGGTGATGTTGTACCGTATTTATTAAGTTCGGATAATCTAGAGTGAATTCATCACATTAACTAGCGAGTTCATTACGTATTCAGAGAGTTTGTCTCGAATATGGGTTCCATTTTGTCCGTGCCTCCATTTTGTGTTGTCATCACGTAGGCCGATGAATGTGGTTGAATGAATAAAGCGACCTGGCCTTTTCGTACCGGTATACATTAACTAGGTTCTTCTTGACTCTAAGGTGAACTGTAAGGATCTGACTCCTTCACCTGAAACTGACCCTGCTAAGCCAATTTCCTTGGTTGATCATTGTCTGAGATTGCCAATCAATGTTCAGGACATCGTTAACTTTTAGTTTCTTTACACATGCCTTATCTTGCTCGTTATCTGTCATTGTTTCCTTTCTATGTATTTTCATTACATGCATTGTGCTTTCAATTATGGGTTTGTCCGGCTTGTGGAGATTGAATTTGGGACATTCCTAATAATTAACTTTGGGTTGGGTTATTGCAAACGGAGTTTTCTGTCATGTGATACTATGTTTGAAAATGTACCTTATTGGCTAGAATTTTGTGAAGTGGGTGTCCATTTATAATGTGAATATTGGGTATAAAAAGAGATGTTTCGCCTTACAAAATTGAGCAGTCTCCTGAGAATTTACACCGTGATGTATTTCTAGGATCACTGTTACTAGCTGCAGCTAATAAATTTGGTCTTTGACGCCACCCAGAAGTATTCCGTGTCTCTGTATACCAAGACAGGTGAATCCGAAGACTTTGGGCGTGCCCCTGGCGCTGCTGAGTTTAAAACCCGGTTATTCATTACATCAGGGTTCAGTACCACAGGATAGCATGGAACAATGACTTGGTTAATCTTTCGGAGGTCTTGAGCGACCCTCCACTTTTGTTTTTTGTAAGGCCATGATCGGTGAGTCACATAAACTCTTGATTACTTCCTTCAGAATGCATTGTTCTATCATGCTCTCAATTACAAGGGTGATTCCTGCAATAGCTTCTGGAGTCAATTTGTAAGGGCTGGTCTGTGGAAAAACAGCATTGGGTCGAAGGGTGATCTTTAGGGCATTCCCACTGTAGGTCATGGAGACTCCTTGCATTGCCATTCCATAACTGGGTTCTACCTCGTGTCCCTGAAACTGAGTTTTAAGTGCCTTTGCCCCCTTATCATCTGTGCCAACTGTTTTGTTTTGCTTTAAACAGGTAACTGCCGTATTTTGCATACTGTAAGATGTCATCAAACAGTTTACTGTGCTGGTAAAGGACACCTTGGATGATTTGATTACTAATTACGGGTCTCATTCACTTTACAAAGGAGGCAGGAAACCTTCCCATTGTATCTCCCAGCAGGTAGTTCATCCACTGTGCTCCCTGTACACCTGCATCAATCTCTCAAGTAAGCGTGCACTGAACCTTTTGGTTCTTGAGAGGTCCAGAAAATATTAGGTCAGTTCTTCACATTTTGGGGAACTTTAGCTTTGAGATGTTTTATAAAGTCATCATATTTGGTTTTGACTATGTTATGTTATGTTATGTTATGTTATAAAAGAATTTATATAGCGCTCTAATACTCTAGTGTCCTGGCGCACTCGTGGACTGTGGAAGAAGGGGCAGGATAAATTAGGTGACCAGTTTAAAAAGATGAGTTTTTAAATGTTTTTTAAAAAGGCGAAAATCCTGTGTATGCTGTAGCTCCACGGGGAGGGCATTTCAGGCAGCTGCTGCTTTAACAGAAAGGGACTGGCCTGCCAAGCGTGCCCTACGAAACCACGGGTTGACCAGCCGGCGCTGAGTGGCAGATCATAAGAGGCAACTATACAGAACAAAACGCCTCCTAAGGTGCACCGGCCCTTGGCCATGAACAGCCCTGACGGCCTATGAGGAAGGGGCATTTGTTCCCACCACCTTTAGAGGCTCTTTTATTGGCTAATCAATTACTCTCTTGCATTCTTCCCATGGGTCCTTTGGGACCCACACCTCAAATAGTACATCCAAATCTTCCCACAGAACCTTAGGGATTATCACAATCGATTCCATCTGTGGGACCCACTTATCGGGATTTTCTCTAAGTTTAGGTAGGGAATTGATAAAAATGGAAAAGATCTCAGCATAACCATGGGACATGAGCACATTCTCCTTCCTGTACTTCTCGCAAAGGGTACTCCTTCACCACCCCTCTTATAGTTTCTTCCTCTTCTTCCGTTGAACCCTCTTTATTTTGCTTCACCTTGACTTTCTTCATCCTGGACTACAACTTCCTAAACTTTGTTGTCTCACTTCGTTCTCTGATGTTCTCAATTAATTCCCTCACATGTGTTCTCAACCACTACAAAAGGCAAGAAGAAACATTTTACTATAGAATACGTTTGAAGATTCTTTTCATGGTAGTATTACATTAGTTTTTGGTAATTCTCACAACTTATTCAATCATGTTAATAGATACATTGCACATTGATAGCCTGAGACTGCTGAGACGCCCTTGGCTAGGTACAGTGAGGGAAAGTCTCTGAGAACATTCTGGGTTTGCAGATGTGAATCTCATACTTCTTTATTTAGAACAGGAAACAACAGCGACATGTCATGTTATGTATTGTGAAATCAGTGAAGATAGAGAACAGTATAAACACAGTTTAGGTTGACAGAAACTCAATTCAAAATGTATTTAAAATGAGAAATGAAAAAGTTACTCCCACACAGCTCAACATAATTACGTCCCAATAATGCACTTTATCACTCAGCATAATACACTGCTACATTCATCAGTGCACAAGCTTCCTTTCACTGCACTACCACCACAACCCCCTGTACCACTATACTCACACAACTGCACAGCACCACTTCGTCACAACCTCACCACCACCACCCGTCACTGTATTATGATCCAAGAGTCACTCCACACTTCAGCACTTTTATTTCTCCCTTGAGCGATACAATCGTCAGACTACCTACACTAGCCCCTACAGCACTGTACTCCCACACCACAGCACTGCTCCCTTCCAACACAGGAACAATCACCAGCATTGCATTAAAAAAAAAACCTGTGTCTACATTGCTTCAACAGAAATATGCACATACTTATGCTTAAAAGACACGCATGATTTTTTACTATAAAAAAAACTACACCCATTGGCTTGGTTAATACGTATGCACGTGTCGACGAAAAGGATCAGCAAGCTGCGTATCTGTTTCCAAAAGCCTTGACACCACCACTGATGTGGCTGTAGCAGCCTGGAGCAGTGGGAAAAGTCCAGGTGCACATCATTAGGTTTGCTAAGTGGACTGCAGCGTGTGTTCGGTGCACGCTGAGTCACGTGCCTGAAGTGTATTTATCCAGCCTTTAAAGTTAACAGTCTGTGGGCTGGTTCACAAAGGGCCTCCCGCTGGCGGCGGAGGGCGACCCTGCAGTGCCCGCAGTCGTGGGGGAGTCTCCAAAATGAGAATTCTCAGGGCAAGATTCCGCCTGGAGCGCGGTGACTCCCCCAGGCATGCGGGGCCTCCTTGGTGGATCAGCCCCACAGTATTCCGTTTCTACCCTTGCTGTCACGCACATAAATATCTGTATTTATTTCATGAAAAAATATTTGTTAACCTGAGTTTGAAGTCATTCATAGCGTACGTGTCTGATTGCTGCCCGTCTAAGGTTTTGTGTGGCTGTAAAATCCAGACACCCACAGTACCTCAGAGGGCTACACGAATGTTCTTTCTTAGTATTCGGTCATGAATAAATACTTGATAAATGTCATTTAAACTAAACTTTTCTGATCTTCAAGGGTGCGCGAATAAAACTATTTACAGCCAAACGTATACTCTCCGAGAGGGGCTGCAGTACTGAAATCAACGCCGTTTTGCAACTCTGAATATTTAGTTTCCAACACAAGGATAAGAAATCATTTCCCTAGAGTACTATATAATGTGCAAAATAGCAATATATGTGCAATGCATTTTATCGATCCATTTTCACACAGACAGCTGGGCAAACATATTGACCAGGTACCTGCAACCGGAAATGCAAACCGAAAGAGCAGTATGTTCAACCTTAGGGGTAGAATCTAAGCTGTGCATTTCGGACAAACAATAAATAAAGTCCAGTATCTCTTGATAAAACCAGAGCGGGGTAATTCCTTCCTGTTGGGCTGCTCAACACCTTCTCAAGATGTTTTGCCTCATAATAATCATGCAACATGACCTTTATTCTGCATTTGACCGACTTGTCAATATGTTCTGAGCACTCAAATTATTCCGGTACCCGATCTCGGCATAGGATTGTTTCACATGCTTAATAAAGCCAAGGAATGGCTAGGGCATTCTCCAAGGCTAACCAGTCCATAGTGGCAACTTTCGAGAAGGCTGTTTCCTCTTTTTACAGGGGCGGCTCTAGGCTCATGGTGGCCCTGGGCAGGGAGCGTAGGTAGGGGGCCCCGGAAGAGGGGGTCCCGGCGGGGCGGAGCGGGAGGCCAGTGAAGAGGGAAGGGTCAGGGTGTTTGGAAGTGGAACAGAGCCGGAGGCTGCCAAATCCCTGCCAGGGGCCGCCACGCAAATATGTATCCATCCTAAAAGGATTATTATATTATGTATATATATTGGTGTGGTGGCCCCTGGGGTTTGGTGGCCCTGCGCAGGTGCACAGCTTGCACATGCCTAAGGCCGGCCCTGCTCTTTAGCTCAAATATAGACTCACAACTGCTTCGGACATCATTTGATAAAATCAGTGATGTAAGGCTCCACATGGTATATAAAATTGGGATTAGATTTCACGATCGCCAACAGCCACGGCAAAAAACTGTTTTTCCAGTCTCTGGAGTCTCGAGGGATTTAGAAGTAACAGAACCCCCCCAAACCTTGTTGTTTGCGTGCTGTCCGTGTGAGGAGCCAACTCACCGCCTGTTCCCGAGTAGAGGGGAAAGAAACGCTCTAACTTGCCGGACCCGCTCCGCGGGTCCCGCTGCGCCAGGAGCACCCGGGGAGAAGAGGAGAAGACCAACTGACCCCTCCCGCACCGGCAGGGCTGCGAGCAGGCTAGCAGGGACTCCGTCGACCAGGAGTCCCTGCGCGGAACACCTGTGGCCGCTCTCCCTGCCGGACACGCCCCCTGACAGCTCAAAAGCTGTCCAGTGCTTCCAGCTTGTGGGAAACCTTGTTGTTTGCGTGCTGTCCGTGTGAGGAGCCAACTCACCGCCTGTTCCTGAGTAGAGGGGAAAGAAACGCTCTGACTTGCCGGACCCGCTCCGCGGGTCCCGCTGCGCCAGGAGCACCCGGGGAGAAGAGGAGAAGACCAACTGACCCCTCCCGCACCGGCAGGGCTGCGAGCAGGCTAGCAGGGACTCCGTTGACCAGGAGTCCCTGCGCGGAACACCTGTGGCCGCTCTCCCTGCCGGACACGCCCCCTGACAGCTCAAAAGCTGTCCAGTGCTTCCAGCTTGTGGGAAACCTTGTTGTTTGCGTGCTGTCCGTGTGAGGAGCCAACTCACCGCCTGTTCCCGAGTAGAGGGGAAAGAAACGCTCTAACTTGCCGGACCCGCTCCGCGGGTCCCGCTGCGCCAGGAGCACCCGGGGAGAAGAGGAGAAGACCAACTGACCCCTCCCGCACCGGCAGGGCTGCGAGCAGGCTAGCAGGGACTCCGTTGACCAGGAGTCCCTGCGCGGAACACCTGTGGCCACTCTCCCTGCCGGACACGCCCCCTGCCTGTCAACACCCTACATAACTGGGCGGGGCTGCCGCTGCGCGGGAGCGAGCGGGAGCGACCGGGGCGAAGACCGGGCAAAGAGCGGGCCGTTTGAGGCCGTTCGAGTACGGCAGAGTCCGGCCTAGGCCCACCCCCCCTGGTCGAGTGGAAGGCCATAAGGTAGGCGGCGGTTTCCGCACCAACATCTCCTGTTCCTTGGTGTTGCTAATACAGCCTGACATTATTGTACAACCCTGCCATCTGAATCCCCTGCTATGCCGTTACGGTCAGGCAAAGAACGATCTGTGCAAATCCACACTTCTAAGGGAGTTGTATCCGGTCCCCTTGACGCTTTTATAACACGGGCTACTGGAATCCTGGAGAAGGAAATTGCAATGGCAGAGAAAAGACTTTCAATAGATCTCATCAGTGGCAAGCGATCGTCATTGGGGGCTTTAGCTAACTCCACCTCCCCTGTGCCCTCTGCCCCACATGCTGCCTTCAACTGCGTCCACACTACTTCTACGGACGCAATCGTCCATTTAGAAAGCATAGGGGCGAGCCCATCAGCTGATATTCTGAAGGAAGAAAGGCACAGTATTGAAGCATCCCAATGCAGCCAGGGGGATGATGATGAGAATGATTCACTGACTAGTGGGGGGCCTGATCCAAGTCAGCTTTCGGGATATCTCCCCATTAACCACTCTAATAACCCTAATCCTGCTGAAGCCCCCAACCACCCTGTACCCAACCCTGGTCCCAACATTAAAAAGAGAAAGTTGGACTCTAGATTGTCGGGGGAGAGAGATTTAAAAATTCCTAAAGTATATGAAGCCCAAGATGATATAAGACAGGAGTCTGAGCTTCTCCCAGACCCTCTAATCCCCTCTGTATTCACCAATATGCTATGCCCTTCCCTCTCGGCCTTGGGCTCCTCAAGTACCTGCCCCATGTGCCTTAATAGTGACGAGGTTTTGTTAGCAAAAATGGAGGCCATGTTTAAAACTTTACTTCTGCCTGTCCTGGAGCGGACAAGGCTCATGACCTCAAAAATTGATAGTATGGAGGACCTGATTAATTCTAACCATGCGATGCTACAAACATTACTTGGCACAAACTACATGGGTGCCAGTAAAACACTAACAACAACGACTAAGGCCCCTGGTAACAACAATATGGCAAGGGATAAACCACTTCCTAATAAAGCACCAGGGCCGAACACTACCACGCTTAAAGGGGGAGAACAATCTAACACAACATCTTCTAAACCAGGCACTAGCACCCATGTCCAGGCACCAAAGCCATATTCAAAAACTCTGGACAAACAAAATACTGGTGGGCGTCAATCCATGGGACCTCCCCCACAACCTTCCTCAAACCCTGCCCCTCCTAGCACGCAAAGAGACCAACGTACTGCCCCCACTAAATACAGGGAGGGAGGACGCAAAAAACCAACTACCCCTCGTGTTGACTTACCACCTGAAGCAGCTCAACACACGATTGTCCTGACAGGTGTAGCACCGCTAAAACCAGGTACCAGGGAGTCTTATGGGGACCTTCGTAATAAAGTCATCTTCTGGCTAAATAAAAATCGCCCGTTAGCCCCCTCCACTCCCACGGAGATACTATTCGTGAGGAGAGTAGAATGGGTGGGACACGGGGCCAAAGACCTGGAGGGAGATTGTATCTTAATCTCGTTCAAAGATATGTGGGTGGTAGATGCCATCCGACGAGAACCGAGGTTTGCAAGACAGGAGGATGTACAAACATTAGCCTTATCGTATTTTTACCCACATAGGCAAATACCCCCCCAATCCTACCCCGTATTTCGTCAGGTCCCAGCAGTAAGACACCCCCTGGCATTAACCCCTCTCGACTGCCAGCGTCCCTTTCTCTTTAATCACTTTGGCCCCCTCTCTGGCCTTGAGGCTATCGATTGACTCAACGATCCATCCAGTGAGCCTTTCCCTGTTAAAGCAGTAGCCCAAGAGCCCATTGAGCATAGCATGGTGAGTCCATACCAACCCAGTAATCCAGTAGATGAGGTTGGAGGTCCAGTTCCTTTGCTACTTAATCCATCTCCCAACATGGTTGTTCAAGAGATCCCGATCAAGGATAACTCCATAGTTCCAATAGACCATGTTAGGTACATAGAGGTTAAAGATGATAAAGGGCGTTCAAAGGGAGTTACACAGCCCTTACCTTTGCAACCTCCCTCCATAGTCCACTTGAATGACAATTTGGAAATTTTGAAAATTTTGTCCTGGAACATAGCGGGTATTAAGGTTCGCCTTGCCTCTACTGATTGGTCGAACTTTGTAGACAACTATGACATTATTCTGCTGCAGGAAACCTGGGCAACTGAGCCTGTCTACAAGTTGGGTTACATTAACTTTTTTAAACCTGCAATTAAAGGGGGCAAAGGGCGGGCCTCAGGTGGCCTGACGATCTGGGTGAAACAGTCTCTGGGGCTCCATCCAACCGAACTCCCTGCTGAGCATCCGGATCTCCTCCAAATCAAACTAAGCAAAGGGAATCAGCATAATGTGAACATCCTTAATATCTATGCTAGAGGTTTGCCGGGTGGTCGAAGCCCGCCTTTGTTGAACTTAATCGACCATATAACTTCAGAAATGGACAGCGGAAATGTCACTATTCTTGCTGGTGACCTAAATTGCACCATAGAACCACTGTTTGATATGGGAGACACCTGGAGCATGGCCGAGGACTCTGCTTGGGGCATCCCCGACTTAAAAGTGGCAAAGAAGGCAAAAGCAACAGAGGCGGCAGTGTCTTGGATGGCATTCTGCCTACAAAAGGGCTTTCGTGCATGTAATGGCCGCTCTACTTCGGACATCAAAGCAAATTGTACTTTTGATAATGGACAGAGGCAGAGCCGCATTGATTATATTTTGTTGAATATTGAACATTGGCAGTTACTAATTGACATGGCAGTACTACAGCGTCCGGAAAGCGACCATAACCCACTGTCATTGTCATTAGAGATACCAGGCCTAAAGAGACAGGAGGAGCCCACCGCCACCTACACTGGGGATGCCCTACTTACCAACGATAGGAGGAGATTGAAATGGTCCCGGGTCATGGAGGATAAGTGTCTATGGGACAATATTAATACTGTGGCAAAAAATGCGCTTAATGAAATGTCGCAAATTGACTTGTTGGGGGCGGATTCCAGTTTGGCTAAAAATGTGATGGGACTACATATTAAATGTTTTGATCAGTTGAAATCCCTGCTCTCCCTCCCGTGCCAAAATGCTCCCACTAAAACAAATCCCTTGCCCCAGAAATGGTACAATAGGAAATGTAGGGAGGCACATACAGCTCTCATCTCGGCCATCAAAACACGGGACATGGCCGTAGTGAAGGCTGCAAGGCTCAATTACAGGAAAACTCTTAGAGAAGCTAAACAGGAGTGGGAAGACAAGTTTTGGTCAGATCTTCTGGAGGCATCTTCCTCTAACAATCAAAAAAGGTTTTGGGACTTAGTTAAATGGGGGAAAAAGTCCGACTCTCCTACTCCGGGAAGCAACGTGCCCCTTGAGGATTGGGTATCATTTTACTCTGCCCAATTCAGAGCCGATGACCCCGAAGCTATGAATCCCCCTGGCAATACACTCTCGAAGACCCCCCAAGGGGAAAAATTAACCTTCACAGTCGCTGAGGCCGAGCTGGCCCTGGCCTTGACTCTCCGAGGGAAAGCTCCTGGCATGGATCTGATCCCGGCGGACTTATTTAAATCGAATCCCGCCTTGTGGCTCCCGTACATAACTATGATAGCCAACACCCTAGCCTATGGAGCCACAGTCCCGAAATCATGGAAGGGAGCTGAAATAGTCCCGATCTATAAAAGGGGTGATAAGTCCATCCCAGGAAATTACCGCCCTATCAGTTTGATCGATTCGATCCAAAAGATAATAGCACGTATGGTCTTGGGACGGGTTCAGGGATGGATTGAAACAGAGGGCATTCTATCTCCCATGCAGGCGGGCTTCAGATCGGGAATGAGCACCATAGATCAGGTGTTTAGACTCTGCCTGATCTATTGGAAGGTGGTCTGGCTCGGCGGCGGTACCATCTTTGCTGCATTCATTGATCTGAAGTCCGCCTTCGATCTGGTGCCAAGGGATAAATTGTGGGGTGTGCTGAAAAACTTGGGGTGCCCATTAGAACTGCTAGACCTCATTGTTAGACTCCATGAGGACAACTATGCTAGAGTAAGGTGGGGTGGCCAGGGACAAGTGACGGAGACATTTCCCGTAACTCGAGGTGTCCGCCAGGGCTGTGTCCTGGCCCCAACACTCTTCCTCCTCTTTATTGATCAAGTTGTCAAATTCTTCATGGACACCCCCACTGATGCCCCAATGTTGGCTGGGATGAGATTTCCACTCCTCATCTTCGCGGATGACACTTTAATCCTCTCAAAAACACGTAGCGGACTCCAACGGGCCCTGGAACGCTTTGAGGAGTACTGTGCCATCAACAACTTGGTGGTAAATGTGGGGAAAACGAAGTTCATGGTTTTTACTAAAAATTTTCCAGTTCGGAGCTCCGTGAGGTTGAATGGGGTGAACCTCGAGCAGGTCGATACCCTGACCTAATTAGGGGTTACTCTTGATAGCCGTTTGAGATGGAAGGATCAAGTTAACATTCAACATCTCAAACTTGCAAGGCTGACTGGTTGCCTTATTAAAGAGCAAAAGGAATCAACTACAAAGCGGGTCCTACCGGCCCTTAAAATCTATGATGTCAAAATCTCTACCGCCATTTTATATGGCGCGGATCTTTGGGGCCATATGGACTTGCTTAACTTGTTTAAAATCCAATGTAGATTGCTCCGCAACTTAGTAGGCCTACCTCAGTCGACCCCTTCGATCCCCCTCTGCCTAGACCTTGGTTCCCCTCCGATCAACGAGATGGCTAGATTTAGGCTGTTGGCCCTCTGGAGACGTATATGGACGTCCCCAGATCTATCGCTATTCGCAAGAGAACTGGCCGAAGTTAGGTCCATCACTGGTTCGGGGAAAATCCCATGGCTTTCTGCTGTCAAAACTATCCTTACTGATATGGGCTTAGAATATCTTTGGTCATCCCCCCAATCCAATGTCTTTCCCTCTAAAGATGAGTTCAAATCCCTGTATTGGGCCACGATTCGCCTAAAAAGAGTCCTACTTTCTAATAAAAATAGCCTCACAGGCAGGTTCCTAACATTTAAACTTGACCTATCGCGAGAGCCCTACTGGGATATAATAACTAGACCGCTAGACAAAAAACTGTACCATCAGTTTAGAGTGGGTTCTTAGCCTTTGAACCCATTCTCAAACAAATGGTCTACAGGGTCATCGCCCAACTGTACATGTTGTCCAGGTCATATTGAATCTGAAGGACATTTTCTTTTTGCTTGCCCTAGATATGCTGCACCCCGGAAAAAATGGTTAAAACCCCTTTTTCAAAAATTACCATTCAAAACATCTATGGAAGCAATTTGGGTGCTTAGGACCAATACCTCCGAACTCTTTGTTGTAAGCCTGGCAAAATATTTGGGTTGGGCTTGGCTCCTAAGGCTGAAAAACAAGAAATAAAACATGCCATAGTTCCTAGGCCAACTAAAAAAAAATGGCTCGCAATATGTCATAACCTGTTTGATTATGTATCAGTTAAACGATTTGTGATTATAATTAGCTTTTCCATCTGCATTCCTTGTAAACTGGCCAAGAAAGGGCCCACTGATAATGAATACGAACAGTAACGTTTCCTCTTAACATATTTTATTGTTTCATAAATTATTCAGGTTCTTCACTATTTGACATTTAATTCTCTTTTACCTACTTGTTTTAAATGCCCTTTTGTGTTTGCTTTTTGATTGCTGCTTATTTTTCTATTTTGTTTTTGTTTAAATTCATTGAATTAGTCAAATTTTCTCTGTATTTTAATGTGTCTTTTATGATTTGTTAAAAATCGAAATAAAGACTTGAAACCTGAACCTGAACATAACCCCAGACTCCTGCCAGATAAAAACCCACGTTACTGCATTTTGCCTTATAAGACACAAGTAGGGCCTTAATTAGTTTATCTAGTTACAGGTCTCTTTTCATTTATTTCCTTCTTCTCTTTGTATTTTCATGATTAAAGCCTGCCACACCTCCAAAGACAGTTCTAACTCGCTGTTTGCTTGTCGCTCACTCTGCAGTCTACCACAACATGTACAGCCACTGCATCTAAACCACCTGACCACCATGGAAGAATATTGTCCGTAATGTTTCATTGTTTTTAACATTGCGAAATGGCCAACATGTTGGTTTTAAACGTCGCAGTCAGATGCAACTATATAACAATACGCTAGGTACAGCACCATTGCAAGATGGCCACCTGCTGCTTTGTTTAATTTCGTTCTTGCGAGCATATTTCTGCCATTTTTAGGATATAGCTTGTTTTCTTTTTTTTGTTTTTATTCTTTAATTTCTTGCCTAGGTTGCTGAGTTTGTGCAAGCATTTTATTGTGGTTGTGTAAATGGGTAAACGCAAGAGTGACTCAGTTATGAATAGATGCATGAATGCAAGGATGAGTAAAAGAATGCATGTATGATGACTTATTCTGTACCTGAACTCATCAATGTCTAAAGAGACACTTTTATATATGAGCCACACCTATTGGCATTGCCAATGCTTGTTATCAACCTTCAATTGGTAGCTAGTCGATTTTCCTAGTTGCACATCTCATCGCTCAGTTGCGCATGCAAACATTCTGTTGCCGCACACAAGGACGAATAATTAGAGGGAACATTGGTGCCACAAGCATTCTGAAGTACAGTAGGCTTTGGTAAGGGCAATCCGTTCGGCCACTTGTGCGGACAATACATGGCACAAGTAAGACTCTTCAATGACTCCGCTCAGCATGCACACAGCATAAGTGCCTCCTAAAATATAATCTCAAGCAGGACCCATCAACAAAAAGGTATGGTTAAAAGGCTTAGTAGACCCTCCTTGGCACCGCCTTGTCTCATCTTGTAACCTCCCATGAGGATCCACTCACCCTTACAGGTGTTGTTACTCTGTAGGCTTAAATTACAGCCTCGGGGCACTATTTTGTTAAATTGGTTTGTCCTGCCTGCAACACAGGCAGGACCCGCTCTCCCACACTTTTATTTTATACAAATCATTTATCCAGCCGGCGCACGTTTGTGGCACACTTTTGTCTTGTTATATGCTGGCCAAACACAGTCCCATGCCTTTTCAGCATCTTAAGCTAAAGCGCGAGTACCACGGTTGCTTTAAAAGTGAACAAATAGAAACAAAGTGCATTTTTTTAAATTTGTTTACTTTACAAGCAATTGCATCACCCATACTTTAGCTTAATATGTTCAAAGCTATGGCGCATGTGCCACAATAGTAACTAAAGTAAACAAATTGAAAAAAACATGGGGCCGTCATTTTTTTCCTATTTATTTACTTTTGTTACAGTTTCGGCACCCGTGCTTTAGCTTACAACATCCCAAGCTAAAGCACAGGTGCCGCGAAGTGCCGTGGAATGCTGTCTTGTAGTGTTCTATTTGTCAGTGTGCACCTTGTGTCATTGAACGCCGTGTCTGTCTGTGTGTTAGCTCGTAACCATGATGTGTCTTGAGAGAACGTCCTTGCTGCTTCCAAAGCTTGTTTCGGTGTTCCCATGTAAGCTCGTAATTTGCTCAAGGCTGTGTTCATGTTCAGGTGTAACACACAGAGGGGGAAGGGAGGGGCGAAGGCAATAATGAGGGCAATGATGCTAAGCTCAAACGGGGGATAGTTCAAGGCTAGGTTCTGTGCAACCGATACCTCAATTGGCTGGTAAGATCAAAACAACAAGATTGGTTCTATTTCATAAAAGGGAGACTATTGTTAACCTTTTGACCTGCACAGGAAAAATGAGGATGTTTTCCTAATGCAAGAGTACTTGTACTAGGTGTAAAAACGTGGAAAGGAAAAATATAGCCTCAGAAAATCCCGACCATTAATATATCACCTCATCAAATTTTAATGACTTTCAGTTTGAAAGTTCCCAATCAATGCAAACTTTCAGTCGGCTTCTTCAGGCTTTCCTTTCGAGGTGAGCTCTCCTCGCAAAAATGTGATTGATGCTGGCTCTTCAAGGGTTACAGGGGTTGAAAAACTAAGAAACAATTACCAAATTCTAAATAGAAAGTCTTTATTTAACCACTAGTTGTCAGGGACACTGTATTGTATTAGAAAAATGGTCCTTTGTGCAATATGGTGTCTGGGTCAGTGTAATGCAGGTCTGAATTCGCCTACTCCCTCGTCTTCATTTCTTCTTGGGAGCAAAGCAATTTAAGGTTTCTAAAGGACCGAAATCATCTCCCCCTTACCTGCGAGGATCTGAGTGAACGTACCTGCTGCCCATGGCTCCATGAAAATTGGTTTGATAACAATTGTGACAAAACCTTAAAGAGCCTGCATGTAGCCTAGAAGGCCAAACCACGCACACAATGCTGGTAAAAGGCTTGCGTCAAGCCTACAAAAATGCAAGGACCACAAGACTGAGCTTTTTAAAAGAAGAATGGTGGGAAAACTTGCAGAAGGCTGCTATATTAAAAAGTTCACAAGCTTTCTGGTCTCTGATTAATGCCCCGTTTTTAAAGCACAAGCAGGTTATAACCACAGATACTAATGTCGACCAAGAGGCATGGGTGACTCACTTTGAAGCCCTCTTTGGAATGGACGACATGACAATTTCTCAATCTTTTCCCCATGCTTTGGAGACTGATGAGCCTCCTGTTAGCTTTACACTAGCTGAAACAAAACATGCTTTAAATCAATGTACATGAGCAAAGGCTCCAGAACCGGATGGAGTTCCCGTAGATTTATTCTTAAATAATCAAGATCTATGGGCTCCAATTTTAAGAAATGTTTTTAACAAAATTGCCCAATCAAATGCACCACCGTCGTGGAAAACATCTGTAATTGTTCCCATATACCAACAAGCACTGGCGTTGCCAATAGGTCTCGCAGTAGGAAAGTTGGAGCTATTGGTTTTGTAAATGACATTTTATATTTATGTTTTGTGATTTACAATGCCAATACTTTTAACTTTAGCATATGTGACACTTTTAGTATTTGTAATGTCACATGTTTTGTATTGACTTGACTTAAATGTATTGATATTACAATTAACATAAAGAGGAGAGGACATCACGGATGCTCACTTCAAGCACACACAAAAATTAATAACGAAACCTGCCCACTCTCAGCCAAACACAATGAAACAGTATTCAGGGTGACGCCTGTGCCCAGCAATGCCTGAAAAAAGCTGTTCTTATGCACAGGGCATCTGGATGTTCATCTTCATAACCACAATGGAGTGAGTCAGCCAGTCCCACCACACCGGAGTAGTGTACAATATAATCATGATAAACTCTGTGTCACAAATTAAGCACCCGAGCTGCATTCATACTATAGTCAGGTGTTTATTTTAATTTTCTGTAATGAAGGAAAACACAAAACTAATAGTATTTAATTAACTAATCAGGGGGCATGAAAGTGGCGCTGATTCTGAACAAAGAAATGCAAGCTGAAAGTGAAAGCTGCACCTTTAATAAATAAATAAAGGCACACTGCCATGAATTGTGTTAGTGGCGTTCACCTCTGCTACTCCTTTACATTAGTATTGAAAGCGGCTCAGTGGAGTTACATTTTAAGTCAAAGTGTTGCTGTGTAAACTCGGGAACTAAGAGGGAATGGTGCATGGTGTTTCAAGCTGCTTGCATAGTACTTACTCAAAACAGGCAAAGAACAACAAGGGAGGAAGGGTGACGAGACGCATGGGGAGCAGCAACCTTTGATGTGCCGGCCGGCCATGCAGTGAACAATTAGGGGAGGAGAAATGCCGGCCTGAGGCCGATCGCAAAGCAACAGATGGCTGTGGGGTATGACAAAAGGAGAGAAAGCCTGTGAGCTTATGAAGCTACAAACACTACACGAATCACACCACACACAGACAGGGCCTCATACGATCATACAGAATTAAGACACCTACTTTAAACCATTTATGAGTATTAGGAATCTTGCTCAAAGTTTACTGTATTTTTAGGTTTACCCTGATCACAGTCTCTTCTTTTGTGGGTTAGACATACTGCTCTACTGGCATTACAAACCCAAGAAAATAACAACGAGATTTTGAGCTATTGGCATTGTAAATGGCAATGCCTTTTATTTATGTGATCAAAAAACCTGCAATAATAAAATGCATTGTCATTAAAAATACCAATATCTCACAAACACACACTGACATACACCCAGTTTCTGTGGCACTTCCCAGTCATTTATACTAATGAAATATTAAGATTGCCATAATCAGTAATCAGTCTCTGGTGCCTTGATTGATGGAGAATTTAAATGAATCACAGTCTTTTTACAGGGTTCTAGCCCTTGTGGTGCCCGGCTATAAGAGTGAGTTTATTGGCAAAGCAGAAGCTGTCCTTACGTTCCGTGCCTCCTGTTCAGCGCTCTGTGAACCCTGCAGTTCCGCTGCGCTCGGCTACTTGTTTCCCTAATTGAAAGATCTGGTTGTTTATTACTCACGGAGCCAAAGTGCTGCTTTTAAAAGTAGCAGATGAAAATACCACGCCGTATTAGGTGTTCCAAAATTGCAGCAGCATGCTGCCTGCCAGGGTAAAGCAATTCCATTATACATTTATGGACACCTGAAATTAAGGCACGTTGATGGAAGAGCATGTAGCACGTCTTTAGCCCGATTTGTCCGTGATAAATGCTAACAAAAGCTAACAAAAGCTATCACAGTTCTGCATATATTTATTGGCCATGCTAGAGGTTGGTTAAGTGAATTAAGTGCAGCCATGGTCAGGTAATTTTTACAGAGAGAGTGGGGTGGAGGAGTGAGGAAAGAGACACAATTTAAGCATAACCAGTGCAGCGCACACGAAAGAGCGCAGTGCTGATAGAGCTCATACCTCCAGTTTTAACCGGACACCAGAGCCAGTCTACGCCTGGGGCAGCTGTGAGGAGCAAACACAGACCAGTGCTCTCTGCTCTGACTTAAGTAGCACAGCACTCCCCCTGGTCCGCCTGCTGGCTCTGTTGCGAGGCAGGAGCCTGCTCACTGATTGGGAGGGAGAGTGTAGAGGAACCGGGAAAGACACAACAGTGAAAGCGAAATCAGTGTGGTGCTCGTGAAACGCGTGAAAGTAAGTATGTCCACATTTGTTACAAAGTACATAAACAAACAAATGCATCCTGCAAGCAGAAGCGGGGGCAGTTTAATAAAGTAAAAGTATGTCTGCACACAATAAACAAACAAATGCGTTCAGCAACCAGAAGCGGTCGGCAGCTTTACTGTTAAAAAGTACATAAACAAACAAATGTGTCTGGCACCCGAAGCGGGCGGCAGCTTTACTGTTAAAAAGTACATTAACATACAAATGAGTCCGGCAACCAGAAGCGGGCGGCAGCTTTACTAAAGTAATACATCGCCACCCAAAAACATTAAAGCTCCTCAGTCACAACAAGTTGTGAATGAAAGAAGGGACAGAGAGGAGGAAAGGTGGGAGGGAACACGGCCTGGGGGAAGCTGGCTGGGGAGAGGGAGGAGAAATGCAAGTAAAGGGTGTGCGCAGGGAGAGAGAGGGGAGGTGCTGGAGCTGGCGAACAGATGGCCGTGAAGGTTTATGGCCCAAAAGCGCGTGCCTGTGGCCACGTGAACTCGAAGAAAACCGCACGAAAAAACCTGTGGTTTCACGAGTATTTTGAGCCCTTGAATTCTCGCCATTTCCCATTCCTTCGGAATGGAAAAGGCGAGACCTAAGAAGGGGATAGGTCCATTCCAAAAAACCATAGACCTACCTCCTTAATAGACTCTATTGCAAAGTTAATGGGCAGAATGATTTTAAATAAATAAGAGGACTGGGCATTGGAAAAGAATATTTGGGTTTAGAAAAGGGAAAGGCACGGTAGATCAGTGTCAGTCTAATTATGGCGAAATACACAGCTGCAAAAAAAGGTCATATCTATTTAGCCTTCATGGATCTGTCCGCAGCCTTCGACTGCGTGATACAGCCTAGGTTGTGGCAGATCATGGAGGAGATGGGCATTGACCTGAAGATCATTAATATTATTCGTGACCTGTACACAGATGCTTCAGCCTGTGTCGCTATCGGAGGAATGGTGAGTGCACAAGGTTGTTTAACATTGCAAGAGGTGTGAGGCAGCGGTGCGTTCTCGCTCCCTTCCTATTCACACTCTATATCAATGGTGTAGAATCTGCACTGTTAGGCTCTACACCAGATGTCCCGTATATTAATTCAGTACAAGTGCCAATTTTATTACACGCTGACGATGCTGTACTTTTAGCTCGTACTACTAATGCACTGCGGTGTCCAGTCCAGGATTATACACAATTTATGTGCAATTTATGTATGAAAGTGAATTACTCAAAGTTATTTATTTTAGTAGCAGGCTCAAAGCTGCAAAACTATCCGCAAATTACTACTGAAGGGGGAAAAATGGAGGTTGTTGATTCTTTTAACATATTTAGGGATTATGTTTGACTCTCAATTGAAATGGCAAAAGATGATTGCTAATAGAGGAACTCAGATGGAAAAAAAACATTGGGGCCTTAAATAAGTTTATTTAAAAAATGGGTTTAAAACCAATAGACTCAATAAAAACTGTGTATCAGCCAAGACCGTATCTGCAGCCACTTATGGGGAAGCTGTCTGGGGCATGAAAGACTGTACAAATTGCAGATTATTAAGATAATTTCCTTAAAAGGGTCCTTTCGTTACCAAAGTCAAGTGCCAACTATAAGTGCCACAATGAATTGAATGCCCCCTACATAACAAATATAATTGCAATGGCCCCTATTCTAATGTGGCACTCAATATGGCGAAAAGAGTCCCTTTCTTTGACAAGAGACATTATTAAAGATGTCCTGAAACTAGATGGAGTAGGTAACATTGCTTGGCTAAATTATATTGAATCAACATTAAAGTCGGCTGGGCTACATTACCTATTTCTGGAAACTTTATTATTTTTTTTTTTGTGCAAAATACATGAATTAGTCGGGAAATAACTTGAAATTAACAGAATACATAGCCAAGAATACTCTTACATACACCAAAAGTTGCATAAATAAATAAGATACACTTGATAGATCATTAATAATAGATACAGAAACATATGTTAAACAGAATCAGAATTAGCCATACAGTAAAGTAGTCCATAAATGCAACCAATATCAATACAATCAAGATAAGAAAAAAGTTAATAGGACCACCAATCACATTGCAGCTTCCAGATAATTGGTAACTCTACCCCAGATTTCTGAACCAAGCTTCTTTTTCCTATGCCCTTTAAGTGCATATAAACTGTACTCCATATTATGGACTGCGAAGAAGCGGGCCCTCCATAATTCGAAAGAAGGCGGTTCCTGTTGTGGCCACCAGGAAGCTATTGCCAGCCGATATACGGCTGTTACTAGAAATATTAATTTTGCATGTTGTTGTAGTGCAACTGGAACTGATACACCCATTTCTACACCTAATAATATCTGTGTTGCACTTAATTGAACTTGACTTCCCAAAATGATAGAAAGGTAATTCTGAATCTGATTTAATAAAGTTGTTAATCTCGGGCAACTAAAAAAAATATGAAGATCATCCGCAGATAAATATCCACAATGAAAACATTTCCCCATATTGTCACCCGGCCATTTAGAAATCTTATCGGGTGTGTAATATAGATTAAATATGGATTTATAATGCTGTGCAGATAACTTTGCGGACATGAATAAATTCGAAGCCATCTCCAGAGAATTTTCTATCCGTATATCCTGTCTCCCTAATTTATTACCCCATTTGATATTTTGATGAACTAAGTCATGAGACTTAGTACTTAACATATGACCGTATAACACTCCTATTTTAACCTTTTTTATATTGTCTTCAATTAGTGCATTCGCTAGGAGAATTATTGCTTTCTGAGACAGGAAATTCCTGATTTGCAGATATTTTACGAAATCCTCCCTAGGGAGATGACATTGCACTCGTAGTTGTTCGAAGGACTTAAGAGAACCATCTCTATAAAAATCCCCCAACAACCTTAATCCTTTTTTCCACCATAAATACACAACCCTATCCCATAAATCGATTGGCAGAAATATCGGGGATGTTAATGGTGTATACCATGAAATTTTCTCTATACCCAGCAATCTCCGTAGTGTTCTCCAGATCTTATATGCAGCGATCAAAACCTTAAAACGTGTGCGTTTATAATAACTCCAATCCTGGTAGAGAAATAAGCAATTTTTAGCCTTTGAGCCTAATAACATCTGATAGATTGACAGGCTCTCTGCCGGGTTCGAAGGACCTATCCCTGTTAGTAAAACATTCATGCCTTGCAGCATGCAAGCATAGTAATAAAATGTGAAATCAGGGACCGCCCAACCTCCTACATTTCTTGGTAAGGTCATATAACGACCAGCACGGCGGGCTTTACCTCCGGCCCACATAAAGCGCATACAAAGAGTTTGTAATTGTGCCAGTCTAGCTATAGAAAATAGGAAGACACCTAAAAAAATATAATATTTGTGGCAATATCATCATTTTTAATAGACTGCAGCGACCGACTAACGAGAGATGTAGACATTCCGCTTGAGCTAACTGTTTCCGTACTCCAAATATTAGATCCTCCCAGTTAGCCTTAACCAAAGCCATTGGTGAGGTCCTTAGCTTAATCCCCAAATAAATTACCTCTTTACAAACCCGCACATCCGAGTATTTTGGCAGGTTAGCACATAATAGCTGAGTTTTAGCAGCATTCAATTTATAACCCGCAGACCTCCCGAACTTCAAAGCTAAACTTTCAATTTTCTGCATTGCAGCAGCAGGGCATGGCGTGACTACTGCAACGTCGTCCGCATAGGCTAGGACTTTAAAAGAATAGTTTTGTATCATAACCGGAGGGATCTTAGAACTAGATTCCAGCATTCTTAAAAAAGGCTCAATATATAGGGAAAATAAAAGAGGGGAGCAGGGACAACCCTGTCTGGTACCCCTTTGTATTTGGACCAAGTAAGATACTAGTCCCATGGTGCTAATACAGGCAGTAGGATGATAGTAAAGCGTCTGGAGTGATGTAATAAAATCAGGACCAAACCCCCTGCGCCTCATTACGTCCCATAAAAAGCACCATGAGACCCGATCGAACGCCTTTTCGCCGTCTAATAGAATTAAACATAAAGGCTCCTGACTAACATTAACAAAATCAAATAAAGTAATTACCCGGCGGACGTGATCCGCCGTTCCGCGCTGTGGGATAAACCCATGCTGTATGGTAGAAACTAAATTCGAAATTACACCGGATAGTCTATTTGCCAAAATCTTCGAATAGATTTTGCCATCCGCATTTGAAAGCGAAATTGGGCGGTAAGACCCTGGTAGATTCGCAGGCTTGCTTTTTTTTAATGAAAAACTACTATACAAGCCTCGCTTCAACTCCCCGGGGTTACACCCTTCTGAGCGGATCGCATCGTTACAAGAAGATCAGTTTTTAAAACAGAAAAACATGACTTATTGATTTCGAGGGGTAACTTATCTGGGCCTGCTGCCTTCCCATTAGCTAATCCATTAACTGCCAATTCTAGTTCTTCTAATGAAATAGGAGCCTCTAGGCTTTCTCTTTCGTTATCCGATAAATCTGACATACAAAATTGGTCTATAAGATTAGCAGCCCTCTCCATGTCATACTCGTCTCCTTGATATAATGATTCATAAAATTGCCTAAATACCTCTAATATGCCTGTTTCATTAGTAACCGATACCCCTCTTACATCACTAATATTATCTATCCTCTGTGTTACTTCCCTGAACCTTAGTTTTTGGGCCAGGCATCTGCCACTTGCCTCCATATACTCATATTGAATTTGTTGTTTAAAAAAGAATTTTTTTGCACTTTCCTGTGACCATTTCAGGTTCAACTTTGCCTTAAGTCTCGCAACTAACGTCATCTGGTCCTCTATATCCCCTCCAGTACATAAAGCCTATGCCAATAGTTCCTCTGCCTTTGTTAACTCCAGATATAACTCTTGTAATTTCACCGATTGTTGTTTCTGATTGTATAAACCAAAGCTCAGAGATTCCCCCCTAAATGCGTCTTTAAAACAATCCCAGACATTACCCACACTGCTAGTCCCCCGATTAACATTAAAGAATGTTACAATCCATTGTTTCATATATTCCAAAAACTGTTGCTCCAATAAATGTTTATAACATCTTACGATCAAAAGAGAACACCCTTGGTCTGGTAGGCGTAATTATATCTGTTATAGAGAGGACCACCGGCCCATGATCAGACGTAATTGTAGAATAAACCTGTATAATGGCCGATTTCAGCAAGGACTGAGGGGTTAATACATAATCCAAACAAACTAACTTACGATGGGGAAAAGAATAAAATGTGTACCCAGGAGCCTCTCCCCTAATAAAGGCCCATGCATCCGTCAGCCCATGTACCATCATTAATGCCTGTAGTGCCTTTAATACCCGTCGTTTCCGCCCAATGTACTTGACATTTTTATTACATAAAATATTAGGAGCTAAAATAATATTTAAGTCTCCACATAGAATCAGTGGTGTAGGCCAGGAAGCTAACTCAACATTCAGAAACTCTAAAGTTAAAGCTTCATCTAAATTTGCCCCATAAACAGCACACACCGTAAAAGTTGCCTGCCCTACTACACACTCTGCAATTGCCCATCTTCCTAAATCATCAGCTAAGATTCTTCCTGTTTTACCTATGTGCCGCTTAGCCATTATTGCCACCCCTCTTGACGTACCTGAGTACTTAGTGCAGGCAATGAGATTAAATCCCAATTCTTCGAGTAACTTATACGTTTTGACCATACAATATGCGTCTCTTGGAGACAAATTATATCACAGTAGAGAGCAGATAGCTCCTGTGCTACCCGACGTCTTTTATCTATCGAATTCAGCCCCTTGACATTCAGGGTACCTATCCTAATACCCCTACCAGCCATCTAGTTGAGTCAATCTTAGGTAATCTAGCTTCATGTTCAAACTCAAAACAAAACGTATTCTCACCAAAATAGCTCTTTTCCGACCAATTTTCATGTATTATTTTATTATTTTTTTGCCCCCCCAAGCATGACCCCCCAACCCTGCTCTGAACCTTCCCCCCACCTCCCCCATCCCTCCCACCCAAAATGAGGCTTAAGGACTATGTCCTCAGTGATGTTGGGTGCTTTGTCCAACCCCAGCTCCTATTGACCTCCCCCACCACCATCATATACCCCCCTTCCCCAAATTAACAAATCATATCTCGTTGAATCCTATACAAACAAAAAAGAAAAAAAAAAGAAAGAAAGAGAGTTTTAGCCTAGTGTCGTACATCATAACACATTGCATATGCCATTGGTAACACAGTTTTAACATTACCTATATCAAAAGGAATAAGACCTGTTATCAATTATGATTCAACAAAATAATCAGAAAAAAAACCATTACACTATCTTGGAAAAGAGGGAACAACGAATACTACAAAACCACCACCTGGTGATTCCCCCCTCCCTAAACACTAAAAGAAAGAACTTCCAGCATATACTCCACCAAAAGGTATCAGACCCCACCTACAGATACAGCTTGTATAATGCTTCCACTTCTACTTTTTAACATTCTTCTCCAAGTCCGTTAAATAGTCCTGTGCCATTTTAGCAGAAGTGAAATACTTTGTTTGGCCTTTGAAAATGACCTTTAATTTGGAAGGGCTGAGCAGGAAAACCTGAGCCCCCTTTACTTGAAAAGGCTCCATCAATTTCCGCATTCGCCATCTTTCACTCACAGTAGTTGGACAGAAATCAGGGCGAACAAAAAACTCACATCCCATACCGCTACGTTTCTTTTCAGGACGTGCCAAATCATAAAGCGCTTCGCGTAGCAAATAATTATTCAGACATATTAATATTGCCCTAGGATATGGATTCTGATTGCCCTGACGTTCATTCCCCTGTTGCCGAGTCCAAAAGGGAAATCTATGCGCACGTATCACTTCAATTTACCAATTCCATGCACTTAGTTCTGGGAATGCTTCTTTAAACAACTGAATAATAAACTTACGGGGGTCTAACCCCTCTATTTTTTCAGCTATACCTAATACGCGCAGATTGTTTCGCCGTGCACGATTCTCTAAATCTGTTAGCTTCCAGTCTATATCAGAGTTAGACTTTTCCAGGATGTCTAGAGTTGTTTGCTGCTTTACTAAAGAATCCTCGACTGAAGACACTCTTTCCTCTACTTCGACCACCCGAGTAGTGGTTTCTGCACAAGTCTTTACTAGACGTCTCACAGTATTCTGTAATTTCTTAACAGCTCCTTGATTGCGTAACCCCTCAGCTTTTGTTTCGCTTCGATGAGCCATAATAGTTCTATATATCAATCCTAAGGTGATTGAGTCCTCTTCCAGGTCCTCATCCAAGTTAGGCTGAATTAAAGGCAATTCTTGATTATGTGCATTCCTAATCCGGAGGCAAGATGGCGGCCGCTGTGGTGGCTGTGTGAGGTGCTTTGCTCGCAGCTCCGTTTGACTGACCTGCTGCGGTGGTTCCCTTTGGACTGCGAGGTAGACAGCAATTACAGAGCGACGGTCTCTCAGTCTTGCTGGGTGTCGAACTCCCCCTCGGTGGAGCTGATTACTTCTTTCTTGCTGTTGCTGTTGGAGTTGCAGATTACATGCAGAGGACTCTTGGCAGACGGCGTTCGGCGTTCGGCATTCGTGGAAAAAGTGTGCACAGCTGACCGCTGAGGTGGGGCGAGGCTACGGCGGATTGTTAAACGCTTGGAAAACACAGAAAACGCTGTAAACCTCGAGCATTGGAGTGATTACTGCTGGAGTCACAGATTATTTACAGAGGACTCTCGGTAGACGCCGGCCGGCGTTTGTGGAAAAGTGACCGCAGCTGACCGCTGGAGAAACACCGAAAACGGTGTAAACTTCGAGCATTGTGAGTGGACTGAGCTTCGGGCAAGTCTTTTATTGTTTCTATTATAACGTGCAGCTTGCTATAGTTTGTTACAAGCTTTCCCCTGCTGTAGCTACTATGTGTTTGGATCTGCCGAGCAGAAACTGAGTAAATAGGATTGGACGCTTGTAATTCCAGCGGTCGTGCCGTGCACAGGAAAAGGATAACCCCCCAGTTGCTGGTGCTAAGTAAAAGAGTGCAGTTCTATTTTTTTGGTAATAATGGCACCGAAGGGCAGGGACACTGCAAGGAATAAAGGGGGCGCACAAGCTGATACCCCGACTGGAAGGGGGCCTGAATCCAGTGCTAACATGGACAATCCCGAGAATGTAGCCAAAACTAAAGTGAATATATTGAAAAATGTCACGAAAAGCAGTGCTACAGGGGCCATTGCCAAGTCGGTTTTAGTTGATGCTGATATTGGAGCTGCAAAAGTGGTCTTTGAAAAATCTGTCACCTCGAATCAGTCTCTCCAGCAAGCAATGCTACATGTGCACTTAGACCCCCAATTTCAGTGCTTGAATCAGACTCAAGGTCAGGTCTTGGAGATGCCTATAAAACAAAAGACTGTACCGGCGATTTTTGATAAACGGCGTGGGGCTAAAGCAAAAGTGGTTCCCGATACAGACTTGGTCTCTGCTGTTGTGGAAGGGGCTACTGGGGGGATCCCTAGTGCCCAGTTACTAAATACTGTTGATAATGCTATTCCTGGGGGATCTGCGGATAGTCAGAGTTGCAAGGATGATCTAGATTTCAACGAAATTTCAGTAGTGAGTGAAGAGATGGCAGCTCCAGAACCCGTACCAACATTGATGGCGGCTGTGGAAGGTAGTAATTTACTATTAGAATCTGACTTTGAGCCCTCTCTCCAGGCTATGGATAAGGCTACAGAATCTGAATATGCTGGATCTGATGGTAAATTTTATTCGATGTCTGATCTAACGACAGTATCGGACAAAGAACAGGAGCTAGATAGCTCAAGTAATGTAGGAGAGTGGGGGGAACTGCCACAGGACAATGAAATGGATGACTAGGAGCTAACTTCACCCTATGATACTGTAAGGAAAATCGGTGAGACTGGTGAAGGCTTCCAGCAGGATGCACATAATTTTTGGAAACTTTTAATTGTAGTTCTATATCCAAAATTGACCTAAAAGCCTGACTGCTTTCTAATCGGCAGATAAGAAGTGAGACTAAAAATATTAATCTGCCAACAGTTAAATCTTACTTGGCCTGTCCTAGTTTAGAATTAATGAACTCAAACATACCATATCTAACCTTTGTTACCAACCTGCAACATAGGTGCATCCTGGTGAGGTTCTGATTAAATTATATTCCGTTAATGCTGGGTTTCCCTCGCATTGTTTATGTTGTCTCCGACTTCCCACTTTGTAGCTGTGATAATCGATCTATACAGGATGATATACATTTTTTGTTTTTCAGTAAATATTATTATAATGAAAGGAAACATTGTATTATCCCTATCATGCGTAAAATGAATTTTAAACAGTGTTGTGTAGTTATTTACTATCTCCAACTACTACCTGATCCTTTTATCTTTTTCTCTCTAGTCTCTTTCTTACTATTGACACTAC
The DNA here is from genome assembly GCF_964263255.1 of Lissotriton vulgaris. NCBI lineage: Eukaryota > Metazoa > Chordata > Amphibia > Caudata > Salamandridae > Lissotriton > Lissotriton vulgaris. Next base: position 503,074,868 of record NC_141687.1, on the reverse strand, counting down.
AAAGGAGATCTATAATCACCTAAAACTATATTCACACAAATGAAATGACCTTACTATTGTGTAAATAATCATACATTTGTATTTGTATTTCATTGTAATAATCTCTTTTTTATTTTGTGCTGTAATGCTGTGAATTGTCTTTTTTATATGTAGTATACTTTTTATGCCTACATTGTGTTGGCGAAATAAAGTTATTCTGACTGGTTCCATGAAAGGGAGACTCTTGCACTCAGGGCCCGCACTAGGCATGGGCAGTTTGGGCAGCTGCCCATGGCTTCAAACTCAGCCCACCGGCATGGGGCCCGCACCGGTGGTGTGTCCTCATGTTTCCCTGTCGATTCAACTGAAAGAAAGGTGTCTCCTTGCAATCAGGGGACATGGGAGGGGCCCTCTCCTGGGCCTCTCGGGGATGGTGTCGGGAGGCCTAAGGGAGGGAGGCACTTCCTCTTGTCCCAATTGCAAGGAGAACATTCAGAGACACTGCAGGATGCTGATTGTCCAGCACATCAGTGCCCCCTCAGTTTTAACTTTCAGCCCACAAGCAATTCTTACACCTTCAGCTGTAGGAACTGTAAAAGAGGTGCTTGAAGGAGGCTGGGAGGAGGAGCTGCGGCCCAGGAGGAGTCTGCACAAAGCAGCTTCCAGAGCTGTGTCACTTATGTAAATTAGACGGGCCTCACACATTCCCTATTGGCCCAAGGCCCCACAAATCCTAGAACCGGCCCGCTTGCACTAATCATGCCCCATAAGTCTGGTTCTCTGGAACTCTAGACACTTACAGTCAGACACAAACAGGAGAGGATAAGAGGCTTAGCCTGTTGAGTTTCACTAATAACAAACAGGCTGAAATTAAGGAGAGTGGGAAACTGTTGTCATGATTCGGAGCCCATATCTGTGCTTTAGTGGAATATAAAAAGTCAAATTATTATGCAAGGACGTAGGCAACGTGGTGTTATATTACAACAAGATTTTACACAGTTATAAAAGGATTGCCACCCCTCCAAACTGAAAGTTTGAAGAACTGATAAAACAATGCTTAAAAAACCTAATAAAGCCTATGCAAATATGATCACTCACTGCAAATAAAATACAAAAAAAACAAAAAATCATTGTCATCACCAATAGCTGGCTCTCTAACTTTCACAATTGCGAGACTGATCGCATTGCAAATGCTTGTTGAAAATAGGAACTAATGCTTCAGATCACGAGGAAGGGAGGACTCCAATAATAGCAACCCAAAACACATTTGCCCGCAACAGATCACACAAGGAGATGTTATTTATAAAAATGTCAACTAGTACGTGATTTGAGACAGAGTTAAAAACTTCTACAAAGTGTTCTTCTTACTTATCTGCTGAAATGACAGTTTCTGGAGAGGACAGAGAAGTATTGCGAAAATAAGAAGTGTTTACCGCCCACCAAAATGCTCTGGCATCTTAAAGTTTGCCCGCATCCTCCAAGTCACGCCAGGCTTTTTATTTAATTTCTTTCATCCGTGTTTTTAATACCTGGTTATAATTTGATCTAAAAAGCCTAATATCATCAGAAGACCACGGAGCTACTTTAAGGGCCATTAAAAGTAATTTATGGGCCTTGGTACATTATTGGTTAAACCAGCCCTGCCTTTGTTTATTCATACTTTGGGGGTTTTACTGGTTAGCTTATAGCTGATAGACTGAGAGACAGGATGGTGGGTATAATTTAATTTAGCTCATCATCGGGGTCCAAAGACATTTCTATAGGACCCTCGTGTTCTGACACTAGCTCAGCTAAGAAGCTGGTAGGGTCGATTTTATTCCATTTCATTCGGGCACCTTGATTTTTTGAGTATTTGATTGATGGACCAAACTTATGGTTTTGCTTCATTCCCGGGTGGGTTGTGTTTACTGTAACATTTAGGTATAGCCTTACAGTTAGACATCATGGTGGTCAGAGAGGCAGAAAATACAATAAAATGCTTTTTCACGCAGCTACCGACAATCAACCTGGGTGTGTATCTTATGATGTTGGAGCATGTGATGCACATTTGAGGTTTGCTCCAGCATCTAAGGATCATGCTACCTGCAGTTAGTTATAGTGTTATGCCCATTACATTGAGCATGATTTTAAAGCGTGAACTACGGGGGTTGCAGTTGTGAGGATAACCTGTGGCCTCATTAGCATATTATCCCACAATAACGAGTTCCACCAGAGATTAGAACATTGACGATGCTTACCGGAGAGGAAAAACACGCAATGCATGACTTTTCCCTGGTATGAGTCACTCTCTGTGCAGTCACAGCTGCGCACCTTTCAAAGACTACCAGATAATAAGGTCGCTCATCTTTGAGGCATTACTTTCCGGGCATAGATCCCTACATTGCCTACATCTGATATTTGTAATCTTCTTTTACCCCTTGTTATCCTTCATTAGTGAATGACTATAAAGGGCATCGTCCCTTCTCCAGATCAGGATGCCGGTATTCCCTAAGATCTAGGGTAAGGGACAGAGCACTGTCTATAGGAATTGGCCACCTGTTGATAACAATGATTGTTATTGTTGTTTATTGTGCATGTGCATGGAATTTGGATGTGCCCTCCCACGAATGATGTGTCAGTTTGCTGTGACATGTCGAGCAGTGTCCCTTGTTTAACCACATCATGAGTACAATGTTTTGCATGGTATGGTAGTGAAGTCCTAAATTATATCTTCTTTGTGATTTTATCTCTTTAGGTTAATATTTCTTCAATTCATACTCAGGTAAGACTTACCTGGTTTGTCTTTGTTTCTTAGCACTTCACATCTCGGCGTTTAGGTCGCATGAGAAGAGTGGGGACCCAGAGCCCTGAAGAATACCTCAGACATGATGAGGCTAATTACTATGAGAGAAACATGTTGACTTAGAAGAGATTGTGTGAGCCATTGTTATGTTATTGTGATGTTATTTGATTCTTGGTATAGTGCACAGCTCATCCCCGAAGGGACATCTCGATGCTGTTGGACAGTTAGGTGAGGGAAAAGCCAGGGTTTCAGGCGATTCTTGATTTCAGCTAAGCTTGGGCATGTTCGAATGGAAAGAGGAATTTTATTCCAGTGGAGCAGAGTTAGTTAGGAGAAGGCATGGCCTCCATATTTGGGAGTGCAAATACGTCAAGAGCATAAAAGAAATTGGTGGTCAGATCGGAGGTTTCTATTATAGGGGGTAAGCTTATTGTGGAAGTATTTGGCCCTGACCCTGATAGAGATTTGTATGTCAGGCAGAGCAATTTGAATAATTTTCTCTTGAGGATGGGGAGCCAGTGTTTATCTTTAAGTATAGGGGCTGAGGAGGTTCTTGGGGGTAGGTTATTAACAATGCGTGCAGCTGTGTTTTGGACCACTTGTAGTTTGAACAAGAGGGATTTATTAGAGGCAAGAAACAAAGCATTCCCATAGTCCAGGTGGGTGAAAATTAGCGTCTGGATGAGTGTTTTTCTTGAGCTCAGTGGTAGCCATCTAAAGATTTTTCTGAGCAAATGCATGGTGCCGAAACATGTGCCACATACTGAGGCGTTGTGGTTTCGCATTGATAACTGATTGTCTAAAGTTATGCCTAGATTTGTTGCGGTTTCAGTGGGCAGAGGAGCAAAGCCCAGCTCTGCCAGCCACCAATCGTCCTTACAGAGACTCTGAGCTTTGCCAAACAGTATAATTTCTGTCTTTCCCGCGTTAAGTTGGATGCAGTTGAGTGACATCCAGATGTAATTTTGCTGTGTGCTTAGTTTCGTTTTTGATGGTCTCGATGCTTAGGGCACTTTGCCACTGCTGATCAGTGCCAAAGTGTAAGTGCTCCCTCTGTAAATTGTGAATATGGATTGGTGTTTCCATGATTGGCTTATTTGACTTACTACTAAGTCCCTAGTGCAGTGCACTGTGTGTGCCCTGGGCCTGTAAGTCAAATGCTGCTAGTGGGCCTGCAGCACTGATTGTGCCACCCACACAAGCTTCTCAGACCTGCCACTGCAGTGTCTGTCATGGTCTCTATTACCATGTCGAGCTGGCAAGTACACCCACTTGCCAGGCCCTAACCTTCCCTTTTCTTACATGTTAGTCACCCCTAAGGTAGGCCCAAGGCACCCCTGTGGGCAGGGTGCAGTGTATCTGAAAGGTAGAACATATACTGATGTGTGTGACATGTCCTGAATATGAGTTTATTGATAACATCTTATAAATATAACTTCCCATTGGGACAAGAGAGGAAGGTAAAGTATAGTATGCCTGAACTCAGAATATAAAGATGTATCTTTTAGTAAAGATGATTTTTACATTCTGTGTTTGAAAATACCACTTTCAGAATGTGGGTATTTTCTTGCTTAGCCATCTTGTGTGCTTCTGCTGGGTTGTGTATTGACTGTCTGGTTTTGGAGTGACACAGGCTGGGGATTAGCATTCAATGTAGACAGCCACTGGGGAGGGGGTTGAGATGTGTCCTGCCTTTCCTGGATGAGTCAGGGGTGGGCCGAATTTAGAGTAGTAGAAGGAAATTTCCCTGCACCTGAATAGGCCTGGTCTGCCTTACACGATGCTGTCTCCACCTCCAGCCAAAGAGCTGGGCCAGAGAGGACTGAAATGATGCGGACTGAGCATAGAGCCTCTCTGCCACAAGAGAACAAAGAGAAATTGAGTTTAAGTATTGGGGCCTAGACCCCAGAACTTCTGACTACTTCTGGGCTCAAGAAGAACCTCTGCCAAGGAGAAAAGCTGGGACAACTGAAGAAGTACTGCCTTTTTGCTGTGTGCTGTTTGGGGTTGGCCTTTAGTGACTGTTTCTGCCAAGAAAAGGACCAAGACTTTGCAGTGTGCTGTGTATCCTGCTCGAAAGGCTTGGTATAGAACTAGCCTCCTGTTCTTAAGTCTTAGGGACACAAAGACTTCATTACCTCTGTCCCCCTGCACCTTGTACTGCTTTTCAGCTGCCACAGAGGAAAACAGCAACAACGATGCCTGTGATCTAAATTTCAACCAATCCCTAGCACACGTAAATTATCAAGATTCAGTAAGTAAGTAACTATTATAACAACATAAATACAAAGAGCATAAATCCGCAGTACACAGCAGGTTTATTTAAATTCTTCAGTCTTAAATTCATATGATGTTTCCTCTTGTTAAGTCAATCATGTGACTGGTCGAAAGCCCAAAGCCAAAGCCAACACGTGTTTCGTCGCTTCTTGTTATATGTACATGTGACTTTTTCAAGGCTAAGTAAAAGATAGACCACCGTCACCATTTGAGCATTCCTAATCATTCTTTGGCTCTACAGCATTAAACCTGAATACCTCCACTGTGACATTTTAAGCATCCGTGAATTCAGTATATTTATTAATTCAAAAACAGTATTCTAAGGTATTTAGCACAATATATTTACAGAGGCACATAATCTTTACTTTTATATCAGGCAAGCTAATACATATTCTGCCCGCCTACAAATGGCGTCAAGTACATAGGACACGCTTAGATGTGTTGTATCTAAAATGTGTCTATTCACCACCAATCCCACTTTACACAGTCAATATTCCATCCAACTAGTAAACCAACATGCCATACGTGAGTGCCCTGCCACCCACAAGTGCCAAAAGTGATGGTATAAGTCTACCTGAGTTTGCTGTATTATGCATCGCAAAAATTAAGCGGAGAAAGGGAATCCCAATTTTTATGGACCCTATCCACTAGGAAACGAAGTACGCATAATACTAGGGTTCTATTCAGTTTAGCACGATATACCTACTTAATGTGTGGTGATATTTCCGATCCACACCAACCCTCCGGCGTGGGTTAAATAATTTTTCTCTCATAGGGGTGAGGAAGTTTCTGTGCGGTCTATCAGGAGTGTCGTGTCCCCAACTATAAAAAAAAAAAGACAACGCTAGTATCCATCCAATACTACCCACCACATATGTAAATACTACTACAATCACTTATCCAAACCCCCTTACATCATGTCTTGAATACATCTAGAGTGCCTAGCAAGCAGACACAGGAATGTATCTCAATCTGCCTTAGTATAGAATCAATATATACATACACGTGACAGAAAAGCCACCTATTATAGACGTTCTATGTAACTAGTGGTGTTGTCACCAAGAACACCATTAAGTGTAAAAGATAATCAGCAACTATCGTAATATCAACTCATTGACACAAAACTCTCTAGTCTAAATTAGGCAGAGTATGCTTTTGACCCCCTCATCACTCTATTGTACCCAGTATCGGTATATCTTGAAGTATAAAAATGGTTAGGTCAACTACACTCTCCCCTTATCTATATGAATGATTTCCGTGTCATAGACCAGCTACTGCCTCTTACAGCAAAGTCAACGCCAAATATCGTCCTTTCGCTGCCCCCTCACGCCGGTGTCCTCGAGTACGACCTGATGTGTTCCCCCATTCTTTCCTTCAGTGTGCGTATCGTGCTTCCTACATATTTTCTGTTGCATCTGCACTCAATTATGTACACCACATATTTGGAGGTACAGTTTATATTCGTCTTTATGTAATACCGTTTATCACCAGGGCCCACAAACTCCTTAATGCTATTGTTTGCCCATTTACACGCTACACAGTGTCCACATCTTTAGAAGCCTGCAGTCCCTATTGTGAGCCAATCAGTTTGTCTTTTTGGGATGCGGTAACTGGGGCTCCATAAGTTCCTCAGACATATGCCTCTTCTATACGTAACGTCTGTTCTGGTTTTAATACAATCACTCAGAGAAGTTTCCCCCCTCAGTATATGCCAATCTCTGTTAAGGCTTCTCACACGTGTTTGGATAATGTGTTGTGATTGGTAATACTTCTTATTTTGTCATCTTTTCTCTGTTTATGTTGTTCACTATTTTCTAGCAGATTGTCTTGTCTTTTGATCTTGCTAATTCGTGATCTGGCAGAGTCCAGAACTCCTTTGTCAGAGCCTCTCCTCCTGAACCGTTTCAACATAATGTCTGTACACTCTTCACATTCTGAGTCCTGGCTGCAATTGCGCCTAGCTCGGATGAGCTGTCCATAAGGGATCACTTTAATTTGATGTATTGGGTGTGCACTTGTGGCGTGTAGTATAGAATTGCACGCAGTCACCTTGCTGAAAAGTCGACTATGTATTTTACCCTCTCCAGTGTATAATTCTGTATCTAGGAATGCAATCTTGTCTTTACTTTTCTCGTAGGTGAATCTGATATCAAAATCATGCCTGTGAGCTACACCAGGACCTGCAAAGCAGCTGTGGGCACCGCTCGTGAAGTGCATGAGGCACTGCCCCAACTTACACTGCAGCGCCGGTCCTTGCCGACGCAGCACTGTACCGACTCTGACGTTGTCAATGAGGCCGCACCCTGAACCGGATACGAGGGCACCTCTTGAGAAGCTCACGATGCCCTGCCCTGACTCGCATTGAAGCTCCGACCTCACTGATACTTCATCATCGTGGAGCTGATACCGAACATGGGTGACCTCCTGAATCCATCGACCCTGCATCGTTGTAAGGAACTGATACCTAAACGTCACCGCAATGTCACCTCCCTGGCAACAGTAAGGAACCAATGCCTCACCTCCCCTGCATCGCAGTAAGGAACCGATGCCTCACCTCCCCGTGGTTGTATGTACCTGACAACGCCCGGCACCATCGAAGCATCACCTCCCTGACACCATGCACTGTTTGTTTTCAATGTTTATCAAAATACTGTTCTTTGGGGTCCATGTGACTCAGGGCCCGACGCCGCTCATCTCACAGTCAGTGGCGTACAAATAATAATATATAATAATAATAATCTACATTTGTAAAGCGCAACACCACCCGTGATCCCCAGATTCCGGAGTTAGTCGCCCTAGCCGTGGCGCCACACCTCTTCCTGCCTATGTACTATGGCACTTTCATCTGTCACAACATCGTAATAGCCCCATTTGGAGCAAATTGATGCTGAAAGCTATATTTTTGTGAATAACTTATTTTTGGTGATATCTTGATAAATGTATGGTGGATTTTTGTTGTTTTGGTCTTGTTTTGTTTAGATAAAGATTTCCTATTTTCCTAAACTGGTGTGGTGTTCATTTGCAGTGTTTTTACTGTGTTACTGTATGTGTGTACAAATGCTTTACACACTGCCTTTGAGATAAGCCAATCTGCTCAAGCCAAGCTACCAAGGGGGTGAGCAGGGTTTGTCCAAGGGCATAACTCCCTTACCCTTACTAGAAGCAAGGGTCCCTGCCTGGACAAAGGTGCAAACCTTTGCCAACGATGGACCCCCATTTCTAACATTACCCTTCATGGATGTGTCTTGTAGGAATACCAAATCCGTTAAATACTGTGTGAGTGCCTTCCCCACCAACCCACATTTAACTTTATGGCCCAGGCCGCTGATATTCGACATCCACAATACAGGGCCTTCTCAGTAGGAATAATGTAAGTCATTACCCCATACAATAAAAAACCTGTTTAAAGCCTCATTGACTGCTATTGTCCTGGGTGCAATGCCATTGAGGCAGGATCTGTGGAGGGTATATCAATAACCTATCTAGCTACAACCTCTAAATTCTCCACCTTCAGATTGCTGAGTCGGGGGAAAGGCCACCAAGAGCCCACAGAATATCTAGAAGATTTCCCCCAAGGTACTATTTATGACCACTGGCCTACAGCATCTCCCCAGATCCCGCCCCAATGTCTCCTCACCAGAGTCATCCTCGCTACCCCAAAGGCATCCCACCTGTTCCAGTGTCTATGCTCTGTTGCCGGTGAGGCTCCTCCACCACTTTTGCATGCTCACTTTCTGCCTGATTGCTGAACTGCCCCAAAGACAACCTCCTCTGCTACCTGTGGTGACATTTCGCTACCTGCCAGTCTATTGTTGACAGGTCAGTTTGTGCCCCCTTGGTGGCCGACTACCCCATAGCTCTAGCCACTCTCATGTCTCTGCAAGTGTGGGGAAAAACAACATTTCAAAGTCCAGGGTTATGCAGAGCCTGGAAGGGAGAAACAGAGTATATTTTATGTACCGGCTTTTAATACACCCGATAGGATGGTCCCAGGGTTGCTGTACGCGCTGTTACGCCGAAAGGATATATCAAAGCCCCTTCTGCAATGTTAAACAACTGTCTTCGTTAGGTACTTTCTAGCCTCGCTAATACACCAGTAAAGTCCTTGGTTCAAAATGCATCCAATAGCCTCGTTACCACAGTACTCTCTCTCCGTAAGGGCTTTGTCTACATACATTTAAACGCTTTTTGCTAAGGACCAACAGAACTTCTATCTTTGCACTACCTCAGAAGGGGCCAAGAGAATTATTGTTTCTTGCCTGCAGGATCATTTAATGGAATGATCACTGCCCCAGATTCCAAAAATAAAGATTAGAAATCCGAATATTAACAACAAGAACTGCATGTATCTCAATTGGGGGCATTTTTGATTACTTTTTCTGGTCAGGAATCTACATTTACAATACATACGGTTTGGGAACACATCTATCTTGGAACCTCAGCAATAACAGATTCGATTTTTGTTAGTGATATGACAAAAAAGCCTTGAGAAAGTTACACACAGTAACGAAACACGTGTCAGCTGCCTTTTTCAGCTCTTCTTGCTCAAAGTGAAGAACTTTTCAAAAATATTGTTGTTTACTAATATCTTTGTACCATATCACTAAGTATGCATATTGTGCTTTGTCAGCATGAATTGTATTGAGAGGAAAAAAATTCAAAGAGTTTGATACCAACAAGATAATAAATCACACAGTAAATACAACGATTTGATGTTCTCTTTTCTTACAAATATATAAGTACTGTTTATATCTATATATTTATAATATGAAAAATTGAAAAGCATTATAAAGTCAGGGTGCCTTAAGCGGGCCATGATCGAAAAACTATCCCAAAAAATGTGTGTGGTATTAAATATTTAGGTGCCAAGGTACAACAAGTGTTAAAGGGCTTTTATGGTGCCTCTTGACAGCCCTTTGCTTAGACACCAATGCAGTGTAGTCCGGATAAGAATTAACCGTTGACCCCTCCACCTACCAAGGGCCCGTGCTCCCTAGTCTTTTACAATATTGCATCTCTATCTGTGTAGTTCAGGAGATTTGCCACCATAGCTCTGGGAAGATCCCCCGGAACCGGCAGCTTACCTTGCACCCTGTGAGCATGCTCCATCATGAACCATTTCAAGGGCTTCACTTTCAGGAACACTGTTGCGAGCCAGTCCTCAAGAAACTGTTCCATCGATGGACCCTCCGCTCTCTCCGGCACACCCACCACCCTAGCATTATTCAGTTGTGAGTGGGCTTCGGCATCATTGACCTTCCCTCGCAGCACTGAAAGTTCCTTTTGCGACTGCGTAAAGCGAGCACCATGTTCCAGCACTGTTGGGCGAGTTTGCGTCAGAGTTAATTCTGTATGTGCCACCCTGTTGACCAACTAACTGTTGTTCTCCTGAAGCAGGTTAATTTAATTGGCTACCGTTTCAATTATGTATTCCAACGACTCTTTGTCTTTGATGGCTGACGGGACAGTTGTCATATGGGACTCAAATGTGGAGAAGTGTGGCTCACTGGTTAGAGGAGGCAGACCTAGAAGCAGAGGTCAGCCCGGGACCAGGGTTCAATTCCCGGCTCGGCGGGGTCTTGAGTCTTAAAATGTCCATGGACTCGACAATTCTCGCTCCGGTGCCTACTCGATTCACGGGTTCACACTCTGCGACTCTGGGCAATAGCTTGCTTAATCTCCACAACGGCCCCTCGCGGCGGGATGCCTGGCTTTCACCTTGCGGATACCCTGCCGGGGTTATCTCACAGGGGAATACCAGGACGGGTTCCCTAAGCAAGCGCTTAGAAACCGCTCGGTGATTTGCGCTATATAAATTCCTGTACATTTACATTTACATTTACATTTACATTCAAATCCTCAATCCACTGCTGGCGGCTGCTGCTGACCAAGTGCCTCCACGACAACCAGTACTTTCACCCCCTTTGGCGGGTTCTTTGCTACACTCATATTCAAGCACTGGCTGTAAAATTCCCTCCCCCCTCTGATCCACAGAGTCGTGAGAACTCAAAAACAGGAAAACAGGTGCGTGGCGGGGAGGACTCCCTAGGCCCTCTCAACCAGTCCTTTCCATATCCTTCCAATCTAGGTGTTCTCAGAGTCCCCTTCAACGGGCACTGTGGTATGTTCTCAGGGCTGTTGCACACCGTCACACCCCCAACCGCCCCCACACAGACAATCTTGTCCATGGTGTTATTTCTAATCTGAGGCTCCAGGTGATCCTCCCGGTGGTTATACTAGATATGTTTTCTGGTTTACCTTACCAAAAGTCTAAAATAGCCCCTTTCAATAAATTTGCTGAAAATCGTGTCTGTCTCTCTGAAATAGTCTGTTCTCCTAGCATAGTGCCAGCAAACATGCAGGAACTGCCCAAATGGTAGATTGTCTTGCAAGCTTCTCGGGTGACTGCTAGTGTAGTGTAGTAAGGTGTTTCATGGCTCATTATGAGACTCACAAAATCAATCAGGATTGTCTGTGTTAGTACATTCAGTGCGTGAGCAATAAGGTGAAGAAAATTGTGAAAAGGCATTGGGCCCTAGAGAAGGAACATCTCACACAAAAAGAATCACCCTTATTCTCCTTTAAATGAGGAAAGAATCTTAAGGAAGCCTTCGTTAGAGCTGCTCTTCTCCAACCACCCAAAACGAATCTATACACACTTTGGGGACTCCCGGCAGCTGTGGGACATTACAAATGTAGCCAATGTGCTGCGTGTCAATTCAGTTTTAACACAAGTAACTCCACTCATCAGGATGTTGTTGTTTCTCTAACAGGCTTCAGTAATTGCAATACTCAAGATGTTATTTATGCAATCTGATGTCCCTCCGCCGTGCGAACTTTAATATATATTGGACAAACTACGCAGAAAGTGAAATGTAGAATTCTGCAACACAGGAGTAGAATAACATGTGGCACAGTAGGGGCACCTCTGGTCAAACACTATCAAAGATACCAACATAAAAGTGAGGACCTATGATAAACTGAGAATGCACTATGTAAATGACATACTTTTTATTTTTCAGGACTTGGCACGACAGGGGGAGGGAGGGAGTTAATGCAGTTCAATCGGCACAGACAGTTTGATGTGAAGCAAGGTATGCTTAATATTAAGGCCTCCGAATGGGGCATCTGATATATAATTATGAGAATATGGAAGGGGACGGAAGGGGGAAGATTACAAAGTTAATGTAGTAATTGTAATTTTGTCTTGCTTTAATACTGGAAATGCCAATAACATTTTTTTTGAAAAATAAAAATAAAAGTGAAGACCTAAAGTGGCTAGTGATCTACTTGGGACCTCGAGGAGGAGCCCAAAGCAGGCCTTCTCTCGAAAATGGAACTAATCTGGATGGACAAATGCAGGACGATCACCTGAGGCTTGAATATCCTAGAGGACTGGAAACAGGCATCCTTTGTATGAACAATCTGGACCTTTTGTGTCGGGATGGACTGTATGAACACTGACATGACTTTTAATTGGTTTTATTTTTTTTTCATCTGTGTCTTGTTGAATATGTATAATTTGCAGGAATAGATTTATATGTTTAAACATAATGGGTCTTCTGCCTATGAGAATGCTGTAAATTGGCAATCACAGTGTTTCTCTTTTAATTGTTCTTGAATGTTTTTTCTCTCCTGCACCACAACTTTGTATTTTCTATCCCTTTGATGCATTCAGGAAACGAAGGGAATGGCCCATGGTGGAATCTCATTATCACTCGGCAAGGAAATGTATGATGCAGGAGTGAGATAGTATCTTTTCCACAGCATTTTTTCAAAGGCCTTTTTTTTCTATAAGAACGATGTGCCTAAATGGTATAACTTCATCGACCATCATTCGATATTCGTTCATAATTCATATCTGTGTTTTCCACTGTTGGAAATGGCCCTTTTTTGTAGGGATATCCCCAAACTTTTTGCTTCTTCCTCCTATTTTTTCCTGACCTGTTGTTATTGGCTAAAGGACTCTGGGCACTTTGCCACTGCTGATCAGTGCTAAAGTGCATATGCTCTCTGTGTAAATTTTAACTGTGATTGGTAATCCATGATTGGCGTATTTGATTTACTAGTAGGATGTGAGTAAAGTGCACTGTGTGTGTCAGGGCTGGTAAATTAAATGCTACTAGTGGGCTTGCAGCACTGATTGTGCTACCCACATGAGTAGCCCTGAAAAGATGTCTCAGGCATGCCACCGTAGTGCCTGTGCGCAGTTTGTGAACTGCCATGTCGATTTGGCAAATGCACCCACTTGACAGGCCTTACTCTTCTCTTTTCTTACACACAGGACAATCCTATGGTAGGCCCAAGGTACCCCCTGGGCAGGGTGCAGTGTATGAGAAAGGTAGGATATGTACTGGTGTGTGTAACATGTCTTGATAGTGAAATACTGCTAATTTCATTTTTCACTATTGAAAGGCTATCTTGCCCATAGGACAGAATGGGGAAATGCTTTGTAACATATTACAAGCATATCTTCCCATAGGGACAAGATGGGAAATTGAGTTTAGTATCCCTGAACTTAGAATTTAATAACCTATCTTTTAGTAAGGATGGTTTTTAAATTGTGTGTTTGAAAATACCACTTTTAGAAAGTGGCTATTATCTTATTCAACCTTCCTGTGTGCCTCTGCTTGTTTGTGGATTGACTGTCTGGCTTTGGAGTGACAGGGGCTTGGAAGGTGCAGTGGCTCCAGGAGTCTAGATAAGTCAGCACTAGACTGAATAGGCCTGATCTGCATGGGAGTGGTGGGAGGAGTAGCACCTGTACCTGAATAGGGCTGTGCCTGTCTTCCACAATGCTGGCTCCACCCCCCCTGTGGTGTGTCTGGAACCAAGGCTCTCACTGACAAAGGATGTTGTTTTGCACTGGCAGAGTGCCCCTAGAACTGGTTTGAACTGGGCTCAGACCCCCTTGCACAAAGAGAACAAAGACATTTTGGGGTATACGTATTAGACCTAAAAACCCTGAACTTTAGATCATTCCTGGAATTCAAGAGGAACCTTTGCCAAGGTGTCTGGAGTTTTCCTGCACTTGCTGTTTCTGCCAAGGAAAGGAGAAGGACCTTGCAGTGCTTGAAGAGATCTCCTAGGGCCTGAAGTGAGCTGGCCTCCTGTTCAGAAGTCTCAGGGACATAAAGACTTTACCCCAGCTCCCCTGAATGCTGCTGTAGTGAGTTCTGACCTGCCTTGAGGTGCCTGTGCCAGTTTTGGGCCTCTGGAGGTTGTTGCTGCTGTTTGGGAGCTGGAAGAGAGAAGAAACTCAAAGAACTACAGAAACCGACGCATAGCTCTTCTTGCAGCTGTTTTTCTGACGCATCTTCGCGGCGCGAGAAGAATTCCAACATATTGCAGTGCTGCTGCGAAAACCATTTCAGCGTCTGTCATCGATGCAAAAATCGAGAGATCGTAGCTGAAGAGGACCGACCCAGCTTCTATCAATCAATCAGGGGTTTGTAGAGTGGGCTACTCACCTGTGAGAGTCTCAAGGCACTGGAGGGGGGGCAGCTCCAGGTCAGTCGAAGAGCCAGGTCTTGAGGTCCTTCCTGAACGTGTGCAGGGTCGGGGAGCATCTGATGTTATGTTATGTTATGTTATTTAATTATGATAAGGCGCTCAGCTACCCAAGGGTTTCCCGGCGCCAAATGCAGAGGTCAGAAGCAAATACGGAAGGAGGCCTATTGATTAAAAAGCCAGGTCTTCACCATCCTAAGGAAATGCACAAAACTAGGCTCATTTCTTAAAGACAGAGGAAGAGAATTCCATAAAGTAGGCCCTAGGTAAGAGAAGGAACGACCGCCTACTCTAGATAATCTGTATCTAGGGACACCAAATTTTGTCTGACTAGCTGACCGAAGAGAACGAGGAGGAACGTACAGTTGAGCCATAGATCTCAGATATTGGGGGGTCTTACCCATTTTAATCTTGTACATATAGGTTAAGGTCTTAAATTTAATGCGATTCTCCACTTTCAGCCAGTGGAGATCGTGTCAGGAACTAGACACAGAAGAGAATTTGGGAATTTGGCAGAGCAGTTGGGCAGCAGCATTTTGAACAATTTATAACTTATGAATCACCTCCTTATTAGCTCCAAGAAAAAGGATGTTGCCATAATCCAGGCGAGAAGTAATCAAAGCCTGGATGGCAGTTCTTTTTGTAGATTCCGGCAGCATCTATAAAATCTTTTTGAGCCATCTAAGAATGGCGAATGAAGTTGTCGCTACCTTTATGGCTTGAGGCTCCTTTATGGTTCACCGGGAGCTCGTTCCAGGTCTTGGCTGTTACATAGGAGAAGGCTCTCCAGACTGTTCGGTTACTGCGGATGCGGGGGACCTCGGCCAGGGTGTGGTCGGCGGAGCGCAGGTTTCTCTTAGGTACGTGGAAGAAAACTAAGAGTTCTGTTGATTCTGGCGTACAGGGCGTTGCCGTAGTCCAGTCTGCTCTGTAGTCGGGGGGGATCCATTTGAAGGTCTTGCAGAGGATGCTCAGGAATTTGAAGCTGGTGGAAGCCACTGCATTGATCTGGCGGTTCAAGGAGAGGGAAAAGTCAAGGATAATGCCGAGGTTTCATGAGTGGTCTGTAGGGATGGGTGGAATCCCGAAAGTGGGGGGCCACCATGTTTTGTCCCAGGCGGAGGTGCAGGGTCCAAGGTTGAGGATCTCGGTCTTCTCTGGGATGAGCTTCAAACAGCTGTTTTTCATCCAGGCTGCCGCATTCTTCCTGGAAGCAGAGTCTGGTGTCTTTGGGATTCTTTGTGAGGGAGAGAATGAGCTGGGTGTCATCGGCATAGGATACAATGCTGAGCCCATGCTGTCTGACGATGGCGGCGAGGGGGGCCATGTAGGTGTTGAAGAGCGTAGGGCTGAGAGACGATCCTTGGGGTACTACGTAGGGGATATCAATGGGTTTGGAGAGGAAGGGAGGGAGTCTGATCCTCTGTGTTCTGCCAGAGAGAATGGATTGGATCCAGTCGAGGGCGAGTCCTTATATATCCCTGCGTTGTGAAGTCTGGTTGCGAGCGTGCGATGTGAGACGGTGTCGAAGGCTGCGGAGAGGTCTAGAAGGATGAGGGCTGCAGTGTGTCCCTGGTCGAGTGACATGCGGATGTCGTCCATTTGGGTCGAGGAGGGCCGTCTCGGTGCTGTGGTTGCTGCAGAAACCGGACTGGGAAGCAATCTTGGATGGAGTTCTCTTCGATGAAGGCATTCAGCTGGGCGTTTATGAGTCTGTCCGTGACTTTGGCCGCTAAGGGGGGCAGAGAGATGGGCCAGTAGTTTTTCAGGTCTGTTGGGTCCGCCGTTGTTTTTTTGAGAACGGGTTTAACCTCCGTCTGTTACCACTCGTCTGGGAAGAATCTAGACTAAAGGAGGCGATGATGGTCCATCCTAGTTCGGGTGTGATGGCGGCCCTGTGGAATATATGTTGTGGGCAGGGGTTCGTTGGGAGTCCTGAGTTTGTTTTCTTCATGGTTGTGGTGATGTGTTTGACAGTGCAACCAAGTCCTGGAGCACTCATAAACAATAGTAGAAATAGGAAATGTTATCCTTAAGTGTAAGTCCATAGACAAGGGTCCATGAAATAACAATTGCAGAGGAGTTGATCCAAATTTCTTTTACTTTTCTTTATGTTGTAATTCACAAAAGGGGGGGAAGGACGTGTAGTGGTAGTTATAGCACCAGGTCCTCAGTTAGTTGCACTTAGGGTGTCCTTGCTCCTTAAGGTTGGTGTTTTCTACACACACACGCAAATCTAGCTTAGTGCCACTATCTCCTAGTATAAATACCCTCTCTTGTGTTATGTGTTAGACAGTGGTGGGATTCCAGACTGTGATGATTGGTTTGTCGGCTGAGTTGGGGGTGGGGGGTGTCCAGTGCCTGTTTGCTGAAGTTGTCATAGAGGGCTTTAATCTTCGGATGGAAGGCCGCCGCATCGATCGTTGACGCATCCCGAAGATTCACACATGGTACCTGCTCGACACGCTGTTCTGACGCATCACTTACGGACCGGAACTGGCACAAAGAATTGACGCATCACTCCTCATACAGACCGGAATCGACGCAACCTCTGTGTGCAGCGCAACTGTCGCATCGCCTTCTCAGGGTCTCTGGAGTGTTGCATCTTTTTGTCTTCCGACGCTGCGGCTGCTTGGCTTCTATGTATGTGTATATGAGATTTACAAAGCGCAAGAATCACCCCCTTAGGGGTATCTCTGCGCTATCATAGTGAGGAAGTCAGACTGACACGTGCAGACAGGTTTAAGCTCTAAGTAATGCTGTTTTCAGGAGTTTTCTGAAGCGGAGAAGACTGGAGCATTTACACAGATCTTCGGGTAAGGTGTTACAGAATTTCGAGGCAAGATAGGCAACCGTTTTGCCTCCTGTTCTAATCTTCTTAAAACGGGGGCCACTAGCAACCCTTTGCCTTCCGATTTAAGATGGCGATTTGGACAGTGGTCTTTGAATTTGTCTGCCAGGTGGCAGGGACTCACACCATATAGAGCTTTATGTGCAAGACAGCAAAGCTTGAAATTAATTCTCTGGCGGATAGGGAGCCAGTGGAGTTGTTTTAACAATGGTCCTGAAGAGGTGGGAGGTGGTCTTTTAAGAGTCAGGCGATGGGCCACATTTTGTACAATCTGCAGTCTGCTGGAAGAGATTAATTTGCAGATGCCAGCAGAGCATTGCAATAATCTAAGCGGCCAATAATCAGAGCCTGAATCAGGGTTCTACAAACAGAGAGAGGCAACCAGTGGAACATTCTGCACAAAAGGCTTAGGGTATTGTAGCATGTCCCTGCCGTTGTCATAACTTGGTCCTTCATATATAGGAATACATCTAAGCGTACCAGCAGGTTTTTTTGCCACTGAAGTTTGAGAGGGGGCCGGACCCAATGCTGTTGGCCACCACCTAGGGGACCAGGAAGTCTGAGCTGACCCAAACAACACATTTTTTGTCTTAGACGCATTCAGCTGAAGACAGTGCTCTGTCATCCACTCTGATATGGCTAACATGCTCTTAGCAAAATGCTGACAATGAACTCAGAGTCCTTCTCACAGGACAGGAGCAGTTGGGTATTGTCAGCGTAAGAAAAAGGAGTGATACTGTACTCCCTAATGACCTTGGCAAGGGGGTCACATGGTTGTTAAACAAAGTAGGGCTCATACAAGAGCCCTGGGGCACCCCCTTGGTTAGTTTCAAGGTTTGAGAATGGAATGGACCCAGGTTGATGGTCTGAGTGTGCTGGTCTAGTACACTGTCAAGCCAATTGAGTGCCTGTCCCTGCAGACTGGCCTCCCTCAGTTGAATAATCAATTTTTGATGAGAAACCGGGTCGAATGCTGCTGTCAGATCGAATAAGACCAGTAACACTGATTTATTATCATCCAAGGCCATCTTAATATAATCCGTGACCCCAATAAGGGTTGTCTCTCTGGAGTGGTTGGGCTAAACCCAGACTGAGAAGGATCAAGAATGGCATGGTTGTCGAAGTAGGCCATTAACTGAGTGTTAACATGACTCTCCCCATTTTACTCATCAGCCGGAGGAGCGAAATGGGGCGGTAATTTGAGAGCACATCCGCAGGCAGCGGATCTTTCTTCTCAATAGGTAGCACTTGAGTGGACTTCTAGTCAAGTGGCAGAAGAAGTGTTCAGAATTTCAGTAATAGGTGCGGCCAGGAGAGGAGCAAGGAGGGCATGTTTGTGTGCTAGCATAACGTCTAGAGGAGAGTCGGATTTTGGAGCTCTAAGCATGGCTTTCACCTGAGAGGTCTGAATTATTTTAAAACAATTCAGGCCTACATCTGAGTCTTAACCGCTAGAAAACTAAAGTCAGTAGGCTCAGCATGACATGGGTTATGATGAAATTGGTTATAAATTAGATACATTTTATCATCAAAGTACACAGCTATGTTGTCACATAGTCCCTGAGAGGGGTTGATCTGTTGGTCGCAAGCTGTGGGCTTAGTGAAGGAGTTAAGAGCTTTATATAGTTCCTTTGTTGTGTTTCTTGCCTGATTCAGTTTTAATATAACATGATTTATTTCGTGCCTTTTTAAAATTCTTGTGGTAGGCAGCAAGGGCCACTTTGAAATTGAGTCTTACACTATCCAACTGAGATTTATGCCAGATTTTTTCCAGGACTTTACATCTGGATTTTTCCCTCCGTAACTCTACAGTATACCAGTCTTAACTTTTTTTTTTTAGATTTATTGAGTTGGTGTTTCAACGGAGCCAACGTGTCTATTATTGTGCTAATTTTATCATTAAAAATCCTCTGCTTTATTGTACTGTCCATGTGTTCATTAAATACCAGAGGCACATATATTACACTAAAAGAATCATACGTAACTTTATGCCATTGCCTTTGAAGACTATTCTGGGCACCTCCAGCCATATGCTGTCTGTGGCAACTAGTGATCTAAAAAGCAATCATGGAATGATCCGACCACGTCAGTGGGCAGGGAGGATCAGCCCCTATGAGGGGGGAATTAGTGAATATAATGTCCAGAGTATGACCGGCCAAGTGTGAGCAGCCAGTTTTAACCATTCCCAGGCCAAATTATCAGTGTCAGTGTCAGTGTTCTCTTTGTCCTCACTGTGGATATTAAAATCCCCTAGAAGCAGAAAGTGATTGGAGGTAATAATGTGAGTGGCAATTTTCTCAATTATTTTTAAATTAAAATCTTTAAATGACCAAGGGTGTGATAAATAAGCGCACCCTTTAAAATTTCCTGAGGTGACAGCTCAATTTTGAATATACACATTTCCATCTCGGTATCTGAGACGGAGTCAATAACTGTAACTTTCAGTGCCTCTTTGAAAATAATGGCAACTCAGCCACCCACTTTCCCTACTCTATCAAGTCTAAGAATCTGATAGTTCTCAGAGAGAGCAAGGGAAATATCCGGCGTGGAGGAGGGTTTCAGCCACGTCTCTGTTAAGAAACCAAGGTCTGGAGATTCTGAACTCACCAAATCCCAGAGTTCAGTGACATGTTTTGGTAATGAGGGTACGTTTGCTAACAACCCCTTCCAGGAACACAACTGGTTTAAAGTGTTGGGTCCAACTTGGCTGTGAGTTACACCAACCTCCCCTCTCCTGCTCTCACCGTGATCGCTTTGTGTGTGAGATGTGATATCACTGCAGTTGCAATGGCAATATAAGCAGGTAAACTGACCTTTGATCCAACTACAGGTTCTTTGGTGAAAAGGCCCGCATCCATAGGTTTCTATGATGCAAGTTCTTGAAACCTTCTTAAAAGTCATATTTTTAACTGTGTATGTTGAATGTTTGTCGTTTTTTTTTTAGTTTAGATAAACATATTTTATTTTTCTAAACTGGTGTGGTGTCCTTTTGTGGCGTTTTCACGGTGTTACTGTGAGTGTTGGTACAAATACTTTATACATTGTCTTTGGGATAAGCCTCTCTGCCCGTGCCAAGCTACTCGGAGGGTGAGCAGGGGTTATCTAAAGTGTGTATCCCTCTTACCCTGACTAGAAGCAGGGTCTCTATTTGGACAAACGTACCTACCTCTGCCAACTAGAGACCCCATTTCTAATGTTGGTGGTCAGTGTTGAGGATTTGAACCTGTATTTGTACTTGACCCAGTGATTGGTGTACATCACTAGTTCAGTGCAGACCACTATGCAACCACATACTGTGTTTTGTTTTTGATCCTGTTTTTGAGTGGCCCTTAAAGTATCCTCGCATCATGTCTCAGAAGGGTAAACCAGCAAATAATGCTGCAGAACTGGAGTTTAATACTGAAATGTTAAGTGGTTTTCAAAGTAGGTCAACTCAAGCGGTTCTGCAGGAGCTTTGGATGTCCCATTAAGAGCAGCTCCAGGAAGGAGGAGCTACATAAGGCCTTAGGGCCTGGTGGGAGGCCAAAGAGGCTAGGGAGACAGATGATGCAGAGGTGGAGGAGGATGCACAAGGGGATGGTTTCAGATAACAGGAACTGCCTTTGGGAAGAGCAGCCTCCAGGGCTGGCAGCAACCATTCCGCTCAAAGTTTTTGCCCAGAGGAGTTGGAGGAAAACCAAAGGGTCAGAGATTAAGAATTGGAAGTCATAAGGCTCCAGGTTAAGCAGATGGAAATGGAAATCTAGGCAAATGTAGAGGAGAACAAGAGGGCTTATGCCTTTTGAAGAGAAGAAATTGATCTTGGCATAGGAGTTGAGAATGAGAGAGCTCGATGATGAGCTCGAGAGGCTTGATGCCATGAGTGTCTTAGCTGAAAAGGAGATGTGTGCAGCTCATGAAGGGAGCTGGGCTGGGTTGGAGGTAGAGTCCAGCTCAGATGGTGGCAGCAAAAATGTAGTGTCTAGTGCTCAGGGAGAAGTACACTTACCCAGAGATGTGGCGCCTGACTTGAAGGGGGTTGACATACACCAAGGGGTTCAGGGTTATGAGTTAGCTCCAGTAATGTGCAGTGTCCCTGAGGTGGATTGGGGAACTGACACAGGGGATCATATTCCTTGTGATTGGAGGTACACTCTACCGACTCAAGATGAGAGGTGCAGAAAGAGGAGTTTCCCCATGGTAGGAGCTCTGGTGTGTGAGTGTGGAGGCCACCCAGAAGAGTGTGGGTTAAGTGACAGAGACAGTCAGACACTGTCTTGCCAGTCTCAGGAGAGTGGTGTGGGGTACTTGTGTGAGGCACTGGATGGTGGGGAAAAGGGTAGCTTGGTTAACAACTGTTGGGGCTATGTGATTTGAATGTTGGAGAGCATATTTTAAGTCCTTTTTTTCCAGAGCTATGCCAACACCAGGTGGTGTGTAAGCTCTCTGATTCCAGGGAGCTTTCGCTGGAGGCAGACCTTTTGGTGGATTCCAGGGCGTCCAAAGAAGTTTTTAGGAGTGATCCTGAAGGGGGTGGCTTAGGTGTTCCCCAACCAAGTGAGGTAGAGGAGGTTTGTAGCAGCCCAGATAGGTCCCAGTATAGTGGGAGGGGTGTAGGGTCCCACATCCTGTGTCAGAGGAGAAGGAGTGGAAGTGGGCTGTGTCCCAAGGTGCCCGAAACCCAGTCCCAGGGCCTGGTTGGTTCCATAAGTGAACATCAGGAGGGGGGGTCTAGTCTGTACCGGGAGGCCATTTCCCTTTGGGGGATCCCAAAGTGTCGAGTGGACTAGACGGGGCTGCTGTAACGAGCATCCCACCAGTTCTGGTGTCTGGCAGCACAGCTCCAGTGGGGAGGGTGCATGAGTCCAGAGAAAAGGGTGAGGGGGATGCAGTTCCCAGTGGAAGAACCAGTGGGTCAGGGGTTGCCAGCTCTGAGGTCAGAGCACCCCAAGACTGACTCTAGTGAGGCCATTTCTTGCCTGGGGGGTCTTCAAGCTCTGTCAAATGGACAGGAGGCTGGAGACCTCCGCCAGGCAGACTCTCATACCACTCATGAGGAGTGTGTTTCCCTTGGGGGGGATGAGGGGGGGTTGGTGTACTCCCCCGGAAGTCCTGGGTTGCCAGGCACAGGTCCAGTCTAAGAGTACAGACCCTGGGTTGGAGGACCAGTGTCCCCTCTGACCTGGAGGAAAGGGCAACTTCTAACAGGGCCCCTACCAAGTTGTCTTCTGGGGGTACCGCTTTAGCTGTACTGTATGTCCGTTTCCCCTCGGAAGGGGTACAGGCCGAGGTTCATGCTGGCTCTGGTGGTTCAGTGGCTCCAGGGGACAGGATGATTCAGTCTGTGGTGCAGAAAGTACACGCTGGCCCTGGTTGTTTGGGTACTGGAAGCAACAACTGCTGATGCGATGGTAGGGGGACGAAACTTCGGGCCGAGGCCATGGAGGAGCTGAAGGTTCCCGAGGACATGTTTAAGGGTGTCAAGTTGTAACCGGTTGGAGATCTGGATCCTCAGGTACTTGGGTCATTAGGTCTGGAAGGAAGGACCCAGGCTCCAATAGGGAAGGAGCGGTATCTGGCCAGGACTTGCTGACCTGGGTCATGGGCGACAATAAAGAATGCACCCGAACATTGCAAGGCTGATTCTCCGATCTGCTCTTAAAGCTTTAACACCACAAGAGGCCCATGTTTTGAGCTGCTGTGGATGCACACTTGTCCACCGGCTGTTGGCTCGATGCCCTGCTATGCTTCTCCCCGTTTGAAAACTTCAGTGTTTAATTTCCAATGTATGGCCCTCCAGGGCACCGTCTATCTCCATGGGGAGATGGCAGGGTGCTGTGTGAGAACTGCTCCTGGAGCTACAGGTGGGAGTTTGGTAATTGACTGGGCCACGAAGGCTGGGCTAGTCCTGACTCTGTAGCCAGGATGCTTCTTTTTTGTATCGCTTTCACTCCATATGCCTGTCCTAACACTAACATTGCATTGACTGAATGTATAGTCCCCTGTCCAGGAAAATCACCCACCTCCCCATCCCAAGGCAGAATAAGATATCTTTATTTGTAGGTCCATCTAATCAAGCCACTGCATTCAAAAACGTCAAACAATTGTTTAAAGCAGACAAAATGTAGCAATTGTTCAAACCGTCTAGGAAATTTATGTTGTTGTTTTCGACGTAGTGGTACGTGTGCATCCGCAAGTGCACCCCTTGCTGAGGTCACACTTGATGAGAGCTTGAAATCTAGCAGTTGGTGTTCTGATAAATGTACGTTTCTTGATTGGTGGGTAATGTTGGTGCATTACACTTACATTGAATTGTTTCGTTTGCACACTTTTACTTGTAAGGTGTCTGAAGGGAAACTGTTCTTCAGCTTAAATTGTGCTCCGGGTTGCTTCCACGTTCTTCCTGCACGCGGAATCCTTTTGCACATTATATCTGTATATTGTGATGTCTGCTATGGGGAGGGACTGTTAAAAAAGAAATACCATTGTGGAGTTTACTACTCGCTTTTCACAACATAGATTATTATCAACCTTAAATACGCCAATGGTAGTGGGGTGAATGCTTGCAATAAGCAACCACTGGCAATCACTTGGGGAAGCATTCCAACCCATCGCTCTTTTGCTCATCATGCCATCTCACTTTGCACCCAGTCAAAGTCAAAGATTTGCTTTAGTCGGTTAACATTTAAAAACCATCAAAGCACAGGACAATATTTCATGATGTAAGCAATTGGATTAAAAACAACTAATAATATTAATAACATATTACACATAAAAAAATAAACAAACAGGTACTGACAATAAGACATAAACCAAATAAATTACATAGCACCATCAAAAAGAAACACTTGGTGTTCAAATATACAAGTTAAAAAGTTTGCACCTTTTGAGCACTCCGTTTAAAATCCAATAATTCATCAACTAAATCGTCACACCACAAATTGTCTATTTGAATCACAATAGATAAAAAAGGTAGAGGACGGTTACAATTATAACTGTACTTTGTTTCTTCGTCTAATGGCCCCTGTAATGTAACGAGCTATCCCAAAGCACACCACTGAGGACCCTAGCATTTGCAAGTAGGCCATCGCTGGTCTAACTTGCTCTAAGTTACAGCCTCTTAACCCCTTCCATGCTGATGATGGCCCCCAGCCGTCATGCATCACGGTGGGCGTGTGCTGATGACGGGTTGGGGCCGTCATTAACCCGCCCTCTGAATTAAACCGCCGCACAGGCGCAGAATCGCGACTGCGCCCAAGGGGTTAATGATGGCAAAATTAATTTCTTATGTACTAAAACATTAAAGCCACAGAAAAAAAACCATATGTAAGGTGTTCTGCTCAGAAAAGTATCACAGGGACAAGGCCCCAAAGCCCCTTCTTTAGAAAAACCTTTCAAGAATGATAATAACCATGGGAGCATAATATACTTGAACCTTAATAAAACAAACAGATGGTATGGCTTGTTGATATAGTTCAAGCATGGCTGGATTTCTCTCCCTATACTCAGCATTACAAAACTCCTGACTGAGGGTTTTACCAATTCCCCTTCCTCCCTCATTAACATTGCCCTGTTCAGGAACTGAGACTTTACGGCCTTAATAGCCGTCTTGCCTAATGCACTGGGGTTCCTGAACAGATCAGGGTTACCTAGTGAATCCATTTGAGTTTTAATGTAACAGATCCATGGGATAGCAAGGGCTCTGTCTAAAGACATACAGTCTTGAATAATCAATTGGTTTAGATTTGGTGGCTGCTGTGCCCAAATTCTCAACCAACCTATTAAAGGGGCAACAGCGATCTGGTCTGAAATGTAGCCAGCCCCAAGGTCCTCATGAATATTAAAAGTAGCAGCAAATGAACGGAGTGACAACACCTTTCTTAAAAAAACATTTTCTGCTCTTTAGATTTTGCTAGCATCTGTGTAACCCCATACCTCGCTCCCATATAGCACCATCGGGCCACACTTTGCTTTCTAAATTTTCATGAGTGCCGGGAGTGGTTTACAACCTAATCGCTTTGCGAACCCACCAAAGTCCTCGACCCCCTAGCAAGGGTATTCTTTTTGTGGGCACGCTGCGTGACCCATGACCTTCTGTCATCTAAAAAGATCCCTAAGTACGAAAAGGCTTGGACTTTAATGAGCTCCTGCCCTTTGCAGAAAAATGTAGCCTTTTTTGCCCATCCCCCACCTATTGACATAGAGTGTGACTTTTTAAAGTTGGTTATCAAGTCTAGAGAATCCATAACATTTATAAAACAATGTAAAAGCAGTTGTAACCCTCTTGCCGTTCTTGCCACTAAAACTGTATCGTCTGCATACAACAATGCGGGGATCATTTTTGGGCCAGCTCTTGGGATGTCCTTACAAGATGAAATTAATTTATCTCCCAAGTTATTAATGTAAAGCGTAAACAGCAAGGGTGCAAGAATGCATCCTTGCCTTACCCCTCGCTTAACTGGCCAAGCATCTGTCAGACTCCCATTCTCATTATATCGGACCGCTGCCGTAGTGTTCTCATGGATATCAGACAAAAAAGATACCAATACCGGGTCCAGCCCCATGTCATATAGGGAAGCCCAGAGCTTATCCCTGTTCACAAGGTCGAAAGCAGTGGACAAATCCATAAAAGCTACATGTATGTCCCCCTGCTTTGCGACCGTGTACTTCCCTATGACCAGATGTAAATTTTTGGCCACTATCGGTGTGGCAGGGTATACTCAGACATGAGTCCCTTGCTCACTGCACCATCAGGATTCAAGCAAGCCGGGCCGACGACGGCTGAAATGCCAGAAACCGGTCCACGGAAGCTTGTCTCCTTTCTGGTGAAGAATTAGCTTGGTAGTTTAGTCTGCCCTGTTCCCATGATGCACTGGGCCAGGGACAGACTGATTTGCATATAGCCAGTTTCTGAGCTGGGGTGGTGCAGTGAGCTAAATAACGGTGATGGATCAAGCCCAGATCTTTGGACTGGGTAAGAGTGGTCTGCTTAATTCAATCACTCTGTTCATCACCACCCCCTTTTCTGAATCGCAGATGTAAATTAAGGCATTGGCCCGTTGTGCCCCTTCCCTGTCTGAACCCACACTGTAGGTCCGAGAAGACTGATCTTTTATCCAGCCAATCTGTCAAGCGGGCTAGTACAGTTTTACCCATAATCTTTGCAGCTGAATCTAAGAGTTAGATGGGCCTAAAACAGGCCGGATCCTCTCTTGCACCCTTTTTAAATATTGGGACTATAACTGCTTTACCCCAAGACATTGGCAGACCGGCTTTAGAGGCTGCATTAAAAACAGAAGTTAAAATCTTTGCCCATACACTAGGGTCGGCCCTATATAAATCAGCCGGTACCCCGTCTGGGCCCGGTGCTTTCCCCTTTGACGTACATACAATCGCCTCCATTACTTCTTCCTCAGTAAAAATAATTTTTGGGGCCTGTATAGATTCCCCGCGAGGAATGAACGATGACTGACTGATCTCAGAGTATAGGCCACTAAAGTGTTCCACCCACCTTTCTGGGAGGATGAGACAGTCTTTAATTGTATTATCTGTCTCGACAAATAATGGGCTATTGATCACTTTCCAAAAATGGGTTCTGCTCGTCAGAACACTCGCTTGGCTCAGTTCGTCCCATGCCTTTTCTTTAAGTTGGGTTTTTCTTACTTTTATTGCTTTTTTATAATCCCTTCTGGCCTCCACAATCTTACTTGTACCCCTACCAGACTCTTTCAACGCCTCCAAAAGTGCTGTATGTGCTGTACTACAAGCTTGGTCAAACCAGTTTTTAAATTTCTTAGGCCTTGGTTTGCCTCGCCGAGTCAAATTTACCACTACCTGTTTTGTAATACGGTCAAAGGCACCAAGGATTACCATTGGCTCAGAGCCCGCATTTAAACATAAGCTAAAATCCTCAGAGTTACTATTATACAGGTTGTCTAAGAAATCAGCCTGGGTAATTGCCTCCCATCTCAACCTACGACCCTGGCATATAGTGGCTAAATTGGAATTTGAAATAAGCGCCAATGGTGCCTCATTTTTAAGGGCCTTAATTTTAATGTCCATCTTAAAGGATTATGGTCGCTCAGACCATTCTGTGTAACACAAAAAGAGCCTATTAAATCCATCAAAGGGGATGACACTAAAATATAATCAATAATACTTTGGTGACCTTGGCCTATATAAGTTGGTACAGGGGACAGGGTTTCTACTTGTGATGAGCAAAACAAATAATGAGCAGATAAAAGACTCTCCAGACATGTCCCGCTGTTCGTATGCTCAAAATGGGTAACCCCCTGCAGGCCGTGTTCGTGCTCAATACCTTGTAAGCAAATAAGATTACAGACATGAATATTAAAATCGCCAAGAATTAAAAGATGGTAAAAAATATCATTATTTACATCATAACCATCCAAAAAAACAGACAATGCTCTTAAATGGTCCAATTCATCTCTCCTAGTAAAGGAATTGTAAAAATGTACCACTAACATTGCAGGTAGTTTTTCACCAACAAGTTTAACAGCTAAAATATTTGGGGAACTTGTCGCTACCAGCTCCGGTCTATACATTAGTTTGAGGCTAAATAATAACGAGACACCCCCCCCCGACCCTCGATCTCCCCATTACAGATGGTTCAGCATTTTTGCTAAAAGAATGGTACCCATCCAAATGGTATGGATCTCTAGCGTCCCAGGTTTCCTGCAAAGCAATAATATGGTGCATTGACAGAAATGCATCCCAGTTTATATCCCCTCTTTTCGACCGCAGCCCAGCGATGTTCCATGATAGAATTTCTATCTTATTCTCAAATACAGTATACCCTGTATGTTTTATTTCCAAGGCTACTATGTGAACTGGGTTTGGTAGTGCCAACTGTCATGCAACCTCTTCTTCATTTTCAGGCGCCATGGCAAGGAACCTCCCCTATGCTAACAGCCCCGCTGCTGGTCGCCGTGCCACAATGACATCCCTATCCTGCAGTCAACCCTGTTCATCTAAATTGGACAGAGCCTCAAAACTATCAAAGACTGGAATAGACAGAATAATCCCCCCTTGTAGTCTTGCTGTGGGCCTGTAAAAGTAGCCCAATGGTAAAGCTGCAATACAGGTAGTAATTGGGGAATAACACAGTTCCCCCTTATCGTTTTCTGTGATTTGCCGAGCCATGCCACTCTATGCACCATCAAGATGTTATTCAATAGAAATGGACTAAAGCCTTTATGTTTAGTGAGCCAATCCACAGATTTGTCTTTTAGCTGGGACCAAGTTTCAACTTGGTCTGATCTCAGTGGAGGAACACCTGCCAAGACTACAACCAGGGGGCCTGCAGCTGGTTGTAAATCAATATTGTCTTGGGCTGGTTTCAAACTAATCTTATGGGGTTGTCTAACCTGCCTAATACCTTGCCCTGGTGTGGGGCATTCGATGTCCCAGACAAGCTGCTTGGGGGTTGTAAAGGTTGTACTCCCAGGAGATGTTGGTGAGTAAGCTGTACTTGATCTTGCTGTGAGTTGCCGGGTAGCAATGTCTGGCCACCCGCATATAAGCTCCCATCCACCTCTAAATGCATGAGAGCAGGTTTTCTTGCAGTTAGGTGGCTAGTAGCTATGTTGGTTTTTTGCTTGTCCTGGATCTCACCTGTCGCTATACTCCCTGGCTGGGTAATGGGTACGTTACCTCCCCCTGCAACCTGTTGGTCAATGCCATTTCTTACTTCAATTTCCCTTACCAGACTCGTGACTTTGTCCTCAATGGTCTCAATCTTGACCCAGAGTGGGGCGATAATGGATGATATCAATAACTCCATGCGCTCCCAGAAGGCCTGATTGCCCCCAGGGTTACATGAATCATTAGCACCAACATTTGCAACCTGGTCATGATCCTCCCCAACATCACCAATACCTGATGTTTTCGCCTTCTGAGTTTTACTTTTCCCTTTGGTCTTATTTTGAGACCTGGTTGCTAGGCCACCCCTTGTCCGCTTCGCTAGGGGCTCACCCAGTCCTCCACTTGCGCCAATACATTCCCGGGCCGGCCTTTTCGGCCTAGTTACCCTGGTATCACAAACTTCCCCTTTATCTATGAGGGGAAGGGTTTTAGCACTGGCTGAGGTTTGATCTAAAGGGCTAACCAGATTTTGTAGGGTAGAGGGTGCTAAACTCCTGTCTTCTAATTTTCAAGTTGCAAAACCTTCCTGGGGAGTGGTTAACTCCGGCGATTGAGAATTATGCCCAAATCTTGAGTCCATAATTGGACTTAGCACAACTTCCCCCACGCCCCCCTGTGACCGATCAGCGAGATCGGTACTTGTAGGAAGGGGGAGGCTCTAGTTGGCGCAGTGCAACACTAGCGACAAGCAGGGACTCTCTCTTCCTCGTCAGGGCTGAGGGTTACCTTCCAGACAACCTCTGCTTACCCTCTAGGTAGTGTGGCTTAAGCAGTCGTAGGCTAATCTTTGGGGCACATAGGGTTAAACACTTGCAATAGTACACCTTTACAACCAACCCACCACACAACGAGACCAGACTGTATTCTGTAAAAATATATATCTTTATATAGATTTTAAGCAGGCTTGTGAATACAGTCAACGTACTTTACGATAACGGTTGCAAATTACTCAGTTCAGGTTACCACAGTTCTTTCTAGCAGTTTAAGCGTTCTCTTAGGGCCCTCCGGCCGATGTCAACAAAGTTCTTGTGGAGCAGGCGGCTCTCAGGGGATCTGTCCCACGTCGCGATGCCTTCCCGGGGTCGCTGTTCGTTGCGGCTCTCAGCCGAGCAGTTCACGGGTCATCCGGGGCAGCGGTGTTCTGTGGCGGCAGGGTCCTCTCCTCGTCGTCCGCTCCGACCCTGGCGGCGGCGGCTGTGCGGTGGTGGCAAGTGGCAGTACGGTCCCCAAGTGCAGGACGTACCCAGCCAAGTGCCGGTGCAGCTGTGCGCTCACAGCTGGGCTGTCGGGCAGGTTACCGACCTTGCAGATTCTCACAGGGCAACTGTCCGTCTTTGCAGGTGAGTGGCTGCTCGTAGCGCAGTCCACTCGAGAGCTTGGACCGGACGGGTCCTCCTTCGCTTTGCTCTCGGGCTCCCGGTGCAGTTGCGGTCACGGTGTTCGGGCCAGCAGCGGCTGGTCCTCACTTTGCTTTCGCTGTTGCTTTGGGCCCCGGTCACGGTGGTCAGGTAGATGTCGTCGCCTTGGAGGAGATTCCTCCGTCGGTACTGCAGCGATGGTCAGCACCCACAGTCGCTTTCTTTCAGGGGGTAGCGCCCACTGGTCCTGGGGCGCTGGTCAGGGGGCAAGTTCAGTTGCAAGCCCTTGGAGATCTCTTTAGCAGAGTTTGGCACAAAGTAAAGCAAAAGTCTTCTCGTAGTCTTTTCTTCTTCCTCTCCTTCAGCAGCAAGGCACCAGACACAGGCAAGAGTCAGCACCCTTCCTTGTCTCTCACGGTCCTTCTCGTAGGGCAGAGTCCTTCTGTGGCCCAAACAGGATCTAATTTTCAAGGAGCAGGGCTCCTTCTTTTATAGGCCAATTCTTTTGTTCTCGCAGGCCAGGGGGGCCTTTGCATAGCCACTCTCCTTGAGTACCCCGGTGGGTGTACTCCGGCTTCTGCTTTCAGTGTGAGGGGCAGGCGCATCAGACGCCCCACAGGAGGTGGAGCCAGCATTGTGCGGGCAGGGGCGGCCAGGGTACCTTGTTGATGGGGGCTTCGCCCTTCCTGGGCCAGGTGCCGGCCGAGTCATCCGCCGCTCCCCAGGAGGGTGGAGCCAGCATTGTGGTGGCCGAGCACAGCTACAGTTCGAGTCAAGAGGCACTCCTACCTCCCACTAAGGTGTAATCTGCGCATTCACCACCTGTCATCCTCCCAGCCCTGTCACTCACACGTCCCAGACAGTCAGATACACATACCAGCAGAGGCGGGCTGAAATGGTTAGGCAAGCAAATGCTAACTTTCTAAAAGTAGCATTTGCAAACCCAGGATACTAAAATAAACTTTACTAAAAGAAATATTTTATCATCCTGAGTTCAGGCATACTAAACACGACGCGCTACCATGCTCCTTGAGCCTGCTGGGATTATAGAGTGTAATAATTCCAGCAGCTCAGTCTGGCCTAATGGAGCAGGTAGCCTTCAATAGTGAACTACGGTCTTGGTTGTAAGTCACTACTAGGACATGCCACACACATCAGGGCTTGTCCTACCTTACACCTACAACGCACCCTGCCCGCAGACCTACCATAGGGGTGACTAACATGTAGTCAAGGGAAGGTTCGGGGGCTGGCAAGTGGGTGCACTTGCCCAGCTATCGTGACAGTACGAGACCGCACGCGGGTTCTGCAGTCGCAGTTCCCAGACACATCTTTACGGCTGCTTCGGTGGGTGGCGCAACCAGCGCTGCAGGCCCACCAGCAGTATTGGCATCTACAAGCCCCGGCACTCTCTAGTGCACTTTACTAGGGACTAACAGTAAATCCAATGAACCAATCATGGATACCAATCGCATGTACAATTTACAGTAGGGAGCACTTGCACTGCGGCACGGGTCAGCCGTGGCGCAGTGCCCTGAGTATCGGAAAACCAGCAAAACATCGGAGGCACATCAGCAAAAAGTGGAAGGGAGACTCACGCCAAGGTGCCAGGTCTAACATGTGTCCCCTCCAGCTGAAATGTGGGGGGAACTACCCTTCCCCAGGGAGTTCCACATCACTAAGGCGGAAAAATCTGGACAGACCGTCAGCGTTGGCGTGATCGGTGCCAGGGCGGTGTTCCACCGTAAAGTCCATACTCTGTAGAGAAATGGACCACCTCAACTGTTTCGGGTTCTCACCCCTCATTTGCATCAACCATCTGAGGGGCCTGTGGTCCGTCTGAACTCGGAAGTGAGACCCAAACATGTAGGGTCTTAGCTTCTTCAGCGCCCAGACCACAGCAAATGCTTCACGCTCTATTGCACTCCACCTACTTTCCAGTGGAAGTAACCTCCTACTTATGAAGGCTACGGGTTGGTCAAAGCCCTCCTCAGTCATCTGTGAAAGAACAGCCCCTACACCATGCTCTGAAGCGTCTGTTTGCACTATGAATTCCTTGGAGAAATCAGGAGCCAGGAGCACGGGCGCCGTGCACATGGCAGTCTTCAGGGTGTCAAAAGCCTTCTGACAGGTGTCAGTCCAAATCACATTCCTGGACTGCTTCTTCGAAGTCAGCTCTGTCAAGGGGGTCACGATCGTGCCATAGCCCTTGACAAACCTCCTGTAATACCCAGTGAGCCCCAGGAAGGCTCTCACTGCAGTCTGGGTCTTGGGGGGTTCCCAAGCCAGGATGGTCTCGATTTTGGGCTGCAAGGGTGCTACCTTGCCACTCCCAACTTGGTGTCCCAAGTACACCACTGAACCCTGCCCAATCTGGCACTTGCTTGCCTTGATTGTGAGGCCTGCTCTGCGCAGGGCCATCAACACTTCCCAGAGGTGTCGCAGGTGTTCTGGCCAGGTGCCACTGAACACTGCGATGTCATCCAGGTAGGCGGCACTGAACTCGTCCAGTCCAGCCAACACCTGGTTGACCAATCTCTGAAAGGTGGCAGGGGCATTCTTCATCCCAAATGGCATAACCCGGAACTGGAAATGCCCATCTGGTGTAGAGAATGCCGACCTCTCCTTTGCCCCATGGGTCAAGGCGATCTGCCAGTACCCAGACGTTAAATCAAACGTACTAAGGAACTTAGCAGCCCCCAGCCGATCAATGAGCTCATCAGCTCTGGGGATGGGGTGCGCGTCAGTCTTCGTGACTGAATTGAGTCCTCTGTAGTCCACACAGAACCGGAGTTCGGGTGTGGCTCCCGGCGCAGCAGCCTTCGGAACCAAGACCACGGGGCTGGACCAAGGACTGCTGGAAGACTCAACCACCCCGAGGGCAAGCATCTTGGAGACCTCCTCCTTGATGCAGGCCCGGACCCTGTCAGTCACCCTGTAAGCCTTATGCTTCACAGGTAAGCTGTCTCCAGTATCCACATCATGGACGCACCAATCTGTGACACTCGGAACCAGGGAGAACAGATCGGGAAACTGCCCCAGCAACTGGCGGCAGTCCTCCTGTTGTTCGGCGGTCAGGGTGGGTGAGAGGTTAACTCCATCCACTGACCCATCTTTCTCACAGGCCACCAAGAGGTCAGGAAGAGGCTCCGACTCCTCCTCCATTCCGTCATCAGTTGCCAACAACATGCCCACTTCGGACCTTCGCAAGTGGGGCTTGAGGCGGTTGACATGTAGGACCCGCAAAGGGTTCCTGGGCGTCTTCATGTCCACCAAGTATGTCACGGGGCTCTTGCGCTCCACAACCTCAAAGGGGCCTGTCCACTTATCTTGAAGGGCTCAGGGCTCCACTGGGGCCAGGACATACACCTCTTGTCCAGGCTGAAGCTCGACCAGAGTGGCATTCTGATCGTACCACCGCTTCATTTCTTCCTGGCTCGCTTCCAGATTTGCCTCGGCAAGTTGTCTGAAGCGTCTGGTCTGGTTTCTGAAGGCCAGCATGTAGCTATATACATTCTGGGGAGGTTTCCTGGGAGATTGCTCCCAGCCTTCCTTTACCAAACTCAGTGGTCCTCTCACGGGGTGGCCGTACAGTAGTTCAAAGGGGCTGAACCCTAGGGACTTCTGTGGCACCTCGCGATATGCAAAGAGTAGGCATGGTAAGAGGACGTCCCACTTACGCCTTATCGGACCTTCTAGGCCCATGATCATGCCTTTCAGGGTTCGGTTGAATCTCTCAACCAACCCGTTACCTTGGGGATGGTAAGGCGTGGTGAACTTATACGTTACGCCACACTCTTGCCAAAGGGACTTCATATACTTGGATATGAAATTGGTCCCCCTGTCGCTCACCACCTCTAGAGGGAATCCCACTCGTGAGAAAATTCCCATCAGTGCACGTCCCACCACGGGGGCCGTCACTGTCCTCAGAGGGATGGCTTCAGGGTACCGGGTGGCATGATCCACCAAGACCAGGATGAACCTGTTGCCCATGGCTGTCTTGGGGTCCAGAGACCCAACGATGTCAATACCCACTCGCTGGAATGGCGTACCGACCACAGGGAAGGGTTGGAGGGGAGCCTTGTTCTTCCCTCCGGTCTTCCCACTTGCCTGGCAAGTCGGACAGGTTCTGCAATGAGCATCTGAACTCTTATGCATTTGGGGCCAGTAAAAGTGAGTGACAAGCCTGTCATAGGTCTTGTCCATCCCCAAATGTCCTGCTAAAGGCACATCGTGAGCCAGACCCAGTAGGAAGGCTCTGAACTTCTGGGGTACCACCAGCACACGGGCTGACCCAGGTTCAGCAGCCTTAGGCTCTGAATACAGGAGGTCGTTCTCCCAGTACACGTAATGTGTTTTGGCCTGAACACCATTGGCCTGGTCTGCAGCCTGCTGCCGCATACCCACGAGAGAAGGGCATTCTTTCTGCTCCTTGCAGAATTCCTCCCTGGAGGGTCCTCCTTCTTGCTGCCAATGGGTCAGCTCAGGCAGGTCCCCCAGTTCGGCGATCTGTTCCCCTGTAGGCTCCAGGGCATCCCCCTCAAGGTCTGCTTCCTCCTGGACCGTGGCAACTTCAGGGGCCGGTTTCCCGCGCCCCCTGCGCCTTCTCCCTAAGGCCGGTTCCTGGGCCTCTCCTTCAGGCCCCAGGACCTCTTGATCACCCCTACTGGCTGCCATCGACCGGGTGGTCACGCACGCCCAGTCAGGCAGACCCACCATCCGCAGGTGAGTCGTCTTCTCCACCTTTTCCCAAGGGGAGTGCTCCAAGTCATTCCCTAGCAAACAGTCAACAGGCATGGTTTTCCTTACACAGACCTGTAGAGTACCAGAGACCCCCCCCACTCGAAGGGAACTTGAGCCATCGGACACTGACTCTCTGAATTATCAGAGTTGATAACCCTACAGTAGGCATGGGGTACAACCTGCTCTTGAGACACCAGGTGCTGCCTCACTGCAGTCACACTGGCTCCTGTGTCTCTAAGAGCCTCAGCTTCCTTACCATTGATGATCACCACCTGCCCATATTTCTTAGTGTTAGAGGGCAGGTAGTTCGTAGGGATCATCTCACTGTCTCCTAGCGAGACTAGGGTCATGTGAACGGGATCTCCACCCCCCGGGACCATCACTTCTTCTCCCAGGTGAACGCTAGTCACCTGTCGGGGCGGAGCACCAGTGGGTGCGGGTTTTCCAAACAGGCGACACTTGGGGTCACTGGAGATGTGTCCAGGTTCGCCACATTTGTAACAATTGAAGGGCCCCTTTGGAACAGGTTTACCTGTCGGGGCTCCATTCTGCTTCGGGGGTGGGGGAGGCTGAGAACCCTGCTGCGGGCTCCCCTGGGAACTACTTTGGGGGCCTTTTTGGAACCCTTTCTGTTTTCCCCCCTTGTCCCCCCCACTCTTCTGCTGGGGACCCTGCCCACTCTTGGCGGAGTCTCCCACGGGACCCTTGTGGACCCTGGTGCTGAGCCAGCGGTCCGCCTCCTCAGCAAGCTTCCTCGGGTTGGACAGCTTGCTATCGATCAGGTGTTGGCGTAACTCAGGAAAACAGTGATCAGACAAGTGCTCCCATGCAATTAAATCAAAGAGACCTTGAAAATCATTAACTTTGCTACCCTTCACCCAACCATCCAGTGCTCTGCAAAAGTAAGTCACATACTCGACATACGTATTCCCAGGCCGCTTAGTACATCCCCTAAACTTCTGTCTATACATTTCAGGGGTAAGCCCGTACCTGTTCATTAAAGCTTCTTTCATGTGGGCATAGGATCTCTGATTTTCAACGGGCAAATCTAGCAAGGTATCTCTCCCTTCGCTAAGGAACCTTCCCCACAACCCCGCTCCCCAATCCTTGTCAGGGACCCGGTGGGAGGACATGGCTACCTCGTATGCCCTAAACCACTGTCCTATGTCATCCCCCTTAAAGAACTCCTTAACTACGTCCTTCGGGATGTGCACTCTTGACTCTACCTGCACTGGTGATGTGCTGCCACCAGAGGGAGGACGATCCAAGTCTCTCTCCTTGAGACTTATCTCCCTCATTTTTACTTCATAATCCATCTGGTGCTTTCGCTCTTCCAGCGCCATTCTCTTTGTTTCAAGCTCCAGTTGGATTTTCAATTCTGCCAGCTTTCTTTCGTGATTCCTTGTTTCCTTCCTGTCCGCCAGCTCCTCTGGCGACAGGCCTTTACCAAAGCTGTGCTCGCTGTCTCGTCGTTCGAGATCAATCAGATCCCCAAGTGCATTCTGCTCCTCCGTTGCATCTTGCTCGGTGAGGGCATCTTGATCCTCCGGGGTCTTTCTGGACTCTACCCAGGCTTTTAGGGCCTTGTAGAATTCTGGCTTATTCTTGCAACCAGCGTGCGGAACCTTGAGTTTCTTACAGAAAAACTTCAGCTCGGTCTTTGAGTATTTATCGAGCTTCGCGGCGTCCCACTCGACCTCAAACACCTCCGAGGTCGTGGACTCCGCTCCATCCAGGCTCTTTGTGCCCGGCATGGTTTTCGCACTCGGAATCTTCTTTCGGCAAAATTCAAAAAGCAAAGTCTGTGGCTAAGTAACTGGACCGTAATCCTTGTGTAGTGGTCAGAAGCTCAGGTATAGATATCGCAAGTGTAAATTCGAAAATCCTCACCGCTGCGTCCAATGTAGGAAGGGGGAGGCTCTAGTTGGCGCAGTGCAACACTAGCGACAAGCAGGGACTCTCTCTTCCTCGTCAGGGCTGAGGGTTACCTTCCAGACAACCTCTGCTTACCCTCTAGGTAGTGTGGCTTAAGCAGTCGTAGGCTAATCTTTGGGGCACATAGGGTTAAACACTTGCAATAGTACAGCTTTACAACCAACCCACCACACAACGAGACCAGACTGTATTCTGTAAAAATATATATCTTTATATAGATTTTAAGCAGGCTTGTGAATACAGTCAACGTACTTTACGATAACGGTTGCAAATTACTCAGTTCAGGTTACCACAGTTCTTTCTAGCAGTTTAAGCGTTCTCTTAGGGCCCTCCGGCCGATGTCAACAAAGTTCTTGTGGAGCAGGCGGCTCTCAGGGGATCTGTCCCACGTCGCGATGCCTTCCCGGGGTCGCTGTTCGTTGCGGCTCTCAGCCGAGCAGTTCACGGGTCATCCGGGGCAGCGGTGTTCTGTGGCGGCAGGGTCCTCTCCTCGTCGTCCGCTCCGACCCTGGCGGCGGCGGCTGTGCGGTGGTGGCAAGTGGCAGTACGGTCCCCAAGTGCAGGACGTACCCAGCCAAGTGCCGGTGCAGCTGTGCGCTCACAGCTGGGCTGTCGGGCAGGTTACCGACCTTGCGGATTCTCACAGGGCAACTGTCCGTCTTTGCAGGTGAGTGGCTGCTCGTAGCGCAGTCCACTCGAGAGCTTGGACCGGACGGGTCCTCCTTCGCTTTGCGCTCGGGCTCCCGGTGCAGTTGCGGTCACGGTGTTCGGGCCAGCGGCGGCTGGTCCTCACTTTGCTTTCGCTGTTGCTTTGGGCCCCGGTCACGGTGGTCAGGTAGATGTCGTCGCCTTGGAGGAGATTCCTCCGTCGGTACTGCAGCGATGGTCAGCACCCGCAGTCGCTTTCTTTCAGGGGGTAGCGCCCACTGGTCCTGGGGCGCTGGTCAGGGGGCAAGTTCAGTTGCAAGCCCTTGGAGATCTCTTTAGCAGAGTTTGGCACAAAGTAAAGCAAAAGTCTTCTCGTAGTCTTTTCTTCTTCCTCTCCTTCAGCAGCAAGGCACCAGACACAGGCAAGAGTCAGCACCCTTCCTTGTCTCTCACGGTCCTTCTCGTAGGGCAGAGTCCTTCTGTGGCCCAAACAGGATCTAATTTTCAAGGAGCAGGGCTCCTTCTTTTATAGGCCAATTCTTTTGTTCTCGCAGGCCAGGGGGGCCTTTGCATAGCCACTCTCAGTCCTTGAGTACCCCGGTGGGTGTACTCCGGCTTCTGCTTTCAGTGTGAGGGGCAGGCGCATCAGACGCCCCACAGGAGGTGGAGCCAGCATTGTGCGGGCAGGGGCGGCCAGAGTACCTTGTTGATGGGGGCTTCGCCCTTCCTGGGCCAGGTGCCGGCCGAGTCATCCGCCGCTCCCCAGGAGGGTGGAGCCAGCATTGTGGTGGCCGAGCACAGCTACAGTTCGAGTCAAGAGGCACTCCTACCTCCCACTAAGGTGTAATCTGCGCATTCACCACCTGTCATCCTCCCAGCCCTGTCACTCACACGTCCCAGACAGTCAGATACACATACCAGCAGAGGCGGGCTGAAATGGTTAGGCAAGCAAATGCTAACTTTCTAAAAGTAGCATTTGCAAACCCAGGATACTAAAATAAACTTTACTAAAAGAAATATTTTATCATCCTGAGTTCAGGCATACTAAACACGACGCGCTACCATGCTCCTTGAGCCTGCTGAGATTATAGGGTGTAATAATTCCAGCAGCTCAGTCTGGCCTAATGGAGCAGGTAGCCTTCAATAGTGAACTACGGTCTTGGTTGTAAGTCACTACTAGGACATCCCACACACATCAGGGCTTGTCCTACCTTACACCTACAACGCACCCTGCCCGCAGGCCTACCATAGGGGTGACTAACATGTAGTCAAGGGAAGGTTCGGGGGCTGGCAAGTGGGTGCACTTGCCCAGCTATCGTGACAGTACGAGACCGCACGCGGGTTCTGCGGTCGCAGTTCCCAGACACATCTTTACGGCTGCTTCGGTGGGTGGCGCAACCAGCGCTGCAGGCCCACCAGCAGTATTGGCATCTACAAGCCCCGGCACTCTCTAGTGCACTTTACTAGGGACTAACAGTAAATCCAATGAACCAATCATGGATACCAATCGCATGTACAATTTACAGTAGGGAGCACTTGCACTGCGGCACGGGTCAGCCGTGGCGCAGTGCCCTGAGTATCGGAAAACCAGCAAAACATCGGAGGCACATCAGCAAAAAGTGGAAGGGAGACTCACGCCAAGGTGCCAGGTCTAACAGTACTTAAGAGGGTTATTGGTTGAGCCACTGTCACCGGTGATTTAGCTGATTGAATACTACCCATTGAAGATCTTTTATGAGCAGCGTAGACTCCTAGTGACAACCTTTTTTCTGTTAGCATTATTTCATGCAGGAGCACCGAACCAGTTCTAACTAAAAAGGCGTCCAAGGAGCCTACCACACTTCCTCCCATCCCTGCCTTCTGGCCCACTCTGCTCTGGTTGGACGTCATTGCCCTGATTTAATATTGTGCTCGTTAAAGAACTTTGTAAGCCACTAAGCACTTCCAATAATTAAGCTTGTAAATAATAAGGCTGTAACTGACACAAACACTCTTGTCAACAATACTTTTATAATATATCCTCTAAGCACCCCAGGGGTATCCCCCTCGCCAATTAAGAATGGGGCGGTCAGCAAGGTCTTTAGTTCAGTGTCGTATTGGAAATGCTCAGCTTACTTTTTTCGGGTTAGAGGGGTGGCCCAGCCTCCTCTGGCCTCTGACGGCCGCAGACGGTCCCGCCCTTGTCCCGGGCTTATCCCGTGACGCGGAGGAAGCGCCGGTTCTTTGAGCGCCTCCGGGAGCGGAAGTGGCCGGAGGTGGGTGGGGTAAAGGAGCAAGGAGGTCTGGGGGCTGTAGTCCCCCCCCTTAGCGGTCGCGTGGTGGTTTTGAAAGCGGCGTCGGGGGAGACCAACAGCCAATGGCCCACTGGCAGTGTGCGACTTCAGGTAAGTGAACTGTGCCCCTAAAGAAGTTTCCCGCAAGAGTCCCGTTCCACCGAGGGAGCGCTGGTTCTTTGAGCGCCTCCGGGCGCGGAAGTGGGCGGAGGTGGGTGGGGTAAAGGAGCAAGGAGTTCTGGGGTCTGTAGTCCCACCCCTCAGCAGCCGCGTGATGGTTTTGAAAGCTGCGGTGGTGGAGATCAACAGCCAATGGCCCACTGGCAGTGCGTGACTTCAAGTAAGTGGACTGTGCCCCAAAAGAAGTTTTCTGCAAGACTCCCGCTCCACTGAGGGAGCGCCGGTTCTTTGAGCGACTCTGGGTGCGGAAGTGGGCGGATGTGGGTGGGGTAAAGGAGCAAGGAGTTCTGGGGGCTGTAGTCCTCCCCCTCAGCGGCCACGTGGTGGTTTTGAAAGCGGCGGCGGGGCAGACCAACAGCCAACGGCCCACTGGCAGTGCGCGACTTCAGGTAAGTGAACTGTACCCCAAAAGAAGTTTTCCGCAAGAGTCCCAGTCATATGTAAATCAATCTTGACCCTGCTCCAATCGAAATAAACCAGTCCGAACTGCCAGGTCTTAGGTATACAAATCGACTTACTTTAGGTAGTTTGTTGTGCTGCCTTTTCCGTTCATAAAACCATGATTTGAATGCCAATTCCCCAAGTTTAAATACTGCAGTCCACATAGGTGTGTCATGCCTGCCATTACCATGAAATGAAAGTAGCTCCTGAATGCCAGCATTTCTCTGTTATCAGCAGCTGTTTCGAATGGCCAAGAGTTGGTGTATTTTTAAAAATAAGTCTTTGCATGCTGTTGCTCTAGGAAGCAACTGCATTGCTCTATTTTTCCACGCCCTTTTTTAGGTTGAGCATTTGTATGTGAATTTACTTTGTGGGCTCTGGAGATCAGTCTGCTTCTGCTTAGGGACTTTGTTTTCTGTTCAACTGCCTCTATTTCACTGAATTGATAGAAAACTACCAGTAGAGGTCAGTAAAATGCCAGAATTCCCTTCTGCTGAGGGACTTTCTTTTTGTAAAATTTCTGGCAACTACCTCTATTTGACTTTATTGATGAAAAACAACCAGCAGAGGTCAATAAAATACCAGAATCACTTTAGCATTCTCTAGATTCCAGCCCACAGAAATTGTCTTCCATGAGCACCCATAGACAATAATATTTTTTTCAGTGATATGACCACCGAAGGCCCTGCTTTTATATAAATAATAAAGCTTTAGACCATGTGTCCCTATACCTGGCGTGTCACACAGTTTGGTGCTTACTTTCCCTCCATGTTAAAGAACAGTAGATGATTCAACACCCAGGCTAATGTGCTGCATAGCTAAATACATATTAGGTCCCAAAGGCGAGACTGATTGCATTGCAAATGCTTGTTTCCTGACCTGTTGTTGTTGGCTATAGGATTCTGGACACTTTTCCACTGCTGATCAGTGCTAAAGTGCATATGCTCTCTGTGTAAATTGTTATTGTGATTAGTTATCCATGATTGGAGTATTTGATTTACTAGTAGGTCCCTAGTAAAATGCACTGAGTGTGCTAGGGCTGGTAAATCAAATGCTACTAATGGGCTCTACTGATCATGAAATTTAACATGGCAATTCATGGATTGAACGAAGTTTCTGAAATATTCAGATTGCAGTGAGTCATTTGGGTTGCTGCAGAGTCGTGTTCCTCCTGGCTCCTATTTATTGCCAAAATGTCCTTTGTATGGACGGAACAGAGGTTTGGTGGCTCCTATTTATTATCTGAATTGTGTAGGGTTTGTGCTTCACTGTTAGTCCGCAGGTGACGGGATGAGTTAGAATAAGGTTAGCGCAGTGGTTTAAATTAAATTTCCCTGTGGATTTAGGAGGCTAGGAGACGTTGTTTCCCTGGCCCTGTTTCCTGATGAATGCATGGGCTGCATTGCATTGCGGGTTTATGTGAAAAACATAAGTGGAGAACTTGGACAGTGTAGTCATGTGGGCTACATCACTGCCGCCGATTGAGTAATTCATTCTTAGTATCGGTCCCGCGGTCATTCCATATAAACTTAGTGTTCGAGGAGATTGTCTACTTAGAATTTACAAGGATTTGTTGGGCGGTGCCACCCTTGTTCCTTTAACTTGTGTTGTCGATAAAGATTGTAACTCTACATGGCCATTCTAAACTACGGTACCCAGCAAGCGTTGTGGGTCCCTGATGCACTGAACATGTGGGAAGTGAACTATTTACACACTATTGGAATCAACGAGTCTGGGTCACGGCACATTCAATACGCTGGCAGCTATTGATCCTATACTAGTGGGCTTTAAAAAACTTCAACTCCCATCTTTCTTTCACTTCCCAAGATTCAATGCGTGAGACGACGTCACACCTCGGAATTCGGGGACGTGGACGGACTTGTTTTGAAATATCGGAAGACAGAGTTCAAGGTGATTAGATTGTGGGATTTACGTGTTTGTGTTAACGGTGGGGAAATAAGACCGGAGTCAATAATTAAATATTTGGCGTGTTTCCCAGAAGATTGAACTGCAAGCAGGACACGTAAATTGGAGAGCGTACGGGACCTCCGACACACAAGCCTCAGTCAGGTAAGCCCTTTACCGGCCGATATAACTAATGCCAACCTCGAGATGATATGCTACTAAGCACTCACATGGATGACATTATTTGGCAGGTTTTCCCGGACCTGTGCCCAGCACCTTTTTTTGGGAGGAGACATATACGAGACTCCTCATTGTAAGTTGCTTTTTGCAAGGTGACTGACATGACCAAAAGTATTTTAGTTTACTGTGTGTAAGACTGTCTCTTGTTATATATCTGTTTTTGCAGACATTCAGTATTGTTTCAGCTTTGTTGCAGCAGATTTGGTCTGCTGACTGAATAAGGTAGGCGGCGTTCACTGGTGGTTGTTTTTCCTTCTGGATAGTGGTGGTTGTAACCTTCTAAATAAGATTTGTTCTTTCTTTCTTTTTAGAACTACGTGGTCCTGATGAGAACCCTGTAACCTGGTGGGTTCGAAACGCGTCGACCTTTGTTTTATTTGTGTTTTGTCAAAAAAACAATGTTGTTTAGGTTGTCCACTAGGTGCTCTGGAAATAATCGCTCGACTTAGTAGACTGTGGCAGTCCAGATTTAGTTGTGCACTTTAGTGAGATAGAATAGGAGTGTTTTGGTTGTTCGACCTTGGTTTTGTGAGTTTGCCCCCGGGTTTGTGGCCACTAAAAATTTTAGTGTGGCTTAACTGGACCCGACCTGGAGTGACGGATTGATAGTGTGAGTGGTTTTTGCAAGTGTTTGTGGAGTTTGTTTTCAGGTATGATTGAAGAGTTGCATTGAGTGTGTGTTTGTGTCTCCGTGAGTTGTTGACTATTTTGAAATCTGTTTTTGTGTATATATCTTGTTGTATATATCTATGATGTACATATATAGAACGTTGTTTGTAAGTAATTCAAAAAACTTTACACCAATGAAAAGATTGATGACACTTTAAATAGTGTGGACTTATATGTTTAGTTTCTGGGTCTAGATATCAAATAAGCGTAGGAGTTGTGCTCAGTATTGGCACTTGTTTTGTTTTGCTACTAATGGGCTTGCAGC
The DNA here is from genome assembly GCF_964263255.1 of Lissotriton vulgaris. Classification (NCBI taxonomy): domain Eukaryota; kingdom Metazoa; phylum Chordata; class Amphibia; order Caudata; family Salamandridae; genus Lissotriton; species Lissotriton vulgaris. The sequence goes on along the minus strand of NC_141687.1, from coordinate 503,031,172 downwards.
ACTGATTGTGCCACCCACATGAATAGACCTGAAAAGATGTCTCAGGCCTGGCACCGCAGTGTCTGTGCGCAGTTTGTTAACTGCCATGTCGCACCCATGTGCCAGGCCTTACCCATCCCTTTTCTTAAAAATAGGGCACCCCTATGGTAGGCCTAAGGTACCCCCCTGGGCAGGGTGCAGTGTATGTGAAAGGTAGGGCATGTACTGGTGTGTGTAACATGTCCTGCTAGTGAAATACTGCCTATTTCATTTTTCGCTATTGAAAGGCTATCTTGCTCATGGGACAGAATGGGGAATGCTTTGTAACATATTACAAGCATATCTTCCCATAGGGATGAGATTGAAAAATTTAGATTAGTTCCCCTGAACTCAGAATTTCATTAACACATATTTTAGTAAAGATGGTTTTTAAATTGTGTGTTTGAAAATACCACTTTTAGAAAGTGGCTATTTTCTTGTTCATACTTGTTTGTGGATTGACTGTTTGGCTTTGGAGTGACAGGGGCTGGAAAGGTGCAGCGGCTCCAGGAGTCTCGATGAGTCAGCACTAGGCTGCATAGGCCTGATCTGCATGGGAGTGGTGGACGGAGTAGCACCTGTACCTGATTAGGGCTGTGCCTGCCTTCCACAATGCTGGCTCCTCCCCCCTGTGGTGTATCTGGAACCAAGGCTCTCATTGACAAAGGATGTTGTGCACTGGCAGAGCGCCACCAGAACTGGTTTGAATTGGGCTCAGAGCCCCTTGCACAAAGAGAACAAATACATTTTGGGGTATAAGTATTAGACCTAAAACTCTTGAACCCTTCAACTTTAGATCATTCCTGCAATTCAAGAGGAACCTTTGTCAAGGAGAAGAGCTGGAGAGACTGAGAAGAAGTACTGCACTTGCTGTTTCCGCCAAGGGAAGGAGAAGGCCTTTGCCATGTGCTGTGTCACCTGCGTGAAGGAGATCTCAAGGGTTTGAAGTGAGTTGGCATCCTGTTCAGAAGTCTCAGGGACAAAAAGACTTCACCCCCAGGTCCCAGCTCCCCTGAACTCTGCTGTAGGGAGTTCTGACCTGCCTTGAGGTGCCTGTGCCTCGGGCCTCCGGAGGTAGTTGCTGCTGTTTGGGAGCTGGAAGAGGGAAGAAACTCAAAGAACTACAGAAACTGTCACAACACTCTTCTTGCGGCTGTTTTTCTGCCGCATCTTCGCGGCGCGAGAAGAATTTCCATGCATCGCCGTGCCGTTGCTGCAAGAATCGATGCATTGAGAGATCGCGGCGGAAGAGGACCAACGCAGCGCCATGTAATGCGGCCGCATCGATCACTGACGCATCCCGAAGATCCACGCACCGTACCTGTGCGACAAACTTTCCCGATGCATCACCTGCAGACCGGAACCGGAACGAAGAATCGACATATCACTCCCCATACAGACTGGAATCAACGCAACCCTTCCTCTGCATGCAGCGGGACTGTCGCATCGCCTCCTCAGGGTCTCAGGAGTCTTGCATCTCTTTGCCTTCCGACACTGTGGCTGTTTGGCTTGGTGAACTTTGACGTAACTACTGGTACTTTGGGTAAAAGTCACGCATCCATAGTTTTCTATGATACAAGTTTTTTAATATTTTTAAAAGTCATATTTTTAACTGTGTATGTTGAATTTTTGTCGTTTAGGTCTTGTTTAGTTTAGATAAAGATATTTTATTTTTCTAAACTAGTGTGGTGTCCTTTTATGTTTTTTTCACTGTGTTACTGTGAGTGTTGGTACAAATACTTTACACATTGCCTTTAGGATAAGGTTGTCTGCTTGTGCCAAGCTACCAAGGGGGTGAGCAGGGGTTATCTAAAGTGTGTATCCCCCTTACCCTTACTCGAAGCAAGGGTCCCTATTTGGACAAAGGTACCTACCTCTGCCAACTAGAGAACCCCATTTCTAACATCCACAACAAATAACATTACTTTTTTTATATAAGAACTTTATCAGCATTGCATGTCAACAGTCTTCTCCACGTGCACTCTTCATTAGGCACCTCACTTTTAAACAAACAATGCCCTATGGGACTCATGTTGTGAATTCATGAGGCTAAACACAGGCGGCATTTAAATATCATAAGTGTAGAATTCCTTGGTAGCATGGCTAAGAGTCAGCCTTGGTCTTGTATTTTAAACTTATTTTCATTATCTTTTCTTTTAAGTTTAATAAAAGTTGAGGAAAAGAATGTTTAGAAAGGAGGGCCCTGACTTCACTTCAGGTGAATAATGCATCCGTTTTTTAAGCTGTTTTGGTGAGTTTCCATGTTGCCAAAGATGGCAATATTAACACCTTTAGGTGTTTATAAATGTTAAATTAAGCACACTCATGTATTTTTCATTCAGAGATTTCTGTCCTGACACCTTATTGTACTGTTTTTTGGAAGCAATTTGGCTGTTGTCTAAATGGTATGTTCTGTGCCAAGTTTGCATATTCAATTATTGTTTTGGGAAATACGCTAACCTGATGTATTTCCATTTCAGCACCCGAATTGTAGGTGCTAAAAGGGTATATGGAACACAACCAGTTTTACTATTTTTGAATACCCTGGTAGATTTTAGCACCATTTGGTAGAATGCAACGCCCACTCGTATATTTATATTATTGAATGTTCTTTTTTTACTTTATTTCAAGGTGCGCAACCCCCCTTTTTGAAGTTCTCCTATGACACAGTGTGACACTTTCACGCTTATGGGAATCATAATGCCTTAAACTCTGGGGTAGGTAGCATACCCAGGGCTTTAAGTGGGAAAAAAAACTGGGGGTGCTCTAAAAGGGGCTTGGTACATTTCTTGAAGGGGTGTGGCCTATCCGAGTAGGGGCGTGGTCTAAATCAAGATAACTAGCATTGTGTGCTTAAGAAAATCATGAAGTCGTATCCAGTCACAGAATCACCCAAAGTAGCATTTTCCCATATATCACAACTGTAAAACACCTTCTTATTACACTACAATGGATTAGTTGGGGCAACTAATGTGTAACTAGAGATGGGGTCAGCAGAACGTACTTAGGTCTCATCAGAGAGGTATAGCTTGGTTCTTATGACAATTGAGCGTGGTACCCACAACTGGGCGTAGCCGCTGCATTTACAGCCGCAACAACCAACAAGGTGATGGGAATAATTCTAACATGAATTGCTGTCAAGTTTCCGACTCATGAATCCACTGAAAGCCCGTGCCATCCCTCAATCTCTGCACTAATGGACAGGATGGAACATGCCAACAGTCCCAGAAATCAGGTGAGAAAGAGAATCCCTCTGTCTTTAGAGAACAGGGAATGGGAGCAGAAGCGCAATGGCGAACTGGAGCACACCTCCTTTGCACAGCTCTCTTTTAAGAGACAGTATCCCCTGTCTTGGTGTTACAAGGGGAGGAAAGCTGAATGGCTGTAGGACTGAGGGAATGTGCTGTACAAATAATACTGGGCATATAACAAGGAATACATTCCTTATGAAACAAGCTGTACTGGTTTCAGCAGTGAGTGGTACAACAGTGACCCAGGGCGTGCCAGGAATCTGATTGAAGTACCCGGCACACTACTGCAAACACACTTGTAGGACCCACCAAACAAAGTAGGCAAGAAGCAGCACTACAAATGGGCATGGCAGGAGAGCTGCTAACGGTGACCCAAGAAATAGAAAGGGCGACAATGAGCAACTGCGAGGGCTGCCAACCAGATGTGAACTGAATTATAAACTGGAAAGCGAAGGCAGCTATTGGGCTAAAGTCCAGAAGTCTTGAATATGAATCTCCCCCCAGTGGTGTAACAAAGGCCCCCCACTGCCCCCACGATGCAGGGCTCCCCAAGCTCCTGTGTGGTCAGAGGGGGCCCCCTCCAGGTACTTTGCAGTGGCGGCTCCTGAAGTTTCGTTACACCACTGACACGTAAGTAGCAACAAGGCGACCTGTAAAGAGAAGGCAGGCCCGCCGGTAGCGTGTGTGATCATAATCTCTCCCCCTGTGCAAACTCCGGTTACCGGTTACCTTAGGATGTGAAGGGGGCTCTGTGGTCCGCGCTGATCTCTGGTGAAGCCGCTTTTGCTGATGGGACGCGCCTCGGCCTCAGGTTCAGGCAGCTCCTTTCCTCGATGACGAGCGAGAGGGAACCCCGGTTGCTAGGGGATGCCTCGCGCCTCTCCAGACGCAGCGGAACTCCGCCTGACGAACCTCCGCGTTGCTGGGGGAAATTCTCATTGCTGTAACCAATCCGAGCGCGGCTTGGAAAGGACGATCCCGGGCCGGAGGTGGTGAATACTGGCAGGGTGTTTTCAAGGTTCCTTCTCAGAGCGGCGAACCCGGCCTCTGGCACTCAACACAGCACGAGGGGCGGCGGTGGAGCACACAGTGCTCGGGGCAAAGCAGGCGCTACAAAGTTCCTCAGCGGTGCGTTAATCCACACACACAGAGCGCTAGGGACTCGATCCTGGGGCAGATCACGTTTGAGGCAGAGCAGGCCTCATGACCTTACACCCCAGCTGTGTGCCGATGAGGACACCGAGACAGATTTCACAGTGGGGCAGCTTCACAAAGGCACAGCGCAGAGACCCACACAGCATCTGGAAGGGTGGGTTCTGTAGAACTTTGTATCCCTGACTTCCCAGCTCTTCAAGTTAGGGGGACACAGCACACAGACAACAGTCCCTCCCTCAGAAATCACAGCAACTGTAGGTAAACATGTCACACAGCATTCCCCATGTTATCCTATGGGCAAGATAGCCTTTCAATAGTGAAAAACAAAATTGGCAGTATTTCACTATCCAGACATATTACCCACACTAGTAACACCAAACAAAAACCGGGACGTCTGCTCACCCTACCTTTGACCTTTGAGGCCTGAAAATAGAGCCCCCTAGAGCCCCCTTTCGAGGCCCCTCAAAAAAAACTGTGGGGTCTCAGCCCCCCACAGCCTCCCCCCACTTAAAGCCATGGGTTTACCTTACCCATCATTAAAACTCCTCACCAGGGTCTGCTTATTTGTGTACGGTCCTCCTTCCTGGAGGACCGTACACAGGCTGTTCGCCTGGCAAATTTTACAGCGCCATGGCTGAATATCACATGTGGGGTTCCCCAGGGCTCCTCCCTGTCCCCACATTTGTTTAACTTCTATTTACTCCCCCTAATTAAAGCCTTAAAACAGAGGAAAGTAACGACCTTCAACTACGCAGACGATCTGCAGCTTTCCTTTACTATAGACAACTCCACTGAATCCATCTCCAACTTTCAGGACACCATGGTGTTCATCCGCAACTGGATGGATTATAACCATCTAAAATTGAACCCCGGAAAGACCGAGGTACTGCTGATAGGAGATAGTCGCATCTCCTGGGGCCCTCACTATTGGCCAGCAGAACTAGGGACGTTCCCTAAACCCTCCTCTTCCGTAAAAAGCCTAGGGGTGACCATTGATAAAGATCTGTCCCTAAACACTCAAGTGGGCTTAGTTGTCTCTAAATGTTTTTTTCAACTGCGGAAGATCCAAAAGATACACCACTTACTCTCCCAGGCAGCACTGATACAAGTTGTGATTGGCCTAGTCTTATCCCATCTAGACTATGCAAACTCAATCTACCTAGGCCTCCCCTCCTATCAGATCAAGAGGCTCCAGCTTGTACAGAACCAGGCAGCCAGATTGATCTATCAGCAGCCCAAGTGGCAATCGGCTAGAGCTCTGATAAAAAAACTCCATTGGCTCCCACTGCTTCAGCGGGCCACATTCAAAACTGCCTGCCTCACATTTAAATCTCTAAATTGTTATAGCCCGATTTTTATCAACAATCTGATACTGAGGTATGTTCCAACCCGTGATCTCCGTTCCAAACATCAAAACTTGTTGGTGAGCACAAAATTCAAACGCAAACGACACGGTGGGTCTCGATTTGGATATTTGGCACCACAACTATGGAACTCACTCCCATGGGAGATCCGTTCTTGCCCTGATCTACTTCGGTTCAGAAAGCAGCTTAAGACATGGCTGTTCATACAGGCACATGAGTAACCGTCCCTTTTGAAGTCATGTCAGAACAGTTAACTCACAACTGCTCAAAACAGCGCCATGAAACCTTGGTCAAAGTGCGCTTTATAAATTGGTTATAACATAACATAACATAACATAACATAAAACAGATATTCTGTTTTAGCATGCCAATGCCCACTTGGAATTGGTTCAGAGCAAACTGTCTGACATTCATTTGATTGAGGGAATCTCTGTCACAATCCTTTGGTGTGTAATATATCCCTAAGCTACCTGTTTCTAAATGTATCAATATTCCAGTGTTTATATTTATTGATGCAAGCCTTTCTTACTTTTAGGCGTCTCCGTTTTAGATACTTTTCGTAAATGCCAATGGTGAGGGGTCGAAACGCCGACAAATAACTTGTGTGGACTGGGTTTTTAAGAATTTTGATGGTGGATGCCAACCCTCGTTTCACAGGTGTGGACTTCAAAATATTCTATTGTCCCTATCAGCCACATGCATATATGCTGTACATAGCACAAATCCACTTTCTATTCACTATATATCACTCTCATTGCACCGTCACTTTTTAGGAGCACCTTGTATAAATACTTCATCATACTGTGTGAATTGAACAATATATTCAAAATGAGATATGTGTAAATAAATGCACTAAACGCATAACTGGAGGGATGAGGTAGGGCTAGAGGGAGCACGGAAGTGCGGTAGCGCAAAGAAAAACAAAAAACAAGCATTTACAATGCAATAGTCTCGAATTATTAAAGTTTGAGCTATTGGCATTATAAATGGCAATGCCTTTTATTCATTTGTTTTTAAAACCTGCAATCGGTGCATAAACATGCACTTTGAGCGTATAGTCCTTGCTTACAATGAGCAAGGCTGGCAGTAAAAGAGACTCCCAGCCTTGCTTCTCATAAGCATGGACTATAAGTACAAATCGCTTGTTTACACACCAATGCAAATGAATAAAAGGCATTGTCATTTACAATGCCAATAGCTCAAACTTTAATAGTTCACCATGTACTTTTTACAATTATTCTACAGTCACAACCCATTCGACCACTGCCAGGCTGGTGTTAGGCCTTCCTGAGAAACAAATATTATGTAGGTTTATGTCTGGGACTACTTCAAATGCAAGTAGGTACAGATGGTGCATTGTAAACCCCTGCAACTTAATAAACTTCCTTCACTGTCTGGAAACTAGAAAACATTATTTACTGAATTTCCTCTTTACTCTCAAAGAGATGCTGAATAGGGGAAAAATCCATTACAATGCAGTCATTACAACAACCTACCTTTACAACGCAACTGTTACAACGCAATTGCCTTTACATCGGATGCCATTACAATGCATGCCATTACAACGCATGTCACTACAACCCATGCCATTACGATGCATTATAATGTAAGTAATAGAGATTTTTTTAGTATTAGGGTGGGTATGGGATTTGGGGTAGATGGGAATAGTATTTTAAACCCATACACTATCCAACACTTACCCTACTGTTGCACTCACTGGATTGGGAATAGTAATGTTTACCCCTACACTATCCAACACTTACCCTGCTGTTGCCCTAAAAGTAATAGGCGTTGTAATGGTAGGCGTTGCAATAGTATGCGTTGTAATGGGAGTTTAAAAAAATGTGTTGTAATGGAATGCGTTGTAAAATCATGCAATGTAATAGTAGTTGCAAAGTAAAGTCTGCGTTGTAAAAGCATGCGTTGTAATTGCATGCATTGTAACGTCATATATTCCCTGAATAGCCTTCCCCTAATGTCGCTTATGGTCAGAGCAAATGGTGAAATTTGATTCTGGTGGGTTGTAAATACAATCAAGTAAAGTGAGCAAACCCAACCCTCCCATTCAGGGGATAGAGACTTACCACAAGGAAACTTTTTAAAATATGAGGCCAGATTGTGAAATTCCCGGCGCCAACAGCAGATGTACTATATACTGGCTGCAAAATACTAGATGTCATTTTAAGAGCCAACATATGTAACAATAGGTCAGTTCTTAAATTTCCAATTCATAGTGTGTTGCTGTTGGAAATTGGGTTATTTGTTGTGTGGCCTGCTCAAGTAATTGGTTGACAATTCTCATTATTGGGAACAAAGCACCCCGTTGTAGTGCTTGACTCTCTCAGAGTAGCGAAGCAGAGCAGTCCAAGGCCTACACATAGGAGGTGGTGTGGGCTAGTAATCACCATTCACTGTCACGGAATAGTAACACTCAGTCAATGATTGTCCAATCAGTACTTGTTCTTTAGAAAAAGGAGAAGTACATTCATGACACACGCACACTACTAAATACTACCTAATAATTTACAAATATATACATTGGTAGATGTAAAAAAAACACAGATGGCATTGCATGATCAACTCTCCACTCCACCCCCCCCCAAAAGGTTCATACAAACATCTACAGTAAGCCTATAGGCTAGATCAAAGGTTCAAGTTCAGCAAACTGCATGTTAAAAACATAATTTTGTACTGAAATGCAACCACCAATAATAAAAATCATGAGTGAATTAATTTATTAATATTAATAAAGAGCACCTGCACTATGATAATCGTTGTCAACATTATTTTAATATTAAATTTCAAATGAACAAAACATGTGTCTGTGTGCTTTCTGTAGACTTTTGAACCATGAAAGTGCAATTATAAAAACAACCCCTAGAGAGCATCACATTTTGACTATATTAACATGCAACCATAGACTTGGACCCTAGAAAGCACTTTAGTACATGAATTTCCTTTAGACACTTCCAGGCCACAACAAATGTATCCATAAAATAATCCCCTAAAAACACAGCACTCCGAGCTATAGAAAAAAAGCTCTAGCCTATGGAGTGCTTTAAAATATTATTGAAATCCCCGTGGGTCATGGATTGCTTGACCCCAACAACATGGGATCAGTACTTTGAAAAACACTCTTTAGGGGGCAGCTGCTGCACTCCAGCAGCACCCCACACCTCCTTCACTACGTTGGTGGTACCCCTGTCTGTTTTGGGGGCCACCACAAACATAAAAAGAATGCCAATATCAAAACCCCTCAGGGCATTATGGGGTACTCCTCCAGGAGCAGTGAATATTTTAAGTTCATCCTTCTCCGGGAGAGCTCTACCGAGGTACGATACCCACTTAGCTTTCAGGCCAGAAAGGGGCACCGAGGTATGCTCGCTAAGGCCTCTAAATAGCCAACAAATGAGGTCTCTACTTAGTGTATCAGGCCTGGACTAACTTATCAACTCTGCTCTGGATTTCCAGTCTTCCTATTTTACATACAACTTCCAAATTCCGCAGCCACACTGCTACCAAACCTGGGAAGAAATGACTAAAAGCCTGTGTGCTTCCTGTCTCACGTTAAGATTCCAAGCATTGGTTTCAAGGCACGCTACAATAAACACAGAGCAGCAGATGGACTTGGGCATGAGTAATTTCAAGCTACATTCGTCCGAGTCCTTCTCAACTTTACCATTTGATCAACATCCTCGCATCACATGGCCATACCACACTACGCTTTGGAACACTATCTCATGACACCTCCACACCATACACAGTAACCTGCCCAAAAAGGAAGACCTAGAATCCTGCCTATTGCCAACTGCACCATTTACCCCCACTTCACACTACCGACCTGCTCACATAATGGTGAGCCCAAAGGTCTAGCAGTTGCTCTGTCATCCAAAACACGGGCGGTCAGCTCCTCAAAGTCTGTTCAGTATCCCTCCACCCTCAATACTTGATCCTGCCATTGCTCCTGGGCACTATCTCACTCTGAGGTGCCATTTGCTGGCCCCTATTGGTCTGAACTTTCTGCTTAGTGTACTGTCGTAGATCCTATAAAACAACATGTCTGTCTTTACGTAAAATTGTATCTGCTCAGTCCTTTTAATCTGAGCCATGCTGCCCCCACTTCTGCAGGCTCTGTCAAGGACACAGCTTTTATAGCGCTGAAGGCCAAGCGCCTGGTAAGGTGCTGCTTCTCTCAATACAACATTCAGACCCAACAACTCTGACACAATTCCTTTGAAGATGTTTAATAGATTCCCTACATGTGTGCCATTACAAACCATTCCCCTTCACCTGCCTCTGGACCATGTCCCTCCCAGTCTATGCCACACCTCCAGCCCGCGCCTTCTACACTGTTAAAAAAACTGCAGCAATGCACATCCCGACAACCCACTCGCACCAAGAACAGAGGGGGCATTGCTATACAAGTGCCAACAACATATAACACAACATAAGATAACACACAATATAACATACACAATATAACGAAACATACTCCTAACATACCATGGGCACCACCCTCCAAAGGAGGAAGGGATCTAGCAGGTGGACGACTAGGCCTTGGCGCTTGACAGGGTGCAGGGCTAGAGCGCCAGGGCCTGCCCCCCTCCGTGTTCAGCCGCCATGCTTAGGTCTGCCAGGCCTCGGTCTAAGCTGTCCAAAGATTCAAGAGTGGACGGATCTGCTAGGGATCGGTTTCAACAGTTTGCAAGAGCAAGACACTAAAAAACATGTATCATTGAGCGCGTGGCACGAAGCAGGGGTCAGGTCTGCCACCACCACTGCCCACTACAGCACCTCTGCCGCACTACGAACAAGGGAAGTACACCCTGCACACACCCTGCCTTCCAGGCATGCTAGGTCGGGGGTCAGCCGATCATGGGCACGGATTTGCCTTTTGCATTTATTATGTATTTCATCAGTAGCCTAATAGTCAGTCAAACAGAAGTGCACTTTGTTCAAAGGCTCACATCGGACAAATGAATGAAGTCAATGAACAGGTATCTAATTTTACGTCATAGTTCTTTGCACACCCGCTGCCAAGACAAAGACATAAACCGCACTGGGTGCGGGTAAACCACCCCCATTGCCCCACATTCAGAATAACAGCGAAATGGCGTGGAGGGCCATTTATTTTAATTGAGATGGGTCCTCAGGCTAATGGAAGAGATATTCCCTGACACCCCAACAAGGCTACTCCCCACTCTTCAGGTAGGAGAGCCTCTCCCTTTTTAAAAGGACATTTAAATTGAAAGCCACAGAACGAGAGATGGGTGTAATTACACCACAAACCCTTTAACTTGTCAATTTGTAAATCTAAAAAAGCCGTCAATAACTGTAGGAAAGAAATCTGAAATACCTGTGATTAACAGCGAGCACTCTTTATTTCGCGCAAAGTCCTCATTTACCCCTCCCTTGTTAGAGCGTTAGCAGTGAATGTATTACTGAGTGGTGCGTGTGCTGTTGGCCTCCCCCAACTGAGGCTCGAACCCGGATCCACAGCTCCTGATTCTGCAGCTCTGGTCCCTGTGCCACACCCTCTCCGAAGAATGTCATGAATAGCCGAAGAGTGTATTGCAGCATTGAATCAGCATGGCGTATAGACACCGCTTGTGGGTGTCAGCACTACCACCACACAAGCAAAATGTTACAGCACATCTATTTCGTGCACAGTCCTCATTTACCCCTCCCTTGTTACAGCATCAGCAGTGAATGTAGTTCCTGTTGCTTTCCCGGTTTGATAAAGCACGTGGTATTTTGGGTATGCATTCTAAGCCGCAATTAAGCAAAGCACTTTCCCCATTCCAGTAAAGCGATCGCGTAAGTGATAGCGATCGCTTTTGGCAGGGGAAAGAGGCCGAGTTTCAGTCGTGGCCCTGCCAGCGTGAGGAGAGACTCCCACAGCCCCATCAATGGAGAGCTACAGCCGGTCACAAAAAACAAGCATTGGAAAGGGCATTAGATCTGCTCTCCACAAAAAAAAGCAGCACTGAAAGCTATTGTAAAAAAAAAAAAGCCCGCAATTGGTATGCCACTGCAGCCATATGTCTTCAATTATTGCGCCCATGTCGGCACGATAATTGAAGACACATGGGCTTTGGTGCGCTAAACAGACACCAATAGGCCATAGGCGGAGCAATGCGAACGCCTATGGCCTATTGCGTTAAAAAACTGCACGCACGCAAAGCCCGATCAAAATGGACCTAGGAAATGACACGCACAAGCTGTGTGGAATTTCCAGGTCCATTTTTTAAACCCCTACAAAAGGGCTTTTCGCTTCGCTTCACTTGTGAGTCCTAAAAAGAAAAATTAATGACACACACCTTGCTGCCGGTCCCGCCGCCACGTTTCTGCTTCTGGCACCTGCTCATGGCACCACCGCGTATCTGCTCCTGGCACCTGCTCTCCTTGTCATTGGTAAGCTCCCATGCTCTCCTGACCAATCACAATGCTGCAATGTGTTGTGATTGGTTTTGAGCGTCATGGTTCGACACTCAACTAGGGAATGGGGGCCTGGGCTGGCTCCTCACGGAGGCTGTACTTCAGCCTGCATGGAGAACGGGGAAAGCACACGTGGCTGGTTTGGGTAGCCGGAGATGGCCGACCAAACAGTCACTGCCCACTTAGGAGTGGTCAAACCACTCCTCTCCTGACCTGCTCCATGAACAGAGCAGCCCCGCCCACAAAGGAAGGAAACATAAATTGATAATAACTAAAAGTTATTATCATTTTATATTTCCTTTCCTTTTACACTGCTCAAAGCAGTGCGGCTACACTCCTCCACCATAGTGGAGGAGCCGCCACTGCAAAATGTGTCTTTCTCATTTTTCTTGTCTAAGTGTGTTTTGTCCTAATTTTTCACCCAGTACGAAGTGCCTATACATTCTCCATACAGCATTACCTCAAATGCTTCCCTTTCCAATATAGTCTTCCACCCGGTTCCTGCATTATCTAAGAAGTAATGACTGGTTAGAGAAGAACATCTACATTCTAGAATGGTTGTAATTTAATAGAGAATAAAAAGAATATTCTCTACTGATTAGGTGTAATGCTCTTCAAATAAGTGTAAGGTGTCTTTTCTGGGCACATAAGTTCAGACATCGATCTAATCACAACTGTGGGTACCTATCTCTGTTTAAATCTGGGGTACAGTTAAAATCTTTATCCCAAATCGTCAGACAGCGTGGTTTAACTAGTGATCCTGCCACCCAGTTCATCCAGAAAATCCTCTTATAATGTATACGGGGCACAGTTTTTCACCAGTGAGGTGACCGTCAACTATGGCATACCTAATCTCCATCTCTATTTGTATCCCAAAAACTGTGTATGGAAACACTGACCTGTCTCATATCAGCATTAACTTAGCATCTGATAAATACGTTGTGTGCATAACTTGCTCACTGCGTGTCTCCGCAACGTTATTCCCTTGGCCCATTAGAGATGTGTTTCCTGTATCAATGCAGCATTTACACTGTGCCTGTGTAAATAGATGTACATCTTGTGATGTTTATTTATCCTTCTGATTTTCCATGAGAGGAACAGGTTCTGTGCCAATCAGGCCATCTTTACATTTTTAGTCATCTGTATCTACTTCACCTACCCTACAAAGCCTTCTCCTACCCCTCTTAGGGTATGGGTAGTCTCTGGTGTTTCTATGGCTATGTCATGTAATCTGGGACCAATCGTGACTTTCCAAACAATTCCACAAACCTCATCCCGGGGCCTGTAAAAAGATAACTCTGGTTCAGCAAACAACAAACGTTAACTTTAGATATGCCTGGCAGAAGTCTTTGCAACCTACTTGTGGATGGAAATACACTTTGAGGGAGCTGGCTTCCATATTAGTTCTTGATTCATGTAACCTTTTTGTTTTTACTCCGCCCCAGCTTTACTCTAATACCTTACAATGATATAGAAGAAAATCTTCTGTCAAAGTCCATCTGGTACAGTAGTCGGTTTTCTGAAGTTAGTCTAGAGCTCATTTCATGTTGTGCTGCAGTTTTGATTACACATTTCACTGTTTGGGTTACTGAATAGTTAGTTACGAATGGTATGAACCATCATTTATAAAGACCTATGGTCCTTGTGGATCAGATTTACAGTATACTTCATCTGTGGATGCTCCTGTCATATATAGGTGTAAAATGGGATTCATTGGTGTTCCCCTTCTCTATTCCAGACTGCACCATTGCCTCATCCTGTCTTTTACCATATAAATGTGATGAGATGTGCCTTCAGTTTCTTATTTTTCTAATTCTTACTTGGCAATGTGAGGTTTCTGCTTGAACCCAGTCATATTCTCTGTAGCTCTTTGGGCTTGGCGAAGAAGTGTGTCTCATCATCCACTTTTACTTTAACCTTAGCTGAGAAAATAAGCATGTATTTTACATTTGCCTCTTGAGAGTTTGCTTGGAAGGAGTTAAATTAGGATTGAGCAGCAGTTTAGAAGAAAAGCACTTTACTATTATCTACCTGGTGTGAACCATTCAGCGGGTCCTTTCAAACAATGTTTATGGTGCCTATAAATGAATTGTCTTGCTATTACAGGTCTCGGGGCTGTCGCAAGAGGAGGAGGGCACTTTTAGATTTTGTGCACTCTTTCAACTCCCTCTGTCAAAAAGGAGGATGGACCTTGTTGTATCAATCAGTTATTTAAATTGACAGGCATTTCTAATAGTAGTGTACCAGCACTCTTCCATTATAAATATTTGTCCATAAAAGGCACTATTGTCAATTCATGGCTGTCCTCTAGGAATTCTTTGATAATAGCTCTTCCATCTTTTCAGGTAGATGAGGGATATAGACATGGGGGCAGATTTACAAGCCCTTTGCGCCACTTTTGCGTCACTTCTAACATGGGAAAAGTGTGGTAAAAGTGGCGCAAGGAGCTTGTAAATCTGCCCCAAGTTTTTTATTATCAGCGTTCTAAGTACTCTGTATGTATCCCATGCTAGGTGGAAGGAAGTTTGTGGCTCCCTGCAGATTTCTGAACTTTCCATCACAGAAATGTAAGTAAAATGTGTTTTTTAGGCAAAGTTTGTGGTTTGCAAGAGATTTGGGATAAATAATCTGATGAGAGCTGTTGCTAGGTTTCCCAGTGTGCCGTCTGAGCTTGGGCCCAAAATCCACAGCTACTCCCATTAGAAAAAAAGGGTCAGAATTCGGTGGAAAAATTAGATACATCCATATTTTATTTCATCCTGTTTCCTGTTGAGGTCACTAGGCCTACCCACACAAGTGTGGTACCATTTATATCGGAAGACATGTAGAAACATAAAATAGTAGAACAGTTTTTACTACCAATTGGATTTCAGTGCATTTGTGCCTTACAAATGTAAGCCAGTGTGTAAGATTTATTTATTTATAAAATGTATTTATTTATTTATAAAATTTCTAAAGCGCACAAATACCTTCCGGTGTCTCGGCGCAAGAGTTCACAGATTGCAGAGGATTTCCATTGATAACTTACTGATTGAAAAGCCAGGTCTTGAGATGTTTTCGGAATGTTAATAGTGAAGGGCTAAGTTTGATGTAGGATAGAAGACATTTTAAAAAACTCCCTCTGAATCGCATGCTTGTATGTGTACCTACAAATTCAGAAATGTACAAATAACCACTGCTCCTAATATCCATATCTTATGCCAATTTCAGAAATAGATAGGTTTCCTTGATACCCATTTTTGCTCTACATATTTCACCATACGAATTAGTCTATACTCAGCTCATTTGTTGGCTCTTCGTACCTCGAGTAGAGCCAACAAACCATATAAATACCCGCAACCAGAAATGTCTAGCGGACATGATGGAATATTGCTTTTGTATATGGGTCATTTTAACAAAATGTTACAGATGAAAACATCACAAATGGCCCTTTTTTCTTACCTAATTATTTTAACAGTTAGTTACTTTGGGGAGAATCTTGAAGGATCTACTCATATAACTCCTTCCTGAATTCAGAATTGTGTCTACTTTTCAGAAATTTGTAGGTTTCCTGGTTAACCCAGGGGGTGCACACTGGTTTCCACCACAAACCGGAAGAAGTCTGAAAGCACACAACATAGTAAAAATGGGCTACCTCTGTGAAAAATGCAAAACTGTGGTAAAAATTGTTTTTTTGATTCAGCTTAGCTCGTTCTTGTAAGCCTGAAAGATAGCAACTTTAGCACAGCAAACTGTTTATTGATGCCATTTTATTTTTATGGAAAAACAGGCACCTGAATTTGGAGCACTTTTTTCGTATTTTCCCCAACAACTCAAAATCTATCCATATTTTGTCTATTCTCTTGGTCCCCTCCAGGTGAATCTACAATTTCTGGGTACCTTTATAATCCCCAAAATGTTGGAAAAAAGGATACACATGTGTATACCTTATATGGACAAAAAGTAATGGAGGCCTAATCGCAAATTACCCCAAATAGCCCGAAAAGGTTTAGCACTGTGGGTTCAAGCCCCAGCAGATAAAGGGTTAAGGGCAAAAAGGATAGTGCCAAGCCTGTCAAAGTGGTCATTATCCGTTGCTCCCATATGGCTTGTCTTTCATTCCACAATATTTGTTCTGCCTCACCAGATGAGTTGCACACTTGAACAAGGTGACAAATGGCTTACTTCATTGATTTGGTGCACCTCGTTATGCTAGGGATCACATATTACCTGACTCAAAGGTTGCAGGTTATGGTATGTTCGAGTAAGTGAGCAACTTCTGTCTCTTTGTGCACTCCTTCATACCTAGTCCCTAAGCACTTTCTTCGCTCCCCAAGTCAGACACCATGCTTATCACTGCTTCAGTTGCCTATCACTGAGAGCCCCCGTCCTTCCCATCTGGTCAGTGTCCAGGACTGAGCTACAGAGGAGTGTACGAGATGCTCATGGGGTAAGAGTCAGACAGAGCTTGTTCAGAGTATATCTATTAGCTTTATTAGTTAACCACGCTCCCCTATGATAATGTGTTCCTTTATAGTGTAGGTGTATTCTTATGATGCAAACTTCATGGGCATTTTTAAAATGTATGATAAATCAATTTTCTGTACTGGAAGTGCCATGAGTTTGTCATGTTATTTTAGTTTTTAGGAGACAGGGGCATTGGCAATGCACATACTTGAATTTGCTTTATAAAGTTAATGTTATGATTCCTTACTTTAATACCCTCTAAACTGAGACAAAATCCTAACTTTATGACTTTAGATATTCACAAAAGGCATTTAGGAGTAGTAAAGTTAGGATTCCGAACTTTCGTACTCCTAAACTGAGACAAAATCATCATAACTTTACGACCTTTGATATTCACAAAGGGCATTTAGTAGTACTAAAGTTAGGATTCCGAACTTCAATACTCCTAAACTGAGACAAAATCATCATAACTTTACGACCTTTGATATTCACAAAGGGTATTTAGGAGTACTAAAGTTAGGAATCTGAACATTACTACTCCCAAACTGAGACAAAATCATCATAACTTTACTACCTTTGATATTCACAAAGGGCATTTAGGAGTACTAAAGTTAGGATTCCGAAATTTATTACTCCCAAACTGAGGCAAAATCATCATAACTTTACGACCTTTGATATTTACAAAGGGCATTTAGGAGTAGTAAAGTAAGGAATCCTAACTTTACTACTCCTAAATGCCTTTTGTGAAGTCGTAAAGTTAGGATTTTGTCTCAGATTACTTTTGTGAACCGGGCCCTCAGTGATTTGCACACAGTGAGTGTTTTTTGATGGAATTCACATCATTCTTTCCATCTATCTGTATGTAACTGTGGCAAAAAAGATGGCATAATGGAGGTATAATGTGGGTATCTGTGGCACAATGGTCGCCACCGATAGCATAAAGCAGAACCTGCATGATGGGGATAATTCTTTGCATACTGTGGCCATCCATGACATGACGGTATCCATCACTGGTATAAGGTTGGTCTTGCATTATGTTGGCAGTCTCAGTTGTGATAATTCCTGACAGAATGTGGCCATCCATGGAATGTTCTTCCCTATGACGATGACAATGTGGGCATTGTTTGTGTGGTAATTCCCAGCCTTGGTATAATGCATACAGTAGCATAATGCTGGCAATTCTTACCATTGTAATAAATGAATGTCTTCAGCTGAGACTTCGTTCTATAAGACTGGTATAACTCGTCTGCAACTATTTATGAGTTCACTCTTTCCTCGCGACACCCATCCAGGCATACACATGTTCATCTAGAGATCCTAGCACTTACCCATTCACCTATCTATCCGTGTATTCACTAGGGGCCATTTGTAGGTAATTTGTGTTTTGCGATTTGCAAATTGCGATTTTTTGGGAATCGCAATTAGAGAATCGCAAAACGCAATGTAGGTAGGATTAGCAAATTTTTGGGGAATCCCACTTATTCCTTATTTGCGAATTGCAAATTGAGATTCGCAAATAAGGAATACCTTCTCATTCATTCCTATGGGCGAGAAAGCCCATGGGAATGAATGGGAAGACATTCTCAATTTGCGATTCTCAATTAGAGAATCGCAAATTGAGAATGCAATTTCAGGGTTGTAAGGGTGTCAATAGGACACCCTTTTGCAATTAACATGTGTGCACATGTGGCCCACATACATACCCTAAGAGCATGTATGTGGCCCACATGGCACTTTGAAAAACCTGAAGTTGGTGGTATTTTGCGATTCCTTAA
This sequence comes from Lissotriton vulgaris, assembly GCF_964263255.1. NCBI lineage: Eukaryota > Metazoa > Chordata > Amphibia > Caudata > Salamandridae > Lissotriton > Lissotriton vulgaris. Next base: position 503,012,725 of record NC_141687.1, on the reverse strand, counting down.
GCCAAAATTTGCACAGCTTGGGTGCTTCCTAAATTGCATTTAAGTAATCGCAATTTGCGATTCCTTAAACGCAATAGCAAAATAAGGAATCGCAAATTTTGTGATTCCTTATTTTGCATGTGGGTTTTTGTGTGCTACACAGCACACTGCCCTAATTACGATCGCAAATGATGAAATTCTGAGAATTTCAGCATTTGCGAGCGCAATTAGGCTTTCTACATATGGCCCTTATCCATTAATCCTCTGTGCATTCAAACACTCACCTATCATCCACACAATCACTTATCCATCCAAGTATTTACACATTCACCTATACATCCAATCAGCGCTCTCAAACTTGGCAATCACCAAAGAAACAATTTTACCTAGTAAATACCACACCTTTTGGCTTTTCAAAATTCTTGTTTCTGTACTGACAACACGACAGTTCAATTAGCCTCTCGTCTAACTAAACAATGTTCATCATCAATTAAGCAAAACTGTAAAAAATGTAACGTGAATTGTCCAACTGTATTGCGAAAGGGCATATTTATTGCAATAAAGATTGTAAACATAGTAGCTGACTTCTTTAGCAATACGCTAGAAAGAGAAAATGTTACATTGCTACTAGCCTCGCTAGAGACGGATCAGATGGGCATGCAGTGAAGCACAGTGAAAAGTATAAACACGAACAGGTGCTTGATAAAAACTGACATTTAAATTAACGATCTCTCAAATAACTCAAAAATAGATTTCTCTAAAGGTCATTTCAGATGCCTGGCGAATAAGACGCGCGAACACCTGCTGGTACTTTGTACGGTTGTAATATTCACACACATCAGAACTGGTCTTGCAGAACTTTACATTACGAGTCAATCCTGATGGAATGGGGAATTACTCTGCAAACCATTTCATATGACAGATTTCTGCACGGTATTCCCAGTCCCATGTTAATTAAGCCCATAGTTACCTTCGGCTCTGAGCAGGTGGTGGAGGTGGGGTCTGAATTGCAGCAGTCTGGAGGGGGGTTTAGAGGCGACGACAAGGACATGGAAGTGGAGTAGAGACGAGGAGAGCATTGTATGCTTCCTCTGGAGGACAGGCATCGGGGGACGAGGCCTTGCTGCTGTTGCAGCCAAAGCCTCAGGTGTAGTGCTTAATTTGTAAAAAACACATAAGTCCAGGTGCTCTACATTTTTTCTTAGGAGGCTGCTGCCACTTCTTCAGGGGTCCGCCCAACTACATTCCTGGCACCATCAAATTGCATCATTTGTCATGTCCGTCGTCCACATGGGCAAAGCGAAAGCAGCCAAACTCAAAAGAACTTTGCTGCTTGAGAATCATGACATGGATTATAGAAGTCCACTTATTTGACTACAGCCTCATATATTAAAACAAAAGGTCTATGGACAAAGGAAAAGTATAATATCTACCAAAAACGACAATGCTGCCTGAGCAGAAACCCAATGCCCGTGCTATGAACTCAGATCTGATGCTCTATCGACTTCACTATCGAGCCCTTGCATTAATGCCAGAGACCCACTTGCCTTGTAGAGACATACAATGAACATCAAACCTAATGAAGGTGTTTAAAACTAACACAGGCAAAACTGGCAAAGCTGTTTACACAATCTGAAAGGCTTCACCAGCCCAGCACGTCAAATCAGATGGGGACTAAAACATTGTACACTGAGGCCTGGTAACCCTGTACCTTCATTTAACAGAGCTTAAACTGTACCGGAAACACAACAATAATGGGCTTAATGGAGTAATTTTTTCTGGTTTTGATTTCAACGTTACTTGTCATTGACACATCTTTGACTGGTGATGGTGAGTTGAGACTCCTGCTTCGGTGGTACATACCTGCAGAACGCTAGTAAGACTACACGAGCACATGGCACATGTTTAAAGGAACTACAGTTTGTCAATTAGGGTTGGACTAACCATTATCTTAATCTCTGAGGAGTGGGTACTGTATTAGAGGCTTTGGACGAGCTCCTCTACCTTTTTAGGGCCACTTCACTGTAGAGCTGAACTTTCCTGGTGAGTTGTATCTCAGTGATAAAAAATAGCTTTTTGAAGATGCATTTTTCAGGACATCTCCTGCGCTGATGCTTTTAGTCCCATTAGTTATGTGAATACCCACTGGCACTCTTTATGACAGCTCTGCAGAGCTCATCCTTGTATATCTACACCTACCCGTACCCAAGTGTGACAAATGCAAACATGTACAGCAAACAGCATCATAGAGTGTGTGTTACACTATGCAACATTAACACATTTGTAATGCTGCTTTCATGATAGAAATCAACTGGCATACAAACACTAGAATGCACATGTACATTCTGAACTGAATGCGTCACTCACACATGAATATGGGATTCTTAAGAGCTCTATATCACTGGCAGCCAAGTGGCCAACCCTCAAGTCATCTGACGCTGTGAGCCCCTCTTGGCTTTTTGATTACCACTGGAAAATAAACTACTAGCCTCCTGGCCTTGGCTCTCTGGATTAGTAGTAATTTCTGTATGCCAAACAGCACTGTTTTCACACACTTTACTGCCGCTGAAACAGTGCTGGAATCACTTGACTGTGGGAGGTTTAAATTTGGTGGACACACTGGAGACTCTGTGCCCAACAATGGTCTCCTCTGCTCCCGCTCCATGCACTTTGGGTCACAGCAGGTCATCCAGGCGGCGGTGATGTAATTAACCAGTCCAGTCCTGGCATCTGGCTGTCCAATGTTCGTTCCCCTTGCCCAGCTGCCTTACGTGCTGCACAGAAGCTGTTCCACTGGTGCTACCAGAATCATGCAGCTCAGCAATTAGAGTGCAGCAGTGGCTTAACGCCTAATTGATGGGGCTCGATTAATTGATGGGGCCCCACTGCATAATCTGTGACAAGAGGCACTAGGTCTCCCATATCGTACAGACTTTCCAGTCGGCATAGAGCTGATGGAGGGCCTGTAGAAGGTGTTCGGGTAAAGGCAGGCTCAGTCCTAAGAACACTGCTAATAGGAGGATTTGGGGTGCAGTGGACCATACGCACGACAGGTCGCTGGCAGTGCTAGGGAGCGCAGTGAAAGCAAAGTCTACGCTTTTATTTTTTGCTCACGTGCCCTTCTGTTAAGTTTGCCTGTTCTTTCACAGCCTACCTTGCCTCAGTTTAACAATAAGCCAGCCCTCATCTGAAATCCCCCAATAGGAGGGTGAAGACAGGCTGCATCAAGCAAGGGCATGGATGATTGGATGAGTGCACACTGCAATGTTTATTCAGTGATTGACGAGGACCGAGACAAAAAGTCTTGATGACATCACTTATGTAATAACAATACACATTCATAATGCCTGAACAAGGTAGGCCAGTCTGTGAAGACATATCGGGGATTTACCCAGGCAGGTATATTTGGCAGGTATGTTCATTTTAAACAGTTATCATACATTCTCACCGCAAGAGAAGGAATTTATAGTCCTGGCCCTCTGAAATAAGTGCCAGTGCTGACCACCAGAAACCACCGGCACACATTAAGCACTGCTCAGGTGATTTAATAGGCTTGTTTATCTGGGCAGCAAAATCAGGTCTGTCATTCCCACACCTGGGAAAACCAGGTGTGGGAACTCCAGGCCCGTTGTGATAAGGAGAGGTATTCCACTGGGGGATACTGCTCCAGATGACTTTTAATCAGGCACTAAATCGGTACACCTACATCTATAGCTAATTACCCTAAACAACAACAGCAAACATTTACAGATTACGGTTACAAGAAACATGTGTCACCATTTATTGACACTGCATTTAAAGTCATTTACTGAGCTTTTAATTAGCAGCGTTAATTTAAAATTAGCTGTTGATCTGAACAAGTTGTAGATAATTATGGAAAATCCTCCTTTTTGGCATTGTCATCCCATATTTATTGCCTTTTACTCAACTCTTTATTTTTACACAAGGCATAGTGCATGGTATTTAAAATTAGGACATTACAATGTCACATCCAGCTTGACAGGTCTGCTTGGTTTATATATAATATTTGAAACAAAGGAAAACAGAATACCAGCACAATTCTTGTATATCCACAGTCTGGTTGTTGGAACACTATTTTATTTCACCAGACGTCTGCCTCTGGGATTTACATATAACAGAAGCAGGATGGCAATGCAATTCTTGTGTATTCACTGACTGGGTGCTGGAAAACCCTGCTTTGGGATATATGTCAATACAATGCATGCCTTTAGCAAGCATGTCTTTTCCATGCAGCCTTTACCAAGCAGATGCCTTTACCGTGCATTGTATGCATTATAAGGTAAGTGAAAGTCCTATATATATATATGTGAATTTAATGCATACACAAAACTGTATTCATCAGTTATTGTTATCCCTGATAGCTATAACTCATGCCCTAAGGTAACTATAACTCCCACCCCCACATGTGAGTCTCTAAGTGTCTCCCCTAAGGTCCTGTGATGGTTAAAAGTGTACTCCTGTGTTGGATTGGGATTTAAGGAACTGATTTCAGAAAGTACAATCTTTGACCGGCACCGCCGACCCGCCCGGTTCCTGGTCCGGAGGTGGGCCACTGTTTACACGCAATCCCTTTTGCGAGCGATTGTTTTCCGTCTTGGTTTTCACCATGGCTGGGCTAAACCCATTGGACAGAGGAGAGAACCACGACGAGCCGCTCCGGTCCTACCTTTCATAGAGGTCTCTCCCATCAATCCCGCCTTATGTTCGGATTCTGTTCCTTTATCTAACCATGGCCTGCTTCCCTGGCATGTTTAATTAAACACACCATCTGGGTGCCTGCATATGTTCCTCTCTTCCAGGTATCTTACCTTGTCGAACAGCCCCACGGGAACAGACTGCGGGGCCCTGTAGTGTATCTGCTAGGGTAAGCACTGATCCGGTAATCTATTACAATGTGATAAACCTCCTTGTCCTATTAACACAATTGTTTAATATGTTTTGACCCTGATTACACTGCCCAAAATTGTCAGGAATGGATGTACTACCGCAAATACGTCCATTAGTGTGTAATTCTGGAAATTTTTAATTGCAATGTTTCACGTATGTGTGTTTTATGGAGCACTAAAGGGAACTTAGAACTGTGTGATAACGCCACTATCCATGCTAACTGGCTTATCTCTATGCATTGTTTTTAGGTCTCCCCCCCTAGAGCAGGACCTATTGGCCTGCTCCCTGATTGACCCAGTGAGGTTGTATCTTTCTCTTTTTCTATTGTGTTTACTTTATTTTCACTGTGTAGTACATAATAGCCGAGGTCCTGAAGAATTGCCAGACAGGCAAGAAACATGTTGACCTTTATAGAGGGTTGAGTTAGCCCACTGTAGACTAAGCAGTTCCTATCTCCCCTCCCACCATTTTAACCAAGGGAGTCAGCCACGTGAATAAAGTCTCTTGTGGACTGACTCACCTTCTTTTAAATCACACCACTCCCTCACGACTACACCCCCACCAGACCCCTTACACGCACTCAAACCATTGGCTGGAACAAAAGATCTCCATCAAAGAGCGCCTACGGCGCCCGTCAGACATTGCAGCGCCAGTCTGACGAGGAGCAGGAGACCAATGATGAAGCATGACACCTAGGTTCCTAAGTGTGTGAGGTCATCTAGTTCCAATAAGGGAACACCCTGTTCCCTGCTTCTGTTCTACTCCATACTGTCACACATACTTCTTTTACTTTCCCTGGGGAACTTTGTATTCTTTTGCATCATAGTTGACTGAACACTTACTCTGGACCCCGTTAAATATTGTCCACAATTGGTTCCAAATTTTGTACTGAGTTTCAAGCGTGGGTCTCACCCACGGAACCTTTTTAGGTTACCTACAGTGACATCTCACTGTGAGGACCAACTGACCCCTGGAACCACACCTTGGTTACCACATAGGGTTTCCCGATATCATTCTTTCCAAAATCTTGGCAGCTCAGCAGTAATACACACGCACCAGTGGCGATCTTCCCAATATGGAGGACGTCCCCGGCCTGAGCTTCGACGAAGAGGCTATAGCCGAGGCATTAATATCGGCCCCTCCACCTTTCGGGTCTGGAAGTACCACTGCCTCCAATTCACAAAACGATGACTGGATCACGCTTACTGGATTGAAAAAGGAATGGCTGAGGATAACTGTCCATGGTATCATGATGACAGAATATCTTAGGGCCAACATAGCCCCACAGGGGCTCCTGGTAACCATCATACCAAGACTCTTTCTTGAGGATAGTCAGTTTAAGGGGGATTGATGTCAAGTGTCTTGGAAGTGCACAAAGGACTTACTATTCTTGATAGTAAAAACAGCCAAGAGATTGGCGGATGCTCTTCTAGTTAAAATCACGGCCATGGAAACGGCCATCAGGGGTACTTTAACAAAGACTCCTTTCACTACCAAACTGGCGGAAATTAATCAAGAAATCTCTGATAACCAAGAATTTCTGCGCAAACAGAAAATGACAAAACTCCAAAAGGATGTGTCTACATTCGATAAGGAGAAGATATACCCTTATCTCAAGGAAGGTTATACCAAGAAGAAAAATAGCTACTCTTCTGATGAGAGCTCAGAATTCAGTAACCGCAGGAGATCATCTAGCAGTGACTCCAGCGGGGGCTATCCGACTAACAACAAACGGAATCAGCAGCGACAGAGATGGAACCAAGGTTTTAATCAAGGCCAAAAGTTCCAGGGACCACCACAAATGATACCTCCTTTGCAATACCCGTTCTATTCCAGGGTCCGCCACCACAGTTCTTCCCCATGAACCCCCCTTTTCACAACAGAGGTTGGGGCAGAGGAAGAGGGCGGAAGCGAGGAAATCAGAAAGGGGTACAATTCCAAGACCAACAGATAACATCCATCTCAATGGAGACACGGAGCACAACCAGAGGGAGAAGAGTTTAATAGTCAACCTCTCCAAAAGACCATTGACCCCCACTGAAACGGTGGTCCTTGAGAAGGGTCTGGGCTTCATCCCCACCCCCACTCCTGATAACTTCAATGAGATGTGTGAGGTTAAGCAACTCTTCAGGAAAATACGCCTACGCTCCTACTTTGGAGAAAGATTTGTGAACGACCCTGTGGACACTGGGTTGCGTAAACCATCCACATTCACTCCCACTGATGGGATGGTTCCACCAGAGATCCTGGTCTTTGAGAAAGCAGTCCTTAAGACCCTGGACAAAAAGCCCCAAAAACCTATTTTCAAAAACCTGACCAATATGGAAAGGCAAGCCATACAGAATTTAGGCAATGATAGCTCCATCGTCATTAAACAAGCTGACAAAGGGGGAGCTACTGTAATTCAAAACACCACAGACTATGACTCTGAATGCAAACGCCAGCTGGTGAATACAAGCCATTATAGACCACTGGCATCAGATCCTACTCCCAGACTCACCACTGCAATCACCAGCCTGGTTATGGAAGGAGAGACCAATGAATGGATCTCCAAGAATGAAGCGGACTTTTTGCTCACCAAGGACCCGGTCGTCCCGTATTTCTACACCCTTCCCAAAATTCATAAGGGTACCACTCCGGTCCCCGGGCGTCCGATAGTGTCCGGCATAGGCTCACTTCTTGAACCGTTATCCAAATTTTGTGATGTGTTCTTGCAGCCTATAGTGAGAAAGATACCATCCTTTCTCCAGGATACTCGTGATGTACTCCGCCTCATTGAATCCATCGAGGGTAGAGAGAATGTGGACCTCCTCCTAACTTTAGATTTGGAGGCCCTTCAAACGAACATTCCACAGCAGGCCACCCTTGAAGCAGTTGAGCAGACCCTCCGCCTGGAGGATTGGAGCTCACCCACTCCAATTTCCTTCATTATGGCATGTGCCAGCATTGCACTTACTGAAAACTTCTTCCAATATGGGTCCCAGTTATACCATCAGATACAGGGGACTTCTATGGGTTCGACTTTTGCCCCTAGTCTAGCCTGCATCTATATGGCTACTTTTGAGAACCTCTGCATCTACTCAGAAAGCAATCCCTTTAACCAGAACATCACACTATGGCGCAGGTATATAGATGATGTTCTGGTTCTGTGGCATGGAAACCGGGAAAGCTGTGAAGCTTTCTGCCTGTGGATCAACCGTCAGAATCAGTTCCTTAAGTTCACAGCTACAATTTCGGACACCAAGATACCTTTCTTGGACCTCACCATCAGTCTGAACCAAGAAGGACTGAGCACTTCCTTGTACAGAAAAGAGACGGATAGGAACAGCTTACTCCTCTTTGGTAGCCATCATCCAAGATCCTTACGGGAAAACCTCCCCTTCGGGCAGTTCCTTAGGATTAGAAGGAACTGCACCGCTATCTCTGACTACAAAAAAGAATCTGTGATGCTCCAACACAAACTACAAGACAGAGGTTACCCCACCAGATTGGTTAATAACTCTCGCGAAAGAGCCCTCAACAACCCCAGAGAGGCCTTATTGGTGACACGTCCAAAAGAACCTGATGACGTGATTACCTGCGTCACTTGTTTCACACAAAACTCCACATTCTTGAAGAAAACAGTCAATAAACATTGGGGTCTATTGAACACAGGGGACCTGGATATCCCACGCCCCGCTTTGCATTTAAGCGCACGGCCAATCTGAAAGACTCTCTGATTCACACACGCACCAGAAAACAAACTACCACCAACTAGAGTACCCTGTTGAGGCTTCCACCGGTGGTAGGTCACTACCCATGCAGAGGCTGTGTTGTATGCCAACAAACAATACAGTGCAAAGAGATTAAACTTTCAAACACTTTCACCTGGCATATGAATAAGCATACTAATTGCAATAGTTCAAGATGCATTTACCTACTGACATGCCCATGTGGCAAACACTGCATTGGCATGACGATGAGACAGGTAAAACTTAGGATTATGGAACATAAGAGCAACATTTGCTGTTCCAAAACCCATACCAGATTGTATGAACACTATGTCCAACATGGCCACCATGCCGACAACATCAAATGGCTGGTCCTAGAGTCCCACGCTTCCATCACCCACCAAGCACTGTTCAGAATCGAACAGCGATGGATACACCGCCTTCAGTTGGACTCCCTGGGCCTTAATGACTCTGTACCTTGGACACTACTAGCGAGATAAACCACCTGTCCTAACCTACAGTTTTTGCCCATTTAGTAATATGACATTAGTCCAGACTGGGTATTCCTTCAGTTTAACTCAGCATGGCTCACATACACGGATGTACAGCATGCACTGCCACCACAGTCTTTAGACATATTAACCTACTGTGGGTATCTCACTCAGGGATAGAGCTAATCCCCGCCCTCATATTTGTTCTCCCGATCACACCACCCTGGACTACAGTCCTCTAGGATGACACCTATGCGTTCCTGACAGTATAGGATGACTTCAGCATATACATAACTGTCTGGATACAGGCACACTCGCTTGCTGCTACTCAGCTGCCATCCTAGCTACCAGATATCACCAGCATACACCTGTGTCGGGCTTCTATGGTCTGATTTGGCTTATCTGATTTCGCCAACTAGATCCCTCGGACTACCTTCTGAGTGTCTGACTTACCCAGGTCCACTATCCCACCTCTACCGCTCTTCCGTACAGCTCCGGAGGGTAAACCTTAGGGACCACCACCAGCAATATCGATTTCCAGTATACCGATGAGGGGACTGTTATTCAGCCAATTGGCCAATTGGGGGGTAGTATCTCTCCCAATCCTTCTCACCCTTTAAACCCCTCGCTAAGATGGCCGCCACATTAAGCATCATCTCACTAGAACCGGACGCATCGAGCGCGTCTGCAGCCCGGCGCATGCGCGGTCAGGGTGATTGCGAACAACGCCCACCTGGGGGGGGCGTCATCACGCGGGAACACGGTGTAAACAGCATTTAATCCGGGAGGACACGCAAAACCGTGACCAGCTGTTCCGCGCCACCGATTGGGGCGCCTTGCGTGGGGTTAGGTTGCTCACCCTGGCTGTCCGTATCTAAGGTAAGCAGCGCCGCTATGCTTTTGTACCAACTTGAGGTGATTGCTGCACCGTTGTAACTGGTAATAACATGCCCTTCACTTGTTCGAGACTCTCTGCTTTGACTTGTGGGACATGCCTTTAGTCTACGTGTACCCTGCATAATCGCCTACGCCTAGGCACTTGTGGTGGCGGTGGCACACGCCTTGGGACCGGTGATCGGGCCGGTTTGGCTTGACCGCTAGCCCTGTCTCTGGGTTGGTTTCTGTTGTGGCTGCCCCCCCCGGGGAGAGCTATTGCACGGGCGCAGCTTGTGAGAGGCTGGTGCACGCTGGCCCCGCCGACCCGCCCGGTTCCTGGTCCGGAGGTGGGCGACTGTTTACACGCAATCCCTTTTGCAAGCGATTGTTTTTCCTCCTGGGTTTCACCATGGCTGGGCTAAACCCATTGGACAGAGGAGAGAACCACGACGAGCCGCTCCGGTCCTACCTTTCGTAGAGGTCCCTCCCATCAATCCCGCCTTATGTTCGGATTCTGTTCCTTTATCTAACCATGGCCTGCTTCCCTGGCATGTTTAATTCAACACACCATCTAGGTGCCTGCATATGTTCCTCTCTTCCAGGTATCTCACCTTGTCGAACAGCCCCACGGGAACAGACTGCGGGGCCCTGTAGTGTCTCTGCTAGGGTAAGCACTGATCCAGTAATCTATTACAATGTGATAAACCTCCTTGACCTATTAACAAAATTGCTTAATATGTTTTTACCCGATTACACTGCCCAAAATTGTCAGGAATGGATGTACTACCGCAAATACGTCCATTAGTGTGTAATTCTGGAAATTTTTAATTGTAATGTTTCACGTATGTGTATTTTATGGAGCACTAAAGGGAACTTAGAACTGTGTGATAACGCCACTATCCATGCTAACTGGCTTATCTCTATGCATTGTTTTTAGGTCTCCCCCCCTAGAGCAGGACCTATTGGCCTGCTCCCTGATTGACCCGGTGAGGTTGTATCTTTCTCTTTTTCTTTTGTGTTTACTTTATTTTCACTGTGTAGTACATAATAGCCGAGGTCCTGAAGAATTGCCAGACAGACAAGAAACATGTTGACTTTTATAGAGGGCTGAGTTAGCTCACTGTAGACTAAGCAGTTCCTATCTCCCCGCCCACCATTTTAACCAAGGGAGTCAGCCACGTGAATAAAGTCTCTTGTGGACTGACTCACCTTCTTGTAAATCACACCACTCCCTCACGACTACACCCCAACCAGACCCCTTACACGCACTCAAACCATTGGCTGGAACAAAAGATCTCTATCAAAGAGCGCCTACGGCGCCCGTCAGACATTGCAGCGCCAGTCTGACGAGGAGCAGGAGACCAATGATGAAGCATGACACCTAGGTTCCTGGGTGTGTGAGGTCTTCTAGTTCCAATAAGGGAACACCCTGTTCCCTGCTTCTGTTCTACTCCATACTGTCACACATACTTCTTTTACTTTCCCTGGGGAACTTTGTATTCTTTTGCATCATAGTTGACTGGACACTTACTCTGGACCCCGTTAAATATTGTCCACCATTGGTTCCCAATTTTATACTGAGAACCACATAACAGCCTCTCAAATAAAGCAAGTAAGTAAATGAATATCTTACTCATAATGTAAAATCAACAAAACATTATTTTGATAAATGTTCATTATTTTACAGTTTACTTTTGATAGAGTTTGAAGAACAGAGTAAAATAATTGTTTTCGCTTCCTAAACTCCAAATAACATACAATATTATAAGGTATATAAATCAAAATGAGAATGCGTTTTATAATATATGAAATGAAATATTGTGATATGATTAAATGAGCCATCCTTAGGTGATAAGATACATAGTTGTTGGGTAAATGACATATAGAAAAAAAATATAAACATTGAACAATGTTCTTGTTTAAGCAAAAACATGAACTATGGTGTGCTAAAGAATATTTAGATTGCTCTGACATGTACCTAAGTGAAAGAAAAAAAGGAAAGTGGTGATAAATTAATTAGTGACTGAAAATATAACTCTATAAAAATTTGTAAATATTTGGTATGGCTATTATGTTATGAACTTGTAAACTTGTCTAAAACAAGAGGTGAATAACCCAGTTTTATCTTTAAAGGATACAGAATTAAAAAAGTAGTCAGATTTTTTTAAAGGTTAAAAAGGTGTTTAGTGGTGGACTTATAATAAATATTAAAATTTTAAAGTGGTGCATACAAAGGATTCAAATGTGAAAACGGGATTGAAAGTCAATTTTAAAGCCTAATCTTTTTTTAAACATGAAAAACAATTCTATTCATATTTATTCCAACAGACTGACAATTCAGAACCCACATTCTTATCCGAAACACATTCCAAAAAGCTTCAAAAATCCTTTAAACCTCCTTCAAACAGCAACACAACTTTTTAAGGTGAGTACATTTATTCCCAAAAATTCTAACCTGAGAAAAGACATTTTAAATCCATGCTAATGTTTCTAATCTACTTTTTTTACTCTAGCAGATCTAAAGAAAAAATCAACAGTTGAAAAGTAATCTGGATTGAAAATTCTACAATCAAAATTACAAAGAAGGAAGAGATAACATTATAAAAGGTAAATGTAACCAAAAATAAAGCTAAATGTAATCAATATTTTTTGAACAGGAACATATCTTCTTAAACTGAATATATTTTCTCTTTAAAATGCATATTTTTAAATGTAAAAATGTAATTTTTACTTTTTTTAGTTATAACAAAGGTGAAAGTGTCAACTTTGGAAAAAGAAAGAAAATGATGGGTTAGCATTTGATTTTTAAAATTAGGAATGTACTTCTGCCTCATATTAGATGCAGGATACAGAAGAGGTACCACTTACTAATCAAATTAATTAATACCCATTTCCGAAGAAAAGAACAGTATATTGGTGGAGTAAAAACTAATAGATGATGTCTTTAGAGATGCCTACCTCTTTGCATACATGATTGGATATTCATTACATTGTATAACTCGATTTTTAAAAAATGCAATGAACTTTTTTGAAAAGGTATATCACTTTAAAAAAATTATTAAAAGGTATATCATTTACATTTCAACAGATATCAACAGTCAGTAAAAAGATCACACTAAATCCATACAAAAACAGCTTTGCCAAACCTTCAAAACAACAGATACCCCAATTTCTGAACTTCAGAAAATAATTGTAAAAGTAAGTTCATTTAAAAAATAATAGAGAAAATTTGACTAACCCTCTTCTCCAAGATGAGCAACACACCAAAAAATCCATATCAATAATTCAAAACTATATTTTTTTCTCTTCCAGAAAAAAAGAATCAACATTGTAAACATATACAAAGAACAGAGAGCACCGAGTAGCAAAGACAACCAATCTAAAAGGTAATTAGAACTGAAACAATTTATCAAATCTAAATATTTTTTTTCCACCTGAAGATATAATGTTTGCCAAACAAAGCAGTTAATCATCAATAAATGTTTTTAGAACAGACTTTAAAAATGAATAAATAAAAAAAACAATTATCTGAAAATAGATTAAAACTTACATTATTTTTTACATTTCCATTTCATTTCAGATAATGTCATCAAATAAGACAGCACATTACATTACATCAAGCAAGGGAAACCGCCTCCCCAAGCATGCAGGGTACATTTATTGCAGGGAGAGACTAGCAGAATCAAGGTGTCATTGGAGGTGTGTGCAATACTACTCAACCAATTGCAAAGGAAGAGCGGTTACTCTGGGTGACTCTGTTTTAAGAACCACAGACCATAACCACTCTGCCTCTGCAATGGAGATTGAGGTGAGAGAAACAAATAATGAAATGATGGAAATTGCAAGCACCTCCAATGACTCCTGTGGTTCATTTTTGAGGGAAGTTGCACAACATGTCCCAACTCATGTTGCCAGCAGTATGCTCATTAAACCCAATCTGAGATGTATTATACAACGCACAAATAGGCAAGTAACCCACAAAGAGTTACACCACAAACCTTCTCTGACATACTTATTGCCCGTGAACTCTCTGTTTCTATTTCTAACTAACCTTTTATACTGCATGACAATAAAAGCCCTCTGAAAAGAATCCTCATATTTAGCACACCACCTAATCTAGTTAAGTTGGAGAATAGTGATGTTTGGTTGATGGATTGGACGTTTAAAAGCACGCCCCATCCTCTCACCCAAATGTACACCATTCATGCTAAAATTAACAATACAGTAATTCCCTTAGTATACAGTTTGCTACCTGATAAACAATCCACAACTTACACTGAACTTTTTAAAGTGTTAAAATCCAAAACATCCAACAAAAGTCCTAGGAAAATCATTATTGATTTTGAATTTGTGATTATAAATGTTATTTCCAAAACGTTTGTGGATACCCAAATTCAAGGATGTTTTTTCCACTTTTCCCAGGCATTTTGGCGTAAGATACAAAAAACATACTTAGTTGTGGATTATGTATTGGATAGCAAACTACAATACGAACTAAAAAAAAACTAACTGCACTTTGCTTTCTTCCTCCTGATAATGTGGACGAGTACTACACTGCAATTACAGAATTTGACTTTTAAACCACAAACAAAGAATAATTGGTACCCTTACTAAATTATTTTGAAGACACATGGATTGGGCATCTAAGCAGATCGGGGTACAGGAGGAAGCCACGTTTCCATGTGGAGTGGTGGAACTGCTACTCGAGCTGCTTAGAAGGAGGAGCAAAGACAAACAATGCCATAGAGGGATGGCACAACTCCTTCAATCATACAATTGGCAAAGCTCACCCAAACTGTTATCATTTTTTGGAAACTTTGAGGAATGAGCAAAGTTTCCAAGAAATGAGAATGTTACAAGCATTAACAGGTAGTCTAAATCCTCAAATTAGCAAAAGATCAAAAGAAATGTCAGAAAGACTATTTGCAACTTTACAACAATTTTCGTTGTGTGTGGCTTCAGACTACCTGGGTAATGTTGTAAATATACTACATTACTAATACACGCTCTACTTTTACTTTCCTGTTTTACTCTAAAATATATAACCTGTTTAAATTGCCATTTTATTAAACATTTATACATTTTGTAAGCTGGGTCACCTTACCTGAGATGTTTTCTTTTTTCAAGTCTTTATCTTTGCAACCTAAAATATGTTGTCCATGACTGTCTTTTTTCCGATCACAAATCCACTTGTAAAAATCCCATCCAAAAGACTGTTTCTTCCAAAAATTGCCTCCTTCAAAGCCATTTTTTTTGATTCAACAAAGCCATTTTAAAAAATATGTGTCCATTCCAGAAAAAGTAATAACACAATTAAAGCATTCCAAATAAATCAAACGAAAAGTAAAAAGGCCAATTCTCCATGAGCAAATCCATAAGTATATCTTCTCCTGCTCCAGATTGTTTTTAATCCAAAACTTCCAAGATAACGAACATCCTCCAATATATTGACAACATTTCAAACCTTCTGAATCCGCAATCTAAATCAAGAATATAAAAATCCAAAAAAGCATTGATGTCAACCATAAAAAATCCACAATGTCCATTCAGAATCCCCAAAAAATCAAAGTGACGAAAATCGATCTTTTTATTTTACAGCATTTTTATAATCCAATTATTTTTGCAATATTACTATCAAATAACATTCTTTGAATTAGATATCCTTTCTAGATCCTATTTTTTTAACTCAAAATTTTTTAAAAGGTAAACTTGTGACCCGACGTGGGCATACTCTATAAACATAGTTGGTGACAAGTTGGTGACAAGTTACGATAAAAAAATTAAACACATTTAAAACATCTAAAAACCTCCATCGACTCTCCTTGCAATACAAATCACTCATGCACTATTGTATTTATGTATTTAAAAGTTTCTTACCTGAGCACATGTCTCCTCAAAATGGCTGAAACAAAAGAAAGCATTCTGTACATTTTTAAAACATTAAAATATTTTAAAATTGACACTTATTTTTTTTTAAATGTTAATATTAAAAAAAGCTAATGCAGTCTTGCTTTTTCTTACTCATTTATTCTCTATATTTTAAAATTAAACTACTACTTTTTAAACAAGATAATATCCTTTAAAACACTTTCTTACCTTTTAGCTGCTCCTTGTTTCTTGTATTCACACATAATGAACTTGAATAACATAGACGTGGCAATCTCTTTGTGAACTAGAGAAATAAAAGAAGGACATTTATTCCCATTCACTTCAATGGCAAAGCATAGGAAAATGAATCTTAATTACATTTTTTAATATTTAACTTAATTGTGAAATTATTGATATAATTTTAAATCATTGTTTCTATTAGTATAATTTTTTTGTAATGATTATTGATTTTTTTTAAATGCATTGTAATATTTCGAATTGTTTTTTTTTTAAATTATATGAAATATAATGTTTTTTAAACAATTACTATTCTTACTCTAGGGGCGTGCATCAGTAGGGTAAGTGCTGGATAGTGTAGGGGTACAAATAACTATTCTAACTCAAAGGGGGTGCAATATTAGGGTATGTGCTGGATAGTGTAGGAGTAATAATTACTATTCTTATTCTAGGGGGTGCAACAGTAGGGAAAGTGCTGGATAGCGTAGAGGTACTAATTACTAATCTTAGTCCAGGGGGGTGCAACAGTAGGGTAAGTGCTGGATAGTGTAGGGGTACTAATTACAATTCTTCCTCCGGGGGGGGGGGCAACAGTAGGGTAAGTGCTGGATAGTGTATGGGTGGAACAGTAGGGTAAGTGCTGGATAGTGTAGGGGTAGTAATTACTATTCTTACTCCAGGGGGGGTGCAACAGTTGGGTAAGTGCTGCATAGTGTAGGGGCACTAATGACTATTCTTACTCCAGAGGAGGGTGCAACAGTAGGGTAAGGGCTGGATAGTGTAGGGGTATTAATTACTATTCTTACTCCAGGGGGGTGCAACAGTAGGGTAAGTACTGGATAGTGTAGGGGTACTAATTACTATTCTTACTCCAGGGGGGTACAATAGAAGGGTAACTGCTGGATAGTGTAGGGGTTCTAATTACTATTCTTATTCTGGGGGGTGCAACAGTAGGGTAAGTACTGGATAGTGTAGGGGTACTAATTACTATTACCGGGGGGGTTGCAATAGTAGGGTAAGTGCTGGATAGTGTAGGGGTACTAATTACTATTCTCACTCCAACTGGGTGCAACAAAAAGGTAAATGCTGGATAGTGTAGGGGTACTAATTACTACTCTTAATCCAGGGGGGTGCAACAGTAGGGTAAGTGCTGGATAGTGAAGGGGAACTAATTACTATTCTTATTCCAGGGGGTGCAGCAGTAGGGTAAGTGCTGGATAGTGTAGGGGTACTAAATACTATTCTTACTCCAGGGGGGGTGCAACAGAAGGGTAAGTGCTGGATAGTGTAGGGGTACTAATTACTATCCTTACTCTAGGGGGCTATAACAGTAGTGTAAGTTCTGGATATTGTAGGGGGTACTAATTACTATTCTTTCTCCAGGGGTGCAATAGTAGTGTAACTTCTGGATATTGTAGGGGTACTAATTACTATTCTTTCTCCAGGGGGTGCAACAGTAGTGCTGGATAGTGTAGGGGTTTAATTAAAATAACTTACATTAAAATTAAAATACTTACACATACTTACTTTGTAATTGCATGCATTGTAATAGCATCTGCGTTGTAATGGCATGCGTTGTAATAGCATGCGTTGTAATGGATCTTGCGTTGTAAAAGTTTTGTTGTAATGGTAGTGCGTTGTTATGACCTCGTTATGATGACTGTTTCCTCCTCCCACAATGCTGTCTCCACCTCCTGCCAGGAAGCTGCACCAGAGAGAACATAACTGGTTTTGATTTGGCGCAGGGCTTCTCTTCCACCAGAGAACAAAGGATTTTGTAGCTTAAATATTGGGCCCAGACCCCAGAACTTTATATCACTTCTGGGAATCAAGAGGGACCTTTGCCAAGGAGAAGAGCTGGAGAGGCTGAGGAGTAATACTGCCCCTGTGCTGTTTGCTGTTTGCTGTCTGGGGTTGGCCTGCAGTAGCTACTTGCTGCCAAGGAAAGGAGAAAGGACTTTGCTGCTTGCTGATTCCCCTGCTTGAGGAAGATCTCCAAGGGCTTGAAACTGAGCTTACCTCCTGTTGTGAAGTGTCAGGGACACAAAGAGTTCCCCAACCGCTCCCCTGAACTTCCTTGCCGGGAGTTCTGACCTGCAAAGAGGTACTTGCTGTTGTTTTGGACCTCTGGAGACTGTTTTCCGCTGGGAGCTGGAAAAATCAGTGCAACACCAAGAAGTGTGACGCATCCGTACCTATTTCTGACTCATTACAAAAGAAACCCTCGCATAGCCTGCCGCGGCTCGAGAAATCGCGGCACGCCGCATTGAATGCAACGATCTCCGAAGTCCAAGATTACCCCACCAATTCCGACTCATACCCTGCAGTGCACTGCAAGAATCCACGCATCGTCCCTGATTGTCGCATCGCATTGAGGCACCAAGTCTGTCGCATCGTTGGGGGATGCAGTAAGAAACCAACACATCACCTCCCCAAGCAGTAGGAAACCAATGCATCACCTCCTCTCCGGTAAGGAACCAACGCATCACCTCCCCTGCGCAGCAGTAAGGAACCGACGCATCACCTTTCCTGCGGCCCGTTTTGTTTGATTGTTTGACGCATCAAAGGTACTTTGTGTGAAAGGTGTTGCATCTCCAATTTGCTTTGAACTGAACTATTTCTACCACCTGAAAGTCATATCTTTTTACTGTATTATGGATTTTTGTCGTTTTGGGTCTTGTTTGGTTTAGATAAAGATTACTTATTTTTCTAAACTGGTGTGGTGTCCATTTGTAGTGTTTTCACTGTATTACTGTATGTGTTCACAAATACTTTACCTCTGAGATAATCCTATCTGATCGTGCCAAGCTACCAAAGGGGTGAGCAGGGGTTATTTTAGGAGTTTATTCCCCTTACCCTGACTAGAAGCAAGAGACCCCATGTGGACAAAGGTCCCTACCTTCACCAACTAGAGACCCCCATTTCTAACGTTACCTTATTACATTTAATAAGCTGTAATTTCTAAACGGGAGAAGGTACCCAGATCATGTTTGGTGCCTTTGGAATGGTAATGAAAAATCCTAACTTATGGTGAAGTTGGATTTTAAATTGCAAATTCGAAATGCCACTTTTAGAAAGTTGGCATTTTCCTGCCTTACTCTATAACATAGGCAATTTGGTGGCATTTCTACAATTTCTGAAGAATAGATTTTCCTGACTTAGCTATTTGGTGCCTACAGTACGTCTCTGTGTCACTTGACTGGATGTAGTTCACAGTTGGGGTTTGCATATTCCTCCTAGACAGCAACACACAATGCAGAGTTTAGGTGTGCCTGGATGGGCTATCACTGGCCGGATGGGATGAACTGAACCTGCATCTTTTGAACTTAGGACCCCAAAGTGACTCCAAAGGCTAGTTGGCTGGCCTCCTGACTTGAGCCTCAGGAAGAGAAGCCTCTAACAACATTGACCCCAGCACCTGGCATCTGATATCTGTGAGTTTACCCTGCCAACTGAAGTCACCGCAGTCCTGGACCCTTGTAAGTACAGCAAAGGTGCTCTACCAGCCTCAGTGGATCCAGAGGAACTGATGCATCTCCTCTGCTGCTTGGCGCAAATCTGAGTAGAACATAAGCATCTCCACTGCTGTGTGTAATGGACCTGTTGCAAAGTCGCGCATTGCCTCCCCAGCCTCTTTGGAACCGCCTCTGAAATACACATCCTTGGTGCAGGCTCTCGTATCCCTTATCGAAGGCAGCCTCAACGGTGACTACGGACAAGCAGCTCCTCCGAACTGATGCATCCCTCTGACTGTGTGATGAATCCTTAATGCCGGACTTTGGATTACAAGCCCTCATCAATGGAATCCTGAGCAATAACACAGGACCTCGCACAACAGCCTCGCCGCACCTCAGAACCGATTAATCGCTTCGGCTGTGTAATGCATCTTCGAAGCAGATCGTTGAAGTGCTCTGAAAACAAGGATTTAGGGTATTTTGTTCAATGGGCCTAACTGAGTCCATGTAGCTGGCCCAAACTCCACTGAGGTCAGCCTGAACGTGTGACTTTGTCCCGGTCTGGCGCAACCAGATATCCACAGTTGGTAACTTTTTGCTTTTTGGCTTTATTTTCACTAAAATCTTTAAAATTGTGTATCTCCAGTTATACTTATAGGATTTTTGTAATTTTGGTCTTATTTTATTTATCCACTGCCCTATTATTACTGGGGTGGTCGGGCCTTAATTGAACCACCGGCTCACCCAGGAAGTGCAATTCCCTGGCAGTGGCATGGCAGTCAAGGGCTATGTAATATGCAGACAGTGCTGCAGCGGCACAGCCATGCATATTACAAGTTTCAGTACAGCCAGCGGTTTCATGGAGGTCTTTCCTCCATAAAAAGCCTTGCGGTGCTGAAACAACATTCCCCCTTTGCCCCATCAGCCAGGGGATGCATGCAAGGAGGCACAAATTGTGCCTCCTGTGTGCATGCGCCCAGGTTCCTGCACAGTATAGACTTTCCAGTCTATGCCGTGCAGGAACTCCGCTTGGTGTTGAAAGACGGACAGCAGCGGAACCGCAATGCTGCCTGCCCACCAGAGAACAAAATTGGTCGTAATCTGGCAGGCACACAGGTGCCAGCAACCTTCAGCGAAGCAGTGGCACGGCGGTGGGCAGCGTTTCACCACTGCTCCGCCAAAAATCGTAATTAGGCCCAATATATGGTAACATCAATTTATAGGTTCATCAAAATCATTACTTGGGAAGATACAATATTCTATTTCCTTCACTGGACTTGGTGATCTTTTACTCTTTGCTTGGTCCAATGAATTGAGAATGATAATTGGAGGTTTTACAATTTTTAGCATTCAGATACTTGGTTCAATTTTGTAATCAGTCACGTAAAGTTAATTGAAATCATGCAGGGACCCCACACTCAAACTTCTCCCTTCACATAGGTGCACCCCTCAAGCTGCGCTCATACAGGCATATGCCTCACAATGCACTTAGAGAGGCCTGAATTTCAACCTGTAGACGTCTTATCCTGCACTCAGAAAAGACAATGATAATACTGCATTCATAAAGACACATCCCTCACAATGCACTCCCATACCCTAGTGGTTATCCTGCACTCACAGAAGCATGCTGCTTACATTCAAGTCCACCACTCACTAGGAAGGAGCAGAGTTGAGAGAGCTGATGGCCTATGGGGCACACGTTGAGTATCTGGTGCATCAGTACCCTAGTGCACTTCAAAGCTGTTGAGGTAAACTACACTGAACTCTGAATGTCCAATGAGGTTGGCTAATCTCCCACCAGCCACTCTTGGACCAGCAATGTAGAATAAGTCTGATATTTGTGTACTTTTGCAGGGAAGAGTCTTGGCATCAAATAAAGTCCAACTTATCTCTAAAATACAAGGTTGCTGTTTTCTTTGTAGTGCAAGCAAATGAAGAAAGAAAGAAAGTAAGACAGTGAGAAAGAAAGATAGGAAGAAAGAAAGAAAGCAAGAACGAAAACCAAAAGAATAAAATATGCCAACTATGGGGTCCATTAGGATGGCGGACGGATGCATGACCGCTGTGCTGGAGGCGGCGGAAAATGCACCTCACCGTCCACCAGCAGCGGCCTTCCGTCCGCCATATTTGGAAGGGGAACTGGACACATTTACCGTCCGTCGCGGAAAAGCATGAACCGCGGACAGAGCCAATCCAGCCTCACCGCCGTGTTGAATAACGTCCCGACCGTCCGCAATATTACGTAGTCGCAAACAAACCAGAAAACCGCAGCGGAAACACCACCATCTCATAGACGGCGGAAGCACCACAACCCAGAGGGAAAGCAGTACCTCGAGACCCACCGCAAGGACCCGACCGCCATGGACCCAGCCCTACACGCTTTCCCGACCCTGTTCGTACTTCACTTCCAGCAAGTCATGCACCATCGTGGACGCCGCCGCAGGTACGCAAGCATGCAATACACACATACCACGCCACAGCATACATGAACACTGTTACCTGTTCACACCAGCAGCGTCGGATTAGAAACGAGGGCACTAGGGCACTGCCCGAGGGGCCGATGTCCAGTTCCAGCTGAGGGCTGCTTTTGTGGGCAGCCTTGTTGGACCGATTTGGGCGGTCCCTGCATTTGTAAACAACCGCCAGCGGCCCAGTGGGTGCCTGAGAGGCCTTCCTGTAAGCAAATGTTAATTCATTGCCACCCTCCCATCAATGGCAGAGGTGTCACTCCCTTACTCTTGCTGGGCCGGACCAGTAGTATATGAATATTGAGCGGTGCAGGGGGCATGATCAAAACTCGCCTCACTTGTTGTCAGGTGCGTCACCAGTGTGAACTAATCCGTGGTAGACAGGGCATGTTGTAAACACAAGAAATCCACAATGCAAGTACACAACAAGCACGGGCACTGACAAAGTACACAACATGAGTAACTGACTTTATTAAACATCACAAAGATAGCACTCTGATGTACCCAGGAGCCAGCCCAGTGGCCAATACACATTGCAGAGCATGTCCATGAGAAGCTGTACAACCAAGGGGCAAGAAGCAGCACAGTTCCAGGCAGGGCAATGAGAGGGTGCAGAGCATGTCCATGAGAAGCTGCACAATAAAGGGGCAAGAAGCAGCACAGTTCCAGGTAGGGCAATGAGAGAGTGCAGAGCATGTCCATGAGAAGCTACACAACCAAGGGGCAAGAAGCAGCACAGTTCCAGGCAGCACAATGAGAGAGTGCAGAGCATGTCCATGAGAAGCTGCACAACCAAGAAGCAGCACAGATCCAGGCAGGGAAATGAGAGAGTGCAGAGCATGTCTGTGAGAAGCTGCACAACCAAGGGGCAAGAAGCAGCACAGTTCCAGGCAGGGCAATGAGAGAGTGCAGAGCATGTCCATGAGAAGCAGCACAACCAAGGGGCAAGAAGCAGCACAGTTAGCACAGAGCCAGTGGCCAGAACAGAGCAGGTACATCTGAGGCAGCACATGAGAGGGCACAATGCAGCATCAGAACAGCAACAGGGCAGTGTTCACAACAGAGCAGGTGCACCTGAGGCAGCACAAGTGAGGGGCACATTGCATCATAACTCAAACAGGGCCAGTGGCCAGAACAGAGCAGGTACCTCAGAAGCAGCACATGAGAGGGCACAATGCAGCAGCAGAACAGCAACAGGGCAGTGATCACAACAGAGCAGGTACATCTGAGGCAGCACATGAGAGGGGCAAAGTGTATCAACAGACCATGGTACAGAACAGAGCAGGTCCATCTGAGGCATCACAAGTCAGTGGCACATTGCATCACATTACTAACAGGGACAGTGGCCAGAACAGAGCAGGTACATCTGAGGCAGCACAAGTCAGTGGCACATTGCATCACATTAATAACAGGGCCAGTGGCCAGAACAGAGCAGGTACATCTGAGGCAGCACCGGTCAGTGGCACATTGCATCATAACTCAAACAGGGCCAGTGGCTAGAACAGAGCAGGTACATCTGAGGCAGCATATGAGAGGGCACAATGCAGCATCAGAACAGCAACAGGGCAGTGTTCACAACAGAGCAGGTGCATCTGAGGCAGCACAAGTGAGGGCCACATTGCATCATAACTAAAACAGGGCCAGTGGCCAGAACACAGCAGGTACATCTGAGGCAGCACATGAGAGGGCACAATGCAGCAGCAGAACAGCAACAGGGCAGTGTTCACAACAGAGCAGGTACATCTGAGGAAGCACATGAGAGGGGCAAAGTGTATCAACAGTCCTTGGTACAGAACAGAGCAGGTCCATCTGAGACAGCACAAATCAGTGGCACATTGTATCACATTACCTACAGGGCCATTGGCCAGAACAGAGCAGGTACATCTGAGGCAGCAAAAGTCAGTGGCACATTGCATCCTATCTCAAACAGGGCCAGTGGCCAGAACAGAGCAGGTACATCTGAGGCAGCACAAGTCAGTCGCACATTGCATCACATTACTAACAGGGCCAGTGGCCAGAACAGAGCAGGTACATCTGAGGCAGCACAAGTCAGTGACACATTGCATCATAACTCAAACAGGGCCAGTGGCCAGAACAGAGCGGGTACATCTGAGGCAGCACAAGTCAGTGGTACATTGCATCATAACTCAAACAGGGCCAGTGGCCAGAACAGAGCAGGTCCATCTGAGGCAGCACATGAGAGAGCACAATGCAGCATCAGAACAGCAACAGGGCAGCGTTCACAACAGAGCAGGTCCATCTGAAGCATCACTGGCTGTTTGAGTGGAGGGCGTGTTTGCAGCAGACTGATCCTGTGCTGCACATCCGGCCAAAGGGGGAGGAGCCGCATTTCCGCTTGGCTCCCTACTTAGTTCGATGGACCCGTGGACGCGCAGCGGACGCGCGCAGCGGGCGCACCAGGGGCACACCGAAGGTGCACCAAAGGTAAGGACGTCTGCCCCCGTCCCCGCACAACGGGGCCCAGGGGCCAGGCCCGCTGGTCAACGATTGGGGTAAATAAACAAATAGAATCCACTCCTCGTGTTGTGGGTGTGGTCTCCGCAGTGGGGAGCACCCCTCTGGTTTTTAGGTCCCCTCACACACCAACAGGCCCCTTGGTGTCATGCTTCATCATCGGGGTCATCGTACCCCTCTACAGGGTACGGCGTGCTGCTACCTACCGGTACGTGGGAGCACTTGATGGACTGTGTGTGGTGCAGGTGAGGGGTTGTTTATGTGAGTGTATAGTGGGGTTTTAAAACTAAGTGAAGGATAAAAAGGACCTGGCTCGTGGGGTGACTAAAAAATATTTAAGAAGCCCGGCTGGTGCTATTAAAATTAAAAAGTGGAGTTGTGCCGCAGTCAATGTGCGTTACCTCCTTTCTGTGTGTGTCGACATGTTTCGGTGTAAAAACACCTTCTTCAGGACAGGGTTCACAAATCCCCACCTTACTTACGTTTCTCTAACTCGTATTCAGGATTTCCAAATTAAAAGTGAGAAATAAAGCGCAGGGTAATACAATGTACCCAGCAAAAAACGTTGTTTGTTAGTCAACCAGTAAAAGAAAAGAAGACAAAGATTTTTTTCTGGTGATCTACTTCTCTACATCCATAGGCAAAATGTCCAGTGGTTACAGATGATACAATCATGGTTACGACTGTTACTATAGGTGCCAATTGTGCCTATAGTGGGATAAAAGGAAAAGACAAACCAGACTCACTGACAGAAGACATAAAACCCACACTTTTGTATTGCAGTTAAGGTGTTTAGCAAGATTTAAGAGAAACACCGTTCGCGGTTGGACAGTATGATGAAAGTTGTAACGTGCCCTTGTAAAAGGAAATATTTCATGCTTTTAAGTTTTTACCAACATACTGTTTGAAATGGATGAAACGGGCTTCATGAGTCCAACGAAAGGATCTGGTGTGCTATTTAGCACCCGTATGGAAAAAAGGATATTCAGATACTTATGGTACTTACATCCATGTCGTGTAGATACTGACTGCGCTTTTTTACCCCATGTTTACTCACGATTTCAGCAAGGAAATTCCTCCCGAACGATCCCTTCGTGGCTCCGGTGATAATGCCAGAAGAGTCTGAAGGTTGGGTTTTTATATTCCTCCCGGTGGTAGGGTTGATTGCGCGATTGGTTAATTGATGTTTCCTTATGCTCATATAAGGATATTCGCCGGTTCTGCTCGCGACTCCTTGAGTAAGTGTATTCGGTTGGCGCATGCGCACATGTGCGTGTTAGTTTCAGTATTTCGTACGCATGCGTGTTCAAAGCGGTGGCGTTCTTTTCATGATTGACATTTTGGAAGGGTAGTGTTACCGGAGAACACATGCTTTACACAGTCTTGTTACTGTGGCTTGTCTACGTTGTCTGGAGGCGTAAACAAAAAGTTGATTCATCTAGATTAACTGACCCCAGGGAATACTGTCATTAAGGCCAGCGGTACTGGTCCCAAGTCTGAAAACCCATCTTTGTTCCTTCTCAAAGAGTCCTTGCTCAGATGGCAGTTGTTCCACTACTGTCCACTTAATGTCGTTGACACAGTGTTGATTTTCCAAAAAATGTGTGGCCATTTTCGTTGTGGTCTTTTTACACCGAACATTGATCTTGTGCTCCCCAATTCGTATTTTTACTGGTCTTTTGGTCATGCCAATGTACTCCAAATTACAAGGTCAAGTAATCATATAGATTACATTCCTGCTGTTGCAGTTCGTTAGTTTCCGTTGTTCCCATTTGGTACCGTTTGCCAAGGTCAAATGTTTACTCTTCTGAGTAAGGTGGCAACTTGCACAGTTACCACATGGGTAATGACCTCCTACCCCATGTGCAGGGGGTTGTGTTTGTTGTTGTTTCGGGCCTGTATGCACCAGCATGTCCTTGAGATTTTTGCCTCGTTTGTGGGCAAATAGTGGTTTTTCAATGTCTAGACTCCCACTTGTTAGGATACGCCAATGTTTATTTAGGAGTTTCGACACTTCATTGGTTTGGGAGCTGTAGGTGGTCACACAGATTGGTCTGGTGGTTGCCCGGTCGGTCTGGGTTTTGTCTTCGAGTAGAGCTTCCTGGTGATTGTTCCTTGCCCTCTTCATGGCATTGTTGATGATCCTTTCAGGGTACTGTCTTTTCTGTAATTTTTCTTTCAAGTCCTTTTCTTGTGCCATGTATTCCTGGATTTCCGTACAATTACGTCTCAACCGCAGAAATTGTCCATACGGTAGATTAGTTCGTAAATGCCCTGGATGGAAACTGTCAAAGCGGAGGAGGCAGTTCCTCGCCGTCGGTTTGAAATGGGTATTGGTATGCAGTTTCCCATCCTTTGGAAAAATGTTTAGATCGAGGAATACCAATTTCTCTTTCGAAACTGTGTGGGGGAATTTTAGGAAGCGGTTCTGCTGATTCAGCCACTCCATGAACTCTGACACAGATTCTTGATTACCCTGCCATATCACCAGCACGTCGTCAATGTACCTCCTCCACGTGTTTATGTGATGTCTATACAGGTTGTTGCTGTGTAGGATTTTGGTACTTTCCAGATGGTGTACGTACAGACCCACCAGGCTCGGCGCGAAAGTGCTGCCCATGCTTGTACCATGGCGTTGGAGGTAGAGGGTCCCCTCAAACTCAAAAAAGTTCTTGGTTAATGCCAGCATGATGCATTCCATTACCACGTCTCTGGGGGTCTGGTATTTCCAGTGGGCGCTGTACAGAACCTCCTCAATGATCGCTATAGTCTCATCATGAGGGAGGCTCGTGTATAGACTTTCAACGTCTAGACTGAGCAATAATTGGTTGTCTGGATTAAAAGTGAGATCTTGTAAAAGCTGTAGGACAGATTTAGTGTCCTTGAGATAAGTGTTGGGTCCCTGTACTAAGGGGCGTAGAAAGGCATCTGAAAATGTTGACAGGGGCTCCAGGATTGAGCCTATCCCTGAGACGATAGGTCTGCCTGGCGGGCTCTCCAGGTTTTTGTGAACTTTCGGGATGCAGTAGAAATAAGGGATCCTTGGTGTTTTCTGGACTAGGAATTCAGCCTCCTTTTTCAATAACCAATTGTGTGAAAGGGCCTCTTCTACCATGCCTCCGATGGTGATCCTTTTGATTCTGTTGGATCTTGGGGTAGGATGGTATAATTCCATTGGTCCGATAGCAACCTGAGGCATTCTTTCTTGTACGCTGCTGTGGTTTGGATTACTATCACTCCCCCTTTGTCAGCGGGTTTGATAGTTATGTCATGATTGTTGGCCAGCTCACGAATGGCTTCGTATTCATGGTGGTTAGTATTGTGGAAGACTTGGTGATTCTGTCTATCCAGTGCCTTTAGCTCCGTCATCACAGCCTTCTCAAAGGCAAGGACCTCAATGGGTAGCATATTATCTGGTGGGACGAAGGTGGGTTTTTGGTTTCAAACCCGTGTCAGTTTCCGTGGGCTTCTCTTTTCCTTCAAAGAATACCTGTAGTTTTATTTTGCGGATGAATTCCTGTACTTCTATGTGTAATTTGAATAGGTCCAGTTTATTGGTGAGGACGAAACCCAATCCTTTGTTTAGGACATCTTTTTGGGTATCTGTTAGTTCCAATCAAGTGATATTTATTACTAGGTACCTCTCCGGCTGGTGGATGGGTTCTCTGGTAGGGCCCCCGTCATGCTCCTGGTGTTCATTTGTGGGTCCGCTTGGACCGTGTCTTGCCAAACCAGTTGAAGAGTTGTACTCCCTTGACTCCAAGAAATATACCATCAGTGGGTCTACATTTAGTAAAACAAAGGAAGCTAATATTCAACAACACACTATAGGTAAATGCCCTCACCCATCCTCTCAAAGACCTTCCACAAGTAATACTAGTTCAGCGGTCAAAACTCAGACTGAACTAAAAGTCACAACTTTGAATACACGATCCTTACAAAAACATTACCTGGAAATCTTTTCCCTTCTCCAGGATGAGGACATTGATATTCTGGCGCTCACCAAAACCTGGCTGGGTGAAACCTCAGTACCAGATATTATCGCTTCCCTTCCAAATGAGTACGATGGTATGTGGCATAATCGTAGTGATAACACCAGAGGGTAGGGGCGTGGCAATCCTTTTTAAAAAACGATACACTGTCACTAAAATAATGGCAGAGAACGCTGATTCAGCTGATTTACTCCGGGTAAAAATCACCTTTAACAACTCTTGCCTCGCCCTCCTGACGATATATCGTCCCCCAAAATCAATACCGCAATTTAATGAACTTTTCACCACTATAATCTCTGATATTCGTACACGATACCAGAGAGTACTAGTGGTGGGAGATTTCAATCTGCATTGGGATAAAAAAACAAAGATTCAGCAGCGTTACATCTGGAGACTCTTATGACCACACTAGGATTCCAACAACTAGTGGATGCCCCCACACATATTAAAGGTCATATCTTGGACCTTGTCTGGACCACCCAAAGGGGGGCCAGCCTTACAGACATTGTACCGTGTATGTGGTCAGACCGCTTTCTAATTAGGTGCTGTATCTCAATAGATGGCCTCCTAATTAACCCACCCCAAATATGGAAAATGGTACGTCAATGGAAAAAAATTGATGCTGCAACCTTGGTAGATCTCCCTCTCACTTACACCCTCCCTGCCTGTAAACAAGATAATTTAGATCAGGAGTGTGATGCCCTTACTAAAAATCTATGCACGGCCATCGATCAGTTAGCACCTGAGGGAAAGCATAAGATCACGGATGAAGTGAAATTATTTATTTATTATTTATTAATACAATTTGTAGAGCGCATACGTTTGCCCGTAGGCGTCTTGGCGCTATGAATACAATGCAGGATTTCTGAAGGGGCAGTATCTAGACATAGAACCCATTACTGGTGAAACAGCCAAGTCTTCACCAGTTTCTGGAATTGGAGGAGCGATTGAGCTGCTCGGATTGTCAGTGGGAGCGAGTTCCAGAGTCTGGCCGCAGAGACCGTGAAACGCCTATCTCCCCATGTGACCGTCCTGGTGCGTGGTACCACTAGTTGGTGCAGTGACATCGATCTCAATGGTCTAGATGGACAGTAGGTGGAGAGCTGTGTTTGCAGAAATCTAGGGCCCTGGTTGTGAATGGCTTTAAACACTAAGCAGAGTGATTTGAATTTAATGCGATTTTTGATTGATAGCCAATGATAGCTTTTTATTATATGGCTGACTGAATTAAATTTTGGAGTTTTGGAGAGTAGTCTTGCTGCTGCATTTTGGATCATTTGTAGTTTAGAAATTACTCGGGATTGTGCGTTGATGAAGAGACCATTGCAATAATCAAGCGAGGAGAGCACTAATGTACTCATCACTGTTTTTCCCGCACTATCTGAAAGAAAGGGAATGATTTCCTAATTAACCTGAGTTTGTGATGAGCATTCGCCACTGTTTGATTAGCATGGGCTACAAAATTGAGTTTGTCATCAAAAACTATACCCAGATTTCTAACCTTAGCAGAAGGGTTGGGTAAAACTCCTAAAGAAGGAGGTAACCACACTGGTGTCCATTGTGGGGCAATCTTCCCGAAAATGACTACCTCAGTTTTCTCGGAGTTCAGTCTCAAGCAATTGGCCTGCATCCAATCCTTAACGGCCAGCATGCCTTCTTGAAATTGTGCTGCTACACGTTCCCCATCATTATGGATAGCAAGCACCAGCTGGGTTTCATCAGCGTAGGAGGTCAGGCTCATCTGGTAGGTTTTAATAACTCTCGCTAAGTCCAACACGTAGATATTAAACGGTGTTGGACTTAGAGATGAGCCCTGGGGTACTCCACAAGGTAGGGCAAGCTCCGGTGATTTATAAGGTCCCAACGTGACTGCTTGTGATCTGCTAGAGAGAAAGGAGGTAAGCAGCTCCCTTGCGCTGCATCGGATGCCCAAACTTCCGACACGGTCAATCAAGATAGAATGATTGACCATGTCAAAGGCCGCAGATAGATCCAGCATTATGAGAATGGCTGTCGCACCTTGATCCCTGATGGTTTTTATATCATCTGCAGCTTTGATAAGGGCCGTCTCCGTGCCATGGAGCTTTCGAAAACCAAACTGCGTATCATCCAACAGTTTATTTTTCTCAAGATAGTCCGCCAACTGAATGTTTATTGCTTTTTCAAGCACTTTAGATAGATATGGTAGACTAGCTATGGGCCTGTAGTTTTTTAACTGCTCCTTATCCAATGATGGTTTTTTAAGGAGCGGTTTTAAAAGGGTAGTTTTTAGCATGTTCGGATATATCCCGGACCCAAGAATCACGTTACAAACTTGCGTGATGACCTTGCTGATTGTGTCAAGAACCGGTAAATAGACTCTGGGAGGACAGGGGTCCAGGGGCGATCCTGATTTTATAGACACCATGAGGTCCCTGATTTGTTCCTCCTGCAGTGCCTCAAATTGATCTAACGTACAGGTGGGGGGCGTGACATAAGTAACTGGGAATGCAATATTATCAGTAGAAAACTCAGAGTAGATGTCATGGACTTTGGTGAAGAAGAAGTTAGCTAAGGAGTCACAGAGAGCCTGCGATGGAGTGGGGGCTATATCTGTGAGCTTCCCGGCCAGATGCTTTACTACTTCAAACAGCTGTTTGCTGGAGTTTTTGGCCGAGTCTATTTGATTTTCAAAATACTTTTTCTTGGTCTCTAGAATCATTTTTTTATAGGTTAGTTGTGTCTCCTTATAGCATGTTTTGCTAGCTAGATCATAGGACCTTCGCCAGTGTCTTTCCTGTCTGCGACATTCTTGCTTTTGCCTTCTAAGTTCTTCTGTGAACCATGGGGATGATGGCACCTTTCTATTCCTAGAGATAGTCTTAAGTGGGACCAATAAGTTCATTGCGTTATTTATCCAATCTATAAACTGTTTAGCAGCTAGATTTGGATCCATGGATATAGTAGGGCGGGACTTGATCAATAAATCAGTAAGGGCTACATTGTCTATATCCTTCCAGACCCTGAAAGGTTCCTGAGAAGAATAAGTTGGTTTAGTTGGAGGCATAATGAGAGTTGGAAGGGCACAGAGAATGACTGAATGATCGGACCAAGTGAGCGGTAAAATATCCAAAATGGTTAGGCCTTGTATGTTGGTAAAAATGCCATCCAACGTGTGGCCGGCCTCGTGTGTCGGGGAATCAACCAGTTGAACTAACCCCAAGCTTTCCAAATCTCCATTTAGTGCTTGGGAGTCAGCATCATCCTGTTTTTCTAAGTGAAAATTCAGGTCACCTAATACAATGAAAGAGTCCTCCGTCACCAAAGACTCAATAAGCGAATGAAAATTAGCCAGGAATGTGGATCGAGAGCCTGGCGGTCTATACATAAGGACCCCCTTA
Source organism: Lissotriton vulgaris (assembly GCF_964263255.1). Taxonomy (NCBI): domain Eukaryota; kingdom Metazoa; phylum Chordata; class Amphibia; order Caudata; family Salamandridae; genus Lissotriton; species Lissotriton vulgaris. The sequence goes on along the minus strand of NC_141687.1, from coordinate 502,980,886 downwards.
AGATTATATGAAGGTGTGACATTAATAGAGAATTGAAATGCTTCACAACATTTGGACAGAATTGGAAATATTCTAACAGAGAAATGATTCCGCGTAACAACCGCTATACCGCCCCCTTTTTTTCCCCCTGTCTGTCGAGTCGATGAACTGTATATCCCAAAGGTATAGCAACCGCCAGATCAGGGTCAGATTCGGCATCCATCCATGTTTCAACTATAAATAACATGTCAATTTTTTTATCTAGTATTAAATCATGAATTTCCTGTCTGTGTTTGCCCAGAGATCTAACATTAGTAAGTGCAATGATTATTCTACTAGTATTGTTATTGTTACAGGCAGTGGCGCGCACTTTGCCGTTAGTAAATGGCAGAGATGCGGTACAGCTGGGACAGGTAGAGATAGCCGATTGAGCAATATGCTCGGGATTATAACGTGGGCAGCTACTACATGGAGCTATCCTTAGATGTAAAAGATCCCTACCAGAATAATGCCTCTGGTCGAAGTTGCCGTTTCGGCCAGGGGTCATGGCCCTCGGCCCGTTCCCGGCGCGGACGGGCGCAGACGGGCTTGCCCTTGGCGCGGACGGGATGACTTCGTCTTTAAATCCAGTATGGAGGAGGGCAGGATGTGGCCAGCAACTCGACCGCCACCCGTTCCCTCACCCAGTATGGCGGCTGTGAGCACTTCTATCCCCTGCGTCAGCACGTAGTCTGCTGCGCCGTGGGTAGCAATGTCAACAAGCTAAAGTTTTTAAGATAATGACTATTTCAATAATGATGCCGCAAAGTAAATTCAAATGCACACGTTTTAAAAATGCCTCAAAGTAAATACAAATGCACACGTTTTTAAAAATCGTTCTGCCTCCGGCTTCCGCCTCAGAGGTAAGCTAAGATAGTATTCAATCAGCACGCTTGTGCTTAAGGGCGTTTAAATACCTTGGGAGGGCGGGATGTGGCCAGCAACTCGACCGCCACCCTTTCCCTCACCCAGTATGGCGGCTGTGAGCACTTCTAGCCCCTGCGTCAGCATGTAGTCTGCTGCGCCGTGGGTAGTGATGTCAACAAGCTAAAGTTTTTAAGATAATGACTATTTCAATAATGATGCCGCAAAGTAAATTCAAATGCACACGTTTTAAAAATGCCTCAAAGTAAATACAAATGCACACGTTTTTAAAAATCGTTCCGCCTCCGGCTTCCACCTCAGAGGTAAGCTAAGATAGTATTCCCCCTGGTTTAACTCCTTGTTAAGAGAATCTAAAAGAAAGCTTCGCCATTCAGAAAGACGTTGCCGCAAAACTAACGATCCAGCAGAGCAAGAGAAATATAAGTCATTGCTTAATTCCTATAAAAAATGTATCACAACAACCAAGGCTGAATACTATGAAACCAGAATCAATACCGCTGAAAACAAACAGAAAGAAACCTTTAGAATTCTGACAGAACTCAGCAAAAAAACAGATAGGACACCAGCAGAAGCCATAATTGACTGTAATACTTTCCAATCTTTCTTTCTTGAAAAAGTTAGGAGCCTTCTTTCAGATATTAACAACACCCCTTCCAGTTATATTGCACCACCCTGTCCCCAAACACCCCCCCCCCCCATGATCATATACTCTCAAGTTTCCCAAAACTGGATACAGCTTCCCTCAGGCTGATTACGAACCGGATACAAACAGGTTCCCCATCAGATCCATGCCCTCCTACAATATTTCGAATGGCGCACCCAGGTCTAGTTGGAAAAATCATCTCCATACTAAACAACTCCCTGGAGACCAGATACTTACCATCTAGCCTCAAAGAGGCGAGAGTCAAACCACTATTAAAGAAACCAGGGGCCGATGCAAACAACTTAAAAAACTATAGGCCAATCTCCCAGTTACCATTCTTGGCTAAAGTCTTAGAACAGCACGTTCTGAAAACACTCTCATCTTTGCTGGAAGACTACCATCTCCGCCAGGGATGCCAAGCTGAGTTTCGAGCACATCATAGCACTGAGTTGGTTATGCTCTCAGTGCTTGATGAGCTTTAGAGCTATGGCTGACAGTAAAAGACCCTGCGCCCTGATACTATTAGATCTATTAGCGACATTTGATACTGTCAGCCATACCCTATTACTGGACAGACTTGCCACTTTAGGTATTCAAGACCAGGCGCACCAATGGCTTGAATCCTTCCTGTTGGGTAGGTCCCAAAGGATTCAATTGGGCGATGCAGTATCTGATTTAGATTCACTTGACTGCGGAGTCCCCCAGGGCTCAGCTCTGTCCCCACTCCTCTTCACTGTCTACCTACAACCACTGGTAACAGCCTTAGCAAATATGGGCTGTAAAATTTTCAATTATGTGGATGATACCCGGATGCTGCTCAGCATTGACAACACCGTATCTGCCCAGACTCAAGCACAAAATATCCTCAGTTTTACCGTGAGTTGGATGACAGCTAACTCACTAAAAATTAATCCTGACAAAACAGAGGTCTTGGTCATCCCCACAATTGAATCACCTTGGAGTGACCTGTTCTGGCCTCAAGACCTAGGTCCTACTCCTAGACCTATCTCAACCGTAAAAAGCCTTGGCATAAAAATTGATGATGAACTTTCAATGACCAACCAAATTTCATCGGTGGTTGGCACCTGTACGGGACTAATAAGACAACTTTGTAAACTGGTCCCCCTTCTATCCACCTCCACGCTTCGTACGATTGTTTCAGCCATCATAATCTCGAGGCTAGACTACGGCAATGCCCTTTACCTACGTCTTCCCCAGTATCTGGCTAATAGATTCCAAGTAGTTCTAAATGATGCAGCTAGATTAATCTTTAGATTGCCTAGAAAAGCACATGCCACCCCACTGCTACGCAAGTTGCACTGGCTCCCTATAAAACAAAGAGTGAAATTGAAGAGCCTCTGCATATCTCATAAAGCTATATATGACCTAGCCCCTATCTACATAAAAGAACGCCTGGAGGTTTATACTCTGGGACGCTCATTGCGATCCTCAGAGGCACAACTCCTGTCATGCCCTCGGTACAAACTCTCCTCAAAAGGAGGGAGATCCTTTTCAGTACTGGTTCCTCAGCTTTGGAACAAGTTACCTGACCAGCTCCGCAAAGAACCCAATTTGCTTCATGTTAGAACTGGCTATTTCTGGTAGGCTAAGGCTGACGCCAAAGCCAGGCAGAAACCACCATTCTAGTCAGGGCAAGGAAGTCACACGCCAAGATAACCCCTGCTCACCCCCTTGGTAGCTTGGCACAAGCAGTAAGGCTAAACTCGGAGGCAATGTGTAAAGCATTTGCGTCAGCGCACAACAGCAACAACATACTAGGCACACCACAAAAGAGACTCCACACAAGGTTATTATAAGAATAACTTTTGTATTGTAAAAACACATCAGATAGAATCACACAGGTACATTGTGCCAACTGGCACGGGCAATATTTACAAGGGATTATTCACAAGACAGGGCCACATGGGCCACTGTCATAATCAGCACTTAGTAGGAATGAAATACTGTCAGAAATTAGAATAAAAGAATATAAAATCACTGTAGCACAAAGTAACAGTTATGAATCACATCCAGTAACTACTGGGAACAGGTAAGTACACACTACGCAACCCTAAACACCTTAGGAGCATGTCACGCAGGGAACCAGGACCTCACTAGGACCACCTGTACTAAAAAGACCAACCACCTAAGTATCACACAGCATTTAGGGGTCTACACAAGAACACATTACCCATGATGCATGAAACACATTCAGAGGAGTAATAACGGGAAACACATGACGCATAAACCTACACATTCAGCAGTGTTTAAGAACAGAGCACATGATGCAATAAAATACATTCAGGGGTGCAGCGCAAGAAGACACATGATGCCTAAAACATTCAGAGGTGCAGCGCAGGAAAAGAAAGACACATAATGCATAAAAACATTCAGAGGTGCCAGAGCAATACAATAGCGCAAAAATCACATGATGTCTAAAAACATTCAGAGGTGCAGGAATAACACATGATGCAAGAGAACACATTCAGAGGTGCAATAACCATACAATTGCGCAAAAACTCACATAAGCCACTAGCTGTGGCAGTCCCTAGGCCAACTGGCCTTGTTGGGGCTCAGGCACCCTGAGTCTCAATGTCAGGGGGTGCTGCCATGCAGCGCCAGTCTCAAGAAAAGAAAGCCTAAACGTAGCAGGTGCCCACTAATTGCTGGGCAGCTGGGAGGCATGAGAAGAAACTGCGACAGGGTCCTCACTGACCCTGGGCGCAAACTGCACCCACTGTGGGAGCCACACAGGCTCTAAAACACTTTCCTCGCAGGTAGGAGAGGACGGGCACCGGCAATGTGCCCCGACACCCCCTCTAACTGAAAATGGCCAAACGCTGGAGCCACACAGGCTCTTAAACACTTTCCTCGCAGGCAGGAGGGGGCGGGCACCGGCAATGTGGCCCGACGCCCCCGCTTAACTAACATGGCCCCCAAGAGCCTCTCATGGCTCTAAATAACGATGGGCCCCCCTAGAGCCTCCATGGCTCTAAACACAAATCTTGCCCCGTCGTTGGAGCCTACACAGGCTCTGACCTATTCACAACCGTTGGAGCCACACAGGCTCTAAAAACACTGATGCCCCTTGTCAACCAGGCATTGGCATCACTGGCCGTGGGGACCCCCACTGGGGCTCTTAAATTGCAACAGACTGGCCCTCGAGCCTCTCGCGGGCCCTGCAACCACAGTGGGGTGACCCACTGCCATTCGGGGCCGCCCTTCCTCAGTGCCTCGACCGGCACCAACATCAGCGTCGCTGAGCCCCCCCCAACCCTTCCTCCCTACGGGCGTCACTCACCGGGGGCTCCTCTGTGCAGCAGGCGCGGCTCCTCTCACTGCAGGGCTCCCTCGGCACACGGGAGCCCTGTTCACCGGCCGCCACGCTTCGTCTTCGGTCCTCGATGTGCGGTGGGGGCGGGCACCGGCAATGTGCCCCGTGCCCCCTCCGCTACTCCTCAGCTCCACATGCCGCTCCCAGCAATTCCGGTCTCCCTCTCCACACGGGAGACCGGCCACGAGGAAAGCAGGCTTCTCCCAGCAGCTACCGCCATCTTCACTCTTCCCCTCGGCGGCCTCCTCCCCCGGCAGCTTCTCTCCTTCTCTCTGCTGCGGGGGCGGGACTTCCGGCCAGCCGCACTGGGATTGGCGGGCCGGCCAACCACTTCAGGGTCGCTGCGGGCAGCGCAGCGGCCCTTCGCCTTAGGCAGGCAGGCGGGGGCTGAGTTAACCGAGGAGTGGGCTCCCTCGAGTTAAAATATAAAATAAAGACGCGAGGTGGGCACTCGCAAAAATAAGTAAATAACTGGGCATAAAGCAGGGTGGCACCTGCAAAACCTCACGCATAATGCGTGATAGCGACACGCTCGCTACGGGTGAAAAATAAAGCGCTCTCAAGCGCTAAGGGTCAAGATGCAGCGCTTCCAGGCACAGGAAGCCAACAAAGTCCTGGGGGAATAAGAAGAAGGTCCAAAGGATCCCAGGGCCAGTCCATCAAGTGTCCAGGGGCTGGGCAGGGCCCAGGGATTCCCCTGAGCCCCAGCAGCAGCATGCCCCTGGCAGATTCAAGTTAGAAACACGAACAAGAACATTTTGGAAGGGGACACAGCCCCTTCTTATACACAGAAAAGTCTTTGAAGTCCTTTGAAGTCTTTCTGCAAGGGGGCCCTGAGCCCGGTCTAAACCAGTTCTGGGGTTGCTGGAGCACTGGGGTGTTTCTGGTTTCCTTCAGCCTGTCAGTATCAGGGTCAGAGGTGACATTTGGCCAGCAGGAGGGGGAGCCAGCAGGGTGGTCAGGCAGGCACAGCCCTGCACTATCAGATGCGACTGATTGATTGATTTCCTCCCACTTCCCTGGCAGCAGATGCCACCTTTCATCCACGGGCTGACTCAGACAACCTCCGGGGCTCTGCAGCCCCTGTCACCCTCAAACCAGACAGTTAATCCACAGCAGGCCCAGGCACCCTGGGCCAGGCTCACCAGCCAATCACACACCAGAACCAACTTACACAAATATGCCAACTTCTAAAAGTGGCGCTTCTAGACTAGACACAATCATGCCGCATATACCATTACGCAGCATTCACTCTCACGAGTTCGTACATATCAAACTCGACCCTGCACTCCCCACACATCAGGAACTACCATGGGCATACATATTCCCTATTTATTCCTATGGGAGGGCAGGTCACTCACCACGCATACACAAAGAGCTCAAGCACTTTACACTGTACCACAGTGAAAAAGTGCGCAGAGGCCTAAAATCACCAACACCAGGTTCCATAAACAGGCTAGGAAAAAGCAAAAAGTCTAGGGGTGAACCTGCTTAAAGGGCCGGGTCCAACACTTCACTTTCGGAAATTACTCAAAACTGTCCCTTTTAGTGAAGCATTAAATACAGATTAATTTTCCCTCTAGAGCCTCTCTTCTACCACCCATGCAGTAAGTCGTCTCCCCCACCCTGTCCCGAGGGCTAAGAGACCTGTCGGTGATTTAGCGCTATACAAATCTCAATTAACAATAACAACAAGGAGGAGGAGCTACGCTAGCAACCAAGATGGCCGCTTAGGCTCCTGGCTCCGCCAACCTCCGTCCCTCGCCAGATGATCCTGTTACTAATCCTGAATTTACACCCTGCTTCCGGGCGTGTGAACTGCTGTGCTATACTTTGGAGCGATCCCGGGACTTTTACCAGCTTGGTGGACGGAGATATGTCTATTTTCAGTTTGGGCCCTACACCAGCTTGTGAGCGGGGACTCGAGTACTGGCCCAGCCGGGTTCCAGTTGAATAACATCGGCCGTGGGTGATCGACAGGGTCCTGTCCTTGGATGTGGAGAACTTTCTAAGCCCGACGGCGGTTGTTGCTCTGGCCTAAACATCGCCGGAGGGTTGACGAGGCACGATTGTGGCTGTGGGTGGAGGTCCCTGACCCGGAGACCTGATTTGCCGCTGCCGGTGTTTGCTTAGTCGGGGTCTTCGCTTGCTGTAGCGGAGCGTGGATTGTGGCCTTGTTACGTCCTGAGTCTCCCTCCGTGACAGTCCGTCCCAATTTTGCCGGCTCCCCCGGGGAAGTCCGGTGCCCCTGGGGGACGCGATTATGGTCGAAGGGGAACGAAATGTGGAGGGACGGACTGAGTCTGAACCATCGATGCGGACTGTACTGGTAGCTATCGGGGCACTACATTCCCATCTGGAGTCCATTGTCCAGAAAACGATAGCGGTCACATACGGGCGTGGGCATGAGGGACCGGACCCTGATCCGGTCCAATATCCTGATCGGCCTATACGACCCACGGAGGTCCTTGTAACGGCAGTGGGCCCTGTGCCACGAGGGGTGTCGGAGCTTCATGGCAGTGTGATGGCCGATGACCGTGAATTCGGTGCTCTCTACGGATTGTCAAGCCCGCCATCATTGCCTACTGTGTGTGGATTAATTTGTGCTTCCTTTCCGGATACTCTTGGTGGGAACTGTCCACGGGATGAAACAGCGTTTTTCCCCTCTCTGACACCTTCATTACGATTGCAGAGACAACGACGTTGGGAGCTCATGGCGGTGAGGGACATCGTCGATGTCGATGGAGTTCCCAGTGATTTTAAAACTTTGCCTCGCCTCGGAAGGAACTTTACTGAATTGTTTTGGCATTTTGACTATCCTGCAGAGGCAACAGTCCGTCCGGAAGGGGCTTGCACGACTGATCGGAAGGGTCAAGGATGAAACTGATTGTTGGGGCGTGCCACCGTGGACTTGCTGAAGTGGGATTCGCTACCATTGTATTTACGGGAGGTCGGGTGGTGCTTACTGTTTCCCCTATTTCGTTTTATATCGCTCTAATAGTTGTGGGTTTTATCCTGGGGGATTCTTGGTTCTGGTGAGGGGGAGGGGGGACCGGGGGCCCGAACTGAGGTGTCCTCCTCCACTTTTTCTGCTTTTAGTACCTAGTTAGATGGGGCGACAGGCACACTGCTAGTAGGGGACAGGCGCAAGCCATATGCATGGGTGCAGGGTGGGGGGAGGGGTGTTCATCTTGTTAGTGTTTGTAGTTTTTATGTTTGAAATCCTTTCGAATCCTGATATTGATGGTCTTAATGAGGCGCACATTTGTGTTTTGGGTGGATGGGCTCTGGTGGGGGTATTATTAGCATAAATTAGCCAACTGTTGCGTCATCCGTTATTGTATTCGGGATGCGGTTATAGTCTCGTAGCCTTTTACTGCTGCGCCCCCCCTCCCTTCTACTCTGGACTGCTGCTCAATGTTTATCCTGTTTCCAGGGGAGGTGGGGTTGGTGGTTGGCATTTGTTTGATTATCCTGAATGTCGTGCGGCCGCTTACCCGATGTAGCTTGTGAGTAGGCTTTATTGATAGTTCTCCATCCATTATGCCCTGTATTTATATTGCTCATCCTTTCATTCTGCGATGTAAGTCACCTGTTATTGTTTTTCTTTGTTTTTTCAATAAAAAGATGTTTAAAAAACAAAACAAAAAAAACAATAACAACAAGGATGTGTGTCATACGGACAGTCCCATGGACAAGAATATTGCAAGGGTGGTTACAATGAACAGTCCAGACATCAAGTACAATGAGATTTGAGTAATGGGAACTGCACCTCACAGCACAGCATCAGGTGGACTGTGGGACCTCGTAGCTTCAGACACAGTAGCAGGACCTGATACAGGAGTGTGAGAAACAGCCACAGCTCCAGTGACTGACACATGAGCGATAGACCCAGACACACTGGCAGGACCTGATACAGGAGTGTGAGAAACAGCTACAGTTCTAGTGACTGACACATGAGCGATAGACCCTAACACACTGGCAGGACCTGATACAGGAGTGTGAGAAACAGCCACAGCTCTAGTGACTGACACATGAGCGATAGACCCTGAAACACTGCCAGGACCTGATACAGGAGTGTGAGAAGCAGCCACAGCTCTAGTGACTGACACATGAGCGACTGACCCAGACATACTGGCAGGACCTGATACGGGAGTGTGAGAAACAGCCACAGCTCTAGTGACTGACACATGAGCGATAGACCCTGACACACTGGCAGGACCTGATACAGGAGTGTGAAAAACAGCCACAGCTCTAGTGTCTGACACATGAGCGATAGACCCTGACACACTGCCAGGACCTGTCCCTGGACACTGACCAACAAATACCATGCCAGAATCTGAGACATGAGATTGGAGGTCAGACACAGTGGCAGTACCTGAAACAGGAGAGGGCACAACTGACACAGTGCTACTACATGAGGTATGACAGCGAACAACAGACACAGTGCTACTATATGACACATGAGAGTGAACTGCAGCTGACCCACTAGGACCACTGAAATGATGAGCCACAGGGCTGTATGGGCCAGGAGGCAGGGTGGCTCTGGGAGCTGGGGACAGCTGTACTTGTGCGACATTGGGGTGGTCAGGTGTCTCCGGTGTGTGTTTCAGTTTCTTTGGGATTCGGAAGAGCACCCTGGACATGACTGAACTGGTAAGTGGTGCGGGCGCATCAAAGGTGGATCATGTGGGGGTCTGCTCTCTGGGGACGTGCTGGAACCTGCTTGACGCTTGCTCAAGCCCTGCCTTCTTCCCTCTGCATCATGTGTAATAGGGGATACAACAACAGTATACTCCTTCCTCTGCTTCACCGGGGTGTGGATGGGAGTAGAGGTTTGGGGGGCCTCCACCTCTGACACATGTGGTTTACGTTCCTTCACCAACACCAGCTTCAGGGGACGCATGGGTGATGGATGTCTGTTCTTGGTGGATGTCCTGTCCATGGGAGACGCCTTGGCCCTGGTAGGTGCCTGCTCCCTGGGAGGTGCCTTCTCAGTGGGAGACGCCTTGGCCTTAGGAGGTGTCCTGTCTTTGGAATGTGCCTTTTCCGTGGGTGGTGCTCTGTCCCTGGGAGGTGCCCTGTCCATTGTAGGTGACCTGTCCCTTGTAGGGGCCCGGTCCTTGGGAGTGGCCCTGTCCTTGGGAGGTGCCCTGTCCTTGAGAGGTGCCCTGTCCTTGGGAGGTGCCCTGTGCTTGGGAGGTGCTCTGTCCTTTGTAGGGGCCTGGTCCTTGGGAGGTGCCTGCTCCTTGGGAGGAGCCGTGTCCGTGGGTGGTGTCCTGTCCTTTGCGGATGCCCTGTCCTTGGTCCATGCCTTGTCCATGAGATGTGCCTTGCCCTTGTGAGTACCTTTTGAGGGGGATGCCTGTGTGTCCCATAAATCTGTGCCCCCCATCCCCCCTCCTGCATGTTATCTCCAGGATAGCTGATGTCGTGTTCAGTGAAAGATTTCCCTTTCCCAGGGGATGGTGTCTGTGACCTCCGTTGCCTACCTTGCTGCCTGTGCCTGCTTCTAGTGCAATACCCTGAAAATGTTCAGAAGTGTCACTCTCCCCTGAGACAGTAAATGGTGTGGATGGGGGAAATGAAGTAGAACCTTGTCCATGTGACTGTTGAATGGCTGCAGACACTGTGTTGGATAAGGACTTTACTGTCCTGTGGAGACCAGCAACATCAGCATGCATCCCCTCCATGAATGCTACCACCTGTCCCAACTTCCTATAGTGGTCCAGGAATGCATTTACCATGTTTGTTTGCCTTACACACAGCGCTCGCATCCGATCAACTGCCTCAGCACTAAGGGCAGTTTGTGTCACAGGGGCAGCGGTGTCTGCACCAAAGCCCACTCTGCTCCCCCTACTCTTGCGAGCACGAGCAGTACTTTTTGCAGTTGGTGACAGTGTGGGTCCAGTGTGCTGTGTACCGATTGAAGGTGTAGATTGTCCACTCCCTGTGTCTACCAACAGTGCTGACTCACCACCGCTGTCTGAAGATGAGGGCGATGGTGTCTCCACATGTGAGTCCTCAGGGATAGTTCTGTCTGCTCTTTTCCATCTCAGTCTGTGTTTGTGTGGTCTCTGATCCGGATGCATTGCCACCAGTTCTCTCCGCAGTGGCGACTGGTGACATTTGAAAGTGGTGAGGCGTAAAACAATTGTCGTACTTCACTGAAGTGAGCGAGAGTAGCGAGCGTGCCTGAACCAACTATGGGGGATTCTGGGAGGTCCCCCTGAGAATTTTTTGAAAATAGAGTGGGCAAATGGTGCATTTTCAAGCAAACCAGAAGGTGTGAAGAACAGCCTTGGAATGCTTTCTGCCCAGAACTCAGGATCCTTTCCAACTGGCAGTGCCCAAGGAAAAAGTGAAAACCTGCCTCTTCAAGGAAATAGAAATTTCTTAAAAGGTAGCTTCTCTGAATATACAGCACGAAAAAGTAAAAGTGTTTTGAAAAATACGATATATATGAAAACTATGCTGACAATGAGGAGCTAAACACGAGTTAAGATGACGAATCTCGACTGAAGAAAAATACAAACAAAAATATCTAAAATTACACAACAGAAGAGAACTTGTAACTCGTATGGCCATGTAAAAAAGGTAAAAGACAAACATAAGAATGAATAGTGATCAATTATCAAATGGAACTAGTGCAAATTCACAGAGGGCTCAAAAGAGACAAGCCACGTCATACCATTCAACATAGCTGAATCGCTAGTCATTATTATTTTGGTAAGCTAGCCAAGATAGGAAATAATGTTAACACTTTACTGTTTACACAAAATAATAACATACTTAACATATTAAATGCCCGCTTCTTTATTCCTTTTCGGGACTTGTGCTTCTCTGTTCGTACTTTATCCAACAGGCACTAAGTCGAGCCGTGGGTCGCATGGACGTTTCTCAGCTTGCACCTACACAAATAAATAAAGTGTTCGCATAAATAGATCGCAGCAAAGAAACAGGTCACTCATCTGAGGGTTGGGCAGAAAAAGCGTCCTTCTGAAACAATGGAAATAATGACTGCTAGAAAGATTGAGTGAAAAGGCATGGTGTGTATTAGAATAGCACTTGTCAGTTATGAAACACTTTTCAGAAGGAAAGCAGATATACTGTGCCCTCCAACCTTAACGTGAGGAAGGAAAGCATTGGTTTCTGCAGCGGCATTTGTGGCTACCATGAAGATGAATGCAGGCATGAACTAAACCTTCCCAGCAGGTGCACTTCCTCCAGCTGCACGTGGACTGGACGGGAGCCGGAGGGGGTCAGACAATCTTCACTGGAAAGCAAAGCAGGGATTCTATGAAAGCAAACAGAGGAATTCTTACCTGCACCAACAAACGCGGATATGAACGATATGTAGGGCCTCAGAAAACACGTAGCCTCGATACAAGCATGCACTTTGAAACTGTTGGTCAAATGATCATGTCTCCTTCCCTAGTGCACAGCCCGATACACAGCACGGCTGCCGGCACTGAGAGCACCTGCAGCTTTGTAGGGAGAAAAAAATACGTAGAACAGTACCGGCATGAGGGGCAAAGCACTTACAGATATGGGTGTTAGACTGTATAACTTATATAAAAGGATCCGAACAATAATATTTCTATATATAATACAAGAAAATAAACGAACCCGTACGTATGACGCTGCCACCCAATTGTTTACTCCATACCCTCACGGTCTCACCCCATTTGCCCGACGTAATGATATACTGAAAGGCGGCAATGCATACAATAAGAATGCACGTTTTGCAAACCGGAAAATTAGTATTTTGTTATGCAATGCACCAGTGCTTGCATTATCTCAACACGTTCTGTGTGGCACTACCCAGGCAGGCATTGAATGCGTCTCAAATTATAAGGAAAAGAAAAACATGCCTTTCATTGTCAATGCAATGTCCCATGACTAGGACTGGAAGGGATGGAAGCCTAGCGGATTAATGCACATGCTGCGCGTATGTAACCAAACGCATTCCAGTCTGCGTCGTGTGTTGTGCCACTGTAATAACTTGTTCTGTACGCAGAGAGTTTTATGTGTGGTTACAGTTGCCCTTTACAAGGGTTGCAGTGCCCTGCTCTGTCCTACACAGCATCGCTGACAGCAGTAGGTGCATGTGCAACAGCCATGCGTGTACAATTTTAGAAGCAGCATAATGGATACGTCTGGTCTCGCATACACACACTGACAGCAGTAGGGTGGATGTGACATTCTCACGCACACACGTTGTCACTCAAAAGACACCGCAGCCCGCATGCTCACGGGAGGGGGGGAATAAAAATAAACTAATACCACGTTACCATACCAGTCAGACTGGGGGTCCCCGCTGGTGCCTGACCGGCCGCGGCGCTTCCGCAGATTCAGCCGGTTTTCGTCACCCGATGCCACGCTCGCTCCTGGCTGGCAAGTACTGTACCACCTACGACTCAGCCAATCCAGACGCTGCTCCAGCAGCAGCGCCAGGATTGGCTTGAGCAGTAGTGCGCAAATTTTGCGACCAGCCCGAACATGCGCACTAGGCTGCTCATTAGAAGAGCGGCATGGAACAACCCTCGCTCTTCTAATGAGCAGCCTAGTGGGCATGTTCGGGCTGGTCGCAAAATTCTTTAAGCCCTAAATAGAACATGCGCACTCTTACTTTGCGCTCCGCCGGCCACCTGATCAATACATATTATCTTGAATGCACATACACTCGCACTGACCTCCTGCTGCCCCACCCCCTTGTGAGCAGACTGCCTCAGGTGGCCGCCGCCTGAAAATTGTAATTTGCAAATGTAATGTGGGTGAGACTAAGAGTGACGGTAACTGGACGGCACGCACGCACGCTTGTTCCTCAACTCGACTGGTACGTGCCTCAAATTAATTAGTGGTGGGGCAATGCCCAAGCGCCCTAATGGGCGCACCGCCCCTGTCCCTCCGTCGTTTGTCTGTCAGTGCCTTCGTCCAAAGCTGAAAGAGAGAGATCAGAGGTATACCTAAGTGCCACACTCACTAACTGCAAATTACAAAATCCAAACTTCCTTGACTGCTGGGCAACATGTCGCACCCATCCTGCACATGAACCACCCCTCCCAGACATCCTCATGTCAAAGAATTAGTGGGCCCTGTGACACATTTACATGAAACAAACAGGGCAAGTGCATGCAGGCCACCACACATGTGATGCCATGGGACCACAGACATGAATGGCATGTCCTGGGCCCCTGCACTACAATGCCATGTCCAGCTGGCTGACATGGATGCTGACTCTCACTCCGCGAATGCTACCAACATGCAATAGCAGCACACCCTATACACCATGGATGTCACAACTGTATCTGACCAGCAATACATGCATGCACTCCCAAGTCACAAACCCATTCAGTGTGCTCACCGCTAGTTTTTCAACCGTGCGAACAGGTCAGGATGTGTCACAGCTATGATACGTAGCATTAGAGGGGTCATGGTACGTCGTGCAAGCCGGCCTGATTGGTCAATCAACCCCAGTGTCATCTTCGCCACACTCTTGTTGAGCCTGGATATGTCACCCCACCGCTTGTGGCAGTGTGTGTGTCACCAGTTGCACACCCCCACTGCCCGTACATCACGTGCTATGGCCTTCCATATGGCCTTGCGATGGTGCAGCTTGACCTACCATAATGGGAGACAAGAGGGGGCAAGTCAGTGAACAGTTGGCCGTTCACACAGATAGAAGGCACAGGTATCTGTCAGCAGCACGGGCGTCCGCAGGGGGGGGCAAGGAGGGGCGCTTGCCCCCCCCTGGAGCGACCCTCCTTGCCCCTCCTGCGGACGCCGATGAAGACCATGACTTCAAGACGGGGTTCTCACTCTCTTTCCTCTCCTTTCTTTTATTTGCTTCCCTGTGAAATGGATCCAAAAAAGAGACGCTTTTGTTGGAAATGTTGCATTTTAATTCTAAAGTGCAGCATTGGGAAGAAACAGGCTAAAAATATGAAAAATAGATAAATAACTAAATAAAGTAAGACAGAGTGGTAGCAAACTGGCAAAACTGATTTTTTTCACACTGAAACACATTAGTGCCACTTTTACAAAGTTTGCCAGTGAAGCGCTATTTTTGTTTTCTTGTCTTTGTTTTCCCTTGACTTGGAACAAGTGCACCAATCCTGGAGGTACTGCAATGTGTGGATTGGAAAACAAAATGTGTGCTGCGGCTCTGCGTCCAGGGATGTGGTCTTTTTACCATACTGCTTACGTTTTGTAAGGATATAAGCAATGGCCATTGAAATGGGTCCATTCAGGGCCCTGTAGTCGTGTCCTTAACTTTTCAGGCAAAAGCACTCACTGATTTCTGAATAGTGAGTGTAAAAGCATTACGGTAACCATGTTGTTCCTGCTTACATTTCCCATGATTTGCTAAATTTTGCATTCCCTATAAGTGTTTGCTTTTTCCAGTTTGTTGTTACATTTTTTTTTGTAGGCCGCATATTGC
Organism: Lissotriton vulgaris; assembly: GCF_964263255.1. Classification (NCBI taxonomy): domain Eukaryota; kingdom Metazoa; phylum Chordata; class Amphibia; order Caudata; family Salamandridae; genus Lissotriton; species Lissotriton vulgaris. The sequence goes on along the minus strand of NC_141687.1, from coordinate 502,965,562 downwards.
TCTTGTCTAGTGCGTAATTTAAATTGAGCTGCATCCAGGTGTTTATAGGGGGTAACAATTGGGTTGTAGTTGAAGACAGTGGGAGTTTTTCTCAGTGGGGCAGTACGGTGTTCAGTGGGAGAGAGGATGTGGCACTATGGTCAGAGCTGCTGAATTTGGAACTGGGAACCAGGTTCAGCCTTAATAACCAGTCCACCGGACCACTCTCCTGCGAGAGCACAATCACGTGCTAGACCTTAGAAGGCTTCGCAACACCTTAGAACTCCTGGTGTCTTTCGCACAAGCAGGTGGACACTAGCATGACAAATGTAGGTTAACCTTCAAGGCTTTGCCACCACTATCCATACTGAAGTTCACCTCCAGTCTTGCGGACAGGCCTATGAAGCCGCACACCCGAGAACAACAGTCACTGAGGTCACAGGACCCTTGAGAAGGGCCAGCTCTAGGGCGGTGCAACCAGTATGACCGCACCGGGTACTGACTTTAGGTGGAGGCATCATGTTTGCAAGTGTATTATGCTTTTAAAAACGCTTGCTGCCGCCGTCCTGGTCTCCAGCACTTTTCGGCAACAATAAAAATGTCATGATGACTCTGGGGATTAATGTTCTTCCTAGAGAGAGATCAGAATTTTGTCTAGTGGAAGTTTTGACCCATGGAAAGGTAGCTCAGAGGGTTAAGGTACCGGCTGCAAAGAACATGTGCCATGCAGATCACAAAGTGCACATAATGTAAATAGGTCAGTGGACTACTGCTTTTGTCAGAGAGATAGTTTTGTTACTTGCAGTTTATACGGTAAAATCCTAACTTAGAACAGTGAGCTATTAACTGTCATCTAAGAGATGCATACAAACTGCAAGGTATACATTAGAGCATTATGCCCCCCCCCTCCCCCCCAGTCTTTAATTATACTAATGTCCCAAAAAGTGTTCTTTTGTACAGAAATCAATTCTGATTATTAAGGAGAACCCCCAACCATGGTATTACGTTTTAAATTCCGGGTATTGTGTTTCTCCAGACCAATCACTATAAAACTATACCAGCTACTAGTATGGTTGTCATGTGACTTCTACACCTTGTAGTCCTTAGTCTTATGTAACATTTTCTATACAGTGATTTACACACATATTGATTGTCTCTGTGTAATGTGTGTGATGTAAAGTGCTCTGACACCCTACAATGGTATAAGTGGCGCTGTAAATCAAATTAAATGCATCTGAGAAAGAGTGGTTATGAAGACTTGGGGGGCACAGTTAAAGGGTGGTAGTGAGGGAATCCATGGCAGAGGTGGTCCTTGGGGGGCACTAACAAACATTAATGCACAGGACACCACCAGTGCTATGGCTGGCCCTGCCCTTAAGGCCAGTCTGCCTCCCCGATAGGTACCTCCATTGGCCTTGTTTCAGCAGTAGTAGCTGCAACTCACAAGGGATTGGCAATGCAAGATTTGCACGCACACCAAACTAAGTTCGCAAACTTTACAATCTCCCTGCTTCATTCACATGCACTTTTAATATGTGCTGCCTGCTGTGGGGCCGCTGGAATTAATTATGCAGCAAAGGATGACAACATTATGCCGTAGTGTTGACTATATTATGCATTTAAAAAAAGGCTGCAGCGTAATGCAGTATATTTTCAGATATTTTATTATTTTGACGTGTGTACACATGCTAACAGTCTCTGGAAAGATTTTGCCTTATTAGTACCAGTGTAACATACAAACGCAGCAGTGAGAAAGGTGACCAGTCAACCTTTACAATAGGCCATCCACTCCGCAGCAACACACGTCACATTTTATATTAACTTTTGATATGTTTGAGCTACAAACAATTTATTAGTTTAAATGGTCAGATCATGCAGCAGATCTTGCATTATGAGGCAAATATGGCAGAGCCATAATTTTAGAGAAAACATTTGCAAACTAGGATATTTTGCCATTCATGTTTGAACTGCTGTTGTGGGAAAAGGGAGAAGTGCTGATGACAGAAACTCCATGGCTCGGAGACAAATGGCTTGTGTTTCCACATTTTATGGTATTTGGTACATTCTGTGATTATTAGAAGCATATCCCACTTTGTGAATATATTTTAATCTCAATAACTGATTTAACCTTAAATAATCATGTGTATCCATTGGTTGATTAAACTGGGCAGTGAAATGCCAAACAAATACTAAAAATTGGGATGTCTGCGCATTCTGGCCACACCTCTGGCTCCACCCACAGATCCAATCCTTGGGCTATTCCCGCCTCTGATTCTCCGCCCACTGTTCCCCTACTTTTTTTCCCCACTTCGACCACTGTGTAAGACTCAGCATCCCTTGACCTGTGATGTGCCTCCGCTGCGGGTACCGCATGTGCCACACATTTACGGTGCTGGGCTTCTGCATAAGGGAGCTGGCCATTCTTGTATCCCTAAACGTGTGCACGTTGTCAGTTTGACATTGACTACACGTAGAGGGACTCTAAGTTTCTTTAAAAAAATATAGCTAACATTTGGACCTATACATTTTATTTTGTATAAATTAATTGAATGTGTGTAAAATTTAGCAATGTCCAGGGAATTCTAGTAAAGGGAGCACCCATTGGTGAATCACTAGCGTGTGTGATTACTGCATTATTTATTACTAACTTTGACGTTGTTCTTTAACTTTGGATAAAAGTCATCATGAATTCTAACACCAAGAAGCCAATATTGGTGAATATGTGTGCTACAAATAATCCCTAACATACACTGTGCAGACAGTATATTTAATCTGGTACTTTAATCATGGGCTGTTTTAAAGTATTCTGATAAAAATCGAATCGTGCTGAAGACAGCCTTGATTAGTGTTGGATCGAGGACCCGGAAGTCTGCACACCTAGCACCTTGTCAGAAAGTTTAGCGTTTTCCCTACAGGTGGTGTTTGTTGGCCTGTGGCAGGGTCAGTCACATGTCCTGGATTCCTGGCATTTAATTGAGTCTGTTCTAGTTCTGCGCCCCAGTGTTTCTTGTGCCCCACCTGGCACACATCATGTCGGAGGATGGTGATGACGTTAACATTTTGCCCCCCCCTGGAAAAATTTCTGCGGACGCCCATGGTCAGCAGCCATGCACAGTACAACATATGTGACTGACAGGAGAATATGGCATTAGTCCATCATGAAAGCAGGTGAGGCACCCACCCACAAGATAGCTGTGATCGGTCGTGACCCAGCACAGCCACAAGACTACACATGTCATGTTTGTGACCCCTCAAAGATAACACTGCGCAGAATAGAGGTCAATCAGTCAGTGACAGAACCAGGAACACATCACAGAATGCCTGGCCTGCTGGGGCATACCCACACAGCCTCCCACAGAACACTGCCCAGATTGCAGACACCAGGAGTCATGGACCACCTCAGACACACCAACATGTCCCCCACTGCACTTACCACCTGTCCTGGGGCACCGTAGAGCTGTTCATAGTGGCTGAGCACACCGTCCACAAGGACCTCCAGTTCCTCTGCACTGAAGGGACAGGACCGGATCTGTCCAACTCCCAGCATGGCAAGGTCCAGGACACTGGCACAACAGCAGCAGTTGGTGGAGTGGGAAACAGCAGCAGGTAGAGGTGATGGGTGCAGGCAGCAATGGCTGGAAGCAGTGGATGTGTGGTACTCAGACTCACACATTTATAGGACCCTGAGCTGATATCAGTGGCACATGTCTGCAGCAATTGGTGTTCCCAGGCTGCCTCATTCAAAATGAGCCAATGACTGGCCCCGCTGTGGCGGTGCACGGCTTCTGCATTTTTGAAATTCGCTTTTGCGTCCCGCGGTACCTGTTTCCCTTGGCCGCATGTGCAAGGACCATCGCGGTCACACACCGCCACCCGCATGTGCGCGCTACCGCGATGGTGCATCATTTGAAAATCATCACTCGCTGGCATTGCGATGGCGGAGCATGCATTCCGCGGGGGTGGGGCAGGCTAACAGATACATTTGAATATGCAAGTGGCAATGGCAGTTGGTATCCCCCATTCAGTCACATAGCAGCACACACCGCTCGGACCCGGCGGTGGGTGCCGCTATGTGTCTTGATGTTACCGTGGCATGGATGGCCATGGGCGGTTACCCAACCTCCGGACCCGGTGGTGGGTAACCGCCCATGGCTATCCATGCCACAGTAACATCAAGACACATAGCGGCACCCACCGCTGTTCCCCGGCAGTGACTCACCGCCCATGCCCATTCATTCCAAGGGTCCGCCATGCAGATAGTGGTACCCACCGCCGTTCCCTGGCGGTGACTCACTGCCCATGCCCATTCAGTGTAGGGGCCCACCATGCAGATAGCGGTACCCACCACCGTTCCCCGGCGGTGACTCCCCACATGTGGTGGGTGCCATTGATGGCACACATATTGGCCTGGTTCCACCACAGGCACGTGAACACATTTATCGTAATAGGAAACATTACCACTCCATCAACGTCCAAGTGGTGTGCCAGGCCAATCAGATCATCTCACATGGAAGTGCCAGATTTCCAGGCTCTGCACATAACTCCCACAGCCTGCGGAGAAGCATTGTGCCCCGACTGATGGCGAATATGCATCCGGAACGTGGCTGGCTTGTTGGTGAGTTGTAAGTGTCAAACACTGTGTTGTATGTGTGCCCTGCTGACCCCCACCACAGTGGTAATGTTGGATGTGCCTGTCCACCTCTCCCATAGGCGACTCTGCATTTCCAAACCGCCCTTGGTTATTTATTTATTTATTTAGCGATTTGTAAAGCGCCTGGTGACCCGAAGGCATCCCCGCGCTAATGATACATGTGCAAGCCAGAGGGGAAAGGGAATTTATTTGGGGAACAGTAAAGTTTTTAATTTCTTACGGAAGAGGAGGCGGCAGGGTTCCAGTCGCAAACAGCGGGGGAGTGAGTTCCATCCTGCAGAGGCTTTTACAGCGAACCGTCTGCCACCGGTTCGCGCCTTCCTGAATGTTGTTGAGCCTGTTGTTGAGCCCAGTACGGAATCCCACTACCCCAGGCGAACAGAGATATAATGTGGCACATGGCAAGACACGTCGGGTGTTGGGGCGCACATTCGGGCTGCTGAAGTCAAGGTTCCGCTGCCTGGACAAGACCGGAGGGGCCCTGCCTTACTCACCCGCAAAGGTCTGCAAAATCGTGGTTGCCTGCTGCATGCTCTACAAACTGGCCCTGCGCAAGGGGATCCCCCTGATCCTGGACCCTGCAGACGAACAAGTGGCTCGCATGCTGTCCCGCCCGTGTCCAGTGATGATGATAGTGGAGAGGAGGAAGGTGTGGACCAGAGACGTCAGCTCATTGAGCGCTACTTCCCTTGAAAGTGTGTGTCAACGTACGGTGTTGACATGGTATGCGGGAGGGGTGGTTGGTGATGCAGTCTGGATGTGTGTTGTGACTGCTGCCTGCGGTTGGCTCCGTGCTGGTTGCAAATGTGTGTGGGACATTGTAGTCATGCACGGCTCACAAATGAGTATGTTGTGACTGGTGCAAATTGTGGAGTGGATAGATAGCACAGCCATGAAATGCGGTGTGGTGTGAAGGCTGTGATGCAGTCTCCTGACATGTGTATGTTGTTCTCTTGTTCTCCCTAGGTTGCTTCATTTTCACCTTGAGTACAGACAGGCATTGCTCCTTGGACATGGTAATGTTTACATCATTGTACACCCTGTGATTAGAACATGGAGTACACACAGACATGAGTGTTTCAAGGGTGTTTATTCACAACGGTGGCAGTGTTGGTTGAGTGCATATTTACAAGATGGGGGGTGGGGATCAGCAAGTTGAAAGTCATGGAGGATGAGAACATCGTCTAGAACCCACATTGTTGTGGGAACCCAGTACAACAGATATATGCGATGGCCTGGCGGTGTAGGGGAGGATAGACAGCAGAGTGAATCACAGGCTCAGGGTATGGTAAAGTCAGTGCTGGCTCCTCGTCTGGCGGCTGGCTGGTGCTTTGCCACTGGTTTCACCTGGCTGTTTCCTCGGACGTCCCCTCTGTATTTTGGCCGGAGGGGGGACTGCTGTGGGGGCAGCTTGCTCTGGGACACATTCCTCTCTGTGGCCTCAGGGGATGATTGTGGAATGAGATCCCGCAGGCGGTAAACAGACATAATATCGAATCCAAAATATAGACTGGACATAAATCGAGGAAAAAATATAGACTAGACAAAATATCGACCAGACATAATATAGACTACAAAAATATCGAGTTATATCGATATTAATAGCCAAAATATCGAATCAAAAATATAGACTAGACATAATATCGACTAGATACAATATAGACAAAAGAAAATGGAAAATAAGGTAAGTTTTTACTAATTTTTAATAATTGTGTAATATAAATCTGTAGCGGGTAGTGGGTTTATAGGGGAATAGGGTGGGGAGTAATTTAAATATAATTAATTAATTATGTAATTATTAATAATAATTGTAAAATAATTAATAATTAGTAATTACATAAAAATAATTGGTAATTAATAATAATTGATTAATTGATAAATAATTAATTTATAGTAAATTAGTTTCAGTAGCAGGTAGTGGGTTTATAGGGGAAAAGGGTGGGAAGTAATTTAAATATAATTAAATAATTATGTAAATTAATATTAATTGTAAAATAATTAGTAATAGGTAATTAAATAAAAAATAATTGGTAATTAATAATAATTGATTAATTGATAAATAATTAATTTATAGTAAATTAGTTTCAGTAGCGGGTTGTGGGTTTATAGGGGAATAGGGTGGGAAGTAAATCAATAATTAATTATTTAATTAAGTAAATTAATTTAATTGTTTAATTAATTAATAATTGTTCATGAAATTAAAATTAATTGGTAAATACAAGTTATTGGTATAGGAAATTAAATTTACTTGGTACTGATATTTCTATAAATAATAATTAATTATGAAGTTTTGCCTTTTTTTACTGTTGCACTCACTGGAGTGGGAATAGTAATTTTTACCCCTACGCTATCCAACGCTTTCCCTACTGTAGCACCCACTGGAGTGGGAATAGTAATTTTAACCCCTACGCTATCCAACGCTTTCCCTACAGTTGCACCCACTGGAGTGGGAATAGTAATTTTAACCCCTACGCTATCCAACGCTTTCCCTACTGTAGCACCCACTGGAGTGGGAATAGTAATTTTAACCCCTACGCTATCCAACACTTTCGCTACTGTTGCGCCCACTGGAGTGGGAATAGTAATCTTTACCCCTACGCTATCCAGCGCTTTCCCTACTGTTGCACCCACTGGAGTGGGAATAGTAATTGTAACCCCTACGCTATCCAGCGCTTTCCCTACTGTTGCACCCACTGGAGTGGGAATAGTAATTTTAACCCCTACGCTATCCAACGCTTTCCCTACTGTTGCACCCACTGGAGTGGGAATAGTAATTTTAACCCCTACGCTATCCAACGCTTTCCCTACTGTAGCACCCACTGGAGTGGGAATAGTAATTTTAACCCCTACGCTATCCAACGCTTTCCCTTATGTTGCACCCACTGGAGTGGGAATAGTAATTTTAACCCCTACCCTATCCAACGCTTTCCTTCTGTAGCACCCACTGGAGTGGGAATAGTAATTTTAACCCCTACGCTATCCAACGCTTTCCCTACTGTAGCACCCACTGGAGTGGGAATAGTAATTTTTACCCCTACGCTATCCAACGCTTTCCCTACTGTTGCACCCACTGGAGTGGGAATAGTAATTTTTACCCCTACGCTATCCAGCGCTTTCCCTACTGTTGCACCCACTGGAGTGGGAATAGTAAATTTTACCCCTATGCTATCCAACGCTTTAGCTATTGTAGAATTCACTACAGTTGTCACAGTAAATTTTAACCATTTTGCTATGCTACTGTAAAATTATTATATATGTTTATTTAATAATTTTTTTTATATAAATATATATGTATTATTTTTTATATATTTTTTAATTTACAATAAATATTTAATAATATAACATTAATTTAATAATTTTAAGTAAGTTTATAATAAATATATTTATTATTACATTAGTTTTAACTTAATTTAAAGACATTTTAAAAAACGATATTTTTACAGTCTATATTTTAGTAACTCGATATTTTAGAGTCGATATTTTAGTACTTACCTGTTTAAAGATAGCCAGTCGATATTTTGTCCATCGATATTTTATCAACGATATTATGGTAACTCGATATTTTTGAGGTCGATATAATTTCAGTGATCCCCTGGAGGCCACTGGGGGGAGGGGGAGGTGGTATATGGCCTGCAGGCTGCTCCCTCCAAGACGCTGCTTGCTGCCCAATGATGTCCACCAGTTGTGCCAACCTGTTGTCGATGGACCTCAACAGCTGCCGGTGCTCCAGTGTGTCTTGGCGTGCCTGTGCCTGTGCACGCTCATATACGTCCACAACCCTGTTGATGGCATCCAGGGCCTCAGCACCACAATTGGGTGGGTGTTGCTGGCCTCCTGCCCTTGCACCTGCCCTCCTGTCTGGAACCTGTTGCCTCACCTGGGTCCCAGCCCGGATACTCTCCCTGCTTTCCTGGGATGTGTTTTTTTTTCTTTGTCCAATGAGTCTGGGAGGTTGGCACAGGGAAGACTTGTTTCAGTGGTAGTGGTGGTGGTAGTGGCAGTACAGGTCCCGACGGCAGGGGCCACTGTTGGTGTTGTGGTCAAGGTGATGGTGACAGCAATGTCCTGGGACCGTGAAGGCACTGGCGACACTGGTGTACCGGCTTCATCCACAGCATCCGAGGCGTCAAGTTCATGTGCTCCAGAGAGTCCATGGTCTGAGAAGGGTGCCTGGTGTTGCCGGTTGCTGACATTTCCTGCCAGTTCACGATCACCTGCTGTACAAAGGATAGAGAGTCATTGATGTGTACAGCACAGGTTGGTTGTTGTGACAATTAGGATGTCATGTCATGAAGCACAAGATTGACAAACTCATCACATTGTTGTGGTACACAGTACTGGGCATCATGACGGGTTATGGTGGCATACGCCACTTGGCTAGGTGTCATACTGTGCTGGCACCTCACCCAGGTACACCTCCCCCTGTGAAGATGGCTACCTACCTGTTACTGTGGTGAGGCTAGCACATGGTGGAGGGACTCTATCTTGCTGGACTGTGGGTAATGGGAGCCTGCTGAGAGTTGTTGTGCTGGCCCCTCAACCAGGTACACCCCTCCCTGTGAAGATGGCTACCTACAGGATACTTTGGTGAGGCTAGCACATGGTGGAGGGACTCCATCTTGCTGGGCTGTGGGTGAAGGGGGCCTGTTGGGAGTTGTAGTACTGCCCCCTCAACCAGGTACACCCCTCCCTATGAAGATGGCTACCTACCTGTTACTTTGGGGAGGCTAGCACATGGTGGAGGGACCCCATCTTGCTGGGCTGTGGGTGAAGGGGGCCTGTTGGGAGTTGTAGCGCTGGCCCCTCAACCAGGTACACCCCTCCCTGTGAAGATGGCTACCTACCTGTTACTTTGGTGAAGCTAGCACATGGTGGATGGACTCCATCTTGCTGGGCTGTGGGGGAGGGGGGCCTGTTGGGAGTTGTAGTGTGGCCCCTCAACCAGGTACACCTCTCTCTGTGAAGATGGCTACCTACCTGTTACTTTCATGAGAGGGGTTGCATCGCTAGCACATGGTGGGGGGACTCCATCTTGCTGGGCTGTGGGTGAAGGGGGCCTGTTGGGAGTTGTAGTGCTGGCCCCTCAAGCAGGTACACCCCTCCCTGTGAAGATGGCTACCTACCTGTTACTTTGGTGAGAGGGGTTGCATTGCTAGCACATGGTGGAGGGACTCCATCTTGCTGGGCTGTGGGTGAAGGGGGCCTGTTGGCAGTTGTTGTGCTGGCCCCTCAACCAGGTACACCCCTCCCTGTGAAGATGGCTACCTACCTGTTACTTTGGTGAGGCTAGCACATGGTGGAGGGACTCCATCTTACTGGGCTGTGGGCCAAGGGGGCCTGTTGGGAGTTGTAGTGCTGGCCCCTCAACCAGGTACACCCCTCCCTGTGAAGGTGGCTACCTACCTGTTACTTTCGTGAGGCTAGCACATGGTGGAGGGACTCCATCTTGCTGGGCTGTGGGTGAAGGGGGCCTGTTGGGAGTTGTAGTGCTGGCCCCTCAACAAGGTACATCCCTCCCTGTGAAGATGGCTACCTACCTGTTACTTTGGTGAGGCAAGCACATGGTGGAAGGACTCAATCTTGCTGGGCTGTGGGTACACCCCTCCCTGTGAAAATGGCTACCTACCTTGTACTTTGGTGAGGCTAGCACATGGTGGAGGGACTCCATCTTGCTGGGCTGTGGGTGAAGGGGGCCTGTTGGGAGTTGTAGTGCTGGCCCCTCAACCAGGTTCACCCCTCCCTGTGAAGATGGCTACCTACCTGTTACTTTGGTGAGGCTAGCACAGGGTGGAGGGACTCCATCTTCCTGGGCTGTGGGTGAAGGGGGCCTGTTGGGAGTTGTAGTGCTGACTGCTTAGCCACATGTGACCCAGGAAATGGTGGTTGCTCCGTGTGTGGGTGGTCATGGTGGATGCATTTTGGCCCTGGCATCCACATATTTGGATGTATGTGTGCTCAACATTCATGGCCTAGGCAGAGTATCTTAGCAGTTGTGCAAGGCAGTACTTGGCATTGTGATTGTGGTCATTAGGTTGTACTTACCAGCCTCCATTCCCTCAGCTATTCCTTGCAGGCTCTCCGGGTGCAGTATTCCAAGCACCTTCTCCTCACATTCAGTGTATGGTATTGGCTGGATGGGACTGCCGACACCAGTACGCTCTGCCCGCTCGCGGTTCTTGGCTCTGATTGACTTCACCTTTGCCTTGAGGTCGTGCCACCGCCTCTGGATATCTCTTTTGTTCCGTGGCGCGGTCCCTGATGCGTTCACTCTGTTGACTATCCTTTCCCACATTATGGTTTTGTTGGCCAGTGTGGTCTGTTGTACAAGGGTTCCAAACAGGTTGGGTTCTACACATTTAATCTCATCCACAATGACTTTCAGCTCACTCTCTGTGAATTTAGGATGTTTTTTGTGGGCCATGGTGTGTGCTGTGCAGAGTGTTGGGGGTGCAGGTGTGTGGTCTGTTGGGATGGTGTTGTGGTGGATGGTGAGGTGTGTGTGTTGATGTGCAGGTTGTTGTGTGGCTATTGGTGTATGTGGTGCTGTGCTCTGCTGTGTGCCTCTTCCTCTCAGTTCTGCTGTGATGCCAAGGATTGTGGAGATGGGAGGGGCTCCTTTTATTTTCTTCTTTGTGGCTGTGTCCCAATGGTATCTTGCAGTCAGGTATGTTGTGGGTGTGGACCTCTGCCTGTCAGGTGTTCCACCATGGGGGTGTGTTTTTGATGTGGTTTATTGGGGAGGGGTGTGTTCATGGTAGGTTTGGGTCCTGATTTTTAGGATTGCATGGTACCTTGCAGCCGCCATTTTTTTGCGGTCAGACCGCCGCGGGGATTAGCTTTGGCCCTTCCGCTGTTACTTACATTTGTCGATGTTATTTTCCGAGACGGTCGTGGAGGGGAAATCTTTACGTTGCCCTGGCGGTGTTATACTAATCGTGCGGCCAGTTACTCCGCTGCACTGTCGGCGGTTGGGCCTGTTACCGCCGCCACTCCGTCCGCGGCGGTCGTTTTTTTCTATGCTTCCGTCCGCGGTCGGCGGTCTTTGGTGACATCGATCCGCCGCAGTCGGGTTTTGCTGGAGGGGAATCCTAATTGCACTACCGGTTTCCCCACGGTGCGGTGGACGGTCAATTCCCATGGGACTAGCGGTCAGGACGCTTTCCGTCCACCATTCTAATCGGCCCCTGTACAGAGATCTGGGCCTAAGTCTATCGTTTTTTTGCTCACATTCCAGTTTGAAGCCAGCCATATGCAAATCAGTCTTGACCCAGTGCCCCATGGGAACAGTCCAGCCAAACTGCCAAGCCAGGTCCTCCCTGGACGGGAAACAAGCATCCAAGGACCGGTTTCGGGCTTTCAGCCCTCATCAGCCTGAATAGCTTGATTCCAGTGGCATGGAGAGCACGGGATTCACGTCTGAGCATACCTGTCCCACTCGGGGTGATTTGCTCAAACGCTCCGTCCATCATCTCCTTTGGTATAACTAAATGTGGAGGGCAGGGGCTTCAATAAATTGATGCCTGGCTGTTAGGGTTTGTGCACAGCAAAGAGCATGACCCCTCTCATTGCACTAGTGGTCTCTGCAATAGCTCTCTTTAAACATACTACTGAAAGCCTTTCTTGTTATCTCAGCCCCTCCCTAAGACTTCTGTGTATGTTGCTCAATGTATTCACAAGTTTGGACATTGCTGTCTTGTTTGCACATTGGACCTTGCATTTAACAAGGCTTACTTAGAAAACATTGGACCTTGCTTTTACCAAGTCTTATTTAGAAAACTTCTGCCTAGACCATGTGTTACTTCAACTCATTAGCATAATAACTGATGCACTGCACACCTGCTTGTGAGAACCACACCCAGTTATTCGAACCACACCCAGCTCTTCGAACCACACCCAGCCCTGTCTATAAAAGGCAGCCCCTGAGCTTCACCCAGTGCTTGTGCTTGTCTACCTCCCACTTACCTGAGAACAGATCCTTCGGCGCTGGCACTCCTGCTCTCTACTGACCTTCATTGACTTCAACGGGCGTGGCTTCTGGCTCTTCCTTCTTCTGGTTTCTGGCTACTTCTTGCCTCAGCCCCTCTTCTGTCCACTGCAATCGACCTGCAAAAGAGAAAGAGGTCAAGGTTAGACTGATCAGTATCCCTTTTCAGCAACAAGTAAGTGCAAAACCTTTTATTACCTGAAAGAACTTTATCGGCGATTTCTGGATTAATGTAAAGACAATTTGGAACAAGATATCTCCCACAAACTTTGTGGGTCAAACCCTTTGTTACAAGAATACTTTGTGGAACTTTGTAAAATAAACATTGTTTTACATGGAACATTTTTAAGAATCGAACAGAGGAAACCATTGACAGCAAGGCACACAGTAAATCAAGGACTTGCACAAATTACTTGCTGTATTTTGATGTAAAAGTACAGTATTTGTTTTATAAAAAGTCTGGAAATGTGTGAAAAGTGAGTTTGCTATTAAGAATTTAGGCTTTAGTTATATTAAGGTGAATGTTAGACGTTGGTAATTCTGTTAATGATATTCATTTGATTTTACAGAAGTTTTACAGTAATAGAAAGCACATCCCAGAACAGTAACACATTCCAAACCTGGAAGCTTGAGACCAGGATCCAAGAGGTACTTTTAGAAGAGAATTTCTAATAAGATTAAGGTTTAGTCAGGAACACATTTAGGGATAGGTTGCAAGTATTTGTTTTTTGTTTATGTTTCATTAGGCACCCGTTTCTACAGAAGTCAGAGAGGGCCGCAGATTTTAGCAGCTCTTCTACAGTGGAAACGCAAGAACGGTGTTGTCTCTCTTTTTTATTTTATCCACTTCACCCTTCCCTTGAGCTTCTGGTTCTTAGTGCACTGTTTTAAAACTAGTGTGCTGGAACAAGCAGTTTCAGGGTGGGGTCGGACTGTCTTCAACCTCCATCAGAACTGAACAGAAACTCAGGTGAGCTGGGCTTTGACACTGGCACTCTAAATATGAAATTTGTATTTGTGGCCCAGTAGCACTGCCAACGAAGCTGCTGGTAGACTGTAGCTGCAGGCGAGCTGCTGGAGTATGAACTATAGAATATATCTCTGAGGTCGGACTCCTCCGGATGAAAAGTAACATATAGTAAGTGTGGAAAATACTGTTACTTAATCTACTTGATATCCTAAAGACCAGCAGTTGTCCACCAAGCAAAGACAAACATTCGCGTCAAGGCCAATAACTGTAAAGGGCTGATCCACTGCCCAAATGCATGTATGCTATTATGAAGGGTTCAACCATTATATGAATGTCAATTTGTGATGTATATGTGAAGTAGGATTACCCAAAATCCATGTTTTCACAGCAAGATTATGTATTATTTTGAGAAAACCTGATGCTGATGAGACAACTAAAATAGGCTTTTGGTAATACCTTAAACACACAAAAATAGAGCACTGGAATCAGGAGCGCAGTGGGTCCTTCCCTCACAAGCACATAACATGCAGCACTGGTTAAGAGCATCACACTTTTCCCTGAAAGACATGGAGTAAGTGTGGCACATCAGGGCCAGTGCAAGACATGGGACAAGTGTGGTACTGCAGGCAGGGCCAGCTCTAGGCCGGTGTGATTGGTGCCACCTCACCGGGCTCTGACTTGGGGTCGGGGCGTAATTTTGGCATTTATCATGTGAAAAGTACCAGCTGCTGCGTTCCTGGCCTCCAGCAATTTTCAGGCATCAATTAAAATGTCACAATAACTCCGGTGATTAATCGTCTTCCTGGAAAGAAACCAGTGGTTTATCTAGTAGAAGTTTTGACTCATCCTAAGATAGTGCAGAGGGCTAAATTGCCTGCTGCTAAGAACATGTACCATGCAGAGAACAAAGTGCATATAATGTAAATAGGTCAGCGGGTTACTGCTTTTGTAATAGAGCTCCTTTTGTTACCTGTTGTTTATAAGTCAAAATCCTAATATAGAACATTGAGCTATTAACTGTCATCAAAGAGCTGCATGCAAACTGCAAGTTATATATTAGAGCTATATGTTTTTTGCCCAGTCTTTCATTATCCTAACCTTACCAGAACGGTTAATTTGGTTAGAAAACGTAAGAAGCTGATTAGCGGCATGAAACTAACACAAGGGCTGGAACCCCCAAGTATTGTTTGGGGATGCGACTTTAACCATAACCCCTGTGAGAAGCTTAACAGTAATGTTTGCGGGATGGGGTGTGAAACAGAAGAGCAAATAACCCATTTTAGCCATTCAGTGGTGGGAGATTATCTAAATGAAACAATGTCCAGTTTGGACCTAGTCATATTAAATCAATTAAACCCTCTAACTGGGAAATTGGACCCCACCTACCTTGGAAGGGGAAGTGAAACAACTATTGATTTCGTTCTTACCACAGCGACCCTTGTAAATAGGACTGCGAACTTTAAAGTCAAAATCAACACACTGAGCGATCACTCAGCCTTAGCCTTCGAATTAACCCTGGAACAAGGTCAGCCATTAGCCCAGACTATAATGTCCACCCTCGCCCAGAATAAGCTTACAAAAACAAATGGTTACACCTTGGGATGGGGGAAGATTGACCCAAATGAGCTGACAAATAAGGTTGTAATTGGAGCACAACCTGCAATAATGAAGTGCTTAGACATGGAGGCAAGCGATGAGGAAGTATTATTCCATTTTAAGTTAGTCTTAGGAAAAGTAAATGAATGTCTTACTGTGAGCCAGAAAGGGACCAAGGAAAGGAAAAAAGGTTGGTTTAATCATGACTGCACAGCCGCCCATAAAAAGCTAACGAGAGCATTAACAAAAACAATAAGAGATCAAGGGGAGATTAGGAACCTGAGAAAAACGTATAGGCTTGTGTGCAAAGTGCGAAAAGAAGAGCTTAAAAAAGCACTATGGGCTCAGTTGCACGAAAGCTCACTAAATAAAGATAGCGACCTATTCTGGAAAGTGGTAAAAGCACCTTTCTTGACGGACACAGATGATCGCCCAAGCATAGAAGTAGCTATCGAGGGACAAACCTGGGTAAATCACTTCGCAAAGATATTTGGTCAATCCCCAGTACCAGCCCCCACAGAAAGAAATAATAGTCCAAATCAGGATAACCCATTCCCAATCCCACTGGCAGTCGAACTACATGAGGTAATAACTGCAGTTAATGCCAGTAATTGTGGAAAGCCCCTGGCCCGGACGGGGTACCAGTTGACTTTTTTAAATTCAAATTAGATTTGGGCCCCTATCATAACAAGGGTGTTTGATGCAACAATGAAGTGCGGCCTACTTACATCCTGGACCCAATCAATACTGGTACCCATTTTTAAAAAGGGAAATAGAGAGGAGGTGACCTGCTATCGACCGATTTCCCTCCTGGACTCACTGGGGAAAGTACTGGGTAGAGTGGTACTCCAGCCTTTACAGGAGTGGGCGGATGACACCGGGACCCTCTCGGATATCCAGTATTGCTTCCGAGAGGGCCTCGGAACAACGGAACAAGCCCTGAACTTGGCCCTGCTGATGGGAAAATATGTGTCGGCGAAGCGCGAGAAGTTCTACATGGTTTATGTCGACCTTTCCGTGGCTTTCGACTGCGTTTCCCATGCAAAATTATGGTCGGTGCTGTCTAATATGGGAATAGATAAGGCTCTTGTGACCTTTCTCAGAGAACTTTACTCTAACGCCTGCTCCAGGGTGCGTTTTGGAGTACGGGGAGAACTGTCGGAATCCTTTTCCGTACAGCTCGGGGTCAGGCAGGGGTGCGTCCTTGCCCCCTTCCTCTTCTCCCTCTATACCAATGGTCTTGAGGTAGAGATGTTGAGGGGGGCTTGGACTTGCCCCGCGTGAAAGATCGACTGGTCCCCGCGCTCCTATATGCGGATGACGCGGTGATCATAGCACGCACCCCACGTGAGCTACAAAAATCCCTCAACAGCTATGCAAAATTCATGAGCAACTTAGACCTTCATCATAAAAAAACCTATGTTTTGGTAGCTGGCCAAGCTAGGAAACATGGAAAAAGCATCTTCCTTAATGATGAAAAATTAGAAATCACCCCCCAGTATCCCTATTTAGGGATTATTATAGATGAGAAGCTCAACTGGAGAGCGGCCATAGAAGCATGTAAACATCAACTTTTGCGCTCTATTGCCGCCCTAATGAAATTTGCACAGAAATTAGGGAAAAAACCTCCAGTTGAACTACTTCAGATCTACAGAGCCAAGGGCCATTCCATTGCACTTTACGGGGCGGGCCTATGGGGACACAAAAACACGAAAGCCCTCCAAGTAGCTGAGAACATCTTCACGAGATTCCTACTTGCGGTCCCAAAAAGAGTCTACACCTTTGCCTGCCACGCAGAATTGGGATTGCCACATATTGAGGACTTGGCCAAAATTGAACCCGTACTTCTTTGGCGCTGAATATGGGTGTCAACAAAAAACACCCTCACCAAAGATATTATTACGGACTGTATGACCCTAGATGGTGTTGAAAAAATAGACTGGTTATTATACGTCAAAAAACTTTTCACTGACTTAGGAATGGCTGAGTATTACCATAATCCTGAAACCATCGCTGAAATCTCAAAAAAAGAACTAAAGGCAAAGGCGCTGAGCCATTTTGAAGAGTTACGTATTACTGTGGAGATTAAGAAACCATCTGTACAGCACTCCTTAGCGGTCATGACCACCCTGGAAATGGAACCATACTTAACCTATGTTGATTCGCAGTTTGAACGATTCTTACTAGCGAGATTTAGGCTGAACATTTTCCACAGGATTGTAGCCTTTCCCAATAGAAACAGTTGGGAAGAAAGTTTCATTGCCTGCCCATGCGATGAACTATCTGAGCAGTCAACAATTCATACCGTACTGTTTGGTAAATTTTATTCTGCACACCGCAAACTTTGGCTAACCCCCTTGCTCCGATCCTCAGACTTTAGAAGGTGTCGTCCTGCTATGCTGTGGCTGCAATTTTTAAGCTCTGAACATGTATGTAAAGTTGTAAGCACTTTCCTAAAATGTATTTTTAAGCATAGGTTAAACCTTCAAAATAATAATCTCTAATCCTTCTGATAAAGTAACGGTGATATAAATTTTAAATAAATTGAATATGTATTAGTAATGTTAAAATGTATGAATGCTTTTATGTTTTTTTTGTAAAACTGAAACCGAATAAAGATTTTACTACTACTACTGCTTTTGTAAGAGAGCTCCTTTTGTTACCTGTTGTTTATAAGTCAAAATCCTAACATAGACCATTGAGCTATTAACTGTCATCAAAGAGCTGCATGCAAACTGCAAGGTATATATTAGAGCTATATGTTTTTGCCCAGTCTTTCATTATCCTAACCTTACCAGAACAGTTAATTTGGTTAGAAAACAATTCTTATTATTAAAAAGAACCCCTAATAATTATGTTATGTTTTAAATTCTGAATTTTCGAGTATAAGGACTCTTAAACTATATTGCCTACCAGTACCGATGACATGTCACGCCTACACTACATCTTGTTGTCCTGTCTAATGTAATATTTCCTGTACACTGATTTACACACATATGATTGTCTCTGTGCAATGTGTGTGTGATGTACAGTGTTCTGACACCTTACACTGTTATGAGTGGCACTATAAAGCTAAATTAATCTGAGAGACAGTGGTTACGGAGACTTGAGGGGCACTGTTAAGGGAGGCTGGTGAGGAAATATGTGGCAAAGGTTGTCATTAGGGGGGGCACCAACAAACATTGTTGCACAGGGCGCCACCCTGACTGCAGGACCACTGCAAGCTTCTTTCAAAGACATGGAACAAGTGTGGTACGGGGTAGCACTTTTAGACTAAGCTTTTTCAGCGGGATTACAACCAGACATTTTGCTTTTTCACCTCCTGTATTGAGCTTGTTTTTGTTTGTTTTAGGACTCTTGGCACTTTACCACTGGTATTCAGTGCTAAAGTGCATATGCTTTCCATGAAATTGTGTTTATGGTTTGGTGTTTCCATGATTGGCTTATTCGATTTACTAATAAGTACCTAGTAATGTGCCCATGTGCGCACGGGGCTTATAAATCAAATGCTGCTAGTGGGCCTGCAGCACTGATTGTGACACCCACCCAAGTAGCCTTTCGAAGTGTTTTCAAACCTGCCTCTGTAGTGTCTGCACACAGTTTTTAACTGCCTTGTCGACCTGGCAAGTGCACTCACTTCCCTTTTCTTCCAACTAAATCACCCCTAAGATAGTCCCAAGGTAGCCACGTGGGCAGGGTGAAGTGTATCTAAAAGGTAGGTTATGTAGTGGTGTATTTTTGCATGTTCTAATAGTGAAATACAGTGTATGTCGTTTTTACTGTTGAAAAGCTATTTATCACATAGGTTAACATGGGAGCTGCTTGGTAACGCTTTAAAAAGGTAGCTTGCAAGTGGTAACTGATAGAAAAATTTAGTTTAGTGTTCCTGAACTCAGGATTCAAAAATATATCTTTTAGTAAAGGTGATTTTTATATTATGTGTTTGAAAATACCACTTTCAGAAAGTGGGTATTTTCTTGACTAACCATCCTGTGTGCATCTGCCTTTTGTGTATTCCCTGTCTGGGTTTAGAGTGACAGGAGCAGGGAATATGCATTCACGCTAGAAAGACACCAGGGGGGTTGAGGGTGTTCTGCCTTTCCTGGGTGACTCATAACCAGGCTGAATAGACCTGGCTGCATTTAGAGTAGTGGGAGGAGTTGTTGCCTGCACCTGAATGGTCTCTCACAAAGCTGTCTCCACTTCCTTTGGTGAACCTGACCTGTGCCAGGCCGAACTGGTGTGTACCAGATTAACTTTGTTTGTACCAACTTCAAAGGAAAATGTGTTATAAATATTGGGACACTGACCCCAGAACTTTGGATTACTGCTAGACTAAAACAACTGCCAGGAAGAAAGCCTATAAGAGATGAGGAGAGACTACAACTTTACTGTGTGCTTTGCTGGGTTGGCCTTCAGTTGCTGCTTCTGTCTTGGGCAGGAAAAGGACTGAACTATTCTTTCTGCATTCCAAGTATCTCGAAGGGCTTGATGTACAGCTGTCCTCTTGTTGGAAGTCTCAGGGAAATCAAAGATTTCAACTTGTTCTGGGTACCGGCTTCTGGAACTAGATGTTTCAGCTGCCAAAGAGAAAAAAGGCAACCAGACACCTTCAACAATGCCGCTGCTAGCTCCTTGACTTGAAGGTACTGCACTCTGCACCGCTTTGCTTCAAACCACCACTTTGGTATCCCCTACGACACTGCAACACCATCACTGAGTCCGCTGCCTGCCCCGTGACACACCACAGCCCTTGTATCACCACCGCAGCAAGCTGACATCAACACCACTGGTAGCACCATGGTCTGGAGCACCGCTCGAAGTTACACAATGGGGAGGTGGAGAGGTGTGCTGCAGCGGCCAGGGAAGCTGACTTCGGAGCACAGGGTTCATGGTTCGATCCCTGGCTCCAGCGGCAGCTCAGCTCAGCAACATGTGACTTCTGGCAATAGCTCACTTAATTTCCACGACAGCCCCCAGCACCATGAGACCCATAAGGGTGAGTAGTTTACTCTTTACAAATACATTTACACAATGCACTTCCTCGTCCGACACCTTAGCCTTGGCCCGCCAGCGCCATCGACTCCACTGCCTGCATCGCGACCTGTGGGACCCACACGCCCCATTGCCCCATCTCGCAGTGCAACCTTGGATCTACCGACGACAGCGCTTCAGCAAGAATGACACAGCTGTCTGCACCGTGACCTGTCAGCACCACAACAAGCACCGCCTCAATTCACACAGCAGCCCTGGTCTTACGGATGCTGATGGACAACTGTCACTAAGCTGCTTCCTGCACGGCGACCTGAGAGCACCGCATGTCGCACTGCTCTGCTCCATTTCACACCCCAGTTCCGATGCTTGGAGATGCTGGCGCTCCTGACTTTAAACTCAAGGAGGTCGTAGAGCAACGCATGTGACTTCAAGGGCTCCACGACTCCTCCACTGACTCCCGGAACTGATGCATGTCAACACTGCTTCTCCAGAGCTCACCGCAAGGTCCAACACCCTGCATCTCAAGAGGTGCTTTTTTATAGGTCTCTCCAGCACCCTAGCTGGCTCCCGACCCTGAGGTCGGCCACAACTGTTGGATTTGTTTGCTCATGATGCTGTGATAGCCGTGAAGCTATCAACTTCAATGAACTTTATATAAAGTCTATTTTTGCTTTATTGGTAGGTACTGTGGATTACAGTATGTTGGATTTTTATCATTTTAATCTTGTGTTGCACAGATAAATATTGGGTATTTTTTTAAAAACTGCGTGTCGTACATTTGTAGTGTTTTCACTGTATTACTGCTGGTTATGTGCAAATGCTTTACACACTGCCTTTGAGATAAGACTAACTGCTCATGCCATGATCCCAGGGGGTGAGCAGTGGTTATTTCAGAAGTGTGACTCCCATATCCTGACTAGAGTGGTGGAATGTGCCTGGCTTGGGGGCATACCCTAGACAGCCAGAAACCCCATTTCTAACAAGCACCATGAAACAACATTCAATGAATAAACAACATTTCAGATTTAGTACAAGTGAAAGCACTGGGGATGTATGAGTACAAGCTTGACTCATAGCAAGATTTTCTCTCACAAAACAGGGACAGCACCTGGCAGGAGTACATGCTTCCCCCACACCAATAGAACACATACCGGTCAGAAACTATGCAACCTTCGCTCCCATTCACAGAACATGAGCAACATCTGCAGCAGTAATCCTAGCCTATGTGTAAACATACACGCAATTTGCAGCAGTTGGCAGCAGAATAGGTTACCCTCACACACAGCACAGGTACAAGATGGTCTGCAGCAGTGTAAGCTAATATATCCTCAAATATAAAACATGTGTGACATTACCGCTAGTGTGACACAAAACAGGTGTAACACTGACAGCCGCACATACACTTATTTCAGGCACAGAAGACATAGAGTTAAGTATAGAGGCTGGTGAGCTATCGAAGACTTGAGCCAGATGCCAGGCTATGGTTCTGCTTGACGTCCTCTTGAGCCCTCAAGCCCAAAATGAGCTGAGATTTCATGTGGCTTTTGCCCGCTGGCCTCGCTTTATCTATCAAGCATCAAGAATTAAAGAATAAGCTTAAACTTTGACCTCAAACTGGAGTGAGAAAGGGATACCAATCTAGTGACTGAATTACACAATGTGAAATTAGAAAACCTGGGATCAATCCTGGTTTTGCCACTTGTCTAAATTGTGTGAACCTATGCAATCATTTTGTTTTATATTGCCTCCTATTTATTTCATTATTGCATATGAGAAAACCTTGAAATAAGTGAGGATGTGTGCTGTACATAAATGTCTCTGTGTTTGATTTAAAGGACTATAATGTTATTTTGTGTAGAATAACAGTATAGCCCTATATAGGGTGCACATGACAACTGACTCGCCTCTTAGTTCACCAATGAAATTGTTGTCACGATGGCGAATAGGTGCATGAATGTTGCTAAGTTCATGTTTGAAAACTATCACTTTTAATAAATGTCTCTCAAAGTAGTGAGATAACCTGATAAATACTGATAGATACGGTTAAATACTAGATGAAAATAAATGTTATTGGGATTTGAAGACACTTTATCATGTTTTTACATAATGTCTGTTAAACGATTTTCATGCCAAGTGCTCCCAATGCTCTGCTCATGCCTGGCCTCATGGGGTCAAAACCAACTGCTAGTTACAAGGTTCAGCTCTCCCTGTTAATTTATTTACTCACCCATCTCTACTACAGTAAAGTGTATAACAGTTACTCTAGTTCTTTCTCTCGAAGTATCTCACTCTGGGGAGCAACATCCTGGTTTCTGAGATTATGGCCAGTTTCCATGGGTCTCAGAAGGATAACTGTTCCTACTTTGGTTTTAATAAGGAAGAATTGCGCATTAGCAGCCCCAAGTACTTGTTTTAAAGTTAACTTAGAACAAAACTAAACAAAAAAGCTCAAATAATTCATTTTCACCATTCTAGCACTTTGTCTTAAGTAAATTTATGTTATTTTACTAACCACCATTGTCTGTCTTCCACCCATCAGGCTGATCACAGTGATTACTGTGACTGTCTTGTCTTCAGAAGCCACACAGCAGCAAAGCTCATTACATCTTCTTTTAACTTTGATGGTGGCAATCTGCTAGGGCCGAATGGCACAAGTTGCTCTTGCAAAAGTGGGCATGCGCACAGCTCGGTAATTCAGTGGGCATACAATGAGTCCTTCACAGAGCCCCTGCAGGTGCTTCTGTGAATTTTGCTGCTTGGAGTCAGACTGCTTCGGCTGAGGGAACCAGCGGAGCTATCAGCAAGCTCCCAATGCTGTAAGAGCTTCTGTGGCATTAGTAGGCAGTAGTGCTAGACCAATTTTCCGACTGGGGGTTCCGCCATCAATATTACATCACTGAACTCATAGAGATCTAGAAATATCCAAGCTCCACACGATTGTTTAAAAAGACACGCCCATTCAACATGAGACTGGTAAGCCTGTGGTTTGTAGCTGCTGTTACATTTAGGAGTACACAGTTACAAATATGACAATGCAGCATGGTGTGGTAGGAGAGTGTAATTTACAGACAGTACATTGTCCATTGAACTAACCACTAAATTTGCACAGTAATTCTATTTTACTGACAAACTATATAGCACAGAAATGATAATGTGTGGAAACATTTGTCATTTGCACATCATCAAGTAGAGTGTCTTGATTTGTTTTGATCCAATTAAAATCTTTGTTTTGATCACACCTCACAATCAGAAAAAACTGTGCTTCACTAATTGTTTATTTATTGTGAAATATTTGTACAGTTCTTTTATAGGTCTTGAAATGTTGTTGTGTTAGAAATAAATAACACGTTACACCATTAGAAATAAATAACACGTTACACCATTTCCTTTCACATCAGCAAGATTATCACAATGTTCACTTTAACAAATCCTCCTATTTTGCAGTAAGAAAATGAAAAGTAAACACTAGTTACTGTGTTAAAAGAATAAGCAGCAATTTGTCAGAACTATCTTTGAATGCATGGCAAATTTAAAGTCATCTTTAAAGCTCGGTCACCTTCCGAACTTCATAATTGTTATTTTGGGGGTGCTGCAACAACCCTATGCACCTCTACTTCCAACGCCTCTACTAGTTGGTACCTTCGTAGGGGTCGCAGGTTTATTGTAGTTGGGCCCGTTGCATTTCACTTGCTGCGACACCGATAGCTATGCCCCTGGAACAGCAGTAAAGAAATGCATAGTGAAAAATTCCCATTTCCACATTTCCCTGTGATCATAAACATGCCACTCTTCATACACATGCCACTCTTCACATTCCACTACGTCGTCGGACACTTTGAACCAAGAATCAATACACAAGCTATCAGTTGGCATGCATAATTCACGGAGTGCTGCATAGGCAAGGTGAGGTGCCTATTGGGGTGCAATAACTAAGTAAAGTAAATCTTTATTTTGCACAATTAATTAAAATCATTGCCATCACACCTCAGACGAGAGGCCCAGATGTTGCTTGGAGAGGGTGAGAATGTAACACATGATGGGGTGCCTGCTCATGACTGATTTCCTGAATGATGTTAGGGATCGTAATATCAACTTATCTCCTAAGAGATGTATACTAGGGTTTTATCCCCGTCTGGCCAAAAAGAAACTGACATTTTGATTTATTGACCTAGCGCTGATACTAGTAAAATGCTGCAATGCAATGCACTGGAAAGGTTTACAGGACTATAAATTGGAAGATGGAAAGCGGATCTCCTACAGTGGGTGGAGTACAAGGGTGTCACTCAGTGGTGGCTAGTGACATTTGAAAGTGGTGAGGCGTAAAATGATTACTGTACTGCACTGCGGCGAGCAAGCATAAGAAGTGAGCCCGAACAACCGACAAGGGGCTCGGGGGGTTCTTCCCCAGCGAACATTTTGAAAAAAGTGGATAAATGGTGCATTTTCAAGCACATTTGAGGAATTAGGAAGGTTAATGAAGCAATACGATTGAGTTATTTATCATTTAAGAAATTGCCAATATTTATAAGCTATAGAGGACAATCTTTGCATATGCTGATGTTATCATTTGCCCATATTAACTTTTGAACACACTGAGAAACTTGTAATGGTTTTAACTAAACAAAAAATACATTCATTGACTGTGCAGTGAAACGTACAAACAAAACAGGCATCACGCAGAGAGAATGTTGTGGTAAAACAGATATCAGATAATTAAATTATTTTATAGATCAGTTCTTTGTATTTGCATTGTGCAAATTAGTTTCTCGACTATCCAATACATAAATCATTTAAACTGAGGAGTGAGTGGTGTGTGTGGGTGTGGGTGTGGGTGTGTGCGTTTGTGTATACACATATAGTAAAGGATGCATAGCAATGAGGTTTCTGTGTCTACAGTTCACTCCTGATTTCAGAACTTTCTCCAACTTTTTCGAATTTACCTTGTGTTAACTATCACTAGAGAAATTGCAGATGATTTCATATATAACATCATCAGGGGAAACGTGTTTTGAATAATGAAATGCACAACACGATAAACAGAACCCTGTGCACTCACCAAGCACTGCATAGATATGCCATATATTTGGGTAACATGTTAACAACACATGCATGCCAATTAGAATCTGAGTTGCATATGCACACCACCAAACAGCATACATTAGACAGACCATCACAAACAGGCCCAAAACAGCACCCCTATGCCACCTGGGTGGGCATTTCCATGTTCACCACTGCACTGCCACCAAAATACGCCGCTTAACTGCTGACAATATCAGACTTTAGGAGAGATTAGTTCTTGGTTCCACCTCATGCTTCTTCCCCCTCCCCCGTACTTTCTGCCTCTTGCCTCTTTTCATTCCTTCTTGCTCCATTTTCTTTGCTATATGTCGGTGTTTTCCAATCTTTCTCCTCCTTCTTAAACCCTTTTTGCCATTCTCTCTCTTGCTCTGGAAGAAAGTCAGATGATGAAAAATAAATTCCAGTCCTGAAAAATTAGTACTGGTGCCAACACCGGCCCAAATTAAGCACTAGCCTACAGACCGCACACGTCTTAAAAAACTGGTCTGCAGTGAGTGGAAACCTTTTGAAAGTCATACTATCAAAAGGCGTCATAATGCTAATTAACAATAACACTCTGCGCTACACACATGTGAATAAACTGTAACTTTGATAATCGGTTCAAATGAAAAAACATCAGTGATACTCGCAGTGACAAATCTGAGGGATGCGGAGCAAACAGGTGAGAATTTGGCAAAAGGTTTGCACCCAAAACACAACTCTTGCACATGGGCATGCAACTGGAGAGTCGAGTGGTGTTTCTGAAAAACACAAATGTACAAGCAATGACCTCGGTCTGACTTCAAGTCGCCTGCAAACTTGGTGTTCTGGGGACAGGCAAATAAATAAAACTTACCTGACCGGCGGTGACCGGGTTCCGTGCCTCCCCTGCTCCTGGACAGGAACAGGCATGCACCCTCCCCTGTTGTATGCCAATCACAACGCTACAATGGCAGCGTTGTGATTGGTGCAGAGTCCCAGACGGCGCCTGTAGGGAGGCCATTTTCTCTATGTAGGCTGCATGCTGACCAAACAGTCAGGGCACTCAGAGTTGTGCAAGCCACTCCTCCCTGACCCGCCCACCCGCATGCCCCCAACCAGGCATACCCCTGCCTTCTGCTTTCTCACAGCGCGAAAAGCAGAAAATAAAATGGTATTTAAAATACCATTTTATTTTCTGCTTCTCACACTGCGAGAAAGCAGTAGGGCAGCGCTCCAACATCCTAATGGAGCGGCCGCCACACTCTCCTCAGAGATGTTAGAAAGAGCAGGGGAGCTCTAGACTTTGCCAGGTAGAACCACCTTTAGTGCTGGTGCCACAATCTTTTTTGATGCCCAGCCTCCCATTGCACCCCTCCCCCCCCCACCATGATCTACTCCTCAGATTCCCTATCACGGTCATAGATTAACAAGGATACTCATGATGGTGCTTAAAGCTGTTCATAGGTAGGCACGTGGGCTTTGGTGCGACACTATGCCCAAGATATAACACTAGCTCTTGTTTTACAGTGCCGAACGTGTATCATCGACAAAAAAAACATCGGTAACAACATATAAAAGAGAGAAAAAGACCCCTCTCAACCCAATCCCAACAAAGTATAATCCTGGGGGATGGGGAGTGTGGGATTTCACGAAGTTCAAGCTTTTTGACAAACATAATTTTGTATTCTGGGTTCTTAGATTTTCAGTTGTAAAACTACAGCATGGGCTGGAAAAGGCCTTAAAAGAATCTGGAATTCGTGAGGTGGAGGCTGGTTGCAGCTATACCCTGGAAGCATCGCCAAGTCCTTGAGTAGAGCGATGCAGTCTGGTAATGTGTGCACTAACTGTCCTGCCATTTAATAGGGCATGGGGCGACTTTGCTTAAAACGCATCACCCCCCGAGCAGGAGCCTATCTTCAAACTGCTGCACTACACTGAGCATGCGCAGCATACCTATGGTTTGTGAATGTGAGTGAGGGGCAACGCTCCCCTCTCACATGCGCAGACCATCTTCGGAACTCCTGCTCGTCTCTGCCTGTGTGCGCTGTGCGTGAACTGGGCACTATCACAAGTGAAGTGCACAGGCGGCCCGGAAATGTAAACAGACGAATTGTAAACTGTCAATTTGTCTGCTTACATTTCTGTTCTTCTGTTGCCCGATTCTTTTGGGGGGCGCTGCCCCAACGCCCCTATGGACCAGCCGCCCCTGGAAATGTTTGCTTTACTAATCCACTCAGCTATCCACCTAAAATACAGATCCGTTCTTTGCAGCATGCAGATTAACCCACTGAGCTACTATTTGAAGAGTGAACGATGCCTCTAGACAAAACTCTGAAATTTCTCTCTTGCAGGAACATTAATCTCTAGAGTTTTAGACATGTCTATTGCGGTCTAAAAGCTGAAGTGCAAGGAACTCTGCAGCAGATGCTTTTAAACGTGTTACTGCTACACAAGGCACCGACCCCTGAGTTCACCCCCCACCTCTCCCCCTAGGTCAGCGCCCAGTGCGGCCGCACTGTTCGCACTGATAGAGAGGATGATATAGGAGAATGAGCAGGTGCCCCCGCGCCTAGCGGTGGGCCGCCGTTAGTAGCGCCACGGGGCTGAGCCGCCTCTGGGGGTTTGGCCCTGAGAAGAGGGTCTGGATAAAGAAGGGCTGGACAAACTGATGTCATTAGGAAGAAACAAAACTTAGCGGGTTATATAAGGGAGGCCTACCTAATCTCGGGTATATAATCTTGCCGGGACCTTGCATACATCTTCGCTGCCCAGTCTATCGACAGAGTCCTGGGACAGACAACCCCGTGCGCCCCGACCAGGCGTGTCAGACCACACCGTGCGTGCAGGCGCCCTGAAACCGGCATTTTCTTTCTCCACTTTCCTCTTACGAGAGGCTTGACTCCACAGGGACACAAGAGGGGGAGGGGACAGATGTTTTTGATCTGGGATTAAACTGCAAAGATCAATATGTCACCTGCATTCGTGCACCGCTGTACTAGTTCTATGGTTACTGGCCGGCTAAGGGCGACCAGCGTCCGACCATTGAATGTTACACTAAGCTGTTCATGGCTTCTTTTGAGAACGGTTCGACCCATCCTCCTGCAATGAACAAGATGTACATGATGTAAAAGATTCAATAACAAATGTTTACAACAAAAAGAATTAAAATCATTACCACCGGCACGCCAGTGCACAGTCATTAATAAAACCATCCAAGAAAACTTCAGAATCCACTAATCGATTAAAGGGTATTGCTGCAGCAAACCCAGACTTATTTTCCAGTATTGAATCGCTGATTGGTTTGCGGATCATTGTGAGAAGGTGACAAAGATAATCTACGACTTCGTGTGGGTTGACACCAGGGAGTGTACACTTTACTGCTGAAGTGAGAGAGTGGGACTCAAATGGATCATTTAACTACTCTCACACCCAACAATAAACAAAGAGTGTGTCTTTCGGAAAGGAAGAGTATGTATCGGTGGGTGTCCTCCAAACCACCGAGGGCGTGCCTGCCTCGCACTCTTAATGAGACATGATGTCACCTGCATGAAAAGGTTGCCTTCCCAGCCTCTTCTTCCACATCAGTAGGGCATCCTGGACACCGGGGGAGAGGAGATGCTCGACTTCCTCGCAATGCTAGACAGCTTCTATTTTCTGCCCAGAAATGTCAGCATTGCTTTGTTTACATAAATAAATACCCTTGGAACCCCAGGGTCTCCCAAAGTAGTGGAGTAGTGGTTTTTGGTAACTAAGGTCCCTAGCTCACAGGGAGCATAAGAGCTGGCGAATCTAGAAATCCTGGTGCTAGAAACACGGGAGCTTGGGATCCCGACTAGACCCAAGGACTCAGGGGCGAGAACCAAAAACAAAAGAGCTGCCCGGCTAACTCCTCTCGCGGATATCAGACCAGCTAATCAATTTAGTTTGGAGTATTATACAGCGCCCGCGCCCCATATCTGTGTATGGCTTTCACAGTACATTAGCTTTAGTCAAGGATAGTTTGAATCCAGCCAGAGTTATGAGTCTAATTCTTCTTTCTGACATCAGCAGACTATTATGGGCGAACATTAATGTCAATTGTAACTGAAGACAAGGAACGGTGGGAGGCAAGATTTATATTTGGCACCCAGGAACAACTGTCACAGTGCCATCCCTAAATCAGTATTGCACTCTCTCAGCCACACTCGCTGACGTTCCTGTTTTCAGATTTGCAGTCTATCTACGTGCGTCCTCAACACCATAATGTTAGGAAGTCTCAGATAATGTTAGTTAAATCAATCTCAAGAAGCTGGCAGCAAAGAAAGTGCAAAGGTTCTTGTTCTCACCGTATTTAGAACGGTTTGGAGAGAGACATAGCTCGTTTTGTCTGAGGAATGCAGGTATGAAGAAAGAGGCTCTTCTCAAATGTCCTAGGTAGGCTGGGGTTGGGAAGGGCGCTGATTTGTGACTTGCGGATATTAAGGCTGGTGTAGTTAGATTACATTTCCCACACTAGAATAGGTACTCTAGACATGTACATGTTTATTCTATATCTGTACTCAAGCGATGACAACCCCGAGCAGTGCCCTTGAGCACACCCTCGCATCATTCCCACTGCAGCCTAGGGACGGTAACTCTGTACTGCACTGTACTCCACTCCGCTGTACGTCTAGGCCCGTAGCCAGAGGTTTATTTATAGGGGGGTACGTGGGTATGGTCCTCTGCTATGACCAAACATTAAGGCTGTCTTCTATAGGTGCATTCTTTCCCAAGTGCTGATTGTTCTTCTAAATATTAAGCCTCTGAATAATGTCCTATAAGATCATGGACAGAATATTGAAAGATGAGTGCATATACGGATAGATTTTCTATTCCTAATTCCACATAATCACACCTTGAAGACATATATATGCGCATGGGAACATATATGTGGAGTAAAGATGTAAAATTTATACTTGCCTGACAATATTTTCTTTACAATATTCTATTCTCGATATTGTGTGCAATCAGTATTCTTGTGATTCTATGTGAAAGACTACATGCATTTTTTCAAGGTACGTATTATAACACGCTCAATCAACTTTCCACAATCCTGTCAATTAAATGATATTTAAAGTAGAGGGGTCTAAAGTAGGCTAACTTGCAACTTTGTGTATTTTCTAAACTGCTCT
Organism: Lissotriton vulgaris; assembly: GCF_964263255.1. Taxonomy (NCBI): domain Eukaryota; kingdom Metazoa; phylum Chordata; class Amphibia; order Caudata; family Salamandridae; genus Lissotriton; species Lissotriton vulgaris. Next base: position 502,935,197 of record NC_141687.1, on the reverse strand, counting down.
AACTTTGCAAAATGCAAAATTTATGAAATACTTTTAAAAAAAAAACACTGGCATTAGCTCAGAGCCATGCCTTTCATACATCTTACTTCAGGTGCTGGATGTCCAGCCTACACACTCAAAATTGTTTTGATGGGGGATACCCCAGCTGGGGCATTCTGCTCCAGGAAATCATCACTCCAGGAAGGCCTACAAGGATAAACCTTTCCTCACACAAAGTTAGGAAACATCATCTGCTTCATAAAGTGTGGAGTTTCCTAAATCCACCAAGCTTGTAAGTGAAGTTTTACTTTAACTCACTACTAATTTAGGTTTAACTTTGTTTTATTGATTTTCAGGCAATTGAAAAGGCACATTACATACAGCGGACACTCCCATGTTTCGTCAACTTGCGCCCCCCCCTCCCCCTTCCCCCCGCCCCCCGAGCCAGCCCAGCCACCTCATATCTTTAAAAACCCTGGTATGGTTCTATAGTGAAGTCAGCTGCCAGAACTGGCAGAGTAGGGTACGGGCCCGAACCAGATGAGCAGTATGCAAGGCCTAATAGAATAGAAACTCCCAATAGCCCCCTTCTTTTTTCCCACCCCCCACCCCCGAACCGGTGTGCTGTGTCTATACCTTGTTAGGTTACTATGTGAAGGGACTATTTTGTGCCACATATTAGGTGGCCACTGCTGCCGGCTGAGCGTCAGTGAGTCGAAGAAGTCGAAGGTATTTTGGGTATGACACTTCGTTGAATTCCAATGCTAACAGGGATAGTAGAGGGCACCACATAATGTTAAATGAGTCTGCTGAGTGCGTGAGGTTGGCTTGGATTCTCTCCATTCCGATGATGTACCATAACTTGTGTAGCTGTCTCAAGTGTGTTGGTCGAGTCTGCGTGCCCAATAGAGAGAGGATGTGTTGGACAGCTGCTCCCATTACCAGGCCCATTTGTTTCCCTTTAACTGATTTCAGAGGGTATGTAAGAAAGTTGGGAAGCCCCAGCAATGTGTAGGCTGGGAAGCGAGGTATTTCTGCCTCAAATTGTTGGTCGATGTCGTCTAAGACAGCAGTCCAGTAACCCGTCAATTCCTTGCAGTTCCATAGTAAGTGAGTCAGCATTCCCTCTTCGTCACAGCCCCGCCAGCACGTCAGGCTGCAGTCAGGATTTCCTCTATTCAGTCTGACAGGTGTCAAGTAACAGTAGGTTGCCTCTTTAACCGCCGCTTCCCTACTTGTTGTATTCCGGGCCATATGGTTTGCCCTAAAGTAGATATCACGCCATTCCTTCTCCAATGGATCTCTCCCCAGTTCCTGCACCCATTGCTTCTGCCCAGCTGAGTGCTCTGAGGAAGCTGGTGGACAAAGCATTTTTATAGAGTTCAGAGATTAACTTTTTGTCTGAATATTTGGTTATAAGCCATTTCTCATACGACGTTAGTTTTCTACCGACCAATGGGCGCATGTGAGGGTGAAGGAGCCAATGACGAATTTGGAAGCATTGGAATTGTTTCAGTGCCTGTGGCACATCTTAGAACCTGAGAAACCCCTCTAAGTCAAATAGATGTCCTGCTGACTTGCAGTCCAAAGCCCGCCACTGCGAGAACGCCCGCTCTTTTAACCCTGGTGGAAATTCTGGATTGTCGAATAGGGGTGTTAATGGTGAGGGGAAGGAAGTGAATCAGTGTTTAATCACTACTGTGTCCCACACCCACATCACTGTGCGTGTAAGAGGTTTGGTGGTCTATCAGGGCATTTTAGAAAGGGCACCTTCCATGGGGATAGTTTCGCCAGATCCCTATCTTGAAACAACCACCTCTTTTCGGACTCAGGACTGCCCTATTCTACCAAATGTCTAAGTTTCGCCGCCCGAAAGACTTCCAGGAAGTTTGGAACACCTAGACCCCCCTTTGTCAGAGGTACAGTAGGATAAATCTCTGCACTGTCGAGGCGTGCCACCGCCCAGATGAAGTGTTGCACTGCTCCTTGCAGCTTATGAATGGTCCCCACCGGGGGCCATGCCGGGATGGTCTGGAAAATGTACAACACTTTAGGCAAGATGGACATTTTAACGGCAGCAATGCGGCCGAGGAGCGGCAGAGGCTGCTTCTGCCACTGACAAAGATCCCGCTGGATTTGTGAGAGGTGTTTGGCATCGTTTTTTGCGACTGTTTTCTCAATAGAAGGTGCCAGGACTATACCCAAGTATGGGATCGGGGCTTGGGGTTGGAGTTCTCCTTACTCCCTGTGCTCTCCACCGTGTAGGTTCTCATTTAGGCGTAGAGGCTTTCCCCATATCTATTTTAAAGCTGGAAGCATTACCAAAGGAAGTCAGTTCCCAAAAGAAAGCTGGCACCGAACGCCCCGGGTGTCCCCAAAGTCACCAAAATATCGTCCGCATACAGACTGATTGTGTGCCTTTCTCCTCTGAAGGGAATGCCAAGGATATCGGGGTTATCTCGTATCCTTTGTGCTAGGCTCTCCACATGGAGCGCAAAAAGGAGAGGCGACATTGGGCATCCTTGCCTCGTGCCCCATTGGATGTCGAAAGGCTGTGAGATTGTCCCGTTGACCCATGTCTGAGCTCTGGACTTGTCATAGCAACTCGCCGCCCAGGCCCTGAACCGGTCTCCGATGCCAAAATGCGCCAGAGTTTTGTCCAAGAAGCCCCAGTCGACTCTATTGAATGCTTTTTCGGCATGGATTGACAACAGCAGGGGGTTCATCTTGGTACAGTGGGCTTTGACAATTAGATGCATGATGCGTTTCGTGTTATTACTGCTTTGTCGGTTTGGTATAAAGCTCACTACTAATTTAAAATAACTTTGCAAAAAGCTTGGAACATGTTGAACATTTTGGGAAATTAGTGGTGAATAGTGTGTTTTAAACATTTGAGGGATGCACCAATAATGAAAACTAAATAGAATTTAAATGTCATTTTACGGGGGAAGTTGTGACGGTCTCACAATGAATTTGTCTCTAGTGTTGTGACAATAGATGGATAGTACAATTCCATTTGATCGAGAGCACCAGCCAAAACTCCAAGGACCTAAATTAGGCTCCCCCAATGGCATACACACCAAATAGTTACAAGAATGTTTGTGAAAGGTATTGCACAAAAGGAGACCCTTGTTAGATATCAACCAGCACGACAGGTGAAAATGGTAAAGCGTATGTGATTGTGTGGGTCCAGGATAGGTCCATTTGAGCCTTCTGGCCTTGTTGATGACAGTAGTTCCATCTCCAGTTAGAGGAGCCATAGATGGTCAGGTAGCATCACCGCCTCTAAAGCTCTAAGTGGTGGTTTCATGGTTTGCATCTAGGATCCTGCTCTAAGATCTTCATTTGATGCTGCTCGCATGGTACCTGCCATTTAGATGCTACAGAGTCCTCCACTTCTGGAAAGTTGGACAAATTCCATCTTTCACTTGCAGTAGACTTCTTGCATAAAATCTTCAAGGTGGCACAGTCTATATGTCTAACATTACTTGGACGAGCACACACTTTCTTTTCTGAGTTTTGAATGTAAATGCATGGACACCTGCCATGTGTAATAGAAATAGAGGGGAGGAATTGGTTGGCAGTATTACAGGTGCAGTCAAAAGTCAAGCTTCACTTTATGAAACAGTTAAGAGAATGCCATATTTCAATGTATAATAGAAAACTAAATCACCTCACAATAGAACTTGGACAACCCAGCATGTAGGTTGTACTTTTCAGCGACTATATCAGCAAATGCAGACTTGGCTGATATGCATTAAAAAAGTTGGTGGCAGCACTTCTCACCAGAGCATATAGTAAGAAATAGCCAGGGGATGCCATTGTAAAGCAATATGAAAAAAAGCAATATGGATCAAGTAACAAAGTAGGCTCCTCCACTGTATGCCATTTCATTCTATGCCATTCCACTCCACAGCACTCCACTCGACAGCACTGTTTTTACTCCATTTCACTGTACACCCCTCCACTCTACCTTATTCCATTCTGCTCTAGGCCACTCCACTGTACACTACTGTACATCACTCTAATGTACACCCCTTCACTCAATCCAATTCTACTCTATGCCACTCTGCTGTACACCACTCCACTGTTAACTACTGTTCGCCACTTCACTCCATGCCATTCTGCTCTATACTATTCCACTTTACACCACTTGGCTCTATACCACTCTGCACCACTACTGTACTCTGTCACTCCACTTTGCGCCTCTCTACTATATGCCATTCCACTCTATGGAACTCCACTTTACATCTCTCCACTCTATTCTATCCCATTGTATGCCACTAGTCTCTTTGCCACTCGACTCAATGATTTTCCATTGTATGCCACTCGACTCTATGCCACTCTAATCAATGATATTTTATTCGATGCCACTCTACTGTATGCCACTCTACTATACGTCCCTCCACTCTATGCTATTGCTCTGTACATCACTTCACTCTGCATCACTACACTCTACACCACTCCACTCTGCGCCACTCTGTGCTATTGTACTCTATAACTGAAATAGGATGAGGCTAGAGCGCACTGCTTCCTTTTTTAATGAAATGTTCTTACTTTCGCTTGTGACCTTTTTCTGTTAAGCGTGCAGTCAAGGCGGCGCCTCTTGCCTGTAGGCACCCAATGAACAATCCAACAAGTAGTGCTTCCCACTGACAAAGTAGAAGCATTCCATGACGCACAGCTGTGAAATCCTACTGGGAATGACCTAGAGTTCCTCTAAAGTTTATAAATGCACACATTTTCAATGTTCATGTGTCTCTTTATTTGTCAAAGAAGTATTCTTTTGATTAAGTTCATCAAATTCATCATTTAGAATGCATTTTAATCGTACTAAAGTCCAATGCATTTCGGTCATTTAGACCTTCATCTGGGACCACATGAGCTGAAACAAGGTATAACAAAATGCCATGTCAGAAAAATAATAAGGAATAATATCAGATAAGTACATGCTGTTCATTTATGTAATACTGTTTGTAGTGACTTTCTGTGCATCTCACCCAAGTGCAAAACCAGCTTTAGTGTTTTTGTGACATAATATTGCAAAAATGCCCATTCGGGCACTCACATTTGTTGTCCTTGATAACGTTTTACACTGTAGCTATATTAGCGAAACTGTCAAGGAAAGCGTAAGAACAACTTTGATATAGAGCCTCCTTTTGCGTACATGATAGTCAAAAGAAACTCGTTTAAGTGCATCATTGTGTTGATTTTAACTCACTTTCTCGACGCATTGAACAGCGTCTCTTCTCTCCTGCTCTCGGTCAAAAACCGCAGTCGGCAATCTCCCGGCATTCGCGAGAAGCCGGTCCAATCACCCATATTATAACTCAATGTGCGGTAAACGTTACTCTAACTGTCATTCTGATTGGATGATTCCCGGTCACGTGAGCGGGATTTCTGCCAATCATACGCGTCTCTAATACAAATAGCTGTCAATAAAGCTTTCTAATGTAAATCATGATATAAAAACATGTCGTACACATCCTCTCACTCGATGCTATTACCATAGATGAACTAGTGGCATTATAAAATGAAACATAAAAATAAAGATGAGTTAAAAACATTCATCATCATCAGCACGATGTGACAATGTAGCCAAAGAAATGAAATAACAAAATACTTTACAAGTAGATGGCTACTACATCCACCAGTGTGGGTAAGGCAGAGCACAGCTGTTCTTCTATACATCTATCATGCGTGTTCATAAATAGCACATAAATTCTACCCAATCATTGAGTCCAAAGGGCTTATGAGTATTCAGCAGATACATCCAACTGTTCTCCCTCTGAAGGAGAAACCTGTTATTGTCCCGACCTTCTATTTTTTCCATTACTTCCAGGATGGTAAATTGAAGTTGTGAGACGTTATGCTTAGCTTCATTGAAATGCAACGCTATTGTGGATTTGACGTTTGCAGTTCTTATGTTAGATTTATGTTCATTTAGTCGTGTTTTTATTTTTCGGGTTGTCTTTCCTACGTAAGCCTTTCCGCATGGACATTTTAACATGTAGATGGCGTTGGCCGTGTCACAGGTTGCATTAACACGTAGCTTTATGTTATGTCCCTTCATTGGGTGTGTGATCGTATTTCCTCTTATAATATTGTTGCAGTGTCCACATTGGAGGCACGGTCTTGTTCCTCGGTAAGTGTCATCTTTAGATCTTTTTTGTTTCAATAGTTCTCCTAGATTTTTGCCCCTGGTAAAGGCAAAAATAGGCTGTTGTTCAAAGCTAGGTTCGAAGTCAACTTCTGCTCGTAGGATACTCCAATGAGTCCGTATGATTCTTTTGAATTTATAACTCATGGTTGAATATTTTGATACAACTGTCATTCTTTCTTGTTTGGTCTTGATACGTGTCTTCAACAGTTCTGCCCTTGGAATGTTTTTGACCGTTTCAATAGATTGATCAATAAGAGTATTTGGATATCCTCTCCTTAGGAATCTATCACCCATAACTCTCAAGGTGTTATCCACTTTACTTGTCTCCGAGGTAATTCTTTTCGCTCTCATCATCTGAGATGTAGGTAGATTCTTTTTTAGTAAATCTTGATGAAAACTTTGAAAATGAACAGTGTTGTTCCTGTCGGTCGCTTTTCTGTGCATTTCTGTTTGTATTTTACCTTCCTGTAAATTGACCCGGACGTCCGAAAACGTTATAGTGGACTTGGAGGTTTCCCAAGTGAGTTGTATTCTTTCGTTTTTCAGGTTCAATTCAGTTAGTGCAATTTGTAACGTGTCTTCCGTGTTCTTCCATATCAAAAATATGTTGTCTATATACCGTACTATTATTTTCAGATTGTCAGTCCATGTAGGATTGTTCAGTATGTGCTCTTCCTCATATGCCTTGTAGTATATATTAGCATATACAGGGGCTGCGCAATTGCCCATAGATGTCCCAACTAGTTGTTGGTACCACTCATTGTTTGCCATAAAGTAGCTGTGATATAGCGTGAAAATTGTCAGTTCCATAAGAAAGATCTGCATGGGTTCATCATAATCAGTTGATAGGATGGCTTGTTCCATTGCTTCGATGCCTGCTCCATGGGGTATCGAAGTATATAATGACTTCACGTCAGCTGTACACAGAATCAGTTCCTCATTTGCTACAAGCTCCAACTGGTTTAGCCTTGTCAAAAAATCGGTGGAGTCTCTGATGTATGTCATCATGTTTTGTACTGAGGGTTGCATATATTTGCCAATGAATTGACCTGTAGCTTCATGTATGCTGTTTCTCGTGGATACAATAGGACGTAGTGGAGGGTCCCATAAATTTTTATGAACCTTCGGTATCACGTAGAACGTCGTGCTACTGGGATTCTCCTTCAGCAAGAATCTATTGGTTTTGTCGCTGATGGTACCATTTTCCTTCGCTCTATTAATTAGTTCAGTCAACTTCTTGGTGTATTCTTTAGTGGGATTTGCATTCAATTTCACATAGGTATTGGAGTCAGCTAGATGTTCTTCAATTTTTTGTTGATACATAGTGGCATTCATTATCACAAGGTCTCCGCCTTTATCTGCTTTGGTACACACTATCTCTTTGTTACCAGCAAGTTTTTTCAAAGTATCCAGGTCTTTATTGGTCGGGTTTCTGCATGGTTTTTTCTCAAATTTTATTTTATTTAAATCTTGTTTGACCATGGTCTCAAATAAGTCGAGTGTTTTGTGACTCAAAGGTGCCATAAAAGTGCTTCTGGCTCGTAATCCTTTAAGCTGATCCTGTTCTGTTGTCAAGGGTTTACCCACTACATGATCGAAGAAATAACGTGATTCAGAAAAGGGGGTGGTGATGAACAGAGTGTCTGAATTAAGCAGACCACTCTTACCCAGTCCAAAGATCAGGGCTTGATCCATCACCTTTATTTATCTCACTGCACCATCCCAGCTCAGAACCTGGCTATATGCAAATCAGTCTGTCCCTGGCCCAGTGCATAATGGGAACAGGGCAGACTAAACTACCAAGCCAATTCTTCACCAGAAAGGAGACAAGCTACCGGAGACCGGTTTCTGGCATTTCAGCCGTCTTCGGCCCGGCTTGCTTGAATCCTGATGGTGCAGTGAGAAAGGGACTCATGTCTGAGTATACCCTGCCACACCTATAGTGGCCAAAAACGATTCAGAAAAGGGGGTGGTGATGAACAGAGTGTCTGAATTAAGCAGACCACTCTTACCCAGTCCAAAGATCAGGGCTTGATCCATCACCGTTATTTATCTCACTGCACCATCCCAGCTCAGAACCTGGCTATATGCAAATCAGTCTGTCCCTGGCCCAGTGCATCATGGGAACAGGGCAGACTAAACTACCAAGCCAATTCTTCACCAGAAAGGAGACAAGCTACCGGGGACCGGTTTCTGGCATTTCAGCCGTCTTCGGCCCGGCTTGCTTGAATCCTGATGGTGCAGTGAGAAAGGGACTCATGTCTGAGTATACCCTGCCACACCTATAGTGGCCAAAAACGATTCAGAAAAGGGGGTGGTGATGAACAGAGTGTCTGAATTAAGCAGACCACTCTTACCCAGTCCAAAGATCAGGGCTTGATCCATCACCGTTATTTATCTCACTGCACCATCCCAGCTCAGAACCTGGCTATATGCAAATCAGTCTGTCCCTGGCCCAGTGCATCATGGGAACAGGGCAGACTAAACTACCAAGCCAATTCTTCACCAGAAAGGAGACAAGCTACCGGGGACCGGTTTCTGGCATTTCAGCCGTCTTCGGCCCGGCTTGCTTGAATCCTGATGGTGCAGTGAGAAAGGGACTCATGTCTGAGTATACCCTGCCACACCTATAGTGGCCAAAAACGATTCAGAAAAGGGGGTGGTGATGAACAGAGTGTCTGAATTAAGCAGAACACTCTTACCCAGTCCAAAGATCAGGGCTTGATCCATCACCGTTATTTATCTCACTGCACCATCCCAGCTCAGAACCTGGCTATATGCAAATCAGTCTGTCCCTGGCCCAGTGCATCATGGGAACAGGGCAGACTAAACTACCAAGCCAATTCTTCACCAGAAAGGAGACAAGCTACCGGGGACCGGTTTCTGGCATTTCAGCCGTCTTCGGCCCGGCTTGCTTGAATCCTGATGGTACAGTGAGAAAGGGACTCATGTCTGAGTATACCCTGCCACACCTATAGTGGCCAAAAACGATTCAGAAAAGGGGGTGGTGATGAACAGAGTGTCTGAATTAAGCAGACCACTCTTACCCAGTCCAAAGATCAGGGCTTGATCCATCACCGTTATTTATCTCACTGCACCATCCCAGCTCAGAACCTGGCTATATGCAAATCAGTCTGTCCCTGGCCCAGTGCATCATGGGAACAGGGCAGACTAAATTACCAAGCCAATTCTTCACCAGAAAGGAGACAAGCTACCGGGGACCGGTTTCTGGCATTTCAGCCGTCTTCGATCCGGCTTGCTTGAATCCTGATGGTGCAGTGAGAAAGGGACTCATGTCTGAGTATACCCTGCCACACCTATAGTGGCCAAAACGATTCAGAAAAGGGGGTGGTGATGAACAGAGTGTCTGAATTAAGCAGACCACTCTTCACCACCCCCTTTTCTGAATCATTTTTGTCCACCATAAGCGTGGAAGGGTATACTCAGATGTGAGTCCCTAGCTCATTGCACCATCAGGATTCAAGCAAGCCGGGCCGAAGACGGCTGAAATGCCAGAAACTGGTCCCCGGTAGCTTGTTTCCTTCCCAGTATAAGAATTGGCTTGGTAGTTTGGCCTGCCCTGAACCCATGATGCACTGGGCCATGGTCAGACTAATTTGCATATAGCCAAGTTCTGAGCTGGGATGGTGCAGTGAGCTAAAAAACGGTGATGGATCAAGCCCTGATCTTTGGACTGGGTAAGAGTGGTCTGCTTAATTCAGACACTCTGTTCATCACCACCCCCTTTTCTGAATCATTTTTGTCCACCATAAGCGTGGAAGGGTATACTCAGATGTGAGTCCCTAGCTCATTGCACCATCAGGATTCAAGCAAGCCGGGCCGAAGACGGCTGAAATGCCAGAAACCGGTCCCCGGTAGCTTGTTTCCTTCCCAGTATAAGAAGTGGCTTGGTAGTTTGGCCTGCCCTGTTCCCATGATGCACTGGGCCAGGGTCAGACTAATTTGCATATAGCCAAGTTCTGAGCTGGGATGGTGCAGTGAGCTAAAAAACGGTGATGGATCAAGCCCTGATCCTTGGACTGGGTAAGAGTGGTCTGCCTAATTCAGACACTCTGTTCATCACCACCCCCTTTTCTGAATCATTTTTGTCCACCATAAGCGTGGAAGGGTATACTCAGATGTGAGTCCCTAGCTCATTGCACCATCAGGATTCAAGCAAGCCGGGCCGAAGACGGCTGAAATGCCAGAAACCGGTCCCCGGTAGCTTGTTTCCTTCCCAGTATAAGAATTGGCTTGGTAGTTTGGCCTGCACTGTTCCCATGATGCACTGGGCCAGGGTCAGACTAATTTGCATATAACCAAGTTCTGAGCTGGGATGGTGCAGTGAGATTAAAAACGGTGATGGATCAAGCCCTGATCTTTGGACTGGGTAAGAGTGGTCTGCTTAATTCCAACACTCTGTTCATCACCACCCCCTTTTCTGAATCATTTTTGTCCACCATAAGCGTGGAAGGGTATACTCAGATGTGAGTCCCTAGCTCATTGCACCATCAGGATTCAAGCAAGCCGGGCCGAAGACGGCTGAAATGCCAGAAACCGGTCCCCGGTAGCTTGTTTCCTTCCCAGTATAAGAATTGGCTTGGTAGTTTGGCCTGCCCTGTTCCCATGATGCACTGGGCCAGGGTCAGACTAATTTGCATATAGCCAAGTTCTGAGCTGGGATGGTGCAGTGAGTTAAAAAACGGTGATGGATCAAGCCCTGATCTTTGGACTGGGTAAGAGTGGTCTGCTTAATTCAGACTCTCTGTTCATCACCACCCCCTTTTCTGAATCACTTTTGTCCACCATAAGCGTGGAAGGGTATACTCAGATGTGAGTCCCTAGCTCATTGCACCATCAGGATTCAAGCAAGCCGGGCCGAAGACGGCTGAAATGCCAGAAACCGGTCCCCGGTAGCTTGTTTCCTTCCCAGTATAAGAATTGGCTTGGTAGTTTGGCCTGCCCTGTTCCCATGATGCACTGGGCCAGGGTCAGACTAATTTGCATATAGCCAAGTTTTGAGCTGGGATGGTGCAGTGAGCTAAAAAATGGTGATGGATCAAGCCCTGATCTTTGGACTGGGTAAGAGTGGTCTGCTTAATTCAGACACTCTGGTCATCACCACCCCCTTTTCTGAATCATTTTTGTCCACCATAAGCGTGGAAGGGTATACTCAGATGTGAGTCCCTAGCTCATTGCACCATCAGGATTCAAGCAAGCCCGGCCAAAGACGGCTGAAATGCCAGAAACCAGTCCCCGGTAGCTTGTTTCCTTCCCAGTATAAGAATTGGCTTGGTAGTTTGGCCTGCCCTGTTCCCATGATGCACTGGGCCAGGGTCAGGCTTATTTGCATATAGCCAAGTTCTGAGCTGGGATGGTGCAGTGAGCTAAAAAACGGTGATGGATCAAGCCCTGATCTTTGGACTGGGTAAGAGTGGTCTGCTTAATTCAGACACTCTGTTCATCACCACCCCCTTTTCTGAATCATTTTTGTCCACCATAAGCGTGAAAGGGTATACTCAGATGTGAGTCCCTAGCTCATTGCACCATCAAGATTCAAGCAAGCCGGGCCGAAGACGGCTGAAATGCCAGAAACCGGTCCCCGGTAGCTTGTTTCCTTCCCAGTATAAGAATTGGCTTGGTAGTTTGGCCTGCCCTGTTCCCATGATGCACTGGGCCAGGGTCAGACTAATTTGCATATAGCCAAGTTCTGAGCTGGGATGGTGCAGTGAGCTAAAAAACGGTGATGGATCAAGCCCTGATCTTTGGACTGGGTAAGAGTGGTCTGCTTAATTCAGACACTCTGTTCATCACCACCCCCTTTTCTGAATCATTTTTGTGCACCATAAGCGTGGAAGGGTATACTCAGATGTGAGTCCCTAGTTCATTGCATCACCAGGATTCAAGCAAGCCGGGCCGAAGACGGCTGAAATGCCAGAAACCGGTCCCCGGTAGCTTGTTTCCTTCCCAGTATAAGAATTGGCTTGGTAGTTTGGCCTGCCCTGTTCCCATGATGCACTGGGCCAGGGTCAGACTAATTTGCATATAGCCAAGTTCTGAGCTGGGATGGTGCAGTGAGCTAAAAAACGGTGATGGATCAAGCCCTGATCTTTGGACTGGGTAAGAGTGGTCTGCTTAATTCAGATACTCTGTTCATCACCACCCCCTTTTCTGAATCATTTTTGTCCACCATAAGCGTGGAAGGGTATACTCAGATGTGAGTCCCTAGCTCATTGCACCATCAGGATTCAAGCAAGCCGGGCCGAAGACGGCTGAAATGCCAGAAACCGGTCCCCGGTAGCTTGTTTCCTTCCCAGTATAAGAATTGGCTTGGTAGTTTGGCCTGCCCTGTTCCCATGATGCACTGGGCCAGGGTCAGACTAATTTGCATATAGCCAAGTTCTGAGCTGTGATGGTGCAGTGAGCTAAAAAATGGTGATGGATCAAGCCCTGATCTTTGGACTGGGTAAGAGTGGTCTGCTTAATTCAGACACTCTGTTCATCACCACCCCCTTTTCTGAATCATTTTTGTCCACCATAAGCGTGGAAGGGTATACTCAGATGTGAGTCCCTAGCTCATTGCACCCCCAGGATTCAAGCAAGCCGGGCCGAAGACGGCTGAAATGCCAGAAACCGGTCCCCGGTAGCTTGTTTCCTTCCCAGTATAAGAATTGGCTTGGTAGTTTGGCCTGCCCTGTTCCCATGATGCACTGGGCCAGGGTCAGACTAATTTGCATATAGCCAAGTTCTGAGCTGGGATGGTGCAGTGAGCTAAAAGACGGTGATGGATCAAGCCCTGATCTTTGGACTGGGTAAGAGTGGTCTGCTTAATTCAGACACTCTGTTCATCACCACCCCCTTTTCTGAATCATTTTTGTCCACCATAAGCTTGGAAGGGTATACTCAGATGTGAGTCCCTAGCTCATTGCACCATCAGGATTCAAGCAAGCCGGGCCGAAGACGGCTGAAATGCCAGAAACCGGTCCCCGGTAGCTTGTTTCCTTCCCAGTATAAGAATTGGCTTGGTAGTTTGGCCTGCCCTGTTCCCATGATGCACTGGGCCAGGGTCAGAATAATTTGCATATAGCCAAGTTCTGAGCTGGGATGGTGCAGTGAGCTAAAAGACGGTGATGGATCAAGCCCTGATCTTTGGACTGGGTAAGAGTGGTCTGTTTAATTCAGACACTCTGTTCATCACCACCCCCTTTTCTGAATCATCAAAGAAATAACGCAGCCTTAATTTGCGCATGAGCTTAAAAAAACTGATCTCCAGTTCCAGTGAGTTAGTCATGGTGGTGGGAACAAAGGAAGTACCTTTTTCCAGTACTGCAAGTTCTTGGTCTGTCAACTTATAATTAGATATGTTGATCACTAGGTGGGTTTTGGTGTTGTCTTCTTTTTCTCTTTCTCCTTTGTTTTTGTCGTCACGCTCCTTGTGTTTGGAGGATCTTTTTCTCCTCCTGGATCTCCTTGTGGGTCTGGGCCTTCGACTAAAAAATGCTCATCAGTGGTGCCACTCGCTGCTGAAGTTGTTGGTTTTTCAGCTACTGTCGTTCCCTCTTTGGTGGTCGTTTCTGTGTTGGATTGTGAAGTTTGTGGTGCCTTCTTGGGCGGACAATTTCTGTTTGGTGGTGGTTTATTCGTAGTGTCACTTCCTGATGATGAAGTATCCGTATATGGGGTATATGGGCGATTTCTTCTTCTCTGGGCATACACATCTGCCCATGTGTATACCTCCCCTAGCTTGTAATCAAGAGTATTCCATTTGAATTTTCTGATTTTTCTCTCATTAACTTCTTGAGTGTGACAATCTATTTGTTCTTTTGCATCCTTTAAGGCTGCATCTAGTTCTTCTGTGGTCATCATTTTAGACAGATCTTCTGTAAGTTCCTCCATTTCTTTTGTCAAATCTATCAGGATAAGTGAAAGCTCTTCTATAATTAATAGGATGAGATCCAACGAACATCGGTTCAAAATGGCATACCATTTATCTTGAAAAGCTTTAGAGTTTTTGCAGAGGGACGGCTTGAGGGCAATTCGCAGACCTCTGGGTATGCGTTGAGCTTTATGGTAGCGGATAAGTGTGCTAGCATGCAGTTTTTGGTTGATATGGCGCATGGAGATGTAGATAAGTTGTTTCAGATTTTGTGCCTTTGTCCTACTGGAGGGCGTTTGAGTCATCTCCTCCTGAATTAAGGAATAAATTCTAGAGGCTTCCCGCTCTTGAAACACAAAAGTGTCTGCCCTTGCTTCTGTGCTCTTCGTAATCTCTTCATATTGCATTTTGAGACACAACACAATGATGCACTTAAACGAGTTTCTTTTGACTATCATGTACGCGAAAGGAGGCTCTATATCAAAGTTGTTCTCACGCTTTCCTTGACAGTTTCGCTAATATAGCTACAGTGTAAAACGTTATCAAGGACAACAAATGTGAGTGCCCGAATGGGCATTTTTGCAATATTATGTCACGAAAACACTAAAGCTGGTTTAGCACTTGGGTGAGATGCACAGAAAGTCACTACAAACAGTATTACATAAATGAACAGCATGTACTTATCTGATATTATTCCTTATTATTTTTCTGACATGGCATTTTGTTATACCTTGTTTCAGCTCATGTGGTCCCAGATGAAGGTCTTAATGACCGAAATGCATTGGACTTGAGTACGATTAAAATGCATTCTAAATGATGAATTTGATGAACTTAATCAAAAGAATACTTCTTTGACAAATAAAGAGACACATGAACATTGAAAATTTGTGCATTTATAAACTTTAGAGAAACTCTGGGTCATTCCCAGTAGGATTTCACAGCTGTGCGTCAGGGGATGCTTCTACTTTGTCAGTGGGAAGCACTACTTGTTGGACTATTGTACTCTATGACATTCCACTTTATGTCACTCTACTGTATCCCACTCGACCCAATGCCACTGCTCTCCATCCAACTCCACTCTACACCACTACACTCTATGCTATTCGACTCTACGTCGCTTGACTCTGCACCACTGTATGCCAATCCTGTGTGCGATATTCCACTTTACACCACTCCACTGCATGCTACTTCACTCTATGCCATTCCACTCGATGCTACTCCACTGTATGAACTGCACTCTACGCCATTTAACTTCACGTCACTCCACGCTATGCCACTTACTGTACACCACTCTGCAGTACTGCACTCCACTCTATGCCAATCCGCTGTGCACCACCCCACAGTACACCATTACACAGTATGCCATCCCTCACTACGCTAGTCCACTCTACGCCACTTGAGTCTATGCCACTCTAAACCACTGTACTCTACGGTATCTTACTTTACGTTACTCCACTTTACACCACTATACTTTACGCCTCTCCACTCTACGCTATAGTGTTCTAAGCCACTCCACTCTATACCGCTCTACCCCACTCCACAGTATGCCAATCCACTCCACTCTACTCCACTGTATGAAACTCCACTGTACAACACTACACTCTACAACACTGTCCTCCACTGTATGCTATAACACTGCACTTAACAAAAGTCAACTTGATGAAAGTACACTCTGTAATTTGAAATAATCATTCATTAAAAAAAACTGAATTTCAATGAAAAAAAGCATAAGTTGAAACTTAGTTATGGTTAGGAAAGCTTTCTTTATTCTTTCTTTACAAAGCAATCGTAAACTACACAAGCATTAGACATTTTAAAGTTATAGCTTTACCTTAATTTTAGAATTTACGCACCATACTCAAATTCTATAACTCGTACACCTCCATAAACAGTGTGGTGAACTCATTAGCCACACTTATTAACTATAACTTGTGCCTTATCCATGTCCTGCTTATACCCTTTCATAATACATGACTTATACCATCTGAAATCATACCATTCACAACAACACTTATAACATTGCAAATCACATAATTTGTGAGAACTCAATGCATAGTAGAGTGGCAAATTTCTCAGCTGGAATCAGTTTAAACCAAATCCGGAAACCCTAATCATATTAATATCAATGGAATACACCGAATAATTTGGTCCAAAGCCACAATCCTGCACTGTGCCTTTGATATCAAACTGTTACACAGTGTCACCTCCTCAGCATAAACGTCCAACACATTGCACCCTTGGGCTGATAAGTGAAGGCACTTATCTGCATCCAAAGAACATGAAACTACTACACTGCACTGTATTCCAGGGACACTAAATTGCTACACTGCATCCTATGGATTCTAACTTTTTACAATGCACCACATCTTGAGGTCACAAACGTTCCCAATGCACTGCATCCTAGGGCCATTAATTAACCACCTTACATTACATCCTAGAGGTACTAAACTAAAACACTGTACTGCACTCCAAGGATACTAACCCACAGCACTAAATAGAATTAAGAGACACTCACCTACCACACTACACCTCACTCTGGGGTTGCTGATGCACCAAACTAATTGCAACCTAAGACCCCCAAACCATTACACTGCATAGCAAAGGCAGTAACACAAACATCTGCTTCCAAATAGACACTAAAACACCACAATGCATTGTATCCTAGAGACTTTAACCAACCACATTGTTGTACTTCACTCAGAGAACACTGACAGACTATCCTTCCAATTCTTCAAAGGTACTAAACCTGAGTAACCTGCCACATAACAATGCATCTTAGGGATATAGGAATCCTAAGGCAGTAGCTCACAACACACCAGTGCTTCCTAGATACGCTAACCTATCACATTGTCTACCATAAAGTATTGCATCCTAGGGACATATGGTACTCCACTGCATTCTACAAGCACTGACAAAACACTGCTCACTGAGGTCTATTACTATTAAGCAACCACACTGTGCTTATTTTATCCTTAGAGCTCTCATTTAGCCTATTGCTCTACATCCCAAGGCCAAAAACCCAACTCACTCCATGCAATAGAAGGGGCATAGTGCTCTGCATTACATCATAGGAATACTAATCAACCACACTGTATTGCATCCTAGGTACATTAACACACCACACAGTACTTCACGAGAAGAACGCTACATTAATGTACCTAGATTATTCCTCCTGATACTGGCCTTCTGTAGTGAAATGAATCACAGGGATATTAGCTCTCAATATGGCAATGTTTCCTGGAGAAAATATCCTGTGCTTGCTGCACCCTCTGGACACACATCCACTAGGTAAACGTCATCATTGGAGCACTGACCTACAACTCTAAGAACACAAATCAACTGAACCTCTCTGGTCTGCATCTCAGGGGCAGTAATCCATCAAACTGCACTGGATCCTAGTGCCTTTAACCCACGTGTTTACTCTCTACCAGGTTGATCCCACCACAGTGTAGTGTAAACAGGGACTGGAAACTTTCGGTAATGGTTGTAGAGCTTCCAGATGCTGAAACTAGTTCTGTGCCATTATGGCTCCCAGCACTATTCTTGCTTTTCTCCTCTTCTTGGATCTTTAGAGTTTAGCAGGGCAAGCCAGGGTTAATTCCATTTACTTGCTCTTGTTCCTTACCTAATACATTTACTAGCTTCCTCAGAGCTCTACACCTGTATCTTGGTCTGTGAGGGTGTCATAACAAAGAATTCCTCTATGGAGTTCAGTAAGTTGTGTTCCATATTCTTTCAATGGCGATTGACTCCTTGTTTTTACGTCATTCTTATATTTGTATCTAAATCTATCTCTTTCTGTTACCCATATATTCCAGAACACTAGATCCATTGTCAATCTGTAAAAAGACATTTAGGGCCTGATTACGACTTTGGCAGTGCAACGCCAGGTCAGTACCACTGCTGCACCAATGACCTGGCCAGATTAGGAGTTTCCTCCTGTCAGGCAGGCTTTGTTTTTGACGTTCCCATGCGGTGCCCTGAAAATGGGCATTGTAATG
This sequence comes from Lissotriton vulgaris, assembly GCF_964263255.1. Lineage (NCBI taxonomy): Eukaryota > Metazoa > Chordata > Amphibia > Caudata > Salamandridae > Lissotriton > Lissotriton vulgaris. The sequence goes on along the minus strand of NC_141687.1, from coordinate 502,917,178 downwards.
AGAAAGCCAAAAACAGTTCCTGCACGACATGGACTATAAAGTCCATGCCATGCAGGAACTGGTGTGAATACACACAGGGGGCACATGTTGTGCCCCCTTGTGTGCATCCACAGGGCATGAGGCACCAGGGACTATGTAGGACCTCCTTTGTTTCTTCTCTGCCACGGTTTTCACGGCAGTGGTGATCCAGCGGTTCAATAACAACAGATACTTCCCTATCATATACTCACCTGTACCCAAAAACTCACAGTACGTAAAACCGCAGGGGTCAAGTTTATCATTTCCACAGTGTTCAAGAATAGTTATTTAATATTCCTAACTAACCTTTCACTGATCAAAAAGGTCTTTCCTCTGGTCAATTGACCATTAGTTGAGCTAGTTGATGGTGAAAATTAACATAAAACTAACTATACTTTTATTCAATGTAAATAACCACAGACTCTGGAAAGTTTTACATCTTTATCTAAATGAATGTAAGTAAAACCATTCTAAAATACAGTGCAGTCACTGTCCTTCATAGGAGAGAAATTTCAATTCATAAACACCAAGCATATACTTCGGACTCAAACAATAATCAATGCTCAGAAAGGGAGAGGACAGAGAGAAAAGGACATCAACAAATAACAGAAAATATAGTTACCAAGGATGGTGTGAAAGACCAACTCCCTGGACAAAGGGCTGGTGAGGGTCCCCCGGGATAGGGCAGGAGACAAAGACTCCAGGATAGTATTCAGGACAGGATAGATGACCTCTCTAGAATACCGACGATTGCGCTGCACCCCTCTCTGACACTTTCTTACTCCTCGAGATTCTTCCGCGATCATCTGATCTAACCCAATTAAATTAGGATAGAAGGTTCTACTTCAGGCTCTGAAAATGGCTCTTCGTCAGTAATTCAGCATCTCACAGCATCAGCATCTCTCCTCAGCATCCTGCTACATGCTCACAGATCTGCAAAACATAATCTACAGCGTTCAGTTCTTCATCCGACTAACTAACTAAAGCTATCTTAATTATACCTTTCGTTCTGCATGTTTCACCCATTAATGTTTCAAAATCGGGAAAGTACGAAATTTGATTGGTGAGACAAGGGAGGAAGCTCCATCACACCATGCATACATGTCATTAAAATCAGTTCAACTATTGTCCGCAAACCCATCCCCCAAATTTTTATTAAAAAATGTGATTATCATTTGCTTTCACTTTTCACTTTGAAATAATATAATAATATTTTGAATAGGAGTCCTTATCGTTGAACTTTTCACCATCTGTTCCTATGCTGTAATATTCAATCTTGGCTCTCTTTCAAATACACACTCATGACCTTCATAGCTTCACTCAGTAGGCATACCCAGACTTTGCATCACTCAGTTTAATCCAGTTATTCGAGAGAGGCCAAAATACGCACTAGTGATTAAGTCAGAAAGACAAATATTAATTTCACAAATAAAGTGGTCGTACTGTACACCACCCACCTCTACTCCATTCCCTTTTACTTATGAATACTTTTCCGGCATTAGCATTAGTAAAAAAGCTTGTTTTCATTTCAAGTAAGCAGATGCCTTGCACGCAAGTCTTCAAGACTCCATTTCAGTGTCTTCTGCTCATGCGCCAGAATTTTCCTCCAAGCATTAATACATCATACTACGTAGATGTAGTCGATGCATGTGCACAACAGTTCCCCATTTAAAGCGGTATTAGTCCATCTTCATTGTAATCCGCATTAGTGCACACATACGCAAGCTTCACTAACTCGCGTTTCCATGTGGTGCGTATTAGTTATTCACAACACTTTGTTAATGACTTTGTTAGTAAGTTAAACGAGTGGATTGCATCTGAGCAAGTCTCTTTTACACGAAACCTTGCTCCATCAGTGGAACCGCAATCAAAACCATGCAGAAGAGGAAACTTGTAACATGCTTGGTGGGACTCGGGCAGTCCCGCCAAGCATATTACTGCCTCCTGACCCCTGCAACACCGCCAGGGAACAGTGGTTTCATGGCGGCTGAGGCAGGGCAAAGGTGGTCCAACTGCCCTTATTATATTAGGGCAGTTGGGATACAATCAAAGCTGCTCCCACGCAAGTCTGGTGGTCCGTGGACCACCAGACTCACAATCAAGGCCTTAGTGGCAGACGAAGGAGCTTACAAGACAGCTATATACACCCATCAACAAGTACATCCTCAATATAAAGTGCGTTATAAGGTATGGCTTTCCATTAAAACATTTTCATTCCCAGGTATATGCTCAAATTTTACTCCTAAAATTGTGGGTTGAGTCCAGATATTCAAATTGGCAGAGACAGTGAGGTTAAAGTTGCTTGAGAAATGGAGAATTCAACAGTGGTACATGTATCTTGAATAAAAGCTGCTGTTATCCCACTATAGGTGATGAGTCACCTGAGTATGAGGTTAAATCCCTTATTGGTTCTAGAATTAGACATGTCCAGATGCAGTTCCTTGTTGCATGGAAGGGTTATGAGATCACTGAATGCTTTTCTGAGCCTGCTTCCTTTGTGCATGCCCCAGGTTGATTAAAGAGTTCTATGCTAGACACCCAAATAGGACAAGCCCTACAGGTATGCTAGAACTGTCATCCTTAAGGTGGTCTTCCCCCAAAAGTTTTGCTTTTTACCTGCACATTTTGCTGAATCTCTTGTTGTACTTAGGACTCTGAGCACTTTACCACTGCTGTCCTTTGTTAAAGTGCATTTCCTTCTTCCCTAAACATGTGTGTAATTGGTGTATACATGATTGGCATATTTAATTTACATGTAAGTCCCTTGCAAAGTGGTATACCATATATCCAGGGCCTGTAAGTTATATGCTACGCATGGGCCTGCATTACTGATTGTACCTTCCATACAAGTAAACCTCCAAACCTGTCTCAAGCCTACCATTGCAGGGCCTGTGGGTGCAGTTCACTGCCACTTCGACTTGCCATTTAAAACTAATTGCCCTAAGGTATCCCTAGGTAGGCCTAAGGGCAGGGTGCTCTATAAATAAAAGGTAGGACATATACATTTTCAGTTTTGCATGTCCTCGTAGTGACAAACCAAAGCTAAATTAATTTGTTCACTACTGTGAGGCCTACTCCTCTCATAGTTTAGCATTGGGAATTCCCTCATACACTATTAAGTGGTAATTCCTGATCAGAAAGGACTAGCTACTTCATGATTTATATCTTTGGAATGGTAATGAAAAATCATATTTACTGGTGAAGTTGGATTTGACATTATTCTTTCAAGAAATGCCACTTTTAGAAAGTGGCCATTTCTCTGTACTTACTGCTTTGTGCGTTTTGCAGCCTGTCTCCAATAACCGACCGGGGTTGATGACAGCTAGACAGTCACAAGCACAGGAAGGATAGGTGTGTCTGAGTACCCAGCTACATGAATCTGTGTTCGGATGGCCCTGTCTGGGCATGATGGAAAAGAGGGGCTAACACTTCACTGAATAGATAGCACCCTGTCCCCACAAAGGGCTGATTTACCCCTTACCGAAAGCCTGGCAGACAAGGCTGGATTGAAAGGAAGACCTGTGCACTTCAAGAAGCTACTTTAAATTCATCCAACATCAAAAGCAGAGCTAACTAGAACTTGTGCCCTGCAATGTACTGATATGACCTCACATATTACATCCCTCATGACATAGTCAGTGACATCACTGATGACAACTCAAATGTCATCACTTATGACATTACTGATGACATCAACCAGTGACTGTGAGTGTTTTTTAAAAGTTTATGACTGTTAAATATATATACCAAGGTATATTGGTGAATCAGTGGGTGTATGAGTATGTGCCTGTATGGATGATTCAGTGGGTGCATGAATGACTGTATAAGTGAGCGATTAGGTGTCTCAGTGAATGTATGGATGAGTGACTAGTTGTGTGTATGTATGTATCAGTCTGTCAGTTGGTGTCTAAGTGGCTGTATGGGTGTGTGAGTGGGTACGTGAGTGTCTGTATGAGTGAGTGATTGGTTGTCTGAGTACTTGTATGGTTGTCTGTCTGTGTGGGTTGGTGAGGAAGTGCACGACCGCCTGTATGGATAAGTGAGTAGGTGAGTCAGTGGCTTTATGGGTTAGTATGTGTGTGAGGGTCTGTATGGGTGAGTGTGTGTATGGCTGTGTGGGTGAGTAAGTGACTGTGTCAGTGGTATATGGGTGAGTAAGTGGGTATGTGAAAGGCAGTATAGGTGAGTGATGGGGTATATGAGTGACTCTATGGGTGATTGAGTGAATATGAGTGTGGCTGTATGGGTGAGTGTGCGCTTGTGTCAGTAATTGTATAGGTCAGTGGTTCCCAATCTGTGCGTTGCAGCACTCTGGTGCGCCATCAAAATTAGCCAGAGGCGCCTTGCACCTAGCACAGTGTTTCGCAACCACTGGTTTAAATACTTATCTGAAAAAATCAACAATGCTCTCTACAAACAGTGCCTATTACGATCCTACTGTCAGCAGGCTCCGCACCCCAATTGAGGGATTTTCCAATCTAAAAGTTCCCTCTCGCTTCGTGCTACTTCGAATATGCCCAGTACGTGAAGAATTAGCGTCGAGTGAATGGGGGCTTCTGGGCAGAGACTTATAGAAGTAGTAGCGCTACAACCTGGTTCCCAGAGACCAGACCGGCCATAGAGTGGAAGAACTCACTCTCTAGAAGGTGAGTTTCAATATCTTCCCACCCCAACTGCCTCTCTCTAAAATCCTCAGGTGCTGCACCAAGCTTCTCCCCTTCTTATGGGACTCATTTTCTTGTGAGATGCCACATCCTTCACTCGGCCCTTGAAGTAGTGCATTTCGGTTAGGGGGTCTTCTACGTCCAGCCTAAAGAACTCTGAGCCTGGAAAGGGAGGCACCAATTAATGCACCTTTCTTTTCTCCGGAGGCACAGGCAAACCTCAGCTCCAGATAGATGGACAAAAAAAGGAAAACAAGAATTCAAGGGGAGGGGGCCTGGTGTTTTATGTACTGCCACCCTAAGGGAAGGGGCTGGAGTGAAGTTTACCTCTAATTATTATTTATGGTCCTCGTGTGCCGTCGTAGAGCTGGACAACTTGATTCATTCCTCGACTGGGTATAAGATGGGAGTAATGTATGGAAGACCTTGGTCTCAGTGTTTTGGCGCGCAATGCCCTCTCTGAAACAATTCTGTGTTTTCATTACTTAGGTTGGTATTATAGGAGCTGCTTTCTCTGTTATGATCTTTAAATGCATCAGGATTTTAACCAAAGTGATGGCATGAGTAGCACGGTTTTATTTGTCCTTGTTTGAGGCAGCATTTTTGGAGATTAGCTGACTATGCAGTGAGAATTGAGACCTTTCATTCACTGAACAAATGCGACGCCATAGGGCACCTCGTGCTATTGTCACCACGCTGTTCTCAAAATAATATTCGTCCTGAAATGTAAAATCATACGCCTAGCACGCTTTGTTATCTAATTTTGTCTTATTTATCGATTGCACAGTTGACAGAGTGGTACTTACTGAACGGCATTTATTGCAATATACTGTTCATTATGGACGGGCATGTGCTTGTATTACTGATTTATAATGTGAAACGCTCTATGATTAGAATACTCAAGTGAGTATAATAGAAGTACTCATGAGGCCAGGCTTGCATCCCGCCACCTGCGAAATAAAAGGTAAGATAATGGACAGCCATGGCCAATAGTTCAAGCGAGCCGCGGGTCGAAAAAGTTTGGGAACCACTGGTATATGTGAGTGAGTATGTGTTAGTATCTGTATGAGTAAGTGAGTGGGTGTGGGTGTGTGTGTATCTGTCTGGGTGAGTAAGTGGCTGTTTGATTGACTATATGGGTGAGTGACTAGGTGTGTGGGTAGCTCTGTGTGTGAGTGACTGTATGGGTGTATGAGTGGATATGCCAGTGGCTGTATTAGTGAGTGAGTGGGTGTATGAATGGCTGTAAGGGTCAGTGAGTGGATGTGTGTAGATCTTTGAATCAGTGAGTGGCTTTGTAAGTACTGGTGTGTGAATGGTTGTGTGGGAATAGGTGTATGAAAGGTTCTATGGGGTGTGAGTGGGTGCGTCAATGATGCTGTGAATGACATAATCAGTGATGCCCTTAGTGATGTCATTTCAGATGATATCAGTGATGTCATCAATGATATTGTTGACATGTCATGAGTGATCTAATTTGTGAGGTCATAAGCAGTGTATTGGGGGCGCGAGTTTCACTGGTTATGTACGAGTGAAATCTGAGCCTAACTGTAACGTCCTTGTAACCTTCTTTATTTTTTCCAGTGAATATCTATGTTTTAAAAAAAAAATGCTAATTACTGGGGGGCGTGGCCAAGATGGCGGTGGAGTAGGACGTGCTTTGTGTCCCCTCCAGCGCTGGGCCTCTCATAGCTTTGTAAAGCACGTGTCCGGGGCTCTTTCACGGCTCTCCGGACACACCTGTAGCCCCTGGGGGCTGTGCCCAGCCGTCGGATCCCAGCTGGCTGCAGAAGCACCCGCATATGAAGCGGGCGTGCCGTGAGGTCTGGCGGCAGCGTTTTTAGACCTGGGGGACTGCAGCCTTGTCAGGGAGTGCTGGAGGCCACGGCGGCTTGGAGGGCCAAGTGAGAACAACCGGAGCGCCAGGCGGGGTCTCGGTCGCTTCTTCCGGCGGATTGCCGCAGTAGCTGCTGGCGGCGGTGGAGCGGTGAGGCCCGGACTACTGAGGTGCCGCGCCTTTCGGCCGGCAGGGTACGCGACCCCGGAGATTGCGGCCTAGTCGCGAGGAAGACCGCACTGTGCAGCAAGAGGCGAGAGGAACAGCGCTTGGCCACCCGGTAGGAGGAGATTTGGCCCGGACATAGCGGCGGCTCCTGGCCGGAGAGCGGAGGGCAGGGTCTGGAGAGGTGCGGTCCGGCCTTCCGGCTGCACGGACTACGCGAGGCCGGGGTCTGTGGGCAGGTCATCGCGAAGGGGCGGAACGGGCACCGCGGCCCGCCCTATTGCTGCAGAGAGGCTGGGCGCAGTGTATGGCCTCGGTAAGAGGCGGACGTTCGGCAGCCTGGGCGGCTGTTCAGGGGCACACCTTCCCTTCCCCTCCCGCAGTGTGAGGACAGGTGGCTTGGACATTGGGGACACAGCATTTTAGAGGTGAGGCTACAGCTGGATGGCACTTCATGGGGAGAGCCCACTGCTGGGACTTTGGAGCTGGACCCCGCGACGCGCAGTGATTAGCCTTTGATTTGGCGATGCCGCAGGGAGTGGAGATCGTCTGGTTGTAGAGCTCTTCCCTACATTGAGGTGCCGTGGGCCCGAGGGCGGCAGTGCAGCTGAGGACGGGGGGTCAGCAGTCGTAGACCTTGGACTGTCACCGCTGGGTCTTGGTGCGGTCCCTCACGAGGAGCTTGGAAAGGTGACGCCATATATCGCCTAGAGCGCCGACACCGCCGTAGGCTCTGTGGGAGAGACGGTGAGCACGGGGGTTGCATCCCGGTTGGGACAGGGTACTGGCACCTGGGCGGAGCCGCTTTTTGCTGCAAGGTGACTCCCTGCTTTGGATTGGGCTCCGACGGTACGGAGGTTCAACGATGTCCACCACGGTACGCAAAGGGAAACCCGGCAAGGATGGCCAGCCCAAGGGATCCCAGCAGCCGGCGTCGCTTGGTCCCAGCGCTTCATCCGGGCAGAAAGACGATGAGGCCCCAGCTACCAAGGCCTTTATGACGGAGCTATTCACATCCATGAAGGAAGACATATCTGAGCTCCGGGCTCAACTGGCGTCGGATCTCCGCAACGTACGCAGGGACATGGACAGTATCGGAGAGCGCGTGGCCACCCTGGAGGACCATGACCTGAGCGTGGCGAACGATGTACACCAACTGCAACAAGAGGTGCTACGCCTTACGGAGCAGAATCTGAACCTCCAAGCCCACACAGAAGATCTGGAGAACCGTTCCCGCCGGAACAACATCCGCATACGTGCGGTGCCGTGGGGCGGTGAGGCGGGTGACTTGCGTGGCTATGTGCAGGCACTCTTCTTGCAGATTCTCGACGAGGAGGACTTGAGCGATATCAGGATGGATAGGGTCCACAGGGTGGGTTTGCCCAGACGAGACGGAGGGCCGCCCCCTGACATTTTGGTTTGCGTGCACGATTTCCAACTCAAGGAGCATATCCTGCGGAAGGCGAGGGACATTCCATCTCTGCTATTCCGAGAGCACCGTCCTCAACTTTATCAAGACTTAGCAGCTTCAACACTTCAGAAGAGACGCGAGTTCCGTCCAGTGACCACCTTTTTGAAAGAGCGCAACATTTCCTATTCGTGGGGTCATCCCTTCCGCATCATCTTTAGGTGGCAAAACAGGCTGGCGCAGATCCGTTCCCTCCAAGTGGCAAAAGAGCTTCTGGGCCTTGACGACTCGACTCCATCGCCGGCGGCTGGCGGTTCACCATCGAGGAGACGACGGCGGTCCCCCTCGTGGCACAGAGTGGATTCAGGGACAGATCGCAGGAGACCTGACCGAAAGTTTAGCCAGCAGGAGAGAGACGAGGCAGTGGCTTCTGTGGCCTCAGTGACATCGGCGTCTTCTCAGGAGAACTCCGGAGCGGCCTAAATCTTGGGCCGATGGCTGACGGCGCCGGAGGGACACATGAACTCAGGTACCAAGGGTATTTTTGTACTTTCTGAGGAGACACCCCGGACCGTGGCCCTTGGGGACCTTTCAGTGGTGTCCCGACCCCAGCAGGAGGAGGTCTCTTCGGACTACTATCCTTTGGGACTGTTGAGTATATTGCTATGGTTGGTTGGTTTGCTGGGGGGGAGGGGGTTGGTGGGCTTAGGGAGGGGTCCGGGAGGGGGGGTAGTTGGGGTGGGTTGATTAGTGGTGGTGGCCGATGGATGTTTGCTGTGAGTTTTGTTCCCCCTAGAAGGACATTCCGTGGGCATTTGTATACCATGTTTCTGCACGGGGACAGCCCCCAGTGTTCTTTCTTGTCTAGGAACTCCCCATTGTTGCGGTGGCGCAGGTGTTTTGGGGTCCATAAGGCCTGGGGCGGACGAGGGACAGGGGGAGGGAGGGGTCTGTTGGTTCCACGCAGGAAGGGGCTGGGGCAAGAGGGGATGTCTGGATGTTTTAGGCGGGAAAGGGGCGGGGACATGTTGACATTGCAATTGCAAGGCGGCGGAGTCTGATGTTTTCCCATGCCTCTTAGCATTGGCACGTGGAATGTGAAAGGTCTCAACTCCCCGCAGAAACGCCAAAAACTATGGAAATACTTGTCTGACCATAACTTAGATGTGGTGGGTCTCCAGGAGACCCATTTGGCGTGCAAAGATGAGCTACGGCTCCGACATAAACACTTTCCCCTCATCTATAGGTCTTCTGCCCCTACCAAACATAGGGGGGTGGCTCTTCTCTTTCGGCGTTCCTCCATTTCCAACCTGTGGGGGTGTGTTTTGATAAGGAAGGTCGCTGGTTGATGGTCAAAGAGCTGTTATACGGCCGATTATGTACATTTGTAGTGGTGTATGTACCCAATGCCCAGCAGAATACATTTCTCCAGGGCCTGCTGGATAAAGTGGGGGATTTTGTTGAGGGGCATTTGTTCTTACTGGGTGACTTCAACATGATCTGGGACAAAGACTTGGACAGCTCTCGCGCTCGGAGGGCGGACTCCGGTGTCTTTTCAGCTGACTCGAAATGCCAGGTGGGCGAGCTAGGTTTGATTGATGGCTGGCGTTCCTTGCACCCTCAGGCCCGGGATTATACCTTCTTTTCCCACGTCCACCAGTCCTATTCCCACATAGACCATATTTTTTTCAGCCAAGCCCTCAGGGGAGATGTCCGTGATTCGAGGGATTTTCCGCTCTCCGTATCAGATCATAGCTTACTGGTCCTTGTGCTGCATTGGTCAGTGGGGGGAGATGGCCTAAGGAATTTTCCGGCTGCGCTCGTCAGAGACGATACCTCATGTAAGGAGCTTCGGAAGGCTATCAGGGACTTCCTGTCTCTTAACCTGGTATCGGACACATCAGTGTTCACCACCTGGGACGCTTGCAAGGCCTCCTTGAGGGGCACCTGCATAAGCCTTAATGCAAACCTCAATAAATTGCGGCGGAAGGAACGGGAAGATTTGGAGGCAAAGCTTGCGGTCTTAGAACAGGCACACAAGTTGAACCCATCTTGGGTAACCCTCCGACCTCTGACGGCGGTCCGGGGAAAGTTGAAGGCTCATTACACCAATAGGGCTGAATTCACCCTCCTGCGGTTGCAGCGCGTTTCATACTCACAGGGTAATAAGGTGGGCAGGCTCCCTGGCTCGTCAGCTCCGTGAAAAGAGGGAGAAGGAATACATTGGGGGGATTCAGGACACTGGGCGAACCCTACAGCACCGGGACGAGGATAAGGCAGACATTTTTGGCCGATTCTACGCCGCACTTTACAAAGGCGACTCTTTAGATCAGGGCGCCCAGGACGAGTTCCTGGCAAATCTCCCCTTGCCGCAGGTATCTAGAGAGTGGAATACCTTCGGCGGCCCCCATTTCCAGTACGGAGGTGCTGGAGGCTAATAAGGCCCTGAAGCCCCACAAGGCGCCGGGCCCGGATGGCTATACTGCTTTCTTCTACAAATTGTTTGCGACGGAACTGAGTGATTTTCTGGTCTCCCTTTTCAATGAAATGGCAGTGACTGGAAAGACTTCTGGGACTATGGCCGAAGCCGGGGAAGGACCCTTCCAAGTGCTCGTCATACTGCCCGATAGCACTCCTTAATGTGGATGCTATATTGTACTCCTCTATCATTGCCCGCAGGCTCCAGGACCTGATGCCGACCATTATCCACCCGGATCAATCCGGATTCATTAAGGCTCGGCAGACACATGACAACCTGAGGCGGGTGATACACCTGATAGAGAAAGCCACCAGGTTCCGCATTCCGGCAGTGCTGGTGGGGCTGGATGCGGAGAAGGCTTTTGATTGTGTTGATTGGGAGTTTCTGTTTCGCACTCTGGCCGCCTTTGACTTTTCACGCCAGTTTATAACGATGATCTGGGCGAATTACAGCAGCCCCAGCTCTAGGGTGGTGGTTAATGGACATCGGTCGGCCTGCTTCCCTCACTCACGGGGAACGAGGCAGGGATGTCCTCTCTCCCCTCTCCTTTTTGCCTTGGGTATCGAACCCTTGGCGTTTGCAATACGGGAGAGGGAACAGATCAAGGGACTTCCATTCACGGGTGAACAGCATGAAATTTCCCTCTTTGCGGATGATGTGCTGTTGTCGGTGGGGGATCCAGCTCAATCGTTGCCGCATATTCAAACGGTGCTGTCCGAATTCGAGGAGGTGGCTGGGTTCAAAGTCAACTTTGACAAATCATACATACTGAACCTGACTCTTCCCCCGACGGAGGTGGAGCGGGTGCGCTTGCTCACGGCATTACCATGGGCGTCTGCCTCTCTGTTGTACCTGGGAGTTCGATTGACACCTACCATAGAATCGCTTTTCTCAGCTACCTTCCCCCCAATGCTAGCTGCGGTACGAGCGGACCTGGACCGCTGGAAGCCGAAGTTTATCTCCTGGCTTGGCAGGATCCATGCTCTTAAGATGGTTCTCCTGCCCAAGTTTCTTTATCTTTTCCAGGCCCTCCCTATTCCGATAGAGATGGACTTTTTTCGGCGCCTCAAAACCCTGATGCTGAGATTTTTTTGGCAAGGTGGACGGGCGCGCCTCTCCTTCATGACACTGCGACGACCGCGGAAGGTGGGAGGGGTGGGGTTCCCTGACATGCATTTGTACTATAAAGCAGCCCAGCTGCGAGTATTGGTGGAATGGTCCCAGCAATTCTCAGAAAAACACTGGCTCCATATGGATAGAAGTGTGGCAGGGAGATCGATCTGGGACTTGGCCTGGAAACCGAAAGTGGACAGGCCTAGGAATGCTTACATTAGCACCCCTACTAGCACAGTTCTGAAGGTGTGGGATACGGTCTCCAGGGATGAACGCTGGACTACGGTTCCGTCTCCCTTTACTCCCATTCACTTCAACCCTGCCTTCCCTCCGGCGATGCAGGAGGGACCCTTCAGATTATGGAGAGAGGGAGGATGTAGAGCGCTTACACACTTGTTCCATGGAACGGCACCCCTCACATTCCACAATTGCATGCGTGATTATGGGATCCCGCCCACTGAACGCTTCCGCCATAATCAACTTCTCCACTGGGCAACATCGGCGGGAATAGGAGACGCAGCTACCCGGCCACTTTCATCATTTGAGGGCTTTCTTTTGCGCACCTCCACTATGAAGGGGGCGATTTCCTTCTTGTATGGGCTACTGCTGGCCACAGTGGTCTCCCCGCGTCCCCGTTACATGGAGCACTGGGAGGGCCTGCTGAGCCGAGATATTCCCGATGACCAATGGGGTTCAGTTGGGTATTTGGGAATGTTCACAGTTGCAACACTGCATAGCCATGGGGTTTGTTAGCTTCGGAGCCTTTCATAGCTATACTCCCACTGCCGGACAATTGACCAGGAACGGATCTGAGTTTCTTTGGCGTGGGTTGGACTCGCAAACAGAACTTCCTTCCCTTTTTTTTGCACTGCTATGCTACCTCACCTTAGCAACTCCCCCCTCTTTTTCTTTGAACTTCCTATAGCACACCCTGTGTGGGGCATAATGCGGAATTGTCGCTTGTATAAGTTTTTTTTTTCTCTCCTTTTCTTTCTCCTTTTTTTTCCTGCAAACTCTAAATAAATATTTTACAAAAGAAAAAAATGCTAATTACTAACTACAACATCCCGGTAACCTTGGTTTTTTTCATTGAATTTCTATGTTTTTTTTTAACTGGTTGTCGTTCTTGCAGAGTGGTGGACAAAAGGAGCGGGCCTCCGACTAGCTCTTAGCAATCCTGCTTTCTGGGACTTACTGGAAGTAACTGAAGAGGTTCCTGGCCCCCAAGGAACCCGGGCATCCCCAAGGGGACTTCATCCCCCAACCAGCAGTAGATTAGGAGGCACATTTGCAGAGCAGTGGAGAAAGGGGGCATGGCCTCAGAAGACCTCTCAGCAATCCTACTGTATGGGACCTACTGGAGGTAACAGGAGGTCTTGTTGGCCCGAGAACCCTGAACAGATAAGGGACTTCATCCCCCAACCAACAGTGTGCCAGGAGGTGTATTTGCAGAGTGGTGAAGAAAAGGGGTTGGGCTTCTGTCAATTTGTTGGTCTTTTTATTTTTTATGTATTTGGGGAGGGGGGCTGTTGGAAGTGACTGGGGTGATAGAGAGAGGGGGGGGGAGGCAGATGTATTATTTTAACTCCTCCAAATGCCTAGTCATGGAATGTGCTAGATAAAGATGGGGGCAGATTTACTATTTTAACTCTACCAAGTGCAAGCACAGGTAAGGTGCTGAATAGTGACTGGAGGACTGAATTTACTATCTTAACTCCACCAAGGACAAACTCAGGGATGGTGCTGGACAGTGACTAGGAGGTAGATTTACTAGTCTACCTCTACCACACCCAAACTGAGGGAAGGTGCTGGACAGTGACAGGGCAGCAGATTTTCTATTCTAACTCCAGCAAGTGCCTTTTCAGGGAAGGTGCTGGACAATGACTGGGGGGCAGATTTACTATTCTAATTCTGCCATGAACAAACTTGACAGAAGTGGTGGACAGTGACTGAGGAGGCAGATTAAGTATTCTAACTCTGCCAAGTGCCTAATCAGGGAAGGTGCTGGACAGTCAATGAGGAACAGATTTACTATTCTTACTCTGCCAAATGCCTAGTCAGAGAAGGTGCTGGATAGTTTCTGGGGTACAGATTTACTATTTTAATTTCGCCAAGGGCCTTGTCAGAGAAGGTTGAGGATAGTGACTGGGTGGCAGATTTACTATTCTAACTACTCCGAGCCAGGGGAGGTGTTGGAAGATGACTAGGGCAAAACCGGTCCTGGGTTGCTTTTGTTCCAGTTCAGGGAGGGCCTGGCTTGATAGTTTTGGCTAGACCATTCCCATTGGAGCAGGGTCAAGACTGATTTGCATATAGCTGGCTCCAAAACTGAGGTGACATGGTGTCCAAAATAATGATGGATTGTAATGCTGCAACAGAGTAATTACAAATGGCTGAGATTAATATAAGCATTCAATCCATCAATGTTTTGTATATTTTAGTGTGTCACCTCAAGTAGGACGAGTATGCCCAGACGTGGGTCCCATGCACTCTTGTCACTGGAACCAAGCTCTGCCTGGCTGATAAGCCCATAACCAGGGTAAAACCAGACCTGGGTTGCTTGTGTTCTGTTTCAGGGAGGACCTGGATTGGCAGTTTGGGCTGGACTGTTCTGATTGGAGCACGGTCAAGACTGATGTGCATGCAGCTGGGTCCAAACTTAAGTGACATGGTGTGCAAATAACGATTGATTGGGTAATTACCAGTGGCTGAGATTAATTCAAGCATTCCAACCACCACATTTTTGTATACTTTTGACAGTGACTGGGAGTAGTTTAAAACCACTACAAAAGCAAACCATTTAAAGAAATACAAAACCCTTCAAATAAAAAAATAAAGAACAAAACACCTCTCCAAAGCAAAGCAAAGTCACTTTAAATAATCCAAGAATAGCAATAATTTAGGGGATCTAAAATAGGAGAAAAAAAAGAACTTAACTTACTGCCTCGCCTATTTTCTATCTCTCCTCCTCCTCCCTCTGCACCACCATAACAGGAAGTACCTCCTGGCTCCCCTAAGCCAATCACAATGCTGCAATGCAGCGTTGTTATTGGTCTGAGCACCGTGGTTCGGTGCTCAGCCAGGGAATGAGAGCCTGTGCATGTTCTCCTCCCAGGCTGTAATGCAGCCTGGGTGGAGAACATGCAAAGTACGCATGACTATTTGCTGGCCGGAGACAGATAAGCAAACAGCCATGGGCACTTACAAAGTGTGCTCACCACTCCCTCTGCTCCTTTCTTCAGAGCAGCCGCGCCCCGCCCTACAAAGCTGCTGCAGCAGGGCAAAATAAAATGATAATAACCTCAAGTTATTATCATTTTATTTTTCCTTTATTTTACTGCTGCAAAGTAGTGGGGTGATGCTCCTCCGCCTTAGTGGAGGAACCGCCACTACATTCATGTCTGAAGAACTCAACAAAGGGCTATAAATGTCTTTTGTCCTTTAAAACATACCAAACAAGGCAACTCAACAACTCCTGAAGAAACACAGAATAAAATCCACAAAAATCTTACAACAAAAGGAGCAGAAACAAATTAAAAAGTAAATGTATTTTTACTAAACGAAAATTAACCGTAACAATCACACTGTATTTCCCAAACAGGAAAATAACATTCATTTTATTCCACAGATCGAATAGCATAAAATAACTTTGTCTTCTCATCAGATTACAAGAAATACCTTTTCTTTTTTTAACTCTGTTTAAGGACAACCAAGGAAAAGTATAACATAAACAATATTATTACTTCACACTTAAATATTATTTACAGTTTTTTTTCAGGGTTTTCAACAATGGAAAATACAACAAAAGCATGTTATATTCCATTGAAGCATGGAAATAGACTCCTAAAATGTGATGGATACATCTTTTGTAGGGAGCATTTAACCGAGCCCAGGAGTCATTTCAGTTATGTTAAATATTTCTCAAGACACTGAAAAGGCAGAGTGGTTACTCTTGGTGACACAGTGGAAAGAGCCACTGGACATTACCAGGGAGAATGAAGATAGAGAAAGTATTCAACTAATTGAGTCACTTGCAACCACCTCCAATAAACCCGGTGGCTGGGTTTTGAAGGAGGTAGCCAAGTACATACTCATGCATATTGCCAATAGTATGCCCACAATCACACATTTAAAGGAATGGTGCAACAAAAAAAACAACAGAGTAATTCCCAAGGAGTAACTTATCACACCTATTCTGATATTAACATACCCCCTGAACAAACAGAATCCTTTAATCACAAACGTTTTTGCTCTATGATAACCAGCACAAATAAAAAAAGAATACTAACCTTTAATACACTACATAACACTCTAACTCTAGAAAATAGTGAAATATGGATGATGGGTGGAACTTTTAAGTCCACTCCCCATCAGCGAACCAAATGTTACTATATATGCAAACATTAACAACACTACTATTCCATTAATTTACGGTTTACTGCCTGACAAACATAATGTAACTTACTCTTTGGGCCCTATTCACAAAGAAATTTACATGTAGTAAAGTTGTGAATGCGGAGTCTCCGCCCCAGTGGCTAAGTCTCTGCACTCATGATGGAATCACTGCACTCGGGGTGCACACGGTGTGCCATCCGGAGATTATGCCCCGAATACTTGTGACTTTACTACACATAGGTTCCTTTGTAAATTGGGCCCTGAGTTTTTATCAATTGTCAAATCTAAAACACTAAATAAAAGTCCTCATAAAATCACAATTTGAATTACAAATGCTTAATACAATTACTAACATTTACCCTATACCCAAATTCAAGGATGTTTTTTTTTCACTTTTTCCAGGCATTATGGCAACTTGTAAAAAAAAATCCTTAGTTTAGCAATGCATGTCAAACAGTAAACTTCAATATCAAGTCAAAAAACTCACTGCATTGTATTTTGTACTACCTGCCAGCACAGTGACAGGGTATGTGATGCTGCCCCTACTACCAGTATTTGTTATAAACAATTCAAACAATGCTTCAGATGATAGATAACGATCAATGCCCACCTCCGGAAACCTGCCACCGACTGGTTTCAAATACAATAAAAAAACACAAAAGATGAGATAGGCATCGTTATAAAGGAAAAATTTGTCGGGTAAAAATCCCAGCGATGATGGAGGACGGCGAAGACAGAAATGACCAGTCTTTCAACTAGATGATTTTCTAGAATCTTTTATTCATAATTAAATACACAACAGCCAACGTGTTTCACCCTTATGGGCTTCTTCAGGGCAAATAAATTGTTCACACCGTCGAAGAAGGTGTCCAAAAAGTGATTGCCCAATTTGGTCGGCACCTCTGGATGTGACACGAGTCTCCACTATAGCTTTGTGACGAGGCTGGCCATTGACGCACAATACAACTATGTCCCTGAATAGGATAAGTTATTACGGACCAGCATACATTGGAAATACTTTTTCAGATTCTACGACCGAAACTTAACATTTAAAAAAGTGCCGACTAAATTGGGCCATCACTTTTTGGACACCTTCTTCGACGGTGTGAACAATTTATTTGCCCTGAAGAAGCCTGCGAGGGTGAAACGCGTGGGCTAGTTAAAAGACTGGCCATTTCTGTGTTCGCCTTCCTCCATCATCCGTGGGATTTGAACCCGACAAATTTTTCCTTTATAACTATGCCTCTCTCATCTTTTGTGTTTACTTCCTGAGTGTGTGGAGGACTTCTACACTTCAATTGTACAATTCTAATGTTTTCACAAAATGAGGCAGAATTGGAACAACTTATAAATTACTTGGAAGACACATGATTTGGCAACCTAAGCAGTTCAGGCCACAGAAAGATACCAAGGTTTCCTATTAAATGGCGGAACTGTTACTTGACATGTTAGCTTAGAGGGAGGTGCAAACACAACTTTTCCCTTTGAGGGTTGTATAAGACCTGTTGGAGATAGGATGGCCTTCTCCCAAACGCTTTTGCCTATTTACCTCCATTTGTGTGCTTGAATTGTTTTTGTTGGCATTATGAGTCTTTGCGCCTTACCCCACTACTAACCTGTGTTAAAGTGCTTGTGCTTACTCCTCTAAAAATGGTTTGTTTGGCTGACACCTGATTGGCATATTTAATTTACTTATAAGTCCCTTGTAGTGTGGTATACCATACACCCACGGTCTTTAAATTAAATGCTACTACTAGGCCCTCACAAAAAGAACAATTGATGGACAGAATGCTGATCAATGTCAAACACTCACCCCAGTACAGAGATCTGGGCCTAAATCCATAGTTTTTTTTGCTCCCCATGCCATTCCGGTTTAAAGCCAGCCATTTGCAAATCAGACTTGACCCTGTTCCCCATGGGAACAGTCCAGCCCGAACTGCCAGGCCAGGTTCTCCCTGGACCAAAAATAATCATCTTAGGACCGTTTTTCAGGTTTCACCCCCCATCAGCCAGGCTAGATTGATTCCAGTGGCATGGAGAGCATGAAACCCACGTCTAGGCATACCCGTCCCACTTGGGGTGACAAGTGCAAAAAAAACAAAGGACAGAATGCTTATTAGTATCAACATTCACCCCAGTACAGAGTTCTTGGCCTAAATCCATAGTTTTTTGCTCCCCATGCCATTCCAGTTTGAACCCAGCCATATGCAAATCAGTTTTGACCCTGTTCCCCAAATGAACAGTCCAGCCCGATTTCCAGGCAAGGTACTCCCTGGACCAGAAACAAGCATCCTAGGACCGGTTTCGGGGTTTCACCCCTCATCAGCCAGGCTAGCTTGATTCCAGCGGAATGGAGAGCATGGGCCCCACGTCAGGACATACCCATCCCACTCGGGTGACAAATGCAAAGGAACAATTGATGGACAGAAGGCTGAACAATATCAAACATTCACCCCAGTACAGAGATCTAGGTCTAAATCCATAGTTGTTTTGCTCCCCATACCATTCCAGTTTAAAACCAGCCATTTGCAAATCAGTCTTGACCCTGTTCCCCAAGGGAACAGTCCAGCCCGAACTGCCAGGCCAGGTTCTCGCTGGACCAGAAACAATCATATTAGGGCCTGTTTTGGGGTTTTACCCCTCATCCCCCAGTACAGAGATCTGGGCCTAAATCCATAGTTGTTTAGCTCCCCATGCCATTCCAGTTTGAACCCAGCCATATGCAAATCAGTCTTGACCCTGTTCCCCATGGGAACAGTCCAGCCCGATTTCCAGGCCAGGTACTTCCTGGACCAAAAACAAGCATCCAAGGACCGGTTTCAGGGTTTCACCCCTCATCAGCCAGCCTAGCTTGATTCCAGCGGTATGGAAAGCACGGGACCCACGTCTGGGCATACCTATCCCACTCATGCTGACAAATGCAAAGGAACAATTGATGGACAGAATGCTAAACAATGTCAAACATTCACCCCAGTACAGGGATCTGGGTCTAAATCAATAGTTGTTTTGCTCGCCATGCCATTCCAGTTTAAACCCACCATCTGCAAATCAGTTTTGACCCTGTTCCCCATGGGAGCAGTCCATCCTGAACTTCCAGGCTAGGCTCTCCCTGGACCAGAAACAAACATCCTAGGACCGGTTTCACCCCTCATCAGCCACACTTGCTTGATTCCAGTGGCATGGAGAGCACAAGACCCATGTCTGGACACACCTGTCCCACTGGGGTTGACGAATGCAAAAAGAACAATTGATGGACAGAATGCTGATCAATGTCAAACATTCACCGCAGTACAGATACATGGGCCTAAATGCATAGTTGTTTGCCCCACGTGCCATTCCAGTTTAAACCCAGCCATATGCAAATCAGTCTTGACCCTATTACCCATGGGAACAGTCCAGCCCAAACTCTCAGGCAACTTGGCTGCGTCCAAACTGGGGTGGCGTGTTGAGCATAAGAACAATGGAGTAAACCCAGATCCTTGTGACTGGGGTTGATTGTTTGCATTGTTCAGCATTCCATCCATCATTTGTTCCTTCTTCTTCAGTCGCCCAAATGGGAAGGGTATGCCCAGACGTGGATCCCATGCTCACTGCACCAGTGAATTCAAGCTAGCCTGGCTGATGAGGGGTGATGTACGGAAACTGGTCCCAGGATGCTTATTTCTGGTCCAAGGAGGACCTGGCTTGGCAGCTCGGGCTGGACTGTTCCCAGGAGGGACAGAGTCAAGAGTGATTTGTATATGTCTGTGTCCAAACTGGAGTGGTTTGGTGAGCAAAAGGACAATGGATTAAACCCAGATCCTTATGACTGGGGGTTAAGTATTCAGTCTATCATTTGTTCCTTCTTTACTAGTAGGCCTGCAGCACTTATTGTGCCACCCACATAACTAGCACCTTAAAACATATCCCAGACCTGCCATTGCAGCCTGAATTCAGTTTTAAATTGCCAAATCAACTTGGCAATATAACCCCCCATCCAAGCATTTAACTCCCCTTTTATTCCATATAAGTCACCCATCAGGTAGACCCTAGGTAGCCCTTAGGACAGGGTGCATTGTAATTAAAAAGTTGGACATGTACGTTTATGCTCTACATGCCCTGGTAGTAAAAAAACTCCTAAACCCAATGTTATCCTGTGGGACGGATAGGCCTCAGACCTGTGAAGCCTACCTGTCCCATAGGATAACATTGGGTTGCCTTATTACACTTACCGAGGGCTATCTCTTGATTGGGACCAGGTAGTCAGTTCATGTTTGTTACCTATGAAAGTGTAATGAAAAATCCTCTTTAATGACAAAGTTGAATTTTTAATTACAATGTTGGAAATGTCACTTTTAGAAAGTTGGCATTTTCATGCCCTTAGCCGTATTTGTGACTGCAGCTTGTCTTAGGTCACATGTCTGAGTGTAACTGACAGACTTTGTGAATTGCTCCCAGACAGTCACACAATAGAGGGATTAAGTGTGCCTGAATGGGCTATCCCACTTGCAACTGAATAGGGTATGCTCTGCCTTCACACAAAAGATTTACTACCTCCACATTGTCCCTGCAGTTAGCTTGGAGCCAGGGCAGCGGAGTCATGAGATTCCATGCACTCCAAAGAAACTTTTCAGAAGCTTCTCTCACCTTCCACAGGAAGGGCACCAGGACATAAAAATAGGACCATCAGATCCACTCTTCAGTTCACTCGTGGACCCGCGGAAGGACTTTTAGAGGACTGCATGGTGCTGTGACTTGCTGTGCACTCTGCAAGACTGCTTTGCTGTACCAGGAAGGACCACTTTGGTATCTGAAGCCTGCCTTGAACCCTCAGAAGGCAGCCCTGCTGTTGGGTCCTGCATCTTCACCTAAACCCAAGAATAGTAGACTGACTCCAAGAGCTAGTTTTCTGGCCTCCAGTTCAGAGCCCCAGGGACACACAAGGCTCCCACCATCTTGAAGCCACACCTGGACCCAGCCTGATTGTGTCCTGAACCCCCGGCCGGATTGACTTTGCAGCAAACCCTGTTCTGTGGTTCCTTGACAAAGCGGTATCCGGTGTCATATAACTGTTTTTGGGTACAGCACTTGCCTCGTCCTGCTGGAGATTTTCATCTTCCAAAAAAGGAGACTAAAGGGCTTATTACGAGTCTTGTGGTCCATGGACTGCCAGATTCATGGGGGCGAGGCACAGATGCCCTATTAGGACCACAGTGGTCTTGAGGCCGCAATATGTTTGGCGGGGCCGCTGTGGCCCTGCCAAGCATATTGCAAGTTTCCTCACCACAACACCTTTCATGGTTTTACCTACTTGTTATTGAAAATAACGAAATAAAGTACTTTTCTGCTTACACAAAAATACAGTGAATGGAATATTATTGAACATTGAAACGTCCTGTTAAGATTGTATTGCCTCTCATCTTTCTGTTGAATGTGTATTTAATTTATGACCATGTGGCAGCTGGCCATGTGAGGTGGGCAATATACAAGCTGCGACATATGAGGGACTATACTGGGTGGTGCTGCTTTTTTAACCCTGCTGCTTTTCTTTGCCCTTAACCTTTCACGGTGGTGTGACCACCATGAAAAGTTGGGCAGTGACTCATTTGAAGTGGTTGCACATAAGGGGGTACAACATGTGCCCCACCCACAGATGAGAGACCTCGTGATCAAAACTCCAGCCAAGCACCCCTGAGAGTACTAGGCTGGAGAGAAAATTGTGTGGACACTCAGAGTGACCAGAACGCAGGAGAAAGACCAGACTGCTCACGTCATCAGCGGTATCATCTCAGGTCGAATCCACGGCTAAAACAAAACGTTAAAGGACTTTGTGAGCCAGATCCAAGAATAGAGTTTTCCATACTAAGGCCCCGATTACGATCTCGGGCGGATCTGAGTCCATGCGACATTGTTTGGGAACTGGGACCGAACGACCTCCTCTCGACGGTCGCAGCCCAGCTATTCTTTACAATGGAAGCATGCATTCCAACCAGAATGCATGCTCTAATTGAAAAGACCTGAGGTGCAGTTCATCCCTGCACCCGGTGGCAGGATCTTCACAGGGGGGGCACCATTGGTGCCCCCTAGGCCACCATCCGGCAGCATTGCACCCATGGTGGCCTTACCGAGGCCCCTAAAGTTGGATTTTCACAGCCTTTCTGTTTTGGAAAGGCTGGCACAGAAAGGCTGTGGGAATCTGCCATTGTAATCCCTCGGGCGGTTTCCAAATGGAGGCCATCCAGAAATCTGGATCAGATTCCTTTCTGTCTGACCCCATTAAATTGGGTTGGTTGGGAAGGGAGGTAGTGAGCCACTCTGACCCTTCCGTGGTAGCTCACTGCCCCGGATGTACAGTACATCTTACGGCCAGGCATGCTATTTTATAAAGGGGTCGTAGACTGCTCGGGGTCTTCACCTGAACTGTTCCAATTTGTGGGTTGTAATTATTAGTGAGAGTGTGCTGTGCGATAAAGCCCACTGGTGTGACTAGGTTACATAAAAAATATTTCATGTACATCCCCCCTTTCACCAATACCAGGGGATTTGGCTTGATGTGCTCACCTGCGCTCCACAATGCCAGTAACCCATGTCCCCTCAGCCACACAGTACACCCCACTCTATGCTGGCTCCCACCACACTGTAATGGCTTCCACACTTTTCCCTTGCACACTCCCCACTTACAACCCTAGTCCCACAATCATTGGCATTGTCCCTTCATTCATCCATGGATTCACCAACTCATTGCTCTACACGCTCAGTCATTTACCTCATTTGTCATGCTATGAATGCACTCATGCATACGTCCATTAATCAATTAATGATTATTAAATGAAGAAGCGCTTTTAGAATGTAAAATGAAATGCCATAACTATTGGCTTGGCCCATGCTTGGTCCAAGGACATTACATGGGTTGAAGTGGGAGGAAGGGCTCAGAAGGGCTAAATATTAAGGGCATGAATCACAAAGATAAACCTACTCTTTTGTGTAAGTTTGTTATTTTGGTATTCACGAATTGCACGGCTTTTTTTTTGTTGCTATTAGTAATTTTACAAATCTGGAGACTATGCACATAATAAGATAGGAGGAGATGCCTACCTTTTCATATGTGGAATCTTCACTGTCATAAAATTACTAATAGTAAAAATAAACTTGTGGTTTGTGAATACCAAAAAAGACCCTTAGTGAATATGGAGCCCGAATCTCCCCAGTGTCAATTAAGCATCCATCTGTCTGCCCTTCTGTCTTTTTTGTGATTTTGTCAGATTGTATGACCTTTTTGCTTCTGCTTGCTTACTCGTCGGCTTCTTGAACCTACATGTGTTTTGTGGGACTGTGGAGGAGTTCTTTGTGGCAGATTCACATGAAGGGTTTTGCAAATCAACGTAGTGTGTGAATGGGAGCGTGGCCAAGCTGCCGAGCAAGATGGCCGTGTAGCTTTGGAGTTCCGCTGAACTCCCCAAGATCCTGACATTGCACAGGGTATGTAGCGCCAGTTGAGCAGCAGAATTAATGCGGTGGTGAGAAGTGGCACAGGAGAAGCCCAAGGCAGTGTGAAACTGGCACAAACATGCTCATTGCCAGTTTCCATCAATTGTTGTTTTTGCATTTGTCATCCCGAGTGGGATGGGTATGCTCAGACGTGAGTCCCATGCTCTCCACACCACTGGAGTCAAGCTATCCAGGCTGAAGACGGCTGATAGCCATAAACCGGTCCTAGGATGCTTGATTCCGGTCCAGGAAAGACATGGCTTGGCAGTTCGGGCTGGACTGTTCCCATGAGGCACAGGGTCAAGGCTGATTTGCATATGGCCATGTCTGAACTGGGGTGGTGTGGAGTGCAAAAAAACGATGGATTTAAGCCCAGATCTCTGTACTGGGGTGAATGTATGACATTGTTCTGCATTCTGTCCATCAATTGTTGTTTTTGCATTTGTCACCCCGAGTGGGATGGGTATGCTCAGACATGAGTCCCGTGCTCTCCACACCACTGGAGTCAAGCTATCCTGGCTGAAGACGGCTGATAGCCAGAAACCGGTCCTAGGATACTTTATTCCGGTCCAGGAAAGACATGGCTTGGCAGTTCGGGCTGGACTGTTCCCATGAGGCACAGGGTCAAGGCTGATTTGCTATTGGCCATGTCTTAACTGGGGTGGTGTGGAGTGCAAACAAACGATGGATTTAGGCCCAGATCTCTGTACTGGGGTGAATGTATGACATTGTTCTGCATTCTGTCCATTAATTGTTGTTTTTGCAGTTGTACTGATGGCAGCCGCGACCCTCGTAGTCCTGAGAGCGACCTTGCTTAAAGAAAGGCTTCACGCCCAGATTGGGAAGCGCTGTGCCGGCAATGGTGATCTGTGACTCTTCGCTCCTGTGGATCCGGCGGACAGAGGAGGTCGGATGTTGGAGGAATCAGACGAGCCACATGCAAGCAGTAATAAGTGGGCAAGTGGGGCTGAGAACAAAACAACATACGCAGCGGCATGTGGCAATTGAGCCGATCCAAGGAGTGCCTTGACCCAACAGAAACCAGAGGCAGGTAAGGCTGGCCCACATTACCTCTTGAGATCCCGTGGTGACAGGGACCATGGGCGAGCCTGGAAGCCAGCCACCGTGCCATGCTGGGCTAGCCAGGACTGGGCCAGCCTCCCCCGGTTACATCCTGCCCATTCTCGGCTGCCCAGATTAACAGTTTGAAGCCATCCACGTATGCATTGCAACAAACGCCAACAAAAGAAGGGCTGAGAAATATTTATGTACCAGCCCATAAGTCTCTAGACAGCCAGGGCTGCATAAACTATCCTCTTGTATGCGGTGAGAACACTGGCACCCTGGTGGGGGTGTCAACCTTACTGCTGAGGCCTGCATGCACGAGCCCTGCGGCATACACCACTTAAGTCAAACCCCTAGAAAGACCCGAACATTGCTATGGCGAGCCGCCCAACAAGACCGGACGGTGAGACCACCGCTCTGTATTACCCATTGCTCTGTGTGAAAGCTGTGAAACACTCCTAGATTCACTGTACACAGGCACTACTATGGTAGGATTGGACGGGGTCCTGTACTCCCCCTATCGGACATTATAGAACACGAAACAAGCAGAAACACTGCACACCGCCCCACCTGCGGGTCATGGTCCGGGGTGACCCAAAACAACGCAGGCTGAACTTTGATGAGGCCAAACTCGCAGGGAAGACACCTGGCTCAGAAGTGGCAGAGGATGCCCTCAAGGCAGAACTCAGAGAAGGCTTCAAGGCCCTAGATACCTGTTTTGACTCAGTGGATTAATGCTTGGATACAATATGGCGCCTGGACTGACATGACGGACTGCTCAACACGGTGGAAGGTAGGATGTCTGTCCTAGAAGAAGGATCAGCCCGACAACCAAAAGACTGGAACGTATGGAAAAACTGCTGAAGACAGTGGCCATGAAAAAGAGGATTTGAAAGCTAGGCGTAGAAGCAATAACATATGTATGCTTGGAGGGGGCGTGGCTTAGCCGGCTGAAAAATGACCGCACGTTAGTGGGCTCTGCCGTACAAGCTTCAACATCCGGCATCATCCTTCAGGCTTTCCCATCCTACCTGCTCTTTCACACTGATTTCTGACTCTCCACGACAAGGGTGATCGACTGGTGCTGCTCCTGTACTGCTGCTTGGCCCGGCGGCTGAGAAACGTCGCACCAAGGTGGTGCCCGGCCTCTGCTCCGGCTCCTATGTGGGCTGCGGTGACTTCCTCGGAGGACGCGCGATCCTTTGGTGCCTCCCGCTGAGGTCCTGAAACCCGAGACCCTGTGCAGCTTGTCCCTGGTGAGTGGCGCTGCATCAGGGGGGCTTGTGTTGGCATGGTTGGGGGCCTGCTGGCCATACCGCCGGGTCCGGTTGTGGCCTTGGGAACATCTGCCGTGGGGCCTCCTGACATTCCAGCGCTGGCCTAGAGTTTAGCCCCATCACCGTCTCCTGCTGGCTTCTGCTTGACATTCTGCTCTTCGTTGTGGCCCTCTGGCATGGGGTTCCCCCTTCACCTGGTGAGGTGTTTGCGGCTGCGGGTATCACCGGACGCCTCCTGCTTGGGGAGACCTGACCGTGCTTTGCCCCCTACCTGAGTGGCCCCCCTGTGTGTTCCCGGGGGGCTGGTTGCTTGGCGATGGATTCTTCCAGTTACCATTGTCTGGGCCGTCTCCTCCTGGTCCTGGTGGCGGGGGGGACGGTTCCCTGTGCTTCCTTGGCTGCATTGCCCCTGGGGAGCTTTGCGCCCCCCCCTGCTCCTCTCCAGCTGGGGCCTGGCCGGACCTGGGATTTGCTTTACCTCCACTGCCGGGCCGTGACTTCTCCCTGGACTCTCCTGTTGGCCTACCTATTCCTGGGGCCCGAGCCGGTTCTACTTCTGTGCCTTGTTGCCTGGCTTCTACGACTGTTATTTGCAGCCCTGAGTGCACACCTTGAGGGGGCCTTTTTTCCGTGTGGGGTCCCGTGTGGCGTCACAGCCTTGTGGTGGGCCCTACATCTGTCTCCTCCCTACTCCTGCAGCATGCTGGAGCCACCACTGGACATCTCTTCTTCTACTGGTGCTGGTGTGGGGTGCTTTGGGTGCCGCCGTTAGCTGCCTTCCTGGGGTTGTCCAGCCTTTGCCCAGTCTCCCTATCTGGGAGTACCTCCAATTCAACTTGAATGTGTTCGGCTGCGCCCATTCCCAGCTGTCCACTCGCTTGTCATCCCCCCTGGACCTGACCTCCTGCGTCCCAGGTGCCTTGCAGGGGCGACTGGGGCCACCATCTGGGCTTGTATCTCCATCACACTGCTGGTGGTGTGTGCGGGTGCCTGCCGTCACAGCCTCGCTGTTCCATTGGATTGTTACAAAGTCTTGGCGGCCCTGACCTTTCACATCACCCCAGGAGCCAACTCTATGGATCACAACCACTCTCACTATGAGGGCTCAGCACGCTACATATTGCCCTGTACTACCAGCTACTGGGGGGCTGCTGGCTCCCCTCCCTTCTGTTGTGTCTCCGCCTTCTGCTGGCCACCTTCTGGTCCACTGGGTCTCATCATCATGGAGAAGTCTGTCCTCAAACAGCCCAAGATTGCATTGGATCACAACCACTCTCACTACGAGGGCTCAGCACGCTACATATTGCCCTGTGCTACCAGCTACTGGGGGACTGCCGGCTCCCCTCCCTTCTGTTGTGTCTCCGCCTTCTGCTGGCCACCTTCTGGTCCACTGGGTCTCATCATCATGGAGAAGTCTGTCCTCAAACAGCCCAAGATTGCATTTGATCTCCGGCGGTCTTCTCGTCAGGATGGAGCTGGCACCGAGGTTGCCAAATCTGCTGCCACAATGGATGTCCCCCCAGCCGCGATGACAATCTGAAAGCCATCATGCTGGATGTAAAGCCGAATGTGACTGGCATCGCAACACAACTGGACCAGCTCTCTGCCCGTCTGGATTCGGTCAAGGCCCATGTCGACTCACATGACTCCCGTCTGCTGCATGTCGAATCCAGACGCCCAGGACGCTGCTACCCAGGATTATCAGAAACGTCTTCAAATGGATAAAATCTTGGCCTTCATCAAGGAGAAGAACAAGGGTTTGGAAGCTTGCTCCCATCGGAGCAACCACTGCATTACTGGCCTGCCGGAGTCCACCAACATCTCAAAAGTGGAGGACTTTGTGCAACAGTTGTTAAAGAAGCTCTTCGGAGAGGCCCTCTCTTCGTTTTTCATCGTGGAGCGTGCGCATCGCTTCCTCGGCCTGCGCCCCGGCCCTGGGCTCCCTCCGCACCCCATCATAGCCAATATTTTGAACTTTCGGGATATGGACGCCATCCTCTGGGCGGCGCGGGACAGGGGCACCATTAAAAACTAGGGTAACAAACTCTCCTTCTACCCGGACTACACCCTTACTGTTCAGGCGGCCCGGCATGAGTTTCTTCCGGCCAAGCGCATCCTTCAGAAGCATGACGTCTCTTACTCTCTGGCCTACCCTGCAAAACTGAGAGTCTGTCAGGGGACTAAGACACTGGTTTTTCCGGACCCCACAGAGGCCCTTGCCTTTGCCAAGAAGCTTGATAAAGCTAACCGCTCATCTCCTGCTAAATCTCAAACAGATGCAGATCGCCTGAGCGATAATGACTGAAGAGTACGATTTGTTTCTCTGTTTTCCTTGCCCTATGGGAAGTCTAACACCACCCTTAGCTTGGCCACCCTACTTTATCGCAGGGGTGTTCGCTGAGCCTCGCCATGCCCCCACGGGATGATTCCCAATGTTTGTTCTATGCTTATCCTTCCCAGTTGTGAACTCCAGGTGTGGGGTGAGGTGGGTGGTTTTCTCAGCCTAATTGGGGGGTTGGAGTGGGTGCGGGGTTGGGGGGTGTCTCTGCAGGGTATTGTTCGGTTATGGTGGGAGTGGGTTACTGTGAGGGATTCTTACTCCTCTACTGGGGTTGTGGCTTTACTGTGACACCGTAAAACTTAAAACAAACATTTGTATACTGGGAATTCCAGAATCCTCAAACACAAGGCGACATGATGGATTTGGGGAACAACTGTGAATGACCTGTTTGGCCGAGAATCCATCTCTCCTGCATTACTGGTGAAGAGGGCACACCGTACTCTGGGGTCAAGCCCGGCCCCGTGATGCCGCCCTTACCTGATAATTGCTTGGCTGCTTTGCTTTCAGGACAGAGACATGGTACTGAGAATGGCAAGGGAGAAGGGGTCTTTGTTGGCAAGGTGTGTTGATCTCCCTCTATCTGGACTTCACATCAATGTGAAGTCTGCAAAACCTTGGCCTAAAATATGGGATGTTATACCCAGCACGTCTGAGGGTAGATGTTGATGGCAGATCACAGTTTTTTAACACACCGACAGCGGTGCAGGAATTTTGTTGTAAATTTTCCAGAGTTCAGGGGACACGCCAAACGGCCTCTGATGAACCCTCACCCCCAAACTCTAAATTCCCAGAGCCTGGGCGGGTCTGTTTTCTACTAGCTAATCCCTTTTCCTGGGCCAGGCCGCGGGTGCTTGGAGAACTGCATCAGATTAAAACAGGGACATCTTTTCACAGAGGGATTATTACTAAATACTAAGCGCATGGAATGTAGCGGTGCTCATTATACACCATACAGAGAATGAGGAGCCGGTGCAGTGTCGCCACCTCCCAAGTGTATTCACGCCACATTGTTTAAAAGTTGTATATGTTACTAAAGTTTTAATTTGTGAAAGATCTTGGGTTATGGGTTTTCCCCGTGGCAATGGGCATTAGGATGGGTGGTAGGGAAGGGTAGGAAATGTTCAGATTGTTTTTCAAATGCTTGGCCTTGAGAATGTTGCTAACACCGAACTGAGGCTTTCAGACATGTCCATCCCAAACTTTTTAGAGCAGCAATCGCGTCAAGAACAAGATCAGACCGTTTGCAAATATCACACTAATGACCTGGAGTACATGTGGGCTAAACAACAAGCATAAGGGCAAGCAAAAGGTATCTACAGCGATACCAAGTTGATATAGCCTTTTTACAAGAAGCACACCTGTCCCCTGCTACACCTGCTTCTTTTGTCACTGGATGGGGATCACATTGCTACTTTATGGGCTACAGCATGTATGCTGTAGGGGTCCCTATATTGATTCACAGACAAGTACCATTCTAGATGACGGCAGTATGACCTGACACTGAGGGGCATTACCTGTTAGTGAAGGGTTGCCTTCTAAGACATCCCATATTACTAGTCAGTGCATACGCCCCAAACACTGATAGCCTGGAATTCTATCTGGAACTTCTGACCCAAATTGACCACAGGGAGGTAGACTAGGGCTGCTTGGGGGGCGACCTTTAGATACTGCTTGATCCTAAGCAAGACAGCACAGCAGACATACCTGACACAAAACGCAGAGCCAGACTCATATTAGCAGATCATATCACTTAAAGGATGCTTGGCGCCATCAGCATCCCATGCAAGCATCCTAGACACATTATTCAGCACAACACAACACTTGGACTCACTCAGATTACTAGATCCTTGCCACCAACCTAACAGTATGGATTGATTCCACAAAGCATCTGCCGCACATCCTGTCTGATCACTCACCGGTCCTCGTGAAGTTAAATTACATGTCCTAAAAGCAGGAGGGAGGGGGGAGAGAGGCAGTGGATATTCTCTGAAATGGCCCTTCAGGATGAAATGTTCCTATCCGAACAGCGTATGGCAATAGTGGAATACTTTGAGTTTAATAAAGGCACAGTGAAATATTGGGGCACACTATGGGAGGCATTGAGGCCTTCATAAGAGGGGTTGGTATATCTAAACATGCTGGTATCCTTAAAGAGCTATGCCACACGTTGCCCCAATTAGAAAAACGGATCACTGACAAAATATAGAATACAAAAATATAGAATACTAAAAATATTGAAGTAAAAATATAGAAAGCAAAAATATCGAAGTCCCATCTACAAACAGGTAAGTAAAAAAATATCGAGAAAAAATATAGTTAGTCAAAATATCGATTTTTTTAAGTCTTAAAAGTAATTTAAAATGAATGAAATAATAACTATAATTAACTAAAACATACTTAAAAATTCTTAAATAACTTTAAAGGTATTAAATAATTAATGTAAGTTAAAAAAATAAACATACAATTTAATTGTTTAACACACATATATATATATATTAACATATTATTAATTAATAATATACAATATTTTTACTGTAGGATAGCGGGAGGATAAAATTTACTATTAGCACTCCAGCATCTGCAACAGTAGGGTAAACGTTGGATAGCGTAGGGGTAAACATTACTATTCCCACTCAAGTGAGTGCAACAGTAGGGAAAGCGTTGGATAGCGTAGGGGTAAAAATTACTATTCCCACTCCAGTGAGTGCAACAGTAGGGAAAGCGTTGGATAGCGTAGTGGTAAAAATTACTATTCCCACTCCAGAGAGTGCAACTGTAGGGAAAGGGTTGGATAGCGTAGGGGTACAAACTACTATTCCCACTTCAGAGAGTGTAACAGTGGGGAAAGCGTTGGATAGCATAGGGGTAACAATTACTATTCCCACTCCAGTGAGTGCAACAGTAGGGAAAGTTATTACTTCATATATTAATATAAATAAATTAAATATTAATACCAATTAAAAATTAATTAAAAGTAATTACCAATTTAATATTATTTAATATAATATAATAATTCATACATTAAAAATACAAATAAAAAAATAATTATTAAAATTAATTACCCATTAATACAAATTATTTAACAATTAACAATTAATTAATTAGCAATTAAAAATTAATTAACACATAATTCAAAATAAATACCAATAAATACATTTAAATATTATAATTAATTACAATTAAATTACTTCCCAGCCTATTCCCCTATAAACCCACAACCCGCTACAGGATTAAATTACGCAAAAATTAAATAACATCAAATTCATTACTTAAAATAAATTATAAAATAAATATACACTTTTCACACATATACTAACATAGAAAACACTTAAAAAATTCGATTTTATAAAAAATTCTATATATTTAATACCTATATTATATACTTCCATATTTTGACTTTCTATATTCATGAAAATCGATATTAAATTACTTACCTTAAATTCGATATTTTTGTTGACTATATTCTGTCCATTCGATATTTTGGAATTGTATGGATGTGTGGCACACCAAAATGTAATTGTGACTTAACAACATAAGATTTGATTTGCTGTTTTTGGGTGCCTCTGGGTGTAATCCCCTCTGACCCTGGGGGATCCTAAATTGTAAATACACGAAAGTTACAGCGCCAACCAAATGGCACTGTACCCACGGGCACTCCTCTGAGACTTAGTCTCTACAATTCGTATTGATGTAATCCGTTTGTTATAAGTGTAAGAATTCTGTCATAATTGCAGTCATTGTCACAGTATTATCCAGGGCAACACATTGAATCATCCAACCTCAGGGAAAGCAATAAAACTATTCACCAATGTTACATGTGATTCAAAAAATGTGGTATACCTCTTAAAATGCCACTGTGGATTACCCTATATAGTGAAGACTGAAAGAAAAATAAAGGTTCGTCTAACGGAACATAAGAGCACCATCAGGAACAAGATTATTAAAGCTCCATTCGCTGCACACTTTGTCAACAACAACCACAACATCAGTCTAATTAGATTTTTGTTATTGGAGGTTGTCCCTCTTAAACAGGGTTTAGGCAACAGGAAGAGACTACTACAACACAAACTGATTTGGATAAAAAGACTGGATACTTGTCAGCCTAAAGGTTTAAATGATCGAATTGAATACAGCTGTTTTCTTTAATGTAACATTAACTGTAAACCATATGTAGGATGAACGATTTCATTTTTTATGTTCCATTCATATTTTATTGATTAACTATTATGTAGTCTTTTGTTATATTCACATACTCAGTTTCAACTTATTAATGATTGCACATTATACATTCCCTTTTTGACTGTGTTCACAGCAATTTCTATTTATCTTGTTTTATTTCACTTTTATGTTCATACACTGTTGCATTAGGCATTTGGACTGTTTGTTGTGAAATTAGCCGATATGGAACATTTCGTTACTTTTTCAACAACATTTTCCCATAATTTAACCGTGGGTTCCTGTAATTGTTTCGTTTCAACTATTTGTCTCCGTTTTCCTGGTTTGTAATCACTCAAACATGTCACTAACATCACCACCTCAAGATGGTTGCCAAATAGTTAGTCCATCTTCGAGTTTTGACTCGACTTTCACACACACAGCTGGGTCCGTCTTTGAGTTTCATTACCGTCCTATCACCATTTCAAGATGGCTGCCACACATAAGTCCATCTTTGTTTTCTCTTAGTCACATACGGGATTACTTTGACGAACTTCGATAGACCTGCATCGGAGCTTCGCATTACCAACAATATTTGTACGAGAAATTTTGACACGCCGTCTTACCAATTTGTGCGGTAAGAGTCACAGCACCCCATTTATTCCTATTTATTAAATAGTATCGACATGATCACGATCCTTGACTAACACTGAACATATTCGATTGGACTATTAACATTTCAATCTCTCAAACCACATTGTAACGAACACGTTTTTCCACTTCTGTATCTAATAATCAATCGTGGAGCACTCTTTGGTTATGTTTCACCCGCAGTCTCGAACTTTATGTATTTCACAGTTTTCTCATACTCGGTAAAACGTGAGTTCTCTATTACTGTTCACCTCAACAATAATAGTCACTTCGCATTTACTTACCATGTATTTTCAGCATTTTCACAAGCATGTTCACCCTACACATGGGCTTCTTGTAGGAAGAGTCAACATTCCCAATGAGTAAAACTTAGATTTTCTTGATTTCAGATTATATGTGAATCCCCTGAAGAAGGGCTGGGTCCCGAAATGCATAGCGAGACTTACATCGCAATTTGAGATGATATCAAATGATGAAGCGATTGTCATATACTATTGAAATTTGATGGAATTGATCAATAATGTAACAATTTCGAAGAAATGATTTGAACAAAAGACTGGATTAAAGAAGTCATTACATTGACCTACCAATGAGTAATTGAGAATTCTTACACTTATAACAAACAGATTACATCAATACGAATTGTAGAGACTAAGTCTCAGAGGAGTGCCCGTGGGTACAATGCCATTTGGTTGGCGCTGCAACTTTCATACATTTGATATTTTGTCCATTCTATATTTTCACTTCGATATTAGTGCTATTCTATATTTTTGATTCAATATTTTGTATATATACCCACATATATATCTGATACCCTATGCATACAAGAAGTAGTACTTACTTATCATACTGATCTGTACACATCACGGATTGCGGCAGATACAGAGAACAGCAACTGTTATCTAGATGAAGTGGCCATGGTAGGGCTAGGTTCGCCACATCAACAATTTCTAAGCGAGCCCTTTTCGGAGAAGGAGATCATCCAGGCAAAAGAGGCCATGAATAGCTCGAAGGCAATTGGCCTTCGTGGCTTCGCAGGCCACTTTTATAAAGCATATGAGGATCTGCTTGCCCCCTATCTCTTAGAGATTTATCAGGAGACATTACAACATAGCTGTAATATCATTGCTTCCTAAACCAGGGAAAGACCAGTTACGATGCGGTTCCTACCACCCGCTGTCACTGTTAAACATTGATAATAAGATATTGGTCAAAATCCTAGCCACCAGGCTCTCTCTCCTACTAGATCAATTATATCACCAGCTCAATCCAGTTTCATCCCACACAAATCTACAGACATGAATCGGCGCCCACTGTTTGCAGTTCTTCATAGAAACTCACATCGCTGGATGCTGAAAATGTGTTTGACCCCCTGGAGTGGCCATTCCTGTGGTCCACACTGGGCAGATATGGTATTCTGCTGGGATTTGTTTCCATCATTAACCTATCATACACAAAACCTACAGCATGCATTCGTCTGAATGGAACACTAACCGCTTGGATGACATTATTCTTTACATGCGGCACCCGAGTGACAATTTGAGACCTGTGCTTAGAGAAATAAACCGATTACGTACTTTGTATGAACTACCTATAAATTGGGGCAAGTCAGAAATTTTCCCTTTGACACTGGCCACCTGCAGTTAGGACACCGAGTACCCACTAATGTGATGTGATGAATCCATCAAATACCTATACATAGAGACCCTGCTCAAATACCACGGCTCAACTATGGAGCAGCGATGAAAAAACTGACCGGCCGAATAGCTATCCTTAAAATAGTGGTACTGCCCCAAATCCTATATCTATTTTTATAATATCTCAAACCTGTTGACTAATGCTTTACTCACAGCAGTAGGTACACTATTATTGCGATTTATATGGGGGGGTTTGACCACTAAGGATTAGCTGGGATACTTTGACACTACCATATGAAGGCGGAGTGTTCAGGGTTCCTAATTTTCATATATATTATCTGGTAGCCTGTTATAACTTACTTGTCTCTTCACTACTGCTCCCAGTGCAATTTTGACAGACCAGAAGCAAACCTCACATACCACACCCCTCCGGCTGCAATTTTGCCAGCAGACTTACCACACAACCCACAAGACATCCAAACGATCTCCACGACCAGCTGGGCCTGGAAGAGACTCATTAGGGCAACTGGAGGTCACTTACTTCACGTGCCTGCTCCTCCCCAGGTGGGTAATACTTGGCTACCCATCATGCAGGAGACTCTCGTAAAGCTCACTTTATCAATGTTCTCCTTGAAAACTATTGGAAATCTGTTTCCTGATGAACATGTTTTTTCTCGGGCGGAGGACGTCCGTTTTTGAGATACTTCTCTGATGGACCAATTCGGATTGAGGCGACAGCAGGGAGCGCTTAGGGCCCAGATCCCCAGTTGCCACCTTGACCCGACCAAATATACCCCTCTGACACTACTCATCAAGGATATGGGCGGGGACCGCCTGATGTCCAAGCTGTACAAAGCATGCATAGCACTGCTCCCTAAGGGAGACACAAGAGTACGTGCTGCGTGGCAATAGGATTTCGGCCATACACTATCTGATTCCGATTAGTACTACTGTTGCACACAGACACGCGAGGTCTCCTTAAAACACCAACATAAATTACTACATTTTAAGTTTCTATGGCGTGCATATGTTACAGCTACCAACGTACATTATTTGGACCCTCCTGTCCACACACATTTCCCAAATGTCGCACTCCATAAGCAGACTTTGCTCATATGACATGGATCTTCGAAAAGCTTTCTAAGTGTTGGAGGACCACATTCACCGAACTGTCCCCTATGCCACAACTTAAGCTCAAGCACTCCCCATTACAGGCTCTGATGGGGTTCATACATGATGTCCCAAAATCAACGCGACGTTTCGTGGCTATAGCACTAATGCTTGCCAAAAGGGAAGTGGTCATACACTGATGAAGCAGATATCCACAGACACAAAAGGCATGACTTACTAGCCTAATACACTGTAACAAGAATTGCGACTTTTAAGCACAATTACAACTGCCTGCTTCAGCGCCGTGCAAGGTTTTCATCCCGAGATGCCAGAGGCACTCACTAATAAGAAAAAAAAGTGCTTCAAAGAGCAAGGCTGGCCAAGAAGGCACCTGAACGAGATGACGACCATGGAATCCAAAACTGACCAAGAGAGAGTCGCGATGTACGGAATGGAGCCCCGTTACTAGTGCGTCCTGTTGGCACGTACAACAGTGACTAGCAGCTCCGCAGTACTCGGCACCAGGCTAGAAGGTGGGGGAAACTCAAAACCCGCGGGGGGAGCGCGAGACACATATCCTCCAAAATTCAGTATAGCCTACTCTCTTTCGCTGAAAAACTACTGAGGGGAGCGGGAGGAGTGCCGACCGCCGAGAGTGGTTACCAGGTGATACAAGTACTCATATTTTGTGCACCATTTGAATGCTTGCAGGGAACCGATACACATCTGAAGCTCCGGAGAGGTATTATTTGAATTAGGAGCTGATTCCGGCAATATTGGTATAAACACGCTTGCCTGACTCCAAAATGGCGGACATAAGGACATCCTGAGCGCGTAGCCCAACAATGCATTGCCTTAAAGCAAGAGTGGTCACATCAAGGGTAGAGGCCGGGAGGCTACCACAGCAGGCAGGCTCTGCATCTTCCAGAAGCCTAAAGCGCAGTAGCTACTTAGCACCCACGCCAAGCACGGATGAACCCACACAACAACCAGGGCAGATGAACCCACACACAACCCACCGGCTGCACCGGGAGCTGCGCCAGCACCACACAGGCAACACGCGGGAGCGCGACCGTACCAACAGCGTCAACACAGCCTTCACCACCCTGTGCTCCCTCATTCCCACGAGCCCACCAACCGCAAGCTCTCCAAGATCAAAACGCGCCTGGCCTCCAGCTTCATCTCCCACCTGAACAACGTGCTGCTGGTGGGCGACGGGCAGCCATGCCACACCACCACCTTCTACTACCACCACCAGCAGGGCAGCAGCCCGGCCCGGGAGGGTGATAACTCGCAGCCCAAGGAGATCTGCACCTTCTGCCTCAGCAACCAGCGCAAGCAGAGCCCCACGTCTGCGGCAACCCCCGCAATTCTGGGCCAGCAGAGCGGGCCGGTGCGGAGCGGCACTCGGAGCACACACACCCCTCCGGCAAAAAACAAAGCAGGGGGACCGTAAAATCACCAGATGCAGGCA
Organism: Lissotriton vulgaris; assembly: GCF_964263255.1. Taxonomy (NCBI): domain Eukaryota; kingdom Metazoa; phylum Chordata; class Amphibia; order Caudata; family Salamandridae; genus Lissotriton; species Lissotriton vulgaris. The sequence goes on along the minus strand of NC_141687.1, from coordinate 502,879,922 downwards.
GCAGCCCTGTAGCCACATTCGAATGAAAGAAACTATGCAACAAGACTCACCTGGACTTCTTTACTTCTTCCTTTGTCCTGGCCACCATTTTGCTGCTGATCTCGGTCGCTTTTCTCTGGACTCTGACCCGCCATCTAGCCCATTCCCACGTCCTTTAACCCTTTTCCCCCCTGAAAACCCTCAAATGTTTCCTCCCTTTTCTGATTTGCCTTTTCTCCATCCCCTTGTATCCCTCCCACCCTCACATGGTGCCTCCGACCCCACTCAATGGAACTCTGCTTTTCTGTATATAGAGATATCTCTAAGTACTAGTATATGCAGTAGACCAGTGTACTCTCTACCATTCCTATGTGACTCTTAGAGTATATTCATTCGTAACCCTTCCCTATGTATATAGAGATAACTCTAATCAATAGTATATGCAGTAGACCTTTGTAGTCTTTACCATTCCTATGTGACTCTTAGAGTATATTCATTCGTAACCCTTCCCTATGTATATAGAGATAACTCCAATCACTAGTATATGCTGTAGACCACTGTACTCTCTACCATTCCTATGTGACTCTTAGAGTATATCCAGCCGTATCCCCTTCCTATGTATATAGAGATAACTCTAATCACTAGTACATGCTGTAGACCTCTGTACTCTCTCCCATTCCTATGTGACTCTTAGAGTATATCCAGCCATATCCCTTCCCTATGTATATAGAGATAATTCTAATCACTAGTATATGCAGTAGACCAGTGTACTCTCTACCATTCCTATGTGACTCTTAGAGTATATTCATTCGTATCCCTTCCCTATGTATATACAGATAACTCTAATCAATAGTATATGCAGTAGACCTGTGTACTCTCTACCATTCCTATGTGACTCTTAGAGTATATTCATTTGTATCCCTTCCCTATGTATATAGAGATAACTCTATTTACTAGTATATGCTGTAGACCTCTGTACTCTCTACCATTCCTATGTGACTCTTAGAGTATATCCAGCCATATCCCTTTCCTATGTATATAGAGATAACTCTATTTACTAGTATATGCTGTAGACCTCTGTACTCTCTCCCATTCCTATGTGACTCTTAGAGTATATCCAGCCATATCCCTTTCCTATGTATATAGAGATAACTCTAATCACTAGTATATGCAATAGACCTTTGTAGTCTCTACCATTCCGATGTGACTCTTGGAGTATATCCATTCGTACCTCTTCTTTCTGTTTGTATTTCTTCCATGTGTGACTCTACATCTTGTACATTTGCAATTTTTTTCTGTTTGTATCTTTTATGTAACACATGTAATCCTTAGTCCTTATGTTTTGCAACTGGTTCTTATGTAAAGCGCTCTGACACCTTCGGGTAAAGTTCGCGCTATATAAAATCGCATTAAATAAAAGTAAAATAAAAATTCCTTCAGGCATAAACGGTCCCATACACCTAGAAAAGAGTTGGCTGCAGCTCTATGTGTAACATTCTATGTAAACAAGGATGTAAAGTAAGGTAAGCCAGGTGACCATTGTGTGTTGAATATGTACGGTATCTTATGTAAGAAAATGAAAAATATAGTGTTAAAAAAAGTAGTCTGTGAATATTTGTCTTACGTACTTTGTGGATCTATTTATTTAATAATGCAAATAGGTGCATAAGGGGCAGGTGGCCCCATGATTGCCAATCAGTTATTCTTGGCTTCTGTGTAGAATATCGTTGTTCTCTGTTTGTTTCGCTTCGTTTTTGTAGGATAGCACAGATGACCTCCTTCATACTGTTGATTACACAGATGCTGTTATACTTGTTTCGGGCTCTAGCTGTCACTTTCCTTGATTATGGGGATAAGGCGCTCCTCGCACTATGCATATAGCTTCTCAATTAAGTAGAGATAATAGAATTTCAAATGCACTGCTTTACCGTAGACCAATGAACTAGTTCAAACCCTTGCTTAAACTCTTGCCTTACCTGTTCTTTGTCAGAGATGCATCATGCACAGCTTGCTGGGCGCCGGGCCTGTCAGGTACCTGCCTCTTTCAAGGACGCAGGATTGATGATGGATTTTAAATTCAATACACCGAGTCCAGCACCAAGGTCAGAATCAATGAGCCTGAGCTGGTTGCAGACAGCTCCCTTTGGGCCATAAAAAAATGTGTGCCCTCGGTGATTGCATGGCACAGATAGTTAAGGCTTCCCTTAGGACAATGATCTTCAAACTTTTTAATCCAGTGTCCCACATTCCTGTAAAAAGAAAATACACTTCGCAACCCCAGAACGAGAAAAGAATTTACACAATAATTTGATAAAATCTGCAGCTCTAACTGTTTAACAATTGAAACTTTGAAGTTCTAGTCTGTTATCCCTTTTAAAAATGCAACCAAATACGTATTTGCCACGTGTTGTTGGTTACTTGGCCTCTTTAAGATGTGCAAATCTGAAAGCCTCCACAGTGTGATGCCTTATTTGCAAGGAGTGGAGGGCTAAGAGGGGTATTTGGAGCCCCCATACCAAACGTTGATACCTACGGTACATGAACGACACAAGAGTTTACTGGTGGCCCATTACAGAGTGGCTTGCGGCTTCTCTAGCTTTAGTCACTAAAAACAAAACACTTTTCATTATGATTCTTGTCTCTGTCCCCCAGGTAAGTGCTCCTTTTCGCCACAGACTGGCGCCCCTTTGAGATCAATTCTGGAACCACCTCCAGGGCGGTATGTCCCACAGTTTGATGACCTCTGATTTAGGATAATGGAAGATTAGCACTCAAAGTTGTAGCATAGTTTGGATATAATAACAATACATAATGAAATGCCCACACCAATCAACTCAAATTAAAAAACGAATTTATAAAACTAATATCTGCCAGCGAGAGATTAACATATGTGCTTTGCAGCTGGAAATGTGTACACATAAAATATAATCTACCTAAAAATATGTTTAAATTCAAGGACATAGCTGAGTTGGAGAAAATGCCTTAGTGTTCCAAACTCAGAAATGTCCTGGTTGAAGAACAACTAGAGCTGTAACTATAAATTCCTAGAAAGCAATGCCTTGCCTTGTTAGATTCATCTATTGGAAATAGCAAGTAAAAGCCACTGGAACACACGGAAAGGCAAGGTACATAATGTGGTTCACTTTGCATTCCTTAACTAGCAGGCAGTAAATTGACTAGTAATGGCCTGCTGATTGGCCCCGGAATCCTTGCACCAATCATAAGGGTGTAGGGACTGAACATATTTATTGTTTCATATTTTCATGTAGTTGTGTTTGTACTCCAAAAGGCAAAAATTACAGTAGCTGGTTTCTGATTGATCTTCACTGAACAACACTGGATTAAAGGGCGTTCCACCACACAAACGCCAATAATAAACAAAACATATTTGTAATTACCTATTTCTTCTTTTTGGAGGTTTCTTCATTGATGGAGAAAGGATGACTGTTTATTCTGGGTAAAACTTTCCCAGATAGAACTCAAGCGCTAGTCACAGAACAAGAACACATCATTGTGGCATCAGGATGCCCTGATAAGAACAGAGAACATGGCGGCCGGCTAGGAACCTGGGTCGTGAGCTTCGCAATCGTGATAGCGAGAAAAATATAAAAAATGGCTCTTGTATGCAGTTTTTGAATGGAAACTTCTTTCGGCAGCTTTGAAGTTTACTCACCTGGATTAGAGGTAAACTTTTGGGGTTCAGAGTCCGTCACAGACCGGAAAAATGTGTACGGTGGTTTACTGGGCAGTGGCAGCGTCCGAGGACTGCTGAGGCTCAGGAAGACCGAGGCGGTACTGACACAGAGGAGTAGGTCAGAGCCCGAGGCCGGGGCGGCTCTAGGCTCATGGCGGCCCTGGGCAGGGAGTGTAGGTAGGGGGGCCCCGGAAGAGGGGGTCCAGGCGGGCGGAGCGGGGAGGCCAGTGAAGAGGGGGCGGGGGTTGTCAGGGTGTTTGGAAGTGGAACAGAGACGGAGGCCGCCAAATCCCTGCCAGGGGCCCGCCACACAAATATGTATCCATCCTCAGAGGATTATTATATTAAGGATATATATTGGCTTGGTGGCCCCTGGGGTTTGGTGGCCCTGGGCAGGTGCACAGCTTGCACATGCCTAAGGCCGCCCCTACCCGAGGTATAGGGGTGTCCTGCCTGGAAACAGCACCCTAGCGGTTCAGGAGCACGGGAGAAAGCAGGAATCCTCTGGGCGATTGCCGCGGTGGAGTACCAGCATCTACGTGGGGTGACAATAAGAGTACGTTTTAGGGGATCTTTATGCAAGTCCCCCCGCATTACTCAGATATCTTCCGGGGTCTCAAGGTTTGGCATTATCGACGGGCAGCTCCCCAGGGGAAACGCTAAGAGCATACAGAAAGTGAATAGAAAAAACAAACTGGACCCTGAACCTAGCTCTCAAGTTGATGACAGTGTAGAATAAATGCCGTTGTCTGCATGAATTCTAATAGGAAAAAGGGTTGAGGCAAACAAAGGGGGTTTCCACTTCAAACATAAATCCGGTGGCTCTATTGCAAGGGGCCACACCAATTTCAAACGCTGCCTAGACAGGACAAGTCAGTGCCATTGATAGAGCGTGCAGGTCGCCCGACTCTTAGTTTTACCAGATTTCACGCACTTGGGCCCATGACGTGTTTATGACAGTATTTTTGTGAATCGGGCGAGTTTACACGCCACCATCAGTAATTCTTTGTGTTTTCTTTAACACTACTACTTATGTACCTGACTTACCACAGGCACATATTCTCCTGATGAATCAGGAGCTAGCAGTGGACAAGAGATAAGATAATCCTAAATACTTTTATATTCAATAACACTTTTATGATTCTTTAATTTTAATGACCACAGACACCTGAAGGGTTTTAAGGATTTTATATAGTAAGTAAAAATTCAGAGTGACAGGAGTATAAGACTAATACAGATCAAAACATCAATAATCAAGATTACAACTATAATATAGCTATGAATGAGGGCAAGCACCATTTAGTGCGAGTGGGACTCTACTGGTTAAGGGTAACAGGGAACATGCTATTCAGTTTCAGGCTTATACTAAGGTAGGCAAGTTTAAAACACATTAGTCAATGAATTTCTAAAGACATATAAGTGATAAAAACTGATCTTGGTCTAACTGCTAATTCAAACCTAACTTCTAAACACAAGTGAATTTTAGATCACGCTATTTAAGTAAAAACAGTTTCAATAATGTCCTACAGGTAGGGGAAAATATGGAACATAACTAATAAACAGTTTGCATATATGACATTTGAAGATGACGGAGAGAATATCATGGGCATAGAGGCTTTATTAAAAGAGTAGGAGGAAGGAGAATAGATAGACAAACACCCACACTATATTTACCTAAGACAGGAATGAGGACTAACCCTGGCCACGGGTCAGCTTTGGGAAAGGCGAGGACAAGGACCCTCAAGGATTTAGGATGCCAGTGGGTGAGCAGGTACAGCTCACGGACAATCAGGACAGGATACCCCTCAGGATTTGGGTCAGGACTGGGCTCACCAAAGGGCACGACCAACACCTACCCCCTCTCTGCACGGAATCCGCCAGTAACCCCGATTGGGTTCTCGAATCTCCCAGCAAAGTGCTTCGCCAGCACTTAAGACTATTTCCACCCCTTGGAGTTTATGGAAATTTCGGACAGAGTGCTCCGCAGCTCTCTGTATCAATCACCTATAGAGTTCATAGGGTCGGTGACAGGTCAGCTACTCGGACAAGTCGGACAATTTCTCTAGCAAAAACTAGGCTAGTTATACCCTTTGCGGGTCCCTAGATCACCCACAAATGTTGCAAGTGACAGGGTCCCCAACTTATGATTGGTCAGGAGAGGTGGTTAGGTCATTATCACCACCTAAATTCTGGGGTCTCATAATTAATATTTATATTTCAGTACCCACCCCTTACATTCCAGTTCCCAGGGCATAGACAGCAAGGAATACAATGGGTCACACAGTAAAGTATCAATTTGTTTCGAGTTCAGGTACAGCTCGGCTCCTCTCGCTGGGTCACAGTTCAGGTTCTCATGAGCATCCCAGCTTCGGCAGCCAGCTGGCGGGGATTTGCTTCTGCGTGGTTTGAATTGTCCCTCATCACATGACAGGTGTTCAAGAGGTTTCAAAGATGGAGCGGCTCCCCACTCCCAGGCCCACAGATAGGCGGTACATGAAAAGTAAGCGAAAACAAATTAGAATCACAGGAAAAAATGAATACACTGTACACCATGATAAACTACACTGCACCCCTTACTTTATAATAACTATAGCGGTTAGGAGTTATGCAGAAATAGACAGATGTGCAAAGCAGCATGGGCAAGCAGAGAGCGTGTTTAAAGACAAGCGGCCATTTTAGCAATAATGCGCATGAGCGAAAATATCCCTCCAAAGCTGCGAGTGCGTCACATCACGTGGGTATGACCGACGCATGCGCAGACTGGATTTCTGCGAAGCAGCCATTGTGTAGTATGCAAGCCTTATTAGGATTAATAGACACATAGGCAAGCATCTCTGGGACACCCGCGTGTACTGAAAAAGTGCGATATTAATGACAAGCGGGATTGGTTAATACTATTATAGGTTAACGAGGTTCATGAATGTGAGCAAGTCGCTTTACGTGCGAATCCTTGCTCCATCACCATCACCCTATGAGGGGGAAACATTAAGGACATTAAGGATAGCGTTATTGACCTTAAAGAAATTTGTTCTGTTTTAAGAAACAAGCGTCCGAACCTGGAGCCGGCTCCCCTATGGGATAATGACAATCCCTTGGTAGAAATCATGTCAGGAAGAGAACAGGAGTAAGACAAGGAGTTAAATACAATACAGGACAGTGACACAGGAAAACATACCAACAAGAAACAAAGGGTTCAGAAAGTCAAGGGAAGAACAGCAGCAGTAGTCTCAACCAGAGCTGCAAACACTGATAAAAAAGAGTAGTTAATGAAAGGATCTAACCTCAAAGTGACTCCATCATTGCGTTCTTTTTTCAAGGTGCAAGAGAAGCCAACTCCAAGTTATGGGTCACTTAAATTGGAGAGGGCTACTGGAAGTAATCAACCGGTAAGGTCTTCGTCAACTTCAACAATAATGGAATCCCCCAATAGATATCAAGCTCTTATGGCAAAGGATCTGGGAAACAAGGGGGAGAATCTTATTGGAGTTAATGAAGTCGAGGAGGTACCAGAAAGGGAAGATAACCTGCAACAGTGCATGGAGAATAAGGATCAAGGTCCAGAACGTCCTACGCAGGGTGAGATTGGCAAACTGGTGGTTCACTCTTTAAGGAGATGAAACTTAGTTTTGCAAATTCGGAGAAGAATCAAGAAAAAATCCAGGCCACCTGTGAAGCCTTGGAGGCTAAGGTCAATGCATTAGTCGATAGAGTCGTGGCGGTTGAGACCGCCTAGGAACACACCAGGGAGGAAGTGAAACTCTGTCAGATCGACATTGATAAGTTAACACTAACCGAAAAGGAACTCACGGATAGTTGAGACCTTGGAAAACAACTCTAGGATGAATAACTTATGATTGTTGAATAACCCGAAAGGACAAGAAAGGCAGAACATAAGGAGCTTTATAGTCAATCTGTTAAAAGATTTTACCCCTGACTTGGACGAAAAAACCCTAGATGAAGATATACAAAGGGTACACAGGGACCCCTTCAGACTAAATAAAGACAGAAAAAATACCCGGAGAGTGCTTGTTAATTTTAAGTCCTACACCTCAAAGGAACATATTTTAAGGAACGTATTTTGTACAAGGTCTTGAATTCAGGTACTCTCACAAAAGATGGATACAACTATAAAATCCGTTCCGACATTGCTAAGGCAACAGCAGATAGACTTAGGAAATTACATGCAAGATCTGAGGGCTGAAAGGGCAGTTGTCCAAATGAAATTCCCAGCTCTCTTGCGAATAATGTGGAATAACAAAACATACAATATCAGAGACCTGAAAGAAGTGGAATTGATTTTAGAGCGAATGAAAACAAATAGTAATGAGTAACATTTTGAGCCATGATAGTTAAATTAAAACTCTCACGATAGCGGACCTCAAATAGGGCAACCAGGTCTGCCCAATAACTGTAGGGAGGGTCTCCAGGGTTAGGGGTAGTGCAAAGGATTTCTACTTTTTTTTTAGCACAATACATTTTCTTTGGGTGGGGAGCATTTGGGAAGAAAAAAAGAATTGTCCGATATGCAAAATCTATAGCAAACAAGGTCAAAGCAAAATGCAAATGAATAAACTTTTATCTAGATGGACGATTTAAAACTCGTGACATGGAATGTGAATGGGTTAAGAACAAGGGGTAGGTGAAAAAAAATCTTCGAGTACCTTAAGCTAACAAATAGTGACATAATCATATTACAAGAAACCCATCTTCTCAAAGAAGAGTGGCTCAAAATTATAAAACGTGAAGAAGGGTTAGAGAGAGTGTTTGCACAAATCAATCCTGCAATATCAAGGTGTATCAATTATTATTAAAAAGTAATCTAATCTAACATTAGTAGGGGAAACCGTAGATTCAAGAGGCAGATGGGCCATAGCTAACATAAAGTTGGGAGACATTTCTTTAGCTGTGGTCGGGTACCATGGTCTCAACATATACCATCCTGCACCTCTTTAGTCCCTTTACGCGCAGTTGATAACAACGTCCACACCAATCATATTAGGTGGCGACTATAACATTTTATTAGACCCCAAAAAGGACAGACATCCACCTAGTAGAGCCTTGAATCTCCCTAACATGAAAGAACGTCTGAATAGACTTAAAGACGACTTGGGGCTAATTGATATTTAGAAACTTAGAGGAGGCCATACTAATACATTTACCTATAGGAATCATAAATATTGCAATGCCTCAAGAATCGATTTATTTTTAATTGATAAACTCCTATGTACTAATGTTAAAAAGGAAATCCGTATGCCCGCTCACCTCTCAGACCACTCCTTAGTCCAGCTAGACGTACGCACCAAGCCAGAGCAGGGAGAGAAAAGATGGACATTGGACCATACTCTTTTGCTGGACCATTAAGTTATAGACAAGATTAGAGACACAACGCTAAACTACTTTAAAAACAACATCGACGGAGAAGTCTCTAATATGGTAATCTGGGACGCTGAAAAGGCTGTTCACAGAGGAGTCTTAATTGTTTTAGCAATAAATAAAAATAAAGAGAAAAGGCTTAAAGTATCTCAGTTATAGGCCGACATATTAGAAAAACAGGGGAGGTTGGAGGCTGGTAATACGGAGGAAGATCAAAACAAAGTAAAGGAAGAAATACTAAAAAAGAGTCAGGAGTTAACATTATACATGGAGTAAAGGATAAGGAAGAGATGGCAGGGCAGCTCCATCGAACTATTAATATGGGGAAAACAGCGGAAAACTCCTAGCATGGAAGCTTAAAACCGAGTCTAATAGAAATAAAATTATGACAATTTACAAGGGTAATGGAAGAGAAAAAGTGAAAGACAGGGCTGATATAGAAGAAGCCTTTGTAGACTTCAATCAGTGGAAGACCTTTCCCCTTCACCCTCTGCTGTGGACCTATATTTAAAAAAATCGTAACTCTCGAAGCTGGACACAGATTCCATGACCTCACAACGGGGGAGGTCATGGAAGCAATAAATAGCTTGAAAAGAGGAAAGGCGGCAGGTCCTGGTGCAATTCCCTACGAGCTTTACTTAGTCTTAAAGGAACCGCTGGCCCTTAAATTAGCAGTTCTTTTCAACTCCATTTATCTAAATGGTTCCCCGATCCCAAAAACCTGGAATGAAGCGACTATTAGCCTGATTTTAAAACTTGGTAAAGACCCTTAAAATTGCGAGGTATATAGACCCATATCACTTCTTAACACTGACTATAAAATATTCACACAGATCCTAGCAAAAAGAATCGAGTCTCTCTCCGATAACCTCATTAACGAAGACCAGAAGGGTTTTATAAGGGGGAGACTGTTACATGACCTCACCCATCAACTTTGGAGCAATTGACATCACAGTTCATGAAAAAGCCCCTCTCGCAGTTCTCACTTTTGATGCGGCCAAAGCCTTTACCCGCGTAAATTGGTCATATTTGCAGAAGGTTATTCATTATTATGGTCTAGGGGAAAATTTCTCAAGAGTAATCGCGAACATATACTCGGCTCCTGTAGGGAAAATACTTATCAAAGGTAGGGTATCAAAAGGCTTTTAGATTAAAAGAGGCCCCAGACAGGGTTACCCTCTCTCCCCCCATCTTTTTAATCTCTATATAGACCCCCTAGCTAATACGATAAGGTCCTCTGGAGAAATTATCCCCTTTATCTTCAATGGCTGGAACTTGAAAGTGGCATTATATGCCAATGATTTAATGATCTACACGAGCAGCCTGAATGAGTCTCCTAATAGCATAACTTGCTTACTAAAAGAATTTGGGAACATTTCCGATTATCAAATCAACCATCAAAAAACCGAGGTTATGCACTGGAATACAACAACGCCACTGATAGAATCTAAAAATAAAATCAAATACTTGGGAATTGAAGTCTTAATAAATATGGATGAAATTGCCCAAGTAAATTTGGATTTAAAAGCCAAAGAGACGGGGAAACTAATAAAATCATGGAGCTGCTTATTTCTTACCTTCATGGGGAGAGCTAATGTTATTAAAATGGCTATTGTACCAAAGTTTACTTTTATATTTAACGCTATTCCTTTGGAGTTGAAATCAGTTTGGATAAAAAGATTCAGAGCAAAATTAATACCTTTATCTGGGCCCCCAAAGGGGTAAGGATAGCCTGGAAAAATCTCTGCCATAAGAAAAATCGAGGGGGGCTAGCTAGCCCAGACCTCATCATGTATTACAAAGCCTTCCACTTCAAGAATGTCAGGAATCTTTTTGGAACGCACAAGTTTTACTCCACCTACTGGAAAGCAGTAACCACACATGACCATTGTCTTTATAAGTTTGGTTACCCCAAGTATTTTGAAAAAATCAGACTGAGGGCACTGAGATTAGCATATAAACTATGGTTTAGGATAAGGAAAACATGGAAGTTCCTGTATTATAGTCCTTTAGCACCAATATGGAATTCTCTGGGAACACCAGAATCTTTGAAAGACTGCCAAGCAAGTCCTTTGAAGAGAGCAGGAATGGAGAAGTGGAGAGATCTTCTTGAAAATGGTAACCTAAAGTGTTGGGACATTTTAGCAGAAAGAACTAATAATGAAATATCGAGATTTAAATACTATCAGTTGGCTAGCTGGTCTAGAGATCAAGTGACATTACCAGACCACATTGGGAAACTAGAGGAAGCAATACAGAAAGATCCAGTTAGAAAAGAAGTATAAAAGTGGTATTGGCACCTGATTGAGAGGAGTGAGGTCGATGTTGACACACAAGATGTTATATGGACGAAAATATTTCTGGGCCAAAACTTGCAACAACTCTGGCAATTATCCTGCACCTTTTTATGGCATATTATAGTTTCTGCACCCCTTAGGAAAAATCATATTTTTACTTTGCACAGGTCCTACTGGACGCCTGAAAAATTTTCAAAAATGAACAAACAGGTGATTAAAAAGTGTCCCAAATGTGGCGAGATGAAAGCAAATGATATCCATATGTTTTATACATGCACCCATCGTGATGCCTATTGCAATGCAGTTGGTAAGATTGTTGATAAGTTTCTAAACACCAATATCAAGGTAAGAGCCTTTACTATTATTTTTGGCATTTTGGACACCGAAGATTCTAATATTATTTTAAGTAAAAATCAGAAACATCTCTTATTTACTTTTATGTTACTAGCCACACATGAGGTGTGCATAAACTAGAACCTTCCATCCCCTCCTAAGGTAGATGATTGGTTTTGTTCAGTTGATAAGTTTAGTAAATTGGATAAATTAAGTGGGAAAAGTAAATGTACGAAACACTGGGAACTCTGGGATATGACTTATGCGGTAGGGAAGGAAGGGATGTCCAATGATTAAAACTAACACGATCAAACAAATTCAAAAGATTCTTTATGGTGGCACAGTGATGGTGAAACTCAAAAAATGTGTTGGTTCTCAAGACATGGTCTTACCTCGTCTCCATGGGCATTTCTCCGCTAAGAAATAGGAGGTGACCCTGCTAGTATAACCATGAAGATCGCATAAATGACGACAAAAAAAACAAAAACAAAAAAAAGAACACATCATTGTGCCTGACAACTGTAGAATAACATCAACGCTGCTTCTGTTCTTGGTACTACTGTGAACTGGAGGTATAATGCAGCGCTTCTATTATTTTTTCCTTCTTGTCTCCCTACTGCTAGTGATTAACTAATCCCACTGGTGGTCCAAGCGACAGCTTAAAGATGAACCAGAAGACCTGCATGTGCCAGATCTGGAGCCTTTAGGAAATCTGCATGGTCACCCTAGATTTTGCGCCTTTTTACGGAACCTGATGTTGCTGGACTTAGAATCCTAGGCACTGTTAGCCCTGCTAGACAAAACCAATCTGCAGGAGCGCAAATATTTAGTCTTATTCACCTCCAGAGAGAGAACATGATTTCTCATTTGCAACTGAAATCACAGAAGCCTGTACAGCGGGATAAAGCGTAAAGGGAAGAGAGAGAAAACACTAATGGGAAGATTCTCACACTCCCTCCTTAACTGCTATGGAAGTCTGTAAGAAACAATATTAGATTAGTAAGCAGCCTAGTATCATAAGTGCAATATACAATCATTCCACTTAATTACCTTTAATACCAAGTTCTTTGACTCAGCCCTTTCTCTTCTAAACTAAGATGTAGTACTCTCACTGAAATGTAGAAAAACAATCATGACCAATGTCCTTTGGAAGCAATGCAGTGTGGTTTTCAGGTATGACTCTGCAAACATACTAGAATGTTCAATGCATAGGAGTCCAAACTAGTTCATTGTTAACAATCTGGGAAAATGATGATATGCATAACGGTGGTGATGGAGCAGGGTGAAGAGCAAAATTTTGTTCTAACCTGTGAAGTTAATCTCCCATAATATATAACTTGACTAATAAGCATGTGGTGAAAAGTATTAATTCAACTTAGTCTAAAATTGCAAACATTACACGCGGGATTAACTGATGTGCTTTATGTTGCATACGCGAAGAAGAAAATAATAAACTAACCTTGTCTATTGTTTGTGTCAATATTAAATGCGGCAGTTTTAAATAATTTTATGGAAACAACAGTGGTCCCATGCTTATGTGATGCAACAAACAAAATAAATATAGACGAAATCGCTTCTATATTTTCAGAAGGACATGTCCAGCCGGACAGAGGTCTTCCAGGTTTACTTAATAAACACAGTATTTCAACAAATAAGATGTCAGGAGTACCTTCCACACTGCCCCTGTGTGGTACACAGCCTGTGCCCGACACTAACGGGGTGAACACAAGTGGAGATAGTAGGAAAGGTTCAAGGCAAAACAAACGTTTTTTCTGTTTACATATAAATTTGTACAGAAAATATCACGCTGCACCATTACATAAAATCAAACAATCAGATTTGTATCGGGTGCATAAGCAAGTCGACGGCGTTTCGGTTTCATCAAAAAATCATAGAAACCATCATCAGGACATTTAAATACTTTGCCTTTAAATTAAACCTCAATTTTGCCTATGAAGAAGAAGATAAAGATATACTTTAGAAAACAGAATACATACAAGAATAAGTGAAGTGACTCTACGTGCGCTGTGCACATGCTAGATCGTCAGGGAGTGATGTTATACATAACCTTGCTATTAAGGTAGTGACACAATTACCAAGTGTATGGTCATGCGTCCAAAATTGCTATAATGTGCCTATAGGGCATTAGTGATTACAAGAGGATGTTGACCGCAGTGCTAGTGACCTAAATTCGTGGTGATATCGTGTATCAAGCACTTGCCGGAAAGTGGGGCTACTTCAGAGTGAAGGGCGCCTTGCAATGCTTACCGAGGTATAGCATGTTTGGGCATCGAAAGTCAGTACCGTCAAGATGCCCGTTTTTAAACTTGGCCAGTCACCCTATAAAACGAAGGAATTAAATTAGAGCAGGCCGAAGGTTGGGGACAGCCCGGCGGGCGAAAAAGGAAATAGTCTTACCACAATGGAGCGTCAGGTAATGCCAGTTTACACAGTCGTAAACGGGCGACGCCAGGACAAGCCTAAGAAAGGATCAAAGTAGCGTCTATCAAACACAGGTCTTTAAAAATTAAAACGTGGCAACAGATTGAAGCCCGAGGACAGAGCAGGACGCGGAGTGAAAACTTACCGATAGTTACGGTCATGGAGTGTGTCCCTGGCGTGCTCGTGTCTTGGAACCAGGAAGTAATGAAGGGAGTAGGGAGCGCTGTGATTGGAGCAATGCACCGGAGTGAGGGGCATAAGAATAAAGGAAGGACTTAGTTCCAGGGGCCATATTAAAGTGAACCTTAAGTGAATACCATGCAGAGTGACATTTAAAATATAAAACCATTTCAGCAATTTTAAAATAATTCCAAGAAATAATTATAATTAAACATCAATTTCTGAATGGCATGAAAGAGGGGTTATTCCAAGACAAATAGTGTTTAAGGAAACAATAACAAGGGAGCACTTGTTTTTGAACAGCATGTAGAGGAGAAAAGGTCAATTCAGATTAATGATGTCCAGTCCTCTTGCAGGTTCAGCCCGGAATTCAGGCTATCAGTCTTTAATATCCATTTTAGTTCCTCCTTGTTGAGCAACCGGCTCAGGTCACCACCTCGAGGTGGGACGATAACCTGTGTGATGACAGTCCAACGGATATCATTCTCAGTGTGTCCCTTGTCCAGAAAATGTTCGACCAAGGGAGCGTTTGGGGTTTTACATCGAATGCGGCTCCGGTGTTGGGAAATCCGTAATTTGATCTTTTGCTTTGTCTGACCAACATAAATGTAATTGCAAGGGCATAAAATAGCATATACAAGATTACAGCTGTTACAGTTAGTAAAAGTGCATAAAACATTTTTTACATCCCTATAAACAAACTCTTTTCCTTCTATTGTATACTCACAGACTATGCATGAGCCACACTTAAAGTGACCCCTTACAGGTGGCAATGACCAGTGGTCATGTAGTGTTACATTCTTTCCAGGTGTGGCAGGTAGTGCTGCCCTCACTAACTGGTCCTTCAGGCTTTTATTCTTCTTGAAGGCAAAGAGAGGGATTTCCCAGTCAAGGGGGCCTGAATTCAAAATGTGCCAGTTTTTTCTGATGCACTGCGTTACCCGGTGAGAAATGGTAGAAAAAGTGGTTACACAAACTGTTTTCACATCAGTGGTTTTCTGTTTAGGTTCTAACAGGGTGTCACGGGGGCAATACCAGGCCCTCTTCATAGAGTTCTTAACCAGGCGCTTGGGGTACCCTCTGAACCTAAGTTTCTCTGATAAAGTATTTGCCTCTAGAAAATAGTCCTCTTTCTTGTAACAGTTTCTTCTAAGCCTAAGGAACTGTGAGTAGGGAAGGCTGTCCCTAAGAGCTCTCGGGTGACAGCTCCTGTAACTGAGCAGAGTATTCCTCTCTGTGGGCTTACGGAAAAGGGATGTGTATAAAGCCCCTTCCTGATGTTGGATGTTCAAATCTAGGAAAGGGATACAGTTTTTATCAGAGGTTAAGGTAAATGTAAGCCCATTGCAATTATTGTTGAGCCAGTGCGTCAGTCCTGAAAGATCTTCCATGGACCCACCCCAGATCAACAAAATGTCGTCTATGTAACGTTTCCAAAGTAGTAACCCTTGGTGGAATGGGTTACTACTAGGGAGGATAATGTGAGTTTCCAACCAATCCATATACAAAATCGCCAAAGTCGGTGCGAAAATGGCTCCCATGGAGCAGCCACGTACCTGCTGGTAAAAATCTGAGTCATAGAGAAAAAAATTTTGAGTCAAACAAATTTCCAAAAGCTGGATAATGAATAAAGTGGGGACCCTATGGGGACGTTCCCTGGTATCCAGAATACTTTGCATTACAAATAATGAATCCCTTTGGGGTATATTTGTATACAGAGACTCTACGTCCAGTGTACATAGAGTCTCATGTATAGGGTCGAAAGGGTAGTTCTCAATCAAGCTGATTATATGCATACTATCCCTAACAAAGCAAACAGTATTGGGCACAAAATCCTTCAGAAAATAGTTCACATAGTGGCCCAGTGGTTCCAGGACCGACCCGCATCCAGAAAGAATTGGCCTCCCTGGAGGGTTGTCAACCCTTTTGTGGATTTTGGGTAGTGTGTAGAGGACAGGGGTTCTGGGGTTAGAGATGTTAAGAAAATTGTACTCATGTTTACTTATAATACCATTTTCCAACCCTTCCATGGTGATGGTTTTAATAAGCTTTTGGATATCCTTGGTGGGGTTACATGGAAGTCTAGCGTAATGATCAGTATTAGATATCTGCCTCTGGAGCTCATTCCTGTAACTACCAATATCTTGGAGGACTATACCACCCCCTTTGTCCGCAGATTTAATAATCAGGTTGTCATTATTCTTGAGGGAATTGATCGCTTCTCTCTCTTCAAGGGAGATATTGTATGGTATGAAGATATGGGATTTTTCTATCTTACATATTTCCTTCAGAATAACCTTTTCAAAAGTCACAATCTCTTTTGGGATCATGTTTGCAGTAGGGGAAAATGTAGAAGGGGGTCGAAATGGTGTAGTAACACTCTTAGTTTCAGACGGGTTAAGCTCAAAATATGAGCGCAGTCTTAACTTTCTGAAAAAGCCAAATAATTCAGACTGGAGGTTCAGAAAATTGGGGTAGGTGGTGGGAACGAAAGACAACCCCTTGCTAAGAATGGATAGTTCAGGTGTGGTTAGAGTATGGTTGGAAATGTTAAAAATGGGTACAGTATTCAAATTCGCATTATTTGTTACCACTGGTAAAATCTCCGCCTGGTCTGGCGTTCCCCTGGTGGATTCTGCCATCGTTTCTGCTGTTTGACTCTCCCTCTCCTTTGGGGTTCTGGATTGCCCCGGGATAAAAAAGGGGTTTGATGGCGTGCTGGTCCGCTGCCACCCTCACCTGGATCCGAAGTGTCGGATGAGTCAGCTGAGGAGTCAGTGAAACCAACAACAGTGTTTCTGTTATTAAAACGTCCCCAGGGCCCGGGTGTTGCAGTTTTAAATAATGGCATGTGCTTATTTTATGTGCTTTTGTTGTGCCTTTTGTGATACAAGCTCTAAGAGTTCCTGATTCGAAAAGAATACGTAAATATGATGCTGCTTTGTGTGCTATGCTAGGTAACATAATTAACCGTGTTAATTAGCAAAGGGGGAGGGAAACAGAATGGCTCTCAATTCTTTAGTTAATTATTGTCTTGTGTTTGTTTAAATAATAGTTTTCGAAGTGAGGCCTAAAGTTGGCTCTGGAAAAATATGGCTGACAGAGATGCAGACGTGAAAGAAACCTTGCCCAGAGTGGAGCCTTGCATTTGATTTTTGCTGCATAGAACATTATTAATAAAAGAAAAATACTTTTTGCTTGAATAAAACGTGCTCTCGAAAAAAAAGGCTCAAGGACAGGAAGAACGTGTCTGCCAAGATTAGGAAGTAATGTTCTGAACTCGAGTGAAAGTAACAATCTAAAGGAAGCCGAATGTCACGAAAGGAAAAGACAATGGAGCTTATGTAAAGCCTGAGCTTGGTCAAAATTCAGAGATGAGCTAGTGATGGACTGACAGGTTTCAGCCAATCGGAAATCTGGATTCCACTGAAGGAATGTGAAACGTAAAAGTTTAGCTAGAGAAAAAGGTATAGATTGTGACACCACGAGTGGAGAAAAAACTCTTACTTTCCGATTCCTGAATGGTGTTCGTTATGCTGATGGACCTTTGGCGCACGTAAGGATAGCTGACTTTATGAATCAATTAATCTTTCCTTTCTAGGTAAAGAGAGATTTAGTCAGGGAAATAGGCTTGAGGAATGAAAACTTTATTTGCTAATTCTTCATAATGCTGAGCTAACTTTGAAATGTCAGTTCTAATTTCATCTCCATAATAAAAATGCTGCTAATTCTTATTTTCTTATGAAATAAAGATATTTGAAACTTTAAATGTTCCTTCCTTATGAATAAATAAAGCTAATAAAATTAGATTTAAATGACAAGCTGGTCTTGTTTATTCATGGTCTAGTTTTCCATTAGTTGATCCATCAACCATAAGGGTTTGATTTTAAAAGAAAAATCGTTTTATATCATAATGATGAGAAATAAACTGCAGTTGTATATATTAGTGTAAATATAAATGTGTATAGAGTATAAATCAAACCACATGATTCAGTTGCTCAATAATTGTCTTGTTGGTTGTGTGGGCCTGTTTGAGTGTTCCTATAAATAATGGTGAATATTGAGGTGTAGGTAGCGTTTGTGAGAACATTTTTCTATAGGAGCGCTGGATCAATTCCTTGGTAGCAGAGGATCGTTACTATGGTAACTGACATGTCACATGGTAGTTGCATAGGATTACATGTTTAAAACTTGTTAAGTTTGTTTAATTGTTATATCTAGTCGAAAGGTTTTTTCCAGCAGTGTGAAAACTCCTAGTTGTGCCGGCATAAGTGTAGTGTGACAAGTGAGGTTACGCAGTGCATTTGTTCTGTTTCAAAATAGTGGTATTGTCGTATATCACTAGTGTTGTGGACGTACAGCACAAGTTTAGGGAACTTAGGTGTGTAAGGTAGAATGTAATAGTGAGGATTGTCTATGAAATTGTAGCTTTCGAGTACAGGGACTTCTGTCCTGCTTTAAAACTCACTGTGAAAAGAGTAGTACAATTTATCCAAGCTTGAGTGAAGAGTAAGAAAAGCGTTGTCTTTCTTACTGACGAGTGAGGATTTCTATTGGTGGGTTAAAGTCCTACTGATGATTTATGTATGAATGGTTAGGGATCTTTTCCGTATGAATGTGTGTAAATGAAAGAGTAAAGTAGTCTTACTTTATTGATGAATCTGAATATTCTGTGAAAATAGCGTCCTCTATTTCACGCGAAAAGAATACTTGAATGCATGAGAAAACTATTACTTTATTTTAGCGAAACAGACAAATGGTTTGTTTAATGTGAAGTTATTAACTGATTTTCGTTGAGAGTTTTGTAAATATGGCGCTGTGAAATTTTTTTGTAAAGGAGGTGTCAGTGTAAGGAGCGAAGGGAGAGACAGAAGCTGCAGCGGTAGCATACGTCACTAGTATCGCTCTGTGAGTGGCTAACATACGTCACAGTATTCGCGCACAGATTGGTTCACGTGACAAGACAAGCTTACAGCTGATTGGCTCGTTGTGAAAAGCAGTTATTCTATTGGTTGAGCAGAATAGTGACGTGGCTTAACCTGATTGGCTTATTAGTGAGTTTCGCGCACGGATTGGTTGGTGTTGCGAAAATACAACTTCCTTGTTACGATCTTTTTCGAAGTTGAAGAAATTGTTTAAAAACATGGATTATTATTTCCAGAGGGAGAAAAAGAAGCTTACATGGTTTCAAAAGTTGAAAAATAAATTTCAAACTGACAAGAAAATTGCGACGCGAGGCGGAGAATTAATTCATAAGTACAAAACGCCTGCAGCTTATATGTTAGGTGAATATGGTTACCATACTTGTCTCTGGATTGAGAACTGGATGAAATATACTGAGAATGATGGTGTTTTAGCATGGCCAGAAGACGGATCATTTAAAGTAGTGGTTTTGAGAAATTTAGATATAGAATGGTAAATCTTGTACCGAAACCCAGTCCTACACAATTTGAAGCTTTAGTTGAATGGGAAGATGAGATGCTTGAATTAGATCGAGAGAATAGAGGCATTCCAAAAAGAATAGCAAGAGAAACACATCACGATAGAATGCGTCGATGGAGAAGTGCAGATATGTGTGATGGCTTGTACCCAGTGAGATTAGTTAATGAGACATCTGGAAAAAAACGTTCCCAAAAGAAAAATAATACTAGAGAAGAGAGTGATTCAGAAGATGTAGTTTTAGAAGACATGTATACTAAAAAAACGTCACCTTTCCAACCAGTTTGTACATGGACTACTCCTCCAAGTGCCCCACCTAGAGAAATTATTGATGAAACTTCCCCTGAAATGATTTTGACTAATAATAAAACTCCAGAAAGAGCAGAAACAGGACTTAATTCAAATATATCACCAGTAAATAGTAATTTTACAGAAACTCCGGATCCTAGAAAAGTAACCCCAAGAAGTGAAACCCAAATAACGGATTCAGAGCAGATAGGTAGAAAGAATTACCAATACCAGATACTTCAGATTATATTCGTTCAGCAAATGAATTAATACAGCAGTTAACTAAAAGTATGGAAGCAGTAACAGTGCCTGTAACGATTGGACCTGTTCTTCCAGTATTTGATCAAAAAGAAATTAAACATTCAGCTTTATCTGTTCCCTTAAATACTGAAATACAAAAAGGTACTGAAAAATGTTATTCATATTTAACTGAATTACATCGAGAAAGAATGAGGATGCCTGACTTAACACTTAATCAAAGCTTAACATGTAAAACCCCAATTGGTGCAGACTCTGATTCAGAATCGCCAGAGAAAAGTATTAATAAGATAAATTTAACCCCAGATGGTAAATTACTTGATGTCGGAAAACTGAAAGCAGATTTGGAGGAATTAATTATTGGAACAATTGGAACTGACACTTTAAAGGCATATCAGGATGATGAATTATTATTTATTTGCAGAAGCATCACATGGAAAACGAAAAATAGATATGATCACTTGGAAGAAGTAGCTGCTGAGTTTGAAGTTGATTTGAGTAAACAGAAAAATTTGCAGAAAAGTTACAGGGTGGATTTTTCTGATAAAGACATTGAAAACATGAATAATTCAGGAAGAATTACACATATGAAACATTTAATTGCAACCTTGAGAAAATGGGGTGATTTAAGTAAATGGAGAGCAAAATGGACAAAGAAAAGAGATGAAGATAGAACAAGTTTTCTTGTAAAAGAAAAAGATAAAGTGGTAAATGTATATCCAATGAGAGAAATAGCAGGTGGTGGATTTGTGCATGTCCCGTGGACAAGACAGGACATTTTACTGTTCACAAATGATTTTCCTCGCTCGAGAGAAAAACCTGTAGAATGGTATCGGCAGGTAGAAAGGTTTGTGAAAGTTTCAAAAGTTTTGGGGGTTGATCTTGATGGATTATTTGACATAATTGTCCCATCAGATATTTGGACAGAATGTAAAATTTCTATAGATTGGCCTAGAGAAGAACCTATTCGAGACAAGGTAACAGGTGCTCCTTCACCAGATGTAATGAAGATGTATGACAAAGTAATTGTATTTTTGAAAAACAAGATTCCCCCAAAAGAAATAGATTGGGTTAAAATAGACAGAACAACCCAAGAACCGAAAGAATCAGTGCATTCATTCTATGAAAGATTACTGCTGGTATTTAAACAATACAGTGGTTATGAGCTTCTGAGTGAGAAAGATATGAGACATTTTATATATAGATTTGTATATGGCTTGAGACCTGAAATTAGTGAAATGATAAGAACTGGAATAGTATGGTGGCAATCACAAACAGTTGATGATATTTTGAGAAAAGCAAAATACTGTTGTGATGAGAAAGATGCTAAACAAAAGAAACTAAAAAAAAAAGCATTGTGGGCACAAGTGAAAGTGGCTGAGCAACAGATAGCAACTTTGGGAAATAAAAATGTTGATCAGAATCAAGGTAAATTTTAAGGTAATTATAATAAGCCAAAGTTAATGGGAAATATAGAGGAGTTAAAAGAGAAACTCCCATGTTTTAATTGTGGCGAAATTGGACACTGGAAGCGTGAATGTAAGAATCCGCCCAGAAATTTTGTTAAAAATCAATTATTTAATCCACAGATGCAGAATGAGATAAAGCAGCAGCAACAGCTACAGTGACAGGTAGTGATTCAGCAAAGTCAGTTGCCACAACAATTACCACAACCGCCACTTCCAAACTGTGTAAATTTGCAGAGATACAGTACAGAATCAGGATTCAGCGGAGGTGAACAGGTAAACAGATCACCAAGAGTGAATGCGTCAAATCTATCACAACAATTCTTGTTGAAAGAAGATGGAGGGTGTGATTTTGATGATTACTTCTGACGGTGCCTGAGAGAGGAGGAAGAGTGTGTGCTTGGAGCCACTCTTGAGGTAGATCCGTTTGGTCCATTTGTGAATGGTAAAGTGAATGATGTGGAAATTACTTTTCTAGTGGATACAGGTGCTACCCGTTCTACTGTTAGATCAGTGGAAATAGAAAACCTACCTCTCTCTGGGGAGAAAATCCAAGTAGTTGGTGTAGCTAATCAATAGATTAAAACAGATGTAACTAAACCAGTCGAAGTTGAAATAGGGATATTTAAAGACATGCATAGAATTATAGTTTGTGACAGCAGTCCTGTAAATCTGTTAGGTATGGATATACTCTGCAAGATGAATTGCGCAATATATTGCTCACCGGATGGTATTGAGCTGCAAACTCCAGAAGAAGATAGTCTTTATAAATTAACAATGTCAATGGTTGAGGCAGAAGAAAGCAGATTATTTCCTGTCTTTGATAAAAATATTTTGCCTGAAGAATTTAAAGAGACAGTGAATGTTAAAATTTGGGATTTCAAAGAGATGAAATGGGTTTAATGAAAAATGTAGACCCAGTGCAACTTACAGTAAAAGAATGAGTAGATTATCCAAACATCCCACAGTATAAAATGAAAGCAGAAGTGATTCAAGGAGTGATTCCTGTGATTGATAAATTTATTAAACAAGGTGTTCTAAATGAAATAGACTGCAGTCCATGTAATTCACCGATTATGGGTATTAAAGAGCCAAACGGAACTTTCAGAATAGTTCAGGACCCGAGAAAAGTTAACAAAATTGTTGTTCCATGTTGTCCACTTGTACCAAACCCAGCGGTAATTTTATATCAGATTCCGCATGATGCAGAATGGTATACAGTTATTGATTTATGCAATGCATTCTTTACTGTTCCATTGCATCCAGAAAGCCAACAAATTTTTGCGTTCAGATTCCAAGATCATATTCTAGCATGGTGTAGAATCCCTCAAGGGTACACCGAGAGTCCAGCTATTTTTAATCAGTTGCTAAAGAAATCCTTGGAAAATCTAGATTTACCTGGAAGATCTACATTAGTGCAGTATATTGATGATCTCCTTGTTGCTGCAAAAACAAGAGATAATTGTGTAACAGATACCATTACTCTCTTAAATCATTTTGCAGATGAAGGACACAAAGTTTCTCCTGGAAAATTGCAGTTTTGTAAACAAGAAGTAAAATATCTTGGTCACAGAATTGCAAAAGGTACCAGACAGGTAACAACAGAAAGAATAAAAATGATTCAAGCAATGCAACCTCCAAAAACACAGAGACAGGTTAGAATGTTTCTAGGCATGGTAGGTTATTGTCGCCAATGGATTAGTGGATTTTCTGTAATTGCAAAGCCTTTACAGAGACTGACAAAAGCAGACATAAAAGACCCGATTAGCTAAACAAAAACTGAATTGGAAGCTTTTGAACAGCTAAAAAGAAGTTTGTGTGTAGCTCCAGCATTGGGTATGCCTGATTATGAAAAAGGGTTTGAGCTGTATTGCAGTCAAAGAGAAGGTTGTGCATTATCAGTTCTAATTCAAAGACATGGAAGACTGAGAAAACCAATTGCATATTTCTCAGCCATCCTTGATCCTGTTGCAAAAGCATTACCCGGTTGCTTAAAAGCAGTAGCTGCAACCAGTGTAAGTTTGGAACAAAGTGAAGGAATAATTATGGGATTTCCAGTGAAGGTATATGTGCTTCACTCTGTTGAAATTCTCCTTACCAGAAGCAAAACTCAACATTTGACAAACAATAGATTTACAAAATATGAGAAAGTAATTCTTGCACCAGACAACGTTTCGATTGCAAAATGTGCAAATCTGAATCCTTCCACATTGTTACCTGATGCTTCTGAAACAGAAATCAGAGGTGAAATTGTTGATCATGAATGCTTGGATGTATTGGAATATTGCACAAAACCAAGGCAGGATATTAAGGATGTCCCGTTGCCGGAGTCTGATTTGGTTATGTTTGTTGATGGATCATGCCTGAGATCAGATGAATGTGTGTTGCGCTCAGCATATTCAGTGTGCACGGTTGCGGATGTGATTGAAGCTTCAAGTCTCAAAGGAATTCGTTCAGCTCAAGTAGCAGAATTAGTTGCTTTGATTCGAGCATGTGACTTGGGAAAAGGACAAAGAGTTACCATAGTGACTGATAGTCAGTATGGGTATGGCGTAGTTCATGACTATGGCCAGCTCTGGTCTCAAAGAGGTAATTTAACTTCTGCGGGATCTCCAATAAGGAATGCTAAATTGATTAAAAGATAAGCATGGGCGGAAAATCCGTTTCGCTCGCGGATTTTGCGGATTTTCGGTAAATTCGCAATCCGCGAGATTCGCGAATCTCCCGCAAAATCCGCAAATCCGCGAGCAGCAGATTTTATGGCTTGCTCGCACTGTTCGCGTGAGTTCGCGGCTTCCCAGTACAACTTCGCGCCCCGCGAATAAGCGCAAAATTGCAGAAATACGATCTGAGCAAAACTGAAACTACTTACCAGGTTCAAAAGTTCAGGCTCATCATTAGTAGCCATTTCCTGTAGTGCTTCCTGAGGGGCCCCTCCAGAGTTCAGTTGCCAGTTGCAACTATTATGTGACCCTGCTCTGAACCTCAGAATAGTTACACATATGCCACAAAGGTCCTGAATTACAGCTAAGGGAGACAAGCAGGAGCCAGGCTGGAAGTTCAAATCCATTAATCAGCCCCTAATTCATTATTGTCAGTTGGGCCAGGGCAGGTGTTGTAACTAATTTTGCAACAATGAAAGCACTTAGCAAGTGCAAAAGATCACTAATCAGGAAGCACTAAGGAAGCAGGTGCCAGCTAAAAAAATATTCTGTGACACATTAATCAGCCCCAAATTAATTCAGGTCACTTGAGGCAGGGAAGGTGTGCTTGCTTTGCCACAATAATGTACACTGACTGGACAACCAGAGGGTGCTGTGATGAAACAGAGGGTGGCATGGGTGGGCCAGAGGGTGGCATGAGTAGTCAGAGAGTGGCAGTGGTGACAGAGAGTGGCAGTGATGAAGAAGAGTGTCCCAAACAGGCTGGACACGTAGAAAGAACAAGTTCGCGAAGCTTGCGACCCGACAGGTAAGTTTGCGTTTGCGAAATTGTACAAAACCCTCGCGAACTGGCAGAAACCCGCGCGAACACACAAAAAAAAAAAATCCGCAAATTCGCGAGAATTCGCGGATTTTGCGAATTGCGAGTTCGCAAATCCGCAAAATTCGCAAACGCGAGATTCGCAAAATTCGCCCATGCTTATTAAAAGACTGATAGATGGGATTTAATTACCAGAAAAAATTGCAGTAGTTAAATGTACAACACATCAAAGAGGAATGGATTACACAACAAAGGGAAATTCATATGCTGATGAAATTGAAAAATTCTGCGCAAGAAATGATGCAGCAGTTAATCGGGAAAAAGAAAATGAACATGTTTTGAACTCGCTTATGCTACTATCTGTAGTTGATACTTGGCAGGGAGTAAAACAGTTGCAAGATGAGGCAAATGATGAGGAAAAAGACACATGGCTGAAAGCAGGATGTAGGCAAAGAGAAGAGGATGAGATTTGGGTTTACAAAGATGACAGACCAGTGATGCCAAACAGCATGATTTCAGACATAGCACGCATGTACCATGGTCCAGGGCATAATGGCAGAGATTCCATGATTAGGCTATTTAGACAAACATGGTACAATCCAAAATTCAGAATAATTGCAGAATCATTTTGTCAGAGATATTTGATTTGCCAGCAGATCAATCCAAACAGAAAAACATATGTAAGCATGGGAACCATAGGACGGGAGGGAGGTCCTTTTACCAGAATACAGCTTGACTTCATTGACATGCCACCTCACAACAAACTGAGATATGTCTTGGTGATTATTTGTTTGTTTTCAAGATGGGTGGAAGCATTTCCTACTCGTCATAATGATTCAAGTACTGTTGCAAAACTGCTGCTGAGAGAATTCATACCTAGGTATGGTTTCCCAGTGACGGTCGAGAGAGATCGCGGCACACATTTTGAAAACAGATTGTTGAAACTGATTTGTCAAGCATTGGGCATTAAACAGAAACTACATTGTGCATACAGGCCAGAGGCCTCAGGTGTTGTTGAACAAGTGAATGGTACAATAAAAAATAGAATTGGAAAAATGTGTTTAGCAACAGGAATGAAGTGGACAGATGCACTACCACTTGTATTGATGAGTTTGAGAAACATTCCAGATAAGAAAACAGGTTTAAGCCCTCATGAAATAATAATGGGCAGGGTCATGAGGCAAGCATTTGTTCCTGTTGACAAATTACTAAGCATAAATGATAGCGTCATTTTAGAGTACTGCAAGAATCTATCTGACGTGGTGACTTCTGTGTTACATCATGTAGGAACTGCAGTGCTCGCAAAAGAGAAAGAACAAGCTCATGATCCCAGGAGACTGGGTGAGGACAAAAGTGCATCGAAGAAGTAATTGCCTAGTACCAAGGTGGCAAAAGGCAAGACAGGTGATTTTGGTCACAACGAATGCAGTAAAGTGTAGGGGATTAAAAAGGTGGATTCATGCGAGTCATACCATTCAAGTCCCAGAACCTGATAATCCTGACGAAGACGGTGATACAACAGCTGATTCAGATTCAGAAGAAGAGCCTGATGAAAATCCAGATCCTGAAGATCGACAAGATAGTCGACATCTTGAAGATTCAAATGCGAATGAAGCTTTGAATGAAGAGATTGAAATACAAGATTCTGAAAAAGAAAATGAAAATCTGCTAGATCAAGAAGCAGAAAAAGAAACTGATCAAGAAGTGAGTCTAAGACAAGATCAGAAGAGTATTGAAAAGCAGTGTAGAAATTTTGGAAGAAGGAACAGTAATTCTGAAACTGGTGGACTGGAAATAGTTGAAGAAGAAGAAGAAATTCCAAGTACCAGCTATAAGAATGATTTTCCTAACAAAGTGAAACTGCCGAGTAAAGAAGTATCTGAATCTGATGAAGAATCTGACTCAGAGAAATTGATCATTAATGAATCAGCTGAAAACACAGAAAATGAAACAGATGACAGTGAAGATGAAACCAAATTAAAGAAAACAAGAAAAAGAGCTTGTAGAGTCGAATATAATTTGAAAGAGCCAAAAAAGAAGCTAACAAGAAAAGGAGATAATTAGCCAAAAGAAATTGGAAGCATAAAATTTAAATTAGTGAATAAAGCAAAAGAGCAGGTTAATGAGATTTCAAGTCAAAAAGAAGAAGACTTGAATAAGAAAAAACAAACAGGGAAAAATATATTTATTTATTTATTTATTTATTGACATTTGTAGAGCGCGGCGAATACCCGTGGGCGTCTTGGCGCTAGTTAAGGGATGGATCAGCAATAGAAGTGATAAGCAGTAGAGCAAAGAGAACATTAAAACCAAACCAGAAATGTAAATTGCCAGAGTGGGCCTACATAATAATCCCACCAGTAGTTGAGGTTAATAGCAGCCAGGAAGATTTTGATGATGCAAGTGACAACGATTAAACATATTGATTAATTGACACAAGGTTGAAGAAATTGTGTTAGGAGACACAAGGTCGAAGAAATTGTGTTAGCTGAAAAACACATCTGATGTATGACATAAGGTCGAAGAAAAGTTTTTAGGGTTATAAAAAATAAATAAAATAAAAAAGTGAGGGGTATATTTAGTAATTTTTCAATTTTTCAATTTTTATTTTTTATTTAGCTGTTATTCTAAAGAGTAAAAGATGCCTTATTCTTATACTAATGAAAATTCGAGAAGCTCAATTCTCAAAAGATGTTGCAAATTGTCTTCAATATGCGTAATGTTGAATATTTTAGTCTGGTTAATTTTAGCTGTTATTTTTCCTTTTGGTGTAGATAAAGAAACGTATAAAGCTAACATGACAAGTAAAGTTGTGGTTAAATCTGAGAAAACTGATACTTATAGAAATATTGTTCATAAACCAGAGATTCACCAAGAGAGATCTATTGGAGATTTTTCTAGTAATACTTTCTCAAGACTTTTATCTGAATATATTAAAGTGATAAATGCAAAAGATTGTTATGTTGGCGTGAAATTACCTACTTCTGTGTCTGAAGGAGTCAAATATAATATGCTTCCTCTTACTTATGGAATAACCTGTAGTGTAATAACAAGTTTGTTTTATAAAACTGGTCGTCTGGAATACTATTATTCAGACTTTGATGACATTTTTGCAAATCTAAAAGTTGTAGATAACCTGAATAAAGTGAGACCTGCTAAACAGATGAGGGAACTTTTCCTGACATCTAATGAACTCACATATGAGTATGCTTACAGAAATAATTTAACATGTAAATTGAGAGCAGAGGAGAAAACATTCTTAAATATGGTGGAAGAGAGAAGGGCAATTTATAAGCGTAATGAGATGACAAAACAGACCAAATCAAAGTTTTGGCAGTTTGAGGATGAAAAACTCAATGGTAGAAATATAAATGTTGCAATTCATATAGATGAACCTGTTAGTGGTAAATTTTGTATAAGAGATAATACCCTGTACGATAATTATTTTGTTGGGGCAAGTCAATGTGAAGATACTTATCAAATTATAGGGGGATGGGGATTTAAAGGAGGCAAAGATCCAATTTTTCCTGGAATTTATTTTGTTTGTGGGAATAAAGCCTATTACAGTCTTCCCGACCACTGGTACGGGACATGTTCTTTAGGTTTAGTTTTTCCACATTTTTTTCATGTAGATAGAAATGCAGATGGTTCTTTTGAAATTAGCAGCCATGTGAACAGATTTAAAAGAGAAAGTTTTTCAGAAATTTTGGGAGACATATTTGGTGCGTTAATACCTATGGTAGGAATTACCCTGAATGCAGGTAAAATCAGAAAATTGTCCACAATTGTTGACAGATTGTCAACATATACTGCAAGTGGTTTTCAATTAGTGAATACTGAACTTGTCGCCATGAGACACATGGTATTGCAGGACCGTCTTGCGCTAGACATCCTGCTGGCTAAGGAGGGAGGAGTTTGTGGGATCTTACATGTTCAACACTGTTGCACGTACATACCTGAGAAGAGCCAGAACATAGAGACATATATTAGAAATATTACAGAACTACATTGAGAAATAGAACCCTTAGAAGATGAGAGTTTTTCAGAACGTTTAAGCAAAAGATTTGCAGCAATCAAACACTGGTTTCAAGAGATTGGTACTTCAATTGTTGGCAAAATAGTTTTCCCTTTAGTAATAATAGTTTTAGTGATACTTTTGTTAAAAATTAGTTGCATGTTACACAAGAGAAGAAAATATGTGACAGAAAGAAAGAGAATTTATAAACTGAGAGATGAAAAGGAAATAGAATTAGAAGAGTTTCGAAAAGCTCATTATGAGAATTGTAGAAGATCAGAGGATGAATCTAAAGTTTAGATATACTAATATTAAGAAAGTCCAAAACATGTTCCAAAGCTTCCATCTAGCCTCCCCCCTACCACTCTGCGACCTGGCCTCAAGGACTTTCAGCGCCATGATGCTCCTTCCGGAGCGAACGCCGCGCTTTATAAATACCCCTCCAAATATCCAAAAATGTTCGTGGGATAAAAGTTTATAAATTTTTGGGTATTGTTTGGTGATTTTGAAATCACAAGATGAGGGAGTTGATGGAGCAGGGTGAAGAGCAAAATTTTGTTCTAACCTGTGAAGTTAATCTCCCATAATATATAACTTGACTAATAAGCATGTGGTGAAAAGTATCAATTCAACTTAGTTTAAAATTGCAAACATTACA
Organism: Lissotriton vulgaris; assembly: GCF_964263255.1. Lineage (NCBI taxonomy): Eukaryota > Metazoa > Chordata > Amphibia > Caudata > Salamandridae > Lissotriton > Lissotriton vulgaris. The sequence continues at coordinate 502,850,017 of NC_141687.1, read as the reverse complement.
CACAGGAATAACTGATGTGCTTTATGTTGCATACGCGAAGAAGAAAATAATAAACTAACCTTGTCTATTGTTTGTGTCAATATTAAATGCGGCAGTTTTAAATAATGGCATGTGCTTATTTTATGTGCTTTTGTTGTGTCTTTTGTGATACAAGCGTTCCTGATTCGAAAAGGATACGTACATATGATGCTCCTTTGTGTGCTATGCTAGGTAACATAATTAACCGTGTTAATTAGCAAAGGGGGAGGGAAACAGAATGGGTCTCAATTCTTTAATTAATTATTGTCTTGTGTTTGTTTAAGTAATAGTTTTCGAAGTGAGGCCTAAAGTTGGCTCTGGAAAAATATGGCTGACAGAGATGCAGACGTGAAAGAAACCTTGTCCAGAGTGGAGCCTTGCATTTGATTTTTGCTGCATAGAACATTATTAATAAAAGAAAAAGACTTTTTGCTTGAATAAAACGTGCTCTCGGAAAAAAAGGCTCAAGGACAGGAAGAAAGTGTCTGCCAAGATTAGGAAGTAATGTTCTGAACTCGAGTGAAAATAACAATCTAAAGTAAGCCGAATGTCACGAAAGGAAAAGACAATGGGGCTTATGTAAAGCCTGAGCTTGGTCAAAATTCAGAGATGAGCTAGTGATGGACTGACAGGTTTCAGCCAATCGGAAATCTGGATTCCACTGAAGGAATGTGAAACGTAAAAAGTTTAGCTAGAGAAAAAGGTATAAATTGTGACACCACGAGTGGAGAAAAAGCTCTTACTTTCCGATTGCTGAATGGTGTTCGTTATGCTGATGGACCTTTGGCGCACGTAAGGATAGCTGACTTTATGAATCTATGAATCTTTCCTTTCTAGGTAAAGAGAGATTTAGTCAGGGAAATAGGCACGAGGAATTAAAAATTTATTTGCTAATTCTTCATAATGCTGAGCTAACTTTGAAATGTCAGTTCTAATTTCATCTCCATAATAAAAATGCTGCTAATTCCTATTTGCTTATGAAATAAAGATATTTGAAACTTTAAATGTTCTTTCCTTATGAATAAATAAAGCTAATAAAATTAGATTTAAATGAGAAGCTGGGCTTGTTTATTCATGGTCTAGTTTACACTAGTTGATCCATCAACCATAATGGTTTGATTTAAATGAAAAATCGTTTTATATCATAATGATGAGAAATAAACTGCAGTTGTATATATTAGTGTAAATATAAATGTGTATAGTGTATAAATCAAACCACATGATTCAGTTGCTCAATAATTGTCTCGATGGTGTTATGGGCCTGTTTGAGTGTTTTATAAATAATGGTGAGTATTGAGGTGTAGGTAGCGTTTGTGAGACAATTTTTCTATAGGAGCGCTGGATCAGTAAGACCAAAGAGGCACCAAGTGCGAAAAAAGAAGGTGCATGCAAAGCCAAAAATGTGATAAAAATAGTGTTCAAGTATATTTGCAAGCGTACAAGGCATTGAAATTGTAACCGATAACTACAATCCGAATGCGCAAGATAATGCACAAAGCAGTAAGCCAAAGTATCAACTCTACTCCACAAGGATCCTCCCACAACTGCGAACCACAGGCTGCTTTGAGAAGCAACACCATTCCGACTCATTCTCCTTTTATACAATAGCATTTAAGATGGCCACTGGTTCCGAAAGTCTGCTTCCCATCAGATTCAAGTTAGTTTTGTTTTGTTGCAGCGTTTACCACTGGGCATGCCACCTTTTACCCGATCGTCATCCTAATCAGCACTCCTATTGTGGTACGTATTCAGCAATCACCTCTTAAACTTATTATTTCCTGAAGCACTAAAGTCCCTGACAAATGTGATCATGGCAGTAGTTCCCTCTATAGGCTCTTATTTAGGCTTTTTTGGACTCTCTTCATTGATTTTCTTTATTTCTTCTTGGGCATAAATATTCTGTGCTCACTCCTAAGGATTTTCTTCTATACCATAATGCTTCTATTTTAACACATATTGCAGTTTCTTTCCATTTCTGAGTCCCGGATAGCCTGTAGCTATTATTTAATTTCAGAGTCTTGGAATATAGGACCTGGTGGTTTTTCAGTTAGAGTATCCTTCTTAAATGTTTTTAATAAAGAAACATGAAATACGGGTGAATTATCAATGTTTCTGGCATTGTCAGTTTCAGAGCCATAGGTTTAACCACCTTGCTTATACAAAAGGGCCCAATAAATCTGGGCGCAATTTTCTTTTACCATCAAATTTAATATAATGGGAAGTCAAAGTTCCAACCTGAAGCTCCTCCTACGAGATTGTGGCTGCTCACTGAGCCTCCAACTATCACCAACCACGGACAACTTTGGGAAGCAATAAGACTCCGGCTCCATTCTTCTTTTATACAATCACATCCAAGATCACACAGTCGCTCCTAAATCCTGCTTTCCACAAGATTAAAGCCTGTGTTTTTTGCTGTGCTGACCTCTGCGCGTGGCACTTTTCCTCTGATCCTGATCTTCATCATTTCTAGCACTCTAAATTCAGTAAGTATTCAGCAAACAATATTTAAACATGTTATTTCCTGTAATACTAAAGTTTCAGGAAACTGCTATGTTGTGTAATCAAGATATTAGGGCCTGATTACTTTTGTATAAGTTTACACTTGTTTGCTATTCACAAAGGTAATTTATGGATAATATCTTTACAACTGCGCAGCATCCACACATAAAAAGATAGGACTCTCCTATCCTTTTATGTGCGGAGACTTCACAGTCGCACAGATACTACTTATAAAATACCTTTGTGAATAGCGAACAATTACTATGATATGGAGTGTTTTCCCTTGTGCACCTTCAGACAAAATGAAACATTTGTTTCCTGTTAAGTGATTCCATTGATTAGTTTGCACCTGCTCTTCCTGCAAGGTGAAAGGCAGTGTACTAACATGGGTTTCCTTCAGGAGTCTTGGATAACCTTCCAGATTGCCAGGTGTTCCATGTACCACACATGATTGTGCTGTATCCATTGGACCTTGAACATGTTGTATGAACCACATCCAAACCCGGGCCACTTGCTTAGCCTACGCTTCCTACGGACCAATCTGCTTCAAGTATCCAGCCTTTGATTCCTTGGCGGCAGCTACTATTTCAGCAGTGGCCCGCTAAAGGATGATTCCTCTTCTCAAAAAGTGACAAGTCTCTTTGGTCTAAAACTCAGATGACATTTTAAAACATTTCTTCAGAGAAGTGGCAAAGTTCTGCATCTGGAATTTTTATAAAAACATTTTCACTTCCAAACTTTCACATGGACCAATCTACTTGGTGTATCTGACAGGGCTCCATTGTAGTTGGCCCCAAAATGCACTATGTTCCCGGTTTACTGCTTCCATGGACTACCATTATACATTGCACTTTTTGGTATTATTTTGTCTTAAATCTTTGAAAATTCATATCTTCTTCTAGGGATTGTAGTTTTTTTGGGGTCATTTTGTTCATCACATTTTACTCTCTTTTTGTAAAATGTTTTGGATTTTTATTGTTTGATGTTTATTATTATTTTGCTATTGCATACATACGTCACACATTGCCCTAAGTGTAGCCTGCCTACTCTGTGCCATACCTACTGAGGTTCTAATCTCAGGTTAATTTAATGACTTTGAGAGTTCACCTTGACAAGAGCTGTTATTATCCCTTGAGGTGGGCAGTCATCCAGCCGAATAATAATCAAGTTTATTGCCGAGAGACTTAAAATGCTTCTATTGTGCCGTCTGGCCTGTGGAATGTTTACATAGAAGGCCGAGAATCTCCTTGCAGATAATTCAGTTATGCTTTTCTAGATTATGTTGGATTAGTCAATAAATCAGGATTTATAAAGTGCTGCTAGTCATTCGATTGGGTAGCTAGGCTTGTGTAGGTCCCGGAGGCTTATTCGAACAGCCAGGTCTTGAGGGCCATTCGGAATTCTGGAAGTGAGGTGAGGGTTAGGCCTGGGCAGAGCTGGCTGTGCTGCAATCTGCGGAGTCGTCAAAAAACTCCGGCAAATTCCACAGAGGTCTGTGAGGAGGCAGAGTATTGATGGTCTCACTAGTGAAGTCCCTGTGGCTGCTGAGGATGTTGGGGCCAAAAACCTCTATTGTTGCCGCAAGTAAGTTCCCCAGAGTGGGATTGCTGAAATGTTTTCAGGGGCCGCGCCCCCTTTCTCAACCACTCTGCAAAGGGTCCACCATGGGCCATATTACAGTAAGTGCCCACTTTTGTGCCCCTTGGGAACTTTGGTATTACAGATGGGGACGCAGACGCTTGCGTGTCCTCTGCAGTAATACCAATAGCGCTGGTGCACTTAAAGCGCTAGCGCTACATCTGGGGGCATTCCCTCAATTTCATGGGGGCATGCCCTATGCAAATGAAGAGATTTCTTTGCCTTTGCGCCCACACTGTATTACCAACACTAGCTAAGAGGCAGAGCAGCTCTCAGGGGGCCCACAGGAGTAAATCCCCTTGTAGGCTGGTGCAGTCACTGAAGGGGATCTCTAATCCCCTGTAAAAGTACAAGCAGGTGCCGCCTGCACTGTGAAAACACGGAGCAGCTGCAAGCAGCCGCTCCATATTTTCATATGAATGCACACTGCCCGCGGGGGGCACATTCACCATCATAGGATGCACTTTCATTGTTTTCACCGGGCGCACCTTTTAATAGGATGATCTTAAGAAATCCAAGAAACTCTGCCGCTCCCTTGAGAAGGCCTGGAAAAAAGACCCAACCACCGGCACCAAGGACGCCTTCAAAAACGCCACCCGCATACACCACCAACTGATCCGAAAGGCCAAGAAAACCGCCTTCAAGGACCGACTAGATAACAACGCCCACAACAGCAAGGAACTTTTCAACATCGTCAAGGAATTTACCAATCCATCGGCCAACTCTAACGACATCACCCCCTCTCAAACCCTCTGCGACTCCCTAGCTTCATTCTTCCACAACAAAATTGCAGACATCCACAACAGCTTCGACGACCAACCCGGAGACCAACCCACATAACCATCTGCTGGACCTTCACCCCCCTTGAACATCCTTAATGACTGGAACCCAATCTCCACTGAGGACACCATCCGCCTGATGAACTCCATCCACTCAGGATCCCCCACAGACCCATGCCCTCACCACATCTTCAACAAAGCAGACTCCATCATAGCACCGCACCTCCGAGACGTCATCAACTGCTCCTTCAACTCCGCCACCTTCCCGGAAAGCTGGAAACACGCTGAACTCAGCGCCCTTCTGAAAAAACCCACAGCGGACCCCACCGAACTCAAAAATTACCGCCCCATCTCGCTTCTTCCATTCCCGGCCAAAGTCATCGAGAAAGCTGTCAACAACCAGCTCGCCGCCTTCCTCGAAGCCAACAAATCCCTCGACTCCTCACAGTCCGGCTTCCGAGCAAAACACAGCACTGAGACCGCCCTCATCGCAGCAACAGACGACATTCGAACTCTATTGGACAATGGAGACACAGTCGCCCTCATCCTCCTCGACCTCTCCGCAGCCTTTGACACAGTCTGTCTTGGCACCCTTCTACAGCGCCTCAGAAACATCGGAATCCAAGGAAAAGCACTAGAATGGATCACCTCGTTCCTCACCGGAAGAACCCAGAGAGTCCGCCTTCCACCATTCAAGTCAGAGGCCACTGAAGTCATCTGCGGCGTACCACAAGGATCCTCACTCAGCCCCACCCTTTTCAACGTATACATGAGCCCCCTCGCGGCCATCACCCGCCAACACAACCTCAACATCATCTCCTACGCGGATGACACTCAACTGATCCTATCACTCACCAATGACCCTAGCTCCGCCAAAACTAACCTACACGAAGGAATGAAAGAAGTAGCCGAATGGATGAAACACAGCCGTCTGAAACTGAACTCGGAAAAAACAGAAGTCCTCATCTTAGGTACCTCCCCCTCTGCATGGGACGACTCTTGGTGGCCAGAAGCCCTTGGAAAAGCACCCATCCCGACAGACCACGCTCGTAACCTGGGCGTCATCCTGGATTCCTCACTTTCAATGAACAGACAAGTCAACGCCGTCTCCTCATCCTGCTTCAACATTCTTCGCATGCTCAAAAAAACATTTCGTTGGATCCCCACCGAAACTAGGAAAACGGTCACCCACGCTCTGGTCACGAGCCGACTGGACTATGGAAATACCCTCTACGCAGGTACTACCGCTAAACTCCAGAAAAAACTCCAACGGATCCAAAACGCCTCAGCCAGGCTCATATTAGACATCCGCGTAAAGAACATATCTCTGGTCACCTGAAAAACCTCCACTGGCTTCCCGTCAATAAGAGGATCACTTTCCGGCTCCTAACCCACGCACACAAAGCACTCTACGAAATCGGACCAGAATGCCTCAACACACGACTGTCCTTCTACACCCCCTCCCGCCAGCTACGATCATCCAACCAAGCCCTTGCCACTGTACCTCGCATCAACAAAACCACCATGGGAGGTAGATCCTTCTCCTACCTGGCAGCTAAAACCTGGAACTCACTTCCCACTTACCTTCGACTTACCCAGAACCACCTAGCATTCAGAAAGCAACTTAAAACGTGGATATTTGACAAGTAATTCCCCACCCCTCCTCAAGCGCCTTGAGACCCTATGGGTATGTAGTGCGCTATATAAATTCTCTGACTTGACTTGACTTGACACAAACAATGAAAATGCATAGCACAGCCCCTACTACTGGTTGGGGGATGAAGTGGCCTTCGCTGCTGAGGCTCGTTGGGGGCCACAAACCCCTATTGTTGCCACAAGTAAGTCTCCAACAGTGGGATTGCTTAGACTTTATCAGAGGCCAGCCCCTTTGTCAACCTCTCTGCAAAGTGGTCTCCTGGTGCACTGCTGTTTGGAGGATAATGTCCCCTTGGCTGCTGAGTGGCGTTGGTGGCCAAGAACCCCTATTGTTGCCCCAAGTAAGTACCTTGCAGCTGGATTACTGATATGTCATCGGAGGCCCCGTCCCCTTTTCAACCACTCTGCAAAGGAGCCTCCTGTGCACTACTGGTTGGAGGATGTAGTCCCCTTGGCTGCTGAGGGTTGTTAGGGGCCAAGAACCCTTAATGTTGCCACAAATAGGTCCCCACAGCTGGAGTGCTGAGACATCATACCAGGCCCGCCCCTTTTTTGACCAATCTGAAAAGGGGCCTCCTGCGCACTACTGCATGAAGGATGTAGTCCCCTTTTCTGCTGAGGGTTGATGGAGGACAAAAACCTTTATTATTGCCACAAATAAGGAAAATATTTTGAGACAGTGGGATCTGAGAATGTTAGCCAGTGGGCTCGTATGTGTACTGAAGAGCATGGGGCTGAAGGATGAGCCCTGGGGAAGCCGCAGGTGATCTTCTTTGATTCAGAGGTGAAAGGTCGGAAATGGGTCCTCTGGGCTTTTCTGGAAAGAAAGGAAGTGATCCATCTGAGCACGTAACCCTTGGATGCCGATGTGGTGGAGCCTTGAGATCAGTGAATGGTAGAATACAGTGTCAAAGGCTGCCAAGAGTTCAAGAAGGATCAGAGCTGCTGTTTTTCCTCAGTTGAAGAGGGTTTGGATGCTGTTGATTGCTACGATCAGGGCGGTTTTAGTGCTGTGATTGCTGTTGAAGTCGGATTGGGAGGCGTTGAGTAGCTGGTTCCGCTCCAGGTGTGTCTTAAGTTGCTTATTGATAATCTTACCCAGTACCTTCACTGGGAACGGGATCAAGGATATTGGTCAGTAGTTTTTGAGTTCACTGGGGTTTGCAGAGGGTTTTTTGAGTAGTAGTCGAACTTGGGTGTGTTCTTTCAGGCATGGAAACCTGTTGTGGTGGTGATAGAGGTGTTGAGCAGGGTAGTGAGCTTTGGCCAATCCTTTGGTTTCCAATGTTGAAGATGTGGTGTGGGCATGGGTCTTTGGGAGCTCCAGATTGGATGGATTTCATAGTGGAGGTGGTATCCTGGGTGGAGAGGAGGTTCCAGGTGGTCAGTATGTAGTTCATGTCGGTTGCGGTGGTGGCATATCTATCGAGGAAGTCCACAGGTGTGAGTTGGGGTTTGAAGTTTCTGTATATGGTTGCAATCTTGTCGTGGAAGAAGTCAGCATGGTTGTTGCAAAGCACCTGTGAGAGTGTGATTTTGTTTTTACAGGCAGCCATGTTGGAGAATTTCTTAATGATATTGAAAAGTTCCTTGGTATTGTTGGTGCTGTTTTCGATGAGTCCAACTTGGGCTGTCTTCTTTGTTGCCCTCAGCAGACAGTGGGAGAGGTTGAGGGAGGTCTTGAAGGCTGCCCTGTAAGAGGTATCCTTGCTGGCCCGCCATCTCCTCTCCAGCTGTTTGCTGTCTCGGTTCGCTGTTCTGAGTTCTTGGGTGTACCAGATGGACTTTTTGGAGGAATCTCTCTGGATGCAGCTATTGATGTTGACAGTGCTGTCAGAGCAATTGGTGAGCCAGGTGTTGAAGTTCTCCACTTTCCGTTTGAGGTTGGTGGCAGTAGCGGAATTGGAGGTGTTGAGGGCATCTGTCCAAGTGGTCTCTGAGATTTTGTTCCACCTGTTGTGAGGGACGCTAGTCGTCTTGGGGGTGGCGGTGCAGGGGCTAGAAATGCTGTACTGGTGATGGAGTGAACAGTCTATATGAGTTCTGTGACATGGCTGTATTTGAGACGGCTGCTGGAGGTGAAAATGAGGTCCAGCTTGTGTCCTGCTCATACTTTCAAGGAGGTGTGCGGTGTTGTTGTCATTGGGTAATTGATGTGGGAATTTAGGTCACCAAGGAAGATTTAGTGCTTGGAGTAAAAGGCTGGGGTGGCAATGAAGTCTGTGATGGAGTTGAAGAAGCTGGAGCATGGGCCTAGGGGTCAGTATACGAGGGTGCCTCTAATGTTTGTCTTGTTGTCTGTGTTGAGCTTGAAGTTGAGATGCTCCATGGTGTTGCCTGTGTTGGTGGAGCACTGTATGGTCTCCTGGTGGATGATGGCTGTTCCTCCTCCCGGCTTGTTGGTGTAATCCTGGTGAGTGATTTTATATCCATCGGGGATTGCTGTGACAATGTCTGGGTCGGAAACAGGGTTGAGCCAGGTCTTTGTGAGGGAGACGATGTTGGGTGTGAGGGTGGCAATGAGGTCCCATAATTTGGTGGATTGCTTGCATTGTGAGTGTGTATTGAGAAGGGCTCAGGTGAGTTGGTGTTTTTGTTCAGGTGGTGTCTGTGGTGTGTTTGGGGTGGGGCTGGTGTGTGTGCAGGGCAAGTGAAGTGGCTGTGGGTGCAGCTGAAAGGTCCTACCAAGGAGCGTGGGTCAGCACAGTGGGAGTGTTTGTTGTGGCATCCGGGGATGAGGGTATAGAGTGTATCTTCGGGGGCAGGAAGGCCAGGGCTCATGGCACTGGGCGCAGTCCAGGCACACAAGGGCTTACCTTTGGCACTGTGGCCTGTATTAAGTTGGTCATGGAGTGGGCGGATCTCCTGTTGGTGGGAAGAATGGTGAGTGGAAAAACCCGGGCAGGAACACCCCAATGGGAAAACCCATGTAGCAGCAGTGCCACATTATCATTCTGGAGTAAGCAGGAACTGGGAGCCATAGGCAAGTGGCAGGGTAGGTGTCCAGGTACCTACTCTGGATCTCTGTCCATGCAAGTGTGAAGAAGCCACATGTGTTAAGCATCCAGGAACCCACACTCCCACCTGGAAAGATAGGTAAGCCTGTTTTAGTTTTGGCTCCCTGACAGTCACAAAAAGTGTTCTGCTGATTAAAATGGTTGCATTTCTACTAAAGAGCACCAGTTCCTTCTTTGTTGGTGGCTGTAAAGCAGACAAAACGTGTACTGGTCATTCTCACAGTCTCACAGCCAGCCTCATTGTTAGAGCTGTCAGTCTTAGGGTTGTGTTCCACTAAACATTTTGCCTTCACCCCTCCTATTTTTGCTGATCTTGTTTTTGTTGGCCTCAGGACTCTGTGCACTTCACCACTGGTAACCAGTGCCAAAGTGTTTGTGCTCTCTCCCCTACACATGGTGGAATTAGCTTATACCCAATTGGCACACTTAATTTATTTGTAAATCATGTACTAGTAAATGTACCATTCGAGTGGAATCCTCTTACCCTGGGCACGTGAGTGAAATGTTACTTGTTGGCCTGCAGCAATGATTGTGCCACCCACTTAAGTTGCCCTGTAAAACATGTCTCAGGCCTGCCATTGCAGCCTGTTGGGTCAGTTTTACACTATCATTTCCATCTGGAAAAATAAAACATTTGCAAGGCCCAAGCCTATTTTTTTAATACAAGTAAGACAACAAAGGACAGGGTGCAGTGCATTTAAAACACTGGATATGTACTTTTAAATGTTACATGTCCTAGTAGTGAAAAACTCTTGAATTCATTTTTCACTATTGCAAGGCCTACCTATCCCATGTGACATCAGAGGGTTTCCTTATTACATTTAGTAAGTGATAACTATCAATTGGGAGCAAGTAGACAAGTTGAGTTTGGTGTCTAATGAATTGCAATTAAAAGCCCTCTTTAATAGTAATGTTGGATTTTAAGTCACAATTCTGAAAATGCCACTTTTAGAAAGTTGCCATTTTCTTGTCCTAACCATTTGGTGCCTGTAGTCTGATAGTTGGTCACAGAGATGTCAGTGCAAACAAAGAAATTGAAAATGGGGGCAATGTTAATTGGCCCTGTACCCAATACTTTTCAAATACCACATTTATTTTAATGAAATCTGTTGAATAAAAAAAAAAATCTATTGCTTGCGTATTCCTGAGGTGTAACCTGTATATTCCTTCTCCTGAACACATTTAAAGCAAAGTTAGTCTAAGTGAGAAAGAAAATTGTTTAGCTATATCAGAGATGTGGGGCTTCAGAATAAAGCTGTACTTGGTAGAGAATGACTTAATCCACACTTGATGAATCACAATTTTTAAATAAAGAAAGATATCTCATAGACCAGGGTATGTTAATGTTAAAAGATTTGTACAGTGCATAGCTGCCCTATCAACGGGGTGCCCCCGCGCTAAGAGCAATACCAAAATCGTCCTATCACTAAGAGCCACAGGAGCAGCTTAAAAGAGAATATCTATGTCTTCAGGATTTTCCTGAAAGTCCAATGGTTCTGGACACTTCTGATAGACAAAGAGAGCACGGAAAGATCCGCCCACGCACAGACTCTCCTAGCACAAGGAACAGAGGCCAAATCGTGATTGGCTGATCACAGTGCCCAAGAAGGCTTTTTACGGGGACACTAGGTTAGACAGAATGTGGGGGGCATGGGAAAAAAGATCTTATGAGTGGTGCAGCAGGTTTTAAAATACATGCACTTCTTCACAGGGAGCCAATGCATTTTGTGAATAAGACTGGCGACAGGACAGCTCTTTGGAAGCGAGAACAGCAGCCTGGCCATGAAGGTTTGAGCCAGCTGTGGTCTGCAAATCAAAGCCTTATTGGTTCCCAGGTGGAGGATATTGCAATAGTCTAGGAGGGAAAGGATAGCTGCCTGAGTGATTTCTTGTCGGTTAGGAGGGTGAAAAAATCCAAGAATGGGTCTGAGCCCATGCATAAGTCCAAAGCATGTGCCTACCACTGATTTTGCCTGTGCTTCAAAAGTTAAAGCATTGCTCATCCAAACACCTAGGTTTTTGACTACAGACAGTACAAGGAAGGAGACACAGAGTGGTAGGCCACAAGTGGTCACTAAAGGAGTGGGTATGTTTCCCCAGAAGGAGAATCTCAGTTTTACTAGTATTCAGTTGCAGACAGTTAGCCTCTATCCACTCTTTAATAGCCAGCTTACCCCATTGGAAATAAGCCATGTCTGATTAGGGGTTGTCCGTAAAAGGAAAGCACAAGCTGAGTTTCATCCGCATAGGACACCAGCGAAAGCCCCAGGGATTTCATTACCTGACCCAAAGGTTGAATATATATATTAAACAAAGTGGGTCTCAGGGAGAAACCCTGGGGAACACCATGGCGCTGAGTGTGAAAGTGAGAGCTGTAAGGGAGTGAAATAAACTGAAAAGAGCAGTCAGAGAAATAGTAGGAGAACCAGGCTAACCCAGGACTGTGTATGCCAATCTCCTGAAGGATTAAACCCAGATCTGTTGACTGGGTATGAGTGTTTGATTGGTTCAGATGCTCCGTCCATCACCACCCCCTTTTGAATCTCCAGAGAAAAATGTTGTGGTACACAGTGTTGAAAATGACACTTAGCTCAAGCAAGATCAAGGTCTGCCCTCGTCTAAAATGCTGCAGAGTTGCTCAGTAACCGGAAGGAGCGCCGACTCGGTACTGTATAATGGCCTGAAACCTTTCCAAGAGCTGTCCAGAATCTGATTGTATTCTAAAAACTTTGTTTAAATACCATTTGTTAAAACAGCAATGATATGTGTCTTAGTGACCTTGGTAAGGAAAGGCAGAAGAGAGAGAGGGAACAAATTCTCAGGTTTTGAAGCATCCAGGGCAGTTTTTTTAAAAAGGGGAATAACCTCAGCATGCTTCCAGTGACTCTGCACGATTGCTGATGACAAGGAGAGATTAATCAGTTCCAAGGAAGGTGGAAGGAGACAGTCTTGGAGATTTAAAAACATGTCTTGTTTAAGAGGATCAGCGGGTGAGCCCGATTTGACTTTGTTGCACAGGGTACGTTGCTCATTGAGGTGTGTCTGGGGCAAAAGGTGGAGCAGGGGCAGGGTAGTACTGGAGTGATTGCCAAGACTGAAATCTGTGGTATTAGAGACAAATTTAGAATAAATGGCTTCTATTTTGCCAGTAAAGTACTTCGCCAGCTTCTTCGCAGAGGACATTATAAGGCATCTGTGAAATCAACTGTGAGTACAGATAGGGCTATTTAGAAGGGAAACGATACATTTTGCTTGGTTATTGCTGCTTTGTTTGCGAAGTACTCAAGGCCTAGATTACCGGATTAACTTGTGGTAGGACTTGATTGCAGCTCTATACTGAGATTTTTTGGGAGGAGGTTGATAGGACTTCCTCTAAAAGCGTCCAGGAACCTTACAGTGCATTCTAGCCAATCTCAAGGGTTCATTAAACCAGGTGGCGGAATTCTCTTTCCTACTGCGAACTGGCCTAACAAGTGTGAGAATGTCTAGTGCAGAAATTAGCCAAGAATTTAGGGTGCTGTTTGCATCGGCTGTATTTTCGGCCAGGTCAGGGAATTGTTTCTGTAGGAGATCTTTAATTTTTTTATAAGATCGAGTTTATACCATGGGCTTTTGGGAGTAAAGTCCAGACCAGGGTCATTTCCTGGCCTTTCCGGGAAATGGACAAAGGGATCAAAAAGTGATCTGTCCATGGCAAAGTGAGGTAGTTAATAGCGTCATGAAGCGGCCATTCGAAAACACTGGGTCAAGGAGGTGCCAGCTGTATGTCATTTTTATGGCAAACATGGCCTCTTTGAAGACAGGCTGTTTTTGCCTAGTGTTTGAGAGATGCGCTTTTGAAATTAGGAGATCTGACTAAATGTATTAAGTATGTTTTTGTAAAACATGCATAGGTTCAAATATTTAACAAACATTTATAAACATTGACAAAGCCACTAGTGTTGACTGTTACGGAGAGAATGGAAAGGGGCGACCATACGGTCCCCCCGAACGTATGGTGGAGTACCACGATCCCCCCGGGAAGCCATCTTGGGCGGGAGGCGAGTCTCGGCTGGTATGCCCGAAGCGGCGTAGCCGGGGCGCGCCTTGTTCCCGCCCTGGAGTGGGCTGGCCTAGACACTGACGCGGCCGGCCACGCCCTTGGGGCAGGCAGGGGCGGGTTTACGCCCGCCCTGAAGACGGATAAAAGGAGCAACAAGCCAAGGAAGCATCCTCTTGTTCCTGTGCTCTGAAGCTGCACCACCTCGCTGCACGTGAGCTCGAGACGGAACGAAGAGCCAATTTTGAGCGTTGTAATCTTTCTTGTGTTTTGCAGATACTCTGTCTGAGAATGCCCAAGAAGGCGGGAAAGCGAATGACTACCGACCAGATGCTGCGTGTTCTTATGAAAGAGGTGACCGACCTAAAGAAGCGAATGGCGGATAAAGACGAGGAAGGGGGGCCGAAACGTCCTCTGGCAGGAGCAGCTCCAGGAGGAAAAGGCAAGAGGCCCAGAAGGGGAGCATCTGGGGGAGACATCCCGGTTCCTCGTACCCCACTCGAGGCCCCGCTTGAGGCACCAACTCCCGTGCCGGAGGGAGGGAATCCGATTCCCGTAGTGGTCACCCCCGTGTCCGGGGAGGATATGCCACCCGAGCTGGCAGCACAATTAGCAGCGTGGTTGGGTAAAGGTAGCAAGGGCGCCACGGCTGACGACGCGCAGGTGTTGATGAAGCAACTGCGTGAAACAAGGGAAGCGACGAAGGCGCCATCGCCGGCGGCGGCAGTAGAGACAGGTCCAGTCGCAGATACAGCTTCCGGTTCAGGTAAGCGGCCATTGCCGATTGCGAGGGATGAGTTGGCACCCTCTCGGCGGGAAAAGTTGGGTCAACATGTCCCTCTGGCTATCAAGGAGAAGATATGGGCAGGGGAGTATATAAACATCTTCTCGTTGCTTACCGATCATTGTGAGATGGAGCATGTTAAGGGCCAGAAGGAGCTCATGCATCCGAGTGTTTGGCGCGCAAAGATGGCCGCCTTTAAGGTAAATGAAAATATTGGTAATTGGGGCAAAGCATGGGGGATTTTTACATCCATCATGGGTGAACGTAGGCCCGATTTGCTGTCCGAATTGCCGATTTATCAGTCACGGATCATGGGGTATTCTGTTTCACACGAGGGCAATCAATGGTTCTGTTACGATAATATTTTCAGAAAAGCAAAAGAACATGATAAAAACTTAACTTGGGATTGTTATGATTCTGTGTCTTGGTCCAAAATGGATGATACTGGTATGTTGAAGTTGCCATTGGTAGGGAGTAGCGTGGATGAATCCTCCCGCCAATATGCTGGGACGCCCTTTCGAACAGGTACGAGTAACGACAACCACTCGAGGCCAATCGGCAACGCAGGAAAAAGGGGGATTTGCTGGAATTTTAACAGGGGAAAATGTACCAGGCCCCAGGGGTCATGCAAATTTAGGCACGAATGTGGTGGGTGTGGGCAATCATCCCATCCTGAGTCCATGTGCAGAGCCAAAACGGGTGATAACGGGGGTAGAGGAGGCGCCAAACAGGTCTGACATAGTCCGAGGGGCGCCTTTACCTACCCCGATTGATACCATGGCAATGATTCCCTGGCTCAGCGAATACCCGGATCACGCTTCCGCTGGGGTGTTGCGGAACGGGTTTTCATATGGTTTCCGTATCCCAGTGGGGGAGTTTCAGGGTATAGCGAAATGTAAAAACCAGATATCGGTCTTGCAGCATTCGACTGTGGTACAGGAAAAGATCGGGAAAGAGGTTACTCGAGGTCGAGTCGCCGGTCCATTTAATGTGCCGCCAGTTGCTAACTTTGTTTGTTCCCCTTTAGGGGTGGTCCCCAAGAAGGACCCGGGGGAGTTTCGGCTGATACATAATTTATCAGCCCCACGGGGTCTTTCCGTAAACGATGCGATAGACCCGGAAGTATGTTCGGTGCGGTACGCATCCTTCGATGAGGCCGTAGCCATATTGAATCGCCTGGGGCCCGGTGCGCTGATGGCAAAATCAGATATTGAGTCAGCGTTCCGGTTGCTCCCGGTACATCCAGACGATCAGCGTCTTCTTGGTTTCATGTTTCAGGGTCACTATTACATGGATAGGTGTATGCCGATGGGGTGCTCTATATCTTGTGCCTATTTTGAAAAGTTCAGTTGTTTCCTGCAATGGGTCTTCACAAAGAAGACGGGGTTTCAAAATGTTATGCATTATCTTGATGATTTTTTGTTTCTGGGGGCAGCCGGGGATCCGGAATGTGGACAGGCTTTGAATGAATTTTGTGTATTGATGAATCATTTTGGCGTGCCATTGGCACCAGGTAAGACTGTGGGTCCCTCGACTTGCCTCGAGTTTCTTGGGATCGAGCTCGACTCCGAGGAAGGTTGTTTTCGTTTACCAGGTGACAAAGTGTTAAGATTCAGGGCATCCCTGCAAATGTGTGTAAATGCGTCTAAGGTTAAGTTACATCAATTACAACAATTGGTGGGACAGTTGAATTTTGCCCTAAGAGTAATACCGATGGCCCGCCCCTTTTCCCGCTCGATCGCTCAAGCCATGGTCGGCCTGAAGGAGGGTCATCATCGCACAAGGCTCTTGGCAGAGGTTCGCCAGGACATGCGCATTTGGTTGGCATTTCTGGCGGATTTCAATGGTCGAATTGTCTGGAACAAACCGGCGGTGTCCTCTGAGGAGCTGGGGCTGTGGACAGATTCGGCAGGGAGCATTGGTTTTGGTGCCATATTCGGCACTCAGTGGTCGGCACAAAAATGGCCGTCATGGTAGCATGATAGTGGACTGACGAGTAACATTGCTTTTCTGGAACTTTTCCCCATTCTGGTGGCCTTGAGAACTTGGCCCGAGGGGTTCAGAAATCACTCTGTGGTATTCTGGTCTGATAACATGACCGTGGTTGAGTGTATCAATAGCCAGGCAGCACGATGCAAATGGATTCTGAGATTGCTCAAGGAAATTGTATTACTGTGTATGCAATTGAATGTGCTATTTAAGGCAAGACATGTGCCGGGGGTGATGAACCAGGCGGCTGATGCCCTTTCTCGTTTTCGTATGCAGGCCTTCTGGGGTTTTCTTCCCACAGCGGACCCGGTGGCGGCACCCTTTCCCGAAGCTCTCTGGTCTCTCGGTGCCCCGAACTTCGTAACCTCGTGGGAGAGAGTTTAGCACCCAGGACGAGGAAGTCATATGAAGGGGCGTTCCGTTCCTATTGGGCCTTTTTGGGGGCGGCTAGAGGGGAATTTTGGGGCCAGGAGGAATTGGTAGTGAAATTCCTGCTGTCTTTACATCAGGCAGGCAAATCAGTGGCTACGGCCCAGAGGCATCGGGCCGCCATTTCCTTTGTGGCTAGGGCTCATGGGATCCAGGACCCGACAGCGTCTTTCGTTGTGCAAAAAGCGCTACGTGGGTGGCAACGCCTTGAGGGTCGCAGAGTAGATGAAAGGCGCCCGATAGGTTTGGATAGGTTGGCCCTGTTGTTATCCATACTACCTGCAACGTGTTCATCCCAGTATGAAACAGTGTTATTCCGAGCCGCTTTTACGCTGGCATTCCATGGGGCTATGCGGGTAAGCGAACTAGTGGCAAGGAACAAGCAGGATGTGATGGGGGGACTGTGCCGAGAGCACGTTCAGGTCAGAGGGGGGGCAATGACTGTCTCATTTGTCAGGTCCAAGACCGATCAGGGTGCGATGGGTGATTGCATGATCATACAAAGGATTCCCGGGTCCTCCATGTGCCCGGTGAGTTGTGTAGAGGAATATTTAGCACAAAGGGTGGCATCATGGGGGGGGACCTTGTTGAGACACGCTGACGCCACCCCACTGACGAGGTTTCAGTTTCAGCGGGTGCTTGCGATGTCGATTATCGCTGCGGGCTTGAACCCGGGCGAGTTTGGGACCCATTCCTTTCGGATAGGGGCTGCTACAGAGGCTACAGCCAGGGGTCTGAATGTCGAACAAGTTAAACGTGTGGGGCGTTGGTCCTCCAATTGTTATAAAAGGTATGTGCGGTTGCACATGTTGTGAAGCTGTAATGTTGTACTCACGCTTCTTGTTTTTGTTTGGTTTCAGTTGCGCAAGCCTGCGAGGCGGGGCGGACTATGCAGTCGACCCAACACCGGGCCAGCGGTCAGACTTCACCGGCTGTGAGAAAGGAGGTGTGGGTCGTGGGCCACTCATACGTGAGGCGTGCCGCGGACGTATTCAAAGCAGGTGACATGATTCACATGGCTGGGGAATACGGGTACAGTGTGTCCTTCTACGGAAGGGGCGGACTCTGTATTGACCAGTTTCAGTCATTTTTCGAGGGTTTGCTAGGGCGGACGAGGTCACCGCCGTCTATAGTCATAGTACATCTTGGGGGCAATGACTTGGTCACCACTGGTAGACGACTTCTTCTTGAGGCGATGCTTTCCACTGTAAGTTGGTTAGCGAGGAGAGTTCCAGGGTGCACAATTGCGTGGTCCCATATGATCCCACGAAAGGTATGGCGGGGGGCTATTTCTGTTTCTGCTCTGAATCACTCAGTGAGGAAAATTAATAACAAAGTGAGTAGATTGTTCCGTTCCAATACACTGCATTCTATTTCGCATGGTTGCATTACTGGTGACAGTATGTATTTGGGGGATGGGGTTCATTTGTCCCGGGTGGGGAACGACTTACTCATAGGAGACTTGATAGCTTGGCTAAAGACTTTAAGACATGACCTTTAGGTAGGAGTCTTGTGGGGGGTCCGGATAGCCGGTCAACTATCCGGCCTGTGGCGGTAAGGTCATGATCGGTGAGCACTAATTGGAAGATCCCTATGAGTGGGCGTCACCCATTACGGATGGGAGCGCTCGGGGGAGGTGGCCATTGGCCCCTCAACGGGGAGGCGGTCCCTTCTAAGGATGGGCCGCCGAAAGGAAAGGAAAGGCGGTCAAGGCCCCTTCCTGGGTAGAAGGGGCTACAGCCCCCTCCTGGAGAATTTCCCGGGGCCAGGACATCTGCGACGGCAGATGTGGTAAGTTGTGTGGGGTTTGGGGGGGGGTCTACGCTACCTTCTAGATACCTCACACGAGTCCTCGGACGACCTTTAAATGGCGTCGAGTTTATTGGGGGACCCGTCAAGTCAAGGGAAATTGGTAGTTGCACTTGAGGTACACCTCTGTGCGGTCGCCCCTCACAAGTGAGGGGGATATTTCTGGTTTAGGGATCTTGACACCGGTTACGACCTTGCCGTTGGCCCTTAAACGTTAGGATGTACAATTTCAAAATTTAAAGTTAAATGTTTTGTAGGATGTTAGTTCGGCTAGGAGAACCTTTGTATTAGAGAATATGTTAAGGTTAGCCAAACATCGCAATGTCGTAATGAAATTGTACATAATATGAAACTGTTATTTTAATGTTTTAATTTTGTTTCATATTTTAATAAATACGGCCGGGAGGGTCACTCCCTCCCGTCTTCCAAAAGTTCAGAACTGTTTCCGGTTTCCCATCCTTGGGGATTGTGTTGAGAGGGGGTGGCGGGTATCTCAGCCATATGGAAAGGGGCGACCATTCGGTCCCCCCGAACGTATGGTGGAGTACCACGATCCCCCCGGGAAGCCATCTTGGGCGGGAGGCGAGTCTCGGCTGGTATGCCCGAAGCGGCGTAGCCGGGGCGCGCCTTGTTCCCGCCCTGGAGTGGGCTGGCCTAGACACTGACGCGGCCGGCCACGCCCTTGGGGCAGGCAGGGGCGGGTTTACGCCCGCCCTGAAGACGGATAAAAGGAGCAACAAGCCAAGGAAGCATCCTCTTGTTCCTGTGCTCTGAAGCTGCACCACCTCGCTGCACGTGAGCTCGAGACGGAACGAAGAGCCAATTTTGACCCACCCACCAGCCCCTGAGGACAGCAAGTGGTTTTGAATAAAGTTTGATGTGGTAACTCTAATTTTGTTTGCAGGTTCGGATTATTATCGTGATAACTTTGAATATGCAATAAAGAATGGTCAATTTGTGGTATGTTTTGCAAATAAAGTAATCCTGCTCTAGTGTTGAACAGTAAGCATGCTTTTAATAAAGTTGTTGTTGTTACTGTCTTTTAAGTAGATTAGTCATTTAGTTTAGAATTGTTGTATTTATTTTTGGTCGGGCGGTAAGGTCATGATCGGTGAGCACTAATTGGAAGATCCCTATGAGTGGGCGTCACCCATTACGGATGGGAGCGCTCGGGGGAGGTGGCCATTGGCCCCTCAACGGGGAGGCGGTCCCTTC
Organism: Lissotriton vulgaris; assembly: GCF_964263255.1. NCBI lineage: Eukaryota > Metazoa > Chordata > Amphibia > Caudata > Salamandridae > Lissotriton > Lissotriton vulgaris. The sequence goes on along the minus strand of NC_141687.1, from coordinate 502,830,145 downwards.
TAAGGATGGGCTGCCGAAAGGAAAGGAAAGGCGGTCAAGGCCCCTTCCTGGGTAGGAGGGGCTACAGCCCCCTCCTGGAGAATTTCCCGGGGCCAGGACATCTGCGACGGCAGATGTGGTAAGTTGTGTGGGGTTTGGGGGGGGGGTCTACGCTACCTTCTAGATACCTCACACGAGTCCTCGGACGACCTTTAAATGGCGTCGAGTTTATTGGGGGCCCCCGTCAAGTCAAGGGAAATTGGTAGTTGCACTTGAGGTACACCTCTGTGCGGTCGCCCCTCACAAGTGAGGGGGATATTTCTGGTTTAGGGATCTTGACACCGGTTACGACCTTGCCGTTGGCCCTTAAACGTTAGGATGTACAATTTCAAAATTTAAAGTTAAATGTTTTGTAGGATGTTAGTTCGGCTAGGAGAACCTTTGTATTAGAGAATATGTTAAGGTTAGCCAAACATCGCAATGTCGTAATGAAATTGTACATAATATGAAACTGTTATTTTAATGTTTTAATTTTGTTTCATATTTTAATAAATACGGCCGGGAGGGTCACTCCCTCCCGTCTTCCAAAAGTTCAGAACTGTTTCCGGTTTCCCATCCTTGGGGATTGTGTTGAGAGGGGGTGGCGGGTATCTCAGCCATATGCAGGTATGTACAACAGCCATGAGCACACACATTGACATAGATGGCACATTGATGCAATAATGATGAAAAAGTAACTTACCTACAGACATCCATGCACACAAAGACCAACTGACCACCATGTGGACCATAAAGCAGACACCCATGCAGGCTGACCTATAGGCACACTTATGAATAAAAAACCTTGCATGCCATCATACATGCACATACTGGACGTCATGCCTCATATTATGTTGATTGCATGTATAGATCTTTACACTTCTCAAGGCCATCACTACATACTCAATTTCACAGATGAGTAGAGATGAGATTACGTGATTGAGAGGCAAGAGCGTGGCCATGTGAATGCAAAGCTCTTCCTCATTTGTGTGGTCGATAGCCGAAAACAACCAGGTGGATAAAAAGAAAAAAGTGAGACATACCTCCATCCCCCCACATAATCAGTACAATATGATCAAGAGAGAGGCACCCTGCATGCAGTAATGCCCCATTGTCTGAAGGGCAGGACTCCTGTTTTTTAGTAGATTCTCACCCACAAATTTCTGTGTGGCATGCCTCATCCTCACGTTTTGATGGTACCAGGGCTCGACCCGTCTTGTGTGGGAAGCATCTTGTTGCTACCTGTAAGTTCATTCTGGGGACCGGAAAAAGGGAATGGAAATGCCTAAGTTTTCTCGTTTGTTAGAATTCAGTTTTAATAGCAACAGCACCCTTGGCATGAATAGAAACAATAATGGGGCTTATATGGAGAGCTTAATGGCTTCCCTGCCCCAGGTCAACGTAAGTGTTTCAGATGGTTAGGATGTAACCTCACAGGCCATCCAGTTTTCATCAGAAACATCCGAGTCCCACAATTTTCAATGGCCTACACTGCCTACATTTGTATAGGTAAATGATTGGTATGTTCAACTCATACCATGCCCTGACTTATGCTGCATACTTATACCACAATTCTCAATATGAGCTACCAGATTTAAGGCTTGGGATTTCTTTGAGTATGACAATTCATTAAGGGGACCCCCTTGGCCCCATTGTTAGTCACTGGAGGTTACTCTCAGAGTCACACTTTGGTCATGAGGGTAACTAACCCAGATTGACACCTGGTCTGGTCCAGTGACTCTTGAATGTAGTTGATAGCCAACATTAGGAAAATAGGTGTGAACCATGAGGGTAGGAAAAAGGGTGAATGATTTAGGCCAGATTGACAATTGGAGTGTTGTCAATGTCTAATCAATCCAGGGAATCTCCTTAGAGATGTCACTTCTACTGTATGGTGCACCAATAATAATTCAATTACTGCCCCATTTTTAATAAGCCTCTGTTGTTTATAACCATGGTAATAGCGCAATGCTTGCTGTCGACCTATTCCAATTTTTGCAAATGTTATTATAAATGAAAATATGTAGCACTACATTTCCAAACTCTCATTTATGTAATACTCATATATAATTCTCATAGGTTTACAATATCAGTCTGTCTACATCAACCATTGTGCATCCAGGCTTTCCCTTTACAAATCATTGTTATCAATTGCATAGGCTAATTAAAGTGCACGAACACTTCGAGTCATTTACTAAATTGTGAAGCAAAAGTTTGCAACTTAGAACGTAGTACTCATTTAGAAGGAGCAAGATACGTAAAGGTGTTCTTGTTAACGCATTCCTGATTTCAAGTTTAATGTATTTTGGGAGTTTACAATATAACAGAAATACAAGATAATTCTGCACAATGCTTTAAGCCTTTTCCTGTTCTTAGCATACATTTGATGTTTATGATATCCTTTTGTCACAATCAGGCTTTTTGAACTATTTAATTTTTTTGCCATTTGCAATGCCTATACCAGTTATTTTTATTCCGTTTAACAAGCTGGGCTATATGAGCCTGTTGACTCTGACCACCATGCAATTGATCGCTGTAATGACAGGTGTGGATCCCCAGCTTAACAATGAGGGTATATTACCATCAGTCAGACATGCATTTAATGTGCATACCTCGAGGAGCAAATACATTCTATTGTCAAAGCCCCATCCCTTCTGGCATGGCAGGAGCACCACCAAGGAAAACCCCCCAAAAATGGGCACAGAAGGTCTAAAAAGAACACTGGGCAAGGTATCTGATTGAGAGAATGCAAATGAAGGGAGCGCACAAGGCAAGTCAATCACATTTAACAATGTGATCAACTGTATTACTGGGCAGGGCAGTTGTCCACTATCTACGGGCAGATATTTGGCCCACGATAAAGCGGCCTACCAAATGGACAAGCTAGTACTGCAACTGGGGCGTTACCTAAGAGCACTCTACGGACCTCCATGTGTAATCAACTCAAGGGACCGACCTCAATAGTGGTTAACATCTGTCACCCAGCCACTTGAACCCTGGGCTGGTGGGGTAGGGTCACACAGTCCACACCCCTTTGGTACCTAGCTGCGCAGGAAACATTAAGACACTTCACAGGCTTTGATAAGTGGGACCTGATCGGCATCTCCGGGGTGGGGGAGTTTAGGCAACAGGGTGACATTGGTTCCTTTACAGACTTTAAGTTAGACTACCTGTTAGCACCTACTGATATATATCACTATCTGCAGGTCAGACATTCACAGAGGGTGGCACTGCAGAGCGACACTGTACTACCAGAGTTCTCACCGTTGGAGGACAGACTACTTGATGAATATATGCTGGGCAAGGCCATGTCATACAAGAAAATACTCCAGAACACACCTGAGGCCCTGACACACTTGCAGTAGTGAGGGATCTCGAGCATGAACACTGGGGGGAAGCCACGGCCTCCCCTAGAGAGGTGGCCACAAATGCAGGTTTCCACCTAGTACAATTAAAACTCCATCTGATATAGATTTTTAGCTGCAGATTCCTTAGCTCAGAATTTCCCAGGCATCAGGATGGATCCGCAAACTCATGCTCGAGCAATATCCCTTGCGAGCACAGTCGGGTGGCTCTATTCAGCTCTGCGTGACATTGTTGGCGTTGTTACCATCGATAATTATGTTGTGGTCACCTATTTAGGTGCCACCTAGGCACGCAGACTTCAGATATTTTCTTTCTGTGCCAGTTTAGTGCTTATCCAGAAAGAGATACCCCTCTGTTGCTTTTTGACATTTTTAAAAAACTTTTTGTTGGCTTCAAGACATCGTGTGTCGAGGGATGTCTTAGAGGAAGACAGGTTTTAAACCGTGTGGCGCCTGTCACTGCACCATGGCGCTGGTGTCCATGAACACTTGCACTAACTTCCCCTTGACAGGGGAAAGAAAAGCACCATTACATTACTTAGCAATCACGTTTTGTATAAGGTGCTAGACAGGTCGACGGCGTTTCGGTCCCCCTATTAATCATAGGGACCATCATCAGGACATTTGAATAATGCCTTAACGTTATTAGCCTCTAATTGCCCGGACACTTGTGTGTGACCGGAAGAGAAGTGTAGCCTGTATTAGGTTCAGCAGCCCAGGATCAGGCGCGTTTTGTCCCGAGTTACAATATCGTAATCCGACAGTGCCAGGATAATACCGGGTTAGTCGGTATTCAGTATGTCGGATTACGATATTGTAACGCGGGATGATGGTCCCTATGAATAATAGTGGGACCGAAACGCCGTCGACCTGTCTAGCACCTTATACAAAACGTGATTGCTATGTAATGTAATGGTGCTGTGTTGATTTTTCTGTACAACTGTATTCTATACAGAAAACGTTTGTTTGCCTTAAAAGCCCTTCTATGTTTGTAACCTACCTTTTTGTACTTGATCTGTTAGTGTTGGGCACAGGCTTGTGTACCACACTGGTGATTAGTTGAAGGTATTCCAATTGTACGGATTATTTGTTTATTGAGTAAACTTAAAAGACCTCTGTCCGGCTGGACACGTTGCTCAAAATATAGAACTGATTCTGTCTATATTTATTGTCTCATATTCGTGAATGCATGGGACCGCTGTTGTTTGAAAAAGTAAGTTCCCCGAGGTCCCCTGCTGACTGATTTGGGGTCCCTTGTTGTTGTTAATATAACTCATATGCTACCTGGCATGCTTTACCAACAGGATGCAGGAGGCCAGGAGCTCCAACAGCTTCAGTATCAGTCTAACCAAAATTCAGGAAAGAGGGTGAAGCATCAAAATCATAACCTGAATATCCTTTACTCGCTGCTCAGGAGGATAGGCCCAAAACCGCACTGTGTCTAGGACAGATTCTATGTAAATGTAAATGTGTTTGTATTTATATAGCGCCTTCTACCCAGAGGTCTCGTAGCGCTGTATTCATACCGCTGTGAAACCCTTCCTGGCTTTCCTGTGAGATGTCCACTCCTGGGCACCCCCAAGGTGAAGCCAGGCATCCAAGCGCTGCTGGGGCCGTTGTGGAGATTAAGCAAGCTATTGCCCAGAGTCACAGAGTGGGACCCATGATTAGACTAGGCACCGAGGCAAGAATGATCAGGTCCGGGGAGATTGAGTCCAAGAGCCGCTGAGGCGATAATTGAACCCTGGTCCCGGGACAGACCTCTGCATCAGGGTCTGCTGCTCTAATCATTGAGCCACGCTTCTCCACATATAAAAGGAAGCATCTGAGAAGGAGTCAGTTGTGACGCCTGCACTTTTATAGAGAGCCTTAGTGATAGTAGGAGGTTTGTCGTAGTCTGAAGTTGACAGATGACAGACTGGGGCGAGGATGCCTTCAACAGCCAGTCGTCAAGGTAGGGAAAGACTGAAAACCCTAACCTGAACACCACCGCCATCACCTTGGTGAACACCCGAGAGGCACTGGTAAGGCTGAAGGGAAGCACGGTAAACTGAAAGGGCTCGAGCTCGTGCAGGCATTAACACAGGTAATGCCTGTGGTCTGGCAGGATGGGGGTGAGGAAATACGCATCCTGCAGGTCCAGCGCTACCATCCAGTCTTTTTGGTCTATGGCAGACAAGACCTGACCTAAAGTCAGCATCTTGATCTTCTCATTCTTTTTTTTTTATAAAAAAATAATAATAATAAAAACACGGTGCAGCGCCCGTTGGACACCGGGATGACATCATCCGAAAGGCCTTCAGTGTCAAAGCTGATCCGACGGATGTCCGTCCTTCGAGCAAAAAGCAGGAACTTGTCAAGACCTGATCAAAGGTCGAAAGGGCTCCTTTTTAAAAAAAAATATTTTTATTAAAGAAATGACAAACAGTTCACTTCTGTGCAGATAATCCCATAATGCCAAATACAGTTATTTTTACATTGTTAATAAGTTCAATCAGATGTATACTTTACATATTTTGCTCTCCGTCCCCAGCCCTCCTCAGTTCTAACTCTACCTTTGGTGACACACATATCTCTCCTCTGTATAGATTCCATTTGGACCATTTCCTGTCCCATTTCTTTGGGCATCCCCTTGCGATAAAGACTTCTTTCTCAGCTATCATACACTTATCCAGTTCCCTACTCCACACCGCTATTTCAGGTGGACTCACTCCCCCCATCCCCATGCGATTTCTCTTTTAAATAGTGTGAAGCCCAACGTTACAAATTGTTGTTCCATTTCTGTAAGATCTGTCGCCTCCCAGATGTTTAGCAGGCCCAATCGTGGCGTCAAGGTAATTGTCTTTATCAGGGCAGAATACATATGTGTTATGATTCCGTCCCATCGGATTTGCACCACTGGGCAGTCCCACACTATGTGGTAAAAGGTGGCTGTCTGTCTGCATCCCTTGAAGCAGAGATCGTCAGGCCTAGTCCCTATCCTTGCTAGGATGATTCCAGTCATATATGAGCCATGGAAAATACGAAGCTTAACAAGGCGGTATCTAAGTGTCATGGCAGCCTCTCTGGGAGACATCAGCGCTGCCTCCAATCCTCATCCTCGATGACCCCCAGGTCCCCTTCCCATTTCTCCTTGAGCTGCCCGAAAGAGTCTGGCATATTATTGCTAAGCTTCTTATAAGTGAGGGAGACCGCCTTGGTGTGCAATTGTCCATCTAACCAATAATCCTCTAAGGGAGAGGATTTAGGTATGTCTACACAGATAGGAAATGCCACCATCAAAGCATGTCTTATTTGCAAAAAACGAAAGATCTCAGTGGGCGCCAATTGGTAAGTTTTCTGTAACTCTTCAAACTGAAGGATCTTACCCTTCTTAATCATATCGCCTACCGTCGAAATACCAATAATGTCCCATTTATCGAATCCCAGATGATGGCAGAGCATACAAAGCTTTTGAAAATACCACAACAGCGTCATTCTAGTAAGTCTGTCTGTCCAACCCAACCGGGAGTTGGCCAATCTCCATATCTGTAATGTGTGTTTAGCGGGGCCTATAATCTGCTTTCTCCGTGAACCAGAATAGAGCGCCCCAAGATACTCAGCTCTATCCATCTGATATCTATCTAAAGCACACGCCAGGTCATCCGGTGGGGCATATCTCCATCTATTTACAGTCACCACCTGCGAGGCCCAATAATACAAATGTATGTCAGGTAACGCAATACCTCCACCGTAGCATCCCTTCATCAATTTTTGAAGCGCTATCCTCTGGGCCTTTCCATCCCACAGCAGTGTACGCACCTCACCTTCCACCGCAGTAAAGTAGGCATCCGGAACTCTATGTGGGCAATTTTGTAAAACCTATAAAAACCGCAGAAGAGCGAGCATTTTAAAGAGGGCAGCATGGCCAATCAGTGACAATGGTAGGGATCTCCAATGTTGGACATCTGCTCGCAAACGCATCAACAAGGGCGCTAAGTTGCGACCACAAAAGAGGCCCAGATCAGGCGTGACAAAGATCCCCAGGTATCTAAAACAGTCCTCCACAACCCTCAGGGCATAGTCTTTTGGAAGACGCGGGGTCTGTCCATGAAGTACATACAGTACTGACTTGCCCCAATTAATAGCGTAGCCAGAGTACTTTCCGAAGTTGGTACAAATGTCAAGGACCACAAGAATAGATCGGTAAGAGTTCGCAAGATATAGCACTATATCATCTGCATGGAGTGATATTCTATCCTCATAATCCTGTGACCACCGCAGGCCCTTGGTCATGACATCTCGCCGTACCCATGCCGCCAGGGGTTCCAACATCAGAGCAAACAACAGTGGCGACAGAGGGCAGCCCTGTCTGGTGCCTTTGCGGAGAGAAAAACGTCTAGATGCGTGGTTGTTCACTCTAACTTGTCCCGATATGTCAGTAAAAAGTAGCAGCACGCATCGCATGAATTTAGAGCCCAGTCCTGCTCTTTCCAATATCTCAAACATATATCACCATTCAATTGAATCAAATGCCATGTAAGCGTCAAGGGAGAGCATGACTACGTCTTCTTCTAGGTATTGCTGTCAAGCCAGCACGTTGTTAAGTCGACGGATATTAAGGGCCGTATTTTGTCCTGGCATAAAGCCCGATTGGTCCAGGTGTACCAGAGAAGATATCACCGTCCCCAATCGCGTAGCGAGCACCTTCGCCAGAACTCTCTCCTCCTCATTTATTGTCAAATAGGTCTATAGGAACGCAATCTTCCACCGGCTTACCAGCCTTATGTATAACGACAATGTTCGCTAGCCGCTGATCCGCGGGTAGGATACCCTTTTTTCAGCTTTCTTGATACATGCCCCTCAAATGCGGGACCACCCGGGAGGCCATCACCTTGAAAAACTCCACCGGAGTACCATTTGGCCCCATTGCCCTACCTGATTTTATTTGGCCAATGGCTTTTCGGATTTCCTCTTCAGAGAGGTCTGCCTCTAGTAACTCCCTGTCCTCATCCGCAAGAGTCGGCACATCGCACTCCGGCAAAAGTTGACTGGACTCTTCCGCTGTATATATGGCAGAAGGTGAATACACCCCCTCAAAGTAGTCAGCAAATGCCTCTACTATTTCATTCGGGCAAGTTATAATCTCTCCAGTAGATGTCTATAATCTTGGCACCCACCTAGAACCCTGCTCCTTCCTCTCCAGCCAAGCCAGCGTCTTCCCTGCCCTGTCTCCCAGCTCGTACAGCCGATAATTGGTAGCTGTTTGTTTAGCTAACATGTGTTTGCGGGCTTTCAATTTATGTTCCTCCCTCTTGAGCGCCAGGTCATGCAGTTTCTCATCCGAAGGTTGGAGTGTATATTCCGCCACAAGCTGTTTAAGTGCATCCTCTAGCTGTATCAATATTTCCCGCCGTTTTGCAACATATTGTGTTTTCAGCGAGAGGGCATATCCCTTCATAACCACTTTATATGCCTCCCATATCGTTTGTGCCGACTCAACGGAGCCCATATTTTCTTCTAAAAAATAGGCAGTCTGCACATCAAGCTCCCCTCTAATATCTGGGATTTTGAGAAGCCATGGATTAATGACTATGGTGTGACTCTGCTGTCGGGCACCATGTGTGAAATCTATTCCCACTGGGGAGTGATCCGAGAGGCCCCGAGGATACGTCTTGGGCCGACTGAAGTTACTTATCGAGGCTGCATATGTTAAAAAGTAGTCAATCCGGGAGAGAATGCCATGCACATTGGAGAAGTAAGTAAAGTATATAGGAATACCTTGCAGCTCCCGCCCTACATCTTAAAGCCCTAACGCCGTCGTAAAATCTGCCATAAGATCTTCTCATTCTTGAGGAAGAGATTGATGGTCCAAATATCTAAAATGGGCCGTAATCCTTTGTTCTTCTTTGGAATTAGAAAGTAGCAGGAATAACAGCCACTGCTTACTTCTGAAGCCAGGACGCTCTCTATAGCCTCCTTGGCCAGGAGAGCTGAAACTTTCTCTTTGAGCAATTTTAAATGATCAGTGATTCTCTGTCAGCTGTTCTTGATTTGGAGGAATAGGAGCGGAAAAGAAAGTAAAGTCAAAGAATAGCCCTCCTGAATGATCTGCTAGATCCACTTGTTATGGACCTCCAGTCGGAGAGATGATAGATTCTCCTTCCCACTGTAGTGGCATGGTCTTGCAGAGTCAGACTAGTGGTGCTAGGAGGCTGCTGCTGCTGAGGGGAGGGTGGTTGACGACTTCTGGCTTCCATTCCTAGGACGGAATGAGCCGCGTCCTTGTCCCTGCACACCTTGGGGAGTCTGCAGAGGATGGCGGCTGGACCCCCCTTCCATGGTCATGAAAAGGGTGAAAGCTAGACTGGCTATGAGGTGTTAGAAAGGTCCAAGGATCGGGCTGTAGCATGAGAATCCTTGAACCATTCCAGGGCCAATCTTGACTTCATACCAAACAGACGGGAACCATCAAAGGGCATGATGTCAAATTAGCCTGGACATTGCCCAAGAAGCCAGATGTTCAAAGCTAGGCATGACGCCGTAAAGCCACCATTGATGAAATCGCTCTACCCAGTGAATCAGTCGTGTGAAGTCCACAACTGATGGTGAATTTTGCTGCATCTCACCCATCCTTATTAGCCTGGGAGAGCACAGCCCAGGCCTCCTCGGGGACTTGTGGTAGCAATTGCACAAACGTATCCCAAAGAGAATGGGAGAAACGCCCCAATAAGCATGCAGTATTCTCTGACCGCAATGCCAGGTTGGAGTAAGAAAACATCTTCTTCCTAAGTGATTCCAACCTCTTGGATTGCCTTTCTGGAGGGGCAGAAGTGAACAGGCCCTTGGTGGTATAAGCCTGCACCACCAAGCTTTTATGGTTGAGGTGTTGGCTGAGGAATTTGGGTCACCCGGAGCCAGGCGATGGTAGTGTACAACTTTCCTATTCACAGAAACTCTGTGTTAGGCTTGGACCATGTGCCTAGTAGGACATCATTAAGTGCCTCATTGAAGGGTATTAGGGGATAACACGTAGAACCCCCCGGCGGAAGTACTTCGGTCAGCTGATTAGTCCTGACCTGCAAAAGGGGCAACTCCAGTTCAAAGACCTCAGCTGCCCTCCTTACCACCATGGCAAATGAAGCCCCTCCGTAGCCACAGTTGGCAGAGAAAGCATGACATCATTTGGGATTTGTCCAGTCCACTTGGCTCCCCAGGTTCCTCAAACCTGTCCATCTGCTCTGTACCTAGTGTTCTAAAGGGTCCAAAAACCCCTCCCCGTCCTCTCCTGTGCCTAAAACATCAATAAAATGCTCAGGCAACAACATAGAACCCCTGGGCTCCACTGGCGCTGGAATCCACTTCAAGCAATGCTGATATGACAAAGTGTTGTTGGGGATAAGTAAGAGGCTGGAGCCGCCTGTGAGCACCAGCTGTTCCGTAGGCATCGACTTCATGTCCGATGTCAGGGAAGGTTGCGTTTGCATGACCGGCGCCGTCCTGGATCCGGAATCCAGACTACATTGAACCCAATTGGCCCATCCCGACCCTGTTGGGTCTGAAGGCTCACTAGAGCAGTCAGCCCACTTAAATATGTGGTGCATGGCCTCGAAAAATGCTTTAATCCATAAAACTCTTTAATCTGAGTGGGGTTCGCTCCGGCTCCCGGAAAAGGAGGGAGGCACAAAGTTGACCTTGGCTCCAGCTCTACAGAACCATGCCTAGAGCATCAGTGCTCCTTACCTCATTTGTTGATGGGTAACAGTTGAGGTAAAGATGAAGTCCGCTTAGACTTCTTCTTTTTCTTGTGCCTCTTCCCCAAGTATCCAGAGGACCTCGAGTGGGTGGAAGAAGAGTTGAGGCCCCATGAGCGATCCCACGATCTCCTCTTCTTTGATTGGGAGTGGGATCTCCTTGGACTCCCACTGAATGGTGTTGACTGCCAGGCACAAGGAGCTTCGTAAAGCCCTCGTAGCCCTGGCCTGACAGTCTGAGCATGACCTAGAGTTGTGGTTGTGCTCGAGACACCAAAGGCAGACGAGGTGGGGATCGGTAACCGACATGGTGCAGTGACAGGCGCCACATGGTTTAAAACCTGTCTTCCTCTAAGACATCCCTCAGCACACGATGAAAACAATCTTGAACACCAGTGCCATGTGGTACTACAACAGACAGGATGCGGTGGGGGTCATGGACCCTTTGTCAAGAGGCCATGTATCTCTGGGCATGGCTGGAACAGCAGGGCAAAACTCTGGTAGTTCAACACCTGGCAGGTTCTCTGAATGCCAGAGTGGACAAACTCAGCTGTCGATGCCTAGCGCATCACGAATGGCATCTCCAGTCGGACATGTCACAAGCTCTTTTTTAGCAGTAGAAAGAACCATAGGTTAGATCTGTTCGTCTCTGAAGAGAACCCGCAATGCCAGCGTTTTGAGCGCTGAAGTTTCCAAGGCAGCTATTGCTTTACAATGCTCAGGCCTGTTGTACACCTTTCTGCCCGTACCACTTCTGCCTACAGTTCTGAAGAAGTTCAAGAGAGACCGGGACCAAGTCTTTCTTGTGGCTCCAGATTAGGCAGGGAGAGTCAGATATCCAGAGCTTCTGATAATGAGCATCGATCCTCCGATCAGGCTTCCCCTTTGGGAGGATCTTCTGTTGCAGCAGCAGGGGCAGGTCCTTCACCCAAACCTGTCAAATCTCCACCTCCATGCATGGTGATTGAGCAGCAGCAGTTGATGGCTTTTGACCTCCCTCCCGAAGTATGCAAAGTTATTTTGGCAGCCAGGCAGCCCTCTACTAAGACGTTATATGGCTGCCGTTGGCAAAAGTTTTATCATATTTAACTGAAAGGTCTATTGACCCTTTTTCTGCTTCTCTGTCTATTTTTCCTCTTTTTATGCTTGCCCTTGCCCAACAGGGCTCTGCTTTGGGTACTCTAAGGGAGTATCTTTCTGCTCTATCTGCTTTTTAGCGGCTGCCAGATCTATCCTCTCTATTTAAGTCTCCAATTGTAAATGGGTTCTTCAAAGGGATAGGCCACTTCTTCCCACCCACACCCTTTGTCATGCCACAGTGGGACCTTAATTAGCTCCTCACTTTTCTTTTATAAGCTGGCTTCGATGTCTTGTACAACTTCCCCCTCCGGCTGCTTAAAGATCTGCCACGTTTTGGCTAAGAAGCAGCCCCCTGAGGGATTATAGAGCCCATTTCACCAGGAGAAAAGCTTGGACTACAGCCTTGTAAAGCAGTGTCTCAGTCCTGGACATCTGTGGGCATCTCTGCACATGTTTGCCAAGCACTACTGCCTGGACAGGCAGGTCCGCAGGGATGGGCATTTTGCTGGTTCAGTCCTGCAGGACTTTCAAGTGTGAGGAATGTGTCCAAAGCCCACTGCCAGGAGGGTATGTATGGCTTGGGTATCTATTCTAAGGTAAGGAATCATCTGCAGCTAGAAGGTACTTACCTTCAGTAACACATTATCTGGTAGAGACAATATCTAACTGCAGATTCCTTACAGACACACCCATGCCTCCACACTCTGCGGACTTATTCGTTAGGGCTAATTTTGCTCCCTTTTTTCAGGGCCATAGTTTGGCACACACTTACTTCAGTCACTTAATAGCTTTGCACTCTGGTGTGGAAAAGTCAAAAGTACTGATGTCCGCCTATATAGGCGACCGTGGCATCATAATCGACAGTAATCACACCACAGGGAGCCGAATGGAGCCCCCCGACTGCACACGCAATGGGTATTGCTCAAGCATATGTTTCTGGATCCAACCTGACGCCTGGGAAATTCTAAGGTAGGGAACCTCCAGCTAGATATTGTCTCTACTAGGTAATGCATTAACAAGAGTATGTAACTTGTTCTTCCCCACCAATCACGCTGTTCAAGATGGGTAGGACAACAAGAGTCAATTGCAGATGAAGTTGTGGCCAGGTGGGTAACTTTTACCACACAATTTGGGAATGTCCAGAAATACAGGGCTTTGGGTGGCAGTAATTGAGTGTCTGAACAAAGTAGGTGGATCCTCCCTTACCCCGATAGCAAAATGTTATCTCCTGAATGTTTAGGTTTATAATTTCTTTATTAAATTTTAAGTTTAGTTGTGCAAAGAAAACACCAAAAACGTACACAATTGGTGCAAACAAAGGCATATAGCAGCTATAAAATTAACAAAAACCAACATCCTCCCCCACACTCCCCTAAAAACGAAATCCCTCTCCCCCACACCCCCAACCCACTCTTAACCCACCCCACCCCTCCTACTAATGATATGTGCCTATGTACTCTATTGGGGTTCCGCCGGTGGCTGTTTTGTAAGCCATCAAATTCGTAAATACTTGGGTCATGTGAGTTCTTTAAATTCGGATTAAAGCATTTTTATAAATGGTGTCCAGACATCAGGGAAGGGTGCCCCTTGATTAGCAAGGGAAAGAGAGATGCACTCCATGCCTAAGACATATCATATGCAGTTCAGCCAACCAGTATAGGTGGGAAGACTGTCTTTATCCCATAGCATCAAGATGTTTCGAAGGGCTGCCCAAAGGGCTAGGCCGATCTGCCACCTCTGCGGAATTTGAGAGGGAACATGAGAGCGTTGGGCAAACCCAAGAGAATATAGGCCGGAAAGCGGGGAAGTTGTATATAAAAGCAAGTATCAACCTAATTGAGGACTTGTTCCCAACAATCAGCTAGGTTTGGACAGTCCCATAGCATGTACGTTAGAGTTCCCTGAGCCCCACACCCCTGCCAGCAGAAGGGGTCTCTTATAGGATTCCCCCTGTAATACCTAGAAGGCGTAAGGTACCAATAAGTGGCTATTTTGGTGGTTGTCACTATGCCTGCTACATTTCTAGCTGTGTGCTTGGCTCTGTAATAGATGTCTTCCCACTCGCCCATTGATAGTTCCAGGCCCCACTCGAGTTCCCATCTCCGCTAGCTAAGAGATTTGGTAATTGATGGGGGGGGGGGGTCTCAATTGATTATATAGTTCAGAGATAAGACGGGTGTCTGATGATTTGGTTAACAGCCATTTCTCAAATAGAGTCCGGTAGCGCTGTGCCTGAGGAAATTTGGATGCATCACCCAGTGTCTGATGTGCTGATATCAATATCACTTATTTTCGGGAAGGCCCTGATGCTGGCAAAAGTTCTCAAATGTCAGGGAGCCAGTCTCATCAAAAAAGTGGCAGATAGATCTGCAACCCTCCCCGGTCCACCAAAGGAAGGTCTTCATTTCCATACCAGGAGAGAAATCTGGGTTTGCGACTGTAGGTGTCAGAGGAGATGGAAACGTCGTTAAAGCCCTTCTTCCAGCTACTTCATCCTATGCTCCAAGGGAGCATGTGTGACCAGCAAAAGATAAAGATTTTTGGGGTGAGCTTGTTTAGGGAGAAAAGGAATCCTCCACAGGGGCACCTCAGCCAAAGCCCTGTCCATAAATAGCCAGTGCTTTTTAGATTCAGAGCGGGACCACTCCACAAATGACCTTATCTCAGATGCACAGTAATAATTCTGGAGATTCCGAATCCCCATTCCACCCTCCCCGGGGGCCTGTAGCTTAGTTTGCGGCACAGTCGAGGTTTCTTACCAGCCCAGACAAAAGGTACCTGGAGGGGGTTCCAGTGGTAATATCTGGAAATGGAACAGAATTTTAGGTAATATTGTCATTTTTACAGCCGCTATTCAGCCTAACTCGGACAATTTGTATGATTTCTATCGGCTGAGGTGTGTCCGTAGCTGCTGTTGCAGGACAGTGTAGTTCAACTATATAGTATGCTGTAGAGAAGAGGCAAGTTGTATTCTCAAGTCAGGGATGGCAACCAGTGCCCACTGGATGGGGTATGCCTCGTGTAAGTCCGCTAGCATGGAAGCTTTAAGTGAGAGGCTTAGAGCCTGTGATTTCTGGATGTTTATTTTAAAGCCTGAAGCTGAGGAGAACTTCTCAAACTCAGTCAGAAAAGCTGGGAGAGAGACTTGGGGGCCCCAGTGATGCAAACACATCATCCGCATACAAACTTAGAGTATGTTTGCCCCCTTCGAAGCTCATGCCTGCGATTTGGGGATTGTCGCGCATTCTTTGAGCCATTGGCTCCATGTAGAGGGCAAAAAGGAGTTGGGACTGAGGACACCTCTGTTGTGTCCCTCTTTGTATTGGAAAGGGAGAGGACGGTTAGCCATTCACTCTAACCGAGGCTACCGGTTTGGTATAGCCACTAAAAACCCAGTTTATAAATCTGTCAGGGAGCCGAAGTGACCCAGGTTTTCTTTTAAATAGGCCCAGTGCACCCTGTCAAACGCTTTCTCAGCATTGTCAGATAGAAGCATACATTTGGTTTCGAACTTCTGCGCTTTATCTATATTGTGGAGTATTCCCTTAGTGTTATCCGCACATTGGCGGCCTGGGATTCCTGCCTGATCGGGATCGATCAGGCCAGGGAGAAGGACGGACAGCCGTGTTGCCAGGATTCTGGTGAATAATTTAAGATCCATATTGAGTAAAGAGATCAGCCTATAGGAGGCGCAGTGTCTCTTGCCCTTACCAGGCTTGGGAATTACAACCACCGAGGCCGCTATCTTAGATTGGGGGATCTGTGAGGAGGCGACTCAAAGCGAAGCACCAGTATTACTCACCAAATGCATCTCTCAACAGAACTTACTGTAGCTTTATAAACACCCAGGTTCCGAGAGACACAGGACAACCCCAAATATTAATAATGGCAATTTGGGCTAGCATTGTAAGTCAAGGTTGTTCGGGTTCTTCAGCTACACTGTAGTCTGGAGCAACTCCTGGTGGCCAGCGGTACTCAGACTTTCGGTGTGAAAGCCAAGGCCCGCAATCTCTGCATCATTTTGGACAGCAAACTCTCCATGAAACGACAGGTCAATGGAGACTCCTCAGCCTGCTTCCACACTCTCTGAATCTTTAAATTGGTCCCCATCTGCACCAGAAAAACAGTGACGCAGGCCCACATCGCCAGCCATCTGGACTATGGCACTCTATGAAGGCACAAACAGCAAACTCATGAGAAGACTTCAGATGATACAGAACGTTTCAGCCAGCCTGCCCAAAAGGACCCACATCACCCGGCACCTGAGAGACCACCACTGGCTCCCCTTCAAGGAAAGACACCTCTTCAAACTCCTGACCCACGCCTACAAAGCCCTTCACAACCAAGGACCTGCAAACATGAACCAACGCTTGAACTTCCACCAACCTTCCATAAACCACTGCTCCGCCCATCTCACACTCACACAGTATCGCTGATCTGCTGCTGCCGCAACAGAGGATGCAAAAACCCACAGCCCAGCACCTGGATACCCTCCTGGGCCGTGCTATAAGTTATGGTATGACTGATTGATTCCAGTAGCTGGAATATTTTCTTACCAAGAATTGTACAAGCAAGTTGTCTGGTGTCAAGTTTAAACATTAACTGCCCACAGCTCACCCAAAACCACATTGTCCCCACAAGAATGCACCAAAAATAAACAATCTTTTATTAAAATATGAATTTCTGCATCAGCAATGGTAACTTCCACTTCTACCACTGGCCCTATTCTGGGGATGTGATCTGCTTCACAGATCTCAGAAAGACTATGGAATTCAATCAAGCACGTTTGAACATGCATATGGAAATGGTCCCAAGTCTTTGAACCATCACCACACGGTGTTTTTTAGATAGTAAAACGCAGAGTGTTGATAGGCTTGTGAAGTGTCCCCTTCACTTTCAGGTTTTTCTCTATTGCGCCTCTAATGAGATCAGCATGCTCTTCTTCAAATTACTTCGCATTGCGACTAGTTAGGGTGATCCTGATGCACTGGATAGCTACTTCCTGTTCCACAGACGCTTTGCCAGTGTCTTCAAATGCCATGACTAATATGCTTCCTGACTGACTTATTCGTCCCCAAATAAAGAAGCGAACAGCGGTGAGCCAGGAGAGAAGAACAGCAGACCTCGCTGTCCGAGTTCAAAAGTGCCAGTCAACCATCGAGCTGTCTACTCCTGTTAAATCATTCTGGAGGACTAGTCCCAAAGAGCAGTCTGCTCCAGGTCTTTCAATAGCTGGGTCGATCCAAGCTTTATCTATTAAAAAAATGTAAAAAACAACACTCACTAACTAAGAGTTTGATTTTATCAATCTAATGTGACACAAAATGGCCGAAACTCATTCAAAGATCTTTGCGATTGAAATGTTAGTCAAGTTGTGGGATCAATATCAGTAATGACAGAGAATGCCATGAGAAACACCATATAGTATGGAAATCCTTACATAAATATCAATATACTCGAAATAAAGATAACGACTTATTTTAATTAAATGGCTCTTGTAAATAAAGTAACATAAGAAAATCAAAAAAGTATTGGCAAATAATAGAGGATATTATTATATACAGCAATACAAGGAATTACTGGTTACTAGCTACTAAAGTTTTGATATGATACCCTTGTGCCCTTTTAAGAATTGACATAAATAGGGATATTTGTTGTCCTAATTATCATTTTCATTTATGCATGGTATAACTAATATTTTAGCTAACGAAGATAGCAGTTACGTTGAAAGTTGGTTGAAAATCTATAAACATTTTGTTTATGCTGATGACCTTGTAGTTCTGACTAGGACTATAATAGGCCTCAATGTCAGCTGAATTGACTATTTTCGTACTCTATTGAAAATAACTTGTAAGTTAATACTCCGAACATCCAAACTCTTGTTTTTGGATGCTCTAACACACAAGGATCTTGAGATTTGAACAGTGAGAAGCTGGAAATTGTTGAGAGATATGTATATTTGGGAATATGGTTCACTACATGCCTGTCATGGAATTTGCAGAAGGTAGCAAAATGGATAAAGCCCTATTACGGTTTTTATTGACATCTGTGGGGTGATATTATGTGACTGTATTTCTTAGGGTATACAAAGTAAAAATAATCACTGTAGCACATTATGGTCATCCACTAACTGTGTTAGTATCATTTTACAATTTTGACAGATTTGAAGTCACAATCTAAAAAGTGCATGTGCCTAAACCCATGTGCAGTTGCACAGTTATTTGTTGAACTTGGATTGCCGTCAATTAATGTCATATATGATATGCAGATGATTCTATTTGTCAAGAATGTGGAAAATGGTAAATGCAATCGAAAAGGAGGGCTTATTTGACCTGGAAGAGAAGTGGTCTTGCTTATTATAAAATGATGCTAACATTTCTTAAAATTAATCCGGATTATATTACGTAGCTACATCATTAGAGGCCTTTCATTTGAACAAAGCCCAGGTAATAGAAAATGCTTTTTTATTTTATGGTATGTCCAATCTGGATTATGTCTGAACTAAGAATTTACATTATGGACAAGGAGTAAAAACCCGTTATGCATTTAAAAATATCTCATGTCCATCCCTGCCCCTAGTCTCAAACTAAAGAAAGTTGGGAGATAATAAGGCAATGTGATTGCAACAAATTGGACAGGACATTGCTAGTGATGTTTTGCTTTGTCCTAAACATTTGCAATTTAGATGGGTCTACCTTGAATCATTGTTTTAGCTCCTATTCTATTCGAGCTGTAGAGCTGCAATGGACTTTCTACGAGTGGCCTAGCTACACCATTGGCCGCCCGATGCGGCCCCAGCATTTGCAGCCCGCGGCGGCATGTAAGAGCAGGTGAAAGGGGAGGCATGCTGACAGATTCCAATGACAACCGGGGGAGGGGTGGGGGTGCTGCCGCGATTCCTGCCTGGCTGCCGCCCCACCACAGCCGCTGGTACAAGAGCGAAGGGGTGGTGGTAGACTGCTGCCCCCAAAACTCGTGTCGCCCGGAGCGGTACGCCCCCACCCCTTTAGGTTGACCAACTGGCATGGATGCAAATTCAGGACAGTGAGTCTAAAAATTCTGGACAAAGGGTAAAAATTCAGGACAAAAAATCAGGACAGAAGGTCAGAATTCAGGACAAAAAAATGGTACAAAAGGTAAATTTTACCGACACATCAGAGTAGGTCGCGCAATATTACATATGTAAACAGAGAACCAACACAAGTATAATTCAAAATAAGGTTATAATAGATTGAGAGAACCTTCCACTGAATCTGTTGTGTACTGGAGTGAAACTTAAATACCTGTGTTTGCATATTGGATGCATCTGGGTAACATTATCAAAAATGAAACCTCCACCCCCCAGAGCTTGGCCCCTGGTGAGGTGACAGGAGCCCATAAACAACAAGCATTTGCAATGCAACAGGTCGCGCATTAGGAAAGTTTGAGTTATTGGTATTGTAAATGACACATTTTTTATTTATATTTTGTTTTTGAAAATAGTGAAACTAATAGCTTTGTCATTTATAATGCCAATAGTTATAACTTTCGCAAATGTGACACCTATAGCATTTGGAATGCAATATGTGTTGTATTTATGTGACTTCCATGTATTGATATTACAAATAGCAATGGCTTTTATTTTTTTTATAATTGATACTTAAATCAAAGTTATTGTAATTTACAATGGCAATAGCTTAAATTTTTGTAAATACCTTTTGTGAAGATTATGTTCAGTGTATTTTATTGTGACGAAAATCCAAGAACAGAAGTGAAATATTAACATCTTTTTGTTAAATTTATGATAAAGCTTGAAACATTGAGAGAACATATTTGAACCAGTTGTTGTTGAAGGGTTGCACAGATTGATGCAGTGGTGGCGCTGAGTGATGTTCTCATGTTGAACGAGTGATGATGTGGCGTTCAGTGATGCTGTGGTAGCGCATATTGATGTTCTGGTGCCCCTGAGTGATGCTGTATGCTATGTTATGTTTTGTTTTGCTATCCTATGATTTGTTTTGTTTTGCTATGCTATGTTTTGCTATCCTATGTTTTGATTTGTTATGCTATTCTATGCTGTGTTTTGTTATGCTATACTATGCTTTGTTATGCTATGCTATGTTTTGTTATGATATGCTATGTTTTGTTCTGTTTTATTATGCTATGCTTTGTTTTGCTATGCTATGTTTTGTTATGCTATGCTATGCTATGCTTTTTGATTTGTTATGCTATGCTATGCTGTGTTTTGTTATGCTATACTATGCTTTGTTATGCTATGCTATGTTGTGTTTTGGTATGCTATGTTTTGTTGTGTTTTGCTACGCTATGTTTTGTTTTGGTATGCTATGTTTTGTTGTGCTTTGTTATGTTATGCTTTGCTTTGTTATGCTATGTTTTGTTGTGCTATGCTATGCTTTATTGTGTTTTGCTATGCTATGTTTTGTTTTGTTATGCTATGTTTTGTTCTGTTATCCTATGCTTTGTTTATTTATGCTATGCTATGTTTTGCTATCCTATGCTTTTTTTGTTATGCTATGCTATGCTGTGTTTTGTTATGCTATGTTTTGTTATGCCATGCTGGTGAGGGTGTGTGAGGGTGAGTGAGGGTGAGTGAGAGGGTGTGAGGGTGAGTGAGGGGGTGTGAGGGTGAGGGTGTGTGTGGGTGAGAGGTGTGTGAGGGAGAGGGTGTGTGAGGGTGAGAGGGTCGTGAGGGTTGTGAGGGTGAGGGTGTGGGGGTCAGTGAGGGTGTGTGAGGGTGAGGGTGTGAGGGTGAGGGGTTGTGAGGGTGTGGGGTGAGGGAGTGTGAGGGTGAGGGTGTGTGTGAGGGTGAGGGGGTGTTTGAGGGGGAGTGAGGGTGAGGGTGTGTGAGGGTGAGGGGGTGAGGGTGTGTGAGGGTGAGGGTATGAGGGTGCGGGTGTGAGGGTGAGTGAGGGTGTGTGAGGGTGGGTGAGGGTGTGAGGGGGTGTGAGGGTGTGAGGGAGGGTGAGGGGAGACGAGGGGGTGTGAAGGTGAGGGGGTGTGAGGGTGTGAGGGTGCGGGTGTGATGGTGCATGAGGGTTTTAGAGGGTGTGTGAGGGTGTGTGTGTGTGTGAGGGTGGGGGTGTGTGAGAGTGAATGAGGGTGAGAGGGTTGTGAGGGGGGTGAAGGTGAGTGAGGGTGTGTGAGAGTGAGGGGGTGAGGGTGTGAGGGTGAGGGTGTGAGGGTGAGTGAGGGTGTGTAAGGGTGAGAGGGTGTGAGTGTGTGTGAGGATGAGGGTTTGTGAGGGTCAGAAGTAAATGGTGGCAGGGCAGACATTAAAAGACAGAGAGAAACACAAATGTTAAGATAACAGTGCTCAAAAGGTTGTGAGAAGGTGGAAATGGGATTAAAGGAGAAAGGATGAAAGTTAAGTAGGAAAGAGGCCAGAAAGGAGACACAAAGGAGTGGAGTGTGTGGTGGAAACAGGGAAAAGCAGAAAAGAATGAAGGTGGATACGAGAGGGTGCAAGTAGGTCTGGGTCACATGTGGGAGAAGGAAGACTCATTACTAGAGTGTGATAAAGCTCTCGGCATTGCTGTGGCTGGGCGGGGGAGCGCATTCCTTTACAGTCTGATGCGGGGGCGGGGGAGCGAATCCCTTTGAAGTCTGATGCCGAGGCTTGTGGTATGCTTTGTGCACACGCCTGGCTCGCATGAACTGTACCCAATCTGCAGCAGTTTGGGTAGACTTTTGAAAGCCTCACTATAATCTGTTGAGACCTACAAACACTTTGCCATGCCATGGGCTCCGCAGGAGAAGTTGCCGCTGGTTATATTTGAAAGTGGTGGGCGTAAAAATTTGTGATGAGTGCCCAGTGGCGAGCGCAGCAAGTGAGCCTGAACGTCAATAGGAGGGGTGGTATACAACCATGTTACTGAAGAACATTCAACACATAATCCTAAACAAGCCGTGCCGATTGGCTTTGCCAGTGTTTATTGGTAGTGTGCCATAAAGAGTAACCCCCCCTCTTGTGATGTGTGATGTTTGTAACAAAGTTACAAAACAACAATGCTGTTCAAAATAAAAAGAGTAAGGGTGAGTGAGAGGGTGTGAGGGTGAGTGAGGGGGTGTGAGGGTGTGTGAGGGTGAGAGGCGTGTGAGGGAGAGGGTGAGAGGGTAGTGAGGGTTGTGAGGGTGAGGGTCAGTGAGGGTGTGTGAGGGTGAGGGTGTGAGCGTGAGGGGTTGTGGAGGTGAGGGGGTGTGAGGGTGAGGGTGTGTGTGAGGATGAGGGGGTGTTTGAGGGGGAGTGAGGGTGAGGGTGTGTGAGGGTGAGGGGGTGAGGGTGTGTGAGGGTGAGGGTATGAGGGTGCGGGTGTGAGGGTGAGTGAGGGTGTGTGAGGGTGGGTGAGGGTGTGAGGGGGTGTGAGGGTGTGAGGGAGCGTGAGGGGATATGAGGGGGTGTGAGGGTGAGGGGGTGTGAGGGTGTGAGGGTGCATAAGTGATGGTGCATGAGGGTTTTAGAGGGTGTGTGAGGGTGGGGGTGTGTGAGGGTGAGTGAGGGTGAGAGGGTTGTGAGGGAGGTGAGGGTGAGTGAGGGTGTGTGAGGGGGGTGAGGGTGTGTGAGGGTGTGGGGGTGAGGGTGTGAGGTTGAGTGAGGGTGTGTGAGGGTGAGGGTGAGTGAGGGTGAGTGTGGGTGTGTGAGGGTGAGAGGGTGTGAGTGTGTGTGAGGATGAGGAGGTGTGAGGGTGAGTGTTTGTGAGGGTCCGAAGTAAATGGTGGCAGGGCAGACATTGTAAGACAGAGGGAAACACAGATGTTAAGATAACAGTGCTCAAAGGGGTTGTGAGAAGGTGGAAATTGGATTAAAGGAGAAAGGATGAAAAGTTAAGTAGGAAAGAGGCCAGAAAGGAGACACAAAGGAGTGGAGTGTGTGGTGGAAACAGGGAAAAGCAGAAAAGAATGAAGATGGATACGAGAGGGTGCAAGTAGGGTCACATGTGGGAGAAGAAAGACTCATTAGTAGAGTGTGATAAAGCTCTTGGCATTGCTGTGGCTGGGCGGGGGAGCACATTCCTTTGAAGTCTAATGCGGGGGCGTACATTAAGACATGAAATGAGGCCTGGTCAAAATGCTTTTAGTCTGAAATGCTGGTGCTGAATTAACATGTGTTTTTGCAGTGTAGAGAAACTTGTGATTGCAGTTTCTTTTTTAGCTTTGAAGATAAGCATGGAATGTGTTCTCTCCTCCCAGCTCCTTTTCCTTGTAATTACACTCCCTGTTCCCATCTCAAGAGACTTTGGCTTTGTTGCATATTTAGACAATGTATATTCAGTTCATAAGACAT
Organism: Lissotriton vulgaris; assembly: GCF_964263255.1. Taxonomy (NCBI): domain Eukaryota; kingdom Metazoa; phylum Chordata; class Amphibia; order Caudata; family Salamandridae; genus Lissotriton; species Lissotriton vulgaris. The sequence goes on along the minus strand of NC_141687.1, from coordinate 502,806,668 downwards.
CTTTCTTACAATATGTATTAATTAATCAATCATGCACCAACACTACACATGGGGCAAACACATTGTGCATGAAAAGCTATCTAAAACATTAGAGCATGTCGCTATCAGTATGCATTAACTTTTTGCGCTTTTACAATTTGCACTGGTGCATGTTTATTCTATCTTCTACATTGCACATTTTTGCATGTTGTGTACAAATGATAGATAGGCTGCTTTAAACAAATAGCTTTTGCTAAGTGATAACTAATACAGGGTACTAGTATGGGGAGATAAACATAATGGGTTTCATTTAATAAAGTAATATTCTTTTGTGTTTGTGTTTTTTGGACCCATTATAAAGTGGCTGCCTAGGAATCCAGCATGGTTGAGAATTATTAACAGTGTGCTGAATTAGAGATGAATAGCAGAAGATTCTTCCAGCTGCATTAACTGCCAAGTGCCTCAAGTGAAGACACATGGGTCAAGGCTGCAATGAACTGTACACTCCTGTCATCGTGCCATTGTACCAGTATTTGTGGGAAAGTGTCATCCCTGTGTGCTATGTGAAAGAGAGACAGGAAATTGAGTGATACATTATGTTGCAAGAAATGTTCTTACTGATACATGTTATGCATATTTTTCTTAGCATTAAGGCCCTATTGTCAGAACTTGTATGGGTTGGATTTGGAATGAGGACAGGATGGTGAGACCCTCATGTCATCTATGCTAACCAATCACAGTGCGAGTTTCTACTGAAACTGCAACATTATTAGTGTAGTCAGCCAAGAATTAGAGTATAAAAAATGACCCCATGGGTGCGTGTAAGCCTCAGAGCCTTAGAAGTCTTAGAGGAAGGAGAGCAGAGGAAGCAGATCTGACACAGACATCATATGGGTTAGGTCATCGCGGGTGCAGCTTGGGAGGAGATTGCGTCCGAGTAGAGACAGAGTGAGGTGGGGGTTCTTGTTCATATTTCTTTTTCAGAGAGTCCTTGCACGTTGATATATTTGGCTAGGCAGATCACATTCCTCTGTGGTCTTGTGAAGGGGCGCCACCCTCCGTGTGAGACACAGAGAGACAGATTGAACAGACCAGGTCAGATAGAGAGCTGATGGAACAGGTTTAGATTTAGATGCTAAAACTCTAACTTTATACTTTGACTAACTAACTAGTTTTGAAAAAATGTATTTGTCTTATTTATTGATTTTTCGTTATGGGAGATTTTTGCCAATTATTAATGATTAATCAGCCTAGCAAAACTAACTCTTGAATTATATTTTCCTGAAATCTTTCAAGAATTCTGACTGACATTTGATGCCTCATTCCCTTCCTTTATGGAGTGCTTTGTATGCAACCTATAACATGTTCTGCATCAATTCTATTTTTCCTATTTTCAATTCTGTAACCTGATTGATATTGGACTAATGAATAAGGGTCAGAGAACCTTAACTTTTAACTAGAAAATAAAACCCTTTAAAATACTCACAATTCTCTTTATTGGCTTAAATATTAAATACATTTTGATTTTCCATGTTTATGTAAAGTCTCCTGGAAGTGATACACGGTGGCAAAGGTCCATCACCTTTAAAGAGGTAAACTAGAGGTAAATGATATTTTGCATTGAGATATTACCGTGAAATTACCGCTGGATCACATCCATATGAGCCATGGTTCAACTTGGAGTTGAAGTCCATGAAGCATGATTGCAAAGTAGTAGAATGAAAATGGAAGAAAGACTACTTGGCAATAAATAAATCCTTTATAAACCAAAACACCAGCGATACCATAAATGTATCAAAGTTACTAAAGCTGGGTATGCCCAGATTAGGATCATTGGTTTGAAAAATCTGACAAGGGTGGTGTTCAAGCTGTACAAAAGAATGGTATGCGCTGTTTGGGAAGACAGTTTCATCAACCCATCATAAGAGTTGTCTGACAGGCTGTTGAACTTAAAACATAAAACCATGAATCCTGTGAAATAATTTCCCCAAAATTCTGATTGTCTGTCTTTTGCACCCAATCCATTCACTAAGAAAGCCTGTTCTTCTTTTTCTCCCTTACCTTAGAAGACAACCCCAAAATTTTGAGCCTTACAACTTCTTCTTCTTCTTCAGATATTTGCTCGGTTCAACAGCTAAAGAAGGTTTCAGAGGTTATTATGCCATCCCTACCATTCTATGTAAGTCTTCCCTGAATTCAGGAATGGTACCTAAGAATTGGAAATCGGCCGCTGTCCCTTCATTGTTAAAGAAACCTTCACTAGACCCTGATGCGCTGTCTAGCTACTGTCTTATCTCTCTCCTCCTTCTCTTTGCTAAATTGACCGAGATACCGGTGAACAAATAGTTAACTAACTATTTACAATCTAATCAACTCTTATATATAGCACAATCCAGATCCTGCAAAAGGTTTTTGTATAGAAATGGTTCCGGTCAAAGCAATAGATGACAGATGGTCCATTGGGGACGAGGGTGAGCCCTGATTTTACCAGATTGATCAGTGAAGATTTTTTTTAAAAGCAAATTTTATTATATCAATGGTCATATACAGTACAGTGCTCATTAACCCAGGAAACACCTGCCTCAAGAAACATTGCCCATTATTGTCTTTGACAGTTAGTTTATACATTATTATCATCATAGTCATGTACCACGATAAAATGTAAACAAATCGAACCCCCCGTTGCACTAACACACACCTACATTTCGGTTTCCACCACATCACCCATCCCAGCAAATCAATTACCTCACCACATATCTGATCCCTTACCCCAGAGGCCTGCATATCAATGTAGATACAGATTTATCCACCAGGGGCACCGGGTCCAAGTCTAGACCTCGATAATCAACCTACCTTTTTGTAAATTTTGGGGTGCTTTTGTGCGCAAACCCTGGCCTTGAATATCGGGATCTCTAACCCCCATGCTAAAATCCTACCCATTTTTCCATGCCGAAAGAGAAAGGGGGCGTTGCCTTCCACCGCCTTGCTATATCTCTTTTTGCCAGTGTCAGCCCCAGCAGTAATAGGTGCCTCTTGTATATGTTACCTCCTATACCCTCCATGATATGCTGAAGTGCCAAACCTGGTGCGGAGAGGAGCTCCCACCCCAACACCTCCCCTAATCAGGCCAATACCCCTCTCCAAAATTTTGTGAGTGCTGTACAGAGCCAAATGGTATGAATTAGTGACCCCTCCTCCCCACCACAATGTAGGCATATCGGGGATGTAACCACACCCGCCCTCCATAGCCTGAGCCTGGTTTCATAAACCTGGTGAAGGTATTTAAATTGAATAAGACGCAACCGCGTTGCTATCGCTGCTCCCCTAGGAGAGGCCAGTGCGTCCATCCAATTGTCTCCATCTAAGTGGCCAATGTCCCCAGCTCATGCCTCTCGGAGTTTATCCAGTGTAGTGGAGCTATGGGACAGCAGTGATTGATAGATCTTCGATATTTTATGGTCCTACTGAAGAAATAAAAACCTTCTACCTGGTCCTTTAAACCAACAAAGAAGAAATTGACACAGAAGCTATAATATAAAAACAATGCATTTATTAACCTCACATGAGGGAGACTGAGTCATACAGAACCCTCATGCCACTGTAGGAGCCAGTCTAAGGAGTACAGCGAACATGGGCCTTATATGTGCATAGGTTACATAGTCAGCATAAAACCAAGGGGAGGTCCTGGCACATACAAGCATGCTTATTGACTAATATGGGTATAAAACAATTTGCTTGCTCAACAAAGTGGTAGGAGAGACATTTCTCCTTACATCAGCAAGAATAGCCTGGCAGTTCTATACTAGGAGCAGGTGCATTCTGATGGCTACACCTTCCGAGCATGTGCAGGGCTCTGGAAGAGGGAGAAAGCACATGGCGAGCACATGGCTAACTAAAATGACTGCCAAGAATAAAATGGCTTTCAGCTCATGCTAACAGAGATTCCTGCAATCTTTAACAGATAGTCCTTTTAGCAAGAGCTAATGACATCCCTATGATCTAGTAGGAACATAGAAAATATTTTGCACATTTATTTTCATAAATTCATCAATATCCTAATCCATTGCTAGGTGGGCATTTTTTATTCTAAACATTTCATTAAGCGGGTATATATAAGGTATAAGCAGGAGTACAAAAGGAGCAGAGCATTGGGTCATAATTAATATACAGATAGCAGGAGAGAGTAATGACTAACATTACAAACAGAATTATCAATATTTTTCAACCCCAAAGCAGAAAGCAAATCCTAGAACCATCTAGTCAAATTCTATGTAAAAAACATTTTCAATAGACTTTTCCACTGTCCTTTTATGAGGGCTAGAGTAGCAATCATTATAGTCAAGGAAAGGGCAAAGTAACATTTGTCGACTGCTCAGAAGAATGTTCTCTTGCAGAAAAAACATTATTCCTAATGCAAATATTAAAGCAGTCAGACATATTATTACAAAAACAATCCAGGGGACCAGGAGGACCACACAGGGCCATAGAAATTAGGTAGAGGAGCCGCAAAGGGCTGCTCCTCCTCAAAAATGGGACGACTAAAGGGGTACATTACTAACAAAAAGAAGTCATTGGGGAAATTGAAGCCGCTGTACAACCAGCCAGAGTGGAGTCTTCTCCCTGTGTCCGTTTGACCCTCACAGGCAGGCTCTTGCTGTTGCGACGGTGGAGTTGCACAACTCGCAACTCAGGAAAAATTATCATGGCTCAGTTTGAGAAAAAAAAGTCTTTATTTCAGGATAGGGCAATCAACCCCAGGGCAAATGCTCTTAACTATCCTGTCCAGTGTCTCAGGCAGTGCACCAGTTTTCTTCACTTTGATCTAGCAGGCACCAGAGACACAGCACCTGTACCCTAATCTCAAGTCCTTCCCTAACTCCTGTGTTGCTCTGCTGGCACACTGCTCTTTTATTTGGGGCCACAAATTGTATCCAGTATGCCCAGGCACCTCTTGATCAACAAACAAAGGTGCAAACTTTCATTCACTTTGGGACCAGGATTCAGAGGCCTGATGCTAGGATCTCTGAAGCAACCCTCGTTTCGAAAGGGTTCACCTCAAGCAAAAGCCTCCTTGCTGTTCTGGTCGGTCTGTGACTCCCAGCTGGGCATCAGAACCTTGATCCACAACTCCTCCTTTCTGATTTGTGACCCCGGTCTTTTGACCAAGACAGTGGCAGGAGTACACACTTCACATCCCAGTGCCTCGGCCTTCACAGAGGTCCTAGTTGCCAGCAACGCCTGTGCTGGTTACCTTTCACCTTGGCTTCAAGCTGGACTCGTGCTGACTCCCCAGGCTGGATCTGATGTCCGGGCCCCTCTGGCAATGGTTGTAAGGAAGCAAATATCTATTGGTGGACAGAACAAAAGGTTTTTAGACAAGGCACAGAAATAATCTATGAACAGAGAGGATAGTCTCAGAATACTTTCTAGTCTTGAGGCGTCCCATATATTAGCAAGGCACTCAAGAACCCCTTCATCTATCTGAGAGTAAACACCTTGACCTATTACACTATTTGAAGCAGCTAAGGAAGTCTGTGTTCATTTACTAAATTCTAAGGAAAAGAGAGAAACAATACAGACATACTCTAAATCCTTACATATGTGTATTCCTATACTATTCATCTGAAAACCGTCAAGAAAAAAGGAAATGTTCTACACTTTTACTCATTGACTTTACATTACTTGTACAGGACTGCAGATACTTCTAAAAGGATTTTTCTTTCATAAAGAAACCTACATTGTATGCTTAGGACCATGCCCTCATGTTATAGGTGCAGCAGGAAAATCTAAAACTGCTAATTTAACAGGGATTCTTATTACATAAAGAATCCCTGTTAAAAAAAACTTCAACATAGTGGGTACATACATTTCTCCAGCAGAACATGTTGTGACAAACAAACTCCTATAAAACAATATTTCCTTTAAAAAAATGTTTGCTGAGGATCTCATGGACGTCTTTCCTGCATTCTACTTTTCAAATCCAGGCTATGCAACATCATTATTCACCAGCTCTAATAAGGGCTGTCAGCTTATTTACACAGACTAGCTAATAAAAGACTAGCAATGCCCTTGCAAACTGTATAAAGCATGAGAATAACATAAACAAAAATGGTGGTATTACCTGAGAATTTTAGAACAAACACTACACACATCTAGTTCCCCGGAAAGGTCAAACAAGGGAACAGCAATCTAGACTACTCATCCTTTCACAATTTCATCAGACAAGTGGGCAGTAACATAGCATATGTATTTATTCATTTTATTAATGCTAACAATTTTTAAAACAGTATCTCTGAATAGCCAATTAAATGTCTCATGGCTGTTTCCCAGACAGCTTAGAGAGGCTCAAAAGAGACTGAGAAAAAGAGAGATAAAACATAAATTTGCCTACCCTTAATTTGCAGAGGAGCTAACCTCCTTCTCCCATTTCGACAGTAGAAAACCTGAAACAGGTTTACTTCTGTCGATACTATCTACCCCTATTTTTGGCAACTGGACACAAAAAAACTTGTACAAGGTAAATAGCATATTGAGCTAATTAGAAACATTAATAACCAACCACCAATTCCTTCAGCAATTGTACTAGTTGTAACATGAGGGCAAATAAATGCAAACTAAATCCCATTGTCTCCTTATCTCAGCCCTTGCACAGTAATCTTTAAACTAAATCCATTATTTTTATATACATGGCAGAGCTATGCTCTAATCAGGGCCTACATATACCACTATATTTCCTTCTGTTCATATAACTGCGCAAAAACTTGTTTTGCCAAAAATAGTGAGCACAACTTCTCTCTCTCTCCCTGCGCTGTCATCTCGTCTTTCAAAAATTTTCAGAGTTCAAAGTGTCAAAGCAAACCTTGCCTTTAGCCCTGCTACGCTGCTAAATGCAGAACTCTGCCTTTAACCCTTACCAGCTGTCCTATTTTCTGCAAGGCTTTTCCTTTTTTTTTCTTTTTAAATGCTTTTATTAACAACACGAGAAAATATTTGCAATGTTTACATCATACGTTTTGACAAAGAGAAATTTGGAACACAAAAAATAAAAATTTAAAATTAGATAATTACAAATCCACATGATATACAGTTTTAGCCAGATTGGAAGAGGATAATCGATTATAGAACAGCATAAATCAAAAGAGACAAAAGAGAATTTTAGCATTTACATTCAATGGACGTCTTAAATGTAAAAGTAAGGTTAAAAGAAAATTCCCCAAATTCTATCCAATTTCAACAGTGATCGTACTCCTCCTATTTTAGCTAGTGCGAACTCCATAGTATAGATTTCTTTGACCAGAGGCCACCATTCCATAATGTGAGGTGGTTTCGGGGATATCCACGCCCTGGCAATAGTCAATCTAGCACACAAAAGTAAGATAGTTATTAAATCTTTCTGTGGACTATTCAGCGGTTGGATACCTAATAGTACAGTTGTTGCAGTAAAGGGGGAAAATGTAACAAGTTTTTGATTCAGAATATTTTCTAGTCCTGACCAAAACTCGGACAATGCTGGACATAAAAAGAGCATGTGTTCTAGATCAGCCGCTATTAGATCGCATTTGGGGCATTTAGATCGGTCATTTGGTGGGCTATTTTGGGACCATTTTGATATTCTTTGTGTGGTATAATATAAAAGGCATATTATTTTGTATAGTTGAAGCTTTATACTAGAGGACTGTACTAAATTATTAATGCTACAAAATGAAGCAGAAATCTTATTAGCAGTTACAATAATACCCAATCTTGTGCTCCATTTCATGGCAAGTTTCACACAGTCGTCCGCCTTGTAAGAATTAAGGCATTTATGACCCTCGCTGATTAATGATTTAGTCTTTACTGAGCAAAGACAGTTCCAGATATCTGAATCAGAGATTTCCCTCATGTTAAGCTTGCTTATATAAGAATCGCAAATTTGCATGTATTTAAACCGCATGGTTTCAGTCAATTTATAAAGAAGTTTAAGTGTTACAAAATCCAGAAAACCGTCGGCGCCATGAAGGTCTCCTAATGTTTTTATACCAGAGTTGGCCCATGTGATCCCTGCACCATCATTCAAAATTCTAGGAAGTCCCGGATTGCCCCACAAGGGTAGTTTAGGATGAAAAAAGGACGTTTTACATATAGTCAGATTCGAAAACCATATTCTAGCAGTCTCCCTCGCAGTCTTAAATTTTACCCTTTTGAAGTAATTAGGGTCATATCCTCTTGCTAAAAACTGATTAGAGTCTGCACTCAGCATGGATTGATGAAAATAGTATTGATTGTTTAAATTCAATAAACTACGGAGGCGACCAAAAAAGGTTGCAAAGAAATATAATCTAAAATCGGGAAAGTTGAACTAACCTTTATTGAATGGAAGCTTAAGTAAAGCGATTAATCAGCGTGCTTCTGTGTACACCCAGATGAAGCTACTTAAGATCCCGTCTAGTTTAAAAAAAAAAAATATTAACGCAAAGAGGAATTGATCTAAATAAATAAAGAAATGTTGGCAATACCTTCATTTTTATTAAATTAATTTGGCCTACAACACTTAGTGGGACCTTGTGCCATTTATTTAATATAACTGACACTTCTTTTAATAGAGCCTCATAGTTGAGTGTGATTTTCCCCCTATTTTAGATGAAATTGTGACACCCAGATATGTAGCTGCCCTACATATCCCTTGAACTGGGGCCTGGGGTTTATAATTCGCTATTATCTGTGTTTTGTTTATGTTTAATTTATACCCAGAAATTGCCCCAAATCTATTAGCTTCCTCAATTATCCCGTGTAAAGCTTCTACAACATCTGTATAATATATGGCAATATCGTCAGCGTAAGCTGTGATTTTTAAAGAGTGGAGGTCAAAATCAAAGGGAGCAATTCGGGATTGTATCTGTAGTGCATTTATAAATGGTTCCATAGAGAGTGCAAACAGAAAGGGTGACAAAGGGCACCCTTGCCGAGTGCCCCTAGATATTGTAAAATTAGAAGATGTCATACCAGCATAGCTGAGTTTAGCGGTTGGGTGATCATATAGTACCTGTATCCACATTAAATATTGGCCTTTAAAACCAAAAATTGTCATTACGGCCCAGAGATAACCCCACCTCACTCAGTCGTAAGCTTTTTCAGTGTCCAACGATACCATACCGAGTGGGGTAGAATTAGTCTTGGCTACATCGAATGCTGTTATCGCCATATTTACATGGGCGGTTGTGTCCCTACCCATAACACATCCATGCTGTTGTGGATTAACTAGTTTCGGCATAAAAGGATCCAGTCGATTAGCAAGGACTTTCGTGAATACTTTAGCATCCTTATTAATGAGTGAGATGGGTCTGTATGACCCACACTCATTAGCAGGTTTGTTCTTTTTTTTTTAAACTATCTTTGCCGTGTTCCACGAATTAGGAGCCTTTCCGCCTTCACCAATTGAATTAATTACCTGACAGAAGAGGGGGAGTAATTCATCAATACAAATTTTGTAAAGTTCTACCCGAAGCATGTCATCCCCCGCAGCCTTGCCCGATGGTAGAGAAGTAATTGCAAGTCTAAGCTCTGTCATAGTAATGTTCCTAGTCAATTGATCCAGTCCTTCTGTTTCTCTATTCTTTATAATGTTAGTATCCAAATACATTTGTATACTATTCATAGTAGGATGATTTTCTGGAGTATACAGAGTTCTATAATAATTAACGAAATTGCTCCATTATCTGTACAGGCTGATTATAAATAGTGTTGTTAGGTCCCTTTATTGTTTTAATTAATGTGTTGGCCTTATCGTCAGCAACTTTATATGCCAGAATTTTTCCAATTTTGTCACCACTCTCATATTGAGACAGTTGATATTTATGTAATTTGATGCTACTTTTTTCTCTTAGGGTGTTTTTCATGGCAGACCTAAGATTCACTACTTTACACCCCAGTTCAACAGTATTTTGGGAGCCTTGATACAGGGCTTCCGCCAATTGATTTTCCAGTGACAGAATATTGGCGGCCATAGTTTTAGTCTCTTTTCTGCATTCTGAGTTCTGTCTCCAGACAAACTGTTGGACAAATCTCCTTATACTAGCCTTGCAGGCATCCCAGACAAAAGTAGGTAAGGTGGAGTTAAGATTAAGTTTGAAAAACTCTGTGATGTGTTCTTTAAGTTGTAAGATAAATGCTGAATCTAATAGTAGATGCCTAGAAAATGAAAATAGCCTCGGACCCAGTTTTTTATGAAATATTAAAGACAAGGAGAATTGGATTGTGGTCTGAAGTGACCCTTGGGCATATCTCTATGGTACTAGTATCTAAAATTCTATCCAAAACCCAAGCCATATCTATATGTGAGCATATCTATACGTGAGCATAGTTTATGAGGTGCGGAGTAGTAGGTATATCCTGCCACATTAGGATATATAATTCGCCAGGCATCCTTTATATTATGTATGCGCCCAAGTTCAAGAATAGCAGCACGTGTCATCCGTTGAAAAGCTCCCCGCCTGGTAGTATCCAACTCATAATTCCCCAGACAGGGAGGCAGCAGGGTGGCAGTTCCTTTAGAGCAGCACTTCAGGGGGGAAAACAAGATGGCGGGTTGAAGACGCCACGGAGGTGCAGCTCTGACGGAGGCTCCCTGCTCGTATGAAGAAACTATGTGAAACTACGAGGAAAATTAAAGGATTGCCCCATTCTACAAGCGATACTATAGTTTAAAAAGCAAGGATTATAGACCAAAGGAAGAGGAAAGAAAACCGAGAGCGAAAACGAGTTTCAAAGAACCACCTACCTCTACGTTTTGCTGGATGAATGCTGAGTTTTTTTCGAGGACGGCGCGGCTGGCTTTTGCTTGAAGCTCAACTCCCGATTCCGCGGCTTCTCGGTGGATCTTGGCTCTGCTGGTCTGGCCTTGCGCTGCTGGCCTCCTCAACTGCTCCGACTGCTTCGGCTGCTCCCGCGAAGGCGATGGTGTGTGTTGGCTCAGCAGCTTTTAGTATGGCACCAAAGAATGTCCCCAGGTCTACCCGTGCTGGAAGGGGTGCTGCAGCTGAGACCTCGGTTGTCACCGACGGAACAGACATCATGGCGGGAGCGGCGGCGGCGACCGCTTCTCTACCGGTTGCAGTCTCTGAGAAAGCCGAGCAACAGCCGGGTAAGCAATTATTTGCGCCCCGCTATTTGTTGTTTCGGATAACGTCTCAAATGCCAATGTCAATATTGGAAATAAGTCGAACACTGGAAACAATGCTGCTCTCAGCAAAAATCTTTGCAACAATGTGGCAGTACTTTCTGACTTGACCGTAAACCGCAATATTGTCAGCACTGCTAAAATGACTCAGTCCAGCGGAGCTTGCTGCGACTCTGACTCAACACCAATTAGGCTGCCCAGTAATAAGATGCTCCTTATAGCAGATAAAGCAAATGTGGATCATGAAGCCAGCTCGAGGGGGGAGAGGGATTCAGAAAAGTCTGTGGAAGGGACTGCCAGTGGTTCTGTAAGAGCTGAGAGCGCAGAAATACCGACTGAGATTGCCAAATTAACATCCAAACTTTCACAGGGGACAGATCGGGCAGAGACCCCTAAAAGCTTAGATCTAGGGACCCACAAAGTAACCTCTTCTGCCGGCCCTGAGGTGGACAAACTGGCAGTAAATGCAATGGCTGAAAAGGTACCGGATGACACGGCGGACACGGCTGCTGTCATCGCTGAAGAAGCTGAGGAATGCTCTAATTACAATTATGAGGAGCTTGTAGAAGAAGAAGATTTAATCAGTTCCCCCGTAGACGCAGTCAAGCTCTCGGGGCGTAAAAAGGGGAAGATTAAAGTGAAAAACAAACTAAAGAAAGGGAAGAACCCCAATGTTTCCAACCTCTCTTCCTCAACCTCGACCTCGAATCTACGAGGGAAGCCTATCAGTGATGAGAGTCCTTTTCGAAAATGGATTCAGGCAAAGGGGGGATTAAGAGCATGGCACTACGTCTATCAGGCACTAGCCCAATGGAGGGCGATTACTCGAAAGACTGTTCCTTAACTGCTGGTCGTACCATATCCCCACCCTTTCTGCTTGCAGCACCTGTAATACAAGCTGGTTTAAAACCAACCTCATTAGATGAGACTAAATCTCTATTGGAGCCTAGCAACATCACAGCAGCCACTGAAATATGCTCTGCCTTAGTAGCTACCCTGCCTATAACTTCAGCTACAGTCAACATAACTGATATTCCGGCTCCAACAGCCTCAGAAGACCCATAGGTCATCTCTCACCCTTCAATATGATTCTAAAGACTTTAACGGATCATCGAGAGGAAGCGCAACAACACTTCCTGCAGTTGAGGGAGGACAATAACAAAATGCAAAATTCCCTACAGGAGATGACTAGTAAACTTGGGGGGATTACACAAGAGATCGAAGAACTGCAGCAAAGGGTGGTGGGTGTTGAAGAAGCGTCTGCCCGTACCGAGAACCTGACTAATCAACATGATGCACAGATCGTGAGTCTTCAGAACAAGCTGGAAGACATGGAGAATCGCCAAAGGAGGAAAAATCTCAGACTTTTTGGTATACCAGAAGGGTCATATTTAAGGGCATGCATAGTCAAACTGTTTCAGAGGGCTTTTCCCTATTTGTCAGATTGGGATTGGGACTCACAGCTTCAAAGAGTCCATAGACTACCCCTAATTCAAAGAAATAGAGAGAGCAAATCCCCCCATCCTTTCCTGATCTATTTTGGGAATATCCTACTGAGACAGGCAGTATCACTTAAAGCTAGGCCTAACTCCCCCGTCACAGTAGAGAATGTTACTTTCTTCATTCGATCTGATTTAAGTAAGGCCACGATGGAAAAACGATAGAAGCTACGCCAGCTCATAGATCCTTTTAAATCTCTGGGGGGACAGGTGTTCCTCCAGGAACCAGCTCGTCTTAAAGTAATTAAGGGTGGCCACACATACTTTTTCACAGATGACAGGGAAGCTGAGCTAGCAGTCTCTAAATTTAGCTGAAGAATATTAATGTTTTATTAAGCATTCTCGCTTATTTAAAAGGGGATGTCAGAATGTAAAGGGACCTGGTATCAGGAATTTAGCCTATGAGTCTCTAGCTAATAGGGATCTGCCCCGTATTATTTCTGAATCTTGTTTGTTTTCTTACTATCCTTTTCTTTTTGTTATTTCCCTCCCCTTAAGCAGTTTTTGAATAGAATAAATTATAGCCTATCGAAATTATTAGAGACTTTATTTTCCTTTCTTTTTGTTTTCCTTTTTTTCTCGTGGTAGCATGGGATTGCAGGGGGTGGACTCCGATGCTGCCACTCTGCAAGGCTGCCCAAACAGCGGCAGCAGGATATAGAGGGGTGTTCTCCCCTAAGGGACAAGAGGGGGGTATCATGGGTAGGTACAGGGGTGGTTAGTTTTGTGAGGGGGTGAACATTTTAAAAATAACACAAGAATGAGATTTGTTGAATGTGACAAGAGGGAAATAATAACATTTGTGTTCAGAATGGAAGGGGACAATATATTTGTGAAATGTATGGATTGAGATGCTTAGCCTGGAACGTTGCAGATCTTAACAGCCGGAATAAGCGGCGACTAGTCAAGGAGGAGCTTAAAATGTACAACCCCCATTTAGTATTATTATCAGAAACCCATATCTGCTACAAAGACAGGAAGCTACTAGGGAAACTCGGTTATGATTTAATAGCCTGCTCAACACTAAATGCCTCAATTAGAGGGGATGCCATTCTGAAACAGAAGCAATTAAGATTAGAAGTTGTCAAAACTGCTTTACATAAGGGTGTAGATGGGCCATTGCTCAACTAGTGTTGGAAAATTGTAAATATGTATTTTGTGTTATATCTGGACCAAATATCGATGATCCTTTCATTTTTGACCGGTTAAACATTGAATTGTTGGAATGGGAGGGAGTGCTCATAATTATGGGAGATTTTAATTGCATAATGAATTATGAGTTGGGTGTAAGGCTTTCCCATGCGGTTTTCCAATTCAAAGCAAATTATGGAGACCCACAGCTGAAAAGCAGTCCTAATCCGTTCCTGTTTGCCAGTAATTTAGAGGTAGGATAATAACTTCTGCTGTTTTTTTATACTTATTTACATTTGTATGCAGTGTGTGTGTGGAGTGCTTTTCTTACAGCTTAGAGGTCAGCTGTTTGTTCTATACTTACATGTGTGCATTTACTGAAGCCTTAGATTAGTTTGAAAACTGCTCTGGGTGGCAGAACTGCTTTTAAAAAGTACATTTTTACCAATTTCGACTTTGGTGTTAGGGGCACTAAAAAATGGATAACCCACAATGGTTTTGCATAATAGGGACCCCCAGGGTCTCCCCGGGATATCTCAGGAATGGGGGATCAGAAATGTATACGGTACACCCTTATAAATAGAGGTTTTGTACGCCTGGGTAAAGTGAAATTTCACATTTTACTCCCCCCATTGTGGTAAAGCGTTGCTTAAATTCAACTTTGATGCTGTTCACAGTATGATAATTAGGAATTAAAGAGATAAAAAAGCACCTCTTTTTAATAAACTTTTTTTTATGTAGTCAAAATTCCCTATTTTTATACTAATCACTAACCCTTTTGATGGTTCCACATATGCAAAGCAAGCCTCATTTCTTTCCTATCATTTTTAAATGCATTCATTTATAACACTAAGCACAAAAGCCTTACTTGAAACATGAAAAGTCTGCGTCACTTTTTAAAGGACAGTTATTATTTAACATCAGAACCACGGATGTGCTTATTTGAAAGGCAATAAGAAAGAAAATCCCTTTTAGTCTTTTCTCTGTTATCCAAAATAATTAAACTGTCTTTCTAACTTTTAAAATCAGCAGTCTGTAATGCAGGCCTTTATACCGTGTTTGCCCTTACTTAAAATCTAGTTGACTCATCAGTTTCCTTGTGGTTTAGGACCAGAAATAGCCATGTGCTATTGACGCAGCTGTTGCTCTGACCAGCAGGCGTTGAATTCTACACCTTTCTCAGGAAAAAATCCTTTTTCTGTATTTGTAATGTCCTAAAAGAGTTTAATCTCCGTTTGTTGTGTCAGACAACTTCTTCTCAGTGAGACAGCTTAAACACAGCTGTTTGAAAGATTTTTTTTCTCCGGTGCTATAATTAAGCAAGTCACAGTCTATTTAAAAGTCAGGCATTTCAAGCCAAGCAAAATCTATCGTTTTGTAATATGGTGTGTATTTCAGCAACAACCAAGTCACTCAGATGATGTGAATGCCTTTGCATATCTAATACAATGTATCTAAGGAAAATGCTGTAACATTTTGTATCTTAGTCCTAGTTATTGCAAAGTACACAATTTCGTTTTTCTTCCTTTCTATGAGGCCTATTTTATTCCTATTGAATGTGAATTCTAATTTTATCTTTAGTATTGTGGCAATTTGCACACATGTATAGTTCATTGCATTGCCAATTTTAATCGTACCGTGTACTTATTTAGCATATGTTACATAATTCATTTCTGGATTTTTTATTTAATATGTAAGTAATTACATGACATTTTGCATAACAGAATGATGACAAAAAAACACATTGAGCTCATTCCAGACAGTTTCAGAAGGGGGGTCATACACTCAGAACACACAATAAGGCTAGCCATTCTTACACAAAGGGTGCAATAGCTTCTCACTCACACAAGTACCACCGGTGTCAAACCACAAACCACATAGACATTTAAACACATGATTAACCGACAAATCAACACAACAAAACCAAGAGACAGCACACAGACTGTACTGAAACCAAACTGGTGTAAATACTAATTGTAAGTCATATTTACAAGAAAAGCTCTCAAAAGTAGTCTAAAAGACTGCACAAAACATCCCCAAATTTGCCATTTTTCGCTGGCAGAACACTCAAAAAGTGCTCTGCATATCACCACTTATTAATTTTACTAATTGCACAGATTAGGATACTTTTTATGTACAAATTTAATTCCATGGGGTACTTAGTCACCAAGGAAGAAATATCTTTTTAAATATACAACTCTTGTGGAGAAATGCCATTTGCCAAGTGAAGCTTGAAGAATATCGCCTAAATTTCCATCCGAAAGTCATAACCTGTTAAGAAGAGCAAGAAATCCCCTGAAAAAGGATTACAACATTCACAAGGTGGAATGTAAAGCCCTGAATGAAATAGTTTGGCTCAATTTAAATCGCAAATAAGGATACAAGGGGGGAGTCATCGCAAGTAAACACGAAGACTCCAGTGTCTAAGAGGATACTATTAGGAGATTGATTTCAGCAAAGAAGATAAGATTACACCGTGGTCTAAGCCCTGATGATAATCCCCTGAAGCAGAGGGGAATTGGAAACACGTCGGCACGCTAATATTTTGCCTGCGAGGAATCCACATTAATTGAAGCTGTAGAGAGGGTGCCACTACATGAAATATACCCCGAGAGCAAATCACTTCCAGAGAAAGTTGTCCCTGCAGTATACCTGTTTGAAACGCTCAACGAACTGAACAATATTCAATGTCATAGCGCATACAGGCATTGTTTAAATCACCGACTGGTGTAATTGTTTGAATTAATCGTAAGATTTGAATTTATTGTCGTCATGTTTAAGTTTTTGAATTGTCCAGTTTTTTATGTGTTTATTAACATTTATTCATGAGGAATGTATAAATGAATGAAATGTGTATTCATTTCATGCTTCACAAAAAAAATGAAAGGATGTTTGAAATTAAGTTGAATTAATACAACTGTGAAAGTAAAATGCAATGATGTGATGCGTTGTATTTCCAAATCTGCATGAGTAAGTAGCAGTTCCAAAACTGGTGGCCAGGTAATTCTTTTTGAAAAAACATTGCCCGTCCTACAGGGCCCCTGAAATGGACGTAACCCCTATAGTTTAAAGTTAGGTTACATAGTCAGCATAAAACCAAGGGGAGGTCCTGGCACATGCAAGCATGCTTGGTGACTAATAAGGGTATACAAAATTTGCTTGCTCAACAAAGTGGGAGGAGAGACATTTCTCCTTACATCAGCAAGAATAGCCTGACAGTTCTATACTAGGAGCAGGTGCATTCTAATAACTAGGCATTTCTGAGAATGTGCAGGGCTCTGGAAGAGGGAGAAAGCACATGGCGAGCACATGGCTAAATAAAATGGTTGCCAAGAATAAAATGGCTTTCAGCTCATGCTAACAGCGATTCCTGCAATCTTTAACACTATAAATCACCCATGAAAACTTTGGCTTCAATCAAACTGAACTCAGGAAGAGCCTCTAACCCGAGGTACTAGGATAAATAGCATACCAATATTTAAGGTATTTATAGAACTGGGTTCTTGGCATCTGGTACTCCTTCTAAAGGTATTGAAATGATTTCAACACAGAACCCCTCATCATATCTCCTAAAGTGGAAATTCCTATATTATCCCACCCTCGAAAACCAGATAATGCCGCCAGTTGGGTCAAACGGCCATTATACCACAGTGGGGTTTCCTAGTCAGCTTATTCCACCACCCCATTTTACGGAGGGACTGTTTCCACGCCTGGAATACCACCCAAGTGGCCTGCAGTAGAGAGTTACGTACAGACAACGAGTACAATATGGCATGAAGGGTGGACTATTCCATACACCTATGCTCCACTGCATAAGCGGGGTCTACCCGGTCCCAATACCACTATTCATTCAGCACCAGGAGATGAGAAAGCCATGTAATACGATTGAATATCTGACTTCGCAGCTGCTCACAATACGCTGACTGAAAGTAAGTCTGCAACGCCACTCTGGAAGCCACCCCTGCCCACAGAAATTGTCCCAGTGCCGCATTGACCTGATGAAACCACGAAGTAGGCAGCAGATATGGATGGTTTTGCAATTGATAGAGCAGGCGCGGCAGCGATACCTTTTTAAAAATTGCCAATCTGCCGTAGATAGAAAGAGGCATGTGTGACCAAGTGTTCATTTCCTCCCTAACACGTGTCCATATTAGTACAATATTTCTATCCCATGGTACTCTCGGCTGATCCAATAGGAATAAACCCAGATATTTCACACCCTCTTTTGTCAACCGTACAGCCTAAGCCCTGGACCCCAGTCCCACAGTTCCCCCCGTACCCACAAGGTAGATTGAGGCGGGTTCATAAAAAGCCAGATGATTCACCAAAAATTTGCAGCTTGCAAAGCAGCCTTGGCCCCATCTTATTCATGTCCGTTAAGAAGAATAGGACATCGTCCGCATACAAAGCGATGCGGTCCGAGAGCCCATGGTCCCAATCAAATCCCAACACTTGTGCATCCATTCGCACCCATGCCGCCAAGGGCTCCATCACTAGAGAAAAGAGATATGGTGACAGAGGGCACCCCTAGTGGGTGCCTCTGTTAATTGAAAACGTAAAAGATGTGGATCCTGCAACCCGTTCTGAAACATCCATATATAACAGTTTTAGAAATTACAAGAATCGCAGGCCAATATCAAGATGGTCTAAGAGTGTGAACAATACACCCAGCTGAGGGAGTCAAACGCCCTATCCATATCAGCCAGCAAAAGAGCTGCCGGCACTCCCCTTCCCTGGATTGTGGCTATGGCATTCTGCGTACGTCAGATATTGTGACCCGTAGCCCGCTGGGGCAAAAGCCCCTCTGTCAGGATGAATCAAGGTAGTTATATGAGATTGAAGGCGATTAGCCAACACTTTGGCCAAAATTTTGGCCTTGACATTCTGCAGTGAGATGGGCCTAATTTTTGGAATACAACCACTTCCACGTGTCTCCAATGCAGTGGCAGACAGCCCCGATCTCAAGCCTCGTCGACCACTTGGAGATAGAGCAGCCCTAGTGTGTAAAAATATTTCCTAAAGAATTCACATGGGTACCCATTCGGACCCGGCGCCTTTTCCGAGTTCAATTCTACCAAAGCAGTGCATATCTCCTCCTCTGTGAACGGGAGTTCAAGGTCAGCTCGTGCCTCATCCGAATTGGCGAGAGATGGTAAATCAGCGTTGAAATGACGTCTCACATCTTCCTGCAGGCATTCCCTGGGGGTATATAGTTCTGCAAAGTAATGAGAGAAACTCTCGGCCATAAAGGATGGGTCACTTAAGACCCATCTATCTGAACCTGGTATATTTGGGAGAACCTGGGGCTGCAAGGCCCCTTGGCACTGTCTATGCAGTAATTTATCGGACTTGTAGCCCCATTGGTAAATTCTGCAACGTGACACTAGCCACGCGAGACGGGCCTCATCCATTAGGGTATCTTAATGGGATTGTCGCTTCAACACCAGCTGTCGGCATATCAGATTCCCTCTCTCCCCCTTACTGCTCTGCTCTAGCTCTAGTAAACGGGCCTCTGACCGCCGAAGAGATTCCGGCCGGGTGCGCCGTTCCTCCGTGCAGAATGAAATGTCCACCGCCCTCAAAGTGGGCTTCAAGGCCACCCACAAAGTAGTGGCCTTGGCTACTGTTCCCACATTTGTATCTAGATATTGCCAGAGTGCCTGCCCTATGTGCTCCAGATATTTCTCGTCCTGCAGATGCCATGGGGAGAGACGCCAACGAAAGAGCTGTTTCTCAGGACCCAGCTGCGCCGCCAGAACCACTCAGAGTGGTCACCTGACCCCTTGGGAGAATCTCCACTGCCCGGACCCTTGCGACAGCTCCCAGCGGTACACAAAATATAGTTATGACGGGAGTACGAATCATGAGATGTCGAGAAGTACGTATATCCCAGTTCTGTTCCATGCATCCGCCTCCAAGAATCCAACCATCCCAGCCCCGTCGCCAAGGAGTTCAATTTGGGGGACAGTGGAATAGCTCCCTGCTCTCCATCTATCTATGGTCGAGTCCATTACGTCATTCCAGTCTCCCCCTATTATTGCCAACCCCTCCGGTATATCGGACCACAGGGTCGTGAGACGCTCGTCTAACGCCCATTGTAGCGGTACGGGGCATAAACACAGCCCAACACCACCCGTTCCTCATAGATGGTACCCTCAATAAGTATGTATTCCCCTGAATAGCTGTCCATGCCTTGATATGCTTGTCAGGGACCCTACAGTGAGGCAAAATCGTAACTCCTTGATCAGTGACGTTGGACACCATCTCACACTCCATCCTTTTAAACCATCTAACTGAGGTTGGTACTGCAGATAGTCTATGAGTCGTTTTCATATTACTTTCAGGATCAGACTCAAGTAGTGATCCAAGCTAATTACAGATCTCCCCTAAGGTGATCTCTTACAAAGTTCACTAAGGCTCCGTGATGAGTCCCACCTTGTTCAGCCTGTATGTTGCACCTCGCTGATTAAATTCTTTGGCATCTCTTTTCATACTTATGCTGATGATACACAGCTGATTGTTAAACCGAATGTTGACACGACTGAGGCTGCTTGTAACCACAGAAATCGTCTCACACTGCATTGCTGAATGTAACTGTGTCTACTGTTCACTTTGGCAACTTGGGCTAAATAGTTTGTTACCACCAACGGCTCAAAATACATTTCTCTCCTTAACGTTTACGCTCCTTTATTATTAGGGCACAAAAACTTACCTCGCAGCAGGTTTTAAGGAGCTATACATTAAAAATAGAATATCTTTCACAACTGTTTTTTTTTTAAAACTTGTTTTTATTAGCTTTATCTGCAGAAAATACACAAAACAGCAAATACAAATTAACATTGCAGCATTAGCAGATATAAAGGCAAACCCCATTGCTTACGAGATGTCTCGCGCAGTCCTCACCGGGTAGGGTCATTCACTCTCATGTCAACGTTAAGGACCACACGGTACAATTTTTAGCAGGTCCAACCCAGACTACTAGGCCCAACTCTTGCGTAGTCTGTCAATCCCCTCCCCACAGGGTCAAGCATCTCGCTCGGTGTCCGCATTCACACATACCTAAGTAGATTCCTGTTATAATGCAGGAGGAAACTATGGGGGTTCTATCATGCACGACATACACTTCTCTCAAACCTTCCACCATCTCTACCCAAAGTCCTAAGTCCAGTTCTTCATTCTAGTCTGTCAACACACTCCTCAACCTGCATTACTCTGCCACAGACCAATCGCTCATGTCCAACAGGCATTTGTGCCACAAAGGAGAGGTGGGAGCAATCCAATGTATTGCTATGCGTCTGCAGGCCAACACCAGCCCAGGCAGCGCAAATCTACATCTATTTTTCCTCCCTGCCTTTGAGAGCGGCAAAAGCTTAAGCAGACAATGATGCACTTTCCTGTCCAGTTTAGTGCCCGTGACCTCCCTAATTGTCTGCACCACGCCAACCCAGCAAGCGTCCAACCACTCACAACTCCATGTCATATGAAGACAGTGGGCTGAAGACACATTACATCTAGGACATGTATCTGCAGGAACTGGGAAAAGCCTTTGAAACCGCTGCGGTGTGAGAAATACCCAGTGCAAGTAATGAAACTGCGTAAATTTAAAGAGCGAATTACTGGTGGTGCCTATCACCTGGGAATGGGCACACTTATATTCCGCATCCGTAGGGGGACTTTCAGGGCCGCTGACCAGTTAACAGAGGCAGGCCCCATTTCTATGGATCTTTTGACCTTCAGTGCTATGTATAACCAGGAAATGAGATCACTTTTCACTTCCAGATCCAGTCTGGCACTGTGGGAGTGGGATTCCTCTGGATCATTTGGAAAGGTCGATCAGATCCCTAGGGCCACGTGGGAGAGCTTGGCATATTGAATAAACTGTCCCAGTGCGACCTGGAACAGAGTGGTCGATTCTACCATTGCAACGAAGGGACCATTCAAATATAAGTCACTGCTAGTCGCCTGCTCGCCACTGTATCATATACGTCAAGTATGTACTTGCTGGACAGGCTTTATCTACCAATAAGGCAGAAGCTGAGCATACAGCACCTTATATGCAAGACTCACTTCACCACCTGCTCCCAGACCATTGTCACCTGTCTCACAATGTGGGGGCAGTCCGCTGGCACTCAGTAGCCTGGGGAGATCAATGCCATTCACCAAGCTGGCCAACAGGTCTTTTTCTTTATTGGTATCATCAGAACACCACAACACCACATACTGCAGGAGGGCAGCAATATAATAGAGCTGTATGTCTGGGACTCCCAGTCTGCCCTTTTTTTCAGGGTCCAATTTCAGGATA
Organism: Lissotriton vulgaris; assembly: GCF_964263255.1. Classification (NCBI taxonomy): domain Eukaryota; kingdom Metazoa; phylum Chordata; class Amphibia; order Caudata; family Salamandridae; genus Lissotriton; species Lissotriton vulgaris. Next base: position 502,784,602 of record NC_141687.1, on the reverse strand, counting down.
TCCCATTTGACCCAACTCCTCTTACCCGCCCACACAGTGACACCAGAAGACTATTGAGTTCTGAGAACATAGCCTTCGACAAGTCACAGAAAGAGTTGTGCATTGTGTATGGACAGTGGGGCAATGGCACCATTTTGCTCAAGGCCAACCTGCCCATCACCAAAACCAGGAGTATAGTCCAGAACTAAAAGGAGGATTGTGGACAATCTATCGCCCTCCCCGTATTCAGGTCATGTTGGGATCCCGAGCTTTACGCGATCTGTAAGCCCAAGTACCGAAACCTCTCTGTCGCCCAAGGCAGACTTACCTCATGAAGATCCTTCCCCGAATGCACCGCAAGGCCTGCCAAAAGGAAAATCACGTTCTCATGTCTATTGATGTGCACCCTGGATGCCCCACTGAAGTTCTCCAACACTTCCACTAATACCAGAATTGAATCCCCCAGCCTGCACAGGTATAGAAGAGTGTTGTCAGCATACATTAACACAGTATGCATCACAGTTGATGTGTAAATCCCACTCTGCCTGGTCCTGCCGCAGGCATGCTGCTCGGGGCTCCCTTGCCAATCCAAAGATGAGGGTCTCTTAGTCACGAGAAAATCCCCTTTAGGCGACTGAACCAAACCATGTACATTCAAACATAAAACCATTAAGTATTAAAAATGTATTTTAAAAAGCATTTATGACAATTAATACAGATTAGAATCAGTTCATTACTGGGAGAACCTGTAAGAAAATGTGTTTCTTATAATGTAAAAAAGGCAAATGCAGCTGACAAAAATCATTTGTCAAACACTAGATTTTTTGTGTACAGAAATTAACGACAAAAGTAACCATAATCTATAGTATGATTTTAAACAAAAGAGCATTGATGCGTTTCGTGGGTATATCGGCTTAGACTCCCCCTTCTTCAGGACAAAAGCTGATATCTCCCAAATCAAACTACCGTTCTGTACATAATCAAAAACATAAGAAAAACATAAGACGAAATAATAACAGATTACTTGTGATTGGAGCAAATATGAACAGTGTTTATATCCTGGTGATACACATACCAAAATATATACTACTTGTTAGAATGTATATACATTAGGGGGCACATCCCTCCTTCAAACAAGGGGCAGTGGGTCTCATGTAAACATCAATCCCATACCATTAGCATTAAAATGTCTCTTGGGCCCCCATCCTAAGTATCAACATAATACCTGTTATGAATCCACGGTGTTTGTCCAATTAAAATTGTAGGAATATACTTACACACATGCCGCCGGGGATACAACAGTCTCCCTCTTAGTTGGATATCCCTATCGTATTAGAGGATACTTCTGTGAGATAGAGATTGACCTTTTCATTAAAGGTGTCAATACCAAACTGACACTCCCCACCAGGGTACTATTTAAAAACTCAGAGAGACATACCTCCAACCTTGATACTTCTTGCTCACCACGGTTGGAAGAGAGGACTAAGAGGCACCTATGTGATACAGAATAAACCTAAATTCTTCCTGTCCTTATAACCCCTGTGGGCAGCAGGCTGAATATTATAATAATCTGTATGTCATTTGTATTACCTTTACAGTGAATTCCTGGGCTCACACATTGAGCCACATCCTACGTCTTTCAATATCAGACTTTTTAAGAATGTCTTAAGAACTTCTTTACTTTTTGGAGTTCCCTCAGTTTTATTCCGTAGTTCTTGCTTTAAATCTGAAACACATAACATAATCCTAGATTCCATCTTGTATTAACAATGAGAGTACTATGCTCATAATGAGCCGAACATGTCATGTATAAATGTTACCCTATTTAAGAAGGCAAAGTCATCTTGGGCTTTGATAAATTTGTCTCTTTGTGTCCCCAAGTTGAAGATCCAATTTTTTAACAAATTTTCAGGCGTGCACCCGAATCTCTACATCCCTGCTAAACCAATCTTCGAGCCGGCAGAGACGCCGTGAAAAGCACAAAGCAACCACCCCCATGAAAGCCAAAAGTTTGTGCGAGGTGGCGATATTATCTTTTTCCTAAAATATATAGCCTTCCTCCTTACCATACCAGAAATGCAAAGCCGCATACGGGGTGAAAACGCCTCAGTGACAAGGAATTTTTCAGCGCCAACACAGGGCTAGATTTAAATCCCCTCCTTCAAGCATGTGACCCATTACGTCACTGATGCCGAACTAATGGGATTCAGTCTGCTCTTCCGTATCCCCACTAAAATGGTGGCCATCTTAGCCTTCCATATTTCCCAAGTGTATAGCACACAGGTTGAATACTAAAACAAGAAATGTTAATTCTAAATGGCTTGAATACTTATTTATTTAAGAGTTTTATATTGCACTAGCCAGACCGGAAGTTATCAGAGCGCTTTACAGCATTATCAATCATAAGATACATTAATAAATATTATGCACAATGGGTCCTTACGCATCGTTTAATATCTTTGCGAAAAGCATAGAGTCGCTTGTGAGGTATGATTGCACTGTTGAATGTGCAATGTCTCAAGACGTTTTGAATAGTTTCATCGTGGAAGGCCTAATGTTTCTTGACAGGATTTGGTCCGGAACGTGGTGTATGATATTGTTGTAAACACTGATTCGCTTGTAAGAGATGTTAACACAGTTGTGTGTACAGTGTCTCAGGTTGCTCCATATGATCACGTCGTAGATAGCACCCTGTCTCCTGCCGGGGTTTGATCCAGGATGTGGGGGATCATTGAGGTAGTCCTGGGGAGAGTGAAGTAGAGATCTTAATGTCAAAGTGACACTGTGCTGATGTAGGCAGGCTTTGGTGTTAGGTTGTAGCTAACCCTTCGGGAGAGATCTGTTGAAGAGGAGGTCTTTGAGCTGCCTTTTGAATTTTAAGTAGGAGGGGTTAGTCAGTTAAGTTAAGATGGAGTTCCAGATTTTGGGCGCACTGCCTGCAAAGGAACGAGATCCGTTTTTTTGTTTGCCAGTTTTAGGAGGGATAAGGAGTAGAGTATTGGTGCTCCTTAGGTTTTTTGTCTGACCTGCCTTCTGGAGTTTGGATGCCAGGTAGGTGGATTCTCTTGAATGCATCGCTTTGAGCGTGAGGCATGCAGTTCTGAGGTTGGCGTGCATTTCGACTGGGAGCCATTTTAGTTCTCTGAGTGCCGGCGAGATGTGTTCATATTTCTTTACTCCTATGACCATTCTGGCTGCTGTGTTCAAAGTTAATCTAAGGCAGAGGTCTTCAAACTTTTTGATGCCGAGACCCCCTTGTAAAAACCTTTTCAGGCGTAAGGACCCCCTTCCGACAAAAGTTTCTAGAAACTGGTACACCTCATCATCAACTTTTGACAACCATAAATGCGCCTGTTAGACCTCATCACATCCATCCATCCATCTTTCATCCACCCACACTTTCACACATCCATCCATCCTTCATCCATCCACCCTTTCATCCTTTCATCCATACATCCATCCTTCATCCATCCACCCTTTCAACCTTCCATCCATACATCCATCCTTCATCCATCCACCCTTTTATCCATACATCCATCCTCCCACCCTTTCATCCATCCATCCACCCATCATTCATCCTCCACCTTTTCACACATCCATCCATGCATCATTCATCCATGCAACCTTATATCCATCTATACATCCATCCTTCATCCATACACCCACCCTTTCATCCTTCCATCCATCCATCCTTCATCCTTCCACCCTTTCATCCTTCCATCCATACATCTATCCTTCACCCATCCACCCTTTTATCCTTCCATTCACACATCATTCATCCACCCATCTTTTCACACATCCATCCATCCATCATTCATCCATGCAACCTTTTATCCATCCATACATCCATCCTTCACCCATCTACCCTTTCATCCTTCCATCCATCCTTCATCCATTCACCCTTTCATCCATCTATCCACCCTTTCATCCATCCACTCATCATTCATCCACCCACCTTTTCACGCATCCATCCTTCATCCTTTCATCCATCCATCCACCCATCATTAATCCACCCACCTTTTCTGTGCCTCTCTGATGTGTGTGTGGGGGGGGGGCAGTATCTCTCTGCGTCTTCTTCCTTCTTCTTTCCAACTCATGGGAGGGCATCTCTGTGCCTCCCTGCAGGGGGCGGGGGGGGGGGGGTGGAGGGGACAGATAGGCTGTAACAACATCTCACCATGAAGAACGGACTCTCAGGCACATTTCTCCCACACAGGTACCAGGTATGAGGGCTCCTGGGACTTGAACCAATGATTTATGGGACGTGTCACGGGACCCACAGCTCCAGGCGCGCAACTTCCATTGAACTCAAAGGGCTACACTACAGCCTCCTCCCCCAGCTCCCCCCTCCCCCCAGCTTGTGTATGTGAGCCCGGCTGAAACAGCTTCAGGAACACACACACAGCCACACCCTAGTTCTTCACAGGTCTTTAAAAGACCTTTAACTTGTTAAGGAGGCTTTGATGTTTTTCACCCCTCGGTGTGAATTAGGCTCCGCCGTGAGCACCATCAATCAGCCCACTGCCAGGAACTGCATGTTCTGGCAGAATCTGTGACCCCCTTCCAAGGACTCCACGACCCCCCTGGGGGTCACGCCCCATAGATTGAAGACCTCTGATCTAAGGGGAGCTAGGTGTGATTTTGTTGCTCCTGTGAGGGTTGCACTTCCGTGGTCCAGCCTTGACAGAACCGGGGATAGCGTGGCTTGTTTGAGGTTCCTGAAATATGTTTAACAGGTTTGTATTAGAACTTTCAGAAAACTTTCTGAAAACTTCAATATTTGACCAATCTGCACCCTTCATAATCTCTTCCAACCAAGCCATTACACAAAAAAAGTTTGAGGACATCACTCCTCTCACGGAATATGATTTAAATTTAACTGCTTTAACCCATCTAGCAATAGTAGCTACTGAAAGAGCCCTGTAAGGCATGGCATACATAATCCATTATTGATTCACACCATCCTTTCTGAACTCCTGCACCCTTGATACAAACTCCTTAACACAACCTATGAAACAAAACTTAAGATAATCTTTGATTCTTGGATAAAAAATGGATTCTGTCGTAGGCTTGGTCCTCCTCTGTAACTCAACTCTCCATCAGACTGATAACACTTACTGGTTATATCCAACTATTGCACATTAGAAACCCGTCTGAAAGAAATCAAACACATTAAAGTTTCTAATTTCCAAGTTAATTCACTTGAAGTTAAAAACCAATTTATTAGACAATTCTCAAATAACCTTAAAACCAGACTCACATCAAAAGACTCTCATAACGCGACCTAGAAGATCTCTTCAAATGGATTCCTTTCATTAACATACATATCATAGGACTTCTTCCTATCAATAAGCCCTCCAAAAGGGAAAACCCTACCGCTATAGCCGACCTATAACAATTTACCACCCTGTAAGAAAAAAACCCTTATAAACAAATCTGCCAAAAAGTTTGCAACCTGTATCCCATCTGCCTCCCCTGGATCTTAATCACTTGCCAAGCACCAATATACCCAGATATTCCTCCTATATCACTTCCTTGATCCTGGAGCCCATTATTCATTGAGAATTTCTGTATCCCATATTCCTGGCAAAATTCTCACAATTCCTTTGCAATCTTTGAAAACTTGCTTGAGATGCTAACCCCAATCTGTTTATATAAGTCACTAATGTTAAATTGTCCATTCTCAATAACATTGATATTGATTGTAAATGATTCTTGAAACTACAAATAGCAAACAAACCTGCAGTCATTTCCAATGAGTTTTATATTCTTTTTCTTCTCCTCCGATTTCCATCTCCCTCATATTTCCTGACCCAAAACCATTGCACCCCAGTCTTACCTGCTTGCTTCTGAATCCAACAAAAAATCTTGCACCCCATTCCAACAAATCTGGCACTGTCCCAAAAGCCGCACAATGAATTTATACGGATTTCTATTGGGCATGGCTACCTAAGGGCATCCCAGCGCATTTAGGAACTAGAGAACAGTACCACTACTCAAGGAAAGAGAAAGGTCTTCAGCAGTTTCCTGAAAAGGAGATGGTTAGGTTCCAGGCGGATGGAATTGGGGAGCCCATTCCACAAGTTTGCAGCATGAAAAGCGAAACGTCGGCCACCCATGTGTGACCGAAGGATCCTGGGAACCGTCAGAAGATTTTTGTTATTTGATCTCAGTGTCCTAGGAGCTTGGTAGGGTTTCAGCATAGGCACGATCACCGGGGGGCCATTACCGGTGATCAACTTATGCACAGTGCACATGGCCCTAAACCAGATTCTTTGTTGCACTGGTAGACAGAGCAGTTGAGAGAGGGCAGACCTAGCGGAAGCCCGCCTCTGAACATTCAGCAGTAGTCCGGCAGCACAATTCTGCACTACTTGTAGAGCATTGATAGTCCCCTTAGGAGCACCCAAGTAGACCGCATTGGCGTAATCAAGCATTGACAAAATAAGGGCCTGGACCAGCAGCCGCCTAGCATCAGAAGGAAGGAGTGTCAGAATCTTCCTCATAAGTCTGATTAGGCCATAACATGTAGCGGCCACTTTACATGATTGTACGGAAAGGCTAAGGCTGGAATCCAGCCATACACCAAGGTCTTAATTTGTTTCTTGGGCAGAGGGCGTGAGCCGAGACAACTAGGCCACCACGGGTCTAAGTTAGGGGGGGCTGCATGTCCAAGTAGTATGATTTTCGTTTTGGATCCATTCAATTTGAGGAAGGAAAGATCCATCCACTCAGCTACTTTAGTCAGACACAAGGTAAGGTTCTTATCACTCGTGTCACTTTTGCTGAGAGACACCACCAACTGTGTGTCGTCAGCGTACATGACCAGCTGTACCCCCCAAGGAAGCACAATGTCTGCAAAGGGCCGCATATAGATGTTGAACATTGTGGGGCTTAAAGAGGAACCCTGGGGGACACCATACTGTAGGGGGGTATGTTGCGACAGAGCCTCCTCTTCGAAGAACATAAAAGATTTGTCAGTAAGAAAAGACTGCAGCCTCTTGAGAGCAGTCCCCGTAACTCCCACATCCTGCAGTCTTTGGATCAGAATACGGTGGTTTACCATATCGAAGACTGCGCTGCGATCTAATAGAATAATAGCAGCGCAGCCTCCGGTATCCACAATTTTCCTCATCTCTTCCATCACAGCAATGAGGGCGGTCTACGTGCCCTGCTTACTACGGAATCCCATTTGAGTTGGATGTACAGCGTTATTATTCTCAACATAGGCAGCCAGTAAAGAGTTTACATGCTTTTCAGCCAGTTTGCTGATGCCTGGCAACAGAGAGAGATTGGGTGATAACTAGCCCAATCCCCCGGATCTAAATTTGGCTTTTTTAAAAGCGCCTTAATTTTTGCTTCTTTCCACAGTGGAGGAACCACTCCGGCCGCAAGCGAAGAATTGATGACATCCCGGATAACTGAAGAGATAATCTCTGAAACGGAATTAAGGATCGAAGGGGGCGCAACATCGGCCGGGATCCGGATTTGAGATTTCCTAAGAGACGCACAGTGTCTGATAAAGAAAGAGGGATAAAAATCTCCATCTTAGCATATGGAAGGGGGGGGGTAGTGCATCCACCGCCGATTTTGGAAATAGCGAATAAATATTAGCGACCTTAGTGGCAAACAAATTTGCAATCTCATCACAGTGCTTTTGCGCATTCGTTGTGTCAGGGAGGGAGCTAGGAGGGGTAATAAGGGATTTAAACATTTTAAAGATTTTCCCCGGAGAATTAGAGGCCAACTCAATCTTTGCCTGGTAATAACTGGATTGAGCCGCTTTAATTTTGTTGTTATACAGCCTAAGTGCAGCTCTATAGTCCGCCTTACTGGAATCGGAGAAATCCTTCCTCCATTTCCATTTGGACTGCTTACAGGATTGCTTGAGTCCTCTAAGCTCAAGTGTATACCAGGTTTTCTTATTATGTCCGGCACGATGAGAGAATTCTTTCTTAGGAAGGATAGGGTCCAAAGCACTTATATTCCCAACATGGTCAACTCATTCTTCTTTTCCTCTGTCATTTTCAACTTGCCCCCATGCCAGCGGCTCTTTGATGTACCTGATGTCTTTAAACACAGCAAAGCCCTGTAATGCAGAGATCCTGGAAAAGAACTGCTTGAATCAATTAAGACAGATGTCCAAACATGTGATAGCTTAATCAAACATGGTTCCTGTTTCCCTGCCTTGTGCCATACCTCTCTTTCTATCAAAACATATCTTTCTCCCCAGTAACTGAATCAGAAAATTCACGGTGTCTATAGTAAATCTGAAAACTCCATCGTCTTAGAAGGTTGAAATATCAATTTCTCATGATTGACAGTGAAACCCAGTCTTTCCAATAGATCCTCTACCATAGACGGATGTTCCCTCAAAATTCTCTCTTTCAGATTTAAGATAAGTATATCCTCTAAACAAATTATTATTCTCACACCCTGCTCTAAAAAAAAAAACACTACCATTTCAACACTTTTGTAATACACCATGGTGCGAAAGAAAGTCCAAATGGGAGACATTAAAAATGGAATGACTGACCTTCGCTTGTGAACAGGAGCAATCTCTGACTCTCTTTGTCTATTGAAACATTTCAGGACAATACACTGATGTTAATAGTAAATTTTTGTGATCTGTACGGTAACCTCACTCAAATAGATATTTTTATTTATCCTTAAGCAACCATTGAGAGATTTAAAATTCCTCTCATGCTAGGGAACTGTACCTGGGTGCGAAAATAGCTTTAGTGGTGATGGGTGATTTTAATATCCACACGTGTACCGGTCCTTGCTTTTTCCTACAAGATCCCCGGGGAGGGAACACACTGCCCAGAGGGAGCAATGGAATAACTTGATTCACTTATTGAATATGGTTATCTGTGGTATCCAGACTACCCCCACGTATGTTGGGCGAGGCGTGGAATTGATTGTGGATCCTTTATTAATTTCTATGTCCCTCCTACAGGCAGTGGTGGATTACGCGGTTAAATAGGTGGCATGGAGCGATCATAATACAGTTGTTCTGGAGCTTTCTAAACAGAGCAAACAGCTCACTCTATTAGCCACAGAGCAGGAGCCTCTGGCTTTCACTGATCAAGACTAATGGGTAAGGTGGGAGAAAATAGTCCCCAAAAACATTTCTGAGTGACTGTTTATGCCTCTCAGCCGTGAAGTGGAAAACTGCCTCAATCCCAACCTATGCCCCAAAGAAATCCTTTTAGCCTTTTCTAACCTTTGTGTCAGTGTTAAATCATCCCAAACATTGGCTGATGTAGAACGACTTGCCTTGAAAAACCCCCTGAATGTTTAATAGAGATTGTTAAAGGCACGGAAGGTTTTGAGAGCAGCACTTGAGTCAGGTGCAAGAGATAGGGATGAGAATCACCAGTTAAGAGACTCATATATGAAAATGTTAACAGAAATAAAGGAAATCCCTCAAGGCAGATATATGGGATGAGATGTGTTGGTGCAAACACAGTGGGATTTTTGAAAATTCTAAATCACTCTTTTCTTGTAGTGGCCTCCTTACCTAGTGTGGCCCCGGTGATAACAGAATCGCAATGGTTTGCTAATTTTTCAGCAATATTTCTCCTGGGTGACAGCCAAGGACATCCATTATTTATTGGTTGCCTGAGGAGGTTACTGCTGGCCAATCATTTTCTATCTCTGAAGTTATGGGAGCTGTTAGTCGTTTGTCAAGGCATAAGGCTCCAGAGCCAGTTGGGGTCACCACTGATGTATTTTAAAGTGACATCCTTATTTGGGCCCCCTTATTGATAAATATTTTAGATGCTGCAGTTCCTAATGGTTCCTTATCCTCTTGAGTGCAATCCATCATTGTTCCAGTGTTCAAGAAAGGGAAACGAGGGGACCCTAAATGTTTTTGCTCTGTTTTGCCTACATACACCACAGTGAAAGTGTTGGGGCAAGTTATTCGAAAAAAATTGGCGGTTTGGGCGGAGGACAATAACAATATCTGCAATTGTCAGTATGGCTTCAGACCTAGGTTAAGTACTACGGGCCAATGCCTGAATTTACACCTGTTGATTCAGAAATGCTCCGTGGCCAGGCAGGGATCAATTTTCTTGGGATTTATGGATCTCGTGACAGCATTTGATTGGGTGAACTGATCGAAACTGTGGCCCCCGTTATTATCTTTGGGGTGGAGCCAGCACTGGTCTCTTTTTTAGCAGATCTTCATGAGGCCATGTCAGGATCCATCAGATATACTAGTGAGGGTGCCTGTACGAAGAAATTCCTTGTGTGCCGCAGAGTCTTCCAGGGATGTATCCTGACCCCATTCGTTTTTTCCATCTATATAAATGACCTGGATTTGCCTTTAATGGAGGCGGAGGGAGATCCCCTAGAATGTGTTCAAGGGCAATCCCAGTCATTTTATATTCAGATTATGCCGTCCAACGTCACTTGGATTCTTATGCTTCCCTCATGGGGAACTTGGACTTATTGGTTAATTCAGCTAAATCATTTACAATGAGGTGGGGCCCAAGCCTACAACATCGAGGAGAACACTGGCCCAGGTGGGATCTTTTAATTATGTGGGTATTTTATTTGACAATAAGTCCTCCAGGGCACTTTCCATGTACTCAAAGAAGTTAGCTATAGCGAGATTGTCTGGAGCAGTGATGGATTCTAGTTTGTAGGAAACCTGTGAAAGCCTTGATTAAGGTTTATAAGGCCAAGTGTGTCTCTGTGGCCAGCTGTGGAAGTGACCTCTGGGGTTATTGTGATCCAATTCAGTGGTAAGAGAACAAATTCTTTAAGAGTCTCCTAAGGGTTTCACTGGGTACCTTCACATTTGCAATAAAAGAAGAGCTGGGCATTGGTTATATTTCAGACATGCTTAAGCTTAGACCCTTATTGAGCTGGATTTATATCTTGCCTAAGACCGAACCCATCCTAAATAGGTTGATTATTTAGGATTGTCTTTTCCTTAATAATCCTAAAATAATCCACTGGAGTAACCACATAAAATCTGCATTCTATACCTTGGGTCGCCCCAGTGTGTTTACTCACCCAGAAGGTATTACCACCAATGAATATCATTGGGTCAAACATAATGTTTTAATACAGCTATCTTTTAATAATGAGGAAACTGAATGTTGCAAACCCTCAGTGCAGGCTTATTTCCTGACACAAGCAGTTAGCTCCACAGAACAAAATGTAACATGTGTGGATAATGTTTATCATCTACATCTCTTATCCAGTTGAGGATTGTTGGAACTGGCCATTTGGCAGGTTTCACCCTGAAACTTTTTGCTTTTGCCTAGCCTGTTTCTGTAACCTGGTGTTGGTGATTTTAGGTCTCTGCACACTTTTTCACTATGGTACAGTGTAAAGTGCATGAGCTCTCTGTGTGTGTGGTGAGTGACCTGGCCTCCCATAGGAATGCATGGGGAATATGTGTGACCATGGTAGTTCCTGCTGTGTGGGGAGTGCAGTGTCGAGTTTGGTATGTGCAAACTCGTGAGATTGAATGCTGCGTAATGATGTATGCGGCATGAATGTGTCTAGTGTGGAAGTGCCACTTCTAAGCATGGGTGTGCATGTGTAGTGAGTGTGCTGACACGTGATTGGCTGGAGCCTGGCTCCAGGATGTCTGGATGGGTCTGCCCAGTGGTGAGTGTTGAGATTAGCATGCTGATGTGAGGGAAGGAGTGCACCTGGGTCCTGAATAGGCCTGGGCTTTCCCTAAACAATGCTGGCTCCGCCCCCTGTTGTGCGACTGATGACCCTGTCCTGACTAGTGAATGGGAGGGGTGGCTGAGCACATCAAGGGTGCTCCAAAACCAGCTGTGACTGGTTTCTCCCCCACCCTGCACCTTTAGACAAAGGATTTTGGGTATAAAAAGGGTGCTGTGACACTCTGAAAATGTTCTTGTTCCCAACTTGAATCTTACCAGGGGCATGCTGCTGCTGGGGCCTGGGGGAAGGCTTGCCTCCCTGGGCCCTGCCCAGCCCCTGGCTTGCTGATGGACTCCTTGTGGCACTGGAAGCCTTGCCCCCCCAGACTTCCTCAATGACTTTGCCTGGACTTTGCTTCTGCTAAGGTCCTGGGAGCGCTTTACTTGGGCCCCTAGCGCTTGAGAGCGCTTTCTTTTTGTCCTAGCGCTTGGGAGCGCTGTTGTTTTCAGCCCGTGCCCACCCGGCATGTACCCGCTTGATTTGCCGATTTTGAAGTCCTTTAGCGAGTGCCCACCTCGCCAGGGACCTAGCCGCCATAGCGAGAGCCCACCTCGCTTTTTATTTAATTCCTGGAGGGAGCCCACCCCTCGTTTGCCTCCTCGAGAATCTCCGCCACCCGACCTGCGACCAGGAAGTCAGGCAGGCCGGGGGCGGTACTGCGGGATACCTCCGTGACGTCATTCCTGGGCCGCGCTCTGATTGACTGCTGGCCCGGGACCTGACATGCAACCAGGAAGAGGAGACCTGCTCAAGCGCATCTCCGGAGCTCCGCACTGGAGCCAGAAGAAAGGTTAGACGGAGCCGGAGACAAGACCTGTTGAGTGGGGCCCGGGGCTGTGCTACAGAGATGGGGGGCGTCGGGGCACATTGCCGGTGCCCGCCCCCCTCCACGAGGGCTCCAGGGCACTCCGCTGTTCTTAAGTCCCCCAGAGGGGGGAACTCCACCCTCAAGGGGCCCTTTGCTCTCCGTGCCCCGAGAAGCTCACAGTGCCGCATTTGTTGTCCAAGTCCCTGAGAGGCTCAGGGGCATATTTGATATTCCGAACCCAGAGAGGCTCCAAGGTCCCATTGGTTTACAGCCCAGAAAGGCTCAAGGCGGCATCTTTATTGTTTGAAGCCCTAAGAGGGCTCCGGGGGCACATCTTTATTGCAGAGCCCCTGAGGCTCAACAAGGGGCCATTGGTTTTTAGAGCCACGAGGGCTCCAGGTGGCATTTCCTTATTTGGCGAGCCCAGAGAGGCTCGTAGGGGCACGTTTATTGTTCAGAGCCCAGAGAGGCTCAGGGGACAGTTATTTCTTCAGAGCCTGCGAGGCTCCCACATTGACCCCATCCTTGTTGATTACAGCTGCCCAGCACTTCGTGGGCAGCTGCCACGTTTAGGCCCCCCGGACATTGGGACTCAGGGCGTCCTAGCCCCTACGAGGCCAGAGGGCCTAGGGACTGCCACAGGTTGTGGCTCATGTGAGTTTTGCGCAATTGCTTGTCCTTACACCGCTGAATGTGTTTTGATGCATCATGTGTTTTCCTTCCTTACACCTCTGAATGTTTTGATGCATCATGTGTTTTCCTTCCCTACACCTCTGAATGTTAATTCATCATGTGTAATGTTCCTATGCTTATACCCCTAAATGTTGGTGATACTTAGGTGGTTGTTTTTCTCCTAGTACAGGTGTTGCTAGTGAGGTCTTAGGCCCACATGCATCAAGCACCTTTTCATTCGCAAACGGTGCGATTCCTTAAAATCGGCCGTTTGCGAATGCAAAAGTGCTTTTTGGGATGCATGAAGCAATTTTAGAATTTGCAACATTGTTGCGAGTTCTAAAATTGCGGGTGCTTTTAAGAAGTCGCAGATGTGCGACTTCTTAAAAGCAATGCATCATCACTTTGACAAGTGAAAATTCGCACTTAGGGTTCCAAATTTACCGAGTGGTTGAACCACTCGGTAAATTTGGAAAAAGTGTTTAAAATGCTTAAAATGTTATTTTTTCAACATTCATGTTACGGACACACATGTCCTTAGGACATGTGTGTGTGCAACATGATGCGAAAAATACATTTCAGGGGTGCATGGGGGGGTCCTTTGGACCCCCCCCTGCACCCATGAAATTTTCTAAGTGCCACTCGCAATTTGCATTGACTCCTATGGGCCTTTTGGCCCATAGGAATCAATGGAAATTGCGAAAATTAACTTAAGAATTCGGTATTTCTTTGGGATGCGGTAAAAAATGCGATTTTTACCGAATCACAAAGAAATACCGAAAAAATTGATGCATAGCATTTTGCATTTCCTAAATAGCGATTCCTTAATTTTCGCTATTTAAGAAATGCAAAATCCTACATTGATGCATGTGGGCCAAAGTTCCCTGCGCAATATTTTCCTAAGGTGGTTAGGGTTGCGTAGGAGGTACTTAACTTTTACCAGTAATCACTGGTTGTGTGCTACATTTTCTATCTGGTTCTACAAGTGTTCTATGTGCTAATTATTATTCCTAAAAAGTGATGATTCCTGACAGTGGTCCATGTGGCCCTGTCTTGTACATATCCCCTGTACATTCTGCCCGTGCCTGTTGGCACATTGTAAAATGTGTGTTCTTATCTAATGTGTTTTGGTATAATACAAAGGCTATTTTTATATACCCTTGTGTGGAGTTTCCTTTGTTGTGGGCCTTGGGTGTTGTTGCTAGGTGCGCGCGCAAACACTTAACCTACAGAGCCTCCAAGTTTAGCCTGGCTGCTTGCGTCACGTTACCTAGAGGGTGAGCAGGGGTTATCTTAGCGTGTGACTCCCTTGCCCTGACGTGGAAGTGGTGGTCTCTGACTGACTTTGGCGCAAGCCTTGGCCAGCCAGAGATCCCGTTTCTAACAAGGATGAATATGTTTCTGCCCTTGGTTAGTTTTCCCAAGGGATGGGTGGCAGATGGTCGCCTAGGATCGTGTGGGTGTAATGGCTTTTCAGAGCGGACTTTGCAGCACGTTTTCTTGCTTTGTAGTCATTATTCCTACCAAGGAAAACATATTTGACTCGGATCCTGAAGGAGGCTACTTTTTTCCAAGTGAGGCTGGCCATGTTGTTTCTGGCTATGTTGGGATATGTTGGCACATGTGTTTGCATGGGGCATTTTTTAAATTGGGGGGATCAGGATACGAGGGGCATGGCCATGAAGTGAGAGCCTCTCTATGAAGCACACCTCTGTTTGTATGTGGTCAGAGGGAATAAACCTTTCATATATTATTTATTGTAAAACAGCATGTGGGGATGGTTTGTTGTGGTTTTATGTACCTGGTACAACATATCAAGATTTTATGATTTTATGTATCATTTTTGTATGATTACTATATTTTGTATCTTTTATGGGTAATCATTTAACAGAATAAAGAAATGTATCTATCTATCTATCTATCTATCTATCTATCTATCTATCTATCTATCTATCTATCTATCTATCTATCTATCTATCTATCTATCTATCTATCTATCTATCTATCTATCTATCTACCTACCTACCTAGAGTAAAATAGACATCTTTCAGATCCAATTTCACCATTCAATAAGAGTCCTGCAGAATATCTCTTAACATATTCACACCTTTGATCTTGAATTGACAATAAGTTATATAACAATTTAAAGACCTCAAATGTATTAACGGCCTCCGAACGTTTTCTTTCTTCTCTAACAAAATCAATGTGCTTACAAACTTCCTTTCCCTGCCACTTATTGTTATTATAGCTTCTTTTTCTACCAGTATTGAATTTTGCTTGCTACAATTTCCTTCTTATCTTGACTGAAAACCAACTCTCTCTGTTCTTCCTCTTGAATCAGGACTTCATTGAACGCTATTACATATGCTTTTGCTGTTGCAATACCAAAGAATCTTGAGTTATCGATTCCTACAACTCCACAAAATCTTGCTCCCACCCTGCTGCCCACACTTTTCAGGATAGAACCAGAAAAAATCCTCAAACTTGCCATGTGCAGAAGAGGATTGCTGATCTCCTTCTCTTGAGGCTCTAGACCTTCCGCCTCTGCCTCTTTTTGGAACAAAAGCAGCTCCAGCATGATGTCCCATACAAGTTTCTATTCCTTGGCTATATTCAGCCGTAAAATATCCTCTGCCGAAAGTTTGGCCTATCATTCCGACCCTACAATATAAAGTGTTTTTGCTAAACACCTTCCTCCTTGAAATTTGCACCTTATCCAAGATTGCTAAAGGAAACACATATATCACTGAGAGATTTTAACCATCCCTTCTCCAAACATAGGCCCTGCGCTTCATCAGATAACTCCTTTCTTACCCAATTGTGGACTTATACACATTAACACTGCCTTCCTTCCTTCAGCTAAAAGGCTAGCATTCGCGTTATCAAGAAAGTAAATTACTCTCTGGCTCCAGCCTCCTAAAAATTCAATATCAACATTGCTTTCTTTCACATATGATTCCTCCACCAGATTGAACATGCTGACCAGTGGGCCTAAGATATCCAGCATCATATCCTCATACTGTTTCAAAGCAAGTTCGAAAACTTTCCTAGGGCTCCTTCCTAGGTTAAACAGATAAGTGATAAGTTCTGGTTCTAAATTTGGTGTCATAGTCTTTTTTTCACACCTTCACTTGCCGAGAACATTCTGGTCTCTTCACAATTCTCTCATCTCTGTCCAAAGGCTTCCTACTCCTCTGTTTTATATATTCCACAACATGGTTTCAATCAATCAAATAATCAGTCAATCAATCAATCAATCAATCAAGGTTTGGTAAACTGCAGCAACTCATCCACAAGGGTCTGAAGGTTCTGGTTTAAAGGCCACCAGTCCGAACTTCTTGGATGTCTTACATCCTTAGAATAAAATAACTTCTGACACAAAGGGTCCTTACAATCTTCCTTGAAACAACTTTAATTTCCTCAATATTTCCAAAATCACTTCCTGAACAGTCATCATCAGATAGGTCAAAAAAACATTCATCCAACTCCTTTTTTTTGTCTCCAGCATTAGTATGTCCAAATGCCCAAATATTTGCAGGGATATCCTGCCTTTTTCTAATGTTGTTTCAGGCACTTTTGCCTTGTGAGTTGATTTGGACTCCATACCTCTTCATCAGACAACAACCACTTTTCTCTTCCTCGTTAAGAAAGTATCTATTTTTTCTATCATCTTTTAAAATGAACTTAAAAGTTTTCTGAAGTATTTCTTTAAGTTCTTTCATTACTATATCCCTGACTCTTTCCTCCTAAATTACCTCTAAGACCATTCTGTGACCCATCCTAGCAACAACCAAAACTTTCCCTTACAATTACCCTGATAATCTAAACTTTATAGCCCTTTAAAAAAAAAGGCACTCTTGTGCATTTAATTATCAACTTCCAACTAACAGAGCGCAATGTACTCCTTAGAACACCTCCCATTTCCTTTTCAGTATGTGGCACTTCATGTTTAATTCCACATGGATGATGTAACTGGATGCAGTCAGCGCTAGCTGTAAAATCCTCCGGCCTATGAGTTTTTCCTCAAGCTGGAGAGGGTAGCTCTTGTGGTAATCCCAAATCCCCGCCTCATATGCAGCAGTCGGGACGCATTGCACGTGGTATACTTTTAAAAGAGGTGGAATGGTCCCTTCCCCCTTGATTTAGGGAGATTAATAAGTGCCCCAGCTGACCTGCTAAGCTTAAAACATGAGCTAGACAACTGGAGCTACCAGGAGTCCAGAGAGTTAAAGTCTTTTACGTTGCATAAAGACTGGCAGTTAATGATAAGCCTACAAATATCAGTTCTACCTGGCCAACAGGTCATAATCTGAGATTTACCATAATTAGTAACCAGGTCGAGGCTACCCATAAACCGGGACGAAACAGTCCACCAGTACCCGCAGAGCATTAGGGGACCAGGTGAAAAGGACTGCATTGTAAGTGTAAAGAAATGCTGGTACCTGAGCGTCAGCAATTCTGGGATTATTCACCATGGTTGAGGTCAGATATGGGCAGAGACTGTTGCTCTACAAAATAAAAAGTAGGGGGGCCAGAATGCAGCCTTGGCGCACACTGCGACAAAGACAAAATTCATTGGACATGTCTCCATTTGGGCTCACACGCTCTTTTGCTGCCAGATCAGTGTGCATATTATACAGGAAGTTTACCAAGGACACCTCCACACCCATTTCCAACAGTTTCAACTACAATCTGGGTCTGTTAATAGAGTCAAATGCTGTTGAAAGGTCCATAAATGCTAGGTACAGAGGGCAGTGTTAAACAAAGATATACTTATTGTCTATTAAGTTCAGATTTAGGCACAGCTCCACCATACCTAACCCTGGACGAAAACTGAATTGGAAGGGAGAGAGAATATCTTGCTCTTGAGCCCATGCAGCCAGACAGTTGTATATCAGGGAAACAGTGTTTACAATGATGTCAGGACAACACCGGACACAGTGCCATTACAATGCACCCACAACAACGAACATGTCGTTACCATGTGTTCCATTACAACCTGTGGTTCACAAACATTTTCTACCCACGTCTCCCTTGACCTATTGGCCATGGCTCCCCACTATGTTACTTTTTTTTAGAGGTTGGGGGGATGTAAGCCCGGCCTCCGGAGTACTTCCAGGGCCTCAAGTTGAATATTCCTATTTACAGTTCTTTGCCCATGCTTTTATTTTTTAGAAAAACCTCTGAATTTTGTTTATCCAACATACAGTACTAGATAGCACCAGTATGCATGTAGGCCACATTTCTGATCTTGAAGAATATTTGAATGTATTTCCTGCATCGGTAAGGTGACTCACGATTTTTTAAACCAAATACAGCTTTATTTTAGCTGGCTCCTCCTTAAAATATGCTTCAATTCAATGCAAGCCAAACAAGATTTTTTTTTGTTTTTACATTTAAATGTCCCTTTTTCTTGCTTCCTAGTGTTGGCATTATGCCACATATGGTGTTTTACTTCCCTGTGCTAATGGAGAGAGCAGGCCTGTCTGGAAATGTGTGTGTACTGAAAGAAATGTATACTGGAAGTACCTATGGTACTGGTACACATGTCAATTCCCACAGCCTTTCTGTGCCAGACTCTCTGACACAGAAGGGCTGTGGGAATCTGACTTTGGGAGCCCCGGGCAGGGCCCCCATGTTCAAGGCCGCCGCAGCCTAGGTGATCCTTGTACCCGGTGGCAGGCACCTCAAGCTGGCTCAAGGCATGCCAATTCCCCCACCCCTCTATAAAAGAGCCACAGTTTTTCTGCCCCACCTGGGGGGGCAGAAAGCCCACTAAGCACCAGGTAGTATTTTTTTGTTTTAGCTAGAGTAGGGGTGAGGGCTGCCCAGAATGGGCATGCCAATGCTCAACCTGACTCAGAAACACATTTGCAGTCTTTCTACCTCCCATGGGGCAAATGGGGGGAATAGCCTCTAATCTTCCTCGCTGGGGATGCAAAAAGCCCACTAGGAGGCCACAGACTATTTTATTTTTAGTAGTTCAGAGGTGGGGAATATCCAGAAGGGGATGCCAATGCCCCCATCCCCACCCAAAAGCTAGCCACAGTCTTTCTTCCCCTATGGGGCGCAGAAAGCCCAATAAGCACCAGGAAGTATTTTTTTAGCCAAGGTTGAGGCAGGGGCTGCTTAGAATGGGCATGCCAATTCTCCCACCCCAATTAAAAACAAAATGGGCATAGTCCTTTTTCCCCCGGGTGGCATATGGGGGTAATAGCCCTGATCTTCACCCCAGGGTGGGCAGAAAATCCATTAGGCACCAGAGATATGTTTATGGGCATATCAGGGAGTGGCCTCTTCGGCAAGGGTCACTACCCTTTTTTATGCACACATTTTGCCCATTTCTTCCCCCTTGGGGGCAGATCAGCAATATTTTTAGGCTCATCTGCCTCCAAGAGGGTCAGAAAACCACTAGACACTAGCAAATGTTTCTGTTTGTGTGTGAACTGGAGTTTGGCTGATGGTCTGTTTGTACTGATGTTTGGCTGGCTGTGTGTATACCTGCATTTTGCTGGCGTTGTGTGTGGATTTGTGCTTAGCTGGCAGTGTGTGTGGACTGGCAGTGTGCGTGGTCTGTTGCTAGGCTAGCGGTCTGTGTGGACGGTGCTTGGATGGTGTTGTGCATGGACTGTCTCTTGGCTGCTGTTGTGCGTGAACTGTTGCTTGGATGGAGATGTGAGTGGATGGTGTGGATGGCATTTGGCTGGCAGTGTGCATGGATGGTGCTTAGCTAGTGGTGTGCATTGATGGAGCTTGGTTGGTGGTGTGCATGAATGACACTTGGCTGGCAGTGTGTGTGGATTGTGCTTAGCTGGTGGTGTGCATGGATGGGGCTTGGTTGGCAGTGTGCATGGATGGCACTTGGCTGGCAGTGTGCATGGATGGTGCTTGGCTGGCGGTGTGTGTGGATGACGTTTGGCTGGTTCTTTGCATGGATGGTGCTTGGCCGGTGGTTTGCGTGGATGGCGCTTGGCTGATGATGTGCGTGGACTGTCACTTGGCTGGTGGTGTGCTGATGGTGTATGTGGATAGAGCTTGGCTGAAGGTTTGTGTAGATTGCGCTTGGTTGGTGGTTCGGCTTGCGTAGATCCACCAACGTTTTACTGGCCAGAATTCCCAATTTTATCATCAGACTTAGGGGATCACTGGATGGTAGGAAATTTGTGTCGGCTCGGTGATCCCACTATTTACCCACACAGAAATGAAAGGAACATTTGATTTTTTAAGCTAACTTTGTAGTTTCCAAGGGATTCCGGGTAGGAAAACGTTCGGAGATCCAAGCCAGACACACCTCCTGGGTGTCTAGTTTTAAAAAATGTCTAGGTTTGGTAGGTTTCCCGAGCCCGGGAACAAAAACGCAGCTGCTCCCTTTCAAACCAAGGTTGTTTTGTGATAGATAATTTTGATGTCTCCACAATTTATTTTATTTTATTTATTTATAGAGTTTTGTATAGCGCGGACAAGACCCGTGGGTATCAGAGCGCTTAACAGGGAAAAGAGTTCCAGGTATACATTATAGTAACAGTAATAACAACAACAACAAATAGATATGAGGTAGAGGGTAATATACCGTAAGGACATGATTAGATATATAGTTACTAGTGTCTGTGCAATTAGCATTAGGTGACGCACGAGGTTTAGCTTGTGTCCTAGAACCAATACAAGCTCGATGAGGTAGGGTTATATGGCCATCAAGTGCATATCAAGGATAAGATGGATTAGTAAATAGGGTGAGAAAGCCGTTACATATATTATATCTGTGAGATATAGTTATAAGTTCACAAACAAGTGAGGTAGTTATAGGTTCACAAAATACTAAGTAGCAGTAACGTGTCTAGCCTCGGCTAGACCATGGAAATACAGTTCGATATCAGTTATTGATCCTCCAATTTTCATGCCGCAGACAACCCCCTGGTAGCGAAAATGATCATCCCAATAGTCCATCGGCTTCTTTAGGTAGGGTATTTACTCATCAAGTGGGTCTTCAGTTCTCGTTTAAATGTTGCTGTATTTTGAATCTTCCTGAGGTTTGGCGGGAGTGAGTTCCAGATTCTGGGCGCAGCTCCTGAGAATGCTCTGTTGTAGGTCTTTTTCTTGTGGAAAAAGGCTGGTCGCAATAGTAACTCTTTTGTGCTTCTGGTAGGTCTGTTACCTCCTGATAGCTTAAGTTTCTTGGCTAGGTAACTAGGCGTGTTGTAATGGACCGCTTTATGAGTAATACAGGCCATCTTCATTTGAATTCTAGCCTCGTAAGGTAGCCAGTTTAGTGCTTTCAGGTGTGGAGATATGTGATCAAATTTCTTCGATCCCGTGATGAGTCTAGCCGCAGCGTTGAGGCAGGCTTTTAGTGGTGCTGTGGATGTTTTCGGAAGGCCAGATAATGTGGTGCAGCCGTATTCGATCCTCGAGATCACTAATGATTGGATAGCCAGTTTTAGATCCCTCACTGAGATAAAGGAATATGTTTTGGACCCTTCACTGTCACTGGTACTTGACCCACCCATACAAGTGAAGTGCTATTTTTATTGGGAAAGTTGGAGGAATAGTGGGTGGTAGGTAATTTGTCTCGACCCTGTGATCCCACAACTTTCCCACACAGAAATGTGAGAACATTTTGATTTTTATTCAGCTAGATTTGCTGGGGATTCTGGGTAGGAAAACGTTGGGAGATTCATAAAAAACCATACCTCCCTGGACTCCGCTGAGTGTCTAGTTTTTAGAAACGGCTAGGTTTAGCAGGTTAGCCTAGATGCCCTGCGAGCCCGGGACCAAAAACGCAGGTGACTCCCTCACGAAATTGGGTCTTTTTGTGATTGATAACTTTGAAGTCTCCACTGTATGTTTTGGGCAATTTCTTGTCTCAGGCACTAGGCCTACTCACACAAGTGAGGTACTATTTTTATCGGGAGACTTAGGGGAATGCTGGGTGGATGGAAGTTTGCGACTCCCCACAGATTACATAACTTTCCATCACAGAAATGTGAGAAACGTGTTTTTTTGCAAAGTTTGAGGTTTGCAAGGAATTCTAGGTAACGGAACCTGATGAGAGCCACACAAGTCACCCCATCCTGGATTTCCCTAGATGTCTAATTTTCAACAATATACAGGTTTGCTAGGCTTCCCTAGGAGTCAGCTGAGCTAGGGCCCAAAATCAACAGCTGGGCACATTGCAAAGAAAAGGGTCTATTTTCTGTGGAAAAGTGTAATGTGTCAATGTTGTGTTTTGGGCTGTTCCTGTCATGGGCACTATATTTCCTGACACAGGCACTAGGCCTACCCGCACAAGTGAGATACCATTTATATCGGTAGACTTGGGGGAATTCTGCGTGTGTGGAAGTTTGTGGCTCCCCACAGTTTCCAGAACGCTCCATCACAGAAATGTGAAGATTTTTTTTTATTTTTACAAAGTTTGAGGTTTACAAGGGATTCTGGGTAACACAACCTAATGGTGAGATCCACACAAGTAACCCATCCTGTATTTCTCTGGTGTCTAGTTTTTGAAAATGTACAGGTTTGCTAGGTTTCCCTAGCTGCTTGCTGAGCTAGGTCCCAAAATCCACAGCTAGGCACATTGTCAAAAAGGGTCAGTTCTCTGTGGAAAAATGGCAATGTATCCACATTGCGTTTTGTGCCATTTCCTGTTGCGGGCACTAGGCCTACTCTCACCAGTTTGTATCATTTGTATCGGTAGACGTAGGGGAATGCTGGGTGGGTGAAAGTTTGTGGCTCCCCACAGATTCAAGAACTTACCATCACAGAAATATGAGGTATTTGTCTTTTTTGACAACTTTTGAGGTTTGCAAGGGATTTTGGGTAACATAACCTGAGGAGAGCCACACAAGCAACTTCATCATGGATTACCCTGGGTGTCTAGTTATCAGAAATGTACAGGTTTGCTAGGTTTCTCTAGGTGCCGGCTGAGCTAGAGGGCAAAATCCACTGCAAGGCACATCGCAAAGGAAGGATCCGTTTTCAGTGGTACAATGTGATGTGTCCACAATGCCTTTTGACCCGTTTCCTGTCACAGGCACGAGGCCTACTCACACAAGGAAGGTACCATTTTAATCTGGAGACTTAGGGCAGCACAGAACAGTATAACAATGTTATTACCAGTTGTCGTCTGTGCATTTCTGCCTTCCAAATGTAAGACAGTGCGTAAAAAATAAGACAATTTGAAAAAGGTCCTCTAATTCACATGTTAGTATGGGTACCCAAAATTTCAGAAATGTGCGAATAACCAGTGATTCTAAACTCCATATCTTGTTCCCATTTCAGAAATACACAGGTTTCATTGCTATCTATTTTTCACTCTTTGAATTTTACCAAATGTTGTATACTCGGTTGACAATGAAAAACATTTGCAAGGTGCAGCTCAGTTATTGGCTCTGGATGCCTCAGGTTCTTAGGGAACCTAGAAGCCCCATATATTGCTTTAAAAAATCAGCCATAGTTTGAAAAAGTTACAGGTTATAATGTGCGTATAAATGGCTGCTTTTTTGTCAACTCAATTTTAATATTTTATCATTTCAACTGCTACTTTCCATTAGAAAACCTTGAAGGATCTACACAAATGACCCCTTGCTAAATTTAAAATGTTGTCTATGTTTCAGAAATGTATAGCTTTCTAGGATCTATTATTGATTTCACACCCATTTCTACCACTAACTGGAAGGAGGCCAAAGCACAAAAAATAAGAAGAATAGGCTACTTCCAAGTAAAATGCCAGAATTGTGGAGAAAATTTTGGTTTTCTGACAAAGTCTGCTCATTCCTGAAAGCTGGGAAAATGGTGGTCTAAGCACTGCAAACCGTTTGTTGATACCATTTGCAAGGAAAAAAACGCTTTCTTCTGCATCACTTTTTTGCCATTTTCACCAAGAAAACTCAAATTTAGCTGTATTTTTGCTAGTTTCTTGACCCTCTCTAGAGGAATCCACAAACCCTGGATAATCTTTATAATCCTCAGGATGTTGGGTATAAAGGACAAAAGGTTGGTGCGGATACCTTATGTGGAAAAATGGTATAGGGGGCTAATGGCGAACTCACCAAATAGCCAAAAAAGGGAATGACATGGAGGGGTGGGAAGCCTAGCACTGAAAGGGTTACATTTAGGGACTTAACCTAGGCCCTAACAGTTAATTTTAGAACTTTAGAAAAAATTGACAAATTGCAAAAATCACTTTTAACTAAGGGCAATTTTGGGATTTACTCATGTAGCCACTTTTGACAAAGTGATATCAGCAAACGCAAAGTTGTAGACCCCAACGCTGATCTACCAATGTAGGAAACTGACTCTCTTTATAGTGTAATAAAAAAAGCACAATGTGCAAAAAGTCCAGTGGGTGCCCAATTGGTTTACAGAGGCTAAAGTAGATGATACTAACTTTCTCTTTTGTGGTAGTGTGGGTGAGCAGTTAGGCTTATCAGAGGGGAGTGCTGGTGAGATCCTGGTGGAGATCCTGGTGCATCCACACTCAGTGGGGATACAGGTCTGACCTTCCAGAGCAGGAATACCTCTTCCTGATTGGTTGCTGTTCTGGTCTGGCCAGGGAGCTGCAAGTCAAGGGACTGGACTCTGCGGTTTCGGTGGCTGCGGTCTACAGGGGAGTAGCTCCTCTACTCCAATGGAGTTCTTTGGCAGTTTGTGAAGGCTGGTAGTCCTCTAGGGTTCTTAGAGGCCACACAGCAGCAGAAAAAGACATCTTTACCATGATTGACGAGTCTTTAAGCGGCAGGCAGGGTTTGTGCCACAACTCTGTGGCAAGAACTCAGTTCTCGGGTTCATCAGCTCTTCTTTTTCCTCCTCATCTTTAGGTTCATCAAATGTGAAGTTCTAGGTCAAGGGGTGCCATCGAAATACTCAATTTAAAAGTATTAAGGGTAGTACCAGGTAGTAGCCAATGGGCCACTCACGTTTAGGGTGACTATACCCTCTGTCTGACCACTTCCTGTGGGAATTGGACATAACCATTACCCTTACAGGCTAAATCTCTCCAATATAAGACAGAGGATTCTAAAAAGCGGGGTCTACAGCAGCTGCTCACCTTAGGAGAGGTGCTGGCTAGGTGTGGGCAAATCTAACTAATTTTCCAGCCTATCTCCTGCCAAGAAGTGGGGACAGGACAGGGTGGTTGGCATCTTTCATTAGCTAGAGAGGCCTGGGTTGCATTTCAAAGGCTGCTTGGCCTTTAAAGCTTCCTGCCCTGGAAGGCATTTCCTACTTAAACGAGGTGTAAACACCTCCACCTAGAGCAGGCTTTGTTCACGGCCTCTGAGACAAAGTCTCTCACTCCAGGAGGCCAGAAACATATCTAGTGGTGGCAAGCTGGTTGAGACCAGTCAATCAACACACTAGTAGTCAGTAGGTTTTCAGAGGGCACCTCTAAGGTTAGCTCTGGGTGCATTGATGTAATAAATCCAGCACTGGCATCAGTGTGGGTTTAATAAGATGAAGTGTTTGGTACCAAATACCTTGGGGTACAGTGAAGCCACCATGTAGCTGGGGAGCTAGTAACGATAAGTGTCCAACCCATGTACTCATTTTGGCGTCCCTGTGGACTGGTAATATCTAAGAGATATCACCGGGATATAGCCACTCCCGCAGATATGCCCTCACATTGGTACAGTGCACTCTGCCTTAAGGCTGTAAGGCCTTACCTATTCCACATGTAGTGCTTGCAGGCATGGCACATAGGGATGTGTCTTAATCTAGCTCTGCCAAGTACTGGCTTCGCCAGATTGCCAGTCATGCCCAGTTCCAAGTGTTTTCTATTCTAATTCTAAAACGTTTGTCAACTCACCGGACATCATCTCACATCATAAACATAACCAGAAAAAAGCTGTGAAAGGTTAGAAAATACCTCATGTAAGCATCACCAAAGGAGCTGCTGGTTGGTACTCACCAGTATGCTCACAATATCATCATCGGTAACTTCCATAACCACACAGGAAGGAAAGATTGTGCCCACATTTTATAAGAGGTGAAAAAAGAAACTAAAAAAGGGAACGTGGTGTCAATGCTTGTGTCATTCTTCAATCAATTGGATCACGTAATGTGAAAGAAGAAAATAGCTTCTCCAAGCTAAAATGAGTTGTGACTCACTTACAGTGATACATACTGTATTGATCGCAGTGATCACACTCAGGTTAAAAGAACGGCAAGTTTAGACCATTTCAATTAGAGTGGCCAACATGTTTAATTGCCTAATAACTTTCGGCAATTTCATCAGGGCTCAGGGACCGGTCTCCACCTCACCGATACTTCGAGTACAATCTATGGTGGTTGCAAGTGAGTCACAACTCATTTTAGCTTGGAGAAGCAAGATTCTTCTTCCACATCCAGGATATTTTATGCTAGCTCTCTGAGATGATCCTTGTGATGAATTATTCATTCTTTGTATGTATGGTCTGTATACAGAGTTTTTAGTGTGGCTTTTTAAAAAAATGTATTAGCTATTATTTTAACATTGTACTTTTTATAGTATTGTTTTATGCCGAATAAAGTATTTTTGATTGATTGATTGAACTCTTAAATCAATTTACGCATATGCAGTATATTTACATGAATAATATGCAATATTTTGCATGTGTAAGTTCTACACTGAAGGTGGAGCGCGGGTGTTCCACAGTCAGAAGTCCTTGGAACGATTGGCATTACACACAAATGATTCAGTTGCTTGGCATTCACTAACCTTTTCTCATTACATTTCCAGACTGGGAAGGGTCATAGATTTGCTCCTGTCAAGGAAATGAGGTCATGCATTTGCGGGGTGGCAATTAGGAGAGAAAGTCCGAAGATTCGATGGGTGTGTAATGGAAAGGGTTTTGCCATGAGGAACAATAATAGATAAGAATGGTTTAAAGGAATGCCATTGCACTATCTGTGCTCACCTGTACTCTATGTAAAATTAGGCATTCAGAGAGCACTTTGCATAGTCACAAGTACAAATTCACATATGTTTTCCATGAGTATGCAGGGAAATCTGCGAATGTAGCTGGTTTCTGTTTCACAATTTGTCAATTCCTTAAAATTCAGACCGCATACAAGGCCTTAACCTGCAGGGGAAGATTCCCGATTTATTTTCTGAATGCCACCTATGGTGTTTTAATGGTTTAACGTTTTGTCAGAACACCAATATTGCGGTGACACCACAAAGTCACTAACAGTAATACTTTGGAAGTTGAGTACATAGAGTAACTTTTTGGTTGTCTTGAAAATACCTTAATTAAGACCGAATGTTTTTTGGGGGTGTCCATGATTGGCATTATAAACAGAGGGCTATGTATATTGGGGGAGAATAGCTTATTTTTTACTCAATTAAAATAGAAAAAGTTCTAACGTAGTCGGACATTTGAAATGCCTACTGGGCTCTTTATTTGATGACATAACTTTATTGTAATTAATGCAGAAGAGTTTTCAGAAGATGAGATGTGAAGGAGTTGAACTGAATCATCGATGAATCACTCAAAAATGTGTCGCCTGGGGAAAGGACAGGCTGTAAAGAAATGCTTGATTTTCTTCGGCAGGAGGAATGTGTCTGCCGGAACACAGCGGGAACCTTGTAGAATCACTAGGAGAGGCCATGTCGTTGCAGCAAAGAAGAATAAAGAAAATTAATGCATAAAAAGGCTCGAGCATTTGACTTGCTTTATAATGGCAAAAACCACAGGGGCTTGAAGGCCCTCGGAGGTTGACCTCGCAGATTCTTACTGAAGACTTTAACAGAATCTTACTGGCACAGCACTTTGTGTGTGTAGGAAGTGAACAGAGCGCGCTAACTATAATATTCTAATACATTGGTTTAGTGTTCAGACACGTCATATTTATAAGGGTGCAATTGCCCCTCTCCAGGCTCGAACCGAGTTCTCCCTCGCGTTATCAAAAAAAACACTGCCTCTGAGCATAGGAAAAGAACTGAAAGTAGAATTATTATGTTTGTTTAATAATGCTCAAAGAAAGTACCATATCAAACCACTAACCAGAGAAAAAATGTAAATGGATACCTCTCTTATCACACTCCAAGCCGAAGTGACTTTCATGTTAGTCAGCCTGGGACAGAATGTGGAAGTAGGAAAGTAAATAGGTCACTGAGGCACTGTGGGCATTAGCATTATAAGCACAATTATTAGGTCCAGTCCTGAATGGGAGTGTGCGCTGCACCTTATTACTACCCATCCCACTTTAACATCTATTTGGAAGCCAGTTATCTTTTTACTATAAATGAAGTGGTTAAGCACAAGAAATGCAGCAGGGTTGTGCAGGCTTCTGCAATAGCCCCTTGCAGATTCACGCTCCTTGAGTTTTCAGATAGGATGCCAAAGTCTTGGCTACCACTGCTATAAATGTTTGTGGATGCTTCCGACTGACAAACCACCACATTTTATGTTGATACTATGTTTATTGATCCATTTTATAAATCAGACGAGATATGAGTGGCATGAAGGGCCTTCTCATCAATGAAGCTTCTACTTTTGGTGAGCTTTTTTACAACTCAGTCCCACCTTGTGAGAACATTCAGAATTCACCCTGCAGCCTCTCTGTCTGGTGAAAAAACACAAGGGCTCATTTACAAGCCCCGTGCGCCGCCGGAATGTCACTTTTAATGCTGCTTCGCCTCACACTTCAATAGGAAGGCGCGCTCCCCGGAACACCCATGGCATTTGACACATTACCAGATTGACAACTGTAAACCTGGGAATGTGTCGAAAGCCCACTCCTCCCCAGGGGTGGCATAACAGTTGCTTTTGTGAACAAAGGTGTACCTTCCTGTACGAAGACAACCTGCTTTCAACGCAGGCCCCCTTGCAGCATGGTGCACCTGCGTTGGTGCTAAGCAGCCATTTGTGCACCAGCGCAGTAAAGGAGGGCAGGGATGTGCTGCATCTCATAGATATGGTGTATTACTGCCCTTTTCTTTTGACATAGGGCAGTGCTCTAGGAAGTCTTGCGGCGCTGCCCTACACCAAACATAGGCAAATGAGACCCCCAATGCCTCCCGTGTTTTGTAGGGAATGTGTTATTCCGCGTCCTCTTCATACAATGTTCCCTTTTTTTTAGACTGTGTTAGATGTACTGGCCCGGCTTGACTTTGTGCATTGGGGACACTGCTAAATGGAGCAGATTGGCCTCACCTAAATCTGCCGTTTAGGTGATACCATGGTTTAATGGTGCTTAAATAACAACAGTACAGTAAATGTTATGTGGCAAATGTGGGCTGCACTGTAGATTTAAACCACCCACATGAGTATCTATGAAAAGATGCTTCAGTATTGCCGTTTCAGTTAACCTACATTGTGTAAGGTTGCAGCAGGCATACGCCTAAAAAAACATTTGTGACATGGACAAAAGCCTACTTTCCATATTAGCTTTACCACCTTTAAGTATTGTCTTTAAACCCACAAAGTCTGAGTGCTTACATTTTAAAATCAGGTCACGTTTAGCCTAAAGAATGTTATATAATCGCAGGGAAAAAATACAAAAGCTCATTTATCGCTATACCGTCTGAGCTAGCCCTTTCATTGCGATAAAAGTCTGCTTGTGACTAGAGATTTACTTTTACATAAGTCATGCTTGGAAAAAGCTTACAG
Organism: Lissotriton vulgaris; assembly: GCF_964263255.1. Classification (NCBI taxonomy): domain Eukaryota; kingdom Metazoa; phylum Chordata; class Amphibia; order Caudata; family Salamandridae; genus Lissotriton; species Lissotriton vulgaris. Next base: position 502,754,860 of record NC_141687.1, on the reverse strand, counting down.
AGATCAATCACCCACACACTGGTATATTTATCAGTAATCTAATTAATTGGCGAACATAGATTTACATTAAATGTATTAAAACGTTGATCCTATAAGAAGACGTTTGTCTCTGCTTCTGAACCCAGACATTAAAAACTTCAGTTCTGCCCTGCTCTATCTTCCCTCCAGTGGCAATAAAGGTATTTAATGCAGTGAGAAAGGCTCTGTCAAGGAGCCGAGGCTTTGCCAGGGAGAGGACAACACGCCTGCTGCTTCTAGCAAGAAGGATGGGAGGAGTAATTACTTACTGCATATTTCGCAACGTGCCAAAGGGGAAGGGGCAATACAATCATCTGGCCCTGACAAAGAACTGGCTGAAACATTATAATGGTATATGCATATACTAAAATGCTAGTGTCAAAGGGTCTTTGAAACCATCCTTCTCTTAGCCAGACTATTTCAGCTGCCTCGTTGGGAGAGGGAGAGGGCTTGCCCTCAGGACCAGCTAGGGTTGGCTTTCAGGAGGAATTCCCTCAAACAAACTAACATAATCTATGTGCGAGAATCTTGAGCTCCTCAAATTGGTCCTGGGGTTTTGCCATTTTAAAAGCCTGCCATAGCATAGTAGGAAGTGCTGAAACAATACCTTGTTTCGACCTAGGAATTTATTTAGGATTGGAGCCAGGATTGACACCAATCACTGGCTAGCACGCCCTATAAGAAATGTCTTTCACAATCATCTTATCAAAGCAGAGCTGTTCTTGGGAAAGACCAGAATAACATTGCAAGTCTGCTTGCTGTCTTCCTGGAAAATGGCGCAATGAATACAGTTTCCCTTTTTTACCCAGGGCGGCTGACTTAGAGGAGGGCACTTACTTCAGGGTGGGGCACTGTATTTAGCATTGCTTACGATTTAAAAGCATCTGTTAACCCCTCCCATGCTCGTGACAGAACCGTTCCGTCACGAGCCTCGGGTGGGCTGTGCTGGTGACGGAACGGTTCCGTCACGGCCCGCTCGCCGCGCCTGCGCTGATGTTCTAAAGAGCGGGCTGGGCCATGACGGAACCGTTCCGTCACAAGCACAGCTCACCCGCAGGCCGTGACAGAGCGGTTCCGCCACGAGCAAGGGAGCGCGGCGCGACCCCGCCTCCCCCTTAGCGCTGCGGCGGAATAGCCGCCGCAGCGAAGGGGTTAAATAGTTCATTATTCGTCCAACTTTCAGGTAGCAATAAAAATGTTGATTAGTCTTGTGATTAATGTTCCTGTTAGAAAGAGAGGTAGAAGATTTGTCAATTTGCAGTTTTGACTCGGCATAAAGTGGCATAGAGGGTTTGTATGCTTGCTACAAAGAACAGTTCTGTATTTTATGTGTGGCAGCACTTTAAAGCAAATGAAATGAGTGTTAGAGAGGGGTTGTGGAGAGATGAGGGGCACTTTTGCCGGGTGGTAGTGAGGGAATCCAAAGAGGAGGTCATGTGGGGTGCCAAAAAGGATTACAGCACCTGGTGCCACCAGTGTAAAGCAGGCCCTGCTTCTACCCTTGCTTTGGAAGTGCTCTCGAGGGTCCTCAATGGACAGGAAGGGCTGGACATATAGGCTCCTTTTAGGAAGAAGCAGATTCCCAGTTGGAAGGGGACTGGACATTTTTGGATCCCTTGCTAAACTGAATATTTCAGACTGCCTCCCACTGATAAACTGTGCTCTGATCCCTATAAATCTCTTCTAGCTGAATGGGAGCTTTAGGAGTAATAGTGTGAACTGCCATCATGTTTCCACTGTCAGGGGCTCCACTGCTCCGTTGGTGGAAATCAATGACCTTAGTGATATTGAGTCATAAGTCAAAGTATTTCATATCATCTACTTTAGACATTCTGGGCAGATATTCTGATTTGCATTTTCCTGGGAAAGACCTGAATAGGAAAGCAAGCAAAATGTATACCACAAGGATGGGAAAAAACTACCTGCATGCCAGGGACATTTATTTGTTGTTTTCAAAAACAAACTCCTGCTTTGGGAATTTGTTTTGGAAGAGCCATAAACTTTGCTGAGTTGACACATTTCAATTGGTAGCCATTTAGCATAGTTTCAGTGCATTCAACAGAGCTGCTTGGACAGTGACCCCGCAGAAAGCATAGCAACCTCTGTCTGCCTGATGGAGATCCATATACATGTTTGTTTGTCTTCTGCATTGGCAGAAGAGTAAGTCCTTCCACTGCCCTTGTGGACTAACAGACCAGCCACCAAACTTTAAATTCATCTTTTAGTGCTTTATTACGAGTCTGACAGTCAATTGACCGCCAGAATCACTGGGCTGCAGTGGTGGAGGTCTTCCGACTGTCTCATTATGACCAGGTTGGTTGGGTAGCCCTGGGACCACCGCAACCGCCAGGGATCAGAGATCCCTGGCGGTGGTGCAGCAGTTGAGGCTGCAATATGTTGGCAGAGCGTACAACTTTCCTCATGCCACACTTTTCTTAGTGGTGCAACCCCATGAAAAGCGTGGCAGTGGGGAAACAAATGGGGCCCTACAAGTGAATGCACTGAGGGGGCACAACATGTGCTCCCCTTTGTGCTTGCACACCAGTACCTAAATGACATAGACTGCAGCTGTCCATGCCGTGCAGGTACTGGGTTTGACATTCCCATTGCGGTGCCTATTGACTCCTGAAAACAAGAATCCAGGCTTGTAGAGCCTTTGTCAGCTACAACATACATCCATGAACCGTTGGAGGATTTGAAGCTCCAAAAAAAGTGACTGAACCTGAAGATAGTCTGAGATCGGAAAAAAGTGACCCAGCTACGAAGTGACATAGTGGCTTAATTCAAAGTGCACATACCTCTACTAATACAATTTTGATCATTTGTATGTCTTTTTGTTTATTCAATTTTGCTCCTTTTTACTAAATTGTTTAGGGATTTTGTTGGTTTGTTTCTTGGCTTTAATATCGTTTAGAGCAGTTTTTTAGTTTCTTTGGATGGGTGCTAGTTTTTTACTTTTATTTTTCGATTTTTTTTTAGCAAAGAACAGTTAACCATTTAGTACTATTCCAAGATAAAGGCATCCTCTGTACCATATACGTCCTTGTGTACAGTTTTAAGAGCATACCACAATTTTTAATTACGCATTTACAAATAAGAAGCTGTTAAAATAACCTAAGATATCAAATGGTCACAAGATACACAAGTGGATAATGAGTACACAATCATACATCTGAATCTCCCTGATTGCATGTATGTTTTTAGCTTTTGTACCTAGAAACTATGTTTCAGATGCTTTCTGTAAGTGTGGCATTTGGGGAATCGGGGGTTGTCCCGCTCTTAATGAGTTGATATGTAGGAAGAGGACCCCACGCGTCTTTTGATTTGCTATTTCTTGGTTACATGGATCCAAAGGTACGTGCAAGTATACGGTGTCAATTAATCGACTTTTCATTGTACATATCCATTGCTATTCTTCATTTTGTATAGAACTGCTTAAAGAGTTAGAGGGAAGAGCCTCTACTTAATTGCATAGGTCCAAGGATTCAAGCTCAGGTCTGCTCATTGATACTGTGTTCTTGATTAACAAGATATTAGATTACGAAAATGACTGCCACCGTGCGTAATCTCACAGTTTCCAATTTAGATTGTAACTAACATCATTCTAGTCAGTATTATTTTACAAAGGGTGGTGTGGCTTCGAGTCTTTTGTTGTACGTTTCTGCCTCGGCTGTGACACTGCTGACTGTCCCATGCACCCAGAATGCACTGCTTTTCCGTGTTATCAATCAATCAATCATAGCATTTGTAAAGCGGACTACATACCCATGAGGGTCTCAAGGCGCTGGGGGGGCGGACCCTGCTACTGTTTGAAGAACCAGGTTTTGAGGAGTCTCCTGAAGGTTAGGAGGTCTTCGGTCTGCCGTAGGCGGATGGGGAAGGTGTTACATGTCTTGGCCTCAAGGTGGGAGAATGATCTGCCGCCGCTGGTCAATTTTAACATGCGGAGGACAGTGGCAAGGGCGTGGTCTGCAGAGCGGAGCTGGCGGGATGGTATGTAGAGGCTGAGACGGCTGTTGGCAGTTTTCAGGCTCTTTGCTTGTCACACTCTCTGTAGCTGTGGGTTGCGCATTCACCATGTGCACATGAAGCAGCATGAGCCTGTGTGAATCATGCAAATGTACGTAGGCTGCCCCTGAATGTAAGAATAAACCTCCTCAAGGGACTCTCCAAGGAGATTACAGGGCCCATGCTTGAAGAGGTTGGGTCCAGAAGGGGGGAGGATCCTCAAGAAAAACCTGGGGCATTAACACTTAGTTTTTACAACTTAAACATTAACTAGGCCTTTATAATAAATATAATCACTATTATTATTAAGCATCTTTATTCTATTCACAGAATCATCAAAGCATTTAAAACAATACATTTCAGTTAAAAAAAATATATTAAAAACAAGGATCCGTCTTCATTTCAGTTGGCAAGCAGTAGCTAAAATGCAATTTTACAATTTTAGCAACATATACATTAGATTTTTTAAAGTGCATCGTGCCTAACATTACAGTGTCTAAAGTACAATTTTATAATTTTAGCAACATGTACAAGACTTTATGAAATGCGTAATACTCAGCAAGCTCTTCCTAGTTACAACAAAGAAATTTAAGATTACTACTCCGGATCAAGAATAAATGATAATTTTAAAAACAATAGCGGCATTTTGATTATGTAAAGTGCAAGTGTCGCACACAAGTAAGTCGTTAATGATGAGTTTCAACAATCATCTACGAAAATGTTTGATTGGCATTATGTGCAAATATTAAGATAGGAAGTAACAATCATTATATAGAATCATAGAGCTGAGTATTATCCTTTTTTCATTATTTAGGTTAAAGCTTCAAACCTCGCTTTAGTCTAATAAAATTAGCTGCCAATAAGAATCTACTCGTTCCAAATATGATCAACTTAGAAGTGTCTGTCATTAAAATGCGCAACATTTCAATTTATTTCCTAATGCACAAATTCCTACCCAAGGGTTTTATCCATTTTTTCCTAGGGATTTCATATAACGGACAAAGGAATAGTACATGGGCAAGATTCTCTTCTCTTCCTAAAGAGCAGAGGGTGCATATAGAATCATTATTCTCACCATCCTTTTATCCCATCTAAATGTCTTGATTTGTAACGTACCGTATCTAAATTTTAGGTACAGCACTTTAGCAAGTAAGGGCTCAAACTCGTCTAGGAAAGATTCAAAGCAGGGACTTATTTTAAAACTAAGAAACTGGGTTATGAGTGGGCTATAATTACAATTTAATGATGGACAATAATCGAACATGTCGATGGGGGACACAATACTTCCAACCGACTCTTTGAGAAAGAACAAAGATGGGTCTATAGACTAGGAACTTCCACCAAAGGTCTTAATGATGAGATCCCTTGGAACTCAGTTTTGAAATAATCTAATGCCATGCATTCATTTCCCTGATACCGCCAGGCTCATTCTACCTACTGTAATTGCTGGACCACTAGTTATCTCTCCTTCAGCTACTGCTCTGCTAACTTTAGCAGGTCTACCCCACAATTTGACACTCGTATTGCGAGGCTTTACATTCTTTATACATGTACACTATTTATCTCTATGTGGAATGGCACCACCCAATCTATTATATGAGTGCGACTTACCCAACCTGATCCCTCCGTCAACACCAGTGCGCTTTGACAGTTTTTTGACACATCCCTATTTTTTCCCGTTATCTGCGCACCTTATTGCCAAGACACCTACGCCATTTGGCATTTCACTTATGACAACTTCTGATGGGCTTCAAATCATCACACTCACCAGTACTTGTCTTATCCCTTACGTACTTTACTACAACAACATCCATGCCATTTGGCATTTCACTGTTGCATGTTAAAACAATGTGCGCCAATGGGCTGTGATACGCCCCCTCTGGGGCATGGACTAGGCGTTTCTGCAATAATTAGTAATTTCCTTAACTGATGCGCACCGTACTGCAGGCAGCTCACCTACATAAAAGAACCTTTCTCCCTTAGATTTCTTCCTGCACTCGTAACCCTTCTTTGTCAACTACCATTGCCAATAAAGTTTCCTGTGCATTGGATACTGCGGTTACCTTGGAGACCGGAGCACACTCGGCGAGTTGCGCTCCGGTCTAGTTGCCAGTTACAACATGCAGACTAGGTGATTGGGCACGTCTTTACTGGCCATGACGGTACCTCGCCACTCACTCCTGATTGGCCACTCGTATCCCTCACACGCCTACAACCCACGAAGCCACGCCCACCACAGAAGTAGGGCGCTAAACCTTACGGCATTTATACGGCGTTACCGGAGACCGCGATCATCTTCAGGATCCGGTAACGAGGGTGACAGCAGGTTCCAAGAGGGTGTCTGGCGTCGAGGGCTTAAGTTACTTCCCAGCAACCACGTCCTCCTTCCACAGAGCCAGAGCGATCGAGCTAAGTACTATGCCCATATTACTGTTTATTTAATCCCGGTATATGTTGTTCTTCCTTCCAAGGGTGTGCCAATTACGCCACCAGCCCCGTCCCGAGATCCATGGTGTGTGATCTACTCACCATACAAGTGAGACATTTTACTATATGTATTTCATTATTGAGGTCACGAGCCAATAAGGTCCATTGATCGCTTTTCTCTCCACATGCTAACTAGCTGACTTCCAAATAAGGGCTACTTTGATCCTAAGGACCACCTGTAGTCCACAGCACCCCTATGTATAACGTTACTTCTCCTGGGACAATATATGGTGTTAACTATACTGTTACTTCGCCATCCACTGTCCTCTCACTACAACTGGAGCACTGTAAGCTAGACCTAGGACCATAGCAAATTTTAATTGTTTGTTTCGTCTCTTATGTGTATGTCTTCGTCTTTTTTTCTCCCACAGTCGCATAAACACTGACGGTGAGGTCCCCAAATGGGCAGACCCTAGAAGGAGTTTGTTACTTCTTCATGCACTTTTTTACAATGAATTTTCACCTTCACGTCCCTAGGTCAGGGTGGGCCTTAGAGTGCTAATGCCGCCCGGGTTTATTACACCTTTTGTCCTGGTGAATGCCTGGTAAAGTTACACCTTTTCAAGGCAGAAACATGTTGACTGATTATTAACTTCTAGAAAAAACCAAACAATTTATTTGGTCTATTTTTCTACACCATTTTTAAACCTGTCCAAGTGATCAAGCAATAAAATTTATTTTTTTGAGACACTGAAGACAATTTTTTTACCTTCACTCACGATTAATTATCATTCACGTCACGCCTATTCCACAAAACCTGTTCCGCAGTAGTTCTGGCGTCGAAGCACACTGAAGAGGCACTCGACCTCTTCAGTGGGGCCCAATGATGAAGCATGTCAACAACCAGGGTGGTGAGTGAGGGCTTTCTTCATTAACCCAAAAGGGGTCATATACTGCTCCATTTGTACGATAACTGTATTATCTTGGAAACTCTTTTCTTGTTGATACGAATATAACAGGGGATTAAGAGTGTTTCCTTTTCTTCCCTACCTCTATTCTTGTTGTTGTGTGTCTTTAAAATGCGCAACATTTCAATTTATTTCCTAATGCACAAATTCCTACCCAAGGGTTTTATCCATTTTTTCCTAGGGATTTCATATAACGGACAAAGTAATAGTACATGGGCAAGATTCTTTTCTCTTCCTAAAGAGCAGAGGGTGCATATAGAATCATTATTCTCACCATCCTTTTTTCCCCATCTAAATGCCTTGATTTGTAACGTACCGTATCTAAATTTTAGGTACAGCACTTTAGCAAGTAAGGGCTCAATCTCGTCTAGGAAAGAGTCAAAGCAGGGGCTTATTTTAAAACTAAGAAACTGGGTTATGAGTGGGCCATAATTACAATTTAATGTGGCACTCTGCTCAATGTGATTCCAAAAGATGGTTTTGCATTCCTGTTTGGATTTAGGGGTGAGCAAGTCAGGGTGTTCCCAGAACCTGGTCAAGCCCAAATCCAAAAACCATCTACGGATATGGACCAACCATGGAAAGGTAACAAAAGTTTCAAGAGTGATCAGTTCTCTTAAAACCTGTCTATATGTTTGCAATTCCTCCGTGGTCCATATTCTGATCCAGTAGTAAAGGGTCATCCAAATAGCCCTATACTTGATCCGACTAATACCCAAATCAAACATAATGGAGATCACAGGTGTATTCTGTGGTAGGGCAGTAAACCTCCTCATAATTTTGTTTTCCCCTATCATGAGCGGTAAGAGGGCCGCCCCCCCATAACTCCGAGCCATATAAAGCAGCTGCTTGTACCCTAGATTTATAAACTTGGAGTGCAGGAGTAATAGCTTTGGATGTGGTAGAGAAAAGCTTTTTTGTGATTGGAGCTGCATTTTGTATAAGGATCGATTTGGATTTCGAAATCTGGGGATTCCATGATATTTTGGAGTCAACAGTTACCCCAAGATATAAAAAATTTGGAACACGCTCCAAGGTTACTCCATTTAACTGCAGTTTGTTTTTAAAACATTTATGGGGTCTGATAGTCATATATTTAGTTTTCAGTGGATTTATTTCCAGCCGCTTTTGCCTGCAGTACACATCCAAGGAATTTAAGAGATGTTGGAGACCCTCAGGTGTCTGAGATAACAGATAATGTCCGTTTGGGATGGAGAATGCAGCAGAAAAACTTTCTCTACAAGGTCTAAGCACAATGGGAAGTGATCCCTTTCTCTTCTGCTGCTATCCACCTTAAAATCTTGGACAAGGTCCCAGTGACCAGTATTTATCATAATATAATCTATGCGGGAGGATGATACCCCTCTTGAGAAGGTATTTGAGGGTTTGTGGTCTAAGGGGGTTCTGCCGTTGCATGATCTAAATCCATATTCAATGGTAAAATTAAATATTTGTAAAGCTGAGGCAGAAAGTCTCACCATTTCCTCTGTCTCCAATAAGGGGGTGCCCATAGCAACGTCTTGTTCTTCAATAACCATATTTACTCCCTGCAATGGCTCGTAACAACAATTGAAGTCAGCTCCAAGTATAATAAGCTCTTTAGATTCTATTGTGTCGAGAGCTTCCTCTGAAATTATGCAACAGGGATGATGGTGGCAAGGGCACGGTCTGCAGAGTGGAGCTGGCGGGATGGGATGTAGAGGCTGAGTCGGCTGTTGGCAGTTTTCAGACTCTTTGCTTGTCACACTCTCTGTAGCTGTGGGTTGCACATGCACCATGTGCACATGAAGCAGCAGGAACCTGTGTGAATCATGCAAATGTACGTAGGCTGCCACTGAATGTAAGAATAAACCTCCTCAAGGAACTCTCCAAGGAGATTACAGGGCCCATGCTTGAAGAGGTTGGGCCCAGAAGGGGCAGGATCCTCAAGAAAAACCTGGGGCATTAACACTTAGTTTTTACAACTTAAACATTAACTAGGCCTTTATAATAAATATAATCACTATACATTGTATGTAACAAAGCATATCTCCTTTTGTTGAAACCTACCTTCATTTGGCATTCTCAATTCAGCATCTAACAGTCTGTATTTTGTCTTTAGTACCTTATTTTTATTAGCCAGATGGCAGGAGTTATCAGAAAGATATCCTGTCGGAAATGCTAACGAGAAAGAAACTCAAAGTGGATGCCCATAAGGTGAGTAAAACCTGCTACTCTGTCCAAAGACATTGGAGAGCCTGCAATTGAACAAAATCTAACAAAGTTGTGTCAAATACTTTTTTCTTCAAATTTAAACTACTCTCTTCAGTAGATTCTTCTCTTCGGCAGCAGCAATTTTAATATTCACAATTGCTGTGTAACTGCCCTAAAACGTGACAGGCAGTATGCAAGAAGGTTATTTTATAGGAAGCTGATGCTCCTATTCTGATATCACTCTTTATTTATGTAGTATGTATATTATCGTTATCAATATTCCTTTTTAACTATAAATCACTAAAATGAGTTTGTTTTGTCGAGGTGAGGCCCTCGCTAGCTCCCTGGAGATAAACTCAGGCAAACACGCATCTGGTTACTTGTTGTCCTTGCACTAAACTACACTGGTATGAGTACTTTATAGCACATCTGATGTCACAGGGACCAAACCATTTGTGCCAGCAATGTGTGGAGTGGCAACTCCTAAATACCCTATCCAGCAGTACATTCCTCCCAACCAGTAGACTGAAAGAACTATAGCATCAGCGAGAGAAAGGAAAAGAAAGAGATAGACAAAGAGACATTTCAAAATATCTGGCACCAAGATATAATTCTTAGGTACCTATGCTTGAACTTCTGAACCATCCACAGCCAGCTTTGACTTCCAGGTCATAAACTTTATAGCACTGAAAAAGCAGTGGGTGAGGTCCACCCATGCCAACCCTCTTGAGGATTAGCCTCGGCTAGTGCTGGTGGTGGGGCCCTATTTTGCAGACTTTATTCATGCTGGAGTGTCGGCCGACATGGCTGATGCAGGAGGTCTCTGCAATTGTTCTTCAGATAGTCGGCCACTTCAGTCAGAGATAGTGAACGGGGTTTTGACCACTGTATCTCATGATGGTCAATGACTGGTGCACTTTGCTGCGCTGCCTGTTCGGAGACGTTTTTTCAATGTCATATATTTCAGGTTGTGTTCACACCTCCTCACACAGTGGTCACTGTTGTTCACTTCACCACTAAAACACACTATGATTGATGCTCAAATCCTGGTCTACACTTTACTCCACCTTTATGGGAGCGCAGCAACACATGATCGTTAACGGTGAGTGTTTGCCATCTTGCATTCCTTCGACAACTCACAGCATCATCTTTCTTCTGGCTTCGGTCCCAAATAGTATTTTTATTGCCAAAAGAGGGATCCCATGATGAATTATTTGGGATGACCTCTGTTGTCCGACACCCACTCATCACAGTAACAGGACATGTCTTTGTACAGGCATTAGGGGTGCTATAATCTCAAAGCAACTTGTAGATGGCCTTCTCTTCTAGTTCATCAATCTTAATCACTTTATTAAGTGTCCTCATGAATCTTGTGGCTTCCTCGTTTGCTTTGGCACACCTCTGCATTAATCTCCTATGTTTGCTATTCAAAGAACTGTAATACGCTGAAGACCTTGAAAGGGGAGTCCATTTTTAGTCCGAACTTCATGTGAAGGGCCATGTGTGGAAAATATTTTCTCAAACTTTGGTATCACTTCCTCAGCTGATTTAGAAAATACTATTTCAACTTTAGGAAACTTGCTAAACACATCTACTACCACCAGCAAATATTGACTTCCTGGTAGGGTGGTAAAATCTTCACTTATTCGGGTCCAGGCTTTTGTCGGAGCATCTGCAGACAGGACAGGAACTGGGGCCTCTAGCTGTCTTACCACTTGATTTGATATGCATTCAGCAATTGTTTTCCCAACAAAAGCATCAAGGTCCAGGAATCAGACCTTCTACCGGGTCCTCACCTTTGGTTTCAATATCCTCTGATATGTCTGATGCATGGCTTGCATGAGTTAAGGTGTTGAATACCATGCAGTCACAAGCCAGTTGACTTGAAGGAGCAGACCATCTTTGAATACTCATAGCTCTTGTTGGATGTTTTATATTGCTTGGATTTGTATTTGAGCTTTGGAAGTCCAATTAGTCAGTTCTTTCAAGATGGGCCACCAGTTGTTCATCTCAACGGCCTTTCCTACTAGCAGCTAAGAATTCAAATTGGCTACCCTTGCACACAACAAGGCATCTCAGTGACTTTTCTTCCTATTGCGACAGCTAGAGCCACCATTATGTGGTGAGGGCGTACTTTGGCATCCCCAGCCATGATGTATTTAAAGGACGCAGCACGGATGCTCCGGCAGCACGCCAAAGGCAAGCCCGTCTGTGTCTGTCAGTGTTAATAGCCAGCCATTATGCCGGCACAAAATGTATTGGTAAACTATTCTAATATTATAGTTCCTCTCAATGACAGAATTGCGCCCTAACACGTACCTGCATACCTCTTTGTCTAGACACTCCGGTCTGTACAGAGATTAAGTGCAATGTAGTTTTCACATGAATCCTAAGGACCACGGCAATGTAGAACATTCATGTAGGGTCCTAAACTTCGTGGCAGCTTTTATTAATGCATGGTCTCTCCCTCAACATTGAGATAATATCTATGACCTGCTCAGCGAAGAGGACCTAGATGTACTATTTATTACTGTAACTTGGCTCACAGACTCTTCTGGCCCAGACATTTGTTCTGCAGTTCTCAACGAGTATAACATTTGCAGAGAAGATCGGGTTAATGGAAGAGGAGGGCGGTAGCCATAATTTATCAGGAACATTTTACCCTTGCCCCTTTACCCATAATAAGCTTGGAGTGAGCAGAGGCTATGGGCTTCTACCTCTTCCTCTCCCCCAATCAATCAATATGTGGAGCCTTAATCTATAGACCTTCTGGTCCAACGGGAGGGTTTCTCACCTTTCTATGCAATGCTCCCTTAGCTCTTAGGGACACCCACTTTATCATTGTGGGGGGATTTTAACTTACACCTGTAGCTAGATAATGAAAAAGAAATAACTTCACTGCAGGAGAATATTGCTGCTATGGATTTGACCCAGACAATATTTTTGTCCACCCATTTGGCTGAACACACACTAGCCCAGATTTTCTCTAACCTACCCCTTGAAGAAGATGCCCTGATCCATTTAGTCTGGTTAGATCACTGCATGATTAGGTTCAGATGGGCTAGGGTAACAAGATCTTCTAGCCAAAAAGGCTACTTATCCAGACCAGTAAGAGCCTTTCATAAAGTCCAATATGTGGCTCTCCGTAGGATGCTAGAAGTAAGCATGGGCGAATTTTGCGAATCTCGCGTTCGCGAATTTCGCGAATTTGCGGATTTTTTTTTGTGTTCGCGCGGGTTTCTGACAGTTCGCGAGGGTTTTGTACAATTTCGCAAACGCGAACTTACCTGTCGGGTCGCAAGTTTTGCGAACTTGTTGTTTCTACGTGTCCAGCCTGTTTGGGACACTCTTCTTCATCACTGCCACTCTCTGTCACCACTGCCACTCTCTGACTACTCATGCCACCCTCTGGCCCACCCATGCCACCCTCTGTTTCATCACAGCACCCTCTGGTTGTCCAGTCAGTGTACATTATTGTGGCAAAGCAAAGCACACCTTCCCTGCCTCAAGTGACCTGAATTAATTTGGGGCTGATTAATGTGTCACAGAATATTTTTTTAGCTGGCACCTGCTTCCTTAGTGCTTCCTGATTAGTGATCTTTTGCACTTGCTAAGTGCTTTCATTGTTGCAAAATTAGTTACAACACCTGCCCTGCCCCAACTGACAATAATGAATTAGGGGCTGATTAATGGATTTGAACTTCCAGCCTGGCTCCTGCTTGTCTCCCTTAGCTGAAATTCAGGACCTTTGTGGCATATGTGTAACTATTCTGAGGTTCAGAGCAGGGTCACATAATAGTTGCAACTGGCAACTGAACTCTGGAGGGGCCCCTCAGGAAGCACTACAGGAAATGGCTACTAATGATGAGCCTGAACTTTTGAACCTGGTAAGTAGTTTCAGTTTTGCTAAGATCGTATTTCTGCAATTTAGCGCTTATTCGCGGGGCGCGAAGTTGTACTGGGAAGCCGCGAACTCACGCGAACAGTGCGAGCAAAATCCGCTGCTCGCGGATTTGTGGATTTTGCGGGAGATTCGCAAATCTCGCGGATTGCGAATTTACCGAAAATCCGCGAGCGAAACGGATTTTCCGCCCATGCTTAGCTAGAAGGCGAAAAGCGCTATCTCAGAGGTGATGTTAACCAGGATTTCAGTCTCATAAACAACTGGATAAAGACCAACACTTGAGCTCAGAAAGGAGTCAACAGTCACATAACACTAAGCTTCCCAGTCCATGGTATACTCACTCCCTTAAAATGAGGAAATTAGAGGGAAAACACTGGGAAAGACAATGGAGGGTGGCATAATGTCCTATTTCCAAAACAGATTATAATGCAGCCTTAAGGAAATATCATAAAGAAATCAAGATAGCAAAAAACTGTATTTTGAGGTCATCATTTTAAAAGCTGGAAATCATTACAAAGAGATCTTCAAAATAGTGAAATCATTTACCTCTCCAGGAGCCTGTATGGACCAACAGCTACCGACCATGGAAGGGTGTGAACAATTGGCAGACTACTTTCAGAATAAAATCTCAACTATACAAGCCAGTTTCCACCACCCAGATTGGAATGCAGAGAGTTCAGGCATTAGTGTGTGTACTGGAAAAATCCAGCGGTAGCAGGGGATGTGAAAATCTCAGAATTAGTCATCAAGATACCCATAGCCGCAATAAGATCACTTCCTTAGAGACTTTTGCTCCGATCTCCCTTGAAGACTCTCTGCTAGCTATAAGGGAGCCTCAAATCAGGCTTACCATCTGATCCTTACCCGGATAAGTTCCTGTCTCAGGGCACAGAGGCCATCAATCCTATCACAAATCTTCTTCTCAATACTTCCCTCTCGTTGGCCACTGTTCCCAAAACATTGAAGCAGGCTAAAATTGTGCCACTACTAAAAAAAACTCAGGCTTATCCCACAGACCCGGCCTATTACAGGCCCATTTCTCTACTTTCGGCCTTTTCAAAAACACGTTAACCAGCAGCTATCTCCATACCTAGACAGCAACGACATGCTACACACCAGCCAATCAGGGTTTCATCCCAATTGCAGAACTGAAACAACACTGGTGGAGGAGGTCAATTTCATCAGACTTACCCTCGATGCGGGAGGCAGAGTGCTGCTGGTTATGCTGGATCTGTCAGTGCTGTTTGATACCATCCCTCATCACACTTTTTTGGTGCATCATAAGTCTGTTGGGATTTGAGGACAGGCCTGGAGATGGTTGGCCTCTTTCCCCGAAGATAGAGGACTAAAGGATTGGTGCCCTCTTTTCTCAGCTGAACCCCAAAAGCTGAAGGTGGGAGTACCGCAGGGCTCTGCCCTAAGCCCCACACTCTTCAATGTGTATCTTGCTCCCCTGTCAGGCTTGGCAGATGCATTAGGAGCCAATGTTGTGTCATATACTGATGACATCCAATAGCTCTTTTCTTGGGGAAAAGATTAAACATTTCCAGGTGAGAAAATTAGAAACTGTCTGACCAAAGTTTTCTAATTGCTCTCTTCCCACCAACTGAAATGTATTGCCAGGAAAACTGAACTCCTCTTCTTTGTACTAAGAGCTGAGGAAACATGGCAGACATTTTTGGCAAAAGATGCTCCTCTGCCACTAACCCATACCAATTCGGTCAAAAATCTAGGTATGAAATTTGATGGAGAACTTTTTCATTTTGATTACAGGTCAATGTAGTGGTAGGCAACCTGTTTTATCTTATTGCATATGCTGAGAAAGTTCCTTCTCCTCTGTCTTTGGCAGCAAGACAACAGGTAGTCCAAGCGCTGACTACATCAAGACTGGACTATGGCAATTCACTGTATTTAGGCCTGCCTAATTATCTGATTGATAGGCTGGTGATGGGTCAGAACGCAGTTGCTCAGGCAATACGCTGTGGGAAGGATGAAATTATTTATTTATTGAACTTAGAATGTTATAGACTACTTTTGTCATAAACGAGCATCACATCCGGTAGCCCAGAAGAAAATTCAATATCTTAACTCTATAGATCTAAGTCATAAAAACATAGTGTACCTGGTATAAATCATTTTTTGAGCTGAGTCCTTCTCATTTGTTAGAGTAGGTTTTTGCTTTCACTGACCTTCAAGCCTGATAAAGCAAGCACTCTCCTTGTTTTTAGTGAGGTGGGTTACCACTGTATTAAAATGTCTCTGTGACTTCTCAACCTCTTTTAATATCACCTACACACATCTACACTCCTCACTATCATTCCCTAGGTCCCTCACACCTACAGCACCATACCGCAGGAACAAAAGATCCCCGCCAAAGAGCCCCTTTATGGGTGCCTGTTGGGTATTGCACCGCCGACCCGACGAGGAGCGAGCCCATATGATGAAGCATGACATCTAGCTTGCTGGGTGTGTGAGGTCTCTAGTTCCGAAAAGGAGGATCCCCCTCCTGTGTGCCTTCGCTCACTTTCATTTTTCAACTGTCTTACTCTAGTTTTTGATACAGGGGTAACTGTGCACTCCTTCTTTTTTGACACTGTCCTCCTCTTTTAAAACACTGACTTTATCGTTGGAACTTTACAAAAACTATTAAATCTATGAACTAATACATTACAATGTATTGCATTGTTTACCTGACTGGGTGGAAGTAATTGGGCAGTAATGCAATCATATAATAGAGAGGTTGGAAATCTGCTTTCATTCGGCGTGAAGTCTTTAAAGCTCTGGGGTACCTTGGAGTGAGGTTTTTCGCAGCACCCTTAAGCCGCGGGAGATGCACTACCCACCGGGAATGTGATAGCGGGGCTGCATGGTTGCCAATTTACAGCCTGTATGCAGCTCAAGAAAGCTTACAAATTTGAAACTGATTACTATGCCTGTAGCCCACCGGAGGGCTATAAAAATATAAAAATTGCATAAAGAACTGAGTTCAAGTTACGGACTCCACCAAAGGGGAACAATTAAACTGCAACTACCAGCATGCTACTTACCAGGGAGCGTGCGTATTGGATAAAGATGGTTGCAGCTTTCTGTCACTTGATGTATTGCCATCCCATGAAGAAGAAGCAGGTGCTTTGAAACACATCAAGACTCTTCCTTCAACAGTTGTAATGCGCAGTTTCCTGAAATAAAGAGGATGGAAACCTGCTTTCTTGCGGAATGGCGCCTTTAAAGATCTGGGGAACCTTGGGGTGATGTTTTGTGCTGCACCCAAAAGCCACGGGAGATGCACCACCCGCTAGGAATGTGTTAGCGGGACTGCATGGTTGCCAAATGACAGCCTGTACGAAGCGCGAGAAGGTTTACAAACTGAAACTGATTACTACGCCTGTAGCCGACCATATGGCTATAAAAATATAGAAATGGCAGAAAGAACTGAGTTCAAGTTACGGACTCCACCGAAGGGGAACAATTAAACTGCAACTACCAGCATGCTACTCAGCAGAGAGCGCATGTGTATTGGATAAAGGTGGCTGCAGCTTTCCGTCACTTGATGTATTGCTGCCCCAGTAAGAAGAAGCAGGGGCTTTGAAACACGTTGGGACTCTTCCTTGAACAGTGTAATAGGCAGTTTCCTGAACTAAAGAGGTTGGAACCCTGCTTTCTTGTGGAGTGGCATCTCTAAAAATCTGGGGAACCTTGGAGTGATGTTTTGCGTGGCAGCCTCAAGCAGCGGGAAATACACCACCCACTGGAAATGTGATAGCAGGGCTGCATGGTTGCCAATTGACAGCTTGTATGCAGCGCGAGAAAGCTTACAAACTTAAACTGATCACTACGCCTGTAGCACACCGAAGGGCTATAAAAATATAGGAATGGCATAAAGAACTGAGTTCAAGTTATGGACTCCAGCGAAGGGGAACAATTAAACTGCAACTACTAGCATGCTACTCACCAGGGAGCGCATGCGTATTTAATAAAGATGGCTGCAGCTTTCCATCACTTGATGTATTGCCGTCCCATGAAGAATGAAGCAGGTACTTTGAAACGCACCAGGACTCTTCCTTGAACAGTTTTTATATGCAGTTTCCTGAAATAAAGGCATTGGAAACCTGCTTTCTTGTTAAGTGGCGTCTCTAAAGATCTGGGGAACCTTGGAGTGATATATATATTACCTACTGGCGGTCGCCAGTAGGTAGTTATAGTTAGGATTTTTTCAATGTTAAATCTCAAAATTCTATTTGGAATAACTTTAGCACCGGTTGACGAATCTGCCTGAAAATTTCCTGAAAATGGCCTCGTCGAGCTCCGGTTCTTCCTTGAAAGTTTGGGGGGGATACGTCAAGCGGGGGCCGAGATAAAAGGGGGGTCCCAAAACACGTTTTCCCCATGTTAATTTCCATAGGGCGGTCGATTTCACTTTTAGCCCGAACGGCTGAATGGATTTCCACCAAACTTGGCAAAATTGTAGGGTCTGGTAGCCCGATGTGCCTTTGCTTTGTCTCAAGATATGTGCTGCAGTGGATTTTGAGTAATTTAGGTTCAAAAAAATATATATATCTATAGGCGCTCTCCGGTGCGCGCACCGGAGTGCGCTCCAGGCGCGCCACGCGACTTGCGCGCAGAAAGCTGATTGGCTCTCAGTTGTCTGTAAACATTCTAAACAGTCCGGAGCGGCCGCCATCTTGTGTCTCGGTAGGATCGAGACACGAGAGGTGGGCAAAACAAAGAGGGAAATGACCATAAGGGGGCAGGGTAGACCCCCCCTTGACCCCCTAGGTTTGATGAGGGGGCTATGAAAGGGCCCCGCGGGGCATTTAAAATATTTTTTTTTTCGTTTTGCGCGGGGGAAGCGCCCGGTACGCGCACCAGGTAGCGCACCGGGGAGCGTAAAATGAGGGAAAAAGATGACAGAGTTTTTAAAAAATGAAGTTTTTATTTAGAAATTGGAGGTAGTTCTAAAAAGAACTTTTTTTTTCTTCTTTTTGTGTTTTTTGAACTTTTTGAACTTTTTTTGGCTTTTCAAAACAGTTTTATATTTTTTTGTATTTTTTTAGGGGGAGAAACAAAAAAAGGGAATTGAAACTGGCTCAACTGGAGCAAAAAAATAAAAAACCCCAAAAATTACTTCTTTTTGGGGCACTTGTGATTATCACCTGCAAGGACGATGAGCTTAACGCTTTTTTCACCATAGGCGATAAGCTTGCCACATGCAGAACAAGTGATTTTAAAATCAGCAAATCTTGGCTGAATGCAAGGCATCATCTCGGATGTTTCTGGTCCCGATGAAGTGGGTTGGTTTGTTTGGGAGGTGGTCCTTGACGACTGGGGGAGGTTACTGGCCAGTTCCCTGAACTCAGCACGAGAGTAGTTGTTTGGGTGCTTTCTGGTCATATGACGAATCATGGTATAGTTACCAAATGAATATTTTTTGTTTGGGTTGCCCCGTGAAAGTTCCTCATTGCAGATTAGGCAAGTTACCTTGGGCGCATTCACTTTTTTCTTGCCCTCTGGGATTGAAAAAAACTCCCATACAATGTGTGGCTTGGGTTTGTATGGGGTATTTTCTTCAGGCAGCCATCTTCTCCTCCCCTCCTCCTCTTCCTCTTCCTCCTCCTCCTGTTCTTGACCACCAATATAATCTTGAGGTGGTCCTCTTGGTGGTTGTGGTGGTGGTGGTGGGGCAGATGCACCCGCTGCTGCTGCTACTGAAGCCATTATTAATATCAAAAAGGTACAGAGATGTACAAACAGGTCTTCCTCAGTCAAAGGACAAAGTCAGAATAAGGAAAAAAGGTGGGGTCTTTCATCATTTAGAAAAGAAACTGTCCTGAACCAATGAGAAGTGTTATTTTCAGGTCACAAGACCAGGGGCTTCATCATTATGAAACTGACCCGACGCGCTTACGCTACGCGCCCCCGGGCGCGCCCGGGGGCGCTTCGGGTCGCGTAGCGTAAGCGCGTCGGATGTTTACGTTGCGCGATCGTATTCGCTCGAGTACTTCCGGGTGCGCTTACGCCGTGCGTATCACGCGGACGCGGCTACGCGATACGTCATGATCATGTTTTCGTTCGCGATATTGGCGCTTACGGGACGCTCCTCGGAGCGTGCCCGGGGGCGCTTTATAAAAGTACGCTTTTTGGGGCGCTCCCCGGGAAGCGCACCGGGAGCGCTCCAAAGCAAAAAATAAAAAAAAATAAAAATGGGAAAAATTGTAGGGACTGGTAGCCCTATTCTTAAGTGGTTTTTACGAAAATTAACTTTGATAAAATATATATTGTGCTACATTGGGCTATATATATATGCCAAAATGCCAAAATGTAACCCAAATGTAGTCCAATGTAGCCCAATGTAGCCCAAAGATGGCCACCAGAGAACAAAAAATGTAAATGTAGCCCAAATTTCAACTAGATGTAGCCCAACTGTAGCCCAATGACAGAATGTACCAGAGTGTTCTAAAGAACAACTAGAGTGCTAACAGTCTTATTTATAAAGTGAGACTTATAGTTAGGAATTAGCATTAAAAAAACCTATGAAATTCACTGAAAAAACCATAGGTTTCAGACCGGTTATAGTTAGGAATTAGCATTTAAAAAACCTATTAAATTCACTGAAAAAACCATAGGTTTCACACCAGTTATAGTTAGCTGGAAATTTTACTGATATAAAACCATTGAAATTCCCACGTTATAGTTAGTTGGACTCACTATAACTTGCGCGTGCAATGCACTGCTGATGACATCACATATTACATCACTCATGACATGGTCAGTGACATCACTGATGACACCATCCTTGTAACACAGTGACAGACCTCCTTTCACAGTAAAGTAACCTTTGAAACACATATTCAAAAATAGAAACTAACATTAACAAAAAAGTGGATATACCCATACCAGTTACAACAACCAATTCAGTAATTTCACCATCTATATACAAATTCGCACATTCACCAACAGTTTTATGTATTCACTCATACATATACTCACTCATCATATGTAGTAGACTCACTATAACTTGCGCGTGCAATGCACTGCTGATGACATCACATATTACATCACTCATGACATGTTTTTTTAGTATCAGTATGAGTGTCTGTATGGTTTGGTGGGGCTGTTACTTAGCACATAGATGCATCAATGACTGACTCACTGTTTGTATGTGTTTTGAAGACAGCATTTGTGTAGGATTGTATGGGTGGATGAGTGTGTATATGTGTGTGTTAGAGAGTGAATGCCTCTCTCACTAGTGTCTTTATGAGTAACTACATATGTTTAAATCTTGTATATATGAGAATTGATGTATATAAGTAAGTATATGTGAGAGTGAGAGATTGAAAGAGTTCCTGTTTAAATAAGTATGTGTTTCTATAAGTGATTGTTTAAGAGAGTAAGTATGTGCAAGTTTCCTTAGAAGTAATGTGCTAATGTGTGTATAGTTGTATATGCAAATAAATGGATGTTTATGAGTTTATTTGCATGTGTGAGTATATGTATGAGTAAGTTTTTGATGACTGTCAGTGTGTAACAGAATGAATAGGGGTATCACTACATATGATGAGTGAGTATATGTATGAGTGAATACATAAAACTGTTGGTGAATGTGCGAATTTGTATATAGATGGTGAAATTACTGAATTGGTTGTTGTAACTGGTATGGGTATATCCACTTTTTTGTTAATGTTAGTTTCTATTTTTGAATATGTGTTTCAAAGGTTACTTTACAGTGAAAGGAGGTCTGTCACTGTGTTACAAGGATGGTGTCATCAGTGATGTCACTGACCATGTCATGAGTGATGTAATATGTGATGTCATCCGCAGTGCATTGCACGCGCAAGTTATAGTGAGTCCAACTAACTATAACGTGGGAATTTCAATGGTTTTATATCAGTAACATTTCCAGCTAACTATAACTGGTGTGAAACCTATGGTTTTTTCAGTGAATATATATATATATATATATATATATATTCCAAAATAAGATTTCTCCACTAACTCAGAAAAAATCGTCCAGCACTCCAGAAGGGTTAGGTCACTCAAACCTTTATTTAGATGACTAACATCTACGCGTTTCAGCAGTCTCAGCTGCCTTGTTCACGATGTTAGAGCGCCTCAATTTTTTCATTAAAATACTCTATTACAAAGTAACAACAATAAGGAAGGACTACCAGAGTTACAACACATTCGCCTGCACTTTCTTACTGCTTGTAAAAGTGGCGGCCATATTTAAATGTAAAAGGTGCATATAAAAATAACTCATCTTATGGAAAGTTCCAATTCATACAGTATATGCTGCAACAATCAAAACGTAGAATATTGTATATTTAGCAGATGTTGGCACCATTCTCTAGCTCTGTTTTCTGGATTCATATAAATTATAGAGATATTAACCCCTTGTATTTCTAACCCAGATTACCTAACAGGCCTAATATAAATAATGACTCACACAAACACAGTATATCTACACCTGTAAATTTCACAATATATACATTGATGTGCATTTCTCCTCAAACTCAGAGAACCTTGACTTAACCCGGGATAATGAAGATGGTATTAGTTTGCCATTCCTGAATACCAAACAGATGGGGTCACAATATACTTAAAAGTGCAAGTGCTGTGTGCAAAAATGCTCATTAAAAGTGCCAGTGCCCTCTATGCATACGTCATAGACTGATTCCATCCAACCCTTCATTAAATAAATACACAATTACAATAACATTACATATTTACAAATCTCAAGGTTTTTTTTTGAAGTGCAAGTGCTTAACAGTTCATTACTACACAAATTCTCATATACTTAATAAAATCACTTTATCAAAAAAGAATAATAATATACAATTAAAATGCCATTGTATATTTAAAAAACTTTATATCAACCCATGTATTATATTTCCTACATACTAAAAATATTCATATTTGATATACAGAAGAAAACCATCATCCTATGTCCTATTTCCTACTCATTGTCTCAATCTCTCAGTTTAAAAAAAAAGGTCTCATTCTGTGCAGCTTCAACCCTTAGCAACCCACATTTCACGACCTCAGCGCAAGCAATTCTATAGATCTTCATCGACAATCACACCATGAGATTCCTTACTATTGATCTCCAAGATATAATAAGTATCCAATTTCCTGAGTTCCTTCTCCCTATCTCCTCCTCTCTTCTTCCAGGGGATCTCAGCTATACAACTATATTGGAGACTTAAGGGATTGCTTTGATGAAATCTTTCAAATTGTCTTGCGACTGGGTACGTTCTGTCTTTGTTCAAAATTGCTCTCCTGTGTTGGAGAATTCTCTTATATACAGGAAGAGTAGTACTTCCTTTATACACTTTGGGGCAGTCACATTTTAATAAATAAACCACAAAGTCTGATCTACAAGTTAAAAAGCTTTTGATGAAAATGGTTTAAAGATTTACATTTTCTGTAAGTAATGTTAGGCTGCCTATTCAATTTTGAGCCTATAGAGGGGTCTCCCCGAACTACATGCCAATGTTTTTTTAAATGGCTCTGATTTCTTTGTGGTTGGTATTAAAGGTCATGATGAATCTTGGATTCTCTACATTTGAACTATTCTTCTTGTCCTGGGTTTGCGATGGTTCAAAGAGTGCCCTTTGTCTATTGAGATTCCTTGCTTTTTTGGCAGCACCCTTGATTACTTGCAAAGAGTAACTTCTTTCCCTGAATATTTGTGTCATTTCTTGTTCAATTTTTAAATACTCATCCTGGCTACTGCATGCCCTCCGTGCCCTATAGAACTCCCCAAAGGGAATACTATATATCAGTAGCATTGGGTGGGCACTATCCGCATGGAGAATACTATTCCACGCAGTCGCTTTTCTAAATATTGTGGTCTCTAATTTCTCTCCTACTGGTTGAATTCTGATATCAAGGAAATCTATGGCGGTTTTACTACACTGACCCAAAAAAATTTAATTCAATGAATTGTGGTTTAGATCCATGACAAATTGTTCTACATCCGTTTTTGTGCCGTGCCACAGCACAAAAAAGTCGTCTATGAATCTATGAGTAAGATGTTATTAGACCACTGATCCAGGGATGGTCCCCTGAACACCTGCTTCTCCCACCAGCCCAGATGTAAATTAGCATAACTGGAGTGAGGCAGGTGCCCATTGCAATTCCCTGTTCTTGCAAGAAAAGTTCCTCACCAAACAAAAAAATATTTCTCGTAAGACACAGCTCCATTTATTCCAAAAGCATTTGATTGTGTTTCATGAATATATTCGGTCTTCTATTCAAGAAGTACTCTGCTGCTCTTAGACCATCTACATGGCGTATGCTTGTATATAATGTAGAGATATCAAGCGTCACTAAAACCATAGCAGTTGCATCCCAACCAATATCATAAATACATTTGAGAAAGTCTGTCGAATCTTTGATCTGCGACGTCAATGTTCTTACAATAGGATTAAGAAAATAGTCAATATACCTTGATGCATTATCGAACAGGCTGCCACATGAGGAAATTATAGGTCTTCCTGGAGATGTGGTGATACTCTTATGCACCTTCGGTAGCATGTAGAATACGGGTATTACTGGTTCCTCTTTTTTGATGAATTGAAATTTATCCCAGCTTAATAAATCCTCTTGTTTCCACACCTCAAGTTTTGTAAAGAAAAAATCCTTTGTGTCTTCATATTCCTTCATACTAATCCTTTGATAGCATTCTGGATTGTCTAATTAATGCTTCTTTTTTGTCAAGTTCACGTCCCCACAAAACAACTAAACAACATTACCCCCTTTATCAGAGGCTTTTATCACAATCCCATCTTCTTTTTGTAGTTTGGCCACAGTCTTATGTATTAGGGCTTTTCCAGAATTTATATATACATATATATATATATATAATCTACTGGCGGTCGCTAGTAGATAGTTATAGTAAAGACCTATTACCCATAGGAAATCCGCGGCATTCTATTTGGAATAACTTTGGCACCAATTGACGAATCTGCGCGAAATTTTCCTGAAAGATTCACGATGATTCATCAAGCGGGGGACGAGAAAAAAGGGGGGTCCCAAACGTGTTTTCCAATGCAATTTCCCATAGGACCTTTAGCCGCAGCTACAGCCCGAACTGCTGAATGGAATTACGCCAAATTTGGCAAAGAGGTAGTCATTGGTTCAGACTCGTGCCTTTTGCTTATTTGGTGTAAATCCGTTCAGTAGTTCCTGGGAAAATTACAGTCAAACCATTTATATATCTATGGTCGTGGTGGATCCGTGCACCTTACGCGCACCGTGAGCGCACCATAAGCGCACCCTTCCGATTACGCGCTGAATGCTAATTGGCTGTCAAGTGGTTGTCAACATTCAAAACTAGAAACTGGTTGGCAGCCATTTTATTCCTCGGTAGAAGCGAGGCTGAAGAAGTCTGTGAAATATGTGTGCAAAACGCGAAAAGGGTGTAGAGTAGATACACTGTGACCCCCTAGGCTTGCTCAGAGGGTCCCAGAAGGACCCCTAAGACCCCCAAATTAATATTTAGGATTTTAGGATCTGCGCATTTCGATGCTGAAAACAAAACGCGCTTTAAAGGTTATTAGCCCCCGGGATGAAAATTGCAAAAAACACAGTTGATGGACAGAATGTAGAACAATGTCATACATTCACCCCAGTACAAAGATCTGGGCCTAAATCCATCGTTTTTTTGCACTTCACACCACCCTGGGTTAGACACTGGCTATATGCAAATCAGCTCTGACCCTGTGCCTCATGGGAACAGTCCAGTCCGAACTACCAAGCCATGTCTTTCCCAGACCGGAATCAAGCATGCAAGGACCGGTTTCTGGCTATCAGCCTTCATCAGCCTGGATAGCTTGACTCCAGTGGTGTGGAGAGCCTGGGACTCACGACTGAGTATACCCAGCACACTCGGGGTGAAAATTGCAAAAAACACAGTTGATGGCCACATCCCGGGGGCATTTAAAAAAATTGTGCGGGGGGTCCCAATCCCCCCCACACTGTCCCGAGGACCTACACCCCGGGGCTGTAACTTAATATATGCGGGGGGCTCATGCTGCCTCCCCCGTAGCCCCGGGGACCGCCACCTCCCAGGGTTTGTTTAAAAAGGGTGGGGGGGGCTCTTATGCCCCCCCAGCCCCAGGGACCACCACCCCCTGGTGCCTTAAAACCTTAATTGAGGGGGGCTTTGAGGCCCCCTAAGCCCCAGGGACCGCCACCCCTGGGGATTTTTGAAAATGTGGGGGGGGGCGTGCGGCCCCACTCCTGGAGCCTTGTCTAGGCCCTAGGTACTGCCACGCCGAGGGCCGGCTTCTGAAGTGTCCCCGGGTGCCCACCTCCGGGACACTACTGGTTGCAAGGACAGGGCAGGAGCCTAGCGGCTCCCACCCTGTCATTTCAAACTGCTTTCCTATTTGGAAGAGAGAGCAGGAAACCTACTCTCTCTCCCAAATAGGAAAACAGATTGCTTTTCCTCAGGGGGGAGCAGCATGTTAGCTGCTCTCCCTGAGGAACAGCAATGCCGGCTCTCGTAGGACACGGGGAGCCAGCTGGGACCATGGGGGCATTGGGGCTCTCCCCATGGTCCCCATCATATTATATAAGCCTTGTGGGATGGGGTCCCCGGGGATAATAATAATTAGCGTTAGAGGCCCCTGGTGTGCACGAGTTGGGTGCACGGCTTCTAACCCATAGGGTGTGCGACTCCAGCTCGTGTGGTGCATAATTTGCACGCTTCGGCTACACGACTTTGACTCATTGGGTGCGCGACTCCAAGCCAAAAGACAAATAATATTTCTCAGATATACATCAAGCTTATGTGTTTAGTTGTTAGGTGGCTCTAAAATGAGCCCTTGTGTTTATTGAGACATTTTGGAACCTACAAGTAAGTACCGATGCAGAGTCTAAAGTTTAAGAGGAAGACTCTGTTCCCTTGATCTGTAAAATGTACACCATCTCTCCTGTAGATGGCATGCATATAGTCTCGGAGAAAAGCAGAAACAGATTTATTCAAACGTTTCGTAGCTTTCTCAATCTGTGGACAAAATTGATTGGACCAGTTCCATTTCTGCCGTTGGCATATGTTAGAATAGACAAAGGCAGTTTGGGGGAAAAGTGATATCAATTCTCCAAAGGTGTCCTTCATAAGCATTTCCAGACCTGCCCCAGTCAAAGTGCCTAGGCCATTGCCACCACAGTGCACAATTATGAGGTTAGTGTGTTGGAGAGGCAAAAAGAATTTCACCAATGGCATCAATTGGTCCCACTTTAACCCTCTCTGTCCAGTCCATTTAATCTTTACGTTAGGTAAATCTAGGTCTTTGTGAATTCCTTTGTGTTCTGCATACCTTTGGCTCCAGAAAATATAGCTGTGTCCCGCAATTCACACTCTAAGAATCTTGAAGGGAAGTCTGGATGCACTCAGATTGTCTCTGTATATGAAGTGGCAGTTTGAAAACTGAGATATTTTTAAAATGGTGGACAAGATGCAGGTTTGAAAAAAGAAAAGAAAGGATTGGTTGTTTGATAACATTCTACACTGAAAATTAGGGTGCATGTTTCTGTTTTTTATTGGTTAACAAAACGTGATTGAAAAGAACATTACATAGGATAAGATGGTATACTGGGAAGTCAAGCACACTTGCTGTTTTGATTAGCAACATTGTGTGATGAACGTTTGACCTGTGTGCTCAGTTAAGGGTTCCATGAAGTGTTTCTATGGTAACAGGCAGAAGGCAGAATGGGGGTAGGGTTGAAATCTATGTCATTTGGAAAGGCATGAAATCTGTAACCAATAGAAATATGTGTTTCTTTTTTAATTATTGTGGGAAGCAATGTGATTTGATGTGAAGGTGTATATGTGTTCAAAATGAGAGGGAAACTGTGCCATTCTTTGGTTCCGGTGAGTGGTGTTGAAAACAGAGATTCTGTATAAGAAAATTTGGTGTGTGTCTGATATACTTCTTATTCTACAATACAATTGGATAGGTGAGTTATTAATTTGTGAGGGAATGTATGTGGTGCATTTTGAATTAGGGGTGGGCGTAGTTCGCGAAGTAGCGCTACGCGTAGCTCCGCAAAGTGCACTTCGCACTACGCAAGCTTCGCGTAGCACTATGCGAACTGCGTATTAGCATGTTCGCACTGTGCAAGATGTAGTTTTTAATGATTGTACAGTGAGGACAAGCATCCAGCACTGTGCAATCATAGAAAATGGCATCTTGCACAGTGCGAGCTGTACTTTTCCGCCGCTCGAGTAGATTTTTACTCGAGCTGCAGCTTTCTCAACGCGGACTGGTAGTTTCTCATTACGAGCGGTCGCGAGCATGTGCGCCATGAGAAACCTGACCTCCCCGCGTTGAGAACCTCGCCTGGAGGTTTATTTTCCATGCTCGCGGTCAGCAACTTGATGTTCCTGATTGCGAACATGGAAAACGTCTTGTGAGGATGTCATTTTGCTTACTCGCGGTCGCCAACTTGAAGTTGAGGACCGTGAGCAAGCAAAAAATGACTGCTGCACTACGCTACGCTACACTACACTATGCATGTTTGCACTGTGTTACGTGCAGTTCCCGCAGTGCGAAGTTGCGCAAAGTTCGCAAACTACGCAAGTGTAGCGTAGTGCTTTGCCAAGGGTTAATTTTGATTTTAATCAGACTAATGTGTTTGTCCTGCTAAAGTGCAGGGAATACTTTTTTTCCTCTAATATTTTATTGTGAATGTGTGTGCATTTAGAAAGCATTTTGAGATAAGCATTTGTGTATTGTATGTGCTTGCAGACAGATAACTATGCTGTTCTCATGTTTTCGTAGAATTTGAAACCAGTTATTTGTTATTTATTTGCAAAAATTACTCAAGTTTCTACATTAAAATGCAGTACTCATTCTAGACTATGAAATGTGTTTTGATCAAATGCAACGGATAGTGTTGGTTGTCTAGAGTCTCTCAGTGAGTCTTGTGTGCATTTAGGAATTATTCTGATAGAAACACTCTATACTAATGTGTAGTAGAACATTTTGTGCAATGTGTAGAGTCACCAAAAGTCTTGTTGAGTGGTAAATGTGTTTTGGTAAAATGCAAGGGATAGAGTTGCTTGAGTAGAATCAAAGAGTGAGTCTGTGCGTTTAGGAATCACTCTGAGAGAAGCATTTTGGTAGTTCATGTGTTTCCTCAAATGTAATTGGTTAGAAAGGTATTGTGTTCTCACATTTTGGTAGAATTAGAAAATAGTAATTGGTTATTTGTTTCCGAAATGAGTTTAGCATTACTAGTAAAATGCAGTTCTGAAATATATGGAATGCATGCTTGATGTTTTTGCAGACAAATAAGTACATGTAGTCTTGCAGTGACACTACCCCCAGTATGACTTCTTACACTACCCTCACATCACGGTACTACTGTAAACCCGTAATCTACCTCCAGTATGACCACCTACATTACCCATTCACCACTTTACTACCCTAAACTTTAAATCTACCCCAGAACAACCTCCTACAATACCCAAACACCACTTTATTTCGTAGAACACTACCCTACCACAACACCCTACACTACACTAGCCCTAGTATGACCCCGTACAGTACATATACACCACTGCACTATGCTTGAACACGACCTCAGCATGACTCTCTATAGTACCTACACACCATTTCAATACCCTAAAGCTTAAATCTATCACAGCAGGACCCCTTACACTACCCAAACACCACTATACTACCCTACTATTGCATTTATAAGAAATATTATTATTTGTCTAGAATTACACTGTGAGTCCGTGTCCATTTGGGGAAATTGAGAGACAATGATTTGGTTGCTTTATGTGTTTGAAAACATATAAATACATGTACTCTTGCAGTGACACTATCCCTAGCATGATTTCCTACACTACACAAAGACCATTGCACTACGCCTAAACCCTTAATCTACCTCCAACACAGTCACCTACACTTCCTATTCACTACTGAAGTACCCTAAACCCTAAAATACTACCCCAGCACAACCTTCTACACTACTCAAACACCACTGCACTACCCTAGAACAGTACTTCACAACGACCCCCTACACTGCACAAACACCACTGCAATACTGTAAACTCTAAATCTGTATTGTTGGTAAACAATAGTGACTGTTTATGTACCATGTCGTAATCTATTTACTAAAGTAAAAGTGAACCAATTATGAATTCACTCAGTGTCTCTCCTTATAGTATTTATTTTTATGGAGTGCTTCATCTGGTATGTACTATGTATGTTCTGCTGTTACCAACTTCACCGTTGTGCGTCAGGCCTAAACATTTTTACTTAGAATTTATATGGAATGTGTTTGAATAGTAATAAAAAAGCATAATTTAAAAGTTATTAATAAATATTTATTTATGATTATTTTTTACAGATACTGTTTATCATCATTAAAAAAAGTTATCATGCCAGAGAAAAAAATAATAAGAAAAGCTCAGAAGAAGGATACTTACTTGGAAAAGAGTCAACCACAAGCATTGGAAGACCAACATAATGTGTCTAAAAAGAGGAAAAGTTCTGGTAAGACCATAAAGGATTTCCTAAAAAATATTACTAGATTCAGAAAAAAAATAGAAACGTTCAAAGCAGTGAAAATGTTCCAAACACAGAAAAAAGTGCAAAGATTCAGAAAGAAAAAAAAAAGGCAATATAGATGCAATGGATACAACTTACAGTAAAAGAAGAGAAAATCAATATAAAAAAATGCGCAAATTTTTCTTACAACAGAATAGTCCATAATTTACTGAAACATACAAAGAAATGTAGAAAGAGAACACTATTTTATAAAAAAGAAGCATATCAAATCCATTGTAGAAAAGGCTTTTGAAGTAAAGAAGAAATGATTCATTTTAGTATTAAAGAGAATTCGATCACTAGATAAACCAATCCATGTAATGAATGCCAAAAGTAAGAGGAAAAGAGAAATTAACAAAAGTAATTTTTGTGAAATTTTCTCAGGGCTATGGAAACACAGTTCAAGTTCTGAGCCTTTTTTTAATGAAGAGAGTTATTTACAGAGCAATGATTTGTTGCATGCAGTTGACACCAGTGGTCGAGCTTATGAGGTTAGAAATGGTTGTCCAATTGTGAAGGAGCAAATGGTTCCTAGATATGCAGAAGAAGTGATAGCTGATGAAGTTCTAGGCAGACGTCCTAAAGCCCCAGTGTACACTTGGGTTGTAGTAGTATTTGTAGTGTACAACAAGAATCTATTGATAAATTACACAATTTCTTACAAGCATATTGTAAAAAAAGTGTTAAAAAAAGATGAAGGTGTTGCAAGGACTAGACCCCTGCTGAGTGAGAAAACATAGTGGTTTGCAAAGTCATTCTCTGGCTTGTCTTTCTAGGAAAGTATGTCAAAGTGTTTTTCACCATTTCAGGATGTTGGCAGTACATCATACTCAAATGCGGAAGTTAGTGAGAAGATATTATTATGAAAAAAGTCCAGCACTAATGTTAAATGAGTTGAACAGTGCTCTTTTGCATGGGTCAGTATCAAATGGTGAAAAGGTTTGTGATGATATTGAGTTTTGTTACTTTGGTCCTGAAGAAGAGATGAAGAAACTCAGACATTAATAGAAGAAAATGTTGTAGAGAATGTTGAACATAATTGTACAAAAAATTTTGAAAGTGAAATTGCAAAGTTTAAGGTGATTTCAGGTGAAATGCTACATTCTTCTTGCAACTCTCTACAATAATCAGGCTGGGAGTGTTAATCTGTATTTAAAAAGTGAAAAAGAAAATAATAAGTGGAAAGAATTTGCACCTTATTTATTGGTACAGAATTATTTTGATTTGGGTTCTGATCAGCGTATTTGTAAATATTGTTATAACAAATTAGATGAGAATAAAATGCTAGCTAGAGCTGTTCATAATAATCTGGAGTTGGTTGCTATTCCTCCAGAACTGATAGATTTAAACACGTATGAGTCTATTCTCATTCAATGTGTGCACCCGTTTCAGGCTATTGTTCGTATGGAACCTAAAACAGGTAAATTGCCTCCTTCAGATTTACAAAGAGGATTAAAAGGAAGAGTTGTGTATTTACCGTTAGATTTAAAGAAAAACATTGAAACTATTGGTGTAGAGAGTGTAGAAAGTGAACCACTAGTCATTCTTGTTAATGGTGTGCCGACTAAGAATAAGAAAATCTGGCAGCAGTTAGTGGATGTTAGGAAAGTACAAAAGGCAACATTGTATTTGATAAAGAATAATACATACTATAAGGATGTTTATGTGGGAGAAGAAGAAATAGTTTCAGCAGAAGATACTGAAACGTCAAGTGGACAAATTGAAAAAGTGGATATGTTAAGATGTGAAGAAGTCTATAAACATTACAATGTGCATCCACTTCATTCAAAAGAAGTGATGGGGAACACTATTGATTTGTTCTAAATGAAAAAAGCAAAAGGAACTCCCATGAGTGTATAGGAAGAGAGCTTGGAAGCTCGTTGTTTTCCACAGTTGTTCCGAACTGGAAAAAGAGGACAATATGATGAACGTCCTGTTCAGATTCCTGCATCTGAATA
The DNA here is from genome assembly GCF_964263255.1 of Lissotriton vulgaris. Classification (NCBI taxonomy): domain Eukaryota; kingdom Metazoa; phylum Chordata; class Amphibia; order Caudata; family Salamandridae; genus Lissotriton; species Lissotriton vulgaris. Next base: position 502,722,816 of record NC_141687.1, on the reverse strand, counting down.
TCGGACAACAAGATTATATGCAGACGATCGAAGATTTTGAAAATGTATCCCTTATATATTTTATGTTTTGTTTGAAAGTGGCTTGTCTGGACTTTCATATGCAGTCAATCGTATTCTAAAAACTGGAATACATCTGCAAAATGTATCTGCAAAAGATTTTATGGATAAAGTGCACCAGAGAGATGATCATCTAGAATCTAAGCTCATTAATTTGATGGCATGTCAGCGTGGGACTAATGAATATTGGTACCGTCGTCATAGAGAACTGAAATGTATGCTACAGAACTTAGGAACTCCAACATGGTTCCTTACCCTAAGCTTTGCTGAGTACACTTTGGATGATTTGCTAAAATATCTTCGAGAGGCAAATTCCAATTTAAAAAAAAATATTGAATACAAGACACTTGGAGAATTGTGCTCTTTGGATCGTGTTAATGTATGCAGGTATTTCAATCATAGATATGAGGCTATGTTGTCTTTTATCTGCAATAAAAAAAATCTTCCTCTTGGAGAAGTTGTGGATTTCTTTTGGAGAAAGGAGTATCAAGCAAGAGGTGCTTCTAATATACATATGCTGTTATGGATTAAGGATGCTCCCAAATTTGGAACAGATGCAGATGATACTGTTTTCAGTTTTATTGAACAATATGCAACATGTGATGTACTCAAAAGCACAGAAGAAAACAACTTAAGAGCACAAGTGTTATGATTCCAAAGTCACCGACGACGAAAGTACAAATCTAAGGACAAGTTCTACACCAAATGTCATTTCGCATTTCCACGTCCTGTAATGTCCAAAGGAAGAGTGAACAGTTTTATTTCATATTTGCAACATATCACAAGAAAGTCTCCAAAAAATACCTACAACTTAAGAAGAAATGAAAAGTCAAAATACATAAATGACTACAACCCAGTCATTTTGTCCATGTGGAATCCTTACATGGATATTCAATATGTTGCAGACAATTCCATTGCTGTTCCTCGATATGTAACGTCCTATATTACAAAATCAGAAAAGACGGAATTGAAAGAAATGTGGGAAGAGATTTCTCACAAGAAGACTCTCAGTAAGAAATGATACAGTTTCAGTTTGAAGATGTTATCCCATCGAGAAATTGGAACATATGAATGCTCAAATCGATTATCATCTGCAAGTCTATACTCCAAATCTAGAAGAATCCTTTATGTGAGTCTAGGTCTTACAGCAATGAGAAATCGATTACTGAAATCTGTACAAGAAATTGAATATTTAGCAGCAAAAGATCCAGAAAGTACAGATATTTTGAAAACGAATATGTTAGACACATATTACCCAACCAGAAGTCATCATCTTGAGAGCATGTGTCTCTATGAAGTGCTGCAAAACTACACTTTTAAACGGAATACTACAGAGAATATCAATGATGGAAAATATGGAGTCATTGGTTCCGAAGGAAGCTGAGTTGTGACACTGCTGATAAAAGGGAATTTGACTATGTAGCCCTTTTACAACTATTCAAACCATGGTGTTCCGAACTGGAATTACTTGGAGATTTCCAGAGCTATAAAGATTCCTTTAATGCTTGTAAAGATTGCTTACAGTGCTTTTGCAAATTATGTGAAAATGTTGAACGATGAAATTGATCAAGAAGCTACAATTGCAGCTGAGATTGCTAGAGACAATTCTCAAGACAGTCAAAGTTCTACTGCGCTGAGTCAAGATCCACTAGGACAACCAATTGTTGAAAATGGAGCAGCAATCGCCATGAATGAGGTGGAAACAGCAATGCATCATGCTCAAGAAGAAGTAACTAACTTAGCAAACTTGAAAGAACAACTAAATGTTGAGCGAAAACAAATATATAAGCAAGTGAGACAACAGATTGACCATGGATTACTTCATGAAAAGAAAGAGTGCTCATGCACGTCATTTCAACCTATCCGAATGTAAGTGAGTGGACAAGCTGGAAAAGGGAATAGTTCCCTAATTAAAGTATTCACCAGTTATCTATAGAAAACAACTTAGTCGCATTTGTCTTGTGTTGTCACTGCTCCAACTGGGTTGGCAGCACACAACATTAAAGGAATTACTTTACATCGTTTACTAATGCTACCTGTGGAGCATGAAAACAAATTGGAATACACAAGCTATCTGGAGAAGCTTGTTGTGAAGTTTCGAGAGTCTTGGAGAAAATGAAACTTCTCATTATTTATGAAGTTAGCATGGTATCGAACTTAATGCTTGTGCTTGTGCGTTTAAGAATGCAGCAAATTCTTAAAACAGAGTACGACGTGTTATTTGGAGGAAAACATGTCATACTTTTTGGAGATCTATTGCCACTGACTCCTGTAAAAGGACACCCAGTATTTAATACACTTGCGCATGAAGACACCAGAAAGTCTCTGGGTAGTGTTGGAAACGTGAACATTTGGTCATATTTCGAATATAAAGAACTCATTACAAATATGCGACAGGCAAATGATGTTGATTATGGAACTATTCTCCAAGATGTAAGAATTGGACTACTGACTAAACATGGCAAACAAGCTCAATTACTTTCCAATTTGTTTCCAAAGGAAAATGTAGTTCCTGAGAAAATATACATGAAAATTGCAGAAAACAAATCTGTAATCTGCTTGATGCCAACATTGAGTGAGTGTTCTATATTCAAGGAAGAACTTTCGAAACTGGAAAATGAAGAAATATTAAAAATGGAAGTCATCGATAAAATAGAGCATGAAGGAATCACTTTTATTTTGACTGAAAAATTGAAGACAAAATTGGATTCTTTAGATATCTAAAACTGCTGGTTTAGAAAAGAATCTATATTCATGTAGAAACTGTCTGATAATTTTAAGGCGTAATTTGGATGTAGAAAAATGTTTAGTTAATGGAGCAATGGGCAAAGCTGTGGATTTCGTTAATTATCAAAATAAAGATGGTATTGACTTCTTAAAGATTACATTTGATCAGATTGAAGAAGTGAAACAAATTGGTCGTTGTTCTGTTCGTTTTTTGCTTGTTAAAGATTTATATGTCCGTAGAAAACAGTTTCCACTTTCTCTGGCATATGCAGTGACTATTCATAAATCTCAAGGTTTAAGTGTTGACAGTGCTTTAGTGAACATTGAAAATACTGTGTTTAAAGAGGGTATGACATATGTTGCTTTGTCACGAGTCAGAACATTATCTAGTTTGTTTTTGATTGATTTTGATGATATTAAGATTACTGCAGATGCCAACTGTGTCAAAGAGTACAATAAGTTAAGAAGAACATATGCTCCTAATTTAGGTCAATATCCTATATTTGAAAAGCGTTTGGTTGGTCAAAAAATAAGTTATCAGAATATCTGTACTGAAGGTGTAGAGAAGGGAAAAAAGATAATGTTGTGATTGCAAGCAAAAAGAAAAAGGACACTGTTGAAGAGATTGTTGGTTATCCGTTTGAAAATAGTTCTGGTGTCAAATGCTATGCTAATGTAGTGGTCAATGTTTTTTTCTTGAAGGTTCGTAACAACAAAATATGGAGAATCGTGAAAAAAGATTTTGTTACCTGTTGCATTCTGTTCATGAAAAATTGAGAACAGATAAAAGTAAAATACAAAGCGTTTCTGATGTTCGTAATCTTTTGCATGTCTGTTCTGGTTCTACACAATTTACACAAAATATCCAACAAGATGCTCAGGAATTTCTAATGTATATGCTTACTGCATTGGAAAACAAAGGTGTAGACATAGAGAATATTTTTGACCTCTGTTATAAATGGGAACATCAATGTGAAAATTGTTTATATACATGTAGCACTAATGTAGATACTGAAAGATTTCTATATTTGACATTACCGGACTGTAAATCAGTGTCTTTCAGTAAATTAGTTAAAGCTGCAAATCAAAACATGGAGTGTAGCCAATGCAAATCAGAAATTTTATCAACATTATTTATAAAAAGATATGTAAAATGTATAATTTTAATGATGCAACGTGTACAGCTGACAAACAAAAATTGGACACTTTAATAAAACATTTTGTAGCTACACAACTATCAATATCAGGAAGAACTTCTGAAGCAGTAGCAATAATTGTCCACCATGGTCCTTCAACAACATCTGGACATTTCACTGCCTATCTAAAAAGTGAGAAAGGCTGGAGTCTTTGTAATGATGCTGAGTTGGTTTTCAAACAATCTTTGCCTTTCGAATTACTAATTCCTACCTAATATTTGTAAAGCCAAAGTTTTAGGAAGATAATTCAGCCTGTGAGCAATTTATTTTTATCATTTTATAGGATTACCATTGGACAATTTACATAAAAATGACTGCAAAAATTCAATTTGGCCTCAAGGAAAGGTATTTCTTTGGATTATGGACTTTTTGTTGCACATTGTCTCAGTGTATATTTTAAACTGGCATCACTTATAGTGTTTATAAATTTAAGTTATAACATTTTCTTAGCAGTAATCATTTTATATATGTGTGATTTGTATTATCTAGTATTTTACTATAGATGGATAATTGTTTTTTTTAAACAATCTAATTGATTGGGTTTTTTTTGCCCGCTGTTATGTGATGAGTACGATTGAAATCACTATTTCTAGTGAAATTCAATATATTCTGAGAATAGCAAAAAAGGCAAAGAAATTACTTTGTAAAATGTTAAAATTATGCTGTGCTATTAAAAATGTTTTATTAGATGTTATAACTATATTTTCTTTTCTTTTACAGATCTCAATTTTAAGATATGGAATTTACCATAATTTAGATTATAAAAAACAAGTGAATAAAATGTATAGCGTTTTTTCGTGTATTACTGTTGAGGTAAGTTTGAGGAAGTCTTAAAATGCACAATGGACTGTGTTTCCACACAGTTGAAGAAAAGGAAGATGGATGGATTAGATTTGTGCCAGAAAATTCCAATGCAAACAGCTGTGAAATAGGGGACAGATTCAGAACATCTGTCTGCAAGATACATGGTATAGTCCAGAGTAGACTGATATGGTTGTTTTGCAGGTCCTGGTGATTTCAGAACTAAAAGAAATGAAACTCTTTAACTTAAACCACATCACTGAGTGTTTTTGCACATGTCATATTATGCCACATACCTTCCCTTCAGTAATATATAAACATGTCCTATCACTTCCCTAAAACGTAAGTAGTTGTAAATTTATCTTGTTCTCTGTTATCAGTACAGAAATGTACTCCTATAATAACAATTGGCCTAGCTATTAACTCTCTTTCTTATTTACAAGGTGAGGAAAATAAATTTTGTATAACTTTTCTTTTCCATGTAAATATAATCTCAACATACACAGCACTTTGTGTGGAAAAGGCGTTCTAAAGGTTTTGCTGTGAACAAGAACAAGAAACATCTCAAGATTTATCAGAACTCATAAATCTGGACATGTTTGTGAATGCTGCACCATCCTCCTATTGGTGTAGTGAAGCACAACGAGGAAAATTGTTTTCACTTCTCCTCATTTTTTCACTTTCAATATATGCTAAAATGCACAGCATATATTGAAGGAGAAAAATGCCTTTGCTGATTGTTTTTGTGCTGGAACGTGTCCCTTCTTGCACACAAACAATCTCCACATGACATGGACATCTTTGCACCACGGTGCAAGGGTGCCTGTGTCACCACATGGCTGCAGTCTAAGCAGCTGTGCAGAGTGAAGCACAGACCTGCAACATGTTTATATACATATGTTGCATCCCAGTGCTTCGGAAATACCACAGCATACTGTAGTTAAACAGTTTACAGTGTCATGCTGCAGCACTTCCTTATAATTCTGCACTTATGCATTCACCACACATTACACATGTATTTTAACAGTCAATTATGCACTACACATACATTCATCTAAACTCTCACACACTAGCATATTAGTTTAGCTCTTTCTTTAACCAGAGTAGTTAGTTCTGAAAATAACTTTTTTTTTCTTTTTGTTATTTTGTATTTATGTTTTGTTTTTTAGAACGTTTTTTTTTTTAAAGAGGAGAAAAAATGTTAACATTCAAAAAGAGAACTAAAAACTGGGAGTAGAGGAAAAAGAAAACTAACAATGGTGGTGGTCAGAGGCTCGACACAATCGATCCACCGACTGCTCCCCATATGCAATGAGCCATCCGCATTTTATGCATGTCATGCAGACTTTCACTAATTGGGGACGGATGTCTGGAGGAGCTCGATGGTGTTGCTCCACTTGTACTAGCCACTGCCGATGGATCAGGAGAAGTCTCCCTAAGTCTTCTTAATTCCTTCCAGGCATAGTTCACAGGATGCTTTGTTTGCAAGTGCTTCCGCATACTTGCAGTACCGCATGATTATTTTTTTGTGGGGTCTCCCCTCGAAAGCTTTGCCGTGCAATTGTGGCAAGTCACTTTAGTTGCATTACCTTCTTCAACCCTGGAGGAAATTTGAAAAATTTCCCGACAATACTGCTCTATCTTTCTTCAGGGGGAGGTTCTGCAACACATTCCTGTTCTGATTAATTCTCTGAATCAGAGGAAGGTGGTGGATTTGCAGCCATTCTTCAATCAGGTGAATTTCTTCTCCAATAATGAAAGAGCAGCAGATCTTCTCAGGAGGTCTTTTCCTAAGAAAATTTCTAAGAAGAGTGATTGAAATGGGTGGGGTCCTTCAATAGTTTCAATAGGACGTGTGATGAACCAATCAAATCTCTTTTTTTGAGGTCACATGGAGTGCGCGTAGGATGCGCGTAGGATGCGCGCACTCAGCACACACCCTGCTCGCACCGTGCTCGCGCCCAGCACGACTTCGCGAAATTTTTTGTGTACTTTTTAAGAAAGTTAAAGAATATTTTTTTATAATAACCTTAGATAATGTCTTGTCTTAATATTTTTATTAAATATATAGATATATATACATTTTTCAACATTAAAAAAATCACAGGAGTTGTGCATCCACCGCGTCCGATATGCATATGATGTCACGCGCTACCGCGTGTCCGTCTCGTCGGGTAATACGTACATCTCGCGTATGCGCCAGAAGTCGCGCATAAGTCGCATAACAACCGCATTGGAAAAGTCGTACCCGTCACACAACCTACGGGGATCCTAGACAGCAGCCTTAAAATGGCAGACACGTTTCGTGCAGTAAATAAGCAGGGTGCGCTTTGGGTGCGCGACTCCAAGAAAAAGGAAAAAATAAAATAATTTAAGTATATTATAAACAATATAAAATCATTAAAAACATATTTTTATGTTAAAAAAAATATTTTAAAAATGTGTAATGTAATTAAATTTTTTTTTTTTTAAAGTAGTTTAAAAATATAAAAAGAAACTATAAATATATTTAAAAATGATCATTTGAAAACCCTTTGAAATTCACTGAAAAAACCATAGGTTTCACAAATGTTATAGTTTGGAATCGCATTTAAAAAACCTTACAAATTCACTGAAAAAACCATAGGTTTGGGGGGGGGGGGTGTTACGGTTAGCTAGACATTTCACTCGTATAAAACCATTGAAATTCCCCCGTTATAGTTAATTGTACTAACTATAACTCGCGCGCCCGCAATCCACTGCTGATGATGTCACATATTACATCACTCATGACATGGTCAGTGACATCACTGATGACATCTCAAATAACATCACTGATTACATTATCCAGTGACTGTGTGTTTCTGTAAAGTTTAAATATGTTTATTATATATAGGAAAAGTCGTATTGAAGAATAAGTGGGTGTATAAGTGTCTGAATGGATAATTTACTAGGTGCGTGACAGACTCTATAAGTGAGTAATTGGTGTGTAAGTGGCTCCATGCGTTTGCGAATAGCTACATGAGTGTCTGTATGGGTTATTGATTGGTTGCCTGAGTATCTGCATGAGTGTTTGTGTGGGTGGGATATATGTGACTCTGTGCATAGATGTGTGAGTGGGTGATGCACTGGGGGCATGATTTCAAGAGTGCATCTGTGATGGACTGTATGGGTGGGGGAGTGTGTGTATAGGTGTTTTGGTGAGTGAATGTATATCTCAGTGGTACATGTGTACCACTGAGATATACAACTATATACTAGATAATATATACAACTAATCTGCAGTACAACTAACTATAACAGGGAATTTCAATGGTTTTATACGAGTGAAATGTCCAGCTAACTATAACACCCCTAAAACCTATGTTTTTTCTGTGAATATATATATATATATATATATATATATATACAAACAAAATTTCTGATGTTCCAGAAAAAAGCTAGGACACCTTGGAAGTTGAAGTGTATGACTTTTATTGATGCACCAGCAACGTGGATCAGCTTACGTCTCGCTAAAGGCTAAGCAGTAACAACATATTTTTATCAGAAGCACCAAACATAATTATAGGACAAATACAAAAGTGAAAGTTAACACAACACTTGGCGGCCATCTTAACACTGTCAATCAGTATGTAGAAATGTGCATCTTTTCAACAAAAAATAATCCTATAGACGAATCCAGTAGTTATTTACCTAACATAATTCATACAACAAATTATTTATATAAATTCATTTTACCGTGTACATTCCTGAGCTAGATATTGAAACACCCACACTAGTAGAGCACCTGGATCAGCATATTGCAAGTGTACATAGGTCTGACTTTTGAGTACATAAGTACCATCGATACATAGTAAATAATTGCAAACAATGTTGTGGAAATGTCGGACAACAGGGTAGTGTCAGTTACTATGGCATATAGCCCATACATGTTCAAGTACACGTTTTTGGCACAGTGAATGGTGCTGCCTATATAGTTATTAATTCAAGGGCAGATCAGTACTTATATGCAGTATGTCCTGTTACAGGTAAGAGCTTTCTTAATCATAATCGCAGCGCTCTCTGCTAGATATGACAAATGTTGTACAATCAATGCTATTACTGCAGGCTTTACACTTCTTGCAGCAACCGAACCCCGGGCGGCTACTACTCATTGATCCACTGTTTTGGGTCACATGATTAGGATTTAGTTCATCTCTGAGTGATCAATTTCCTTGAAAGGTAATTTGGGGGCAACTATTGAGATGTTTTCGAAGATTGGTATCAGTTAATAGGACATGCCAGTGTTTCTTAAGTATCTGGTAGACATCTTGTGCTTGTCCTGAATAGGTGGTGATAAATATAGATTCTCTGTACTAGTTTGACGGTTTACCGGATGTAACAGCTGTGTACGATGTAACTGACTCAACTCTGTTGCATGCCTCAGATATAGTTCTAGAACCATACCCTCTCTCTTTAAAGCGTTGGGACATTACTTCCTTCTCTTTCAGGTAGCTACTTTCGGAGATGCAATTGCGCTTAGCGCATAGCAACTCACCATACGGAATACAGTATACCAATTTTCGAGGATGGGCGCTCGAGGCACTCAAGATACAGATCCCTGCAGTTATTTGACGGAACAATTGTGTCTGTATAGTATTGTCAACAATTTCACCCAAAACATCCAAAAACTCAATTCTATATGTTCAGTCAGAGCCAGATTAAAAGTGTTGTCATTAAGTTTACTGACAAAGCTCTTGACTGAGTCAATATCACCATTCCAGATGATAAAGATCTCATCTATATAGCACAGCCACAGGACACTCCGGTCATATTCCGCGATCTGTGAGACCACCTGCTCCTCCCACCAGCCCATTACCAAGTTGGCATTGCTGGAGGCGAACCAGGTTCCCATCGCTGTGCCCTGTGACTGGCGATAGATGACATCATCAAATAGAAAAAAATTGTTGTTCACGCAAAACGCTATCATTGCTAGAATAATTTCAGATTGTGACCATAAGGAGATAGAGTGAGTTTTCAAGTAGTGTCTAATGGCTTGCAAACCTGTGTCATCTTGGATACAAGTGTATAAACTACACACATCAAGGGTAACAACTATGTAATTCGGTGCCCAATAGATCCCATCACTGACAGAAAATGTGTTGTGGCCCTCAGGTATTCTGGCAAGCTAACCACAAATTGTCGTGGGTAATGATCAATAAACTCTGAAGTATTCTCTAGTAATGACCCAATGGAAGAAACAATAGGCCTCCCCAGAGGATTGACTGGATCCTTATGTAGTTTAGGCAGTAGATAGAGTATGTTAAGATAATTATATTCCTCCCATTCCATTAATCCCCGCTCTCTCCAGTCTACCAGCAACTCCTGGAATGGGAAGAATATAATGGAAAGGGGCGACCACTCGGTCCCCCCGAACGTATGGTGGAGTACCCCGATCCCCCCGGGAAGCCATCTTGGGCGGGAGGCGAGTCTCGGCTGGTATGCCCGAAGCGGCGTAGCCGGGGCGCGCTTTTTCCCGCCCTAGAGTGGGTTGTCCTAGACACTGAAGCCGCCAGCCACGCCCCCGGAGGCGGGCGGAGGCGGGTTTACGCCCGCCAGAAGAAGGATAAAAGGAGCAACAAGCCAATGAAGCATCCTCTTGTTCCTGTGCTCTGAAGCTGCACCTCCCCGCTGCACGTGAGCTCGAGACGGAACGAAGAGCAATTTTGAGCGTTGTAATTTTGTCCTTGTTCTTTCAGATATCTTCATTGGAGAATGCCGGGCAAGAAGGTCGGAAAGCGGGTCGGTACCGATCAGATGCTCCGCATGCTCGTAAAGGATATGGCCGAGATGAAGAAGCAGATGGCGGCAATGAACGGGGCAGGAGGCCCGAAACGCATCGTCGGGCCAGCATTGCCGGGTGTAGTCCCCAGCGGTAGAGGTAAGAGGTCCAAGAGGGGGGCACCTGGGGGAGAGGCCCCGGTTCCCGATACACCGATTGAGGAGCCATTCTCGGTTCCGAAGGAGGGGCAACCGATCCCCGTCGTAGTTACCCCTGTGAACAAGGGGGATATGCCTTCCGAGTTGGCTGCACAACTGGCAGCGTGGTTGGGGAAAGATTGTGAGGGCACCACGGCAGATGACGCCAGGGCAGTAATGAGGCAACTGCGCGAATCTAGAGAGGCTGCGAAGGCATCATCTTCTGTTCCCCCACAGGCTCCGGTGGGTGAAACCGCAGCGGGCACGAGTTCGGCAGCGACCACAACTTCTAATTTAGGTAAGCGGCTACTGCCGATTGTGGGGGAGGGGTCTGTACCCTCACGGAGGGAGAAAGTAGCCCAGCATATTCCAATTGAAGTCAAGGAAAAGATTTGGGCTGATAAGTATGTAAACATGTTTTCTTTGCTTACCGATCACTACGAGATCGAGCATGTGAAGGGTCAAAAAGAGTTTCTGCACCCGAGTGTTTGGCGCGCAAAGATGGCCGCCTTTAAGGTCGATGAGAACATAGGTACCTGGGGCAGAGCGTTTGGCATATTCACTTCAATTATGGGGGAACGAAGGCCCGAGTTGTTGACTGAGTTGCCCATATATCAGACACGTATCATGGAGTATTCTCAATCATATGAGGGCAATCAGTGGTTTTACTATGATAATGTTTTTCGTAAGGCCAAGGAGCACGACCCAGCTTTGACCTGGGATTGTTACGACTCCATTTCTTGGCAAAAAATGGAGAATTCAGGCATGTTAAAGACACCATTGTCGGGGGGTGGCGGGGGTGAGTTTTCCAGCCATTCGTCTGGGACGCCCTTTCGGACGGGGGCAGGTAATGAGCATCACTCGAAGCCGAGTGGCAACGCAGGTAAAAAGGGGATCTGTTGGAATTTTAATAGGGGAAAATGTACAAGGCCCCAGGGGTCATGCAAGTTTAGGCACGAGTGTGGGGGGTGTGGACAGTCCTCGCATCCTGAGACCATGTGCAGAGCCAAAACGGGTGATAACGGTGGTAGGGGAAGCGCCAAACAGGTCTGAAATAGTCCGAGGGGCGCCTTTACCTACCCCGGTTGATACCAAGGCAATGATTCCTTGGCTCAATGAATACCCGGATCATGTCTCCGCTGGGGTGTTGCGAGACGGGTTTTCGTATGGTTTCCGCATTCCAGTGGGGAATTTTCAGGGTAAGGCACGTTGTAAGAACCAACTGTCGGTCCTGCAAAATATGGCGGTGGTACAGGTAAAGATTGGGAAAGAGGTGACACGAGGGCTGGTTGCCGGACCATTCGATATACCACCGGTTGCTAACTTTGTTTGTTCCCCCTTAGGTGTGGTCCCAAAGAAGGACCCGGGTGAGTTTAGACTAATACATAATTTGTCAGCCCCACGAGGTCTTTCCGTGAATGATGCGATAGACCCAGAAGTGTGTTCGGTGCGGTACGCATCTTTCGATGAGGCTGTCGCCATGTTGAATCGCCTGGGGCCCGGAGCGCTGATGGCAAAATCAGACATCGAGTCAGCGTTCCGGTTGCTCCCGGTACACCCAGACGATCAGCGTCTCCTTGGTTTTATGTTTCAGGGTCGCTATTACATGGACAAATGTATGCCAATGGGATGCTCCATATCTTGTGCTTATTTTGAAAAATTCAGTTGTTTTCTGCAATGGGTATTCATGAGAAAGACGGGTTTCCAGCATGTTATGCATTATCTTGACGATTTTCTGTTCCTGGGGCCAGCTGGCGGTCCAGAATGTGCACAGGCTTTAAAGGAATTTTGTGTCCTAATGAGTCAGTTTGGTGTGCCATTGGCACCAGGTAAGACTGTGGGGCCAGCAACTTCGCTCGAGTTCCTTGGAATAGAGCTCGATTCAGAAGAAGGTTGTTTTCGGCTACCCAAGGAAAAGGTGGGGAAATTCAGGGCCTCCCTTGAAACATGTATTCGGGAGACTAAGGTGAACTTGCATCAATTGCAGCAAACTGTGGGTCAGTTGAATTTTGCCCTTAGAGTGATACCAATGGCCCGCCCCTTTTCCCGCTCGATTGCACAAGCCATGGTCGGTCTTAAAGAAGGACACCACCGCACGAGGCTATCGGCAGAGATTCGCCAGGACATGCGCATTTGGTTAGCATTCCTGGCGGATTTCAATGGTCGAATTGTCTGGAACAAGCCGGCGGTGTCCTCCGAGGAGCTGGGGCTGTGGACAGATTCGGCGGGGAATATAGGTTTTGGCGCCATATTCGGTAATCAATGGTCGGCTCAAAAATGGCCGTCATGGTGGCACGAGTCCGGGCTGACGAGTAACATTGCTTTTCTTGAACTTTTCCCTATTTTGGTGGCCCTGAAAACATGGCCGGAGGGGTTCCGGGATCACTCTGTGGTGTTCTGGTCTGATAACATGACCGTGGTTGAGTGTATCAATAGTCAGGCAGCACGATGCAAGTGGATTCTGAGATTGCTCAAAGAAATTGTGTTATTGTGTATGCAATTGAATGTGCTCTTTAGGGCAAGACATGTGCCGGGGGTACTGAACCAAGCGGCTGATGCGCTTTCTCGTTTCCGTATGCAGGCCTTCTGGGGTTTTCTGCCCACAGCGGACCCGGTGGCGGCACCCTTTCCCGAAGCTCTCTGGTCTCTCGGTGCCCCGAACTACAAAACCTGGTGGGAGAGAGTTTAGCACCCAGGACAAGAAAGGCATATGAAGGGGCGTTCCGTTCCTATTGGTCCTTTTTGGGTGCTGCTAGAGGGGAGTTTTGGGGCCAGGAAGAGTTTGTGGTAAAATTTTTGCTGTCTTTACATCAGGCAGGCAAGTCAGTAGCTACGGCCCAGAGGCATCGGGCCGCCATTTCCTTTATGGCAAGGGCTCATGGGATCCAGGACCCGACAGCGTCTTTAGTTGTGCAGAAAGCGCTACGTGGGTGGCAACGCCTTGAGGGTCGCAGAGTAGATGAGAGGCACCCGATAGGTCTGGATAGGTTGGCTCTGTTATTATCCGTACTCCCTGTGACATGTTCATCTCAATATGAAACAGTGTTATTCCAGGCCGCTTTTGCCTTAGCATTTCATGGGGCGATGCGGGTAAGCGAACTGGTGGCGAAGAACAAGCGGGATACGGTGGGAGGACTGTGCCGAGAGCACATTCAGGTTAAGGGGGAGACGATGATTGTCTCGTTTGTCAGGTCCAAGGCCGATCAGGGTGCGATTGGGGATTGCGTAGTCATACATCGGATTCCCGGATCTCCCATGTGCCCTGTGGTTTGCGTAGAGGAATATTTAGCGCAGAGGGCGGCATCATGGGGGGGGACCTTGTTGAGACACGCTGATGCCACCCCACTGACGAGGTTTCAGTTTCAGCGGGTGCTTACAATGGCAATTTCGGCCGCGGGCTTGAACCCCGGCGAGTTTGGGACCCATTCCTTTCGGATAGGGGCTGCTACTGAGGCTACAGCCAGGGGTCTGAGTGTGGAAAAAGTGAAACGATTGGGGCGTTGGTCCTCGAATTGTTACAAAAGGTATGTGCGGTTGCACATGTTGTGAAGCTGCTATCATGTACTCACGCTTCTTGTTTTTGTTTGGTTTTCAGTTTCGCAAGCTTACGAGGCGGGGCGAACTGTGCGGTCGACCCGACACCTGGGAACCAGCGGTCAAACATCGCCGGCTGCGGAAAAAGTGGTGTGGGTCGTGGGCCACTCATACGTGAGGCGTGCCGCGGACGTATTCAAAGCAGGTGACATGATTCACGTGGCTGGGGAATACGGGTACAGGGTGACCTTCTACGGAAGGGGCGGGCTCTGTATTGACCAGTTTCAACCTTTTGTCGAGGGTTTGTTAGGGCGGACAAGGTCACCGCCATCTATAATCATAGTCCATCTTGGGGGCAACGATTTGGTGACCACTGGTAGACGACTTCTTCTCGAGGCGATACTTTCCACAGTAAGTTGGTTGGCGAGAAGGGTTCCAGGGTGCACAATTGCATGGTCCCATATGATTCCACGTAAGGGTGGCCGGGGGCGAATTCGGTGTCTGCTATAAATCATTCGGTAAAGAAAGTCAATAACAAATTGAGTAGATTGTTTCGTTCAAATGCATTGCATTCTATTCCTCATGGTTGTATCAAGGGGGACAATATGTATTTGGAGGATGGGGTCCATTTGTCCCGGGTGGGGAATGTGTTACTCATAGGAGACCTCATAGCTTGGTTAAAGAGTTTACAGCATGACCTTTAGGCAGGAGTTTTGTGGGGGGTCCGGATAGCCGGTCAACTATCCGGCCTGTGGCGGTAAGGTCATGATCGGTGAGCAGTAATTGGAAGATCCCTATGGTGGGGGCGTCACCCATTACGGATTGGAGCGCCCGGGGGGAGGTGGCCATTGGCCCCTCAACGGGGAGGCGGTCCCTTCTAAGGATGGGACGCCGAAAGGAAAGGGAAGGCGGTCAAGGCCCCTCCCTGGATAGGAGGGGCTACGGTCCCCTCCTGGGAATTTCCCGGGGCCAGGACATCTGCGACGGCAGATGTGGTAAGTTGTGTGGGGTGGGGAGGGGGGTTTACGCTACCTTCTAGACACCTCACACGAGTCCTCGGACGACCATAAAATGGCGTCGAGTTCATTGGGGCCCCCGTCAAGTCAAGGGAAATTGGTATGTGCACATGAGGTACAGCCCTCTGTGCGGTCGCCCCTCGCAAGTGAGGGGGTAATTCTGGTTTAGGGATCTGACACCGGATACGACCTTGCCGTTGGCCCTTAACGTTAGGATGTACAATTTTAAGTTAAAATGTATTTGTAGAATGTTAGTTTCGGCTAGGAGAACCTTTGTATTAGAAATATGTTAAGGTTAGCCAAAACAACGTAATATGGAAATAAAATTGTACATAATATGAAACTGTTATTTTAATGTTTTGATTTTGTTTCATATTTTAATAAATACGGCCGGGAGGGTCACTCCCTCCCGCCTTCCAAAAGTTCAGAACTGTTTCCGGTTTCCCATCCTTGGGGATTGTGTTGAGAGGGGGTGGCGGGTATCTCAGCCATATGGAAAGGGGCGACCACTCGGTCCCCCCGAACGTATGGTGGAGTACCCCGATCCCCCCGGGAAGCCATCTTGGGCGGGAGGCGAGTCTCGGCTGGTATGCCCGAAGCGGCGTAGCCGGGGCGCGCTTTTTCCCGCCCTAGAGTGGGTTGTCCTAGACACTGAAGCTGCCAGCCACGCCCCCGGAGGCGGGCGGAGGCGGGTTTACGCCCGCCGGAAGAAGGATAAAAGGAGCAACAAGCCAATGAAGCATCCTCTTGTTCCTGTGCTCTGAAGCTGCACCTCCCCGCTGCACGTGAGCTCGAGACGGAACGAAGAGCAATTTTGACCCACCCACCAGCCCCTGGAGACAGCAAGTGGTTTTGAAATAAAGTTTTGATGTGGTAACTCGATTTCTTACAGGTTGTTGTGATTAAAGTGTGGTTTTCTATGCAATAAAGTGAATGATTCCTTACAGTATGTTTTTCGAATAAAGTATTTTGCACCAGTGTTGATCAATGATGTTCCGGTAGTCATACTTAAAGCGGTTGTTGTCTTGTTTTTAATTTAGTATTGCTAGTTAATGTCGTATTTATTTTGGTCGGGCGGTAAGGTCATGATCGGTGAGCAGTAATTGGAAGATCCCTATGGTGGGGGCGTCACCCATTACGGATGGGAGCGCCCGGGGGGAGGTGGCCATTGGCCCCTCAACAGGGAGGCGGTCCCTTCTAAGGATGGGACGCCGAAAGGAAAGGGAAGGCGGTCAAGGCCCCTCCCTGGATAGGAGGGGCTACGGTCCCCTCCTGGGAATTTCCCGGGGCCAGGACATCTGCGACGGCAGATGTGGTAAGTTGTGTGGGGTGGGGAGGGGGGTTTACGCTACCTTCTAGACACCTCACACGAGTCCTCGGACGACCATAAAATGGCGTCGAGTTCATTGGGGCCCCCGTCAAGTCAAGGGAAATTGGTATGTGCACATGAGGTACAGCCCTCTGTGCGGTCGCCCCTCGCAAGTGAGGGGGTAATTCTGGTTTAGGGATCTGACACCGGTTACGACCTTGCCGTTGGCCCTTAACGTTAGGATGTACAATTTTAAGTTAAAATGTATTTGTAGAATGTTAGTTTCGGCTAGGAGAACCTTTGTATTAGAAATATGTTAAGGTTAGCCAAAACAACGTAATATGGAAATAAAATTGTACATAATATGAAACTGTTATTTTAATGTTTTGATTTTGTTTCATATTTTAATAAATACGGCCGGGAGTGTCACTCCCTCCCGCCTTCCAAAAGTTCAGAACTGTTTCCGGTTTCCCATCCTTGGGGATTGTGTTGAGAGGGGGTGGCGGGTATCTCAGCCATATTATCTTAAAAGTCTTCTGTTATGACACAGGTGCTCTGCGCTACTAAACGTACTTATTTACAACTTTGCGTTTGCTCTCGTTTTGCGTGATTATGTAAGAGTTTATTTTAGAGAACTTAAGTTAGGCAATGCTAGAGTGACTCTAGTCCTTCCTTTGTCCTGTCACTAAGAGATGGGGTGGATTGATACTTAGGTTTAGTTACCTATTAGTATGAGTTTGTAATTTTTTAGTGGTCTGCATGACGCCCCCTCTGTTACGTCACGTGCTGCTAGTGCTTACCTCAGTCCTTGGAAGAAACTTTTGTAGTTTGTTCAGTGAGTGGTAATAGGCTTAGCACTAGCAGAACATCAGCATCAACCAACCAACAGTTTGGTTTATGCACAAATGTAGGCATGTGTCCTCCATTTATGCATTTTTGGGGACAAAAAGAAGTGGAAATGCTTACTTAATGTACAATTGGCATGCCTGGAATAGGTGGGCTAGGTCAGCAGGTATGTACTACTTAGGCTTAGTTAGTATTCTGGAATCAGAATGGAACACTGGATTAGTGTTGATAAATAATTAATAACTAGTCGGTAGGACCAGGACCATGGCTCTTCTGCTGGCCCCAGTAAGTCTTCCGGTGTTTAATATTAATATTTCTTATTCACTAACTTTTACTGGACCGTTTTTTTTCCGAACTATTGTTTCCGTTCCCTAATGCTATTTTGTACCAACAAAAATCCTTCGATCTAGACTATCCGATTCTATATTCTTGTTATCCCTGCCTCTAACTGCCTCTGCTATGACACACTGTAACACTACTAAGCATGGGCGAATTTAGCGAATCTCACGAATTGCGGATTTTTTTTTGTTGTGTCCGCAAGGGTTTCTGCCAGTTCGCGAGGGTTTTGTACCAGTTCGCAATTGCGAACTTACTTGTCGGCTCGCAACGGTCGCGACTATGTTGTTTCTACGTCTGGTTCATCATCACAGGTTCACAGCACCCTCTGTTTCACCACTGCCACCCTGTTTCAGCCATGCCACCCTCTGGTACATCAATGCCACCCTCTGGTTCATCACTGTAGATTATGGGGGGGAAAGCAAGCACACCTGCCCTGCTTCAACTGACATGAATTAATTTGGGGTTGATTTATTAATGTGTCACTGTTTTAAAATTCCAGTCTGGCACCTGCTTCCATATCTGACTTAATTTGCTTTCTGTTGCAGTGCAATTTTTTTTTCCAGGACCTTTGTGGCCTACTTGTAGCTATTCTATGAGCCTGCTGTGAGGGTCAGAGCAGGGTCATAGAATTGTTGCAACTAGCAACTGAACTCTGGAGGGGCCCCAGTCAGGAAGCACTACAGGGAATGGTTACTAATGATGAGTTTGAACTTTTGCACCTGCTGAGTGCTTTCAGTTTTGCAAAACTCGTTTTTCTGCAGAACAGCAACTGTAATGCCCCAAACAAACATAGGCAACTGAACTCTGGAGGGGCCCCTCAGGAAGTACTACAGTTAATGGTTACTAATGATGAGTGAACTTTTGCACCTGCTGAGTGCTTTCAGTTTTGCAAAACTCGTTTTTCTGCAGAACAGCAACTGTAATGCCCCAAACAAACATACTTGTGAATGTTGATTTCTAATCCAAAAGTGATCCAAAGAAAGTCAAAAGGCCTCAAATTTTCAGAAGGTCTATGCTGCTTGCTAGTGGATTTCTTGTGCAGAATTGCAAATTTTGTAATTTCGCGAGTGCGATATTGTTGCTGCCCGCCGCACCTACATGTTCGCAATTGCGAACTCTCGTGATGCATCGCCAAACTCCCGTGGGATCCCGCATCAAGATCCAAAATGGCGCAGCACTCGCAAAATATCGAGAAAAACAACTCGGCAAACGCTGAATGACGGTAAGTGAACGCCGCACGCCGCAATATTGTATCAATCCGCTGCGTGCGAATTTGCTGATTTTCTGTAAATTCGCGAGAGTTCGCGGATTGCGAATTTACCAAAAATCCGCAAAATCCGCGAGCGGAACGGATTTTACGCCCATGCTTAAACACTACTATTACTCTGTCTGTATCTAAGCTTACCCAGTTATCCACTCTTTATTTAAAAGGTTTTAAATAAAACTCAGATTCACCAGTAACTCTAGCCATTAAGTCCAGGGCTTTGGGTTGTCCTCTTGTACTCCTTCTGGTCTTCTTAATCTTGATGCTTTATTAATCTTGAGGCTTTTCGACAATTCCCACCGACAAAATGCCCAACCAGATTTGACTATTTTGATAGGATAGGACATACTTTTTAAAATATAGTTTCTGTTAGAAACTTGTTTTTACCGGGAAGCTGCCAGAAAGCATTCGCATTCTTATTTGCGCTGCACGCCTCCCACTCCGACCCCGGTCCACCGCAGCTGAGGCTGTTTGAGTGGAGGGCGGACCAGACAGAGCGAGACACACCCCCCTGACACCGCCTTCCAGAAACAAACAAATAAGGTCATTAGCCTCACGACGAGCGATAGAAACAGAGGTGAGTCGTGCTTGTGCGGGCTGTACCCTTGTGATTGTATGTTTGCTGCACATTTCTAAAATAAACTTTCTGTTAGAAACTTGTTTTTACCGTGAAGCTGCCAGAAAGCCTTTGCATTCTTATTTACGCTGAACGCCTCCCACTCCGACCCCGGTCCACCGCAGCTGAGGCTGTTTGAGTGGAGAGCGGACCGGGCAGAGCGAGACACCCCCTTCCAGAAACAAACACATAAGGTCATTAGCCTCACGACGCGCAATAGAAACGGATGTGAGTCGTGCTTGTGTGGGCTGTACCCTTGTGATTGTATGTTTGCTGCACATTTTTAAAATATACTTTCTGTTAGAAACTTGTTTTTGCCATGAAACTGCCAGAAAGCCTTCGCATTCTTATTTGCGCCGCACGCCTCCCGCTCCGACCCCGGTCCACCGCAGCTGAGGCTGTTTGAGTGGAGGGCGGACCGGGCACAGCGAGACACACCCCACCTGACACCACCTTCCAGAAACAAACACATAAGGTCATTAGCCTCACGACACGCAATAGAAACGGATGTGAGTCGTGCTTGTGCGGGCTGTACCCTTGTGATTGTATGTTTGCTGCACATTTTTAAAATATACTTTCTGTTAGAAATGTGTTTTTACTGTGAAGCTGCCAGAAAGCCCTCGCATTCTTATTTACGCTGCACGCCTCCTGCTCTGACCCCGGTCCAACAGAGCTGAAGATGTTTGAGTGGAGGCCGGACCGGGCAGAGCGAGACACCCTCCCCCTGACACCGCCTCCCTGGTATATTTCAGGAACATGTCAAGACCGCACAGTGGGCGCACCGAAGGCACCCCGAAGGCAAGCCCGTCTGCGCCCGTCCGCGCCGGGACCGGCCCAGGGCCATAACCCTTGCACAAAATGACCAAGACTAGGAGAGGGTGAGATACACCATTGAGGAGCTAATTTCATTAAGGCCCAGTCCCTGTTGTGGTCCGCTCTCGCCTTTATTAGAAACTAATCACTGCTTGAAGTGTCAGCTCAATTTTGAATTTACACATTGTAGCAGTATTTCATCACGATCTCTGCCCGCCACAGCGGAAATAAAACTTGTTAGAGCTGGACTTATCAACGCGTGCTCCACAGACACGGATTTATTACTAGCAATCCCAGAAGGATATGCAATTATCAGAGCAGACAGAAAAAGGAAACGGGGGGGGAATTAGCTATTATTGCCAGAAACGAGCTAAAGATGAAGGGCTGCGATTTAGGTAGCAACCCAGATTGTGAAACCTTGTCGTTTCATATTAAATTAACACAGAACTATACCTTTAATGGCCTTTTGGCATATAGACCGCCCAAATCCAAAATCCCCCTGACACTATCTTTAAACTCATTTCTAGAATTCAGTGTGAGACACCAAGATTTTACCATTCTGGGGGATTTTAACCTCCACCTTGAAAATAACGACAATTCAGGAACAGCACTGCTGACCGATACACTCACTAACCTGGCCCTGGAACAGTTAGTGCATAAGGACACCCACAAAGCAGGGCTTACTCATGACGGAATCTTTACCTCTCACAAAAATATTAAGGTAGTTGATTGTCTCCCCGTCCCCTGGTCAGACCATAAAGCCATAATCTTTTCACTAAAATTAGATAATACAGAAGGGACATTGCCCCCTTCCACACCAGATATACCTACCTCATACTTAGATTGGTCTAGGATAGACACACACAAATTAAAAAGAACATCTTGCATCCACTGCACCAATGCTAGTTCCGGAAAGCAATAGGGCTACTGACCAAATCTCTAAATGGATAACAGCGGCCATAAAAATAGCAATACCATCAAAAAAAGCCACCTTCAGGAAAAAACAGCCATCCCAACCCTGGTTTTAAGAACCTCTTAGGGCTCAGAAACGAAAATGCAGAAAACTTGAAAGGCTATGGAGAGTCAGCTATGACTTAGACAGTAAAATGGAATACAAAGCCTCCCTGAACTTAAAAAAAACTGATCTTTTCAGCAAAGAGCCACTACTTTATTCAGAAAGTAGAGGAGGCAAAACATTCTAGCCGAGAACTTTTCTCTACTGTAAGAAAACGATCTAAAGTAAAAACTGACAACAATATGCCCATCAGCACGGATTTTTGTAACACTCTGGGTCAATTTTTTATTGACAAAGTAACCTCTGTCTATGAATCCTTTAAATCGGCTAAACCACAAGCCCCCACTCTTGAAAACATCGACCAAAGTAAAGAACCGTGCTCTGGCACAGAATCAAAACTACCGTTCAATTTCTGCCCCCAGGGTTAGATCAGGTAGTTATGTCAACGAAATCAGGAGCATTTGTGGACCCATGCCCACCAAAAATATTTCACCTATTTCCGGAGCTTCTTAGTGAGCAACTGGTCAGGCTCATGGGTCACAGAGTGAATTCAGGCATCTACCCAGCCCTCTGAAAATTAACATCAGTTCTACCCCTTCTCAAAAAAAACAACTTAGATACAGCGGAACCTGGCAACTATAGACCAATAGCTAGGATTCCTTTCGGTGCCAAGGTCCTTGAGAAATTGCTGAACAAACAGTTTGTCCAATTTATTGCTGAAGTGGATATCCTTGACCCTTCTCAGTACGGCTTCCGCGAGGGGCACAGTACTGAAACAGTCTTACTGATGGCAGTGTAAGAACTCAGGAGTGTACTGGATGCTGGGGGGAAGGCCGCCTTGATCGTACTGGATCTCTCGGCGGCCTTCGATACGGTAAACCATGCTACACTCCTGGATCGACTGGCAACAGCGGGGGTCCACCGAGATGCAAGAAAACTACTGGCATCAGTTCTGAATAATAGGACATTCACAGTGGAACTGGGAGAGGTTAAATCTAAACCTTTCAGCTCCCCGTGTGGGGTCCCACAGGGGTCATCGCTGAGCCCAACTGTTTTTAATCTATATGTAACGCCGCGAGCTTGAATCATTAGAGCATGTGGTTTCCTTCATGTGTCGCAGGTGACTTACAAATTGTGGTCTCAATTACAGATGACACCTCAGATACCACAGACAAGTTTAAGAACTGCATGAAGCAGGTCAGCTTGTGGATGGAGAGAAACTGCTTAAAACTTAATGGGGACAAAAGCGAAGTTATGCTACTGGGAACAAATGCTGAAATCTGATCCCCAGATTGGTGGCCGGCCAATCTCAGTAACTGTCCATCACCGGTTGATAAAGTCAAAAATCTAGGTATCATGCTAGACAATAGACTCACTTTCGATGCCCAAGCCAACAAATTAGTAGCCACTATGTGGTTTATTCTAAAAACGATCAGGAAACTACTGCCTTACATACCTATGGATTCCCGTAAAATGGTGGTTACCACATTAGCTCTGTCAAGACTTGATCACAGGAATGTGTTATATGCTGGAATGCAGACCCAACACCTGGCCAAACTACAACGTTTGCAAAACTCAGCAGCAAGGTTAATACTAAATATCTAAGATCAGAACATATATCTCATCATTTGGTCACTTTACCCTGGCTCCCCTTGGCAAAACGAATCAAGTTCAAATCTTTGTGTCTAACATACAAGGCGCTCAAGGGCTCGGGATCACTGTTCCTTAGAACTCATCTCAAGCCATACGTTGCCAAAAGAGAACTACGTTCCAGCCAGGCAAAATTGATACAGGTTCCCCGGTTCAAACAAGCCAGGTGTGGAGGTAGAAGCTTCCTACTGCATGCAGCCAAGGCTGGTAACCGACTCCCTCTCGCTATCAAAAACAGCACCTCCCTGTTGTCATTTAGGAAATCAGTAAAAACATGGCTGTTCAACTCCTGATAGACTTACCGTCGCTAGCTTCACTTGGTCACGCGTCTTTTTTTGCCAGCGCCAAGACGCCATGGGCATATGTGCGCTTTATAAAACCACAAATCAAATCAAATCAAATACTACTACTGTCGTAGGGATTTGGCACATACAGAACTTTGCACAAGAAAGTAGGATGTTGGTGATGAGAGGTTGGACCTTCCTCACACCTCAATCAGAACCCACCACAATCCCCTGCGGCACTAGTTATAGTACTGTCTCATAACTTATTAGCTCTCTGAACCCCCCACCCAAGATACCCAATGAGTAGACAACCCAGAACATAACACTCCCAAACTCTCAGTCATTGAAGCAATGCACATGCACACACCCTTCCTTTCACTCGCTCACTCGTGTAAGTTCATCCACACCAAATGCCACGAGTCTATGTTAGTTCAAATCTTCTATTTGCAACTGACAAGCTCTGTATGTTGTTCTATAATGCAGCACCAACAGCAAAATACATAAGATTAAAACAATACACATTGTTACACTTACAACAACTACAAGTCCATCGAACGAAGGGGGAAAATGCGAAATCATGCCTAATAATAACTGAACAGTGGTGGAAGTACCACCATCCCCTTGTTAGCAATATAGTTTATATAAAATTATTAAAGAAGATCTGAGCGAATTCTGGGGACCCCTCACCTTAGAAGAACCTAGTACTGGTTACATCACAAGCTCTGCAAAGCTCTGGTTCGTAGAAGGGAATCTTCCGTCTGTTATGAGAAAAATGGTGCACGTTAGTATATTGCAAGCATCTCTCAGTCGTGCCAAAAAGTGTCGCATTTTTATGGATAAACAAGAGAGACTAACACCAGAACTCCATAACAAAGTGGCTTGTTTTGGTTGACCTTGTACGCAGCGCTTAGACAGTAGCAGTATGAGCTCATGTGTGCTCAAAGGCGTCTGCGAGGTAACGTGTGCAAAAATAAAAAACACAAACGTAAAATAGTTGTACGGCTCGGGCTAACTAAGCAAAGAATAGAATGACCCTAGGGACCATATAACTACTAGTGTCTACTCTACTACTACCTGATTTGTACTTGTGAAGTATGTTGTATATGTATGTATTACTATTAACTCATTTTTCAACCTTGTTACTGAAAAATAGGGGGAGGTGTATTTGCCACCTAAAAAATGTGTAATGTTTTTTCAAGGCACACTACTGACCACCAGTGCCGGGGCCAGCGGCAAAGGCGACACGGCTGGAGAGGATGCGGCAGTTGCAGGGGGAGTTGCAGGGTGTGAGCCAGCAGCAGTGGAGGGTGGTGGTAAGTTAGATTCCTAATCCTTACTTGTTTACATTACACTCACTGCAAGGGTGTACTGTATACTGTACTGTTGAGACTTACTAAGTAAAAAGTTGTTGTGAACAGTTGAAGACACCATTTACTTGGCATTAGTAAAAGCGTTAGCGGCGGGCGTGTTGTAACCAATGGCCTCTTCTGATTTCAACTCAGCTGTGAAAGTTTTATGGAGAAGACTAAAAGTCAGATCAGATGACCTTGATGAATGGGTTGAAAGAAAAGGGAAAGAAGGGCGGAAGGGAGAAGGACGGGTGAGATTTGATATTGATGACTGACAGAGAAAGATACGTGGGATGTATGCATGCATAGGTGGCATGGTTGGTTAAATGCCTGAAACTCCCACAAATGTTAAAGGCCAAGGAAGTAGGAGGATAGATACATACCACAAATGTTATGTACTGTGCTTGCTAGTGCTACCGTGCCACTATGTGTAGAGTTAATTTGTCTTACTGCTTTGATAAGAGTATATTTACAATAGTCTTGTTTTTTCTTTTTGATATATAGCTACTCCTTCCAAGGGAAAACCTGACAGGAAGGAGTTGGCCACCAAGGCCCGGCGCCGGAAGCTGGAGGCCATACAGCCGAATACCGTCGGCAGGTGGTTCTGAAAGAGGAGGAGGAGGAGGCGGCAGCAGCTGCAGCCTTCTCTAATGCCCTGGGACCCAGCCACCGCCCTCCAATTTTACAGCGCCACTGTCTGGCAGCCGCCCGCCGCCGCTCCTCCTTTAATATCACTGTTGCCCCCCACTGTGGATGCAACTGCCGCGCTTTGAAGCACTGTGTTGCCCTTCTAGAGGAGCAAGTAGGGGTTCTCCAGAGTCGAGCCCGCCGATAAAAGACCCTGTTCATTGCCCCTTTTTTATTTATTATTTCGGTGTGTGGAAATTGGGCGTTGGGGTTTTGGACTATTAGCCATTATGTTGGACTTTTTCTTTACGGACATTGGTTGGGGTTAGGGAGAGTGGTGGGTCAGGTTTTTTTTACATAGTTTTTTTTTGTTAGGGTATTAAATTAAATATTTCTGCTTTACTTACGATGTTGTTAATGTTTTGTGGGTGGGGTTACTGTTTTACTAAACACTGTTTCCTTGCTGGTGCAGGGCCGCCCACAGTTATTTCATTGTGTACTATATGTAATAATCTACACACTAAAAGTAACACAAGGCAATTTTTCCCTTCTTGAAACTATTTTTAATGAGAAATTTGTACTTCTACTGCAGCCCGATACATTGCTTTTGAATATAGGAAGGGGACTCAATCTGTACACTGCACACTGCGTAGGACAACAACACCATGATGATGATGGCGAGAGAGACGGCCCCTTCACTTAAGATGTGAAGGAACAGTTAATGAATGGCATGCATTTGACACTGACTCTGAGTGATTGGTGTTTGTGTTTTTGTTGTTTGGTATGCATGAAGTGAAGTCAAAGTGTACTAGTATTACTCTACACAGTTACAGAATGCATAGACTAGAAGAGACTGACAGCACTAGTAGGACAAGTCACTCAGTGAGGGGTGCCGCATCTATATGTTTGTGTCTTACAAAGTAAGCCAATTATTTAAATCAAACACTGGCTGTGGGCAAATGTCAATCTGAGGAGTTTTTTTCATCCAAATCATCATTTACAGAAGTTTGAGATCGTGAGCTTCACCACACTTCCGCTGGATGTCGATGGCGCGTCCAAAATGACGCGTTCGTGACATCACACTCTCTCTTGTGGTGGAGAATGACGTGTTTGCGATCTCAGACTCTCGCGGGGTCTGATGGCGAGGCGAATGACGTGAGATAGCGCGACCGGCTACCAACATCTTGTGGAGCACGCGAACGGATCGAAAAACTCGTCGGCGAACGCGGGGATCCCGGTAAGGCGATCGTGCACGCAAGAATACATTTTCAAAACGCAAACATCAAAAAACATCTCCACTATGCTGCAAATTGTGGACATTTTTTCATTTTCACGCTCTCCGCAGAACGCAAAAATGTCAAAATATCGCAAATTCCGCGAGTGGAATGGAATTTGACGCGCACACCTAATTATATGTTAGCATCTTAGCATGATCAAATGGAAAGTAATGATGATATGATTTCCAATGTACAAGGGTTTGACATTGATGTGAATGTGAATCCAGGTAGTGGGTTCAAACCTAAGTCGGTATTTTTACTAGGGGTGGGTGGAATTTGCGACATTGACTTTCGCAAACTATCGCGAAATTGCGCAAAATCTCCACGAGCATGCGGAGAAGATGCAGAGATAACTTTTCCCGCCCGTTCGCGATGAGTTTTTGCATGCTTGCGGGGAAATGTACCTCTAACTTGCCCATGCGCCCCTAATGGGCGCGGCCATCTTGCTTGCGATGCTTATTTCCTCTTCCGGGTCGAATGACGTATTCGCAATCGCAAACTCACGCGGGGTAGCGCAGCCGATTACCAACAATCCAACATCTTGTGGTGCACGCGAACGGGTAGGATAACTCGTCAGTGAACCCAGGGGACCCGGTAAGTTGCTACCGCGTGAGCAAGAACACATTTTTAAAACGCAAACAAGAAAAAACTTCTGTTTCGCGGCAGATTGCGAAAGTTTTGACATTTTCACGCTCTCCGCGGAACGCAAACATGTCAAAATATCGCAAATTCGAGCATAACAATTTACCGCCCAGGCCAAATTTTTACCTCAGATTGAATGTGATGATTTTGAGGTGTTTGAGAGTGGAGTTTTGGCTGATTTTAAGAAAATTCAACACAAAAAGACACCCCTTTGGCAAGAAGAATCTTAGTTTAGAGCACATTGTGGCACTTGAGAATCTTAAATCTGATACCACTATCGTAATTCGCCAGTCTGATAAAGGCGGGAACGTTGTGGTACTTGATGGATGTTCGTAGGCAATTGACTGATATAACTTGTTATTGCATTTCAGATAGGTATGCCATATTGAACTCTAATGCAAAATATGGAGAGTTGCTGGTAGACTGGAGAGAGCAGGGATTATTGGAATGGTAGGAAAATAATTATCTTAAATGCCACCATCCACGTGTCCCCATACTCTATCTACTGCCTAAACTACATAAGGATCCTGTCAACCCTCCAGGGAGGCCTATTGTTTCTTCCATTGAGTCATTACTAGAGAATACTTCACAGTTTATTGATCATTACCTACGACCATTTGTGGTTAGCTTGCCAGCCTACCTGAGGGACACAACACATTTTCTGTCATTGATGGGATCTATTGGGAACCGAATTACATCCTGGTTACCCTTGATGTGTGTAGTTTACACACTTGTATCCAACATGACATGGGTTTGCAAGCCATTAGACACTTCTTGAAAACTCTCTCTATCTCCTTATGGTCACATTCTAAAATGATTCTAGCAATGATAGAGTTTTGCTTGAAAAACTTTTTTTTTCTATTTGATTATGTCATATATCGCCAGTCACAGGGCAAGGCAATGGGACCCTACTTCACCCCCAGCTATGCTAACTTGGTAATTGGCTGGTGGGAGGAGCAGGTGGTCTCGCAGATCGCAGAATTTGACCGATGTGTCCTGTGGCTGCGCTATATAGATGACATCTTTATCATCTGGAATGGAGATATTGACTCAGTCAAGAGCTTTGTCAGTAAATTTAATGACAACACATTTAATCTTGCTCTGTCTGAACACATAAGCGAAACTAGAATTGAGTTTTTGGATGTTTTGGTTGAAATTGTTAATAATACTATACAGACACAATTGTTCCATAAAACAACTGCAGGGAACAGTATTTTGAGTGCCTCAATTGCCCATCCTCGAAAATTGGTATACAGTATTCCGTATGTGAGTTGCTACACGTTAAGCGCAATTGCAGCTCTGAAGTAGCTACCTGAAAGAGAAGGAAGTAATGTCCCAATGCTTTAAAGAGAGAGGGTATAGTCCTAGAACTATATCTGAGGCATGCAACAGAGTTGAGTCAGTAACTCGTACACAGTTGTTATATCCGGTAAACCATCAAACTTGTACAGAGAAGCTGAGATTTATCACTACCTATTCAGGACAAGCACAAGATGTCCGCCAGATACTTAAGAAACACTGGTATGTCCTGTTAATTGATACCAATCTTTGAAAACATCTCAATAGTTGCCCCCAAATTACCTTTCAAGGAAATCAGTCACTCAGAGACCAACTAAGTCCTAATCATGTGAGCCAAAAACAGTGGATCAATGAGTAGTAGCTTCCCGGGGTCCCCTTGCTGCAAGAAGTGTAAAGCCTGCAGTAATAGCATTGATTGTACAATATTTGTCATATCTAGCAGAGAGAGGGAATTTGTGATTAAAAAAGTTCTTACCTGTAACATGACATACTGCATATATGCACTTATCTGCCCTTGCAATAAGGCCTATGTAGGCAGCACCCTTCACTGTGCCAAAAAACGTGTACTTGAACATTTTAGGGCTATATGCCATAATAACAGACATTACCCTGTTGCCCGATATTTCTTTGACCAACATCTACAAGATGAAAAACTTTTAAGAATGGTGGTGATTGATGCCGTTCTTGATAATGTACGGGGTGGGAACAGACAACTTGCATTATGCCAACTGGAGTTGAGATACAATATCGACTTGGAAACCATCACTCCCTTAGGGTTAAACTCAAGTGAGGAATTAGCAGTACACCTTCAACATTAAGTTTAAATGAATTGTGTATGTGCAATGTGATTGTAAATATAGATATGCTGCCGATTCTGTTTCTTAACATATTTTAAATCATTTTTGTAGCTATATTTTTCTTTTTCACATTTTAGGTGTGGTGCACTTGTTTAACTCAGGCCATTTACACACATATTATGTATGGAATCCTTCACCCACTTGGGCAGAATTGTCTACTGGATGCATCTGGCACCGGGACTATTGACTAGCTTTTACCACATTGGCTATATTGTTTGCAATTATTTACTATGTATCGATGGTACTTATATACTCAAAAGTCAGACCTATGTACACTCGCAATATGCTGATCCAGGTGCCCTACTTGTGCGGGTGTTTCAATATCTAGCTCAGGAATGTACATGGTCAAATTAATTTGTATAAATAATTTGTTGTATGAATTATGTTAGGTTAATAACTACTGGATGAACTATCATTCGTCTATATGATTACTTTTTGTTGAAATTACGCACATTTCTTACATACTGATTAACAGTGATAAGATGGCCGCCAAGGGTTGTGTTAACTGTTCACTTCTGGCGCAAGTATTTGTCCTTTCACTATGTTTGGTGCTTCTAATAAAAATGTGTTGTTACTGCTTAGCGCTTACCATGACCAAAGGGTAAGCTAAAAAGCGTTGCTGGTGCAGTCAGTAAAAGTCATACACTGCAAATTCCAAGGTGTCCTTGATTTTTTCTGGGACGTCAGAAATTTTGTTTGCATGTTGCAGGGTTTCCTGTACCCTTGTAGCGACAGAATAATTTGCACTATTTGGACTGGTGGTGACCAATGTCCACCGCCATCTCAATATATGATGATAGGTCCTTTATTTCTGACTTTTTTCTACCTATTGCAGGATTTGCCTATTGGCTTTGGCATGATTCTATGTCTTTTTGCCTCCTTTCGGGCCTAGAGGCCTAAACTAGAGAGACTCCATTTTGTCTCTGCCCTGATTCTCTGAGGCGCTTGTAGGTAAGGGGTGAAGCTTTGGTTATAACTTTTTGTTCGCTCTTTGCTAACTGGAAGGAACTGGCCCTTATCTGAGTAATGTACTTATTTTCTGTGCTTCAGAAGCAAAAGCAGCTGGCCACTGGGGGTGCGTAGGGAGCACAGAGCTTGGTGCAGGAATCTGCTGGGAGACAGGTTGCTGGCTGGAAATTTCCATGAGGAGAGAGCCTTCTATATTATCAAAGAGCAGTGGAGCAGAGTGGTCAGATGGTTTTTGGACAGTTGAAGTCCAGTGCAGTCCAGTTCAGTTGGAAGTCAGATGGAAGAGCTGGAACTGTTGGTTGTTATTGGAGTTACATCTGGAGTTTGTTTTTGGAGCAGTTGGAGAGCAGTTGGAGCCAGTGGAGTGCAGAGGCCATGAGGAACATCAGAAGTTAGCCCGTTGGTGATGGTCATTTGTTGATGACAGAGAGTCCTGATTCAACCAAAGAGGAACAGAGAGTTGGACCCCTTCTTAATAGATTGAGGTGTTCTGAGAATGTTCTAATTATACCTGTTCATAATTAATCACTTTTCTTTCAGCTTCCCATTTGTATGTATGTGTTGGTGATTGCTATTCTATTATTGTGTAATAAAGATTCTTTCTTGTCATTCTATTATTATGTAATAAAGAAAGCCAAGTGTGCATTAGTTCCATGTGTATGTTGTTTCTAAGAAGGAGCCCCAGTGTCTTTTTAGCCAGGTGCGGACGTATAGAAGGATGGGTGATTCCCTTTATACAGGTAACTGATGACGGAAAGGTGCATGACTCATGATTGGAGATAATTGCAGATGGGAGTGATTTGGTTTAACAGTTCTTGCTTGGGAAGGTCGGGCCCCTCTCCAGTGTTTAAGGGAAATCGGCTCTCATCAGGGACACCCAAATTGTAGGGACCGTCGGGAGATGTTAAAGTAATCATCGGGAGACGTTAAAGAGATCGTCGAGTGACGTTAAAGTGATCGTCGGGGGACGTTAAAGTGATCGTCGGAAGACGTTTAAGAGATCGTCGAGTAACGTTAAAGTGATCGTCGGGAGACGTTAAAGAGATCGTCGAGTGACGTTAAAGTGAATGTCGGAAGACGTTAAAGAGATCATCGAGTGACGTTAAAGTGATCGTCGGGAGATGTTAAAGTGATCGTCAAGTGACGTTAAAGTGATCGTCGAGTGACGTTAAAGTGATCGTCGGGAGACGTTAAAGAGATCATCGAGTGAGGTTAAAGTGCAGAGTTGTGAGGTAACTATAAGATATAGTATGGATTTCCCTAGATTCTAGTAGTATTTCTAACTATATAAGCTTGTCTATTGTAATTTTCCCCATTCTCAGGTAGGTATTTTAGGTGTTGTGCTCTGTAGGGCCTGAGAAGGGTGGTGGTACATTTAGGCTGGGTGTGCTATAATTGGTAAGCTGATAACTTAGTCTGAAAATCCGGTCGTTGCAACCCTGAACGAGGACTGCCCTGCATGACAGCCTCTACCTTTACCGGATTCTATTTTATATATATTTATATTCACTGAATAAACCATAGGTTTCACACACGTTATAGTTAAAAATTAGAACTTAAAAAACCATAGAAATTCACTGAAAAAACCATAGGTTTCACATGTGTTATAGTTAGCTGGACATTCTACTCATACAAAACCATTGAAATTACCCTGTTATAGTTAACTATAACTCGCGCACCCGCAATGCACTGCTGATGACGTCACATATTACATCACTCATGACATGGTCAGTGACATCACTCATGACATCACTGATGACACCTCAAATGACATTACTGATAACATCACTGATGACATTATCCAGTAAATGTGTATTTCTGTAAAGTTTCAATATTTTGCGTATAAATCTATGCCAAGGTGTATTGAAGAATGAGTGCATCTACAAGTGCCTGAAGGGATTATTTAGTAGGTGCGTTACTGACTGTATAAGTGAGTGATTGAACGTGTCTTACTGAATGCATGGGTTAGTGACTAAACTGTGTGAAAGTCTGTATTAGTCTCTCAGTTGGTGTGTAAGTGCTGCATGGGTTCGTGAGTAGCTACATGAGTGTGTATATGGGTTATTAGTTTGTTTTTTGAGTATCAGTATGAGTGTCTGTATGGTTCAGTGGGGGATATTACTTAGCATATAGATGCATGAATGAGTGACTCACTGTTTGTATGTGTTTTGAAGACAGCATGTGTGCAGGACTGTATGGGTGGATGAGTGTGTGTATGGGTGTGTTAGTGAGTGAATGACTGTCTCAATAGTGTCTATATGAGTAACTACATATGTTTAAACTAGTATATGTGAGTATTGATGTCTATAGGTGATTATATGTGAGAGTGAGAAATTGGAAGAGTTCCTGTATAAATAAGTATATGTTTCTATAAGTGATAGTTTAAGAGAATAAGTATGTACACGTTTCTAGTGGTGTGTGTATAACTGTATATGTAAATAAATGGATGGTTGATAGTTTATTTGCATGTGTGAGTATGTGTGTGGGTAACTCTATGGATGAGTGTCGGTGTGTAACAGGATGTATAGGTGTATGAGTACATGTCCAGCTAACTATAACGAGTGTGAAACCTATGGTTTTTTCAATGAATTTCTAAGGTTTTTTAAATGCTAATTTTTAACTATAACGTGTGTGAAACCTGTGGTTTTTTTAGTGAATTTCAAAGGTTTTTGTAAATGATAATTTTTAAATGTATGAATTGTTATAATTTTTTTATACTGATTTACTACATTATTTTAAACTATTTATTTTTAGATATTTTATTTTTTAAATTACATTACACATTTTTAATATAAATTGATTTTTTTTTAAATATTGAAATTGTAATATTTATTATTTTATTTAATATTTTTTTAATTTATATATAGCAGTCAATGATATCCTATGGAAGGAAATTCAAGTTACTGGTAGGTGCAGTTACATTTACTTTTCAGGAATAGTAGTGAGCTAGATTGAGGAATTAATTCCTCTTCAATCCTGAGGTCCCTGTGAGTCAACTAGCCTACCAGGTACCCCCAGTATGCACCAGTGTTACAGAGAGTCGTTCAAAGGGCACACCTCCTTTTTACAACACTCTGCAACACAGCTTCGTGGCGCTTACTGGAGATACCTGTTGGACTAGTTGCCCCCTAGGGTACCTCTGGATTGAACAGGAATTAATTCCCCACCTTAAAACGCGCCTCAGGGCATGTTTGCACTCACATCACCTCAAGCCCTGCCCCCTACCTTCACCACTGTGCTAACGCGCCCTGTAGAGTTTTCTAAGTTGGAGGATTAAGTCTCCTTGCATACTGGGGGTCCCTGGGGGCCAACTAGACCACCGGGAACCTCAAGTATGCGCCAGGAGGCTGCGTTGCAGAGACGTGTAATGAGGCCACGCCCCTTTTTACACCTCTCTCAAAAGCAGCCCGCTGGCACGTTTGCAGAGGGGAAAGTAATTCCCCTTGCATACTGAGGGTCCCTGGGGGCCAACTAGCCCACCAGGAATCTCCAGTATACACTAGGGGGCTGCATTGCAGAGAGGTGTAATAAGGCCATGCCCCTTTTTTACACCTCTCTTCAACGCAGCCCCGGGGTGCGTTTGCAGAGGGGGAACTAATTCCCCTTGCATACTGGGGGTCCATGGGGACCAACTAGCCCACCAGGAACCTCCAGTAAGCACCAGGGGGCTGCATTGCAGAAAGGGGTAATGAGGCCACCCTCCTTTTTTACACCTCTCTGCAACGCAGCCCCCTGGTGCATTTGCAGAGGGGGAACCAATTCCCCTTGCATACTGTGGGTCCATGGTGGCCAACTAGCCCACCTGGAACCTACAGTATGCGCCAGGGGGCTGCGTTTCTTTGCCCCAGGGGGTGGTGGTCCCCGGGGCAGTGTGGGGGTGATTGGGGCCCCCCCACACTTCTTTTTCACTATGCCCCCTGGATTTGGTCCCCCTGGGGGGTAATTTGAAAAAAGCAGACCGGGTTTAAAAAAACAAAATGGGGCCTTGGGGGTCCTTGTGGCACCACCTGAGCAGGCCTAGGGGGTCAAGCTGTTTCTACGCTGCCCCCTTTTTGCGTTCTACATGTTTGTTTTTTTGCTTTCTTGTGCCTCGGTCTACCGAGCACAAGATGGCTGCCAATACTCCCTGGTTTGGAGTGTTCACAGCCAATGAGCAGGCAGCTTGTAATCGGAAAGGTACGCGTACGGTACTCGTACCGTACTCGTACATCATGATTTTTGTCCCTAAAAAAATTTGTGGGGCCTTGGGGGTCCTTGTGGGACCCCTGAGCAGGCCTAGGGGGTCAGGGTGTTTCTACCCTGCCCCCATTTTGCGTTCTACGCGTTTGTTTTTCTGCTTTCTTGTGCCTCAGTTGACCGAGGCACAAGATGGCTGCCAACACTTTCTGGTTTGGAGTGTTGACAGACAGTTGACAGCCAATTAGCATTCAGCTTGTGCTCGGGAAGGTACATAGTACAGTAAGCTTACAGTAAGCTTACCGTACTCGTAAGGTACTCGTACGCCGAATTATTGTAAAAAAAAAGAAATTGGGGGGCCTTGGGGGTCCTTGTGGGACCCCCTGAGCAGGCCCAGGGCGTCAGGGTTTTTCTACCCTGCCCCCTTTTTGCGTTCTACACATTTGTTTTTCTGCTTTCTTGTGCCTCAGTCTACCGAGGCACAAGATGGCTGCCAACACTTTCTGGTTTGGAGTGTTGACAGACAGTTGACAGCCAATTAGCATTCAGCTCGTGCTTGGGAAGGTACAGAGTACAGTAAGCTTCCAGTAAGCTTACCGTACTCGTACGGTACTCATACCTGCGATTTTTGTCCAAAAAACTTAATTGGGGGGACCTTGGGGGTCCTTGTGGGACCCCCTGAGCAGGCCTAGGGGGTCAGGGTGTTTCTATCCTGCCCCCTTTTTGTGTTCTACATGTTTTGTTTTTCTGCTTTCTTGTGCCTCAGCCTACCGAGGCACAAGATGGCTGCCAACACTTTATGGTTTAGAGTGTTGACAGACAGTTGACATCCAATTAGCATTTAGCTCGTGCTTGGGAAGGTACAGAGTACAGTAAGCTTACAGTAAGGTTACCGTACTCGTGCGGTACTCGTACAGTGTTTTGCGTGTTTGTTTTTAGCTTTCTTGTGCCACGGTTCTACCGAGGCACAAGATGGCTGCCAACACTTACTGGTTTGAATTGTTGACAGACAGTTGACATCCAATCAGCATGCAGCTCGTGCTCGGGAAGGTACAGAGTACAGTAAGCTTACAGTAAGCTTAACGTAACACCTCCAATATATACTTATGATTTTACTTATGATTTTCTCAGGAACTACTGAACGGATTTACACTATTTAACAAAAAGGCCCATCTGCGAACAGAACTCTACCTTTTTGCCAGGTTTGGTGTAATTCCGTTCAGCCGTTCGGGCTGTAGCCCCGGCTAAAGGTCATATGGAAAATTGCATGGGGAAAACACGTTTTGAGACCCCCCTTTTTTCTCGGCCCCCGCTTCACGAATCACAAATTCAAGGAAGGAGCGGAGCAGGCCATTTTCTTGGAGAAATTCGCGAGGATTCGTCCACCGGCGCCAAAGTTATTCCAAATTAAATGTTGCGGATTTCCTATGGAAGCTAGGTTTTAACTAGGTTTTAACTATAACTACCTACTGGCGGCCACCAGTAGGTAATTTGCATATATATGTGTATATATATATATATATATTCACTGAAAAAACCATAGGTTATAGACCATATATAGTTAGTTGCACTAACTATATATCGCGCACCCGCAATCCACTGCTGATGATGTCACATATTACATCATTCATGACATGGTCAGTGACATCACTGATGACATCACTGATGACATCTCAAATAAAATCACTGATGACATCACTGATGACATTATCCAGTGACTGTATGTTTCTGTAAAGTTAAAATATGTCTTACATATTAAAGAATGAGTGGATGTGTAAGTGTCTGGATGAAGCATTTAGTAGGTGCATGACTGACTGTATGAGAGAGTGATTAAATGAGTCTCACTGAGTGCATGGGTTAGTGACTAAACTGTCTTAATTGTGCATCATTATATCTGTTGTTCTGTAAACTGCTGCATGTGTTGATCAGTAGCTATATGAGTAACTATATGGGTTGTTGATTGGTTGCCCAAGTATTTGTATGGGAGAGAGAGTGTGTGTGTGTGGGTGGTTGGGAGGTGTGTGACTCTGTGCATAGATGTGTCAATAGTTGATTCACTAGATTTATGGATTCAAAACTGCATGTGGAAACAACTGTATGGGTGTTGACTGTGTGCATGGGTGTATTGGTGAGTGAATGTATATCTCAGTGCTACATGTCAAAGTAAGTACATATGTAAAACACAGTACATGTGAGAGTTGTCATATATAAATTACTGTGCATAAGAGCCAGTGAATGTGTGAGTGGCTGTATGGATCATTGTAAACTTGTATCAGGGATTGTATAAGAGAGTAAATATGTGTTAGAATATGTTTGAATAAGTAAGGTGTGTATAACTGTATAGTTGAGGAAATGGAGGTGTGATTGATTTTCTGCATGAGTGACTAGGTGTGTGAGTAACTCCATGGATGAGTGACAGTCTGTGAGTGTCTGTTTACACTGAGTGTATCTAAGGTTATATTAGAGTCTTAAGAGGTTCATCGTATTATCACATGAATGATGTCATCAGTGATGTGATCAGTAATGTCAAATGAGATGTCATCAGTGATGTCATCAGTGATGTCATTTGAGATGTCATCAGTGATGTCATCAGTGCTGTCATTTGAGATGTCATCAGTGATGTCATCAGTGATGTCATTTGAGATGTCATCAGTGATGTCATCAGTGATGTCACTGTCCATGTCATGAATGATGTAATATGTGACATGATCAGCAGTGGATTGCGGGTGCGCGATATATAGTTAGAGCAAGCAACTAACTATATATGCGAATTTCAATGGTTTTGTGTGAGTAAAATAAGGTTTTGTAAATGCTAATCCCTAACTATATATGGTCTATAACCTATGGTTTTTTCAGTGAATTTTCAAGGTTTTGTAAATGCTAATTCCTAACTATATATGGCCTATAACCTATGGTTTTTTCAGTGAATATATATATATATATATTTATATATATATATATATATATTCACTGAAAAAACCCATATGTTTCAGGCCCGTTATAGTTAGAAATTAGCATTTAAAAACCTTAGAAATTCACTGAAAAAACCATAGGTTTCAGGGGTGTTATAGTTAGCTGGACATTTCACTCGAACAAAACCATAGAAACTTCACTGTTATAGTTAGTTCGCCTAACTATAACTCGAACCCCGGCAATGCACTGCTCATGACGTCACATATTACATCATTCATAGCATGGTCAGTGACATCAATGATGACATCACTGATGCCATCATATATTGACTCAATGTTTCTGTAAAGTTTAAATATGTTTTATATATATGCCAAGGTGTATTGAAGAATCAGCGGATGTATAAGTGTCTGGATGAAGGATTTACGAGGTGTGTGACTGATTGTATAAGTCATTGATTAAACGTGTCTTACTGAATGCATGCTTTAGTGACTAAACTGTGTGCATGTCTGCATCAGTGTGTCTGTTGTTGTGTAAGCTAGTACATGGGTTAGTCATTAGCTTCATGACAGTTTATGGGTTATTGATTGTTTGCCTGAGTATTTGTAGCAGTGCATGATTGTGTGTGTGGGTGGGGTGGAGGTGTGTGACTCTGTGCATAGATGTGTGACTAGTTGATTCAATGGGTGTATGGGTTCAAGAGTGCATGTGGAAACAGCTCTATGAATTGGTGAGTGTGTGTATGGGTGTGTTCGTGAGTGAACGGGGATCTCAGTGGCACATGTAAGTAGCTACATATGTAAAAGGCAGTTTATGTGAGTGATGGTGTATATAAATAACTTTATCTGACAGTGAGTGATTACGAGAGTGGCTGTATGAATGAGTGTGTACTTGTATCACTGATTATATAAAAGAGTAAGTATGCACTACTAGCTATATGAATTAGTGAGGTGGTGTGTGTATAACTGTTTAGGTGAGTAAATGGGAGTGTGATTGATTCTTTACATGACTATCTAGGTCTGTGAGAAACTCCATAGATGAGTTGTCCGTATGTGACTGTCTGAAAAGGTGTATGACTACATATGATAGTGTTGTATTGATGAGTGACTGCATGTATGAGTGGTTGTATGGGTAAATGAGTGGATGTGTGTGTAGACCTAGGAATCAGTGAATGGGTATGTAGTAACTGGTATTGGTGTATCTATGGTTTCAAAAATGGTAGTCTGTATTTTAGAATGGGTCTATCAAAGGTTATATTAGGGTGTGAGGAGGTGCATCAGATTATCACGTGGATGATATCATCAGTGATTTCATTTGAGATGTCACCAGTGATGTCATCAGTGATGTCACTGACCATGCCATGAATGCATTGCGGGGGCACAAGTTATAGTTAGCTTGACTAACTATAATGGTGGAATTTCTATGGTTTTGCACGAGTGAAATGTCCAGCTATTTATAACACCCCTGAAACCTATGTTTTTTTCAGTGAATTTATAAGGTTTTTAAATGTTAATTTCTAACTATAACAGGCCTGAAACCCATAGGTTTTTCAGTGAATTTCAAAGGTTTTTTAAATGCTAATTTCTAATTACAATATCCCTATAACCTATAATGTTTTTTAAGTCAATTTTAAAAACACGTTTATACTTTTTATACAAAAAATAAAAACTTAACAGTAGTCTTTTATAATTTATAATTAAGGCTCCTGGTTTTATGGTAATTATTTTTGGGGCATTTTCATCTGTATTTATCCATACTTTAAAAAAATAATTGTAGCTTTATTTACCCATATATATTTTGGGTTTTGAGAAAAAATGAATCTGAAATGAGTATAATTCCACATTTATTTGTCTGATAAATATGCACTCATGGATGAAGGACTGACCGTTTTCAGCATATATAATGCTCTTTAAGGCTCTTTTCTGAAATTCTTTTACTGTTTTAACCCTTTACTTTTAGAACGTGAGACCTATTGTCCTGGTACTCATTGACAGCATTTAGAATTTGCTGAAAAAATAACCCAATTCCCGTTGTTATGCAAATTTTTAATTAAATACAGAGAGGAAAATAAATACTTTTCTGTCTGTATTCATCTGTAAAAATCAGTAAAAACGGATCTCTACTTATTATTTAACAATTTTTTCAACTTAATTAGCAGTAATTAACATATAAGTATGGTAAAAGTATGAGGCAGCACTTATAATACCTGACTTTGAACAACAGCGTTCACAGTTCGATTCCCGACTCCAGTAGCATCTTAGCCCACTGCTATCTTACTGTGTTTAATCTTCCCAACCCGCCGAGCGCGGGCACACCTTTCCGGGGGTAGCTTTATGCTTTACCAATGCTGTCATTTTTTTTATTTAACAGTATAGTGATGACACATATTAGCACTTTTTTTTCTTCTATTGTGAAAAATATTTTTTTATGTCTTCTATTTAGATGTTTTTAATCATGAGAATGCAAATGACGAGGGGTGGGCGGAATTTGAGAAATTGCCTTTCGCAAAATTTCGAGAAATGGCAAAACATCTCAGCGAACACAGGTAATTTCGCATGCTCACGTAGATTTCAGCGGCGGGGCTTCTTTGCGAGTTCACATGCCACTCTTGTGTTTATAAAAGGTCAGAGACCCATCAGAGCAGCAGATGAAGAGAAAGAAGAAGCTACTGGTCACAGGAACTGCACGGGGATTGCGCTCGTGAAAGTCAAGGATGCAAATGCAAAGGCCTCCATCAAGCATCACAGCTAATTTTCAAGAGTAGATATGGGGAGAAAGCACACCTGCCCAGCCTCGACAAAGCTCACAATTTTGTTGCGATGATTAATGAGTTATTAAATATGAGCTTAAACTCGGGCACCTGCTTTATTCATATCTGTAAGTGCTTCCTGTTTAGATTTAATTTTTGTGACAGGAGCATCGTGCTAGAATGAATCCTGCCCAGCATATTTATCCAAGAAGACGCCACCATTTTGTGCGAAACTTCCACTCAACTGGAGTACTTTCTATTGGCTAATCAGTAAGTGCTACCTCGTTGGGTAAATGTATAGTGCTTTTCCCCCACTACAGCTGCATTAAGGGCCAGAAGAGTTGTCTCCACTCTCCAGTGACCATGTGTGTGTAACTTTGCCATCGCGCCGAAGGGCGCCAGGGTCCCTTGAGTGAGCTGTCCATCATAGTGGGTGAAGGGCGGGAAGACGGTGCACACTGCTAGTGTGTGTGGCGGGGCCAAACGGGCAGGGCTTCTGTGCAAGTTCACATGCCTCTCGTGTTTATAAAAGGTCAGAGACCGATCAGAGCAGCAGGTGAGGAGAAAGAAGCTCCTGGGCACAGGAACTGCACGGGGATTGTGCTCGTGAAAGTCAAGGATACAAAGGCCTCCATCAAGCATCACAGCTAATTTTCTAGGGTAGATATGGGGATAAAGCACACCTGCCCAGCTTCGACAAAGCTCATGAATTTTTTGCGATGATTAATGAGTTACTGAATTTGAGCTTAAACTATCCGTAAGTGCTTCCTGTTGAGCTTTAATTTTTGTGACAAGAGCATCCTGAATCCTGAATCCTGCCCTGCATATTTATTCAAGAAGACACCACCATTTTGTGTGATACCTCTACTCAACTGTAATACTTTCTACTGGCTAATCAGTAAGTGCTACCTCGTTGGGTAAATGTATAGTGCTTTTCCCACATTACAGCTGCGTAAAGGGCCAGAAGAGTTGTCTCCAGTGACCATGTGTGTGTAACTTTGCCATTGTGCTGAAGGGCACCAGGGTCCTTTGT
The DNA here is from genome assembly GCF_964263255.1 of Lissotriton vulgaris. Lineage (NCBI taxonomy): Eukaryota > Metazoa > Chordata > Amphibia > Caudata > Salamandridae > Lissotriton > Lissotriton vulgaris. Next base: position 502,681,524 of record NC_141687.1, on the reverse strand, counting down.
GTGAGCTGTCCATCATAGTGGGTAAAGGGCGGGAAGACGGTGCACACTGCTTGTGTGTTGGGCAGGGCCAAACGGGCAGGCTTCTTCTATGCAAGTTCATATGCCTCTCGTGTTTATAAAAGGTCAGAGACCGATCAGAGCAGCAGATGAGGAGAAAGATGCTCCTGGTCATAGGAACTGCACAGGGATTGTGCTCGTGAAAGTCAAGGATACTAAGGCCTCCATCAAGCATCACAGCTAATTTTCATGGGTAGATATGTGGAGAAAGCACACCTGCCCAGCTTCGACCAAGCTCACGATTTTTCTGGGCTTAAACTCGGGCACCTGCTTATTTATATCTGTAAGTGCTTCCTGTTGAACTTTAATTTTTGTGACAGGAGCACTGTGTCAAAAAGAATCCTGCCCTGCATATGATCAATGAAGATGCTTCCCTTCCTTTGCGGATCGCAGAATTTTTGACATTTTTGCATTCCGCGTGTAATGCAAAAATGCCAACATTTTGCACGTTCAGCGAGCGGAACGGAATTTGACGCCCACCCCTACAGATGACACAGTTTACCGGGTAACACTGTTTAAACTCTCCAACGTATGTAGATATTAAGCACCTTATACATGTTATGATGGAAATCAAAACCTTTACAGCTTCACAGTTTGTAACTTTTCCCAACACGTGCACAAGCTAAACAGTTAAAACGTGAGCACTTATAAACTGTAAAACGTGACATCTAAATGGGCAGAGCCGCATTTTCCTTCCATAGACCACTCAATAACAAAAAACTATATAAACCACACCCGTTGTGTGATTAGTTTTGTTTTCGTGAGTTATTTCTCGATGCCCATTCTGTGATGCAGGTTCCTTTTTCTAGCATAGGATTCTTGTTTTGTGCCAACAAAACATATTACGGAGTTGTAATTTGTTTGATTATGGCATAGTAGATATTTATAATACATAGCTATTTGTCAATATTTAAACATTCATATGTAGAAAAAAGTGTTATTCTATGTTTTTGCCTTTATTTCTGTAACGTCATCAGCTTGTTTTCAGAAACAGACATATTACAGCAAACATTGCTCCTTTTCTGGCTCCTTGGAGCTCATATACTGTGACTTTGTATATTATAATATTGACACTGTACTTGACCTCAGAGGTGTTGGTGACCCGTTAGCGCAAACCCTAACTTTTACAATGAACGTCACCACCTTCCAGTTGTTACTCTGTTTTCTCTTGAGGATCAAATAGTGTCAATATGTATATTATAATATTAACAGTCATTGTGAGTTTATGACCCTTCGGCGCAAAGAGTAAAGATATATAAGCAACATCACCAGCCTCTGGTTTTTAGTGTGTTCTCCCCTTTTGATCATATACTGTGAATTTGTATATTATATATGTATATTATTTTCACAGTATAATGATCTCAGAGGAGTTTATGACATGTCGCCACGAATTTCAAACTGTTCAACGTCCCGGAGAAAAGAAGCTTAGAAAATAATTACAGCTCGAAAGTATTTTGTTATGGATCTTCTGTTCTATAGATAACATTATTTTCCTTTTATTTTTTGTGTAACAGTGGTGTCATTCATTATATTGTAATAGACTGTTCTATAGTTACATAAGAGGAATTGGAGATTTGTCGGCGCCATCTATAATACAGATTACGAAACATTATAACGTACTTGATCAGATATTTTTTCAGTGAGCATATTTTACGAAATTGCTGTATAAAATAATATAGCTTTCGTAAATACTTTGTTAGTTTAAATATTTGATAAACCCTACATTTTTGAATGCTATTTTCGAATTTCTTTCTTCTCAGTTGCGGTTCCTATTCACGTTCTCCCTATAGAATATATAGGACCAGTACTGTAAATTATAATATTACTATCCTATACCTTCTTAAATGAGTATGTGATTTGTTAGCGGAAAATGTGTGACCTCTAAGCACTACGACAGAACGTTCCAGAATTCTACAAAATACAAATTGAAAAAAATTATAATGCATACATTTCAATCTAATATGAAGTCATTTGTGGTTAATTGTTTTTACCTGTTCTTCTGACCTCAGATAATGTAGTGCAGGAGTGTTTGTTGTAGCGCTTCTATTCTACTTTATCTAAAAGTAACTGATGCCCTCTTATATTATCAAGAATATGGGGCAACACTTTTTCAAACTATAGCAGAAAAAAGGAGGGTGTCACCACGCTTAACTTATATTTTATGAAATTCCATTTTTATTTGTCACCCCTTCGATATATACGGCGTCAGTATCTGAAGAAAGTTTATTTGCAATTGCTAAATAAAAACTGCTTCAAACCTAGACTGAAATGTTTGCTGCGCAACCACACCTCCCCGTCAGAAAAGTAAACACCACATTATAAGTAAAAAGTGCTCCTGGGAAGTATCCTACCCACAAACTTGATAAAAAGAACACCGCAAGACACTGTTATTTTTCTGCTCTGATTTTTACACCCCGCAACAATTATATAAATGGCCCTAAAAATATATAAAAAAATTATTTTTACCTTCACAATCCCTGTCCACCAACTTGGGACCACTGTACAGAGTTAATAGTGGTTCTCCCCTTCCCTCTACTACTTTGTTTTCATGTACTCCTTTGGAAGTGCGTCACAAAGTGGCTGACAAAAGTGAACTGTTCCCACCCAATAAGGAGCAAACTTGTGCTCGGAACACTTTAGCCAATAAAATGTCCATGTTGTTCCGCAGAGGAGGAGGGAATGGCTGCCAACACTTCTACTTTAAATGCTTCACAGCCAATGAACATTAAGCTTCGGAAGATCCGGCTTGGAACCCGTTACCCAATGAAATGTCCCTAATACTCCGCAGACAGGGAAGGAATAGCTGACAACACTTCTACTTTCAATAGATTACAGCCAATCAACATTAAGCTTGGGAAAGTCCTCCTTGGAACACGTCAGCCAATCAGATGTCCCTCCTACTCCGCGGAGCGGAAGTGAATGTCTGCCAACACTTCTACTTTCAATAGTTCGCAACCAATCAACATTAAGATATGGAAGATCCTCCTTGGAGCACGTCAGCCAATCAGATGTCCCTCCTACTCCCTGGAGGAGAAGGTAATACCTAGCAACACTTCTACTTTCAATACTTCGCAACCAATCAACATTAAGCTCAGGAAGCTCCTCCTTACAACATGTAAGCTAATTAGATGTCCTTGCTACTCTGCGGAGTAGAAGTGAATAGCAGGAAACACTTCTACTTTCAATGGTTCGAACCCAATGAACCTTAGGCTTGTTGTTGTAACACCTCAGCCAATTAAACGTTAAGTTTGTTCCGCGCACACATACAGAACAATCCCTCCCACATATTAATACATTTCCTCTATCCGTAACAAAAGTGAACACTGCATAATAAATAAACTTTATTCCACATTGTATTAAAGAAAGGCAGCAATATGGCGCATTGTTGTTTTCCCGATATAATTTCCACAGCCTACTGCACCCCCTCCAAACATGAATGAGGCCCCGGGACTCTGGGGGCCCCAGCAAGCCCCCGCTATTATTTTTTTAATAAATACCCCCGAGAACAATCCCACCCAGGGACCTCATTAAAATAAAATGCGGGAACCCGCGACCCCTGCGCCAATTGCACTCATTTTTTAAAATTCTTTTTTTACCTTCTGGGACCCCCTGAGCAGGACTAGGGGGTCAGGGTGTTTCTACCCTGCCCCCTTCTCTTGTTTTATAACTTTGCTTCTCTGTTTTCAGATGACTCACTTCTACCGAGCCAACCCTTCCTGGTTTGAACTGCTAGCAGCCAATCACAGTGAAGCTCACGCACAGGACTTAGGCTCCTCTCAGATATCGAAACTTTTATTTTTTTTATTTACCAGCAACTACTGAATGGATTTACATCATTTTTAAAAAGGTCACTTTTTGACCCAAGCACTACCTTTCTGTCAAATGTGGATTAATTCCGTTCAGTAGTTTCGGCTGTAGCCTTACACAAAGTTTCCTATGGGAAATTGAATTTTTGACTCTTATTTTTTGAATTTTTGAAAACTTCTGAACGGATTTACACCATTTAAAATAAAGGTTGCTTTCTGAACCAAGCTCTACCGTTCTGCCAAATTTGGGGTAATTCCGTTCAGCACTTCAGGCTGTAGCTCGTTGCAAAATTTCCTATGGAAATTACCATGGAGAAAATGACTTTGGGGATCCCCTTTTTTCTCAGCCCCCGCTTTACGAATCACCCCCAAACTTTCAGAGTAAGAGCTGACCTGGATAGACTTTTTTGGGGAGAATTTCAAGAAGATTCGTCAAATGACGTATAACTACCTACTGGCGTCCGCCAGTAGGTAATATATATATATATATATGAACAAGGCGGGAGCAAGCCGCCGAAACGCGTATAAGCAGCAAATGAGCCATTAAATATCGTTTGGATTATGATTCACGGAGTCAGCGCCTTATTTTGATGAAAAGTTTGGTTTGGTGATAATATATATATATATATATATATATATATATATATATATATATATATATATATATATACATATATATATATATATATATATATATATTACCTACTGGCGGTCGCCAGTAGGTAGTGTCAGAACCTCCACTCCTCAGGATCTGGATGATGCTATAAGGGGTCCATCTCCAGACATCCCCGAACTCTGAATTATATCACAGAGTTGAAGGGTTATCAGGCGAGGGAAAAAAGCTGGAAAGCCGGGGCCGGGGGTCGAATGGTGAACCCGGGGGGAGAAAGACAAAGATTCAAAGAACATGAAACAATACGTCCTACTCTCATTCAATTCTCGCTAATGATATGAAGCGTACCTTTTCTACCAACAGGATCAGTGTACTCTAATGGGATCTCCACCTCAATCAGAGCACTCCCATCGCTAGAACCTAATACACACAATAAGGCAGATGTTATTACACACAACTCTATGGGCTTGGTGCAAAAAGTATGATGCAATCTGAAACAGAGCTCACCGGTTCAAATAATAAGTGACAGCATATACCCCAACATAAGATAGACGTTGGCCCCAGAAAAATATGAATACGCGTGTTTAGTTTGTAGACATCCAACAATGTCACGCTCTTGGGCTTCCACGGTGTAGCATACCACCGCCCTTCTTTGATGCTTGCCAGAAAAGAAATAGAACACAAACAACTCAAAAATTGGTCTCAGTTACTTCACTGATATCAATGTATATTTAAAGTAGATTCTTGTAATTCCCCACTTACCCAGGCTTCCACGGTATTGGTACAACCGTCGCCTGATAGGTGGGGGTATTACTACGGCACTTGCCCCTTTACTCAGTTGTTCCCCAGGAGAACCGGTTACGTCACCGTGTTTTCCTTTCTGTAATTGAATTATCAATCTAACCGCCAATAGTACCAGGAAGACGTCTCACAAGCCTCCACTTCCTTTGGGCGGTCATACGGTTTTCGAACCCCGTATCACTTAGTCAAAATGTACTCACCACAGCCGTGGTTATGCTCACCAGGAGCAGGTCAGGATACATCCGCGTCTTCGTTCCGGGAAACGCCAAGTCGCGATGTCGATGCAGGAAACAGAATTATGCACACCGAGTGCGGGACGGGTGTCTAGATAACAGGACTTCCGCCCCAGCGCCTCATGGGACATGTAGTTCGATTGAGTAGGCGCGATTCAGTATATAGCACGAGCGCTATTTCCTGACAGTAGGCCCTCCCGCCCAGCGCCTCCTAGAACCAGGCTTGGTGGGGTATCTCTGGAAAAAGGCACGCACCGCGGCCGGGACATGGACATTACTACAAGGTTCCCAGGAATCGTCTTCCGACGTGTACCCCTTCCAGGACACCAGAAACCATAGTGAACCCCTTCGGTATCGTGAGTCCAGTATCTTCCGCACTTCATACTCCACATCCCCCCACAAACAACGGGACGAGCACGACGCCGCCACATCCCCAAAGCCGGTTTCAACAGGTTACAGTGAAACACCGGATGTATGCGGAGACTGGCCGGCAGCTTCAGTTTGTAGGCCACCGGATTGATCTGGCGCACCACCTTGTAAGGGCCAATGAACCTGGGGTGAAAAATGCTACACATCTTGAATCTGATATTCTTGGTGGATAACCACACGCTATCACCAACCCGGTATAGAGGGCCATCCACACGATGTTTGTCCTCCCATCTCTTGTAGTCCTTTTTGGCGATCAGTAAGTGTTTACGAGCCGCCCTGTGTACTTTTTGCAACCGTCTAATGTGCACTGCCACTGCAGGCTGGTCAGGAAGACTCCCAGGTATGACTACAGGCAAGGTCTTCACATCGAACCCATAGTTCGTCTTGAATGGAGACATCCCTGTAGAACTGTGCCAAGAATTATTATAGGCCAATTCCGCCATCCATAGCAAGGAGACCCAAGACGTCTGAGCTTCCATCGCGTAGCAACGCAGATATTTTTTCAGTGTCTGATTCAAGCGTTCGGTCTGCCCGTCCGTTTGCGGATGGAAGCTAGTGGAGACCGCCGATTCAATCTGGAGTGTTTTACACCATGTTCTCCAAAAACTGGCTATGAATTGAGGGCCGCGGTCTGACACTATAACTTCCGGCAACCCATGCAACCTAAACACTCTGTCCAGCAACAGCTGAGCCGTCTGCCCCGCTGTTGGCAAGTTCTTGCAAGGTAGAAAATGTCCCATTTTAGACAGGCTGTCTACCACCACCAGGATGGCCGAAAAACCCTGATCCACCGGGAGCCCAGTGATGAAATCCACGCTCACGTTTTGCCAGGGACGGAGAGGAGTAGACATGGGCATGAGTTTTCCTTACTGTTTGGTGTTAACTCCCTTACCCCTAGCACAATCCTCACATCTTTCTGTCCATTGTCGTACGTCCTTGGCCATTGTCTTCCACCAGAAATGCCTTCGCAGGAGTTCTATGGTTTTATGAAAACCTGGAAGGCCCGCCAAAGGCACTTCATGACACCATGTGTACGCCTTTTTCTGTAGGTCTTTGTTGGATAGGAATAGTTTGTCGTTCTGGAAAGGCAAACCGTTCTTAATGTCGCGATTCCTCTCGTTGGATGCCCACTGTATCCATCCCTCTTTGGTTTTGGCTTTTACCACCTCTTTCATGAATTGATCTATGTGTACCACACATATGACCTTGGCCGGATCGATGATGGCCTGAGGTATCGAAAGGTTTCTTTCTGTATCTGTGTCTTGCCGTGACAAGGCGTCTGCCTTACGATTATCCGAGCCTGGTCGATACGTGATGATGAAATCGAATTCCGCAAAGAACAATGACCACCTCATCTGCCTTTGGGTGAGATGGCGTGCGGACTTCATGTATTGTAAATTCCGATGGTCGGAATATACAGTAATGGAATGTCTGGCCCCCCACAAGAAATGACGCCACTCCTCAAAAGCTTTCTTGATGGCCAACAGTTCTTTCTCGGATATAGTGTAGTTCTTTTCAGCGTCATTGAGTTTCCTTGAGAGATACGCCACCGGATGCAGTTGCCCTGTCTCTTTATCCCCTTGGGAGAGTATAGCCCCTATAGCTTCATCCGAGGCGTCGGCCTCCACTATGAAAGGATGTTCCAATTGTGGGTGTTTGAGCACAGGAGCTGTGGTAAATGATTCTTTCACGAAAGCAAAGGCTAGAGAGGCTTCAGGAGTCCATTTGAAAGGAACGCCCTTACGTAGTAACCTAGTGATGGGTACTGCCAGTTGGGAGAAATCCTTTATAAATCTGCGATAATAATTCGCAAACCCCAAAAAACATTGGACATCCCGTACACACTTGGGGAGAGGCCATTCCTGTACTGCCTTTACCTTTCTAGTAGACATACTCAGCCCATCCGGGCTTAATATCACCCCAAGAAATTCTACCTCCTGCACTCCAAATTCGCATTTGCTTAATTTACAGTACAATTGGAACTCTCTCAGTTTTAGCAACACCTCTACCACATGTTGTGTATGTTCCTCAGTAGACTTAGAATAAACCAAAATGTCATCTATGTAGATTACTACCGTACGATCTACGTATTCTTTCAACACATCGTTCAGGAAGAATTGGAAGGCGGCAGGGGCGTTACATAGCCCGAACGGCATCACCGTATACTCATAGAGCCCATATCTTGTTTTAAATGCCGTCTTCCATTCATCTCCCTCTCTAACTCTCACAAGATGATATGCCCCTCGGAGATCTAGACGGGTGTAAATGTTAGCCTCCCGTACTTGATCCAGTAATACAGAGATGAGAGGGAGAGGATATCGATTTCTGATGGTGTTTTTATTCAACATACGAAAGTCACAGCAGGCCCTGAGTTCCCCATTGGCTTTAGCCACAAAAAAAAGAGGGGATGCTGCTGGTGAGCGCGAAGGTCTGATGAACCCCAAAGCTAGAAAACGGTCTAGATAATCCCTGAGGTGAAGAGTTTCAGGTTCAGACAACGCATGAACCCTACAAGCTGGGATAATAGCTCCATCTACCAAATCTATTTGACAGTCATACGTGCAGTGTGGTGGGAGTTGTTCTGCCTGTTTCTCACTAAATACATCCCCGAAACTGGCATATTCGGCTGGTAATACTACCTCTTTCTCCGCGGCAGTAGCTATTTGAAAAGGATATATCAGTGCCAACGCCTGCGACTTACTATCCTGCAAACAACTTTCCTTGCATTCCTTGGACCAAAACTTCACGACTTCTCTCTCCAATCTATGGTGGGATTATGATGTCCAAACCAGGGCATGCCAAGGATGACTTCATATTGGGGAGCGTCTATGATATTCAATGTGATGGCTTCCACATGCTGACCACTACCCTCCCCAATCGATAATTGCAAAACCTCGGTTTGATCAGTCACTAACCCTGATTTCAAAGGCTTGCCGTCCACTGCCAACACTTCTTCGGGAATTTCTCTGGGTATTCGCATTATAGCTAGTCTTTCCACTAAACCACTGTCTATGAAATTTCCTGTGGCTCCCGAGTCCAACATCGCAAGAACCTGATGGACCTGATGTTGACTTTCTAGCCCTGCTATCAAAACTATATGTGTCTCAGTCTCTTTTATAGCATTACCGGACAAGGAAGGTATCTTCCACTCACTCTCTTTCTCGCTCGTGGGTGATGGCAGGGAGGGAAACCCTGCCTCTGCCTTTGCTATCGAGACGGTACCTCTTTTGTTCTGAAAAGAAATCCCCTGTGATTTCGGTTTAGAAGGACATTTACGTACAAAGTGTCCCTTCTTCCCGCAATACATACATAAGCCTTGGGTACGACGACTCTCTCTCTCAGTTCTAGAGAGAGGTGCCCGTATGGCCCCTATTTCCATGGGTTCACTATGGGTATCGCTGGATGTTGTCTCTTTCCTGGGATTCCTGTCTGTTCTATAAAACGCCCTTTCTCCTCTAGGTCTATCCCCACTGCGATCCAACATCCTACCATCCAGACGTAGAGAGAGACTGACTAGATCTGAACAGGTGGTGGGTTGGGGGTCTATTTGAGCAATAACGTCCTTCAACCCTTCTCTCAAGCCCTGATAAAACAGGGACATTCTCTTCACTTCTGGCCAATCAGATTCGGCCACCAAACGATTGAAAGACGTGAGATAAGTCACCAAATCGTTTCTACCTTGCCTCAAACTTAATAACTCTTTGTCAGCGCTAAAAGAGGTTGTTCGTCTATCGAACACCCCTTCGAAAGCTGTCCTGAAAGCGTCCCAATCAGACAACACCCTATCGTTATTTCTAACCAACGGCACCACCCAGTTAGCAGCATCCCCTATCATATATGACATGGCGAATGCCACTCGGGCGTGATGATTGGGAAAAGAAGAAGGCTTGCAGGAAAAATGGAGCAGAACCTGGGTTAGAAAAACCTGTATTTTATGTGGGTCCCCATCGTACCTTTCGGGGCTGGCCAACGGTATATGAGGAGGCACGGTGACTTGTATCTGGGGATTACTAGTAACATTCACATCAAAAGGGTTACGAGACAGCTTATCCACTCTGTCTCGTAAAGCCGCAGCCTCTAGTCTAGACGCTGCCAATTCCTGCTGTACTAATGCTAAGGCCTGAACTATATCATCCATAGTGGCCATGGCCGATTGCTCATCCAGATCGGGAGGAGCGTTAATTCGTGGGTGCGTAATTCTGTCAGAACCTCCACTCCTCAGGATCTGGATGATGCTATAAGGGGTCCATCTCCAGACATCCCCGAACTCTGAATTATATCACAGAGTTGAAGGGTTATCAGGCGAGGGAAAAAAGCTGGAAAGCCGGGGCCGGGGGTCGAATGGTGAACCTGGGGGGAGAAAGACAAAGATTCAAAGAACATGAAACAATACGTCCTACTCTCATTCAATTCTCGCTAATGATATGAAGCGTACCTTTTCTACCAACAGGATCAGCGTACTCTAATGGGATCTCCACCTCAATCAGAGCACTCCCATCGCTAGAACCTAATACACACAATAAGGCAGATGTTATTACACACAACTCTATGGTCTTGGTGCAAAAAGTATGATGCAATCTGAAACAGAGCTCACCGGTTCAAATAATAAGTGACAGCATATACCCCAACATAAGATAGACGTTGGCCCCAGAAAAATATGAATAAGCGTGTTTAGTTTGTAGACATCCAACAATGTCACGCTCTTGGGCTTCCACGGTGTAGCATACCGCCGCCCTTCTTTGATGCTTGCCAGAAAAGAAATAGAACACAAACAACTCAAAAATTGGTCTCAGTTACTTCACTGATATCAATGTATATTTAAAGTAGATTCTTGTAATTCCCCACTTACTCGCCTGATAGGTGGGGGTATTACTACGGCACTTGCCCCTTTACACAGTTCTTCCCCAGGAGAACCCGTTACGTCACCGTGTTTTCCTTTCTGTAATTGAATTATCAATCCAACCGCCAAAAGTACCAGGAAGACGTCTCACAAGCCTCCACTTCCTTTGGGCGGTCATACGGTTTTCGAACCCCGTATCACTTAGTCAAAATGTACTCACCACAGCCGTGGTTATGCTCACCAGGAGCAGGTCAGGATACATCCGCGTCTTTGTTCCGGGAAACGCCAAGTCGCGATGTCGATGCAGGAAACAGAATTACGCACACCGAGTGCGCGACGGGTGTCTAGATAACAGGACTTCCGCCCCAGCGCCTCATGGGACATGTAGTTCGATTGAGTAGGCGCGATTCAGTTCATAGCACGAGCGCTATTTCCTGACAGGTAGTTATAGGTAGGATTTTTTTCAATGCAAAATCTCAAAATTCTATTGTGAATAACTTTGGCGCCGGTTGATGAATCTGCCTGAAAATGTCCTCAAATCTGCCTCGCGAAGCTCCGGTCCTTCCTTGAAAGTTTGGGAGGGATTCATCAAGCGGGGGCTGAGATAAAAGGGGGGTCCCAAAACGTGTTTTCCCCATGCTAATTTCCATAGGGCGGTCAACCTCACTTTTAGCCCGAACGGCTGAATGGATTTCCACCAAACTTGGCAAAATTGTAGGGACTGGTAGCCCGATGTGCCTTTGCTATGTCTCAAGAAATGTGCTCCAGTGGCTTTTGAGTAATTTAGGTTCAAAAAAATATATATATATATTGCCGCGTCCCGGTACGCACACCGGGGCGCACTCCGGGCACGCCACGCGAGGTGCGCACAGAAAGCTGATTGGCTTTCGGGTGTCTGTAAACATTCGAAACAGTCCGGAGCGGCCGCCATCTTGTGTCTCGGTAGGATTGAGACACAAGAGGTGGCAAAAACAAAGGGGGAAATGACCATAAGGGGGCAGAGTAGACCCCCCCCCGACCCCCTCGGTTTGATGTGGGGTTTGATGTTTGATCATGAGTGATGAAATATGTGACGGCATCAGCAGTGCATTGCAGGCGCACAAGTTATAGTGAGTCCAACTAACTATAACGTGGGAATTTCAATGGTTTTATGTCAGTAAAATTTCCAGCTAACTATAACTGGTGTGAAACCTATGGTTTTTTCAGTGAATATATATATATATATATTCACAGAAAAAACCATAGGTTATAGTGGATATATAGTTAGGAATTTGCATTTACAAAACCTTGAAAATTCAATGAAAAAACCATAGGTTATAGGCCATATATAGTTAGGAATTAGCATTTACAAAACCTTATTTTACTCGCATAAAACCATTGAAATTCCATATATAGTTAGCTAACTATAAGCGCTAACTATATATCGCGCACCCGCAATCCACTGCTGATGATGTCACATATTACATCATTCATGACATGGTCAGTGACATCACTGATGACATCACTGATCACAACATCCAGTGATTGTATGTGTCTGTAAAGTTTAAATATGTTTCACATATTGAAGAATGAGTGGATGTATAAGTGTCTGGATGAAGAATTTAGTAGGTGCATGACTGACTGTATGAGTGAGTGATTAAATGTGTCTCACTGAGTACATGGGTTAGTGACTAAACTGTCTTAATTCGTGCATCAGTATGTTTGTTGTTGTGTAAGCTGCTGCATGTGTTGATCAGTAGCTATAAGAGTGGCCATATGGGTTATTGATTGGTTGCCCAAATATTTGAATGGGAGGCTGAGTGTGTGTGTGGGTGGCTGGGAGGTGCGTGACTCTGTGCATAGATGTGTAAGCAGTTGATTCACTAGGAGTATGAGTTCAAGAGTGCATGTGGAAACAGCTATATGGGCGGTTGACTGTGCATGGGTGTGTTGGTGAGTGAATGGATTTCTCATTGCTACATGTGCAAGTAAGTACGTATGTAAAACACAATACATGTGAGAGTTGAGATATATAAATAACTGAACATAAGAGCCAGTGAATGTGTGAGTGGCTGTATCGATCACTGTGAGCTTGTATCAGGGATTATATAAGAGAGTAAATATGTGTTATTATATGTTTGAATAAGTAAGATGTGTATAACTGTATAGTTGAGGAAATGGAGGTGTGATTGATTCTTTGCATGACTGACTAGGTGTGTGAGTAACTCCATGGATGAGTGACAGTCTGTGAGTGTCTGTTTATACTGAGTGTATGTAAGGTTATATTAGAGTCTGAAGAGGTTCATTGTATTATCACATGAGTGATGTGATCAGTGATGACAAATGAGATGTCATCAGTGATGTCATTTGAGTTGTCATCAGTGATGTCATCAGTGATGTCATTTGAGATGTCATCATTGATATCATTTGAGTTGTCATCAGTGATGTCATTTGAGATGTCATCAGTGATGTCATCAGTGATGTCACTGACCATGTCATGAATGATGTAATATGTGACATCATCAGCAGTGGATTGCGGGTGCGCGATATATAGTTAGCGCTTATAGTTAGCTAACTATATATGGAATTTCAATGGTTTTATGCGAGTAAAATAAGGTTTTGTAAATGCTAATTCCTAACTATATATGGCCTATAACCTATGGTTTTTTCATTGAATTTTCAAGGTTTTGTAAATGCAAATTCCTAACTATATATCCACTATAACCTATGGTTTTTTCTGTGAATTTCATTGGTTTTTTAATAGCAAATATGAAAAGCTTTAAAATGTCAAGTACGTGATAGATAAAAACATTTTCGTATTTATGCACGCTGATGTGCTTTGAACGCTGCCCCCCCCCCCCTCCCCTCTTTTGCCTTAGTAGTACTCTCTCTTTGCAGATACTGAAGGGTAGTTAACGCAGGCCTTTACCCCCGTTGTAATCCGTCGTGCCTCCTTGTCTCTCCATTTGATTGATTGTTGTCCAAGCATTTACTGTTTTAGAATTGGTTCTCTTTGGATCATTCTCTATTTACAAACAAGCACAAAGTCGCAATACTCTGTTTAGTCTTTGCAGATAGTGAAAAATCGTGTAAAAAAATAAAAGTAATCGAGCAAAATCAGTAGGCCACTAATTGGATCTCTTTTTGACCTCGCTAAAATAGAAATATTAGGAAAAACCCTTCTTGAGAAATACGAAAATAGTGAGATGAACTGAGCTCCACACCATGAGGGCTGCAAGACAGCTCGGCTCCATCACCCATCCCGCACAAAATAACGACAAACCCTATGCAAATATTAAAAATATAGACAACACACCAGCAAAGAAACAGGGTAAAACATTTTATTAAAAAACTATTTACATAACGTTGGTTTATAAGATGATGTCAGTAGTGGACCGATGTGTGAATAGATCGAAAACAGCACAAGGCTCCAAGATCCGGATAGCAAGCTCCTGGATGTTGGGTGCCATAGTTTAGAGTTCTGAATTTCAGCCTTTTTCAATGCCTGTGCTTTGTTGAATCAAAATGGCGGCTTGACACAAAGCTGACTCAAGCGTTGTTACTGATGCTATGCAGACCAAAACTGGTTTTCAGTTTGTACATTTTTCTAGATTTTTCAATCCAAGTTTGGTTGACTTTGTAGAACGATGGCTTCAGATTTTCAACATACGGTGTGGTGGCGCTGACTGGGAGGGGGCGCTTCGCTCCTGCCCCCTCCCCAAGTAAGATTTTCATACGTGAAAGTACGTTAATGGTTTTGGTCCCTGAGATGCTTCGATGTCACTACCATTCTCAAATAGCATAAGTTCTGGATGTTGGGTGCCATAGTTAAGAGTTCTGAGCAGTGCTTGTAACACTGTCTGAAGCTTATTTCCACCTACTGCAGCTTCACTATTCTCAAAGTAAGTGAGTGTCGTTTGTGGACCTGACTGCATTAGAAAACAATGTGATATGTTACCTTCCTAAACAGCTTGACGGAGGCCCCTGAGGGGCGGTGTGATGGCCATGGACTCGGAGAAGACGCTTGGCTCCGACACCCTCCCCAAGTCTTATAGCACTGGTGTAGCCTGAGATCGCCCCCGACATAGGCGGCCGGCTCCCGGGGTCCGGCGGAACTTTTTGCCTTTTGATGACTCTTCAATTCTGGACCTTGTCCCACAATCCGTTTGACCTGAAGACAAGCTGTAGTGGGGCGCCCCTTTATCGTTTTAGTTGCCATTCCGCCCGCTTTTGCTACACTGTGCCTCTTCCGCCATTCAGCTGTTTTCCGCCCGCTCTTGCGACTACAGCGTCTCGCTCACCATGTAGTTGAGATGCGCCCGCTCTTGCGGTGCAGCGATAGGCGGCTGCCACAGGACTCTCAAAATGGCGGCCGGCTCTTCGGTTTTGGGCCTGGTCCACTAAAATGGCCCTGGGACACCTTGGAACTCGGACGCTTGTCTGCTAGGGCTTGGGTCCCATTCTCGAAAAGCGTCCCCTCAGCCGTGAAGATTCTACAAAAGTCTTGGGGGCCTCCAACTCCCGCAGGCTTCTGGTGGGGAGCGGCTGCCATGATTGCTCGTGGAATGGCCACGACGGAGCTACGAGATGGTAGTGGTCTCATGCTGACGCCAGCTTTAGTCTGAAACATCCAGAAACACTGTAGACTACCAATTCGATCAGTTCCGGTAGCGCCCCAACATGACCCGGAAGAGAAGAACTTGCCCTCCCCTCTTTGACTGATGGTTCTTGTTGCCTGTCCCCTCTGTTGTCATTTAACAGAACTTTTTGGACTGCTGAAAGGGGTTGTGTTCTGAACGCTGGTTGGTGGAGACATTTAGACTATATTCTTGACCTACGTTGTCGCGTAATGCGTTTTATGACACGCCGCGTTAGCGCACCCGGAAGTGATCCGAGGCGCGGCGCGCAGCGCGTAACGTAAGCATAACAGGTCATGTGACTTGTTAATAAAACTTTTCATTGGTTCATTTTACTTTTGTTAATTTAATGATGAAAAGCTTGGTCATATGACCTAAAAATTACGCTTTTTATTATTTTCGAACAATATTTTTTTTTCAAACATATGTTATAATATTCCAGGCTAATGTACTTTCCCGGAAAATTTACAACTGTCTTGCAAGTAAAATATATTCCTTTTTCGAGAAAAAGGGCGTTTCTTCCTTCCATGACGGAGCCGTTGAGTAAAAGAGATTCGGCCTGCTGTCTTAGTCGCCGATACGCCTGATTATCAGATTCTTATCGATCACTTTATGTTGCAGACATGAAAAACACAACTGCCCTTGACCATTTATCTTTACTGCGTTCCTACATATTATACCTTTTATCCGTCATGTAATTGGACTGCTTTATTTCACTTGCCTTTTACTGATTCGAAAACAGTCACTAAAAGTAAAAACTTTACAAATGAAAATACTACTACCGTGTTTTGTTTTAAAAACCTTTATTGTGAAAATGTCAGTATACAAATACGGGCCTATAACCACGTGGGCCGGCCACGGAGCAAACTGAAATCGTATATGATGAGGAGACATTTACACTGTAGAAGAACGTAACGAGCGGGCCATTAGGTGACAAGAACAAAGGTGTCTAACAGTTGCGGAATCGGTGGACGTACATTTTGTAATTAAAATACGACAGGGCCACTTACAATAACATTTTCTAGATATACATTTGCGGGCAAAGAGTTACGAGTCCCATTTATACCGGCGCCATTTTGGGCGAGGCCGGGCAGGTCCAAGATATAGTCAAAATGTCTCCACCAACCATCGGCCAGACCAGAACCCCTTTCGGCCCTTTATGCTACAAGATGGTGTCTTCCATTCAGAAAATATTGGTGGCAGCATTTTGAAAGGAAACAGAAACAGCCGTTCTCCTAGTGAGTTTCACATTGTTACATTTAGGAAGAATGTTGAAGAGTAGTATGTGGAAAATCTGAAGCCATTTTTCTACAAACTCTCAATCAGACTTGGATGGAAAAAAAAAACCTGAAGAATGTACAAACTGAAAACCAATTTTTGTCTGTATAGCACCAACAGTAACGCTTGAGTCAGCTTTGTGTCAAGCCGCCATTTTCATTCAATCAATAGCGTCCCCCTGCACACATTCAGGGACCTGGTCGTGTCTTCAGATGAAACGCATTGTAGGAAAAGAAGCAGAAAGGAAAAGGAAAAAAGTTCCGCCGGACCTAGTGAAGCTGCAGCAGGTGCAAATAAGCTTCAGACAGTCTTACAAGCACTGCTCAGAACTCTCAACTGAGGCACTCAACATCCAGGACTTGCCATTCGGATCTTGGCGCCTTGTATTTTTGTTTTGTTTTTGATGGAGGGGAAACAACAAAAAACAGACATTGAAAAAGGCTCAACAGTGCAGGGCGCCTTGTGCTGGTTCCGACCTATTCACACATCGGTCCTCTACTGACATCACCTCATAAACCAACGGGGCACCCCACGCCGACTTTCGGCGCAGCATTGTAGGATGGCCACACCAGTGCGGCAATTTGCTGGACACCACCTCGGTGCCATCCAGATCTCGGCGCGTTCATTCAATCAATAGCGTCCCCCTGCACACATTCAGGGACCTGGTCGTGTCTTCAGATGAAACGCATTGTAGGAAAAGAAGCAGAAAGGAAAAGGCAAAAAGTTCCGCCGGACCTAGTGAAGCTGCAGCAGGTGCAAATAAGCTTCAGACAGTCCTACAAGCACTGCTCAGAAATCTCAACTGAGGCACTCAACATCCAGGACTTGCCATTCGGATCTTGGCGCCTTGTGCTGGTTCCGACCTATTCACACATCAGTCCACTACTGACATCACCTCATAAGCCAACGGGGCACCCCACGCCGACTTTCGGCGCAGCATTGTAGGATGGCCACACCAGTGCGGCCACTTGCTGGACACCACCTCGGTGCCATCCGGATCTCGGCGCGTTCGAGTCACTGTGCCGGAAGAGTGACCGGAACTCAGCTGAACACGCCGTCTTTCGGCGCAGCATTGTAGGATGGCCACACCAGTACGGCAATTTGCTGGACACCACCTCGGCGCCATCCGGATCTCGGCGCGTTCGAGTCACTGTACCGCAACAGTGACCGCAATTCAGCTGGACACGCCGTCTTTCGGCGCAGCATTGTAGGATGGCCACACCAGTGCGGCAATTTGCTGGACACCACCTCGGTGCCATCCGGATCTCGGCGCGTTGTGCTGCCTTCGGCCTATTCGCACATCGGTCCGCTACTGACGCCGCCTCACGTGCCAACGGATTTTCTACGCTTTTTGTAGCCCTATGTCGCATAACAGGTCATGTGACTTGTTTATAAAACTTTTCATTGGTTCATTTTACTTTTGGTTTCCTAAAGATGGAAGGCTTGGTCATATGACCTAAAAATAACACTTTTCATTGGTTTAGAACATTTTTTTTTCCCAAACGATGAAAGCCCCACCTTGTTTCTGGATCATTCAGACTGAAGCTGGCGTCAGCATGAGAGCACCACCATCTCGTGGCTCCGTCGTGGTCATTCCGCGAGCAATCATGGCAGCCGCTCCCCACCGGAAGCCTGCGGGAGTCGGGGGCCCCCAAGACTTTTGTAGAATCTTCACGGCTGAGGGGACGCTTTTCGAGAATGGAGCCCAAGCCCTAGCAGGCAAGCGTCCGAGTTCCAAAGTGTCCCAGGGCCATTTCAGTGGACCAGGCCCAAAACCGAGGAGCCGTCCGCCATTTTAAGAGCCATGTGGCAGCCGCCTATCGCTGCACTGCAAGAGTGGGAGCAACTCAACAACATGGTGAGCGAGACGCTGTGGCCGCAAGAGCGAGCGCAACTCAGCTAGATGGCCGCCACCTGGGGAGGCCCGTTCACGCCGGCTCCCCCACGCCCCCCCCCCGGGCCGCCGCACGCCAATTTTCGGAGCAGCATTGTAGGATACCAAAACCAGTGCGGCAGTTTACTGGACATCACCTGGGTGCCTGTCGTACATGTTGTGTCAGCCATGTGACACTGGACACAGACCGCTACTGACGAGGCCTCCCCCCGCACCACCCAGGACGCCCCACGCTGTTTTTCTGTGCTGCATTGTAGGATCCCTAAACCAGTGCGGCACCCAGGCGACATCACCTGGGTGCCGTCCAGAACTCTGCACGTTGTGCTGCCTTGGGACTATTCGCACAACAGACCGCTACTGACGAGGCCTCCCCCCGCCCCACCCGGGACGCCCCACGCCAATTTTCGGAGCAGCATTGTAGGATCCCTAAACCAGTGCGGCACCCAGGCGACATCACCTGGGTGCCGTCCAGAACTCTGCACGTTGTGCTGCCTTGGGACTATTCGCACAAAAGACAGCTTCTAACCATTGTTGCTTTTTGTGTTGAGAAATGTTTAAATGTTTTTAGTTTTTGTTCCGTTTGTTAAAGTTAGTAGTTAATAAAGTTTTATAACCTTACTTTGTTGGAGTGTTATCTATTTTTTTAAAAACGGGTGAATGGGGCCTTGAATCGGGTTATTGTCATGTGTGGGCTTTGGAAGTGTGCTGCTGCAGGATCGGACATTTCAAACTCAAATGCACGTTCTTTTTCTTACCTTTCCGAAGCATGGAGCGCAATAGCAGGCAGAGAAAGGGTGATGCACGTGTTGAACACTACCTGACCTGGCAAGTTGCTGGCAGTGCCCCCCCGCCCGCTCCTGAAAGAGGGCACACACACACCGCCGCCCCGAGTACTTCACAAATCTTTAAAAGACCATGCGCTTGTTCATGAGGCTTAAATGGTTTATCACCTCTTCTAGAACCCCTGCATCGACCCTCTGACGTTTCATGGAAAAATTACCATGTAACACAATACCAAGCCCTGTCAGCTGAAACCCCCAAGGAATCGTGGGGCATATTATCAAGGGGGTTTATCTCCGCTTTTTTGGCTTTAAAAACCATGAAAGCGGAGATAAAATTATTTCCCTATTATCAAGCTGTCGCTAACACCAGTTAGTGACAGCTAAAAGGAGATAGCGACCATCTTGGGCCCCGCTTTGCATGTCAGTGATACTTATCACTAATGACATGCAAAGTGGCGTGCCAAGATGTTAGCGACTGGAAACAGTCCCTAACATCGCTACCTTCTATTACCAACTTTTGGAGATATTCGCGCTAAGCGCGAATATCTCCAAAATCTAACACCTGCCCTGAGCAGTTCTTAGCCATGTTATCCAATGGGAGGTGGATAACATGGCTAAGAGCATTAGGTCGATAATACATGAATATCGCTGACTTTTCTGCGATAATAGCAAGGTTTATCTGCGATAAAAATCGCCGATGTGCGGCGATAATTTTTGTCTCTAAACAAGTTAGAGACAAAAATTATCGCTAGTTGTTCGTAATATGCCCCCGGGTTTTTGCTTGCAGAAATCGGGAGGCGGGAGACTAGCACTGAAATCAGTACTCACACGCCTGAATCAGGAGGATTGGCATGTCTGAATTCTCTACAGCTGGGGCCATAAACTACATCCGCAGGGTTAGGTGATAGCCTGGAACCAGCCTGGCATCTAAAATGGCTGCCGTGCACGACAAAATTGTGGCATTCGAAAAAAGGCAAGATGGCGCAGCCGCTGGAAGAGATATATCAACATATATCAGCCTCCTCAGCCACCCTCAGGAAACATAGGGGATTAGGATATGTCTCCCGCACCCCCTTATACCTAGTACTTTAATTAACGAAGCACAAAATGGCGAATTCCCGTTTCGCTACCAGTTTGCGGCCCAGTTCGCGGCCCGTGAAGCGCTTCTACCGTGAAAAATCATTTTTTTTTTTATTTTCCCCACGGGACCCTTTAATAACCCCAACAACATTCCTAGGGGGTCAAGAGGGGGATACCTTGCCCCCTTTCATTAAATTCCCCCTTAGTTTTTCACCTTTTCTTCTCTCTCGATCCTACCGAGAGACAAGATGGCGGCCGCTCCGGACTGTCACGCAGCAAAAAAAAAAAAAAAGCTCACGCACAGCCGCTGGAAGAGATGTATCAACATATATCAGCCTCCTCACCCACCCTCAGGAAACATAGGGGATTAGGATACGTCTCCCGCACCCACTTATAACTAGTAATTTAATTTACGAAGCACAAAATGGCGAATTCCCGTTTCGCTACCAGTTCGCGGCCGCGCTTCTACCGTGAAAAATCATTTTTTTTTTATTTTCCCCACGGGACCCTTTAATAACCCCAACAACATTCCTAGGGGGTCAAGAGGGGGATACCTTGCCCCCTTTCATTAAATTCCCCCTTCGTTTTCCACCTCTTCTTCTCTCTCGATCCTACCGAGAGACAAGATGGCGTCCGCTCCGGACTGTTTAGAATGTTGACAGACACCGGAGAGCCAATCAGCTTTCTGCGCGCAAAGTTCCGATAAGCGAAAAGTAAGCGGACCGGATCGCTGCCCAGAGCGCTGTTACAGATATATATCTTGGTTTGAACGTTAATTTCTCAAAAACTACTGGAGCACATATATTGAGACCTAGCAAAGGCACATCGGGCTAACAGTCCCTACAATTTTGCCAAGTTTCGTGCAAATCCATTCAGCCGTTCGAGCTAAAAGTGAGTCCAACCGCCCTATGGAAAACTCAATGGGAAAAACGCGTTTTGGGACCCCCCTTTTTTCTCAGCCCCCCCTTGACGAAACCCCACCAAATTTTCAGGGGCTGCTCAGAAACAAAATGTTCCATTTTCCTGAAAATTTCAGCTGATTCCGTCCACAAACGCCAAAGTTATTAGACATAGAATTTTCAAAAATCCCATAGGGAAAAAATCCTAACTATATATACCTACTGGCGATAGCCAGTAGGTAATATTCATACATATATACACACACTCACATACACAAACACACACATATATATATAATGTTGATTTCAAATTGTTTTAAACTTATTCGTGTACCTCTATGTTGGTTACAGCCTTGAAAAAGAAGTGGTACGTCAAAACAAATATTGGATGTGTGGCCGTACTTTGATTGAAGATTATCCTTTTAAACTCAGATATGGACTAAAGGAAACACAATTATGAAAGCATTTGAGTACATTGTGATTGGGAACATATATTTTCCTCATGATTGAAACTACCCTTCCATTGAGACAGATCCAAACAGGAGGTCAGCCAGATGACAGCTGGAGCCACATCTAGAGATCCGGGGTACAAGGCAAGCAGGTTCAGTCTTCCTTCTTCAGACAGCAGGGCAGTCCTTCTTCTGAAACTTCCACAGGTCCCGGACTGTTCTGATGAGAGTTTCTGAAGGTGACATATTTGTACCCAGTGGCAGCATTTGTGTGGAGGGGGTAATCCCTGGCTTACTTCCCCTTCCCTTGGGTTTGGCTCCAAACTGTCTGGGGGGGAAATTGCAAGGACAGGCCTGGTGTCAGGTTCCTTTGAGTGTGCTGCAGGCAAGGTCCTTGAAAGTGTAATCAGGGCAGGGCACAACTACTTCCCAGACATCCTGTCTCAAAGACACACTTCCCCTACACCAAGCCCGCTTTTGTCCCTATGTCTAGAAGTAATACACAACACACCACAGGAGAGCCATACACTGTCATGTGGAAAATGGACACAGGCAGAAAGCACACTTGGATTTGGAAGAAAATTGCCAACTTTTTAAAGTGTAAGAATGGTAACATAAAATCCAACTTTACTATTAAATAGGATTTTAAATTACAATTCAAATTATTGAAAGAAGTACTTCCCTATCTGTTCCCAAACTGAAGTTATCACCTATGAAGTGTAATAAGGTAACCCTGTGTTATTCTATGGGCGAGATAGCCTTGCTATGATGAAAAACGACTTTAGAGGTTTCTCACTGTCAGTACAGGTAAAACTTAATCTCCCTTGTGCTACTTTTTAAATACCATACATCCTGCTCCATGAGCGTTTCGGGCCTTCCATACGGATAACTTATATGAGCTAAAAAGGAAGGATTAGGTCTGGTAAAACATTTACTTTGCCATGTCGAAATGGCAGTTTAAAGTAGGGGCAGTCCTGATACATGTTTAACAGTGCTACTTTAGTGGGGGTCACAATGAGTGCTGCAGCCTACTAGTAGCATTTAATGTACATGCTCTGGGTACATGTAGTACCAACGACTCATGTTTTAGAAGTAAATTAAATGTAATAATCAGGTGTAGGTCAATTTTACCATGTTTTGAAGGGAGAGCACATGTACTTCACCACTGGCTAGCAGGAGTATGGTGTACAGAGTCCTCAACGTTAACAAAAATGGATTTAGTATAGGAAGGCAAAACTCTGGGGTGACCCTGTAGAAAGGCCCCATCCAAGACACACCATGCCTCATGACCCAGTATGCCCCTGGTTGCTTTTTAACAACTGCTCAATGAATGTCTATATTCAACCAATAATTTGAATACAATAATGGACAGTCGTTGACTTCTCAGATTCCCTGCACACAAGAAGGATCTCTGCCACTGGAAGATAAGACACCTTTCTGTCTGGTGTCACTGGGCTATTCTAAGCCCTGTGAACCCAAAAATGTAGCACTCATATCCAATGGGATGGTGTCAGTATGTCAAGTTTACTAAACAGGTCACAGTCTGTATGCATCACCATTCTAACAGATGTCAAAATTAATCTTTCCATCCTTCACAGACACAGGGGACAGCGAGTCTAACAATAATGCTGTTCCATCTGACAGTTGTGACATATAATTCCAGGATATAATTCCATACTCTTGCAGGCCACCAACTCAGCAACCTGCTCCATCACAGAGCCCAAGGGAATTGTTGGCCCATGCAAGCCTCCTTTGTCAAGAAATCTTCCAGATTACATGTCCTCTGCCTCCGGGACACAGTCCACAGATACTTGTCCCACGTACACAGCACTCACTGAACTCCACCACACATCTAGCAGGTAGTCGAATTGAGTTCCTAGTTAAGGTGCAACTCCTAAGTTCTTTACTTTGCTACAGCACCTAAATTACCCAGGTGAGTAATGGTCTTTCACATGCAAGTCACTTCTCTTGGGACACCTGATGGACTACAAGTGTCTACTGGGTCCCCTGATTCTCTCATCCACTGGTCCCAGTCCTCAACCTGATGCTGACCTCAGGTACTGTGTTGCATACCCATTGATGTAGGTGGCCACCATTTTATGTGAATGATAACAACCACACGTGTGAACACATCACAGGCAGCTCACTGTCCAGCATCATACATCAATAACCTTCATGAAGTTTCCCTATCAGAAACATGTAAATATGTGTTGCAACCTTTCCTGCTCTCCCTTACACAATAAACACTGTTGCAAGTACCTCTACACTGTCTGTCATTTCATTTATATTTACCCTTGGGGGCCAATATGTTCTAAATAATATGAGATGTGTTTCCAATAATGGTGCCATCAATTCATCACATTCACACAGGATGTACCCAAGAACAGGGTAGTGAAGTATGACGGTGTAATTAAGAAACTGTATTAACTAACATACTTTATTATTGAAAACTGACAAGTGGCAGGGAATATCAGGATGTCTGTGCAAGGTTGGGTAAGATAAAAATGACAGAAGGAAGGGAAAAAACAGCCACAATTCCTGACTCTAGAAAGGGAGATGAAACTTGGAAAATGTCAACATTGACGGACTAAAATGGCAATGACAAGAGAAAAAGTTAGCTTTCAAACTCAGCAGTCAAATCAAAGGTGCAATGTTTGAAGCCAAAGTCAACGGTCTACATTCCAATGACAATTGTCCAAATTCCAAAACTCTAAATCACAGTTCAGTGCCAAACAAAAGCCAAAAGATGGTAAAAGAAAAAACACGTCTTCAAACCAAACATGGTTCCATTGACACTCTCCTCAGTAGGGGCACACATTACTGTCCATTCCACAGGTTTTAGGTTAGAGTGACATGAACCACCTCCCCAGGAGTGGGCTTGCTGTTAGTTGGTGCACCTCATAAAGTATAGAACACATAGGGTCAAATCCGTGACCAATGGTAATAGACAGACTGGTGATGGACTAAAATGGCAATGACAAGAGAAAAAGTTAGCTTTCAAACTCAGCAGTCAAATCAAAGGTGCAATGTTTTAAGCCAAAGTCAACGGTCTACATTCCAATGACAATTGTCCAAATTCCAAAACTCTAAATCACAGTTCAGTGCCAAACAAAAGCCAAAAGAGTCTATGGTAAAAGAAAAAACACTTCTTCAAACCAAACATGGTTCCATTGACACCCTCCTCAGTAGGGGCACACATTACTGTCCATTCCACAGGTTTTAGGTTACAGTGACATGAACCACCTCCCCAGGAGTGGGCTTGCTGTTAGTTGGTGCACCTCATAAAGTATAGAACACATAGGGTCAATTCCGTGACCAATGGTAATAGACAGACTGGCAATGGCAGTAGGTTTAGTGGAATGGGATGACTTGGGGAAACACAGGGCAGCAGTCTGGGAGGACAGCAAGCAATTGATCTCCCAGTGGGGGGCAGCCTTGGCATAATGCAGGCTCTACAATGCAAGCTCAGCCATCTCAAAACACTGTTCAAGTGTCATGTGAGGGATAATTGCTTCTACAACCTGTTGATGCACTCCTGAAACACCTCCAAATACGCAAATGGATCAGACTATGGGAGGGAAAAACAATAAGCTCAAGGGTGTCGGATCAAATTGCATCCTATGCTGCTGTAGGTCTAATCGCTTTTATTAGGAGAAGGCAAGATGGACAATACATCCTCAGGTCTGCCATTCTCAGTTGCAGATATTTGTGGATTTTTTCATTGCACAAAGTGTCAAAACATTTTGCACATTTTCTGTAAAGTGACACACAACTCGCCATTGCGCTCGCTCAGTGGACCTCTCCAAGATTTCCTGGGCCTTCATCAATTCCCAGCATTGGAGAGCCTCCTCCCAGCACTTGTGGCACTCCCTGGTTCATCTGGAGGTAACTCTTGTTGCAATGCACCTATTTGGGATGTCACACCAATTAGCCAGGTGTGCAAGTTTTGGTCAGCAGAATGTCTGGTCTCCACCCCATAACGCTGAAGATTGTTTTAGGGTTCCATTCCAGGTGAGCCGGGCTTCTTCTTTCAAAGAGGTGAGGCCCTCCTTGAATGCTCCTCATCCACTTTGCGGGCCGAATAGCTCCAAAAAGCTGCAGAATGGCGGTGGATTCATTTCTAAAGTAGGAGGGATTAGGAATTGCACTTCCACTGTGTAGTTTCAGACTACTCATGGCTGGTGGAGATAACTAGGCTCCCTTTGTTTGAATTGTGACAGGGGCATAAAAGAGCCGGAATGCAAAAAAAGCGTACATCAGATGTATCGAATATACAACTAACAGAAACGCGTGGAAAAGCAATCAGGCACTTGTGTAACTTAGCACTAAAGAAATAAAGGCAAACACATACATATTACAGGATGTGTATTAACAGGGCGTGGCAAGGAAATTGACTTCCAGGGAAGGAATACGATACTGAGGATCTGGGCATGCTAGCCAGTTGCTTTCAGATACACAGGAGTGGAGAAGTGCGGCTCACCGGTTAGAGGAGGCAGACCCGGACGCAGAGGTCAGACCCGGGACCATGGTTCAATCCCCGACGCGGCAGGGTCTTGAGCTCAAAATGTCCACGGACTCGATAATTCTTGCCTCGGTGCCTACTCGAATCATAGGTTCACACTCTGCAACTCTGGGCAATAGCTTGCTTAATCTCCACTACAGCCCCACTGCGATGGGATGCCAGGCTTTCACCTTGGGGATTCCCAGTAGGGGTTATCCCGCAGGACGGGTTCCTAAAGCAAGCGCCTTGAGACCTTACGGTGAAGGGCGCTATATAAGAACGTATGATTTACGATGTATTTATCCTTAGGCCAGCAAATAGAAATTGACTCCAGTGGTACAAAGAAGCAACCACTTTAACAATAAACATATTATAGCACTGTTGGATGAGCCATAGACGCACATGCCTGCCTACTCCTAGTCATGAGTGTAATCAACTTGTATTGTCACCAAAATTGAAAGAAAATAAAAACTGGAAGAAATGGGGACAATAATATGGAGGATCTAGCAGCTAGCCAGAAGATAAATGAACAATGTAAAAAGAGAGGAGAGAGGGAGATGGTGAAATGTTAAGAAAGGGGTGATCCTCAATTGAACTACACCCAACTGTAGTTTGTCCACATATGCAGGAGATCTTAAGTAAGAGATCTTGTAACTATCCCCATATAGGAAGACCTGTTTTTATAGCCCTACATTTGATCATTCACCCCATAGGCAGGTTCACTGGAATTATGCATAATCTGAACATTTTAACTAAAAGATGGTTCCTAACCCAAAATGATCAAAAGTTATTAAAACTATAGTAACACGTATTGATGTGTAGTTGTGGGCTCTTTGCACAGTCTGACTGGCCACCTTTTTGTTGCTTATTGTAATGTTTTGGTGTCACAGTGGTACTAATGAGGTGAAACCTTTGCTCAGGTGCTGTTACAATGTGTAAAAATGATAAAATAATGAAATGATACTTTCGCCAAATATGTGCAGTACGCTGCATAATTTGCCTTTGATTACTGCATAATTTAGTCAAACCTGCTGCATAATTTTGACATTGCCTGGCGCATATTTCCAGTGGTCCGCCTAAATGTGATCTTTAATATGTCTCAACGCAATGCATTTCAGAAAACCATGCCTCTAATTTGGATGCATTAGGGGATTCCCATGGCATAGGATGCACCATAGGCTAACGCTAGTAGTGTCTCAATTAATTTTCTCGTTAAGAGGGGACCACATGACATCTATTGTCCTGCAACATAACCAGTTTGGCTGCAGGGATGAAAGTGAAGTTACAGGCAGTCGACAAGACTTTCAGGATAGAGGATCAGTAGGAGGTGATGCTTGACCACTCCCACAGAATTTGAGTTAAGATGCCTTCGTGTCATAGGCATCAGCAACATTTTATATCACAATTGCGCTTCCCCTTATGAAGTCTTGTGGGGTCCATTGGTAGTATTGTAATGTTTTGAAGCAGTTACATTTATGTCTGGCTTCCATTCAGTCCTCTTTTATGGTGTTCTAATAGATTTGGCCACTCTATTTTAGGTGTATTGTGAGACATATTATATTGCCAGCAATACAGAGATTTAGTTCCAGTGTCATTGAAAATGTATCATGAATAATAGTTTTATATAGGCATGTCCAATCAGTGCACTGTATTAGCCCAACATTCAGATGTATGCTAACATCTGGGATGTGGGGATTGTGATTGGCTCAGATTTTAGTTTCTTCTTGAATAAGTGGTGCTATATTTCTGTATCTCCAATTATGATGGGTCAGACTTCCCTTATAAAGGTGTTCCAGATAGGTGCTGAATTATGAACCATCAGTTTTACAGTTAATTTCTTATACATGGTCTTTCTGATCTGTAAGGTGAATTGAATAATCAAATTGCCCACAGGATTAGATCTGTAAACAGAAAATGGACTCACCCATCAAAGATTGTGCTGTCTTTAGATATTTCTAGATCGAGCATTGAAATGTATTTATTAAAACTGGTGATGTGCCATTTAGTGGGACTCCACAGAGGGTGGCCGTTTTCCACTGGATTTTGGTCTCAGCCTGCATTGTTATCTTGATTATCTGGACTCTTCCCAATAAAGAGAACTGGTGACTGAATCATTGCTCGAAGTCATTGTTGGTCTTGGTCATAAGGGGGTTCATGTTATCTGCAGCTATTTGCATTAGGCCTGTGTTCACAAACGCTCCTAGATACTTGGCCTTGTCCCGGTTTCATTTGAAGAATGTACTTTCCATAACTGCTCTAGAACCTTGACATAGGGGGTCACTTCTCATGCCTAGACAAGGTAGTCGAGGGTTATATTAAAGACAATAAAATATGGATAGAGCTCCGGATGTCAGTAGGGTATTGTCTGCATAGAACAAGGTCTCGAACTCCCCAGCAGTTGTGACAATACTGTTGATGTTGGCCTGTAAATGAACTGCTTCAGAAAAAGACTCTGAGGCCAATACGAACACCAAGGGAGACAGTGGACAGCATTGTTTCATGCACTTCCCTATGTGAACCAAATCTGACACAAAACCTCTGCAGTTCACTGTTGCCTTTGTGTCCATGAATAGCCATTCGACATAGAAACAAACCTGCCCTTTCTAAGGTCTTAAAAAAGTTAACCCATTCAATGCGGTCGAGGGCTTTCTGTACGTTGAAGGAGAGTGCAACCCACTCTTCTGGGGAGTCTCTGGTCACCAAAAGAAAGTGCCACATGGTTCATACATAACTCTTTGAGAATTGAGACTGGGCATTACCTTATGAAGGCAGTTTGCCAGTACTTTGACTACTAATTTTATGTCTTCATTAACTAGAAATATTGGTCAGTAGTTGGCTGTCTTTTACGGATCTTTTCCGATTTGAGCCGGAGAGAGATTAGGGCAATATTAGAGACCAAACTCATGCCCCCTGTGGTTTTAGCTTCTTTATAAGCATCATATCACATTGAGGATCTAGTGTTCTTAATTAGTTTGTAAAATTCTGCTGGGAATCCAGCTTCTCCAGAAGACCTATTGTAAGGTAGGTCAGATATCATTGCAAATATCCCATTTCCGCACAGCATTACCAGATTCAGAGAGTTCAGAGAGTTGAGGAGATGACATAAAGTGGTCCTGTCATTCTATGGTTGTAATTGTTTTCGATTTATAAAGATCACCATAATAGGATGTAAAGGCCTGTAACATACCCAGAGATTGTGTGCAATGTTTGCTTGTGATTCCCTCTGTTGTAGTTGTATTGCAAAACGTTGGCCTGCTTTTTGCCTTTGCTCTTAAAGTCAAATTACAATCTGTGTTAAGCAAATTTGCCTCTAAATGTGAAAAGAGCGTGGAGTGCATACTTTTCTTTTTCAAGAACATACCTGCCACACACTTCAGTTAATTCTCTGACGGATGTACAATTTTTCGTGGACCAGTTTAATCCTTCTCATCGCAATGGATGTATCTCTCATCATCATGCCTCTTAAGGAGGCCTTATTCACTGTTTGGAGGACCTGTGATGATGAGACAGGGCCTCTTTGTTCCTCAAGATATGTTTGACGGCTCTTCTTTTCATCTGGCGTCATATACTTAGATGTAATCTTTCTCCGTAGTTTGCATGGTTGTTCTATGGATTGTCTATTTAAATATTATGTAATCGCCAGACATCAGTCAAGGTGTGATTTTACATGACTGCGTGTCACAAGCATTCTGCCTCGGCATGTATAGATCGATTAACATCTTTCAATATATATATAAACCTGTGGGACCGAAATCTTGTAACAATCTGGACAGCCATGACATGAGAAGCTCGGGTCGTATCTGGAGCATATGGCTAAGGCTTTATCCATAACAGATAGTTTAACAAACACATGCCTCCTTCGGGGTCAGTGTAGGTTTTTAAAATTCTATGGGACAGCAATTTCCTGATCAGTGTAGCCATTCTGCATCTCTTGAACTATTTGAAGAAAGGGGGATAGTGTTGCAACAAGGTGGTTCAACTACTATGTATCACGTTACCGGTGCTAGATGTGTTTCTTGAAGGGGGCAAAGTCAGTTATTTTGGAGGATAGGTAATATAACATTTTCTTTCATCTGGTTACACCAAAAAGGCCATTAACAGGGCGATGGTAAATGGAACAGGGCGACCTTCCTTGAATATGAGAAGTTTGGGAGGTTTGAAACTAAAGCTGCCTTGGAATTGTAGCTGTATGTAAGGAGTCAGCCATGCTAAACGATGTTGATGAGGGAACACATCATGACCCTAATAGCAAATAAGCAAATCTATTTGTCGTGGATAAATAGATAGTGTTG
Organism: Lissotriton vulgaris; assembly: GCF_964263255.1. Lineage (NCBI taxonomy): Eukaryota > Metazoa > Chordata > Amphibia > Caudata > Salamandridae > Lissotriton > Lissotriton vulgaris. Next base: position 502,650,954 of record NC_141687.1, on the reverse strand, counting down.
TTAGGGTGTGTAGATAGGATGGGTACTGTTGACTGGGGAGAGATGTGACCTGTGTACAAAATTAGACTGGGAAGTGGTCAGGCAACAGGATAAAAGTACGAATGTGAATTGTGTTTTTATCAGTGCGAAGTCATGTAGAAATACTACATTTTCGCAGGCGAGTATTTTCTTGGCACACTATGCCGACCGCTATCAATGGGACTTGGTTGGCGCTATAAGGGGAAGGTACAACTAAGTGTAAAAGACTGCAAATTGTAGATGAATTCGAGGCATGCATGGGAGTGGCAAGGGAGCATACTCACAAAGTGCGTCTGCCCATTGTGGCAGAAGCAAGGGGTAACCTGGCCGTGTGAGTGGACTGCCAACTGATGCAATCATAGATGGCATGGGGTAAACAATGTTCTCTGTGTCGAGGTCAGAGGGTTTCAAGCAAGGAGGTTAACATAAATCTAAAAGAAGGAGATGAAGAAACTGCAGTTTTGCATTTTTCCATTCGGGGTTGAATAGGAATTATGCTGACTGTCTCCATGTGTTTCAATGGGGAGCTTGATTTGTAATAGAATAAATACTGGGGCCAAAAGTTTTGCTCGGAAGGGGGTGCTAGTGAATGTAATGCCGAATACCAAAGCGGTACCAAGTTTTTGATTCCACCTCAGCCTTTTTCAATTCACCACACACCCTGTAACTCACTCTTGCATGTTGCTACTTTCTCCCTTTGTCGTGGTTTTTATGACCTTCTCGCTTTCTTGCTTCGGGTCAAAGTCTGAGGCAGAAAAATACGTGTTGGTCCCCAAAGTTGTGTCCTCTTGGCCGCCCCTCTTGCAATTCCTGGCTCAAATTAAGCACTGGTCTCAATAATTTGATTCAAAATGCCCTTGTCTGCTCTCTTGCATTTTTGCGAGGTATTCAGACTTGTTTTGGATTGGTGTGTCTTTTTGTTTCTCCATCGGCACAGGGCACAGTTCCCAATCAGTGTGTTTCAATCTGTCAAGAAAATATTCTAGCTCCTTAGTTTTAGTGTTTTCTTCGAAGTGACCATCTACTGTCACCATAATGGTGGCTAGTAAAAGTAGTAAGTACATTCTTAATGTCTCATATCTGTCAGCTGGGTGACAAGTACCAGACACCCTTATCCTTTTCTGTTTCTCTCAAAGGAGAATACTGAAGAGACATGGGCCTAATATCTAGCACAGGTAGAGGGTTCTTTATTCTCAGCAGTTTGGAGGACATTTCTAGATTCCTGGTTCTTCACGGAACAGGCAATGACTGATCTCGGTTGCAGTGACATGGCCATGCTCGAAGAGTGCGTCTAGTGAGCTCCTTGAAATTTAAGGGGAGATGAAAAAGTCTACACACTGCAGGTTAGGCAAGAAATGCAGATTGAGATTTCTCACATAATCTGCCTCTAATTTGTCTGGAACATCATAGAATCTTAATACTATTGATTTGTGATTGATCGTCCAAATGATCGAGGTGCCATATTATATCTATGTGTTTATCCAGATCATTATTGATTTGTCAATGTTATCAACCTACTGTTGAAAAATTGCCTTGTCTGTTCTAATTGACCTAATTTCAAGCGCCATTTTTGACATTCTGCTCTCTACTTCTTCTACTGGGGTGCCTATGGCAGTTATTTCTTTCAGGAGTAGTGGTATGGTAATATCCAGCAAGTATGTTGTAGGCTGAAGGTTGCATTGTTAGTTCCGGTGATCACCTTTGAGAATAATTTTGTGTGAAGGCTTGTGCACTGGAGATCAGGCCAGACTCGACCAGGTACGTGGAAAACATTTGAGGGCTTATTTACAATCCTCCTTGCGCCACTTTTGCGTACATTTTAACATGGGAAAAGTGAGGTACGTGTGACGCAATGGGCTTGCAAATAAACCCCTTGGTAGCAAACGATTGGTTAGCAATGCAAGCAGGGCACGAGTCGGGGTACCATGCGGGTGGACAGCGTCCCCTCACTTATTTTACCGGGAGCTCGATAACTGGAGCAAACAGAGCCACACATTCACTCTTTGGCCTCTCTGGGGCAAGATCGGAGCTCATTCAGAGCGCTGCTCACGCGCTGGCTTCTCTGATGCAATCGCATCTAAGGCGTGGGTGAAGGGAGGCAATGAGTCTGATGATGCAAGCTACCTTTCGTGATGTCACTTTCTGTCGTGACGTCAGCGTCCCCCTACTTCTTTTTTTAGGACTTGTGCCCTGAATGCAAGGATGGAGGCCTGCAAGGGACAGCATTTCATTGTAATGATAAAATAGGAGGGGGATCCTTTTTTTTTATTACTCTCCTTAGTTTCAATTCGTAACTGATCGCAAAAGCACTTTTACAAGCGTTAAATGATTTTCCGACAGGTGAAAGGGCTTGTATACATTTTATAATGGTGTTTTGTAGTCGTAATCCGTGGGTTTTTGCAAATCAAAGATTTTTGCGACCACAAAACACTTTCGTACACGAGGCCTTTTGTGATCAATGAACTGCCTATCCCTTTTCAGGATTGTTGGCTTCAAGCCTACATAGAGGAAGGCGCTGAGCACAGGCACATTCTGTTTGGTGGTGATTTCCGAACTCCAAAAAAACACCTCTGAACATAGGGGCAGATTTATGAAAGGCTTGCGCCACGTTTACGCCGCCGTTGCGTGACGCAACGGCACGGAAACGTGGCGCATCCTTGCGCCCTATTTACAACGTGACGCATCTAGGAGATGCGTCACGTTGTACAGCACTGTGCCATGAGGAGGCGTTCCTGCGCAGGGGGGGCGTTCCTGCGCAGGAACGCCTCCTGAAAGTGGCTGAGTGAAATCTATGAGATTTCACTCAGTCACTTTCAGGGCAATGCTGCGTCAAAACCCTGCGCCTGCTTGAAGCAGGCGTAAGGCTTGAGGCAGCATTGAAAGAATAGGCCCCCCCAGAGCATTGCTGGAGCTGCGTCGCGCTTGCGACGCAACTCTAGCAATGCGCCACATTTCCACGCATCTGTGCCGTTTTTGCCCCATGGTGCGCCGCATCATAAATGCAGCGCACCATGGGTGGCGTAGCTGTGGCGCACTGTGGCGCATGTTAACTGGCGCATCCCTCGGGATGCGCCAGTTAACATAAATCTGCCCCATAGTCTTTTAACGCAAATATGTAGACCAATGATTGTATTTGAAAAATATGATTGTTATTTGTTAATGGATGTCCAGCATGAATAAGGCTGCATTCATATTGGTCACGGAATGTCTTCTGCATTAAGTTATGAACCTAACATACTAATTGACACTATTTTTTAGTAAAAATAATATTTGCTCTTAAAGCCGTCTCTTGAGTCTGAAGTAAAATCTTTCGGAAACTTTAAGAATATATATCTCCTTCCGACGGCGTTAGGAGAGCTATTGATCTTCAGCTTTCACTGTTTAAATTTACATAGATTTTGTCGGTGTAATGCCTCGGGGGAGTTTTCACTGTGCCTGACTCAGGCTGATAAGGAAAATGGAGCACCTTTATCTCAAGAAATGTCAGCTGCCATTATGATGCATTACTCGAGCTTCCTTCCTTCAAGAATGACAAGGAAACAAAAGCTCACTTCTTTGCAGTCTGAGCTCGTGACACCGCTGCTGTCGAGACCATTGAAAATGGACAATGCCATTTGTGTCTGGAGAGTGTCTATGCTAGGTCACCAGTTCAAAGGTATTCCTTCATGGTCGGGGTATATTTGTAGCAGGATCATGTGACAATGCCCTTATGCCGATGGAATGCACCCTACGCTGGAGTCAACTCTCATCTGAGATACTTCTGTCCATTCAAGGGGAGGTGTGTGTTTCCTATACGGAGATAGGGCGCCTTCTAAAGTAAAACACAGCGCTTCACTGCACTGGGAGAAACAGAATGATTGCCTGCAACGTGCGTTAAGATTGCTGAGACATGGGCCAGATGTATCAAAGGGTTTTGCCCATTCTGTGTCTATGGGGAAAAGTGTTGATACTTATGGCCCTATTTAGTCACTTTGCAATGCAAGAGTACCTTTAAGAACCCTTTATCACAAAATATACAAAGCATGTTTCCTAATTAAAAAAACAAACAAAGAAAACACACCAATGAAAATAAGTGATAAATAACTGCAATATGAATACAGACGCTACCTAGTGTTGTAGCATACAAGTCTTAGGAGACAAGTATGCGAAAAGCCAGTTGTTCCAAATGTGGTAACTTGCATGAGCCAATGGTCATGAGAAAAGCATTTTATGGGTTTCATTTAGACTCACCATCTCACTCAGTGCCGCAGATGTAGCTCCTGCTATTGCACACACATGCATCAACATCTTCATTTTGTTAGCTGTTGACGCCGGCGCCACAGTGCCTATATGACATGTCTCGGTTCTTTGGTCTGCATGCCCCTACGCAACTATCGATTGAGGCTGCTGCATGCGCTCAACAATGAGACAAGCCAGGCATTCATGAGACAACCTGGAACCGGTACTGGGTACAGGTGTGTCCTTGTGCTCTCCGCTGAGGGCGATCCTTGGAGCTATTGAAGGCAGCACAATCCACTTGGAGCATGACTTAAAGGCGGCCATAATAAAAGAAGACCCTATGGCAGAGTGCGGGGCTTGAAATCCAAGTGGTTGGCACACAGGTCTGCTGGGAATATCAGAATGAACAGTGTATAGCATAATAGTTCCATTTGTAAAGCGCAAACATGTGACCCCTTAGGGTTTCAAGGCGAGGTATTGTCCAGAGTCAGATGATGCTGAGCTGAGCTGCCTGCCAGTGCCCGGGATTCAAACGTGAGACTGCGCTCCACAGTCAGCCGCTCTGGCCGCTCCACCACACTTCTATCCCAGCAGACTCCTTCACAGTAATAGTTACCCATCTACGGGGCAGACATGCTCAGTGTGTGGAAAACACTAATTTCAAGGGGGTCTACAGGTCAGCAGGAGGAAGGAGATGTCAAGGAAGTTAGTTATTCCACTCCAATTAGGTGGGTATGACAGGTAAAAGGTTAGGATGGTAATCACTGTCCCCAAGAATGGAATGTAAGTGTTGGAAAGCAAAGATCACTAAGGGGTCTATTAGGATGGTGGGCGGAGGCACCACCACGGTGCCTGTGGTGGCAGAAAATGCTTCTTTTCGCACGCCAGCAGCAGTCCTCACAATCGCCATATTAGTATGGCCAAACATAGCCCATTTCCTGTCTGCCGGGGTGCGATGCGAACCGCAATCAAAGTGCGCCCGTCACAACGGTGGTGGCAGCCAATGGAGACTCACTGCCGTGCGGAATGACGTCCCGTCCGCTGTACAAATCAGGATGTCCCAAACAGCCAGTCATACCGCAGCGGAGAAACCGCCCAACCAGAGACGGCAGAAGCACGACAGCGGAGCACAAAACCAGAATCCTGGTCACTTCCACCCGGTCCGACTGCAATGGATCCAGCTCTAAACATCTTCCCAGTGCTGTACCTGATATATTACCAGCAGCTCATGGACCGTCGCGGACGACGCCGCAGGTACGCAGTAAAACAACTTGGCACACAACCACAACACACAATTCCAGGGCTGATATAGGGTTCCTGTCCACACCAGACACCCCGGTGGGGACAGGCACACACCCACAGGTGTTTCCACAAATGTCCTACCTGTCACCAAGTCACCCCTCTGCACCCAGGTCACCCACCAACCACGATATTGATGTAATGTCCCAGTCATGTCACTGCAGCGGTGAAGACGCAAAGGCAAGGCTGATGGCAGGGCCAGCGCCAGGCATGGGCAGTGACCAAAGACCATAGGACCACACCTCCAACCCCCACACACCAGGCCCCCCCACTTAAACATGAAGAGACATGCCATATGCCCCTCCTGTGCCACTACAGTGTGGCTCAATTACTTAGAGCGGCAGACCCTGATGCAGAGGTTTAGCCCGGGACCAGAGTTCAATTCCCTGCCTCGGCGGGTCTTGGGCTCAAAATTCCACGGACCTGATAATTCTTGCCTCGGTGCCTGTTCCAATCATGGAGTCCCACTCTGCAACTCTGGGCAATAGCTTGCTTAATCTCCACAACGGCCCCCACAACGCTAAGGATGCCTGGACTCCACCTTGGGGGTGCCCAGGAGTGGGCGTCTCACAGTGAAAGCCAGGATGCGTTCCACAGCGGTATTCGTACAAGCGCCTTGAGACCCTTGCTGGTGAGTAGTGTGCTATACAAGTATCAATTTACATTTACAGTGTGCCCCCATGCCCAAAAACCATCCAGGTGAACCCACACCCTGCATCACACACCAAACAACTAGGGAGACAGCCTCAGCAGGTGTGGCTGCAGAGGAACTCACAGCACAGAGGCGCAGGGCCAGGGCAATCCACACACCAAGATAACACCACACACATGTCAAGAAAACTGCGACCAAGCACAAAATGAACACACACACACAGAAAATGAAGAACACTCCACTGGTCATACAGCTTGCCAAGTCACACAGACATAACCCACATTGACACACAGCCACATACACAGACCACATGCCAGCAGCAATGGAGGACAACATATAGGAAAGCTAAAGTGAGGTGCCCACAAATTGAAGGCCAAGGAACCATCTACCAAGCATGTGTCATCACATGCAAGACAAGAAACATATAAGAACGCCCTCGGCCCATCAAATCACACATGGCTGGCACAGTGAGTGAAGTCAAACCACAGTCACCTCAGTGCCACAACTCGGGGAGACAGCAAGGCAACCCATTGCTAGGCACAGGGATCTGAGGAAGGCCCTGAAGTCAAACAGTGAACAGCCACACATATGTATACAACTACTTGACAGGAGTATGTCAGCAGCACAACACACAGGGCCCATTGACACACTCCATGACTGTCAAACACAAGTAGGAATCAACACACATACCCCCATCACACCTGCAGCACACAACACCAGTGTCAGACGCACAGAAGGGTGTCAATAATGTCCTGTCATTACACAGACAAACATCACACTCCCTGGGGGTATCCACAAACATCACACACACAGGGATGCCAGAACAAATGTCTGCACAAAAACAACAGCCAAACACATAACTCAACAAAACAACGTACAGAACCACAACAAGACCAGGCATTACCTGTGCAGCCAAACTGTGGAAAGGCAATGGGAGCACAGACAGAACAGGAGTGCACAACTTCATCAGTCAGGAACAATGCACAGACAACATACCACATCACAGACAAGAAGTGCACCATCACAAAACAATCATGGACACAATCTGGGAGCAATGGGCCTACAATGAAACACAGACAGACATGCCACACCACCAAACAAGTCAACATGTTGTCATAGTGTACCACATGCTTGCACATGCACAATCCTGACCAGTGACAGCTCAAATGTGAGAGGACATAGCACAAGTGTGTACCCAAAACAAGCCCAGTAACAATGATACAACTTGCTGCATGTGACAGAAACACACATAATGGACACCACACGTGCAACACACATCTGAATGAAACACACCACACCAACAAAACACACAGACTGACATGCAAATAGAACACCACACACAGAGCATCTGTCAGCTGCAAAAGCCAACACAGTCCAAAAACTGCACACAGCCACATCAAACATACAACAAATGCACATGCCAATACATCACATTGCAAACACAGCAGGACATCAAGGGATGCACACCAGGCAAGGACAAGGCAACATACACCCACAGCACTGCATGCACACCAAGCAGTGTGTGCACACCAAACATACAAGTCCCACACAGATATGAGTGACACACCATGGACAACCACAACAACAATCAAAACAGCACACTGACAACAGCACACTCAGGAAGTGAAGCAGTACCTCAGCAAATACACATACACCTAACCCAACACCCACAGATGCACAGGTCTGGAACACCAAAGTGGAAACAACATAACCAGAGGAATGTGCAGCACAAACAGTTGAACTGCATATGAGCTACTATGACTGCTAAACAATACAAGAGAATCACATATAACCATGTGGGAAAATGTCCTGAGTGGCACATTGCTCCTGCGCATAGATCTGCACCACAAAACACAATGTCACAAATGAAGTGATGGGGAGGCCCACACACAGGCAACCCAAGGGGACAGATTACATGAAAGTGAAGTGGTGTGTACACCAGTAGTGAACATGGCAGGAGTGTACCATGCACAAATAGATGGAGTGCAGACTCATAATGGCTAGGCATCTTAAGCACAGATAGGGGATGGTATGCCACCACACACCACATGCCATACTGTAGGCAATAAAGCCCCCCATGTGACAGCAATGCACGAGAAAATACACACACAATGTCAGTGTGACTGAGCAGGTATGTATAGTGACCACAAACAGCATCAAGACACATGGATGATCAACAAAACACAACACTGACTATCCGGTCACATACTCTGCATACTCTCAATTGCCAAAAACAACAAGTAGCAGTCATCCAGAACTGCAAGGACACACCAACACACTGCACAGTGCACAACATACAACTCACACATGTGCACACAATCACAGGGCTAAACAATCAGACAAACAGGTACTCTACTCCTGGGTGACACATGTGTGTAGTTGACATTGCAGAGGCACACACACATCAACACTCATGACAAATTCACCCCCTTCACACTGCACACTTCTTGACCACCCAAGTGCACACATTGAAAGTAACCCATGTGACTAGGATGACTGACCATCACAAGGTGACTATAATCATACACTGCTGGGCACACATAAAGTAAGATCACTCATACATGATGACCCTGGCCAGCCTGCCTGCAATCCTGTAGATAGAATCCCACTCTGTGCTGGCAGTGCTTCCAAACCTGACAAGTGCACAATATAGCTAACATGAACAAACAATGATCAGACAACAGTATTTCATCTAAAACAACCATCATTGCACCCACAAGCATCAGAGTTATGAAGAAATGAAGTCCATATCACCCCTGTAAAAACTAGAAAAAGTGAGACAAGCCATTGGCAATGTTGAAGTGGCATACAGGAAAAAATAATGACAAAAATGGTTTCGTCACGCTTGCACACGTTTCAAACTCAAACTTCCTGATCTTGGTTTTTCTTCGTGGGTCATTTGCATTTGGTAATCTAATCTTTTTACACACGCAGATAGGTGTTTGACATTCAGATTTTTTTTTTGAAAACCTTTATTCGAAAAAGTAAGGAGATACATGCGCAGGTCCACAACCATCACGGCCGGCCGCAAAGACAGTCAATAAAAACAGGAGAAATTCAGGCCAATCAGCAATCAGGATATGTTAAGGCACACAAGACGCGGTTGTGAGGCTCGCGACACAGGATATGAGGTTTTCATTTTTAAATTTTTGAAGAAGAGTAGGGGCTGCAACAACAAGGGCATATCACCTTACATGAGAGATACACATAAGAGACAAGGGGGACGTACCCCAATTGCAGTCTGAGATAGGCTATGACTATAGCAACTATATAATCTAGGCAGCCGCGGCAGTAATACTAAACAATAGGCAATATTACAGTAAACAACGTTCCTAAATATCACCCCTGAGAGCCCACCCCCAAGACAGAGAAACAGAGGCTTGTGGAGATGCCGGAAAAAGAAATAAGGTGCAAGACCAAGAGACAGCCAACCCTACTAAAGAGGAAAGAACCCTCCCAAAGCCGGAAAAGAGCGATAGGGACCATAGAACAAAACAAACTAAAATAACAAACCCTCCCCGCACCCGCCACCCTGCACCCCTGTAATGGCTACGGCCTAACCCACTAACAGCGTGCCTGTCGCCCCGGAACTGCCCCACAGAAGGGAAAAAGTACAAGAAGTGGAGGAGGAGAGAAACAAACACACCCCCGGACACCCGGTACCCCCCACCGACAGTGAGCCCCCCCAAGGCATATTCATCATCAATCAAAGCAACAGTCGGTATTATCACGGGGAGGGCAGTCACCAATAAACCCCCCCCACCCCACCCCTGGCCCGGTGAGATACTCGGTGCAGTCCCGGCAAAAATGAACTAAGCAATCGCAGGAAAGTAGAAGTCAACCCTGCAGGCCTGACGAGGAGATCTATCGCCAAAGTCATAATAAATGCAATCTAAGGGAGCGTCTCAGGTGGTCCAAAGCAGTGGCGAGGAGCATGAACAAACCAAAGTCAAAGTCAGCCCTGACCAGTGCGAATCCGTACCGGAGCACATTCCGACCAAGCCACATCCATCCAGAAGCAGACAAAGCGTCCATGGCAATCCAAAGCATTGAAGGTGGAACAGAGTCCGGACACAAAATGGCGGCCTCCGTTAAACAGACGGGCCGAAACAAAGAAAAATGGCAAACCCCATCGACAGGACCCCGAGGCTCGGAATTGACGAACAGGACCTCCAGCGACGATACACCATCGGATAGGAAACGTGAAGGGAAGACCAGGCACTGTAGCAGATGAAGGAGAAGTGAGGCCGACTCCCCTAGGAGCGACGGCGGGCTGACGCTCGGGCACCTTAAGATGGCGGGTCAAATCGTTCGACTGGACCACAAACTGTTGTTCGGGTGTTGCAGCGTCAGCTGCCGGTCGCGAGCAGACATCATCCAACTCTGCCGCCAGGGAGACACAAGCGACGGTGAATTGCGAGCGGAGCGCCCCAATCGCTGCCATGACGGAGCTCAATGAATGTGCGCTATCCATCCCCTCCATCCCGGGGTCCAAGGGACGGAGGGGGACACAATCTCCAGCCCACATCGCCGGGCTCCGGGCACACATTTAGCGATCTCAACAACGGGGGCGCCCCGAACTGGCACACTCAACACAGTCACCGGCCGTGGGTGCAACCCGCCGCCCCCGGACTGGGGCACGGGGGTCAGGCACACAGTCCGCCAGCCACGGTGCAGGAGGATCACAGCACGCCACAATGTTTCTTCTCCGGCACCATCCATCAACGAGGTCACACGTCGAAGGCAGAAAGAATTATTCAAATCTGGAAGACCGGCCACAGTCGCGGTCCCACAGCCGATGTTGATCAGTTCCCGCTCGGACCGTTCAGAAATCAAGGTCCCGGCGTCAGCCCGGGATTGGCCGAAAATGGATCACGACATAACTTCGTCGCTGAATAAAGTAGGAAGTCCGGGACATCACCGTTGGCATCAGGTAACCTTCATACACCCGGGCACAGGGCGTGGGTAGAGGATAAACAACAGGATAGATGAGCCGCCGGCGGAGGTCGGCGGAGCCGGGAGCTTATGCGGCCATCTTGGTTTGCGGCGTAGCTCCTCCTCTTGACATTCAGATTTATCTATTCATTTAACTTATCACTCTGAATCACGGGGTGGTATTTAAAGCTACGCTACTTGTTATCATTTTGAGACATCATTGTTATATTAGATATGAGTTAGATATATAGCCCCTGATATATCCTTACATGTGATTATTTAATTTGTTGAATCCAGTCCCTGATGAAGGCTAATGCTTAGCCGAAATGCATTGGACAAGGAAGCAATTAACCATAAGGCTGGATTACTTGTTTTGAGGATTCAATTTTGGAAATTACAAAAATAAAGAATTTTGAAATGTGGAATTAATTTGAATTCATAATTCTGTGGAACTTTACAACCCAACCTATGGGCATACCGCTGTGACCAGGGGACGTCAGTCAATTAAGGGTCACGCAATTCAATTGGTTTACTCGTACTCAGAAGGAGGGTACACCCTGGAGCACGCAACAACAGCTAAATAGAAGGGATCTGAGAGTGCAAGCGTGACGAAACCATTTTTGTCATTATTTTTTCCTGATCCACACGCTTGGCACCTACAATAGAAATGCAATACGAAGAAATTCTTAATATCACTGATCAACGAGCAGAAACATTTGCTTTCTCAGCTGACGAGGCGACTCGTATTTATTCTTTAATCCAGGAGGATACATCAGAGACTACTTCACATAGAAACAAGGAACAGAATATTAGACAATTACTTTACCTTTCAAAAAGGGCAATTAATCAAAGACTACACGCAAGTACATTGGTTAAATACCATAGAGCACTTCGAATTCCTCGGGGCTTCAGAATTGCCCTTAAGCCCTCACTGTGTAAAAATTCATTGAAGTTTAAAGAGAAGTGGTTCGCTATCCTTAACAAGTGTTCTTTGGACCTCATCCTTCTTATCATTGAGGAATTATCAGCTATTCTGGATGAGTTACAAAAAGAAATAGAAACAGTAACTGAAGAACTTACAAAAAGTACACCACCTGAAGATTGGGCAAAGATCTTGGAGGACATTAATGTCCAACTGACGAAACACACCCAGGAGGTCAATGATAGAAAAATCAGGAAACTACGCCGAGACATTGTGGATTACAAGCTCGGGAGGTGTATACCTGGGCAGAGGTATACGCCCGCCGTAGACAGAACAAGCCATATACACAGAGCACAGATACATCATCAACTGGCAGTGATCAATCTTCAAGACCTAAAACAAGTGGAAGACCCCGACAACAACAACAACAACAACAAACAAGAGGCGAACAACTTCCCGAGAGTTCGGGACCTGTTCAAAATTTGACACAAACAAACAGAGAGGAGCCTTTTTTAGAGGAGGGCCAACAAGAAAAAGAAGACCCAGGAGGGGCAAAGGGAAAAGAAAAGGAACCACCAAACACCAGGAGTGTAGCGGCGGAAAAGAAGAAGGACAAACCCAGGAAAACCACGACCTAAACAATCTAGTCATTAACCACTTGGATGCTAAGGGTCATTAGGCCAAAATAATGAGATTTCCATTGAAATGAATGGGCAGTGCATGACGAGTTACCCTTGTCATTAGCATCCAAGTGGTTAACATCTCCAACATCAAAGTGGAATACATTTCCATTGAGACATTACAAAAAGGAATGTCGTTTGTCCCCACCACTGAAACAAACAGATTGGAACTGGAGGTTAACCTTTATAAGCTCATGAGGAAACTACGTCTTAGACATTTTTTTGATAACGTCATAACGGAGAGAAGTGATACTAAAGAGGATCAACTTCTGGGATTGACACCACATAGCACATATGAGGCACCCGTATCACATAAAACTCTGGATACGTTTGAGAATTTGGTCAAAGCGGAGTTATCAAAATTGAACTTCAAGAGAAAATCAAGACAACATAATCTTACACAGAAACAAATTGATGCACTCCGGAAAATTGCTAACAACCCACACATTATTTGCCAGAAAGCTGACCAAGGAGGAGCTATAGTTGTCATGAATGTTTCACATTATGGACAAGAAGTGGAAAAACATCTAGGGGATAAACAGGTGTATTTGCTTTTGGACTATAATCCTACTGATCAATTTGCAAAGATTTTAAAGGATATTATTGACAATGCATTTGATGATGGAATAATAAATGAAAAAACTAAGAGATTTTTGATTACAAATTACCCCAGAAGCCCGGTAATACATATGTTACCGAAGATACACAAAGACTTGGTACATCCTCCTTTTCGACCCATAGTGTCAACAGTTGGGAGCATACATCAACCTATAGGTCAATTGTTGGATAGGCACTTACAGCCAAACGTGATGAGGATGAAAACATTTGTAAAGGACACGACCCATTTTTTGGAAAGACTAGGAAGGGTTCAAATGGAAGATAATGAACAGATTACATTATGTAGTATGGATGTTAAATCTTTATATACATCCATCCCTCACCAAGATGGAATTGAAGCAATCGAGCATACATTGCTTAACACAGAGATGGAATTGGATTTTAAAGTGTTCCTCATGGAACTTCTACACTTTACACTCTTCCATAGCTACTTCAAATGGAAAGACCAGTTCTATTTGCAGTTGACCGGGACTGCTAGGGGAAATTCGGCAGCCCCCGTCTACGCGAATCTTTATATAGAACATTTTGAAACCGAACACATCCTCAATCAGGAACCTTGGAAGTCCAACACCAAATTGATACTGAGATCCATAGATGATATGTTTATCATATGGACTGGTTCAGAACCTGAATTAAGAAATGCCATTAGTGAACTCAATACACGTGATGAACGTATCCAATTTACATCGGAGATCAATGCCACCAAGATCACATTCTTGGACGTTGAGATACGTAGAGAAGGGTCTCATTTTGAAACGGACATCTATCGAAAATCGACAGATCGAAATAACCTATTGCATCATAATAGCTTCCACAATAATCCCCTGAAAACACATTTGCCATACTCGCAAATGTTACGAGTAAAAAGGATTGTATCATCCCCGGAGATATCAGAGACTAGAATCAAAGAGATGGAATTAAGATTCAGAAACAGAGGATACCCCCAAAACGTACTAGATGATGCCAAACTTAGATGTGCTCAAAGAGACAGAAAGACTTATTGATTCAAGCCACAAAGAAGGAGAACACAAGAATTGTTGTTGTGTCGAAATACTCGACCAAGAGCAAAGCATTTAAGAGCATCATTAAAAAACATTGGGCGATACTATCTCAATAGGCAGAATTTAACAACATCTTCAAAGAAATACCTTTATTTGCCTACCAAAGGGGAACAAACTTGGGAAATATGATTACATCAAGGGCGGAGAGAATCAACGAAACCTTTCAGGGTACATTGTACATTGCCTTGCCATAACTGCAGTCACTGCAACTCTATTATTAGAGGGAACACCATTACCCACCCAAGTAAGGGATACAAGATCAAACTACGTGTGTCAGCAACCTGCGATTCTATGAACGTCATATATCTATTGAAATGTCCTTGCGGACAAGGATATGTGGGAAAGACTGAGAGGAAGATGAAAATCAGACTGAATGAGCATAAGTCGAACATTCGTAACAAAGAGACCAAATCGACTGTTGCAACCCATTTTTGTGAAGCTTCACATAACATCAGCCAACTTAGGTTCACCATCCTAGAAATAGTAAAAAAACGTGAAGGTGTTGATAATCACAAGAATCTGTTACAAAGAGAAAATTTGGGGATTTTCAAATTGGAAATTTTAAAACCAACTGGAATGAATGACCGGACTGAATTCAGTTGTTATCTATGATAGTTACCATGAAACATTCAACTACAATGTATCTTGCATGATTTCTTTCGTTTAATTGCCTGCTTTTGATACCCATGCATAATTTTTTCACTACACTGCTGGTCAATCGAATTTGATTGTTTTTTACTCATTTTTTAACCAGATTACTCACTTTTCCTTTCAGTCTAACGCACTTTATCTTTTTTATCATGGTTGGTTACCATGGTTGCTCATGTAGTCTGTTTTCACTGTTCATGAATACGATAGGGGTTTTTTATATGCAATTTATTTGATCTTTTACAGAACTTGAGTGATGATAACACCATTATGAGTTTTTTGTTAATGAGGATTTTCTCATTTTGTTGAATCCTGTCGGTTTCTTTCCTTTACCTCACCCGTTTCACCCGTTTTCACCCCTGTCCATCATGGCCGCTCTATTTACGATCACGGAGGTGGTCCGTTTTCTATATCCATTAACAGCATGGCGATTTAACTTGCACTTTTCACACCGATCGGGGAACAGCGTTTTCCGAGAATGGCGTTTAGGAACGTTTGTCCTGTTTAATCGGTAAGCGGGTGTATGCGCCTCACTTTCTCTATCCTCGAACTCGACTTCACATCGTGGGTTCTTTTTAATCACAACGCAAACCTTTTTCTCGTTTCGCGCACAGCTTGTTTTCATCCATTTGGTGAGCGGGTGTATATATCTCACGTTTCAAACTCAAACTTCCTGATCTTGGTTTTTCTTCGTGGGTCATTTACATTTGGTAATCTAATCTTTTTACACATGCAGATAGGTGTTTGACTTTCAGATTTATGTATTCATTTAACTTATCACTCTGAATCACGGGGTGGTATTTAAAGCTACGCTACTTGTTATCATTTTGAGACATCATTGTTATATTAGATATGAGTTAGATATATAGTCCCTGATATATCCTTACATGTGATTATTTAATTTGTAGAATCCAGTCCCTGATGAAGGCTAATGCTTAGCCGAAATGCATTGGACAAGGAAGCAATTAACCATAAGGCTGGATTACTTGTTTTGAGGAATCAATTTTGGAAATTACAAAAATAAAGAATTTTGAAATGTGGAATTAATTTGAATTCATAATTCTGTGGAACTTTACAACCCAACCTATGGGCATACCGCTGTGACCAGGGGACGTCACTCAATTAAGGGTCACGCAATTCAATTGAAGTGGCATACAGAGCATGTGGCACATTAAACCATACACAAATAGTAGCAAACTTTAATCAGTAAGGACACTGACAAAACAGACAACAGGAGCATCTGTTTTTATTCACATATTGCACAGAAAGGCACCAATATCAGACAAGAGCAAGGCCGGGGGCCAGCACAAAGTGCAGATTACTTACATGAGAAACTGCACAGGCAAGTGGCAAACATTAGTGAACAACAAGGCCAGTGACAAGGGCAAAGTGCAGATGAGGTACATGGGATCCTGTACAGGCAAGTGGCAACAGCACTGAACAACTAGGCCAGTGGGCAGTCCAATGTGCAGAGTAAGTCCATGAGAAGCTGCACAGGCAAGGGGCAAAGAGCAGTGAAAAACAAGGCCAGTGGCCAGGGCAAAGTCCAGTTGAGGTAGATGAGATCCAGCATAGGCAAGGGGCAAACAGGAGTGAACAACAAGGCCAGTGGCCAGTCCACTGTGCAGAGTAGTTACATGAGAAGCTGCACTGGCAAGTGGCAAACAACAGTGAACAACCAGGCCAGTGTCCAGTCAAATGTGCAGAGTAAGTCCATGGTGAGCTGCACAGGCAAGGGGCAAACAGCAGTGAACAACAAGGCCAGTGGCCAGGGCAAAGTGCAGTTGAGGTACATAAGATCCTGCGTAGGCAAGTGGCAAACAGCAGTGTACAACAAGGCCAGTGGCCAGTCCATTGTGCAGAGTACGTCCATGAGAAGCTGCACGGGCAAGGGGCAATTAGCAGTGAACAACAAGGCCAGTGGCCAGGGCAAAGTGCAGTTGAGGTACATGAGATCCTGCACAGGCAAGGGTTAAACAGCAGTGAACAACTAGGCCAGTGGCCAGTCCAATGTGCAGAGTAGTTACATGAGAAGCTGCACAGGCAAGGGGCAAACAGCAGTGAACAAGGCCAGTGGCCAGGGCAAAGTGCAGTTGAGGCACATGAGATCCTGCACAGGCAAGGGGAAAACAGCAGTGAACAACAAGGCAAGTGGCAAGTCCAATGTGCAGAGTAAGTCCATGAGAAGCTGCACAGGGATTGTGTGCAACTGTACCCTGCCATGGTCAGCAATACAATTTAGAAAAGGGGGGTGGTGATGAACAGAGTGTCTGAGTTAAACAGACCACTCTTACCCAGTCCAAAGATCAGGGCTTGATCCATCACCGTTATTTATCTCACTGCCCCATCCCAGCTCAGAACCTGGCTATATGCAAATCAGTCTGTCCCTGGCCCAGTGCATCATGGGAACAGGGCAGACTAAACTACCAAGCCAATTCTTCACCAGAAAGGAGACAAGCTACCGGGGACCGGTTTCTGGCATTTCAGCCTTCTTCGGCCCGGCTTGCTTGAATCCTGATGGAGCAGTGAGAAAGGGACTCATGTCTGAGTATACCCTGCCACACCTATAGTGGCCAAAAACGATTTAGAAAAGGGAGGTGGTGATGAACAGAGTGTCTGAGTTAAACAGACCACTCTTACCCAGTCCAAAGATCAGGGCTTGATCCATCACCGTTATTTATCTCACTGCCCCATCCCAGCTCAGAACCTGGCTATATGCAAATCAGTCTGTCCCTGGCCCAGTGCATCATGGGAACAGGGCAGACTAAACTACCAAGCCAATTCTTCACCAGAAAGGAGACAAGCTACCGGGGACCGGTTTCTGGCATTTCAGCCTTCTTCGGCCCGGCTTGCTTGAATCCTGATGGAGCAGTGAGAAAGGGACTCATGTCTGAGTATACCCTGCCACACCTATAGTGGCCAAAAACGATTTAGAAAAGGGGGGTGGTGATGAACAGAGTGTCTGAGTTAAACAGACCACTCTTACCCAGTCCAAAGATCAGGGCTTGATCCATCACCGTTATTTATCTCACTGCCCCATCCCAGCTCAGAACCTGGCTATATGCAAATCAGTCTGTCCCTGGCCCAGTGCATCATGGGAACAGGGCAGACTAAACTACCAAGCCAATTCTTCACCAGAAAGGAGACAAGCTACCGGGGACCGGTTTCTGGCATTTCAGCCTTCTTCGGCCCGGCTTGCTTGAATCCTGATGGAGCAGTGAGAAAGGGACTCATGTCGGAGTATACCCTGCCACACCTATAGTGGCCAAAAACGATTTAGAAAAGGGGGGTGGTGATGAACAGAGTGTCTGAGTTAAACAGACCACTCTTACCCAGTCCAAAGATCAGGGCTTGATCCATCACCGTTATTTATCTCACTGCCCCATCCCAGCTCAGAACCTGGCTATATGCAAATCAGTCTGTCCCTGGCCCAGTGCATCATGGGAACAGGGCAGACTAAACTACCAAGCCAATTCTTCACCAGAAAGGAGACAAGCTACCGGGGACCGGTTTCTGGCATTTCAGCCTTCTTCGGCCTGGCTTGCTTGAATCCTGATGGAGCAGTGAGAAAGGGACTCATGTCTGAGTATACCCTGCCACACCTATAGTGGCCAAAAACGATTTAGAAAAGGGGGGTGGTGATGAACAGAGTGTCTGAGTTAAACAGACCACTCTTACCCAGTCCAAAGATCAGGGCTTGATCCATCACCGTTATTTATCTCACTGCCCCATCCCAGCTCAGAACCTGGCTATATGCAAATCAGTCTGTCCCTGGCCCAGTGCATCATGGGAACAGGGCAGACTAAACTACCAAGCCAATTCTTCACCAGAAAGGAGACAAGCTACCGGGGACCGGTTTCTGGCATTTCAGCCTTCTTCGGCCCGGCTTGCTTGAATCCTGATGGAGCAGTGAGAAAGGGACTCATGTCTGAGTATACCCTGCCACACCTATAGTGGCCAAAAACGATTTAGAAAAGGGGGGTGGTGATGAACAGAGTGTCTGAGTTAAACAGACCACTCTTACCCAGTCCAAAGATCAGGGCTTGATCCATCACCGTTATTTATCTCACTGCCCCATCCCAGCTCAGAACCTGGCTATATGCAAATCAGTCTGTCCCTGGCCCAGTGCATCATGGGAACAGGGCAGACTAAACTACCAAGCCAATTCTTCACCAGAAAGGAGACAAGCTACCGGGGGTAACAAAGGGCAGTGCAGCCACTGTTGTGTGAGAGACAGGTGTTTGAGGGTGACTACACTCAGACTTGGCTGTCAGTCGGCAGGAAGCTGGCTGTGTGTCGGGGACAGTTGGAGGACTTGACCAGGGAGAGAGAGGCCTAGCTGAGGTAGAGGCATCAGTGGCTTGTGAAGCCAGAGGGCTGCTTGACCAGGTGATTTAGTGGCACATAGAGGTGGAGTCATGCTGAAGTGAGACACAGTGTGGATGGAGATTGTGGAGGGGTGCCTTTCCACTTCTTGGGGATTCTAAAAGTCTTCCCTGCCTTGGGAGGAGTGGTAAGTGGGGCGGGCACAACAGGCACCAACACCACCAAAGCTTCATCAGGTGCAGACAGTGGCCCACCCTCTGGGGACCTGCTGGATCCAGCTGTTTGCTTGGCCTGGCCTTGCCTTTGCTCTTCCATCCCCGGTTTACCAGGTGTTCCTCTTACAGTGCCCTCCTTTCCCTGCTTCACTGGGCTTTGGATAGAAGTCGAGGTTGTGGGTGCATCTGCCTTGTTGCCCTTCTTATCAGTATTCTTAGCAGGCACCACCTTCTCAGTGTGCACAGAAATTGTCTTCTTGTCTTTGAGAGACGCTTTTGGGACAGGAGAGTCCTTGGCTGGGAATGCCTCTGAGGCATGTGACCCTGAGGTCAGCTTCTTGGCTTTGTGGCCCTTGGTGTCGCCTAACGGGCTTTTGTCTTTGCGCTCTCTGGGGATGGGTGCTACACCCTGGACTGCTTGGGCTGCTGCTTTTGTGTGCTGCGTGTGCTGTACCTTGCTCTTGAGGTTTGTGGTGCGTGTTCACTATCATCAGATGTGGACACTGGCAGGGGGTGGACAAAGGGTCTGGAGCAGGACTCCGATATTGTTCCAGTTGAAGGGCTGCCATCACTGCGGAGGACAAAGACTGGACAGTCCAGTGTAGCCTACCCACATCAGAATGTATGCCCTCCATGAAAGCAACCACCTGTGCCAACTTTTTGTTGTGGTCTACGAAGGCATCGAAGAGAGCTGTCTGGCCCAATCACAGCTGGTGCAAAAGGTCCACAGACTCAGCACTGATGGCAGCAGGGGGGACTTGAAGCGGGCTGCAGTGCCTGGGGTGAAGGACACTCTTCTGTTCTTACTGGTGCGAACATGGACAGCACTAGTGGAAGTAGCTGGGAGGGTGGGCACTGTAAGCTGTGTGGTGGAAGAGGAGGCAGAGTCCCCATTCCCTGCGCACGCCAACATGGATGCATCATCACTGGCATCAGATGACGTTGAACTTTGCGTCTCTGGCTGTGGTTCCTCCAGCAGACTCCTGTCCGCCTCCGAGACACTTGTCATATTTGTGCCACTGTGCTCGTGTTCAGCTGTTTTGCTTTATGCCTCACACTGGTGTCCATCCCCTGTCCTTCTGTGCCCACGGGAGATGCTGCATGAGAGAGCGATGTAGGGTCAGTACATTGGCATCAACAGAACAAACACATGCAAGCAAAGCATCACTGAGGATGAGGAAATCTACATTTTTCACACCACCCTGTGCAAAACATTGTGCGACCTCAATTTTTAAAACAAACAGTGCGTGTCAACAAGCAAACCAGGCATAAGTGAGCCATGTGATGACCACACAGCACAATACCCTGCCGGAAGCTCCTTTCAACCAGACACATAAATAGCTCTGAGCACACCTAGGGCCCTGATGGGGGCAAGGATGAACCCCACAACATGTTTCCACTGCCATATCTGGATGAAGCAGAAGGGGACAACACATTTACAGACTCCAACATAACAGTCCACAATGGCCATGAGCTCTTGCCATCCACCATGTCGTACTTTGGGGCACAACTACTGTTGCACATTGGCGTCAGATGTCTAAGCATCACAAATCTGTGATCAGGAAATGCACGCATTGTTGAAAGCACACTCAGAACAGGCACACTGCCGTTCCCTTCCATGTGATATACCAGACTACCCTAATGCAGACGATACATGAAGCCCCGACTCAGAATGCAATGTAGGAAGTACAGGTAGGGCAAATGCATGACAGCTGCACCCTGCACAGAGGCCACACACAACCCACTACATCACACTACCAAGATCACATAGCCCAGTGTTGGCCCGGGCTCTGTACACATGCAGTCAATGAAAGCCAAAGTCACCCTTCACAAAATACTCACCCCTAGCTTGCTGCTGATGCTCCTTCAAACTTGCATCGAGCACAGGCTGTGTCACGCCCAAGATGTGGGCCATTAATGGTGTCATGCTGCGCTGCGTCAACCTGCCAGTCCGAGGGAGCAGCCCCAGCATCATCTCCGCTACGTTCTTGCTCAGCCGGCAGATGTCATCCCACCTCTTGTAACAGTGGGTGCGCCATCGGTTTCAGACACCCAGAGAACGCACCTTGCATGCAATGGCCCTCCATATGGCCTTACGCTGGTGTACTTTGAGCTGCAGGCATGGGAGACAAGAGGGGGAAAACATCAGTGACACAGTGTTATGCATAAATATCTCTCAGTACAGCAGCATGATACTGACTCATCCCAAATCCACAGATATGTCTCACAGAGACAAGAATGCATCTCACATGGCACATTAGCATGGGAGAACCACACATAAATGCATGCAGGTGTGAGGGTGGACACAGTACCTTCCCATCTCATACACATGCAGGATGCCAGCACATAAAGCCATGTGTAGTAGGCTCACAACTACTGTCCATTTTTAGGTAGAGCAAGACATACATTACATATCAACATTAGGGGTGGGCGGAAAATTCTATTCTGCTTGTGGAACTTGTGAAATTTTGGCATTTCTGCGTTCCGTGCGGAATGCAAAAATTTCGAAACCTCTGCGTTCTGCAGCAGAACGGATTTCGGGGGGCATGAGGTATTTTTAAAACTCACCAGGAAGCACTTGCAGGAGCCCGAGTAGAAGTTCAAATTCAGTAACGTATTAATTAATCAGCCCCAAAAAATCGTGAGCTCGGTTGAGGCTGGGCAGGTGTACTTTCTCCACATATCTACAGTCGAAAATTAGCTGCAATCCTTGATGAAGGTCTCTGAATCCATGAGTTTCTCGAGCACAACCCCCTAGTAGTTCCTGTGACTAGGAGGCTGCTTACTACTGCTCTGATCGGCCTCTGAACCTTTATAAACAAGAGGCATATGAACTTGCATTGAAGCACCGACCCACACACACTAGCGTATGCAACGTCTTCTCAGCATTTCCCCACTATGATGGACAGCTCAATCAAGGGACCTCAGCGCCATTCGGTGCGGTGACAAAGTTACAGACACATGGTCACTGGAGGCAACTCTTCTGTCTCTTTACGCAGCTGTAGTGTAGGAAAAGCACTATACATTTACCCAATGAGGTATCACTTACTGATTAGCCAGTAGAAAGTACTACAGCTGAGTAGAGGAATTGCACAAAACAGTGGCATCTTCTTGGATAAATTTGCAGGGCAGAATTTATTCTGGCTGGCACGATGCTTGTCTGTCCTTGAGAGTGACCCTGCATAGGTTATAATGGGCACAGCAAAATCTCTGCGAGCACGCAAAATTTCACGTGCTTGCGGAGATTTCTTGTCGTTTTGTGGAATTTTGCATAAGGCAACTCCACAAATTCTGCCCACCCCTAATCAACACATGTTTGGGGGTAGACTCACTGTGTCCAACACTGCACAGCCCTCAATGTCCTTACCCTGTGAATGGCTCACTGTGTCATGGAGGTCACATTGAGGGACATGATTTCACAAACCCACACTGTTCTCCCAAGGCTTGTCGTGTGAAATCTACAGGGATGAGATGGCTCATTGATGGAGAGTACGGAAAAAAATGTAACACAATACATCATGTGATGTGTCCTTGTCAGATTGGGCAGTGACTGTGCAGGCCAAGTGGGCTCACACTGACAACACCAAGACAAGACAAAACATGTCCCTCAAATCTTGATGTGCAGGCAGGGAAACGTGTGAAATAGGCTACACAACCCTTTCACCTGGAGAAAGCATGCTAGGCAGTGCATGACAAAACCCCACACTCCTAGGCACATACTGCAGCAGCTCAACTGCTTCATGTGTGCCCACCTACACTCTCACTCACACTGTTGAAGACTTACCATGACATTTGGGGCACCATATAGCCTTGGATACTGTGTGAGCACCTCGTCCACCAGCACCTCAAGGTCCTCGCTGGTAAAGGGACTGGCCCGGATCTTATCAGTCCTCGCCATTACTGTGGCCAGGTGACAGCAGCAGTTGGTGTTGAGGGGTGGCAGGCAGCAGTCTCTGGAGGCAGTAGCAGCAGCAGTTGGTGGTGAGGGGTGGCAGGCAGCAGTCCCTGGAGGCAGCTGCAGCAGCAGCAGATGGTGGTGAGGGGTAGCAGGCATCAGTCCCTGAAGGCAGCAGTTGGTGTTGAGGGGTGGCAGGCAGCAGTCCCTGGAGGCAGCAGTAGTACCAGATGTGGTGAGGAGTGGCAGGCAGCAGTTCCTGGAGGCAGCAAAAGCAGCAGCAGGTGGGGGTCTCAGGCAGCAGGCTCGTGTGCTGTGGAAATGTGAGGCTCTCTCCCACACATATATAGCCCCCTGGGTCAGTTTCAGTGGTTCCAAGCTGCTACAATTGGTGTTCCAGAACTTCCAGGTCAACCTTTTTCAAATGCATCCAATGACCGGCTCCGCGGTGGCGGAGCACACCTACAGCGATTTTCAAAATTGCATTAGGCTACCGGGATATCGGTTCCCATTGGCTGTAAGGGCATGGTCCATGGCTGTGACACACCGCAGGGACCAGGCAGTCGCTAGCGCGGTCGTGCATCTTTCAATTGCATCCAATGACCGGCCCCACAGTGGCGGAGTACACCTACCGAGATTTTCAAAATTGCATTGGGCTATCAAAATTGCAGTTCCCATTGGCTGTAAGGCCATGGTCCATGGAGGTGACACACCGCAGGGGCCAGGCTGTAGCTACAACAATTTGGGTGCCATACATTGATATGAGTGCCCGTGATTTGAGTGGCGGAGCATGCCAACCACCATTTGGCAATACGCATATACCTATCACTACCGCAAGTTTGTCATGGTCCATGGCGATGACACACCGCAGTGGCCAGGTGGTAGCTACCATGATTTGGGTGCCATACATTGATATGCGTGACCGTGATTTGGGTGGTGCAGCATGCCAACCACCATTTGGCAATACTCATATGCCTATCACTACTGCAAGTGTGTCATGGTCCATGGCAGTGACACTCTGCAGGGGCCAGGCAGTAGCTACTGCGATTTGGGTGCCATACATGAATGTGTGTGACCGTCATTAGGGTGGCGGAGCATGCCAACTGCCATTTGGCAATACTCATATGCCTATTACTACCACGAGTGTGTCATGGTCCATGGCGGTCACGTACCACAGTGGCCAGGCGGTCACTGCCGTGCTGATGCATCTTTCAATTGCATCCAAAGACCGGCCCGCGGTGGCGGAGAACGCCCTACAGCGATTTTCAAAATTGCATTAGGCTACCACGATTGCGGTTCTCATTGGCTGTAAGGGCATGGTCCATGGTGGTGACACACCACAGGGTCCAGGCAGTAGCTACTGCGATTTGGGTGCCCTACATTGATATGAGTGACTATGATTTGGGTGGCGGAGCATGCCAACCTCCATTTGGCAATACTCATATGCCTATCACTACAGCAAGTGTGTCATGGTCCATGGCAGTGACATACCGCAGCGGCCAGGCGGTAGCTACCGCAATTTGGGTGCCATACATTGATATGAGTGACAGTGATTTGGGTGGCAGAGCATGCCAACCGCAATTTGGTAATACTCATACGCCTATCACTGCCGCGAGTGTGTCATGGTCCATGGCGGTGACGCACCGCAGGGGCCTGGCAGTAGCTACTGCGATTTGTGTGCCATACATTGATATGCATGACTGTGATTTGGATGGCGGAGCAAGCCAACCGCCATTTGGTAATACTCATATGCCTATCACTACTGAGAGTGTGTCATGGTCCATGGAGGTGACACACTGCAGGAGCCATGCGGTAGCTACCGCGATTTTGGTGCCATACATTGATATGAGTGACCATGATTTGGGTGGCGGGGCAATTTGACAGCACCTATGGACACATCATGCTGTGTCAATGGCCAATGGGCAGTTATCAACAGTGCACACTGGCCACATGATTAATGGGATATCAGTGTGCACACAATGCCAATGTCACATTTAACCCACTGCTGACTACACATGCCATGTTTGTGTAGGTGATTTTGTACATTGGCATGTACTCCCTGACATGTCACTTGTGATAATAATGGGCATGTACACAGATCAGTGTTGTTATTGACTCTACAATGTGCACACATGTCAATGTGTGAAAGTGCTGTGAAACTCAGTGTGAAGTATGTCCTAATGAACAATGTGCACATTTGACTGTCTTCTTTTCTTGGATCATGAAAACACGTGTTGTTTACGTTCAGCCTGTGCTCATTGTGTAGTTGATGTGTGCCATGTTCAACTTACGCCTGAAGGTGTGTCAGGTACAACAGCTAGGTATGAGACAGTAGTGTTGCAGTATTACAGATATGCTGGATGGAATATTCTCAGGCGTGTGCAAGATAGATTTGGCCATATACGTATGTGCATTCTCATAGTCAGATGTTGTTTCGGAGGTACTTGCTGTGTGAAAGGGGACACGTGTATAAGTAGTGTAGCTGATGGTGTCCCTACATGTAAGCTGCTCTGTAACTCAATTGTGATGACAGTCATTGTTGGCATTGTGTCAGTCAAAACGTAGATTTTGTGCACATCTCATGGTGTATTGAATTGACATGTGTCTACTTTCATCTCAACTAGGAGGAGACCAAATCTGTATCGTCCCATCACAGTGCTGGCAGACATGGAGAATGAGGACATCATAAGAAAATTCTGTCTGGGTAGAGCCACCCTACAGAACCTATGTGCTCTGTTGGAACCCCATCTGCAGCCTCGCAGAACATAGCAAAACCAAAGGGGATGATGGACGGAGTGTTGAACATTGCAAGCACTCACCCCCAGTCAACTGATCTGGATTTAATCCATCATTATTCTTTAGCTGACTCCGCCACACCAGTTCAGACATGGCCATATGCAAATCAGTCTGACTCTGTACCTCATAGGAACAGTCCAGCCCGAACTGTTAAGCCATGTCTTCCCTGGACCGGAAACAAGCATCCTGCAACCGGTTTCTGGCTAATCAGCCGTCATCAGCCGGGCTAGTTTGAATCCAGTGGCAAAGTGAGCAAGGGACCCATGTCTGGGCATAGCCTGCCAACTTAGGCAATACAAATCAAAACCAAAGGGGATGATGGATGGAGTGTTGAACATTGCAAGCACTCACCCTCAGTTAACTGATCTGGGTTTAATCCATCATCATTCTTTAGCTCACTCCGCCACCCCAATTCAGCCATGGCCATATGCAAATCAGTCCGACCCTGTGCCTCATGGGAACAGTCCAGCCCGAACTGCTAAGCCATGTCTTCCCTGGACCGGAAACAAGCATCCTGGGACCGGTTTCTGGCTAATCAGCTGTCATCAGCCAGGCTAGTTTGAATCCAATGGCAAAGTGAACAAGGGGCCCATGTCTGGGCATACCCTGCCAACTGAGGGCCTAGAAAGCAAAACCAAAGGGGATGATGGACGGAGTGTTGAACATTGCAAGCACTCACCCCCAGTCAACTGATCTGGGTTTATTCTATCATCATTCTTTAGCTCACTCCCCCACCCCAGTTCAGACATGGCCATATGCAAATCATTCTGACCCTGTGCCTCATTGGAACAGTCCAGCCCGAACTGCTAAACTATGTCTTCCCTGGACCGGAAACAAGCATCCTGGGACCGGTTTCTGGCTAATCAGCTGTCATCAGCCAGGCTAGTTTGAATCCAGTGGCAAAGTGAACAAGGGGCCCATGTCTGGGCATACCCTGCCAACTTAGGGCGTAGAAAGCAAAACCAAAGGGGTTGATGGACAGAGTGTTGAACATTGCAAGCACTCACCCCCAGTCAACTGATTTTGGTTTAATCCATCCTCATTCTTTAGCTCAGTCTGCCACCCCTGTTTACACATGGCCATATGCAAATCAGTCTAACCATGTGCCTCATGGAAACAGTCCAGCCCAAACTGCCAAGCGATGTCTTCCCTGGACCGGAAACAAGCATCCTAGGACCGGTTTCTGGCTAATCAGCCAGGCTAGTTTGAATCCAGTGGCAAAGTGAGCAAGGGACCCACATCTGGGCATACCCTGCCAACTTAGGACAAACAAAGCAAAACCAAAGGGGATGATGGACGGAGTGTTGGACATTGCAAGCACTCACCCCTAGTCAACTTAATCCATCCTCATTCTTTAGCTCAGTCTGCCACCCCTGTTTACACATGGCCATATGCAAATCAGTCTGATCCTGTGCCTCATGGTAATATCCCAGCCCGAATTGCCAAGCCATGTCTTCCCTGGACCGGAAACAAGCATCCTGGGACCGGTTTCTGGCTAATCAGCCATCATCAGCCAGGCTAGTTTTAAATCCAGTGGCAAAGTGAGCAAGGGACCCATGTCTGGGCATACCCTGCCAACTTAGACCATACAAAGCAAAACTAAAGGGATGATGGATGGATGTTAAGCACGGGCGAATTTTGCAAATCTGGCGTTCGCGAATTTGCGTATTTGCGAACTCGCAATCCGCAAAATCCACGAATTCTCGCAAATTTGCGGGTTTTTTTGTGTTCGCAAGGGTTTCTGCCAGTTCGCGAGGGTTTTATACCAGTTCGCAATTGCGAACTTACTTGTCGGCTCGCAACGGTCGCGACTTCGTTGTTTCTACATCTGGTTCATCAACACAGGTTCACAGCACCCTCTGTTTCACCACTGCCACCCTCTGATTCACCCATGCCACCCTCTGGTACATCACTGCCACCCTCTGATTCATCACTGTAGATTATGGGGGGGAAAAGCAAGCACACCTGCCCTGCTTCAACTGACATGAATTAATTTGGGGTTGATTAATGTGTCACTGAATTTAAACTTCCTGTCTGGCACCTGCTTCCTTATCTGTAATTTGCTTTCTGTTGCAGTGCAATTTTTTTTTCCAGGACCTTTGGGGCCTACTTGTAGCTATTCTATGAGCCTGCTGTGAGGGTCAGAGCAGGGTCATAGAATAGTTGCAAGTAGGCAACTGAACTCATGAGGGGCCCCTCAGGAAGCACTACAGGGAATGGTTACTAATGATGAGTTTGAACTTTTGCACCTGCTGAGTGCTTTCAGTTTTGCAAAACTCGTTTTTCTGCAGAACAGCAACTGTAATGCCCCAAACAAACATAGGCAACTGAACTCTGGAGGGGCCCCTCCGGAAGTACTACAGGGAATGGTTACTAATGATGAGTGAACTTTTGCACCTGCTGCGCGCTTTCAGTTTTGCAAAACTCGTTTTTCTGCAGAACAGCAACTGTAATGCCCCAAACAAACTTACTTGTGAAAGTTGATTTCTAATCCAAAAGTGATCCAAAGAAAGTCAAAAAGGCCTCAAATCCAAAAAAGTGCAGGCAAATGTCAACCTGAGGAGTTATTCTGATAAAAATCATCGTTTTCAGAAGGTCTATGCTGCTTGCTAGTGGATTTCTTGTGCAGAATTGCAAATTTTGTAATTTCGCGAGTGCGAGATTGTTGCTGCCTGCCGCACCTACATGTCCGCAATTGCGAACTCTCGCGATGCGTCGCCAAACTCCAGCGGGATCCCGCAGCAAGATCCAAAATGGCGCAGCACTCGCAAAATATCGAGAAAAACAACTCGGCAAACGCTGAGTGACGGTAAGTGAACTCCGCGCGCCGCAAAATTGTATCATCAAGCAAAAAAATCCGTTGCATGCGAATTTGCGGATTTTCGGTAAATTTGCGAGAGTTCACGGATTGCGAATTTACCGAAAATCCGCAAAATCCGCGAGCGGAACGGATTTTCCGCCCATGCTTAATGGATGTTGAAAATTGCAAGCACTCACCCCCAGTCAATTGATATGGGTTTAATCCATCATCATTCTTTAGTTCACTCCGCCACCCCAATTCAGATATCGTCATGTGCAAATCAGTCTGACCCTGTGACTCATGGGAACAGTCCAGCCCGAACTGCCAAGCCATGTCTTCCCTGGACCGGGAACAAGCATCCTGGGACCGGTTTCTGGCTAATCAGCCGTCATCATCCAGGCTAGTATGGATCCAGTGGCAAAGTGAGCAAGAGACCCACATCTAGGAATACCCTGCCAACTTAGGGCAAACAAAGCAAAACCAAAGAACATATCCAACAGCTTTCTCCCCAACATCTAAGGGGATGCCAGCCCTGCATTGTTTTGCCACTGGATCATTCTAGCACAACGTATCCCGGTCAAGTGGGATGTCACAACCTATGTTCAGCATGGTGCTGCATGATGTCCTATCCGCTATGATGATCTACAAGGACAGGTATATCCATTTCCCCAGTGGGACCTGAATTGGCGGCTGTGAAGGGAGATTTCTATGCCCTTGGACACATACCCTATGTTGTTGGTGCCATTGATTGCACCCATGTTGGGCTTGTTCCACCACAGTCACGTGAGTACATCTATAGGAATCGTAAACATTTCCACTCCATAAATGTGCAAGTGGTGTGCCAGGCAGATATGATCATCTCTCACGTGTGTGCAAAATTTCCAGGCTCGGCCCATGACTCATTCATCCTACGTAACAGCATTGTACCACAGCTGATGGCTAATCTGCTTCCTGGGCTTGTATGGATTGTGGGAGAGTATGCGTAGTCAAATATCGTGCTGTGTGTGTGACATGCTGTCCTCTGCCACGGTAACAGTACAAGGTTTCTCTGTGTTCCTCACACCTTGGTGACGCTGCATATCCCAACTGACCTTGATTGCTGAACCCACTGCGGAATCCCAGGACACCAGCTGATGTCCGCTACAATGATTCCCATGGGACGACACGTTGTGTGGTGGAGTGTACTTTTGGTCTCCTGAAGTCATGATTTTGCTGCCTGGACAAGACTGGAGGTGTACTGATGTACTCGCCCGGGAAGGTGTGTCAGACTGTAGTGGCATGCTGCATGCTCCACAGTCTAGCAATTCACAAGGAGATCCCCCTGATCCGGGATGATGATGAGCAGCCAAGGTCCCCACCTGCAAACCAACTGGTGTCCAGTGATGAGGACAGTGGAGAGGAGGAAGGTGTTGACCTGCATCACCAGCTCATCAACTGCTTCTTCACTTGAAGGTGAGTGACGATGTACAACGGACTCATTGTCTGATAATGTTGCTGTTGTTAAGGTATATGTGAGCTTTGTGACTGCAGCTGGTTGTTGATTCAGTGGTGGCTGACAAGGTTTCTGAGACATGGTAGTTTGTAACATCTACAGGTTGTGTATGTTGGAACGTGTTGCTCATTGTTATGTGTGCATTTTGGATTAGCTTCATGGTAAGTGTTGTGTGATACAAAAATAACATAAGGGGAGAGAGAGAGACGGGGTGGATTCGTTCTCCTTTAGTAGAATTTTATAAACATAGAGAATCCACAGGTGGGTGTGGGTGGTCCCTACAATGGTGGGGAGTATGTAGTGTTCTTTAAATACCCCTCACACACCAAAATGACCCTTGGTGTCATGCTTCATCATTGGGGTCTTCGCACCCCTCTACGGGATGTGGCGTGCTACTACCTACGACTACGTGGGAGCACTTTTACATAATGACTATGTGGGGTGCATGTGAGGTATTTATGAAATTGGGTGAGTTGTGGGGTTTGAAGTGACGTAAGTGATGGTTAAAAAGTACCTGGCTCATGGGGTAGCCTAAAGAAAATGGTAATGGGCCCCCGGGCTGGTACTGTTAAAAGGGTGATTTTAGAGATTCTTATGTAGTGCAATGTACATCACCTCATGTGTGTGTCAACATGTTTCGGAGTGGAACTCCTTCTTCAGGACGGGGTGCACAAATCCTCACCTTACTCACGTTTTCCTAAAAAAAGACTTTATTTTACAGAAAATTGATAGTTTTAAGATAAGGCTAATATGTGCCTAAATTAATTGTCATGAAGATTCCTGCAATAAGCAAACCTGAGGAAAGAACACAAGAAAAAGAAAGAATAATATTTAATTTATATAGTGATTCACTATTTCCATTACTCCAGGTTCAGTGACCCAGGGAAAAAGGTGTGTGGGCAGCAGCTACTAGACAAGTTTTGTCATCCTAATAGGGAAGGTGCGCCCTGAAAAAAAGAACGAAGACAGGACATACAAAACACAGAACATAAAACACACGCTCTGTTTGTTTAACTATTGCAGCTCTGGGGATCTGCTATTAAGCGGAGAATAATAAAGTTGTCTTTAGTGCCTACTTGTTCCCACAATCTGGTGTGCCTCATGAGCCTCCTAACGTTGGGGGACTGTCGTGCTAATCTGCACCCTGTTAAGTAAGAAATAATGCTCAGATTGCTCACTTACATAGTTGAGGTTCTGCACACCGTTACTAGCTCTAGTACTCACGGTTACAAGGGAAATTCCTATTCCTTGTTGCCCCAACGCGGCTCCGCTGTGAATGAACTCTGGACGGAATTTTGCGTTTTATATATCCGATCGTAGAATCAATTAAGCGCTAATTGCATGAAAAATGGAAGGGAGTGGGCTGCCAATATATGGTCTATCCGGGCTGTGAGTTGGATTTGCCCACCGGTCCCGAAGTACGGCAGATAGTATGGTGCCAGCGTGTGGTTAGCGCGCGGTCAACGCGCATGTGCAGTCGACGGGCGCGGTGTCTTCTGTTATGCACATGCGCATCGGCCGGAGGGTATGGCTCACATCTGTCTACTTTTTGGAAATTGATTCGCTCCTGTATTGAAGCATAATTCTTCCGTCTGAGTTATCAAGGGTGCCAGTTAATTTACCGCTACACCTAAGGAGAAAACTAGGTCTCATGTAGTTAATGAGCTCAGTGACCGCACTGAAAAAGTTGTCTACCCCAGGGGGCTGGTGGCGCTGCACATGCTGATGAGTGCTGTATACTCAGGGGGAAGGTGGTTCCATGTCAAGGTTGCGCTAGGGTACTGTTTTGTTAAATTAACTAGGGATGTGTAGAAACATTCTGGTGTAAGAGTACCAAGTTGATGGGCGAAAAAAATAAAAGTCTCTTGCAATTAATGCGCCCACTGACTGCACTGGAAAAGTTGTCTACCCCGGGTGCTGGTGGCGCTGCACATATTAATATGTGCTTCACGCCAAGGTTGCGCTGTGGGACTATTATGTTAAATTAACTAGGGATGTATAGAAACATTCCGGTGTGAGAAGAGGAACAAGTTGATGGCGGTAAGGTCACATGTGAAGTATCTCCTGTTTTGGAAGACACATTAAGGTGGGATTTTCCCTGGATTATCAGTTGCTGTTAATTCAATTGCCCCCACTGAGAGCGATGATATGAGTGCCCAGCCGGAACACCCAACGATGTTCTTTTTCAAACATACTATTTTCTGACTGCAGTTGTTCTATTACAGTCCAGTTCAAGTCATTTACACAATGTTGTTCACTCAAAAATGAGTGGCCATTTTGGTTGTGCTTTTTTTGCACCTCACATTACTTTTATGCTCATTGATTCTGATTTTGACTGCTCTGGTGGTCATCCCAACGTACTCGATGCCACAGGGACAGGTGATCAAGTAAACCACGTGTTTGCTATTACAGTTTGGGCAGTACATTTGCTCCTAGCCTGGCCGACCTGTATGTCTATTACCTGGAGACAAACAAAATCCTACACACAGGCAATCCTTTCAGAAGTAACATTCTAACCTGGAAAAGATATATAGATGTCATTTTTGTCATCTGGCAGGGTGATTTGCAATTTGTGACGGAATTCATGACATGGCTGAACACCCAAAACGCTTTCTTGAAATTCACCAGCTCGGTCTCCAATGAACCTTTGGTGTTTCAGGATTTGAATATCTACCCTGAAGGCGGAATGCCCAAAACCACAGCTCACTTTAAGCACAGTGCCAGAAACTGCCTCTTAAGATTCAACAGTTTCCATCCACAACATCTCTGGGAGAACCTCCTGTATGGCCAATTCCTCCGCCTTCGGAGGAATTGCACTTATGTAGGTAAGTATAAAGCACAGGCAACAGACCTAAAAACCAAACTTCAGCAGAGACAATACCCGGACCGGGTGATCAACAAAGCAATGAAGCGAACCCGTAACAACAATAGAGAGGCCCTTCTGGAAGACACGTTTCACAAAGAGATAGACCAAAAGAGACCCATCTGTGTGACAACATGCAGTACCCACTCTAACGAGGTCTCCAAAATCGTTAATAAGCACTGGCGCACATTGGTCTGTGGTGAATTGGATTTTGAGAAACCCCTTTTCGCACACAGGCGAGGGAAAAATCTGAAAGATATTCTAGTCCACACCCACCCCAAAGCAAACAGTCTGAACAACCAACACTGCATGGCATGCAGGGGCACCACCCCTGTGGCAATTGCAGTAGTTGTCATTTGACCAAGAAAAGCAGGCACCTAACCTTTAGAAATGGGACGACGTGGGACCAAAGAAAATTCACGAACTGTAATAGCAAACACGTGGTTTACTTGATCACCAGTCCCTGTGGCCTCGAATACGTTGGGATGACCACCAGAGCAGTCAAAATCAGAATCAATGAGCATAACAGTAATGTGAGGGGCAAAAAAAGCACAACCAAAATGGACACTCATTTTTTGATTGAACAACGTTGTGTAAATGACTTGAACTGGACTGTAATAGAACAACTGCAGTCAGAAAATGGTCTGTTTGAAAAAGAACAACGTTGGGTGTTCCGGCTGGGCACTCATATCATCGGTCTCAATGATGATATTCCATGGGGGCAATTGAATTAACAGCAACTTATAATCCAGGGAAAAGCCCACCTTAATGTGTCTTCCAAAACAGGAGATACTTCACATGTGACCTTACCCCCATCAACTTGTTCCTCTTCTCACACCGTAATGTTTCTATACATCCCTAGTTAATTTAACATAATAGTCCCACAGCGCAACCTTGGCATGAAGCACTCATTACTATGTGCAGCGCTACCAGCACCCTGGGTAGACAACTTTTCCAGCGAAGTCACTGAGCACATTAATTGCAAGAAACTTACATTTTTATCCCCCATCAACTTGGTACTCTTACACCGGAATGTTTCTACACATCCCTAGTTAATTTAACAAAACAGTACCCCAGCGCAACCTTGGCATGGAACCACCTGCCCCCTGAGTATACAGCACTCATCAACATGTGCAGCGCCACCAGCCCCCTGAGGTAGACAACTTTTTCAGCGCAGTCACTGAGCGAATTAACTACATGAGACCTAGTTTTCTCCTTAGGTGTAGCAATAAATTAACTGGTACCCTTGATAACTCAGGCGGAAGAATTATGCTTCAATACAGGAGTGCATCCATTGCCAAAAAGTAGACAGCAGTGAGCCACTACCCTCCGGCCGATGCCCATATGCATAAAAGAAGACACTGCGCTCCTCGACTGCACATGCGTGTTGACCGCGCGCTAAACACACGCCGGCACCATACTATCTGGTGTACTTCGGGACCGGCGGGCTAATCCAACTCACGGCCCTGATAGACCATATGTGGGCAGCCCACTCCCTTCCGTTTTTCATGCAATTAGCGCTTAATTGATTCTACGATTCGATATATAAAGCGCAAAATTCAGTCCAGCCTTCATTCACAGCGGAACCGCGTTGGGGCAACACAGCGTAGTATTTTCCCTCGTAACCGTGAGTACTAGAGCTGGTAACGGCGTGCAGAACCTCAACTCTGTAAGTGAGCAATCTGAGCATTATTTCTTACTTCACACGGTGCAGATTAGCACAACAGTCACCCAATGTTAGGAGGTTCATGAGGCACACCAGATTGTGGTAACAAGTAGGCACTAAAGACAACTTTATTATGCTCCTCTTAATAACAGATCCCCAGAGCTACAATGGTTAAACAAATAGAGCATGTGTTTTATGTTCTGTGTTTTGTATGTCCTGTCTTCGTTCTTTTTTTCAGGGCGCACCGTCACTATTAGGATGACGAAACTTGTCTAGTAGCTGCTGCCCACACACTTTTTTCCCTAGGTCACTGAACCTGGAGTAATGAAAATAGTGAATCACTATATAAATTAAATATTATACTTTCTATTTCTTGTGTTCTTTCCTCAGGTTTGCTTATTGCAGGAACCTTCATGACAATTAATTTAGGCACATATTAGCCTTGTCTTAAAACTATCACTTTTCTGTAAAATACAGTCTTTTTGTAGGAAAACGTGAGTAAGGCGGGGATTTGTGCACCCCGTCCTTAAGAAGGAGTACCACTCCGAAACATGTTGACGCACACATGAGGTGATGTACATTGCAGTACATAAGAACCTCTAAAATCACCCTTTTAACAGTACCAGCCCGGGGGCCCATTAACATTTTCTTGAGTCTACCCCACGAGCCAGGTACTTTTTAACCATCACTTAAGTCACTTCAAACCCCACCACTCACCCAATATCATAAATACCTCACATGCACCCCACATAGTCATTGTGTAAAAGTGCTCCCGCGTAGTCGTAGGTGGTAGCACGCAGTATCCCGTAGAGGGGTGCGAAGACCCCAATGATGAAGCATGACACCAAGGGTCCTTTTGGTGTGTGAGGGGTATTTAAAGAACACTACATGCTCCCCACCATTGTAGGGACCACCCACACCCACCTGTGGATTCTCTATGTTTATATAAAAAAAAAGTGTTGTGTGATGTCTGTGATGCCACACCCGACTAGTGAATGTTGTTCCTTGTGTTTTCCTATGTCCCTTCAGCCTCTACTTGCCTACACACATTCCATAACATGGTACATTGTAATCATGGTGAAGACTGCACATCCTGGAAGAAAGACGGAGCAGAAACAACAACATGTGTGTAAGGAGTATTTATTTACAATGGTGACATGTGAGGGGGTGAACATTTACATTAAGGTGATCGGTGAAGCAGTGAGTTGATAGGTATGGTAAATGAGAGAATCGAGAAGTCACCACATTGATGTGGTGACCCAGTCCAACAGACAGATGCCATTCACAAGGCAGTGTGGGGAAAGACAGTCCAGAAAGTCAATGCAGTATTGAAGAGGGTTGCCATCATGGCTGGCTCTGTGGCTGATGTTTGGCAGGTGCTTTGCCACAGGATACTTCCAGGGATTTCTTGGGACGTCCCCTTCGTTGCTTGGTGGGGGCCTCTGCTGTAGGGCCAGTGGGGTCTGAGGACTCACCCCTCTCTGTGGCCGCAGGGGAGGATGTTGAACTGTTTTCCTGCGGCCCAGCAGGGGGAGGTGGAGGTGTTGTTTGTGGCCCACACCTGTCCCTCAGTACAGCCACTAGCTGGTCCAAGAGGTCCACAATTTGTCCCATGTGGGTGTCCATAGACCTCATCAGCAAGAGGAGCTTGTGGAAATCTTCTTCTGACTGGCTTGTTCATCTCTGGGCCCGTTCAGATGCCCCAAGGACTCTGCTTATGTTGTACAGTGCTCCGGTCCCAGGCTCTGGTTGTCTGTGAGTAACCCTGCCTCTCCCACCTGCCCTACTGTCATGGACCTGTTGCCTCACCACTTTAGACAACCGCATCCTCTCCCTGCCCTCTCCAGTTGGTGGGGTGGGGTGGTCATCCTCTGTTACAGGGGGAGTGTTGCAGGCAGCCCTGGTGGTGATGGTGGAGGACACACAGGCCGTAACAGCAGGGGTCTGCTTAGCTGTTGGTGTTGCTGCAGATGTGGTGGGGGACGATGGGGTCCTGGGACTGGTTGCGCCCTGGCACACCAGATGGTCCGGCTCAGAGCTCCTCGTCCTCTGAATCCTGGGAGTCGACATCCAAGAGTCCAATTTCCGGGGGTGGGGCAGACTGGCTCTGCAGGTTGCTGGTGTTGTCCTCTGCAGTCAGTTCTTGGTCACCTGTGGGACAGATGGGAAATGTTCATTGTAGAGCACCCTGCAATCTTGGTGTTAGCTGGGTATTATTTACTATTTGTACACCACACAGTTGACTAATCATCACATTGTTTGTATGTGTACTACTGTGCCTCCAGACATGATGTTAAGGTACATGCATTACTTGGCCATGGTGTGAGGTGTCAAAACATACCATGCACTTCGTGCATGTTTTGTGATTCCAGGGACATGTTTCCATTTAGGGAATAGTGCAACAAAGATTTTCTGTGACGCCTCTTTGTTGATTACTTTGCCCTGACGGACGTTCCATCTGAGCATGAACCGGCCATTGTTATCTCATGCATACCTTTGTCATGTCATGTGCAAATCTGAATTTGTACCACTAACCATGCTTTCTTTGTTTTCATATGGTCATTGCTTCTCTGCCCGCATGGCACTTGCACATGGCCTTCAGTGCTGTGCATGATTGTGCACAGACTTTCTGCTACATGTGAATTGGTGTGTCACCCTTTGGTTGCAGTGACAGTTACATTTGCTTAGCTGTCTGCACACTGTGATTGGCAATGGTATTGGTGTGTATATTCGTGCAATGAGAGGGCTGCTGTTGTCATATGGCACCATGCTTTTTTAAGGTAATGGCTGGGTGCATATACTGGCTACTTACCTGTTATGTGTCACAAATCCAACCCAAATGTGAAAGCGTATCTCTGTGTATGTGTGATGTGGGCTTCCATCCTGCTTAAGGGTGGGTCAAGAAAGCATAATATGTCTGACTACCTGTTAGTTTGTATTGGACAGTGCAATGGCTGCCACACGCATCTGGATGGGAAGGAGTGCTACATCTTGATGAGCTGGGGAACAAGGGGACCTGGTGAGAGTTATAGTGTAGGCTTCCTACCCATAAACACCCCTTCCTGTTAAGATGGCTACCTACGTGTTAGTTTGATGTGAGCAATGCAATTTCTTCCACATGCTTCGGGGGTGGGGTTGCTCGATCCTGCTCAGGTGTGGGACAGGGGGCATGGTGGGAGATGTGATGTAGGCCTTCTACCCCAAAACAGCCTTACAAGGGAAGAGGTCTACCAACCTGTTGGTTTGCTTGGAGTTAGACAAAGACTTCCAAATGCTTCTGGGTATGGAGTGCTCCAGCCTTCTCAGGGGTGGGTCAGGGGGCCTGGTGTGAGTTGTGCAGGCCTCACACACCCAAACAGCCCTCCCAGGGAAGATGTCTACCTACCTTTTAGGTGAGTTTGAACCATTGGCTGGCAAATGCTTCTGGGGGTACTCCATCCTTTTCAGGAGTGTGTCAGGGGGCCTGGTGTGAATTGTTGTGCAGGCCTCCCACCCCCATACATACAGCTCTACCAGGGAAGAGGTCCTGTTATTTTGTTTGGAGTGAGACAATGGCTTCCAAATGCTTTTGGGTGTAGAGTGCTTCATCCTGCTCAGGTGTGGGACAGGGGACATGGTGGGAGTTGTGGTGCAGACTTCCCACCCACAAACACCCATCCCTGTTAAGATGGCTACCAACCTGTTAGGTGAGGGTGAACGTTACTGCGGCTTTCAGCTGCTTCTGTGTGAGTGCAGAGTGTTCCATCCTTCTCAGGGGTGGGTCAGGGGGCCTGGCGTGAGTTGTTGTGCAGGCCTCCCACTACCAAAACAGCCCTTCCAGGGAAAAGGTCTACCTTCTTGTTAGGTAGATGTGAACCCTTCAATGGCTGGCAACTACTTCTGGGGGGAGTGTTCCATCCTTCTCTGGGGTGTGTCAGGAGGCCTTGTGTGAGTTGTTGTGCAGGCCTCACACCCCCATACAACCCTCCCAGGGAAGAGCTCTACATACCTGTTAGTTTGTTTAGAGTGAGACAATGGCTTCCAAATGGTTCTGGGTGTGGAGTGCTCCATCCTGCTCAGGTGTGGGACAGGGTACATGGTGGGAGTTGTAGTGCAGGCTTCCCACCCACAAACACCCCTCCCTGTTAAGATGGCTACCTACCTGTTAGGTGAGGGTGAACGTTACAATGGTTTCCAACTGCTTCTGGGTGTGTGTGGAGTACTCCATCCTGCTCAGGGATGGGTTAGGGGGCCTGGTGTGAGTTGTTGTGCAGGCCTGCCACCCCCAAACACCCCTCCCGAAGAAGAGGTCTACCTACCTCTTAGGTGAGTGTAAACCATTCAATGGCTGGCAAATGCTTCTGGGAGAGTTACATCTTTCTCAGGGATGTATCAGGGGGTGGTGTGAGTTGTTGTGCAGGCCTCCCAAACCCAATACAGCCCTCCCAGGGAAGAGGTCTACTGACCTGTTTGTTTGGAGTAAGACAATGGCCTCCAAATGCTTCTGGGTGTGGAGACTTCTCCATCCTTCTCAGGGGTGTGTCAGGGGGCCTGGTGTGAGTTGTTGTGCAGGCCCCCACCCCCAAACAACCCTCCCTGGGAAGATGGCTCCCTTCCTCTTAGGTGAAGGTGAGCCATACAATAGCTGCCACATGCTTCTGGCTGGATGGGGGAGGGCTCCATCCTGCTCAGTTGTGGGACAGGGGGGATGGTGGGAGTTGTGGTGCATGCCTCCCACCCACAAACACCCCTCCCTAGGTAGATGGCTCCTTAGCTGTTAGGTGAAGGTGAGCCATACAATGGCTGCCACATGCTTCCGCATGGTTGGGGGAGTGCTCCATCTTGCTGAGCTGTGGGACAGGAGGCATGCTGGGAGTTGTAGTGCTGGCTGCCTGTACCCATTCAATTTAGCTGGCTACCTTTGAGGTGAATCGAATGGGGTGAATGTTAAATTCCTTTGACCTGTGATGGGTATGGTGGTGCAGATGAATGTGATTGGGCCTTGGAGGTGTAGCTTTGTTATTGTGCAAGACAGTACATAGCAGTGTAATGGCCTACAGTTGTTTGTACTTACCAGCCTGCACTCCCACGGATATTCCTGTGAGACTCTCTGGATGCAGTATGGCAAGCACCTTCTCCTCCCATGCAGTGAATGTTTTGGGTGCAATGGGAGGGCCACCACCAGTCCTCTGAGCCAGCGCACTGTTCTTGCTCCTCTACTCTTTGACAACCCTCTTAAAGACATTCCACTGCATCATGATTTCCTTTTTTGTTCTTGGGGTGGTCCCTACTGCATTGACCTTATCGACTATCCTTGCCCACACTTGTGCTCTTGTGTCTAATGGTGTCTGTTGGACCAGGATACCAAACACTTGTGGTTCTACTCTGATTATCTCATCTACCATGACTGTCAACTCACTCTCTATGAATTTGGGCATTCTCTGTGTTGCCATGGTGTGTAATGTGCAAAGGGGTTATAGGTGCAGGTGTATGTGTGGTGGGGTGGTGTTGTTGTGCAGAGGAGTTAGAGGTTCACGTGTGGAAGTGCTGGTGGCGGTTGTGCTGTGTGTGGTGTGAGTAGTGAAGGTGTGCAGATTTACCTCTCCTTAGTGCTCTGGTGTTGGGCCCTTCAGTTGTGGAGTATTACAAAGGATTCTGGTCAGGGAAGGGGCTGTGTTTGTACTTAGC
This sequence comes from Lissotriton vulgaris, assembly GCF_964263255.1. Classification (NCBI taxonomy): domain Eukaryota; kingdom Metazoa; phylum Chordata; class Amphibia; order Caudata; family Salamandridae; genus Lissotriton; species Lissotriton vulgaris. The sequence continues at coordinate 502,610,183 of NC_141687.1, read as the reverse complement.
TATGTTGGTGTGTCCAATGGGTATTGCTGTCAGGTGTATGGTGTGGGTTGTCCAGGGGCTGGTTTTGTACTCTGCTATGTTGGTGTGTCCAAATGGGTATTGCTGTCAGGTGTGTGGTGTGGGTTGTCCAGGGAATTGTATTTTTTTATTTGCCATGTGGTTGTGTCATTTGGGTGTATTGGGTGTTTTGGAGTGCATGGCTAGGTAGCTGTGTGGAATCTGTGGCCTTGTTGTGAGTTTTTTTTGTCGACCGTCATATTTGTCACGGAACGTCCATAGCCGTGGCTATGCTACAGCTCTTCCGCCAGCTCTCCCATTCATCACTGTTAGCGACCACGGTGGTAGTTGGAAACAGCGGAAAGTACCGCGATCACATCAGGGATATCCTAATTTCCCATGCGGTGTCTCCACTGTTGTGGCAGCGATTTTCTGCCGCGTATCCGACCGCCAGAGACGATTTTTTGCCTTTTCCGCCCGCTGCGGGCTTTTTTTTTGTTGCCTCCTTCCACCGCGGTCTGATTTTTTGTGTGGTTGATCAGAATTGTACTGCTGGTTTTTCTGCTGTACCGGCGGGTGGTTGATTTCTGCTACCATGGCGGTCAGGGTGGTTTTCCGACCGCCATCCTAATAGACCCCAAATCTGGGTTAGAATCTGAGATAATATTTAAAATCTCCAAACAGTATTTAGATGGGGACCTGGCGCTGAAATGTTATTTTAATGTTGGATCTAATTCTCAGCGCCCTCGTTTTCATTGCCTCTAGTCATGTGGCAACTAGACCACTGACCTGCAAAAATGGCAGTCGAGTGGTCAGCCCTTTGTGCTCAGTGTGGAATTTAAAACGTGCCATAGCCTTCAACCGTAAAACATCTCAAAGTTCCCCAAGTCTGAATGTCCCCAAATAAAACTGTTAAAGCCACTTTTGATTTTGAATAGTTAACAAATGCCAGGATAAAATGAGTAAAATTGCAGCAAAGTAGTGTGCATCAACGCAGGATAACAACAATGCAAATAAACTTTTCCTAAAGTGCCTAGTGCTCGCTAAGTCTTGCAATTCACATAAATATGAATAATGAGTGATAGCAAAACACCTGAGCAGCGCTCCACCTTCATTTTTATCAGCCCTTCGTCTTAGCATAGCATGGAATTATAAACCTGTCACAGCCTCAAACAGTAAAAAATTTCAAAGTGATTCGAATTTGAATGTCCTCAAATTAAAATTGTCAATGCCGTTTTTGATTTTGAATATTTAAAAAATGCTGGGATAAAAAGTGAAAAGTAGGAGAAAAGAAGTGTACAACAATGAAGGATAACAACAGTGCAAATAAGCTTTTCCTAAAGTGGTTAGTGCTCTTTAAGTCTTGCAATTCACAAAAATAGAAATAACAAGTGGCAGTGGTTGGCCATATTTTCTTACTTTGAGCTGATCTCGCACGACGAAATTCCTGTGGTTGGTGCTTCGACCTTTTAGGTGCTTGTTTTTACTAAAAACTTAGAAAACTCATAACTCTGGATCTACTGATTGGACCTTTGTCATTTGGGTGTCAAATAAATAATTAAATTGTACAATAACGTTCTATATTGGTTTCGGATTTTTCTTGTGTTGTATTTTGACTTTATTAGGATTGGTGTCACTACAACGCATGCTTTTACATCGCATGCCTTTACAACGCGGTTTTTACCACGCAGTTCATTACAACGCATAATGCTTTTAGGCGCTGGATAGTGAATTATTTACTTTACTATTCCAACTCCAGTCCCCGTGGATAGCAGGGAAGGTGTTGGATAGTAAATTAAATATATTCCCTATCCTAGAGCGCCCCCCAGCGCAATGCGTTGTAATGGTATGCGTTGTAATGGTTGCGATGTAATGGTAGTGCGTTGTAAAAAATGCGTTGTAAGTGATGTTCCCCCTTTATTAATGTTTGTATGCTGCATAAAGACTTTTCACATTGCCTCTAAGTTAAGGGTTACTGCTTTTGTGCCAAGCTACACAGGATTAAGCATAGGTTAATTTAGTGACTTTTTTTGGTTCACCGTACAAGGAATTGTGGCTGTAACTTGACCAGGGGTCACAACCCAGTCAATCAACAACACGATTTGTCACAAAATTACAAAGGTGAAGAGATCACTCCGCTCAGCCTGTCCGATACTGAATTTAATTCCTCATTAATGTATATTGATCAGATCTGCATCACATTTTTTCTGCCCAAGGGAAAACCATCTACGAATTCTTGACCTTAGAAACTGATCTTGTACCCCCTTGAGGCATCATATTGTCGGTCCTGACTAGAACCAAACTGTCTTTCAGAAGATGAGAAAAACCTTTGAGGGCTAGTGGAATAACTTCCATTTCCCTCCAGTTGGATGATTTAGCTCTCTGCGATGGCAAGCCACGACCCTGTAGCTCGTGGGACTCCATTAAAGCTCCCCACCCCACTTTGCTGGGAGAAAGACCCCAACATGTGGGTTTCCAATATCTCAGAATATATCTCATGAGCTTGCCCACAGAACTCAAAACTTTTATACAGCCAGATCCCCCTGAATGTGTAACCAATCCACTACTGTAGGAGAGGAGAGAGAAAGTAGCCTTGAAACATGGCTCTGAATCTTCTGAATCTTATTCTCTGGAAGATGCACAATCCCTAGATCAGTTCAGAGCCATGCCTTGTTGAATGTTTGATCCAGTGAAAGAAGCAGATGAGATTTTTGTCATTTCACCAGGAAGCTGTTCTTCCTCAACAACAAAAGCCTTCTTTCTGTGTGGGCCCTGGCCATGACAAAAGAAGGGAGACTACACTAGCCAGTCATCCAGATAAGGCTATAAAAGATCTATTACTGATTGAGCAATACTAACAGTGGTGCTAGGACCTTGGTGAACACATGTGGAGTTGATTTAGCTTGAAAGGTAGGACCCCAGTTTGAAAGTGGCAATCTGTGACTGAAAACCAAAGGAATACATGGTCATTCACATAATTAGGAAAGTGCAAATATACTTCCTGAATGTGAATGGTCGTTAGGAAGTCTCCTTTGGAGATTATGGTTATAATCATCTGCAGTCTTATCATCCTGAAGTGAACTATTTTCACCCACAGGTTGACTTTTGTTTTGGTCTAACACTGGCCTATGCTCTCCTGACGCCTTCTGCAAAATAAAGAGAATCGAATAAACACCACTTAATATTTCATCTGGAGGAACCTTGACATTAACTTTCTTCTCTAGTAAAAAATGTACTCCCTCCAAGAGATCCTATCTCTTGAAGTGAATCCAGGAAATGGGAATAAGGATGATGCCTAAGTATTGAGGCCAGGAGTCAAAGGTTATTCAATACAGTGTCTTGACGATATTCAAAACCCATCTGTCTGTGATGTGCTTTTTCCAATTCTTGTAAAAATCCAATATCCTTCCTTCTACAACCTCTAGCACAAAAGGAGATTGGTTATAGTCAGAATTAATTTTTTTGAACCATCCAACTTTTTGGTTGACTCTGGATTCCTAGTGATCTCTGCCCTATGACTTGAAAGATCCAGATGACCTTCCTTCATTAGGTAAAGTATGCTTCCTGTCCATAAATGACTATGTTATCATGGAGCCAAGCTTATCTCCAAACAACTTACAATCCTCGGACTGAATCTTTTGCAAGAAAGACTCTTAGGGAAATTAGATGTATCTCTTCCTCTTACATAGGTTTCTTCTAGCCAACACTGCTGCCCCATAAGCCACTGCTGCTGATCTTACATTATCTATAGAGATATCTGTTAAGAACTTAGCTTCCTGCTCCAATTGTACCAGTAGATCCGACAGTCGTTGCCTTCCTGAATTGCTATTGATAGGTAGTCAAAATCCCTCACAAGGGGCTAAGAAGTATATGCGGCACAGGAGCCTGCTTTGATAACCAGATAGTTAGCCATACACAATTTCTTAAGATCAGTGTGTACCTTTTAATCAACGGCATCTACCGGTGAACAGTTCTCCGGATTAACTGAAGTCTGTCCAATCAAGGGTGGCAGAATGGAGTCAACTTTGGTGTTAAGAGGAAGGATCTCCTCTTTCCCTTCAAAAGCATTAGTTTTTTGCAGCAACAGGAGTATCATAGATTTATCAATCTTTTGTATTACCTCAAGGTTAAGTCCTTAATCTTGAAATTAATAGGCAATACAATATGATTAGGCTTATACTGCGGTAAAAGAACAACATCTGCGACTGGCATAGTTATTGGATCAAAGCCCAAATTCTCTCCCAATATGATAAGGAAAATGAGGTATCTCCCCTCTCTGTACATATTTGATCTTTGGCCAAGTGATGAAATAGCGCTCCAGAGATCTGTCCTTCAGCTTCTTCGATTTTTCTCTTCTTCTAACACCTTTTTCTGCAAAGCCTTGACTACTGCCACATCAATCAAGTCCTGCACTTGAGAAATAAGCATTAGCGCAGGACTAGTAATTGAAATGGATGTGAACCACTTTGGTCTGTGCATCTCTGATTGAGCTCCTTCTTCCTCAAAAGAGGAAGAAGATACATGCGTTATTCTCTTTTCTTTCTTTCTCTCCATGCTGGACTCACCAAATGATACCATCCATTTATTGACCTGGTTTGGTCACCAATGTACCGTCCAGGTGTTAGTATTGCCCAATAAGATCCTTTTCTAAAGCTGATAAAAATATGCACTTCATGCCCAGGCCCTCCTACATTGTGAGATTCTGCTCTTGGTTCATGGTGCATGGCTGCTAGGGCCAACAAACTGAGCTTCATTCCAGGCAGCTCATTCAATGCAGCATAGCACATGTTGGACGGGGGAGTTTCCTATTTTGTCTACCTTCTCAACCCGTCTTGCGGTACAGAGACTGATGATTTGGACTTCCAGAAACAGAGCGAACTGTGACGAAAATACTGCATTTGCTGCTTGCTGGTATCCTTGCATAGTGGAATTTTTCCGTCCGGAAGGTTTCAGACAACAGCTGTAGCATTGACACTACAGTGCTAATGGGGGAAGACACATCCTGTTCATGAACTGGAACTGATAATTTGGCATTTACTGAACATTTATCTATAGGGTTTGAATGAGAGATATTTGCTTTAAGAGGACTCACTTCTTATGATACAATCTCCCTGAGGAAGATAACTCCCTTCAATATTGATTTCCACAGCTTTAATAAAGCTTAGTAAATCCTTTCAAGCCATAAATTAGATTTGCATGCAAATTATTTAAAATTCAATGAAGATACCAACTGAGATAATCTATTCTTCTGATTCTGTTCCATTCATTTATTGTCGCCAAATCATCTGTTTTCAAGTTTACTGACCTAAAGATAGATTTGGTCAGAGAAAATCAATTCAGTAATGAATGAATGCTACAAATTATCTTATTCCAGGTCCTCAAGTTATAATTGTTCATCCCCTAAATATTCTCATCCCTTTCAGCACAGAACACGATCCATCGGAGGACCTAATGAGATTAGTGTGGTAGCTGAGTTTATTCTGGGATAATTATCTTGACCATTTGAATAAAAAATAATTCATGAGGCCCAATAAGTTTATGCTACAACACTAGCCAATCAGGAGAGGGCAGCTGGAAATCTGGATTTGGAATCACAGAAAAGAAAGTTTAATAACTTATTTTCTGTAATAGCTTGTCATAAGCCACCTACCTGGAACCGAGGTGATTCCAATGGGGCGGCAATGTTAGTTCATGAATCCTCTTGAGACTTGTCCTTGGTTTACAGAAGGAGTCACTGCTCTGGTGGCAAATACCAGGAGAAACAGGGTTTGGATGGAGAGAGCGTGTGGAGTCAAAAGGATGCTGTAGCTCGTCTACTCAGCTGCAACAAGCATTCACACTAGTCAGATGAATGGTATCGGTAGATATATTATCTATAAACAAACAAATAATAAGCCTTTTAGTCTAGTATTATCTGTATCTCTTAAGGTATCATCTCACAAAAGCTTTTTATATCCCAACCAATCTTTAGTTTTGTTTTCATTTGTTTTTATACAGTCAATAGAGGTTCCTTCATCAAAGTTTCGAAACTGTAGTGAGTATGATTCCAGCATCAAACCCACAAGCTAACTTGGACGGGGTAAGCTTCACTCAAGTCCTTTCTGGCAGTGTTCTGGCAACAAAAGGTATAAGTTGAACAAAAACACTGGCTACTATGTCTGCAAGCACAATGTTGTGACTGCGCTCAGTGTGTAGCGAAATCAAGCCTATTATAGGTCTCTCCTTTTCTTCTTGGTTTTCCATCCAGATGCAAGACTGATGCAGGACATCCTTTGAGGTCAGGTCAAAGTGGAAGGAACAAGGGAGCTGGCAAAACAGAGTCCTGGAAGCGGGGAAACAGGTAAGTGATAGGTGAAGAGGCTAAGTGAAGGGGAGGAGTATGGGCGGTCTTTAAGTAAGACTGCATTAGAACGTTCATAAAGGTCACATTCTAATTGTTTGTAACAAGGAACAGGTACAGATAAATAATTTGATGAGGCTGCCTTTTTAAGGTGTTTTAGAATGTTCACAAAGGTCACGTTCTAATTGCTTGTAGCAAGGAACAGATGGAGATGATTAATTTGATGAAGCTGTCTTCTAGAAGGTGTTTTAGAATGTTAACAAAAGTCGTGCTCTGATTGCTTATAGCAAGAAACAGGTGCATGGGAATCATTTGATGAGGGTTGTCTTCTGGAAGGTTCACGTTGAGGTAATCTATGCCGGTTGCTTGATGCTTATTCTGGTGGATTTTCTGGATGTTTTCATGGCGCCTGAAACCAGACCCTGCATATGCATGTTAAAATATTTGTTTAATATATTAAGACTTTTCAAACAAACCGGGAAACAACAACTGCAACTAGCTATTACCGACAGCATGTAACATGGTCAAAAGTCAGGGTACAAGACTTTTATTCATTCATAAGTAAAGGGAGGAATAATATTAGTCATGCCAGTATATTGCGATAGCCAAGAGAGGTGAGCTGTGGCAGAAATCCTGATAGCCACCTCTCCCAAAGGCAGTCTTACAGGTCGTTGAGTGGAGGGCATGAAATCGTCTCACCAGACAGGGGCATGAACCGAGGCGGCTGTTTCCAACCCTTCCAATCTAAAAGGTAATATAGTTTTCCCTGAGATCGTTTAGAGCCCAGGATATGGTGAGCTTCGTAATCTTGTTGGCCATTAATCAGAATGGGTGGGGTATTTTTTTCTGTGGCAGGGTGCTACAGCTTGATCAGTGAAACTTGAAATGCTGGTGTATAGTGTATTCAGGGAGAAGCAGTAGCTTGACGGTCACTGGCTTAATTATCTTGATAATGTCATAAGGACCTATAAACTGTGGTCGTAGTTTCCTTGGGCCGTTTAGTTGCAGGTGTCATGTTGATAACCATACCCGGTCTCATTCTATGTATATAGTTGCAGGGGTTCTGTGATTGTCAGCTTGTGCCTTAATGACCAATTAGGCTTTTGCTAAACTTGTCTTACTGTGTTTTTGAATCTCATGTAGTTGTTCTAATCTTTATGTGACTGAAGGTTGCTTAATAGAAACTCCTGATATATCAATGGGAAGGGCCAGAGGAAGTTGTCCGAACATAAAGAAGAGTAGTGTGCAACATGTAGCTGAGTGGGTTCTGTTATTATAGTGAATTCAGCTAGGGGGAAGGCCTGATCCCATTGTCCTGTACAAATGGATAATAAGCATCTTAGTGTAGTTTCTAGGGACTTGTTGACCCGTTCAGTTTGCCTGTCCGTGTGTGGGTGGAAAACAGATGACAAGGCTACCTCTCTTCCTAACTTATCAATGAGTGTGCTCCAAAATGTAGATGTGAGCTTTACCCCTTGATCTCAGATGATTTTAGTTGGTAGACCAAGCAGCCTTACAATATGATCAATAAATATTTGATTAAAATTCTACGTCTGTGGGTATCTTTTTGAAGGGGATGAAATGTGTCATTTTTGATAACTACTAAAATGGTAATGAAGGAATTACTTTCTGGAAGGCTAGTAATACAATCTAGACTAATGTTGTGCCAAGGAACTGGAGTATAGGCAGAGGTTGTAAGAGGCCTGCAGGTGCAGCGTGAGTGTTCTTTTTTCGTGCACGAGTCAGGCAACCTGATTTGTATTCTTGTATATCCTTTTGCATGTTGTTCCATCACAAGGTTTTTTACGATTCCTTAAGGTTTTTGTCATACCTGGGTATCCTGCTAATGCTGTGGAATGAGTCCATTGTTTTATCTGATGTCTTAATTTTATAGTAGGAATGTACAGTTTCTGAGTGTGAAGGCACATCTTGTATGTGAGAATATGGTTAGGTGTTTTGATCCATTCATCTGTCATTAATCTTTACATTCTTCATGTAGGGCCATTATAAAGGTATCACCCTTGGTGACTGTGCCTATCCTTTCCAGTAAAATGATAGTAAGGTGTCTGATATGGAGTGGGAAGAGTGGGTCTTTATAGAATATCAGACTTCCACTGCTTGGCTCCTGGGTGATAGGTGATGATAAAATCAAGCCCACTAAAGAAATGCAGCAATCAAATTTAACGGCGGTGAGAGCTCTAATAGAGCTAAACAATCGTACATTTTTATGATCTGAGAATATTGTGACTGGATATTTAATCCCCTGTAGGACTGTTATGTAAAATTTAATGTGTAAGGTTCAACAGCTACCCAAAAAGGGTTTCCCGGCATCAACTAAAAATGACACGAAGGAAGGGTCGATGATTGGTTCAACAACCAAGTTTTTAAGCTTTTATGGAAATTCTCATATACAGTTTCATTGCGAAACGGCGCAGGGAGAGGGTTCCACAAGGTGGGCCCTAAGTAGGCAGAGGATTGACCACCCATACGTGACTGTCTAATTCTAGGAACAGAGAACTTCACCTGAGTGACAGAGCAGAGCGCAAATGAGGGCAAGTAGGGGTGAGCCAGAGCCTGCAGGTATTGAGGGGCCACTCCAGATTTGATTTTAAACATGTAGCTCAGGGCTTTGAACTTAATTCAGCTCTCCACCCCGAGTCAAGGAAGGTCATGCAGAGAGCTTGAGATTGAGGCAGTTCTCGGAACCTGACAGAGCAGTCTGGCTCCGGAGTTCTGGACTACCTGTAGCTTGCGCGTCACCTCCTTATTTGCCTCCAGATAGATAGATGTTACCTTAGTCCAGTCTCAAGGTAACAAGAGCCTAGAACACGGTTCTCTGGGAAGAGCTGGGCAACATCCAGATAATCTTTTTAAGCCATTTCAGTATGGTAAAGCAAGTTGCAGCCATCTTCACTGCTTGGTCTTTCATAGATAATAAATCATCTATGATGAAGCCTAGATTGCAAATATGGTGAGAAGGTTGAGGAAAAGCACCAGTTTCAGTAGGCCAATGTTGGGGGCCCCAAAGATCTTTATTCTTCCCCAGGTTCAAGACCTCAGTTTTCTCCCCATTGAGTTTAAGATAGTTAACCCGCATCCAAGATGCAACATTACGCAAACCTATCTGTAGACTACATTTCCCAGCAGCCTCGGCACGCCGCCTGATGTTGGACGCCGCGTTCACTCACCACGTGATGCAGAAGCACTGAAAAGGGCAAGGCAGCTGGAGAGATGCTGCTGATTATATGCCGGATTCTGGATCTCTGCTAGTCGTACTTTGTCCATAGGTTCGGGTAAGGGTGCCCGTGGCAACGCTTATTCTATTTCTTTCTATGCTGCAGTATTGCTTGGCTCCTTCCTTCATTTCTCTTCCGATTGGATTTCTGGAGAGGAGAGTGCACTTCGGTTTCCTTTGATCCTTCATGGTTGAGCTCATTCCTTACCTTGCCTGAAGCTTTGCAAGTGTGCAGGGAATTTGGCTCATCTTGGATTCTTCGTTATTTTAGGACTTTTCAGTACTTTGCTCCCCAAGCTTACTGTGTTATATGTAAAGGATTACCGGGGGCATGTTATGCAACTTTCTCTACGTTGGCGAACTCTTCCCTGAATCTTTATTCGGAGTTCATGTGAGGGCAATTGCTACTAACTATATATGGATTAGGGGCAGCCCTAAAACGAATGATCTCATGAGGTGCTTCATATTGTTTGAGTGTCGTAACTCTACAATTGCTGATTTGATACCCGTTTCTTCTGGATTGCATTGGTGAATGTTTTGTTTGTCTCAGTGGGCTTCACTGTGCTACTGGCCTCTCAGAGAGACATTTGCAGCTACTTACACATATTGTTTGCTGTTTTCTTTCATCCTTCACAGGAGTGTCATTAGTCTTGGGTCATATTGAGTTGAGGTGTTGTCCTCGTAATCTCAGGTACTATTCTTTTGCATGAAATGTATAACATATATCTATAGTCTATAGAAGGATAGTTGAATTCAAATAGGCTCTTGTGTTTTACCGCATTTTGATGATTAAGAGGTTGAATTTGAATTTGAAGGGATTTGTATAGCGCTCGTACACCTAGCGGTTTCTTGGTGCTAACTGGCAACTGCTACTCGGGGAGTAGGAGAGGTAGGGAAGGTGACCATTCAAGATGGGAAGGCTTGGGTGAAGAGGAAGGTCTTGAGGTCTCTGCGAAAGAGGGGGTACTGGGTGCAGGTTCTGAGAGAGAATGGGAGAGAATTCCAAAAAGCTGGACCCGCGGTAGCAAACTTGGAGCCACCCCACTTCTTCCGTTTGAAGCGGGGGACCACGAGAAGGTGGTGAGAAGAGGATCGGTGGTCTCGTGAGGGAGTATAGTTTTGAATGGCCGAGTTAATGAAGGAGGGGGCAGAACCTGTCCGGGCTTTAAAGATGGTGCAGCCGAGCTTGAATAAGGCGCGCTGCCGGACAGGGAGCCAGTGCAGGGAGAAGAGGAGGGGAGTTACATGATGTGATTTAGATAGGTCAAAAACCAGCCGAGCGGCCTGGTTTTGAACCAGTTGAAGACGCCTCATAAGATAGTCGGGCATACCATGGTAGAGGACATTGCCATAGTCTAGGCGGGATGTTACCATGGCCAGGAGTATTAATTTGAGCGCGTCGGGGGCGAAAAATCGTGAGACTCTGCGAATTGTCCTGAGGGAGAGGAAGGCTGAGGATACCACAGCAGAGACTTGAGAGTGTAGGGAGAGTTGGTTATTGATTTTGAACCCAAGGGTTTTGACGGAAGAGACAGGAGTGGGTGGGGAACCTAGAGAAGGGGGCCAAAAGGAAGAGGACCAGGGACTGGAGCAACCACCTGTCAACACCAACTCCGTTTTATCAGGATTGAGTTTCAGGTGGTTGAAATTCATCCAGTCCTGGATGAAAGTCATGATGGACTGAACATTAGACATAGACTCGGGGGAAGAGGAAAGGGAAAAAATGAGCTGGAGATTGTCTGCGTAGTTGTACACAGAGACCTCCAGTTGCTGTAAAGCAAAGATGAGGGGGGCGATGTAAAGGTTAAATAAGAGGGGGGACAAAGAGGAACCCTGGGGGACCCCGCACTGGATGGGTTGAAATTCAGCAGAAAACTCTCCCAAGCGAACCGCCTGAGTCCGGCCGCTCAAGAAGGAGGATAACCATAGCAGGGCTGTTCCTCCGATTCCCGCCGCCTCGACACGTGAAAGTAAGATGGTATGGTCCACCGTGTCGAATGCGGCGGAAAGATCTAAGAGGATCGGAGCCTGATGTTGATTGGTATCCATTCCTTGTCGTAGGTTATCCAGAACCGATGTTATAACGGACTCAGTTGAGTGGGCTGGGCGGAAACCGGCCTGTCTCGAGGCCAAAACACCATGTCTCTCCACGAACTCACTCAAGGTTTTTACCACGTGTCGTTCCAATACCTTTGCCAGGAAAGGCAAAAGGGAGATGGGGCGGTAGTTGACTGAGTCCGAGGGATCCGCTCCAGGTTTTTTTAGGATCGGAACGATCACTGCCGATTTGAGTGCAGGGGTAACGATGCCCTGAGCCAGAGAGCTGTTAGGGAGCGCTAAAGGTGGTGAAGGGCAGTGGGTGTAGATCTGCTTTAAAATGTAGGCAGGGCAGGGGTCCATCGGGGAGCCGGATTTGACCAACAGAAGGATGGAGAGAAATGAATCGGTCGAGAGGGGGGGAATTGAGTCCAGACGTGCAGTGGCCGGAGGACGGCGGGGGTTAGTGAAGGCCGGGGATGGAGGCGGAATTTTAGTTTTGATTTTGCTGATTTTGCCTAGGAAGAAGTGATTGAGGGAGTCGCATAGTGATTGTGAGGGGGATGGTTTGAGTGAGGCTCTGTCGGAAAAGGCAAGGTCTTGGACGATGGAGAAAATTTCTCTTGGCCGGTTCTCCGCGAGTTGGATTTTGGATGAGAAATAGGTTTTCTTAGTGTCTAGTATGGCTTTCTTATATTGTGCAAGAAGTTCAGTATACCGGGTTTTAGCAACAGAGCAATAGTTCCGTCTCCATTGTCGTTCCGCTTGGCGGAGAGTGAGTTTTTGGATCTTTAGATCGTCCGAGAACCAGCGGTTTGCATCTTTAGGACGTTTGGTTGCGATGCGTTTAAGAGGAGCGATGGTATCGCACCCGGCCCGCAGCCAGTTGCTGATAGCTTCGACCTGACCAGAGGAAGGCAGCGCGGTAAGATCGGGGCTGGAAGAGGAAAGGAAGGTTGATAAAGCTTCGACATCAACACGGTTCCATGATCGCGCCCAGACATTTCTCGCAGGGGTGGGCTTAGGTGATGAGAAGGGGGATAAGGAGAAGGTGATCAGTGAGTGATCTGACCATAGACACGGGGAGATAGAGAGAGCGGTGACCGGGCAATCACATTGCCAGATTTGGTCCAGGATGTGTCCCAGCCTGTGTGTGGGAGCATTGACGGCTGATGTAAAGTTGAGCGACTGAAGGGAGTCTGAGAACTCTTTGGAAGTTGCGCATTCCGCGGGGTCGGAGGGCCAGAAGTTAAAGTCTCCCAGGACTATGATGGAGGAATGGTTGACAACCAGAGTCGCCATTAGGTCTTGAAAACTGGGGAGGAACGTTTGAGGGGAGGACGGAGGTCGGTAAATAAGGACACAAGTGAGAGGGGGAGTAAGGGAAAGAGAGCGAACCACTAAACAGTCTGAAGTTCCCATGGAGGGGGAGACTAGAGGGTGGAAAGTGAGTTCCTTGCGGGCGATCAGGGCGACCCCTCCGCCAGGCCTGCCGGAGGAGCGATCGGCTCGAATGGCATAATAGGCCGGGGAGAGTATTGCCAGCAGGGAGGGAAGAGAGCTGTCCGAGAACCAAGTCTCGGTGAGAAATAATAAGTCGGGCTTGTGAGATTCGAGTAGAGTAAAAAGATCGAGCTGATGTTTGACTGCCGATCTTGTATTAAGGTACATGGCAGTTATTGCTGTGGGGGGGAGGGCGGCTGGAAGCAGGTTTGAGGAGCTGTTAGTTGGGGGCGTGGACTGGGTGTTGGTATGGACTGGATTATGTGAAGTTAATAGTCCAAGATTGGAGATGCGAGCTATGGTGGTGGCAGGTAGAGACCACTTGCCTTGATGAGCGGTGAGTTGCGAGTGGGAATATTGAATGGGAGAGGCAGGGTGAGTGGCCTCTGGTCTCGGTCAGTCGCGGACGGGCGCAGACGGGCTTTCCTTAGGCGTGCCTTCGGCGCGCAAACGGCGCGCCCGCTGCGCTCGTCCGCAGCGCTTCCGGGGGAGGCACATTTTTGAGGGGAGGAGTCGGTGGGCGTGGCCTCCAAAGGGGGCGTGGCCTCGATCTCGCTCGTGGCGCAGGAACAGCGTCCAGCGCTAGGAATTGCCGAGTGGAAATGGCCCGTGAACGGAGCCAAGTGACTGGGGGGTGAGTGAAGATAAAAGCACACAAAGTATTACAATTTTAAAAGTACACTCTCCCGGCTTTCTGCCTCAGGAGTAGCGCGTTGTCAAGTGCAGACGCTAGTGATCAGCGTCGCACTTATAGTCAGGACAGTGGGCGTGGCCTCCAAAAGGGGCGTGGCCTCGATCTCGCTCGTGGCGCAGGAACAGCGTCCAGGTTACAAGCTCAACCACCCCTGTTAGCCAGTCTCATTATTATTCTTTGCAGGTTAGTGGAGGTATGGGTACCAAGGGACAATAAGAAAAAGAGAAAAAAGGTGAAAGGTTCCTTTAGTAATTATTTCTCTTCTTTATGTCTTCCCACAGGTCTCCCTCCCTGCTGTCCCCATCCTTCCCTCCCCCCGCCGCTTAACCACCCTTTAATCTGTGTATTATTATTATCCAGACTTGGGGCTGTTGAGAGGTGAACCACTAAGAGCATCGATTCGATCCTGAGGATACATTCAGGCCTGGGACAACAAGAACATGTACAGGATATACGCGCCATCTTGCAACACCTTAGGAAAAACGCTCTCTTTGCTAAACTAGACAAATGTTACTTTTATGTACACTCGGTAGAGTTTTCTGGGGTATCACTTAATTCCGACAGACATCACTGTGGGCCCCATAAAGGTAGAAGACATTACCAATTGGCCAACTCCTACAAACGTCAAGGAAATTCAACAGGTACTTGGCTTCGCCAATTTCTATCGTCGTTTCATCCCGCACTTTTCAGAGATACTGTTGCCCATAACACAGCTGCTAAAAAAGGGGCAATCATTCCTGGGTCTCTAGAAGCCAATCAGGTGTTGTAACTGTTAAAAGCTAAATTCACCACTACGCCCATTCTTCAGCATCCAAATCCAGACCAGCCCTATTACATTAAAACTGATGCTTTGCAAGTAGCTTTAGGAGGAATAGTATCGGGGATTCCCTCCTTGGACGTCACCTACCCAGTCGGTCTTCAGCCAAACTTCCTTTCGTCTCTCCTGTCGTCTCTTCCCGCATCCTCCCTCTATTTTTGTCTCTCCTTCTCTCCTCTCCCAATGTATTGAGCCTGAACTATTTTGTAAAAATGCCCGATGGAGCTACCTGGTTTAGCTATAGGGGAGATGGACCGTGGACTCCCTCCTTAGTCGTCACCTACCCGTTAGACAGACCTCATTTCGTCTCTCCCTGTTTTCTCTTCCCCTATCCCCCCTTTCTCTCCTTCCATGCCCCCTCCCCTCTACGCTCCATTTATTTTGCCCTCCTTGTTCCTTTAATTGTTTTTCCCATTGAGACCAAGCTATTTGGCCAATGCCCGGTGGTGCTACCTGATAGCTATAGAGGAGATGGGTTTTGGGACTTCCCCTCGACCGTCACCTACCCAGCCCGACTTTGGACTGACTTTCCTTTCGTCTCTCTGCATTATCTCCCTCCTATTCCTTTACCCTTCCCCCCTTCCCTCTACACTTCAATTCTCTCGTCTTCTATGTCTCCTGCAATTGTTTGTCTAGCAACTGATGTAAATTGGAACTGATGTAATCTTGTAATTGTAATTTTTTGGGAACCTCATGTAAAGAGCTCTGATACCTCCGGGTCTAGCCAGCGCTATATATAACTCTTGAATAAAATATTATAATAAAATAATACTCACCCATGTCCTGCCTGCTATAAATCACACCTCTGAATCAGGGTCACCCATCAACCGCGAAATCACTGCAATGTCCCTGGCTAGTCACTGCAGCAGTGAAGATGCGGGAAAACATGCAAACAATGTATTAGACAGGGCAGGTGCCAGGCATGGGCAGTCTAGCCAGATTCACAGGGCTATACCTTTACCCTACCCACAGTACACTTCCCACACACATTTGGGCATATGCTGTGTGCCCCCCTGTACAATATATCAGCCAGGTGTGCCTATACCTCGCACCTCACACATAAAAGGACAAGGGATATTGACTGAGAAGGTGGGGGTGAAGATGAACACCCTGCACAGAAGGTCAGGGGCTGGTCAACCATCCTTCTCACACCTACCTTCCACTCATGTGACATACTTCCACATACACATACCATAGGTCAGCAGCAATGGATGACATTAAATAGGCTATCCCAAAGTGAAGTGGACAGTGCTGGAAAGCCATGGAGCAAGCCACATAGCATGTGTACCTCACATGCAAGAGGAGGAACATATCACACCACCCTTAGGCCCTCAAATCTGACATGGGTGGCACAGTGAGTGAAATTTAACCACAGTGACCTCTGTGCAACAACTCAGGGATACATCAATGCAAGACATGCATATGCACAGGAATGATAGGAAGTGTCAGAAGTCATACAGTGACTAGCCACACATCTGTGGCAACTTACTTGACATGTGTATGCCATCCGCACAACACACATGGCTCATTGTCACACACCCTGACTGACAAACACAAGTAGTACCTTCACATATGCCCCTTATCTACCCACCTCACACCTGCAACACTCAACACTCAACACCTGTGAGAAACACACATAATGGTGCAAATGATGTCCTGTGAGTTTACTGACAACCAATCACACACCCTGTGGTGCATCTACAAATATCAGACTCACACTCAGGGATGCCTGAACCAATGCTGACCCAAACACAACTCTCAAAAACAACATCCACACGAGTCCAACAAGCCCAGCCATGTTCATCCAAACAGTGGAAAGGCAATGTGACCCTAGACCGAAGAGGAATACACAATATTGTCACTCAGGACCAATGCAGACACCATACCCCAACACAAACAAAAATTGCCTCATCAAATAACAATCATGAACAATGACTGGGATCAAGGGGACAAATCAGCTAACACACACATACACACCACACCCATCATCAAGTGAACATGGTGTCATACTGTGCCACAAGCATGCATATGCACAAACCTGACAAGTGACAGGCCAAAAATAGGAGGACAAACTACTATTGTTCACTCAAAAGAAGTTCATGAACATGAATCCACATTGCTGCATGTGACAAACACACACGAAATGTACACTTCACATGCAACACATATCTAAATGTATCACAATGCACAAACTACTCACACACAAAGTCATGCAAATAGAACATCACACACACATTGCCCCTGTCATTTGAAAGAGCCAGCACGGGCCAAACACTGCATACATCCACAAGAAAAACACAACAGATGCACATACCAATCCACCACATAGCAAACTGAGCTGGACACCAGGGAGATGCACACCAAGCAAGTACAAGGCAACATACACTGACAGCACACATATCTGAGTGCCCCCTCATGAACTACCACAACACAAAACATCAAAGCACACAGATAACATCACACTCAGGAAGGGTAGGTACCTCAGCAAACACACATACACTTTAGCCTTCACCCACAGATGCACACCCCAGGGAACCCAAACCCAGATGCAAACAACATGACTAGAGGACTGTGCTGCTAAAACATATGCACGGCAAGTGAGTAACCATGACTGCAAACTAGTATAAGAAAATAACATGAAACTAATTGTGAAACTGTCCTGAGTGGCACTTTGGTTCTGTACACAGATCATCCTCACACAGTATAGTGTCACACTATACAGTGGTGGGGAGGCTCACACACTGGCAAGGCATGCTGTGGAAGACATGAGACTGAAGTGGGGTGTACATCAGTATTGAACAGGTGAGGAGTGTACAGTGCAAAAACACATAGCAGAGTAACTCACAACATGTAGGCATCAAACGCACCTATAGTGTATGGTATGACTTCTCATACCACATACCATACTGGAGTCAAAAAAAGTGTCAAGTGACAGCAATGCATGACAAAACTCACAAATAATATCAGAGAGGCTGAGCAGGTCAGCAGAGTGAGCACAAACAGAAACAAGACACATGTCTGATCAACAAAATACAACACAGACTTTGCAGTCACACACTCTGCATACTCACAACTGGCAGCAACAGCAAGTAGGTGTCCCCCAGGAGTACAAGGACACACCGACACACTGCACAGTGCTCAACCTACAACTCCTACATGTGCCCACAATCTGAAGCACATGTCTGACAATTTAAACAAACAGGCACTTATTACCTGGGTCTTACATGTATGTAGTTGGCATTGCAGGGGCAGACACAGATCAACACTGCTGACAATGACAGGCCATTCACTGTATGACTACTCAAGTGCACACATACAAAAGTACCCATGTAATGTAATGTAATGTAATGTGTCTTGTAAAGCACACTGCTGCCCTGAGGCGTTGTGGCGCTGTAGACCGCTGGGGAACCCGTCCTGGCTATCCCTGTGAGATGGTCCCTGCTGGGTATCTCCAAGGTGAAAGCAGGCATCCCCTGCGAATATGTGGGGCCGTTGTAGAGATGAGGCAAGCTAATGCCCAGAGTTGCCGAGTGTGATCCCTGGTTAGAGTAGGCACCAAAGCGAGAATTATCAAGTCCGCTGAGCCTGGTCCACGACCCTGCCGCGTCGGGAATCGAACCCTGGTCCCGGGCCATTCTCTGCTTCTGGGTCTGCCGCCTCTAACCAGTGAGCCACACCACTCCATGACAATGAACACATTCACACACAAAATGACTACACACAAACGCTGCTGTGCACACATCAAGCAAGAGCCCACAGAAATGCCGGACCCTGGCCACCCGCAAGTAATCCTGGGGATAGCATTTACCTCTGTTCTGGTATTGCATCCTGACATGCCATGTATACAATTTTGCAAACCTGAGCACAGAATAATTAGGAGAAAAGCAGACCATCACAAAAAAACATCATTACACCCTCAAGCCTCAGGCTGAAGAATAACAAAAGTGCCTGTATCCTCTGGAAACTTCTGAAAAAGTAAAACAAACAATTGGAAATGTTAAAGTGGCATATGGAGCATGTGTCACATGAACCTATACCCATACATAAAACATTTTATTTAGCAAGGACATTGACAAAGCAGACAACAGGAGTAACATTCTTTATTATATAATACCCAGATAGGCATCACAAGCGCAAAACAGCAAGGCCATTGGCCAGTACAAATTCAAAGTGTGTACTTGTGTGCATGAGAAACTGCACAGGGAATGGGTGTCCAAAGTGACAAACAGCAAGACCATTGGTCAGTACAAATTCAAAGTATGCACATGTATGCATGAGAAAATGCACAGGGAATGGTCATCCAAAGCAAAAAACAGCAAGGCCAAAGGCCAGTCCATAGTTCCCGTGTGCATAAGTGTGCATGAAAAACTGCACAGTGAATAGGCATTCAAAGTGACAAACAGCAAGGCCATTGGCCAGTCCATAGTTCTGGTGTACACATGTGTGCATGAGAAACTGCACAGGGAATGAGCATCCAAAGTGACACTAAGGGGCCCATTAGGATGGCGGGCGGACTTTGTCCGCCCGCCATCCGGATGTAAAACGGGACCTCCCGCCATATGGGCGGAGGTCCTGTGGGGGCCTTTGGGATGCGCCCACCACACTGGCGGGCGCATCCTGCATTTTTTACATTGTGGCGGTGCTGCTGAAAGCACCGCCCGTCGCAATTCTAAAAATGCACATTGTGCACTTCATTGCACAATGTGACAGGTACCCCCCCATGTGCACCCCCACCCCCGGAGTCCCTGGGGGCTCGTAACGGGCCACCACAAGACAACCTGCATGCCTCAATACCACCACGGAAAAGCATGTCCCCGCCTTCACCCTAATATGGATGGCGGTGTCTAAAAGACATCGCCACCATATGAAACCCTTTCGGAAAAGCAGCAGACAGTCTTTCTGTCCGCCGCGGTCCCCCCGCCATAGTAATATGGCGGGGGAAATGGGTGGCGGGCGGGCAAGGATGTTGGGCAGATCGCCACCACCCGCATGGCGGTGGCGATCCGCTCGACATCCTAATGGGGCCCTAAGTCTAAAATAAATTCCCTTTGGGATTCGACAAAAGCATACAATAATGTTCACACACCACTTTCAATCAAAACAATCAATCACCAACAGAGTGTAGAAGTAGCCAAAACTCCAATATGGAAATGTTTATTTGATATATCTATACAATAAAGTTATAAACAATTTTAAAATATGCAACAACACCACATTGAGTATAAAATCATAAGTTCATCAAACATTTCATCTAGCTAAGCACAATATAAAACAATATATGTGGTGGGATAACAGTGCAAATCACTTGATACAACCGCCAAACCAACAATTATGAATCGTTCAACATTTGGTAAGGTTATTCTATTATTATATCCAAAAGAACCCTTGTGGCTCAGTAACGTTTAAAGGCCAAGAAGCGATGCGTTTCAGTGGTATAAACAAGTCCAACCACCTTGTTCAGGCTTAATCGAGAAGTGTCTCCCAGCACTTTAGGCTATATAAAAGATACATAAAGAAACCTTTTTTTTAAACTTTAAATTATCTTTAAAAATAATCATATAGCATGCATTATATATATTTTACGATGCATTTCATCAAATACATGTATTACAAAAACACACCCATATCAGACTCTTGGCTCTGATCTAGTGATTCTCCGCAATACCACGGCTCATACACTTCCATTCACCAAAAGATGGTTTTCTGCGATCCCACAACTCATCCACATCCATTCACCAAAATAGCATATATCAAATTTATATTCTCGACTATAAAAATATCTCTGAACCAGGTAGTCATATCTAGTACATACTGGCTCACATCCATTATTGCACAATTCCTGATACATTCCAGCCAGACTATAAAAATAGCTATCTATTTGGGGCTTAGTTTCTCCAGAGATTTTTCTGCCTCCCGGCATCTCCAAAATAATATAGACCAAGGAGTTGGGAAAGAGATCTCACCACTCTTCTAAGATCAATAAAAATAATGGTAGAGCCATTATAGAGCAATTCTATACTTATTTCAAAATCTCTTATTGCTCTAAACATTTGCTATAAACATAGCTAAATACCACTACATAACCCAATATGTGACCATAAATATTTGTCACAATGTGTTGTAGATCTTTCCTTAGGTTTATAGATCCTGTAGGTTTTATGGTCCACAGAATAAAGCAAGATAGTGGCCAGTGTCCACCAATCAATAATGTCCTAAAATAAGTAGTAAGACACATATCTATAAAAGAGATGTACTCCTGCAATATTATTTTATTTTATGTCTGCTATTCAGAGAGTTTGTTACTTAAATTGCGGAGGCCCTCCATTTGGCCTTACGCTGGTGGACCTTAAGCTGCAGGCATGGGAGACAAGAAGAAGAAGTTTTAGTGACACTGTTTTATGTACCACTGTGTGTCAGTACAGGAGCATGAAAAAACATTGTACGCCAATGCAATAATGTTGATTGAGGCCATGCAGCATCACACGTAGTATGATTGCATACTCTCATATAAATGTATACATGTATGAGGATGGACACAGTACCTGGCCATCTCATACACATGCAGAGTGCCAGCACAGAATCCAATGTGAAGAAGACCCTCATCTGTGATGCAGATGGAGGTTTGGTATCTCTGTCTCGGGACTCGATTTCCCAACACCCCACGAGGGTAGCTCGGAAACACTGGAGCTGGATTCTCAGTGAGAGAAAGGACAGCTTCTCGATCAGTGCGTCAGCTGGAGGGTCGGCTTCCTTCGGCACTTGCTGTAGAGAGCTGCGTAGGGCAAGTAGATAGTCGAACTGCTCCGAACCATCGTGTCTTGCTAGAGCAAGTGAAGGCATGTTTATACCTTGAAGGTGCCTAGTTTGACGTAAAGTCAGGCATAAAAACGCCAGTAAAGAACCCCAAGGGAATGGTAGTTCTTTGTAAACTCCATGAGTTCTTGGACAAATCAATATTCAATATTCAAGCAAGGGAAGGTCCCTGACTGCTTATGCTGATTTTCCAAGAAATCGTTTTGATGTTTTGGTACGGGTGGAAGTTGCCATGCCTGTATTTGGACTGCACGGGCTATGTCTAAATATGGGTATGATTTCTATGCCTATATCAGGGCAATGTGAATTGTACCTATATAAGTGCATGAATCTGGAAATTTTGCTCAGATCCTAAAAACACCATACAACAGTGTCATGGAGGTCACATTTAGGGCCATGTTCTTACATTCTCACACTCTTCCATAAGGTGTAGGCCTGTCTTGTGCAATCCTCAGGCCTAAGATAGCTTATTGAGAAATAGGGTGGCAGACAACACATATGTTTCACTCTGCACATTTCTGCACATGGGTCCTTGTAAAATTGGGCAGTTTCTGTGCAGGCCAGGGGGACTCACACTGAGGTTAAACGTGGGCCAGCAGAACATTCACATGCATGTACAATATTAGAGGGCAAACAGTGCCTACACATGCGAGACAGAACAAATAATGAAAACAATGGAACAATAATATCTCCAAATTACATTTATTTGATGTGTCATAGGGGAATTACCACCAAAAGTGTTACACTAAGGCATTTTATTCTTGCGCATAATGCACACATATCCATGGGGGCAATTTGAAAACTGTACACCCATTCTTCATTACACTCAGGAAGACATACCTTTGCAATGTCACAAATGAGCATGTATAAACCTCATGGACTATGTCATCACATAGCCCAGGCAATGTTTTTTCAGACTTCGACTGTGCAAACCAGCACTGTGACAGTATGGCTGCAAAAACACTGCATGTCCCTCCCATCTTTCAATACCGACATGGATCTGTGGATATAAGGCTACACACCCCATTGATAGGAAGTCAGAATGCCAGGCAGTGTGTCACTCATTTACAGTACCCAGTCTTAGACCAACATTTGTATTTTACTTGCTAAAGAAGGGCTGTTGAAATGTCCATGTTGCCATCCTCACCAAATACTCATGTGCAATATTTACTAGGCCAGGTATGGAGCATGGTACATCAAAAATAAGGATGCAGACACATTAACTTGCACACACAGGCACAGACTACTGAAGAGCATTATCATGTGAGCTCTGTGAGCACTCTCAAACTGTTACTCTGAAACACTTACCAGTACATCTGGGGCATCATATAGCCTCCCATACTGTGAAATGACCTCATCCACCAGGACCGCCAGCTCCTCTGTGGTGAAGGGACGGGCCCTGATGTTCTCAGTTCTTGCCATCACAGGGTCCAGGAGACAGGAACAGCAGCAGTTTTTGGTGAAGAATGGCAGGCTGATTGGATGCAATTGAAATGTGTGACTCTCTCACAGACATATATAGGCCCCTGGGGTAGTTTCAGTGGTACTCAGCTGCTACAATTGGTGTTCCCTTTCAGCATGTTTCAAATCTAACCAATGACCGGGCCCACGGTGACGGTGGTTCCCATTGGCTGTAAGGTATGGGCATTGGCGGTGTTACACCGCGGGACCCAGGCGGTCGCTACTGCAATCGTGCATCTTTTGATTGTACCCAATGACCGGGCCCACGGTAGCAGCGCACGCCTACCGCGGGTTTCAAATGTGTAATTCACGACCGCGATTCCCATTGGCTGCAATGTCATGGTCATTGACGGTGTCACACCGAGGGCCCCAGGCTATCGTTATCGCTACCGCAAATTGGCATTTTTCAATTGTCATCAATGAACGTGATTGCGCTGATGGAGCACACATATGGCACCTATGGATACATCTGATGACTCTCTGGCAGTCGCTTTTGAAGACAAGATAGCTACCATCTTGAGCGGTCTTACCATGTCAGACACTCAGCCCTTGGTGCCCTCGGCTGCTCCATCTATTCAGGGTGACCCGGAAGACCTACCTGACCGTCCTCGGCTGAGCTGCTTCTCTGTCACGCATTTCGATGATTTTTGTAGACTGGCACAGGCTGTGTCCTCGGGCTCCCCTATGTACCCCCTCCCTCATAAGTTCTGGAAACTTTTCCATGGGGAACTCTTTCGCCCACTGTATTCCATCTGTCTCCAGTCCTTTGAAACCCCTATGGTTCCCGAGTGCTGGAAGCTAGCAGTGGTGTCCCCCCTTCTGAAGAAGCCCACATTAGACCCCACCTGCCCGGAGAACTACAGGCCTATTTCACTGCTCCCTTTCCCGGTTAAAATCATGGAGAAGTTGGTTACCCAGTCTCTGTCCAGATACCTGGAAGATAACATCTGTCTGGACGTGGCCCAGTTTGGTTTCCGGCCAGCGCACGGCACGGAGTCGGCACTCGTGGTCGTGTTGGACAAACTCCGTTCGCGAGTCGACACTGGTCGAGCAGCCTTTTTAGTGCTGCTCGACATGTCGGCCGCGTTCGACACGTTCAGCCACTCGACTCTCATCAGGAGGCTGGAGGAGGCTGGAGTAACGTGGCTAGCACGGGACTGGCTAGTCTCGTACCTTCACAATAGGCAGCAGGTGGTGGCATTGCCGCCTTTTAGGTCAGGTGTGCGGAAGGTAGGGCAGGGGGTGCCCCAGGACTCAGCCATCAGCCCAATACTATTCAACCTGTATCTCCGCCCCCTAATTCAATTGATAAGTTCCTTTGGTATCTCGGTATTTAATTATGCCGACAATACTCAATTAATTTTCTCTCTGGAAGGTTAAGTGGCTGTTTCCTTAGAGACCTTCCACCGCTGCATGACAGCTACAGCGGACTGGCTGTGTTCCAACTCACTCCAGTTTAATAGGTCTAAAACGGAGGTGCTGTACTGCTCCAAAGACCGTGTCCTACGTTCCCTGCCAGAAGATTTCTGGCCCTCCTCCTTCTCGGGGGCAGTGACGGCAGCAGAGTCTGTCCGCAATTTGGGGGTTATGTTTGGCCCAAATGTACAACTGGACGCCTTCGCCAATAAGACCATTGCCACATGTATGACGTTGCTTCGCATGTTACGCAAAGTCCTTCCTATGCTGCCAGCACAGGCCAGACCTGAAGTCGTGTGGGGGATTATTTTAAGCAGGTTGGACTATTGTAACGCACTGCTTCTGGGAGCACCTAAAACCTTGGTTGGTAAGCTTCAACGTATACAAAACATGGCAGCCAAGTTGTCGCTCTCGCGTCCGCGCATTGCCTCCTCCACTTCAGCACTGCTCGATCTCCATTGGCTGCCTGTCCAGCAACGGATTCTTTTTAAGACATCGTGCTTGGTTTTTAAAGCTTTGCATGGACAGGGATCTGTTCTGCTGCAGAATCTTTTCTCCTGGTATGTTACTCCTCAAACCTTGCACTCTTCTTCTGCATGCCTGGTAACGGTTCCCAGGTTTCAGAGGTCAAGAATGGGAGGTCACTCTTTCAACTTTTCCGCTGCTAGGCTCTGGAATTCTCTTCTGCTTCCATTGAGGAGCCAAGGCGAATTTCCATCTTTTAAGAGAAATTTGAAAACTTACTTATTTCCAAGAGTAGTGTGATCTCTGTGAGTGTGTGCCAGCTATGTTTCGTCAAAACGCCAGGATACCCTTTGGGTGATAGTGTTGTGCTATATAAGATCGCAATACAATACAATACAATACATCATGCTGCAGCAGTGGCAATGGGCAGTTCTCATCATGGAACACTAGACACTTACTGCCACTCGGGCTACAACACCAACACCTTTGCTACTAGCGGTGGTATACAAATGCTATAATAGATGTCTATACATTACCAGAAGTGTCGCTCCCTATGCACCAGCAATACCGCTGGAGGGGTCCCCTAGCGGGCTCACAGTGCTCACATTGCAGTCAATTGCGGAGTGGCTAGAGGGAGGCCTCCAGACGCTAGGGCCCATATACCGAGATGGAGTGCTTATACCATACATGTCTCGAGTAGACAATGAGGGCTTACCCCAGGGACAATTCCTCATGCATCGCTCGCTGATTACCACATTAACAGCTTTATGGGGAGACATGGCCACTGAACTGAACCCACCACCTCACCATACAGTATCTGCATGTCATGGGACGTGGAAGGCATCTCATAAGCTAGTTCGCAGAATCCCCATGCAGCAATATGCCTCGTCCCACTCCATCGTACTTAGGAACTAGACCTTGGGCGACTGCTAGAAGAGAAAAAATGGACACGGATACTAAACAGCCCAGTACGCATACCTAGAAACATGAGGTTTAGGCAAATACAGTTGTACATTGTCCACAGGGCCTACCTCACCCCCACCATAATCAATCACTACTTTCATCGCGCAAATGCGACGTGTCGGCAATGAACTGAACCAGGGGCTGAGCTGGTGCACATGCTATGGAACTGCCCCAAATACATGCATACTGCCATAGAGTAAGTAGGCTTTTGCACACTTGCACTGGCCGCAAACTGCCTTTCGAATGGACAGTATACCCACTGCATCATTTTAAGAGGACCCCTGCCACTAAGGTAGTCAAGGTATGGTTTAGCAACCACTTGGGGATAGCGGTTGCTAAACGGCTTCTAACTAAATGCTAGAAAGCTGAGGAATAGCCCCTTGCACGTGTGTGACTCCATACCTTTCTTGCATGGACCAAAGCAGAAAGCATCGCCATCAAGCGCGAAGAAAGATTGGGGCTGTGTAAAGAGCCCATAGCATCTTGTTGGGACGCCTTCCTGGACGCACTACAGCGAGTTGAGGTGGGAGGATGTGGGGAACTAATAGACTGCACAGAGGGAGAGCAGATAACGTGAACCATACATACCCTTGTACGATGCGCCACAGTACTCCATGAACAAATATGGATCACTTAAGTGTCTGCGCAGGCGTGTGCACCACAGACGGGAGATGATGGGTGCTGGAATCATAAGTAAACGAAATGTACACATGTGTGGAGACAAGGGGGATAAGATTACATGGGCTGGTCACTGTTTTTGTTTTCGTTATTTGTTATCTCATCTGTACAAACTCCAAGTTGAATTCACTGGAAGGACTATTGCGAAACACCACAGTTGCCTCATTCGTACTCCATTGCATTTGCTGTGTCTCTACACAATGTGTGATAATGTTTGGAGTGCAATGTTGCCACTGCCTTCTTAAAATAGTAGATGTTGAATGCACACAACCTGCACACCAAAACTACAAAAGTAACGTTCCCTGAAGACCTACATTTCTATGAATAGTGGCTTCTCAGAGCTCAAACATGGGGCATAATAAACATTATTCTCCACACAGAATAGTTACTTATTCTTACATATTTTATTTCATTTTTTTTTTTTTTTTTTTTGGTTTTTCACATCATATAAAACATTTTTTTGAATAAATATATATATATATTTATCTTTTCAATTACAAAAGTGTGACTGACATCATCTTTCAAATAATGCTGTACCAAAAATAAAAATAATTTCAGAACTTTTAAGGTCACATACAAGAAATAATATTAATTTAATTCAACACATCCCCACACATAGTCACACCTCTCTCAACACTGCAAACATATCCCTTGCACTCAATACATTCACATTCTACACCCAAGGGCAACACTGCATGCACAGATCGAAAAACCGGGTGATAAAATCAACCCTCGATTGCTGTGCTGGTAGCTGGGGTGTCGCACTCACTCTCTGGTCGACGCACGTTTCAATGGTATATTTATTTAGAAACCATCTTCTTCAGGACCTGTCACTTTGTACTTTATAACGGGTGAAAGGAGGGGAAAAAGTATATTCTGTAGTGATAAAGGAGAACGATGATCAGTTTTAACTTATTTTATAAGAGCCCCTGGAGACATCTTACATTTCTCCAAACCATATCTACAAAACAAGCGAACGTGCCACTTTTATCATAAGAAGACTTTGACCTCCATTACAGAAGGTTAGTGGTGTTCGTCATCAGGCTAGAAAAAAGGGATTAAGTTGGAAAAAGTAAAAGAGAACACTCCTTCGCTCTTTATTGTTGACCGTGCACATATGGCCGCAAATGTTAGTCAATCTCCCTTAGAAATAGTAGGTAGACACTGTATATTCAACCTAGCCAACGTAATAGGTAGAGACAAAGAACCCAAGATGCTTTCATACACCATCATAATGTGGTCATGGACCTGTACAGAACGGGCATTTGTCACAGTAGTTTCAGAGATATAGAAAAAGAATTTGAAAAAAGTAAGCAAAGAGAACAAAGACACCTGTGTTCTGCCAAGCGTTTACTATGGGGTCTTGAGTCCCCTTGTCTAATACTTGGTGGTTTTGATCTTTGATAGAAATAATGGCAATTACCTGTGACCACTATCTGTATCGTATTCTCTCGATTTACTAATGTGCTCAATGGGCAATAAGTTGTATAGCTGCCAATACGAACCCTTACTTCACAGGTTAGAGTCTTTCTTATATCTAAAGTTAGTGAACAATAAAGATAGCCATACTGTCAATTGTTTAGTGATACTGAAGCTCTCATTCTGATTAGCTCCAACTACAAACTAGATTTACATATTATTACATCATATCATAGTACCCTGCAATCTGTTAGGAGTCTTAGTGGAAAACAGCGCCACTATTGGTAATGTTGTTCATAATTTTCTCAACTGGCTACTGTAGAAGTCCTCTCTCAGATAATCTAAATATTTAGAAAGAACAGTACATAGTATAAGATGTATGAGTCTACTTGTTATCCTTATTATTTGGCTCTAAGAGAAACTAGTTATAACGCAGCATGCATCATGGAGAGTAATAATATAAAATCGCATACCTCTTCTTTTGTTGGTCCTTATCAGGCTTGATATGCCCTATCGCTAACCACAGAGCATCTGTGTTATTCTTTTAGCTTGCGGTGTATTAGAGTAAAAATTTCTTCTCAATGTGTATTCCTGATACGAACTGCGGCTCAATCTAAAAAAGGGGGATAAGTAAAATCATATGATATTCAAGTGGCCTTCATTCCTTTATTGGGGCAATCTTTAGTTATGCCTCCTCAGATGTCCCTCTCCTTGGATATAGATGTATAGATATATAAAAAGTGTTAAACCTGGCTTGCAGTTCCTGTACATGTGTACTAGTCGGTATTGCACTAATGTGTACCAGTATTCTCTATGCTCGATTAGTAAGACTGCCCTTTGCCCTGCCCATTGTCCTGCCCGAATCTGAAGGGCTTTGGCATTGCTGTGGGCTTGTATCATTGTATGCTTGCAACTGCCAGCTCATCTAACGATACTGGTCATGCCCTGTAAAGGCATTACTATAGTCCTATATACTTGGATGCCAGGCTATTAAGTCTATCAGTTAGTCTAGTGGTAGTGGCAAGGCCAGAGTCTACATGGGGTTTATGCTGGTTGAAAGCCTCCCCATGTTCGTTTTAGCGGCATATATATTTCTTTCACTACAACCCCTAACTAAGGTGCTATCACGACTACAAGCCTTTATAGTTGTAAATTGTGCCCATATTCATTATGGTTGATGAGGATTGTTTCAAGAGAATTCAAGGTCCACACAGCCAGACCGTACTGCGTAGCCAATGGTTATATATTTCCAAGCAAATTTATTGTATTTTAGAATCAATTTGCATTAGTTCATCAGAACACATGACAACAAAAGGACTTTCTATCAAAACAGTAAGTTCAAAAACACGCCAGAATATGTACAATATATACAAAATATACAGACATTTAAGGTGAATACTCAAAATTTTGGTGACACTAACAAAAACACTTGAAACAAATTACATTGCAAAGTAATTATGACATGAACAACCTTTACAGAAAAAACACAGTTTATAAGTGGAGAGAGCCAGTCCTTTGACTAGAAAACCAGTGGACAGGCGGATCTAGAATGGATTTGCCTGCCTGTCTCACAACACCTGTGGTAGGAAATTTTTCAGATTGACAGAAAGGGCCCACACAAGTGGTATTAGTTAATCCCTAGCTGCACCCTTCTTTCTTGACACAGGCTGGGAGTCAACGAGTTTCGAACCGTGATAAGTATAGGTTCTCCTCAGGACAGGGACTGGGTAAGAGTTTGCCTTATCAGCCAACACAGAGGCTGCACGAGGGAAAGTAGATTTAACATCAGGTAAGTGTTCTGTATGCGGTATCAAAGATGTCTGGATACAGGGCGCCCAGGACGCGATGCGCGATTCAGGGGAAAACTCACATGGTTGTTTTCTATGTTTGCGAAGGCTGCACCCAAATTGTGCTCGTATGGAAACGGCCAAGCCGCGGAGAAATCCAGGCAGCGGGGCGGGAATCAAACTGCCACGTACCGTTGGAGCCCTCGAGGGAAGGAGTCGGTTGTTATTCGCGTCTGGAAACAAAGTCACTCTGTCAATTATTATATCCAAGAACTCTACTGACCTTGTACTTTGATGGCTGGTGAATCTCAGGTTATCGTTCTGGCATTAAGCCAATCAATGAACATGAGGAGAGTAGATTCATCTCCTAGTCAAATGAAAAAAATGTCATCAATAAACCTATGCCACCTATGGACATTTTCATAAAATGGGGCCATTTCGTTAAAAACATGTTTCAGTTCATATTCTCCCATTTATATATATATATATATATATATATATATATATATATATATATATATATATATATATATATATATATATATATATATATATATATATATATATATATATATATATATATATATATATATATATATATATATATATATATATATATATATATATATAAATTAGCCACACTGGTGGCACAAGATGCCCCCATACTAGTCCCCTTAATTTGGTGATACAACTTGCCTTTGAAATCAAAGTAATTATTTTTTTAACAATTTCCAAGCATTCCAATATGAATGCGTCAGGCCAGTCTCCGGACATTCTATGAAGAAGAGTAGCTACTGCCTCTATCGCCTGTTGTTGGGGTATGTTAGTATCTAATGCTTTGATGTCTCCAAAATTTCACAATCGGGGTCGTACAGTGCATGTTGTAGTTCGCTAATAATATCCCCTGTGTCTCTAATATGTGACTGATACTTAATGGTGAGCGGGCATAAAAATGTATCAATATATTTGGACAGGGGTTCTGTGGAAGAATTAATGGAAGATACTATTGGCCGCAAAGGTGGATCACTTGTGTTCTTATGTGTTTTCGGTACACCATACATAGCTGCATGACTGGATTAGGTTTATTTAGAAACTGTTATTCTTTGTCACAGATGACCATATCTCCACAAGCTTTTTTTGTGATATTATTTATCTGATCCTGCAGTTTAGTGACCTGACTGTGTACTTGATAGAAACAGATTTTGCCATTAACTGATGGCAAATGGTTATGCCTGAATCTTAACCCTGATTTTTACTGTAGTAAATGTTCTCACATGCAAATGTTACCTTTCATAAAAATGTAAAAATCAATAAAACAGATTTAAACAAAAAATGCAACACTAGACACTTCCAATTAATTATGCCACCTGATTGCTAAATTAAATGCTAGTGTGACATTGAACTCACTGATGACTACACATGCCATGTCAGTGGACAGAATTAGATGCATTGGTATATACTTCCTCACATGTCACATATGATATTTGTGTGCACGTACACAGATCTGTTGTGTAATGGACCTCATATTTGTGAACATGTCAATGTGTGAGATGGCTAATCAACCCACAGTAATGCTGGACTGACTACATAATGTGCCTATTTAACTATGTAGATTTTTTAAATCATTTTGATAGCTGATCTGCTTACACACACTGTGCTCATTGTGTTGGAAATGTGTGTCCGACTTACGCAAGAAGGTGTGGTAGGTACAGCAGCTACGTGGAAGTCAGCAGCATTGCTGTTTTAAACATGTGCTGTGTCAACTACTCTCAGGGCTGGTGACACAAGATGTCGGAATGCACCATTTTCCAATCACAGAGTCAGAATCTGTTTTGGAGGTATTCAGTATGTACATACTGAACACATGTACAACTACTCGAGATCAAGGTGTCTCTACATGTGAGTTGTGCATTAAGCTGGTGTTTCAATCCAGTCATTGTTGGCGCTGTGTCAGTCAAGACGTAAGATATTGGACACATCTCATAGGGAATTGAATTGACATGTGTCCACTTTCATTTTATGTAGGAGATGATCAAATGTACATTGTCCATTTACAATGCTGGTGGACATGGAGGATGAGGACATCATAAGAAAATTCAGTTTGGATCGCCTTACCCTTCAAGATCTATATGGTCAGTTGGAGCCCCATCTGAGGTCTCACGGAACCTATTCAACTGCTTTGACACAACAGTTGAAGTGATGGCGGGCCTTCATTTCTTTGCAACTGGTTTGTTCCAGTACACAGTGGCCAGCGCAGGTCGGATGTCTCAACCAATGTTCTGCATGGTGCTACGTGATGTCCTGTCGGCAATGATGACATACAAGGACTGCTACATCTATTTCCCCAAAAGACATGAATGGCAGCAGTGAAGGGTGATTTTTATGATCTTGCAAACATACCGAATGTTGTTGGCTCATTGACTGCCCATATGGTGGACTGGATCCAACACAGGCATGTGAGGAACATATACAGGAACATGAAGCATTTCCATTCCATTAATGTGCAAGTGGTATGCCAAGCAGATATGATTATCTCCCATGTGTGTGCCAGAATCCCAGGATCAGCACTTGACTCCTACTTACTGCGTAACAGCATCATTCCACAGCCGATGGCAAATCTGTATCCAAAGCGTATATGGCTTGTTGGTGAGTATGCAGTCAAGTAGTGTGCTGTATGTGTGACATGCTGTTATCAGCTACTGTTTATATTACAAAATTGGTACGTGTATTTGACACCTAGATGACTCTGCGTACCCCAACCAGCCTTGGTTGCTGAGCCCACTGAGGAATCCAAGGACCCTGGGTGAAGTCCACTACAATGATGCTCATGGGAGGACACGTTGTGTGGTGGAGCATACTTTTGGGCATTTGAAGTCTAGATTCCGTTGTCTGGACAAGAGCGGGGTGATCTACTCTACTCTCCCCAAAAGGTGTGTCAGGTCGTATTTGTATTCTGCATGCTGCACAACCTAGCCTTCGGCAAAGAGATCCCCCTGCTCCTGGACGATGATGAACAGCAGATGCCCCCCCTGCAAACCCACACATGTCCAGTGACAACGATAGTGGAGAGGAGGAAGGTGTTGACCTGTGTAAAAAGCTCATAAACAACTACTTCCCTTGAGTGTGAGTAACATTGTAAAACAGTGATATTGTCTGTTGTCTTTAATTGTAGTTTCAAGGCCTAGAAGAGCTTTTTGACTGCTGGCTGTTATTGGCTCTGTGCTAATGTGTGGCACAGGGTATTTATGACAAGCTACATAATGTCTATCTTGATGTTGTTGCTCATTATTCTTTGTGCTGGTTTGTGTACCTTGATGACTAGTGGTGTGTTCTAGCTGTGATGGCATCACCTGACAAGTAAATGTCATTCTCTTGTGTCTTTCTAGGTCCCTTCACTCTCTCAATGCCTCATCACGATCAGTGCTTGTGGTACGTTGTAATCAGAGTTTACATTGAGCATACTGTGATAAAAATGGAGCTGACACATAGACATAGATGTGTAAAGAGTGTTTATTTACAATGAGTATTTGTGACAGAAATGTGATTATTTACAAAATGGTGCTCAGTACATTTCTGAGTTGCAACGCCAAATGCTGCACTTTACCGGAGGATTTTCGAGCTGTTGTCATTGGCCTGTCCTTGCCCGTGGGGGTTCCGCTTCTTACCGTTACTGCTCGCAGCACCCGCTTCGCGGGTGCCGCTTCGCGGAGAGGCGAGGGGCAGAGGAGACTTCTGGACGCTTGGGGCAAGACCTTCGGAGGCAGCTGAGGGAGCGCGCTGCAGGGACTCTAAAGACCAGGAGTCCCTGCGCTGCACAGGTGTGCACGGCCGCGCCCCCAGCGAGACCCGCCCACCGCGCCTGCAAAGCCATTCATATTGGAGAACGCCGGCCGCTTCGAGGGACGCGAGCGGGACGCCGAGCGAAGCCCGGGCAAAGGGCGGGCCCTCTACGGCCCTCCAAGGCCACACAAGGCACGGCTCGGCCACCCTCCCAACCTGAGTAGCTCCGCAACTCCCTGTTTAATCTTGGTTAATCTCTTCTACCTTCACTTGAGCAATATACGGCCATGTCAGAAACAGAGGCACTCACTCCCTTGACAGGAACCTCCATTATGGGTCCTTTGGATAAATTCTTCTTCAGAACAACTGCCGATCTTGACCGTGATTTGGCCATGGCAGAGCGCCGTGTCGCTCGCCATCAATCTATCGAGCTACTTAAACACACTGTCTTAGAACCCACTGTTAAAGCTATTTCTGAGGCCCATCCCATAAATCTTACTCTGTCTAATACAGATGCAGATCTGTTCAATACGGACAATCTTCCTCTAATTTTTCAATCTAGTCCATCAGTTTCACTTCAACCAGAGC
Source organism: Lissotriton vulgaris (assembly GCF_964263255.1). NCBI lineage: Eukaryota > Metazoa > Chordata > Amphibia > Caudata > Salamandridae > Lissotriton > Lissotriton vulgaris. Next base: position 502,576,190 of record NC_141687.1, on the reverse strand, counting down.
AACCTTCCCTCTCTAATAATAGTATCATCGATCTTGTTACTCCAAATCTACCAGAGGTTTCTGAGGTTGTAAACTTAAGCACCACGGAAGTATCATTACCTGCTGAAGGTGAACAGCCTATACTTCCAGTGCCTTCTAAATCTACTCTAGATAAACCCCAGACTCCATGTAATCAAACTAAAAGGAAACAGGCAATCATTAGATCGCCTCCAAAAAAGCGTAGGAAAAGAGGTCCGGCTAAAACAGACACCCCAACACATAAGCAAATACTTCCCAAGGATCTACTTAGGCAAGAACTTCTTCAAATAGTGGAAGGGGCACCCATTGTTACCAGAAAAACTCTGACCTCTCATGTTCCACCATCCATCAAAGACTTTGTGGACGCAATGGAACACCTTCTAAAAGCACTACTGACTCCAATAGTAGAAAGAGTGAAGAGAATTGGAATCCAACTGGAAAATTTAACAGGAGGCTCCACTCACAATTTTACAACCAAAAATGATTTAGCAAACGCCGTGAGCATAAAAGATGGTGAAAAAATGCCTAACCCGGGAAAAATACCAACAGAAAATAAAATCATGAAGGAAACAAAAACTCTAAGTAAACAAACACCCTCAGTTAAATCGAACCCAGCAATTAAGGCCCCTTTGGTTCAACATAAAGTGTCGCAAAATACACTGTCACACTCTGCGCAAATAAACTCCCTCATGGACTCGGCAAGGATGGGGAATATAAAAAACAACTCGGACATTCATAAGAGTGATCCTAAATCCAAAAGACCGACACGGATAAGAAATGCGGATTTACCCCCAGCTGCCTCACAAAATGTCACTGTTTTAACTGGGGTTCCTCCATTACCAACTACAGGAGTCTATGAAAATCACGCCAGTCTTAAAAACAAGGTGATATTCTGGCTCAAAAATAACAGGCCTCTACCACCCCACCTTAACGGAGATATTATTATGGTGAGAAGAACTAACTGGGTGGGTATACGCCCCAAAGATATAGAAGGTGACGTTATCATTATTACATTTAAAGACCCCAGAGTCACGTCACATATTATTGATTGGTACTCAGACTTCAACAGTGGCCCGATTACACCAAAATCTCTTTCATATTTCTATCCTGAAGCATTAATGCATTCGAAACCACACCAACCCAAACCCTATTTTGATAATTTTTCTTTCCAAGAGCATAGAAGACCAACTCATTACAAGTATCCATTAAGATATGGAGCTAGGGAAAATATTCTGCCACCTCAAAATCCCTATTACGATAGAGACAATCCATGGGATGCTAAATATCCCTCGGCTCCTAGATATGTTTCTGCGGGATATGGTCGATGCTTTCCACCTCCAACTCCTTCTTGGAATTTCCCCTGCTATAATCAATATGAGCCACTGTATGGTCTGGATGACATAGAATGACTCACCCCTATGAAAGCGGACTATCAATTCAGGGAGAAAGCACCTGCCATACTACCTAAAGAACCCTTGATAAAGGGCTCTCTGGGTGATGGTTCCCCAGATATACGAATAGCTAATATTATAGAAAAAAGGGATATAGCTAAAACAACGAGACAGATAGCCCGGAAAAACACTCCTAACATGCTGTCTACAAATGGGGAAATTAGGAAATCATCTGCCAAATTAGAGATGCTCTCTTGGAACTTGGCAGGTATTAATTCAAAAATTATACTACCTGCCTGGTTGGATCTGGTAAATTTATACTCAGTATTGTGTTTCCAAGAGACCTGGGTGCTTACCCCGACACACTTACTGGGTTATCAGACTTTCCATTCACCTGCAATCGCAAGTAAGCAGGGTAGACATAGTGGGGGTCTGTGTACGTATATTAGTGTCAAAGTAGGTCACAAGATTTTGAAAAAGGTACTAAGGGCCTCTTATCAAATAATTGTCATGGACGTTGCCTCTTCCATGACATTGTTGATAATTAATTTCTATAATAATATGCCCCCAGAGCCATTGGAAAAAGTTTTAGAAGAGTTACACCGCGCAGTTGTCACAATTAAAGAAATACGTGGGGGCGAGTGTGTGACAGTTTTCATGGGTGACTTCAACTGTTACATATGCCCAAATGCTTTGAAGGGCATGTGTGACACCTCCCTAGAAATGGATACTGATATTAACAATGATATTCCCAATCATTTTATACATTCTAAGACAGGGGAATTACTAAATAACTTTCTGGCCTCTTTTAATTTAGATTTCGCAAATAATTTAACCCTCCCTCGTAGACCTTTCAAACCAAGTTTTCACGGTAGAGACATAAATCCCACTATTGATTTTATTCTTTTTTCACAGATGCATGCCCCACTAATATCTTCCTGGAACACTTTAGACCACCTATATGGGGACCATTATCCTCTAGCTTTATCTATTGTGTTGCCCTCTCCAGCTTCTATGCACAATAACCCCAAAACCATTTATGAGCAACCGATTGAATTGGGGGCTCGTAATGGTTATACTATCAAATGGGATAAAATCAATCCAGCTAGTCTTCTGAAGGATTTATTGAAGATGAGGTGGGAGGAGATACATATTTGCCTCTCCTTAAATGAACAGCCCCATTCCATCCGAGAAGCTTTCTTGAGAATACAGACCAGCCTTAGAAAATTACTCACACGACAGTTCAAGACAGGGACTATCACCCCTAAAGTATGGTTTGATAAAGATTGTTCCATAGCTTTAAAGACACTAAAGAACCTATTGCATATAACTCCAAAACCAATCACGGAGATCCGACAGGCCAGACTTACATACCGTCTGGCTATTAAAAATAAGAAAAAAGCATTGAAGGAAGAAGCATGGCAGAAATTGCTGTCAACATGTGAAAACCGAGATCTCTCGGCTTTCTGGAAATTTATAAATACCCCGCTCCCATGGGTAAAGATGCCGGAGAGGAATATGGACCTTGCGATTGATGGAGAGACGTGGGCCGTTTATTTTCAAAAACTGTATAGTAAACCACATCGACTATACTAGAGCCAAAGACTCCATCAAGCATAGACTCTCTCGATGAAACTCATTCCAACATTCTTTTCACGTGGGAAGAGGTGGAGATGGCGATAAGGGAGAGTCCATCAGGTAAGGCACCAGGCCCGGATGCCATTCCAACAGATGTTTTTAAGGCAGAAATATCCTTTTGGGCCCCAATATTGACCTCCGCCCTGAACTCTGCGAATGCTTCGGGCCACTTTCCATCATGGGATGAGGCTGTAGTGATACCCATCTTCAAAAAGGGAGATAGGCATTCTCCATCTTGTTATAGGCCTATCTCCCTGCTTGATTCCTTAATGAAGATCGCGGGCCGCATCATTCTGAAACGTCTCGAAGCATGGACAGTAGAGAAGAACATACTTTCAACACTCCAGTACGGCTTCAGATCTGGAAGAGGAACAGTTGAACAGACCCTGAATCTACATCTTATTATGTCCAAATATGTTGACACAAAAAAGGGAAATCTGTATGTCACCTATATAGACTTAAGCTCTGCTTTTGACTGTGTGCTCCATGAACAACTTTGGGATATACTTGAACATTTAGGAGTAGATTCATCAATACTTCTCTTCATTAAGAAACTGTATAGAAATGCGGGAGCTAGAGTAAGATATGGCCCAAAAGGAGAGTGCTCGCCAAGATTTACTATAAACAGAGGGGTCAGGCAGGGGTGCATACTGGCCCCCATGCTTTTCTCCCTCTATATTAATGCAATAGGAGAACACTTAAAAAACATTGAATGTGATTATCCAAAAGTGGGAGGGCAAGCAATCCCTATCTTGCTCTATGCCGATGACGCAGCAATACTTTCGCAAACTAGAGTGGGGTTACAAAGGGCAGTTACGGCATTCAGAGGCTTTATGCACGACAAGGGCCTGAAAGTCAACATTGGGAAAACTTACTCAATGGTTTGTAGTAAGAAGATAAATAAAAGACCATGTCCCATTTATATTGAAGAGCAAAGACTAGAGACAGTGGACAAGTTCACGTACTTGGGCATTTCTGTGCACCGACAAGTTTCTTGGCAGTCGGCAGTCAAAATGAGGAAACTTGCCCTTGTTAGAGCTGTTGGTGGGCTCAGAGACTTTGCTGGAAGAATAGGAGGGAGGCCTGTTAAACAGCTAATTGTTCTCTACAAAGCTAAATGTGTTTCAACAGCAATTTACGGGGCCGGCCTTTGGGGCATCGAAAAAAACTTAGCCTCTATTCAAATAGAGGAAAATAACTTCCTAAGGTATTTATTGGCAACACCTAAATCAACTTCTGTATATATGATGCATACTGAGTTAGACTTACCATTCATTTCAGACTTAATTAAAGTGGAGCCCCCTCTGTTGTGGCATAAAATCTGGACCACCACTGAAACTTACCTGAACCGAGAAGTAATACTAGATATTCTCAAACAGGAGGGGGCAAGACACACGAAATGGCTGGTTTAAAAACTTCTTTGTGGACATTGGTCACCCAGAGTACTGTTCTGATCCTCTGACCTTGGATTTTATTTCAAGAAAAAATCTGAGAAAAACACTATTGGATCATTTGGAGACTAAAAGATGGAACCATCAAAAATTAAATACAACACTCCAGGCGTACCAAAGGGTGACGCAGCACAAGGGGCTTCAAGCATACCTGTCCACCGACTTTTCCTGCTATGCCAGAATGCTGCTTGTCAGATTTAGACTGGGATCATTTTTCCGTCTTATAACTTTTCCATCAGGTAATGATTGTTCCCGGAATCTGAGTCCTTGTCCGTGTGATGACACTTCTGTGCAATCAAATATCCATACCATCCTATTTTGTACTTACTACGCGATCCTCAGGAAAACATTATTGAAACCTCTATTAAAGAAATGGGGTCTGAGGTCCTGTAAGGACGCTTATGAGCGCTTACAGATGTTAGAGGACAGAGAAGTCATATGTATCATGGAACAGTATTTAAAATTGCTGATCAAATTCAGGAAATCGCTACAAGGGCCAACGTAAAAATGCTGTTTTTTCTTTTATTAGAATTTTGTATAATACTTTTTATTTATGAAAAGTTTGGTTCCCCTGATCTCTTTTAAAATGGTAACATTTTTCTTACAAATTTTCCTATTTTTATCTATTTTAATGAATTGACTAAATGTATTGTTGTATATTTTTATTTCACTATGAATGCTTGTATGATATTCTTTGAAATATCGAATAAAGCTTATTTGAAATTTGAGTTGTCGGTGATGGTAAATGACACAATAGAGTAGTAACCACATTGATGTAGTCACACAGTCAAACAGACACCTGCCATCAACATGGCACTGTGGGTAAGGATAGTCAACAAAGTCAATGTCAAGGGAAACAGTGGTGCCATCATGCCTGGCTTGGTGACTAGTGTTTGGATGGTGCATTGCCACGGAATCCTCCCCTGATGTTTCTCAGAAGGCCCCTTTTGCGTTTGGCAGGGGGGCCACTGCTGTGGGCTCAGCAGTGTCTGAGGAGGCATTTTGTTGCAGTTCACCCCTCTCGGGGGCCGCAGCTGAGGTGGTGGGAGTGTCATCCCGCAGTCCACTAGAGGGGGTATGAGCTGTCCTTTGGGCCGCAAGTCTGTCTCTCAGAACACCCACTAGCTGGTCCATGAGGTCCACAATTTGGCCCATAAGTATGCCCATGAACCTCAGCAGCAAGCGGAGCTCACGTACTTCTTCACAACCTGGCCCATCTGTCCCTGGGTCTGCTCATATGCCCCAAGGGGCTCTAGCAATGTTTGCCAGGGTTCAGTCCCAGTGTCCTCCTGTATTTGTCCCACAGTTAACCTCCCACCTCTCCCACTGACCCGGACCTGAGGTGCTGGCACTCGACGTACCCGCAAACTCTCCCTGCCCTCCTCTGATTGTGTGGTGGTGTTGGTAACCACTGAGGCTGGTATAGTGTTGCAGGCAGGCAGCAGTGGTGGTTGAGGCTGCACAGGTGGTCGTTGCAGCAGGGGTCAGTGCTGTTGCTGTTGCTGTGGAGGTGGCGCTGATGGGAACAATGGGGGCCTGGGACGTGGTGCGCCCTGGCAGTCTGGATGTGCCAGGTTGTTGCTCCTCATCCGAGAAACGTTGGGAGTCTGCATCCGAGAGTTCATGTTCCGTGGGTGGAGGCTGGCTCTGCAGGTCAGTGTTGTGTTCTGCAGCAGTTGCTTGTGGATCTCCTGTGGAACAGAGGTGAAATGGTCATTGAAGTACATTCCACAAGCTTGGTGTTAGACGTTTGTATGTTACATGTGATACACCACACACTTTACATTGCAATGACTTGATATAGCTGCAAGGTACAGTGCATCATGACATGATGTTGAGGTGTATACATTACTTGTCATGGTGTGATGTGTAAATAGTAACCATGTGCCACGTACAGATTGTGTGATTACTAGGGCATGTCCTTATCTAACGACTTGCGGCACAACAACTTTATGTGATGCATCTTTTTGGTTAGCTCTGCATGGAATCAGTTTCAACTAAGCAAGAACTAGCCATTGTAATGTTATACATACCTTTTTCATATCATGTACTTTACTTTGTTTTTCCAATTGGCCATGCATGTTTTGTGTTCATATGGGCCTTCATGCTCTGACACCATGGCACTTACACATTGCATTCTGTGCTGTGCATGATTGTGCCCAGAATTTCTTCCACATGTGACTTTTTGAGTCAGTTTAATTTCTGTGACAGTTATGTATGCTTAGCTGTCTGCACACTGGATGTGGCTTTTGAATCTATGCCAATTTGGATGACGTGAGGGCTGGTGTGGTCATATGGCTCCATGCATTTTGAGGAAGATGGCAGGGTGCATGCACTGTCTATCAACCTGTTTGGTGACACAGTGGAGGTAAAATGCTGCCACATGATTATGAGTGGGAGGGGTGTACCTTCCTGAGCTGTGTGACAAATGAGCCTGGTAGGATTTCTGGTGCTGGCTCCCACACACAAACACCACTCCCTGTTAAGATGGCAACCTACCTGTGAAGTGGAGCAGAGGAAGGGAATAGTTTACACATGGCTTTTGGATGGGGGAGTGTTCCATTCTGCTCAGGGGTGAGTAAGAGATTATGAGAAGGCTCCCGGCATGTCAGTTTGAGGAGAGCAATGCAAACGCTGCCACATGGTTCTGGCTATGGGAGTGCTTCATCATGATCAGAGGTGAGACAAGTGAATATGAGAAGGCTACCAACCTGTAAGGTTGAAGAGAGCAATGCAATAGCTGCCACATGTTTCTGGCTGGCGGGAGTGCTCCATCCTGCTCAGGGATGAGACAAGAGAGTATGAGAAGGCTACCAACCTGTAAGGTTGAAGAGAGCAATGAAATGGCTGACACATGGTTCTGGCTGGGGGGGAGTGCTCCATCCTGCTCAGGGGTGGGACAAGAGAGTATGAGAAGGCTATCAACCTGTAAGTTTGAAGAGAACAATGATATGGCTGACACATGGTTGTGGGTGTGGGGAGGAGTGCTCCATCTTGCTCAGCTGTGGTGCAAGGGGGCCTGGTGGGAGTTGTAGTGCTGACTTCCCACCCACAAACACCCTTCCTTGTTAAGATGGCTACCTACCTGTAAGTTTGAGGAGTCCAATGAAATGGCTGCCACATGGTTGTGGGTGTGGAGAGGAGTGCTCCATCTTGCTCAGCTGTGGGACAAGGGGGCCTGGTGGGAGTTGTAGTGCTGGCTTCCCCCCCACAAACACCTCCCCCTATGTTAAAATGGCTACTTACCTGTAAGATTAAAGAGAACAATGAAATGGCTGCCACATGGTTGTGTGTGTGGGGGGAGTGCTCCACCTTACTCAGCTGTGGGGCAAGCAGGCCTGGTGGGAGTTGAAGTGCTGGCTTCCTACCCACAAACACCCCTCCCTGTTAAGATGGCTACCTACCTGTAAGTTTGAAGAGAGCAATGAAATGGCTGCCACATGGTTGTGGGTGTGGGGGGATTGCTCCATCTTGTTCAGCTTTGGGACAAGGGTGCCTGGTGGGAGTTGTAGTGCAGGCTTCCTACCCACAAACACCCCTCCCTGTTCAGATGGCTACATACCTGTAAATTTGTAGAGAACAATGAAATGGCTGGCTGCCACATGGTTGTGTGTGTGAGGGGGCGGGTACCATCTTGCTCAGCTGTAGGACAAGGGGGCCTGAAGGGAGTTGTAGTGCTGGCTTCCAGCACCCACAAACACCCCTCCCTGTTAAGATGGCTACCTAACTGAAAGTTTGAAGAGAGCGATGAAAAGGCTGTCACGTGGTTGTGAATGTGGGAGAGTGTTCCATTTTGCTCAGCTGTGGGGCAAGGGGCTCTGGGGGGGATTGTAGTGCTGGCTTCCCACCCACAAACACCCCTCCCTGTTACAATGGCTACCTACCTGTAAGTTTGAAGAGAGCAATGAAATGGCTGCCACATGGTTGTGGGTGTGAGGGGGCGGGTACCATCTTGCTCAGCTGTGGGACAAGGGGGCCTGAAGGGAGTTGTAATGCTGGCTTCCAGCACCCACAAACACCCCTCCCTGTTAAGATGGCTACCTAACTGTAAGTTTGAAGAGAGCAATGAAAAGGCTATCACGTGGTTGTGAATGTGGGGGAGTGTTCCATTTTGCTGTAAGTTTGAAGAGAGCAATGAAATGGCTGCCAGATGGTTGTGGGTGTGGGGGGATTGCTCCATCTTGTTCAGCTTTGGGACAAGGATGCCTGGTGGGAGTTGTAGTGCAGGCTTCCTACCCACAAACACCACTCCCTGTTAAGATGGCTACATACCTGTAAATTTGAAGAGAACAATGAAATGGCTGGCTGCCGCATGGTTGTGGGTGTGAGGGGGAGGGTACCATCTTGCTCAGCTGTGGGACAAGGGGCCCTGAAGGGAGTTGTAGTGCTGGCTTCCAGCACCCACAAACACCCCTCCCTGTTAAGATGGCTACCTAACTGTAAGTTTGAAGAGAGCAATGAAAAGGCTGTCACGTGGTTGTGAATGTGGGGGAGTGTTCCATTTTGCTCAGCTGTGGGACAAGGGGGCCTGGTGGGAGTTGTAGTGCTGGCTCCGCACCCACAAACACCCCTCCCTGTTAAGATGGCTTCCTACCTGTAAGTTAGAAGAGAGCAATGAAATGGCTTCCACATGGTTGTGGGTGTGGGGGGATGTTGCATCTTGCTCAGCTGTGGGACAAGGGTGCCTGGTGGGAGTTTTAGTGGTACCTTCCCGACCACAATTATCCGTCCCTGTTAAGATGGCTACCTACCTGTAAGCTTGAAGAGTGCAATGAAATGTTGGCCACATGGTTGTTGGTGTGGGGAGGGCTCCATTTTGCTCAGCTGTGGGACAAGGGGGCCTGGTGGTAGCGCTGGCTGCCTGTACAAATTCCCCCCTGGGAATGTTGTTAGCTACCTTTGGGGTGATACAGAGGGAGTAAATGTTAGATCTGTGAGACATGTGTTGAGAAGAGTGTGTTGTACATAAGTGCATTTGGGCCTAGGAAGTGTAGCTTTGTAATTGTACACGACAGTACATAGAAGTGAAGACATTTTTGTAAATTACCAGCCTCCACTCCCCCCGGAAATTCCTGTAAGACTACCTGGACCCTGGATGCAGTATGGCAAGCACCTTCTCCTCCCATTTAGTAAATGTTAGTGGTGGAATGGGAGGGCCACTGCCAGTCCTCTGAGCCAGCTCATGTATCTTGTTGGCACGTTCTTTCACCCTGGTCTTGATGTCATGCCACCTTCTCCTGGTCTCCTTCTGGGTGCGCGGGGTGTTCCCTACTGCATTGACTTTACTGACTATCCTTGCCCACATTTGATTTTTTGTGGCTACTGGTGTCTGTTGGACCATTTTTCGAAACAAATGTGGCTCTACTCTGATTATCTCATCTACCATCACTGACAACTCAGTGTCAGTGAATTTGGGCATCTTCTTCAGTGACATGGTGTGTGATGTGAAAATGTGGGTAAAGTGCATTTGTGCAGGTGGTGGTGGTGATGTGTGTGGTGTGTGAGTGGGTATGATGGTGTGATGTGTGCTGATTTGCCTCTCCTTTGTGCTGTGGGGTTGGGTCCTTCAGTTATGGAGTTGCGCAAAGGATTCTGGTCAGGGAAGGGGCCACCCAGGCATGTAGGTGGGTCAAAAAGGAGTGTCCATGTCAGATGTATTGTGTGGGTTGACCTGGGATTTGTATATTTTAGTTGCCATGGGGACGTGTCATTGGGGTGTGTTCGTTTTTCTTTCAGGCTGAGTCAGATTTATGGCCACACTTGGTAGATTTTATTGTGTGGTTGTTTTCAACCGCCATTACTCTTCCAGAGCAATCGCAGCTGTCGGAATACAACAGCCCTTCTGCCGGCTCTTCCATACATCAATTGTTGCGTTCGCGGCGGAAACAACTGATCGGTCAGCTGTAACCTCAATCAGATCGTAATTTCACATGCGGTCAATCCGCTGGTTGAATGGCAGTTTTGGGTCTTTTAGCAGCAAATCTGACTGCCGCAGATGGATTTCCACCTGTTCTGGACTGTCCCGGTAGAGTTTCGTGTGATCCTTCCTCCGCAGTTGGATTTTTCTGGCGTTTCATCATAAGCTGACTGCCAGTTTTCCTGCGGTACCTGCGGAAGGTTCATTTCTGCTACTACAGTGGTTGGAATGGTTTTCCAACCGCCATCGTAATCAACCCCTTAGTCCTAACGCCAGTTTTCCATTCATACCCTTCTTATTCATAGATTAGGTGGTAAGAGCCCCATAAATCAAATGTTGTGTAAATGGTGGAATTTCTGACCTGATCAAGTAGAACCCGAATTAACAGGAAAGAAAAGCGGTTCTTAATAGCCACCTTATTGACTGCCATGTAATCCACACAAGCCCTCAACTTCCCATTGTTCTTGGGTACAAAAAAGTGTGGGGAAGACAAAGGTGATGTGGAGTGGCATGTAAAACCTATCTCTAATAGTTAATCCAGATAACTGTGTAGATATTAGGATTCAGGTTCTGTTAACGCATAGACTCTACTGCAGTGCACTGGCGCCCCCTGGAGGAGATATATGCAGTCATCAAAAGATCTGTTTGGGGGCAGTTGGATGGCTTTCACAAAGTCACAAACATCTTGAAAATCTTGGTATTCTTTGGGCAGTTTAAGATTTTCTGCTCCTTGGACCAAGGCGCAATGCAGAGGTATTCCCACTTCAGGAGCCTCTTTGTAGCAGCGAGTAGTGCTAAGAGGGATTCCAAGGTTACAGTGCAGTGTACCTAATCGATTATTGGATTATTGTTTTCTAGCCAAGGTACTCCCAAAATTATCTTAAAGGTGAGAGTGTCTTTTAAATCAAAGACAAGTCATGAAGTATGGCTATTATCATACACTAGGGGGTCATTAGCATGGCGGGTGGATGCCAAAACACCCCACCGGACGACCTGTTACCCCCCCATATTAGCATGGCGGGGGACTGCAGAGGACAGAAAGACCGTCAACCGCTCCGGCTATCGGGCTGAAAAGGCCCATAATATGGTGCCATCAATATTAGTATGTGGCATTTTCAATGGCTTTCCAAGGCGGAGAGTCCACCATGGAAAGGCATCCAGAGTTCTCTTTTGGGAGCCTGTTTCGGGCCTCCTGGGGAATGGAGGGGTGGGGGCTGCACCTGGGGGTTACCCCAGGTACCTCCAAACATTGGCATGCACAAGGTGGCAGGCACCGCGCGGTGCCTGTCACCTCGTGCATGCTAATGCACAACATGCATATTTTGCATTGTGGCAGGTGCTGCTTACAGCACCGCCAGCCCCAATGTAATATATGCTGGATGCCACTGTGGCAGTGGCATCATAATTGCCATGGTGGGACCGCCACACCAGCGGTGGCCAGTCTCTGCACCTAATGGACCCCTAGGGTTTCAGCCTCTGTCTGAAAACAACTTAGTCCCGAAGACAACTCTGAACTGTCTACTGCTTGCACAAGTTCAGGTTTTTCCTTGCGAAGTTTTGGGAGCTGAGTTTGGCAGCTAAGATCAAATCAAAGAAATTGCCTGTGGCTCCTGAGTCAATAAGAATGGATATTATGTGCCTCAACTGTGGGTATAAGATTACTGTGACTCAGATAGTCAGATGTTGAGAGATTACTGTTCCTATATTGGTCAGATATTGTGAGATCTGTACTGCTTCTCTCAATGAGACGGTCTCCCTTCTGGTTGAGAACCTTAGTTTTTCCTGTTCTTGATCAACCTCTACACTAGCCACAACCCTAGTCTGTTTTGATTTTGGAGTACACTCCGAAGTGAACTGACCAGCTTTGCCACAATAAAGACATAGGTTTCATTTGCTGTCACATTCCTTTTCCTCATTCGATACCTAATGAGGAATCTGCATAGATTCAGTATCAAGAGTCTTACTATCTGAGTCCTCCCTATAGGTTTTGAGAACAATTATTTTGGAGTCTCTGCAACATTGGTCACCTATTTCCCTCACCCAATTGATGATCTAACTTAACCACAAGATCAATAAATTCTGCATAATTGACAGGCAGATCCAGGATATGTGAGAAGGAATCTTTAAGGTAATCTCTTAACCCTCTATAAAAGAAGGATATTCTGTTTTCTTGCGGCCACCGCATTTCTGCAACCAGTTGATTGAAAGTAGTGATATAGGTCAACAGGTCCTTAGAGCCGGTGCAGAGACAGAATATCGATGCAAAAATATCAACTTGTACAAATATTGAGGTGAAAATATCATGGGTCAGAAACATCGTCAGACAGAATATCGATTTTAGGTAAGTAATGTCGATGTTTAAAATATCGAAGTGTTTAATATCGTTTGCAATAATATTGTTGTTAAAAATATCGATTTTTTATTAATGTTATGTTTTTTTTAGTATATATTTTATATGTATGTAATGTATGTTTTTTGTTTAAGAACTGTTTGTATTTTTATTATATGTGTTAAAATTGTAGTACTATTTAATTTTTTTATTTGACTTTTGCGTTTTTAGTTCCGTTGCGGGTTGTGGGTTTATAGGGGAATAGGGTGGGAAGTAATTTAATGATATAACGTTTATAGATAATTTTTAGTTGTTATTAATATTTTTCTACTTGAATGTTGTGAATTTTGAGTTTTTAGTTTAGTTCCGTAGCGGGTTGTGGGTTTATAGGGAGATAGGGTTTGAAGTAATTTAATTATATTAAATGTATTGAATATTTTGTATTTATTAATATTTGCTTAATTGAGATGCTATAGTGTTAAATGTGTAAAGTAGTTTATTATGAGTTAATTTAAATTAATTAACAGCCAATTAATTCTGATAATTAGTGTTCGGGGTCTGTTGTGGTGTTAATAGGTGTAAATGGTGGGAAGCAATTTATTTTTAATTGCTAAATTATTAATTAGTTGTCAATTAATAAAAAATCATTAATTAGTAATTAATTATGGTCATTGTGTAATTGGTTTTAGGTGTGTTTCGTGGTGTTTATAGATGTAAATGGTGTGCAAATTGGAAAGTAATTCATTTTTAATTGATGAATTAATAATTAGTTGTTAATTAATTTAAATTACTTTTAGGTGTGTGTGGTGGATATTATAGTGTTAAAGCATGTGTAGTTATTAATGTTTATGTATTTTTATTAATAATATTTTTAAATTGATTATTGATTATGTGAATTATGGAGATACATTGAAAGAAAAATTTTGAAGTGTTTTTATATTGATGTGGTGTTATAGGGAAGGAAAAATAAATACATTTATGTTTTAAAGATTTTTTTGTTGGTTAATTTTTGCTCCTTTTAAATATTTATTGTTTATAAATGTATTAATTAATTTATATCATATAATATTGTAGCTTTTTGTTATATGTAATTCATATTATATTATGTGTTCTTTTTATATGTTTAATATATTTAATCATATATTTTTTTACATTTGTTTATTTTTATGATTTACATTTTTTTTACTATTGTTTAATTGTTATTAGTAATTTTTGTTACTCTGCTATCCAACATTTTCCCTAATGTTGCACTAACTGGAGTGGAAATAGTAATTTTTACCCCTCTGCTATCCAATACTTTCCCTACTGTTGCACTCACTGGAGTGGGAATAGTAATTTTTACCCCTCCGCTATCCAATACTTTCCGGACTGTTGCATTCACTGGAATGGGAATAGTAATTTTTACCCCTCCGCTATCCAGCACTTTCCCTACTGTTGCTCTCACTGCAGTGGAAATAGTAATTTTTACCCCTCCGCTATCAATCAATCAATCAATCAAAACATTTATAGAGCGCGCTACTCACCTTGAGGGTCTCAAGGCGCTGAAAGGGGGGGTGCTACTACTGCTTGAGCAGCCAGGTCTTGAGGTGTTTCCTGAAGGAGAGATGGTCATGGGTCATTCGTAGGTGTGCGGGGAGGGAGTTCCATGTTATGGCCGCCAGGTAGGAGAATGATCTTCCTCCGGCGGTGGTTCTGCGAATTCGTCGGATGTTGGCGAGGGCGAGGCTGGCGGAGCGGAGTTGGCGGGTGGGAGTGTAGAACGAGAGGCCGCTGTTGAGGTATTCGGGGCCCATGTCGTGGAGCACTTTGTGTGCGTGGGTGAGGAGCCTGAATGTGATCGTCTTGTTGACGGGGAGCCAGTGCAGGTTTCTCGGGTGGGCGGAAATGTGGCTGTGGCGAGGGATGTCGAGGATGAACCGTGCGGAGGCGTTCTGTATGCGTTGTAGTAGTTTCTGAAGTTTGGCGGTAGTTCCTGCGTATAGGGCGTTTCCGTAGTCCAGTCGGCTGGTGACGAGGGCCTGGGTGATCGTCTTTCTGGTTTCGGTGGGGATCCTTCGGAAGATCTTTCGGAGCATGCACTCCAACAACATATTCCTGGGTGATTTTAACTTACACTGGGACGACAGTAAGGACAAACTGATCAACACTCTGAAAGACTTCTTAACTGAGTTAAACTTTACCCAAGCCTGCACACAACCAACACACTCGAAAGGAGGAACTCTAGATTGGATACTTTCAAGAAACAAAAACATACAGATCCATTCAGTTATGCCATGCGACTGGTCGGATCACCACGCCATAACCTTCCTAATACCAACGCTGAAAAGGGGAAAGACTAGGCAGCCTACTAAACTCAAAAAGTGGACCCGGGAGATTAAAGAGTCGAATATTGAACGATTAGTAGAAGAGTGTGAGAAAGAACTCAAGTTACCGAATAACGTGCAGAACGTGAATGACCTAATAGACCACTTCAACACAACAGTCACAAATATAGTTAACACCACTATGCAACTAAAGCTAAAAAGAGTTTTGGAAAAGGACAAAAACCCATGGTTTAATGAGTCACTGAACGAGGACAGACGGAAACTAAGAATGGCCGAAAGGAAATGGAGACAACATCCGGCAACACCAGAGCTGAAATCATTAGGAAAAATAAGAAATTACTACAACAAAAAGATCCTAAAGTCTAAAAAGGAATATGTTAGATCAGAATTGGATAACTCCAAAAACATACCAAGGAAACTATTTGAGATACTAAAGTAACAATCCAACAAATCGGCAAAATCGGCCCAAGAAACCACTAAAACCCATCTGAGCTGTGAAGAATTCTCAAATTTTTACACCGACAAGGTCATCACTTTGGATACAGAGCTCAAATCTGAAGCGGACAACCTGCACATCCAACCACACAGTCTGTACAATAACAATCAGACAAATGACCTTGAGGAAACTTAAAACAATGCGAATTGGGACACCTTCAAGATATATGACCAGAATACCATCGCCAAAACACTAGCAGACATCAAACCAAATAACCACTACAATGATCCACTCCCCACCAAATGTTTACAAAACATCAACCACATCATCATCCCAATATGGACAACAATAATAAATGCCTCGCTATCGCAAGGGGTCGTTCCAGAATGCTTAAAAGCAGGCCAAGTTACACAGATCATCAAGAAACCAACAGCGGACCCAGCAGATCCTAATAACTTTCGACCAGTTACCAATATTCCATTACTGGCCAAACTAATCGAGAAATGTGTACAAAATCAACTAAGCCAACACATCACAAACTTCAGACTATTGGACAACTGCCAATCGGGACTCAGAACAGGACACAGTACGGAAACAGCGATCCTACATATCGTTGATGACGCATTACAGGCCCTAGATCTTAATAGAACATGCCTACTAGTCCTTCTCGACCTATCATCTGCTTTCGACACGGTAAATCATGAAAAACTACTGGACAGACTACACAAGAGGATGGGAATGTCGGGACTTGTACTGAAATGGTTTGAATCCTTCCTTCAGAACAGATCGCAAAGATTCTTGGTTAACCAGTCATTATCCCTCGCTTGTCCAAACTCGATCGGGGTCCCTCAAGGATCTACATTATCTCCTTCACTCTTTAACTTATACTTTGAACCTCTGACAGAAATCCTCTGAGACGCAAACATATCCTATCGCATGTACGCGGACGACACGCAGATTTACATCAAAATAGCATCTCTAGAGGACATCAAGTTAATCAATGAGGCCTTAAAAAAGACAATTTATTGGTTAACCAGTAATCACCTGAAGCTGAATGCACAAAAAACTGAATTCCTATTAATTTCACCGCCAAAGAACAATACAGAGGCGGTATAATGGACCAAAATGATCACAGCACTAAACTGCACCCCTACGCTAGTGGACTCAGCCAAATCATTAGGAGTCACATTGGATAAGAATCTAGACATGAAAGCACAGTATCAAATTAATGGCAAAAAATGCACCCTTTCATCTGAACTACTTAAGGAAAGTGAAACCTTTCATCTCGTCGGCAGATCCCAAACTGGCAACTCAATCTTTAATTATCTCAAGGATTGAATACGGATGTACAACCTTAGCAGGCCTACCAAAAATTTCCACGGCACCACTAAAAGCATGCCTCAATGCAGCTGCAAGGCTCATTACCGGTTCGAGGAAACTCAACAATATTTCACCACACCTAAAAGCGTTAAACTGGCTACCATATGAAGCCAGAATCCAATTTAAAATGGCATGTATCACCCACAAAGCACTCCATTACAAAACACCGAGTTACCTGGCCCAGAAGATTGAGATCTCGGGAGGTTGCAGACCTGCCAGAAGTGCCAAGGAGCTGCTGCTGAGGCCACCCATCTTCAGGAAGAAGAAAACATACCACAGAGCGTTCTCTGGGGCAGCCCCCAGAGTCTGGAACTCACTCCCTCCGAATATCAGGAAAATTACTAACATATCTTCATTCAAAAAGAAAGCTAAGACCTTCCTAATGAGTAAGTTCCTTACATAGCCAAGTACGGACTTCAACGCCACCGCATCGAATCATCGAATGGAAACTAGAAACAATGTCCAGTAAGCGGAAACAACCTAGAGGCGCTACACTCGCTTAGAACTAGAAGAAGATTGCACAATCAAAGCCAAGTCAGAACGGTCTATACAGGAATTTAGCATTCAATATAGTAGGATATCGAATAACATTTATAATATTTATGACAACTTGGGGGATAGACGCAGGTTGAAAAATATAGCATTATGTAATTCCGGTGTTAGTACTAACCTAATTTTTTAACAAACTAGTGTACATTTTTAGAATATATCTCTTGTCAATACTAGCCTAATTGTAACAAACCAGTATACATAGTCAAACTATATCTTGTGTTTGACATATGCCGAATCTACCTCTTATCAGTGTGATACGCTTACTATTTAGAGTTATAATTTACCTACCTCAGTCCTGTATGGTAATGCTATGTGAATTGTAGCAGTATGTTACTCCTACTATATGGAACTATAACTACCTACCTCATTCCCTATACGGTAACGCTATGTGAATTGTATTTCTAATCTACCTCATGTATATGTATCTGTGAAGCGCTCTGATACCCAAGGGTCACGTTCGCGCTATATAAAACTTTCTAAATAAATAAATAAATAAAAATCCCAGGTTGCGTGCGTGGTCCGAGGGTGTCGGCGTGGAGCCCAGTGCTGAGGGCCACCAGGAGTCGTCCCAGGCGGAAGGGGATTGTCCGAGGATGAGGACCTCCGTCTTGTCTGAGTTCAGCTTCAGGCGGCTGAGCTTCATCCATTTTGCAACGTCTTTCATCCCTTCCTGTAGGTTGGTTTTGGCGGTGACTGGGTCTTTGGTGATAGAGAGTATCAGCTGGGTGTCATCGGCGTAGGAGATGATGTTGATGTTGTGTTTGCGTGCGATGGCGGCGAGGGGGCTCATGTAGATATTGAAGAGGGTTGGGCTGAGCAAGGATCCTTGGGGTACGTCGCAGATGATCTTGGTGGCTTCTGAGCGGAAGGGAGGGAGGCGGACTCTCTGGGTTCTGTCGGAGAGGAACGAGGTGATCTAGTCCAAGGCTTTTCCTTGGATCCCAGTGGTGAAGAGGCAGGTTATTAGGGTGCGATGGCATACGGTATCGAAGGCTGCCGAGAGGTCCAGGAGGACGAGGGCGGTTGTTTGTCCATTGTCCATCAGGGTCCTGATGTTGTCGGTGACAGTGATGAGGGCGGTTTCGGTGCTGTGGTTGGCTCGGAATCTGGACTGGGATGGGTGGAGCGAGTTGCTTGCCTCTAGGAAAGCAGTCAGCTGTTTATTGATAGTTTTCTCGATGACTTTGGCTGGGAAGGGAAGAAGCGAGATGGGGCGGAAGTTCTTGAGGTCTTTGGGGTCTGCTGTGGGTTTCTTCAGAAGGGCGTTGATTTCTGCGTGCTTCCAGCTCTCGGGGAAGGCGGCTGAAGCAAATGAGATGTCTATGACGTTCCGGAGATGGGATGCGATGATGGTGTCAGCTTTGTTGAAGATATGATGGGGGCAAGGGTCCGAGGGGGAACCGGAGTGGATGGAGTTCATGACGTTGGTTGTGTTTTCAGAGCTGCTGGGGGTCCAGGCGCTGAGGGTGGTGGTGGGGGTCGCTTGTTCGGTGACTGAAGGCGGAGTTTGGGGTTCGAAGCTGTCATGTATATCTGCGATCTTTTGGTGGAAGAACGTGCCAAGGGAGTTGCAGAGCTCTTGTGATGTCGTTGTTGCTTGCGCTGGGGTTAGAGAGCACTTTGACGATGTTGAAGAGTTCCTTGCTGTTGTGGGTGTTGTTGTCTAGTCGCTCTTTGAATGATGTCCTTTTGGTGGTGCGGATCAGCTGGTGGTGTTCGCGGGTGGCGATCTTGAGGGCTGTCATGTTTTCTGTAGTTCGTTCATGGCGCCAGGATTTTTCGAGGGTTCGGCAGGATTTCTTAGATTTTTTGAGGGCCTCTGTGAACCATGAAGTTTTCCTGTTGCCGGTCACGCCTGTGTGGTTCTTAAGGTGGTGCGAGGTTGTTGGCGCAGTTGGTGATCCACTGTGCGAGGTTGTGGACTGCGTCGTTGGTGTCAGCGGTGATGGCTGGTGGGTTCTGGCTCCCAATGAGAGGAGCTGGTCTGTGGTGACTTTGCTCCAGCGTCTGCGGGGGATTTGTTGCGTGCGATGGTGGGAAGTATTCTTTTTGAAGGTGAAGTGGATGCATCTGTGGTTGGTCCAGTGTAGGAGTGGCTGAAGAAGACGTGGTTGCTGGCGGAGAAGTTGGGGTCGAGTGTGTGGCCAGCGATGTGGGTGGGGGTGTTCACCAGTTGCTTGAGTCCGAGGTTGGCGAGGTTGTCGAGCAGGGTGGGGGTGTTGTTGTCGCTGTTTTTCTCCAGGTGGAAGTTCAGGTCCCCAAGGAGGATGTATTCTGGTGAGGCTAGGGCGTGCGGGCTGATGAAGTCGGCGATGGTTTCGCTGAACTGTGTGCGTGGGCCCATGGGTCTGTAGATGAGCGTTCCTCTAAGGGTGGTCTTGGGGTCGGTGCGAATCTGGAAGTGTAGGTGTTCGGCGGCAGAGAGTGTGTCTTCGGTGATGGTCATGATGTTTATTGTGTTCCTGTAGACGATGGCGATTCCTCCTCCGGTTTGGTTGACTCGGTCCTTCCGGGTGATCTTGTAGCAGTCCGGGATGGCTATGGCTTGTCGGGGGCCGAGGAGGCATTCATCCAAGTTTCCGTGAGAAAGGGGACGTCTGGTGCTGTTGTGTCCAGGAGGTCCCACAGTTCGACGGCGCTCTTGTGGACGGAGCCTGTGCTGAGGAGGATGCACTTGATGTGGTTGTTGTTGTTGCGAGGTCCGGTGGGTGGTCTGCAGGTTTGGAGGCAGGTGTATTTGCAGGCTTGACAGGTGAAGGGTCCGTGGGTTCGCTTCGGGGTGGCTCGGTAGCAGGCGGTTGTTCGTCCGGTGTTGAGTGCGTTGAGGGCGGCGGAGTCGTATCTCAGTCGGGTGCTTTGGGTGCGGTGGGGGCCAGGGGTCGTGGCGCTGGGAGCGGGCAAAACGCGGACAGGCGCAGACGGGCTTGCCTTAGGTGCGCCTTCGGCGCCCCCGCTGCACGCGTCCGCTGCGCGGTCACTGCGCAGCCTCCATATAAGGGGCTGTGGGAGGGAGAAGCAGCTGGGAGATGGGAGCGGGGTGGCGAATGGGGCAGCGGGGGGTGGGCCGCAGGGACGCAGCGGCGGGAGAAAAGGTGGCATGGAGGGAAACTGGGGAGGGGGCACACGGGCAGAGAAGAAAAACGAAGCAAAACAACAGGTAATACAATAGGCCGAACAACAGTGAGCAGGGGCACAGAAGGAAAAACGGGGAGAGGGGGCACAGTGCAAAAAACAAGGCAACAGCAGTGAGCAGGGGCACAGAAGCAAAAACGGGGAGAGGGGGCACCAGGGCACAGAAGAAAGAACGAGGCAAAACAACAGGCAAGATAACAGTGAGCAGGGGCACAGAGGACTTACTCGGCAGCAACGAGCCACTAGCGGGGTAGCACCACAGGAGGACCGTATGGCGGCTGGGGGGGCGACCTACCTGCTGGCTATCCAACATTTTCCCTACTGGTGCACTCACTGGAGTTGGAATAGTGATTTTTATTCCTCCGCTATCCAACATTTTCCCTACTGTTGCACTCAGTAAAGTTGGAATAGTAAATGTAATTCCTCCACTACCCAACACTTACTCTACTTTTGCACTCACTGGAGTGGGAATATTAATTTTTACCCCTCCACTAGCCAACACGTTCCCTACTGTTGCACTCA
The DNA here is from genome assembly GCF_964263255.1 of Lissotriton vulgaris. Taxonomy (NCBI): domain Eukaryota; kingdom Metazoa; phylum Chordata; class Amphibia; order Caudata; family Salamandridae; genus Lissotriton; species Lissotriton vulgaris. The sequence continues at coordinate 502,555,100 of NC_141687.1, read as the reverse complement.
CTGGAGTTGGAATAGTAAATTTAATTATTTTGCTATACAACATTCCCCACTGTTGCATTTATAGTATTGCAAAATGTACGTTTTATTTTTTAAAATAATTTATTGTTTTAATTTGTTATAGAATTTTTTTTAAGTTTAAATTATTGATATATATATATATATATATATTTTATTTGTATATAATTTTGAAGTTTAAACATTAAATAATAGTTAAATATATGTATATGTATAAATTATTATGTTTGTGTGTGTATATTTTTATAAATTAAGTTTATTTGTTATATTTAGTTAAAATGTATATTACATTTAATTTACGTTGTTAAAAATAATATTAATATTTAATATTTTTTATATATTTTTTATATATTTTTAAATTGATATTTGTTACATCTATATTACTTACTTCGATATTTTCGATTCAATATTTTTGTACTTACCTGTTTAAGCATAGGAAGACAATATGTTTGCATTCTATATTTTTTCATCAATATTTTTGTCATCGATGAAATGTGTCCTCTCTTGTTGCGACTCTTCCCTAAGTATTGCATTTTCTGCTTTTTAGCTATGCAGATCTAGTTGCAACTGCTGTATTAACTCAGGTAGATTGTTAGCGTTATTGAGGTCCCCTGATAAGGCACGTTTGTGAATATTTGGTCTTGATTGGTTATTGCACTGCCCGAAAAGAATGTTACACACTAGTTTCTGAATCCTCTCAAGACTTACCCTCGGTTTACAGCAGGAGAAACTGCTCCGTGGAAAATTCTAGGGAGAAGGAGGTTGGGATGGAGAGAGCGTGTTGAGTCAAAAAGATGCTGTGGCTCTTCTACTCAACCACAACAATGAAGCAGGCATTCACAGCAGTCTGATGAATGGTACAGGCAGATATGTTATCTATAAACAGACAAAAAATAAGTCTTTAGTCTAGTATAAGCTATATATAAGCTATATATTTGAAGGTATCAGCTCACAGAAGGTTTTTATATCTCAACCAACCTTTAGTTTTACTCTCAGTTGTTTTAAGAGAGTCCATAGAGGTTTCTTCACCAAAGTTTAAAAACTGTAGAGAGTATGATTCCAGCATCAAACCAACAAGCTAAATTGGATGGGATTAGCTTCACTCAAGTCCTTGAAGCAAAGTCCTGCCATTAGAACGGCAACCACAATGTTGTTAATGCACTCAGTGTGTATTGAAATCAAGTCTGTTAATGTGTCTCTTCTTTTCTTCTTGTTTTTCCATCCTGGTGTGAGCTGATGCGGGTCATCTTTGTGCTAAGGTCGAAGTGGATGGAACAAAGGAGCCGGGAAACAGGTAAGTGGAAGACAAAGAGGCTAAGCAAAGGGAAGGAGTGTGGACAGTCTTTATATAAGACTGCTTTAGAACATCCATAAAGGTCACCTTCTAATTGCAACAAGGAACAGGCGCAGATAATTAACTTGAAGATGGTTGCCATCTAGAAAGTGCTTTAGAATGTTCACAAAGGTTGCGTTCTAATTGCTTATAGAAAGGAACAGGTGCAGATTATTGATTTAATGAGGCTGTCTTCTATACGTTGTTTTAGAATGTTCACAAAGGTCACATTCCAATTGATTAAAGTAAAGAACAGGTACAGATGATTATTTGATGAGGCTTTTCTTCTAGAAGGTGTTTTATAATGTTCACAAAGGTTGTGTTCTAATTGCTTCCAGCAAGGAACCGGTGCAGGGGATTAGTATGATGAGGGCTGTCATCCGGAAGGTTCACGTTAAGGTCATCTATGCCGGTTGCTTGATCTTTCGATCGGACCGCCACAAAATCACTGCCGCCACCATGGAGCCGCGATCCGGGTGGTCTGGCAGCATTGTGAGGCTCATAATTTGCTGGCTGTGGTGCTGCGGCACAGCCAAGTATATTACTAGTTTCCTCACCTTCACAATTTTCATGGCAGTGCGACTGTCATAAAAAGTATGGCGGTGAGGAAACACCTGTTGCCTTTGCACCAGGGGATGCATGCAAGGGGGTACACCAATAAGGCAACCCCAGTTTCTGCAGTGCTTGGACATGCCCTGCAGGAGCCTGCAATGATGCTCCCATTGCAGTGCCTGTTGCAGTTCTCCTCTGAGCTTTTAAACAGGCACTGCCATGGGCCCGCCACTGCAGGACTCCTTGACCTGGATTCCAGTTGGAATCCGGCAGGCAATCTAATTATGGCTTTGCTGGTGCGGGAGCAGGGCGCTGGCATTGGAGCCCACTCCTGCACTGTTAAAGTCATAATAAGGCCCTTAGATTTGAGTGGGAATATTAAATGTTACCCCATCAGCGCCCAACACTTTCCCCTGAGTGGTTTAGATCTGAGTGGGATAGTATATCACCCCTAAATGTCCAACATCTTATCCTAAATTGTTTAGATTGGAGTAGGAAGAGTAAATGCCACCCTTTTTACTGTCTAACATCTTCTCCTACATGGTTCACAGTGGAGTTGGAATAGTAAATCTTACCCCTATAGTTTGCAAATGGTTTAGATTGGAGTAGGAATAGTCAATTGTTTCCCTTTAATGTGCAAAAGCTTCCCCTAAATTGCTTAGAATAGACTGGGAAAAGTAAATATTACCACTTTACTGTTGAACACCTTCTCCTAAATGACTTAGGGGTATGATTTAGATGTTGGCAGACAGGTTACTCCATCACAACTGTGATGGATATTCTGTCCACCGAAATATAAATCCCATAAGCTATAATGGAATTTGTATTTCAGTGGATTGAGTAACCTGTCTGACAACATCTAAATCAGGCCCTTGAATTGGATTGGGAATAGTAAATGTTACCCCTTTAGTGTCCAACACCTTCCCCAAAATTGTTTAGATTAGAGTGATAGTAATAAATGCCATTCCTTTAGTGTCCAACACCTTACCATAAGTGGTTTAGATTGTAGTGGGGTCAGTAAATGTATTCTCCGTAGTGACCAGTATCTTTTCAAAATGGTTTAGATTGGAGTGGGAATAGTAAATGTCATCCCTTTAGTGTCTAACACCTTCACTTACATGGTTTGTATTGGAGTGGGATTTGTACATGTAACCACTTTAGTGTCCAACGCCTTCCTCTAAATGCTTTAAATTGGATTGGGTACTGCATTTTTACATACATTGTTGTTTGCATTTTTTTTATTAATAAAGGTAGATGACACAGTCCGTAAATTTTATTTTTATTTGTAATCATTTATCCAATGTATATGTATACTTTGTAATACATATGCATTTTCATACATGAAAACTGTTTGTTATTTTTCTACAGCATTTAAATACATTTGTCTTATAAAATACAAGTACAATATTATTTGTCAATATTGTTTTGCACTTTTTTGCATAATTTCTTCAAGCAAGATATATTTATATTTTTAAAAATTTGCATTTGTCTAACATCATTTCTTTTTTAGCACCTAATATGGTTTTTAAGTGTACTCTAAATAATGATATTTTACTAAATGTTTTGTTTTTATAGAATTATTTATTGTATTCTTTACATAACTCTTTCATATTTTCATATAACCTTTATTCTTTTGTTTTACATTGTTTAAAACAATTGTTTTAAACATTTTTTAGCCATTTTCTAAAGGAAGATTGTCTTTTTTTGTATTATTTTGAAACCACTTCTTTATCGCAAACTTTACTTTTGTGGCCTAGTTGTGCCCTCCTATAGCAAGCATTATAGTAATAACGTGTATATTTCCAATTAATATTTTCGGTGCTTGAACTTTCCTGGATATAAGTGTAGCTCATGTGAGAAAGGAATTGCTTCCCTTTTTATAATACTCTGTTTCTTGTTCTTTCTGTCATTATGTCTGAAACTAGTTTAACAATATAATGAAATACATTTTTATACCTTAATATACAGTTTTAATGTTTGCACAAAAATATGGCAATCTTTATCTATTTTATACTCACATATATTTTGTTGATGGTAATTGCAGTCCTTTTGTTTACTGTTGGGGATGTTATAATGTGTTTCCTTCTCTCAGTAGAAGGGAAAAAGTTGTTTTAGTTTTATTTTAAATGTTTTTAAGAAGCTAATAGGGGTGAGGGATTTTATTTTTATTTTTAGCTTTTAAGTTTGACTTGATATTTAGAACTTTTTTCAGTTTACTTTTTGTACCTTTTTCCAACTAACTGATTGCAGGAGTTTCTTTGTGGGTTTGTAGTTTGTCTATGTAAAAGTCAAAAGTGTTATTTGCATAATTAGTTAAAATTGTTACAAAATTCGCATGATAAAATAACAGTGCAAAATGTATTAAAAATACTAAAATTATTGTCTCTCCGCCTCTCTACTTTTGTTGGGGACAGGGCGTGTAAGATCCAAGGGTTAGGGTGACCCTGTTGTCCCGCCGACTGGCTGGTCCTCCTGTTCTGTTAGTTCTAAGCATTTTCTTGCTTCTGCCATTGATTTAACTCCACGGCATGCCAGGATTATGGAGGAGCCTCCGAGCCAGCTTGTGACTGCGTGTCTGCAAGAACGAATGTTTAGCACGTTGAATATGGTTTTCAATAAGAGTCATCTCTGACTTATCAGGGCCGGACATATACAGAAAAGGTGGACAAGGGTTTCGGTTTTAAATCAGCAGAGGCGACATTGTTTCGTCTGGTGGGACGGTTTCCAAGCCGGTAGTAAATCCTTTGAGACGCGCATCCCCATCCGATAGGCTGTAAAAGCCTTTTTTAGATGACCACATAAGTGGGATACTACATATGCGTGTGGTTTTGGGGTTGTAAAGGAGTTCAGGATGGTCCAGGCGTGCCGAAGTTTTGCCAATAACTCTTTGTCCTCCAAAAAGGATTTCCTTTTTGCTGCCGCGTTGGCTAATTTACTTAGACTTGCTTTGTCTGTCCAAGATTTTCAGACTGCTTCCAGCTCCAACTTTTCCACACAGAGTTTCAGATACTTTCCCCAGGTGTTCGGGGTTTCGGTTTCCCTCAGTTTTTTAATTTCCTCCCAGCTTAGCCAGTTCAATGTGTCTGGGTCTGCAGATCTAAGTTTATAACAGAATTTCACGAAACCGCTCATGCTCCGGAACTTCTAATTTTGCAGTTCAAATTCAAGCCTGACTTGTGAGGGTGAGGCGGATTTTGGCAGATTAAAGACCGCTTTGTAAATATTAATCTGTAAATCATTTAAAAGATCGACCTCCTTGCCACACCACGTGACTAGACCATAAGATAGGGTGGGCATAATCTGCGCTGCCATTACTTTTAACAGATGGTTATTGTTGGGGCAATCCATTTTTTCCTTAAGAGAACGGTACGCAAAAATTAAAGATTGTACTTTTGCTTTTAGTGCTGTTTTGTGATCCTTGTAGTTTACTCCTTTTGTTATTGTGATTCCCAAGTACTTGTAATACTCTTGTTCTTTAACTATTGCTCCTTGGGCCATCCATTTGTACTTTAACTTTTGCGGGTCTAATAGACAACTATGACATAAAAATAGAATGTATGGTTAGTTGTTTATTATTTAACATTTTTTATTACATTATTTTTAAGTTTTTTTAATTGCATGTTTTACCTACTTTATATGAGGTTGTTGTGTGTATTCTTCCACTTCTGTTTTCTGTAGAAAAAGTGTATTGTTGTCTTGCAGCTTTTGGTTTAATAAGTGCTCAAATGTTGTGTTCTTTTTATATTGTTAATTTAATTGATTATACCTTTTTGGTGGCTACTTGTTTACAGTTGTTTTATCTCTTTGTGTTCATATAGTTAGAATTTATTTCAGTTATTGCCTTTTAGTGTTTATTATATGTATATTTCTGATTTTTAGTATTATTTTCGGAATATTAGTTTTGTATAAAGATCTATTTATTTGTGGTAAATGTTTAGATTTTATTGGTGGTTGTAAATATTTGTATTGCAAATATTATGTGATATAATGATGTTTATATTTTGTTGCGGTGTTTTCAGTTTACTTCGGTTATATAGCATTATTATAATGATATTAGATTATTTATGTATGTTTTTACAGTTTAATTTTTGGTTAATGTAAAATATTGTAATAACATAGTTTTGGAATTAATGCCTTTATTTTTTGTGATGTTAATGTACTTGATCTTATTTGTTGCAATATTTCTATATGTGTATTTAAATGTAACATTATTTTTGTGTCTGATCTTTGTGCTATCGACATAAGTAAACATTGATATTTTTAATGGCAATATTTTGGCAATCAATATTTGTGTTTTTATTAGTTAGGTATGGAATGGTGATATTTTTGATAACACTATTCATTTTGCAATAGTTTTGTAATTCATTACGGTTATCATAGAATGTATGTAAGTAATACTTTAATTTTCCTCCTTCATGCACTGACACAAAACTTGAGCTAACAACTGAAAACTAACATTTTAAACCTACTGCAAAATTTTGTGTAGATTCATCACAAAGTTACAAACTTTTTTGCAAATTAGTGTTTTTTTGCCTCTCTTCTAACAGCTCCCCCCCCCCCTTGACTGAACTGCATGGATTTAAAAATGCCAAAAGTAATCTCAAAACACTAAGGGCCTCATTACGATGGTGGTCGGATGAGCATCTGACCGCCATCGCAGCAGGAGGGGACCGCCAGACAAGTAGTCGGCGGTCCCACCTACCAGATTATGATGCGACCATCGTGTAGACTGTCGGAAACATTCCATTTTCAATTGCGGTTTGCGCCTCAGGCCAGAAAAGGGCTGCAGCACATGCCACAATAGAAAAAGAGATACTTTTAAACATCTTTGGACCATGTGCCAGGCACCATGTGGCACCATACCAGCTGGACCACCATGAAATGGCTGTGGGAAATTGACATTGTAATCCTTATCGTGATGCCTGTTCAGGCTTTTCCCCCATTGTAGGAATTACGGATGAACCGCCGCTCCGATGGGCTCCTTAAATCTGTCGGAGGCAGTGTTCTTCCCCACCACCGCTGTGATCTGACCGCCGCCATCATAATCTGGCGGTCGGACCGCTGCCCTAGATGTTGGGTAGACCACCACAAAGGGCTTGTCGGTGGCGGTTAGCCCAACATCATTGTGAGTGCCTAAGTATTTCAGCAATTGTCATCAAACAGTGCCAAAGTCATAAGCAAATGGTTTTCAAACTGACAAGATATAAAAAAAGTGTAACTCTTTTAAGCTCACACAAAACCATTTTTAAATGTAATATCTCACAAACTACTGACTAGATTTAGATCAAAGTATAGTTTCTGAATTAAGTTTTAATTCCATTCAAGGTTTGGTTTAAAGCTGATCAGTGGTTTTGGCAGTAAATGAAAGCAAAATAATCTATGTGAGCTAAAATTTGGAAGCACTTCTTTTTTGACCCCTCATTTAACCTTTCTTTTCCTGCACAGAACTTCATGAAATTTATCATGCCTAACCTAATGTAACCTAATGTAACTATGTGAATTAAGTGCCAAATCTAATGCAGACGCCAATCATGTTTTTCAGCAGGATTTCTTTTTTTGTCATTTTTTTTCGTGCATGTATACAGACATACATACAATTGTAACCTTAATTTCTTTAAAAACGGCTGAGCATATTTACACCAAATCGCGCTTTCTGGGTAAACATCTTGCTTTCTGCCAAATTAGGTGTAATTCTGTTTAGTAATTTTTTCTGTATCCTTGTCTAATCTTCCCTATGAGTAAGTATTGCTGGATCCCTCCTTTTTTTCTTGGCCTGCTTCACCCTGAAACTTTCCGGGATGGAGCTTGGGTGGAATAACACTTTTGGAAAACTTTCATGAAGACTTGTCAAATGGTGCCAAAGTATTAGCGAAACAAAACACTCTGACCCAACTGCTACTCAATGGAGACTGCCACTGTGTAGTACACGTGTGTGTGTGTGTAGTTTATGGATTACAAGAAACTCACCGCTCACAAAAGGAGCATATGCAACATAAAGGCAAAAACATTGTTATTCCTTATATTGCTAACTACCCCTGCGATGACAAAAATTATTCTCCACGTTCTAGAAGAACTGAGAAATTTGCTTGTTTGTCAAATGCAGAACTCTGTACAAACTGACTTGAAGCAAACTCAGTGGTGTGTAAACTAATGTATTATAAACATGATACAAAGAACATGGTCAAATCTCTCAGACACTCCAGGCCTGGGAGGCCGGTGCGAAGTTTACAGTTTCCTCATGCTGAGAGGGGGACGAATGGTAGGGGAGAGGGCCTCTGATACATTGGCCAAGGCAGCTCTGTTGTGTGTTTATGAAGCGAGTGCGTACCTCTATTTTTGGAATGGTAGTGCATCATGCCGGGTGAGGGGATTCTTTCATGCCCTTTAATAGATTTAGGGGTATATTCACAAGAACGTGTGCTAAACATCACCAAAAAATGCTGATGCAACTTTACATATTGCAGCCTATCGCGAAAATAACCCTGTGTCAACGTAGAAATCACAACAAGGCAATAACAAGCAATAGTCTGCTGAAACCACGGCTAATGTCGGTGATACAACCACCTCGACTGAGATAGAAACACAAACCTCAATGCGAAAAAACATGCAATGGGCCAAAGCACGAAGAGGAAATCAGAGCTAAGCGCCAGGCCTGCAATATACACATGGCTGGTGGGAAAAATCACTATAAAAGTAGAAAAAACACTCAAACACAAACTGACCAACACCCAAGCACCATGGAGGCAGCCCGAGCAGGTGCAGAGGACGAGCGCAACCCCACAAGCACCCCGGATGACCAGCCTGGGACCTCGGGGATAGGGAAGGACAAGAAGAAGAGGAAGACAAAGTTCTTCCTCTTCCGCAGGAAAACAGGATCGTGTTCACGGAGGTGATGGAACATCATCAACAACTGTTTGTCACCTCCAACGTTTCATTGGACCCCAAAAATGGGATATGGCGGACATAGTGAACAAGGTGAATGCCGTCAGAGTGCACATGAGGTCAATGGACAAGGCCAAGAGGTGCTGCATTTACATCAAGCGCAAGACCAAGGAGAAACTTGCAGCCAACCAGAAGGCAGCAATGCAGACTGGAGGTGGGAGCCCAATGCCACAGCTCGTGCTGGATTACATGGAGGAGCTGGTGTCGGCAGTCATCAGTGTGGAGATTGTGGCCGGAGACCGGCCACTGCTCGACAGGACACAACACAACCGCAACAGGGTGAGTGACCACCCGGTACTGAGGGGACGGGTGGAGATGGCAATAATGGAACACATGCAAAATCAAGCAGAGCACAGTGCACACTTACAATGACTCTGGGCCATGGGCCATGGCCTTGATTTACAGACTGTCACAATGTACAATGCAATGCCGTCTGAATGTCAACATGTACCATGCGGCCACATACATGTGGACACATTGTAATACACCATCTCCCCTTCATATTGCAGAGGCACCGTCAACATCTCCTGCACAGCAGTCTCAGAAACTCTTCACTGATGATGAGGAGGACACCCCCAGCATCGACACCCAAGCCCTTCAAACACATCATGGACATCATCAGCATCTCACCTCAAGAATCAGGGCAGCCCAGGTGCATCGAGGAGACCCCACCGACTACCGAAACCACCCAGTAGGAGGCACCCACAGCCTGGCAATCTCCCAAGACCCCCAGGAACAAACCATGGCCTTCCAACGCCGTGTGCTGGAGGGCCAGAGGAAGACAGCTGAGCAGGTACGGGTGGGGTTCGGCCTCATGGCTACCAAACTGGACGCCATCCATGGGTGTCTAGTTTCTTATCAAGGACCAGCTACAGTCCCTAACAGACACCCATGACCTGCTCCATGGTCTCCAACGCACCCTGACAGACATTGCTGGAGTCATGACATGGAGAGAAGAACACCTGTCCGCTCAGACTGGCTCCATCGATCCCAGCCATGAGCTGGCACACATGCGGAGGCTCATGGAGGATATGGTGTGGATGGAGGCGGAAAGGATGGCAGCCACCGCTGCACATCAGCTAAATGTAGCTGGTATCTACCATGCCCTGCAGATCCTCACCATGGCTTTGCTGCCACAGGCGTGGCTCTGATGAATGCTGCTGCCCCCACATCATCCATATCTCCGCCCCCTGGTATGTCAGTGCCTCACAGTGCGGCAGGCGTATCCACTCCGACACCTGATGTGTCACTGCCACACACTGCAGCCAACAATCCTCCTCCGGCCCCTATTGTGTCAGTGGCACACAGTGCCATAGCGGGTACTGCAACACCCACAGGTGGGGCAGAGCACACATCCAAGGACGTGGATGGGATTGTGTTCAGAAGGAGGCACTAGCATTCATGGCCTGTTTCTACTTGGTGCCGCACATGGCCCCATGACCTTCCACTGACCCTAATACACTCCGCTACACTCACCTTGGAGCTTGCATGGGCATGTGGTGTGCCAACTGGTGGACACCCCAGTGGCAGCAGGTGAACAGTGGGGCCTGAGTGCGCAGGGCGGTGGTGTCTCTCTCTCTCTTCCTTCCTTTCCTTCTCTCTCTCTCACTCTCCCTCACTTCCCTCTTTCTCTCACTCTCTCTCCCTTCCTTTCCTTTCCTTCTCTCTCACTCTCTCTCCCTTCCCTTTCTCTCTCTCTCTCCCTCTCTCTCTCTCTCTCTCCCTTCCTTTCCTTCCCTCTCTTTCTCGCTCTGGCTTACTTTCCTTCTCTGTATCTCTGTGTCTCGCTCCTTTGTTGTGTGCATGACACATGTCCTTATTTTGTGCTTTATTTTCCAGGCAGTGACGTCGAGATTGTCCCTGACTGACCTGACAGAAGTCCTCCGCATTTGTGTTTTGTGTTGTATTTCAATAACGTTTTGGTAGTTACTTCAGTACTGTGGACTGTTTCTCGTTCTTCTGGGCACACATGTGTGTTTTTATTTTGGCAATGGGAGTCATCATAAGCTTTTTGTGTCTCTTGTGTTGTGCACGGTATGTGTATGTCCTAGGGGGCTGGGGGTGGTGGCAGGGGATTTTGCGGCCCTCATGGGTATCGGAGCTGCGGGATCATTGTCTCCTTGGCATCTATGGGTCTTCAGGTGTGGCTCTTGGCTGGGCTCCATTTCATGCTGTGGGTAGTCATCCTGCTTATCACCTGCAGGAGGCAGGTGTTAAATCCCTGTTGCTATCGAGGCTTATCGCCTGTTTTTGTTGCGCTTCGCGGTGTCAGAATCGGTCTTTATGGGCCGCTGTCCGCGCAATGCGTGGGGTTTGGATGCCTTGCTTCTTCGAACAACAAATCCCAGAGGGTCAAGGGTGAAGCTGCGCGAGATGTTATCCGCGCAAATCAGGAAACATAAGCCAAACCTACAGCAAAGACGGAGCCGATAATTTTGGTGAGCCGGAGTGAAGTGAGGTCGTGTATTCTTGGATGTAACCGTGAGTAGGAGTTACAGTGTGTTTTCCGGCTGGAAACACACGGATTTAGAGAACAGTTGAACTGTAGCTGTGTGTATTTCCCGAGAGAGAGACGGACACGGCTGTGTTCGTCAGTTTCCCTCTCCTTTGTCTTCTTCGGAGTATCTGTGTTTGGTTTTCCGAGTGGAGGAGAAACGCGGCTGCGTTTCTAGCTTGGGAAAATCCCTGGGACAAAACATTATAAACTTTCGGAGAGAAGGATTACGGAACTGTTAGTATTTGTTGTCCATGGGGGAATATCAACAAAACTCACAGTGAAGTGAGTGTTACTTGACTGCTATTTGCGGACCAGTGCAAGTCACGCTACCAATAATACAATGTTATAATTTGTTTGCTGGAAGAAACCTTTTGAAGGTGCAGTTAACCTTCAGCTCCTTGTTTGTTCCATGTTTTCTTTCGACAATTTGTTTGTGTTTTGTTTCACACTGCAGGAAAGGAACCAGGGGGGTACCTAGTATAACGGAAGAGTGGAACAAGGCAGAATATTGTCCAGAATTGGTATGTGAGGTGGTATAAGAAGCTTATCGTGAATGGTAAAGCTGTTGTATAATTCATGTGCATTTCTGTGTTCCTTCCTTACCAGATTGTTACCACTGATAGGACCTTCCCTCCCTCTCCTGCATCTAAAGACTTAGAGTTTTCCTTTTCAGGTATGCTTGACTACTAGTGGGAAAAGAGTCCAATTCACTAATAGGGTGTCTCTGTATTCTAGAGTAGATAGGGAGGGGTGTGAAGCTAAATCCCTTGTCTTTTATTGTTTCAGATCTCCCTCCCCGCTGTCCCCTTCCTTTCCCGCAATTGCGGAACCCTCCTATTGGTCTGTGATTAATGCCAGGTCACGGGTTGGTTGCGTGAGAGCAGGTTTAGGTCTTTCAACACAGCCCGAGGAGAAACGTGTCGGATCGTGACACGCGGATCTGGCAGTTGGTTTTGAATGTGGTGTTGTGGTTTTTACGTGTGTTTTTGCACGCGAACACCTACTCTGCATCTCATTAGGGTTAGTTGGTGATGTCCACCGTGGAGATACATTTTGGGGCAGTTATCACGGGAATTCTGGCAATGTCTGCAGTTTGCCCCAGCTTGTGAATGTGGTGTTAAAACTATCGCCACTTTTGATGCGCTAAGGTGGAGATAAATTGTAGATAAGTCCTTGTAAATATCCCCCTTAGTGTGGGCAGATCCTGGGGTGGGGAGGTAAGTTTCTCTTCTGAAGATAACACAGAACATCACCTTGCTATCGTTGGGGTGTCTTGAAATAGGAACTGGGTTGAGGAGTGATGGAAGGGATTTTTTTTTAAATTAATTACAGTAATCTCCATGTTCAAACCCGCAAGTTTCACGATTCAATAAGTGACACTCCCTCCCCCTACTTCCTGCACGGCATTCAAAACAAATCTGCCTCGAGCACCTTTACCTCGAGCCTTGTTTATCTCGTGCACTCTAGAACAATAACGCTCCTCATTTCATCCGTTGGTGCATTACGCAAAGCGATGCAGATCTGTATGCAACACAATGCCCACCTTGTATTGGCCCTCTCACCCCACCCCACCCCACCAATACTCTTACGAGAGCTGTTTTTTCTGAAATGCTAAATGTAGTTCAAACATTTTCCACACTTTGCACGCTTTCACAGAGCATAACACTTTTCTTTGTGGTTAAGCCTGTCATGCATTCCTGCACTAAACGCCTCAGGAGGTTAATTGGCTGGTTTGAAGGTGAGTCCTTGGAAAACAAAAACACCGAGTCTTAAGTAACTCTTGATCTTGGTTACCGATCCCTCAGCTTAACGTGTGTAAAATCCCCCAAATTACATGTTGCAGCTAAAACTCTTAGCACTGGTGTATAATTATCCGCTTACTCATTTGATAATTGTAGTACCGAGGAAAATCAACTTTTCTCCAATTCTATATTTTGCATGGATTGAAGTTTTCTTCTAGTGTGAATTCAAACTCATTGCATTCCTGTTCTGCCTCTGGTAAAGATATGCTGGGGCACTTTTTGTACTTTTCGAGCGCAAACAATCGGTGTTACAGTGCTTTATTACATTTTGAAAAGTGATTATCACTCCATTGAGCTCCAAAACCCGAAAAACGCCTAATTCTACTGCTAGCACTCATAGCTTACTGGACTTGCAAACAATAACTGGCAAAGGCAATAGGTCTCCAGTGGCGGGTGAGATTTTGGCTTTGCCAGTGCTGTGTTCTGCGCTCTGCTTCAACACTAGTTTACCGTCCAAGAAAACAGCATCTTGCCGAGCTTGGAAGTGTAAACTTATGATAATATTTCATAAGAACACTTCATAGGTGGAGCCTGGTTTGTGCATGCAGAAATTCAGGCGGTCACTTTAAATTCCAAGACTGCCATTGCTTTTACATACATGCACAGCTGACAATTTTAAAATGTTTTGTCATCAAATATAAAGAATCCTTCCTAGATAGACGTGCATGCCCTTCATAATTTCCGAGCTTGACTATGCCAACTGCCTATACATTGGTGCACCCAGATTCATCATACACAAAATACAACTAATTGAAAATGCTTCCTGAAGACTCCTTGTCTGCCTAAACCCAAGAGAACGCGTGACTTTAGTCCTGCAATCTGGCAACCTTTAGCTAGGAGGGCAATACTCAAGGTACTGTGCATTGTCCACAGAGCCACCAAGGAAAAGGACAACTATACCATTCAAACTAAATTCAAGTAGTACAAACAAAACCGGAGACTACGCTCCAGGCTTGCACCACACATCATCACACCATCTCACTATAATAAATCCATAGATGGCACCGCTTTCTCAGTAGAAGCCTTCAAGCTCTATACTTCACTACCATTAAAGATTTGAAACATCCAGAAAAATATACATTTCAGATAACAGTTAAAAACATGGTAATCTCCTGAGGAACATGGCGGCTGCTAGCTAAACGGCCGCGGTCACACTCTCCCGTGAACCTGACGCATATTTTTTTTTTACTGTTGGTGTAACCCCTCTCTCCCGCGTACCTCAGAGGAGGTGATGCGAGGCAATTATTTTGGCCCGGATAGACGGTCGGTCTTGCTTCCTCATTTCTTGGAGGTCGGTGACTGGTGCTGGAGGTGGGAGAGGCGGCTCGGCTGTGGGGGTGCCGGGACGCCGCCCGCTTCCTGCTCCGGATCGCCAGGGAAAGAGACAGCACTGGTGCCGGCTTCTATCCGAGTTCCGAGGCGAGAAATGAGCAGCGGGCAGATCTTGAACAGCAGGTACTGTTAGTTGGGAAGTACAAAGGTAAGAGGGAGCGTATAGCACCCCCAGTCAGCCTCTTTATCAGTTCCACCTGCAGAGCTGTTGTGTGGCGTTTAGAGCACCGAGTGAATTTTCCTGATTCATGCCCTTATATAGGTACAATTCACATTGCCCTTATATAGGCAAACAAAAACCAATCCCTTATTTAGACATAGCCCATGCAGACCAAATACAGGCATGGTTATTTCCACCCATACCAAACATCACAACGGTTTCTTGGAAAATCGGCTTAAGCAGTTAGGGAACTTTCCCTTGCTTGAATATTGATTTGTCCAAGAACTCATGTACTTTGCAAAGAACAACTATTCCCTAGGGGTTCTTTCCTGACCTTATTATGCCCGACTTTACGTCAATCTATGGCATTCCTAAACACCTTAAAGGTATAAATATACCTTCACTTGCTCTTGCAAACTACGGTGGTTCGGAGAAGTTCGACTATTTACTTGCCCAACGCAGCACGCTACAGCAAGTGCCGAAGGAAGCTGACCCTCCAGCTGATGCACTGATCAAGAGACTGCCTTTTGCGGAGAATCCAGCTCCAGTGTTTCCAAGCTCCCCTTGGGGGGTGTTGGGAAATCGGGTTCTGAGACAGATATACCAGACCGCCTTCATTCTACACCAAGGTATGGAGCTGCTTAGAACCTAGAGAATCTTTGGAAGATTCTTGGCAAAAACAAATAAACCTATGCTACACAAAACGTACTTCTTCCCGCGTACTAGACTTAGGTGAGGTACATCGGGGTAGGCGTATTTAGAAGCACCAATTGAGTATTTTAGTCAATGTTATTTATTTATGTATTTGTATATGGCTTAGAAACCATACAATGCTTTTACAGTATTATTTTATAATACTATTCTCGCTGTACGCATTATACTTTTCATTCTGCTTAACGATTGTAGCAGTTCACTTCTCTTGTATGAGAAAGAAGACTGTTCGATAAATTTTTTTATTGAAAACTCCTGTCTCTCTATTTCTCTACCAGCTCTGTTGAAACGAAGCATGCACAATTGACTGAGTAAAATAGTTATCTATTGTTTCCGCGACTCTAGAGATATATTTCTTATTCTTGGGAAACAAAGTTGTCATGTTTATGCGGTTGTCAGAAACTAAACCCTTCTTGTGAATTTGAGAAAGTTTCTAGTAACCTCTGAACTAGCTGGCACTCACTATTAAGTTTAGTATATTTGATAGAGATCTAGTCGACCTCAGTCATATGTCTAATCTATAGGATATATTATTCCAATGTGCAGACGTTTGGTAAGGCACTAATTTAACGCTAGATAGTAAAGTAACTCAGTTGTGCTTTTCTCAGAGACCCCTTTTCCCGTAAAATACTCCAATAGACGTCTGGAGTAGGTAAAGGGATAAAGTATCCGCCATAGCTGAATAGGACGAAAATCCTATGTATTAGTTTTTGGTTTGTTCAACGTTGAAGGATACAGTGTTCCAAAATATTGTGCACCTTATCTTTGTTTCCTTGAAACTTGCTCTGCAATTTTCATTAAACAATGTCGGTTAACAGCGACAACAACGCAACCGGTGGAGCTGAATTAAATCCAGCAGCTTTTGACATAAAAGGTTTCCAAGAGACCGACCCGGATTCTATAATCATCCCAGAAATTTTAAGGAAAGCCATCACTATGAAATTTATAAGAAATGACCTATCAGTAAGAGGTGGTAGGGTAGTTTTTGTGACAGAGACACATGAATATCATCAGGCAGAGGTATTCTGTTGATGGATAATCTTCCCTGAAGCAAATCCAGTATCAAAAGTGTTTCACTTCTAGAAAGAAGATGAAGCTCCAGAGCAATACATTCCTTTCGAGAATGTTGAAATTCCACGAACATACCAAGAGCATGTGCTCTGGTTTAAAGGCGCCCTAAAACATACACATCACATTACAATGCTCGGTCCACTAGGTAGACCAGGAGCAACATGGCTAGCTTTAGCCAACTACAGACCTGACCCTGACATTGAAGCAATGTAAGACGATGAATTACTAAGTAATATACCGAATTGAGTAGAATTATATAGCTATAGGTCTTAATTAAAAATAATCCTACTCCTTCCAAGAAGAAGTGAGCGAATACAAAACAAACTTCTAAAGAGAAGTATTCTCAATCCCGAGGTAGGTCTTCTCAAAAGGAGCTCTCTGAAAAGAGGTACAACCTCAGGAATAGGGATAATTTGAGAAAACCTGATAGATATTAAGATACTGATACACGTTCCTCTTGTACCTTTAAGACTTCCTCTTAGAAATCGGAAACAAGAGGACGATCAGAACAGAAAGAAGAATGCATGAAGTCCAAAGACGATCAACACATTTCAAAAAATAAGAAAACTCAATTCACCAAAAAGAAGGTAGCAGGTCTAAAAATCAGACCTGCTGAGGATCTTGAGGACACGACTCAAGAATGAGGAATGGGCTCAGACATTGTTGGACAGCGCAGCAGAATTCACCATAGCTCGCAAGAACTTGAAGGATCATCTGGAGACAGTGGACTTGAATGAATACATCCAAGTTGAAACTGCAGATACCAGGGTTAGTGTCCCACATAGTTATATGAAGTAACACTACGGATGGAGAGGGACATAACTTGAAAAATAAGAGCAATCTTTTGGGAGGAGCTCTCTCAGGGTTATGACATACTTTTCGCTGCAGTTGTTACTTTGTTAGGGAGCACACATCTACCTGCCATCTGTCCAGAGTCCAAAGACGCTGTTTGCAACGCTTCTGCCCTGACGGCCGTCCCGCTGTTTCTGCAGGCTTGGACGCGGGCGGCCGGCCAAGGACTCAATTTTCCGTCTTCCCTCGTTGGCGAGCAATATCCATGTCATCACATAGCAGCAGGAGACGCTTAAATCCATGCCTAACCTCCTGCAGCGCGGGACGCGCGCGGGCGTGCCCTGGCGAAGCCCAGGCCAAGGACGGGCCAGTCCGCGCCCGTCAGAGACCAGGGGAGGCCAGGTCGGGCCACCCCCCTAACATTGAAGTATGGGTATTCGAAAACAACTTTGTACACAAGACCAAGGGGGATTAAAGGCCAAAATACCCTGAAAGTCAGCTTCCATATTTAATTATCTGACATCAGCAGCAGGGGCATTAAATAAAGAGATTGAGAATGCTGAAAAGGAATTAGGTCTGGAAACAAGTAAGGCTGAAGTCGAGGGCATAACTCTGCCTGACCCTGTGCTCAAAATACCTGTTCCCCTGGAACCCACAGTTTTGTTATCCACACTGTCAATAGCGAATAAGGCCTCGACTTATGATGGAATTCAGGGGGAAACAACCGATTTGACATCTATGGCTTTGATGGTCGAGGTGGAAGCGGCATCAAAGGGACTCCTGTGGAAATCCCGGGGAAAGGGAGATCCACCAAAAAACTGTGTAAGTGGGATAGAGGAAAAAAACACAATTCCCCGTGGTCAAGGGAAGGCTGTTCGGGAGAACATTTACTTATCGGTACAGAATATAGTGGAGGATATTTTTTCCTCAAGGCTGGAGTCTGTTTTAACCACCATAGCCAAAGACTTAATTGACACCTTGAACACTTGTGTTGTAGGGATCTTGAAAATATGTGAGCATATTGATACCTTTTTAGCTGCATCGCAAATGCAAACGCAAACGCAAACTTTATCTGTAAATTCCAGCTCATTCCTGCCCTTGAAGGTCTACTTAGATCCTAGGCCAGCTGTAGGTAAGGCTATTGGGGGTACTGAAAACCAACTTTCCCCTTCACACGCTGGAGGGAATACAGTTCGGATGGATGATTGTATAGCTCCATTGGGTCCTCAGGAGGGTGGTAAGAACACTAGTTGTGCTATCTCTAACTCTTTAATCAGGGTATCGGCGGGGGCCAGTAGAGAAGCCTCGCGGTTTCCTGTAAAGAGTAACGCACCTGAAGACAGCAGACTTGACCTTCCCCCAGAAGCTACTTCCTTGGTATTGATTCTTGTCGGGTACCCCGTTTAGGCAATGATGGGAAGGACTCTACAATGGCCCTTTTTTCAAACGTTAACAAATGGTGTGATGCCCAATGTGCTGAGAATGCTAATATCTCCTCCAATATTAACATGGTTAGACGGGTGGGGTGGGTCAGTAATCGTACAAAATGTATTGATGGTGATTGCATTATAGTAAACTTCAATAGACAGAATGTAGCTGACAGGTTGCTATGGGATGCCTCAGAGTTCCAAAAAGTGAAGGGGGGCAACAGGGTAGTGCCCCTGGGCTTCTTCTTTCCCCCCAGGTAAAAGGTCAAATGCACCAGCTAGGTTGCAGCTGAATGAACTCCCTCCGAGGCTTCGTCAATCTCCTCATGATTTGTTTAATAATTCAAGGGGGGATACCAATTGGGAAACTATAAGTAGGAGAAATACATTGGTATTGCCTAACCTCCCTATGTTAAAAGGAGAGGAAGGAATTGACTTAACCACATCAAACAGTTTTTCTCCACTATCACATTTATATAATAATAATGACTGACTAGGGTTATCAGTTGAATCTAATCTTGAAGACGGTCATAATTCACACTCACTGGCAGCAGAAACTGACCCCAATTCCAAGATCATTAGCTGGAACATCGCGGGTCTTAGATCCAAAAGAGATGTCCCTAGTTGGTTCAATTTTATAAAACAATATGATGTTATTTCTCTTCAGAAAACTTGGGAGAATGAGACTATTTTTTGGTTGGATGGCTTTATATCATACTGCTTACCAGCTCGTCCGAGTATAGCAGGTAGAGCAAAGGGGGGACTCGCCCTCCTTCTTTCATTAAAATTAAAAGGTTTAACAAAGAGGCTGGAGGCAACTTCCCACAACTGTTTGTGTGTAAAATGATGTACTCCTAGTTATCCTAATGTTTTATTTGTTAATTTCTATAACTCTGGGGAAGGCAATCTCATGAATGAACATTTACTCTATCTACAGGCATTTTTAGAAATTTATAGGTCAAAACAAACTTCTTTTTATCACATTATTCTTGTGGGCGATTTTAAAATCCATTTGTGTAACTTGAATTGTCATGTTGTTAATCACTTGGGTCCTGAATATTCTGTGTTACCCCATTTTGAAAACAAGCAACAGGAGGAGGTTCTGGATGACCTTCTGGCAGGTGCTGATTTGTTTGAACCTATCTTTAATGAGTCAAGTGAACGGTGTCCAACTTTTAAAGCTCGAGAAAGGGACACTATTATTGATTATATATTTGTGTCCCCTACAATACTAGCTAATGTCACTTTCTATAATGCTCAGTTCTCCCCGTTCAGTGATCATAATCCAGTAATTTTGGAGTTAAATAAGGATGTGTGCCTTTTGGGTTCACCAGGAAGGTTTATAGGATCTAAGTGTTTATCATCAAGGGATCAGGGGAGGAGACTTAAGTGGTCCAAAGTTATCCCTGAATCCTTCCATAGTGATCTGTATGAAAAGGCCAAGCTTAAATTTGATATGTGTAAAGATCCTAGCACCCCAGGAATTGAGGTAATTAAAGCCTTTGCGGGCATTTGCAGGCAAGTAGCTCTGGATTTGACTATTACATCTAAACCAAAATGGAATAATGGGGAAAGGTGGTTTGATGCTAACTGTTCTAGGGCCCATCACAAACTAATGCATGCCTCAAGAAAACACCAAGAGAGAGGGAGCATTTAGCTCAAGCGAGGAAGTGTTATAAGTTAGCCGTATCTTCCAGAAAAAATGAGATAAAAAAAGAGGCATGGAATGCACTCATGTCCGTCGAGGTTATTAAGGAGAGTTCCAGATTTTGAGCCATTATTAATGCTCCTTTTTTCTCGGGTATGGAGAATGACAGTATGGAAGCTAATATCACAGAATCTCAATGGTTAGATCATTTTCAGTCCATTTATGGAATCTGTGAGGGTCTAGAGTCCTCTCCGCCTTCAGAAACATATGGAGATTCATCAGGTTTCGTTTTTTTTAGAGGAGGATATCGAAATATCTATTAAAGAGACCTCCACTAATAAAGCTCCTGGACCAGACTGTGTTCCCTCAGATTTGTATAAATGTGACCCTAAATTGTGGGCGAAGATTTTGGTGAATGTGTTTAATGCTGTAGTGGCTTATGGGGTCCCTGCTTCTTGGTCTAGGTCCATAATCATCCCAATATTTAAAAAAGGCCATAGAGGTGACCCATATCACTGATCGATTCTGTAGTTAAGATTTTAGGGAAAGCGATTTTGGCTAAAGTTACTGATTGGGCTAATGAAAATGGAGTAATATATAATCTGCAATATGGTTTCAGAAAAGGGAGAAGTACTATGGACCAATGCCTTAACTTACATCTATTAACAAGCAAATATATGGTAGCCAAGGAGGGTTCCCTGTATATGGGATTTATGGACCTCACATCAGCTTTCGACCTGGTTAACAGATGGAAGCTGTGGTCCATTTTACTTGATTGGGCATTGATGCAAGTTTGGTATATTTTTTGGCAGATTTACATTGGGATCTATTGGCTGCAGTCAGGGTCACTCAGGATGGCAAATGTACAAGACATTTTAAATCATGCAGAGGTCTGCCAAAGGGTTGTATCCTGGCCCCTCTGCTTTTTACCCTTTACATAAATAATTTAGATAAAACATTCGCCCAGGCAAGTTTGGATACTCCGCGTGTAGGGCACTTCCTATTCCAGTTCTCCCACACGCGGATAATGCTATTTTATTATCCCGAACTGCCGTGGGCACCCAGAGGCTTTTGGATGATCTTGGGGGTTTTATGGGTTCTTTGAATTGAATAGTGAATATTGCCAAGTCTAATGTTATGAATGTGGGGCATAGAAATAGAAAGTCCTAATCCTTCACTTGTAATGGAGAGGTGGTGTCCAAAGTACCCTCTTTTACTTATTTGGGCGTACTTTTTGATGACAGAGGCTCATGCGTCCCCCAATATATATGAAAAAAAATGCTTTAGTTCGATCTACCTCAGCATCAATGGGGTTTGCACGGCGCCTGGGAGCTAGGCCTTTTGAAGCCATCCTTTCCATCTATAGAACAAAATGCCTGGCCATTGCTATGTATGGTGCTGCAATTTGGGGTTACAAACAAGTGGGTGGGGTACAGTTGGCTGAAAATTGTTTTTTACGCACCCTCCTGTCTGTGCCCCAATCAACCTCAACCTTTGCTATTCATCATCAATTGGGCCTGGGTTATGTGACCGGCCTATTAAAAGTAGCACCTTTGGTCTGTTGGCTTAAGACTTGGCTCAACCCTGATATAACATTGAATCCTCTAATCCTACGGAACTGTGTTTTACTGGATAAGGCCACTAGTTGTGGAAAAAGGTAGGGCCGATGACCTTTTTCAGAGTTGCCCTGCGTTAACCGCCTCTATACCCACTCAAGTTACCAAACAAAGAGGCAGGCGCTGGAGACTGGAAGGCAGGAAACAGAAGTTTTATTCCGACGGAGCAGAACACATCAAATCAGACAACAGGGTATCTTCTCGAGGTGCTCTAACCGCATCTCTGAGGCCTGGCCTCTTATACACGAGTTTATTGCTTTAGTGTATGAAACACATCTCTGTCAACCCTTTGATGTACGGAAAGACATCCTCGGAATCCCCCCTTCAGGCCTGTTCCCACACACATTTACAGTTGAAGTCCCCACCCCGGTCACAACAGGTGATGATTATCGCGCAGCTGGATATTCCGCCGATTCACGGAATGTGTGGGGTTGATCGGATCTCATAGGGTGGGGTCCTTTGAGGGGGGAAGCTTCCTACTGTACAGGGGGGCAATAAACAGTATCCGCAGGGCCAGGTGGCGGCCTGGGAACGAGGAGGACAAACGGGCACACAGGAAAAGGGGGTTGTATCAAAGGACCCGGGACCATGAAAGGAATGAAGGGAGGTGTCGCGCTGGGAACAGGATGGGGTTCCGAGGCAGAGCTGTGCTGAAGAGGGGTTTATGACCCAAGGCATGTGAGAGCGAGGGTTGTCAGCGTGCGGGGGATGCTTGCGAGGTTAGGAGGGAGAGAGAGTCCAGTGGCGTGGGGTAGCAACCCACAGATCCAGCAGTTGGTGGCATGGGTGGCGAGATTGTGCAGGTGGAGTAGCTGCACAAAAGAGTTGTTCCAGAACTCCTTTCGCCTTTCTCTGAGTTGAGGAGATAGTGAGATCAAATAATGTTCTTTTATGGTGGTAGGCTGTGCAGTTGTTAACAATATCTGATGAGCAGGCGTGCTCTCTTCCAGGATCCAGAAGGAAGTCATAAGGAGGAGGCAAAAGAGGAAGACAATGAAGAAGGCGATTGTCTTTGATTTGTGCATATTGTCAGTCTTTGGGTTCCTGTTGCTTCCATCATCTTCTTATCTGGTGCTTCCATCATCGTCAAGGTGCTCGGTAGCGGGCAGAACCACAGACTTTGTTTAGCTTCTCTCCGGGTAACCCTTGTAGTGTTTAGGTCACCGTTCTGAGATTTAACTCAGTCTGTGGTCTACTTAGCCGAAGCTCCCTCCTTTCGACGCAGGAAATACCCTTCTCTGGTTGGCACAGTGGGATCAGAGAATTTGGCAAGTTCAAGTGCCTCGGTGTCAGGATAGCAGTTCAGTGATGGTCGATCCTTGTTCAGGAGCTCTTCTTGGTTGTTGATGTTTTCTGTCGTGGCCAGGGTCGAGGAGACCTTCTTACAGTGGTGTGCGTGCAGCCAGTGACGTTTCCCCTCCACTCGAAGCGCCGTCCGGGTGGTGATCAGCACTTGCCAGGGGCCCGTCCACCAGGGTTCCAAACTCTTCGCCCGCTGAAAATTCCGGACTAATATATAGTCCCCCGGTTGGATGTCGTGGCCCGGACCCCTGGAAGCATTGGGGATGGCCTGCTGCACCTGCTGATGAATGACAGACAGAGTTTCAGTTAACTTGTACAAATAATCAGACATTAGGACGTCCGGGACGTCATGAATGAAGGTGGGTTTAGGTGCAGACCAGACGCTCATGGGCCGGCCGAAAACGACCTCGTATGGTGTCAGGTGGTGTTTGGTGGGGGTGGAACGCATTGATAGCAATGCCAGTGGGAGAGCGTCTGGCCATTTCAGTCCTGTGGTAGCCACTATCTTGGCTAATTTTAACTTCAGTGTGGCATTGTGTCGCTCGACTAGTCCAGCAGACTGGGGGTGGAAGACTGCGTGGAACTTTTGTGTGATACCCAGTCCCTTTAAGATGAGCTGGATGACTTCGGCTATGAAGTGGGGGCCATTGTCGCTCCATAAAATTCGACAAAGGCCGTAGCGAGGGAAGAATTCTTTTAGCAGTACTTTTGCAGTGGCCATAGCAGTGTTATCACGGGTTGGGTATGCCTCCACCCACTTGCTAAATGCACATACCACTACAAGCACATATTTCAGGCCTTGGCATCTGTCTAGCTGGATGTAGTCCATCTGTAGGACTTCAAATGGGTGATTGGGAACCCCAAACCCTCCCCGGGGGACCACAGTTCCTTTCCCAGGGTTATGTTGCAGGCATATCAGGCATTGTTGGACCAGATGTTTGGCGGAGTCCGTGATTTTATCGTTGTGCCAAACTCTGGAGAAGAGTTCAATCATGGGGGCTGATCCTATGTGGGCAGGGGAGTGTGCCATAGTCAGTATGGGAATCAGATATGAGTCAGGTAGCAACCATTTGTTTGCGTCTTTTGTCCGCCAGCAGCCTTCATCTCCTTTAGTCCCACCCGTGCCCATTCAGTCAGTTCGCGTTGTGTGCTAGCCATTTGAATATCCCTAACAGTGTCCCTAGCGTCGGACCATTTTTCTGCCTGCGACCTGGTCACGTACATGCGTGTTGTCGTCCTATTTTCAGCTGTCGTTCGAGCAGTGAGGTCCGCTAGTGCATTTCCCTGTCCAATAATGTCTGTCACTTTCTTGTGTGCCTGGCATTTGATGACCGCAAGTCTTTTGGGGAGAAGGACAGCTTCGATCAAGGCGGAGACTAAATCTTCATGCAAGATAGGGGTGCCGTGTGAGGTCAAGAATCCCCTTTCCTTCCAAAGGAGCCCAAAATGGTGAACCACCCCGAAGGCATACTGGCTGTCGGTGTAAATGTTCGCTGTGGTACCTGCTGCTAGGATGCATGCTCGTGTCAGGGCAATCAGTTCCGCTGCCTGGGCAGATCGTTGTGTGATGCGGGCTGTCTCTACTACAGTTCGGGCCGTGGTGACTGCATAGGCAGCTGAAGTGGTGCCATCGGGGAGTTTGATGCAAGAACCGTCCACCCACAGCTCTCCGTCAGGGTCAGGAAAAGCCGTGTCTCTGAGGTCAACCCTACTTCTAGTCTGTTCGTCCGTAAGAGTCACACAGTCGTGTACAGGGGGCACATTGGGATCGTTCTCTGGTAGGGGTAGCAAAGTTGCCGGGTTCAGTGTGGTGCACCTTTTCAGGGTGATATGGGGTGCAAGCAAAGTCAGCTCGTATCCAGTCAGTCGTGCACTCGTCAGATGTTGCGTCTTGGTTTGGTTCAGGAGGGTGTCAACTGCATGGGGTACTAGTACCGTGAGGGAATTCGAGAGCACGATCCCCTCACTCTGTCGGATAGAGATAGCAGCGGCAGCTACAGCTCGAAGGCAGGCAGGTAAGGCTCTGGCTACAGGGTCAAGAGTGGCAGAGAAGTAAGCGCACGGTCGTTGCTTTGGGCCAATGGACTGGGTTAGGACAGATAAAGCGCACCCCTCCCTTTCGTGAGTGTAGAGGGAGAAGGGCTTTGTGTAATCGGGGGTACCTAGGACAGGGGCCGAACAAAGGGCATCTCGTAGTTCCGTGAAGGAGGTTTGGCACTCAGGGGTCCAAGGGAGTGGGAAGGGGACATCTTTAGCTAGCAGAGAAAGCAGCGGTTTCACAATGAGGCTAAAGTTTGGTAACCACTGTCGGCAGAAGGAGGTGAGGCCTAGTAGGGAGCGAACCTGTTTCTGAGTCTTGGGGACGGGGGTTTCGAGAATGGTTTGGATCCGGTCGGGAGTAAGTTTCCTTCCGTCTTTGGACAGGAGGTGGCCTAAGTAAGTGACCTGGGGTTGGCAGAATTGCAACTTCTTTTTGAAGACCTTGTGGCCATTTTCCGCAAGGAAGTGCAGGAGTTGAATGGTGGCTGTGACTGCCAGTGGAGTGGTGTCGGCCGCCAAAAGAATGTCATTGACGTATTGTACTAACACCACTCCATCGGGTAACTGGACCTGATCCAGTTGTCTCTTGAGGGCCTGACTGTAGATACTGGGGCTTTCAGTGTAGCCTTGGGGTGCTCGGCAGAACCGATATGAGCGGGCTTTCAGGGTGAAGCCGAAGAGATATCGGCTGTCTGGGTGGATGGGGATAGAGAAAAATGCATTTTTGAGGTCAATGACAGTGAAGGTGGTGGCAGTAGAAGGAATCAAGGTCAGGATAGTGGTGATGTCTGAGACCACGGGGTACTGGGGTACAACCACTTTGTTGATCTCTCGAAGGTCGATGATGAAGCGGTATGCTTTCTCATCCCCCTCTCCCTGTTTCTTGATGATGGGCAAGATAGGACTGTTGCAAACGTTGCTAACCACTTCCTCTACCACTCCTGCGTCTATCAGTGACTGAATAATCTTTACCAATGCCTTCTCGCCCTCGGGCGATATCCGATATTGTGGAAGTTTTGGGAGTGTTGCGTCTGGTCGGACAGTAATGTGCACTGGGTCAATCATCATGCGCCCTACGTCCGAATCCGTCTTGGCCCACAGATACGGAGGCAGAGTGTCAAGCAGGGATGTGTCAGCGTCATTGATAGAAAACATGCGTCGGGAAGGGCAATGTCTAAGCAGAATGGGGTTGTCGTACAGGAAAACTCGAACTCCATCTTGGGAACATCTAATGGTCGCTCGGAAGTGTTTCAGTAAGTCAAGTCCCATAATGGCGTCAGGAGTATTGGGGGAAAGCAAAAACGTTGTGTCAGTGGTATTGTTTTCTAAGTCGAAGGGGATGGGAGCGGACAAAGGGTTAGTGGAGGGCGTTCCATCGAAACCTATCGATGTCACAAGTGAGCCAGACAAGGGTGCCCTTGGAATCAGTCTTTTAGATAACACACTACGTGTTGCGCCAGTGTCTACCAGAAATGGAGACTTTGTACCCAGGACCTTAGCAGTGACATAAGGACCTTGCTGGTCAACATAGAGCTCGACTGGATCCCTCCCTTGCCCTTGGCAGTCCTATGCAAAGTCGTGGGCATCGTTGCAGTCAGACTGTTGGTACTGATTCTGTCTGGGTCGGTCAAATGTATTCGGTCTGTTTGATCTATCGTTAGTCATGTCATTTGTGAGCCCTCGCTGCTGTCCTCTATTTCTTGGTCCACCCGCTACGTCCTTGGGGTCCCTATTTCTGTTCATCTCTGAAAGAACCGGGCACTGGGATTTCCAATGGCCATATCCTTTACAGAAGGCACACTGGTCCTCTCTAATGTCTGTACGTCCAATGTGGGGTGTCGAGGTGCGGTCTTTAGGAGGTGCGTTCTTAGGGACATTCGTCTGATAGCTTCCTTTGTATTGCTCTCGTCCTATAGTCACCCCTTGCAATTGCGCAATCATCACCCTCTCTTTTAAGTCTTTCTTCTTTTTCTCTGTCGCTCTATCGTTTTCGTTTTTCTGGTGTTCGTAATATTGGGCCATCTGGAGGATAGCCGCAGGTTTGGAGGCAGCCCAACTACTCTCGCTGGCCTGCAGTTTCTGGGAGACCTCCGGTGACAAACCTTTAACGTAATTTTGGACAAACAGATGGTGTCCGGTTGCAGTGGTCATGTCCTGGCCGCTGTAATCGGAGAACACCGTTTCAAACCGGGAGAAGTATTCCGATACATCCTCCTGGGGTTTCTGACGACAAGCCGTTACTATCGACCAGTCCACTTTCTTTTCTGGAATCAGGGTTTTCAATTTCTGTACGATCTTATCTGGGAGGTCTAAAATGGGTTTCAAGGGTTTCTGTCCAGGCTCTCGTTGCTTATCTATGTCATCGAGTTGTGACCAGGTATGTCCGAACAGCTCAAGGTGGTCGACTTTCCGGATTTGCTTCCACACATCAGCTGGGAGACATAGCCCGAAAAACAAATCGATATCAGCCAGGGTCATGATCGTTGAACCTAGGGCTGTACCTAATTCAGTATAGAAGGCAGTGGGGCTTTTACGTAAATCAGGCAGAGATTTTCGGAACGTCAGAATATCCTGCCGATCCCATGGCTGGTAGACCCAATTATACACTACCCTCCCTCTTGCATCTTTGTGGTTACCGTCATCATGAGTTCCTAGACCTCGTGGAGGAACCCAGTAGGGGGCAGCCTCTCTAATTGGCATCATGGTGCTAGCTCGCTCAGTTTGGGGTTCGGTTGCTACGGGTGTCGGGGGTTTAGCTTCCGATTCTTGTTCAGTGAGGTGTCGGAAAACCTCAAGCGTACGCGTAAGGAGGTCCGTCACATGACACTCACTCTCATCCCCGATATCGACCTTTCTGTATAGAGTCGTAAGGCTCTCGGGACCCTTTTCTCGATATCGGTCCTCGTACGCATTCAAGATATGGTAACACAGTCGTACGGTAAAATGTCGTCTGTGGCTCCCTGTATACGTGTTGAACATGTCTGTGACGTGCTCTTCACTTTCCTTTCTTTCTACCAATGTCCTCACTACCTTGTCAATCCCTGCTCGCTCATCCTTGCTTAATCTGTTCGTTCTTGCAGAATCAGCCTTCCGGGCCTCTGGTAGTATATGAAAGAAGGGTCCCAGTAGAGATTGATACATTTGCTTGAATTTATTTGCAAAAATTAATTGAATAAAACAGGCAATGTCAATTAATCACAGTGCATGATCTATCTATTTTAGTAAGTAAAAGTGCCCCAGAAAGGGAAGGGAAGTGGGATAGCGTGATGCTGTGAAAGGGGAATAGTGAGGGAATAGAGTTTGTGACAAATCATCTATTGCAGAATTATTTCAAAATGCAATAAGGTTTTGTGGCTTCAGGTTTCTGAGCCCAAACATACGGGGATTATCATATATCCCAAAACAATTGAATTGTTTCTGTTGACAACGTAATATTCAAAATCTTAGGGGAAGGCCAACAAAAACAAAAATAGGAGTAGCCGTCGACGTTTCGACCCCACGCTACACTTGTAGGCGTGATTGTGACCTTACATCGGGGTCTTCATCAGGACAGGGTAGTCGGCAAAAGGGCACTACAATATCTGGAATTGAAAAATATAGATGTAACTTCCTGACATTCAATGCCAATTTACCGTAGTGAGCGGTAAACACATGACTAAAACTATTACCATGGTTAACTAGATGAAAACCTATTATTAAACATGTTAGGACTGTGCAGTTAAGAACCTTAGTACAGAGAAATCAATCAACATTTAAATATACATTTCAAGTCATTCCTTATGAACCACAACTGGTATCTAATTTGTGAAACATCGGTGTATACAGACTCACACCAACACAATGCCCTGACTTAACCAGGAGGAACCAAAATCGTAAGTAGGAATTATTAAATCCATAGGGGTCCTAAGATTCCCAAAAAGTTGGACCTGGATATGTAGTTGAATGGGGTCTATTCGAGAATTATACATAGGCAAATTGGAGAGAGACAGATTAAAGGAAACATACCTGCTCATGTAGAGCAGACTTCATGGCATTGGCCAAATCATTCTTGCTGAGCGAGCAGGCTGCATCTGCAGGTAGAGTGATATACATTACTTGGACAGCCCATATTGGACTGTACATGGTGACCTAACTGTTGGAAAAAGGCGCTTACCTATTAGAATGGCTTGAATGAATAAATTCTGCTCTTGAATATATATTAGGTAAGGGATGTGCCGCATCTGTGGAAGTTAATTGAAGGTTGTGTTTCAGAATGCTGCACAACTGATAGGTGGCTTTTATCTAAACCCCAAACAAAAAGGGGTGCTCACCTGATTTGTGTTGTTACCAGCGGGAGCCTGATTGTAGCGAATCAGAAGGGATTTGGTCCACCCGAACCTGTGGGCGGTGGGGTAACTGTTAGTCGGGTCGTACAACGATTTAAATACATGCAAAGCTTATGGCACATGAAGCATAACGCATTTACCTCGAGGGGGTTGGACGTTGTTATTTAGTCAAAACGGAGCGTCCGTGAAGATCGCCTCGCGCGTTGCAGTATCTGTAAATAAACAGAGGCGGTAAATTGTGCCCAGACTTAATTTAATAGTTGGCATACCCAACTAAATGTAATAATACACGTTACATGAGCTACACCTTCATGATGTATTTACGAGAGTTTATTTATCACTTACACGACAGCCCCTGTTTCTGATCTACACCCTCATGTTGGAGAGGTGCATCAGTATTCAAGAACGTAGATATGTGTTACATTTATAACGCAATCGCGCTAGATTGTAAACATTAGGTGTTGCATTGCCTCTTTCAATTAGGTTGCCACTAGCAACGCTCAGGACTATATGTCCGTCTTTCACTCTGACCCGGAACTGTCACTTGCACCATGCGTTACCAAGGGCAACGCTCCGGAGGTATATAACCTCCGTGCAGGCCCCGCCCATTTGCTTACAGCCTGCAGTCAGGAGAGGCGGAAATCCTTGCATTCCGTGTCAGTTCCTAAACGGTAAGAATTTTGCTACCCCACAAAATTTCCTGAACTTCCCTAAAATCTTCACAGAGTCGGCAATAATTTACCGCCTCTGTTTATTTACAGATACTGCAACGCGCGAGGCGATCTTCACGGACGCTCCGTTTTGACTAAATAACAACGTCCAACCCCCTCGAGGTAAATGCGTTATGCTTCATGTGCCATAAGCTTTGCATGTATTTAAATCGTTGTACGACCCGACTAACAGTTACCCCACCGCCCACAGGTTCGGGTGGACCAAATCCCTTCTGATTCGCTACAATCAGGCTCCCGCTGGTAACAACACAAATCAGGTGAGCACCCCTTTTTGTTTGGGGTTTAGATAAAAGCCACCTATCAGTTGTGCAGCATTCTGAAACACAACCTTCAATTAACTTCCACAGATGCGGCACATCCCTTACCTAATATATATTCAAGAGCAGAATTTATTCATTCAAGCCATTCTAATAGGTAAGCGCCTTTTTCCAACAGTTAGGTCACCATGTACAGTCCAATATGGGCTGTCCAAGTAATGTATATCACTCTACCTGCAGATGCAGCCTGCTCGCTCAGCAAGAATGATTTGGCCAATGCCATGAAGTCTGCTCTACATGAGCAGGTATGTTTCCTTTAATCTGTCTCTCTCCAATTTGCCTATGTATAATTCTCGAATAGACCCCATTCAACTACATATCCAGGTCCAACTTTTTGGGAATCTTAGGACCCCTATGGATTTAATAATTCCTACTTACGATTTTGGTTCCTCCTGGTTAAGTCAGGGCATTGTGTTGGTGTGAGTCTGTATACACCGATGTTTCACAAATTAGATACCAGTTGTGGTTCATAAGGAATGACTTGAAATGTATATTTAAATGTTGATTGATTTCTCTGTACTAAGGTTCTTAACTGCACAGTCCTAACATGTTTAATAATAGGTTTTCATCTAGTTAACCATGGTAATAGTTTTAGTCATGTGTTTACCGCTCACTACGGTAAATTGGCATTGAATGTCAGGAAGTTACATCTATATTTTTCAATTCCAGATATTGTAGTGCCCTTTTGCCGACTACCCTGTCCTGATGAAGACCCCGATGTAAGGTCACAATCACGCCTACAAGTGTAGCGTGGGGTCGAAACGTCGACGGCTACTCCTATTTTTGTTTTTGTTGGCCTTCCCCTAAGATTTTGAATATTACGTTGTCAACAGAAACAATTCAATTGTTTTGGGATATATGATAATCCCCGTATGTTTGGGCTCAGAAACCTGAAGCCACGAAACCTTATTGCATTTTGAAATAATTCTGCAATAGATGATTTGTCACAAACTCTATTCCCTCACTATTCCCCTTTCACAGCATCACGCTATCCCACTTCCCTTCCCTTTCTGGGGCACTTTTACTTACTAAAATAGATAGTTCATGCACTGTGATTAATTGACATTGCCTGTTTTATTCAATTAATTTTTGCAAATAAATTCAAGCAAATGTATCAATCTCTACTGGGACCCTTCTTTCATATACTACCTAGCACCCAGGTCCCATGTGGATATCTCGGGTAGAACCCCCCTTCTATACCATTCCGGGCCTCTGGGTCATTTAACACTGCCACTTGTGTTGTACCTAATACAAGGGGTTCGGCCGGCACAGAGGCCACGGGGGCCGAAGCTCTGGTGCTACTCTCGCCTGTGCTTGGGGGTGGTGGGTGCTGTGCTAAGGGTTGGGAAGGGGCATATGGAGGGGGCATGTAGATGATCGGAGGACCTAACAGCAGATCATCGTTGGCTCGCTGTTTCAGGGGTAATTCAGGATAGAGCGTGGAGGGTGTTCTAACCGGACACTGGCTTGATGTTTCCATCTCTAGTTTCTGTTTGGCTTCTTCTCTTTCCTTAATTTCTTCTTCTAGTTTCTGAGCAGCTAGGTGGGCTGCTTTTCGCAGCTCTTTTCCCAACCTACTCCCAGTTCTCTTTTTACGTTGTTCGGTTTCTTTGCGCCACATGCCGAGACTATCAAGCATAGTGGGCGTTGTCTTGTGTTTACCAAGGGCTGTTTCTAGCGCGCTTATTTTATCCTCATCGAAGGATACTATCAGTGGCCACTGACTTTCTCGATCCTTTTTCGTATATTTATGCCACAGCTTGCTATAAGCTATAGCGATCAGTCCATGCTTCATGAACATGTCCTTATTAGGGGTGCCTTCCAGTGGAGCCGGATGGTTCATCTCTAATAAGCGGTCCGGCTAAACAGGCTACCAATCAGTGGGGAGAAGACAGGCATGACGGATTACAACGGGGACAAAAGTCAGCACTACCTATCTTATCACTGCGTGCAAAGACTAGACAGAATTTTTCTATTCTACGTTGTTTGCAGGCGGTGAATACCTCAAAAAGAACCAATATCGAACAGTCAATGTTCGGTCAATCAAACAATCAATGGGGAGAATAAGTAGGCGCGACGGGTTACAACGGGGACAAAAGTCTGCGTTACCTACCCTTTCACTACCTGCAAAGAGAGAACCTGTTCTTCCCTGTTTTCAGACAGAGAATCTCCAGAGAACAATCCACGAACAGTAGTTCGGGCAAAACAATCAATCAGTGGGGGAGAAAGATAGGCACAACGGATTACAATGGGGACAAAAGTCTGCGTTACCTATCCTTCACTGCTTGCAAAGAGAGAGCCTGTTGTTTCTCCGTTTGCAGACAGCGAATCTCCAAACAAATCCACAAAAGAGTAATACTAGTATTTTCCAAACAATCAAACAATCATTTCGCAATTCGTCGTGTTTACACGACCTTACCCGGACCGCATGGACAGTTTCTTGTCTTCCGAATCCAGCGCCTGATCGTCCTCTATTCTTCGTGATCCTCGCGGCACTCCTGATGGTTCCCAGTCAGGACCGTAGATCACTCGAGAGAGGTCTGTTCGGAACCAGTGAAGTTCGGATGATCGGCTGTCAGACGAGGGTCTATCGGACAGGTGCACTCCCGATCGTTGCAGTCGTTCACTCTGTCGTCAGGACCTCTCCCACTGGATCCACGAGTCGCTGATGGGCCCCACGTTTGGGACGCCAATTGTGGAAAAAGGTAGGGCGGATGACCTTTTTCAGAGTTGCCCGGCGTTAACCGCCTCTATACCCACTCAAGTTACCAAACAAAGAGGCAGGCGCTGGAGACTGGAAGGCAGGAAACAGAAGTTTTATTCCGACGGAGCAGAACACATCAAATCAGACAACATGGTATCTTCTCGAGGTGCTCTAACCGCATCTCTGAGGCCTGGCCTCTTATACACAAGTTTATTGCTTTATTGTATGAAACACATCTCTGTCAACCCTTTGATGTACGGAAAGACATCCTCGGAATCCCCCCTTCAGGCCCGTTCCCACACACATTTACAGTTGAAGTCCCCACCCCGGTCACAACAGGTGATGATTATCGCGCAGCTGGATATTCCGCCGATTCACGGAATGTGTGGGGTTGATCGGATCTCATAGGGTGGGGGGCTTTGATCAACTCGAGGGTCCTTTGATAGGGGAAGCTTCCTACTGTACAGGGGGGCAATAAACAGTATCCGCAGGGCCAGGTGGCGGCCTGGGAACGAGGAGGACAAACGAGCAAGCAGGAAAAGGGGGTTGTATCAAAGGACCCGGGACCATGAAAGGAATGAAGGGAGGTTTCGCGCTGGGAACAGGATGGGGTTCCGAGGCAGAGCTGCGCTGAAGAGGGGTTTATGACCCAAGGCATGTGAGAGCGGGGGTTGTCAGCGTGCGGGGGATGCTTGCGAGGTTAGGAGGGAGAGAGAGAGACGCGCTGGCTATCAGCGAGGGGCAGAGAGGCCATGGTACTCAAAATGGCTGCCGCTTACGCGCACGAATGGGCTCGAAAAGGGGCCAGATGGCGCCGATAATGTTGACGTTTGCGGCCTAAGTTTTAACATAGTATCTAATGGTTGTCATATGTAAAATCTATGCTTACCAAGCTGGGACAGCCAGATCGTTATCATAACCCGGATGGGATTAGAAAAGATGATGTGAAGTGGGTTAAGACACAATTTTTTAATTTAAAGATGATGGAACGGGAGGAAGAGGAGCTTCAAAAACCTCTTGTTAGGGCCCATTACTTGATAAATGCCTCTCCATTAATTGAGCCCTATTTAAAAATTGCTGACCAACCACTTCCATCGGTGGCTCCTGACTAGGTTTCGATTGAATATGATTCACTTTATTTTGGGGGAAAGCATAGGGTGGTGTAAACCAGAAGACGCCGGCCCAAGCAAGTGTGATAATTTCTCATCACAGGACACCTTGCATTTTATGCTATTTTGTGACCTTTTTACTGATATTCAGAGGAAGTTTGTAGTTCCACTCCTGAGGGGAAAATGATTTTTGCAGGCTAGACCAGCACTACTCTATCTTCAATTATTAGATAAACCTTGGATCATGTTTGGTGTTGCTAGTTTCCTTGCTGCTGCTGTGCGCCTTAGGAAGAAAAGATCTTTTATACTTGGTGTCATATGAATTGCTGATTTTTATATTTTTAATGAAATTGTTCTTATCTATTTCATATGGATTATTGATTTGATTCTGATGTATTTTATCTAGTATTGCCCATATGTACATACTAAATGCTGTCAGTTCTGTGTCGTCTTGTGTATATGTACTTTTTATGATTTTAATTAATCGAATAAAGTATTTTTTGACTGACTGACTGACTGACATACTTTCAAGGAAGGATTTGATCCAAAGATAGGCAGGGCCCTGTATGCCAGCTTGTCAAATGCGGCCGATAAATCCAGTAACACCAAAGCCTGTGAGCCCCCTTCATCAGCATTGGCTCTGATGGTGTCAAGTAAGGCCAGGATCACTGACTCGGTGGAATGGAAAGGCTGGAATCCTGCCTGGCATGGCTCCAAATATTCAGATTGTTCAATAAAATTAGGTAAGCTTGTGGTAACATGGGCCTCCAAAATCTTAGCCAGATAAGGGAGGAGAGAAATAGGCCGGTAGTTGGAAGGGTCTGTGGAGTCAGCCTCTGGTTTTTTAAGCAGAGGAACCACTACTACATTTTTCAAGGCGCTAGGGACCTTCCCCTGTATAAGAGACTCGTTAAGAAAAGGTAGCACACTGTGAGGTAGGGTGGAAAAAATATCCCTCATAATGTGGGGGAGGGCAATGATCATTAGGAGAGCCGGATTTGACACGCATCAATAACTCTGCAAGAGTCAGAGGGCAAATGGTGGAAAAAAGATCAAAAGTAGATGCATTGGTAGCCAGAGTGTCCGAGGAATCCCTGATTGACGTGATGGCGATATTAGCTTTAATGGTAGATATTTTGACTATAAAGAAATCGTTCAGGGAATTACATAGGACTTGGGTGGGAAACTGACTTGGAAGAGTCCTGTTGATGTTACATAGGTCATTGACTACAGAGAAGATTTCCTTAGACTTATTTTGGGCAGCGGATATTCTATGAGAGAAATAAGCCTTTTTAGCTCCCAGGATAGCTATCTTGTATACTCTGCGAGCAAGTAGGAACTGAAGTCTGTCTTCAGGGGAATAGCGCACTCTTCATTTCCTTTCTTTTTGGCGAAGTTCAAGTTTCTGTTTTTTCAGCTCTGCTGAGAACCATTTGTGGGCGCCCGAATGACGGGAACGGGTAATTTTGGTAAGGGGGGCATGAACATTGCTGGCAGCTAGGAGCCATGTAGACAAGTTTGCTTCCATCAAGAATAGACAGAGGTGTGGATTTGGCCAATGTGTCAATGAAAGCTTGTTTGTCAAGGGCCCTCCACTTTCTCGACAGTCCACCTTTAATGGGGGGAGCTTAGATTTAAGAAGCAAGGAAATATTGAATCGTATTAAATGGTGATCTGACCATATGCAAGGGGAAATAGTCAGACCGGATAACGTCATGTTGGTAGACCAGATTTGATCCAATGCGTGGCCCTTTATATGGGTAGCAGAGAAGACGTGTTGAGTGATGGCGTTCACGTTGCAGGGAATTTATTGGCTGATGAAGCCGCGAAGGCAGCTGTGCAAATGGCTTCCGTAGCAGCAAATCACTCGTTCAAAAATGAAAATAGACGTCGAAATAATGTTAGCTGTCAATGCCACAAGCATTGGCAGCTGACTGACTGACATACTTTTAGCTGAACAAGACTGGTCACCTGAATTTGTCAGGGAGTGCCCACATGGTGAAGAAATCATTATGCCAGCTTTCTCCAATCATATTCCAATTCATAAAAAATATACCCATGCCAGGAAATGGGCAGTAGCCCAGGCTCCTGCATTATACAAAAATCATGTAGGATGGCGTGAGGATTCTCCTCAACATAAAATCCAGTTAAAAAATCAACCAACTGCACAAAGGCAGTATCCAGTTAAGCAAGAAGCTAAAAAACAGGTCAGGGAGATATTAGATCTACTTGAATACTGAGGGGTGATTGAAACATGCACCTCGTCCATGAACAATCCCTTCTTTCCTGTCTCCAAACCAGAAAATACATATTGTCTAGTTTTGGATTACAGACATTTAAACTCTTGTTGCAAAA
This sequence comes from Lissotriton vulgaris, assembly GCF_964263255.1. Taxonomy (NCBI): domain Eukaryota; kingdom Metazoa; phylum Chordata; class Amphibia; order Caudata; family Salamandridae; genus Lissotriton; species Lissotriton vulgaris. The sequence continues at coordinate 502,518,319 of NC_141687.1, read as the reverse complement.
CTTTTGAAGTACAGAATGCACACAGTGCAGCACTAATGAATAACATTGTGCGTAAAAAATATAAAACCACATTATATATTTCTAACGGTTTCTTCTGTCAAAACATTGCACCAGAAAGTAGGAACTTGACCGCTTTCTCAATTATGGGGACACAGTGTCAATCCTGTCGTCTCCCCGAGGGATTCAAGAATAGTCGAGGGTTATTTTCAACCAGAGTAACAGAGTTACTACAAACCTATGATGATGAGACATTATTATATGTCAATGACATCTATCTAACAGACAATGACTTGGATAGGCACTTGAACAGAGTGAACACCATAATATTGGGCTTCGCCTCTGAAGGGTACAAATTAGATTTTAAGAAATCGAGAATCGCCCACCTCAACGTACTTTTTCTAGGATACGAGTTATCAAGTGAAGGCAAAAGCCTGGCAACAAGCTTTCTAGAGAAATGTGCGCTGCTTCAACCTCCAAAAATGCTGTCGATTCTAGGTTTCCTAAATTTCGGAAGAACATACATTCTAAATTATGCAGAAAGGGTTAAACCTCACTACGAATTAATCAAACCTGATTTCAAAACAGTTAATTGGACACACAAACACACAGAAATGTTGCGTTCAGTCCAAACGGACATGTTGGAAACAACACATTTACAGACTTGAGTAAACGTAAGCAACTTACTGATCCGAATCATTCCAGGAAGATGCTGATTCACATACTGAACTTTTAATGAAGGAGAAAAAGTTCTAATATTACAAATCACACTTGTATACACAGGCAGAAATGAAATTCCCTTCTACAGAAAAAATTCTGACAGCAATTCAAACTGCAGTAGCAAAAGAGAGAGCCCTCGCACAGGGTAAGCGCATAATGGTCGTTTCTCCTGTACCTACCTTAGAGGCAGTGACAAAAGCGAGCATTCCAAATGCAAAAGCTTTACATCCGAGATGGATACAATGGGTTAATTCTCTTGCTGCATCAGACGTTGAATGCGTTTTTGACCCTTATTTGAAAACACAAGAATTTCTACAATATGAACAAGAATGTACTCTACCTACTGAGAGTCTGCCTCTAGAGTGGTATGAATGTATAATTTATACAGGCGGATCAGCACAGCCCGCGATTGGGGGTAAACAATCTTACAGTGCTGCGTGCGGTCATTGGCGAGATGGCAAATTCCGACCAATGGTCACTAAAACTCAATCTCTAGGAGATTGTGCAGCTTAGCGAGCTGAACTACAAGCATTCAAGATGGCGCTTGAAAATACTGATTGCGAATTCCCCACACTCATAGTGTGCAATTCATAATATTGCATTCAATCTTACAATCAATACTTGCAGAGCTGGATTGAAAACGGTTTCAAAGATACAAAAGGTGGCACAATCAAGAGTAAGTTGCTATGGGAACAAGGGGAACAAGTACTTCAGTTACGACAAGAACTACAAAAAACTCACATGATCCATACACTGAGTCATCAACATGATGGCGTTCACGTTGCACAGAATTTATTGGCTGATGAAGACGCGAAGGCAGCTGTGCAAACGCTTCCGTAGCTGCAATTACTCGTTCAAAAACGAAAATAGACGGCAAAATAATGCTAGCTGTCAATGCCACAAGAAAAGACAGTGGTGAAATATTACCAAAAGGCTTTCTACTCAAATACTCATACATAACTGATACATATAATGTTCAGTTTGCTCGAATTCCTGGAGTGGGGGATAGAGTGATTCCAAACATAGAACATAGATTAGGACTAATCCTAGCAGCACATGAAGGGCTTGCCTCTGCACACGCAGGTGTTTCCGCTACAGTATCATTATTAAAACAGAGATACTGAGGAAATAAACCAGAAACTATGTTTTGGGAGGTGAAATCAGCCAAAAGATGAAAGTCTCTACAGTGAAACATCCTGCGCAGACACCCATATTGATTTCAGACAAACCATTAGCTTGCGTTTACCTGGATCACTGCGGTCCCTCACATGGGGATGGTAACTATAAATATATCATGGTTGCAGTGGATTCGTGCTCAAGATTCATTTGGATGTGGTCTCAGCCCTCTGCTGATGCTCGAACTGTTATAAAAGATTTGCGAGTCTTTATCGACACATACGCAGTAGGCATGCTACATTCTGACCAGGGTCCTGCGTTTAGCTCCAGAGCTTACAAAGAAGCCATGGCCAGCATGGGCGTTGCATTGCGGTATTGTAGTCCATTCCATCCTGAGGGAAATTCGGTAGTGGAGAGAAAAATCCGGGACATAAAGCAATCTAAAACAGCTACGGTTCTAGGCTCGGGTGACGAGTGGGTTAAACATCTAATAAGTGTCCAACGTAGTCTTAATAATCTGCCAAGAAGTTCTCTAGGGGGTATCACTCCATATAAAATCCTTTTTGGTACTAGAATGATGGCGCAGGACCTCAATTGTCACACTTCAGTGGTGGAACAAAAAACCAAAGATATCAAAGATCGTTTGGCTGTTTTGCAGGAATTCAATGAAATAAGAGCCAGACAAAGTAACGTACTCCAGAAGCCAACAACCACTGAAGAGAAACCATCCGTCCCAGCAAGACCTGTCTGGAATCCAAAGATTGGGGATCTGGTCAGAGAAAAGATCGTGGACAAGAAGGAATTTGGGCCTTCTTACAGACAACCAGTCCCTGTCCTAAGCCATCCATGGATCAAGAACAGTGGTACTGCCGCCCCTTGCTGGAAGAAATGAGAACAGGTTTGTGTCCATCGACCTGGTCACACCACATCATGTGGCCAATCATAAGTAGTGGGCCAAGTGGACTCCAAAGATGTAGCAGACGCCTGAATCTGGCTACTATCCAAGAGGTTCAGACTGAGACACTCATCACTTTTGAAGAATCTGCAGTGCGAAAAGAAGGACTATGCAACAAGACCATGGAACTTGTACCTCTTGGGACCCAAATAACAGTTCGTCAATAAATGCCTGCCTACAATGAGATAGCAACTGACCATACAAATGTATCAAGTGATCAAGTGGTTCCAGTGATTTCACCAAATCCTGATGCAATCCCAACAATTGACAGAACTGCCTCTGGCTATTTCATTGACTTTGATATGTCTTTCTAGGATCCCAACGAACCGAAAACAACGCCAGCTGAAAGAACTTTCAAAGAACAAGCAATAGAACTTTTTCATCAACTGGAAAAGACTTATCTGGTTTCACCATGGATTGAACTTTGGATTGTGTTGGGTGTTCATTTTCTTCTGCTTTGGTTGACTCTTGTATTTACTTTGGGAATGCTGATAAATGGAAGATATCTTAAAAATGACAGCAAGTAAGTACATCAACTTACTCCTCAAGCCTCACATATCATCTCATCGTGAACAAAGAGACTTGTCATCAGTGAACATCACAGCCGTTCCTATACCAGGTGGCATAGCTTGGGACAGAACTGAATATGACATTCTTGGTCCGGCGGAGCTGTTGAAGATTCCACACCAATTCAAGATTTCCTTGAGTGACTTTGTTTATCTAGTACCTTTTCTGATGATTGAGACTTCGAGACTGTTAATAATATAAAGCCAGACTTAGAAATGTCTGCAAATATACAAATCATGAATACTTAGAAGGTTCATCAGATTATGAAGAAATGTATAGTTATAATCACTATGGTCATAATTTCTTGGCTAAATCTGCAAATCCTAGAAATGCATTAAGTTATAACCAATGGGAACATTGTCCTACGCCACCAAAGGGTAGCTCAAAAACCTTTTTAGGCAAGTTTCCATACTTTTCAGGGTATAATGTTTTGAATCCAGAACCATTTTACTTTAAAAATGTTAATATGATAGGAATGAAAAGTATGTTAACAAATACAAAGCAAATTTATTCTGCGGCCCTTTGTGCTCAGCTATCTACATTAGGTTTTGACTTTTGGAGAGACACCATTGAGACAAAAACTGTCTGGGGCACAAAAGACTGGCAAGCGCAGGGATTAGGAACTTTATTCAGAGCCTGCATCATCCCAGAGCAAATAATGTTTTTGAATGACACTACTCAACACACATCTTGTCTTGGATTAGCCAAGATAATAGATTTAAACAAACTATCCATACCTACACCTACGACTGATAGCAGTAACACTTTAGAGAGGGTGGTCGACATACATACTATTTTGCTTCACAACAGAACAGATCCTGAATGGAAAAAATGGATAATCTGGCCCACAGACACAAACAACTGTCAAGATAGATTCCTGAACAAAACAGAGGGGTTCACATATACCAGGCCAGATCCAAGATATGTTTAGAGACAGCATCCAGGGATAGTACCATCATACAGTGTAGGGAAACTGTGCCTTGAGTGGCCACACAAGTCCACACTGAAGGAAGTGAAACATCATTTATCTTTACTTAAAGATGGCCCTGACCTGAGGGACTTCTTACAAGGACCGAAGAAGCTGCGTCATAAACGTTTTATATACGCCGGTATCTATGCTCTTTATAATGATGCGTGGAAGATTACACAAGCAGAGACTGCAGAACGTATACAAGAACTTGATCGTATTAATTTAGAGAAATCTCTCTCTGTAGTTCACAATGGGTTAACGACTCTGTCATCTAGAATATATTCTTTGGAGAGCATAGCATGCTCTGCCACAGAAATAATGGAACAGGACTTGGTCATGTTGCAACATGGTCAGTCGCAATTGCGTTCTATAATGCAATTAGGTTGGATGTTACAAAACCTTCATTCAGGCTATGTGCCTTGGCATTTAATCAACACAACGTCATTGTTTTCTGAATTTAATCTCACGGAGAAACAAATCAAATTGGCGCAGATGTGATCAGACTATACGGTACTGAGCATTGAAAAACTGGAAAGATTGCCATTTACAGTCGCTGAAAAACCAGTTATTGAATGGATAATACACCGTACAATCACTCTGCCTGTTACAATTTTCCACTTTCAGTATTGCTTAAAACGTCTACCTGTAGGCCTATATGAAAGGTTGGGTAGAGAATATATCAAGACATCCTGGGAATTACCTTATACACATAGATGTTGGAGTGGGGGGAAAGAAGTGTTTCTTAGTGGTAATAATTGTGTAAACGTACTATGCGGATCTCTCCTGTGTCCGGGTATAAATTTACATGGGGCCTGAGATGATTCCTCTAACAATTTATCCTGCCACCTGCAAAGTTCACCAGCTGCAGTGATTGATCCCATTTTTAGGCAACTTTCTAATGGAAGTTACATTATGTTGAATGACCACAGCTGCTGTGGCATGTTGCCAGGTTTAGCCTATCTCGTAACTATGTCAGCCAGGGTCACTTACTGTATGCAAGTATTGTTTCCAAAAATGAAGACAGACCGGGAGTCGTCGTTATGGCCTTCACTGAACATCTCTTCTATACGAATTGATACTTTGAGCAGAATGAAAGCCATTCTTTTACAAAAACCTGTGCCATTGACATCGGCCAAAGAAACCTATGATCTGCAAGTTGCAAGGACTTCTGCAGAGATACACACCTTATTAACTACAAACTGCCCAGTACATTTCTCAGAAATGTTAGGTCACATCTTAAACATGTCTGATAAAAGTGGTATTGTACATGTATTTAAGACGATTTAGCTCCCTTTGTAACAGTCCTAGGAATTTTTCCAAAGTTCGTGCACTCTGTGTTTGTCGGACTGCCTCTCGTTTTGGGACTCGCAGCAGGGATACTATTTTTGCTCCTTTTGCTCCGATATGGCAAGTTAAATCACCAGCGATACCCAGATCACCGTGGAAAACACTCTTCTGGTGATAAAGTGTCGTAAGCGCATTGTTCAAATTTTGGGATTAACTTGTTTACGAGAATTAAATACCACATGGTTTATGTCATTCAGACCAATCTGGCAAGATTGCATCTTACCTGTTCTACGATACCTGCTATGTGGAGAAGAATGCGTGTTAGATATCTGTCTCACACTCCCATCAGTCATGCTAACGGATGTTGATGCTTTGCTGGACCCGGTAAAGGCCCATTCACAGTATTGTTCCCAGTGGCTACCAATTCTGATGACGGCATTCATTGAGATCTCACAGACGCAAAATGATGACAGTGAGGTATGGAAGGAGAGCGGCACACAGGTACCATCCAATTTGAACATTGATAACGTGATAAAACGCTGTAGGCGATGCTTCTCATCTTTGAGCAATTAATCTTCTTAACGAGGTAATCCAACTATCACCTACAATGATAGACAAATTCTTTTCAGACTTGGAAGATTTGATGTTTCCTCCAAACAATAACTCTGACTTTTATATAGCACAGTGTTCAGAGAGACAGTGAATTCGACCTTTGTTTTTCAAAACAAATTTCTAACTTTGGAACTCTATCTTATTCTATGATCAAGCTTTTGCTTTTCCAAATTTGTATTTTTTCATTTTTTGCCACAAAGTAATCTGCTCATAGTAGAACTATTCATAGAGAACTAGAATTCTTTGAAATAACTGCCAAGTGCCAATATTTGACCTTGTCTACATTCACACAGTTTTATAATCGGCCATGGAATGGTCCCAACCTTTTTTGTTTTTTCTGTAAATTGGAGCCATTTCATAAATGTATTTTCGTGATTCATTCGGATAGCATTTCGAAATGTCAAACTATATGTTTGAATATAACAATGCTTTAAAATGCGTACAGCACAAATGCTTTTCATGTACAACCAATTTGAATGCATTTTTTATGTATTTGTGAATGAGTTTTAACACATCATGTTTAGATATGTTTTAATGTGTTTAGAACTTAGTAAGGTCGTACATAATAAAGTGGAGTGGGTGTTATGTGGCGTTTGGAGCTCCGAGTGAATTTACCCTATTCATGCCCTTATATAGGTACAACTCACATAGCTCTTATATAGGCATAAAAATCAATCCCTTATTTAAACATAGCCCATGCAGACTAAATACAGGCATGGCTACTTCCACCCGTACCAAACGTCCCAACGGTTTCTTGGAAAATCGGCTTAAGCAGTTAGGGAACTTCACCTTGCTTGAATATTGATTTGTCCAAGAACTCATGTACTTTTTAAAGAACAACTATTCCCTAGGGGTTCTTTCTTGACGTTATTATGCTCGACTTTACGTCACTCTATGGCATTCCTAAACACCTTCAAGGTATAAATATACCTTCACTTGCTATGGCAAACTACGGTGGTTCGGAGCAGTTTGACTATCTACTTGCCCGAAGCAGCTCGCTACAGCAAGTGCCGAAGGAAGCCGACCCTCCAGCAAAGCACTGATCAAGAGACTGCCTTTCTCTCGCCGAGAATCCAGCTCCAGTGTTGCCAAGCTCCCCTTGCGGGGTGTTGGGAAATCGAGTCCTGAGACAGAGATACCAGACCTCGTTCATTCTACACCAAGGTATGGAGCTGATTAGAACCTAGAGAAACCTTTGGTAGATTCTTGGCAAAAACAACTAAACCTATGCTACACAAAACTTACTTCTTCCGCGTACTAGACTTAGGTTAGGTACATTGGGGTAGGCGTATTTAGAAGCACCAGTTGAGTATTTTAGTCAATGTTATTTAGGTATGTATTTGTATATGGCTTAGAAACCATACAATGCTTTTACAGTATTATTTTATGATACTATTCTCGCTGCACGCATTATACTGTGCAGTCTGCTTACCGATTGTAGCAGTTCACTTCTCTTGTATGAGAAAGAAGACTGTTCGATAAAACTTTTTATTGAAAACTCCTGTCTCTCTATTTCTCTACAAGCTCTGTTGAAATGTAGCATGCACGATTGACTGGGTGAAATGCTTATCTATTGTTTCCGCAACTCAGTTGTCATGTTTATGCGGTTGTCAGAAACGAATCCCTTCTTGTGAATTCGAGAAAGTTTCTAGTGACCTCTGAGCTAGCTGGCACTCACTATTAAGTTTAGTATATTTGATAGAGACCTAGTCGACTTCAGTCCTACGTCTAATCTATAGGATATATTATTCCAATGCGCAGAGCCTATTGGGAATATAGGAACTACACTACAGAGCCTACTCGACCCAATATAAGTAAACTTTAATATCAACAAGCACAAGTCCACCAGTGGAAGTAGAGGTGCCTCTCTGCCACATGAGATAGGAGAAGTAGCGAAAGTGGCTAAAGCGATCTCCTCACCTTCTAAAATCAGCTGATACATGCTGCGAGCAAGAGTATCCCACTCATCCCATAATACTGACATTACCCAGCCTATTTTGACCCCCAGAATATTCACCCCTATTTCAGAAATTAAAGCATTGGTTATGCAGCGCAAACAGAGAGGGGACACAATGGACAAGTTAGATTCTAAGGGGAGAGAGGTGGGCAAGGGTAAGGGGAGAGGCAGGAAGAAGAAAAAATCGTCTTTAATAGTGAAAATGACTCCCTCTCTTAAAACATGTTACAAAGTCATATCCACTTCAACAGCGACTACAAGCGAGCCTGCAAAAAGGGCTGTCCAGGAGTGTTCTCAGGGTGACCTGCATAATTCACCAGTCGATGATACAGGCAAACCTTCAGACCACATAAAAGTAACCTCTGAAGCTGCGTTTCTCACCCAGCAGTGTAAACCGAGAGGGCCAAAACCACAGACCCCTCTGGGAAAGCAAGCTAAATGCCCGGTTGGACCAGGGGGATCAACAGTAACTCCATCAGCTGATCACCTGGCAGTCAGCCTTTCTAATAGGTATTCTGTAATGGAAATTCAGGACAGTACAAGGGATACTGTTACTGAGAATTATGGGGCCCCAGATCCTATGTCTCCTTCATTGTCCAATATATTACTTGCTATGAAGGAAAAGATGACGAGCAGGTTTATGGTCTCAGAAAGGAATCAGGCTGAGATGGTGAGCAGGTTCACCATGTCAGACGCGAATCAGGCGGCTATTCAATCATCCTGTGAGGTGTTAGGCTAGAAATTGGAGGAGGTCACCATGAGGACATACGCAATAGAGTCAGAGATTTCGAAACTTAAGGAAGCTATACACGCTACCTCAGTGGATCAGCCCAAAATAAAGGCCAAGGAAGATATTGATTAATTTCCTCTCATACTCTGTTAAGGAGCGAATTTTATCTTTTGCCCTCAAGGAAGGTACTATAACATATACACCTACGGGCCAAGACCCATTCCCCTTCTCGATAAGATCAGATAGTTCACATATCAGCAACAAGACAGTGGGAGTTGGGGAAGAAACTTGAGGCTCTAAAAGGTCTGGTGGCAAAGGCTAAATTGAAATTCCCAGCCCAATTACGGGTAATGTGGCACAATCAGACGCATCAGTTTTGCTCAACAGAGAAGGTAGATGCCTTCATTTTTAAAATTAAAATTGAGTCCGAGGACAGAGGAGGAAGGCGTTGATGGTATAGGGGGTTCCTTGGCATCAGGTTCCCAGATTTAACCAATAGCACTAAGTACATGATTAAAGCCCGAGGGAGCAGTGATCAAATAGGCATTGCCTATTGGAAGGGAGGGTTCGTCATGGGGTAAGGGGTCTCAGCAGGGGGAAGGGGAGCACTGCGTGGGGAGCAGAGGATAAAATTAAAAAAGTATTCCTCGTCTCACTTGAATTTTAGGAAAAGCACGTTTAGTCAATATCAAGGGTTTGTAAGCTAATGGCAGGTGTTTCCATAAAAAATAGTAAGGTCAGTTTTATCTCTTGGAATGCAAACAGGTTGAGATGTCCACTAAAGCAAAGGCTGATATTTAAATACTTATAGCTTTCTTCAGCTCAGGTTTGTCTTTTACAAGAGATACACTTGAGTTTAGAAGAATCCAGCACAACATTCTCTAGAATCCCTTGGACAAAAAGTAATTGTTCCTCACAACAAACGATTAATAGTAGGGGTGTCACAGTCCTGATTAAGCAGGGAGTTACTTGCTCTATTAAATCTGTACAGACCGACCAGATGGGGAGGTGGATAGTGGCATGACTGGATTTTGGAGGAACAGAATTAATTTGTGCTTCTTTTTATGGACCAAACGTTAACGACCCATCCTATATCTGTATTTGATGCATGACTTAGATTTGGTAGAATTTTGGAGGGCAAAGAAGGGAGATCTTCCGGGGTACATGTTTTATAGTAAAAAGTGGGTAATGAACATATGTTACTCCCTGACCTGATGCACAGCTGAACTACGTTAAACTGCTAATCAAAGTTTAATTCACAAATTATTACTCAGTTTTTTCATCAATTTCTCTTGGTTTTATTCACTGTATTGTTTTTCTATATGATGAACACATTTAGCATTTTTTTAAATTTCATCTTATTCATATCATATCAAATATTGTTCATTTCCTATACAGTTAGTCTTTGGTGTGATATAGCTCACACTTAACACAGCCCAAAACAATTGTTTTCTGACGAATGAGGATTAATTTGCCCGATGCATTTCGGGACCCTGCCCCTTCTTCGGGGGCCTTCCTGCAAAAGGAATACATCTATATCATATTTGATTTTTCAATATCTACATGCTTACATTTATTTATGTACTCAAAGGACACTTTTAGTTTCAAATCTATCACCAATATAGCGTATACAAAACATGTCTTCTAGCATGTTCATCTAACTTTACATTTCTATTCCTGTGTATTGTCATATTTATGCAATTCCAAACCTCTCGCTGATCGCGTTTTTACTCTGTAAATGTTGTGCTAATCATTATAGTCTTGTCCAAAGCAGACAACTGGGTATTGCACAGTGATTATCCTTGTTTTACGTAGCTGGAGACGGTGGGTACTGAATGATTTGCTTTCAGGATATTTTCACAATTTACGGAAATATACATGGGAAAAGATGTTAATTTTCTCTTAATCAGATCGTAAACCTGGGTGTCTAGGGGGATACTGAAAATGAAAACTAGATTCCTGCTGCGGGAACTGGGTCTGAAACATTTAAATAAAACATTGCATGAACGAGGACGGTGTCATTATTACCTTTTCGTTCGGTGTTGAATTCTTTACGTTAGTGTGCAGCCGGGAGATGTGAATATACCGGGAACTGTAAAAATAATGAATCTGATATAATACCGCTCTGCATGCTGGACGCTGTTGTGTATGAAAAAAATCTATACTTTTGTTACCTTACAGCGTGAAATAGCCTTCCTGCATGAGCTTGTGGGTCATGGGTCGATGCTCCCTTCTCAACGACTCTGTATATTGTGGTCCTAAGGGAGTAACATAAAGTTCGGTTCAAGTCTAAGTTTATATCGAACGTGGGTTTAAAAACTATCTCACGGTTTATTTCTATCTGCACGTTTACCGCTCGTTTAGCTTACCGGCTCAAATTCTTTTTTCGGGCTTTCGGCTTTCAGTCACTTGTTCAATCGGCTCGTAAACTCCAGTGTATCGAAATCTAGAGAGATTAAAATGCGATGCTTTTATTTACCTAGCCGGTGACTCTATTTCCTTCTTCGTTTTTGGGCGCCATGTTGGAACGGTGTAAAGTTACCTTAACCATATAAAATGGAAAGTAGCTACTAACGCTATGGATATTAACATAAATCTTATCGATCATTTAATAAAGGAGAGAAATGTTTAGACTTCATTGAAGAAACTTCCTTTTAGGGAGCTTGTGTGATTTCGAGCGCCATGTTGAAACAGAGTAAAGACACATTAAATATCATCCTGATTGGTATAGACCTGTTTTTACATCTAATTAGTAGCAGTGTGAATGGAAATAAATCTTAATTTTAACAGTAGAATGATGCTACTGGTTAATTTCTGGTGGTTGTAGACACCTGGGGGAAACCCAATGTTACTGATGGTTGGTACACTAAAACGCAAACAAAAATAAAAATAAGGAGGATTAACTGCCTAGTGTGCATTGGCGATATACAAAAATAATGTTACATTGCCTGAGAGCTACATACTATCGAGGGAAGAATCCGGCAATTAGAAGTCAAGAGGATTTGACTCAGCGATGGGTGTCCAGGAAGATTGGCAAAAGTCCAGGATGACCTAGAGGGGGGCAGGCAGGAGAATAGGGGCAAAATGGACCAGAAGTGCAAGGCACAATGGCTCATTAATAACATGCAAAACTATGAATACGGGGAGAAAGCAGGTGCTCTTTTGGCTTGGAAGGCTAGAGTTGATCACTCAAAAAACAATATCAGTGAGCTTATAATAAATAATAATGGGGAAAAATCTATCAGTGTAGAAGATATGCAGACCTGCCTCCTCTCTCTCTTTTCATATCTCTATAAAGATACTTTCTCAGGAACGAATACAAATCTGGTTGAGGAGTAAATCCCTGCCAACGTTAACTGAAGCTAGCTGTGAAATCCTAGATGCTCCTATTACATTAGCAGAAATTAAAAGCCAAATAAAGAAATCTGAAAACAATAAAGCATCAGGAATTGACGCATTGCTGAATGAAGTTTATAAACTCCTATCAGATGAAGTGACCCCGGCACTGGGCACCTTGTTTAAATCAGCATATAATCTCAAAGGCCAGGTCCCAAGCTCCTGGAAGGAAGCAACTATCGTACTGATATTAAAACCCGGTAAGGACCCACTTAAAGCTAATTCATACCACCCAATTTCCCTGCTGAATGCCGATTATAAGATCTTTATGGGTATTTTGGCAGGGAGACTGGCTAAGATGGTTCCTGATCTGGTTAACATTGATCGGAAGGGCTTCGTAACCGGGAGAAACATTTAAGAGCAGACACAATTGCTGATAGGCAATATTGATTTTGGCATAGTAAGATCAGATCCCTTGGCAGTAGTTGCCTTGGACGCAGCCATGACTTTTGACAGGGTCTGCTGGGTGTATCTCTGGGAGGTATTAGGGGCAATGGGCTTCCGCCCTATATTCATTCAAAAACTGAGGAAATGCTATCAGGGAGCGTCAGCAAAGATTCTATTAAACGTTATGCTTACCTCTGGTTCTAACATCCAGAGGGGAACAAGACAGGGGTGCCCTATTTCACCTCTGTTGTTCAATATTTAGGTAGAGCCACTGGCACAAGCCATTAGATTGGACGATTTAATATACCCCTTTAAATCTCAGCATTATCAATGTAAATTATTTCTATATGCTGATGATATAATATTATATGCTAGCAATCCAGGGGAGACTATTCCATGGGTTGAAACTCTTTTGGAGGAATTAGGCTCCATTTCTGGTTATTTAGCCAACTCCCCCAAAACAGATATGATGTGTTGGAACATCGATCAGTGGGAGGGGCCTATTAGCAGCGAGTTTAAATACCTTGGTATTTATATTGATAAATAACTGGATAAAATACTCCTGATCAACTTGAATAAAACTATTAAGGAAATTGATCACCTCTTTGCAAGGTGGAGGAATCTTCCCTTGACAATCTACAGGAAGGTTAACCTGGTGAAGATGGTCACTCTCCCTAAGCTGACTTATATGTTCAATGCAGTTCCTTTGGATTTTCCCAAACAGTGTATTTGCAAGATCCAAAGCAAGATTGGGAGTTTCATGTGGGGTGATAAAGGAGTATGGTTATCATGGAAGAAATTGAGGCGCAGACTTACTAAAGGGGGGTTGGCCCTCCCAGACATCAGCTGGTATTCAGTTGCATTCCAATTTAAAGCTATACGGATGCTACTTTCTAAACCAGCAGAGACATCATAGGGAAGATTGTTGGGCGAGATGGCAATGACCGAGGGTGGAAGCGGTGCAGAAAGTTTTCTATGTAAGTTTGGGGCCCCAGGTTCTTTAAAGGAGTGTGTCCGAAGGTCCTTAAGGAGACCCTGGAAACCTGGTATAAAGTGAGAACTAGATGCGAAATTGGTTATTATTTAGATTTTGCCCCTATATGGGACTCCCCTAGGACATCACTCTGTCTTCAAGATTGTTTGGATGGACCCATTAAGAGAGCAGGCATATCCATCTGGTCTGACTTGATGGACGCAAATGGAATCCATCCGTGGGAGTTATTAAGAGCCAAGATAGGTTCTGGTTTTTCTATGTTTAAGTATTTACAACTTAAATCTTGGTTTGATGCAGAAAAAGGAGGCATAAGAGGAGATTAGGATACAGAGATTCTTTTTCAATCAGTCCAGCCAATGAAGAAAGAAATCTCCATTTGGTATTAGAAGTTTCTAGATGAAGAAGACATACAAATCCCACCACAATCATCGGTCTGGAACCAATCCCCCTTCGAGTCCACCATAGCAGATCTTTTAGAACCATCTCTAAAATTACTTTATGAATTCATCAAACCAGGCAGCGTAAAGAAAAATCTAATTTTTGTCACCAATGCCTTTACCATACGCCTGCCAGAATTGCCAAGTTCGTCCCACTGCTTTCAGCAAAATGCCCTAAGTGTATGAAATCCAACGCCAATGATATACACATCTTCTATGAGTGTCCCGAATTATGAACTTTCTGGAAGGGGGTGGGATACTCTCTGTGTGGCATCTTTAAAGTAAACATTGAGGTTAATATATCACTAGTGTTCCTAGCAATTATAGTTTATCCACTTTGGACCTCACAGATTCATTGTGGGTTGTTGTTATACTTGGTGTGTTTCGCCCGGAGAGAAATATGTATGAAGTGGAAAGAATCTCAACCCCAAAAAACAGAAGAATGGCATAAATCCTCATATGCTATGGCCCGCCTAGACATTGATGGGACTGGAGATAGACCTATAAACATCTGCTGAGATTTAAGAATAATATAACTTCTGTTGATCTTACTTTTTGGTCCTATGATTACACTAGCCCCCACTAAAAAGGGGTCGGTCGGGTCGACCTAAGCAAGTGCAGTAAGCTAAAGGGCGCCCAGGTAGAGAATGACGGCTTTTTAAGATCTGCAGTAGCTTATTGATGAGATGGGGACTAAAAAAAAAAAGGTTATTTCCAAGATAATTACATAATTCCACAACCCTGAAATTGAACTCAGCAGGATAATTGCAACTTCAAGTTCTATCTACAGTTTACAGCCCACAGATATCGAACTACCCAGCAAGCACACATTTTTCTATATCCAGGCAAGCTAATAAGAGCTGACCTATGGTTAGTCTGGGTATTATAAAGTAATGTCACTTAATATAGAAACGGTTTTAATGTATCCTTCATAGCAATGTGAATGTTGTTCCCAGATAACCATATTTACTGAAATGTCATAAAAATAGTAATTTGGAACATGTTTCTTATAATGTTTATTTTCATGTAGATTGTTTGTTTTAAAAGCCCCTTGATGGTAATTTCCTGACGAAGACACTTGTTGTCGAAACGAGTAGAGAAGAATTCGTCATTACCTCATTTGTACCACTTTTTAATATATTTTTTTATATAATTTGTTGTTCATGCAATGTACTTTTATTATGTATAAATATTTTGTATGTAAAACTTTTTTATTCATATGTATATGATAATTATTAAAACGTTAAGAATTTTCTAAAAACAGATACTATTTTGTTGTTCCATGTCATTTTCAGTTGTCTGGGTCTCATCACACTGTTTATCTAGGTTGCTTGCCTGGGTGTGTTATTTACAATAGTCTATTTACCCTGACCCAGGAGCTTGATCCAATTTTCATGGGGTCCTTGTTACTTATAATTATAGTAACACAACCCATCCTAGCAGATATTTTTAATAATGAAGACTATGAAAGCCTTTCAGAGATAGCTGCCCACATCAGCGCCATGAGAGTTGAGAGTTACTGCTACTAGCAAACTGTGGCTTGGCAGAGGTAAGCAAGTAGCTGTCCGCCATTTGCATAATTGAAAAAACAGATAAATATAAGAAAAAAATTATATTATTTTAAAAAGACACAAGACATTGATGCTCCAACTTGGTAATGATCCTGTAACAAACAGACTTGAAAACAACAAATTATAATAATTACTAATACATTTTTCATTTATCAGCCAAATATGTGTATTGGGGTCTGAACAAGATGTAATGAGCAGAGGGCACAGTTAAAAGCCTTTAAAGATGGCCATTTTGTATGTGCACTCCTACTTAGTGGCCATTTTTCATAGTTGGTCACTGTGGATGCACTCCCAGTTATCATGTTTAAATTGTGCTTGCGAAATTAAACTAAATTGCTTTTAAAGATGGGAACAGTGGATGTTCATGCATATTGGTAGCTATCTTTGAATGCATTTTACTTTATTTGTACAAATCCTGTTTAAAGAGGGCCACCGTGTGCGGTGTCTTGTGGGGTAGCAATGACATAACTCTTTTGGCTCCTGATGGATGTCATAGAGCTATGACGTAGGTGTTAGAGCGGAAAGCAGTGAAGGCTGATTTAGAATGTTGTGTTTGTGGTTACACGCAGAAAAATTAAGATGTGTAACACTAAGCTCTGTGTGGGGCACAGTCATTGGTGGGTACCCAGGCTGGGGAAGACTGTACAATGTGGAGGTGCGACCATTCACCTTGGGCATCTAAGATTAAAGAAAAAGCAGTAGCAAAACCAATAGGTTTCACAGTCAAGACCCTTTGGCTCTGCCAATGCTTAATCTGTACAGTGAGAAAAAACATACCTTAATGCAATTTTTGCCTGGTGGATTGCACAGATAACCTCATAGAAGCTACAATACCAACACATGTACCAAAATACATCCACACATGTGCATAAAAAGAATGATTGACAGGCTAGTTAGCTGAATACTTGTACCTTAAAGCGGTAAGCTCTATCTGTTGCTCTCCGTCCTTCCCCTCTTTCAATCCTTTCTTCCTTTGAGCTATCATCTCTCTCCGCATTCTACACTCACTCTAACACCTCCCCTTGCCTCGCTTTTCTCACTCCTCTCTCACCTGCCCTATTCTCTCCTCTTTCACAATAGCCGCTCCTATCACATCCACATCACTTTCTCCTCTCCAGAGTGGCCAGGGCCCGACTAGATGTTTCCCCAGAAGACTGGAAGGGTGGGGGATAGTTTTGCAGCAGTGTGGGCCGGTATTGTTACTGGGGGCAGGTTTTGCAGCAGTGCTGCAAAATCAGCCACTATTAACAAAAGCAGCAGTGCTTCACACTTGCAATGCCCACCCCCCCTCGGAGGGTTTGTCTGACAAATTGCCAGGGCTGTTTGGGTTCCCAGTCCGGCCCTGAGTGTGGCACTATAACACTCTTCTCAGCCCGAAGATGTAGAAGGAAAGGGTGTGCACAAACCTCAAGTAAGTTAAGAAGTCAGTGGCGATTGCTCGGGTACCAAATTGTGGGGCAGCGGGGGAGGTCGAGTACAAAAATAAGCACAGACACATAGACAAAGAAAGAAAGAAGAACAATAAAACTTGTTTTACTAACCTGCTGCTACGGTCGCTGCATTGCTGCTCTCCCGATCCTTGACTCCAGGGCTGGTGCACACTGTGCAGGGTCTAAGATACCAAATCCGAACACTGCTCTCATGCTAAAAATACTATTCCAGCATGAGAGAAGCAATGGAATTGGTCCGAGCAGCCTGGTTTGCCACTCAGACAGTGCCCGGGAGCCTGTGGCTTTTCTCCACACAGCTGTACAACACACCCAGGTGGAGAAATCCTAAATGTGCCTAACGGTTTGGCTGGCCTAAGACGGCCTGCTAAACCGTCATTCACACTTAGTAGTGCCCATCACTCCTCCTCCCCACTGTTGTCACAGATTGCATGGCCCCGCCCACGTATGACAGTCTCGCTGGCAGCCTGCAGGTACAAAGAAAAATAAAATGATAATAAAATTGATTATCATTTCATTTTTCATGTGTGTAAATCAGCTGCTGGGAATACGCTCCTCCGCCATAATGGAGGAGCTGCCAAAGTGCTCAAACAGAGGAGCTCATTTGATTAGAATGTTTTTTTAGTGTTGGCTCTGGCTGTAGTCACGTGTGTCTGGCACAGGTAAGAGCAGTGGGGAGGGGAGTAGACAGATGACGGATAGGAAAAATTAAATAAAAAAATAAATAAAACCACTTACCTTGCGCTCACAATTCAGTCTGGGGCGAGTGTAAGGTGAGTGGTTTAATTATTTTTTTTATTTTATTTTGCATATCCTGTCGGCTCCCCTCCACTGTCTCACCGCTCTTAACTGTGCTCGCTGTGCCTGGCCATAGTGACAGAAAAGTTCTATGTCTTCCTGGGAGATGGAAATGAGAAACTTGCCCGTGCCTATTCAGTTAAAAAGGACTGACTGTGCTACAGACCGTTACTAAATAGCTAACAATGTTTAATATTTATTATTGGTCTACTAAATCCAAGAATCAACTGTTCTCCTGCACAACTATGATGTACTTGATTGTGCGGGGAATGAGATTTTGATATCTTTTCTGATTACCTAGATACCTATCTCATTCATCCAATTTTGGATCGATTATTGACTGTCATTGAGTAAAAGGCAAACCCACATAAGTTAAATCAACCCCATAGACTGACGCAACTCTGAAAAACCACTTACGACTGGTAAAGTTTAAAAGTTTAATATAAAACTAAAGTCAAATGTAAATACAATCCTCTCAAGATAAGATTCAACAAGTATACAGGAACTAAAAGGAACATAAATTCTCTAAAGAATCTCAGTCCACACAAGAAAACGATTAAAACCAATTCAAGAATTCAACAAATTGAATAACATAGACACAAAATGAATATGATGCGTCATTTACAGAAAGTGAATAAACAAGTTAAATCTGTCCCTACTCTATGCTAGATGACATCCCTACTAGCAAGTCCTTTTACCTAAAAAGGTGTCAGCAGTTTGACTTCCAAAGAAGTTCAAACTCTCTCAATCTCTGATGGAAACCTATGTCGAGAAGCAGTACCCTTTCTGCCTACCCATCCGCTCTCTAAGGGTCCTCGGCCTACTGCTCTCCTTCTGCTCTCACTCCTCTGTTCCTTCTGTTGCGTTCTCTCTGCTCTGACTTCTTCTCCCCGGGGTGCTGTCCCTAAATACAAAATCACAGTATGGGTGGAACGCCCCTTTGAGACGCCCACCACGTACACATTTCACATAGTCCCTCTTCTGGGTTTTTCCATAGCTTCATCTCTTCGCGTCGTCTGTTAAGTTGACCTTGCTTCTTAGGCGCCATCTTCGTCATCATGCTGGTAACCTCATGACATTCCAGTTGACACTTTCAGAGCAAAGTGAGCTCTATTCATTACAGATGTGATTGTAACCTCTTTTGGTCCTGTGAACAGTCACTTCTAAACAAGACCCCAAATTCCAAGCGTCCCTTATCTCACTTAAGCCATAAACTTCGTCCAGCATTGTCACTTTAATTTAACAAGACCTTTGACTCTTGGCTCGCACGTACAGATCAAAGCTATCCCCCTCTTCCTGAGAGGCCACTAAATTATATGCAGTGGACTACACTCTTGCGAACCCTTGGTCCGTTAGGTTAAAATCACATATGAACACACTATTCTAAAATTCCTACAAACTCTTCTACACAGTATGACTTTTTAACACACATATATATAATCGAATTAGTAACTTATTCATTATAATCGAATCCTTGTTACATAAAATACAATGTTATACTCTCGTTCCTACACAGTGCTATATAGTCTGCACATTTCTTCACTTTACATTGCACCGCTTTCTCCGTTCAATAATTACATACGTTCATGAACTCTGTTTAGCACGTTCTACTGTTCTTAAGCATTTACACATTTCTATATTAGCCCAACCTATGTATACGGGCCTTTCTAATTCTAATGCACATTCTAGAATAAAGACAGATACATTTCTTATTACTAAGTTACATGTGCTTCAACATGAGAATGGGACCCCCTCTATTGTTACTGTGATGGTCGGGGAAAGAGAGGAAAGGCAAAGCATTGACAAATAATCTATATTCCCCCTTGACCTTTATAATTTCAATGGAATGTATCCAACATTTTAGTTTTTGTATTTTAACACATAAGGGCAAACATCAAGAGAAAAAAAAATTTTTGGGGGGAACTTTATAATTTTATTATTTTTTTCTTTTTCGTTCTATTTCTTAGTACAAAAGTTTTCTCATTTATCAATGTATTACATCAATTTATATGATTTTCAAAAACCACATAGTATAAAACACATCATATTATAACATCATCAATAAAAGACTATTCCATGCAGAGAAAACGATATACAAAACAATAAACATTCTTACAAACACATACACCCCTTTCTTATCATACATACTGCATTCATTCTTGATTCTGCGTCTGAGGGATCGCAGATGAAAGTGCAAATTAATACGCAAGGTCGACGCGTTTCGGCAGTGTAGAACCGCCTTTCCTCAGGACCTGTCTTGCAGAATATTCACGTATTCACAAACAATATTTTATAGCCCCTGCATGGTTGGGTATCTGTAACGATAAATGACATACATTTGTTTCATCTCTCTTTTTTTACATTGTTTTCATCAATTTCGTTGCCCTATGTGTAACCAAGAAAACACTATTCATTTACATATGTTATACTTTATTAACTTGTCTCTCTCTTGTGGTTGAACTTGGCCTGAGCAATGCTGTGGCATAACCGCGACTCTCATAGCAAACAACAAAACCCTAACCTTATCAATTGTTATAAGGTTCTGTATCTATGAACATGGTTACAATTACAGGGTAAATTCTATACTTGTTGTTAGAGAAGACTTATTGGTTGGAAGTTCTCACATGTCCATAATTTATACTGAATAGCAGAACGACAGTATTATCAATATAAGCATAGGGTGACATAAACTTCTATATATGACTGCGTCTTAGTCTAGTTTAAGACTTTCTAAAGTTCGAACAATTATTTCTACAAGGCAGCTTGAGAATGTTATCACTAAGAGAAAGAAGACAATCATAGGTTTAGTAGATGGTGTACCTTCTCTTCTGGAGAAAGGATTCCTATCAAGCTTCAAGCATAGACTTCAGGGTTTATTTTTGTGTTGCTACCTGTATCAAAGTGAGAACGGAGTCTATCACTTTCCTGAGATGTAACATTCTAATAGAGGGGTTTTACCAAGTAGTTATATACCAATTGCTTACCAAAATTGTCAGGTATAGATTTTTGAAGGTTGTTGGTTCTAAGGGTCGTTATGTTCATTTATAAAAACCGTTGTTTATCTGCAGAAACCCAAGAGAAAAAGGGGGGAGCAAAGCCCTGTCTTATTGATATTGAGTATGAACAGGAAGTATTTCTGTTATATATTGATGTTGCCACTATGTTACTGACCTTATGTCCAAGATGCCTGAGGTTCAGAGTAGCTAGCAACTCTATCCGTAGTTTTTTTAAAAAAACGAGTGATGATTGTGTACTTGTAGTTTAGGACCGCAGTATATCTGCAGAGGTTTAGAAATAAAACACATGGACCCAGGCTTACTAACGTTTTGCATAGCATAATTCCCAGGCTTGTGATTAGATGTGTCGAGTTTTCAGAACTGACCTTGTTTGTAGGAATTGTAAATCAAAGTGTCTACTGACGGCGGTAAATAAACTCAACCTAATGCGGCACTGAGTCTTTCGAAATTCGATCCCCAGAAAGCATAGGTGGGATGCTCTGAAAGTAAAATAGAAAAATCCTCATCAGAACCACTCTCTAGTGTTCCCTCGTCTTTTAAAATTGCACTCGCGCTGTACTTACTTCTATTCCTCTCTCGTTTGGACAGGCATCTCCCTCAGAACGATCCCGCACTCGCGCTGCTCAGGAAGCTTGACAAGTTGTTGTTTAGTCAGTTTCATTTATACGTGGTTTTCGCGCCACGGCGGCAGTCACCTGGTTGGAGCCCTGGCAACCAATACACAGCGGTGTCAAACGGAGTGTTTACATCGCTCTATGGTAACACGGACTACGTCATAGGGGGTGCCTGGAGCGCGATCACGTGATTAGGGTAACGCGGCGGCCATTACTGAATGGTGTTATTGATACCTAATTTGCGTGATATATACAGAGTATTCTATTACTGTTTTCTAATTGTAGTTCAGGTAATGATTTCTATAAATACGGGTTATTTAGGAAATTTATTGAGTAACATACCAGGAAATGTTCTCATTTAGGCCCCTTTTGACACTATCGAAATAAAAAATCCAAAAGCATTCCCGTTTTTTCCTGGTTATCTCCGGTGATTCCCCTTTCCTACATTGAATTTTCTCAAGTATACACCACTTAAGTTCTGACTCATTGTGGTTACGGTCTATACAATGTTGTGTCAGAGGTGATGTCAGCTTGTTTGTTCGCACTGATGATTTGTGCTCGCTAAATCTTAGCCTGAATTCGCGTCCAGTCTCGCCTATGTATGGCAAACCACAGGGGCATACAATATAATAGACGATGTTTTTGCTGCGACAATTTGTAAATGATCTTAGAGTGATCATTTTGTCATTGTGAGACAGATTGTTGCCTGTAATTGCAGCATCACACGCATGACAATTACCACATCTGTGGTTGCCTCGAATCGTATCTTGAAGGCAGGGCGATGTATATCGTTTTCTCTGCATGGAATAGTCTTTTATTGATGATGTTATAATATGATGTGTTTTTTGAAAATCATATAAATTGATGTAATACATTGATAAATGAGAAAACTTTTGTACTAAGAAATAGAACGAAAAAGAAAAAAACAATAAAATTATAAAGTTCCCCAAAAAAAAAAATGTTTTTTCTCTTGATGTTTGCCCTTATGTGTTAAAATACAAAAACTAAAATGTTGGATACATTCCATTGAAATTATAAAGGTCAAGGGGGAATATAGATTATTTGTCAATGCTAAGTTACATGTGCTAACTTCATGCTATAAGCTTCTAATTTCACGTTACAAGTTCTAAATATGCTACAATCTTGTAAATATGGTACGGATATATGTTTCATTCAAATTGCGCTCTCTCAGTTCCCCCCTTTGATGACCTCTAGGGGTCATCACAAACACCTCAATTTGAATGTCACTTTACACAGAACTAGTTACAAGGTTCCCTCTTTTTATCGTCTCGAGAGCTCTTAAACTTCTATACTGCTGATCTTGCAAAGCAGCTAATCTCCTTTCTTGCTCTCTCATGGACCTTTGTAACCGGTTTGACTTATACCATTTGTACAGTCTCACTAAACCCAACAGTGTGATTATGCAAATCAATATTATTAAGACAGGTTTCAAAATGTACCAAACAACACTTTTACCAAGGTTGGTAAACCAACTTCCAACCTTTCCCATTCCATGACCTACTTTCTCCCAAACATTTACTTTTGTTAAATCTTCGATTTCTTGATGTATCTCTGTAATGTTCCGTATAACCTTCTCAAGTGGTTTTGAATTGTCTGGAATATAAGTACAACATTCCTGGACCTTCAAAGCCTTGCAAACTCCGCCCTCTTTCGCTAGCAGAACATCTAAAGCAAGACGGTTTTGAAGAACCATTGCCCTAATCGACTGCATCTCTCCTTCTACTAGCATCAATGACCTTGCAGTACTTGCAGACAATCTATCCACAACTGTAGCTAGTCTCCTGATCTTAACATCATTAAGTATTAAACCTAAAAGAGGAAACATTGCTCCAAATATGTCTCCAACTACTTCAGCATCTCCTACTTCCCTTTTCACCTTTGTTGAAGCCTTTCCTTCTATTATCTCTAAATCCTTTGCATGATATATTTTGGGGAAGACAATTGCCAAATAACACGAACCATACCAATTGTCAGGCAATTTTACATAGGTATTTCTTCCACACACAAAATATACATTAGGAATCGCTTGCATCCCTTTCATGAAATCCTTCGTATAATACTCTAACCGAAAAGCATGTTCGCAATTAACTTCACCTACAAATACACTCTCATAATATGTCTTGCTTCGAGTTAAGCATAACTTTCCTTTCTGCGTTCTATCCAAAGCTATTGGACCATTACTACCCTTCCTTTTGTGTGCTTTTTCCTCTTCGGTCCAATCAGTTTTCCACTGTCCTGACATTTTTAGAATCTTCTGCCTCCTGTACCGGTCATCTACCTGTCCAATAAACTTCTTCTCAACCTCTGACACTTTGCAAGTCAGATTATTTCGGCGTGCATATGAAGTATCTAATGTATCCCAAGGAAGAAAGAATTTTGCTAATCTATCTTCCTTTTTGTGATAGTCCCACTTATTCATTTGTTTATAATTCGGGACTTCAGGCAGTACCGAATCATAATTTGAAAAGTAGTACTCAAACCCTTCTCTACCATAAAATATACTAAGCAATAAACTACATGTTATCCCATATGTCAGTGGGAGGTGATGATATCTGATGCCTTCATCTACAGAAGCCGGCAATTGCATGCAAACATAACAATCTTTGGCCTCCATGGCATCAATATATTCGTATAATAGCTTGGCATATGCATTTGATCTAAAATTTCCCTGCGACTCGTCTACGTGTAACCTACGAGCTTCATCTGCCAGCAACGCCTTTTCACGAATTACATTGCTCTCCTCCTTCTTCCCAACAAGAGCAGGTTTCAAAGTCGTTACAGGCTTTACATCTGTTGTCTCCTTTACGCTTGTATGTCCTACTATGTATGATATGGTAACTACTGTAATGATAAGAGAAATTACTACTGCTATTAGTGTACCTATTATGCATTTGACCTTTCGGTTTGGGTTGCCATTCTCCATGTCATCAAACAACGTGGCTCCTTTCTTTTTCGAGGAAAAGTTTTCTCTTTCAGGTCTTTACTTGCTTTATTTGATTTCTCAGTCTGTGAAGCACTCTTAACCAACAAAAGTCTCTTTTTCACAACAATGTCCTTTTACTTCAGCCACAGACAACCCTAACCTTCTCCGTCCTCTAAATGTAATCCCTAATTTGATTCTTCTTTCCACTCGGCGCTAGGTTATCTTCTTCTTTATAGCTTAATTATAAAAAGTCTCTATGCATCTACAACAATTCTCGTAAAGATCAGTAACTCCTCAGACTCGATTCCAGGAGTCAACATCCATATTTCCACTGTCACAATTTGATCGAGATTGGTCACCTGCACTTCTCTCACTCTCACTCTCCCAGATCTCTGTCTCCAGGACATCTGCTAGATAAGTCCATTCTGGGGTGGCGTATCTTCTGCAGGGCACACGTACCCTTCTTGATCTTCTCGGACTCTCAGAGACTGAGTCCGTAGCTCCTTCGTCTAGATCTGAATCTTCAGAGATCGGGACAAGGGTTCTCTCTGAATTTGCTCTCAAGGTTGACCTTCTCCTTCTTTCCGGCCAACTAGCTTCTCCATTCCTTGTCCTCCTGCTCCTTGTTCTTGGACTCGTCTCTTGATCACTTACAGCTTGTTCGGTATCTGACTCGAACTCCCAGCTGTTTTCTTCTTCTGAGGCAACTTCGGTCTCACTGG
The DNA here is from genome assembly GCF_964263255.1 of Lissotriton vulgaris. Classification (NCBI taxonomy): domain Eukaryota; kingdom Metazoa; phylum Chordata; class Amphibia; order Caudata; family Salamandridae; genus Lissotriton; species Lissotriton vulgaris. The sequence continues at coordinate 502,493,080 of NC_141687.1, read as the reverse complement.
TGTCCTGACCGTCATCAGCCTGTTCCGACACAGGCTCAGCCTCTTCGATTATCACTACAGCTCGACTTTCCCTCTCTGTGGCTTCTCCGCTTCCCGCTGGATTTTCATCCGAGAGAAGAGCTGTTTCTTCCAGAGGTACTGGAACTCTTCGGGTGTGTGAGGCGTGTATCCAGTTGGGCAAGCCTCCACACTTTACTGCAGTGTTCGTAACTAGTATGACTTGGAATGGTCCACGCCAACGCACATCTAGACAGTTCTTCCTGACATGCTTCTTCACCAGGACCCAGTCCCCCGGACACAGGTCATGGCACAAGTCTTGTGCTGATGGAACCTCTGCAGCCTGGACCTGGAGGGACACAGAATGAATGGCATCAGATAGTCCCTTGCAGTAGTCCAAGATCAAATCGTCTGTGATGTTCAACAATGCTGCAGTCGGAACCGATGGCAGTCTCATAGCTCTCCCCATTAGCACCTCGTGTGGAGAGAGACCTGTCCTTCTATCAGGTGTGCTACGTATGCTCATAAGGACCAATGGAAGTGCATCAGGCCAACTCAGGGATGTCGATGAACAAACCTTGGCGAGTCTGGATTTTATTGTGCTGTTGATTTGTTCTACAATCCCCGAAGCTTCTGGTCGATAACTACAGTGGAGCTTCTGGTCGATACTTAAGGCTGAACATAGCATCTTCACTATTTCGCTGTTGAAGTGAGTTCCTCTGTCCGATTCCAAAGAGGCTGGCACCCCAAACCTCGGTATCAACTCTCTAAGCAACAATTTTGCTACTGTAAGTGTATCGCACCTACGTGTAGGGTAAGCTTCAACCCATCTGGAAAATATACAGACAATCACTAAGACGTATCTGAGTCGATTGCACTTGGGCATTTCAATAAAATCCAGCTGCATTCTATTGAAAGGCCCCCCAGACCTCCCTATGTGACTCAATGTGACTGGTGTTCTTTTTCCTACGTTTAGTTGCTGACAGATAGCACAACGCTGACATACTGCTTCTGCCGCTACTCTAAACTTCGGATTGTACCACGTTTGTCTGAATACTCTCACCATGGCATCTCTACCTATGTGTGCTGGTCCATGCAATCTCCTTGCCATTGGACTAACAAGTTCGTTTGGTAAAACTGCTCTCCCATCTGCAGAAATCCAAAAATTCATCTCACTTTTGGTACAACCAGCTGTTTCCCATGCCTTTTTCTCAAAATCTGGTGCATTTTCCTGGACACACTTCAATTCATCCCACGTATCTACAGTGTCTAACAGCATAGTCAAATAAGTTCTTTCTTGTATTCCCCCCACTTCTACCTTGGTGTGAGAATACCCCTGTTCCGCACAGTAACGTGCGACCTCATCTGCGTATCGATTACCTTGCGACACAAAATCTGTATTCTTTGTGTGCGCGGCACATTTGACAACCGCTATAGCTTCTGGACCTTGTAATGCTTCTAACAATAATCTCACGAATTCTCCGTTCCTAATAGGAGAACCCGAGGAGGTCATGTAACCTCTTTGAGACCACAACTGCCCATAGTCGTGAACTACCCCGAAACCATACTGGCTATCGGTGTATATGGTGACTCGAATTTTGTTGCCTGCCAAACAGGCACGGGTCAAAGCAATGATTTCAGCTACCTGAGCGGAGTGTACTCCTTCCAGGCAGGCGGCTTCCACCACTCCGGTGATAGTACAAACTGCATATGCTGCTCTCAGCTGACCGATATCGTCTCTTACGCATGAACCATCAACAAAGAATATTTCATCAGGGTCAGTCAATGGCTCATCTACGATATCTGGTCTTGGTTTGGTGCATAGTTCAGTCACATCAAGGCAGTCATGATCTGTACAAATTTCATCATCAATATCATTAGGAAGTGGCATCAAAGTAGCAGGATTCAAGACAGAGCATCTTTTTAGGGTCACATTCTCAGCAGCCAATATGACTTGCTCATAGCGTGTGAGCCTGCTATTCGTCAAATGCTGAGTCTTGGTCCTGGTCATTAACAATTCCACAGAATGCGGTACGTACACCACTAACTGATGTCCCATCACCACATTTTCACACCTTTCAATGCTGACACCCGTTGCAGCAACGGATTTGAGACATCCGGGCAACGCTGCGGCTACTGGATCTAAGGTAGCCGAAAAGTATGCAACTGGTCTACGGGCATTTCCGTGTATCTGGGCCAAAACTGCTAAAGCACAACCTTCCCTTTCACAGCAGTAAAGCAAGAATGGTTTTTCGTAATCAGGCATTCCCAAAGCCGGGGCACGACACAAGTCCTCCCTCAGCTGCAAAAATGCCATCAAACAATCTTTGTCCCATGGTACCGGATCACTCACCCCCTTGTGCGTCAGTTTTTGTAAAGGTTTTGCCTTCAGTGAAAAGTTGGCTATCCACTGCCGACAATAACCAACCATGCCTAGAAACATCCTGACTTCTCTTTGTGTTTTAGGCGCGTTCATTTTCATGATCGCCTCTATTCTGTCTGGAGACACCTTCCGTTTTCCCTTTTCAATCCTATGGCCCAAGTATTGCACTTCGGTCAGACAATACTGCAATTTACTTGGAGACACCTTGTGTCCGTTCTCGGCCAAGTGATTTAGCAGGGTGATGGTGTCTACTTTGCAAGCTTCCTCAGTTTCTGACGCCACAAGTAGGTCGTCTATGTACTGGACCAGAACCGAGTTCATGGGCAGTACTAGACTTTCAAGATTTTTCTTCAGCAGCTGGTTAAAAATCGATGGGCTTTCTGTATACCCCTGGGGAATACGACACCATGTTAAAACGCGATTTTCCAGCTTAAAAGCGAACAGATACTGGCTGTCCTCATCTAAGGGTATTGAAAAGAAAGGCTGACACAAGTCTATCACGGTGAACCATTCAGCTTGGAACGGTATCTGAAACAATATCACTGATGGATTCGGTACCACTGGACAACATGAAACAACGATATTATTAATCTTTCGAAGGTCCTGCACTATTCTGTATTTCCCACTAGGCTTCTGCAAACCCATAATCGGGGAGTTACATGGACTTCCCACGATCTCCTTCAGTATTCCCTGTTTAATCATGGATTCGATCACAGGCTTTATTCCTGCAATTGTCTCCGGTGTCAACTTATATTGTGGTGTTCTTGGATACTCGGCATTGGGTTTTACCATGATCTTTACCGGTTCTACCCCTTTAATCAGACCTATTTCCTCTCCAGTAAAGTCCTGTGGAAGCTCCTCCACCGTTAGGGTAGGATATAGTTCCACGCATCCCTGCGAGTTTACAACCTTAAAATCGGCATCATCATCGTTAGTCTGCACTTCTACTCCTTCAGGTGTGCAATATATTGTGCAATTTAATTTACACAACAAATCACTTCCTAGCAGACACACAGGGCTAGAATCACAAATCACAAACTGATGTTCATCACTGTACTTCCCTATCTTCACTGACACTGGTTCTGTCAGTGGATTCGTCATTCTCCTATTTGCGACTCCTACCACCTGAATCGTCTCTCCCGACATTGGCAGACCTGGGACTACCGCCAATCTCAAAGTGGATCGAGTGGCCCCCGTATCCACCAAAAAGGTCATAGGGCATCCAGCCACTTCAGCCTCTACGTATGGTCCTCTCTGGTCTACCTCCAGGGCTGCTCCTAGAGTACAGTCTTCTTCCCTATTCACTCGTTGTCCCGTAAGGGGATCAACGTAGTAGCATTCTTCTCCTCCTACAAACAGTGGCAGTTGTCTATAGGTTTTTCCTCCATTTGCAATGCGAGGCGGTTGAGGGAACTGAGCTCGAGGGGTCTGATTCCCCCCTTTGATAAACTTTCCCTTCGGAACCACGGTTCCCTTTACCAGGCTGTTCTGAACCTCATCCTCCTCCTGTTCTATTTCCCCCGTCTCGACATTATAGGGACACTCGCGTCTCCAATGTCCCACTTCGTTACACTGATGGCACCTCGTTGTCTTTTTCAGCGCCGCGATATCTACTCTAGGTCTCGGTTTTTCTTCCTCATCTCTGCTTTGATTATTCTGTTTCTTCCCTAGGGTTCCTGTTCCCTGTTGCCGCTGTCCACCCTTTCCAGCTGACTGCATCTGCACCAACATCAGCTTCTCCTTAAGTTTCTTTGCTTTCGAATCTATTTCATCGCTACAGTACCTCGCATACCTCAGGATCTCATCTAAAGGTTTGTTTTGCCAACAAATCAAATGCTGTTGAATCATTAAGCTTATGTCTGATCTCTATCCCAGGACGAACTTCGACACGAACTGTCCTATGTCTTTAGGATCCATCACATCCAATCCACTGTACTGTTTGAATGCTTTCAGCAATCTCTCATAGAACTCGTGAACGGTCTCTTTAGGTTCCTGAGTTGTTCGATCTATCTTAACCCAGTCTATGTCCTGCAACGGCACCTTCTCTTTTAACCACGCAATTACCCTCTCGTACTTTTCCATGACTCTCTCTGATGGACCATTCGTCCGGGCATCCCTATCTGGTTCACAAATGGGCCATTCGACACTAAGCTTACATGCCGTCCACAAATCTCCAGGTACTACAATGTCAAACAGGGTGTTCAAGTCGACCCACAGCACCTTAGAGATCTTCACGAACCTCTCTACTTGTTTGTACCACTCGACGGGGTTCTCCCTTAACTTTGGGAAAGAATTGGTAAATGCCGCTAGATCCCCCCTACTCCAGGGCACATGCATGTAGTTTCCGTTCGCGATCTCTCGCAAAGGGAAAGCTTCCATTCGCATTAGCCCTCCCTCCGGGGACCCCGCAAGTGTACTCCTTCTGACAGATCCCCTCTTGGACCATCTTTCCTCCCATTTATCCAAATTCCTCCACAATCTGATACTCAAGATCAGTTCCTTTATGTGTACTTTCAGTCCAATCGTCCTACGCTCATCTAGATCCTGATCCGTGCAGTTTAACCTATGGTTGCCCTGTAAAGCTTTAGTTCGTGATAAGTCTATCATATACCTGTCTGCCAACTCAGATAATTTTTCATGAACTGACCTCGCTTTCCGAGTAACATCCTTAGATATAAACAGTATTTCATCCTGTTCATACAGATCGATCCTTTCCATTGGCAATGTGCCGTCTATTATTTCATCCAAATCTGACTTCAAACTGGTTACATCGAGCCGTTTTGCTTTTATCTCAGCTCTCAGTACCTCACTCCTAGGTGGTTCGTTTACATCCCTCTCACCCCCACTACGAGTCCTACGTCTGGGCACAGGTGAGTTATGAGGAGTCCTCCTTGTTTCTCTTTGTTCCCACCTCTCTAGGTCCCAAGCTTTTCCATCTTCCCTAGGGGTATGGTGGAACAATGTTCTATTCCCCATTACTGCATTCTGTCTTTTCAGCTCGGCCTCTCTAGATGCGAGATAGGATCCTCCGTTCGGTTCTAAATCACTGCTATTCCCTTGCTGTCTGGTGTCACTCAATAAATGGAAAGGTCCTTCACGGCCCTCCATGTTCCCGCGATCCCGTCCGTGATCACCGGATGCATGGCGAGACCCTTCGCGACTCTCCATATTCTCGTGACTCCAATGTCGCACATTTTCGTCCGGGGCATGGTGAGTGCACCTGAAACTATTTCGGTACTCCTGTGTCTTTCGTTCTCCCTCACTAAGGATGGGGCGAGGCATCCCCCCACATCCTGTACTCTTGTCTTCACACAATTGTCTATTGCCACCGATGGTATGGCAAGTATCTCCTTTGCTTCCTTGACTCCCTCCCTCCCACTCCGGGCTGCTTTCGTCAGCTCCGCAGTGAGAGAGGATCCTGTTATCTTGATCTCTCCATTCTGTTTCTGTTTCTATTCTTTTATTCTGAGTTTCTACGGCAGCATCCCATTCTTTCAAGTACTCTCTTAACTCCTTAAAGGATTTTGGTTTTGGTCCCCTCAGATCCATCTGTCCTCTCTGACCCCCCTGTTCTATCCCGGGATCCGTTACTGGACCCAATGGGGTACTCCGATTCCTTGGTCCTAGCAACTGCCTTTGGGAATTGATCGTATTATTCCTACTTTCCATCTCTGCCCTTTCCCTGTCCCACCGTGCCTGTTCCTCCTGTTGGGCTCCCTCCGGGTTGTAGATTGACACTATAGGACCTATGGTAACAGGTACTTGTAGAGCATCTGGCAGTTGTTACGACCTTGCGCACTCCGTTTCTGGCACCTTCTGGACCACGAATCTTCCTACTACTCTTTGTACGGGACTAGATTGAGATACTTCCTCACCTTTCTTGGGATCCCACTCTGTTACTGGGAGCGGTTTATATTCCCCCCACCTAGCCCCGTCCCCTTGCTGTAGTTCGGGACTTTCGGCTTCTCTATTGTACGGAGGTGGTCTGTCCATTAATAGCCTCTCTATCAGACCATCATCCGACTCGCTGTCCTCGTCTTCTTCTAGAGGCTTTTTTCCTCCCGTAGCCTCTAGCATTGGGTACAGTTTGTCTGCTTCTATTTTTTGCACCCTCCACTTTTTAGCTTCATCATCCCATTTAGCATCCTGCACTGCTTTTACCGATCGTCTCACTCTTTCTTGGCGTCTATTCAAGCTCCTGTCGTGTGCCGCCCTGAACCATGCACTAAGGGCTTCGAACTGTGTTGGCCTCGGTAGAGGTCTCGTTGCTAGCATTACCGCTTTCAGTTGATTCAATACTTCTAACCTAAACGTCCCGTATCTCGGAAACGTCAGTTCCTCATTTCCTTCTGTTAGCCTACTCCACTCGGATATCCATAGTATTGAGTGTAACCCTACATTCACAGCCATATAATAAGCTGGTGTGCCTTCTGGTGGGGCTTCTTCCCCTGCATACAAGTTTCCTCTATCTCTCTTAAAGATCTCCCTTAAACGCTTAAAACACTTCATTTTCAAAAATCTACGATTTTCCTTATTTCTCTTCCTTATTGACTTCTCGCTGACAAACCACCAATTCCTGCGCGGCTCTCGCTGACCAGCCTATCCCAGCGCGACTCTACGCTAACCAGCCAATCCCAGCGCGGCTCTACGCTGACGTCACTCGTCCCCTCTGCAGCAGTTCCCCTCCTTTCTCAGCTCGTCTCGTGGTCTTGCATGCGTTTCATTCATACACCGAAAAATGACTACTTCCGACCAAGCGATCACTTTTCTTGACTGTACGTCCACAATCTAACTGTAATTGTCACCTCAACTGACGAGACGTCTTTCCTCTCACGTTCAGACGCTCGCTTTATCTGATAGGTTACTTACACACAGTAAACGTCCGACCAGCGTCCGTTACTCATACACTCACTCAGACATTCCCCCTATCACGGTCCTGCGGGCGATCAATGGTACCTCATGACCCCCTTTACAACGGTAGACAATTACTCTGGGTGTTCGATACACCCGAACCACTTAAGCCCTTCTCTGGACTTAAGATTTTATCCGGTTGCGCGCGCTCACAACCTTCCCACAATCACACTACAGGCATTCAACTCCGCTTGACATTACAACACAGGTACAACACAAAACACCGCAATCTGGCAACGCATGACCCTTATACTCACTCTCGACCGACTCTGCTGCTTTTCTCTCTCGCACCGTCAGCACCTTCTTCGGCAGGGATTCTTCTTCTGGTCGTCGATGACTAGGGACCTTGGGGTAATCTAGACCTGACATAGGTTGCCTTCCTCAAGAAGCCAACCATCTTTCTCTGCTACCAACTGCGGGGAATGAGATTTTGATATCTTTTCTGATTACCTAGATACCTATCTCATTCATCCAATTTTGGATCGATTATTGACTGTCATTGAGTAAAAGGCAAACCCACATAAGTTAAATCAACCCCATAGACTGACGCAACTCTGAAAAACCACTTACGACTGGTAAAGTTTAAAAGTTTAATATAAAACTAAAGTCAAATGTAAATACAATCCTCTCAAGATAAGATTCAACAAGTATACAGGAACTAAAAGGAACATAAATTCTCTAAAGAATCTCAGTCCACACAAGAAAACGATTAAAACCAATTCTAGAATTCAACAAATTGAATAACATAGACACAAAATGAATATGATGCGTCATTTACAGAAAGTGAATAAACAAGTTAAATCTGTCCCTACTCTATGCTAGATGACATCCCTACTAGCAAGTCCTTTTACCTAAAAAGGTGTCAGCAGTTTGACTTCCAAAGAAGTTCAAACTCTCTCAATCTCTGATGGAAACCTATGTCGAGAAGCAGTACCCTTTCTGCCTACCCATCCGCTCTCTAAGGGTCCTCGGCCTACTGCTCTCCTTCTGCTCTCACTCCTCTGTTCCTTCTGTTGCGTTCTCTCTGCTCTGACTTCTTCTCCCCGGGGTGCTGTCCCTAAATACAAAATCACAGTATGGGTGGATTGCCCCTTTGAGACGCCCACCACGTACACATTTCACATAGTCCCTCTTCTGGGTTTTTCCATAGCTTCATCTCTTCGCGTCGTCTGTTAAGTTGACCTTGCTTCTTAGGCGCCATCTTCGTCATCATGCTGGTAACCTCATGACATTCCAGTTGACACTTTCAGAGCAAAGTCTATCACCTCAACAGAGCTCTATTCATTACAGATGTGATTGTAACCTCTTTTGGTCCTGTGAACAGTCACTTCTAAACAAGACCCCAAATTCCAAGCGTCCCTTATCTCACTTAAGCCATAAACTTCGTCCAGCATTGTCACTTTAATTTAACAAGACCTTTGACTCTTGGCTCGCACGTACAGATCAAAGCTATCCCCCTCTTCCTGAGAGGCCACTAAATTATATGCAGTGGACTACACTCTTGCGAACCCTTGGTCCGTTAGGTTAAAATCACATATGAACACACTATTCTAAAATTCCTACAAACTCTTCTACACAGTATGACTTTTAACACACATATATATAATCGAATTAGTAACTTATTCATTATAATCGAATCCTTGTTACATAAAATACAATGTTATACTCTCGTTCCTACACAGTGCTATATAGTCTGCACATTTCTTCACTTTACATTGCACCGCTTTCTCCGTTCAATAATTACATACGTTCATGAACTCTGTTTAGCACGTTCTACTGTTCTTAAGCATTTACACATTTCTATATTAGCCCAACCAATGTATACGGGCCTTTCTAATTCTAATGCACATTCTAGAATAAAGACAGATACATTTCTTATTACTAAGTTACATGTGCTAACTTCATGCTATAAGCTTCTAATTTCACGTTACAAGTTCTAAATATGCTACAATCTTGTAAATATGGTACGGATATATGTTTCATTCAAATTGCGCTCTCTCAATTGCTTCTGAAACTTGCCATCTCCATCCAACGTTTGTTATACTGCCAAACCCCACTGAGCACCATAAACTGGATTATATTAATACCTATGAATTATCTCTAACAGCGGAAGTGCACTGTTGTTTAGTGCTAAAGATTATAAAACACCAAAACAAGTACATTTAAAGCTTGGATTTCAGGTCATATTGTAAGCGCTGCGCATATTCATTCTATAATCTGCCCTCACTGCTTCTCCCAATTTGAAGGTAATAAACTGCTTGGATGCTTTGGGGTCGCATACATTAAAAGAGAACAACAGAGTGAAGAACTAACAAATCCCCTCTTTTCTTTATTAAATGCAGTTTAATATGCCCTTCTTAAACTTCGTTGTAGGTGCTAGGAAGGTGTGGGCTCATAGAAGGTAACTGGCCTGACAAGCAACAAATGAGGACCGGAGTTTGTTGCCTTCTGGGCTGTCTTTGTGTACAATTAATGAAGTCGCAAAAGATGAGCATGGTGGGGTGGGGAGGAAAATCCCTGTGTTCAAGCTGCATTCCTCCAGTTCTTTAAACAGACCGGTACTGTCCGAGAGAGAGTACCTGCACACTTCTCAAGAGAGACATAATAAGTTTATTGACAGAAATTCATCAAACATCAATACTTCATGCAATTATACATTTGAAAGCACAGCAGATATAAGGAACTGGTTCATATAAGCCATGAGAAAATGTAAGAAGAAGAAAGGAAAAAAGACTTAAAATACTACGAGTAAGCAATTGTATAAAATATCAGGAATAATACATTAAACAATGTGTGATCAAGAATAAGGAAGTCAAGGATGTTGAGCAACTTCTTGTACCAGAGGGGTAGGAGCGAAGTATCTTTTTGCACTTTTATCTAAAAACTGTGTAACAGGAGACCATAGTTGTGATCGCTTCCCAGCAAGAGATATAGACTATACAAATGTTGTGTTCAACCTATGATTATAACAGACAGCCTACCAGCAGGCCAAATGAGATAATTAAGAAGATATTTGTGCATGAAAAAAGCATTGAAAAATAATATTATTATGAGATCATACTTGTTTCCAAAATGTAAGCACAAATGGATCTGTAAATAATAAATGTTTCGGATCAGCTTGTTTGAGGGAACATGACCAACTAGTATCAGGAGTTTCAGCATGTATTTTGTGTAAGGTCATAGGTGTCAATAAAAGCCTGTTGCAAATAAAGAAAAGAGTTTGTGTAGTATTTGCTGCCCTAGAAGTTTTCCTAATTTATGTCCAAATCCTGTGCCATAATGTAATGGGCCAGCTTATGTTTAAATCTGCTCACCAAGAGAATTCTATCTTTGTTGTGTCTCTATCAGTGGAAAAAATTGTCAAATGGGAATACATAATAGATGCTTATTGATTTATATGAAGACAATTGTACCACGTAGCATCATTCAGAGCTTCAAATTGAGCTCATTCCTCCAGTATTGCAGATCGTAGAAATGAAAACATTTGTTAAAAAGAAAGGGGTAGTTGAAAAAGAGTACTTGCTTGTGAGAAATGTGTCATGTGCAAATAGTTTATGTACCCGAAGATGACCTTTATTTCTCCAAGTTTTCTAATAAACATGTTTACTTTTAATTGGTATAAATGTATTACGGTAAATGGTGGAATTAAGAAAGGAGTCAAGATTGTTTGGAATAGATTGTAGAGTGGAGTTTAATAACTTGCAAGAATACTTGAGAACTGATGTGGATAACTTTTGTGGTTTGCATGAAAGATAAATGTCCTGAAATGAAAAATGTGAAAAGAACAACTTTTCCAGGTCTACCCAAAGTGGTGAATCTAATGGTGAGTCAGAGATTCATTGAGATAATTGTCTTAATTGGAACACCTTATGATATGTAGGGAAATCAGGGAAATTTTCGCAACATTCCAATTTTGGGCATGACAGTTTTATGAGTGACATTCTAGACATATTTATCTTCCATAAGAAAGATTCAAGGATGGAAATAATATTATGAAATAACTTAACTCCAATAGTTACAGGAATATTGGATATAGTATAAAGGATAACAGGGGTCAACATCATCTTGATGGTGTCTAAACGACCCCACCAGGAAAGATAAAGTAGATGCCATTTCGATGTGAGTGCAGATAATTTAAATAAACATTTATCCAGATTCAGAGTAATTGATATCCTAATAGCGGGAGTGAACCATAGGCCGAGGTATTTAGTATGTTGAGGATTCCATGTAAATTTAGAAATTGAGAAATTCTCTTTAAAAGGTGAAATCTCCCACTTTCCATTACTTAGTCTATAATCAGATACTTTATTTTAGCATTCGACTTCTCTCAAAAATGCAGGCTGTGGATGTGATAAAACCAAAAGTACATCATCTGCATAAGCTGTTAGTTTATTGTGTTGAGAATTAGATGTATATCCAGTTATGGAGTGATTTTGACGTATTTTAGATAAAAAAAGGTTCTAATGCTAAGCTGAATAGAAATGGGGATGGGATAGAAAGTAGGGGACCCCTACTAAGTTTTAAAGGTTCAACATGTTATATATATATATGTGCCCACTACTGTAATTATCTTTATTTTCTGTACATTTGACTGTCACTTATGCTTTAAATTATAGTGCCAAAGACGGATTACCTGATGAAGGCTCCACAGCCGAAACGCGCGTAGTGTCATCTACCGCTTTGCCTGAATCATGTCTTTTTCCCTCTTTTTTTATGCTCAACTATGTGTCCTTTTTTAGACTTAAATCAGAAAGTTCATAAAAAATATTAACTCTCTATCAAATGCAATGGAATGTATTTAATTTTTTTTTATCTCTAATAACCAGTAAAAAGGAAAAAAATATATTTTCATAAATAATAAATATTTAACAAAATGCACTTCAGTGGTTGGTGACAGTTTATATTTAGGGGTCAACAGACATATATATCTCTTTAACTTCATTGTCTAGTTATAGGCCTTTCCAAACTAGAAATGGGGATGGGGCAACCTTGACGCACTCTTCTCTGTAATGTAAAATATGGGGAAGTAAGGCCATTAGCAAAAATAGCGGCGTTGAGTTCAGTATAAAGTAAGGAAATTAGAGATATGATTTTTGGGCCAAAACCAAACCATTTAAGGGTGTGAAAAATAAAAGGGGAATATACTCTATCAAAAGCCTTCACCACATCTAAAGCAATCGCTGCAAGAGGTATTGAGAGATTTGACTATTTTGATAAATATAAAAAAATAAGCGTGTGTTATCAGTGATATAACGTCCCCTGACAAAACCTGTTTGTTCCTTGCCAAGTAGTTGAGGGAGATATGACTCAAGGCAAAGTGCTAGGGCTTTGGAGAATATTTTGTAATCGACATTAGCTAGGGAGATAGGTCTGTAATTTTGGCAATAACGGTGGTCTTTTCCATCTTTTGGAATGAGACAAATTAGAGCTTCTAATAAGGAACCTGATGTCTTATGAGACTCAAGAAAAGAAGACATGAGGGTGTGTAAGTGCGGGTTAAGTATTTGGGAAAAGTGCAAATAAAATTCAACTGTTAATCCATTAAATCCTGAAGCTTTGTTCTTGCGGACAATTTTCAATGCACTGAGCAAATCCGCTTGTTTAATATCGGATTCTAAAAGGTCAACATTTATTGGAGGGTACACAGATTTCTGGACAGTGAAAAGATAATGGAATATGTATCCAAGAGTGAATTCCCTGGTGTGTACAGTGATTTACAGAACTGCACGAACTCATATAAAATTTCAGAGTCTTTGAATTTTGATATATGATCTGAGTGAATAATGGATTCAATTTGAAATATGTTCTGCTTAATTTTGAGATAGTTAGCTAACAGTTTACCTGATTTGTTTTGTCTGCAATAACATTTTGCACTAGACTTTAGTAGATAAATGGATGCATTCTCTGTAGAATCCTCATTAAACTGAATATTTGTTTGAATGAGTTCTGATAGACAATCTTTGGATTTAGAAGTATAAAAGTAGTGCTCCAGTCTCTTTATTTTAGATAGTAGTTCAGCATGGAGTGTTTGTGATTGTTTCTCTTTGCTAGAGATATATTTGATTATGAAACCTTGAGTAGCATGCTTAAAGGCATTCCAAACCATGTGAAAGGGAAAAATGGGAGATTGATTAAAGCGGAAATAGTCATGAAATACATTGTAAAAAAGGAGTTAAATTTAGGGTCTAGAAGTAGGGAGTTATTGAACTGCCATCTATTTGGAAGAGTAGTTGGATAGCATATCTAACTGAATCCAAACTGCGGCATGATCAGAAATAAGAATGGGTCCTATTGCTGCTGCGCATAAAGATTGAGAGACATTATGTGATATAAAAATGTGATCAATTCTGTATTGGGTTTCATGTAGAGGAGAAAAATAGGAGTATTCTTGTAAGGAGGGACTGCATAATCTCCATGCTTCTGTTAGTTGTTGTTGCTTTATGTTTTGTAAAAAAGATTTATGAGCTTTATTTGAGGTGAAAAGAACCTTGAAATTTCGGTCCCAAACGGGATCTACCACCTGGTTACAGTAACCCGCAAAGATGATTTGCAAGGAACTGGGAAATTTGGGACAAGACAAGAGCATCTCCATTTGTAGGGGCATACACATTAAAAAAGAAACTGGAGTTCCTTCCTATCAGTAAATTAGTAAACAACCATCTGCCCTCATCGTCTGATTCTTGAGAAACAACCTTCACATTCAATGCCTTATGACATAGTGTCATAACTCCATTTCTCTTGCCATCTCCAGGGGAGAAGAACACAAACATCACCTACTCAATATCTTTTTAATTTTAGTGATTCAGATTGGGTGGAATGAGATTCTTGTATCAAGGCTGTATTAACATCTAGTTTAGATAAATCTGATAGAACTGGTGGTCTTTTGATAGGGGAATTTAAACCTTTGATGTTCCATGTTACAATTTTTAAAGACATAATATATTTATATTATAATGATAACAAAATGAACCAGCAATGGTGTAAAGGATATTAAGGAAGTACATGCATTATAAGAACAAAATTCAAAAAATTGAGAGAAAGGAGAGGAGTGGGACAAGAGATACGAGATCAAGAGTGAAAGAAATAATTTTAGAGGGGAAAACTGAGTAGAAAAAACAAGTTAGAAATTTCCAAAAAGAAATTTGATGACAGACTTAAGAGAAAAACAAACAACATACTGTTAGATCTGGGTATTTCTGGTTGGCTAAGGCTGACGCCAAAGCTAGGCAGGAACCACCATTCTAGTCAGGGCAAGGGAGTCACACGCCAAGATAACCCCTGCTCACCCCCTTGGTAGCTTGGCACGAGCAGACAGGCCAATCTCGGAGGCAATGTGTAAAGCATTTGCACCAGCACACAACATCAACAACATCCTAGGCACACCACAAAAGGAACTACACACAAGGTTATATAAAAATAACTTCTGTATTGTCAAAACACATCAGATAGAATCACACATGTACATTGGATTATTTACACAGGACAGGGCACAAGGGCACCTGTCAGAATCAGCACTTAGTAGAAAATAGAATATAGGATATAAAATCACTGTAGCACAAATTAGCAAATGTAAAGCACAACAGTAACTACTGGTAACAGGTAAGTACCACCTACGCACCCCTAAACACCTTAGGAGAATGTCACGCAGGGAACCAGGACCTCACTAGGACCACCTGTATTAGAAAGAACAACCACCTAAGTATCACAATACAATTAGGGGTATAAGCAAGAACACATTACACATGATGCATCACAACATTCAGAGGTGTAGGGAAGGAAAACACATGATGCATAAAACATACATTCAGAGGTGTAAGAACAAGGCACATGATGCATCAATAACACATTCAGAGGTACCGGAGAAAACACATGATGCCTAAAACATTCAGAGGTGTAAGGAAGGAAAAACACATGATGCATAAATCAACACATTCAGAGGTGTAAAATCAAGGAAGACACAAGATGCATAAAAACATTCAGAGGTGCCAGAACATACCTCAATAGCGCAAAAACACATGATGCCTAAAATCATTCAGAGGTGTAAGATCAAGGTGCGTAATCATATTAAATGCATTACATTTCCTAGCACCACATCACATTGCGCAAAACTCACATTAGGCAATTACCATCAGATAGATAATCACATTGCGCCTAAATAAAATCACATACCAGCCCCCATCTAATAAAGGGACTAAAGAGCCCTGTGTCCAGAATGTCAGGGCGTGCTGCCAATGCAGCGCCAGTCAGGGGTGCGCCACTGCGCAAAACCTAAATGTTGCAGGTGCCCACTACTTGCTGGGCACCTGGGAACAATCACAGGGCTTAAACGTTGCAGCTGGCACTAAGTGCTGCGCAGCTGTAGCAGGCCTGGCACCACTGTGCCATCTCTGTCCCACACAGGGACTCTCTCTTCCTTGGCGCCTAAACGGTGCAGCTGCCCACCAATTGCTGGGCAGCTGGGAACTTCCCATTGTGGCAAGGGCTCTCATTGGCCCTAGGTACAGCACTGCGCCAACATGTAGGAGCCACACAGGCTCTGGGAAACAATGGTGGGGAGGGAACCATCTAGCTCCTTAAGGCAAACATGCCCTTGAGCCTCTCAGGCTCCTTAAAACAAATATGGCCCCCTTAGAGCTTCGTGGGCTCTAACAACACACATATGCCGCCTCACGACGATGGAGCCCCTCACTGGGGACTCAGCAACTACTGGCCATCGTGGGAGCCACGGGGCTCTGAAAAGAAACATGCCCCAGATGCTGTGCCTACACAGGCACCGACCTGTGCCCCAACAGAGCCTCTTGGGGCTTCTAAAACAATTTTGCCCCTTGTTGGAGTCACCCCTCTGGGGACTCGTGATCAGACGAAATGCCCCCTAAGCCTCCCTGGGCTCGTCAACAAATGTGGGCGTTGGAGCACTCTGGGCTCCGTCGACACGTTGGGGCGGCCCACTGCCATCTGGGGCCGCCCTACCTCCACCCTCGTCCTTGTGCCTCTCTCCGGCACCAACAGCAGCCCCCACGGAGCCCCCCAGCCCTTTTTACTGACCGGGCTGTTCCTCTGGCGGGGGCTCCTGCTTCACTCGCGGCGGGGGCAGCTCCTTCAGGCGGTGGCGTGCGTGGGGCTCTCTCACTCGGGAGAGCCTCGCAGGGAAACCAGGCAACTTCGGAAGGCTTCTCCTGTGGGCGGCGCGGGCTCCTCTTCCACAACAGAACCCCGCCTGCACCTTCAGCCGCCGAGCTCCTCTTCCCTCCCCGGACTGCGGGGGCAGGACTTCCAGCCGCCTCTCCCCGGGCCGCGCGGCGATTGGCCGGCCGAATCAACACTTCCGGGTCGTCGCGGGCAGCGCGGCAGCCCGTTTCAAGCAGGCAGGCGGGGTATCAATATCCGAGGGGTAGGCTCCCTCGTAAATTCAAATATGAAGAGAGGTAGACACTTGCTATGCTCCGTCATTTCGGGCAAATGCCGGGTGGGCACCGGCTGGGCACACAAGGCGCACTTAAGCGCTGGAAGTAAAATAAAGCGCTCCCAGCGCTAGAAATACAAATAAAGTGCTCCCAGGTGCTTAGGGGCAATATAACGCACTCTCCAGCGCTATTGGAAGGGATAAAGCGCTCCCAGCGCTATAAATCCAGTTCAGGGACAAGAGAGGTGGAGCACAGCAGCTCCCAACAAAGAAAAGTCCTCCAGCTCCCCCAGGAAAGTCCATCAAGTGTCCAGGGGCTGGGCAGGGCTCAGGGAGGCAAGCCTTCCCCTGAGCCCAAGCAGCAGCACGCCCCTGGCAGGATTCAAGTCAGAAACAAGAACATTTTGGAAGGGGACACAGCCCCTTTTTATACTATAAAATCCTTTGTCTAGCAGGGTGCAGGCAGTGTGAGAACCAGCTAGAACTGGTTATAGGGAATTCCTTTCAATGGCCAGGCTAGGGACATCAGACGCACCCCAGGGGGTGGAGTCAGCATTGTGGGGGGAAAGCCCAGCCTCATTCAGGACCCTCAAACCAGACGGTCAATCCACAAGCAGGCCCAGGCTCACTCCTCCCCTCGCATCAGCATGCTAAACACTCCATTCACCACTGGGGCAGACCCTCCCAGACTCTTGGAGCCAGGCTCACCAGCCAGCCTCAGCCAATCACACACCAGGCACAAATTTCTCAAATATGCCAACTTCTAGAAGTGGCACTTCTACACTAGATACAATCATGCTGCATATACCATTGCGCAGCATTTAATCTCACGAGTTTGCACATACCAAACTCAACCCTGCACTCCCCACACATCAGGAACTACCATGGGCATACATATTCCCCATTCATTCCTATGGGAGGGCATTTCACTCACCACACATACACAGAGAGCTCACGCACTTTACACTGTACCACAGTGAAAAAGTGCGCAGAGGCCTAAAATCACCAACACCAGGTCACAGAAATAGGCTAGGAAAAAGCAAAAAGTCTCGGGGTGAACCTGCCAAAAGGGCCGGGTCCAACACATACCTAACAAAATACCTAAAAAACACAAGGGTGGGGGGGTGAGGCCACATGGACTAGATGACACGGCCAGACTCCAGAAGGGAAGTCAGGAAATTCGCAGTACAAATGACATGAAAAACAAGGGAAGGCCACATAACAAAAAGAAGAGATCTGCAAGGAAAGAGCAAGAACATTATCACTTAAATCACTTTTGATAAATATATACAATTACTATATTCTTAGATGTAGGTTAACAGCAACATATCTTAAACAGCTAAAGAAGAAAAATTATGCAGACTACTCAGTGCTTGCTGAAGAGGTGTCCATCTTAACTGTTGTACAAGAATTAAGAAATCGTTTCAGCCTAATAGGGTCTTCATAGGTAATTGTCTTATTATTGTAAGTTACTCCGAATAGACAAGGATGAAAAAGGCCAAAGCGTGCACCAATTGTGCGGAAAGCTGGTCTCATAAAAAGGAGCTCCATGCACCTGTCAGCTATATCCTTTGTGTAATCCTGTGAGAAAAATAGAGGATTGCCTGACCATGAAACCCGTTTGATGGATCTGACTGCAGCCAAGATTTTGAGAAGATATGTTTTCTCCAAAAAGTACATTAGGACTCCTCTTGATTTCCTCATGTTGGAAGCAGCGTTGCGTGGAGAGCCCTACTTACACTCGTTGAATGTTGACAAGGATGCCCTCTGGTAGATTTAGAATTGTTGGAAGGAAAGATTTGAAGAAGACTATGAGATCCGAAGCCTCTGAGCCCTTTGGTAAGCCATATAGATGAAGATTAATCCTTCTATTCCCATTTTCTAAATTCTCAACTTGTTTCTGAAGAGATACAACTTGGGCATGAAGAACGTTAGCCTAAAGAATCAGTTTTTTGTTAAGCTGTAGTAAGTCTTTTTTCCATCCGCGTCAATCTGTCTGTGAGGACTTGCAATTTAGAATTGGTCTCCTCCACTAATGGACGTAGATCATGAATCTCTTCTAGATGAAGGTCCATAGACACAGTTGAAACCTGTTTTGGAGGTGACAAAGGGTCTTTTTTCAGACGTTTGGTGGAATCTTTATTTCATATAGAAGGCATATTAATATTAGATGAAGAGGCGCCTTTAGGCGGGGAAACAGCTAATTCATCCATTAAGGTACAACGTGTGAGGAAAGATGATCTAATTATGCGTTTATGAACAGAAGGTGTCAGCAGAGATTTCTGTTTTTCAATCTTCCCATATGAGATAATAAACAGTTTATAATATTAACCTTACATATGACACTTGAAATGGCACAATTTTTTTTAAAAGAGTAGAAAAATCAAAGAGAATCTTTTAAAACATAAAAAGGCACAGTAATATGCCAATTTATACTCTAAGGTAATAAATGAAGTGATGTGTTCTCACGTTTAGGATGGCACACTTAACAAGCAGGAGCTAGTGGCAAGGATCACACTCTTACATGTGAGACATCAGGGCTAGGGCCTGTCTCAGTTTCTGTTGGTTTGTCCGTATCCACACAGCAGGACCCACTGACTGCACAAATAACCTGAACTATGAGGCTTTATGCCGGAAATTAATAAAGGTACATTTCAACACGTCATCCAAATGCACAGCCGCCGCACCCCGCCTTATTGCATACTGGGGTTAACAGGTACTAATCCGTAAGAGATGAAACAGGCCAGTTGAACAGGGAACAGAAAAACACCAATACTTTAGATGCAAGTCAATTCAATTCAATTCAAACACCACTTTATTCGATTATTTAAAATCATAAAAGCATACTATTCAATTACATTTTTTAAAATCACAATTAGACAAATAAAATAGTCATAATTACAAATAATACAATTCATAGTTCATCAGGTACACAGATTTCCAGAATATCTTGTCAAATATACACATGATCTGTAGATAAAATCAATAATGATTTTAGTTTCATTGTCTAATCAATTAAATCTTTACAATCTCTACCGACATGAAAAGTTACTTTTATACTCAATCACAATTTGTTTCCTCTAGGTGTCTAGTTTTTTTGTTGCGGATAGATGTTACAATAAAATTTGCTACCCCACACATGACAACCGAGGATTCCATCATCTGTAAGTAAATTTATGCCGGTTTTACTTGAATAAAAACCCATATTTTTCAGTAAAGGTAAAATAAACCTTTTCCTTCCTTCCATATAAAATGGGCAAAGAAACACAAAATGCATAGTGTCCTGGTATGAATGATAACAATTACAGGGAGCGGCATCTTCCGGTTTACTCCACTCCCTGTAGTTTCCCAATAACACATGCAATTGATTAAATCGAAAGTTAGTTAAAAGCCATCTATGGTAAGGTTTAGTAACAATAGTCAAGTATGGTTGAATAGACATTGTCAAAATCAGTAGATAATGAGCCCTTACTGTCGGCTTACATAGTTCCTTGGCCTCACGGGCCATTTCCCTTAATTTAATATAGTTGGTTTTTACCCAGTTAATATCAGCTTTAACTAGGGTTTCAGGGTTTGAGAATATTTCTGGGCGCCCCAAATGATTAGATGCTATTTTGATATATATCAACCATTTTATTTCAGCTACTTTGTCTAATGCCATGCAGGCCTTAATGATCTTTTGATTAAGGGTCAGGGCAGGGCTTATCCAAATTTTAATCCATAGCAGGATAGGAGCCATATTCAGTTGATCGGAGATGTAACCCACCCCTAACTTTCGATGTACAGCAAAACTGGGAGTTGATTGAGGCAGGCCCAGCAATGCTCTTAACCTCTTCGCCGCTAATGACAAGGGTAACTCGTCATGGACTTTCCATTGATTTCAATGGAAAGTGAATGAGTGCAGGAATAATGCCTTAGCAGTAAAGGGGTTAAGAATTTATCTTCTTCCCTCTGTATACGAGTTACATCCTTGTAGCCCCATATTGCAGCCCCATACCTAGCTATGGCCACAGTTTTCGCTTTGTAAATAGACAATATTGCTTCCCCTGGTTTACCACCCAGTCTCTTAGCAAAACCAAGAATAGCAAATGATGATCTCTTTTTGGCAGCCACTTTATTTGATAATTGGGGAACCCAGGAACCTACGTCATCAAAGACCACTCCTAGATAAGTGAAAACTCTCACCTTACTAATTATATTGGCATTGCATGACACTGTTTTTAATTGCTTTCTGCATTTCCCTATAAACATGACATGAGATGTATCCGTGTTGACCACCAAGTCTAGCTTTTCCATGAACACTCCAAATGAATCTAGCAATTTTTGTAAGGCATTAGGTGTTCTTGCCAAAAGTACTGTGTCGTCCGCGTATAGGAGTACTGGGATATACTTTCCTCCCATACGCGGAATATCTGTTGTTACAGTTGCCAAGACTTTCTCTAGAGAGTTATTGTGAAGTGTAAACAACATTGGTTCCAATATACAGCCTTGACGCACACCTCTGCCTGATTTAAAAGTGGCAGTACATTTGCCCTCTTGCGTCATTCTAATCGTGGCCGATAGATCTCTATGTAGTTCTGCGAGAAAATTTACCAGAACCCGGTCCAGACCTAACTCCAGGAGTATTTTCCACAGCTTTGACCTATTGACTAGATCAAAAGCTGTGGATAAGTCCATAAATGCCAAAAAAATGGAGCATTTTGATGCTATTGTGTATTTATTCACTGTTAGGTGTAGGTTTAGGCATTGATCTTGCGTGCCTCTTCCTGTTCTAAACCCATATTGGGCGTCACATAAAATATCTTTGTCCATCACCCATGCATTTATTCTTGTACGAATTACTTTTCCTAATATCTTGATCGACGTGTCGATCGATGAAATAGGACGGTAACATTTAGGGTCGCCTCTCTGGCCCTTCTTAAATATCGGTATTATAATGGATCGGGACCAAGTCTTGGGGCAGGATGAAGGGCTGGAGTTAGCTGCTAGGTTAAAAACATTAGCAAGTATTATGGACCAGAACTCGGGGTTGGCTTTATACAAATCAGATGGTACCTCATCTGGTCCTGGTGCTTTCTTAACTGAAGTTTCAGTTATCGCTAACTGTACCTCTTTGATCGTGATATTCTGAACGGGACCTACTATTTCTTTAGGCAGCGTCTCATATCTATCCAATATCAGGTTACTGCCATAAACATTCTCGAAATGGGTTAACCATTCTAATTCAGTAATATTTACTTCTAGTGGTGCGTTTTCCAACCCATTAAACAAGGGTGAATTGACAATAGTCCAGAACTTGAAACTGTTCCTTAGAGTTTCTTTTTCAAAAAGTGAGTCCCATGCATCTTTTTTAAGTTCATTTTTCCTGTTATGAAGTGTCATTTTATATAATTTCCTTAAAAAGGAGACCTTACTTTTATCTCTAGGTTTCTTATTTAAGGCTTGTAGGAGCTCGCCATGTATTTTGGTACATTTATGATCGAACCATCTGTGCTCTTTTTTGGGTTTATGTAATGTCTTCACCGTTAGTTCTGAATTCACCTGTTGGCATATTTTTTCAAACGAGTCTATTACATTACCCCCAAATCTAAGTGGGTCAATACAGGTGTCAATATCATCTCCCACCTTTGATTTAATCTTTAGGAGGAGCTCCTCAGGGACGACTTTATTCCATTGTAACCTCCTTACCTGGTCCTTACTTCGAACACTAGTGATAACTTTATCCGTTTCCGTATTATAACAAGAAAGTGTTGTATTGGCTAGTTCCATAACCACTGGGTTATGGTCACTGAATGTAGATTGAATAGCATTATAATATAAAACAGAACTTAATAAAACAAGGGATATAAACATATAATCAATTATAGTTTCGCTTTCCCTGGCATTGTAAGTAGGTACCCAATCCTTTATATCTGAGAAGCCTGGTTCAAACAGATCTACCTCTGTAAGCAGTTCCTCTAGGCCTATTCCCTTTACAGAGTGTTTGAAATGTTGATAACTTGAATAGGCCGGGTAATCGTCCTCTGCAAACTGACAATTTAAGTCACACAAATGCACATTAAAATCTCCCATTAGAATAATGGAGAAAAAAGTGGTTTGAACTTCTTTGTATGCCATTAAGAATGTAGACAATGAATCAAGGTGCTCTATTGGGGTATCACCCTGTGGTGCATTATAGAAATTGATGTATAAAACTTTGTTTTTATTTGGCAATAGAACTTCTGAAGCTAAAAAGTTAGGGGAATTAGATTTAAGCTCTTTCACTGATCCTGCAATATTAACCGTAATTAAAACTAACAATCCTCCTTTATCCCTTCCCGATTTAGAGATACATGAGGGTACGAAATAAGAGGTATACCCGTCCACCCAAAAATTACATTCCCTGTCCCATGTTTCTTGCAATGCTACTATATCATATTGCCTGAGAAATCCTATCCATGTCTTGTTGTCCCTCTTAGCACGTAATCCTGCTATATTCCAACTCATTAGTTTGACTGAAGTCTCCTTTTCTTCATGTTGTTCTATTGACGAGGTCAGATGTTCTATTGATGGAATCAGATGTTTAGTTTGGCATTTATTTGTCAGTCAATCAATGTCCTCCAATTGGGATAACGCTGCAAATCTGTTTGACGTTGTAATACCCTCAGTTGATGTGGTGCTGGAATAGTGGGCTGCTTTGGGGCGCAATCCAGATTTTTTGGTTGCCTAAGTCTGTAGTGTTAGTACAGTTTCTGAGTTTTTTACAGGTGCCATTCTCGCAGTCTCTTGTGGGCTTCTTTTGTATGTATGTGGTCTAGGATATAAAAACCCCAGTGGAAGTGCTCTTATCTCTCCCTCTTCTGGAGGCATATCTGTCGCATCCCAGAATAACCGTGATGCTTCATGTGGTCTACTGAAATTCACAATTAGACAGTCTCCCTTAAGATGTTTTTGGGTATTTCCTTCCGAACTCACCCGTCTTCCCATACTAATATTAGCAAAGAGATTTTTCCCCCTGTACAGTTTTCATCACACCACACCTTAATATTTCTCATCAGAGTATCATATGACTCTGACTCGCCAGTTTTGAGCGGTGGTACATTAACTAGTATGGCTACATAAGGTGTGGCCTCTGGGGGTAGGTGCACATTTTGTTTCCAGGCCACGTCCTTGCTCTTAGATTGCTGACTCTCGGGGGGGAGTTCTGAGGGTAAGATTGTATGGTGTCTTTAACAGTAGTTTGCCTACTCTTTTCACATCCCTTAGCCCGATCTATTAGTATCATTCCATTGTGATCCATATTGGACATTGGTCTAGTCAGGGATGTTGATGTCCCACAGGCATGGACAGGCCTCCTGGTTACACTGGCCTGTAGTTGTAGATTTCTAGGCTGATCGTCGTTGTTGGAAACCGCTGTGTGCTCCTTTGAAGCTAGAAATGTATTTATACGTTCACATTTTTTCAGTATTTCTAGCACACACTCTCTTAATGTTTCAGTGATATCACTGCAAATTTGGGATAGAGTGGTTTCCAGCTTTTCAATAAGTATATCATCAATTAGATCTCTCATCGAGGTTTCAAATTGTCTAGATGTAACTTGATTTTGTTTCATTTTAGACGGTGTAGGTTTTGATGCCCTTTTTGACTGCTTCTTAACATGCTTATTAACTGCGGTTCTGTCCTCCGCCATAGGTATGTTATCATTTGAAATGTTTACACCCACTTCCTTTTCTATATTTGTTCTACTGGTGGAAGGGGCGGTATCAGTCATTTTCCTACTAACGACCAAAGATTCCAGGGTATTGTGTTGTGAGTCAATTACTGAGGGATCAGGGAGCTCAACTACGGATGCTTCGAGTCCCAATTCTCATTCTGTAGTTGCAATCTCCTTATTTAATTTACCCACAGCCGATGTGAGATATGTCAAAATGTTACTAGAGTTATTAGAGTGGCGTGGTACTTTAGATTTAACACTACTCACAGTATCAGAATTTTGTAGCTTCCGCTTACCCATTTTGCTCGGTGCTCCTTAGGGGGGTGGCCCGTCCCGTCCCCTGTCGTCCCCGGACGGCCACAGATGGCCCGCCCTTTTCCCGGGCTTCTCCCGCGTGCGACTCGCGGGGCGAGAGGCGTTCCCTGCTAATGAAGCGCCTCCTGGCGCGTGTCAGGCGTCATGACCGCCGCGTCCACCCCCGGGGCAGCTGGGTGATGTAGTTCCCCAGCTGCTGCTGCACCGGGTGGATGGCGGTGTAGGTGCTAGCCGTTTCCCTCATAGCGCGGTTTTGGTGCAAGGCAGGGGTAAGTTTGTTGTCCGGTTGGCCGTTCCCCTCACGGCAGGCTTGGCGGTGTTTCTGTGTCCCCAGAGCGCTTCGGCGCTCCTTGCTAATGAAGCGCCTCCTGTTGCGTGTCAGGCGTCATGACCGCCGCGTCCACCCCCGGGGCAGCTGGGTGATGTAGTTCCCCAGCTGCTGCTGCACCGGGTGGATGGCGGTGTAGGCGCTAGCCGTTTCCCTCACGGCGCGGTTTTGGTGCAAGGCAGGGGTAAGTTTGTTGTCCGGTTGGCCGTTCCCCTCACGGCAGGCTGGGCGGTGTTTCTGTGTCCCCAGAGCGCTTCGGCGCTCCCTGCTAATGAAGCGCCTCGTGTCGCGTGTCAGGCGTCACGACCGCTGCGTCCACCCCCGAGGCAGCTGGGTGATGTAGTTCCCCAGCTGCTGCTGCACCGGGTGGATGGCGGTGTAGGCGCTAGCCGTCTCCCTCACGGCGCGGTTTTGGTGCAAGGCAGGGGTAAGTTTGTTGTCCGGTTGGCTATTCCCCTCATGGCAGGCTTGGCGGTGTTTCTGATGCAAGTCAGTCAAGCCAACAAATAGTCAGAAAGGGTTAATGGCAAAGCCATGCCCTTCCAGCCTCCTCGGCCAGGGCACTGAACATGATGCAAGGCACCGGAGGCATGACTGCTCGCTCGGAGCCTTGGACTCGGTTGAAACCAAGTCTGTTAGTGACCACTATCAAGAAATAACAGCATAGGTTTGTTACTTACTCTGTTACTTAGGCACTGGCACTTCTATTACAGAAGAGGCCTGCTCCTACACAATGCAGCACCACATGCTGGATGTGCCTGCTTCAAATGATAGTGCCCTGGATGTCCTGATGAACTGTAGGGTGGTAACTCGTGCAGTACGTAAATGTTGTGGAATTTTTAAAAAATGTTATGCACTCTGCCGCAGCCCACAGAGCCAAATCCAGCCCAATCAGCCCACCGGAAAGACTGAACTGATGGCAAACTGGTGTGCATTTATTATCAGCTTAGCAACAGAAGCACTCTTCACCGGGTCATGGGGAGACAGACTGTGTAGTTTAAACAACACTACGGTCAATGATACTTACTGTGACACATGAGGTGCAGTCCAGTCATTCATGTGAGTTGACAGTGGCACTTAGGTGTAGACCCAGCCCTGATAAATTAAGTGCTGGTGCTAAGCACTGGAAAGCAACAGCACAAATTAAGCACTGGTTGGGCCCCCATTACTCCCCTGGGGCTTCAGGGGCTTGAGTTACACCCTTGATTGAACGTATGGTACAAAGAGGTGTACAACAAGTGTGTATGGGACAAGTATTGGTGTCTGTTGGAAATGGCCCTCTCGGGGGGCTTTCCCTTGAATGTTTGCTTTTCTCTTTCCCTGTTTTCTGCTGCTGTGGAAACTAGGCTTAGGACTTTGAGCGCATTTGACACTGCCATTCATTGCCAAAGCACTGAGCTCGTCATATACATGATTTGGCTGGCACACACAATATTCTTCTGACCTTGTTCGTGTGTTGGCTCCTCCGTTTGTATAGGAAAGTTGCTGATGATGAAATAGTGAGCAAATTGGTGAGAACCTGCCAATCGCTCCTTGGTGGCTGCTTCTGTGAAGCACTTCCTATATATTTTGCACACACACTTTTTATAACTTATATTCTTACTTACCCTTTATACCCTGAGGAACACAACCTGGCTTTCTTTTAAATGAACACACACACTGGGGTTGTTCCTAGATAAATACTAGAACTATTCCCATTCTAATTATAGAATAGGGGCACCACATGTATTGTATATTGGATGTGTAATACGTAACACAGGCTTTTTGCTTTTGACTGAAACTTTTAAAAATGTGCCTGTTAACAAACTGAACTACTATAAACAACAAGGGAACCCACTAGGTAGGCAAGGACCTGGGGTATCAATTTTACGAAAAACAATGGTCCTTGACACAAGGATGGGAGGATATAATAATTATAGGCCACAATGTGCACTACAATAGTAAACAAAGTCCAGCCGGACTTGCAAAATTTATTAATTAGTTCATATAACCAGTTGAAAAGGAACAATAAAACAGTGGGACACAGTCCTGTATCCTCAGTGCTTACACAGACTCAGAGACAATACAGACATATACAAATACATCAGGCATGTAAACGAAAAATGGAGCAAGAAAGGGACTCTGTAATATACTCGCTTCACAAATGTGGGGAACAAAACAAATTATGCACATAATAGTGAACTAATGTTAAGCCCACATATACTGTCGACGGCGTTTCGATCCTTTCATAGATAACGGATCATCATCAGGACTACCATTGTTTGCCTGATAAAAACATCAAAACGGAGAATCGCCCACGGTAATTTCAATGGTATTCTGGCAGACGTGGTCACGGCTAATTAACCGAGGTGCGTGAGAGCGCTTGCATCTGAGTCAGTATTAACCCAGCTGGGCGTAGGGCATATGATAGCTGATTGTCTCGAAGAAGGCTGCGTGGGTCTAGAATTAATCTACAAATTCACGGCGCGATTGTGCACCGGGATACCGCCTTGCCGTTCCACCACGGACGCAGGTACCGACTCAGCGTAATTCAGTGCTGAAGTTAAGGGTCCTTCAACCATTTGGAATTCCATTCACGTCCTTACTTCTACCTCACTAGCGCCACAATTCCAGCAGTGACCAGGTCACCACAAGGCCCACGCTGCAGACAACAGGACGCCCAGCAATCCATGATCTGCTTACAGTGGCTCCTACCCGTGAATTTGTAGATTAATTCTAGACCCACGCAGCCTTCTTCTTCCCCACATTTGTGAAGCGAGTATATTACAGAGTCCCTTTCTTGCTCCATTTTTCGTTTACATGCCTGATGTATTTGTATATGTCTGTATTGTCTCTGAGTCTGTGTAAGCACTGAGGATACAGGACTGTGTCCCACTGTTTTATTGTTCCTTTTCAACTGGTTATATGAACTAATTAATAAATTTTGCAAGTCCGGCTGGACTTTGTTTACTATTGTAGTGCACATTGTGGCCTATAATTATTATATCCTCCCATCCTTGTGTCAAGGACCATTGTTTTTCGTAAAAATGTTAACAAACTGAAGCCTGTTTGCATAAGCTTCAAACTGTATTATAGGAGCTGGATGTCCCCCTTAATGAGGTGTGATCTTCCTCCCAGAGCTGAGACAAAGGCATTGGGTGTGAGATGTGTTCTGTTTCTCTGGCAGGATGATCATCTAAGGTGTGCCTAGGAACTTAATTTACTTCAAAGGCACTAACCCCATCACAGGCAAAGGTAGTAAACACCTCGGCCTGCACCGTTCCTTTGTCCCCCTATCCTGTCTGTCACTAGGCCCAGTGGGAGAGGAGCTGCCCTCAGAATTGGCTTTGCCTTTTTGTGACCACAGAGGAGGGGTTGCTCGTAGCCCTGGCCACACCTCTGGGAGTTACAGGAGCTTTGCACAGAAAGTTTGTGCCATGTTGATTTTGGATAGCGAGGGGCACTGTGGTATTGATTACACATAGGAAGTGCTGTAAAAGTGGGTGGTGTCACTACAGGGAACGTTTACCCTATTTCTAATGGTGTGGTTAGGAGTCTCCACAACCCACCGGCTGGTAATGGGCATAAAAGTCGACCTGTGAACTGAGAAAAGCCTTGAAGACTGGACCTGTCCTCCCTCTTGTACCCAGGAAAAAGAGGTGAATCCCAAGAGTCATAAGGCAGACCTCCTCTTTGGTCTAAACAAGCTTGGACTCCACAAGTGTCAAGAGAACTTTTCCTGGATTTATAGTGAACATTTACCTGCCCTGGACTCCACTGTCGGCCTCTGCTGGAGTGAGTCCAGACCTCCAAGTGCTGTCTCGGAGGTCCAGGACCCTTGGTTGGATTCAAAGTAGACTTCTGTCAGGTCTGTCGAGGTCCTGAACCATTTTCTGAGTCTGGCAGGGGCAGAGTGTGCAGAGAATAAAAACAATGCTACCGGGCAGGGCCCTGCATGTCATTATAGTTGTTTTGGGCCTGCAACTTCCTGCCGTCATGTCTCCAACTTTACAGCTGGGTTCCCTCAGGATCTATGGCGTCCTCCATCAGCTACTCGCTTTGGGCTGGATACCGTCACGGTGCTGTGGTGGCCATATCCTCGGGTGGATTCTCCTGCGTTCTTCTTGATGCTGGATATATCTTCGCTGAAGCTTCTGAAAAGAAAAGAAAGATAAACAAAGAATCAAGTTGCTACTAACCTTGTCTGGTAATACACTAACACACTCTGCATGCACTAGCAAAGACTGCCTTTTCAGTCGACAGTGATGTTGGGACCTTGCATTGTTGTCTCCTCTTGCACCCGCAGAAAATCCAGGTGAGATTCTGACAGAACGACAAGCCCATGCAGAGTTTGTGCCTGAGCGAAATGGAGGCACGCGAGATCATCCTAGCAGACGAGGCCCATATGATAGGTAATCTATAAAAAGAAACACAGGTGTTGACCCAAACAGTAGACACATTACAAGGAATGGGGGCTGCTGGAATCAGGGGACAGACGTCAGGACAAGGTGCAATGGCAACAGGTGGTATATTTCCTTCATTCACCACTACAGGCATTAGCCAGGGTTCCGGGGCACCAGTTATAGACGTCTCTACCCCCTCACTATTCCGTTAGCTCCTCCTGAAAGGTCCACAGGAGATTTTGTGAAGTTTGTCTCCTTTAGCAACCATTGTCAATTGCATTTTATGTGCAAATCATCTTGCTTCTCTGGTGAACAGTCAAAGATTTTGTGTTATCATACTTAGGTGGCTCAGCATCTACATGGTCCATTTCATTAGTGGAATGGAATGATTATTTGCTATACAATGATGATGCCTTCAAACCTAAATTGAAATGGCTGTTTGGTCCTCACATGCAATTAGTAGACACAGAGCTACTGAATTTAAGGCAGGGTAACAATGACCTCATGACTTATATTTGCAATTTTATTCGGTTAGTTGCGGAAGCAAGTTGGCCTGAAAGTAAACATAGTTCTCATTTTTACAGAGGCTTGAAAGATGAACTAAAGGATCTATTAGCCCAAATAGTAGATCCCCCCAAATGCTGTAGTTATTTAATAGACCTAGTAGTAAAATTAGGCCACAACCTTGCAGAAAGACATAGGAATAGGAGACATACTGATAACACGGTGCTTGTGTTTAGAGAAAGAAAACCAGAGCCAGAGAAAAACACAGATGAGCCAGAACCTCTGCAAATAGATAGTCTAAGAGAAAAATTGAAACATGAGAAAAATTAAAAAAATCGCTCATTTGTTATCTCACTCTGCTCTCATCCAGGCAGTACTCGCACTAGTCCTCTCGCGATTAGATTTCTCTAACTCGACCTACCTTGGCCTTCCCCTCACCATCTCTAAACGCCTGCAGATTGTGCAAAATCAAGCAGCCAGATTAATCTTCAAGAGCAATGGTAGGAAGTCAGCCAAACCCCTGCTAGCCTCCCTCCACTGGCTCCCCATTACCCATCGGATCATCTTTAAGACAGGCTGCATAATTTTCAAGGCTCTTCACGGAAAAAGCCCTAGGTTCATCAACCAACTCCTTATCAAACATATCCCGCCCCGTGAGCTTCGGTCTGCCCATCTATCCCTTCTCAAGGCGCCGACTTTTAAAAAGAAACGACTCGGCGGATCTAGTTTCGCATACCTCGCCCCAAAGACCTGGAACTCTCTGCCCTTGTCCATCCGGAGCTGCTCCAAGTTGATTGAGTTCAGACGTGCATTGAAAACCTGGCTATTTAAACAAGCGTACGGCTAGAACTCTACATCTTCTGACCCCTCCCTTCTGTTTTCTCTAGCGCCATGAAACCCCTGGGTGTCCGCGCGCTTAACAAATTCCGCATAGAAATAGAAATAGAAATAGAAGAGGTCCGCTAAGTGTGGAGGAGGAGCAGAGACATCACAAGATTAAGTTGAGTTTGTATTGTGACTGTACCTTGAAGTCTAAATGAAAAGGGGAGGTGGGAAATTAGCTATCCTGAAACCTGCTAAGATGAGTGTTTCGGGAGGTGTTCTAGTCTTAGTGCCTCAAAATCCTTGGCACAAATCACTTCCATGCATACTATCATAATTTTTTGTTCGCACATGGGTGACTTGGGTGAGCACTCTGCACATCTGCATATATTAATTGATTCTGCTACCAGGAATTCTATGGACATAGCCTTAGGTAATCAGTTTGGTACACCTACCTTTTCTAAGGATATAATGGATGAAGTTAAGACTATTGATGGAAGTGCTTTAAAGTCAGGGTCCATTACCCATTTCAATGAGGCTTTGTTGTTGTATATTCAGGAAAACCACAAGTAAGTAGTACATTTTGATTGAATCCAGGACCCTCAATTCCAATCTATACGCGGAATACCTTGGCTAGAAAAGCACAACCCCGACATCGATTGGAATAAGCATACCCTGACATTTCGATGTGCCTTTTGTGTTAAGCATTTTTTATCCGCTACTCCTATGCCTGGTTCACAGAAAAAGCTAACGGCAATCATGTTGGCTGCTTCTCCTATTATGCCTCCATGCTACCAGGACCTTGCAGAAGTGTTTGATAAAAGTAAGGCTACCATTTTCCCCACTCACAAGCCATACGATTGCCAAATTGACCATCTACTTGGGGCGTAAATACCATGCAGTAGGATACTTCTCTTGAAGGAGACAGAGAATCTCCATCTTTGTGAATACACTGCTGAAATACTTTGGATTGGTTTTATAAGGCCTTCTCGCTCTCCTACCTCTTCACCTTTATTTTTTGTGCAAAAGAGGGGTGGAGAGCTTTGTTCAGGTAATGACTACCGAGCCCTCAACAATGTGACCATTAAATACTGTTACCCTTTAATGTTGATGCAATCATTACTAGACCAGGTCAAGAATGCTACAATCTTTACAAAAGTGGAATTGAGGCGGCAAGGGTTAAAGTGGAAGACACGTACAAAACTGCATTCGGGACTAAAGTCAGTTTATATGAATACTTGGTCATCTGCAATGCCCCAGCTACCTTACAATCCTTCATAAATAAGGCCTATGGGGAATACCTGCATATACACGCTATGGCATATATCGATGACATATGGATATATTCCTCCTCTGTACAAGTCCAAACATATCAGAGCTATATTGAATAAATTGAAGGAGCATGGTTTGTTTGTCAAATTGGAGAAATGTAAATTCCACATAGCCACGGTTTCCTTTTCGGTAATGTCTTGTTTGCACAAGGGGTTAACATGGATCCCCAGAAGATATTGGCAATCACAGAGTGGAATCGCCCCAGATGGTGAAAATGGGAAGAGTTTTCTGGGGTTCTCCAACTTCTACTGATGTTATATTGACCACTTTTCCACCTTAGCCTCTCCCATTACCAGGGTATTATGCAAGGGTATGAAGTTTCTGTGGACTGAAGAAACAGAAGAAGCCTTCCAACAATTAAATAAGGCTTTTATCAGCATCCTCATTCTATAACACCCAAATCCTACCCAGCCATTCATTGTTGAATCAGATGGCTCTCAAGTAGCTGTGGCTGGGGTTTTGTCCCAACAGGATAGGAAGCTGGTGAAACAACATCCAGTATCATTCTTTTCCGGTAAAAAGAGTCCAGCTGAACCCACATATGCGGTGCGTGATAGGGAGTTGTTAGCCATTAAATGGCTTTTGGTGAGTGGTGGCATTACTTGTTGAGTTGCTTACATACTGTCACAGTCCTAACAGATCACAGAAATCTGAAGTTTTTTAAATAATCCTGAGCCTTGTCCATGTAGCAAGTGCATTGGACTCAGTTTTTTAATGACTTTGATATTCAGTTTCAATCAGGCTGACAACATGTTAAGGCTGATGCCCTTTCACGTTTGAGGTATGCACCCAAGACAGACATCCACACAATATATCATTGCATGAATACTAGGGGCCTTGTATCCACAAGAGTAGTCCTGACTATGAAATTGGCGACAAAGTGTGGTTATCCACACATTATATAACCTTGAAAGGATCATGCAAATTCAAACCTCCATTCATTGGGCCTCATAAAATCACATAAAAGATCAACAAGGTTGTAATGAAATTGGAGTTGCCCTCTATGTTATAGATACATCCTGTGTTTCATGTCTCTTTGTTGAAGGCAGTCACGTCTGAAACACAAATTCCTGCTAAACCATTAGCAGTGTTACTTGATGATGAACCCAAATTTAAAGTTAAAGCCATATTGGACTCCAAAAAGGTAAAGTGTAAATGGCATACACTGGAAGGGATATGGTCCTAAAGATCGCACTTGGGCAACCCGCTGCTCAAGAAAATGCCCCTCGTCTACTCAGACATTTCCATCAGATATCCCAACAAACTCAAACCAGTTGGGGGTGTTGTAGGAAGGATGTACTGTCACGCCTGTCAAAGTCCCGAACCATCTTCTGAGTGCGGTGGGGGGGGCAGAGCACGCAGAGGATAAAGGCACTACCGGTGGGCAGGAAGCTGCTTGTTGCACTAGTTGTTTCAGCCTGCAGCTTCCTGTCGTAGCGTCTCCTAGCTTACTTCTGGTTTCCCTTGAGGTCTATGGTGTGCTCCATTGGCTCCTCACTTTGGGCTGAATTCTGTAGCAGTGCTTTCGTCGCCTTGTCTTTGGGGTGGAATCCCTTGCATTCTTCTTGATCTTGGATATGTCTTTGCTGAAGCTCCTGAAAAGAAAAGAAAGATAAATGAAGAATCAACTCACTGCTAACCTTGTCTGATAATGTGCTAACACGCTCTGCATGCACTATCAAAGACTATCTTTAAAGCTATACTTTATCAGACTCTGAATTAAACAGCTGAGTCAGATGTCGGATGGCACGGCTGTTTG
This sequence comes from Lissotriton vulgaris, assembly GCF_964263255.1. NCBI lineage: Eukaryota > Metazoa > Chordata > Amphibia > Caudata > Salamandridae > Lissotriton > Lissotriton vulgaris. The sequence continues at coordinate 502,459,251 of NC_141687.1, read as the reverse complement.
CCATCGGGCCCCAGAGTGGAACACGTCCCTTCATTGCATCAAGGAACTGTGCTCCTGTAGAGTCGGCTTGTTCAATGTCCTTGGCTCGTTTTTGTCTATGATGATTCGCTGGAGCCACATAAGTCGGAGGGAGGATGAAGGAGATGAAACAAGTGCCCCCCCAGCCTTTGGGGAGCCAGGTGTAAGCCTTTGTGCCGCAAACAAAGTACATGTTTGGAGAGGATACGAAGGAAGGTGGATCAGTAGAGTCCAAAGTTCTGGTGAAGCGGCAAGCACTGCGGCCCACCAGCTGTGTCCCAAGCCCTTCTATGCACATATGGCCTGTGACGTTGATGACAGATAGAGCCACAGTTAGAGTGGCAGCTGTTCGCTTCAGTAGGTAGGAGAAGGTGGGTCTGGTTGGATTGTTGAACACCTGCATTTCAATTCGTTCTTTAGCAGGGATGTCCATGTGGATAGAGTCGTTGGAGGTCCGCGGGCAGAAATGTGTCTTTGTTTTGTTTCGCCAGACCTCATGAAAGAAATGCATCATGGTTTTGCTGGAGGTGGCATTGTCCTTATTGCTCTCTTGCAGGAGGATCAGCCAAGCAAGGCAGGAGCCGTGAATTGAGAAGGGTGAAGGGATGAAAGGTATCGAATGTCCAGTGGCGTGGGGTAGCAACCCACAGATCCAGCAGTTGGTGGCATTGGTGGCAAGATTGTGCTGGTGCAGCAGCTGCACAAAGGAGTTGTTCCAAAACTCCTTTCGCCTTTCTCTGAGTTGGGGAGAGAGAGAGATCAAATAATGTTCCTTCAAGGTAGTAGGCTGCGCAGTGGTTAGGAATGTTTCATGAGCAGGTGCATTTTCTTCCACAATCCAGAGCGTGGTCATGAGGAGAAAGCAGAAAAGGATTGTGATGAAAAGTGCAATTGTCTTTGAACTATGGATTCTGTCTGTCTTTGGGTCCCTGTAGTGGATTTTCGGATGTCCTGTTGCTTCCATCACCTTCTTATTGGGCGCTTCCATCACCTTCTTATCGGACGCTTCCATCATCTTCAAGGGAGCTTGGTAGCGGGCAGAACCAAAGACCTCGTCTGGCTTTCTCTCCTGACAGCCCTTGTTGTGCTAGGCCACCGATCTGAGAATTATGACTTAATCAATGGTCTGCTTAGCATAAACTCTCTCCTTTCGTCGCAGGTTATACCCTTCTTTGGATGGCACGGTAGGGTCATGAATCTTTGCAAGTTCGAGTGTCTCTGTGTCTGGGTAGCAAGTCAGCGATGGTCGGTCTTTGTTCAAGAGCTCTTCCTGGGTGGTCACGTCTTTGGTTGTCATCAGAGTCGGGGAATCCTCTTACAATGGTGCGCATGCACCCAGGTCCGCTTTCCTTCCACTCGAAGAGCTGTTCGGGTGGTCAGTAGGACTTACCAGGGGCCCGTCCACCGGGGTTCCAGACTCTTGGCACGCTGGAAGTTCTTGATTAAGATGTAATCCCCGGGTTGCAGGTTGTGTCCGGGACCCCTGGAAGCGTCAGGGATGGCATGCAGCACCTGTTGGTGAATGACAGACAGAGTTTCAGTCAATTTATACAAGTAATCAGACATTAGGACGTCCAGGACGTCATGAATGGAAGTCGGTTTTGGTGCAGACCAGATGCTCATGGGTCGGCCGAAAACGACCTTGTAAGGTGTCAAATGGTGTTTGGTAGGGGTGGAACGCATTGATAGCAATGCCAATGGGAGAGCGTCTGGCCATTTCAGTCCTGTGGTAGCCACTATCTTGGCTAGCTTTAGTTTTAGTGTGGCATTGTGTCGCTCAACAAGTCCAGCAGACTGGGGGTGGAAGACTGCGTGGAACTTCTGCTTGATACCCAGCCCCTTTAAAATGAGCTGGATAACTTCGGCTACGAAGTGGGGGCCATTGTCGCTCCATAAAATTCGACAAAGGCCGTAGCGAGGGAAAAATTCCTTTAACAGTACCTTTGCAGTGGCCATAGCAGTGTTATCACGGGTTGGGTATGCCTCCACCCATTTGCTGAATGCACACACCACTACAAGTACATATTTCAGGCCTTGGCATCTGTCTAGTTGGATGTAGTCCATCTGCAGGACTTCAAACGGGTGGTTGGGAACCCCAAACCCTCCCCGGGTCCCGCAGTTCCTTTCCCGGGGTTATGTTGTAGGCATATCAAGCATTGTTGGACCAGACGTTTGGCGGAGTCTGTGATTTTGTCGTTGTGCCAAACTCTGGAGACAAGTTCAATCATGGGGGCGGATCCTATGTGAGCAGGGGAGTGTGCCATAGTCAGTATGGGAATCAGGTATGAGTCAGGTAGCAACCTTTTGTTCGTGTCTTTCGTCCGCCAGCAGCCTTCATCGTCCTTCAGTCCCACCCGTGCCCATTCAGTTAATTCGTGTTGTGTGCTAGCCATTTGAATGTCCCTAATAGTGTCCCTAGCGTTGGTCCATTTCTCTGCTTGTGACCTGGTCACGTACATGCGTGTCCTCGTCCTATTTTCAGCTGTGGTTCGAGCAGTGATATCGGCTAGTGCATTTCCCTGTCCAATAATGTCTGTCACTTTCTTGTGTGCCTGGCATTTGATGACCGCAAGTCTTTTGGGGAGAAGGACAGCTTCGATCAGGGCGGAAACTAGATCTCCATGTAAGATGGGAGTGCCGTGTGAGATCAAGAATCCCCTTTCCTTCCAAAGGAGCCCAAAATGGTGAACCACCCCGAAGGCATACTGGCTGTCGGTGTAAATGTTCGCTGTGGTTCCTGCTGCTAGGATGCATGCTCGTGTCAGGGCGATCAGTTCAGCTGCCTGTGCAGATCGTTGCGTGATGCGGGCTGTCTCTACTATAGTTCGGGCCGTGGTGACTGCATAGGCAGCTGAAGTGGTGCCATCGGGGAGTTTGATGCAAGAGCCGTCCGCCCACAGCTCTCCGTCAGGGTCAGGAAAAGCTGTGTCTCTGAGGTCAACCCTACTTCTAGTCTGTTCGTCCGTGAGGGTCACACAGTCATGTACAGGGGGCACGCTGGGATCGTTTTCCGGTAGGGGCAACAAAGTTGCTGGGTTCAGTGTGGTGCATCTTTTCAGGGTGATGTGGGGTGCGAGCAGAGTCAGTTCGTATCCAGTCAGTCGTGCACTCGTCAGGTGTTGCGTCTTGGTTTGGTTCAGGAGGGTGTCAACTGCATGGGGTACTAGTACCATGAGGGAATTCGAGAGCACGATCCCCTCACTCTGTCGGATAGAGATAGCAGCGGCAGCTACAGCTCAAAGGCAGGCAGGCAAGGCTAATAATCTTTACCAATGCCTTCTCGCCCTCGGGCGATATCCGATATTGTGGAAGTTTTGGGAGTATTACGTCCGGCCGAACAGTGATGTGCACTGGGTCAATCATCATGCGTCCTACGTCCGAATCTGTCTTAGCCCACAGATACGGAGGCAGAGTGTCAAGTAGGGACGAGTCAGTGTCGGTGATGGAAAACATGCGTCGGGAAGGGCAATGTCTAAGCAGCATGGGGTTGTCGTACAGGAAGACTCGAACTCCGTCTTGGGAACATCTAATAGTCGCTTGGAAATGCTTCAGTAAGTCAAGTCCCATAATGGCGTCAGGAGTATTGGCAGAAAGCAAAAACGTCGTGTCAGTCGTGTTGTTCTCTAAGTCAAAGGAGATCGGTGTGGACAAAGGGTTAGCGGAGGGCGTTCCATCGAAGCCTATCGATGTCACAAGTGAGCCAGACAAGGGTGCCCTTGGAATCAGTCATTTAGATAATGCACTACGTGCCACGCCAGTGTCTACCAGAAATGGAGACTTTGTACCCAGGACCTTAGCAGTGACATAAGGACCTTGCTGGTCAACATAGAGCTCGACTGGATCCCTCCCTTGCCCTTGGCAGTCCTATGCGAAGTCGCGGGCATCGTCGCAGTCAGACTGCTGGTACTGGTTCTGTCTGGGTCGGTCAAATGTATTTGGTCTGTTTGATCTATCGTTAGTCGTGTCATTTGCGGGCCCCCGTTGCTGTCCTCTATTTCTCGGTCCACCCGCTACGTCCTTGTTGTCCCTATTTCTGTTCATCTCCAAAAGAACCGGGCACTGGGATTTCCAATGGCCGAATCCTTTACAGAAGGCACACTGGTCCTCTCTAATGTCTGTACGTCCAATGTGGGGTGTCGAGGTGCGGTCTTTAGGAGGTACGTTCCTAGGGGCATTTGTCTGATAGTTTCCTTTGTATTGTTCTCGTCCTATAGTCACCCCTTGCAACTGTGCGATCATCACCCTCTCTTTTAAGTCTTTTTTCTTTTTCTCTGTTGCTCTATCGTTTTCATTTTTCTGGTGCTCGTAATATTGGGCCATCTGAAGGATAGCCGCAGGTTTGGAGGCCGCCCAACTACTCTCGCTGGCCTGCAGTTTCTGGGAGACCTCCGGCGACAAACCCTTAACATAATTCTGGACAAACAGATGGTGTCCGGTTGCAGTGGTCATGTCCTGGCCGCTGTAATCGGAGAACACTGTTTCAAACCGGGAGAAGTATTCCGATACGTCTTCCTGGGGTTTCTGACGACAAGCCGTTACGATCGACCAGTCCACTTTCTTTTCTGGGATCAGGGTTTTCAGTTTCTGTACAATTTTGTCTGGGAGGTCTAAAATGGATTTCAAAGGCTTCTGTCCAGGTTCTCGTTGCCTATCTATGCCATCGAGTTGTGACCAGGTATGTCCGAACAGCTCAAGGTGGTCGACTTTCCGGATTTGCTTCCACACATCAGCTGGCAGACATAACCCGAAAAACAAGTCGATGTCAGCCAAGGTCATGATCGTTGAACCTAGGGCCGTACCTAATTCAGTATAGAAGGCAGTGGGGTTTTTACGTAAATCGGGCAGAGATTTCCGGAACGTCAGAATTTCTTGCCGATCCCATGGCTGGTAGACCCAGTTATACACTATCTTCCCTCTTGCATCTTGGTGGTTGACATCATCGTGTGTTCCTAGACCTCGTGGAGGAACCCAGTAGGGGGCAGCCTCTCTTATTGGCATCATGGTGCTAGCTCGCTCAGTTTGTGGTTCGGTTGCTGCGGGTGTCGTGGGTTTAGCTTCCAATTCCTGTTCAGTGAGGTGGCGGAAAACCTCAAGCGTACGCGTAAGGAGGTCCGTCACATCACACTCGCCCTCATCCCCGAAATCGACCTTTCTATACAGAGTCGTTAGGCTCTCGGGACCTTTGTCTCGATAATGGTCCTCATACGCATTCAGGATATGATAACACAGTCGAACAGCAAAATGTCGTCTGTGGCTCCCTGCATATGAGTTGAACATATCCGTGATGTGTTCTTCACTTTCCTTTCTTTCTACCAGTGTCCTCACTATTTTGTCAATCCCTGCTCGCTCATCCTTGCTTAATCTGTTTGTTCTTGCGGAATCAGCCTTTCGGGTCTCTGGGTCATCTAACACTGTCGCTTGTGCTGTATCTAGTACAAGTGGTTCGGCCGGCGCGGAGGCCATAGGGACCGAAACTCTGGTACTATTCTCATCTGTGCTTGGGGATAGCGGGTGTTGTGCTAAGGTTTGGGAAGGGGCATATGGAGGGGGCATGTAGATGATCGGAGGACCTAACAAAAGATCATCGTTGGCTCGCTGTTTCAAGGGCAATTCAGGATAGAGTGCAGAGGGCGTTCTAACCGGACACTGGCTTGATGTCTCTACCTCTAGTTTCTGTTTGGCTTCTTCTCTTTCCTTAATCTCTTCTTCTAATTTTTTAGCAGCTAGATGGGCTGCCTTTCGCAGCTCTTTTCCCAACCTACTCTCAGTTCTCTTTTTAGGCTGTTCGGCTTGTTTGCGCCACATGCCGAGACTATCAAGCATAGTGGGCGTCGTCTTGTGTTTCCCAAGGGCTGTTTCTAGCGCGCTTATTTTATCCTCATCAAAGGATCCTATCAGTGGCCACTGACTTTCCCGATCCTTCTTCGTATATTTATGCCACAGCTTGCTATAAGCTATAGCGATCAATCCATGCTTCATGAACATGTCCTTATTAGGGGTGCCCTCCAGTGGAGCCGGATGGTTCATCTCTAATAAGCGGTCCGGGCTAAACAGGCTACCAATCAGTGGGGAGAAGATAGGCATGACGGATTACAACGGGGACAAAGGTCTGCACTACCTATCTTATCACTGCGTGCAAAGACTAGACAGAATATTTCTATTCTTCGTTGTTTGCAGGCGGTGAATACCTCAAAAGAACCAATATCGAACAGTCAATGTTCGGTCAATCAAACAATCAATGGGGAGAATAAGTAGGCACGACGGGTTACAACGGGGACAAAAGTCTGCGTTACCTACCCTTTCACTACCTGCAAAGAGAGAACCTGTTCTTCCCTGTTTGCAGACAGAGAATCTCCAGAAAACAATCCGCGAACAACAGTTCGGGCCAAACAATCAATCAGTGGGGGAGGAAGATAGGCACGACGGATTACAACGGGGACAAAAGTCTGCGTTACCTATCCTTCACTGCTTGCAAAGAGAGAGCCTGTTGTTTCTCCGTTTGCAGACAGTGAATCTCCAAACAAACCAACAAAAGAGTAGTACTAGTATTTTCCAAACAAACAAACAATCATTTCGCAATTTGTCGTGTTTACACGACCTTACCCGGACCGCATGGACAGTTTCTTGTCTTCCGAATCCAGCGCCCGATCGTCCTCTATTCTTCGTGATCTTAGCGGCACTCCTGATGGTTCCCAGTCAGGACCGTAGATCACTCGAGAGAGGTCTGTTCGGAACCAGTGAAATTCGGATGATCGGCTGTCAGACGAGGGTCTATCGGACAGGAGCTCTCCCGATCGTTGCAGTCGTTCACTCTGTCGTCAGGACCTCTTCCACTGGATCCGCGAGTCGCTGATGGGCCCCACGTTTGGGACGCCAATTGTGGAAAAAGGTAGGGCCGATGACCTTTTTCAGAGTTGCCCGGCGATAACCGCCTCTTTCTACCATTCAAATTACCAAACAAAGAGGCAGGCGCTGGAGACTGGAAGGCAGGAAACAGAAGTTTTATTCCGACGGAGCAGAACACATCAAATCAGACAACAGGGTATCTTCTCGAGGTGCTCTAACTGCATCTCTGAGGCCTGGCCTCTTATACACAGGTTTATGATCTTTATTGCACGTGGCACATTCTTGCAAATGCTTTGAAGTATGGAAGGACATCCTCGGAATCCCCGCTTCAGGCCCGTTCCCACACACATTTACAGTTGAAGTCCCCACCCCGGTCACAACAGGTGATGATTATCGCGCAGCTGGACATTCCGCCGATTCACGGAATGTATGTGGTTGATCGGATCTCATGGGGTGGGGGCTTTGATCAACTCGTGGATCCTTTGATGGGAGAAGCTTCCTACTGTATAGGGGCGGGGGCAATAAACAGTATCCGCAGGGCCAGGTGGCGGCCTGGGAACGAGTAAGACAAACGGGCACAGAGGAAAGGGGGTTTTATCAAAGGACCCGGGATCATGAAAGGAATAAAGGGAGGTGCCGCGCTGGGAACAGGATGGGGTTCCGAGGCAGAGTTGTGCTGAAGAGGGGTTTATGGCCCAAGGCATGTGAGAGCGGGGGCTGTCAGCGCGCGGGGGATGCCTGCGAGGTCAGGAAAGAGAGAGAGAGAGATGCGTTGGCTGTCGGCGATGGGCAGAGAGGCCATGGCATTTAAAATGGCTGCCGCTTACGCGCACAAATGGGCTCGAAATGGGGCAAGATGGCGCCGATAATGTTGACACTGCAGTCTAGGTTTTAACACAGGGACGGATCCCGGCTTCGGTTCTTGTAAGTCCTGGTTTGGCCGAGAAAGGGGTGACCCCTTCCGGTAGCCACAGTGCTGCCGACAATTAAAGCCTAAGCAGCCAGTGCCCTCTGGAAGGAGTCCCAAGAGGAAAACCCTGGAAGTAAAACACCTCTGATGATGATGGTGAGACTCCCGGAATGAAGGAGAAGACAAGGAGACAGAAAACACTGGAAGACCAGGAGCCCAAAATGGAACCAGGAGAAAACGGGAAGTCAAGCTGGAGCAGAGGGCGTGAGGGGAAAAGGAGCACCAACAGAAGGAAGGAATCACCAAAATAGGAGCAAGGAACCAATAGGAGCGAGGACACACTAGCAGGAACAAAGAGGGAAGTGCAGTATAGGAAGATCGCCATGTTAGGAATGTAAGTAACCCTCCCTAATTGCCTTCTGGGAGCAAGGTTGAGAAGAGGAGAGCAACAATATAGCCCGCAACGATGAGGATCACCAGATGCCAACACCAGGTAAGTGTAGTGCCCCAAGGTGCCTCATGAAATGGATGGGCTGCCGCTCAAGTACGGGGAATGCCTGACAGAGCTAACCTGTGCTACACAAACAAATGATGGACGTAATGCTGAATGAATCATACATTCATTACCAGTCAAGAGATCTGGGTTAAATCCATTGTTCTTTTGCTCACCATGCCACCCCAGTTTAGACCCAGCCGTATGCAAATCAGTCTTTACCCTGTGCCTCTTGGGAACAGTCCTGAACAAACTGCCACGCCAGGTCCTCCCTGAACCGGACACAAGCATCCTGGGACAGGTTTCAGGGTATGTCACCCTTCATCAGCCAGGCTAGCTTGGATCCAGTGGCACAGTGACCAAGGGATCCACATCTGGGCATACCCATCCCACATATGGCCAAAAGTGCTAAACAAATAAATGATGGATGGAATGCTGAATGAATCATACATTCACCACCAATCAGGATATCTGGGTTAAATCCATTCTTCTTTTGCTCACCATGCCAAATTAGACCCAGCCATATGCAAATCAGTCTTGACCCTGTGCCATCATGAGAACAGTCCAGACCTCACTGCCAAGCCAAGTCCTTCCTGGACCGGAAACAAGCATCATGGGACCGGTTTCAGGGTATGTCACCCTTAATCAGCCAGGCCAGCTTAAATCCAGTGGCACAGTAATCAAGGGCCCCACGTCTGGGCATTCCCACCCCACATAGGGCGAAAAGTGCTACACAAACAAATGATGGACGGAATGCTGAATGAATCATACATTCACTCCCAGTCAAGAGATCTGGGTTAAATCCATTGTTATTTTGCTCACCATGCCACCCAGTTTAGACCCAGCCATATGCAAATCAGTCTTGACCCTGTGCCTCATGGGAACAGTCCAGACCGAACAGCCAAGCCAAGTCCTCCCTGGACCGGAAAGAAGCATCCTGGGACCAGTTTCATGGTATGTCAACCTGGAATGGCATGGTGAGCAAAAAATAATGGATTTAGTCCCAGATCTCTGTACTGGGGTGAATGTATGACATTGTTCTGCATTCTGTCCATTAATTGTTCTTTTTGCATTTGTCACCCCGAGTGGGACGGGTATGCCGAGATGTGAGTCTCGTGCTCTCCATGCCACTGGAGTCAAGCTATCCTAGCTCATGAGGGCTAAAGCCCGAAACCGGTCCTAGGATGATTGTTTCCAGTCTAGGGAGGATCTGGTCTGGCAGTTTGGGCTGGACTGTTCTCATTGGGCACAGGGTCAAGACTAAGTTGCATTTGGCTGGGTCCAAACTGGAATGGTATGGTGAGCAAAGAAACGATGGATTTAGGCCTAGATCTCTGTACTGGGGTGAATGTATGACATTGTTCTGTATTCTGTCCATCAATTGTTCTTTTTGCATTTGACAGAGCAAACCAACAGATGCGGCGGGTGCTTTCCGCGACACTGCCAAAATGCCAACTGTAGGCGGTCGTGCCGCACATCGGTGCCCCCGGAGAGGAGGGAGGGGTGCCACGGGCTGCACTACGGCCAGCGAGGAGAAAAGAGGCAGCCCGGTGGGTCGCAATTCAGCCTGTGAAGTAACAATAGCAGCAAATTCAATTCTGCCATATTTTGCGGAGATTGTGTTAGGCCTCGTGGAGCCCTTTACGGCTACAGCCTGCAGCCTTGCCCCACTGGAAGAATCTAAGCTCCAACAAACTGACTAAGTCCAGATATTCGCGAGAAGAGGGAACACTCTGCAGGACTGGGACTGCACTTTTGTAAGCATATCGATAAAGAAGGGGAAACTCTAACCTCCAATTAAGCTGCAATAGGACATGAAATCTAAATAAAAATCTGCAACTCTGATAATAAAGGCAGGATTGTGTATGGATGGGGACAGAGTCCTGAAGCTTTCCCTCGTTTTTAAGCATGAAAAATCGTTTTCTTAAACTGTTTTTAAAACCAGGAATGATAAAGGAGTAATAAGGAAAACAAAAATATAGGAAACGACTGGTAGATAAATAGATCTATGAATCTGGAATAACGGAAGGAGGGATTTTTTATACTTCTCGGTTATATCAAGAGCCTAGCCCCAATTAATTCAAGGAATAATTGGAATAAGGGTGAAAAAATTTGAGAAAACAGAATTTTAAAGCCTTGATAAAGATGGAGTGAAGGGAAAAAAAACATCGAAACGCATCGACACCTTTTATGATGACATAATCCTGTTGGTATGCTGTTGTGGGACCGTACAAATCAGAGTGTGGCCAGATTGCATTTATTCACCCTCGCGCACGGCAGCTGAAGAAGCGCCCAGCGAGTAGTAGAGCACTCATTTTAAACTTTTTTTCACTATCTGCTCCCTCGTGCACGGCGGCTGAAGAAGCGCCCAGCGCGCGTTGAGCACCAATGTAAACCAGCTTGCATTTTTATTTCGCCAGCATGAGATGATTATGCTCTTTTAAAAATTATATGAACTGTTTTAAAATATAAACGCTGTCACTAATCACTTGCTGCACATTACCTGTTAATTGTAAGGCACACGGCGAGTCACACTACTCCACCACCAAAAGTTTGGCTGTGTGGAGGGGACTAGCGCCACTAAAAGGAAGTACTGCACACCCACTTCCGTTTTGCCAACACTAGCGGCAGGTCAGCACTCTAGTGCCTCGCCTACCCCGGCCATAAAAGCCAATGCTCCCAGTCAAGCGCAGCGGACGTGCGCAGCGGGCGCGACGTCTGCGCGCCGGAGTCGCGCCAGAGTCATGCCCGTCTGCGCCCGTCCGCGCCGGGACCGCCGGACCACGGATCAGTTACCCTGATGTACCCCACACCAATCCTTTACATATATACCAATACTCTAGGGATCAGCTACTTTCCATTAGGCAACCTCTACATCTTTCCCCCTCCTGTCCTACTCTCCTTAATCCCAATACCTTATGTGGGCCGATTAACTGTAACACCTGCACTCCCCACCCACCCACCCCCGCTCATAACACTATTATTGCCGCTCTCCTCAATACCCGTTCCCTTCCTAGACACAAATGGGACATTTTAGAGCTCATATTGTCCAAATCCCTGGATCTATTATTTTTAACAGAAACTTGGGCAGATCTATCATCGGGACCAGACTTTACGGCCGCTCTACCCTCAGGATATTGTGTAAGTAGATTGGACAGAAAAGGACAGAAGGGTGGTGGAATAGCCATAGTACATAGAGAAGAAGTCCGCCTCCATACCACACCCCTATCCCTCAAAGAATGTGAAGCCATGGCCTTTAGTTGCACCTTGTCTAAAAAACAATCATTCGCTGGGACACTAGTGTATCGTCCCCCTGGTCCACGTACTAAATTTCTTGCCAACTTCCATTCCATCTTGGAAAATTCTATAGGATCGACGCATTACACCATCTTGGGTGACTTAAATTTTCACCTAGAGATAACAGATGATACAGACTCTATTACTATTCTAAATGATTGCCTAGCGGCTGGCCTCCATCAATTAGTTGTAGCCCCTACCCACATTGCAGGACATACTTTGGATGCGATATTCACGAACAATAATGACATCAAGGTCTCTAGAGTAGAACCTCTTACATGGACTGATCACTCGGTGGTATATTTTAACATCAAACTGAATCCTATGACTATGGTACCAACTAAACCACCACCCCATACGACATCAAGGAACTGGAAAAACCTTAACATCCCTGAATTTTCCACAATGTTAACGGAATTACTGCAAAACACCTACTCTGATCCTGACATAGCATCCAATAACTATCTTACACACCTCACCCAGGCATGCAATACTTTCGCCCCCCTCAAAAACTTCCAATAGAAATCGTCACACCCCATCAGCACCTTGGTTTTCAGAGGATCTCCGTAGGCAAAAACAACACTGCCGAAACCTAGAAAGGAGATGGCGCAAGCATTATCACCCATCCGACAAATTAATTTATAAATCAGCCTTAACCAATTACAAACAAATGATCTTCACCCAGAAGACTAACTATTTTGTGTCACAAATTAACTCCGCACAAAACTCCACTAAACAATTGTTTCAGGTAGTGAACCAGCTTTCCAATCCCCCGGTACCCCCGGAGGATACATCCCAACAACTCTGTGACTCGCTTGCCCAGTTTTTTACAGACAAGGTTATGTCAATCTTTAGCACTTTTTCCCCTTCCACTCATTCTGGTGCATCAACATCTTCGCCTGACCCTTCAAACATCTCAGTCACATTTTCTCATTTTCAAGAAACCTCCCAAGAGTGCATCCAACACCTTATAACCAAAATCAAATCCGGCTCCCCCACCGACCCATGTCCACCTTCCATCCTTAATTCGATCGCACACATTATTACACCAGCAATTGCCAACATCTGTAACACCATGTTCAGTACAGGAATATACCCCTCAGTATGGAAACAAGCAGTCATATGCCCACTTCTTAAAAAGCCTAACCTAGACCCTGGAGATCCAGCTAGCTACAGGCCTATTGCCTGCCTTCCCTTTCCGTCTAAGATATTTGAGAGTCTTATGAACACGCAACTCTCCAACTTCATTGAAACCAACGACCTTTTAGATGACACACAATTTGGTTTCAGACAGGCACATGGCACAGAAACAGCACTCATTAAAGCGGCTGATGAGATTAGGTCTACTATGGACAAAGGGGGAGCGGCGGTCCTGATATTATTGGACTTGTCCGCAGCCTTCGACACGGTCGACCACACCACCTTGGTCGACCGTGTCTCTGCATTGGGGATTACACACAAAGCAAAAAATCTCATCTCTTCATTCCTTGAGAATCGTTCCCTAACAGTCAAACTAGGACAATTTTGTTCGCCTACTTTCTCACTTCCATGCGGCGTCCCTCAAGGATCCTCGCTAAGTCCGACACTGTTTAATATATACGTGTCGGACTTGGCGAGGGTAATTAAAGCCCACAATATCAGCCTTACAACCTACGCTGACGACACACAGCTCGTCTTAATGTGGCCGCTAACTTTCAATCAGGCATGTTAGCAATAAGCGACTGGATGGCTGCCAATTGCTTAAAGTTGAATTCCTCCAAGACAGAGATAATGGTCTTCGGTAAACTGGAACCCATCTGGTCTCCCGTCTGGTGGCCTGACAAGCTAGGCCCCCCCCCTACCCCGGTCACCAAGGTGCGGAACTTAGGGGTAATATTTGATGACTAACTGCTATTTACCCACCATGCGAACAATGTGGTGTCCTCTTCATTTTTTACGTTACGGAAAATAAAAAAGCTACTACCTTATATCCCCAGTACTCATGCAAAAACACTCATCACCTCCTTGATTTTTTCACGTATAGATTACTGTAATGCTCTTTTTTTGAATGCACAGGCCAAAATCACTAACAAACTTCAGCTAGTGCAGAATGCGGCAGCCAGAGTCCTTCTCAAGATTCCCAAATTTCAATCCATTTCCTCCCACCTGCAAAACCTTCATTGGCTTTCCATCAAAAACCGCACCAGATTTAAGTCCCTCTGCATAGCATACAAAGCAATCAACAACATAGGTCCTGCTTTTCTCAGAGAGGCCTTTAAACCTAAAAACAACCCTAGAACCCTGCGCTCCTCTTCCTATCATTGTGTTAACATTCCTCGCACCCGAAGAGTTAACTGGGGAGACAGATGCTTTGTTATAGCCACTGCCAAACTTTGGAATTCTCTCCCCACTTACATCAAAATCAGCCCCACCCTCATGACCTTCAGGAGACAGCTGAAAACGTGGCTTTTCACTCAGTAAATTGCCCTTTCTGTTCAACCACTTTCTGTCTGACTACTTTTGATCTATAGCGCCGAGACACCCACGGGTAGTTGCGCGCTTTAAAAGTCGCATAAATAAATAAATAAATAAATAAATATATGTAAAAGGATATGTCAAATTTATAACAAAGGCAACTGTCTGATTTTGTGATTTCTCTGTATTGTGATTTATTCTCTTTTTTGTATTTTTGTGAAATATATATATGGATTTATTGTGTAGGACAGTATTATATTGTGAGATAATTGATTTTTAATGTATGAATTATTTATATTGTTTAGATATTTTTAAATAAAAATAATTGTTGCAACATTTTTTAACTTCAGTTTTATGCTATATGTTCGATTTGTATGTTCTAAATATAGGTTGTGGCTTGTTTTGACAAAGTCTAATGAAACAAAGGGCCTAATTCGATAAAAGTCTGTGCTTAAAGGGAATCCTATTTTAGACAATAAGTCCAAAGATACAAATCTTCACACGGTAAATGCCCAAAAAGTAAAAGTAAAAAGGGCCTTTCTCTTGGAATGAAATTTAAATTTCTCCCACTCCGTACTTTCCTGCCCAAAATCAGTGCCTTCACCGAAACCTCGTCCCATGGCTAACCGACAATGCAGAGCCCTCTTCGCCCACTGCCTGCTGTATTGCCCCATTGACAATTTTTGATTTCCATTCTAGAGACTAAGTATAAATGTAAAACTTTTCACCGGGATGAACCTGGGAGCTTATGGACCTACACCTTATCCTTGTTCCAGTCAAGCACAACCAGATGCTCTTACTTGCTGCTTAAAGCTTTTCTATGCTATTTTGAACCTTAAACTTAAAAAATTCATACCTGTTTCCACCTATTAGCTTTTTGTCATTTTGGGATCGTTTTACTTATGAAATTTACTCTACTTTTCTAAATTGCTTTGTGATTTTTTTGTGTTGTGTTTTGACTTTATTACTGAATGAGGTTTGCATAAATACTTCACACATTGGCTCTACGTTTTGCCTGTCTGCTCTGAGCCATAGCTATTAGGGGGTTGAGCTCAGGATAATTTAGCTACTTTAGTGGTTCATCCCCCCCTCCTTAACTAATTCCCCAATTTCTTACACCTGTATAAAAGCTAATGACTAATAATAATGAGAATGTTTTATTCTACTTAGAAGATATTTGCCCCTCAGACACAGCCCTACTCACCTAATTTTTTTGCAACTGACAAATATTAAAAACCTTTTGACGATCAAGCATATTATTAACCCTTTATGTAGCCAGGATGGCTAGACAGTTTTTCCAACATACATTTCACAAGCAATATTTGGCTCTTACCAGAACAGTGAGCAATGGAGAGGAAATTGCCAGCTGTAGATTGCTTTACAAGAATGGCCGTATTAGTAGAAAATATGATCTGTGAGACACATTTTCTGATGAGTTAGGGACTGTTGGGTTTGGACTGACAGTGACATTTTTGTAAACTCCTGAATTCTCATTTTGCTAGAAATCCATGTGTTCTTCTTCAAAAGCCACAATTGTTCCAGACATCTGGATTATTCAATTCTATAGTATTTATAGTAAAATTATTCAATTGGATAAGGTTGGTTATACCCCCGCCCCTTCATGCGTCAGAAATATTGTTTGTAATTTATCAGAAGTCCTGGAACCAATCCCCAACAACCCTGGTGTTTAAGCCCCTGGACCTCATTGAGTCCCAATGGTTCTTTATAAGACTTGTGGACCCCCATCATTACCAGGGTACTCAATTCTGAATGTTTGTCATCTATGCCAGCTTCATGCTCCCAATTGATTATAGTCCCATTTTATAAGAAGGGAAATACAAGAGATTCTCGCAGTTACCATCCTGTTTAGTTAACCACAGCTGGCTTCAGATTGAGGAAAACAAATTCTACAGATGACTTACAGCACTACATTGAAGTTTTTCGAAAGCTTTGCTCCATGAAGAGGTTGGTCACTCATATTTAAAGGACAGAAGTAAGCTCCCACCTCCTTCCACTTATCTAAACAGGCAGATTATTATGGACTGTTTAAACTCATACTTCTGATTTTGTATTAAATGGTAAAAATATATTAAACAATTGCAATGAGTGAGACAGACCTGGCCTTTTTACAAAACCTAAGAATATAGTTAAAAAGGACGAGAACTGGGTTAGGAATATCTTCAGATTTAGCAAACCATCTGTTAAATCACACAATCTGCTCAAAATTACAATTAACAGGGCGACCCTACTTACTTGTGATGTGTAATGTTGGAGAAGGTTATCTGTTAACATGTTTTAGTGTGGGATTTGTTCATCATTTATCTTTTCCCAAGGAGTTGGTCGATATTGGGAATATTAATGTATGTCACTGTGATCACTCTCATCTACAAACTACAATGCAGTTCATGTTTTTCAGTAGATTTTGTAAGTTACCTAGACATGGATTCCTTGTTCTTATATTTAGATGGACTGGGTTTACTATATGCAGACATGCTTGTCTTTTTTAGCAATTGCTATCCACTCTTTAGTATGTTTTTCTTTTAGTGATTTTTTTATGAGATGCAATTAAAGTGAGACACCGACGTCATTGTCACTCAGCTTAATAGTTCCAAGATGTTACCTTAGTTTACTTTGTGAAAGTCTTTTTAGGTTCCACCTGCACAGCGCATGTGATGTGCTTGTGAAATTTCTTGTATTCAATATATATTAAAAGGGGACTCTTCTCAGTTCCCATTGCTGAATTACTGTGCTTCATTCACTTTTGTGTGGAACTTATTTTTTTGTAAACTTCCCCTGGCTGCACGCTTTATGATACTTCTGCTAAAGCTGTTCACACTGTTTAAGCCCCATTCACGGGCAAGATAAGATCTCTTCCCATGGAAAAGGCAGACATATTCTAACAGTATGCTGGAATGCTTGTTTTTTATTACTTAGTTGTGTAAAGCAGATGCTGAAGCCTTAGAACGTTTTTAGCTTTCCAATTCATGCCCCAGTACCTTTCTTCACACTTTGTAGACATTATAAAACTTAACTTAATATATTTTGTCATTCTGATAAAATTCTAAATCTTGTAATAAACAATGCATGTCCTTTGAACCTGGAATTTGCCCTTTGCAGCCAGCAAGTAAGCCAGCCTTTGTATCGCCACTGCTACTGCCATAAATATATCGGGACCAGGACCGGGAGTGTAGTGAGTAAGAGGACTACACTCCCCAGGATCCTTTGCAGCAAAGGAGCTGTTGCGCACACGCAGACATCACCGGAGCACCAGGAGGCGCGTTTAAAAGTACCCGGGGGGCGTACAGCTCGGGCCGTGCCCGGGCGAAGCCCAGGCCAAGAGCGGGCCCATCTGCGCCCGTCAGCGCCTGACAGAGGCTGGGCTGGGCAACCCCTCTGAAGTGTGGATATAAATATGGGTAAGCATAAAACAACATGTTCAAATGACTTACCTAAGACTAAAGCTAAAATTCCTCGCAATTGTACCTGAATTATGTCCTATTTGACTAGCGCTGTTGGGGCGATTACAATGGAAATTCCCAATGTAGAAGCTCAGTTGGGGATGGGTGAAGGGAATGAGGAAATGAGTGCCCTCCCCTCTGTCAGCCCCTTGTATTTCCGGAACTGACCATGCCATTGACGCAGTAGCAAGGGCCCAAGACTCTAATTATGGGAAAGCTATTGTATTAAAACCTCATCATGAACAACCTTTATTTACCACTAATAACACTTCCATGATTTCTTTAACGGAACACCTAGCAACATCTATGAAGAAAAAAAGAAAGAAAGGAATTAAGGGAAGAGCCATAATAAAAGTC
The DNA here is from genome assembly GCF_964263255.1 of Lissotriton vulgaris. Taxonomy (NCBI): domain Eukaryota; kingdom Metazoa; phylum Chordata; class Amphibia; order Caudata; family Salamandridae; genus Lissotriton; species Lissotriton vulgaris. The sequence goes on along the minus strand of NC_141687.1, from coordinate 502,441,418 downwards.
CTTGCCACTCAGTCGGTGCCTGGATCTCAATTAAATGTCACCGGCAGGTTACCTGCTTATCCTGGAACCTCATACCCTGATATTTCATTGGAGACCATTCTCACTCATATTGACACTCTATTTGAGTCATTAAGACTGGAATTAATTAACAGTATGAAGTTTGGTCTAGGTGAAATTATGAAGAAATTATCATATCTTGAGAACAAAGGGACAGGGGGTGGGACTGGGGTAGCTAACATTAATACAAGCTCCAAGAAGAATGAGATTGGTGATGGTGGGGATGAGGGTAGAACACGACACTGTGAACCATCTTGTAGCTACAGTAGTGTTATTAAGGGGAAAGGGTTAGCTACAGGAGGTGACTGAAACTTAGGTTTGGTCCCCCGGAAACATGGTGAGTCTCCCCAGGGAAGTAGTAGAAATTCCAATCAGCAGGCTAATATGGACTCCGTTAGAAGAACAGATGTGAACCAGACAGCCAATTCGGTAATGTTAAGTGGACCAGAGTGTATAGTTAGGCTTCATTTGCCCCTGAAAGCTACTCCATTAAGCAGTTTTTACTGGGGTACCCCCTCTTAAGGCAAACATTAGGGAAACCACAGAAGAGTTAATCCGTAAAGTCAAATGTTGGTGTTTGAAATATTCTGAGGGAGACTTAATGGTGTCATCCCATATTATCATGGCAAGAGGCATTGACTGGGTTGGTCGCTGTCCCAAAAATGCTGGGGGAGACTGTGTGGTGGTCAACTTTGGCAAGAAGGATGTGGTAGGTTGGCTCTTTGGGGATAATCAGTCTAGTGATAAGGAGGGAATTAGAGCACTCCCATTTGGGGTGTTTTACCCGCCTAGAACTCTTGGAAGGTTTTAGAGCTTATCAACATCCCCCGGGCAACATCAAAGAAGGAACAGACAAAGTCAGGCTAGTAGACCAAGATCCACTGAGGCAAACAACTTAGCTAGCGGAATTTCTATAAATCCCTTAACTTTAGGGGGGGTCAGGGGAGATGGCCCTAAATTTAGTGGGGTGGAAATATCAAATAGATTTGACTCATTATCTCAGTTTGACAGTAATGACTGGCTAATCAGTATTCCACCTGCCCTGATCTATGAGGATGATAAACAGCGGGATCAATCAATTGATGTACTCCATTAGTTGCAGTTCTTACTGGGGTACCCCCTCTTAAGGCAAACATTAGGGAAACCACAGAAGAGTTAATCCGTAAAGTCAAATGTTGGTGTTTGAAATATTCTGACGGAGGCTTAATTGTGTCATCTCATATTATCATGGCAAGAGGCATTGACTGGGTTGGCCACTGTCCCAAAAATGCTGAGGGAGACTGTGTGGTGGTCAACTTTGGCAAGAAGGACGTGGCAGGTTGGCTCTTTGGGGATAATCAGTCTAGTGATAAGGAGGGAATTAGAGCACTCCCATTTAGGGTGTTTTACCCACCTAGAACTCTTGGAAGGTTTTGCAGTTTATCAACATCCCCCGGGCAACATCAAAGAAGGAAGACTCATTATCTCAGTTAGACAGTAATGACTGACTAATCGATTCGATTCAAAATCTTTATTCGGATTACAAGAAATCCATAAAAGCACAGTTTAAAATACAATTCAGCATTTTTTTAAATTACAATAAATGTAATAAATGTTATAAAGTGCATATCAATACAATTACAAAGTAACATATTTTCATTGTATAAAGTGCAAAGGAGGTCAACAATCATAAAAAGTGCAAATAAATCAGGGACATTCCATAGTTTTACGTACATTAAAAATATCTTTTAAGAAAGTGCTTGTGCGGAATATAAGTTCATCATCCTCTAATTTTAGGAGCATTAAATAGGACTGATTCAAGGAGAGCGGTCTATGTTTTTTAAAATATGGGGCTAAAAACCATTTAATATACTGACTAATCAGTATTCCACCTGCCCTGATCTATGAGGATGATAAACAGCGGGATCAATCAATTGATGTTTCTCAACCACGTATTTCACAAGAAGTTGGCCTAATAAAAATTCTTAGCTGGAATATTGCGGGGTTAAGAACCTGCATGGAGGATGCAAACTGGATCACTTTTTTAAAAGATTATGATATTGTTGGGCTCCAAGAATCATGGGAGGTTGATAGCGCACTATGGATAGATGGCTTTACTTCCTATTTTGAACCTGCTAGACCATCTAATATGGGAAGAGCGAAAGGGGACTTGAATACCCTGATTGCCTTTAAGGTCTCTGGGAGTCACCGTAAATTAGATACAGGACTGTCAAATTGCATAATTGTAGAGATAGTAACTGTAAATTTAAACAGAGTTTTAATTGTTAATTTTTATAATTCTTTTGTCTTTTGAAAGAAACACAGTCATTGAACACTTATTTAGTCTTAAAACATACCTAGAGGGTTACATGGAAAATAATCTTATACCGTATTCGGGTAATATTTTAGGGGATTTTAATATACACCTATGTTATAAGCAGTGCTGTATCTCTGATAGTTTAGGGCCCAACAGGTATCCAGAGACATCATTTGAACATACTGCACAATGTGAATTTTCTAGAGCAAACTATAGTTCATTTGGGTCTTTCATATTCAACTATCCCATTTGATATGGATGATACCCCAACTTTTAAAGGAAGGGGGAACCACACGACCATTGATTATATATCTATAAATACTGCCCTTGAGCCTTATGTTAAAGACTACGCAGAATTGTGGTCACAATTTAGTGACCACAATCACATACATTTGACCTTGGGGGGTATTGGTCTTAACTCTGAAGTTAAAACATGGGCAACTATAGGAGTGGTTAAGAACATAGATCAGAGCCGTAGATTGAAATGGTGTATGGTCATTCCAGAAGATTTTTGTATTCATTCAGTTAACACAATAGGGCCAGAAATAGAGCTGTGTTGCGACAAAAAGGCCAGAGATATCGGGGTTTTAATTGCCTATAGGAAAATTTGTATGCAGGTAGCACATGTTCTTTCGTACTCACACAAATAATATGTAAATAAAGGTGAAAGGTGGTTCAACCATAGATGCCCAGATCAAAATCTAATGGGCGCCCTAAAAAACTAGACAAGGTAGAAATCCAAAATGATGCTTTTTGCGAATTATTGTCGACTGATGTGCTAAAGAATAGAGCCAAATTTTGGAATGTGGTGAACAGACCTTTTCTCTCTGAAAAAAAAGGTAGCATGCTGGAGTATAATATTCCAGAGGAGGATTGGTTCAACCATTTCAAAGTTATTTATGGGGACTAGGGAGATACTGAACCCAGTAGTCCCCCTTATGTGTGAAAAAAATATTCACTAACTATTTCAGATAAGGAAATAGGATTGGCCATAGCCCAAATGACAAGACATTAAGCTCCAGGCCCAGACCGGGTACCTGTTGACCTTTTTATCACTAATATACCTCTTTGGTCTAAATTGTTAGCTAACATTTTTAATACAGCTTTTAAAATGGGTTTACCAGACTCCTGGTCAAAGTCAATATTAGTGCCGGTTTTTAAAAAAGGTAATAGAAGTGACCCTCGCTGCTACAAGCCAATTTCTTTGATAGACTCATCTGTGAAGGTCTTAGGTAGAGTAATTTTGGCCAAACTTACAGAGTGGGTGAATGACGCCAACATCCTGGCAAACATTCAGTATGGCTTTAGGAAAGGGAGAGGCACTATTGATCAGTGCCTTAACTTACTTCTATTGTGTGGGAAATACACGATCGCAAAGAAGGGCTCACTTCACTTGGCTTTGATTAACCTTTCTTCGGCTTTCGATCATGTAAATAGATCTAAGTTATGGCAACTATTACTAAAGTCAGGGCTTGATTAACATATTGTATTCTTTTTGGTGGATTTGCACAAGGATCTAGAAGCAACAGTCAGATTTGATGAAACAGGAAACCTTAAACGCAGCATCCATTTTATCAAAGGGGTGAGGCAGGGTTGCATTCTGGCTCCAATTTTATTTACTGTATATATTAATGATCTTGAAATGGTTTTATCCGGTGCTAGTATGGACATTCCCCGCGCTGGTGAGAAATGAATTCCAGCTCTCCTTTACGCGGATGATGCTGATATAAAAGCTAGAACATCTTTTAAAAACGTTTGCATCTTTTATGAAATCTTTGGACCTGGATATACATTTTTTAAAATCCCATGTCATGAACATAGGGGTAAAGGTGATGAAATGTAAAACCTATTCTTTTGGGGGCAACAAACTTACACAGGTGGCATCATTCTCATACCTAGGAGTATTATTTGATGAAAGGGGCAAATGGATCCCTCAAATGAAAGCCAAAAGAAATGTAATGGCTAGATCTACCATTGCAGTTTTAGATTTTTCTCGCAGATTGGGAGCTAAACTGATATGTGTCATGTTAAACATTTACAAGGCGAAATCCCTTGCTATCACAAGATATGGTTCTGATCTTTGGGGCTATAGGGACGTTGGTGAGGTCCAGGTAGTCGAAAAATAAATTCTTACGAAATCTGCTATCTGTACCATCACCAAGTTCCACCTATATTATACATCAAGGGATCGGTTTAGGTTTTATCTCAGACATTATAGGTATGGCCCTTTTACTCAAATGGATCAGTATCTGGATAAATCCAGATATTGAAATGAACTGTGTCATTATTCGCGAGTGTCTTACACTTGATCTTGCAAGCAGCATACCATGGTTAAACTATGTTAAAAATTCAGCAATTTATTTGGGGCAACTCAAACTATTTACTGCCCCAGAAAAACTCCAAAAAGAAGATTTTGCTTGGGTTAAAAGTACCTATCTTATTATATCACAATGTGAAAGAGCAGCCAAGGAATTAAATAAACCCCTTCTGCCTGCTCATCAATTGCTATCTACATCACAAATGATTGAGCCATATCTAATCAGCATCATCCTTTTCTCCTGGTCCGATTCAGATTGAATCAGCTGCATTCATTTTTTTCTGAATCAAGGGGATGGAAAAACCTGGAGGGTATGGCAGTATGTACATGCAACAATTTTTCTATCCAAGACTCGATGCACCTTGTTTTATTTTATGATCACTTTTTGCACATTAGAAAACGGTTTATATTACCTATTTTAAAAGGTAAAGATTTTACTCAGGCCAGACCGGCTTTTATGTATTTGCAAATGTTAACAATGTTTGGGAAACTTTTAACATAACTAGCTTTTTTACCAGAGTTGTTAGACTAAGGAGGAAAGGAAAATGATTACCTCTGTTAGAAATTGCATGAAATTTTAATTTCTCTTTTTATCACTTGTTAATTGATGAGTTAGATCCTGTCCTTGATATTTTGTGATGTATATAACACGGTAATACCAAGGTATTATTTTTATTGTGTATTTATTTATTTTTTAGTATGCTTTTATGGTTTTAATTAACCAAATAAAGTGACATTGACTGACTGACTGGCATGCTAAAAATATAGTTAATATACAAAAGCTATGCTATATTTTACTACTAAACAGGCAGCCACAAGTACAGTTGCCTTGCTGACAATAGGGCCATGATTTGAATGGTGCAGCCGGTGCAGTAGCACCGGACCAACACAAGTTGTCAGAGCTCCCCTAAATACATAATATTGCTATATTTGACTACTAAACAGGCAGTCACAAGTGCAGTTACCTTGCAGTTAAAAGGGACTTGATTTAAATGGTGCAGCAGACGCAATGTAAAGGGGGTCAAAAGTTTTCATAACTTCACTAAACACTTGATATTTGAATGGTGCAGCAGGTGCAGTGGCACCAGGGCCAAAAGATCTAGGGACCCCGACTAAACCCAGATTATTGCTAAAATGTAAAACTAAACAGACAGTCACAAGTGCAGTTATCTGACAATAGGGTCATGATTTCAAAGGTGCAGCAGGTGTAGTGACACTAAGACCAAAAGCTCTTGGCACCCCAATAAACACCTACAATGTGATAATTCACAACTAAACAAGCAGTCACAAGTGCAGTTACCTTGCAGGCAACAGGATCATGATCTGTATGGTGCAGCAGGTGCAGTATCACCTGGCCCAAAAGTTGTCAGAACTCCTCTAAACACCTAATATTGCTATATTTTATTACTATACAGGCTGCCACAATTGCAGATATTTTGCAGTTAAAAGGGGCTTGATTTAAATGGTGCAGCAGACGCAATGTAAACAGGGTCAAAAGTTTTCATAACTTCGCTAAACACTTGTTATTGCTACGTTTTACAACTAAACAGGCAGCCACAAGTGCAGTTATCTAGCAAGTGCTAGGATCATGATTTCAATAGTGCAGGAGGTGCAATGCCACTGGAGCCAAAAGCTCCAGTCACCCGACTAAACATTTATCATTTTCATATTTTACAACTAAACAGCCAGTACAAGTGCAGTTATCTATTAGGCACTAGGGTCATGATTTGAATGGTGCAGCAGGAACAGTAGCACGCACTGGGAAAAAAAGTTGTCAGAACTCCTCTAAACACTTAGGGGGTCATTAGGATGGAGGATTTTCCGCATCCTCCGGGCCGGCGGAAGCCACCGCCGGCCCGGAGGATGCGGAAAATCCTCTGCGGACCCACCAGGACCCACCGCCACATTAGGATGGCTGGTGGGTCATGGTTTAGGTCCGCAGCTTTTCCGCCGCGGCTGGCTTACAACCGCGGCGGAAAAGCACTAAAATGGTGAAGGTGTCTCTTAGACACCTTCAGCCAGATTAGGATGTGCATGGAAACATGCTTTTCCGCGGCGGCTTTTCCGCCGTGGAAAAGCATGTGTAACTGCACTGCAGGGGCCCATTGCGAGCCCCCTAGGTGTGGTGTGGGGTGGGGGGTGCACATGGGGGGGTACCTATGGTACCCCCCTGCATTTGCGTGCACAATGCAGCAGGCACCGCGCGGTGCCTGCCGCTTTGTGCACGCAAATGCTGTGCATGCATTTTTAACATTGCTGCGGGTGCAGCTTGAAGCTCCACCCGCAGCAATGTTAAAAATAGAGGATGTGACCGCCACCCTGGCGGTCACATCCTAATCTGCACAGAGGGAACGCCGCAGCCCATGCGGACGTTCCCTCATGCTCTGGGGTCGCGGACGGACTCAAGTCCGTCCGCGATCCTAATGACCCCCCTAATGTTGATATATTTTACTACCATATAGACAGACACAAATGCAGTTATCTTGCAGTTAAAAGGGTCTTGATTTGAATGATGCAGCAGGTACAGTGGCACTGGGGCCAAAATCTCTAGGGGTCCCACTAAAGCCAGATTATTGCTAAATTTTACTACTGAACAAGAAAGTCACAAGTGCAGTTAACTAGCAGGCAATAGGGTCATTATTTGAATGGTGCAGCAGGTGCATGCAGTAGCGCCAGGACCAAAACCTCAAGGCACCCCCACTAAACACCTAATATTGCTATAATTTGCTACTAAACAGGCAGTCACAAGTGCAGTTATCTAGCAGGCACTAGGGTCATGATTCCAATGGTGCTGCAGGTGCAGCGGCACAGGGGCCAAAAGTGGTTAGTACCCCTCTAAATACATATTATTGCTATTACATTAATTAATTCTATTATTTCTCTCTTTCTTTTTTCAAAATGTTACTATTACTTACCCGCACTATACCACTAATAACAGCACAATGTATTACTTTTTTGTACATAAACAAGTCAGAACACTTCTGTAACTTATATTGTACAACTGCTCAGCAAGCTACAACACACAAAAAAAAACTGCTTATTATTAATCACATAGGCGAAACTTGAAGCATTAACCAGTGGTTGTTTATGTTTTATTATGGGTTTACATTTTTTCTTTTATGTTTTTTACTAATTAAAATCAAGACGATTAAGGTGAATGATCATAGTTAAATGGCCCCTAACAACTCTGTGCATGTGCACACTTATTTATTTATTTGAAATATTTCACTAGCTCTGACTTAGGCACAAGGGCAGATAACAATGCATTATGAAAAAACGGCAAGGAAATGTGATCTGATGAATCGCAACATGATGCAAAATGTCACTGTAAATGCAAAATGTCAATAAAAATACAACAAAAAAACTGAATATGATATACGTGAACAAGAAAGGCTAGACAAGTGTAAAGAAAAGTTTGTTCATTAAGTAGGTCCATTCTGAATAAGTCAGTTTTTTTGTTCATTTCGGGAGGCTGTTTTAGGTGGAATATCAGCTTGGAGATTTGATCTGTTAGGGTCAAATGTTGGCATGGCAAAGCTGAGAGACCTGGCATTAGAAGCCCACAGTGGGGAAAATACCATGGAAGAGTAGAATTTTGAGTCATTAATGTTTTGGATATATTTGGGGTGGTTAGACTCTATAGAAGAGGAGTGCAAAATCTGTTTCTGAAAAGTTCATTTTCTGAAAGAGAGATGATAGTCAGTTATTCCAATAAATAATTTGCAAACGTCTATAAAGAGAAAGTTTTAGTTTGTAGTCAATATCTGCAGGTAGGAACTATGGTATGGCGGTTTCCAAGTATTACATCTTAAGAAAACACAATTTGTGTCACACAGAACAGTTTTTATTTTGCTGTTTTATAGAGAAGGAACTTGACCCAAAGGTATCAGAGCGCTTAACATGAGCACCTGTTGCATCACAGACGGACACATTCATTTTATTTTTAGGTACGGGAAGTTTAGGTGATTTGCCCAGAATAACAGGATGTTTGTGCTTCCTGTCGGACTAGAACTTGGCTCCCCAGCTTTAAAGTCGGCCACTCTGGTCGTTAAGCCACATCCTCTCATTGGTAGGTATCTTTTATTTTCCTTGAAGAGCATGGAATTAAGAATGTTCACGAGCTTAACAATGTTACTTCTAAAGCTTTCAGGTTGTAATGGCAACATTGAGCATTTCTATGAATGGCTGAAAGTATAGCATGGATTGGCATCTGTAACATTCCTTCAGTTAAAATATTGTCTATTAGCAATATGTGACCATCTATTTGAGTGTGTAAATTAAGCACACCTTACCAATGTAAATGGTTAGATAAAAACGAAATGTTTAGCCCATTTAGAGGAATTAAGACTAACGAAAGAGGCAACAAAATCTTCAGTAGCACTTACCCTTCAAATACAAACGACTGCCTCTATTCAGCCATACCTCACATTTAACAATACAAGCTATGAGAGGTATCTCCTGGTAAGGTTCAGGCTGAACTTTTTTCATCGTTTGGTCACATTCCCCACCAGAAATAACTGGGCCAAAGACCTTCCGCCGTGTCCTTGCGGTGAGACTTCTTCACAATCGACCATGCACACCATCCTTTTTTGCAAATTTTTCCATGATTTTAGGAAAAAATGGCTGGTCCCATTGCTACAGCAAACTGGATATAGACAATTTCGCCTAGCCTTTCTATTTTTGCAGCAGTTGTAGGGAGAGAGAATAACCTATCTTGTCATGAATTTTCTTAAATGTACGGTTAGAGCGTTTTTAAGTTAACTATTTGTCTTTCAATAACGAGTCATCTTATGAACTTTTAGAGGACTTTTAAAAGTATTAATTAAGTTTTAACAAATCTAAAAGCGAGAAGTTATAGGCACAGCCTCTTATTTTTATTCTACAAGTGATAAAGAATAATAGTTCTATTTTTAACTGAGCCTCATACCTGTGAGATTTGGTATGTTTCTTTTTATTTGTACATATTGAATTTACTGCAAACCAAATGTATTGTATTATGATTGTTGTTCGCTTTTTATGATTTATATTCTAAATCGAAATAAAGCTCAATTGACTAAATGCAATGTATTCTCAAAAAGCAAGATGAATTTTCAAGCACTCCCAAGCTGACGTGTTACTCTCTGTCGCTGAAGAACAATTATCCAGAAACGTGCATAGGGACACACAGCACTGGCTGCACCAACAATAGCAAACACGTTAATACCTACGTGTAAACTGAAGTGACTGTCACGCACTACATTTACCATAATGCATCTGTTTGAAGATCTGTGCTAGTATGCCAGGCAGTTTGCTCCCCTTCTCATTTGGATTGTCTTTGCCTAGTAGGAATGAACAGCCCCTGTGGGTGCACCTGCGCTCTGTGAGGGGTACTTAACCTGAAAAGACTTTAAGCAGCATTTCCAAGCACCCCCAAACCGACATGTTAGTCACTAATAAAGAATGAATATAATCCTGAACCTCTTATGTCCACAGTTGCACTGTCTGTACTAACTATGTCAGTAACATGTGACTAAATTAAAATCACTGTTATTATGCACTACACGTACCATAATGCACCTGTGAGAAAATGTGCCCTGGTATGCCTGGCATTGTGCCTTCCTCCACCCTGACCCACTTACATATTCTCATCACATTTCATAGTCTGTGATTATGTCTCAACTGGGCCCTTCACACCGTGCTGCTCTGTCTACAGGACCTCGTGGAAGAGATGTTTGTGCTGCAGCAAAGACATTATACGTGAATACATTTGTAGCTCCATAGCAGGCCCTCCTAGTGCACCCTCACCGGAGCGTCTGCTGCTCCTGCATCCAAGGTCTCTAGGGATATCGAGAACCAAGACCGGATCCTGTCCAGAAGGACATGCTGTTTGTTTGGATTCCTCCCCCCTGCCCTCTCTTCTGTGCAGAGGCAGTGCTTGCAGATAATGCCGAGCCTTCGGCTTGATCCTCACGCAGCTGGAGGGCATCAAAGAGACACGAGGAAGGGAGGCGTGACTCGTAGGGGTGGCAGAACAACCAGCGGTGAAGGCCGACCTTCTAGGTCGGGAGGGGCTGTTACCATGGAGCGGCTAGGACAGTGAAAAAAGGAATTCTGTCAAAAGCAGGCCACATCCAAGACGTTTCTATAAAGATAAAGAAACTGGAACTTTGATAAATAAAAAGTCAGCACTGGGCCAAAGGTCCTTTCACCATCTCCGAAGGCACATCATTGGATGCAGAGGGTGTGGTTGCGGTAGGGGGCGTATGGGATGGTTATGAGACCAGTATGTTTACGTTTGTAATATTTGAACATAAATGAAACATGCCTATTTAAAACAAAAAAGCCAGCCCTGGATCGATTTCTGTGGATTTTTCCAACATATGTTGGGTAACGTGTGTTCAATAGGAGATTCTAAAATATTTCAGTAAAGTATGCAAAGTAGTATTTTAATTGTTAGAGATATATGCAATCTGCTAAAGCTTTTATGTGTGATTTTTCTGTCATTTAACTAAATCATGTGGCAGGAAGTACCCTAAAGTTTACTCCTGCCTGATGTCATCACATCAGGTTAACAATACTCATTTCCTACATATTTCTTAGGCGCTGGAAGAAAGGGTGCGTGGGTGCTTTAGCACCCCGATAATAACCACGATGGAGTTCAGAAGGTGAACGAGTGACACGTTTTAATTTTTATCCTGTTACTTTTGATGTCCATTTAAAGACAGCCATCAAAAATCAGGCTCTGTCTTCCGACAAACTGCTGCTTGTTCTTTCAACATGGAGATTGGTGTTTACTTTTCTTTCCCATTACTATAGAATTAGAGGATTTTGTAAAGTGAACTATATGACAATCTTGCTGGGGCACAGAGACTGTGAAAGGAAAGGCTGTATGATATCAGACTTTTAATAAACATTTAAATGCCTGTACCCATATTTCAAAATATAACAGCACTTAGGAAAACACAAACGAAGCACGTTTGTCATTATGAAGCCTGATGGAAGCAAGGATTTTAAGAGGATCAAAATAAATCAAGACACTCCACTTGGTGATAAGCAAATGATGAATATTTGGTAATAAACGATTTCCACACATTATCTTTTGTGTGATATATTGTTTTATCAGTAAATGTCAGTTCTAATTTAGTGTGAATTTCAATGGAAAATCTGCCTGTAAATGCGATTTTATACCATGATCCAGTAAAATATTTGGCATTGTGCTCCAAAATGCACAACTGGCTACATATCACACCCATACCATTCTCTTGCAGGATGGCATGAGTAATGTGTTTATCCTTACAGTTTGATGCTTGGGTTTTTTACAATCCCCGTGACTTCTGTGAGGTAAAACTGTTAGCAGAACCACCACTCTGAAAATTGTTCCACCACCACTAACGTATTTGGTGTTATAATATACCATTTGTGAAAAAAATTCTTGTTTAACTCACAGTTCGCTTGCTTTCCATCATTTAATGTTTAACTGTATTTAATTTTATGACATCTAGATGTTGTCTTCCCACTCTCCAGAAAATGTGCCATATGCTCAAGAAAGGTCCCAGGAGTTAAGGAACCTGTCAATTAACATGTCACTCTTCTGTTTTCCAAATACCCTGATTATGTGGATTCAGTGGTGACTGGAAAACCTTTTAAGTGGTGTACAAAAAGCCACCACAAATTGCACTAAGTGAACATATTGAGCCTGTTTTTCTCCTAAGGGTGCTTAGGGCAAAATGGTGCATTTTATTGCACCATATACAAATAAATAGTCTAAACAAGCATCCATGTTGCAAGCAGTTCTGAGGAAGCACTCATGAAAAATTCCATTGCTTTCACGAAATATCAAAAAAGCCAGCTCGCAGGGGTTCATAACACCAATAACACTTTGAACACATGGCAGCAGCACAGTCAATTTCACAATGCAGTTTTGTAAAGCAAATTCTTTAAAAAGCAGCAGATTTTAAGGTGGTTCAAATTATCTAGGTATGAAATTTGAAAGAACCTTACACCGTTTTACAAGATGTACAAAGCATCATTCAGAAGGTACAAACTTCGATTGGGATGACATGCTTGGCATATCCGAACTCTGCTCCATTGTGTTGGGCCTGAAATCGTGCCTAGATATTAGTCAACCATGAATTATTATTTTTCTACTGTGCTTTACTTTTTCTACATTTGTGTGCCTTAAAACGCAAACAAACCGTGTATCCTGTTCCCCATTTCCACATTTAATCAATATGGTATTGTTTTGTTCATTAAAATAAAATGTTCTCTAATTTTTTTAAGTGGCTTGCAAATTATATTTTGATGTTTTCTTGAGTTTGGAATTGTCGGTTGTGTTTGAGCTTCACATTTACTCCGGATGTTGCCTGCTGTGTATGTCATAGCTATCAGGGGTTGAGCTGAATTTCGCTAACACTTGTGTCGAGACTAACCCTGGGTGGAGTTCGCGGAGTTGCAAGTGGCAAAAAAACTGAGTCACCTTATGCTGAACTCCGCAAGTGGCGGAATTCCATAGAATAATGCTGTTCGCTGTGATTGCACAGTGCGGATGCTTGTCCCGCCTGCGCAATCATTGCAAACGGCACCTTGCACAGTGCAAGCGGTCCCTTCTTTTCCACTTCTGCCACTCGAGTAGATTTTTACTCGAGCAGCATCTTTCTCAACGCGAACAAGCAGTTTCTCATCGCGAGAGGTTGCGAGCATACGTGACCACCAGCAATGACATACCTGACCACCCCGCGTTGAGAATATGGTATGATAGGACCTTTTTCAGTAGGTATCAGTGACTATTATTCAATTTTAGCAGAAATAAAAAGCCTCTTTCAATGATGATAGACAAACATTTGCTTTGGCAAGAAGAATTTGCTGATTATGTTTTAATTAAGTGATATTTTTTTATGGGAACATGGAGGTGGGACTGGCTACCCTGGATGGCCCAACCTTCATGGAAATGAAGGCCACGTGCAGAGAAAGGATGCCTAAGAGCATGGGCATGAGGTCCACCAAGCAAAGATAACCTCAGAGGAGAATGAGGATAGCATTGAGAAGCATGAGGAATTACCTCAAGGAGAAGGTTTGCCTGCGTTGTCAAGCACTGGGAGCAATGTGTCCTCTTGCAATTTGTCTACTGAACTAGCAGTTTTTTAGATGAAGCTGGAGAACAAGTAGGTTGAGTGGGACTTGAAAATCATATTGGGTACACCAGCGCTGGGAAAGAGGACATTATTTGCCCAAGAGGAACTAAAAGTTGCAGTAGAAGAGAAGAGGGCAACTGCTACCTTGGCTACTGATCAGAAACAGGTAGTTCTTGCACTGTTAGAGAAGGAGAGGAAGGCTGTACGGTCTCCTGACAGGACCAAGCTCAAGATGGAATTGATGTCCAGGAGGACATTGGAGTCCAGTGAGGATGACAGCGACAAGGAGTACCCAGGAGGGGTCGTTTACTAGCTATGTGGTTGGGGACGGCAAGGAGAAGTATTTTATGCTTATGAGATGCCCCAAAAAGCCTTAGGAAAGATAAGATGAAATTAAGGGTGGGGTGGCTTGTAAAGCCATATACCTATTTAGGGTAAGGATGCTATCCTGAATTTGGATGCATCAAAACAGGACCCTCCCCTGCCTGTAAAGGAAGCCCTTATTTAGAGCAAGTCTGGGCAAAGCACTACGCTAAGCTCGTAGCACAGTGCAAACACGCGTAGCGTAGTGCAGCGGTCATTTTCTGCTTGCTCGCGGTCCTCAACGTCAAGTTGGTGACCGCGAGCAAGCAAAATGACATCCCGGCGAGACTTTTTCCTCGTTCGGGATCAGGAACATCGAGTTGCCAATCGCGAGTGTGGAAAATAAACCTCCCGGCGAGCTTCTCAACGCGAGGAGGTCAGGTTTCTCAATGTGAGTGGTCATGTATGCGCGTGATGAGAAACTACCAGTCCGCGTTGAGACAGCTGCCACTCGAGTAGAAATTTACTCGAGCGGCAGAAAACGACCACTTGCACTGTGCAAGATGCAGTTTGCACTGATTGCACAGTGCGGACAAGCATCCAGCACTGTGAAGTCAGTGCGAACAGCATCTTGCACAGTGCGCTACGCAGTTTGCGAAGCTACGCGTAGCTCGCGTCGTGCGAAGTGCACTTCGCGTAACTACGTGTAGCGCTACTTAGCAAACTACGCCCAGGGTTAATTTAGATGTTTGGCCTTACTCCTGAAAACTATTGCAAGAAGTTCAGTTACATCCCAACTGAGTCATAGCCATATTAAGTGTATTTTGCGGTGGTGACATGGAAGGCAATGGAAGGTTAGATGAAGGGCAGAGAGGTAAAATAATGTAATGCCCTATAAATTGTGTTTATGCAAGAACATATCTGGTGTTGTTTTGTATCACTGTTTTACAGAGTTACACCAGCACCGATTTATACCAAGCTCCATTGATCACTGGACTTAAGCATGCATCTGTGAGTTGATGGCCTGTGAAGTGGTGCAGCAAACAGAGAGTTGTAATTTGGTTGCCCTGTGGTCAGAACTGACTCTGGGATGGGGATTGATATCTGAACCAGGAGGCGCATTAGGCTGTATAACCAGGTTAACCAAGCTGATACTCATCACTTATGGGATGCATCTATGAGAAGGCTAGGGATAGACCTCTCACATGTGTGTTCTGCAGATGAGGATCAGGGTTCAATGTGGGGAAGATTAGTGGCTAGGGCTGGTCTTTATAGAGTGGTACTGATAGGTTCTGAAGGGCATAGACTAGTGCCACTGCAGTGGTGGTGACTTGCCAATGTTTTATTGCCTGAGCAGGGAGGTCCATGAAGGGACTTATTAGTTTCCTCAGGCTCTTGGCGTATGTAACAGAGTTGCTTTTTCTGCATGGTCACACCTCTCTTTTGCCTTTTTAGGACCCTATGTTTGCTTGTATTTGGACTTTGTGCACTGTGACAGTGCAATTTAGTGCCACAGTGTATGTGCTCTGGTGCTAAATTAGTGCTGTCAAATTGATTTCTCCCAATTTTGTTTTACTTAACTCTCCTATAAGGCCATGGTAGATGGGCAGACATTGCTCCAGGGTTGTGGAAGCTAAATGTCATGTGAGGGCTGCAGTGCATATTTACACCACCAAAATATCACAAAATATATGTCTGCCAGGAACAACTCTGTGATCTGGGTGTGCTGCAGCTTGAGAACACAGCAATGATTCATTGAAAGGAATGCAGGAAAATATTTAGTAAGCATGGGCTGAAAATTTGTTCCGTTCGCGGAATTTGTGGATTTTCTGCGATTTCGCGATCCGCGAATCTCGCGAAATCGCGGTAAAAGCCGCGAATCAGCGGGGACGAATTTAAGCCAAGCACTTACAGGGTTACAGCAGCAGGTGCAAAAGTTGAAGCTAATTTTTTGTAACCTTTTACAAAAGGGTTACAAAGAAATTAACTTCAACTTGGGCACCTGCTGCTGTAAGCCTGTAAGTGCTTCCTGGCGCCTCGTTGCCTACTTGCAACTATTCTCTGACCCTGCTCTGACCCTTGAAGCAGGGTCAGAGAATAGTTACAAGTAGGCAATGAGGCGCCTGTCACGAAAATTAAACTTCAACAGGAAGCTCTGACAGATATAAAAACAAGCATTTGCAATGCAATAGGTCTCGCATTAGGAAAGTTTGAGCTATTGGTCTTGTAAATGAATTTTTTTTTTATTTATGTGTTGGTTTTGAAAATAGCTAAATTAATAGCTTTGTCATTTACAATGCCAATAGTTATAACTTTAGCAAATGTGACACCTATAGCATTTGTGATGCAACATGTTTTGTATTTACTTGACTTAGCTGTATTGATATTACAAATTACAATGGCTTTTAATATTTTTAAATAATTAATACTTAAATCAAAGTGATTTTAATTTATAATGGCAATAGCTTAAACTTTTGTAAATAACTTTTGTGAAGATTATGTTCAGTGTATTTTATTGTGACGAAAATCCAAGAATAGAAGGGAAATATTAACATCTTTTTGTGACATTTGTAATAAAGTTTGAAACATTGAGAGAACATTTTTGAACCAGTTGTTGAATGGTTGTGCAGATTGATGCTGGGGTGGCGCTGAGTGATGCTGGGATAGTGGTGCTGTGGTGATGCTGAGTGGTGCTGTGGTGGTGCTGAGTGATACTAGGATGGTGCTGAGTGATGCTGGGGTGGTGCTGAGTGGTTCTGTGGTGGTGCTGAGTGATGCTGTGGTGGTGCTGAATGATGCTGTGGTGGTGCTGAGTGGTGCTGTTGTGGTGCTGAGTGATAATGTGGTGGTGCTGAGTGATGCTGTGGTGGTGCTGAGTGATGCTGTGGTGGCGCTGAGTGGTGCTGTGGGGGTGCTCATTGGTGCTGTGGGGGTGCTGAATGATGCTGTGGTGGTGCTGAGTGATGCTGTGGAGGTGCTGAGTGGTACTGTTGTGGTGCTGAGTGATACTGTGGTGGCGCTGACTGATGCTGTGGTGGCGCTGAGTGACGCTGTGGTGGCGCTGAGTGGTGCTGTGGTGGTGCTGAGTGGTGCTGTGGTGGTGCTGAGTGATGCTGTGGTGGTGCTGAGTGGTGCTGCGGTGGTGCTGAGTGATGCTGTGGTGGTGCTGAGTGATGCTGTGGTGGTGCTGAGTGGTGCTGTGGTGGTGCTGAGTGATAATGTGGCAGTGCTGAGTGATGCTGTTGTGGTGCTGAGTGATGCTGTGGTGGCACTGAGTGGTGCTGTGGTGGTGCTGAGTGGTGCTGTGGTGGTGCTGAGTGATGCTGTGGTACTGCTGAGTGGTGCTGTGGTGGTACTGAGTGATAATGTGGTGGTGCTGAGTGATAATGTGATGGTGCTGAGTGATGCTGGGGTATTGCTGAGTGATGATGTGGTGATGCAGAGGGCAGAAAGGCACAAAAAGCAGTTTCACAAAGGGCAGAAGGGCAGAAAAACAAGTGAAAAACGAGTCTAACAGAGGGCAGAAGGGCACAAACATCCAGTCTAACAGAGGACAGAAGGGCAGAAAAACAAGGGAAAAACAAGTCTAACAGAGGGCAGAAGGGCACAAAAACGAGTCTAACAGAGGGCAGAAGGGCACAAAAAACGAGTCTAACAGGGGGCAGAAGGGCAGAAAAACAAGGGAAAAAGGAGTCTAACAGAGGGCAGAAAGGCACAAAAACAAGGGAAAAACTAGTCTAACAGAGGGCAGAAGGGCACAAAAAACGAGTCTAACAGGGGAGCAGAATGAATCCTGCCCTGTGTGATTGTCCACGAAGATGCCACCTTTTTGTGCAATACCTCTACTCAACTGGAGTACTTTCTACTGTCTAATCAGTAAGTGCTCCCTTGTCGGTTAAATGTATAGGGGCAGATTAACAATAACTGGTGCAACCCCAGGGATGCGCCAGTTATTGTGCGCCGCAGCTCCGCCACCCATGGTGCGTCGCATTTACAATGCAATACAAAACAGAGCCACCCAATATTCCCAAAGGGACTGGGTATATTAAATAACAAAATACAAAATGTCCCTATAAGAATTGTTACACCATTAATTTTTGAATTGTAAATTAGTCGCCTAGGTGATCCATGGTTTTATACAAGCAAGGAAAAGACAGAATTAAACTGTTCTTTATTTTTCTTATACAAATATTGTTTTCGAGTGATTTATATTTTTCACACACAATGTATAATATGGCAACAGAAATACTACTGCATTTGCAAAATCAATTGATAGTAGTATGTGACAACCTTTGCTAATAACATGGAGGAAACCAATACCATGTACTAGAAATTACTTTCTGTCATACAATCAATAGAAATTCGAATGATGATACATCCATCAGCAAAAAGGCTGTCAAGCGTCGACGTTTCGGTCCACGTTGGTTAACATAATCCATAGACCATCATCAGGACCATACGTTGCACATATAAATCTAAAAGTGAATATATATACATATAAATACAATATAATAGTGTCCTTGCAAAAATGGTATCGTCTACTTAACTCAAGGAAAAACTAATGAAAATGAACCTCGGACCAACATCCTGCATGTGCAAAATTGATTAGCCACCACCAAAACAAGACAAACCATAGTGTGCCTATTACCAAAACAATAACCTACACCTTTAGTGTACCGCTTGGAACAACCATCACCAAACACGTGAACAATCGTGTACCTACTACCTTCAAATCAGTAAGATCAACAGAGTCTTACCCCAGACCTCCAGCCGGAGGTCCTCCGACTTAGAACTCAGATATCCAATAAACTAATAGAAAGAAGAGAAAGGAACCAATGACAGCACATTATCAAAGACATGTTGTCCCATTTTATTCATAAAACATCTAGAGCATTTGGACAGCGTAAATCGCCACTCACAGATGAAGTCCAAGTATATATACCTCAATCGTCCTGAACGTCGAAATGAAACTGCCACACATAAACAGGAGATTTACGCATTACCTGTTAAATCAAAGAACGTCACATTAATGCCCAGTAAAACCGCTCTATGGAAGTACACTAATGTCAGACGAAGTCTTCCTCAGGATCTGATGTGATGATATAAGGGCTCACCTCTCGATACCTCCAATTCTGATTGTATTAAATACACAGAATATTGAAGTGATCAAGCGGGGGGAAAGAAAGTTAGGAAGGGAACTGCTGGGAGGGAGATCTGAAAAGGAAAAGTTATTTTTGCGAGTTTCCTAATGCTTCACTCGACTCTAAAACATAATATAAATAATAATATCTTCACTATTGAAAGAACAAGTTAGCTCAGAGATGAAATCTTCTTAAGTTTCTAGCAGAAAGACTGTTGTCTCTTTTAAGCGTATTCACAAACAAATTTGTTTCCAAAGGAAATGACTCAAAGAAACTTGTGACAGATTTATATTGTAAATAACCTCTTTACAATCTGTGCAACATCAAGAAGTTGTATCTGTATAATATCAGCAAATAACCACTTTTTGGTATTCTAATACTTTTCTTTAAAACCCAATTTTAAACAGTATTGCGACTAAACAGGTTGGAATTGCGATTAAACAAGTCTGAATTGCGACTCAGCAGGACTAAGCAAAAGCACCTTTATTTTACCCAAAGAATCAATGAATTGAAGAAATAAAAACATCACATGGAATCAAGAGAAATTGAATTGCCCTTATAATGTACCTGGCAAATATCACAGAAAACCTTTGTACATATTGCTCTTAGAAATCAAGAAAACATTCTTTAACTTCACTTTTTCGCAAATGGCTTTAACTCTCTTAATGTTAAGGTTTTAACTTTCTCCTACCTGTAGAGTACGACCTACTCTACAAACTGGAAGGGAGTGTCTGTCAACTCTGAATTCTCGAAGAAAGTCTTGAACTGGAATCAGCTTCTCCTCAGCTGCATTCGACTGGGAAACGCCTCTCTTCAACTCGACCCCTGAAAGAGACTCCAAACACTTCTCCAAACACTTCTGCCAGATTGGAGCACCTGGGACAAGCTGCTACACCTTCAGAATTCCCAGAATAGTGAGCACGGACGTTTGGGCGTGGTCGCGTATATTAGCGCAACTACACCTATGCTAAATCCCACGCATGCGACCGGTATGCTAAAGCTCACGCATCCGGCGGACGCGGTAAAGGTGCCAAACCTCATGCATCTGGCGGACTACTCTCAAATGGATATTCAAGCACACACAAGAACAAAGGACCTACAGACAACATTATTACTAAGGCTCTTTCACACATTTCTGCCACCAACGTCCTCCAAGAACCTAATGCATTTTGCCACACAATGGCACCAGACATGGCGGGCGATAGCTACGCCTGCAGAGTGGGGCGGGCCCTAGACCGCAAGCCACCCTAGTCCTGACTGTATTCCCCCCTCCCAAGAGCGGTCTAGGGCCCGGCTTTGAAGGGTGAAGGAGGTGGAATCTTCGTAATATTTGAGAGGCATGAATGTTTTCAGCTGATTCCCAAGAGTCATTCTCTGACCCATATCCTTTCCAAGACACGAGATACCACAGTTTTGTACCCTTACGTTTAGAGTCCAGTATATTTCGTACTTCGTATTCCCAATTGCCATGAACCAAAACCGGAGCTGGTTTGGGCGTCACATCTTGTCTAGCTGGTTTCAATAAGGACTATGAAATACAGGGTGAATTCACAAGCTTTTGGGAAGTTGTAGTTTATAAGTCACTTGATTGACTTAACGGAGTACTGGATATGGGCCGATAAATTTGGGATGGAACATGTTTTTGTGTTTAAAATGCAAATTTTTTGTAGACAACCATACTTTATCTCCAGAAGCATACATTGGTCCTGATCGATGATGTTTATCATATTGTTTTTTGTATTCTTCCTTACTTTGTAACAAACGTTTGTGAATTTGCTGATGTATTGTATTGCGATTTTTATATAGCGCACGTATCACCCGAAGGCATCAAGGCGCTTGCCTTGGGAACCCGCCCTGGTATTCCCCTGTGAGATAACCCCAGCAGGGTATCCACAAGGTGAAAGCCAGGCATCCCGCCGCAAGGGGCCGTAGTGGAGATTAAGCAAGCTATTGCCCAGAGTCGCAGAGTGTGAACCCGTGAGTCGAGTAGGCACCGGAACGAGAATTATCAAGTCCGTGGAATTTTTGAGCCCAAGACCCGCCGAGGCGGGGAATTGAACCCTGGTCCAGGACCGATCTCAGCTTCCGGGTCTGCCGCCTCTAACCCCTGAGCCACACTTCTCCATTGATGAACAGTCTGCATGAGTTGTACTGTATCTTGCACTGCAGGTGCATTACTCTCATCTTTGGGCAAGGTCAAAGGAATAGTCTTTGGTAAATATCCATAAAGAGCTTCAAAAGGAGAGGATCCTGTAGATGAATGAGGTGATGAATTGTAGGCTATTTCAGCAATGCAAAGCAAATCTAACCAGGACCTTTTGGAATCCGCAACATAACATCTCAAATATTGTTTTAATGTTTGATTTAATCGTTCGGTTTGACCATCCGTTTGCGGATGATAGCTGGTAGACATATTTGATGTAATTTGTAAACTATGACACAATTGTTGCCAAAATTTAGATGAAAACTGAGAACCACGGTCTGATAACAACACTGACGGTAAACCGTGTAAACGCACTATATCTTTTAGGAATATTTGTGCTAATTGTCCTGCCGTTGGCAATCGTTTACAAGCAATGAAATGTGCGTACTTAGTTTGACTGTCCACAACAACCAAAATGACTGAATGTTAATTGATCAGCGGTAGATTAGTAATAAAGTCTAAATAAATATGTTCCCATGGTCTAGTTGGTGTTGGTAGAACTTGTAACAAACCTTTTGGTTTACTATGATCTGTCTTAAATCTTGCACAAGTTTCACAATTTTGAGCCATTTTTGTAACATCTTTCTGTAGAGCCGGCCACCAGAATAATCTTTGTACTTTTTCTACAGTCTTTTTGGGGCCAGGATGTCCTGCCATTGGATGGGAGTGTAACCAATTGAACACAGTTTTTTGTAATTCTTTGGTAGGAAGATAAACCTGCTTTCCGTGGAATGGTATTCCTTCTTTGATTGTTTGATTTTCTTCTTTATTCACCCATTTTTTCCATTGAGATGGAGGAAAGTTTTCATGAATATTCTCTAAGAATTGGTCAGCAGACAATAAACAGATTACTTTGTCAGGATCTATTATAGCTTGTGGAGCTCCTTCGAATCTGTGCACAAAGAAGAGTCTTTTCTAGAAAGAGCATCAGCCTTTTTATTGTCTTGTCCAGGACGGTAAGTTACTATGAAATCATACTCCACAAAGAACATCATCCATCTTAACTGTCGAGGAGATAACATTCTAGCAAAACTCATGAATTGCAAATTTCTATGATCCGTATTTACTGTGAATTTTGCTCCCATTATATAATGTCTCCATTCTTTGAACGCTTCTAGTATGGCAAGTAATTCTTTCTTTGCAATAATGTAGTTTTGTTCTGCTGAGTTCAATTTTCGAGACATATATGCAACTGGATGCATCTGGCCAGTTTTGGGATGTCTTTGAGATAAAATGGCTGCTATTGCTACATCTGAAGCATCTGCTTCAATTATGAAAGGTTCATTTACATCTGGATGCATTAGAATTGGAGCTGCTGTAAAAGCCTTTTTCAAACTCTGAAACGCATCATTAGCTTCTGAAGTCCATGCAAATTTAACTTTTTTCCTTAGCAAACGAGTGATGGGAGCTACTACTGCTGAGAAGTGATCAATAAAACTACGATAAAAATTTGCAAAGCCCAAAAAACATTGCACATTGGAATGGGCCATTCTGCTACTGCCTGGATTTTTCTATCTGTCATTTTCATGCCAGTTGGTGTGAGTAGCACTCCCAAGAATTCCACTTCAAAAACATGAAAGTCACATTTAGATAATTTGCAATATAGATTATGTGCTTGTAAGGTACTCAGAACTTGTTTGACATGTCCCTCATGTTTTTCCACAGAATCTGAATAGATTAAAATATCATCTATATAGACGATAACAAACAGATCCAGAAATTCTCTCAGAACATCATTTAGGAAAAACTGAAAGGCTGCTGGCGCGTTACAAAGGCCAAATGGCATTACCAAATATTCAAATAATCCATATCGAGTTTTAAATGCGGTTTTCCACTCGTCTCCTTGTCTAATTCGCACCAAATGATAAGCTCCTCTAAGATCAAGTTTTGTATAGATTACTGCTGTTTTAACTTGATCCAAAAGGACAGGGATGAGCTGCAAGGGATATTTATTCTTGATTGGTATTTTGTTCAACGCCCTATAATCAATACAAGTTCTTAATTCCCCATTTGCTTTTGGGATAAAAAACAAAGGGGAGGCGGCTGGTGACTTAGAAGGGCGGATAAAACCATTCTCCAAATACTGATCCAAATATTGCCTTAGATGTTGATTTTCCTCTTCAGATAGAGCATATATTCTACAATTTGGTACACAAGAACCTGGTATGAGATCAATTTGGCAATCATAACTGCGATGAGGAGGGAGTATTGCTGCATTTTCTTCACTGAATACCTCTTGATACATTTTGTAGGCTGCGGGTAAAATCGTTTCCTTTTCTTCTGCAGTCACCATTTGACTCACAGTTGACTTGAAAGACTTTAAACAGGATGAATGACAAAAATCAGAGAGAAATACAAGTTCTCTTTTTTGCCAGTCAATCAAAAGATTATGTAAACAAAGCCAAGGCATTCCAAGAATGAATCAATACTGGGGAGCTTGGATTACGTCAAATTGAACCTCCTCGTTATGTCTTTGTCTTTTTGAGTCCTCACAAATCGTAGTCACCCTTGAAGTTTGCATAGTTACAGGTGCCCCAGACAAGATTTTCCCATCTACTGCTTGAACGATTTCTGGTGTTTCTTTTTTTCGCAAATTATACTTAGTCGTTGCACAGTTTCCAGATCAACAAAATTTCCTGTGGCTCCAGAATCGATTAAAACTTCCATTTGCCAAATTTTTTGAGTTACTTGTATTTGAACAGCTAATCGAAAATGAGCTTTATAATTAGTCACACAAGAGTTTATGGAAGGGTAGGCGATGGTTCCCAAGAGATCCCCCTCTAAACATCTTGGGCATGTTAGTTTTCCGACTTTTGATCTGTTGTTTTGATAACTGCCGCCTTGTTGACGTTTGGAGATTTGTTTTTAGGTTTCATCATACAATCTTTCACAAAATGTCCTTTACGACCACAATAGAGACACTGTCCATTTTTACGTCTGTTGTCTTTTTCTTCTTTTGACAATGGTTGTCGAAGGGTTCCAATTTCCATTGGTTCTGAGCTTGATTCAGAGTGTGCAAATTGAGTTCGAGATCTAGTTTCATTTTTCCAATTAGGTTTGTCACCTCTTTTCTTGTCCAATCTTCTTTCAGAAAGTCGGTGATCTAAACGTAAAGTTAAATGTATCAGATCTGAACAAGCTGTTGGCTGTGGGTCTATTTGGGCTAAAACATCCTTTAAATCGTCTTTTAGCCCCTGATAGAAAAGAGCTGCTCTCTTTTCCTCGGGCCAAGAAGTTTCTGCAACAAGTCTATTAAAGTGTGATAGATATATAATGAGGTCTCTATTTCCTTGTTTTAACTGTAATAATTCTCGATCTGCAGATAAAGTCACTGTTCGCCTATCAAACACTTTCTCAAATTCTTCAACAAAGTGTCTCCAATTATACAATAATGCGCTATCTTGTCTAACTAATAGGACTGCCCAATTAGCAGCATCTCCAGACAAGTAAGAAATGAGAAACGCAATTCTAGATTGGGGGGTAGGAAAAGCTGTTGGTCTACAGGAATAATGTAACTCAATTTGCGTTAGAAATGTTTGCACCATAGTAGAATCCCCAGAAAAACGCTCTGGAGAAGCCAAAGAAATTTGTGGTGGAACAGTGACTGATATGTTTGTGGATGCCCTTGCACCAGAGTCTTGAGCCTCATCAGGAAGGGGAGTGTTCAGAAGTTGTATATTGTCTACCTTGTCAGCCAATAATGTAGTTGCATTCATAGTTTCATTTAGATCAGCCTGCATTGTAACAATTACTGCCATTAAGTCATCGATGGTGGCCATTATGGCAACACAATCAGATTGGGAGGAAAATGATTCGTAGGCTCACTATTCTGTCAGACGAAGTCTTCCTCAGGATCTGATGTGATGATATAAGGGCCCACCTCTCGATACCTCCAATTCTGATTGTATTAAATACACAGAATATTGAAGTGATCAAGCGGGGGGAAAGAAAGTTAGGAAGGGAACTGCTGGGAGGGAGATCTGAAAAGGAAAAGTTATTGTTGCGAGTTTCCTAATGCTTCACTCGACTCTAAAACATAATATAAATAATAATATCTTCACTATTGAAAGATCAAGTTAGCTCAGAGATGAAATCTACTTAAGTTTCCAGCAGAAAGACTGTTGTCTCTTTTAAGCGTATTCACAAACAAATTTGTTTCCAAAGGAAATGACTAAGAAACTTGTGACAGATTTATATTGTAAATAAACTCTTTACAATCTGCGCAACTTCAAGAAGTTGTATCTGTATAATATCAGCAAATAACCACTTTTTGCTATTCTAATACTTTTCTTTAAAACCCAATTTTAAACAATATTGCGACTAAACAGGTTGGAATTGCAATTAAACAAGTCTGAATTGCGACTCAGCAGGACTAAGCAAAAGCACCTTTGTTTTACCCAAATAATCAATGAATTGAAGAAATAAAACATCACATTGAATCAAGAGAAATTGAATTGCCCTTATAATGTACCTGGCAAATATCACAGAAAACCTTTGTACATATTGCTCTTAGAAATCAAGAAAACATTCTTTAACTTCACTTTTTCGCAAATGGCTTTAACTCTCTTAATGTTAAGGTTTTAACTTTCTCCTACCTGTAGAGTACGACCTACTCTACAAACTGGAAGGGCGTGTCTGTCAACTCTGAATTCTCGAAGAAAGTCTTCTTGGAACTGGAATCAGCTTCTCCTCAGCTGCATTCGACTGGGAAACGCCTCTCTTTGACTCGACCCCTGAAAGAGACTCCAAACACTTCTCCAAACACTTCTGCCAGATTGGAGCACCTGGGACAAGCTGCTACACCTTCAGAATCCCCAGAATAGTGAGCACGGACGTTTGGGCGTGGTCGCGTATATTAGCGCGACTACGCCTATGCTAAATCCCACGCATGCGACCGGTATGCTAAAGCTCACGCATCCGGCGGACGCGGTAAGTGTGCCAAACCTCACGCATCTGGCGGACTACTCTCAAATGGATATTCAAGCACACACAAGAACAAAGGACCTACAGACAACATTATTACTAAGGCCCTTTCACACATTTCTGCCACCAACGTCCTCCAAGAACCTGATGCATTTTGCTACACAATGGCACCAGACATGGCGGGCGATAGCTACGCCTGCAGAGTGGGGCGGGCCCTAGACCGCAAGCCACCCTTTTCCTGACAACTAATTAGATCCAGAATCATTGTTCTAAAACCGGAGTGGTACAGACCGGCAATGTCACTTACTTAATAGCGCCCGGGAAGCACCGCCGTTACTGCCCACTCGATTGCCGCGTCCAAGGAAAACATGCCGCTACTTCCTTGTGTATACGCTAGAAGAGTGATGGCGCCATGCGTGTATAAATGCGGTGCCATATTAGTGAAGGTAGTAAAGTGAAGAAGTAAAAACGAGTCCTCTATGAGTAAATCCAGAACACCGGTCATACCTAGCCTGCCAGGTATGAAACATACTTAGCGTGCCCTGATAAATACTGCAGCCCAGGATAAAGTAGTCAACCAATGTCAAAGACTCCAGTAACTACTCTCTTCATCCTTAAGGCGGCCATCTTGGAATGGGTCCCCGTCCCCATAGGTCTACAAGCAAGCCACCGACTTTACACCTAAAAAACTACAATAGTAGTGTAATCACGCTCTATAATTCATGACAGATAATCACAAAAATGGTCAGAGATCTGAAAGTAACCGAATCATAAGGTGGCCACAGTATGCCACTCAATCAAAGAATTCAGACCTTGGTCAACAGCTTTACACATCCAGATCCATTATTCTCCCTTAGAGTAAGTAGACGATCCACATTGTGATAACGCTTGTTACTCTTAATTACATCAATAACAAACCATTGCATATCATTAGGCAAATGTGATTTCTGTTGGTAATGTTCTACCAAAGGAGCAGTTAAAACATTGCATCTTATGCGAGACTGGTGCTGTAAAATTTGTTTTTTAACTTCCTGTTTGGTCTTGCCTATATATGATAACATACACGGGCATTGTATACAGTAGATAACATTTTTGGTGTTACAGTTAGAATGATGGAACATTTTGATTTCTTTTTCATTCACCTTACAGCTTTTTATAGATTTGGTGGTCGCACATGCCGCACAATTACCGCATGGGTAATGCCCCGTTACTGGTGGCAAACCCCACTGTGATTGTAATGTATGGGTCACAGGCTCCTTATAGGCTTTTACCAAGAAATCTCTTAAGTTTCTACCTCTTTTGAATGCAAACCGAGGTTGCGTCAAATTAGGTTCTACTTTCCTGATCAAATGCCAATTTTTATTAATGATGGTCCTTATCTGATATGACTCTGAGCCAAACGTAGTGACACACGTG
This sequence comes from Lissotriton vulgaris, assembly GCF_964263255.1. NCBI lineage: Eukaryota > Metazoa > Chordata > Amphibia > Caudata > Salamandridae > Lissotriton > Lissotriton vulgaris. Next base: position 502,413,652 of record NC_141687.1, on the reverse strand, counting down.
AGGGGCTTGATACCCAACCCAGTAATATCAGTCTCCTCTTTACTTGTCAATAGTGCTTCGTGATTTTATTATTGCTTCATGGCAAATCTATGAAAAGCTGTAAGGTGAATGAAAAAGAAATCAAAATGTTCCATCATTCTAACTGTAACACCAAAAATGTTATCTACTGTATACAATGCCCGTGTATGTTATCATATATAGGCCAGACCAAACAGGAAGTTAAAAAACGAATATTACAGCACCAGTCTCGCATAACATGCAATGTTTTAACTGCTCCTTTGGTAGAACATTACCAACAGAAATCACATTTGCCTAATGATATGCAATGGTTTGTTATTGATGTAATTAAGAGTAACAAGCGTTATCACAATGTGGATCGTCTACTTACTCTAAGGGAGAATAAATGGATCTGGATGTGTAATACTGTTGACCAAGGTCTGAATTCTTTGATTGAGTGGCATACTGTGGCCACCTTATGATTCGGTTACTTTCAGATCTCTGACCATTTTTGTGATTATCTGTCATGAATTATAGAGCGTGATTACACTACTATTGTAGTTTTTTAGGTGTAAAGTCGGTGGCTTGCTTGTAGACCTATGGGGACGGGGACCCGTTCCAAGATGGCCGCCTTAAGGATGAAGAGAGTAGTTACTGGAGTCTTTGACATTGTTTGACTACTTTATCCTGGGCTGCAGTAATTATCCCGGGCACGCTAAGTATGTTTCATCCCTGGCAGGCTAGGTATGACCGGTGTTCTGGATTTACTCGTAGAGGACTCGTTTTTACTTCTTCATTTTACTACCTTCACTAATATGGCACCGCATTTATACACGCATGACGCCATCACGCTTCTAGCGTATACACAAGGAAGTGGCGGCATGTTTTCCTTGGACGCGGCAATCGAGTGGGCAGTAACGGCGGTGCTTCCCGGGCGCTATTAATTAAGTGACATTGCCGGTCTGTACCACTCCGGTTTTAGAACAATGATTCTGGATCTAATTAGTGTACTTCCATAGAGCGGTTTTGCTGGGCATTAATGTAACGTTCTTTGATTTAACAGGTAACGCGTAAAGCTCCTGTTTATGTGTGGCAGTTTCATTTCGACGTTCAGGACGATTGAGGTGTATATACTTCGACTTCATCTGTGAGTGGCGATTTACGCTGTCCAAATGCTCTAGATGTTTTATGAATAAAATGGGACAACATGTCTTTGATAATGTGCTGTCATTGGTTCCTTTCTCTTCTTTCTATTAGTTTATTGGATATCTGAGTTCTAAGTCGTCGGACCTCCGGCTGGAGTAAGACTGTTGATTTTACTGATTTGAAGGTAGTAGGTACACGATTGTTCACGTGTTTGATGATGGTTTTTCCAATCGGTACACTAAAGGTGTAGGTTATTGTTTTAGTAATAGGCACACTATGGTTCGTCTTGTTTTGGTGGTGGCTAATCTATTTTGCACATGCAGGATGTTGGTCCGAGGTTCAATTTCATTCGTTTTTCCTTGAGTTAAGTAGACGATTCCATTTTTGCAAGGACACTATTATATTGTATTTATATGTATATATATTCACTTTTAGATTTATATGTGCAACGTACGGTCCTGATGATGGTCCTATGGATTATGTTAACCAAAGTTGATCAAAACGTCGACGCATGACAGCCTTTTTGCTGATGGATGTATCATCATTCAAATTTCTATTGATTGTATGACAGAAAGTAATTTCTAATTCATGGTATTGGTTTCCTCCATGTTATTACCAAAGGTTGTCACATACTGCTATCAATTGATTTTGCAAATGCAGTAGTATTTCTGTTGCCATATTATACATTGTGTGTGAAAAATATAAATCACTCGAAAACAATATTTGTATAAGAAAAATAAAGAACAGTTTAATTCTGTCTTTTCCTTGCTTGTATAAAACCATGGATCGCCTAGGCGACTAATTTACAATTCAAAAATGAATGGTGTAACAATTCCTATAGGGCATTTACAATGTGGCGCACCATGTGGCAAAAACGGCACAGGTGCGTCACGCATCTGTGCCGCAAAAGCAGCGCATTGCTGGAGCTGCGTCGCGCTTGCGACGCAGCTCCAGCAATGCACTGGGGGGCCCTATCTCCCCAATGCTGCATCAAGCCTTGCACCTGCTTCAAGCAGGTGCAGGGTTTTGACGCAGCATTGGCCTAAAAGTGACTGAGTGAAATCTTGTAGATTTCACTCAGCCACTTTTAAGAGGCGTTCCTGCGCCGGAACGCCTCCTAATGATGCAGGGCTTTACAACGTGACGCATCTCTCAGAATCGTCACGTTGTTAATACCCAGCACCATGGCTCATCTTTTGTGCTGCCGCTGCGTCACAAAAGGTCTCGGTAGAGGGTTGCAGTGGTGAATCTGAGGGTGGCAGTGATGAACCAGAGGGTGACAGTGATGAACCAGAGGGTGGCAGGGGTGAACCAGAGGGTGACAGTGCTGAACCAGAGGGTGGCAGTGCTGAACAAGAGGGTGGCAGGGGTGAACCAGAGGGTGGCAGTATTGAACTAGAGGGTGGCAGTGATGAACCAATTGGTGCCAGGGGTGAACCAGAGGGTGGCAGTGGTGAACCAGAGGGTGGCATGGGTGAACCAGAGGGTGGCAGTGGTGAACCAGAGAGTGGCAGTGGTGAACCAGAGGGTGGCAGTGCTGAACCAGAGGGTGACAGCGGTTAACCAGAGGGTGGCAGTCGTGAACCAGAGGTGCTGTGATGAACCAGAGGGTGGAAGTCGTGAACCAGAGGGTGCTGTGATGAACCAGAGGGTGGCAGTAGTGAACCAGAGGGTGGCAGTGGTGAACCAGAGGGTGGCAGTGGTGAATTAGAGGGTGGCAGTGCTGAACCAGAGGGTGACAGTGGTTAACCAGAGGGTGGCAGTGGTGAACCAGAGGTGCTGTGATGAACCAGAGGGTGGCAGTCGTGAACCAGAGGGTGGCAGGGGTGAACCAGAGAGTGGCAGTGCTGAACCAGAGGGTGGCAGTGGTGAATCAGAGGGTGGCAGGGGTGAACCAGAGGGTGGCAGTGGTGAACCAGAGGGTGGCAGTGATGTACCAGAGGGTGGCAGTGGTGAACCAGAGGGTGCTGTGCCCATACACGACTGCATGGGTAACTTCGCCATGCAAACGGCCCGCGAACACGCAAAAAGCCCCGCAAACACGCAAAAAACCCCGTAAACATGCTAAAAACCCAGCGAACACGCAAAAAAACCCCAAAAATCCGCAAATTCGCACAAATTCAGGATTTTGCAGATTGCGAATTTGATTTTGCGCAAATCCGCGGAACGCGATTCGCAAATTTCACCCATACTTAATATTTTGAATATATATCTATAGGAAGAGCTTTTATTGTTTTGGTTATAACTTTAGCATCGTTTGATGAACCTTCATGACATTTTCCAAACTAATACTTGGTTTATATCAGCTCCTATGTTGAACGTTTGGGGGTGATTTTTCAAAGGGGGTCGATAAAGAAGGGGGGTCCCAAAACGTGTTTTCTCAATGCAATTTACGTAGGAAACTTTAGACAAGGCTGCAGGTCGAACAGGTGGATGCAATTACCCCAAATTTAGCAAGGAGAAGGCTCTTGGTCTAGAAAGCAAGCTTTTGATTATTTGGTGTAAATCCATTCAGTAGTTTTGGAGAACTATCGAAATTTACAGATATCGATATTTGGGAATTCTGTCATCTGATTGGCTGAGGCGTTACGAGCACGAGCTTGCTGCTTATTGGCTGCGAACGGTTGCTTCTAGGAAGTGTTGGCAGCCATTTTGTGTTTCCGTTGAAGTGAGTAAGGGGAAAAAAGTAGGACAGAGGAGGGTAGGAGCACTGTGAGCTCTGTGGGCTGGTTAGGGTGTGCTATACAGGGATTGTGAAGCGAAGTATTTACCCCTACCGGTGTGAAAGTGCTGTTTTGCTCAGAGTGAGATGGTGCTGCGGTGAGGTGCTGGTACACTCGGGGATGAAAGCGTGTGCCTAAACCGTGAGCTGAGTGCTGTAAGCTGATGTGCTCTGGGCGCTGTAGCATACTGGCTGAAGCAAAGTATTTACGCCTACCGGTGTGAAAGTGCTGTTTTGCCCAGAGTGAGATGGTGCTGAGGTGAGGTGCCGGTACACTCGGGGATAAAAGCGTGCACCTAAACCATGAGCTGAATGCTGTAAACTGATGTGCTCTGGGCGCTGTAGCATACTGTCTGCTGTAGCATAGCTGTGCAGGTGGTGTTAGTATGCGTTTAGAGTGTAGCGGGAGTAGGAAGCAAAGTACTCACTTGTACCGGTCTGAAGACTCTGTGATGAAACCGTGAGCCTAAGCCATGAGCTGATTGCTGGATAGTAATGTGCCTTGGACGCTGTAGGATACTGGCCGCTGTAGCATACCTGTGTAAGTAGTGTTAGTATGCGTTTATACTATACAGGGAGTGGGAAGCAAACTACTCACCCCTACCGGTCTGAAGACTCGAATGCAGTGTTTTAGCAAGCAGGAATAAAGAAATAATCATGAAGAATATAATGCAGAATGTTGCAATGCCACAGAAGACAAATTGTGAAATCAGGTGTGTCTAAGAAAGGGGCTGTGTGTACTAAAGCAATGGAGTTTGAAAGTTATATAAAAAGTGTCTTTATTTAAGTGCCATAAATGGACCCAATGGTACAAGAGCTAAGGCATCCAGTGAGGCAAACTCCAACCGCTTCAGCTGTATTTAAAAGTAAACTCCTGCATCAGTGAATTCCAAATTACATGTTACAGTTCCATGTGACATAAACAATAGCTATTAGACTTGAATGACTCTAAATTCTATAATGAAAATAAAGGTAGGTTACGATAAGCACATGTATCCTTTAAGAAAACAAACAAACAAACAAAAAGAAATTGCAAAATGTAATCATAAAACTTTTTAGGTACCCTGGTACTCCATTTTTGTAACACAAAATTATCAACAGTAGAACAGTCAGCAATCTCTTGTACAATAGATTCGGTTCGGTTCGGTTCAAAAAACTTTATTTCGATTTCATGTAGAAACCATAAAAGTATACATAGACAATTTTAAAAAGACATTAGAATTAATCAACCATAAAATCGCAATACATGTTTACCAAAATCCATCAATATCTGTTTCTAATTACCAAAGCTGATCTAATAAAGTTTAAAACGGCATTACAAATACGTGCAGTTGACAAGGATAACAAGTGATCATACGCTTCTTTATAATAACACGTTTCAAATGATTCTAATAATGGTTTAAGGAAAGTGTTTCTTGGCACTTTGTACAGAGTGCAAAAAAAGCAGAAGGTGGAGAGTATTTTGTGAAACCCTATTGTTACAAGGGCAATAGGGTAACTTCTCCCACCAACCCCCCTGCTTTGGGAAAGCAAACAAAAAATGTAAGGTGCCAAGGCGAAATCTTGTGAGATAAAAACGCCATTGCGTGTTCGTAATATATGACAAATAGAACTGGCGAACTGGTTTTCCCCGTACAGTTGATACATGGTTATTTGTCTTAAAAGAACCTAAACTAATACTAAAAGCATTTTTAATAATCTCCTTGGCATCCCTACCAAGCAGTTCGGGATTTGTAAACATCTTACCTAAACCTATATTATTAAAAGTCTCTCTAACATATCGTAGCCACGGAATTTGGGTGTAATAATCAAGCTTAAGGCAATCTTGAATAATATCTTTTGTTAGTTTCAGTTCTTCAGATTGCCAAACCTTAGCCCATAGTGTTAAAGGGGCAACGTGAATAATATCACTTATAAACTCGATTCCGACTTCTCCATGGCAAAATATATTAGATGTGCCCATTGGGACAGATAATAAGCGTTTAACAAACTTGTTTTCCACAATTTGTATTTTTTCACAGTTATACGAACCCCAAACCCCTGCACCATAGGTCAAGGCAGAAACACACTTGGCTTTATATAATGATGTAATTTCTGCTACACGTCGCTGGCCTAATTTGCTGGCAAAGCGGAAAAGAGCTTCAATTAACTGTGCAACCTTCTGAACCCGTGCTATCAGCAAAGGTTCCCAGCTCAATTTTTTGTTAAAGAGGTTACCCAGATAACAGAAGTTATCCACTTTCTCAATAGTGGCGTTCTTCACCACATATTTCCGTGTTTTAAAATTTTTTTGACCACAGGCCGTGGCAAAAGATTTAGTAAAATTAACACCTAATTCTAATTTGCCCATAAATGTATCAAAAGCATTCAGGGAAATCTGCATGCTATTAGGGGTAAGTGCCATTAAAACAGTGTCATCTGCATAAGACAACATTGGGATTCTTCTTCCGTTTATCTTTGGAAAATCAGCAGATGTTTCTAACAAGAAGCCTTCTAAGCCGTTTGTATAGACCAGAAATAAAAAGGGTGCTAAAATACATCCTTGTCGGACACCTTCAGTGGATAATATAGGTTTCGATTTCTCTCCACCCCGGCCATATCTAACCCTAACCGTTGTGGCAGTATGTACCCTGCGGAGCAGGGTGACCAGTGGTTCTTCAAAACCCATAGAGTCCATCATGCGCCATAATTTGTCCCTACATACTGTATCAAAGGCGCTGGACAAGTCCATGAATGCCAAGTGTATAGAACCATGCTTGTACAATAGATTCAATCTGGTGCTTGTCAGAATTAGTAATAGTCTACGCACATCGGAGGAGGAACACAAACATTGCGCTTCTGAGAAGCACATTCGGTACACTTCTGGTCAAACCATACATTATTGTCTTTAGCAGTTTCAAAAATACATTCTTGTGCAGAGAGCTAAGGCATCGAGCTGAGGCAAACTCCAACCGCTTCTGCTGTATTCAAACCAAAGCTCCTGCATCAGTGAATTCCACATCACATGTTACAGTTCCATGTGACATAAACAATAGCTATTAGACATGAATGTCTAAATTCTATAATGAAAATAAAGGTAGGATACGATTACCGCACTGTGCCAACCAGTTCCTAAACAATGCTGTGTTTTTTTATCTTGATCACCAGCTGGTGAGCATAGGGTGAGGATGAGTACATGTGTGTGAAAGGGTTTCATGGCTAGCAGGCAGGCAGAGAGACGTGTTCACAAAGTATAGACATGGTTTCAAAATGGATGTCGGGTTTAGGCTAATTTAGCATAGGCCATGCATCACCCGTCCCTAGTTAGAGTTGAGACGTAAGGGGCAATAATGAAAACAGAGTTCAAATGCCTGAGCATACTTAGAAAGTTATTATATGAAAGTAGTTCAATTGAAGTGTATTATTAGGGGTCATGGCTAGCTGCTGACAAGCATGGCCACAGCCTGAACGAGCTCCCGCATCCCCGCTGGCTATCCTGGAAAAATCCTGAAGCATCATTACTGTACTACCGGGTCCGAGAGTGCAGAAAGAGTGGGGACCTAGTGGGGCACGCACACAAAAAAATTGAGCCCTACTAGACGTCTCCTGTGCTTGGAATAGTCAGACGGCAGCGGCTCCTGACATGGCAGCGTCCCGAGTCCCGAAGATCCTGGCTGGCTCCTTGTAGTTAAGCAAAGAGGTCTTCCCGTGGACATGAACAGCAGAGCGGGTTGTGACTCTGTGGAGGGATCAAATGCGGCGGCAGCGGTGGGCGAACATAAGGTCTGGAATAAGGTTGTAGCACCCCTGCAGTATGGAGTGGACGTCCCGAGGCGGCGCCACCTAATTGAGGTCCCAGCTCTTGGGGACCAGCTAGGCTTCAACCAACTCACAGTGGCAACGGAACTAAAGGAAAGAGGTGGACTACAAAGGAGAGGCCCGGAATGCAATAGGGGCGGAGTTGACGATACCGGGCCCCAGAAGAAGTGATCTAGGTATGCTGGGCACAGTGAAGTAAGCCCTGCGAAGCTGAGCGGCCGCCTTGGGTAGGCCCCGCAAATTGAGGCTCCGGCTACAGAAGACCTACTGGGCCCCATCACATCCCCAGAGGTAGCCGAGATGCCGAAGGCGGGCAAATGACAAGGAGGGGAGCCTGCAATCAGCTGGAGAACTGACCAAGATTGGGGACAGTCAGAGGAACACCTTGATTCCCTCCCCCCACCCCAGTAGCGTTTCTCCCCTTTCTGAATGCGGTAGAAAATAGACTTTGCACCGGCATAACGAATGGAGAGATATTGACTAAACAGGCGGACACAGAGCATAATTAGCGTCTTGATTGGGCGCCGCGGGCAAAGGACAGTCCACTGAAGGTTGGATATGAATTGAGAGATTTCCGGCTGCGGCTAGACGCATGTGAGTACACTGCTGATGGAGACATACATGCTAAAGATCACTTTGGGTGGTTAGTGAATTGTGCATTGGACAGAGATATATACTCAAATACCGTCGCTGGTGGCAACACCTGATGTGCATGGGGGGAGGGGCCTGCTCATGCCCTGCTCTCATAGGTGAGATCACCAGAACATGTCTGATGTCCGATGCCCAGGGGAGGCTGAGGTGACAGAACTGATGAGCAAGTCAGACAACCATGCACACTGAAGCTTCACCAGGAAGATAAACAAACATAGCGCGGACTGTTGTGACCCCCTCCTCAGCTGTTGTGTTCTAGCTGACCCGCAGCCGAGATTACCAGATGGAGTAGAGTCTGGATTTGCCAGAGTTGGAAGACAGGGTTCAGAGGGAAAACAGACAGGCCGGCGGTGAGTCATCACAACTCGCTGGGTAGGCGGCGTGGATTACCTCGAGATATCCTGTAGTTTAACATCAACTTGGTGGACGTCGGGGTGCGCGCATGGCATTGGTCAAGCGCCCTAAGGCCAATGCACAGAATAAAATCGCCAAATTCACTTGGAACAAGACAGAAGGGGAGAGAGACGCTCATCAAATGGAGCAGGATGGGGCACAAACTGCTCTCAAACCAGGGTCGGAGCCGACACTGCACGATGTAATGGTGGCAATAAACGGAATGCGTACCTCGCTGGACTTAGTTACAGTAGACGATTCATTAATCAGAGCAGACTTTCGTAAAATGAATGACAAGGTTAAAGACCAAAACCTTTTTACTAATGTGTTGCAAGTGGACACATCCCTGCTCAGATGACTGATCTGCAAACGAAACAACAGCGAATGACGCAGCAGCTTGATGAATATGAAGGAAGGGCACGTCTCAATAACATAAAAATCTTAGGTGTCCTGGAGCAGGCCGAGGGGCCTTCAGCAGACCTGTATGTAGAGTAGTTGATATCTACACATTTGCAACCTACGACTCTTTCACGCCACTTCTCGATAGAGAGAGCACATAGGGTGCCGGGGGGCAGGCTGAAGCCCGGTCCCCCCCCGAGACCCCCTATTGCACGTGTCTTCAACTATAGAGACAGAGATATAATACTGTAGACGGCGAGATCCTGCCCGCCACTAAAGATCGACAATAGCATGATTACCTTTTTTCAGGATTTTACGGCCAAAGTGCAAGCCCAGTGCCGCAACTTCCAGGTGGTGAAGAAGGAACTCCGAGACAGAGAAGCAAAATACGCCATGCTGTTTCCTGCAAAATTGAGAGTGGAGTCAGATGGCAAAACATGTGTTTTTTATGTCGCCGGAGGAGGCATGGGACTGGCTGGAGGGGTGGTGTAGGGTGGGGGGGCCAAAGAAGAGATCGTTCTAGCAGACCTGGACAGCAGAGAGGGCTCGTGGACAATTCACCAGAGAAGGGCTCAGCGGATAGCAGTGAGAGGACAAAGGAACCTGGATAGACTTTTGAGACTCAGGGTGCTGACCAGCAGCTCTGCAGAAGCATAAGTATTGTTGGGAGGGATTGTGTTATTAAGGTTCACACGTATCTGTGACTGTTTGGAGCTTTGATTGATGTATGCTTGGCTACTTCACGCCTCCAGGTGGGAGACCTTCTCGAGACACTTAATAGCAACGGACAAAGGTTAAAATGAGATAGGCAAGATGTAACATGAAAATAGTGGGGAGGGGGACTGGTTGAGCTTGCGCTCTTTTCAATTGGAAGGGGGGAGAGAGGCACTCTGCCTTGTGTGGGTAGTTTTAAATCCACAGGCAGAGACGCAGGGAGGGGGGCAGGATGTTCATATGTTCATTGTTTTACTGATTTGAAATGTAGTGATTGCAGGTTGGTTTATGGCTATTTGTACACTGGTCTCAGAAGCGGGGACAACATGCAGAGTGAGGTTACTCATGCCCATCTGGTATTAAGTTTAAACAATCAGATGACACCGTCAACTGACCCTAACTGCACAGCTAATGGCAGTACTCCGTCTGCCTAAATTAAACCAACAGTTATCTGTGTTTACTCTTATCTCTTTTCATTTTCTCAATGAGTTATTTACAAGTTTATTGTTTAATATGTGTATAAGAATTCATGTTTCACATCATTTTTAAACAAAAACAACCGTAGTTTTTTAAATGTCCTGAATTAGACATATATCTCTCTATCTAAACACAACATCAATTTTACAAAAAAACATTGTTGATAAAAAATTCATCTTTTCCAATCCCTATGCATTTCGGGAAGAAATCCCTTCGTCAGGGGAACTGTAAAAATAAACATACAAAAACAACTATTTTATTCCATCATCCAGTACATGGCAAAAATTGTCATTGTTAGTGATCCAATCCCTATTAATTAGTGCTCTCCATCCCCGCGCAGGTGTATATTGGAAAAAATTATGCAAAAAAATGAACAGAATGTAAAAGAAAAATAATGAAACCATGCAACTAAACTAAGTGAACGTGTTGCTTACGTGAAATGGCTTCAATCGATCATGTAAAACGCCAATCTTCAGAAAGAACTGACTGTGTGTCTTCACTCACAACAATCAATCTACAAAACATTTTTTGTGATATATAAATTACTGCTATTCAATTTTACACTCCTTTACTCTCAAACATTCTTACTAAAAGAGGCTATCCACGGATAATGAAAATACACCGTCTCCGTCTCACTATGGTTAAGAGCCTAGCTCTATATTACGTAGGTAATAAAACTCTGTGTTACATGTTATTGCCAGTGCCGTCCTGCTAGTTCCAACTGACGTTTTATTGTCAATCATAAATGATCACTCCTTCTGGGTTGGTCTGCAAACACTGATAGACTGTAAATAATGCCCTCACCTTGCCTCATCCGCGATATCCCAATCTTCCACTATCCTGTTACAATCTTTCAATGCCCAGGGTCGGCAACCCCCTCACTGTATAAGAAATAAGATGTCTATGAGCTATCATACAGACTGCATGGTGTGTTTTCATTGCTACGAATCAAGATAAATGATCTGTACCTAAGTATATCACGCTCCACTGTTTGTCACTCTTCCTATTTTCTTTCAAAAAATCTGGAATTCAGTTCTTTTCCTTCTGCGAATTCATAACACAAAACATCTCATTAAACTCCATAATTAAATATGACCTCGCTAATGCTTCTACACAAGCATTAACACACATACCTCTGACTGTGCGCTCCCAAATTCGGTGTAAGTTTCCGCCTTAGTACGCCGCCCTCCGCTGGTTCTCTCAGTTCATTCTGTGTGTAATCCCAAGTTCTGTTCTCAGGCTTCTACAAATTAGTGACATGCATTTCCATCAGTTGAGTGATTCAAAATGCCCCCGATCCTACTGCTTACTCGCACGTGTACACATACCTCAGTCTACGATCTCCCGTGCTCTAGAGAAGCGTCTCACGTCCTAATACTCCCGAATACGACAAACTCACAACACCAAACCCCCCCGTATTTAAAGATAAATAAAAACGGCGGCCATCTTTGCTAAAAACTACTGAATGCCACTCGTTCACGGCGCCCAGCATCACGATACTTGAGAATAAACACGAATAATGGACTCATGCTATCCTGCTAAAACAGCAGCCATCTTCCCACGATTGCAAAAAGTTTATTGAACACATAAAACCCATTACGCTCACAAGATCTGTTCAATTCTGTCATTGTGATTACAAAAATTGTTCGCATTGGGAACCAGTCATGTGGCACCATTGTCCTTAACATGGCATCTGACAAAACCTGATATTAGAGAAGAACCATGTACACAAACAGGGAACTGCTTTAAGGAAAATGTAGGTTGACTCTGCCCAACCCATTTGGGAAGCATACAAAGTGGTTATAAAGGGACAAGCTCTGTCCTTAAAAACAGGGTACATTCAAAAGAGGCGGCAGTGCAGTTAGAAGAAGACTTCCGCAAGTTAGAAAAGGATCAAGCACGCAACCCCTCGAGTGACACACATCACAGAGTGATTCTAAAACAAGACGAGTATAGAATTAAAGCTCGGGAGCACATGATGGCAAAACATTGCAATACCCAACACAGGTTATACGAACTAGGTGACAGGGCTGGCAAGACCCTGGAGTGGCTGGAAAAGAGAGAACAAGGCACGAGATTGGTACTCACATTGCAGACGCCAGAGGGAAGGATACTCACACACCCTGGGGACATTGCAGAAGCATTCGCTGACCACCTAGAGAAGATTTACTCCCCCTCCACCACCTACACAGCAGAAGACTCACGGCAGCTCCTTGCGGACACTGATGTGCCAACCCTCTTAGAGTCTGACAGAGACGCACTAGATGGGGACCTAACAAATCAGGAGATTCAAAAGGCCATTGGTCAAATCCACTCAGCGAAGGCGATGGGACCGAATGGCACCCCCATTGAATTTTTGAAAGTTATGTCCTCCCAAGTAACCCCGCATCTACAAGCCATGTTCCAGGAAAGCTATGAGAAGGGACAGTTACCGAAGGATCAGCGTCTGGCCACCATTGTGGTTAGCTGTAAGCCCTGGAAACCGGCAGAAAGATGTGGCTCGTATAGGCACATTTCATTGATATACATTGAAGCTAAGATCCTAGCTAAAGTTCTTACTATGTGACTCATGACAGTGATTTCATCCCTAGTACACCCTGATCAGCCAGCTTTCATGCCCGGGAGAAATACTGCTCTTAACCTACGCCATCTCCATAATTTACTGGCGCTCAGAGACTTTTTTGGAGGAAGATGCTGGTATATTATCTTTGGATGCCTCTATGGCATTTGCCTTCATAGAATGGCTATACTTATTTACCGTCCTTACGAGAGCAGGGCTGGGTCCCAAATTTATCGGATGGGTGAAATTATTATACACCGACATTCAGGGGCAAGTCAGAGTGAACAATTATACATCCCGCGCATTCATGCTGCAGAGGGGCACTACACAGTGGTGCCCTCTGTCTCCACTGATATTCTCTCTCATGCTGGAACCCTTGGCAGCGTGGATCAGGATGCAATAATACGAGTTTTGCGATGGGCAGAAGATCAGGAAGATCGAATATCCTTGTATGCCGATGACATTCTACTGTATCTCGCCTCCCCCTATAAATCCACACATGCGGTTCTGAACATATCTACAAACTTCGGGAAATATTCTGGGTATGCCATCAATTGGGGCAAGTCGATGTTATTCGTGCTTCATAGACAGATCCCCCGTCTTCCAGCAAACTGTCCGGTAGAAACAGCTGGAGAAGGATTCCGATACTTGGGGGTTTATGTTACGCAGGATCCCGCCCTTTTTTATTCTCAACTTGGAGACCCCACGTTGGCTTGACTGAGAACAGATGTAAAGCCCTTGTATATTCTTTAAAACTGCCCAAACCAAGTTCCAGACACAAGTCAAGTCAAGTCAAGTCAAAGAATTTATATAGCGCACTACATACCCATAGGGTCTCAAGGCGCTTAGGGAGGGGAGGAGGATTACTTGTCAAATATCCATGTTTTAAGTTGCTTTCTGAATGCTAGGTGGTTCTGGGTAAGGCGAAGGTGAGTGGGGAGTGAGTTCCATGTTTTAGCTGCCAGGTATGAGAAGGATCTGCCTCCCATGGTGGTCTTGTTGATGCGAGGTACAGTGGCGAGGGCTTGGTTGGAAGAACGTAGTTGGCGGGGGGGGGTGTAGAAGGACAGTCGTGAGTTGAGGCATTCTGGTCCGATGTCGTAGAGTGATTTGTGTGCGTGGGTTAGCAGTCGGAAAGTGATCCTCTTATTGACGGGTAGCCAGTGGAGGTCTTTCAGGTGACCGGAGATGTGTTCGTTACGCGGGATGTCTAATATGATCCTGGCTGAGGCGTTTTGGATTCGTTGGAGTTTCTTCTGGATTTTAGCGGTGGTACCTGCGTAGAGGGTGTTTCCGTAGTCCAGTCGGCTCGTGACCAGAGCATGGGTGACTGTTTTTCTGGTTTCGGTAGGGATCCAGCGAAATGTTTTTTTGAGCATGCGAAGAATGTTGAAGCAGGATGAGGATACAGCGCTGACTTGTCTGTTCATTGAGAGTGAAGAATACAGGATAACGCCTAGGTTCCGTACGTGGTCTGTCGGGATGGGTGCTTTTCCAAGGGCTTCCGGCCACCAAGAGTCGTCCCATGCAGAGGGGGATGTACCTAAGATGAGGACTTCTGTTTTATCTGAGTTGAGTTTCAGACGGCTGTGTTTCATCCATTCGGCAACTTCTTTCATTCCTTCGTGTAGGTTAGTTTTGGCGGTGCTGGGGTCATTGGTGAGAGAAAGGATCAATTGGGTGTCATCCGCGTAGGAGATGATGTTGAGGTTGTGTTGGCGAGCGATGGTCGCAAGGGGGCTCATGTATACGTTGAAGAGGGTGGGACTGAGTGAGGAACCTTGTGGTACGCCACAGATTACTTCAGTGGCCTCGGACTTGAATGGTGGAAGGCGGACTTTCTGGGTTCTTCCGGTGAGGAACGAGGTGATCCATTCCAGTGCTTTTCCTTGTATTCCAATGTTTCTGAGGCGTTGTAAAAGGGTGCTGTGGCAGACTGTGTCGAAAGCTGCAGAGAGGTCGAGGAGGATGAGGGCGACTGTGTCTCCATTGTCCAGTAGAGTTCGAATGTCGTCTGTTGCTGCGATGAGGGCGGTCTCAGTGCTGTGTTTTGCTCGGAAGCCAGATTGTGAGGAGTCGAGGGATTTGTTGGCTTCGAGGAAAGCGGCGAGCTGATTGTTGACAGCTTTCTCGATGACTTTGGCCGGGAAAGGAAGGAGTGATATGGGGCGGTAATTTTTGAGTTCGGTGGGGTCCGCTGTGGGTTTTTTCAGAAGGGCGGTGAGTTCAGCGTGTTTCCAGCTTTCCGGGAAGGTGGCGGAGTTGAAGGAGCAGTTGATGACGTCTCGGAGGTGGGGAGCTATGACGGAGTCTGCTTTGTTGAAGATGTGGTGAGGACATGGGTCAGTGGGGGATCCTGAATGGATGTAGTTCATCAGGCGGATGGTGTCCTCAGTGGAGATTGGGTTCCAGTCGTTAAGGGTGTTCAAGGGGGGAGAATGTTCAACATATGGTTGGGTGGGTTGGTCTCCGGGTTGGTTGTCGAAGCTGTTGTGGATGTCTGCAATTTTGTTGTGTAAAAATGAGGCTAGGGAGTCGCAGAGGGCTTGAGAGGGGGTGATGTCGTTGGAGTTGGCTGAGGGATTGGTAAATTCCTTGACAATGTTGAAAAGTTCCTTGCTGTTGTGGGCGTTGTTGTCTAGTCGATCCTTGAATGCTGTTTTCTTGGCCATTCGAATTAGTTGGTGGTGTGAGCGGGTGGCGCTTTTGAAGGCGTCCTTGGTGCTAGTGTTTGGGTCTTTTTTCCAGGCCTTTTCAAGGGAGCGGCAGAGTTTCTTGGACTTCTTAAGATCATCGTTGAACCATGAGGCCTTCTTGCTGCCAGGTTTGCATTGACGTTTTTTCAGTGGTGCTAAGGTGTCGGCGGTGTTGGATAACCAAAGGGTGAAGTTGGCGGCGGCTTGGTCTGGGTTAGAAGAGTGGGCTGGGGTGTTTAGAAGGAGCGATGAGGAGATCTGGTCGATGGTGATTTTGTTCCAGTTTCTTTGCAGGGTTGGTTGGGGGTTGGTGATGGGTCTCGGCTTGTTGTAGGTGAAGTGAACGCAGCTGTGGTCAGTCCAGAGGAGATCCGTAGTGTGGCTGAAGGAGACGTGATTGCTGGAGGTGAAGATAGGGTCGAGTGTGTGACCTGCGATGTGGGTGGGGGAAGTGACCAGTTGTTTAAGTCCGAGGTTGGCGAGGTTGTCCAAGAGGGTGGTGGAGTTGCGGTCGTTGTTCTTTTCAAGGTGAAAGTTGAGGTCTCCCAGAAGGATGTAATCTTTGGAGGGGAGCGCGTGTGGGGTGATGAAGTCCGTGATGTCCTCACTAAATTGTGCGCGGGGTCCTGGAGGTCTGTAAAGGAGGGTGCCTCTGAGTGTGGTCTTGGGGTCGATGTGGATCTGGAAGTGAAGGTGTTCAGAGTTGGCGAGGTTGACGTCCGAGCTAGTTGAGATGTGGATTGATTTTTTATGGACGATAGCGATTCCTCCTCCTGTGTGTCCGGTACGGTCCTTGCGTGTGATCTTATAATCTTCAGGGATGGCAATGGTGATGTCTGGGGCGGAGGAAGCGTTCATCCATGTTTCTGTTAGGAAGGCGACGTCTGGAGAGATGGTGTCCAGTAGATTCCATAGGTCAACGGCGTAAATTGGTATGACGGAGGCATAGCACTACCAGACCTCAAGCTTTACTATTGGGCCTCGCAATTAGTGACTGTGAATCATTGGATATACCACCCACACACAGATCCGGTATATGTCCTAGATAGGTACCAGACAGCTCGTTCAGGGTACTTGGGGGCCTTGTACTCATATAATAGGAAAAAGAGGTACGTTGGACCCACCTTGCATACAATCGAGATCTGGCGGCAGGCAAATTTCAGGCTGGGCTGGGCCAACACCAATACCAGAGTAATGCCACTATGGTTAACCCCAAAACTGGGCATGCTGTGTTATCAACCAGGGTTCCATAAATGGGACATGATTGGGATCTCAGCAGTGAAATATCTAGTAAAAAAGAGCTCAATTATTCAATTTTAGGAACTCGAAAGACACCACCAAATGGCCCATGGGGAAATATTCCAATTCATGCAAACAAGGCATGCCTTGCAAGCGGCATTCCCAAACCCAGGAGACATTCTGGAGTCATCGCCGTTGAAGGATCGCTTGCTAAATGGGCCACTGTATACTAAAGCCATATTGTTAACATACAAAAAACTCAGTAACAACCTGCCAGATAGTTTTGTTAAGCTCAAGGACCAGTGGGAGAGGGACATTGGTTCAATAGATGAGGAAGACTGGCGATCGGCCCTTATGTCCCCGAGAGAAGCAGCCATTTGATTTTGATTTTGATTTGATTTGATTTGGTTTTTGTATAGCGCTCTATCACTCCGAGGAGTATCTTGGCGCTGGATGTGAATTGTGTAAGCCTGAAAAAAAAAACGGAGGGGCAGAAGGTGAATAGCCCCTAGAGATGATTCAGGAAATTTAGACCAGGGTTTTGCAGAAGGTGGCTGTTTGGTTGTATATCCAGGTTTTAATGGCTTTCCTGAATTTACTCTCACATGAGATTTCTCGGATATGAGGGGGAAGTTTGTTCCAAGCTCTAGAGCCTCTTACCACTAGGGATTTGCCACCTCTGGTGGTCAATCGGAACTTGGGAATGGTCATGAGGTTGGCCGTTGCAGATCTCAGATGACGTCCAGGATGGTAGCGATTGAATTTACTAGACAAGTAAGTGGGGCCTGTTTTGTGGAATGCCCTGAAGGAGATAATCAGTAGTTTGAATAGAATCCTCTTTTGGATGGGAAGCCAGTGGAGGGTGTCTAGTGCTGCAGATGCTGATGTCCTTCTTGGCAATTTTAGCACCAGTCTTGCTGCGGTGTTTTGCACTATTTGCAGTTTGTGTAGGAAGGCTTTATTGGCACCTACATATAGACCATTACAATAATCTAACCTAGATGTGATTAGTGCCACCGCTACAGTTTTCCTGGCTGATAGAGGGAGGAAGTCAAAAATTTTTCGAAGGCTCTTAATGACATTAAAACATGAGCCAGCCACTTCACTGGTCTGTTGCTTAAATGATAGTGCCTCGTCGAATTTGATTCCCAAGTTTCGGGCACTCTTTATAGTGCTTGGCGGGGCTTCGGCCTTGGGTGGCCAGCAGGCTTGAGGGGAGAACAAATTATTTTTCCCGAAGGGTAGAATTTCGGTCTTTGCAGTATTACATTTAAGATGGTTAAAGTTCATCCACTCAAAAGTTGCTTCCAAACAGTCCCTAAGGGAACGTTCAGCCGATGCCACATCTTCATCTAGGATTAACACTAGTTGAGTGTCATCGGCGTAGGCTATTGAGCTAATGGCAAAGGAAGAGATAAGTTTCATTAAGGGGACCATATACAGGTTGAACAATATGGGGCTTAAGCTGGAGCCCTGAGGTACCCCAGATTGTACTTCCCTTGCCTCAGAGTGGTATGGCCCTAAGAAGATGGTTTGTTTCCTTTGTCTGAGGAAGTTGGTAAACCATTTCAACACGGTGCCCCCTATGCCTGCATTACTCAGGCGGAGAAGTAGAATATCGTGGGACACCGTGTCGAACGCCGCAGATAAATCCAATAGGATCAGGACAGCTCTTTTTCCCTGATCTAGTGCAGTCCTGATTGTTTCCATTGAAAAGATAAGGGCAGACTCGGTGGAGTGGTGCGAGCGAAAACCCGCTTGGTTAGGGTGGAGAAGGTTATTGTTCTCTAAGTATGCAGTGAGCTGTTTGTTTACACATGATTCTATAAGTTTACAGAGTGCTGGGAGAAGTGAGATAGGTCGAAGATTTGATAATGTCGTCGGGTCTTGGATTGGTTTCTTTTGGAGAGGTTTGACTACCGCGATTTTCCAACCTGTGGGAATATCTCCTGTTTGCAAGGAGGAGTTAAGAATAGAGTTGATTAATGGGTTAACCTCATCTTTTATGGTCTTGATAAGTAGAGGAGGACAGGGGTCGAGAGGGGAGCCTGAATTCAGTTTTAAGATGGCTTGAGATGATTCAATTGGGTTGATCGTGGTAAAATTATCCCATGTAGAGGTACAAGGGGTCTCAGTTAGTATGATGGGATCTACAGTATTAGAAGGTAGCTGGCTGATTTGTGGAAAAGCTTTCATAAAATTAGTGATTTTCTGTTCGAAATATTCCGCTATTTTATTGCAGAGGGCTTGGGACGGTGGAATTTCCTGTGTCAAAATTTTTGGTTTTCGGAAGCTGTTGACTATTTGGAATATATCTTTTTGGTTGTTGTTAGATGACTCTATCAGGTTGGTATAGTAGTTGGTTTTCGCTAATTTAATAGAGGTATGGTAATTCCTCCTGGCATTTTTGTAGTTTTCCCTATCTTCCTTCTTATAATGACGTCGCCATTTTCTTTCAAGTAATTTTACTTCTCCTAGTGTAATTTTTAAGGGTTTGGTGTACCAAGGTGCGGATTTTTTCCTTTGAGTCTTGTTAGGTTTGGTTCCATCTGTTGTCAATCTGTCACCGATTGATTTCATCCAGCTCTTATAGTGATCATAATCAGTACTCACGTTTCCCACTGGTAGTGGTTTCTCTGTCTGAACCCAATTCATTAGATCTGGGTGCTCAATGATTTTTTTCCAGCAGGGGGTTGAACTAATATTGTGAGCACTGGGGTTGGTTACTTTTTTGTTGTCTGTTTTTATATTGAAACCTAAAAGTTTATGGTCTGACCATGTCTGGGGCAGAGGAGGTTCTGTCGTTAATGTATTAGTATTGGAGCAAATACAATCTAATATATGCCCAGCGTTGTGAGTTGGTTCCTCAGTGAGAATTTTCAGGCCCAGTATGTTTAAGATATCTTTAAAGAATATTGTATTGGGGTCATTGGGATTGTCCAAGTGTATATTTATATCTCCTAATAAGGTAAAGTTAGAAGAACGTAGGATTAAGTTGGCAAGTGCTTCTCCAAGGCTTTCCAAGAAGCGAGTAGCTGGCCCAGGGGGTCGATATACTAATAGGCCGGAAAAGGTAAAAGAATCGTGGACTTGCAACCTGAAGCTAAGACTTTCTGCTTCTTCTATTTCTGATATTTCCATGGTGGAGAATTTAAGGGATTCACGATGAATTATTGCTAGTCCTCCTCCCCGTTGAAGAGGTCGGTCCAATCTTTGGATTAGAAAGCCTGAGGGTAAGGCTTTTACTATATCAGGATTAGACCAATCCTTGAGCCATTACACTCCGATTTAGACTAATATAACTTAGGATTCTACACAGGTCCTATATGATAGGGATAACCTTGGCCAAAATAGGCACAAGACCAGATGACTTATGTTTGAGGGGTTGCCGACAGCAAGCCACTTTCTATCATACTATCTGGGATTGCCCAGTGATTCGCCATCTCTGGAAGGAAGCTACTACACACATACAGACTGCACTGGGTAAGGAGGTTATATTGGCATCAAAACTGGGTTCACTGAATATTTGGGCCTCAACTAACCTTACTGAAAGTGAACAACAGTTAGTGACGTTAGGATACACATTGGTTAAACGGGAACTGGCGAAGAGTTGGGGGCCTGAGACTCCACCTTCTACTTTGCTCTGGGTGAAAGAATTAGACAGATGCATGATCGCGGAGAAAGACGTTTTCATAACTCGCGAGTGCCCCTGAAAATGGGACAAAAAATGGTCCAAATGGAATGTTTATCATGGGGACATCTTGAAGACAAGGATGGTGCACCAAATATAAAAGTCCAGAGATTTGCCATTTTGTGAAAAAACGGTTTCTTTATCTATTCAATCTTTAAAAGGCCTCATCCAACACGTTTCATTCCTCGTGGAACTTCATCAGGGCTTCTTAATATCTTGAGAGTCCCATAGAGCGATCACAAAGTCAATATTGGAAGCCTCCAAAATATAGCTTAGTCGCGTTCTGTAGTCTAAGAGTAAAACCAGACAGCTCGATATAAGGGCAACCTGGTGGGTTCAGACTCAGGGTAGGTTACAGCCAGAAAGAATTGCAGACCTTTAAATATTCTGTTGATGAGTACTGGGCCTCATCGATTGAAATCCACATATCATTGGGACGCTTACGTTTAGTGTGTTCCTATATTCGGTCTAAATAGTTCTATAAACCCAATAAGTAACCCTTGGGCAGAATGAAGTTAAACTACCAGCCAGATTAGCAGTATTTCAACTCAGATAAATAAGTAGCGGGGCATATATAACCCCAGACAGTGTTTAGTAGAATCACCCGTGTACAATCGTCCACCCTGGTCCAGCAGCAAAGGTTCCTCAATAACAACCAACTCAAAATAAAAAACATGGGGACATCTGTATCTCCCCAATGGTAGAATTAGAATTGCGCCGAGAGACGAAAAGGAATGTACACATTTAGCATAATTGCTCTGATGACCTCTGTACACTGCACTGATGACATGAGTGACCAATCGACTTAGTAATCGGCAATGTTTGTATGATTGTCTTACATTTCAATAAAAACATTTTAAAATTGAAGTGTATTAAAAAAATTAAGGGAAAAATAAAAAAAAATAGAAAACATCAATCCAAGAATAACGTGAGTTTCTTACAAGTCTTGGAGATTACAGTCTGGAAGTTCTTCAGCGGCTTGAGATGCGTAATGTTCCAAGAGGTCATTGTTGCCATTGTGTGAGAAAAGCGAAGCGATCCAATTCATATCCTCGAAGGGACAGTAATGTTCCTCAGATGTTAGAGCAGCAATTTGAATTGGCAGGCAATCTGCGATGTTGTCAAAGGTCGCATGTTGCAGGAGATCTTTCGCAGCTGCACAGAAATCCCATTCCGCCACGATACCATTTTGCGTTGCATCCACCATTTCTCCACTGCCTGAACAATCAAGTTGATGATTTTCAAGATACTCCATTACCTGCTGGATATCGGGAGCGATTGATGGGATGTTGGCAAGGCATAAATCCATTCGCCACTCGAATGGGTAAGTTTTGCAATACAAAAATGGTTGCATGCAGATTTCATATGTGTAAATAAATGTCATGTTGTAGCAGGCTCCAATAATAGATAGAGGGAGGCAGCCGTAAAGTTGTTCCATTTTTTCATGGTATCAATGTAGCTTCGCATAGAGGTGTATTCTGTCAGACACGGTTGTTATCACAGGGATCGCAGCCATTTTTTACAAGCAAAAATAGTAGTAGGATGGCCGCAAAGAGAGCGAGAATTATGGGCACTGTTCCTGTTATTCCAGAGATGATTGAATGAATGAAGTCTGGTATTATACCAAAAACAGTTTGAAAGCCTGTGACAAGGCCGGAGTTGACCGTGTTAAAAAAGTGTGCCAGACCTTGAGTTTGAGATGTGTTAAAAATTGTGTAACAATTCACAAAGTGTAATGGGAGGTTTGTATTTAAAAGGGACTGTATTTTACCTGGAGTTCGTGCTATCTGCAGTCAATACATTTCTTTTGCAGAAGTGAGGGACACTTCTGTTCTGAACAAAAGCACTTTCAGTTGGGTTAGTTTAATGAAATCTGTTTTCAAAGTATGGATTGAAGGCCAAGTTGAAGTTTGGGAGTTACTTTGTGTGTGGGAATAGACATTGCCACAGGAAGTTACTCGGTTTAAAAGAGTTAGGACATACTATATGCCAGCTCACATTCCGTAGCAGTGCATGTTATTAAGAATCAGATAACTGCCGTTAGAAAGCTGTGTGAATGTTGGTCTGATTGTAGGAGTTGGCGTGCTTTTAAGAAAGCACGCAAGATTGGGGGCTGTAAGCTTAGATGCCTTGTGCAGTTGGACATTCTTGGATAGTAATGAATGACTGCCATTGTGGTGGCAGTTTTCACCTGTGAGAAAAACTTCTGAATGCCCTTTAAGACAGCGATATGTAAATGGGAGAAACCACTGCTCATGAATAAATGTGCTACCTTGTATAATCATATACAACATGATAAACAACATGTACACCTAGCTGACACAATGATACTACGTACTGCAGGAATCGTGGCTAGCCATGTACACAAACCAAACATGGCATGGCACCTCTGCTACACAATGCAGAATGCGGGGAGAGATGGGAGCAAAGTATATGCGAAGGTGGCAAGTGATTCTCGATTATAAAAGTATACAACGCAAAGTGTTGAAGGGATGTGCCGGGCAGACTTGAGTATGCAGAGCTCAGACATGTACATGTCAACATACACTGATGGTCTATTGAGTGAAGTAGACAGTGGATGCAACTATGATAGTACAGACAGTAGGGAAGATTACAGAAACATAGCGTGTACTTGCCCCCTCCCCCCCAAATCTTTAACGTAGTGGGCTGGCTCAGCGTCCGTAAAGTTTGCGTAGGGGTATGAGTAAAAGGCACGTTTCTCTGGGTGTGGTTTTGTTCCAGAATGGCAAACGTGTCTTCCAGGACTGCGCAGCTTACACCGCCACCAGGTTGACCCCGTGAGCGAAGGTGGCTACATGAATGATGCTCTCAGCAGGTTGGTATTCAGAACCGTCATGGCCACTGCGACGCATATATGCTGCACAGTTCACCTTTTGACACCGCCGTATGTGAAAGAGGACCCACCATGTGCCGGCGGAAGCTCCTGTGCCGAGATCTGTGAACTCGTAAGGCTCCTGAGATCAACGCTGGCTACAGTGACAAAGGCACACAGCGCCCAGACTGAGGCCCAGCAGTGTGGAGTGCTCTGTATACTACTAACACAGTAGTCAAACAGGTACCAACAGTGAAACGGTGTCTTGATGTCACAATGGACGATGTTAGAACTGCATCTGAGAGTGGAGATGAAGGTACTCCCTTCGTCCAGGTGCAACCAACTGTCGGTCCTAACAGTGGAACGGTGTCTTGATCCCACAAAGGACGATGTCCGGTCTTACCTGCTGCTTGGTTTTCACACAACTCCCTCCGTTGAGGTGCATCACACTCTGTGCTTCCGTAGCTAACTGCTGCACATGATTAGTGGGCTTGGTTGTAGTTGCTAGTCTACACTGAGGTACTGCAGGTCCGAACAGTGATACAGGGTCTTGATTCTATGATTGACGATGTCAGAAGTTTAAGTCTGGGATGATTTCTGTGTACCACCTCCGACCAGGTGCAACCAACTCTGGGTCCAAACAGTGGAACTCTGTCTTGATCCCACAATGGACGATGTTAGAACTGCATCTGAGAGTGGAGCTGAAAGTACTCCCTTCGACCAGATGCAACCAACCCTAGGTCTCAACAGTGGAACAGTGTCTTGATCCAACAATGGACGATGTCGGATATTACCTGCTGCTTGGTTTTCATAGAATTCCCTCTGTTGAGGTGCATCAGACTCTGTGCTTCCGTAGCAAACTGCTGCAAATGATTATTGGGCTTGATTGACTGTAGTCGCTGGACTACACCGGGGTACAGTAGGTCCAAACAGTGAAACAGGGTCTTAATTCTATGATTGAGGATGTCAGAACTTAAACTCTGTGATGATTTCTGTGTACCCCCTCTGTCCAGGTGCAACCAACTCTAAATCCCAACAGTGGAACAGTGTCTTGATCCCACAATGGACGATGTTAGAACTGCATATGAGAAAGAAGATGAAGGTACTCCTTTTGACCAGGTGCAACCTACTCAAGGTCACAACAGTGGATCGGTGTCTTGATCCCACAATGGACAATGTCTGATATTACTTGCTGCTTGCTTTTACACAACTCCCTTCGTTAAGGTGCATCAGACTCTGTGCTTCCGTAGTTAACTGCTGCACATGATTATTGTGCTTGGTTGACACCAGTTGGTGGAGTACACCGCAGTAAAACAGGTCCGAACAGTGAAATAGGGTCTTGATTCTATGATTGAGGATGTCAGAAGTTTAAGTCTGTGATTATTTCTGTGTACCCCCTCCAATCAGGTGCAACTATCTCCGGGCTTTCGAATCCAATGAAACGTGGCTGTGAGACGATAATGATTACTGCCTCTGGCCTACGCTGCGGTCAGCAGGGCTCACAGTTCAGATTGACTGGTGATTGTTTAATTACAGAATCCAGTAGTCAAGTAACTACAATGTCTATTGAAATATACACATTATCCTTTTAGTATACTTGCTTGTAGAACTTTTTTTAGATGAGTTATACGTTTAGTACAATGACCAAATTCTTCTTGGTAGTGGAAAAGAACACTGAATAACAATCTCCCCCTTGGACAGCAGAGATCGCAATTCAAATTGTTTTGATTTATTTATTGCAGAGTTTTTTGTAATTTATGTTGTTGTATTTTGTGAAGAGGAAGTGAGAAAAAGTATTAATGGATGTCTGTGTGACTACTGCCTTCAATTTACACTGCAGACAGCAGTGTTCACAATTCAGATCGAGTCGCTATTGTAGATGACACAGGCCTGTAGGAAAATACATTGTTCCAGTGCGCTCTATCCGCACCACGCATACGCATCATTGCAGGCTCCACACACGCTTTTTGTTGCTTAGTGTATGACAAACTGGGCAGCTCAAGTCCACTTTACGTAGCTGTGGGCCCTTGCTGACTGCTCTCTCTGGCTTACACTGCATACAGCAGTGTTCACAATTTAGATCGAGTCGCAGTGTTGATGGCAACAGACATTGCTCCTAGTACGGCACACCCGCAGCATGCATCATCGCTGGCTGTGCACATGCTGAATGCTTTTGATGTGGCTATCTGAGTGCACTAGACCTGAACCCTTTATGATACAATCTTTTTGTGTATTATTTCAGATCTATTGCTTGTGTCTCAGTATACCACAAGTTGTGGTTCTTTTATGATAGAATTTTTTCTGTATTATTTCACATCCACTGTCCCTACCTTACTGCAGCACAAACTATTGACTCTTTTATTATTGAATCTCTGTGTGTGATCCAATGATTACTGTTGTAGTTGATGCTAGCAGCAACCATTCCCTGATGGCTAGTTTACACTCACCCCATGCGCATCCAGCACAGATGTCACAGGATATGTCACCCTGGTAATAAAGTGTTGTTGAGCGCACGTGCCCGTACCCACTTCCACTATCTATCTGTGTCCGTGTGTTCATTATCTATGCATGATACTGCCTCTGGGCCAAACCACATTACATTGTGCTGTGGACAGCCTATGCAACCATGTTACGTCTGGTAGTGGGGAAAACTTTGGTTATATAACTTTAGGTGTATGGCTATCACAGGTGGATGGCTACTTTACAGACCATAAATATTGATGAAGATGATGGTTGCATGTTCTGTGTGGTGTAAGATATGTGTACATAGCAAAAAGTTTTCAAAAAAGCTCTCTAAGCAGAAGAGGTGTGTCTCATCAAATGACTAAAATGGGCGGCGTTTTCCAACTGCTACAATAGGAAATGTTATGAACTAATCAAATGCTTTTTTTAAGGTCACATGGCAAACACGCACCCAGTGTGCAAGGAGACCGCACCCAAAGAGATTTTGAGAACATATATTTACTATAATATAAGTTTATTACAGTTAGAAATATATAAATGTTTAAAATATTTTAGATTATCGCTTGCTCTCATATACACTTTGTTGTAACTTATCCCTTGGTTCCTCCCACTCCTTCCTGTTCCCCCCTTGCCTCCTTCCCACTTGGTATGGCCCGTGCTGTCACTTGAAGGCAGCAGTAGAATGTTGGGTTGTTACGATCCTGTCAAGCTGGGAGAACCTATGTTAAATAGAACTGAATAAATGTTCTTGAATCCTACCACGTGTGGACTGTCATTACTACAATTTTGGCGACGGAGTAAACGGAGCTGAGCCAGGGTCAGTGTGGTGCCTCTCCCCTGGATTGATATGAGCTTGGACAAGGACAAGAAAAATATGAGGAAATGAATTGATGGCGTACCTTGGGCGTTCTAAGGAAACAGAGACATTATAGAGAAGTAAGACCCAAGTTGATGAACACTGGAAGAAGCGCAAGTCCGTGAGGTGAGCAGTTTAAGCTGAGTGAAGAGATTGGAGAGGAACAGGGAACGAATTTTAATCTCTGTCACCGCGTTTTGAAGTTGATGAATTGAGCCTTGCTTGTGCTGCATGAGGAGCGTGACCAGTGAATAAAAGTGGACGTGGATTTATTGTGAGAAAACCGGAGGAGATGATAAGGAATCTGTGTTGCATAATACTGGAATCTGTGCAAGACTTATGTGAAGAGCCTTGGTGATTAGTCATAGGAGAAGTGAGCGAGGGAGGGGACGTATTGTTCTCTGTAAACGCAATTGAATTGGATGTGAATCAGCGCAAACGGCGTTTGAAGTGAAATTTCTCATCAGATTTCCAGTGTGCAGCCAAAGAAAACGTTAAGGTTTATGCGTGTGAGGTGAGATTCCCTTCATACTTACAGCGCAAACCCACTAGCAAACGTGATAACACACTGCCGCCTTGCTGCCAATTTGACCAAGAGACTACATGAAAATACTCCGGTAAGGAGGGATAAAGTCTTATTTAAAATTTAATGGCAAGCGGAGGAAAAGAAAGTGGCAGTGATCAGTAAGATTTATATAAATGTTGAAGTAAAGTGGAAAAGTAAGAATGAGCAATTAAAAAGACTTGAGCAAAGTAAAGGAATCGCTGAGATAGGAGGAGGAGATTTTGACAAATGGTTGAAACAGCGTTACCTCGTTAGTGCTGAATCAGGTACTTTAGCGAGTAAAGTGAAATCCTCCACAGCGTCTATTCTTGGATTTATGAGTTTTTATTGAGCAGTGCATGTCAATTCAGCCGTGTTTTGTGGGGAAGTGTGACGCAGGTAGAGCGGCGGAATCCCTCGGATGTGCAAACTGCCTGAATGTAGAAGTGTGACTCTCCTCAGCGTGAAGCGAAGAAACTCAACTACACTATAGTAATAAATCAGCATCAGCACATGTCAAATGCTGCTCTTGTGACATTTCTTCTGAATGATTTAATATAAATAATTGGCTTACCTTGAAGCAGCAGTTTCGGGAACGGGAAATAACACGATTAACAGTTTCCGGCGGCGCTCAACGAGCGTAGCTCTTTCCTCAGCGTTGTGGCGCGAAAGGGAGAGAGACGCACTTCATGTAAGGGCTCCACCTTACTGAGGATGGCCGCAATTGCACCTTCGCACATTAATTCCTGGCAATGATCTATCGAGTGGTTCAGCAAAGAATAATCCAATTAAAACGTGTTTAGAGAAAACAAGAGTGTATAAAATTAGTACCTTCGTAGGTGGAACTCATGAACAGCACTTCAGAAAAAAAAGTGTTTTTGGGGGAAAAGTTTACTTGATACACAAAAATTGGCATATCGAAAAATTTCAAAGAAAATTCACCCAAGTAGTGAAAAGTCTGAACACCTACTGCAAAGTTAAGTTTCGAGGAAAATAATCTGTATGAGCTAGGGGAGAAGAATATTAACTGCGCTTAATAGGGTGAGAAGGAACAACTAAACTAAACTAATCATCCATAGCCGGCCACATGGAAATCCAAGAGTTCTAAGACTGTATCCTTTATGCTGATCATATATGTAAAACAGGAAGATTTTACTGTACTGTGAAAACCTAGAGGAAAACATAATTGCATGAGTTTTGGTATTGCGATATTAACATGGCCTTGAAAACTTGGCTTTACAGTCAATAACTGGTCTGTCCCTTATTTCCTCATCTTTCTTTTCAGCTATGGGTCAGAAAGCGCCGGGACACTCCTTGGAGTAGCCGTGCGCTATATAAGACACCCATTAACATAACATAACATGGATAAAAACATGATGTTTAAAATACTGTCACCTGAGCCATTTATGAAAGGAGAGGATGCTGATATTGCAGAATGGGTAGTGTGGAAGGAAATCTTATACAGTTATATATCCATTTTTGACGTGGAGGATGTACCTTTAAAACCTGAGGAAAAGGTAGGAATACTGTTACACAGTTTAGGAGCCGGTGGACGGAAAGTGTACTATGACATAGAAAAGAAAATCTTTAAGGGAACAGATAGGAATGCATTTGAGAATGTCATGCAGGTTTTAGATGAACATTATAAGCAAGTAAAGAATGGTGAGGCACAAAGGAACAAAATACACAGAGAAGAAGGAGATATCAAAATGGAATTGTACAAGAGTGAAACTGAACATGAGTATACCATCAAAATAGATGGAGTAGATATTGACATTAATGGTGACTCAGGGTCACAAGGTACAGTAGTAAGCAAAAGAATATGGAAGAGCGAATTGGCTATAACACTAGGGAATAAATTGGAAGAAGCTGACACGTCCCGGGAAACATACACTGGCAAAGGCATTATTTTGATTGGAAGGAGAGAGATGAATTTGAGTTACAGGGAGAGAAGCACATGGAGTAAAGTGTATATTTCGGATGAAGAGTTCTCCGTACTTGGAGGGGATGAGGAAATGAAATTAAGAATAACGCAAAGTCCTAAAAGTTCAGAACCTATGGGTAGGCTGACTATAATCAAAAGTAGACAAATTACCAAGTTGGAGATGTTGAGGTTGAGAACACCATTATCCATGGACGGAGTTGGAGGGACAAGGGCTGTTGTGAGGAAGGAGCAGATAAGAGAAGCAGCAGTTGACAAATTCAAAAGAGATCAAAATACTTCCTGGAGAAAAGATGAGGAAGGAAATATAAGGAAAAGTTTCAGAATAAAAGAACTTGTTAATAAAGGAACATGGGTGGTAACACGACCCACGAGGACAGAGGAGGACCTTTGTAAGTCCACCTGCCACAATGCTGAGAAAGCGTGGTGCTCTACTGCACTGGCCGAGTCCAAACCTATGACAAGGGTGAAATGTTCTGTTGACATTGACCGAGGTGGAGTTTATGGTCAGAGTCTGATTGATTCAAAGTGTAACAAGCAAGGAGAGTACTTGGACTGGTTATATAGCGAAGTGACTGAGATGGAAAGGGAGGAGGCACACAATAACGTATGTTACACGCACCACAAAGTACCTTTAGGAGGGAACAGGATGCTTACAGAAGGCGGGAGAGGATATGTGTTCATAGACACAGAAGATTCAGCCACATTCACCAGTAGAACGGGTTTGAAGGAATCGGGGGAAAGACCGGTCTTTGAGGAGGCACGTACCGAAGGATTTACCAGTGGTACTGAGTGCAACAAGAGAACTGTTGTTAGACCCGATGCTGATCATTATGATGAGAAGGAAACTGGATATTTGAGTTGGTGTAGACGCAGCGTTACATGGTCCAGGAAATTTCCCAAGAAAAAGGATTATAAGGGTGGTCACCCGCCTGGGTGGAGAAGTGGTACAAGTTATGGCGGACATTCACAAAATTGTGAAAGGGATCGCTGTGGCCAGTGGCACTCTGAGGAATTAGAGGAAGAGACTAATTAGGCATCCCTTTCCACCTACGCCCACACCATGAAGTATACTTAGGGGGTGCTCTGTTGCATTTTGGAATTGCGAGTGAGCACAAGTTCAGGTTATCGGTAGGCCCAACTGTTTCCGATTGATACGTTCTTTCTTCCACGTGGGTGGAAGGGACAGACCTTGAGACGGGCCCACACGGATCAAACTAACATTGTTCAAGGTAACCCAACTTGCTAATTGATAATGGATGAGAACTATGGTAACCAGAGTCTACATGATTCCTTGATGACAGACACTTGTATTACTAGGAGCATGTTGTTTAACAGTCACTTGTTTAGAATTAAGGGGTGGTCGGGAAAGACGGGAAGTTGGGGCGTCTAGACCAGGTTGTACCCGTCACCATTAGATATAACCAGGAGGGTGAAGGGGATTTACAGTCAGTTTACGGTTGGTAGGAAAGGGGGGCAGAGAAGAGAGAGTCTCAGGAAACTAATCACCTGTCACTGGACTATACCACCCCGCCCTGACAGACATTTTAATAGTTATTAAGGGGCTCTCTGCCAGCTTTGGTAGAGGCCATGGTTTATCCTATCAGGTAGACCCAGGTGTTTAACCGGGGCTAGGGTCTTCGGTGCAGGACCCACTGTTGTGCTTTATTGCCCTTCTGTGTTCACCTGTTTTCCTCTCTCTTACTTTTTCTCTTTCTCTCTTTCTCGCTCTCTCCCTCCTCCGCTCTTTCCCTCCCCCGCTCTTTCCTTTTCTCCACCCCGCACCCACCTCACTTGTCTCCTGCCCTTCCTCCGTGGTCTCCCTAGGGAGGATGATGTGTTGTAACTTACCCCTTGGTTCCTCCCACTCCTTCCTGTTCCCCCCTTGCCTCCTTCCCACTTGGTATGGCCCGTGCTGTCACTTGAAGGCAGCAGTAGAATGTTGGGTTGTTACGATCCTGTCAAGCTGGGAGCACCTATGTTAAATAGAACTGAATAAATGTTCTTGAATCCTACCACGTGTGGACTGTCATTACTACACACTTTAAAGTTATTTAGATATAGTTTTGAGATATTAAAAAAAGTGAGGTAATGGCGTACCCGGCGCAACACTATACGTCTATGATGTAACACAGGGTCTGGCAGCGTGCACTGGTCACATACGCAACGCGGAGCGGGAGTGACCCCATACGTACATGACGTATTGAGCGGCTTGGTACTGCGTACCCGTCGCATACCAAAGT
Source organism: Lissotriton vulgaris (assembly GCF_964263255.1). Classification (NCBI taxonomy): domain Eukaryota; kingdom Metazoa; phylum Chordata; class Amphibia; order Caudata; family Salamandridae; genus Lissotriton; species Lissotriton vulgaris. The sequence continues at coordinate 502,382,288 of NC_141687.1, read as the reverse complement.
AGCAGCTAGCGCACCTCATACGTATATTTTGTTAAGCAGGACGCGGTGCCAGGAACCTGTCAGATACGAAATGTGCATCATTTCAATATGGCGGATAGGATTGCTGATGGAGCTTGGTAGACTGCCGGTACGGGACTCTAGTTTTATAAAAATAATAAAAATTATATACATATTTTTTTTGGAAGATACAAAACATTACATAATTTTTAAAGTTAAAAAAAGGATAATAGATTTCCAAAATATTATTTAAAAAATTCACAAAAATATAGGTTTTATAAATATTACAATATGAAACTAACATTTAAATATCCTTCGAAATTCACAGAAAAAAGCACAGGTTTTTACATACGTTATAGCTAGGAATTAGCATTTAAAAAACCTTAGAAATTCACTGAAAAAACCATAGGTTTCGGGAACATTATAGTTAGTTGGACATTTCACTCATACAACACAATAGAAATTCCCCTGTTGTAGTTAGTTAAGCTAACTATAACTCGCACCCGCAATGCACTGCTTATGACGTCACACATTACGTCAATCATGACATGATCAGTGACATCACTGATGACATTCCTGATGACATCTCAAATGACATCACTAATGACATCACTGATGACATCATCCACATGACAATCTGATGTACCTCCCCAAACCCTAATATAACACTTGATACACCCACTCTAAACTACAGACTATAATTTTCGAAGCCATGAACACACCAATACCAGTTAGTACATATCCACTGACTAATTTCTAGGTCTATACACATCAATTAATTCACCCATACAGTCACTCATACATACAGTCAGCCATCAATACAGCATTATCATGTCCAGTCACATATCTATACAGACACTCAGACACCGCCTCTCATTCATAGAGTTATTCACACACCTAGTCAGTAATGGAAATAAAGAATCATTTAAACATATACTAACACATACGTTCACTCTAATACAATAACTAATACAAGCACACACTGATCCATACAGGCACTCGCACAATCAATCACTCTCACATATAGTCATTTATACAGTCCAACACTCACATATTTTGTCTTTCACGTATGCAGTTGCTCACACATTTACCACTGAGGCATCCGTTCACTCACCAAGACACCCATACACAAACTCACCCAGCCATACAACCCTTCACAGATATAGACTTGAATACATATACGCAGTGAATTATCCACTCACACATTTATGCACAGAGTCACACCTCCCACCCACCCACAAAGACACTCAGGCCCCAATACAGATACTCAGACAAGCAATCAATAGCCCATATAGATCCTCATTTAGCTGCTAACCAAACCATTCAACCGCTTACACACCATCTGACAACCTAAACTGTGTGAATGTCTGTATCAGTCGCTAACACATGCATTAAGTAAAACACAATTATTCACTCACTTATACAGTCAGTCATACACCCACGTAATCATGCACCCTGACCCTTATACACCCGTTCATTCTTCAATATACCTTGGCATATATATATATAAAACATATTAACATTTAATGAAAAAACACATAGTCACTGGATGATGTCATCAGTGATATCATCAGTGATATCATTTGAGATGTCATCAGTGAAGTCATCAGTGAAGCCACTGACCATGTCATGAATGATGTAATATGTGACGTCATCAGCAGTGCATTGCGGGGGCATGAGTTATAGTTAGCTCAACTAACTATAACAGGGGAATTCCTATCATTTTGGATGAGTAAAATGCCCAACTAACTCACCCCCTAAAATGTATCTTGTAAACCCACAGGTCAGAGTGCTTCATATATAAAAAAGCATTTTGGTAATAATGTACTGTTGCAGTGACTAAAAGTCCAAAAGCTGTTTTCCTGTGTAAGTTTAGCTTGATTATTGATGAACATGCCTACGTGTAAGTTAAGTCCTTAATTTGTATATGTCCTGAAAAATATTGCAAAATGATTCAAAGTTATTTTCAACTCTGTTTTATAAATCTAATTTAATGGTGAAATTAGACATTTGATAACTTTAGTGGAAAAGTAACTTTATGAAAATATACTTTGTGCTTCCTGAGCCAAAACTGGCTTAGAGACAGTTTCACCACTCATCTCACCTCCAGAGGCTAATACATATTCTCACCTTGTCATAGGCCCTGCTCTGCAGACAACCACGACATTGCATCATTTGAATGGGGCTTTTAATTTTGCAACTGTTAAACTTGAGTGGTAACTGCTGGACAAGGTCCTATCCGCCACTAATAGGAAATGTCAGAAAGAGGGTTATTAATTTGGGAAGTGGGAACTCTTACCAACTTACTAAATACACACTTATTAGGTCTGTATACTATTGTAAGTGAAACTCAGCTCAGCCACTGGTAGCACAGGCACACACAGCAGGCTATTCTCCAAAGAAATGGATGTTAAGTTAAAAAAGTACCAAAAACATCAAAGTCAAGAAAACATCAAAATATAATTCCCAAGCCAGTTTAGAAAAAAAGTGCATGGAACCAGGAAAAAGCTGGACTCCTCTCATGCTTTATCTGACTAAAAGACTACCTCAGTTGGCCCTAACACACATACATAACATACCCTCAAACATACCCTCATTCAGGGAGGGATGCAAGCATCCACAGACACATATATATGAATTACCTGAGATATATAGGAACAAACACACATGTGCACAAATATGCACATATTAATGCGCACATAGTAGCTTAAGACCCATACACGTATTTAAATGACTCCTTTTAACAGGTAAAAACGTCCCTTTTAAATATCGGTGAGTCATCCCTAAGTAACCCTTTTAGCACATAAGACAGCGTGCAAGGTATTTAAAAGTAGGGCATGTAGAAAATTAATGTCACCATGTCTCTTCAGTGACAATGCACTAAGCTACTTTCACTGTGGTAGGTCTAGCTTTCTTAGATAAAAAACCAGTACAGATTAAAATACTAATACTGCTAACTCAAGAATGGGACAAGCTATAAAAAATAATTAAACTACTATTGTAATGGTTATTAAAAATCTAATTGTATGGCGAAGTCTAATTTGCAATGAACATTAAGGAAAAGTATCTTTTAGAAAGTTAGCCTTTACCTTCCTGAGCGGTCAAAAGGTGAAGTAGTATAAGCCTCTGCTAGCTCCTAGCCCATGTTCTTGCATGGGAATAGGTGTGAAATACCTTTCAGGAGCAAAACAAAGATTGACTTGAATGGGCAGAGATGACTCCTCGGAACTCTAGATATTAAAGACCTCATTCTAACTTCCAAGTTGTTGTCTATGCGATTACAAATCAGAGACAGTATTTCACATCTTTTGTACTTGCCCTGAGCTCAAGGACCAAAGGAAGATGTTACTTAAGCTACTATTCTTGAAACTCCATATCTGCTTTTGTAGGCAAAATGTTATTACCTGGCTGAGTGGAACGTCTATTGCCCTAGTTTGCCACAGAACCAAATTCTTAAATGTGATGATGAAGAATCTTAGCGGTAAGTGAGACTGAGGCTGGACATGGGCTGTGAGCACTTAAAACCGTCCTTTTTGCACAATGCTCATGCACTTTACAGACAAAGACAAGGGGCAAAATTAAAAAGAAGCACTTGAAAGTCAAAAGAGTAACCTTTTGCACTACGTGAAAGCACTGTGGGGTTTGACCCTGCTGTGCATAAAGAAAATCTCCCCACTCTCCCAGAAACAGAGATAAAAATGCGCTCTTTGCACAATTGTATGATGGATCCCCAATGAGTCCTATAAAACTGTGTAATAAACAGACAGTAAATTAATCGCACATAATGTATTTACCTCCCCCAAACATTTAACATTTTATCTATGCATAATATTTATTATGCGTTTTAAAGAACTCTTAGTTGAACATTGTTTGATACTATTGTATTCATTGTTAGTAATTTTTTGCTGTGTGCAATGGTTTTCATTAACTATGCAATATACTTATTCAACAAAGTTCAGACACCTCTGAACTCAAGAGTATATTGAAAAATTCATAAAATCACAAAGCTCATAAAACCACTATCAGCTTTTAATTCTTTTTAATGTAAATGCTAAAAACTTTTAATATCGAAGCTCATGCATTTTATACTGTATCTTAGTGTTTGTGATTGGAAGATTTTAATTAATTGCGCAACAAGAATTCTATTATATTCTAGTGGGGACTAGGGGCCTCCTATTGATACCACACTGTCAAAACATCCTTGATAGGTCTGTTGAGCAGCATGTAAAACTTAAGACACACTTGATAGGAGGAGAAAAGGATGCCATGCCATTTCTTGTGTATTCCCTGTTTGGTTCTTTTTCCTACCAGACCTATGTCTTTGGATGTATTGTGGCTACAGTGCAGGCTTCAAACTTGGTGTTAGTATATGATGTGGAAGGATAATAGTAATTTCCCTATGGCACTCCCACACACACCCATAGACCTCAAAACCCAAGTTTGGTGTGTCCGAAGTCTTTTGACTTCTTGAAAAGGCCCTGGGGCCTGACAATTTGGGCCTGTTTTCTGTAAGACAAAAATGACTTACTGAAAAAGTGAACAGGTTTGCCCATGAGGACTTTTACCCCATTGGTTAGGTAGTGCCCATGAGTCTCCCCCACCGCTAGATGTTCCCAAGCATAAATGTGCCACCCTAAGGCATTGTCATCAGAATGCTGCTGTACCTGGGTAAGGATATCCGGTAGACTGAATCTGCTCCACTTTGCATCTGCGACATATGAGAAGGGCCTGAGAGGGGTGGACCCCTTCCACAAATCAATGGACAGAAAGATCTCCAAGGATCCTTAGGCTGATCCCATGGGTTGGCTCAAGGAACATTAAAAAACTGACAAGGACATTCCTGTTAAGAATTCCACCTGACCTGTGGTAACTGTTTCCGGACTGGACTATACTGTTGCCCTTTGTCTGACATCCTTAGACTATCTAAGTGCTCCATCAGAGGTCATGTGGGCATTGGAAGTTTACTCCTGTGTTTATTTCGGCACCCAAAAACATTTGGAAACGTTTTCAAAACTTTTGATCCAGAGCCTCAAAGAGACTGACTGTGAAAAGTATACAACCAGCAGTTTCATGGCATTGGACTGAATGTTGTCATGAGCAGAGAAGAGTTGTTCACAAAAATTACAAATTCTCTTTACAGATTGGCACTTAGACACTTTATCCATATCCCCTACTTCCAGGCCCTAGTGGGTATAATGTACTTGCTGTATTCATCCCATGCATCATTGATGCTGGCTTCAAACTGTGCCTAGGTCCTGGTCAAATGCTACCATTGACAAGCATTGACTCATTGCACTTTTTGATGCTATTTTGACTTCAATACTTAAAAAATCATATCTCAGGTTCCCTTTATTCTATTTTTTATCATTTTGATGTCAGTTCAGTTCAATAAACTTTATTCGGGTTTTGAAACAACCAATACAAGCAATAAAAGCGATTGCATAGGAACACTCTTTAAAAAGCAATTTACATAGACAATACCTTCTTTCACAAATAATAATCCTTAAAAATAATTTTACAGAGACCGTACCTTCCTTACATTAATTTCTTTCAGATTGTATAATTTATCATAAAACATATTTTAGAATAAATAATATTCTTTAAAAATCAACATACATGAGCAATACCTTTCCTTACACTAATCGCTTTTGAAATGTATGACGCAACGTAAAAACATATTCCAGGGTCATTCAGTGCAATTAGCAAATTTATAGCAGCATGGTACAAACTTACATTATATTTTATAAAAAGTGGTTTCAGGTAAAATTGCCTAAAGAACAAATAAAACGAACTAATGAGCATAAAGTGCACTGTGTTTTGTTCAGCAAGCTCATCGCAGGGACATAGTGTTAAATCTAGAGGACACTTTTTCATAACAGGGAAGGCCACTAAATGATGCACTATACCTAATCTCAATCCAGTCAGTACATACCATTGCGAAGATTTAGTCACAGTGATTAAATAATCTTGAATTCCACTATTATATTCAATTGTTTGATAAAAAATAAAACTTGATTGTTTCTCAATAACCTTCCCTACGGGTTTCTCTTTTGTATGCCAGTAATGCATCCTTAATCTCCCATTTGCTCAGGGAAGACACCTGTCCCGTATTTACAAAAATCTGTATATTTAATAGTTTACTGCATATATCATTAATATATTTTAACCATGGGATCTGGGATTTTTTCTAACAGAGTAAACAGTCTTCAATAATAGATTTAGTAAAAAACAGTCTCATCTTTGCCCCAAATCGATTTCCAAACCAGCAGTGCCTACAAAGCAATTAAGTCTGTAAGGTATGTCAGATCCACCTCCCGATGTGTTAGTTCTGTAGAGGCTGAAGGTGGCAGACTTAACACCTTCGCCGCAGGGCTAATTCCCCTGCGGAGCTGGGGGGAGGAGGGCGCACACAGCGCCACGGTGCTCGTGACGAGCTTGGCTCGTCACGCTGCACGGTGGTGCTGTGCTCATGACGAGCTGAGCTCATCATGACCACGCCCGTTTTTAAGAACGCTCAGCACAGCGGGGGAATTAGCCCCGCGTGTGAGCGCTGCGCGTGTCATGACGAGCTCAGCTCCTCATGAGCACACGGCCACCGTGCCTCATGATGAGCTGAGCTTGTCATGAGTACGGAGGGGTTAAGAGGCCTTTCAAAAAGGCATTTTCTTCTTGTATTTGAGACTTGCAGCTGCTATGATCCCATACCCCTGCACCATATAGGGCCGTGGTGACACATCGCGTCTTATATATTGTCAACATTTCCTTTACTGGGTGATTGCCTAGTTTGGAACCCATGAACACTCTTATTCATCTTGGAACGGACATTAGATAGTTCCAAATTCCATTTACCATTGCAACAATAGCTTACCCCTAAGTAGCAGAAAGAGTTGACAGCTTCTCCTGGGTTACTATCGGTATAAAACGTTTTACATTTCTTTGGTTTGGGACCACATATCATGGTAAACAGTACTGCGTCATCCGTGTATAATAATACGGGTATGGGGTTACGCGATATTTGTGGTGCATCTGCGTTCTCCTCCTGCAAAACATTATCAACCTCATTTATAAATAATGAGAAAAGGAGTGGGGCAAGGACACAACCTTGGCGAGTGCCTTGTCTTACTTCAAAAGCCTGGGTGCATTCACCCTGTTGTCCATATCTTACTTTACATGTTACCGCTCGTATAGTATTGCAAGAAAGTGGATAATTCCCTTGGGAGCCCCAAGATTAAGTAAAGTAGGCCACAGGATTGTGTGATCAACTAGATCAAAGGCACTGCTAAGATCTGCTAAACAAAAGTATAGTCTCCCTTCTTCAGCAGCCGTATATTTGCCTATTAACATTCCTAAATTGATACATTGTTAAACTGTACCTAATCCTTTTCTGAAGCCATATTGTGTCGGTGAAAGTCTATCATTTCTATTTACCCGTTCCTCCAGGCGTACTAATAAAACTTTGCTCATCACTTTGACCGATGAATCTTACAGAGATATTGGTCTATCATTTTTGGCTTCCGTTACATGTTTTAAAAATAAGAACAATGACAGATTGGCCCCACGAAGGGGGTATGTACTCAATCACGGCTAAGATAAAAACTCACATAAGAATTGGCCCCCATAAATCAACTTTTGCTTTATACACATCTTTGGAAACAGAATCTGGGCCCGGGCCTTTGCCTCTCCTACTTCCCTTCAGTTCTTCCCGGACTTCTCCCAATGTGGTATTTAGGGGTATGACTTGCCACTTGTTCTGTGGTAAGTTTTATATTGCAAATCCCTCAGGTCCCAGCCAGTTAAAAATGCTCCTAAAATGTGACACCCAGGCTCCGCATGTGACATGGGATAACAATTCGGGAAGTGAATCATTCTTTAAAAATTGCATGTTCACTGTTTCCCAGAAAAGCTGATTATTTGCTGTATCTGCTGCCAAGGATAATGTATCCCATGCTAACTCTTGCAACTCCCTTTTCCTTGTCTCAAGGAAAAATGTATAATTACATAGTAGGTTTTTAATTAATTCATTGTCTCTTATCTTACTACGCAATGCCTGTTTCAGTTGCTTTAAAGCCCTGGTGCATGTATGATCAAACCACCCCTTTCGTCCCCTTAATCCTTTCTTGGTGGCAGCCATTAGAATCCCATTAATGGTAACATTAATTTTAACAAAGTTATCCATCATTATGCAAGGGTCTGCCTCCTCATTAAGACAATAAATAATCTTTTTATTGCATTTTGAGACAAAGTCATATATAACTATTTGAACATCCACTCCCTCCCATTTAATACGTTTGCCATTAGATCTAAAAGGGGCAATGTTGCTTATAATACTTTGTGCAAATTTTCTTTTTTACCCCAAAATTGGAATGTCATAATAATACAATTGTGATCACTCAATGACAGTTGGGCAACCTGCAGAGTGGCACACATAAAGACAATACTAGATGAAGCTGAAACATGTCAATGATCGATACCGCATTCCTACCAGTAAAAGATGGTATCAAATCCCAACCAGTATCCCGAGCACACTGCAATAGTTCTAAGTAATATTTGGCATTCATTGAATTTAAAGCCTCCCCGTATCCATTATGTGGGAAATGTATACAATCAACCACTTTGTCATCCCTGAACCCGCAAACTTGTGTAGCAGACATTGGACATATTTAGGTATTAAAATCTCCAGCCCATATAAGTACCATATCATTATTTATTAAACTTAGGAAAGTATCAAGCCCTTTATCCAGCTCATTTAAAACACTGCTCCTGGTGACATCAAACACATTATTATAGTAGTTTACCACAACTACATCCTTCCTTTCTGTACAGTGCAACCATAACATTTGGGAATGTGCTCCTATTGTAACAACTCTTTTGACACATGCCAGTAGTTTATTGGAGATAAGAATCAGAAGCCCCTATTTTGCTCTTCCAGCAGGAGGTGGTACAGCCTGTAGCCAATATGATGAAAACCCTTCTAGATATATTGGGTCGGAACACTAGGTTTCCTGTAGGCAGATCAAATCGAGCTCATCAATAAAAGCATGCCATCCTAGTGAGTCTCGTTTATTCATAAATCCAGCAATGTCGCTATTTTGTAACCATTTCCTATTCTAATCCCCGGGAGATCAGTAAAGGTATCACAGTTACTTTTGGCATCACCTAGGTGTATTATTTAAGTTGATAGAAACATTCTCTGCAGTTCCAGTATCCACTAGTGTCTGGTCAAGGATAGCCGTTATAGCTTGTGGGTCCACACAGCAATCGACTATCCCACCTCCATTGAAGTGAATTTCAATTCTGGGGGGATTGTCACCCTTTTGTCAATCATTATCCTGCAAAGTACTCAGGGCCTGAAATCTATTTGAAACTGGTAATGTGTATTGACAATGGGTTGTCATACCAAGAGGCATTCGTATTAGACTAGGCTCATCTACCCTATTTTGGGTCAACCTTAAGTGCATATAGAAAAATGGTAACATTGATATATTTTGGTCATATTGATTAGGAGGTGAGCCTGCTCTCTCTAGGGTATTTCTTGCCCATCTAGGGTTTTTAAAATGAATAATGATACAATCTCCTCTATGTGTCTTCTGTAGAGGGCCTATCCAGCTCACTCTTTGCGTTAGCAATATTTGATCAGCTCCTGTCACCGGGTATCTACAGTTCTTATCTAACCAGTGCACCACTTTATTCTTTAGACTATCATGAGTCTCCTTCTGTTCTGGTTATAGTGGGGGGACATTAACCATGACTGACACATAGGGGCAGCATTCCGGTGGTAGATTTATATGGGAATCTATCCTACCATAATTGTCCTTAGTGTCTTCCCTCTCCCTAATCATAGTGGGTAACTGTTCTGAATCAGGCCTATACATGCTAGCTTTCTCAATGCCATTAGCTGCTGACTGCATTCTTGGTGTGAAATCGTTTACTGTAATTGATCTCCCCTTTTTATTCCATAAATTTCTCAAATCATTTATACTTCTTGACAATTCTCTTTCCCTTTCTGTCTCTTTACTGGTTACATTTCCTGAAGGGTCAGTAATGTGTGGCATCGGAACATTTGCTCCCACCCTATGAATACCCTTCTCCTTCTCTTTATTAGTACTTATTGTTTTGAGTGCGCTGTTAATCTTGGATACTTCATTGGATAGTTTATTTAATTTATCACTAAGCGGGGATAGCAACTCCTTTATTATAGTTATAATAGTTGCTGTAACATGTGCCATTTGTAAATTCAGAGATGTATCTTGATCAATTATACTTTAATTAGCAGGTCTCGGGCAGCTCTTGAGGTTTGACCTTTCATACTTTTATTACCACCCTCCGTTACTTTCTTTCCCCCTCGCTTTCTCTTTGGAATGGTGAGCTATTCGGTGTATGAGTACAAAGGGGGTCAAATTGCGTTTGTATTAGTTCTTCCAGTATGTCACCTCCTTCTGTTAATAACCCATTACCATCTCCTTATTGCCCTTCTCCCCCCATTCCTAGGCTCATTGAGAGGTGGAGCTTGGTCCTATCTATCTCATCTGAGGTTGCACTAACTGCACGTACGAGGAATGAATCAATAGTAGCACAAGGTATGTTAGTCAAAGTGCTTTATTATTTATTTATTTATGTTTTTATAGAGCGCAAACTTGACCCGTTAGGGTATCAGAGCGCTTTACAGGAAAACATAGTCATGTACAGAGTAGGCATAGCATCATTCAGTTACGGATCGAATGAAGGAGGGCAGGGTCCAGGGTACATGAGGGAGATGGGGCATGTATTGACAGAATAAATATCGAAATACTCAACATGAGATAACATATTTACAAATTACGTTAACCAATGTTTGTGAAAAGGGCCCAGGTTTCTGATGGGGTGAGCTAGCTAATCTGAAGGGAGGCAATAGATGGCTAAAGATCAAGGCCGTGGTGGTGGTAGAGGCAAAGTTTAAACTAGATATTTGCTCATGAGTAATGTTTTGGCATCCTTTTTGTGAGAGATAAAGCTCCGATTTCCCCTATGTTAGTGATATGGGTCGTATATGTATATTGTGTTAGCATGATGTACCTATATATCCCTAGTATACAGGTATGCATAGAATGTAATCTATAACTTCTTTAGCTGAGTTAGCAAGGGTATATGCTGTGTGTGTTCTGTTTTCATCGAGTATGGCGGAAACTATACAGACGCCATCTTTACTTGTCTGCGCTAGGCACGAACAGTGATCCCATGCTATTTTCCAAATGGCTGTCAGGCCCTAGCTTAGTTGATTTGCTGGAGACAGCTGAATACATGCTATTCTTCCCCTGTCCTGGTACTCAAGGTCGCATCTGGCTTTGAGTGAGATAAGCGCATTCCTGAAGGTGCCGTGCCTGCCATCCCTGGCACTGAGACGCATGGGAGTAACTCCTCCTGACCTCCCCAATAATAACTAAAGCAGAGCTTTGCACTAACCATGTGTGCCACATATGGTCCTTACTGGAGGCTCTAGAGCCAAGTGGTGTTTTTTCCATTTACAGTGTTTCATGCGCTATGTCGAAAGTATACATGGGTCGTTTTGAATGTAAGCCAGCAGTCTTCTCCACGCACCTAGATGGGTGATGATGGCAGATGCTCCTTTATAGAGTAATCTGTATAATAAACAATTGAACTTTCTTCACTGCCAACTGATTGATTATTAAGTAATTGGTATTGGGGCTATCGGTAAATATAGCTCCTTATGTTATTTTCTATGGTACGTCAGTTGGCGACTCTGTTGGGACTCCGCGTTGGGGTCGTCCTCCCATAAACGGGTAGATAAGGAAAAAGAAAAGGGGAGCTCTGGTCATGTTTGTGGACTGACCAGAGATTCTGACTTACTCCGCTTTTGTGATCAGGGAGCCCCAGCTGCTAGTGACCCTTCGCCGGAGTCCTACGGGCGTAACAGAGGAGCTGACCGTGTTGGTCTCCAGGAGTTGGCAGTGGAGAATACGCAATTGTACCTGCGTGCACCAGGTGAGTGAATTGTAATTGCCGTCCTTTGGAAGTACGCTTTTGAGTAGCGATTGTAGCAGTTAACTGTATTTGATTTGGTGGTCAGTGTACCACAGAGAACTTTGAGGGTCTGACGGGGCAACATTGTGGCTGCAAGGGTAGATGCTCCACAGACTTATTTGGTGAATAATAGAGATACCAATCGGATGCCTTGGTGTGACACGTGTGGTGTGCACCCGGCCGGACTGCTTTTGGAAAAGCCTGTGGTTGTACCTGGGTAGCCTTTGGGACATATCTGGAGCGACGCTAAGGCAGCAGGCTTAGCCAGAATAGTCCCGAGGGTGAACCAGGAAGATTGCGGGATGGCTCGTTGGTTGGTCTGTGGTTAAAACCCTGTCTGATGGTCTCTTGGTAGTCTTCGGACTGCCTGATTTTGGTATTTGTTGGTCCGAGAATCTGTATTTGATTGGTTCTCCATGAACGGGAGTCGACGGGCTCTGTTCTTTTGCATTGAAGACGACATGTCGCTTTGAATTTTGCCCTTTGAACATGTTTCTGTTTGTATTGTTTTGTTTGAAGTGTGATTGGTGAACAAGGTGCGAGAAAGCATAAACATGGCCATGTTTGAAAGATCGTTTTCTGAATGAAATCAGATTGTTAGTAAATAAGGATGTCGTATTTTAGTAAATGGTGTTTTGGATGCTGTTGTCGCCGAAAGGACGCACAATTGGATCAAAGTCAAACTGCCCCGCTAGAGGGTAGTCCGAGTTATGATATGTATGTTAAACATGGTCTTTCGCCTATTTTGTGTAATACATTATGGCACAAGTATACCAAAGATAATGTGGAACTGCAAGGGCCTTTAACCGGGTCTTTTGATGAGAAAAAAATATGTTTCCTGCAGGATCGATTATTTTCTAAATGAAGTCAACAAGCAATGTTTGATTCTTTGAATATGTGGCAGAAGGAAGTAAAGCGCAGGCGCATTAGGGAGGAGAAGTTATGCAAATTGAAAGGCGGTCAGACGATCACACAAAAGGCCATTGCGTATGATAGAGATCAGACTGAGAAAAATATTGACTGCGCAAATAGACAACACAGGTTGTTGGTGGATAAAAGTTATGTGACCAGGATCGGACCAGAGGATGAGATAGAGGATTTGTTAGATTCGCATTCACCTCCCCCTTATGCCCCACAACGCATATATCCTGCAATCCTTTTGACTCCAGCTTCGGCCTCAGTGACCTCGGCTCCTGTTGTGGCTCCTATCTCTGTCCCTTCAGGAACTCCTTCCGTTTCGTCTCCCTCAGTATTGGGATTGGCGACTCTAATTCCGGATACATTGTCCCCTCCTTCGTAGCTACGGTTATTTTGGCTTCCCCTTCTCTAATTTGGGCTTCCCAGTCTTCAAGCACGACCCCCGCCTTAGCCGATCAAACATCTTCTCGTGGTCCGGGGGTCTTGATGCACGGCGATTGTACACTCAATCAGCGCTAGGTTTGGAAAAGAAACAGACGGTCTCAAATCAGGCGTCCCAACGGATGCGGAATCCCGTGTATACTATTACCGATATATGGAGTACTCTTAAAGATTATGAGCCTGTTATGCAACAGCACACCATGAACCATATGGCTGCACGTCTTATTTCCTTGTGGGAACAGTGCTTTCCGGATGGAAGAGCCCCACAAGTAGTGTGTGATATTTTGGACCGGGTTCATAAATTTGAATTAGGCTTGGAAGATGTGTATAGGAATGTAGAGGCTCTAGTGAAATATAGAGGGCACTTGAAATGTCCCAATTTGGATTCCCAGTATCCTATGCAGGAAGTCCATCCTATTTATCATCCTGAGATACCAGAGTTGAGATAATCAAAATCAGGTAACTAGAGCTCGTGTGGAGGCACGGTTTCAGGAGAAATGGGTCTACACCCCTTGGAAAAGGAGTGAGGTCCTTTCCCTGAAAGCGCAACTCCCCGACCCTCGTAAAAATCCTTCTGCCTACTATAAGGAACTCACAGAGGCAGCTTCTTCAGCTGTCATGACCTTAGCTGACATTGAATTGTTTTTTGGCTTACTGGTCCCCGTTGACGTATGGTGTCAGGTGCATGATCAGGATAATGTTGCAGAGTTGGGAGGGACTTGGTACCAGATTAAGGACTGGGACAAGGAATGAAAGTCTGGCGATAAACCTAGACTTGAAGTATTGGCTTTGCCAAGTCAGATTATTACTTTCATGCACTCCTTGATTCCACCTCGTAAGCTAAACTGGGATAAATTGACAGCGTGTAAACAGAAAAGGATGAGAGTGTGTGGGATTTCCTTACTAGATTTGACGGAGTATTTATTGACTTTAGTGACAGGATTTGTCTATGGAAGGGGGTGTATGATTATTTGTTAATCGTTTTGTGACTAATTTGTTCCCCGTGATATCTGCATGGCTACAAGCGCTAAGAGTACTTGGACCACTTCCACACCCTCGATTATGTTAAGCATGGCTCAGTATTACGAGCATAGGGAAAATGAGAGTAAGGATAAATAAGAAAAGAAAGCAAAGGATCTTAAGACACGAGTATTGCTACAACAAGTTATAAGAGGATGAGGTGGAGATTAAGGCGGAAGAGGGTTTGTCCCGAGGGGGTCAGGAACTGGACGAGGAGGAGGTCCAGCTGTCGCTCAAGGAATAAACCAGTGCTCTTACTGTAAACAGGAAGGGCATTGGCGAGCTCAGTGTCCATTGTTGCTGGCTCGGAATGGGGCAGTGAGGGAAAGAGGAAGAGGCTGAGGTAGCGTAGATCGAAGTGATATGCGAAGAGAAGAAGCATCCCATGGTGAGTCAGGAAAGAATTACATAATGATAATACAAGAGGAAGGCAGTATTACAATGAGGATTGTGTGTTTGAAGGAGCCGATAGGTATGGTTATACATAGGACAGCCATGGACAGAGTTGGGGCCAGGTGTCAGTACCCGTTGATCAGCAAGGGCCCTATGTGAAAGGGCGATTGATGGGGACTCCTGAAAACTTTTTTAGTTGATACGGATGCAATGAATAGTTCAATTGCCCGTTCACTGGTCCCGGGGGCTGCTCTGTCTGGGCGAAATAACATTTTGGTGGGATTTTCTGGAATCCCGGCAGTGAGCCCCATTTCTAAACCTGTTCCGTTCACGATTGGCCCGTTCACGGTGGACTCTCCGTTTTTGTTAACTTCACACTGCGGGGAAAATCTGTTAGGATTGGATTTGCTAATAGAATTGCATGCTAAAATTCATTGTTCTCCTGATGGTGTTTATTTGATTATACAATCACCTGGTGGACATACCCGGCAATGTTTCACCAAGAATGAACCCCTCCCTCCGGAGTTCGCTGCTATTCCCTCGACTCTGTGGGCGACGGGGGATACGAATGTCGGTTTATTAAAAATTGCACCTGTCTCTATCACATTAAAGTCAAACGTTTGTTTGCCCCGCATACATCAGTACAAGATTTCACCTGCTGGTGAAAAGGCTTTGCTTGCTATCATTCAGGATTTGATTGATAAAGGCGCAGTGGAAGAAACAGTTGCAAATGTATGCAATAGCCCTATATTATCGATCTTAACCCCTTCGACGCTGATGACGAGCTGGGCTCGTCATGGCGTAGCCTCCTCGCACGCTGATGACGAGCCCAGCTCATCATGTAAAGTGCGTTTTTTAAAAACCTAGCGTGCAAGCGGAATTCCGCTAGCGCGCAGGCGGTTAAAGAGGGCCTGTTTTGGAAATGAGTTTAACCATGTTGATACTTATCATTTTGTAATTGACCTACGAGAAATTAACAAAATAGTGGTGCCACAGTATCCGGTAGTTTCGGACATCACTACTATTCTTACCATGATTCCTGCCACTGCAATGTATTTCTCGGTTATCGATCTGGAGAATGCTTTCTTCAGCATTCCGATCCATCCTGCTAGCCGTAATATTTTCGGCTTCTCCTTATCTGGGCGCAGCTTTCTATTTTGCTGCACACCCCAGGGGTACACCGAGAGTCCTAGCATTTATAGTCAGCTTTGAAAGCAGTATTAGATGAGTTGACCCTACCCCCTGGCAACGTGCTCTTCCAGTATGTTGATGATCTGTTGGTGGCTTCCGATACTGAAGAAGGCTGTAAGGAAGCCACAGTTAAATTATTATCTCATTTGGCTGCCAAAGGTAACATGGTATCCCTCTCCAAATTCCAATATTGTCGACAGGAGGTGACTTATCTTGGTCATCTACTGTCCAAAGAGAGGAGGAGACTAACTCCACAATGTGTGACTACTATTTCTAACATGTCTGTACCTCGTACTCAGTGTGATGTTCGTGCATTTCTTGGCATAATCTCTTACTATCGGCAATGGATTCCTAATTTTTCTCTTCTTACTAAACCCCTCATATACCTAACCACTAAAGATGTGCATGAACCAACCCTACCTTGGACTGGTGAATGTCAAGAAGCTTTTGGCTCTTTAAAATCTACTCTTTGCTCTGAACCCGTCTTGGCTACTCCTGACTACAGAAAACCTTTTGTGCTCTATGTACATACGTTAGACGGTTGCTCGCTTTCTGTGTTAACACAAGGATTTGGTGGTAAGCAAAGACCTTGTGCTTATTTCTCAGCGGTGTTGGATAACGTCGCCAGAGCGCTTCCGAGCTGTCTAAGGCTACCGCTGCTGTTGCGATGGCCATTCGACAGTCAGAGGGGCTCTTTCTGAATACTGACCTCACAGTGATGGTACCGCATGCTGTGGACACATTATTGAACAAAACAAAGACTCAGCACCTTACGAGTGCTCGTCTTACTAGTTATGAATTGACTTTGTTTGCTCCCCATATTACGATTAAGCGGTGTGCCACTCTGAATCTGCCACGTTGCTAACCCTCCCTTCGGATGAAAAAACAAATGACATACATGATTGTATATTTCAGACTGAAGAAGAAACGAAGGGACGGGTAGACCTCACAGACATTTCTCTATATGACCCCTCAGGGGAATTGTATGTAGATGGCTCTTGTTTCAAGTTATCAGATGGCATGACAACTACTGTGTATGCGATTACGACCCTCCGTGCTGTAGTTGAGGCTTCTCAAGTATCCTAACAGTCAGCACAAGCAGCTGAGTTAGTGGCAATACTTCGAGCTTGCGAGTTGAGTGAAAGATTGAAAGTAAACATTTATACAGCCTTCGGTGTGGGTCACAGTTTCGGCCGCCTATGGGCAGAGACAGGTTTTCTCAATTCCCATGGTCAAAGAATACAACATGGTCCTTTGAATTTACGATTACTAACAGCTTTAACGTTACCAAGAAAGGTGGCTGTAGTTAAATGCAGCGCACATATAGCAGTAGTGGATGAAGTGGGTGAAGGAAATGCTTTTGCTGATCAGGTAGCGAAGGAAACTGCTAAATCCAAAATGTCATCTATGTTTTTGACCACCTCTGCTAGTTGGGTTACAGATACAGAAATGTTTGATATTACTATGGAAAGTGTCCGAGAAATACAGAAAGAAACTATCCCGCTGAATTGGCTCGTTGGGAAAGGGAAGTGGGAAGAGAAGATAAAAATGATTGCTGGGTTGATTTGACTGAGAAACAGAGGTGGTTGCTACCTAACGCATTGGTTAATGCTGTAGTGACCATGGCACATGGCCCAGAACATATTGGGGCAAAGGGCATCTGCGCTCTTTTGGACCCCGTGTGGAACAATCCTAATATTTCTAAGACTGCTGCCCATTTGGTCCAGTATTGTATGGTTTGTTTGCAACACAATCCTGGGGGAAGGGAACCAGTTCTCAGTGGGAACTTTGCACCACCAGCTTTGCCTTTTGAGGTGCTCCAAATGGATTACATCCAATTGGGCCGTGTGAATAATCTGAAATATGTCTTGGTCGTGTTATGCACCTTTAGTAAATGGGTGGAGGCCTACCGACCAAGGAAAACACTGCTTCAGCAACAGCAAAGGCTTTGATGAAGGAGTTTTTCCAGCGCTATGGATTACCACGGGTGATTTGGACAGATAACGGGGGACACTTTAATGCAGAGCTTATCAGTCATGTTTGTAATGGGTTGCAAATTATCAGAAGTTTCATGCAGCCCGACACCCCCAGTCTCCGGGATTGGTTGAGAAATACAATGGAATTCTGAAATTAAAAATGGCCAAAATTCAAGAGGGTGCTGGGCTGAAATGGCCTGATGTCCTACCATTAGCTTTGATGTCTTTATGAATTACCCCACATTTCCGGTCTGGTTTGTCACCTTACGAGGTCATCTTTGGAGGACCAGTCAATGTTTGGGGTGTCCCGAGACCCAGAACTTTTCGAGATATTGACTACCCTATGATTATAGATTATTTGTATGCTTTGACTAAAGATCTCCGTTCCATTCATCAACAGGTGTCAGCAGTGTTGCAGCCCCTGCCGGAGGGACTCGGACATCGCCTGGAACCAGGACAGTGGGTCCTAGTCCGAAACTATCAGCGGAAATCCAGTTTCTACCCTCGCTGGTCAAATCCCCATCAAGTTCACGTTGCCACGCGGATGGCGGTGAAGGTGGACGGCAAGCGGCATTGGATACACATATCACATGTGAAGAGAGTGCCCCTTTCGCTTCCACATGATCAGCAAAAGGAAGAAGGAATTTTGACCCAAGAGTGTGAACGAGCCCCTCGTTTTTTTCCTTTTTCTGACGCCCTGGAAATCAGAGAAGGGCAATGAGAAGGAGTACCGGGATCGGAAGGGGTTTTGGCTTCTGAATCAGCAATTGCCCCGGATTCTGTTGCTCCGGTTGTTGAGCAACAAGTCCATGATATTCCTGTTTCAGAGAATGCACCTTCCTCTGTTTTATTCTCTAATCAGGAAACTCCTGGCCATGCTCGATACAACCGGCGGCCGAGAAAACAACGCGGTACCCCAGATGAAGACGGCATGAGAGAGGGAGAGACTTGAATAATAGGGTTTGTTAGAAACCTTTCTGGGGTGCTGAGCGGGACACTGGACTGAACACGTTGAGAGCCTGGAACATTTTGTTCGCTCTGTTCAGAAAGAAAGACTGAATTTCCGGTAAAAGGGCCCAGGTTCTGTATTCTTCAAGAGTTGTGTGAAGACATAACTCCAACGCGAGGTTTTATTTTTTGTTTTTTTTTATTAACGATAGGAGCCTGCCTGTGAGGCTCTAGACGGATACAGGAAAGAAGAACCCTCTGGCAGGTTGGACTGCACTGCCTGAGTTTAGTTTTGAACTTTTAGTCAGCATGTATTCCTTTGCCCGTTTTGTCCCTGAGGAGGAACGACCTTTTGCACCCCATTATTACCCTACATATGTACCTGTCTTCTCCAGTTGGACCATGCGTGTAAAGATAACCTTTGTGGTTACTATCATGATTTTGTTGATGATATTAATTAGTGTTTTTGTATATTTGGAGTTTCGCCATCCTATGGCTACTATTCTGGGAACAACGCCCCCATCTCCAGGGCATCTATTCTATACCTTGGCCCCACATAAAGAAAGGCACCGTCAAACCTACACTAAAAATGTGTTTGTAGAAATGCTTCATCAGACGCACCGTACAACGAATACTACTAATTGTTGGGTTTGTGGCCTTTTGCCCTCCGTGATGCATAGACATGATTTATTTATTTATTTCCCCTTATCATATTTAGGAAGTTGTGAGGCTTAGTTTAAATTGTTGTCCATGATGTATATGCACTATACTGTAGATACTGCTTGTTATTCTGAGAAAGACTATGGGATGATTCTGGCATACATAGAATTGCACCAGGGGTTTGACCTCGAGGGAAATAATGGAGAAGGGTCATTAGATACAAATGCCTGTATGAATATGTATAAGGAGTTTGAACATGTTACTTGGCTCAGGAATTAGATTTTAGATTTTGCAGAGTTTAATTTCACTCAGTGTTTCCAACAATTTAAAGAAAGAAATGTCACAGATGACAAGGCAATCCCAGTACCTATACTAAACTGTATTTCAGCTTTCTGTATTCAGGGGGCAGGACAAATATCAGTAGGCGAGAGCCAGTGTAATTATACCTATCGACTGCACACTTTCGGTAGCCCTCCATTATTGACCCCTCCTAATGTATACTTTGTATGTGGGGAAAATGCATATACATGGCTCCCTCGTAGTTGGGCGGGTCCTTGTTATCTGTCCTTCCTTTACCCTCCAGTGTATAGAGCTCCTGCTATGTATCATAAGGACCATCGATTAGAGAAGCGAGGGCTACCCCCTTCAGAAATGTGAGGGAAATAGACACCACTGACATTGATCAAACAGATACTGCAAAGCAACATTTTGTTCATATAATGAAGGGAGTATTTCCTTTTTGGGGACCCATTATCACCAGTAAGGAAGTGAGGCGTTTGTCTAGGGTAGTTGAAAGGGTAATCAATACCACTGCAGGTATTTTAACAAATCTTACTGTAGCGCTTCAAGCTACGAGACTTGTCTCGCTTCAGAATA
This sequence comes from Lissotriton vulgaris, assembly GCF_964263255.1. Taxonomy (NCBI): domain Eukaryota; kingdom Metazoa; phylum Chordata; class Amphibia; order Caudata; family Salamandridae; genus Lissotriton; species Lissotriton vulgaris. The sequence continues at coordinate 502,361,850 of NC_141687.1, read as the reverse complement.
GGATAGTTCTAGATGTTATTTTGGCTGATCGAGGAGGGCAATGCCGCGTGATCAGCAGTTCCTGCTGCGTATACATCCCTGACTCCGCTCCTTCTGTTCATTTGGCTATCCAGAAGCTGAATCGCTTGGCATCCGAAGTACATGCAGATATAGGGACCTGGTCTTTGTCTGGTTGGTTCTGGGGTCTGTTGTCCACTTGGGGATGGAAAATTTTGATGATACTAGCAGGCATAGCGGGTGTTATATTTACCTGCTGTCTATGTATACATTGTGGGCCAGCTTGTTGTTCTTACTGTGCTACTAAACTAACCTCTTCCCTAACCACTCCTTCCCCAGGGGCCGTAAAGGCTCAATTAGTTCAGCAAGAAATAAAAGACCTAATGCAGACTGATGAAGGAATTTTTGAAGACTGACTTCTTTTTAGTTAGCTACATCATGCTAAAAGGGTGGTTCTGAGGGATAAAGCTCTCATTTCCCCTATGTTAGTGATATGGGCTGTAAATGTATATTGTGTTAGCATGATGTATCTATATATCCCTAGTATACAGGTATGCATAGAATGTAATCTATAACTTCTTTAGCTGACTTAGCAAGGGTATATGCTGTGTGTGTTCTGTTTTCCTCGAGTAGGCCGCCATCTTTTCTTGTCTGCGTTTGGCATGAACAGTGATCACGTGCTATTTTCCAAATGGCTGTCAGGCCCTAGCTTAGTTGATTTGCTGGAGACAGCTGAATACACACTATTCTTCCCCTGTCCTGGGACTCAAGGTTGCATCTGGCTTTTGGTGCAATAAGCGCATTCCTGAAGGCGCCGTGCCTGCACTCCCGGGCACTGAGACGAATGGGAGTCACCCCTCCTGACCTTCCCAATAATAACTAAAGTAGAGCTTTGTACTAACCATGTGTGTCATATATGGTCCTTCCTGGAGGGCCAAGAGCCTAGTAGTGTTTTTCCATCTACGGTGTTTCATGCGCTAAGTCGAAAGTATATATGGGTCGTTTTGAATGTAAGCCAGCAGTCTTCTCCATGCACCTGGATGGGTGAGGATGGGAGAGGCCCCTCTATAGAGAATTCTGTATAATAAAAGATTTAACTTTCTTCACTGCCAACTGATTGGTTATTGGGTAATTGGTATTGGGGCTATCGGTAAGTATAGCTTCTTATGTTATTTTTTATGGAACGTCATTTGAAGCGAGTCAGAGAGGGTATTCTTCTGATCTCCGGTGGGAGAGAGTTCCGTATTCTTGGAGCAGCCCCGGACAAAGCCCAGTTGTAGGTTTTTTTTTTCCGAAAGCGTGCAGGTTGGAGCAGGAGGTCTCTGGCAGATCAGGAGTTTCTGACTCCCCAGGAAATCACAAGTGTCTTTCTCAACTATGCACGGGAGTTAGAATATAAGGCCATGTGTGTGATGCATGCTACTTTGAGCTGTATTCTTGCCTCCAGGGGAAGTCAGTTGAGAGTTTTCAAGTGCGGGTAAATATGGTTGTATTTCATCGTGCCAATGAGTAGTCTGGCAGCCGCGTTGAGGCAGGCTTTTAGAGGTGTCAGGGAGATCTTGGGTAGACCTGAGAGGGTAGAACAGCCATATTCCAGTCTAGGAAGTGCTTGGACTGCCATTTTTAGATCAGAGTATCGAGGAAGGGTTTCAGTTTCCTAAGATAGCTCTGGTAGAATCTGGCTGATTTGGCCATTGAATTGATGTGGTCCCGCATGTTAAGATTGCTGTCGAGGGTGATTCCCAGGGATTTGGCCGAATCCACGATGGTTGGTGGGCAATTCAAGGCTGTGATAGCCTTAATCCATGATTGAATCTCAGGATTGGTGTTAGGCGAGGTGATCAGGAAAAATTCAGTTTTCTTTGGGTTGAGTTTGAGTTGATTAGATGCGAGCTATTGGACAGTGAGTTTCAAGGCTTTGTTCAGGAAGAGGATCTCTTTGTGAGATGAGGTTTTGATGTAAATCTGAGTGTCATCAGCGTACATATGATAGGAAATATTAGCAGTGCTTAGTCCTTCAGTAAGCGGTTCCAGGTAAAGATTGAAGAGGGTGGGAGAAAGTGTTGCTCCTTGAGGGACTCCAACCGTGACCGGTGATGGTGCCGATAGGTTGCGGTTGACAAGGAATCTCTGGGACCCGTTATGGATGAAGGATCTGAACCATTCTAGAACAGTGCCATCCAAACCCATCCTGAATATGAGGCGCTCGGGTAGTTTTTCATGGTTGACCGTGTCGAAGGCCGAGGATAGGTCCAGGAGGATTAGGAGACAGGTTTTGCCTTGGTCAAGGGCTTGGAGAGCAGCATCAATGATGTGGATCATAGTGGTTTCAGTGCTGTGCCCTGGTGCTGTGCCCTGGTCTAAATCCAGATTGGATGTCATCAAGCAGGTGGAAATTGTTGATGTGTTGAGTTAGCTGCTGCTGCACACATTTCTCCATCACTTTGGCTAGGAGGGGGATGTTGGAGATGGGCCTGAAGGTGTCAGGGGAGGCTGGATCCAGTGACAGCTTTTTCAGAATGGGGAAGACTTGGCTGGCTTTTAGAGAGTCAGGCATCGTTCCTTGCCTGAGAGAGGCGTTAATTATTGTAGACCAGCTAGAAATAATGGATTGGGGGACAGCAGCTAGGCAGTTGGAAGGAAGCGGGTCATTGAAATGATTATTAGGGTTTAGGGAAGATAGGATTTTGGACACTGAGACATCATCATAGAGTTGGAAATCAGTCCAGAGAGCATGGTTTTTGGGTGAAGCCTGTGGGAACTATGTGTCTGGAGGATGTGGGTCGAGAGGTGTTTGGGGGTATGTGATGTAGTTGAGTTCATTTCCGAGGGCTGAGATTTTAGCAGCGAAGAAGGAGGAGAATTCCTCTGAGAATATAGGAGACTTGGGAGTTTCTTTTGAAGTTTTGGCCAATTTGTTTTGGGGTCTGTTCTTGGCCTTATCTAGTGCAGTTCTGAAGAAATCTTTTTTGGACTTGAGTATATATTGCAGTTTTAGATGGGCGGCAGAGTGGTGCTGCCTCCAGCTTGTCGGAGGACTCTACTCTCGTTGTTAACCCCTTCGCTGCGGCGGCTATTCCGCTGCAGCGCTAAAGGGGCGGGGCGGCCGCCGCATGCTGGTGACAGAACCGCTCCGTCACCAGCTACAGTTGAGCTGTGCTGGTGACGGAGCGGTTCCGTCATGACCCGCCCCGCTCTTTAGAACGCCCGCGCAGGCGCGAAATCAGCGCCGCGCAGGCGCGGCGGCCGGGCCATGACGGAACCGCTCCGTCATCAGCACAGCTCAACTGTAGCTGATGACGGAGCGGTTCCGTCATCAGCATGGAAGGGGTTAAGGGATCCCATGAACCAGGGGTTTCTGTCTTTGATGTGGGTTCTTTTCAACTTTAGTGGGGCTAGATCATCCAGGATGTTTGAGATAGATGCCGAATAAGGCCGCTGGTTGTTGTGATATGCGAGCGGGGGATGTCAGATTTGCAGTGAGCCTCGAGGTTCTTAGTGTCTCTGATCCAGCGTTTAGGAATAACTGGTAGTGATGCCCCATTCTTGTGGGGGCCAGGTAGGTGAAAGGTGATGGCATGGTGGTCAGACCAGTCGCATGGGTCTATAGCAATGAGCTTGATTGTTGATTCTTTGGAGATATTCCAGTCAAGGGTGGCCCCTTTTGAATGGGTTGGTAGTGAGCAAGCTTGGGTCAGGGCTTGATCGGCCAGGAGGTCCTTTATGGCATTGACATGTGAGTCCTTTGGATCGTTCTAGTGCAAGTTAAAGTCACCAAGGAAAATATCATTGGCAATATTAGGACTCTTAGCTGTGATGATTTTATGAAGTGGTCGGTGAAGGAGTCATTCATGCGTGGGGGCGGTAAAAGATGTGCAGGTTGCGCAGTAGGGTAGAGTTGCTGTGAATAGCAAGGGCGAGGTATTCGCAGGATTCAGTTGTGTCCGACAGACGTTTCGTGACCAGAAGCTTAGAGCGGTAGATGCAGGCAATGCCTCCTCCTTTCTTGTCAGATTGTCTGTCTAGCCTAGCGATGTTGTAGTTAGGAGGGACTAGGAGCACCAGGTATGGAGATGAGGATTGAGCCATGATTTGGTAAGGATCGCTAAGTCGAGATTTTTGAAAAGGATGAGATCAGCAATATCCACAGCATGCTTAGCTGCTGACCGGCAATTAATTAAAAGTCCAGATAGAGAGGAATTGGAAGGAGGTTCTGGAGTCTAGGCAGACAGGTGAACAGGCGCTAGATTACTCTTGACCACCATTCTGTTGTGAAGGGTAGCTGGTCTGTTGGGGTTGATATGACCGTGCGGATGGCGTGTTTGGCAATTGCATCTAAAGGATAGCTGGGGTAGAGTTGTAGTCTCGGAGGGTGGCAAAGATTTCCAATTCAGTGAGATCTAGTTAACTTGGAGTGGCAAAGGTGGAGTTGTAGGTGTCACGATCTGCCAAGCAGGGTGTTTGAGGCCTCGTAATTCGTGATTCCCCGGCATCGGAATAACAACAAACTACAACTCCCATCATGCCGAGGGGCTGTCACGCAAGGTATGCACAGGCCGTGCTCGACGAGTCATCAAATGAGCCTCGAGGAAGATGCTGTTGCCGATAATTCTGGATGCATCTTGTGAGAAACCGAAGAGGAGGTAAGAAAGCGGATTCTTTCCGCATCAGTGATACTTTGTTGACAATCCAGCACGAAGTTGGAGTTCACGCAGGGACGCGTAACTCTCATTATACTTTGGTTTTCCTTTAGGCGAAAGGGGAAACAACAAGGCTGGGTGTGTGATCATTACCCGGCTTTTAAGCACTTTGACATTTGTATAACTCAGCGCAAGGGCGCTAACTATGTGGAAAAAGGTAGGGCTAGGACCTTTCTCAAGATTTGCCCGGCGCTAACCGCCCTTGTACCATTCAAATTACCAAGCAATGAGGCAGGCGCCGGAGACCAGAAGGCAGGAAAACAGAAGTTTATTCCGACGGAGCAGAACACATCAGATCAGACAACAAGGTATCGTCTCGAGGTGCTCTAACAGCCTCTCGGAGGCCTGGCCTCTTATACACTGGTTTATGGCATGTGACCTTTCTTTATTACAATCAGAACTTTGTAAAGCAAGGAAAAGACATCCCCGTAATCCTTGTGTCAATCCCACCCCCATATACCTTCACAATAGAGGTCCTCAACCTGCTGATAAGAGGAGGGGGTCATCACGCAGCTGAGTGTTCTGTCGAGTCTTAGGATGTGTGCGCCTGATCATATCACAGGGGGTGGGGAGGCCTGGATCAATAGAGGGTCCTTTGAGGGAGAGCGACCGCATACAATAAGGGGCAGTAAATGATATCTCCCGGCTTAGGCGATGGCCTCGGACCTGTGTGGACAGTCGGACACGGGGTGAGGGGCCATCAATGGAGTGGTATTCATGCTGCGTGGACAATCCAGTGCAGAGGGAAGGTTTATCAACAGAGGGGCATTCATGGGAGGAGAGGAGGTGTTGGTCAGGCGCTGGCGTGACTCCCAAGGACAGGGTCATGCAGAAGGGTCATGCTCATGAGGGGGAGGGAGGGGGAGCCAGGGTGCGCGGAGGATGCTTGCTGGGTCAGAGGGGCGCGCTGGTGATCGATCGTGGACAGGGAGACCATGATATCTAAAATGGCTGCCGTGCACGTAGTACATAGGTGACCTAAAATGGCTGCCGTTCACGTAGTACATAGGTGACAAGCTGGCGCAGACGATGTTCAGATCGCAAACTAAAATTCCACAGTCCTCCCTTTTAACATGTCTCGCCAACTTGTCAGTTTGGATTTATCCCCATAAGGCCACGTATTTCTACTTCATAGAGGGGGCTCATGTGCTCATTTCGGAAGTCCCAAGTCTTTGGGCACATACAGTTAGAAACAAGGCCGCACAAAGGTGGCAGACATTGGATACCTAAGCAACACCCACATAATATCACAACAGGTATCAGCACGAAGGAAAACAACTTCCAACCCCAATTCTTCAAAGTGTCCCAAAACCAGCTCCCGAGCGACCATCCTTCTTGTTCTTGGTGAACCTCCGAGGAAAGTCTGTGGAGGTGCTCAATGGCTTTGTAGACTGAAGGCGAGTTATCTGGCACGTAGGTGCAGCAGCTAGATCCGATGATGCGGCATGCTCCTCCTCGGTCGGCTAGGACCACATCCAGGACAAGACGATTTTGGAGGGTCACAAGGCGGACCGCCTGAAGCTCCGCCGTGTTGTTGGCGAGGATGCCAGCCGTGATGTTGATCGTTGTTTCTACTGCCTGGGTCAGGTGTCGGATAGCGCGTCTGTTTGCCATTGGGCCCCACAGAGGAACAAGTCCCTTTGCTGCATCTAGGAACTGAGCTCCAGTGGAGTCGGCTTGTACCATGTCATCTGCACGCCTCTGCCGGTGATGGTTAGCCGGGGCTACATACGTGGGGGGAAGGACGAAGGCAATGTAGCAGGTACCCTTCCAACCTTTCGGGAGCCAGGTGTAAGCTTTGGTGCCGCACACAAATTACATGTTCGGAGAAGCAACAAAGGAAGGGGGGTCAACTGAGTCCAATGTTCTGGTGATTCGGCAGGAGCTGTGACCTACCAGTTGCGTTCCCTGGCCTTCTAGGCACACAAGACCGGTGACATTGATAACAGACAGAGCCACAGTCAGGGTGGCGGTAGTTTGTTTTTGCAGATGAGAGAAGGTGGTTCTGGCTGGATTGTGGAGTACCTGTACTTCGACTCGTTCTTTGGCTGGAATGTCTTTGAGGAAGGTGGCGCCTGCGAGCGCAGGACACAGGGCAGTAGGGGCCTTTCCGGTTCTGTTCAGCCAGAACCCAGAGTAGAAGTGCGACACTGTCCGGCTGGAGGTGGCGTTGTCCTTGTGGCTCTCTTGCATGAGGATCAACCAGGCGAGGCAGGAGCCGTGAACTGAGAAAGGAGAAGGGATGAAGGGGATGGAGTGTCCTGTGGCATGCGGGAGCAACCCGCAGATCCAGCAGTTCGTAGCATTTGCAGCAAGGTTGTGTTGGTGCAACAGTTGCACGAAGGAATTGTTCCAGAATTCCCTGCGCCTTTCTCGGAGCTGAGGCGACAGAGAGATTAGGTGATGCTCTTTCAGGGGTGTTGGTTGTGCAGTAGGTAGCAATGCCTCATGAGCCGGTGTGCTTTCCTCCAGAATCCAGAAGGAGGTCATGAGGAGGAGGCAGAAGAGGAAGACAATGAAGAGTGCGATTGTCTTTGATTTGTGCAAGTTGTCAGTCTTTGGATTTCTATACTGGGTATTTCCTGTTGCTTCCATCATCTTCTTATCTGGCGCTTCCATCATCTTCTTATCTGGCGCTTCCATCACCTTCAAGGGGCTCGGTAGTGGGCAGAACCACAGACTTCGTTTAGCTTCTCTCCCGGTAACCCTTGATTGTGTTTAGGTCACCGTTCTGAGATTTAACTTAGTCCGTGGCCTACTTAGCCGAAACTCTCTCCTTTCGACGCAGGAAATACCCTTCTCTGGATGGCACAGTGGGATCAGAGAATTTTGCAAGTTCGAGTGCCTCAGTATCGGGATAACAGTCCAATATCGGTCGGTCTTTGCTCAGGAGCTCTTCTTGGGTGCTGACGTTTTCTGTCGTGGCCAGGTTTGCAGAGACCTTCCGGCAATGATGTGCGTGCAGCCAGTGCTTCTTCCCCTCCACTCGAAGTGCCGTTCGGGTGGTAATCAGCACTTGCCAGGGGCCCGTCCACCGCGGTTCCAGACTCTTGGTCCGCTGGAAATTTCGTATCAACACGAAATCTCCCGGTTGGATGTCATGGCCGGGGCCCCTGGAAGCATCGGGGATGGCCTGCTGCACCTGTTGATGAATGACAGACAACGTTTTAGTTAACTTGCACAAATAATCAGATAGTAGGACGTCTGGGACGTCATGAATGGAGGTCGGTTTGGGAGCAGTCCAGAGATTCATCGGTCGCCCAAACACGACCTCGTAGGGGGTCAAATGGTGCTTGGTGGGAGTGGAGCGCATCGATAACAAGGCCAGTGGGAGGGCATCCGGCCAGTTAAGTCCAGTGGTGGCCACTATTTTTGACAATTTCAGCTTCAGTGTGGCATTATGGCGTTCCACTAGACCGGCGGATTGGGGATGGAAGACCGCATGAAACCTTTGCTTCACCCCCAACCCCTTTAGGATTAGTTGGATAACCTCAGCTATGAAGTGGGGGCCATTGTCGCTCCATAGAATTCGACAAAGGCCATAGCGAGGGAAGAATTCCTTCAGTAGTACTTTGGCAGTAGTCATGGCAGTGTTGTCACGGGTTGGATAGGCCTCTACCCATTTGCTGAAGGCACATACGATGACTAGTACATACTTCAGGCTTTGGCATCTCTCTAGTTGGATGTAGTCCATCTGGAGGACCTCAAAGGGGTGATTGGGGGTCCCAAACCCTCCCCGTGGTACCACAGTTCCTTTCCCGGGGTTGTGTTGCAGACAGATAAGGCACTGCTGAACTAGGCGTCTGGCCGAGTCAGGGATTTTGTCGTTGTGCCAGACTTTGGAAATGAGTTCGATCATGGTTGCAGATCCTATGTGTGCGGGGGAATGTGCCATCGTCAGTATGGGGATCAGATATGAGTCGGGCAGCAACCATTTGTTTGCATCCTTCGTTCGCCAGCAGCCCTCCTCATCCTTTAAACCCACCCTTGCCCACTTAGTCAGCTCGTGAGGGGTGCTGGCCGACTGTATGTCTCTGATCATTACCCTTGTGTCACTCCATTTTTCTGCTTGTGACCTGGTCACATACATGCGTGTTACCGTCCTATTCTCAGCTGTGGTTCGTGCAGTGATGTCGGCCAATGCATTCCCTTGTCCGACTAAGTCTGTCACCCTTTTGTGTGCCTGACATTTGATCACCGCTAATCGTTTGGGGAGGAGAACTGCTTCAATCAGAGCGGAGACTAGATCTCCGTGGAGGATCGGGGTGCCGTGGGACGTCAGGAATCCCCTCTCCCTCCACAGGAGTCCAAAATGATGGACCACTCCGAAGGCATACTGGCTGTCTGTATATACGTTCGCGGTGGTCCCTGTGGCGATGATGCATGCTCGTGTGAGGGCTATCAGCTCTGCTGCCTGGGCAGATCGTTGTGTGATGCAGGCTGTCTCAACTACTGTTCGGGCTGTCGTTACTGCATAAGCGGCTGAAGTGGTGCCATCTGGGAGTTTGATGCATGAGCCGTCTACCCATAGCTCTCCATCGGGGTCAGAAAAAGCAGTGTCTCGGAGGTCAACCCTACTCCTAGTTTGTTCGTCCGTGAGGGTCACACAGTCGTGGATGGGAGGAATGTCGGGGTCATTTTCAGGCAGGGGTAACAATGTGGCAGGATTCAAAGTCGTGCATCTCTTTAGTGTGATGTGGGGTGCAAGCAGAGTCAACTCGTACCCTGTCAGTCGTGCGCTAGTCAGGTGTTGGGTCTTTGTCTGGTTCAAAAGGGTGTCGACTGCATGGGGTACTAATACTGTGAGGGAGTTGGAAAGTACGATTCCCTCGCTCTGACGGATAGAGACAGCAGCGGCAGCTACTGCTCGAAGGCAGGCAGGCAAAGCTCTGGCTACAGGATCAAGAGTGGCGGAGAAGTAGGCACAAGGGCGTTGCTTAGGACCAATTGATTGAGTTAGGACAGACAATGCACATCCCTCCCTTTCGTGGGTGAAGAGGGAGAAGGGTTTGGAGTAATCCGGCGTTCCGAGGACGGGTGCTGAGCAGAGTGCATCCCGTAATTCCTTAAAGGAGGCTTGACACTCAGTGGTCCAAGGAAGCGAGGAGGGGGCATCTTTGGTCAGCAGGGCAAGTAATGGTTTCACAATGAGGCTGTAATTAGGTAACCACTGTCTGCAAAAAGAGGTTAGGCCAACCAAGGAGCGGACCTGCTTTTGTGTTTTTGGGATGGGGGTGTCTAGGATGGTTTGGATTCGGTCGGGTGTAAGTTTCCTCCCTTCTTTGGACAGAAGATGGCCTAGGTAAGTCACTTGTGGCTGGCAGAACTGTAACTTCTTTTTGGAGACTTTATGGCCATTTTCTGCAAGAAAGTGCAGGAGTTGGACAGTGGCTGTCGTGGCAAGTGGGGTGGTGTCGGCCGCCAAAAGGATATCATCGACATATTGGATCAACACCACCCCCTCTGGCAGCTGGAAGGCATCCAGCTGTCTTGTGAGGGCCTGGCTGTAAATGCTGGGACTTTCAGTGTACCCCTGGGGAGCTCTACAAAATCGGTACGAGCGGGATTTTAAAGTGAAGCCGAAGAGATAACGGCTGTCTGGATGGATGGGGATAGAGAAAAACGCGTTCTTAAGGTCAATAACAGTGAAGGTGGTGGCAGTGGACGGGATGAGGGTCAGAATGGTGGTGATATCAGAGACTACAGGATATTGGGGTACAACCACTTTGTTAATCTCTCGCAAGTCGATGATGAAGCGGTACGCTTTCTCATCTCCTTCACCTTGCTTCTTAACAATAGGTAGGATTGGGCTGTTGCAGACGTTGCTAACCACCTCTTCAACCACTCCTGCATTTACCAGTGACTGAATGATCGCTACCAGTGCCTTCTCACCCTCTGGCGATATCCGATATTGCGGGAGTTTCGGGAGCATAGCGTCCTGTCGTACAGTTATGTGAATAGGATCAATCATCATTCGCCCCACATCAGAGTCATTTTTGGCCCATAGGTACGGAGGCAGGGTGTCAAGCAAGGACATGTCAGCGTCAGTTATGGAGCACATGTGTCGTGGGGGACGGGATCTGGGCAGGTCTGGGTTGTCGTACAGGATGACTCGTATTCCATCTGGGGAACACCTAATGGTAGCTCGAAAATGTTTCAGTAAGTCAATGCCCATAATGGCGTTAGGGGAGTTGGAGGAAAGCAGAAATGTCGCGTCAGTGGTGTTGTTTTCTAGGTCAAAGGTAATAGGTACGGACAGGGGGTTAGTGGAGGGCGTTCCATCGAAACCTATCAACGTTATGTGTGAGCCAGACAAGGGTGCCCTTGGAATCAGTCGTTTTGATAACACACTACGTGTCGCCCCAGTGTCTACCAAGAATGGAGACTCTGTACCCAGGACCTTAGCGGTGACATAAGGACCTTGCTGGTCAACACAGAGCTCGACTGGATCCCTCCCTTGCCCCTGGCAGTCCTATGCAAAATCGGGGGCATTTTCACCTTCGGATAGCTGATATTGGTTCTGTCGGGGACGGTCAAATGTGTTCAGTCTCCCTGATCTGTCATTGTTGGTGTCGTTGGGGTGCCCTCGTCCCTGTACTCTATTCCTCGGACCACCTGCCACATCCCTGGAATCCCTATTTCTATTCATCTCTAGCAGAACCGGACACTGGGATTTCCAATGGCCGAACCCTTTGCAGAAGGCGCATTGGTCATTGCTAATGTCTCTACGTCCAGTGTGGGGTGCTGGGGTGTGATCTTTAGAAGGTAGATCTCTGGGGGTGGTTGATTGGTAGTTCCCCCTTTGGTGTTCCCGTCCTACCGCTATACCCTGTATCTGGGCTATCATTACCCTTTCCTTTAAATCTTTCTTCTTTTTCTCGGACGCCCTATCATTCTCATTCTTTTGGTGCTCGTAATACTGAGCCATCTGAAGGATAGCTGCGGGTTTGGAGGCCCCCCAACTACTCTCACTCGTCTGCAGTTTTTGGGAGACTTCTTGTGTTAGGCCCTTTACATAATTTTGTACAAACAGGTGTTGTCCGGTTGCGGTGGTCATGTCTTGGCCACTGTAGTCGGAGAACACTGTCTCGAATCGGGAGAAGTATTCTGACACATCTTCCTGGGGTTTCTGTCGACAGGCCGTGACTATCGACCAATCTACCTTTCTTTCCGGGATCAGTGTTTTTAACTTCTGAACTAGTTTGTCTGGGAGTTCCAGTATGTCTTTTACTGGTTTCCTTCCAGGCTCTCTTTGTCCATCTAGTTTACCGAGTTGGTCCCAGGTATGTCCAAACAGATCCGTGTGGTCAGCCTTCCGGATTTGCTTCCACACGTCAGCTGGCAGGCATAACCCAAAGAACAAGTCAATGTCCGCTAAAGTCATTATTGTCGAACCCAAGGCTGTGCCTAATTCGGTATAAAATGCCGTCGGGTTCTTTCTTAAATCGGGCAGGGTTTGTTTGAAGGTTAGGATATCTTGTCGGTCCCATGGTTGGTAAACCCAATTGTACACAACCCTCCCTTTTGCATTTTCATTATTGACATCATCGCTTGTTCCCTGGCCCCGTGGCGGGATCCAGTAAGGGGCCGCTTCTCTGATAGGCATCATAGTATTGGCTACTTCTACCGAGGTTGTTTCAGGGACTGTAACCTTGGCTTCTGGTTTCTGTTCCGTGAGGTGGCGGAAGACCTCAAGCATTTGCATGAAGAGCTCCGTCGCCTCACGTTCAGTCCCATCTCCAACATCAATCTTCCTATACAGCGTTGTTAGTTTAGCGGGACCCTTACTTTGATACCTATCTTCATATGCGTTCAGGGTGTAGTAGCTGAATCGCAAGATGAAATGCCGTCTGTGACTGTCGGCATGTGAATTATATACGCTCATTGTATAATCTTCGCTCTCCCTTCGTTCTACTAATGTCTTTGCTATTTTGTCGATCCCATCCCGTTCATCTTTGCTCAACCTATTTAGTCTGGCTGGTGATTGTTTGCTAGCCTCGGGATCGTCTGATGAAGTTGTTAATGTGGCTGGTGCAGAGGCCGTGAGGGCTGGTGCACTAGTGCTAGGATCACTTTCACTCACACTTGGGGCTTGCAGGCTTTGTTGGCTGGGAGCATACGGAGGGGGCATGTAGATGATTGGGGGACCTAGTAGTAACTCATCGTTCGCCCGCTGTTTGGAGGGTAATTCAGGGTAGAGCGCAGAGGGGGTCCTAACAGGACATTGGCCTGTCGACCCTGATTCTTGGTTTTGTGTAGCTTCCTTTCTTTCTTTTATTTCCTCTTCTAGTTGCTTTGCGGCCAGGTGGGCTGCCTTTCGTAATTCTTTCCCTATTTTTGCTTCTTCTCTTTTCTTTCGTTGTTCCATTTCTCTGCGCCACATGCCGATACTGTCGAGCATAGTGGGCGTAGTTTTATTTTTCTGGAGCGCTATTTCTAATGTTTTTATTTTATTTTCGTTAAAGGAACCTATCAGTGGCCACTGACTTTCAGGGTTCTTTTTCGTATATTTATGCCATAGTTTAGTGTAAGCTATAGCGACTAGTTCATACTTAGTGAACATGTCCTTATTAGGGGTACCCTCCAGTGGAGCTGGATGGTTCATCTCTAATAAGCGGTCCGGGCTAAACAGGCTACCAACCAGTGGGGAGAAGATAGGCATGACGGATTACAACGGGGACAAAAGTCTGCACTACCTATCTTATCACGGCGGGCAAAGACTAGACAGAATATTTCTATTCTCCGTTGTTTGCCGGCGGTGAATACCTCAAACGAACCAATACCGAATAATCGGTCAATCAAAACAATTCAGTGGGGAGAATAAGTGGGCACGAAAAGTTATCGTTACCCACTCTTTCTCTACCTGCAAAGAGAGACCTTGTTCTTCCCTGTTTGCAGACAAAGAATCTCCAGACAATAATCCACGAACGACAGTTCGGGAAACAGTGGGGGAGGAAGATAGGCACGACGGATTACAACGGGGACAAAAGTCTGCGTTACCTATCCTTCACTGTTTGCAAAGAGAGAGCCTGTTGTTTTCTCCGTTTGCAGACAGCGAATCTCCAGAGGTTTCAACAAAGCGTAATACTAGTATTATCCAAACAAAATAATCTTTTCTCAATTCGTCGTGTTTACACGACCTTACCCGGACCGCATGGACGGTTTCCTGTCCTCTGGATCCAGCGCCCGATCGTCCTCTCTCCTTCGTGATGCCCGTGGCACTCCTGATGGTTCCCAGTCAGGACCGTAGATCACTCGAGAGAGGTCTGTTCAGAACTAGTGAAGGCCGGATGATCGGCTGTCAGACGAGGGTCTATCGGACACGAGCTCTTCCCGATCGTTGCAGTCGTTCACTCTGTCCGGACCTCTCCCACTGGATCCACGTGTCGCTGATGGGCCCCACGCTTTGGGACGCCAATTGTGGAAAAAGGTAGGGCTAGGACCTTTCTCAAGATTTGCCCGGCGCTAACCGCCCTTGTACCATTCAAATTACCAAGCAATGAGGCAGGCGCCGGAGACCAGAAGGCAGGAAAACAGAAGTTTATTCCGATTGAGCAGAACACATCAGATCAGACAACAAGGTATCGTCTTGAGGTGCTCTAACAGCCTCTCGGAGGCCTGGCCTCTTATACACTGGTTTATGGCATGTGACCTTTCTTTATTACAATCAGAACTTTGTAAAGCAAGGAAAAGACATCCCCGTAATCCTTGTGTCAATCCCACCCCCATATACCTTCACAATAGAGGTCCTCAACCTGCTGATAAGAGGAGGGGGTCATCACGCAGCTGAGTGTTCTGTCGAGTCTTAGGATGTGTGCGCCTGATCATATCACAGGGGGTGGGGAGGCCTGGATCAATAGAGGGTCCTTTGAGGGAGAGCGACCGCATACAATAAGGGGCAGTAAATGATATCTCCCGGCTTAGGCGATGGCCTCGGACCTGTGTGGACAGTCGGACACGGGGTGAGGGGCCATCAATGGAGTGGTATTCATGCTGCGTGGACAATCCAGTGCAGAGGGAAGGTTTATCAACAGAGGGGCATTCATGGGAGGAGAGGAGGTGTTGGTCAGGCGCTGGCGTGACTCCCAAGGACAGGGTCATGCAGAAGGGTCATGCTCATGAGGGGGAGGGAGGGGGAGCCAGGGTGCGCGGAGGATGCTTGCTGGGTCAGAGGGGCGCGCTGGTGATCGATCGTGGACAGGGAGACCATGATATCTAAAATGGCTGCCGTGCACGTAGTACATAGGTGACCTAAAATGGCTGCCGTGCACGTAGTACATAGGTGACAAGCTGGCGCAGACGATGTTCAGATCGCAAACTAAAATTCCACAACTATTGTTTCGTTACGGGATTTGTCCTCTCGGCTGAGGGGAAAGATTACCCGGACACCTTTGTTTCTCGAGTGAGGGGATTACTAAGGAATCTCTCCGAGTGTGAGATCAAACTAATGTACCAGTACGAGACATTGTGTGCCCCTCAGGGGATCAAGACTGAACAACCACGGACGTGGTTGTTTACCAGGGTCTGGTGTGAGTTTAACACCAGATATTTGCAATATCCTTTTTTCTTTCTGTTGTTCGTTACATTGCTATTTCTTTCCATTTTACTTCACTTGTTTCTTAGGTTTTGCCTATGTAGGAGACTCCAAGCGGGGCATAGTCAGAAGGAATTAACTCCCCCATTAAGGATTATAGATTGTGCACATTGGGTAGGTGTAGCAGATATATCAGTGTATGAATAGCCCTTCGAGTTAGGGTCTTTTTCTTGAAAACGTGTTTGTGCTTTGTCATCCTTGCAGCTGGGTGGAGTGCCTGGTACCCCCTCCTTGAGAGTCTACTACAGAACCACTCACGTATTTTTCTTTACAGGTACGAACGGGAGGGTTGGTTGTTCCTACCGGTGAGGTAAAGAGAGTGAGAGAGAAGTGGGAGGGCTAGTATCTGAGTGGGTGGAGTATTCCCTAAACCAGTTGTTCTTTGTCGTTTCAGGTCTCCCTCCCTGCTGTTCCCTTCCTTTCCCTCCCCGGTTGGTCACCCTTAATAGTCTGTGTATTCTACTTCAGACTCTGAGGCAGTTCAGACGTGGAGGTTATAGGTCTAGCAACACAGCCCAAAGAGGTCAGAACTCGGAGCCTGACAGTAGGATAGGACAAGAGTGCGTGTTTCTTCCTCTGATAGGTGATGTGGGTGCTTGCGGGGCAAAGATGTCTGAAGGATAGCAGAAGAGGTTGTTTAGTGAGCTCTGTCAAGTGTGGGGAGGTGGCGTTTGGCAGGGGCATGAGGTTGGTGAGGGAGAGTTCAGCGAGGTGGAGGAGGTTCATTAGCTTCAGGATGGAAATATGAATGCTCTGGGTAAGTTTGGTAGCTCTGGCATGATTCGGGAGCAGTTCTGACAGCATGAATAGGTGAAGGGGGGAAGGACTAGTATGGCCTGTATTGTAAGCCATAGGATCTATGTTGGAGCCCCTTTGTGGGTTGGATTGAGGGCAGGAGGGGCAAGCAGAACTTGTATTGTAAGTCTTAGGGGGCATAACGGTGACATAGTCTACTTGGGGAGCTATTAGAGAGGGGGCCAAAGGTCTTGGCGTGTTTCTGTTAGCGAGGCCGGGAGATGTGCTGAATTGTTTCCGGCGGTATAAAAAGCAATGGTCCTCAACCTAATCCAGAAGTGATCTAAGCACAGACTTACAATCAATATTTATGAAAATGATTGAGGCTCAAGCTTCTGGCCTACCGTATTAATACATTCATTCTTTTTGAAGTGCACAAAAAATCGAGCATTTTGAGACAGGGTTTTTAATTCGAAAATACTAAGGTTCAAAAGAAAAACATTTGTTTGTACATTTAGAGGGTACAAAGAAACGGTTACTCCTAGAAACGTGCAAAGGGAGAAAGAGTGCTCAAGTGTAAGAGAGGTAAAACAATTTACAGGAATAGTGGCGGAAGCGAAGATAAACAGTTTGAGGGTGGACTGATCATACACTTTCAGTCCTTCACAACCCTCACATTTGTTTTCAATGTAATTTCAGTTTCATTTGATTTACAGCACACAATAAAATTCTTGCGTAGTATGTAAATTGAAGGTGGAGCATGGTCCAGGTAGGGTGTAGATGGGCATCCACGTTTTTGACCCGGATTAGGGGCTCAGGGGTGAATGGGGGCCTCAGCCTGCGAGTCTTCTTCAGGACGGGGGGCAGTTAACCTGCGTACCTGGGTGGTGTGAAAGTCCCAACCCGTGGGTTAATCAGGGTAAAGGGGATTCCAGGTTTCTCCACGTTGGTGGACAACTCTATAGGCTCCTTGAAGTTGTTAGAACCTCAAGTCGGAGCAGAGCAGAAGTGCGTCCTCATCCAAGGTTGAAGGGTAAAGGGTGTCCTCTCCGGGTGAATTGTTAATGAGCTGCTGCTCATTCGAACACATCCGGTGTGTTCAGTCCGCGCGGAGAATGTAATGAGAGACCTAAGGGGTGTTGGTGGGTGGCTGGCCATGCTGGAAGGGCTGGGTGAGGACTCAACAGTGTGGGAAAGGTAAGCGCGACCAGTATCATAGTTCAAAGAGGGTGTACCGGTGACATGGTCTACTTGGGGAGCTAGTAGGGAGGGGACCAAGGGTCTAGAAGTGATTCTGCTGACAGGACCGGGAGACTTGCTAGAGAGGTTAGAGTGATCAGTGTTGGAAGATCTTAGAGAGGTTTGTGGGTGATTAGTCTCGTTGTGTGGGCTGGACGAGGGCTCATCAGGCGGCCGTTAACTACCCTGCTAGGATTGAGCACGTGGTTTCTTAGGAGGGTAAAAAGGTCTGCAAATTTATTCAGGTTTTTGGGCGAGGCTTGGACCAAAACGATGCAGTTTCTATAGAGAGTGATGGTGAGGTAAGCTCGCAGCATTGAGGAGGGTGCTATTGTTAGTTTAGTGCCATATGGAATGTTCTTAGTAGCACGTCCGTTGCAGTGGTGAGCAAAGGTTTTGCGCCAGGCAGATGTTCTTCTAGAATAGAAGATGATGTCATTCATGACTGTGCTGTTGTCTGCGTTGTAAGTAACGTAGGTCAGAGATCAGTATCTCATGGTATCTTTTCAGGGTGGAGTGCTTGAAGGATTTTGTGGCAGTTTTGGAGCGGTTTGGGGGTGTAGAGTGTAAGAATTTCCCCCCGTAGCGGACAGGCCAGGCTTTGCCATGTTGGTTCAGGTGGACTGCTCGAGCATCAATAGGGATAGTTATGCAGCAAGGTTGACTACCCACCATGTGGGAGCCAGAGTTATACAGTGATGGTGCCACAGGGGAGTGCACTATTAGTATAGGAGTCTGGTTGGCAGCTCTAGAGAGAATGGCTGGCGTGGGATTCAGATAGGTGGTTGGCGGCTCTTGAGAGATAGCTGGGGAGGGTGAGGATAATCACGTTGTATTAGGAGCTCAGTCATTTCATGGTCAGGCAATGTAGGGTTAGTGGAGTGTCTTCATACTATCGCCATTTTAGGGTCAGGCAAAATGCAACCTGCTGGTGAAATGGTTACTGTGTAGATAATTACAGAAACTTCGCAGCTCAGAAGGTTTATGAGCAGTCTGATTGCGAAGCACTGCCTTCATAGCTTATGTTATGTTATGTTATGTTATGTTTAGGTCTCTTATATAGCGCACGGCTACCCCGAGGGGTGTCCCGGCGCTTTGGCAAAGAGAACTACAGCGGAGAACACAACACAGCGAATCGCTGAGGCCAGAGGCAGAAATCATACTGTAAAGAGCCAGGTTTTCAGCTCCTTTCTAAACGAGAGGAGACTGTTCGACTTTCTTATGGAAACCGGTAGCTCGTTACAGCAACGCGGTACCAAGTAACGGAAGGAGCGCCCTCCACTCCGGGCAAGTTTAATAGAGGGAACAACGGCTTTGGCCAACGAGGCTGACCGCAGATGTGATGTACCATTGACACAACAAGAGAGAGCAATGAAGTTTACCGGGGGGTCGCCATTTTAGGATCAGGCAGCCTTCTGTCTCGGCACTTATTCCTATTTAAAAGTTTGGCGGCACGTAGCCTGGCGCCTTCTTGTTTATGAAGTTCAGAGATGAGGCTCAATTGAATAGTGTAGTGCAGGTTTTCGGGACCATATGGCACCATGGAGAGCACAACAGAGGCCATCCTCCGGTCCCCTGAGCACCCGCACAGCAAGGGCTGATCACCAGTCATGGGAGCAACGCGGGACCCAGTCAGCTCCCAGGATATGGGGCGATGGCACCAGGGCAGCCTCCGGGTTGGCTGGTTCCCAGGACAACGATCACCAGACGATCCGACGGCAATGAACGATACTTAACCCTCCACAGGAGAAGGTGTGCTCACGGCGCCCAAGCGCGAAGTCAGAGCTGGCCACAGCAATCGGAGCCGGCCACAGCCTTGGTGCAGCTCACGAGGCCAAGGCAGCTCCCTAGACGAGGAACGGCAGCGGGGACAGCAGCAAGAATCCCACTACTGAGCTCCCAAGGCCCGCAGGAGAGCTCCCACGGCTGGCTCTGCTCCACCAGGCAAGACCTCCCGCGACAAAGGTTCCAGACTCGCCAGGGCAGACACGGGTGTCCGGGAGCCAACACCGCTGGTCAGGGGCTCACCGACATGGTATCTGTCCTCGTGGGGCCACTGGTCAGAGCAGCAACAGGTCAACGCGCCAAACCAGCCTAGGAGCTCAGCACCAGGAGAGCATCGCCAGGGTCCAGGCAGTAATGGCGCCGACCAGAGCTGTGGAGGACGAAAATCCAGGTGAGTTGACAGCAATGTCACCAGCCCGGTCCAGGGGGCAGGTGAGTGAAGGGCCGGTGAGGTGGTTTATCTGGGTATATTCGCCAAATGGCAATCCCCAAAACCGGGAGCACCTAGGGTGGCTCCCACTTAGGCGGCCTTTCTTTTTACAATTCTTGGACCTTACAAGTAGGTATAAACAGGGATAAGTGCAAGTACAAGTGCTAAAGTGCAGATACAAATGCAGGATAAAAAATATCTGTTAATTTTTTTATAAAATAGAACATAAAAATTAAAAAAAACATCAAACATAACTGGCGTGGTTCCTATAGAGGACTATAATATAAATAAAAGCTAAAAAGAAGCCACAAAAATGCAAGAAAGGTAAAGATGTGCTTACGGTTATTGTCCCAGTAGTTTATTCTCTGCTAATAGTACTCATGATGTCTTAGGGCTGCCGGATTATCTTGTATACTCTGCTTATAATGCTTTGACTAGTTCTTCTATTTTCACTGATAACCCTGGTGACTCCACTGTATTTGAGCAATAGTCAACATGTGAGTTGCTACATCGACAGGAAGTTTTATCATGTGCCCATACCTTGTTTCCTTATATCCACAAGCAACCTTTTAGACTCTGGCGTAGTGATGCCAGGGGTGCACCCAAGAGACCAGAATCAAGAGGGCAGGTCCAGCCCATCCTTGAACGGCCACAGACGGGCCAGCCCATGGCCTGGGCACACCTGCGTGCGTCCCACACTGCGGGAGGCTCTGGTGGTTTTTGTGAACCTCCAGGCATAGCAATCAGCGTTGGTGACTCACGGACTGCGAGGAATGACGGGAGATGGAGTCCCCTCAAGAGCCGGTGAAACGACTCGTTCATTTTGATGTCATTTTGTTCATTAAATGTTCCTCTATTTTTATATATTGGAGTGGGGTTTTTATGAGGTTGTGTTTTTGACTTTTTGACTGTTTTGCCACTGTTTGCGCTGTGCCATGTCTCCCAGGGTTAAGCTCAGGTTCAAATTACTGAAACGTTTGACTGTCCCTAACAAGTTAGTGACTTTATTACTTGTGGTGGATGTTAGAGCTGTCAGCCTTTGGTATGGCCTGCCCCCAAACATTTTGCCTTCAACCATCCTGTTTTCTGAAATTGGTTTTTGTTGTCCTTAGGACTCTCTGCATTTTACCACTCCTAATCAATGCTTAAGTGCTTGTGCTCCCACTCCTAAAAATGGTAACCTTGGCTTACACCCAATTGGCACATTTAATTTACATATAGGACTTTAATAGAGCGCTTCTACATGACCAAGAGCCTATAAATCAAATGTACTAGTGGGCCATCAGCTTTTAATTTGCCCCCACTTAATTAGCCCTTCAAAACATGGCTCAGGCCTGCCATTACAGCATATGGGCAGTTCAAAACTGCCAATATGACTTTGCAAAATAACCCCTTTGCTAGGAGTGAATATCCATTTTTAATACATATAAGTCACTCTGAAGGTAAGCTCTAAACAGCCTTTAGGGCAGAGTGCACTGTATTTAAAAAAGGTGGACATGTACTCTTAAGTTTTACAGGTCCTGGTAGTGAAAAACTCTTACATTTGTTTTTCACTACTGCAAGGCCTATATCTCCTGTAAGATAGCATGAGGTTAAAATATTATAAGTGATAACCTTTGTTTGGGAACAGGTAGAGATGTCATGTTTGGTCTCAGAAGAATTGTAATTTAATGTCCTCTTTAATGGTATAGTTGGATTTTAAGTCATAGTTCTGAAAATGCCAGTTTTAGAAAGTTGGCATTTTCTTGTACTAACCATTTGGTGCCTGAAGCTTGTGTCCTGAGTCATATGTCTGTGAATAGTTGGCCAATATGTATTCCTCCCAGACAGTGAGACAAAGGTGGACTATAGGTAGAATGGATGGGCCATGCTGCCAGGATGGGAGGGAAGGAGCTGTTGCCTCTCCTACTTACATTCCGAAGGGGCAGCACCAGCACACTCACAAAGATCTTGACATGAGTCCTTTGTCACCCAAGAATTTTAGAAGCATGGGCAGGGGAGAAAGGAAATCCCAGAAACAAATGTGGGGTGAAGTCTAGATGTTTCTCCTACTTCAAAATATGGCATTAGGTATAAATATTTGACCCTGAAACACACCCTTCAGTTCATTCCTGAGACTGTTGTGGACACTCAGAAGGCCTACCTTGTACTACAGAGAACTGCCCTGCTGCTTGTGGCCTGCTTTGTACTTCAGTGGACTGCTGTGCTGCTACCAGAAGACCTCCCTGATGCTTGAAGCCTGCCTTGAATCCTCACAAAACTGCCCTGCTGCTTGAGGACTGGCTTGCTGCTTTCACACAAGACTACTGGAGTGACTGAAAAGGCAAGTTCGCTGGCCACCTGTTCTGAACTACAGGACACAAAGAGCTCCAACAACTTCAGCCCTGCAGCTGGACCCTGCCTGAAGTGAATACTACCATCCAAGTGGTGCCCACCCAATCTTGGACCTTTGGTTGTGGTGCAATAGGTGCCAAAACAGCCAAAACCTAAAACTCAGGACTTGGAAATTTTTCAGTCAAAAAGATCTCTAAGAAACTGGAACCCACTGGCTCCTTGAACCGACCAAGGTGCATTGCTGGTCTGCCTTACATTGTGGAAGCTCCAGCTACATTCTTTTCTGCAGCAGCAAATCCTGTTCACTGGCTCCTCGCAAAATGACTATCCTGCCTTGTGGGGCACTCATTGTCTACAGCCTGCAGGTTCTTCCCACTGGCCATTTTTGACTTCCAAAAAAGAGACAAAGTCTGAAGACAGAAATCTTCAACGCAACCTCACCCAGCAGCTCCCATATGAGAAGACAACGCCTCTTCCTCTGACACTAACAGCTGCCTTGGCCCTTGTTCTTTACTTTCTCAGACATTTTTCTTTAAAGGTTCTTCTAAATTGAAAGGTAAACTGAGTCCTGACTGAATCCACCTTGTGTATCCGAACTATGCTCTATTGTGGTTGGTCATAACTTTCGACTTTCCCCTGGTCTCATGCAACTGGATGCCTGGAGTTGGGTATCTGATCTTTTAGGCACTAGCTTTAATGAAACTCACAGGCAGCAGTGAAAAGAGCCTGGTCAGGCAGAAGCAGCAAATTCTGCAATGTACACGCAGGTCCAAACTCCTCTCATCATTGGTTGAGTCTCTAATTGGCTCAGACAGTGACAAGAACGGGTAAAATCTGGAGCTGGGCCTAGAGCTTGACTTTTACTTTAATCAAGAAATTTCACTGCCCCCAGTACTGTCAAATATGCTGGCGTTGGTCCTCATTGTGACCTGACACTCAGACTAAATGGAAGATTGGGGCAAAAGTTAGGGTGCTAACATGCACAACAAGGATCTCTCAGTAAAAGGCAATACTAATGAAATCCTGCTTTTCTCTACATTACACTGTTCTCAGACATCCATGACATCCTCATTAGAGGGAGCATATTAAAACTAACGAAAGTGCCTGTTGACTTCAAGTTTTAACATCCAGACGGGGACTGGACAGGGCTGTCCGATCTCGCCCCTCTTATTTAATATCTATATTGAGCCACTGGAGCAGGCCATCAGATTGGACGACTCTATTACCCCTTTTAAGATTCAACAGTATAGTTGTAAGCTGGCTTTGTATGCAGACGACTTAATTTTGTTTACCAACTATCCTTTAGTGGTTATTCCTTGTGTAGAAGCACTCTTGGAGGGGTTTGGCTCCCTGTCAGGTTATCTAGCAAACACGTCAAAGACCGAGGTGATGTGCTGGAACCTAGACGAATTGAAGGGCATAACCAGTAACGAGCTAAGATACTTAGGTGTTTATATTGTTAAAGACCTTGAAAAATTCACTTTTTTAGCAGATGGAGGAACCTCCCCTTAACAATCTATGGGAAAGTGAATCTAGTAAAGAATGTCATTCTCCCCAAGCTTACTTATTCATTTTCTACAATACCATTGGCCTTCTCACCTAAGAGCATTAGTAAGGTGCAGAGTAAGATTGGGAGTTTCATCTGGGGTGACAACGGTGTAAGGTTGTCGTGGGTGAAACTGAGACGCAGACTGAAGAAGGTGGGGCTGGCCCTCCCTGACAACAGCTGGTATGCGGTAGCATTTCAATTTAAAGCAAGTGTGGCTCAATGGTTAGAGCGGCAGACCCTGATGCAGAGGTCTAGCCTGGGACCAGGGTTCAATTCCCCGCCTCGGCGGGTCTTGGGCTCAAAATTCCACAGACCTGATAAATCTCGCCTTGGTGCCTATTCCAATCATGGAGTCCCACTCTGCAACTCTGGAAAATAGCTTGCTTAATCTCCACAACGGCCCCCACAACGCTAAGGATGCGTGGCCTCCACCTTGGGGGTGCCCAAGAGTGGACGCCTCACAGGGAAAGCCAGGATGGGTTCCACAGCGGTATTCGTACAAGCGCCTTGAGACCCTTGTGGGTGAGTAGTGCGCTATACAAGTATCAAATTTACAATTTTATTTTATTTACAAATTGGATGTTACTCGTGAAATGGGAAGAGTCGGCATGGGGAAGGTTGCTGGGAGAAATGACAAGAGCGGTAGGAGGTGATGGTGGTGAGGCTTTTTTATATAAATTCGGGCCCCCAAAGCGTGTACGTCTGAAGGTCCTTAGGGCAGCATTGGAATTATGATATAAAGTCAGAATCAGATGGGGGATAGGATACTACTGAGACCTAGCACCTATAGGGGATTCCCCTGGTACACCTTGCTGCCTTAAGGACAGTCTGGCAGTACCCATCAAGAGGGCAGATATAAACATCTGGTCGGATTTGCTAGACATAGAGGGGATCCATCCTTGGGAAGTATTGAGGGCTAGGATTGGTACAGGATTTTCCATATTCAAGTATTTACAAATGGTATCCTGGTTCAATGCAGAAAAAGGGGATATAAGAGGGAACTGGGGCGTCGAATGTCTGTGTCAATCGGAACATCCATTCAAGAAAGACATATCTGTGTGGTGTAATCACTTACTAGAAGCGGAAGATCTGGAAATCCTGCCCCTGTCTTCGGTCTGGAATCACCCTCTATAAACACCCTGTTTGAGCCCTCACTGAAAGTTTTATATAAATATAATAAACCGGCAAGCCTAAAAAAGAATCACTTCTTTGTCATTAATAGACTTTACTATATCCCAGCCAAAATAGCTAAGTTCGTCCCATCTCCAACACCCAAATGGCCAAAGTGTACGATGCCCACTGTTAATGATCTTCATTTTTTTAAATGCCCCGAGTAAGAAATTTTGTGGAACGGGATTGGCGATACCCTCGAGATATTTTTAAAGCCAACATTATCTCTTGTCTTCTTCTGGGATGACGGACTATTTTGTCAGACTGCCCCGCAAATATTTCGTGGGTTATTACTATACATTTGGTGCTACTTGCATGGAGAGAGGTCTGTAAAAAGTGGAAAGATCCCCTTCCCCCCGAAGTGTGAGGACGGCTTAAAGCCTCATTTGTCATGGCTCCCCTGAAACATGAGGGTGAGGAGAACAGTTTAACAGACATCTGGCGAGGTCTTAACTTGAGACTAATATAGGGGTCGATTAGGATGGCGGGCGGAAGGACGTCCGCCGGCATGAAGTAGGCAGAAAATGCCTTTTTTCAGTCCGCCAGCCGCAGCCAGTCCGTCCGCCATATTAGGATGGGAAGCACTATCAAATTTACGTACACCGCGGAAGAACAATCACCGCCGTGTAAATACACCCGACCCCGCGGCGGACGTAACCAACCAGAGACACCGCCGTACGGAATGACGTCTCCGACCGTTCACGTAATCACAATAGCGGATAAGACACAGCAAATCGCAGCGGAAAAATCACCAGCCTGAACACAGCAGATTCACCACAGCGGAGAGGCAAAACATTGCAGACAGATACCCACCACAGGCAGATCGCCGTCATGGACCCAGCTCTGAACGCATTTCCGATCCTCTTCGTGCTCCACCACCAGCAAGTCATGGACCGTCGCCGTCTACAATGCAGGTACGCTAACACACCAATCGCTGCCGGAAGGGGAGTACCTGCCGGGGCTGTCACGTGGGGAGGGGGAGGTGCATGTTGGGGAAACAGCATTTACGATAGCACCAATATATCAACAATGCAAGGAGACAACCAGGAATGACACTGAGAAACCACTACACACAAATAAATTGTTTTATTGCACATATTAGTAAATACTCCTAGAGTAGGCAGGAGCATGGGCACTGGATACAACCGAAAAGGTACATCTGAGGTAGCACATGAGAGGGCACAATGCAGCATCCAACAGCAACAGGGCAGTGTCCCTAACAGAGCAGGTAAATCAGAGGCAGCACATGAGAGGGGCACAGAGGATCAACAGTCCATGGCAAGGCACAGAGCAGGTACATCAGAGGCAGCACATGAGAGGGCACAATGCAGCATCCTAACAGCACCAGGGCAGTGTTCATAACAGAGCAGGTACAACAGAGGCAGCACATGAGAGGGGCTAAGTGCATCAACAGTCCATGGCAAGGCACAGAGCAGGTACATCAGAGGCAGCACATGAGAGGGGCACAGAGCATCAACAGTCCATGGCAAGGCACAGAGCAAGTACATCTGAGGCAGCACATGAGAGGGGCACAGAGCATCAACAGTCCATCGCAAGGCACAGAGCAGGTACATCAGATGCAGCACATGAGAGGGGCTAAGTGCATTAACAGTCCATGGCAAGGCATAGAGCAGGTACATCAGAGGCAGCACATGAGAGGGGCTAAGTGCATCAACAGTCCATGGCAAGGCACAGAGCAGGTACATCAGAGGCAGCACAGGAGAGGGCACAATTGACACAGTGCTAATACATGAGGCATGATAGCGAACAACAGACACAGTGCTACTATCTGACACATGACAGTGAACTGCAGCTGACCCACTAGGACCACTGAAATGATGGCCATATGCAAATCAGTCTGACCCTGTGCCTCATGTTCGCCCTAATTTGGCAGGGTATGCTCAGACGTGAGTCCCTTGCTCACTTGGCCACTGGATTCAAGATAGCCTGGCTGATGAGGATTATGAATCCAAAACCGATCCCAGGATGCTTGTTTCCGGTCCAGGGAAGACATGGCTTGGCAGTTCGGGCTGGACTGTTCCCATGAGGAATAGGGTCAGACTGATTTGCATATGGCCATGTCTGAACTGGGGTGGCTGAGTGAGATAAAGAATGGTGATGGATTAAACCCAGATCAGTTGACTGGGGGTGAGTGTTTGATTTGCTCAAACACTCCGTCCATCATCCCCTTTTGTATCGCTTTGTTCACCCTAAGTTGGCAGGGTATGCTCAGACGCGAGTCCCTTGCTCACTTGGCTACTGGATTCAAGATAGCCTGGCTGATGAGGATTATGAATCCGAAACCGGTCCTAGGATGCTTGTTTCCGGTCCAGGGAAGAAATGGCTTGGCAGTTCGGGCTGGACTGTTCCCATGAGGCACAGGGTCAGACTGATTTGCATATGGCCATGTCTGAACTGGGGTGGCTGAGTGAGCTAAAGAATGGTGATGGATTAAACCCAGATCAGTTGACTGGGGGTGAGTGTTTGATTTGCTCAAACGCTCCGTCCATCATCCCCTTTTGTATCACTGAAATGATGACCCACAGGGCTGTATGGGCCAGGAGGCAGGGTGGCTCTGGGAGCTGGGGACAGCTGTACTTGAGGGGTTTTGGGGTGGGCAGGTGTCACAGGTGTGTGTCTCTGTTTTTTTGGGATATGGAAGGGCACCCTGGACATGACTGGACTGGTAAGTGGTGTGGCCTCATCATAAACATCACCCATCAAAGGTGGATCATGTGCTGGTGTGGGTCTGCTCTCTGGGGATGTGCTGGACCCTGCTTGATATTTGCTGTGGCCCTGCCTTCTGCCCTCTGCATCATGTGTAATGGGTGATGCAACAACAGTGTACTCCTTCCTCTGCTTCTGCGGGGTGTGGATGGGAGTAGAGGTATGGGGGGACTCCACCGCTGACACATATGTTTTACGTTCCTTCTCCAACATCAGCCTCAGGGCATGCAGGGGTGATGTATGCCTGTCCTTGATGGAGCTCGTGTCCATGGGAGAACCCTTGGCCCTGGGAGGTGCCTTGGCCGTAGGATGTGTCCTGTCTCTGGAATGTGCCTGATCCGTGGGCGGTGCCCTGTCCCTGGGAGTTGGCTTGTCCTTTGTAGTGTCCCTGTCCATTGTAGTGTCCCTTTCCTTTGTAGTGTCCTTGTCCTTGGGAGTGTCCCTGGCCTTGGGAGGTGCCCTTTACTTTGCAGTGTCCTTGTGAGTGTCCCTGGCCTTGGGAGGTGCCCTTTCCTTTGTAGTGTCCTTGTCCTTGGGGGTGTCCCTGGCCTTGGGAGGTGCCCTTTCCTTTGTGGTGTCCTTGTGAGTGTCCCTGGCCTTGAGAGGTGCCCTTTCCTTTGAAGTGTCATTGTCCTTGGGAATGTCCCTGGCCTTTGGAGGTGCCCTTTCCTTTGCAGTGTCCTTGTCCTTGGGAGTGTCCCTGGCCTTGGGAGGTGCCCTTTCCTTTACAGTGTCCTTGTCCTTGGGAGTGTCCCTGGCCTTGGGAGGTGCCCTTTCCTTTGTAGTACCCTTGTCCTTGGGAGTGTCCCTGGCCTTGAGTGGTGCCCTTGCCTTGGGAGTACCTTTGGAGGGGGATGCCTGTGTTACATGTGAATCCCTGTTCCCCAACACCCCTTGAGGATCCTGTGTTTCAACTCCAGGGTAGCTGATGTCGTGGTCTGTGAAAGATTTCCCTGTCCTAGGGGATGGTGTCTGTGCCCTCCGTGCCCTGCCTTGCTGCCTGTGGCTGCTTCTAGTGCAATAACACGAAAATGAGGCCTGCTCAGAAATGTCACTCTCCTCTGAGACATCAAGTGGTGTGGATGGGGGAACTGAAGTAGAACCTTGTCCATGCGACTTTTGAATGGCTGCAGACACTGTGTTGGATAATGACTGAACTGTTCTGTGGAGACCAGCAACATCGCCATGCATCTCCTCCATGGATGCTACCACCTGCCCCAACTTCCTATTGTGGTCTAGGAATGCATTGATCATGTTGGTCTGCCCTACACACAGCTGTCGAAGCAGATCAACCACCTCAGCACAAAGGGCACTTTGTGTCACAGGGGCAGGGGCAGCGGTGCCTGCACCGAAGGCCCCTCTGCTCACCCTACTCTGGCGAGCACGAGCAGTACTTGTTGCAGTTGGTGGCAGTGTGGGCCTTGTGTGCTGTGTACTGACTGAAGGTGTAGATTGCCCACTCCCTGTGTCTACCAACAGTGCTGACTCACCAACACTGTCTGAAGATGAGGACGATGGTGTCTCCACATGTGAGTCCTCAGGGACAGTCCTCTCCCCCTCTCCGGGGCTGCTCTCTTCAGTCTCAGTCTGCGTGTGTGTGATCTCGGATCCGGATGCATTGCCACCACTGAGCTCTGTCGTTTGTGGGTCAGTGCCCTCGGCCAAAGCTGAAAGAGAGAGGAAAGAGGTATACCTAGTTTGCTGCTGCTCCCTTCTCAACCGGGCAGACAGTTCAGGGTGCGTCACTGCAATGATACGGAGCATCAGAGGGGTCATGGTGCATCGTGCAAGCCGGGATGATCCTGGAATCTGCCCCAGTATCATCTCCGTCACATTCTTGCTGAGCCTGGAGATGTCATCCCAGCGCTTGTGGCAGTGTGTGTGTCGTCTATTGCACACCCCCACTGCCCGTACATCTTGTGCTATGGTCCTCCACACGGCCTTGCGAAGGTGCAGCTTGACCTACCATGATGGTAGACAAAAGGGGAAAGTCAGTGACATTTGGCCATTCACACAGATAGGAGCAACACGTATCCTTCAGCAGCCATGCACAGTACAGCACATCTGAAGGTCCCACAGCACACCACCAAGATTGCAAAAGCCAGGAGTCAGTGACCACCTCATGCACACCAACATGTCCCCCACTGCACTTACCACCTATCCGGAGGGACCGTAGAGCCGTTCATAGTGGCGGAGCACACCGTCCACAAGGACATCCAGCTCCACTGCGGTGAAGGGACGAGACCGGATCTCTTGCACTCTCGGCATGACAGGGTCCAGGACTGTGGCACAACAGCAGCAGTTGGTGGATTGCTCAGCAGCAGCAGGTAGAGGTGATGGGTGCAGGCAGTAGTTGGTGGATTGCTCAGCAGCAGCAGGTAGAGTTCATGGGTGCAGGCAGCAGTTAGTGGATTGCTCAGCAGCAGCAAGTAGAGGTGATGGGTGCAGGCAGCAGTTGGTGGATTGCTCAGCAGCAGCAGGTAGAGGATGATGGGTGCAGGCAGCAGTGGCTGGAAGCAGTGGATGTGTGCTGCAGAAATTCAAACATATATAGGGCCCTGAGCTGATATCAGTGGCACACGTCTGCAGCAATTGGTTTTCCCGGGCTGCCTTTTTCAAAATGAGCCAATGACTGGCCCTGCTGTGGCGGTGCACGGGTTCCGCTATTTTTGAATTTGCGTACGCGCCCCGCGTTACCTGTTTCCATTGGCTACATGTGCATGGACTAAGTATGGGCGGAAAATCCGTTACGCTCGCGGATTTTCGGTAAATTCGCAATTCGCGAGATTTGCGAATTTCCCGCAAAATCCGCAAATTCGCACGCAGCGGATTTTTTTTGCGGCGCGCAGCGTTGGTGATACAATTTTTGCGGCGCGCGGCGTTTATCATCGTTTGCCGAGTTGTTTTTCTCGATATTTTGCGAGTGCTGCGCCATTTTGGATCTTGCTGTGTGATCCCGCGGGAATTTGGCGAGCGCAATTACGTCATCGCGGCTTGCCAACTTGCACAGCGAGAGTTTGTCAACGCGAGTACGGCGAGATCACATCTCGCGGTACTACGCAATTGCGAGATTTGAGATGCGGCGAGCAGCAACAATCTCGCACAAGCGAAACTATAACATTTGCAATTCTGCACAAGAAATCCACCAGCAAGCAGCATAAACCTTCTTGAAATGATGATTTTTATCTGAATAACTCCTTAGGTTGACATTTGCCTGCACTTTTTTAGCGAGGAGTCCATTTTGGGGAGGGGGGGAGGGGGCTGGGAGGAAGGAAGTGCCCCACAGTCTTCAACTTCCTGTTCCTGTCCAGCAGGCTCCTCCCAGTGCTTTGTCCATCTCCTGGTCACTTTTCATTTGGATCTGGTGCTGGAAGGATTACTTTTTGTGGATGCTGCTGGATATTTGGATTTGAGGCCTTTTTGACTTTCTTTGGATCACTGTTGGATTAGAAATTTTACAAGTAAGTTTGTTTGGGGCATTACAGTTGCTGCAACTACAATTTTGGAATTTTCGATTTTTGGGCTGTTTTGGGGCCTTTTGCCCAGGGGTACTCAGTGGTGGGTGGGCTGAGTCTTTCTGTGGGTTGTCTTGAATTAAACATCATGGAGGGCATGGATGGATTGGGATTGTGCTGATTTTTCAGTGATTTTCGTTTTTTGGGGCTGTACTTGTGGCCTTTTCACCAGGGGTATTTGAGTCTAGCATGGGCCTAGTCTTTCTGTGGGGTGTCTTTGACTTAAACATCATGGAGGGCATGGATGGAATGGGATTGTGCTGATTTTTCAGTGATTTTCGTTTTTTGGGCTGTACTTGTGAGTTGTGGCCTTTTCACCAGGGGTATTGAGTCTAGCATGGGCCTAGTGTTTTTGTGGGGTGTCTTGAACTTAAACATCATGGAGGGCATGGATGGAATGGGATTGTGCTGATTTTTCAGTGATTTTCGATTTTTGGGGGTGTTCATGGGGAGGGACAGGCCATGTGGCTGGGGGCCATTTTGAGTGCTGCTACAGGCCCTGGCTATGTGCAGGGAGGCAAGTGGCCATTTTGAATGCAGGCATTGTTGTTAGGCCTGCAACCATTTTGCCTACTTTTCAACCTTTATGCCCAGGGGTAGTGAGTCTTGCATGGGCCTAGTCTTTCTGTGGGTTGTCTTGAATTTAAACATCATGGAGGGCATGGATGGAATGGGATTGTGCTGATTTTTCAGTGATTTTCGTTTTTTGGGGCTGTACTTGTGGCCTTTTCACCAGGGGTATTTGAGTCTAGCATGGGCCTAGTCTTTCTGTGGGGTGTCTTGAACTTAAACATCATGGAGGGCATGGATGGAATGGGATTGTGCTGATTTTTCAGTGATTTTCGTTTTTTGGGGCTGTACTTGTGGCCTTTTCACCAGGGGTATTGAGTCTAGCATGGGCCTAGTGTTTTTGTGGGGTGTCTTGAACTTAAACATCATGGAGGGCATGGATGGAATGGGATTGTGCTGATTTTTAAGTGATTTTCGATTTTTGGGGGTGTTCATGGGGAGGGACAGGCCATGTGGCTGGGGGCCATTTTGAGTGCTGCTACAGGCCCTGGCTATGTGCAGGGAGGCAAGTGGCCATTTTGAATGCAGGCATTGTTGTTAGGCCTGCAACCATTTTGCCTACTTTTCAACCTTTATGCCCAGGGGTAGTGAGTCTTGCATGGACCTAGTCTTTCTGTGGGTTGTCTTGAATTTAAACATCATGGAGGGCATGGATGGAATGGGATTGTGCTGATTTTTCAGTGTTTTTCGTTTTTTGGGGCTGTACTTGTGGCCTTTTCACCAGGGGTATTTGAGTCTAGCATGGGCCTAGTCTTTCTGTGGGGTGTCTTGAACTTAAACATCATGGAGGGCATGGATGGAATGGGATTGTGCTGATTTTTCAGTGATTTTCGATTTTTGGGGGTGTTCATGGGGAGGGACAGGCCATGTGGCTGGGGGCCATTTTGAGTGCTGCTACAGGCGCTGGCTATGTGCAGGGAGGCAAGTGGCCATTTTGAATGCAGGCATTGTTGTTAGGCCTGCAACCATTTTGCCTACTTTTCAACCTTTATGCCCAGGGGTAGTGAGTCTTGCATGGGCCTAGTCTTTCTGTGGGTTGTCTTGAATTTAAACATCATGGAGGGCATGGATGGAATGGGATTGTGCTGATTTTTCTGTGATTTTCGTTTTTTGGGGCTGTACTTGTGGCCTTTTCACCAGGGGTATTTGAGTATAGCATGGGCCTCGTCTTTCTGTGGGGTGTCTTGAACTTAAACATCATGGAGGGCATGGATGGAATGGGATTGTGCTGATTTTTCAGTGATTTTCGTTTTTTGGGGCTGTACTTGTGAGTTGTGGCCTTTTCACCAGGGGTATTGAGTCTAGCATGGGCCTAGTGTTTTTGTGGGGTGTCTTGAACTTAAACATCATGGAGGGCATGGATGGAATGGGATTGTGCTGATTTTTCAGTGATTTTCGATTTTTGGGGGTGTTCATGGGGAGGGACAGGCCATGTGGCTGGGGGCCATTTTGAGTGCTGCTACAGGCCCTGGCTATGTGCAGGGAGGCAAGTGGCCATTTTGAATGCAGGCATTGTTGTTAGGCCTGCAACCATTTTGCCTACTTTTCAACCTTTATGCCCAGGGGTAGTGAGTCTTGCATGGGCCTAGTCTTTCTGTGGGTTGTCTTGAATTTAAACATCATGGAGGGCATGGATGGAATGGGATTGTGCTGATTTTTCAGTGATTTTCGTTTTTTGGGGCTGTACTTGTGGCCTTTTCACCAGGGGTATTTGAGTCTAGCATGGGCCTAGTCTTTCTGTGGGGTGTCTTGAACTTAAACATCATGGAGGGCATGGATGGAATGGGATTGTGCTGATTTTTCAGTGATTTTCGTTTTTGGGGCTGTACTTGTGAGTTGTGGCCTTTTCACCAGGGGTATTGAGTCTAGCATGGGCCTAGTGTTTTTGTGGGGTGTCTTGAACTTAAACATCATGGAGGGCATGAATGGAATGGGATTGTGCTGATTTTTCAGTGATTTTCGATTTTTGGGGGTGTTCATGGGGAGGGACAGGCCATGTGGCTGGGGGCCATTTTGAGTGCTGCTACAGGCCCTGGCTATGTGCAGGGAGGCAAGTGGCCATTTTGAATGCAGGCATTGTTGTTAGGCCTGCAACCATTTTGCCTACTTTTCAACCTTTATGCCCAGGGGTAGTGAGTCTTGCATGGGCCTAGTCTTTCTGTGGGTTGTCTTGAATTTAAACATCATGGAGGGCATGGATAGAATGGGATTGTGCTGATTTTTCAGTGATTTTCGTTTTTTGAGGCTGTACTTGTGGCCTTTTCACCAGGGGTTTTTGAGTCTAGCATGGGCCTAGTCTTTCTGTGGGGTGTCTTGAACTTAAACATCATGGAGGGCATGGATTGAATGGGATTGTGCTGATTTTTCAGTGTTTTTTCATTTTTTGGGGCTGTACTTGTGGCCTTTTCACCAGGGTTATTGAGTCTTGCATGGGCCTAGTCTTTCTGTGGGGTGTCTTGAACTTAAACATCATGGAGGGCATGGATGGAATGGGATTGTGCTGATTTTTCTGGGTTTTATTTCGATTTTTTTGTGGTGTATAACTGAACTGATGTTCCTCTGTCTTCCATTGTTTTTAGGTGCACAAGACTCAAGAGAACCACCAGTGCCAGGAAGAAGTCCTGCAGCGGTGTGTGTGTGCAGCATAACGTCACGTGACGTCACGTCTGGCCTCAGACGACTCTACAATTCGTGCAACTGCGGCCTGCAGTCTGACCTGCTCTGAAGAAGATGGCCCAAAAAAAGGTCTCCGTAGCTCCTCTAGCAAGAAAGTTGCTAGTAAGGAGCAGAAGAAGCAAGTTACCAAGGAGGCTGGTGTGCCAACCGCCACGTTTTTTGGGAGCAAAAAAAAAAGTACGCCTGCAGCAGCAGGATCTGCTGGGGACCAAGCTGGGAGCAGCACCCCCGCCCCATTGGGTCCAGTGCCTCCACCACCACGCCAACTTAAGTCAAAGCCCTTGAGTGCTTCAGAGGCAGTCAGTGTACTTCTCCAATCACCATCGACCAGTGATGTTGGCTCATCGCAAGAAAGTAGCAGCAATGTCCCTGAATCAACACAGGTTGTTGTAACTCATCTGACAAGTGTTGAACAACCACAGCCGCAACAACAACATGTGGAAGTAGTACAAGCCCAAGTACATGTGGAAGGAGAGGCAGCGCAAGGAGATGCGCAAGCAGAGGTGCATGGAGGGTCACAAGTGCCCACAATAGTTGTTCCTCCCGAATTAGGGGCACATCAGGAAATTGACAATCAGACCGAGGTATCATTTGAGGAAGCCACTCCTCCTGATGATCATTCATTGTCTTCCACATCCCTAGCAAGGAAAAGATCAAGTGGGGTGTCTACATCTTCTTCAAGCTCACCTCCTACTGATGATCTGGATGACGAATGGGTACCACCACGGCAGCCTGAGAGTGAGGCACACCATGATCTGACAAAGATACCTAAGCGTAAAAGGAAGGTCGTCGAAAAACTCATAGCTATGGAGTGTGATGAGGCTCAACAAGAAGTGACGCATACTGCTGCTGATGAAGCCCTTCACGACGACGATCCAGTCATCACAATGGTCACTGCAGCCCCAGCGGGCATGCAGCAAAGAGACATTTTGACCCTATCCCAAGAAGCTGCTGAGCGTGATGATGATGTCGACGAGAAGTCAATGGAAACACAACAATCATTGGATTTGGAGTTAACTAGTACACCAACACCTACCGCTTCCATATTTCTTCCTCGCAAGAAGGGACTTCCATCCACCTCGACCTCAATTAGTGGTGGTGAAAGTGCAAAACGTACTGAAGTTCGGCAATCCACATCCTCCACTTCATCTGGCATTAGCAGCAGGACCACCACCACCAGTATCGCCGCCTCCTCTGGCCCCCAAAGACATTTCAAGTCTCCAGTTTGGGACTTCTTTAGTGTTTGCCCAAGAATGGAAAACGTAGCCATTTGTAGCATGTGTAAGCTTCGAGTTAGTCGTGGTAAGTTTGGTACCAACTATGGTACCGGAGGCCAGAGAGGTCATCTTAAGAGAGCGCACCCTGTCCAATGGTTTGCGCACCTAGAGGCGGTCAAGGAAGCCCGAATTGCACGTAATGAAAACTTTGATTTTTCATCTGATGATGACGAGGAGGAAGAAGACGATTCAAACACTTCACTTACACCCAGTACCCCTGTCAGCAGCACACCCCATGTGAGCCACACTAAGAGTGTGGGAGAGAGTGAGACATCAATGCGGAAAAGTTCATCAGCGAGCGTAACTGGGTCGAAGATATCATCATCATCCCGTAAATCCTTGGTCCAGGGCAACATTAAAAAGATGTTGTTTACAGAAGCGCAATATGAACGCAACCACCCACTGACGCGTCTGTATAACACTAAGCTGGCTAAAATGCTAGCTCTGGACCTTCTCCCCTTTTCTTTTGTAGAAGGGGTTGGTTTTCTAGAATTAGTGGCAGCGCTCTGCCCTAAATGGAAGGTTCCTAGCCGGTTCTATTTTGCCCGAGTTGCGGTTCCAGCACTACATGAAGATGTTCTGGAGGTGATTGGGGCAGCTTTGCAGAAGAGTGCTGTTCACACTATACATCTGACAACAGACATGTGGACCAGTGGCGCAGGCGCTGATTACATGTGCATCACTGCACACTGGGTCTCTTTTTCAGGGGCTAAAGCAAAGCTAAACGCAGGTTTTGACGCGGACATTGTTTTTAAAGCTGCTCGGAAACATGCAACACTAGCCATGTTTGGTTTGGAGAAACGTCACACAGCAGAAAACATTTTGGATGTCTTTAACACAAAGGTCCTTAACTGGCTGTCCCCAAAAAAACGCCAGGTTGGTTATGTTTCCACGGACAATGGCGCCAATATAGTTAAGGCCATGAGACTGGGTGACTATTTCAGAGTGCCGTGTTTGGCGCACTGTATAAACCTGGTTGTCCAAAAATTCTTGGCTAATAAAGGCAGTGCAGCGTACAGAGTATTGGACACCTGCCGAAAAATGTGCCACCATTTCAGCCATTCTTTTAAGGCCCGGAAGCAGCTGAGGAGCCTTCTATATCAACGTCAAATGCCAGTGAAAGCACTCATCCAGGAGGTGGTAACACGTTGGAACTCAACCTTCTACATGCTTGAGCGTCTGTATGAGCAGTATACGGTACTCGATCAATATTTCTTTACAGAGGGTACAGAGGACCTGAGGATGGGTGCGGCGCAATGGAACATAGTTCAAAGCCTGACACGCATGCTTCGTCCTTTTGAGTTCTTCACGCGTGCAGTCAGCAAGGAGGACAGTAATTTGGGAAAAGCTATCCCATTGTTGTACATGCTGGAGCACCAACTGAAGGAGGTGTGTTCTGTGTTTGAAAAAGATGTAAAAAACCAAGACTCTTATGTTCTGGCTGCAAAATTATTAGAGCTCCTACAAGGTGATGAACGTCTTAAAATGATCCACTCAGAAGAGCATTACATTTGTGCTACTATTCTGGATCCACGCTACAAAAAGGCGCTGGCAGGCCAAGCATTCTTTCCTTTTGATGATGAACATGTTCCGAAGTACAAAGATTGGTTAGCCTTGTCAGCCAAGCGGTTTGAAAGAGAACGGCTGAAAATTGAAGGAAACGGCAGTACATCAGCAGGCCATCCCCAGTCAAAACAATCCACTTCTGCACCTGTGGTTGTGGCACAAGTGACCTCTCAACCGTTAAAGACACCGGCAACCGGATCATCTGCACCAGACACAACAGAAACATTGGAGGCTGAAGAGGATTGGCTAGCTCTACGTGGGTTTGGTTCTCAAAAGGTCAGAGGCACAGCAAGAGCTAAGCAAAGTGAAGGAACCTCGGATGAGGACCTTGAGTCGATGGTGAAGGACTATCTGAATGACTCAACAGAGGTCTATGTTAATTCTGACCCATTGGCGTATTGGCATGGGAAAAAAGAATTGTGGCCACAGCTCACCAACCTGGCTTTAAACTACTTGTCTTGCCCACTCGCAAGCGTGTCTTCTGAACGTGTTTTCAGTGCTGCTGGTGGCATTGTAACTCCCAAACGGAGCCGCCTCTCGCCCAAAAATGTGGAGAGGTTAACAATGATCAAGATGAATCAGCACCTCATACCACCAGATTTCAGAGTACGAGAAAGCGCGCCTGATGAAGATGAGGTGGCCAGCAACATAGATGAGGGAATTTCTACTCTGTCAGGTGACACTGAGCTCACCCTGCCTGAATTCGCAGAGTATGATGACGAAGCCTTATTCTCATTCCTGGACCGTGATACCGAGCCCTGAAAATGAGACAATGAATCAATAACTTTCTTTTTCGTCCTTATTCACTTTTATTCCTGTGTGTCTGTCTTTCTTTGTTGTGCACAGTTAATATATTTCAAACTTTAATCAGATAATCACAAAAACAAGCCCATCAGCAGAACTGTCTTCACTGGTTTGCTAATTGATTTGAAGTTGCCGCAGTCTGCATTCCTCAGGTTCACAAGTTCAGAAGAACATGCTCCTCTATCCTCCTCCTCCAGACTCCTATTTCCATCAAACCAGAGGGCTGGTTTACGCCCAATGAAGAAAGACTCAGCACGTGTGGGGGTGTTGTTCTACCTCTTTGCAGGTGAGTTGACGTCGCTGGGGCCATTGCTGGGAAGCTCTAATACCGGATAAAAGTGGTTTGGACCAAATCCCAGGCGGAAATTTTTTTGTGTTTTTGATGACTTGCTTGCCTTTGAGGTGCTCTTAGGGGGGGTTCCGTCTGTTTGTGGGTGAGTTTCGTGGTCTGGGAGCACTGCTGGGACACTCTAATCTTGATTGCATTTGCTTTTCAGGAATTCCGTGGTGGCAACCCCGACTTATGGCCTAGCTACGCAGCGCGTTTGGACCGAAGGCCGAGAAATATTGCAATTATGAGATTTTGCTTTTGGCCTGTTTGGGGGTGTTATGCTTTTTGGCGGGTGGGTTGGCGGATCTTGGGGCATTCCTGGGAAGGTCTAATACCGGGTAGAAGTGGTTGGGACAAAATCCAGGCCGATTTTTTTTTGTTGCTATTTCTGACATTTTGCTCAATGTAGCGTTTTCGGGGGCCTGTTTGGGGGCTTCCTGGTGTTTGTGGGTGGGTTTCGGGGTCTGGGCACACTGCTGGCTATATATACTTTACTTTGCAAGAGGTTTGAAGCAAATCCATGGTGGCAGAGGGGAGTTAGGGCCTAGCTGCAGAGCTCGCGCGGAGTGATTTGGGAAATTTGGGAAAAACTGACAAAGTCCCCATTTTTGTATTTTTGCTCTTTGGCTGTTTGGGGGTCTTCTACTCGTTTTCTCCTGGGTTGACGGCGCTGGGGCCATTGCTGGGAAGCTCTAATACCGGATAAAAGTGGTTTGGACCAAATCCCAGGCGGAAATTTATTTGTGTTTTTGATGACTTGCTTGCCTTTGAGGTGCTCTTAGGGGGGGTTCCGTCTGTTTGTGGGTGAGTTTCGTGGTCTGGGAGCACTGCTGGGACACTCTAATCTTGATTGCATTTGATTTTCAGGAAATCCGTGGTGGCAACCCCGACTTATGGCCTAGCTACGCAGCGCGTTTGGACCGAAGGCCGAGAAATATTGCAAGTATGAGATTTTGCTTTTGGCCTGTTTGGGGGTGTTATGCTTTTTGGCGGGTGGGTTGGCGGTTCTTGGGGCATTCCTGGGAAGGTCTAATACCGGGTAGAAGTGGTTGGGACAAAATCCAGGCCGATTTTTTTTTGTTGCTACTTCTGACATTTTGCTCAATGTAGCGTTTTCGGGGGCCTGTTTGGGGGGCTTCCTGGTGTTTGTGGGTGGGTTTCGGGGTCTGGGCGCACTGCTGGCTATATATACTTTACTTTGCAAGAGGTTTGAAGCAAATCCATAGTGGCAGAGGGGAGTTAGGGCCTAGCTACAGAGCGCGTGCGGAGTGATTTGGGAAATTTGGGAAAAACTGACAAAGTCCCCATTTTTGTACTTTTGCTCTTTGGCTGTTTGGGGGTCTTCTACTCGTTTTCTCCTGGGTTGACGGCGCTGGGGCCATTGCTGGGAAGCTCTAATACCGGATAAAAGTGGTTTGGACCAAATCCCAGGCGGAATTTTTTTTGTGTTTTTGATGACTTGCTTGCCTTTGAGGTGCTCTTAGGGGGGGTTCCGTCTGTTTGTGGGTGAGTTTCGTGGTCTGGGAGCACTGCTGGGACACTCTAATCTTGATTGCATTTGCTTTTCAGGAAATCCGTGGTGGCAACCCTGACTTATGGCCAAGCTACGCAGCACGTTTGGACCGAAGGCCGAGAAATATTGCAAGTATGAGATTTTGCTTTTGGCCTGTTTGGGGGTGTTATGCTTTTTGGCGGGTGGGTTGGCGGGTCTTGGGGCATTCCTGGGAAGGTCTAATACCGGTTAGAAGTGGTTGGGACAAAATCCTCGCGGAAAAGCCTTTTGGCACTTTTTGTAACTTAGGGTTCGTTAGGGTTAGCCCTAGCAGCAGAATTGCATGTGTTTCGGGGTGTTCTAGATTTTTGCAACTGAGTTCTGGGGTCTTAGAGCACTCGTGAGAATGTGTAATTTTGGTTGCAAGTCATTTGAAGAAAATCCATGGTGGGAAAGGGGGGATTTGGCATAGTTAAAGAAAGCCTTTGCCACTATTCTTAACTTAGGGTTCGTTAGGGTTAGCAGTATTTCTATTGCATGTGTTTGGGTGGGGGGGGTTTCGGGTCTTGGAGCGATGCTGGCTATGGATACTTTTGCTTGGTTGCTTGCAAGTGGTTTGAATGCAATCCACGGTGGGTAAGGGGTAATTAGTAAGGGGTACTTCGGCCTACTTTTACTTTCAAAGTAAGTTTTGTCACCAGTTTTCTGCTAGGCCTCGTTTTTTGAGATTTGATTGGGGGTCTTCTACATTTTTGCGACTGGCTTTAGTAAGGGTCTGGGTGGGAGCACTGCTGGGAAGATCTAATTTTGTTCTAAAACACAGTTTACAGTACACCTAGCTTGAGGGGAAAGATCCGCTACATTAATTTGCCCCTACTTATTTATCCTTCAAAAGGTGACTCAGACAGAGTACGCACTTTCAAAAATATTGTACTGTCTACTAGGAAAATCAAAGTGTGACTTTTTGCACTCCACAGCCTACATACCTTATATTTATTTATCAGTGGTGTTGTAATATTATATCACTTCCTGTTTTTCGTTGAATATTTACAGGCCGGGTTTCAGTCTCTGCAATGGGGAAAAAAGGATGGAGTGAGGCTTCACATTAGCGAGCCACAATTCAGCATCACTGGGCCAGGGACAGACTGATTTGCATATAGCCAGATTCTGAGCTGGGATGGGGCAGTGAGATAAATAACGGTGATGGATCAAGCCCTGATCTTTGGACTGGGGTAAGAGTGGTCTGCTCAATTCAGACACTCTGTTCATCACCACCCCCTTTTGTAAATCGATTTTGGCCACTATAGGTGTGGCAGGGTATACTCAGACATGAGTCCCTTTCTCACTGCTCCATCAGGATTCAAGCAAGCCGGGCCGAAGAGGCTGAAATGCCAGAAACCGGTCCCCGGTAGCTTGTCTCCTTTCTGGTAAAGAATTGGCTTGGTAGTTTAGTCTGCCCTGTTCCCATGATGCACTGGGCCAGGGACAGACTGATTTGCATATAGCCAGATTCTGAGCTGGGATGGGGCAGTGAGATAAATAACGGTGATGGATCAAGCCCTGATCTTTGGACTGGGTAAGAGTGGTCTGCTCAATTCAGACACTCTGTTCATCACCACCCCCTTTTGTAAATCGATTTTGGCCACTATAGGTGTGGCAGGGTATACTCAGACATGAGTCCCTTTCTCACTGCTCCATCAGGATTCAAGCAAGCCGGGCCGAAGAGGCTGAAATGCCAGAAACCGGTCCCCGGTAGCTTGTCTCCTTTCTGGTAAAGAATTGGCTTGGTAGTTTAGTCTGCCCTGTTCCCATGATGCACTGGGCCAGGGACAGACTGATTTGCATATAGCCAGATTCTGAGCTGGGATGGGGCAGTGAGATAAATAACGGTGATGGATCAAGCCCTGATCTTTGGACTGGGTAAGAGTGGTCTGCTCAATTCAGACACTCTGTTCATCACCACCCCCTTTTGTAAATCGATTTTGGCCACTATAGGTGTGGCAGGGTATACTCAGACATGAGTCCCTTTCTCACTGCTCCATCAGGATTCAAGCAAGCCGGGCCGAAGAGGCTGAAATGCCAGAAACCGGTCCCCGGTAGCTTGTCTCCTTTCTGGTAAAGAATTGGCTTGGTAGTTTAGTCTGCCCTGTTCCCATGATGCACTGGGCCAGGGACAGACTGATTTGCATATAGCCAGATTCTGAGCTGGGATGGGGCAGTGAGATAAATAACGGTGATGGATCAAGCCCTGATCTTTGGACTGGGTAAGAGTGGTCTGCTCAATTCAGACACTCTGTTCATCACCACCCCCTTTTGTAAATCGATTTTGGCCACTATAGGTGTGGCAGGGTATACTCAGACATGAGTCCCTTTCTCACTGCTCCATCAGGATTCAAGCAAGCCGGGCCGAAGAGGCTGAAATGCCAGAAACCGGTCCCCGGTAGCTTGTCTCCTTTCTGGTAAAGAATTGGCTTGGT
Source organism: Lissotriton vulgaris (assembly GCF_964263255.1). Lineage (NCBI taxonomy): Eukaryota > Metazoa > Chordata > Amphibia > Caudata > Salamandridae > Lissotriton > Lissotriton vulgaris. Next base: position 502,319,882 of record NC_141687.1, on the reverse strand, counting down.
AGTTTAGTCTGCCCTGTTCCCATGATGCACTGGGCCAGGGACAGACTGATTTGCATATAGCCAGATTCTGAGCTGGGATGGGGCAGTGAGATAAATAACGGTGATGGATCAAGCCCTGATCTTTGGACTGGGTAAGAGTGGTCTGCTCAATTCAGACACTCTGTTCATCACCACCCCCTTTTGTAAATCGATTTTGGCCACTATAGGTGTGGCAGGGTATACTCAGACATGAGTCCCTTTCTCACTGCTCCATCAGGATTCAAGCAAGCCGGGCCGAAGAGGCTGAAATGCCAGAAACCGGTCCCCGGTAGCTTGTCTTCTTTCTGGTAAAGAATTGGCTTGGTAGTTTAGTCTGCCCTGTTCCCATGATGCACTGGGCCAGGGACAGACTGATTTGCATATAGCCAGATTCTGAGCTGGGATGGGGCAGTGAGATAAATAACGGTGATGGATCAAGCCCTGATCTTTGGACTGGGTAAGAGTGGTCTGCTCAATTCAGACACTCTGTTCATCACCACCCCCTTTTGTAAATCGATTTTGGCCACTATAGGTGTGGCAGGGTATACTCAGACATGAGTCCCTTTCTCACTGCTCCATCAGGATTCAAGCAAGCCGGGCCGAAGAGGCTGAAATGCCAGAAACCGGTCCCCGGTAGCTTGTCTCCTTTCTGGTAAAGAATTGGCTTGGTAGTTTAGTCTGCCCTGTTCCCATGATGCACTGGGCCAGGGACAGACTGATTTGCATATAGCCAGATTCTGAGCTGGGATGGGGCAGTGAGATAAATAACGGTGATGGATCAAGCCCTGATCTTTGGACTGGGTAAGAGTGGTCTGCTAAATTCAGACACTCTGTTCATCACCACCCCCTTTTGTAAATCGATTTTGGCCACTATAGGTGTGGCAGGGTATACTCAGACATGAGTCCCTTTCTCACTGCTCCATCAGGATTCAAGCAAGCCGGGCCGAAGAGGCTGAAATGCCAGAAACCGGTCCCCGGTAGCTTGTCTCCTTTCTGGTAAAGAATTGGCTTGGTAGTTTAGTCTGCCCTGTTCCCATGATGCACTGGGCCAGGGACAGACTGATTTGCATATAGCCAGATTCTGAGCTGGGATGGGGCAGTGAGATAAATAACGGTGATGGATCAAGCCCTGATCTTTGGACTGGGTAAGAGTGGTCTGCTCAATTCAGACACTCTGTTCATCACCACCCCCTTTTGTAAATCGATTTTGGCCACTATAGGTGTGGCAGGGTATACTCAGACATGAGTCCCTTTCTCACTGCTCCATCAGGATTCAAGCAAGCCGGGCCGAAGAGGCTGAAATGCCAGAAACCGGTCCCCGGTAGCTTGTCTCCTTTCTGGTAAAGAATTGGCTTGGTAGTTTAGTCTGCCCTGTTCCCATGATGCACTGGGCCAGGGACAGACTGATTTGCATATAGCCAGATTCTGAGCTGGGATGGGGCAGTGAGATAAATAACGGTGATGGATCAAGCCCTGATCTTTGGACTGGGTAAGAGTGGTCTGCTCAATTCAGACACTCTGTTCATCACCACCCCCTTTTGTAAATCGATTTTGGCCACTATAGGTGTGGCAGGGTATACTCAGACATGAGTCCCTTTCTCACTGCTCCATCAGGATTCAAGCAAGCCGGGCCGAAGAGGCTGAAATGCCAGAAACCGGTCCCCGGTAGCTTGTCTCCTTTCTGGTAAAGAATTGGCTTGGTAGTTTAGTCTGCCCTGTTCCCATGATGCACTGGGCCAGGGACAGACTGATTTGCATATAGCCAGATTCTGAGCTGGGATGGGGCAGTGAGATAAATAACGGTGATGGATCAAGCCCTGATCTTTGGACTGGGTAAGAGTGGTCTGCTCAATTCAGACACTCTGTTCATCACCACCCCCTTTTGTAAATCGATTTTGGCCACTATAGGTGTGGCAGGGTATACTCAGACATGAGTCCCTTTCTCACTGCTCCATCAGGATTCAAGCAAGCCGGGCCGAAGAGGCTGAAATGCCAGAAACCGGTCCCCGGTAGCTTGTCTCCTTTCTGGTAAAGAATTGGCTTGGTAGTTTAGTCTGCCCTGTTCCCATGATGCACTGGGCCAGGGACAGACTGATTTGCATATAGCCAGATTCTGAGCTGGGATGGGGCAGTGAGATAAATAACGGTGATGGATCAAGCCCTGATCTTTGGACTGGGTAAGAGTGGTCTGCTCAATTCAGACACTCTGTTCATCACCACCCCCTTTTGTAAATCGATTTTGGCCACTATAGGTGTGGCAGGGTATACTCAGACATGAGTCCCTTTCTCACTGCTCCATCAGGATTCAAGCAAGCCGGGCCGAAGAGGCTGAAATGCCAGAAACCGGTCCCCGGTAGCTTGTCTCCTTTCTGGTAAAGAATTGGCTTGGTAGTTTAGTCTGCCCTGTTCCCATGATGCACTGGGCCAGGGACAGACTGATTTGCATATAGCCAGATTCTGAGCTGGGATGGGGCAGTGAGATAAATAACGGTGATGGATCAAGCCCTGATCTTTGGACTGGGTAAGAGTGGTCTGCTCAATTCAGACACTCTGTTCATCACCACCCCCTTTTGTAAATCGATTTTGGCCACTATAGGTGTGGCAGGGTATACTCAGACATGAGTCCCTTTCTCACTGCTCCATCAGGATTCAAGCAAGCCGGGCCGAAGAGGCTGAAATGCCAGAAACCGGTCCCCGGTAGCTTGTCTCCTTTCTGGTAAAGAATTGGCTTGGTAGTTTAGTCTGCCCTGTTCCCATGATGCACTGGGCCAGGGACAGACTGATTTGCATATAGCCAGATTCTGAGCTGGGATGGGGCAGTGTGATAAATAACGGTGATGGATCAAGCCCTGATCTTTGGACTGGGTAAGAGTGGTCTGCTCAATTCAGACACTCTGTTCATCACCACCCCCTTTTGTAAATCGATTTTGGCCACTATAGGTGTGGCAGGGTATACTCAGACATGAGTCCCTTTCTCACTGCTCCATCAGGATTCAAGCAAGCCGGGCCGAAGAGGCTGAAATGCCAGAAACCGGTCCCCGGTAGCTTGTCTCCTTTCTGGTAAAGAATTGGCTTGGTAGTTTAGTCTGCCCTGTTCCCATGATGCACTGGGCCAGGGACAGACTGATTTGCATATAGCCAGATTCTGAGCTGGGATGGGGCAGTGAGATAAATAACGGTGATGGATCAAGCCCTGATCTTTGGACTGGGTAAGAGTGGTCTGCTCAATTCAGACACTCTGTTCATCACCACCCCCTTTTGTAAATCGATTTTGGCCACTATAGGTGTGGCAGGGTATACTCAGACATGAGTCCCTTTCTCACTGCTCCATCAGGATTCAAGCAAGCCGGGCCGAAGAGGCTGAAATGCCAGAAACCGGTCCCCGGTAGCTTGTCTCCTTTCTGGTAAAGAATTGGCTTGGTAGTTTAGTCTGCCCTGTTCCCATGATGCACTGGGCCAGGGACAGACTGATTTGCATATAGCCAGATTCTGAGCTGGGATGGGGCAGTGAGATAAATAACGGTGATGGATCAAGCCCTGATCTTTGGACTGGGTAAGAGTGGTCTGCTCAATTCAGACACTCTGTTCATCACCACCCCCTTTTGTAAATCGATTTTGGCCACTATAGGTGTGGCAGGATATACTCAGACATGAGTCCCTTTCTCACTGCTCCATCAGGATTCAAGCAAGCCGGGCCGAAGAGGCTGAAATGCCAGAAACCGGTCCCCGGTAGCTTGTCTCCTTTCTGGTAAAGAATTGGCTTGGTAGTTTAGTCTGCCCTGTTCCCATGATGCACTGGGCCAGGGACAGACTGATTTGCATATAGCCAGATTCTGAGCTGGGATGGGGCAGTGAGATAAATAACGGTGATGGATCAAGCCCTGATCTTTGGACTGGGTAAGAGTGGTCTGCTCAATTCAGACACTCTGTTCATCACCACCCCCTTTTGTAAATCGATTTTGGCCACTATAGGTGTGGCAGGGTATACTCAGACATGAGTCCCTTTCTCACTGCTCCATCAGGATTCAAGCAAGCCGGGCCGAAGAGGCTGAAATGCCAGAAACCGGTCCCCGGTAGCTTGTCTCCTTTCTGGTAAAGAATTGGCTTGGTAGTTTAGTCTGCCCTGTTCCCATGATGCACTGGGCCAGGGACAGACTGATTTGCATATAGCCAGATTCTGAGCTGGGATGGGGCAGTGAGATAAATAACGGTGATGGATCAAGCCCTGATCTTTGGACTGGGTAAGAGTGGTCTGCTCAATTCAGACACTCTGTTCATCACCACCCCCTTTTGTAAATCGATTTTGGCCACTATAGGTGTGGCAGGGTATACTCAGACATGAGTCCCTTTCTCACTGCTCCATCAGGATTCAAGCAAGCCGGGCCGAAGAGGCTGAAATGCCAGAAACCGGTCCCCGGTAGCTTGTCTCCTTTCTGGTAAAGAATTGGCTTGGTAGTTTAGTCTGCCCTGTTCCCATGATGCACTGGGCCAGGGACAGACTGATTTGCATATAGCCAGATTCTGAGCTGGGATGGGGCAGTGAGATAAATAACGGTGATGGATCAAGCCCTGATCTTTGGACTGGGTAAGAGTGGTCTGCTCAATTCAGACACTCTGTTCATCACCACCCCCTTTTGTAAATCGATTTTGGCCACTATAGGTGTGGCAGGGTATACTCAGACATGAGTCCCTTTCTCACTGCTCCATCAGGATTCAAGCAAGCCGGGCCGAAGAGGCTGAAATGCCAGAAACCGGTCCCCGGTAGCTTGTCTCCTTTCTGGTAAAGAATTGGCTTGGTAGTTTAGTCTGCCCTGTTCCCATGATGCACTGGGCCAGGGACAGACTGATTTGCATATAGCCAGATTCTGAGCTGGGATGGGGCAGTGAGATAAATAACGGTGATGGATCAAGCCCTGATCTTTGGACTGGGTAAGAGTGGTCTGCTCAATTCAGACACTCTGTTCATCACCACCCCCTTTTGTAAATCGATTTTGGCCACTATAGGTGTGGCAGGGTATACTCAGACATGAGTCCCTTTCTCACTGCTCCATCAGGATTCAAGCAAGCCGGGCCGAAGAGGCTGAAATGCCAGAAACCGGTCCCCGGTAGCTTGTCTCCTTTCTGGTAAAGAATTGGCTTGGTAGTTTAGTCTGCCCTGTTCCCATGATGCACTGGGCCAGGGACAGACTGATTTGCATATAGCCAGATTCTGAGCTGGGATGGGGCAGTGAGATAAATAACGGTGATGGATCAAGCCCTGATCTTTGGACTGGGTAAGAGTGGTCTGCTCAATTCAGACACTCTGTTCATCACCACCCCCTTTTGTAAATCGATTTTGGCCACTATAGGTGTGGCAGGGTATACTCAGACATGAGTCCCTTTCTCACTGCTCCATCAGGATTCAAGCAAGCCGGGCCGAAGAGGCTGAAATGCCAGAAACCGGTCCCCGGTAGCTTGTCTTCTTTCTGGTAAAGAATTGGCTTGGTAGTTTAGTCTGCCCTGTTCCCATGATGCACTGGGCCAGGGACAGACTGATTTGCATATAGCCAGATTCTGAGCTGGGATGGGGCAGTGAGATAAATAACGGTGATGGATCAAGCCCTGATCTTTGGACTGGGTAAGAGTGGTCTGCTCAATTCAGACACTCTGTTCATCACCACCCCCTTTTGTAAATCGATTTTGGCCACTATAGGTGTGGCAGGGTATACTCAGACATGAGTCCCTTTCTCACTGCTCCATCAGGATTCAAGCAAGCCGGGCCGAAGAGGCTGAAATGCCAGAAACCGGTCCCCGGTAGCTTGTCTCCTTTCTGGTAAAGAATTGGCTTGGTAGTTTAGTCTGCCCTGTTCCCATGATGCACTGGGCCAGGGACAGACTGATTTGCATATAGCCAGATTCTGAGCTGGGATGGGGCAGTGAGATAAATAACGGTGATGGATCAAGCCCTGATCTTTGGACTGGGTAAGAGTGGTCTGCTCAATTCAGACACTCTGTTCATCACCACCCCCTTTTGTAAATCGATTTTGGCCACTATAGGTGTGGCAGGGTATACTCAGACATGAGTCCCTTTCTCACTGCTCCATCAGGATTCAAGCAAGCCGGGCCGAAGAGGCTGAAATGCCAGAAACCGGTCCCCGGTAGCTTGTCTCCTTTCTGGTAAAGAATTGGCTTGGTAGTTTAGTCTGCCCTGTTCCCATGATGCACTGGGCCAGGGACAGACTGATTTGCATATAGCCAGATTCTGAGCTGGGATGGGGCAGTGAGATAAATAACGGTGATGGATCAAGCCCTGATCTTTGGACTGGGTAAGAGTGGTCTGCTCAATTCAGACACTCTGTTCATCACCACCCCCTTTTGTAAATCGATTTTGGCCACTATAGGTGTGGCAGGGTATACTCAGACATGAGTCCCTTTCTCACTGCTCCATCAGGATTCAAGCAAGCCGGGCCGAAGAGGCTGAAATGCCAGAAACCGGTCCCCGGTAGCTTGTCTCCTTTCTGGTAAAGAATTGGCTTGGTAGTTTAGTCTGCCCTGTTCCCATGATGCACTGGGCCAGGGACAGACTGATTTGCATATAGCCAGATTCTGAGCTGGGATGGGGCAGTGAGATAAATAACGGTGATGGATCAAGCCCTGATCTTTGGACTGGGTAAGAGTGGTCTGCTCAATTCAGACACTCTGTTCATCACCACCCCCTTTTGTAAATCGATTTTGGCCACTATAGGTGTGGCAGGGTATACTCAGACATGAGTCCCTTTCTCACTGCTCCATCAGGATTCAAGCAAGCCGGGCCGAAGAGGCTGAAATGCCAGAAACCGGTCCCCGGTAGCTTGTCTCCTTTCTGGTAAAGAATTGGCTTGGTAGTTTAGTCTGCCCTGTTCCCATGATGCACTGGGCCAGGGACAGACTGATTTGCATATAGCCAGATTCTGAGCTGGGATGGGGCAGTGAGATAAATAACGGTGATGGATCAAGCCCTGATCTTTGGACTGGGTAAGAGTGGTCTGCTCAATTCAGACACTCTGTTCATCACCACCCCCTTTTGTAAATCGATTTTGGCCACTATAGGTGTGGCAGGGTATACTCAGACATGAGTCCCTTTCTCACTGCTCCATCAGGATTCAAGCAAGCCGGGCCGAAGAGGCTGAAATGCCAGAAACCGGTCCCCGGTAGCTTGTCTCCTTTCTGGTAAAGAATTGGCTTGGTAGTTTAGTCTGCCCTGTTCCCATGATGCACTGGGCCAGGGACAGACTGATTTGCATATAGCCAGATTCTGAGCTGGGATGGGGCAGTGAGATAAATAACGGTGATGGATCAAGCCCTGATCTTTGGACTGGGTAAGAGTGGTCTGCTCAATTCAGACACTCTGTTCATCACCACCCCCTTTTGTAAATCGATTTTGGCCACTATAGGTGTGGCAGGGTATACTCAGACATGAGTCCCTTTCTCACTGCTCCATCAGGATTCAAGCAAGCCGGGCCGAAGAGGCTGAAATGCCAGAAACCGGTCCCCGGTAGCTTGTCTCCTTTCTGGTAAAGAATTGGCTTGGTAGTTTAGTCTGCCCTGTTCCCATGATGCACTGGGCCAGGGACAGACTGATTTGCATATAGCCAGATTCTGAGCTGGGATGGGGCAGTGTGATAAATAACGGTGATGGATCAAGCCCTGATCTTTGGACTGGGTAAGAGTGGTCTGCTCAATTCAGACACTCTGTTCATCACCACCCCCTTTTGTAAATCGATTTTGGCCACTATAGGTGTGGCAGGGTATACTCAGACATGAGTCCCTTTCTCACTGCTCCATCAGGATTCAAGCAAGCCGGGCCGAAGAGGCTGAAATGCCAGAAACCGGTCCCCGGTAGCTTGTCTCCTTTCTGGTAAAGAATTGGCTTGGTAGTTTAGTCTGCCCTGTTCCCATGATGCACTGGGCCAGGGACAGACTGATTTGCATATAGCCAGATTCTGAGCTGGGATGGGGCAGTGAGATAAATAACGGTGATGGATCAAGCCCTGATCTTTGGACTGGGTAAGAGTGGTCTGCTCAATTCAGACACTCTGTTCATCACCACCCCCTTTTGTAAATCGATTTTGGCCACTATAGGTGTGGCAGGGTATACTCAGACATGAGTCCCTTTCTCACTGCTCCATCAGGATTCAAGCAAGCCGGGCCGAAGAGGCTGAAATGCCAGAAACCGGTCCCCGGTAGCTTGTCTCCTTTCTGGTAAAGAATTGGCTTGGTAGTTTAGTCTGCCCTGTTCCCATGATGCACTGGGCCAGGGACAGACTGATTTGCATATAGCCAGATTCTGAGCTGGGATGGGGCAGTGAGATAAATAACGGTGATGGATCAAGCCCTGATCTTTGGACTGGGTAAGAGTGGTCTGCTCAATTCAGACACTCTGTTCATCACCACCCCCTTTTGTAAATCGATTTTGGCCACTATAGGTGTGGCAGGATATACTCAGACATGAGTCCCTTTCTCACTGCTCCATCAGGATTCAAGCAAGCCGGGCCGAAGAGGCTGAAATGCCAGAAACCGGTCCCCGGTAGCTTGTCTCCTTTCTGGTAAAGAATTGGCTTGGTAGTTTAGTCTGCCCTGTTCCCATGATGCACTGGGCCAGGGACAGACTGATTTGCATATAGCCAGATTCTGAGCTGGGATGGGGCAGTGAGATAAATAACGGTGATGGATCAAGCCCTGATCTTTGGACTGGGTAAGAGTGGTCTGCTCAATTCAGACACTCTGTTCATCACCACCCCCTTTTGTAAATCGATTTTGGCCACTATAGGTGTGGCAGGGTATACTCAGACATGAGTCCCTTTCTCACTGCTCCATCAGGATTCAAGCAAGCCGGGCCGAAGAGGCTGAAATGCCAGAAACCGGTCCCCGGTAGCTTGTCTCCTTTCTGGTAAAGAATTGGCTTGGCAGTTTAGTCTGCCCTGTTCCCATGATGCACTGGGCCAGGGACAGACTGATTTGCATATAGCCAGATTCTGAGCTGGGATGGGGCAGTGAGATAAATAACGGTGATGGATCAAGCCCTGATCTTTGGACTGGGTAAGAGTGGTCTGCTCAATTCAGACACTCTGTTCATCACCACCCCCTTTTGTAAATCGATTTTGGCCACTATAGGTGTGGCAGGGTATACTCAGACATGAGTCCCTTTCTCACTGCTCCATCAGGATTCAAGCAAGCCGGGCCGAAGAGGCTGAAATGCCAGAAACCGGTCCCCGGTAGCTTGTCTCCTTTCTGGTAAAGAATTGGCTTGGTAGTTTAGTCTGCCCTGTTCCCATGATGCACTGGGCCAGGGACAGACTGATTTGCATATAGCCAGATTCTGAGCTGGGATGGGGCAGTGAGATAAATAACGGTGATGGATCAAGCCCTGATCTTTGGACTGGGTAAGAGTGGTCTGCTCAATTCAGACACTCTGTTCATCACCACCCCCTTTTGTAAATCGATTTTGGCCACTATAGGTGTGGCAGGGTATACTCAGACATGAGTCCCTTTCTCACTGCTCCATCAGGATTCAAGCAAGCCGGGCCGAAGAGGCTGAAATGCCAGAAACCGGTCCCCGGTAGCTTGTCTCCTTTCTGGTAAAGAATTGGCTTGGTAGTTTAGTCTGCCCTGTTCCCATGATGCACTGGGCCAGGGACAGACTGATTTGCATATAGCCAGATTCTGAGCTGGGATGGGGCAGTGAGATAAATAACGGTGATGGATCAAGCCCTGATCTTTGGACTGGGTAAGAGTGGTCTGCTCAATTCAGACACTCTGTTCATCACCACCCCCTTTTGTAAATCGATTTTGGCCACTATAGGTGTGGCAGGGTATACTCAAACATGAGTCCCTTTCTCACTGCTCCATCAGGATTCAAGCAAGCCGGGCCGAAGAGGCTGAAATGCCAGAAACCGGTCCCCGGTAGCTTGTCTCCTTTCTGGTAAAGAATTGGCTTGGTAGTTTAGTCTGCCCTGTTCCCATGATGCACTGGGCCAGGTACAGACTGATTTGCATATAGCCAGATTCTGAGCTGGGATGGGGCAGTGAGATAAATAACGGTGATGGATCAAGCCCTGATCTTTGGACTGGGTAAGAGTGGTCTGCTCAATTCAGACACTCTGTTCATCACCACCCCCTTTTGTAAATCGATTTTGGCCACTATAGGTGTGGCAGGGTATACTCAGACATGAGTCCCTTTCTCACTGCTCCATCAGGATTCAAGCAAGCCGGGCCGAAGAGGCTGAAATGCCAGAAACCGGTCCCCGGTAGCTTGTCTCCTTTCTGGTAAAGAATTGGCTTGGTAGTTTAGTCTGCCCTGTTCCCATGATGCACTGGGCCAGGGACAGACTGATTTGCATATAGCCAGATTCTGAGCTGGGATGGGGCAGTGTGATAAATAACGGTGATGGATCAAGCCCTGATCTTTGGACTGGGTAAGAGTGGTCTGCTCAATTCAGACACTCTGTTCATCACCACCCCCTTTTGTAAATCGATTTTGGCCACTATAGGTGTGGCAGGGTATACTCAGACATGAGTCCTTTTCTCACTGCTCCATCAGGATTCAAGCAAGCCGGGCCGAAGAGGCTGAAATGCCAGAAACCGGTCCCCGGTAGCTTGTCTCCTTTCTGGTAAAGAATTGGCTTGGTAGTTTAGTCTGCCCTGTTCCCATGATGCACTGGGCCAGGGACAGACTGATTTGCATATAGCCAGATTCTGAGCTGGGATGGGGCAGTGAGATAAATAACGGTAATGGATCAAGCCCTGATCTTTGGACTGGGTAAGAGTGGTCTGCTCAATTCAGACACTCTGTTCATCACCACCCCCTTTTGTAAATCGATTTTGGCCACTATAGGTGTGGCAGGGTATACTCAGACATGAGTCCCTTTCTCACTGCTCCATCAGGATTCAAGCAAGCCGGGCCGAAGAGGCTGAAATGCCAGAAACCGGTCCCCGGTAGCTTGTCTCCTTTCTGGTAAAGAATTGGCTTGGTAGTTTAGTCTGCCCTGTTCCCATGATGCACTGGGCCAGGGACAGACTGATTTGCATATAGCCAGATTCTGAGCTGGGATGGGGCAGTGAGATAAATAACGGTGATGGATCAAGCCCTGATCTTTGGACTGGGTAAGAGTGGTCTGCTCAATTCAGACACTCTGTTCATCACCACCCCCTTTTGTAAATCGATTTTGGCCACTATAGGTGTGGCAGGGTATACTCAGACATGAGTCCCTTTCTCACTGCTCCATCAGGATTCAAGCAAGCCGGGCCGAAGAGGCTGAAATGCCAGAAACCGGTCCCCGGTAGCTTGTCTCCTTTCTGGTAAAGAATTGGCTTGGTAGTTTAGTCTGCCCTGTTCCCATGATGCACTGGGCCAGGGACAGACTGATTTGCATATAGCCAGATTCTGAGCTGGGATGGGGCAGTGAGATAAATAACGGTGATGGATCAAGCCCTGATCTTTGGACTGGGTAAGAGTGGTCTGCTCAATTCAGACACTCTGTTCATCACCACCCCCTTTTGTAAATCGATTTTGGCCACTATAGGTGTGGCAGGGTATACTCAGACATGAGTCCCTTTCTCACTGCTCCATCAGGATTCAAGCAAGCCGGGCCGAAGAGGCTGAAATGCCAGAAACCGGTCCCCGGTAGCTTGTCTCCTTTCTGGTAAAGAATTGGCTTGGTAGTTTAGTCTGCCCTGTTCCCATGATGCACTGGGCCAGGGACAGACTGATTTGCATATAGCCAGATTCTGAGCTGGGATGGGGCAGTGAGATAAATAACGGTGATGGATCAAGCCCTGATCTTTGGACTGGGTAAGAGTGGTCTGCTCAATTCAGACACTCTGTTCATCACCACCCCCTTTTGTAAATCGATTTTGGCCACTATAGGTGTGGCAGGGTATACTCAGACATGAGTCCCTTTCTCACTGCTCCATCAGGATTCAAGCAAGCCGGGCCGAAGAGGCTGAAATGCCAGAAACCGGTCCCCGGTAGCTTGTCTCCTTTCTGGTAAAGAATTGGCTTGGTAGTTTAGTCTGCCCTGTTCCCATGATGCACTGGGCCAGGGACAGACTGATTTGCATATAGCCAGATTCTGAGCTGGGATGGGGCAGTGAGATAAATAACGGTGATGGATCAAGCCCTGATCTTTGGACTGGGTAAGAGTGGTCTGCTCAATTCAGACACTCTGTTCATCACCACCCCCTTTTGTAAATCGATTTTGGCCACTATAGGTGTGGCAGGGTATACTCAGACATGAGTCCCTTTCTCACTGCTCCATCAGGATTCAAGCAAGCCGGGCCGAAGAGGCTGAAATGCCAGAAACCGGTCCCCGGTAGCTTGTCTCCTTTCTGGTAAAGAATTGGCTTGGTAGTTTAGTCTGCCCTGTTCCCATGATGCACTGGGCCAGGGACAGACTGATTTGCATATAGCCAGATTCTGAGCTGGGATGGGGCAGTGAGATAAATAACGGTGATGGATCAAGCCCTGATCTTTGGACTGGGTAAGAGTGGTCTGCTCAATTCAGACACTCTGTTCATCACCACCCCCTTTTGTAAATCGATTTTGGCCACTATAGGTGTGGCAGGGTATACTCAGACATGAGTCCCTTTCTCACTGCTCCATCAGGATTCAAGCAAGCCGGGCCGAAGAGGCTGAAATGCCAGAAACCGGTCCCCGGTAGCTTGTCTCCTTTCTGGTAAAGAATTGGCTTGGTAGTTTAGTCTGCCCTGTTCCCATGATGCACTGGGCCAGGTACAGACTGATTTGCATATAGCCAGATTCTGAGCTGGGATGGGGCAGTGAGATAAATAACGGTGATGGATCAAGCCCTGATCTTTGGACTGGGTAAGAGTGGTCTGCTCAATTCAGACACTCTGTTCATCACCACCCCCTTTTGTAAATCGATTTTGGCCACTATCGGTGTGGCAGGGTATACTCAGACATGAGTCCCTTTCTCACTGCTCCATCAGGATTCAAGCAAGCCGGGCCGAAGAGGCTGAAATGCCAGAAACCGGTCCCCGGTAGCTTGTCTCCTTTCTGGTAAAGAATTGGCTTGGTAGTTTAGTCTGCCCTGTTCCCATGATGCACTGGGCCAGGGACAGACTGATTTGCATATAGCCAGATTCTGAGCTGGGATGGGGCAGTGAGATAAATAACGGTGATGGATCAAGCCCTGATCTTTGGACTGGGTAAGAGTGGTCTGCTCAATTCAGACACTCTGTTCATCACCACCCCCTTTTGTAAAACAATTCAGCATCAGGCAGGCAGTGGACAGGGTGTCTTCTGGTCACCAACATTGATAGACGAAGCGTCAGCTGCAATGGAGGAGTGCCGCTAATGAGAGGAATTTTTTTCTGGATGCAACTTACTTACCAAATTCAACAGGACAACTACAACAACATACAGATACAGTATCCTTAGTGTTTTTCTCTGACTGTGACTGCATTTCTTGGATCTCTCTCTGCTTCTAAATTGATCCCTTAACACATCACTTAGTCCACTCCACTATCACATCTGCACCACACAAAGTCATTTGTAAGTGCTCCTACGTAATTCGCAAGTCGCAGCACGCCCCAGCCCTAGAGGACTGGGATGGCCCCAATGATGAAGCATGTCACCAAGGGGCAACCCTGGTGAGTGAGGGGACACCTAGAAAAAAAGCAATTTCTCCTTTTCTATCTACTATACCTTCCAGACCAACCCCATTGAGTGTTGTGAATGGATTTATAGTGACCAGCAAGGCTCTCAGGTATCTGGCTACAGAGACCTTATGTTGAATATAGTTATCAATATTTCCACACACGCCCTGTACTGTCGCATTCTTTCTTCCACAGTTGTCGAAAGTACTACTTACTTTTCACTGACATGCATGCAGTAGTGTATGCACTTTCAAAGATTGATGGATAGGTTTGTACCCAAAGATTTGTTTATGTTCAATTGTTTGTCCATGCTGTGCTTTTTTTACAGGGTGTCTTCTGGTGACCAACATCGATGGACGAAGCGTCGGCTGCAATGGAGGAGTGCCGCTAATAAGAGGATTTTTTTTCTGCAGGCAACTTACTTACCACTTTCAACAGGATAACTACAACAACATACAGATACAGTATCCCTTGCCTTTTTCTCTGACTGTGACTGCATTTCTTGGATCTCTCTCTGCTTCTAAATTGATCCCTTAACACATCACTTAGTCCACTCCACTATCACATCTGCACCACACATAGTCATTTGTAGGTGCTCCTACGTAATTCGCAAGTCGCAGCACGCCCCAGCCCGTAGAGGACTGGGATGGCCCCAATGATGAAGCATGTCACCAAGGGGCAACCCTGGTGAGTGAAGGGACACCTAGAAAAAGAGCAATTTCTCCTTTTCTATCTACTATACCTTCCAGACCAACCCCATTGAGTCTTGTGAATTGATTTATAGTGACCAGCAAGGCTCTCAGGTATCTGGCAACAGAGACCTTATGTTGAATATAGTTATCAATAATTCCACACACGCCCTGTACTGTCGCATTCTTTCTTCCACAGTTGTCGAAAGTACTACTTACTTTTCACTGACATGCATGCAGTAGTGTATGCACTTTCAAAGATTGATGGATAGGTTTGTACCCAAAGATTTGTTTATGTTCACAATTGTTTGTCCATGCTGTGCTATTTTTTCTTGTCTCCCAAAACCTTTCCCAAAAACCCCCGTACCCATCCATTTTTCAAACCCTAACCCTCTTCCCCCGGGCTGTGTGGTTTTGATTGATGTGTGACTAAATTACAGCAATAAATCCACACACTTGCTGGGGAGGATAAGGTGATAGCAACAGGCTGGTGAAGAAATCCTAGGATATATTCTTACTCTGCTTGACAAAGACCCATGGCTAATGTCAAAGAACTTCAACCGAATTAGTAGTTATACTTTACCATTTGTTAGGCTACAATGTAGCACTGTTCTAGTGTACTTCTGTCACCTGCTATATTCTCTCTTGTACCGTTGAATTGCTCAGGAGGACAAACCAGATTGAATTTTCTTTTTTTTCATAGGCATGCAACTGCCACTGTGTCACACCACTAGTACCACCGCTATGAGGAAATTTTATCCGACCAAGATTGCCAACCTTTATTCGCTGTTTCCCGTGGAGCCAGCCCTGGGTCTAGCCCTACTTTCAAACACAAATTACAGGTAAGATAAGCGTTTGGTGGTTTGGGGGTATAATGGAGTATTAGGAGGAGAGACGAGAGACTGACGGTAGTACTACTAAAGTCCTAGGACTCTTGAATTCACTTCACTTACTCTGTGAGAGGCACTTAGTGTTGAAAACATTTGGGCATTTACACTTAAAGGAAGAAAATGGAACTAAACTTTCCGGAAAACAAAGTCACTGTTAAACCCCCACCCACCAGGCAAGCAGTAAAAAACAGGCATGCTCAGATAAAGTTTGAAAAAGTATATTTATATCCCTAACAAAATAATCTTCCGCAAGACCCTCCCTAACCCCAACGATTGTCCTTCAAAAGTCCCCAAAAACCCAACTCCCAATTCCCACCCCCCAAAAGTCTCTAAAAAAGGGGCAAGGGACACTATGGGTGGATGCTGTCTACTTTGTGGGCAAGGGCATCATGCTCCTGGCGGAGCAAGGCGTGCTCTACGCGGAGCCCCTCCAACACGTTTGAAAAGTGGTGGAGCTCCTGCTGAAGGCGGGACACCATCAGGGTACTGCGGCGCAGGCGTGCCTTCAATGCCTTGCAGGTGCAACGGCTGTGAGAGGAAGCTGTTGTCCTTGCTGCTCGGCGGTGGCGTTTGGCTTTGGCAGCCCGGCTCAGTCTGGGTGGACCACTGTGCTGGGTGGCAGCCCGTGGGGGCACGGAGGCCGATGCAGACGACGTTGTTGTGGTCGACTGCACACTTTCTTCGTCCTCCAGGGCCACCAGCCGCCGATATTCGGCCACAGTGGCATTGATCCTCCGTTGCCGGGCCGCTCTAGCCAGCTCCTTCCTCCTTGTTCGTTTGGAAGGAGCATCTATATGAAGAAAGAAAGACATAGTCTGTAACCAATGCTCTTTAAGATTAACTCAATCATTCAGCAGAAATTTGTGATGCAGTACAACTAGCAACTTGCAAGCGCATTACATAACTATTGAGGCCAGTATCTATCTAACCTCACATTTCTTCATCCTTGCTCTAACATTAGTGGGAGTTTAAGGAACAAATTCTACGAGCACTATGGACTTCCATTGGAGTCGACTATGAAAGTACACCAGTCTTATTCTTCTTCTTGTCTCTTGTTTAGGAAAATTGGAACGTTATCTTCTGCAAGCCGGCATAATGCCAGCGCAGTAAACTTGCACCCGAGAAAAAGAGAGGCACGCCATGATGAGTGACCTAGACTTGCGTTGCGTTACTGTACCCGTCCAGTACATGCAGGTGGTGAAGCTCTTACTTTTCTATTACGGGTGGCACTGAGAATACTCTGTTACAAGGGCTACTGCTTAATTAATTTAACTTTCACCCTACAGTGCAAATGAGTACTAGAAATGGAAAATTGAAGAAGATAAATAATCTGATTATCTATCACTTCACATGGGATGTTTTTGCTTATATATGGGATGACTTTAGGTGCTTTGCTTTTTATTGAGTGACCAGTGATACATCCACACATGAATGACTGAGTACTACTAAACTTATTAAGAGAGGTAGGGAGTGGCCACCGTAATAACCAGATCTATGCTGTGCTTGCAATACAAACTACTGCTACTATTGATGGTAGTATTTGGACAAAATTAAAACTTCTTTTCCTTGCTTTTCCTACACTGGAAGGGACGTGCGGGTGCAGTGTTACATGCTTTCAAAGTTACACTTAGTTCATCCACTGACCGTCTACTCTCTCTAGATCATGGGTACTCACAAACTTTCTCTCAGGGGCTAAATTTACAGTGTAGTTTGTGGCCGAGGGCCGCACTGGTGGGGGCGGAGTCAGAGGGGGCGACGCTAAAGCAAAACGAAAACTTGTGACCATGAGGTTGCACACAGGTCCCTGCAGCAGATGCCTTCATCCACTGAGCCACCAGACCCAGCATTTACATACATCTCTCTCACTCATGCTCTCCCTCCTGCCCTCCCTCTCCATCTCTCTCTCCCTCCTGCCCTCCCTCTCCCTCCCCCTCTATCATCTCACTGTCTGTGTGTCTGTCTGAGTCAGCCTTCAGCCCGGGCTGAGACAGCTTCCTCAACTCGCACACACAGACAGCCACACAAAGTACTTAACAGGTCTTTAAAAGACCATTAACATATTATTGAGGCTTTGTTTATTGTAGCGCCCCTGCATCTCCACCCTGACAATCACTGCTTGCCCGGCCCCACAGAGCAGAGGCTTTGTTTTATTTCACCTCTTTGTGGCCCTGCATCTCCACTCTGCTCTGTGGGGGCCGGGGGAGCAGTGATTGTCTGCAAGGTCTGCACACCGCCAAGGAAGGCTTGCCGGGCCGCCACCGGCCCGCGGGCCGTACTATGAGTACCCCTGCTCTAGATACACATATGCTATCTAAGAGTCAGATAGTAGCATGATCCAGGTATATGGACACATACAGTTTCTGTGTCACCCACCCAGGCTGTTGTCCTTCCACCAATTATTGCTTCATCATTCACCCAGCCATGCATCTCATATTCTTTCCTTCCCAGCCACGTCTTCAATCTCAATAAGGATGGAATATATAAGAGCTTACCTCTGCCCGCCACCACCACCGTCTGAACTCTCACAGCCGGCACTGGAACCGCCGCATCCTCCCCTGAGGAATTGCCCTCCGCCTCCGTGTCGAGCACCACCACCTCCGCGTTGGCCCCGCCACCAGATGTTCCACCTACAAAGTACATTTAAGAATGTTAGAATAAACCACTCACTAGTATTTGGTCTAGGAATGAAGACATGTGAAAACAATGTAATGCAGCACTTTTTGGCACAACTGATGAAGGCTGGCTTTTTAACACGCACAATTTTTTCCCACACAGACAGAAGATGGACTTCTAACAACAAGATCAAGTTGAAATAAGGTGAGAGCTCGGCTCGACCACAAGAAATGTCTTCAATTAATCGTCAGCACTAACCACTTTTACATTCTCAGTTAAACGTTTCGTTTTTTTATTATGACTTCATTTTAATAAATGTGTTTACTTTTAATAAAGCTTTTAAACTTAGAGAGACTCTGTGTTTTTTGGTCCAGAGTGACTAGAGTGACTGAGCGAAAGGTTTTGCAATTTTTGCAAGCATGAGTCCGTGCCTCTGACACTTCTTGACTCTGACTCCGTACTCTTCAGCTATGTTGGATAATAATCATCATTGGGGATCAATGATCGATGAATTCGGGAGGTAAATGACTGTGCCACACTATGTAGTCAGTCAGTAACGACATTGGGGGTTCAAAGTCTGTTATCACAAAGGTATGTGGAAACTCTAACAGCGCCTATTATAATTGATAAGCAATGCACTATTTATTGTCCATAGTTCTGTTTCTGCAGAAGAATTGTCCACGCCACTATAGTGGTATGGATTGTCCTCCTATCCAAACCAAAAGGTAGTATCTTATTCTTTCTTGGTGGTCATTCACATTTTATAGTTGGGAATTTTCAAAGCAGATAGAACACTTCAAAAGACATTATGGACAATCCCAGAGGACTGCACTAAGTTGATAGAGCTATTGCTGACTAGAATGGGAGTTTCGCCAACCGTGCAATCTTAGTTAGCTACACAGACAGACTAATAAGAATAATCTAGTAATACCACAGGGAGTCATAGTAGAGGCAGGATAAGAATTTAGATACAGTCTACAAGAAGATCAAAGACGATTTTGAAAAAATCAAATGAGGAACGCTAGGAAAAATAGGTACTAGTCTAAAATAAAAACTTACTGGGGCCAGCAAAGGAGCCCTCGCCTGCCCGATCCTGGCCCTGTTCAACAGCATCCGCCGCCTGCTGCTCCTGTGTCCTCCCCTCGCCCCTGGGGGGAGCTGACGTACAACATGAAAGAAAGAACAGAAAACATGGATGATTGTTGCTTGTCAATGTCAACCAAATCAAACATTTCAAAAGAACAATAACAAAATATTTCCGCGAAATTATATTGATTAGGGTTAGTTTTCATTTATTTGCGGACCTGTGACTTCAAAAGTCACGTAACTCACTAAACAAAGTACTGAAAGGTTCACCTAGGACTGGCAGGCAGCAGTCCGCAGGCAAGACGCAAAGTGACAGACAAACTCCATTGTGATTTCAGTCAGATCAGTGACAACACTAACAGTTGCCTGCTACATTACCAGTCATTTAAATAGTCAAACTATCAATCCACCGCCACTATTTTTCTTATTGTCAGGGGTACAAAGGAAGGGGCAGATTTAAGCCCCTTGCTGCTCTTTTGCTCCGTTCTTGCGTGACTTTTGTGACGCAGCAGCTAAACAAAAAAGGGCGCCATGGTGCGGCGTATAATATTATAACAACGTGACGCATTTGGGAGATGCATCCCGTTATAAAGCCCTGCGCCATCAGGGGGCGTTCCGGCGCAAGGGAGGGCATTCCTGCGCTGGAACACATCCTAAAAGTGCCTGAGGGAAATCTACAAAATTTCAATCAGTCACCTTTAGGACAATGATGCGTCACACAAGCCCTGCACCTGCTTGAAGCAGACATACGGCTTGACCCAGCATTGGGGAGATAGGGTACCCCAGAGCATTGCTGGAGCTGCGCCATCGTTGGGATGCAACTCCAGCAGTAAAGCTTCGGTGACGTTTTGGGCCCATGGTGCGCCGCATTGCAAATACGGTGGTGGTAGCGGGCCGCACAATTAATGGCGCATCCCTGCTACTTTGCAGGGATGCGACGGTAATTGCAATTCTGCCCCTTAGGGACATACTTACTTACGCGTTCTGGCGCATCTCCAGAGATGCGCCAGATCAAATGCGTCACGCAAAACTACCCTTGCGACACGGCAGATGTGCCTCATTTACAATGCGGCGCGCCCTGGCGCAAGGGTAGGCACTTGCGTGACGCATCTCGTCACGTAAGAGCGCCGCATCGCTGGAGTCACGTCGCCAACGCAATGCAACTCCAGTAATGCTCAGGGCCACCCAATACTTAACATGCTGTGTCAGTCCTTACGCCTGCTTCAAGCAGGCATAAGGAATTGAATTGACGTAGCAGCGTCGCAGAAGTGCCTGCGTTAAATCTTGTACATTTCACGCAGGCAATTTTGCGAGGCGCACAGCCGCCGGACCGCCCACCCTGCGTACTAGGAACGCACCCATTGTGGTGCAGGCCCATGGCTTTATAACGTGACGCATCTCCCTAGATGCGTCATGCTGTAAATGACTCGCAGGGATGCGCCACGTTTACGCTGCTGTTGCGTCACGCAAGGCAACGTAAACGTGGCGCAAGGGGCTTGTAAATGTAATCTGCCCCCTAGTGTCTAGCATTACTCAGTTCTGTAAAGTAGACTCATACATAATAGTTACTCAGGCCAATGAGACCACAAAATAGAAAACAAATAAGCATAGTAGCAACGCCACTGAGAAGGAGAGCAGTGCACCTGAAATGCACAGAAGATTTTGAAATATAATTTAACTACAATGTAATCGTCATCAGCGGCATTATTGGCTTGCTCCATGTAAAAAACAAATATTTGCAATACAACAACACAGAGCAGGAGAAAACATCATAGTAGTGAGTGATGAAATAGCTACTACTACTCACCAAGCCCGGGGATCTCCAAGCCGAGCTGGTCCAGCAGGTCGTGCTCCCGGTCCAGGAGGTCCGTCCAGCGATGGGTGACCTGGCTGTAGGTGCGCTGGACCCCATAGAGGTGGGATATGGCCGAGCACACCTTCTCCCACCGCTTCCGGCACTCCCGGATGTTGTAGCCGCCGGCCGCGATCCTGCCGCCTCCCGCGATGGTCCTGGGCAGGCGGCGCTGGACGAAGTAGACCAGCGCGCCCACTTCCTCCGGGCTGAAGATCTCCCGTCGCATCACCTGCTCCCCCCTCAATTGACCATATGGTGTCCTGGCACGGGGTCCAGGACTCCTCCTCCCTGCGCCCCTGCTGCCCTCAAGTGCCTGGGCAGCTTCACGGCGCCTGGCTTCACCATGGTCTGGGCAGGTAAGGTAGGAAGTAGAAAATTAAGAAGGAATAGGATAGGGAAGAAGAAAAGAAAAGAGTTTAAAAAAGTAGTTTAAAAGTCAAGAAAAATAGCAGAAAAGACAAAAATATACAGCTAGGAAAAGAGAGGGATAGATAAGAAGCAAAATCGTTCAAAAAAAACTGAAAACAAGCAAAGGATGGCAAAGATAGCAAGAGGATTAAACACCATGCCCAGACACAGGAAATGAATGAAAAACAAGATGGCCGGCGCCCGTTCACGAGCGCGAAAGTAAGTTCGCACGAGATTTTCCTCGCGATCTCGTGCGAACTTGTACTCGTGAGGTAATCTGAATTTTTATGGTCAATTGTGTCCCCTATCGTAGACCCCAACAGCTCCATGTACGTGTTTCTAGTACATGTAAGTTCCCTCCACAATCAGCTATGAAGACGCAAATACATTTGCGTCCAACGTTAACATGTCCTCTTTCAGATCCACCATGAATGGGTCCGATATTCAGTTCCTAAGTGTGCCTTGCCAACGTCTTTACATGGTGCACTTTCACGTTTTTCTGGCCCTGGCGAGTTGGGCCTTGTTTTCTGCCATTCAAGCTTTCTCCTGCCTTCTGCCTCTGGAAGCTACAGCCTGGACTCGCATCTGTATCCATGACCTTTCACTCACTCCCTGCGCGCCTAGCGGTGCCTGGCTCAGCCTGCCGGCCTGCCAAGACTGTATTCAGCCTTCAAGTTATCTTCTCCGCTCCTCGAAAAATACATTCCTGTTTAGTAGTTTAGGTAAACATCCTTCCCAGCTGCAGAGCAAAGGGCCCGGCCTTTCTGTCTCCATGCAAGTAATTCATAGCCTCCGTTACCATGGTAGGCCCATGGCCCCCTTGCTTTACACGTAGACACGCAGTCGCATATACACACATTAACAGTCAGTATAGAATAGCCTCTGCCCGAGAGACCTTTCCTTTTAGATAATACAGTTCCTCAAATACGAGATATTAGATATGATTTGGGATTAGGTTGTTCTGACACTCCAGACTTCTGTCTCCACATGTAGGGCTAAATGTCAAGTCCCCTTCACCCTCCAGTTGCACGTCAATCATACGTCATGCTGCTGCACGCGCATCTCTGCCACATGTCTTTGCTGACTCTGCAGGATCCTTCTAGGGATCCACCCACTTATGACAACTTTATGTGACGTTTCTAGCACACACCTCCGTGTACGCCCTAGTGCACGCCTACTGTTACGTATTTCTGTTCTTATCTCGTTTCTCTCAGCTGTTACGCCTTCTGCATTCAACATTACTGTATGAAATGACTATATATATGATTTCCTGATAATAAATCATTGCACATGTCGGTTGCAATTCCTACCCTGAACCCTCGTGGCGACGGGCAATTGTACCTGGTTCGAACCAATTCCTTTTTAAGGAATAAAACCCCTTTTAAACCTCAGATGCCACGGACTCTGCCTTCTTATTTTGACTGAGTTATTCTTATTGAACTTTACCGCATAAATTCCGCATAGGTAATTAAAATTTACCACAGACTTACGAGCAGCAGCCAAACAGAAAGTGCGTACTTGCATGATTTGTTGTCAGTTCAACCCAGGTAAAGGCGTTTCCGTAGAACAAGGTGGTTTTCATCCTCCCGATCACCCTTTTGAAGTCCTCCAGATGGATTATATCCAGATGGAACGCTGTCGGGGTTTCAAATATGTCCTTGTAGTTGTATGTGCACTCTCCCGTTGGACAGAAGCATATCCAGTCCCAGATTACACTGCTCCAACCACTGCCAAGCAGCTGGTTCGTGAATTCTTCCCTCGATATGGTTTGCCCCGTATTGTATACTCAGACAACGGTCAGCCATTCTCGTCCGAGCTTATGAAGCAGGTATCACTCCTGCTAGGCTACCAATGGAAGTTCCACTGTGTCCGACATCCTGAAGCAGCAGGTCTCGTAGAGAGACACAATCAGACCCTGAAAATACGTCTTGCCAAAATCTGTAGGGAGAAGGGTGTCGACTGGATCGTAGCTTTGCCAGTCGCCCTTTTCTATATGAGAATGGTCGCACATTCCAGAACAGGGCTATCCCCGTACGAGGTGGTCTTCGGGAGGCCACCAAATATGTGGGGGACGCCTTTGCCTAGAAAAATTACTGATGTCGATTGTAATATGTTGACGGATTACCTTGCCTCCTTGATGTCTGCACTACAATCATGTCGTTCACAGGTAGCTGCAGCCTTTCCCGACAACACCGAGGTGAAACCGCATGACGTTGTTCCAGGAGATACCGTACTTGTAAGGAACTTCGACAGGAAAAGCCCGCTGGAGCCCCGTTGGCAGGCGCCGAAGTTGGTACTTCTCACCACCAGGACTGCAATCAAGGTCGAGGGCCGCAAAGGGTGGCTCCACTCGAGTCATGTAAAGAAATTCCATGCATTGCCAGAGACTGACTCACCCTCCCCCTCTAAGGACTGTCCATATTCTAGTGACTCTAAACTTCCCCTGATAGAGAAAACTCCA
This sequence comes from Lissotriton vulgaris, assembly GCF_964263255.1. Lineage (NCBI taxonomy): Eukaryota > Metazoa > Chordata > Amphibia > Caudata > Salamandridae > Lissotriton > Lissotriton vulgaris. Next base: position 502,296,227 of record NC_141687.1, on the reverse strand, counting down.
CAGCAGGAGTATAAAGAAAAACTGAGGTCTAGCAAGTCAGACAGTTTAATTGTTTAAGTCCTCCCCTAGGTGAATCGGTTGAACGAGTTTTCTGACATGTATCCCCTAGACCCCAATAGAGAGAGAGATAGACAGAAACAGATCAAGAAACGTGAATATTGCAAATCTCTTCGCAGCCACTGCATTGTGACTTTATTGATTATGTTTTTTTCTGAGCCTTATGATTATTGCTGCAAGTGTGCTTCTACACATATACTATCCTATATTCAAACGTGCACAGTCTCCCTTCAATGTTACTGCCGAGCATTCTTTTAGCGAACTGCCCCCGCATGAATTGTCTTACAGACTTGCGCTGCGCAACAATACATTCATTAGTATGTTACACCATTCCCATCAGACCAGCAATGCTACTAATTGTTGGATATGTGGCCGACTCCCTCCCTATCAGAAATACAAAGGAGTACTGCCTCTTTTTCCGTACCCATTCACACACAATGGATCCTGTGGTGCATGGTTTAGTTTGATTAATTCCTTGAATTCAGATTCCGTAGTTTACCAGGGTAACTGGGTATGGGGAAACCTGAACACTGTTTTGCATAAAGTATGTTTCCCTGACAAGGAGGGTCTCCCCAAAAGGACAGGAACTGATCTAGAAAATGAATTATATGGACTAGGTAACTTTACACTTAACCTCATGATTCTCAGTGTTGAATCCGAAACAGAACCAGTCTTGCCCGCCATGTCCGTACTTCCAGTCAAAGGTGAATTATGTGTCAGAAAGAATGGTTCAGTACACATGGGTCATAGTAGATGTACTACTGTGATCGAATTCAGTGATAAGGGCAAGTCTACCTTCAAAGCTTCACGTCATTCCTACTTCATTTGTGGTCATACTGCATATATACGCTTACCTCTAGACTGGGATGGCACCTGTTACATTGCATTCCTTCTGCCACCTGTTTTTCTAGCCCCTCCTGACTATCATAAAGACACTCATCTAGTACACAATAGACCACAGAGAGATCTCCAGATTGTCGACTATACTGAAACGGCATGGGAGCAATACACAGATTTCAATAAAGGTTTCTTTCCCTACTTAGGTGCTGTTTTTAATAGTAAACTGATACGAAAATTAACTAGAACCCTTGAAGCTGTAGTGAATGAAACTACTTCTGCCCTGGGCAACTTAACAGAGGAGCAGTCTGCTATGCGGATTGTTGTTCTTCAGAATCGTCTTGTCCTTGACGTCATCCTGGCCGATAGGGGCGGAGCCTGTAGGGTCATCGGATCGAGCTGCTGTGTTTTCATTCCAGAAAACGCGCCATCAGTATATAAAGCCATTACCCGTCTTCATAAGATTGCAAGTCTGATACACCAGAATCCAGGCACCTGGACTTGGTCCGGTTGGTTCTGGACCACGTTGTCAGCCTGGGGATGGAAAGTCCTATCCTTCCTAGGTATAGCCCTTCTCATAGTATTCAGTTGTTGCCTATGTCTGCAATGTGGGCCAGCGATTTGCGGCTTGTGTGCCACATCATGTATTCCTCATTCAAGTACACCGTCAAAACGTCGTAAGAAGAAAGAGGAGCAAATGGTGTTACATGAACAGATTGATAGATTAATGAGGATTGATATATCATGAAGAGTCCGTAGGGGACAAGGAGGGAATGAGGTAATCTGAATTTTTATGGTCAATTGTGTCCCCTATCGTAGACCCCAACGGCTCCATGTACGTGTTTCTAGTACATGTAAGTTCCCTCCACAATCAGCTATGAAGACGCAAATACATTTGCGTCCAACGTTAACATGTCCTCTTTCAGATCCACCATGAATGGGTACGATATTCAGTTCCTAAGTGTGCCTTGCCAACGTCTTTACATGGTGCACTTTCACGTTTTTCTGGCCCTGGCGAGTTGGGCCTTGTTTTCTGCCATTCAAGCTTTCTCCTGCCTTCTGCCTCTGGAAGCTACAGCCTGGACTCGCATCTGTATCCATGACCTTTCACTCACTCCATGCGCGGCTAGCGGTGCCTGGCTCAGCCTGCCGGCCTGCCAAGACTGTATTCAGCCTTCAAGTTATCTGCTCCGCTCCTCGAAAAATACATTCCTGTCTAGTAGTTTAGGTAAACATCCTTCCCAGCTGCAGAGCAAAGGGCCCGGCCTTTCTGTCTCCATGCAAGTAATTCATAGCCTCCGTTACCATGGTAGGCCCATGGCCCCCTTGCTTTACACGTAGACATGCAGTCGCATATGCACACATTAACAGTCAGTATAGAATAGCCTCTGCCCGAGAGACCTTTCCTTTTAGATAATACAGTTCCTCAAATACGAGATATTAGATATGATTTGGGATTAGGTTGTTCTGACACTCCAGACTTCTGTCTCCACATGTAGGGCTAAATGTCAAGTCCCCTTCACCCTCCAGTTGCACGTCAATCATACGTCATGCTGCTGCGCGCGCATCTCTGCCACATGTCTTTGCTGACTCTGCAGGATCCTTCTAGGGATCCACCCACTTATGACAACTTTATGTGACGTTTCTAGCACACACCTCCGTGTACGCCCTAGTGCACGCCTACTGTTACGTATTTCTGTTCTTATCTCGTTTCTCTCAGCTGTTACGCCTTCTGCATTCAACATTACTGTATGAAATGACTATATATATGATTTCCTGATAATAAATCATTGTACATGTCCGTTGCAATTCCTACCCTGAACCCTCGTGGCGACGGGCAATTGTACCTGGTTCGAACCAATTCCTTTTTAAGGAATAAAACCCCTTTTAAACCTCAGATGCCACGGACTCTGCCTTATTATTTTGACTGAGTTATTCTTATTGAACTTTACCGCATAAATTCCACATAGGTAATTAAAATTTACCACACTCGCAATGCGCTTACTGCGCGAGATTATACATAGTGGGCGGAAACGGAAATACATCACGCAAACAAAATGGCCGCGCTCGTACTCGACCTTGGGGTAAATTCGCGTGTTGTGCTGCAAGCGGCTCGCGAATACTGCAAAAAAACTCGCGAAACAACAAGCCGCAAAAAAAATATAAAGCTCATTCGCACGAATTGGCGGCTTCCGCGGTCGGTTTTGCACGACGTCGCGCCCCGCGAATAGCGCGAAAAAACCGAAAAACGATTTTTGCAAAAGCAATGAGCAGGTGCAAAAGGTCAACCTCATGATTTGTAACGATTCCCTGTAGTGCTTCCTGAGGGGGCCCTCCAGAATTCGGTTGCCTGCTTGCAACTATTGTGTGACCCTGCTCTGACCTTAACTGTATGCCACAAAGGTCCTGATTTACAGCTAAGGGAGCAGACAAGCAGGTGCCAGGCTGGAACTTCAAATTCAGTGACACATTAATTAGCCCCTAATTCATTATTGTCAGTTGGGGCAGGGCAGGTGTTGTTAATAAACTAACCCCAAATTAATTCATGTCAGTTCAAGCAGGGCAGGTGGGCTTGCTTTTCCCCCCCATCTTCTACAGTGATGATGAACCAGAGGGTGGCATTGATGTAACAGAGGGTGGCATGGGTCAAAGAGAGGGTGGCAGTGGTGAAACAGAGGGTGCTGGAAGGCTGTGATGATGAACCAGACGTAGAAACAACATAGTCGCGACCGTTGCGAGCCGACAAGTAAGTTCGCAATTGCGAACTAGTACCAAATCCTCGCGAACTGGCAGAAACACTTGCGAACACAAAAAAAAAAATCCGCAAATTCGCGGGAATTCGCGGATTTTGCGGATTGCGAGTTCGCAAATCCGCTAAATTCGCGAACGCGAGATTCGCAAAATTCGCCCATACTTAGCATGGACCGTCACGGTCACACACGAGCAACCGCATGTGCGCGCTACCACGATGGTGCATCATTTGAAATTCAACACTCACTGGCGTCGCAATGGCGGTGCACGCATTTCGCAGGGGCGGGGCAGGCTAACACATACATTTGAATGTGCAAGTGGAAATGGCAGTTTTTACTCCCCCTTTCAGTCACATTGAAGCACCCACCGCAGACTGCCGGGCCTGGCTGCTCACCCACCGCCGGGTGTGGGCGGTGGGTGACCACCAGTTGCAGACGGTGGGTGACCGCCGGGTGCGGGCATTGGGTGACCGCCCTGTGTATTGATGTCAGCCTTGCATGGTTGCCCCTGGCCGGTCAACCACTGCCGGGTACGGGCGGTGGGTGACTGTCCGTTGTGGGTGGTTGGTGACTACTGGGTGAGGGCGGTGGTTGACTAGTCAGGGCCAACCATGCCAGGCTGACATCAAAACAAAGGGTGGTCACCCACCGCCCGCACCCGGCAGTGGGTGACCGGCCAGGCCCGGCGGTGGGTGACCGGCCAGGTCTGGCGGTGGGTGAGCAGCCAGGGGCCACCATGCCAGGCTGATATCAATACACAGGGCGGTCACCCATCACCCACACCCGGTGGTCACGCACCGCCAGCAACCGGCAGTCACCCACCACCCGCACCAAGTGGTCATCCACCGCCTGCACCCGGCGGTCACGCACCGCCTGCAACCGGCGTTCACCCACCGCCCGCACCCGGCGGTCACCCACCGCCCGCAACTGGTGGTCACCCACTGCCCACACCTGACAGTCACGCACCGCCTGCAACCGGCGGTCACCCACTGCCTGCACCCGGCAGGTCACCCACTGCCCGCAACTGGCAGTGGGTGACCGTCCAGGCCCAGCGGTGGGTGACCGGCCAGGGCCAACCATGCCAGGCTGATATCAATACACAGAGCAGTCACCCACTGCCCGCAACCGGCGGTGGGTGACCGGCCAGGCCCGGCGGTCTGCAGTAGGTGCTGCTATGTGACTGTAAGGGGGATACCAACTGGCATTTCAACTTGTACATTCAAATGTATGTGTTAGCCTGCCCCGCCCATGCGGAATGCGTACTCCGCCATTGCGATGCCAGTGAGTGATGATTTTCAAAATATGCACCGTCGCGGTAGTGCGCACATGCGGTTTGCGGGGTGTGACCATGATGGTCCTTGACCAGGCAGCAAATGTTATGCACTATTGCAGTATCAAGGATCATCTTATGTGTTGGGGGTAGGCGTACCCGGATGGCGTGTGTACACACACTGCATGTCTCCGCACACATGTAATGTTCATAGTTGTACATGTCTGTCAGGATATGTCCGGAATGCGTCAGGAATCATTATGTAATGTCAATGGCCCGTATACACGTGTCTCATTTATGTCCATTGCTTACATGTGTGGCCATACTATTGACCTTGCCAGTGGTGAACATAGGCCAGTGATGTGAGCCCAAGTTGCGTCAGATGTGCATGGCTATGTGTGGACGTCTTGGTTTTGAGGTCACACGTTTCTATTTGTACACATCTACACAGTACATCAAGGCTGTGTACCCACATTCTGAAGCTGTCGTGAGTGTGTGGTTTGTGTGTGCAAGTAGCATTGATAGGGGTATACATGCATACTGTGTATGCGTATGTGTGTCGCCTGTTGTATGCCCAAGCCTGTCATGTGAGGATGCAGAGAATTGTAGGTGGGGTCATGGGTGCATGGTGACAAGGAGGGTATGGTCCATGTTCGCGTTGTGTGTGCACGTCCATGTGTGTCTGTGGGGACGCTTGTCCACACTTGGGCACTCAGTCATGTTATGTTGGCTGTTCTTTCAACATGTGTGCACATAACATCGGACATGTTTGCACACAGGATGTTGTTTGTGGGTGTACATTGTGTGTGTAGTCAGCTGTAGTGCCTTATATTTCGGTCACGTCACACATACAATCAGTGTCTGCAACATGTACAATTTGTATTGTGTTGGTCAAAATATGATAGTGTAGCACAGATGTACGTTGTTGGTGAATTGACATCTGCTCCCATCTACTCCCACACAGGAGGGCTCCAAATGTACACAGTTGGTCTTGCCGGGGGGGTATCCCAATCCATGTTCAGCATGGTACTGCGGCATGTGCTGGATGCCATGATGCGTTACAAGGATGATTACATCCATTTCCCACGTCCGGCAGAGCTGGCTGCAGTGAAAGGTGACTTCTATGCCCTGGGCCGGATCCCACACGTAGTGGGTGCCATTGATGGGACACATATTGGTCTGATTCCACCCGAGGCACGTGAAGCCGTCTATCGCAATAGGAAGCACTACTATTCTATAAATGTGCAAGTGGTGTGCCTGGCTGACAACATCATCTCCCATGTGTGTGCAAGATTTTCTGGGTCCGCACATTACTCCCACATCCTGCGGAGCAGCATTGTCCCCCAACTGATGGCTACTAATTTGCGTCAAGAACGTGCGTGGCTTGTAGGTGAGTGTGCTCTGATGACTACCGTGTTGTATGTGTGCCATGCTGTTCCCACCAATCCTGGTAATGATGTATGTGTCTGTCATCACCCCACCTAGGCGACTCTGCGTACCCAAACTGACTGTGGCTGCAGAGCCCCCTACGGAATCCGACTACCCCAGGAGAAATGCACTATAATGAGGCCCATGGGAGGACACGTCGGGTGGTGGAACGTACATTTGGACTGCTGAAGTCTAGGTTTCGCTGCCTGGATAGAACCGGAGGGGCCCTACAATACTCACCAGGAAAAGTATGCAAAATTGTGATTGCCTGCTGCATGCTCCACAACCTGGCCTTACGCAATAATATTGCACTAGTCATGGACCCTGCAGACCAACAGGTTGCTCCGCCTCCCATACCACCCATGTCCAGTGATGAGGAGAGTGGGGAGGAAGAAGGTGGGGACCAGAGGCGTCAGCTCATTGCTCGCTACTTTCCTTGAATGTGAGTAACTACCTCTTGTGCTGGTGTTCAAAGCATGATGTACTTTTGCTGGTGATGTGTGGATGTGATGTGTGGATGCTGCCTGTTCTGGTATGTTCTGTTCGCAAATGGGTGTGGGAGATGGTGTACATCCAATGCTCCCTGATGTGTGTCCTGTGATCCACTTAATTAGTGATGAGTGTGGTTTGTGGGATGTCGCTGTACGGCGTGGTGTGATGGGTGTGATTCAGTTTCCTGACATGTGCTTGTTGTTCTCTCATTATCCCTAGGTCACTCCCACAGAATCATGATTCTCAACAACATTGATACCTGCACCTGGTAATGATTGAAACATGAAGGTCACACAGCATTGAGTGTTTACCTGGTGTTTATTTACAGGGTGTGGATTACTGTTTTTGCATATTTACAAATCGGTGTTGGGGGGGAGTGAGAGTTGAAGGTCATGTCAGATGAAAACACAGTGGGGACACCATATTGTGTGATGTACACCTAGTCCAACAGACGTGTGCCAATGTTTGGCATTGTGGGGCAAGATAGTTCGCAGAGTGAATGCCAGGCTCAAGAAAGGGTGAAGTCAGTGGCGGCCCCTCTTTGAGCGGGTGGATGGTGCATTGCCACTGCTCTCAGCTGGATCCAGCCTCGGATGGCCCCTTCGTCTTGGAGCCAGAGCGGTGCCAGCTGTGGGGGCAGGTTTTTCTGGGACCACCTCCCTGTCAGTGGCCTCAGGTAATGGTGGCGGTGGGGTTGGTGCCCTGTCCCGGTGGCCACTTGGGGAGGGGGAGGTGGTGTTGGTGCCCTGTCCCGCTGACCAATTGGGGGAGGTGGAGGAGGTGTGGCGCGGGATAACCACTCCCTCCAAACAGCTGTCTGCTGCCCCATGAGGTCATGTGAAACATGGCGTAGGCCATATCGTATATAATGAAGTATGGATCCAATACACCAGGAAAGATGGTGTTTTAAAATGGCCCCAATATGGTAGTTTTGACACGGAGATTTTGGATAATCTGGAGGTTAAACTTTTTAAGAAGAAAGCCCGGCCGGCAATGTTTGACTCTTTTCGCATATGGCGCAAAGAAGCCAAACAGAGAGAAATGAAATTAGCAAAGAAAAATAAACGAGAACGAGGTATGTCAATGGTACAAGCTGCTGTTGCGTTTAGGGATAATGAGGAAGAGCAAGAAAGCGAACAGATGCTTAGGGTGAAGAAGTAAGCGGTAGATAGATGCTACCCAGTTTTGCCGCGTAAAGAACAGGAAGAAAAGAAAGATCTTGAGAAAGATCCTTTAATGTTGCATCTCTTGAGTTCGCCACCCCCTTATGCACAAAATGCTACGGCACCACCGCCACCAGTTGTGGTTGTACAACCCCCAGTTGTTGTGCCACCTGCGATTCCACCACAGCCAGCTCCTTTTCCATTGGCTACTGTTCCTTTGGCGCAGACTCCTCAGGGGCCGCCACCTTTGCCTCCTTCTTCGTCTGCTACTCCTACACCTGTTCTTAATGTTCCCTCCATTCCGACTTTGAATTCTTCTGCTATTGTTCCGTCTTCCCTTATTCTTTCACCTTCTCCTTCTGCTAGACAACGAATGACTACTGCAGTTACTGGTTTCTTTTCTCCTTTATTGGGACAATTGGGTATGTCCCCTGTTACTGAGCGTAGACAGTCACGTAATCAGTTGCCGAATATGAATGAGCGTACGATTTTGGACCATATGGCGCGTAATGGATTATGTACGATAGGCAGTATGATCTTGAGGGTGTTAAGCATGTTTTCCTTCAATGGGAAGCACCGAAGCAACGGTACGTTTTCGATACAATGTGTGCTTTTCTTGTTGAAAAATGGGATGAGGAAGTAGGGCAAGCTCCTAACGAATTGTATAGCATACGTTCCGAATTTGCGAAAGGAACTATTGTGAGTCCATCTGATGTTGGGAAAGCGGTAGCGAGGTTGTTGTCATTTAGGAGTGAGTCTCCTTCTCGACAATTGTTTGGGCCTGATTCTTCAGTTGGGAGAAAGGCACGACAATATCCGATGAGAGAGGTTCCTCTGGTGTGGAAGGAAGAAGTGCCTGCTGGTGCAGGTAATAATCCGCCAGCTGTACTGGCTCATTTTTAGCGTGTCTGGGTGCATTTTCCATGGAAACGTGCTGAAGTTTTAGCTATTAAGCAGTCTTTGCCTGATCCACGCAAAAATCCAGCAAGGTACTATAAAGAGTTGACTCAAACTGTGGGTTCATGTATTATGAATTTGGCGGACATCGACATGTTGTTTGGCAATGTTGTTCCACAACCTATCTGGAGTAAGATTCGTCATACGGATCATGCGGTTGAATTGGGTGATACATGGGTTAATCTTAGAGATGCCGACAATAGACAAGTAGGCGGTGCTAAACCTGAGGATTTGATTACTGAACTTCCTGATAAAATTATTACGTATATGAAGACTTTAATGCCCGAATTGTGTGTCAATTGGGACAAGTTGTCTGCATGTAAGCAGAAGAAAGAAGAAACGGTGTCTGACTTTTTCACGAGGTTCGAAGAGACCTTTGTAGATCATAGTGGTCAGGATATGGCTACCGAGGGTGGCCAGAGATTGTTCGTTGACAAATTTTTACATAATTTGCTTCCTGAATTGTGCAATAAGTTGAAGGATTCTGAGAGTGCTTGGGCTGTTTCCACGTCAGCACAAATTTTGGGTACTGCCCAGTACTATGAAAATAGGCGCAAAGATGAGTTAGAGAAAGTGGATAAGAAGACTAAGGAATTGAAGACTAAAGTTCTTCTACAGCAAGCTTATCCACTCCGTACTAATAATCAGCGCGATTATCAGCAACCTCAGCAGTATTCGAGAAACTCGCAAGGAAACGAGTTTTCTCAACAGCGTTTTCCGTATGGGCCTAATCAGTGTGCATATTGCAAAGAAGAAGGCCATTACAAGAATAGTTGTCCGGTTCTGTTACAGTGCACGAATGGTGCTTCTGGTGTTAGAGGTAGAGGTGCTCAACAAGCGCCTAGAGGTAGAGGTCGCGGACAGAATGTACGTCCTTTGCCTCCGCAGAACTCGATGAATAGTTTTGATCAACAGCAGAGTTCGTCTGGTAGGACAGCACAGTACTATGTGGATGATTACTATGTTGAAGGTGACAAAGCAAATGGTAATGATTGTTAGGACAGCCATGGACAAAGAGAGGGAGTTGTTTCAGTTCCAGTAGATCAGAGTGGACCCTATGTTGAGGTGATTGCATCAGGTGTGTCAGAACCTTTTCTGTTGGATACTGGTGCTACAAAGAGTTCTATTATGCATTCTAAACTCCCTGGCGCACCTTTGTCTGGCTTTGATAATGTTTCTATAGGTTTTTCTGGCACCCCGTTACAAATCCGATTTCTGCTCCATTGTCTCTTTCTGTTGGTCCTCGAAAGTTCGAAGCACCCCTTCTTTTGACTACAGGTTGTAATGAGAATTTGTTGGGATTGGATTTGTTGAAGAGATTGTATGCGACATTGTATTGTTCTCCATCAGGAGTACATCTTACTTTGGGTAAGAGAGTGATCTCTCCGATGTACGTGTCGAAAGATAGTCTTCCAATTGCCTCTCTTACCAGATTCATTGTGGGCAACTGGTCCAAATGATGTGGGCCTATTGGACATTCCCCCATATGTCGTGACACTGAAGGCGAATGCTAAGTTACTGCGCATTCCACAATATCGTATCTCAAGTGATGGTGAGCGTGCACTTTTGGCGATTATTTATGATCTGATCGAAAAGGGTGTCATTGAGGAAACGAGAGGTAATGTATGCAATAGTCCTGTTTTGTCTGTTCTGAAGAGAACTGATCCTTCACAGCCTCCTGTTTATAGGTTTGTCATCGATCTTCGCGAAGTGAACAAGATTGTTGTTCCACAATTTCCTTTTGTGCCTGATATTACGGCCTTGTTGACTTTGATTCCGGCTACAGCTACGTGGTTGAAGACTTGAAGAATGCTTTCTTCAGTATCCCGATTGCCATAGAGAGTAGGGATATTTTGGGATTCTCGTTAGGAGGTCACAGTTTTCGCTTTAAACGCGCTCCTCAAGGCTATTGTGAGAGTCCATCGATCTATAGCCAAGCTTTGAAGACACAACTTGATCTGTTAGTTTTACCTGATGGTGCAGCCCTTATTCAATACGTCGATGATTTGCTAGTTGCCGCTGATACTGAAGAGATTTGTAGGGAAGCCACTTTGTTGTTACTACGCCACCTGTCTGATTGTCATCACAAAGTTTCTCTCTCCAAGTTGCAATTTTGCCGACAAGAAGTAACCTACTTAGGTCACCTCTTATCGAAGGAGGGAAGGAAACTGACCCCAGAAAGAATTCAAGCTATTGCGAAAATGAGTGTGCCTACCACACTGAGAGAAGTATGCGCGTTTTTGGGTATTACGTCGTACTGTAGACAGTGGATTCCTAATTTTTCTTTGTTAGCGAAGCCTTTGATAACTCTTACTGTTAAGGATACTCCAAATCCTATTCCTTGGACTGACAAATGTCAAACAAGCTTTTCTGAATTACGCAATGCATTGTGTTCGGCTCCTGTGTTGGGTACTACCGACTACAGTAAGCCTTTCACATTGTATGTCCACGAGAGAGAGGGATGTGCATTGTCAGTTTTGACTCAGCAGTTTGGCGATAAGCAACGTCCATGTGCGTACTTTTCATCGACTTTAGATCCGGTAGCTAGAGCGTTGCCGAGTTGCTTGAGAGCTACGGCGGCAGCGGCTGTTTCAATTCGACAATCTGCTGGTTTGGTTATGGATAACACGTTAGTGGTAATGGTTCCACATGCAGTGGATACCTTGTTGAACCGTACGAAGACACAGCACCTAACTAGTGCTCGGTTGTCGGGTAACGAATTGACGTTGTTAGCGAGTCATGTGCATATTAAACGATGCAACACGTTGAATCCAGCCACGTTGTTGCTGATTTCAGTTGAGACAGATGATGATAGTGAAGAACAGCATGACTGTTTTCTGAGAACTGAAGAAGAAACGAAAGGGAGAATAGACCTTAGGGACACACCTCTTCCTGAATGTGATGGTACTTTGTGGGTTGATGGTTCGTGCTTTAAGTTGCCGAATGGTGATACGACTGCAGCATATGCTGTTATGACTTTGCATACGATTGTTGAAACTGCACGTATCCCACATAATTCAGCACAAGCAGCAGAATTGATTGCACTTACGAGAGCTTACGTGTTTTTGAAAGGAATGAGAGTGACCATATATACCGACAGCCAATATGCCTTTGGCGTGGCTCATAGCTTTGGACGTTTGTGGCGTGAACGTGAATTTTTAACTTCGCATGGGACGAAGATCCAGCATGGACAGTTGGTGAATGAACTTCTTGAATCTCTTACTTTGCTGTTACAAGTTGCGATTGTGAAATGCAGTGCACACAAAAAGGTTACTGATGATGTTGGTCGTGGAAATGCCTTTGCTGATGAAATCACAAAAGAAACAGCAAAAGATGTAATGAATCGAATGTATGTTGCGGGCCTTGCAAGATGGGTTGGTGCAGTTGGAATGTGTGACGATACGATTGAGAGTGTGAAATCCATTCAAGCTGAAGCTACAGAGAAAGAGTTGAATGAATGGAGAGAAAGTAAGGGTAGATTGGATTCGAATGGTTGTTGGACTGATTTGTCAGAGCATCAGAGATGGTTGTTGCCTAATGCGTATGTGCTTCCGGTTGTGACAATGGCTCATGGAATGGCACATATTAGCGTGAAAGGGATTTGCAAGTTGTTGGCTCCGGTTTGGCAGAACGCGGGAATTCCAAAATGTGCAGAGAACTTGGTGAAGAACTGTATGGTGTGTCTGAAATACAATCCTGGTAGGGGAACCCCAACTCCAGCTGGTCATTTTGCGCCTCCAACGTATCCGTTCGAGGTTTTGCAGCTAAATTTCATCCACATGGAAAGGTGCAACAATCTGAAATACGTACTCATTGTTGTTTGTGCCTTTTCGAGATGGGTAGAAGCATATCCCTTAAAAGACAACACTGCCATATCCACAGCTAAAGCCCTTGTCAAAGAATTCTTCCCTAGGTTTGGAATGCCGAGAATGGTCTGGAGTGATAATGGGAGTGAATTTGTGGGTCGAGTGATGAAGAAAGTATGTGAGGGGCTAGGTATCCATCAATAATTTGATGCTGCAAATCACCCCCAATCAGCTGGACTAGTAGAGTGCTATAATGGCACACTAAAACTGAAATTGGCCAAGATCTAAGCGAGTTCTGGTCTTAAATGGCCTGACGCTCTGCCTTTGACACTCCTATCAACGAGAATGACTGTGCATTCACGAGTGGGACTTAGTCCCTATGAAATTGTGTTCGGCCGTTCGGCCAACATATGGGGAGTGCCAAGGCCGACAAAATTCAGCGAGATCGAATACCCTGTACTGCTTGATTATTTGTATGAATTGACGCTAAATTGCGTGTTTTACACCAACAGGTTCACGATACCCTGCCTCAGGTCTCTGAAGCTCCAGGATATCCTATCGATCCTGGATCATGGGTGCTGATTAAGAACTTCCAACGGACAAAGAATGACCAGCCCCGTTGGACCGGCACCCACCTCGTCCTTCTCTCAACAAGATCAGCTGTTCGAGTAGAAGGGAAAAAGCACTGGATCCACGGCGTACACTGCAAGAGGGTCCCTTTGCCTCTACCGTACGACCGGTGGGTCCAGGAGGGGATCGCTGACCCTGAAACTGAGACTGTGCCTCGTTTTCTGCCTTTTAGCGATACACGTGTAAAAGGAACAATTTCTGAACAAGAAAGCGACAATATCTTACAAGAAGCTGTGCCACCGTCAATTCGATTAAACACTACAGAGCCTGAACTCTTGTTTCAGAACCAGACAGTACCTGGAAAAAGCGGTTATAATTTGAGGCCGAGAACTATGGACAAATAAAAATTCTTTTTTTCCTATTTTTGAAAGTGCAGCTCTCTCATCTGAGAAACTTTCTCATTTTTGTTTTTTGAACGGCCATCCGGTTCAGCTGCTAGGGTCGCGGTTGCCCAAGTCTTTGGAGTGCAGCTGAAGACGTTAGGTCAGAGGTCTTCAAACTTTTTGATGCCCAGACCCCCTTGTAAAACCTTTTTAGGGGTAAGGACCCCCTTCCAACAAAAGTTTCTAGAAACTGGTACTTCTCATCATCATCTTTTGACAACCATAAATGCGCCTGTTAGACCTAATCACATCCATACCCACACTTTCACACATCCATCCATCCTTCTATCCATCCATCCATCTTCATCCATCCACCCTTTCATCTTTCCATCCATACATCCATCCTTTACCCATCCACCCTTCCATCATCCACCCATAATTCATCCACCCACCTTTTCACACATCCATCCATCATTCATCCATGCAACCTTTTATCCATCCATACATCCATCCACCCTTTCATCCTCCCATCCATACATCAATCCTTCATCCATCCACCCTTTCATCCATACATCCATCCACCCACCCTTTCATCCATACATCCACCATTCATCCCCCCACCTTTTCACACATCTATCCATGCATTATTCATCCATGCAACCTTTTATCCATCCATACATCCGTCCACCTATTTATCCTTCCACCCTTTCATCCATCCATCCATCCATCCTTCATCCGTCCACCCTTTCATCCTTACATCCATACATCTATCCTTCATCCATCTATCCTTCACCCATCCACCCTTCACCCCTTCACCCATCTACCCTTTCATCCTTACATCCATACATCCATCCTTCATCCATACACCCTTTCATCCTTCCATCCATCCTTTACCCATCCACCCTTCCATCCATCCACCCATCAATTATCCACCCACCTTTTCACACATCCATACATCATTCATTCATGCAACCTTTTATCCATCCATACATCCATCCACCCTTTCATCCTCCCATCCATACACCTACCCATCATCCATCCACCCTTTCTTCCATCCACCCACCCACCCTTTCATCCATCCATCCACCCATCATTCATCCCCCACCTTTTCACACATCCATCCATGCATCATTCATCTATGCAACCTTTTATCCATCCATACATCCATCCTTCATCCAACCACCCTTTCATCCATTCATCCACCCATCATTCATCCCCCCACCTTTTCACACATCCATCCATGCATCATTCATCCATGCAACCTTTTATCCATCCATACTTCCATCCTTCATTCCATCCACCCTTTCATCCTTCCATCCATCCATCCTTTATCCGTCCACCCTTCCATCCATCATCCCCCATCTTTTCACACATCCATCATTCATCCATGCAACCTTTTATTCATCCTTCCATTCATCCACCCTTTCATCCTTCCATTCATCCACCCTTTCATCCATTCATCCACCCTTTCATCCATCCATTCATCATTCATCCACCCACCTTTTCACACATCCATTAATCCTTCATCCTTACATCCATCCATCCACCCATCATTCATCCACCCACCTTTTCTGTGCCTCTCTCATGTGGTGGGGGTGAGGGTAGGGGGTTAGTATCTCTCTGCGTCTTCTTCCTTCTTTCCCGATCATGGGAGGGCATCTCTGTGCCTCCATGCTGGGGGCAGGGGACGTGTCACGGGACCCACAGCTCCAGGCGCGCAATATCCATTGACCTTAAAGGGCTACACTACAGACTGCTCCCCCATCCCCCCTCCGCCCCCCCACTTCCCCTCCTCCCCAGCCATGAGCGGATTTTGCGGATTGGCAATCCGCGAATTTGCGGATTTGCGAACTCGCAATCCGCAAAATCCGCGAATTCCCGCGAATTTGCGGATTTTTTTTTTTTTTTGTGTTCGCCCGTGTTTCTGCCAGTTCGCGAGGGTTTTTACAATTTCGCAATTTGCGAACTTACCTGTCGGGTCGCAAGTTTTGCGAACTTGTTGTTTCTACGTGTCCAACCTGTTTGGGACACTCTTCTTCATCACTGCCACTCTCTGTCACCACTGCCACTCTCTGACTACTCATGCCACCCTCTGGCCCACCCATGCCACCCTCTGTTTCATCACCACACCCTCTGGTTGTCCAGTGTACATTATTTTCGGCAAAGCAAAGCACACCTTCCCTGCCTCAAGTGACCTGAATTAATTTGGGGCTGATTAATGTGTCACAGAATATTTTTTTAGCTGGCACCTGCTTCCTTAGTGCGCCCTGATTAGTGATCTTTTGCACTTGCTAAGTGCTTTCATTGTTGCAAAATTAGTTACAACACCTGCCCTGCCCCAACTGACAATAATGAATTAGGGGCTGATTAATGGATTTTAACTTCCAGCCTGGCTCCTGCTTGTCTCCCTTAGCTGTAATTCATGACCTTTGTGGCATATGTGTAACTATTCTGAGGTTCAGAGCAGGGTCACATAATAGTTTCAACTGGCAACTGAACTCTGGAGGGGCCCCTCAGGAAGCACTACAGGAAATGGCTACTAATGATGTGCCTGAACTTTTGAACCTGGTAAGTAGTTACTTTCAGTTTTGCTTAGATCATATTTCTGCAATTTCGCACTTATTCGCGGGGCGCGAACTCACGCGAACAGTGCGAGCAGTGCGAGCAAAATCCGCTGCTCGCGGATTTGCGGATTTTGCAGGAAATTCGCAAATCTCGCGGATTGCGGATTTCCCGAAAATCCGCAAAATCCGCGAGCGGAACGGATTTTCCGCCCATGCCTACTCCTCCCCCAGCTCGAAACGGCTTCAGGGACACACACACACAGCCACACCTGCGTACTTGACAGGTCTTTAAAAGACCTTTTACTTGTTAATGAGGCTTTGATGTTTTTCACACCTCGGTGTGAATTAGGCCGCCACCGTGAACACCCTCGATCAGCCCAAGCCAGGAACTGCACTCTGAGAGAATCTGCGACCCCCTTCCAAGGACTCCATGACCCCCTGGGGGTCGCGCGGCTCGCGCCCCACAGATTGAAGACCTCTGCGTTAGGTCGACAGTTCTGGTCGGTCTAAGGGAGTTGCCCTGGACTGACAGAAGCATTCCTTAGCATAGAACACCCTACCGCCGCGGGCAGCAATTTAGAGAGGATGGAGTTTTTCAAGATGGAGAGACCTTCCAAACAGATGAACTTTAAAGCCAGAATGTGTATATTGATGACAAAGAAACGATTTTTGATATTATGCATGTTCATGTTGCTTAGTGTAATGACGTTTTTAATAGGATATGTTTTATTCTCTTTTCAAGTGAGCTTTGCACCCACTACACAGCCCATACCTCCTTCTACTGCTTCCTCGCATTCTTTTCACCCTCTGCCAGAGCATGAGTCCGCTAGGAGATTAGAGTTTATCAATAACTCATTCATCCAGCTTTTACACCAACACCAATTAGTAATGAACACAACTAATTGTTGGGTGTGTGGTCTTTTGCCACATACAACAGATAAGGGTATCCCATACTTGGTCTTACCATTTAGCTACAATGGTTCTTTGTGGGCGTTTCAGATGATGTTCACACATGCCATCGAACCATATCCCCCACGTTCCACGAGAAGTAACTCGAGCAACAAGGCATTGGTAGTGGGAATCAATAATATGAGAAGAAACATTGATTTGTATAGAACGATTCCCAGAGATGAGTTGCAAGCTTACGATAGATGGAATGTAACAAGATATGGAGTTACTCTGAGTGAGAACAAGCGAGCAAAGAGATCCTCCCCGATATGGATTGTACCCCATCAGGGTCACCTATGTCTGCAAGGTAATGGCAAGAATCCCAGAGCTCAGCTAGGGAAAAGTGTCTGCACTGAAACATATGTTTTTTCCTCTCAGACTTCCCCTCCGTTTCTAGCAGCTAAGGGTACCTATTTCATCTGCTATGATAGAGCCTATACATGGCTGCCCCCTGACTTCTCGGACACATGTTTTGTTTCGTTCCTGTTGCTTCCCACCTACACGGCCGCGGCAGATTACCACAAGACAAGGATAGTTAGAGGTGTCATCAGTAAAGAAGACACTGCAGGACAAGAATTTGGAGATTTCGTAAAGGGTTTTCTGCCGATTTGGAGGGCCTATGGTGAACAGCAGGAACATAAGGCAATTGACAAGGGTGGTTGAATCTACTGTGATTGAAACCGCCGCTGCCCTTAGTAATTTGACGGCTGAGCTCCAGTCGGATCGCCTTATGACTCTTCAGAATAGGGTCGCATTCGACGTCTTACTTGCAGACCAAGGTGGGGTATGTAAAGTGATCCAATCCAGTTGCTGTATTTTCATCCCAGATAAAGCTCCGACAGTTTACCAGGCCATTTTCAAACTACATAAGATCTCTGAATCTATTCACGTTGATAAAGGAGATTGGTCATTGATGGGGTGGTTCTGGGAACTGATATCTGCCTGGGGATGGAAGATTCTGATAGTCATTGGGATGATCTTAGCCATTCCTTTTCTGTTCTGTCTGTGTGTACAGTGTGCTCCTGCAATATGTGGCCTCTGTGCTACATCGTGTGTAAGGAAACCTGTATCAAGAAACGAGCTAAGTAATAGGATGATGCTACAGCAACATCTCGATAACTTTATGAATATAGACCTGGACTCAGATTAGCGAGAGTATAGGTTATTGCCTATGTAAGGGCAAAAGGAGGGTCTGTGGTACTGAAAATTCTGGACCCGTGTCATAAACATCGTCGTATCATGACGATTTTGGTATCAGCAGACCGAGAATGATTTGGATACTATGTACAAGCATTTTCGTCATATTCGGGTGACATATCACCCTGAAATCAGAGTTTCCGTCCTGAACCCTCGGGTTCCATTTTGTGAACGGCAGCCCTTTTGTGATTGCCCTCACCTAGGCCAAATGACTAAGCCAAAATCGAGTCTGAAGGACACGTATACCTTTGCTGACTCCTCTGTGACCTGGGCGAGCTGAGTCCACTGCCTGAAGCCAAACCTGTTCGGCCAGTTCCTTTCCCAGTGGCCGAATGAGATTAGCATTAAAGCACAACATATCATAAACCTTTCATCACACGCAAACCATGCCTAATCTTACACACACCTGTCTCCGTTTCTTTCTTTATGACTTGCTTTACGAGGAGGAGGTGCCCGTTTTTATTGGGGGTCCGTCGATATCTGATGAGAATACTGGGCCTTGCTGAGTAATTGATTGTGGGCTGAACAAACTGAAATATGGGCTTGTCATCATGACTTTGCTTTTTCTTTGTAGTGAAAATATGTGAATGGTCAACTGTAAAATAAGGAATGTTTGCCTAAAGCATAATATTTTGTATAAAAAGAGAAGGCTGGCTTTGTAAGATTGAGCAGTCTCCTGAGAACATACACCGTGTTGTACTTCTAGGATACCTGTTACTGGCTGCAGCCAATAAATACGATCTTTGACTTCACCTAGAAGACTCTGTGTTTCTGTAGTCTGAAACAGGAAGAACTTGAAGTCTTCGGGTGTGTTCCCTGGCACCGCTGGGTTCTTAAAACCCAGTACTTCAGCCCAGGCCTTCACATTTGGGTGATTGTGTGGTCCACATGCATGGATTGGAGCCTGATAGATGTGTCTTGGCAGTTGTGCAAGGCCAACCATGACAGTGTGATAGTGGTCATTGGTTTGTACTTACCAGCCTCAAGTCCCTCTTCTATTCCTTCCAGGCTCTCAGGGTGCAGTATGCCCAGCACCTTCTCCTTCCATTCGGCAAATGGTATAGGCTCCGGGGGAGTGCCGCCGCTTGTGTGGTGTGCCTGCTGGTGGTTCTTGGCCCTGATGCCTTTCACCCTTGCCTTGAGGTTGTACCACCGCCTCTGGATTTCGTGTTTGGTGCGTGACACAGTCCCTGAAGCACTCACTCTGGTCACTATCCTGTTCCACATGTTGGTTTTGGTTGCCAAGGTGGTCAGCTGGACTAGGTTACCGAACAGATGTGGTTTGACACGGATGATTTCATCCACCATGACCTTCAACTCAGTGTCTGTGAACTTGGGGTTTTTCTTGGGTGCCATGGTGTGTGATGTGGAAGGTGTGGGTGGGGTGTGCAGGTGTGTGGTATGTAGGGATGGTGTTGTGGGGGTTTGTGTGGTGGGTTTGTTGGTGTGCAGGTTGTATGTGTGTTTGTGTGTGTCTGCTGTTTGTGCTATTCTGCCTCTTTCTTCCAGCTGTGCTGTGATGCAAAGGATTGTGGTAATGGGAGGGATTCCTTTTATACTCTGTGTAGTTGTTGTGTCCCAATGGTTGTTGCCAGTCAGGTGTTCTGTGGGTGTGGTGACTTGGGTGCTCTTGTTTGTGCTAGGGGGGGTATCCTTGGGGCATGTAGTTGTTGGGGGTGGGTGTTTCAGGTAGATGGGTGTCCTGTTTTGTGTGCTTTCTATTTCCTTCTGTCTGCCATTTTTTAATCGGTTTGACGGCAGGGGTGATGTTCGTTTGGTCCTCCCGCAGTCATGCTCCGTTTGTCGATGATTCCGCGGCGGTCGTGGGAGCTGGTGAGTTCCGTTGGGATGGCGGGGTTATCCTAATCGTGCGTCCGGACCCTCCGCAGGTCGTGCGGCGGTTGGGCCTGTTTCCGCAGTGAATGCGTCCGCGGCGGAGGGACTTTCTGTGGTACCGTCCACTTGCGGCGGTCTTTCTTGTGATCCGTCCGCCGCAGTCGGTGTTTAATGTGATCCGTCCACCGCGGTCGTGTTTGCTGTCAGTGATATCCTAATCTCTACCGCGGATTATCCGTAGAGCGGTCGGGAGTATTTTTCCGCGACCATGGCAGAAGGAACAAGTTTCCGTCCACTATCCTAATGACCCCCATAGTTGGTCCTATGATTACACCAAGTTCCCTTACTAAGGGGACCGGTCAGGCAACCTAAGCAAGTGCGGTAAGCCGGGGGGCCCACAGATCAATGTATTGGCTTCATAAGACCCGCAGACAGCTTATTGGTGAGATGAGGACAAAAAAAAAAACTAACGAAAGTGATGCCAGGCCTGGATCAGATATCTTCCCAAGGTATTCTTGTATTTAGATTTCTGGTAAAGGGAGATGCTGAACTGGGAGAGTCAACAGAAACCTCAAGGTCAGTGATGGATAAAATGTTAACCCACAAATCCATCTTTTTAATTTGGCGCATAAAAACCCTAGACCAAAAAACTATCTTAAATCCTCCACTGAGGAGGAAAGAACAAAACATCAACACGAGTTGAGATTGTTATGTAGTTCTTTATTGTCCAAGTGCACAACTGATATCGATGGAAGAAATGGCAAAACAAAACATGAAACAATATGTAGCTAATGGAAGGAGGACGTAATAACACGAATTAAAATGATGACAACTAAAAGTGTGGTGGTGTGGGCCCTAGGCCCACATGCTGCACAAATGACCAAGCTGACACATAGTGTGTGGTACTGGAACTGGCCACAAGCACTTGCACCCGGGCCCTTTTATTGGCGGGGCCATGTCACTCGTTACACCCGTGATGGATGCGTGTGGGGGTGCAAGTGTGTCCAACCCTCAAGCAAGTGGCTGGGAGTACAGCTTCCTGCCAGACACTTGAACGTGTCCCGAAGGACACTACAGAATGACCCTGCTTTGAAGAATGGTTTTGTGTATCAGCAGTGCATGTTGATAGCCCCGTTAAGACGGCATATAGCCGGCTCCAAGGTGCATGGTAGAGAGGGAGACACCTTATGAAGCAAACCGGTGACTATAGACAAGAACTAAGCAATGTGCACAATTACAAACTGGAATAGAGCTAAATTAAAACAAAAATAAGAGGACCTTGACAAGGTCTTCTTCATCAAAAAGCACAATATTTTCTGCTTCGAAGAGACGTGGTCCGGGGATGAAATTCCACTGGTGACATCATAACCCAGCATGTCCCAGAAGGGAAGGCCAAAAGGCGACCTACTGACCTGGGTTTTAGTCTCTCTTGGCCGTGTGGCTGTGTGGCTATGCGCTTCTGCGCTGCACTCGAACTGCTGACTGGCCGTAGGTATCAGCGCAGCACTGTTGTCAGTTCCTCCCCTCACTATCTTTCCTCCTCCGTTGGGGCCCTAGTGAGCAGATGCCTCCAATTGTCTGCACAATACTGGTGACTACGATTACTCATTGGTGCTAAGAAAAGCTGAGGTGTGGGAGAATCTCCTGATTAATAATTTTACTAGGCATATGTGTGGGACAACAATTAGAATAACAAGGACTTTCCATCTGGCATGCGAACATTTCCCTGATTCTTGCCCTGATTCCCTAAATCCAAAATGCCAACTGTCTGAAAGTTGTATCTAAAGCCTTGCAGTGATAAATGTCCGTCTAGCTCACATGGGAGGTAATTGTGATAGCCACTAAAAGGTTTACTAATATAGAATTTGAGTTTTTTTTATTGTTATCAATCCAATGACAGTTATTGACAAACTCTAAACCGACTCTTACGTACATAGTCATGAATTTACTGAAACCAAGGGCTGTTCTAACGCCTTTTTTAGAGGATGGGAAGATTTGACGGGGTTTGGTCATAAGTACAATAGTTTTCCTTGCGAAGAAAAAAAATAGGAAACAACTGTGCATTTGCACAAAGGGCTAAAGCATCCCTGCGCGTTCGAGCCTCCAATAAGTAGATTCAATACAGGGGAAATTGGAAGGATCCTATGTAAAATGTCACATGACTACACCAGTAGTATGCATGGATGCCTGCATCGCACATCTGTGGAGGTGAAAATCACTGCATGTACATCAGTGCTTTTTAGAGAATACGCCCAAAGTATCTGAAATCAGAAATGACAGCCTTGTGAATATCGTAAACCAGGCAGAAAAGTCAGACTGTCTTAAGGAGGGATACAAATATTTTGGAAAGCACGGCCATCTGCTCTGTTTTTTGTGCTGAAATTCAGCTTGGACTTTCGCAAGACAAATGTTTACACTGCGATAATTTTTGGCACAATATATTTCTCGATATTCTCTTAGTGAGGGCAAATGGGATGCAGTGACCTGTTCTTGAAAAGTGATGTAAGAATAAAGAGTGTGCTTTGTTCCGGAATCAATCAAGGGCTTTGTAGACTCTTGCCATAAAAACACTTTCTCTGGATAAAGCCTGTTCTGTGTTTACAGCTGCCGCGAAGGTCGTTGGCCTAGAGCAACTTTTAGCAATAAAATAATTAATTGTTTAATCACATGGGAGTGAGCCATGCATCCCAATTCTAAATATAACTTTATTTTGATGTGTGAAGTATCGCGTGGCAACGGTCTGAGGGCAAAGACGGTTCCTCTTGCTAAAGTATTCTCCTAGTTAGACTCAAACACATGTCTGTAGAAGACTTCCCATGATTCACTCTTTTGAGGTATAACTGTATTATTACTATTACCACCATCACTATTATTGTTTAATGTAGATTTGTAAACTCCAACATGTGAACCTAACCTCCCGGTTGCCTTCTAGCTAAGTGTATGTAATGTAAATATCAACATGTACACACAGTAATATCACAACAACAAACAATAGGTATTATAATAATAGGAATTCTACTGCCAGCATTAATAATATTAATGTTCGGCATGTTACGATTACTAAATCGCTACTAATAAATAATAATAATCATCATCATTTTCATTATCATCATCTTGGTAAGCTTGGTATGGGTATTATTTTTAGTAGGAGTAATGGAAACAATATTGCTGTTTTTATTATATTTATTTTTGTTTTAATTTATATTACTGTTGTTATAATTTCATTTATAAATATTTTTTCCCAAATCCCACCTCACTAGTTCTGGATAGTAACATTTCAACACAACAATCAGGAACCGTTCAAGGACTAACTGAAGTCAGTGCTTAATGTGAGGCAGTGGTTTCTGGCGCTGGGGACCAGCAGATAACTGTCAACACTGGCACTTATGACAGTCTGATACAAAAGGGGATGATGGACGGAGCGTTTGAGCAAATCAAACACTCACCCCCAGTCAACTGATCTGGGTTTAATCCATTACCATTCTTATGACAGTCTGCCACTGGTGCTGCTGTTTATGTCATTAAAGGATGAGCACAACAACAGTTGTTTTTAAATTCAATATATATTAAAATGATTAATACCCTGCTGCTGCATGTGCCAATCTGTGGTATTTTATATTGTGAGATTACTGAATAAAAACAAGTTGGAAAAGAAATGACAATACCTGCCACCCAAGCCATTTCTATAGCTTTGGGGCCAGGAATAATCTGAACAGTCATACTTGTAAGAAGGGTGTGATAGTTGGTAGTTATGTTGGTACTGTCATTGGCAGCACTGGCAGGGGCAACGGGTGGTGCAAGCCACAGTCGCCTCTTGACACAGGCCCTTGCACTTGTGAGTTTTACAAATTAAGCACTGAGTCTTGATCAGTGGAAACAGAGAGCCAGCATACTGTTCAACCGAAAGGAAAGTATATCAACAAGTAACATGTTGTTTA
Organism: Lissotriton vulgaris; assembly: GCF_964263255.1. Classification (NCBI taxonomy): domain Eukaryota; kingdom Metazoa; phylum Chordata; class Amphibia; order Caudata; family Salamandridae; genus Lissotriton; species Lissotriton vulgaris. The sequence continues at coordinate 502,272,031 of NC_141687.1, read as the reverse complement.
AGTGTATCTTTAAGTGATAGGAAAAAATAATAGAGGGTGTTTGAGTCCATGGAGTACAGTAAGCGGAATACGAAAATTCCACTTGATATTGAATGAGCAACAGTAAGTGGGAGTGACAGAGAAAGTGGTCCATGCAAAATTTACTGAATGCATGCAAGAGGAGAAATTACTTCCATCTTGCGAGAAAAGTTAATTGTACACAAAATGATGAAAAGAAAATACTCACTTTCGTATTAAGAAAGATAGATTTCCAACACACAGCGGTGGCCGAATGAGAAGGCATGAGAAAAAAGCAATTGGAATTCAATAGGGCTCACATTTGCAAGAGTTTGAGCTATTGGACAAAGCCAGCAAAAGATGATGACCCAAACAGGCGATCCAACAGACAACCATAATCACATTTCGGACAAAAAAACTTATCGGCAAACTTGTATTAAAGTGTGAGGATGAAGAAAGAGGGTATGGCCAGACGTTGACTAAATATGAAGACAACGGAGGTCCTCAATAGTAGTAAAAAATGGCCAAGGAGAGGTAACTCTCACCTTCAACTTGTGAGGGCCTGAGCCAGGTGAGGCAGCATGTCTGCTTTCTTTTACTGTTCTACCAAGGTTTTAGGAACTGTAAGACTCCTACCAACAGCAGCGAGTGATGGATGATCTGTGCTGGCAGCAGAACAGCCAAGTGCCCCCAAAATGCATCTTTCGGCGCCCCATACATGTAACAGTAACATGAAAATTAAAAACCTCGTAATCCAAAGTGGCATTGGCTAAAAGGCCAGGACCGGTTGAGTTGTTATAGATGATTTGGAACTATGGTCCATCTAGGTGCAACCAATCATGCAGTTACTGCTGGAGACTGAAGGAAAGCGGGGGTTCGGGGAGTAATGCATGCACCTGAGTGACAGGGTTTGTGCAGGAACCCAAAATGAGGTAGTCCTGCATGATCTTGGTGGGAGGCAGTGCTATAGACACCCAACGGGAGCATGTTTCTGGAGGGTGACACAGCACCAGGAACCTTATTCTGGATACTACTGGACCTTGAAGGGAGGGTGGGGTGCAGGCATGTGAACGGAAGAAGTGTTCCAAGTGTTTGGCAAGGGGAATACTTCTAGGGGACAAAGGAAGGGAGAGCTGCCAGAGACAGGGAAAAGGGAATGTGCAAAAATCTGTATGAGGTGCTGCAGGATCTTGAATGAATTGAGAACTAGAATACAGAAATGAGGGAGTGTTCGACTGAGGGAATAATGCTATCATTTGATATGAGGAGGCACTGCATGTACCCAAAGGGGTTGGAGGCTGTGCTTAAGGAGTTTGTATAATAGAGTATGGAGGATCTGGGTAGTAAGGTGCAATGTAGGACTCTAGGAGAAAGTGGAGGGTGGTGGTGTACGGATGAATGTCTGCAGCTCTTCTCCTAAGATGTTCCATTCCACCATTTTTCCCAAGAAATGTCCCTGTATTTCTGAGTTTGTAGCTTGGGTCCAAAACTTAAATCTGGCTCCTACATAAAGTAAATATAGTGGTCTAGGGGGGCACTGCCAGTGTCTCCTCGAGATCTGGGAGATTCTAAACTGCTCTTCATAACTCTTTAGCATTTAGGGGTAGCCACTGTCACTTTGCCCCCAATCATGCTGCCAGTTTCTTGTTGCTAACATTGTCTATGGTAGTATGGCTGCAGGCCATGTAGGAAGCTTACTATCCAACCTGTGAAATTCAGAGACCCCCCTTCACCCTCACCCCGCCCAGAAGTTGCATAGTGGCTATTTCCTGCATGCTAGCACTAAACATTCGAGCTTTCCACATTGCCTCACTGCCAGTTATGCTGCTGTTGAGTCTTTGTGGATTGCCCTTGCAGGTTGGGGCACCAGGAAACAGTGATGTGTATTAATTTTGCTACGAGGTCCCAGCTTGCTGAAAGCACTGTAAATATGCAAACCATCATTTTAATATTCTATTACACACAGTATAATATAGGTTGCTGCAAAATGTGTGAAGAGATTTTTGGCCGGATGTACAAACCCTCTTAGCACTGTCGACCAAGACACAAACACCCTACGTATAAGATGAAAAGCAACTGACAAGAAATGAAGCAAAGTGCAAGTGAGTCTTTGTGGGAACCTCTACACGCTATCCCCTCCAATAAGTTTATTTGCTTTATGTGGACACCCCCAACAAGCACAATCCTCAGCTCCCTTCAATCAACATTTTTTGCAGTTTTATATAGTGCAGACTCGACTCAAAGGTATTGGAGCACTTTACGTGAGCAGCAGTTATGTTACACCAGGACAAGCTCATTTTTGGTAGGCACGGTGAGATTAAGTGATTTTCCCAGAATCACAGGATGTTGAGCCAACGCTGAGACTGAACCTGGTTCCCCAGCTCCGAAGCCGGCTGCTCTGGGCTTTACGCCACATTGCTTCTGTGATGAGAAAGCAGACCTATCACTGCACACTTGACTTGCCTGCTAAAATTAGCGTCACTGGGCCACAATTGCTGGTCATTCACATGGACAGTGGTTGTCTTACTTGTTTTTTGTCCCTGATGGTTCACACCTAAATTCACCAGAGTTTAAAAATGGAAATCAGGGAAAACTGACGTCTCTTGGCATCATTTACCTTTATGCTTGGTATCATTTACCTCTATATTTAATATAACAAAAAGTACCTTTTTGCCCAATGTGGCGGTGATGTCAGGAGTATGATTGTAGGATTCAGCATGCACCATCTGTGCAGCGCGAGTTCTTGGAAAAGATGCCGGTCACAGGGAAACCCCTCAACATACATGGTTTCCCAAATAACAAAGGCGTGCTTGTGCCATGGGGAGACTGCACAGTGAGTACTGACAGAGGAGCACTCTTGTTGGTCAGCGACTGTGAGGTGAAATGGCAGCTTCTCTCCTCTCAATTACAACAAAGCAGGCGATGCTTCTAAAACGGTACTGGGGCCGCTGTGCACAGAAGCGAAGGGGCAGGCAACGCTCTCATCTCCAGGTGCCCAGGCGCGTGCCTTTAATGCATGCTGCCTGCACACAAAGCTCACTGCTTTCACAGGAGGAATAAGTGATCATCTTTTAAATAAAAAAGATTAATAATAGTAAGCACTTTCACATTGCAGAAAAACAGTTCCAAAACTTCTGTCCGATATAATAAAAATACAAAAAAAAGCCCAATACTCCTTAAAACAAAGCCCAAAACCAAATAAACAACCTACTATTAAATCTTAAATGATGGTTGACATTGAAAATAGCTAGAAGCTTCAAAAATATAACAAACAAAGCGGAGGCATGGCGCTAGACGTACCCCCAATACAACTGTGGAATTAAGAGGAGGTGGGAGGGAGGAAAACTCTTTAAATGTAATAAGCTATGGTGCTGAAACTACACACAGGCAAACAGAAACAGAGCAGGAAACCAAGAAAAAAGTAGTCCCCCAAAGACCAGATAAAGAACTGTAGCTTGATAAGACTGAACTTAGTCCCAGCTGAATGAGAGGAACATAAAAGAAAAAGGAGGGACAAAGAGGAAGGACTGACCACTGGCAAGCAAGGATTTTTGAAGCACGCTTAGACAAATGAAAAATAAAAGCAAGCAATGGGTGGAGTTGGAACTCCATAAAGTAATTAACACAGGTCGCTAAGCAACAGCACAAGAGCTGCCTAGACTCGACCTAAAAAGGACCAAGCAGTATTGAAAGGGTCAGATCACTTACTTACATTTGTTACGCACAGTAGATACATTTCTCAAAAAATGTAAATTTGCAGCTGTAAGTTCATCTCTTTGCACAGGTTCAGATTTGTAAATATTTGAATTCACAGACAATTCTGAGGGAACTATCGGAAGCCTGAGACACTCGCAAGTTTCCATGAGTAATAGTGTAAGGTTTTGTGAATTATTATTTCTATGCATGTGACGGACTATTTGTGCATAGCTGAGCTTGTGGATATGCCTTAGTATTAGTGGCATTACAGGTTCGTATTTTCATTTTTTTCTCCACAGGAAAACATATTTTTCCGTGGATAAACCCCCTTACCTAGTCTCTGTCAATTTTGGGGGAGTCATCTTCCCATTCCCATCTTGGACAAAAATGACATCTCTTGATAGTAACACATTTCCAATTATTTTTAGCATTGGTTTATGGGTGTTCCTAAACTTTGAAGTCCATCCTTTTCTAGGAATGGCATCTCCCTAACCCTTGGAGAGGAATCACTCAGTTGTATTATTTACATGATTGTGGTGTAACAATCATCTTTTCATTTAAAAAAACAAAAAGTTTAGCTTTTTCCATTTATTGATGCCAGGCAACATACAAAAAAAGAAAGCAAAAAAAAACAATAACATTATACTACACCTTGGCATTACCTGTGCCTTCCTCGGCAAGCTGAAAAATAATTGCACTTGTAGGATAGAGGATCAGCATTTGAAAATCATCTTCCCATGAACAGTTAATGTTAACGGCCATATGAAAACAGGGGCTCCCCCTCTCTGTGATTACTTCCACATCCATCCAGCCCAGCCCAACTATAATGACCGCTTCCCAGCCCTCCATCCAGCATTTTGCGGTCATTGTGTTGGGGGTCCTGGTTCATCAGAGTCTCCTTCTCCCCATCCACCACTTCCTCCCCAGATGCAGTGAGCTTGGTAATCCTTGTTGCCATCTCCCTGTATCTATCACTGCATTATCGTCATTCTTCACCACCTTGAGGCATCTTTCCTCAGCCTGTGACAGTTCCGTCATATCCCTCAGCCAGGTCTCATGTGCGGGCAATCTCACTAAGATCCAGTGAATGGTAATATGCCACTTCCTCAACACCAACTAAAGTGTGGCGAATTTATATGTCATTTTTGACATCTTGGGCCTTGGAAGGAGCCCCAGGAGACACTCATCACGTCCTGCATGAGAAGCATTCTGGTTACTCAGCACAGAGTCTCCACTACTGCCCCCAATGGCCTTGCACAGGTCTGCATTTCTAAAACATGTGCATGAGGGTGGGATTGTCTGCATGGCATTTAGGAGAGGTTGAGGATCACTGCAGAAAAAGTTGTTACAGCCTCATCTGAGTCAAATAGGTCTGATGCAGTTCGTGAAAATGAGACAACTTAAACTAGGGGTTCTTAGCTATTTTGTGTACCAGACCACAAGCGGCTTCCTATTCCTTTTCCAGGGGAGGTTCACCCAGGTTTCCTTCCTACTTCGGGTGAACCACTATGGGACGCTTCACTCAGTTCTCCTTTAGTACCTTGTAAAATCTAGAGGTCAGGAGGTACCACACCCCCCAGCCCCCTCCTGCTATCTATTGGTGTCTCCAATGTGGATGACATCAGATTTGTGCCTGGAAACCCTGTCCAGGTCCCTCAAGACATGTTGCTCAGTTTTGCTAATTGCAAGAATCAGCCTCCACTGACACCAAATGGTATGAATGAGTATGATGGGTATAAATCACCTGGTAGGACACAGCTCCCATCCCACCACTCTCCAAGGACATGGCTCACTCTATGTTTTGAATGGCTTAAGCCAGTCCAGCCATAGTGTACTCAAGAACAGCAGCCTGTAGAGTGCCCTGATGACCACCCACCGTGCCCATGCCACTGTTGCTCTGATGACCAACGTGAGTAGGTTGACGCGCTCATGTGTCCCCTGTATCAGCAATATCTTTTCCCTATTTCCTCCCTCGTCACACCACCCACTGCGTGTTTGAGCAGTGGCGCTGGAAAGCACAGCTCAGCAAACGCAGCCCTCCCGCCATTTAATCTATTTTTATATGTTGCAGATGCACCCTACTTCGTATATCGACTCACAGCAGAGAGACCAGCAGTGCAGTCAGAGCTCTGAAGGTCACAAGTGGGACTTTTTATTTTATTTAGTGCATTTTTATAAAGCGCGGACATTACCCGAAGGTGTCAGAGCACTGTACAATAGAGCCAGTTACGCTACAAGAGAACAGTGGAACACAATAAAACATTACAAAGAAAAACAGGAGACTAAAAATGAAGGTTACTTAGACACAAAATCCAACAAAGCATACAGGAGTGATATATTGAGTTCTATAGTGTGTACAGACTGCTAGGGAGGAAAAGCATGTTTGTCACACCACTCTACACATTATCGAGATTGGTAATTTATTCCAAAACGTAACCAAAGCTTCCAGCCCTTTGACCATTCTTTCCACCTATATTGTAAGTGTATTGTCGCCTCAGTGTGTGCGTTATCTGAATACCCAGGCAATGAAATGTAGCTGTTTCCTAACGTAATCCCACATTCGGCAACTCATCTCGAGTCACTCTGGCATATCCCGCCAGTGGTGTGGAAATTCAATACGGTTTGGTGAACATTATCTGCGCCATCTTCCCTTTCGCCCCGATGCCACACTCTTCGTCGCACACGCCCACCACATTAGCTGCCTTGACCAGAACCACCCTCTGCACACCCCTGACCCCCAGCACGGCTCTCCACCTACACAAGCACCCCCACGCACTGGTCACTCCCGCTTTCACATGCCTTGCGCGTAAGCGGCAGCCATTTTGAGCACCATGGCCCCTCTGCCCCTCGCCGATAGCCAGCGCGTCTCTCTCTCTCTCCCTCTCTCTCTCTCTCTCTCTCTCTCTCTCTCTTAATCTCGCAGGCATCCCCCGCACGCTGACAACCCCCTCACCCTCACATGCCTTGGGTCATAAACCCCTCTTCAGCGCAGATCTGCCTCAGAATCCCATCCTGTTCCCAGCGCGACACCTCCCTTCATTCCTTTCATAGTCTCAGGCCCTTTGACGCAAACCTCCCTTTTCCTGTGTGCCCGTCTGTCTTCCTTGTTCCCAAGCCATCACCTGGCCCTGCGGATACTGTTTATTACCCCGTACAGTAGGAAGCCTCCCCTCCCCATCAAAAGACCCTTGAGCCGATCAAAGCCCCCACCCTACGAGATCCGATCAAACTTCACACATTCCGTGAATCGGCGGAATGTCCTGCTGCGCGATAATCATCACCTGTTGTGACCGGGGTGGGGAATTCAACTGTAAATGTATGTGGGAACGGGCCTGAAGGGGAGATTCCGAGGATGTTCTTTCACATATCAAAGTGTTGCAAGAATGTGTTACGTGCAATAAAGATCATAAACCTAAGTATAAGAGGCCAGGCCTCGGATATGCAGCTAGAGCACCTCGTGACGATACTTGCTGTCTGAATTGATGTGTTCTCCTCCGGAGAGAATAAACCCTCGTTTCCTGCCTTTCAGTCTCCAGCGCCTGCTTCTTCATTGATTAAATATTGGTGGGTCATAGAGGCGATACCGCCGGGCAACACAAAAAGGGTCTTTGGTCACTGGTTGTCTACGACCCCTTTTACAATTGGCGTCCCAAGCGTGGGGCCCATCAGCGACTTGGGATCCAGTGGGAGAGGTCCTGACGACAGAGTGAACGACTGCAACGATCGGAAGGTACCCTGTCCGATAGACCCTCGTCTGACAGCCGATCATCCGAACTTCACTGATTCCGAACGGACCTCTCTCGAGTGATCTACGGTCCTGACTGGGAACCATCAGGAGTGCCACGAGGAGTACGAAGGGAAGAGGACGATCGGGCGCTGGATTCGGAAGACAAGAAACTGTCCATGCGGTCCGGGTAAGGTCGTGTAAACACGATGAATTGCGGAATGATTGATAATTGATGGAAAATACTAGTATTATTCTTTGTTAATTTATTTGGAGTTTCGCTGTCGGCAAACGGAGAAACAACCGTCTCTCTCTTTGCAAGCAGTGAAGGATAGGTAACGCACCCGTCGTGCCTATCTTTCTCCCCCACTGATCAATTGCCCCTCCCCATTGATTAACTGTTACGGATTGTTTTCTGGAGATTCTCTGTCTGCAAACAGGAAAGAATAGGTCCCCCTCTTTGCAGATAGTGAAAGGGTAGGTGACGCAGACCTTTGCGGGCCTACTCATTCTCCCCATTGACCATTTTTTATTTTTATTTATTGACCAAACATTGATTGCCCGATATTGGTTCTTGAGGTATTCACTGCCTGCAAACAACGTAGAATAGAAATATTCTGTCTAGTCTTTGCACGCAGTGATAAGATAGGTAGTGCTGACTATTATCCCCATTGTGATCCGTCATGCCTGTCTTCTCCCCACTGATGGACAGCTGGTTCAGCCCGGACCGTGTATTAGAGGTGGACCATCTAGCCCCGCTGGAAGGCACCCCTAATAAAGACATGTTCACAAAGTATGGATTAATTACCATAGCCTATAGTAAGCTATGGCACAAGTATACCAAAACAAACCAAGAGAAACAGTGGCCACTGATAGGATCCTTCGATTTAGACAAAATAGAAACGGTGGAAATAGCCCTTCGGAATAATAAGACAACGCCTATTATGCTCGATAGTCTCGGTATGTGGCGCAAAGAGGCTACGCAACGAAAAGAAAGAGACGAAATCAAAGTAGTTAAAGAAACGCGACAGGCAATCCTCCAAACGTCTGGTAGGCAAAAGGAAGGGCCAAGGATGACACAGTTCCGAGGATTAGACACAAAAAGAGAACGGTGTAAAGGGATGTGCCGACGGGACAACCCCGAGACACAACGACCCAAAAGTAATCCCCCGACACTATGCACAGGACGAACGGATTTAAGGCAAAAACAATGTGCTTTCTGTAAATGTCTCGGACACTGGAAAGCCCAATGCCCGACTCTACAGAACATAAGTAAGAGCGGAGGGTCGACAGAAATAACAGGCCGGCAGAAAGGGAAAAGGCGCGAGACAAAAACAAATCAGACTAACACGGACAGGACGGATAGAACCACCACGTTTGATTATGCTCGATGGCACAAATTTCGTCAGACCAATTTTAACGACATGTTAGAGTTCTGGGACTGATTGCCCCCCCCGTTGCCCCACCCCCCCACTCTGAAAAACAAAAGCAAATACAGGCTTACGTAGACAACCTCCCGTTAGAAAAAGGACTCAGGGAAACCAAGCATCTGTTATATAATTTAAGATTTAATTACGGTAAAGATAACACACAACCAACGATAAATAGAAAAACTAGTAAAACCTTCTTTAAAGCAAACTGTACTAATAGGAACAATACAAAACATATTACGCTCACTCCGGAAGTTCTCAAAATGTAACAGGTCAACGGTCCCGCCCATCCGGAAGGTGAAACACACAACACGTGTGGGGCGGGGCCTGCCACCAGCCATAGACCAAAAGAAATCGCCGACGAGAAGGTACAGGAGGCTCCATGGGCCGACATGAAATGGTCTCCCCATACTCTCCTTCCTGGGGTGACGTCCCCCGGGCCACGAGTAGGGAGGGGGCGGATGCAGGTGACCCCCTCCCTCGTATCTCCTGGTCCGGCCATCACGAATTCCTCCATCGAACTGATGCAGGGTGGGCTGGGAGAGAGAGGCGACGCGGACGAACCTCTCCCACCTCCACAGGTAGGAGGTTTCCCAGCCCCGACCCGGCGCCGATGTCCTCCAGCCGGGCAACGGCCATATACCTGCGCAGCACAGAACTTACAATGTCCGACGCACATATATTTGCGCAGCACAGAACGTACAATGTCCGACGGACATACTTGCGCAGCACCGAACATACAATGGTCCCCCAAGAGTCGGAATCAGGGGTGTAGGGTGGTCATCATGTGCACCCCTGATTCAAAAGGGACGGTATGGGGTGCGCTGAGAGAGGAAGGCGGCACAAGCAAGTCTCCCTCGCCTCCCCAGACAGAGGCGCCACGGCTGCACCCTAGCGCCCCGAACCAATGTCTTGCTCCAACAGCACGGTGTTCTGTTTTTGTCGCCACAAGAAGTTTCTTCCACTCCTGAAAGACACGACGAAGGGCGGCTGCTGCAGGGTCCCAAAATGGCGTCTGGGCCCTCTGGAAGGCGGGTCTAGACCGCTGGAGTAACTTTGTCCGGAATTGCAACTCGGGCACTTGCCCACCTGGGCACAAGCTCCCACCTTCAACAAACATCCCCTTGACTTTGAAGATTCTACCAAAGTCCCAGGAGCCCTCGGCCCCTTCAGGCTTCCGGTGGGGAACAGCTGCATTGATCACTAATGAAATAACCACGACACAGCCACAAGATGGTGGTGCTCTCGTGTCAGCACCAGCTTCAGTCTGAACCACCCAGGAACATTGTGGGCTAACGAACTCGAGCAAGTTCCGGCTGAACATCAACGTGACCCGGTAAGAAAGATTCTACTTCCCTCCCCCTTTTGATTGACGGTCCACCCCACCAGCCCCTCTGTTAGCACAGGTTTTTGAACTACCGAAAGGGACTCTGGTCCAACCGCCAATCGTCGGAGACATTTTTTTGCCCCTGATGCTACTCCCGGACTAACCCGGCCTCGCCCAAAATGGCGCCGGTATCAATAGGAACTCACGGACACCTTGTGGTGTTCTTTAGCTAATGAGACTTGATGTGCTAAGATACGTATGTGAACTTTTGTACACTTGGCGAAAAAGGGAGGAGGGTTCACTTGACGAACATTTGAAAGGATCCCGTAAAAATGTTGATTTCAATGTACGATTTATTTTTTGATATTTATTGTAACTGGTACATAACGTCGCTTATGATGCACGCCTACGGTATACATCTAGGAAATGTGATTACAATGAGCTTGACTGTGTTTTCATTTATGAACTAAAATGCCCCTGATCCCCCATCAATTAATAAGACGTTTTTAGTTACTTGCAAATAATTAATTAGGCCCTTTTTTTTAACATGTTTTTTATATACTGCAAAATAGCCCCCTACTGTATGTGCTTCAGCCATCGCCGTGTCCGACCAAATACGATTGCATTCACATATTTACTTACTAAACGATTACGCAAATAAAGGTTTTCCAAACTATGAACAGGTATCACATACTTTTGTAAATGTGGGAATTGGCGGGAGGGCTATTCTGTGCGCAACAGTTTTGCTCTCTTTTCAAGGTTATTAGAAAATGATTGTTCGGCCCTGGATTGATGATCGAATCAAAAGGTATGATACGCTGCCTCCAAATATGCGACTAGGCTCAGGAACTAACGCATGAAGAAGGACCTCGACTTCTGAGAATGGGTAAAGTAAAGCGGTGTGAATGATAGAATGTTATAAAGGTATGGTGGTTGAAGGTACAAAGGGACGGGGTTGACCGAAGAACTGATATGCCTTAGAACACCACAGCTTTGGGAATGATTTAAGGATTCCGATGGCTAGATACATCTATTAGACCAGGTACCTCACGCTAGGCGCCTCTGATTCCTCTTTTTAGCGTTTCCCTACACACGATCTATAATGCCACCCTCGAACCCCCCCACGAACAACCTATCACACTGCCCGCTCCCTTGACTTCAGAAACCAAGACCCTAGGGATTATATCCCGAGGAGATAAGTACGAGTATATGGTAAGTAAATAACTTTCGTGCCCGTACATTTGATATGCTCGAATGTTGTCCCCCCCCTCCCTTTCTTCATTTTTCTCCCTCTACAGGTTACATTGGAATAACGACTAGGGTATAGTAAAAGATCTGGAGCCACGCCATGTCCGATACATGAAGCGGACCTACGCTGCAAGATGGCACCTAAAGACACCCGACTCAATGCATGTCCTTGTGTACCTGGCCTAATGCTCTTCCGTCCCAAACTGCATGCTTTCTACATTCTAACACTAACCCAAAATGTTTCATGTTGGGTAATGCACTGAATAGCCTAAATAGTACATGGCCACTCTCCATGTCACACGTGTACTATTTAGCCTATTGTCGATCTCTCTCTCTCTCCCCCTCTATCTGTCTCTCTCTATCTGTCTCTCTCTATCTTTCTCTCTCTATCTGTCTCTCTCTCTGTCTCTCCCTCTCTCTCTGTCTCTGTCTCTCTCTCTCTCTCTCCTCCACTCTTTCGCTCTTCCTAGCAACTGGCACCTAATTGGCGAACCACTACCCCTGGTGCACCACCTGATTGGCTCCAAATGCCACAAGTATTTGCACAAATTTGTCTTAAATATAAATTGCATCGATACCACGTTACTACCTCTCCCTTTCTACTAAATATTGATGAAACCTAGATTGACCGAAAAGAAAGGGACAGGTAAGACGACTAAGGTTCTCTAATCTGACCCGTTTTGAGGGAACTACTTGTCAGTGGCATCCATGATAAAATGTTTCTGGTAACGCGACCTCCCCCGTCCCAAATTTGTATCAATGCCCCAATCAGCAAAGGCGATCGAGATATACCCGCCTTCCCAAGACACCATCAGTTTTGTATCGGCTGCCCCAGACGAGAATTTGAAAAATGTCCCTTGCTCCAATTCACTGTGTTCCTAGTTGTTTTCCATAAGACCCCACTCGCCTCAAAGATGAGTTTAATAGTTATCGCAAGCCCCCCCCCGAGTTTTTAATGAAGTAGCCAGGTTGTAAGAAACGATGTAGAGATTAGAATGTTTACAAAGTTAAAATTAGATCGAAAAATGAAAGAACTTGTTGTATTAAACCTTGTTGAAAATGAGATGTTTAGCCAAAAGATAAGACGCATTGATGTAATGGAGAATAGTTTAGCCTATGTTCATTCCTCAGAAGGATGCCTATCAGACTATGGTGAATAACACGTTACACTTTTCCGTAAAATACAAAGCCCTGAAGACCAGTCTAGCCTTGCAAGACTCGTACTAGGGAAATGGGTCGCTACCAGGAGAACTGACATGACTGTAATAAACGAATGCAATGAATGGGTATCAGACCTCGTACCACGACAAAATGAATGTAATAAACCGACAAAACACCAAAGAAATAACCACAAAGGGAAGTTGTTGGGAATCCGGCAAACCCATCATCAATTGTCTATACGTTGGCTGCAAACCTCAATGTAGCGGATGTTTACCCCAGTTGCTTGGTGTTGGGAGAGAAATAGATTTACGTAATTACCTTCCTCTGCAAAATCTCTAAAGACTGTCTTTTCAAACTCATTTAAGGGTACCACTGTCGGAGGAGAAAGAGACCGGATGTGGGAGCACGCGGCCTGACTGCAGACCGTGGAACCTCAGCGACGGAGGCCAAGGCGAGACCACAACAGTAAGGAGTCGCAGGACGAGGCACTGCTTCCGACAAAACTAAAGGAAAGGGCTGACCTGAGGCCCCTGCTCTATGATCGACGCGTGCCGAAAGGTCCCTGCTCTCTGAACGTGATTATGGACCCGCCTGTCTAAAAATTTTCCGTCTCCCTGGTCTGTTCTCGACCTGGCCCTGCTCCATCCCCTCCTCCTCCGACCTACCATAAAGACTATTCACCCACACACCCTCCCTCCACCTGAACTTTCAAAATCCTCTAAATCCTACTGTGCCATCCGGAGAAGGGCATTTCCTGCGTCAAAAAGGAGGGAGCCCTGACTAAGTAGACCACAAACTGTGTTAAATCTCAGAACGGTGACCTAAAAACACCACCAAGGGTCACCCCAAAGAGAAGCTAAACGAAGTATGTGGTTCTGCCCGGTACCGAACACCTTGAAGATGATGGAAGCAACAGGAAATACCCACCACAGAAACCCAAGAACAGACAGACTCCACAACTCAAAGACAATTGCACCCTTCACCACAATCCTTTTCTGTCTCCTTCTAATGACCACTCTCTGGATTATGGAAGAAAATGCACCTGCTCCAAAACCGTAACGCATTTCTCCCATGAGGTCTGGCGAAACAGTACAAAGGAACTCTCCTGCCCGCAGACCTCCAACGGCTCAACCCACATGGACATTCCTGCTAACGAACGAATTGTAATACAGGTGTTCAACAGTGCCAACAGAAGACGACAAAGAATGCCGAGAACTGACTAATAATGGTCCACGACCATAAGACGCTGGGAACACTGATTATTGTTTTTACTATGTCTCATTTCTCTCCCAACCACCATTGAATTGACTATGCTCCAACCGAGTACAAAAAGAACCTACTTACGTGGTAACCTATCGGCTCCTATTCCGAATGACTACAAGCTTCTATGATCTGTACCCAACGCTCTCACTGCATAATTTTTGTCTGATATTGCATTACTATGACTTTCCTGCAACAAAGCTTAACGACGAGCCCGCCCACTGGATGAAAAAGATTTTAAAAATGTGATGTTTATGTACAGTTCCTTCACCTGGGTTATCACTTCCTTACTTATGACCACAACAGTAGACATAGATAGGAAATAGGCCAGCAAGATGTCTTAGAAATGTTAAAGGGAGGACTGTGGAAATTCAATACGGTTTGGTGAACATTATCTGCGCCATCTTCCCTTTCGCCCCGATGCCACACTCTTCGTCGCACACGCCCACCACATTAGCTGCCTTGACCAGAACCACCCTCTGCACACCCCTGACCCCCAGCACGGCTCTCCACCCACACAAGCACCCCCACGCACTGGTCACTCCCGCTTTCACATGCCTTGCGTGTAAGCGGCAGTCATTTTGAGCACCATGGCCCCTCTGCCCCTCGCCGATAGCCAGCGCGTCTCTCTCTCTCTCTCTCTCTCTCTCTCTCTCTCTCTCTTAATCTCGCAGGCATCCCCCGCACGCTGACAACCCCCTCACCCTCACATGCCTTGGGTCATAAACCCCTCTTCAGCGCAGATCTGCCTCAGAATACCATCCTGTTCCCAGCGCGACACCTCCCTTCATTCCTTTCATAGTCTCAACGCCCTTTGACGCAAACCTCCCTTTTCCTGTGTGCCCGTCTGTCTTCCTTGTTCCCAAGCCATCACCTGGCCCTGCGGATACTGTTTATTACCCCGTACAGTAGGAAGCCTCCCCTCCCCATCAAAAGACCCTCGAGCCGATCAAAGCCCCCACCCTACGAGATCCGATCAAACTTCACACATTCCGTGAATCGGCGGAATGTTCTGCTGCGCGATAATCATCACCTGTTGTGACCGGGGTGGGGAATTCAACTGTAAATGTATGTGGGAACGGGCCTGAAGGGGAGATTCCGAGGATGTTCTTTCACATATCAAAGTGTTGCAAGAATGTGTTACGTGCAATAAAGATCATAAACCTAAGTATAAGAGGCCAGGCCTCGGATATGCAGCTAGAGCACCTCGTGACGATACTTGCTGTCTGAATTGATGTGTTCTCCTCCAGAGAGAATAAACCCTCGTTTCCTGCCTTTCAGTCTCCAGCGCCTGCTTCTTCATTGATTAAATATTGGTGGGTCATAGAGGCGATACCGCCGGGCAACACAAAAAGGGTCTTTGGTCACTGGTTGTCTACGACCCCTTTTACAGTGGGAACAAAACCATCTTGAGCTCATTAATATTTAGACCTAAAGTTGTGTAGCTGGTGTAATAGGATGGGGAGTGCCTCTGGAGAGCAAAGTAAGTATATTAGGGTATCATCTGTGTACATTTACACCAAATGAGTGGTGGTCCCTACTGTGATCCTGTTGGTTCCACCACTAGGGTAAGTAACAAAGCTGAAAGGGAGCAACCCTGATGTGCGCCTCTCTCTATGACCCACTGCTTTGAAACACAGCTACTTCATACTCTTGTCACCGGGTCCATATACAGTAGCTTGATCCACCCTCTAAACTTTGGTCAAAATCCCATGCGACATAGTACTTCTATCATGTAGTTACAGTCTAAAGTAAGTGTCGTATCTGCCAACGGATGTATGTCGTTAGAACTCGCGCGTTACCACGACCTACTATTACAACGCGGTAGTAACAACGAAAGTTGTTACCACGCATTGCGCTGGGGGGGGGGGGCGCAAAATTAAATAATTTAATTTACTATTCCAACACCAGTCCCCGTGGATAGTAGGGAAGGTGTTGGGATAGTAAATTAAATCATTTCCTATCCTTGAGCGCCTCCCAGCGCATTGCGTGGTAACAACTTTCATTGTTACGACCGCGTTGTAATAGTAGGTCGTGGTAACCCGCGCGTTGTAAGCGTTGCATACCCTGCCAACATACCCATGACATGGTGGAGTCTGCGGAGGTTCATTTACATGTTGCGGCTAGGGATGAAATCACACTGGTCTGGGTGAACCAGAGAGGTCATTACATGGGTCAGTCTATTCACGAAAGTCTTAGCCAACGCCTTGACATCAGCATTTAACATAGAAAGAGTTCTGTAAGAGCCTAAGTCACCGAGGTCCCTTTAGCATCATCAGGTCCAAGTCTTCCCTCATTGAGGCTGTGAGCTCGTGTCTGCTATGTGCCTCTTTGAACACCTCCAACATCTTATTGGTGAGCTCGTCCTAACAGCGATAGTAAAACTCTGGTAGGAAGCTGTGGCATTCCCATTAAGCACTGTGTAGGGATCAACGGGAGAGCCTATAGTGAGTGTAAGCCCCAGGCCCTGCAAGGCCTGTGTAGGCAGTCGCCAGGTTGGAACGCGCACCCACTTTTGTGCTTACTATCTTAGGGGTCAGGTCTGGCATAATCTGACATCCATATAGTCTGCTACAAGTGTTGTGCACTGCAGAGTGAAAGGAGTACTCACAGACTTGGGATACCTATTATGCCAGATATCCATACATCACAAGTCAGTCAATCCCCCCTCCATGGATTCTACCATACCAGACCTGGGGCAGTGACTAACCGGGTTTCTGTCTCATTCCTCGTCTATTACGCTGTTAAAGTGTCCCCCCCCCCCCAAAACAGTACAGGTCAGGGGTAGGGGCAAGTATGTCTTTCAGGGTGTGAAAGTGGACATTGTCGTCAGTATTGGGGGCATAGGTGTTCCTACAGGAAAATATCTGTTCAGTCCAGTAAGCAATACACTAAAAGATAGTGCCCGCCACATTGCGTGTGAATAGCAATGCTGGAAAAGGACCCCTGGAGCCACCCATATCAGAACTCCCTTGGAGTAAGACGAGTATGTAGTAGCACAGACCAGACTTCTACATTTTTTGCAGAGTTTCTGCACCTCAGGATCGATCAGATGCTTCTCCTGAAACAATGCAATGTTGATGGAATAGCGCTTGAGGAATGTGTGTGCCCTGTATTGTTTGGTGTAGCTGTTCAATCCATGGACATTCCATCTGACAATTGTTAAAGGTGTGTCCTAACTGATGTCAGTGAATGTGGGATCCTAATAGTTGCCTCAGACATCTGCTAGGTGAGGGGGCCAAGAAGAGGGCCCACATCTCCCCTGTGCTGCCGTGTGCGAGTAAGATCAGATCAGATCAGGTCAGCTTTTAAAATTTATTTTAACCATCTGTCTATTAAACCTATAGGGGCATTTTACCAAGAAGGGCGTTAAAATTATCGCCGCTTTCGCGGCAGGGAACTGCTGCTAAAGCGGCGATAAAGGGCTTGATAATATGCCCTTGTAAATTCCCATAGAAGCCCATGTTCACACCAGAACATGGCCTTCTATGGGATTTCACAAGGGCATATTATCAAGCCCATTCTCGCCGCTTTGGTGGCAGTTTCCTGCTGCTAAAGTGGTGATAATTTTAACACCGGTTCTTGATAATATACCCCCAAGTGACTACACTTAAAAAGAAAATCATGTACAAACGGTTTACATATTACTATCTTAGAATATAAACAATACACATTCTTTGTCATTATGAATTCTCTACAATACCACCTAGAGTTAAAACCACAACACAGAGGTATACTGGTGCTTCAAAATAAAAATATTAACTGGTAGAATCTCCTTTTAAAATCACTCTAATTTCCCACTTAAACCCAGAAACTCTGCTCCATACTGAAATTGGGGCGGATCATTGTGAGGTCAGCTGAAAGAATTGGGCTAAGGAGGGACCACCATGATCGTCTTTCCAATTCAGCTTGTAATTAAACCACATCCCCAAATTAAAGCTGTGTGTGAGTCAAATCTGTCCCTCACATACTGTGGCACATCAACACAACACAAACACATATTCCATGATAGCAGACAGTAATAATTCCAATAAAACATACCAGATCTGCATTGGAATTATTTCTATACCTGCCTCCGGGAAACCACAAGTGTAACATACCAATTTGTCTCTCCCCATTTTCCACCCACACAATCCTTCATGTGGAACAATAAAAGAAAAACAAAAACACCATACAATGATTAAAATATGTATTCTTGTGCAAGGGAGCACTGTAGCTGGCTGGCGCCTAGCCACAGCCTCGGGTCAAGTCCACTCAGTGTCAACACCAACTCCCCGCCTGTGAGAAGAAGGAGCTCTAGAAGAGTAAAAAGTCCCAAAATGTTTAGCAGAAAAAAGGGGGGAAGGGACAGGCCACCACCCCCTAACAGCTTCAGTCCTTCAAGTCCCCAACTTGCCTACTTCACGAGGGAGAACAGGATATCGGGATTCAGTTGCCAGCACTGTAAAATCGCTTTGCCACGGAATCACGGATGCACAATGTGGTCAAAGAGTGGGTTTTTGCATCGAGCCCAGGACTGCTGTCTAGCCAGGGCCTCATTATCTCGTTATTCCTAGTAGATTTGCCTGTCTGAGAACCTAGAGCAGTGTCATTCGTCGTTCCAGAACATGCACCTAAGGTTTCTGTACCAGTGGCTAAATTGTGGAGGTCACAGCCAAGGAGTCATTTATTCCACTTTCTAGGCCCTGGATACTCTCCAAAATCACAACCTGGTCCAAAGTACCACCAACCACCACAACCACCAAGCTCCCCGAATGCTGGGGCATGGAAACTAATTTCCATTCATATCCTCCTCTACCAAATCTTCTGATCCCCTCTTTGGGGTCGCATCAGATTTCCTGTGCCTGCTCATGAGTGCTGCACACAATACACCTCTAGCCAGACATCTTCTGGATTAGTAAGTAAATTTAGCCAGACCATCGTGCAGTGCTCGTTGTTTTGCATAGTCTAAAAACATGTACTGGATACCCAGTTCCCTGAGTTTTTATTTAACTCCTGCATAGGATTTACATTTAGCCTTGATGGCCTGCATGTAGTCCGGTATAATTATTATACAAGAGTGCCCCAAGCTAAGAATGCAATCTCTGTCCTGGTAATTAAGGATCCTGGCAATCATCGCTTTTGGGGGTGTCGCCGGCTGAGGAGGAGGCGCCAATTCCCTAGGCTCCCGCTCTATAATAAACAAGGACAGACCTTAGGGGTGTAAATGGTCCCTGATCCATGTCCTCAGGAACAATTCAGGAGTCACACCCATGGAAACACAAGAAGAGCAAGTTGTTGTGACCAGATCTACAGTCGGCATCTTCCAGTCAAGACTTTAACTGTTGGATTGTGTTGGTTAATGATCATACCTTGGGGCCAACCGCTAGCGTCTCAACCTTCAAAGCTAATACTGTGGTCTCCAACTCCGTTTTGGGGTCACTTATTTTGTGGAGGTACCCACTCAAAAAGGGGACCTCCACTGAGATAGTGCCAATTTTAGGTTCCAGGGCTTGACGTGTTTGAATGATGGCTTGCAGTATATTGCTCCAGTTGGCTCCTCGGCTGGTTCCATGGATATCAACTAGCCAATGTCATCTCGCCTGCGCCTGCCCATGGGCTATGCTCCTCCAACAAACTGATCAATCTTCATCTGCTGTGAGGCCCTGGAAGCCCTATCCTTCCTCATGGCTAGATCTATTTTAAATACAAGTCTCTGGGTAAGGTTCTCCCCTCCGTGCCTTCATCGTAAATGGGGCACAAGGGCAAACCCATCTGCTGCCCAGTGCTCTTCTCAGGGGTTACGACCAGTGTCCTACTGAACCCCACGAGCAGGGTGGCCCCTTGGCTGCGGCACCCCCCGAGTGTCTGATGCAAACTATGTCCACTAGCAGGCAAACGCACCTAACCTCAAGGCTGCCCCGTTACACTCAAAATGTCCTCCCAATGACAAGTGTCATTGGGAGGACATGGGCCAAGGGTGCTGCACTTGCTGATAATGGTGCTCTGAGTAGTCCCTCCTCTCTGCTGCTGATGAAGTCTCACATGAGACAGTGAGGAGGAGGTGAGCCCAGCCTCCACCCATGACTCATCTGGCAAGGCCAAGTGTTGATGTCTCTTTCATTGCCCCACCCAAGTGGCAGGCCCTGCTGCGACTGGGAACTGGTGGTCTGCTTTGGATTATCTCACCCAGGTGGTCTTTAAGACCAGGGCAGGTGGTTGGAGTGCATATAGGATGCTGCCTGTATCTGGTCCTGTCTCTCAGCCACTACTTTAAGGCTTCAGATGGGCTGCATCCTCCTGAGGTACAAAGCCAGTGTGGGCACAGAGAAACCCATGAGACTATGTTGCTCTGCTGCCTCCTTGCCCATCTCCTCCATTTGCCTAGGGTGGTTTACATTGTGTACTCAGCGGCCAAGCCACTCATGGCGCCTTTCCTCATATGGATCAATGCTCTTGGCTGCTTTTTTTAATGGCAGGCTTCTCAGGCTGCAATCCGTCGGTGTCAGGCCCGAGGCCACTTGTCGCCAATCTAGGCCTGCTTATGTGGTCCAGGTAATCAGCTGACAGCGCTGAGCATGCAGGCGGGCTACAAACTGAGCACGATATGCTTGAGGACCCCACACCAGTCTGATACTGTAAACCCTGGCATGGACCCCACATTCCTGTGATGCTAGGTCAGAGAGGTCACAGCATATTTCAACTGGCTGTAGCCCCCCCCAAGTTGCCAATCTCCTCCATCTCCATGGGGGGTTGTGCTGCATCATTGACTCAACTCTGCCATTTTGCCCCGTCTGGGCTGATCGCTGAGGCGTCTGTATATGTCGGTATGGTGGCCCAAGCTGCAAACCATCTGTGTCGGTGCCCAAATCTCCCCACCACCTCTTCTGGTGATTTCGTATGGTCCAAGTCATCCACACTTCAATACTGGGCTTTGTGGTGGAGCAAAGTGTCTCTAGATACCTAGGATGTTTGAGGATTCAGCAGACAAGGCCACCTTGCTAGGGCACAGCTTTCCTGTGATGTGATATTAAACATGGGTACATTTATTCCTGAGTGTAAATTCAAATGTTGCAAATTAATTGCAGCAGTGTATCTACACTCATATATCAAAACATTTAGAAGAACATATTGGATTCACACATGTGAATGGCTTTGTGAATTCAGCCCAGTAAAATGACTGTAAGAGACAAATCACTCTACATTTGATAGAGAGACAAGCACATCTCTAGCTGGTTAAAGGTATGATTTTAGGAATACAGGGAAAGGTGTGTACCACAGCATCCCTTTTAGTACATTACCATCTCTCTTTCTTTAATGTTTCAGCCCTCACTCTCAACCCTCACTCCTGATCCCTCACTCATCATTCACACTCCTCATTTCTCTCACTATCCTCATGGCAGACTCATCATTCCTCACATTGTCTTCTTTTTCTCTCAATCTTCATCCTTCATTCCTCTTCCTTCAAGTCATTCCACACTCCTGATTTCTGACTCCTGATCCTGCACTCTTGATCCCTCACTTAACCTCCATAGCTTATCATTCTTCAGCTCTCAATTCTCAAAACTCAAATATCATCCCACACTCTTCACCCCTCACTTCCCATCCCTTTTGACTCATCTCCAACTCCACCTAACCCAAGTCTCAATTATCAGCTCTGACTCTTCCCCCCTAACTTCTCTCCCCTCACATGTTACCTCATACTTATCATCAGCCAAATCTGAATACCTTACTCTTCATTCTTCATCATTTTCCTTCATTCTTCAATTTCTTTACTCCTCCTCACATATCTCTCAATCCTCATTGCTCCTCTCCACATATGTGTGATTTAAAATGCCAAATAAATGTATACGTAGCCAGCATGTAGTTAGGTCAGAGTTTACTTTGAAGGCCCATTTTTAATAACTTTGCTGGCATGTCTCGGAATTTACATGAAACCTCCATAAAAGAGTTCATTCTATTTGGAGTGGGCATGGCAAATTGTGTGCACATTAGTCAAAGAGGGGCATATAAGGAGTCAAAAAGGGGACGTTTCACTTTGCACATTTAATAGGATTCCTCGCTCTGCGGCAAAAGAAATGGTTGAACAAAATTACACTGACGTTTGCATGAAACTACAAGTTTAATTCTCAAGGGAGTGCCTTTGCTTGATTTGATGTATATTAATTGAGTAGTGTTTGTGAAACTTGTGTTACAAAAATGTGTTGAGTGAGCTCAAAACAGCTAAAATGTTAGAGAGAACTATACTGGTTATTCACTGATTTTCCATGGATTGGAGAATCCACTAAGAATTTGTGAATCCAATAAAAAAATCAAAGGCATACCATTGTATGAAGTTGATGCAACATGCACTGTGTTGGGCAAAATTAAAAACAGAAAAACCACAAATGGACAGTGGGGGCCTACATTAACCCGTAGAAACATGTGGGGGTTGTGGGCCCAAAGGGACCCCAAGGGTATCACAATAAAAAAAATCCACTGTATTTGCAACAACCAGACCCTGATTCTATCCTGATACTCCTAGGGATCTGAGGAAATGCAAGCCTGCAATAGGTTGTGCAATTCTTGATAAAACTATTACAAAATATTAAAATAATTTGTCTCCCTATGGCTGTGGTAGGTCCTTCCTGCTGTGGGGGTCATGTGGCCAAACCCAGCTGTACATGGCCTTAGGTTCATGGGTGATTAGATGCACACCTGGCTTTGGCCATGCGCAGTTGTACGCTCTATGAGGAGTAGATGGCTGTATGCATTGGTTGATAATTTGAAGGAATATATTGTCAAAAAAATATAGAAACTGACTTAAAATCTGCTGTTAAAGTGAAGTAGTCATTGGAATTAGTTTCTTATAACACCTTAAAAACCACAGTTACAGTACAGCTTTTGTTACAAATTTAAACTGACAAAACACTGACATTTGCAACTTACTGTTAGTTTCACAGACCATATTTCACACAACAGCGGTGAAAATTATATCTCACCACCAAATACACATTTTATGGACTAACCTGTTGAAGTGACTGATGGATTTACAAACTTCATAAAGGATCTTTGAGGTCAGATTACCTATCACATTACAATCAACTCTATTAATAAGAAAACTATGAATACTATGAGAATAATATTATTTGTTGGTTTGAGTATGTATTGTTATTTACTTACACTGTGCTTGTGAGTGTTCTGCTTAATAGTATAAATAGTCTGAGGCCACTAGAATTGCATCACATTTTTACTTTTTGTGAATACTTTTTAGTTTTTTTAATTATTGCAATAATGTTGGTGTTGTTTGATGAATCTGCACAAAACCTTCCCCCAAAAAACAATCATCCATTCTTTAGGATAAGTTTCATACAGGTCTGTCAAGCAGGGCCCTACAATCAGGTGTGGGTCTCAATAGCGACATTTTTCTTTTAACTGTCAAAGGGGTTTTTGCAGCGTGGGGCACGCCGTTGGAGTAACCAGCCGCTCAACAAACTACTAATCTAATCTTCTCAATACAGAATAACACAGCTGAACGGAATTGTACCAAGCTTGGTATGTAAAGAGAACATCGTCCCTTAATTTGGTTCAGTTTAAATCAATTAAGTAATTTTTGAGAAATTAGTGCTTAAAAAGAGTTTTGCTCTGGGCATGAATAGGTTAAATTCTTCAATGCCGATGCGTAAATCCATAAAGGGTTTACAAATCGATATAAAAATTATAGCATACCATTGGAAAAGGCATAATTTTCTCTCATCATTCATTGTGGATTCTTGAATCCAGCTGTGGAATCGAGAGTCCGCCTCTGGCCGTAACATAATGTATTTTATTGTAGTGACCATTGCACAACTGGTTGAATTGAGCTCCATGCTGGATAAATAGAAAAACTCTGTGTTGGAAAAACAGAAATAAACAAAGGCATAAGGGGCAGGGTGATCCTATTCTGAACTCAGGCCGCTGTGGGGGCGGAGGGAGGAAGGAACCCATCATGAATAGATATTGCGTTAAAAAATATATATGTTTCATCATAGAATCCGTAAATCCTCCTAGGCCTTAGGATTTGCAAACATAGCATAAGATATTTTTTTTTCTGGAAAAGGTATTCATCGCACTACTGTTGTGCTTGACCAATGGCTATATGTGGGTGTTGGCTGCATGCAACAGATGTGAGCAGGGTCTGGCTGCATTCCAGACCCTGTGGCCAACCCCCTTTGGTCGTGCGCAGTGGAGGTTGGCTGCTTACAGAGAGTTGGCTGTAGGGTCTGGCTAGGGGCCATGTGCAGCCAGAGTTTGCCACCCACAGTGTAACAAGCAAAAAACCTAAATCGACTGAAAAAACACAGAGATTCAAGTGCACCTCAATGTATGTTTGAAAAAACTCATAAATGTACCTAAAAAACACAGTTAAGTTGGAATTATGGTTATGAATTCAAACTGAAAACCACTGTAATTTGCAAGTTATGACTGGGAGCACAACATATCGTTATTTATATGGGAATAAAAACAGAAGCGACATTGTTTACTGTGGATTGCGCTGAGAGTGAGTGCTCAATATGCCCTGCACAGGCCCTGTGATAGAATCCTACAAGATAAAACACTCATTCATAGAGAGTGCTCACAAGATGGCAATGCCAGCTGAGTGCCACTTTAAGAGGCAGAGATTTAGGACCTGAGAGTTTGTTCGACGAGTCACTATGTCACAAACGTGGCAAATATCACGTCTGCCCTATTGCAAGTGCATTATATACTAGGGCACCTGTAAGAAGGCGGATGGGATGTCTGTCGTGTTTGTGCAAATTAACTGTTTCACCAAACCCTGACTCAAACGCCTGATAATTGACAGCTGGATTTGATAATAAATGTATTTGTGAGGGGCATTCTAATTGAGAGACTGGAGTCAGTCTTAGAAGTAGCACCTTCCTTAGAACTTGAAGCTGGATATAATTAATAGTTCAAAACGGCCTTTAAATAAAGAGTAGGTGTGAATATAAAGAAATGGATGTCATAGAGTTAGTGTAATAGACTAGCTAACATGATTTAATAAGATCAGTAGCGCGCAACACAAACTAAAAGTGGTGGCTGTGGGAGCGCTGGAGGGGTCTCATAAATAAATAAAAGTTACCTGATGCTGAGGGTCGCCCCGTGCCTCGGTACTGCCCTGCTTCCTGCTACTAGCAGACCCTGGGACAGCTTCAGAGAATCCCCATCAAATCCCATACTTCTCTCATGCTATTACCAAGGATGATGAGACCAGCGCAGGGATCAGCCCGAGAGGGCTGGTTTAATGCCTGCTTAGACACAGGGAGTCTGTGCTGTTCCTTCAATCCAGCTGTGCAATACAGCTGGGTTGGAAAAACCTAACTGTGCATGTCTGTTTGGCCGGCCTAAGACAGCCGGCTAAACTAACATGCGCACTTAGCAGTGCCCATCACTCTGCCCCATATGCCATGGCCCGCCCGCCCCCTCCGTATACATGCTGCAGCAGCCAGCAGCTGAAAACTAAAACGATAATAAAATATTGTCTTATTTTTCAGCTGCTGGCTCTGAGCCAGTGGGGGGAACCTTCTTCCACCATTGTGAAGGAGCCGCTACTGAGTAAAGTCTTCACCAACCACTTGATCTCCTTGCAGCATGATGTGCAACTAATAGTTAAAGGTACATTGGAGGCAATGGCTATAATGGGCTCCTTCATGACTGTGGCTTCTTAAGCTTGTATCATTGCCCATTCGTGCAAGATGAGGAGTTAGTGCATAATTCTTCCTGTTATGATAAAGTAGTGAGGAACAAAGCTTATTGCTTGTATTGTTAGGCATTGTGACCTTGAAGAGATAAACCAAATGTCTGGCTAACTGACTGGGGACTAGGAAATTTCAAAGTTGAATCTCTAAATGTTTAGTAGTTACGTATGCTGTTGCTTGTTTAAATTCAACCTATTTCTTAAAGCGAAATACGAATTAAAAAAACACTATCTGTGTGAATGAGTTACGCTAGAGACGTACTTACCAAGAACCAAGAACACGCAGGCAACTTTTTAAACGTTGAGATGTATTTAGAAATGCTAATTAAAACTGAATGACATGCTCTCTTAGCTTTCCCTTTGTTAGGTCTGCAGAACTCCATAATGGACTAATCTTTGCCTTAACTGGGCAACAGCAACAACAAGGTGATGCATGGAATGCTTGAATTAATCTCAGACACTGATCTCAATCACTTGGGCCGCATCCCAAACCATCGTTTGGATTGAAGTTTGGACTGAGCAATTGCCACTAGCTGAGATTAGGGCCAGCATTCCACCCATCACCTTGCTGTTTTTGCACTTGATGCCCTAAGTGTGCCTAATATGCCCAGACTTGGGTCCCGGGTTCACTGTGCCACTGGAACCCAAACTACACCTGGCTGAAGAGCTCTAACGAGGGCAAAAACAGTCCTACTTTGCTTGTGTTCCGGTTCAGGGAGGACCTGGACTGGCATATGGTTGGGTCCAAACTGAGCTGGCATGGTGAGCGAAAAATGATGGATTGGGTGCACCCCAAGCAATTTCCAGTGTCTGGGATTAATTCAAACATTCCATCCATCACCTTGTTATTTTTGTATTTATCTGGGCACCAGGTTTAACTCTCATCCTCCCTATTTTACGGATGGTTCTATCACAAATATTGGCCATTGGTATGCCAGTACCTTATACATCTAATACATCTAATTCACTGGAATGGATCAAGACTATTTTATTGAGTTGAATTATAAGAAAGTACATTATGTTAACTTTGGAGCTAGTATGTTGTGGATGGGGGCTACATTGCATGCTTTTTTATTTACGTGTGTATATGCATATGCAAGCACATTGCATTGTGGCATATGGGGCAATTCTGAAGCCCACTATGCTTCCCAGTTTAAAAAACATCGTTAATACATAATCTCAATTCAATACTAAATTATTGTCTTTGACTATCATGTGCTTAGGGCTTAGTGTTTTGTATCCGTTTCATGTACAGTATTTTAAGTACTTGAGGTGTTTCGTTGTGCATTTCTATAACTGCACACTATGCATGGCCCTTAGCTGAGGGCACTACTAGTATTGCATTTTTCGTCCAATATGAATTTATTATTGAAATGCACTGGAATGGGTGAAGCATGATTGAGAGCCATGCTGAGAAGCACATAGCTTTTGACTAAAATTATGGTAAAGAGTGTTGTACCCACAAATAAGGATAACTTAAAGGCAAGCATGTCATATGCATAAGACGTTGTTCCATACCTACTTCACAATTTGCCAGAATTCCATTAAAATGTGCTTGTCCTGAACACAGGGACAACACATACTAACAGCAAGTCAGAAGAAGTTATGTGATATCATTTTCTATGGTGCAAAACTGTCTTTAAAAGAAGAAGCCAAGCAAGAGTACTAATTTCCATCATTCATATGCACAGGGAGTGAGATGACTGGATTTCCAATCATCCATCTCTACAAGAAGTAACATCACTGGTTCCCTGCCAAAACTGTCTTTAAAGGAATAAGCCAAGCAAGAGAACTCATTTTTTTCATCCATCTGTACAGATTTCCCATCATTCTTCTGCACAGAACGTGACATCACCCCTCTCTTCTCCCAGGACCTACTGAATGGCATAGACAGGCAGTGGACATACCCAGCGGGCATGCCACTGGTGTCCCACTGATGCTCTAAAGGCAAGTCCACCTGCACCTGTCTTCACCTGGACCACACTCATCACCAGGAACCCTGGCCTTCCTTCCCCTCTCCTGCCACTACCCTCTGTGACCCTCCATGCCCTCAACCCCAGCTGCTGCTCCACACGCTATTACCTCACCGCATGACACAACATAGAGGGAGCAATCTCCTGCACTTCCTGCAAGTTTTCATGCATTTACCTACACCCAAAACTCTCCACACTAACAGTACCAAACACCACACACTCTCACACAGTCCTGAAATCACTAAGATCACACACCACACTCACATGTATGGTCCTTAAAACCTGCTGACTCACTAAATGCATCACCAAACGCACTACTCTTGTGAACCACATTGATGACTTCACCAACAGAAGCAAAGCCATTTTCACAATTGTGAAAGATTTCACCTCACCATCAGCCTCCTCTAACTTGATCAGTAGTGCGTTTGGTGGTAGCGTCTCAGGGTGGATTTGGACAGACTCCTGTGTGCATTGTCATGGCCCATTCTCCATTTGTTTGCAGTTGTGTTTTATCAGTCTGAGGTCTTCTGTGTACCAAGTGGCCTCCGATCTGGATCTTTTTGTATTGCTTAATGAGGGGACAATCAGTCATTGCAGGATGTGACCCAATTATTGAAACTCTTGATCACTTTGGGGAGGCTATTTATGTTCAGGTCAGAGGGTTTTGAGAGCACTGTTCCAGTCCTTATCAGTGATGCTGTCCTAGTTTTGGTGGTCTGGTCTTGTTGTGGCGTATGTGGATTGATTTAGGCCCAAATCACTGTACTGTACTGAGGTGTATATGTTTCACATTGTTCAACATTCTGTCCATCAATTGTTCTTTTTGCATCTGTTCTAGATTATGACATAATAATTACTACTCACTTGTTATGCTATTGTCTTTTCTGATGTAGCTGTCTTAAAATTGAGGGGTCAACACCCTCTTATGGTTTGTTACATTATCAAGTCCTATATTAAGTGTCCTTTTTAAAATTTTAAACAATTGAGGATCAAGGCCGCCATTTTGTGAATTAATGGAGATGAGGGTACCAAAATGAATGTAGGTTCAACAGGATTCCAAAGGGGAAAAACAAAGCCACAAGGCTCAAGCCGTGGTCGGTACTATAAAACGAGGCACATGCTGTGGTCGGTGTTGCAGAACTGAGCCAGCAGCAAAAAGAACCATGTGCCACTTTGAGCATGTCCAGTCTCGCTGCCATCTGACTGGAACTGCTTGTGGGGCCAAGGTAGGGTGCAACAAGGTGGGCAACCTAAAGAGCAATGGACAGCAGTGTCAGCCCTTTGAAGCCCAAGAACCAGACCATCCCATGAATGCACGGCCCCTTAAAGGAGGTTGACGGTGATTGGGCAGGGGAGCGAGATTGGAGCTCCCAAGTGGCTCAGTGAGGTCCCACCTCTGCGCCCGTCCCAAGACCACGACGGACCAAGAGGCCTTCAGGAAGTACATGTCCAGAGTACCACAGGCAGGTAAAGTACTGCCACAGCCACTGACTCCTCCCATAAGACTTCATCGCCACAGATGACATTTGCATGGCTCTGGACAAAGGAGACACAGCTGCCTTCATCGTCCTGGACCTCTTTGCAGCATTTGACACAGTCTACCACCCTTCTTCATGCAACATCTACACAACATTGGAATCTAAGGACACGTTCTCTGATGGATCTTCTCCTTCCTGACTGGAAGGACCGAGTAGGTCAGCCAGGCACCGTACACTTTGAATGCCCTCAACTTCGTCTGTGGAGTTCTGCACGGATTCTCCTGGAGCCTGACCCTCTTGAACCCATACATGATCCCTCTAGCCAGCATCATCTGCTCTCATGACATCAACATCCTCTCCTACAATGAGGGCACACAATTCATTCTCTCCTTCACAGACAAGCCTTCCAGTACCCACATCAAGTTCAATGCCTGCATTCCTGAAATCACCCACTGGAAGAAGAACAGCTGTCTAAAGCTAACCAGCAACAAGACAGTTTCATGATCTTTGGGAAAAGCACATCACCATGGAACTACACCTGGTAGCCAACAGAGATAGGAGGGAAAATGGCAAGAACCTTGGCATCATCATCGACAGCAGGCTCTACATAACTGCCCAAGTCAATTCTGCCACTGCATCATGCTTCCTTACCATGAAAATGATGAGTTAGAATTTCAAATGGCTCCCAGTAAGCACCCACAAAAGCTGACACGAGTGCCTTGGATGCAAGAATCCTCCACTATGGGAACACGAAGGCTGCAGATAATTCAGAACTCGGCAGCCAGTATCACCCTCAACCTCCTGAAGTGTACAGGGAAATTATGTATATATATATATATATATATATATATATATATATATGTCGTAATTTGACAATGGCCGAGTTAGCGCTTAGCTGTGCTACACGTTTTTCCCGCTTAAATTGGCTATACTTGAAAACGCCATTTTGTATGTTACGGCGGCCATCTTAGATCATGAGTGGCCTCGTGGCCAGCGTGCCCTTTAGTCCGTTGTCCGTGCCACTGACCACTCGAGTCTGCCCAGCAACAGGCTATTTTTAGTACTGGTCAACCCGTACATGCGCAGTCCCCACTGACCAGTCACCCCTTAGGAATGTGCCGCCAAACTGACCAGCGGGGTTGTAACCCTCCAATGAGCTGGCTGTGTTCCAAAAGATGACCTTATATGTACATAACGCTCTGTAACTTTGTGCCGCCTATCTTTTTATTACCTGCAAACTGTATAAAAGAACAGGTCACACCGATGTTCGGTGTGATACTTCTTGCATTACCGAAGGGTGCTGTAGGAATGTACCACCACCCCATGGGGTCTTAATAAACTTGTTCTTTGAATTTTTCAGTTTCCGTGCCAACAGTTCTTGAATGTAAGTGGGTTATCTTCGGAGCATGTAGGCCTTGGGAACCCGATACTACAAATTGGCGACCACAAAGGGACTCATCGGCGACTCGGATGCCCGAAGGAGAGGTCGTGACGAAGGTTTGGAAACTCGCCATGGATGCGTACGCTGCCACTGATTGACCCGAGTCTTGGCACCCGCGGTGTTTCTTCCTTTCCTTCTGATCTGACCTTCCAGGTGGCGCCGGTCTCCGACTGAGATCTTGATCGTCTGCGTTGCTGGATAAAGTGCCGTTTGGCTGATTCGATTAAAAGACCTTGGCAGTTGGAATCTGGACCTTTGAGACTTTGGGTAAGATTTGTGATCGGTAAGGTAGTCTACAGACGCTTACTGAAGTTCTGTGATTTGTGATCGGTAAGGTAGTCCTCGGACGCTTGCCGAAGTTCTATTACCTATGACTTTGATTTGAGTTAGCTAACATTTGTGAACTTGTGAACTTTGAATTATATGTGTAGTGCACTTCACATAGGCAGGCATGTAGAGATGTTTCTCTAATTTTGTTTTTTTCCTTTGAAGCGGCACGTTTGTGTGAAGTACTGTAAGTGCCATTTTATACGGTATCGCGCTTTCGTGATACTTTTTGAACATGCCTGTTTTAAGCACACTCCGAGGGATGTGCTGTCTTGGAAATGGTACCACAATTAGGTTAGCGGAAGCACAGCCGGCTCCCCCAGAAGGTACACCAAATCGGGAAATGTATGTCAAATTTGGCCTTCCCCCTATAATGTACAGCAAATTATGGAATAAGTATACTAAATCGGATCCTGAATTGCAATGGCCTCTACATGGGTCGTTCGATTTGCGTAAAGTACAGTTTGCAGAGCAATGTTTGTTTCAACGAAGGTCTAGACAAAATATGTTTGATTGTGTACGAATGTGGGAGAAAGCTGTGCGTGAGCGAATGAAACGTGAAGTTGCCTTGGCGGACAAAGAGCAGCGCAAGGCTGCTCGAGATAAGACTTTACAGCTTGAGGAAAAGGAGGCTCAGGAGAAGAAAGAGAGGGAGGAACGGGAACGTAAATTGCAAACGACTGGTCAATTCCCTATTCGTCGACCACTTTATCCTGTCCTTAATAATGAAATTGATGATTTTTCATTGCTAGATCGGACGCCGCCTCCGTACGTTTCGCCTACGGCTCCAGCTGCAGATTCGGAGGATGAAGGACAGGATAAGCCGGGAAAAAAGGGTGTATCTGGTCTCAGGTTTTCTGCGGAGAGATCCGCACATTTACGTAGTTGGGCTCGTAAAGTGAATACGAATTTTGTTTCTCAATCTGAAGTTGTTGCGGAAAGGGGTAATTGGACAAATCAAGAATTATTGTATTTTCTGGCTAATTTGGCAGATGAAGTTGTTACCGCATATCGTCAATTTTCAGATACGTTTGAACCTAAAGCTGTGTCAGTTCACCGTGAGAATCTGGATAAAGGTTTATTTGATCTTGCAGATGTTGATGCCCTTTACAAGCAACTGATCCAGCTGCGAGATGAGACTACCAGATTGCGGGACGAGCGGAAAAAGAATAAGGAGTCCGGGCCGGAGTCTAATGGGCAGTCTAAGGAGTGTTCTCTCCGGGGTTCGAGAAGCGCTCCCTGACAACTCTACTGGAGAGGGCCATGACCTTCGCCCTGGTGATCATGTTATGATCAGATCGTTTGAGAGGGCGAGCAGCTTGGAACCGAGGTGGCGGGGCCCTGAGCAGGTACTTCTGGCAACCCGGACAGCAGTACGAGTGACCAATAGGAAGCGGTGGGTGCACTCAACTCACTGCCGTCGTGTCTCTCCTGATCTGGTGAATCCTGCTGTGCTAACAGACTACAAGGAAATTTTGGAGAAAGAAAAGAGCCCAGCTGTGACATCGGCCGAAGTTGAGGGAGCCTTCCCGGACCACACTGTTTCTGGACGAGAGCGCTATAATCTGCGGCCACAATAAAGAAGAACATTTTTGGTTTTTCGAGACTGGTTGGTTACCGCTCTGGGGTTTGTGAAACGGAAACCGGGAATCTCAAGGGGGGGGGATCAGTTCTGCCAAGTGTAGCGACACCCGTCTTGACCCCGGAGAAGAAAACAACGGCTACCTCGGAGCTCAGCACCGTATTTTTCTTTTTTAGGTATATACACATGTATATTTGAGACTTTGTGAACAATCTGAACTATTTGAGACATTGAGAACTTCTCGAACAATGGCATTTTCTGCATCAAGAGATAAAAGAATACTTGGTGCCATCCTTTTCGTTTTGACAATTGTGGTAATAGCTGTGATAGCCTGGGTAGTTGAACTTGTGGTGCCTGTACGTGAACATTTACTGCCGACTACCCCGGCTCCATCTGAACATTTTCACTTTACATTGCCCTATCATGAAGAACGGCACCGACAGACTTATTTGAACAATAGCTTTATTCAGATACTGCATCATACGCATAACATGACAAATACGTCTAATTGCCGGGTGTGTGGGATGTTGCCTGGGCACCAGAAGAAAGGGGGCACTCCACTTATTCCTCTCCCGTTTTCACATAATGGATCCTGTAATGCCTGGTACACTCTCCTCTTCACTCTGAGATGGCCAACAAAAGGCGGGGTGCTTTTCCGTTTGAATAAAATTTGTTATCACGACAGGGATGGGTTTCCACGGGCTGAGGGTACTCGATTTGAATGGGAGGAGTACCGCCCCGATAATGTGTCTGCCCCGCGTGTGTACAGCAATCAACGGAATATCAATGTATCCAGCTCACATGTTATTAATGTCATTGCTACCAAAGCTGATTTGTGTATACGAAATAAAGGGTCAATTCCGGTGGGGAAAAGTGAATGCAACACCACACTTACCTTTGATAGTCCGAATGGCATATCATTTGTAGCATCTCGCAATACTTATTTCATTTGTGGAACGAAAGGTTATCATCAGCTTCCGTTGGGATGGTTAGGCACTTGTTACGTATCTTTTGTGCTACCCCCAGTATTCATCGCCCCACCAATGTACCATAATGATTATATCTTGTACCATGACTTTGTTTTGAATCGTGTCAAACGGACTGTTGTTCTGGACGATATCGACCAGACCGATACTGCCTTACAGCAATATGTGGACTTTAATTTGGGACTGTTTTCCTTTGTGGGGGCCGCTCTGAATAGTCGGAAAATACGACGATTGACCCGTGTTGTTGAAGCTGTAGCCAATGACACTGACATTGCACTTGGGAACATTACGGAAGAACTCCAGATTTCTAGAATTGTTACACTCCAAAATAGAATGGTGTTAGATGTAGTTTTAGCTGACCGTGGGGGGGCATGTAGAATTATCGGAAGTAGCTGCTGTGTTTATGTACCTGACAATTCACCATCCGTTTATGATGCTATCTCTAAACTGCATAAGATAGCTGCTGAAATACACCCGGACAATGGAACGTGGACTCTTTCAGGGTGGTTTTGGTCGATGCTTACTGCCTGGGGTTGGAAACTGTTAACGATTTTATGTATCATTGTAGGGATACTGTTCTCTGTATGCTTATGTATTCAATGTGGCCCAGCTTTGTGTTCTATGTGCTTGTCAGCTTGTATACCATCAAGACGAGCTCTTGCTCATGACAAAATGATGATTCATAAAGAAGTAGCCCAAATAATGCTAATCGATATAGAAGATGAGCACCCTGATTATGTCCACTATGAGGTAGCTTCAGCTAAACGCTAAAAGGGTCGTCTGTCGTAATTTGACAATGGCCGAGTTAGCG
Organism: Lissotriton vulgaris; assembly: GCF_964263255.1. Lineage (NCBI taxonomy): Eukaryota > Metazoa > Chordata > Amphibia > Caudata > Salamandridae > Lissotriton > Lissotriton vulgaris. The sequence goes on along the minus strand of NC_141687.1, from coordinate 502,237,895 downwards.
CTTAGCTGTGCTACACGTTTTTCCCGCTTAAATTGGCAATACTTGAAAACGCCATTTTGTATGTTACGGCGGCCATCTTAGATCATGAGTGGCCTCGTGGCCAGCGTGCCCTTTAGTCCGTTGTCCGTGCCACTGACCACTCGAGTCAACCCAGCAACAGGCTATTTTTAGTACTGGTCAACCCGTACATGCGCAGTCCCCACTGACCAGTCACCCCTTAGGAATGCGCCGCCAAACTGACCAGCGGGGTTGTAACCCTCCAATGAGCTGGCTGTGTTCCAAAAGATGACCTTATATGTACATAACGCTCTGTAACTTTGTGCCGCCTATCTTTTTATTACCTGCAAACTGTATAAAAGAACGGGTCACACCGATGTTCGGTGTGATACTTCTTGCATTACCGAAGGGTGCTGTAGGAATGTACCACCACCCCATGGGGTCTTAATAAACTTGTTCTTTGAATTTTTCAGTTTCCGTGCCAACAGTTCTTGAATGTAAGTGGGTTATCTTCGGAGCATGTAGGCCTTGGGAACCCGATACTACAAATTGGCGACCACGAAGGGACTCATCGGCGACTCGGATGCCCGAAGGAGAGGTCGTGACGAAGGTTAGGAAACTCGCAATGGATGCGTACGCTGCCACTGAGTGACCCGAGGCTTGGCACCCGCGGTGTTTCTTCCTTTCCTTCTGATCTGACCTTCCAGGTGGCGCCGGTCTCCAACTGAGATCTTGATCGTCTGCGTTGCTGGATAAAGTGCCGTTTGGCTGATTCGATTATTTTTCAGTTTCCGTGCCAACAGTTCTTGAATGTAAGTGGGTTATCTTCAGAGCATGTAGGCCTTGGGAACCCGATACTACAAATATATATTACCAACTGGCGGTCGCCAGTAGGTAGTAATAGTTAGGACCTAGCTACCATAGGAAATCCGTAACATTCTATTAGGAATAACTTTGGCGCCGGTTGAGGAATTTGCGTGTAATTTTCCAAAATTTTGGCCAGCTCCGCTCCGCTCCTTCCCTGAAAGTTTCAGGGGAATTTGTGAAGTGGGGGCTGAGAAAAAAGGGGGGACCCAAAACGTGTTTTCCCCATGCAATTTTCCATAGGACGTTCTGACACGGCTACAGCCCGAACCGCTGAACGGAATTACGCCAAACTTTGCAAAATTGTAGGGACTGGTACGCAGATGTGACTTTGCTATATTTGGTGAAATTTGCTCCGGTGTTTTTTTAAAAAATGAACTTCAAAAACACATATATTGAAACAAGCTTTATTTCGATATATTACACATATCTTAAAAAGCATGTATATCTATAGGCGCGCTCCAAGCGCTCACCGGTACGCGTACCGGGGAGCGCACCCGGCGCGCTACGGGAGCGCGCGAGCGGAAAGCTGATTGGCTGTCGGATGTCTGTCAGCATTCTAAACAGTCCGGAGAGTCCGCCATCTTGTGTCTCGGTAGAATCGAGACACAAGAGGTGAAAATAAAAAGGGGGAAATGTTTAAAAGGGGGCAGGGTACACACCCTCTGACCCCCTAGGTTTTCTGAGGGGGGGTCTAGAAGGACCCTGAAGGACAAAAACACTTTTTTTGCAATTTTTGCGGGGTAAGCGCTGGGTGCGTTCCCATGTACGTTCACCGGTACGCGCACCCTGAGCGCACCACAGGGTAAAACAGTGAAAGAAAATAGTTTTAAATAAGAATTTGGATTGCTTAGAGGCAGGGTAGCTCGAAAAAGAGCTGTTGTGTTCTGTGGGTGATTTAAGTACCTACAAGTAGGTACGGATGCAGAGTCTAAAATTCAAGAGAAAGACTCTTTTCTCCTCATCTGAGAAATGTACATCGTCTCATCTGTAGATATCTTGCATGTAGTAATGCAAGTTATTGTGGTATATTGAACTCATACCATAGTCTCTCAGGAAATCAGAAGCAGATCCTTTTCAGACCCCCTGAGAAGGTCTAGGGGGTGAGGGACACTCTATCCTGCTCCCTTTTCTCGTTTTGAAGTATTATATTTTACTCTCTTCTCTAACTACACAAAATGGCGGCAATACGGTGCATCAGAGACAGATAGTGAGAGAAAGGAGGCAGGAGATGAAGAAGAGATGTCAAATATACATTGGAAAAAATACAGTGGAAGAAGGGAAGTAAATATGAGTAAACTTACTATGTTACATAAAAATGTTGTACTCTATACTGCAAGTATCACTACAATCACTTCGCTACTACCTCATAAATTAGAAACAAAAATGAATAATATGTCAACTAATTTTTAATTTGTAAATAATAATTTATTGTTCAGAATATTCATAATTTAATAGAGTTTGTAGCATGTCCTCATCTGGAATTTCCTCTTCAGTCATATGATCAATCTCCTCATGAAAAGTGTTCAATGATTGTTGGTATTTTATTGTATCCAAACATTCAATAAATTCTTTGTCTAGAGATTCATCAAGAAAATCATTAATGTCATCTTCTCCTTGTGATAAAATGGTGCTGCCAATATCCGTGACATTTTGAATTTCAAGTAATGTAGTTGTAATTTCAAAAGAAATTTCCTTGGTCTCCTCATTCTGATTCATTTTAATTTCAATTTTTTTGCTGCAAATTGCAGAAAAAAGTAATCACTTTCATTTTTCTTTTTTATAAATACATAATATAAAAGTAGCTTATTCAAGTATTTAGTTCTTTAAAATGAATTGGTACTAAATAGTATCAGGCAGGAACTAGAAATATAAAGCACTGCATGTGATGAAGTCTATCTTAATCCATAATTATAACAGAATGACTGTAAATAGTTAACAGAAAACATTTTCTAGATTATCTTAAAGTGTACAACATAGTTCTTCTTACAAATTAACAACTCACCTTTTTGTAAGTAGGCGAAGAGTTAGTTCTGTGTAATTCAAACTCCAGACATTGAGCACCCAAAATTCTTCTCAAAAGTACCTCAGACAGGAGTATCTGAAAATGGCCGTGTTTTCCTCTCATTTAAGATATATACATAACCAATCATACTTCATCACATTCAAATTCAAAACGTAAGTAACATTTTGATTGGTTCTAATTTTCAATACTTTCAAATGTGTTTTCCCCATGCAGTTTTCCATAGGACATTTAGACACGGCTACAGCCCGTACTGCTGAATGGAATGACACCAAACTTGGCAAAATGGTAGGGACTGGTACGCAGTAGGGCCTTTTCCATATTTGTTTAAAATTGCTCCAGTGGTTTTTCTGAAAAGTAACTTCAAAAACACATATATATCTATAGGCGCGCTTCGAGCGCTCACCGATACGCGTACCGGGGAGCGCACCCGGCGCGCTACGGGAGTGCGCGTGCAGAAAGCTGATTGGCTGTCGGATGTCTGTCAACATTGAAAAATGTCCGGAGAGTCCGCCATCTTGTGTCTCGGTAGAATCGAGACACATGAGGTAAAAATTATATGGTGGAAATGATTAAAAGGGGGAAGGGTACACACCCCCTGACCCCCTAGGTTTTCTGAGGGGAGCCTATAAGGACCCTGAAGGGAAAAAACGTTTATTTTTTTAAAATTTTGCGGGGTAAGCGCTGGATGTGTTCCCATGTACGCTCACCGGTACGCGCAACCTGAGCGGACCACGGGGAAAAACAGTGTAAAAAATTAGATTAAAAAAATAATTTAGAGTGCTTAGAGGTAGGGTAGCTCTAAAAAGAACTGTTGTGTTATGTGGGTGTTTTTTGTACCTACAAGTAGGTACCGATGCAGAGTCTCAAATTCATGAGGAAGACTCTATTCCCCTCATCTGTAAAATGAACACCATCACTCCTATAGATGCCTTGCATGTTGTAACGCAAGTTGTTGTGGTAAATGAAACCCATACCATAGTCTCTGAGGAAAGCAGAAACAGATTTATTCACATGCATCCTTGCTTTCTCAATCTGTTGACAAAATTGGTTGGACCAGTTCCATTTTTGCCTTTGGCATATATTTGAAAATACCAAGGCAGTTTTTGGAAAAAGTGACATAAATTGCCCAAAGATGTCCTTTAAAAGCATTTCCAGACCTACCCCAGTCAAAGTGCCCAGGTCATTGCCACCACAGTGCACAATTATGGGGTCAGGGTGTGGTAGATGCATAAAGGATTTTACCAATGGTATCAATTAGTGAATTCTCAATCTTCTATGTCCAATCCATACAATGTCCACATTTGGTAAATCAAGGTTGCAAATTCCTCTGTTACTTGCATATTTTTCACTCCAGTGAACAAAGTTATGAAAAAAAGTGGTTGAGATTCAGTGCACTTGAAAATCAAGAAATGATTGGTGCTTTCTTCCACCACTGAAAATTAGAGTGCATTGTTTTTTTTTTAAAGAAGTCATTTTAATGGTTGAGAAAAAGTCATTTAAAGAAATATTGCATATGATTAGCACTGAGAAGTCAAACACCCTTGCTGGATTCTTTTGCAACATAGTATGATGAACTTTTGAACTGTGTGCTGGGTTAGGTGGGTGTTCCCATGGTAACAGGGTGAATGAGCAATGGGGGGATGGAATATTATGTGAGTTTCAATATTTTGAAATGTACAACCAATTACAATGTGCAGTTTGGTTTTGAATTTGTGTGGGAATAATTTTCATTGATTATGTACAAGAATATGGGTCTGAAATGAGAGGTAATCTGTGCCATTATTCTGAGGCTGCAGTGACAGAAGCATTATTCAGAGATTCTGCTTAAGAAAATCTAGTGTGTGTGACTGACACTGTTCTACATCTTCCAAAGCATTTTTAAAGGTGAGTAATGATTCGTTTATTAAAGATAGACTGTTGTGTGTACTATGGGGAAGATTAAGAAGCATATTGTGCTTCTTTATTCCTCCATTGTGTGACATGTTTTTTTATAAGGCTGTTAATAAATTTATGGGGCATATTTGAAATGTATTTTGGAAATGAGTTAGGTTTCTGCCTTGTTTTGTAGTGGTTATTTAAATGGGCTGTGCTCTGTGTAAAAAATGATTTACTATGGAAAATGTTTTCTTGAAAAATGTTTGCCAGTAGAGACAGTGAAATAGTATGAGCAGAGACACACATACTGCATGCAGTGACAGATATGGTAGATTACATGAAACATCCTGGTCATGTGCCTAAGATCACACTGTGAGTCAAGCTCGATTGTAAATGGATCTGGGTAAATATTTTGCTTAGTTGATGTTTTTAAAAACATGGAAATACATGTTTTCTTAAAGTCAGTTAGGCTTTAGCATATGGAAAGGGGCGACCACTCGGTTCCCCCGAACGTATGGTTGGGGACCCAGATCCTCCCGGGAAACCATTTTGGGTGGGGGGCATGTCACGGCTGGTATGCCCAAAGCGGCGTAGCTGGGGCGCGCCTTCTCCCGCCCAAGAGGGGTTGTCCTAGACACCTACGCCGATGGCCACGCCCAGTAGGCGTACCAGCGGAGGGTTCACGCCCTCCCGACGAGGAATAAAGAGAGCGGAAATCCAAAGAAAGTTCCTCTTGTTCCTGTGCTTGGAAGCTGGACCCACTCGTTGCATGCGAGCCCTTGACGGAACAAGGAGCAATTTTGGGAATTTGTAATTCTTGTGTTTCTCTTTCAGCGACTTCAAGGCTAAAAGACCTAGGACCGTTTCTGATCATCTTAGAGTGAATACTCGAAAGGAATGTCTGGCAAGAAGGCAGGAAAGAAGCCCGAGACTGACCAGATGCTCCGGATGTTGATTAGCAGAATGACGAAGATGGAACGAAACGTTGGGCGAGATATGGCGAACATGAAGAAGCAGATGGCTGCGATGAACAATCCGGGTAAACCGAAGAAGGTAATAGGCCCGGCATTGCCGGATGTTGCCCCGGTGGGTAGGGGGAAGCGGGTCAGGAATAGGGCCCCAAGGGGGGAGGTCTCTGTCCCCGTGGTACCCCGGGTTAGCCCTGCTATTCCGGTCGAGGCCCCGGTACTCCCAGACGCGGGTCAGCCGATACCGGTTGTGATTACGCCCGCTAGCGAGGAGGACATGCCGCCTGAATTGGCCGCCCAGTTGGCCACATGGCTCGGCAAGAAAACAGGGGGTGCTACGGCACCTGGAGACACGGCCGCAGAGGCCAGGTTACTAATGCAGCAGTTGCGGCAGTTGCGAGATGCCGCAAAGGCGAATCTCCCTCTTGTCCCCCCACAGGTAACCTCGGAAGGACCGGCAGCTGGCGTGGAAAAAACAGCAGGAACGTCAACCGAACCGGGTAAGCAGGCATTGCCAATGGCGGGGGGGGGGCTCATTGCCCTCAAGACGGGAGAAAGTGGTTCAACATATCCCGTTGGCCACGAAAGAGTTAATTTGGGCAGACAAGTACGTTAACATGTTTTCTCTCCTAACTGACCATCGCGAGATGGAGTATGCTAAAACGCAGAAAGATTTGTGGCACCCGAGTGTCTTGCGAGCCAAGATGGTGGGATTCAGGGTGGATGAGACAATAACAAATTGGGCCAAGGCCTTTGCGATGTTTACTGCAATTATTGGGGAACGTAAGCCCGAGGTTTTGCCTGAATTGTCTTGCTACCAGCCACGAATAATGGATTTTTATGAAACATATGAAGGTAATGAATGGATGGGTTACGACATGAAGTTCCGTAAGGCCAAGGAGTACGATTCATCTCTGACGTGGGATTGTCTGGACTCGATTTCTTGGCAGAAGCAGCTCCTGTCGGGCGCGACGAAGACGTCCTCGCCAGGTGGGAATGGGTCGGGGTTTTGCCGCCAACAGCCCGCGGTGCCCTTTGGAGCGGGCGCCGGTGGCGATCACCAACCAAGGTCCGGTGGGAATGGGGGAAAACGGGGGGTCTGTTGGAGCTTTAATTGAGGCAACTGCTCCAGACCGCAGGGGGCATGTAAGTTCAAGCATGCATGTGCGGGTTGTGGGAATTTCTCGCACCCGGAAAGTTTGTGCAGATCCAAAAATGGCGGGTCGGGAGGTAAGGGAGGGTCCAAACAAGACTGAGGAGGGTCACCGTGTACCGTTACCTACCCCTGTTGATATCATGGCAATAACCCCCTGGCTAAACAAATAACCTGATCATGTCTCCGCTGGGGTGTTGAGGAACGGATTCTTATATGGTATCCGCATCCCGGCGGGGGATTTTCGTTGGGAATCACTTTGTAGAAACCAATTATCAGCTCGGCATAATCCAGCGGTGGTTGAGAAGAAGATTGGAAAGGAGGTTTTACTAGGCCGGGTGGCGGGCCCATATCAGCACCCTCCAGTGGCAAATTTTGTCTGTTCCCCGTTGGGAGTAGTCCCCAAAAAAGACCCAGGGGAGTTCAGGATGATCCATAACTTGTCAGTACCGAAGGGTCTCTCGGTGAACAAGGCGATTGACCCAGGAGTTTGTTCGGTGCGGTACGCATCCTTCGATGATGCCGTCACCATGTTGAATCGCCTGGGGCCCGGAGCGCTGATGGCGAAGTAAGATATCGAGTCGGCGTTCCGGTTGCTCCCGGTACGCCCACAGGACCAGCGCCTGTTAGGCTTTGTGTTCCAAGGACGTTACTACATGGATAGATGCATGCCAATGGGTTGCTCCATCTCTTGTGTCTATTTTGAGAAATTCAGCTGTTTTTTGGAGTGGGCATTCACTGAGGCCACTGGTTATAGCCTTGTTATGCATTACTTAGATGATTTTCTGTTCTTGGGGGCAGCCGGCGACACAACATGTGCGCAGGCGCTACAGGAGTTTTGCATCCTCATGAGGGAATTCGGGGTGCCATTGGCACCAGGTAAGACGGTGGGACCATCTACTACACTCGAGTTTCTGGGAATTGAGCTCGATTCTGTGGAGGGATGTTTCCGTTTGCCGGTAGGGAAGATAGCGAAATTTAGGGCTTCCCTGGAACTGTGCCTTAGTAAGGAGAAGGTGACCCTCCATCAGTTACAACAGGCAGTGGGTCAGCTTAACTTTGCCCTGAGGGTGATACCAATGGCCCGCCCCTTTTCACGCTCTATTGCGCAGGCTATGGTCGGTCTCAAAGAAGGACACCGCCGCACGAGACTGTCTGCAGAGGTTCGCCAGGACATGCGTATTTGGTTAGCATTCCTGGCGGACTTTAACGGTCGAGTAGTGTGGAACAAGCCGTCAGCGTCTTCGGACGAGCTAGGTTTGTGGACTAACTCGGCGGGGAGCGTGGGATTTGGCGCCATTTTCGGCAATCGATGGTCGGCGCAAACATGGCCGACATGATGGCACACCAGCGGTCTCACCAGTAACATTGGTTTCCTTGAGCTATTCCCTATATTTGTGGCTCTGAGGGCATGGCCGGACGAGTTCAGAGATCGCTCGGTGGTATTTTGGTCTGACAATATGACTGTTGTTGAATGTATAAATAATCAGGCAGCACGCTGCATGTGGATATTGAGATTGCTGAAAGAAATTGTACTCATTTGCATGAGACTAAATGTACAATTCAGGGCGAAGCATGTGCCGGGAGTACTGAATCATGCTGCTGATGCACTCTCTCATTCACATATGCAGGCGTTCAGGGGTTATCTACCTACTGCGGACCTAGCGGCGGCACCATTCCCCGAAGTACTCTGGCTACTCGGTGCCCCGGATTACAAGACCTCGTGGCAGCAAGCCTAGCTCCCAGGACAAGGAAGGCATACGAAGGAGCGTTTCGTTCCTATTGTGCATTTTTGGGTCCGGCAGGGGAACAGACATGGGGTCAGGAGGTATACAACTGTTACAACAAAGTTTTTACAACGCATTACCACTACAACGCAGGCATTACCACGCATACCATTACAACGCATTGCGCTGGGGGGCGCTCTAGGATAGGGAATAAGTATAATTTTATATCCAACACCTTCCCTAGTGTCCACGGGGACTGGAGTTGGAATATAAAATTATACTTACCACTATCCAGCACCTCTAAGCGCTATGCGTTGTAACGGTATTCGTTGTAAATACCGCGTTGTAATCCTATGCGTGGTAAAAGTATGCGTTGTAACGTCATACATCCGGTCAGGAGGATTGCTTCCTGAGGTTTCTGGTAGCATTACATAGGGAAGGCCGATCAGTGGCAACGGCCAATAGGCACCGGGCGGCCATTTCATTCATGGCGCAGGTGCATGGCGTCAAGGACCCGACATCTTCCTTTTTGGCAAAGAAAGCCCTTCGTGGCTGGCAGCGCCTGGAGGGTCGGAGAGTAGACGAGAGACGCCCGATTGGGTTAGAGAGGTTGTCCCTGCTCATGGCGATACTACCCACGACATGTTCCTCCCAATTCGAGGCAGTTCTGTTCCGGGCCGCTTTTGCATTAGCATTCCATGGGGCTATGCGAGTGAGCGAACTGGTAGCAAGGAATAAGAACGATATGGGGGGAGGTCTGTGTAGGAATCACATCCTGATTAGGGGTGATTCAATGGTGGTTACAATAGCTAAGTCCAAGACTGACCAGACAGCTATGGGAGACAGTGTTGTGGTCCAGCGCATGCAAGGGTCCCCCATGTGCCCGGTAAAGTGCATTGAGGAATATCTGGCGCTGAGGGTGGATACATGGGGTGGGAGTCTGCTGAGACACATCTATGCCACCCCACTGACGAGGTTTCAGTTTCAGAGGGTGTTAACATTGACAATCGCAGCGGCGGGCTTGGACCCAGGCGATTTTGGAACCCACTCCTTCAGGATAGGGGCTGCTACTGAGGCTACAGCCAGGGGTCAGAGTACTGATGAGGTGAAACTGTGGGGACGATGGTCCTCGAATTGTTTCAAAAGGTATGTGCGGTTGCACATGTTGTGAAGTCAAGTTACATGCACTCACGCTTCTTGTCTTCTGTTTGATTTACAGTTTCGCGAGCATGTTATGCGGGGCGGAATTTGCAGTCGACCCGGCACCTGGGGACCAGCGGTCAGAGATCACCGGCTGAGGAGAGAATGGTGTGGGTCGTGGGCCACTCATACGTGAGGCGGGCCGGGGACGTATTCAAAGCAGGTGACGCGACTCACGCAGCTGGGGAATACGGGTACAGAGTGACCTTCCACGGAAGGGGCGGGCTCTGTATTGACCAGTTCGAATCTTTTATCGAGGGACTGTTAGGGCGGCAGAGGTCACCGCCATCTGTAATCATAGTACACCTGGGGGGCAACGACATGGTGACACTCGGTAGGCGAGTATTACTCGAGCGAGTTTTGTCCACCGTTAGCTGGTTAGCGAAAAGGATCCCGGGGTGCACAATTGCATGGTCCCATATGATTCCCAGGAAAGTATGGCGGGGGGGCCTTTCGGTGTCAGCACTGAACCATTCAGTAAAAAAGGTCAACAACAAAATTGGTAGGTTGTTTCGCTCAGCACAGTTGCACAGTATTCCGCATGGGTGTATTCGGGGTGATCACATGTATCTCGAGGATGGGGTTCACTTGTCCCGGGAGGGGAATGTCTTACTCATAGGAGACTTCATAGCATGGCTGAGGGGTTTAAGAAAGCATGACCTTTAGGAGGAGTTTGTGGGGGGGCCGGATAGCCGGTCAACTATCCGGCCTGTGGCGGTAAGGTCATGATCGGTGAGCAGTAATTTCAAGGTCCCTAGAGGGGGGCGCCACCCACTATGGATGGGAGCGCCTGGGGGGAGGCGGCCATTGGCCCCTCCCACGGGGAGGTGGCACCCACTAAGTATGGGACGCCTAGGGGAAGATGGCCATAGACCCCTTCCAGGGGAGGAGGCGGCTATATGCCCCTCCTACGAATTTCCCGGGGCCCGGATATCCGCGACGGCGGATGTGATAGACAGTGTGGGGTGGGAGGGGGAGTCCACGTTGCCTTCTTACAGACACCTCACACGGGTCCTCGGACGACCTTTAAGATGGCGTCGAGTTTAAATGGGGGGCCCCAACAAGACAAGGGAAATTGGAGTTGGCACAGAGGGTACAGTCCTCTGTGCATGCGACACTCACACCGTGAGGGCGAGAGTTTTGGTAGTAGGGATCTGACACCGGTTGCGACCTTGCCGTTGGCCCGTAATGCTAGGATGTACAATTTTAATTTAGAAAGTATGCATTTGCAGGATGTTAGACTCGGCTAGGAAAACCTTTGTATTAGAGATTTGTTAAGGTTAGCCAATGAACATGTCTTCATCGAAGTGTAATAAATGAAAATTGTACATGATATGAAACTTTTATTTAATGTTTTAATTTTGTTTCATATTTTAATAAATACGGCCGGGAGGGTAACTCCCTCCCGCCTTCCAAAAGTTCAGAACTGCGTTTGTCTCCCATCATTGGGGATTGTGTTGGGAGGGGGTGACGGGTATCCCGGCCATATGTACTAGTAGGGAATCTTAAGCAGCATGTCTGTTAGGCCTCTTACTTCACAAATAGGCTCTAAGCTGTGCAATCAAGATCCAGGCTGTGCTGTTGAAATGAAAATGGAATGTTATGTTTTGCTTATATATATGTGGTCTGTTTTTTGCCAGTAGAGACAGTGAAATAGTATGAGCAGAGACACACAAACTGCATGCAAAAACAGACATGGTAGATTACATGTAACATCCTGGTCATGTGCCTAAGATCACACTGTGAGTCAAGCTCGATTTTAAATGGATCTGGGTGAACAATTTGCTTAGCTGATGTGTTTAAAAATATGGAAATAGGAAATACATGTTTTCATAAAGTCAGTTAGGCTTTAGCATATGTACTTGTAGGGAATATTAGACAGCATGTCTGTTGGGCCTCTTACTTCACAAATAGGCTCTAAGCTGTGCAATCAAGTTCTAGGGTGTGCTGTTGAAATGAAAAAGTTAAAATATGGTTATTTAAAATCAAAAATACTACTTTTATATGTATGCCACTGAATGTCTTGCATTATTATTTACTTTAAATACATACTTTTTTTTCCCGCACGCGGGAATAGTGCTCTCGCTACGCTCCCGTGTGCGCTCACCGGTGCGCGCACCTTGAGCGCTCAGGGGTAAAATGATTTTAAAAAAACATGAATAATACTTTGGAAAATTAATTTTAGAAAAAAATATAATAATAATAATTAATAGTTATAAAAAACAACTAAAAAAACGTAATAATTCACTTTAAAAATCATAGGTTACAAACTCGAAATTGCAAGGAATTAACTTTTAAAAAACCTTAGAAATTCACTGAAAAAACCATAGGTTTCACAAACTTTATAGTTAGGAATTAGCATTTAAAAAACCTTTGAAATTCACTAAAAAAAACATAGGTTTCACACCAGTTATAGTTAGCTGAACATTCCCACGTTATAGTTAGTTGGACTCACTATAACTTGCGGGCCCGCAATCCACTGCTGATGATGTCACATTTTACATCATTCATGGCATGGTCAGTAACATCACTGATGATATATATATATATATATATATATATATATATATATATATATATATATATATATATATATATATATATATATATATTCACTGAAAAAACCATAGGTTTCACACCAGTTATAGTTAGCTGGAAATTTTACTGATATAAAACCATTGAAATTCCCACGTTATAGTTAGATGGACTCACTATAACTTGTGCGTGCAATGCACTGCTGATGACATCACATATTACATCACTCATGACATGGTCAGTGACATCACTCATGACATCACTGATGACACCATCCAGTGAATGTGTGTCTTTCTGAAAAATAAATATATTTTATATATGTATATGTAAAAGTTGATGGAAGAATAAATGTTTAAATAAGTGTCTAAATGGATGGTTTTTAAAAATTGATTGGTTAACTGGCTTAATAAGACATCATCAGCAGTGCATTGCACGCGCAAGTTATAGTGAGTCCATCTAACTATAACGTGGGAATTTCAATGGTTTTATATCAGTAAAATTTGCAGCTAACTATAACTGGTGTGAAACCTATGGTTTTTTCAGTGAATTTAATAGGTTTTTTAAATGCTAATTCCTAACTATAACTGGTGTGAAACCTATGGTTTTTTCAGTGAATTTCATAGGTTTTTTAAATGCTAATTCCTTTGTATATCGAGTTTCTAACCTTTTTTTTTTTTTTACAATTTGCTGTTTTTTTTAAAGTATTCATTTTTTTTTATATAATTTTTTTCTTTTGCGCTCTGGGTGCGCGCTCCGGGAAGCTTTCAGCTAAGCTCTCCGGTAAGCTTTTCCGTGAGCTCATCTGAAAGCGCACCCAGAGCGCAACTGTCGTTCGTGAAAAAAAAATGAATGAAAAGTTAATAATAATGCAAAACATTTCGTACCATACAAATAAAATTAGTTTTTTTTAATAAGGAAAATGATTATGCATTTCTGTAAAAGTTTGATGACGTCACTTCGGCGCGCAACGTAAGTGCCCTCGGAAGCGCCTACGTTCGCGGCGCATAAACGCACGCAAAAGCGCCTACGATCGCGCCACGTTTGCGCCCCGGAAGCGCCTACGATCGCGCTGCGTAAACGCACCGGAAGTGCTCCGGAGCGCGCAGCGTAAACGCGTCAGGTCATGTGACCCTAAAATAACACTTTTCATTGGTTGCTAACAGTTTTTTTTTACAATGAATGAAATCCCCACCCATTTCCTTCACTTCTTCTTTCACTTTTGTGACTGAAAGACCTGGCTTTTTTGCTGTTGCATATTTCTTGGATAATCATGGCTGCCAGACCATCCAGCAGTGAAGATGACTCCAATGATTTCATTGATGAAGAGCCTCCTCAGCAGAAGATCAAAGAGCATTTCATCTGGAAATTTTTTAAGTTTCCAGCAGACCAGAAAAAGGTGAATGCACCAAAAGTAGAGTGCAGGATCTGCAAACAGGTCCTGTCACGGGGTAACCCCCAAAAAAAGTATTCTTTTGGCAACTTCACCATGATTCGCCATGTGGAGAGGAGGCACCCCCAGAATTTTGCCCGGGAAAGTGTCAGGGCTCTGGCACAAGAGGTTCCCAGAGATGGGGCCTCTACATCAACAGGAGGAGCAACTTCTTCTGTGAGAGAGCAATCGCAGGAGCAGGTGGCAAACATACAACCTGCATTTAACCATGGGGTCGTCAAATGCAGATACTGCAATCAACTCCTCACCTATGGGGAGCAAAGTGTCCTGCTCATGGTTCGAGCATTGGAGAACCATCGCTGCCCTTCCCACCCCTAATTTTTTTCTTTTCTTTTTGCTCCTGTTGAGCAGTTTCCATTCCCTGTTTTTGTTCCTGTTCAGTTAAAAGAAGAAAACCAAAAGTTCTTTTCAGAACTACCTCCAATTCTCATCAAAGAGCTATATTCTTAAAAAAATGAAGAGTAAGTGAAATATAGTGCATTGATAATTGAAAGGAGAATGAGTAAGAAAGAACAGAAAGGTATGAGAGGTGAAAGGAAGTGAAGTAGGAGGAATGAAAGAAGGTGAGTGTTAGAAAAGAAAGTTATGACACAGTGAATAAACTGGAGGCCTCATTTCTGAAAAGTGACGCATCGCTACGTGAAAACAGCGATGCGTCACTTTTCTGGACGCACTCCTTATGACATTCCAGATATGTCATATTTAATATATGACTAATCAATTCGCAAGGAGTTACAGATATGTCAGTATTTCTGACGTATCTGTAAACACAAAAGTAACGCATTGCTGGAGTGCGTCACAAAAGTGACGCAACTCCAGTAATGTGTCCTTTCACATGGAAAAAGCACCATGTGAAAGGTTTGCTGTGAAGCAGGCGCAAGATTTTGGCGCAACAGCATCCTAAAAGTGACGCACTGCGTCATTATTACCAAGCTTTTTGCAGGGGAACACCCCTTCTGCATGCATTATACCTGACACTATTTTTAAAAAGTGACGCATCTAGGTACATGGGTCACTTTTTAAAACTCTGCGCCACATTATATCTGCATCAGGTATAATGTATGCAGAGGGGGCAATCCCTCTCAAAAAGCTTGGTAATAACGACGTACTGAAATCTATGAGATTTCTCTGCGTCACTTTTAGGATGCTGTTGCGTCAAAATCTTGCGCCTGCCTCGCGTCACTTTCATGTTTACAGATATGTGAGAAATACTGACGTATCTGTAACTCCTTGCAACATGATTCGTCATACATTAAATATGACACATCTGGAATGTCATAAGGAGTGCGCACAGAAAAGTGACGCATCACACCAGCAGTGTAATAAAATGTGCCTCGTTGCACTATATTTAAAGGATGCAACAGCATCCTAAAAGTGACGCAGTGAAATCTCAAACATTTCACTGCGTCGCTATTACAAAGCTTTTTGCGGGGGAACACCCCCTCTGCATGCATTATACCTCACGCAGATATAATGTGGCGCTTGATTTTAAAAAGTGACCCATCTACCTAGATACGTCACTTTTTAAATATAACGCAACGAGGCACATTTTTTTACACCACTGGTGCGATGCGTCACTTTTCTGTGCGCACTCCTTATGACATTCCAAGTAACGCATTGCTGGAGTGCGTCACAAAAGTGACGCAACTCCAGTAATGTGTCCTTTCACATGGAAAAAGCACCATGTGAAAGGGCTTGCGTCAGTCTAACACCTGCTGTAAAGCAGGCACAAGATTTTGACGCAACAGCATCCTAAAAGTGACGCAGTGAAATCTCAAAGATTTCACTGCGTCGCTATTACAAAGCTTTTTGCGGGAGAACACCCCCTCTGCATGCATTATACCTGACGCTATTTTTAAAAAGTGACGCATCTAGGTACATGGGTCACTTTTTAAAACTCTGCGCCACATTATATCTGCGTCAGGTATAATGTATGCAAAGGGGGCATTCCCCCGCAAAAAGCTTGGTAATAACGACGTACTGAAATCTATAAGATTTCTCTGCGTCACTTTTAGGATGCTGTTGCGTCAAAATCTTGCACCTGCCTCGCATCACTTTTATGTTTACAGATATGTCAGAAATACTGATGTATCTGTAACTCCTTGCAACATGATTCGTCATACATTAAATATGACACATCTGGAATGTCATAAGGAGTGCGCACAGAAAAGTGACGCATCACAACAGCAGTGTAAAAAAATGTGCCTCGTTGCACTATATTTAAAAAGTGACGCATCTAGATAGATGCGTCACTTTTTAAATATTGCATAACAATGCGCATTTTTTTACACCGCTGGTGCGTCACAAAAATTGACGCACAGGAGGCGCAAAACTAGCAGCGCAAGGCCTTCATAAATATGGTCCTGGATTTTCCCCGTGCTTCGCCGGTGCGCGTACCATGCGCTTCCCCCGCGCAAAACGAAAAAAAAAATAAAAAATGTAATGCCCTGCAGGACCCTATTTTAGCCCCTACATCAAACCTAGGGGGTCAGAGGGGGTCTACTCTTCCCCCTTATGGTCATTTGCCCCTTTTTTTTTCAAACCCCTTGTGTCTCGATTTTACCGAGACACAAGATGGCGGCCGCTCCAGACTGTTTAGAATGTTTACAGACACCCAAGAGCCAATCAGCTTCCTGCGCGCAAGTCGCGTGTCGCGCCTGGAGCGCACTCCGGTGCGCGCACCGGAGAGCGCATATAGATATATATATTTTTTTGAACCTAAATTACTCAAAATCCACTGCAGCACATATCTTGAGACATAGCAAAGGCACATCGGGCTACCAGTCCCTTCAATTTTGCCAAGTTTGCTGGAAATCCATTCAGCCGTTCGGGCTAAAAGTGAAATCGACCGCCCTATGGAAATTTACATGGGGAAAACGCGTTTTGGGACCCCCCTTTTATCTCGGCCCCCGCTTGACGTATCCCCCCCAAACTTTCAAGGAAGGACCCGAGCTCGACGAGGCCATTTTCAGGAAATTTTCAGGCAGATTCGTCAACCGGTGCCAAAGTTATTCCAAATAGAATTTTGAGATTTAACATTGAAAAAAATCCTAACTATAACTACCTACTGGCGACCGCCAGTAGGTAATATATATATATATATATATATATATATATTTATATAGCCAGTTCAAATCCCTCATACGAATCGGAGAGCCACACCGGAAAAGACACTGTACCAATCTTTAGGTTTTCGCGCTTAGATTTTTATTATTTTTGCTTTAACGCATTTTGGCATTCTTTTGCCTTGGTCACACATCAAGCGTCTGTTTCACTATCAACAATTTAAAAGCTAGTTCAAGTTCGGGAATTTGTATAGCGCACTACTCACCCATAGGGTCTCAAGGCGCTTGAGGGAGGGGGGGGTGCATTATTTGTCGAATATACAAGTTTTTAGTTGCTTTCTGAAGGCTAGGTGGTTCTGTGTAAGTCAGAGGTGGGTGGGGAGGGAATTCCAGGTTTTGGCCGCTAGGTAGGAGAAGGATCTTCCCCCCATGGTGGATTTGTTGATGCGCGGAATGGCGGCGAGGGCTTGATTGGACGATCGTAGTTGGCGGGAGGGGGAGTAGAAGGACAGTCGCGTGTTGAGGCAATCGGGTCCTTGGTTGTAGAGGGCTTTGTGTGCGTGCGTGAGGAGGCGGAACGTTATTCTCTTGTTGACTTGGAGTAAGCATGGGCAAATTTTGTGAATCTGGCATTCGCGAATTTGCGTATTTGCGAACTCGCAATCCGCAAAATCCGTGAATTCTCGCGAATTTGCGGATTATTTTGTTTTTATAGTGTTCGCAAGGGTTTCTGCCAGTTCGCGAGGATTTTGCACCAGTTCACAAAATGTTGTTTCTACGTCTGGTTCATCATCATAGGTTCACAGCACCCTCTGTTTCAACACTGCCACCCTCTGTTTCACCCATGCCACCCTCTGGTACATCAATGCCACCCTCTAGTTCATCATCATCACTGTAGATTATGGGGGGGAAAAGCAAGCACACCTGCCCTGCTTCAAATGACATGAATTAATTTGGGGTTGATTTATTAATGTGTCAATGTTTTAAAATTCCAGTCTGGCACCTGCTTCCTTATCTGTAATTTGCTTTCTGTTGCAGTGCAATTTTTTTTTCCAGGACCTTTGTGGCCTACTTGTAGCTATTCTATGATCCAGCTGTGAGGGTGAGAGCAGGGTCATACAATTGTTGCAACTAGCAACTGAACTCTGGAGGGGCCCCAGTCAGGAAGCACTACAGGGAATGGTTACTAATGATGAATTTGAACTTTTGCACCTGCTGAGTGCTTTCAGTTTAGCAAAACTTATTTTTCTGCAGAACAGCAAATGTAATGCCCCAAGCAAACTTACTTGTGAAAGTTGATTTCTAATCCAAAAGTGATCCAAAGAAAGTCAAAAGGCCTCAAATCCAAAAAAGGGCAGGCAAATGTCAACCTGAGGAGTTATTCTGATAAAAATCATCATTTTCAGAAGGTCTATGCTGCTTGCTAGTGGATTTCTTGTGCAGAATTGCAAATTTTGTAATTTCGCGAGTGCGAGATTGTTGCTGCCCGCCGCACCTACATGTTCGCAATTGCAAACTTACGCCGCACGCCGCAAAATTGTATCACCAAGAAAAAAAAATCCGTTGCGTGCGAATTTGCGGATTTTCAGTAAATTCACGAGCGTTCGCGGATCGCGAATTTACCAAAAATCCGCAAAATCCGCGAGCGGAACGGATTTTCCACCCATGCGTAACGGGGAGCCAATGGAGGTCAGTCAGTCAGTCAGTCAAAATACACTTTATTCGATTTTTGTTAAAATCATAAAAGGCAAGAATAATACATACATTAAAAACATTTTAAAAATGCCCACAATACATGTATTTTACACAATCTCCATAAAAAGAGTCACTTGATTAAACACCATAATATATAGAAAAGAGTTAAAATTGATATACTGGATTGCTTTTAGTTTAAAATGTTACAGTTCTAGGGATTCTTTTGTTTCTTCCTCTATATGCAGCTGTTAGAAAACTTGCAACACAGAAAGTGACATGTGCATTCGGTAACCATTGAAGAAAAAGCAAGGCTGGTCTCACTTGTATATAGCCCATAGTTTTCAGGAGGGGTATTAGATATTTTATCCTCTCCATATTATAAAACCCACAGAAAAACAAAAAGTGGAGAGTGTCCTGATTAGAAAACTGGTCACACTCATAGGGTGGTGCGTGCTCAGGTTTTCCCCACATAGGGAAACAGCCTAGTGAATAGTGGATCAGGTTCATTCTAAATCTGGTTAATATGTTATGTTATATTGGCTTTTGTATAGCGCGCGGCTACTCAAAAAGAGTGTCCCGGCGCTTTTAGTAAGGAGGGCTACAGTGTAATAACATAACACAATTAAAAAAGAAAATATCACAGACAGAGAAGACACAACAGGCAAGAAGGCCTACTGGGTAAACAACCAGGTTTTGAGGCCTTTTCTAAAAGCAAGTAGGCTGGTGGCTCCCCGAAGTGTAAGCGGCAGAGAGTTCCAAATCTGTGCAAGGGTTTAGTAACAAATTGCAGGTATGGTTCCATAGAGGCAGAAGAGGACAAAACCAAATGTGCTCTTACTAATGGTTTATTAACTTCAAACTCCTCTCTCTCTAAACGTGTTCTCCCCTGGAATTCCTTCTTAATCCATGCAATGTCCATTTTCCTAATATTTGACGGTGTTGTATATAGGTCTGGTCTCCCGAGGGCAGTGAATGATGACTTTATGTATTTCAACCATAATATTTTCATTGCCCCCTCCCTTGCAATCACATCTTTAAGAATTATGTGGTTTAAAGACAACTCCGTATTTAACCAGGTATTGGCCCAAAAAAGTAAAGGGGCCAATTTCAGTCCATCTGTAATATAGGGTAGACCAACTTCTTCATGTATGGAGTAGGTAGGTGTAGAATTTGGAACCGATGAGATTCTTCTAATAAGCTTGTTTTCTACCGTCTGAATATTATCCAGGTTAGCATACCCCCACAAAGCTGCACCATATGAAGCTATGGAAACACATTTACTTTTATAAACTTTTAACACAGCCTCCGTTGGTTTAGCCCCTAATCTTTTCGTGAAAGCCAACAGGGCTGCTGTGGACCGAGCTAAAGAAATGTTTTTGGCCTTAATCTGCGGAACCCACGTGCCTTTCTCATCAAACAGGACCCCTAAATATGGGAAAACAGGGACCCTGGAGAGAACCTCGCCTTTACAAGTAAAGGTTTTTGTGTGTGATTTATTTTTCTGTGGGCCCACAATCATTGTGTGTGATTTGGTTACATTGATTTTTAAGTCTAAGTTAGCCATAAAGGAGCCAAAAAGCTCCAGAAGGGTCTGTAGACCATTGCCCGTACGGGCGATGAGAACGGCATCGTCCGCATATAGGAGAGCCGGAATCTGCTTCCCACCTACCCGCGGCACATCTGCATTGCCTGCTAACAAGGACTTCCCTAGATCATTAATATAAATAGTAAATAAAAGCGGGGCCAAGATGCAACCTTGGCGAACCCATTTCTTTGACCTGAAGCTATCTGAGCAACGCCCTTCCCTGGTAACCCGGACCTTCGCAAAGAGTCCCTGGTGCAAACTTGCTATGAGGGCCACCAAGGAATCCTCAATGCCAAGCTCGCGGAGTATAGCCCAGAGCTTGGACCTATTGACCAAGT
Organism: Lissotriton vulgaris; assembly: GCF_964263255.1. Classification (NCBI taxonomy): domain Eukaryota; kingdom Metazoa; phylum Chordata; class Amphibia; order Caudata; family Salamandridae; genus Lissotriton; species Lissotriton vulgaris. The sequence continues at coordinate 502,217,417 of NC_141687.1, read as the reverse complement.
CGAAAGCCGAGGAGAGGTCCATAAAGGCTAAATATAGCGAACCCTCCCCGGCCACTGTATACTTGGATATTAAAAGATGTAGGTTTGAGCATTGCTCTAGGGTTCCCCGTTTCTCCCTAAAACCGTAGTGAATCTCTGCGAGGCCCCCACAAAGCTCCAGGTTTGTTCTCAATTTAGTCAATAGTACTCTGCCCAAGATCTTAAAGGCAGAGTCTATTAAAGAAATTGGTCGGTAGCATCCCGGGTCCTCCCTATCTCCTTTTTAAAAAATGGGCACTATGACAGATGTAGTCCAGGTTTCTGGAAAACATCCATCGTTTGTCGCTCTAAATACATTGGTGAGGACTTTGGACCAGGTGGTTGGTGCATATCTAAAAAAGTCTACCGGGACTCCATCTGGGCCCAGAGCCTTATTTTTGGTGGAGTCCATTATAGCTTTGTACACCTCCTCCTCATTGAATTCTACTACCGCTAGCCCCCCTGCCTAGCCCCGTGTCATTTTCATCCTCAGTCTCATTACTACCAAATATATTTTTAAAATGGTCAACCCATTTCTCATCACTAATGATGCAGTCGGAGATTGTGTTAATCTCTCCGGTGAAGAATTGGTTATTTATAATGTCCCAGAATCTCCTACTATTACGTAGAACATCCACATCAAGTAAATCATTCCAGGTATTATGGAGGTCTTTGAGGTGGTCAGATATGTGAGCTTGCCGAGGAATGTCCAATGAGTCTGGCAGAGGCGTTTTGGATTCGTTGGAGTTTTTTTCTGTAGTTTGGCTGTGGTTCCGGCCTAAAGTGTGTTTCCCTAATCCAGTCGGCTGGTGACCAGTGCGTGGGTGACTGTCTTTCTTGTCGGTGGGGATCCAACTGAAGATTTTTTTGAGCATGCGGAGGATGTTGAAGCAAGATGATGAGACTGCGTTGGCTTGTCTGGTCATCGAGAGGGAGGAGTCCAGGAGGAAGCCAAGGTTACGTGCGTGGTCCGTAGGTCTGGGTGCGGTTTCCAGGGCTGGTGGCCACCAAGAGTCGTCCCAGGCGGAGGGGGAAGATCCTAAGATGAGGACTTCTGTTTTGTCCGAGTTCAGTTTTAGGCGGCTGTTCTTCATCCATTCGGCTACGTCTTTCATCCCTTCGTGTAGGTTGGTTTTGGCGGTGTATCGGTCTTTGGTGAGGGATAGGATCAGCTGAGTGTCGTCTGCGTAGGAGATGATGTTGAGGTTGTGTTGGCGTGCTATTGATGCGAGGGGGCTCATGTATACGTTGAAGAGGGTGGGACTGAGTGATGATCCTTGTGGTACGCCGCAGATGACTTCGGTGGCCTCTGACCTAAAAGGGGAAGACGGACTCTCTGTGTTCTTCCGGTGAGGAACGAGATGATCCAATCTAAAGCTTTCCCTTGTATTCCGATGTTGCTGAGGCGTTGTATGAGGGTGCTATGACAGACTGTGTCGAAGGCTGCGGAGAGGTCGAGTAGGATGAGGGCAACTGTTTCACCGCTGTCTAGTAGAGTTCTAATGTCGTCTGTTGCTGCGATGAGGGCGGTTTCGGTACTGTGTTTGGCTTGGAAGCCGGACTGTGAAGGGCCGAGGAATTTGTTGGATTCGAGGAAGGCGGCGAGTTGACTGTTCACGGCTTTCTCAATGACTTTGGCAGGGAATGGGAGGAGCGAAATGGGGTGGTAGTTCTTAAGTTCAGTGGGGTCTGCTGTGGGTTTCTTCAGAAGGGCGCTGAGTTCGGCATGTTTCCAGCTTTCTGGGAAGGTAGCGGAGTTGAAGGAACAGTTGATGACATCGCGGAGATGGGGAGCGATGATGGAGTTTGCTTTGTTGAAAATGTGGTGGGGGCATGGGTCGGTTAGTGATCCTGAGTGGATGGAGTTCATATGGCGGATGGTGTCTTCGCTGGTGATTGGGTTCCAGGCGCACAGGTTGTTAGAGTGCGGTTGTGGTTCGGAGGTGGGTGGGGGGGACTGGTCTTCGGACTGGTTTTCGAAGCTATTGTGTATATCGACAATTTTGTTGTAGAAGAATGAGGATAGAGAGTTGCAGAGTTCTTGGGATGGAGTGATGTCGGTGGTGCCGGCGGTGGGGTTGGTAAATTCTTTGACGATGTTGAATAGTTCCTTGCTGTTATGGGCATTGTTGTCAAATCGGTCCTTGAATGCTGATTTCTTGGTGGATCGGATCAGTTGGTGGTGTCTGCGGGTGGCGTTCTTGAAGGTGGCCAGGTTGTCAGAGGTTGGGTTTTTTGTCCAGGCTTTCTCATGAGTTCGACAGATCTTCTTGGATTTCTTGAGGTCAACGTTGAACCAGGGGGCATTTTTGCTACTTTGTTTGATAGGATGGTTCTTCAGGGGTGCTAGTACGTCGGCACTGTGGGTGATCCATTGTGTGAGGTTGGTGGCTGCTTGGTTTGGGTTCGATGATATGACAGGGGGGTTTTGTTGGAGCGAAGTGAAGATCTGGTCGGTGGTGATTTTGTTCTAGTTTCTTCGAGGAATAGGATGTGGGGGGTTGTGGGTCATGGTCTTTTTGTAACTGAAATGAACGCAGCTGTGGTCCGTCCAGTGGAGGGCTGTGGTGTGGTCGAAGGAGATGTGCTTGCTGGAGGTAAAGATAGGGTCGGGCGTGTGTACGGCAAGGTGGGTGGGGGTGTCGACAAGTTGTTTGAGTCCGAGATTGTTCAGGTTGTCCAGAAGGGAGGTGGTGTTGCTGTCGTTTTTCTTTTCCAAATGAAAGTTGAGGTCTCCTAATAGAATGTAGTTCTCGGAGGTGAGGGCGTGAGGGCTGATGAAGTCAGTAATGTCTTCACTGAATTGTGTGCGGGGTCCTGGTGGTCTGTAGATGAGGGTGCCTCTGAGTGTGGTGTTGGGGTTGGTGTGGATCTGAAAGTAGAGGTGTTCGGCATTCGCAAGGTTATCATCGGAGCTGGTTGTGACGCGGATGGTGTTCTTATGGACGATGGCGATGCCTCCTCCTGTTTAGTTGATGCGGTCTTTTCGGATGATCTTGTGCCGTCCGAAATGGCTATGGCGATGTCAGGTGCTGAAGAGGCGTTCATCCAGGTTTCTGTAAGGAAGGCGACGTCCGGTAAGGTGGTGTTGAGTAGGTTCCAGAGTTCAAGAGAGTGTCTGTGGACCGAACGGGTGTTGAGTAGGATGCACTTTAGAAGGTTGGTGTCGGAGCTCTGTTTGGGGTTTGTGGGTTTGGTGTGGGTCCTGATGCAGTCGAATTTGCAAGAGTGGCAGGTGAAGGGTCCATGGGTGTGTCCTGGGGCAGCTTGGTAGCATTGTGGTGTGCGCCTGGGGTTAAGGGCTGAGAGGGTTGCAGCGTCATATGCTATGCGGGTGGAGCAGGATTTGCGAGGACCAGGGGGTCTGGTGCTGGGCGCGGTCCAGGCACGGACGGGCGTAGACGGGCTTACCTTTGGCGCACCTTCGGCGTGCATGGGGCGCGTTCGCTGCGCGTTAACGCTGCGCGCAAAAGCATCTGTCATAAATGGATAGTGGAGGGGGAGGGGTGAGGGAGGGTCAGCTGGGAGGCGGGAGCGGGGTGGAGGGGCGGACTGGAAGGCACAACAACAACAAGATGGCAGCAATAATGAAAGGAGACCGGACGAGGTTGGGGTGGGCAGGGGCGCAAGCACAATCAGGCACAGTCACAACAAAGAAACACAATGCGACCTGTAAAAGCGCTACGCTGGCACACAAGCGCTACAATATTCAAAGACAATAGCGTCAATGAAGCGATACAATACCAACCCCAGTAAGCGCTAAAATATGCAAAGACAATAGCATAAATGAAGCGCTACGATACCAGCACCAATCAGTGTAACAGATGAAGCGCTACGATCTCAGCAGGAGCCAGGGAGCGAGGGGAGGGACCGCTACTGACAGAGTCAGGACGGTCACAGCGCTTTGGTCAACGAGATCGACCTAACCTTTCCTTTGGGAGGGACGGTCAGCTGGGAGGCGGGAGCGGGGTGGAGGGGCGGGCTGGAAGGCACAACAACAACAAGATGGCAGCAATAATGAAAGGAGACCGGACGAGGTTGGGGTGGGCAGGGGCGCAGGCACAATCAGGCACAGTCACAACAAAGAAACACAATGCGACCTGTAAAAGCGCTAGGCTGGCACACAAGCGCTACAATATGCAAAGACAATAGCGTCAATGAAGAGCTACGACACCAGCACCAGCAAGCGCTACAATATGCAAAGACAATAGCGTAAATGAAGCGCTACGATACCAGCACCAATCAGTGTAACAGATGAAGCGCTATGATCTCAGCAGGAGCCAGGGAGCGAGGGGAGCAAGGGGAGCGACCGCTACTGACGGAGTCAGGACGGTCACCTATTGGTGAAACTCGGGGTCACATGGGTCAAGGTGAATACCACCACTGAAGAAAGACTAAATTGTTAGTTGGTGGCTATACACAATCTTACTGTGTTTACCCAAATGTGATCTCTTTCATCACTTTGACTATTTAAATATCATGAACATTTCATTCTGTTTTATAGTACAAAATTTCATTCAAGTATATTTGATCCAAATAATTCATTTGTCAAAAGATTTTTTGTCTAAAGATTTTTCAATACATTAGACTTTTCCAATAAATTAAATGTGAATAAATGATATATTCATATAAAAATGGTGACATTCTATATATACACTGCAAGTGCTTATGTTAATACTCCAGCAATGTATGAATGAATATATAGTCTATTGGGTCAATTAATAAAAATAGTTAGAAAAAGTTCAAATAAACTCTCCCCAGGACTTATTTACTTCGTTACAAATGATGCATACCTAGCGAGTTTTCATGTATTGTATCTACTAAAACAAACGAAAATGAATTTTACAAACAGCACTTAAAAACAGATCAAATCAATGAAGAGCTGGTATTAAACCAATAAGTCAATTCAATACCTTCCCCTTGTGTGCAAACTTTGCGAGTCTTGTGGAAAGGGTTGAAGTCACCAAGTTATAAAGTGCATTCATAATAATTTTAGTAATGTTGTGAGAGGGTGTACATGAGTCTGACAATGGCATATATAAAATGAGTACTGAATATACTTAGGCGATTTTATTCCAATAAAGTGAAAGATGTACAATCCTAAATGAAGTTTGGGTTCTTCGTACCAAGTAATTTATTTTCAAAAAGGTGCGATGTACTTTGCTTTACTTAAGAGTTCTTAATCTATTTTGGGGAGATTTTAGGCGGTAAAAGGTTGGTGTTAGATATAATTTTTCCGAGGTCTGCCATATAAAGATTAAAAAGCAGAGAAGCCAATACGTAACCTTGCTTTAATCCTCTGTCTGTTGGAATCTTTTTAGTGGCAGAGTTCATTGCGGTTTTTACCCGTACCCAAGTCTCTGTATAGAGACTGATTATGGCTTTCAGCAGGTTTGCCGGTAACCCCCAGTCTTGCACTTTCCACCACAACAAATTCTGATTGACTCCATCAAAAGCCGTAGAGTAATCCACGAAACATGCAAAGAGAGGATGCAAGTTTTTCTGCACGGATGTTCTATTAAGTAGGTGAGAGCTAAAATATTGTCTGTTGTAGATGCTCCTGGCCTAATGCCGGTTTGGTATGCAGGTAGAATTTCATTTTCATTAGCCCAGTCCTGCAGGTCTTGCAGGGGAAGGCTGTCATATCCATTCGCCTCAATTTCCAAAAGGGCAATACGCCTGTAATTAGAGGGGTCCCCAGTGTCTCCCTTTTTGTAGAGAGGTTGCAACAAGGAGCCATTCAAAGTCTCTGGGACTGTTGAGTTTGTCAGACCGTACTGATAAAGTGGCTTGAGCACGGTTCCCCAGAACTCACAGTCTTCTGTGAAAAGATGGCCTGGTAGGCCATTCGGGCTGGGTGCCCCATCTTTTCTGATATTTTTTAAGATTGCCATCACACGATTCCCTGGGGCCAATACAGATGTTTCCTTAATGGTTGTCAATTTCCCTGCCATGAATAGTCCAGGTGTATCGGTGGTAGAAGTGTCAGGCCAAACTTTGATAATGAGGGGCCTTTGTGTGCCCAATGATGGTGGATTAGGGGCTCCACAGTATAGTGAAGTTACATGGTTCATCCATGTGTCACTGGTGACCGCATTGCGTATATCATGGCCGTGCCCTGAGAGCCTGTTAATATACAACCAGAATTCGGCCTGTTTGCTTGGAGTCAACAAAGTGAAGACATGCAGCCATTCAGAGTCTTGTTGTTTTCTTTTGTGATCCCAGACATTTTTTCTGTGTGTTTTCCTTGCTAAAAGTAGGTTTTGATGTGTTTCGTTTTTTTCCCTCTCACTTGTGGTTTGCTAAGGCTGTTCACCGAGATTTTGGGAGGTGCCTTGTTTGTTTACCTATTAAGAGATGATATACCTTGGTCGACAGTTTAATCAAATTCTCAGGTATGTTGCCACTTGTAAATTCTTCGTCTGTTTTCGGCAAATTAGGACTGATGTGTCTATTTTATTCCCCTTTAGTCTCCTCGGTAAAACATGGATTTCTTCCCCATTAGTATTGTCCACAAGAACAGCGGGCTGGTGCCAACTTGCTTGTAGAGTGATAGCTGTGGCCAGAGGGAGATGATCGCTGCTCTGGATCAAAGGCTTTTGAAATTCCGACACCTGTCCGTACAAAAGATTGCACACAAAAATATAAGCAATTGTTAATTTGATCATCCTCTCCTTGCTGTTGCCGGCCGCTGACTCCTTTGTATTGATTTTTATCTATGCGTATTTAAGAATGAGTTCATTACCATTCCTGCTCTGTCCATGGGCAGTGCTTCATCTGATGCCATTCCAAGATTTTGGGTGTTAAAATCCCCAGCCATTATGAACCCACAGTTTGGCTGGGTGCTTAGTAGTTCTTCAAGCGTATCCACTAGTGCCCTCATATCGCTATGTCTGGGAGACTTTTTGCTGTTAAAATAGATGTTCAAGAGTACTATCTTTATTGGACCTCCATTCAATTTCAATCAATCAATCAATCAATCAATCAAAGCATTTGTATAGCGTGCTACTCACCCGGAGGGTCTCAAGGCGCTCGGGGGCTCAAGGCGCTACTGCTCGAACAGCCAGGTCTTGAGTTGCTTCCTGAAGGAGAGGTGGTCTTGGGTCAGGCGGCGGTGGATGGGGAGGGAGTTCCACGTCTTGGCCGCCAGGTAGGAGAAGGATCTTCCTCCCGTTGTGGCTGTTCAGATGCGTGGAACAGCAGCGAGGGCATGGCTGGTCGATCGTAGCTGGAGGGTGGGAGTGTAGAAGGTCAGGCGGTCGTTGAGGTATCTGGGGCCTTGGTTGTGGAGAGCTTTGTGTGCGTGGCTGAGGAGTGGGATCGTGATTCTCTTGGGGAGCCAGTGCAGGTCTCTCAGGTGTCCGGAGATGTGGCTGTGTCGGGGGGTGTCCAGGATGAGTCCTGCTGAGGCGCTCTGAATGCGCTGGAGTCTTTTCTGAAGTTTGGCTTTGGTTCCGGCGTAGAGGGAGTTACCGTAGTCCAGTCGGATGGTGAGGAGCACCTGGGTGACCGTCTTCCTGGTTTCGGTGGGGATCCACCGAAAGATCTTCCGTAGCACGTGTAGGATGTTGAAGAATGACGAGGAGACTTGTTGGCATTGACTTGTCTGGTCATCGAGAGGGAGGAGTCCAGGATGAGGCCCAGGTTGGGTTCGTAGTCCGTTGGTTTGGGTGCGCTGCCCAGGGCAGGGGACCACCAGGAGTCATCCCAGGTGGAGGGTGATTATCCCAGGATGAGGACTTCCGTCTTATCTGAGTTCAGTTTCAGGCGGCTGTTCATCATCCACTTGGCTACGTCTTTCATCCCTTCGTGTAGGTTGGTTCTTGCAGTTGCAGGGTCGTTGGTGAGGGAGAGGATCAGCTGGGTGTCGTCGGCGTAGGAGATGAAGGTGAGGTTGTGTTGGCGTGCGATGGCCGCGAGGGGGATCATGTAGATGTTGAACAGCGTGGGGCTGAGCGATGATCATTATGGTACGCCGCAGATGACTTCGGTGGCCTCTGATCTAAACAGGGGGAGGCGGACTCTCTGGGTTCTACCGGCGAGGAAGGAGATGATCCACTCCCGTGCCTTCTCCTGGATTCCGATGTTGCTGAGGCGCTGCACTAGGGTGTGGTGGCAGACCGTGTCGAGCGCTGCGGAGAGGTCCAGGAGGATGAGTGCCGCTGTTTCCCTGTTGTCGAGCAGGGCTATGATGTCGTCGGTGGCTGCGATGAGGGCGGTCTCGGTGCTGTGGTTGGCTCTGAAACCGGACTGCGAGTGGTCGAGGGATCCATTCGTCTCAAGGAAGGCGGCCAGCTGTCTGTTGACGGTCTTCTCGATGACTTTGACAGGAAAAGGAAGGAGCGAGATGGGGCGGTAGTTTGTGAAGTCGGTGGGGTCCGCTGATGGTTTCTTCAGTAGGGCACTGAGTTCGGCGTGCTTCCAGCTCTCTGGGAAGGTGGCGGTGTCGAAGGAGGCGTTGATGATGTCCCGGAGATGGGGTGCGATGATGGAGTCGGCCTTGTTGAAGACGTGGTGAGGGCAGGGGTCGGTTGGTGATCCGGAGTGGATGGAGTTCATCGTGCGGATGGTGTCTTCGGTGTTGATCGGGGTCCAGGCGTGGAGGGTGGTGGTGGGGGGCGTTGGTGCAGTCGTAGGGTGCGTCGGCTGTGTGCTGAAACTGTTGTGTATATCTGCGATCTTGCTGTGGAAGAACGAGGCGAGCGAGTTGCAGAGGTCTTTCGATGGGGTGATGTCGTTGTTTCCAGCGCTAGGGTTCGAGAGCTCTTTGACAATGTTGAAGAGTTCCTTGCTGTTGTGGGCGTTGTTGTCTAGTCGTTCCTTGAATGCGGTTTTCTTGGTGGTGTGGATCAGCTGGTGGTGTTTTCGGGTGGTCATGTTGTCTGTTGTCGGGTCTCTGCGCCAGGCTTTTTCGAGGGCTCAGCAGTTCTTCTTAGAGCTCTTGAGTTCGTCGGTGAACCAGGATGCTTTCTTGTTGCCGGGTCTGACTGTGTGGTCTTCAGTGGAGCGAGGTCATCTGCGCAGTTGCTGATCCACCTTGTGAGGTTGTTGGTGGCTTGGTTGGGGTTCGCTGAGCTGGCGGGAGGGTTCTGGCTCAGGGATGTGGCAAGCTGGTCGGTGGTGATCTTGTTCCAGCTTCTGCGGGGCACCTGTTGCGGGTGGTGGTGTAGCGTGGTCCTTCTGAAGCTGAAGTGGACGCAGCTGTGGTCTGTCCAGTCGAGTCCGGTGGCGCGGGGGATGTAGTCAGCGGAGGGGAGGGCGTGCGGGCTGATGAAGTCGGCGATGTCTTCGCTGTATTGTGTGCGTGGTCCCGGGGGTCTGTAGATGAGGGTGCCTCTGAGGGTGGTCTTGGGGTTGGTGTGTATCTGGAAGTGCAGGTGTTCGGCGGTTGTGAGGGTGTCGTCAGAGTTGGTCGTGATGCGGATGGTGTTCTTGTGGACGATGGCGATGCCTCCTCCTGTCTGGTTGACGCGGTCCCTCCGGGTGATCTTGTATCTGTCCGGGATGGCGATGGCGATGTTGGGCGCTGAGGAGGCGTTCATCCAGGTTTCCGTGAGGAAGGCGACATCTGGAGATGTGGAGTCGAGAAGGTTCCAGAGTTTGACGGCGTGTCTGTGGACGGAGCGGGTGTTGAGCAGGATGCACTTCAGGTGGTTGCTGCTGGTGCTCGGCTTGGCGGGTGCGGTGCAGGTTCGGATGCAGGGGAACTTGCAGGATTGGCAGGTGAAGGGTCCGTGGGTGTGTCCTGGGGTGGCTCGGTGGCAGCCGGGGATCCGGCCGGTGTTGAGTGCAGTGAGGGTGGCTGCGTCGTAGGTCCAGCGGGTGGGCTGGCATCTGCGGGGCCAGGGGGTCTGGCGCTGGGCGCGGTCCAGGCGCAGACTGGCGCAGACTGGCTTACCTTTGGCGTGCCTTCGGCGCACAATCAGCGCGCCCGCTGCGCGTCAACGCTGCGCATACGCATGCACATCGTCAAAATGGCAGGTTAAAATGGCACATATAGAGGCGTGGCCAGCAGCATGGCCGGCTAAGACGTGTCTTGCCGGAGCTCCGGCCGGACTGCAAACTAATCCGTTTATTTACATCACCCCGGAGAACGCAACTATCACCAGGCAGTGTGTGAAAGTATTCTGCATCAGGTGCTCGCTTTGTGGCACCGGCATCAACGTGAAACTCCCACGAATCCTGCGAAATTGACACCGGATCGGGAGCGCCCGTGGCAGACAAGATGGTGGCGAGGGGCTAGGAGGTGGTAGAAGTGGAGAGAAACAGAACACGTGAGCCTGACTGAGCGCTGTGGCGGAGCCAGAATCACAGCGAGACCGGGAGAGGACCTGAACCACATCCTGGTGCTGAGAGCGGTGCCCACACAGTGCCGGGAGACCTAGATCGAACTCCGGCCGCCTTTACCAAGATGGCGGCCGGTTAAGGGCTGAGCCGGTACACGGCCACGGAGACCGCAGGAAGAGCGGAGCAGGTCACACCCGCGAGCCGCAACGCTGGGAGGTGGCTTTGACCGAGAGCGGAGGACGGGAGGAACCTCTTTCCCCTCCCCCCCCTCCCCCCCAGCGGCGAAGGAGGCGAGCAAACAGATCGGCGGAGCTTGTCCGCTCCCGCAAGAAGAACCGGAGTGTAACCAGGCGCGGAGGTGAGCCCAGGGGGAGACGTACAGGAGGAGGGGGCAGCCAAGGGGAGGCCTTGTGGTGGCGGCCGGCGAGGCCGGTGATTCCCCCCAGGCCCACGTCCGTAACACCCACATTGCCGGTGACACCCTTCCCCCCCCTCCACCCGCTCCCGCCTACGCGAACTACCGCTACACCGCGAGGACCCCCGGGGCACGGGGACCGGCGGCAGACCGCGGAAGACATTGGCAGCTATCGCAGACTCCATCTGGGGAGGCACCGGCCAGTTACCCGGCCCACATTAAAAGGTACTGCAGCGAAGACACGAGAGGGACTGGGGGTCGGACATTAATCACTGCTCTCCCCGCTAACAAGACGCTGAGCCCAGTCAGACGGGGGAGAAGGCCCTGAGTACCAGCAGGGCTACCAAGACCCGGAAGTGAAAGCAGTGCCCCCCCCTGCACGACGTATCGCAATAGAGGCCCGGCCAGAGGGTGAAGAGAAGAGGCAACAATCTCCGACAACCCTCCCCCCAGGGTCCACGCAGAGGTAGACGCCGCGGAGAGGACAGTCAGCCCCCGACACTATAGACGCCCCTGAGACAACTCCAAGGAACGGGCATCGGGGCGACTGGAGGTTGGGCACAGGGTAGAAGTGCCCCTGGAGACACGGAGGGGGAAGGCCGAGCCGCTCCAAGCGGAGCCCTGAGGTGGGCGAAAGGCCAGACACGCCTAAGGGTTCCACCCCCCCCCCCCCCCCCTCCCCCCTGGAGATACGCCCGGACAGACCGCTGAGTTTGGAGTGGCGACAACCTTGAGAGCGACAACACAGGGAATACGACCGCCTATATAAAAACGAGTTGCAGACACAGCAGGAGGCACACCGGTAGCGCAGCCCGCACCGCCACAAGGACCATCATGGGGAATAGAGACCCGGTCACTAAGGCAACGAAACAGGGCCCCATGGATAACTTTGCAACATCACGACCAGCTACGGAGCAGCGGCCGGAAACGCCCGGACCAGTAACCGAAGCAGCAATGCTGCTGGCGGCCATCCAAGCCTCTAGGAGTGATATCCAAGAATCTCGGGCGGCACTGGAGGTAAAAATCGGAGAAGTGGGTTCTGAGATAACGTTGCTGCGCCAGGACTTTCGAAATCTAACTGAGAGAGTAACAGTGGCCGAAAATAGAGTCACAGACAACGAGGCATCGATCACAGCATTAAAAAAGGACATGGCAGAGCTTCAGGCCTCCCATCGCTACTTGCAATGGAAAGTGGACGATGCCGAAAATAGATCTCGGCGCAATAACCTTCGATTTGTAGGTTTTAGAGAAGGTCTCGAAGGGAGGGATATGGCCTCCTTCCTCCATACATGGCTAAAGACTACCTTCCCGGCTGCACAGTTCTCTACATGCTTCGTTATTGAGAAGGCACACAGGGCGCTCCTGGCCAAACCACCGGAGGGTGCAAGACAGAGACCGGTCATAGCGAGATTTCTGAACTATGCTGACAGGGACCTGACCTTTCGAGAAGCCAGGAAACTGGGGGAAATCCGCTTCGAAAATGCCACGATCATGATCTTCCCAGACTATAGCCAGGAAGTGTCAAAACAATGCCGCTCCTTTGACTCAGTGAAGATGAAACTACGTGCCTTGAATATAGCCTACATGCTTCTTTTTCCGGCGAAACTCAAAGTAATCTATAAGGAAAAAACCATTTTCTTCACATGTCCAGAAGACGCCTGGCAATGGCTTGAAGAACGCCCTATCCTGAACAGTAGGGAGGCAGCCGGAAGAGACGCCATGGACAGATCACTGAGGGAAAGGACGTGATGGGAACAGCCGAAACCACAACGACGACGATCTGGAAAGACAGAGACGTAAGCCAGCGACGCCCTATCAGACCCGGGGCACCAGCGAGAGGAGAGGGGGCAGATCGACGTCTCAGAGTAACAACTCTGTAGCGGGCTCCAGGTTCAGCTGCCTGCGGAATGGTATCAGCTCGGAAGGTGACGAGGAGGAGGACTCGGAGGGGCGTGAGACCGGGAGGGACGGGGAGGACGGTCTTGGCGACTCTGTCCACCCTCTGGTCGCCGAAATACAGCTACTGGAACAGGACTCGTCGGGGCTGGGTCCCGCAGCGGACACTCAGGACTCACACTCATGAACATGTATCTCCGGGGGACACTGAGATAGCAGCCCGGTTGACACGCCCTCCTATGTTATTTTTCTTGTTTGCACAGTTGTTTGGTGTAGGATGGGAGGGAAATGTGGGAGGGCGACAGGCCTTCTCCCGCGGATGGTTAGGTCCCCGGTTGGGACGCGACTGAAAGGGGGGGGAGGTGGGGTGGGGGAGGTAGGGAGGGATTGGTTTTTCTGCACACGCGAGTTGGGGGACCAGGGGAGTTGGGGAGGGAGGGGGGAACCAGTTGAAAAACAGCAACAACACGTCATGACGCACCTTGCACCGCACCTGCTCGGGAGACCCACTTGGAAGGATAGAGACAACACACAATGGCAGACCCACTAGATAACACACACACTGGTGACGCAGGAGTCACAGTATTATCATGGAATGTGAATGGTCTTGGGACAAAGATTAAACGAGGCCTGGTAAATGCATATCTTAAAAGGCTAGCGCCGGACATTATCCTACTCCAGGAAACCCACCTCAGAGGCACTCAATGTGCTTTTATAGCAAGAGGCAGGCACGTGGTGTTAGCGCACTCAGGATACACAACAGATTCCAGGGGGGCTGCAATCCTCGTTAAAAAATCAACACCGTTCACTACCACTCGTACATGGCTCGACCCGCAGGGGACCTACGCAGGAGTACAGGGAGTATGGAGGAGGCGCAGGTACACAATCGTCTCAGTCTATGCCCCCCAAAACTGCAGGCACGCACGCACCCTCAAGGCAGTCACTGCTATCCTTCTAGATACGGCGGACACGATCCAGATAGTGGGGGGGGGACTTCAATAACGTGATGTGTGTCACAAGGGACAGATTGGGAACGTCACACACAATAGGGCACGACACAGCACTAGCCCGGCAGATGCAAACCTTGGGACTCACAGATGTCTGGAGATGGCTCCACCCTACACGGGAGGCCTACTCCTACTACTCCGGGGCCCACAGGGTATTTTCCAGGCTGGATTATATATTTACTTCCAGACAAGATATCTCTGTGAACGATTTAGCGGAATACAAAGCACGGGGAATTTCAGACCACTCCCCCCTATGCGCTCACCTGGGACGGGGGAGGAGGGAAAGGAAAATGGAATGGCGCCATGCAGCCTGGGAGCTCCAAACACCTGACATACTAAAGGGTATCAGAGCAGACATAAAGGTGTATGTGGCTGAGAATGAGGGATCGGTCCAATCAGGGGTCACACTCTGGGAAGCAATGAAGCTGGTCCTCAGGGATCGCATACAAAGCAGGTTGGGGGTGGCCAGGAGGGAGCTACAGGACACGGTCACTAGTGAGGAGGTTTCGATTTTAGCCCTCGAAGCAGAATATCACCATGGGAAGGAAGAAGCAGTACTCAGGAAACTGCTAGACACACAAAGACACTATAGAGAACTTGTCACTGGAGAAGCACGCACACAGGCGCTGGCGACGCTCCACCGATTATATGACGTGGGGGATAAATCGGGTAAACTTTTAGCATGGCTGAGTATGAAGGAGCGGGCAGCAAGATGGGTTGACAGGATTGCATTGGCAGGGAATGGGTCAGCATTTACAGACGAGGCTATAGCAGAGGCCTTTGCAACGTACTATGAAGACTTTTATAGGGCCAGGAATCTGGGTGGCGAGGTTGAAGCACGCCACTATATGCGCGACATAGAGGTCCCGACCCTATCCCCGGAGGACGTTACGGACCTGGAAGCAGAGATTACACAAGAGGAAATAGCAGAGGCTATAACATCCCTGAAACCGGGGAAGACGCCGGGGCCCAACGGCTTCCCGGCAGAATTCTTCAAACGAACGGCTGACCTGTTGCAACGTCATGTAAAAACTCTATATGTCGAGGCATTCCAGACGGCGAGCCTTCCACCTGACCTTGCCTTAGCCACCATTGTCCCAATACACAAGGAGGGCAAACCAAGGGACGTATGTGCCTCCTACCGCCCGATTTCTCTCCTCAATATGGAGACAAAGATTTTGGCCACTGTCCTTGCTAGACGCCTGCGGAGGGTAATCTCAGATCTGGTACATGCGGATCAGTCCGGATTTCTCCCGGACAGGGCAACCAAATTGAATCTCTGCCGCACACATAATTAGCTGCAAGAAGTCCGAGAGAGGAGCGAGCCCCACTGGTTCCTCTCGTTGGATGCAGAAAAGGCCTTCGATGCAGTCCATTGGCCCTTCTTGTTTGAGACACTACGGAGGTTTGGCTTTGGCCCTAAGTTTTTGCAGTGGATTCAGCTCCTATACTCAGCCCCGAAGGCACGAGCGAGGGTCAATGGAAGGCTGTCACACGAATTCCACATCAGTAGGGGAACGCACCAGGGAGGCCCATTACTCTTCACACTGACAATAGAAATCCTAGCGATCCGGATTAGGCAGAATCAGGGAATTAGGGGTTTCACATGGGGAGAATCGGGGGATACCCAAGAAAAAATTTCATTGTATGCTGATAACGTCCTGTTGTTTGTTACGGACCCGGACGCCACAATCCCGGTGCTGTTCAAGGAACTGGCTGATTTCGGCGCGAGAGCAGGTCATACTATTAATTGGCATAAATCGATTCTATATGACCCGCAAGGCCTGGAGCGAAGGGATTGCCTGCCGGAACTCCTCATTCACACTACAGAGGGCTTCCAATATTTGGGAGTGTACATAACACTAGACAGAACGCTCTCCTTTAATAATAATGTGGCCCGAATCATGGCAAGTGCGAAGGTAGAAATGGATCGGTAGAGGCAGCTCCCGCTCACCTTATTAGATCGCGCAGCTCTATATAAAATGGTTCTGCTTCCAAAGTTTCTCTATGCCCTTCAAAACGAATATTATCCGCTACCGGTTACAACTTTGAATAAAATCCACGCAGACCTGCGTGCATTCTTATGGCTGGGGAAACAGCCGAGAGTGGCCTTAGCCACATTGCAGCGCCACCAGTACAGTGGAGGGATTTCCCTTCCCAACCTAGAAGCTTATTATTGGTCGGAACATCTCACTACGATAAATGAATGGCTGCATGTGGCAATAGATTACCCTACCTATGCACTAGAAAGGTTGAAATGGTCTACTACCAACGTACTGTACTACTTGTACGGAGGGCTCAGAGGGAGACAACTTCTGCCGGCCACTAGGATTACGCTGACTGCATGGCATAGGGCAACCAAACGCATGGGATGGGACAAGCGGCCCACCCGGCAGACACCACTATGGCATTGTAAGTGGCTGGGTGAACTTAACAAACTGAAAGGCTTCCGACGATGGGATGATATCGGGATGACATTGGCATCTCAACAATAGGGGACGTGATTGCGCGGGGAGAACTGAAAACGTTCCACGCACTACAGGGAGACTTTGGCCTACATAATACTCAGTATTACAAATACACGCAGCTAAGACATGCCTGGAGGGCACAAAATATCACTCTGACAGACATCCCAGAATACGCTCCATTGGAGGGTAGGTTACTGCAGGAGGGGGGGGGGGTATCCCTCACATATAGAACACTGACCAACAATACGTTAGGAAACCTACAAGACTTGTGAAACCAATGGGAGGCAGACACGGGGGAAATGGAGGACCTGGACTGGGAGATGGTTCTTATGCACCCGCGTGAGGTAGCGATTAAGTCTAGGCTTCGCCTCATACAGCTGAAGGTGTTACATAGAGCCTACTTCGACAGGGTACGTCTTTTCAAAATGGGGAAGGTCATGGACACGGCGTGCCTTAGGTGCCATCAGCAGGAGGGAAACTTTTATCACACACTTTGGGGCTGCGAGATCATACAAGCGTACTGGGAAGAAATATTTGCAGAATTAGACGAGGTCCTGGAAACTACTTTACCACGTGACCCTAGGATGGCTTTGTTGGGTTTGATGACCGAAGTGGACCTGGCCCGCCCCTTGATCATTTTCCTAGTGCTGGCTTTGGTGGTGGCCAAGAGAGACATTGCACAACACTGGGGAGCGGCCGAACCGCCAGACTTGGAGGAATGGAGGAAGGGACTCGACTTATACATGGCGGCAGAGAGAGTGACTTATAAAGCCAGGGGCTGCCCCAAAAAGTTTCGGAGAGTGTGGGCAAAGTGGAGACAATATCACGGCCTAGAGTGAAGCCACAGGGAACCTGAGGGAGAGCCTTGGAAAACCTACTGGATGCTACAGGCCCAACGGCGGTGACTGGGGGTGGACATGTTAAAGGCCGTACTGAATAACCCAGATATGACTAGTGGACGAAATTCTGTCAGGAGAGGGTGGGAAGGACCCGGGAGGGGAGGGGGGGGGGGGCGGGCATGGCGGTGGCTGTTTCGGGGGTTGTTTTTCTCATTTCTTGTATACCTATTATGAGTTTTGTTAAACCTCCATGCGTTTTCTTGAGTCATATATAATCCTCAGAAGCTAAAAAAAGAAAAAAGTTGCATAACTGACGGGTAATGGCTGAATGTTGAAGCCAGCCCGTGTCCTTACATTTTCTCTTGTGATACTTTCAATGCAACAATAAAAAATTATTTAAAAAAAAAATAAAAATGGCACATATATGCTCTACAGTGGCATGCATAAGACATGGTTAAAGGGCTTCACAATCAGCGCGTCAACGCTGCGCGTACGCATGCACTCTGCCATAAATGGAGAGTGGGAGGGGGGGCGGGGCGAGGGAGGAGCAGCTGGGAGGCGGGAGCGGGGCGGCGAGTGGGGGGAGCATGCGGAGATGCTGGAGGGAGCGGGGCTGGGGCCGCGGGGGAGCAGCGGCAGGGAGCGGGGTGGTGCAGGGAACAACTGGAGCGATGGACAATGGAACAAACACTTACAGAGCCAAATACAAGAAAACGAGAAAACAGCAGTGTTAGACCTGACATCATTGGCTTGAGTCTCTCCTCCATTTTTTCTGTTTGCCTCCACTGTTTTTCGATGTTTTGCTGGTATATGCTTTGGGCGCTGTGCCACGGCTGATCCGTGCCACAGCGCAAGTGCTCCCTATGTTAAATTGATGTATCTATGGTATCCATGTTTGGCTTATTTGGTTTACTGTCAGTCCCTAGTCTAGTGCACCAGGAGTGCCGGGGCTTGTAAATACAAATGCCGCTCTTGGGCTTGCAGCACGTGTTGTGCCACCCACAGGAGCGGCCTCGTAAAAGAATGTCTACGGGTCAGTCATTGCGAGACCCACGTGCAGCCTAGTGCTGTCACGCAGGCTGCGCAAGTATACCTACTTGCCAGCCCCTCAAACCTTGCCCTGACTAGAAAAGGTGTGTCCCTATTTGTCAGAAGTGCATACCTCTGCCAACTAGAGACAGCCGGTTCTAACAAGCAGCGATACCAAAACTGCTTAACAACGAGAGAAACAAGCAGGCACAGAGGGACAGTCAGGGACAGGGGACAAACCAAGACAGGGGCAGAGGTCTTAACTTGGCAGCAGCTGCGGCAGAGGGAGGAGATCGGGCACACTCGGGGTGGGCCACGCGGCAGGAGGAGCGACCGGACTGACCAGGTCAGGTCAGGTCACAGCTCCTTGCCCCGTGAGCCTCGCCTTATGTACCTTTGTGGGAGGGAGGAGCAGCTGGGAGGTGGGAGCGGCGTGGCGAGTGGGGGGAGTGTGCGGAGATGCTGGAGGGAGCGGGGATGGGGCCGCGGGGGAGCTGCGGCAGGGAGCGGGGTGGGGCAGGGAACAACTGGAGCGATGGACAATGGAACACACACTTACAGAGCCAAATACGAGAAAACGAGAAAAAGGCAGCGATACCAAGACTGCTTAACAATGAGAGAAACAAGCAGGCACAGAGGGACAGTCAGGGACACGGGCCAAACCAAGACAGGGGCAGAGGTCTTAACTCAGCAGCTGCAGCGGGAGGAGATCGGGCACACTCGGGGTGGGCCACGCGGCAGGAGGAGCGACCGGACTGACCAGGTTTCATGCCTTGCAATAAAGCTGCTTAAACCATGTCCGTTTTGAGTAGGGGTTTTATTTTGATGTTGTTACTGATGCACATGTATATCGATAAACCCCCTGAAGGTCTTCCGAATATATTATATTTTTTTGCTGGCTGCTGAAATTCTGTGAACCCGGGTATCACCTTTGGAGCAAGTAGCCAGGTTTCTTGAAGGCATAACAGGTCCCCAGACTGTAAAAATTCAAATGCTTCCTTGTTGTTTAGTGTGGTTTTCAGCCAATACACGTTCCTGGTGATTACTTTCAGGGATCTGCTCAGTTTGTTCCTAGGATGGCCCTTTCCTTGAGTGATAGGAACACATTTGCCTTATTTGACTGGAATTGGGTGAGAAGTGTATTCTTACGTTGGAAAATGTTGTGGTACAAACAAAGTACTTTATCCCTTTTACGAAAGACTTCTGTGGGCTCTGTACTGACATAAGGTGAAATCCACTTTTTTGCATCAATGTGCATTTCTCCTCTTTAGGCATATGGACATTAATACCCCAGTTTGCAAATCGGCATCATTGTCCAGCGTTTTAAATTGGACTTGGATGAGATCTTCCGTCACAATGAAGGGAAGCTCTGGGATATCTTTTAGGATTTGTAAGATGTTGGACCTATTTATAATGTCTGAAGTTCCCTGCGAGGTATATTCTGGTGTAAAGATTATGATGGTATTCTCTGTATTTCTGTGCTCTCGGGGAATTTGGCTAGTGGCAGAAGAGTGTAATGCCCGGCTCTGTGCAGGTATTGCTATTGCTCCAGAGTCGTTGTTAACATCATGTGAACCCCAAGGCTCGGTATTGTTCAGTAATGTGGTCGCTGTTGTTCCCCCCTCTGGAGCCTCGTGTCAAATTTCCTGCTGGTTTTCCTGGTGCTGCTCCTCAGGGTGACTGTCTGTGATGATTAGTTGCAAAGTCATTTTGAATTCTTGCTGTGGTTGTTCGTCTGTAATTTTAGCCGTTCTTTTCTCGGTGGTCGTGGTTATGATTAATTTGGCTATGATTTTAGCAGGACTTTCCTCGATGGTTGGGGTTATGATTAATTTAGGTTCAAGTTTATTTTTTGTCTGGCTTTCCGTTTTAAATATTGGGAAAAGTTTCTCTGATACCGGGTTCCTTTGTATTAGAGCCTTTTTGCCATTTATTTTTTGACGCTGAGTGTCATAGCGTTCTCTCGAGCCTGACAGTAATTCCTTTGCTCTGTTTTGTGTTTTTTGCATGTTTTTTCAAGCGTTTCTTTGCCCTTCTGGAGAGGGTTTTGTGGGTTCTGAGGTATACTCCCTGTTGGTAACGCCATCAGCATTGCTGTGCATGGTCTTGCCTGTTACGTATTCCTCATTAGTGGCTGTGTTTTGGTTGGACAACGGTACTCACTGCAAGGATAGTTGCAGTATATCCATGCGTCAGTCCTGTTTACTCACTTGTGTATTCCTAGGGAGTTGTTTACTGACTTGTGTATTCATAAGCGTCAAGGTAGATTCTACTAGATCGGAATTACCCACAAGATGTTTTACCCCCCTTGTTTCTGTTACAGTTTGGGGTGTCGCTTTGGAGGAGCTAGCTGCACCCACAGTTATTCATTCCTTTTTGTTTACTATCTTTTGAAAATCTTTCAATTATCCTTTGATGGGGCTGGGCTGTAATTTCCTGTTGTCTTTGCTTTTGTTCTGTAACAATAGATGCTAGGACTTCTGGTAATGAGCTGATCTTCTCCACAATTGGAAGACACAAACATCTGGCAATCGGTTGCGTCCTCATTGAATCCAGTTTTTAGGTTAGGACGGCAATTTTGGCTGTAATATTATTCATGTCTATTTCAAGTGCCTCTATTGTATCCACTTGTATATCCAATTTCTGTGTTTGCCAAGTAAGCACATTAATGGCCCTTGTTAGTGTGGAGTGTATTAAGGATAACAGGGCATTTTGGTTGTGGCATCCTTTGTAAGCTGTACATTTTGTTTTGGCCATAGTATTAAGCAGATTCTGTTCACCCAGGAAGTTGTTCTCTCTTCATTCCTCGTCCATTAAGGAGGAACTTTGGTTGAAAGTGAAACTTTTGATTTCTGATAAGCTTTGTAGCTGGGCCAGGGCCGGGGACAAATCATGCCGGTAAGTTCCACCCTCCACATGTTGGTTCGTTATGTTCTCCGCGTGTGTGTTGATTGTCTCTATTTGATTGTTCCAGTGTTGATTAAATTTCCAGAGCTTCCAGTTTTCCCTGGCACGTTTTGTCAATCCTTTTGCCCTTGGAGTCCAAGTACTCTGATGTTGATGAAATTTCCAAGACTTTTGGGAGGTCCTGCAATGCTGTAACTTGCCTTTTTCCCTGGGATACAAGGAGGCCAGCTGTTTTCTGCCCCCTTCCTGCCTTCCCTCCTGCAGCAATGGTTGTTAGGTCTGTCTTGTTATTTCAACCGCTTCCACGTCTCCCTGTCCTATTCCCTCTTTTACCATTTCTATGCTATTCCCTTGGGGAGGGTGTGGCCCGCTTTCTTGTATTCCGATCTCCCCACTCGGGGACTGAGTCTGACTCCGTACCTTGCTGACATGTGTCATTGAGTATATTAATATGCTACTGTAGGTCTCACTGGTTCCTAGTGTTTTTTGACGAGGCGTTATTGACATAAAATATTTACAGATTGTCTTACTGTTTAATTTAAGGTTTGAGCTTGATTTTAAAAATGATGATTGCGCCGTATAGGTGTACTCCAGCCGCACTTGGCTCCTTGTCGGTGGCTTAGTTCTAGTGCCTGTGCCAGATCCTGTTCTGTTTGGCTTGCCCATCCTGATGTTAGTTTTACCTTTTGTCATTTGTTACCCTTTCCATAAGCAAGTTGGCTTGTAGCTATACCAGAGGTGGTTTTCCACCTTTCTATCCTCTAATTTGTAGCTGAGTAGATATTTTAGTTTAAAGTGGAGTTTCCAGCTCCGAGCGATGTGTGCACTGTGTGACAATCTGAGCCTCCTGTTTCCCCTATTGTGTAGATTGATGTCTAGACCATTAAAGTTGGGCAAGTTGTTTGGATAGTACTGCCCACGTTTTTTTTTTTGGCATTAGCACTGAAGCATATACACTACATGGTCACTTCTGCATGTGAGATGAGGTCAGATAACTCATGGACTTTTAAGTAGGGGAGAGCAAATTTGTTTCATATTCTGTCCTATTGTACAGGCTTTGCATTTTGTGCATTTATAAAATCCTGTACTTGCTCGTAACCACCCTTTTGTTGTCCGTAACTCCGGGCTGCTGTTAACTACGTCCTGTTGCATAGACCATGCTCTTCTAAAAGTCACTATATACTACACATGACTCAGTGTGAAGTAGAAGCTTTTAATGAACTGTATATACAGTAACCATGTCTGCTCGGCTCTCTAACCTCCAACAATCTCCCAGAGCCCTGGAACCCCGACATGTCATCCCTCAAACATTCTATGCACCTACATATCGTGCCCTGGGGCAGTTCACGCACCCGCTTAGAACCAGCAATACAACACCTCTCATGCCACACTCACAGCACACCACACCTGAAAGAGCTCCACTGGTTCTCCATTCACAAAGTAGCACAATTCAAACTTCTCACCCACAGTTCCAGTGCACTAGATAACACTGGATCAGCATATCTCAACAATGACATCTTTTTTCACAAACCTTCCAGACACCTTCACTCATCCTGACTCCTATTTGCACAAATTACACACATACGGTAAACCAGATCTGGTAGTCTAGCCTTCTATTACATTGCTACTAAGGTGTGGAGTAACTTGCCGCTACACATAAAAGCCTTCTTCTCATTTCTTTAATTCTGCAAAAAGCTGAAGACCTTGCTTTTTGAGGAGCCCCACTAGGCCTCAGGTGTGCCTAGGTGTGCTTAGGCGTTCTTAGCGCCATTATACCCTCACGGGTGATAGTGCTCTCTACAAATCTGCATAACATAATTGGGTCAACGATCATGTGATGTCACTTCATATGATGTTATCAATAGGTTTAACAGTCATGTGATGTTACTTTTCATGATGTCATAGATAGCGCCTTGAGACCCTCACGGGTGAGTAGCGCGCTTACAGTTCCCTGATTGATAGATAGGTCAAAGGGCCTGTGATGTCACTTCTGCTACCTATTGCTTTTTTGTGAATCAGCATCCAGGCTGACACCCACATGTTTGAGCCTGTAAAGAGACAGACAGTGGGAACTAACTCTGATGTTCGAAAATTATAATTCAATTTGACAAGAACAAGTTTATATCCTTGGGAAAACTGGGTATCCCAGTACAAGGGCCTTTACTCAGAGACAGATAGAAGCACATATAATACATTGCCAATTGCTGTAATGATTTATAGCTTGCAAAGCAACTAGATTGCTAAGCATGCATTTGTGATTAAGTAAATGACTGACTAAATAAATTAATAAACAAAAATCAAAAGCAGTGAAGTTCTATAATAATTTAGAGAATACCTTTTTGAGTAATAGGATATGCAAACTATGTTTTGCCAAAGTAGTCAATTTAACACAAAGTTTAAATGTCTTACAAAATGTTATTTTAGGATTTTCAGTCTTGCACATATGTTCCCAATCTCTATGTGAGAGTCTTAACAGTCAAAACTAAGTCAATTGTCATGTAAGGCCCTGAAATGTGAAAACAAAATACATTTTAGTTTAGGTTTTTTTTTTTTCCACACAATATTGCTGGGATACCAGAGTAGCAGATGCATGTTGCAAACATTATCCGGTTACTGCAGTATAAAAGAGGATATGTGCAACACGCTGACTGCCTAGGCCGACGCCAAGTCATGTAGAATATTACTGTAAAAAATTTAACAAATTGTTGGAATTTATATACAATGTATCTGGCATACTATGAATATGCTTTTGGAAATGCCAATTAACAAATGTTTAAAAAATAAAATTTAAAAAAGTCTTGTTTTGATGTGAGTGGTAATGGTGTTGCATGGATTTTGCGGAGTCACAGAACCATGCTTGGGACCATGGAACTGTAGTTGGCAGGGACTGATGGATCCTACAACCTTTGTACCAATGAGCCTGGGCCCGATTAGCTATAGTATCTCACTTGTCCTCCTACTCACTCACAGAGGAAGAAGCGATTAGACACCCCAGAACACAACACTCTCATCTATCACAGGAATCGGGGTGACAGGAGACATCCTTTCACTCTCAAACTCTTCCTTGTCCACATTTAGGGGTCCATTAGGATGTGGGGCAGTGGCACCACCGCGGTGCTGACGGAGCGGAAAAACGCCTTTTTCCGCCCGCGAACAGCGGAACTCAGGTACGCCATATTTGTATAGTAAAACATAGCTCATTTCCCATCCGCCACGGAGCGACGTGCACCGCCATCAAAGTGCGCCCGCCACCGCGGCGGTGGGAGCCAATCGAGACTCACCGCCGTGCGGAATGACGTCCGCACCGCTCCTCAAATTAGGATGGCCTAAACAGGCAGACACACCGCAGCAGAGACACCGCATAACCAGAGCCGGCGGAAAGTCGATAGCGGAGCACTGTAGCCAAGACCCCGCCGGGAACGCCATGGACCCAACCCTCCACATGGATCCGGTCATGTACCTGCTACTGCACTACCATCAACAGGGCCGCCGCAGACGCCGCCGCAGGTACGCAAATACACCAACACAACACACGGCCCGACACAGGGTCCAAGTCCACCACAGACACCCTGCTGGGGGCACAACACATCCACAAGGGAACCCCTATAATACCCACCTGCCAACAAGTAACCCCTCTGCATCCAGAACACACATCAACAGTGAACTAGCAGCAAAGTCCCGCTCCCGGTCAGGTCACCGCCGCGGTCAACACACCACAGGGACACACCACCCCCATTTACACATCGACACACACCATCAAGTCACATGCCATGTGCCCATCCTATACACCCCCAGGCACATCAACAAGCACAGGTACAAGCAAGCACAATACACACCATGCACCACACAACAGACAACCAGGGAGTCAGCCACTGCAGGAGTACCTGACAAGGAACACACTACACCAGTGCCACACACACACTCAAGGCTGACAATACTTCCCAACACATACACACAACCTGGGTGTAACCACAAACAGAACACACACCCAGGGTAGCCTGAACAGATGCCTGCACAAAACTATACACAAACACCACAGGACATCAGGGGATGCACATCAGGCAATGCCAAGCACACAGACACACAACACTGTTTGCACAACAGGCAGTGTGTGCACAACAAGCACAGCAGATACACACAGACATGACTGGCACAACCAAAGCACACACCACAAAGCAGCACAGCACAAAAACAACAGCACACCCAGGAAATGAAGCTACACAACAGCCAACACACAGACACCCAACACAACAACAGGATGCACCACTCTGGGATACAACAGCAAACCCAGCAATACCAGAGGACTGGGCAGCACACACAGCTCAAGTGCACAAGGGCAAGCAACACTGATGAATACCACAAGAACATCACACATAAAACAATTGAGCCATGTCTAGAGTGGAACAGCACACTTGACCCAAAACCTCCACCACAAGGCACAGTCTCACAAATGAAGAGATGGGGAGACACATACAAATGGAAACAAAGGAGACAGCTGACATCAAAATCAACTGATTTGCATGTCATTATCAGACATGTGAGGTGTGTGCAAAACACAAATAGAGTGAATGCAGACCCACAATGTCTACACACAAGTGGCACACATAGGGGATGGCATCACACCACACGCCATGCCTTACAGGAGGAGAAAGGGCACAATGTGCCTGCAGTGCTAGAGAAAGTCACACACAATGCCATTGATGACTAGCAGGGTCACACAGTCCACACAACTACACACAACACACATTGATAATCAAAAAAACACAACACTGATGTGCAAGTCACACACTTTGCACACACATAAGTGACAAATACAACAAGGAGGAGTCACACAGAACTGCATGGACACACCAACACACTGCACAGTGCACAACAGACAACTCACACAAAAGCATCAAATCATTAACACAGGGCAGGACAATCAAACCCTCTGGCACACAACTCCTGGCTGACACATGTGTGTCTGTCACAATTCAGGGGCACACAAGCATACACAACAACTACAAAATCACACCCTTCACACTGCACACCTCCTCACCACCCAAGAGCACACATCACATGTATGCCAGGGGACCAGGACTATGAGCCAACACAGGATGTCCATACACATACACAGCTGGGCATATATACAGGAATAACACATATACATCATGACAGTGCACAGCAAACATGCTAACCTGTGCACACCATCACACCCTGTGCTGGCAGTGTACCCCAAACTGACATGGCAACCACGTAGCCAACAACAGAAAACCACTCAAAACATAACAGCATGACAGCTAAAGAGCCAACACAGGTAACACAAGTATCAGTGTCAGAATGGACGGAAGCCCCTGTCACCCCTGTCAATAGATGTGATGCGGACAAAGAGCCTTGCAATGTCAACGTGATACATAGAGCATGGGGCCCAGTCAACCAAATGCACACACAAAAAACTTTAATCAGCAAGGACACTGACAAAAGACACAACAGGAGTAACTGTATTTATTCCCCTATTGCACAGATATAAAAGTATAACAACTGTACACAACATCAAGGTACAAAAAGCAGATCAAAAGCAAGATATCCTGCACAGGCAAAGTACAAACAGGAAGGCCAGTGTCCATGGCACAGGGGAGACTCCAACACGGCAGAGCAACATGGTCAGTGTCCATGGCACAGGGGAGACTCCAACACAGCAGAGCAACAGGGTCAGTGTCCATGGCCTTGGGGAGACTCCAACACAGCAGAGCAACAGGGTCAGTGTCCATGGCACAGGTGAGTGTACAACACAGCAGAGCAACAGGATCAGTGTCCATGGCACAGGGGAGACTCCAACACAGCAGAGCAACAGGGTCAGTGTCCATGGCACAGGGGAGACTCCAACACAGCAGAGCAACAGGGTTAGTGTCCATGGCACAGGGGAGACTCCAACACAGCAGAGCAACAGGGTCAGTGTCCATGGAACAGGTGAGAGTACAACACAGCAGAGCAACAGGGTCAGTGTCCATGGCACAGAGGAGACTCCAACACAGCAGAGCAACAGGGTCAGTGTCCATGGCACAGGGGAGACTCCAACACAGCAGAGCAACAGGGTCAGTGACCATGGCAGGTGGCCCAGCAAGTACATGAGAGGCTGCACAGGCAAGGCCAGAACAGCAGTGAATGACAAGGCCAATGGGTAGGGACAAGTACAGAGTCAGGGCGGCATGAGAAGCTGCACAGTGAGTGTGTATGACTGTACCCTTTCATGGCCAGCAACACAACCAGGTGGCAAACAATGGCTAGGACTAGCACACCTCTATGAGAGACAGGTGTATGAGGGGGACTAACACTCACATCTGGCTGTTATGTTGACTTGGAGCTGGCTGTGTTTTGGGCTCAGCAGGAACACCTGACTGGGGAGACAGAGAAACAGGTGATGTAGGACTATCAGTCGTCTGGCAAGCTGGAGGGCTGTTTGGACCAGGTGGTATAGAGGCACGTGGAGGTGGAGTCATGCAGAGCTGGGACACAGTGTGGGTGGGAGAGGTTGGAGGGGTGCCCTTCCACTTTTTGGGAATACGAAATGGCTTCCCTGTCTTGGGGTTAATGGGAACAGGTGATGACACAACAGGTACACACACCGACTGGCCCACATCTGGCTCAGACACTGGCACTCCCTCTGGTGATGTGCTTGATCCTGCAGGACGCTTTGTCTGGCTATGCCTCTGGGCCACCTTACCCTGCTTGTCAGGTGTCCCACTTACAGTGTCCTCCTTTGCTTGTCTGCTAGGTGTCCCACTTATAGTGTCCTCCTTTGCTTGTCTGCTAGGTGTCCCATTTCCAGTGCCCTCCTTTTCTTGTCTGCTAGGTGTCCCACTTACAGTGCCCTCCTTTGCCTCTTTGCCTGGGGTGGCACCTACAGTGCCCTCCTCCACTGGGCTTGGAATTGGAGTTGATGTGGTGGGGGTAACTGGGCCTGTGCCCTTCCTAGGTGTACCCTTGCTATGCAACACCTCCTCAGTGGACACAGACACTGCACGCCTAGCTCTACGTGAAGTTTTAGGGACAGGAGAGTCCTTTGCTGGAGATGCTTCAGAGGTTTGTGAGGCTGATGTCTGCCTCATTGCTCTTTCGGCCTTGCTCTTCCCTGACGGGCTCTTGTCTATGCATTCTGATCTGGCTCTGCTCTTCTGGGGAGATGGTGTCTGTGGGCGGGACCGCTTGGCTTGCGTCTGCTTTGTGCTCCTTGTGCTGTATCGTCTCTGTGATGCATGTGAACAGTGGGCACTGTCCTCTGATGTGGCCACTGACTGGTGGGTGGACACAGGCACCTGAACAGGAATGTGAGGATGTGCCTGTTGAAGGGTAGACATCACTGTGGCTGACAAACCCTGGACTGTACGGTGGAGCCCACCCACGTCAGAGTGTATGCCTTCCATGTAGGCAACCACCTGCCCCAATTTTTTTTCATGGTCGCTGAAGGCATTCAGCAGGGTGGTTTGGCCCACACAAAGCTGGTGCAGGAGCTCTACACACTCAGCATTGTTGGCAGCAGGGGGGACAGGTGCAGGCCCAGCGGTGTCAGGTGTGAATGTAACACATCCCCTCTTACGGACACGAGCAGCACCAGAGGAAGTGGATGGGAGGCTGGGCACTGGCCGTTGAGTGGCAGATGATGTAGCAGACTCCCTATCCCCTGTGCCTGACAACATGGATGCATCACCACTCGCATCAGATGATGAAGTACTCTGTGTGTCTGCCACGGATTCCTCCTGCATACTCCTGTCCCCTTCAGATGCGCTGGTGAG
Source organism: Lissotriton vulgaris (assembly GCF_964263255.1). NCBI lineage: Eukaryota > Metazoa > Chordata > Amphibia > Caudata > Salamandridae > Lissotriton > Lissotriton vulgaris. Next base: position 502,188,779 of record NC_141687.1, on the reverse strand, counting down.
CTCTGTATCACTGGCCTCCGGTGCAGCTGTAGTGCTACTCTCCCCTCCACTGGTTTCCGGCTCGGGTTCCTCTGTGAACACTGGCGAATCTGCATGTGAGACAGATGCAGGGTTGTATAAATTACATCATCAGGACGAAGCTAAATAAAATATGCATACAGGGGATGCACAAATCAACATGCTGACCACCACACCCTGCACAAACATTGCAGCAACACACTACATACACTATAACAGTGCCTGCAACACAGACTACCTGCCATGACTGAGCCATGTTCAGGCCACACAGCACAACACCTTGCCAGTGGATGAAGTGTACCACACACACCTTCACATGCTCCCAACTATCATGCACCAAAACTCAGTGACATTGACATGCCTCCAGGGAACCGGATGTGAGAACACACACACCTATTAGGACATGACAGTCCACAATGCCAAGTAGGCTATACTAAGCAACATGTGCTACTTAGGGGCACCTTGTAGTCATACGTGTGAGCATATGGCGGTTGATACTGCCATATGTGTGGCGCAGCATGCCCACCGCCAGCAACCCATGCCAATAGCTACCGCACTTGTTGACGGGGGTGGTGCTGGCATCACACCGCCGTGGACAGGTGGTAGTTTACGCAAATTTGGTCACATGCAATGGGAACTTGAACCGTGAACTCTGCATCTGTACACAGCAGCAACAGGTTTAATGACACATCATTGTACACACAATTGCATCTCTTGGTATCAGGCACAGGTGGTTGCATGCTATGTGTGACAGACAGTGCTCTGTGTGCCTGCATTTTCACTGATGCATTTGATGGTTGATGATGGCTGACAGTGTTAACCTGGTCTTAATTATGTGTAACCAAGCACTGCGCTGTGGGTCTGTGCTGACCTTGGCAAGGTTTGTCTCACTGTATGGTGTTGTTCCATACTTGCGCTACCATATCAGCCCATGCACACAAGTTTAACATCTACTGTGATCATTGTGCTCTTGATGTGCACTAGCTTCACATGATGCATTGAGGTGTGACAGGTAAAGCAGATGTGTGTGAGGCATTCATGGTAATCTCACACACTTTTGTGGATGTTACTGGATGAGTCGTGCACATGTGGAATGTCCTGTTCAGGAACTGTGCTTTTTACATTGATATTCTGTTATGTCTGTGGGACATGTTTTAGGTAAATGGATTGATGTGTTCCCAATTTATACACATGTAACCTTGTGTGTCACGCATCTCACATGGAATTTATAATGTTTTGCATAACATGATCCACGGTATGTGCTGGGTCAACTTCTTGATGGTTGTCATTGACATGTGTCCATGTACATCACACCTAGGAGGAGGCGAAATCTCATACGCCACCTGACAGTGCGGGGGGACATGGAGGATGTTGCGATAATATGAAAATCCGCCTCGACAGGGCGAGCCTCAAGACCCTTTGTGACCAGTTGGAGCCCCACCTGCAGCCTCCTTGCCACTACCCAACTGCCTACACACCCACATACAAGGGGATGGCAGTCCTCCACTTTTTTGCTACTGGTTCTTTCCAGGAGACCGTGGCTGCCGCCGCAGGGATGTCGCAGCCCATGTTCAGCATGGTGCTGAGGGATGTTCTTGCAGCCATGATGTTATATAAAAAATCAATACATACATTTCCCCAGGGGAGCTGAATTGCTAGGAGTGAAGGGTGACTTCTATGCCCTTGGGCACATACCACATGTAGTAGGTACCATCGATTGCACCCATGTAGGTCTGGTGGCGCCACAGGCCACTGAGCATATTTTTAGGAATCGGAAACATGATCATTCTATAAATGTGCAGGTGGTGTGCCTTGCGGACATGACGATTTGGCAGGTGTGTGCAAAATTCCCCGGCTCTGCCCATGATTCCTACGTCATGAGGAACAGCATGGTGCCCGGTATGATGGCTAACCTGCATCCCGATCGTGCTTGCATTGTGGGTAAGTATGATCTGTGATATGGCGTGAGGTGTGTTTGTCACCTGATGTATTCAGCCTGTGCGACATTGCAATGTGTGTCTTTATTTCCTAAGTGACTCATCATAACCCAGTTGACCCTGGCTGCTTAGTCCAGTCCGAAATCCCAGGACCCCGGCTGACGTCAAGTGCAATGAGGAACATGGCAGGACCCGACGTGTCATTGAGCGGACTTTTGGGCTACTCAAGTCAAGAATCCGCTGCCTTGACCGGACTGGAGGAGCACTGGCATACTCGCCTGGGAAGGTCTGCAAGATCGTTGTGGCATGCTGTATGCTGCACAATTTGGCCGTTCACAAGAGGATTCCCCTGCTCCTGGATGATGGAGAGGAACCAAGGCCCGCACCTGCCCAAGGACCTGAGTCCAGTGATGAGGACAGTGGAGAGGAGGAAGGAGTTGACATTCATCAACAGCTCTTCAACCGCTACTTCACTTGAAGGTGTGTACAGATGTTCAACTTGTACATTATCTGTTGTGGTGGTTGTTGTTGTGCAGGGCTATGTGCGGATGGTAGAGACAGGCACACGTTCAGTCACCAGTGTGCCGTAAATGTGACATTAACGTTCCATATGGGGACATATGCTGGACTCTATTTGTTCACACCTGCAGCCCATTATCTTGTATGCCAGTAGTCTCTTGTGTATGTTTTGTGTAGTGTTCTGTCTGTGATGCGACAATGACGCAAGTGACTGTTGTTCTGTTGTGTCTCCCTAAGTGCTTCGGAACGATCTTGCCTTACATACTGTACATCTTTTGGACACATCATGGACATTGTCAACACTGTAAATATTGCACTAAAAACGATACTGCACAAAATCTGGTGCGTCAGGTATTTTATTTGGAAAGTGGACATGTGATTTGTGCTGGAATATTTACATGAAGGTGTGGAATGATCAGTGATTTGACAGTCATGGTAGATGAGATGCAAGAGTAGACACCACATGGATGTGTTGACCTAGTCCAACAGACAAGTGCCATTGCCAAGGAAATGTGGGGAAAGACAATCTAAACAGTCAATGCAGTGGGGAAGAGGGTTGCCATCAGGGCTGGCTCTGTGACTGGCGTGTGGTAGGTGCTTTGCCTCTGGAGAATCCCAGGCTCTTCTTTGGATGGTGGGGGGCCTGCTGAGTGGCCAGCGGCGTCAGAGGACTCGCCCCTCTCTGTAGGCGCAGGGGAGGATGGTGCACTGTCATCCTGCGGCACAACAGGAGGGGGCAAAGGTGATGGTTGGGACACAGGCCTGACCCTCTGCAATGTTACTTGCTGGGCCATGAGGTCCACTATTTGACCTATACGTCTGTCGATGGACCTCATCAGCAGGATGAGCTCACTTAAAAGTTCATCCGACCGGCCACTTTGTCCTTGGACCCGTTCATATGCACCGATGACTCGGGTGAAGTGGTCCAGGGATGGTGTGCTAACCTCCTGATGTCTGGGAGGGACCCTGGCCCTCCTACCTGCCCTGCTGCCACAGACCTGTTGCCTCGCCACGGTGGGTCCCGCACACTCTCTCTGCCCTCAACAGTTGGTGGTGTGTCCTGGTCATCCCCTTGGACAGGGAGGGTGCTGGTGGAGGTGGTGGGGGTGGTGTCCGAGGTGGCAGCTGTGGAGGCACAGGCCATGACTGCAGCGGTCTGCTGTGCAGTTGTTGGTGCAGCAGGCGTGGTGGTGGGGAATGGGGTCCTGGGCCCGGTTGGGCCTTGGCACACCAGATGTGCCGGCCTGGAGCTCATCGTCCAAACTGTCCTGGGAGTCTACATCCGAGAGTCCATGTACCGGGGGTAGAGACTGACTTTGCTGGTTGATGTTGTCCGCAGCAGCAAGATCTTCATCACCTGTGGACTGTGGATTAGATGGAAAATGGTCAGTGTTGGGCAATGTGCAGGGATTCTGTTAGCTGCATGTCATCTGCTGTCTGTACACTACACAATTGATCCAACTTTTGTATTCTTGTTACAGGCAATACTGGCTGTTATTACATGGTGCATGCCAACATCATCAATCAATCAATCAAAGACATTTATAGAGCGCACTACCTACCCGTAGGGTCTCAAGGCGCTGGGGGGAGGGGGTGCCGTTACTGCTCGAACAGCCAGGTCTTCAGCTTCTTCCTGAAGGAGAGGTGGTCTTGGGTCAGGCGCAGGTCGGTCGGGAGGGAGTTCCAGGTCTTGGCGGCCAGGTAGGAGAAGGACCTTCCTCCTGTTGTTGCTCTTCGGATGCAGGGGACGGCGGCGAGGGTGTGGTTGGCTGAGCGGAGGTGGCGTTTGGGAGTGTAGAAGTTGATTCGGTTGTTGAGGTAGCTCGGGCCTTGGTCGTGTAGGGCTTTGTGTGCGTGGGTGAGGAGGCGGAAGGTGATTCTTTTGTTGACGGGGAGCCAATGCAGGTCTCTGAGATGTCCGGAGATGTGGCTGGTTCGTGGGATGTCGAGGATGAGTCTGGCTGAGGCGTTCTGGATCCGCTGGAGTCTCTTCTGGAGCTTGGCGGCGTAGAGGGCGTTGCCGTAGTCCAGTCGACTGGTGACGAGGGCCTGGGTGACGGTCTTCCTGGTCTCGGTGGGGATCCACCAGAAGATCTTCCGTAGCATGCGAAGGATATTGAAGCACGCCGAGGAGATGGCGTTGACTTGCCTGGTCATGGAGAGGGAGGAGTCCAGGATGAAGCCCAGGTTGCGTGCGTGGTCTGTCGGTTTGGCTGCGGTGCCCAGGGCGGGAGGCCACCAGGAGTCGTCCCAGGCGGAGGGCGAAGAGCCTAGGATGAAATGAAATGAAATGAATGAGTTTTTATATAGCGCACGACTTACCCTGGGGCATCTTAGCGCTTGCTTAGGGAACCCGTCCTGGTATTCCCCTGTGAGATACCCTGGCAGGGTATCCACAAGGTGAAAGCCAGGCATCCCGCCGCGAGGGGCCGTTGTGGAGATTAAGCAAGCTATTGCCCAGAGTCGCAGAGTGTGAACCCGTGAGTCGAGAAGGCACCGGAGCGAGAATTAACAAGTCCGTGGAATTTTGAGCCCAAGACCCGCCGAGGCGGGGAATTGAACCCTGGTCCCGGGCCGAACTCAAGCTCCAGGTCTGCCGCCTCTAACCCCTGAGCCACACTTCTCCACTCCTGAGCCACACTTCTCCGTCTTGTCTGAGTTCAGTTTCAGGCGGCTGGTCGTCATCCACTCGGCTACCTCTTTCATCCCTTCGTGCAGATTGGCTCTGGCGGCGGCGGGGTCGTTGGTCAGGGAGAGGATCAGCTGGGTGTCGTCGGCGTAGGAGATTATGTTGAGGTTGTGTTGGCGTGCGATGGCCGCGAGGGGGCTCATGTAGGCGTTGAAAAGGGTGGGGCTCAGTGAGGATCCTTGAGGGACGCCGCAGATGACTTCGGTGGCCTCTGACTTGTACGGTGGTAGGCGGACTCTCTGTGTTCTTCCGTCGAGGAAGGAGATGATCCATTCCAGAGCCTTCTCCTGGATTCCGACGTTGCTGGGGCGCTGTACTAGGGTACGGTGGCAGACAGTGTCGAATGCCGCGGAGAGGTCTAGGAGGATGAGGGCCGCTGTTTCTCCGTTGTCCATCAGGGCTCGGATGTCATCGGTGGCGGCGATGAGGGCGGTCTCGGTGCTGTGGTTGGCTCGGAAGCCAGACTGTGAGGGGTCGAGGGATCCATTAGTCTCAAGGAAGGCAGCCAGCTGCTTGTTGACGGTCTTCTCGATGACTTTGGCTGGAAACGGGAGGAGCGAGATGGGGCGGTTAACATCATGAACTCATACATGTCCTGTGCCAATGCATTGCATGAAATTGGTGCCCTGTGTAGTGTTATTATTATTAAATAGGCCTTTATAGAGCAAACAACTACCCACACAGGTTTTACCAGCACTTAGAGATGGGAAGGGTGCATTCTGAGCCCACTAATTCAGAACAAGCATGTCTTCAGTTGTTTCCGAAACATACTCAGTGAGATCCAAATTCTCAGCGTTAGCTGAAGGCCTTTCCATAGCTCAGGGCCCTAGTAGGCAAAGGGCTGGCCTTCCAAGTAGGGAGACTACAAAAGACGAAGGCTGTTCCCTTCCCAGGCTCACGACTTCCTGTAGGGGAGTGTGCAGCCATTTGTGTGGGGACAGGACCCAGCCCTTTCAGGTAGAAGTGTCAGCCCCTCCCACACATCATGCTCAGGCAGACCAATCAACATGCAGATGACCACTCTGGTAAACCTATCTTTTTTGGTGCGTCTGTCTAGATGGAATGCAGGACGCCAGCTGTCACTCAGCGCAGATGTGTATTCTAGAGGCAAACAGATGGCACTAAAGGGATTAAGTAACAAAAAACATTTTTCTAAAAATGACCTTTTCAGACTTGCCATTTAAAAAACAACTTCACTAATGATTTTTAAATTGTTATTCTAGAGATACCAACTTACGTTTCCTATATTTTCCCAAATTAAAGTTACACTTGTTTATGATTAACATGCAACTCTGATGTTACCTTCTGGCAGAGTACGCATTTAAGAGTATTTCACTACCAGGACATGTAAAACTTAAAAGTACATGTTCTACCTTTTATGTACACTGCACTCTGCTCATGGGCTGTTCAGGGGCTACTCTAGGGGCGACCTATATGTAATAAAATCGAAGGTTTGGGCCTGGCAAGTAGGTGAACTTGCTAGGTCAAAATGTCAGGTTAAAATGGCACATATATGCTCTACAGTGGCATGCATACGACATGGTTAAAGGGCTTCACAATCAGCGCGTCAACGCTGAGCGTAAGCATGCACTCTGCCATAAATGGAGAGTGGGGGGGGGGGGGGCGGGGCGAGGGAGGAGCAGCTGGGAGGCGGGAGCGGGGTGGCGAGTGGGGGGGAGCATGCGGAGATGCTGGAGGGTGCGGGGGTGGGGCCGCGGGGGAGCAGCGGCAGGGAGTGGGGTGGGGCAGGGAACAACTGGAGCGATAGACAATGGAACAAACACTTACAGAGCCAAATATGAGAAAACGAGAAAATGGCAGCGATACCAAAACTGCTTAACAATGAGAGAAACAAGCAGGCACAGAGGGACAGTCAGGGACAGGGGACAAACGAAGACAGGGGCAGAGGTCTTAACTTGGCAGCGGCGGCGGCAGAGGGAGGACTCCAGTGTAGTGTTGCAGGTCTCCCAGACAGAAACAGCTAGAGCTGTGAAGAGGGCTACCTACCTGTTAGATGAGGGGGGACAGTGCAAAGGCTGACACATGCTCCAGGGTAGGTAAGGCCTCCATACTGCTGGAGTGTGGGACAGGGGTCATGCTGGGAGTGGTAGTGATACTGTCCTCCAGCCCCAACACAGTCCTCCAATACAAGATGGCTACCTACCTGTTAGATGAGGGTGAACAGTGCAATGGCTGACACATGCTCCAGGGTGGGTGAGGCCTCCATGCTGCTGGGGTGTGGGACAGGGGGCATGCTGGGAGTAAGTAAGTAAGTAAGTATTTTTATTGTTTTTAGGTTAATTAAAATCATTACAAAAGTACATTGATAGTTCATGCATTCAGATAAAAGATTGTAAAGAAAGATATATTATTTTTAAAACAAGAGAACTTAATAAAAACGTTTTGGTACGGGTATGTGGTCATGGTGTAAAGTCTTGGCCATTTTTCAACTAGTCCAGTCTGGTGCTCTCTGCCAGATTTTTTAGTTTCAGTTCCAGACATTTCAAGAATTTTACCAACTTCCCGTTTAGTGGGGGAAGGCCTGGGTCAAAACAAGCAAGAACCGCTTGTCTACGTGTGCGGATTTTTTGTTCGTTGAAGGCAGTTTTTAACAGGGCTACTCTTTCCTCTTTCAGCCTTGGGCAGATACATAATAGGTGTTCGAGATCTTCATTTTCTGCCCCGCACAGCCTGCATTTTGTCCCACAGTCCCTTCTCAACCATGGTTGCAGATGTGAAATAGAGGGTAAAATTCCTAGCCTGTATTTTAAAAAGGCTTCTTTTGATTTCCTGCCGTACCCCAGACCAAAGTATGCTTGTCGCCCAGGCGATTTATATGTGGCTAGAGTCATCCATGCGTGTCGCCTTTGTGAAAAAGTCGCTTTATCTTCCAAGTGCGATTGACTTTTTATGCTCTTGTTTACAACACGCTTGAACTGCACATGCGGTAAAGGAGTTTCCCATAGTTCTTTGAGACCTGTGACAGTCAGGGATTCCTCTAAGAAAATTTTCGCCGGCAATTGAAGAGAGCTGCTTAAGTCTAGCCATAGCAGATGGTTAAGTGAATTTTCTGGCGAGTTCTTGATTTTCTGCCAGCACTTTATGTACGCGCCTCTCCTCGCAAGGTTTTGGGAGGTCAGTCCAAACTCTAGCCGGATCTGGGCCTGTCAGGTATAGGTTGGCAGGTTAAAGAGAAGTCGATAGGCCTTTGCAATTGTTGTGTCCAGCAGTTTCGCGTCTTTGCCTTTTAGAGCCTCACTGCCGTATGTAATAGATGACTCTAGCTTAACTTGTACCACACGGAGCAGTGGGAGTAGAGTAGGACCATTTAGATTAGACTTTAGCTGTTTGAGCGTGGTCGCTATCAGCATCCCTTTCCTCCTGATTCCCTCTAGTTGGTTCGAGAAGCGACCTCCTTTGTCGAACAATATTCCCAGGTATTTATATTCTAAACAGTTTGCGACAACCTTTGTTCCAAGGAACTAAGTATGCAGCTTTTTGTTCCCATTTATAGACAGAACTTTGGTCTTGTCAAGATTTATTTCTAGCAGGTTCGCTTCGGCATATCCTTGCAGTGCGTTGATGAGGTTTTGGAGACCTATTTTGGTGTGGCTGACCAGGACCACGTCATCTGCGTAAGATATACTGGGCAACGCTTTACCTCCCAAGCGTGGGGCGTGCCCATTGCAGATTTCTAGGGCGGGTGGTAAGTCGGCTGTAAATAAGTTGAAGAGGGTCGGTGCTAAAACGCACCCTTGCTTTAGGCCGTTGGTGGTCGAGATGCGCCTGGAGAGGTGTGTGCCGTTGCCGAGTTTTACCTGGACCCACGTGTTGGTGTGCAGTTCGATCAAAAAGTGCAAAAGGGGGTCGGGGATCCCCCAGGAGGCCAATTTTCTCCAGAGGAGACCCCGGTTAACGTTATCAAACGCCACCTTAAAGTCGACAAAGCAAAGGTGAAGAGCCTGTTTATTCACCCTCGCTTTGTCGATAAGTTGCGAAATTGCCAGCAAGTTTGTCGTAGTTCCCGTTTCTCTGCTGAACCCAGTTTGACTCGAAGGAATTATGTTGTGGTGTGTTGCCCATTCGCACAGGTGGGTCAGCAGGAGCCCCGCAAAATATTTGGCCTCGATATCCAGGAGTGCTATCAGCCGATAATTTTTTGGCAACATTCTATCCCCTGCTTTATAAATTGGTGAAATGATTGAACCCCTCCATGAGGCAGGAAGAGTTCTAAATCGGCTCACAGATATGTAAAGAGAGGTCAGCGTTTTTGCCCAGTATTCTGGCTCAAGTTTGAAGAGGGCCGGAGGAATCCCGTTTGGCCCTGCTGCACCATCCTTCCTTCCCTTCGCAATTAGCTTAACCAGAGCCGCGGAGATTCCAGATTCGAATTCTAACCAAGTTTTTATTGTTTGTGACGGTTGGCCCTCTAGGACTCCCTGGGGCTTACTTGTGGTGGCGACCTGCTGGTTAAAATGTGAGTCTAAGAAGGATTCCCATGAAGATTTGGTGATGTGGGACGTTATTCCGCTGTTTTTTGGATTTATAATTTTGTTTATTGTTGACCAAAACTGGGAGCTGTTGTTGCCCTTTGAGTCATAATGAAGTTTTGCCCAGAGGTCCTCTTCGTTGGATCTTTTGACTCTCCATTTCAGTTTTTTAAGGTCCGTCCGAACCTTCTGAAGTTTTGCAAGAAGGACCTTATCCCCCGGGTTTTTTCTTAGCATTCTTAGCTGTCTGTTAATCTCTTTTTTGTGGGTTTTTAGGGTTTTTAGGGCTGATTTCTGGGAGCTTGAGATCCTCGTTAGGGCCCCGGAGCCAGCAGAAGAGCTGTGCCGTACGATAGATGAATATTGGTTTGCAAAATCGGCCGTAAATTGTTCCCAGCCTGCTACAGGATCGCCTGTGGGGTAGTTTATGCTTTTTAGTTGGTGTTTAGCAGCTTGTAATACCTCCGGCGTATTGGCGACTGAGGTTTTGATCCGTTTAAAGTCTATGGTGTGGCTGGCATGTGGGCCTGTTGGATTTAGAAGTATCAGGTCCGGGGGGGCACAAAGAGAGACTTCCTGAGGGCGATGGTCACTGTCTCCCTTGTCCCCTAGATTGAAGCCCAAAATGTTATGGAAAAGAGGAAGAGAGACCAGCGTATAGTCAATTATCGAGGATACGTAGCCTGAGTTGAACGTGGCCGTGGGAGGCCGTGGGTGGAGAGTCTTCAGGGAATCTTCCATTTAGGACCCTCAAGCCCATATGTTCTAAGTCTTCCAACAGGACCTTTGCCGACTTGGCGGTTTTCCCTTGGCTGCTCCAAGTTTGATTTGGGATGTTCCAATGGTAGGACTGGGTCTGAATTTCACTGTTCAGGGATGACCCTAGAATACATTGGTTGAAATCACCAGAAACAATTAGGTAGGGTGTAGTTTGCGTTGTCAGGACATGGTGTAAATAGTCCGTTAAACGCTTTGCCTCTTGTTTTTTCTTTTTTGGATTAATGTAGGTGTTGATCAGCTGGACCTCTTTCTTGTTACCACCAAGATTTAATACCAACTCGACAGTATTTATGGATGGAGAGTTGGAGGTAAGCACCTGTACATTGCCAACAGTTGAGATTTTAGTGTAAGTTGCTAGGCCGCCTGCCAACCGACCGAACTTACTTCTTCTTATGGCTGGGGAATGATGGCAGGTATAGCCCTCTAGGTGGACCGGCTCCTCCAGCCATGTCTCCTGGAAGAGAATGATATCAAATAATTTCAGGTATTGTAGGAAGTCGGTGTCCGCTGCTTTATTATTAAGGCCGTTTAGATTCCACGAACATAGCTTCAAGCGTGGTGTAGCCGGGCACAGGCCTGACTCAGTTAGTTGTCTTTGTCAATGGCGGATATGAGATGTGTTACATATTCTGAAGAGTCGGTCTTCTACCGTGCTGTGGGGATTTGCCGTCAATGAACTGTTTTTAACCTCTTCGCCGCTAATGACAAGTGTAACTCGTCATGGACTTTATATTGATTTCAATGGAAATTAAATACAAACTAAAATAATGCCTTAGCAGCCAAGTGGTTAAGCCCTGACACCTGGCAGGTTGTTGGAGATCGACCCAATGCACCTTTCAGCACCGACCTTGTTTTCGAAGTTGTTATAGGTACTCCCTCCTTGGGCCTCTCAAGCAGGTGCAGCGGGTATCCGATGTTGTGATAAAGGGCAGATTTAATCCCCCATTTTTTGAGGAGATTTTGCTCTTCTAAGATTTTACTAGCGATTTCGGATGAAATCCATGTTGCTTTTGTTGCTTCGTTACCGTGTGGTCTGTCAGGTTCTAGAAATTCTATAGAGAGAAGGTCGGCTGAGGATAGGTTATTTAATGCTGGTATTGTCCTGAGTAATCGTATGAGATTGCCTCTGTTCAGGATATCAAAAGAGCCTTTTGAAACGTACTCTGGGGTGAAAAGAACAGTGGTAGGTGTCTTGCTTAGAATAGTCGCCTGAACGATTGGCAGATGGGGGTAGTGAAACAGCCCTCCCACCCCCACACAGTCCTCCAATACAAGATGGCTACCTACCTGTTAGGTGAGGGTGGACAGGGCAATGGCTGACACATGCTCCTGCGTGGGTGAGGCCTCCATGCTGCTGGAATGTGAATGAGGGGCATGCTGGGAGTGGTAGTGCAGGCCTCCCTCTCCCAAACAGGCCTCACAGTGAAGATGGCTGGCTACCTGTTAGGTGAGGGTGAACAGTGCAATGGTGTTTGGGTTGTGAAAGGAAGTACTTGTTTTCTGTGGGATGGGAGGACTACTGCCAGTCACGTTCGCCAGCTCCTAGTTCTTGCTCCTCTTCTCTTTGACAACCCTCTTGAGATCATGCCACCGCTTCATGATCTCCTTCTTGGATCTTGGGCTGGTCTCTACTGCATTGACCCTTTGGACTATCCTTTCCCACATTTGTGTCCTTGTGGCTAATGGTGTCTGTTGGACCAGCCTAACAAACAGTTGTTGTTCCACTCTCACTATCTCATTGACCATGACTGTCAACTCACCCTCTGTGAATTTTGGCATTTTCTGTGCTGCCATGGTGGTTGGTGTTTGCAGTGTTTGTGGGTGCAGGGGTGGGTGTGTTGGGTGTGGTGTTGAGGTGTGAGATGTGTTGTGTGCTGGGGAGCTTTTGGTGCTGGTGTGATGGTGGTGGTGGTGATGTGTGTGTGCTGTGTTATTTTGCCTCGCCTCTCAGATCTGGTGTATGCCCTTCTCTTCGGGAGTGTTGCAAAGAATTGTGTCAAGTGAAGGTCCTGTATTTATACTCAGCTGTGTGGGTGTGTCCAATTGGGCCTTTGCTGTGAGGTGTATTGTGGGTGTTGTCCTGGGAGTATATATATATTTTTTAATTTTGTTTTACATGTGTTTTGTGTATTTGCGGGGCATAGCTACTTTGATTTGTGCTCAGTTAGGCATTGTTGTGGTGTTTTGGCTTCGTCCGCCATGTTTTTCATGTACTGTCCGCGGCGGTGGCTATGCTGCAGCTCTTCCGCTGTCTCTCCCATTCACTGCAGTGTGCGACCGTGGCGGTCGGAAACAGCGGTTTGTACCGCGGGACCATCGGGGAAATCATAATTTCCTGTGCGGTGTCTCCTCTATGCTTGCGGCGGGGTGTAGCTTTTCTGCTGCTTTTCCGACCACAGCGGTCAGTTTTTCGATGTGACCGCTCGCGTCGGATGGTTTTTGTTAGCCCGCTACTGCCGCGGCCGGTCTTTTTTGATGGTTGATCCTAATTTGACCGCCGGGTTATCCGCAGTCCCGGCGGGCGGTTGTGTTCCGCCTCCATGAAGGTCGGGGTGATTTTCCACCCGCTATCCTAAAGACCCCCTTAAATCTAACAGAGACACAAGTAAAGTATAAATATTTATTTTAACTAGACTACTCTAGTATGCAGTATATGTGCCACAATAGGTAGGAAAATGCCTAACACAAATACGTTCAGCATAGTAAGTAATCCATAAATCATAAAAGGAGCTGCCATGATATTAGACAGGGTAGACTAACCCGACTACCCTTCTACAGAAGCAACGTGATTATATATCAGAGGTTCTCTCGTTGTTTGCAGCGGAACCTTAGCATGCACACATAATTGTTCTACATATCAGGCGTAGTTGCATTTGTGTGTTTTGTCTTGGTGCCAGAGCCTGACTAAAACAGAATAACAAAGGGGTATTGTTGTTTACCCTTGTCTATCGTGTTCAGACTAAATTCCAGCAAAGAACAGAATGCAAAAAACAAAAGCAGGTTCTGTCTGAAAGTACAGCGTGGCATGAAGCATAGTGTATGGTGCGCAAAGCAGATAGCAGCCTGCAACGTGTGCATGCTAACATAAGGGAAAAATTACAATAGGCTGCACGGGACATATGACAATGTGACAGCCATAAGAAAAAATCAATGGATTCTCCTGCTCTGGGTTCCCTGCTTCCCTACGCGCTACCGTGACTACTGTGTTTCTTTCTACAGACCAATAGCTGGTTTGCCCATCAGAAGCACCATATCAGCCAGGAAAAAGCCGGTCCACATTGTTTGCTGTCGGGACTGGCATGTACAGCTTGGGGGTTCCAGACAGAAAAAATGATCAGTTTCATAGACATAAATTTTACATTCCTCTACAACAAATCCCTTTTTTGTAAGTTTGTCCTTAAAAAATGTATATAATGACGGTCTATTTGCCACTTCTGTTTGCTTTTGCTAATAGTGCTCTCCCCTTTGCAACAGAAGCACTTTTGTCAAAAAAGAACTTTAAGGAAATTCTAAATTGGAGAGTCCACAGCCCATTGGGCTGGCACAAACAGTGACTCCAACATCTCATTTATGAGCTGACACTACTAAGGGCCTAAATTCCAAATAATTGTTTTAGGTCTGCCTAGTAGCAGCATGTACCCTCAAATTGGAAATTGAAATAGACATCGTGATGTGCACAGAAGACAGTCCCTAGCGTGGGAGTGTGGGACAGGGGTCATGCTGGGAGTGGTAGTGATACTGTCCTCCAGCCCCCACACAGTCCTCCAATACAAGATGGCTACCTACTTGTTAGGTGAGGGTGAACAGTGCAATGGCTGACACATGCTCCAGGGTGGGTGAGGCCTCCATGCTGCTGGGGTGTGGGACAGGGGGCATGCTGGGAGTAGTGAAACAGGCCTCCGACCCCCACACAGTCCTCCAATACAAGATGGCTACCCACCTGTTAGGTGAGGGTGGACAGTGCAATGGCTGACACATGCTCCTGCGTGGGTGAGGCCTCCATGCTGCTGGAATGTGAATGAGGGGCATGCTGGGAGTGGTAGTGCAGGCCTCCCTCTCCCAAACAAGCCTCACAGTGAAGATGGCTGGCTACCTGTTAGGTGAGGGTGAACAGTGCAATGGTGTTTGGGTTGTGAAAGGAAGTACTTATCAGGGTGTTTTTTGGCAGTTGTTTGTACTTACCAGCCTCCGTTCCCCCGGATACTCCTGTGAGACTCTCAGGATGCAGTATGGCAAGCACCTTCTCCTCCCATAGTATGAATGTTTTCAGTGGGATGGGAGGACTACTGCCAGTCACGTTCGCCAGCTCCTAGTTCTTGCTCCTGTTCTCTTTGACAACCCTCTTGAGATCATTTATTTTTTTTTTTTAAATATATTTTTATTGCAGGAATCATTAAATTTTTACAAAGCGACCAGCATTATAAGTTCAATCAAGATTAGTAGAATACATCCCTCCGTCCCCCAGCAGGATGAACCATTACACAGCCATTCAGCCCGCAACCCGAGGGTCGGGCGGCGATACCCAATGGGGACTCAACAGGAAGTCGGAGCTGGTCCGGATGATCCACTATCCGTCATCTGCTTTTCTAAACCATCCTACAAAGAAAGCCAAAAGAAACCCCCCCCCCAAAACACTATGAACCAAACCAAACCCCCCCCCCCCAACCCCGCCATCAGTGCCAAGTAACAGCCGTAATAGGATCTGTGAGAGGACCCATGAGGAAAGCAACAGACATGTAAAGTGCAATCGTCTATCGGGATTCGGGGCGAGCTGCATCTTCGCTTTCGGAATCGCTGGGAGCGCAATAATCCCTGAGGGCCTGCACTAATGTCTCCCATTCTAGCGCCGCCTCCTGCGCCTTCTCGTTGTGTTGTCTCCTAGCTAACTGGTACCGCAGCGTGCTTTCCCCCGCCGCCCATTTCAAGAGTTCGCTGTGCCATCGGGCCCCCGTTGGACCAACCCGTGCCTTCCAATTCCTGGTCACCTCCCGTTTAGCAAGGAGAAGCCCCAGATCAATGAATTTACTAGTGATTTTATTTTTGGGGGTATGTGGGAACCAGTACAGGAGCCCCACTGCCGCATCAACCGATAAGGATCTCCCCGTTACCTCCTCCAGGGTATCCCCCACTTCCAGCCAGTAGGAGGACAGCCCCGGGCAGGACCATAACATATGAAGAAGGTCTGCATCAGGCGCCTGGCACCTGGGGCAGTCCGCGGAGTCCGTGGCAAAATATTGTCGGATCTTCACCGGGGTCAAATATGCCCTATGGAGTACGTAGTAGTGGACCAATTGAAAGTGGGCGTGCGCGTGCCCTTCCAGGCCCGTCTCATGAGTTGGGACCAGGTCGTCTCCGGGATCTCCTTCCCTATGTCTTCCTCCCAATGGGTTCTTAAAGTAGTAAGGGGGGCCAACCCCTCATTGAGCAGTCTTCCGTACAGGCAGGTGACCGCCTTAACAGTTCCCGCGGACATCATAACGTACTGGCACACCGGAGAAGTAGGAGGTTCCTCCTGCCCGTGCTTCCAGTGCGCCTGAATCGCTCGGACCAGGGCCGAGTGCAGAAGAAAATCACCGCAAGGAACCTCGAAGCGATCAATGAGCTCCTGAAAGGGCAAAAGCGCCCCGTCCTCGTAAAGGTCACCCACCAACTGTAGGCCCGCGTCCTCCCAATCCGCTAATCGTGACCAATCACCGCCATGAGGCAGGGCCGTCAGCATGCCCAGAGGTATTTCGGGTGCATACGGTATCCGCAACTGGCCCCGGGCATGGGCTCGGTTCCAACACAAGCGTATGGTCTTCTCTTCAAGTGTCAAGTCCTGCAAGGCCAAACGCTGTCGCAGCGCTATGAAGGAGAGAACATGCCTAGATATCCCTGTGCCCCTCCTGTCCTCTGGGCCTCGGAATTCCCTGGCGACCTCCTGGGTGAAAGTCTGCAGCTGCGCTGCCAAGTAATACTTTTCAAAGTCCGGCACCGCCAGCCCACCCTCAGCTTTCGGCCTCGTCAGGGTCTTGAGGGCCACTCTTCGGCGGCCCGAACCCCAGAGGAATCCGACCACCATTGACCGTAACAGTCGAAATGTGGCTGGTGGGATCCAAATCGGCAGCGCCCGGAAATAATATAGCAACCTGGGAAGCGCCACCATTTTAAGCAAAGCGATCCGTCCAGCTACCGAGAGCGGTAGAGTAGCCCAAAAGTCCATGCTACCACGCAGCGCGCGAGTGCTGCGAGCTATGTTTCCATCCAGGAGGTCTGACGGTACATGGTAGACGTATACCCCCAGGTACTTAAAGCAATCAGGTTCCCACCTAATCTCTCTACTGATATCAGGGCTAGGTGTACCCTTACGAACCGGGAAAAGACAGGTCTTAGCCCAATTCACCCGAAGGCCCGAGACCTCCCCAAACGCCGTGAGCGCCGTCGCAGCTCCATTCAGGGCAGCAACTGGGTCCTCAAGGAAGAGCAACAGGTCATCAGCGTACAGCGAGACATAATGTGGGCCCGAAGGCGTCCATAAGCCATTATAGTGGGCTCCCGACCGGAGTAGCAGCGCCAGAGGTTCCACCGCTAGCGCGAAGAGAAGCGGGGATAATGAACAACCCTGTCTCGTGCCTCTCTCCACCGGGTATTGCGAGGAGATCAGCGGGCCTGCCCGTACCCTGGCCGACGCTGATGTATACAGTACCGTGGTCCATCTAACGAAACCCTCACCGAGGCCGAATCGTAGTAATACTGTGCGCAGGTAGTCCCATTCCAGGCTGTCAAAAGCCTTCTCCAAATCTACCGAGAGGACTACCGGGCATGGGGCGTCCACGAGCGGTTCACCCAGCAAGCGGAACAGCCTACGGATGTTCATGGTCGTGTTTCGCTTGGGGATGAATCCAGCCTGGTCCTCATGCACCAGAGAGCTCATGTGACCCAGCAATCTCGTTGCCAAGATGCGGCTCAGTATTTTATAATCGACCGTCAACATTGATAAAGGACGGTAGGACGCCGGATCGGACGAGTCCCTTCCCGGCTTGAGGAGGGGAACCACTAAGGCCTCGCACATCGAGCCGGGGAGCCGACCAAGCCTCTTCACCTCTCTGTAAACGATCAGCAACCTCGGTGCCAGGAGATCAGCATAAGCGGCATAAAATTCAACCGGAAGGCCGTCCAGACCCGGGGTCTTATTCCTTGCCATCTTTTTAATGGCGCTGCGAATCTCTCCCAGTTCAATGTCGGAACCCAGGGCTTTCACTACGTCAGGTTCCACCATTGGGAGCTCTAGGGGTCGCAGGTAGTCATCAAGCCGGTCGGGGTCTCTGGCAGAGCGACTGCGGTACAAACGTTCATAGTAGTGCAGGTAACAGCTCAGAATCTCAGGTTGAGTGTGCACATCGGTCCCATCTGCCGTACGCATGGACGTCGTCAGAGAGGTCTGGCGCGTAGGATTAACTAGCCACGCCAGCAATGCGCTCGATCTATCCCCCTCTGCGAGGGACCTAACAGTATAGGCCTTATAGTCGAAACAGCGCAGCCGTTCGACCTCCGCCGCTACCGCCTACTTCGCCGCTGCCGTGCGTTCCTGGAGTTCCGGGCGCCCGGGGCGACGGAGTTCCAACTCACGGAGTTTCCGATCTGCCATTTCTAAGTCATCAAGGATGATTCGCCTCATGCCCACCTTCTTGGAAATGCAGAAGCCCCTGACCACCACCTTAAAAGCGTCCCACTCTAGCGCCCTTGAACCCGCAGTGCCCCCGTTGGACGAGAAGTATTCCGAGATCTTGTCTTCTAGGTCCGCTTTGAATACAATGTCCTCTAAGAGTTCGGGACGCAACTTCAAGGTGGGCACCGCAGGCACCCCCGGAAACCAGCGAAGGTCCAGCAGGAGAGGATTATGATCTGAGATGGTCCTGGTCAAATATTCAGACCGGACCGCCGCTGAGACCAAGTCTGTCGAGCCCAGAAACCCGTCCAGACGGACGTGTAACTTGTGCAAGCTTGAGAAGTAGGAATAGTCCCTAGTGTCGGGGTGCTGCCCCCTCCAGATATCCGTCAGACCCCAGTGCGTCTGCCAGTCCCTCCTACCTTTAGCCACACGGCGAACCGGAGAGTCAGGGAGGGGGGGATGTGAGCGGTCATTCTCCACATCTACCACTGAATTGAAATCCCCGCCGAGCAGGAGGGGCCCGGAAAAAAAGTGGGCTAACGAGCCCGATAACCTGGAAAGGAAGGCAAGCTGGTCCACATTGGGTGCATAAACACAGCAAACGTTTAGGTCCCTCCCCCCTAGAGTGCCCGAAATGGCCACATATCGACCCTCCGGATCCACCACTGACTTCGTAACCTGAAAAGGAACCCCAGCTCTGATCCAAATTAGCGCCCCCCTGGCATACGCGGAGTACGAAGTGTAAAAGACCTGCCCCCTCCACCTACGCTGTAGCGCCGCCCCTTCCGCCTTGCTAAGATGGGTTTCCTGCAGCAGCGCCATTTGCACCCCTCTACGCACTAAATAAGCGTGGACTTTGTGACGTCTAGACATAGTGTGAAGCCCCCGTACATTCCAAGTAATGCATTTCACATTAGCAACATCAGCCATTGTCCCATATTGTTCGTGCAAAGTCTCTCCATCCAGGCCCCAACAAAGAAAGAGCAACAATCAACCCAGCACTGATGGCGGCCATTTTCCCCAACCAAAACACAACAACCCCGGTTCGACCCAAACCCTTGCCCACCCTCCCCAGAACAGGACCCAAATAGTGCCATCTAGACCCCATCCAAACCATACCCCCAGCAAACCCTCTGTCCCCGACTAATCCTGCAGTCGCCACCGCAGGAAGGCCTTAAGGGCCAGGTGCGGGCTGGGCGTTGTCAATGGGCCCTCGATGCTCGGGCTACCGAGACTAAAGTGAGCCCAAAACAATAAGAGGAAACCCTCAAGGCACGGGCAGGGCACCCCACCTCCACTTCCCTGGGAATTATGAGCAATCGCCTACCCCCGCCACCCCCGCTGCGGGCCCCCACCCAAATGGACGCAGCTCACCCCGTCAACCCTGTCCATCCAGAAGGTCCTCAACCGAGTTCGGAGTGATCACCGGGGTGTGGACACTGTCGGTCACCGAGTCCTCCGAGTCCGTTGGTACCCCCTCGTCACCAAGGTCCGCTTCCTCTTCTATGGTACCATCCCGTGAGCCAGATAGCGCAGACAACACCTCCAACACTCCCTTCCGCTCCGTCGACGTCTCCGCAGTCGAGGGTCCGCCTGACCGGCCACGGCGACTCCGAATCCTTTTGGACCGCCGTCGCTGTCCAGGCTCCACTGCTAGTTGAGATGAGGAGCCAAAGCCATCCTTTCCGGCTCTATAGAGTTCTAGCCAGGTACAGACATCCTCCGGGGAATCAAAGAACTGAGTCTTGTCATCGACAATTATGCGGAGCCTTGCAGGAAACAGGAGCGAGTATTGGATGCCCTCGCTCCGGAGCTCGCGCTTGACCGCCAGGAATGAGAACCGCCTGCGCTGGGTCTCATAGGTGTAGTCCGGGAAGATATTCACCTGGCTGTTCGCCACCTTGAAGGGGCCATTATGTCTGGCGGCATTAAGGATGAGATCTCTGTCCCGAAAGTGCAATAACCGGGCCACCACCGGTCGCGGGGCACGGCCCTGTTGCGGCGGCCTCGCTGGGACTCTGTGTGCTCGCTCCAGGGTGTAGAAGGAGGATAGACCCTCCGGAGCCACTGTGTCCCGTAGCCAGGCTTCCAAGTAGGCCACCATGTCGCCATCTTCGATCTTCTCCGGCGGGCCCACCACTCGAATGTTATTTCGCCTGTTGCGACCTTCCGCGTCTTCCGCTCGCCGCTCCAGGGCATCAATCCGGGAGAGGGCATCCTTCATCGTCCCGGCTAGAGTTCTCTGTGCTGGCTCCAAGGTTTTTATCGAGCCCTCCACTTCCTTGACCCTATCCGAGAGCTTGCCGTGGTCCGCTCTAAGGAGGCCCAGACTCGTCGCCACCTGGGCAATGTCCTGCTGGAGGGCCGAGCGTGTGGTCGCGATCGCCTCCAGGACCCGGTCAAATTGTTGCTGCAATGGCGCTCCACCAGAACTCTCCGGGTCCCCACGTTCTTCTTTGTCAGGGGCCTCCGAGTCTGAGGCGGCTGGGGTGGTCCCCTTGGCTCCCCTCGGTTTTCCCATGGCGCAGGAGTCACATGGTGGAGAGCCAGTCAGAGGCGCCACCAAGTGCGGGTGCCGGCTATGTCTCTCTCGGCTAGTGGCCTTCGGGCCGAGGGCGGGCGATCTCCATCTCCAGGGCCTGTTGGACCTCCACAGATTCGGGCCGCGCCACCACCGCGTCGTCGGAGGGCACTGAGGAGGAGGCGGGGACAATCGGCGCCAGGTCGGGCAGGCCCGTTTGGCCGATGAGGATCTGGAACGAGGGTCTCCAACACCACCGGAGACTTTGTGGCGCCAAGGCGCCGTGCTGCCCATGGAAGTCAGTCACTCGGGGGGATGCAGCCAGGCGCGGCTCAGGGGATCGGCACCACAGCCAGCGCCGCCAGGCGTCCGTGAGTCGAGGTCCACTATAGTGAGGGCATCCGATCATCCAGGAGCAATCACCTTATTCAAAGTCCGATCAGAACGACACCCAGACCGTCACATCACAGGGAGATGAAAAGGTGGAGGGTGCGCTGTAGATAACGACGCTCCTCCAGACTAAAGGTCCCGACCAAGGGGACAAAGAGGTCCGGGCGCCATGTTGGGCCGCACTCCGCGGGACCACAAACTTCGACTTTCCGTCGGATCAGCTCATGTTCGAGTTGCACCAGGTGCCTCGGCAGGTCCCAATCAGCCTGATCGACGGTTTGCGGGGACTAGGGTGCCCCACGGCCTCCGATCTTCAGGATAATCATGGGCTCAGTCCCGGAGCCGAGCTCTCAGGCGACCATCGCCATCGGCGTCCAAGCCACGCCCCCAACCCTCTTGAGATCATGCCACCGCTTCATGGTCTCCTTCTTGGATCTTGGGGTGGTCTCTATTGCATTGACCCTTTGACTATCCTTTCCCACATTTGTGTCCGTGTGGCTAATGGTGTCTGTTGGACCAGCCTAACAAACAGTTGTGGTTCCACTCTCACTATCTCATTGACCATGACTGTCAACTCACCCTCTGTGAATTTTGGCATTTTCTGTGCTGCCATGGTGGTTGGTGTTTGCAGTGTTTGTGAGTGCAGGGGTGGGTGTGTTGGGTGTGGTATTGAGGTGTGAGATGTGTTGTGTGCTGGGGAGCTTTTGGTGCTGGTGTGATGGTGGTGGTGGTGGTGATGTGTGTGTGCTGTGTTATTTTGCCTCGCCTCTCAGATCTGGTGTATGCCCTTCTCTTCTGGAGTGTTGCAAAGAATTGTGGTCAGTGAAGGTCCTGTATTTATACTCAGCTGTGTGGGTGTGTCCAATTGGGCCTTTGCTGTGAGGTGTATTGTGGGTGTTGTCCTGGGAGTATTTTTTTTTTTTTTAATTTTGTTTTACATTGGTATGTGTTTTGTGTATTTGCGGGGCATAGCTACTTTGATTTGTGCTCAGTTAGGCATTGTTGTGGTGTTTTGGCTTCGTCCGCCATGTTTTTCATGTACTGTCCGCAGCGGTGGCTATGCTGTAGCTCTTCCGCTGTCTCTCCCATTCACTGCAGTGTGCGACCGTGGCGGTCGGAAACAGCGGTTTGTACCGCGGGACCATCGGGTAAATCATAATTTCCTGTGCGGTGTCTCCTCTGTGCTTGCGGCGGGGTGTAGCTTTTCTGCTGCTTTTCCGACCACAGCGGTCAGTTTTTCGATGTGACCGCTCGCGTCGGGCGGTTTTTGTTAGCCCGCTACTGCCGCGGCCGGTCTTTTTTGGTGGTTGATCCTACTTTGACCGCCGGGTTATCCGCAGTCCCGGCGGGCGGTTGTGTTCCACCTCCATGAAGGTCGGGGTGATTTTCCGCCCGCTATCCTAAAGACCCCCTTAAATCTAACAGAGACACAAGTAAAGTATAAATATTTATTTTAACTAGACTACTCTAGTATGCAGTATATGTGCCACAATAGGTAGGAAAATGCCTAACACAAATACGTTCAGCATAGTAAGTAATCCATAAATCATAAAAGGAGCTGCCATGATATTAGACAGGGTAGACTAACCCCACTACCCTTCTACAGAAGCAACGTGATTATATATCAGAGGTTCTCTCTGTGTTTGCAGCGGAACCTTAGCATGCAATAATAATTGTTCTACATATCAGGCGTAGTTGCATTTGTGTGTTTTGTCTTGGTGCCAGAGCCTGACTAAAACAGAATAACAAAGGGGTATTGTTGTTTACCCTTGTCTATCATGTTCAGACTAAATCCCAGCAAAGAACAGAATGCAAAAAACAAAGGCAGGTTCTGTCTGAAAGTACAGCGTGGCATGAAGCATAGTGTATGGTGCGCAAAGCAGATAGCAGCCTGCAACGTGTGCATGCTAACATAAGGGAAAAATTACAATAGGCTGCACGGGACATATGACAATGTGACAGCCATAAAAAAAATCAATGGATTCTCCTGCTCTGGGTTCCCTGCTTCACTACGCGCTACCGTGACTACTGTGTTTCTTTCTACTGACCAATGGCTGGTTTGCCCATCAGAAGCACCATATCAGCCAGGAAAAAGCCGGTCCACATTGTTTGCTGTCGGGACTGACATGTGCAGCTTGGGGGTTCCAGACAGAAAAAATGATCAGTGTCATAGACATAAATTTTACATTCCTCTACAACAAATCCCTTTTTTGTAAGTTTGTCCTTAAAAAATGTATATAATGACGGCCTATTTGCCACTTCTGTTAGCTTTTGCTGATAGTGCTCTCCCCTTTGCAACAGAAGCACTTTTGTCAAAAAAAGAACTTTAAGGAAATTCTAAATTGGAGAGTCCACAGCCCATTGGGCTGGCACAAACAGTGAATCCAACATCTCATTTATGAGCTGACACCCCATCTATCTCATACTGAGGGCCTAAATTCCAAATAATTGTTTTAGGTCTGCCTAGTAGCAGCATGTACCCTCAAATTGGAAATTGAAATAGACATCGTGATGTGCACAGAAGACAGTCCCCAGCACTGTACTTTTTAAAGAAATTTCGGGGAAACTATAAATGTAACTATTGAATATACTGCAGGACAAAGTTGATAATCTGTACTTAGCAATTTTATATTTAGTTCATGCACAGTACAAAGAAATGGATGCATGGAAATTTGATTGAAATGTGATTGTTTGAAAGAGGGAAGAAGATAAAACGTACACATGAGAAAAAGTATTGTATTGATTAAAGTCCACACTAAACTATGTAGCACTAATAAATCCTGTGAAGAAGTTGAATATTAAGTTGACGTGAACTCTTTGTGTTGTGAAAAGTACCCACCATCATGTGATGAAATGCAATTTATTGGGGAAATGCGCATGAAACTAAAGCCTATATCCCAAATTTGTCGACAAATCATAGTTTTCTGTAGATGATGTTGTACTTTTTAATCAGTTTATGTTCCAATGCTGTAGATGTAATGTCTTATGCAAAATGATCTGGAAGATAAGAGTCATGGTGTGAGATACATCTTACAAGGCAAATATATAAGCATGAATAAGTATGACAGATGGGTTTAAATACTACATTATTGAAAAAGTAGAATTAGTTACATGCTGATTGCTTATGAACAATTGTGTTTTCAATTTAATGGGAATATATTTCAACACTGTCTGATATCAGGATAACAATAAGAGACTATTTAAGAATTTGAGGCTCTTGCATGATTTTACGTTATACTCCAATGCCTCACATGTGACATATTCACTTATGATGGTTGGGCTTTCAACTCTATATTTTGGGTTATAAGAAACTCGTTTGTGAGAAAATCTGGGCCCTAAAGGAGTGAGCAGAGTTCTTCTCAATGTTTATTTTTTATAGCACGCTTATTATGGATCTCATGAAGTGGTGCAGTTGATCGAGGAACACAAGTACAAAAAGCAATGGCAATGCATACTTTAAATTACAGGATAGATCCATCAAGTCAAGGAGATATTCCATGAATAAGATGACACATCAGTCCTGTGGAAATTTGCCAAATACGTAATCGCAGTTGCTTCGGCAGTTACTTGACCAGATTTATCAGTACTTTTCGCCAGTGCAGTAATCAAAAGTGACGGGAACTGACGCAAAGTGTTGATTTGGGATTTACTTTTTAGCTCAAAACATATTTTGCCAAGACAGCTGCCTAAAGGTGCCGCAAAGTAGCACAGTGTGGTAATTTGTTCTATTATTCAGCAAGGGGGCATCCCATGGTCGGTCCATGGACATTCCCATACAATAACTTATGGTTTTGATACAAATCACTATCTATGAACATTTGAGGAAACGGCATTGTGTCACAAGAAGTCATCTCCTTGAGGTAGGAGCAAAGAAGAAAAAAGTTTCCAAACAGTACAGCACACATAAAAGTGAGAAAATATTAAAAGTTTGTCCAAGCATAGTGCTTAATATTGGAGGGTGCGAAGCCAGTACACAACCTATGCAGCAGACACCTTTGCATTATGGTGCAAATGAGTGTGAATTGGCGCAAGGCAATCAAATGCACTCCAGCTCTTGAGACGATAGAAGCTAGGCTGGATCTTTGCAAACTCTCCTGCGCTCTGCCTTTCATGCAACGCAGTGCAGTGCTGCACAGCTCAGCACCCTTGGTTGCTGTGCTGCGTGCCTCATTATGTTTATAAATTGCATCACTGCAATCCAGTAAAACTGATAAAATCTGTCAAAATGCTTGTTTTATTTGTCGCCAGCAAATCATCGCGTGTAAAACATCGTGCACATGTAAATGCAATTTATAATTATATAGCGCATGATCACCAATGGTCTCTAAGCGCTTGCTTTGGGAACCCGTCCTGGTTTTTCCCTGTGAGATAACCTGTACTGGGCACCCCCAAGGTGAAATCCAGGCATCCCACCACGGGGGGCCATAGTGGAGATTAAGCAAGCTATTGCCCAGAGTTGCAGAGTGTGAGCCCGTGATTCGAGCAGGCATCGAAGCGAGAATTATCGAGTCCGTGGACATTTTTGGGCTCAAGACCCTGCCGCGTTGGGAATTGAACCATGGTCCCGGGTCTGACCTCTGCTTCATGGTCTGCCTCCTCTAACCATTGAGCCACACTTCTCCACTTGTGATTTGCTCAGTTGTTTGGCAATTATTATTCTGATCATTTGTTGTTTTAGTGTAACAGATTCTGTAAAAAAAGACGCATTGTCATTCGGCCATGATCCTAACTCACCCCCCACTGTTCTTGGAGACGAGTAAAGTACTACATTTAGAATGTGAAGCACATGATGCTGCAAGTTCTGAGGCTGCAGGCTCATGACCAGCTTCTGAGGCAGCTGACGTGTCAGAGTAAATATTTTCGGAGAAAGAAAGGTTCTGCTTTGTTCAGTATTTCCAATCTGACACAACTAACAAGCAAGGCTATGTTTTTGTTTCTTTGCGCGAACCTAGTGCGCATTCTCTGCTTTGTAAAGGTCAGGCCTCTGTGTGCTTGAGTGTCCCCACCCGCAAGCGTAGCGACCTATAAGCAATAGATGATGGTGTGTTCCCACACATTGGACAATTATATATGGCAAAATCAATAGGCTTGGTTACCTACTACTTTATCATAACAGCAAGGATTGTTAACCTTTTATAATTATTTCTGGTATCATCTTTGAACTTGACTTTTTCCTTGCTGAATACTTACGTTCATCCTCTATACCTATGTACTATCATATATCTATTGGTATATGTTTAAGATATTCTCAGAATTGAATTAATATTTTACTGTACAATTATTTTTGCTTAGTAGTTTTATTTGGTCTTTCATTTGTTTATCTTTTGTATTTCCTTGCATTTTTCTACTAAATGTTATATAATGATTCTTTTTACTGTCATTTTGTTTAAAAACAAAAAAAATGGATACTTGAAAAAAGAAAGGATTGTTCACTAACGCATCATCTGGCACAAATGTGCTAAAGAAGAATGCTTAAAAAACCACAATCCTAACGGAGCCCAGTATAGCCATCAGCGCCAATGAATCTAGTTGCCTATGAGTAGAAAAGGTCAATCTTGGAATAAATGAGGCTTACGAAATAGGGAATGTACATCATATGGCAGGCATCCACGGGGGTCATGCATGTTTTCAATTTAGTGTTCCACAGAGGCACTGCAAAGCCTGGTTCCTTGTCTAGCTTTAAACTTGAATGACTCCTTTTCCTGCTTTTGCCATAAAGAGGAGGGCAAATGGGGCCAAAAAAGACAAATTGTAGAGGTTTTTGGGACCTTGCTTGCAGGGAGTACTTAATAGTTGTAGCATGCACTCGGGTTGCAAAAACATTGCGATCCCCAAATCATATTACAAAGCGAACTGCTATGTGGTTCGGGTGCCTAAGGGGTTTGAGATTGCCTCGGAGACTATGCAGGGATTTTGGCAGAAGATCCACCCAAAGTGGTGAGTTACGATACAATAAGAGTGGAAAGAAGACAAAGAGAGTAGTTGTAAGATATATATTTAAAGGGTCTCCAAGGAATGGAATGTGGCTGTAATGGTCACAATATCAAGTCAAGTCAAGTCAAGTCAAAAAGCTTTATTTCGATAAAATTTCATTATCATAAAAGCAAGTTAAAAAAGAATTGATGATTAATAAAATTAATAAGACATATCCAGTTAATAGCAACAAATATGACATTTGCTAGAATTAATATAGTTTAAGAAAGGATTAAACAGAGTTTTTAAGCTTTCTGGCTCGAATAGCCCAAGCCCAGAATAAAAATTTAGCTAAGGCACAGGCATAGGGTACATAACTGTCCGAAACAAGTATCCTGATTGCCACATCATGGCTCCTGGTTCCCAGTTGCCGGCACAAATTCTTCAGCCACGCCCTTCTTGGATTGGCATATTCGCTACAGACAAATAGGAAATGTGCTAATGTCTCTGGGTGGGCTAGACATGAAGGACACAGGTCGGTTTTGTGTGGACAGGATTTCCATGTTTTGGTAAAAGTGTTCAATGGCAAAGTACCCGTTCTGAATTTAAAATACAAAGACCGGGCAAACGGTTTCCCGATTATATCTAAGTAGGGTTCTCGCCTGGGAATGTCTTTAAACTTCAGAAAATCCTCAGTAAGCCTGCCAATGGATGTGCTAGAATGCCTTTGGGAGCAAATCCAATCCCGATAAAGGTTTTTGAGTACTTGTTTTGGTGGAGAGGTTCTGCTTGACCAAAAGTCCAATAGGCCCAAGTTCGACAATAAGGATTTCATGTCTGTTAGCCATTTGACTCTGGCCCAATGTGGTGATGCCATTATTTCTTCCAGGCCTCTGGCGTAGGCACTAAGTTCCTCAACCCGCCAAATACGGGCCCATAATAAGAGAGGACGAAATTTCGCGATTTCGCCAATCTGAGTACAGCCAAAGTCCATAAATAGGGGTAAAAGTGGGGTACTTTGAGGGAGGGACATTATTTGTCTGCAGAAATTATTCTCAGATTTTTGAAGAGCTAGTGAAGATGCAAAGCCCCAAAGTTCAGCTCCATAAAGTGCAGAGCTGACGCCCTTGGCGGCATAGATCTCTAGGACTGTTCCTATTGGTTTCAACGAACTGGAACGTTGCTCCCTCAATAGGGCACCTGTGATCCTTTTATGGTTCAGCAGCATCTTGTCTAGATGAGGAGTCCAATCCATTTTGTCTGAAATGCGTATCCCTAAGTAGTCAAATACTTTCACCCTTTCCAGGGATTCAGTGTTTAAGATAGGGGGACGCACTTGCTGTTTGGGGGGGTTAAGAACAATATTCAGGAATGCCAACAGGCCAGCAAAAATGTTAACTGTGTGCAGAAAGGCATTGTGAATGCATTTTAAAGTCTGGACTAAGAGGCTTCCTGAAAGGACTGGTCCAGGTATGGGATTATATTTTTCAAATGAGAGAGAAGAGAGGGAGATTGTCTTTCTTTTACAGGCTCAGTCGCCATGTAAAAGTCTTTAGGGGCCAATCCATTGTTCTGAGTTGGCTGATCTAGTAACCTTGATGAAGGCCAACTATAAATCCTCTATTTCCCCCTCAATTCCCAGCTGGGATGTGTTCGCACTGAAAATTTGAAGGTATTGCCCAATTTATGATATGTAGACTAACATTCTGAGAGGGAAGGGATGGAAGCCAAGTTCTTTAATTGTGCCTTATGGTTCTAAATTTTGAATGTATAAGTTGCATATCATACTGCCCATATATGCGTTTCCACATACAATATGTACTCTACATATCTAGTTAAAAAGTTAATTAAAGTGTAGGGTTGTCCTCCTTCGGGCAAGCTGCGGTGTTGTGGTGCGCTGTGTTGAGTCATCCTTAAGTGGCTCTGCTGTG
Organism: Lissotriton vulgaris; assembly: GCF_964263255.1. Taxonomy (NCBI): domain Eukaryota; kingdom Metazoa; phylum Chordata; class Amphibia; order Caudata; family Salamandridae; genus Lissotriton; species Lissotriton vulgaris. The sequence continues at coordinate 502,159,940 of NC_141687.1, read as the reverse complement.
GCAGTCGCAGTAGCCTCGGCAAGCTGGAGATGCAGGCAGGTGCAGCAGTCTCCCTCTATCGGTCCGGCACTAGGGAAGCCCTGTTACCTAGGGGTTGCAGGCAAATGTATGCTGAGCTGTGCTTGGCTGTTGCTAAGTGGGCTGCGGCGAGGCAGACAGGCTCGGCGATCTCCGCTGGGATCCCATTTCACGTATAGGAAACAAGCTGCAGGAACACTGGTTTGACACCCTTGTCTGGTTTTGGGGGATCTAGCAGGGTAGGGAGCCCGGTCCAGCAGAAGTGTTTGTAGGAGCAAAGTCTTAGATGGTCCTGAGACTTCTTGAACCTGGGACAAGCCAAAAAGCCCCTGAAGTTACTTAAGTTGTCTTTGTAGAGGATGCAGAGAGTAGATCCGGTCCTTCTCACTGTCAGGCAGGCAAAAGGCAGGAGGCAGCAGGCCAACACAGCAGGCTAAGGTGCAAAGTGGCAGTCCCTCCTATAACATGGTACTCAGCAGGCAGCAGGCCAATACAGCAGAGCAGTTAGCAATGTGGCAATCCCTCCTGCAATGCAGTTCCTCTTCAGATAGAGTCGCTTCAGGTCCCAATAGTGAACTGTGTACATGGTGTCAGAGGTCCAGAATCTATTTTAGCCTTGACGTATTATTATTATTTATAGAGCAAACAGCTACCCACACAGGTTTTACCAGCACTTAGAGATGGGAAGGGTGCATTCCGAGCCCACTAATTCAGAAAAAGCATGTCTTCAGTTGTTTCCGAAACATAGTCAATGAGATCCAACTTCTCATCATTAGCTGAAGGCCTTTCCATAGCTCAGGGCCCTGGTAGGCAAAGGGCTGGCCTTCCAAGTGGGGAGACTACAAAAGAACAAGGCCGTTCCCTTCCCAGGCTCACGACTTCCTTTAAGGGAGTGTGCAGCCTTTTATGTGAGGACAGGACCCAGCCCTTTCAGGTAGAAGTGTCAGCCCCTCCCACACATCATGTTCAGGCAGACCAATCAACATGCAGATGACCACTCTGGTACACCTATCCTTCTTTTTTGTGGGTCTGTCTAGATGGAATGCAGGATGCCAGCTGTCACTCAGCGCAGATGTGTATTCTAGAGGCAAACAGATGGCACTAAAGGCATTAATTAACAAAAAATATTTTTCTAAAAATGACCTTTTCAGACTTGCCATTTAAAAACCAACTTCACTAATGTTTTTTAAATTGTTAGTCTAGAGACATCAACTCACTTTTCCTATATTTTCCCAAATGAAAGTTACACTTGTTAATGATTAACATGAAGCTCTGATGTTACCTTATGGCAGAGTACGAATTTAAGAGTATTTCACTACCTGGACATGTAAAACGTAAAAGTACATGTTCTACCTTTTATGTACACTGCACCCTGCTCATGGGCTGTTCAGGGCCTACTCTAGGGGTAACCTATATGTAATAAAAGTGAAGGTTTGGGCCTGGCAAGTAGGTGAAATTGCTAGGTCAAAATGGCAGGTTAAAATGGCACATATGTGTTCTAAGACATGGTTAAAGGGCTACTTAGGTGGGTGGCATAACCAGTGCTGCAGGCCCATTAATAGCATCTGATTTATAGGCCCTGGGCACCGGTAGTCCACTTTAATACAGACATATTAGTAAACCAAATATATGCCGATCATGGACAAACCAGTTGTCATCACACTGTAAGGAGCAAGTACATGCACTTTAGCACTGGTTAGGAGTGGTAAAGTGCCCTAGGTCCTAAAGCCAACACAAATGAGGTCGGAAAAAAGGGAGGAGGTAGGCAAAATGTTTGGGAGTAACCCTTCAGAAATGGCCAGGTCCAACACAACCCCCCTGCAGCCTATAGCCAGGGTAGACTAATCAATACCTTGATGGACTTCCCTGTTTAAGGCAATAGAACATGGACAATGGCCCACTACTGAAATGGTACTTGCTAGATCTATGCCTCTGTGAACCCAATTGGATCCTTCTGTTTTATACTCACCAGGCCCACTCGACTGACGCATGAGGTACCCTTCTCCTCAGCTGTGGACTCCATCTGTACAGCACTTAAACTTACTTTTCACAAATATGCATCCCAGTTGGAAGACAGCACCACCATGGTGAACAAAGTGATGTGTGCCCATTTCGCCACTTGGGTCTAACTTCTGTCCCAACCCATGGAAAACTCTGACCACATGGACAACACCCAACAGAAGCCACTGACAGCTGTCAGTATAAAGAACCAGGCCCCAGGCCATCCAGGGGTTTCCAACCTCTGTGATTTCTCAGAGTGGGAAGAAGTAGCTTCTAGCGACTGACACCCTTTTCCACTTTCCCTCCCACTAGTAAAGAGGCGGCATCTTGAGACTGATCCTTCACCCCATGGTTTGTACCGTTAGGCTGAACATGTGCCTGGCAAGCCAGAACTTCCAGGGAAGTACAACTACCCTCCTGAGGGAAACACATTCTGCACGTGTTGTGCAGGAGTCTGCCTGGTACAGGTCCTCTGCCCATGTGACAGTGCAAGGAACCCCCCAGCCAGAAGTGGCCTTACCAAGGTCTCAGAGATGGTGTCAGGACTAGGGTGGCTTGCGGTCTAGGGCCCGCCCCACTCTGTAATCACATGTACTTGTCTTTGTGTTGCAAATCGTTGTGTGGCAAGGCTCATGGGTCAGCCCTTATTGGGCGTTGGTGGTTGAGGTGTGCAAGAAAACAAAGCCACAGGAGCAGATCTTTGCCCTCTTAAACCTTTATCTGTGGAGTCAAACATTCTGTGCATTCTGTTCTGTGGGGGTTCCTGACTGTATTTGAAATGGCACGGGCGTGGTCACGTTGATAACCACGACCGCGCCCTGTCTCCAGTGCTCACTATTCAGCGTCCTTTGGAAGAAGAGGAGGCAAGTCCTGGAGCTCCGTTTTCTGCTTGGCCCTGCAATCTCTTGTTGTGGCCGTGGTGAGTTCAGTGTGCCGGCAGGTCTCAGGGGCTGTTTAGAGTGCTGACAGAGGAGTTAGATTCCTGAGCGGCTACGCATCCCGACCGGTTCTTGCAGTTGCCTTGGGCATCCTGCCGGGCGTCTTCCAAGAGTGCCGGCTCCTGCATCGTCTCACACTTCCGTCTGCGCTCAGTGAGTAGAGAAGGTCGGGTTCTACAGGTAGGATCTTGATTTATAGTTTTGCTAAACACACGAAAATAATACAACAGTGCGCAGTGTACCATTTGGCTCGAACGCTCATTTGCATAATTCCCGAGAGTTTTTCGTGATTCATGTTTTACTGTTTAGTGTTTATGTTTATGATAAAATATTCTTGAAAATACATAAACCAAACGTTTTCTATGCTCTGTACAGTGGGAAAAAACTGTAGTTAGGCTATATTAGTTTAGGTGACAGTAATCTATTGATAGAATTAGCCTCAACAGGATTCAGCCGCTTTGATGGCAATAAGCTGTTGATACTGGAGTCAATTAATACGCAGTTTCTGTTTATTAGAGAAAAAATATACAATTCAGTGGATTCAGTGGAGATACAACTACCCACCTGACTGTCAGAACATTGCCTGCTTAATGCTCATAAGTTAGTTCTTGACCTAAGAACAGAATCTGATTTTCTTTATTACGCTTATGGGCAAAGTAGAGTTATTGTACTTTTATTTGTAGTTAACTTTTCCTTTTCAGATCTCCTTCCCAGCTGTCCCCTTCCTATCCCTTTTCCCCCTGCTTGATCACTTCAATACTCTGTGTAATCTTTACAATCAGAGTTGGAGGTATCGAGAGGTGGGCCCTTGTGTCATTGCATCAGACCCTGAGGAAGACTTCGCCTGACAGAATAGTGAGCCCACAAATTATATTCCTCCCGGTCTGAGTGTGTTAACTTAATGGCCACCTTGGACGATTTAATGAAAGTAATAGTTCAGATGCAGAATGATTTAACTGAAGCCAGAAATGCTACCGCAATTCTTTCTGATAAAGTAGACCGTATACAACGTTAGAGCACTCCTCTTCCTCAAGATGCACGGAGTGCAGAAACAAAGACCTCAACTAATATCGCTGCTACTATTCCTGCACAAATCCCTTTAGCATCTCCTGAAAACTTTTCTGGAGACCCCTCTAAAGTGCAGGTTTTCTTAACCCAAATAGAATTGCATTTTACATGTAGACCAGCTGCCTATCCTGACCCCCAATCTAGGATTGCCTTTTTAAATCTCTTATCTCTCGGGGGATGCCGCTAATTGGGTGGTTCGGTTGGTTCGACAAGACAGTACTCTACTGTACAATTGGAGACATTTTGTTGAAGAATTCGAGAAGATCTTTGATAGACGAACAGCAACTCTGTCTGCAGACCGCAAATTATTACAACTATGACAAGGGAATAGAGACCTCATTTCTTATTTGTCACATTTCAATGGGTTAATTGCTGAAACCTATTGGCCAGAAGAGAAGAGATCAGCTCTCTTTTACCAAAGATTAAAATACACATGTTCTGCATCGATGCAAAAGAGCAACAGCATAAGCAAGAGGTTCATTTTGATGTAATTCAAGCCCCGCAATATGGCTTTATTCTAGGAATGCCTTGGCTTTGCTTGCATAACTCTTTAATAGATTGGCAAAAAAGTAAACTTGTTTTTCTTTCTCAATATTGTCACTCCACATGTTTGAAGGCTACAAAACCAACACTTGGACAAATAGCAACAGCAGAAGAAAAAGAAACAGTACTCCCAACTCCCTATGAACAATACAAGGAAGTCTTCAGTGAAGCTAAGGCAGCAATCCTCCCTCCACATCGGACATATGATTGCCAAATCGATCTTGTACCTGGTTCATGTGTACCCAATTGTCGGATATATGCGTTGTCAGAAAACGAAAACCAACATTTGAGGCAATATCTTGACCAGTACTTGGAAAACGTTTTTTTTTTTTTTTTAATTTTTGGAAGACCTTTATTGATAGAAAAAGGCAATTACAAGTCAACAAGGAGCCCAGGGGCTCACACATACGGTACATTACAACTTACTGAAAGCAAAGAGGATACATTACAGAAGGACTGAGGTCTAGTTTTAAAAGTTTTCCTTGTAAGATAGACATAAACAGGATATCGTAGCACAACAAGTCAATACTGGTGTAGGACAATCAGGATAGATAATCTTATAGCAGAAGAAAACACCAGAGTCGCTGCGTGGTACCCAGACAAGAAATGTCTAAACCCCAGGGAAGGAAAAAGGGAAAAAGAATAGAAGGCCCATAGAACCAAAAAGAAAAACAAAAAGAAAGCAACCCCCCCCAAGTACCCCCCACCCTGCACCCCTGCAGCTGGCTACAGCCTGTCCCCCCCTAGCAGTGTGCCTGTCGCCCAAGAAAAGGAGTCCCGAAATATAGAGAGTAAGAAAAGGATAGAATCCTAAAACTCTCATAAAATAAAGAAAGGTGGGGAGGAGCCCACTATCCGTCCCCCAGCTCCGCCATCTCGTACCAACAGCAGCAACAGTAGTCTGACGCCCAATAATAGTAACATGCCCAATATGCAGAGAAAACTGGAGTCACAGCAGCAGCGCACAGTGTATGTAAGGCAGCAACACCCAATCGAGACATCCAAAATAGCAACCAGGAAATCCCCAAGCCATGATTAACAAGCGTAGGCCCTCGTAGTAGTCTTCTAGCACCACCGATACATGTCCCAGTCAGTCAAAGAAAACTAGGTCCCCGGCTGCCCCACCCGCAAGAACGGTGCAAAAACAGGAGTCAGTAGTCCGATGGTCATAACACGGTCCCAGAGCACAGGTTGGAGCACAGCGGCAGTATCAGTAACACAGAATACCAACAACATGTCCCCCTCCGTCACAATCAGTAACAAGAAATCCACCAGTTCGATAAGGGAAGCGTCTATCCTTGTCCCGTTTTCTCCTTACCACCGCAGACCCGTGTAGTCGCTGTAGGTGCAGATGGCAGTCCAGGGAAATAACAGCGGTGCAGGTGACTCAATGCATCCAGGGCAGTTAAATCCAGGAGTCCCAAAGAAGGCGCTGAGCACGCCACCGCAAACTCGCCGGGTACAGCCAGGGCAGGGAGGGAGATCCCTGCGTCCACCACCTCTCGGGGCGAGTCTCGGGGATCCGCGTACATGGCAAAGAGGGAGGGCTCACGTCGTGGCGGAGGCTCCGGAGGGGTATACGAGTTCGGGAGCCAATCTACCGCAACAGATGGTAGTGACAGGCTTGGGGTCACGAGGGCGCCATCGACCCCAGTGGTCGCCATTGTATCACAGGCGATGGTGGAACAAAGAGCGGTGCCGAGAGCCTGCAAGTCGGCCATCTTGGGACGGGTCGATGTACTGAGGATGCCCTCCATCTTGTCCAGCAGAGCACAGCCAGAGCGTAGAGCCTCAGATCGGAAGGAGAGGACCGCTTCGAGTATACCACCATAGCTGTGAGAGGTAGCACACAGTATATCAGGCATGTCGTCCCGCTCAGGGGGTCCAGAGACACAAGTCACATCCAACTCGTCAGGATACACAAAAGCATGTCCACCATAGCGTCAGGCGAGGATACCCCGGGTCAGAACAGGCTGCGCACCCTAGGAGAACAACTGGTCGTACTACGAGGGCAGATGGCTGAGCCTGGGTGCAGATAATAGTTCAGTCCGTCCAATATGTCGCCCCGCTTAGTTCCGAGTACCTGGCCAGGTCGGAAGCCCAACACCATTAGCGGGACGAAATGCAGGCAATAAGCACACAAACAGCAGTGCGAGTGCCCGTAGCCTCACATTTGTAGCCCGGTTCCCTTGTCGCAGCGCCAACAGAGCAGCGAGACGTGGGTGCAGGGTCCGCTGCCCGACGGTAACTGCCAATCGGGACCTCACAGTCACCAAGCCCGGGAACGCGCATCTGACGGCCGGTCTCAATAGTCACGCGAGGTCCCGGTCTTTATGCCGATGCGGGCCGCCAACTGTGTCCGAGCGTTTCCTCAACTTGCTGAAGAGCAAATGCTCCAGGATTTCATGGCGGGTCGCCAGAGTGCGTCTGCTGTCGAAATCAGCCACTTCGGTACAGGATATCTGGCAGGGGAGGCTCAAAGGCGGAGACGGTCCCCGGAGCCGAGGGACTACACGTCCGGTCCGAGCGCCATCTTGGCTCCTCCCCCTGGAAAACGGTTTTATCCGCCCTTCCAAATCCTCAGCAGCCTCTCTATTGTTCTTTATACCTAAGGCAAATGGGGAATAAAGAATGTGTATAGATTATAGAGCATTGAACAAGATCATGGTAAAGAATAAATACCCTCTTCCGTTAATCCCTGTTCTTTTGGACCACGTTAAAAGAAAAACAGCAGTAATCTACACCAAACTGGACCTTCGTAGTGCGTACCATTTGGTACGCATTTGAAACGGCGGTGAAAGGAAAACAGCGTTTAAAACCAGATACCGACAGTTCGAGTATTTGGTTATGCCCTTTGGGCTCTGTAACGCTCCAGCTGCGTTTCAGTTTTTTTTAAACGACGTAGTGCGAGAGTATCTGGACCTTTTTGTTATCGCCTACATAGACGACATTCTAATCTATTCCGATTCCATAGCTAGTCATGAGGGTCACGTAAAAAAAGTATTGAGTACACTTCAAAAACATAACTTGTATTGCAAACTATCAAAGTGTGACTTTCATGTTTTTGAAGTAGAATTTTTGGGAGTACTGCTCACACCTACTGGTATGAAAATGACTGACAGAAAGATACAAGCTATTGCAGAGTGGCCAATTCCAAACACAGTCTGTGATGTACAATGTTTTTTAGGTTTTGCGAACTGTTATCGTCGCTTTATAGATCATTTCTCTGCAGTAGTAGCACCAATCACTCGGCTGTTAAGAAAGAAGGTGACGTTAGAATGGACTCCAGAAGCCAATAACGCATTTCAAACTTTGAAACAAGCCTTTACAGCAGCTCCGATTCTGATGCATCCGGATGTTCGTGAACCCTTTATTATTGAAGCAGACGCCTCAGATGTAGCTATAGGTGCGATCCTGTCCCAAAGAAAACAAAACACTGGTCAAATGCATCCTGTGGCATACTTGTCATGAAAATTAAATCCAGCCGAACAGAACTATACTGTTGCTGAAAAGGAATCGCTTGCCATACATGAAGCTTTCAAAGAATGGCGGCATTATCTTTTGGGGGCACGGTTCATGGTGACTGTATACACAGACCATAGAAACTTACAATTCATGAGTTCTGCAAGAATGTTGACTCCACATCAATTACGGTGGATGATGTTCTTCACAGAATACGATTTTATTGTGACCTATCGCCCAGGACAAGATAACAAAAAAGCTGATGCGCTTTCCAGAAAAGACTCCTCATTACACAGATGAGAAGGAATTCTTCAAGCCATAATCGATCCTGACAAAGTGATCTGTGTTTTGACAGCAGATCAGTTTCTTGATGACATCCATGAAAACTTTCCTCCTTTGTTATGGGCACAATGGCTGAAAAAAGATACAACTCAGTCCATCAAGGAGGGAATACCATTCCATGGAAAACAGGTTTATCTACCCACTAAGAAATTGCAAGAGACAGCATTTAGTTGGTTACACTCCCTCCCTTTGGCAGGACATCCAGGACCTAAAAAGAATGTGGAGAAAATACAAAAACTATTTTGGTGGCCGACTACAAAGCAAGACGTTTTCAACATGGCCCGGGGTTGTGAAACCTGTGCACGGCTTAAGTCCGATAATAGTAAACCAAAGGATTTGTTACAAGTTCTACCCATGCCAACCAAACCATGGGATCATATTTCTTTGGATTTTATTTCAGGTCTGCCACAGGTAAACCAACATTCAGTTATTTTGGTAGTCATAGACAGTTTAACAAAATATGCTCATTTTATCGCATGCAAACGATTGCCAACTGCAGGACAATTAGCACAGATATTTTTGCAAAACATCGTGTGTTTACATGGGTTGCCATCAGTACTTTTATCAGATCGTGGATCCCAATTTTCGTCTAAGTTCTGGCAACAATGGTGTCACAGTTTACAGATTTCATCAAACATTTCAACTAGTTACCATCCGCAAATGGACGGTCAAACTGAACGTTTAAATCAGACTTTAAAGCAATACATACGTATCTGACACCAAAAGGTCATGGTTGGATTTGTTATGGATGGCAGAGGTAGCCTACAACACATCACCTCATTCGTCTACTGGGTCTGCTCCCTTTGAAGGGCTGCATGGATACATGCCTAACACCATTCCTTTGACTCTGACCAAAATAGGGTGTAATCCACCAGCCGTTCAGGACACTGTTCGTCTCATGCAGAACGTTCATCGACAAATCCACAAACGGCTATTGCAAACCAAAGAAGAATACAAAGGGCAATATGACAAACATTACTGATCAGGTCCCCTGTATGCTCCAGGAGATAAAGTGTGGTTATCCACAATTTTTTTTATCTTCAAACAAAGTTCATAGGCCCGTATTCAGTTATTCGTCAGGTAAACCCAGTAACATTCAAACTATTCCTACCTAAGACTTTGTGAATTCATCCTGTGTTTCATACCTCTCTTTTAAATCCTGCTGGACAAAACACGTCTAAGAAACCAGCACCTCTTCTGGTTCAAGGAAACTGGGAGTATGAAGTGCAAGACATTTTGGATTCCAAACGTAGAGGTGCTAAATTATGGTATCTCATTTCCTGGAAAGGATATGGGCCTGAAAACGACTCTTGGGAACCAACTGAAAATGTACATGCTTCTCGCTTGTTTCAACGCTTCCACCTCCAAAACCCTCTTAAGCCGGGCCCTAGACTGCTTCGGGGAGGGGGAAGTACTGTCAGGACTAGGGCGGCTTGCGGTCTAGGGCCCGCCCCACTCTGTAATCACATGTACTTGTCTTTGTGTTGCAAATCGTTGTGTGGCAAGGCTCATGGGTCAGCCCTTATAGGGGGTTGGTGGTTGAGGTGTGCGAGAAAACAAAGCCACAGGAGCAGACCTTTGCCCTCTTAAATCTTTATCTGTGGACTCAAACATTCTGTGCGTTCTGTTCTGTGGGGGTTCCTGACTGTATTTGTCTGTTTCATTACCTGCAACCCCTGCTGCATGTTCCCTTAACCATGCTTAATCTTTCCTCATCATGCGTGAGAAATGACACAGGCGTGGTCACATTGATAACCAGGACCGCGCCCTGTTTAACGTGCTCACTATTCAGTGTCCTTTGGAAGAAAGGGAGGCAAGTCCTGGAGCTCCGTTTTCTGCTTGGCCCTGCAGTCTCTTGTTGTGGCCGTGGTGAGTTCAGTGTGCCGGGAGGTCTCAGGGGCTGTTTAGAGTGCTGACAGAGGAGTTGGATTCCTGAGTGGCTTCGCATCCCGACCGGTTCTTGCAGTGGCCTTGGGCATCCCACCGGGTGTCTTCCGAGAGTGCTGGCTCCTGCGTCTCACACTTCAGTCTGCGCTCAGTGAGTAGAGTGGGTCGTGCTCTACAGGTAGGATCTTGATTTAGAGTTTTGCTAAATACACAAAATATTACAACAGTGCGCAGTGTACCATTTGGCTCAAACACTCATTTGCGTAATTCCCGAGAGTTTTTCGTGATTCATGTTTTACTGTTTAGTGTTTATGTTTATGATAAAACATTCTTGAAAATACGTAAAGCAAATGTTTTCTATGCTCTGTACAGTGGGAAAAAACTGTAATTAGACTATAATAGTTCAGGTGACAGTAATCTATTGATAGAATTAGCCTCAACAGGATTCAGCCGCTTTGATGGCAATAAGCTGTTGATACTGGAGTCAAGTAATACGCAGTTTCTGTTTATTAGAGAAAAAACCTACAATTCAGTGAATTCAGTGGAGCTACAACTACCCAGCTGATTGTCAGAACATTGCCTGCTTAATGCTCATAAGTTAGTTCTTGACCTAAGAACAGAATCTGATTTTCTTTATTACGTTTATGGGCAAAGTAGAGTTATTGTACTTTTATTTGTAGTTAACTTTTCCTTTTCAGATCTCCTTCCCAGCTGTCCCCTTCCTAATCCCTTTTCCCCTCGCTTGATCACTTCAATACTCTGTGTAATCTTTACAATCAGAGTTGGAGGTATCGAGAGGTGGGCCCTTGTGTCATCACATCAGACCTTGAGGAAGACTTTGTCTGACAGATGGCAATCCCCACCCCACTGGTCCTCCTACTGTGGACTGTTTCTACCTCCTGCCCTTTCATCTGGGCCTCTGTGCCCTCCGCTGTGGAGTGGTACATCTAGGTACCAGAATCGGTAAAGCGTTAGTTGTAGCCACACCCCCACCCTGCTCCTCCATTTCTCCTGACACTGTGGGATTCCCATCAGTGGATGTTCTACTGGAACAGGCCAGGTTTCCCTGCTTCTGCCTACTCTTAGAGCAATCCAAGCACTGGGGCTGGAAATACGGCACCCTGGACCTATGCCTCCCACCCCTTTTCCTACTTTTGGAAAGGGCATGGGACCCTTCTGCCCTACTACACTGGGACCTGTCTGGGTCTGTTGGGGGAACCTGAGCCACCCTCCTTGGGATCACTTCCCACTGCCTTCCCAAACACTCTGGTGTTGGTGTAGCTCTGGTAAACAGTGAACAAACATTTGCTCTCTAGAAATCTAATTGTACAGCCCCCAAGTGTGTTCAACATACTACCCTTCACCCAACCATCCAGTGCCCTGCAAAAGCGACCCACAAAATCCCCCCAGGCCTGGTTAGAGAGTTTTCGACTGCCCCTGAGCTTCAACCTGCACTATTCTGGGGTGAACTCATACATCTTGATAAGGATCTCCTTCATGGTGGGATAATTATGCCTGGCTCTCCCATCTAGGGCCAGTATGGTGTCCCTCCCATCACCTGGTATATGCCTCCATAGGAAAGCTTCCAATCCTCCCCACCGATCCTGTGCACTACTAGAGTAACCTTATACAACTCAAACCACCTTGCCATGTCACCCCTCCCTAAAGTCAGGCACCACATCTGTGGGTGTGTGGACCTTTCCTTCAGAACTGGACATGGTACCTTTGCTGCCACCCTCCCTGCCGGACTCCTCTAGCTGCTTAGTCTTCATGTCCAGATCTTTGAGATTGAGCTCATGGGCATTCCTCCTTTCCTCCATGGCAAGTCGCTCCAGGGCTAGGGTTCTCGTAGCCTCAGCCCTCCTATCATCCACCAGGACTTTGCCAGCCTGAGCTCATCTCTCCTCTGCAGTCAGTTGGGCCAGCTGCTGGTCCCTTTCAGCATGCCTGTCCTTGAATTCCTCAGAGGACAGGTTATGAAGAGACACTGCATCCAGCTGTAGATCCAGCAGGGACTCCTGGTCTGTGGGCTCCTCTCTCTCCTCTGGAGCCTCTGAAAAGTAATTTCCCTTCTCCTCTGCCTCCTTCTCGGGGCCACTGCCCTGTTGGGCCTCTGGCCTGGAATCATCCAGGAAGTTCCAGAGCTTTGGGTTCTTAAGTATTCCAAAGGGGTCCTCCTTCTTAGACTCCTTCCCAGAATCATCTGTTGGGGCTTTTGGCCAGCATACTTTCTCATAAGCATACAGGACTGTCTGTAGATCCTGCCTCAAGGACCTCTTCTTACTAGCCAGCACCTTCTCCTTGCAGAAACCTTTTTTCTCCTTCAGATTGTAGGATACTTGATGGGTGATTTCCATGGTCATCACCCTTCTGTCGAGGTATCACTGGTTCCACACCAAGAAAGCCCCAAGTGTGAAGATGAAGCAGGAGGAAAATTTAGAAAAATGACCAATTGAGAGATAAAAGGAGAAACACAAAATGGTCTTAGATGTGGTGGTAGTGTACACCAAATTACTGTAAGGCACTGCACAAACACAAGTTGTATACTCACCGCTGATTAACAATGTTAGAAATTGGGTTTCTGGCTGGCAGAGTTATGCACCCTGTCCAAGCAAAATCCACAATCCTAGTAGGGAAGTGTAGAACACACTAAAGGTTTACTAGTGCTAACCCTCTGGTAGCTTGGAACAAGGGAGTCAGTCTAACCTAAAAAGGCAATGTGTAAAGTATTTGTGCGTGCACACACACACACACACGCGCACACACACACACACACACACACACACACACACACACACACACACACACACACACACCCACACACACACACACACACACACACACACACACACACACACACCCCCACACACACACACACACACACACACACACAGTGACATAGTAAAAACACCACAGGAAGACCTTGTTGTAGAAATATAGCATATCTTATACTCTTTCAAACAAGACCAAAATGACAAAAATCCAATAATGGTTCACCAGTTATGATTGATCAAAGTTATGAATGCAACTACAGTGTTGAAAACGCATGCAACTTCTAGTAGGTCATTTACGGTAACACGGGGGAAATGATGGTGTTCCAAGCAGAGGATCTGCAAATGGGCTTCTCAGCGCGTTTGAATGAATATGTTTCTTTTACAGTCAGGAAAACAGTAAGGCAACTGCACGTTCCTCGAGACGAAAGGAAGTCAGGCAAAACTAGCCACCCACGATAATGCACAGTGTTCTCTAATAATGGGGTAGCCGAATTATCACTGGACCCGGATTGCACACAGTACAAAAAGAGCAGTCACAGTGGAAAACTATTTTACAAAATGCGAAATTGAGTCATTCAAAAAACCCCATGATAAATTCAAATGATTGTGATTTTAATTATAACACATGATTATCGAAGACAGCATGATTGTCTGTACATTTAGTTAAAAATGGTTCTCGGAGAGGGGAATAGAGTGCTCGGGAAAGAGTCTGTGCTAGTGAGGGTTGTAGGAAAGGAAAGGCAATGTGCAATATATACATCAGACTAAGCTGAAACCCATCCAGCCTAATGATGGCAAGTTAATACAACAGACATAGCAAATTGTAGCCACAGATAATTAATCTCTGTTGTCTATGCTTGCAAAGTAATATAAGACTGTTGACGTTTCGACCTCTATATACAATCAAGGTAATTTATTCCTTATCATGGGGTTTTCATCAGGATCAAAGGGGGGGCTGAAAGAAGAGCACAGATTGGAGGCGGCAAGAAAAATCAGGCTGCAGGTTAAGAAACGATGGGCCAACAGGCTCTTGAAGATATGAAGTTCAATCTCAGAAACAATGGAATGACGATGGGCCCCGGGGCCTCATACTGCGGGGAGAGATGTGTTTGGACCTCCACACATCCAATTGAGGTTGTTCAGTTATCTCCTAAATAATGGGACCTGATGTACCCGGGATATTCTGGTAGATAAACCAATTAAATCTGTTTGTCCCATCTGTCTGGGGGAGAATGAATCACCTGTGTGCAGGCCAGATATGGAGACCTTGCAGATCTCAATACACACAGTGCCTTACTGGGGGGAAGCTGCAAGGTTGATGACCTCATGAACAGAGCTCGCTGTGTCGGGATTTCCTCCTTCGGGCAGGCTGCGGTATTGCTCTTAGTCGTCTCTGCACAGTACTGCAGCAGCAGTCATGGTAGCCTTGGTGGGCTGGAGGAAGGGGCAGATGCAGCAGTCTCCCTTGATCAGTCTACACTGGAGATGCCCCTTCACTTCAGAGTTGCCCGCGATGTATGCTGAGCTGCCCTGGTACTGCGGTGAAGCAGGCAGACGAGTTGATCTCCGCTGCGATCTCAGTTAGCATACGGGCAAACAGCTGCAGGTGCCTTGGTTTGATGCCCTGGACTGGTTTTGTGTGATATCAGCAGAGTAGGGCTCGGGGAGAGCCGGGTCCAGCAGTAGTGTTTGTGGGAGTTAAGTCTTTTATGGCCCTGGGAGTTCTTGAACATAAGGCAAGCCAACAAGCCCTTGGAGTTACCTAAGTTGTCTTTGTAGAGGATGAAGAGAGTAGATCCATTCCTTCTCACTGTTAGGCAAACTGCAGTAAAATTGCAGCTGATCCTACAGCCCAGCAAACAGCAGGCAGACCGCCAACACAACAGAGCAGTTAGCAAAGTGGCAGTGCCTCCTGCAACACAGCTCCTCTTTCTGACAGTCTTCTCAGGTTCCAAAAGTGGGCTGAGTACATGGGGTCAGAGGTCCAGCATGTTTGCCCATCTTAGCTATTGAAGTAGAGGGACTTCAAAGAAAGGTCTTTTTTGGTGCGCAGTACCCTGCCCTGGCCCCAAACTCGCTCCAAGGGGTTATGCAACCCTTTGTGTGGGGACAGGACCCAACCCTTTCTGGGAGAAGTATCAGCCTCTCACACCCATCCTGCTCAGGCAGACCCATCAACATACAGATGACTGCGCAGACACACTTATCCTTCCTATGGGTGTGTCTGTCTAGACGGAATGCAGGAAGCAAGCTGCATCCATCCCAGTCGTGTATTCTAGAGACAAGTCAGAAGGCACTAAAAGGGTTAAGTAAGAAAATTCAATTTTCAGACCTGCAATTCAAAAACCAACTTCACTAATGTTCTTTAAATTATTAGTACAGAGACACCAAACTTACTTTTCCTATCTTTTGCCAACTGAAAGTTACACTTGTTAATGGTTACCATGTCTTTACCATTATTTTATGGGAGAGATAGGCCTTGCAGTTGTGAAAATATACATTTAAGAGTATTTAACTTCCAGAACATACAAAACCTAAAAGTACATGTCGTACCTTTTAAGTACACTGCACCCTGCCCATTGGCTGTCCTTGGGCCTGGCAAGCAGGTGAACTTGCCAGGTCGAAATAGCAGTTTAGAACTACACCCACAGGCTCTGCAGTGGCAGGCCCAAGACATGGTTAAAGGGCTGCTTAAGTTTGTGGCACAACCAGTGCTGCAGGCCAACTCGTAGCATTTGATTTATAGGCCCTGGACACTGGTAGTGCACTTTACTAGGGACTAATAAGTAAGCCAAATATTCCAATAATGGATAAACCAGTTATCATCACATTTGAAGGAGAGAGCATATGCACTTTAGCACCGGTTAGCAGTGCTAAAGTGCACAAAGTCCCAAAGCCAACAAAAAATGAGTTCAGAAAAAGGGAGGAAGAAGACAACAGTTTGGGGTGACCCTGCAGAAAGGGCCAGGTCCAACAGTGGGACTGTTGGTTCTATTAGTGGTACTGGTGGTAGTTTTAAAGGTGGTGGTATTGGTGGTGGTAGTAGTAACATTGGTGTGTTGTTGATCAGGGGTGCAGCTTGGTCAGTAGGATTGGGGGGTATGAGCTTCATATTTCCCCACAATCACGCTGGTTAAAATATAATATATGAGAAGCGCAGCGGGGGGCTTCAGAAGCAGAAAAAAGGGAAAGGGCAGTGCAAATTGTGAGGGGTACTTAAACTCAACATTTTGTAAAATAACAATTTTTAAAGATCTTTGAAACAGATATGAGAGTGTGTTTGGTTTTTGTCTGCATGTGTATGTAAAAATTCCAAGTGAAATCCGACTAAAACCTCACTTAAAGCATCTGTACCCAACTATTTACTACAGAATACATTTATTAGGGGTGTAATACCCCAAACACCCTGAAGCTACGCCCCTGGTGGTGTGGTAAAATAGTGATTGTGGTATTAAAGTTGGTATGTATTGTATTGCGGTTTTATATAGCGCGACAAATCACCCAAAGGGTATCCAGGCGCTTTGACAGTACATAACTAGCACGTACACGCAGGATCACACTACTCTAGGAAATAAGTAGGTTTTCAGATTTTTCTTAAAGAGTGGAAGTTCACTTTGGCTCCTCAGTGAAAGCGGTAGAGAGTTCCAAAGACTAGCAGCGGAAAAGCTGAAAGAACGACCTCCCATTCTTAACCTCTGAAACCTGGGAACCGTTACCAGGCATGCAGAAGAAGAAAGCAAGATTCGAGGAGCAGTATACCTGGAGAACAAAAACTGCAGCAGAACAGGTCCCTGACCATGCAAAGCTTTAAAAACTAAACATGATGCCTTAAAAAGAATCCGTTGTTGGACAGGCAACCAGTGGAGATCAAGCAGCGCTAAAGTGGAGGAGGCAGTTCGCGGACGAGAGAGAGCCAGCTTAGCTGCCATATTTTGTATCTGTTGGAGCTTACCGACCAGAGTTTTAGGAGCACCCAGTAGCAATGCGTTGCAATAGTCCAACCTGCTTAAATTAATCCCCCGCACAACTTCAGGTATAGCCTGTGTTGGGAGCATAGGAAGGACTTTGCGTAGCATGCCAAGCAACAGCATACAAGTGGCAATGGTCTTATTGGCGAAAGCATCCAGTTGTAAATTAGGGCCAAACATGACCCCCAGGTTGCGGACAGATTCTACTGCTGTCACTGCCACCGAGAAAGAAGAGGTATTGGTCATTTTGAAATAAAATGGTGCCTACCCGTACTTAAATTGTGTTGGTGGATGAAAGTGGGTATTAATAGCCCTTATTTCGACGACAGGGACTATTTTAGGGCTCCCACATAGTCCTGGTCCCTATTTGCAAGTGCTTGAATCTACAGAGTAGCAGGAGGCAGCTGAGCCATCCTGTTTTATTAGCACATTGGTGAGGGATATAAAAGAAGGGCAGCCAATTCCGTTTTACTTTACCATTTGCTGTATTCACTGGCGTAACGAAAACTGAGGGGGCCTCCCTTCCGGGCTCAATCAGGGGCTCTCCTGCCAGAGTGCAGTGCCGAGGAGGCCCCCTGGAGCTTGGGCCCCCATAGCGCAGAGGCTGCGGGGGCCTGTGTTTCGCCCCTAGCTGTATTGGCAGTACTTCTTATATTTCCACAAGTCATAAATAAGCCAGCAATAAAAGAAGGGCTGTAGCTCTTCCTAATGGACATTGTGCATGCTGCTAAACCTAATGTAGACCTAAGAAGACACCTATTGGTACGAGGGAAAGGAACGAAAAGTCTACTCTCTCCCAGTGAAAACCCATTAAGCAACCGGTGTTTATTTATTGATTTTTACAAATGAAGCACTGCATAATGCATTGCAGTGCAAACACTCCATAGAAAGAGGAAGGAGCGACCAATCACCAACAGCCAAAAGTGAGATAGTACTAGTCCTCTGGGTAGAGCAAAAGCCTACTCCTGGTCTAATTCACAAAGCTAGACATTCTTGTTTTGTATAGGGCAGGACTGTCATTTTATCCACAGTCATAAAATTACTGTTAGTAAAATTAAACTTGCAGTTTGTGAATACAAAAAAATAGTATACTTACACAAAAGTGTAAGTTTACCTTTTGTGAATCAGGTCCTTTATGTATATTTCAAAGACATGATAACACAATTTTGGCATACAGATATAGCTGTCTGTGGCCAAACCTAAAAGGCACATTTGTAGAAAAAGCTTCATTAACAGAGTTAAGCTATACGCTCAAAGATGACTGCTAATAAAGGAGTCAGAAGATTAAGTTCGCCTTGTAACCAGCGACATTAGAAGGCATACACAGCAAAAGATTTCATAAATATAATTTTGCAAAAAGGAAAGATTTTTTGCATTTTTTAAACAGTATTTTTGGGTACACATCTTTACTTTGTGAACAAAATAGCCTGTAATTCAAACAACGTAGCATCATGACAACATAGTTCAACATACAAACAAACATGATTAGTGAATAGCCGTGTGTCTTTATGAAAGGTTAACATATCCAAACAGAAAGCACCTGATAACCAAAAATCTATAAATCAAGTATTAAAATGTTGTGGCAGCAAATTAAATATATCCAATAAGGCACACAGAGTCTAAATTACAGAAGTATTTGATGTAGCACCTACCTTTTAACAAAAAGACTTCTTGAGTCCTCATCCTTAAAATCTAATGGGACAATGAGACTCACCATCAAAATTTGCCACAGCCTTGCGGGAGAGCCATCCGTTCCAAGGCAAACCTTCAAAAAACACTTAAAGGAGTCTGACCCCCAAACCCAATCTTTCTCTGTACGTTTTCTTATTGTAATTATGTAATTGATGATAATAGGTCTTCAATACTGCTTAAAGAAGCCTGTAGCCAGAGTCAAAAATGCATCCTATCACACACAGCGTTTATGAAAGGCTAATTACCTCTTCCTTGTTGGGCTTTTGTGTGGAACTGTAATACATGACCACGGTATAGGTCTGTGTATTGTGGTCTGGCACATCTAGTCAGTCTGGGCAGACTCCAACAGTTGGGCTCACTGACACTACACCTCCAACTACGGCGAGAAATGCCCAAACAACAATTGTCCCAACCACTGTGCCTAGCATAGATAGTATCATATCCTGCCCCCAGTCCTAGTTTCTCAGACAGCCACCACCATACCAGTCAGTTAGGAGCCAGGACCCATTGGGACTGTTCATGTTGTGTCTAGGGTAGAGGGCAGTGAGGCTGACATCATAGGAGGACATCATATAAGAACCCCAGTGTGAGTCCCCTGGTGAGACGGGTGCCCTGTCTGCCATTGCACAAGTCCTGGGCATTTACCAGAACATCTCTAATAAAAGAGAGAGGGACCCCAAGGCCAAAGGGACAGGATTCCGTAAACGACTGTAAGTCAAAAAAGGAATTCCCTTTGGACGAATGAACATAGAACAACTAGTTCTTACGGACCAAACAAATAAAGATACATCAATACATAACACATGGATAAGCAGAAAGCAATGTGAACAGAATTAAAAACAAGTGAAAACACTCTAGTAAAATTAATCTAAACAATTTATTCATATACACTATATTTGTTAAAAAATGGGAAACAAACAGGACGGAAATAATATACAATAAATCAATGAAACATTCCAGTAAAAAAGGAGGTACAGGTTGAGGACTAAATTCACACAATGATACAGAATTTTCCTCTATTTCTTGACCATGTATTACTCCTTAAGCATCGACGCGTTTCGGTGATGAAAGAGAAATTAGACCTCCTTCATCAGGACAGTTGAGTTTAGTAGTTTTCCAATAATTCTAAAATTTAAAACAGAACGATTCTTAGTTACAGATACTACTCATGGCAACATAGTGTAGTTCTTCTTAAAAAATATAGTGTAAACAGATTTGCAACCCTAACAAATTGTACCAACAAATTGTATCAACACTGCTTCCATGTGCAAAAAAACAGACATTACATAGAACAACATAACATAACATAGTAATCATAAACACTGCCACAATATGCTTATAACATTAATCATTTCATCATTTTATCTTTCATGAATAGTCAGTAACATCTGCAGCTTGTACCTTTTGTTCTTAGGTATCCCTGAGACGTCCTGATACCCTGACAATTCTAAATTCTAATATCTTCACTACTTAATCCATTATAGACAAGAGAGGTGGATAAAACGATGTTATTGATATATCACCTACCTCAATAAAACCATTAGGATCGTAATAAGGGGTACTCAGCCTCCTTTCCACACAGAGAAGATATTCGTCCAGCGAAATATCCTCTCACTTTGAATGTTTAAAATGTATCCTATATAGGGAAATGAGCAAAAGTTAGCCATTGCTTTTGTGGTGAAAGGTCTTCACCACTTTTATTCTAGAAAGACTAAAGAGTCGGATATAGCTATTGAAACCTATTCATAGCGCAAGACCATACAGACGACTCATCTCAATGATAGTTGGAAACAGATGTCGAATGATTTATCATGCAGTTAAATGTAACTCTAAAGCATCTCAGACATCAACTGATATAATGTATGATGCGAACATATAATCGACACCTACCGATTTAGTGACTGTCTGTTCACATAAAGATAGAAACCGGAATTCCAAAGATATTCCTGATAGATGAATGCACCGATAAAGGGCCCATAATACATTTTGGGCTCACATACTACCTGTGCCTCAAATATAGCTAATGTATAGAATACGAATACAAATAGAGATGCCATACATGGCATTGTACTCAGCTCAGTTTGCCCATGCGAAAAGAGATTGCACAACCAACTGGTTAGGACAAAGACTTATAAGCCCAAGAATTTATATAAGCCAGAATAATCATGCATCTGCTCGATATAACTAATCATACGCTAATATCAATAGTTTCCTTGTTAATACTTACGTAGTCATATAGTGTTGTCAATCTTAACACGCGGTATACATAGCTCATATCTTAAAATTATGCTGTGGAGAGATAGGAAGAAAGCAAAAAGCAGAGGCCATATCTTATTATTTTTTGTTATTTTTTGCTGACTCCATAATAATTGATAGCTGACTTCATGGTTAAGCCCAGCCTAGGTAAGTAAAATTTCACTTACTTATCGTTAAATGAACCCGGCAGGAGGGAGTCTCTGTATTTTTTATAGTTCTTGACTTCCTTTACAGGGCATATAGGTCTGTAGGCAAAAAACTAGTGGTTAGAAGATAACCCTCAGTGCCATAGATTTGTTAGCTAGTCTCGTATAGATGGTTGCTAGAAACCCTCCTCGGTATTACTTACTTGGAGACATATGAATAAAGGCCTTCGATAGATGGAACCCGCCGTAGTTCAAGCGTGCATTCCCTAGGGGGCAAATGTGCAGAATATTAGAAAATGCTATTCGTATACTGTTAGCGGAATTTTATATAGAGGATTTCCAATTAGTAAGCATAGGTTCGCAACCATACCTATTAGCGCCGCCGGATAAAGCGTCCCGCGTGTCTATAGCTAGGGGTCCTCAGCAACAAACAACACACCCGCGTTGTTTGCCGGTTTAAGTACATCCTTCCTTTCTACGCTATACGTGACGTCTCGGTCACATGACAAGAGTTCTTAGATCTAAAGGAAGGACTATAGGACGATGTTCGGAGAGCGTCGAGTACTCACTTCCTGCTAAATAAAACATTAACGGTGGCTAACGAAGGTGCTATACAAAGGCATCAGTCTAGTGTTCTATATTAATTAGAAATGTATATAACTAGATGGAGTCTAAAAAATGGATATAATCATTTATTTTAAGGCAACATGCCTAATATTTGCCAAAGACAATCCAGGTATGCGCTATTTTTTGCCTGAAGACAATACAATTATAAGCTAAACAATACCACACAAAAAAACAACCCACAAAATTGGGTCTGTATCAGAGACTGAGCGTCATCATACTCAGTGAGAGAATCCTATACAAAGGAGAAAGTAGGTTGCTGGGCACTGCTGCTTCCAGACATTTTAGACATGTAATATAAGATATGCTGCATAAAATATGCTGCAAAAACCCCTATGAGAAAGCATCAATCATTACCCTAATGTCCATATGGTTATCAAATACAGCTGTACATTTGTACCTAAATAACTAGCATTAAGGTACCAGCACATTGCAGCTATACTAAGGCTGTACTTAGCCTCGGTAAAGAATTATATAGCCCCAACGATGCGGTCTCATTCTTCTCTAGAATTTAAACCTCTTCTAACAGTGTGGAGATAGGAGATATACCATTGTTTTCTCTCTTTTCTTTTAGAGACAATGTCACCACCTCTCTTGCCTATTTTGATTTTCTCTAAAATGAACCAATTAAAGTCTGATTCTCTATGTTCCTTCTCTAGGAAGTGGGCCACAATCGGTGCTATGATCTTTTTGGTTTTAATTGCAGATCTGTGCTCTTGAAACCTCGTACGTGCCTCTCTGCCTGTTTCTCCAACATATGAGAGGCCGCACGGACACCTTAATAAGTAAATAACATTTTTGCTCCTACAGTTGTTGTGGGATTTACATTTAACAGTCTTGGTGTTGCATTCAATTTCTGTTCCTACAATACACTGAGCACAAACATTGCACGTACCACATCTGGTCGTCCCAATCACCTTTGTACCATCTATCGTTCTTTGATTATTCAGTGGTTCATCCTTATATGTGTGTACTAGCAGGTCACGCAAATTCTTATTCTTTTTAAATGCGAACAGAGGTTTTTCTAGGGGCATTTCTTCTTCATGATTCAGAATGTGCCAGTTCTTATTTACCACATTTTTGATCTGGTTACTGATATTGGAGAATTTACTTACGAAGACAACTTTGTTCAGAGGGCCCTTTTCTTTCTTGGTATTCTGGATTAATGCATCACGGTCATAAAACCTCACTCGTTTCATTGACTGTGAAAGGAGCTTCTTTGGGTAGCCCCTCTCTCTAAATTTTGTTTTGAGAGTCTCCGCATGTTTATAATAGTCCCCTATATCAGAGCAATTTCTCCGGAGATGGAGAAATTGACTAAAGGGGATACTCTCCCTTTGTGATTTGGGATGAAAACTAGAGAAGTGTAATAACGTGTTTTTGGCCATGGGTTTCGTAAATAATTCTACAGTCAGAGTTCCACTACAGTTTTTGATTGATATATCTAAGAAATCTACCTTAGTAGTGCTGTATGTAGATGTAAACTTCAAGTTGAGGTCTCCCAAATTGAGCCACTGAAGGAATTCATCCAGAAGGTCAATGGGACCTTCCCAGATAAAGAAAATATCGTCAATGTAGCGGTACCAGCCCGCTACATTTTCGAAAAAGGGTGCCTTTTCATTATTGATATGTTTAGCCTCAAAATTGCCAACATACAGACAGGCCAGGCTCGGGGCACAGGTAGCCCCCATGCTGGTCCCTTTGAGTTGTTTAAAATATTCATTCTTGAATAGGAACACATTATTGGTCAAGATGAGTCTGACACAGTTAACTATAAACTCCTTATTTGCACCACCTAGGTCTTGTTCTAATAAAAGTTCATCAATTACCTCTATTGTGTCCATCTGTGGGATGTTCGTGTAAAGAGACTCAATGTCTAGGGTGACCAGACACTGAGTCTCTTCACAGAACGACAAGCCCTCGACCATAGATATGATGTGAGCCGAGTCTCGAACATAGGACTTTAAGTTGCAGACCAACGGTCTTAAAAAATGGTCAACATATTTGCTGATTGGTTCTAACAGAGAGTCAATTCTACTAACAATAGGTCGCATTGGGGGGGTCAGATTTATTCTTGTGGACTTTAGGTAAGCCATAGATGGCTGGTGTCTTTGGTTCTAGGTTGTTAAGGAACCGAAATTCGTCCTCACATATGTATCCTGCTTCCTTGGCCTCAGTCAACAAGTCTAAACATTCTTTAGCCACTCTCTCAAGGCTAGATTCCGTTGTGCGGGCATAATGTTCCCCGACATAAAGTAACCCAAGCATCCTGTGCTCGTAGTCGCTCGTGTCGAAGACCACTACACCACCACCCTTATCCGCTGGCTTTATGGTAAGGGAGCTATCTTCCCTGAGTCTATTGAGGGCTTCTCTTTCAATTTTTGAGATGTTGAAGGAATAACACCTTTTGTCTTTCTCTAGTAACTTTCGTATTCCACTCTCTACTGCAGTTTCAAAAGCTTGTACATTTTTGTTCACCATACTAAGTGTGGGAGTGAATTTTGACTTAGGTTTTAATCCAGAGATGTTGATCAGGTCCCTGCTCTCCCTATTTTCAAAAAATCTTTTTAGTCTTATTTTTCTGAAAAAAGATCTTAGGTCCTTTTCTAGCTGAAATTTGTCTAGATTGGTGGAGGGCACGAAACTAAATCCTCTACTTAGAATTCCTACTTCAACTGCAGTGAGATCCTTGCAGGATAAATTAATTACTGGTAATTTATCGGTTTCCAGTAACGTTTGCTCCGGGTGCTTAGATAATCCTGTTGAGGAGGTCCCTGGTTGTAGTTCTGCTGGGGGGGTCCCTGGTTGTAGCTTTGTTGTGGGGGCCCTTGATTGTAGTTCGATTGGGGGTGTCCCTGATTGTACTGAGGCTGCCTGCCTCGATTGAAGTGACCCTGACCCTGGTTCCCAATGTAATTTTGGCCTCTCCTCGGGAGTGGTTCTAAAAAAAGCCCTTGGTCACTGCCATTTCTCCCAGGATCAATACATCCGTCTTCCTCAGAGCTAGAGCAAGATGAGTTGGAGAAAGTTACCTGTTTGTTACCCCCCTAGAATATATTTGTCTGTTTGCAGGTCGCTCCCACCTTCCATTATATTTATTCTGAAAGTAATTTTCTTGTAGAAAGGGGTAAACTTTCTCCTCTGCATATTGTTCAATGTCCTTCTTTAGCTTTTTGGTTTTCTTATTAAGCAGATATGTGCTATATCCTTCTACATCTCGGTTTATATCGGCCAGTTTCTTTTTAGCCTCTTCGAGAGCGGGGCAACTTTTCAGTTCATTTTCTAGTTTGTCAATTTCTTCTTTCTCTAGGATGATTAGACCCTGGGCGGTCTCAATAATTAACAGCATCCAATCTTGGCTGCATCTATGCGAGATTAGTGCCCACGTCTCAAGAAACTTTCTGTTTTCTGTGAAGACCCCCGGTTCATTCCGAACCTGTAGGCCAATGGGAATGGTCCCGGATGTTACATATTCAACTAAAAAGTCAGCATGAGCTTCTGTTCGGATAAGCTTCTTCTTGAGGTTAACTAATTTACCCCAATTTTCCCCTTTACCAGAAGCTACTGTAATTCTATTGCCACTTTTAGTGCTGATAATCCGATGTAATTGATCTTCGCTAAACCCAAAGGTCTTAATTTGATCCATTGAGGATGTATATCTCTCAGATCACAATAGTCTTTCCTCACAGGTAACACACAAGCTCTCCAGTCCGAAGGACCATACACAGAATCTCTAATCAAAGAGAGAGGGACCCCAAGGCCAAAGGGACAGGGTTCCGTAAACGACTGTAAGTCAAAAAAGGGATTCCCTTTGGACGAATGAACATAGAACAACTAGTTCTTACGGACCAAACAAATAAAGATACATCAATACATAACACATGGACAAGCAGAAAGCAATGTGAACAGAATTAAAAACAAGTGAAAACACTCTAGTAAAATTAATCTAAACAATTTATTCATATACACTATATTTGTTAAAAAATGGGAAACAAACAGGACGGAAATAATATACAATAAATCAATGAAACATTCCAGTAAAAAAGGAGGTACAGGTTGAGGACTAAATTCACACAATGATACAGAATTTTCCTCTATTTCTTGACCATGTATTACTCCTTAAGCATCGACGCGTTTCGGTGGTGAAAGAGAAATTAGACCACCTTCATCAGGACAGTTGAGATAGTAGTTTCCCAATAATTCTAAAATTTAAAACAGAACCATTCTTAGTTACAGATACTACTCATGGCAACATAGTGTAGTTCTTCTTAAAAAATATAGTGTAAACAGATTTGCAACCCTAACAAATTGTACCAACAAATTGTATCAACACTGCTTCCATGTGCAAAAAAACAGACATTACATAGAACAACATAACATAACATAGTAATCATAAACACTGCCACAATAGGCTTAAAACATTATTCATTTCATCATTTTATCTTTCATGAATAGTCAGTAACATCTGCAGCTTGTACCTTTTGTTCTTAGGTATCCCTGAGACGTCCTGATACCCTGACAATTCTCAATTCTAATATCTTCAATATTTAATCCATTATAGACAAGAGAGGTGGATAATACGATGTTATTGATATATCACCTACCTCAATAAAACCTTTAGGATCTTAATAAGGGGCACTCAGTCTCCTTTCCACACAGAGAAGATATTCGTCCAGCGAAATATCCTCTCACTTTGAATGTTTAAAATGTATCCTATATAGGGAAATGAGCAAAAGTTAGCCATTGCTTTTGTGGTGAAAGGTCTTCACCACTTTTATTCTAGAAAGACTAAAGAGTCGGATATAGCTATTGAAACCTATTCATAGCGCAAGACCATACAGACGACTCATCTCAATGATAGTTGGAAACAGATGTCGAATGATTTGTCATGCAGTTAAATGTAACTCTAAAGCATCTCAGACATCAACTGATATAATGTATGGTGCGAACATATAATCGACACCTACCGATTTAGTGACTGTCTGCTCACATAAAGATAGAAACCGGAATTCCAAAGATATTCCTGATAGATGAATGCACCGATAAAGGGCCCATAATACATTTTGGGCTCACATACTACCTGTGCCTCAAATATAGCTAATGTATAGAATACGAATACAAATAGAGATGCTATACATGGCATTGTACTCAGCTCAGTTTGCCCATGCGAAAAGAGATTGCACAACCAACTGGTTAGGACAAAGACTTATAAGCCCAAGAATTTATATAAGCCAGAATAATCATGCATCTGCTCGATATAACTAATCATACGCTAATATCAATAGTTTCCTTGTTAATACTTATGTAGTCATATAGTGTTGTCAATCTTAACACGCGGTATACATAGCTCATATATTAAAATTATGCTGTGGAGAGATAGGAAGAAAGCAAAAAGCAGAGGCCATATCTTATTATTTTTTGTTATTTTTTGCTGACTCCATAATAATTGATAGCTTACTTCATGGTTAAGCCCAGCCTAGGTAAGTAAAATTTCACTTACTTATCGTTAAATGAACCCGGCAGGAGGGAGTCTCTGTATTTTTTATAGTTCTTGACTTCCTTTACGGGCCATATAGGTCTGTAGGCAAAAAACTAGTGGTTAGAAGATAACCCTCAGTGCCATAGATTTGTTAGCTAGTCTCGTATAGATGGTTGCTAGAAACCCTCCTCGGTATTACTTACTTGGAGACATATGAATAAAGGCCTTCGATAGATGGAACCCGCCGTAGTTCAAGCGTGCATTCCCTAGGGGGCAAATGTGCCGAATATTAGAAAATGCTATTCGTATACAGTTAGCGGAATTTTATATAGAGGATTTCCAATTAGTAAGCATAGGTTCACAACCATACCTATTAGCGCCGCCGGATAAAGCGTCCCGCGTGTCTATAGCTAGGGGTCCTCAGCAACAAACAACACACCCGCGTCGTTTGCCGGTTTAAGTACATCCTTCCTTTCTACGCTATACGTGACGTCTCGGTCACATGACAAGAGTTCTTAGATCTAAAGGAAGGACTATAGGACGATGTTCGGAGAGCGTTGAGTACTCACTTCCTGCTAAATAAAACATTAACAGTGGCTAACGAAGGTGCTATACAAAGGCATCAGTCTAGTGTTCTATATTAATTAGAAATGTATATAACTAGATGGAGTCTAAAAAATGGAAATAATCATTTATTTTAAGGCAACATGCCTAATATTTGCCAAAGACAATCCAGGTATGCGCTATTTTTTGCCTGAAGACAATACAATTATAAGCTAAACAATACCACACAAAAAAACAACCCACAAAATTGGGTCTGTATCAGAGACTGAGCGTCATCATACTCCGTGAGAGAATCCTATACAAAGGAGATAGTAGGTTGCTGGGCACTGCTGCTTCCAGACATTTTAGACATGTAATATAAGATATGCTGCATAAAATATGCTGCAAAAAACCCCTATGAGAAAGCATCAATCATTACCCTAATGTCCATATGGTTATCAGATACAGATGTACATTTGTACCTAAACAGCTAGCATTAAGGTACCAGCACATTGCAGCTATACTAAGGCTGTACTTAGCCTCGGTAAAGAATTATATAGCCTCAACGATGCGGTCCCATTCTTCTCTAGAATTTAAACCTCTTCTAACAGTGTCGAGATACGAGATACACCATTGTTCTCTCTCTTTTCTTTTAGAGACAATGTCACCACCTCTCTTGCCTATTTTGATTTTCTCTAAAATAAACCAACTAAAGTCTGATTCTCTATGTTCCTTCTCCAGGACGTGGGCCACAGTAGGTGCTGTGATCTTTTTGGTTTTAATTGCAGATCTGTGCTCTTGAAACCTCGTACGTGCCTCTCTGCCTGTTTCTCCAACATATGAGAGGTTGCACGGACACCTTAATAAGTAAATAACATTTTTGCTCCTACAGTTGTTGTGGGATTTACATTTAACAGTCTTGATATCGCATTCAATTTCTGTTCCTACAATACACTGAGCACAAACATTGCACGTACCACATCTGGTCGTCCCAATCACCTTTGTACCATCTATCGTTCTTTGATTATTCAGTGGTTCATCCTTATATGTGTGTACTAGCAGGTCACGCAAATTCTTATTCTTTTTAAATGCGAACAGAGGTTTTTCTAGGGGCATTTCTTCTTCATGATTCAGAATGTGCCAGTTCTTATTTACCACATTTTTGATCTGGTTACTGATATTGGAGAATTTACTTACGAAGACAACTTTGTTCAGAGGGCCCTTTTCTTTCTTGGTATTCTGGATTAATGCATCACGGTCATAAAACCTCGCTCATTTCATTGACTGTGAAAGGAGCTTCTTTGGGTAGCCCCTCTCTCTAAATTTGGTTTTGAGAGTCTCCGCATGTTTATAATAGTCCCCTATATCAGAGCAATTTCTCCGGAGACGGAGAAATTGACTAAAGGGGATACTCTCCCTTTGTGATTTGGGATGAAAACTAGAGAAGTGTAATAACGTGTTTTTGGCCATGGGTTTCGTAAATAATTCCCCAACTTGAAGTTTACATCTACATACAGCACTACTAAGGTAGATTTCTTAGATATATCAATCAAAAACTGTAGTGGAACTCTGACTGTAGACTGTAGAATTATTTACGAAACCCATGGCCAAAAACACGTTATTACACTTCTCTAGTTTTCATCCCAAATAGCACGTAGTAAAACTGCTGCTAGTGCATATGTACAAATTAACACTGTATAAGTGAGTGCTGCTGAAGATGTTAAAGTAGCAGACATCATGTCAGTCTATGATGTACAAATGTAATAAATGTAATGCACTTCATGATCCTGAACACATTAGGTCAAAAACATCTGACATGCACATGTAGTTAACACAAGGAGATGATAGACGGAGCACTGAAACTTTTCAGACATTCACCCAGTCACAGATATGGTTTGAATCCATCATCATTCTTTAGCTCACTTCACCACCTCAGTTCAGACCTAGCTATATGCAAATCAGGGAATAGTCCAGCCTGAACTACCAAGCCAGGTCTTCCCTGAACCGGGAACAAGCATCCTGGGACCGGTTTCTGAGTAACACCCTTCATCAGCCAGGCTAGCTTGAATCCAGTGGCAAATTGAGCAAGGGACGACCGTCTGGGCATACCCTACCAACTTAGGTTGAACAAAGCAAACACAAGGAGATGATGGACGGAGCGCTGCAACTTTTCAGACATTCCTCCCCAGTCACAGACGTGGGTCCCTTGCTCATTTTGCCACTGGATTAAAGCTAGCCTTGCTGATGAGGGATGTTAGCCCGAAACCGGTCCCAGGATGCTTGTTTCTGGTCCAAGGAAGGCAGTTCAGCCTGGACTGTTCCCATGAGGCACAGGGTCAAGACCGATTTGCATATAGCTGTGTCTGAACTGGGGTGGTGAAGTGGGCTAAAGAATGATGATGGATTCAACCCAGCTCTGTGACTGGGGTTGAGTGTCTGAAAAGTTTCAGTGCTCTGTCCATCATTTCCTGTGTTTGCTTTGTTTGCCCTAGGTTGGCAGGGTATGCCCAGACGTGGGACCCTTGCTCACTTTGCCACTGGATTCAAGCTAGTCTGGCTGATGAGGGCTGTTAGCCCAAACGCGGACCCAGGATGCTTGTTTCTGGTCCAGGGAAGACATAGCTTGGCAGTTCACGCTGGACTGTTCCCAAGAGGCACAGGGTCAAGACTGATTTGCATATAGGTGTATCTGAACTGGGGTGGCAAAGTGAGCTAGAGAACGATGATGGATTCAATCCAAATCTGTGACTGGGGTGAGTGTCTGAAAAGATTCAGCGCTCTGTCCATCATCTCCTTGTGTTTGCTTTGTTTGTCTCAAGTTGGCAGGTTATGCTCAGACGTGGGTCCCTTGCTCCTTGTGTTTGCTATGCACAATGCAATTCTGTACACAGTCACATGTCAGCACCACAGTCCTTGACCCCAGTGACTGCTTAATCTTAGTTTTTGCCCATCAGGTGGAATAACGCAAAGACATGTCAGTTATGTGTGGCACAGGAACAGCTACATACAGGTCATAGACAATGAGGAATGAGGCCAGGTGAAGGCAGGTTTGCATCATTTGGCCGCAACACAACCATTTGTTGGTACACAGGATGGCACACATATTGCTATTGGACCAAAGCACCATGAGACACCAGTCCAAAAG
Source organism: Lissotriton vulgaris (assembly GCF_964263255.1). Taxonomy (NCBI): domain Eukaryota; kingdom Metazoa; phylum Chordata; class Amphibia; order Caudata; family Salamandridae; genus Lissotriton; species Lissotriton vulgaris. The sequence continues at coordinate 502,129,054 of NC_141687.1, read as the reverse complement.
AATCAAGGTAACTGCCAAACTATTGCAGTGTAAGCTGTTTGGAAAATGATTTGTCACAGCGAAGCTCCATGACACACAGTTCCGAGAACAATCCATGTCCACTCCGTTCAGCAGAAACAACAACACATACCAATCGAAGTCACGACTCCAACTTATCCACATGAAGACGACATGGCACAGAAACGTAATACAGAACAACATAGTGATTAATTGGGCAAACACAAATTTAAATTCCTCACAAAGGCATCTTCTGTGGTACTCTTTCTAAAGTAAATGTCACATTGGCTTTAAGAACCACTTACAAACATAAATCTCTCCAAAATGTACATACAATATACATAGTCAGACTAACTAAAAACTATTTCTGGATATGTAAATCGTAGTTGTAAGGATGACATCCTGATGCGCAACTTCTATCTTCACCAGCAGCTGGGTTTTCTTGCACTCCATCCTGTAGGATATAAGGTATGTTTTATTTCTGGGACAAAGTTGTGAATGATGCAGCGAGCCACAGTCATGAGACATACCTTCCTGTGTGAGTATTGGAGGGCATCACCAGTGCTGTCCAGGCATCATAATCTGGCTTTCAGGAGGCCAAAAATCTGCTCCACTGGTTGCCTTGAACTTACATGCTCCTCAATGAAGCAGACTTCACCTGGCATTGTAGGATATCGGAGGGGGTTCAAACAACCATGTCCGGTTGCGATATGTTGACTCTCCTAGATGGGAGAGAGATAGAAGGGCAACATTTAATCAAACACTCAGATTAATTCACATCACCTTAATACATAACTTAGATGACATACATCAAGCTTACCTACAAGCCAGCCCCTTCCCAGAGTTGTGACATCAGCCGTGATATTCTACTGTTCTTCAGGATGAAGCTATCATTGGCAGATCCAGGAAACTGGGTACAGACATTGGAGATGTACAGATCAGCCAAACAAACAACTTGCACATTGATAGAGTGGTAGTGTTTCTGATTCCCATACACTTACTCATGGTCGTGTGGTACCACTAAGTGAATGTGGGTGCCATTAATTGATCCAATTACATGTGGGATCTGACAGAGGCCATAAAAAGCTTCTTTTACTGTGGCTAAATCCTCACGGCTAGGGAAAAGGATGTAGCTGCTGACTTTTTCCAACAATGCTAGAAGCACCTCTGTCAGATCAACACTGAACATTGTTTGCAACATTCCACCTAAAATGGCAACAATAAATTGAAATGAGCCAGTGGCCAAAAAATGCAAAACAGACAAGACTTTGACAAGAGGGGGGATATTGTGGGGATTGTTAAGTTCAGGCCGATGTCCCTCTCCAACTGACGAGTCAGATCCAGGATGGTCAGTTGATTCAATCTGTATTTCTGAATAATGTGCATCTGCTGCATAGTCTGTAGGGAATGGGCAGAACTGTGGAGGATGCTGCCCCCTCCCTCTCCCAGGGTATCTATGTGAGAAAGTAATGGAACATCATCATTGGACTCTGTTAGCAACATCACTTATTATTTACATGTAAGGGCCAATTCATGTGTCAGTGAACATTATTTGCATCCAGGGAACCCAGTCCTGTGACTTTATGAATGTCCAGCCTGCCTTTTCCATCACTCATACACAAGGTCACAGTAATTGTAGGTGTATCCTCAGTGAGCCCAATGGTTGGAGTCTGCCCAAACTGACTAGATGTGCCAGACCGGTCGTCAACGTCCAATCCTTCAGGAGGCCTTTGTTCACTGAGGGATTCTTTTTCTTCATAGTGGTCTTGAGATGGGTTCTGTTGGCTTGCCTCCTTCTGCTCAGAAACAATGGTTGGGTCAGCTGTTGATGACAAAATTGACAGTTAATGGGCGCTGATAGGTGTGTAAATCTAGATTGTTTGTGTCCAGTCCACTTTGGAGATAAAATATGATAACTGTTACTGGTGACTTCTTTAATCATTTTAATTTCAAATCCAAATCTGCCAATGTATCATATTTCAAAATCTTATGGGATTAATCACATTTACTGTTTAGACATTGTGTCATCATCACTAACCTACACTAACAGAGTATCATTCCGATGTATATCTGTCCATTCCAAAGGGCATGTTGAGTACAATGTTATCAACATGACCTTGGGTTAATGTATTAGTTATTTTTTTACATATTGGAACAGTGAGCATGGGGTCACCTGGCATTGTTGGAAACCTGAGTGTCTTGATTTGCACACATGTGTTAGATGTATTTGGGTTATGGCGCAACTCAGGCCAACATTGGTCATAGTTTGTGTCCATGATACCAACAACCAAAGCTGTCCTACGTGTATTATTGTTGAGAAATGTCTCTATGTAACAAATCTCATATTTTTTGATAGCTCAGTGGCAAGTTGGCTGCCAGAGGAGAAGGGGGTGAAGGAGTGTAGCCTGCTGCTTGAATTGAAGAGACAAGGCCTCATGGTAGCTGTAGTGAAGTGGATGGTAATTTAGTAATGGCTGGAAAGAGTTCATCTACTTGAGTGGTGAAAATTCAGTAGCAAGATGGCTGCCAGGTGAGAAGGGAGTTGGTGAGGGTTGTAGCATGGTGGGTGGCGGTGAAGAGACAAAGCCTCATAGTAGCTGTAGTGAAGTGGATATCTCTTTAGGTACAGATGACAAAATGTAGGCTACTTGAGTAGTGTAGCTCTGTAGCAAGATGTCAGCTAGATGTGAAGGGGAAACAGAGTGCAGCATGCTGTTTGGAATTAAAGAGATGAGGCCTTATGGTAGCTGTAGTCAATTGGATATCACTGTAGGTACAGGTGACAAAAGGTAAGCTACTTGAGTGTTTTACCTCTATAGAAAGATGGCTGCCAAATGAGAAGGGGTAAAGGGGTGTAGCATGCTGTTTGGAGGTGAAGAGCTAAGGCCTCATGGTAGCTGTAGTCAATTGGATATCACTGTAGGTACAGTTGACAAAAGGTGAGAAGTGGGGGTGAGGAGTACAGCATGCTGGATGGAGGTGAAGATACAAGGCCTCATGGTAGCTGTAGTGAATTGGATGTGACTTTAGCAACAGCTGAGAAATGCTCATCAACTTGAGTGGTAAAAGTTCAGTAGCAAGATGGCTGCCAGGTTAGAAGGGGGGCTGAGGGGTGTAGCATACTGGTTGGAGGTGAAGAGACAGGACCTCATGGTAGCTGTAGTGAAGTGGATATCACTTTAGGCACAGGTGACTAAAGGTAAGCTACTTGAGTAGTGTATCTCTGTAGCAAGATGACTGCCAGAGGAGAAGGGGGTAAAGGAGTGTAACATGCTGTTTGGAGATGAAGAGACAAGGCCTCTTGGAAGCTCTAGTGAACTGGATGTGACTTTAGCAACGGCTGAGAAGAGTTCAGCAACTTGAATGGTAAAAGTTCAGAAGCAAGATGGCTGCCAGGTTAGAAGAGGGTCGAGGAGTGTAGCATACTGGTTGAAGGTGAAGAGACAAGACCTCATGGTAGATGTAGTGAAGTGGATATCATTTTAGGCACAGGTGACAAAAGGAAAGCTACTTGAGTAATGTAGCTCTGTAGGAAGTTGGCTGCCAGACTACTTGAGTAGTTTAGATCTGTAGCAAGATGGCTGCCAGGTGAGACGAGAGGGTGCTTGGTAGAGGTGAATAGACAAGGCTTCATGGTCGCTGTTGTGAAGTGGTTATAACTTTAGATACAGGTGACTAAAGGTAAGCTTCTTGAGTGGTGATAGTTCAGTAGCAAGATGGGTGCAAGGCGAGAAGGGGGGTGAGCAGTGTAGCATGATGGGTGGAGGTGAAGAGACAAGGTTTCATGGTAGCTGTAGTTAATCGGAAATCACTTTAGCAACAGCTGACAAGAGTTCAGCTACTTGAGTGGTGATAGCATCAAGATGGCTGCCAGATGAGAAGGGGGGAGAGGACTGTAGCATTATGGGTGGAGGTGAAGACAATCATGGTAGCTGTTGTCAATTGAGACTTAACTACTGTGTAGTGTACCACAGCTGCATATTGTACAGATATTTGACTTAGCACACAGTGGCATTTTCCCACATTTCATGGTTCCAGATTTTTATTAAGTAGATGCTGCACTTAGAAACAGCAGTGGAACACGTTCCAGTTTATGAATTTTAACTCTGTTGTGTCATTTGCACCAATGGCCATTGCCACAGACAAACACACTTCTGAGGCATTTTGTATGTGGCCTGTTCAGGGAGTAGATGTAAATGAGGATAGCAAAGGCATATTTGATAGCAATCAGGGCAGTGGCATATTGTGTCATTCATGTATTATGGCTTACCAGAGGCCATTCCTCCTAGTATTCAGAGGATTCAGTGGCGGAAGGCCAAGACCTTCTGCCAGGGCATAGATGGTAATGGCACGCTGAGGGGACCACTGCCAGTACTCTATGCCTCCTGGTGGTGGATGCTGTACTTGCAATCACCTACTTATGGAGGTCGGTCCACCTCTTCCTAATGTTGTTCAGTGTGCATGGGGGTGTTTTCAACAATATTTCCACCGGTGACTTTCCTCTCCCACATTTCCACTGTCATACTGTGAGGGGTATGCTGGATTTGGGCTTCAAGACTTTGGGACTCTACTCTAGCGATTTCATCCACCAATGCTCTTAACTTGCTTTCACTTAATACACGTTTCTTGGGTGCACTTGTGAGGGAGGGAAAGGGCAGTGACTCAAACAGATATATACAAAAAGGGGATGATGAGATAACTTGTGAAAATATAGTTAAATGTGTAGGGGTGATTGATAAATGATAGTTTTTCCAAAAAGAATAAATGGTGTATTCAAAGGTGTGGTTTTAGTTATTAAGGGTGCCTGTTCTACACACAATTGGTACAAAAGGGGGTGGTGATGGACGGAGCATCTGAATCAATCAAACACCCACACCCAGTCAAAAGATCTGGGTTTAATCTATCACCGTTCTTTAGCCCACTCTGCCACCCCAGTTCAGACATGGCCATATGCAAATCAGTCTGACCCTGTGCCTCATGGGAACAGTCCATACCCGAACTGCCAAGCCATGCCTTCCCTGGACCGGAAACAAGCTTCCGAGGACCGGTTTTTGGCATTCCAGCCATCTTCAGCCAGGCTTGCTTGAATCCAAAAAACTGCCCCTGGTAGTGAAAAACATTTAAATTATTTTTTTCCTTCTGCAAGGCGTACCTAGGATAACACTGGGTTGCACTTATTACATTTAATATGTGCTAATTCTTGATTTGGATCAGTTAGAAATATTATATGTTTGGATTCAAATGAATTGTGATTTAAAAATTCTGTTTAATAGTAAAGTCGGATTTTAAGTCAGAATTCTGAAAATGCCACTTTTAGAAAGTTTAAATTTTCCAGCCCTAACCATTTTGGTGCCTGCTGTCTTGATCCTGGGTCAAGAGACTGTGAATAGCTTGCTGGTTGGCCTTGGTATAGTTCTGCCAGGCAGTGAGACAAAGGGGGGCTAGATGCTGGCAGAATGGGCCATCCTGCCAGGATGGGTGCGAGTGGAGCTGTCCCATGCCCCACTTACATTTCAAAGGGCTGCTTGCAGAACACCCACATGTACACACAAATGAACCTGTCACCAGTATTTTGTCACCCCATATACCTTTAAGCCTTGTCAGGCCAAGAGAACAACTTCCAGATACAAATATAGGAGTAGACAGGTTTCTACTTCCACCTCAAAGGCTGTGACCAGACATAAATATTTGACCCCATAAACCACCTCTTAAGTACAATCTGGACCGATGGAAGATTTCAAAAGGACTTGTACTCCAGAGGACTGCCCTGCTGCTTGAGGCTTGCCTTGCCCTTCAGAGGATTGCCCTGATGCTACCAGAGGACTGCCCTGCTGCTTAAGTCCTGTCTTCTTCTTCAGAGGACTGCTATGCTACTTGAGGCCTTGCTTGTCGCTTGAAGCAGAGGAGATTATCTCCTTGAAACCACGACTACCTGAGTGACTCCAAGGGCTAGTTGTCTGGCTTCCGGTGTGTACTACAGGGACATAACAAGCTTTAGAGACCTTGAACCTTGCACCCTGCCTCTGCTGGAGTGAGCCTTAATCCCCCAAGTGGTGCCCTTCAGTTCCTGGACCCCTGGAAGTGATGCTAGATGTGCTGCTTCTGCCTAATTCTAAAGTTGGGAATTAGAATTTTTTTTACCAGTGCCAAAAGAAACAACAAAAGACCAGGACCTACCTACCACTCAAGCTGCATCGCCGGTCGGCCAGATTTTGTGGAAGCTCCTGCACCATTCTTATTGTTCAGCAGAACCTTTGGAGCAACAGTATCCAGCCTCATGGAGTCTTCTTTGGCTACAGCTTGCTGCTTTGTCCCACTGGAGGTTTTCGACTTCCAAAACGTTGTCTTAGTCTGAAGGTAAAAATGTCTCCAGGCTCAACAGTGGCAGGCTCCCCATCAACAAGTCCAGAAATCTGGGTCACCCCACTCAGAGATTATTCCTTCCATTGTCAACGGGTTCACCCAGACTTTGTCAAGAGCTTCCAGTGACGACAACCCTTATTGGAAAAGTCTGCTGCCTTGCCCACTGAACTCTACCTTCTCATAATTTCTTCTAAGTCCGAAGGTAAGCCAAGATCTGGCCAAATCAATTTTGTATATCCGAACGTGCCACATCGCGGTCGGCCATAACTTTTGACTGTGCCTGGTCTCATGTGACAAGATACCCGCAGTTGGTACTTTGATTTTCTAGGTGCTATATTTCATTAAAACATTTAAAAGTCCATATCTGGGTTCTACTTATTGGATTTCATTCATTTTTGTGTAATTTTAATTGTTAAAATTAGCTATTTACTTTCCTAAATTGGTGTGGGATTTTTCTTTAGTTGTGTGTTCACTTTCTTACTGTTTTTGTGATGCATAAATACTTAAGACAGTGCCTCTAAGTTAAGCTTGACTGATTTTGTGCCAAGTTACCAGATGGCTAAGCACAGGCTAATTTAGTGACTTTTGGGGCCCACCCTGACAAGAATTGTGGTGTTTTTTTAGTAGGGATTTCCCCACCTCAATCAAATCCCAATTTCTTACAATAGCCCTTCAACATCACATTTATTTATGCATGCCAAATTTACAAACCATTAGGGTACGTTGCCCCCTGGCAGTCCCTTAACCCTCTTTGGAGATAAGCAGCGCTCACACCTTCAGCCCTTTACGAGCTGTTACGAGGTGCTTGAAGGTGGCTGAGAGGGAGGGACTGCAGATACAGGAGCAGGGGCGTCTATTGAGATGCAGACAGCCCTGAATGGATCAATGTCTATGCAAATTAGAGGGGCCTCACACATTCCCCTTCTGCCCAGGGACCCAAAAAATCCTAGAACAGGCCCTTTGTAGCACCCCTTTTCAGACTGCAGTCTATGGTCAGATTGTACAGGCATCACCTGCGCGCGCACTCTGCTTATCACTCACAGACCCCTCTGTGCTCTAGAAATACGACACTTGACAAAACTAAACACACCTATCTTTGACACTTCAATCATTATTACAGTCAAAAACTGAGTTTTCTCATGTTTCATTTCGTCCTGATGTTTTTTTAATGTTTTTTATTAAAACCATATTATTTCGTCTTCCTCAAAAGGCCACTGTTTTGAAAAAACATGCATTGCGTTCATTACGTATTCTGGCTTACCATTCAGCGTGCTTAATTTATAGCACATGTATGAGATAAACAGGCACTATATTCACTCTTTCAGCAAAGCTGCAGAAGAGGTAAGGAAAAAAAAGTCAGATACCCATAAATGAAGCCGTGCACTGCTCGCATACAGTGATCTTGTAATACCATAACTTTGCACCATCCCTTTAAGTTGCAACTGAGTTTGTCGACACACCAACTAGTAAAACCTAGCTTTTCAGAACTATAATGTATGCAGATGGTACTAACATTTAGGAATCTGCACTTCCGAACCAGTAAACACCAAGGGCCTCATGTATGGGTATTTTTCCATAGGGTAGCGCAGCAGGCCTTGCGTTTGTGCTTCCCAATGGAAAAAGAAAGGGACAGGAATGCCCATTCCTGTCCTTTTCCCCTGCGACAGTGCACAATGTGTTGGCTTGTGCTAATTACAGGCACATTTGTATCGTGGTGCCTGCCTTGTGGGCATGATTATTTCTGTGCAGGAAGGGAAACCTTCATGCATAAAAACAATTACAAGAGGCTTTTTCATTTTACTATTTGTGCTGCAGAATGCAGCACACATAGAATGAGGCAAAACGAGGAGAAATAAAGATATTTCTCCTCGCTGTGCCTCCTTTACCTCTGGGGATGTGTAGGTTTTGGGGCTACCTTTGATGTATGATTTCTTGTAGATCTGGGGCAGTGTCAAAAAGGCATTAACGTTGCTGGGAACACCCACCGCAATATCCATAGAACGCCCCTTTTTATGCACTTTCTGCTTGAAAGAGGCACATATTTACAAGGCCATGAAAAGTAACCCTCGGTGGTGAATTCCGCTCCGCTTGCAGAATTTGCGGAATTTTGGCGGAATTTCCAAAAATTCCGCAATCCGCAGCATAGTGGAATTTTTTTCCTTGTTTGCGCTTTTAAAATGCATGTTTGCTTGCGGGAGCGACTTACCAGAATTCCAGCATTCACCGATGAGTTTTCCTATCCGTACGCATGCTGCACGAGATCCTGCGAGAGTGGATGATCGCGAACACGTCATTTGGATGCACCAACGGACATCAGCGTTCGCTAACAGGAAACACGCATCGCGAGTGGGCGGGACAAGTGAAACAAGATGGCCACGCCAATTGGCGACCGCAATGGGTAAGTTTGCCAGATATTTCCCCCGAGCACGCAAAGAGCCTCCCCGACCAGGTAAAACGCATCACGAACGGGCAGAAAAAGCAATTCCAGGTACTCGCAGAATTCTGCATAGCTCGCAGACATTTTTTACCGTTTCGCAGAACTTTGCGTAATGCGACTACGCATATTCTGCCCGCCCTTAATGATAAGCCATGTAACATGGCTTTACGTGGCCTTATAAATATGCCAGTGGCACATTGCACCATCGGAGCGGCAAAAAATTAAAAGTCCAGCGGCGCAATAGTGCCGGGAGGACCTCATAAATGAGGCCCCATAGTTGCTATTGAGAATAACGACTAATTATGTGTGTGTTCAAGAGCCCAGACTCTTTTAAGGGTATAGGATGATACTGTTATAAAAAGGTAAATATCCAAATCTTCAAATTAGCAAGGGACACGTTTTTTGACTCCTTCTTCAAATCAATAGCTTTGCGTATGTGTTACTGCTGTGCCATTAAACTGCAGCTCATCCATGGATGAGCTGCAGTTTAATATATACATATACATATATATATATATATATATATATATATATATATATATATATATATATATATATATATATATATATATATATATATATATATATTCACTGAATGATTCATGAGTGATGTCACTGACCATGTCATGAGTGATGTAATACGTGACGTCATCAGCAGTGCATTGCACGCGCAAGTTATGGTGAGTCCAACTAACTATAACGTGGGAATTTCAATGGTTTTATGCGAGTAAAACTTCCTGCTAACTATAACTGGTGTGAAACCTATGGTTTTTTTCAGTGAATTTAATAGGTTTTTTTAAATGCTAATTCCTAACTATAACTGGTGTGAAACCTATGTTTTTTTCAGTGAATTTCATAGGTTTTTTAAATGCTAATTCCTAACTATATATAGGGCCTTAAACCTATGAAATGTAATATTTTTTATAATGAATCCTATATTGTATATTTATATAATACTTTTATTTTTTTTATTTATTTATTTTTTATTTATTTTTTTGCCCTGGTGCGCTCCTGGTGCGCGCCCCGGTGTGCGCACTGGAAAGCGCATTTTTTTGGAGTGCCCGGGTCGCGCAAAGGTGAGCGTCCCGTTAGCGCTATTGCCGCGAACGAAAACATCATGACGTATCGCGTAGCCGCGTCCGCGTGATACGCATGGTGTAAACGCACCCGGAAATACTTGAGCGAATACGATCGCGCAACGTAATCATCTGATGCGCTTAAGCGACGCACCCCGTAAGCGCGTCGGGTCATGTGACCTAAAAATAACACTTTTCATTGGTGCAGAACAGTTTTTTTTTCCAAATGATGAAAGACTCCACCTTTTTTCCTTATTCTGACTTTGTCCTTTGACTGAGGAAGACCTGTTTGAACATCTTTGAGAAAAATGTTGTACTTTAAAATGGCTACAGTAGCAGCAGCAGCTGGAGCATCTGCACCACCACCACCACCAAGAGGACCACCACAAGATTACATTGGTGGTCAAGAAGAGGAGGAGGAGGAAGGGAGAAGGTGGCTGCCAGAAGACAATACCCCATACCAGCCAAGGCAGCACATTGTATGTGAGTTTTTACAACACCAGAGGGCAAGAAAAAAGTCAATGCGCCCAAGGTGGCTTGCCTAATCTGTGGCATGGAACTTTCAAGGGGGAACCCTAACAAAAAATATTCTTTCGGTAATAATACCATGATTAGGCACATGCAGCGCAAGCATCCGAACAACTATTTTGCGCAGAGGTGAGAGAACTTGCCAGTAACCCTGCCCAATCTACAACCACCACCTCCAAAAGAAAGCAACCCACTCCATTGGGACCAGAGACAAGGGAGACGATCCCTTGCATATAACCACGGTTTGGGGAATTCAGAATTACATGTATTTTTTGTGGTAAGATCATCTCCTATGGTGAACAGAGCATAAAGCTCATCCTCCTTGCTTGTGACAACCACAATTGCCCCAAAAAACCCGAATTTTTTCCAGTTTTTTTTTTGCTCCAGTTGAGCCATTTTTAATTCCCTGTTTTTTGTTTCTCCCAATAAAAATAACAAAAAAATATAAAATAGTTCATAAAAGCCAAAAAAAGTACAAAATGTTCAAAAAACATTAAAAAAATATAAAACAACGAAAAGAAGAAAAAAAAACAGTTCTTTTTAGAACTACCTCCAAATTATTGAAAAAGGCTGCATTTTTTAAAAACTCTATCATTCTTTTTTCCCATGGAACGCTTCCCGGTACGCTCGGCGGTGCGCGTACCGGGCGCTCCCCCCACTCAAAAAAAAAAAATATGTTTTATTTGCCCCGCGGGCCCCTTTTATAGCTCCCACATCAAACCTAGGGGGTCAGGAGCGGTATACTCTGCCCCTTTATGGTCATTTCCCCCTTTGTTTTTGCCACCTCTTGTTCACGATCCTACCGAGACACAAGATGGCGGCCGTTCCGGACTGTTTGGAATATTTACAGACACCCGAGAGCCAATCAGGTTTCCGCGCGCAAACTCGCGTAGCGCGCTGGTTAGCGCCCTGGTGCGCGAACCGGGGCGCGGATATAGATATATATATTTTTTTAACCTAAATTACTCAAAATTAACTGGAGCACATATCTTGAGACATAGCAAAGGCACATCGTGCTACCAGTCCCTACAATTTTGCCAAGTTTGTTGGAAATCCATTCAGTCGTTCGGGCTAAAAGTGAGGTCGACTGCCCTATGGAAATTAACATAGGGAAAACACGTTTTGGGATCCCCCTTTTATCTCGGCCCCCGCTTGACAAATCCCCCCAAACTTTCAGGGAAGGACCGGGGCGCCGCTAGGCAAATTTGAGGAAATTTTCAGGCAGATTCCTCAACAGGCGCCAAAGTTATTCACAATAGAATGTTGAGATTTTGCATTGAAAATAATCCTAACTATAACTACCTACTGGTGACCGCCAGTAGGTAATATATATGTATATATATATATATATATATATATATATACACATATATATATACACACACATATATATTACCTACTGGCGGTCGCCAGTAGGTATATATAGTTAGGATTTTTTCTCTATGGGATTTTTGAAAATTCTATGTCTAATAACTTTGGCGTTTGTGGACGGAATTGGCTGAAATTTTAAGGAAAATGGAACATTTTGTTTCTGAGCAGCCCCTGACAATTTGGTAGGGTTTCATCAAGGGGGGGCCGAGAAAAAAGGGGGGTCCCAAAACACGTTTTTCCCATGTTAATTTCCATAGGGCGGTTGGCCTCACTTTTAGCTCGAACGGCTGAATGGATTTGCACGAAACTTGGCAAAATTGTAGGGACTGTTAGCCCGATGTGCCTTTGCTAGGTCTCAATATATGTGCTCCAGTGGATTTTGAGTAATTTAGGTTCAAAAAAAGATATATATCTGGGCGGAGCCTAACCACACATCTGATCTGATTGGCTGTCAGCACTTCATCCAAGAAGTGTTGGCAGCCATCTTGGGACCAATATACATGATAGCACCTCATTAAAAAGCATTGTAGTTAATAGAGGGTTTTAGGACTTTAGTTACATTATAAATCATTTGTTGATGGTATCATACTCGTTTTAGGAATTGTGGTGGGTTCTAAGGTGATTTTACCATGTGAAAAAAACTTCTGCTGTGATATCATGAATATTGTTTGAAAGAAAACTAATATCTCATGATTTTCCCACAGTGGTTTGGAAGGGGATCTATAAGCTAAACTGAAAGCATATTTTCTGTAAATTCACATTATCTTTCTCAGTCATGTGAAAATGAAGTCTGACATTCTCAGTAAAACATGTACATCCAACAAGGACAGAGACTGTCAGTTGATTCCTTTGTGTTCTACTGCAGCCTCCTAGAGTGTTCTAAAGAACAACTAGAGCGCTAACAGTCCTACTTATTACAAAGGTATGGCACACCTGAAGCCATCTTGATTGGAATAAAGTGGTAACTCTTAAAACATTTAATTTAAAAAGAAACAACATGAGTGGGTATATTTTTCCATAGAAAGTATGATTACTGCTGCAGAATGAAAAATTAGGGCACATTTTGAGTGACTTCTCAAATCCTTTTCTATTTCATTAAAACATTCTGACATGCAGTCTCCCAAAATGGCCACCAGAGACAAAAGAGCCCAAATGTAGCCCAAATATCACCCAGATGTAGCCCAAGTATAGCCCAATGACAGAATGTCCCAGAGTGTTCTAAAGAACAACTAGAGCGCTAACAGTCCTACTTATTACAAAGGTGTGGCACACCTGAAGCCATCTTGATTGGAATAAAGTGGTAACTCTTAAAACATTTAATTTAAAAAGAAACAACATGAGTGGGTATATTTTGCCATAGAAAGTATGATTACTGCTGCAGAATGAAAAATGAGGGCACATTTTGAGTGACTTCTCAAATCCTTTTCTATTTCATTAAAACATTCTGACATGCAGTCTCCCAAAATGGCCACCAGAGACAAAAGAGCCCAAATGTAGCCCAAATATCACCCAGATGTAGCCCAAGTATAGCCCAATGACAGAATGTCCCAGAGTGTTCTAAAGAACAACTAGAGCGCTAACAGTCCTACTTATTACAAAGGTATAGCACACCTGGAGCCATCGTGATGGGAATAAAGTGGTAACTCTTAAAACATTTAATTTAAAAAGGAACAAAATGAGGGGGTATATTTTGCAATAGAAGGTATTATTAGTGCTGCAGAAAGAAAAATTAGGGCACATTTTGAGTGACTTTTCAAATCCTCTTCTATTTCATTAAAAAATTCTGACATGCAGTCTCCCAAAATGGCCACCAGAGACAAAAGAGCCCAAATGTAGCCCAAATATCACCCAGATGTAGCCCAAGTATAGCCCAATGACAGAATGTCCCAGAGTGTTCTAAAGAACAACTAGAGCGCTAACAGTCCTACTTATTACAAAGGTATGGCACACCTGAAGCCATCTTGATTGGAATAAAGTGGTAACTCTTAAAACATTTAATTTAAAAAGGAACAAAATGAGGGGGTATATTTTGCCATATGAATTATGATTAGTGCTGCAGAAAGAAAAATTAGGGCACATTTTTAGTGACTTCTCAAACCCTCTTCAATTTCATTAAAACATTCTGACATACAGTCTCCCAAGATGGCCACCAGAGACAAAAGAGCCTAAATGTAGCCCAAATATCACCCAGATATACCCCAAGTATAGCCCAATGACAGAATGTCCCAGAGTGTTCTAAAGAACAACTAGAGCGCTAACAGTCTTACTTATGACAAAAGTATGGCACACCATATGGCTGAGATACCCGCCACCCCCTCTCAACACAAATCCCCAAGAATGGGAATACGGAAACGTTTTCTGAACTTTTGGAAGGCGGGAGGGAGTTACCCTCCCGGCCGTATTTATTAAAATATGAAACAAAAGTTAAAACATTAAAATAACAGTTTCATATCATGTACAATTTCATTTCCACATTACGATGTTTTGGCTGACCTTAACATATTTCTAATACAAAGGTTCTCCTAGCCGATACTAACATCCTACAAATACATTCTTAAATTGAAATTGTACATCCTAACGTTAAGGGCCAACGGCAAGGTCGTAACCGGTGTCAGATCCCTAAACCAGAACTACCCCCTCAGTTGTGAGGGGCGGCCGCACAGAGGACTGTACCTCCTGTGCACATACCAATTTCCCTTGTCTTGACGGGGGCCCCAATTAACTCGACGCCATTTTATGGTCGTCCGAGGACTCGTGTGAGGTGTCTAGAAGGTAGCGTAGACCCCCCTCCCCACCCCACACAACTTACCACATCTGCCGTCGCAGATGTCCTGGCCCCGGGAAATTCCCAGGAGGGGCCCGTAGCCCCTCCTATCCAGGGAGGGGCCTTGACCGCCTTCCCTTTCCTTTCGGCGTCCCATCCTTAGAAGGGACCGCCTCCCCATTGAGGGGCCAATGGCCACCTCCCCCCGGGCGCTCCCATCCGTAATGGGTGACGCCCCCCCCATAGGGATCTTCCAATTACTGCTCACCGATCATGACCTTACCGCCCGACCGAAAAAATAAATACTACATTAAACTAAAAGACTAAATACTAAAAGACACAGATGCTCAAAGTATGAACTGTCGAAACATCACTGATCAACACTGGTGCAAAACTTTATTCGATAAAACATACTGTAAAGAATTATCCACTTTATTGCATAATGAATCACGACTTTATTCAACAACCTGTAAGAAAATTGCGTTTACCATCAGAACTTTATTTCAAACCACTTGCTGTCTTCAGGGGCTGGTGGGTGGGTCAAAATTGGCTCTTCGTTCCGTCTCGAGCTCACGTGCAGCGGGGAGGTGCAGCTTCAGAGCACAGGAACAAGAGGATGCTACCTTGGCTTGTCGCTCCTTATATCCTTCTTCAGGGCGGGCGTAAACCCGCCTCCGCCCGCCTCCGGGGGCGTGGCTGGCGGCTTCGGTGTCTAGGACAACCCACTCTAGGGCGGGAAAAAGCGCGCCCCGGCTACGCCGCTTCGGGCATACCAGCCGAGACTCGCCTCCTGCCCAAGATGGCTTCCCGGGGGGATCGGGGTACTCCACCATACGTTCGGGGGGACCGATTGGTCGCCCCTTTCCATATGGCTGAGATACCCGCCACCCCCTCTCAACACAAATCCCCAAGAATGGGAATACGGAAACGTTTTCTGAACTTTTGGAAGGCGGGAGGGAGTTACCCTCCCGGCCGTATTTATTAAAATATGAAACAAAAGTTAAAACATTAAAATAACAGTTTCATATCATGTACAATTTCATTTCCACATTACGATGTTTTGGCTGACCTTAACATATTTCTAATACAAAGGTTCTCCTAGCCGATACTAACATCCTACAAATACATTCTTAAATTGAAATTGTACATCCTAACGTTAAGGGCCAACGGCAAGGTCGTAACCGGTGTCAGATCCCTAAACCAGAACTACCCCCTCAGTTGTGAGGGGCGGCCGCACAGAGGACTGTACCTCCTGTGCACATACCAATTTCCCTTGTCTTGACGGGGGCCCCAATTAACTCGACGCCATTTTATGGTCATCCGAGGACTCGTGTGAGGTGTCTAGAAGGTAGCGTAGACCCCCCTCCCCACCCCACACAACTTACCACATCTGCCGTCGCAGATGTCCTGGCCCCGGGAAATTCCCAGGAGGGGCCCGTAGCCCCTCCTATCCAGGGAGGGGCCTTGACCGCCTTCCCTTTCCTTTCGGCGTCCCATCCTTAGAAGGGACCGCCTCCCCGTTGAGGGGCCAATGGCCACCTCCCCCCGGGCGCTCCCATCCGTAATGGGTGACGCCCCCCCATAGGGATCTTCCAATTACTGCTCACCGATCATGACCTTACCGCCACAGGCCGGATAGTTGACCGGCTATCCGGACCCCCCACAAAAAACTCCTACCTAAAGGTCATGCTGTAAACTCTTTAACCAGGCTACGAGGTCTCCTATGAGTAAAGAATTCCCCACCCGAGACAAATGTACCCCATCCTCTAGATACATACTGTCCCCCCTAATACAACCATGAGGAATCGAATGCAATGAACTTGAACGAAACAGTCTACCCAATTTGTTATTTACCTTCTTCACTGAATGATTTATAGCAGACACAGAATTCGCCCCCCGCCACACCTTTCGTGGAATCATATGGGACCATGCAATCGTGCACCCTGGAACCTTTCTCGCCAACCAACTTACTGTGGATAGTATTGCCTCGAGAAGTAGTCGTCTACCAGTGGTCACCAAATCATTGCCCCCAAGATGCACTATGATTATAGATGGCGGTGACCTTGTCCGCGCTAATAAACCCTCGAGAAAAGGTTGAAACTGATCAATACAGAGCCCGCCCCTTCCGTAGAAGGTCACCCTGTACCTGTATTCCCCAGCCATGTGAATCATGTCACCTGCTTTGAATACGTCCGCGGCACGCCTCACGTATGAGTGGCCCACGACCCACACCACTTTTTCCTCAGCCGGTGATCTTTGACCGCTAGTTCCCAGGTGTCGGGTCGACTGCACAGTCCGCCCCGCCTCGTAAGCTTGCGAAACTGTAAACCAAACAAAAACAAGAAGCGTGAGTACATGATTACAGCTTCACAACATGTGCAACCGCACATACCTTTTGTAACAATTCGAGGACCAACGCCCCAGTTGTTTCACTTTTTCCACACTCAGACCCCTGGCTGTAGCCTCTGTAGCAGCCCCTATCCGGAAGGAATGGGTCCCAAAATCGCCCGGGTTCAAGCCCGCGGATGAAATTGCCATTGCAAGCACCCGCTGGAACTGAAACCTCGTCAGTGGGGTGGCATCAGCGTGTCTCAACAAAGCCCCCCCCATGATGCCGCCCTCTGCGCCAAATATTCCTCAACGCATACGACGGGGCACATGGGAGATCCGGGCATCCGAAGGACTACTACACTGTCCCCGATCGCACCCTGATCGGTCTTGGACCTGGGAAACGAAACAATCATCGTATCCCCCTTAACTAGAACGTGCTCTCGGCACAGTCCCCCCCCCCGTATCCTGCTTGTTCCTCGCCACTAGTTCGCTTACCCGCATAGCTGAGGTTCCGTGACGATTTGAACCCGTGTTTTCAATATTGTCGGAAATACATAATATTGGTATCAGCGAACCGCAAATGATCCATTTAGCATATCCTGGTGTTTTCGCTACGCTACGAGCAAGAGTACTCCTTTTATAAACACATTTCTGATCTACCCATGGCATCCATCTTAGATCATGGCCGCCATTTTGTGTTTCTTGCCCTCACATACGCAATAACCTCTGATCACTTCATTTCGATTAAGGACACGTAGCCTTAGCCGGAGATTCACCTCTTTCATGACACGTACACCTTAAACCAGATCACGCTGTAGCTGCATGACTCGACAAAGGCTGCCTCCTCTGCTCGAGGCCAGTCCTGCTAAACTGGTCTTCGTGTCCATTGTCCTGATCACGATTAGGCGGCCGAAGCCGGTAGCCTTGCCCATTTACAACCCACAAACATCCCTTATCCTGCTTTTCTATCTTCTGCACCTGGCTCTGCTCCTTTCCTTCTGGGCCTTTATTAGGGGGAGGTAACGAAATTTACGATGAGGCGGTCCGGGTCTTGAATGAAAAGTTGACATGAGATTATGATGGAAAAGTGGGAACCCCTCGTTCGTAATGTTTTGACATCAGATATTGTCGACGATTCCTGTGTACACCAAATATTTATTGTTCATGACACAAAGGTTTGGGAATGTACTAACATGTGGAGAATTCGCCTAAAGGCCAAAATTTAGTATATAAGGAGCAACCCTCTTTGTACAATTTGAACAGGCTCCTAGTTACTGCCCATGCGTAGTTTCTGTGACTTCTGTGTCCCTGCAGTAATAAACCTTTGGTCTTTGACGCCACCATCGAGAAGCCCGTGTTTCTGTTCATTTGTGCACCAAGGCAGGTGGAACTCCGGGGTCTTTGGGTGTTGTTCCCTGACACCTCTGGACGGAACCAAAAAGTCCAGAACTCCAATTGGCGCCCAAAGTGGGGCGACGTCATTCGGTACCGGTCCAAAAGCCCGAAGAGTTCGAGAAGCTTCGTGTGAAGATTCCTGAGGGAGGCGCCCCACTTCATCGATCCCGGCATATCGCAAAAGTGGCCCGACGTTCTCTTCCATGAGGGTTCCCGTTCAGGACGGCTGCAGTGGGCCGTTGCCTTGACCGTCGCCCTGTCTTGGACCCGAGGTGCAGTCCTTAGTACAGCGAAACGTGACGGGTTTCTCCTTGGTGACGTCTTCAGTACCTCAGTTAAGTATTTAGTGATAGCTAGCTAGTTACTTTGTGAGGGTTGCTAAAATCCTTGATTGGTTCTTGGTTTGGTTTGGTTTTGTAAGATTATCACTGGTTGTTCTAGTTACGATAATCTATTTGGTTTAGTTTGGGTATCGATACATCAGTTCGTTTTGGTAGGCCTAAGTTCTTGGTTCGAGTGCACATATCTGTTTCGTGTTTTGTTTGTTTTGTGTTCCGGACTGAAAATGGTAAGTCGGAAAAACTGTATGTTGTCCTGTTTTAGTTGCAACAGTGACTCACGATTGGAGGACTCATGTCTGGTTCCTCCGATTGGGACTCCCCTGTATGACTTGTATTGTAAATATGGTGTGGGTCCTATATCTTATAATGAGGTGTGGGTCCGGTACACTAAGAAGGATGGTGTCCTTAGTTGGCCACTACATGGTAGTTTTGAACCCGAAATTCTTGATAATTTAGAAGCGAAATTGTTTAGGAAGAAAGCCCGGCCGGCAATGTTTGATTCTTTCCGTTACTGGCCTAGAACAAGCAACTAAGCAGTTGCAGGCTAACGAGTGTGAGAAAGCCATAGAGGTGGCCATTAGAGAGCACAATTTAGCGATCGACAAGTGCTATCCAGCCTTGCCATCGAAAACAGCTAAGATACTAGAGGACTCTGAAAACGATCCTCTGCTATCTTATTTGTTACGGTCACCTCCACCGTATGCACAAGGTGCTACGGCTCCACCTTTACCGAATGTACAATTGCCGGTTGCTGGACAACCTGGTGTTCCTGCTCCTGTCCCTCAGAATCAAGCTCCCGTACCTCCTATGGTCAATGTAAATGTTCCTACGGCTCCTCCTCCTCCTCCTGGATTGCCAGCTTCTATACCTGTATCTGTCTCGCTTACACCTACTGTTCCACAAACTATCTTCCTTGATACTTCTACTGTTCCGCTATCTGTTCCTACCTCTAGTGTGTTTTCTGCATCTGCGAGTGTGTTGACTCCACTTTCTGTTCGTCGGAGAATCACTGATTCTGTATCTAATATGCTGTCTCCTTTCTATAAAACTTTAATCAAGACTCCTACTTCTGACTCTGTTCAGAGACGTAGTCAGCTTCCGAGTACTGAGGAACGGGGAATTTTAGATTCCACGGCTCTCAGATGGATTTCGAAGAGTAGGAGATATAGTACGAGAGATGTGCTAGATACGTTTATGCAGTGGAAAGAACCAACACAACGGTACGTCTTTGACGAGATGTGCTCGTTGTTACGTGAAGAAATAGAAGAAGACGATGTTGAATCTAATTTAGAAGATTTAATTAAGGTTCAGAAAGAGTTTGCTGCTGGAATGATAGTGGGTGATAATATAGAAGAAGCGATGGAACTGATTTTAAGTTATAGGAATGATCCATCACTTCGTTCACCAAGAGATTTGGAGAAAAGCAAGACGAAGCTAAGTCGCCAATATCCAATGAGGGAGGTTCCTCCAATTTGGCGCGAAGCTGTGCAAGCTGATCATAATAATGGTATTGTGGCCGCTCCAGCCCAATTCCAAAGGGTGTGGATACACATTCCGTGGAAGCGAGCTGAAGTGCTAGCAGTGAAGCAGGCCTTGCCAGATCCGCGTAAGAATCCTGCTGGATACTATAAGGAATTAACACAGACAGTTGAGGCTTGTATAATGAACTTAGCAGACATCGATATGTTATTTGGCAACGTAGTTCCGCAACCAGTGTGGGCTAAAATTCGTAGAGAGGATCATCAAGTTGCCTTAGGTGGTGACTGGGCAGCTATCACTGCAGCGGATGGTCAGCAAGTAGGTGGTGCAAAACCAGAACCCCTAATTGCTAATCTTCCAGGTAGAATAATTGATTTAATGAAGACTCTGATGCCCGCATTGCGTGTTAATTGGGACAAGTTATCAGCATGCAGGCAGAAGAAAGACGAAAGTGTCTCCGACTTCTTTACGAGGTTCGAAGAGACTTTTGTAGATCATAGTGGTCAGGACATGAGCACAGAAGGAGGGCAAAGACTGTTTGTCGATAAATTTGTGCATAATTTGTTACCTGAATTATGCAATAAATTAAAAGATTCAGAGAGTGCGTGGGCTGTGTCCACAACTGCGCAAATACTTGCGACTGCTTAGTACTACGAAAACAGGGATAAAGAGGAAAAGGAGAAATCAGAAAAGAAAACGAAAGACTTAAAAACTAAAGTTCTTTTACAGCAGGCGTATCCGCCTCGCACGAATCAGACTAATATGCAACAGGGTTCGTATCAAAGAACAGATTATAGTACATCAAGACCTCAATATCAGTGGAACCAATGTGCGTACTGTAAGAAAGAGGGTCACTACAAGAATGAATGTCCGATCTTAGCGCAAAATAATGCAGCAGCAGCTCAGAGAGGTCGTGGTGGTTTTGTGCAAAATTCTAGAGGTCGAGGGCGAGGTGCTATGCCTCCACAAAAGAATGATCGTCCTTCCAATCACTTTGATCAACGAAATGGACAGTCTGCCCAGCAAAATAGATCTCAACAATATCTTGTTGAAGATTATTGTGAAGTGGATGAGGGATTTCAGCAAATTGGGTACTAGGACAGCCATGGACAGAGAGAGGGAGTAGTATCAGTTCCAGTGGATCAGAGTGGGCCTTATGTCGCAGTAGCAACATCAGGTGTAATCGAACCGTTTCTGTTGGATACTGGTGCCGCAAAAAGTTCTATCATTCATGCGAAACTCCCTGGCGCACCTTTGTCCGGCTCAACAAATGTTTCTGTAGGTTTTTCAGGTGCCCCTGTTTACAACCCGATATCTGGTCCTTTGTCTATTTCTGTTGGACCATGTCACTTGAAAGCACCTCTGATTTTGACAACAGGTTGTAATGAAAATCTGCTTGGTTTAGATTTGTTAAAACGACTATATGCGACATTGTACTGTTCTCCGGAAGGAGTACAGCTTACGTTGGGTAAAAATATCACTTCTCCGATGTACTTGTCAATGGATGCACTCCCGCCAGAGCTACGCTCACTCCCTGATTCTCTTTGGGCGACTGGTCCTAATGATGTAGGCCTTTTAGAAATACCACCGTATGTAGTAACTTTAAAAGCGAATGTAAAATTTCCAAGAATTCCTCAATATAAAATATCTAGAGAAGGTGAACGTGCACTTTTATTGATTGTGCAAGATTTGATTAAGAAAGGTGTGATTGAAGAAACGAGAGGAAATGTCTGTAACAGTCCTGTACTACCGATTTTGAAACGAACTGATCCTACAAAGCCTCCAGTGTATAGGTTTGTTATCGACCTTAGAGAGGTTAATAAAATTGTGGTCCCGCAGTTTCCTGTAGTGCCAGACATTACTGCCTTGTTAACACTGATTCCTGCTACAGCTACTTGGTTCTCAGTCATCGACTTGAAGAATGCCTTTTTCAGCATTCCGATAGCCGAGGAAAGCAGAGATATTTTCGGCTTCTGTCTAGGAGGTCGCAGTTTCAGATTTAAACGCGCTCCACAAGGCTATTGTGAGAGCCCATCTATTTACAGTCAAGCATTAAAAAGCCAGTTAGATTCCTTTGTCCTTCCTCCAGGTTCCGCTCTAGTACAGTATGTAGACGATCTTTTAGTGGCTGCTGATGATAAGGAAACTTGCAAAGCAGCTACGATCTCGTTATTGCATCATTTGTCTAATTTGAATCACAAGGTGTCACCTTCGAAAATGCAATACTGCTGCCAAGAAGTGACCTACCTAGGTCATCTCTTGTCAAAGGAGGGAAGGAAGTTGACCCCAGAGAGAATAAAAGCAATTACGCAGATGAGTGTTCCACGCACACAGAGAGAAGTACGTGCTTTTCTAGGTATTACCTCTTACTGTAGGCAGTGGATCCCAAATTTTTCTCTTTTAGCAAAACCGTTGGTAGCTTTGACTGGGAAAAATGTTCCGAGTCCGGTGCCATGGTCTGATGAATGTCAGGAGAGTTTTTCTGAATTACGAAATGCACTTTGTTCAGCTCCTGTATTGGGTACACCCGATTACAGCAAGCCATTCACGCTCTATGTTCACGAGAGAGAAGGTTGCGCGTTGAGTGTTTTGACACAGAAGTTTGGTGACAAACAACGCCCTTGTGCGTATTTTTCATCAACATTAGATCCGGTAGCTAGAGCGTTGCCTAGTTGTTTGAGAGCTACAGCGGCAGCTGCGGCTTCCATTCGACAATCTGCTGGTTTGGTAATGAACAACATGCTAGTAGTCATGGTTCCTCATGCAGTGGATACACTCATGAATCGAACGAAGACACAACACCTTACCAGTGCGAGACTATCTGGTTACGAGCTGACATTACTAGCGAGTCATATTCAGATCAAAAGATGTAATGTATTGAATCCAGCAACGCTGTTGCCGACTGATCAAGAGTCGAGTGATTCCGAGCCACATGATTGTTGTTTTAAAACGGAGGAGGAGACAAAAGGACGCATCGACTTAAAGGATACTCCGTTATCCGATCCAGATGGTACGCTGTATGTGGACGGGTCATGTTTTAAATTGGAGAATGGTGATGTGACTGCTGCTTACGCAGTAACGACTTTGAAGACGATTGTGGAGACTGCAAGAGTGAGTCAGAATTCTGCCCAAGCTGCAGAATTAATAGCTCTAACAAGAGCGTGTGTTTTAGCTAAGGGAAAGAGAGTGAATGTCTTTACAGATAGTCAGTACGCATTTGGCGTGGCGCATAGTTTTGGCCGTTTGTGGAGAGAAAGAGGTTTCATTACGTCCCATGGGACTAAGATCCAACATGGTCAGCTAGTTAACGACTTGTTGGAATCTCTAACCTTGCCGACTGAAATTGCGATTGTAAAATGCTTTGTGCTTTTTCCAGGTGGATCGAAGCATATCCACTAAAGGACAATACTGCCCTATCAACTGCCAAGATTCTTCTCAAAGAATATTTCCCTAGATATGGAATGCCACGGATTGTATGGTCAGATAACGGAAGTGAGTTTATAGGGAAAGTTATGCAGAGTGTGTGTGCCGGTCTAGGGCTGAAACAAAAATTCCACAGTGCGAACCATCCCCAGTCTGCTGGTTTAGTGGAGGGTTATAATGGCACCCTCAAGCTGAAACTAGCTAAAATACAAGCACCCACAGGTTTGGCCTGGCCAGACGCACTTCCTTTGGCTTTATTATCAACGAGAGCAACTGTACATTCTAGAGTGGGGCTTAGCCCCTACGAAATAGTTTTTGGCCGCCCGGCAAATATTTGGGGTGTGCCAAGGCCTAAAAAGTTTTGTTCTCTAGAATATCCTATGTTGATAGACTACCTTTACGACTTGACTGCTAAATTGAGTCTTATTCACCAACAGGTTTTCGATGCTTTACCAAAGCCTCCGGAGAGTCCAGGGCATCAGCTGAAACCAGGCGAGTTTGTCGTTATCAGAAATTTCGCGAGGACGAAGAACCTTCAGCCGAGATTTGTCGGCCCCTTCCAAATCCTACTTGCAACAAGAACAGCGGTTCGTGTGGCTGGACGCAAGCACTGGGTGCATGCATCCCATGTAAAGCGTGTGCCTTTGCCACTTCCTTACGACGACTGGGTGAAGAAGGGAATTGGTTCCTCCGAATTTGAAAGCACGCCAGAATTCATCCCTTTCAGCGATGCCAAATTGATCACTGACACTCCAAGCTCTGACTCTCCTCCAGAAAAGACTCTTTTGAACACTGAACATTTGTCCCCTGCATCAGAAAAAACTCTGTCATCTGCGAACCTGAACACTGCAACAGCTACCAGTGAAACGTTATTTGCTGATCAGACAGTACCTGCGAAGCAGAGATATAACTTACGAAACCGTAAAATGGACAAATAAAGCAGGCAACTGCCCATTGCGATATTTTGAAATTTTTGAACTTTTGCCTTCAGCCAGGAAGTTTGCTATTGTTTTTTTTGTTTTTAAAATTGCCTTGCCGTCTGGGTAGCCGTAGGGTCGTGGCTGTGTGCCTAGTTGAATCTGCAGGGGTCTGACACAAGGTCGATCTTTCTGTTGGTTCTGGGAACTCCCAGGGCTGATAGAGGCATTTTCATCTACGTACACATCATCAGTGGTCGCGAGCGGATTGTAGAAGATGGAGCTTCCTGCGCTGCAACGAGAAAATGTGATTTATGTTCGCAGAAACAGACTTTATAGAATTCTTCATAGCAAATGCTTTTTGATGCAATGTGCCATTACATTCTTGATTATTTTGATAACGTTGGTGGGTGGAATCGTCTTCAGTATAAATTTGATTTTTGTGCCAGTTACTACAGTACCTCCCCTTGATCCTGCTACTTCTACTGTTTCTTCTATACACTCTTTTCATTCGTTTCCCGAACATGAGCAAGCCCGACGCTCAGAGTTCATTAACAACACTTTTGTACAGCTCTTGCATCAACACCAACTGGTAGTTAACACTACAGACTGCTGGGTGTGTGGCTTGATACCCCACACTATGGATAAAGGTATTCCTTATCTGGTTTTGCCTTTCAGCTACAATGGATCATTTCGGGCCCTTCAAACCATCTTTGCTTATGCCCTTGAGACCTATCCTCCACGTCCACCACGTTCCACTAAATATAACTCTGCCAACAAAGCTTTAGTCCAGGGAATTATTGACATGATCAAGGACGTCAATAATACTCCATCATACCCTAGAGACGAATTACGAGTGTATTTAAGTTGGAATACTTCAGAGTATCGCCTTAGTTTAGGAGAAAGCAAGCGTAAAAGCTCAACTCCAATCTGGGTCGTACCTCACCGAGGTCAGGTCTGTTTGCAAGGGAATGGGAGAAATCCGAGAGCTCAGCTAGGGAGGAGTGAGTGCGTAGAGACTTATGTGTTTCCGGCTAACTCTTCCCCTGCCTTTCTTACTGCTAGGGGTACCTACTTCATCTGTCGAGATAGAGCTTATACATGGTTGCCTGCCGACTTTTCAGGATCATGCTATATTGCTCGATTGTTGCCTCCGACATACACTGCTTCATCTGATTACCACAGAACCAGAGTAGCGAGAGGTGTCTTCAGCAAGGAAGATACTGCTGGTCAGGAAGCTGGAGACTTCTTCAAGGGCTTCCTTCCGTTCTGGGGGCCTATGGCCAATAGTAGAAACATACGTCAGCTAACACGGGTAGTTGAATCTACTATTACCGAAACTGCTGGTGCCCTTAGCAATTTGACAGCTGAGCTTCAGGCGGATAGACTCATGACGTTGCAGAACCGTATGGTTCTAGACGTTATACTTGCAGATCGAGGTGGGGTATGCAGAATGATCCAATCGAGCTGCTGTGTCTTTATCCCTAATAATGCTCCAACAGTCTATGAGGCGATCTCTAAGCTACACAAGATTTCCGACTCTATTCATGTAGACGAGGGAAACTGGTCCTTCGTGGAGTGGTTTTGGACTCTGATCTCAGCGTGGGGATGGAAGGTTCTAATGGTCATTGGTGTCATCTTAGTATTCCTGTTCTCATGTTGCCTGATTATCCAGTGTGGTCCTGCTCTGTGTAGTCTTTGTGCTGCAACTTGTCTTAGAAAACCACCTGCGTTTGGAGAAAAGGCACGAGAAAGGATGATGATACAACAGCATGTCACTGACCTGATGAGCATAGAATTAGACTCTGACATAGACTGAGTAATTGCCTATGTAAGGGCAAAAGGAGGGTCTGAGGTTCCGTGACGATTTGAACCCGTGTTTTCAATATTGTCGGAAATACATAATATTGGTATCAGCGAACCGCAAATGATCCATTTAGCATATCCTGGTGTTTTCGCTACGCTACGAGCAAGAGTACTCCTTTTATAAACACATTTCTGATCTACCCACGGCATCCATCTTAGATCATGGCCGCCATTTTGTGTTTCTTGCCCTCACATACGCAATAACCTCTGATCACTTCATTTCGATTAAGGACACGTAGCCTTAGCCGGAGATTCACCTCTTT
This sequence comes from Lissotriton vulgaris, assembly GCF_964263255.1. NCBI lineage: Eukaryota > Metazoa > Chordata > Amphibia > Caudata > Salamandridae > Lissotriton > Lissotriton vulgaris. Next base: position 502,102,503 of record NC_141687.1, on the reverse strand, counting down.
CATGACACGTACACCTTAAACCAGATCACGCTGTAGCTGCATGACTCGACAAAGGCTGCCTCCTCTGCTCGAGGCCAGTCCTGCTAAACTGGTCTTCGTGTCCATTGTCCTGATCACGATTAGGCGGCCGAAGCCGGTAGCCTTGCCCATTTACAACCCACAAACATCCCTTATCCTGCTTTTCTATCTTCTGCACCTGGCTCTGCTCCTTTCCTTCTGGGCCTTTATTAGGGGGAGGTAACGAAATTTACGATGAGGCGGTCCGGGTCTTGAATGAAAAGTTGACATGAGATTATGATGGAAAAGTGGGAACCCCTCGTTCGTAATGTTTTGACATCAGATATTGTCGACGATTCCTGTGTACACCAAATATTTATTGTTCATGACACAAAGGTTTGGGAATGTACTAACATGTGGAGAATTCGCCTAAAGGCCAAAATTTAGTATATAAGGAGCAACCCTCTTTGTACAATTTGAACAGGCTCCTAGTTACTGCCCATGCGTAGTTTCTGTGACTTCTGTGTCCCTGCAGTAATAAACCTTTGGTCTTTGACGCCACCATCGAGAAGCCCGTGTTTCTGTTCATTTGTGCACCAAGGCAGGTGGAACTCCGGGGTCTTTGGGTGTTGTTCCCTGACACCTCTGGACGGAACCAAAAAGTCCAGAACTCCATAGCCCCATGGAATGCTAATGCAAAAGCGGCCCGGAATAACACTGTTTCAGACTGAGATGAACAAGTCGCAGGGAGAACGGAAAATAACAGAGCCAACCTCTCCAGACCTATCGGGTGCCTTTCATCTACTTTGCGACCCTCAAGGCGTTGCCACCCACGCAGGGCTTTCTGTACTATGAAAGATGCAGTAGGGTCCTGGATCCCATGAGCCCGCGCCATGAAGGAAATGGCGGCCCGATGCCTCTGGGCCGTGGCTACCGATTTGCCTGCCTGATGTAAAGACAGCAAAAATTTTACGACAGACTCTTCCTGGCCCCAAAGCTCCCCCCTAGCCGAACCCAAAAAGGACAAATAGGAACGGAACGCCCCTTCATATGCCTTCCTTGTCCTGGGTGCTAAACTCTCTCCCACGAGGTTTTGTAATTCGGGGCACCGAGAGACCAGAGAGCTTCGGGAAATGGTGCAGCCACCGGGTCCGCTGCGGGCAGAAAACCCCAGAAGGCCTGCATACGGAAACGAGAAAGCGCATCAGCGGCCTGATTAAGTACTCCGGGCACATGCCTTGCCCTAAAGAGCACGTTCAATTGCATACATAGTAACACGATTTCCTTGAGCAATCTCAGAATCCATTTGCATCGTGCTGCCTGACTATTGATACACTCGACCACGGTCATGTTATCAGACCAGAAAACCACAGAGTGATCCCGGAACCCCTCAGGCCATGTTTTTAGGGCCACCAGAATGGGGAACAGTTCAAGAAAAGCAATGTTACTCGTCAGCCCACACTCGTGCCACCATGACGGCCACTTTTGAGCCGACCAGTGATTACCGAATATGGCGCCAAAGCCTATACTCCCCGCCGAATCCGTCCACAGCCCCAACTCCTCGGAGGACACCGCCGGCTTGTTCCAGAGAATCCGACCATTGAAATCCGCCAGGAATGCCAACCAAATGCGCATGTCCTGGCGAATCTCTGCCGAGAGCCTCGTGCGGTGGTGTCCCTCTTTAAGACCGACCATGGCTTGTGCAATCGAGCGGGAAAAAGGGCGGGCCATTGGCATAACTCTAAGGGCAAAATTCAACTGCCCCACAGTTTGCTGCAATTGATGCAAGATTACCTTGGTCTCCCGAATACATGTTTCAAGCGAGGCCCTGAATTTCATTACCTTTTCTTCGGGCAACCGGAAGCAACCCTCTTCGGAATCGAGCTCTATTCCAAGAAACTCGAGCGAAGTAGATGGCCCCACAGTCTTACCTGGCGCCAATGGCACACCGAAATGATTCATCAGACTACAAAATTCTTTTAAGGCCTGTGCACATTCCGGATCCCCGGCCGCCCCCAGGAACAGAAAATCGTCAAGATAATGCATAACATGCTGAAACCCCGTCATTCTTGTGAAAACCCATTGCAGAAAACAACTGAATTTCTCAAAATAAGCACAAGATATGGAGCATCCTATCGGCATACATTTATCCATGTAATAGCGACCCTGAAACATAAAACCCAGGAGACGCTGATCGTCTGGGTGTACCGGGAGCAACCGGAACGCTGACTCGATGTCTGATTTGGCCATCAGCGCTCCGGGCCCCAGGCGATTCAACATGGCGACGGCCTCATCAAAAGATGCGTACCGCACCGAACACACCTCCGGGTCTATCGCATCATTCACCGAAAGACCTCTCGGGGCTGACAAGTTATGTATTAATCTAAACTCACCCGGGTCCTTCTTGGGGACCACTCCCAAGGGGGAACAAACAAAGTTAGTAACTGGTGGCATGTCGAAAGGTCCGGCAACCCGACCCCGGGCCACCTCTTTCCCAATTTTTGCATGTACCACCACCGTATTCTGCAGGACCGACAGTTGGTTCCTACAGTGGATTATCATCATTACTAATTTTTTAAACGGAGAAGTTGCCGAACAAAAGCACTCAAGGTAATAATACAGATACGAATAAAATAAAGGCGAACCCATAAACCCTTTTTTTAAAAAAAACAGTAAGATTTGGGTTGACCTTACTAAATAATACATTCTCCAAACCCTAGATCGGAGCACAGAAAGTTTGATGACTTCACAAACTATAAGGAGCTACAATCTGGGTAGACCCCTACGAGCAACAGAACCATTGTGGTCAGTGCTCATTATGAACTTATTGGTATGAAAGATGTGTGTATGGTTATGTATGGGACTAAAAGATGTGGACAACACAAACCAGAAGGCTACATTTGAGGGTTGTTGCAATAGTAAAAACAATAGACTAAAGTGTAACATATAGGGTTTTTTTAAAAAAAATTTTTTTAAACTTTGTGATGTGAGAAAAAGTGATATTGTCAAGTGGTTCTATATATATAAAAATGGTAGAGAAAATGTACAAACCATGGTTGAGTATGTCTTTATGGTTTTTATCAGTAACCTGTCGTAAAGAACTAGTGGTTCAGTTTCAATATATCTTTTGAAGGATTTTGTTAAAACAACAGAAAAAATAAATGGGGTTAAGTCCATAGCAAAGTACAGCAATATGATTTACTTGTAATTCTTAATACACTACATGTCAGTATAATAGTTGCATTGTATTATATATTTTTGTGCATTAGGACTAACTGGTTCACGTTTGTGGAGAATAAAAATATAAACTGGTCCTGAGGAAGGAAGCCGTTATCAAGTTGAAGCTTCCGAAACGCGTCGACGCTATAATTTAAATTCATATTCGGCGTTGCCAACAATAAATCTGGTCCAAAGGAACAATATTCCTTCCATTGTTGCCAAACTTGATGTCCGAAATGAAATGAAAAAGATAGATAACAGTGTCTTTCCAAAATTTCTCCACGTCCACGTTAGGTGGCTCAGATTGTGTTTTAACATTGTGTATAGGTTTGGGGTTTTTTTGTTACATATGTTTTTAATTGATAATCTTGTCGATAAATTTTGTAACCAATTATTTTTAATAAATTGCAACTTTTTTATAACTTGTTGTATATGTTCCTTCTTGGTAAGTGTTTTAGTTCCACAAAAATGAATGTTGTGATTTATGGTTGCGAGTTTGAATCCTGATCTAGTAACAGGTTATAATACTTCCCAGCGGGAAAACTTTTTGTTTTACTTAACGGTTCCTACAATGTGCCTTACCCTGAAAATTCCCCACTGGGATGCGGAAACCATACGAAAACCCGTCTCGCAACACCCCAGCGGAGACGTGATCCGGGTATTCATTGAGCCAAGGAATCATTGCCATGGTATCCACCGGGGTAGGTAAAGGCGCCCCTCGGACTATTTCAGACCTGTTTGGCGCTTCCCCTACCACCGTTATCACCCGTTTTGGCTCTGCACATGGACTCAGGATGAGAGGACTGCCCACTCCCCCCACAGTCGTGTCTAAACTTGCATGACCCCTGGGGCCTTGTACATTTCCCCCTGTTAAAATTCCAGCAAATCCCTTTTTTGCCTGTGTTGCCACTCGACCTTGAGTGATGCTCATTACTTGCACCCGCCCGAAAGGGCACCCCAGATGAATGGCGGGAAAACTCACCCCCGTTCCCCCCCGACAATGGTGCCTTTAACATGCCTGATTTCTCCATCTTTTGCCAGGAAATGGAGTCGTAACAATCCCACGTCAGAGATGTGTCGTACTCCTTGGCCTTCCGAAAGACATTATCATAACAAAACCACTGATTGCCGTCATATGACTGAGAGTACTCCATAATACGTGTCTGGTACACGGGCAACTCGGCCAACAGTTCAGGCCTTCGTTCCCCCATAATTGAAGTGAATATGCCAAACGCTCTGCCCCAGTTACCTATGTTCTCATCGACCTTAAAGGCGGCCATCTTGGCGCGCCAAACACTCGGATGCAGAAACTCTTTTTGACCCTTCACATGCTCGATCTCGTAATGATCAGTTAGCAAAGAAAACATGTTTACATACTTATCAGCCCAAATCTTTTCCTTGACTTCAATCGGAATATGCTGGGCCACTTTCTCCCTTCGTGAGGGTACAGACCCCTCCCCCGCAATCGGCAGTGGCCGCTTACCTAAATTAGAAGCTGTAGCCGTAGTCGCTGCCGAACTCGTGCCCGCTGCGGTTTCACCCACTGGAGCCTGTGGGGGAACAGAAGAACATGGTGCCTTTGCAGCCTCTCTTGATTGCCGCAACTGCTTCATTACTGCCCTGGCTTCATCTGCCGTGGTGCCCTCACTATCTTTCCCCAACCATGCTGCCAACTGTGCAGCCAACTCGGGAGGCATATCCTCCCCGTTCACAGGGGTGACTACGACGGGAATTGGTTGCCCCTCCTTTGGAACCGGGATCGGCTCCTCAATCGTTGTATTGGGAAGCGCCGGCGGCGCCTCGGGAACCCGGGGCCTCTCCCCCAGTTGCTCCCCTCTTGGACCTCTTGCCTCTCCCGTTGGGGACTACTCCCGGCAATGCTGGTCCGGCGACTCGCTTAGGGCCCCCTACACCGTTCATTGCCGCCATCTGCTTCTTCATCACGGCCATGTCTTTTACGAGCATGCGGAGCATCTGATCGGTACCGACCCGCTTTCCGGCCTTCTTGCCCGGCATCCTCCAACGATGATGTCTGAAAGAACAAAGACAAAATTACAACGCTCAAAATTGGCTCTTCGTTCCGTCTCGAGCTCACGTGCAGCGGGGAGGTGCAGCTTCAGAGCACAGGAACAAGAGGATGCTACCTTGGCTTGTCGCTCCTTATATCCTTCTTCAGGGCGGGCGTAAACCCGCCTCCGCCCGCCTCCGGGGGCGTGGCTGGCGGCTTCGGTGTCTAGGACAACCCACTCTAGGGCGGGAAAAAGCGCGCCCCGGCTACGCCGCTTCGGGCATACCAGCCGAGACTCGCCTCCCGCCCAAGATGGCTTCCCGGGGGGATCGGGGTACTCCACCATACGTTCGGGGGGACCGATTGGTCGCCCCTTTCCAGAAGCCATCTTGATTAGAATGAAGTGGTAAGTCTGAAAACACTCAATTTGAAAAGGAACAACATGAGGGGGTTAATTTTGCCATAGAAAGTATGATTAGTGCTTCAGAAAGAAAAATTAGGGATCATTTTGAGTGACTTCTCAAATCCTCTTCTATTTCATTAAAACAATTCTGACATGCAGACTGAAACATGCACTTTAAATACCAGCAGCAGACGTCCCTGGTGAGCAGTAGCTTTACTACAGTGATCTAATGTGCAACTAGAGTGCTAACATTCAGAATTTATGGCAAATGTGTGACACATCTGAATGCCTTCTTGATGGAACCAAAGTAAACAAGCATTGAAAATGCAATAGATCTCGCCCTCGTTTAAGTTAAAGCCATTCTGTTTGTAATGAGCCACAGACCTGTATGCTTAGCCACAGACCTGTACGTTATCGTGCACACTCCAAAATGATCATGGAAATGATGCAATTTTGTTTGAACAATAAAAAAATTTCCTTCAACGGCGCCCCCTATAGGCAAATCTCCGTACTGCTATGGGGTCTTCTTTTGCCCCAAGTTTTGCGAATTTGTTCATGGGGTTTTGGGAACAGGAAATCCGTAGCAGTGCCACCTTAGCAGGGGACTTTGAGAAGGTCATCATGTGGCTTCGCTACATCGATGACCTTTTCATCATATGGAAGGGAACCAAAACAGATGCAGAAAACTTTATCACCAAGTTGAACTGCAATAAGTATAACATCCTCCTTTCAGGTAACATCAGCAATGTCCAAACCGAATTTCTGGATGTACAATTAGAAATAAAAGACCAAAAGATCTGTACCTCCTTGTACCGCAAGGCGACAGCTGGCAACAGCGTTCTCCACGCCCACAGCAGCCACCCCGAGGCACTCAAATGGAGCATCCCCTATGGGGAGCTGCTGAGGGCAAAGAGAAATTGTAATACAACAGAGGCATACCTGAAAGAGCAAGACAACATAGTGAACAGATTCGAGAACAGAGGGTATCCTAGTTGGGTTCTCAAAAAAGCCAAAGCAAGAGCGAATGACATTGAGAGATCGAAGACCCTTGAGCAACAACCTATCACAGACAGCAGTGAGAATGAGGAGTCCACTAGACTCATACTCACTTTTAACTCTGAAACAGACAGCATCAGAAAGATTCTCTCTAAAAACTGGGGGATTCTCCAAACCGATTCTGTATTAGGCAAAAGTATATCAGATCGGCCTCTTATCACTTATAAGAGAAACAGAAACTTAAGAGACTTAGTGGTCAGGAACGATATCACATTATACCCCAAGATCTCTGAACATGGGCTTAAAGGCTTTTACCCCTGTGGCCATTGCAAGGCCTGTAAATACAGCAAGTACAGGGGCTCTGTTGAATATGGTGGCATAACTAAAAAACTGACCCAGTTCCTCACCTGTAGCACCACCTTTGTGATCTACGCAATCGAATGTACCTGTAAACTATGGTACATTGGCAGTACTAGTTGTGCTGCCAAAAAGCGGATACTTGAACATCAGAGGGCCATTGTCAATCATGATCCCAAACATCCTGTAGCACGTCATTACGACGAACGACATTTTTCCAAAATTGCAGAATTCAATTTCTTCATATTGGAACATGTTCCTAGAAATCCTAGGGGTGGTGACAGGTTATTGAGCCTCAGACAAAGGGAATCGAGACTCATAATAGAGTTTCAGACCAAATTCCCGGGAGGGCTTAACATGGACGAGGAATTGGCCAGTCATCTAAGGGAGTAACCACCTGTTCCGTCACCTGTCTCTATGAGTCATTGCTGTTTGAACATATTTTGATTATAGGTGCTTTACTGTCTTCAAATTGCTAATCAAATGTGATACCATGACTCTTCTTCTGCCTTATGTCTTCAGACATAGTACATTATTTTACAGTGGATTTTATATTTATTTCATTTATGTTTTTTTGTTCCACAGGAGGAAAGGTTGGGCCTATCATTGTATTCACCAGCACAGACTCAATCACCCTTTGTACTCCAGGAATCACTGTTTTTTTCACTATGGGACTCACGATTTGTTGATATATTTCTCTCCGGATAGTCAGCGCCTATTGCCACAATTTTTTCCATCATGCATAAGTAAGAATTTCAGTTCATTTACTGGCAACACTTTACTACAGACATTGATCTTTGGCCCGTTGAATCCAATATTCAGCCACTAGGACGAGACACAATGAATTCAATCTCTTTGGTCAATAGGGGAATCATGTTAATATTTGTCTTAACCCACATTGTGTATTTTACTGTGAGTAGTTGGGTTCTTACCAGATTTCATTTTTTCACCATTTCTGACTGTATCATATCAATTTGTATTTTACTGTGATTGTCTAAGATTACACCCCTGTCCCGTCTTTATGGCCATAACTGAGCACATTGTGGGCATCAATTTGTCGATCGTATATTATGTTGCTGTTGGGGATACAGTCTTTTACCCATCCGATGGATCCCAGTTGATCCATAGTATTAATTTTCTTATACCCCTGATTCTGGATTAAATTTAGAATGATATTCATGTCCACTCTCAGTAATACAGTGGGAAGTGCCGAAAGGGGATACACGGACCGGCCATGCCTTATTTATCCACAAACACATGAAATTGTTTATACATCATGTATTATACATTGATTGTGCTGCATAGTGATTTACTTCTGTACATACGATGCCTGTATAGAGTATAACGATGTTGACTGTACCATTCCAACATGTCTGCCAAGCTGCTTACTCTGTTTTGGATTAGTCCTATGCTTATGTTGTTGGTCTCATTGATCACGCTGAAACTTTTGTTCAAATACCGGAGTCACTTGTGTTGTGGTTACACGTGAACAAGGCTTCTATGCTGAAACGCGTTGTGTAAAAACTGCTTATATTACACTCTGGATTCGGTTGTCTGATTACCTGAGAGCGCAACGTTAACTTGGTTTCCTGTGAATATATATATATATATAATGAATTCTGCCCACGTGGGCCAGACCGTCTTTGACTGCCATATCATAATTTTGAATGTTGAGCCATCAATCACAACCAAGCATGAGTATGAAGTCCACCTTTTATTTCTACTGCATTCTGGGGCATGTAGACCAGACACATTTGATAACCCACAAACTGATCGGTCTTTGAAGCAAAAAGTTCTTAAAAAGAAGGGACCAATGAACTCCGTTAACAGCCGATCACCAGGCATCCTCCCGCCCACCCGTACCGTGGTCCTGCCAAGTGTAACATGAGCAGTTCTGCAAGGGACCCGCAGTGGTGCCATGCAGTGACCGGCTTGAGCCAAACATTTATAAAAAGAAGGATTTACCCATGCGGCCGGCACTCACATATTATATATATATATAGAATACAAGCTCCTCTGCAGATCTCACAGCGCTACTTACACAGCGCACACCGACAAACGAGGGAGACGGACCACAGGAATCAGCAAAAGGTAGTTTATTTACAGCAACACCACAGAGAACAGCTACGCGTTTCGGGCTACACGCCCTTGTTCACGCTGTAACATTGCCACAAAAGAAAGGCTATTTTATATTTACTTAATTATGTTGACACCCCCTTCTAGTGACATCACAAATCATGTGATGTAAAATAAAAAGTGAAGAAAAACTTTTGCTTGTGATTTGAGCAGCAAGAAATTTGGCATCAATGTAGCTATAACGTATAACAGGATAAATCCCAATATAGCAACATATGAAACAAAATTGACAAAACATTATGACATACATTTTTTAAAATAAATGTAAAAAACAACATCTAACTATTATTACATATGTAAATCAGGTTTGATGAATAATAACTGTATAAATACAATTTTATAGCTGTACCTTAAGACTTTAAAGCTAGGAGGGTCTTATATACATATCTTACATGTCAGGAATTAGTCAACAGTTATAATCTTCATGTGCAAAAATACAAGCAAGCAGCAATAAAGTGGAAAAAGGTGCAATAAAGTTGTGCAGATATATGTGCAAAGTAAGCAGCAAGAAAAGTGCAGTTATAACGAGATCAAGAGATAACATCATATTTATATTAGGAGTTTGTCAAATCCCTGAGGTATAATCGCTATATAATATATAATATCTATGATTTTCATATATCTCTTAAAAACAATTAGTATCAAAAAGTGTCTAAAAAAGTATCAAAAGGTATCAAAAAATTAAAACCCACAACCTAAAAATATCTATAAATATACTAGTACAATATATCCAGACTTTACAAAAAGTGATGTAATTCATCTAAATTATTTAGTCCATTAGGCCAACGGCTATCGAATTCAAGTATCATTCTAGTTTCAAGTTGTCTTAATAGAGTTTCTCAGTCACCTCCTCTTTTTAATCGCAGTATCTCCCCCACTACGAAGTATTTTAAGCAAGACAGGTCATTGTTATGAACTCTCCTGAAGTGGCGGGCAACCGGATAAGCCGGGTCATTATGTAAAATTGCCCGAAGATGTTGTAATATCCTGACATGCACCTGGAGTTTGGTACTGCCTATGTACTTTAGGCCACAGGTGCATGTCAGGACATAAACGGCATGATCCGTTTTGCTATTGTAATTGCCATGATTGGGTCTAGGGACAGCACAAAAAGTGGTGGAATAATGAGTGGTGTTGATGCCAAATTTACAGGCACGACAGCTAGAACACTTGAAGAAGCCTTTGGAAGGTTGAAGCCAAGGAATTTTGGCTTTAAGTTCTGGAGCAGATTTGTCTAAAATGATACCCATACTCTTAGCCCGTCTGAATTGATGGTGGGGGTATTGGGTAGCTTGTGATTTAGCACAGGGTCACTTAGAATGATAGGCCAATTCTTTTTCATTATAGCTTTTAACTTTCTGTCTTCACTGCTGTAGGTGGTTATCATGCGGGGACTATCTTCTCTAAGCTCAGAGTATCCCTCCAATATCGGTATATTTGTTGGGTCAGGGAACAGATTTTCTCTGGTTCTAGATTTTGCTTTGTCAATAGCCTGATTGAGGGGAGGCTCAGAATAACCTCTAGCTCTGAGTCGTGTCAACATATCCTTAAGACAAGACTCAAAATCATCAGGCGAGCTACAAATCCTCTTGAGTCTTAAAATCTCCCCATACAGAATGCTAGCAATAGTGTGTTTGGGATGCATACTAGACGCATGGAGTGTAGCATTCCCTGCAGTAGTTTTCCTGTGTAGGGTCGTATTGATCTTACAGTTAGAGATATAGATTTCCGCATCAAGGAATTGTTTCTTTTGTTTATCAATATGAGCAGTGAATCTCAGATTGAGGTAATTATCATTCATATGTCTGACAAATGATAGAGCATCCTCCTTAGTCCCTTTCCATGCTATAAAGATGTCGTCTATGTATCTTAAGTAGCATATGACATTGTTGTTCATCCATAGGTGGAGATCAACGGCAAGGATTTGCTCCGCCCACCAGCCTACGTGCAAGCACGCATAGCTAGGGGAGAAACAGGCCCCCATCGCCACTCCTCTCAATTGTTTGTTAATCTATTTACCAAACAAAAAGTAATCATTATTGAGGCACCACTCTATCAGCCACATACTTACCTTGTTGTGCTCATATAGAGCAATGGGACATTTGGCCAGGAAATGTTTGACTTGACAGCAGGGAGGCCCTGAGTATGGTCAATGCTAGTATATAGCGATTCTACATCTAAAGAGATCAACCACATATCTTGGTCCCAGTCGATGTCTTGAATCTTTATCAAAAAATCACTAGTATCGTGTACATAGCTGGGTACGTTTTTTACTATGTTCTGAAGGAAAAAGTCTATGTATCCCCCTACCTTTTCACCCATGCTGTTTATGGCCGATATAATGGGCCTCCCCGGTACTGGTGTAATAGCTTTAGGAATTTTGGGGATTAAGTAAAGGGCTGGTAATACAGGGAACTCAACAGTCATGTACTTGTATTCATCAAAGGAAATGAGTCCTTCTCTCTTCCATTGTCCTAGGTTTTTATGTAGAATTGTCTTAGCGTTGTCATAGTCTTTAGAAGTAGATTTTTTATATAAATATTCAAGATAAGATATCCGTTCCACTTTTGCAAAGAAATCATCCGGCACTCACACTCAGGCATCGTCAGTTTCAGGCTTGTTTTATTTGAATTACATCAAAGCGTTTCGGCAGTCAAGCTCCCTTGGTCACGATGTTTGTATCGCCATTCAACACTTCTATTAGTACACAAGCAAGGCAGTGAACAGTGTAAAAGGACAAATAAAATCTGATCCAGTCATCTACTAATCTGGCGGCCATTTTAACACTTGCAATTACATGGAACCTGAGTACAGCAACAATTCAAGAATACTACATGTTTAGCGCAAACGCCAATACAAAAGTAAGAAATCTAAAAGTCCCATTGTTACGTTTCGCATAGTTTCAAAACAGTGGATAAAAACATTATTTCGATAACATGCAAGTGCACGAGCAACTTCTTTTTAAATCGTCTGCACAATTACAGGTTTCACAATTATCTGGGCAATTGCCCCTAAACGACTGAAACCTTAAAAGAATCTTTATAGGATTATTTTCAATTTCCTATCCCATGCTGTACATTCCTTGTTCCTAATTGATATATATATATATATATATATATATATATATATATATATATATATATATATATATATATATATATATATATATATATTCAATGAAAAAACCATTGGTTATAGAACATATATAGTTAGGAATTTGCATTTACAAAACCTTATTTTACTCGCATAAAACCATTGAAATTCCATATATAGTTAGATGCGCTAACTATATATCGCGCACCCGCAATCCACTGCTGATGATGTCACATATTACATCATTCATGACATGGTTAGTGACATCACTGATGACATCACTGATGACATCTCAAATGACATCACTGATGACATCACTGATGACAACATCCAGTGACTGTATGTTTCTGTAAAGTTAAAATATGTCTTACATATTGAAGAATGAGTGGATGTATAAGTGTCTGGATGAAGGATTTAGTAGGTGCATGACTGACTGTATGAGTGAGTGATTAAATGTGTCTCACTGAGTGCATGGGTTAGTGACTAAACTGTTTTAATTTGTGCATCATTATATCTGTTGTTCTACAAACTGCTGCATATGTTGATCAGTAGCTATATGAGTAACTGTATGGGTTATTCATTGGTTGTCCAAGTATTTGTATGGGAAACTGAGTGTGTGTGTATGGGTGGCTGGGAGGTGTGTGACTCTGTACATAGATGTGTGAGTAGTTGATTCACTATATGTATGGATTCAAAAGTGTATGTGGAAACAGCTGTATGGGCGGTTGACTGTGCATGAGTGTATTAGTGAGTGAATGGATATCTCAGTGCTACATGTCAAAGTAAGTACATATGTAAAACACAGTACATGTGAGAGTTGACATCTATAAATAACTGTGCATAAGAGCCAGTGAATGTGTGAGTGGCTGTATGGATCATTGTGAACATGTATCAGGGATTGTATAAGAGAGTAAAGTAAATATGTGTTAGTATATGTTTGAATAAGTAAGGTGTCTATAACTGTATAGTTGAGAAAATGGAGGTGTTATTGATTTTTGGCATAACTGACTAGGTGTGTGAGTAACTCCATGGATGAGTGACAGTCTGTGACTGTCTGTTTACACTGATTGTATCTAAGGTTATATTAGAGTCTGAAGAGGTTCATGGTATTATCACATGAATGATATCATCAGTGATGTGATCAGTCATGTCAAATGAGATGTTATCAGTGATTTTATCAGTGATGTCATTTGAGATGTCATCAGTGATGTCATCAGTGATGTCACTAACCATGTCATGAATGATGTAATATGTGACATCATCAGCAGTGGATTGCGGGTGCGCGATATATAGTTAGCGCATCTAACTATATATGGAATTTCAATGGTTTTATGCGAGTAAAATAAGGTTTTGTAAATGCAAATTCCTAACTATATATGTTCTATAACCAATGGTTTTTTCATTGAATTTTCAAGGTTTTGTAAATGCAAATTCCTAACTATATATGGACTATAACCTATGGTTTTTTCTGTGAATTTCATTGGTTTTTTAAAAGCTAACATCTGTAGCTGTAAAATGTATTCTTCTTTAAAACCCAAAATATATTTTAGATGTTTATTGATAATTTTTTTTAAAATATTTTTTTTCTTCGCTTCCGGTAAGCGAACCGGGAAGCTTTCCGTTAGCTCATCTTGATGCCGTGATCTAGTACGCGAACCGGTAAACGTTTCGTTAGCGGAACTGTGACGCGTCGTGGAAGCGCGACGTATCACGTTGACGCGTAATGCGTCTTATGACGCGCCGCGTTAACGCTCCCGAAAGTGCTCCGGACCGCGAACCGGAAACGATGCGGGACGCGGCGCGCACCGCGTAACGTAAGCGGAACAGGTCATGTGACTTGTTTATAAAACTTTTCATTGGTTCATTTCACTTTTGGTTTCCAAATGATGTATGACTAGGTCATGTGACCTAAAAATAACACTTTTCATTGGTTCAGAACTTTTGCTTTTCCCAAATGATGAAAACCCCTCCTTCTTTCCTCACTCTGACTTTCATCTTGGTGAGAGAAAGACCATTTACCTATAATTGAGCAATGGCTTCTGTACTTGCTTCAGCTGGTGCACCCCCACCACCACCTTCACCTCCTCATGAGAAGAGAGGACCATCATCTCGGTTCATTGCCAACACAGAGGAGGAGGAAGAGGATGAACTTGAAGAAGAGGAGAGAGAAGAACAAGAGTTCTTACAGGAGTTGCCCCGAGTTTCCCGTCGGAAAACTAGTTTTATCTGGCAGTTTTTTTCAATCCCTCGAGGGGAGAAGAAAGTCAATGCAAAATATGCCACCTGTCTTATCTGTAAAAAAAGGCTATCAAGAGGCACTGAAAAAAAATATAGCATGGGAAACTATACCATGCATCGCCATATGACCAGGTGGCATCCACTCAACTACAGCCATGCAGAGTTGCGTGACCTGCAGGATAATCCCTCAACAACTCCTGTGGCCAGGTCAACCTTGCATATCTCTCTGACTGGAGGAGAGGCACAGGAAACCGTGCCAAACATTCAAAAGAACTTCAAACACATGAAGCTAACCTGCTTGTATTGTGGGGCATTGCTTTCATGTGGGAACATGTGCGTAAACTTAATGAACATTGCTTACGAGAATCACAATTGCCCTAACCCACCCAAACAGTAATTTTTTTTTTGCTCCTGTTGAGCCTTTTTCAATGCCTGTTTTTTGTTGTTTCCCCTCCATCAAAAACAAAAAAAATATAAAACTGTGCAAAAATACAAAAAAAAAAAAAAATGTTCAGAAAAAATAAAAAAAAATAAAACAACAACAACATAAAAAAAAAGTTCTTTTCAGAACTACCTCCCCTTTCAAATAAAATTGCTAGAATGTTTAGCACTCTGGCAAGCTCTATTTCTTTTGGTTCGCTTTCCAGTTCGCTGCCCGGTTCGCGAACATGAAGCGAACCAAAAACATATTTTTTAAAAAAAAAGAAGAGTTAGTATAAGGGAAGTAAACAGAGAGTAATGTAAAAAGAAAGACAGCTATAGGGAGTAAACCAGAGATACTGTTTAATAGATCTATTTATTAATTCAGGATGACGATAAGGTGTGATGTCTCCTGAGGTTTGTTTAAGGTGAGACCTACTCAGGGTTACAGATTAATTTTACACTTGTTGAAGAATACAGAGCAGATAAAGCATGTGAAGGCCTACCAATGAAGTAAGTCATGTCCTCTTATTACATCATTCATGACATGGTCAGTGACATCATCAGCAGTGCATTGCGGGTAAAAAGAGTAGAAAACATTTACCTTATAATTCTTGTTAATTTTTTTAAATATTTTTTCATACTTTCAATCTGTAAAAGAGAGAACAAACATTTCCAAAAATATTACAACATGTATTTAAAAATTAGAAAAGAAAAGGGAAAAGGTTCAGGAAGAAACAGTTTTTCAACAACTTTGACATTTACAGAAGCCTCTGCTTCTCTACGTCCCCTACACAATCCTAAAGATATATATTTTAAACAAACAGTATCTTCATGCTGATGAACTGAGACCTATTTTGGAACATGGTACTTCTTTTGCACTGCTGATGTCTCACAATAGTGATGCAATAGCAGCGCAAAAAAGATGTAAAGCCATCATAAAATTGTGTCTAATATTTTAAATGATTGTTTCAGGATGCAAATAAGATGTGTGCTTTCAAGAGCTTTCTTTGAGGTGAGGCCTATTCCTTTTTATAAAAAAAACAGTACCCAGAAGTACAGCACTGTAAGCATTAAAATTGACACTTACAGAAGACTCAGTTTCTCCATATCTACCTCACATTTCTAAATGTATATCATAAGTACAAAAAGCAGAACATTAATTATACGTGTTAAATGGTTTATTTTTGCTGTTCTCAGAATGTATCAAATTTCACTTAAATCAGTGACTTGAAGGTATTCATCATGTAACAGCGGGGAAAAAAAAACACAATCAAAATGATTGTGTTTAAAAAACCCATACAACCTAAGAAATCTGAATTCAAAACTCCTTAAAATTAACTTACTTTCAATGACGTAGAAGGATCTCCTATGAATAGCGTCCACTCTGTTGTGCTATAAATATTTTCAGCCCGCCACTTTCTGAAAGAAAACCTCCATTGATTCGAAAAATATGTTACATACAAGAAAAGACTTCTCTCATTCTATCACATGTTTCCACTAGGCCAAATCATGTTGCCGCGATTCGCAACTCTTGTAATTCTTCCAATCAAATTCCGACATTTTCTATTTTCGCAACTTTCAAAAAGAATACATTTAAGATTATTTTCACAATCCTGGACTACTAATATCTTACCCTTCTTTGTCACTCATGTTCTCCTTTTCCTATGACACTGATACTGCTTACTATGAAGCAGACTTACTTGCATCAGGTTTATATAGTTGGATTTTTAAATTGACATTATAATTAAAAGTTTTGGACCAATAATCTAGACAGCATTGCAGACTTACATTCCCTCTACTTCATGAACCTTTTGCAATTCTTCACAGGAAATCCCGAGATTCTTTCATTAAAATTTTGGTTTTAAAAACACCAGGTAAGAATTTTTAAGGTCAAACGGCAATTTTTTTTTGAAAGTTACAACGGAATCATTGCAGAATGACCAGCCGTTTCGAGACTTTAAATAAGCTGTATAATGTCCTGATGTTGTTGAAGGACCATCGTGATAGATAATTGCTACAGTTACAAAAGTCCTTCCTGATATTGAAAGCTGAGAAGCCACAAATTTTTTTATTAAAGTTGACAATTTTGATCCATCAGGCCTACATCGTTGGATCATTAAAATGACATACTGTCCATATCTACGTATAAATAATGTTGACATCATTTCAGATTTACATTGGCTACACTCCATGTTGTGATCCGCTGTATTTACTAGCTTATTAAAGGAGACTGATTTACTGTCTGGCAAAGTTAAATATATAAATCTTTCTGAGTCTACACTAGTAGTACTTGATACCCTACAATTCTCGCAGTCATGCTGCCATTGATAAGAAAGCCCAAACAGGTGATCTACATCTACACCCTCATCTTGCAATACATCAAGCATATACATTAAAAACTCCTGACAATCTTGCTGATTATTTTCAGAGAAGTCTGTTTGACCTGAACATTCATCTAACAGATAACGAACTTCAGACACACTTTCTACTTTTGTTCGATCAGTGCTACATTTCTCGAAAACAGAATTCAACAAACAGCATAAAATTTGTTCTGAATTCAACAGAATCTGTTCTTTCAAACTCTCTAGTGAAAAGAGAACATTAACCACTACATTTGCATAGCAGTTGACACCAGAACTATTTTCAAATTGAAAACCGACAACATCTTCAACAGAATCCACTTTCTTTCTGCTAACAATTTTCGGTTCATTGACTTTATGGCTGAGATACCCGCCACCCCCTCTCAACACAATCCCCAAGGATGGGAAACCGGAAACGGTTCTGAACTTTTGGAAGGCGGGAGGGAGTGACCCTCCCGGCCGTATTTATTAAAATATGAAACAAAATCAAAACATTAAAATAACAGTTTCATATCATGTACAATTTCATTTCCATATTACGATGTTTGGCTAACCTTAACAGATCTCTAATACAAAGGTTCTCCTAGCCGAACTAACATCCTACAAAACATTTGACTTGAAATTGTACATGCTAACGTTAAGGGCCAACGGCAAGGTCGTAACCGGTGTCAGATCCCTAAACCATAAATCCACCCCTCACTTGTGAGGGGAGCGACCGCACAGAGGCGTACCTCAAGTGCATCTACCAATTTCCCTTGGACTTGACGGGGGCCCCAATGAACTCGACGCCATTTAACGGTCGTCCGAGGACTCGTGTGAGGTGTCTAAAAGGTAGCGTAAACCCCCTCCCGAACCCCACACAACTTACCCCATCTGCCGTCGCAGATGTCCTGGCCCCGGGAAATTCCCCAGGAGGGCCCGTAGCCCCTCCTATCCAGGAAGGGGCCTTGACCACCTTTCCTTTCCATCCGGCGGCCTATCCTTAGAAGGGACCGCCTCCCCGTTGAGGGGCCAATGGCCACCTCCCCCGAGCGCTCCCATCCGTAATGGGTGACGCCCCCCCATAGGGATCTTCCAATTACTGCTCACCGATCATGACCTTACCGCCCGACCAAAATAAATACGACAATTTACCTAACTTACTAATTTACAAAACAACCATAACTATTACAAGCATGATTACTGATCAACACTAGTGCAGAATTACTTTATTTGAAAAAACATACTGAAAATAACCATTCTTTATTGCATACTTAAAATATCACGACAATCATCACAACCTGCAAGAAATAGAGTTACCACATCAAAACTTTATTCAAAACAACTAGCTGTCCTCAGGGGCTGGTGGGTGGGTCAAAATTGGCTCTTCGTTCCGTCTCGGACTCACGTGCAGCGGGGAGGTGCAGCTTCAGAGCACAGGAACAAAAGGATGCTTTCTTGGCTTGTTGCTCCTTTTATCCGTCTTCAGGGCGGGCGTAAACCCGCCTCCGCCTGCCTCGGAGGGCGTGGCCGGCCGCATCAGTGTCTAGGACAACCCACTCCAGGGCGGGAAAAGGCGCGCCCCGGCTACGCCGCTTCGGGCATACCAGCCGAGACTTGCCTCCCGCCCAAGATGGCTTCCCGGGGGGATCGTGGTACTCCACCATACGTTCGGGGGGACCGAATGGTCGCCTCTTTCCATATGGCTGAGATACCCGCCACCCCCTCTCAACACAATCCCCAAGGATGGGAAACCGGAAACGGTTCTGAACTTTTGGAAGGCGGGAGGGAGTGACCCTCCCGGCCGTATTTATTAAAATATGAAACAAAATCAAAACATTAAAATAACAGTTTCATATCATGTACAATTTCATTTCCATATTACGATGTTTGGCTAACCTTAACAGATCTCTAATACAAAGGTTCTCCTAGCCGAACTAACATCCTACAAAACATTTGACTTGAAATTGTACATGCTAACGTTAAGGGCCAACGGCAAGGTCGTAACCGGTGTCAGATCCCTAAACCATAAATCCACCCCTCACTTGTGAGGGGAGCGACCGCACAGAGGCATACCTCAAGTGCATCTACCAATTTCCCTTGGACTTGACGGGGGCCCCAATGAACTCAACGCCATTTAACGGTCGTCCGAGGACTCGTGTGAGGTGTCTAAAAGGTAGCGTAAACCCCCTCCCGAACCCCACACAACTTACCCCATCTGCCGTCGCAGATGTCCTGGCCCGGGAAATTCCCCAGGAGGGCCCGTAGCCCCTCCTATCCAGGAAGGGGCCTTGACCACCTTTCCTTTCCATCCGGCGGCCTATCCTTAGAAGGGACCGCCTCCCCGTTGAGGGGCCAATGGCCACCTCCCCCGAGCGCTCCCATCCGTAATGGGTGACGCCCCCCCATAGGGATCTTCCAATTACTGCTCACCGATCATGACCTTACCGCCACAGGCCGGATAGTTGACCGGCTATCCGGACCCCCCACAACAACTCCTGCCTAAAGGTCATGTTTTAAACTCTTTAGCCAAGCTATGAGGTCTCCTATGAGTAACTCATTCCCCACCCGGGACAAATGAACCCCATCCCCCAAATACATACTGTCCCCTTTGATACAACCATGCGAAACAGAATGCAGTGTATTTGAACGAAACAATCTACTCAACTTGTTATTTATTTTCTTTACTGAATGATTCAGAGCAGAAACCGAAATAGCCCCCGCCACACTTTCCGTGGGATCATATGGGACCATGCAATTGTGCACTCTGGAACTCTTCTTGCCAACCAACTTACTGTGGAAAGCATTGCCTCAAGAAGAAGTCGTCTACCAGTGGCCACCCAATCGTTGCCCCCAAGATGGACTATGATTATAGACGGCGGTGACCTTGTCCACCCTAACAAACCCTCGAAAAAGGATTGAAATTGGTCAATACAGAGCCCGCCCCTTCCGTAGAAGGACACCCTGTACCCGTATTCCCCAGCCACGTGAATCATGTCACCTGCTTTGAATACGTCCGCGGCACGCCTCACGTATGAGTGGCCCACGACCCACACCTCCTTTCTCGCAGCCGGTGATGTCTGACCGCTGTTCCCCAGGTGTCGGGTCAACTGCACAGTCTGCCCCGCCTCGTAAGCTTGCGCAACTGAAAACCAAACAAAAACAAGAAGCGTGAGTACATTATTACAGCTTCACAACATGTGCAACCGCACATACCTTTTATAACAGTTCGAGGACCAACGCCCCAAACGTTTTACTTCTTCTACACTCAGACCCCTGGCTGTAGCCTCAGTAGCAGCCCCTATCCGAAAGGAATGGGTCCCGAACTCGCCGGGGTTCAAGCCCGCGGCCGAAATCGGCATCGCAAGCACCCGCTGGAACTGAAACCTCATCAGTGGGGTGGCGTCAGCGTGTCTCAACAAGGTCCCCCCCATGATGCCACCCTCTGCGCTAAATATTCCTCCACGCAAACCACAGGGCACATGGAAGACCCGGGGATCCTCTGAATGATTATGCAGTCCCCTATTGCACCCTGATCGGTTTTGGACCTAACAAACGAGACCGTCATCGTCTCCTCCCTGACCTGGATGTGCTCCCGGCACAGTCCCCCCATCGTATCCTGCTTGTTCTTCGCCACTAATTCGCTTACCCGCATAGCCCCATGGAATGCTAGCGCAAATGCAGCTCGGAATAACCCTGCTTCGTACTGGGATGAACACGTTGCCGGGAGTACGGACAATAACAGGGTCAACCTATCCAGACCTATCGGGTGCCTCTCATCTACTCTGCGACCCTCAAGGCGTTGCCACCCACGTAGCGCGTTCTGCACCACAAAAGACGCTGTCGGGTCCTGGATCCCATGAGCCCTTGCCATAAAGGAAATGGCGGCCCGATGCCTCTGGGCCGTAGCTACTGATTTGCCTGCCTGATGTAAAGACAGCAGAAATTTTACGACAAGCTCTTCCTGTCCCCAAAGCTTCCCCCCAGCAGAACCCAAAAAGGACAAATAGGAACGGAACGCCCCTTCATATGCCTTCCTTGTCCTGGGTGCTAAACTCTCTCCCACGAGGTTTTGTAGTTCGGGGCACCGAGAGACCAGAGAGCTTCGGGAAAGGGTGCTGCCACCAGGTCCGCTGTGGGCAGAAAACCCCAGAAGGCCTGCATACGGAAACGAGAAAGCGCATCAGCCGCTTGATTCAGTACCCCGGGGACATGTCTTGCCCTAAAGAGCACATTCAACTGCATACACAATAACACAATTTCTTTGAGCAGTCTCAGAATCCATTTGCAACGTGCTGCCTGACTATTGATACACTCAACCACAGTCATGTTATCAGACCAGAACACCACAGACTGATCCCGAAACCCCTCCGGCCATGTCTTCAAGGCCACCAAAATAGGGAAGAGTTCAAGGAAAGCAATGTTACTCGTCAGGCCGCACTCGTGCCACCATAACGGCCATTTCTGAGCCGACCATTGAGTACCAAACATGGCACCAAAACCTATACTCCCCGCCGAATCTGTCCAAAGCCCCAGCTCCTCGGAGGACACCGCCGGTTTGTTCCAGACAATTCGACCATTGAAATCCGCCAAAAATGCCAACCAAATGCGCATGTCCTGGCGAACCTCTGCCGAGAGCCTCGTGCGGTGATGTCCTTCCTTCAGGCCGACCATGGCTTGTGCAATCGAGCGGGAAAAGGGGCGTGCCATTGGCATCACTCTCAGTGCAAAATTCAACTGACCCACCACCTGTTGCAATTGATGCAGGTTTACTTTCGTTGCACAAATACATGTTTCAAGGGATATCCTGAATTTTAACACTTTTTCCCTGGGTAATCTAAAACAACCTTCTTCCGAGTCGAGCTCGATCCCCAGAAACTCGAGCAAAGTCGAGGGACCCACAGTCTTACCTGGCGCCAATGGCACACCGAATTGATTCATTAAGACACAAAATTCATGTAAAGCCTGTCCACACTCAGGATCCCCGGCTGCCCCCAAAAACAGAAAGTCATCGAGATAATGCATAACATGCTGAAAACCCGTCTTCCTTGTGAATACCCATTGCAGAAAACAACTGAACTTTTCAAAATAGGCACAGGATATCGAGCACCCCATTGGCATACATCTATCCATGTAATAGCGACCCTGAAACATGAAACCAAGGAGACGCTGATCATCTGGGTGCACCGGGAGCAACCGGAACGCTGACTCGATGTCTGATTTTGCCATCAGCGCCCCGGGCCCCAGGCGATTCAACATGGCAACGGCCTCATCGAAAGATGCGTACCGCACCGAACACACTTCCGGGTCTATCGCTTCATTCACGGAAAGACCACGTGGGGCTGACAAGTTATGTATCAGCCGAAACTCACCCGGGTCCTTCTTGGGGACCACCCCTAGAGGGGAACAAACAAAGTTAGCAACCGGTGGCAAATCAAATGGACCGGCGACACGACCTCGAGTCACCTCCTTCCCAATCTTTCCCTGTACCACCGCCGTATGCTGCAAGACCGACAGTTGATTCTTACAGTTTGCTACACCCTGAAAATCCCCCACTGGGATGCGGAAACCATATGAAAACCCGTTTCGCAACACCCCAGCGGAAGCATGATCCGGGTATTCGTTGAGCTAAGGAATCATTGCCATGGTATCAATCGGAGTAGGTAAAGGCGCCCCTCGGACTATTTCAGACCTGTTTGGCGCTTCCCCTACCACCGTTATCACCCGTTTTGGCTCTGCACATGGACTCAGGATGGGATGGCTGCCCACACCCCCCACATTCATGCCTGAACTTGCATGACCCCTGGGGCCTCGTACATTTTCCCCTGTTAAAATTCCAACAAATCCCCCTTTTACCTGTGTTGCCACTCGACTTCGAGTGGTGTTCGTTACCTGCCCCCGTCCGAAAGGGTGTCCCAGAGGATTGGCGGGTAAACTCACCCCCGTTACTCCCTGACAATGGCACTTTTAACATTCCTGAACTCTCCATTTTTTGCCATGAAACGGAGTCGAAACAATCCCACGTCAGATCTGGGTCGTGCTCCTTAGCTTTCCTAAATATATTGTCATAACAAAACCACTGATTGCCCCCATACGATATGGAATACTCCATGATACGTGACTGATAAATAGGCAACTCGGTCAGCAACTCGGGCCTGCGCTCGCCCATGATGGAGGTAAAAATCCCCCACGCTCTGCCCCAAGTACCTATGTTTTCCTCAACCTTAAAGGCGGCCATTTTTGCGCGCCAAACACTCGGATGCATGAGCTCCTTTTGGCTCTTAACATGCTCCATCTCGTAATGGTCGGTAAGCAAAGAAAAAATGTTCACATACTTATTCGCCCAAATCTTTTCCTTAATTTCCAGTGGAACATGCTGAGCCACCTTCTCCCTTCTTGAAGGTACAGACCCCTCCCCCGCGATCGGCAATGGCCGCTTACCTGGACCAGATGCTGCATTTGCCGCCGAACTTGGGCCTGTTGCATTATTCACCGCCGGCACTGGCGGGGTAACCGAAGATGCCTTCGCAGCCTCTCTAGATTCCCGCAGTTGTCTCATTACTGCCCGGGCGTCGTCAGCCGTGGTGCCCTCACTATCTTTTCCCAACCACGCTGCTAATTGCGCTGCTAACTCGGGAGGCATATCTTCCCCGGTCACGGGGGTGACCACCACGGGGATCGGATGCCCCTCCTTCGGAACCGGGGTTGGCTCTTCAAGTGGAGTATCGGGAACCGGGGTTTCCCCCCCAAGTGCCCCCCTTTTGGACCTTTTGCCTCTCCCACCAGGGACTACTCCTGGCAAAGCTGGTCCGATGACTCGCTTCGGTCCTCCCTCCACGTTCTTAGCCGCCATCTGCTTCTTCAAATCGGCTACCTCCTTTATGAGCATGCGGAGCATCTGATCGGTACCGACCCGCTTTCCGACCTTCTTGCCTGGCATTCTCAACGAAGATGTCTGCAAAACAAAAAGAAAGATTACAACGCTCAAAATTGGCTCTTCGTTCCGTCTCGGGCTCACGTGCAGCGGGGAGGTGCAGCTTCAGAGCACAGGAACAAGAGGATGCTTTCTTGGCTTGTTGCTCCTTTTATCTGTCTTCAGGGCGGGCGTAAACCCGCCTCCGCCTGCCTCCGAGGGCGTGGCCGGCCGCGTCAGTGTCTAGGACAACCCACTCCAGGGCGGGAAAAGGCGCGCCCCGGCTACGCCGCTTCGGGCATACCAGCCGAGACTTGCCTCCCGCCCAAGATGGCTTCCCGGGGGGATCGTGGTACTCCACCATACGTTCGGGGGGACCGAATGGTCGCCCCTTTCCATTAGTCTTTTTGCAACAACCTCCCTACTATTACTGATATTTCTACGTTTCCGGCCTACCACACGTTTCTCAAACAAAGGATATTGAGGCAAATGTGGCGCATACTCTCTTCTTAACCTATTGTATTCCTTAACACAATCTAGATCCGCACAAATGTTTGTGACATCACAGTCAATCAAGTACAATCCTGATAAAGTTCTAACTCGTGACAATGCCACATATGCCATACCCTCCTTGAACACAGAATTGCCAATATTCACCAATGCACTGTCTACACTTAAACCTTGCGATTTATGGATTGTTACAGCATATGCCAAGCAAACAGGAAACTGTTTATGGCGAACATATAAGTCTTTAACAAGCAAAAACCTAGCAGAACAACGACCAATTAGCTGTACTTCCTCAATGCCATCAAATTTAATTTTAAAAAATTCTATTCCATCTCTATTTCTGTACTTCTCAAAATCAACAACATTACCCATTGATCCATTTACCAGACCTCTTTCAACATGTAAATTCCTTCTCAAAATGATTCGGCAATTTAAACACACATTCAAAGTCTTTTCAAAACCCGCTGTTTTAGATATAGTCTTCTCTAATGAATCCAATTTTGATTTCAAATTCTCTGACAAAATAATTGTTGATCCCATATGCTCTATTTTGTCAATAGCTTCAAGTTTCACAATCTCTTGCTTTTCTAAATTCAACATTTTGTTGTTGAAGATGGCACATTCTGCAAGAGTTGGCATCAAACATATTCCGGATTTCTTCTCAGTAATTTTCTGAAAAATATTCTCAGCCACAATCTCTTGTTCGGGATATAAATTTGAAAGTAATCGTGCATTTAAAGCTTCTTTTCCATGCTCGGTCACTTTTCCAATTCTAATATCTTGTAGAATATTCTTGTAATCTTCATCTTTTGCCTGACGCATATTTTCATGCAGTTCAGCATAATTGAAGTTTAACCATATATTGACGTTGCCAATGCTCCCTAGGCACTTCCTGGTATCTTCATGCATGAGTATTTTGAACAAAGGTTGTCCTTTTACTGGTGTCAGCTGCAGAAGATCTCCAAAAACAATGATGTGTTTGCCACCAAATAACACATCATATTCAGTTTTACGTACTTCTTGCATTCTCAAATGCACAAAGGCAAGCATGACATTGGAAACCATGCTTACTTCGTCAATGATAAGTAGTTTCATTTTCCTCAAGACTCTTGAAACTTCACAGCAAGCATCCCCAGATAACTTGTGGTATTGTAATTTGTTGTCATGCTCCACCGGCAGCATCAGTAGACGATGCAAAGTAATACCTTTAATGTTATGTGCTGCAAGTCCAGTAGGAGCGGCGACAACACAAGACAGCGATGACTCAGTCCTTTCCTGCAGATAGCATGAAATTGCTTTAATGAGGAAACTTTTTCCAGTTCCTGCTTCTCCACTCACATACAGTCGGACAGGCTTCAACGATGTACATGAGCACTCTTTCTTCTCATGACTTAATCCATGCTCAATTTGCTTGGTAACTTCATCATATATTTTCCTCTGCTCAACGTTGAGTTGTTTTTCCAAGTCTTCTAAGTTAACTGAATCCTCCTGAGCATGTGCCATGGCTCTTTCCACTTCATTCATAGCAGTGGCAGCTTCATTTTCAATAATAGGTCCTCCAAGTGGATCTTGACTCA
This sequence comes from Lissotriton vulgaris, assembly GCF_964263255.1. Lineage (NCBI taxonomy): Eukaryota > Metazoa > Chordata > Amphibia > Caudata > Salamandridae > Lissotriton > Lissotriton vulgaris. The sequence goes on along the minus strand of NC_141687.1, from coordinate 502,076,297 downwards.
ATGAAACAGAACTCTGACTGTCCTGAGAACTGTCTCTGGCAATCTCGGCTGCAATCGTTGCTTCCTGCTCAGTTTCCAAAGTTAGCATTTCTTGATATTTGGGAAAAGCAGGACATTCTATGGTCTCCTTAGCAGCAGTGAAAGAGTCTTCGTAACAGAGGAAATCTCCAAGCAGTTCCTCTTCTGCACGCCAAGGCTTGAAAAGTTGCAAAATTGCTAAAGAGAAAAACTCCTTTTTTTCTGGAGATTCGCCACTCAATTTTCGATGGTTTACTAATTGGCATTTTCTTTGCTTGACCAGGCATCCCTCACTTCCAATTACAGCATACACTCCTTTCTCAATATCTTCTTTGATGTTCCTCTTGAATATATAATTTTGTAGAACCTCATATAGACAAACATTCTCAAGGTGACTGCTTCGATTTGGATAATATGTATCCAACATGTTGGTCTTCAAAATATCGGTACTGTTTGGTTCCTTTTCTGCCAAATATTCAATTTCCCGGACAGGTTTTAGAACTCGATTTTGTGTTGCAGCAAGACCAAGACTCGCCCAAACAATACTCCTGGATTTGGCATAGAGACTTGCTGAAGACAATCGATCTGAACATTCGTAAGCTCCGATTTCTCGATGCGACAACATCTTCAGACTGAAACTGTACAACTTCTTGCTGAGGCTCATTTCATGGGAAATGTCCTCCCACATATCCTTGAGTTCTGTCTTTTCTTTTTTGGTAATGTAAGATGTCACATACCGAGCCACAGCCATACAGTTGTCACCCACAAACTGTATATCCATGTTAGCATTCCACATGGACAAAATCACTGGGTTGTAGTCGTTGATGTACTTGGACTCTTCGTTCCTTTTCAAATTGTATGTATTTTTGGGTGATTTCCTCGTCACATTATGTCGCAGTGAAGACATCAAACTGTTCACTCTTCCTTTATAAATCACCGGTCGTGGAAAGTTGAAACGACATTTGGTGTAGAACTTGTCCTTGTTTCTAAATTTACGACGACAGTACTTTCCACAACGATGGCTTTGGAAACGTAGAACTTGTTCTCTTAGGCTTTTCTTCTCCGTTGCGTTTGGAACAGCACACGTAGAATACTGTTCTATGAAATTCATCACTAAGTCATCCGAATCTGTTCCAAATTTAGGTGCATCCTTGATCCACAACAACATATGTATATGAGGAGCACCTCTTGCTTGGTACTCCTTTCTCCAGAAGAAATCCAACACCTCTCCAAGAGGTGGATTCTTCTTATTTGTGATGAAAGACATCATAGCTTCAAATCTATGATTGGAGTACCTGCATACATTCACAGGATCCAAAGAACACAGTTCTCCAGGTGTCTTGAATTCAATGTTTTCAATATTTCCATTTGCCTCTCGTAGAAATTGAAGTAAGTCTTCCCAGCCATACTCGGCACAGCTCAGAGTGAGGAACCATGTCAGAGTTCCTAAGTTCCTCAGCATACATTTTAAATCACCATGACGACGGTACCAGTACTCATTAGTACCACGCTGACACGCCATGAGATTAATTAAGTGAGAATCCAAAATACTGTCTTGGACATTGACTTTATGCATAAAGTCCCTTGCCGAAATATTTCGCATCTGTATACCACTTTTTAAGATGTGGTTCACTGCATATGACAGTCCAGACAGATCGCTTTCAAACAGGAGATGAAACAAATAGGGAATGCATTGACGAAACCTAGGATCTTCTGCATACAATCGTAAAGTCCGGTATTCAGACGCAGGAATTTGATGAGATCGCTCATCATATCTTCCTCCTCGACCTGTGGGAAATAGCTGTGGGAAACACCGAGCTTCCAAACTTTCCTCCCAAACACTAATGGGACTCCCTTTGGCTTGTTTCATTTGAAACAACTCAATAGCATTCCCCATGACTTCCTTGGAATGCAAAGGATGAACAATATAATGTTCATATATTTCTTCACTTTTAGAGGCCTCTACTTTCTCAATTTGGCCAGCACACAAATCGCTATCCTCTTCATCACTTACTTCCTCTTCTGCAACATATACATTCTTATAGTACTTATTATTTTTCTTCAAATACAATGTTGCCTTTTTGACTTTCCTAACATCCACTAAATCTTGCCATATTTTCTTATTCTTTGTCGGAACACCATTAACCAAGATAACCAGAGGTTCCTCTTCCACTTTTTCTACTTCAATTGTGTTAATGTTTTTATTCAAATCTAGAGGCAAATAAACAACTCTTCCCTTTAATCCTCTCTGTAAATCTGCTGGAGGCAACTTCCTTGTCTTTGGCTCCATTCTTACAATAGCCTGAAAGGGATGGATACTTTGAATCAAAATAGATTCATAAGTATTTAAATCCTTCAATTCAGAAGGAATCTCAACCAATTCCAGATTATTATGAACTGCCCTAGCAGGCATCTGGTTTTGGTTTAATTTATTACAACAATAAGTACACACACGTTGCGCCGATCCCAAATCAAAATAATTTTCTACCATCAAGTATGTGGCAAAATCCTTCCATTCACTATTATTTTCCCTTTCACTTTTTGCATATAAATCCACTACCTTAGTCTGATTCTTATAATAAGTGCGTCGACAACATACACAAGTGAAATTAGGCCTCTCACTTGATTTGATCTGAAACGTGGCAATTTCCTTCTGAAAATTATCTGTACTGGAAACCTGTACATTATCTTCAACATTACCCTCTACTTCAGGGTCAATTTGAACATTCTCATCTTTACTACTAAAGTAACAAAACTCAATTTCTTCACAAATATTCTTCACATCTATTTCAGAACCATGCAAAAGAGCAGCACATAATTGTTTAAGCATAATTGCTGGACTCTTAGCATAATACAACATTCTCACTAATTTTCTCACTTTATTATGATGCACTGCTAGCATCCTGAAATGATGAAAAACACTCTGGCATACTCTCCTGGAAAGACAAGCCAGTGAATGACCACGCAAACCTGTCATTTGTCTCACTCTGCAAGGATCTAAATCTTGCAACAACTTCATTTTCTGCTTCAAACTTTTCTTATTAAATGTCTGTATAAAATCACAAAGCAAATTGATGGAAACCTGTCGCACACTGCAAATAGAACTACACTTCCAAATGTACACAGGACCCTTAGGACGTCTTCCTAAAACCTCATCACTTAGCGCCTCTTCTGTCTCTGTTGTCACAAGTTTTTCTTTTTCAACTGGACAACCATCCTTCACTTCATAAGCTTGACCACTGGTGTCAACTGCAAACACCAAATCATTATCCTGAAAATAACTCTCCTCATTAAAAAATGCCTCAGAACTTGAACTATGCATCCATTCTCCGGAAAAAACTTCACAAAAGTTACTACGATTTACTACTCTCTTCCATCTACTGTTTGTTTTGAAATCAGAAATTACCTTGCTTACTTTCCTAATTCTATTGATTACCAAAATAAACAACTTTCGCTTAATTTCAAAAGCATGATCAATAATTTTCTCTACATTTTTCTTCTTCTTATAAAATGCCACTTTCTGTTGGCATTTCTTAATATTTTTTAATAAATTAACTATTATCCTGTTACGGAACATTCGTTTTCGAATGTCCCTAAACTGTTCTTTCCTTCTACTATCATGCACAGAGTTATCTCTTCCTCTACCAGTAACATTTTTGATGGGTCTTTCCTTTCCATTTAAATTACTCTTCTTTTTCTGAACTGAAACATTTTTGCGATAAATACTTTTTTACTAAACATATTTTTTAAGAATGATTTTGTGCTCTTACCCGGAGCTTTCTTGGTGTTTTGATAAGTATTTGGGGAAGAGGACTGCTGCAATAAAACATCATCCTGCTGTCTTTGACGTTTTCTAGCCTTTCTAATTCTATTTTTCGTAGGCATTTTTCAAAATATGAAAAAATCTGCAGTTGAATCTGTGGAAAAATATAATAAAAAATGTTAATAACCACTATTACCAAACAGTAAATGAATAACAGTCATCAAAAACTTAATGCCCTACTTATTATTTAACATAGCAAATCTTTTGCACCAGCACTGCATCACAAAAATGACACACAGTGCTACAAAACAGGCATACAACAATCATAAATCTCTCCCTAATATTTTAAATGATTAATTCAGGATGACGATAAGGTGTGGCCTATCTAAAGGTTTGTTTAGGCCCAGATCTTTGGACTGGGGTGAATGTGTGTCATTGATCCTCATTCAGTCCATCGCCTGTTTTGTTTATTTGAGGTGAGGCCAACACATGGTTGCAGATAAGATTTTCACTTAAGAAAACAAAGGAGATAATACATGTGAAGGCCTACCAATGAAGTAAGTCATTATTTGAAATCAATTACATTTCTGGATATGTACTGCTAAAGCTTCTTAGGTTGTTTTGGGTCATATTTATAAGGCATATGAGTGTGTATGATGTTATTTTTCCTTTTTAAATGGAAAGCGTTCTTCATGGTGCAAGTTTCTTGTAAATACGCTCCCACCTGCGAAACGGAACTTTGCGATGCGAAGCTGATTGGCTCCCCGGTGTCTGTCAACCAGGGCCGGACTGGCTACCGGGCAGTTTGGAATGCTGCTGAGCTGGGGACTGATTTCGCTGATGGGGGCCTGCGTGTACTAAACAAAATTCGTTTTGCTTTCATTATTTCGAAAGCACACGCAGGTTTCCATGAACGAAATCAGCCCCCACCGCTGTGAAATGAGCCCCCAGCTCGGCAGCATTCCAAACTGCCCGGTAGTCAGTCCGGCCCTGCTGTCAACATTCTAAACAGTCCGGAGCTGCCGCCATCTTATCTCTCGGTAGGATCGAGAGAGAAGAAGAGGTGAAAAACGAAGGGGGAATTTAATGAAAGGGGGCAAGGTATACCCCTCTTGACCCCCTAGGAATGTTGTTGGGGTTTTTAAAGGGTCCCGTGGGGAAAATAAAAAATATATATTTTTCACGGTAGAAGCGCTTCCCGAACACCGAACTGGGCCGCAAACTGCTGGTGAAACGGGAATTCGCCATTTTGTGCTTCGTTTTAATTAAATTACTAGGTATAAGGGGGTGCGGGAGACCATTTTGTGCTTCGTTTTAATTAAATTACTAGGTATAAGGGGGTGCGGGAGACGTATCCTAATCCCTTATATTTTCTGAGGGTGGCTGAGGAGGCTCATATATGTTGATACATGTGTTCCAGCGGCTGTGCGTGAGCTTTTTTTTTTTTTTTGCTGCGTGACGTCTGTTAACGTTCGATTCGAAGGAAATCAGGAAGTGTTGACCACCAATTTGTCAGTGCGATAAAATATTTTGTTATAAATGAATCCTTATTGATAAACATTGTCTGCGCCATCTTGCCTTTTTTACAATGCCACAATTTTGTCGTGCACGGCAGCCATTTTAGATGCCAGGCCGGTCCCAGGCTATCACCTAGCCCTGCGGATGTAGTTTATGGCCCCAGCTGTAGAGAATCCAGACATGCCAACCCTCCCGATTCAGGCGTGAGACTACTGATTTCAGTGCTACTCTCCCGCCTCCCGATTCCTGCAAACAAAAACCCGGGGGCATATTACCAACAACTAGCGATAACTTGTTTAGAGACAAAAATTATCGCCGCACATCGGCGATTTTTATCGCAGATAAACCTTGCTATTAGCAAGGTTTATCGCAAATGCGATAAAAAACGGCCGCAATGCATGAATATCGCTGAAAAGTCAGCGATATTCATGCATTATCCAGCAAATGCTCTTAGCCATGTTATCCACCTCCCATTGGATAACATGGCTAAGAACTGCTCGCAAATGCGATAAAAAACGGCCGCAATGCATCAATATCGCTGAAAAGTCAGCGATATTCATGCATTATCCAGCAAATGCTCTTAGCCATGTTATCCACCTCCCATTGGATAACATGGCTAAGAACTGCTCAGGGCCCCATGAGGAACGCTTTCCATTTAAAAAGGAAAAAATAACATCATAGAAAAGAATCGTTTTTAAACACAACATATAAATCAATTGTATACCTGCATTCAAGAGGAAATGACTGAAAATGTCCTTGAGACACATGAAAGCGTTTTCTGGAATGCCCTAGCACCATTTTTTAGACATTATTAACATGGCTATGTAACTCCCATAATCAAAATCTAAATTTGCCAAGCGCAGGTGGGAGCGTATTTACAAGACACTTGCCCCATGAGGAATGCTTTCCATTTAAAAAGGAAAAAATAACATCAAAGACACTCAAATGCCTTATAAATATGACCCAAAACAACCTATGAAGCTCTAGCAGTACATATCCAGAAATGTAATTGATTTCAAAAATGGTTTTTAAAAACAACATATCTGTTTCAGCTTACATAAGAGACCATGGAATGGGCTTCATATACAACAATAACTTGTGTTACTGCATGCCAGAATGCTACACCGAATATGCAATTACAATTTCTCAAAGTAACAAAATCTATTTCTATATCACTACAGACAAAGCCACAGTTTAAAAACACAGCTTTCTTCATCATTTTCTCCTTAGCAAGGTTTATCGCAAATGCGATAAAAAACGGCCGCAATGCATGAATATCACCAGGGCCGGACTGGCTACCGGGCAGTTTGGAATGCTGTTGAGCTGGGGACTGATTTCGCTGATGGGGGCCTGCGTGTACTAAACAAAATTTGTTTTGCTTTCATTATTTCGAAAGCACACGCAGGTTTCCATGAACGAAATTAGCCCCCACCGCTGTGAAATGAGCCCCCAGCTCGGCAGCATTCCAAACTGCCCGGTAGTCAGTCCGGCCCTGAATATCGCTGAAAAGTCAGCGATATTCATGCATTATCCAGCAAATGCTCTTAGCCATGTTATCCACCTCCCATTGGATAACATGGCTAAGAACTGCTCGCAAATGCGATAAAAAACGGTCGCAATGCATGAATATCGCTGAAAAGTCAGCAATATTCATGCATTATCCAGCAAATGCTCTTAGCCATGTTATCCACCTCCCATTAAATAACATGACTAAGAACTGCTCAGGGCCCCATGAGGAACGCTTTCCATTTAAAAAGGAAAAAATAACATCATAGAAAAGAATCGTTTTTAAACACAGCACATAAATCAATTGTATACCTGCATTCAAGAGGAAATGACTGAAAATGTCCTTGAGACACATGAAAGCGTTTTCTGGAATGCCCTAGCACCATTTTTTCGACATTATTAACATGGCTATGTAACTCCCATAATCAAAATCTAAATTTGCCAAGCGCAGGTGGGAGCGTATTTACAAGACACTTGCCCCATGAGGAATGCTTTCCACTTAAAAAGGAAAAAATAACATCAAAGACACTCAAATGCCTTATAAATATGACCCAAAACAACCTATGAAGCTCTAGCAGTACATATCCAGAAATGTAATTGATTTCAAAAATGGTTTTTAAAAACAACATATCTGTTTCAGCTTACATAAGAGACCATGGAATGGGCTTCATATACAACAATAACTTGTGTTACTGCATTCCAGAATGCTACACCGAATATGCAATTACAATTTCTCAAAGTAACAAAATCTATTTCTATATCACTACAGACAAAGCCACAGTTTAAAAACACAGCTTTCTTCATCATTTTCTCCTTAATTCATACTATTCTCTATCTAAAATAAATAAATCTTTTCTCACCTTAGCAAATACTTTTTGAGTTTTGAAAACAGTCTCAGAAATACACCAAATTGTCTTCAGCAGAAGAAAAAGGATGCACTCCAGAGTCTGCAGCTATTGAAAGCACAGAAATACAGATATTCATTTCACATATCTCTCATATTAGCCAATCATAACTCTTCCCTCACTTTTTTCAAATCAAAACCCTTCCCCCCTCTGCCCTCTCTGCCTTTTTTCCATAGCAACGACCTCCTGGAAGACCTCTCATGTTTGCAAATTCACACAACAATGTTTCAATTGAACTTTGAACTCTCAGTGCACCTGCGTATCCAGTGCAATCTTTCATTAAAAGTTTCTTCCTTGACCATTCAAATTACATCTTTCAAAGAACACATCCATGCACCCTAACTTTCTGTTTTCAGAAATGGAAATGCACCAATCACTGCTAATGAACCATTAGCATTGGAAATCCACAGTTTTTTTTCTTTACAAACTCCTACTGTTTCAACTGCCCTTTCATTACCACACTTCATCTGACTGCAGCCCAACCTTCTCCCACCATGTTTAAGGTCTGGATTGTTGGACATAGTTACATCCACTGGGCTCAAAGGTATGCTGAGAACAGAAATTTACACAACCTCAATTTACAAGATGTGGAAATTAAGTGGTTGGGCCAAAGAGGATTAAAATGTCACCAATTGATACCATTGGTGAAAACCTTTATGCATTTGCCAAAACCTGACCTGTTAATAGTGCACTGTGGAGGTAATGATTTGGGCACTTTGACAGGGGTAGGTCTAGAAATGCTTTTAAAGGACACCTTTGAGCAATTAATGGCACTTTTTCCTCAAACTGCCTTGGTATATTCCAATATATGCCAAAGACAGAAATGGAGGTGGTCCAACCAATTTTTTCCACAAATTGAGAAAGCGAGGAAGCATGTAAACAAATCTGTTTCAGCTTTCATGAGAGACCATGGAATGGGCTCCCTGTACAACAATAACTTGCGTTACTACATGCAAGATATCTACAGAGGAGATGGAGTTCACTTCTCAGATGAGGGCAACAGAATTTTCATTCTGAATTTAAGACTGTGCATTGGTACCTACTTATAAGTACCTAAATGTACCATAAACCCAAAAGCTCTTCTCAGAGCTACCCTTCATCTGATCACTCACAATTATTATTTTTTTCTAACTTTTTTCACTAATTTTCCACAAAATACGCTCCCCGGGGCGCTACCCGGTTCGCTAACCGAAAGCTAACCTCGCGGAATTTTTTTTAAAAATGTTTTTTTTCCGCACATATAAGCCTCCTCAGCCACCCTCGGAAAACCTAGGGGGTCAAGATAAGTCTACCATGACCCCTTCTACCCATTCTAAACATTATTTGCCCTCCATCTTGTATCTTAAAGCGACCGAAACACAAAATGGTGGACTCCCGTGACGCTTAAGGTTCGCTAACCGGGCCGCTTTCCAGAAAGCGGTCCTAAAAAAAGGTGGGAAAGTAATTTACAGAAAAACGACTAGAGACACTCTCACCAAATATAGATTAGCTCATACTACATAACAATCCCTTTCATTCTCACAAATTTGATTGAAATTTCATTTAGCCATTTAGCCTGTAGACCTATCTAAATACCCTGAGGTAAATTACTTCACAAAACACATCTAAAGTATTGGAATTGACAACCAATGAAAATTTTACTTTCATTTTCAATTTTTATTACCTGACATTTGATTGGTTATATACCTGAATATATATAAAGGAAGAGAAGGAAACACAGCCATTTTCACTGCTACTTCCTGAACTACATTTCAAGAGCCTTTTCACCTCCCTGTAAAGTAAATTGATAATTTGTAAGTGGCACTTTAAATTAATTTGTAAAAACGTTTTTTGATAATTATTTACTGTCCCCCTGCTATAGTTATAGATACAGATAAGCTCCTCTGTTATATTTATTGATTGACTTACACTTCTCTGCTATAATTATGAATTTACTTACTTTAACTTCACTGTTAAAAAAACAGAACTACATGTCTGAACTTAAACCCAACAGTGTCCTAACTCTTCTAATATTTTTTTTTTGACCCTCCTGGGCCCTTTTAAAACCTCCACATAAAACCTAGGGGGTCAACGAGGATCTACTATGCCCCCTTATGGTAATTTCCCCCTTCGTTTTTCTCCTCCTCTTGTCTCTTGATCCTACCGAGAGACAAGATGGCGGCCGCTCCGGACTGTTTAGAATGTTGACAGACACCGGAGGGCCAATCAGCTTCGCATCGCAAAGTTCCGATACGCGAAAAGTTCGCTAACCGGATCGCTGCCCGGAGCGCTGTTACAGATATATATCTTGATTTAAACCTTAATTTCTCAAAATCCACTGAAGCACATATATTGAGACCTAGCAAAGGCACATCGGGCTAACAGTCCCTACAATTTTGCCAAGTTTCGTGGAAATCCATTCAGCCGTTCGGGCTAAAAGTGAGTCCAACCGCCCTATGGAAATTAACATGGGAAAAACGCGTTTTGGGACCCCCCTTTTTTCTCGGCCCCCCCTTGACGAACCCCCCCCAAATTTCCAGGAGCTGCTCAGAAACAAAATGTGCCATTTTCCTGAAAATTTCAGCCGATTCCGTCCACAAACGCCAAAGTTATTAGACATAGAATTTTCAAAAATCCCATAGGGAAAAAATCCTAACTATATATACCTACTGGCGACCGCCAGTAGGTAATATATATATATATATATATATATATATATATATATATTACCAACTGGCGGTCGCCAGTAGGTAGTTATAGTTAGGATCTAGTTTCCATAGGAAATCCGCAAAATTCTATTGGCAATAACTTTGGTGCCGGTGGGCGAATCTTCGCAAATTTCTTAAAGAAGATGGCTCCGCTCCTTCCCTGAAAGTTTGGGGGGCATTCGTCAAGTGGGGCTGAGATAAAAGGGGGTCCCAAAATGTGTTTTCCCCATGTTATTTTCCATAGGACGATTAGACACGGCTATAGCCCGAACTGCTTAGTTATACAACCACGAACCAATTAGAGGTCAACCTTAAGAAAACGCAAGTTGTCCCCTTTGGTAAAAAACGACACGCCAGCGGCGGGTGGTCATTTAAAAATACAAGTCTCGCCATAGGCCAGTCGTTTAAATACCTAGGCGTCCATCTGGACTCCAGATGTAATCTTATGAAACAGCGGATTGAGATTGTGATTAAAGCTACAACCGTTGCGGTGTCGCTAGGTAAGCTCTCCAAAAATATCTCAGGCCCAACACTAATGCCTCTTTTGGAAGTTATGAGAGCGAAAATTGGCCCTACTCTATCATATGGCATAGAGATATTCAGGGTCAAATTGAACACCGCTTTAAACCAATACGACTAGAATATATAAAAGAGTTCTCCAGTTGCCAAACTCTGCATCCGCAGCATAGATAAGATTAGAGATGGGGTTATTAAACTATGAGGCTTCCAACGTCGGCTCTTACCTAAATCTTTATCATAAACTGAGACAAGCGGACCCAGGCACATTAGAATCCTTAGCCTAGAAATCACTCAGAAAAACCCAGGTGGAACGTTTGGTTGCCTTTTTAAGGACGCCATTCATCAAAATGTCAGCGAGTGACCTATGGGCCCTTAACCCCAGTCAGACAGCATTTAAAAAGGCCATCAAAAAATGTGTGAGAACGAGATCACTCACTACAGATAAAGCACTTTTTGCGAAAAATAACCATGCCTGGGCCCTCATAAACTCGTATAGACGGCTAGCCCCCGCCACTTACCTGTCCTGTACGTATTCACTGTACCTAAAACATAGCCTATCAGCTATTAGGATGGGTGACTGGCATTTTCTGCAAGATTTGTCTTCCTGGCGACGCACGGCGGAAGACCTAACATGTAGAGGTGTGGTAAAATGGCTGAAACCCTGTTGCATGAGGTCTGCCTTTGCCCACTTTTTAATTCTCAACACAGGTGTTAACTAAAAGCTGAATGAAACAGATTGGGTGCCCGGACCTGTAGGCAAGCCATTATTGTGGCTCCAAACCCTGAAAACACAGTCCTAAATATAAGACTAGCAAATTTTATCCAGCAAGCATACCGTACTTTTAAGCAAAAGAGGTCCCATTAAGCTTTCCTCTTATCCTTTTTAACCACTTAACTCACCTTATAACATACCCCAACTTCTAAGGAGGACAAAACGGAACGAGCATGCGCAGTATCCCTAAAAATATTGGGTTGTTTTTATATGAATGATACTACTGACTGCGAGAGTAACATAAAAGGGGCGATGAGTTTTGTACATTACGTGTTAACCAACCTTCCCTTTGGTTCACTACATACTTGTGTTTTTAAATTCTACTTTTTAATGTCATGGAACAAGGAGGCTTAAGATGTGGATGAACTCTATTCTTATTACGACTGTCAATTACTGTTCGCTTTTTTGTATTTATTTTTATATTTGGTACATAACGTGAACACTGTATTTCTCTTTTAAAGATATCTGTGTTATATCTAAATAAAGATTATTATTATTATTATTACAGCCCGAACGGCTGAATGGAATTATAAGAAATTTGGCAAAAAGGTAGAGTCCGGTTGGCAGATTACGCTTTTTTTTAAATGGTGTAAATCTCTCCAGTAGTTGCTGAGAAAATTAAAGTTGAAATCAATTATATATCTATAAGCGCACGGGTGTGTGAGCGGAATTCTGATTTGCTGTTTGACGTCTGTCATTATTCGATTCAGAGGAAATCAGGAAGTGTTGACCGCCATTTTGTCAGTGCGAGTCAACATATTGTAGAGAACAAAGGGGCAGAACGTGGAAAGGGGGCAGGGTGAAGACTTCCTGCCCCCATAGGTTTTCTCAGGGGGTCCGTTAAGGACTCCCAAGGGCAAAAGATTATAATTTTTTTTTTACAAAATCACGAGGTGCGCGCACCCGGTCGCGCACCTCGATTTACAAGAGTGTGAAAAACTATAGTGGAGAGCGTGGAAAGGGGGCAAGGTAGAAACTCCCTGACCCCCTAGGTTTTCTCAGGGGGTCCATTAAAGACCCCCAAGGCCAAGAAAAACATTTTTTTTTCTAAAAAATTGCGAGGTGCGAGCACCCGGTCGCGCACCTCGATTTACAAGAGTGTGAAAAACTATAGTGGAGATCGTGGAAAGGGGGCAAGTTTGAGACTCCCTGACCCCCTAGGATTTCTCAGGGGGTCCTTGAAGGACCCCAACAGGCAAAAAAAATGTTTTTTTCGAGAAAAACAATACCGCAAGTGCGCGCACTGAAGACAACAAACACAACAAAAATATATTTAAATAACATGTTTGAGAGTTTAGATGTTGGTTGGCTCTAAAAAGAGCCGTTGTGTTTATAAAGTGTTTTTGGTACCACAACAAAAATATAGTTAAATAACATGTTTGAGAGTTTAGATGTTGGTTGGTTCTAAAAAGAGCCGTTGTGTATATAAAGTGTTTTTGGTACCTACAAATAAGTACCGATGCAGAGTCGTAAATTCAAAAGAAATACTCTGTTCCCGTCATCTGTGAAATGTACACCGTCTCCTCTATAAATGCCTTGCATGTTGTAACACAAGTTCTTGTGGTACATAGAACCCATTCTATAGTCTCTGAGGAAAGCAGAAAGAGACTTATTCACATGTTTCCTTGCTTTCTCAACCTGTGGAGAATATTGGTTGGACCAATTCTATTTTTGTCTTTGGCATATATTTGAATATACAAAGGCAGTTTGTGGAAAAAGTGACAGAAATTGCCCAAAGGTGTCCTCCAGCATCTCTTGTCCCTGTACACTCCTTCACGTAGCCTTCGCTCTGCAGGTCAAAATTTAGCACTCGTTCCACGCTTCCAAAAATGCAGACTAGGCGGCCGTTCTTTTACTGTGTTGGCTTCCAAGCTTTGGAACGCGCTCCCTGTGAATATTCGATCTTTAGAAGATCTGTTTGCTTTCAGGAAAGCTATTAAAACGTATCTTTTCCCCCTGCCTTATTAAATTTCCCTACTTTCTCGATTCTGTTAGTTATGTTACCTTTTCAGATATAGCGCCGGGACGCCCCTTCGCTGGGGCAGCTGTGCGCTCAAAAAATCAATCAACATAACATAACATAACATAACAAAAGCATTTCCAGACCTACCCCAGTCAAAGTGCCCAGGTCATTTCCACCACAAAGCACAATAATGAGGTCAGGGTGTGGCAGATGTAAAAAGGATTTTACCAATGGCATCAATTAGTGACATTTTAATCCTCTCTGGCCAATCCACATAATATCCACATTTGGTAAATCAAGGTTGATAAAGCATCTACAGGCAGAGAGGGCTGAGGGGGGTGGTTGAACTGTATGTGACTTTGAAAATATTGAAAGGTAGAACCAATTGAAATGTTAGTTTGATTTTGAATTTGTGTGGGAAGAAATGTGATTGGTTATGCACATGAATGTGGGTCTGAAACTAGAGGGAATCTGTGCCATTATTCTGAGGTTGCAGTGACAGAAGCATTATTCGAAGATTCTGCATAAGAAAATCTGGTTTGTGACTGCCACTGTTCTAAATCTTCAAAAGCATTTAATAAAGGTGAGCCTCTAACTCTTTTTCACTTTATTTCTCCTTTTATTATGCCTTAGTCACTATAACTGTTCCACTCCCTCACAGTTTGTCATTGTCCTTATTTTTCTCTCTCTCTCACTGTTTTCTTTTCTTTCCACTACTCTTCCTTTCCTTTCCTCTCTGTTTCTATAAATGATTTCCTTTCACTTACTACTTTTTACTTTCTCTTACTATGTCAGTTCTTTTTCCTTATTCTCCTTTCTCACTTTCTTTCCTTCAACTCTCTTTCCTGACTTGCTCACTTCATCTCAGTAATCCTTTTCATTTTTTTGTTCTCTTTACTTTTTCCCTCTTTTTCTTCCTTACAACTGTTAGGATTGTCAGATTGTCACCTTGTAGTTTTGCAACCATTTTTGGTATACTGTAGAAATGCCATAGAAAATGTTTTAAGAGTACATAGTAATTATTTAACTGATTTGCAAGCTATACTGTCATGTGTCTAAAATCACACTGTGAGTGAAGCTTGATTTTAAATGAATCTGGGTGAATAATTTCCTTAGTTGATGTGTTTAAAAATATGTGAATACATGTATTCTTGAAGTCAGTTAGGCTTTAGGATATGCACTTCTAGAGAATCTTAGGCAGTATGTCTGTCAGGCCTCTTAGTTCCCAAATAGGCTCTATGCTGTGCAATAAAGATCCAAGGTGTGCTGTTGAAATGAAAAAGGAATGTTATGAATTGCTTATATATATATGGTCTGTTTTTTGCTAGTAGAGACGGTGAGATGGTATGAGCACAGACACAGATAGTGCAAGCAGACACAGACATGGTAGATTACATTTAAAATCCTGGTGAAAAACTTTAAAAGTGCTCATTTTACTAAAACCATTTATCACAGTTATTTCTTTAAGCCAGAGAACACAGCCCATGTGTTGAATATTAGACAGATTTGTTGGCATGAACTGGAAGCCATTTTGTATTTCTGGCACCCATTTTGTTTCCCATGTGTTCTCTCCTACCTTTCTGTTAACTGTCTTTGTAGCCTGTCTAGAGACAAAGTATGTTTAACATACTCCACTTCGCACATGCCCAGAAGGGCCTAACTAACAGAATGCACCTACTTCTCAAGTATAACTCTCAGATAATTGGTTCAATATGTCATGCGGACTCTAACAGTCCAACCTTCTATCAGTCCAACCTCCTATAAGGATTCCACAACAAACCCCTCACAAGGGGAACACAAATAAAATTACACCACAGACTAAACAATCAGTCATTGGTAAATTACCTGCAAAAAGGGAACAAATTCCATTCTGGATAGCTCAAAAAATTACTCAAATTGAGGCAGTATTTCCAGACAGTACACCTCATGAGAAACGCAGAATTTTAACAATCTGTTACCAATGGTGATCACACCACACCTGGAGGACCACGACACTTGGGGTACAGTCTTTGCTGCAATTTACACAAAAACACATGGTGTTCCGTCTATGGCAGTGATACCAGACGTCCTGAAATAGATTCAAAATTAATACGGGGCAGACCCTGCTTTAAATCTGGGTATGAAATTACTGAAAGATTTCAAACAGGTCTCAGCTATAATATTAGCTAATATTAAAGGTGAAGCAGCATCCGTGGCGATCCGCCCAAAAAAAAGGGAAATTGATGTAACTGAGCAACCATATAAACTGGCCAGAATAATTGAAAAATCCTACGAAGAACTAGATAGAGATAGTTTGGGTGGGAAACCAGTCAAGCCCCAACTAACAGAAAGTCTTGAAAAGGTCTTTATTAAAAACACTCTCACTACTCCTAAAAAGAAGTGAGAAAATACTAAACAAACTTCTAACAAGAAGCATTTTCAGTCCCGAGGAAGGTTTCCTCAAAAGGAGCCCTCTATAACCTCAGTAATAGGGATAATTTGAGAAAACCTGATAGATATCAAGATACTGATGCACGTTCCTCTTGTACCTTTCAGACTTCCTCACAGAAATCAGAAAGAAGAGGACGGTCAGAACACAAGGAAGAACACGTGAAGTCCAAAGATGATCATCACGTTCCAAAAAATAAGAAAACTCAATTCACCAAAAAGAAGGTAGCAGGTCTAAAAATCAGACATGCCGAGGATCTTGAGGACACAACTCAAGAACGGGGAGTGGGCCCAGACAATGCTGGGCAGCGCAGCAGAAGTCACCATAGCTCCCTAATCTTGAAGGATCATCTGGAGACAGTGGACTTGAATGAGTACATTCAAATGAAAACAGCTGATACCAGGGTTAGTGTACCCCATAAGTTATATGAAGTAACGCTCTGGATGGAGGGGGACATAACTTGGAAAATAAGAGCACTCTTTTTGGAAAATCTCTTTAAGGGTAATGAC
Source organism: Lissotriton vulgaris (assembly GCF_964263255.1). Classification (NCBI taxonomy): domain Eukaryota; kingdom Metazoa; phylum Chordata; class Amphibia; order Caudata; family Salamandridae; genus Lissotriton; species Lissotriton vulgaris. The sequence goes on along the minus strand of NC_141687.1, from coordinate 502,059,709 downwards.
ATTCTTCTAGCTAAAAAAGACTGGCCACCAAAATTTGTCAGGGAGTGCCCACATGGCGAAGACATTATGCCAGCCTTCTCCAATCACTTTCCAATTCACTTAAAATATACCTATGCCAGAAAATGGGCTGGAGCACAGGCTCCAGCATTATAAAAAAAATCATGTAGGATGGGGACTCTCCTCACCATAAAATCCAGGTAAAATCACAACCAACTGCACAGAGGCAGTATCCAGTGAAGCAAGAAGGTAAAAAAACAGGTCAGGGAGATATTAGATCAACTTGAATACCAAGGGGTGATTGAAACATGCACCCTGTCCATGAACAATCATTTGTTTCCTGTCTCCAAACCAGACAATACATATCGTCTAGTCCTGGACTACAGACATTTAAACTCCTGTTGCAAAACCTTTGCAGTACAAAATGCACACATTGCAGCACTAATGAATAACATTGTGCGGTACAAATATAAAACCACATTAGATATTTCTAACGGTTTCTTCTGTCAAAACATTGCACCAGAAATCAGGTACTTGACCACTTTCTCAATTATGGGGACGCAGCGTCACTTCTGTCGTCTCCCCCAGGGATTCAAGAATAGACCGGGGTTATTTTCAGCCAGAGTAACAGAGATACTACAAACGTATGATGATGAGGCATTATCTTATGTCGATGACATCTATCTAACAGACGATGATTTGCACAGGCACTTGAACAGAGTGAATACCATTATACTTGGATTCCACTCTGAAGGGTACAAATTCAACTTTAAGAAATAAAGAATTGCCCACCTCAACGTCCTTTTTCTAGGATATGAGTTATCAAGTGAAGGCAAAAGCCTGGCAGCCAACTTTTTAGAAAAGTTTGCGCTGCTCCAACCTCCAAAAATGCTGAAAAACCTACAGTCAATTCTAGGTTTCCTAAATTTCAGAAGAACATACATTCTAAACTACGGGTTAAGCCACTCAACAAATTAATCAAACCTGATTTCAAAACAACTAGTTGGACTAAAAAAGACACAGGAATTTTGCTTTCAGTGGAAACAGACATGTTAGCAACATCACATTTACAGACACGCGTAAACATACACAATCTTGTAATCCGAATCATCCCAGGAAGATGCAGATTTACGTACTTAACCTTTAATGAAGGTGAAAAAGTACCAATAGCTTACAAATCACACTTGTACACACAAGCTGAAATAAATTTCACTTTTACAGAAAAAATTCTGACTGCTGTTCAAACTGCAGTAGCAAAAGAGAGTGCCCTCGCACAGGGTAAACGCATAATGGTCGTTACTCCTGTACCTGCCTTAGAAGCAGTGACAAAAGCAAGCATTCCGAATGCAAAGGCTTTACATCCAAAATGGATACAATGGGTTATCTCTCTTGCTGCAACAGACGTTAAATACGTTTTTGACCCTTACTTAAAAACACAAGAATTTCTACAATACGAACAAGAATGTCTCTGCCCACTGAGATTCTGCCTCTTGAACAGTATGAATGTATAATATATACAGACGGGTCAGCACATCCCACAATTGAGGGTAAACAAGCTTATAGTGCTGCATGCTCGATTGTTAAAGGTCGCTGGCGCAATTGTAAATTCCGACCTATGGTCACAAAAACAGATTCTCTCGGAGACTGTACAGCTCAGCGAGCTGAACTATAGGCTTTCAAGATGGCGCTTGAAAATACAGATCGTGACTGCCCCACACTTATAGCGTGCGATTCGTATTACTGCGTTAAATCTTACAATGAATATTTGCAGAACTGGGTTCAAAACGGTTTCAAAGATGCAAAGGGTGGTACAATCAAGCATAAGTTGCTTTGGGAACAAGTAGTTCAATTACAGAAAGAACTACAAAAAACTCACATGATCCATACACTGAGTCATAGGCGTGATGACGTTCACGTTGAAGGGAATTCATTTGCTGATGAAGCCGCAAAGGCAGCTGTGCAAACTGCTTCCATAGCTGCAATCACTCATTCTAAAACAAAAATAGATGGCAAAACAATGCTATCTGTCAATGCCACAAGCAAAGGCAGCGGTTCAGCGTTACCTCTAAAATATCCACTAGAATATTCATACATAATTGATGCCAACTCCGTCCCTTTTGCTTGAATCCCTGGAGTGGGGGATAGAGTAATTCCAAACAGGAGACGTAGAGGAGCTTTTATACAAGAAGCACATATGGGGGAGGATCTGATACATCAAGGGATCTCTAAATCCATTCTAGAATTAAAAGAGAAATACTGGTGGCCTGGGATAAATGCCCACATTCATGAATTTGCAATTAATTGCCATGACTGCAACAGAGATCGCAAGAAAGAATGCCGCCAGATACCTGACAACAGTGTAGCCAGCCCAGTACAGACACCGTTGTTAGACGGCATTAGACTATCTACACGCAGACGTCCCTATGGACAAATGCGGTCCCATAACTATTAGGACAGATTCATTTGGATGTGGCCTCAGCGCTCGGCTGACGCCCGATGTGTTATAAAAGATTTGAGAGTCTTTATCGGCACATACGCAGTCAGCACGCTAGATTCTTACCAGTGTCCTGCGTTTATCTCCAAAGCTTACAAGGAGGCCATGGCCAATCTGGGCGTTGCATTGTGGTATTAAAGTCTATTCCATCCTGAGGGAAATTCTGTCATGGAAAATAAAAACCGGGACATAAACAATCTATAACAGCTGGGGTATTAGGCTCGGGTGACGGGTGGGTCAAACATCTAAGAAGTGTCCAACATAGTTTAAATAATCTGCCAAGAAATTCTCTGGGTGGAATCACTCCATATGAAATCCTTTTTGGTACTAGAATGCTTGTCCATGATCTTGATCGTCACACTTCAGTGGGGGAACAAAACCCTTTGATATCAAAGACCGTTTGGCTGTTTTTCAGGACTTAAATGAGAAAAGGAGAAGTCAAAGCAACACAATACAGAATTCAACAACCACTGAAGGAGAACCACCCGTCTCAGCAAGGCCTGTATGGATTCCAAAGATTGGGGATCTAGTCAGAGAAAAGATCGCGGATAAGAAGAATTTGGGCATTCTTACAGAAAACCCGTACCTATGATAGCAATCCACAGATCAAGAACAGTGTTACTGCCGCCCCTTGCTGGAAGAAAAGAGAACAGGTTCATATCTATTGACCTGGTCAAACCACATCATTTGGCCGATAATAAGTAGTAGGGCCCACTGGACTCCAAAGCAGAAGACCAAATATTGCTACTATCCGAGAGGTTCAGACTGAGAGACTGATAACATTTGAAGACTCTGCAGCACAGAACAAAGGACTGAGCAATAAATCAATGGAACTTGTGTCTCTTGAGACCCAAATACCAGTTTGTCAAGACACTCCTGTCTACAATGATGTAGCATCTGACTATACTAATATGACAAAGGTTCCGGTAGCCCCAGTGATTTCAAAAAATCTTGATGCAATACCTACAATTGACAGAACTGCATCGACTTTGATACTATTTCCGAGAATCTGAGTGAGCCTGAAACGACGTCAGCAAATAAAACTTTTAAAGATCAAGTAACAGAACTTTTTTGACAACTTGAAAAAACGTTTCTGGTTTCACCATGGGTTGAATTTTGGATTGTGCTAGTCGTACTTTTTCTCCCACTTTGGCTAATCCTGGTATTAAGTTTGGCAATGCTGATAAATGGAAAATATAGTAAAATGGACACAGCAAGTAAGAACATCAACTTGCTCCTAAAGCCACACAAATTATCTCATTGTGAACAAAGAGATTTTACATCAGTGAACATCATAGCCGTTCCTCTACCAGGTGGTATAGCATGGGACAAAACTGATTATGATTATGACATCTTTGGCCCTGTAGAGCTGTTGAAGATTCCACATCAATTCAAGGTTTCCTTGAGTGACTATGTTTCACCCAGCACATTTTCTGATGATTGGGACATTGAGACTGTTAATAATATGATGTCAGATTTATAGATGTCTGCAAAATTTACAAAACATGAATACTTAGAAGGTTCAGCAGATTATGAATAAATGTACTGTTATAATCACTATGGTCATTATTATTTGCACAAATCTGCAAACCCTAGAAATGTTTATACTTTCAATCAATGGGAACATTGTCTAACGCCACCAAAAGGCCGCCTTAAAAACATTCTATGAAAAATGTCCATACTTCTCAGGTTTTAATGTCTCAAATCCAGAAATGTTTTACTTTAAAAATGTTAACAAGACAGGAATGAAACGTGTACAACAGGTACTGGGCACACGTATAGGTTATACAGAATAGATACAGTGAAATCACTCATAAGAAAGTTGACACTGGTAGTTCATTGTAGGTTGTTTATGTAAGTTGTATTCATTAGAAGAAAAAACAATGCCAGCCGACACGTGTTTCGTCACCAGGTCAAAGCCTGTGACTCTTCAGGGCTGCAAATGATACAACAAAATAATAACCAAATATATACATCAAATCACACTAAATTCATATTCATGATGTGTCAGGTTAGGCACAGAAGGGTGGTCACATCAAAACACCCTGATTAAAAGTGGAAACCCTAATAGCCTATGATGCAAATTAGTGGCGATTACGTGAGGTGGTTGCAAATTAAATAGACCACCTGAAAGTATACAGTGAAAATTGTGGGAAAAAAATACGTTGTGGATAAAACAAAGGAGCGGTCGAAATCTTTTTTTGAAGTGAAAGATGGAATTCTAGCAATTATGAAAAATTCTTTGTGCATTATAGAGTGGTCTAATACCAGAAGAGGTGAGTGCGGTATTTTTTTAAAAAAGTGAACAATTTTAAAACAATATTATTTGGTAGTAACAAGTTAAATGGAAAAGGCAAAAAACAAGAAAAATAAAGCGTCACATGATCTGCTGTATGATTAAGGAAACTAGTGAAAACAATAATAACATGCGACCGTCGGTTACCAAAAGTATGATGCGAAGAAACAATGTGAGATAACATATACTGGATAGGACATTTTAAATATTGACGTAATGGTTGTAATAATTAAAAGGAACAAGGTTCAGTGAACACATCATGTTAGTAATGTTTAGTGAAAAATATCGGTAACTCCAAGTACTGAATAGAGAAACGGCGAACGATGGAGTGTAACAAACATCATGCATAAAGAGGTCAAAGAATATTACATGAAGTCAATGCAGGCTAAACTAAAACATGATCCTGGTTGGTGCAGCGTGAGGTCGTGTAGAAACGAAGGTATTAGTGGCGCGGCAAGAGGAAAAAGGTGATTGAAAACATGCATGGATGCCCAAGTGAAGAGTGCAGGGACGTCTGAAGTAAACAACGTTTTACCTGTTCTGGCATGATAAATGAATCTGAAATGGAAAGAATGGGCACGGAGCAGTAATGAGTATACAGGTGACACCTGACAGTTGCACAACAAAGGCTGGCAGGTAGGGAAGCTAATGGCGTTTCTGAACTCACCATAATACTGGTGATAATTCCGACCTGGTGTTCGGGTTAAAAGTATGGCCGCACCTCCATAGATCATGATATGAGAAAGAAGGAGGGCGGGGATCCGTCATGAATGTGCAAAAAACACTCATAAATGGTACTGGGCTAGTCATTGCAAGTAAAAATAACAAACTACTAGTGTTTTTGGAACTCACCGTAGTGTCGGTGATAATTCCGACCCGGTGCGTGGTTACAGCGCAAGCCTTGGGTAGGGCAGGATATGGATGCAAAGAAACGGGACACGAACGGGTAAGTTCATGTACAGCTGGAACCATAAGATAAGGGAGTGCAAAGGTCAGTGCTCAAGAGAGGCTGCAGATAGAGACTAAAGGAACGTGAACATGAGGGCAGGCAGTTACCTTGAGGTGCTGGTTCCTTCCAGTGCTCGTCTAGCCTCGGAGAATGTGAGGCTGAGCATGTAGCTAAAGTCCAATTTAAGCAAGGGCGTGTCTAAAAAGGCTGGAGCGATAACCTCCTACACAGTGTCTAACCAGAAGTGAGTCAGAAGCCTGATTAGAGCATTCAGAAAGTGTTGTTACGGAAACTAGGTATGTGCATGAAGTAAGTGAAGTGCTGAAAAAAAACAAAGCCAAATCTCATTGAGGATGGGTTGAAAGCGCTGCGGGGGGATGGCAATCCAGGATGAAGTTTCTGGTTCAGCGGGGACACAGGATCATGTTTGTAGAAAATTGAATACTCCTAGGATATATGTTTAACATATCAGAAAAAAAGCACTGATCATGATTGTAAAACAAAATGTATTTGAGAAAAACCACTTGCTTCAGGAACACCATATATGTATTTATGAACAGGTTGTTAACAATCACATGGGTAGAAATAATTCTAGTCGATAAGTAACACTGCACATGGCGGAGGTTTAAAAAAACAAAAGTTAAACATAGCCCACAATAAAAGCTGATATCGAATAATTTTGAATGTGTGTTGGGACCATGGTCTGTTTGCCTGTGAAACGAGAGAATCTCTGGAATGGAGCTTACTCACAATTAGGAGATGAAAGTGACATCGTTGTAGGTAAGCAGAAGGAGAATTCATTAAGTCTAGCATTCAAGGCAGAGGTTAAATATTTGAGGGATAAACTGGAGGTATGCAGACAGGTGACCCTCAAAAGTTGATCATGTCAAACTCGGGGTCACCACCTGGGGGTGTAGTCATAAGTTTAGAAAATTCAGGACTCAGGTGCCCAGGAAGTATTGTAGTTCCTGGTCGATGTTCTGGCCATATTTTACAGTGTTTAGGCGCATGATCCAAGTTGCCTCAAAACTCCTAAGTCTGAGCTTAGGGTTGCCCCCCCTAACATTTTGTTGGGCAATGTCAATTCCAAAAAAGGAGAATCTCTTGTGGGTGCCTTGAAAGGGACATGTAGCTACGTGTAGAGCCATGGGATAACTGGGGTCTTGTTGGTGCATGGCTCTTGGAAAGGGGCGACCACTCGGTCCCCCCGAACGTATGGTAGGGTGCCCTGACCCCCCCGGGAAACCATTTTGGGCGGGGGGGCGTGTCCCAGCTGGTATGCCCGAAGCGGCGTAGCCGGGCGCGCCTTTTCCCGCCCAAGAGGGGTTGTCCTAGACACCTAGACCATTGGCCACGCCCCGTAGGCGGATCGGAGGAGGGTACACACCCCCCCGAGGAAGAATAAAAGAGCAACAATCTAAGGAAGCATCCTCTTGTTCCTGTGCTTGGAAGCTGCACCTCATCGTTGCACGTGAGCCCGAGACGGAACAAGGAGCCAATTTTGAGAACTTGTAATCGTGTGTTTCTTCTTTCAGTGATTCCGAAGCTTTGGATCCAGGACCTCGACTCAAATAACCGTGAACAATGCCTGGCAGGAAGGTCGGAAAGAAGGTTGGGACCGAACAAATGCTGCGCATGCTGGTGAAAGACATGGCGAACATGAAGAAGCAGATGGCGGCAATGAATGGTGCGGGTAGACCGAAGAAAGTCATCGGGCCAGCATTGCCGGGAGTAGTCCCTGCCGGGAGAGGTAAATGGGCCAAGAATAGAGCGGCAGGGGGGGAGGCCCCGGTTCCCGAGTCACCTCCGGCGAGCCCGGTCAGTCCAGTGGAGGCCCCAGTTCCGATCCCAAATGCGGGACAGCCGATCTCGGTGGTAGTTACACCCGTTAACGAGGGAGATATGCCTCCCGAGCTGGCCGCCCAGTTGGCAGCATGGTTAGGCAAGAGCAGCGAGGGTGCTGTGGCACTGGGAGACACGGCCGAGGAAGCCAGGCTAATAATGAAGCAGTTGCGGCAATCGAGAGATGCTGCAAAGGCGCCTTGTCCTCTTGTTTCCCCGCAGAATCCCTCAGAGCAACCGGCGTCGAGCGTTGGAAAAGCAGCAGCAACAGATCCTGCTACTGGTTCGGGTAAGCAGCCGTTGCCAATGGCGGGGGAGGGATCGTTACCCTCAAGGAGGGAAAAAGTGGTCCAACATATCCCGATGGATGTGAAAGAAAGGATTTGGGCGGATAAATATGTGAACATGTTTTCGCTGTTGACTGATCACTATGAGATAGAACACGTTAGAAATCAGAAGGAGTTATTGCATCCGAGTGTATGGCGTGCCAAGATGGCGGGTTTCAGGGTAGACAAAACGATTGCTAATTGGGCCAGAGCGTTTGGAATGTTTACTGCAATAATGGGGGAACGTAGGCCTGAAGTATTGTCGGGATTAGCTTGTTACCAGACACGTATAATGGAATTTTATGAAACGTATGAAGGCAATCAATGGATGGGTTATGATAACAAATTTTGTAAAGCCAAGGAGCACGACTCATTTCTGACGTGGTATTGTTTGGACTCCATTTCTTGGCAGAAGCAGGTTATGCCGAATACAACGAAGTCGTCTTCTTTCGGCGGGAATGGGGCGGAGCCTTCCCGCCATTATGTGACGGCGCCCTTTCGGGCGGGCGCCAACGGTGATCAGCACACAAAGAGTAACGGGAACTCGGGTAGAAAAGGGGTCTGTTGGAGCTTTAACAGGGGCAAGTGCACTAGGTCACAAGGGACATGCAAGTTCAGGCATGAGTGTGCAGGGTGCGGACAGTCTTCACACCCTGAGAGTTCGTGCAGGGCCAAGAATGGTGATACAGGAGGTAGAGGAGGGGCCAAACAGGTTTAACGTCGACCGAGGGGCACCGTTACCTACTCCCGTTGATATCATGGCAATGATCCCTTGGCTGAACGAATACCCTGATCATGTCTCTGCCGGGGTGTTGCGAGACGGTTTCTCATATGGTTTCCGCATCCCGGCGGGGGATTTCAGGGGGGAAGCACAGTGTAAGAACCAACTATCCGTTCAACAAAATACGGCGGTGGTACAGGTAAAGATTGCAAAGGAGGTGGCTCGAGGTCGGGTTACGGGTCCATATGAAAACCCGCCGGTTGTTAACTTTGTTTGTTCACCGTTGGGAGTAGTCCCCAAGAAGGACCCGGGTGAGTTCAGGTTAATCCATAATTTGTCCGGTCCCAGGGGTCTTTCGGTGAACGATGCGATTGACCCGGGAGTTTGTTCGGTGCAGTATGCATCCTTTGATGAGGCCGTCGCCATGTTGAATCGCCTGGGGCCCGGAGCGCTGATGGCTAAATCAGATATCGAGTCAGCGTTCCGGTTGCTCCCGGTACACCCACACGATCAGCGTCTTTTAGGTTTTATGTTTCAAGGACGCTACTACATGGATAAATGTATGCCGATGGGTTGCTCCATTTCTTGTGCGTATTTTGAGAAGTTCAGTACTTTTTTGCAATGGGCGTTCACCAGAGCCACGGGCTTTACGCAGGTTATGCATTACCTTGATGATTTTCTGTTCCTGGGTGCACCTGGAGACACGGATTGTGCACAGGCTTTGAGTGAATTCTGTAATCTCATGAAACGTTTTGGCGTGCCTCTGGCACCAGGCAAAACGATAGGGCCGTCTACTTCACTCGAGTTTCTGGGAATTGAGCTCGATTCTGTAGAAGGGTGCTTCCGTTTGCCCAAGGAGAAGGTAATGAAATTTGTAGCCTCACTTGAAATGTGCCTCGGGGAGAAAAAGGTAACTCTCCATCAGTTGCAGCAAGCAGTGGGTCAGCTTAACTTTGCACTTAGAGTGATACCGATGGCTCGTCCCTTTTCCCGCTCTATCGCACAAGCCATGGTGGGCCTCAAGGAAGGGCACCACCGCACACGACTGTCAGCAGAGGTTCGCCAGGATATGTGCATATGGCTGGCATTTCTGGCGGATTTCAACGGTCGCGTCGTGTGGAACAAACCGCCAGCTTCCTCCGAGGAGCTGGGGTTGTGGACCGACTCGGCAGGGGGTGTGGGCTTTGGTGCCATCTTTGGTAATCAATGGTCGGCACAAACATGGCCGGCGTGGTGGCACGATAGTGGGCTCACAGGTAACATTGGGTTTCTTGAGCTGTTCCCCATACTGGTGGCCTTGAAAACATGGCCAGATGGGTTTCGTGATCGCACTGTGGTATTCTGGTCTGATAATATGACCGTTGTCGAATGTATCAATAATCAGGCAGCACGCTGCAAATGGATTTTGAGATTGCTGAAAGAAATTGTCCTGCTATGAATGAGACTAAACGTCCACTTTAGGGCAAGACACGTGCCTGGGGTACTGAACCAGGCGGCTGATGCACTCTCTCGTTCCCACATGCAGGCCTTCCGGGGTTTTCTGCCCTCAGCGGACTTGGTGGCGGCACCATTTCCCGAAGCTCTCTGGTCTCTCGGTGCCCCGGATTACAAAACCTCGTGGGAGAGAGTCTAGCACCCAGGACAAGGAAGGCATATGAAGGGGCGTTCCGTTCCTATTGGGAATTTTTGGGTTCAGCTAGGATGGAGCATTGGGGGCAGGAGGAGTATGTCCTGAAATTTCTGGTATCATTACATCAGGCAGGCCGATCACTGGCAACAGCCAATAGGCACAGGGCCGCCATTGCCTTCATGGCGCAGGCGCATGGCATCCAGGACCCCACTTCGTCCTTTCTCGTAAAGAAGGCGCTGCGTGGGTGGCAACGCCTTGAGGGTCGTAGAGTGGATGAGAGGCACCCGATAGGTCTAGAGAGGTTGTCTCTGTTAATGTCCGTACTCCCTGCAACATGTTCATTTCAATCAGAGACAGTGCTGTTCCGGGCCGCTTTTGCATTAGCATTCCATGGGGCTATGCGGGTGAGCGAACTGGTAGCAAGGAACAAGCAGGATACGGGGGAGGTCTGTGTCGAGAACACATTCAAATTAAGGGTGAGACGATGGTAGTCTCAATAGCCAGGTCCAAGACCGATCAGGGAGCGATCGTGGACTGTGTGGTAGTCCAGCGGATTCCAGGGTGTCCCATGTGCCCGGTAAAATGCGTGGAGGAGTATTTAGCGCAGAGGGCGGCATCATGGGGGGGAAGCTTGCTGAGGCACACCGACGCCACCCCACTGACCAGGTTCCAGTTCCAGCGGGTGTTAACAATGGCAATCGCGGCAGCGGGCTTGAACCCGAGCGATTTCGGGACCCATTCCTTCCGGATAGGGGCTGCTACAGAGGCTACAGCCAGGGGTCTGAGTGTTGAAAAAGTGAAACAGTTGGGGCGTTGGTCCTCGAATTGTTATAAGAGGTATGTGCGGTTGCACATGTTGTGAAGCTAATGTCATGCACTCACGCTTCTTGTTTTCTGTTTGGTTTACAGTTTCGCGAGCAGGCTTTGCGGGGCGGACTGTGCAGTTGACCCGACACCTGGGGACCAGAGGTCAAAGATCACCGGCTGAGGGAAGAGTGGTGTGGGTCGTCGGCCACTCATACGTGAGGCGAGCCGCGGACGTATTCAAAGCAGGTGACATGATTCACGTGGCTGGGGAATACGGGTGCAGGGTGACCTTCCACGGAAGGAGCGGACTCTGTATTGACCAGTTTCAAAATTTTATGGAGGGACTGTTAGGGCGGACGAGGTCACCGCTGTCTGTAATCATAGTACATCTTGGGGGCAATGATTTGGTAACCATTGGTCGACGAGTACTTCTCGAGTTAATTTTATCCACAGTGAGTTGGTTGGCGAGAAGGGTTCCGGGGTGCACGATTGCATGGTCACACATGATTCCTAGGGTGTGGCGGGGGGCCCTCTCTGTGTCAGCTTTGAATCAGTCGGTAAAGAAAGTTAATAACAAACTTAGTCGGTTGTTGCGTTCAGGCCAGTTGCACTGTATTCCACATGGATGTATTCGGGGGGACCATATGTATCTTGAGGATGGGGTCCATTTGTCCCAGGAGGGGAATGTCTTACTCATAGGAGACTTCTTAGCTTGGTTAAAGAGTTTGTGTAGCCATGACCTTTATTAGGAGTTTGTGGGGGGTCCGGATAGCCGGTCAACTATCCGGCCTGTGGCGGTAAGGTCATGATCGGTGAGCAGTAATTGGAAGATCCCTAGAGGTGGGGCGCCACCCATTATGGATGGGAGCGCCCGGGGGGAGGCGGCCATTGGCCCCTCACACGGGGAGGCGGTACCCCTCTAAGGATGGGGCCGCCGAAAGGGAAGGCGGTCATAGGCCCCTCCCTGGGGAGGAGGGGCTACGGGCCCCTCCTGGGAATTTCCCGGGGCCAGGACATCCGCGACGGCGGTTGTGGTAAGCAGTGTGGGGTGGGAGGGGGGTCTACGCTACCTTCTAGACACCTCACACGAGTCCTCGGACGACCACTAAGATGGCGTCGAGTAAATATGGGGCCCCCGTTAAGACAAGGGAAATTGGAAGTTGGCACAGAGGTACAGTCCTCTGTGCAGCCGCCCCTCACAAGTGAGGGGGGAGTTCTGGTATTAGGGATCTGACACCGGTTACGACCGTGCCGTTGGCCCGTAATGTTAGGATGTACAATTTAATTTTGAGTATATGCATTTGCAGGATGTTTAGAATCGGCTAGGAGAACCTTTGTATTAGAGCTGTGTTAAGGTTAGCCAATAAACATCGTAATGTGAAAATGAAATTGTACATGATATGAAACTGTTATTTTAATGTTTTAATTTTGTTTCATATTTTAATAAATACGGCCGGGAGGGTAACTCCCTCCCGCCTTCCAAAAGTCAAGAACTGTGTCCGTCTTCCCATCATTGGGGATTGTGTTGGGAGGGGGTGACGGGTATCCCAGCCATATGAAAAGGGGCGACCACTCGGTCCCCCCGAACGTATGGTAGGGTGCCCTGACCCCCCCGGGAAACCATTTTGGGCGGGGGGGCGTGTCCCGGCTGGTATGCCCAAAGCGGCGTAGCCGGGCGCACCTTTTCCCGCCCAAGAGGGGTTGTCCTAGACACCTAGACCGTTGGCCACGCCCCGTAGGCGGATCAGAGGAGGGTACACGCCCTCCCGAGGAAGAATAAAAGAGCAACAATCTAAGGAAGCATCCTCTTGTTCCTGTGCTTGGAAGCTGCACCTCATCGTTGCACGTGAGCCCGAGACGGAACAAGGAGCCAATTTTGAGCCACCCACCAGCCCCTTATGGCAACGAGTAGTACTGCAATAAAGTTGATTAGCGGTGATATTTCTCTTTTTCAGGTTGTTTTAATAAAGTCTGGATTGTCTTTTTCAGGATAATAAAATGGTTACTATGTGACTTGTTATTAGGTGAAGTATCACAGCCTGGTTGAATGATGTGTTACTTGTGTAAATAAAGGTGATTGTGTAATATCCAGTCTAACCGTTTATCCCGTCCTCATTAGGTTCAAAATGTCGTATTTATTTTTTGGTCGGGCGGTAAGGTCATGATCGGTGAGCAGTAATTGGAAGATCCCTAGAGGTGGGGCGCCACCCATTATGGATGGGAGCGCCCGGAGGGAGGCGGCAATTGGCCCCTCATACGGGGAGGCGGTAACCCTCTAAGGATGGGGCTGCCGAAAGGGAAGGCGGTCATAGGCCCCTCCCTGGGGAGGAGGGGCTACGGGCCCCTCCTGGGAATTTCCCGGGGCCAGGACATCCGCGACGGCGGATGTGGTAAGCAGTGTGGGGTGGGAGGGGGGTCTACGCTACCTTCTAGACACCTCACACGAGTCCTCGGACGACCACTAAGATGGCGTCGAGTAAATATGGGGCCCCCGTTTAGACAAGGGAAATTGGAAGATCGCGGACATACACAACAGCTTCAACAACCAACCAACGCACACCATGACCGAACAACCACCCCCCACCACCACCCTCCACGCCTGGACCCCGATCAGCACCGAAGACACCATCCGCACGATGAACTCCATCCACTCCGGATCACCGACCGACCCCTGCCCTCACCACGTCTTCAACAAGGCCGACGCTGTCATCGCACCCCACCTGCGAGACATCATCAACACATCCTTCGACACCACCATCTTCCCTGAGAGCTGGAAACACGCCGAACTCAGCGCTCTACTCAAGAAACCAACAGCGGACCCCACCGACCTCAAGAATTACCGCCCCATCTCGCTCCTCCCGTTTCCAGCCAAAGTCATCGAGAAGACCGTCAACAAGCAGATGGCCGCCTTCCTCGAGACGAACGGATCCCTCGACCCCTCACAGTCCGGCTTCCGAGCCAATCACAGCACCGAGACCGCCCTCATCGCCGCCACCGATGACATCCGAGCCCTGATGGACAATGGAGAAACAGCGGCCCTCATCCTCCTAGACCTCTCCGCGGCATTCGACGCGGTCTGCCACCGCACCCTAGTACAGCGCTTCAGCAACGTCGAAATCCAGGACAAGGCGCTGGAATGGATCATCTCCTTCCTCGACGGAAGAACACAGAGGGTCCGCCTACCACCGTACAAGTCAGAGGCCTCCGAAGTCATCTGCGGCGTCCCCCAAGGATCATCTCTGAGCCCCACCCTCTTCAACGTCTACATGAGCCCCCTCGCGGCCATCGTACGCAAACACAACCTCAGCATAATCTCCTACGCCGACGACACCCAGCTGATCCTCTCCCTGACCAACGACCCCGCCGCCGCCAGAGCCAACCTGCACGAAGGGATGAAAGAGGTAGCCGAGTGGATGACGACCAGCCGCCTGAAACTGAACTCGGACAAGACGGAGGTCCTCATCCTGGGCTCCTCATCCTCCGCCTGGGACGACTCCTGGTGGCCTCCCGCCCTGGGCACCGCACCCAAACCGACAGACCATGCACGCAACCTGGGCTTCATCCTGGACTCCTCCCTCTCCATGACCAGGCAAGTCAACAACGTCTCCTCGGCGTGCTTCAACATCCTACGCATGCTACGGAAGATCTTCTGGTGGATCCCCACCGAGACCAGGAAGACCGTCACCCAGGCCCTCGTCACCAGCCGACTGGACTACGGCAACGCCCTCTATGCCGGTACCACCGCCAAGCTCCAGAAGAGACTCCAGCGGATCCAGAACGCCTCAGCCAGACTCATCCTCGACATCCCACGAACCAGCCACATCTCCGGACATCTGAGAGACCTTCACTGGCTCCTCGTCAACAAAAGAATCACCTTCCGCCTCCTCACCCACGCACACAAAGCCCTACACAGCCAAGGCCCGAGCTACCTCAACAGCCGAGTCAACTTCTACGCTCCCAAACGCCACCTCCGATCAGCCAACCACGCCCTCGCCGCCGTCCCCCGCATCCGAAGAGCGACTACAGGAGGAAGGTCCTTCTCCTACCTGGCCGCCAAGACCTGGAACTCCCTGCCGACCGACCTGCGCCTGACCCAAGACCACCTCTCCTTCAGGAAGAAGCTGAAGACCTGGCTGTTCAAGCAGTAGCGGCACCCCCCCCCCCACCCCCCAGCGCCTTGAGACCCTACGGGTATGTAGCACGCTTTATAAGTGTCACTGATTGATTGATTGATTGAAGTTGGCACAGAGGTACAGTCCTCTGTGTGGCCGCCCCTCACAAGTGAGGGGGGAGTTCTGGTATTAGGGATCTGACACCGGTTATGACCTTGCCGTTGGCCCATAATGTTAGGATGTACAATTTAATTTTGAGTATATGCATTTGCAGGATGTTTAGAATCGGCTAGGAGAACCTTTGTATTAGAGCTGTGTTAAGGTTAGCCAATAAACATCGTAATGTGAAAATGAAATTGTACATGATATGAAACTGTTATTTTAATGTTTTAATTTTGTTTCATATTTTAATAAATACGGCCGGGAGGGTAACTCCCTCCCGCCTTCCAAAAGTCAAGAACTGTGTCCGTCTTCCCATCATTGGGGATTGTGTTGGGAGGGGGTGACGGGTATACCGGCCATATGCATGTTCGCTAATGCGGTCCCTGAGGGCCCTGATGGTGCTGCCCACATATTGGCTGTGGCAGGTGCATTCGAGTATATACACTACAAATTTAGTGTTGTAGTTGATGTTTACATTAATTTCGTAGTTGCATTTGTGGTAGCTTGTGAAGCCCTTGACACCGTTACGTGTCTATTTGCAAACAACACAGCATCCACACTTGTGAAACCCCTTGATGTGTGGTATGAGCCAGGTGGTGGCATTGGTTGAGTGTGGCACAGTGGGACTTAACCTCAAACGTAGAGTTCTTCCACGTCTGTATGTGATAAATGGTCTAGGGCTGATGTTTGTCCTAAGCATTTTGTCTGCTAATAGGATGTTCCAATGTCTATTGCTGGTTTTCTGATAACTACGCTAAGATCATTGTAGTCAATGATCAGTCTTGTTTGTGCAGTGCAGGTTTCTGTTCTGGTTTTGGGTCACAAGGTACGCTCTCGATTAACTTTACTGATTCTGCTGGCAGCCTTGTGAATAGTTCTGGAATTGTAGCCTCGTCTGTAGAATCTGTTTTTCATATCCAACTTACTTTCCAGAAATTCAGTGTCATTGCTACCGTTTCTGCGTGCTCTGACTAGTTCACCATATGGGATGTCTTCAATCTGGTGAGCCAGATGGGACCTGCCAGCTCGGAGTATAGCGTTGCAGGCTGTCTCTTTGCGATACAATCTGCTTTGAAGAGAATTGTCTATCACATAATGTTTCAGCTCTAAGAAAGTGATCAATGATGTGCTGTAGTTACATGTGAACTTCATGTCCATGTCGTTGGTGTTGAGATAATAGCAGAATTCCTCTATTTCTGCCTGTGCTCCGGTCCAAAGGAGAAGACAGTCGTCTATATAGTGACCCCAGTAAACAATGGAGTTTATCCAGCATTCTCCTTGTTTGCCCCAGATCCAGGTTGCTTCATTGTGCCCATGTACAGGTTAGCAAAAGGAGGTGAGAACCTTGAGCCCATGGCCACTCCTTTTCTTTGCTTGTACCATTTTTTATAATACAAGAAAAAGTTGTTTTTGAATATGATGTCCATCATGGAGATTAACATGTTCATATGCTGCCACATGGTGGTGGGTCTCATGTCTAGTTATTTGGTCACGGCCTCTAGGCCTGTGTCGGGTTTGATAGAAGTGTGTAGAGACACCACATCAAGAGTAGCCATAATCATGCCTGGTTGCCATTGGATGTCATTGAGGATACTTAGAATGTGCTTTGTATCCTGGATATATGATGGAAGGTTTTTGACCATGGGATTCAGAAAAAGGTCGACATATTCCGCCAGTCTCTCTGTAGGTCCCCCTATACCCGACACAATATGTCTGCTGAGGGGAACGTGGCTGATTTATGAATTTTGGGGAGTGTGTCTAACCATGGTGAGGTTGGTTTGCCAACTTTCATATATAGTACCTCCTCATCATTCAATAGACCTGTTTATACTTTGCTTGGTTTGGTAATGGCCCATGCATCACGTTATCCCCAGCGGCTACCCATTCTGATGATGGCATTCATTGAGATCTCACAGACGCAATCTGCTGACGGTGAGATACGTGGATTGACAGGCACACAGGTACACTCTCCATCCCCGACAAAGAATCCTAATGCGGCTAACGCTGATGGCGATGCTTTACATTTTTGTGCTATCGGTTTACTTAATGAAGTGGTCCAACTTTCACCTACTGTGGTAGACGATTTGTTTGCCATCTTAGAAGATTTTATGTTTTCTCCAACAACAAGAATGATTTTTGAAGTTAGCACACAGCGTTCTATGGGACTCTGTATTCAACCTTTACTTTACAAAACAAAACTTCCAACTTTAAGAACCCTATTTTCCTGCGATTTGACTTTTCCAAAAATGTAACTTTTGGCACAAAGTAATCTGCTTAAAGTAAAACTATTCCTAGAGAAGAATAATTTTTTGAAAAAACTTCTAAGTGACAATATTTGGCCTTGTCCACAACCTAAACAGTTTTTATATTCTGTCATGGAATGGTCTCGACCTTTCTTCTGTATTTAAGAGCCATTTCATTAATATGATATTTCATGACTCATTCTGATAAGCATTTTCCAATGTCACACTACATGCTTTGGATGAAAATATTGCTTTTTTAAATGTGCACAGCAAAAATGCTCATCTTTCATGTTTAACCATTTCAGATGAATTTATGTATTTTGGGAGGGATTTTCACACATCATGCTTTAGATATGTTTAAAAAATGCTTAGAATTTAGTAATATTGAACATAATAAAGTGGAGTGGGTGTTGTGTAGCATAACCCATCCAGTCCAAATACAGACATGGCTACTTCCACTCGTTCCAAAAAGCCACATCGATTTCTTATAAAACTCCGCTTCAGCAGTCAGGGACATCCCCATGCTTGAATATTGATTTGGTGGAACAAGGGGCATAGCCTCATTACACCTCTGCAGTGCAGCCCCCTGGCGCATACTGGAGGTTCCAGGTGGGCTAGTTGGCCCCCAGGGGCCCCCAGTATGCAAGTGGAATTAGTTCCCCCTCTTCAAACATGCACGGGGGCTGCGTTGCAGAGAGGTGTAAAAAGGGGCGTGGCTTCATTACACTTCTCTGCAATGCAGTCCCCTGGCGCATACTGGAGATTCCTGGTGGGTTTTCAGGTCTTATATAGTTAGGAATTAGCATTTAAAAAACCTTGCAAATTCACTGAAAAAACCATAGGTTTCAGGCCTTATATAGTTAGGAATTAGCATTTAAAAAACCTTTGAAATTCACTGAAAAAAACATAGGTTTCAGTTCTTATATAGTTAGGAATTAGCATTTTAAAAACCTTTACAATTCACTCCAAAAACTATACGTTTTAGGGGTGTTATAGTTAGCTGGACATTTCACTCATACAAAACCATTCGAATTGCTCCTATATAGTTAGTTGTACTAACTATATTTCGCTCTTATATAGTATGCGCTCGGGTGCTTCCGGGTGTGCTTACGCCGTGCGTATCACGCGGACGCAGCTACGCGATACGTCACGATGATGTTTTCGTTTGCGGCAACAGCGCAAATGGGACGCTCACCGGTACGCGCACCGGGGCGCGCTGCAAGACTGCGCTTTCCGGTGCGCACACCGGTACGTGCACCGGGAGCGCTCCAGGGCAAAAAAAAAAATGAAGAATATACATAAAAAATAGTATTACATAAATATACAATATAGAATTCATTATAAAAATATTATATTTGATAGCAATAGAAATTTGCTATTAAAAACCTTTGAAATTCACTGAAAAAAACATAGGTTTGAGGCACTATATATAGTTAGGAATTAGCATTTACAAAACCTATGAAATTCACAGAAAAAAACATAGATTTCACACCAGTTATAGTTAGGAATTAGCATTTAAAAAACCTATTAAATTCACTGAATAAAACATAGGTTTGACACCAGTTATAGTTAGCTGGAAATTTTACTGACATAAAACCATTGAAATTCCCACGTTATAGTTAGTTGGACTCACTATAACTTTTCGCGCCTGCAATGCACTGCTGATGACGTCACATATTACATCACTCATGACATGGTCAATGACATCACTCATGACATCACTGATGACACTATCCTTGTGACAGAGTGACAGACCTCCTTTCAGTGTAATGTAACCCTTGAACCACATATTCAAAAATAGAAACTAAAATGTTCAGAAAAATAGAGATACCCATACCATTTACAACAACCAATTCAGTAATACCACCATCTATATACACATCCACTCATTCACCAACAGTTCTATATAGTCACTCATACATATATTCACTCATCATATGTAGTGAAACACCTATATATCCTGTTACACACCGACAGTCATCCAAAAGTTACTCACACACATAATCACACATGCAAATAAACTATTGAACATCCATTTATTTGCATATACAGCTATACACACACTACCACCTTACTTTTATGGAAACTTACACATACTTACTCTCTTAAACAATCACTTATAGAAACACATACTTATTTAAACAAGAACTCTTTCAATCTCTCACTCTCACATATACTCCCTTATATACATCAATACTCAGATATACTAGATTAAAACATATGTAGTTACTGAAAAAGACACTAGTGAGACAGTCATTCACTCACTAACACACACATATACACACTCATCCACTCATACAGTCCTGCACATATGCTGTCTTCCAAACACATACAAACAGTGAGTCAGTCATTGATGCATCTATGTGCTAAGTAACACCCCCACCAAACCATACAGACACTCATACTGATACTAAAAAAACATCTAATAACCCATATACACACACAAGTAGCTACTCACCAACCCATGCAGCCACTTATACACAAAGTGAAACACTGATACAAACATTTAAATGTTTAAACAATACTCGCTAATATATGTATTCACTAAGATACACTTAATAAGCCAGTTAACCAATCAATTTAAAAAAAAAACATCCATTAAGACACTTATTTAAACATTTATTCTTCCATCGACCTTTACATATACATATATAAAACATATTTATTTTTCAGAAAGACACACATTCACTGGATGGTGTTATCAGTGATGTCATGAGTGATGTCACTGAACATGTCATCAGTGATGTTATATGTGACGTCATCAGCAGTGCATTGCAGGCGCGCAAGTTATAGTGAGTCCAACTAACTATAACGTGGGAATTTCAATGGTTTTATGTCAGTAAAATTTCCAGCTAACTATAACTGGTGTCAAACCTATGGTTTTTTCAGTGAATATATATATATATATATATATATATATATATATATATATATATCTATATCTATATCTATATATATATATATATATATATATATATATATTTATATATATATATATTCACAGAAAAAACCATAGGTTATAGTGGATATATAGTTAGGAATTTGCATCATCAGTGATGTCATCAGTGATGTCACTAACCATGTCATGAATGATGTAATATGTGACATCATCAGCAGTGGATTGCGGGTGCGCGATATATAGTTAGCGCTTATAACTATAAATGGAATTTCAATGGTTTTATGCGAGTAAAATAAGGTTTTGTAAATGCAAATCCCTAACTATATATGGCCTAAAACCAATGGTTTTTTCATTGAATTTTCAAGGTTTTGTAAATGCAAATTCCTAACTATATATCCACTATAACCTATGTTTTTTTCTGTGAATTTCATTGGTTTTTTAATAGCAAATATGAAAAGCTTTAAAATGTCAAGTATGTGATAGATAAAAACATTTTCGTATTTATGCACGCTGATGTGCTTTGAACGCTGCACCCCCCCCCCTCACCTCTTTTGTCTTAGTAGTACTCTCTCTTTGCAGATACTGAAGGGTAGTTAACGCAGGCCTTTACCCCCGTTGTAATCCGTCGTGCCTGCTTGTCTCTCCATTTGATTGATTGTTGTCCAAGCATTTACTGTTTTAGAATTGGTTCTCTTTGGATCATTCTCTATTTACAAACAAGCACAAAGTCGCAATACTCTGTTTAGTCTTTGCAGATAGTGAAAAATCGTGTAAAAAAATAAAAGTAATCGAGCAAAATCAGTAGGCCACTAATTGGATCTCTTTTTGACCTCGCTAAAATAGAAATATTAGGAACAACCCTTCATGAGAAATACGAAAATAGTGAGATGAACTGAGCTCCACACCATGAGGGCTGCAAGACAACTCGGCTCCATCACCCATCCCGCACAAAATAACGACAAACCCTATGCAAATATTAAAAATATAGACAACACACCAGCAAAGAAACAGGGTAAAACATTTTATTAAAAAACTATTTACATAACGTTGGTTTATAAGATGATGTCAGTAGTGGACCGATGTGTGAATAGGTCGAAAGCAGCACAAGGCTCCAAGATCCGGATGGCAAGCTCCTGGATGTTGGGTGCCATAGTTCAGAGTTCTGAGTTTGAGCCTTTTTCAATGCCTGTGCTTTGTTGAATCAAAATGGCGGCTTGACACAAAGCTGACTCAAGCGTTGCTACTGATGCTATGCAGACCAAAACTGGTTTTCAGTTTGTACATTTTTCTAGATTTTTCAATCCAAGTTTGGTTGACTTTGTAGAACGATGGCTTCAAATTTTCAACATACGGTGTGGTGGCGCTGACTGGGAGGGGCCGCTTCGCTCCTGCCCCCTCCCCAAGTAAGATTTTCATACGTGAAAGTACGTTAATGGTTTTGGTCCCTGAGTTGCTTCGATGTCACTGCCATTCTCAAATGGCATAAGTTCTGGATGTTGGGTGCCATAGTTAAGAGTTCTGAGCAGCGCTTGTAACACTGTCTGAAGCTTATTTCCACCTACTGCAGCTTCACTATTCTCAAAGTAAGTGAGTGTCGTTTATGGACCTGACTGCATTAGAAAACAATGTGATATGTTACCTTCCTAAACAGCTTGACGGAGGCCCCTGAGGGGCGGTGTGATGGCCATGGACTCGGAGAAGACGCTTGGCTCCGACACCCTCCCCAAGTCTTATAGCACTGGTGTAGCCTGAGATCGCCCCCGACATAGGAGGCCGGCTCCCGGGGTCCGGCGGAACTTTTTGCCTTTTGATGACTCTTCAATTCTGAACCTTGTCCCATCCAGCTGAGTTGCGCCCACTCTTGCGGCTACAGCGTCTTGCCCACCATCCAGCTGAATTGCGCCCACTCTTGCGGTGCAGCGATAGGCGGCTGCCACAGGACTCTCAAAATGGTGGCCGGCTCTTCGGTTTTGGGCCTGGTCCACTAAAATGGCCCTGGGACACCTTTGAACTCGGACGCTTCCCTGATAGGGCTTGGGTCCCATTCTCGAAAAGCGTCCCCTCAGCCGTGAAGATTCTACAAAAGTCTTGGGGGCCTCCGACTCCCGCAGGCTTCTGGTGGGGAGCGGCTGCCATGATTGCTCGTGGAATGGCCACGACGGAGCTACGAGATGGTAGTGGTCTCATGCTGACGCCAGCTTTAGTCTGAAACATCCAGAAACACTGTAGACTACCAATTCGATCAGTTCCGGTAGCGCCCCAACATGACCCGGAAGAGAAGAACTTGCCCTCCCCTCTTTGACTGATGGTTCTTGTTGCCTGTCCCCTCTGTTGTCATTTAACAGAACTTTTTGGACTGCTGAAAGGGGTTGTGTTCCGAACGCTGGTTGGTGGAGACATTTTGACTATATTCTTGACCTACGTTGTCGCGTAATGCGTTATATGACACGCTGCGTTACCGCACCCGGAAGTGATCCGAGGCGCGGCGCGCAGCGCGTAACGTAAGCATAACAGGTCATGTGACTCGTTAATAAAACTTTTCATTGGTTCATTTTACTTTTGTTAATTTAATGATGAAAAGCTTGGTCATATGACCTAAAAATTACGCTTTTTATTGTTTTCGAACAATATTTTTTTTTCAAACATATGTTATAATATTCCAGGCTAATGTACTTTCCCAGAAAATTTACAACTGTCTTGTAAGTAAAATATATTCCTTTTTCGAGAAAAAGGGCATATCTTCCTTCCATGACGGAGCCGTTGAGTAAAAGAGATTCGGCCTGCTGTCTTAGTCGCCGATACGCCTGATTATCAGATTCTTATCGATCACTTTATATTGCAGACATGAAAAACACAACTGCCCTTAAGCATTTATCTTTACTGCGTTCCTACATATTATACCTTTTATCCGTCATGTAATTGGACTGCTTTATTTCACTTGCCTTTACTGATTCGAAAACAGTGACTAAAAGTAAAAACTTTACCAATGTAAATACTACTACCGTGTTTTGTTTTAAAAACCTTTATTGTGAAAATGTCAGTATACAAATACGGGCCTATAACCACGTGGGCCGGCCACGGAGCAAACTGAAATCGTATATGATGAGGAGACATTTACACTGTAGAAGAACGTAACGAGCGGGCCATTAGGTTGCAAGAACAAAGGTGTCTAACAGTTGCGGAATCGGTGGACGTACATTTTGTAATTAAAATACGACAGGGCCACTTACAATAACATTTTCTAGATATACATTTGCGGGCAAGGAGTTACGAGTCCCATTTATACCGGCGCCATTTTGGGCGAGGCCGGGCAGGTCCAAGATATAGTCAAAATGTCTCCACCAACCATTGGCCAGACCAGAACCCCTTTCGGCCCTTTATGCTACAAGATGGTGTCTTCCATTCAGAAAATATTGTTGGCAGCATTTTGAAAGGAAACAGAAACAGCCGTTCTCCTAGTGAGTTTCACATTGTTACATTTAGGAAGAATGTTGAAGAGTAGTATGTGCAAAATCTGGAGCCATTTTTCTACAAACTCTCAATCAGACTTGGATGGAAAAAAAAACCTGAAGAATGTACAAACTGAAAACCAATTTTTGTCTGTATAGCATCAACAGTAACGCTTGAGTCAGCTTTGTGTCAAGCCGCCATTTTCATTCAATCAATAGCGTCCCCCTGCACACATTCAGGGACCTGGTCGTGTCTTCAGATGAAACGGATTGTAGGAAAAGAAGCAGAAAGGAAAAGGAAAAAAGTTCCGCCGGACCTCGGGAGCCGGCCGCCTATGTCATGTGCCACCTTTGGCCACACCAGGGCAATAGTGAAGCTGCAGCAGGTGCAAATAAGCTTCAGACAGTCTTACAAGCACTGCTCGGAACTCTCAACTGAGGCACTCAACATCCAGGACTTGCCATTCGGATCTTGGCGCCTTGTGCTGGTTCCGACCTATTCACACATCGGTCCACTACTGACATCACCTCATAAGCCAACGGGGCACCCCACGCCGACTTTCGGCGCAGCATTGTAGGATGGCCACACCAGTGCGGCAACTTGCTGGACACAACATCGGGCCATCCAGATCTCGGCGCGTTCGACTCACTGTACCGCAAGAGTGACCGCAACTCAGCTGGACACGCCATCTTTCGGCGCAGCATTGTAGGATGGCCACACCAGTGCGGCAATTTGCTGGACACCACCTCGGTGCCATCCGGATCTCGGCGCGTTCGACTCACTGTACCGCAAGAGTGACCGCAACTCAGCTGGACACGCCATCTTTCGGCACAGCATTGTAGGATGGCCACGCCAGTGCGGCAATTTGCTGGACACCACCTCGGTGCCATCCGGATCTCGGCGCGTTCGAGTCACTGTACCGCAAGAGCGGGAGAAACTCAGCTGGACACGCCGTCTTTCGGCGCAGCATTGTAGGATGGCCACACCAGTGCGGCAATTTGCTGGACACCACCTCGGTGCCATCCGAATCTCGGCACGTTGTGCTGCCTTCGGCCTATTCGCACATCGGTCCGCTACTGACGCCGCCTCACGTGCCAACGGATTTTCTACGCTTTTTGTAGCCCTATGCCGCATAACAGGTCATGTGACTTGTTTATAAAACTTTTCATTGGTTCATTTTACTTTTGGTTTCCTAAAGATGGAAGGCTTGGTCATATGACCTAAAAATAACACTTTTCATTGGTTTAGAACATTTTTTTTTCCCAAACGATGAAAGCCCCACCTTGTTTCTGGATCATTCAGACTGAAGCTGGCGTCAGCATGAGAGCACCACCATCTCGTGGCTCCGTCGAGGTCATTCCGCGAGCAATCATGGCAGCCGCTCCCCACCGGAAGCCTGCGGGAGTCGGGGGCCCCCAAGACTTTTGTAGAATCTTCACGGCTGAGGGGACGCTTTTCGAGAATGGAGCCCAAGCCCTAGCAGGCAAGCGTCCGAGTTCCAAGGTGTCCCAGGGCCATTTCAGTGGACCAGGCCCAAAACCGAGGAGCCGTCCGCCATTTTAAGAGCCATGTGGCAGCCGCCTATCGCTGCACTGCAAGAGTGGGAGCAACTCAACAACATGGTGAGCGAGACGCTGTAGCCGCAAGAGCGGGCGCAACTCAGCTAGATGGCCGCCACCTGGGGAGGCCCGTTCACGCCGCCTCCCCCACGCCCCCCCCCCCCCGGGGCGCCGCACGCCAATTTTCGGAGCAGCATTGTAGGATACCAAAACCAGTGCGGCAGTTTACTGGACATCACCTGGGTGCCTGTCGTACATGTTGTGTCAGCCATGGGACACTGGACACAGTCCCATCAACATCTCAACGCGTTCTGCTGCCTTGGGACTATTCGCACAACAGACCGCTACTGACGAGGCCTCCCCCCGCACCACCCGGGACGCCCCACGCTGTTTTTCTGTGCTGCATTGTAGGATTCCAAAACCAGTGCGGCACCCAGGCGACATCACCTGGGTGCCGTCCAGAACTCTGCACGTTGTGCTGCCTTGGGACTATTCGCACAAAAGACAGCTTCTAACCATTGTTGCTTTTTGAGTTGAAAAATGTTTAAATGTTTTTAGTTTTTGTTCCGTTCATTATAGTTAAAAGTTAATAAAGTTTTATAATCTTACTTTGTTGGAGTGTTATCTATTTTTTTAAAAACGGGTGAATAGGGCCTTGAATCGGGTTATTGTCATGTGTGGGCTTTGGAAGTGTGCTGCTGCAGGATCGGACATTTCAAACTCAAATGCACGTTCTTTTTCTTACCTTTCCGAAGCATGGAGCGCAATAGCAGGCAGAGAAAGGGTGATGCACGTGTTGAACACTACCTGACCTGGCAAGTTGCTGGCAGTGCCCCCCCGCCCGCTCCTGAAAGAGGGCACACACACACCGCCGCCCCGAGTACTTCACAAATCTTTAAAAGACCATGCGCTTGTTCATGAGGCTTAAATGGTTTATCACCTCTTCTAGAACCCCTGCATCGACCCTCTGACGTTTCCTGGAAAAATTACCATGTAACACAATACCAAGCCCTGTCAGCTGAAACCCCCAAGGAATCGTGGGGCATATTATCAAGGGGGTTTATCTCCGCTTTTTTGGCTTTAAAAGCCATGAAAGCGGAGATAAAATTATCTCCCTATTACCAAGCTGTCGCTAACACCAGTTAGTGACAGCTAAAAGGAGATAGCGACCATCTTGGGCCCCGCTTTGCATGTCAGTGATACTTATCACTAATAACATGCAAAGTGGCGTGCCAAGATGTTAGCGACTGGAAACAGTCCCTAACATCGCTTTCTCCTATTACCAACTTTTGGAGATATTCGCGCTAAGCGCGAATATCTCCAAAATCTAACACCTGCCCTGAGCAGTTCTTAGCCATGTTATCCAATGGGAGGTGGATAACATGGCTAAGAGCATTTGCTCGATAATACATGAATATCGCTGACTTTTCTGCGATAATAGCAAGGTTTATCTGCGATAAAAATCGCTGATGTGCGGCGATAATTTTTGTCTCTAAACAAGTTAGAGACAAAAATTATCGCTAGTTGTTCGTAATATGCCCCCGGGTTTTTGCTTGCAGAAATCGGGAGGCGGGAGACTAGCACTGAAATCAGTAGTCACACGCCTGAATCGGGAGGGTTGGCATGTCTGAATTCTCTACAGCTGGGGCCATAAACTACATCCGCAGGGGTAGGTGATAGCCTGGGACCAGCCTGGCATCTAAAATGGCTGCCGTGCACGACAAAATTGTGGCATTGGAAAAAAGGCAAGATGGCGCAGCCGCTGGAAGAGATGTATCAACATATATCAGCCTCCTCAGCCACCCTCAGGAAACATAGGGGATTAGGATACGTCTCCCGCACCCCCTTATACCTAGTAATTTAATTAACGAAGCACAAAATGGCGAATTCCCGTTTCGCTACCAGTTTGCGGCCCAGTTCGCGGCCCGTGAAGCGCTTCTACCGTGAAAAATCATTTTTTTTTTTTTCCCCACGGGACCCTTTAATAACCCCAACAACATTCCTAGGGGGTCAAGAGGGTGATACCTTGCCCCCTTTCATTAAATTCCCCCTTCGTTTTTCACTTCTTCTTCTCTCTCGATCCTACCGAGAGACAAGATGGCGGCCGCTCCGGACTGTCACGCAGCAAAAAAAAAAAAAGCTCACGCACAGCCGCTGGAAGAGATGTATCAACATATATCAGCCTCCTCAGCCACCCTCAGGAAACATAGGGGATTAGGATACGTCTCCCGCACCCCCTTATACCTAGTAATTTAATTAACGAAGCACAAAATGGCGAATTCCCGTTTCGCTACCAGTTTGCGGCCCAGTTCGCGGCCCGTGAAGCGCTTCTACCGTGAAAAATCATTTTTTTTTTCTTTTCCCCACGGGACCCTTTAATAACCCCAACAACATTCCTAGGGGGTCAAGAGGGGGATACCTTGCCCCCTTTCATTAAATTCCCCCTTCGTTTTTCACCTCTTCTTCTCTCTCGATCCTACCGAGAGACAAGATGGCGGCCGCTCCGGACTGTTTAGAATGTTGACAGACACCGGAGAGCCAATCAGCTTTCTGCGCGCAAAGTTCCGAAACGCGAAAAGTAAGCGGACCGGATCGCTGCCTGGAGCGCTGTTACAGATATATATCTTGATTTAAACGTTAATTTCTCAAAATCCACTGAAGCACATATATTGAGACCTAGCAAAGGCACATCGGGCTAACAGTCCCTACAATTTTGCCAAGTTTCGTGCAAATCCATTCAGCCGTTCGAGCTAAAAGTGAGTCCAACCGCCCTATGGAAAAATGAATGGGAAAAACGCGTTTTGGGACCCCCCTTTTTTCTCGGCCCCCCCTTGACGAAACCCCACCAAATTTTCAGGGGCTGCTCAGAAACAAAATGTGCCATTTTCCTGAAAATTTCAGCCGATTCCGTCCACAAACGCCAAAGTTATTAGACATAGAATTTTCAAAAATCCCATAGGGAAAAAATCCTAACTATATATACCTACTGGCGAGACGCCAGTAGGTAATATATATATATATCTATATGTATATATATATATATATATATATATATATATATATATATATACATTCACTTAAAATGTATATTTCGCGCACCCGCAATCCACTACTGATGATGTCACATATTACATCATTCATGACATGGTCAGTGACATTACTGATGACATCACTGATGACATCTCAAATGACATCACTGATGACATCTCATTTGACATCACTGATGAGATCACTGATGAATGATGTAATATGCAACTAACTATATAGGAGCAATTTCAATGGTTTTTTAAATGCTAATTCCTAACTATATAAGGCCTAAAACCTATGGTTTTTTAAGTGAATTTGCAAGGTTTTTAAAATGCTAATTCCTAACTATATAAAGCCTGAAACCTATAGTTTTTTAAGTGAATCTGCAAGGTTTTTTAAATGCTAATTCCTAACAATATAAGGCCTGAAACCTATGGTTTTTAAGTGAATTTGCAAGGTTTTTTAAATGCTAATTCCTAACTATATAAGGCCTGAAACCTATTTTTTTTTTCAGTGAATTTGCAAGGTTTTTTAAATGCTAATTCCTAACTATATCAGGCATGAAACCTATATTCTTTTTCAATAAATTTCAAAGGTTTTGTAAATGCTAATTGTATTAGCAGATAACGTTTATATATGTTATTATCCTTCTGGGACCACCTGAGCAGCCATCTTGTTTCTCAGGAGAAGTGAGGCACAAGAGAGCACAAAACAAGAGTGGAAAATGCGAAATGGGGGCAGGGTAGAGACCCCCTAGCCCTTCTCAGCGGGTCCCAGAAGGACCACCAAGTGCAAAATGTTTTGTTTTTTTGAATCGCTGGGTACGCGCACGGTACACGTACGGTGCGCGTACCCCGTGATTTTTTTTATTTTTTTATTTCTTTTTTTGCCCTTGGGGGTCCTTTTGAAAAACAAGATGATGGCCAACACTTCCTGGTTTGGACAGTTTAGAATGTTGAAAGGCGACCGCCAGCCAATCAAAAACTCGCTCGCGCACGTAAGGGTACGCACACGTACGCATACGGTACGCGTGCGCTGCCCGTACGGTGAGTGCATATAGATATATAATTTGCTCAAATTCAATTTTCTCAACAACTACTGGAGGGATTTTCACCAAATATAAAAAAGGCACTACTGCATACCTGTCCCTACCATTTTGCCAAGTTTGGTATAATTCCGTTCAGCCGTTCAGGCTGTATCCGTGTCCAAAGGTCCCATAGGAAATGCCATTTGAAAATTTTCAAATTAAATTTTCTCAAGAACTACTGGAGAAATTCTCACCAAACATAACAAAGGCACATCTGCATACCAGGCCCTACCATTTTGCCAAGTTTGGTGTAATTCCATTCTGTCGTTCGGGCTGTAGCCGTGTCTAAAGGACCCTATGGAAATTAACATGGGGAAAACACGTTTTGGGATCCCCCTTTCAGCCCCTGCTTGACGAATCCCCCCGAAACTTTCAGGGAAGGAGTGGAGCGGAGCTGGCCAAAATTCTGGAAAATTACACGCAGATTCCTCAATCGGCGCCAAAGTTATTCCCAATAGAATGTTGAGCGCATATAGATATATAATTTGCTCAAATTCAATTTTCTCAACAACTACTGGAGGGATTTTCACTAAATATAAAAAAGGCACTACTGCATACCTGTCCCTACCATTTTACCAAGTTTGGTGTAATTCCGTTCAACCGTTCGGGCATTAGCCGTGTCTAAAGGTCCCATAGAAAATGCCATTTTAAAAATTTCAAATTCAATTTTCTCAAACACTACTGGAGGGATTTACACCAAACACACAAAAGGCACTGCTGCATACCAGTCCCTACCATTTTGCCAAATGTGGTGTAATTCGTTCAGCCGTTTGAGCTGTAGCCGTATCAGAATGTCCTTATGGAAATTAACATGGGGAAAACACATTTTGGGACCCCCCTTTTTTCTTGGCCCCCACTTGACGAATCCCCCCGAAACTTTCAGGGAAGGGGCGGCGCCAAAGTTATTCCCAATAGAATGTTTGGAATTTCCTATGGTAACTAGGTCTTAACTATATATACCTACTGGCGACCGCCAGTAGGTAAAATATATATATATATATATATATATATATATATATTACCTACTGGCGGTCGCCAGTAGGTAGTTATAGTTAGGATAATTTTCAATGTTAAATCTCAACATTCTATTTTGAATAACTTTGGCGCCGGTTGACGAATCTGCCTGAAATTTTCAGGAAAATGGTCTCATGGCGGTCCGGTCCTTCCCTGAAAGTTTGGGGGGGATTCGTCAAGCGGGGGCCGAGATAAAAGGGGGGTCCCAAAACGCGTTTTCCCCATGTTAATTTCCATAGGGCGGTCGATTTCACTTTTAGCCCGAACGGCTGAATGGATTTCCACCAAACTTGGCAAAATTGTAGGGACTGGTAGCCCGATGTGCCTTTGCTATGTCTCAAGATATGTGCTCCAGTGGATTTTGAGTAATTTAGGTTCAAAAAAATATATATATCTATAGGCGCTCTCCCGTGCGCGCACCGGAGTGCGCTCCAGGCGCGACACGCGACTTGCGCGCAGGAAGCTGATTGGATCTCAGTTGTCTGTAAACATTCTAAACAGTGCGGAGCGGCCGCCATCTTGTGTCTCGGTAAAATCGAGACACAAGGGGTTTGAAAAAAAAGGGGCAAATGACCATAAGGGGGAAGAGTAGACCCCCTCTGACCCCCTAGGTTTGATGTAGGGACTAAAATAGGGTCCTGCAGGGCATTAAAATTTTTTTTTCGTTTTGCGCGGGGGAAGCGCATGGTACGCGCACCGGCGAAGCACGGGGAAAATCCAGGACCATATTTATGAAGGCCTTGCGCTGTTAGTTTTGCGCTTCCTGTGCGTCAATTTTTGTGACGCACCAGCGGTGTAAAAAAATGCGCATTGTTATGCAATATTTAAAAAGTGACGCATCTATCTAGATGCGTCACTTTTTAAATATAGTGCAACGAGGTACATTTTATTACACTGCTGGTGTTATGCGTCACTTTTCTGTGCGCACTCCTTATGACATTCCAGATGTGTCATATTTAATGTATGACGAATCATGTTGCAGATACAATATGGCGCAGAGTTTTAAAAAGTGACCCATGTACCTAGATGCGTCACTTTTTAAAAATAGCGTCAGGTATAATGCATGCAGAGGGGGTGTTCTCCCGCAAAAAGCTTTGTAATAGCGACGCAGTGAAATCTTTGAGATTTCACTGCGTCAGTTTTAGGATGCTGTTGCGTCAAAATCTTGTGCCTGCTTTACAGCAGGTGTTAGACTGAGGCAAGACCTTTCATATGCTGCTTTCCCCATTTGAAAGGACACATTACTGGAGTTGCGTCACTTTTGTGATGCACTCCAGCAATGCGTTACTTGGAATGTCATAAGGAGTGCGCACAGAAAAGTGACGCATTGCACCAGTAGTGTAAAAAAATGTGTTGCGTTGCGTTATATTTAAAAAGTGAGGTATCTAGGTAGATGGGTCACTTTTTAAAATCAAGCGCCACATTATATCTGCGTGAGGTATAATGCATGCAGAAGGGGTGTTCTCCCACTAAAAGCTTTGTAATAGCGACGCAGTGAAATGTTTGAGATTTCACTGCGTCACTTTTAGGATGCTGTTGCATCCTTTAAATATAGTGCAACGAGGCACATTTTATTACACTGCTGGTGTGATGCGTCACTTTTCTGTCCACAGTCCTTATGACATTCCAGATGTGTCATATTTAATGTATGACGAATCATGTTGCAAGGAGTTACAGATACGTCAGTATTTCTGACATATGTGTAAACATAAAAGTGATGCGAGGCCGGCGCAAAATTTTGACGCAATAGCATCCTAAAAGTGACGCAGGGAAATCTCATAGATTTCAGTACGTTGTTATTACCAAGCTTTTTGCGAGGGATTGCCCCCTCTGCATACATTATACCTGATGCAGATACAATATGGCGCAGAGTTTTAAAAAGTGACCCATGTACCTAGATGCGTCACTTTTTAAAAAATAGTGTCAGGTATAATGCATGCAGAGGGGGTGTTCCTTGCAAAAAGCTTGGTAATAATGACGCAGTGCGTCACTTTTAGGATGCAGTTGCGCCAAAATCTTGCGCCTGCTTCACAGCAAACCTTTCACATGGTGCTTTTTCCATGTGAAAGGACACATTATTGGAGTTGCGTCACTTTTGTGACGCACTCCTGCAATGCGTTACTTTTGTGTTTACAGATACGTCAGAAATACTGACATATCTGTAACTCCTTGCGAATTGATTAGTCATATATTAAATATGACATATCTGGAATGTCATAAGGAGTGCGTCCAGAAAAGTGACGCATCGCTATTTTCACGTAGCGATGCGTCACTTTTCAGAAATGAGGCCTCCAGTTTATTCACTGTGTCATAACTTTCTTTTCTAACACTCACCTTCTTTCAGTCCTCCTACTTCACTTCCTTTCACCTCTCATACCTTTCTGTTCTTTCTTACTCATTCTCCTTTCAATTATCAATGCACTATATTTCACTTACTCTTCATTTTTTAAGATTATAGCTCTTTGATGAGAATTGGAGGTAGTTCTGAAAAGAACTTTTGGTTTTCTTCTTTTAACTGAAGAGGAACAAAAACAGGGAATAGAAACTGCTCAACAGGAGCAAAAAGAAAAGAAAAAAATTAGGGGTGGGAAGAGCAGTGATGGTTCTCCAATGCCCGAACCATGAGCAGGACACTTTGCTCCCCATAGGTGAGGAGTTGATTGCAGTATCTGCATCTGACGACCCCATGGTTGAATGCAGGTTGAATGTTTGCTACCTGCCCCTGAGATTGTTCTCTTCCAGAAGAAGTTGCTCCTCCTGTTGATGTAGAGGCCCCATCTCTGGGAACCTCCTGTGCCAGAGCCCTGACACTTTCCCGGGCAAAATTCTGGGGGTGCCTCCTCTCCACATGGCGAATCATGGTGAAGTTGCCAAAAGAGTATTTTTTTTGGGGGTTACCCCGTGACAGGACCTGTTTGCAGATCCTGCACTCTACTTTTGGTGCATTCACCTTCTTCTGGCCTTCTGGAAACTTAAAAAATTTCCAGATGAAATGTTCCTTCACCTTTGGGGTAGGAGGCTCTTCATCAATGAAGTCATCTTCACTGCTGGATGGTCTGGCAGCCATGATGAATCCAGGAATATGGAGCAGCAAAAAAGGCAGGTCTTTCAGTCACAAAAGTGAAAGAAGAAGTGAAGGAAATGGGTGGGGATTTCATTCATTGTAAAAAAAAACTGTTAGCAACCAATGAAAAGTGTTATTTGAGGGTCACATGACCCGACGCGTTTACGCTGCGCGCTCCGGAGCACTTCCGGGTGCGTTTACGCAGCGCGATCGTAGGCGCTTCCGGGGCGCAAACGTGGCGCGATCGTAGGCGCTTTTCCGTGCGTTTATGCGCCGCGCACGTATGCGCTTCCGAGGGCACTTACGTTGCGCGCCGAAGTTACGTCATCAATCTTTTATAGAAATGCATAATCATTTTCCATATTAAAAAAAACAAATTTTATTTGTATGGTACGAAATGTTTTGCATTATTATTAACTTTTCATTCATATTTTTTTTTCACGAACGACAGTTGCGCTCTGGGTGCGCTTTCAGATGAGCTCTCGGAGAAGCTTACAGGAGAGCTTAGCTGAAAGCTTCCCGGAGCGCGCACCCAGAGCGCAAAAGAAAAAAAATATAAAAAAAAATAAATACTTAAAAAAAAACAGCAAATTGTAAAAAAAAAAAAGGTTAGAAACTCGATATACAAAGGAATTAGCATTTAAAAAACTATGAAATTCACTGAAAAAACCATAGGTTTCACACCAGTTATAGTTAGGAATTAGCATTTAAAAAACCTATGAAATTCACTGAAAAAACCATAGGTTTCACACCAGTTATAGTTAGGAATTAGCATTTAAAAAACCTATTAAATTCACTGAAAAAACCATAGGTTTCACACCAGTTATAGTTAGCTGGAAATTTTACTGATATAAAACCATTGAAATTCCCACGTTATAGTTAGTTGGACTCACTATAACTTGCGCGCCTGCAATGCACTGCTGATGACGTCACATATTACATCACTCATGACATGGTCAGTGACATCACTCATGACATCACTGATGACACCATCCAAAGAATGTGTGTCTTTCTGAAAAAATAAATATGTTTTATATATGAGTGTGTATACATATGTTTTATTCTAGTATATGGAGTATTGATTTATATAAGTGAGTAAATGTGAGAGTGAGAGATTGTAAGAGTTCCTGTTTAAATAAGTATGTGATTCTATAAGTGATTGTTTAAGAGAGTAAGTATGTGTAAGTTTCCTTAGGAATAAGGTGGTAGTGTGTGTATAGCTGTATATGCAAATAAATGGATGTTCAATAGTTTTTTTGCATGTGTGAGTATATGTGTGAGTAACTTTTGGAAGACTGTCGGTGTGTTAACGGATGTAAAGGTGTTTCACTACATATGATAAGTGAGTATATGTATGAATGACTATATAGAACTGTTGGTGAATGAGTAAATGTGTATATAAATGGTTGAATTACTGAATTGGTTGTTGTAACTGGTATAGGTATCGCCACTTTTTTGTAAATGTTAGTTTCTATTTTTGAATATGTGTTTCAGGGGTTACATTACACTGAAAGGAGGTCAGTCACTCTGTCACAGGGATGGTGTCATCAGTGATGTCATGAGTGATGTCACTGACCATGTCATGAGTGATGTAATATGTGACGTCATCAGCAGTGCATTGCAGGCGCGCAAGTTATAGTGAGTCCAACTAACTATAACGTGGGAATTTCAATGGTTTTATATCAGTAAAATTTCCAGCTAACTATAACTGGTGTGAAACCTATGGTTTTTTCAGTGAATTTAATAGGTTTTTTAAATGCTAATTCCTAACTATAACTGGTGTGAAACCTATGGTTTTTTCAGTGAATATATATATATATATATATATATATATATATATATATATATATATATATATATATATATATATATATATATATATATATATATATATTCACTGAAAAAACCATAGGTTATAGACCATATATAGTTAGGAATTAGCATTTACAAAACCCTATTTTACTCACACAAAACCATTGAAATTTCATATATAGTTAGTTGCACTAACTATATATCGTGCACCCGCAATCCACTGCTGATCATGTCACATATTACATCATTCATGACATGATCAGTGACATCATTGATGACATCACTGATGACATCACTGATGACATTTCAAATGACATCACTGATGACATCACTGTTGACATCTCATTTGCCATTACTGATCACATCTCTGATGACATCATTCATGTGATAATACGGTGAACCTCTACAGACTCTAATATAATCTTAGATACACTCAGAGTAAATAGACGC
Organism: Lissotriton vulgaris; assembly: GCF_964263255.1. Classification (NCBI taxonomy): domain Eukaryota; kingdom Metazoa; phylum Chordata; class Amphibia; order Caudata; family Salamandridae; genus Lissotriton; species Lissotriton vulgaris. Next base: position 502,023,768 of record NC_141687.1, on the reverse strand, counting down.
TCACAGACTGTCACTCATCCATGGAGTTACTCACACACCTAGTCAGTCATGCAAAGAATCAATCACACTTCCATTTCCTCAACTATGCAGTTATACACACCTTACTTATTCAAACATATACTAACACATATTTACTCTGTTATACAATCCCTGATACAAGTTCACAATGATCCATACAGCCACTCACACATTCACTGGCTTTTATGCACAGTTATTTATATATGTCAACTCTCACATGTACTGTGTTTTACATATGTACTTACTTTGACATGTAGCACTGAGATATCCATTCACTCAACCATCAATACAGCTGTTTCCACATACAGTTTTGAACCCATACATCTAGTGAATCATCTGCTCACACATCTATGCACATAGTCACACACCTCACAGCCACCCACACACACACTCACTCTCTCATACAAATACTTGGGCAACCTATCATTAACCCATATACTTAATAATTATGCTACTGATGAACACATGCAACAGTTTACAGAACAACAGATATAATGATGCACAAATTAAGAAAGTTTAGTCACTAACCCATGCACTCAGTGAGACACATTTAATCACTCACTCATACAGTCAGTCATGCACCTACTAAATCCTTCATCCAGACACTTATACATCCACTCATTCTTCAATGTGTAAGACACATTTTGACTTTTCAGAAACATACAGTCACTGGATGTTGTCATCAGTGATGTCATCAGTGATGTCATTTGAGATGTCATCAGTGATGTCATCAGTGATGTCACTGATCATGTCATGAATGATGTAATATGTGACATGATCAGCAGTGGATTGCGGGTGCGCGATATATAGTTAGTGCAACTAACTATATATGAAATTTCAATGGTTTTGTGTGAGTAAAATAAGGTTTTGTAAATGCTAATTCCTAACTATATATGGTCTATAACCTATGGTTTTTTCAGTGAATTTTCAAGGTTTTGTAAATGCTAATTCCTAACTATATATGGTCTATAACCTATGGTTTTTTCAGTGAATTTCATTGGTTTTTTAAAAGCTAATATCTGTAGCTGTAAAATGTATTTTTCTTTAAATCCCAAAATATATTTTATATGTTTATGATTAATTTTTTTTAAATATTTTTTTTTGTTAGCTCCCGGTTCGCGAACCGGGAAGCTTTCCGTTAGCTCAATTTGATGCCGCGACCCAGTCCGCTAACCGGTAAACGTTCCGTTTGCGTAACTGCCGCGTCAGAAATCAACATCGTGACGCGTCGCGGAAGCGCGACATATCACGTTGCTGCATAATGCGTCTTATAACGCGCCGCGTTAGCGCACCCGGAAGTGCTCCGGACCGCGAACGTGGCGCGAAACGCAGCTTTCCGGATGCGAACCGGAGCGCGGCGCGCAGCGCGTAACGTAAGCGGAACAGGTCATGTGACTTGTTCATAAAACTTTTCATTGGTTCATTTCACTTTTGGTTTCCTAATGATGTAAGACTAGGTCATGTGACCTAAAAATAAGACTTTTCATTGGTTTAGAACTATTTTTTTCCCCAAATGATGAAAGCCCCCACCTTTTTTCTCACTCTGACTTTCAACTTTGAGAAAGGAAGACCTATTTTGGAAAATGGCTTCACTAGTTGCTTCAGCTGCTGGATCCCCACCACCACCACCACCACCTCCTCACAAGAGAGGACCAGCTCCACAGTTCCTGGGAAACCCAGAGGAGGAAGAGGATGAAGAAGAAGAAGAAGAGGAAGATCAGGCAACAAAATTTTTAAAAGAGTTGCCCCGGGTATCTGGCAGTTTTTTTCTATTCCAGCAGGAAAGAAAAAAGTGAATGCACGTTATGTGACGTGCCTAATTTGCAAGGATGAATTATCTAGAGGCACTGAAAAAAAATATAGTTATGGGAACCACACTATGCATCGTCATATGCAGAGGTGGCATCCTCTGAATTATAGCCGGGCAGAGATGCGTGACCTACAAGATAATCCTCCAACTTCTACGGCCAGGTCATCATCAGAAATATCACTGTCAGTTGCAGAAGAACGAGATACAGTGCCAAATATTCAAAAAAATGTTGTACATATGAAAATTGTATGCTTATATTGTGGCGCATTATTTTCATGTGCAAATATGAGTGTTAAATTAGTTAATTTAGCATTTGAAAAACACCAATGCCCTAAACGTCACAAGAAGTAATTTTTTTTTTGCTCCAGTTGAGCCCTTTTCAATACCTGTTTTTTGTTCTTTCCCTTTCAAAAAAAACAAAAAAAACATAAAATTGTTCAAAAAATACAAAAAAAAACAAATAATGTTCAAAAAATGAAAAAAAAATATAAAACAACAAAAACATAAAAAAAAGTTCTTTTCAGAACTACCTCCCCTTTACACAAAAATTGCTAGAAAGTGTAACACTCTGGGAAGCTGTTTTTTTTTTAGTTCGCTTTCCGGTGCGCTCGCCGGTACGCGAACCGGGAGCTAACCTCAAATTTTTTTTAAAAATAAATAAAGGAGTAAGTACAAGGGAAGTAAACAGAGAGTAATGTTAAAAGAAAGACAGCTATAGGGACTAAACCAGAGATGCTGTTTAATAGATTTATTTACCGAAGAAAAGATGGAAGAGGATATAATTGTGGAAAACAAAATAGATAAGGAAGTGAAAGAATCAAGCATTGAAAATGCAATAGGTCACACAATATAAGAGTTTGTCCTTTTGGTTTTGCAAATGGATGAGTGGCGTTGCTTGGATGAGTGGCATTGCGTGGAAGATTGGCATTGCATGGATGATTGGCGTTGCGTGGATGAGTGGCGTTGCATGGATTAGTGGCGTTGCGTGGATGAGTTGCGTGTGTGAGTGGCGTTGCGTGTGTGAGTGGCGTTTAAGTGTGTAAGTGGCGTTGCGTGTGTGAGTGGCGTTGCGTGTGTGTGGTGTTGCGTGTGTGAGTGGTGTTGCGTGTGTGAGTGGCGTTGCGTGTGTGAGTGGCGTTAGTGTGGGGAGGGGGGGACGAGAAATGCACACGGCGGACAGGGGAGGGGACGGAGCGGGGAGAGCAGAATGGAAAGGGGCGACCATTCGGTCCCCCCGAACGTATGGTGGAGTACCACGATCCCCCCGGGAAGCCATCTTGGGCGGGAAGCAAGTCTCGGCTGGTATGCCCGAAGCGGCGTAGCCGGGGCGCGCCTTTTTCCCGCCCTGGAGTGGGTTGTTCTAGACACTGACGCGGCCGGCCACGCCCTCGGAGGCAGGCGGGGGCGGGTTTACGCCCGCCCTGAAGACGGGTAAAAGGAGCAACAAGCCAAGAAAGCATCCTCTTGTTCCTGTGCTCTGAAGCTGCACCTCCCCGCTGCACGTGAGCCCGAGACGGAACGAAGAGCCAATTTTGAGCGTTGTAATCTTTCTTTTTGTTTTGCAGATATCTTCGTTGAGAATGCCAGGCAAGAAGGTCGGAAAGCGGGTCGGTACCGATCAGATGCTCCGCATGCTCATAAAGGAGGTAGCCGATTTGAAGAAGCAGATGGCGGCTAAGAACGTGGAGGGAGGACCGAAGCGAGTCATCGGACCAGCTTTGCCAGGAGTAGTCCCTGGTGGGAGAGGCAAAAGGTCCAAAAGGGGGGCACTTGGGGAGGAAAACCCGGTTCCCGATACTCCACTTGAAGAGCCAACCCCGGTTCCGAAGGAGGGGCATCCGCTCCCCGTGGTGGTCACCCCCGTGACCGGGGAAGATATGCCTCCCGAGTTAGCGGCGCAATTAGCAGCGTGGTTGGGAAAAGATAGTGAGGGCACCACGGCTGACGACGCCCGGGCAGTAATGAGACAACTGCGGGAATCTAGAGAGGCTGCGAAGGCATCTTCGGTTACCCCGCCAGTGCCGGCGGCGAATAATGCAACAGGCCCAAGTTCGGCGGCAAATGCAGCATCTGGTCCAGGTAAGCGGCCATTGCCGATCGCGGGGGAGGGGTCTGTACCTTCGAGAAGGGAGAAGGTGGCTCAGCATGTTCCACTGGAAATTAAGGAAAAGATTTGGGCGAATAAGTATGTGAACATTTTTTCTTTGCTTACCGACCATTACGAGATGGAGCATGTTAAGAGCCAAAAGGAGCTCATGCATCCGAGTGTTTGGCGCCCAAAAATGGCCGCCTTTAAGGTTGAGGAAAACATAGGTACTTGGGGCAGAGCGTGGGGCATTTTTACCTCCATCATGGGCGAGCGCAGGCCCGAGTTGCTGACCGAGTTGCCTATTTATCAGTCACGTATCATGGAGTATTCCGTATCGTATGGGGGCAATCAGTGGTTCTGTTATGACAATATATTTAGGAAAGCTAAGGAGCACGACCCAGATCAGACGTGGTATTGTTTCGACTCCGTTTCATGGCAAAAAATGGAGAGTTCAGGAATGTTAAAAGTGCCATTGTCAGGGAGTAACGGGGGTGAGTTTACCCGCCAATCCTCTGGGACACCCTTTCGGACGGATGCAGGTAACGAACACCACTCGAAGTCGAGTGGCAACACAGGTAAAAGGGGGATTTGTTGGAATTTTAACAGGGGAAAATGTACGAGGCCCCAGGGGTCATGCAAGTTCAGGCATGAATGTGGGGGGTGTGGGCAGCCATCCCATCCTGAGTCCATGTGCAGAGCCAAAACGGGTGATAACGGTGGTAGGGGAAGCGCCAAACAGGTCTGAAATAGTCCGAGGGGCGCCTTTACCTACTCCGATTGATACCATGGCAATGATTCCTTGGCTCAACGAATACCCGGATCATGCTTCCGCTGGGGTGTTGCGAAACGGGTTTTCATATGGTTTCCGCATCCCAGTGGGGGATTTTCAGGGTGTAGCAAACTGTAAGAATCAACTGTCGGTCTTGCAGCATACGGCGGTGGTACAGGGAAAGATTGGGAAGGAGGTGACTCGAGGTCGTGTCGCCGGTCCATTTGCTTTGCCACCGGTTGCTAACTTTGTTTGTTCCCCTCTAGGGGTGGTCCCCAAGAAGGACCCGGGTGAGTTTCGGCTGATACATAACTTGTCAGCCCCACGTGGTCTTTCCGTGAATGAAGCGATAGACCCGGAAGTGTGTTCGGTGCGGTACGCATCTTTCGATGAGGCCGTTGCCATGTTGAATCGCCTGGGGCCCGGGGCGCTGATGGCAAAATCAGACATCGAGTCAGCGTTCCGGTTGCTCCCGGTGCACCCAGATGATCAGCGTCTCCTTGGTTTCATGTTTCAGGGTCGCTATTACATGGATAGATGTATGCCAATGGGGTGCTCGATATCCTGTGCCTATTTTGAAAAGTTCCGTTGTTTTCTGCAATGGGTATTGACAAGGAAGACGGGTTTTCAGCATGTTATGCATTATCTCGATGACTTTCTGTTTTTGGGGGCAGCCGGGGATCCTGAGTGTGGACAGGCTTTACATGAATTTTGTGTCTTAATGAATCAATTCGGTGTGCCATTGGCGCCAGGTAAGACTGTGGGTCCCTCGACTTTGCTCGAGTTTCTGGGGATCGAGCTCGACTCGGAAGAAGGTTGTTTTAGATTACCCAGGGAAAAAGTGTTAAAATTCAGGATATCCCTTGAAACATGTATTTGTGCAACGAAAGTAAACCTGCATCAATTGCAACAGGTGGTGGGTCAGTTGAATTTTGCACTGAGAGTGATGCCAATGGCATGCCCCTTTTCCCGCTCGATTGCACAAGCCATGGTCGGCCTGAAGGAAGGACATCACCGCACGAGGCTCTCGGCAGAGGTTCCCCAGGACATGCGCATTTGGTTGGCATTTTTGGCGGATTTCAATGGTCGAATTGTCTGGAACAAACCGGCGGTGTCCTCCGAGGAGCTGGGGCTTTGGACAGATTCGGCGGGGAGTATAGGTTTTGGTGCCATATTTGGTACTCAATGGTCGGCTCAGAAATGGCCGTTATGGTGGCACGAGTGCGGCCTGACGAGTAACATTGCTTTCCTTGAACTCTTCCCTATTTTGGTGGCCTTGAAGACATGGCCGGAGGGGTTTCTGGATCAGTCTGTGGTGTTCTGGTCTGAAAACATGACTGTGGTTGAGTGTATCAATAGTCAGGCAGCACGTTGCAAATGGATTCTGAGACTGCTCAAAGAAATTGTGTTATTGTGTATGCAGTTGAATGTGCTCTTTAGGGCAAGACATGTCCCCGGGGTACTGAACCAAGCGGCTGATGCGCTTTCTCGTTTCCGTATGCAGGCCTTCTGGGGTTTTCTGCCCACAGCGGACCTGGTGGCAGCACCCTTTCCCGAAGCTCTCTGGTCTCTCGGTGCCCCGAACTACAAAACCTCGTGGGAGAGAGTTTAGCACCCAGGACAAGGAAGGCATATGAAGGGGCGTTCCGTTCCTATTTGTCCTTTTTGGGTTCTGCTGGGGGGAAGCTTTGGGGACAGGAAGAGCTTGTCGTAAAATTTATGCTGTCTTTACATCAGGCAGGCAAATCAGTAGCTACGGCCCAGAGGCATCGGGCCACCATTTCCTTTATGGCAAGGGCTCATGGGATCCAGGACCCGACAGCGTCTTTTGTGGTGCAGAAAGCGCTACGTGGGTGGCAACGCCTTGAGGGTCGCAGAGTAGATGAGAGGCACCCGATAGGTCTGGATAGGTTGACCCTGTTATTGTCCGTACTCCCGGCAACGTGTTCATCCCAGTACGAAGCAGGGTTATTCCGAGCTGCATTTGCGCTAGCATTCCATGGGGCTATGCGGGTAAGCGAATTAGTGGCGAAGAACAAGCAGGATACGATGGGGGGACTGTGCCGGGAGCACATTCAGGTCAGGGAGGAGACGATGACGGTCTCGTTTGTTAGGTCCAAAACCGATCAGGGTGCAATTGGGGACTGCATAATCATTCAGAGGATCCCCGGGTCTTCCATGTGCCCTGTGGTTTGCGTGGAGGAATATTTAGCGCAGAGGGTGGCATCATGGGGGGGGACCTTGTTGAGACACGCTGACGCCACCCCACTGACAAGGTTTCAGTTCCAGCGGGTGCTTGCGATGTCGATTTCGGCCGCGGGCTTGAACCTCGGCGAGTTCGGGACCCATTCCTTTCGGATAGGGGCTGCTACTGAGGCTACAGCCAGGGGTCTGAGTGTAGAAGAAGTAAAACGTTTAGGGCGTTGGTCCTCAAACTGTTATAAAAGGTATGTGCGGTTGCACATGTTGTGAAGCTGTAATAATGTACTCACGCTTCTTGTTTTTGTTTGGTTTTCAGTTGCGCAAGCTTACGAGGCGGGGCAGACTGTGCAGTTGACCCGACACCTGGGGAACAGCGGTCAGACATCACCGGCTGCGAGAAAGGAGGTGTGGGTCGTGGGCCACTCATACGTGAGGCGTGCCGCGGACGTATTCGAAGCAGGTGACATGATTCACGTGGCTGGGGAATACGGGTACAGGGTGTCCTTCTACGGAAGGGGCGGGCTCTGTATTGACCAATTTCAATCCTTTTTCGAGGGTTTGTTAGGGCGGACAAGGTCACCGCCGTCTATAATCATAGTCCATCTTGGGGGCAACGATTTGGTGGCCACTGGTAGACGACTTCTTCTTGAGGCAATGCTTTCCACAGTAAGTTGGTTGGCAAGAAGAGTTCCAGGGTGCACAATTGCATGGTCCCATATGATCCCACGGAAAGTGTGGCGGGGGGCTATTTCGGTTTCTGCTCTGAATCATTCAGTACAGAAAATAAATAACAAGTTGAGTAGATTGTTTCGTTCAAATACACTGCATTCTGTTTCGCATGGTTGTATCAAAGGGGACAGTATGTATTTGGGGGATGGGGTTCATTTGTCCCGGGTGGGGAATGAGTTACTCATAGGAGACCTCATAGCTTGGCTAAAGAGTTTAAAACATGACCTTTAGGCAGGAGTTGTTGTGGGGGGTCCGGATAGCCGGTCAACTATCCGGCCTGTGGCGGTAAGGTCATGATCGGTGAGCAGTAATTGGAAGATCCCTATGGGGGGGCGTCACCCATTACGGATGGGAGCGCTCGGGGGAGGTGGCCATTGGCCCCTCAATGGGGAGGCGGTCCCTTCTAAGGATAGGCCGCCGGATGGAAAGGAAAGGTGGTCAAGGCCCCTTCCTGGATAGGAGGGGCTACGGGCCCTCCTGGGGAATTTCCCGGGGCCAGGACATCTGCGACGGCAGATGGGGTAAGTTGTGTGGGGTTCGGGAGGGGGTTTACGCTACCTTTTAGACACCTCACACGAGTCCTCGGACGACCGTTAAATGGCGTCGAGTTCATTGGGGCCCCCGTCAAGTCCAAGGGAAATTGGTAGATGCACTTGAGGTACGCCTCTGTGCGGTCGCTCCCCTCACAAGTGAGGGGTGGATTTATGGTTTAGGGATCTGACACCGGTTACGACCTTGCCGTTGGCCCTTAACGTTAGCATGTACAATTTCAAGTCAAATGTTTTGTAGGATGTTAGTTCGGCTAGGAAAACCTTTGTATTAGAGATCTGTTAAGGTTAGCCAAACATCGTAATGTGGAAATGAAATTGTACATGATATGAAACTGTTATTTTAATATTTTGATTTTGTTTCATATTTTAATAAATACGGCCGGGAGGGTCACTCCCTCCCGCCTTCCAAAAGTTCAGAACCGTTTCCGGTTTCCCATCCTTGGGGATTGTGTTGAGAGGGGGTGGCGGGTATCTCAGCCATATGGAAAGGGGCGACCATTCGGTCCCCCCGAACGTATGGTGGAGTACCACGATCCCCCCGGGAAGCCATCTTGGGCGGGAGGCAAGTCTCGGCTGGTATGCCCGAAGCGGCGTAGCCGGGGCGCGCCTTTTTCCCGCCCTGGAGTGGGTTGTCCTAGACACTGACGCGGCCGGCCACGCCCTCGGAGGCAGGCGGGGGCGGGTTTACGCCCGCCCTGAAGACGGATAAAAGGAGCAACAAGCCAAGAAAGCATCCTCTTGTTCCTGTGCTCTGAAGCTGCACCTCCCCGCTGCACGTGAGCCCGAGACGGAACGAAGAGCCAATTTTGACCCACCCACCAGCCCCTGAGGACAGCTAGTTGTTTTGAATAAAGTTTTGATGTGGTAACTCTATTTCTTGCAGGTTGTGATGATTGTCGTGATATTTTAAGTATGCAATAAAGAATGGTTTTTTTCAGTATGTTTTTTCAAATAAAGTAATTCTGCACTACGTTGATCAGTAATCATGCTTGTAATAGTTATGGTTGTTTTGTAAATTAGTAAGTTAGGTAAATTGTCGTATTTATTTTGGTCGGGCGGTAAGGTCATGATCGGTGAGCAGTAATTGGAAGATCCCTATGGGGGGGCGTCACCCATTACGGATGGGAGCGCTCGGGGGAGGTGGCCATTGGCCCCTCAACGGGGAGGCGGTCCCTTCTAAGGATAGGCCGCCGGATGGAAAGGAAAGGTGGTCAAGGCCCCTTCCTGGATAGGAGGGGCTACGGGCCCTCCTGGGGAATTTCCCGGGGCCAGGACATCTGCGACGGCAGATGGGGTAAGTTGTGTGGGGTTCGGGAGGGGGTTTACGCTACCTTTTAGACACCTCACACGAGTCCTCGGACGACCGTTAAATGGCGTCGAGTTCATTGGGGCCCCCGTCAAGTCCAAGGGAAATTGGTAGATGCACTTGAGGTACGCCTCTGTGCGGTCGCTCCCCTCACAAGTGAGGGGTGGATTTATGGTTTAGGGATCTGACACCGGTTACGACCTTGCCGTTGGCCCTTAACGTTAGCATGTACAATTTCAAGTCAAATGTTTTGTAGGATGTTAGTTCGGCTAGGAGAACCTTTGTATTAGAGATCTGTTAAGGTTAGCCAAACATCGTAATGTGGAAATGAAATTGTACATGATATGAAACTGTTATTTTAATGTTTTGATTTTGTTTCATATTTTAATAAATACGGCCGGGAGGGTCACTCCCTCCCGCCTTCCAAAAGTTCAGAACCGTTTCCGGTTTCCCATCCTTGGGGATTGTGTTGAGAGGGGGTGGCGGGTATCTCAGCCATATGAGGGTGTAAAGCAGCTGGGGCCTTTGAAGTGAAGCTAATCTTCACTTCAAAGGTGTGGGAGGAGTGCGGCTGAGGGAACAGACGGCGATTTGGTAATGTGCACACGCATTTTAGGTCAATGCACTTGCGCATTGACCTAAAAGCCACGGGCACAGCTCCAAATTTCCACATTTAGTTAAACTTTGTTTAAAGCTCTATAGTCTGAAGCCCTATAGTAGGTGAATGTGATAGAAATGTAACAAAAAGAGTAGAAAACATTTACCTTATAATTCTTGTTAATTTATTCACTTTTTTTTCATACTTTCAATCTGTGAAAGAGAGAACAAACATTTGAAAAATATTAAAACATGAATTTAAAAATTAGAAAAGACAAGGGAAAAGGTTGAAGGACAAACAGTTTTTCAACAACTTTGACATTTACAGATGCCTCTGCTTCTCTAGGCCCCCTCGACAGTCCTAAAGATATATATTTTAAACTAACAGTATCTTGATGCTGATGAAGTGAGGCCTATTTTGGAACATGGTGCATCTTTTGCACTGCTGATGTCTCACAACAGTGATGCAATGGCACCGCAAAAGAGATGTAAAGCCATCATAAAATTGTCCCTAACATTTTAAATGATTGTTTAAGGATGCAAATAAGATGTGTTCTTTCCAGAGGTTTGTTTGAGGTGAGGCCTACTCAGGTTTCAAAATAAAACAGTACCCAGAAGTGCAGCACTGTATGCATTAACTTTGACACTTACAGAAGCCTCAGTTTCTCCATGTCTACCTCACATTTCTAAATGTATATCATAAGTACAAAAAGTAGAAAATATGTTATACATGTTAAATGGTTTATTTTTGCTGTTCTCAGAATGTATCAAATTCACTAAAATCAGTGACTTGAAGGTATTCATCATGTAACAGCGGGGAAAAAAAAACACAATCAAAATGATTGTGTTTTAAAAACCCATACAACATAAGAAATCAGAATTCAAAACTCCTTAAAATTAACTTACTTTCCATGACGTCGAAGGATGTCCTATGAACAGCTTACACTCTGTTGTGCTGTTAATATTTTCAGCCCGCCACTTTCTGAAAGAAAACCTCCATCGTTTTGAAAAATATGTTACATACGATACAAGACTTCTCACATTCTACCACATGTTTCCACATGGCCAAATCATGTTAGAGCGATTTACAACTCTTGGAATTCTTGTAAGCAAATCCCGTCATTTTCTATTTTCGCAACTTTCAGAAAGAAAACGTTTAAGATTACTTTCACAATCCTGGACTATTAATATCTTACCCTTGTTGCTCACTCATGTTCTACATTTCCTATGACACTGATACTGCTTACTATGAAGCAGAGTTACTTGCATCAGGTTTATATTTTTGAATTTTTAAAATGACATTATGATCAAAAGTTTGGATAAATAATCTAGACAGCATTGCAGACTTACATTCCCTCTACTCCATGAACCTCTTGAAATTGCTCAGAACAAATCCTGAGATTCTGTCCCTAAAGTTTTGGTTTTAAAAACACCAGGTAAGAATTTTTAAGGTCAAAAGGCAATTTCTTTTTGAAAGTTAAAGCAGAATCGTTGCAGAATGACCAGCCGTTTCTGGACTTTAAATAAGTTGTGTAATGTCCTGATGTTGTTGTAGGACCGTCATGAAATATAATTGATGCAGTTACAAAAGTCCTTCCTGATATTGACAACTGCGAAGCAACAACATTTTTTATTAAAGTTGTCAATTTTGTTCCATCAGTCCTACATCGTTGGAACATTAAAATGACATACAGGCCATATCTTCGTAAAAATAAGGTTGACATCATTTCAGATTTACATTGGCTACACTCCATGTTGTGATCAGCTGCTTTTACTAGCTTATGAAAGGACACTGATTTACAGTCTGGCAAAGTTAAATATATAAATCTTTCAGAATCTACACTAGTAGTACTTGATAGCCTACAATTCTCGCAGTCATGCTGCCATTGATAAGAAAGGCCAAATAGATAATCTACTATGGCCGGGATACCCGTCACCCCCTCCCAACACAATCCCCAATGATGGGAAGACGGACACAGTTCTTGACTTTTGGAAGGCGGGAGGGAGTTACCCTCCTGGCCGTATTTATTAAAATATGAAACAAAATTAAAACATTAAAATAACAGTTTCATATCATGTACAATTTCATTTTCACATTACGATGTTTATTGGCTAACCTTAACACAGCTCTAATACAAAGGTTCTCCTAGCCGATTCTAAACATCCTGCAAATGCATATACTCAAAAATAAATTGTACATCCTAACATTACGGGCCAACGGCAAGGTCGTAACCAGTGTCAGATCCCTAATACCAGAACTCCCCCCTCACTTGTGAGGGGCGGCCGCACAGGGACTGTACCTCTGTGCCAACTTCCAATTTCCCTTGTCTTAATGGGGGCCCCATATTTACTCGACGCCATCTTAGTGGTCGTCCGAGGACTCGTGTGAGGTGTCTAGAAGGTAGCGTAGACCCCCCTCCCACCCCACACTGCTTACCACATCCGCCGTCGCGGATGTCCTGGCCCCGGGAAATTCCCAGGAGGGGCCCGTAGCCCCTCCTCCCCGGGGAGGGGTCTTGACCGCCTTCCCTTTCGGCGGCCCCATCCTTAGAGGGGTACCACCTCCCCGTGTGAGGGGCCAATGGCCGCCTCCCCCCGGGCGCTCCCATCCATAATGGGTGGCGCCCCACCTCTAGGGATCTTCCAATTACTGCTCACCGATCATGACCTTACCGCCCGACCAAAATAAATACGACAGTTTGAACCTAATGAGGACGGAATAAACGGTTTAGACTGGATATTACACAATCACCTTTATTTACACAAGTAACACATCATCAACTAGGCTGTGATACTTCACCTAAGAACAAGCTAAATAGCAACCATTTTTATTATCCTCAAAACAGACAATCCAGACTTTATTAAACAACCTGAAAAAGAGATAATATCACCGTTAATCAACTTTATTGCAGTACTACTCGTTGCCATAAGGGGCTGGTGGGTGAGTCAAAATTGGCTCCTTGTTCCGTCTCGGGCTCACGTGCAACGATGAGGTGCAGCTTCCAAGCACAGGAACAAGAGGATGCTTCCTTAGATTGTTGCTCTTTTATTCTTCCTCGGGAGGGCGTGTACCCTCCTCCGATCCGCCTACGGGGCGTGGCCTTCGGTGTAGGTGTCTAGGACAACCCTCTTGGGCGGGAAAAGGCACGCCCCGGCTACGCCGCTTCGGGCATACCAGCCGGGACACGCCCCCGCCCAAAATGGTTTCCCGGGGAGGTCAGGGCACCCGACCATACGTTCGGGGGGACCGAGTGGTCGCTCCTTTCCATATGGCCGGGATACCCGTCACCCCCTCCCAACACAATCCCCAATGATGGGAAGACGGACACAGTTCTTGACTTTTGGAAGGCGGGAGGGAGTTACCCTCCCGGCCGTATTTATTAAAATATGAAACAAAATTAAAACATTAAAATAACAGTTTCATATCATGTACAATTTCATTTTCACATTACGATGTTTATTGGCTAACCTTAACACAGCTCTAATACAAAGGTTCTCCTAGCCGATTCTAAACATCCTGCAAATGCATATACTCAAAATTAAATTGTACATCCTAACATTACGGGCCAACGGCAAGGTCGTAACCGGTGTCAGATCCCTAATACCAGAACTCCCCCCTCACTTGTGAGGGGCGGCCGCACAGGGACTGTACCTCTGTGCCAACTTCCAATTTCCCTTGTCTTAACGGGGGCCCCATATTTACTCGACGCCATCTTAGTGGTCGTCCGAGGACTCGTGTGAGGTGTCTAGAAGGTAGCGTAGACCCCCCTCCCACCCCACACTGCTTACCACATCCGCCGTCGCGGATGTCCTGGCCCCGGGAAATTCCCAGGAGGGGCCCGTAGCCCCTCCTCCCCAGGGAGGGGTCTTGACCGCCTTCCCTTTTGGCGGCCCCATCCTTAGAGGGGTACCGCCTCCCCGTGTGAGGGGCCAATGGCCGCCTCCCCCCGGGTGCTCCCATCCATAATGGGTGGCGCCCCACCTCTAGGGATCTTCCAATTACTGCTCACCGATCATGACCTTACCACCATAGGCCGGATAGTTGACCGGCTATCCGGACCCCCCACAAACTCCTACTAAAGGTCATGGCTACACAAACTCTTTAACCAAGCTAAGAAATCTCCTATGAGTAAGACATTCCCCTCCCGGGACAAATGGACCCCATCCTCAAGATACATATGGTCCCCCCGAATACATCCATGTGGAATACAGTGCAACTGGCCTGAACGAAACAACCTACTAAGTTTGTTATTAACTTTCTTTACCGACTGATTCAAAGCTGACACAGAGAGGGCCCCCCGCCACACCCTTCTAGGAATCATGTGCGACCATGCAATCGTGCACCCCGGAACCCTTCTCGTCAACCAACTCACTGTGGATAAAATGAACTCGAGAAGTACTCGTCGACCAATGGTTACCAAATCATTGCCCCCAAGATGTACTATGATTACAGACGGCGGTGACCTCGTCCGCCCTAGCAGTCCCTCCATAAAATTTTGAAACTGGTCAATACAGAGTCCGCCCCTTCCGTGGAAGGTCACCCTGCACCCGTATTCCCCAGCCATGTGAATCATGTCACCTGCTTTGAATACGTCCGCGGCTCGCCTCACGTATGAGTGGCCGACGACCCACACCACTCTTCCCTCAGCCGGTGATCTTTGACCGCTGGTCCCCAGGTGTCGGGTCAACTGCACAGTCCGCCCCGCAAAGCCTGCTCGCAAAACTGTAAACCAAACAGAAAACAAGAAGCGTGAGTGCATGACATTAGCTTCACAACATGTGCAACCGCACATACCTCTTATAACAATTCGAGGACCAACGCCCCAACTGTTTCACTTTTTCAACACTCAGACCCCTGGCTGTAGCCTCTGTAGCAGCCCCTATCCGGAAGGAATGGGTCCCGAAATCGCTCGGGTTCAAGCCAGCTGCCGCGATTGCCATTGTTAACACCCGCTGGAACTGAAACCTAGTCAGTGGGGTGGCGTCGGTGTGCCTCAGCAAGCTTCCCCCCCATGTTACAGCCCTTTGCGCTAAATACTTCTCCCGCATTTTACCGGGCACATGGGAGACCCTGGAATCCGCTGGACTACCACACAGTCCCCGACTGCCCCCTGATCGGTCTTGGACCTGGCTATTGAGACTACCATCGTCTCACCCTTAATTTGAATGTGTTCTCGACACAGACCTCCCCCCGTATCCTGCTTGTTCCTTGCTACCAGTTCGCTCACCCGCATAGCCCCATGGAATGCTAATGCAAAAGCGGCCCGGAACAGCACTGTCTCTGATTGAGATGAACATGTCGCAGGGAGTACGGACATTAACAGAGACAACCTCTCTAGACCTATCGGGTGCCTCTCATCCACTCTACGACCCTCAAGGCGTTGCCACCCACGCAGAGCCTTCCTTACGAGAAAGGACGAAGTGGGGTCCTGGATGCCATGAGCCTGCGCCATGAAGGCAATGGCGGCCCTGTGCCTATTGGCTGTTGCCAGTGATCGGCCTGCCTGATGTAGCGATACCAGAAATTTCAGTACATACTCCTCCTGCCCCCAATGCTCCCTCCTAGCTGAACCCAAAAATTCCCAATAGGAACGGAACGCCCCTTCATATGCCTTCCTTGTCCTGGGTGCTAGACTCTCTCCCACGAGGTTTTGTAAACCGGGGCACCGAGAGACCAAAGAGCTTCGGGAAATGGTGCCGCCACCAAGTCCGCTGAGGGCAGAAAACCCCGGAAGGCCTGCATGTGGGAACGAGAGAGTGCATCAGCTGCCTGGTTCAGTACCCCAGGCACGTGTCTTGCCCTAAAGTGGACTTTTAGTCTCATACATAGCAGGACAATTTCTTTCAGCAGTCTCAGAATCCATTTGCAGCGTGCTGCCTGATTATTGATACATTCAACAACGGTCATATTATCAGACCAGAATACCACAGAGCGATCACGAAACCCATCTGGCCATGTTCTCAAGGCCACCAGAATGGGGAACAGCTCAAGAAACCCAATGTTACCTGTGAGCCCACTATCGTGCCACCACGCCGGCCATGTTCGTGCCGACCATTGATTACCAAAGATGGCGCCAAATCCCACACTCCCTGCCGAGTCGGTCCACAACCCCAGCTCCTCGGAGGAAGCTGGCGGTTTGTTCCACACGATGCGACCGTTGAAATCCGCCAGGAATGCCAGCCATATGCGCATATCCTGGCAAACCTCTGCTGACATCCGTGTGCGATGGTGCCCTTCCTTGAGGCCCACCATGGCTTGTGCGATAGAGCGAGAAAAGGGGCGAGCCATCGGTATCACTCTAAGGGCAAAGTTAAGCTGACCCACAGCTTGCTGCAACTGATGGAGAGTTACTTTTTTCTCGCCGAGGCACATTTCAAGTGAGGCTACAAATTTCATTACCTTCTCCTTGGGCAAACGGAAGCACCCCTCTACAGAATCGAGCTCAATTCCCAGAAACTCGAGTGTAGTAGACGGCCCTACCGTTTTGCCTGGTGCCAGTGGCACGCCAAAACGTTTCATGAGATTACAGAATTCCCTCAAAGCCTGTGCACATTCCGTGTCCCCAGCTGCCCCCTGGAACAGAAAATCATCAAGGTAATGCATAACCTGCGTAAAGCCCGTGGCTCTGGTGAACGCCCATTGCAAAAAGGTACTGAACTGCTCAAAATACGCACAAGAGATGGAGCAACCCATCGGCATACATTTATCCATGTAGTAGCGTCCTTGAAACACAAAACCTAAGAGACGCTGATCGTCTGGGTGTACCGGGAGCAACCGGAACGCTGACTCGATATCTGATTTAGCCATCAGCGCTCCGGGCCCCAGGCGATTCAACATGGCGACGGCCTCATCAAAGGATGTATACCGCACCGAACAAACTCCTGGGTCAATCGCATCGTTCACCGAAAGACCCCTAGGAGCGGATAAATTATGGATTAACCTGAACTCACCCGGGTCCCTCTTGGGGACTACTCCCAACGGTGAACAAACAAAGTTAACAACAGGCGGGTTTTCATAGGGGCCCGCAACCCGACCTCGGGCCACCTCCTTTGCAATCTTTACCTGTACCACCGCCGTATTTTGTTGAACGGATAGTTGGTTCTTACACTGTGCTTCCCCCCTGAAATCCCCCGCCGGGATGCGGAAACCATATGAGAAACCGTCTCGCAACACCCCGGCAGAGACATGATCAGGGTATTCGTTCAGCCAAGGGATCATTGCCATAATATCAACGGGAGTAGGTAACGGTGCCCCTCGGTCGACGTCAGACCTGTTTGGCCCCCCCTCTAACTCCTGTATCACCATTCTTGGCTCTGCACGAACTCTCGGGGTGTGAAGACTGTCTGCACCCTGCACACTCATGCCTGAACCTGCATGTCCCTTGTGGCCTAGTGCACTTGCCCCTGTTAAAGCTCCAACAGACCCCTTTTCTACCCGAGTTCCCGTTACTCTTTGTGTGCTGATCACCGTTGGCGCCCGCCCAAAAGGGCGCCGCCATATAATGGCGGGAAGGCTCCGCCCCATTCCCGCCGAAAGAAGACGACTTCGTCGTGTTCGGCATAACCTGCTTCTGCCAAGAAATGGAGTCGAAACAATCCCACGTCAGAGATGAGTCGTGCTCCTTGGCCTTACGAAATTTGTTATCATAACCCATCCATTGATTGCCTTCATACGTTTCATAAAATTCCATTATACGTGTCTGGTAACATGCTAATCCCGACAATACTTCAGGCCTACGTTCCCCCATGATTGCAGTAAACATTCCAAACGCTCTGGCCCAATTAGCGATCGTTTCGTCTACCCTGAAACCCGCCATTTTTGCACGCCATACACTCGGATGCAACAACTCCTTCTGATTTCTAACGTGCTCTATCTCATAGTGATCGGTCAACAGCGAAAACATGTTCACATATTTATCCGCCCAAATCCTTTCTTTCACATCCATCGGGATATGTTGGACCACTTTTTCCCTCCTTGAGGGTAACGATCCCTCCCCCGCGTGGCCAACGGTGTAGGTGTCTAGGACAACCCCTCTTGGGCGGGAAAAGGCGCGCCCCGGCTACGCCGCTTCGGGCATACCAGCCGGGACACGCCCCCCGCCCAAAATGGTTTCCCGGGGAGGTCAGGGCACCTGACCATACGTTCGGGGGGACCGAGTGGTCGCCCCTTTCCAATCTACACCCTCATCTTGCAATACATCAAGCATATACATTAAAAACTCCTGACAATCCTGCTGAATATTTTCAGAGAATTCTGTTTGACCTGAACATTCGTCTAACAGAAAACGAATTTCAGACACACTTTCTACTCTCGTTTTATCAGCACTACATTTCTCTAACACAGAATTCAACAAACAGCATAAACTTTGTTCCGAATTGATCACAATCTGTTCTTTGAAAGTCTCTAGTGAAAAGAGAACATTAACCACTACATTAGCATAGCAGTTGACACCAGAACTATTTTCAAATTTAAAACCAACAACATCTTCAACAGAATCTGTTTTCTTTCTGCTTATAATTTCAGGTTCATCAACTTTTCGTCTTTTTGCTATAACCTCCCTACTATTGGTCACATTTCTTCGTTTCCGGCCTACCACACGTTTCTCAAATAAAGGATATTGAGGCAAATGTGGCGCATACTCTCTTCTTAACCTATTGTATTCCTTAACACAATCTAGATCTGCACAAATGTTTGTGACATCACAGTCAATCAAGTACAATCCCGATAAAGTTCTAACTCGTGACAATGCCACATATGCCATACCCTCCTTGAACACAGAACTGCCAATATTCACTAAAGCACTATCTACACTTAAACCTTGCGATTTATGGATTGTCACCGCATATGCCAAGCAAACAGGAAACTGCTTACGGCGCACATGTAAGTCTTTTACAAGCAAAAATCTAGCAGAAGAACAACCAATTAGCTGTACTTCCTCAATGCCATCAAATTTAATTTTTAAAAATTCAATACCATCTCTATTTCTGTATTTTTCAAAATCAACAACATTACCCATTGATCCATTTACCAGACCTCTTTCAACATGTAAATTCCTTCTCAAAATTATTCGGCAATTTAAGCACACATTCAAAGTCTTTTCAAAACCCGCAGTTTTAGATATAGTCTTCTCTAATGAATCCAATTTAGATTTCAAATTCTCAGACAAAATAATTGTTGCTCCCATATGCTCTATTTTGTCAATAGCTTCAAGTTTCACAATCTCTTGTTTTTCTAAATTCAACATTTTGTTGTTGAAGATGGCACATTCTGCAAGAGTTGGCATCAAACATATTCCAGATTTCTTCTCAGTAATTTTCTTTAAAAATATTCACAGGCACAATGTCTTGTTCTGGATATAAAGCTTCTTTCGCATACTCGGTCACTTTTCCAATTCTAACATCTTGTAAAATATTCTTGTAATCTTCATCCTTCGCCTGACGCATATTTTCATGCAGTTCAGCATAATTGAAGTTTAACCATATATTGACATTGCCAATGCTCCCTAGGCACTTCCTGGTATCTTCATGCGTGAGTATTTTGAACACAGGTTGTCCTTTCACTGGTGTTAGCTGCAGAAGATCTCCGAAAACAATGATGTGTTTGCCACCAAATAACACATCATACTCTGTTTTAAGAACTTCTTGCATTCTCAAATGCACAAAGGCAAGCATGAGATTTGAAACCATGCTTACTTCGTCAATGATAAGAAGTTTCATTTTCCTCAAGACTCTTGAAACTTCACAACAAGCATCTCCAGATAACTTGTGGTATTGTAATTTGTTGTCATGCTCCACTGGCAACATCAGTAGACGATGTAAAGTAATACCTTTAATGTTATGTGCTGCCAGTCCAGTTGGAGCGGTGACAACACAAGACAGCGATGACTCAGTCCTTTTCTGCAGATAACAAGAAATTGCTTTAATGAGGAAACTTTTTCCAGTTCCCGCTTCTCCACTCAAGTACAATCGGACAGGCTTCAACGACGTACATGAGCACTCTTTCTTCTCATGATTTAATCCATGCTCAATTTCCTTGGTAACTTCGTCATATATTTTCCTCTGCTCAACGTTGAGTTGTCTTTCCAAGTCTTCTAAGTTAACCGCATCCTCCTGAGCATGTGCCATGGCTCTTTCTACTTCATTCATGGCAGTGGCGGCTTCATTTTCGATACCAGGTTCTCGTAGTGGATCCTGACTCAATGAAACAGTACTCTGACTGTCCTGAGAACTGTCGCTAGCAATCTCGGCTGCAATCGTTGCTTCCTGTTCGATTTCCAAAGTCAACATTTCTAGATATTTGGGAAAAGCAGAACATTGAAAGAGTCTTCGTAACAAAGAAAATCTCCAAGCAGTTCTTCTTCTGCACGCCAAGGCTTGAAAAGTTGCAAGAGTGCTAAATAGAAAAACTCTTTTTTTTCTGGAGATTCGCCACTCAATTTTCGATGGTTTACCGAGTGGCATTTTCTTTGCTTGACCAGACATCCCTCACTTCCAATTACAGAATACACTCCTTTCTCAATATCTTCTTTGATGTTCCTCTTGAATATGTAATTTTGTAGAACCTCATTAGACAAACATTCTCGAGGTGACTGCTTCGATTTGGATAATATGTATCCAACATGTTGCTCTTCAAAATGTCGGTACTGTTTGGCTCCTTTTCCGCCAAATACTCAATTTCCCGGACAGGTTTTAGAACTCGATTTCGCGTTGCAGCAAGACCAAGACTCGCCCAAACGATACTCCTGGATTTGGCATAGAGACTTGCTGAAGACAAGCGGCCAGAACATTCGTAAGCTCCAATTTCTCGATGCGACAACATCTTCAAACTGAAACTGTACAACTTCTTGCTGAGGCTCTTTTCATGGGAAATATCCTCCCACATATCCTTCAATTCTGTCTTTTCTTTTTTGGTGATGTAAGATGTCACATACCGAGCCACAGCCATACAGTTGTCAGCCGCAAACTGTATATCCATGTTAGCATTCCACATGGACAAAATCACAGGGTTGTAGTCGTTGATGTACTTGGACTCTTCGTTTCTTTTCAAATTGTATGTGTTTTTGGGTGATTTCCTCGTCACATTATGTCGCAGTGAAGACATCAAACTGTTTACTCTCCCTTTAGAAATCACCGGTCGTGGAAAGTTGAAACGACATTTGGTGTAGAACTTGTCCTTGTTTCTGAATTTACGACAACAGTACTTTCCACAACGATGGCTTTGGAAACGTAGAACTTGTTCTCTTACGCTTTTCTTCTCCTTTGCATTTGGAACAGCACACGTAGAATACTGTTCTATGAAACTCATCACTAAGTCATCCGGATCTGTTCCAAATTTAGGTGCATCCTTGATCCATAGCAGCATATGTATATGAGGAGCACCTCTTGCTTGGTACTCCTTTCTCCAGAAAAAATCCAACACCTCTCCAAGAGGTGGATTCTTCTTATTCATGATGAAAGACATCATAGCTTCAAATCTATGATTGAAGTACCTGCATACATTCACTGGATCCAAAGAGCACAGTTCTCCGGGTGTCTTGAATTCAATATTTTCAATGTTTCCATTTGCCTCTCGTAGAAATTCAAGTAAGTCTTCCCAGCTATACTCGGCACAGCTGAGAGTGAGGAACCATGTCGGAGTTCCTAAGTTCCTCAGCATACATTTTAAATCACCATGACGACGGTACCAGTACTCATTAGTACCACGCTGACCGCTGACACGCCATGAGATTAATTAGGTAAGAATCCAAAATACTGTCTTGGACATTGACTTTATCCATAAAGTCCCTTGCCGAGATGTTTCGCATCTGTATACCACTTTTCAAGATGTGGTTCACTGCATATGACAGTCCTGACAGATCGCTTTCAAACAGGAGATGAAACAAATAGGGAATGCATTGTCGAAACCTAGCATCTTCTGCATACAATCGTAAAGTCCGGTATTCTGAAGCAGGAATTTGAACAGGTCGCTCATCATATCGTCCTCCTCGACCTGTGGGAAATAGCTGTGGGAAACACCGAGCTTCCAAACTTTCCTCCCAAACACTAATGGGACTCCCTTTGGCTTGTTTCATTTGAAACAACTCAATAGCATTCCCCATAGCTTCCTTGGAATGCAAAGGATGAACACTATAATGTTCATAAATTTCTTCCTTTTTAGAGGCTTCTACTTTTTCAATTTGACCAGGACACAAATCGCTATCCTCTTCCTCACTTACTTCCTCTTCGGCAACATATACATTCTTATAGTACTTATTATTTTTTTTAAATACAATGTTGCATTTTTGACTTTCCTAACATCCACTAAATCTTGCCATATTTTCTTACTCTTTGTCGGAACACCATTAACTATGATAACTAGAGGTTCCTCTTCCACTTTCTCTACTCCAATTGTGTTAATGTTTTTGTTCAAATCTAGAGGCAAATAAACAACTCTTCCCTTTAATCCTCTCTGTAAATCTGATGGAGGCAACTTCCCTGTCTTTGGCTCCATTCTTACAATAGCTTGAAAAGGATGCACACTTTGAATCAAAATAGATTCATAAGTATTTAAATCCTTCAATTCAGAAGGAATCTCTACCAATTCCAGATTATTATGAACCGCCCTAGCTGGCATCTGGTTTTGGTTTAATTTGTTACAACAATAAGTACACACACGTTGATCCGATCCCAAATCAAAACAATTTTCTACCATCAAGTATGTTGCGAAATCCTTCCATTCACTATTATTTTCCCTTTCAGTTTTTGCATATAAATCCACTAACTTAGTCTGATTCTTATAATAAGTCCGTCGACAACACACACAAGTGAAATTAGGCCTCTCACTTGATTTCACCTGAAACGTGGCAATTTCTTTCTGAAAATTATCTGTACTGGAAACCTGTACATTATCTTCAACATTACCCTCTTCTTCTGGGTCAATTTGAACATTCTCCTCTTTACTTCCAAAGTAACAAAACTCAATTTCTTCACAAATATTCTTCACATCTATTTCAGAACCATGGAAAAGAGCAGCACATAATCGTTTAAGCATAATTGCTGGACTCTTAGCATAATACAACATTCTAATTAATTTCCTCACTTTATTATGATGCACTGCTAGCATCCTAAAATGATGAAAAACACTCTGGCATACTCTCCTGGAAAGACAATCCAGTGAATGACCATGCAAACCTGTCACTTCTCTTACTCTGCAAGGATCTAATTCTTGCAACAACTTCATTTTCTGCTTCAAACTTTTCTTACTAAATGTCCGTACAAAATCACAAAGGAAATCGATTGAATCCTGTCGCACACTGCAAATACTACTACACTTCCAGGTGTACACAGGACCCTTAGGACGTCTTCCTAAAACCTCATTACCTAACACCTCTTCTGTCTCTGTTGTTACAAGTTTTTCTTTTTTAACTGGATATCCATCTTTCACTTCATAAGCTCGACCACTGGTGTCAACTGCATGCACCAAATCATATGGCTGAGATACCCGCCACCCCCTCTCGACGCAATTCCCAAGGATGGGAAAACGGAAACGGTTCTGAACTTTTGGAAGGCGGGATGGAGTGACCCTCCTGGCCGTATTTATTAAAATATGAAACAATATTAAAAAACATAAAAATAACAGTTTCATATTATGTACAATTTCATTTCCACATTACGATGTTTGGCTAACCTTAACATATCTCTAATACAGAGGTTCTCCTAGCCGAACTAACATCCTGCAAAACATTTAACTTGAAATTGTACATCCTAACGTTAAGGGCCAACAGCAAGGTCGTAACCGGTGTCAGATCCCTAAACCAGAATTACCCCCCCCACTCGGGAGGGGCGACCGCACAGAGGCTGTACCTCAAATGCATCTACCAATTTCCCTTGACTTGACGGGGGCCCCAATGAACTCGACGCCATTTAAAGGTCGTCCGAGGACTCGTGTGAGGTGTCTAGAAGATAGCGTAAACCCCCTCCCCACTCCACACAACTTACCACATCTGCCGTCGCAGGTGTCCTGGCCCCGGGAAATTCCCCAGGAGGGGCCCGTAGCCCCTCCTATCAAGGAAGGGGCCTTGACCGCCTTTCCTTTTCTTTCGGCGGCCCATCCTTAGAAGGAACCGCCTCCCCGTTGAGGGGCCAATGGCCACCTCCCCCGGGCGCTCCCATCCGTAATGGGTGACGCCCCCCCATAGGGATCTTCCAATTACTGCTCACCGATCATGACCTTACCGCCCGACCAAAATAAATACGACAATTTAACTAACTCACTAAATTAAAGACAACCATAACTACTTCACGTATGCTTACTGATCAACACTAGTGCAAAACTTTATTCGAAAACATACTCTAGATGATCATTCTTTTTATTACATACACAAATAACACGTCCATCATCGCAACCTGTAAGAAATAGAGTTACCACATCACAACTTTATTAACAAATCCACTTGCTGTCTTCAGGGGCTGGTGGGTGGGTCAAAATTGGCTCCTCGTTCCGTCTCGAGCTCACGTGCAGCGGGGAGGTGCAGCTTCAGAGCACAGGAACAAGAGGATGCCTCCTTGGCTTGCTGCTCCTTTTATCCGTCTTCGGGCGGGCGTAAACCCGCCTCTGCCTGCCCCCCGGGGGCGTGGTCGGCGGCGTCAGCGTCTAGGACAACCCACTCTAGGGCGGGAAAAGGCGCGCCCCGGCTACGCCACTTCGGGCATACCAGCCGAGACTCGCCTCCCGCCCAAGATGGCCTCCCGGGGGGATCGGGGTACTCCACCATACGTTCGGGGGGACCGAGTGGTTGCCCCTTTCCATATGGCTGAGATACCCGCCACCCCCTCTCGACGCAATCCCCAAGGATGGGAAAACGGAAACGGTTCTGAACTTTTGGAAGGCGGGAGGGAGTGACCCTCCCGTCCGTATTTATTAAAATATGAAACAAAATTAAAAAACATAAAAATAACAGTTTCATATTATGTACAATTTCATTTCCACATTACGATGTTTGGCTAACCTTAACATATCTCTAATACAGAGGTTCTCCTAGCCGAACTAACATCCTGCAAAACATTTAACTTGAAATTGTACATCCTAACGTTAAGGGCCAACGGCAAGGTCGTAACCGGTGTCAGATCCCTAAACCAGAATTACCCCCCCCACTCGGGAGGGGCGACCGCACAGAGGCTGTACCTCAAATGCATCTACCAATTTCCCTTGACTTGACGGGGGCCCCAATGAACTCAACGCCATTTAAAGGTCGTCCGAGGACTCGTGTGAGGTGTCTAGAAGGTAGCGTAAACCCCCTCCCCACTCCACACAACTTACCACATCTGCCGTCGCAGGTGTCCTGGCCCCGGGAAATTCCCCAGGAGGGGCCCGTAGCCCCTCCTATCAAGGAAGGGGCCTTGACCGCCTTTCCTTTTCTTTCGGCGGCCCATCCTTAGAAGGAACCGCCTCCCCGTTGAGGGGCCAATGGCCACCTCCCCCGGGCGCTCCCATCCGTAATGGGTGACGCCCCCCCCATAGGGATCTTCCAATTACTGCTCACCGATCATGACCTTACCGCCACAGGCCGGATAGTTGACCGGCTATCCGGACCCCCCACACAACTCCTGCCTAAAGGTCATGTTTTAAACTTCTTAGCCAAGCTATGAGGTCTCCTATGAGTAACTCATTCCCCACCCGGGACAAATAGACCCCATCTCCCAAATACATACTGTCCCCCTTGATACAACCATGCGGAATAGACTGCAGAGTACTTGAACGTAACAATCTACCCAACTTGTTATTTATTTTCTTTACTGAGTGATTCAGAGCAGAAACCGAAATCGCCCCCCGCCACACTTTTCGTGGAATCATATGGGACCATGCAATTGTACACCCTGGAACTCTTCTCGCCAACCAACTTACAGTGGAAAGCATTGCCTCGAGAAGCAGTCGTCTACCAGTGGTTACCAAATCATTACCCCCAAGATGGACTATGATTATAGACAGCGGTGACCTTGTCCGCCCTAACAAACCCTCCATAAAATTTTGAAACTGGTCAATACAGAGCCCGCCCCTTCCGTAGAAGGTCACCCTGTACCCGTATTCCCCAGCCACGTGAATCATGTCACCTGCTTTGAATACGTCCGCGGCACGCCTCACGTATGAGTGGCCCACGACCCACACCACTTTTTCCGCAGCCGGTGATGTTTGACCGCTGGTTCCCAGGTGTCGGGTCGACTGCACAGTCCGCCCCGCCTCGTGAGCTTGCGAGACTGTAAACCAAACAAAAACAAGAAGCGTGAGTACATGATAGCAGCTTCACAACATGTGCAACCGCACATACCTTTTGTAACAATTCGAGGACCAACGCCCCAAACGTTTCACTTTCTCTATACTCAGACCCCTGGCTGTAGCCTCAGTAGCAGCCCCTATCCGGAAGGAATGGGTCCCAAACTCGCCGGGGTTCAAACCTGCGGCCGAAAGCGCCATTGCAAGCACCCGCTGGAACTGAAATCTCGTCAGTGGGGTGGCATCAGCGTGCCTCAACAAGGTCCCCCCCCATGATGACGCCCTCTGCACTAAATTATCCTCTAAGCAAACAACAGGGCACATGGGAGATCCGGGAATCCGATGTATTACTACGCAATCCCCTATCGCACCCTGATCAGCCTTGGACCTGACAAAGGAGACAGTCATTGCCTCCCCCTTTACCTGAATGTGCTCCCGGCACAGTCCCCCCACCGTATCCCGTTTGTTCCCCGCCACCAGTTCGCTTACCCGCATTGCCCCATGGAATGCTAACGCAAAGGCGGCCCGGAATAACACTGTTTCATACTGGGATGAACATGTCGCAGGGAGTACGGATAATAACAGGGCCAACCTATCCAGACCTATCGGGTGCCTCTCATCTACTCTGCGACCCTCAAGGCGTTGCCACCCCCGTAGCGCTTTGTGTACCACAAAGGACGCTGTTGGGTCCTGGATCCCATGAGCCCTTGCCATAAAGGAAATGGCGGCCCGATGCCTCTGGGCCGTAGCTACTGATTTGCCTGCCCGATGTAAAGACAGCAAGAATTTTACAACAAGCTCTTCCTGGCCCCAACGCTCCCCCCTAGCAGAACCCAAAAAGGACCAATAGGAACGGAACGCCCCTTCATATGCCTTCCTTGTCCTGGGTGCTAAACTCTCTCCCACGAGGTTTTGTAGTTCGGGGCACCGAGAGACCAGAGAGCTTCGGGAAAGGGTGCCACCACCGGGTCCGCTGTGGGCAGAAAACCCCAGAAGGCCTGCATACGGAAACGAGAAAGCGCATCAGCCGCTTGGTTCAGCACCCCTGGGACATGTCGCGCCCTAAAGATCACATTCAACTGCATACACAACAATACAATTTCTTTAAGCAGTCTCAGAATCCATTTGCAACGTGCTGCCTGACTATTGATACACTCTACCACGGTCATGTTATCAGACCAGAACACGACAGAGTGATCTCGGAACCCCTCAGGCCATGTTTTCAGTGCCACCAAAATAGGGAAAAGTTCGAGAAAAGCAATGTTACTCGTCAGCCCGCTCTAGTGCCACCATGACGGCCATTTTTGAGCCGCCCATTGATTACCGAATATGGCGCCAAAACCTATACTCCCCGCCGAATCTGTCCACAGCCCCAGCTCCTCGGAGGACACCGCCGGCTTATTCCAGACAATTCGACCATTGAAATCCGCCAGGAATGCCAACCAAATGCGCATGTCCTGGCGAATCTCTGCCGAGAGCCTCGTGCGGTGATGTCCCTCTTTAAGGCTGACCATGGCTTGTGCAATCGAGCGGGAAAAGGGGCGGGCCATTGGGATTACTCTAAGGGCAAAATTCAATTGGCCCACCGTTTGTTGCAATTGATGCAGGTTCACCTTAGTCTCTCGAATACATGTTTCAAGGGATGCCCTGAATTTCAACACCTTCTCTTTGGGCAACCGAAAACAGCCTTCCTCCGAGTCGAGCTCGATCCCCAGAAACTCGAGTGACGTCGAGGGACCCACAGTCTTACCTGGTGCCAATGGCACGCCGAAGTGATTCATTAAGACACAAAACTCTGATAAAGCCTGCCCACATTCTGGATCCCCGGCTGCCCCCAGGAACAGAAAGTCATCGAGATAATGCATCACATGCTGAAAACCCGTCTTTCTTGTGAATACCCATTGCAGAAAACAACTGAACTTCTCAAAATAAGCACAAGATATGGAGCAACCCATTGGCATACATTTATCCATGTAATAGCGACCCTGAAAGGTGAAACCAAGGAGACGCTGATCGACTGGGTGTACCGGGAGCAACCGGAACGCTGACTCGATGTCTGATTTGGCCATCAGCGCTCCGGGCCCCAGGCGATTCAACATGGCGACGGCTTCATCGAAGGATGCGTACCGCACCGAACACACTTCCGGGTCTATCGCATCATTCACGGAAAGACCTCGTGGAGCTGACAAATTATGTATTAGCCTAAACTCACCCGGGTCCTTCTTGGGGACCACCCCTAAGGGGGAACAAACAAAGTTAGCAACCGGCGGTAGATCGAATGGACCGGCAACCCGCCCTCGAGTCACCTCTTTCCCAATCTTTACCTGTACCACCGCCGTATGCTGCAGGACCGACAGTTGGTTCTTACAACTTGTTTTACCCTGAAAGTCCCCCACTGGAATGCGGAAACCATACAAGAACCCGTCTCGCAACACCCCTGCGGAGACATGATCCGGGTATTCATTGAGCCAAGGAATCATTGCCATGGTATCAACCGGGGTAGGTAAAGGCGCCCCTCGGACTATTTCAGACCTGTTTGGCGCTTCCCCTACCTCCGTTATCACCCGTTTTGGCTCTGCACATGGTCTCGGGATGAGAGGACTGTCCACAACCCCCACACTCGTGTCTAAATTTGCATGACCCCTGAGGCCTTGTACATTTTCCCCTGTTAAAATTCCAACAAATCCCCTTTTTCCCTGTGTTGCCACTCGACTTCGAGTGGTGCTCGTTACCTGCACCCGCCCGAAAGGGTGTCCCAGAGGTTTGGCGGGAAGACTCACCCCCGCTACCCCCCCGACAATGGTACCTTTAGCATGCCCAAATTCTCCATTTTTTGCCAGGAAATGGAGTCATAACAATCCCAAGTTAGAGCTGGGTCGTGCTCCTTAGCCTTCCTAAAAATATTGTCATAACAAAACCACTGATTGCCCTCATAGGCTAGAGAATACTCCATAATACGTGTCTGATAAATAGGCAATTCCGTCAACAACTCAGGCCTTCGTTCACCCATAATGGAGGTGAAAATGCCAAATGCTCTGCCCCAAGTACCTATGTTCTCATCGACTTTAAAGGCGGCCATTTTTGCGCGCCAAACACTCGGATGCATAAGCTCTTTTTGGGCCTTCACATGCTCGATCTCGTAATGGTCAGTAAGCAAAGAAAACATGTTCACATACTTATTAGCCCAAATCTTTTCCTTAATCTCAAGTGGAACATGCTGGGCCACTTTCTCCCTTCGCGAGGGTACAGACCCCTCCCCCGCAATCGGCAGTAGCCGCTTACCTGAACTAGGTGCTGTACTTGCTGCCGAACTTGCGCCTGCCGCGATCTCAGCCATCGGAGCCTGCGGGGGAACAAGAGATGGTGCCTTCGCAGCCTGTCTAGATTCCTGCAATTGCCTCATCACGCCCTCGCTATCCTTTCCCAACCACGCTGCCAGTTGTGCAGCCAACTCAGGAGGCATATCTTCTCCGTTCACGGGGGTGACTACCACGGGAATCGGATGCCCCTCCTTCGGAACCAGGATCGGCTCCTCTATCGGTGTATCGGGAACCGGGGTCTCCCCCCCAGGTGCCCCCCTCTTGGACCTCTTGCTTCTCCCGCTAGAGACTACTCCCGGCAAAGCTGGTCCGACGATTCGCTTCGGGCCTCCCTCCCCGTTCTTCTCCGCCATCTGTTTCTTCAAATCGGCAACCTCCTTTATGAGCATGCGGAGCATCTGATCGGTACCGACCCGCTTTCCGACCTTCTTGCCCGGCATTCTCCTACGCAGATATCTGTAAAACAAGAACAAAATTACAACGCTCAAAATTGGCTCCTCGTTCCGTCTCGAGCTCACGTGCAGCGGGGAGGTGCAGCTTCAGAGCACAGGAACAAGAGGATGCCTCCTTGGCTTGCTGCTCCTTTTATCCGTCTTCGGGCGGGCGTAAACCCGCCTCCACCTGCCCCCCGGGGGCGTGGTCGGCGGCGTCAGCGTCTAGGACAACCCACTCTAGGGCGGGAAAAGGCGCGCCCCGGCTACGCCACTTCGGGCATACCAGCCGAGACTCGCCTCCCGCCCAAGATGGCCTCCCGGGGGGATCGGGGTACTCCACCATACGTTCGGGGGGACCGAGTGGTCGCCCCTTTCCATTATCCTGGAAATAACTCTCCTCATTAAAAAATGCCTCAGAACTTGAACTATGCATCCAGTCTCCTGAGAAAACATCACAAAAATTACTACAATTAATAATTCTCTTCCATCTACTATTAGTTTTGAAATCATAAATTACCTTGTTTACCTTCCTAATTCTGTTGACTATCAAAATAAATAACTTTTGTTTAATTTCAAAAGCTTGATCAATAACTTTCTCAACTTTTTTTTTCTCTTATAAAAAACCACTTTCTGTTGACCTTTGTTAATATTTTTTAACAAATTGCCAATTATCCTGTTGCGGAACATTCGTTTACGAATGTCCCTAAACTGTTCTTTCCTTCTGCTATCATGCACAGAGATATCTCTTGCTCTAGCAGTAACATTTTTGATTGGACCTTCCTTTCCGTTTAAATTGCTTCTCTTTTTCTGGACTGAAACATTTTCTGTAGAAATACTTTTTTTACTACAAATTTTTCTTATGAATGTTTTCGTGGTCTTACCCGGTGCTTTCTTGGTGACTTGACAAGTTTTTTTTGTAGAGGACTGCTGCAGTAATTGATGGACCTGCTGTCTTTGACGTCTTGTAGCCTTTCTAATTCGATTCTTAGTTGGCATTTTCAAAATTTTGAAATAATCTGCAGTTGAATCTGTGCTAAAATATAATAAAAAATGTTATTAACCACTATTACCAAACAGTAAATCAATAACAGTCATCAAAAACTTAACACCCTGCTTGTTATTTTAACATAGAATAATTTTTAGTGCATTGGCAAATTTAGAAATCACAAATAGTAGCAATTGCTAATTGTTTTACCTGTGTTGTTTTATATGTGATTGTGAACTAATTTTACGAGCATATTTGATTATTTT
The DNA here is from genome assembly GCF_964263255.1 of Lissotriton vulgaris. Taxonomy (NCBI): domain Eukaryota; kingdom Metazoa; phylum Chordata; class Amphibia; order Caudata; family Salamandridae; genus Lissotriton; species Lissotriton vulgaris. The sequence goes on along the minus strand of NC_141687.1, from coordinate 501,992,443 downwards.
AATAAAGACACTACACACATACTATTTTTGAACTATTGTTTAATTTTAAATGAAATGGTTTACATTTTTACTACATAGGCTCAAGCAGATCTGCTTCCCACCCTATATCATACAATTCTGACAAATCAGCATTCTCATCATATTCTTCATCATCCTCAGGATTTAAATGATCTAAAGGATCTACTTCCACTGACGTTTCAATGACAAGTTCAACGATAAGATCAAGATCAACTGATTGCTCATTATCACTCATGCTTGATGTTGTCGTTATCTTTAAAAAAAGAGAACAACAATGAGATGTTGGAGACTAAGACACAAATCTCAGAAGCTAGAATAGTAAAATTGTTTAACAAGAGAATCATATTGCAGCTATTATTTAGCCATGTCCAGCGATGCTGAAGAGGTGAGGCCTATGTCTAAGTCTTCAGTAAACAGGACTCATCTCTTCTTAACCTAGGATAAGCCTCACCGAATCTGTGTCCCCTACACATACTTAAATGTATAGGGGCAGATTTAAATTAACTGACACATCCCCAGGAATGCACCAGTTAATGTGCACCACTGCTCTGCTACTCATGGTGTGGGACATTTACATTGTGGAACACCATTGAATAAAAACAGCACAGATGCGTCACGCATCGGTGCCGCAAAAGCAACACATTGCACAAGTCACATCGTAAACACGACATGTCTACTGCAATGCACAGGAGGAAGCCACACATTGCATGGTGCTTCACTCCTTATGCCTGTTTCAAACAGCCATAAGGATTTGATTCAGGAATGCTATAAAGCTGACTCAGTGAAATCTTCTAAATTTCACTGTGTTACTTTTACAGGGCTTTCATGCAAATGAATGCCCACCCTGCAACAAAACACCTATATGAAACCTGACACAAGTTTCATGTGGGACAGGACTTTACAGCATGACACATCTGTCTAGATGCATCAAGTTGAAAATATGTCGCCACATACCAAATCTTTTGCACCACCACTGCAGAGTACAGAGGAGATAATACATGTGAAGGCCTACCAATGAAGTAAGTCATGTCCACTTCACTCTTGAACAAAGGCCAGACCTCTTTTGTGTCCGTGGACAGACCTAAACTTCATCTGCACAATGTTATTCATAAACTTAGGAAACACAGGTGATGTAATTGAAAAATGTGGAGTTTCTTTTCCTCATTGCACAATCACATCACCTGTGTTTACTAAGTGACTTAAAATGCCCTAAGACACATGAAAGTGTTTTTTTAAAGCCTTTGCACCATTTTTGGATCACTTTTAACATGGCTATGTAAGTCAAATAATCAAAATATAAATTTGCCAAGCACAGATGGAAGCATATTTACAAGGAACGTGGACCACGGGGAAAGGTCTTAAATTAAAATGGGAAAAATAACATCAGAGACACTTAAATGCCTTATAAATATGCCCCAAACAACCTATGAAGCTCTAGCAGTACATATCCAGAAATGTAATTGATTTGGAAAAAACGTTTTAAACACAACATATAAATCAATTGTATACCTACATTCAAGAGGAAATGACTTAAAATGTCCTTAAGACACATGAAAGGGGTTTTTGATTGCCCTTGCACCATTTTTTGGGACACTTTTAACATGGCTATGTAACTCAGAGAATCAAAATCTAAATTTGCCAAGCACAGGTGGGAGCATATTTACAAGGAAGATGCCCCACGGCGAAAGCTCTTAATTTAAAATGGGAAAAATAACATCAGAGATACTCAAATGCCTTATAAAGAAACAGACACCATTTTTTCCTTGTGATAAATTTTAAAAGCATTCCTTTTCCTCAAAAACGACAGCATGACACATCTGTCTAGATGCATCAAGTTGTAAATATGTCGCCACATAGCAAATCTTTTGCACCGCCGCTCCAGAGTACAGAGGAGATAATACATGTGAAGGCCTACCAATGAAGTAAATCATGTCCACTTGACTCTTGAACAAAGGCCAGACCTCTTTTGGGTCCGTGGACAGACCTAAACTTCATCTGCACAATGTTATTCATAAACTTAGGAAACACAGGTGATGTAATTGAAAAACGTGCAGTTTCTTTTCCTCATTGCACAATCACATCACCTTTGTTTCCTCAGTGACTTAAAATGCCCCAAGACACATGAAAGTGTTTTTTCAAAGCCTTTGCACCATTTTTGGATCACTTTTAACATGGCTATGTAAATCAAATAATCAAAATCTAAATTTACCAAGCACAGGTGGGAGCATATTTACAAGGAACGTGCACCACAGGGAAAGGTCTTAAATTAAAATGGGAAAAATAACATCAGAGACACTTAAATGCCTTATAAATATGCCCCAAACAACCTATGAAGCTCTAGCAGTACATATCCAGAAATGTAATTGATTTTAAAAAAAACGTTTTTAAACACAACATATAAATCAATTGTATACCTGCATTCAAGAGAAAATGACTTAAAATGTCCTTAAGACACATGAAAGGGGTTTTTGATTGCCCTTGCACCATTTTTTGGGACACTTTTAACATGGCTATGTAACTCAGAGAATCAAAATCTAAATTTGCCAAGCACAGGTGGGAGCATATTTACAAGGAACTTGCCCCACGGAGAAAGCTCTTCACTTAAAATGGGAAAAATAACATCAGAGACACTCAAATGCCTTATAAAGAAGCAGACACCATTTTTTCCTTGTGATAAATTTTAAAAGCATTCTTTTTCCTCAAAAACGATTTTCAAGTAATAATTTGAAAACACTGCACAGCTCCTATGTACAAAAACACCCTGACAGTGCTAATACTTCATATTATTTTCAATTACAATTTCTCAAAGAAACAAAATCTATTTGTAAAACACTTTAGACAAAGCAACATTTTAAAAACACAGCTTTCTTCATAATTTTGTCCTTAAAGCATACTATAGTCTATCTAAATTAAATAAACCTTTTCTCACCTTAGCAAATTCTTTATGAGTTTCAAAACAGTCTCAGAAATACACCAAATTGTCTTCAGCAGAACAAAGAGTATGCACTCCAGAGGCTGCAGCTATAGAAAGCACAGAAATGCAGATATTCATTACACATATCTCTCATGTTAGCCAATCAAAACTCTTCCCTCACTTTTTTCAAATCAAAACCCTTCCCCCCTCTGCCCTCTCTGCCTTTTTTGCATAGCAACCACCTCCTGAAAGACCTCTGATGTTTGCAAGTTCACACAACAATGTTTCAATTGAACTCTGAACTCTCAGTGCACCTGCGTATCCAGTGCAATCTTTCATTAACCACATGGCTGCTAGGCGTTTTCCCGTCCTGTGCTGCAAATTGTTGTTTTACTTTATTTCATGACGAGCTGGCCTTGTCATCAGCGCACGGTAGGTAAGCGCCATGACGAGCCCAGCTCGTCATTAGCTTCGAAGGGGTTAAATGTTTTTTCCTTGACCATTCAAATTACATCTTTCAAAGAACACATCCATGCACCCTAACTTTCTGTTTTCAGAAATGGAAATCCACCAATCACTGCTAGTGAATCATTAGCACTGAAACTCCACAGTTTTTTTCTTTACAAACTCCTACTGTTTCATCTGCCATTTCATTACCACACTTCATCTGACTGCAGCAGAAACTTCTCTTACCATGTTTACTGTCTGGATTGTTGGACATAGTTACATCTACTGGGCTCAAAGGTATGCTGAGAACAGAAATTTACCTAACCTCAATTTACAAGATGTGGAAATTAAGTGGTTTGGCCACAGAGGATTAAAATGTCACCAATTGATACCATTGGTGAAAACCTTTATGCATTTGCCAAAACCTGACCTGTTAATTGTGCACTGTGGAGGTAATGATTTGGGCACTTTGACTGGGGTAGGTCTGGAAATGCTTTTAAAGGACACCTTTGAGCAATTAATGGCACTTTTTCCTCAAACTGCCTTGGTATATTCAAATATATGCCAAAGACAGAAATGGAGGTGGTCGAACTAATTTTGTCCACAAATTGAGAAGTCGAGGAAGCATGTAAACAAATCTGTTTCAGCTTACATGAGAGACCATGGAATGGGCTCCATGTACAACAATAACTTGCGTTACTGCATGCAAGATATCTACAGAGGAGATGGAGTTCACTTCTCAGATGAGGGCAACAGAATTTTCATTTTGAATTTAAGACTGTGCATTGGTACCTACTTATAAGTACCTAAATGTACCATAAACCCAAAAGCTCTTCTCAGAGCTACCCTACATCTGATCACTCACAATTATTATTTTACTCTAACTTTTTTCACTAATTTTCAAAAAACTACGCTCCCCGGAGCGCTACCCGGTATGCGAACCAGAAACTAACCGCGCAAAATTTGTAAATTTTTTTTTTCTCGCACATATGGGCCTTCTCAGCCACCCTCAGAAAACCTAGGGGGTCAAGATACGTCTACCGTGCCCCATTCTCAACATTATTTTCCCTCCATCTTGTATCTTAATTCAACTGAAACACAAAATGGTGGACTCCCGTAACGCTGCTGGTTCGCGAACCGGGACGCTTCCCGGGAAGCGGTCCAATAAAAAAGGTGGGAAAGTAATTTACAGAAAAACGACTGGAAACACTTTCACCAAATATAGATTAGCTCATACTACATACCAATCCCTACCATTTTCATAAATTTGTTTGGAATTACATTTAGCCATTTAGCCTGTAGACCTCTCTAAATACCCTGAGGTAAATTACTTCACAAAACACATCTGAAGTGTTGGAATTGACAACCAATGAAAATGTTACTTTCATTTTCAATTTTTTTTACCTGACATTTGATTGGTTATGTACCTGAATATATATAAAGAAAGAGAGGGAAACACAGCCATTTCCACTACTACTTCCTGAACTACATTTCAAGAACATTTTCACCTCCCTGTAAAGTAAATTGATAATTTGTAAGGGGCACTTTAAATTAATTTGTAAAAACGTTTTTTGATAATTATTTACTGTCCCCCTGCTATAGTTATAGCTACAGATAGGCTCCTCTGTTATATTTATTGATTGACTTACACTTCTCTGCTATAATTATGAATTTACTTACTTTAACTTCACTGTTAAAAAAACAGAACTACCTGTCTTACCTTAAACCCAACAGTGCCCTAACTCTTCTAATATAATTATTTTTTTATGCAATTTACAGCAAAGAAATGGAAGGGGAGCACGAAAATATCAATGTTTCCTTCGACATTACATCTGAAGAGATTTTAAATGAAGAATGTTTAGATGAAGATTTTATGGATCAGTCTTTTGAAGAACAATTTATTGAATGCTTACAAGACATAGAAACATGCATGTTTGAGGAGATTCCAGATGAAGTAATGCTGGAAGTTTTATTGAACTATGAAAATTCTGACCAATACATTTTTATTTAATAATTAAAAATTGTTTGAAACATTATTCATTGTTATATCTAATTCATGAAGTACAACCAAAATAAATAAAAAAATAAATAAAAAAAAACGAACAACCAATAAACATATAATAAGTTAAAAGTCAATCATTCTTTTTTCCTCATAGTACGCTCCCCGGACCGCTTTCCGGTGCGCGAACCGGGAGCTTTCCACGCAAAAAAATAAAAAAAAATGTTTGCCCTGCGGGGCCCTTTTGAAACCTCCTCTTCAAACCTAGGGGGTCAGGGAGGATCTACTATGCCCCCTTATGGTCATTTCCCCCTTCGTGTTGGCCTCCTCTTGTCTCTCGATCCTACCGAGAGACAAGATGGCGGCCGCTCCGGACTGTTTAGAATGTTGACAGACACCGGAGAGCCAATCAGTTTCTCTTCGCAAAATTCCGTTACGCGAAAAGTACGCGAACCGGAGCGCTACCCGGAGCGCTGTCACAGATATATATATTTTTTAGAACGTTAATTTCTCAAAATCCACTGGAGCACATATATTGAGACCTAGCAAAGGCACATCGGGCTAACAGTCCCTACAATTCTACCAAGTTTCGTGTAAATCCATTCAGCCTTTCGAGCTAAAAGTGAGGCCAACCGCCCTATGGAAAACTCAATGTTAAAAACGCGTTTTGGGACCCCCCTTTTTTCTCGGCCCCCCTTGACGAACACCCCCCAAATTTTCAGGGGCTGCTCAGAAACAAAATGTGCCATTTTCCTGAAAATTTCAGCCAATTCCGTCCACAAACGCCAAAGTTATTAGACATAGAATTTTAAAAAATCCCATAGGGAAAAAATCCTAACTATATATACCTACTGGCGACCGCCAGTAGGTAATATATATATATATATAGAGATATATATATATATATATATATATATATATATATATATATCTCTATATATATATATATATTACCTACTGGCGATAGCCAGTAGGTATATATAGTTAGGATTTTTTCTCTATGGAACTTTTGAAAATTCTATGTCTAATAACTTTGGCGTTTGTGGACGGAATCGGCTGAAATTTTCAGGAAAATTGCACATTCTGTTTCTGAGCAGCCCCTAAAAATTTGGGGGGAGTTCCGTCAATGGGGGGCCGAGAAAAAAGGGGGGTCCCAAAATGCGTTTCTCCCATTCATTTTTCCATAGGGCCTTTGGCCTCACTTTTAGCTCGAACTGCTGAATGGATTTACACGAAACTTGGCAAAATTATAGGGACTGTTAGCCCGATGTGCCTTTGCTGGGTCTCAATATATGTGCTCCAGTGGATTTTGATAAATTAACGTTTAAAAAAACAGATATATCTGTGACAGCGTCCCAGATAGCGCACCAGATCGCGTACTTTTCGCGTAACGGAGCTTTGCGTAGCGAAGCTGATTGGCTCTCCATTGTCTGTCAACATTCTAAACAGTCCGGTGCAGCCGCCATCTTGTCTCTCGGTAGGATCGAGAGACAAGAGGAGGAGAAAAACGAAGGGGGAATTTAATGAAAGGGGACAAGGTAGATCCCTCTTGACCCCCTAGTAATGATGTTGGGGTTATTAAAGGGTCCCGTGGGGCAAATAATACAAATTTTATTTTTCTCGGTAGAAGCGCTTCTCGGTTCGCGAACCGGGTCGCAAACTGGTAGCGAAACGTGAATTCGCCATTTTGTGTTTTGATTTAATTAAATTACTAGGTATAAGGGGGTACGGGAGACGTATCCTGACCCCTTATGTTTTCTGAGGGTGGCTGAGGAGGCTCATATATGTTGATACATGTCTTCCAGCGGCTGTGCGTGAGCATTTTTTTTTTTTGCTGCGTGACGTCTGTTAACGTTCGATTCGATGGAAATCAGGAACTGTTGACCGCCATTTTGTCACTGCGAGTAAATATTTTGTTAAAAATAATTGTTATAAATTAATCCTTATTGATAAACATTGTCTGCGCAATCTTGCCTTTTTTGCAATGCCACACTTTTGTTGAGCACGGCAGCCATTTTAGATGCCTTGACCAGACCCACTCTCTGCATGCCGCCGATCCTCAGCATGGCTCCCCACCCTCGCAAGCATCTCCCCCACGCACTGGTCACCCCCGCTCTCTCTCTCATGCATGGGCCAGAAACCTCCTCCCATCTGCGCTGTTCGTGAGCGTTTTTTTTGCTGCGTGACGTCTGTTAACGTTCGATTCGATGGAAATCAGGAACTGTTGACCGCCATTTTGTCACTGCGAGTAAATATTTTGTTAAAAATAATTGTTATAAATTAATCCTTATTGATAAACATTGTCTGCGCCATCTTGCCTTTTTTGCAATGCCACACTTTTGTTGAGCACGGCAGCCATTTTAGATGCCTTGACCAGACCCACTCTCCGCACGCCGCCGATCCACAGCATGGCACCCCACCCTCGCAAGCATCTCCCCCACACACTGGTCACCCCCGCTCTCTCTCTCATGCATGGGCCAGAAACCTCCTCCCATCTGCGCTGTTCTTCTCTGAGAATCACATCCTGTGCCCGCCCGACACCTCCCTTTCACCATATTCACTACCGCACCCTCTGACACTCCTCTTCCTCTGTGTCCGATTGTCCAGGCCGGTCCCAGGCTATCACCTAGCCCTGATGATGTAGTTTATGGCCCCAGTTGTAGAGAATCACCCCTCTTCAAAGGAGTTACAGTAGATCAAGGCCCCCACCCAATGAGATCCGTCACACCACACGCGTTCCTACTATCTGATAACCATCCTGTATTGTGCTTGGGGAGGGGATTCTCACTGTGAGGGTGTGTGGGTCCGAGCCTGAAGCGGAAGATTCCAGGGATGCCTCTTTGTACATCAAAGTTTTTACAATTATGTGTCACATTAAAAATATATAGCACTCTAACAAAGTAGTAGGATTATAACACTTTAATAACTTATAAATATATACAACGCAACAAAAACAGTAAATACATTTAAACATTTTTTTAAAATAGAAGCAACAATGGTCAGTAGCTGTGTTTTGTGCGAATAGTCCCAAGGCAGCACAACGTGCTGAGTTCTGGATGGCACCCAGGTGATGTTACCTGGGTGCCGCACTGGTTTTTGGTATCCTACAATGCAGCTCCGAAAAATGGCGTGGGGCGTCCCGGGGGGTGCGGGGGGAGGCCTCGTCAGTAGCGGTCTGTTGTGCGAATAGTCCCAAGGCAGCAGAACGCGCTGAGATGTGGATGGCACCCAGGTGATGTCCAATAAGTTGCCGCACTGGTTTTGGCATCCTACAATGCTGCTCTGAAAAACGGCGTGGGGCGCCCCGGGGGGGGGGGGGAGGCGGCGTGAACGGGCCTCCCCAGGTGGAGGCTCGTCTGCTGTACTGGGGCGCCCCTTTACCGTTTCAGTTGCCATTCCGCCCGCTTTTGCTACACTGTGCCTCATCCTCCATTCAGCTGTTTATCGCCCGCTCTTGCGGCTACAGCGTCTCGCTCACCATGTAGTTGAGTTGCGCCCACTCTTGCGGTGCAGCGATAGGCGGCTGCCACAGGACTCTTAAAATGGTGGACAGCTCTTCGGATTTGGGCCTGGTCCACCAAAATGGCCCTGGGACACCTTGGAACTCGGATGTCCCCTGAGCCTTGAAGATTTTACAAAAGTCTTGGGGGCCCCCGACTCCTGCAGGCTTCTGGTGGGGAGCGACTGCCATGATTGCTCGCGGAATGACCACGACGGAGCCACGAGATGGTGGTGCTCTCATGCTGACGCCAGCTTCAGTCTGAAACATCCAGAAACAAGGTGGGGCTTTCATCGTTTGGGAAAAAAAAAATGTTTTAATCCAATGAAAAGTGTTATTTTTAGGTCATATGATCAAGCCTTCCATCATTAAGAAACCAAAAGTAAAATGAACCAATGAAAAGTTTTATAAACAAGTCACATGACCTGTTATGCTTACGTTACGCGCTGCTATAAAAAGCGTAGAAAATCCGTTGGCACGTGAGGCGGCGTCAGTAGCGGACCGATGTGCGAAAAGGCCGAAGGCAGCACAACGCGCCAAGATCCGGATGGCACCGAGGTGGTGTTCAGCAAGTTGCCGCACTGGTATGGCCATCCTACAATGCTGCGCCGAAAGTCGGCGTGGGGCGCCCCGTTGGCCTGTGAGGTCGCGTCAGTCAGTGGGGGCTGTTTGAGGATCTGACTGCTTTGGAAAGCAATGTGATGCTGTGCGTCGCCCCCAAGATGGAGGCTCCGCGGGTGCAGTGGGGCGCCCCTTGGTGTTTCACTCGCTATCCAGCTGAGTTGCGTCCGCACTTGCGGCTACAGTAGGCCGAAGGCAGCACAACGCGCCGAGATCTGGATGGCACCGAGGTGGTGTCTAGCAAGTTGCCGCAATGGTGTGGCCATCCTACAATGCTGCGCCGAAAGTCGGCGTGGGGTGCCCCGTTGGCCTATGAGGTGGTGTCAGTAGCGGACCGATGTGTGAATAGGCCGGAACCAGCACAAGGCGCCATGATCCGGATGGCACGGAGGTGGTGTCATAGTTGAGAGTTCTGAGCAGCGCTTGTAACACTGTCTGAAGATTATTTGCACCTGCTGCAGCTTCACTATTGCCCTGGTGTGGCCAAAGATCGCCCATGACATAGGCGGCCGGCTCCCGGAGTCCGGCGGAACTTTTTTCCTTTTCCTTTCTGCATCTTGTCCCACAATCCGTTTGACCTGAAGACACGACCAGGTCCCTGAATGTGTGCAGGGGGATGCTATTGATTGAATCAAAATGGCGGCTTCACACAAAGCTGACTCAAGCGTTGCTGCTGATGCTATACAGACAAAAACTGGTTTTCAGTTTGTACATTCTTCAGGATTTTTCCATCCAAGGCTGGTTCAGAGTTGGTAGAACAATGGCTTCAGATCTTGCCCTCCCCTCTTTTGACTGATGGTTCTTGTTACCTATCTCTTCTGTTGTCATTTAACTGAACCTTTTTTGACTGCCGAAAGGGGTTCTGGTCCGACCGCTGGTTGGTGGAGACATTTTGACTATATCCTGGACCTGCCCGGCCTCGCCCAAAATGACGCCGGTATAAATGGGACTCGTAACTCCTTGTTGTGTACTGGTTGCTCAACCTTGATATCACGAGATACGTATGCAGTTTTGAAGCACATGGCGGGTGGGGACGAGAATTGATTGAATATTTCAACATCCTTATTGATATTAAGTTCTGATATGTTATTAATTACTGTACTATTGAAAGTTCGAATTAACGTCACCCATGGTACTTGCCTGCAAATGTATATCTAGAAAATGTTATTGTAAGTGGCCCTGTCGTATTTTAATTACAAAATGTACGTCCACCGATTCCGCAACTGTTAGACACCTTAGTTCTTGCAACCTAATGGCCCGCTCGTTGCGTTCCTCTAAAGTGTAAATGTCTCCTCATCATATACGATTCCAGTTTGCTCCGTGGCCGGCCCACGTGGTTATAGGCCCGTATTTGTATACTGACATTTTCACAATAAAGGTTTTTTAAACAAAACATGGTAGTAGTATTTACATTGGTAAAGTTTTTAATTTTAGTCACTGTTTTCGAATCAGTAAAAGGCAAGTGAAATAAAGCAGTCCAATTACATGACGGATAAAAGGTATAATACGCAGGAACGCAGTAAAGATAAATGGTCAAGGGCTGTTGTGTTTTCTACTCCTGCAACATAAAGTGATCGATAAGAATCTGATATTCAGGCGTATCGGCGACTAAGACAGCAGGCCGAGCATCTTTTGCTCAACGGCTCCGTCATGGGACGAAGAAACGCCCTTTTGCTAGAAAAAGGAATATATTTTACTTGCAGGACAGTTGTAAATTTTCCGGGAAAGTACATTAGCCTGGAACATTATAACATATATGTTTAAGAAAAAATAATGTTCGAAAGCAATAAAAAGCGTAATTTTTAGGTCATATGACCAAGCCTTTCATCATTAGAATAACAAAAGTAAAATTAAGCAATGAAAAGTTTTATTAACAAGTCACATGACCTGTTATGCTTACGTTACGCGCTGCGCGCCGCACCCCGGATCGCTTCCGGGAAGCTGCGCTTCGCGCACCAGAGCACTTCCGGGTGCGCTAACGCGGCGTGTCATATAACGCATTACGTGACAACGTAGGTCCAGAATATAGTCAAAATGTCTCCACCAACCAGCGGTCGGAACACAACCCCTTTCAGCAGTCTAAAAAGTTCTGTTAAATGACAACAGAAGGGACAGGCAACAAGAACCATCAGTCAAAGAGGGGAGGGCAAGTTCTTCCCTACCGGGTCACGTTGGGGCGCTACCGGAACTGATCGAATTGGTAGTCTACAGTGTTTCTGGATGTTTCAGACTGAAGCTGGCATCAGCATGTTGTAACTGTTATAATTGCTATTATGCACAGCATGAGAGCACCACCATCTCGTAGCTCAGGCAACAAAAAGTATAAAATAGTTATGTAAATAGTTATTTAATAAAATGTTTTACCCTGTTACTTTGCTGGTGTGTTGTATATATTTATAATATTTGCATAGAGTTTATCGTTATTTTGGGCGGGGTGGGTGGCGGAGCCGAGCTGTCTTGCAGCCATCATGGTGTGGAGCTCAGTTCATCTCACTAGTTTTGTATTTCTCATGAAGGGTTGTTCCTAATGTTTCTATTTTAGCGAGGTCAAAAAGAGATCCCATTAGTGGCCTACTGATTTTGCTCGATTACTTTTGGTTTTTTACACGATTTTTCACTATCTGCAAAGACTAAACAGAGTATTGCGACTTTGTGCTTGTTTGTAAATAGAGAATGAACCAAAGAGAATCAATTCTAAAACAGTAAATGCTTGGATAACAATCAATCAAATGGAGAGACAAGCAGGCACGACGGATTACAACGGGGGCAAAGGCCTGCGTTAACTACCCTTCACTATCTGCAAAGAGAGAGTACTACTAAGAGAAAAGAGGGGGGGGGGGCAGCGTTCAAAGCACATCAGCGTGCATAAACACGAAAATGTTTTTACCTATCACGTACTTGACATTTGACAGCTTTTGATATTTGCTATTAAAAAACCATTGAAATTCACTGAAAAAAATATAGGTTTTAGCCCATATATAGTTAGGGATTAGCATTTACAAAACCTTAATTTACTCGCACAAAACCATAGAAATTCGCATATATAGTTAGATGCAATAACTATATATCGCGCACCCGCAACCCACTGCTGATGATGTCACATATTACATCATTCATGACATGGTCAGTGACATCACTGATGACATCTCAAATGACATCACTGATGACATCTCAAATGACATCACTGATGACACCTCAAATGACAACATCCAGTGACTGTATGTTTCTGTAAAGTTAAAATATGTCTTACATATTGAAGAATGAGTGGATGTATAAGTGTTTGGATGAAGGATATAGTAGGTGCATGACTGACTGTATGAGAGAATGATTAAATGTGTCTCACTGAGTGTATGGGTTAGTGACTAAACTGTCTTAATTTGTGCATCATTATTACTGTAGTTCTGTAAACTGCTGCATGTGTTGATCAGTAGCTATATGAGTAACTATATGGGTTATTGATTGGTTGCCCAAATATTTGTATGGGAGAGTGAGTGTGTGTGTGAGGGTGGCTGGGAGGTGTGTGACTCTGTGCATAGATGTGTGAGCAGTTTATTCAGTAGATGTATGGGTTCAAAAGTGCATGTGGAAACAGCTGTATGGGCGGTTGACTATCTGCATGAGTGCATTGGTGAGTAATTGGATTTCTCAGTGCTACATGTCAAAGTAAGTACATATGTAAAACACAGTACATGTAAGAGTTGACATATATAAATAACTGTGCATAAGAGCCAGTGAATGTGTGAGTGGCTGTATGGATCATTGTGAACTTGTATCAGGGATTGTATAAGAGAGTAAATATGTGTTAGTATATGTTTGATTAAGTAAGGTGTGTATAACTGTATAGTTGAGGAAATGGAGGTGTGATTGATTCTTTGCATGACTGACTAGGTGTGTGAGTAACTCCATGGATGAGTGACAATCTGTGAGAGTCTGTTTACACTGATTGTATCTAAGGTTATGTTAGAGTCTGAAGAGGTTGATCGTATTATCACATGAATTATATCATCAGTGATGTGATCAGTAATGACAAATGAGATGTTATCAGTGATTTTATCAGTGATGTCATCAGTGATGTCATTTGAAATGTCATCAGTGATGTCATTTGAGATGTCATCAGTGATGTCATCAGTGATGTCACTGACCATGTCATGAAGGATGTAATATGTGACATCATCAGCAGTGGGTTGCGGGTGCGCGATATATAGTTATTGCATCTAACTATATATGCGAATTTCTATGGTTTTGTGCGAGTAAATTAAGGTTTTGTAAATGCTAATCCCTAACTATATATGGGCTAAAACCTATGGTTTTTTCAGTGAATACATATATATATATAAAAAAAAAATATATATATATATATATATATATATATATATATATATATATATATATATACCTACTGGCGGTCGCCAGTAGGTATATATAGTTAGGATTTTTTCCCTATGGGATTTTTGAAAATTCTATGTCTAATAACTTTGGCGTTTGTGGACGGAATCGGCTGAAATTTTCAGGAAAATGGCACATCTTGTTTCTGAGCAACCCCTGAAACTTTGGGGGGGGTTCGTCAAGGGGGGGCCGAGAAAAAAGGGGGGTCCCAAAACGCGTTTTTCTCATGTTAATTTCCATAGGGCGGTTGGCCTCACTTTTAGCCCGAACGGCTGAATGGAATTGCACGAAACTTGGCAAAATTGTAGGGACTGTTAGCCCGATGTGCCTTTGCTGGGTCTCAATATATGTGCTTCAGTGGATTTTGAGAAATTAACGTTCAAAAAAAGATATATATCTGTAACAGCGCTCCGGGCTGCGCTCCGGTTCGCGTACTTTTCGCGTAACGGAACTTTGCGATGCGAAGCTGATTGGCACTCTGGTGTCTGTCAACATTCTAAACAGTCCGGAGCGGCCGCCATCTTGTCTCTCGGTAGGATCGAGAGACAAGAAGAGGCCAAAACAAAGGGGGAAATTACCATAAGGGGGCATAGTAGATCCTCGTTGACCCCCTAGGTTTTATGTGGAGGTTTTAAAAGGGCTCAGCAGGGCAAAAAAAAAAATTATTTTTTTTTTTTTTGCGTGGTGAGCGCCTAGTCCACGAACCGGAAAGCGTTCTGGGCAGCGTACTATAAGGAAAAAAGAATGATAGACTTTTCAAATACTGTATGTTAATTGTTTGTTGTTTTTGTTGATTATTTTTTTTTCTTTATTTTTTAAGCATTTTTTTTTATTTTGATTGTGTTTCATAATTTATTAAATTTTCTAACATTTCATTGTCAGAAATTTCATATTTGTCATTGAATATATTTTGAAGTCTATGAGGGTGTAAAATGTCCTCATTTTTAAGCAGGTTATCCACTGCTTCCACACATTGAAGTAGTTCCTGGTCTCTACTTTCATCCATAAATTCATCAATGTTTCCTTGGCTGCTCTCTTCCAGTACCATTTTAAATTGAACTTGCTGCTCGCTTTCCATTTTGCCTGAAATTTGGATTAAAAAAATATATATTACTAGAGATAGGGCACTGTTGGGATTAATTTTAGATAGGCAGTTTTTATCAGAGAATTTATCTTTTGGCAGTGTATAGTATCAGAGTGGAAGTAGGACTATAAAAAAGTGTAAGTGATTTAACCAAGAGAAGCCTAACTCCATCCATAACTATAACAGAGAAGTCTATCTAAATCTATAACTACTACAGAGGGATAGTATATAACTATCAGAAAAAGTTTACCATATTAAGTTATAGTGCACAATATACTTTAGTTTTAAAAATAACAACTTACCTTCACAAACAAGTTGAAGTGTTTGGTAACTATTGAAATGTAATGTACAACAAGAAGTAGCAGTCAAAATGGCTGTGTTTTCTTCTCTTCCTTTATATATATTCAGGTATATAACCAATCAAATGTCAGGTAATAAAAGTAGAAAATGAAAGTAACATTTTCATTGGTTGTCAATTCCAACACTTCAGAAGTGTTTTGTGAAGTAATTTACCTCACGGTATTTAGAGAGGTCTACAGGCTTAATGGCTAAATGGAATTTCAATCAAATTTGTGAAAATGAAAGGGATTGTTATGTAGTTTGAGCTAATCTATATTTGGTGAGAGTGTCTCCAGTCGTTTTTCTGTGAATTACTTTCCCACCTTTTTTATTGGACCGCTTCCCGGTATGCGGCCCGGTCCGCGAACCAGCAGCGTAACGGGAGTCCACCATTTTGTGTTTCGGTCGAATCAAGATACAAGATGGAGGGCAAATAATGTTCAGAATGGGTGGAAGGGGGCACGGTAGATGTATCTTGACCCCCTAGGTTTTCTGAGGGTGGCTGAGGAGGACCATATGTGCGGGGAAAAAACATTTTTTTTTGAAATTTTGCGCGGATAGCTTCCAGTTCGCGTACCGGGTAGCGCTCTTTGAGCGTAGTTTGTTGAAAATTAGAGAAAAAAGTTAGAGAAAAATAATAATTGTGAGTGATCAGATGTAGGGTAGCTCTGAGAAGAGCTTTTGTGCTTATGGTACATTTTGGTACTTATAAGTAGGTACCAATGCACAGTCTTAAATTCAAAATGAAAATTCTGTTGCCCTCATCTGAGAAGTGAACTCCATCTCCTCTGTAGATATCTTGCATGTAGTAATGCAAGTTATTGTTGTACAAGGAGCCCATTCCATGGTCTCTCATGGAAGCTGAAACAGATTTGTTTACATGCTTCCTCGACTTCTCAATTTGTGGACAAAATTGGTTGGACCACCTCCATTTCTGTCTTTGGCATATATTGGAATATACCAAGGCAGTTTGAGGAAAAAGTGCCATTAATTGCTCAAAGGTGTCCTTTAAAAGCATTTCCAGACCTACCCCAGTCAAAGTGCCCAAATCATTACCTCCACAGTGCACAATTAACAGGTCAGGTTTTGGCAAATGCATAAAGGTTTTCACCAATGGTATCAATTGGTGACATTTTAATCCTCTTTGGCCCAACCACTTAATTTCCACATCTTGTAAATTGAGGTTAGGTAAATTTCTGTTCTCAGCATACCTTTGAGCCCAGTAGATGCAACTATGTCCAACAATCCAGACATTAAACATGGTGAGAGAAGGTTGGGCTGCAGTCAGATGAAGTGTGGTAATGAATGGGCAGTTGAAACAGTAGGAGTTTGTAAAGAAAAAAAACTGTGGATTTCCAGTGCTAATGATTCATTAGCAGTGATTGGTGCATTTCCATTTCTGAAAACAGACATGCAGTCTCCCAAAATGGCCACCAGAGACAAAAGAGCCCAAATGTAGCCCAAATATCACCCAGATTTAGCCCACGTATAGCCCAATGACAGAATGTCCCAGAGTGTTCTAAAGAACAACTAAAGCGCTAACAGTCCTACTTGTTACAAAGGTATGGCACACCTGAAGCCATCTTGATTGGAATAAAGTGGTAACTCTTAAAACATTTAATTTAAAAAGGAACAAAATGAGGGGGTATATTTTGCCATATGAATTATGATTAGTGCTGCAGAAAGAAAAATTAGGGCACATTTTGAGTGACTTCTCAAACCCTCTTCAATTTCATTAAAAAATTCTGACATAGTCTCCCAAGATGGCCACCAGAGACAAAAGAGCCTAAATGTAGCCCAAATATCACCCAGATGTACCCCAAGTATAGCCCAATGACAGAATGTCCCAGAGTGTTCTAAAGAACAACTAGAGCGCTAACAGTCTTACTTATGACAAAAGTATGGCACACCAGAAGCCATCTTGATTGGAATGAAGTGGTAAGTCTGAAAACACTCAATTTAAAAAGGAACAACATGAGGGGGTTAATTTTGCCATAGAAAGTATGATTAGTGCTTCAGAAAGAAAAATTAGGGATCATTTTGAGTGACTTCTCAAATCCTCTTCTATTTCATTAAAAAAATTCTGACATGCAGACTGAAACATGCACTTTGAATACCAGCAGCAAACGTCCCTGGTGAGCAGTAGCTTTACTACAGTGATCTAATGTGCAACTAGAGTGCTAACATTCAGAATTTATGGCAAATGTGTGACACATCTGAATGCCTTCTTGATGGAACCAAAGTAAACAAGCATTGAAAATGCAATAGATCTCGCCCTCGTTTAAGTTAAAGCCATTCTGTTTGTAATGAGGTGGCTTTTTAGCTTTGCTTTTATTAGTATTTTTTCAACTTTCATGTAAATAACATGCATCTGTATGCATATAAGTATATGTATGCATGCATTTATGTTTGTATTTATATAGATATACAGATGATATATGTTTATATATGTGTGTATATATATATATATATTCACTGAAAAAACCATAGGTTATAGACCATATATAGTTAGGAATTAGCATTTACAAAACCTTGAAAATTCACTGAAAAAACCATAGGTTGTAGACCATATATAGTTAGGAATTAGCATTTTTTCAGTGAATATATATATATATATGTATATATATATATATATATATATATATATATATATATATATATATATGTATATATACATATGTAATCCTACTAGCAGTTACCAGCAGGTAGTTATAGTTACGATGAAGGTGCCCCCTGGGGGCAGCAACCTCTTTTTAACTTTCGAGGAGACCGTGGGTCAGAACTGCTTTGCGACCCGTATAGGGCAGAGTGAATTGGAACAATGTGAATCACCGCGCTGCTATGGGCCCACCTAGGGTATAAGAATGTGGATTAATGTGGCAGCTTCACAGGACCTACTAATGGAAATTTATATTTTTTTCCACAGGGACTACTTATCCCAGAAAGCAAGACGTGCACCAGCGCGGACGAACTTGGGCGTGGCTTGCAAATAAAATGGGAAGTGTGGAAACTGCCTGTGAGTGTCTTTACAGGAGGAACTTTGATAAAGAAGCAGACAGCCTTGAAACGCCTCAGGTCAGTGGATTATAACCGGGAGCAGCAACAAGTGATTTCCCATGTGAGAAACCCGGATGGTTAATTAACTGCGAGTGCGCCCCTAAAATCTCTTGGGCCTTTGGTGAACAATCTAAAATCACGGCAGCCCTGCCGTGGGGGGCAGCAACATCCTTTCAACTATGGAGGAGGCCATGGGTCAGAACTGCATCGCGACCCGTATACGGCACAGTTAATTGGGACAATGTGAATCAACGCGCTGCTCTGGGGCCCACTTAGGGTATAAGTATGTGGATTAATATGGCAGCTTCACAGGACCTACTAAAGGAAATGTATATTTGTTTTCCACAGGGACTACTATCCCAGAAAGTAAGATGTGCACCAGCGCGGCCCACTGAGGGCGTGGCTTGCAAATAAAATAAGAAGTGTGGAAACTACCTGTGAGTGTCTTTACAGGAGGACCTTTGATAAAGAGGCAGACAGCCTTGAAACGCATCAGGTCAGTGGATTGTAACCAGGAGCAGCAACAAGTTATTTCCCATGTGAGAAAGCCGGATGGTTAATTAACTGTGGGCGCGCCCCTAAAAGTTCTTGGGCCTTTGGTGAAAAATATATATATCCTGCTGCGGAGTCGCGTCTTTGAGCTCTGGGGCAACTTGGAATAATGTTCACGCGGCAGCCTCGGCCGCGGAAGATTGCACCGCCTGGCAAATTGACAAACAGGTCTGTGTGGTTGCTAAAAGAAACGGCAACCAGATTCCAGCGCAGAGGATTCGAAATTTGAAACCGGAGCACCTTTCCAAGGCTCTCTGGAGGGCCAAATACATTGAAAGGACATTGGGGGCTTTATATTTTGGCAACAAAAACGGACCCTACTGAAAGGGAGAAATTAAGGACTACATGACCCAGCATTCCACGAATTGAAAGGTGGAGATAACAACTATGGACACGTTATTTTGCCAGTCCCCGCCCTATGATTAAGATGCATGTTTGCATTGAAACGCGTTAGGGGCTTCGTTACAAATTGGAGGGTGAGCCGGCTCTGAAAATAAAAGGTTGTTACCATCCTGCTGCGGAGTCGCGTCTTTGAGCTCTGGGGCAACTTGGAATAATATATATATATATATATATTCACAGAAAAAACCATAGGTTTTACACACGTTATAGTTAGGAAGTAGCATTTAAAAAACCTATGAAATTCACGGAAAAAACCATAGGTTTGACACATGTTATAGTTAGCTGGAAATTTTACTGACATAAAACCAATGAAATTCCACGTTATAGTTAGTTGGACTCACTATAACTTGCGCGTGCAATGCACTGCTGATGACGTCACATATTACATCACTCATGACATGGTCAGTGACATCACTCATGACATCACTGATGACACCATCCTTGTGACATAGTGACAGACCTCCTTTCACTGTAATGTAACCCTTGAAACACATATTCAAAAATAGAAACTGAAATTTAAAAAAAAATACAGATACCCATATCAGTTACAACAAGTAATTCAGTAATTCCACCATCTATATACACATCCACTCATACATATACTCACTCATCATATGAAGTGATACACCTATACATCCTGTTACACACCGACAATCATCGAAAAGTTACTCAAACACATACTTATTTAAACAGGAACTCTTTCAATCTCTTACTCTCACATATACTCACTTATATACATCAATATTCACATATACTAGATTAAAACATATGTCGTTACTGATAAAGACACTAGTGAGACAGTCATTCACTTACTAACAAACACATATACACACTCAACCACCCATACAGTCCTGCACATATGCTGTCTTCAAAACACATACAAACAGAGAGTCACTGACTCATGCATCTATGTGCTAAGTAATACCCCCACCAAACCATATAGACACTCATACTGATACTAAGAGAAACATCTAATAACCCATATACATACGCATGTAGCTACTTACCAACACATGTAGCCACTTATACACAAAGTGAAACACTAATATATATATTTAAATATTTAAACATTACTCACTAATATTTATTTTTCAGAAAGACACATATTCACTGGATGGTGTCATCAGTGATGTCATGAGTGATGTCACTGACCATGTCATGAGTGATGTAATATGTGACGTCATCAGCAGTGCATTGCACGCGCAAGTTATAGTGAGTCCAACTAACTATAACGTGGAATTTCATTGGTTTTATGTCAGTAAAATTTCCAGCTAACTATAACATGTGTCAAACCTATGGTTTTTTCCGTGAATTTCATAGGTTTTTTAAATGCTACTTCCTAACTATAACGTGTGTAAAACCGATGGTTTTTTCTGTGAATTTCATTGGTTTTTAAAATGCTAATTCAGAAAAATGTCGTGTATGCAACCTATACTTTTGGCAATAAAGTTCTGGCAATATTTTTTTCGAAAACAAGCCGTTTTCTTCACTGTTCAAGTTGCATAGAGACTCCTTGTAAAGCAATACAGAATTCGAAAGTCTGTACCTTGCCTTTTTTTAAACACATTAAAATTTGTCTGTAAATAAAAATAGCCTTACTAAACTTTCGTGCGCGACCCGGTGTGCGCACTCTCGGCAACAGTTCTCAATAAAATGGATATCGCATTTCCAGGCTTTCGTGCGCGACCGAGTGCGCGCACCGGCCTATATATTTCGTAAAAACCTTGCGATTTGAACTTATTGAATTTCTACATACACCCCTCAAAGAACTTATAGTACGTCAAAGAGACTGTACCTAGACTTCTTTTTTATTCTTATGAAACTTTTCAGTAAATGGAGCCGAATGTCTTTTTAAACTTTCGTGCGTTACCGGATGTACACACCTTGGTATTTTTTTTAGAAATATAAAACGCTTCATACTTTAACAATTGTGTGCTTAAATCCAGCTCAGAAGATATACAAAATCAGGATGGTAGTTGGTTCAACCCGGACCATTTATTAGAGGTAGATCGTCCGACTCCACCGGAGGACACCCCTAATAAAAAGGACATATATATAAAATGCGGACTAGCCGCTGTATCGTGCTAGCAAACTAAAACATATAAATCGTTAGAAAAAACAAAAGGAATCGAGCAAAATCAGTAGGCCACTGATGAGATCTTTTTTTGACCTCGCTAAAATAGAAAAATTAGGAACAACCCCTCATGAGAAATATGAAACTAGTGAGAGAAACCGAGCTCGACGCCATGATGGCTGCAAGACAGCTCGGCTCCGCCGCCCACCCCTCCCAAAATAACGACAAATATTATAAAGATACACAACACACCAGCAAAGTAACAGGGTAAAACGTTTTATTAAATAACTATTTACATGGCAGCCTACTGCAACATGAAAACAACACTTTCAATTGGTTCTTAATAGTTTCAATTCTGGAATTTACACGCAGCACTCCACCCACTTCCCTCACTATCTTTTCTACTCTCAAGAGAGAACAACGTCCTACATCTTTCGGAAGACTTTGGTGAAATGGCTACCGTATCTCATTCATCTTCCGAATCTGACCAAAATGATCGACTACCTTTAATAACAAAAAATAAATCTTTCATCTGGCAATTTTTCACTTATCCTGAAGATCAAAAGAAAGTGAATGCACCAAAAGTAACCTGCACGATATGTGACTTGGTTCTCTCAAGAAGAAATCCAGCAAAAAAATATTCCTTTTCCATACATACCATGGTGCGGCATGTCAAACAAGTGCACCCTCTGCAATTTGCAGAGGCAACGACAAGAGCCCTGGCCACGCTATTACCATTAGAGGTGGCCAGCACATCTTCTGATCGACGACTTGTATCTCCATCGAGTGCAGAGATGGACTTCAGATATTTAACTATATATGGTCTATAACCTATGGTTTTTTCAGTGATTTTCTTTGGTTTTTAATAGCAAATATCAAAAGCTTTTTTGTGGAAAATGACTAAAATTAGATATACATAAGCGGCGTTCATTTATGTTCACCACAGCCATTGTTAAAAGTAAAGTGAAAGTCGCGAAACAGTGGCCACGCCATCTAGTCCCTTTTAGGCCCCATCATGCACGTAAGTAACAGCCATTTTCTGTGTCATGGCATCTCTGCCCACTGCCAATAGCCTATGATTGTTCGAAATTGGTTCTCTTTGGGTCATTATCTGTTCACAAATAAGCATAAAGTCGCAATACTCTGTTTAGTTTTTGCAGATAGTGAAGGATAGAAGTGCACACTTTTGTCCCCTTTGTAACCCGTCATGCCTATCTCTGCCCCGTTTGTTGGTAGTTGGTTCAACCCGGACCGTTTATTAGAGGTCATATATATAAAATGCGGACTATCCGCTGTATCGTGCTAGCAAACTATAACATATAAATCGTTAGAAAAAACATGAAACTAGAGAGAGGAACCGACCTCGACGCCATGATGGCTGCAAGACAGCTCGGCTCCGCCGCCCACCCCGCCCAAAATAACGACAGACACTATGCAAATATTATAAATATATACAACACACCAGCAAAGTAACAGGATAAAACGTTTTATTAAATAACTATTTACATGGCAGCCTACTGCAACATGAAAACAACACTTCTAATTGCTTCTTAGTAGTTTCAATTCTGAAATTGAACACCCAGTACATCCAGAGGTCATGTCCGACAAGTTGTGTGGGGGGATGCCTTGCTAATGCCGCCACCCCCACCACCTTCTGTAGGAAGGACTCTGGATATCCTTGGTCCCTGAGAGGCTTCGATGTCCCTGCCTTGCACAAATGTCATAAGTTCTGGATGTTGAGAGCCATACTTCAGGGTCCGACAAGTTGTGTGGGGGGATGCCTTGCTAATGCCGCCACCCCCACCACCTTCTGTAGGAAGGACTCTGGATATACTTGGTCCCTGAGAGGCTTCGATGTCCCTGCCTTGCACAAATGTCAAGTTCTGAATGTTGAGTGCCATACTTCAGGGTCCAAGAAACGCGGACTCGGAGGGGGCGCTTGGCTCCTGCCCCCTCCCCAAGTCTTGTTCCCCTGGTATGGCCTGAGATCGCCCCCGACATAGGCGGCCGGCTCCCGGGGTCAGGCGGAACTTCTTGCCTTTTGATGCCTCTTCCATTCTGGACCTTGTCCCACAATCCGTTTGACCTGAAGACACGTCCTGCGGTGCCCTGGTCCGACCATCACATATACCTGCGCCAGGAGACGGCGTGGGGTGCACTGGAAGGGAGAGGCGGCGCGAACGAGCCTCTCCCACCTCACCAGGTGGAGGTTTCTTAGCTACACCCCAGCGCTTCACTCGGCCAGCTGAGTTCCGCCTGCTCCTGCGGCACAGTGCCTCGCTCGGCCAGCTGAATTACGCCTGCTCTTGCTATTACACCGTCTCACCCGCCATCCGGCTGAATTGCACCCACTCTTCCGATACAGCGACAGGCGGCTGCCACGGAGCTCAGGAAATGGCGGTCGGCTCCACAGACTTGGGCCTGGCCTGCAAGGATGGCTCTGGGCAACCCTGGAACTCGGACGCTTGACTGCTAGGGCATGAGCCCCATTCCCAAAAGCGTCCCCTCAGCCTTGAAGATTCTACAAGAGTCACCGAGGCCCCCGACTCCTGCAGACTTCCGGTGGGGAGCGACTGCCATGATTGCTCGCGAAATGGCCACGACGTAGCCACGGGGTGCTCTCATGCTGACGCCAGCTTCAGTCTGAAACATCCAGAAACACTGTAGACTACCAATTCGATCAGTTCCGGTGGAGCCCCAACGACGTATCGCGTTGTTGCGTAATCCGTCATATGACGCGCCGCGTTAGCGCACCCGGAAGTGCTCCGGTGCACGAGGCGCGAAGCGCAGCTTCCCGGAAGCAATGCGGAGCGCGTAACGTAAGCATTTACATTTCAGTTGGTTCTCCCTCACAATATTTTCAATGTCACATAAAAGTCACCCATCACCCACTGCCATCTCTGGCTGTTTCCATGGTAACACCTCATTCTGCACCTGGCTGAAGGCACAGGTCAAAAGTTCATATCTCAACGTTCTACAGCAAAGTAATAACACTGTTTTCCCTCCAGAAACACCGGCCAATCCACAGCTCTGTTACATGTCTTTTTTTTTCACACCCAATAGTACTTTTCGTTTAACATAAACATTAACATGCAACGTACTGTTCAATCTCCACTTCTTACAATCAACCAATCATTTTTATTTTTTAAACCACACCCAGCCTCTTCCTTTTTCTTTATTTAGAATTTCAACTTCTAACTACCATTCCACTTCCAGAACCGATCGGAGGACGACTACAAATCCCTTGAAAATGAAGGTCTGGCTAATAGGACACAGTTATATTCACTGGAGTGAAAAATATGCAGTAAGCAGACGAATTTGCAACCTCAGCTTACCAAATGTACACATAACATGGATTTCCAAAAGAGGATTGAAATGTCACCAATTGATTCCATTGGTGAAAACTTTTATGCATCTCCCAGAACCAGACCTTATAATTGTGCACTGTGGTGGGAACGATCTAGGCACAATCACTGGGGTAGGTCTGGAAATGCTTCTAAAAGACACCTTTCGACAATTGATGACACTTTTTCCTCGATCTGCCTTGGTATATTCCAATATATGCCAAAGACAGAAATGGAATTGGTCCAATCACCATTGTGCACAATTTGAGAAAGCAAGGAGACATGTAAATAAATCTGTTTCTGCGTTCCTCAGAGATTATAGCATGGGTTCTATTTACCACAACAACTTGCGATACCACATGCAAGATGTCTATAGGAGAGACGGTGTTCATTTCACGAATGAGGGAAACAGAATCTTCCTCTGCAACATCAGGCTCTGCATCGGTACTTACTTATAAATGCAGAAAACACTCAATTAACACAATGGCTCTTTTCCGAGCCACCTTATATCTAAGCACTCAAACTTCTGATTTATCTCCATTTTCACACTCTTGTAAAAAGGTGTGCGCGACCGAGTGCGCGCACCACGCAACTTTAACAAAAAAAAATATATATATATTTTCGCCTTTAAGGGCCTTACTGCACACCCTGAGAAAACCTATGCAGCAAAACAATCTCTACCTTCTCCCCTTTCCATATTCCAACGCTTTGAAATCAACAATATATTTACTCGCAATGACAAAATGGCGGTCAACACTTCCTGATTTCCTTCGAATCGAACGTTAACAGACGTCACGCAGCAAAATTCCGCTCGCGCACGCAGCCGTTTGGGTGCGCGCACGTGTGCGCGCGTATAGATATATAATTGACTTTAACTTTAATTTCCTCAGCAACTACTGAACGGATTTACACCATTCCAAAAAAAGCGTAATCTGCGAGCCGGACTGTACAGTTTTGCCAAATTTCTTATAAATCCATTCACCCGTTCGACCTGTAGCCGAGTCTAAAGGTCCTATGGAAAATAACATGGAGAAAACACGTTTTGGGACCCCACTTTTATCTCAGCCCCCACTTGACCAATCCCCCCCAAACTTTTAGGGAAGGAGCGCAGCGGACCGAGCCATCTTCTTTGAGAAATTCGCTAAGATTCTTCAACCAGGGCCAAAGTTATTCCAAATAGAATGTTGAGGATTTCCTATGGAAACTAGGTCCTAACTATAACTACCTACTGGCAACCGCCAGTAGGTAATATATATATATATATATATCCTACTAGCAGTTACCAGCAGGTAGTTATAGTTACGATGAAGGTGCCATAGGAAGAGCATTTTTACATTTGCCAATAACTATGGTGTTTTTTTACAATTCTTCATGAAATTTTCAAACCTAGTTTTCTACTCACTTCGGTTGTTGTCTTAAAAGGGTGATTCATCAAGCAGGGTGATTCGTCAAAAAGTGACTGAGTAAAAGGGGGGTTCAAAAATTCATTTTTCCTATGTTAACTCCTGTAGGAACTTTGGACATGGCTGCAACCCCGATCTGCTGGACAGAATTACACCAGATTTGGCAGGAAAGAAGCTCTTGGTCCAGAAAGTGACCTTTTTTTTTGATTTGGTGTATATCCGTTCAGGAGTTGTGACATTATTTAAAGGAATTTCAATTGTATATATAGAAATGCGGAGGATCCGCAACCCCACCCTATCTCAAGCTAAGTTCTGATCGACTTCCAACACTTCAAACCAGAGAGTGTTGATAGCCATCTTGGGCCTCAGCTTCAGTTGAGTCCCAGAAAAATGTTAAAACAAAAAAGAAAAGGTGCAGCATAGAGATACCATAACCCCCTAGGCCTTTTGAAAGGGAGGTCCCACCGGGACCCCGCAGGGCCAAAAAAGCATTTCCTCTAAAAATATTTTAGCTGGAGCCACACTGGATCTGCAGGTCTTACTGGCATTGTTTTGAAAATTGAATCTCTGCCTCCCCTTTTCATTCATTATCATCCCCCAGGGAGGGTCAGGTACAGGGGAATTTTCCAAATAATGGAGTGGGGTGCACTGCCCCCTTCCCTGGGCTTCTTATATCCAGGGGACCACCACCTCCCTGGGGTTTGTTTAATAATAAATGATGGCCTCTTGAACCCCCAGGGCCCTGGCACCACCACCTCCCCAGGGCCATGAAGCACCAACAAATCAGGTGGGCCTCGAGTTATCCCATGCCCTGGGGGCCACCACCTTCCCAGCCGGGGTTTATCAATTCTATGGGGGGGCCTCTTAGATCCCATCTGGCCCTGAGGACCACCACCTCCCTGGGGCCATAAACAAACTTTAGTGAAGGGGTCTCAGAGACCCCCGGTGACCACCACCTTCCTATGGCCAAGTTCATTTTTTTTAAAGTGGGGGAGTCATGTAGCTCCTCTCCCTGACCGCTGTTGCGGCCCCCCTCCTGGAGCCATAGATGGCCCTGGGGACCGCAACTCACCAGTGCCGGTTACTGCTATGTCCCGGGGTGTGCACCCCTTGGGACATAGCAGTTTGCTATGGCTTGCCAGGTGCTTTACTGCTCGAGCCAAGCCATAGCAATTGCTCAACTTCCAGCAAGCGAGAGCATTAAAAATGGCCTTGCTTGTTGGAAGTGGAGCAGAATTGCATTCACAGAGAGAGAGCTGCACGTTCGGCAGCTCCCTCCCATTAAAAGCAATGCTGGCTCCAGTAGGAGGTGGGGAGCAGCAGGGACTGTAGGGGTGTTCAGGCTCCCTCGCAGTCCCCAATGAAAGTTACTGAATGCCCCGGTGTCCTGGGTGGGACCTAGGCACCCAAAATAGAGGCATGGCCCTGGAGGATGGGATCCCAGGGCTGAAATTGGCCCTGGGAGGCTGAGTGGCCCCAATCCCCCAGTTTAAAAATAAAAAGCCTGTGCGGGATGGGTTTCTGGGGCTGAAATTGGTCCGGGAGCGGGACCACGTGGCCCCCTCCCCCTAGTTTTTTTAATAAAAGGCCTAGCCACTGGGGGTAAATAGGATTTCATTTTTAAAGACAGTCCCAGCAAGTAGCTGGAGGCCTCGCCCCCTTTCACCATCACTCTGCAAATGCACATTCAGGGGCACTACTGGTTGGGGCTTTAAGTCCCCTTGTATGCTGATGGTTTTTGGGTGGTACAAAACGGGGTGGTGATGGACGGAGCATCTGAATCAATCAAACACTCACACCCAGTCAAAAGATCTGGCTTTAATCCATCACCATTCTTTAGCACACTCTGCCACCCCAGTTCAGACATGGCCATATGCAAATCAGTCTGACCCTGTGCCTCATGGGAACAGTCCAGCCCGAACTGCCAAGCCATGTCTTCCCTGGACCGGAAACACGCTTCCGAGGACCGGTTTCTGGCATTCCAGCCGTCTTCAGCCCAGCTTGCTTGAATCCAGTGGCAAAGTGAGCAAGGGACTCATGTCTGAGCATACCCTGCCACACTTATGGTGGCCAAAAGCAGTACAAAAGGGGGTGGTGATGGACGGAGCATCTGAATCAATCAAACACTCACACCCAGTCAAAAGATCTGGGTTTAATCCATCACCGTTCTTTAGCCCACTCTGCCACCCCAGTTCAGACATGGCCATATGCAAATCAGTCTGACCCTGTGCCTCATGGGAACAGTCCAGCCCGAACTTCTTAGGTGCCAGAAACCCCTTCTGTTACCTCCAGTAAGGCCAACACAGCGGGATTGCTGACTGGCCATCAATGGCCACGCCACTTTTCTCCACCACTCTGCAAACGCATCTACTAGTTAAAAAAACCCATCGATATTCACTTAAAAAACCAAAGGTTACAGGGACGTTATAGTTAGTAAATAGAATTTGAAAAACCTTAGAAATTCACTTTAGAAACCAAAGGTTTATAGGGATTTTATATTTAAGAAATAGAATTTAAAAAACCTTAGAAATTATTGAAAAAACCAAAGGTTACAGGGACGTTTTAGTGAGGCTCAAATTTGACTCGTACAAAACCATAGAAATTCACCAGTAATAGTTACCTGAACTAACTATAACTCACTCCCACACTATGCATTGCTTATGCCTTTACATATTACATCACTCATGACATGTAAGTGACATCACTGAAGACATCACCGATGACACCTCAAATGACGACTGATTACATAATTTACAGAACCATTCACAGACCCATTCACACCCGAATACAATCTCAGGTACACCCACCCCCATTCTGACTCACAGACCCATTCACAGAAACATTCCAGTACTCACACATCCACTCACTAATTCATAGAGCTACTCACATATCCACTCACAAATTTAGCCACTCACATAACCACTAACTCACCCATACAACCAGTCAAGCACCAACTCACTCACAATACAGCCCCTCACACATCCAGACATAGACACTAACACACCCACTGAAACACCCATATAACCACTCACAAACTGAGTCAGTCACCCATACAGCTACTCACTCATCTACTCCTCAGACACTCATACAGCCACTCATTCACACATACAGTTACTTAACCACCCTCTCACTTTCCCATACAGATACTAACACAAGTACTCACTTACCTATACAGTCACTGGCACAAGCACACACTCACCCATACAGCCATTCTCACATTCAATCACTCACCCATACAGTTACTCACCCACCCATGCACTCATCTATACACCACTTATGCACCCACTCACTCAACCATACAGCACACTCACACATCCTATCACTCATCTATACAGCGTCTCACATACCCACTTGCTCACACATACACACCCACTCACTGACCCACACAGCCACACACAGTCACTCACTCACCCATACAGCCACTCACACAGCCACTCACTCACTCATATAACCACTTACACACCCATAGAGCCACTAAGACACCTACTTCACACAGATACACACAATCACACAGTCACACAGCCACTCACATATATGTGTTACAATTAGTATTACTCTTTAGTAGTTCACAAACTATACTTATGTAAGTTTTGTAGTGTCTTATTGTCTATCTTTAACACTCAGAAACTTTTAGAAAACACACTCACTGGATGATGTCATCAGTGATGCTGTTTGAGATGTCATCAGTGATGTCATTATGTCATGACTTGAGTGATGTAATATGTGAGGTCATAAGCAGTGCATTGCAAGGGCGTAAGTTATAGTTAGTCCAGTTAACTGTACTTTCTGAATTTCTATGGTTTTGTATGAGTGAAATCTGAGTCTCACTAAAACGTCCCTGTAAACTTTGTTTTTTACATGGTAAATGCATATGCATGATACGAATTTGCGTGGTAAAAAATGCTTGTTAAAGTCATGCGTGGTAATTTGTGAATTGTAAAGGCTGTTTCCCACACAGCACAGCAAGGTGGCTTGTTGTGCTGCAGGGTTTGTTAATAAATATGCCCCTTACTTCACGGGAGTACTTTGCAATCAGCAACTAGCGGTAGCTAGCATATCTAAGGAACATGATTCAGTGTAGGTGACTGAAGCATTTGTTCGTAGATGCTGGTGAGTGTGGGATGATCAGCAAAACAACACATAGACCGGCCATATTTTATTGTCTCAATCTAGATTTGTATACATGTTGTCTATGGTTTGTGCCTTACAGCACTCCCTCTCCAATCATAAGTACTGCAAGCTCTGATAACTGTGGTTCTCAGCGTCTTGTTTTGTGGTCAATGCATAAGGAGTCTTGACATAAAATCTGTATATGTTTTTATCAAGCA
Organism: Lissotriton vulgaris; assembly: GCF_964263255.1. Taxonomy (NCBI): domain Eukaryota; kingdom Metazoa; phylum Chordata; class Amphibia; order Caudata; family Salamandridae; genus Lissotriton; species Lissotriton vulgaris. The sequence continues at coordinate 501,961,976 of NC_141687.1, read as the reverse complement.
TGATTTCTTATTTTCTTCAATACGCTTTAGGTGTGTTGTCTATGTAGAGGCCGAGGTTACGAGCATTGTAATCACAATAACATGAACTAAAATGATAAAGTGCGAGGAATGTGTCTGAGACATGGTTATTTCATGAATATTTAATAGTATGATAACGAAGAGGGTGACATGTACTTGATGCAGCGAGGATGGTTATCAGGAGGAGCCCATGAGCTGCTACTTCATATGCACGACAAAGCCCCCGTCCTCCCCCGGGCTCTGGGCAGCTTGCTGAGGTACATTGAACGCCCTTCTGCACAGATAAATGACCGCACTTCAATGCTTAATGGAATTCTGCCTTTTGCAGCTTCACGACCACAAGGACACCCTCTAAATCTAACAGCACTTGAATGTCTGACCCCAGTGAATCTGAGTCACGCACGCCCTTTTCTTCACGCCTGCAGGGTTTGACGGTATTTTAGCTCTCACGCAGCCCCAGCATGTGAAGAGTCACGAGCCAGCCTCTGCTTGACCTTGCACGGTGTTCTTAAGAGAGGATAGCGTTCTTTACGCATCACATTACCGCACACACAGCATTTCTGTTTTTCCTTCTGAAAGAAAAGGTGCCCTGTTAGAATTATATTCAGTGGGGCAGGCAGAGCAGTTTGGCAGATTTATCGGAGTCACTTCTATGCTGCTGCAGAGACATTTGGGCTGAAGAGTTATGCGAAATACCTGTACTTTTACTGTTCTCCAAGGCTGTCAAGGCTATATTTTTATACAAATAAAATAGCATTGATTGTATTCTATTATGATTTCAAGGCTAGGGCTGGGCTCTTTCTTACTGACTGATTGTTTAGACAACTGAATTTCTTTCTCCCACAAAGTGTTTCCGCAGGTAGTTTGATTTTTTTTAATGTATTTATGTGTTTATGGTGTTATATTAGGAGTGGAATAACCCTTCTCAAGCAACAATCACAATCCCTGTTAAGGTGAACCACACATTTCACTGAATTAACCTGTGCTTAACCCTGTAGTAGCTTGACATAAAAGCATTCAGGCTTAACTCAGGGGCAATGTGTAAAGGATTTCTGTAGCACTAAACTTGTTTAACGAAACTGGTACTCATGTAAAGCGCTCTGATACCCGATATCTTCGGGTCTAGTTTGCGCTATATAACACTCAAAAAATAAACAAATAAATAAATGAAGTGAAACTACAACACAAGAAAAATCCCACTCCAACTTAGAAAAATTGAGTAAAATCCAATAAAACAAACGGTACCAGAAAGACAAAGCACAAAGCACCACTTGCCTGATCTTGCTACACTAAGGGAAAGTCACAAGTTCAGAGCAACCGTGAAGGAGCACAAGGCAGATACAGGGACAAGGTTAGTTGATGCTGAAAAAGTGAACTCCCCAACATCCAACGCAGAGTCCAGTTTGTGGTGGGGGAGTAGGGAGAGTATTGCAGATGGTCATCACTGTAGCATGAAGATCCTGTTGGGCCTCGCGAATGGAGGCCGCTGGAGCTTCGCGTTGATGGCCACCATGGGTGTTGATGTTGTAGTGCAAAGTGCAGATCTTATGCTGTCAGTCATCACCGGACTGTCACTGTAGTTCAAAGATTCTCGTTCACCAGAGCTTCATGTTGGCAATTTTTGCAGATTGCAAGATCTCTGTGAACACATGCCTGTTTGCAGTCACAAAGAGCGCAAAACTTGAGAATTTCTAATTTTCTTCATGGGAGGAGCTCAACTGATGCCAGCTAAGAGTCCAGGACCTGAGGAGGAACCTCCTGGGGATTCAGGAACTCACTCCAGCAGGGGCCAGCAGGGCTCAGGCAGGTACAGTTGCAGGTCCTGGGAGATCCGGGCTGCAGGTCAGCTAAGCAGTTGCAGGGCGGCTACCAGAGCTTCTTGTGTCCTTGTAGCTCAGGACAGCCACCTGACTCCTGGAGTCAGACTTAAATGTGCCAATGGAGCGTAAGCCAATTTTAACATGTTTAAAGGAGAGAGTACAAGCACCTTAGCAGTCTTTAGCAGTTGCAAAGTGCTTGGAGTTCTAATGGACAACAAAAACGGTTTCAGAAAACAGATAGGATGAAGGCAAATCATTTGAGGATGACCCTGCAGAGAGGCCCAGCTCCAACAAGGAGGCTACAAGTATTTTTTCAGGTATGTGCCCAGGTTGTTTAAGTACAAAATCGCTGTCCTGTGTGTTTCAGCATAGTCTTCCTGTTCTCTTAGAGGAACATCTAATTTCAATAAGACAATTTATTTTCATTTATGTCTGTGGTTCTTTTTGTTCAGTTCAAAGACATAGCACACTGTCACAAGACCACATTTTATGAAACAAATAACACGCACAAAAGTCAACAAGTGCAAGCCAGAAATGTGTTTTGAACAAGACATAAGTCTTTTTGATGAAATGCTGCTGATGTGTAAATAGAGACAAGGAAGAGCAAATGTAAGTAACCCATGCAACTGAAAGGTCTCAAACAAAGAATATCATGAATACCCTAAAGGATAACAGAACAGGAGAGGGAGACTGAGGCAGACTTTACAACTTCAAATCCTGCTACTCTTAATGTTTGACAGCAGTTCATTCCACATTTGAAAAGAACACATTACTCCATTGGAAATTAGTTCTGAGGACCAGATGCTATCTGTCCATTGTCCAGTGTTTATAATATTTCATTCTCATCAATGTTCTATCGAGAATCTTTTTTTTATTGAATGGGATGTATTGGCGCAGCATAATTGGCTTTTGTAGAAAGTGGATTAATAATTGGGGTGGATGGAAATCCACCATCAGTAATAAATTCAATAACTTGTTATCTCCAGTCAAAGGTTTCAATAATTTAAACTTGAGCTCAACCCCTTATGCCAATTGCACAGATCAAAAGAAATGTGTAATGCATTTAGGAGTGGCCAAACAGTGAAAAAGTAAAAACAACAAGCTCCAGCCTCCAGCCGTTATAGGTGTCGACAGCCTGATTACCCTCTCCACTCGGCCCGGCGTGCTCTCTCAGATGCATCCCCCACCGTACCTAAGGTGAACCCATCGATGCACGTATAACTATGCCTGTAGCTCCTCTTTGAAGCCCAGATACCGGACCAGCTCTGCTTTGATCACCGATCAGCTCCCCGCATTGCTTGTAGATGGTTTGAAATGGCTCTGGCAATGGAAAATCTCGAACTGACATCAGGTGATTTTGTTTTTGTTCAATCTCTCAATCACAGCACATTTCGTGCTAGACCACTGCTCCTGACTTTGACTCTGGAAATCTACCTCAGCACTTTCTCACAGGCAATTTCGAAAGTAGGTTATTTCCACTTTCAACTGGCAGCAATCTTGTAATGGCTACAGACTCAGGGATATCCATCGGGGACCTGCACCCTTCTGCTAATCTGGTGTCCCCCATCCTTCAACAGATCTGCTATTGCACATTGAATTTATTTTGCACTAATTCAGGGCTCTTGAAATTGATTTAAACTGTAGTTTTTCTCACATCAGCTGCATATATATATATATATATATATATATATATATATATATATATATATATATATATATATATATATATATATATTTATATATATATATACACACAAAAGGGTACTATAGTAAACAAGATAGTCACTGCATACTCTCGCAGGTTTTAGGATTAATGCTATATCCTGACCTGTCATGTATACTCCCTCCTCCCCCTACCCCCTACCTGCTCTACTCTTCTCCACTTTCCTGCTACTGACCCTTGCCCTCACTTGTCCTGGCCCTTAGCCTCCACCCTGTCTATCTGTGAATTTTCCCTTGTCAATTTGAGACCTAGCCATTTTGTCTGATGCTCGATGGAGCTACCTGGTTTAGCTATAGGGTAGACAGGTCGGGGATTTCCCTCCTTGGACGTCACCTACCCAGTCGGTCTTTAGACAGACTTCCTTCCGTCTCTCCTGTCATCTCTTCCCACATCCTCCCTCTATGTTTGTCTCTCTTGCCTCCTCTCTCAATGTCATGAGACTGAATTATTTTGACTGATGCCCGATGGAGCTACATGGTTTAGCTATAGGGGAGATGGGCCGTGGATTCCCTCCTTGGTCGTCACCAACCCAGTCGGTCCTTAGACAGACTTCCTTTTGTCTCTCCCCTTGTCCTCCCTTTCTCACCTCCCCTGCCTCCTCCACTACTTTTCTCTCTCCTTTCTCTCTTCTATTAATGTATTACCTATATTTTGATGTATTTTGTAATTTTTGATCTTTTTCTGTTACATTGTTGATTTTCTTGTAAACTGCTCTGATACCTTCGGGTCTAGCCAGCGCTATATAAAACTCTTTAAATAAATAAATAAATAAATAAAATCCCAACACTATCTATACCAATAGACAATATAACAACAGCACAACATTCAACATGATACCAATACTACAGAGATCCAATAAGGGGTACCAGAGATATGAATTGCTAATAATTTAAGTGAAAAAGTAACAAGAAAAAGTAAAGTGCTGATGGTAGTCGAAGGTCGTGGTTGACAGGGACCTATTCATGATTTCAGGCTGACTGCGATGGATCATGAGTTGGATGCTCAAGGCAGATTCCTCCAGGTTGGAGATTTTACCTTGGCCCTTACCTGTGAAAAAGATGTCAAAACCTTCCAGTGGGGCATGGTTGTAGGCTGTAACCAAGAAAAATTCCATGAGTCCAGATAGTCTTTAAACGAGGTCCAGCTGAAGCTGTTGCTTTGGGTGAGAAAAGCTCCAAATATTCTCATTGGCCGGATCCTTTTTGCACCTTTGCCTGGTCAAGAGTTCTACATTCAAACTTAGCCTTTTGAAGGTCAGAATCGTCCACCAGAACAAGTTTGCAGGCTGAAGATGACAATGAGTTCCATGACGCCCAATACTGTCTCTCTGAGGGCCTGCTAAAACAGATTTGCTGCTGCAGAAAAACTCCAAGTGGGAGAAACCTGTTTCTATGGCCCAGCAAAGTTGCTCCTTAGGTTTATTGGCTATGGTGATTGGTCCTGGTCCACTGGAGTACTTCAAGTACAAACATTTTAGAAGTCCCAACTTTCAGTTGTGTTAAAAGTCCAGTTGGAGACAGCCAAATGCAGCAGGACCTCAGGATGAGCATTTGTGGGTTCATGTCGTGGAGTGGTGTGGCTCACTGGTTAGATATTTACAACAAGGGGTGGTGAGGGACAGAGTCTCTGAATTAAGCAGAAAGCTCTCACCCAGTCAAGAGATCAGGGCTAGATCCAACACCGTTTTTTAGCTCACTGCACCATCCCAGTTTCAGAACTTGGCTGTATGCAAATTAGTCTGTTCCTGTCCCAGTGCATGATGGGAACAGGGCAAACCAAACTACAAAAGCGAATTCTTACACTGGGAAGGAAACAAGCTCCCGGGGACCGGTTTCTGGCATTACAGCCGTCTTCGGCCCGGTTTGCTTGAATCCTGATGGTGCAATGAGCAAGGGTCTCACATCTGAGAATACCCTTCCACGCTTAGGGTGGACAAAAATATTTACAACAAGGGGTGGTGAGGGACAGAGTCTCTGAATTAAGCAGAAAGCTCTCACCCAGTCAAGAGATCAGGGCTAGATCCAACACCGTTTTTTAGCTCACTGCACCATCCCAGTTTCAGAACCTGGCTGTATGCAAATTAGTCTGTTCCTGTCCCAGTGCATGATGGGAACAGGGCAAACCAAACTACAAAAGCGAATTCTTACACTGGGAAGGAAACAAGCTCCCGGGGACCGGTTTCTGGCATTACAGCCGTCTTCGACCCGGTTTGCTTGAATCCTGATGGTGCAATGAGCAAGGGTCTCACATCTGAGAATACCCTTCCACGCTTAGGGTGGACAAAAATATTTACAACAAGGGGTGGTGAGGGACAGAGTCTCTGAATTAAGCAGAAAGCTCTCACCCAGTCAAGAGATCAGGGCTAGATCCAACACCGTTTTTTAGCTCACTGCACCATCCCAGTTTCAGAACCTGGCTGTATGCAAATTAGTCTGTTCCTGTCCCAGTGCATGATGGGAACAGGGCAAACCAAACTACAAAAGCGAATTCTTACACTGGGAAGGAAACAAGCTCCCGGGGACCGGTTTCTGGCATTACAGCCGTCTTCGGCCCGGTTTGCTTGAATCCTGATGGTGCAATGAGCAAGGGTCTCACATCTGAGAATACCCTTCCACGCTTAGGGTGGACAAAAATATTTACAACAAGGGGTGGTGAGGGACAGAGTCTCTGAATTAAGCAGAAAGCTCTCACCCAGTCAAGAGATCAGGGCTAGATCCAACACCGTTTTTTAGTAACCCTGGGCGTAGTTCGCGGAGTCGGACTCCGCGGAGCTACGCGAAGACGTAGTTGCACTCCGCGAACTACACGTAGCTCCGCAAGCATGCGGAGTTGCTTGCTGGGCCCGTTTGCGCGCCGTTTTTCGTCTTCGGGAGCGCGGTGCGCGTGTTCGGGGCGTTGCCTGCATGCTCGGGATGGCTAGCGCGCTAAATTACCACAGAGGTTTGTCCCGCCTGCTTGCGTTCCCTTATTTCCTGTTCCGGGTCACAATTAACGTGGTCGCGTTGTGCAAGACATGTTCGGGAACTCATCTTCTCGTTCGCACTACAAAAGTGCGTGATCGCGCTAAATATCGCGCGAACCTACCCATGCGGTCGCGATGGGCGCAGCCATCTTGTGGATCACACACTCTGGCTATGGTTTTGGGCCTACTTTTGCATCCTGTTAAAATCTCTTTAATCCTTGTCTTTTTACCCACTTTTTCTAACTTTCTTTAGTTATTACCTATTTCTCTCTGTGCCTAGGTTTATATTTTTCATTTTATTTCTACTTTTACAACTTTTCTATTGCTTTTTACTTCCTTCTTGTTCTTTTACCTTGCTTCTTCTTTCCCCTACCTTTTTGTCTTGAACTTTTAGTTTTCTTCTACCCTCCACCCAGAACCATGGTCAAGGGCGCCAGCAGCAGCGGCGGCTCAAAGGGCAAGGCGCCAGTGCCCCAAAAAACTAGGCTGCCTTGCGGCAGAATGCGCCCCCAAGGGGTGAGGCCCCGCCAACTTTTTGGGGAGGAGGAGGTGGCTGCCCTGGTTTTTTTTATCCAGCGCTACCTCCCCTTGATGTTGGCAGCAGGTGGCAGGCCCGGCTCCGGCTACCAGCATATTGAGGAGCGTCTCCGGCGGTGGGTGAAGGTGCGCCGGGCAGTCTTCCGCTGCTCCGGTATCCGGCGTACCCACCACCAGCTGACCCACCGTTGGGCAGACATTTTGGACCGGGAGCAGGACCTGTTGGACCTGCTTGGCGTCGAGGTCGTGGGTCTTGGTGAGTGGCTACCCCAAAAAAAAAGTGTGTGTATAATATATCTCTATAGTAGTATAAGTATTGTTGTTGTATCTTTGTAAATCTTGGCTGAATAAGTAACGCAATGACTGGTGCTCCTAGTTACATTTCCGATGTATTCCGTTATTATATCTACTGTAATTGTATGACACTGGTCTATGCTGCGCTTCTTCATCTTCACTGACTCTTGCGTGTTCAATTTGGCGCTAGCTTTTGCTGTTTATTGGTGTGAGATTTTCTTTATTGTAGAGAACTGAAGTTAGTTAATGCTATTAATAGAGTCTTGTCCTTCCTTTGTCCGTCAGTGAAATAGCCGTTGATGGATAATTGTACGTGTTTGCAATGCATATTGTATCTTTTTTTCACGGCCTTCTCTTCTGCATGAATAATACTCCTCTGGCAATGAATGCAAAAGTTACTTTGTTCTTCTTACCTCAGCCAGGGCCGGATTTAGGCATGTTCAAGCTGTGCAACTGCACAGGGCCACCAAACGCCAGGGGCCACCCCACCAATATATATCCTTAATTTAATAATCCTCAGAGGATGGATACATATTTGCGTGGCGGCCCCTGGCAGGGATTTGGTGCCTCCGGCTCTGTTCCACTTCCAAACACCCTGACTCCCCCCTCTTCACTGGCCTTTGTGCTCCGCCCCGACCTCCTCTTCCGGGCCCCCCACCTACGCTCCCTGGCCAGGAGTCCAGGACCACCATGAGCCTATAGCCGCCCCTGCCTCAGCCCTCCATAGAACTGATGTAGTTTGTTTATTGAGTGGGTAGGGCAGCAGTAGCATTCAGTCAGTAGCAAAACAAAATATGATGCCATGAACGTACAATTTCGTGTTAGTTAGTATGCACAAAGTTAAGCATGTCTCCTCCTTGCGATCTATGCATTTTGCTGGCAAAAAATGAAAAAGAAATGGCTACTTACATTCTTGAATCTGTGGTGTTGTTCAGGTCTTACTGCCTCTGTGTTACTTAGTAATCTGCAATCAGAATGTTTATGGAACATTTGATTTGTTTTCACCAAGTACACTAGTCAGTGAATCATGCAAGGCAGTAGTCATTTGGTAGACCAATGTTTGTTTCTTTTAATGTTGTAGCAGTGGTTTTTGAAATGCTTGCTGTCTATGTTTCACAGCACTCAATGTTTTCTCTTTCTTTATTATTTCTTACATGAACCACAGAACCCAGGGGCAAGCAGAAGGCTGGGACCGAGTCGGCGGGTGAACGTGATTGTGAACCACAGGCACAGAGCTCCTCTACTGAGGATCCTGCTGCTGTCCCTAGTAAGTCCAACAGTGTTTTCTTTTGGAACAATGATATTTCCCTAACTTTCTAACGGAGCTTTTTTTCCAACCGATTAATGACATTTCACTTAACTGTTTAGTTAAGGTATCAATCTTTTCAAAAAATCTGTGATCGAATAGCGGAAGGCACAGGGTCCACTCCTGTCTTATGCTTTTTCCTCTGTAATGTCTCTTCTTTGGCAATTGACACCAACCAAGTATGCATGCAGATGTTGGTCTACTATTTTGTAAGCGTTAGTAATGAATACCACTACTACTCTTGCGGGTATTCTTCTATGCAGTGACATACATTACTATGTATGCACCCCAAAATTGGATGTTGTTGTTGATAGGCAGGTTGGACCTTACTTACTTACAGTCTTACACCTCAGTCACAGAACTCAGAGGAACCCACAATTCAATGAACGACAACCTATATGGGCTCAGTCATTGGTCAATTATTCAATTACCCCTTTCCTGAACCCCAATATGAAGATGCCAAATGCTTTTATTACACAATCCATAACCTAAGTAACCCCCTTTTTCTCACTCTCTCGTGTAAGTCTACAAGACAACAGACACTGAAAATATACTTCCGAGTCAATGTGGTTCTTCAAAACCTTTATTTTGTTAGAAGTAACTAAGTAAGTAACATCAATGTTTTTAAGTTGTTCTGTCAAATACGTCAAGGGCAGGGCCACCAGAAGAAATCCAGAGTTAAAAAAGGCTCAATAAAAAGTATTCTACATTTGTACAGCTACCAGTGCACGATAGGGAAATGTGGGAAATGTCCGAGACCCCTCACCATTGAACGTATACTGGTTGCATATGCCTCTTGTTGGTAAGCTCTGCAAATCTTTGCTTCGTAGAAGTAAATCTTCTCATCTGCCGAAAGATAATGACAAAAGTGGTGCACGTTAGACAGTATGAAAACATTACATACATTTATTCAACTTTTTAGCTGTCATGCTAAAAAAAAGGTGTAACCTGAGGCTGTAAGGAAACTGGACTCCACAATCCACATTCAAAAAGTAAATACGGGCCTCTATTTTCCAAACTCTTCAGGTGTATGCTTTGAACTATCATGTGGCCTCAAAGGCGTCTCCTCGTACTGCGCAACAAGCTGTGAGGTAGCATGCGCAAAACTGTAGACATGTCATTGATGTACAAAGTAAACTGGTTAGGTTACATGGTTCAGTCTAACTTTCCAAGGACTAGAGTACCAGTATAGATGAGATGAGCTTGGGTACCATACCATACCAAATAAATGCTGATATGTGTAGTGTGTTACTTACTCTGCTGTACTAGGCAATGTGGACTACTAGTGATTACGTTGTACTTAACTGTTTTGCAGAACTCCGTTCTTGGTGAACAAGTACAATGGGGGCTGTGCATCCATCTAAAAAGGTGTACTTAATTACTTATTTTTATTTTTGCAGAACCGGTACCATCCACCAGTGCCGACGGGGGCAGCGGCGCTGCAACGCCGTCAGCAGAGGCGATCCCGGAGGGGAATGGAGGACAACCAGAGGCACCTACAGCAGCACCGGCAGCAGCGGGGGAGGAGACAACAACGGTGGGCGATGGTAAGTTACATTCAATAGTGATCCGCATTACTTGGTGGGTGGGGAAAACTTCCTCACTGTACTCTGATATTTATAGTGAACTTGAAGTTCTACTGGACAATATATGACGCCACTGTTCTCATTACCAAGCTTAGCAAAAGCATTACCACCGGCCAGAATTGATAAAATTAGTTATACATGCCTCTTCTATGTGACTACAACTCAGCTGTGAAAGGTTGGTGGCAGACTAAAAAAGTCTTATCCACAACATTACATGACCGCGATGGATTAACATGAGATTGATTTTAAGTATGATGAAAGGTGCAAGGAAAAAGCTCTAATCATATAATATAGAAGGATACTTTGGAATCAGCAATGCAGGTGTTTGAGAGCAGTTGGATGCGTGGGTTGTTGTGGAAGCATAGAAAGTGGAAAACACAGCTGCCTGCGTGGGTGGGAGACACATCCAATATTGGTGGTTAGTGGATAGTGGATACTAGTGTTGGCAGCGGTGTTTTGGTTAAACACAAAGGCAAGGGAAGGAGGGGACGACTGGATGCATTCCGGGTCGTTGCTGGCGAAACACAAACCACCTAACGTTTGTTGGCGATATAAAGAATGATAGTCTCTAGAGTAGACATTTATTAGTACTAGCTGGCCACTGTTAATTTAATGTTAGTTTGAGACTGTCACTTTTCCCGGAAGCACAGAGTATATGATATAAAAAAACGAGATATGAAAAAGACAGGTGTTCGTATGTGACCGTTGAAGTACACCCATACTATGTTACTAGGGCAGGCATAATGCCGTGCCAAAAAGGCAGACAAATGAAGTATATAAGGCGTAGAATGTTCAAGATAGATAAAACAACATTTTAGGTACTCAACTTGCTTGCTATTGCTACTGTACTGTGCCGCCCACTATGTGTTGGATCCATTTTGCGTTCTTTATTTGCTGGGATTTTTGATTACAACAATTCTGTCTCTTTCTTTATAGTTACTCCTTCTAAACCAACGAGGAAGGAGCTGGCAGTCCGGGCCCGTCAGCGGAAACTTCAGGCCATCGTTGAGGCCTACCGCCGGCTGGTGGCTCAGGCCGAGGAGGAGGAGGAGGAGGCGGCGGCAGCAGCTGCTGCCTCTTCCAATGCCCCGGCCCCCAAGCCTGCAGGAGTACGTCGGCGTGCTCAGGCAGCCGCCCGCCGCCAGATTTTCCCCGCATCGTCCACCCCCCCACAACAACATGGCTGCCAATGTAGGTGCCGCCAGTTCCAGCGAAAAATTCTCCTCCGGGTAGCCAGGCTGGAGGCTCAAAGCAGTCAGACTAAAAAACAGATAGAGGAGCGTGTAAAGATCCTGGTGGATCAACACTTAAAAGCCCGCCAGCTATGAGATGGACCCTGTTTGCCCCTTTTTCAATCCTTTTGTTGGTGGGTGGGAATTGGGTGTTGGGTTTTTACTTTTTTTTTACATGACATTGAGCGTGGGAATTTGGTTGGGGTTAGGGGAGGCGGGTAGGGGGACAGCTTGGTGTAGGATTTATATATATTTTATTTTTGTATCATCTTTAGTTATATATTACATTATGTTAAAATAAACGAGACACAAAGTTATGTTAAAAAGAAAACATTTGAAGTTCATTTGCGTTTCTTGTGGGGTTGGAGGGGGGAGTGTTTCACCAAATAATGTACGTTGTGCAACCTCGCAAGGTTTAATTTGGCCATGCAGGTCGGCGGACAGTGCTTTTTAATAATTAAATATATTGCCCACATCTTTAACATGCAAACAGATAGATGCAGTAAACCCTCACCGAGTTATATTTGTAGTATTAGAAGAACGACCAGTCTGTCTTGCGTTATACCTCACTGCAAACTTATCTTACCTGTGATTGCTGATGAGATGATGATGATTTATCATGAAGTGTGGCACTGCAAGGGCTGCATTTGATTTCCAAGACAATGGCGAAGAATCTGTGGTTCAGAATCAGAACTTCTGTGATAGTAGTAGACAGACCCTGCCAGTAGCGACAAAAAGAAAGAGACAGTCATTTGCGTGACAGACAATGTGGGGGTAGTATAAGTAAGTACAGTACATTGCATGGGTGACCCAATATTGCAACTGCTAAACTGAAACAAAACAATGGTTTTGGGGACTGGAAACAAAGTGCAAGAGAAGATAAGAAGTTCAACTTTACTTGTAGTACTCACGGCAACGTCAAACTTTTCTAAATCATAATGCTTTACACTTTAAACCCAAAAAATTACGCCAATTCATTAGATGCATTCGTTGTTTGATGTTAATGGTAAATTATTTGGCGTTATACACAGAGCTTGAGTTGGGAAGCCGCAGAAGATCCTGGCCATGCCTTGTTGACATTTCACTATTGTTGCTTTGACCACATCTGCCCCAGCAAGCGCGTGATCAAATTGTTGGTGTATATTTAATGTAAGAAACATCACACCTCAATGTAACCACGCAGCCCGGGGGAAGAGGGTTAGGGATTGTTTAATGGATGGGTACGGGGGTTTTGGGAAAAGTTTGAGAAAGAAAAACAGTACGCATGGAGATTGGAGACAACAAAAGCAAAACAATGAAGACGATGATTTATGATGTTGATCAGCTAGCTAATGATTGTAAGCAATGGACGTAAGAAAAGGACACGCTGAATATGATTCTTGGTTTCCCGCAATCCAATTGCTTGATGATGAGGATCTGTGGTAAGGATGAGAGTTGATGCTCATACTATAAAGCAGTGGGTGAACCGTGAAAGATGTCCAGCCTGAAAAAGAAAAGGCAAATACAAAAGAATGTGAATGACCTAAACAAATTGTAATACAGTGAAGATAAAAAAAACAATACAAGAGGAGTAGTCGTATGAGAGGACTTTCAGACTGAGGCGGCTTGGATACAATTTGTATAAGTCTACTAGTTGCATATCATTTTTAATGTAGAAGTACAAAAAAAGACAGGAGCCAGCACACAACAACAGGCCCACGACGACACAGGTTTGGCCGTTATACAAACTGCATTTCCCTAAAAATTTCAGAGCCACAGAAAGGTGAATGAAATTGAAAAAGCAACCTAGCATTTACAAAATTAATCAACAAAATCAATGCGTCATTCTCAGTCATCAATCATACCACTATTGTACTCTACCACAGCACTGTGCACAAACATGTAGTAGCCTGGGTCTACTGTGCTGTGACTCTTATTTGTATTTATTTATTACCTTGTATTCCACTCCAAGAAACATCGTGCATCAATCAGCTCAGATCCAACCGCCGGACAGCAAAGATAAATTAAGTCCTGACTGCATCTGTAGTAGTAGGAACACAAGTGCGTAAATAATTTCTATTATTAGTAAATAACATGGAAGAATTGGCTATCACGTGAGTCTGAACTGAAGTTACTAGTATACTTCAACTCCATGCACATTAGCTCAGAGTCAGCCAAAAAATACATCCAATGCAATGCATGGCATCATTCATTTTTATACCTGTTTTGCTCTTCTTCTCTTTCACTGTCAGAAGATTGATCACAGATGCTGCCGAGCCTTTGTAATGCGAGTCATCACAACAAGTTGACTTCAGTTGTGGATGCCTGCTCAAGTTTCTTTTGACACAGAAGAGTCGTCTCTGAATGCCTGCAGACAGAGGTGGTAGCCTTAACAGTAAGACTCAGCAAGGCAGTTATTATGAGTTGCAGATTTCAAATGAAATAGAGGATGGCTGTAGTCATGTACGGTTCACTTATTATGGAGGGACTGTTAGAGGCTACATTATTGTTATTGTACTATACTCCATCTACAACATCAAATGTATGGCTGCCAAGATGGAATTGTATTGACTTGAGTGGGAGTCAAGAAGATGCAGCAAGACTCTGAGGAGTGCAGTCAACATGGAACATAAATGCACAGGCGTGCAACTCCAGGAGGTAACTAAAAAAGATACAGCGAAAATAAAATGCACAGGTGTGCAACTCCAGTAGGTACATTAAAAGAATGAGTGGTGGGGATGGATTTGGTTGAGCTTTTTATTGTAAGATTAGCAGTTTTGCACCAGAAAGTCATTTTTAATAAGAAAATAAATAACACAAATAAAAGAAGGGAAAAAGTCACAATTTAACAGCCTATTGGTCAGGGAAGAGGTGCTCGTCCTCAAACTCTGCGGGTCCGGACAGCAGTAGGTCATGTAACCCAGCAGTGATGAATTCTTCGGGCTCGCTTTCTTCATCCTGCTCTGATTCACGTACAGTATAGTCTGGTGGTATGAAGTGTTGATTCATTTTTATCATTGTCAGCCTCTCGACGCTTTTGGGGGAGAGACTGGTCCTTTTCGATGTCACAATGGCACCAGCAGCACTGAAAACCCGCTCAGAGGCGACACTGGCTACAGGACAAGCCAAATACTTTATCGCCAGCCTGCTCAGCACTGGCCACTGTCTCCTTCTTTCATACCAATAGACCAATGGGCTTTGCTCCATGAACACCTCTGTTGTGTCATCCAGATAGGCCTGAACCATCCGCTCAGTGTTCATTGGTGCTCGGCTTTGCTGCTCCTCTTTCCCCTTTGCAACAGCAACGGACTTACCCATTCCCTTCTGTAGAAAAAAAGCAGTTATGCTTTTGGTTGTGTCTGCTGAATCAGATCGTGTAGGTGCTGCTTTTGGTACTGTTGGTGCCTGCTGGGAAGCGGACGCACCGCTCTCATGCTGTGATGAACTTGCCAGAGTTGCCTCAGGAGGATGGCCTGGAGTACTTTGACTGTCCTGGGCTGGCACTGTCAGGCCTTTAAGTAACAGCCGTTCAGTTTCGAAATCATTAGCTTCCACAGCTATGGAACTTTTGTAATTGGCAACATCCCCATCTGAAAAAGGAATGACTGCGCTACTGCTGACAAACAATTTGTACCGTGGATCCAAGATTGTTGCAGTTATGTAATTTGGATCTGACACAATCATTTTAAGCCTTGCATTTACAGATAAGCGGTTGCGTAAGGCCTTGGCCAAGGTACATGCATCAACTTTTTCTTCGTCACCTTCGTATGTTTCACAGACCTCCTTCAGCTGTTGCTCGAGCATGTACAACAATGGGATGGCTTGGCCCATAGTACAGTCCTCCCTGCTAACTGCACGTGTGAACACCTCAAAAGGTTGTAGCATCTCTGTCAAGCATTTAATGATGTCCCACTGCCACATCTCAACGGTCAGGCTTTTAAGATTAACAGTAGGATCCACTAATCTTCTTGACATTACATAAGCATTCAGTGGTATGTACTGCTCAAAGAGACGCTCAAGCATGAAATAAGTCGAGTTCCAACGTGTTGGGACCTCCTGGATCAGTGCTTTGACTGGCAAATTATGCTCCCGCTGAATGACGCGTAGCAGCTTCCGCGCTTTGAAAGAATGGTTAAAATGCGTGCATATTCTTCTGCAGATGGTCAGTATGGTGCTGACTTGGAGTTCATTTTTCAGAAAGTCTTGCACGACTAAGTTAATGCAGTGTGCCAAACAGGGTACCCTAAAATACTGTCCATCTTTCATTGCCCTCACTACATTACTGCCATTGTCGGTGGCAACAAAACCAATCTTAAGGCCTCTTGGTTTCAGCCATTCAAAGACCTTGCTGTTAAAGTCAGACAAAATGTTGTCAGCAGTATGATTTTTCTCCATACCAAACATGGCTACAGTTGCATGTTTGCGAGTGTCATTGAAAATCCCAGCAACATCAAGAAGGCCTGATGTTAACTTGTCTTTCACACCTGCAAAAGAGATCCAGTGTGCGGTGATGCACATGTAATCTGCTGTGGCTTCGCGACTGCTCCACATGTCGGTTGTCAGGTGGATACAATGGACAACACTCTGTTGTAAGGCTTTCCCAATCAATCCCAGCACGTCGTGGTGTAGTGCTGGAATAGCAACTCTTGCAAAATAGTAGCGACTGGGAACGTCCCATTTTGGGGCGAGTGTTGCCACTAATTGCCGAAATCCCAACTGCCTCAACAAATGAAAATGGGAGAAGGTCCAGTGCCAACATTTTTGCAAGTTTCGCATTGTACAAACGTGCTATTTGGTGGTTACGCTCGTACTTTCCCTCCTGCCTAAACATGCCAGTAATGGTAAGCTGCTTGGTAATTCTGTCTGTTCTGCTAGACGGACCACCTTTCAACGCAGACTTTTCACTCCTTGCCCTTGGTGTCTCCGGCTGACTCTGGTGCCACTGAGAAGTTGCTGATGCTGAGGATTTGGACTGCACCACTCCAGTGCTGGCGACAGGGCTCATTGGTGTACCACTCCCAGATAGAAGGTCATCGTCTCCCTCTTCTTCCATGAGTGGACCTTGTAGTACTGTATCCTCCCCACCAACACCAGTGCTTACATCTTTTTGTAAGCTTGCAAGGTGGTTCTCCCATACAATTGTGTGTGTTTTTTTCATATGGGTCGTTGGGCCTCCAGTACCATAGTTTGTACCAATCTTACCACGACTAACATTGGTGTGACAAATGGAGCATATAGCAATGTTCTCCTGATGTGGGTGAACCGTAAAAAAATCCCAGACTGGGGAGCTAAACTTTTGTCTCCTGCCATAGGAAGAGGAGGACCCACTTCCAATCCCGGATGAACTGGAGCCTTTTTGTTGAATTTCCCTATGTGACAGTTCAGTACTAGTACTGCCACTACCTCCTTCTGTTGAGGTGGCGCTTGCGCTGGATGTTGCACGCTGCCGGGCCTTCGCTGATGCAAAAATGGGAGCTGGTGTTACTTTGGGCGCTGAGTGTGTAGGAGTTACACGTGCTACCTGCTCATCACTAATCGCAGCCCTTCTGGATAGGGTGAAAATGCTGGTCTCTACATCCTCTGCACCAGGAATAACGCTTGTGATGATGACATTGTCAGTGTCAGACCCGTCTTTATCACCATCAGTATCCTGTTCACCTACATCGAACTCCGGAAGTTCAAGCCTTGACGGATCCTTCCTTTTTCCCAGCCTGGTCTTTTGATGCCTCTCCTTTGAATGCTCAGTTCTTCGTTGTGGATGCCATTCCTTATCAAGGTCATCTGAAGGGATGCTATGCGAAGAACTCGATGCACTGCCACTAACCCTCCTTTCCTTTCGTAAATTTAAAGACAGTAGATCACCTCCAGAAGTGGCTTCCTCTTCTTCTTGCTCGAAATGAGGCTCTACTTCCTGAACTGCCCCGACATCGGGAGGAACAACTTCCACTATTGCGTGCGGAGACGGTGGTTGTTGTTCTTGAGGAAGTACTATAGCGTGCTGTGGTTCTTCAACAACTACTACTGTGGGATTTGGTTGTTGTTGTTGAACAACTATTGCGGGCGGTGGTTGTGGTTTTTCAACAACTATTGCGGGAAGTGGTTGTGGTTGTTGAACATCTACTGCTGGCGGCGGTTGTTCAGCACTTTCATCTTGCGTGGATTGTGTGCTACTTTGAGACAGCGATAAGTTAAGTTCAGGCTCAGTATCACTGCTTTGTAACACTAGGTCGGCTATCTCTTCGACCCTCATGTGCTTGGCCCTGGGTTGGTGGCTTGCCCCCGCTAATGCGGATGTGCTGGCTCCAGCTTGCACCACGGACACCGCTGCTGCAGGCGTACGTTTTGGGGGCCCAAAAAAGGTTTGGGGGTCCATACCAGCCTTAAGTGACACTTCCTTCTTCTGTACCTTCTTCTCAGCAACTTTCTTGGTGGTGGAGGACCTGGTAACTGCTCTCTTAGGACCCATCTTCTTCTGATGTCAGCAGCACACAGCAGCACTCAGTAGCACAAATTGCAGAGATGTGTGGTCAGATGAGTCACACACCACACGTGGCGTACAATTGAAGGACGTCCGTCTGGCAGTTGAACGGGCGATGGATGAAAACAGCCAGCACCTCCTCAGTCTTTTTCTGTGCACCTACAAGCAAAGAAGACAGAAAACGTCAGTCAAACAAGCAGTAAGCCAACACATGAACAATTGAAAGACACACAGGGCAATGTATAAAACACAAAAAAGAAGACTAATAGTACGAGCACCACAGCTCCCAGCCACATGAAGTCCAGAAATAACCAATAATAAAGTCAAGCAGGCCTATCATATACCAATATGGACAGAAAAAGGAGGTTGCCTGCTACACATGAGTCATGACAGGTTAATGCAAGGAAAATCAAAATACCCCATGGCTAAGAGTTTGTAAAACTTCACTGCAAAAACACATACAAGTCATAAAATTATTACACACACAAAAAAGTTACCTACCCCCCTACCCAGACAACCAACTTGGAAATGCAATGGCATACACACATGCCGTAATGATGGTAATTAAATAGACCAAATAGAAACAGCTACATAAAGCAGCCCCGCTAACTAGTAACTAACTACCACCTCTGGGACTCTGTCCTACTATCAGATCAGACCAAAAGCAGGGAGGCCAATGATAAATGCACAAAGGAAGTACCTACAAAATGGCCGCCACCACATGGCCTGTCCAGGAAGACAAAACTACAACCAAATAACACAAAAATGAGGACTTTTTGGTAGCACAGGGGACACATTAAACATTTTCGAGGAACTTTTATGCAACTCGGGACATATTGTTCGCGAGAATGCAAAATCGGCGTGTTCGGCAACGCGAATCGAGTAAAAAGTCGTTATCGCGATCCCGAGCCAGTACATTGAGCGCGCGAACAAGACAAAAAAGGTAAGGTCGCGTTCTCACACGGCGCGACGTTACCAAAACTACCCGAGCTGTATTCCTAGGGTTACCTAATGGCAGGGAGTGCCATAATAGCTACACACAAGCAACCAAAAAACTAAAAGTACCACCATTACAAAAAAATGTGAAGCAATCCAAAGCCATACACGGTGTAATTAAAGTTACACCACAAAAATAGTTGATTAACTTGAATGCACCTATGGCTGTGCGTGGTAGTACCTACAAAAGCCTTGGATGGCTATGGCAAAAGAAGAGAACCTGGGAAGGACACAGAAAATGGCCGCCTCCATAGGGCCAGGAGGACAGGGACACCCAAAAACAACATGGAAAGGGGATGCACCCAAAATGGCCTCCACCACATGGCAAAATCAGTCACAAAGGAAGCATACACAAAATGGCCGCCACCACATGGCCTGCCCACCAACAACAACATAGCAGAATCATCACAAAGGAAGTAAGTACACACAAAATGGCCCTCACCACTACATGAAAAGAAAGAGAGGACAGACAATAAATGCCTATGCCAAAGGGACAATGCTTAGCTTCACAAAATGGACACACCAGACACCACCCCCCAAATTGGTCACCCCAACCATAAACAAGAAATCATTACATAGAGGACAGAAAGGAACTGGGAGTGGCCCATGCTCCAGGAAGACAAAACTACAACCAAATAAGTAAATAACACAAAAATGAGGACTTTTTGGTAGCACAGGGGACACATTAAACATTTTCGAGGAACTTTTATGCAACTCGGGACATATTGTTCGCGAGAATGCAAAATCGGCGTGTTCGGCAACGCGAATCGAGTAAAAAGTCGTTATCGCGTTCCCGAGCCAGTACATTGAGCGCGCGAACAAGACAAAAAAGGTAAGGTTGCGTTCTCACACGGCGCGACGTTACCAAAACTACCCGAGCTGTATTCCTAGGGTTACCTAATGGCAGAAATTGACAGACACCCGAAACCTGACATACCCCACACATAAACATAAGATTTTCTAAATCAAACCAGTCCATCCATGATTTCCTAATTAGAGGTACACCAGAAAAACAGTTGATTACCTTTCATGACCCTATGACTAGTACCTCTGGCCTACTGGAAGAGTAGGCCACAAGTTTGGAGGCCTATGGCAAGACCAAAGTGGCTGGGAAACATAAAATGGCCGCCAACAACACATGGCCAGGCCAACCACAGAAAGTTATTACAATGAACTCAAACATGCCTATACACTAACTACATGGAGTACTAGAGTCAGCTATTGGCTTAAAAAAATAAAAAAACTTTTTCATTACACAAACAGAAATTCCACAGCAGACATTGCTATTGCATAATGATGACCATAATCCAATGCCAGCCATGATGTTTGTTTACAAACTTGAATAAAAATTTAAACACAGAATTATGATTTTACCCATGGGTACCTCTCTATGTAGCCTGGATGAAATTTAAAAAGAAATACAAGTTGGGACCTCATAAAAGTAGGCACCCATCAATAATTTAAATCAAGGAATGAATACTGTAGTTAAAACATTTTAAATCAAACAAACACAAGTCTACAACATCATACTCACTCATACATTACTGAACTTACTTGAAAAAGAGAATTCAAAATCCAAAAGTCCTCAGTAAGATTCAAAAAAAGCAGTAATGCAGCCAACACACACAGAAAGTGATCCTGCCAGCTCAAAATCCAAATGAAAGTGACCACCTCATGGACAAAGCACTGGGAGGAGCCTGGTGGACAGGAACAGGAAGTTGTAAACTCGAGAGCCCTTCCTCCTTAATATTCAAAAATACAGTAGAAACAGAAAGAGGACTCCTTCCCCCCAAAAAATACATCCAAAGGTACAACTTTGAGGGGTTTCTCACTTGTTTGCTAACCAAAATGGTAATTTATTATTATGGTTTAACTTTTAACATGCTCGCGAGTTATTCTGTGCAAGATTGCAGGTTCTGCGTGTTCGGCAACTCGATCTTACCAACAAACATACTCGCGCGTCCTTATGGCTTTATCGCGCTTCCAATGACGTTATCGCGTTCGCACAGCTGCACGGAAGGGTTTACAAACATGGTGGCCGACGCGACCGGGAAAAAGCGAACGCAGAACCAAGGTAAGCCATTGCCGCGCACGCGATAATGTTATTTAGCGCGCAACAATGTTATTTAGCGCGCGACAACTACGCTCCGCACCGGATAGCGGAGTTATCGGCAGCTACGCGAACTCCGCGGAACGCGGAGTTGCCAAAACTCCGCAAACTCCGCAAACGGAGCGTAGTTCTTCGCCCAGGGTTATTTTTTAGCTCACTGCACCATCCCAGTTTCAGAACCTGGCTGTATGCAAATTAGTCTGTTCCTGTCCCAGTGCATGATGGGAACAGGGCAAACCAAACTACAAAAGCGAATTCTTACACTGGGAAGGAAACAAGCTCCCGGGGACCGGTTTCTGGCACTGGTTAGAGGCGGCAGACCCGGAAGCAGAGGACGGCCTGGGACCAGGGTTCAATTCCCGACGCGGCAGGGTTGTGAACCAGGGTCAGCGGACTTGATAACTCTCGCTTCGGTGCCTATTCTAACCAGGGATCACACTCGGCAACTCTGGGCATTAGCTTGCCTCATCTCCACAACGGCCCCCCACAAACGCCGGGGATGCCTGGTTTCACCTTGGAGATACCCAGGAGAGAACATCTCACAGGGAAAGCCAGGACGGGTTTCCCAGCTGTCTATAGCACCAGGACACCTCCGGGTAGCAGTGCGCTTTACAAGACCCACACATTTACATTTATTTACATTTACATGTCTTAGTCCAGCAAAGGCAACCAGCAGCATCCAGTCCAGGTCCAGTTGCTACTGTCAGCTGGACTCTTTAGGATAAACATCTGTTGCAGCTTGGCGTGTCTCTGTAGCCATACAGGCAGTCAGCTAACTGACACAAAGAGCCAGATGTACAAAGCATTTTTTTCAGTCGGAAATACCCCATTCAACCGGACATATGTTTTTTCTAATGTACAAAATGGAAAATTCAATTGATAACTTGTTTGCTGAATTGCAATTTGCATTTGCTATTTGGTATTTTGAAGGGGCCCAATGGGTATGGCATGTGTTACTGTTTTGTGACTGAATTCTGGTTGCAAAACACTGATACTTTACCACCATTTTAAAAGTGGTGGTAAACCATTCGCACATGGGAAGGAGGTCCCCTTTGGACCCCTTCTACTTTGAGAATGTTGAAAAAATATGTTTTTAAGTACAGGCAATGGTCCTTCGGATCTCTGCCTACTTTAAAAAAATGAAACTTGAAGGCTTATTATTTTCCTCTTTAAACACATCCCTTTTTCATTTAAGGAAAATAGGCAGCATGTAGATAAAGAATTGCTTTACTAAAAAGCAATCACAGACATGGTGGTCTGTTGCCCTCAGCAGGCTACCATCCCTTTGATGGCTGCAATTCCTAATGGGTCGCACATTGCGACCAGCCTCATTATTATTCATGATATAGATTGATTTACAACCCTCTAGGAATCACTAATTAGAAGTGCAGCCACAATCAAGCCCCAAGATCTCTTCAGCAGGCGAGAATGTCACGGCAACCGAACTCCTCAGGATCAGGGCGATGCTCAAAGTGGTCCACCTCCTGACTTCCCCACACTCTGACTACTATATACACAGAGTATAAAGGTGATCAAGCGAGGGATAGGGATAGGGTAGGTGCAGCGTTGGAAAAGGGAAACCTGAAACAAGACAAGCATACAATTAATATGATACATAAGCCTAGCTACTCTCATTAAATTCTCACTAGTGCCATAACCATACCTTGTCTCTGAAGGTGAACCCTTCCTCTCTCTGTCTAGTAAGATACCTCTCTTACTGTTGAGAAGGCCTAACACCTAGGATTCAAACATATTCTATTAGAATCAAAACAGCGTTACCAAACATGTATGTAGTAGTATATAATCCACATACATACCTACTGCCACACAGCCTTTAATCCAAAAGGAAAAGAAAAGAAAAGACCAACTCCAGAACCAGGTAAGTATCTTGATGCTAGAGTACAAAAATATAGCTCTGCCAGAAAAAACACAGCAATGTTTGGAAACTCCTTCCACTGACTATTCCAAGTAATGGCCTCAAAATAATAGGACTCCAAAGGATAACCAGCAGGGCAAGCAATTACTTAGTAATTTTCCCAAAGTTAGAATGGTCTCAGAACAAAGAACAATGAATGTCTCGTTACCAGTTCTACAACTTACCTCGGGTAAAGAAACCAGATGGGGAGCAAGTCCGGGCAAGAGAAACAGGAACAGTCATGAAGGCTTCCCGCCTCAGCCGCAAGCGGGAAATGCCAAGTCCGGCTCCAAGTGAGCTCAGACAAACAACAAGGGAAGCACTCTCAGCGTCTCCACAGAGATCGCGGAACCCAGGGTGCAGCCAGGGAGAAACAGAGCAGCCGCTCTGCATCCAGGAAATCCAACACAAAATCAGAATCGCATACAACGCTCCTCGCATAGTACGTGATTACATACGTTAAGCCCCTCCCAGAAGGTTGGCCTTCTGGGAGATGTAGTTCTCCTGCAAATGCGTCCTGCATGACATGGTAGGCACATCAGAATCAATTTCTGACACAGAAAGGGTACAAGCCATGCGATTGCATGAGAGAAAAAGTGCAGGAGGTGATATGGTTATGGCGATTACATCTCTCTTTCAATGCATTGGGCACCACTGAAACTTTACAAACTAAATCTTAAAGAAGTCTCCTAATGCTGGAGTTTTAGATAGGAAGGTGCACAATTTCAGCATATGTTAATTTTTAGCTGTCTTGTTTTTATAAGTGGGAGTTGACCAATTAATCCCGTAGTTAATTTACAATGGACATTAATTCCCTAAAAATCCATAAACCCCAAAGTGCCTTGGATTTATTGGACTTGGACGTATGTATATATATATATATATATATATATATATATATATATATATATATATATATATATATATATATATATATATATATATATATATATAAATATATATATATATATATATATATTTATATATATATTCAATGAAAAAACCATAGGTTATAGGCCATATATAGTTAGGAATTAGCATTTACAAAACCTTATTTTACTCGCATAAAACCATTGAAATTCCATATATAGTTAGCTAACTATAAGCGCTAACTATATATCGCGCACCCGCAATCCACTGCTGATGATGTCACATATTACATCATTCATGACATGGTCAGTGACATCACTGATGACATCACTGATCAAAACAACCAGTGATTGTATGTGTCTGTAAAGTTTAAATATGTTTCACATATTGAAGAATGAGTGGATGTATAAGTGTCTGGATGAAGAATTTAGTAGGTGCATGACTGACTGTATGAGTGAGTGATTAAATGTGTCTCACTGAGTACATGGGTTAGTGACTAAACTGTCTTAATTCGTGCATCAGTATGTTTGTTGTTGTGTAAGCTGCTGCATGTGTTGATCAGTAGCTATAAGAGTGGCCATATAGGTTATTGATTGGTTGCCCAAATATTTGAATGGGAGGCTGAGTGTGTGTGTGGGTGGCTGGGAGGTGCGTGACTCTGTGCATAGATGTGTAAGCAGTTGATTCACTAGGAGTATGAGTTCAAGAGTGCATGTGGAAACAGCTATATGGGCGGTTGACTGTGCATGGGTGTGTTGGTGAGTGAATGGATTTCTCATTGCTACATGTGCAAGTAAGTACGTATGTAAAACACAATACATGTGAGAGTTGAGATATATAAATAACTGAACATAAGAGCCAGTGAATGTGTGAGTGGCTGTATCGATCACTGTGAGCTTGTATCAGGGATTATATAAGAGAGTAAATATGTGTTATTATATGTTTGAATAAGTAAGATGTGTATAACTGTATAGTTGAGGAAATGGAGGTGTGATTGATTCTTTGCATGACTGACTAGGTGTGTGAGTAACTCCATGGATGAGTGACAGTCTGTGAGTGTCTGTTTATACTGAGTGTATGTAAGGTTATATTAGAGTCTGAAGAGGTTCATTGTATTATCACATGAGTGATGTGATCAGTGATGACAAATGAGATGTCATCAGTGATGTCATTTGAATTGTCATCAGTGATGTCATCAGTGATGTCATTTGAGATGTCATCATTGATTTCATTTGAGTTGTCATCAGTGATGTCATTTGAGATGTCATCAGTGATGTCATCAGTGATGTCACTGACCATGTCATGAATGATGTAATATGTGACATCATCAGCAGTGGATTGCGGGTGCGCGATATATAGTTAGCGCTTATAGTTAGCTAACTATATATGGAATTTCAATGGTTTTATGCGAGTAAAATAAGGTTTTGTAAATGCTAATTCCTAACTATATATGGCCTATAACCTATGGTTTTTTCATTGAATTTTCAAGGTTTTGTAAATGCAAATTCCTAACTATATATCCACTATAACCTATGGTTTTTTCTGTGAATTTCATTGGTTTTTTAATAGCAAATATGAAAAGCTTTAAAATGTCAAGTACGTGATAGATAAAAACATTTTCGTATTTATGCACGCTGATGTGCTTTGAACGCTGCCCCCCCCCCTCCCCTCTTTTGCCTTAGTAGTACTCTCTCTTTGCAGATACAGAAGGGTAGTTAACGCAGGCCTTTACCCCCGTTGTAATCCGTCGTACCTCCTTGTCTCTCCATTTGATTGATTGTTGTCCAAGCATTTACTGTTTTAGAATTGGTTCTCTTTGGATCATTCTCTATTTACAAACAAGCACAAAGTCGCAATACTCTGTTTAGTCTTTGCAGGTAGTGAAAAATCGTGTAAAAAAATAAAAGTAATCGAGCAAAATCAGTAGGCCACTAATTGGATCTCTTTTTGACCTCGCTAAAATAGAAATATTAGGAACAACCCTTCTTGAGAAATACGAAAATAGTGAGATGAACTGAGCTCCACACCATGAGGGCTGCAAGACAGCTCGGCTCCATCACCCATCCCGCACAAAATAATGACAAACCCTATGCAAATATTAAAAATATAGACAACACACCAGCAAAGAAACAGGGTAAAACATTTTATTAAAAAACTATTTACATAACGTTGGTTTATAAGATGATGTCAGTAGTGGACCGATGTGTGAATAGATCGAAAACAGCACAAGGCTCCAAGATCCGGATAGCAAGCTCCTGGATGTTGGGTGCCATAGTTTAGAGTTCTGAATTTCAGCCTTTTTCAATGCCTGTGCTTTGTTGAATCAAAATGGCGGCTTGACACAAAGCTGACTCAAGCGTTGTTACTGATGCTATGCAGACCAAAACTGGTTTTCAGTTTGTACATTTTTCTAGATTTTTCAATCCAAGTTTGGTTGACTTTGTAGAACGATGGCTTCAGATTTTCAACATACGGTGTGGTGGCGCTGACTGGGAGGGGGCGCTTCGCTCCTGCCCCCTCCCCAAGTAAGATTTTCATACGTGAAAGTACGTTAATGGTTTTGGTCCCTGAGATGCTTCGATGTCACTACCATTCTCAAATAGCATAAGTTCTGGATGTTGGGTGCCATAGTTAAGAGTTCTGAGCAGCGCTTGTAACACTGTCTGAAGCTTATTTCCACCTACTGCAGCTTCACTATTCTCAAAGTAAGTGAGTGTCGTTTGTGGACCTGACTGCATTAGAAAACAATGTGATATGTTACCTTCCTAAACAGCTTGACGGAGGCCCCTGAGGGGCGCTGTGATGGCCATGGACTCGGAGAAGACGCTTGGCTCCGACACCCTCCCCAAGTCTTATAGCACTGGTGTAGCCTGAGATCGCCCCCGACATAGGCGGCCGGCTCCCGGGGTCCGGCGGTACTTTTTGCCTTTTGATGACTCTTCAATTCTGGACCTTGTCCCACAATCCGTTTGACCTGAAGACAAGCTGTAGTGAGGCGCCCCTTTATCGTTTTAGTTGCCATTCCGCCCGCTTTTGCTACACTGTGCCTCTTCCGCCATTCAGCTGTTTTCCGCCCGCTCTTGCGACTACAGCGTCTCGCTCACCATGTAGTTGAGATGCGCCCGCTCTTGCGGTGCAGCGATAGGCGGCTGCCACAGGACTCTCAAAATGGCGGCCGGCTCTTCGGTTTTGGGCCTGGTCCACTAAAATGGCCCTGGGACACCTTGGAACTCGGACGCTTGTCTGCTAGGGCTTGGGTCCCATTCTCGAAAAGCGTCCCCTCAGCCGTGAAGATTCTACAAAAGTCTTGGGGGCCTCCGACTCCCGCAGGCTTCTGGTGGGGAGCGGCTGCCATGATTGCTCGTGGAATGGCCACGACGGAGCTACGAGATGGTAGTGGTCTCATGCTGACGCCAGCTTTAGTCTGAAACATCCAGAAACACTGTAGACTACCAATTCGATCTGTTCCGGTAGCGCCCCAACATGACCCGGAAGAGAAGAACTTGCCCTCCCCTCTTTGACTGATGGTTCTTGTTGCCTGTCCCCTCTGTTGTCATTTAACAGAACTTTTTGGACTGCTGAAAGGGGTTGTGTTCTGAACGCTGGTTGGTGGAGACATTTAGACTATATTCTTGACCTACGTTGTCGCGTAATGCGTTTTATGACACGCCGCGTTAGCGCACCCGGAAGTGATCCGAGGCGCGGCGCGCAGCGCGTAACGTAAGCATAACAGGTCATGTGACTTGTTAATAAAACTTTTCATTGGTTCATTTTACTTTTGTTAATTTAATGATGAAAAGCTTGGTCATATGACCTAAAAATTACGCTTTTTATTATTTTCGAACAATATTTTTTTTTCAAACATATGTTATAATATTCCAGGCTAATGTACTTTCCCGGAAAATTTACAACTGTCTTGCAAGTAAAATATATTCCTTTTTCGAGAAAAAGGGCGTTTCTTCCTTCCATGACGGAGCCGTTGAGTAAAAGAGATTCGGCCTGCTGTCTTAGTCGCCGATACGCCTGATTATCAGATTCTTATCGATCACTTTATGTTGCAGACATGAAAAACACAACTGCCCTTGACCATTTATCTTTACTGCGTTCCTACATATTATACCTTTTATCCGTCATGTAATTGGACTGCTTTATTTCACTTGCCTTTTACTGATTCGAAAACAGTCACTAAAAGTAAAAACTTTACAAATGAAAATACTACTACCGTGTTTTGTTTTAAAAACCTTTATTGTGAAAATGTCAGTATACAAATACGGGCCTATAACCACGTGGGCCGGCCACGGAGCAAACTCAAATCGTATATGATGAGGAGACATTTACACTGTAGAAGAACGTAACGAGCGGGCCATTAGGTGACAAGAACAAAGGTGTCTAACAGTTGCGGAATCGGTGGACGTACATTTTGTAATTAAAATACGACAGGGCCACTTACAATAACATTTTCTAGATATACATTTGCGGGCAAAGAGTTACGAGTCCCATTTATACCGGCGCCATTTTGGGCGAGGCCGGGCAGGTCCAAGATATAGTCAAAATGTCTCCACCAACCATCGGCCAGACCAGAACCCCTTTCGGCCCTTTATGTTACAAGATGGTGTCTTCCATTCAGAAAATATTGGTGGCAGCATTTTGAAAGGAAACAGAAACAGCCGTTCTCCTAGTGAGTTTCACATTGTTACATTTAGGAAGAATGTTGAAGAGTAGTATGTGGAAAATCTGAAGCCATTTTTCTACAAACTCTCAATCAGACTTGGATGGAAAAAAAAACCTGAAGAATGTACAAACTGAAAACCAATTTTTGTCTGTATAGCACCAACAGTAACGCTTGAGTCAGCTTTGTGTCAAGCCGCCATTTTCATTCAATCAATAGCGTCCCCCTGCACACATTCAGGGACCTGGTCGTGTCTTCAAATGAAACGCATTGTAGGAAAAGAAGCAGAAAGGAAAAGGAAAAAAGTTCCGCCGGACCTAGTGAAGCTGCAGCAGGTGCAAATAAGCTTCAGACAGTCTTACAAGCACTGCTCAGAACTCTCAACTGAGGCACTCAACATCCAGGACTTGCCATTCGGATCTTGGCGCCTTGTATTTTTGTTTTGTTTTTGATGGAGGGGAAAGAACAAAAAACAGACATTGAAAAAGGCTCAACAGTGCAGGGCGCCTTGTGCTGGTTCCGACCTATTCACACATCGGTCCGCTACTGACATCACCTCATAAACCAACGGGGCACCCCACGCCGACTTTCGGCGCAGCATTGTAGGATGGCCACACCAGTGCGGCAATTTGCTGGACACCACCTCGGTGCCATCCAGATCTCGGCGCGTTCATTCATTCAATAGCGTCCCCCTGCACACATTCAGGGACCTGGTCGTGTCTTCAGAAGAAACGCATTGTAGGAAAAGAAGCAGAAAGGAAAAGGCAACAAGTTCCGCCGGACCTAGTGAAGCTGCAGCAGGTGCAAATAAGCTTCAGACAGTTCTACAAGCACTGCTCAGAAATCTCAACTGAGGCACTCAACATCCAGGACTTGCCATTCGGATCTTGGCGCCTTGTGCTGGTTCCGACCTATTCACACATCAGTCCACTACTGACATCACCTCATAAGCCAACGGGGCACCCCACGCCGACTTCCGGCGCAGCATTGTAGGATGGCCACACCAGTGCAGCCACTTGCTGGACACCACCTCGGTGCCATCCGGATCTCAGCGCGTTCGAGTCACTGTGCCGGAAGAGTGACCGGAACTCAGCTGAACACGCCGTCTTTCGGCGCAGCATTGTAGGATGGCCACACCAGTACGGCAATTTGCTGGACACCACCTCGGCGCCATCCGGATCTCGGCGCGTTCGAGTCACTGTACCGCAACAGTGACCGCAATTCAGCTGGACACGCCGTCTTTCGGCGCAGCATTGTAGGATGGCCACACCAGTGCGGCAATTTGCTGGACACCACCTCGGTGCCATCCGGATCTCGGCGCGTTGTGCTGCCTTCGGCCTATTCGCACATCGGTCCGCTACTGACGCCGCCTCACGGGCCAACGGATTTTCTACGCTTTTTGTAGCCCTATGTCGCATAACAGGTCATGTGACTTGTTTATAAAACTTTTCATTGGTTCATTTTACTTTTGGTTTCCTAAAGATGGAAGGCTTGGTCATATGACCTAAAAATAACACTTTTCATTGGTTTAGAACATTTTTTTTTCCCAAACGATGAAAGCCCCACCTTGTTTCTGGATCATTCAGACTGAAGCTGGCGTCAGCATGAGAGCACCACCATCTCGTGGCTCCGTCGTGGTCATTCCGCGAGCAATCATGGCAGCCGCTCCCCACCGGAAGCCTGCGGGAGTCGGGGGCCCCCAAGACTTTTATACAATCTTCACGGCTGAGGGGACGCTTTTCGAGAATGGAGCCCAAGCCCTAGCAGGCAAGCGTCCGACTTCCAAGGTGTCCCAGGGCCATTTCAGTGGACCAGGCCCAAAACCGAAGAGCCGTCCGCCATTTTGACAGCCATGTGGCAGCCGCCTATCGCTGCACTGCAAGAGTGGGAGCAACTCCACAACATGGTGAGCGAGACGCTGTGGCCGCAAGAGCGAGCGCAACTCAGCTAGATGGCCGCCATCTGGGGAGGCCCGTTCACGCCGCCTCCCCCCCCCCCCCCCCCCGGGCCGCCGCACGCCAATTTTCGGAGCAGCATTGTAGGATACCAAAACCAGTGCGGCAGTTTACTGGACATCACCTGGGTGCCTGTCGTACATGTTGTGTCAGCCATGTGACACTGGACACAGACCGCTACTGACGAGGCCTCCCCCCGCACCACCCGGGACGCCCCACGCTGTTTTTCTGTGCTGCATTGTAGGATCCCTAAACCAGTGCGGCACCCAGGCGACATCACCTGGGTGCCGTCCAGAACTCTGCACGTTGTGCTGCCTTGGGACTATTCGCACAACAGACCGCTACTGACGAGGCCTCCCCCCGCCCCACCCGGGACGCCCCACGCCAATTTTCGGAGCAGCATTGTAGGATCCCTAAACCAGTGCGGCACCCAGGCGACATCACCTGGGTGCCGTCCAGAACTCTGCACGTTGTGCTGCCTTGGGACTATTCGCACAAAAGACAGCTTCTAACCATTGTTGCTTTTTGTGTTAATAAATGTTTAAATGTTTTTAGTTTTTGTTCTGTTCATTATCGTTAAAAGTTAATAAAGTTTTATAACCTTAATTTGTTGGAGTGTTATCTATTTTTTGAAAAACGGGTGAATGGGGCCTTGAATCGGGTTATTGTCATGTGTGGGCTTTGGAAGTGTGCTGCTGCAGGATCGGACATTTCAAACTCAAATGCACGTTCTTTTTCTTACCTTTCCGAAGCATGGAGCGCAATAGCAGGCAGAGAAAGGGTGATGCACGTGTTGAACACTACCTGACCTGGCAAGTTGCTGGCAGTGCCCCCCCGCCCGCTCCTGAAAGAGGGCACACACACACCGCCGCCCCGAGTACTTCACAAATCTTTAAAAGACCATGCGCTTGTTCATGAGGCTTAAATGGTTTATCACCTCTTCTAGAACCCCTACATCGACCCTCTGACGTTTCATGGAAAAATTACCATGTAACACAATACCAAGCCATGTCAGCTGAAACCCCCAAGGAATCGTGGGGCATATTATCAAGGGGGTTTATCTCCGCTTTTTTGGCTTTAAAAACCATGAAAGCGGAGATAAAATTATTTCCCTATTATCAAGCTGTCGCTAACACCAGTTAGTGACACCTAAAAGGAGATAGCGACCATCTTGGGCCCGGCTTTGCATGTCAGTGATACTTATCACTAATGACATGCAAAGTGGCGTGCCAAGATGTTAGCGACTGGAAACAGTCCCTAACATCGCTACCTTCTATTACCAACTTTTGGAGATATTCGCGCTAAGCGCGAATATCTCCAAAATCTAACACCTGCCCTGAGCAGTTCTTAGCCATGTTATCCAATGGGAGGTGGATAACATGGCTAAGAGCATTAGGTCGATAATACATGAATATCGCTGACTTTTCTGCGATAATAGCAAGGTTTATCTGCGATAAAAATCGCCGATGTGCGGCGATAATTTTTGTCTCTAAACAAGTTATAGACAAAAATTATCGCTAGTTGTTCGTAATATGCCCCCGGGTTTTTGCTTGCAGAAATCGGGAGGCGGGAGACTAGCACTGAAATCAGTACTCACACGCCTGAATCAGGAGGATTGGCATGTCTGAATTCTCTACAGCTGGGGCCATAAACTACATCCGCAGGGGTAGGTGACAGCCTGGGACCAGCCTGGCATCTAAAATGGCTGCCGTGCACGACAAAATTGTGGCATTCGAAAAAAGGCAAGATGGCGCAGCCGCTGGAAGAGATATATCAACATATATCAGCCTCCTCAGCCACCCTCAGGAAACATAGGGGATTAGGATATGTCTCCCGCACCCCCTTATACCTAGTACTTTAATTAACGAAGCACAAAATGGCGAATTCCCGTTTCGCTACCAGTTTGCGGCCCAGTTCGCGGCCCGTGAAGCGCTTCTACCGTGAAAAATCATTTTTTTTTTATTTTCCCCACGGGACCCTTTAATAACCCCAACAACATTCCTAGGGGGTCAAGAGGGGGATACCTTGCCCCCTTTCATTAAATTCCCCCTTAGTTTTTCACCTTTTCTTCTCTCTCGATCCTACCGAGAGACAAGATGGCGGCCGCTCCGGACTGTCACGCAGCAAAAAAAAAAAAAAAGCTCACGCACAGCCGCTGGAAGAGATGTATCAACATATATCAGCCTCCTCACCCACCCTCAGGAAACATAGGGGATTAGGATACGTCTCCCGCACCCACTTATAACTAGTAATTTAATTTACGAAGCACAAAATGGCGAATTCCCGTTTTGCTACCAGTTCGCGGCCGCGCTTCTACCGTGAAAAATCATTTTTTTTTTATTTTCCCCACGGGACCCTTTAATAACCCCAACAACATTCCTAGGGGGTCAAGAGGGGGATACCTTGCCCCCTTTCATTAAATTCCCCCTTCGTTTTCCACCTCTTCTTCTCTCTCGATCCTACCGAGAGACAAGATGGCGGCCGCTCCGGACTGTTTAGAATGTTGACAGACACCGGAGAGCCAATCAGCTTCGCTTTGCAAAGTTCCGATACGCGAAAGGTTCGCTAACCGGATAGCTGCCCGGAGCGCTGTTACAGATATATATCTTGATTTAAACGTTAATTTCTCAAAATCCACTGAAGCACATATATTGAGACCTAGCAAAGGCACATCGGGCTAACAGTCCCTACAATTTTGCCAAGTTTCGTGGAAATCCATTCAGCCGTTCGGGCTAAAAGTGAGTCCAACCGCCCTATGGAAATTAACATGGGAAAAACGCGTTTTGGGACCCCCCTTTTTTCTCGGCCCCCCCTTGACGAACCCCCCCCAAATTTTCAGGAGCTGCTCAGAAACAAAATGTGCCATTTTCCTGAAAATTTCAGCCGATTCCGTCCACAAACGCCAAAGTTATTAGACATAGAATTTTCAAAAGTCCCATAGGAAAAAAATCCTAACTATATATACCTACTGGCTATCGCCAGTAGGTAATATATATATATATATATATATATATATATATATATATATATATATATATATATATATATATATATATATTCACTGAAAATACCATTGGTTATAGACCATATATAGTTAGGGATTAGCATTTACAAAACCTTAATTTACTCGCACAAAACCATAGAAATTCGCATATATAGTTAGTTGCAATAACTATATATCGCACAACCGCAATCCACTGCTGATGATGTCACATATTACATCATTCATGACATGGTCAGTGACATCACTGATGACATCACTGATGACATCTCAAATGACATCACCGATGACATCACTGATGACAACATCCAGTGACTGTATGTTTCTGTAAAGTTAAAATATGTCTTACATATTGAAGAATGAGTGGATGTATAAGTGTTTGGATGAAGGATTTAGTAGGTGCATGACTGACTGTATGAGAGAATGATTAAATGTGTCTCACTGAGTGTATGGGTTAGTGACTAAACTGTCTTAATTTGTGCATCATTATTACTGTAGTTCTGTAAACTGCTGCATGTGTTGATCAGTAGCTATATGAGTAACTATATGGGTTATTGATTGGTTGCCCAAATATTTGTATGGGAGAGTGAGTGTGTGTGTGGGGGTGGCTGGGAGGTGTGTGACTCTGTGTATAGATGTGTGAGCAGTTGATTCACTAGATGTATGGGTTCAAAAGTGCACGTGGAAACAGCTGTATGGGCGGTTGACTGTCTGCATGAGTGTATTGGTGAGTGATTGGATTTCTCAGTGCTACATGTCAAAGTAAGTACATATGTAAAACACAGTACATGTAAGAGTTGACATATATAAATAACTGTGCATAAGAGCCAGTGAATGTGTGAGTGGCTGTATGGATCATTGTGAACTTGTATCA
Organism: Lissotriton vulgaris; assembly: GCF_964263255.1. Lineage (NCBI taxonomy): Eukaryota > Metazoa > Chordata > Amphibia > Caudata > Salamandridae > Lissotriton > Lissotriton vulgaris. The sequence continues at coordinate 501,927,651 of NC_141687.1, read as the reverse complement.
GTGATTGTATAAGAGAGTAAATATGTGTTAGTATATGTTTGATTAAGTAAGGTGTGTATAACTGTATAGTTGAGGAAATGGAGGCGTGATTGATTCTTTACATGACTGACTAGGTGTGTGAGTAACTCCATGGATGAGTGACAGTCTGTGAGTGTCTGTTTACACTGATTGTATCTAAGGTTATATTAGAGTCTGAAGAGGTTCATCGTATTATCACATGAATGATATCATCAGTGATGTGATCAGTAATGTCAAATGAGATGTTATCAGTGATTTCATCAGTGATGTCATTTGAGATGTCATCAGTGATGTCATCAGTGATGTCATTTGAGATGTCATCAGTGATGTCATTTGAGATGTCATCAGTGATGTCATTTGAGATGTCATCAGTGATGTCATCAGTGATGTCACTGACCATGTCATGAATGATGTAATATGTGACATCATCAGCAGTGGATTGTGGGTGCGCGATATATAGTTATTGCAACTAACTATATATGCGAATTTCTATGGTTTTGTGCGAGTAAATTGAGGTTTTGTAAATGCTAATCCCTAATTATATATGGTCTATAACCAATGGTATTTTCAGTGAATTTTCAAGGTTTTGTAAATGCAAATTCCTAACTATATATGGTCTATAACCTATGGTTTTTTCAGTGAATTTCATTGTTTTTTTAAAAGATAATATCTATAGCTGTAAAATATATTCTTTATTAAGTGACGTATCACGTAGCCACGTGAGACGCCTCATGACACGTCGCATAAACGTGACGTATCGCAACAGCGCAAACAAAACCCGTAACGTAAGCGACCAGAGCACGCTTACAGATATATATATATTTTTGTTAACCTTAATTAGACAAAATCCACACGTGCACATATCTTGAGGCCTTGCAAAGGCACATCAAACAAACAGTCCCTACAATTTTGCCAAGATTGGTGGAAATCTATTCCTTTAAATTTTATTTCACTGTTTCTCTTGGTTTTCCCCTTGTTACGCTTACCGGAACGCTACCCGGTACGCAAACCGGAAGCTCCAAAAACACAAGATGTCGGCCTCCCGTTACGCTGCTGGTTAGCTGCCCGGTTGGCGTACCGGGAAGCGCCTCTACCGCGAAAAATCGCAATTTTCTTTTTTTTCCTTTTGCCCCGCGGGGCACTTTAATATCCCCCTCATCAATCCTAGGAGGTCAGGAGGGGTCTAGCTTGCCCCCTTTCCTTCATTTCCCCCTTCGTTTTTCACCACCTCTTGTCTCTCGATCCTACCGAGAGACAAGATGGCGGCCGCTCCGGACTGTTTACAATGTTGACAGCCAATCAGCTTCTCCTCAGACTCCTGTTACGCTGCCGGTTAGCTGCCCAGTTAGCTGCCCGGTTCACGTACCGGGACACGCCTCTACGGCGAAAAATCGCAATTTTATTTATTTTATTTTTTTGGGCCCCGCGGGGCACTTTAATATCCCCCTCATCAATCCTAGGGGGTCAGAAGGGGTCTACCTTGCCCCCTTTCCTTCATTTCCCCCTTCGTTTTGGCCTCCTCTTGTCGCTCGATCCTACCAAGAGACAAGATGGCGGCCGCTCCGGACTGTTAAGAATGTTGACAGACACCGGAGAGCCAATCAGCTTCGCTTCGCAAAGCTCCGTTACGCGAAAAGTACGCGAACTGGTGCGCTATCCGGTACGCTGTCACAGATATATCTGTTTTTTTAAATGTTAATTTCTCAAAATCCACTGGAGCACATATATTGAGACCCAGCAAAGGCACATCGGGCTAACAGTCCCTACAATTTTGCCAAGTTTCGTGCAAATCCATTCAGCCGTTCGAGCTAAAAGTGAGGCCAAACGCCCTATGGAAAAATTAATGGGAAAAACGCGTTTTGGGACCCCCCTTTTTTCTCGGTCCCCCCTTGACGGAACCCTCCCAAATTTTCAGGGGCTGCTCAGAAACAAAATGTGCCATTTTCCTGAAAATTTCAGCCGATTCCGTCCACAAACGCCAAAGTTATTAGACATAGAATTTTCAAAAGTTCCATAGAGAAAAAATCCTAACTATATATGCCTACTGGCTATCGCCAGTAGGTAATATATATATATATATATATACATATATATATATATATACATATATATATATATATCTTTCCCAAGTGAGCTCCGTATGACTACGGATGGCCCCGTGGGAGGTGGCATGTATTCCGGCTGAGCACGCCGGTAATTCGATCAAACAAAAAAATCCCAATGTTCACGCTCTCAGAAAAAATGCCACTCCAGTCCAAGGGTGTTTAATCACACCTACAACATGTTTCGGCTTGAGACAAGCCTTGTTCACATGAGTGAGAGTGTGTGCAAAACCCTGTTAATAAAGGTAAAGAAGTGTGGAGACGATTGAGAGGTGTTGCGATGGTGGCCTGCTTCTCCCCCAGCTATGCGTTCTTGAACGTGGGCTGGTGAGAGGAGCAGGTTCTCAACATCACGCATAAAGTTTGGATGAATGAAAAAGTTATCAAATATTTGCGGTATATTGATGATATTTTTATTGTGTGGCAAGGGGACGAGGAAGAATCTGTCTCCTTTATTAAGGAAATCAATATTAACTCCCTGAATTTGAAATTTACATCACATATTAGTGCAAAACAGGTAGAGTTTTTAGATGTCAAAGTGTATATAGATGATTCCAATAAATTACAAACCACACTTTTTAGAAAGCCTACCGCAGGCAACACCACTATGCATGCCTCCAGTCTCCACCCCAAGCACACCATTAATAGTATTCCCTTTGGAGAAATCCTACGGCTTAAAAGAATATGTAGCTCTGTTGATGACTTTGAAAGATGTGTAAGGGAATTACGAGACCGGCTCAAAGATCGAGGATATTCAAACGCTACGTTTGATCACGCTTTGGCTAAAGCTAATACTAGAACCCGAGCGAGTCTTTTCCCTGTTGAGTCAATTAACGATGACACTAAAGAACAAAATCAGATAGTTGATGTAAGGTCTAATGCATGTCCCAGATTCATCACGGCCTTTAGTGATCAGGAAAATACCATCAGGAAAATCATCAACACGAATTGGCCTATTGGCCTCACGGACAATGTCTTAGGAGCCATTTTACCACCCAAACCTATGGTGACTTTCCGCAGAGCACGCAACATGGGAGCAATTCTGGATCAAACTAGTCCAGAATTAAAACAAAAAAACAATTGGCTGGCACCAGCAGCCGGGTTTTGCAAATGCTCCAGTTGTAGAGCCTGCAAGTTTGGTGTCAATAAGACCCACTACTGTACCCTTTTCAGCTTGGAAGAAATTACGATTGTAGGAAATCATACCTGCAAAACGGAGTTCGCTGTGTATGTCCTGACGTGCACCTGTGGCCTCAATTATATTGGGAGCACCAAACAACAGGTGCACATCAGGATCTTACAACATTTACGTGCTATTCTGCACAGCGACCCTTTCTATCCAGTGGCACGTCACTTTGCAATAAAGCATAATAAAGATGTTAATTGTTTATCGTATTATGTAGTGGGAGCAGTGCCCAAACTTCGCAGAGGTGGTAACAGAGAGCTCAAACTAAGGCAACTAGAGTCTAGCATGATCCTCGAGTATGACAGTAAATGGCCCAATGGGCTCAATATTACCGAGGGTTTACATACATACTTTCTTATAATATGACTCATTATATTTATAGGCCTATTCCATCTTTTCTGTTGATATGAATTCCGTGACCCCAGGTAGTCAGGTTCCCTGTTGCCTAGGTGGTTTAAAGTATATATAATGGTTCTGTGTGTTTCTGATTTTTGATCAAGTTTCTTCTCCCTGGCTAGTCTGGTTCCCTGTTATCCAGGAGCTGTATACTTTCAGTTCCTCAACTCCTTTGTGTAAATATATTGAATATCCTGTTTTTCCCTATAAGATCCTTTTTAGCACTTTTTTTATTCACAGGGTGTTTTAATCAGTTTTTATGATAAACTCCTTATTTAATATGAAATGTTTTTATCATGCTTTATTATCTGACAAAATGTGGTTTTATCCTAAATTGTTTAGAAAGCATGTATTCAACATATTTTTACAGGTTGTTTTATCATTCACTGTAGCACTTTACTCTCTAACGTTTGCACGTGTTAGTTAGCTTTTTTTGCACTTTAGACATGAACTGTTTTGCACTGTTATGATCACATTGAAATGTACCCTCCTAATCTAGCTCTTTTTAACATGTGGTGCTCGCAAGATATATTATGTAGGACATTTTCTTTTTTTTTTTCTTTTTCCCTACATGTTTACGGATTTATCCGGTAATAAGTGAAAATTGTAAATATGTATTCTGCTTTGAAACAGATATTTATATTGTCCACCTTGCGTATTTGCACAGTAAGAACCACAATGTTCAACATGTTGTTTATGTCTAAGGTCACATGACCTAGGTAGAGGGCTGGGATAGGTAGGCCACCTAGCAGTATAAAATCAAATAAGTTACAAACAGTAATTGCATGTGAGCAAGGGCTTGCTTAGCCCTAAACGCGTTGTGCACTTTTACCAGCTGAACTTCTGAAATAAAGAACCTGTAACTGATCCAGTGGTCCGTCTCCTGGTTAACGCTTCGCCAGTCCGTGTGGGGGATTGGAAGTGGCGTGGAGGAGTTTTCATGCATATATATATATATATATACATATATATTTTCACTGAAAAAACCATAGGTTATAGACCATATATAGTTAGGAATTCGCATTTACAAAACCTTATTTTACTCACACAAAACCATTGAAATTCCATATATAGTTAGTTGCACTAACTATATATCGCGCACCCGCAATCCACTGCTGATGATGTCACATATTACATCATTCATGACATGGTCAGTGACATCACTGATGACATCACTGATGACATCTCAAATGACATCACTGATGACATCTCAAATGACATCACTGATGACATCACTGATGACATCTCATTTGACATTACTGATCACATCACTGATGATATCATTCATGTGATAATACGATGAACCTCTTCAGACTCTAATATAACCTTAGATACAATCAGTGTAAACAGACACTCACAGACTGTCACTCATCCATGGAGTTACTCACACACCTAGTCAGTCATGCAAAGAATCAATCACACCTCCATTTCCTCAACTATACAGTTATACAAACTTTACTTATTCAAACATATACTAACACATATTTACTCTCTTATACAATCCCTGATACAAGTTCACAATGATCCATACAGCCACTCACACATTCACTGGCTCTTATGCACAGTTATTTATATATGTCAACTGTCACATGCACTGTGTTTTACATATGTACTTACTTTGACATGTAGCACTGAGATATCCATTCACTCACCAATACACTCATGCACACAGTCAACCGCCCATACAGCTGTTTCCACATGCACTTTTGAAACCATACATCTAGTGAATCAACTGCTCACACATCTATGCACAGAGTCATACACCTCCCAGCCACCCACACACACACTCAGTCTCCCATACAAATACTTGGGCATCCAATCAATAACCCATATAGTTACTCATATAGCTACTTATCAACACATGCAACAGTTTACAGAACAACAGACATAATGATGCACAAATTAAGACAGTTTAGTCACTAACCCATGCACTCAGTGAGACACATTTAATCACTCACTCATACAGTCAGTCATGCACCTACTAAATCCTTCACCCAGACACTTATACATCCACTCATTCTTCAATATGTAAGACATATTTTAACTTTACAGAAACATACAGTCACTGGATGTTGTCATCAGTGATGTCATCAGTGATGTCATTTGAGATGTCATCAGTGATGTCATCAGTGATGTCACTGACCATGTCATGAATGATGTAATATGTGACATCATCAGCAGTGGATTGCGGGTGCGCGATATATAGTTAGTACAACTAACTATATATGGAATTTCAATGGTTTTGTGTGAGTAAAATAAGGTTTTGTAAATGCGAATTCCTAACTATATATGGTCTATAACCTATGGTTTTTTCAGTGAATTTTCAAGGTTTTGTAAATGCTAATTCCTAACTATATATGGTCTATAACCTATGGTTTTTTCAGTGAATTTTCAAGGTTTTGTAAATGCTAATTCCTAACTATATATGGTCTATAACCTATGGTTTTTTCAGTGAATATATATATATATACATACATATATAAACATATATCATCTGTATATCTATATAAATACAAACATAAATGCATGCATACATATACTTATATGCATACAGATGCATGTTATTTACATGAAAGTTGAAAAAACACTAATAAAAGCAAAGCTAAAAAGCCACCTCATTACAAACAGAATGGCTTTAACTTAAACGAGGGCGAGATCTATTGCATTTTCAATGCTTGTTTACTTTGGTTCCATCAAGAAGGCATTCAGATGTGTCACACATTTGCCATAAATTCTGAATGTTAGCACTCTAGTTGCACATTAGATCACTGTAGTAAAGCTACTGCTCACCAGGGACGTCTGCTGCTGGTATTCAAAGTGCATGTTTCAGTCTGCATGTCAGAATTTTTTTAATGAAATAGAAGAGGATTTGAGAAGTCACTCAAAATGATCCCTAATTTTTCTTTCTGAAGCACTAATCATACTTTCTATAGCAAAATTAACCCCCTCATGTTGCTCATTTTTAAATTGAGTGTTTTCAGACTTACCACTTCATTCCAATCAAGATGGCTTCTGGTGTGCCATACTTTTGTCATAAGTAAGACTGTTAGCGCTCTAGTTGTTCTTTAGAACACTCTGGGACATTCTGTCATTGGGCTATACTTGGGGTACATCTGGGTGATATTTGGGCTACATTTAGGCTCTTTTGTCTCTGGTGGCCATCTTGGGAGACTGTATGTCAGAATTTTTTAATGAAATTGAAGAGGGTTTGAGAAGTCACTCAAAATGTGCCCTAATTTTTCTTTCTGCAGCACTAATCATAATTCATATGGCAAAATATACCCCCTCATTTTGTTCCTTTTTAAATTAAATGTTTTAAGAGTTACCACTTTATTCCAATCAAGATGGCTTCAGGTGTGCCATACCTTTGTAATAAGTAGGACTGTTAGCGCTCTAGTTGTTCTTTAGAACACTCTGGGACATTCTGTCATTGGGCTATACTTGGGCTACATCTGGGTGATATTTGGGCTACATTTGGGCTCTTTTGTCTCTGGTGGCCATTTTGGGAGACTGCATGTCAGAATGTTTTAATGAAATAGAAAAGGATTTGAGAAGTCACTCAAAATGTGCCCTAATTGTTCATTCTGCAGCACTAATCATACTTTCTATGGCAAAATATACCCCCTCATGTTGTTTCTTTTTAAATTAAATGTTTTAAGAGTTACCACTTTATTCCAATCAAGATGGCTTCAGGTGTGCCATACCTTTGTAATAAGTAGGACTGTTAGCGCTCTAGTTGTTCTTTAGAACACTCTGGGACATTCTGTCATTGGGCTATACTTGGGCTACATCTGGGTGATATTTGGGCTACATTTGGGCTCTTTTGTCTCTGGTGGCCATTTTGGGAGACTGCATGTCAGAATGTTTTAATGAAATAGAAAAGGATTTGAGAAGTCACTCAAAATGTGCCCTAATTTTTCATTCTGCAGCACTAATCATACTTTCTATGGCAAAATATACCCCCTCATGTTGTTTCTTTTAAAATTAAATGTTTTAAGAGTTACCACTTTATTCCAATCAAGATGGCTTCAGGTGTGCCATACCTTTGTAATAAGTAGGACTGTTAGCGCTCTAGTTGTTCTTTAGAACACTCTAGGAGGCTGCAGTAGAACACAAAGGAATCGACTGACAGTCTCTGTCCTTGTTGGATGTACATGTTTTACTGAGAATGTCAGACTTCATTTTCACATGACTGAGAAAGATAATGTGAATTTACAGAAAATATGCTTTCAGTTTAGCTTATAGATCCCCTTCCAAACCACTGTGGGAAAATCATGAGATATTAGTTTTCTTTCAAACAATATTCATGATATCACAGCAGAAGGTTTTTTCACATGATAAAATCACCTTAGAACCCACCACAATTCCTAAAACGAGTATGGTACCATCAACAAATGATTTATAATGTAACTAAAGTCCTAAAACCCTCTATTAACTACAATGCTTTTTAATGAGGTGCTATCATGTATATTGGTCCCAAGATGGCTGCCAACACTTCTTGGATGAAGTGCTGACAGCGAATCAGATCAGATGTGTGGTTAGGCTCCGCCCAGATATATATCTTTTTTTGAACCTAAATTACTCAAAATCCACTGGAGCACATATATTGAGACCGAGCAAAGGCACATCGGGCTAACAGTCCCTACAATTTTGCCAAGTTTCGTGCAAATCCATTCAGCCGTTCGAGCTAAAAGTGAGGCCAACCGCCCTATGGAAATTAACATGGAAAAAACGCGTTTTGGGACCCCCCTTTTTTCTCGGCCCCCCCTTGATGAAACCCCCCCAAATTGTCAGTGGCTGCTCAGAAACAAAATGTTCCATTTTCCTGAAAATTTCAGCCAAATCCGTCCACAAACGCCAAAGTTATTAGACATAGAATTTTCAAAAATCCCATAGAGAAAAAATCCTAACTATATATACCTACTGGCGACCGCCAGTAGGTAATATATATATATGTCATACGGAGCAAACTTGGGAAAGATATATATCTGTATATATATATATATATATATATATATATATATATATATATATATATATATATATATATATATATATATATATATATATTTATATATATATATATATATATATTCACAGAAAAAACCATAGGTTATAGTGGATATATAGTTAGGAATTTGCATTTACAAAACCTTGAAAATTCAATGAAAAAACCATTGGTTTTAGGCCATATATAGTTAGGAATTAGCATTTACAAAACCTTATTTTACTCGCATAAAACCATTGAAATTCCATATATAGTTAGAAGCGCTAACTATATATCGCGCACCCGCAATCCACTGCTGATGATGTCACATATTACATCATTCATGACATGGTCAGTGACATCACTGATGACATCACTGATGACATCTCAAATGACATCACTGATGACATCACTGATCACAACATCCAGTGATTGTATGTGTCTGTAAAGTTTAAATATGTTTTACATATTGAAGAATGAGTGGATGTATAAGTGTCTGGATGAAGAATTTAGTAGGTGCATGACTGACTGTATGAAAGAGTGATTAAATGTGTCTCACTGAGTGCATGGGTTAGTGACTAAACTGTCTTAATTTGTGCATCAGTATGTTTGTTGTTGTGTAAGCTGCTGCATGTGTTGATCAGTAGCTATAAGAGTGGCCATATGGGTTATTGATTGGTTGCCCAAGTATTTGAATGGGAGGCTGAGTGTGTGTGTGGGTGGCTGGGAGGTGCGTGACTCTGTGCATAGATGTGTAAGCAGTTGATTCACTAGGAGTATGAGTTCAAGAGTGCATGTGGAAACAGCTATATGGGCGGTTGACTGTGCATGGGTGTGTTGGTGAGTGAATGGATTTCTCATTGCTACATGCGCAAGTAAGTACGTATGTAAAACACAATACATGTGAGAGTTGACATATATAAATAACTGAACATAAGAGCCAGTGAATGTGTGAGTGGCTGTATCAATCACTGTGAGCTTGTATCAGGGATTATATAAGAGAGTAAATATGTGTTATTATATGTTTGAATAAGTAAGATGTGTATAACTGTATAGTTGAGGAAATGGAGGTGTGATTGATTCTTTGCATGACTGACTAGGTGTGTGAGTAACTCCATGGATGAGTGACAGTCTGTGAGTGTCTGTTTATACTGAGTGTATGTAAGGTTATATTAGAGTCTGAAGAGGTTCATTGTATTATCACATGAGTGATGTGATCAGTGATGACAAATGAGATGTCATCAGTGATGTCATTTGAGTTGTCATCAGTGATGTCATCAGTGATGTCATTTGAGATGTCATCAGTGATGTCATTTGAGTTGTCATCAGTGATGTCATCAGTGATGTCATTTGAGATGTCATCAGTGATGTCATCAGTGATGTCACTGACCATGTCATGAATGATGTAATATGTGACATCATCAGCAGTGGATTGCGGGTGCGCGATATATAGTTAGCGCTTCTAACTATATATGGAATTTCAATGGTTTTATGCGAGTAAAATAAGGTTTTGTAAATGCTAATTCCTAACTATATATGGCCTAAAACCAATGGTTTTTTCATTGAATTTTCAAGGTTTTGTAAATGCAAATTCCTAACTATATATCCACTATAACCTATGGTTTTTTCTGTGAATTTCATTGGTTTTTTAATAGCAAATATGAAAAGCTTTAAAATGTAAAGTACGTGATAGATAAAAACATTTTCGTATTTATGCACGCTGATGTGCTTTGAACGCTGCCCCCCTCCCCTCTTTTCTCTTAGTAGTACTCTCTCTTTGCAGATAGTGAAGAGTAGTTAACGCAGGCCTTTACCCCCGTTGTAATCCGTCCTGCCTGCTTGTCTCTCCATTTGATTGATTATTATCCAAGCATTAACTGTTTTTCAATTGATTCTCTTTGGTTCATTGTCTATTTACAAACAAGCACAAAGTCGCAATACTCTGTTTAGTCTTTGCAGATCGTGAAAAATCGTGTAAAAAAATAAAAGTAATCGAGCAAAATCAGTAGGCCACTAATTGGATCTCTTTTTGACCTCGCTAAAATAGAAATATTATAAACAACCCTTCATGAGAAATACGAAAATAGTGAGATGAACTGAGCTCCACACCATGAGGGCTGCAAGACAGCTCGGCTCCGTCACCCACCCCGCCCAAAATAACGACAAACCCTATGCAAATATTAAAAATATAGACAACACACCAGCAAAGAAACAGGGTAAAACATTTTATTAAATAACTATTTACATAACGTTGGTTTATAAGATGATGTCAGTAGTGGACCGATGTGTGAATAGGTCGGAAGCAGCACAAGGCGCCAAGATCCGGATGGAAAGTCCTGGATATTGGGTGCCATAGTTCAGAGTTCTGAGTTTGAGCCTTTTTCAATGCCTGTGCTTTGTTGTTTCCCCTCCATCAAAAACAAAAAAAATATATAAAACTGTGCAAAAATACAAAAAAAACAAAAAATGTTTACAAAAGCAGTGCTTGTAAGACTGTCTGAAGCTTATTTCCACCTACTGCAGCTTCACTATTCCAAAGTAAGTGAGGGTCGTTTGTGGACCTGACTGCATTTGAAAACAATGTTATATGGTACCTCCCTAAACCGCTTGACGGAGGCCCCCGAGGGGCGGTGTGATGACACGGACTCGGAGAAGACGCTTGGCTCCGACCCCCTCCCCAAGTCTTATAGCACTGGTGTAGCCTGAGATCGCCCCCGACATAGGCGGCCGGCTCCCGGGGTCCGGCGGAACTTTTTGCCTTTTGATGACTCTTCTATTCTGGACTTTGTCCCACAATCCGTTTGACCTGAAGACACGCTGTAGTGGGGCGCCCCTTTACCGTTTTAGTTGCCATTCCGCCCGCTTTTGCTACGCTGTGCCTCTTCCGCCATTCAGCTGTTTACCGCCCGCTCTTGCGACTACAGCGTCTCGCTCACCATGTAGTTAAGTTGCTCCCGCTCTTGCGGTGCAGCGATAGGCGGCTGCCACAGGACTCTCAAAATGGCGGCCGGCTCTTCGGTTTTGGGCCTGGTCCACTAAAATGGCCCTGGGACACCTTGGAACTCGGACGCTTCCCTGATAGGGCTTGGGTCCCATTCTCGAAAAGCGTCCCCTCAGCCGTGAAGATTCTACAAAAGTCTTGGGGGCCTCCGACTCCCGCAGGCTTCTGGTGGGGAGCGGCTGCCATGATTGCTCGTGGAATGGCCACGACGGAGCTACGAGATGGTAGTGGTCTCATGCTGACGCCAGCTTTAGTCTGAAACATCCAGAAACACTATAGACTACCAATTCGATCAGTTCCGGTAGCGCCCCAACATGACCCGGAAGAGAAGAATTTGCCCTCCCCTCTTTGACTGATGGTTCTTGTTGCCTGTCCCCTCTGTTGTCATTTAACAGAACTTTTTGGACTGCTGAAAGGGGTTGTGTTCTGAACGCTGGTTGGTGGAGACATTTAGACTATATTCTTGACCTACGTTGTCGCGTAATGCGTTTTATGACACGCCGCGTTAGCGCACCCGGAAGTGATCCGAGGCGCGGCGCGCAGCGCGTAACGTAAGCATAACAGGTCATGTGACTTGTTAATAAAACTTTTCATTGGTTCATTTTACTTTTGTTAATTTAATGATGAAAAGCTTGGTCATATGACCTAAAAATTACGCTTTTTATTTTTTTCGAACATTATTTTTTTTTCAAACATATGTTATAATATTCCAGGCTAATGTACTTTCCCGGAAAATTTACAACTGTCCTGCAAGTAAAATATATTCCTTTTTCGAGAAAAAGGGCGTTTCTTGGTTCCATGACGGAGCCGTTGAGTAAGAGAGACTCGGCCTGCTGTCTTAGTCGCCGATACGCCTGATTATCAGATTCTTATCGATCACTTTATGTTGCAGAAATGAAAAACACAACTGCCCTTGACCATTTATCTTTACTGCGTTCCTACATATTATACCTTTTATCCGTTATGTAATTGGACTGCTTTATTTCACTTGCCTTTTACTGATTCGAAAACAGTGACTAAAAGTAAAAACTTTACCAATGTAAATACTACTACCGTGTTTTGTTTTAAAAACCTTTATTGTGAAAATATCAGTATACAAATACGGGCCTATAACCACGTGGGCCGGCCACGGAGCAAACTGAAATCGTATATGATGAGGAGACATTTACACTGTAGAGGAACGTAACGAGCGGGCCATTAGGTTGCAAGAACTAAGGTGTCTAACAGTTGCGGAATCGGTGGACGTACATTTTGTAATTAAAATAAGACAGGGCCACTTACAATAACATTTTCTAGATATACATTTGCGGGCAAGGAGTTACGAGTCCCATTTATACCGGCGCCATTTTGGGCGAGGCCGGGCAGGTCCAAGATATAGTCAAAATGTCTTCACCAACAATTGGCCAGACCAGAACCCCTTTCGGCCCTTTATGCTACAAGATGGTGTCTTCCATTCAGAAAATATTGTTGGCAGCATTTTGAAAGGAAAGATAAACAGCCGTTCTCCTAGTGAGTCTCACATTGTTACATTTAGGAAGAATGTTGAAGAGTAATATGTGGAAAATCTGAAGCCATTTTTCTACAAACTCTCAATCAGCCTAAGTCATGGGCGATCTTTGTCCACACCAGGGCAATAGTGAAGCTGCAGCAGGTGCAAAGGAGCTTCAGACAGTCTTACAAGCACTGCTTTTCTAAACATTTTTTTGTATTTTTGCACAGTTTTATATATTTTTTTTTGTTTTTGATGGAGGGGAAACAACAAAAAACAGGCATTGAAAAAAGCTCAACAGTGCAGGGCGCCTTGTGCTGCTTCCGACCTATTCACACATCGGTCCACTACTGACATCACCTCATAAGCCAACGGGGCACCCCACACTGACTTTCGGCGCAGCATTGTAGGATGGCCACACCAGTGCGGCAACTTGCTGGACACCACCTCGGTGCCATCCGGATCTCGGAGCGTTCGAGTCACTGTACCGCAAGAGTGACCGGAACTCAGCTGGTCACGCCGTCTTTCGGCGCAGCATTGTAGGATGGCCACACCAGTGCGGCAACTTGCTGGACACAACCTCGGTGCCATCCGGATCTCGGCGCGTTCGACTCACTGTACCGCAAGAGTGACCGGAACTCAGCTGGACACGCCGTCTTTCGGCGCAGCATTGTAGGATGGCCACACCACTGCAGCAATTTGCTGGACACCACCTTGGGCAACAGTGAAACTGCAGCAGGTGCAAATAAGCTTCAGATAGTCTTACAAGCACAGCTCAGAACTCTCAACTATGGCACTCAATATCCAGGACTTGCCATTCGGATCTTGGCGCCTTGTGCTGGTTCCGACCTATTCACACATCGGTCCACTACTGACATCACCTCATAAGCCAACGGGGCACCCCACGCCGACTTTCGGCACAGCATTGTAGGATGGCCACACCAGTGCAGCAACTTGCTGGACACAACCTCGGTGCCATCCGGATCTCGGCGCGTTCGACTCACTGTACCGCAAGAGTGACCGGAACTCAGCTGGACACGCCGTCTTTCGGCGCAGCATTGTAGGATGGCCACACCAGTACGGCAATTTGCTTGACACCACCTCGGTGCCATCCGGATCTCAGCGCGTTGTGCTGCCTTCGGCCTATTCGCACATCGGTCCGCTACTGACGCCGCCTCACGTGCCAACGGATTTTCTACGGTTTTTGTAGCCCTATGCCGCATAACAGGTCATGTGACTTCTTTATAAAACTTTTCATTGGTTCATTTTACTTTTGGTTTCCTAAAGATGGAAGGCTTGGTCATATGACCTAAAAATAACACTTTTCATTGGTTTAGAACATTTTTTTTTCCCAAATGATGAAAGCCCCACCTTGTTTCTGGATCATTCAGACTGAAGCTGGCGTCAGCATGAGAGCACCACCATCTCGTGGCTCCGTCGTGGTCATTCCGCGAGCAATCATGGCAGCCGCTCCCCACCGGAAGCCTGCGGGAGTCGGGGGCCCCCAAGACTTTTGTACAATCTTCACGGCTGAGGGGACGCTTTTCGAGAATGGAGCCCAAGCCCTAGCAGGCAAGCGTCCGAGTTCCAAAGTGTCCCAGGGCCATTTCAGTGGACCAGGCCCAAAACCGAGGAGCCGTCCGCCATTTTAAGAGCCATGTGGCAGCCGCCTATCGCTGCACTGCAAGAGTGGGAGCAACTCAACAACATGGTGAGCGAGACGCTGTAGCCGCAAGAGCGGGCGCAACTCAGCTAGATGGCCGCCACCTGGGGAGGCCCGTTCACGCCGCCTCCCCCACGCCCCCCCCGGGCCGCCGCACGCCAATTTTCGGAGTAGCATTGTAGGATACCAAAACCAGTGCGGCAGTTTACTGGACATCACCTGGGTGCCTGTCGTACATGTTGTGTCAGCCATGTGACACTGGACACAGACCGCTACTGACGAGGCCTCCCCCCGCACCACCCGGGACGCCCCACGCTGTTTTTCTGTGCTGCATTGTAGGATCCCTAAACCAGTGCGGCACCCAGGCGACATCACCTGGGTGCCGTCCAGAACTCTGCACGTTGTGCTGCCTTGGGACTATTCGCACAAAAGACAGCTTCTAACCATTGTTGCTTTTTGTGTTGAGAAATGTTTAAATGTTTTTAGTTTTTGTTCCGTTCGTTAAAGTTAATAGTTAATAAAGTTTTATAACCTTACTTTGTTGGAGTGTTATCTATTTTTTTAAAAACGGGTGAATGGGGCCTTGAATCGGGTTATTGTCATGTGTGGGCTTTGGAAGTGTGCTGCTGCAGGATCGGACATTTCAAACTCAAATGCACGTTCTTTTTCTTACCTTTCCGAAGCATGGAGCGCAATAGCAAGCAGAGAAAGGGTGATGCACGTGTTGAACACTACCTGACCTAGCAAGTTGCTGGCAGTGCCCCCCCGCCCGCTCCTGAAAGAGGAAACACACACACCGCCGCTCCGAGTACTTCACAAATCTTTAAAAGACCATGCGCTTGTTCATGAGACTTAAATGGTTTATCACCTCTTCTAGAACCCCTGCATCGACCCTCTGACGTTTCCTGGAAAAATTACCATGTAACACAATACCAAGCCCTGTCAGCTGAAACCCCCAAGGAATCGTGGGCATATTATCAAGGGGGTTTATCTCCGCTTTTTTGGCTTTAAAAGCCTTGAAAGCGGAGATAAAATTATCTCCCTATTACCAAGCTGTCGCTAACACCAGTTAGTGACAGCTAAAAGGAGATAGCGACCATCTTGGGCCCCGCTTTGCATGTCAGTAATACTTATCACTAATGACATGCAAAGTGGCGTGCCAAGATGTTAGCGACTGGAAACTATCCCTAAAATCGCTACCTTCTATTACCAACTTTTGGAGATATTCGCGCTAAGCGCGAATATCTCCAAAATCTAACACCTGCCCTGAGCAGTTCTTAGCCATGTTATCCAATGGGAGGTGGATAACATGGCTAAGAGCATTTGCTCGATAATACATGAATATCGCTGACTTTTCTGCGATAATAGCAAGGTTTATCTGCGATAAAAATCGCCGATGTACGGCGATAATTTTTGTCTCTAAACAAGTTAGAGACAAAAATTATCGCTAGTTGTTCGTAATATGCCCCCGGGTTTTTGCTTGCAGAAATCGGGAGGCGGGAGACTAGCACTGAAATCAGTAGTCACACGCCTGAATCGGGAGGATTGGCATGTCTGAATTCTCTACAGCTGGGGCCATAAACTACATCCGCAGGGTTAGGTGATAGCCTGGGACCAGCCTGGCATCTAAAATGGCTGCCGTGCACGACAAAATTGTGGCATTGGAAAAAAGGCAAGATGGCGCAGCCGCTGGAAGAGATGTATCAACATATATCAGCCTCCTCAGCCACCCTCAGGAAACATAGGGGATTAGGATACGTCTCCCGCACCCCCTTATACCTAGTACTTTAATTAACGAAGCACAAAATGGCGAATTCCCGTTTCGCTACCAGTTTGCGGCCCAGTTCGCGGCCCGTGAAGCGCTTCTACCGTGAAAAATCATTTTTTTTTATTTTCCCCACGGGACCCTTTAATAACCCCAACAACATTCCTAGGGGGTCAAGAGGGGGATACCTTGCCCCCTTTCATTAAATTCCCCCTTAGTTTTTCACCTTTTATTCTCTCTCGATCCTACCGAGAGACAAGATGGCGGCCGCTCCGGACTGTCACGCAGCAAAAAAAAAAAAAAGCTCACGCACAGCCGCTGGAAGAGATGTATCAACATATATCAGCCTCCTCAGCCACCCTCAGGAAACATAGGGGATTAGGATACGTCTCCCGCACCCACTTATACCTAGTAATTTAATTAACGAAGCACAAAATGGCGAATTCCCGTTTCGCTACCAGTTTGCGGCCCAGTTCGCGGCCCGTGAAGCGCTTCTACCGTGAAAAATCATTTTTTTTTTTTTTTCCCCACGGGACCCTTTAATAACCCCAACAACATTCCTAGGGGGTCAAGAGGGGGATACCTTGCCCCCTTTCATTAAATTCCCCTTTCGTTTTCCACCTCTTCTTCTCTCTCGATCCTACCGAGAGACAAGATGGCGGCCGCTCCGGACTGTTTAGAATGTTGACAGACACCGGAGAGCCAATCAGCTTTCTGCGCGCAAAGTTCCGATAAGCGAAAAGTAAGCGGACCGGATCGCTGCCCAGAGCGCTGTTACAGATATATATCTTGGTTTGAACGTTAATTTCTCAAAAACTACTGGAGCACATATATTGAGACCTAGCAAAGGCACATCGGGCTAACAGTCCCTACAATTTTGCCAAGTTTCGTGCAAATCCATTCAGCCGTTCGAGCTAAAAGTGAGTCCAACCGCCCTATGGAAAAATGAATGGAAAAAACGCGTTTTGGGACCCCCCTTTTTTCTCAGCCCCCCCTTGACGAAACTCCACCAAAGTTTCAGGGGCTGCTCAGAATCAAAATGTGCCATTTTCCTGAAAATTTCAGCCGATTCCGTCCGAAAACGCCAAAGTTATTAGACATAGAATTTTCAAAAGTCCCATAGAGAAAAAATTCTAACTATATATACCTACTGGCTATCGCCAGTAGGTAATATATATATATATATATATATATATATATATATATATATATATATATATATATATATATATATACAGATATATATCTTTCCCAAGTTTGCTCCGTATGACAGCGGATGGCTCCATGGGAGGTGGCGTGTACTCCGGCCGAGCACGCCGGTAATTCGATCAAACAAAAAATTCCTAATGTTTACGCTCTCAGAAAAAACGCCACTCCACGCCAAGATGTAAAGTCCAAGGGTGTTTAATCACACCTACAACATGTTTCGGCTTGAGACAAGCCTTGTTCACGTAAGTGAGAGTGTGCTCAAAACCTTGTTAATAAAGATACAGACAACAGTAAAAACACTGTAAACACAAAGGACAGCTGTCCCAGCGTGATAACAGCACACATCTTGGAATAGTAAAAAGCATTGTACATATGTATTGTTGCGCATCAGAGTTCGGCAAAACAGTGTGTTGTAACAAATGTTCTGACCAAGTGGTCTGGTGAATTACTGTCCAAGTGCAAGGTTTTATAAAAAATAAGCATGGGCGAATTTTGCGAATCTGGCATTCGTGAATTTGCATATTTACGATCTCGCAATCCGCAAAATCCGCGAATTCTCGCAGATTTTTTTTGTGTTCGCGAGGGTTTCTGCCAGTTCGCGAGGGTTTTGTACCAGTTCGCAATTGCGAACTTACTTGCCGGCTCGCAACGGTCACAACTATGTTGTTTCTACATCTGGTTCATCATCACAGGTTCCCAGCACCCTCTTTTTCACCACTGCCACCCTCTGTTTCACCCATGCCACCCTCTGGTACATTAATGCCACCCTCTGGTTCATCATCACTGTAGATTATGGGGGGGAAGCAAGCACACCTGCCCTGCTTCAACTGACATGAATTAATTTGGGGTTGATTTATTAATGAGTCACTGTTTTAAAATTCCAGTCTGGCACCTGCTTTCTTATCTGTAATTTGCTTTCTGTTGCAGTGCAATTTTTTTTCCAGGACCTTTGTGGCCTACTTGTAGCTATTTTATGAGCCTGCTGTGAGGGTCAGAGCAGGGTCATACAATTGTTGCAACTAGCAACTGAACTCTGGAGGGGCCCCAGTCAGGAAGCACTACAGGGAATGGTTACTATTACTAATGATGAGTTTGAACTTTTGCACCTGCTGAGTGCTTTCAGTTTTGCAAAACTCGTTTTTCTGCAGAACAGCAACTGTAATGCCCCAAACAAACTTACTTGTGAAAGTTGATTTCTAATCCAAAAGTGATCCAAAGAAAGTCAAAAGGCTTCAAATCCAAAAAAGTGCAGGCAAATGTCAACCTGAGGAGTTATTCTGATAAAAATCATCATTTTCAGAAGGTCAATGCTGCTTGCTAGTGGATTTCTTGTGCAGAATTGCAAATTTTGTAATTTCGCGAGTGCGAGATTGTTGCTGCCCGCCGCACCTACATGTTCGCAATTGCGAACTCTCGCGATGCGTCGCCAAACTCCCGCGGGATCCCGCAGCAAGATCCAAAATGGCGCAGCACTCGCAAAATATCGAGAAAAACAACTCGGCAAACGCTGAATGACGGTAAGTGAACGCCGCACGCCGCAAAATTGTATCACCAAGAAAAGAAAATCCGCTGCGTGCGAATTTGCGGATTTTCGGTAAATTTGCGAGCGTTTGCAGATTGCGAATTTACCGAAAATCCGCAAAATCCGCGAGTGGAACGGATTTTCCGCCCATGCTTAATAAAAAAGCCTCAATCCACCTAGAATGGGCCTCTGGGTAATGTACAAGAGATCGTGCAGGATACATATCGCTAGGGGGTGTGGACACATAACGAGTGCTCGCATGTAGGTGATTGTTGTAGATCCACAAAGTAACTTAGACATGATAATGTCAAGTTAGTGGATAAATTCCTTACAGTGAGAACGATACACCAAATCAGCTGTCTAGATATAAAGTACAATACCAAGACCAAAGGGGATATGCCAGCGTGGTGTGATCCAGTTATTAGGTAAAATACCTTACAACGCCGGTGTTAGGGACAGAGTTCTGGTTAACTGGACCTGATAGAATCCTGTAGTGTCCCGTTGTCTGTAACTGATGCCCAGTCCTCATCCTCTTTCGTCACTTTCTGCACTGGGCACGCCTAGATGGGCATCAGTTACAGACAACGGATCCACTGCTGATGATGTCACATATTACATCATTCATGACATGGTCAGTGACATCACTGATGACATCACTGATGACATCATCCAGTAAATGTGGCTTGCTTTGATATTTAAATATGTATTATAAATACACTACTTTGCATTGAAGAATGGGTAGATATATAAATATAAATGGGTGGATGGTGGATTTAGTAACAGTGTCATTGATTGTTTCCCTGACAAATTTGTAGAGTCTCACTATATATATTGTGTAGTTATTTAACTGTGTGAAAGTCTTTATTGCTTTGTCGTAATTGGTATGTTAAAGACTATATTTGTTGTGGTTTCTTAACTGAGTATTTGTATGGGAAAATGTATGTGTATGTGGTTCTGTGGGGGGTATGTTGTTGCCAAAAAATGTGTGAATAATTCATTCAGTCGATAATAAGGTTAAGACTACATGTTACAACAGTTGTTTTAGTGAGTGTATATGTTTATAGGTGTGATGATGATGAAAAATATCTCTCCATAGTATGTCTTTATTAAATTTGAATAAAAAAAACAAAATATGTTACAGTAATATCTAATTAAGTGAGCCTAAGAATTAGTGATCGTATGAGTCACTATATGGATAACTGTATATTTTTTATAGTTATTTTATAACACACTAAGTGAATAGATGAATATATAAAGTGGTTTTCGTATTTGTGTGTAGGTGAGTAAATGTAAATATGATCCATTCTTTGCATAAGTCGATAAGATGTTTTTGTAAGTGAATACAATGTATCTTGGTTTTTTAATGTTGAAATAGGAGTATAAGTATATTTGTTAGTGTTCTATTAATTATTCACTGCATATAACACTGAATCTATAGGTAAGTGATTAGATGTGTGTATAGATCTATGATTCACTGAGTGAGTGTTTAGAAAATACCATTGGTGTGTCAATGGTTTCAAATAGGGCACGTTCTATTTTACATTGATGAAAAAAAATATTATAGTAGTGTATGATGAGATGTATTTCATTACCACATGGATGATGTCATCAGTGATGTCATTTGAGATGTCATCATTGATGTCACTGACCATGTCATGAATGATGTAATATGTGACATCATCAGCAGTGGATTGTGGGTGCGCGAGTTATAGTGAGTACAACCAACTATAACGGGGGAATTTCAATGGTTTAGTATGACTAAAATGTACAGCTAACTATAACTGGTGTAAAACCTATGGTTTTTTCAGTGAATTTCTAAGGTTTTTTAAATGCAAATTCCTAACTATAACATATGTCAAACCTATGGTTTTTTCAGTGAATTTCAAAGGTTTTGTGTATGCTAATTTCTAACTATAACGTGTGTCAAACCTATGTTTTTTTCAGTGAATTTCAAAGGTTTTGTAAATGCTAATTCCTAACTATAACGTGTTTTAAATCTATTTTTTATTCAGTAAATTTGCAAGGTATTTTAATTTTGACTATGACGTGCGCGATACGAAAGTATGGTGCACATTTTATAACAATGATATTAAAAATTAAATATATTCAGGTGTTTTCTCAGATAATAATGAAATAATAATATAAATATTATTTTTTTTTTTAGACGTGCGCGCCCGGGTGTGTGCACCTCGTGATTTTTTTTTTAAAAAGGGTTTTTTTGCCAGTTGGGGTTCTTTAGGGACCCCCTGAGAAGCTCCAGGGTGCCAGGGAGTGTCTACCTTGCCTCCTTTTCACATTTTGAAACTTTTATGTAAATCGGGTAAAACGCCATTTTGAAGTGAGGTGAGCAACCAGGTGCGCGCACCTTGCAATTTTCTTTTTTTTTTTAAAAAGGGTGTTTTGCCCGTCGGGGTTCTATAGAGACACCCTGAGAAGCTCTAGGGGGTCAGGGAATGTCTATCTTGCCTCCTTTTTACGTTTTGAAACTTTTATGTAAATCGTGTAAAACGCCATTTTGAAGTGAGTTGCGTGACCGGGTGCGCGCACCTCGCAATTTTCTCCTCCCAAAAAAGGTTTTTTTTGCCTGTCGGGGTTCTTGAGGGACCCCCTGAGAAGGTCTAGGGGGTCAGGGAGTGTCTACCTTGCCTACTTTTAACATTTTGAAACTTTTATGTAAATCGGGTAAAACGCCGTGCGCGCACCCGAGCGCGCAAGTTAAGTCATGTGACTCAAAAACAACACTTTTCATTGGTTCATAGTAGTTTCAGTTCTAGAATGTTCAAAAACCCCACCCATTTCCCTCACTATCTTTATCCTCACTTTCAATCTTGTGGAAGAAGGACCCTCTCCAGCTTCTCTGAGAAATAACTGAAATGGCTGCCAGACAAGAATCATCATCATCTGATTCTGATGAACAGTATCAAGTTCCTCAACGGCGAGTGAAGAAATCTTTTATTTGGCAATGTTTTTGATATCCTGAAGGACTAAAGAAGGTGAATGCACCTACGGTCACTTGCACCATTTGTGACACTGTCCTTTCCAGGGGAAACCCTTCGAAAAAATATTCATTTTCCATTCACACAATGATCAGACATGGAAGGCAAGTGTATCCTGCGCAGTTTCAAAAGGCATCCACTAGAGCCCTCGCCACACAAATGCCACCAGCAGTGGCCAGCACTTCATCAGCACCACCACCTTCTCTATCGACTGCAGAACTGGACCTGAGGCCTTTTTTTAAGAAGGTGCACATGAGGTGCAACAAGTGTTTTGAAATAATTGTATATTCTGAACAGAGCCTTGTTCTAATTGAGAAGCGCATAAATGAACATGTATGCAGTGAAAGATAATTTTTTTTTACTTTTGATTTTCGTTGTTCCTGTTGAACACTTTTGAAATTCAAGATTCCTGTTTGTGTTTGAAAAAAAAAATATATAAAACTTTTAAAAAAAAATAAAAAATTATAAAATATCAAAACGAAAAAAAAAGTTATTTTCAGAACTAACTCATTTTTCAAAAAAGAGCTCTATTTCTTACGCACTGTGTCATAATTTTTTTGAATGAATGTGTAGTGTATAAATGAATAACTGAAATGACTAGCTAAAGTGGAGGAAGGGACAGAGGGAATGAGTGAGGTACAGGGAGTATAGTGAGTGAGGAAAGGGGAGTAAAAGACTGACTTAAACAAAGGGACTAAGGGTAGGGTAGTGAGTTAAGGGGAATGAAAAAGTATGGGAAGAGCAGTATGGAAAAGAAACTGAAGGAGGAGGAGTGACAGAAGGGGAGTGAGGATGGACATATGGAAGGAGAGTAAGGGACAAAGACAGATAAATAGAGTAGGGTAAGGGGAGTGAAGGTAAAATGGAAAGATGGTGAGGGAAGGGGATTTGAGGATGATAAAAGGGAGGTAAGTGAAAGTGAGAAGCGAGGAGTGAGTGAGAAAAAAAATTAGGAAAGCGTAGAGAGAGAATGGGACTGAGGGACAGATTTATGTTACCTGACATATCTCTGCAAATTAGCAGAGATGCGCCAGGAAAGATGCGGCACACAAGTTTATCCTTGCGCCATCCATGATGCACCGCATTTGCAATGCGGTGCACCATGGCGCAGGAATAAACAGATGCGTGTCGCATCTAGGGTGTAAAGTTGGCACAGTGCTGAAATTGTGGTGCATGCAGCACACAACTCCAGCACTTTTCCCACTTGCCCTATCTGTAACGGGGGTTGGGGGATTGATAATGTATGTAGATCTTCACATGCAGGGAACTTGGACTAATCATGATTGGAACTCACAGAATATACAAGCTGTGGGGTTTCTTTTTAAAAGATTTAACATTATTTTACTAAACTGGTATAATGCCATAGGCACGATGGGAAAGGGGTCCGTTGTTAAGGAATTGGACTCCTGCTTAGAAAAGTTGGTTTCCTCAAATAAGACACCAAACCCCCCCAGTATAATACTTATGGGGGATTTTATTTGTCATCTCTGTGATAATTTAAAACCATTCAACAGAGATTGGTCAAGATGCACTGTAGCAAAAGGGTCACATTTTGTTCATGTAACTGAGGGATGGGACCTAGAGAAATTAACAAAAAGGCACAATCTAGATCACACTATGGACCTTGCAGAGTTAGGTGAAAATGGAGACCTTAACCCAACATTCAGAGGTAGAGGTTGCTAGTCATATATTGACTTTATTCTAGTCTCACCCCTCATAATGAGAAACATTAGTAACATGGCCATAGATTCAAGCATCTTCAGTGACCATAACCCCTTGACCCTTGTACTAAAAGGGTTTGATTTTAAAAAATCTACAATGAGATCAGATGTTATGGAAAAGGAAATGGACCAGGGAAGGAGGATTAAGTGGGCAAAGATCGACGGTGATAGATTTTATAGAACCTTAATTACAGAGGGACTAAACGCCATAAATACATGTCTCGACCCTCAAGTGGAAGGAGCATCAGTGGTTAGCGCATTTGAAGAAATTGCGCGCCATGTGGATAGTCTACTAAAGACTTCTAAAGATAGTAAAGTTCCTTCCACTCCGCGTTGGTTTGACTCTGTTTGCACTAAGGCGCACAAACAACTTAAACTTAGTCTCCACTCCAAACCTAGGGATAAGCTTAAAATTGCACAACACAGAATTGAATATAAAAAAGCACTGAATAGTCGAAAAAAGAGTTTACAAATTCAAGCTTGGGAGGATCTGAGGGAGGCAGCAGAAAGGCGAGATATCTCGGGATTCTGGAAGGTTATTAATACCCCATGCTTCCAGGACCCAGGAGCACCTAAAATAATTAACACGTTCTTACCCGAACAATGGCAGACCCATTTCCAGAGCCTCTATAATTATGCAGGACACTCACTTCAGGGTGAAGGACCAAGGTTAATCCCAAATACCATGTCATGAATGATGTAATATGTGGCATCATTAGCAGTGGATTGCGGGTACGCCAAATATAGTTAGTCCAACTAACTATATAGGAGCAGTTTCAATGGTTTTTTATATGTTAATTCCTAACTATATAAGGCCTGAAACCTATGGTTTTTTCAGTTAATTTTCAAGGTTTTTTAAATGCTAATTCCTAACTATATAAGGCCTAAAACCTATGGTTTTTTCAGTGAATATATATATATGTATATATATATATATATATATATATATATATATATATATATATATATATATATATATATATATATATATATATATATATATATATATATATATATAATATATATATATATATATATATATATATATATATATATATATATATATATATATATATATATATATATATATATATATATTTGGCTTCTTTATTAGAAAACAGTTCTTGCAATAAACTTTGAAGTAAAGTTTCTTGTTCTCCAATAAATCCAAAACAAAAATGAGAAGACAGTGAGTTAGTTGTTCACTATCTATGTGTGGAACACCAAAGAGTACTGTCTCTTGCATGCTAGGATACCTGTACGAATGTTGAACTCCACTTAAAAAATAAACTCTGGGCTCAACAGCAAATGATACTGAGCAGTATGGTCAGGACTCCAAAATATATTCAGCCGATAATTCTTGAACTTGAAAGATGCCCAATACTGCTACACTGAAATCTAGGATATCCGTCCTAGTGTAGCACCAATATTCAGTATCTTATTGCTTTAAATATCATCAATAAGACTCACCTCAGTCACAACAATACCTACTGTGACTATGTACCAAACTCGAAAACGGAAGGCTTACAGGAACTCCTTCGAAATATGGAAATATAGCTGCTTGGAAGAAAACAAAGCTATAACCCTCAGAACTTGAAAAAGGCTGACAAACAACTAGACTGGCAACCACGTCGAGCGGCCATCTTGGAATTCCGCCGTGCAGCGGAATGTAAACAATTGAGCAAGAAAGAAACCAAAGACAAGGGCATGGACCTATGGAGCCTGACAGAGTGGAATAGAGAGGTCTTTCTACCTAACAAGCGCAAAATATGGGAACGAGGGAGTCTTGTCTGTTCAGTACTCACATTAAGTGATGAAATGCACTTTTACACACTTTTCTAGAAAAACAAGCCAGAGAATGACCAAGCAACTAAGTATATTTTCTTACTTTATATGGATCTAGTCCTTGTAACTTTTTAATCTTCTGTTTAAGACTTGTGGCATATTCTTGTAAAAAAAACTCAAAATGTATCAATAGATTTCTGTTGAATACTACAAATACTACTACAATCCCACTTATATAGTAGAGCTTGTGTACACCTTTCTTGACCTTCTTCAGCTATTACTTCTTCCCCATTCCTAGGAACCATCTTTTATTTTTGAATTGAACTAATGTGTTTTGTTGAAAATATATTTCTTCATTAATGAAAGGTTCAGTACTACAAGTGTGCTTCCATTCACCAGTAAAAGTTTTGCAAAAGTTACTTCTATAAACCATTCTTTATCTTTTGTTTTTCTCCTTTATAAAGTGCATTGTTTTATTCAATGTTTTAATTTTCTTCAATACCAATATAAATATTTTTCATTTCAATTCAAAAGCTTTTTCTACTACGCTTTCAATTTGTTGCTTTTTCTTATCAACTACTGATCTCTTTTTATGTATTTTACAATCTTTCAATAAATTCAGTAGTACTCTACTTCTATACATTCTCTTCTGTATGTCTTTATATTCTTTCAGCCTTTTTTCAACATGGATTGTTTTCGATAACATGATTTTCCATTTATATTTCTTTTGTTTTTTTCCTTCCGATTGGTTGTATAACTTTCCTTTCACTTTCCCACATTTTGCAAATTCTTTACATTTTTTAAAAGTCTTTTAACAATCTCTTTAGTTTTCTGACCTGAAGTCTTTTTCTTTAATGTAACATTTTGCACTTCATCTAATTTCTGCTTTTCTCTTTCCTTTAAATAGTACTGTTTTTTTCTTGTCTTCTCTTTTGATCAATCTTTCTTACTAATAATGGTAAATATCTGAAAAAAAGAAAAGTTTAAATAGTTTCTAAAAATAATTTTATATTATTAAAATAATTATATATAAATATTCTCATCTATAAATAAACAAATACTTTCAGTTGCATTGCAAATGTCTCCATAACAAATAAATGGTATTAAAATGTTATACTTCACATATTATCAAACATATATTAAGAAACAAACGTTTAAACAGTAACATCTCAGCGCACATGCTGTCTAAATTTGAGTTAAAAAAGTGTTTGCTTTTATTTCTACACATAAAATATGGCACCTGGTTATTGAACAGGCTATGTTAGACACTGCACCATTCCTTCATTTAGAAGACATCACAACCTCTGCAACAGTATGACAGAGCAGAACTGAAGGATTTCTTTACTACTACCCAAAGCAATCAGGTTCAGGCGTATAATACATCAGACAAAAGATGTAGAAGTAGACAAATACGTCATTCGCAAAACCATAAAGTCCCTTAAACTTCACAGACTGGTGTCCACATTTCAAAGTAACTTACCCAAACATAAAGCAGCAACCATTTACCTAGTTCCCAAATAGGCTCTATGCTGTGCAATAAAGATCCAGGGTGTGCTGTTGAAATGAAAAAAGAATGTTATGTCTTGCTTATATATATATGGTCTGTTTTTTGCCAGTAGAGACGGTGAGATGGTATGAGCACAGACACAGATAGTGCAAGCAGACACAGACTTGGTAGATTAAATGTAAAATCCTGGTGAAAAACTTTAAAAGTGCTCATTTTACTAAAACCATTTATCACAGTCATTTATTTAAGACAGAGAACACAGCCCATGTGTTGAATATAAGACAGATTTGTTTGCATGAGCTGGAAGCCATTTTGTATTTCTGGCAGTCATTTTGTTTCCCATGTGCACTCTCCTACCATTCTGTTAACTGTCCTTGTAGCCTGTCTAGAGACAAAATATGTTTAACATACTCCACTTTACACATGCCCAGAAAGGCCTAACTAACAGAATGCACGGGGCTCGCAGCTGTTATTATTCACACAGCTCTGATGATGCACCTCAGGCACGGGGCTGACGGTTGTTATTACTCACACAGCTCTGATGATGCACCTCAGGCACAGTGCTCACAGCAGTTATTATTCACACAGCTCTGATGACACACCTCAGTCCGGGTCTGACAGCTGTTATTATTCACACAGCTCTGATGATGCACCTCAGGCACGGGGCTGACGCAGTTATTATTCACACAGCTCTGATGATGCACCTCAGGTACGGGGCTGATGCAGTTATTATTCACACAGCTCTAATGATGCATCTCAGGCACGGGGCATTTAGGCTTTAGGGTAGGTACTGTTAGAGAATCTTAGGCAGCATGTGTGTTAGGTCTCTTAATTCCCAAATAGGCTCCATGCTGTGCAATAAAGATCCAGGGTGTGCTGTTGAAATGAAAAATGAATGTTATGTCTTGCTTATATCTATATGGTCTGCTTTTTGCCAGTTAAACATACTTTCAACTTGTTCCATCTCCTTTTCTGTGTGCAGTATGGCTCTCTCTGTGAATTCACTTTTTTTAATCTGCAGACGCCTTTTTATGATATGGGTGATTCTCTCCTTTGCTTTCTTAATAATACTCTTTGCTTTATGCAGCTCAGTGTCTGTCTGTATTATCTCCTGAAAATGTTTTTGGGAAATCAGTCAGTTTTCTGCATTGCAATGTTGTGGTGATATACATGGTGTATATTCTGTGTCTTAAATTATTTTGTGTTTAAAAATCTGTAAATGATGTATTTTTGAACTGAGTAAGGTTTTAGAACATGTAGTATTAGTTATTTCTATGTAGCATGTAACATGGTAATGAAATTAGTGCTTTTTTGTATTTTTAGTGTTTGGTGCTCAAATCAAAGATTCTGGAGTGTGATTGAGAGTGTTTTGAATCTTCAAAACCATTTATAAAGGTGAGTTGCTAATTTGTAAAGGGGATCTATTTTTGTGCAGTTTAAGATAATAAGAAAAATGTATCTCACTGTTTCCAGCATTTCTTCTGTGTTGTACCATTTTATCTTCTGGGTGTACCATGTCTGTGTCTGCTTGCACTATTATGTATGTGCTCATACCATTTCACTGTCTCTCTGCACCATTTTTTTTGTGATTGCTCCATGTGTTCCTCTGCTTGCAGCCCTGCATCATCTATCCTCTGCCTGTAACAGTTCAGTCTCTGCCTGCGTTATTTCATTTTTTATCTGCATCTTCTCTCTACCTCTGCTGATACCATCTGTCTATACCCTTTCATGTGCATTTGCAGAGACCTATTATGATATGGCTGCTGGTGTGTGTTACACAGTGCTACCATAATACATCTTTTCCCTCTCTGTCTGTAGTTTTGCACCCTCGGCTTGTATTATTCTCTCTCTGTCTTCTCTATCTCCGCCTTTATGTGCTCAATTTAGCCTCTGCATGTAACATTTCAGTGTCTGTTTCCAGCATTTCTTCTCTGTTGTACCATTTTATCCTCTTTGTGTACCATGTCTGTGTCTGATTGCACTATCTGTTTCTGTGCTTATACCATCTCACCGTCTCTCTGCTCCATCTTTTTTGTGACTGCTCCATCTGTTCCTCTGCTTGCAGCCCTGCACCATCTATCCTCTGTCTGTAACAATTTAGTGTCTGCCTGCGTTATTTCATTTTTTATCTACACCATCTCTCTATCTGTGCCTGTACCATCTGTCTGCATCCTTTCATATGCATTTGCACAGGTCTATTGTGATATGGTTGGGGGAATTACCATTGCCTTTGGAAACAGCGCCTACCTGCAGCTTCCTGCCCTTGCCGGGGGAATACCTTTCTGGACCTGACTTTTTTCTGCTGAGGCCACCGCCGCATCCAGTCTCTCCCCTCCGCTGCAGCCTTCCCACACTGAGCGTGGCCGCAGTGGGGGGGGGGATCGAGGGGCACAGAAACCACATCTACCAAGTGCCCTTGTGGCCCGCTTCCGTTGAATACGCGCCAGGAGGCGCTTAAAAATCACTATCACCCTCGGTGGAGCGGGGAAATACCATTGCCTTTGGAAACAGCGCCTACCTGCAGCTTCCTGCCCTTGCCGGGGGAATACCTTTCTGGACCCGAATTTTTTCTGCTGAGGCCACCGCCGCATCCAGTCTCTCCCCGCCGCCGCAGCCTTCCCACTCTGAGCGTGGCCGCAGTGGGGGGGGGGGGGGTCAAGGGGCACAGAAACCACAGCTACCAAGTGCCCTTGCGGCCCCGCTTCCGGAGAATACGTGCCAGGAGGCGCTTAAAAATCAGCATCACCCTCCGCGTCGCGGAAGCGCAATGGCAGCGCCGGGCTAAGCCCGGGCCATCTGTGGCCGTCCGGGGCTGGCCAAGGCTGGGCTGGGCTACCCCCCTTGGCAGGACATATACACTATCGTTGTCAGCCAATCCAGGATGTTGTGGTAAATATGCTATTGTTTATTTTACTTGTGGCACCTTTGTGACCATTTGGTTGAATTGCTATTGTCACTATTTATTTATTTATATCCCTTGAGGCATTTTTGGACTTCTGCTACTATGGGTAAAAAAAACCTGTATTACCAGGGCCGACAATTAGGCAGAAAACAACTACCACTACACCCATTCCAAGTCTAACTGCAATAGACAAAATGTTGTAGAAGACTATAGGGGTTGTGGTTGTGAGAAGTTGGCCTGATATATGATGCTCACTAGTTCTAGTGGTCACCTTGTATCATGCCAAGCAACCCTTATGATGATTTGTTGTAAGTCAACCTTATAGACCAGTTATCCTAGTGGTAACGTGGACAAAGCAGTCTTAGGCTAAACTCTGAAAAGCATGTGAAGCCAGCTATATTACCATAGACAACCCCCTTGAATACCAAATGAAAGGACACCACACAGATATATATTGAAAATATATATATAGATTTATTAACTACAAATATCCCCTGAACTCTTTATGAGCACAGAAACACAAGCGTTAAACACAAGACAGTTTAAAATACACAAAAGTTGCACAATATGGATGAGCCCTAGGGGCCACCTAAACCATATACTAAGAAAGTGGTATAAGAGATACCAATCGAAAAGGAAATAGGCCTAGGGCCTTGGGAATCGCTGGAGCTGATCGTGACTAGCATTGACTAAGTCGGGAAAGGCCTGCGGGACTCGGGTGCAGTGTTTAAAGTGCATGCACTCACCAATGTTAAGTCTATGGTGCGTAAAAGTTGTAAAGTTAGTTAGTTCGGAACCTTCCGAGTGACCTAGAAAGCTGAAACTTAAGACTCAGGCCCTAGAGGTGTGCACCAGTGTGGGAACACCGGCGTTGCTGAGTTACCTCACCCACAGGACGCGGGTGCATAGGGTCGAAGTAGTGTTGGGTTTCGTCACGCTGGTCGATGGTGCTTGGAGCTGAAGATGCTGCAGGCGGCTTGATGTGAAGAGTTCCGGTCGATCCAAGGGTGGATCTGAAGATGTGAAGACCTGAAAGCAGAGGGGACAATGTTCAAAGTCACTAGCCAGTGACTACCGTGGAACCAGATTGGAACCAGGCGATGTCGGGTGCAAACAGGCGTTGAGGTGTAGCTTCTCTCTGCAGCCATGTGGACACCAGGGGTCGAGGACGTCCAGGAGTGGGTCACGAGATGTCCCATGCAGGCTTCTTGCTGTTGGAGGTGTCGGCAACTTGATTAAAGCAAACAGGCCTTGGCTAATGCAAGCCACGGAGGAGTCAAAAAAGGCTTATCACTCAGACCAGCAAGGTCAGAGCAGGTGCTCCTTTTTACAGGAGCGAGGGCAAGTCTGAAGCAACCAGACCCGCAGTGTAGTTTGTCGGTTTCGTCACCAAGATAGCCACTGACCACGTGGCTAGTGGCCCGGATGGCACGTCAAGTGGCACAATGCAAAAGGGCCCCACGCAGATCGTGGAGATGCTGAGGGGCTGATCTTCGGTGCAAGGGCTGCTCGGTGGTGGGGGTTCTCAGTCCCCAAAGCACAACGTCGAGGGTGCCTCTGATGCCGCGCAGTCAGCTTTTTGGGTGTCTTCCAAGAGGTCCGGGCCCACGTCTCTCGGTGCCTCCATGGGTCCCTTCTTTGCAGGGACTGTGGATCGGGCTGTGAGAAGTCTGGAAGTCTGGGTCTTGTCAGGCTCTGGGCTCTGGCTCCTGTGGGAGGCGGCAGCAAAGCAGACATTGAGTTGCTGGTTGGTACCTGTGTTCACAGGGTGGCCGCTCCTGGGCCACAAGGGAGATGCTCTTCAGTCTTCTGTGCAGCAGAATGTCAAAGTCCAGTCGTCTTCTTCGTTTAAAGTTGATTCAGGATGATCTGAGGTGCTCTGGCACTGCTCCCACTCTTATTCCCATTATGAGGGGTGGATCACCTGCTAGGTCCCTCCTCTGGGTGGGACAAGGAAGGGGGGCGGTTTCACCCCCTTTCCTTTGTCCAGCTCCTCGCCAGGCATGGGTCTGGAAAGTCCCAGGAACGGTTTGGACTGGCTTATGCATGGGGACACCTTGTGTGCCCCGGGCATGTCTCAATCTATTCAGCCCTGTCCTACCTAATACACAAAATCCTGTCTGGGTGGTGCTCGCACCTCCCAAGGCAGGAAACCCTTTGTCCAAGCCTCCCTCGCTGGAAGGACTCCCAGCAGCAGGAGGTCAGACTTGTGTCTGTGGTGGCAGCATCCATTTTGTGATGCTGAGGCTCTGGTTAACTTTAACCGGGGTTAAGGCTACACACATGTCGGGTCCCTCTAGAAGGGTGGAATGCTATCCCCATCGACAGAACTGTCGAGGGGATAGTATTCCAAATCGTATGACACCTTACTCGACATGTTTTGATAAAGCCAAAACAAAGTTAGCATATAACTGCGAGGATTATAATGCACTTAAGCGTATATGGTATGGCAATATCCCAGAACAGCTAAGGGAGTGGTTCCCGACAGCTGCAGACAGGCTCAGCTCATGCTAGAGCACCATCTCACATATTTCCAAGCACTCTGCCTCCAGGATTGATGAGGCCTTCCATAGGAGTGGCTGATAGGAACATATATGTCCAGTTAAGGTTAGATATAGGGATACTATATCTAAGTAAGAGGTGATTACACCAACTTACCCCAGCTGAGTGATCAGCCAGTTGTGTCAAATATGGAGGCCATGCCAGGGGTGGCACAATACATGCTGCAGTCCCTGGTAGGCCTTGGCTACACCTATGCCCTGGGTACCTATGGTACACTGTTACAGGGGCCTACAAGGTGAACCAGTTCCAATTGTGTATGCACCTAAGGTACATGGAGTCCATTTTAAGGAGAAAGCAATTAGCCTGTGGCCCTGAATAGCAGGATCCCAGGCCAACTATGTCAAAAACCAGCGAAAACACCAGGCAAAAAGTTTGGGGGTAACCATAGTCAGATATCTACCTTCCTACAGTGGTTACAGCCATATAGAACACCGAGAGGCGTCTCTCACTTCCCCTAAGTATGCCCCCACTTATGCAACTTGATAATACCTCTATGGTTTCAGCCTCTCACTCTGATTCATTGCTCGCGGCTTCGTATGCGGGGCTTCCTGTAGCTGAGAACCATGAATATAGTCAAACGCAGGCAATGGTGCCGCCAGAGCATTCTTTTACAGTTAGTAGGCTTTCATCTACTCCCACTATGCAGTCGCCGAGTATAAGTAAAGATGTAATTGATGACTCAGTAGTATTAGATGGTCAAGATGCTTGCCCAAACATCAACACTGAACTTGTTACTATGGATGGTATAAATTCAAATACTGATAGACCACCAGCACGAACTAGGGGCAAAAAGCAAAGAGCAAATTAAAACACACTACCAATGAGCAACCCACTAACAAGCTAAGGGGCAAAGGTAGCCATACACATCAGAAGGCGACATATAATTTAGCAGGACAGGGAGGTGCTAAGGGTGTGGGTCAGTCAAAGGACACAGATGCCCCGCCCCCTGAGGTGAATACAGAGGTGGGGAACGTAGGTTTTTGGGAGAGAATGGAGATTATGCTTTCCACTTTATGAGGGCCTATTTGTTCAAAGATTTCAAATATTGATTCAAGGATGGGCCATATTGAAGAGCAAGTGGTGAAAATCAGTAAAGGGATCTACCAAGAAAGAAAGACTGGTCTAGGAACGTCCATTAGTACTAAAGATAAAAATACTATAACTGCAGCCGCCCTCAACGAAGGTCAGTCTTGAATTTTGAGTACTATTAACAATCCGGTAAACCCATTACGCCCTAGGAAACAGTTGCCAAAACCCAGCCAACCAAAGGTGGATAGTATAGGATTAAAGTCAGCCTCAGATAAAAGCAAAGAGGCACCTGCTGAACAAAAGAATAGGGGTGAGAGACAGATTCCAGCTCGTATCAGTTTTACCCCAGAATGTGGGGCCTATGTCGCGGTTTTAGTAAATGTCCCAAAATTAAAGAAGGATCAAATGGAAAACCACGAGACTCTCAAAAATAAAATTCTCCACTGGTTGTCTGTTAAATGTAATTTCCCTTTGGAAGAGGGTAACCAGTTTATTCTCATGCAAAGAGTGGGTTGGGTGGGACCACTTAGGAAAAAATTTGAGGGGGACTGTATAAATATAAATTTTAGATCCCCCTATTGGGCCCAGAATATGCTAGTAAATGCTCCTCCCCCATCAGCTTGGGAGTTTAATACGACTCTTCTCCCTCTAGGATATTTTTACAGGCATCTACTGGATCCTAATTTCAGTCCTAATAATAATCCGTCAATGCGTCACCAAGCGATGCCTTTAATGCCTCGTTCATACTTCACCATTCCGACTTATAACAGGTTCCAGGCCTTTAACTCCTTGGAGGAGAATGATTGACTTATGCTGTTGTTTGATTGCCCACAGGTAAATTCTCCCATAAGGTCCAAACCAGAGGATTTAGTTGATATTGGTAAAAGGATAGTGGCATGCTGCCATCAAACATCCTCTTATTTACCAAATTTAGCCAAACTGTCTCCCCCTATAACCACCAAAGATGAGGTATTAAATATAACAACTAGATCCACACATACAGGCAGAATACAACTTAGTAATTACGCCTGCCATTGTGGAAGAAGTGACAGTGGTCCAACAAGAGCTAGTAGCAGCAAATATAGCTGTTAAATTGGGTACCCTAGATTAAATGTCAGCCCCACAACAAGGGACAGTTATAACGAGCACAGTTGTAGCAGTAGGTTATACAATAGTTACATGGAATATAGTAGGTATAAATGGGAAGTTGAACACCCCGTTCTGGAAGGATTTTACTAGTGCAGGTCACAACATTATCTGTCTCCAAGAAACGTGGTGCCAAGAACCCATCTATATAGAAGGCTACTCTTCACATTGCCTAAATGCCACTAATTCCTCATCAGGAAGAGCAAAGGGTGGCCTACTGTTACTGATTTCCAATAAACTCCAATAAACTAACTAACTTTAAAACTAAAAGTTATTCTGCAGTTGAATTACATAGCCAGGTGTTGCAATTGGAATCCAGTAGAGGCAAGGATTTAATTCTTGTTAACTTTTATAATAATATTTTTGACGCCTCAAGGGGAAAAATTTTATTCCCACTGGAAAACAAAATTAAAAGGGTTTTGGCAATATCCCGTAAGCAGGCTATCACCCTATGGGTAGGTGATTTTAATATCCAACCGTGCCCATTGGCGCTGGGCAACCCGTGTGGTTTTAGGAAAGAGATGGGTAGTAATGATGATGTTGAGGGTATTGATCACTCACATTTCCCCCACTGCAACTATGGCACGTTAATAAACAAATTGTTAGTAAACTTCGATTTGGATCTAGTAAGTTGTAACAAGAACAAGGACAAAATTGACTGTCCCACGTTTACAGGTAGGAATGTGAATACCCACATTGATCATATTTTGATCTCTAGTAATAGTGAATACATCAATTTGTGGGTTAGGGAAGAAGCTTTAAGTGATCATAACAGTATCTCTCTCTCGTTATTGTGCTGGGGAAATAAGCCTCTTAACAACAATGTCTGCACTATTGATATAGTATCCACGAGACCAAATGGTTTGAGGATCAAGTGGGCTGGCATCGATCCTGCGAAAATGCATAAAGAGGTTGTGGTGAAGTGTAGAACCGAGATAAATTATTGTCTTGGTGACGTAGCCAACCCCGAAACTTTGCTTTTAAGCTTTATTAAGATAAACGAAATTATAGAAGGTATATTTACAAAAAAAACTACAGGAAGAGCTGTAAGGTTAGGCTGGTTTGACAAGCACTGCACAATGGCCTTACATAAGTTAAAACAGGCGCTGAGTAATAAACCTCGCAATAACACAAATATTAAAATGTTACGTATTAATTACAAACTAGCTCTCTCCAAAAGGAAAAAAAGAGCTCCAAGAAGAGGCATGGCATAATTTGAACTTAGCAGCTGAAACAAATAATAGTAAACTCTATTGGGAGACTATCAATAGTCCCTTCCTAAATAAAGATAGTATACCGGAAATAATATCATATGTGGACTGCAATGCGTGGATAGAACATTTTACCAATATTTTTAACCCAGATAGGATTATGTTAGAAACAATTCCATGTGAGGATTCTGCTTGGTTGCCTTTACCCCTCCGAATAAGCCTAGACAGGGTATATGAAGGTCTAACTAATAGCAAAGGAGGAAAGGCACCGGGCCCAGATGGGGTCCCTACAGACTTATTTAAAACTGAAATGGATCTGTGGGCGCCAATTTTAGCGAGGCTTTTAATATGGCAGTGAAGGGAAGTTTCCCGCCATCATGGGGTCAGTCGGTTATTATACCCCTTTTTAAGAAAGGATGTAAATCAGAGGCATGTAACTACCGCCCGATTTCCCTATTAGATGCATCAATTAAAACAATGAGTAGAATAATGCTGAAAAGGTTGGAAACCTGGGCTACTGAAAATGAAATTTTAACTAAGGTCCAATATGGCTTTAGAAAAGGTTTGGGGACTTTAGAGCAGTGTGTTAACCTGGATCTCTTTATCAATAAATATACCACCGTCAAAGATGGAAATTTGTTTCTCTGCTTTGCCGATTTGAGTAGTGCCTTTGACCTTGTAGATCACTCCATATTATGGCAAATTTTAACTGATTTTGGAGCACCCAAGGAAATCATACACTTTTTGGCTAGGCTTTATGAGAAATTGTCATACAAAGTACGCTATGGACCCTCTGGTGAATGCACCCCCTTTTTTAAAGTTTCAAGAGGCATCCGTCAGGGTTGTGTTATGGCACCTCTTTTATTTTTTTTATTTATTAACCAAGTTGATTTAATTCTGAGCCAGACCCCTGCAGATGCGGACAACGCTGTTTTATTATCACGCACACAGATAGGCATACAGCGACATATTGATAAATTTATGTCATTTATCAAAAGTAGGAGATTAATAGTAAACAAATCCAAAAACTTCGTGATGACTTGTGGGAAGAAAGCCAAGCCAGTAAGCTCCGTTTTTTTTATTGAAAAAGTCAAGATGCAGCAAGTTAAAACATTCTGCTACCTTGGAATCACATATGGCCGGGATGCCTGTCACCCCCTCCCAACACAATCCCCAAGGATGGGAAGACGGACGCAGTTCTGAACTTTTGGAAGGCGGGAGGGAGTTACCCTCCCGGCCGTATTTATTAAAATATGAAACAAAATTAAAACATTAAATAAAAGTTTCATATAATGTACAATTTTCATTTATTACATTTCGATGAAGACATGTTCATTGGCTAACCTTAACAAATCTCTAATACAAAGGTTTTCCTAGCCGAGTCTAACATCCTGCAAATGCATACTTTCTAAATTAAAATTGTACATCCTAGCATTACGGGCCAACAGCAAGGTCACAACCGGTGTCAGATCCCTACTACCAAAACTCTCGCCCTCACGGTGTGAGTGGCGGCCGCGCAGAGGACTGTACCCTCTGTGCCAACTCCAATTTCCCTTGTCTTGTTGGGGGCCCCCCATTTCAACTCGACGCCATCTTAAAGGTCGTCCGAGGACCCATGTGAGGTGTCTGTGAAAAGGCAGCGTGGACTCCCCCTCCTACCCCACACTGTCTATCACATCCGCCGTCGTGGATATCCGGGCCCCGGGAAATTCGTAGGAGGGGCATATAGCCGCCTCTGCCCCTGGAAGGGGCCTATGGCCGTCTTCCCCTAGGCGACCCATACTTAGTGGGTGCCGCCTCCCC
Source organism: Lissotriton vulgaris (assembly GCF_964263255.1). Classification (NCBI taxonomy): domain Eukaryota; kingdom Metazoa; phylum Chordata; class Amphibia; order Caudata; family Salamandridae; genus Lissotriton; species Lissotriton vulgaris. The sequence goes on along the minus strand of NC_141687.1, from coordinate 501,889,651 downwards.
GTGGGAGGGGCCAATGGCCGCCTCCCCCCGGGCGCTCCCATCCATAGTGGGTGGCGCCCCCCTCTAGGGACCTTGAAATTACTGCTCACCGATCATGACCTTACCGCCCGACCAAAAAATAAATACGACATTTGATTACCTACTAAGGGAAAAAACATCATCCTGTCTACTTGCAATTTTTGTCTATACTACAAGAAAAAACAGTACCTTCAGACCAACATCATATCATTAAACTAAACCTTCATATACCGCAAAACAGAGGGAAGAAGATGTTTATCAGAGAAACAAGACTTTATTGCAGAACTAACATTGCCATAAGGGGCTGGTGGGTGAGTCAAAATTGCTCCTTGTTCCGTTGAGGGCTCACGTGCAACGAGTGGGTGCAGCTTCCAAGCACAGGAACAAGAGGATGCTTCTTCGGATTCCTGCTCTCTTTATTCCTCATCGGGAGGGCGTGAACCCTCCGCGGGTACGCCTACTGGGCGTGGCCATCGGTGTAGGTGTCTAGGACAACCCCTCTTGGGCGGGAGAAGGCGCGCCCCGGCTACGCCTCTTCGGGCATACCAGCCGTGACACGCCCCCCGCCCAAAACGGTTTCCTGGGAGGATCCGGGCCCCCAACCATACGTTCGGGGGGACCGAGTGGTTGCCCCTTTCCATATGGCCGGGATGCCTGTCACCCCCTCCCAACACAATCCCCAAGGATGGGAAGACGGACGCAGTTCTGAACTTTTGGAAGGCGGGAGGGAGTTACCCTCCCGGCCGTATTTATTAAAATATGAAACAAAATTAAAACATGAAATAAAAAGTTTCATATCATGTACAATTTTCATTTATTACATTTCGATGAAGACATGTTCATTGGCTAACCTTAACAAATCTCTAAAACAAAGGTTTTCCTAGCCGAGTCTAACATCCTGCAAATGCATACTTTCTAAATTAAAATTGTACATCCTAGCATTACGGGCCAACGGCAAGGTCGCAACCGGTGTCAGATCCCTACTACCAAAACTCTCGCCCTCACGGTGTGAGTGGCGGCCGCGCAGAGGACTGTACCCTCTGTGCCAACTCCAATTTCCCTTGTCTTGTTGGGGGCCCCCCATTTCAACTCAACGCCATCTTAAAGGTTGTCCGAGGACCCGTGTGAGGTGTCTGTAAGAAGGCAGCGTGGACTCCCCCACCCACCCCACACTGTCTATCACATCCGCCGTCGCGGATATCCGGGCCCCGGGAAATTCGTAGGAGGGGCATATAGCCGCCTCCTCCCCTGGAAGGGGCCTATGGCCGTCTTCCCCTAGGCGACCCATACTTAGTGGGTGCCGCCTCCCCGTGGGAGGGGCCAATGGCCGCCTCCCCCCGGGCGCTAATAATCCATAGTGGGTGGCGCCCCCCTCTAGGGACCTTGAAATTACTGCTCACCGATCATGACCTTACCGCCACAGGCCGGATAGTTGACCGGCTATCCGGCCCCCCCACAAACTCCTCCTAAAGGTCATGCTTCCTTAAACCCCTTAGCCATGCTATGAAGTCTCTATGAGTAAGACATTCCCCTCCCGGGACAAGTGAACCCCATCATCGAGATACATGTGATCACCCCGAATACACCCATGCGGAATACTGTGCAACTGCGCCGAGCGAAACAACCTACCAATTTTGTGTTTGACCTTCTTCACTGAATGGTTCAGTGCTGACACCGAGAGCCCCCCCCGCCATACCTTCCTGGGAATCATGTGGGACCAAGCAATCGTGCACCCAGGGATTCTTTTCGCCAGCCAGCTAACGGTAGACAAAACTCGCTCGAGTAATAATCGCCTACCGAGTGTCACCATGTCATTGCCCCCCAGGTGTACTATGATTACAGATGGCGGTGACCTCTGCCGCCCTAAGAGTCCCTCGACAAAAGATTCGAACTGGTCAATACAGAGCCCGCCCCTTCCGTGGAAGGTCACTCTGTACCCGTATTCCCCAGCTGCGTGAGTCACGTCACCTGCATTGAATACGTCCCCGGCCCGCCTCACGTATAAGTGGCCCACGACCCACACCACTCTCTCCTCAGCAGGTGATCTCTGACCGCTGATCCCCTGGTGCTGGGTCGACTGCAAATTCCGCCCCGCATGACATGCTCGCGAAACTGTAAATCAAACAGAAGACAAGAAGCGTGAGTGCATGTAACTTGACTTCACAACGTGTGTAATCGCACATACCTTTTAAAACAATTCGAGGACCATCGTCCTAACTGTTTCACCTCTTCAGCACTCTGACCCCTGGCTGTAGCCTCAGTAGCAGCCCCTATCCTAAAGGAGTGGGTCCCAAAATCGCACGGGTCCATGCCCGCCGCTGCGATTGTCAGTGCTAGCACCCTCTGAAACTGAAACCTCGTCAGTGGGGTGGCATCGATGTGTCTCAGCAAACTCCCACCCCATGTATCCGCCCTCAGCGCCAAATATTCCTCAATGCACTTTATCGGGCACGTGGGGGACCCTCGCATGCGCTGGACAACAACACTGTTTCCCATAGCTCTCTGGTCAGTCTTGGATTTAGCTATCGTGACTACCATTGAATCACCCCTAATTAGGATGTGATCCCGACACAGGCCTCCCTCCACATCTTTCTTATTCTTTGTGACCAGTTGGCTCACCCGCGACCAGTTTCGCTAATGCGAAAGCGGCCCGGAACAGAACTGCTTCGAATTGGGAGGAGCATGTCGTGGGTAGTATCGCCATAAGCAGGGACAACCTTTCTAAACCAATCGAGCGCCTCTCGTCTTGCCTACGACCCTCAAGGCGCTGCCAGCCACGAAGGGCTTTTCTTGCCACAAAGGAAGCTGTTGGGTCCTTGATGCCATGCACCTGCACCATGAATGAAATGGCCGCCCGGTGTCTATTGGCCGTTGCCGCTGATCGGCCTTCCCTGTGCAGTGCTACCAGGAACCTTAGGAAGCAATCCTCTTGACCCCATTTCTTATCCCCTGCCGGACCCAAAAATGCACAATAGGAACGAAACGCTCCTTCGTATGACTTCCTCGTCCTGGGGGCTAAGCTTGCTGCCACGAGGTCTTGTAATCCGGGGCACCGAGTAGCCAGAGTGCTTCGGGGAACGGTGCCACCGCTAGCTCCGCAGTAGGTAGATAACCCCTGAACGCCTGCATATGTGAACGAGAGAGTGCATCAGCCGCATGATTCAGTACACCCGGCACATGTTTCACCCTGAACTGTACATTCAGTCTCATGCAAAGTAGTACAATTTCCTTCAACAATCTCAAGATCCACTTGCAGCGTGCTGCCTGATTGTTAGTACATTCAACAACAGTCATATTGTCAGACCAAAATACCACAGAGCGATCTCTGAACTCGTCCGGCCATGCCATCAGAGCCACAAAAATAGGGAATAGCTCGAGGAACCCAATGTTACCTGTGAGACCGCTGGTGTGCCACCATGTCGGCCATGTTTGCGCCGACCATCGGTTACCAAAAATGGCACCAAATCCCACGCTCCCCGCCGAGTCAGTCCATAAACCCAGCTCGTCCGAAGACGCTGGCGGCTTGTTCCACACTACTCGACCGTTGAAGTCCGCCAGAAATATCAACCAGATGCGCATATCCTGGTGAACCTCTGCAGACAGTCTCGTGCGGTGGTGTCCTTCCTTGAGACCAACCATGGCTTGTGCAATAGAGCGTGAAAAGGGGCGGGCCATTGGTATCACTCTCAGGGCAAAGTTAAGCTGACCCACTGCTTGTTGTAACTGATGCAGGGTCACTTTCTCCTTACTAAGGCACAGTTCCAGGGAAGCCCTAAATTTCGCTACTTTCCCTACCGGCAAACGGACACATCCCTCCACAGAATCGAGCTCAATTCCCAGAAACTCCAGTGAAGTAGATGGTCCAACCGTCTTACCTGGTGCCAATGGCACTCCGAATTCCCTCATGAGGATGCAAAAGTCCTGTAGCGCCTGCGCACATTTTGTGTCGCCGGCTGCCCCCAAGAACAGAAAGTCAACTAGGTAATGCATAACATGGCTATGCCCAGTGGCCTCGGTGAATGCCCATTCTAAAAAACAGCTGAATTTCTCAAAATAAGCACAAGAGATGGAGCAACCCATTGGCATGCATCTATCAATGTAGTAACGTCCTTGGAACACAAAGCCTAGCAGACGCTGATCCTGTGGGTGTACCGGGAGCAACCGGAACGCCGACTCGATATCTGATTTCGCCATCAGCGCTCCGGGCCCCAGGCGATTCAACATGGTGAGGCATCATCGAAGGATGCGTACCGCACCGAACAAACTCCCGGGTCAATCGCATCGTTCACCGAGAAACCCTTTGGAGCTGACAAGTTATGGATCAGCCTAAATTCCCCTGGGTCTTTTTTGGGGACTACTCCTAACGGGGAACAGATGTATCTCGCTACTGGCGGGTGCCGATATGGGCCCGCAACCCGGCCCAGGGTAACCTCTTTTGCAATCTTTCTCTCCACCACAGTTGGATTATGCTGAGCCGAAAGCTGGTTTCTACAAAGTGGTTCTCCACGAAAGTCCCCCGCCGGGATGTGGAAACCATATAAGAATCCATTCCTCAACACCCCAGCGGAGACATGATCAGGGAATTTGTTTAGCCAGGGAATCATTGCCATGATATCAACGGGGGTAGGTAACGGTACACAATGGTCCCCCTCAGTCTTGTTTGGACCCTCCTCTACCTCCCGACCCGCCATTTTTTGATCTGCACGAACTCCCCGGGTGCGAGGAATTCCCACAACCCGCACACGCATGTTTGAACTTACATGCCCCTTGTGGTCTGGTGCAGTTGCCTCTATTAAAGCTCCAACAGACCCCCCGCTTTCCCCCATTCCCACCGGTCCTTGGTTGGTGATCGCCACCGGTGCCTGCTCGAAAGGGCACCGCGGGCTGTTGGCGGGAAAACCCCGACCCATTCCCGCCTGGCGAGGACGTCTTCGTCGCGCCAGGCAGGAGCTGCTTCTGCCAAGAAATCGAATCGAGACAATCCCACGTCAGAGATGAATCGTACTCTTTAGCCTTACGGAATTTCATGTCATAACCCATCCATTCATTCCCCTCATATGTTTCATAAAAATCCATTATTCGTGCCTGATAGCAAGACAATTTAGGTAAAACCTCGGGCTTACGTTCCCCAATAATCGCAGTGAACATTGCAAAGGCCTTGGCCCAATTTGTTATCGTCTCATCCACCCTGAATCCCGCCATCTTGGCTCGCCAGATACTCGGATGCCACAAATCTTTCTGCGTCTTAGCATACTCCATCTCGCGATGGTCAGTCAACAAAGAAAACATATTAACATACTTGTCTGCCCATATCAACTCTTTCGTGGCCATCGGGATATGTTGAACCACTCTCTCCCGTCTTGAGGGCAAGGAGCCCTCCCCCGCTACTGGCAAAGCGAGCTTACCCGGTTCGGTTGTCGTTCCCGCCGTTTTTCCGATGCCAGCTGCCGGTCCTTCCGGGGTCACCTGTGGGGGGACAAGAGGGAGATTCGCCTTTGCGGCATCTCGCGACTGCCGCAACTGCTGAATTAGTAACCTTGAGGTTCCGTGACGATTTGAACCCGTGTTTTCAACATTGTCGGAAATACATAATATTGGTATCAGCGAACCGCAAATGATCCATTTAATATATCCTGGTGTTTTCGCTACGCTACGAGCAAGAGCACTCCTTTTATAAACACATTTCTGATCTACCCACGGCATTCATCTTAGATCATGGCCGCCATTTTGTGTTTCTTGCCCTCACATACGCAATAACCTCTGATCACTTCATTTCGATTAAGGACACGTAGCCTTAGCCGGAGATTCACCTCTTTCATGACACGTGCACCTTAAACCAGATCACGCTGTAGCTGCATGACTCGACAAAGGCTGCCTCCTCTGCCCGAGGCCAGTCCTGCCAAACTGGTCTCCGTGTCCATTGTCCTGATCATGATTAGGCGGCCGAAGCCGGTAGCCTTGCCCATTTACAACCCACAAACATCCCTTATCCCACTTTTCTATCTTCCACACCTGGCTCTGTTTCTTTCCTTCTGAATCTTTATTAGGGGGAGGTAACGAACTTTACGATGAGGCGGTCCGGGTCCTGAATGCAATATTGACAGGGAATTGTGACAAACTAGTGGGAACCCCTCTCTTCGTAATGTTTGGCCTCAGATATTATCGACGGTTCCTGTGTAACGCCAAATATTTATTGTTTTAGACACAAAGGTTTTGGGAATGTATTACATGTAAAGAATTTGCCCCCAGCTTAAAATTCAGTATATAAGGAGCAACCCTCTTTGTACAAATCGAACAGGCTCCTAGATTCTGCCCGTGTGTAGTATCTGTGACTTTTGTGTCCCTGCAGTAATAAACCTTTGGTCTTTGACGCCACCATCGAGAAGCCCGTGTTTCTGTTCATTTGTGCACCAAGGCAGGTGGAACTCCGGGGTCTTTGGGTGTTGTTCCCTGACACCTCTGGACGGAACCAAAAAGTCCAGAACTCCAATTGGCGCCCAACGTGGGGCGACGTCATTCGGTACCGGTCCAAAAGCCTGAAGAGTTCGAGAAGCTTCGTGTGAAGATTCCTGAGGGAGGCGCCCCACTTCATCGATCCCGGCATATCGCAAAAGTGGCCCGAAGTTCTCTTCCACGAGGGTTTCCCGTTCAGGACGGCTGCAGTGGGCCGTTGCCTTGACCGTCGCCCTGTCTTGGACCCGAGGTGCAGTCCTTAGTACGGCGAAACGTGACGGGTTTCTCCTTGGTGACGTCTTCAGTGCCTCAGTTAAGTATTTAGTGATAGCTAGCTGGTTACTTTGTGAGGGTTGCTAAAATCCTTGATCGGTTCTTGGTTTGGTTTGGTTTTGTAAGATTATCACTGGTTGTTCTAGTTACGATAATCTATTTGGTTTAGTTTGGGTATCGATACATCAGTTCGTTTTGGTAGGCCTAAGTTCTTGGTTCGAGTGCACATATTTGTTTTGTGTTTTGTTTGTTTTGTGTTCCGGACTGAAAAATGGTAAGTCGGAAAATGTTGTCGTGTTTTAGTTGCAACAGTGATTCACGATTGGAGGACTCATGTCTGGTTCCTCCGATTGGGACTCCCCTATATGAGTTATATTGTAAATTTGGTGTGGGTCCTATATCTTATAATGAGGTGTGGGTCCGTTACTGTAAGAAGGATGGTGTCCTTAGTTGGCCACTGCATGGTAGTTTTGAACCCGAGATTCTCGACAATTTAGAAGCGAAATTGTTTAGGAAGAAAGCCCGGCCGGCAATGTTTGATTCTTTCCATTATTGGCGAAAGGAATCCAAACAGAGAGAAATGAAAAGGTTGAAGAAAGAACAGAAAGAACAAGAAGAGTTGACTCTAGAGCAAGCGGCTAAGCAGTTGCAGGCTAACGAGTGTGAGAAGGCCATAGATGTAGCCATTAGAGAACATAACTTAGCGATTGACAAGTGCTATCCTGCCTTGCCATCGAAAATGGCTAAGATACTGGAGGATTCCGAAAACGATCCTCTGTTATCTTATCTGTTACGGTCACCTCCACCGTACGCACAAGGTGCTACGGCTCCACTTGTCCCGAAAGTTCAATTGCCGGTTGCTGGACAACCTGGTGTTCCTGCTCCTGTCCCTCAGAATCAAGTTCCCGTACCTCCTGTGATGAATGTGAATGTTCCTACAGCTCCTCCTCTTCCTGAACTGCCAGCTTCTGTACCTACTATACCACAAACTATTTTTCTCGATACTCCTACTGTTCCGTTATCTATTCCTACCTCTACTGCGTTCTCCACGTCTGCGAGTGTGCTAACTCCACTTTCTGTTCGTCGAAGAATCACTGATTCTGTTACTAATATGCTATCTCCTTTATATAAAACTTTAATTAAGACTCCTACTCCTGACTCAGTTCAGAGACGTAGTCAGCTTCCAAGTACTGAAGAACGGGGAATTTTAGATTCCACGGCTCTCAGATGGATTTCGAAGAGTAGAAGATATAGTACGAGAGATGTGCTAGACACATTTATGCAGTGGGGGGAACCAACGCAACGGTATGTCTTTGATGAGATGTGCTCGTTGTTACGTGAAGAAATAGAAGAAGATGATGTTGAATCAGATTTGGAAGATTTAATTAAAGTTCAGAAAGAGTTTGCTGCTGGAATGATAGTGGGTGAGAATATAAAAGAAGCGATGGAACTTATTTTAAGTTTTAGGAATGATCCATCTCTTCGTTCGCCAAGAGATTTAGAAAGGGGAAAAATGAAGCTAAGTCGCCAATATCCTATGAGGGAAGTTCCTCCAATCTGGCGCGAAGCAGTAGCACGTGATGATAATGCTGGTATTGCAGCCGCTCCAGCGCAGTTCCAAAGAGTGTGGATACACATTCCATGGAAGCGAGCTGAAGTGCTAGCAGTGAAACAGGCCTTGCCAGATCCGCGTAAGAATCCTGCTGGATATTACAAGGAATTAACACAGACAGTTGAGGCTTGTATAATGAACCTAGCGGACATCGATATGTTGTTTGGTAACGTAGTTCCGCAACCAGTGTGGGCTAAAATTCGTAGAGAGGATCATCAAGCTGCCTTAGGTGGTGATTGGGCAGCTATCACTGCAGCAGATGGTCAGCAAATAGGTGGTGCAAAACCTGAACCCTTAATTGCTAATCTACCAGGTAGAATAATTGATCTAATGAAGACTCTGATGCCAGCATTGCGTGTTAATTGGGACAAGTTGTCAGCATGCAGGCAGAAGAAAGACGAAAGTGTCTCTGACTTCTTCACGAGGTTTGAAGAGACTTTTGTAGATCATAGTGGTCAGGACATGAGTACAGAAGGAGGACAAAGACTGTTTGTCGATAAATTTGTGCATAATTTGTTACCTGAATTATGCAATAAATTAAAAGACTCAGAAAGTGCGTGGGCTGTATCCACAACAGCGCAAATACTTGCGACTGCGCAGTACTATGAAAACAGGGATAAAGAGGAAAAGGAGAAATCAGAAAAGAAAACGAAAGATTTAAAAACTAAAGTTCTTTTACAGCAGGCGTATCCGCCTCGCACAAATCAGAGTAATACACAACAAGGTTCGTACCAAAGGACAGATTATAGTACATCAAGACCTCAATATCAGTGGAACCAGTGTGCGTACTGTAAGAAAGAGGGTCACTATAAAAATGAATGTCCGATCTTGGCGCAAAATAATGCAGCAGCAGCTCAGAGAGGTCGTGGTGGTTTCGTGCAAAATTCTAGAGGTCGAGGACGAGGTGCTATGCCTCCACAAACGAATGATCGTCCTTCCAATCACTTTGATCAACGAAATGGACAATCTACTCAGCAAAACAGATCTCAACAATATCTTGTTGAGGACTATTGTGAAGTGGATGAGGGATTTCAACAAAATGGGTACTAGGACAGCCATGGACAGAGAGAGGGAGTAGTATCAGTTCCAGTGGATCAGAGTGGGCCTTATGTCGCAGTAGCAACATCAGGTGTAGTCGAACCATTTCTGTTGGATACTGGTGCCGCAAAAAGTTCTATCATTCATGCAAAACTCCCTGGCGCACCTTTGTCCGGCTCAACAAATGTTTCCGTAGGTTTTTCAGGCGCCCCTGTTTACAACCCGATATCTGGTCCTTTGTCTATTTCTGTTGGACCATGTCACTTGAAAGCACCTCTGATTTTGACGACAGGTTGTAATGAAAATCTGCTTGGTTTAGATTTGTTAAAACGACTATATGCGACATTGTACTGTTCTCCGGAAGGAGTACAGCTTACATTGGGTAAAAATATCACTTCTCCGATGTACTTGTCAATGGATGCACTCCCGCCAGAGCTGCGTTCACTCCCTGATTCTCTTTGGGCGACTGGTCCTAATGATGTAGGTCTCTTAGAAATACCACCATATGTAGTGACTTTGAAAGCAAATGTGAAATTTCCAAGAATTCCTCAATACAAAATATCTAGTGAAGGTGAGCGTGCACTTCTATTGATTGTGCAAGATTTGATTAAGAAAGGTGTGGTCGAAGAAACGAGAGGAAATGTCTGCAACAGTCCTGTATTGCCGATTTTGAAACGAACTGATCCTACAAAACCTCCAGTTTATAGGTTTGTCATAGACCTTAGAGAAGTTAATAAGATTGTGGTCCCGCAGTTTCCTGTAGTGCCAGACATTACTGCCTTGTTAACATTGATTCCTGCTACAGCTACTTGGTTCTCAGTCATCGACTTCAAGAATGCCTTTTTCAGCATTCCGATAGCCGAAGAAAGTAGAGATATTTTCGTCTTCTGTCTAGGAGGTCGCAGTTTCAGATTTAAACGCGCTCCACAAGGCTATTGTGAGAGCCCATCCATTTATAGTCAAGCATTAAAAAGCCAGTTAGATTATTTTGTCCTTCCTCCAGGTTCTGCTCTAGTACAGTATGTAGACGATCTTTTAGTGGCTGCCGATGACAAGGAAACTTGCAAAGCAGCTACGATTTCGTTATTGCATCATTTGTCTAATTTGAATCACAAGGTGTCTCCTTCCAAAATGCAATACTGCTGCCAAGAAGTGACCTACCTAGGTCATCTCTTGTCAAAGGAGGGAAGGAAGTTGACCCCAGAGAGAATAAAAGCAATTACACAGATGAGTGTTCCACGCACACAGAGAGAAGTACGTGCCTTTCTAGGTATTACCTCTTACTGTAGGCAGTGGATCCCAAATTTTTCTCTTTTAGCAAAACCATTGGTAGCCTTGACTGGGAAAAATGTTCCGAGTCCAGTGCCATGGTCTGATGAATGTCAAGAGAGTTTTACTGAATTACGAAAAGCCTTGTGTTCAGCTCCTGTATTGGGTACACCTGATTACAGCAAACCATTCACGCTCTATGTTCACGAGAGAGAAGGATGCGCGTTGAGTGTTCTGACACAGAAGTTTGGTGATAAACAACGCCCTTGTGCGTATTTCTCATCAACATTAGATCCGGTAGCCAGAGCGTTGCCTAGTTGTTTGAGAGCTACAGCGGCAGCTGCGGCTTCCATTCGACAATCTGCTGGTTTGGTGATGAACAACATGCTAGTGGTCATGGTTCCTCATGCAGTGGATACGCTCATGAACCGAACGAAGACACAACACCTTACTAGTGCGAGATTATCTGGTTACGAGCTGACATTACTAGCGAGTCATATTCAGATCAAAAGATGTAATGTATTGAATCCAGCAACACTGTTGCCGACTGATCAAGAGTCGAGTGATTCCGAGCCACATGATTGCTGTTTTAAAACGGAGGAAGAGACAAAAGGACGCATTGACTTGAAGGATACTCCGTTATCCGATCCGGATGGTACGCTGTATGTGGACGGATCATGTTTTAAATTGGAGAATGGTGATGTGACTGCTGCTTACGCAGTAACGACTTTGAAGACGATTGTGGAGACTGCAAGAGTGAGTCAGAATTCTGCCCAAGCTGCAGAATTAATAGCTCTAACAAGAGCGTGTATTTTAGCTAAGGGAAAGAGAGTGAATGTCTTTACAGATAGTCAGTACGCATTTGGCGTGGCCCATAGTTTTGGCCGGTTGTGGAGAGAAAGAGGTTTCATTACGTCCCATGGGACTAAGATCCAACATGGCCAGCTAGTTAATGACTTGTTGGAATCTCTAACCTTGCCGACTGAAGTTGCGATTGTGAAGTGCAGTGCTCATAAAGCAATCACGGATGATGTTGGTCGTGGGAATGCTTTTGCTGATGAAATTGCTAAACAGACAGCTAGAGACACGATGAGCAGAATGTATGTTGCTACGTCTGCAAGATGGATTGCTGAGTCTGGAATGTGCGAGGATACTATGGAAAGTGTGAAAGAGATTCAGAAAGAAGCAACTGAGGAAGAGAAACGTGTATGGAGAGAAAGTACGGGCAAGTTGGACTCGAATGGATGTTGGATTGATTTGACGGAACAGCAGCGTTGGATGTTGCCCGATGCGTATGTGCTTGCAGTAGTGACGATGGCGCATGGAGTAGCGCATATAAGTTCTAAAGGGATCTGTAAGATGTTGGCTCCGGTCTGGAGGAATGAGGGAATCAGTAAGTGTGCAGAGAGAGTGGTGAAAAATTGTATGGTGTGCTTGATGCATAATCCTGGCAAGGGAACTCCAACTCCAGCTGGTCATTTCGCTCCTCCTTCCTGCCCCTTTGAAGTGATTCAGTTAGACTTCATTCACATGGAGCGCTGCAATAATTTGAAGTATGTCCTGGTGGTAGTTTGTGCTTTTTCCAGGTGGATCGAAGCATATCCACTAAAGGACAACACTGCCCTATCGACTGCCAAAATTCTTCTCAAAGAATATTTCCCTAGATTTGGAATGCCACGGATTGTATGGTCAGATAACGGAAGTGAGTTTATAGGGAAAGTTATGCAGAGTGTGTGTGCCGGCCTAGGGCTGAAACAGAAATTCCACAGTGCAAACCATCCCCAGTCTGCTGGTTTAGTGGAGGGTTACAATGGCACCCTCAAGCTGAAAATAGCTAAAATACAAGCATCCACAGGTTTAGCCTGGCCAGACGCACTTCCTTTGGCCTTGTTATCAACGAGAGCAACGGTACATTCTAGAATAGGGCTTAGCCCTTACGAAATAGTCTTTGGTCGCCCGGCAAATATCTGGGGTGTGCCAAGGCCTAAAGAATTTTGCTCCATAGAATATCCTATGTTGATAGACTACCTTTACGACTTGACTGCTAAATTGAGTCTTATTCATCAACAGGTTTTCGATGCTTTGCCAAAACCTCCGGAGAGTCCAGGGCATCAGCTGAAACCGGGAGACTTCGTTGTCATCAAGAACTTCGCGAGGACGAAGAACCTTCAGCCGAGATTTGTGGGGCCCTTCCAAATCCTACTTGCAACGAGGACAGCAGTTCGTGTAGCTGGCCGCAAGCACTGGGTACACGCATCCCACGTTAAGCGTGTCCCTTTGCCGCTCCCTTACGACGACTGGGTGAAGAAGGGAATTGGTGCCTCCGAATCTGAAAGCACACCGAAGTTCATCTCTTTCAGCGATGCCGAATTGATTACTGACACTCTAAAACCTGACTCTCCTCCTGAAAAGACTCCTTTGAACACTGAACATTTGTCTCCAGCATCAGAAGAAACTTTGCCATCTGCGAACTTAAACACTGCAACAGCTGCTAGTGATACACTATTTGCCGATCAGACAGTACCAGCGAAACAGAGATATAACTTAAGAAGCCGTAAAATGGACAAATAAAGCAGGCAACTGCATATTGTGATTTTGATATATTGAACTTTTGCCTTCAGCCAGGAAGTTTGCTATTGTTTATTGTTTTTAAAATTGCCTTGCCGTCTGGGTAGCCGTAGGGTCGTGGCTGTGTGCCTAGTTGAATCTGCAGGGGTCTGACACAAGGTCGATCTTTCTGTTGGTTCTGGGAACTCCCAGGGCTGATAGAGGCATTTTCACCTACGTACACATCATCAGTGGTCGCGAGCGGATTGTAGAAGATGGAGCTTCCTGCGCTGCAACGAGAAAACATGATTTATGTTCGCAGAAACAGACTTTACAGAATTCTTCATAGCAAATGCTTTTTGATGCAATGTGCCATTACATTCTTGATTATTTTAGCAACATTGGTGGGTGGAATCGTCTTTAGTATAAATTTGATTTTTGTGCCAGTTACTACAGTACCTCCCCTTGATCCTGCCATTTCTACTGTTTCTTCTATACACTCTTTCCACTCGTTTCCGGAACATGAGCAAGCTCGACGCTCAGAATTCACCAACAACACTTTTGTACAGCTCTTGCACCAACACCAACTGGTAGTTAACACTACAGACTGCTGAGTGTGTGGCTTGATACCCCACACTATGGATAAAGGTATTCCCTATCTGGTTTTGCCTTTCAGCTACAATGGATCATTTCAGGCCCTCCAAACCATCTTTGCTTATGCCCTTGAAACCTATCCTCCACGTCCACCGCGTTCCACTAAATATAACTCTGCCAACAAAGCCTTAGTCCAGGGAATTATTGACATGGTCAAGGACGTCAATAATACTCCATCATACCCTAGAGACGAATTACGAGTGTATTTAAGTTGGAATACTTCAGAGTATCGCCTTAGTTTAGGAGAAAGCAAGCGTAAAAGCTCAACTCCAATCTGGGTCGTACCTCACCGAGGTCAGGTCTGTCTGCAAGGTAATGGGAGAAATCCGAGAGCTCAGCTAGGGAGGAGTGAGTGCGTAGGGACTTATGTGTTTCCGGCTAACTCTTCCCCTGCCTTTCTCACTGCTAGGGGCACCTACTTCATTTGTCGAGACAGAGCTTATACATGGTTGCCTGCCGACTTTTCAGGATCATGTTATATTGCTCGATTGTTGCCTCCGACATACACTGCTTCATCTGATTACCACAGAACCAGAGTAGCGAGAGGTGTCTTCAGCAAAGAGGATACCGCTGGTCAGGAAGCTGGAGACTTCTTCAAAGGCTTCCTTCCGTTCTGGGGGCCTATGGCCAACAGTAGAAACATACGTCAGCTAACACGGGTAGTTGAATCTACTATTACCGAAACTGCTGGTGCCCTTAGCAACTTGACAGCTGAGCTTCAGGCGGATAGACTAATGACGTTGCAGAACCGTATGGTTCTAGACGTTATACTTGCAGATCGAGGTGGGGTATGCAGAATGATCCAATCGAGCTGCTGTGTCTTTATTCCTAATAATGCTCCAACAGGCTATGAGGCAATCTCTAAGCTACACAAGATTTCCGACTCCATACATGTAGACAAGGGAAACTGGTCCTTCATGGAGTGGTTTTGGACTCTGATATCAGCGTGGGGATGGAAGGTTCTGATGGTCATTGGTGTCATCTTAGTATTCCTATTCTCATGTTGTCTGATTATCCAGTGTGGTCCTGCTCTGTGTAGTCTTTGTGCTGCAACTTGTCTCAGGAAGCCACCTGCGTTTGGAGAAAAGACACGAGAAAGGCTGATGATACAACAGCATGTCACTGACCTGATGAGCATAGAATTAGATTCTGACATAGACTGAGTAATTGCCTATGTAAGGGCAAAAGGAGGGTCTGAGGTTCCGTGACGATTTGAACCCGTGTTTTCAACATTGTCGGAAATACATAATATTGGTATCAGCGAACCGCAAATGATCCATTTAGTATATCCTGGTGTTTTCGCTACGCTACGAGCAAGAGCACTCCTTTTATAAACACATTTCTGATCTACCCACGGCATCCATCTTAGATCATGGCCGCCATTTTGTGTTTCTTGCCCTCACATACGCAATAACCTCTGATCACTTCATTTCGATTAAGGACACGTAGCCTTAGCCGGAGATTCACCTCTTTCATGACACGTGCACCTTAAACCAGATCACGCTGTAGCTGCATGACTCGACAAAGGCTGCCTCCTCTGCCCGAGGCCAGTCCTGCCAAACTGGTCTCCGTGTCCATTGTCCTGATCATGATTAGGCGGCCGAAGCCGGTAGCCTTGCCCATTTACAACCCACAAACATCCCTTATCCCACTTTTCTATCTTCCACACCTGGCTCTGTTTCTTTCCTTCTGAATCTTTATTAGGGGGAGGTAACGAACTTTACGATTTGGCGGTCCGGGTCCTGAATGCAATATTGACAGGGAATTGTGACAAACTAGTGGGAACCCCTCTCTTCGTAATGTTTGGCCTCAGATATTATCGACGGTTCCTGTGTAACGCCAAATATTTATTGTTTTAGACACAAAGGTTTTGGGAATGTATTACATGTAAAGAATTTGCCCCCAGCTTAAAATTCAGTATATAAGGAGCAACCCTCTTTGTACAAATCGAACAGGCTCCTAGATTCTGCCCGTGTGTAGTATCTGTGACTTCTGTGTCCCTGCAGTAATAAACCTTTGGTCTTTGACGCCACCATCGAGAAGCCCGTGTTTCTGTTCATTTGTGCACCAAGGCAGGTGGAACTCCGGGGTCTTTGGGTGTTGTTCCCTGACACCTCTGGACGGAACCAAAAAGTCCAGAACTCCAACCTGGCCTCTTCGGCTGTGTCTCCGGGCGCCGTAGCACCCCCTGTCTTTTTGCTGAGCCATGCGGCCAACTGGGCGGCCAATTCAGGAGGCATGTCCTCCTCGTTGGCGGGCGTAATCACAACCGGAATCGGCTGACCCGCGTCTGGGATTGGTACCGGGGCCTCGACTGGTATGGCAGGGCTCACCGGGGGTACCTCGGGGACCGGAACCTCCCCCCCTGCCGCCCTATTCCTGACCCGTTTCCCCCTACCCTCAGGGACGACTCCCGGCAATGCCGGGCCTATTACCTTCTTCGGTTTACCCGGCTGGTTCATCGCAGCCAGCTGCTTCTTCATGCTTGCCATATCACGGCCAAGCGCTGGGACTTGACCAACGTTCTATCTTCGCCATTCTGCTCACCAACATGCGAAGCACCTGGTCAGTCTCGGAACTCTTTCCTGCCTTCTTGCCAGACATCGTTTTCCAATATTCGCTCCGAGTCGATCAACACAGTCCTGGATCCTTAGCCTCGAAGTCGCTGAAAGAGAAACACAAGAATTACAAGTTCTCAAAATTGCTCCTTGTTCCGTCGAGGGCTCACGTGCAACGAGTGCATGCAGCTTCCAAGCACAGGAACAAGAGGATGCTTCTTCGGATTCCCGCTCTCTTTATTCCTCATCGGGAGGGCGTGAACCCTCCGTGGGTACGCCTACTGGGCGTGGCCATCGGTGTAGGTGTCTAGGACAACCCCTCTTGGGCGGGAAAAGGCGCGCCCCGGCTACGCCGCTTCGGGCATACCAGCCGTGACACGCCCCCGCCCAAAACGGTTTCCCGGGAAGATCCGGGCCCCCAACCATACGTTCGGGGGGACCGAGTGGTCGCCCCTTTCCATTCACAGGGGATGGGAAATGGCAACACCAGTTTGATAATATCAGCCTAAAAATGACTAAGAACAATATCATTTTCAGATTTTCCTCTAAAATAGGGGTTAGAAGTATAAAAGATATGATGGCCATCTACAACGTTAGATGTGTTTCATCTGCGTTGTATGGCGCTGGTGTGTGGGGACACCAAAATAGCGTAACACTTCAAAGAGATGAGAATACATTTCTTAGAAAGCTATTATGCGTACCACCCTCAGCATCAGTAGAATTAGTTCAGGAGGAAGTAGGAATTGAATATATCTCTGATCTAGCTGCTCTACACCCTCTGTTATTATGGCGCTCCATCTGGCCTAAAACTGAAACGCAATTCACACAAGAGATTATTCTTGATTGTCTAAGGCTTGATTATTCTTCTCGGATTTTGTGGCTTAAGTACATCCATTACTGGTATAATCTTTTATTTGAATGTAATATTTTTTTTGACCCTGAGATTGTTGTATCCATTCCCAAAAAAGAGATAAAACTAAGGTTTCTAACCTATAAGAAAGAGAGCCGAGAGAGGGTGTCTGGAAAGCTACAAGCTGTGCTCTTTTATCGGGATCTAAAATTAAACACTGGCTTTCAGTCTTACCTTTCTATTGTTACACAAAATTCCCACCGGTTTGTTTTAACGCGCCTAAGGTTGGGAATTGTACATCATTTAGTAGCATTTCCGGAAATGAAATCCAGACCCGACTCTGTATGCCCATTTGACAATATTTCACGACAGAGCTGCTGCCACTTTTTATTGTTCTGCAAATTTTATCATTCTTTTAGGAAACTATATTTAAAACTCATCTTTTAAAAAAATAATGTTCGTTCCACAAAAACAGCTATGAAGTTATCATCTTTTTTAGAAGATTTGGATATTTTTTTTGTTGCATCATATATACTAAAATGTACAGCTGCCAGAAAATCCATAGTCATTTGATGCATTTGTCTATGTTTAATTACTTTTCCTGTCTGTATATTTATAACTAAAACTTATAATTTATTTTTTGTTCCCCCCTGCATTTTAACAATTATTTATAATATTACTTAGTTTCATTTTATTATATACCCTTGATGTAGGAAAAGCCTTTCATAATAGTTGTACCTCATACAGTGAAGGAATTTGTGACCATGCTATGTCATGGTAAGACTTACTTACGCACTTTAAGGTCGTGATAAATTATGTGTCGACCATTTTGCACCTGTCACTTTGGGGTAAATAAGTATATAAATTGTACTTTCAAGGCATTTATTTATTTAAGGCAATTTGCTGGGTATTTATGTCTATCATAATAGGATTGTAATGTAATATGTTCATGATTGTTTTTAGTCTTGTGCTTTTGATGAATTTTTGAATATATTGATAAAATGTACATGTTTTGCGTATATGGTTTGTTTTACAAACCGAATAAAGCTTTTGAACCGAACCAATATGGTTGCTGGTGTATTAGACAGTGCTACCATGTTAAAACTTTTCCCTCTCCGTCTGTAGTCTCACATCCACTGCTTGTACCATTTTCTCTCTGTTTCTACTATCTGTCCCTCTGTGGGCTACATCACGTAAACCATGGAGTGTGTCATGATTTAGGAGAGATAGTTGTAGAAAGCTCAATGTAGTATGTATCTCAGGCCTCTTAATTTTCAAATTGTGTTCATGCTGTGCAATTTAGATCCCGGGCGTATTGTTGAAATGCAAAAGCAACTGTTTCTGTAGCAAGTAGTAATCATTTCAGTGAATTTTCATTTGTACATTCTGAGTCCCACCTTCACTCTTTACACAGCTTGAACACCAGTTCATTGTACTAAACCCAGAAATTCCATCCCTAGAAACAAATTATAAACTCTTTCAACAGTTCTACAGTCCGGAAAACCCTGAAACAACATTCACAGTAAGACCCCCTTTGACTGTAGTAATTATTTTACAAAATTGCAAGGGATAGTGTTACGTGTCTAAGATCACAGTGTGATTCTGTTTTCATTTAAGAGGAAGGTGGCAGATTAATTTGCGTAGTTAGTGTGTTTCAAAAGTATGGGAATATATGTACTTATAAAATTGATAAAGGTAGTTTTTTATTATTTATCAGTGAAAACGATATAATTAAGTGTTTATATTTTTTTGCAAGGACCAGCTACATTATCATATTGGTGCAATGGAGGAGCATCAAGAGAACGTTGCTTTGAATATTGAGATCTCATGCGAATTAATAGAGAATGTCAAAAATTGACCTTTTCCAGAGGAAATTGAAACTGAAAATGAAGATTTCTTTGATGAGAGTTTGGACAGTGTTTTTGTGGAAGTGGTAGAAGATTTTGAATTATTTGAAGATGAAAATTTTGTATCTGATGAAAATGAAATACCGGACTAAGTCATGTTGAAAGTTTTGTTGCAATACGAAATGTCTGATAAATAAATTTATAATTTATAATTAAAAATTATTCGAGTGAGTCTTTTTGTAGCATTGTAATAATTTGGATAGTTGATGTGTTTAATAAAAATGAGAATAGATGTTCTGATGAAGTGTGTTAGGGTTTAGGGTCAGAAATATTATTTCCACTATGACCCCCTACACTGCTTGAAAACCACTGTACTGTTCTTAACCGTGAAATATTATTCTCAACAAATAATTCTATAATGTTGAAACAGCAATGCACTGCCATAAAGTCAGAAACTGCACTCACTACATAAATTTCCTACTCTGTAGAGAGACTGTTGCTATGCCTTAATTTTACTTATAAAGTGAACCAGTGTTCACATTATTTAGTGGTTATAATTTCTATGTAGTATGTTAGTAGTGGTCTATAACATTTTTTTTCTTTCTTCGCAACAGATTGTAATTTTCCTACAGAAAGAAACATCAACATGCCGAACAAGAATGAAAAAAGAAAAAAATATAAACAGACTTGCTTTTTGAAGAAAAAACAATTAGAAGATTTACGTAATCAACAGAGTACGGACAAAAAGAAGAGTGCTCCTGGTAAGACAACCAAAGATTTTATAAAGAAATTAACTCAAAGAAAAAAAAGTGGGCAAAATGTGGAAAAGGAAAAACACTTTTCAGTATCTACAAGGAGAAATCAGAGAAAAAAGAAAAATGTTTCCCAACTATATGGTGATCAAATTGTCTATAGTAATAGACGTACTAACCAGTTTGCGCAAATCAGGAAGCGCATGTTTTATAACAGAGTTGTTTTGAATTTATTTAAACATTTTAAGATTTCTAAAAGAAAAACAGCTTTTTATAAGAAAAAACATATGGAGAGTATTGTTGAACGCGCGTTTGACACAAAAAAGAAGTTGTTTGTTTTAGTAATTAATAGAATAAATACACTCAATAAGGCAATCAATGTCTTAAAAGCTACGAGTAAATGGAAAAGAGAAATAAATAAAAGTAATTTTTGTAATGTTTTTTCTGGAAAATGGAAGCATAGTTCAAGTTGTGAGCCATTTTTTAATGAAGAGAGTTACTTCCAGAGGAATGATTTGTTACATGCAGTTGACACCAGTGGTCGAGCATATGAGGTGAAGGACGGTTGTCCTATTGAAAAAGAGAAAATTTTGCCTAGAAATGCAGAAGAGGTGATAGCTGATGACGTTTTAGGGAGACGTCCTAAGGCTCCAGTGTACACTTGGAATTGTAGTAGTATTTGTAGTGTCCGACAGGATTCAATTTTATTTTTTTTGCAATTTCTTACGTAAGTATGCTAAGAAAAGTCTGAAACAAAAGATCAAAATGTTGCAGAATTAGACCCTTGCAGAGTGAGAGAAAAAACATGTCTGCAAGGGCATTCTCTGGTTTGTCTTTTTAAAAAAGTATGCCCAAGTGTTTTTCACCCTTTCAGGATGTTAGCAGTGCATCATACTGAAGTGAGGAAGTTAGTGAGAAGGTTGTATTATGCAAAAAGTCCAGCACTTAAGCTCAAACAGTTAAATAGTGCTCTTTTGCATGGATCTGAATTAGATGTTAAGAACATCTGTGAAGAAATTGAGGTTAGTTACTTTGGTCCAGAAGAAGACAGTGCAGAAACGGATACAGTAATAGAGGGAAATGTGGTAGAAAATGTACAGAATTTTAATACAGAAAATTTTGAACAGGAAATAACAAAGTTTAAGGTCATTTCAGGTGAAAAGCCGAACTTTTCTTGTGTGTGTTGTCAACACACT
Source organism: Lissotriton vulgaris (assembly GCF_964263255.1). Classification (NCBI taxonomy): domain Eukaryota; kingdom Metazoa; phylum Chordata; class Amphibia; order Caudata; family Salamandridae; genus Lissotriton; species Lissotriton vulgaris. The sequence continues at coordinate 501,868,584 of NC_141687.1, read as the reverse complement.
CATTACAAAAATCAAACCAGGTTATTTGATTTATATTTAAAAAGTGAAGAGGAAAATAATAGAGAGTGGAAAGATTTCCCAACTCATTTGTTGGTAGAAAATTGTTTTGATTTGGGTTCTGATCAACGTATTTGTAAATATTGTTATAATAAATTAAATGAAAATAGAATGCCTGCTAGAGCTGTACATAATAATCTGGAGTTGGTAAATATTCCATCTGAACTGATGGATTTAAATACCTATGAGACTATTCTAATTCAATGTGTGCATCCATTTCAGACTATTGTTCGTATGGAGCCTAAGACAGAGAAATTGAATTCTTCAGATTTAAAGAGAGGATTAAAGCAAAGAGTCGTATATTTGCCTCTTGATTTAAAGAAAAACATTAAGACAATTGGTGTTGAAAATGTGGAAGAGGAACCTCTAGTTATTCTAGTTAATGGCGTGCCTACAAAGAGTAAGAAAATCTGGCAAGATTTAGTGGATGTTAGAAAAATCAAAAAGGCAACGTTGTATTTGGTCAAAAACAATCAATACTATAAAAATGTATACGTAGGAGAAGAGGAAACAACTGATGAAGAGGATAATGACATATTAGCTGGACAAATTGAAAAAGTGGATGCGTCCAGAAGTGAAGAAATTTATGAACAATATAGTGTTCATCCACTGCATTCCAAAGAATCAATGGGGACTGCTATTGAATTATTTCAGATGAAAAAAGCAAAGTCCCATTAGTGTATGGGAAGAAAGCTTGGAAGCTTGTTGTTTTCCTCAGTTATTTCCAACAGGTCAAGGTGCACGATATGATGACCGACCTATGCATATTCCTGCATCTGAATACCGGACATCAAGATTATATGCAGAAGATCCGAGGTTCCGTCAATGTATTCCATATTTGTTTCATCTTCTCTTTGAGAGTGCCTTGTCTGGACTTTCTTATGCAGTGAACCATATACTAAAAAGTGGAGTACATAATAATAATATAATAATAATATTAATCCACATTTGCAAAGTGCACAATCACCCGCAAGGGTCTCTAGGTGCTGGGGGCCGTCTGGAAGATTAAGCAAGCTTTTGCCCAGAGTCACATGGTGCTGGGCTACCCTTCCGCCGAAGCCGGGGATCGAACCGTGATCCCCAGATTCCAGCATCAGTCGACCTGTCAATAAAATCCAACAGAACAACAGTGTTTTGGAATCTCAGCTAATTAATCTCATGGCAGGTCAGCGTGGTGCTAACGAGTATTGGTACCGTCGTCATGGTGATTTGAAATGTATGCTTAGAAACTTAGGAACTCCTACTTGGTTTCTTACTCTAAGATGTGCTGAGTATGCTTGGGAAGATTTACTTGAATTTCTTCGAGAGGCAAATGCAAACATAGAAAATATAGAGTACAAGACACCTGGATAACTGTGCTCTTTGGATCCAGTTAATGTATGCAGGTATTTTAATCATAGAATTGAAGATATGATGTCTTTTATTACAAACAAAAAAAATCCTCCTCTTGGAGAGGTTCTGGATTTCTTCTGGAGAAAAGAGTATCAAGCGAGAGGTGCTCCTCATATTCATATGCTATTATGGATCAAAGATGCTCCCAAATTTGGAACAGACTCAGATGACACTGTAATGTCTTTCATTGAAGAATATGCAACATGTGATGTACCCAAAAGTACAAAAGATAAGGACTTAGGGGGACATAGCAGCTCACCAGGGGTCCCGCATCGCCTCAGAGGGACTTTTCCAGCCAGCCTGCAGCAGCGGCGCTCTCTGCCACCGAGCGCCGCTGCAGAGCAGAGACCGGGGCTCGGGGCAAACAAGGACTTCAACCCCCAGCATCCCTAGCGGCCGGAAGCCGCACACCACGATTTGGCGCCAGGCGGCGCATAAACTCCAGCACCACCCCCCGCGACGCGGGAGCGCCTGGGAGGCACCCGGGAGAAGCCCGGGACAAGGGCGGGACAGTCTACGGCAGTCCACGGCAGGACTAGGCAGGGGCCGGGCCACCCACCGTTCATCTGCCGACAAAATGGGTAAGCGAAAAAATGGAGCTACAGCGGATGACGGGGGGAAGAAGGCTAAAGTGGCAAAACAATCTGACTCCATTATGTCCTATCTTACCTCCGCGGTTGGGGCTTTATCTAAGGAAATTGCAACAGCACAGCAAGAACTGGGCTTATTAGCCGAGTCTCCGACCATAACTGTACAAACCCCGCAAGCCATTCCCTTAGAGCCTGACGTCATCATTCTGAAACCCACTACTGCTACTGCTCCCAGTTTGCCTCAAACTTGCACACCCCAAACTATGTTACCCTCAGTTACTGTGGGCTTATCTGCTAACACAAAACCAACCTCGAAGAAGAGAAAGAAGGGCGAGGGTGACTCAGGAGCTAGAAAAGGGGTGGAAGAGACTTTGAAGGATCACCTTGAGGCTCTCTTTGAAGAACGAATTGAACCCCTTTTAGTGGGTATTGCGAAGGACATAGTTGACACTATGAACACATGCCTGGAAGGATTGTTAAAAAAATGCACCCTGATAGATGAACTAGTAAAAAAACTTGATTGCACGCCTAAGGGTGAAACACAGCACCTAGTACGCCAAAGTAAACAGCAGATAACATCAACATTATTATTGCCTACTACAGACCCCACGGCTGCGCACAATGTAGGGTCAAGAAAACCCTTATTCCAGTCACCCCACATGAGGCTCCCCTATCATTACGGGAGTCTACGCACTTAGAAAGCAAGATTCACTTAAACTTGCCCCCAGCAGTAGTACCTTATGTGGCAGTTTTCATAGGGGTGTCCCCACTAAATAAAGGCGAGGTGGAATCTACTGCTACACTCATAGGAAAGGCAAGAAAATGGTGTGATGATTCTAGTAGTGGCGATTTTAACACATCCTCCAGTATTATTTCTGCTAGAAGGGTGGGGTGGGTGGAGAAGCGAGCCAAAATTCTGAAAGGTGACTGTGTGGTGTTAAATTTCAATAATGCTCATTGCCCGGTTAACCTATTTTGGGATGGATCAGGCATTCATGAGAACGATAGCCTCAGGGCGGTTCCCTTAGGGTTTTTTTTATCCCCCGCAACCCCGTTTTAACCCACACATGAATGTATCACCCAACCTAGAGCCAGTGGGTACGGGGTGGCACACAGTAACCAGGAAAGCGAGGCCATATAGACCTACACACTATAATGAAGGCCTAAGCCTGGATTTGGTAAATCGTTTTAATCCCTTAACTGATCTAAACACAAATGACTGACTACCAGCCCGAATAGCGACACCAATACAAATAAACTCCGAGATGACGGTTCCATCCCCATGTACATTCCTGACTTGGAATGTGGCAGGGACGAGAGCCAAAAAGACAGACCCAACTTGGTTAAATTATGGGGCATATTATCAAGGGGGTTTATCTCCGCTTTTTTGGCTTTAAAAGCCAAGAAATCGGAGATAAAATTATCTCCCTATTACCTAGCTGCCGCTAACACCAGTTAGCGACAGCTAGTAGGAGATAGCGACCATCTTGGGCCCCACTTTGCATATCAGTGATATTTATCACTAATGAGATGCAAAGTGGGCGTGCCAAGATGTTAGAGACTGAAAACAGTCGCTAACATCGCTATCTCCTATTACCAACTTTTGGAGATATTCGCGCTAAGCGGGAATATCTCCAAAAGCTAACACCTGCCCTGAGCAGTTCTTAGCCATGTTATCCAATGGGAGGTGGATAACAAGGCTAAGAGCATTAGCTCGCTAATGCATGAATATCGCTGACTTTTCAGCGATATTCATGCTTTGCGGCGATTTTTACCGCATTTGCGTTAAACCTTGGTAATACCAAGGTTTATTTGCGGTAAAAATCGTCGCAGCGCTGCGGTAAATTTTTGTCTCTAACCAAGCAATAGCGATAATTATCGCTATTGCTTGGTAATATGCCCCTATATCTCTAAACACAAGGTGATAGCTATGCAAGAAACTTGGGACACCTCACCAACTTTTTTTCTAGATGGTTTTCTAAGTTTTACAACTCCAGCAAGCACTAGCAATGCTGGAAGAGCAAAAGGGGGGCTTACTATACTTTTTTCTTTAGATTTAGTAGGGACTTTTAAACAGTTGGTCTCAGGTTCCCCAAACATCTTAGCAATATAATGGACAGTTTCCCCAGGGTGTATTGTACTTGTAATCAATTTTTATAATGCCTGGGGAGGACAAACTGAAACTGACCACGTGGACCATCTGGAGAACTTTATTAATGACTACAGTCAAAATACACGTATTCCTTTTGATACTTTTTTAATGGGTGATTTTAACAGTCATAAATGTAAATTACCATGCCACCCAGGTGATGCAGAGGCCCCAAATGGAGCTGGCATCCCTCACTTCGAACATACCAAAAAAGGGGAGGCACTTGAATTACTGCTTGCTAGCTTTAACATGTATGAACCATACAAAACTGTAATAAATGAGATGGTACCCACTTATAAAGTTTCAATCAACGGGTCAACAATTGATTACATATTCATTTCCGCAGGCCTTATTCCAAAGGTCAGAGAATATAAAACATCTACCTCACCCCATAGTGACCATAACCCTCTGTCGATTGAGATACACTGGAGTGACTTATGGCGTAAACAAGTGGGACAATCCCGGGTTTGCACCATGGCAGTGCCCAGTGACCAGGGCAGACAGCTTAAATGGGGCAAGGTTGTGGAGGAAAAGTTTATGGATACTTTACTGCCCAAAATTGAGGGTCCATTGGAAATCTGTATGGATCAAACTTCCTCAAATCTTCAAATTATTACAGCTTTTAATTCTATTTGTGCACAAACCGCTAGTGACCTCATAATACCTTTATCACAGCACCCGACAAAGCCGTACAAATGGTTTGATACTAAGTGCTCACGGTCCCATAGAGAATTGAAACAGGCCCTTAAGGCCAAGGTCAGAGATAAAGAACTAATTTCATACTTGAGGCGGGCCTACAAAACAAACATTAAGGCAAGGAAAAACGAGATTAAAAATAATGCTTGGAACGATCTCCTTAATATAGATGTCCTAAAAAATAGTAAACAATTTTGGGACATTATTAATCATTCTTTCTTTTCGGGGGATGATAATATGGTTACAGATTGTGTAATTCCTGACGAGAAATGGGTTCAGCATTTTAGCAATATATATGGAGATAACCGAAATGAAACCACAGATTTTACAGAGAAGGACCATTGTTCAGCCGTAGTAGAGTTTACCGAAGAGGAGGTTTATAAAGCCATTATGGAATCTACGAAAAACAAGGCACCAGGCCCCGACGGAGTGCCGGTTGACTTTTTTAGATACTGCCCGACACTCTGGAGCAAAGTGTTGGCCAGAGTGTTCAGAGTAACAAACGAAGGAATCCTCCCTGAAACATGGGCAACATCTATTATTGTACCTATTTTCAAAAAGGGAAACCGGGAGGATCAGGGTGTTACCGCCCAATTTCCCTTATTGACTCTACCTTTAAAATCTTAGGTAGAGTCTTATTGGTCAAACTGAGGGAAAAATTAGAACAGCATGAGGGGCTCTCAAATATCCAATATGGGTTCCGTGAAAATAGAGGGACGCTTGAACAATGTTCCAATCTTCATCTCTTGGTTTCCAAGTACACGGTGGCCGGGGAGGAGTCAGTATATTTGGCTTTTATGGACCTCTCCTCGGCTTTCGACTTGGACTCTCCTTCTTGAGATAGACATAGAAGAACACCTGGTAGCTTTTATTGCTAGGCTACATCGGGACCTTAATGCCAAAATAAGGGTCACTAGGGATGGTAGGTGCTCAGACATTTTTAAACCTGAGAGGGGGGTGCGCCAGGGTTGTATCCTGGCCCCCCTTCTCTTTACCATTTATATAAATGGGCTGGGGAAATACCTAGAAGATGGAATGGCTGATGTACCACGTATAGGAGGAGTACAGATACCAGCCCTCCTATACGCGGACGACGCTGTCTTAATTGCACGAACCGGTATCGGTTTACAGGCCCTTTTGGACCGTTTTGGCTCCTTCATGGAGAACTTAGATTTGAAAATTAATGTAACTAAGTCTCATACCATGATCATAGGACGAAAGGTAAATATGTTGCATACCAAATCCTTTACCTGCAAGGGTGAGATTCTATCTAGGGTACCAGTTTTTCCTTATCCGGGGGTCCTTTTTGACCAAAGAGGGTCCTGGGTTCCGCAGATTAAAGCAAAGAGTCTTAGCCTAGCACGTTCATCATCAGCCTTGCTGGCCTTCACAAAAAGATTAGGAGCAAAACCAATGGAGGCAGTGATCAAGATATATAACAGCAAGCGTGTCCCAATTGCCATGTACGGGTCTGCTATTTGGGGATATGCAAATTTGGAAAAAATACAGAGGGTGGAAAATGGTATTATTAGGAAAATTCTATCTGTTCCAAATTCCACACCCACCTTCTCCATTCATGAAGAAATGGGCTTGCCCTATATTGCTGATAAATTAAATCTAGCCCCACTTCTTTTCTGGTCGAAAATATGGTTGAACTCTGACTTGACCTTAAACCACTCTATTCTTAAGGATGTTATCTCGAGGGAAAATGCCATGAAAATACCCTGGCAGAAATATATCAGATCTACCTTTGTTATGCTGGGGAGGCCGGAGCTCTTTAGTGACCCAATTAACATCAAAAGGGAAGATATTAGATGGATCAAGAAGGCATTCCTGGAGAGGGCTTGTATGACAATAGTGGAGTTGGAACTGAAGAAACCTTCTGTTAGGGCACACATAGTTTTAACGACCACTCCCTCTTTGGAACCGTATTTAAAAATTGTGACCAACCCACTCCATAGACTTTTACTCACAAAATTTAGGCTGAATTTAATTCATTATTCACTAGGACATTTCCCTGTGTGGTCAAAACCTGAAGATGGACCACCCTGTGATTGTGATCAATTCTCAGTTCAAGAAACACTACATTTTATATTTTTCTGTGGTTTTTATACTAGGGAGAGGGTAAAATATCTACTTCCTGTTTTACGGGCAGCTGGCTTCATTCAAATAAGTTCTGCCTTAATCTTTCTCCAAATGTTACCAGATCCCTATACTATGTTTAGTGTTGCCTGTTATTTAACAGCTGCATTTAGATCAAGGAAGAGAAGATTATCTGAGAAAGCCTTATTTTAATTCAAACTTGGTTTTAAATGGAGATTCTAATCAACTGTAATAATTTTTAACTTTTATAACTTTTTGGGATAATGAAGTTAACATGTTGTAACTCAGTAACTTGATCAAATGATGTTTTTAAATTGTATTTGTATGTTGTCCTTTTATGATTTTAACAAAAATCGAATAAAGAGTATTTTGACTGACTGACTGACTAACTTAACAGGAAAAGTCTTACGATTTCAAAGCCATCGTGTTGGCAAATACTGTCGACGAAAGTGCAAATCAAAGGATAAATTCTATACCAAATGTCGTTTTGGATTTCCACAACCAGTAATTTCAAAAGGAAGAGTGAACAATTTTATGTCATCTTTGTGACATACTGTCACAAGAAGATCACCAAAAAATACCTACAATTTAAGAAGAAGTGAAGAGTCAAAATACATAAATGACTATAACCCAGTCATTGTGTCCATGTAGAATGCTAACATGGATATTCAATATGTTGCAGACAATGCTATTGCTGTGGCTCGAAATGTAACGTCTTACATCACCAAATCTCAGAAGACAGAACTAAAGGAAATGTGGGAAGAAATTTCTCATGAAAAGAGCCTAAGTAAGAAATTGTATAGCTACAGTTTGAAGATGTTGTCTCATCGCGAAATTGGAGCATTTGAATGTTCTGATCGATTATAATCTGCAAGTCTATATGCAAAATCTAGAACAATCATTTGGGTGAGTTTAGGTCTTGCAAGAACACGAAACCGAGTTTTGAAACCTGTTCAAGAAATTTATTATTTAGCAGAGAAAGAACCAAACAGTACAGACATTCTGAAGACAAAGATGTTGGATACATACTATCCAAAAAGAAGTAATCAGCTTGAAAACGTTTGTCTGTATGAAGTACTGCAAAGCTACACTTTTATAAGGAATATTACAGAAGATATCGATAAAGATGTATATGCTGTGATTGGATATGAAGGATGTCTGGTGAAACAAAGAAAAAGACATTTGATTAATCACGAAAACTGAGTTTCGAAACTCCTGACAAAAGGGAATTTTACTATTTAGCTCTTTTGCAACTCTTTAAGCCATGGCGTACAGAAGAGGAACTACTTGGAGACTTTGACAGTTATGAAGATTCCTTCAATGCATCTAAAAATAGTATAGAATGTCCTGTTTTTAGTAATTATCTGTAAAATGTTGAACGACGAAATACAGCAAGAAGCAACAATTGCAGCGGAGATTGCTAGAGACAGTTCTCAAGACAGTCAAAGTTCTGCTTCGTTGAGTCAAGATCCAATAGGACAACCAGTTATCCAAAATTAAGCAGCCACTGACATGGATGGGGTGGAAAGAGCAATGGAACAAGCTCAAGAGGATGTAATAAACTTAGAAGAATTGGAAAAACAACTACATCTTGAGCAAAAACAAATATATGATGAAGTGACAGAGCAGATTGAGCATGGTTTACGTCATGAGAAAAAAGAATGCTCCTGTATGTCATTTCAACCTGTTCGACTGTACGTGAGTGGAGAAGCCGGAACTGGTAAAAGTTTTCTAATTAAAGGAATTGCAACATATCTACAGCAAAGAACTGAGTCGTCACTCTCCTGTGTTCTCACTGCTCCAACTGGGTTGGCAGCACACAACATTAAAGGGATTACTTTACATCGTTTATTGATGCTGCCAGTAGAACATGAAAATACATTAGAATACCACAAGCTATCTGGAGGAGCTTGTTGTGAAGTTTCTAGAGTCCTTAAAAAAATGAAACTTCTCAATATTGATTAGGTAAGCATGGTATCAAATTTAATGCTTGCCTTTGTGCATTTAAGAATGCAACAGATTCTTAAAACAGAGTATGATGTGTTATTTGGAGGCAAACACGCCATCGTTTTTGGAGATCTACTGCAGCTAACTCCTGTGAAAGGACAACCTGTGTTTAAAACTGTTACACATGAAGACACCAGAAAGTGCCTGGTAAGTATTGGAAATGTTAATATATGGTTGCATTTCAAATATACAGAACTCATTCAAAATATGCGACAGGCAAAGGATGCTGATTATGGAAATATTCTTAAGAGATATAAGAATTCGAAAACTAAGTGAACATGCCAAAGAAACTTTCCAAAAAGGGGGTGGTGATGAACAGAGTGTCTGAGTTAAACAGACCACTCTTACCCAGTCCAAAGATCAGGGCTTGATCCATCACCGTTATTTATCTCACTGCCCCATCCCAGCTCAGAACCTGGCTATATGCAAATCAGTCTGTCCCTGGCCCAGTGCATCATGGGAACAGGGCAGACTAAACTACCAAGCCAATTCTTCACCAGAAAGGAGACAAGCTACCGGGGACCGGTTTCTGGCATTTCAGCCTTCTTCGGCCCGGCTTGCTTGAATCCTGATGGAGCAGTGAGAAAGGGACTCATGTCTGAGTATACCCTGCCACACCTATAGTGGCCAAAAACGATTTACAAAAAGGGGGTGGTGATGAACAGAGTGTCTGAGTTAAACAGACCACTCTTACCCAGTCCAAAGATCAGGGCTTGATCCATCACCGTTATTTATCTCACTGCCCCATCCCAGCTCAGAACCTGGCTATATGCAAATCAGTCTGTCCCTGGCCCAGTGCATCATGGGAACAGGGCAGACTAAACTACCAAGCCAATTCTTCACCAGAAAGGAGACAAGCTACCGGGGACCGGTTTCTGGCATTTCAGCCTTCTTCGGCCCGGCTTGCTTGAATCCTGATGGAGCAGTGAGAAAGGGACTCATGTCTGAGTATACCCTGCCACACCTATAGTGGCCAAAAACGATTTACAAAAAGGGGGTGGTGATGAACAGAGTGTCTGAGTTAAACAGACCACTCTTACCCAGTCCAAAGATCAGGGCTTGATCCATCACCGTTATTTATCTCACTGCCCCATCCCAGCTCAGAACCTGGCTATATGCAAATCAGTCTGTCCCTGGCCCAGTGCATCATGGGAACAGGGCAGACTAAACTACCAAGCCAATTCTTCACCAGAAAGGAGACAAGCTACCGGGGACCGGTTTCTGGCATTTCAGCCTTCTTCGGCCCGGCTTGCTTGAATCCTGATGGAGCAGTGAGAAAGGGACTCATGTCTGAGTATACCCTGCCACACCTATAGTGGCCAAAAACGATTTACAAAAAGGGGGTGGTGATGAACAGAGTGTCTGAGTTAAACAGACCACTCTTACCCAGTCCAAAGATCAGGGCTTGATCCATCACCGTTATTTGTCTCACTGCCCCATCCCAGCTCAGAACCTGGCTATATGCAAATCAGTCTGTCCCTGGCCCAGTGCATCATGGGAACAGGGCAGACTAAACTACCAAGCCAATTCTTCACCAGAAAGGAGACAAGCTACCGGGGACCGGTTTCTGGCATTTCAGCCTTCTTCGGCCCGGCTTGCTTGAATCCTGATGGAGCAGTGAGAAAGGGACTCCCGGGAGCTTGTTTCCTTCCCAGTGTAAGAATTGGCTTTTGTAGTTTGGTTTGCCCTGTTCCCATCATGCACTGGGACAGGAACAGACTAATTTGTATACAGCCAGGTTCTGAAACTGGGATGGTGCAGTGAGCTAAAAAACGGTGTTGGATCTAGCCCTGATCTCTTGACTGGGTGAGAGCTTTCTGCTTAATTCAGAGACTCTGTCCCTCACCACCCCTTGTTGTAAATATTTTTGTCCACCCTAAGCGTGGAAGGGTATTCTCAGATGTGAGACCCTTGCTCATTGCACCATCAGGATTCAAGCAAACCGGGCCGAAGACGGCTGCAATGCCAGAAACCTACCCGGGAGCTTGTTTCCTCCCCAGTGTAAGAATTGGCTTTTGTAGTTTGGTTTGCCCTGTTCCCATCATGCACTGGGACAGGAACAGACTAATTTGTATACAGCCAGGTTCTGAAACTGGGATGGTGCAGTGAGCTAAAAAACGGTGTTGGATCTAGCCCTGATCTCTTGACTGGGTGAGAGCTTTCTGCTTAATTCAGAGACTCTGTCCCTCACCACCCCTTGTTGTAAATAAAGAAACTTTCCAGGCACGATTACTTTCAAATTTGTTTCCAAATGAAAAAGTTGTGGCAGAGAATATATATAGTAATGTAGCAGAAGATAAGTCAGTTATATGCTTGATGCCAACTCTAAAAGAATGTTCAATCTTCAATGAAAAAATGTTAACGTTAGAAAATCAAGAAATTAAGAAACTGGAAGCTAAAGATAGAATAGAGCATGAAGGAAGTACTATTATTTTGTCAGAAAGGTTGAAGTTAAAATTGGATTCTTTTGAGAAATCAATATCTAAAACTGCTGGTTTAGAAAAGAATCTGTATGTATGTTTAAATTGTCAGATTATTTTACGAAGAAATTTACATGTGGAAAGAGGTTTGGTGAATGGAGCACTGGGTAATGTTGTTGGTTTTGTGAATTACCCAAATAGAGATGAGATTGAATTTTTAAAAACCTAATTTGATGGAATTGAAGAGGTACAACAATGCAGTCATTGTTCAAATCGATTTTTGCTTGTGAATGATTTATATGTCCGACGAAAACAGTTTCCTGTTTGTTTGGCATATGCGGTGACTATTCATAAATCTCAAGATTTAAGTGTGGATAGTGCTTTGGTAAATATTGGAAGTACTGTGTTCAAAGAGGGTATGGCCTATGTTGCTTTATCTCGAGTTAGAACTTTATCTGGATTGTATCTGATTGATTTTGATGAGACAAAGATTAGTGCAGATTTAAATTGTGTGAAGGAGTATAACAGGTTAAGAAGAGAATATGCTCCAAGTTTACCTCAAAATCCCTTAATTGAAAAGCGTGTGGTAGGTCGAAAAAGAAGATATGAGAAAAAATGTAGTGAAGTGGTAGAGAAAAGAAAAAAGTAGATGAACCTGTGATTGGAAGCAAATGGAAAGGGGCGACCACTCGGTCCCCCCGAACGTATGGTTGGGTGCCCCGATCCTCCCGGGAAACCATTTTGGGCGGGGGGCGTGTCTCGGCTGGTATGCCCGAAGCGGCGTAGCCGGGGCGTGCCTTTTCCCGCCCAGGAGGGGTTGTCTTAGACACCTACACCGATGACCACGCCCAGTAGGCGTACCGGAGGAGGGTACACGCCCTCCCGCAGAAGAATAAATAGAGCGGGAATCCGAAGAAGCGTCCTCTTGTTCCTGTGCTCTGAAGGCTGCACCCACTCGTTACTCGTGAGCCCTCGACGGAACAAGCAGCAATTTTGAGAACTTATAATTCTTGTGTTTCTCTTTCAGTTATTCGAAGTCAAAAAGTCCAGGACCTCGTTGATCGTCTAAGAGCAGATACTCGAAACCATGGCTGGCAAGAAAGCAGAAAAGGGTTCCGAGACGGATAAGGTGCTACGCCTGTTGTCGAACTGGATGGCTTGCATGGACCGGAAACTCGGGCAAGTCCAATCGATCGGTCGAGGTTTGGCGGAGGTCAAAAAACAACTGGCTGCACTGAGCAATCCTGGTAACCCTAAGAAGGTAATAGGCCCGGCCTTGCCGGGAATCGTCCCCGAGGTTAGAGGGAAGCGGGTCAAGAAGAGGGCGGTTTCAGGGGAGGTTCCGGTCCCAGAGGTACCCCCGGCCGCCCCTGTCACACCGGCAGACAACCCGGTACCAATCCCAGACGCGGGTCAACCGATCCCGGTAGTGATTACCCCCGCTAAGGATGAGGAAATGCCTCCTGAATTGGCCACCCAGTTGGCTGCATGGCTCAATAAAAAGGCAGGTGGTGCCGAGGCACCTGGAGACACGGCCGAAGAGGCCAAGCTACTAATCCAGCAATTGCGGCAGTCGAGAGATGCCGCAAAGGCGAATCTTCCTCTTGTTTCCCCACAGGTGGCACCGGTAGGACCCGCAGTTGGTCTCGAGAAAACGGCGGGAACAACGACCGAACCGGGTAAGCTCGCTTTGCCAATGGCAGGGGAGGGCTCATTACCCTCAAGGCGGGAGAGGGTGGCACAGCACATCCCTATGGCCACAAAAGAGTTAATATGGGGAGACAAATATGTCAATATGTTTTCATTATTAACTGACCATCGCGAGATGGAATATGCTAAAACCCAAAAAGATTTGTGGCACCGAGCGTGTGGCGTGCCAAGATGGCGGAATTCAGGGTGGATGAAACGGTAACGAATTGGGTGAAGGCCTTTGCAATATTTACTGCAGTTATGGGGGAACGTAAACCCGAGGTGTTAACTGAACTGTCTTGCTATCAAACTCGTATTATGGATTTTTATGCAATGTATGAGGGAGAGGAATGGAAATGTTATGACATGAAATTCCGAAAAGCGAAAGAATATGATGCCTCTCTGACATGGGACTGCCTCGACTCGGTCTCATGGCATAAGCAGCTCCTGCCAGGGGCGGCAGGTACATCCTCGCAAGGCGGGAGTGGGTCGGGGGTCTTCCGCCAAAAGCCCGCGGTGCCCTTTCGAGCAGGCGCCGGTGGCGATCACCAGCCGAAAACCGGCGGGAATGGCGGCAAGCGGGGGATCTGTTGGGGCTTCAATCGAGGCAACTGTAACAGACCGCAAGGAACATGTAGGTTCAAGCATGTGTGTGCGGGCTGTGGGAATTCCTGACACCCGGAGAGTTCTGTAGATCAAAAAATAACGGGACGGGAGGAAGGGGAGGGTCCAAGCAGGAGTAAGGTAGACCGTTGTGACCAATTGCCTACACCCGTTGATCTCATGGCTATGACTCCTTGGTTGAACAAATACCCTGATCATGTCTCCGCTGGGGTGTTGAGGAAGGGATTCTTGCACGGCTTCCACATCCCGGCGGGGGATTTTCGAGGGGACTCCTTTTGTAAAAACCAGTTATCGGCGCAACATAACCCAAGTGTGGTAGAGAGAAAAATTGCGAAAGAAGTCAGCTTAGGGTGAGTGGCAGGGCCTGTTCATCGCCCACCGGTGGCGGATTTCATCTGTTCCCCGTTAGGGGTTGTCCCGAAGAAAGTCCCAGGGGAGTTTAGGCTTATTCATAACCTGTCTGCTCCAAGGGGTTCCTCGGTGAACGGGGCCATTGACCCAGAAGTCTGTTCGGTGCGGTACACATCGTTCGATGAGGCAGTGGCCATGCTGAATCGCCTGGGCCCCGGGGCGCTGATGGCGAAATCAGATATCGAGTCGGCGTTCCGGTTGCTCCCGGTACACCCGCAGGATCAGCGTTTGCTAGGTTTTGCATTCCAAGGGAGTTATTACATGGATAAATGCATGACTATGGGTTGCTCCATTTCTTGTGCCCATTTTAAAATGTTCAGTTGTTTTTTAGAGTGGGCATTCACCGAGGCCACAGGGCATAGGCATGTTATGCATTATCTCGATGACTTCCTGTTTTTGGGAGCAGCCGGCGATACGAAATGTGCGCAGGCGCTGCACGACTTCTGCATCCTCATGAGGGAGTTTGGAGTCCCATTGGCACCAGGTAAGACGGTTGGCCCATCTACTTCACTGGAGATTCTGGGAATTGAGCTCGATTCTGTGGAGGGATGTTTCCGTTTGCCGATGGGAAAGGTGGCCAAGTTTAGGGCTTCCTTGAAGCTATGCCTTGGTAAGGAGAAAGTGACCCTGCACCAGTTGCAACAAACAGTGGGTCAGCTTAACTTTGCCTTGAGAGTGATACCAATGGCCCGCCCTTACTCACGCTCTATTGCACAAGCTATGGTTGGTCTCAAAGAAAGACACCACCGTACGAGACTGTCTGCAGAGGTTCGCCAGGATATGCGCATTTGGTTGGCATTTCTGGCGGACTTCAACGGTCGAGTAGTGTGGAACAAGCCGCCAACGTCTTCAGATGAGCTAGGTCTGTGGACTGACTCGGCGGGGAGCGTGGGATTTGGCGCCATTTTTGGTAATCGATGGTCGTCGCAAACATGGCCGGCGTGTTGGCACTCCAGCGGTCTCACAAGTAACATTGGGTTCCTGGAGCTATTCCCCATTTTTGTTGCTCTGATGGCATGGCCAGAAGATTTCAGAGACCGCTCAGTGGTGTTTTGGTCTGATAATATGACTGTTGTTGAATGCATTAACCAACAGGCAGCACGCTGCAAATGGATCTTGAGATTGTTGAAAGAAGTTGTGCTGCTTTGCATTATACTGAATGTACAGTTCAGGGAGAAACATGTGCCGGGTGTACTGAATCATGCGGCTGATGCACTCTCTCGTTCACATATGCAGGCATTCAGGGGTTATCTACCTACAGCGGATCTAGTGGCGGCACCATTCCCCGAAGCACTTTGGCTAATCAGTGCCCCGGATTACAAGACCTCGTAGCAGCAAGCTTAGCCCCCAGGACGAGGAAGGCATACGAAGGAGCGTTTCGTTCCTATTGCACATTTTTGGGTCCGACAGGGAATCAGAACTGGGGTCAGGAGGAATCCTTTCTGGGGTTCCTGGTAGCACTGCACAGAGAAGGCCGATCAGCGGCAACGGCCAATAGGCATAGGGCGGCCATTTCATTCATGGCGCAGATGCATGGCATAAAAGACCCAACGGGTTCCTTTTTGGTGAAAAAAGCCCTTCGCGGCTGGCAGCGCCTCGAGGGTCGCAAGCAAGATGAAAGGCGCCCGATTGGCTTAGATAGGTTGTCCCTACTCATAGCGAAACTAGACGAGACATACTCCTCCCAATTCGAAGCAGTTCTGTTCCGGGCAGCTTTCGCATTAGCGTTCCATGGGGCTATGCGGGTGAGCGAACTGGTCGCAAGGAATAAGAAAGACGTTGAGGGAGGTTTGTGCAGGGATCACGTCCAAATTAGGGGTGATTCGATGGTGGTCATGATAGCCAGGTCCAAGAACGACCAAGGGGCTATGGGAAATAGTGTTGTTGTGCAGCGCGCGCGAGGATCCCCCACGTGCCCGATAATGTGTATAGAGGAATACTTGGCACTAAGGGCGGCTACATGGTGGGGAGTTTGCTGAGGCATAAGGATGGCACCTCACTGACGAGGTTTCAGTTCCAGAGGGTACTAGCACTGACAATCGCTGCTGCAGGCATGGACCCCTGCGATTTTGGGACCCACTCCTTCAGGATAGGGGCTGCTACTGAGGCTACAGCCAGGGGTCAGAGTGCGGATGAAGTGAAACAGTTGGGACGATGGTCCTCAAAGTGCTTCAAAAGGTATGTGCGATTGCACATGTTGTGAAGATCAATTGACATGCACTCACGCTTCTTGTCTTTTGTTTTAATTACAGTTTCGCGAGCCTGTCACGCGGGGCGGAATTTGCAGTCGACCCAGTACCAGGAGACCAGCGGTCATGGATCACCGTCTAGAGAGAGAGTGGTATGGGTCCTGGGCCACTCATACGTGAGGCGCGCCGGGGACGTATTCAAAGCAGGTGACGCGACTCACGCAGCTGGCGAATACGGGTACAGAGTGGCCTTCCATGGGAAGGACGGGCTCTGTTTTGACCAATTCGAGTCATTTGTTGAGGGTCTCTTAGGGCGGCAAAGGTCACCGCCATCTGTAGTCATAGTACACCTGGGGGGCAATGACTTGGTGACACTGGGTAGACGAGTGTTGTTTGAACAAGTTTTGTCTGCTGTTAGCTGGTTGGCGAAAAGAATCCCGGGGTGCACGATTGCCTGGTCCCACATGATTCCCAGGAAGGTATGGCGGGGGGGCCTTTCGGTGTCAGCACTGAACCATTCGGTGAAGAGGGTTAACAATAAAATTGGTAGATTGTTTCGCTCTTCGCAGTTGCATAGCATTCCTCATGGGTGTATTCGGGGTGATCACATGTATCTGAATGATGGGGTTCACCTGTCCCGGGAGGGGAATGATTTACTCATAGGAGACTTCATAGCATGGCTAAGGGGTTTGAGGAAGCATGACCTTTAGGAGGAGTAGGGGGGGGCCGGATAGTCGGTCAACTATCCGGCCTGTGGCGGTAAGGTCATGATCGGTGAGCAGTAATTTCAAGGTCCCTAGAGGGGGGCGCCACCCACAATGGATGGGAGCGCCCGGGGGGAGGCGGCCATTGGCCCCTCCCACGGGGAGGCGGCACCCTCTAAGGATGGGTCGCCTAAGGGGAGACGGCCATAGGCCCCTCCCAGGGGAGGAGGCGGCTATATGCCCCTCCTACTAATTTCCCGGGGGCCGGATATCCGCGACGGCGGATAGAGAGTGTGGGGATGGGGGGGAGTCCACGCTGTCCTTCCTACAGATACCTCACACGGGAACTCGGACGACCTTTAAGATGGCGTCGAGTGGAAAGGGGGCCCCCACCACGACAAGGGAAGTTACAGTTGGCAATGAGGGTAGAGTCCTCTGCGTATGCGCCACTCACACCGTGAGGGCGAGAGTTTTGCTAGTAGGGATCTGACACCGGTTAAGACCTTGCCGTTGGCCCTTAATGCTAGGATGTACAATTTTAATTTAGAATGTATGCATTTGCAGGATGTTAGACCCGGCTAGGAAACCTTTGTATTAGAGATCTGTTACGGTTAGCCAAAGAACATGTCTTCATCGAAATGTAATAAATGTAAAATTGTACATGATTATGAAACTTTTATTTAATGTTTTAAATTTTGTTTCATATTTTAATAAATACGGCCGGGAGGGTGACTCCCTCCCTCCTTCCAAAAGTTCAAGACTGCGTCCGACTTCCCATCCTTGGGGATTGTGTTGGGAGGGGGTGACGGACATCCCGGCCATAAAGAAAAAAGATAGTACTAAAGAGGTTGTTGGATTTCAGTTTGAAAACAGTTCTGGTGTCAACTGCTATGCAAATGTAGTGGTTAATGTTGTTCTTTTTTCTTGAAACTTTACAGCAACAGATTGTTGAAAATCGGGACCAAACATTTTGTTGTTTATTGAATTCTGTGTTTGAGAAATGTAGCTGTGATAATACTAAAATACAAAATATTTCTGATATTCAAAATGTTTTAGACATATGTGCTGGACTAAATCAATTTTCTCAGAATATTCAACAAGATTGTCAGGAATTTAATATGTATATGCTTGCTGTTTTACAAGATGAAGGTGTAGATATTGATAGTCTTTTTGGCCTTTCTTATAAATGGCAACATGACTGCGACAATTGTATGTTTTCAAGTAGTACTGACATACACACTGAAAGATTTATATATTTAACGTCACCAGACTGTAAAGCAGTGTCTTTCTTTCAATAATCTAGTTAGAAAAGCAAATCAAAACATGGTCTGTTCTCAATGTAACTCAGAAATGTTATCAACATTATTTATCCGAAGATACGGACAGTATGTAATTTTAAAGCTCCAACGATGCAGACCTGATGGAACAAAATTGACAACTACAATTAAAAATGTTGTGGCTTCTCTACTATCAATTTCTGGAAGAACTTTTGTAACCGTAGCAATTATCTTCCATGATGGTCCTTCTACAACATCAGGACATTACACAGCTTATTTAAAATCTCCAAAAGGCTGGACACACTGTAATGATACTCAGTTGACTTTTAAAAAACGTTTGCATCTTGACTTACCAAATTCTTACCTGGTGTTTTGCAACCCAAATTTTAGGAACATTAATTGGCCTAGGAAGATTACTGCTGTTAAGAAAGGATACTCTGTTGTTCAGAATTACTTTGTGAATGAGGGTGACCAAATTATTTAAAAAAAACTTGTAATTGACATAGTGATAGCATCAGGTAGAGTTTTAACTAATGTTAAATGGTAGAGAACACGTTGGAACTTTTGATTCTAAAGGTCGGGAAAAGAAAGGTTAAGAGTACAATTAAGTAATTTGCAAACTAAGGACTTTACACATACTATTTGGCCATGAGGAATAGTATCTCAGAACAAAATGACTACTTCGGGTAAATGTTGTTAGAACCTGCTTGTATGGAAGTTTATTTAGAAGGTATAAAAAATTAAGTGATATTGTTTTATTACCTTGTGATTGTTGGAGATGTAGCATACTTAAACAAGAAATTGCGAAATAGGAAAAAACATTTAAGATATGTTTTTTTCGAATATTTACATAATGTATTCAAATGTTGTATGGGTTGTTTTAAACACAATCTTTTCGATTGTGTTTTTTTTTTGCCCGCTGTCATATGATGAGTAGTATTGCACTCACTGTTTTAAGTGAAATTCAATACATTCTGAGAACAGCAAAATAAAATAATTAAAATATTGTACAAATTATTTTGTATTTTGTATTGCAAAATATACATTATAACTGAATTGTTTCTTCTCTTCCACAGATTTTCTATTTATAAGGTAAGTACAACAAACAAAAAAAATACTTTTTTAAGAATCTCTTACTTATCTTTCTCTCTTTCCTCACCCTTCTATCACTTCTGTCACTGCCTTCACTCAATCTAAGTCATATACTCCCATTTCATATTTTCTTCTCTGTTCATCATTGTCATTCCCTTTCTCCTGCTCCTATTTCCTAAGTTTCACTTTTTTCTTTCACTCACTCCATCTGTCAATCCCTTTCCATCATTCCCCTTTCGTCATTGTCTTTTGCTAATTTTCATACCTTGAGTCTCTCACTTTTTTCACTCCATTTCTCTCTTCCTCTCTTTCTTTTTCTCACTCAGTCTAACCACTTCATTTCCTTTCAGTCACACACTCTACCTCTCTTTGTCTCTCACTTACTCTCTTTCTATCTCTCTCTGTCATCCTTCTTCTCTTTCCCTTTCTATTTTTTTCACTCATACTTTCTTTTGTATTATGAAATATATATTATAACTAAATGTTTTCTTTTCTTCCATAGATAGTATATTTTTTAAAGAAAATATATCATAAAGTTGCCATTATTTATAAGGTATGTTTCACAAACAAAAAATATTTTTTCGTCAGTCTCTTACTTTTCTTTCTGTCTTTCACATTCTTTAATATCACTTTTTCTAACCTTACTTTACTGATCTTAGTCATCTTTTCTTGTTTTCATTACTGCCCTTCATTCACCTCTACTCTCCAAAAGTACTCTTCCTTCACCATTGTCTGTTTGTTACTTATCTTTCTTTTTTCCTTAATCACTTCCTTGTGTTACTGTATCGCTCAATCTCTTCTCATTCCCCCCTTACTTTCTTTGTATTACATCATCCCTCAGTGACCTTCAGGCACTCCACTTCTTTTATTCCTTTTCTCCCTTATTTCTTCTTCCTCATTCCCTTCTGCTAACTCCCTTTCATTTACTCTCTCACTCATCTTTTGAAAATGTTTTCTCTCCCTCTCTTGTTGTGTCTCACTCAGTCTAACCTCTCTTCCTGTCTGTATCTCACCCCTTTTCTCTTTTCCACTCTCTTTCCCTCACTCTCCCTCACACTCTTTCATTCATTTAAATCCTCAGGGGCAGATTTAGAAGCCTCTTGAAGCCTCTTTTACACCGCCGCTGCGTCACTTTTCTTACGCAGTGGCAGCGCCAAAGAAGTGCCATAGTGCAGGGTATTTAAAATGTGACGCATCAGGGAGATGCGTCACGTTGTAAAACCCTGCACCACATTAAACCAGTGTCAGGTTTCATGTGGGTGTTTCCACGCAGGGGTGGGCGTTCTGTTGCAGGAACACCCTTGAAAAGTAATTCAGTGAAATCTACAAGATTTCACTGAGTCACTTTGCCAACGCTGATGCATCAAAAACTTGCACTGGTTGAAGCTATACAAGTTTGGGTCGACCGCCCATGTTTCTTGGAGGCATATCATTTGAAAGGTTTTAATATAATTCTGCCATTCCTGGGATTCAAATTTAGCTGCTAGTCCAGCAATGTTCCAGGATATATTTTGAAGATTTCTGTGATTGCCCCCCCCTCAGTTGTTCTGTAGGATCCCTTGCTAGATGCTCTTCCTGTACTACTTCTGGAGTTGTTATATTGGTACGGGGTTCTGAGATGTTGTCACTATCCTGTCTATTTTGATCTGGGGTTACCTTTTGATCTAGTTGTTCTATTGTTTTATTTCCCCCTTTTTTGGTTTTTAAATTCTTTTTGCTAACTTCCCTACCATCACTGTGCCCCATGGAGCTTGGAATTCCGATTCCTGTTACAATAGTCCCTTCCTCCTCTGATCTTATAAGGGTATCTAACGCAATAGATTTCTCTAGTTCAAGTCAGTTGACCTCTTCAAGAGCACTGAACCTGTTCCAGTGCACGTGTTGAGCTAAGAAGGGGTCATAGGTTGAATTGGTTTGATATGGGTTTTGCCCTTGGGCTGGTCTATACTGAGGTTCCATCTGTGGGACCCTATTCATGGGAATTCTATTTCTCTGCACCGATCTTTGGGGTGTGTATGGATAAAAGTATGACAGATGTAAGGGGTGGATTTGTGTGTGAGATCTGCTAGGGGGTGCATTGCATATATAATTTACTGCTGCAATGTCTCTAAAGTTGACTATTATTATATCCCCTGCTATTGTTTTTATTCCTCTCCCAATCCACTCCCCCCTCCTTACTGTAAGAATTTCCCCACAGATGTTAGGGGGTAGGGGTCTATTTATCTGCAACCACTGCACACATTTGTTTTTTAATTCCACATGCGTTTCCCTTTTACCCTCTTTTAGTGGTGGGACGACCACAAAGGGCAGAGCTTCGGGTGACAGATTGATTGTCCTAAATCGCTTCGATGTTGTTTTATTTACTCGAGCATACGTTGACAGGGTGGGGTTTGCCGTGGAATTGTCTTTCGGGGGTTGGTCTATCTTTCCGTTTAATACTTAAGCATTTCCTTGGCATTGTTGTTTTGTTTGGCCCTGTGTTGTCTCATTGGTGCTACAGAGGTTTGGAGGTATTGGGGCTTTTTGCGCAGCCTTAGTGTTCATTTGTTTAGCGCTCTTTGCTTTATTTGATGCCAATTCATTTGTTGATGTTACCTTGTCTTTTATTATTTTTTTGGACGACCCCCATCATGTCCCACTTTTGATGAAGCATTGTCCTGTGCCAATTGTCTTGTTTGGCCTACTCCCTTGTTGTTTATTAGAGAGGTTAGTCTATCGATTTTTGGACATAAGGGGTTTGATCAATGCAGTGATTGTGTCTTCTAGATCAGCTTTTAGGTCAGCTACCATATTGTCGATCCAGCAAGGAATTCCTGGTGTAGAGGGAGTTATTGGTGCCACTAAATTATGATTCACAGTTTTATTGTGGCCTTTTTTTACCTATTTTAAACATTCTCTGGGCCTTTTCCCCTCCATATTATTCGATTTAGCCTTTGTTGTATCACATGTAGAGCTTACATTAATATGAGTATTCACTGTCTCCTTAGTGTTCTCAATAGGGGCCTGAGCGCACGGGAGATCCGCAAAGGAAGAAGTGACCCCAAGACTAGTATCTTGATCATCTGTGACGTCTAGGGTGACTACAGAGAGATCAGTAGCCACTGTGTGTCTTGAATAATAGTCATTGGTGGTAAGGACATCCTTCTCTCTGTATTTGCTATTGCATTAGTTACGACCCCTATAGTCTGCTGTAACATTTTGTCAATGGGGGTAAGTGTAGGTACTGGTTGTGGGATGTCCGCTTTTTGTTTAGTACTCGATCTTAGAACAGGCATCCTGGTGCTTTTAGATAACTTCCTCATCGTTAGGCACCTAACAGCAGTAGGTAGATAAAATCAACAGCAGTTTTGACGGGCAAAATACAATAATACCGTGTATGTAGCAGTATGGAGACTTCAGGGGGTGCCCCATCCCAGCCTCTTCTGGCCGATGAGGGCCATAGCCCTTTGCCCGGGCTTTGCCCGGCTCGTCCCACGACGCGGGGGAAGTGCCGGTGATTTTAGCGCCTCCTTGCGTGTCAACCGCCGTGTGTGGGCGGGGCCGCCGGGAACTCTGGGGGATGTAGTCCCCACGCTCGGTGGCCGCGAGGTGTAGGCGGCGGCGGGGGGGACCAAGTGCCTGGATGAAAAAGCGCTCGTGAGCGCGTTGCCCAGCAGCAGGTTCTCAGCAAGTTCACCTAGGTCAGGTTAGATTTTTGGTAATCCCTCGTATGACTCAACCGCTCCTGCAGGGGAGCGCCGGTGATTTCAGCGCCTCCGTGTGCGCCAACCGGCGTGTGTGGGCGGGGCCACCGGGAACTCTGGGGATGTAGTCCCCCGCTCGGTGGCCGCAAGGTGTAGGCGGCGGCGGGGGGGACCAAGTGCCCAGATGCAGAAGCGCTCGTGAGCGTGTTGCTCAGCAGCAGGTTCTCAGCAAGGTCGACCAGGTCAGGTTAGATTTTTGGTGATCCTTCGTATGACTCAACCGCTCCTGCAGGGGAGTGCCGGTGATTTCAGCGCCTCCGTGCGAGTCAACCGGCGTGTGTGGGCGGTGCCGCCGGGAACTCGGGGGGATGTAGTCCCCCCGCTCGGCGGCCGCGAGGTGTAGGCGGCGGCGGGGGGGACCAAGTGCCCAGATGAAGAAGCGCTCGTAAGCGCGTTGCACAGCAGCAGGTTCTCAGCAAGTTCGCCCAGGTCAGGTTAGATTTTTGGTAATCCCTCGTATGACTCAACCCACTGATTCCTAGGTCTACACACACATCCACTCATTCACCCATACAATCACTCATACATACAGTCACTCATCAATGCAACACTATCATATGCACTCATACACCTATGCAGACACTCACACACTGTCACTCATCCATGGAGTTACTCACACACGTAGTCAGTCATGTAAAGAATCAATCACACTTCCATTTCCTCATCTATATAGTTATACACACAACACCTTACTTATTCAAACATATACTAACACATACTTACTCTCTTATACAATCACTGATACAAGTACACATTGATATGCACAGAGTCACACACCTCCCAGCCAGCCACACACTCAGTCTCCCATACAAATACTTGGGCAACCAATCAATAACCCATATAGCCACTCATATAGCTACTGATCAACACATGCAGCAGCTTACACAACAACAGACATACTGATGCACACATTCACACAGTTTAGTCACTAACCTATGCATTCAGTAAGACACATTTAATCACTCACTGATACAGTCAGTCACGCACCTACTAAATCCTTCATCCAGACACTTATACATCCACTCATTCTTCAAAATGTAAAACATATTTAAACTTTACAGAAAAACAGTCACTGGATGATGTCATCAGTGATGTCATCAGTGATGTCAAATGAGATGTCATCAGTGATGTCATCAGTGATGTCATTTATAATGTCATCAGTAATGTCATCAGTGATGTCACTGACCATGTCATGAATGATGTAATATGTGACATCATCAGCAGTGGATTGCGGGTGCGCCAAATATAGTTAGTCCAACTAACTATATAGGAGCAATTTCAATGGTTTTTTATATGTTAATTCCTAACTATATAAGGCCTGAAACCTATGGTTATTTCAATGAATTTTCAAGGTTTTTTAAATGCTAATTCCTAACTTTATAAGGCCTAAAACCTATGGTTTTTTCAGTGTATATATATATATATATATATATATATATATATATATATATATATATATATATATATATATATATATATATATATATATATATATATATATATATATATATTACCTACTGGCGGTCGTTTTGAATGATCACAGGTAGGGTAGCTCTGAAAAGAGCTTTTGGGTTCTGTGGCTGATTTAGGTACCTACAAGTAGGTTCCAATGCACAGTCTTAAATTCAGGAGGAAAATTCTATTTCCCTCATCTGAGAAGTCTGTAGATGTCTTGCATGTTGTAACGCAAATTATTATTGTATATTGAACCCATTCCACAGTCTCTCATGTAAGCAGAAATAGATTTATTCACATGTTTCGGTGCTTTCTCAAATTGTGGACAAAATTGGTTGGACCAGTTCCATTTCTGTCTTTGGCATATATTGGAATATACCAAGGCAGTTTGTGGAAAAAGTGTCATCAATTGATCAAATGTGTCCTTTAAAAGCATTTCCAGACCAACCCCAGTCATAGTGCCCAAATCATTTCCACCACAGTGCACTATTAAGAGGTCAGGGCTTGGCAGATGCAAAAAGGTTTTCACCAATGGTATCAATTGATGACATATCAATCCACTCTGGCCAATCCACTTGATTTCCAAATTTGATAAATCAAGGTTGTGATAATTTCTGCTTGCTGCATACCTTTGAGCCCAGTGGATGTAGCTATGTCCAATAATCCATACAGAATACATGATTTGCGAAGATTCTGGTGCAGTCAGATGAAGTGTGGGAATGAAATGGCAGTTGGAACAGTAGGAGTTTAGAAAAAAATAATTGTGGAGTTTCACTGCTCTTGAATCACAAGTTCAGTGTTGAAAACTGAAAGTTAGGATGCATGGTTGTGTTGTGTGAAAGAAGCAATTTGAATGGTTAAAAAAAGTCACTAAAAGCAATAATACCCTGGATAAGCTGGTGTATTGAGAGGTCAAACATCCTTGCTGAGTTAATTTGCCACATTGTACAATAAACTTTTGAACCTGAGAGTTCAGTTAGGAGGGAGTTGCTATGGTAACAGATAGAAAGATCTGAGAGGGGGAAGGGTGTTGGTTTGAAAATAGTGAGGGAAGACTATTGATTGGTTGAATTAAGGCATATGTGTACAAAGTTAGAGATTTTCTATGCCAGTCTTGGTTTCAGTGTATTGAGTGCACATCTTTTGCTCTGCTAAAGAAAAATTGGTGTGTGTGTCTGACACTGTTTTCAATCTCCCAAAGCATTTGTAAAGGTAAGAAATGATTTATTTAATAAGATAGAGACTTGTTTGCTCTATGGAGAATATTTGGAAGCAGATAGTTATGTTTCAGAAGTGAAATTGTATGCTTGTATATAGGTCCTGTGTTGTGTTTCTAAAATGTTATACAAAAAACGATTTTGGGTGTAAATGAATGTTATTTTCATTTGGCCCTTATTTATGATTGCCTTGTGCAGCCGGTGCATCACTTTAAACATGGGAAATAAGTGACGCTCTTGAGGCACAAGGCTTTCATAAATAAGGCCCTGAGTTTCTTTGCTCTTGGTTTGTGTTCTGCTTTTTGATAATACTTGATATCAACATTTGCAAGATAGAGGATTTGTATTTTGGGAAACAGTGATGTTTCAAAACTGAAATTCTGTGCTTGTACATAGGTTCTGCGCCGTGTTTTTTAAATGTTAATCAAAAAACGATTTTGGGGGCAAATCAATGGAATTTATATTTGGCTGTTATTTATGATTGTCTTGTGGCGTCGGTATGTCACTTTTAACATGGGAAATAAATGACGTTCTTCTGGCACAAGGCCTTTATAATTAAGGCCTTGAGTTTCTTTGCTCTTGGTTTGTGTTCTGCTTTTTGATAATGCTTGCTATCAACATTTGCAAGGTAGAGGATTTGTATTTTGGGAAATAGTGAGATTTCAAAAGTGAAATTCTGTGCTTGTACAGAGGTTCTGGGCAGTGTTTTTTAAATGTTATTTAAAAAACGATTTTGGGTGCAAATGAATGGTATTTTCATGTGGCCCTTATTTATGATTGCCTTGTGCAACCGGTGCATCACTTTATACATGGGAAATAAGTGATGCTCTTTTGGCGCAATGTCTTCATAAATAAGGCCCTGAGTTTCTTTGCTCTTGGTTTGTGTTCTGCTTTTTAATAATGCTTGATATCAACATTTGCAAGGTAGAAGATTTGTATTTTGGGAAACAGTGATGTTTCAAAAGTGAAATTCTGTGCTTTTATATAGGTTCTGCCCTGTGTTTTTTAAATGTTAACCAAAAAACGATTTTGGGGGCAAATCAATGGAATTTATATTTGGCTGTTTTTTATGATTGTCTTGTGGCGCCAGTATGTCACTTTTAACATGGGAAGAAAGTGACGCACTGGTGGCGCAAGGCCTTCATAAATAAGGCCCTGAGTTTCTTTGCTCTTGGTTTGTGCTCTGCTATATGATAATGTTTGATATCAACATTTGCAAGGTAGAGGATTTGTATTTTGGGAAACAGTGATGTTTCAAAACTGAAATTCTGTGCTTGTACATAGGTTCTGCGCCGTGTTTTTTAAATGTTAATCAAAAAACGATTTTGGGGGCAAATCAATGGAATTTATATTTGGCTGTTATTTATGATTGTCTTGTGGCGTCAGTATGTCACTTTTAACATGGGAAATAAGTGATGCTCTTTTGGCGCAAGGTCTTCATAAATAAGGCCCTGAGTTTCTTTGTTCTTTGTTTGTGTTCTGCTTTTTAATAATGCTTGATATCAACATTTGCAAGGTAGAGGATTTGTATTTTGGGAAACAGTGATGTTTCAAAAGTGAAATTCTGTGCTTGTATATAGGTTCTGCCCTGTGTTTTTTAAATGTTAACCAAAAAACGATTTTGGGGGCAAATCAATGGAATTTATATTTGGCTGTTATTTATGATTGTCTTGTGGCGCCAGTATGTCACTTTTAACATGGGAAGAAAGTGACGCACTGGTGGCGCAAGGCCTTCATAAATAAGGCCCTGAGTTTCTTTGCTCTCGGTTTGTGCTCTGCTATTTGATAATGCTTGATATCAACATTTGCAAGGTATATGGCTGAGATACCCGCCACCCCCTCTCAACACAATCCCCAAGGATGGGAAACCGGAAACAGTTCTGAAGTCTTTGGAAGACGGGAGGGAGTAACCCCCCCGGCCGTATTTATTAAAATATGAAACAAAATTAAAACATTAAATAAACAGTTTCATATTATGTACAATTTCATTACCACATTGCGATGTTTGGCTAACCTTAACAGAGTCTCTAATACAAAGGTTCTCCTAGCCGAACTAACATCCTGCAAACATTTACTTGAAATTTTGAAATTGTACATCCTAACGTTTAAGGGCCAACGGCAAGGTCGTAACCGGTGTCAAGATCCCTAACCCAGAAATATCGCCCTCACTTGTGAGGGGCGGCCCAGAGGCGTACCTCAAGTGCAATTACCAATTTCCCTTGACTTGACGGGGGCCCCAATAAAACTCGTCGCCACTTAGAGGTCGTACGAGGACTCGTGTGAGGTATCTAGAAGGTAGCGTAGACCTCCCCCCAAACCCCACACAACTTACCATATCTGCCGTCGCAGACTTCCTGGCCCCGGGAAATTCCCCAGGAGGGGGCTGTAACCCCTCCTACCCAGGAAGGGGCCTTGACCGCCTTTCCTCTTCTTTCGGCGACCCATCCTTAGAAGGGACCGCCTCCCCGTTGAGGGGCCAATGGCCACCTCCCCCGAGCGCTCCCATCCGTGCTGGGTGACGCCCACTCATAGGGATCTTCCAATTAGTGCTCACCGATCATGACCTTACCGCCCGACCAAAATAAATACGACAATGCTAACTAAATGATTAAACTAAAATACAGTAGCAACTATACTTTCATTAAAAGCATGCTTACCAATGAACACTAAAGCAGAATTTCTTTTATTTGCAATACATAAATCGACATTCTTTATTACATACTCAAAATCATCATGATAATACCACGACCTGTAAACGACAATCAGAGTTGTCCATCAACTTTAATCAAAACCACTTGCTGTCATCAGGGGCTGGTGGGTGGGTCAAAATTGGCTCTTCGTTCCGTCTCGAGCTCACGTGCAGCGAGGAGGTGCAGCTTCAGAGCACAGGAACAAGAGGATGCCTTCGGATCTTGCTTCTCCTTTTATCCGTCTTCAGGGCGGGCGTAAACCCGCCCCTGCCTGCCCCTAGGGCGTGGCCAGCTGCGTCAGTGTCTAGGCCAACCCACTCTAGGGCGGGAAAAGGCGCGCCCCGGCTACGCCGCTTCGGGCATACCAGCCGAGACTCGCCTCCCGCCCAAGATGGCTTCCCGGGGGGATCGTGGTACTCTGCCATACGTTCGGGGGGACCGAGTGGTCGCCCCTTTCCATATGGCTGAGATACCCGCCACCCCCTCTCAACACAATCCCCAAGGATGGGAAACCGGAAACAGTTCTGAAGTCTTTGGAAGACGGGAGGGAGTAACCCCCCCGGCCGTATTTATTAAAATATGAAACAAAATTAAAACATTAAATAAACAGTTTCATATTATGTACAATTTCATTACCACATTGCGATGTTTGGCTAACCTTAACAGAGTCTCTAATACAAAGGTTCTCCTAGCCGAACTAACATCCTGCAAACATTTACTTGAAATTTTGAAATTGTACATCCTAACGTTTAAGGGCCAACGGCAAGGTCGTAACCTGTGTCAAGATCCCTAACCCAGAAATATCGCCCTCACTTGTGAGGGGCGGCCCAGAGGCGTACCTCAAGTGCAATTACCAATTTCCCTTGACTTGACGGGGGCCCCAATAAAACTCGTCGCCACTTAGAGGTCGTACGAGGACTCGTGTGAGGTATCTAGAAGGTAGCGTAGACCTCCCCCCAAACCCCACACAACTTACCATATCTGCCGTCGCAGACGTCCTGGCCCCGGGAAATTCCCCAGGAGGGGGCTGTAACCCCTCCTACCCAGGAAGGGGCCTTGACCGCCTTTCCTCTTCTTTCGGCGACCCATCCTTAGAAGGGACCGCCTCCCCGTTGAGGGGCCAATGGCCACCTCCCCCGAGCGCTCCCATCCGTGCTGGGTGACGCCCACTCATAGGGATCTTCCAATTAGTGCTCACCGATCATGACCTTACCGCCACAGGCCGGATAGTTGACCGGCTATCCGGACCCCCCACAACACTCCTACCTAAAGGTCATGGTGTAACGTTTTTAGCCATGCTAAGAAGTCTCCTATGAGTAACTCATTCCCCACCCGAGACAAATGCACTCCATCCCCCAAATACATACTGTCATCATTAATACACCCATGGGAAATAGCATGCAGTGTCTTGGAACGGAACAACCTACTCACTTTGTTATTAAGCTTCCTAACAGAGTGATTTAGAGCAGGAACCGAAATAGCCCCCCGCCACACTTTTCGTGGGATCATATGGGACCATGCAATTGTGCACCCCGGAACTCTCCTCGCTAACCAACTTACAGTGGAAAGCATCGCCTCAAGAAGAAGTCGTCTACCAGTGGTGACCAAATCATTACCCCCAAGATGTACTATCACTACAGACGGCGGTGACCTCGTCCGCCCTAGCAAACCCTCAAAAAATGATTGAAACTGGTCAATACAGAGCCCGCCTCTTCCGTAGAAGGACACACTGTACCCGTATTCCCCAGCTACGTGAATCATATCACCTGCCTTGAATACGTCTGCGGCACGCCTCACGTATGAGTGGCCCACAACCCACACCTCCTTTCTCACAGCCGGTGATGTCTGACCGCTGGCCCGGTGTAGGGTCGACTGCAAAGTCCGCCCCGCCTCGTAGGCTTGCGCAACTGAAAACCAAACAAAAACAAGAAGCGTGAGTACATTGCTACAGCTTCACAACATGTGCAACCGCACATACCTCTTATAACAATTGGAGGACCAACGCCCCACCCGTTTAACTTGTTCAACATCCAGACCCCTGGCTGTTGCTTCTGTAGCAGCCCCTATCCGAAAGGAATGGGTCCCAAACTCGCCCGGGTTCAAGCCCGCAGCGGCAATCGACATCGCAAGCACCCGCTGAAACTGAAACTTTGTCAGTGGGGTGGCGTCAGCGTGTCTCAACAAGGTCCCCCCCATGATGCCACCCTTCGTGCTAAATAATCTTCTAGACACCTTACCGGGCACATGGAGGACCCGGGAATCCTGCGTATGATTACGCAGTCACCCATCCCACTTTGATCGGTCTTAGACCTGACAAACGAGACCGTCATCGTCTCCCCTCTGATCTGGACGTGCTCCTGGCACAATCCTCCTGTCACATCCTGCTTGTTCCTCGCCACTAATTCGCTTACCCGCATAGCCCCATGGAATGCCAGCGTAAAAGCAGCTCGGAATAACACCGTCTCAAACTGAGACGAACACGTAGCAGGGAGACTGGACAATAACTGGGCCAGCCTATCCAAACCTATCGGGCGCCTCTCATCTACTCTGCGACCCTCAAGGTGTTGCCACCCCCGTAGCGCTTTCTGCACAACGAAAGACGCTGTCGGATCCTGGATCCCGTGAGCCCTGGCAACAAAGGAAATGGCAGCCCGATGTCTCTGAGCCGTGGCTACCGATTTCCCGACCCGATGTAAGGACATCAGAAAATACACCACCCACTCTTCCTGGCCCCAAAGCTCCTCCCTATCAGTACCCAAAAAGGCCAAATAGGACCGGAACGCCCCTTCATATGCCTTCCTTGTCCTGGGAGCTAAACTCTCTCCCACGAGGTTACGAAGTTCGGGGCACCGAGAGACCAGAGAGCTTCGGGAAAGGGTGCCGGCTCCGGGTCCGCTGTGGGAAGGAAACCCCAGAAAGCCTGTATACGAAAACGAGACAGTGCATCAGCCGCCTGGTTCATTACCCCCGGGACATGTCTTGCTCTGAATAACACATTCAATTGCATACAAAGTAAAACAATTTCTTTGAGCAGTCTCAAAATCCACTTGCATCGTGCTGCCTGGCTATTGATACACTCGACCACGGTCATATTGTCAGACCAAAATACCACCGAGTGATCTCTGAACCCTTCGGGCCAAGTTCTCAGGGCCACTAAAATGGGGAAAAGTTCCAGGAAAGCAATGTTACCTGTCAGTCCACTGTCATGCCACCATGTCGGCCACTTTTGTGCAGACCATCTCGTGCCGAATATGGCACCGAAACCTATGCTCCCCGCCGAATCTGTCCACAACCCCAGCTCCTCAGAGGACACGGCTGGTTTGTTCCAGACGACTCGACCATTGAAATCTGCCAGAAATGCCAACCAAATGCGCATGTCCTGGCGGACCTCTGCCGAGAGCCTTGTGCGATGATGGCCCTCCTTCAGGCCGACCATGGCTTGAGCGATCGAACGGGAAAAGGGGCGGGCCATTGGTATAACCCTCAGGGCAAAATTCAACTGGCCAACTAACTGCTGTAATTGATGCAGCCTAACCTTAGGTCCCCTTATACACATCTGCAGGGATGTCCTGAACTTTGACACTTTGTCAGCTGGTAAACGAAAACAACCTTCTGCGGAGTCTAACTCGATCCCCAGAAACTCGAGGCACGTGGAAGGCCCCACAGTCTTACCTGGTGCCAATGGCACGCCAAACCGATTCATCAAGTCACAAAACTGTGCTAAAGCCTGCCCACATTCCGGGTCCCCGGCTGCCCCCAAGAACAAAAAATCATCCAGGTAATGCATCACATTTCGGAAACCTGTCTTCCTTGTGAAGACCCATTGTAGAAAACTACTGAATTTTTCGAAATAGGCCCAAGATATAGAGCACCCCATCGGCATACACCTATCCATGTAATAATGACCCTGAAACATGAAACCTAAGAGACGCTGATCGTCTGGATGTACCGGGAGCAACCGGAACGCTGACTCGATATCAGATTTAGCCATCAGCGCCCCGGGCCCCAGGCGATTCAAAATGGCTACGGCCTCATCGAATGATGCGTACCGCACCGAACACACTTCCGGGTCTATCGCTTCATTGACGGAGAGACCACGTGGGGCTGATAAATTATGTATCAGCCGAAACTCACCCGGGTCCTTCTTTGGGACCACACCTAACGGGGAACAAACAAAATTAGGAACCGGTGGTACACTAAACGGACCGGCGACTCGACCTCGAGCCACCTCCTTCCTGATCTTATTCTGTACCACAGTCGTATACTGAAAGACCGATAGCTGATTTTTACATTTCGATGCACCCTGAAAGTCCCCCACTGGGATGCGGAAACCATAAGAAAACCCGTTCCGCAACACCCCAGCAGAAGCACGATCCGGGTATTCACTGAGCCAAGGAATCATTGCCACGGTATCAATCGGGGTAGGTAAAGGCGCCCCTCGGACTATGTTAGACCTGTTTGGCGCCTCCTCTACCCCCGTTATCACCCGTTTTGGCTCTGCACGTGGACTCAGGATGGGATGATTGCCCACACCCACTACATTCATGTCTAAATTTGCATGATCCCTGGGGCCTAGTACATTTACCCCTGTTGAAGTTCCAACACACCCCCCTTTTTCCTGTGTTACCGGCAGGCTTCGAGTAATTGTCTGTACCCGCACCTGACCGAAAGGGCGTCCCCGCATACTGGCGGGAAGACTCGCCGACGACACTCCCCACTAATGGCAATTTTAACATACCAGTTTCCTTCATTTTGGACCATGACACAGAATCATAACAATCCCATGTTAAATTTTTATCGTGTTCTTTAGCTTTTCTAAACAGGTTATCATAGCAGAACCAATGATTACCCTCGTGTGATACCGAGTACCCCATGATTCGTGATTGATAAATCGGCAATTCGGGTAACAGATCAGGCCTTCGGTCCCCCAAGATCGATGTAAAAACACCCACGCTTGGCCCCAATTGCCAATGTTTTCATTTACCTTAAAGGCGGCCATTTTTGCGCGCCAAACACTCGGATGCATGAGCTCCTTCTGGCCCTTGACATGCTCCATCTCATAGTGATCAGTAAGCAACGAGAATATGTTTACATACTCCCCTGCCCATATCTTTTCCTTAATAGCCAAAGGAACATGCTGACCCAATTTTTCCCTACGAGAGGGTGCCGACTCATCTCTCGCAATCGGCAATGGCCGCTTACCTGCACCGGACGTTGTCTCTGCTACTGAACCCGTCCCCTGCGGCTTCTCTACTGCTGCAGCCGGCGTGGACACCTTCGCTGCTTCCCGTGACTCACGCAGTTGCTTCATTAACTCCTGTGCGTCGACAGCCGTGGCGCCCTCTTTACCTTTTCCCAACCACGCTGCCAATTGTGCTGCCAGCTCGGGCGGCATATCTTCCTCGGACACGGGGGTGACCACAACGGGAATCGGATTCCCTTCCGTCGGCACGGGAGTTGGTGCCTCGAGCGGGACACTGGGACCCGGGATGTCTTCTCCCGCTGCTCCCCTCCTGGGCCTCTTGTTTTTCCCTCCCGGGGCTGCTCCCGCCAAAGGACGTTTTGGTCCCCCTTCCTCGTTCTTATCCACTCGCCTCTTTAGATCGGTCATCTCCTTCATGAGAACACGCAGCATCTGTTCGGTAGTCATGCGTTTTCCCGCCTTCTTCGGCATTCTCCAACAGAGTATCTGTAAAACAAACAAGAACGATTACAACGCTCAAAATTGGCTCTTCGTTCCGTCTCGAGCTCACGTGCAGCGAGGAGGTGCAGCTTCAGAGCACAGGAACAAGAGGATGCCTTCGGATCTTGCTTCTCCTTTTATCCGTCTTCAGGGCGGGCGTAAACCCGCCCCTGCCTGCCCCTAGGGCGTGGCCAGCTGCGTCAGTGTCTAGGCCAACCCACTCTAGGGCGGGAAAAGGCGCGCCCCGGCTACGCCGCTTCGGGCATACCAGCCGAGACTCGCCTCCCGCCCAAGATGGCTTCCCGGGGGGATCGTGGTACTCTGCCATACGTTCGGGGGGACCGAGTGGTCGCCCCTTTCCAGAGGATTTGTATTTTGGGAAAAAGTGATGTTTCAAAAGTGATATTGAGTGCTTATACATAGGTTCTGCCCTGTGTTTTTTAAATGTTAACCAAAAAATGATTTTGGGGGCAAATCAATGGAATTTATATTTGGCTGTTTTTTATGATTGTCTTGTGGCGCCAGTATGTCACTTTTAACATGGGAAGAAAGTGACGCACTGGTGGCGCAAGGCCTTCATAAATTAGGCCCTGAGTTTTTTTGCTTTTGGTTTGTTTTTGGCTTTTTGATAATGCTTGATATCAACATTTGCAAGATGGAGGATTTGTATTTTGGGAAACAGTGATGTTTCAAAAGTGAAATTCTGTGCTTGTACATAGGTTCTGCGCAGTGTTTGTAAAATGTTATTCAAAAAACGATTTTGGGTGCAAATGAATGGTATTTTCATGTGGCCCTTATTTATGATTGCCTTGTGCAACCGGTGCATCACTTTATACATAGTAAATAAGTGATGCTCTTTTGGCGCAAGGTCTTCATAAATAAGGCTTTGAGTTTCTTTGCTCTTGGTTTGTTTTCTGCTTTTTAATAATGCTTGATATCAACATTTGCAAGGTAGAGGATTTGTATTTTGGGAAACAGTGATTTTTCAAAAGTGAAATTCTGTGCTTGTATATAGGTTCTGCCCTGTGTTTTTTAAATGTTAACCAAAAAACGATTTTGGGGGCAAATCAATGGAATTTATATTTGGCTGTTATTTAGGATTGTCTTGTGGTGTCAGTATGTCACTTTTAACATGGGAAATAAATGACGTTCTTCTGGTGCAAGGTCTTTATAAATAAGGCCCTGAGTTTCTTTGCTCTTGGTTTGTGTTCTGCTATTTCATAATGCTTGCTATCAACATTTGCAAGGTAGAGGATTTGTATTTTGGGAAATAGTGAGATTTCAAAAGTGAAATTCAATGCTTGAACATAGGTTCTGGGCAGTGTTTTTTAAATTTTATTCAAAAAACCATTTTGGGTGCAAATGAATGGTATTTTCATGTGACCCTTATTTATGATGGCTTTGTGCAACCGGTGCTTCACTTTATACATGGGAAATAAGTGATGCTCTTTTGGCGCAAGGTCTTCATAAATAAGGCCCTGAGTTTCTTTGATCTTGGTTTGTGCTCTGCTATTTGATAATGCTTGTTATCAACAGTTGCAAGGTAGAGGATTTGTATTTTGGGAAACAGTGATGTTTAAAAAATGAAATTCTGTGTTTGTACATAGGTTCTGCTCTGTGTTTTTTAAATGTTATTTAAAAAACGATTTTTGGTGCCAATCAATTGTATTTATATTTGGGTCTTATTTATGATTGTCTTGTGGCGCCGGTATGTTACTTTTAACATAGGTTGCACTCGTGGTGCAAGGCCTTCATAAATAAGGCCCTGAGTTGCTGTTGTATAAACTTAAATATGTTTCAATTTATTGTTTATATTGTTTGCTTTTTGTCATTACTTTGTTGTTTGCTAATAGTGGTCTTTCATGTGTTTTTTTTTTCAGAACAACAGATTCAAATCAACTTCTGAAAAGCAAGAAAAAATGCCTTCAAGGCAAAGAATTATCAAAAATACCATACGTAAAAGGAGAACATCAGCAACAGAATTTAAGGAATACTCTACAACAAATACTTCAAAAAACACCAGAAAAGCTCCTGGTAAGCCAATTAAGTCTTTTCTTCGCAACATATGTCGTACAAAAAGGAAGGATATTGCTAATGTGAATATTCAGAAGGAGACAGCAAATCTAAAAAGGAAGGAGAGGCCCACAAAAAATGTCTCGATTGGAGCAGGAGAGAAGAGAATGGATAACAATAGAAGGGACATTCGTAGGCGAATGTTTCACAATATGATTGTTTTAAATTTGCTAAAAAATTATAAGAAAGGTAAACTGAGAACTGCTTTTTACAAGAAAAAGAAAAGTGTAGAGAAGATTGTTGATCAGGCTTTTGAAGTTAAGAAAAAATTATTTATTTTAGTAATCAATAGAATTAGGATACTTAATAAGGCAATTGATGTTTTCAAATCGAACAGTAGATGGAAAAGAATTATTAATCGGAGTAATTTTTGTGAAGTATTTTCTGGTGAATGGATGCATAGTTCAAGTTCTGAGCCATTTTTCAATTAGGAGAGTTACTTTCAGGAAAATGATTTGGTGCATGCAGTGGTCGAGCATATGAGGTGAAAGATGGTTGTGTGATGGAAAAAGAGAAACTTGTGTCTAGAGATGCAGAAGAGCTGTTAGCTGATGAAGTTTTAGGGAGACGTACTAAGGGTCCAGTGTACACATGGAGTAGTGTTTGTAGTGTGCGACAGGATGCAATCGATTTGCTTTGAAATTTCTTACGTACATATAGTAAGAAAAGTCTCAAACAAAAAATGAAGATCTTGCAAGAGTTAGATCCTTGCAGAGTGAGAGAAAGCACAGGTTTGCATGGGCATTCACTAGCTTGTCTTTCTAGAAAAGTATGTCAGAGTGTTTTTCATCATTTTAGGATGTTAGCAGTGCATCATAATAAGGTGAGGGAATTAGTGAGAAAGTTGTATTATGCAAAAAGTCCAGCACTTAAGCTTAAACAGTTAAACTGTGCTCTTTTGCATGGATCTGAAGTGGATGTGAAGACTATTTGTGAAGAAATTGAGTTTTGTTATTTTGGGAACAAAGAGGACAGTGTAGAAATGGATATTGTATTGGATGGGAATGTGGAAGACAATGGACAGATTTCAAGTACAGAAAAGTTTGACGAGGAAATTACCAAGTTTAAGGTGAAATCAAGTGAAAGGCCTAATTTAACTTGTGTGTGTTGTCGACGGACTCATTATAAAATTCAGACTAGGTTAGTTGATTTATATGCAAAATGTGAATTGGAAAATAATAGTGAATGGAAGGATTTTGTAAGTTATTTGTTGGTGGAGAATTTTTTTGATTTGAGTTTTGATCAGCGTATTTGTAAATATTGTTTGAACAAATTAAATAAAAATAGAATGCCTGCTAGAGCAGTTCATAATAATCTTCAGTTGATAGATATTCCTTCTGAATTGATGGATTTAAATACTTATGAATCAATTTTGATTCAATGTGTCCATCCTTTTCAAGGTATTGTTCGCATGGAGCCTAAAATAGGGAAATTACCTCCTACAGATTTACAAAGAGGATTAAAGGGAAGAGTTGTTTATTTGCCTCTAGATGTAAAGAAAAATATTGATACAATTGGTGTAGAAAGAGTAGAAGAGGATCCTCTGTTTATTCTAGTTAATGGGGTTCCGACAAAGAGTAAGAAAATCTGGCAAGATTTAGTGGATGTTAGGAAAGTCAAAAAGGCAACGTTGTATTTGATCAAAAACAATGAGTACTACAAAGATGTAGGTGTTGGAGCAGAGGAAACAGCTACAGAAGAAGACAATGATTGTTCAGTTGGTCAAATTGTAAAAGTTGATGTGTCTAGAAGTGAAGAAATATATGAACATTATACTGTTCATCCTTTGCATTCCAAAGAAGTAATGGGGAATGCAATTGACTTGTTTCAAATGAAAGCAACAAAAGGAAGTCCTATTAGTGTATGGGAAGAAAGTTTGGAAGCTTGTTGTTTTCCACAATTATTTCCAACAGGTCGTGGTGGACGATATGATGATCGACCAGTTCAAATTCCTGCAGCTGAATACCGGACTTTAAGATTATATGCTGAAGATCCAAGGTTTCATCAATGCATTCCGTATTTGTTTCATCTACTGTTTGAAAGTGATTTGTCTGGGCTTTCTTATGCAGTTAATCATATACTGAAAAGTGGAGCTCATCTGCAAAATGTTTCTGCAAGGGACTTTATGGAGAAAGTTAATCTGCAAGATAGTATTTTGGAATCTCAGCTAATCAATCTCATGGCATGTCAGCGTGGAACCAATGAGTATTGGTTCCGTCGTCATGGAGAATTGAAATGTATGCTAAGAAACCTAGGAACTCCTACATGGTTCCTCACTCTTAGCTGTGCTGAGTATGCATGGGACGACTTACTTGAATTTCTACGAGAGGCAAATGGAAACATACAAAATATAGAATTGAAAACACCTGGAGAACTGTGTTCTTTGGATCCAGTAAATGTTTGCAGATATTTTAATCATATATTTGAAGCTATGATGTCTTTTATTACCAACAAAAAAAATCCTCCCCTTGGAGAGGTTTTGGATTTCTTTTGGAGGAAGGAATATCAAGCGAGAGGCGTTCCTCATATACATATGTTGTTATGGATTAAAGATGCACCCAAATTTGGATCAGATTTGGATGAAACAGTGATGAGTTTCATTGAAGAGTATTCAACATGTGCTGTTCTAAAATCTACTGAAGAAAACAGTTTAAGGCAACAAGTTTTACGTTTTCAATCTCATCGTTGTGGAAAGTATGCTCGTCGAAAATTTAAAAACAAGGAAAAGTACTACACGAAATGTCGTTTTGCGTTTCCACTACCAGTGATTTCTAAGGGAAGAGTAAATAATTTGATGTCATCTCTACGACATAGTGTGATGAGGAAATCTCCCAAAAATACATACAATTTGAAAAGAAATGAAGAATCTAAGTACATCAACAACTACAACCCAGTGATTTTGTCCATGTGGAATGCTAACATGGATATTCAGTTTGTTGCTGACAACTCTATTGCTGTGGCTCGATATGTGACATCTTACATCACCAAAAAAGAAAAGACAGAACTGAAGGAAATGTGGGAGGACATTTCACATGAAAAGAGTCTAAGCAAGAAAGTATACAGTTTCAGTCTGAAGATGTCGCATCGAGAAATTGGAGCATATGAATGTTCTGATCGGTTATCATCAGCAAGTCTCTATGCCAAATCAAGAACAATCATTTGGGTGAGTCTAGGTCTTGCTGCAACACGAAACCGAGTTTTGAAATCTGTACAAGAAATTGAATATTTGGCGGAGAAGGAACCAAACAGTACATATATTTTGAAGACAAATATGTTGGATACATACTATCCAAATAGAAGTACACACCTTGAGAACACTTGTTTGTATGAAGTTCTGCAAAACTACAGTTATAAGAGGAACATTACAGAAGATATCAATAATGGAAAATATGCAGTCATTGGCTATGAAGGATGTCTAGTGAAGCAGAAAAAAGGCCATTTGATTAATCATCAAAAATTGAGTTGTGAAGATCCAGACAAAAGAGAATTTTACTATTTAGCTCTTTTGCAACTCTTTAAGCCATGGCGTACAGAAGAGGAACTACTTGGAGATTTTCTCTGTTATGAATACTCTTTTAATGCAACTAAGGATACCATACATTGTCCTATTTTTCTAAATTATCTGCATTTAACTTATAAACAACGTTTGCCTTATGACTCTATAAATTTGTATCTAGTGTTTTTAAAAACAAAGTTTTAGTAAAGGGAATTGGCCTTTGAAGACGGGAATAGATAATAAAAGTTAGTTAGTTAGTTAGTTAAACTAATGTTTTAAATTATTTATCTCATATAGGTACTTTAAGTGGATCTCAAAGTAAAAAATACTGATATATCTGACACAAATTGGCCGTGAGGAAAGTGTAAGGTATGATGTTCTTAGATCTTTTTTCATAGGAAGTCGATGAAATGGAAGTTATAGAGCACAGCAGAATTTTTTTCCACCAAAAGGACCTTCACTATCTTCTATTTGGCCTCACCGAAAAGTAAGTGAATCAAAGATTAGTGTACATATATGAGATGTATGTTTGAATGTTTTTTTTAAACACAATCTTTTAGATTGTGGTTTTTTTCCCGCTGTTATATGATGAAGACTTTGAACTCACTAATTTAAGTGAAATTCAATATATTCTGAGAACAGCAAAAATAAATAATGTAACATATTGTAGAAGTTATTGTATAGTTTGCATTGTGTAATTTATATTGTATTCACATTATCTCACACTCATTTTCCTTTTTCACCCTTATTTACCTCTCTTTACTCATTTACACTGCTTTTTTTAACTTTGTTTCATCGCTGTTCCTTTACTGCACTTCATTTACAACTTCTCAATCCAATTTGAACTGTCTGCATTTCCTCTCTTCCTTCCACCACTTTTTATCTTTTTCACATTCTCTCAGTACCACTGCTTTAGTTTTCTTCCCCTCTCTTTCTTTCTTTTTCTCCATTTTTTTTCTTTCTCACTCATTGAACTGTAGTTTACTTAGTCCTTCCCTTTGTTTTTCTGTGTACTTATTCTCTCACTCCTGTTTCATCCATCGTTCTATATTAACCTCATTCCCTTCATCCCTTCACTCTGTGACTCCCCTTCACTCACTCTCAGTCATCTTCTATTCCTCTTTTTTATTAACAGTTCCTCATTCAGACTCCTCTCCTTTTCACTCATTTTCCTTTTACTTTCTTATCTTTCCTGATTTCGTTTTGGTATCTCACCGCCGTCCCCCGCATCCGAAGAGCGACGACAGGAGGAAGGTCCTTCTCCTACCTGGCTGCAAAGACCTGGAACTCCCTCCCGACCGACCTGCGCCTGACCCAAGACCACCTCGCCTTCAGGAAGAAGCTCAAGACCTGGCTGTTCGAGCAGTAGCAGCACCCCCCCTCTAGCGCCTTGAGACCCTCCGGGTAAGTAGAGTGCTCAATAAATGTCTATGATTGATTGATTGATTGATTTTAGTTTCTTACTTACCTTCAGTAATTTCTCTTTCTTTTTCCTTCTTTTTTCTCTTTCTACATTACTTTATTTCTGTTTTTGTATCCTTCACTATTGCTTTATTTCTTAGTAAACTTTTTTAGATTTTTAAACCTCTTGAACTGTTTCTTCTATTTTAATATATATTTTCAACTAATTATAACGTGTTTTTTCTTTTGTCTTTCACAGATACAAGTTTTCATTAATTATATGGTAAGTGTGTTTACAAAATGTACTTTCTTATCACCCTTTGCTTTAATCTCACTACTTTCTCAGTCTACCTCACCCCTGTTTCCTTACTTTGCTTCCCACACTTATTCTTATCCTCCATGTTTACTTCCTACCACATTCAACTTCTTTCAGTGCCCCTGCTTATCCACACTCCTTCACTTTCCTTTTTTACTGGTTTACTTAGTCCCTTTGTGACACTCCTTCCTTTACTCTCTCTCTTCTTTCTCTCTATCACGCCCCATGTCTTACCCTTATTCACTTATATCCACCCTCTTTCACTCCTCTTAACTTACACTCATTGCTATTTTCTTTCCCTCCGTCACTACTGTTTTTTTTCTCTGGTTCCGTCACTATCTGTCATTCCCCATACTTAAGTCTCCTTCCTTTTACTTTCATCACCCATTCACATTTTCCCAAAACCTCTGCTTTAGTCTTCTTCCTCTTTCTTCTCAACTTTTGCTCCCATATTCATTTTCTTTTTGTCAGTTACTTCCTCTAATACCTTTTCTCTGTCTTACTATCTATTACACAGTCCTACTGTGTTCCTCCCTCTAACTCTCTTTGTCTTAACACCACTCTCTCTGTCCCCATTCCTCATGCTCACTCTTTCATAATTTTTTTTTTTTGTTGGTGCGCTGATGGGACGCGCACCGGTACGCGCACCGGGACGTTCACCGGTACGCGCACCGGGAGCGTACCAAAGTCAAATATTTAAAAAAAAGAAAATACAATTTAAAACAAAAATATTATCCTAATATACAATATAGGGTTCATTTTTAGAAAAACATACCTTTCTCACTTAAAGACATGAATATATATTATAGGTATGAAGCCCTATAAAAAGTTAAAAATTAGCAGTTAAAAAACCTATGAAATTCACAGAAAAAACCATAGGTTTCCCACCACTTATAGTTAGGAATTAGCATTTAAAAAACCTATTAAATTCACTGAAAAAACCAGAGGTTTCACACCAGTTATAGTTCGGAATTAGCATTTAAAAAAACCTATTAAATTCACTGAAAAAAACAGAGTTTTCACACCAGTTATAGTTAGCTGGAAATTTTACTGACATAAAACCATAGAAAATTCCACGTTATAGTTAGTTGGACTCACTATAACTTGCGCGTGCAATGCACTGCTGATGACGTCACATATTACATCACTCATGACATGGTCAGTGACATCACTCATGACATCACCGATGACACCATCCTTGTGACAGAGTGACAGACCTCCTTTCACTGTAATGTAACCCTTGAAACACATATTCAAAAATAGAATTAACATTTTTTTAAAAATGGAGATAACCATATCAGTTACAACAACCAATTCAGTAATTCCACCATCTATATACACATCTACTCATTCACAAACAGTTCAACATACTCACTCACACATATACTCACTCATCATATGTAGTGATACACCTATACATCCTGTTACACACCGACAGTCATCCAAAAGTTACTCACACACATACTCACACATGCAAATAAACTATTAAACATCCATTTATTTCCATATAGAGCTATACACACACTACCACCTTACTTCTATTGAAATTTAAAGATATTTATTCTCTTAAACAATCCCTTATAGAAACACATACTTATTTAAACAGGAACTCTTACAATCTCTTACTCTCACATATACTCACTTATATACATCAATATTCATATATACTAGATTAAAACATATGTAGTTACTGATAAAGACACTAGTAAGACAGTCATTCACTCACTAACATACACATATACACACTCATACACCCATACAGTCCTGCACAAATGCTGTCTTCAAAACAGATACAGAGAGTCAGTCAATTATGCATCTTTGTGCTAACTAACACCTCCACCAAACCATACACACACTCATACTGATACTAAAAAAAATCTAATAACCCATAAACACACACATGTAGCTACTCACCAACCCATCCAGTCACTTATACACAAAGTGAAACACTGATACAAACATTTAAATATTTAAACAATACTCGCTAATATATGTATTCAGTAAGATACACTTAATAAGTCAGTTAACCAATCAATAAAAAAAAAAACATACATTAAGACTTTTATTTAAACATGTATTCTTCCATCGACCTTTACATATACATATATAAAACATATTTATTTTTGAGAAAGACACACATTCACTGGATGGTGTCATCAGTGATGTCATGAGTGATGTCACTGACCATGTCATGAGTGATGTAATATGTGACGTCATCAGCAGTGCATTGCAGGCGCGCAAGTAATAGTGAGTCCAACTAACTATAACGTGGGAATTTCAATGGTTTTATGTCAGTAAAATTTCCAGCTAACTATAACTGGTGTGAAACCTCTGTTTTTTCAGTGAATTTAATAGGTTTTTTAAATGCTATATATATATGTATATATATATATATTCACAGAAAAAACAGAAAGGTTATAGACCATATATAGTTAGGAATTTGCATTTACAAAACCTTGAAAATTCACTGAAAAAACCATAGGTTATAGACCATATATAGTTAGGGATTAGCATTTAAAAAA
Organism: Lissotriton vulgaris; assembly: GCF_964263255.1. NCBI lineage: Eukaryota > Metazoa > Chordata > Amphibia > Caudata > Salamandridae > Lissotriton > Lissotriton vulgaris. The sequence continues at coordinate 501,824,588 of NC_141687.1, read as the reverse complement.
CCTTATTTTATTTGCACAAAACCATTGAAATTCCATGTATAGTTAGTTGCACTAACTATATATCGCGGACCCGCAATCCACTGCTAATGATGTCACATATTACATCATTCATGACATGGTCAGTGACATCACTGATGACATCACTGATGACATCTCAAATGACATCACTGATGCTAATCCCTAACTATATATGGTCTATATCCTATGGTTTTTTCAGTGAATTTTCAAGGTTTTGTAAATGCAAATTCCTAACTATATATGGTCTATAACCTATGGTTTTTTCTGTGAATTTCATTGGTTTTTTAAAAGCTAATATCTATAGCTGTAAAATATATTCTTTATTAAGTGAGGTATCACGTAGCCCGTGAGACGCCTCATGATGCATCGCATAACCGTGACGTATCGTCTCTGCAGCGCAAACCAAACCCAAAACGTAAGCGCGCCAGAACACGCTTAAAGATATATATATATTTTTTTAACCTTAATTAGACAAAATCCACACGTGCACATATCACAAACGTTCAAAAAACACAATATGTCGGACTCCCGTTACGCTGCCGGTTAGCTGCCCGGTTAACGTACCAGGAAGCACCTTTACCGCGAAAAATGGCAATTTTTTTTTCTTTTGCCCCGCAGGGAACTTTAATAGCCCCCTCATCAATCCTAGGGGGTCAGGAGGGGTCTGCCTTACCCCTTTCATTCATTTACACGTTTTTTTTTTCCACCTCTTGTCTCTCGATCCTACCGAGAGACAAGATGGCGGCCGCTCCGGACTGTTTACAATGTTGACAGCCAATCAGCTACTCCTCAGACTCCCGTTACACTGCCGGTTAGCTTCCCGGTTAGCTGCCCGGTTAGCTGCCCGGTTCGCGTACCAAGACGCGTCTCTACGGTGAAAAAATCGGATTTTTTTTGGGCCCCGCGTGGCTTTATAATATCCCCCTCATCAATCCTATGGGGTCAGAAGGGGTCTACCTTGCCCTCTTTCCTTCATTTCCCTGTTTGTTTTGGTCTCCTCTTGTCTCTCGATCCTACCGAGAGACAAGATGGCGGCCGCTCCGGACTGTTTACAATGTTGACAGCCAATCAGCTACTCCTCAGACTCCCGTTACACTGCCGGTTAGCTTCCCGGTTAGCTGCCCGGTTAGCTGCCCGGTTCGCGTACCAAGACGCGTCTCTACGGCGAAAATATTTGATTTTTTTTTTTTTTTTGGGCCCCGCGTGGTTCTATAATATCCCCCTCATCAATCCTAGGGGGTCAGAAGGGGTCTACCTTGCCCCCTTTCCTTCATTTCCCCCTTTGTTTTGGCCTCCTCTTGTCTCTCGATCCTACCGAGAGACAAGATGGCGGCCGCTCCGGACTGTTTAGAATGTTGACAGACACCGGAGAGCCAATCAGCTTCGCTTCGCAAAGTTCCGATACGCGAAAAGTTCGCGAACCGGAGCGCTACCCGGAGCGCTGTTACAGATATATATCTTGTTTTAAACGTTAATTTCTCAAAATCCACTGAAGCACATATATTGAGACCTAGCAAAGGCACATCGGGCTAACAGTCCCTACAATTTTGCCAAGTTTCGTGGAAATCCATTCAGCCGTTCGGGCTAAAAGTGAGGCCAACCGCCCTATGGAAATTAACATGGGAAAAACGCGTTTTGGGACCCCCCTTTTTTCTCGGCCCCCCCTTGACGAACCCCCCCAAATTTCCAGGAGCTGCTCAGAAACAAAATGTGCCATTTTCCTGAAAATTTCAGCCAATTCCGTCCACAAACGCCAAAGTTATTAGGCATAGAATTTTCAAAAGTTCCATAGAGAAAAAATCCTAACTATATATACCTACTGGCTATCGCCAGTAGGTAATATATATATATATATATATATTCACTGAAAAAACCATAGGTTATAGACCATATATAGTTAGGGATTAGCATTTAAAAAACGTTATTTTATTTGCACAAAACCATTGAAATTCCATATATAGTTAGTTGCACTAACTATATATCGCGGACCCGCAATCCACTGCTAATGATGGCACATATTACATCATTCATGACATGGTCAGTGACATCACTGATGACATCACTGATGACATCTCAAATGACATCACTGATGACATCACTGATGACATCCCAAATGACATCACTGATGACATCACTGACATCTCATTTGACATTACTGATTACATCACTGATGATATCATTTATGTGATAATACATCTTCAGACTCTAATATAACCTTAGATACACTCAGTGTAAACAGGCACTCACAGACTGTCACACATCCATGGAGTTACTCACACACCTAGTCAGTCATGCAAAGAATCAATCACACCTCCATTTCCTCAACTATACAGTTATACACACCTTACTTATTCAAACATATACTAACACATATTTACTCTCTTATACAATCCTTGATACAAGTTCACAATGATTCATACAGCCACTCTCACATTCACTGGGTCTTATGTTCAGTTATTTATATATGTCAACTCTCACATGGAGTGTGTTTTACATATGTACTTACTTTGACATGTAGAACTGAGATATCCATTCACTAACCAATATACTCATGCACACAGTCAACTGTCCATACAGCTGTTTCTACATGCACTTTTGAAGCCATACACCTAGGGAATCAACTGCTCACACATCTATGCACAGAGTTATACACCTCCCAGCCACCCACACACATACTCAGTCTCCCATACAAATACTTGGGCAACCATTCAATAACCCATATAGTTACTGATATAGCTACTGATTTAAACATGCAGCAGTTTACAGAAGAACATAAATAATGATTGCCAAATTAAGACACTTTAATCACTTACCCATGCACTCAGTGAGACACATTTAATCATTCTCTCATACAGTCAGTCATGCACCTACTAAATCCTTCATCCAGACACTTATACATCCACTCATTCTTCAATATGTAAGACATATTTTAACTTTACAGAAACATACAGTCACTGGGTGTTGTCATCAGTGATGTCATCAGTGATGTCATTTGAGATGTCATCAGTGATGTCATCAGTGATGTCACTGACCATGTCATGAATGATGTAATATGTGACATCATTAGCAGTGGATTGCGGGTCCGCGATATATAGTTAGTGCAACTAACTATATATGGAATTTCAATGGTTTTGTGCAAATAAAATAACGTTTTTTAAATGCTAATCCCTAACTATATATGGTCTATAACCTATGGTTTTTTCAGTGAATTTTCAAGGTTTTGTAAATGCAAATTCCTAACTATATATGGTCTATAACCTATGTTTTTTTCTGTGAATTTCATTGGTTTTTTAAAAGCTAATAAAAATATATTCTTTATTAAGTGACGTATCACGTAGCCCGTGAGACGCCTCATGATGCATCGCATAACCGTGACGTATCGTCTCTGCAGCGCAAACCAAACCCAAAACGTAAGCGCGCCAAAACACGCTTAAAGTTATATATATATTTTTTTAACCTTAATTAGACAAAATCCACACGTGCACATATCACAAACGTTCAAAAAACACAATATGTCGGACTCCCGTTACGCTGCCGGTTAGCTGCCCGGTTAACGTACCAGGAAGCACCTTTACCGCGAAAAATCACATTTTTTTTTTCACCCCCCAGGGAACTTTAATAGCCCCCTCATCAATCCTAGGGGTTCAGGAGGGGTCTGCCTTACCCCTTTCATTCATTTACACCTTTTTTCCACCTCTTGTCTCTCGATCCCACAGAGAGACAAGATGGCGGCCGCTCCAGACTGTTTACAATGATCTTCTCCTCAGACTCCCGTTACACTGCCGGTTAGCTGCCCGGTTCGCGTACCAAGACGCGTCTCTACGGCGAAAAAATCGGATTTTTTTTTTTTTGGGCCCAGCGTGGCTCTATAATATCCCCTCATCAATCCTAGGGGGTCAGAAGGGGTCTACCTTGCCCCTTTCCTTCATTTCCCCCTTTGTTTTGGCCTCCTCTTGTCTCTCGATCCTACCGAGAGACAAGATGGCGGCCGCACCGGACTGTTTCGAATGTTGACAGACACCGGAGAGCCAATCAGCTTCGCTTCGCAAAGTTCCGATAAGCGAAAAGTACGCGAACCGGATCGCTGCCCGGAGCGCTGTTACAGATATATATCTTGATTTAAACGTTAATTTCTCAAAATCCACTGAAGCACATATATTGAGACCTAGCAAAGGCACATCGGGCTAACAGTCCCTACAATTTTGCCAAGTTTCGTGCAAATCCATTCAGCCGTTCGAGCTAAAAGTGAGGCCAACCGCCCTATGGAAATTAACATGGGAAAAACGCGTTTTGGGACCCCCCTTTTTTCTCAGCCCCCCCTTGACGAAACCCCCCCAAATTTCTAGGAGCTGCTCAGAAACAAAATGTGCCATTTTCCTGAAAATTTCAGCCGATTCCGTCCACAAACGCCAAAGTTATTAGACATAGAATTTCCAGAAATCCCATAGGGAAAAAATCCTAACTATATATACCTACTGGCGACCGCCAGTAGGTAATATATATATATATATATATATATATATATTCACTGAAAAAACCATAGGTTTCACACCAGTTATAGTTAGCTGGAAATTTTACTGATATAAAACCATTGAAATTCCCACGTTATAGTTAGATGGACTCACTATAACTTGCGCGTGCAATGCACTGCTGATGACATCACATATTACATCACTCATGACATGGTCATTGACATCACTCATGACATCACTGATGACACCATCCAGTGAATGTGTGTCTTTCTGAAAAATAAATATATTTTATATATGTATATGTAAAAGTTGATGGAAGAATAAATGTTTAAATAAGTGTCTAAATGGATGGTTTTTAAAAATTGATTGGTTAACTGGCTTAATAAGACATCATCAGCAGTGCATTGCACGCGCAAGTTATAGTGAGTCCATCTAACTATAACGTGGGAATTTCAATGGTTTTATATCAGTAAAATTTCCAGCTAACTATAACTGGTGTGAAACCTATGGTTTTTTCAGTGAATTTAATAGGTTTTTTAAATGCTAATTCCTAACTATAACTGGTGTGAAACCTATGGTTTTTTCAGTGAATTTCATAGGTTTTTTAAATGCTAATTCCTTTGTATATCGAGTTTCTAACCTTTTTTTTTTTTTACAATTTGCTGTTTTTTTTTAAGTATTCATTTTTTTTATATAACTTTTTTCTTTTGCGCTCTGGGTGCGCGCTCCGGGAAGCTTTCAGCTAAGCTCTCCGGTAAGCTTTTCCGAGAGCTCATCTGAAAGCGCACCCAGAGCGCAACTGTCGTTCGTGAAAAAAAATATGAATGAAAAGTTAATAATAATGCAAAACATTTCATACCATACAAATAAAATTAGTTTTTTTTAATAAGGAAAATGATTATGCATTTCTATAAAAGATTGATGACGTCACTTCGGCGCGCAACGTAAGTGCCCTCGGAAGCGCCTACGTTCGCGGCGCATAAACGCACGCAAAAGCGCCTACGATCGCGCCACGTTTGCGCCCCGGAAGCGCCTACGATCGCGCTGCGTAAACGCACCGGAAGTGCTCCGGAGCGCCCAGCGTAAACGCGTCGGGTCATGTGACCCTAAAATAACACTTTTCATTGGTTGCTAACAGTTTTTTTTTACAATGAATGAAATCCCCACCCATTTCCTTCACTTCTTCTTTCACTTTTGTGACTGAAAGACCTGCCTTTTTTGCTGCTCCATATTCCTTGTTTAATCATGGCTGCCAGACCATCCAGCAGTGAAGATGACTCCAATGATTTCATTGATGAAGAGCCTCCTCAGCCGAAGGTCAAAGAACATTTCATCTGGAAATTTTTTAAGTTTCCAGCAGACCAGAAGAAGGTGAATGCACCAAAAGTAGAGTGCAGGATCTGCAAACAGGTCCTGTCACGGGGTAACCCCCCAAAAAAATACTCTTTTGGCAACTTCACCATGATTCGCCATGTGGAGAGGAGGCACCCCCAGAATTTTGCCCGGGAAAGTGTCAGGGCTCTGGCACAAGAGGTTCCCAGAGATGGGGCCTCTACATCAACAGGAGGAGCAACTTCTTCTGGAAGAGAACAATCACAGGAGCAGGTAGCAAACATTCAACCTGCATTTAACCATGGGGTCGTCAGATGCAGATACTGCAATCAACTCCTCACCTATGGGGAGCAAAGTGTCCTGCTCATGGTTCGGGCATTGGAGAACCATCGCTACCCTTCCCACCCCTAATTTTTTTCTTTTCTTTTTGCTCCTGTTGAGCAGTTTCTATTCCCTGTTTTTGTTCCTGTTCAGTTAAAAGAAGAAAACCAAAAGTTCTTTTCAGAACTACCTCCAATTCTCATCAAAGAGCTATATTCTTAAAAAATGAAGAGTAAGTGAAATATAGTGCATTGATAATTGAAAGGAGAATGAGTAAGAAAGAACAGAAAGGTATGAGAGGTGAAAGGAAGTGAAGTAGGAGGAATGAAAGAAGGTGAGTGTTAGAAAAGAAAGTTATGACACAGTGAATAAACTGGAGGCCTCATTTCTGAAAAGTGACGCATCGCTACGTGAAAACAGCGATGCGTCACTTTTCTGGACGCACTCCTTATGACATTCCAGATATGTCATATTTAATATATGACTAATCAATTCGCAAGGAGTTACAGATATGTCAGTATTTCTGACATATCTGTAAACACAAAAGTAACGCATTGCAGGAGTGCGTCACAAAAGTGACGCAACTCCAGTAATGTGTCCTTTCACATGGAAAAAGCACCATGTGAAAGGTTTGCTGTGAAGCAGGCGCAAGATTTTGGCGCAACAGCATCCTAAAAGTGACGCACTGCGTCATTATTACCAAGCTTTTTGCAAGGAACACCCCCTCTGCATGCATTATACCTGACACTATTTTTTAAAAAGTGACGCATCTAGGTACATGGGTCACTTTTTAAAACTCTGCGCCACATTGTATCTGCATCAGGTATAATGTATGCAGAGGGGGCAATCCCTCGCAAAAAGCTTGGTAATAACGACGTACTGAAATCTATGAGATTTCTCTGCGTCACTTTTAGGATGCTGTTGCGTCAAAATCTTGCGCCTGCCTCGCGTCACTTTCATGTTTACAGATATGTGAGAAATACTGACGTATCTGTAACTCCTTGCAACATGATTCGTCATACATTAAATATGACACATCTGGAATGTCATAAGGACTGTGGACAGAAAAGTGACGCATCACACCAGCAGTGTAATAAAATGTGCCTCGTTGCACTATATTTAAAGGATGCAACAGCATCCTAAAAGTGACGCAGTGAAATCTCAAACATTTCACTGCGTCGCTATTACAAAGCTTTTTGTGGGGGAACACCCCCTCTGCATGCATTATACCTCACGCAGATATAATGTGGCACTTGATTTTAAAAAGTGACCCATCTACCTAGATACGTCACTTTTTAAATATAACGCAACGAGGCACATTTTTTTACACCACTGGTGCGATGCGTCACTTTTCTGTGCGCACTCCTTATGACATTCCAAGTAACGCATTGCTGGAGTGCGTCACAAAAGTGACGCAACTCCAGTAATGTGTCCTTTCAAATGGGGAAAGCAGCATGTGAAAGGTCTTGCCTCAGTCTAACACCTGCTGTAAAGCAGGCACAAGATTTTGACGCAACAGCATCCTAAAACTGACGCAGTGAAATCTCAAAGATTTCACTGCGTCGCTATTACAAAGCTTTTTGCGGGAGAACACCCCCTCTGCATGCATTATACCTGACGCCATTTTTAAAAAGTGACGCATCTAGGTACATGGGTCACTTTTTAAAACTCTGCGCCACATTATATCTGCGTCAGGTATAATGTATGCAAAGGGGGCATTCCCCCGCAAAAAGCTTGGTAATAACGACGTACTGAAATCTATAAGATTTCTCTGCGTCACTTTTAGGATGCTGTTGCGTCAAAATCTTGCACCTGCCTCGCATCACTTTTATGTTTACAGATATGTCAGAAATACTGACGTATCTGTAACTCCTTGCAACATGATTCGTCATACATTAAATATGACACATCTGGAATGTCATAAGGAGTGCGCACAGAAAAGTGACGCATAACACCAGCAGTGTAATAAAATGTGCCTCGTTGCACTATATTTAAAAAGTGACGCATCTAGATAGATGCGTCACTTTTTAAATATTGCATAACAATGCGCATTTTTTTACACCGCTGGTGCGTCACAAAAATTGACGCACAGGAGGCGCAAAACTAACAGCGCAAGGCCTTCATAAATATGGTCCTGGATTTTCCCCGTGCTTCGCCGGTGCGCGTACCATGCGCTTCCCCCGCGCAAAACGAAAATTTTTTTTAATGCCCTGCAGGACCCTATTTTAGTCCCTACATCAAACCTAGGGGGTCAGAGGGGGTCTACTCTTCCCCCTTATGGTCATTTGCCCCTTTTTTTTTCAAACCCCTTGTGTCTCGATTTTACCGAGACACAAGATGGCGGCCGCTCCAGACTGTTTAGAATGTTTACAGACACCCAAGAGCCAATCAGCTTTCTGCGCGCAAGTCGCGTGTCGCGCCTGGAGCGCACTCCGGTGCGCGCACCGGAGAGCGCCTATAGATATATATATTTTTTTGAACCTAAATTACTCAAAATCCACTGCAGCACATATCTTGAGACATAGCAAAGGCACATCGGGCTACAAGTCCCTACAATTTTGCCAAGTTTGGTGTAAATCCATTCAGCCGTTCGGGCTAAAAGTGAAATTGACCGCCCTATGGAAATTAACATGGGGAAAATGCGTTTTGGGACCCCCCTTTTATCTCGGCCCCCGCTTGACGTATCCCCCCCAAACTTTCAGGGAAGGACCGGAGCTCGACGAGGCCATTTTCAGGAAATTTTCAGGCAGATTCGTCAACCGGTGCCAAAGTTATTCCAAATAGAATTTTGAGATTTAACATTGAAAAAAATCCTAACTATAACTACCTACTGGCGTCCGCCAGTAGGTAATATATATATATATATATATATATATATATATATATATATATATATATATATATATATTCGCTGAAAAAACCATAGGTTATAGACCATATATAGTTAGGAATTAGCATTTAAAAAACCTTATTTTACTCACACAAAACCATTGAAATTCGCATATATAGTTAGTTGCAGTAACTATATATCGCGCACCCGCAATCTGATGATGTCACATATTACATCATTCATGACATGGTCAGTGAAATCACTGATGACATCACTGATGACAACTCAAATGACATCACTGATGACAACATCCAGTGATTGTATGTTTCTGTAAAGTTAAAATATGTCTTACATATTGAAGAATGAGTGGATGTATAAGTGTCTGGATGAAGGATTTAGTAGGTGCATGACTGACTGTATGAGAGAGTGATTAAATGTGTCTCACTGAGTGCATGGGTTAGTGACTAAACTGTCTTAATTTGTGCATCATTATATCTGTTGTTCTGTAAACTGCTGCATGTGTTGATCAGTAGCTTTATGATTAACTATATGGGTTATTGATTGGTTGCCCAAGTATTTGTATGGGAGAGTGAGTGTGTGTGTGGGTGGCTGGGAGGTGTGTGACTATGTGCATAGATGTGTGAGCAGTTGATTCACTAGATGTATGGGTTCAAAACTGCATGTGGAAACAGCTGTATGGGTGGTTGACTGTGTGCATGAGTGTATTGGTGAGTGAATGGATATCTCAGTGCTACATGTCAAAGTAAGTACATATGTAAAACACAGTACATGTGAGATTTGACATATATAAATAACTGTGTATAAGAGCCAGTGAATGTGTGAGTGGCTGTATGGATCATTGTAAACTTGTATCAGTGATTGTATAAGAGAGTAAATATGTGTTAGAATATGTTTGCATAAGTAAGGTGTGTATAACTGTATAGTTGAGGAAATGGAGGTGTGATTGATTCTTTGCATTACTGACTAGGTGTATGAGTAACTACATGGATGAGTGACAGTCTGTGAGTGTCTGTTTACACTGAGTGTATCTAAGGTTATATTAGAGTCTGAAGAGGTTCATCGCCGATTGCGGATATTTTCTCACCTGAGGCTTGAGCCGGGTGCTTGATACTTTTACTGGTTCTAAAAACTGTGTTACTATCCTTTGTGTCCTCTCCCTCCCCCTGGCAGCAGCACGCCACGCTCTACTCCCCGAGGTGCTAGAATCACGCACCGATTCTGGGGGCGGATTCTTTGCCCTTAAGTAATTTTAATTATTAACTTGCACTTGGCAGATTACTTGCCTCGGCACGCACTTACTGGCCGAGTTAGGGCCGGCATTTTTGAGGGACTGGGACGAGTGCTCGGTGGCGGCCATCTTAGTGAGGGCTCTCCTCATTTGCCCCTCAGGCGCCACATAAAAACAGAAAACGCACTTCGCCCTGAAGATTGCGGATATTTTCTCACCTGAGGCTTGAGCCGGGTGCTTGATACTTTTACTGGTTCTAAAAACTGTGTTACTATCCTTTGTGTCCTCTCCCTCCCCCTGGCAGCAGCACGCCACGCTCTACTCCCCGAGGTGCTAGAATCACGCACCGATTCTGGGGGCGGATTCTTTGCCCTTAAGTAATTTTAATTTTGAACTTGCACTTGGCAGATTACTTGCCTCGGCACGCACTTACTGGCCGAGTTAGGGCCGGCATTTTTGAGGGACTGGGACGAGTGCTCGGTGGCGGCCATCTTAGTGAGGGCTCTCCTCATTTGCCCCTCAGGCGCCACATAAAAACAGAAAACGCACTTCGCCCTGAAGATTGCGGATATTTTCTCACCTGAGGCTTGAGCCGGGTGCTTGATACTTTTACTGGTTCTAAAAACTGTGTTACTATCCTTTGTGTCCTCTCCCTCCCCCTGGCAGCAGCACGGTACGCTCTACTCCCCGAGGTGCTAGAACCACGCACCGATTCTGGGGGCGGATTCTTTGCCCTTAAGTAATTTAAATTTTTAACTTGCACTTGGCAGATTACTTGCCTCGGCACGCACTTACTGGCCGAGTTAGGGCCGGCATTTTTGAGGGACTGGGACGAGTGCTCGGTGGCGGCCATCTTAGTGAGGGCTCTCCTCATTTGCCCCTCAGGCGCCACATAAAAACATACAGTGATGGCTCCGCGCAGCGGACGCGTACTGCGGGCGCGCCGGATGCGCGCCGGAGTCAAGCCAGAGTCCTGCCCGTCTGCGCCCGTCCGCGACCGGCCGCGGCAAGGGGCTGGACTCCCTGATCCAGCTAACCGTAAGTCACTGCAAAATAAGTTACATCATCAACTATGGTATACTAAAGAGGAGCTGCTGTCACTGAATCATAAATCGGGCCGCAGCTGCTCTCACACGCTACCGGTTAACTCACTACCTCCCTACTGTAAAATGTGTAATTCTAGGCTACCTCTAATTAGAGGAGAGACCAAGGAAATAGCTAAATTAAAATGGCTATTACTGAATTGTAGGTCCATGCGGAAACACAAAGCCGAGATTTACGATTTATTGCAAAATAGGCAAACGGACGCCTTGTTTCTTCAAATCCAGAGGCAAATAAACAACTCTTCCCTTTAATCCTCCCTGTAAATCTGAAGGAGGCAATTTCCCTGTCTTAGGCTCCATTCGAACAATAGCTTGAAAAGGATGGACACTTTGAATCAAAATAGATTCATAAGTATTTAAATCCTTCATTCCGAAGGAATGTCAACCAATTCCAGATTATTATGAACCGCTCTAGCAGGCATCCGGTTTTGATTTAATTTGTTAAAACAATAAGTACACATACGTTGATCTGATCCCAAATCAAAACAATTTTCTACCATCAAGTATGTTGCAAAATCCTTCCATTCACTATTGTTTTCCATTTCACTTTTTGTATATAAATCCACTAACTTAGTCTAATTCTTATAATAATTCCGTCGACAACACACACAAGTGAAATTAGGCCTCTCACTTGATTTCATCGTAAACGTGGAAATTTCCTTGTGAAACTTATCTGTACTGGAAATCTGTACACTCTCTTCCACATTACCTTCTTCTACTGGGTCAATTTCAACATTGTTCTCTTTACTAGCAAAGTAACAAAACTCAATTTCTTCACAAATATTCTTCACATCTACTTCAGAACCATGCAAAAGAGCAGTGCTTAATTGTTTAAGCATAATTGCTGGACTCTTAGCATAATACAACATTCTAACTAATTTCCTCACTTTATTATGATGCACTGCTAGCATCCTGAAATGATGAAAAACACTCTGGCATACTCTCCTGGAAAGACAAGCCAGTGAATGACCATGCAAACCTGTCACTTCTCTCACTCTGCAAGGATATAATTCTTGCAACAACTTCATTTTCTGTTTTAAACTTTTCTTATTAAATGTCCGTACAAAATCACAAAGCAAATTGATGGAATCTTGTTGCACACTGCAAATACTACTACACTTCCAGGTGTACACTGGTCCCTTAGGACGTCTCCCTAAAACTTCATTACCTAACACCTCTTCTGCCTCTGTTGACACAAGTTTTTCTTTTTCAACCGGACAACCGTCTTTCACCTCATATGCTCGACCACTGGTGTGAACTGCATGCACCAAATCATTGTCCTGGAAATAACTCTCCTCATTATAAAATGCCTCACAACTTGAACTATGCATCCATTCTCCTGAAAAAACTTCACAAAAATTACTACGATTAACTGTTCTCTTCCATCTACTATTTGATTTGAAATCATAAATTGCCTTGTTTAGTTTCCTAATTCTATTGATTATCAAAATAAATAACTTTCGCTTAATTTCGAAAGCCTGATCAATAATTTTCTCTACATTTTTCTTTCTCTTATAAAAAGCCACTTTCTGTTGACCTTTCTTAATATTTTTTAACAAGTTGCCAATTATCCTGTTGCGGAACATTCGTCTACGAATGTCCCTAAACAGATTTTTCCTTCTACTACCATGCACAGAGTTATCTCCTGCTCTAGCAGTAACATTTTTAAGGGGCCTTTCCTTCCCATTTAAATTGGCTCTCTTCTTCTGGACTAAAACTTGTTCTGTAGTGATACTTTTTCGTCTGCAAATGTTTCTTTAAAAAGATTTTGTTGTCTTACCCGGAGTTTTTTTGGTGACTTGACAAGTTTTTATTGTAGAGGACTGCTGCAAAGGTTTACCAAGGTGGGGTGTAAGTCGCTTTGCTTCTTTTCTTTTTCTTTGCCTTGAGGGCATTTTTGAATTTTTCAAAAGGTCTTGAGTTGAATCTGTGGAAAAATTTTTTAAAAAAATGTTATTAACCACCATTACCAAACAGTAAACCAATAACAGTAGGCAAACAATTAACACACTAGTTGTCAATTCTACCTACGGTAATTTAGCAGCATAGACAAATTTAAAACCCACAAATAGTAGCAATGGAATGGAATGCTTCTACAATAATTTGCTTACTGGATGTGTTTAAAATCGTTTCTTGAAGTCACTTAGGTTTCAGAATATGTACTGCTAGAGTTTCATAGCCAGCATGGGGCATATTTACAAAGCCTTTGAGCCATTTTAAGTAAAAAAACACATTTTTAAAACACATCAAGTAGGTAAATTATTCTCCCAGATTCATGGGGGAAGTGACTTAAAATGGCCTAGCACACATGGTGGCGAATTTACAAGGCCCTTCCACCACTTTGCGTCACTTTTAACATGGGGAACATGACGTGAAACTGGCTCAAAGGCCTTCTAAATATGCCCCATGCTGGCTATGAAACTCTAGCAGTACATATCAAGAAACCTAAATGACTTCAAGAAACGTTTTTCAAACACATCAAGCAAGCAAATTATTCTCCCAGATTCATGGGGAAGTGACATAAAATGCCCTAACACACATGGGGGCGTATTTACAAGGCCCTTGCACAACTTTTGTGTCAGTTTTAACATGGAGAAAATGACGTGAAAGTGGCTCAAAGTCCTTGTAAATACACCCCCATGCTGGCTATGAAACTCTAGCAGTGCATATCAAGAAACCTAAATGACTTCAAGAAACGTTTTTAAACACATCAAGTAAGCAAATTATTCTCCCTGATTCATGGGGCAAGTGACTTAAAATGCCCTAACACACATGGGGGCGTATTTACAAGGCCCTTGCACCACTTTTGCGTCACTTTTAACATGGGGAAAATAACGTGAAAGTGTCTCAAAGGCCTTGTAAATATGCCCCATGCTGGCTATGAAACTCTAGCAGTACATATCAAGAAACCTAAATGACTTCAAGAAACGTTTTTAAACATATCAAGTAGGCAAATTATTCTCCCAGATTCATGGGGAAGTGACTTAAAATGCCCTAACACACATCAGGGCGTATTTACAAGGCCCTTGCACCACCTTTTGCGCCACTTTTAACATGGGGAAAATAACGTGAAAGTGGCTCAAAGTCCTTGTAAATATGCCCCATGCTGGCTATGAAACTCTAGCAGTACATATCAAGAAACCTAAATGACTTCAAGAAACGTTTTTAAACACATCAAGTAAGCAAATTATTCTCCCAGATTCATGGGGAAGTGACTTAAAATGCCTTAACACACATGGGGGTGTATTTAAAAGGCCCTTGCACCACTTTTGCGTCACTTTTAACATGGGGAAAATAACGTGAAAGTGGCTCAAAGGCCTTGTAATTATGCCCCATGCTGGCTATGAAACTCTAGCAATACATATCAAGAAATCTAAATGACTTCAAGAAACGTTTTTAAACATATCAAGTAAGCAAATTATTCTCCGAGATTCATGGGGAAGTGACTTAAAATGCCCTAACACACATGGGGGCGTATTTACAAGGCCCTTGCACCACTTTTGCGTCACTTTTAACATGGGGAAAATAACGTGACAGTGGCTCAAAGGCCTTGTAAATATGCCCCATGCTGGCTATGAAACTCTAGCAGTACATATCAAAAACCTAAATGACTTCAAGAAACGTTTTTAAACATATCAAGTAAGCAAATTATTCTCCCAGATTCATGGGGAAGTGACTTAAAATGCCCTAACACACATCAGGGCGTATTTACAAGGCCCTTGCACCACCTTTTGCGTCACTTTTAACATGGGGAAAATAACGTGAAAGTGGCTCAAAGTCCTTGTAAATATGCCCCATGCTGGCTATGAAACTCTAGCAGTACATATCAAGAAACCTAAATGACTTCAAGAAACGTTTTTAAACACATCAAGTAAGCAAATTATTCTCCCAGATTCATGGGGAAGTGACTTAAAATGCCCTAACACACATGGGGGCGTATTTACAAGGCCCTTGCACCCATTTTGCGTCACTTTTAACATGGGGAAAATAACGTGAAAGTGGCTCAAAGGCCTTGTAATTATGCCCCATGCTGGCTATGAAACTCTAGCAGTACATATCAAGAAACCTAAACGACTTCAAGAAACATTTTTAAACACATCAAGTAAGCAAATTATTCTCACTGATTCATGGGGCAAGTGAAATATTTGTTTAAAGAAGCAGACACCATTTTCTCCTTCTCATAAATTTAAAAAGCATTCCTTTTCCTTAAAAACGATTTTCAAGTCATAATTTGAAAACACAGCACAGCTCCTATGTACAAGCACACCCTGTCAGTACTAATACTTCACATTATCTCCAATTACAATTTCTCAAAGAAACAAAATCTTTTTGTAAAACACTTGACACAAAGCAACATTTTAAATACACAACTTTCTTCCTAATTTTCTCCCTAAAGCATTCTAGTCTCTATCTAAATTAAATGAATCTTTTCTAACCTTAGCAAATGCTTTCTGAATTTCAAAACAGTCTCATACACACACCAATTTTTTTTTAGCAGAGCAAAGGGTATGCACTCCAGAGGCTGCAACCAACAATGGCACAGAAATGCTGTAATTCATCACACGTATCTCTCATGTCACCCAATCAAAACTCTTCCCTCACTTTTTTCAAATCAACACCCTTCCCCCCTCTGCCCTTTCAGCCTTTTTTCCATAGCAACTACCTCCTGACAGACCTCTCATGTTTAAAAGTTCACACAACAATGTTTCAACTGAACTCTGAACTCTCAGTACACCTGCTTATCCAGTGCAATGTTTCTTAAAATGATTTTTTCTTAACCATTCGAATTACATCTTTCAAAGAACACATCCATGCACCCTAACATTAGACCTTAAAGCAAGATGGCGGACTCCCGTTACGCTACCGGTAAGCTACCCGGTTCGCGTACCGGGTAGCGCTTCAACCGCGAAAAATCGAAAAACATTTTTTTTTTTTTTTGCCCCGCAGGGCCCTTCAGTGGCCCCCACATCAATCCTAGGGGGTCAGGAGGGGTCTACCTTGCCCCCTTTTATTCATTTCCCCCTTCGTTTATTTCCACCTCTTGTCTCTCGATCCTACTGAGAGACAAGATGGCGGCCGCACCGAACTGTTTAGAATGTTCATAGTCACCGGGGAGCCAATCCGCTTCTCCTTGCGAAGGTCCGTTACGCGTCTGGTACGCAAACCGGGGCGCTAACCGGGACGCTGTCACAGATATATATATATTTTTGAACCTAAAATACTCAAAATCCACTGGAGCACATATCTTGAGACCGTTCGAGCTAAAAGTGAGTCCAACCGCCCTATGGAAAACTCAATGTTAAAAACACGTTTTGGGACCCCCCTTTTTTCTCGGCCCCCACTTCACGAAACCCCCCAAACTTTTAGGGGACGATCAGAAACAAAATGTGCCATTTTCCTGAAAATTTCTGCCAATTCCGTCCTTCAACGCCAAAGTTATTCAACATAGAATTTTCAGAAATCCCTATAGAAAAAATCCTAACTACATATACCTACTGGCGACCGCCAGTAGGCAATATATATATATATATGAACATTATGATTTTTGATAGCTCTTAAATGCTGTAAGACTCTGTCTTTTGCCTTCAATGTAGTACTTCCGACATACCACTTCTCACAAGGACATATCAGTGGTGTGTCGGAAGTACTACATTGAAGGCAAAAGACAGAGTCTTACAGCATTTAAGAGCTATCAAAAATCATAATGTTCAATATCCTGTAGCTCGTCACTTTTACGACCAACACTACCAGAATGAAAACTTACTAAAAATGGTCGTCATTGATAAGGTAAATCTGGGGATAAGAGGAGGTAACAGGACACTTGCCCTGCGCCAACTAGAATCAAGATACATCATTGATTTTGAATGTATGACCCCGAATGGTTTGAACATTAATGAGGAACTTGCGGTACACTTAACATGAAGATGTGATTGATGATTTGTTTGAAATACAGTAGTAACCTGCAGCTAGACATATATGGTCCTTTCTTTTAAAATGGTTCTATGTATTTATTTTCACAGGCACTGGATGAATAGATGTGGCATGGGACTTTGAGGTCAAAACAAATGAAACACATGGTTTTCAGTGAATAACATCTCAGATCTATTGGACAGTGAGTTTGCCCACTGGGGCATTGACAGTTGATGGTTTAAAATGTGCATCTCAACGAACTATGGGTATCTACGGCCCATTTGGATTGGATTGACCTTTTTGCGCATAATGTGGCTAAAGCAATATGATACGGTGTGTACGGAATGAAGCAATTTACAACATGTACATATCTGGTGTCCCTGTTACGATCTGGTACAATCAGGAGGACTCGAAGCCTAATCAAGAGGGGTACATACCACAATTTGAACCCGCCCACTGGGGCTAGGACTCAAACAACGATTTGCTAAGTACAGGACTTGGTTAATCCATGCACTATCAATGGTTGGGTGCGTAACTATCCGTGCCCACTTGGGCTAAGCTGGTGAACCCGCCCACTTGGGCTAGGACTCAAACTATGATTTGCTAAGTACAGGACTTGGTTAATTCATGCACTATTAATGGTTGGGTGCGTAACAATCCTCTCACTTTGCTGATAATAACTGTGCCCACTTGGGCTAAGCTGGTCTTTTTACGAATATCAGTTATGTATGACATGTAATTAATGGCTTTTGTTGAGCACCCCCAACTTTATATTACATACATTGTTGCAAAGACTTTATTTAACTCACTACTTGTAATTAACTATGTGAAGCACTTTTTGACCATTCCAATATGTCCGCCAAACATTTTACATTGTCACGTATAAGGGTGTTGGTCCGTTGTCTCTTTTTGTTACTGAGAAAACAGAGTAAAAGGACAATTTGTTTGGCAACAATTTGTAAACGTGATCAAGCTGCAAAGCGAAACGCGTTGTTTTCCTGCTGCTGAATAAAATTGCGTGCACAGCAACCTTTTGAGAGTCGGGTACGTCTGTTCGAGAGAATGGAAAATGCTGTGATTGATGGGTGACCGGGAGCCCTACCCCGACCCACTCGTGAACGTGACTGGTGTACTACCGGGACTTGGATTTGTGGATATATATATATAAGCTCCAAAATCCCAGGAAAATCAATCCTAAAGGAAGGTAGCACACTCAGGGGAGGTTTCACAAAAGGTTTAATGAGGAAACCAACAGCAACTGTTGCTGTTGGTTTCCTCATTAACTATATCAGTAGAGTTAGGGTACTTTTGGGTTTAAGTTCAGACAGGTACTTCTGAGTTTTTAACAGTGAAGTAATTTTTGGGCAGTGTATGGTTTCAGGCAGGAAGTAGAACTATTAAAAAGTGCATGTGATGAAGCCTAAGTAAATTCATAACTATAACAGAGAAGCCTATCTCAATCTACAACTATTACAGAGGGACAGTATATAACTATCAGAAAATGTTTTCCCAAATTAACTTAAAGTGCACAACATAGTTCCCCTTCCAAATTAACAACTTACCTTTGTCAAAGGAGTTGAAGTTTTCAGTGAATATGCTTTTCAAATGTACCTCAGGTAGTACTAGTCAAAATGGCTGAGTTTCCCTCTCATTTTTCATATATATTCATGTACATAACCAATCAAATGTCAGCACATAAAAGTACAAAATATAAGTAACATTTTAATTGGTTGTAAATTCTAACACTTTCATATGTGTTTTTGTCATGTAATTTACCTCAGGATATTTAGACTGGGCTACAGCCTAAATGGCTCAATAGAATACCACCAAATTTGGGAAAATGGTAGGGACTGCTATGTAGTAGGGCCTATTATATATTTGGTGAAAGTGTCTCCAGTGGTTTTTATATGTAAATTAACTTCCCACATTTTTTGGGGGCACTTACCGGTGCGCGCTCCGGTACGCGCACCGGGAGCGCTACAGAAGTCCGCCATTTTGTGTTTCTGTAGAATTGAGACACAAGATGGAGGACAAACAACGTTGTGAATGGGTAAAAGGGGGCACGGTAGACACACCCTGACCCTCTAGGTTTTCTGAGGGGAGTTTAGGAGGTACATATATGCATATGCGGGGGAGCGCCCGGTACGCGCACCGGGGAGCGTACCAGGGAGCGTACTTTGGTGAAAAATAGTGAAAAAAGTTAGAATAAGATATTCATTTTGAGTGATCAGAGGTAGGGTAGCCCTGAAAAGATCTTTTGGGTTCTGTGGCTGATTTAGGTACCTACAAGTAGGTTCCAATGCACAGTTTTAAGTTCAGGAGGAATATTCTATTCCCCTCATCTGAGAAGTGCACACCATCTCCTCTGTACATATCTTGCATGTTGTAACGCAAGTTATTGTTGTATATTGAACCCATTCCATAGTCTCTCATGTAAGCAGAAACAGATTTATTCACATGTTTCCGTGCTTTCTCAAATTGTGGACAAACTTGGTTGGACCACTTCCATTTCTGTCTTTGACATATATTGGAATATACCAAGGCAGTTTGTGGAAAAAGTGCCATCAATTGACCAAAGGTGTCCTTTAAAAGCATTTCCAGACCGACCCCAGTCAAAGTGCCCAAGTCATTTCCACCGCTGTGCACAATTAAGAGGTCAGGGTGTGGCAGATGCAAAAAGGTTTTCACCAATGGTATCAATTGGTGACATCTCAATCCTCTCTGGCCAATCCACTTGATGTCCACATTTGGTAATTCAAGGTTGTGAACATTTCTGATAGCTGCATACCTTTGAGCCCAGTGGATGTTGCTATGTCCAATAATCCAGACAGAATACATGGTGAGAGAAGGTTCTGGTGCAGTCAGATGAAGTGTGGGAATGAAATGGCAGTTGGAACCGTAGGAGTTTAAAAAAAAATAACTGTGGAGTTTCCCTGCTCTTGAATCACAAGCATTGATTGGGGCATTCAGAGAGTTGAAAACTGAAAGTTAGGGTGCATGGTTGTGTTCTGTGAAAGAAGCAATTTGAATGGTTAAGAAAAAGTCATTTAAAGAAACATTGCGCCGGGTAAGCTGGTGTATTAAGAGGTCAAACATCCTTGCTGAGTTCATTTGCAACATTGTAGAATAAACTTTTGAACGTGAGAGTTCGGTGAGGAGGGAGTTGCTATGGTAACAGGTAAAAAGGGCTGAGGGGGAAGGGTGTTGGTTTGAAAATAGTGAGGGAAGAGTTTTAATTGGTTGAAATGAGGCACATGTGTGTAGAATTAGAGGTTTTCTGTGCCAGTCATGGTTGCAGTGTCTGGAGTGCATACCTTTTGCTCTGCCAAAGAAAACTTGGTGTGTGTGTGTGACACTGTTCTCAATCTCCCAAAGCATTTGTAAAGGTGGGTAATGATTCATTTAATTTAGATAGAGACTTGTATGCACTATGGAGAAGATTTGGAAGCAGATTGTGTTTTTTTAATGTTGCTTTGTGTCATGTTTTTTGATAATGCTTGGTAAAATTATTTTGCTGCGTAGAGGAATTGTCTTTTGTGAAATAGTGAGATTTCAGTAGTGAAATTGAATGCTTGTACATAGGACCTGTGCTGTGTTTCTAAAATGTTATTAAAAAAACGATTTTGGGATAAATGAATGGCTTTTATATTTTTGAGAAGGAATTAATAGTGTCTGCCTCATTAAATAAATATATTTGAACCTTTCACAATGATGTCACCTGCGTAACCTCAGATTAGGAAGCAGATTGAGCTTCTTTCTTGTTGGTTTGTCTCATGTATTTTTAATAATGCTTGGTAAAAAGATTTTGCTGCATAGAGGAATTGTAATATGTAAAATTGAGAAGTTTCAGTAGTGACATGGAATGCTTTTACATAGGACCTGCGCTGTGTTTCTAAAATGTTATTTAAAAAACGATTTTGGGGTAAATGAATGGCTTTTACATTTTTGAGAAGGAATACATAGTGTCTGCAAGATTAAAAAAATATATTTGAACCTTTTAGAATGATGTCACCTGCGTTACCTCAGATTAGGAAGCAGATTGAGGTTCTTTCTTGTTGGTTTGTGGCATGGTTTTTGGAAATGCTTGATATCAACATATGCAAGATAGAGGAATTGTCTTTTGTGAAATAGTGAGGTTTCAGTAGTGAAATTGTATGCTTGTACATAGGACCTGTGCTGTGTTTCTTAAATGTGATGCGAAAAACGATTTTGGGGAAAATGGATGGCTTTTTTCATTTTTGAGAAGGAATACATAGTGTCCGTATGATTAAATAAATATATTTGAATCTTTCACAATGATGTCACCTGTGTTTCGTCAGATTAGGAAGTATATTGTGCAGATGAGGTGAGGTCTGTCCAGGGGTGTAGATGAGGTGAGGCCTGTCCAGGGGTGCAGATGAGGTGAGGCCTGTTCAGGGTTGCAGATGAGGTGAGGCTTGTACAGGGGGGCAGAGGAGGTGAGGCCTGTGTTCAAGAGTGTAGTGGGAGAGAGGCCTGTCCAGGGGTGCAAAGGAGGTGAGGCCTGTGTCTAAGAGTGCAATGGGGGAGAGGCTTCATGAAGTCCAGTCCACTGCATTCTTAGACACAGGCCTCACCACCTCTGCTCCCCTGGACAGGCCTCACCTCCTCTGTGCTTCTGGACAGGCCTCACCTCATCTACATCCTTGGACAAGCCTCTCCCACACTACACTCTTGATCACAGGCCTCACCTCTTCTACAACCTTGAACAGGACTGATCTCCTCTGACCGCTGGACAGGCCTCACCTCCTCTGCACCCCTAGACATGCCTCACCTCATCTGCACAATCTGCTTCCTAATCTGAGGAAACACATGTGAAACGTGCAATCATGTACACAGTATCTAAACCTTGTGAACATTTCTCTTTGTACCATTCTCTCCCTGTCTTACTCCCTATTACACCTTTTGTCTGTTTTACACCCTCTCTCCCTCTTTCTGACTTTTTTATTCTCTTCCTTTCTTCCTGTTACATCCTCTGTCTGACCTACTTCTTGTTATATCCTCTCTCCTTTTTTACTTCCTCTTACACCCTCTCTCAAACTTACTCTCTCTCTCTCCCTTTTACAGGCTCTCTCTGTTTAAGTCTCTTTTACATCCACTTCCCTTCTAACAACCTGTCTCTGTCTTACATCCTTTTCTCTATGTTTTACTCCCTCTACCCGTTTCTTTGTCTGACTCTCTCTGTCTCTTTGTGTTACTCCGTCTAGCTGTTTTTCTCTGTCTTACTCCTAGTTATATAGTTGCTGTGGTATAAACTTAGATATGTTGTAAACTACTGTTTATATCGTTTGCTTATTGTCATTCCTTTGTTGTTTGCTAATAGTGGGCTATAGTGTGTTATTATTTTCTTTTCCACAGATTGAAATCAACAATTCAAAAGTAAGGATATATATGCTCTCAAGGCAGAGGAGAAGGAAAGATGCCATAAAGAAAAAAATCAAAAACAGCAACGGAATTAAAGCACTCCCCTACAACAAGTACTTCAAAAAACACAAAAAAAGCTCCTGGTAAGACAACTAAGTCTTTTTTTCGGAACATATGTAGAGCAAAGAAAAATGTTAATGGGAATGTGAATATACAGAAGGAGACAGCAAATTTGAAAAGGAAGGAGAGGCCCCCCAAAAATGTCACCACTGGAGCAGGAGAGAACAGTATGTATAGCAATAGAAGGCAAAATCAATTTGGGGACATTCGTAGACGAATGTTTCGCAATAGGGTAGTTTTAAATTTGTTAAAAAATGTAAAGAAAGGTAAACAGAGAGCTGCTTTTTACAAGAAAAAGAAAAGTGCAGAGAAGCTTGTTGATCAGGCTTTTGAAGTTAAGAAAAAATTATTTATTTTAGTAATCAATAGAATTAGGATACTTAACAAGGCAATTTATGTTTTCAAATCGAACAGTAGATGGAAAAGAATAATTAATCAGACTAATTTTTGTGAAGTTTTTTCTGGAGAATGGATGCATAGTTCAAGTTCTGAGACATTTTTAATGGGGAGAGTTACTTCCAGGAGAATGTTTTGGTGCATGCAGTTGACACCAGTGGTCGAGCATATGAGGTGAAAGACGGTTGTCAGATGGAAAAAGAGAAACTTGTGTCTAGAGATGCAGAAGAGGTGTTAGCTGATGAAGTTTTAGGGAGACGTACTAAGGGTCCCGTGTACACATGGAAGTGTAGTAGTATTTGTAGTGTGCGACAGGATTCAATCAATTTGCTTCGTAATTTCTTACGTACATATAGTAAGAAAAGTCTAAAACAGAAAACAAAAATGTTGCAAGACTTAGATCCTTGCAGAGTGAGAGAAAACACAGGTTTGCATGGGCATTCACTGGCTTGTATTTCTAGAAAAGTATGTCAGAGTGTTTTTCATCATTTTAGGATGTTAGCAGTACATCATAATAAAGTGAGGAAATTAGTGAGAAGGTTGTATTATGCAAAAAGTCCAGCACTTAAGCTTAAACAGTTAAACAGTGCTCTTTTGCATGGATCTGAATTAGGTGTGAAAAGCATTTGTGAAGAAATTGAGTTTTGTTATTTTGGGGACAAAGAGGACAGTGTAGAAATTGATATAGTAATAGAAGGTAATGTGGAAGACAATGTACAGATTTCAAGTACAGAAAAGTTTGACGAGGAAATTACCAAGTTTAAGGTGAAATCAAGTGAAAGGCCTAATTTTACTTGTGTGTGTTGTCGACGGACTCATTATAAGATTCAGACTAGGTTAGTTGATTTATATGCAAAAAGTGAAATGGAAAATAATAGAGAATGGAAGGATTTTGTAACTTATTTGTTGGTGGAGAATTCTTTTGATTTGAGTTCTGATCCGCGTATTTGTAATTATTGTTTTAAAAAATTAAATGAAAAGAGAATGCCTGCTAGAGCTGTTCATAATAATCTTGAGTTGGTAGACATTCCTTCTGAATTGATGGATTTAAATACTTATGAATCTATTTTGATTCGATGTGTCCATCCTTTTCAGGCTATTGTTCGCATGGAGCCTAAGACAGGGAAATTGCCTCCTTCGGATTTACAAAGAGAATTAAAGGGAAGAGTTGTTTATTTGCCTCTAGATTTCAAGAAAAATATTGTTACAATTGGTGTAGAAAGAGTAGAAGAGGATCCTCTGGTTATTCTAGTTAATGGGGTTCCGACAAAGAGTAAGAAAATCTGGCAAGATTTCGTGGATGTTAGGAAAGTCAAAAAGGCAACGTTGTATTTGGTCAAAAACAATGAGTACTACAAACATGTATGTTTTGGAGAAGAGGAAACAGCTACAGAAGAAGACAGTGATTGTTCAGCCGGCCAAATTGAAAAAGTTGATGTGTCTAGAAGTGAAAAAATATATGAACATTATACTGTTCATCCTTTGCATTCCAAAGAAGTAATGGGGAATGCAATTGTCTTGTTTCAAATGAAAGCAGCAAAAGGAAGTCCCATTAGTGTATGGGAAGAAAGTTTGGAAGCTCGTTGTTTTCCACAGTTATTTCCAACAGGTCGAGGTGGACGATATGATGATCGACCAGTTCAAATTCCTGCAGCTGAATACCGGACTTTAAGATTATATGCTGAAGATCCGAGGTTTTGTCAATGCATTCCGTATTTGTTTCATCTACTGTATGAAAGTGACTTGTCTGGGCTTTCTTTTTTTTTTTTTGGGAAGCTTTATTAGTATCACAAGCAGTTACAAGTATGGGCCTACAACCTTCCCGGCCGGCTGCTAACCAGAGCAGGAGTACAGCAAGCAATGTGAGAAGTTATAGCAGCTCGAAAACCAGGGTCACAGAAATGCCAATACAGAGCTTGTAGTAAGACATGTAGGTTTGAAGTCAGGATTTGAAAGGTTCATTTTCAAAAAGAAAACTGAAAAAGGTGCCGTACAGTCATATATGGTCCTACAATACTGCGCGCGAATCAGGATATCCACTAATAGTACAGATACGAATGAAGCATCTGGGGTAAGATACACAAATCAGGAGAAATGCAGGCACAAACCCGGTACATAGCTAGTCCAAACCCCACCCCTCGAGACAACACATACTGCAGGAATCACGAATGATGACGACACTTAAAAGAGAAAAAAGACTAAAGGGCCATAGAAACAAATATCGAACAAACACCATCCCCCCACCCCCCACCCTGCACACCCGCAGAAGGCCATGGCCTACCCCCCCCCCAGCTGCATGCCTGTCGCCCTATAAGAGACCCGAAATATAGAAAAGAGAGAGAGAAAAAGAAAAAGTATGAGCGGAGGAGGGCCCTCGGTTTCGCCGCCCGAACCTCCCCTTCACCCCTACACACAGGAAAATCTCAAAAGCAAGGTAGAATATCAATGGAGAACATCAAGCATCGGCCACAACAGCAATGGAACCCCGTCAAATATACCCAGTGCACCGTCAGTCAACAATAAGGCCACTAGACTCTGGACTACATCATCCCTGGCCTTGTCTAGCAATGGAACCTCCAGATGTCCACTTGTCAATCAGCTTACAGCGCAGTTTGGGGGGTCCAAACAATCCGGGCGGGTCAAGCTGGAGTGTAGCCACAGAAAAGTACAGCATCCCAAACCCAACCTAGTATATGCAGTCACACAGTCCGGCAAATGCCACGACTTTGCCGGGGCATACCAATAAGGAAAACGATGTTGTGTCCTCAGCCGCCAATTGAACATGTGCCCCGAAGAAACACTCATGTGTACAACCATGTCAGCCAGAGCAGGCACCGGGTCTTTCGACTGCTCCCGGTAACCAGGCGGAGCTGGGACTCTCCCCGTGGGCATAGTTGAGGGCACATCGGCACTCCGTCTGGATCGATCCGTGGCCACTAGGGACGGCAAGACAACAATGGCGGCCATTCTTCTACCCAGGTCCCGGGCATTACCGATCAGGGTCTTGTGCAAAATTGTTAGGGCAGCCAATACGTCCTTGGATGTGGGCTCCTGTGTACGCCGCCAGCATCCCGACTCCATCCGCGTGGGTGCCGTCCAACCTGAACATGATCCATAGAGGAGGGCGCCAGCCGCCATCTTAGTCAGGGCGGCCCCTTCCCACTTCACCTCGCCTCGGGGACCAGGCCCCAATCTAGGGCGCTACAGGATGCACAACCGGGACTCAAAACTGTGAGGCGGGCTTCCCGGGGGAGAGTCACCAAAGGGCTAAACAAATCCCTGCCGCCCCCGGGAGCCGCCCGCCTATTTCGGGGGCAATCCTTGGTTATGCCCGGGCAGAAAGATTGGGGAGGGAGCCAGGAATCATGCGCCCCCACCGACCCTGCTTCGCCACGCAGCCCCTCAAGGCTCACCGCCAAGTGGACCGGGCCATCACTGCCATCTGCGGCCCCACAAGTCAACGGCACGCTCCGACCGACTCCTCACCGCCGTCAGCTGCCGTTGTTGTCGCAGTCGCGGCCGGCTCCACGTCTAAGGCAACGCCCCGGTCTCATCACCACAGAGGCCGCAAAGCAATCGGGGACAGTTCTCCGGGTCCACAGCACGCTGGAGCCCCAGAAGCAGACAGTAAGTGATCGCTCTCCTTCTTCTGTTGAAATACGCCTTCGTAGCTCAGGATAAGTGTCAGGATGTATGTGTGGGGCGAAATGGCTAGCGGAGCCGAGCGACTATGCGGCCATTTCGGATGCCCGCTTGGCTCCTCCTCTGTCTAGGCTTTCTTATGCAGTTAACCATATACTGAAAAGTGGAGCACATCTGCAAAATGGACTTTATGAAGAAAGTCAATCTGCAAGACAGTATTTTGGAATCTCAGCTAATCAATCTCATGGCATGTCAGCGTGGTACGAACGAGTATTGGTTCCGTCGTCATGGCGAATTGAAATGTATGCTAAGAAACTTAGGAACTCCTACATGGTTCCTCACTCTTAGCTGTGCTGAGTATGCATGGGACGACTTACTTCAATTTCTACGAGAGGCAAATGGAAACATAAAAAATATAAAATTCAAAACACCTAGAGAACTGTGTTCTTTGGATCCAGTGAATGTATGCAGAAATTTCAATCATAGATTTGAAGCTGTGATGTCTTTTATTACCAACAAAAAAAATCCTCCCCTTTGGGAGGTTTTGGATTTCTTTGGGAGGAAGGAGTATCAAGCGAGAGGTGCTCCTCACATACATATGTTGTTCTGTATTAAAGATGCACCCAAATTTGGAACTGATTCGGATGACACAGTGATGAGTTTCATTGAAGAGTATTCAACATGTGCTGTTCCGAAAACTACTGAAGAAAACAGTTTAAGGCAACAAGTTTTACGCTTTCAATCCCATCGTTGTGGAAAGTACTGTCGTCGAAAATTCAGAAACAAGGACAAGTTCTACACAAAATGTCGTTCCGCGTTTCCACGACCAGTGATTTCTAAAGGAAGAGTATAATAACTTGATGTCTTCTATGCGACATACTGTGACGAGGAAATCACCAAAAAATACATACAATTTAAAAAGAAACGAAGAGTCCAAGTACATTAACGACTACAACCCAGTGATTTTGTCCATGTGGAATGCTAACATGGATATTCAGTTCGTTGCTGACAACTCTATTGCTGTGGCTCGATATGTGACGTCTTACATCACAAAAAAAGAAAAGACAGAACTGAAGGAAATGTGGGAGGACATTTCACATGAAAAGAGTATAAGTAAAAAATTATACAGTTTCAGTCTGAAGATGTTGCCGCATCGAGAAATTGGAGCATATGAATGTTCTGATCGGTTATCATCAGCAAGTCTCTATGCCAAATCTAGAACAATCATTTGGGTGAGTCGAGGTCTTGCTGCAACACAAAACCGAGTTTTGAAATCTGTACAAGAAATATAGAATTTGGTGGAGAAAGAACCAAACAGTACAGATATTTTGAAGACAAACATGTTGGATACATACTATCCAAATAGAAGTAGTCATCTTGAGAACACTTGTTTGTATGAAGTTCTGCAAAACTATAGTTATAAGAGGAACATCACAGAAGATATCAATAATGGAAAATATGCAGTCATTGGGTATGAAGGATGTCTAGTGAAGCAGAGAAAAGGCATTTGATTAATCATCGAAAATTGAGTTGCGAATCTCCAGACAAAAGGGAATTTTACTATTTAGCTCTTTTGCAACTCTTTAAGCCATGGCGTACAGAAGAGGAACTACTTGGAGATTTTCTCTGTTACGAAGATTCTTTTAATGCAACCAAGGATACCATAGAATGTTCTGAATGTCATGAGAGATGTCACTGACCATGTCATGAGTGATGTAATATGTGAAGTCATCAGCAGTGCATTGCAGGCGTGCAAGTTATAGTGAGTCCAACTAACTATAACGTTGGAATTTCAATGGTTTTATGTCAGTAAAATTTCCAGCTAACTATAACTAGTGTGAAACCTATGGTTTTTTCAGTGAATTTAATAGGTTTTTAAATGCTAATTCCTAACTATAACTGGTGTGAAACCTATGGTTTTTTCAGTAAATTTCATAGGTTTTTTAAAATGCTAATTCCTAACTATAACTGGTGTGAAACCTTTGGTTTTTTCAGTGAATATATATATCTTTTCCCAGAATCTTATCCCAGTAATGTCACTTTTAATTACACTATAACAACTTGACATTGTGGTGACTCCTTTGTATATTTTTGTAATTATGAAAATAAGATTTTAAAAAATGTCTTGATTTGTATTTAGAAATTATCTGTTGTCATACTTGCACTTTATATTGCCAATTTTGCACCTGTTATGTTTCTAGCAGGCATCGTGACAGGCCCACTTGGGCTCTATTCAGATTAACATATTTTTGATTCAAACAAATGGATGAGGGAGCAGTACTAGGCAGTTTATTTCCAGATCCCCCCTCAGTTAACGCTGTTGTATTGTACTTGAGCATATTGAACAGCTTTTGCACATATTGATATTTAGACTGTTTACATGTATATATTGGGTCGATACTCTTTTACATAGACATAACTAATTGTCATGTTTATTAGATGGTACCATCTCTATTTTTGTGTGCTGTGTAAAAATGCTTGTACATATATTAACTAAATAACTGTTTTTATTGGATGTAAAGTATTTTGGGAAATATATATGTTTCCTAAAGGTTTTCCTTCATCGATTGCATAACAACAGCGCCATTGTGTATAGTATTTTTACCATGTTTATGAATCAATTCGATGCACTGTCACTTTAAATGCCCCGCTCAATGACGAGCAGTTTGTCATGTGATCAAGCCTCTCCGAAGGTGAAACGCGTCATGGCGGCAGTGCTGGCTTTATTTCAATAAACCACCTTTGCACCAGCACTTTCTTGGGTCGACTCTTTGTCACTGTGGAACCGGCAGTTGTTCTTCTATCTTTAAAGTGACGAGCTTCGCAAATATATATGTATATATATATATATATCCAACAAGCAGGAAACCCAAATTGAAGAAAGCCACTGGAGGTCTTTAACTTTTCACGTGTTTAATGGCAGCATGCTGACAGTTACCAAAACGAAATTCACACCAAATATATTCCCTCGCCAGATGCGTTTCCGGAATCCAAGTTCCCTTTCTCAATGGCGTTGTGCTGTGACTGATTAAAAGTGCTGTTGATCTCTTGCAGTTCTTAAACACCACCTGTCGACCAAGGCGTGGCCGGCAGCTCGGCATTCTGGATGTGATAGTCCTTAACTCAATCCCCAGTGGGTAGCGCTTTTAAACAAAAATAAAACACATTTCATTCTTCGTGATAGATGTGAAAAAAACGTCTGTTAAATGTCCTGCTTTGCTGTTGCCATTGTGAATTGAGCAGGCGCATGCTGCCATTAAACACGTGAAAAGTTAAAGACCTCCAGTGGCTTTCTTCAATTTGGGTTTCCTGCTTGTTGGATATATATATATATATATTTATATATATATATATATATATTCACTGAAAAAACCATAGGTTATAGACCATATATAGTTAGGAATTAGCATTTACAAAACCTTGAAAATTCACTGAAAAAACCATAGGTTATAGACCATATATAGTTAGGAATTCGCATTTACAAAACCTTATTTTACTCAGTGTCCATTCTTCATTAGCAACATTATCACCTTAAGTAGTTTCGGAATAGATAAGTGCAAGCTGTAATTATCGTGGGGTGCACTGCTGAAGAATTTGAATAGTTCAGGTTTTTCAGCCTTCTCATGTGTGCGCATATGCGAAGAATGGTGCTCCTCATCAGGACTCAGCCAGCCCTTGCAGAAATGTAAACACAAAATGCGCCTTCAGGCTTCGATGAGGTCACTCATCTGCACACCTCCCCTCCGGGCTGTCACCTCGTAGCTTGCAAAAACTGCTCTGCATTCATGTGAAAGAGCTGACGCGTTTCAAGGCTATGGCGCCTCTTCTTCCTTGGCTTCACAGAACAGCACTGAAGTCTTCTGTTTCATTGTTGTCACACCTTTTTATTATGCAGGTTGCCATCACGGAGTACCTTGTTGTGCACTGCATTGTGGAACTTGAGGTCTGAAACAAGAGGCATAATAACAACTTTTAGTAAGCTCAGTGTCCATTCTTCATTAGCAACATTATCACCTTAAGTAGGTTCGAAATAGATAAGTGCAAGCTGTAATTATCGTGGGGTGCAGTGCTGAAGAATTTGAATAGTTCAGGGTTTTCAGCCTTCTCATGTGTGCGCATATGTCAAGAATGGTGCTCCTCATCAGGACTCAGCCAGCCCTTGCAGAAATGTAAACACAAAATGCGCCTTCACGCTTCGATGAGGTTACTCATCTGCACATCTCCCCTCCGGGCTGTCACCTCGTAGCTTGCAAAAACTGCTCTGCATTCATGTGAAAGAACCGACGCGTTTCGAGGCTATGGCGCCTCTTCTTCCTGGGCTTCACAGAACAGCACTGAAGTCTCCTGTTTCATTGTTGCCACACCTTTATATTACGCAGCTTGCCATCACGGCGTACCTTGCTTGTGCAATGCATTGTGGGACTTGAGGTCTGAAACAAGAGGCATAATAACAACTTTTAGTAAGCTCAGTGTCTATTCTTTATTAGCAACATTATCACCTTAAGTAGGTTCAAAATAGATAAGTGCAAACATCACCCCCTCTCAAGCCCTCTGCGACTCCCTAGCCTCATTCTTCCACAACAAGATTGCAGACATCCACAACAGCTTCGAAAACCAACCCGGAGTCCAACCCACCCAACCACATGCTGAACATTCTCCCCCCGCGAACACCCTTAACGATTGGAACCCAATCTCCACTGAGGACACCATCCACCTGATGAACTCCATCCACTCGGGATCCCCCACAGACCCATGCCCTCACCACATCTTCAACAAAGCAGACTCCGTCATAGCACCGCACCTCCGAGACGTCATCAACTGCTCCTTCAACTCCGCCACCTTCCCGGAAAACTGGAAACACGCTGAACTCACTGCCCTTCTGAAAAAACCCACAGCGGACCCCACCGAACTCAAAAATTACCGCCCCATCTCGCTCCTTCCATTCCCGGCCAAAGTAATCGAGAAAGCTGTCAACAACCAGCTCGCCGCTTTCCTTGAAGCCAACAAATCCCTCGACTCCTCACAATCTGGCTTCCGAGCAAAACACAGCAGTGAGACCGCCCTCATCGCAGCAACAGACGACATTCGAACTCTACTGGACAATGGAGACACAGTCGCCCTCATCCTCCTCGACCTCTCTGCAGCATTCGACACAGTCTGCCACAGCACCCTTTTACAACGCCTCAGCAACATCGGAATCCAAGGAAAAGCACTTGAATGGATCACTTCGTTCCTCACCGGAAGAACCCAGAGAGTCCGCCTTCCACCATTCAAGTCCGAGGCCACCGAAGTCATCTGTGGCGTACCACAAGGATCCTCACTCAGCCCCACCCTCTTCAACGTATACATGAGCCCCCTCGCGGCCATCGCCCGCCAACACAACCTCAACATCATCTCTTACGCGGATGACACTCAACTAATCCTTTCTCTCACCAAGGACCCCAGCACCGCCAAAAATAACCTACACGAAGGAATGAAAGAAGTTGCTGAATGGATGAAACACAGCCGTCTGAAACTGAACTCAGATAAAACAGAAGTCCTCATCCTAGTTACATCCCCCTCTGCATGGGACGACTCCTGGTGGCCGGAAGCCCTCGGAAAAGCACCCATCCCGACAGACCACGCACGGAACCTAGGCGTTATCCTTGATTCTTCACTTTCAATGAACAGACAAGTCAGCGCCGTATCCTCATCCTGCTTCAACATTCTTCGCATGCTCAAAAAAACATTTCGCTGGATCCCCACCGAAACCAGGAAAACAGTCACCCATGCTCTGGTCACGAGCCGACTGGACTACGGAAACACCCTCTACGCAGGTACTACCGCTAAACTCCAGAAGAAACTCCAACGAATCCAAAACGCCTCAGCCAGAATCATATTAGACATCCCACGCAACGAACACATCTCTGGTCACCTGAAAGACCTCCACTGGCTACCCGTCAACAAGAGAATCACTTTCCGACTGCTAACCCACGCACACAAATCACTCTACGACATTGGACCAGAATGCCTCAACTCACGACTATCCTTCTACACCCCCTCCCGCCAACTACGTTCCTCCAGCCAAGCCCTTGCCACTGTACCTCGCATCAACAAGACCACCATGGGAGGCAGATCCTTCTCATACCTGGCTGCTAAAACATGGAACTCTCTCCCCACCTACCTTCGCCTTACCCAGAACCACCTAGCATTCAGAAAGCAACTTAAAACGTGGATATTTGACAAGTAATCCTCCTCCCCTTCCTTAGCGCCTTGAGACCCTCTGGGTATGTAGTGCGCTCTATAAATTCTCTGACTTGACTTGACTTGACTAATTATTGTGGGGTGCAGTGCTGAAGAATTTGAATAGTTAAGGTTTTTCAGCCTTCTCATGTGTGCGCATACGCCGAGAATGGTGCTCCTCATCAGGACTCAGCCAGCCCTTGCAGAAATGTAAACAAAAAATGCACCTTCACGCTTCGATGAGGTCACTCAGCTGCACACCTCCCCTCCGGGCTGTCACCTCGTAGCTTGCAAAAACTGCTCCGCATTCATGTGAAAGAGCCGACGCGTTTTGAGGCTATGGCGCCTCTTCTTCCTGGGCTTTACAGAACAGCACTGAAGTCTCCTGTTTCATTGTTGCCCCACCTTTATATTACGCAGCTTGCCATCACGGTGTACCTTGCTTGTTCACTGCATTGTGGGACTAAAGGTCTGAAACAAGTGGCGTAATAACAACTTTTAGTAAGCTCAGTGTCCATTCTTCATTAGCAACATTATCACCTTAAGTAGGTTCAAAATAGATAAATGCAAGCTGTAATTATCGTGGGGTGCAGTGCTGAAGAAAATGAATAGTTCAGGGTTTTCAGCCTTCTCATGTGTGCGCATATGTCAAGAATGGTGCTCCTCATCAGGACTCAGCCAGCCCTTGCAGAAATGTAAACACAAAATGCGCCTTCACGCTTCGATGAGGTTACTCATCTGCACATCTCCCCTCCGGGCTGTCACCTCGTAGCTTGCAAAAACTGCTCTGCATTCATGTGAAAGAACCGACGCGTTTCGAGGCTATGGCGCCTCTTCTTCCTGGGCTTCACAGAACAGCACTGAAGTCTCCTGTTTCATTGTTGCCACACCTTTATATTACGCAGCTTGCCATCACGGCGTACCTTGCTTGTGCAATGCATTGTGGGACTTGAGGTCTGAAACAAGAGGCATAATAACAACTTTTAGTAAGCTCAGTGTCTATTCTTTATTAGCAACATTATCACCTTAAGTAGGTTCAAAATAGATAAGTGCAAACATCACCCCCTCTCAAGCCCTCTGCGACTCCCTAGCCTCATTCTTCCACAACAAGATTGCAGACATCCACAACAGCTTCGAAAACCAACCCGGAGTCCAACCCACCCAACCACATGCTGAACATTCTCCCCCCGCGAACACCCTTAACGATTGGAACCCAATCTCCACTGAGGACACCATCCACCTGATGAACTCCATCCACTCGGGATCCCCCACAGACCCATGCCCTCACCACATCTTCAACAAAGCAGACTGCGTCATAGCACCGCACCTCCGAGACGTCATCAACTGCTCCTTCAACTCCGCCACCTTCCCGGAAAACTGGAAACACGCTGAACTCACTGCCCTTCTGAAAAAACCCACAGCGGACCCCACCGAACTCAAAAATTACCGCCCCATCTCGCTCCTTCCATTCCCGGCCAAAGTAATCGAGAAAGCTGTCAACAACCAGCTCGCCGCTTTCCTTGAAGCCAACAAATCCCTCGACTCCTCACAATCTGGCTTCCGAGCAAAACACAGCAGTGAGACCGCCCTCATCGCAGCAACAGACGACATTCGAACTCTACTGGACAATGGAGACACAGTCGCCCTCATCCTCCTCGACCTCTCTGCAGCATTCGACACAGTCTGCCACAGCACCCTTTTACAACGCCTCAGCAACATCGGAATCCAAGGAAAAGCACTTGAATGGATCACTTCGTTCCTCACCGGAAGAACCCAGAGAGTCCGCCTTCCACCATTCAAGTCCGAGGCCACCGAAGTCATCTGTGGCGTACCACAAGGATCCTCACTCAGCCCCACCCTCTTCAACGTATACATGAGCCCCCTCGCGGCCATCGCCCGCCAACACAACCTCAACATCATCTCTTACGCGGATGACACTCAACTAATCCTTTCTCTCACCAAGGACCCCAGCACCGCCAAAAATAACCTACACGAAGGAATGAAAGAAGTTGCTGAATGGATGAAACACAGCCGTCTGAAACTGAACTCAGATAAAACAGAAGTCCTCATCCTAGTTACATCCCCCTCTGCATGGGACGACTCCTGGTGGCCGGAAGCCCTCGGAAAAGCACCCATCCCGACAGACCACGCACGGAACCTAGGCGTTATCCTTGATTCTTCACTTTCAATGAACAGACAAGTCAGCGCCGTATCCTCATCCTGCTTCAACATTCTTCGCATGCTCAAAAAAACATTTCGCTGGATCCCCACCGAAACCAGGAAAACAGTCACCCATGCTCTGGTCACGAGCCGACTGGACTACGGAAACACCCTCTACGCAGGTACTACCGCTAAACTCCAGAAGAAACTCCAACGAATCCAAAACGCCTCAGCCAGAATCATATTAGACATCCCACGCAACGAACACATCTCTGGTCACCTGAAAGACCTCCACTGGCTACCCGTCAACAAGAGAATCACTTTCCGACTGCTAACCCACGCACACAAATCACTCTACGACATTGGACCAGAATGCCTCAACTCACGACTATCCTTCTACACCCCCTCCCGCCAACTACGTTCCTCCAGCCAAGCCCTTGCCACTGTACCTCGCATCAACAAGACCACCATGGGAGGCAGATCCTTCTCATACCTGGCTGCTAAAACATGGAACTCTCTCCCCACCTACCTTCGCCTTACCCAGAACCACCTAGCATTCAGAAAGCAACTTAAAACGTGGATATTTGACAAGTAATCCTCCTCCCCTTCCTTAGCGCCTTGAGACCCTCTGGGTATGTAGTGCGCTCTATAAATTCTCTGACTTGACTTGACTTGACTAATTATTGTGGGGTGCAGTGCTGAAGAATTTGAATAGTTAAGGTTTTTCAGCCTTCTCATGTGTGCGCATACGCCGAGAATGGTGCTCCTCATCAGGACTCAGCCAGCCCTTGCAGAAATGT
The DNA here is from genome assembly GCF_964263255.1 of Lissotriton vulgaris. Taxonomy (NCBI): domain Eukaryota; kingdom Metazoa; phylum Chordata; class Amphibia; order Caudata; family Salamandridae; genus Lissotriton; species Lissotriton vulgaris. Next base: position 501,788,631 of record NC_141687.1, on the reverse strand, counting down.
AAACAAAAAATGCACCTTCACGCTTCGATGAGGTCACTCAGCTGCACACCTCCCCTCCGGGCTGTCACCTCGTAGCTTGCAAAAACTGCTCCGCATTCATGTGAAAGAGCCGACGCGTTTTGAGGCTATGGCGCCTCTTCTTCCTGGGCTTTACAGAACAGCACTGAAGTCTCCTGTTTCATTGTTGCCCCACCTTTATATTACGCAGCTTGCCATCACGGTGTACCTTGCTTGTTCACTGCATTGTGGGACTAAAGGTCTGAAACAAGTGGCGTAATAACAACTTTTAGTAAGCTCAGTGTCCATTCTTCATTAGCAACATTATCACCTTAAGTAGGTTCAAAATAGATAAATGCAAGCTGTAATTATCGTGGGGTGCAGTGCTGAAGAAAATGAATAGTTAAGGTTTTTCAGCCTTCTCATGTGTGCGCATACGCCAAGAAGGGTGCTCCTCATCAGGACTCAGCCAGCCTTTGCTGAAATGTAAACACAAAATGTGCCTTCACGCTTCGATGAGGTTACTCAGCTGCACCCCTCCCCTCTGGGATGTCACCTAGTAGCTTGCAAAAACTGCTCCGCATTCATGCGAAAGAGCCGACGCGTTTCGAGGCTATGGCACCTCTTTTTCCTGGGCTTCACAGAACTGCACTGAAGTCTCCCATTTCATTGTTGCCACACCTTTTTATTACGCAGCTTGCCATCACGGCTTACCTTGCTTGTGCACTGCATTGTCGGACTTGAGGTCTGAAACAAGAGGCATAATAACAACTTTTAGTAAGCTCAGTGCCCATTCTTCATTAGCAACATTATCACCTTAAGAAGGTTCGGAAATAGATAAGTGCAAGCTGTAAATATCGTGGGATGCTGTGCTGAAAAATTCGAATAGTTCAGGTTTTTCAGCCTTCTCATGTGTGCGCATACGCCGAGAATGATGCTCCTCATCAGGACTCAGCCAGCCCTTGCAGAAATGCAAACACAAAATGCGCCTTCATGCTACGATGAGGTCACTCAGCTGCACCCCTCCCCTCCTGGCTGTCACCTCGTAGCTTGCATAAACTGCTCCGCATTCATGTGAAAGAGCCGACGCGTTTCGAGGCTATGGCGCCTCTTCTTCATTGGCATCACAGGACAGCACTGAAGTCTCCTGTTTCATTGTTGCCACACCTTATTATTAAGCAGCTTGCCATCACAGCGTACCTTGTTGTGCACTGCATTGTGGGACTTGAGGTCTGAAACAAGAGGCATAATAACAACTTTTAGTAAGCTCAGTGTCCATTCTTCATTAGCAACTTTATCACCTTAAGTAGGTTTGGAATAGATAAGTGCAAGCTGTAATTATCGTGGGGTGCAGTGCTGATGAATTTTAATAGTTCAGGTTTTTCAGCCTTCTCATGTGTGCGCATACGCCGAGAATGGTGCTCCTCATCAGGACTCAGCCAGCTCTTGCAGAAATGTAAACACAAAATGCGCCTTCACGCTTCGATGAGGTCACTTAGCTGCGCCCCTCCCCTCCGGGCTGTCACCTCGTAGCTTGCAAAAACTGCTCTGCATTCATGTGAAAGCCAACGCGTTTCGAGGCTATGGCTCCTCTTCTTCCTGGGCATCCCAGGACAGCACTGAAGTCTCCTGTTTCATTGTAGCCACACCTTTATATTACGCTGCTTGCCATCACGGTGCACCTTGCTTGTGCACTGCATTGTGGGAGTTGAGGTCTGAAACAAGAGGCATAATAACAACTTTTAGTAAGCTCAGTGTCCATTCTTCATTAGCAACATTATCACCTTAAGTAGGTTCAGAATAGATAAGTGCAAGCTGTAATTATCGTGGGATGCAGTGCTGAAGAATTTGAATAGTTCAGGTTTTTCAGCCTTCTCATGTGTGCGCATTTGCCGAGAATGATGCTCCTCATCAGGACTCAGCCAGCCCTTGCAGAAATGTAAACACAAAATGCGCCTTCACGCTTCAATGAGATCACTCAGCTGCACCCCTCCCCTCCTGGCTGTCACCTCGTAGCTTGCAAAAACTGCTCCACATTCATGTGAAAGAGCCGACGAGTTTCGAGACTATGGCGCCTCTTCTTCCTTGGCGTCACAGAACAGCACTGAAGTCTCCTGATTCATTGTTGCCACACCTTTTTATTACGCAGCTTGCCATCACGGCGTACCTTGTTGTGCACTGCATTGTGGTACTTGAGGTCTGAAACAAGAGGCATAATAACAACTTTTAGTAAGCTCAGTGTCCATTCTTCATTAGCAACATTATCACCTTATGTAGGTTCGGAATAGATAAGTGCAAGCTGTAATTATCGTGGGGTGCAGTGCTGAAGAATTTGAATAGTTCCGTTTTTTTTAGCCTTCTCATGTGTGCGCATACGCCGAGAATGGTGCTCCTCATCAGGACTCAGCCAGCCCTTGCAGAAATGTAAACACAAAATGCGCCTTCACGCTTCGATGAGGTCACTCATCTGCACACCTCCCCTCCGGGCTGTCACCTCGTAGCTTGCAAAAACTGCTCTGCATTCATGTGATAGAGCCGACGCGTTTCGAGGCGATGGCGCTTCCTCTTCCTGGGCTTCAGAGAACACCACTGAAGTCTCCTGTTTGATTGTTGCCACACCTTTATATTACGCAGCTTGCCATCACTGCGTACCTTGCTTGTGCAATGCCGTGTGGGACTTGAGGTCTGAAACAAGAGGCATAATAACAACTTTTAGTAAGCTCAGTGTCCATTCTTCATTAGCAATATTATCACCTTAAGTAGGTTCGAAATAGATCAGTGCTAGCTGTAATTATCGTGGGGTGCAGTGCTGAAGAATTTGAATAGTTAGGGTTTTTCAGCCTTCTCATGTGTGCGCATATGCCGAGAATGGTGCTCCTCATCAGGACTCAGCCAGCCCTTGCAGAAATGTAAACACAAAATGTGCCTTCACGCTTCGATGAGGTCACTCAGATGCACCCCTTCCCTCTGGGTGTCACCTAGTAGCTTGCAAAAACTGCTCCGCATTCATGCGAAAGAGCCGACAAGTTTCGAGGCTATGGCGCCTCTTCTTCCTGGGCTTCACAGAACTGCACTGAAGTCTCCTATTTCATTGTTGCCACACCTTTTTATTACGCAGCTTGCCATCACGGCGTACCTTGCTTGTGCACTGCATTGTGGGTCTTGAGGTCTGAAACAGGAGGCATAATAACAACTTTTAGTAAGCTCAGTGTCCATTCTTCATTAGCAACATTCTCACCTTAAGTAGGTTCAGAATAGATCAAGTTCAAGTTCAAGTTAAAACATTTGTATAGCGCACTACTCACCCAGGGGGTCTCAAGGCGCTTGAGGGAGGGGGGGTGCTTTACTTATCGAATATCCAGGCTTTTAGTTGCTTTCTGAAGGAGAGGTGGTTCTGTGTAAGGCGAAGGTGGGTGGGGAGAGAATTCCAGGTTTTGGCCACTAAGTAGGAGAAGGATCTTTCGCCCATGGTGGATCTATGGAAGCGTGGGATTGCGGTGAGGGCTTGATTGGACGATCGTAGTTGGCGGGTGGGGGTGTAAAAGGACAGGCGCATGTTGAGGCATTTGGGTCCTAGGTCGTAGAGGGCTTTGAGTGCGTGGGTGAGGAGAGGGAACATTATTCTCTTGTTGACGGGGAGCCAGTGGAGGTCTTTCAGGTGACCGATAATGTGAGCTTGGCGGGGGATGTCTAGTATGAGTCTGGCTGAGGCGTTTTGGATGCGTTGGAGTTTTTTCTGTAGTTTGGCTGTGGTTCCGGCGTAAAGGGTGTTTCCGTAATCCAGTCAGCTTGTGACCAGTGCGTGGGTGACCATTTTTCTTGTTTCGGTGGGGATCCAACGGAAGATTTTTTTGAGCATGCGTAGGATGTTGGAGCATGATGATTAGACGGCGTTGACTTGTCTGGTCATCGAGAGGGAGGAGTCTAGGATGAAGCCCAGGTTACGTGCGTGGTCCGTTGGTATGGGTGCGGTTCCCAGGGCCGGTGGCCACCATGAATCGTCCCAAGCAGAGGGGGATGAACCTAAGATGAGGACTTCCGTTTTGTCCGAGTTCAGTTTTAAACGGCTGTTCTTCATCCACTCGGCTACTTCTTTCATTCCTTCGTGTAAGTTGGTTTTGGCGGTGTTTGGGTCTTTGGTGAGGGAGAGGATCAGCTGGGTGTCGTCTGTGTAGGAGATGATGTTGAGGTTGTGTTGGCGCGCGATGGATGCGAGGGGACTGATGTATACGTTGAAGAGGGTGGGACTGAGTGATGATCCTTGTGGTACGCCGCAGATGACTTCGGTAGCCTCTGCTCTAAAAGGGGGGAGGCGGACTCTCTGGGTTCTTCCGGCGAGGAACGATATGATCCAGTCCAATGCTTTTCCTTGTATTCCGACATTGCTGAGGCGTTGTATGAGGGTGCTATGACAGACTGTGTCGAAGGCTGTGGAGAGGGTCAAGTAGGATGAGGGCAACTGTTTCTCCGTTGTCCAGTAGTGTTCGAATGTCGTCGGTTGCTGCGATGAGGGCGGTTTCGGTGCTGTGTTTGGCTCAGAAGCCGGACTGTGAGGGGTCGAGGGATTTGTTGGATTCGAGGAAGGTGGCGAGCTGACTGTTGATGGCTTTCTCAATGACTTTGGCAGGGAATGGGAGGAGCGAGATGGGGCGGTAGTTCTTAAGTTCGGTGGGGTCTGCTGTGGGTTTCTTCAGAAGGGCGCTGATTTTGGCATGTTTCCAGCTTTCCGGGAAGGTAGCGGAGTTGAGGGAGCAGTTGATGATGTCTCGGTGATGGGGTGCGATAATGGAGTCTGCTTTGTTGAAGATGTGGTGGGGATATGGGTCAGTTGGCGATCCTGAGTGGATGGAGTTCATCAGGCGGATGGTGTCTTCAGTGGTGATTGGGTTCCAGGTGCAAAGGTTGTTAGAGGGGGGTTTTCGTTCAGAGGTGGGTGGAGTGGACTGGTCTCCGGACTGGTTTTCAAAGCTGTTATGCATGTCGGCGATTTTGTTGTGGAAGAATGAGGCTAGGGAGTCGCAGAGGTTGGGAAGGAGTGATGTTGTTGGTGCCGGCGGTGGGGTTGGTAAATTCTTTGACGATGTTGAATAGTTCCTTGCTGTTGTGGGCGTTGTTGTCAAGTCGATCCTTGAATGCTGATTTCTTGGTGGATCGGATCAGTTGGTGGTGTTTGCGGGTGGCGTTCTTGAAGGTGGCCAGGTTGTCAGTGGTTGGGTTTTTTCTCCAGGCTTTCTCGAGGGTGCGACAAAACTTCTTGGATTTCTTAAGGTCATCGTTGAACCAGGGGGCTTTTTTGTTACCTTGCTTGATTTGATGGTTTTTCAAGGGTGCTAGTTCATCGGCGCTGTGGGTGATCCATTGTGTGAGGTTGGTGGCTGCTTGGTTTGGGTCCGATGATTTGGCAGGAGGGTTTTGGTGAAGCAATGTGAAGAGTTGGTCGGTGGTAATTTTGTTCCAGTTTCTTCGGGGAAATGGTTGTGGGAGGTTGTGGGTCGTGATCTTTTTGTAGTTGAAGTGAACGCAGCTGTGGTCCGTCCAATGGAGAACTGTGGTGTGGTTGAAGGAGATGTGCTTGCTGGTGGTGAAGATTGGGTCGAGCGTGTGCCCGGCATAGTGGGTGGGGGTGTCAACGAGTTGTTTGAGTCCGAGGTTGGCCAAGTTTTCCAGAAGGCGGGTGGTGTTGCTGTCGTTTTTCTTTTCCAGGTGGAAGTTGAGGTCTACCAGTAGAATGTAGTCCTCGGAGGGGAGGGCGTGTGGGCTCATGAAGTCAGTGATGTCTTCGCTGAATTGTGTGTGGGGTCGTGGTGGCCTGTAGATGAGGGTGCCTCTGAGTGTGGTCTTGGGGTCGGTGTGGATCTGGAAGGGAAGGTGTTCGGCGGTAGCGAGGTTATCGACTGAACTGGTCGTGATGCGGATGGTGTTCTTATGCACGATGGCGATGCCTCCTCCTGTTTGGTTGGTGCGGTCCTTTTGGATGATCTTGTAGCCGTCAAGGATGGCTATGGTGATGTCGAGAGCTGATGAGGCGTTCATCCAGGTTTCTGTAAGGAAGGCGGCGTCCGGCGATGTAATGTCGAGTAGGTTCCAAAGGTCAATGGCGTGTCTGTGGACCGAGCGGGTGTTGAGCAGGATGCATTTCAGGTGGTTAGTGTCGGAGCTCTGTTTGGAGTTTGTGGACTTGGTGTGGGTTCTGATGCAGTTGAACTTGCAGGAGTGGCAGGTGAAGGGTCCATGGGTGTGTCCTGGGGCGGCTTGGTAGCAGTTAGGTGGTCGGCCGGGGTTAAGGGCTGAGAGGGTTGTGGCGTCGTACGTTATACGGGAGGAGTGGATTTTGCGAGGGCCAGGGGGTATGGCACTGGGCGCGGTCCAGGCACGGACGGGCGTAGACAGGCTTACCTTTGGCGCACCTTCGGCGCGCATAGGGCGCGACCGCTGCGCGTGAACGCTGCGCCCAAAAGCATCTGTCATATGTAGATAGTGGAGGGGGCAGGGGGAGGGAGGAGCAGCTGGAGGCGGGAGCGGGGTGGAGAGCCGGGCTGGGAAGGCACAACAACAAACAACAAAATGGCAGCAAGCCAAGAGCCAAACAGGATGAGACTGAGACCCCAACAATGGGTTTAAAAAGGGAAGCGTCACCGGCACAATCAGGCACAATTAACTCATTCAGCTAAAGGCAGCAAGGCACAATCGATTATTAATTAATGCGCAGTTCAGCAGGCAATATAGCGCTACGATGCAGTTACAATCAAGCACAAATAAGGCACAAATAGTTGCAGGGGCAAAGCGAGCAATGGGCAGCTGATATTTAAGGCAAAGAGCAATTTGGCAGTATGGCGCTACGATACCGGGTTGTGAGCGGGGAGCAGCGTGAGGAGCGACCGCTTCTGAGGAGCTCAGGATGGTCATACTGTAAATATTGTGGGATGCTGTGTTGAAAAATTTGAATAGTTCAGGTTTTTCAGCCTTCTCATGTGTGCGCATACGCCGAGAATGATGCTCCTCATCAGGACTCAGCCAGCCCTTGCAGAAATGTAAACACAAAATGCACCTTCAGGCTACGATGAGGTCACTCAGCTGCACCCCTCCCCTCCTGGCTGTCACCTCGTAGCTAGCAAAAACTGCTCCGCATTCATGTGAAAGAGCCGACGCGTTTCGAGGCTATGGCGCCTCTTCTTCCTTGGCTTCACAGAACAGCACTGAAGTCACCTGTTTCATTGTTGCCACACCTTTTTATTACGCAGCTTGCCATCACGGCGTACCTTGTTGTGCACTGCATAGTGCGACTTGAGGTCTGAAACAAAAGGCATAATAACAACTTTAAGTAAGCTCAGTGTCCATTCTTCATTAGCAACATTATCACCTTAAGTAGGTTCGGAATAGAGAAGTGCAAGCTGTAATTATCGTGGGAAGCAGTGCTGAAGAATTTGAATAGTTCATGTTTTTCAGCCTTCTCATGTGTGCGCATACGACGAGAATGATGCTCCTCATCAGAACTCAGCCAGCCCTTGCAGAAATGTAAACACAAAATGTGCCTTCACGCTTCGATGAGGTCACTCAGCTGCACCCCTCCCCTCCTGGCTGTCACCTCGTAGCTAGCAAAAACTGCTCCGCATTCATGTGAAAGAGCCGACGCGTTTCGAGGCTATGGCGCGTCTTCTTCCTTGGCTTCACAGAACAGCACTGAAGTCACCTGTTTCATTGTTGCCACACCTTTATATTACGCAGCTTGCCATCACGGCGTACCTTGCTTGTGCACTGCATTGTGGGACTTGAGGTCTGAAACAAGAGGCATAATAACAACTTTTAGTAAGCTCAGTGTCCATTCTTCATTAGCAACATTATCACCTTAAGTAGGATCGGAATAGATAAGTGCAAGCTGTAATTATCGTGGGGTGCAGTGCTGAAGAATTTGAATAATTCCGTTTTTTCAGCCTTCTCATGTGTGCGCATACGCCGAGAATGGTGCTCCTTTATTAAAACACAAATAAATGTAAATGTAAGTTTATTAGAACAAACAACTGTATACAATAAAATATGAGGGTTGGACTCCTATTCAAGCAGGGTTCAAAACCTGCAAGACAACAATGAACTATAAGTATGTGTGCCATGTGGAAGAGGTAAAGAAAGGTCGTCCAAATGAAAGGACGATAGTGAGAATGGGAGGGAGAGGGAGTGGGTGGAAGGGACAAGGGGAGGGAGAGTCAAATGAACAGAGGGAGGAGGAAACAGAGCGTCGGTCTACTGTACCCAGCCCTCAGTGTTTACCCTCTTGTCACTGTTTGTCTAGGATGCTGGGGTCCACGAGTGTAGTCTGGCAAGTCCTTAAAATGAAACATATGAATGAGGGCAGACATTCCATTATTAGGCATGGGAACATCGCTTGCCTGCACCTGTGCACCCAGGGTGCTGCATTCCAACCCCTTCCCCTGCTCTGTGCTTTATTGTAGGTCTTGTGCACTGAGGCTTCACTGCTCCCCAGCCACCATCGGTCATTTGAGATGCAATCAGTGATGTCATCAGTGATGTCACTGACCATGTCATGAATGATGTAATAAGTGACATCATTAGCAGTGCATTGCAGACGCGTGAGTTACAGTTAGCTCAGCTAACTATAGCAGGTGAATTTCTCTGGTTTTATATGAGTCAAATGTTTAACTAACTATAACGTCCCTGAAACCTATGGTTCTTTTAGTGAATTTCTAAGGTTTTTTAAATACTAATTCCTAACTATAACGTCTGTAAAACCTATGTTTTTTTCACTGAATATATATATATATATCAACGTTGTTCTGAAGTTCATACCATCTGAAAGTTTACAAGGGCAACGTTCTTCCAAACCTATATGTACATCCTACAACAGAAAAGTAAAGAATACTTATTCACATCATTCGCATTTCACTAGGTGAGGTGATCATAGGTAACAGGGAAGATAAGTGAAATAGTGTAGTAGCAATTATGTAGGTAGTTACAATGTTGTTCTATTTCATAGTGTCCTACAAAGTGATGTTGACTTACCACTAGCCAAAAGCAGTGCACAAGCCCTAAAACATTCTACGAGAGAGCAGCTAGCAATTTAGAACGGACCGGTATTTCAGTGACGGGTTCAGAGTCTTGTTTTGGTGCATTGTATATGTTTTGTTGTTTTTACAAGATATTATTTGTTTCAAGAGACTACTCTGAGCCAAGAAAAAAGTTTTCCAGTCCAGAAGAGGAGCAGCAGTGGCAGTCTCTCTTTTCTTCCCAATCCCCTTTTTCCCACTTTGCTGCTGGTGAATTAATTTGTCGTGGCGGGGTAGGGGAAGGAGGAATATGCATATGTTCCTGCGGAAAACCACAGTTCTGGTTCAAGTACTTGACAGATTGAAGTGCCAGCTCCAGAACTTCCGCCTGAGCAGGATGGCAGAGGGAATTTATGTTAAGGCTTTGGCAACAGTATTAGATGGGATACAACAACAGTTAAGTGATACCATGTCTGAGAATAAATCTCTGAGGGAGGAGGTTAAAAAATCCAGTCAAGAGCCCCAATTTTTGCCACACAGGTTTGAAGAAATGTCAGCTAGAGCTATGGAGGGTTCTAAGGAAAGTAAGTCACAGACGTTTGCTCCCGCCCGTTCTGCCCGGTGGAGTTGACCACTCAGGTTATACATGCTATTTCACCAACCATCCCACTGGCAGGTCCAGAAAGGTTTAGTGGGAATCCTCATATGGCCCAAATATTTCTTAAACAATGTTCTCTACACTTTCTCTGTAGACCCATTATCTTTAAGGAGGATCAATCCAAGGTGGCTTTCATGTTGTCCTACCTGAGTGGCGATGCAGCAGCCCGGTCCATACCGTTAGTGAATAAGAATGATCACATCTCATACGCATTTTAGGAATTCAAGAGAGAGTTTTACACATTTTTGATCGAAGGTCAATCTCCCAAACAACTGACAACGAGCTTTTGGATTTAAAGCAAGGTAATCGTGATTTGGTCGCTTACTTGGCACAATTCAACAAGTTAATTGCGGAAACTAATTGGCCAGAAGCCAAGAGAGCAGTGATTTTCTATAGAGGACCTAAAGACGAATTGAAGGATGGACTAGCTCAGATACCTTGAGTTCATTGATTTTGTATTACAGATTGATCAACAGCAATGCAAAAGAAGTGAACGCCGCAACGATCCAAAGTATTTCCCGCCGCGATTTGATCTGATGAAGTCAGAGTACTCAAGAAATAAGGATTCCTCTGCTAGGACGGATATCCTAGCTTTCAGCGCAGCGTAGCAGTATTGAGCGTCACTCAAGTTCAAGAATTATTGGCTGAATATAATTTGGAGTCCTGACAATACTGCTCAGTATAATTTGCTGTTAAACTCAGAGTTTCTTTGTTAAGTGGAGTTCAACATTCCTACAGGAATCCTAGCTTGCAAGAGACACTACTCTTTGGTGTTCCACACATAGATAGTGAACGACTAAATCAATGTCTTCTCATTTTTGTTTTGGATTTATTGCAGAACAAGAGACTTTACTTCATAGTTTATTGCAAGAACTGTTTCCTGATAAAGAAGCCAACTGTAGATATAGTTGGGAGGCTCAAATAAGACTGTGTATTATGGGAAGTGTGGTGCGGAAAGCACACAATCAAGTCCTGTATGGACCCTGCAAGTGGGCCCGTCCTCGATCCCATGTACGGCTGCTGTTTCACTTCCGTGACCCCCAAGGATGACGGGTGGTGCATACTCTGCAGCTGGAAGCTCCATATGCTTCTCTTCAGGGGCTTTATCGGAAACGGTGTGCGCAACTTGCGGGGCCCATACAGTACTTGATTATGTGCTTTCCGCACCACACTTTCCATGATACACAGTCTCATTTGAGCCTCCCATTGGTGGGAGTGTTATATGGAAAATGGAGAAGTGGGTTAGCGGTTGCGCACACCGCTTCCGTTAAATCCCCTGAAGAGAAGCATATGAAGCTTCGAAACGTGTTGGGCAGATCCATTACGGAGCGGCATCTACAAGCGGATGCCCGTCCTCACCTACACATAAATCAAGCTGGTGCTCGTGTGCTACTCAAAGGTGGACAACCTTGGAGCGACAATTTATACGCGGCCGTCCAGACGCGGAGTATGCACCACCCCGTCATCCTTGGGGGTCACGGAAGTGAAACAGCAGCCGTATATATATATTCACTGAAAAAGCCATAGGTTTCACACACGTTATAGTTAGGAATTAGCATTTAAAAAACCTTGCAAATACATTAAAAACCCATAGGTTTCACACATGTTATAGTTAGCTGAACATTTCACTCATACAAAACCTTTGAAATTCCCCCGTTATAGTTAGTTCAGCCAACTATAACTTGTGCGCCCGCAATGCACTGCTGATGACATCACATATTACATCACTCATGACATGGTCAGTGACATCACTCATGACATCACTGATGACATCATCCAGTGAATATGTGTCTTTTGGAAAAAATTATATTTTTTATATATATATATATATATCTAAAGGTCGATGGAAGAATAAATGAATAAATAATTGTCTAAATGGATTTTTTTTTAAATTGATTGTTTAACTGACTTATTAAGTGTATCTTAGTGAATACATGTATTAGTGAGTAATGTTTAAATATGTAAATATCTGTACCAGTGTCTCACTTTGTGCTGCATGGGTTGGTGAGTAGCTACATGAGTGTCTATATGGGTTATTAGTTGGTTTTTTGAGTATCAGTATGAGTGTCTGTATGGTTTGGTGGGGGGTATTACTTAGCGCACAGATGCATGAAGGACTGACTCACTGTTTGTATGTGTTTTCAAGACAGCATGTGTGCAGCACTGTATGGGTGGATGAGTGTGTGTATGGGTGTGTTAGTGAGTGAATGACTGTCTCAATAGCATCTTTATGAGTAACTACATAAGTTTTAAACACAGAACAGGCGAATGGAGAGACAAGAAAAACAATTATTAAATTTGATAAATCAAATTGATGAATTGAGACACATGTCCTTCATAGATGTGAAAAATGTTTCACATCTATGAAGGACATGTGTCTCAATTCATCAATTTGATTTATCACATTTAATTATTGTTTTTGTTGCCTCTCAATTCGTCTGTTCTGCATTTATCCAATTTTAGTCCAGTGGCAGTGGACTAGGAAGGTGGGCAACCTTCATGTGTTTGGATTGTATATATTAGTGTATTAGTGTATAGGTAGGTTGTGCAACACCGAATCCCTTATTGCCATTTGCTGCTGTGTTTCATATATGTTTTAAACTAGTATATGTGTGTATTGATGTAAATAAGTGAGTATATGTGAGAGTGAGAGTTTGGAAGAGTTCCTGTATAAATAAGTATGTGTTTCTATAGGTGATTGTTTAAGAGAGTAAGTATGTGGACGTTTATGTAGAAGTAAGTGTAGTAGTGTGTGTATAGCTGTATATGCAAGTAAATGGATGTTTATTTGCATGTGTGAGTATGTGTGTGAGTAACTCCATGGATGACTACCAGTGTGTGACAGGATGTATAGGTGTATGAGTACATATGATGCGTGAGTACATGTATGAGTGACTATATACAACTGTTGGTGAATGAGTAGATGTGTATGTAGATGTAGATGTAATTAGGTTGTTGTAACTGGTATTGGTGTCTCCATTTTTGAAGAATATGTCTATTCACCTTAACCCTCTGAAAATAGTAAATGTGTTTTAGTAAAATGCAAGAGATACTATTGGCTGTCCAGAACTGTGTATCTGTGTATATTTAGGTACCATTATCACACTAGTTTTTTAATACTTCTTGTCTTTTGACACAAATAAACTCTTAAAGACCTATCCAGTACTCACCTTTTAACATAATTAGAAAGTAGTAATTCCATATATAAGTCTAAAATACTCACAGCAACAGGTATAGAACACTAGTACACTCAGTATACAATTTTTTTAAATGTCTTTAAAAGAAACAAACCATCTTTACACACTTATGTAATCCATACATGTTTTGTTACTTCAGCTCAGTAGAAGCACATTCCATCGACCATTTTTAACAGTTACTTGTACTTAACTTAAGCATAATAAATAATAAAAAATAAAAAAATAAAAAAATTATATATTATAAAATTACCATCTGTGGAAGACACAAAAAAATACAGTTACAATATATCTTTTACAACACAAAATAATTTGTAAAGTATTACATTTGGCTTTTTTTCTGTTCTCAGAATATATTAAATTTCAATAGTACTCATCACATAACATCGGGCAAAAAAAAGACAATCAATAAGATTATCTTTAAAAAACCCATTCAACATTCTCATTAACAATCTAAAAAATAGAAATAAAACATATCTTAAATGTTTTTTTAAGACCAATTTCTTACGTTAATATGACACATCTCAATATCAACAAGAGGATCACCTTCAAGCTCCTCACCCTCACTTACAAAATACTCTACAACAGCAGACTAACCTACCTTAACAGCAGTAATCCTGAAAGGCCAAATGTTGTTCCTAAAATTTTGGCTTTAAAAATATTAGGTAAGAATTTGGTAATTCTTTAGGCAAACGTTGTTTAAAAACGAATTGACTATCATTACAATGTATCCAACCTTTCAGACACTTTAAATAAACAGTGTAATGACCAGGGGCCAGATTTAGGTAAATGCTATTTACCTATTCTTAAATACCGAATTTTACCTATTCGGTATTTAAGAATAGGTAAATAGTATGTAGGTAATTTTTGGGTGAATTTTACCGAATCTGTAAAAATCGGTATTTACTGATTCTGTAATTGGCATTCATTCGGAACAAATACCGATTTGATAAAAGGGGGAAAACATTGAAGGGTGGCAGGGTGTCACTTTGACACCCTGTTGCACCCCTCAATTGTGTATGGGTGCACATGTTGCAGACATACATGCTCTAAGGGCATGTATGTCTGCAACATGGCACTGAAGCAATTTGCATAAAATTGCTTTTTATTTTTTTTCCGTTATTTACCACCAACTTGTAGTTGATGATAAATAACGAATCCTAACATGGGAGAACCACTCATTAAGGTGCTCCGTACATTAGGAATTCGGTAATTTACCGAATCGGTATTTAAGAAATCAGTAATTTACCAATTCCTTAAATTACCGATTCGGTAAATTACCGAATCCTTAATTTCGGCCTCCTTCATCAGAAAAGCCTATTACCGGTCGGTAACAGACGAAATTCGTTAATTTTGGCCGTTACCAACTGTTAATAGCCTTCCTACATCTGGCCCCAAATGTTGTAGAAGGTCCATCATGAAAAATAATTGCAACAGCTACAAAAGTTCTTCCTGATATTGATACTTGACCAGCTTCACGCAGACGCGCAACACACACATTGGGCTAACGGGGCTTCAGCTACGATGACATAGCTTCCTCGGCCCACACACAGTCACACCCGAGTACGTCCCAGGCCTTTTAAATACATTTTGCTTGTTAATGAGTCTATCATGCCCCCCCTGCTTACAGCCCCTGCAGCTCCACTCTTCTTTTTGCTTGAACTTAAGCCCCCCCCTCCGATATTTTTGACTGTGGTTGCGCCTCTGGCTTCAGGTACCACCCCCCCTGTCGTGTGTGTCTTTCCCACGTTTTAATGTCCTTTTTTCTATTTCTCTTTCTTACTCTCTCACATCGTTTCTCTTTTTTTGTAAAAGTTTTTGGACGCTGCTTTCTCCAGTCTGCTATATCTAACCTTAACTGAATTGAACCGGTTAACCCTCTTGATTACAGTGAAGGCTTCTTCGACACGTAGAGCACCATCTTTCAATCACGCCAATGGCACTAGGTGACAAAGAATTTTGTGTCCGAAATAACAACAAATTATTTATGAAAGGAGAGAGTGGGTAGTGTGCAGCAGCTTCACTGTGTAGAAATATATAATTACCTCCGAGCAGTGACAACAGATAGGTTACAACAGTCTGAGAAACAGATCTACAAGCTTATTGTGCCACTTTTGTGTCACTTTTAACATAAGAAATCTGGCGCAAGGAGCTGGTAAATCTGCGTCTCACTTTTCAAAAAAAAATTTCAACTCCAGACTCTGCAAGACACTTTTAATGTTCTTTTCTCTCTCTTTCTCTCTCTCACTCGCTGTGACATCATTTCTCTTTCTCTTTTAAAGGTATAGACACTGCTGTCTACTTTGACCTGTAGAAGTACAGTTGATTTCAAGTTGTGAACTCCGGTGGCCGCACTGTTTATACAAGGTAAGCACAGTGGCCTAGATATACAATGCCTCCATTGCAATGCATTAGAAACAAGTCAGCGTATTTACAATCCCGCTGTGCCACTTTTGTGTCAGTAACGCAGTAGGCACTTCCATATAGACACCACCTAAACGAGGGACCATAACAAAAGTGAATTGTACTAGACACACTGCACACATAAAATCGTAGTGTACCTTCACTTAGATAGGTTACAACAGTCTCAGAAACAGATCTACATGCTTATTGGTCCATTTTTGTGTCACTTTTAACATGAGAAAACTGGCGCAAGGAGCTGGTAAATCTGCGTCTCACTTTTCAAGAAAAAATCTCAACTCCAGACTCTGCGAGACACTTTTAATGTTATTTTCTCTCTCTTTCTCCCTCTCTCACTCTCTGTGACATCATTTCTCTTTCTCTTTTAAAGTTATAGACACTGCTGTCTACTTTGACCTGTAGAAGAACAGTTGATTTCAAGTTGTGAACTCCGGTGGCCGCACTGTTTATACAAGGTAAGCACCGCGGCCTAGATATACAATGCCTCCATTGCAATGCATTAGAAATAAGTCAGCATATTTACAATCCCGTTGTGCCACTTTTGTGTCAGTAACGCAGTAGGCACTTCCATATAGACACCACTTGAACGCGGAATTATAACAGAAGTAAAATGTACTAGACACACTGCACACGCGAAATCGTAGTGTACCTTCACTTAGATAGGTTACAACAGTCTCAGAAACTGATCTGCAAGCCTATTGCGCCACTTTTGTGTCACTTTTAACATGAGAAAACTGGCGCAAGGAGCTGGTAAATCTGCGTCTCACTTTTCAAGACAAAATCTCAACTCCAGACTCTGCGAGACACTTTTAATGTTCTTTTCTCTCTCTTTCTCTCTCTCACTCTCTGTGACATAATTTCTTTTTCTCTTTTAAAGTTATAGACACTGCTGTCTACTTTGACGTGTAGAAGCAGAGGTGTATTGAAGTTGGGAACTCCGGTGGCCACAGTGTTTGGCCGTAGTGAATATACAAGGGATGTACACCGGCCTAGATATACAATGCCTCCATTGCAATGCATTAGAAATAAGTCGGAGTATTTACAATCCAGTTGTGCCACTTTTGTGTCAGTGACGCAGTAGGCACTTCCATACAGACAGCACTTGACTACGGGACTAGAACAGAAGTGAAATGTACTAGCACACTGCACATGTAAAATCGTACTGTTACCTTCACTTGTAATGCTTCACCTTATTATGTCACATCTACATAACTTTAAACTCTTTTTTTCTTTTTTGTTTTGCAGATTACCTATTGTATGTCTTTTGGAGTCCACATCACAATTTGTTCATAATATTGTTTTATTAAAGTTATTTTTCTAGTTGTTTATTACATTATCTTTAAGTTACGTTTACAGTTATTGTTGTTTTAATAAAAGTTAATAAAAAACGATATATTTGGTTTTTTTTGGGGGGGGGACGGTCCACAACAAAAATAATATTTATAATTTGAAATAATATAGTAAGATGTTTGACAGTAGGGTTGAAAAGTACTGGCTGTACAATAAATGATTTTTCTCTGGATGGACTACAACATAAAAAGGAAATCAAAGTAATACAATGCGTACCACATTTACAAACCTCTTGTGAAATTTTCGCGTGCAAACCTACCCCTCTACAAAATTAACTGTGTGGGCTCAATGACGCCCCTCAAACCACGAAAACAACCACCCCCCCGGAGATTTCTATATAGTGTGATGAGGCTGCTTGGCCCACCGCCTGTTTTCCTGGAGTCCGCCACGCCCAGACCCTGTTCCTGCAGTGTCCTGGAGGAAAACAGCCATTACAACGCTGTCGTAACCAAGCGAATTCATTAGCACACATATGTCTTTACCACGCATGCCTTTACCATGGATGCTTTTACAACTAGTATACATTTACCAAGCATGATAAAGGCATAAGCATGATAATGGCTTTGTGGTAACGGAGTGGACACGCGTTGTAATGGCTGTGGCTTACGTTCTTCAAATTAGATTTTAGGAATGCGTGTGACCAAGTCTCATCAGAGTCCAAGGACAAACACCGTGCTGTCTGTGGCAGGAAATCTCATGGATCACAGAGAAGAAAGGCGTGTGGTAAATTGAAAGTAGCAAGTACAATAAAAATAACGGAGGAAAACTACTAAAATGGCGGAGGACGGAGTATGTAATTAACGTTTGGCGCCTCGACAATACGTTTCAAATAAATATTAATAGAATATGATTATTAATATATTACAAAAGTATAGCAGCGGATGAGGCACACGACCCGGCAGAAGAAAGCGGAAAGTATAATACCTGAAATGAGGAGAGGTTTGCTTGGCGAACTTGAAGAAAAACAAAGAAGCGTGGGCTTGGAAACGAGGCTGGGCATGCGTAGAGTACAACTGGTGCAGAAAAAAACCTAAAAGTTTTACATGCTATCAAAGAAATATAGCTTTTTTTTACCAGTAAAGTTAGTTCCGAAAAGAACTATTTTTTATGAGCCCAAAAGCCCCCACAGTCCCAGCCGGCTCCCACCGTTATTCGGGAGCAGGCATTGCTTTTCATCACCCCAGGCACTGCAGAAGGCAACACTGTAGGCACCCCGGGACACTGCAGCAGCCGGACCTGAAAGCTGGTGGTCCCAGGGCCATCAAAGGCTCCAAGAAGGGGACCGCATGGCCCCCCATCTAACATTCAAAAGCCCCGAGGGGTAGTAGTCACCGTGACTGGGTGGTCCGTCCCCCCTATTTTCTATATTAGAGCCCTGGGGAGCTGGCGGTCCCCGGGGCGTGTGTGGGGGGCTTGAAACCCCCCACACAGTTTTTTATAAATAAAAAGAGTCCCAAGGGACTGGCAATGCCCGGGGCTCCGAGGGGGCCATGCGCCCCACGCATACATATAGTTAAAGCCCCAGTGGATGGTGATCCCCGGGGCAGAGGGACCCCTCTGGGCCCCCATTATGAAAAAAAAATTGCCCCAATATTCCCCCCCCGGGGCTACTTAAAAATAACGAGATCTGGCTAAAGGTCCCCTTGGAAAATTGCACGGGGAAAATATGTTTTGGGACCCCCCTTTTTTCTCGGCCCCCACTTGACGAATCACCCCCAAACTATCAGGGAAGGAGCGGAACCGAGCAGGCCATTTTGTTGGAGAAATTCACAAAGATTCGTCCACCGGCGCCAAAGTTATTCCAAATAGAATGTTGTGGATTTCCTATGGAAACTAGGTCCTAACTATAACTACCTACTGGCGACCGCCCGTAGGTAATGATTTCAGCTCGAACACACAGTCTGTCTCACCCAGAAAAGACGAGCGTGGACCCAAGTATTCGTGCAGCTTTTTTATTTAGCCAGCTCTGCCACTACGCGTTTCGGGCGACCCCGCCCTTGATCACATGACATATATATATATTCATTGAAAATACCGTAGGTTTCACACACGTTATAGTTAGGAATTAGCATTTAAAAAAACATGCAAATTCATTGAAAAAAACCTAGGTTCCACACGTTATAGTTAGCTGAACATTTCTCTCATACAAAACCTTTGAAACTCCTCCGTTATAGTTAGCTCAGCTAACTATACCTTGCGTGCCCGCAATGCTCTGTTGATGACGTCACATATAACATCATTCATTACATGGTCAGTGACATCACTCATGACATCTCAAATGACATCACTGATGACATTATCCACTAAATGTGTGTCTTTCTGAAAAATAAATATTTTTATATATGTATATCTAAAGGTCGATGGAAGAATAAATGGGTAAATAAGTGTCTAAATGAATGTTTTCTTTGTAAATGTCATTGTATAACTGACTTATTAAGTGTATCTTAGCGAATACATGTATTAGCAAGTAATGTTTAAAAATGTAAATATCTGTATCAGTGTCTCACTTTGTGTATAAGTGGCTGCATGGGTTTGTGAGTAGCTACACGAGTGTCTATATGGGTTATTAGTTGGTTTTCTGAGTATCAGAATGAGTGTCTGTATGGTTTGTTGGTGGCGGGTATTAATTAGGGCATAGATGCATGAATGACTGACTCACTGTTTGTATGTGTTTTGAAGACAGCATGTGTGCAGGACTGCACGGGTGGATGAATGTGTGTATGGGTGTGCTAGTGAGTGGATGACTGCCTCAATAGTGTCTTTATGAGTAAGTACATATGTTTTAAACATGTGTGAGTATCGATGTATATAAGTAAGGATATATGACGGTGACAGATTCAAAAAGTTCCTGTATAAATAAGTATGTGTTTCTATCACTGATTGTTTAAGAGAGTAAGCATGTGCACGTTTCTGTAAAAGTAAGTGTAGTGGTGTGTGTATAGCTGTATATGCAAACAAATGGATGTTTGATAGTTTATTTGCATGTGTAAGTATGTGTGTGAGTAACTGTATGGAAGAGTGTCTGTGTATAACAGTATTTATAAGTATATGAGTACATATGATGAGTCAGTACATGTATAAGTGACTATATAGAACTGCTGGTGAATGAGTGCATGGGTATGTAGATGGAGGAATTACTGAATAGGTTGTTGGTAAGTGGTATTGGTATCTCATTTTTTTTTTTTACTTTCTATTTCTGAAAGTGTGTATCAAAGATTATATTACACCAAAAAGAGGTCTGCCATTCTTTAACCAGGATGATATCATCATTGATATCATCAGTAATGTCATTTGAGATGTCATCAGTAATGTCATCAGTGATGTCACTGACCATGTCATAAGCGATGTTATATCTGACGTCATCAAAGCAATACAAAAGAGGATGATGGACGGAGCGTTTGAGCAAATCAAACACTCACCCCCAGTCACCTGATCTGGGTTTAATCCATCACCATTCTTTAGCTCACTCAGCCACCCCTGTTCAGACATGGCCATATGCAAATCAGTCTGACCCTGTGCCTCATGGGAACAGTCCAGCCCGAACTGCCATGCCATGTCTTCCCTGGACTGGAAACAAGCATCCTGGAGCCAGTTTCGGATTCATAATCCTCATCAGCCAGGCTATCTTGAATCCAGTGGCCAAGTGAGCAAGGGACTCACGTCTGAGCATACCCTGCCACCTTAGGGCGAACAAAGCAATACAAAATAGGATGATGGACGGAGCATTTGAGCAAATCAAACACTCACCCCCAGTCACCTGATCTGGGTTTAATCCATCACCATTCTTTAGCTCACTCAGCCACCCTAGTTCAAACATAGCCATATGCAAATCAGTCTGACCCTGTGCCTCATGGGAACAGTCCAGCCCGAACTGCCAAGCCATGTCTTCCCTGGACCTGAAGCAAGCATCCTGGGACCGGTTTCGGATTCATAATCCTCATCAGCCAGGCTATCTTGAATCCAGTGGCCAAGTGAGCAAGGGACTCACGTCTGAGCATACCCTGCCAACTTAGGGCGAACAAAGCAATACAAAAGAGGATGATGGACGGAGCGTTTGAGCAAATCAAACACTCACCCCCAGTCACCTGATCTGGGTTTAATCCATCACCATTCTTTAGCTCACTCAGCCACCCAGTTCAGACATGGCCATATGCAAATCAGTCTGACCATGTGCCTCATGGGAACAGTCCAGCCCGAGCTGCCAAGCCATGTCTTCCCTGGACCGGAAACAAGCATCCTGGGACCGGTTTCGGATTCATAATCGTCATCCGCCAGGCTATCTTGAATCCAGTGGCCAGAACTGTTGGTGAATGAGTGCATGGGTATGTAGATGGGGGAATTACTGAATAGGTTGTTGGTAAGTGGTATTGGTATCTCCATTTTTTTTTTTACTTTCTTTTTCTGAAGGTGTGTATCAAAGGTTATATTACGCCAAAAAGAGGTCTGCCATTCTTTCATAAGGATGATATCATCATTGATGTCATCAGTGATGTAATTTGAGATGTCATCAGTGATGTCATGAGTGATGTCACTGACCATGTCATGAGCGGTGTTATATGTGACATCATCAGCACTTGAGGTTCCGTGACGATTTGAACCCGTGTTTTCAACATTGTCGTAAATACATAATTTTGGTATCAGTGAACCGCAAATGATCCATTTAGCATATCCTAGTGTTTTCGCTATGCTACGTACAAGAGCACTCCTGTTATGAACACATTTCTGATCTACCTATGGCATCCATCTTAGATCACGGAAGCCATTTTGTGTTTCTTGCCCTCACGTAGACAATGGACACGCAGTGACCCCTTTCACCTAAGGACACGTAAGCTTTAGCCGGAGATTCACCTTGCTAGTGACACGTGCACCTTAGAACAGAACACCCCATGGCTGCATGACTCGACAGAAGCTGCCTCCTCTGCCCGAGGCCAGTCCTGCTATACTGGTTCTCGTGTTCGTTGGCCTGATCATGATTAGGCGGCCGAAGCTGGTAGCCTTGCCCATTTACGACCCACAAACATCTCTTATCCTGCCTTTCTATCTTCTGCACCTGGCTCTGCTCCTTTCCTTCTGGGCCTTTATTAGGGGGAGGTAACGAAATTTACGATGAGGCGGTCCGGGTCTTGAATGAAAAGTTGACACGGGATTATGATGGAACAGTGGGAACCCCTCGTTCGTAATGTTTTGACATCAGATATTGTTGACGATTCCTGTGCAACGCCAAATATTTATTTTTTAGGACACAAAGGTTTGGGAATGTACTAACATGTAAAGAATTTGCCTGAAGCCCAATTTTTAGTATATAAGGAGCAACCCTCTTTGTACAATTCGAACAGGCTCCTAGACACTGCCCGTGTGTAGTTTCTGTGACTTCTGTGTCCCTGCAGTAATAAACCTTTGGTCTTTGACGCCACCATCGAGAAGCCCGTGTTTCTGTTTATTTGTGCACCGAGACAGGTAGAACTCCGGGGTCTTCGGGTGTTATCTCTGGACGGAACCAAAAAGTCCAGAACTCCAATTGGCGCCCCACGTGGGGCGACGTCATTCGGTACCGGTCCAAAAGCCTGAAGAGTTCGAGAAGCTTTGTGTGAAGATTCCTGAGGGAGGCGCCCCACTTCATCGATCCCGGCATATCGCAAAAGTGGCCCGACGTTCTCTTCCACGAGGGTTCCCGTTCAGGACGGCTGCAGTGGTCCGTTGCCTTGACCGTCGCCCTGTCTTGGACCCGAGGTGCAGTCCTTAGTACGGTGAGACAAGACGGGTTTCTCCTTGGTGACGTCTTCAGTGCCTCAGTTAAGTATTAAGTGGTTGCTAGTTGGTTATCTCGTAAGGGTTGTTCCTGTTAGGATAAAATCCTTTTAGTTCTTGGTTTGGTTTGGTTTCGTAAGATTATCACTGGTTGTACTAGTTACGATAATCATTTGGTTTAGTTTGGGTATCGATACATTTGTTCGCTTTGGTAGGCCTAAGTTCTTGGTTCGAGTGCGCACCTTTGTTCGTGTTTTTGTTTGTTCTGTGTTCCGGGTTATAAAATGGTAAGTCGGAAAAATTGTATGTTGTCGTGTTTTGGTTGCAACAGTGATTCCCGGTTGGAGGACTCATGTCTGGTTCCTCCGATCGGAACTCCTCTTCATGATCTGTATTGTAAGTTTGGAGTCGGTCCTATATCTTATAATGAGGTATGGGTCCGATATACAGAGAAAGACGGTGTCCTTAGTTGGCCACTGCATGGTAGTTTTGAACCCCAAGTTATTGATAATTTAGAAACGAAATTGTTCAAGAAGAAAGCCCGGCCGGCAATGTTTGATTCTCTTCGTTATTGGCGAAAAGAATCTAAACAGAGAGAAATTAAAAAGTTGAAGAAAGAACAGAAAGAACAAGAGTTGACGTTAGAGCAGTCTGCCAAGCAGCTGCAAGTCAACGAATCCGAGAAAGCAATGGAGGTGGCCAATAGAGAGCGTAATTTAGCGATAGACAAGTGCTATCCTGCCTTGCCATCAAGTACAGCTAAGATAGTAGAGGACCCAGAAAATGATCCTCTGTTGTCTTACTTGTTACGGTCACCCCCACCGTATGCACAAGGTGCTACAGTTCCACCTTTACCGGTTGCTGGACAGCCTGGTATTCCTGCTCCTGCTCCCCAGAATCAAGCTCCTGTACCTCCTGTGGTCAGTGTTAATGTTCCTTCGGCACCCCCTCTTCCAAAGTTGCCGGCTTCTTTGCCTATACCTGTATCACTTGCACCTGCTGTTTCACAAGCTACTTTACCTGATACTCCTACTGTTTCTGTTCTATCTGTTCCAACTGCTACTGTGTTCTCTGCTTCTGCTAGTATTATGACTCCACTTTCTGTTCGTCGGAGAATCACTGATTCTGTCTCGAATATTCTATCTCCCTTCTATAAAACTCTGATTAAGACTCCCACTTCTGACTCTGTGCAGAGACGTAGTCAGCTTCCCAGTACTGAAGAACGGGGAATATTAGATTCCACAGCTCTTAGATGGATTTCGAAGAGTAGGAGATATAGTACTAGAGATGTATTAGATACATTCATGCAATGGAATGAACCAACACAAAGATATGTGTTCGACGAAATGTGCTCCCTTCTACGTGAGGAATTAGAAGAAGATGACTCTGAATCAAATTTAGAAGAATTAATTAGTGTTCAGAAAGAGTTTGCTGCTGGTACGATAGTTGGTAAGAATATAAAAGAAGCGATGGAACTAATTTTAAGTTATAGGAATGATCCATCCCTTCGTTCACCGAGGGAGTTAGAGAAACATAGTACGAAACAGAATCGCCAATATCCAATGAGGGAGGTTCCTCCAATTTGGCGCGAAGCTGTGCAAGCAGATGCGGTTAATGGTATTGTTGCCGCTCCGGCGCAGTTCCAGAGAGTGTGGATACACATTCCGTGGAAGGGAGCCGAAGTGTTAGCGGTGAAACAGGCCTTGCCTGATCCGCGTAAGAATCCAGCCGGATATTACAAGGAATTAGCACAGACAGTTGAGGCTTGTGTGATGAATCTAGCGGACATTGACATGTTATTTGGGAATGTAGTTCCGCAACCAATTTGGGCTAAAATTCGTAAAGAGAATCATCCAGTTGCTCTAGGTGGTGATTGGGCAGCTATAATTGCGGCAGATGGTCAGCAAATAGGTGGTTCCAAACCCGAACCTCTAATTGCTAATTTGCCCGGTAGAATAATTGACTTAATGAAGACTCTGATGCCAGCACTGCGTGTTAACTGGGACAAGTTGTCCGCATGCAGGCAAAAGAAAGACGAAAGTGTCTCCGACTTTTTCACAAGGTTCGAAGAGACTTTTGTAGATCACAGTGGTCAGGATATGAGTACAGAAGGAGGACAGAGATTATTCGTTGATAAATTTGTACACAATTTGTTGCCAGAACTTAGTAATAAATTGAAAGATTCCGAAAGTGCGTGGGCTGTCTCTACGACGGCGCAAATTCTTGCGACTGCCCAGTACTATGAAAATAGGGATAAAGAGGAGAAGGAAAAGTCAGAGAAGAAGACAAAAGATTTAAAAACTAAAGTCCTTTTACAGCAAGCATATCCGCCTCGCACGAATCAGACTAATACACAGCAAGGGTCATATCAAAGGACAGATTATGGTTCTCAGAGACCGCAATACCAATGGAATCAATGTGCGTATTGTAAGAAAGAAGGTCATTATAAAAATGAGTGTCCTGTCTTAGCGCAGAATAACGCTGCAGCAGCTCAGAGAGGTTGTGGTGGTTTTGTGCAAAATTCTAGGGGTCGAGGACGAGGTGCTATGCCTCCACAAACGAATGATCGCCCTTCTAATCATTTCGATCAGCGAAATGGACAGTCTGCTCAACAAAATAGATCTCAGCAGTATCATGTTGAAGACTATTGTGAAAATGGTGAAGGATTTTAGCAAACGGAATACTAGGACAGCCATGGACAAAGAGAGGGAGTAGTATCAGTTCCAGTAGATCAGAGTGGGCCTTATGTCGCAGTAGCAACATCAGGTGTAGTCGAACCGTTTCTGTTGGATACTGGTGCAGCAAAAAGTTCTATTATACATGAGAAACTCCCTGGCGCACCTTTGTCTGGCTTAACAAATGTTTCTGTAGGTTTTTCAGGCGCCCCTGTTTACAACCCCGTATCTGGTCCTTTGTCTATTTCTGTTGGACCCCGTCAATTGAAAGCACCTTTGATTTTGACGACAGGTTGTAATGAAAATCTGCTTGGTTTAGACTTGTTAAAACGACTATATGCGACATTGTACTGTTCTCCAGAAGGAGTACAGCTTACGTTGGGTAAAAGAATCACCTCTCCAATGTACTTGTCGATGGATGCACTCCCGCCAGAGCTGCGTTCTCTCCCTGATACTCTTTGGGCGACTGGTCCTAACGATGTAGGTCTTTTAGAAATTCCACCATATGTAGTTACTTTGAGAGCAAATGTCAAATTTCCACGAATCCCACAATACAAAATCTCTAGTGAAGGTGAACGGGCACTTCTATTAATTGTGCAAGATTTAATCGAGAAAGGTGTAGTAGAAGAAACTAGAGGAAATGTCTGTAACAGCCCTGTATTGCCAATTCTGAAACGTACTGATCCTTCAAAGCCTCCAGTATATAGGTTTGTAATAGATCTTAGGGAGGTTAACAAGATTGTGATTCCACAGTTTCCTGTAGTTCCAGACATAACTGCATTGTTAACGTTGATTCCTGCAACAGCCACATGGTTTTCAGTTATCGACTTGAAGAATGCCTTTTTCAGCATTCCGATAGCCGAGGAAAGCAGAGATATTTTCGGCTTCACTTTAGAAGGTCGAAGCTTCAGGTTTAAACGTGCTCCACAAGGGTATTGTGAAAGTCCGTCCATTTACAGTCAGGCATTAAAAAGTCAGTTAGATTTCTTTGTACTTCCTCCTGGTTCTGCTTTAGTGCAGTATGTAGATGATCTTCTAGTGGCTGCCGATGACAAAGAAACTTGCAAAGCAGCTACAATTTCGTTATTGCATCATTTGTCTAATTTAAATCACAAGGTGTCACCTTCGAAAATGCAATACTGTTGCCAAGAAGTGACCTACCTAGGTCATCTCTTGTCAAAGGAGGGAAGGAAGTTGACCCCAGAGAGAATAAAAGCAATTACGCAGATGAATGTTCCCCGCACACAGAGAGAAGTACGTGCCTTTTTAGGTATTACCTCTTACTGTAGGCAGTGGATCCCAAATATTTCTCTTTTAGCAAAACCGTTGGTAGCTTTGACTGGGAAAAATGTTCCGAGTCCGGTGCCATGGTCTGCTGAATGTCAGGAGAGTTTTTCTGAGTTACGAAATGCACTATGTTCAGCTCCTGTATTGGGTACACCCGATTACAGTAAGCCATTCACGCTCTATGTTCACGAGAGAGAAGGTTGCGCATTGAGTGTTCTGACACAGAGATTTGGTGATAAACAACGCCCTTGTGCGTATTTTTCATCAACATTAGATCCGGTAGCTAGAGCGTTGCCTAGTTGTTTGAGAGCTACAGCAGCAGCTGCAGCTTCCATTCGACAATCTGCTGGTTTGGTGATGAACAACATGCTAGTGGTCATGGTTCCTCATGCTGTGGACACACTCATGAATCGAACTAAGACGCAACACCTTACCAGTGCTAGATTATCTGGCTACGAGCTGACACTGCTAGAGAGTCATATTCAGATCCAAAGATGCAATGTATTGAATCCAGCAACATTGTTGCCGACTAATCAGGAGTCGAGTGATTCTGAACCCCATGATTGTTGTTTCAGAACCGAAGAAGAGACAAAAGGACGAATTGATTTAAAAGACACCCCGTTGTCAGATCCTGATGGCACGTTGTATGTTGATGGGTCTTGCTTTAAATTGGAGAATGGTGATGTGACTGCTGCCTATGCAGTAACGACTTTGAGTACGATTGTGGAGACTGCAAGAGTGAGTCAGAATTCTGCCCAAGCTGCGGAATTAATTGCGCTAACGAGAGCGTGTGTTTTAGCTAAGGGAAAGAGAGTGAATGTGTTCAGAGATAGTCAGTACGCGTTCGGCGTGGCCCATAGTTTTGGCCGTTTGTGGAAAGAGAGAGGTTTCATTACGTCCCATGGGACTAAGATTCAACATGGTCAGCTAGTTAACGACTTGTTGGAATCTCTAGCCTTGCCGACTGAAGTTGCGATTGTGAAATGTAGCGCTCATAAAGCAATCACGGATGATGTTGGTCGTGGGAATGCTTTTGCTGATGAGACTGCTAAACAGACAGCTAGAAATATGATGAGTAGAATGTATGTTGCTACGTCTGCAAGATGGATTTCTGAGTCTGGAATGTGTGAGGACACAGTGGAAAGCGTGAAAGAAATTCAGAAAGAGGCGACTGAGGAGGAAAAGCTTGCATGGAAAGAGAGTACGGGTAAATTGGACTCGAGTGGGTGTTGGATTGATTTGTCGGAACAACAGCGTTGGATGTTGCCTGATGCGTATGTGCTTGCAGTAGTAACGATGGCACATGGAGCAGCGCATATTAGTTCTAAAGGGATTTGTAAGATGTTGGCTCCAGTCTGAAAGAATGATGGGATTAGTAAGTGTGCAGAAAGAGTGGTGAGAAATTGCATGGTATGCCTGATGCATAATCCTGGCAAGGGAATCCCCACAGCCGCTGGTCACTTCGCTCCTCCTTCTTGCCCCTTTGAAGTGATTCAGTTAGACTTCATTCACATGGATCGTTGCAACAATCTAAAATACGTCCTAGTGGTAGTTTGTGCTTTCTCCAGATGGATCGAAGCATATCCACTGAAGGACAATACTGCCTTGTCCACTGCCAAAATTCTTCTCAAGGAATACTTCCCTAGGTATGGAATGCCACGGATTGTATGGTCAGATAACGGAAGTGAGTTCGTAGGGAAAGTTATGCAGAGTGTGTGTGCTGGTTTAGGGATTAAACAAAAGTTCCACAGTGCGAACCATCCTCAGTCTGCTGGTTTAGTTGAGGGTTACAATGGCACCCTCAAACTAAAACTTGCTAAAATACAGGCATCCACGGGTTTGCCCTGGCCAGATGCACTGCCTTTGGCTCTGTTATCCACAAGAGCGACTGTACATTCTCAAGTAGGGCTTAGTCCTTATGAGATTGTATTCAGTCGTCCTGCCAATGTTTGGGGGGTGCCTAGGCCAAAAGAATTTAGACAGCTGGAATATCCAATGTTAATTGATTACCTTTTCGACTTGACTGCTAAATTGAGTCTTATTCACCAACAGGTTTTCGATGCATTACCAAAGCCACCGGAGAGTCCAGGTCATCAGCTGAAACCTGGGGATCAAGTCGTCATTAGAAATTTTGCAAGAACGAAAAATCTTCAGCCCAGATTTGTTGGCCCCTTCCAGGTGCTATTGGCGACGAGAACTGCTATTCGTGTGGCCGGACGGAAGAATTGGATACACACGACACACGCCAAACGTGTGCCCCTGCCACTTCCTTACGATAACTGGGTGAAGAAGGGAATTGGTGCCTCTGAGACAGAACAAATACCCAAGTTTCTTCCTTTCAGCGATGCAGAACTAATCACTGATACATCAAACTCTGGCTCTCCTCCTGAAACTGCTCTTTTAAACTCTGAACATTTGCCATCTGCAACAAAAGAACATTTGTCACCTGCGAACCTGAATATTGCAACACCTGCTGAAAATACACTGTTTCCAGATCAAACAGCTCCTGCAAAACTGAGATACAATTTACGTTCTCGCAATATGGACAAATAAAGCAGGAAACTGCCTATTTTTCACGTTTGAATTTGAATACCGTACATTGCCTCCAGCCAGGAAGTTTGCTATTGTTTTGTTGTTTTAAAAATTGCCTTGCCGTCTGGGTAGCCATAGGGTCGTGGCTGTGTGCCTAGTTGAATCTGCGGGGGTCAGACACAAGGTCGATCTTTCTGTTAGTTCTGGGAACTCCCAGGGCTGATAGAGGCATTTTTATCTACATACACATCATCAGTGGTCGCGAGCGGATTGTAGAAGATGGAGCTTCCTGAGCTGCAACGAGAAAATGTCATTTATGTTCGCAGAAATAGACTGTACAGAATTCTTCACAGCAAATGCTTTCTAATGCAATGTGCAGTTACGTTTTTAATTGTTTTGATAACGTTGGTGGGTGGAATCGTCTTTGGTGTGCATTTGATTTTTATGCCGGTAACTACAGTACCTCCCCTTGATCCTGCTACTTCTACTGTTTCTTCTATGCATTCTTTTCACTCGTTTCCTGAACACGAACAAGCTCGACGCTCAGAATTCATTAACAACACATTTGTACAGCTCCTGCACCAACACCAACTGGTAGTTAACACTACAGACTGCTGGGTGTGTGGCTTGATACCTCACACTATGGATAAAGGCATTCCCTATCTGGTTTTGCCTTTTAGCTATAATGGATCATTTCAGGCCTTTCAGACCATTTTTGCCTATGCCCTTGAGACCTATCCTCCGCGTCCACCACGTTCCACTAAATACAACTCTGCCAACAAAGCTTTAGTCCAGGGAATTATTGACATGATTAGGGACGTCAATAATACTCCATCTTACCCTAAAGATGAATTACGGGTATATTTGAGTTGGAACTCTACAGAGTATCGCCTTAGTTTGGGAGAAAGCAAGCGTAAAAGCTCCACTCCAGTCTGGGTCGTGCCTCACCGAGGTCAGGTCTGTTTGCAAGGAAATGGGAGAAATCCGAGAGCTCAGCTCCCTAGTGCGTGAGTGCGTTGAGACTTACGTGTTTCCGTCTAACTCTTCCCCTGCCTTCCTTACTGCTAGGGGTACCTACTTCATCTGTCAAGACAGAGCATATACATGGCTGCCTGCTGACTTTTCAGGTTCATGTTATATTGCTCGACTGTTACCTCCAACATACACTGCTTCTTCAGACTATCACAAGACCAGAGTAGCAAGAGGTGTTTTCAGCAAGGAAGATACCGCTGGTCAGGAAGCTGGAGACTTCTTCAAAGGTTTCCTTCCGTTCTGGGGGCCTATGGCCAATAGTAGAAATATATGTCAGCTAACACGGGTAGTTGAATCTACTATTACCGAAACTGCTGGTGCCCTTAGCAACTTAACAGCTGAGCTTCAGGCGGATCGACTCATGACGTTGCAGAACCGTATGGTTCTAGACGTAATACTTGCAGATCGAGGTGGGTTATGCAGAATGATCCAATCGAGCTGCTGTGTCTTTATTCCCAACAACGCTCCGACTGTCTATGAGGCGATCTCTAAGCTACACAAGATTTCTGACTCTATACACGTAGACAAGGGAAACTGGTCCTTCATGGAGTGGTTTTGGACTCTGATATCAGCGTGGGGATGGAAGGTTCTGATGGTCATTGGTGTCATCTTAGTATTTCTATTCTCATGCTGCCTGATTATCCAGTGTGGTCCCGCTTTGTGTAGTCTCTGTGTTGCAACATGTTTCAGAAAACCACCTGCGTTTGGAGAAAAGGCGCGAGAAAGAATGATGATGCAGCAACATGTCACTGACCTGATGAGCATAGAGATAGACTCGGACATAGAGTAATTGCCTACGTTAGGGCAAAAGGAGGGTCTGAGGTTCCGTGACGATTTGAACCCGTGTTTTCAACATTGTCGTAAATACATAATTTTGGTATCAGTGAACCGCAAATGATCCATTTAGCATATCCTGGTGTTTTCGCTATGCTACGAGCAAGAGCACTCCTGTTATGAACACATTTCTGATCTACCTATGGCATCCATCTTAGATCACGGAAGCCATTTTGTGTTTCTTGCCCTCACGTAGACAATGGACACGCAGTGACCCCTTTCACCTAAGGACACGTAAGCTTTAGCCGGAGATTCACCTTGCTAGTGACACGTGCACCTTAGAACAGAACACGCCATGGCTGCATGACTCGACAGAAGCTGCCTCCTCTGCCCGAGGCCAGTCCTGCTATACTGGTTCTCGTGTTCGTTGGCCTGATCATGATTAGGCGGCCGAAGCTGGTAGCCTTGCCCATTTACGACCCACAAACATCTCTTATCCTGCCTTTCTATCTTCTGCACCTGGCTCTGCTCCTTTCCTTCTGGGCCTTTATTAGGGGGAGGTAACGAAATTTACGATGAGGCGGTCCGGGTCTTGAATGAAAAGTTGACACGGGATTATGATGGAACAGTGGGAACCCCTCGTTCGTAATGTTTTGACATCAGATATTGTTGACGATTCCTGTGCAACGCCAAATATTTATTGTTTAGGACACAAAGGTTTGGGAATGTACTAACATGTAAAGAATTTGCCTGAAGCCCAATTTTTAGTATATAAGGAGCAACCCTCTTTGTACAATTCGAACAGGCTCCTAGACACTGCCCGTGTGTAGTTTCTGTGACTTCTGTGTCCCTGCAGTAATAAACCTTTGGTCTTTGACGCCACCATCGAGAAGCCCGTGTTTCTGTTTATTTGTGCACCGAGACAGGTAGAACTCCGGGGTCTTCGGGTGTTATCCCTGACACCTCTGGACGGAACCAAAAAGTCCAGAACTCCACACTGCATTGCGGGCTTGCAAGTTATAGTTAGCTGAGCTAACTATAACGGAGGAATTTCAAAGGTTTTGTATGAGAGAAATGTTCAGCTAACTATAACGTGTGAAAACTAGGGTTTTTTCAATGAATTTGCATGGTTTTTTAAATGATAATTCCTAACTATAACGTTTGTGAAACCTATGGTTTTTTCAGTGAATTTCAAAGGTTTTGTAAATGATAAGTTATAAATGTATTAATTATTATGTCTTTCTTTTTACAATAATTTCCTATATTTTTAATGTAAATATTTACATGTTTTTAATTTTTTAGATTATATTTCATATCCTTATTATAAAATATTAACAAAACTAAATTTCAATGCCATTTTTGGATTAATTATTGCTTGACTTCGGTTGCAAGTATAATACAACTCCAGCAATGCTCTGGGGCCCTATGCTCACAAAGCTGTATCAATCCTTACACCTGCTTCAAGCACGTGCAAGGTTTTGACGCAGCATAAGCTCAAAAGTGAGTGAATTAAATGTTAAACATTTCACTCAGCCACTTTTAGGAGGTGTTGCTGCACCCCCTTCTGCACAGGAAAGCCTCTTCTGGCGCAGGGCTTTATAATGTAATGCAAACTCCAGATGCGTCACATTGTTAATAGCACACACCATGGCACATATTTTGCACCACCGCTGTGTCACAAAAGTGACGCAAAGGCTCTGTAAAAGAGGCACAAGGGGATTGTAAATCCACCCCTAACACATACAAATTCACCCAGGCAGTTTCACCAGCAGAGCAAATTGAAGCATAGACTTTTAACATATTTATGTAAATATGTTACATTCAAGTGCTTCGCACCTACTACAGTATACTTTAGGTAAACACCTTATAGATTTATGCTGTAGCACTTCCTTATAGTTCTGCATTTTCACATTCTCCATACACTAGTAAGATATTCATTCATTCATTTATGAACTACACATTCATTCTGACAAACTTTTACACACTAACATAGAAATATAGTTCTTTCTTTGACCAGTGAAGGTAGTTCTAAAAAGAACTGTTTTTTTGTTTTGTATTTTTTTTGTGTTTCCTCAACAAATTCAAAGCGGAACAAAAGAATGAAAAAAAGAACAACTAATGTCGAGGACAGCAATGATCCTGTACCCGCCTTTTATCAGGTCGATAGACTGTTCCCCATAACACAAAAGTTTATCGCAATAAATGTAAAGAAATGTAACTTTAGCAAAGTCAGAATCAATATGTGGGTGTGGACTGCTTGCTGAAAATGCTGCCGCAGTTGATGTGCATGGTGTAGCAGCAGGTGGGTTCTCGTGCAACCTCCATCTTTTAGCTCGAGCAAGGTCCTTGGGGTGCAAGTTCTTCACGTGTCGCACCATATTTGCTGTGCCAAAGGAGTATTTTTTACATGGATCCCCCCTTGAAAGAGTTGGTTGGCAAATTTTACAGGTTACTTTTGGAGCATTAACCTTTTTTTGACCTTCTGGAAAAGTGAAAAACTTCCAAATTAGAGCTTCTTTCCTCTTCTTTGGAGCTTCTTCAGGAATGAAATATCCCTCTGAAGAACTGCTGGAAGATGACCCCATTGCTCTTATTATGGTGATCTTCCTTCTTTTTGAGAAGATCCTCACAACAAATGCTTCTTCTTAGAAAGTCAAAGTCGAATAATTATAATGGGACGGAACTTTCAACACTCGCAATAGGAAAAGTTACGAACCAATCTAATCTCTAATTTTAAAGTCACATGGCTTTCCGTACGCTTATGATGCGCTTGCACAGCTCTTCCAATACGAGTATGTATGATGTTCTACCGCGATTTGTGTAATTCTTTTTAAAAGCAATATATGATTATTACAAGTATTAAAAAAATTCATACTTATCCCAAATGTCTGCCCTTAGTATGTACATTAAATACATACATGTTTTAAACCAAGTAGAAAGATTGCCCCCTTTCGCATACAGAACACCGTACATGACATCACACCGAAGCTTTAATGCGACACGTAACGTCAAAGCATATTCGTACCGTATGCACGGGTACACGCTGAGTATGATAAGCAGTACAAACTATGGTGCGATCACCCTCTCAGTGACAAATCAGAGCTCAGGGTGCGCTAAGAAAAATGATTAGAAGTGCTGACTCATTGCAGACCCGATTCTGGGCCTGCCTCTGCGTACATTATAAAACCGCCCCCATCTCTCTCTGTTGTTAATTGTTGGTGCACACACCCATACTTGCACATGCGCGTTGCACACCCGCCCACACTACCCACATGCCACCACCTAGCATGCTTGCTCTCATTTAGCCTGGAAACCAATACAGGGCCATCATTCTTATAGACCCCAAAAACGCTAACAATGACGGCCCTGGGCTTGGTTTGGTCAGCCCGCGCGGTTCCCGTATAATGCGGGCACTGACGTGAGCACGCTCTCTTTTGCCTGCCTCTGCTGTGATGACAGACAGACTGTCGAAAACACTCCAAACTCTAGTGCACATCGGCGGTCAAGCTGGAACAGGAAAAAGTTTCCTAATTAATGTTTTGACCAGTAATCTACAGAAGACTACAGAATCTACTTTATGTTGTGTTGTAACGGCTCCAACAGGATTAACACCACACAACATTAAAGGGATTACTTATGCTACCTGTTGAACATGGTAATACATTGGAATATCAGAAACTATCTGGAGAAGCTTGTTATGAAGTCTCAAGAGTGCTGAAGAAAATTAAGCTTTTAATCATTTATGAGGTGAGCATGGTCTCAAACGTAATGCTTGCCTTTGTACATTCAAGAATGCAACAGATTTTAAAAACAGATTACGATGTTTTGTTTGGAGGAAGACATTTAATTATTTTCAGAGATCTACTACAATTTACTCCTGTAAAAGGACAATGTGTTTTTAAAACACTTGTTTATGAAGACACTGGGAAATCTTTAGGAAGCATTGGAAATGTGAACATTTGGTTACATTTTGAATATAAAGAGCTTGTAAAGAATATCCAACACGTTAGTGATGAAGATTATGGAAATATTCTTCAAGATATAAGAATTGGTGTCTTGACGAAACACGGTAAACAAGCTTTAGCAAGTCAGCTCCAAAGGAACTTGTTCACAACTGGAAACACTGAGCTGAAGTAATGTATAATAGGCTTAGAGAAAACAAGTCTATAATGTGCCTAATGCCTACACTGCAAGAGTGTTCTACATTTAATCAGGAACTTTTGAAACTGGAAAATCAGGAAATAGTGGAAATTCAATCTATTGATACAATTGATCATCAGGGAGTGACTATTCTTCTTACAGAGAAAATACAGGCTAATTTGGATTCTTTGGAACAGTCTGTATCTAAAACTGCAGGCTTAGAAAAGACTTTAAAAGTGTGTATAAACTATTGGGTAATTTTACGGCGTAATTTGAATGTGGAAGAAAGTTTAGTAAATTGAGCAATGGGAAAAGTGATTGATTTTGTGAAATTTCAGAACAGAGATGGAATAGAATTTTTGATAATAAAATTCGATCAGATTAAAGAAGTAAGACATATTGAGCGTAGCAATGTATGTTTTTTCCTTGTAAAAGATTTTTATGTTCGTAGAAAACAGTTTCCTCTGTCCTTAGCATGTGCAGTAACTACTCCTAAATCTCAAGGTTTAAGTATAGACAGTGCTTTTGTAAATATCGGAAGTACAGTGTTCAAAGAGGGAATGGCATATATTGCATTATCTCGAGTTAGAACACTATCTGGTTTGTATAAAGTTAAAGTTAAAAGATTTATAAAGCGCTTGTAGACCAAGTGGTTTCTTGGCGCTGAGGACGGGAGTGAGTGGAGGGTTGCCTACTCAGCAAAAACTTGCAAAAAAGCCAAATCATCAGAGCCTATGCGATAGATTTCAATGAGAAAAAGGTTAGTGCTGTTGCAAATTGTGTAAGAGAGTATAATCATTTAATAAAACTTTATGCTCCTAATTTTGGTGAATATCCCATGTATCAGAAACATATACTCTGTCCAAAAAGGAAATATGTCAAAGATGGAATTGAGGTTCAAAATAACAAAACAAAGGAAGAAAAATTTGAAGGGGTAAAGAAAATGAAAATGGAAACTGTTTATGAGATTGTAGGATACCAGTTAATAAATAGTACAGGTATCAACTGCTATGCTAATGTGATTCTGAATGTTGTGTTTTATCTAGAAGAGCTTCATTGTTAAATCATGGGAAAAAAGATTATGTTCTTTATTAAATCATGTAATTCAACAGTTGGTAACTGACAGAAGTAAAATCCATACTGCCTCAGGGATTTGAAATCTTTTGGATATGTGTACTGGTTCATTAACAATCACTCTCAATATACAACACGATGCACAAGAATTTCTAATGCTTATGCTTGGAGTATTAGAAGATGAAGGGATGCAGATTGAAAATGTATTTGGTCTAAATTACAGATGGGTTCATAAATGTGAAGAGTGTTCATTTACTTCCAGCACTGAGATACAAACTGAATGATTAATGTACTTGACAATACCAGACAGTAAAGGTGCCTTTTAACAAATTGTAGATCAGAGATGTTGTCTACAATACATATAGAAAGATTTGGAAAATAACTCATTTTAATGCTACAACGTTGTAGAGCAAATGGAAGAGAATTGGAAACGAAAATTAATCATTTTAATGCAAGTCAAATATCTATTTCAGTAAGAACTTTTTCAGCAGTAGCTATTATGTTCCTTGATGGACCTACTACAACATCTCAACACTATACTGTGTATTTAAAGTGTAAAAAAGGATGGCTGCATTGCAATGATGCCCACCAGGAATTCAAACCTAGATTGCCTTATGAATTACCAAATTCATATTTGATATTTTTGAAGCCAATGTTTTGAATACATCACTCAGACAATTGGGAAGATGTGAACAGAAACTAAATGGGAATACAAACTATTAGTATTTATAATTAGTGTTTGTATTACTATTTGCGTTAATTGATATTGCATTTGGAAAGTTCTGTTGAAAAGGAACTAGTTTATATATTTGTTTTCTATTTTGTACCAGATGTAATTTAAAGTTTATATTTTGAAAAATGTATTTGAGATAAATAATAGAGTTAATGTAGATGAAGGAAGTAATTAAGAAAGTGTAGATAGAAAAGTACATAGCTACACATATTGAATATGATTCTTGATGGTGATTTTGTATTTTTTCTACAACCAATTAGATAATTTTTTTTCCCCGCTGTTCAATGATGATACCACATTGAAATCACTATGTCTGGTGAAGTTAAGTGGAGTCTGAGAACAGCAAAAAAGGGAATCTAAAAATGTTATTTAATTGTAAATTTATGTTGAGTTGCTGAAAATATAATCTTACAATTTCAGTAATATATTATCATTAAGTACCAGTTTTTTACTTCTACTTTATAGTAGGTACTGTTGAAGGGCGAGAAGAGTTTTAAAGCTGTTTATGACAACACTCCTCTAAAATATTTCTACTAAGTAATGTACCTGAATTATTTAAAAGGTAAGAACACAAAATATAATATGCATGATAACGTGAATTTTTTTAAAAGTTTAATCATGTGTTTTTTATTTCTAATATTAATAATGTTGAACATTTAGACTACTTCAACATTTTCATTATGTTGCTCAAGTAATCAAGGAGGCAGTTATCTTTACATGTAGACACTACCAATAGACTTATGCTTATGCACTCTCTGAAGCACACATTTTGCAGCAATAGCAAAACACAGTATTAGGCTTTGCATTCTTTGTTTTACACAGGCACTACCGATGGACTCATTCAATCACCCAGGCAGTTTCCATTCACTTATGAAATCACTCAGGCACTACCGTTGCACTCAGCCATCCACTTAGGCAGTACCCATGCACTCATCCATTCACTCAGGCACTACCTATACACTAATCCATTCACTCAGGCACTAGCTGTGGACTCATCCAATGATGCAGGCATTAACCTTGCAGACATCCATTTACTCAGACACCACCCATGCACTGATCTAAACACTCTGAGATTACTGTTGTACTCATAAAATGAGTCAGGCACTACTCATGCACTCATCCAATCACCGAGACAGTACCTCTGCACTTATGCAATCACCCAGGGATTACTCATGCACTCATGCATCTACCCAAGGAACTACTCTTGCACTCACTCTTTCACTCAGGCACTACCCATGCACTCATCCATACACTTAGGCACTACCCATGCACTCATCCATTCACTCATTCACTATCCAGGCATTCGTGAAATTCCCCAGGCATTAACTTTGCACCCATCCTTCCACTGAAACACTACTCATACAATCATTCCATCACTCAGGCACTACCCCTTCACTCATGCAATCACCCAGGCACTACCCACGGACTCATGCAATCATTCAGGCACTATTCTTGCATTCAGCCATTCACTTAGGCAGTACCCAAATACTCATCCATTGACTCAGGCACTACCTAAGCACTCATCCAATGAAACAGGCATTAGCCTTTCATCCATCCTTCCACAGATGCACTACATATGCATTCATCCAATCACCCAGGCACTACCCCTGCACTCATGCAATTACCCAGGCACTATCCATGCACTCATGCAATCACTCAGGCACAACTGTTGCACTCATCCATTCCCTAAAACACTACCCATGCACTCATCCATTTACCCAGATACTACCCATGCACTGCTCCAATAAATCAGGCAGTACCCCTTCACTCATGCAATCACCCAGGCAGTATCCATGCCCTCATGCAATCACTCATACGCTACTGTTGCACTCATCCATTCCACCAAACACTATCTATGCACTCATTCAATCACTCAGACACTACTGTTTAACTCATTCATTCCCTCAAATACTACCCATGCATTCATTCACTTTCTGAGCCACTACTTATATACAATTCTAACATTAATCATACTCACATTTACACAATCACTCACTTTCATTATGTACAATGTTTCTATTTTTTAACAGTTTAGGTGGTTCCATTAGAGCCTTTTTTTGACAATTATATATATTTTTTTAAATTAAAAAGAAAATTTAAACAGTCCAGCTCTGCTGTTTCTGTATAGCTAGAAGCATAAGTAACAAAAAAACATAACAGGAGCTTCTTGATGGCATCAATGCATAACTCACCCACACACAGTGTCGTAAGGCAATGGAGGTAGACGATGGCACCATCTACCAACTCCGGAACTATTAGGGGTTGTGGAGTGGTCAAAACAACCCCTGCAGATGTTGATGGTTGTTGTCCATCATTGTTGACTGTTTCCTTTTGTCTTCGAAGCTCCACCTCATGTGCCAGGTGAATAGGATGCATTGTCTCCAGATGTTTTTTCATCAAAGAAGTACCACAAGAGTATTTCTTCTCACAGACTCTCAATAAGATTGTGTGACAGATGATACATGTCACCTTACAGGCATTTACATTTTTTTCGCCTTCAGGCACAATGAAGACGGTCCACACAATGCTTTCCTTCCTCTTCTTCACTGGCTCTTCCACCTCCTCCATCTCCTCCTCGTGCTCCTCTGGGAATGCTGATGCCATTTTTCTTGAAGTGAAACACTACAAAAAAAGACAGAACCTACTCAAAAGGTTGTCTTCAAGCCTGACACATGGTGCTAGGAGCTAGGGTTTTAGTATAGAGGAGTTGGAGGCGCCAGACACACCCAAAAAAAAAACTGTAGGAGGTGTTCAAAAAGAATGAAAAGCTGTTCAACCAATGATAAGCTTCCTTTCTATGTCACATGGGGTCACGTAGGGTTTGCGGTCTTCTCATTGGGGGTGCAGCACCAGGAAGGGAGCCATGCAGGCAGTCTATACAATACTTCGGCCACCACCTCATTACTAGCACAAAAGGACAACATCCCCCAGCCGAGACGTGAAATGACCTACGACCCAAGATGAAAGTTGCCTTATGTCCAAGAGGGCCAGATAGTGCACCTCTCAGTCATAACATAACCTTAAGAGCTACAGCCAAGCAAGATGGACAGGATGGAAACTAAGCAAGTTAAGCTGCCCTTCAAGCCCCGGAAGATGCCTCGAAGCCAAAGCGACAATGTGCAAACATCTACTGACCAGTCAAGTGATGCCCTACAGCTTGCAAATGATGATCTAAAAGCGCTCCTCATCACCATGAAACATAGCCTCACATGAATAGAGTCTAAAATGGATACCATGAGTGGAAAAAAACATTCAGTGGGCACTAGTACTCCTCCAAATGAAAGATCTAAATCCGGGGTGGAAATCCGTTCATCACTAAATCTTCTGTAGAATCTGCAATTTTAAAACAGAATCATTACTACATGTGATGTGCTGCTGTTCCGGCCTGTTACAATCTCAGCTGAAGATATTAAAGCCAATATGGTTACGCAAAGGTGTTCGGACAGTAAATGAAGCAATTGCAGTTCTCTTTTCTTGCACTTTACCGACCTATTTGGTTAGAAGTGGATGTGCATTCCAGACTTGTTAAAGAATAAGATCTCGCCAACCGCGAGAAAATAGACTCGCCGCGGACAGAATAAGACCCACTTCCGTCACATTGCTTCATACACAATTATTCACTTTTTAGCTTTTAAATCTTAATCGCATTTTATATGGAATGAAATTGGTTATAATTGTAAATTAATTCTTCTTAATGTTCTGATTTTAAATTATTCTGTTATATTGCAAAGCGTTTTAAGTAACTGTGCACTATATAAACAAACTAAATACAATACAAATATTGCAAAATAAAGACATGCATGTGCTGATTTGAGATACCATGTGTAACAGAATTGACTTTATTGCCAAAAAACTAGGGAAAGGAACAATTGATGGATGTAATGCTGAGCAATGCAAACATTCACCCCTAGTCACAAGGACCTGGGTTTAATCCATCATTTTTTTGCTCACCACACCACCCCAATTTGGACCCAGCCATACGCAAATCAGTCTTGACCATGTACCTTTTGGGAACATTCCAACCTGAACTGCCAAGCCAGGTCCTTTCTGGACAGGAAACAAGCATCATGGGACCGATTTCAGGGCATCACCCTTCATCAGCCAGGCTAGCTTGAATCCAGTGGTGTAGTGAGCACAGGACCCACGTCTGGGCATACCCTTCCCACTTAGGGCAACATATGCAAAAGAAACAATTGATGGTTGGAATGCTGGACAATACAAGCATTCACCTACCGGCACAAGGATCTGGGTTTAACCGCTTCCGTGCGGCGTGAATTTCCCTCCCATGCTGACTCCGCCTTGCGCGGGCGGAGTCATGACGGAATGGTTCCGTCATCAGCACAGCTCAACCGACGCTGATGACGGAACCGTTCCGTCATCAGCATCGAAGGGGTTAATCAATCATTCTTTTGCTCATCACCCCAGTTTGGACCCAGCCATATGCAAATCAATATTGACCCTGTTCCTTGTGGGAAAGTCCAGCCCGAACTGCCAAGCCAGGTCCTCCCTTGACTGGAAATAAGCATCCTTGGACCGGTTTCAGGGCATCAACCTTCATCAGTCAGGCTAGCTTGAATCCAGTGGTGTAGTGAGCATGGGACCCACATCTGGGCATACCCTTCTCATATAGAGCGACATATGCAAAAGAAACAATTAATGGACAGAATTCTGGGCAATGCAAACATTCACCCCCAGTCAAAAGGATCTGGGTATGCCCAGGTGTGGGTCCCCTGCTCTCCATGCCACTGGAATAAAGCTATCCTGGCTGATGAGGGCTGAAAGCCTGAAACCGGTCCTAGGATGCTTGTTTCCAGTCCAGGGATGACCTGGCCTGGCAGTTCGGGCTGGACTGTTCCCATTGGGCGCAGGGTCAAGACTCACTTGCATATGCCTGGGTCCAAACTGGAATGGCATAATGAGCAAAAAAACAATGGATTTAAGCCCAGGTATCTGTACTTGGGGAATGTATGACATTGTTCTACATTCTGTCCATCAATTGTTCTTTTTTCATTTGTCACCCGAGTGGGATGGGTATGCTCAGACGTTGGTTCCATGCTCTCCATGCCACTGGAATCAAGCTATCCTGGCTGATGAGGGCTGAAAGTCTGGAACCGGTCCTAGGATGCTTGTTTCCAGTCCAAAATGGCATGGTGAGCAAAAAAATTAGGGATTTAAGCCCAGATCTCTGTACTGGGGTGAATGTATGACATTGTTCTGCATTCTGTCCATCAATTGTTCTTTTTCCAAAAACTAGAGAAGCACGATGCATGTATCAGAGAAGCAGAACAATGAATCTCTGATCTTGAAGACAAGGCAACCTCCAAGGAAGCGCAACTGTCACAGTTGGACCGTTTGTTTAAAGTCATAGCGGCCAAGAACGACAATCTTGAAGCGCGTTCAAGGCACAACAATGTACGTGTTTTAGGACTACCCGAAAGCTCCAACAGAGGCAATATAGAGGAATACATCGAACAGATGCTCTGCAAACTCTTTGGCACCGATGCATTCTATGCCCAATTAGCGGTGGAGAGAGCACACTGCTCTTTGGGTCTTAGGCCATCCCTGGGGACACCACCCAGACCCATAATTTCCAGGTTGCTCAATTACAGAGATCGAGATATGGCATTGCGGATAGCAAGAGCAAAACAGCAACTTGCGTACAAGGGGCATACCATTGCTCTGTACCCTGACTTCACAATCGTGGTCCAGGAAAACAGCAATTCTTTACCAACCCTCAGCAGGTGGAGGACTATCTAAAGAAACTAAAAAAGCAGTGACCGAATCGAGAGAGAGATGCCTCTGAGGCCCAACCATCTTCACAGCTGTCAGATAATGATTGACTTTTTACACTAAGGAGTTAGGACCTGGGGCATGAAGTTGGCTGGACCATCAATAAATTGCATAAACAAGTAATTGCCAACTTCACCTTACTTTCCACCTCACAATTGAGGAAAACAGACCAAAATTACTGTATAGTCTGTTTGGTATATCTACTTGATACCTTTTACTTTTTATTTCATTATTTTCTTTTTTTTTTCTGTTTTTTTTTTTTCTTTATCCTCATTTGCGTGCATGGCTCCAATCTATCAAGACAAGAAATTGCCACAGAGCAGGAAATCAGGCTGTGCTTCTGTACTGTCTCAGCGTTAGCTGGCAGGGATGTCGTACGAGAGGTGGGGTGGCCAGTTCCCAACAGCACATACACGTAAGCCTTGAAGAAATCTTGCTTAGGGCTATTCGTTGGTAGATAGTGCCCGAGATACCGAGGCCCCATAAGCACCATGGCTCCTTGTCATAGAAACCAGGGTAAGCAATGCCCGCATTAATCATAGGACCTGGGGGAAAAAAAAGAAAAGAAAAAAAGAAAAAGAAAACCCCAGGCTCAGTACGACTGCTCTAACTGTGTCCAAAAAGCTTTCCGGCTCGAATTTCCACCCCTGGCTAGGTCAAGTTTTGAGATCTGGAGGACCGAAGACCGCCATTCGTGTATGGTGGGCGGCTGGGCGTCTTTCCAGTGTCTACAGATCTCCCTACGCGCCGCCAGAATAGAATAGAACAACAAGTTAGAAGCAGCATTACGGGCTTTGCCCCTCAGGCCAAAAATAACTAGGCCAAGATCAATGGAAATGTGAGAACCCAGTGACAAGAA
This sequence comes from Lissotriton vulgaris, assembly GCF_964263255.1. Taxonomy (NCBI): domain Eukaryota; kingdom Metazoa; phylum Chordata; class Amphibia; order Caudata; family Salamandridae; genus Lissotriton; species Lissotriton vulgaris. The sequence continues at coordinate 501,745,368 of NC_141687.1, read as the reverse complement.
TAGTTTGTTTCCTATAGAGTCCCAGAATGAAGTTATTTTTAGGCATTCGTAAAACATATGAATGTCGGATGCAGCAGCTAGTCCACACCTTGGGCACGAGACTGGGCCTGTCGAGGAAAACTTTGACAGCCTCTGTGGGGAATAGTAAGCCCTGTGTATTGTGAAAAGATGGTTCCTACGGAGCCAAGCAGGTTTAACCAAGTCCCACAATACCACACAAGAAGCTGACCAAAGCTCCTCCACGTCTGTTCCTGGCATTGAATCAGCCCATAATGATGTCGGAAGGCAAAATTTACCGTCTGTTTCCTCTATGATCTTATTGTACCAGAGTGATATTTCCTTCTTTGCAGGGGGACTGTCCAGCAGGCACGTCACTAGTTCGCTGTTGCCACCTATAGGTAAGCTGTTGATCCGGGTTGGCTGTACATTATATGTCTGAGACCAGCTTGATATTTGTATGTATTTGAATCTCGACAGGCTTGGCCCGACTTTGTTGGTTAAGTAGTCCCAAGGAAGTAGAGATCCATCCATGAACAGGTCTCCCCAGGTGATGATTCCGGCCTCTCTTAGTGGTTGTGTTAGTGCGTCTTCTGCCCAAGTTGGGGGAGCGGGTAGGTCCCATATAGGAGCATTCTCTAAGTAATACCCCAATTTGATCGCGTGCCTCACTCTATACCACGTGGAGGCTATCCTCTGCAATACCTTCAATTTTATTTATTTTTTAAATTTGGGGTCTTCGAATTTAAACAAAAAACTGCCCTGTCCTACTCCCTCACAATTCAGTAAAGTAGAGAACATATGGCCTACCCCTGTTACTGCTGGTGTTTTTAATAACATACGTGAATGCGAGAACTGAAAGGCCCATGCGTAGACCTGAAGATCTGGTCCCGCCAGCCCTCCCTTCTCTCTGCGGCGTCTTATTTTCTTCCAAGACATTCTTGGACTCTTACTATTCCAAATAAAAGTAGAAATCGCGCTTTGCAGCTTTGAAATTAACTTAGGATCAAAAAAAAGTGGAATTGAATTGAACAAAAACGAGATCTTTGGCAGAATACACATCTTTACGAGATTAACCTTACCTAAGATAGTAAGTGGAAGGTGTGACCAATCTCTCATATGTTTTCAGCACTGCGCTGCTATTTTGGCAAAATTTAAAGAGTCAATCGAGTCAATGTATTTAACTATATTTATCCCCAGATATCGTAGTTGAGGTCTTGATGTTTCTTTGTGTGTAATTAAGTTAATATTCCAAGACATTGACTCTGTTTTAGAGGCGTTCACTTTGTATCCTGAGATTTTACCAAATTTGAGAGCTAAGTCTATGACCTCTGGATATGCTGCATTAATATCTGTCATAAAAATCATTATATCATCAGCATAAAGTGCCATTTTTTTTTCCCAGTCTCCAAAGACAAAAGGTTTAATAAGTGTGCTGTCTCTTAGTGTTTGTGCGAAGGGCTCTATATATAAATCGAAAAGTAGGGGAGACAGGGGACAGCCTTGTCGGGTTCCTCTGGTTACCCTAAATGGCGCCGTGAGGCCCCCGTTGATCAAGATTGAAGCTGAAGGACTGTGATATAGCAAGTCAATTGCTCTACGGAATTTATCTCCGACGTTAAATTTTTTCAAGGCCTCCGACAGGTACCGCCAGTTCACCCTGTCGAAGGCCTTGGTAGCGTCCAAAGTGAGAATAGATAGGGGAAGAACTTCTTTTATGGCCATATCTATGGATCCTACCAGTTCATAAGTGAGCTCATATAGCTGTCTCCCTCTTATAAAGCCTTTTTGGTTAGAGTGTAGTAGGTCAGGCGCAACCTGGCTAAGCCGTTTGGCCAGTATAGTGGCAAAATTGTTGTAGTCGGCGTTTAAGATTGAAATAGGCCGATACGAGCCACAATCAGAGGGAGGCTTCCCTGGCTTCAAAATGAGGGTTATTGAGGCGTTGTCCCAAGAAGCAGGTGGTACTTATCCATCCCTAAATATTTGGTTAAATAAAGCCGCTAATATTGGGGACACCTCTGATAACAAGTTTTCATATATTTCGCTCTGTAAACCATCGGTTCCTGCCGCCTTGCCCCCTTTTGCTCCCCTTATAGCCTGCTCTACTTCAGCAATACTTATTTCCTCTTCCAGAAACCTACTCTGTTCAAGTGATAAGGATGGTAGGGAGATATCCTCTAACCAGCTCGTAATGTCATTAGGTGTGACATTGAGATCTTCGTGATAGATTGATTGAAAGAATGTTTTGAAGGTTTCCCTAATTTCTGCATCACTTGAAAAGGTGCCCTTTTCTGATGTGACGGAGGCGATGTTATTTCGAACCCGGTCTGATTTGACTTTCCTGGCCAGTAATCTTCCTGCCCCTTCCCCATACTGGAAGTGAGAGAGTTTGCTTGCCTCCCATTTCTGTAAGACACGCTTCTCTAGGACCGATGACAAGCTACTCTTTAGTCCGTCTAACTCTGCAAGTTTCAGAGATAAGTCGTGATTGTCTACAGTTCTACCGGTATCGATGTCGGACTGAACGGCAGACATGCTATTCTCAATAGAAGATACTTCTTCCATGTACTGCCTTCTTCTATGAGCCACCCTATTCTTAACGATACCTCTTAGTGTGCACTTGAAAGCGTCCCAAACTATACCTGCTGGGGCTGTGTCCATGTTGATAATGAAAAACTCACGCGCTTCTAATTGAAGAAACTTTATATCATCCGTTGATGTGAGGAATGATCTATCAAAGGACTACAATCTAGTGGGAGGCTTACCACCCCACTTCAGTTCCAGCTTCATCGCGGAATGATCTGATAGGTGCGATGGAATATAGTCTACTAAGGTTCGTATCAAGTCTTTTTCAAGCGGTTGTGCGAAAAAAAAGTTGATTGAGGGGCGGAACTGGGAGGGAAACATGGCGGCAGTCGGCTGACTGCTGCAGTGCTCCGCTCCGTTCCCGTTCTCGAGTGCCTGAGCTTTGTCTCACGCGGCTCGCTATCATGAATTGTTAGCTTTAATACGAACGGCTAAACATCTATACTAAAGCCAAAGACGAAAAATTTCGAACATTTTTTGTGCACATCTTGCCTGTTGGGCTTACGGATATCACGGACTACACAGCTGCGCTCCGGTGTGTGTTGACGAAGGCGTTCACCGCGGCATTGGGGAAGGGAGTTCAGAGACTGGTAGTAGTGTACGCCCTACGAGCGGGCAGCGCGCACCTGAGCTGCTGCACTGGAGACAGCCGCCCTGGAGCTCCGTAGGAACAGGCGGTTACGGAGCCTCCGTGGAGACTCCCATTCAAGCTACACGAGCCGAAGCAGTAAGGGCGCGTATGCTTCCAGTGTTACACCGTGTCTTTCTACAGCGGATTTCTCCACCAGGTCACACGTAAGAGCATCGCTCGAGGAGGAGGATGAAGCCAGCAGAGACAGCATCTATGAGGTAAAAGGCAAGAGCGGTGGGAGTGAATTGAGAGTCACAAACCTACCCCCCGGTTGCATGAATGCTGCAGAGTCAGACAAGATCCATAAAGGTAAAAGCGCAGCGAAGAGCCTGGAGAGGGCTAGTGCTTCTTGCAAAAGGAGGGGTAAAGGTGTGCTGTTAACTTCAGGGGAGAAGCTAGTAAGGGAGATACCTGAGGCTTCAGAGAGTTTCCAAAACCCCCATTAAAGTATCCCCTGACCTGAAGGCCCCGAGAACATCCTCATATCTATCTACTGAAGTAAAAGCAAAGAGGGGAAGAAAGCGTGGTAAGGCAAAGCCTCTTCCTGTCCCTATCCCTAAAATTACCCCATCCCTGCGCTCTTACTTCAAGGTTATCCCACAAGTGCTGGAAATTGGACAAGAACATCAAAGGAGGGGTAGTACTTCTATTGAGTTCAATCCAGGGGCTAGTGACATGGCGTCACTTGAACATGACTTAGCCTCAGCCACAGCGCTCACTAATCCTATAGACAGCATAGTCCAGCATGAAGAGTTTGACTCTGATTTTGCATCACATTCTGCAGTACATTCCTGTTTGGGGGGAGGCGGAGATCTACACAACAATCCATACAACAATCAGACCGGACAAGCAGGTCCAGTTGTTGAAGACACCGCTTCACGCTCAGAGAAAGTTTTTGCTACAACATCGTTTGTTGCGCCCTCACTTCTAGAGAGTAGTTGTGAAGACCCTCCCAGCAATATAGCTTCGGATAACAATGAAAATAACTTGGATGTGGGAGTACTTTCAGAGTCTTTTTTGGCTTCCAATCCTGCTTCTAATTCTGCTGATGGCGATCTTCTTCCTTGTTTGGAAATTATGTGTCCTGTGTTAATACGATCGAGGGAAAAGAATTCCAACATGCCAACATTCAATGGAAACACAATGGCTTTTCCAATTGTCGGACAAGAAATGTCGTGTATGTAGTCAGGTGCCCATGTTCAAAAATTTACATTGGGAAGACTAATCAGCAAATAAACGTGAGAATAACATAACACAGGTCCCGCATTAAAAATAGGGTGATATCAGCCCCTATGGTTGAACACTTCATTGACAAGCAACATGGAGAGATAGATTTCAGATGGTCGGTCTTGTACACTGCAAACCAGTCAAAATGTCCCATCGATACTGAAAAGCTACTTCTGCATAAAGAGGCATATCTGATTCTAAAATGTAATAGCGCCCTAACTGTATTGAACACACTGTCAGAAGTTTCGCGACTTTGATTAATGTCCTGCTGTTTTATTAATGAGAGGGATTAACATCTGAAGATTAGTATCCACGCATTTAAAACAGAAATAAACATTCGGCATCATGCAACGATAGCTAAAATATTTTTTTTAAATAAAGAAGCTTTCAAAATAAGGTATAAATGTTACAAACTGTGAGTGGATAATAATCGTGAGGTAAAAACAAGACAACACATTAGCCAATTGTAAAGCGCATAAGTTGCCCGTTCCAATATGGCCCCCACTGACCGAATGTTCACAAACACTTAAATAACACACTGAAAGATGGCCGCGATTTCAAAGGACTAAGCGGATTCAAACTTGGCACGCAAGACAAGTAGGTAAGAAGCGCGACTCAACTATGAAAATAGATACTAAGTTAAACAATTTTTGATACTAAATTTCAGTCTCTGTGTAAACACAGGAGACTAGCGGCGAAGAGGAACAGCGAAACAGTCAAGCAAGGCAAGCGTCTTATTGACGCACGAAGCACTTGGCGCAGGACCGCGCTATCAAAGAAAGGAGGTATGCCATTTCGTTTGAAAACAATGCTAAAATATTCACGAAAAACGAATGCATTTAGGTGATAGAATTCTTTTAAAACTTGCAGGGAAACGCGAGATCAGCCCTTCACCTTTATAAACCCAATAAGCCGAGACGTGCAGCACCCCACGCATGATTGCGCCAAACTGAGACAAGGTATGTCTGAAAAGTTGCCCAAATAGTAGGATAACTAGATGAACATAATAGATGGGAAACGGATTTTAAATTAAAGCTTTTCCATTTGCTCATAGTATTTGAATATACCACGAAACAAACAACCGATAAGGGTGCAATCACGTGGAAAAAGAACAGAAAAGGTAGGCTATATGCAATGCTTTTGTAAACGAGTTCCCGAGCTCCTAAACAAAATGTAAATAAAATCCCTGACAATGATACTTTACATTGTAGATAAAGAAACATATGAGCTAGCAAGTGAATTGTTAAGCAGACGACCGGCGACAAGCTGAAATTCAGGTACAAGTTGTGCCATGTGCGAATGAAGGAGGGAATAGGGGTAAACACAAAAAAATACACTTGAATACTAAAATAGCATTTCCCCTCTTTTTGTTTTACATATATCCTGTAGACAAACAAAAGAGACAGAGCCATGATGAGAACCCATAAAGTGACAGAATGGGTTTGAAACGCGTCGGCATTTAAATCGGGAATGCAGTAATTTGCAGCATACTAAATGATACTGAAAAATTTAAATGCATTAAGTTGCTGTTTGTTGAACAATAGTATCCAAATGTTCACTTTGTCTTTTGTTTTTTAGATTAGAACTAGAGATCATTCTGTGAATCTAATTGTTGACAAAAATTAATACGGTGTCTATATATGTAATGTGGATTTATGCGGTGTTTATATATGTAATGTGGAATGTAATTGTTCGTTTAGTGAATTCATGTTGAAAATGTTTTATGTAATTTTGTGACTTTTTCAAACACAAAACACTTGAAAATAATTAAATAAAAAAGTAAAAGGTATCAAGTAGATATACCAAACAGACTATATAGTCATTTTGGTCTGTTTTCCTTAATTGTGAGGTGGAAAGTAAGGTGAAGTTGGCAATTACTTGTTTATGCAAGATAATAATTGACAGCACTTGTACTGAACTGGCCATAAATATGAACATTGAATGTCATGTTGAATAAGTACCTTACGCATGTTGCCTTAGTTAAGACTTGCAGAGCAATGAAGCAGGAACCTGATATAACTGACTGGCACATTTAATAGCTTAGTATTGGCCCCAGTGAATCCGTGAACATGTAGAATCACATTCCCGCGCACCCCGCTTCCACTCCGTCCCCGGTAGCTTGTCTCCTTTCTGGTGAAGAATTGGCTTGGTAGTTTAGTCTGCCCTGTTCCCATGATGCACTGGGCCAGGGACAGACTGATTTGCATATAGCCAGGTTCTGAGCTGGGATGGGGCAGTGAGATAAATAACGGTGATGGATCAAGCCCTGATCTTTGGACTGGGTAAGAGTGGTCTGTTTAACTCAGACACTCTGTTCATCACCACCCCCTTTTCTAAATCCACTCCTTCTCTAGCATCGACGGAGACGGGGTGGGTAGGCACGCCCTCTGATGCTATTCCACAGGGCGATCCCCCTGTTACTGTAATTTTTTTCTACAATCGTACCGGAGGAACCTAGGTAAGAGCCCACTCTCATCCCCTGTTAACTGAATGTTCTTCCCCCTCCCTTCCTTGTAGGGATGTTGAGAGTGTTGATTTCCTTTTCCCCTTTCATTTTATTGTAGATTGACGTGATTTTATCTGGAACAACTGCATTGACTTGTTGACGTCGACTGTTAGCTGGCTGTTTTTTCTGATGCTACAGCTGTTATTTACAATTTTGGGATATGCCGGAAGGTATAGAACTCACAACAAGTTGGGGATGTCAATGTGGGTGGGGGGAGGTAAAAGGAAATGTTTGAGTATAAGCACATTGTATGACAGTACAGGAGACGTCCCAGAATTTTCAAACAGCAAACAACATATTCAGATAGATACATTTCATGATATTCAAAGATCCGTCCTACATACACCAAGCGGCGTGCAGCACATATTGAACATTCTATACAGGTAGCTATGCTACAAGAAACCCATCTTAATTCCAAACGACTACATAGATTCGCCGCCAGATGGGCAGGGTACAGGTGTTTTGCATCCTTTTCTACCTACTCCGGAGATACAGTGAGCCTAGTGAAAAAAACACTCCGTATGTGCACATGGTTTCGGACTCAGACCCTCAGCCCACATCAGCCTAATTTGGGGCACGCTAGCTTCTCATTCAAAAAGGTGAGCAAGCTAGCTGTTACAGGCCCAACACTGATGACAATGGCAGTATTTCACATGTATAACATAAGGTGTAAGCCTTAATATTGCAGTGTTTACAAATATTTTATACCAGTCCTTACAATATACTTTACAGAAACCTCATTTAGATGATATTAGCAGAATACGCTTACAAGTGCATTTAGAATATCTTCAACAATTGCGAATGCCCCCTCTCCCTCCCTACTCTGACTCTGCTTAATTAGTGCCTGTGGTACCCGTTTCCATCCTGGTTCCTGCTTCCCTTTATGTTGGCATGCTTAATATGTTGCTTACATATAGCAGCATTACGCATGTAGCACTCTTGAGCCAAAGTTGTGCCATTGGGGGACTATTTACGATTGTACCTTTATGTGTCATTTACCCCTGGGACAGGCGCAGGCTCTAGTGCTTTAAATGCCTCCAGCATCAAGTCCCAGTCCATTGAAATCAATGTTTTGAGCAACCCTAGTGCCTCCTCTCTCCTAATGGCAGCACTCTCTGCACTGCTAAAAAGCACCACCTCCCAGTACCACAGATACACTGATGGACCGCTTGCCAATTTCCACCTCATAGTTATTGCACTCTTTGCAAGGAGGAGTGCTAGGTCAGTGAACCGCGAGTGCAACTTCTGAGATTTTGATCGCTGATGCACCCCAAGTATGCAGTTTCCAGCTGTCTCCTCTGCAGGAATACCCATCACCATCCGTCCAAAACTCCACAAGCATGGGGCACGACTTCAACATGTGTAGAATGTCAGCGTCCTCAACCTTACATCTGGGGCAATATTGTTGTGTGTGCTGGAACTTTTGCTGTAAGCGGTGTGGAGTGAGATAAGATCTATGGAGGACCATATGCTGAAAATGTTTTAATTTAGGGTTGTGTGATACCTTTTTTGGGGGACTCCACAGACCATCTGTTTTGTAAATCAGTGAATGAGATTCCAGGGTGTGCCCGGATACCTTTGTAGAGTCATTTTGTGAGATGCCGCCCCTCACCCATTAGATACATTGCTTGTACCAGTTCATGCATCAGAGGTTCTTCTCTTGCAAGGGCCCCATACCTCTTAACATACGCAGTTAGTTCGGCATGTGTCATGTATAGATTGTCCGAGACCCCACTTTCCCTGGCAAAGTTCTTGTGATCCATGAGAGCGCCGGCATTGAAAAATACCCCTACTGTAGTGACTCCTCCCTCAGACCAACTGGGGGTGTTCCGCATTGCAATGAGACCTGTGGGTGTAGGGATACCTAGTAGTGGTGTGTTGTTTGAGTATGGGGTACACTGGTGCGTGTACTGTAGTGCTTTCCTCCAGTATATCCGTGCTGTTGGGGCATCCAGGTGATACAGGAACGAGGCAGTAAGAGTGTGTGTAGGATCCCGCTGTTGAGATCCTGGGTTGTGTATCCCAGTTCGTGCAGGTTAGCCTCTGCCAACCAGAACAAGAGCCACTGTACTTGGCTTGCGTAGCTATATGCATGGAGATCAGAGGCTCCCAGCCCTCCTTTGTATGTTACCAGCTGCAGTTTGTCTAAACCCACTTGCCGCTGCCATTCCCCCAGATCAGATCAGATAATAGTTTCTCAAGTGCCTTGAATATAGATGCAGAGATTATCACTGGGAGGTTTGTGAAAAAGTATAGGTCTCTTGGGAGAACCACTATTTAGGAGATCGCCACCCAACCCATTACAGATAGCGGTAGCGAGATCCAAAAAATCGCCTGAGACCGGAGCGCCCTAATTGATCTGTTCAGGTTGCCCTCTATTAAGTCTTGCTGATCTCTGTATATATTGATGCCTAAGTATTTGAATGTATGTTGTGCTACTGTTAGAGAGAGCTGCCCAAATTGTTACATGTCTGGGCGCGTGCTCGGGTGGAAAAAGAAGGCTTGTGATTTAGCCTCATTGATGGCCAAGCCCTAGACCAGCTCAAATTGCCTAAAAATATCCGGAATCGGCCCTAAAACATTGAATAGGTCTCTGGCGTATACAATTATATCATCAGCATATACTGATAATACATGCTTGGCGTTGCTCAGTCTGATCCCTATTTGCTCTGTCCGCGGTTGTTTGATGGCCATTGGCTCTAGCGCAAGCACAAATAGCAAGGGTGATAGTGGGCACCCTTGGTGGGTACCTCTGCCTATTGGGTATGCGCAGGATATAGGATTCCCGGTGCGGGCCCACGCCATAGGTGCCGTGTACAGTAGCTGTACCCACTTCAGATATTCTGGCGGTATGCCAAATTTCCCCAGTGATCTGATCATGTAGCTCCAATACAGGCTATCAAAGGCCTGTCTAATGTAATGCAGCCTGCATTCTGAGCGTTGGCTGGGATGGACCGTGTGAAATGATAGAGTCTTCTGATATTTAGAGATGTGCTGCGTGCAGGAACAAACCCACATTGATCTGCGTGTATGAGTTTGTGTAGGTATGGGAGTAAGCGCTGTTCCAATATTTTACTTAATTTTGTATATTCTGTGGCAAGTAGGGAAAGGGGCTGGTGCCATGAGATATCTGCAGCGGAGCATCCCGGTTTAGGGGTTGATACAACCAGTGCTTGCATTGTGATGTAGTGTCCATTGCGGATTGGTACCGCTGTTCTGGACCGGGAATCGAAGCATAAAGGCTGCCTAGCACCACATGCATACCATCCAGCGTTCCACGTACCAGTGTGTATCTACCCAGTGGATCAGTTTATGTCTTTAACACCACAAACGGGACTCCATTCCTGGCCCATATGGTCTGCCACCTTGCAAAAGCGGAATATGATGTGGAGAAGAATTGGCCTTTCCATTTTGTGTGCAATTTAATGATCTCCGAGTCAGTGAGGTGGGACTCCTGTAAAAACACTATCTGGGCCTCTCCCTATTGAGTTGCGCATGTATTCTATGACGTTTATGTATGGAGCCGAGTCCCTGCACATTCTAGGTGATTATATATTAGGTACCTAACATGTGGAAAGGGGCGACCACTCGGTCCCCCCGAACGTACGGTGGATTACCCCGATCCCCCCGGGAAGCCATCTTGGGCGGGAGGCGAGTCTCGGCTGGTATGCCCAAAGCGGCGTAGCCGGGCGCGTTTTTTCCCACCCAAGAGTGGGTTGTCCTAGACACTGAAGCCGCCAGCCACGCCCCGGAGTCGGGCGGAGGCGGGTTTACGCCCGCCCGAAGAAGGATAAAAGGAGCGACAAGCCAAGGAAGCATCCTCTTGTTCCTGTGCTCTGAAGCTGCACCTCCCCGCTGCACGTGAGCTCGAGACGGAACGAAGAGCCAATTTTGAGCGTTTTAATTCTTGTCTTTGTTCTTCCAGGAAATCAGCGTTGGAGAATGCCGGGCAAGAAGGCCGTAAAGCGGGTCGGAACCGATCAGATGCTCCGCATGCTCGTAAAAGACATGGCCGAGATGAAGAAACAGATGGCGGCAATGAACGGTGTAGGGCGCCCTAAGCGAGTTGTCGGACCAGCATTGCCGGGAGTAGTCCCTAACGGGAGAAGTAGAAGGGCCAAGAAGGGAGCAACTGGGGAAGAGGCCCCGGTTCCCGAGGCGCCGCCGGCGCACCCTGATACACCGACTGAGGCGCCTATCTCGGTCCCGAAGGAGGGGCAACCAATCCCCGTTATAGTCACCCCTGTGAACGGAGAGGATATGCCTCCCGAGTTGGCTGCACAGCTGGCAGCGTGGTTGGGGAAAGGGAGTGAGGGGGCTACGGCAGATGACGCCAGGGCAGTAATGAGGCAGTTGCGGCAATCAAGAGAGGCTGCAAAGGCTCCATCTCCTTTTGTTCCCCCGCAGGCTCCAGTGGGTCAACCCGCAGCGGGCGTGAGTTCGGCGGCGACTACGGTTACAGCTTCTGGTGCAGGTAAGCAGCTACTGCCGATTGCGGGGGAGGGGTCAGTACCCTCGAGAAGGGAGAAAGTGGCTCAGCATATTCCGATGGAAATCAAGGAGAGGATATGGGCTGAAAAATATGTAAACATGTTTTCTTTACTAACTGATCATTACGAGATTGAGCACGTGAAAGCTCAAAAAGAGTTTATGCACCCGAGTGTTTGGCGCGCCAAGATGGCCGCTTTTAGAGTCGATGAGACGATAGGTAATTGGGGCAGAGCATTTGGCATATTCACTTCAATTATGGGGGAACGGAGGCCTGAACTGTTGGCCGAGTTACCCGTGTACCAGACACGTATTATGGAGTTTTCTCAGACATATGAGGGCAATCAGTGGTTTTGTTATGATAATATTTTTCGTAAGGCCAAGGAGTTCGACACATCTCTGACGTGGGATTTTTACGACTCCATTTCCTGGCAAAAAATGGAGAAATCAGGCATGACAAAGGCGCCATTGTTGGGGGGAAACGGGGGCGGGTTTTCCCGCCATTCATCTGGGGCGCCCTTTCGGGCGGGTTCAAGTAACGAGCATCACTCAAGGTCGAATGGCAATACAGGTAAAAAAGGGGTCTGCTGGAATTTTAACAGGGGAAAGTGTACAAGGCCCCAGGGGTCATGCAAGTTTAGGCACGACTGTGGGGGGTGTGGACAGTCCTCGCATCCCGAGACCATGTGCAGAGCCAAAACGGGTGATAACGGAAGTAGGGGAAGCGCCAAACAGGTCTGAAATAGTCCGAGGGGCGCCTTTACCTACCCCGGTTGATACCATGGCAATGATTCCTTGGCTCAATGAATACCCGGATCATGTCTCCGCTGGGGTGTTGCGAGACGGTTTTTTGTATGGTTTTCGCATCCCAGTGGGGAATTTTCAGGGTAAAGCACATTGTAGGAACCAACTGTTGGTCCTGCAGAATACGGCGGTGGTACAAGCGAAGATTGGGAAGGAGGTGACCCGGGGTCGGGTTGCCGGACCATTCGACATGCCACCAGTTGCTAATTTTGTTTGTTCACCCTTGGGAGTGGTCCCCAAGAAGGACCCGGGTGAGTTTAGATTGATACATAACTTGTCAGCCCCGAGAGGTCTTTCGGTGAACGATGCGATAGACCCGGAGGTGTGTTCGGTGCGGTACGCATCTTTCGATGATGCCGTCGCCATGTTGAATCGCCTGGGGCCCGGAGCGCTGATGGCCAAATCAGACATCGAGTCAGCGTTCCGGTTGCTCCCGGTACACCCAGACGATCAGCGTCTCCTTGGTTTTATGTTTCAGGGGCGCTATTACATGGATAAATGTATGCCAATGGGATGCTCCATATCTTGTGCTTATTTTGAGAAATTCCGTTGTTTTTTGCAATGGGCATTCACAAGAATGACGGGGTTTCAGCATGTTATGCATTATCTTGACGATTTTCTGTTCCTGGGGGCAGCCGGGGACCCAGAATGTGCACAGGCTTTAAAAGAATTTTGTGGTCTGATGAGTCAGTTTGGTGTGCCATTGGCGCCAGGTAAGACTGTGGGGCCATCAACTTCGCTCGAGTTTCTTGGAATAGAGCTCGATTCCGAAGAGGGTTGCTTCAGGTTGCCCAAAGAAAAGGTGAGGAAATTCAGGGCCTCGCTTGAAACATGTATGAGGGAGACTAAGGTGAATTTGCATCAATTGCAGCAGACTGTGGGTCAGTTGAATTTTGCCCTTAGAATAATGCCAATGGCCCGCCCTTTTTCCCGCTCGATTGCACAAGCCATGGTCGGTCTTAAAGAGGGGCACCACCGCACGAGGCTCTCGGCAGAGATTCGCCAGGACATGCGCATTTGGTTGGCATTCCTGGCGGATTTCAATGGTCGGGTTGTCTGGAACAAGCCGGCGGTGTCCTCCGAGGAGTTGGGGCTGTGGACAGATTCGGCGGGGAGTATAGGCTTTGGCGCCATATTTGGTAATCACTGGTCGGCTCAAACGTGGCCGTCATGGTGGCACGAGTGTGGGCTTACAAGTAACATTGCTTTTCTCGAACTGTTCCCTATTCTGGTGGCCTTGAAAACATGGCCTGAGGGGTTTTGGGATCACTCTGTGGTGTTCTGGTCTGATAACATGACCGTGGTTGAGTGTATCAATAGTCAGGCAGCACGATGCAAATGGATTCTGAGATTACTCAAGGAAATTGTTTTACTATGTATGCAATTGAACGTGCTCTTTAGGGCGAGACATGTGCCAGGGGTGCTGAATCAGGCTGCTGATGCGCTTTCTCGTTTCCGTATGCAGGCCTTCTGGGGTTTTCTGCCCACAGCGGACCCGGTGGCGGCACCATTTCCCGAAGCTCTCTGGTCTCTCGGTGCCCCGAACTACAAAACCTCGTGGGAGAGAGTTTAGCACCCAGGACAAGGAAGGCATATGAAGGGGCGTTCCGTTCCTATTGGTCCTTTTTGGGTTCTGCTAGGGGGGAGCTTTGGGGCCAGGAAGAGTTTGTCGTAAAGTTTTTGCTGTCATTACATCAGGCAGGCAAATCGGTAGCCACGGCCCAGAGGCATCGGGCCGCCATTTCCTTCATGGCACGGGCTCATGGTATCCAGGACCCTACAGCGTCTTTCGTAGTACAGAAAGCGCTGCGTGGGTGGCAACGCCTTGAGGGTCGCCGAGTAGATGAAAGGCACCCGATAGGTCTGGAAAGGTTGGCCCTGTTACTGTCCGTACTCCCTGCGACATGTTTATCCCAGTCAGAAACAGTGTTATTCCGGGCCGCTTTTGCATTAGCATTCCATGGGGCTATGCGGGTAAGCGAACTGGTGGCAAAGAACAAGCAGGATACGGGGGGGGGACTGTGCGGAGAGCACATTCAAGTTAAGGGGGAGACGATGATTGTCTCGTTTGCCAGGTCCAAGACCGATCAGGGTGCGATCGGGGACAGTGTAGTAGTCCATCGGATTCCCGGATCTCCCATGTGCCCCGTCGTATGCGTTGAGGAATATTTGGCGCAGAGGGCGGCATCGTGGGGGGGACCTTGTTGAGACACGCTGATGCCACCCCACTGACGAGGTTTCAGTTCCAGCGGGTGCTTGCAATGGCAATTTCGGCCGCGGGCTTGAACCCGGGCGAGTTTGGGACCCATTCCTTCCGGATAGGGGCTGCTACAGAGGCTACAGCCAGGGGTCTGAGTGTGGAAAAGGTGAAACAGTTGGGGCGTTGGTCCTCGAATTGTTACAAAAGGTATGTGCGGTTGCACATGTTGTGAAGCTGATATCATGTACTCACGCTTCTAGTTTTTGTTTGGTTTACAGTTTCGCAAGCTTACGAGGCGGGGCGGACTGTGCAGTCGACCCGACACCTGGGAACCAGCGGTCAAAGATCACCGGCTGAGGAAAAAGTGGTGTGGGTCGTGGGCCACTCATACGTGAGGCGTGCCGCGGACGTATTCAAGGCAGGTGACATGATTCACATGGCTGGGGAATACGGGTACAGGGTGACCTTCTACGGAAGAGGCGGGCTCTGTATTGACCAGTTTCAACCTTTTTTCGAGGGTTTGTTAGGGCGGACAAGGTCACCGCCATCTATAATCATAGTGCATCTTGGGGGCAATGATTTGGTGATACTACTTCTCGAGGCGATACTATCCACAGTAAGTTGGTTGGCGAGAAGGGTTCCAGGGTGCACGATTGCATGGTCCCATATGATTCCACGAAAGGTGTGGCGGGGGGCTAATTCAGTGTCTGCTATAAATCATTCTGTGAAAAAGGTGAATAACAAGCTTGGTAGACTGTTCCGTACAAGTACATTGCATTCGATTCCTCATGGGTGTATCAGGGGGGACCTTATGTATCTAGAAGATGGGGTCCATTTGTCCCGGGTGGGGAATTCTTTACTCATAGGAGACCTCGTAGCTTGGTTAAAGAGTTTACAGCATGACCTTTAGGTAGGAGTTTTGTGGGGGGTCCGGATAGCCGGTCAACTATCCGGCCTGTGGCGGTAAGGTCATGATCGGTGAGCAGTAATTGGAAGATCCCTAGGGGGGGGCGTCACCCATTACGGATGGGAGCGCCCGGGGGGAGGTGGCCATTGGCCCCTCAAACGGGGAGGCGGTCCCTTCTAAGGATGGGACGCCGAAAGGAAAGGGAAGGCGGTCAAGGCCCCTCCCTGGATAGGAGGGGCTACGGGCCCCTCCTGGGAATTTCCCGGGGCCAGGACATCTGCGACGGCAGATGTGGTAAGTTGTGTGGGGTGCGGAGGGGGGGTCTACGCTACCTTCTAGACACCTCACACGAGTCCTCGAACGACCACTAAGATGGCGTCGAGTTAATTGGGGCCCCCGTCAAGAAAAGGGAAATTGGTATGTGCACATGAGGTGCAGTCCTCTGTGCGGCCGCCCCTCACAAGTGAGGGGGGAGTTCTGGTTTAGGGATCTGACACCGGTTACGACCTTGCCGTTGGCCCTTAATGTTAGGATGTACAATTTCAATTTGAAAATGCATTTGTAGGATGTTAGTATCGGCTAGGAGAACCTTTGTATTAGAAATGTGTTAAGGTCAGCCAAAACATCGTAATGTGGAAATGAAATTGTACATGATATGAAACTGTTATTTTAATGTTTTAATTTTGTTTCATATTTTAATAAATACGGCCGGGAGGGTAACTCCCTCCCGCCTTCCAAAAGTTCAGAAATGTTTCCGTATTCCCATTCTTGGGGATTGTGTTGAGAGGGGGTGGCAGGTATCTCAGCCATATGATTTTGTGTTTATAAGCGCTGCGCATGGTAAGCCAAGGTCTCCAGGCCAACACAAAATCTCCTCATGTGTGAAGCGAGCCAGTTCCCCTAAACACCTTTGAATTAACTTGAAATACAAGGTCCAGCGCTAAAACTGCATTGGTCAAAACTAGGATCACAACAGTGTGTAACGTGAACAGATTACAAGTTGCCTTTGCACGCAAGGGAGTGCTACCTATTCCCTGCATGGTGATGTGTACTGTTATGTGTACTGTTACCGAGCCCTTATTACCTTGTCCAAATACAATAAACAGCATACATTTACCGGAGTTGGGATTGGATACATGCGCCGCTATCAGCTATCATCATACCAATTACCAATTATCGAAACAAATTGTCCAAATCGCTCCCAACAGGCCCTTGCAAATTTTAAACAGGAAAGGGGATACTTATTTTATGTCTGCGGAGTCACAGTGCAAAATAGGTCTATACTATTTTCTGAGTCAGATTGGAAAGTGTTCTCCTTCGAGGAATCTGACATGGATTGAGGGTGGGAGTCTTGGAGTGTAGTTGTGCTGCAATCGTCTACCTCACCGCCCCTCTGGTCCTGCTCTATAGTGGTGTTTCGAGCTTGGGAGCTACGGGACGGTTTGCTGCATCACACTCGCTGACTTGTTGTAGGCTTGGGACATTGAGTCATGCTTTGTGAGGAAGTCCCAGATGCCGTGGGAGGAAACATTACCTCCAGCCATTCGTGAACCTCCTCTGGAGTCTCAAAATAGTGCACCTTTTGATTATGCATGACCTTCAGTCGGGCTGGAAATAGCAAGTCATATTTCAGGTTGTGTGATCTGAGATTCTTTTTGGTATCCTGGCATGAGGATCTTTTTCGTTGCACGACCGTGGTGTAATCAGGGTAGGGATATTCTTTGGTTCTCGTACCAGATTGGGGTCTTCTCCTTTGCACTTTGGAGCAGCAAATCTCGGTCCCTGAAATGTAATATTCTGACGATCATGGGTCAGGGCGGGCCACTGCTGCTGGTCGGCCCATGGGTGTCCTGTGTGCCCTTTCCACGCAGACAAGTTTGAAAGACCCTACGGGGCTACCTGTTCTCTGAACCATTGCTCCATGAACTGGACGGCGTTGGGTCCCTTACTGTGCTCCGGTAAGCCAATGACGGGAACATTGCTCCAGCGATTTCTGCCCATGCCACGAGGGCATGCCTCACAGGTATGCTCAGGGAGACGATCCTGTGCACAGCCCTCACCCACGCCAAACACCAAATATTGCGCTTTCAGGGGTGACCATCACCTCCCTCAGCCAGTAGGATGTTATGTGGTTGCTGCTTGGGGTTTGGATTGGCCCCAGCTCCGCGGGATACCACAGGATTTGTCGCACCGGGTGAGGAGCTCACTTAGATTGTGTCCTCCATGCTTGGTGGTTAGCCATGCCCCCTCTTTTTTGTCACTATATGGGGGAAAATATTAGACATAGGATCAACACACGTAATATGGAGCTGAGACTTTAATACAACTCTTAACCTGGCGTTGGACAGATCACGACTGCACCATGGTTGAGGCTAGACTACTGGGTGATGTCTAGAGTACTAAGTGCGCACATGGGTAACCAATGTAGAACACCTTGCACACACCTACTAGGATCACTCCCCAATGATGAGGGGCCTCACACCACTGGAAGGGTCCCCTACATGAATTGGCATCTAAATACCACCATGCTTCTAGATACAGCATTCCGAACGGAAATGGACTAGGAAATCCAAGACTATTTTTAGTGCAACGTGGTCTTTGTTATGCACTTGGCAATGGTATGGGAGGCGTTCAGTTACCACTAGAGGGATATGTATTACCAAGGGGGAAGAAGTACTTAGAGACCTGCGTTCGATGCTCACACATCTAGAGAGTGAGATAACATAAGTAGAACTCCACATTAGTCGCTCACCAGCTGCACTGAAACACATAGCACTCAGAGATAAGATCACTGAATACCAAGAAACAGCAGATAGAGAATGCCAGTTCCAAGGCAAATGCTTTAATGCCCACCGGTGTGGCGAAGGTGAAAGGCCAGGAACAGTGCTAGCCAAGCAGATCCGTAAGCCCTGATTCTTGAACTACGTCTTGGAAATAAAGACGCCAGAAGGAAGGACAGTTAGGGACATGTCAGGAATCCTCCATACATTTCAGACCTTTTAAACCTCACTCTATAATACAACACAACAGCACCCGCTAAAGCTGCAACAATATCGGTAGCCGGTTGCCCTTGGCTAGCTGGGCTGGCTGAGAGATGGTCAGAGAGAGTTGCCTTCTGCTGAGTTAGAAATAGATAGAATTTGTGCCACGATTATGCAGCTCCACTCAGGCAGGGCCCCTGGTCCAGATGGCATCCCAGCTGATTTTTATAAAGCATATATAAAACACCTTGCCCCTATATTCAAAAAGGTGTATGAAGAGGCTATTGAGGAAGGTGTGCTATCACCCACAATGAGAGAGGGGACCACCGTTTCCATCCTCAAGCCTGGGAAGCCGGCCGATAGATGCGATTCCTACAGATCAATTTCCATGCTTAATTGAGACGCAAAAATATTAGCTAAAGTACTTGTCATCTGGCAGAGCCTTCTAATGCACTAGTTCTACCCGACCAAGTGGGCTTTGTGCCGGGTCAAGCTACCTCCCACAATCTTCTAACTCAGTTGGTGGTGATGCAGGACATTAACCCGGACCTTGAAGCAGTCACAGTATTCCTGGATGCCACTAAGGCATTCGATTCAGTGGAATGGGACTACCTGCTTGGAGTACTGCAAAGGATGGGAATGCCACATAGCTTTCTGTCCTGGATACCACTGCTTTACCATCAGCCATGAGCCAAAGTAATAATAAAGGGTGCTAGCTCGCCTCATTATGCAATCATGAGAGGCAAACAACAGGGGTACCCGCTATCGTCGTTGCTATTTGCTTTAGCCATCAAGCCTCTGGTGGCTAAGCTTAGGCCACTACCCGGCACCGAGTGGAGAAGCAAAGGGTCCGAAAACACTAAGAACTGTTTAGAGAGCATGTAAATAGGATCACCAAATACTTTCTTCAGAAGACCCTTTCATGACTTCAATGTGTATTGACACATTGATCGTAAGACTGACTACTTCTGAACACTTTATTGAACATATAGACCGTTTTCCTAAACACTTGTGGAATATTAACAGTGGATTTACTCCTCTTTCTTTACGCTGCATTTCTTTTATACTTCGCCCACTGACAATATAGCCCAGCTGGGTTGGAGTTATCACCGGCTGAGTGCTCTCATAGAATATTAGTCATTGCCACAGCCCGGAAGAAGTCGTGGAGCAATTCTCCAATGTGCGGCGAAACACGTGTCGGCTGGCTTGTTCTACCGTGCTTTTACGTCTGAAAAAGGATTAAAAGATTTGAATTGATCCACTCAAGACCTTTTTCCTTTTCATCCTGGAGTTACTTGTTGTTTTTTCTGTGCTATATTTAGTGAGTACATAATCGTTTGACTTCTATATATTTGTGCCTAGGCGTTCTGTCTCAGGCTAAACTTAGGCAACACTATCAGGAATGGGCCCTCGAGTACCCCACTAGACATGTACTGGATTTCATTGTATGCAGATGATATCACACTATATGTTAGGGAACCCCAGATTAGCCGTAACCCAATCTTGAGGGAGTTTATTGTCTTCAGAGAGCAGTCTGGAGTCACATTCGACTGGGAGGAGTCCCAGATGTTCCCACTCACCACCCCTTTTTGCACCATCCTCTCGACTAACCCATAGCGTGGTGCCCCGATGAAGTTAAATACCTGAGAATAATAATTACAAGAGACAATGCGGAGTTGCTCCATGCAAACTACGGGAAAACGTTAGAACACATCACAGAGTCAGTAGCAAGGTGGATTGACTTGCCATTGTCAATAGCAGGGAGGATATCCCTTATAAAAATGGTCATCTTGCCTAAGCTATTTTATCTGTTTGTCAACATCCCCCATGCTCCGGACAGTTTTTTTTCCAAACCTAAAAGCCCAAATGATACCACTTGCCTGAGGGGGGAAGGAACCCAGACTGAAATGGGAAGCTCTGACCTTGCTCTCTGCGTAGGGGGGATTCGAGGCTTCTGACTTTGAACTATATTACCTTAGCTCACAGGCGCACTAAGCAACCTACTGGTTCAATCCCCCACCCTTCATGATACACTTGGCGGAGTAGCAGCCATCTCCAATGTCAGGATTTATAGCCACACAAGCTAGGGTGAGAGATACATGCTCAACTACCGAAGCATGTACTGTAACAGCATGGCAAAAAATCGTGAAAAGACCAGGCATTATGATGCTATATTTGCCTTTGCTTCCAGTGGCACGACACCCCGATCTAGGAGTAGCCCAGGAGCTGAGGAACCACCAACTCTTACACAAAATTGGTATTACAAAATGGGGAGATCGGTATGTTAATGAGATATTCCGCACTAAGGGCAGTTTTTTTAAAGATCTTGATCTTGTGGCTATGGACCTCTTTATGTATGTCAGGCTGAGGCAGTGTGTGAAGTGGGTCACTCCAGATTTCCCAAATTAACCACTCACACTTGCCCCACTGGACCGTTGATTGCAAAGTACAAACACTACACATGAAGTGTCTTTCATCTACCATACCACGCAGATAACAATTAAGATAACTGAGGAGACAGCCAGGTGGAAGTGGGAGCAGGAACTGGGAGAGCCCCTTGATGAAGGGAAATTGACCTACTGCTGCCAGCAAAGCGTAAATGTATCCCCCAGTAGCCAGCTGTGAATCATACATTTTAAATATCTCCATGAATTATACTATTTATTTATTTATTTATTTTAGCTGTTTTATAGCGCGCTCAATTACTACCAGAGTGTCCTGGCGGGAGAAGAGAAAAACAAGCAGGTGACCAAAATAAAGAAGGTTGAAGTTCATGTTTCTTTTTTATTTCCAGTATTTTATATAAGCTAATAAGCAGTTCTGAAGAGATATGTTAAGTGCCTTCTTAAATGATACAAAATTTTCAATTAATCTCAGGGAGTGGGGGAGAGTGTTCCAAGTCCTAGCCACGGTGACAGCAAGCGACTGGCCTCCCAAACGTACTCGCTGAAATCGGGGCACTCTTAAAAAGTTGCAGTCAGCTGAGCGTAATGCCCGAGTAGGGACATAACGGTTAAATCTTTTCCTCAGATAGGAAGGGCCAAGATCATGAACTGCTTTAAAAGCTATGGTAAGAATTTTAAAAGTTATCCTCTGTGCTACTGGCAGCCAGTGTAGTTCCTTCACGTGAATCCGAACACTTTCTCTACACGGCACATTGCACAGCAAGCGAGCAGTCGCATTCTGGATAATCTGAAGCCTTGCAATTAAAAAAGCCGGAGCTCCACACAGCAGAGAGTTGGCATAATCGAGCCGAGATAGAATAAGGGCCCTCGCAACTGACTCTCTTGCTGAAGATGGTAGATAAGGAAAGATCTTTCTCATGGCTTTTAAGGATCCGAAGCACACCCCAGCAAGTCTCTTTATGTGTGCTTCAAATCGCAGATCTTCTCCAAACCAGACTCCCAAGTTCTTAGCAGGAATATTAACGGAGTGTGGCTGGGGAAAATCGGAAGGCCACAGAGTTTCTCTGAAATTAGATGGAAACTGACCATACAGCAAGATTTCAGTTTTATCTTCGTTGCACTTCAGCTGTGCTGCTGCCAACCAGTTAAACACAGCAGAAAGACACGAACGAACGACCTCAGTATTAGTATTCGCATCCGGCCACGTAAACAAAAGTTGCGTGTCATCCGCATACGCTATTATTTTTGCTCCCATTTGTTCAGCTAACACAATAAGAGGGGTGAGATATACATTAAAAAGGAGGGGGCTCAACATAGAGCCCTGGGGTACTCCTGTAGTGAGGGGTTTGGTCGAGGATGAATAGGGTGGGATCCAGACCTGCTGAGACCTGTCTGATAAGAAAGATTTCACCCAATCCAATGCTGAACCCAATATGCCGATGTTCGCCAGACGCGCCAGGAGTAATGAGTGCGGAACAGTGTCGAACGCGGCAGAGAGGTCTAATAAAATCAGAACCGCTCTGCCGCCACTGTCTAAGCACTCCCTGATCGCCTCTGTAACCTCTACAAGCGCTGTCTCCGTGCTGTAGGCTGCACGGAAGCCAGATTGGGCTGGATGTAACGCCCCTGAGGATTCCACAAAGGCATTGAGCTGGGAAAATGCAAGTTTCTCACCAATTTTTGCCATAGCTGGCAGAAGAGAAATAGGTCTGTAATTACTCGGCACCGCTGGGTCCGCTCCTGTTTTCTTTAGCAGTGGCAAAAGCTTAGCCTGTTTCCATTCTTTGGGGACTATTGCAGTAATAAATGAAAGTCCTATTATTTGAGAGACCTCAGATACCACTATTTCAGCTGCTTCGGCCAACACCCGGGCCGGGCAGATATCCCCAGGAGCACCAGATTTTAGTGATGACTTTGCCCCTGTTAAACTGTTAAAATTTAAACTACAAGATATGCTGCCTGCGATAGATGCATGCAGGAGGCAGCTGACTTCCTACACGTGGCATGGAAATGCACGGAAATCCAGCTCTATTTGGGACAGGTCTATGAGGCCCTGGGACAGATGACCCTGAAGTCATTAACAAAATCACCAGAAGTCGCGCTTTTGGGTTACACGGAAGACATACCTTTAGCATATAGACAGTACGTGGCGCTGGCTCTGTTGCTAGCGTGTAGATGGGGAAGAGGGCGAGCACCCAAATTTAAAGAGTGGGTCCTGGACCTCCTCTTTTGGTAGGAACAGACATTAACATACTCAGAACAACTCCCTGCATCCTCTAGACTGAGGGACATTTGGGACCCACTGCGCATATATCCGCTAACAAACTCAAGGCTGTTGGAGGAGCGGACCGGTCCCCGTCCCTCCAACTGAGCAGAAGTGAGAATCCCCAATAAAAATTCAAAAGAGATACCAGCTTAATGGGACCCCACCCCAGAACTACAGAAGCCACTAGGGTCCTGGAAATAGAGAAATAAGCCAAGAGGCATTAAATACTGGATACCTGAAAATGTGCAATTGCTAAATTGTCATCTGGACGGTGGCATTATGATTGTGCAAATGTGCAGGATCTACATTGCTGTAATGTATCTTTCACTCTGTAATTGAAAATGAGGTATTAGTGCTGACGTTTTACTGTATGATGGTTGAAAATGTCAATGAAATAAATACAAAAATAAAAAAACTATCTAGGGGCCAACCAATTTGCAGGATCAAGAAGTATGGCCCGGTTTGCTCTCCGTTGGTCACAAATGGGCGCAGGTGAGCCAAATGGTGGCCCATAACTCGCCCGGGCATGTCCCTTGCCTACCATTTGCCGTGGATAGACACAACGCTTATGTAGCGACTAATGCTGGGTCCTTCCTCCTTGAGACCCAGGTAAGATATGGGCAGTGAAGACCTGCTATCTCAACCAGTGTGTCCCATGCAGCGGGACAGACAATGGGCTTATGTAGTGTGAAGTGCCGAGCTCCTCCTCCTTGTGGCACATATGAATTATGAGCCTTGCTGTCTCAGCCTGCGCATCCTGTGCCCCGGGATAGACAACGTACTTAGCACCAATCGCCGGACCCCTCTTTGTACCACAGATGAATGATGGGCAGTAAAATCCTGCTATCTCAACCAACACCTCCTGTAGCGTGGGTTAGATACCGTGTTTAAGTAGTGCCCTTACTGAACCAGCAGATCCCCCATGTGTCTGCATCCGAAGAAGGATGTTTGGATGATGTCAGGTGTTGTCATCAGTGGATCAAAAGCTAATGGAAGTTCTGGCTATCGAGAGAGTCTTGTCTGCCTCTAGGTCAGATGCTCTTGTCTGGTAAAACACTGCTCTCTCAGCAATGAAATAATGCGTGAAACACAATGGTTTTTGCCTGCATACAAAGTCCCTCCTTCCACCCTGCACCATTTAATCAGTCCTCTCTCTGCGGTCAAAATAAAATGACAAACATGTTTGTGTTTACAATTAAAAATGTTGAAAAGACACATTAATAATGTGCAAAAACCTGACATACTATTAATCATTGACTTAATATGCAACACATGTTAAACTAAAAATGTGACAATATTTCCGGCTGTGGCGGTCTTTCCACCATCATACTGAAAATTTCCACCGGCAAATTAGGATGGTGGTGGGAATCACAATGATCACAATGATTCCGCAGCGGACGGAAAGTCTGTCATCCAAGGTCCTGCTAGGTCTTGCGGCACCCGGATTCAGGGCAACATTGCGTCGGTGCCGTGCAGGCACCGCCGTAGTGATTATGATATGCCCTTCTGCCTGTCTTTTTGCAGCGGATATCCCACCACAAACAGACAGGAAAAGACTGGGTCGGTGGGCCCGTTGCGGGCCCCCTCTGTGTGTGTGGGGGTGCACTTGTGGGGTTCCATGCACCAAGTGGCCGGCACCGCGTGGTGCTTGCCACTTTATAGTGTAGTTCCTATATTCCCAATAGGCTCTGCGCATTGGAATAGTATACACTATAGATTTGACATAGGACTGAGGTTACTATGTCTCAATCATGTATATTAAACTTAATTGTGGGTGTGCCAGCTAACTCAGAGGTCAGTAGAAGCTTTCTAGAATAAACAAGAAGGGATTAGTCTCTGACAACCGCATAAACATGACAACTTTGTTTCCTCTAGAATTGGAACAAGATCTTCAGAATCGTGGAAACAATAGATCACTATTTCACTCAGTCAATCGTGCATGCTACATTTCTACAGAGTTGCATAGAAATAGAGTGAAGGGCGTTTCAATAAAAGGTTTTTTGAACAGTTTTATTTCTCATGCAAGAGATATGAACTGCTACAATCGTTAGACAGAATGCAAAGTATAATGCGTACAGCGTAAACAGTAATATAAAATAATACTGTAATAGCATTGTCTGTTGCTATGGCATATATAAAAATACATACATAAATAAGACAGGCTAAAATACTCAACTGGTGCTTTTAAAATACCCCTACCCCAGTGTACCTAACCTAGGTCTAGTATGAGGGAAGATGTAGGTGCTGTTTAGCTTAAGTTTATTTTTACCAAGACTGTGCCAGTCACGGCCCGTGGAGGGAGTTAAGGTGGGGCAGGAAGGCGGGGCAGAGGAGGGGCAGGGTGGGGGGGGGCTAAACATCGGAATATCGATAATTGGAGGCAAGTAAACAATGTAATTAATCAATCGAATTTCGAAGCACGCACTGCATCGCATTTTGCGATGCAGGTCGCGCAACAAAATCCATTTTATTTATTAAATTGTTTACTTACCTCCAATTATCCATATTCCGGTTTCTAGCACCCCTCACCCTGCCCCTCCCCCGCCCCGCCTTCCTGCCCCACCGTAACTCCCTTCACGGGCCTCGGCTAGAATCTGCCAAAGGTTTCTCTAGGTTCTAATCACCTCCATACCTTAGAATGAGAGAGGTTGGTATCTCTTTCTCGGGACTCGATTTCCCAACACCCTGCATGGGAGTCAGAAACACTGGAGTTGGATTTCTCGGCAGGAGGATGACAGCTTCTGGACAGTGCATCAGCTGAAGAGTTGGCTTCCTTCAGGACTTGCTGTGGCGAGCTACGTCATGCAAGTAGGTAGTCGAACTGCACCGAACCACATCGTGCTTTGCCATAGCAAGTGACGCAAAGAAGAGAAACTAGAGGCACCAAAGCCAAAGATGCAAAAAATAAGGAACAAGAACAAGAACAGGATGGAGGGATATGGAGGGAAAGAAAGAGCAAAAGCTAAGGAGAAAGAGAAAGAGAAGGGGAAGGAGGATGACAGAGGCAACAGAAGGGGCCTAGAGAGAGATAAAGACAAGGACAAAGCTAAAATCATGAATTACAAAGAGCAACATGGGGACAATGAAAAATTTAAAAAGGAAAAGAAAACTGACAGACAGGCTGCTAAAGGCAATGGCGTAGAACCAGATAAAAGGAAAAAAAAAGCTAAAGAGAAACATAAGGAGAAAGAGAAAGACTATGAGGATACTGAAGAGATGGAATTAATGTTAAAAAAGCAAAACGTCTGCAAACCATTAAAGAATTCAAAGCAAATGCTAAGGCGATGGGAGATCCAACTGCATTGCAGCCTAGTATATTAAGTATCTTTAGTCAGGTGTCCAAAATGGAATCAAATAAGGGGCTAAGTCAGGCGGTAATAACTCAGGAGCCAACAAAACTGGATGGGGCAAATTAAATACTTAACCCGATGGTTAATGGACAAGTAACCCTGAATCCCCCACCTAATAAACTACCTTTGCTAGGAACTGACACACACTCAGATGAATCTGATGCAGACATATATGAAACTGGGATCTCGACTTCTAGTGAGCCAAGCAGCCTTAACAAAGGTCAAGACCAAGATGCATCAACCCAGGAAATATCCGGTCGTTCTGGTATAAGGAAAGAGAGTGATACCGGACAAGGAAGCACACCAAGGAAAAAATTGGAGAAAAGAAGAATAAGGAATGAAAGACTAAATAAATCTACTTATGAGGAATCCACCAATCGGGGAAGCGTCCCAGAACCGATCAACTCTCGGAAAAATGTAAAACCTAAAAAATCGAAGGTAACAATGATGTTTCAGGAAAGCGGGGAGGAATCTACAGCGGACATCTCTGAATATGATGAGGCAGGAGAAATAAACGAACCGTTTCTGAAAGAAATATTGACCTCAATAAGGAAACTACATAAAGATGTCAAAACAGACACTCAGAAGCATCACCTAGCTATCCAAAAGCTACAAGGGGCAGTAAATAGGGTGGGCCTCACTTGTCTGGCAATTTCTGAAAGGATGGTATCAGTTGAGAAACGAACTGACCATCTAGAAAAGGATGTCACTAATTTGCAAAAACAAGAAAAAAAGCAAGAAGTAATTATACAGGACCTAATGATAAAGGCTGAGGAACAGGAAAACAGAACAAGGCGGAATAACCTGCAATTCCTGGGGCTCCCAGAAGGTGTTGAAGACAACGACCCAAGGGGGTATATAATTAAACTTCTTAAATCATCTATCCCCGAATTGCAAACCTGGGAACTAGAAAGAGAAGTTCAAAAAACTCATCGTTTTCCCCTAACTCAATCTAAGAAAACACAGAACCAATCTAAATATCCAAGGGCAATGTTGGTATTTTTTGGAAATTTCTTACTTCGGGACTCTATATATGATCTAGCTCGTCCTACAAGCAAGAAAGAATATAATGGTAGTACATATTTTGTTAGACCAGATTTTGCCCACGCAACCGTGGAAAGGAGATGGAGGCTGAGGCAGCTATTCAATCCTTTTGAACAGATTGGTGCTAAAGTATATTTACAAAACCCAGCAAGACTGAAAATAATATTCAGAGGATCGACCCAGAGCTTCACCAGTGAAATACAAGCAGAAAATTACCTTAAAGAAATCTCTGAGACATTAAAAAAATAGAACTGGAATATGACCAAGAACTAATTTCTCTTCTTTTTTGTGGTTTAAACAATAAGTGTCATATTAAGAATATTTCGCCCGTGAAAAAAATAACGGGGGGGGGGGGGGAATATATATATATATTAATTGCTACTCACACATGAAATAATTCATGAACACTTTAGCAGGAGGAGTAAAAATGTAAAAAAAAAGTGAAGAGGGGGGAAAAAAACAAACATAAAAAAAACCTTGATCTCAAAGACTTTTTTCTGTAAGGAAATATTACAGTGACGCAGGGCTGGGGGGGAGTGCACTGAGGCGTACTGATCAACGGGCGCCCACACCTGGATCCGGCAGGACCCAGGATGCCTCAAGGGGAGGTAAGGGGAGGGGGGCAACCAAACAGGCAACTAATCAGCTCAGAATCTATGATTGACATAGTTGCGAGAAAATTGAAAAAACAGGCATTGTTCACTACTAAAAAGTGCAAATACCAATATATACAAATAAAATTGTCTAATACTTATAAATGGCTAAACTAAAAATCTTGAGTATCAATATATGTGGGATTAATGATCTTAGGAAGCGACAAAAAATAGCAATTGGCCTCCAATCAACCAAGGCAGATATTGTTTGTTTGCAGGAGACCCATATTGAGGGGTCCAAAACACACATATTAAAAAATGTGGGTTATAGACTAGTTGTTGCTACAACTCAGGCAAATAAAACACGGGGTGGCTATTTTCGCACGGGTGGTATAATATGCTTTAAAAGATCTGCTGCAGATTCTTGTGGCAGATGGGCAATTACTGAGGGTATATGTGCTGAAGGGAAAAAGATCACAATTTGCGCAGTTTATGGCTGTGTTTTTCATGACCCCGAATTATTACTGTTTTTATCAAATGAACTAGCTCATTGGCCGGTACCCATGGTTATTTGTAGTGATTTTAATAGTAACCTCCCAACAAATTGGTCTTCTGGCCTTAACTTCAACTATCAAGGAAGGAAACCTAAAACTTTCAAAGCCTTGAAATTACTTTGTAATACTCATGGGTTGGCAGATTGCTGGGAGATAAAACACCCTTATAACCCAGGCTATAATTTCTTTTCTCATCCTCATCAAAAACTAGCAAGACTGGATTACTTTTTTGTTTCCCACACCATTGTATCTAGCTGCTCAATAGATCGGTTACCCAGGGTTCTTTCTGACCACAATCCTTTACTTATGTGCATGAATATGGAGACGATACAATCAGATCGTAGCCTGTGGACCTTTGAAAGATCTTTATTGCACAACGAAAAATACTGTATACATATGGAGAATTGGATCTCAGAATTTTTAAAGTTTAATATGGGTAGTGCCCCTTTGGATGTGGTCTGGGACGCATTGAAAGCAGGTATAAGGGGCGAAACTCTTAGATTTTCCATCAACAATAATAAAGAAGAAAAACTAAAGCTGTTAAACTTACAGGAAGACTTAATAAGAAGGGAAGAAGCCCTTGCTAGAGCGGTGCAATGTAGAGTCAATGTAGAAAGGGCGGTACGAGAGGTAGCGATTGGAAGGAATCTAATATCTGAAATATTTACCACCAAAGCAATCAGTAAAGCGGTAGTGAACAGGGAAAAAACCTATGAACTGAGTGAGCGGGTGGGTCATCAATTAGCTATTTGTATTAGACAACAGAATTCAGAAAATATGATTAAAGCAATTAGAGATCCTGTCCATGGATTAACTCATGTTCCTAAAGATGGCGGGCGCATCCTAATTGCACTGGTGGGACCGCTGCACGTCTGGCAGGCGGTCCCATCACCGTTATGATGGTGGGTGGACTGTTGTCTGCCCGCCATCATAATGAGCCCCTAAGCCACATTGGGAAAAGTTTTGGACTTTGAGAGATGTAGATTTACTGATCCCACTCCAGCCTAAGCCACACTGTGGAAAGTGTTGAGCTTTGATGGGTGTAGTTGACTTATTCTCACTCCAACATAAGCGGTATTGCTGAAAGTGTTTGACTTTTTGGAGTGTAGACATCATATACCCACTCCAATCTAAGATACATTGGAAAAAGTGTTGGACTTTGAGGGGAGTAGATTAAATATTCTCACTCCAATTTAAGCCACATTTGGAAAATTGTTTGACCTCTAGGGGTGTAGACCTACTATTCATACTCCAAGCCAACATGCACAAAACAGCTTTATAACTCTATAGAAGCAAACACAACAATGTTTAAATAAACTAACATATCAAAACGTTATAAAATGAATCAAACCAAATGAAAACAATTAAAAAGACAAAATAAACTAATATTAACAAAATAAATATAAGACAAGTTAATTTATCAGAAATAAAAACAAAAATTGAACAGCATATTGTTGGGTATAATAAAATGAAAAATATAATAACATTATTTTTACATTTGTAAAATAAAATTGTCATTTTTTTTACATATGTAGAAGGTAAAACCATATATTTATTATTTACTACATTTTTGAAATATACAAAAAATAACCTAAACTATTAAAAAAACTCTAACAAATAATAATATTCTTACCACAAATACATAAATCAAAATAAGGACACAAAAGTATTTCTTGTTTATGATGTAAATATTTTTGAAAAAATCAACAAGTTAACCAAATTAAACATATGAAGCACTCCAACAATAATCTAGATATATTAATATTTATATCTAAACACACATAGCAATATACTTAATTAGCCAAATACATTGAAAACATTTTGTAGCAAATTATTTTTTCTCATTTTCAAATAAAAATATTAAATTGCAAAATAAAATAAATAAATTAACCTTGAAAACACTACCTGCCCTCTTCCACTAAAACCCCTACATCCCACATTTAGGGGTCGATTATGATGCCATCCGGAAAGGCTCTGAATGAGATTCAGAATCTGTGAATCCTATTTGGAACCTATGTTTCTGACCAAATTTGACACCTTTTTGGATGACCGATTACAATGCAAGGAAACCGGTCGGGCTGTCTGAATGGATTCCACATGGAATTTGGACAGACCGAGTCATTTGGAGCTGACTCGTATAGCTCTAAGGACACGTTTTCCGTTTGAGCAATTACAATGACCGATTCGGACAGCCTTCCAATTCGGTTTGCCCGACACAAAATGGCTGCTGCAATCTTACTTTGGGTCCCATAGCAGGCCCCACTTCACTGTGAGGTCTCTGGTTGGGGCCTGTGGGGGTACCCACAGCACCCCCCCTTTCCAACCAAGCACAGTGTGGTAGGCACCACGGGGTGCCTGTCTCAGGGGGCATGGTTTTCCCCAACAACCCTCTTTTTCAATGGGAGCCTGTGTTCTCTTTCGAAACATAGGCTCCTATTGAAGTCAAAATCATATGTGGAAGCAACCAGATGCTTCGTAATCAGTCGGTCGGACTCGCAGAATCCGATTCGTTAGGAAACAATTCCAAAACCTATTCGGTCGGAAGGGTTTCCTAATAGGATTGTAATCAGCCCCTAAAAAGATGAGAAAATATTGTTGAAAAAAAATCTAAATGTACCCGTAAACAGTTGAAAAAGTAAAAAATAAAAATGATTGATTATACTTTTAAGATAAAAGTACACATTTTTAAATGCCCTAAAAAAATTAAATGAATGCATGTAAAAAAAAATATATAAACTTTTTTTTTTAATTCTATCCAAACTTTCCCCTCTAAAATAAAGTCCAGAAATGTAAACAATTTGCCAATTTAAATAACATTAAATATTTTAAAAATATATAGATGTAAGCATTATCTAAAATAAATATTACATACATCGTTGATAAATACAACAAATTCTTGACAACGATAACAAAACACTAAAAACAATTTACTTTTCTGCTATTTTTAGCACAACAATATAATCACAATATAAATGTAATGATATTACCACATGTCTATATTGTTTCTTTGATGTTTAGGTAGAACAACCTGAGACACTTCAACCAATGGTATATCAGGATGTCCTAAAGTGCCAGCACAGAGAGGCATCATCATGCCTTGCATGGGATGTGCCTATGGAAAGACTGTTTGATGTTCTTCCAAGAACAAGAGTCAACCAAATCATATGAGTCCACTAGCACAAATTGTGCAGGAGTTCGGACTGTAGTCTCAGTGTCTGATGCGACTAACTCCAATCATCTGCAGCTAGTCCCATGCACGGAAAAGATAGCAAACTGGATGGCCAACTGCAGCCTAAAGCTTAATGACGAGAAAACAGAGCTTATGTTCCTGGGCAATCGTTCAAGGCCTTGGAACAGGATCAGCTGGCCTGAATACTGGGGTACACATCCCACCCGCAAGCCCTCCATTAAGAACCTGGGGATGTAGCTAGACCATAATCTTTCCATGGAAATCCAAGCAAACCCAAGCAAAAAAACTAACAGCAAACTGGCTTTGTTGTTCTACGTATGATCTTTAAGAGTATAGACCTTATTCCAGAACAGGCTTGGAGAATGGTGATCCAGGCATTAGTGGTTTCATGACTGGACTCCGGTAACTCATTGTATTTGGGGGCCCCGAATACATAGTCAACAGGCTACTGGTCGGTCAAAACGCAGAAGCTAGGATGCTCAGAAAGATAGCCAAGCAGGAGACTCGATTGGCTACCTATCCAATCCAGGGTTAGGCAATTTGCCGAGGCCATAAAGCAATGCATTGCAGGGGTCCAGCCCTGCTGAAGTCTCTCATCTCTCCATATGCCCCCAGATCCTTCAGGACATCATCTGGCTTCCTCATGAGCACACCAAGGATAAATAGATCTAGGTGGGGAGGGAGATCTTTTTCGACCTCAATGATTGTCCCTCCATGCACCCCTGCCTCCCTCTCTGCGGAGCTGGGAAGCCCTCAAGCAGCCATGAGCTTTATAAATTCCCTAAACATAAACATGAACATGTTAGGCAGTGTGTTTGAGGATTAGACTTTGAGGTTCAAGCTGATCACCACCCTTAGATACCTTTGTTCACCACAAAGTGGGCACTAAAGGGAAACCTAGATTTAAAAACTGTCACTATAGGTTATACAATTTACATTTATGTTGGGAGTCAGGAACACTGCAGCAGATTGCTTCTCTCAATTGCCAGTGTTCAGAGAATGATATGAGAGGATGTGGCCTAACAGCTAGGGCGGTTGACCTCAAATCTAGGGAACCAGGTTTGAGTCACAGCAAGAACATGCAACATCCTGTGATTCTTGGCAAATCAGCTTAATTTCCCTGTGCCTACCAAAACAAAGGTATGTGCCCTCATGTAACGCAACTCGTGCTCGTGTAAAGTGCTCTGATACCTTCGGGTCAAGTTTGCGTTATATAAAACTCTGTAAAAGAAAAAAGAGAAAGGAAATCAGAAGGAGAACGCTGAATGAGTTGTGATCATTATGCACATTTTGAATGGGATGATAATTAAGGAGGTTTGGGATAAGAGTTTCGAAAGGTTTGAGATGGTATCTCCTCATTAACCTCCGTTATTTTCTCTCCTTCATCAGGTAGTGTCTCAAAAGATGGTTGGCGCCTTCACAGGGGATGAAAGTCAGGCACCCACACAGTGGATGATTGATGTCCACAGTGGAATCATGTCAGTGCTGTTCTATTTGGAGAAGGAGGATACTTATGTGATGCGACTTCAGAGACCTATGGCTGTGGTTTTAGTGAGTTGATTTTCCAAAGAAACTCAATGGACTAGTTTATTTAAAAAAAATTGAGTCAGAGTTTCATAGATGTAACTCCCTTACAAACCCTTGCACTCAATGACAAAGGACATCATTACAATAACAGGTGGTCGTACCACTGCCCGCTATTGCAATATCAGGAGACCGCCCAACAAACAGTCCAACCAATTCATTATGATGTGACCACCATGCTGGCAGTATGAGAGTGCTCCATATCATGGCGGCTTGTGCTGCAGCCAGGGAAAAGAGCCCCAGCACTTGCCACTGTGATAAGGAGCGCCTTCTGCACGTCCATTGACTGTGTGCGATGCACCATGGAGAGCATTGCACAGAATGCATGGAGGTGAGTGGGGGCACTGCATGTGCCCCCAGGGCCACTTTAGAGTGGCCCACAAAATATAGGGGTCCCTATTTGGGGCCCACAAATTCAGTTTCCGACAATCTTTTCATGGCGGTCTTCCCAACATGAAAAGGCTGTCGGATAAGGATATTGTCGCTGCCATTCAACAATACAATTCCAACCACCGCCCCATTGGGATAATTGATCCTGGTGGAAAGAGAGGTCTTCCCCCGAACGTTGTGGATCTGACCTCCTGGTTTGTAAACCAGCGGTCGGACAGCCACCGATGGCCTGTCGCGGCGTCCGACTGCTATCATAATAAGGCCCAACGTAGGGGAATTGGGGTGTGTGTGGGACAGTTTTGGATTCAGACCCATGTTACCAGCACAAGTGGGACGTCCACTGAAGGTGGTCCCACTAAAACACGAATATCCAATAGCCTTATAAAAAGTAAGATGTGCTTCTTCTTCTAAGCAAGCAAGACAAGAACAGTTTTCACAGGGGGGTGGCGTCGACATGCTATTCTGACAGAAGATTCCACTTCACTATAAGAATAAACATCTTCTGACTTTTATAATACCTGTATAAGTGCAGAGATTGAGAAACAACAAGCTGAGAGACAATATACAGAAAAAGAGATATATAGAGAGACAGATAGAGAGAGAAAGACAAAAAACAGAAATAGGACAGAGACCCTAGGCTTTTCTGGAGTTTAATTAATAATTTAGAAAATGGAAACAATAGAAGCAATAGCGCCAATATTGATGAATCAACTTGGGTGTCTTTTCTAAATAATTCTTAAATGGTTCAATTAGGCCCTCAGTTTGTTCATGACAAAACTATTCTTATACGTAATAATTGTCCAGAGATAACAGAAATATCTGGGCAAGCTCCGATAAATACCTCGGTTAATGAGCGATGGACAGTTTACAAAGTAAAAAAAGTGGTACACAGGATTCGTTCAAATGGTGCGCCTGGGCCCAACGAAATGCCAAATGCCATATTTAAAAATACCTTGAAGGATTGGCCAGAGGTTCTTACCCTCCTGTTTAATGATGTATTTAGAACCAGTAAAATGCCAGATTCTTGGCAGGGTAGTATTGTTCAACCAATTTACAAAAGCGGCCCCCAAGATAATCCAGCAAACTATAGACTAATAGCCCTAACTGATGTTGATGCTAAAATAGTTGCAACCTGCCTGTCAGAGGAATTGGAATTATGGACCTCAAAAGAAAAACTGATACCAAATTTACAAACTGGCTTCAGAAAGGGAGAATCAACCTACTCAAATTTAGTTTTATTAACACTAATAGGCGAAAGAGTTAAAATTAGGAAACAAAATCTGTATATATGTTTTATTGATTTTAAAGCTGCCTTCGATTCTGTGCCCCGAGACATATTATGGTCCAAATTAGATGATTGGGGAATATCCGACACACTTTTAAAAAATGATTAAACTGCTATATTCGGATACTTGGGTTCAGATTAAAGTAGGCGACGGTAGACATACAACCCGATGCCTGGAAACAAACATCGGCTTGAAACAAGGTTGTGTTTTGGCCCCTTGCCTTTTTAACCTTTTTATGTCTGATCTCCCTGCCCATTTTAAAGATATTAATGGTCAGTCCCCTTTTGTGATGGGCCAAGAGATTAAATATTTACAATATGCTGACAACACTATTTTATTAAGTCAGACAGGTATTGGACTTAAAAGATTAATAGACTCTTTTAATGTTTATATTAAAAGGAATGGTCTAAAAATAAATATTAAAAAAACAAAAATAATGACCATGGGAAAAGGTAAACTAGGCGTTAAAGAATGGAACATAAACGGTATGGTTGTTGACTGTGTAAAAACTTATTAATGTCTGGGTATTACATTTGATCACAATTTATCTTTCAGGAAACATTTTAACAACCTAGAAGCTAAAGGCTCATCTCTTACATTTGCCTTTAGAAAATTGAGGGATGAGTTACTATATCCAAATCATGACCATTTGATGAAGGCCATGAAAGTGAAGTTAATTCCTTCATTGGACTATGGTTCTGGTATTTTTCGGGGCAAATATGCTAAACGTTTAGATAATATCGAAATAAGATCATATAAATCGGTCTTTAGAATCCCAAAAAACATTAGTCGAGCGAATGTTAGACTGGAATTTGGATTGAAGAAACAGTGTCTCGTTAGACAATCTACATTTTTAAAATCTTTATTGTTATTATCCAGATTGGAGGAAGGCTCGTTGGCCAACCTTTGTTGGCTTCAGATTCAAAGAGGGGCCTATTCGGGAAGCTGGCGATCTTACTTAAATGAATGTTTGCATGCCTTTGATTGTCCGAACTTAGAGGATGAAACAAGGTGCAAAATGGTTTTAAAAAAAACAATCAATCAATCAGCAGCCCTTTTGTCTTGTATAACGGACAAAGACGATTTAAGGAGAAAAAAACATCTTTGGACAATAGCAAACTCTTTTACTGACCTGTATCCCCAGCCTTACCTGCAATTTTATTTACAACCTTATATCAAAAATTAATTTACGCTGTTACGGTTTGGGAGATACCCAATCAAAGATAGAATCCCAAAATGGGAAACAATTGGCCCTCCAATGTCTGTAGATTATATGGTAAGAGTGAAGAAACTCTACAGTATATTGTAACTTTGTGCACAAAAATGCTTGTTGAACGAAAGATGTTTTTAAAACCGTTTTTTAAGAAAATGGGAGTAAGAACGTGCAGAACTGCAATCATTGTATGTCTAAGAGGTATTACAGCTAGATTAATTCATCAGTTTGTTAAGTATATCCTTATAGCGGAAAAAAATTATGTAAGGAAGACACTGCAACTGATGAAATCCATGTAATGAATGCTATCTAAAATGTCAATGACTCTACAATAGTAAATGCTTTTCGGGATCACGGGGGAATTTTATAGAATTTTTTTATTTAATTGTTATAAATGTATCACCTCATTTTATAGAAAATATTTGCTGCTAGCACATGTTTTTTTTTAATTTGTTTCCAAAAAGTACATCAAATTAGTTTGGGAGATAGTATATTATGTTTATTTTAAGTTTATAATGGTTTTATCAGAATTCTTTGCTTCCCATCCAAAGTATTTGATTTGGAACTAGAACGTGCATTGCACTTTATTTAACTTTTGCTGCTAAATTGTTCATTGTCAACTCGTTGCACTTTATATAAATTCTGCTGCTAAATTGTTCATTTTTAATTCGTCCTACTACAGTTGAATTAAGTATGTATTTGAGGGTTGGCTAGTCTCTTTTCCACACTGGTTCTGTGTTTTTATTGTTTTTCTTAAATCAGGTTGTAAACTGAATTTGCTCTCTGCTGCTTGTAATGGTTTTAATTAATCAACAAATAAACTTTACTTACATTTCCATGTGACAGAGAAAAAGAATAAACAGAGAGAGAACACCCAGGGAGAGAGAGCAAAAGAGAAATAGAGAGGGAAAGAGAATTGAGTGCAATGAAGCGCAAAAAGGGATGGAGAGAGAACTAGAAAATATACCAATGGATTCTTCATCTTTCGTCCTTCACTTCTTGACCATCAACAGAATGATTTTAGGGGTGCATCGCAAGCAAATTATAGTGGCTTGTTTTACATAGAAGTGATAGAAGTGTGCATGTATGGGTAACAATTGCCACTAAGGTAAACACTTATTATGTTATTTTGTTCATGGAAGAACTATCCTTACCTGATAGGTATCTCAAGTAAGTACTGATTGATCATAGTGTGTTTTTGGTATCTGAGTAGACAAAGGTGTTTGTTAACAGTTTATCATATTAGCCATGTCAGGACAAGGGACAGGTAAAGGTTTCACATTTGAAGGAAATAAGGCTGGGCATCAATAAAGAACCTGCAAGAAGCAAATATGTATGGTTTTTAGCATTTCTCTTGTGTTGTTGGGGGGTTCCAGTAGGCGGTTTGGGTGCCAACACAGAATGAGCAAAGCTGGTGAACAACAATGCTGAAGGGATAATTGTTGTCATCCAGTGTTTGAGAAAGAGTTCCAGGCCATGACCTTCCACGCCCTCTGGAAAGCTGAT
Source organism: Lissotriton vulgaris (assembly GCF_964263255.1). Lineage (NCBI taxonomy): Eukaryota > Metazoa > Chordata > Amphibia > Caudata > Salamandridae > Lissotriton > Lissotriton vulgaris. The sequence continues at coordinate 501,707,657 of NC_141687.1, read as the reverse complement.
GAAGTGGTAGTTACAGCAGTGAGATCAATCCTCCGTGCCCTCAACCCTGGCCTCTAGTCTGTTTGTCTTGGTTGATAGGGATGTCAGCTCAGCACGCAAGGAGGCAACTACCCACTGTAAGCTGGAGACATTCTGTTTATTGGACAGGAAGCACAACGCTACTCCATGGAGATCTGCACGCAACAGACCCGGGGTGACAGCCTTACTTTTCCCTGAACCTCTGCACTTGAGATCTCTACTGTGACCAACAATTGGGCACTGGTCCGAAATCAAATCTAATGTGTGACCTCCGAGCTCTTCTCTGGGGACTGGTTTGACCCTACACCCAACCCCTGGGCCTTAAATTGGTCCATCTTGGTTAGCTGAGCCCCTCTCTCTGGTCTGTCCTTCCCCATGGTGTTTGTTGGCTGGCAAGGGCAACCAGGAGGTAACGAACCACAGGGCAGCCCCAACTACATGCAAGGGCTGCTTGCACTCCCAGATCCACAGGGAAGTGCAGCACAAGCAGCCTGCAATAGCAAGTGAATTATACCTCAAGAGTCTGCTGCATCCCCTGCCAGAGCAAAGGTCGGCACAAACAATGAGCAGAGTCGGCTTGCACCCCTTGGGGAGCACAGCACGAGCACCTCTGCGGGTTGAGGTAAAAAAATATCATTAGATAAAATGTCATTTTATAGAATATTGTTTTTATGAGTTTTTTATATGAATGTTATTGTATTTTTTTTAACTTTTTGATTAAAAATTAATTTATGTAAATTAAGATTTGATTTTTTAAAAGTTTTATCAATGTGTATAAAGTATTTTATTATTGTGTTGTTGTAGTGGGATGTTGGGTCCTTAAAGGATACTAGTGGGTAGATTTTCTAAAATGTGTATATTTACATTTGATTGAATGTATAAATTAAATTAATTATGCAAATTCATTATATAATATTTCTAAATAATTACCTTTATTTAGAAAATAGGTTTATTGCTTTTCATGTATTGATACATTACAAAAAATAATTTGCTAATTTAAATAGTATAAGCATTTTTAGTTAACTAAAAAAAAGGAAAATTAAAATATTACATTTTTTAATCAGGTAACGCAAATAGTTATTTAACGTTTATATAATTATTTATTCTAAGCAAAACATTAATACACACTTTTTTTAATGGAGTGTATTTTATTTGTTTTGCTTTTTTATTAGAACTTTGAAATATAATATTTTCATTTTTAATAATTTGTGTTGAAATAGTTTAATTTTAAATGCAAACAATTTCATACATTTATAAATAATTTTTAATATGTAAATTGTTAATGAAAAATGATACTCAATATGTATTAATTATGGTGTATTTATCAAAAATCATATTTATATAGTATATGTATTATATTTTCCAATTAAAAAGATTTTGATTTGTAGTTAGACATTTCCTATTCATATATGCAAAGCTGGTGAGGCATACTACAATGCTATTTGGGCAACCGAGGACCGGTTGAGACTTTTACGACTACACAGTCTTACTGGTGGTCTTCCCACGGCGATTACCTAATGTTGCAGTAGGCTTGCAAAAACCATTGGATGGATTCAAAAACTATAAAATTGATGTGTTTTTGCTAAGTGGATACACCTACAAATCACACTATATAATAAACCCCATCCCTAACCAAGATCCTTTGCTTTTCACCTACAGCACAGAAGATAGGAGACACCATTGTGACCCAAGGGGACCCCCTTTTTCTTTCTTCTTACCATTTCGGACTCTGCACCACCTTTAATTTTATTTTTGCACTTTTTCACCAATATCATTTGTTTATTTTTCCTTTTATATAGTAACTCAGATTTTTTTTTATCATGCCTGGCCCTAGAAATCCATGGTTCACTGACACTGAATTGACAATCATGGTGGATGAAATCATTAGAGTAGAGCCCCATATTTTTGGTTCCCAAGTCCAGAATACTCCTCTCAGGAGGAAAACAGAATTGTGGGACAGGATAATCACCAGAGTGAATATTTTTGCTACCACAATGCACCACAGCTGGTAATTAGGAGGAGGTGGAACTGCCTCAGGTTGAAGTTGCGTACCCCGTTCAACAACCCCCACCTGGAGGCCCAGAGGACTGGTGGTGGCCCTGCGTGGGCCATATTACAATTCTTCCCCTAGGAAGATAAGGTCTTGGACAGCCTGCATTCTAAGGGCTTGACAGGAATAGATCGGGGAGTGGAGTTTGGTAAGGTACACTTCACTAACTGTCACAATACCACAATGTCCTGTTTGCTCTCAACTCTACTTTTGCTAATATTTTGTCTATCTACTTTATTAACACGGAACACTCAAAATATCAGAGATTTTGGTTTGTCTGTGTTAATGTGTAGTTATGCATATAAGATCACATATATCAATTTCCATGACATGCCACATGTTGGAATGATATTTGCAAAAGGATTACCATAAAAATTTAATTCCAGGACCCATGATATGTATTAAAATGTAAATGTATGGTCCATCACAAATGAATGTTGCCAACAGGTATATTACACTAACCCTTTGTCAAGTGTTGGAGATAGAAATGACTACAAATACCATGAGGCCCTGTGACTGGAATTCTTACTAAAATGCTATACTCCTTTTGACCCTTCTCACATGTGTGCCTTGTTATAACTGATGTTCACTGATCACTCAGGTCACGATTTGTCAAGGGTTGGTAAGTTGCCATAGATTGCATTACAACTACCATGAGGCCCTGTGACTGGAACTCTAACCAAGATGATAGACTCCTTTTGCCCCTTCTCACATGTCTGCCATGTTACAACTGATGTTCACTGATCATGCAGATTACAATTTACCAAGTGTTGGTAAACCTACCACTGCTATCTTGAGGCCCTGTGACTGGAACACTAACCAAGATGCTATACTCCTTTCGCCCCTCCCACTTGTCTACTATGTTACAACTGATGTTCACTGGTCATACAGGTCACAATTTGTCAACTTTTGGTAACTCTACTTAGATTTCACTACAGTTTCCATGAGGCTCTGTGACTCCTTTTGTCCCTTCTCACTTGTCTACCATATTACAACAGATGTTCATGGGTCACATGTGTCACCATTTGTCAAGTGTTGATAAGTCTACATAGGGGGGTATCAGCAGAAGACCCCAGACATACCTTGCTGCCAGACCACGGACTGTGGGGGCTGCCATATCGAGGAGAGACAGGTCTTTGCGTGCCGTGAACGCTCACCCCCCGCCGCCGCTTTTTACACCGTACTGCGGCCGCTGAGAAGGGGAGAGCGTGAAAGGGCACTACATTTCCCTGCAACCATCGCGGCCGGAAGCCGCACACCTGGGACACGCGCCAGGCGGCGCAGAAATTGACGCGGCACTCCCGGCAGAGCGGGGGTATCAGCAGAAGACCCCAGACATACCTTGCTGCCAGACCACGGACTGTGGGGGCTGCCATATCGAGGAGAGACAGGTCTTTGCGTGCCGTGAACGCTCACCCCCCACCACCGCTTTTTACACCGTACTGCGGCCGCTGAGAAGAGGAGAGCGTGAAAGGGCACTACATTTCCCTGCAACCATCGCGGCCGGAAGCCGCACACCTGGGACACGCGCCAGGCGGCGCAGAAATTGACGCGGCACTCCCGGCAGAGCGGGGGTATCAGCAGAAGACCCCAGACATACCTTGCTGCCAGACCACGGACTGTGGGGGCTGCCATATCGAGGAGAGACAGGTCTTTGCGTGCCGTGAACGCTCACCCCCCGCCGCCGCTTTTTACACCGTACTGCGGCCGCTGAGAAGGGGAGAGCGTGAAAGGGCACTACATTTCCCTGCAACCATCGCGGCCGGAAGCCGCACACCTGGGACACGCGCCAGGCGGCGCAGAAATTGACGCGGCACTCCCCGCGTCGCGGGAGCGCGCGGGCAGTGCCTGGCTAAGCCCGGGCAAAGGGCGGGCCCTCTGTGGCCCTCCGAGGACCGAGGAGCCGGGCCAGGGCCATACCCTTTTCGTCCCTATATCCATCATTCGAGCAGCTTCCTATTATGTGAGTGAGAATCTGTTATTTTATCATTTTACTTCTCGTATTAAGCTAGCATTCAACTATCAGCCACTATGACTACTAAAGTGGTTACTATGGACAATTTTCTTATAAAGAAGGTAGCACAAATTAACAGTAACAGGAGGGCTTCACTGGGTCTGGAATACTCACCTGCTATTACTATTGCATCAGAACCCCCAGTTACTGTTCCTGATAACTCTGTGGCTAAGGAACACTCGGTCCCTGCAGGCAAAGTAACTATTGTAACAGCCATGGTCCATGCAGGCCAGTATGACGAAATCCCTTGTGCTCCAGTTCCCACAGTATTGGCCATATCGTCTACAGGTTTAAATGATCCTGCAACTAAAGAATCCCCTAGAAAATTTTAGAAAGCCCGAGTGAGACGGAGGGGGAAGCAAAGTAAGGCAAGTTATAAAATTACACAAGGAGGGGGGAGTGTGCCTGAAACTGCACCTCTACTTCTTGAGTTGAGATCCTCAAACCTGGGAGGAGTGGGGGATGCTACTTCACAGAGTCGACCCACAGATTCCGTGATGCTTATTGATTTTTCACAATCAGGGATCACAGACAATACTGATAATCTTCCCCTTGATCCCACTATAATGAGTAAGCATCTTTTGTCTAGTACACCAACTAGCTCATCTCTACTAGACTCATCTACAGGGAATGATAATGGAAGGTTATCAGGATCACCAAAAATGCCCATTGAGGCATCCTCCAGGTCTTCTATTTCACCCCTCACTATAAGAACAAGTAAAAAAAGGGGGGGTGAGCCACTGTGTAATCGACCTCAGAAGATAAGGAAAGGGGTAGTTCAGACCCCACAGTCACAAACTGGTCAAACTTTATTAGGCGAAGAGGCCATGCTGGCCAAAATTCTAGAATTAATTAGGGGTGTGATGCAACCAATTTTGGATAAGACCGACTTGATGTCCACACACTTGGACATCATAGAGAAAAAGGTTGAACAGAATTCCCTCCTTTTACATGACCTAATAAAAGGCCCGGGAAAAGCTAAGACAAATCCCGCAGTTAAGACTAACCCTCCTGTAAAATCTAAAGCTGTAGCGCCCCCTATAACACCAGCTCCTATGACCTCAGTAATCAAGACACCAGCACCCGTGTTAAAAAAGATACTAGTGCAAGATAAGGGAAGAGTGGATAGCCCAACGATTTTGCCATCAACTCCCACACTGCAACCGCCTGCAATTCAGCTGGCGGCCCCATTAACTATAGAACAAACTCAAAAACCTGGGGGATCTCAAAATCAGGGAGGTAGAAAAGACCCTTTAACAACTAATCCGAGAAATAAGAATCCACCAACCACTGCCTTAGAAAAAACAAGCCACACTATAGACTTACCCCCAGATTCTGCCCCTTTTGTCATTGTAATGGCAGGGGTCCCAGAACTACCTGCGGGTAAATGGGAAGATCACGTTGCCTTACGGAACAAGGTCACATTCTGGCTCCGAGACAACAGACCGCTGCCTGCATCCATCAATGGAGAAATCCTAAGTGTAAGGCGTGCCCATTGGGTGGGAGTCAGACCTAAGGATAGAAGGGGTGATGTAATAGTCATCAATTTTAAGGATTATAGGGCCGTGAGGCACATTGGAGATTGGTTCGATGCCAGTAGCAGCGATGCCATCTCCACACATCTTTTATCCTATTTCTATCCCTATGCACCATCAAAAGATTATAACAAACAGGGTTGGAATAGGCAGCTATTCAAGAAAACAACACACCGACAGCGGGGTTTTAGAAAAGTGGGACCATGGGATATGCCTGGTTTAATGGGGCCACCACCTTTGATGGGTTATCCTGTTTATGTAAATGCTCAGGACCCCCATATCCACATGCAAAGGTCGGAGGAGCTCTATCCCAGATACCAGGTATCAGATTATCAATACCCCCCTATAAATAGCCAATACCCACCACATCCCGAGCCCAACCTCCTGCAAGGGAGACCATGGAATAACAGAGAGTTCCACCCATCCATGTATAATCTACCTATCCAAAATCGTTTCCAGATTTTTAATGGTCTGGACGGGGTAGATTGACAACAAGCTCAGACATCTCAAGAAATTCTGGTTGGGAATAAGTTTCTTCCTCCAGTTTTTCACCCCTCTATTAAGGAGATAGTTCCCCTTAAAAGTACAGAGATTTTGAGCGGCCTTCCCCAAGATCAGCCAATCCTACAAAAAGCCCCTAACACTGACAGTTTGTTACCATGTAACAGTAATACCCAGGAACAGATGCAATCCCCCATAGTTGATATCAATAATAGGGGTGGGGAACAGGTAGGAGAAGGCCTGACCCAGAAAGAGAATGATCAATGTGCACTGTTGTTTTGGAATATAGCAGGGTTTAGGCAAAAAATCACAAATCCAGCCTGGGAGTCAGTAATAAACGGTCAGGATATAGTGGCCCTGCAAGAAACTTGGATACAGGAATCAATCCATTTAAGTGGCTATAGAACCTTCTTTACACCAGCTGTTGGAGGTCATTTTGGAAGAGCTAAGGGTGGGTTGACAACGCTTGTTTCAAATCAACTCAAAATTAAACAAGCTCACTGCCATTTAAATTCCTGTTATTTCCAAATTATAACTTTACGGAATTATAAAGGAGCTGTGGTGTTAATTATTAATTTCTATAACAATGTCCCGAGAGATGATATTCTGGTTGTAATGAAGCAGCTTAAAGATGAAATTCAGTTAGAGGTAGACAGAAATGAAAGGGAGCTGATAATTATATGGGGGGGATTTTAATTGTTCATTATGTCCTAAAAGGAATCAGGGCCTATGTGGCCTAATGACAGAGAGAGACATGCACTTGACACATTTTAATCATACCCTGATGGGGGACTTACTTAATGAATTACTATTCATGTTTGATTTGGGGTTCGCCAATGAATCTGCCCCAGAACCCACACCCTTTGTTCCGACTTTTGTTGGTAGAGGCTTATCGACAACTATTGATTTTATTATTACCTCCAGTAACCTCAATCATAGACTCTTGGGGGTTACGAATATCCAATTACCCATAAGTGATCACCTTCCACAATCTCTTAAGGTAGCAGATTTGTTCCCAGACCCATCGACGGCCGCGCCTCTAGTAGAGACAGCGGTTGATGTTGTCCTTGGGAGACAAAACGGGTACACACTTAAATGGAGTAAAGTAATCCCCACAACCTTTTTCGAGAAACTCTGGGAGGTGTGCTCAAATAGTTTTAGGATTTGCCTAAGTGACAACTCCACTAACGATCAAATTATTGAGCACTTTGGAACAATAGCTGCAAACATAAAAAGTAGCCTAAGGGTGGAGGCAAAACGCAAAGGCAAGGGGCCCAAGAGCTGGTTTAACACTGCATGTACAAGGGCTTTGAAAAATCTAAAACAGGCAGTACACAGATGCCCTAGGGACAAAAATGAAATAAGAGAGTGTAGGAATACATATACTCAGGCCCTGAAAGTAAGGAAAACCCCGTTGAATAAGGAGGCATTAGATTCCCTTTGTGAGGCCTCGCAATCTAAAGATTCCGCTGCATTTTGGAAAGCAATTAACACCCCTTTCCCCTATGAAACCCACACGGCGCGAATCGAGATTGCAATAGATGAAGACAAATGGGTAGACCATTTTTCAAATCTTTACAAGGCACAGGAAGACATCCATGGTGGGGGTCTTAACTCTAGCCTGGATGCCCAACAGAGTTACAACCTGGTTATAACAATTGATGAAGTGCTTTTAGCCTTGGGATCTACTAAATGCGGTAAGGCTGCCGGACCTGATGGGATTCCGGCAGACCTGTTTAAAGCTAATACTGAAGTCTGGGGGCCAATGTTAGTACAACTTTTTAATGCAGCTCTTTCACTGGGTCTGAAAGAATCGTGGTTCACCTCAGTCATTGTCCCGATCTACAAGAAGGGGGATAGGAACAGCTGTGCCTGTTACAGACCAATCTCCCTTCTTGATTCCTCAGTAAAAAATTTAGGACGCGTTGTGTTGGCAAGACTCCAAAGCTGGGCAGAGGAAAATGATATTATTAGTGATTTGCAATTTGGTTTCCAAAAAGGGATTGGTACAATTGAGCAAGGGTTAAACCTAATGCTTTTGCAGCATAAATATATAAGGATAAAATCTGAACGCTTGTATTTTACTTTTGTCGACCTTTCTTCAGCGTTTGACTGTGTATCACACTCTAAATTGTGGGACATAATGAAAGGTTTGGGAGTGGACAATAATATTATTTGTTTTTTGAGGGAACTCTACAGTGGAGCCACAGCCTCTGTTCGTTACGGCAGGGGAGGAGTATGCTCCAGACAATTTAGTGTAGGTCGCGGAGTGCGGCAAGGTTGCGTATTGGCACCTTTTTTATTCCTTCTTTATATTAATGGGCTGGAGCGTCACCTGCTGCAGGAGTGTAGGGATATGCCCAGGGTGGGGAGGAGGGAAATCCCTGCGCTCATGTATGCGGATGACGCAGTACTCATAGCACGCACTCCTCGCGCTCTGCAAAAACTAGTAGTTAGCTTTGAGAAATTTATGTTGAACCTGGACCTACTAGTAAACTGTAGCAAGACTTTCACAATGAATTGTGGCCTAAAACCAGGTAAACTAATGAAGCGTATTTTCTTAAACAATGTGCCGCTGGATAACACCCCAACCTTTTCTTATTTGGGCATTTTATTCCATGAGTCAGGTTCCTGGACAAGCGCTATTAAGGCTAGAACCCTTTTATTTATGAAAACGATCATGGCCTTACAGAATTTTGTTAGAAAACTGGGCAGGAAGCCGATAAAAGAAATGTTAACCATCTATAAAGCTACATGCTTGTCTGTGGCTATGTATGGCTCAGGTCTGTGGGGATATGCAAATGTTGATCAAATCCAGCTGGTAGAGAACAAATATCTGAGGGGAGTTCTAGAAGTTCCACAGTGTTCTGCCACATTTAATTGTCACGCTGAACTTGGCCAACCTTACATAACGGACATTATCAGAATTCAACCTATCCTATTGTGGCACAGGGTATGGACTACTAACGAACGCGTTATGAACCGGGCCCTGCTACGTGACACCCTCAGTTTGGACCATGCGGACAGAATGGAATGGCTGGGTTATGTAAAGCAGTTTCTGACCGAGATTGGACTACATTCATATTTCTCGGACCCAACCTCAATGGACACTATTCCCAGGAAGACACTAAAAACTATCTGCCTGGACCACCTGCTGGATAAGAGGAAGAGAGTGGAAATTTTGAAATCTACAGTACACTCTCACCTTCCTACCCTCTGTGAGACTAACACTGTACAGCCATATTTATCCCTGTCCAAGACTAACTATGATCGTTTTCTTTTAACTCGTTTTAGATTCTGTATATTTTTTAGACTAGTGTCTTTTCCATGCATGAACTCATGGAACCATATTTTGCCCACCTGTTTGTGTGATGGTACGTCACAACAATCTGATATTCATATCCTTTTCTTTTGCAAATTTTATACTGCTGTACGTAGGAAAATCATAGTCCCTTTTTTAAAAAACATGAACTTAACCAGATGTCGCCCAGCTTTTTTAGAAGTACAGAAAATGGACACGATTTTAACTGTTACTGTGATTTTAAATTATTTAAAAAGTGTTTTTAAACTTAGGAAACAAATTCAAATTGAAATATCTTAGACTACCTACCGACCTACCTCACTGTACTACTAATCATGAGAAGTAATTATTGTAACTGCTGTAATCATTGTATTTTGTTTTATGTCTGTTACTTTTATGGTTATTTGCTTTTTAACCGAATAAAGTTTATTGAACTTGAACTTGAACCAAGATGCTATACTCCTTTCGCCCCTCCCACTTGTCTACTATGTTACAACTGATGTTCACTGGTCATACAGGTCACAATTTGTCAACTTTTGGTAACTCTACTTAGATTTCACTACAGCTTCCATGAGGCTCTGTGACTCCTTTTGTCCCTTCTCACTTGTCTACCATATTACAACAGATGTTCATGGGTCACATGTGTCACCATTTGTCAAGTGTTGATAAGTCTACATAGATTTCACTACAACTACCATGAGGCCCTATGACTAGAACTCAAAGCAAAAGGCTATACTCCTTTTGCCCCTTGTCACTTCTCTACCATGTTAATACTGGGGCCACATTACACAATATGTGCATTTTCATTATTTGCACTTGGTGCAAAATTAAAAATATGTGCCCAGCATAAGCAATAAAAGTGCACCCTATTGCTTTGAATGTGCAGCCCCATGGGCAGCCCCGAACTCGTGCTGCCCCCTGGGCTGCGCAATCAGGTGAAAGGTAGGACTGCTGCTTTACAGTCATTCCGTGTTTTCACAGTGCAGGTGGCAATCTGCCTGCACTTTTGAAGGGGATTAGAGATCCCCTTGAAGGCGGCTGCAGTCAGTGACAATGGCACCCCTTACCCCCGCAAGATGGCTGCCATCAGGGGCGCACTGAAAGTGCTCCTCCTGATGGCTTCTTTGCCTCTGGGCTCATGTTTGGAACCGGATTCGATATCGCGTTTGGAATGTCTGGTGAATTAACATCATTGTGTCGGAAGCTTGGAGATCCGTAGACTCTTTGGCGAACAACTTTAAACATAAAGAAAATGTGAACATGAAGACACTACAAACCGCATACAAGTTGCATTCGGCTACTTGATTCACCGGCTGGGAATAGGGAGATTGAAGTCTGATCTATAGAGATTGAGCTTGGTGTTCTACGTCCTAAGGAGAACCCGATAATTGACATCAGTGGGTTCGAAACACGGCGACTGATCTCATTCTTGACCAAATAGGTGACCACTAGGATGGGATTACCAGAGTTTTGGTGTATATAATATTTTAAATATTAAGTGAGCACAGTAGGTTTACCATTTGGCGTTGGCCTCTGGATTATAAGTAATATAATTTCATTCAAAATAATGATCAGAGGCACTGTACATGTATAAAAGTGAGGTCTATAAATCTGATGGAACCATAGCTACAAATGTACTGTATTTGTCTATAACTGGATTGTTTATCATTGTATTTGTATATATTGTATTTTTTGTAAAAGGAGTTTTTCTTTAAAACAAAAGTATGAAATGATAAAAAATACTTGAAAAAAAATAAAAAGCAATTCTTCAGACCAGACTGCTTAGATCTTCTGTACTCTGGTACAAATGTGATGTTTGAATGAGTATCAGTATCAGTACTGTCATTTGTTGTGTTTGCTCTTAGTGTATTGGTCCAGCCTAACTAATTAAGGGCCAAACCCCTTCTTGTTATTACATGTCTGTAAAATGGCACAGGCGCAGAGGCAAAGGGATTGCATGGGGCACGCCCCAAGCAAATGAGGAAACACCCAGTTGGCGCTGGTGCTTTATGTGCACCAGCACTATGGGTATTATAGAAGGGGCCATACAAGTGTTTGCTGGCCCTTCTGTAATACCAAAGTGCCCCAGGGGTGCGCAGAGTGGGCACAAACACCCATTTCAATCCTGTAATACTGCCACTGATGTACACTGGCCATGCAGGTCAACATTTGTCAAGTGTTGGTAAATCTACATAGATTTTACTTCAACTAAGTTGACATAGACTGCACTTCAACTATCATTAAGCCCTGTGATTGGAACTCTAGCCAAGATACTATCCTTCTTTTCCCCTTTCTCACATGTATGCCATGTTACAACTGATGTTCACTGATAACGCAGGTTGCCATTTGTCAAGTGTTAGTAAGTTGATATAGCTTGTACTACAATTACCATGAGGCCCTGTCACTGTAACTGTAACCAAGATGCTATACTACTCTTGCCCCTTCTCACTTGTTTGACATGTTACCACTGATATTCACTGATCATGCAGGTTACCATTTGTCAAGTGTTGATGATACAAATCATTGCAGCTACCACGAGGCACCTTTTGCCCCTTCTCACTAGTCTACCAAGTCACAACTAATGTTCAATAATAATGGACTTTGCAAAGTACATTCATTGTTTTACTCAGCTACATGTCTGAATACTTTGCTTAATGGTGTCCTGGTCTCATAAACTGAAACTATTGCCTGCATGAGGGACGCCATACCAACTTTGTACCTCTGATATATGTAAGCCTTGGAAGGAACTCAATCGATTATCAGTAACAGGTGAGCCATTGCCTGCACTCCTCACATGATGGATAAAGGTAAATTTACAACCAAAGTTTGTGTTTGTCTGTAATATACACAACTAGATCTTGGAATGGTCATATACACATGTTATGCTGACACTGTGTTGTTTGCAATGTCTTGGAGATTTCATGTCTAACCCTTAAGCCAAAACAACACGTATCAGGACATCTAATGAGCTGATCAATTCTACCACATGTGTTGGATGTCTTCAAATGTCTAGTAACAAACTTCTTATTTTGTCTCATCCTAGGTCTCGATTTACTTTGACAGAAACAATGTGGATGTAGATACCTCCCAGATAGCAGACAGACAGAAGTGCAACAATGAGTTACACACTTTCAGATCATTATACCTGACATTACCCACACAAAGTTAGGACAGACCACACTTACCTACAAGCCAGGCCCTCCCCTGTAGCAGTTGTGACATCAGTTGAAGCATGATGCTGTTGCGCAGTATTAAGGCATCATGTGCAGATCCTGGGAATCGGGCACAATCGTTTGAGATATAGAAATCTGGAAAGCAGAAAACTTGCACGTCGATAGAATGGTAGTGCTTTCTGCTGTGGTACACTTGTTCCGTGGTATGAGGTGGTACTAAGTCAATATGTGTGCCATCAATGGATCCAATCACATGTGGGATTATACCAAAATCAAAGAAATCAGCCTTCACAGTGGCTATGTCCTCACGTCGGAGGAACCAAATGTAGCTGTCAATGTGTCTAAACAATTTCTGGATCACATGTCTCTCTTCCATGGTCTGATGGTATGGGAATGGTCAGTACACTGGAAGTTGACATCTCCTCCCTCTCCCAGGGTACCTATATAAGGAGTACAAGTAAAAATTGATATTGATCACAGTGTCCTGACTAACATATATGAAGAGTTAGGCAAAAGTCATGTGACAACATCAATTTTGAAAAGTTAATTTTGGACTATATTAAGGATTCCATGACGTTTTATGTACCGCCAATCGCTGTGTACAGTGCACCGCACACATTTTGGCAATATGTATAGTAATGCACTACACTATGAGGTAATGTACAGGACATGATATGGAAGGGAGTCCATCAAATGTAAACCTGTTAGGCCTCATTTGTAGTGGTTGTGATGCACTTAACAGTCACAATTACTGTCTTTCCTACCTCTAAAATGGTGGATGCCTTACCTCGCATATCGGACATTTGGGAGTACCGCCACCAGCAAAAGTTGAACGTGTGGTGGGTGGCTGCCACCACAGTGGAAACAGCCATAGGCTGACATTCGTGACAGGGACGGTCGCAGTCCGATCTCTGTGTGTGTCAATGCTGATGACCACATACGCGGTGTATATGTATGCTGCTGTTTAAAAAATAGCTCACTTGCCTCCTGACATTGATGCTATAAACACCTCTTCTACTTTAGTTGCTTTTTGCCACCTCTGGGAGTAATCATACTAGGCTAAGCAGGTGAGAGGGCCCTGCCTTCTCTCCGGAGGAGCTGCAGAAACTTGTAGAATAGGTCATTCTTCTGTATGGCCAGCTCTATGCCTCACCAGAGGATCAGGTAACTATCTCAAATACAGTTTTTCACAATGCTCAACTTCTTGCTTTTAATTCCCATAGGCTACAATGCGCCTCGGAGTCCAAGAGTGTAACCATATTGTGTTGTTTCTTGAAATGGAGTAGTTCCTACATAGGACAATCATGTAGTGGATTATGAGGCACTGTACTTTGTGGAGTGAACATCAGCATTGTAATTTGTGATAATCCCAATATTGTACTTGTGTTACATGCATAGAGATATGTGTTTCAATATTTCGTAGTACCTATCATGATTTCCCACATCACATCATGGTATATGTGGAAAGATATGTATAGGTTCTACACAATGAGCTGCGTCTGTATACGGTTGGGAGCATTTGAAGATGATGTTAGCCCTGTGTACAGCCCCACAGATCACTCAGCCCACATCAGCAATGGCACAACTGTTGTCTGGGAGGTGTCTATACCTCACAGGCCCCTTCATGCACCAAATAGCCTTATGGTCACATATTAGATGGGCAGAAGAATCACTTTTATGTATTGATTTTCTGGAAATATGAGGTTCATGTGGGATCAGTATGTTCAGCCTGCAGAAAGCAAGGCCTAATAATGAGTTGTGGGCAATCTAGGCCATGGCCCAGGCTGGAGAAGAGTTACTGTGGAAAGACAACAGATGTACAGAGTAAGCAGTCTATAGACCTGCTAATCCATGGATCTTCCCAGAATATGTTTTCCTTACCACTAGTAACTCAGATAGCTGTTACATGAGCCATATTTGGAATGGTGGCTGAGATAACTCCTATGCCTGATACTTCTTTCCATTGGCCCGCATTGTCTATGTGGGGGGTGTTCACTTACGACACACACACCCCTTAGTAACACAGGTCTGTTGTCACTTTTCCACAAGTCATGCTTCCACTGTACAGTCCTATTGCACATCTGACTCATGAACAGTGTAGATGGTAGGTTAATTCTGAATAGAGCATTGAAATGTAAATCAACAGCTTTATCACATTAAATCCAATCAAACAACACATACAATGGTATGTTGAATTCCATCCCTGTTACAGTGCCACATATTGCAAAAGGTGTGTCCTGTGATGACAGTAGATACAACACAAATGTATTGTGACATAGTTAGATATCCCAATAAATTGTCCATATGTCCACCCATTCCCCAGAGAGGAAGCTCTCAGGGACACACATGCTAGCCATTTCAATGTGACCTTAGTGTAAGGATGTTTAATATGCTAGTGTACTGGGCCATCTGCATCAAGTCACTGGGCCTGGCAGTGAAGGTCTCAGTACAGTCCTTCCCAAGTAGTTCATACTTCAGAAAATAAAAATGGTATGTTGTGTTTCATGGTACCTTACATCACATTCCATGTAGGATGGCACTGCCCTACACAATGTTAGTGGGCTAGCTCAGCCAGTGTATGTCAAGACCGGGGTTGAGGTGAGTCAGCAGATGACCACAAAAGTGTGTAATCGGGCTTCAGTAGTGTTTAGCATGTGACATTTGCACATGTATTGTGTTGACTCCATGAATGTTTTTGCTAGGTTTAAAAAAAAAGTGGTTCAACCATTCAGATATCCAGAAGCTTCCAATTACAATCTTTATCTACATCTATTGCTTCCATACAGATCAACGCCCATCAAAAGAAAGCCCTTTGGAGAGCCAACGCCCGGAAGGTGCAGACCCCGGAGGTCTTTAACCGATGTAGCATCCACTGCATGAAGAGTGATATATCTATATATTTCTATAATTATTAAGGACGTCGGTCAGGAAGGTTTTCTTTGAACCTCCTTTTAAAAGATATGATAAGATTATGGAATGAGAAAAAAATATAGGAATACAAGGAGAATGAATGATGGTGGTTGACACCCAATGGTATGATTGAGTTTAATAACTTAAACCCAGCATGTGTGGAAGAACTTTATGATGTATTAATGGGCCCTTAAAACAGTTAAAATTGCAACAAGGAAATGCTTTTAATCTTAATACATGTTTTATTATATGACTGGATGTATATGAGATTGTAAACTTAAAATGTAATGTGTTGTTTTTCTGAAGTATGTATATATTAGCTTTGTGATGTTTGATGCATTTCCTGTTTCTTCAAAACAGGCATTTATGACACTGCTTATCTTAGGAGAGACATTATAAATAAAAGTCCTGAAGAAGGTGGCTTATAAAATTTCAAAGCCCACCAAACGCTTCAAAGACATTTTTTCCACACTGTTAAATTCGAGGAACATTCAATCCTAATCACACGAGGATTGATAGACTCTTATAAAAGTGATTCAATCAGATTAACAAAGCTATGATGATTTTCATGTTTTCACTTGTTTCTGTCTCTCATACATATTGAAATGATTTTTACCACATATATGAATTTGTTGAATTATACATATATATTTTGTTGAATTGTTCTGATTGATTTTAATTGTTTTTTTAATAAATGTATCTTTTATAAGATGTTTGTAGTTTTTCTGTTGAATTTATAATTGATTTATGGGTTACATAATTAAATTGATTAAGTACATGTGTATGCTTCCATGCATGATTGAATAGAGTGAATTGTGAACTTGTGTGAGTTGCTTTCCAAGAGAAATTTTCATTTTTACATTGAAGAGGTGGACGAACCTGAGGCACTGGACTTGGAAGATCTTGGAGGTCCAGCTGGGGAAGTCCTCCCAACGTGGAAGTGGCGCATGCCGGACCCTGTCTTCCGTAATGGCCGGTATGCTGGCAGTGGCCTACCCGGAGCTTGATGGGCAGCTGAGAGCCCAACAGCAGCTACACAGGGGTGAGTCCTGGCCAGAGTCATACATGTTACTTTGCAAACTTTGTCTGTTAGAGGCAGGCATTTCCAATGTTATATTGGTGACGGCTTATGTGCTACACACAAGATGAATCATTGTTTGTGTAGGTTTAGTATTAGGTGCCTCCTGCTGCGCTGTGCCTATTGTCTTTCTGACCAGGAACAAAGCAGAGTCCTAACCACATCCACGTATTATTTTTGGAGCACACTACTGTTTATCGTGTAATGGCGGCCCTATTACATGTGACATGACATGGAGTGCACAGTACAAGCAGTGACTGTACACCAGTTCCCATTGGTAAGTACTGGTAATACAGTGAAATGAGTGTGCAAACCTCACTGGTGCCATCTGTATTAGTGCCTACATGTTGACCACTGTGCATTTGCAAGTTGATGGTTCATCTACAATGGTGTTTCACAACACTCATTCACTGACTAGTGACATGCATAAGGGAGTGAGAAGTAGAGCTGTAGAGATAATATGCGCATTTCTAGACCAATCCTTACAAGGCAATCTGAGTTTGCAAAACCAAAGAGTACTGTGATGTGCCAGCCCATTGGGACTCTAGTGATCCCACATTTTCATGTAATAGATATTCAGGAACAGCCAAAACCTTCAAATGCGTATTGGCTTGTAGAGGTACAATCTATGAATGGAGTTATGAAAATAAATTAAATGAAGGTTTTGTAAAGCATGTGTATGCTGAGACGTCTTAGCGCTAGCTATCATTGAAACTAGAGCCGAGGGAAATATCAGGAAATACAGCTTGGATGCAAACAGCCATGTTTTTAGCAATTTCCTAAAAAACTATCTGCTGGCTTGACTTCTAAGAGTATTCCAAAGTTTAGAGGCCAAATGGAAGAAACTTCTGCCACCCCATTTTAAGGTCTTCGCCCTAGGAAGGACCAGAAGAGAGGCCATTGATGACCTAAGATTGCTTTGTGGGATGCCCATCTGATATGTTTGCTAAAAAAGGCAGGTCCAAGCTTGTAAAGTGTTTTGTGCACAATGCACAAGGACTTAAATTGGACCCTTGCGTGGACCAGAAGCCACTGCAGATCTCTGATACTTTGAGATACTGGACTGAATTTGGGAATCTTAAACAATAGTCATGCTGTTGCATTTGTAGTAATTACAGCTTGCCTAAAGTCATCTTGTTTGCTCATAAATAGAGGGTGTTACAGAAAACGATTTTTGACAATACCAAAGCAACAATTACTCTTTTCCTTAGGTCCATAGTAATGAATGGTAAGATATTTCTTAGGATCTTCTGCACAAAAAAGCAGGATGATGTAATGCAATTGACCTGGTCCGATATGGACAATTGGTCATCTAGAGTAACACCTAGATTTTTTACCTTTTTTACTGGCGATAGACAAGGCCCGGCTACTTCTGGCCCCCAAGATATGTTCCAGAAGGATGTAAATGTAAATGTGTAAATGTAAATGTAAATGTATAGGCATTTATATAGCGCACTACTTACCCGTAGGGTCCCAAGGCGCTTCGACCGCTGCGAAACCCTTCCTGGCTTCCCTGACAGATGGTCCCTTAATGGGTATCTCCAGGGTGAGACCAGGCATCCCCGGCGGTCTGGTGGGGCCGTTAGTGAAGATGAGGCAAGCTAATGCCCAGAGTTGCCGAGTGTGATCGCTGATCAGAGTGGGCACCAAGGCGAGAGAATTATCGAGTCCGCTGACCCTGGTCCAGAAACCTGCCGCGCCGGGAATCGAACCCTGGTCCCGGGCCGTCCTCTGCTCTCGGGTCCGCCGCCTCTAACCAGTGAGCCACACTACTTCACGGATATTTCCTTGCCGAATAGTACCACCTCAGTTTTGTCGGTATTCAACTCGAGACAATTGTCCCGCATCGAGACAATTGTCCCGCATCCATCTTATGATGTGAACTATACAGTTGTTAAACTTAGTTACCACGTCCTCCAGCTTTGAGGATAAAGACACCACTATTTGTGTGTCATCTGGGAAACAAATGGCAGTAAAACATTGAGAGTGGATAAGTTTGGCCAATGGGGTAACGTAAACATTGAACAAAGTTGGGGATAGAGAGGATTTCTGGGGACTCTGCCTGGCAGGGAGTAGGGATGAGATTTGTGTTCTCCCATTACTACGGTTTGTTCTCTGTCTGCTAAAAATAATCTTAGTATATTTGAGGCTTCCTCTGTGATCCCTATTTCGGATAGACGCCGGATGAGTATTTGATGATTAACCATATTGAATGCGTATGAGAGGTCTAGCAGGATCAGTATTGCCTTCCCTTCACCATCTAATTGGATGTGGATCTCCTCGGTGGTTGCGACCAGTGCTGACTTTGTACTGTGTAAAGGCCAAAATCCATGTTGTGCCGGGTCCAATTTATCATTAGACTCTAAGAAAAGAAGCAGGTCGTCATTAAGAGCTTTTTCAAAAATTTTAGATGGAAATGCAGACAGGAGAAAGGCCAAACATTGTTGACCTCCATGGGATCATGTAAGGGTTTTCAAAATGGACCATAGTAGAGATTATTTCCAGATATTTAAAAAGGATCCTGCATCCAGAATATTATTTAGGAGGGGTGCTAAACCATTATCACCATTACCAAGCAGGATATTTGGATGTTCATATGGCTATATGAAGACTTGTGCCTTGTGATATCAGAGTAACTATCTCCCAAATGTTTGGACTACAATCTTTTCAGGAAACGTTCTATGCTATATGTGATACATAGCTAAACTGCTGCTGTACAGATTTCTTTGGAGTTTTCAGGAAGTGGACATATGATGTAATTTAGAATCCAAAATCTCATCAAAGTGCAATGTGCATTTGTATGTGACAAGATGTCTGCCACAACACCAATTGATGGTAAATGGCTGTTTTGCTTGACATTCATGGCATCTTGATGTGTTATGAGGGATAGGTAAATCTGTTGGACTACCTACTGTTGTGAGCATTGTGTATATCTCAAATTGTATCCCTCCTATTTGGTTACATCTGTTTTACAAT
Source organism: Lissotriton vulgaris (assembly GCF_964263255.1). Taxonomy (NCBI): domain Eukaryota; kingdom Metazoa; phylum Chordata; class Amphibia; order Caudata; family Salamandridae; genus Lissotriton; species Lissotriton vulgaris. The sequence continues at coordinate 501,688,101 of NC_141687.1, read as the reverse complement.
GGTATGATATGAGTGTCAAAGTATTCAAAGTGATCAACTATCCTAGTATGGACATAAGAAGGGAGTGTATCCAACTGGTGGCCTGCCACGCTGGGGCCGGCACCTGCCCCTAAACAGGTGATAAAAAACCTGTGGGTTTGGAACAATACCGCCCTTAGCTTTTGTACCCAAACCAAGAAGGTGGCAGGGACTTGTTTTGCGCTATTGCGTGGGCTCAAATCACTGTTGTGTCTCTTTGATCCTCTAATCAGGCAGGTTATCGTCCAGGCTTGGATCCTGTCAAAACTGGACTATATCAGTTCCCTTTATTTGGGGGCCAACCAGTCAGAAATAGTAAGACTACAAAGGGTCCAGGATGTGGCTGCTCGAGCTCTCCTTGGCCTGCTTAGGAGGTGTGCTGCTTCTAATGCCAATCGTGGCCTCCATTGGCTGCCTGTGGCCAAAAATCTTAGAGTTCAAGGCCCTCTGCATTACTTTCAAAATCCTAAATTTTTCATCCTCATGCATTCTGTCCCATCTGCATACTTTGTACATTCCTTCCCGCAACTACGATCTATTGGACAGAATCTTGTGGCTGTCCCTAGGGTGAGGAGTGTCCGTGCTGTAGGGCGCTCCTTCCGTGTGCTGGCCTCGAAACTCTGGAATGCGCTTCCCACTTCTATCCGCAATATAAATACCTATCTGCCTTTCAATAAAGCTGTTAATACATTCCTCTTTCCTCCATTGTAAGCTGTCTTTTTTGCTACAAGATGTGCAGTTTTCTGTCTTCAACGCTGGGACGCCCCTTTGCTGGGGCAGCCGTCCGCTTTACAGGTCGTTATAACAAAACATAACATGAGATGAGATAACATAACATAACATAACATAACATAACATAACATAACATAACATAACATAACATAACAAAACAAAACATAACATAACATAACTCCATCAATGAATTTGGGCCTGTCAAGGGTTATGACATGAGTGACCCAACTGTTTGCAGGTTATGTAGCAGGCATGCATGTGCTCATGGTAAATTTGAAGCCCATAGAGTGAACCATGAAGCTGGTGTGATAACGTGCTCTTCATCAATGTTTTCTGTTGATTTCTGATGGAAAGATGTGGAAACTCACTTGCAATAAACCCATTGTACATGTCATTTCAGATACATCCATGGCAAGCAGTGGAGAAGGGGCTCACATTGTTGGGGACACAGCTGGTCACAGTGATTCTGGATGTGAGACCTCAGACACGGAGGGACCCAATAACCCTGAGGGTGTGCAGAGTGCCACGGAGGACAGAAGCTTGAGCTTGTCATCATCATCCTCCTCCTCCTCCGATGGACAGTCTTGAGTGATGGCAGACTCCACAGGATCGGTACCACCTTCATCCTTGTCTACCACCCCCAATACCATCACACCTTCTCTGTTGTACCTCAACAAGTTGGCCAGCCACACTTCCTTAAGATAGGCACAGTCTCCTTCGCTCCAGGCACCTCAACCCCTGCCCCTGTTAGCCCTGCTGCCCTGAGTGGGGAGGCTTTTGACCTCCTGAGGACTATCTCTGAGGGTCGGAATGCAGTCCTGAATGCTTCTGATTGGAGTAGAACAGTAAACATAACCCCTTTAGTGTCTAATAATTTTGTTAAAATGCTTATGTATGTAGTAGGAGTAGTAAATGTAATTTAAGTGGTGACCGAGATTTTCAGAAAATTATTCAATTAGGAGTTGGTTGTACATTTGCAATATACCATATGTATATTTATATGTTTTATTATTACTAAGATACATAAAGGTTTGTAATTTTTATTATTTTGCATTTTTATTTAATGTACATATTTACATTTGTTAACATATATAATTGTAATTATATATAAAAAATGTATTGCTAAAACATTTTTTTAGTTAGTGTGTTAGTATTAAATAACCCATGTAAATTTTGTTTAAACAGTTTTGTGTTTTGTACGTATTTCTGTAATTGTTTCCATTGTTTTCCATTTTTTATACATTGACACAGTTCTTTTAACAACATTTTTAAACATAATTTTCACATAATTTCTTTATTATTGTCAGGCCTGCCAAGCTCCAGTCAGCTCCAGTCAGTCAGTCACAAGAAGCATGCGGTCACAGCAGAAGGCTGCTAGGCATCCTAGTTCTCTACTTTCATGTTCCTAGCAGCCTACAAGCCATTTTTCCACATCGTTCCCTGGATAACCTGAGAAAAGAACAGTCAACAACAAAACGCTAAAGTTTTGGGACTATGACACAATTGTCAAGCGCTTTGCTTAAATATGTGACCATACTTATGTGAATGCAAAACGAACAATTGATGGACAGAATGCAGAACAATGTCATACGTCCACCCCAGTACAGAGATCTGGGTCTAAATCCATAGTTTTTTTGCTCACCATGCCATTTATGTTTGGTCCCAGCCATAGGCAAATCAGTCTTGACCTTGCGCCCAATGGGAACAGTCCAGCCCAAACTGCCAAGCCAGGTCCTCCCTGGATTGGAAACAAGCATCTTAGGACCACTTTCAAGCTTTCAGCCCTCAACAGCCCGGATAGCTTGACTCCAGTGGCATGGAGAGCAAGGGACCCACATCTGGGCATACCCGTCACACTCGGGGTGACAAATGCAAAAAGAGCAATTGATGGACAGAATGCAGAACACTGTCATACATCCACCCCAGTACAGAGATCCGGGCCTAAATCCATCATTTATTTTGCTATGCCATTCCAGTTTGGACCCAGCCATATGCAAATCAGTCTTGACCGTGCGCCCAATGGGAACAGTCCAGCCTGAACTGGCAGGGCAGGTCCTCCCTGGACTGGAAACAAGCATCCTAGGACCAATTTCGGACTTCCAGCCCTCATCAGCCATGATAGCTTGACTCCTGTGGTATGGAGAGGACGGGATCAACGTCTGGGCACACCTGTCCCACTCGGGGTGACAAATGCAAAAAGAACAATTGATGGACAGAATGCAGAACAATGTCATACATCCACCCCAGTACAGAGATCTGGGCCTAAATCCATCGTTTTTTTGCTCACCTTGCCATTCCAGAGTTTACACAGCCATATGCAAATCAGCCTTGACCCTGCATCCAAGGGGAACAGTCTAGCCCGAACTGCCAGGCCAGGTCCTCCCTGGACTGGAAACAAGCATCCTAGGACCAGTTTCGGGTTTTCAGCCCTCATCAGCCAGGATAGCTTGACTCCAGTGGCATGGAGAGCCATACTTATGTGAAAACACTTATCTGATTCAGGAAGTACTGAATGTTCCCAAAAAGATTTTTTTTTTTTAAACCTTTATTAGTTGCGGTCAACAGAGAGTCATGACAGTAACAGCATCGACAATCCAATAAAGCAATGATCATGGTACATTCAGTGGAGAAGCATCAACTTTACAAGGGCTAGTACATTGCAAACACATCCCTCAATGTCCTGCAGTGGGAGGTCAACCAATAGGGAACACCCCCCCTACACAGTCAGGGGCGAAAGGAGTGGGGAGACCAACATACCCTCGCATACAGGTGTAATGCCAAGCGAGTAGGAGAGGTATCACAGAACCCCCCGACCCACGATTGTCTCAGTCCCTACCAGTCAGCTAGCAGCGTCACCATGTGCAGTAGTGTGTCATATGTGCGTCAAGAGAGCGTGGCCCCGCTCAGCGCCTCAGCGAATGTTCAGTGTAAGGGCAATCGGAATGCAGTACAGCTTAAAGCGGTGCATAGTGCTCAACAACACAAATGCCATCTCCAATGACGTGCAATCGCAGGATCTAGTGTATACGTCTGCCCCCACCGGCCCATTGTGTCAAAGTATCGGGAGGGTTAGAAAGACCTGTCCCATAAGTAGTATCACATGACCTACAAGTATCCCAGACTTCCCAACACCACTCCTTCAATAAGCTCACTACCCCACCCCAACCAAGGCGGGCCAAGGTCCCACCCATCGTGTGAAATGTAATATGGCGAGTGTGGTGTAAAGCACCTATACGCTCACGGGCCTGGCACCGGCTCGTCATCTCCAGAGGAGTCGCTGTGAGTCGTCTGAGACATCCAGTACACCTGTAAGGGGGACCAAAAGTCACTGGGTTTACAGCGGGCGGGTAGCAGTTCCGCATAAACGCCATGCTGGTCCTGGCAATACGTGAGGTCTTCCAGCCATTCCTTAAATTTTGGTGCCCTACCCCTCCCCCATCTGCAAGCAATCCTTCTCTTAGCGAGCAGCAGCGCGATATCGACAAATCTAAGGTCGGACTTGGGTACATCCCTGGTATATCCCAGCAGCATCACCACCGGTTCCATAGAAAGAGGGCCAGCAATCATGACTTGGAGCGCAGCATGTACCTGCTCCCAGTATGCCTGTATTGCTCCACACTAAACTTGAATCGGAGCCAAATGAAGGAAACCCGCGCCTTCCGCACGGCATCGTGCGCATCTATCGTCCTCTGAGAGGCGAAATGGCAGCTTCCTGACTGGAGTATAGTAGTATCTCTGTACAAACTTGTAGTGAATGATTTTCAATCGACAGCTGGAGGAGACATTAGCCGTGACCGAGCAGCAATACCTCCACTGCTCATCAATGAGTGCAGTATTTAGTTCAGAGCTCCAGTCAGCTCGCGCTTTAGACAGAACCGTTGGGCGCTAACTCACAAACGGCAACATACAGTTTTGACACCAAGTTCCTGCCATCCGATACGAGCAAGATATGCAATGGCAGTACTGTCCCCGGTTCCTCCGGGAAGCTAGGGAGTATGTCCCGCATACCCTGACGGAGTCTAATATAATAAAACACCTCCATCGGCGTCGGGGGAGTAGTCCGGAATATCTGATCTTTGGTACGGAACATCCCATCCCATCCTGAAACAAGTCACCCCATGTATTAAGGTGTACGCGTTTGCACATGGATCGAAATCCATTTTCCAATAAAAGTGATAGTTTCGGGTGGTACGCAAGGGGCATTGCCGGTGAATAAAGCATGGGGGCTCCTAGCAGTTTAGTCACTCTCCGCCAAGAGTCAATAGTACAGGTAACAGTGGTAGCAGGCGTCTCGACATCACCAACCAGTCCCATCAGCATGCCCCTGAGCGGGAGTGGATGCACGATCCAATCCTCAGCAGCAACCTGCGGCATAAAGGGAGCGGGGCTAACCCAGTGATAAGCGTGCTGAGCCTGAGCACTGAGGTAATACACTTCTAGATCGGGTACATCAAATCCGCCCCTATCATATGGCTGCGTCAAGACAGTCCAGCTAAGGCGCGGTTGCTTACCGCCCCAAAAAAGGCAAAGCAACTCAGATCGAAGTCTCTTAAAAAAATAGACACCCGGGTAGTAGGGTATGTTTTGGAATAGGTATAGGAAACGTGGGAGGATGACCATTTTTATCAGGGAGGCTCTGCCTGCCATTGAAAGTGGGAGGGCCAACCAGCGGGTCACGTAGTCAGTCAATCGTGAGATAGCCACCCCATAATTCAGCCGGATTGTGTTGTCCTTATTGAGCGATACTTCAATGCCCAAGTATCTCAAGTCAGAACTGCACCATTCTAAGGGGTAATCTAGCGGGAAATGGGCAACTGAGGCAGTGAGGGGGAAGAATTGCGACTTCTTCCAATTGATGTGCACTCCGGATATGCCGCCAAACACTATAAATTGTCTCAGAAGCGGGTTGAGGTGTTCTTGTGGGTGCCGCACATACAATGTAACGTCGTCCGCATAAAGGGAAATACCAATCTGCCTTTGATTACAGTTAAAGGCGCGGGCCTTATGCAATTGCCGGATCCTGCAAGCCAGCGGTTCAATTGCCAGGGCAAAGAGCAGGGGCGACAGGGGGCATCCCTGCCTAGTCCTCTCGTGATCGGCATCTGTGCCGAGAGCACACCATTGACGACGACCCTAGCGACTGGAGAAGTGTAGAGCAGCGTCACCCAAGCGATGAATATCCGGGGGAACCCCATTCTGCTCAAGATGGCCATCAGATAACCCCACTCCACCGAATCGAACGCCTTGGTGGCGTCCAGAAATACAGCAGCGACCGGTAGGTCAGGCGCAATGGTAGGTATAAGGGAGAACAGCGTGCGGAGGTTATGGGATGTGGCTCTCCCTGGGACAAATCCAGATTGATCCGGCAGCACCAGGGTATTCATAAGCAGGGACAGCCTAGTCGCGAGCACTTTAGCAAGAATCTTCGCGTCGCAATTTAGCAGCGATAGGGGTCTATAGGCATCGGTATCCACCGGGTTCTCCCCTGGTTTCAGAAGTGAAGTGATCGCCACCTCCCTCATGGAACCCGGCAGTATCCCCACCTCTAGCGACTCTTCAAAGACCTCCTTCAGTACCGGTGCCATGATGTCAATGTAGCACTTATAGAATTCGGCCGGTAGACCGTCCAACCCCGCAGCTTTGCCATTGCTGAGGGACATGATTGCTTCCCTAATCTCATCCAGCTCGAAAGGGCATCCCAGGAACGCCCTGTCGCCATTGCTCAGCCAGCAGAGTGCTATGTCATCTAGGAAATTTCCGAACTCCACCTCGCCTACCTGCTGTGTGGAATATAACCGTTTGTAGTGCTGCAGGAAGGTGTCCTGAATTCCTTTAGTATCCTGGTAGGTCCCGCCTTCGCCATCAGAGATTTCTAAGATATGGGTGGCGAAGCGCTGGTGCCTCGTGAGCGCCGCGAGCACCTTTCCTGGCCGACCCCCCTCACAATAGCGCCTAGCCGTCCAGTATTTGCCCCAGAATTTCACCTCTCTGGCAGCTTCCTCCTCATAGGACGACAGTTTGGCCCTGAATTCCACCTCTAGGTCAGGGCAAGGATTTCCGACCATCTCTGCCTCTAGCGCCTTAAGCTCCGATTCAAGTTTAGTCAACGTGCGCACTATTTCCCTTAGTATACCACAGCTCTTAGAAATCGTGACCCCCCTCACAGTCACTTTAAAAGCTTCCCAGATCGTTTCGACCTTATCGACTGACCCCTTGTTCCTAGGGAAGAAGGCTTCTATCTCCTCACCAAGTTCATGTTTAAAGAAAGGGTCAAGCAGGGCAGAGGGGAAGAGCCGCCATGGTGGACGCACTCTAGCATATCCAGGCATCTCCAGAACGGTCAGTACAGGGCAATGGTCCGAGTAAGTACGAGGTAGATGTTTCACCTGAACGACACCTCCAGCTAGGCCCCGCGAGATAAAGCAGTAGTCAATCCTTGCCCAGGAGCGCGCGTGTGCAGTGAAATGTGTACCTTCCCTAGCTGCCGGGTGTGAGTGCCTCCAGCTATCCAATAATCCTGCCTCCGTCAGTATGCCCTGAAGTGTGTTCCTAGCTTTCGTGTTGTATTGTCCACTACCGTCTGATCTATCCGCCCCAGGATGTAATGATAAGTTGAAGTCCCCCCCCCAGACTATGTGCGTGGCGTCGGTCTCCAATACATGACCCCACAGCGTCAAGAAAAAACCCGGGTGTGTCAATATTAGGTGCATAACAATTTACAAGCATGATCACATCAGTGCCCAGCCTGCCCCAAAGGATCACATATCTCCCTTCATTATCCATCCTCACTCCCAACTTTTGGAATGGCAGCACTTTATTGATCAAAATAACCGTCCCCCTAGAGTAAGTGGAATAGGAGGAAAACTCTCTCACATTTGCCCATCTGCTTGCAAACTTAGGAACACTACGTGGCATAGGTGGGTTTCCTGAAGCATCGCTATCTGCACATGATGCCTATCTAAATATGCAATTGCATTTCTGCATTTCCGGGGGTCATTAAGGCCTCGAACATTCCAGGACATTATGGAGACATTAGTCAAAGCGTTATCACCCATGCTTATCACCATATTCCTGAAATAAGCCCATGGCCAACGCTCCAGCCCTCAGTCGGAACGTACCAAGTACCAATCTCTCTGCTGTCCAGAACAGTCGCTTCACCCGACCAGCCATGCTTACACACACCCTAACTCCAGTCCCGGCATACATGCCATGATCGTCTCCCGCAAGAACACCTCCATTTTCAACAACGCCCATCCCAACAGTCAAACACCCCCCCTCCCTCCACGCACAGCAACCCAACCCCCGCACAACAAGTCCTCCCCCCACCCACTGAAGCAACCCAAACTTGCCAGTACCATGACCCCTCCCCCCGCCCCAGACCCCATACTCAAGAACCGTAGAAAAACCATGTGGGGTATCCCCTCCTGGGGGCATCAGAGGTACGCACCAATACACCCCAACACTCCCCTCCCGCCCCGCATATACCATACGGGGTTAGACAGAGAAGGAGGGGTGGTGCCTGGCATACATTACCCCTGCAGGCTTAAGCCCGTACACCAAACCAGTGTCTCTCATCGCCGCCCCCCCATCCGGAGAAGCTACCAATTAGTTCAAGTGAACCGTCCATGTAACAGCTGCTGCCCACACCGTCTCCTGCACTGCCACCAGCCTGCTCAATCCAAGAACAATCCCAGCAACGGGGCAAAGTGTTCGAATCCATACGCCCCTCCACAGCAAGTCTACAAAGCGATGAAGCAGCCATCCATGTCTCTACAGGCAGGGCAGGGCTGCCACGGCGGGAGCAGGCCACAGAATCCGAATCCAGCATCAGTACAATAACAGGGAGTCAGCAAGCAAATGTTCAAAAGGGCACATTCAGGACGCATCATGCTCGGCAGGGTCCCCGCCTGCCTCGCCATCCTCCTCGTTTCGCCTGTCCCTCCTAGCAGTGCGGAGTTTCTTAACATAGTCCTCAGCGTGCTGCGGGTTTGTAAAAAAATGTTGTTTGCCCTGATGGGTCACCCTGAGTCGCGCCGAGTACAGAAGTGCGTAATCCACCTGCATGTCCCTCAGCTTCCTTTTCACATCCAAGAATTTCCTCCGCTGGTCCTGCACCATGGGCGTGAAATCCGGGTATAAGGAGAACTGTACTCCATCCCAAGCCAGGTTCCGATTCGTCCGTGCTGCACGTAGCGCCGCGTCACGGTCGCGGTAGTTAAGCAACCGGGCGATGATAGGCCGCGGCTGCGCCCCCGGCTTGGGAACCGGACCCAGAGAGCGGTGTGCCCTTTCGACTATAAATTGACTAGAGAAGGCCTCCTTACCCACTGCAGTGATTAGTATTCGCTCTACATAGTCCTCCATACGTCCAGTGTTGGTGGACTCCGGAACGCCCGTGACGCAAATGTTATTGCGCCTGCTCCTCGCCTCCAACTCCTCATTATTCGCCGCTATTACTCTCAGGATATTGTCCATTCTGGTTAGGCGCGCTTCGTGGGTTGTGGACGTGTCCTCTGAGGTAGAGATGCGTCGCTCCGCTTCCGTCAAGCGTTCCTCGTGGACCTCCAGTTTCTGCGCGACACCATCCATCCTGGAGGACAAACGATCAACCTTATCCACTATCGTGGCGAAGCCCTGCCGCATCTCCTCCATCAGCACTCGCAACTCTGGAGCCATGGGTGTAGAGGGGGGCTCAGTGCCCGATGGTCCTGGGGCACCGCCGGCTCCCGTCGTGCTACGCAACGGTTTTTTTGTGGCCGCAGGTTCAAAAGAGAGCTTGGGCTGTTTATTATCGTTCTTGCCCATCGTGCTCCGCCTGTGAGCACCCGATGTGTCCGGCGAGTGGCAAGTGGTTCTGCGCTCTCTGCTCCCAAACAATTCTACTCGCCTCAGCAGCCCCCCACACAGCGGTCACACCCGAGGCGGCGTCGTCCACGCGAAAAACAGGCCAGCAGCGTCCAAGTGACCCTCCCGCCCCTCCGCGTTCCGGCTCCAGTGACTGAGGCCAGCCGGTAACGTCCGCGGTGGGAGGCGGGCAGCGGTGCGCTGGAGTAGAGCTAGGTAGGTCTGGGCCCGAGGAGCACCGGGGGGTGGCGGGCGGCGGGGTGAGGGGAGGCCCAACGCGCCACCAGCGGGCAGCGATACCTGCAGCACGGACACTGCCGATGTCCTCCGGCGGCCTCTTGTCGCTCCTCAGCCCTCTGCACCCAGATGCAGCAGGCTCACGGAAGGATTCTGGGGCAGCGGCGGCGATGCGAGGATCAAGGCCGGGGAGAAGTCCAACCCCTCGCTAGGCCCAGGCGGATGCCACCGGTCTCGTCCGTATCTCCAGCAGATCACCGGATCAACGTACAGTACCCCCACACGCTGTAGCGGCCTTAGAGGGTGAGAGACTCACCTCTGCCGCCACCCGTTGAGCCTCCATCAGGCCACTCGCACAGCAGGCCGACCTCCGCAACTCTGAGGCCTAGCCACCTCGTGACGAGCCTCGGCCTCGCGTGGTCCGGCGGCCAGGTCGCCGCAGCAGCCCTCCGCAGCAGCGCTCCCCGGGCAAAGCTCTCAGATGGGCAAGTCAGGCATCGGACTCCGGATCGTCCCCAAAATGGGACAGGTGCTGCAGAGCAGGGAGGTCCACTAACGCTGTGAGTTTCAGGCGTCCACCCTCAGGCTGAAAGGATACATTAAGGATGTTTCTGGCCAGGCAGCCAGAGCCTCACTGAAGTGCGGCCATTAGCTCGTGCGCCCTCTAGCGCCCCATGTTCCCAAAAAGATTTCTTGATTTCATGATATTTTTTCTCCTACAAAAGCAAGGGGAAACAAACAGGAGAAAGGGCCATTTAGAATATGCGTTGTGACTACTTAATGGTATTGCGAATATACATTTGTTTTATACAGATTAGAGGTCCTATATTTGTGTTTTCTCTTTTGACTTCATGAGGTAATGAAACACCTCAGTAATATCCAGTAAATTTCTTGATAGAACCTGTTTTTTGTGACACAGTAGAAGAATAGATATGTGGTAATGTCCTAAAAAACTAAACATTAATACTCGGTCAATTGCTGTATCTATGTCATGTGCTGTCTTTTCCTTGTAGTGCAATGTAAAATGTAATGTAAAAAATTCTTATAAAGCGCTGCTTACACCGGACGGTTTCTTGGCGCTGTCCACTTATTCGGTAAGAGGCATGAGGGGGAGGTGAAAGGTGCTTATGTGTAGATGCTACGGAAGAGGTGAGTTTTGAGGAGAGACCTAAAGTGAGGGTAGGAAGGAGAGAGTCTAAGTTCCAGCGGGAGAGAGTTCCAGAATGAGGGGGCCAGGAAAGAGAATCTGAGACCTCCGTGTTTTTGCGCCTGAACCTAGGCATCTGGAGGAGCGCAGGGTGAGATGATCGGAGGTGTCTGGAGGGAGCGTAGGGGTGCAAATGAGAGGAGATGAAGGAGAGACCGATGCCGGCCAGAGATTTGTGGGTCAAACAGCCTAGTTTGAACTTACATCGCTCCGATACAGGGAGCCAGTGAAGGGCTTTGAGCAGAGGGCGGACGTGGTGATGTTTAGGTTGATGGTAGATCAGGCGAGCTGCCTGATTCTGTATCAGCTGTAGTCTTTTAATTTGATATTGTGGGATGCCTGCATACAAGGCGTTGGCATAGTCAATCCGGGAGATGACTAATACCAACAGTGCCAAAGTGAGGGCTTTGGTGGTCAAGAAATGGGCTATTTTCCGTATCTTCCTAAGCTGGAAAAAACAGGAGGACACAGTGGCACTGACCTGGTGCTTCATTGAGAGATCATGGGAGATGTAAACCCCCAAGCTTTTCACCTTGTCAGCAGGGCAAGGAGAGGGGCAGAGGGAAAGGGGCCAAAAGGTGGAGTTCCAGGGGTTGGATGGGCCTCCGACAAGAACAAGCTCCGTCTTGTCGGGGTTAAGTTTGAGATGGTGAGCGCCCATCCAATTACTTATATGGCAAAGGATGGACTGAAAGTCTTGGGCCGCTTCGTCCGAGGAGTCGAGATTGAAGACAAGCTGAATGTCATCTGCATAATTAAATGCAGTGACATTCCTTCCCCGGAGGGAGCGGATCAGGGGAGTGAGATACAAGTTAAAAAGGAGTGGTGACAAGGACGAACCCTGTGGGACGCCGCAGGTGAGCTTCATCCTGTCAGCTGAAAACTGGGAGAGTCATACAGATTGGTGGCGGTTCGTCAGGAAGGAGCGGACCCAGTTAAGGGCCGTCCCACTGATGCCCGCCTCTTTGGCACGGTCGACCAAGATGGTGTGGTCGACCGTGTCAAAGGCCGCAGACAGATCCAGGAGAATCAAGGCTTGACTAATATTGGAATTGGCACCCTTACGGAGTTCCTCCATGACAGAGAGGAATGGGCAGGTCTAAACCCGGCTTGCTGGGAGTCTAGGAAGTTGGAATCTTCAATAAAAGAACTGAGGACGCTGGTCACATGTGTCTCAAGTACCTTACTCAGGTAAGGGAGAAGGGAGATGGGACGGAAGTTACCCATAACCGCGGGGTCAGCGTTAGGTTTTTTTTAGTATGGGAACCACCACAGCATTCTTAAACTGGCTGCGGACCTCACCGAGCAGGAGAGAATTGTTCAGGAGGGCCAGCGGAGGGGCAGGGCAGGCCGAAAAGGCAGCACGGAAAATCGCAGGAGGGCAGCAATCCGTGGGGGAGCCAGATGAAACTTTATTAAGCAGAGAGAGAAAGTCTCCTTCTAGTATGGGGGGAAGCTGGGTCAAGGAATGGGGATTAAAAGAGGGAATAGCCTCTGTGAGGGACATCGCCGGGGATCCTGAGGAGATACTGTTTTTTATTTTACTGGTTTTATCTATAAAGAAATGGTTAAGGGAATCACATAGTGCCTGAGATGGGAGGGGTTTAATGGTCACCCTATCCGGGTGTGAGAGCTCCTCCACAATGGCAAAGATTTCTTTAGATTTTTGTGCGGAGTTAAGAATTTTTGTAGAGAAATAGGCAGTTTTGGCGGCTGAAATTGCCTGTTTGTATTCTCCAGATAGTTTTAGAAAGTGTAATTATTCTGAGGGGTCATAGTTTCTGCGCCAGCGACGTTCGGCTTGGCGGAGTCCCAGTTTTAAAGATTTAAGGGTATCTGAGAACCATCGGTGTGCGTCATGGGGACGCTTAGTTCTAATTAACTTAAGGGGGGCGACCTTGTCGCTAGCAAACTCTAGCCATTTGACAAGTGCGGCTTCCTGGGAGTCTATGGGGCCGGGGCTGGGCGGAACCGAAGATGTTAAAGAGATAAGAAATAGATCGAGGTCTGCTTTGTTCCAGTTACGAGCCAGGAGGCTAGGGCCTCGGCTGCGGGGGGGCGGCGGAGGGACCAGGAGAAGAAAAGAGATTAAGAAGTGGTCCGGTGGCAAGGTGAAATCGTGAGCGACTTGATTTCAAGATTGTAGGTCCACACCTTGTCTAGGATGTGGCCCTTGGAATGAGTGGCTGTGTGGACGTGTTGAAGGCCATTGAGCCCACTTAATAGGTCGGTGAAAGCCAAGGAGTGGGAGCTTTCGTGTACGTCTGACGGCCAGTAATTGAAGTCTCACAGGACCAGGAGTTTGGAGCTATTGATTGTGAGCTGAGAGAGTAGGTCGCCAAAGAGAGAGGGGAAGTTGGGCATGGGTTGAAGGGGGCGGTATGCCAGGACACAGGTAAGAGGGGACACCGAGGATTCGAATCTGATTGCCAGGCAGTCGAAATGGGGAATGGTGAATAGAGATAGGGAGGTGAACCTGAGGGAGAGTTTGATAATGGCGGCTACGCCACCTCCAGGTTTCCCAGCTGGCCGGTTGGCTTGGAGAATGTAATACCCCGGTGGAATGACTGCCAAGATGTCAGGGGAGGAATCCTCATTCAACCAGGTCTCCGTTAAGAGTAGAATGTCAGGTCGGTCTGAGTCCAGGAGGTGGCATATGTCAAGTTGGTGGCTGACTAACGACCGGGTGTTAAGGTATATGATTACTAATTCCATATTAGCAGGTGCTTGAGCGGGCAGGGGTTTAGAAAGAGGGGAGGTGACTATGTGCTCGGGGGTGAAAGAGGACGCGAGGGTCCTGAACTCTGGAAAAGTACGGCGGGCTTGGAAAATGCCTAGTTGTTGTAGTTTTAAGTAGCTGGTGGATTCCAGCGGCCAGAGTGAGTGTAGAGCAATCAAGTCCCTAGGGGCAAAAGATGTAAATTGGGCAGAGTGACGGGCCCCAGGCCTTAGGCGCGCAATCGTCGCGTCCGCTGCGCTCGTCCGCTGCGCTTCCGGTAGGGGCACATCCTATATACAAGTGGGTGAGAGGGTTGTAAAGGGGCGTGGCCAACGCAGGTGGGCGTGTCCAGCTAAACGCGGAAATGGCGGCAATAGTAATCAGAACCACCTCGCCCGCTGCAGCGCTAAATCCACTGTGCAGGGGTGTCTAAGAGCCAAGAGTATTCGCTGTGCTTGGAGCAGGCAAGTGTGCAGTTTTAAAAACACAGAATCATACAATTTTTAAAATGACAATAGATCGTAGCTCCCGGCTGTGCCTCAGGAGAAGTGAGTGAATCAGAGCGGCGCTTGTGCTCAGCGCTTTAAGTAGGCTTGGCGAAAGGGGCGTGGCCAACGCAGGTGGGCGTGTCCAGCTAAACGCGGAAATGGCGGCAATAGTAATCAGAACCACCTCGCCCGCTGTAGCGCTAAATCCGCTGTGCAGGGGTGTCTAAGAGCCAAGAGAATTCGCTGTGCCAAGAGCAGGCAAGTGTGCAGTTTTAAAAACACAGAATCATACAATTTTTTAAAATGACAATAGATCGTAGCTTCCGGCTGTGCCTCAGGAGAAGTGAGTGAATCAGAGCGGCGCTTGTGCTCAGCGCTTTAAGTAGGCTTGGCGAAAGGGGCGTGGCCAACGCAGGTGGGCGTGTCCAGCTAAACGCGGAAATGGCGGCAATCGTAATCAAAACCACCTCGCCCGCTGCCGCGCTAAATCTGCTGTGCAGGGGTGTCTAAGAGCCAAGAGAATTCGCTGTGCCAAGAGCAGGCAAGTGTGCAGTTTTAAAAACACAGAATCATACAATTTTTAAAATGACAATAGATCGTAGCTCCCGGCTGTGCCTCAGGAGAAGTGAGTGAATCTTTAGTGCAACACTTGGAAATGCTGATAGGCTCTCATACCAGACCATTAAACGAGAGGGGAATTAGAAGCTACATAAGAGTATCATTACTTATAAGGTTGTTACACTAAAAGATACCTGTACTATATCTCACTTCTTTTATAGGGAACTCTTCATCTGACAGGCATAGAAAGTCCTATTCTCGAAGGCACCTGCGAGGGACACTGACTTTCTCTCTCTTCCTATCGCCTCTTCCCCATTGTACTCGAAAAAACTTTGACTGTTTTTGGGTTTCCCTGTGCAGTGTTGGAGTAGGGAAGTTAGCTGCTTGTCGACCTGTCGCTCTAGAGGAAATACAAGGTGAGATTTGGCAAAACGCCAAGCCCACGCATGCTTTCTGCCTGGGCGACATGAAGGCAAAGGATATTACTTTGGCAGATTTAGCAGGCATGATAAGAAACCTGCAAATGGAAATACAGACACTATCAGAAAGAGTGGGTGCATTACAGACTCTGACTGCTACTAAAAGAGCTCCAGCTACTTCTGGAGCAGGGGCTGGAGCAGGAGCACCTGTAATACATGTTACTACACCTCCTTCCATTCCTTTAGCTCCTCCTGGGTGGTTCACTGGGGATTATACAAAGTTTGCAACTTTCATAAACCAATGGCAGTTGCACTTTAAGTGCAGTAGCATGTCCAACTGAACTGTCCAAGGTAGCAATAGCGATTGGGTGAATATTATTAGGGTTGACTGTGGCGCTCACTATTCTTGGATGGTATAATAGGCCCTGACTTCAGAAACAGTGCTTCAAGGGAAGGAGGAATCACCCTGCCTCCTTAAATATAGACCTGGATGATCATCAAAACAGTATATACAATATCCTGAGCACACATCAAATTATATAACGATTCATGTAAAAAGTTCAATGCACATGAGTTTCTTCCGTGTTCTTTATTTTCTTAACTTCTTTTGCCCAGTCAACACATTTTTCGTCTTATGGTGAGTTCCCAGCGACGTCTTCAGGGCTATAAAATACAATAAACAATTGGTTGTAGTGTGCAAACTACATACCACACCGCAGTGCACCAGTACAACAGGTGCCGTATGTTATAATTGTTATCATTGATGCATAAATAATCAAGTACAGTGTAAATTGAGTGTGACCCAAACATCTTCATTTGGACTATTCTGTATAGCCTTATACAGTAGTTCACTCTTACCCTACCATGCTATGAATATGCCCATGTGTGGAGTTACATTTATGTGATTAATAACGGGTGACCTTTTACAATTCTGGGAGTGTAAGTCTACTGACTACATCAGGGAAAAGGGTGAAGGGAAACAATACATGAAGGTATGGTTACAATCATGAGAGCTTACACAGTTATATTGACACGGATGAGTCAATTTGGTAAAATATTCATAAGGACCTTGTAGGGGTACTTTGAAGTTGATTTACAATTAAAGATTGTCACTGATGTGAAAATATTGGCACACAGACTGACGTATATTTGGGACTACTGGAAGTGAACAATGGGACGGAATTAGAACCGGTCAACAGGTAGGAGTGATCCAGATGGGCCATATGACCATCACTTAGTCCAATTTCTATTATGATTAATATATATACTGACTTGGCCAATTCTCATTTAGATGAATATTTACCATCATTGAGAATAGGAAGACAGGTATGTGCCTTTCGTACTGGTTTGCGACTTAGTACACATTGTGTTACATATATGGATTGGTGATTAAACTTATTGGTTGGGTAAAATCAATAAACTTCGATGCATGCATCAGGTTTGCACCACGACCCTTGTTTTATAATTGGTGTAGCATGTGAGAATAAGAGTGAAATACTGTATAAGGCTACACAGAATAGTCCTAAAGAAGATGTTTGGGTTCTACTCACTTGGAAAGGGGCGACCATTCGGTCCCCCCGAACGTATGGCGGAGTGCCACGATCCCCCCGGGAAGCCATCTTGGGCGGGAGGCGAGTCTCGGCTGGTATGCCCAAAGCGGCGTAGCCGGGGCGCGCTTTTTCCCGCCCTGGAGTGGGCTGGCCTAGACACTGACGCGGCCGGCCACGCCCTTTGGGGCAGGCAGGGGCGGGTTTACGCCCGCCCTGAAGACGGATAAAAGGAGCAACAAGCCAAGAAAGCATCCTCTTGTTCCTGTGCTCTGAAGCTGCACCTCCTCGCTACACGTGAGCTCGAGACGGAACGAAGAGCCAATTTTGAGCGTGGTAATCTTTCTTTTTTATCTTACAGATACGCTGTCTGAGAATGCCTAAGAAAGTCGGAAAGCGAGTTACTACCGATCAGATGCTCCGTATGCTCATGAAAGAAGTAACTGATCTGAAGAAGCAGATGGCGGCTAAAGACGGGGAAGGGGGACCGAAACGACCTTTGGCGGGAGCAGCTCCCGGGGGAAAAGGCAAGAGGCCCAGAAGGGGGGCATCTGGGGGGGACATCCCGGTTCCCGATACCCCGCTCGAGGAGCCAACTTCGGTGCCGAAGGAGGGGAATCCGATTCCCGTGGTGGTCACTCCCGTGTCCGGTGAGGACATGCCGCCTGAGTTAGCAGCACAATTGGCAGCGTGGTTGGGGAAAGATTGCGAGGGCGCCACGGCTGACGACGCACGGGTGTTGATGAAGCAACTGCGGGAAACTAGGGAGGCGGCGAAGGCACCATCGCCAGTTACCCCGCCGTCTCCGGTGGTGGATAAAGCAACAGGAGCAGGTCCAGCGGCGAATGCAGCTTCTGGTTCAGGTAAGCGGCCATTGTCGATTGCGAGGGAAGAGTCTGCACCTTCACGAAGGGAAAAGTTGGGTCAGCATGTCCCTCTGGCAATTAAGGAAAAGATGTGGGCGGATGAGTATGTGAACATATTTTCGTTGCTTACCGATCATTATGAGATGGAGCATGTTAAGAGCCAAAAGGAGCTCATGCATCCGAGTGTTTGGCGCGCAAAGATGGCCGCCTTTAAGGTTGACGAAAACATTGGCACTTGGGGCAGGGCATGGGGAATCTTTACCTCCATCATGGGCGAACGTAGGCCTGAGTTGCTGACCGAATTGCCTATTTATCAGTCATGGATCATGGAATATTATGGATCATATGGGGGCAATCAGTGGTTCTGTTACGATAATATTTTTAGAAAAGCAAAAGAACATGACAAAAACTTGACTTGGGATTGTTACGACTCTGTTTCATGGTCAAAAATGGAGAGTACTGGTATGTTGAAGTTACCATTGGTAGGGAGTAGCGGGGGTGAATCCTCCCGCCAGTATGCTGGGACATCTTTTCGATCAAGTACAGGTAATGACTACCACTCGAAGCCAAACGGCAACACAGGTAAAAGGGGGATTTGTTGGAACTTTAACAGGGGTAAATGTACGAGGCCCCAGGGCTCATGCAAGTTTAGACATGAATGTGGAGGGTGTGGGCAGCCATCCCATCCTGAGTCCATGTGCAGAGCCAAAACGGGTGATAACGGCGGTAGGGGAGGCGCCAAACAGGTCTGAAATAGTCCGAGGGGCGCCTTTACCTACTCCGATTGATACCATGGCAATGATTCCTTGGCTCAGCGAATACCCGGATCATGTTTCCGCTGGGGTGTTGCGGAACGGGTTTTCATATGGTTTCCGCATCTCAGTGGGGGATTTTCAGGGTGTAGCAAAATGCAAAAACCAACTGTCGGTCTTGCAACATACGACCGTGGTACAGGAGAAGATTGGGAAGGAGGTTACTCGAGGTCGAGTCGCCGGTCCATTTGATGAGCCACCATGTGCTAACTTTGTTTGTTCCCCTTTGGGGGTGGTCCCTAAGAAGGACCCGGGTGAGTTCCGACTGATACATAATCTATCAGCCCCACGTGGTCTTTCCGTGAATGATGCGATAGACCCGGAAGTGTGTTCGGTGCGGTACGCATCTTTCGATGAGGCCGTCGCCATGTTGAATCGCCTAGGGCCCGGTGCGCTGATGGCAAAATCAGATATTGAGTCAGCGTTCCGGTTGCTCCCGGTACACCCAGACGATCAGCGTCTCCTTGGTTTCATGTTTCAGGGTCACTATTACATGGATAGATGTATGCCGATGGGATGTTCTATATCTTGTGCCTATTTTGAAAAGTTCAGTTGTTTTCTGCAATGGGTCTTCACAAAGAGGACGGGTTTTCAACATGTTATGCATTATCTCGATGATTTTTTGTTTCTGGGGGCGGCCGGGGATCCAGAATGTGGACAGGCTTTGAATGAATTTTGTGTCTTAATGAAGCATTTTGGTGTGCCACTGGCGCCAGGTAAGACTGTGGGTCCCTCGACGTGCCTCAAGTTCCTGGGGATCGAGCTCGATTCAGAGGAAGGTTGTTTTCGATTACCAAGAGAAAAGGTGTTAAGATTCAGGGCTTCCCTGGAAACGTGTATTAGTGAGTCTAAAGTCAGATTGCATCAATTACAACAAGTGGTGGGCCAGCTGAATTTTGCCCTGAGAGTAATGCTGATGGCCCGCCCCTTTTCCCGCTCGATCGCTCAAGCCATGGTCGGGCTGAAGGAGGGTCATCATCGCACGAGGCTATCGGCAGAGGTTCGCCAGGACATGCGCATTTGGTTGGCATTTCTGGCGGAGTTCAATGGTCGAATTGTCTGGAATAAACCGCCGGTGTCCTCCGAAGAGCTGGGGCTGTGGACAGATTCGGCTGGGAGCATTGGTTTTGGTGCCATATTCGGCACACAATGGTCGGCTCAAAAATGGCCGTTATGGTGGCATGAGTGTGGGCTGACAAGTAACATTGCCTTTCTTGAACTTTTTCCCATTCTGGTGGCCCTGAAAACTTGGCCTGAGGGATTCAGAGATCACTCTGTGGTGTTTTGGTCTGATAACATGACCGTGGTTGAGTGTATCAATAGCCAGGCAGCACGATGCAAATGGATTCTGAGATTGCTCAAGGAAATTGTGTTATTGTGTATGCAATTGAACGTGCTATTTAGGGCAAGACATGTACCGGGGGTAATGAATCAAGCGGCTGATGCGCTTTCTCGTTTTCGTATGCAGGCCTTCTGGGGTTTTCTGCCCACAGCGGACCCGGTGGCGGCACCCTTTCCCGAAGCTCTCTGGTCTCTCGGTGCCCCGAACTACAGAACCTCGTGGGAGAGAGTTTAGCACCGAGGACAAGGAAGGCATATGAAGGGGCGTTCCAATCCTATTGGGCCTTTTTGGGGACTGCTAGGGGAGGGCTTTGGGGCCAGGAAGAGCTAGTAATAAAATTTCTGCTCTCTTTACATCAGGCAGGCAAATCAGTGGCTACGGCCCAGAGGCATCGGGCCGCCATTTCCTTTATGGCAAGGGCTCATGGGATCCAGGACCCGACTGGGTCTTTTGTTGCACAAAAAGCGCTACGTGGGTGGCAACGCCTTGAGGGTCGCAGAGTAGATGAAAGGCGCCCGATAGGTCTGGATAGGTTGGCTTTGTTGTTATCTGTACTTCCTGCGACGTGTTCATCCCAGTACGAATTAGTGTTATTCCGAGCCGCTTTTATGCTAGCATTCCATGGGGCTATGCGGGTAAGCAAACTAGTGGCAAAGAACAAGCAGGATACCACGGGGGGGACTGTGCCGAGAGCACGTTCAGGTCAAGGGGGAGACAATGACTGTCTCGTTTGTCAGGTCCAAGACCGATCAGGGTGCGATTGGGGAGGAATATTCATACAAAGGATTCCCGGGTCTTCCATGTGCCCTGTGATGCGCGTAGAGGAATATTTAACGCAAAGGGTGGCATCATGGGGGGGGACCTTGTTGAGACACGCTGACGCCACCCCACTGACGAGGTTTCAGTTTCAGCGGGTGCCTGCGATGTCGATTTCGGCCGCGGGCTTGAACCCCGGCGAGTTTGGGACCCATTCCTTTCGGATAGGGGCTGCTACGGAGGCTACAGCCAGGGGTCTGAATGTTGAACAAGTAAAACGTGTGGGACGTTGGTCCTCAAACTGTTATAAGAGGTATGTGCGGTTGCACATGTTGTGAAGCTGTAATGATGTACTCACGCTTCTTGTTTTTGTTTGGTTTTCAGTTGCGCAAGCCTACGAGGCGGGGCGGACTGTGCAGTCGACCCGACACCGGGGGGCCAGCGGTCAGACATCACCGGCTGTGAAAAAGGAGGTGTGGGTCGTGGGCCACTCATACGTGAGGCGTGCCGGGGACGTATTCAAAGCAGGTGACATGATTCACGTGGCTGGGGAATACGGGTACAGTGTGTCCTTCTACGGAAAGGGCGGGCTCTGTATTGACCAGTTTCGATCATTTTTTGAGGGTCTGTTAGGGCGGACGAGGTCACCGCCGTCTGTAGTCATAGTACATCTTGGGGGCAATGATTTGGTGACCACTGGTAGACGACTTCTTCTTGAGGCAATGCTTTCCACTGTAAGTTGGTTGGCAAGAAGAGTTCCAGGGTGCACAATTGCATGGTCCCATATGATCCCACGAAAAGTGTGGCGGGGGGCTATTTCGGTTCCTGCTCTGAACCATTCAGTAAGAAAAATTAATAATAAAGTGAGTAGATTGTTCCGTTCAAGTACACTGCATGCTATTTCGCATGGTTGTATTAAAGGGGACAGTATGTATTTGGGGGATGGAGTTCATTTATCCCGGATGGGGAACGAATTACTCATAGGAGACCTGATAGCTTGGCTAAAGACTTTATGACATGACCTTTAGGCAGGAGTGTTGTGGGGGGGTCCGGATAGCCGGTCAACTATCCGGCCTGTGGCGGTAAGGTCATGATCGGTGAGCAGTAATTGGAAGATCCCTATGGGTGGGCGTCACCCATTACGGATGGGAGCGCTCGAGGGAGGTGGCCATTGGCCCCTCAACGGGGAGGCGGACCCTTCTAAGGATGGGCCGCCGAAAGGAAAGGAAAGGCGGTCAAGGCCCCTTCCTGGGTAGGAGGGGCTACAGCCCCCTCCTGGGGAATTTCCCGGGGCCTGGACATCTGCGACGGCAGATGTGGTAAGTTGTGTGGGGTTTGGGAGGGGGTCTACGCTACCTTCTAGATACCTCACACGAGTCCTCGGACGACCTTTAAATGGCGTCGAGTTTATTGGGGCCCCCGTCAAGTCAAGGGAAATTGGTAAATGCACTTGAGGTACACCTCTGTGCGGTCGCCCCTCACAAGTGGGGGGGATATGTCTGGTTTAGGGATCTTGACACCGGTTACGACCTTGCCGTTGGCCCTTAAACGTTAGGATGTACAATTTCAAGTTAAATGTTTTGTAGGATGTTAGTTCGGCTAGGAGAACCTTTGTATTAGAGAATATGTTAAGGTTAGCCAAACTTCGCAATGTGGAAATGAAATTGTACACTAATATGAAACTGTTATTTTAATGTTTTATTTTGTTTCATATTTTAATAAATACGGCCGGGAGGGTCACTCCCTCCCGTCTTCCAAAAGTTCAGAACCGTTTCCGGTATCCCATTCTTGGGGGATTGTGTTGAGAGGGGGTGGCGGGTATCTCAGCCATATGGAAAGGGGCGACCATTCGGTCCCCCCGAACGTATGGCGGAGTGCCACGATCCCCCCGGGAAGCCATCTTGGGCGGGAGGCGAGTCTCGGCTGGTATGCCCGAAGCGGCGTAGCCGGGGCGCGCTTTTTCCCGCCCTGGAGTGGGCTGGCCTAGACACTGACGCAGCCGGCCACGCCCTTTGGGGCAGGCAGGGGCGGGTTTACGCCCGCCCTGAAGACGGATAAAAGGAGCAACAAGCCAAGAAAGCATCCTCTTGTTCCTGTGCTCTGAAGCTGCACCTCCTCGCTACACGTGAGCTCGAGACGGAACGAAGAGCCAATTTTGACCCACCCACCAGCCCCTGAGGACAGCAAGTGGTTTTGAATAAAGTTTGATGTGGTAACACTATTTTTTGCAGGTTGTGATGACTATCGTGATAACTTTGAATATGCAATAAAGAATGGTCAAATCGTATTATGTTTTGCAAATAAAGTAATTATGCACTAGTGTTGATCAGTAATCATGCCTTTTTATAAGTTGTAATTATTACTGTCTTTTAGTAACTTAGTGATTTAGTAATTTAGTTAGAATTGTCGTATTTATTTTGGTCGGGCGGTAAGGTCATGATCGGTGAGCAGTAATTGGAAGATCCCTATGGGTGGGCGTCACCCATTACGGATGGGAGCGCTCGAGGGAGGTGGCCATTGGCCCCTCAACGGGGAGGCGGACCCTTCTAAGGATGGGCCGCAGAAAGGAAAGGAAAGGCGGTCAAGGCCCCTTCCTGGGTAGGAGGGGCTACAGCCCCCTCCTGGGGAATTTCCCGGGGCCTGGACATCTGCGACGGCAGATGTGGTAAGTTGTGTGGGGTTTGGGAGGGGGTCTACGCTACCTTCTAGATACCTCACACGAGTCCTCGGACGACCTTTAAATGGCGTCGAGTTTATTGGGGCCCCCGTCAAGTCAAGGGAAATTGGTAAATGCACTTGAGGTACACCTCTGTGCGGTCGCCCCTCACAAGTGGGGGGGATATGTCTGGTTTAGGGATCTTGACACCGGTTACGACCTTGCCGTTGGCCCTTAAACGTTAGGATGTACAATTTCAAGTTAAATGTTTTGTAGGATGTTAGTTCGGCTAGGAGAACCTTTGTATTAGAGAATATGTTAAGGTTAGCCAAACTTCGCAATGTGGAAATGAAATTGTACACTGATATGAAACTGTTATTTTAATGTTTTATTTTGTTTCATATTTTAATAAATACGGCCGGGAGGGTCACTCCCTCCCGTCTTCCAAAAGTTCAGAACCGTTTCCGGTATCCCATTCTTGGGGGATTGTGTTGAGAGGGGGTGGCGGGTATCTCAGCCATATTACACATTACTTGATGATTTATGGATTAATAATAACAAATATAACATACAACACCTGTTGCACGGGTTCACTGTGATGTGGTATGTAGTTTGCATACTACAACCACTTGAATATTGTATATTATAGCCTTGAAGAAGTCGAGGGGAACTCCCATATGGTGAAACACGTATTGGCTGGGAAAAAGAAGCTAAGAAGATAAAGAACACAGTAGAAACTCATATGCATTGAACTTTTTACATTAATATTTATATGATTTGATATGTGCTTAGGGTATTGGATATACAGTCCAAGGTAGAGGTTATTTAACCAATGCAGTTTCTAGATTCTGAATTGCTGAGTTTAAGACAGCGAAATAGGGATCTGATCTCATATATTTCAAAATGTAATAGATTTGTAGCCGAGTCTGCTTGGCCTGAATCAAACCCTAGCTCACTGTTCTAGAGAGGGTTATGTGATGAATTAAAGAATATTTTGGCTCAGATTGTGGACCCACCTGAAACCTGTACTGAGTTAATGGAGTCTTATAATTAAATCTGATCACAGACTTTCTGAGAGACATAGAGACAAGGTCGCACTGAGGCTAGGACATTTGTCTATAGAGAGAGAAGACCAGAACCTGAAAGGACAGTAGTAGACATAGAGCCTATGCAATAGGGAAGCCCAAGAGGACCTTTAAGTGCAGAAGAAAGACCAAGACGAAGGGACATGAAGTCATGTCTATATTATGGACAGAAAGGTAATTTATTATGTGACTGTTCTCTGAAAACCAAAACAAAGAGGGTAGTAGGGAAGCTGAAGATCCGGGAATCTGCTGTGACAAGAGTTTCAGGTTGTACTAGATTAACAGTCTCAAGATTCTTTGCTCAGATAACATCAGTTCAATCTCAACATCTTTGTTTCATTCATGCCTTACTGTTTTGGTGTTCACATCCAGCAGATATCAGTATAATGATTCATTCTGGTGCTGTTGGCAATTTTATGGATATGGATCTAGCCACTCCGCTAGGAATCTCTACAGTACGAAAGGCTAGCATCGAAGAAGTAAAAACCATAAGCACCCAGTTCATCTCACAGTTCTGAAGGGGTTGGGGCAATTCTTACAAACTGATTTACAATTATCATCTAGTCACCATCCCCAGACAGATGGTTAGATGGAAAGGGTGAATCAATGCTCAGAGCAACATTTACGAAGCAAGTTAAAAAATTGAATGTTTACTTATGGTCGGCTGAATTTGTTTACAATAATGGCATGCAAACCTCCATACAAATGCAATTATGTGTTAATTATCTGTTCCATCCCTGTTTCTTGCTTCTTACAACTGTATCTACAACTTGTGTACCCATCCCACTGCTTTAGAAAATCTAGATAGGCTAAGGAAGTGTATAAGAAGCATGCAGATGCACATAGGAGGCATGGGCATGATTACAATGTTGGGGAGTCTGTATGGCTTTCCACTCAGAATATTGCCTTGAAGGGCTGCCATAAATTAAAATCTCAGATTATTGGTCCTTACAAAATCATAGAGAAGATAAAACATGTGGCCATGAAATTGGACTTACTTGCTACATTGAGTATACACCCTGTGTTCCATGTATCTTTGCTCAAACCTGTAACTCTTGATACTTGGATGCTTATTAAACTTGCTTCAGTTGAAGTGGATAATCAGCCTGAATACAAGGTTGAAGCTGTCTAGGAATCTAAGAAAATACAGCGCAAGCTGCATTATCTCATTCATTGGTAGAGCTATGGTCCTAAGGATCATTCTTGGGAATGTGCTGGGCATGTTCACACACCATGCTTGCTCCGACAATTCCACCAGCAGTTTTCAGATAAGTCAAAGCTGGATGGGGCACTGTCGAGGGTGGGGTGTACTGTGCGGCCTGCTGCGCTCCTGTCATGGGGCTAGGCAGGGGTGGGGCTGACTAGCACAAGAAGCAAGAAGTCACAGCAGGAAGCTGCTTGGAGTTCTAATATTCTCACGCTTGCAAACCTCCTGCTATCGGATTTTCATTTACCTCTTCCAGGTCCGCACAAGCTGCAGTGGCATCTTAGCATTTCCCTTGTCAGACTACTGGAGCATTGGCTCCTTTTGTTCTTGTACCTTTGGGCTCCTGGCAGCCTACAGGCCATTTTTCCACATCATTGCCTGGATTTCCTGAGAAAAGAACAGACAACAAATCTCTAAAGTATCAGTGACTATGAAATAACCCTGGCAAAGTACTACTTTACACTCGCGTAGTTTGCGAAATTTGCCCTACTTCGCACCTCGTGAATTGCACGTAGCACAGTGGAAACACGCGTAGCAATCATTTTTTGCTTGTTCGCGGTCCTCAACGTCAAGTTGGTGACTGCGAGTGAGCAAAATGACATCCCGGTGAGACTTTTTCCTCGTTCGGATCAGCAACATCAAGTTGCTGATCGGGAATGTGGAAAATAAACCTCCCTGTGAGATTCTCAACGTGGGGAGGTCAGGTTTCTCATTGCGAGTGGTTGCGAGTGGTCGCGTATGCTCGCGACTGCTCGCAATGAGAAACTACCAGTCCGCGTTGAGAAAGCTGCCGATTGAGTAGAAATCTACTCAAGCGCAGAAAACGACCGCTAGCACTGTGCATGATGCGATTTGTACTGATTGCACAGTCCGGACAACCACCCGGCACTGTTCAATCAGTGCGAACAGCATTTTGCACAGTGCACTATGCAGTTCGCATAACTACGTGTAGCTCGCGTAGTGCGAAGTGCATTTCACATAGCTACACGTAGTGCTACTATGCGAACCATGCCCAGGGTTACAGTATGAAACCAATTGTCACATGCTTTGCACTGCTGTGCTTAAATATGTAACTATACTTTTGTGAAACCACTTTTGTGTTTAAGGAAGTACGACATTTTCTCACAAAGATTTCTTGATTTCCTGATATTTTCTCCTGGAAAAGTAAAGGAAATAAAGGACAAAGGGCCTTTTGGAATATGCGTTATGACTACTTACCGGTACTAAGAATATACATTTGCTTAATACAGATTAGAGGTCCTATATTTTAATTTTCTCTTTTGCCTTTTTTTGAATGATAATGTCTCTTGCTCTTTCTGTCATTATGTCTAAAAATACTGTAATAGTATAAATGATTACAATTTTAAAATGTATGTTTGTTATTCACATACGACATTATGCATCACTTTTCCTGTTTTATACTTACATGTATAGTCTTGTTCGATGTTACACACTTTGTGAGATTTCTGTTGAGGGTGTTGTGATGTGAAGCAGGTGGTTTCTTTTCTGTAGGTTTAAGAAACGTTAATTACTTTATTTTTAAATGTTTCTTTGTTGATAGGTATTGGGGACTATCTCCCAGATTCATCAAAGTGCCGTTTTGCGAGTCCTTAATAGCCATTTTTAAGGAATCGCTATTAAAGACTCGCAAAACGGGATGCACGTAGAAATTGCAACATTTTTTGCGATATCTACTGATTCCTTATTTGCGATTCGGTAATTGCTAATCGCAAATAAGGTATGGCTTTCCCATTCATTCCTTATTTGCGATTAGCAATTAACGAATCGCAAATAAGGAAGCGATTTCAAGGGGCACACTGTAGCACCCCTGAAATGCAAATGTACACTGGTGTTGCGCACACACATGTCCAAAGGACATTTGTGTGTGTAACATACAACTTAGAAAAATGCACTAAAGTGCATTTTTCTAAGTTTTCGCTATTTACCACGAAGTTACACTTTGCGGTAAATAGCGGGCCCATATTGCGAATTCGCAATTTTAAAAAAGTTCATGAATAGCATTTAAGGAATCTCTAATTGAGATTTCCTAAATGCGATTTTTTGCAATGTAGAGATTTCTATAATTGCAATTTTTGCATTTGGGATGATGAATCCCAAATGCAAAAATAGCGCTCGCAAATCAATCAATCAATCAATCAATCAGGAGTTTGTTAAAGCGCGACTACTCACCCGTAAGGGTCTCAAGGCGCTGGGGGTGGGCAGGTTCCATTCCATCAAGGAGGGGGGTCTGTCGAAGAGCCAGGTTTTGAGGTTTCTTGCGAAGATGGGGATCGATGTTGTCTGTCTGAGGTGGAGCGGAAGGACGTTCCATGCTTTGGCCGCGAGGAAGGAGAAGGAGCGGCCTCCCGATCTTGTCTTTCTGGTGCGTGGGACCACGGCGTAGGAAAGCTGGGCTGATCGTAGGGTCCTTCGGGGTGCGTGGAATTTGAGTCGGCTGTTCAGGTATGCTGGTCCGGTGCCGTGGAGGGCCTTGTGTGCGTGGGTGAGCATCTTAAAGGTGATTCTCGCCTCGACGGGGAGCCAGTGGAGTGTGCGCAGGTGCTGGGAGATGTGGCAGTGTTTTGGCAGGTTGAGGACCAGTCTTGCGGCGGCGTTCTGGATGTTCTGTAGCTTGCGGATGAGATTTTTGTTTATTCCGGCGTAGAGTGTGTTGCCGTAGTCGAGTCTGCTGGTGACCAGGGCGTGAGTGACTGTCTTTTGGTGTTCGAGGGGGATCCATTTGAAGGTCTTACGAAGGAGGCGGAGGGTGTGGAAGCAGGAAGATGAGACAGAGTTGATCTGGCGGTCCATTTTGAGCTCGGAGTCCAGGATGATTCCCAGGTTGCGTGCGCGGTCTGTGGGGGTTGGCGGGTTTCCGAGGGCGGTGGGCCACCAGGTGTCGCTCCAGGCGTCGGGGTTTGGGCCCATGATGAGTACTTCTGTTTTGTTGGTGTTTAGTTGAAGGCAGCTGTTTTTCATCCATTTGGCGACGGCTTCCATGCCTTCTCGAAAGTTGCGTCTGGCGGTGTTGGGCTCGTTGGATAGGGAGAGGATGAGCTGGGTGTCGTCTGCATATGACACGATGTTGAGTCCGTAGGTTCTGACGATGGGGGCAAGTGGAGCCATGTAGACGTTGAAGAGCGTCGGGCTGAGGGAGGAGCCCTGGGGGACTCCGCAGGTGATCGGTGTGGGGTCAGAGAGGAAAGGGGGGAGTCTGACCCGCTGCGTCCTGCCGGAGAGGAAGGAGCAGATCCAGTCGAGGGCCTTGTCCTGGATTCCTGGATCATAGAGTCTGCGTATTAGGGTGCGGTGGGAGACTGTGTCGAACGCCGCTGATAGGTCGAGGAGGATGAGGGCTACTGTTTCTCCTTTGTCCAGTAAGGTGCGGATGTCGTCTGTTGCGGCGAGGAGGGCGGTTTCCGTACTGTGGTTTTTTCTGAAGCCGGATTGGGAGGAGTCGAGGATGTTGTGTTCTTCAATGAATGTGGCGAGTTGGCTGTTGATGGCTTTCTCGATGACTTTCGCTGGGAACATGAGCAGGGAGATGGGTCTGTAGTTTTTGAGGTCGGTGGGGTCCGCTGAGGGTTTCTTTAGGAGGGGGTTGACCTCGGCGTGTTTCCAGTCGTCGGGGAATGAGGCGGTCGCCAGGGAGCGGTTGATGGTTTGGCGGAGCATGGGTACGATGGTGTTGGCGGCTCTGTTGAAGATGTGGTGGGGGCAGGGGTCCGTGGGGGCCCCTGAGTGGATTGACTTCATTGTCTTCAGTGTGTCTTCGGTGGTGAGGGCTGTCCAGTCATCAATCGCTGGTTTCTGGGTGTCGGGGGTGGTTGGTGAGGGTTCAGTGTGTTGGTTGTCTTCGTCGAAGTTGTCGTAGATGCTCTTGATTTTGTGGTGGAAAAAGATGCTGAGTTTGTCGCAGAGGTCTTGTGAGGGAGGGATGTCGGTAGACTCGCTGGTGGGTTGGGCGAACTCCTTGATGATGCTGAAGAGTTCCTTGCTGTTGTGTGCGTGGGTGGAGATTCTGTCTTCAATCGCTTTTTTCCTCTCTGATGAGTTGATGGTGGGCGTTGGTGGTGGCTCTGAAGTTGTCGTGGGCTTCTGTGGATTTGGTGTTTCTCCAGGCCTTTTCAAGGCGGCGGCATGTGCGCCTGTACTCTCGAAGTTCGGTGGTAAACCATCTAGCTTTCTTGGCACGGGTATTGTTTTTCTTGAGGGGGGCTATGGTGTTGGTGCTGTCCGAGATCATCTATGCAGGGTTCGGGCTGCGGTGTTGGGGTCGTCCTTTTCCGCGATGGTTGGGGTGGAGTTGTTGAGTGAGGAGGTGAGTTGGTCATCTGTGATTTTGGTCCAGTTTCTTTGTGGAAGCAGGTGCTGGTGTCTGTGGATGGTGGGTGTTCTGAAGGTGAAGTGGACGCAACGATGGTCGGTCCATGGGAGTTTGGTGGTGTGGCTGAAGGTGATGGAGTTTCCTGTAGTGAAGAGGGGGTCGAGGGTGTGTCCTGCTGAGTGCGTGGGCTCGGTCACGATCTGGCGGACTCCAATGTTGTGGAGGTTGTCCAGGAGGGATGTGGTGTTGGGGTCCAGTTGATTGTCGAGGTGGAAGTTGAGGTCTCCCAGCAGGGTGTAGTTGGTGGATGCGATGGCCTGCGGGGAGATAATGTCCGTGATGGAGTTGGTGAAGGGTCCGCGGGGTCCAGGGGGTCGGTAGATGAGGGTTCCTCGGAGGGCGGCGGTGGAGCTGGCCAGTATCTTGAAGTGAAGGTGTTCCATCAGTTCTGTGGACTCGTCAGGGAGTGTGCTCAGGCGGAGGCTGGATTTGTGGACGATGGCGATTCCTCCTCCTGGGTGGATGGGGCGGTCCTTCCTGGAGATCTTGTATCCTTGGGGGATAGCGATGGCGATGTCCGGTCCCGAGGTGGTGTTGGTCCAGGTTTCGATGAAGAATGCTACGTCTGGGGTGGTGCTGTCGAGGAGGTCCCAGATTTCTGTTGCGTGTTTGTGGAGGGATCGGACGTTGAGGAGGATGCATTGCAGGGTCTTCGATTCAGTTGTGTTCTTGTGGGTGGGTTGTGCTGGATTCGTGTTCTTGGCGGTGCTGCAGGTGTGCCGGCAGCGGTGACAGCTGAAGGGTCCATGGGTGTTGGCTGGTGATGCTAGCTTGCAGTTGTTGTTGCAGCCTGGGTTGAGTGCGTGGAGTGCTGCTGGGTCGTAGCGTTGGCGGGGCGGAGGTCCAGAGTTCCTGGTGCTGGTTGCGGACGGGTTGCAGACGGGCGCAGACGTGCTTGCCTTTGACGCGCCTTCGGTGCACCAGTGGCCGCCATTGAGTAGGGGTCGGGGAGGGCTGGACAGCTGGGAGGCGGGGAGGGGAGCTGGATTGGGCCGGTCGTGCTGGGGGGGGAGGGGCCACGGGGGCAGCAGCGGCGGGGAAAGGTAAAGGGAGGAAAGAAGGGATAAAGAAAAAAGGGAGAATAAGCAGAAATAAGGCACAAAAGAGCAGAGATGCAGAAAAGAGCAGAAAGGTGAAAGATAGAAAGGGTAAAAAAACGAGTGAAAACGAGTGAAGGAGCAGAGGGAGAGAAAGGGAAAATGGGCAGAAATAAAGCACAAAAGAGCAGAGGTGCAGAAAGGTGAAAGATAGAAAGGGGAAAAAAACGAGTGAAAACGAGTGAAGAAGCAGAGGGAGAGAAAGGGAGAATGGGCAGAAATAAGGCGCAAAAGAGCAGAGGTGCAGAAAGGTGAAAGATAGAAAGGGGAGAAAAACGTATGAAGGAGCAGAAAGAAAGAAAGGAGACAGAGGTCCACTGGACCACCAGGGATGAGGCGCAGGAGACCTGCGGGTGGAGGCGGGCCTCGATCACCAACACTGAAGATTGCAGGGGCAGGGGCACCTCACTTAATGGTGGAGCTGCGAGGGTGGGAGAGCAATTTCACTGACAATGAGTCAGTGGTCTTGCTCGCCTGTCCTCGCAGTGGCCGCCATTAAGTAGGGGTCGGGAAGGGCTGGACAGCTGGGAGGCGGGGAGGGGAGCTGGATTGGGCCGGTCGTGCTGGGGGGGA
Source organism: Lissotriton vulgaris (assembly GCF_964263255.1). Lineage (NCBI taxonomy): Eukaryota > Metazoa > Chordata > Amphibia > Caudata > Salamandridae > Lissotriton > Lissotriton vulgaris. Next base: position 501,656,551 of record NC_141687.1, on the reverse strand, counting down.
GGGGTCGTGGGGGCAGCAGCGGCGGGGAAAGGTAAAGGGAGGAAAGAAGGGATAAAGAAAAAAGGGAAAATAAGCAGAAATAAGGCACAAAAGAGCAGATATGCAGAAAAGAGCAGAAAGGTGAAAGTTAGAAAGGGTAAAAAAACGAGTGAAAACGAGTGAAGGAGCAGAGGGAGAGAAAGGGAAAATGGGCAGAAATAAAGCACAAAAGAGCAGAGGTGCAGAAAGGTGAAAGATAGAAAGGGGAAAAAAACGAGTGAAAACGAGTGAAGAAGCAGAGGGAGAGAAAGGGAGAATGGGCAGAAATAAGGCGCAAAAGAGCAGAGGTGCAGAAAGGTGAAAGATAGAAAGGGGAGAAAAACGAGTGAAGGAGCAGAAAGAAAGAAAGGAGACAGAGGTCCACTGGACCACCAGGGATGAGGCGCAGGGAAACCTGCGGGTGGAGGAGGGCCTCGATCACCAACACTGAAGAGTGCAGGGGCAGGGGCACCTCACTTAATGGTGGAGCTGCGAGGGTGGGAGAGCAATTTCACTGACAATGAGTCAGTGGTCTTGCTCGCCTGTCCTCTCAGTGGCCGCCATTAAGTAGGGGTCGGGAAGGGCTGGACAGCTGGGAGGCGGGGAGGGGAGTTAGGCAAAAGTCATGTGACAACATCAATTTTGAAAAGTTAATTTTGTACTATATTAAGCATTCCATGACGTTTTATGTACCGCCAATCGCTGTGTACAGTGCACCGCACACATTTTGGCAATATGTATAGTAATGCACTACACAATGAGGTAATGTAAAGGACATGACATGGAAGGTAGTCCATCAAATGTAAACCTGTTAGGCCTCATTTGTAGTGGTTGTGATGCACTTAACAGTCACAATTACTGTCTTTCCTACCTCTAAAATTGTGGGTGCCTTACCTCGCATATCGGACATTTGGGATGACCACCGCCAGCGAAAGTTGAACGTGCGGTGTGTGGCTGCCACCACAGTGGAAACAGCCATAGGCTGACATTCGTGACAGGGACAGTCACAGTCCGATCTCTGTGTGTGTCAATGCTGATGACCACGTACGCGGTGTATATGTAAGCTGCTGTTTAAAAAATAGCTCACTTGCCTCCTGACACTGATGCTATAAACACCTCTTCTACTTTAGTTGCTTTTTGCCACCTCTGGGAGCAATCATACTAGGCTAAGCAGGTGAGAGGGCCCTACCTTCTATCCGGAGGAGCTGCGGAAACTTGTAGAATAGGTCATTCTTCTGTATGGCCAGCTCTATGCCTCACCAGAGGATCAGGTAACTATCTCAAATACGGTTTTTCACAATGCTCAACTTCTTGCTTTTAATTCCTATAGGCTACAATGCACTTCGGAATCCAAGAGTGTAACCATATTGTGTTGTTTCTTGAAATGGAGTAATTCCTACATAGGACAATCATGTAGTGGATTATGAGGCACTGTACTTTGTGGAGTGAACATCAGCATTGTAATTTGTGATAATCCCAATATTGTACTTGTGTTACATGCATAGAGATATGTGTGTCAATATTTCGTAGTACCTATCATGATTTCCCACATCACATCATGGTATATGTGGAAAGATATGTATAGGCTTTACACAATGAGCTGCGTCTATATACGGTTGGGAGCATTTGAAGATGATGTTAGCCCTGTGTACAGCCCCACAGATCACTCAGCCCACATCAGCAATGGCACAACTGTTGTCTGGGAGGTATCTATACCTCACAGGCCCCTTCATGCACCAAATAACCTTATGGTCACATATTAGATGGGCAGAAGAATCACTTTTATGTATTGATTTTCTTGAAATATGAGGTTCATGTGGGATCAGTATGTTCAGCCTGCAGAAAGCAAGGCCTAATAATGAGTTGTGGGCAATCTAGGCCATGACCCAGGCTGGAGAAGAGTTACTGTGGAAAGACAACAGATGTACAGAGTAAGCAGTCTATAGACCTGCAGATCCATGGATCTTCCCAGAATATGCGTTCCTTACCACTAGTAGCTCAGATAGCTGTTACATGAGCAATATTTGAAATGGTGGCTGAGATAACTCCTAGGCCTGATACTTCTTTCCATTGGCCCACATTGTATATTATTATTATTATTATTATTAAAGAGTTTTATATCGCGCCTGGTTACCCTTGGGCATCCCCGCGCTCATCCAGAGAGAGACGCCATCACACGAAGCACAGGAATTAAGCAGGAAACAGGTGGGTTTTTAATAGCTTGCGGAAACGTAGGAAACTCGTTTCCGAGCGCAAGTACAGAGGAAGGGAGTTCCACAGGATGGCCACATTGATGCAGAATCTTCTGCCACCAGTTCTTACCTTTCTCACCCTCGTGACCTGTAGCAGATGTTGATGGTCTGGGCGGAGGGAACGGGAGGCCTTATAAGATTGAACCATGTCCCGTAGGATAGGTGGGACTTTCCCCTGCAGGATTTTATGGGCCATACAGAGTGCCTTGAATTTCACCCTCTCCCTGACAGGGAGCCAGTGCAGCGCCTTCAGCGCAGGTCGGGCAGACTGACGCCTGGGAAGGTCCATCAGGAGCCTAGCGGCCGCATTCTGCACTTGCTGCAGCTTGTTTAGGGTGGACTCTGGGGCCCCCAAGAACAATGCGTTACTGGAGTCCAGCCGGGAGATGATAAGCCCCTGGATGAGTAACCTCCTAGAGGCCACTGGGAGGAGAGGTAAGATCTTCCGGGCTGATCGGAGCAGACCGAAACACACGCCTGCGGTCTTTTTCGCGTGTGTCTTGAAAGAAAGGTCCTGCTCCAACCACACCCCCAAGCTCTTGATCTCCTGTTTGGGGGTGGGAGCCACTCCCAGGCAGCTGGGCTATATGTGGGGGGAGTTCACTTACGACACACACACCCCTTAGTCACACAGGTCTGTTGTCACTTTTCCAGAAGTCATGTTTCCACTGTACAGGCCTTTTGCACATCTGACACATGAACAGTGTAGATGGTAGGTTAATTCTGAATAGAGCATTGAAATGTAAATCAACAGCTTTATCACATTAAATCCAATCAAACAACACATACAATGGTATGTTGAATTTCATCCCTGCTACAGTGCCACATATTGCAAAAGGTGTGTCCTGTGATGACAGTAGATACAACACAAATGTATTGTGACATAGTTAGATATCCCAATAAATTGTCCATATGTCCACCCATTCCCCAGAGAGGAAGCTCTCAGGGACACACATGCTAGCCATTTCAATGTGACCTTAGTGTAAGGATGTTTTGTATGCTAGTGTACTGGGCCATCTGCATCAAGTCACTGGGCCTGGCAGTGAAGGTGTCGGTACAGTCCTTCCCAAGTAGTTCATACTTCAGAAAATAAAAATGGTATGTTGTGTTTCATGGTACCTTACATCACATTCCATGTAGGATGGCACTGCCCTACACAATGTTAGTGGGCTAGCTCAGCCAGCGTATGTCAAGACCGGGGTTGAGGTGAGTCAGCAGATGACCACAAAAGTGTGTAATCGGGCTTCAGTAGTGTTTAGCATGTGACATTTGCACATGTATTGTGTTGACTCCATGAATGTTTTTGCTAGGTTTAAGAAAAAAGTGGTTCAACCATTCAGATATCCAGAAACTTCCAATTACAATCTTTATCTACATCTATTGCTTCCATACAGATCAACGCCCATCAAAAGAAAGCCCTTTGGAGAGCTATCGCCCGGAAGGTGCAGACCCCGGAGGTCTTTAACCGATGTAGCATCCACTGCATGAAGAGTGATATATCTATATATTCCTATCATTATTAAGGACGTCGGTCAGGAAGGTTTTCTTTGAACCTCCTTTTAAAAGATATGAGAAGATTATGGAATGAGAAAAAAATATAGGAATACAAGTAGAATGAATGATGGTGGTTGACACCCAATGGTATGATTGAGTTTAATATCTTAAACTCAGCATGTGTGTAAGAACTTTATGATGTATTAATGGGCCCTTAAAACAGTTATAAAATTGCAACAAGGAAAAGCTTTTATACTTAATACATGTTTTATTATATGACTGGATGTATATGAGATTGTAAACTTAAAATGTAATGTGTTGTTTTTCTGAAGTATGTATATATTACCTTTGTGATGCTTGATGCATTTCTTGTTTCTTCAAAACAGGCCTTTATGACACTCTGCTTATCTTAGGAGAGACATTATAAATAAAAGTCCTGAAGAAGGGGGCTTATAAAATTTCAAAGCCCACCGAACGCTTCAAAGACATTTTTTCCACACTGTTAAATCCGAGGATTGATAGACTCTTATAAAATTGATTCAATCGGATTAACAAAGCTATGATGATTTTCATGTTTTCACTTGTTTCTGTCTCTCATACATATTGAAATGATTTTTACCACATATATGAATTTGTTGAATTATACATATATATTTTGTTGAATTGTTCTGATTGATTTTAATTGTTTTTTTAATAAATGTAACTTTTATAAGATTTTTGTAGTTTTTCTGTTGAATTTATAATTGATTAATGGTTTACAATTAAATTGAATAAGTACATGTGTATGCTTCCATGCATGATTGAATAGAGTGAATTGTGAACTTGTGTGAGTTGCTTTCCAAGAGAAATTTTCATTTTTACATTGAAGAGGTGGACGAACCTGAGGCACTGGACTTGGAAGATCTTGGAGGTCCAGCTGGGGAAGTCCTCCCAACGTGGAAGTGGCGCATGCCGGACCCTGTCTTCCGTAATGGCCTGTATGCGGGAAGTGGCCTACCCGGAGCTTGATGGGCAGTTGAGAGCCCAACAGGAGCTACACAGGGGTGAGTCCTGGCCAGAGTCATACATGTTACTTTGCAAACTTTGTCTGTTAGAGGCAGGCATTTCCAATGTTATATTGGTGACAGCTTATGTGCCACACACAAGATGAATCATTGTTTGTGTAGGTCTAGTATTAGGTGCCTCCTGCTGCGCTGTGCCTATTGTCTTTCTGACCAGGAACAAAGCAGAGTCCTAACCACATCCACTTATTATTTTTGGAGCACACTACTGTTTATCGTGTGATGGTGGCCCTATTACATGTGACATGACATGGAGTGCACAGTACAAGCAGTGACTGTACAACAGTTCCCATTGGTAAGTACTGGTAATACAGTGAAATGAGTGTGCAAACCTCACTGGTGCCATCTGTATTAGTGCCTACATGTTGACCACTGTGCATTTGCAAGTTGATGGTTCATCTACAATGGTGTTTCACAACACTCATTCACTGACTTGTGACACGCATAAGGGAGTGAGAAGTAGAGCTGTAGAGTTAATATGTGCGTTTCTAAACCGATCCTTACAAGGCAATCTGAGTTTGCAAAACCAAAGAGTACTGTGATGTGCCAGCCCATTGGGACTCTAGTGATCCCACATTTTCATGTAATAGATATTCAGGAACAGCCAAAACCTTCAAATGCGTATTGGCTTGTAGAGGTACAATCTATGAATGGAGTTATGAAAATAAATTAAATTAAGGTTTTGTAAAGCATGTGTATGCTGAGACGTCTTAGCGCTAGCTATCATTGAAACTAGAGCCGAGGGAAATATCAGGAAATACAGCTTGGATGCAAACAGCCATGTTTTTAGATCCAGAATATTATTTAGGAGGGGTGCTAAACCATTATCACTATTACCAAGCAGGATTTTTGGATGTTCATATGGCTATTTGAAGACTTGTGCCTTGTGATATCAGAGTAACTATCTCCCAAATGTTTGGACTACAATCTTTTCAGGAAACGTTCTATGTCATATGTGATACATAGCTAAACTGCTGCTGTACAGATTTCTTTGGAGTTTTCAGGAAGTGGACATATGATGTAATTTAGAATCCAAAATCTCATCAATGTGCATTGTGCATTTGTATGTGACATAATGTCTGCCACAACACCAATTGATGGTAAATGGCTGTTTTGCTTGACATTCATGGCATCTGATGTGTTATGAGGGATAGGTAAATCTGTTGGACTACCTATTGTTGTGAGCATTGTGTATATCTCAAATGTTATCCCTCCTATTTGGTTACATCTGTTTTACAATGGTATGATATGAGTGTCAAAGTATTCAAAGTGATCAACTATCCTAGTATGGACATAAGAAGGGAGTGTAGCCAACTGGTGGCCTGCCACGCTGGGGCCGTCACCTGCCCCTAAAGAGGTAATACAAAACCTGTGGGTTTGGAACAATACCGCCCTTAGCTTTTGTACCCAAACCAAGAAGGTGGCAGGGACTTGTTTTGGGCTATTGCGTGGGCTCAAATCACTGTTGTGTCTCTTCGATCCTCTAATCAGGCAGGTTATCGTCCAGGCTTGGATCCTGTCAAAACTGGACTATGCCAGTTCCCTTTTTTTGGGGGCCAACCAGTCAGAAATAGTCAGACTACAAAGGGTCCAGAATGTGGCTGCTCGAGATCTCCTTGGCCTGCCTAGGAGGTGTGCTGCTTCTAATGCCAATCGTGGCCTCCATTGGCTGCCTGTGGCCAAAAATCTTAGAGTTCAAGTCCCTCTGCATTACTTTCAAAATCCTAATTTTTTCTTCCTCATGTATTCTGGCCAATCTGCATACTTTGTACATCCCTTCCCGCAACTACGATCTATTGGACAGAATCTTGTGGCTGTCCCTAGGGTGAGGAGTGTCCGTGCTGGAGGGCGCTTCTTCCGTGTGCTGGCCTCGAAACTCTGGAATGCGCTTCCCACTTCTATCCGCAATATAAACACCTATTTGCCTTTCAATAAAGCTGTTAATACATTCATAACATAACTCCATCAATGAAGTTGGGCCTGTCAAGGGTTATGACATGAGTGACCCAATTGTTTGCAGGTTATGTAGCACGCATGCATGTGCTCATGGTAAATTTGAAGCCCATAGAGTGAACCATGAAGCTGGTGTGATAACGCGCTCTTCATCAATGTTTTCTGTTGATTTCTGATGGAAAGATGTGGAAACTCACTTGCAATAGACCCATTGTACATGTCATTTCAGATACATCCATGGCAAGCAGTGGAGAAGGGGCTCACATTGTTGGGGACACAGCTGGTCACATTGATTATTATTATTATTATATTTTTTAACAGAAACGCTGTTACACCTATAATTTTGGATTATCGTCCGGATTCACTTTAGAGTGAAGGGTATGTATACAATTTTTCCCCCGCTAATTTAGTCTCTGACAGACTGGTGTTTCCAGTAGCTTATTGGTACATTACTGTTGTTTTCTAACTACAGAGCGGGACGATTAGGTGGAAGGCATTTCTTTGAATTACAATATCCTGCTGGATACTTGACGGTACATATAACACTGCATGTGTACTTTGTGGCATGCCTGTTTCTATTCACCTGCACCAGTACACGAAAGTTTTTTGAAGAATTTTCCTTTTCATATACACACATCATCCAGCACTAGGTTATACATCTTCACCTTTCTTCTTCATTGCACTTAACCTCGGGGTCTATGACTATTTTATATATTTTTTCTAAAATCATCAATTGAATACTTGGGTTTAAGAGCGCAGGTTTTGTTGGTTCACCGTGAATATTGGAAAGTGCAAGTTTCACCCTAAGATCTGTTTGAGTGTGACTCGAGTAGCTGTAATCATTGTTGGCATTGGTTTGAAATATATGTTATTTTGAATTTTAAACTTTATACGTACTTTATTGTAGATTCGCAACCTGAATCTTCCCAGAAGATTTGAACTCTGAAACTCTTTCTTTGTGAATACCTTCTACACCCCTGAGGAAGGGTCAGGAGAGACCCGAAATGCATTGGGTTATTTTTGAAATGTTTCTTCTTTTTTGAAAACTTGTATTATGAATTATCATGTATAACATTGTCATTTATGCATTCAAGAACTGAACAAAATATATGGCATTACATTGCGTCTTTAATGTCATGGCTATTGATTTCATTAGAATCTTGAGTTTTGTTTATTAAATATGAAAAGCATTTTCTTGTAAGTTGAATTATCAGAGATTGAGGTATTTTACCTTAGAGCTGTGCGCTGCATAGTCCCTGGTTTCCGAGGACTCAACTCACATATACACAGGGGGGGTGGTACCCTCTCCCCATGCACCGCACGCATACAATTTGATTAACACCTTATTTTGTGAATACAGTAGTTGAATAGAGGTGTGCAGACCCACCCACATTATTCACAGTCTTGACTCCACAGGATCAGTACCACCTTCATCCTTATCTACCACCCCCAATACCATCACACCTTCTCTGTTGTACCCCAACACGTTGGCCAGCCACACTTCCTTAAGATAGGCACAGTCTCCTTCGCTCCAGGCACCTCAACCCCTGCCCCTGTTAGCCCTGCTGCCCTGAGTGGGGAGGCTTTTGACCTCCTGAGGACTATCTCTGAGGGTCAGAATGCAGTCCTGAATGCTTCTGATTGGAGTAGAACAGTAAACATAACCCCTTTAGTGTCTAATAATTTTGTTAAAATGCTTATGTATGTAGTAGGAGTAGTTAATGTAATTTAAGTGGTGACCGAGATTTTCAGAAAATTATTCAATTAGGAGTTGGTTGTACATTTGCAATATACCATATTTATATTTATATGTTTTATTATAACTAAGATACATACAAGTTTGTAATTTTTATTATTTTGCATTTTTATTTAATGTACATATTTACATTTGTTAACATATATAATTGTAATTATATATAAAAAATGTATTGCTAAAACATTTTTTTAGTTAGTGTGTTAGTATTAAATAACCCATGTAAATTTTGTTTAAACAGTTTTGTGTTTTGTACGTATTTCTGTAATTGTTTCCATTGTTTTCCATTTTTTATACATTGACACAGTTCTTTTAACAACATTTTTAAACATAATTTTCACATAATTTCTTTATTATTGTCAGGCCTGCCAAGCTCCAGTCAGCTCCAGTCAGTCAGTCACAAGAAGCATGCGGTCACAGCAGAAGGCTGCTAGGCATCCTAGTTCTCTACTTTCATGTTCCTAGCAGCCTACAAGCAATTTTTCCACATCGTTCCCTGGATAACCTGAGAAAAGAGCAGTCAACAACAAAACGCTAAGGTTTTGGGACTATGACACAATACTTATGTGAATGCAAAACGAACAATTGATGGACAGAATGCAGAACAATGTCATACATCCACCCCAGTACAGAGATCTGGGTCTAAATCCATAGTTTTTTTGCTCACCATTCCATTTAAATTTGGGCCCAGCCATAGGCAAACCAGTCTTGACCCTGCGCCCAATGGGAACAGTCAGCCCAAACTGCCAAGCCAGGTCCTCCCTGGATTGGAAACAAGCATCTTAGGACCACTTTTAAGCTTTCAGCCCTCATCAGCCAGGATAGCTTGACTCCAGTGGCATAGAGAGCAAGGGACCCACAACTGGGCATACCCGTCACACTCGGGGTGACAAATGCAAAAAGAGCAATTGATGGGCAGAATGCAGAACACTGTCATACATCCACCCCAGTACAGAGATCTGGGCCTAAATCCATCATTTATTTTGCTATGCCATTCCAGTTTAAACCCAGCCATATGCAAATCAGTCTTGACCGTGCGCCCAATGGGAACAGTCCAGCCTGAACTGGCAGGGCAGGTCCTCCCTGGACTGGAAACAAGCATCCTAGGACCAATTTCGGACTTTCAGCCCTCATCAGCCAGGATAGCTTGACTCCTGTGGCATGGAGAGCACGGGACCAGCGTCTGGGCACACATGTCCCACTCGGGGTGACAAATGCGAAAAGAACAATTGATGGACAGAATGCAGAACAATGTCATACATCCACCCCAGTACAGAGATCTGGGCCTAAATCCCTCGTTTTTTTTTGCTCACCTTGCCATTCCAGAGTTTACACAGCCATATACAAATCAGCCTTGACCCTGCATCCAAGGGGAACAGTCTAGCCCGAACTGCCAGGCCAGGTCCTCCCTGGAATGGAAACAAGCATCCTAGGACCAGTTTCGGGCTTTCAGCCCTCATCAGCCAGGATAGCTTGACTCCAGTGGCATGGAGAGCCATACTTATGTGAAAACACTTATCTGATTCAGGAAGTACTGAATGTTCCCAAAAAGATTTCTTGATTTCATGATATTTTCTCCTGCAAAAGCAAGGGGAAACAAACAGGAGAAAGGGCCATTTAGAATATGCGTTGTGACTACTTAATGGTATTGCGAATATACATTTGTTTTATACAGATTAGAGGTCCTATATTTGTTTTTTCTCTTTTGACTTCATGAGGTAATGAAATACCTCAGTAATATCCAGTAAATTTCTTGACAGAACCTGTTTTTTGTGACACAGTAGAAGAATAGATATGTGGTAATGTCCTATTAAATTATACATTAATACTCGGTCAATTGCTGTATCTATGTCATGTGCTGTCTTTTCCCTGTAGTGCAACACCTGGAAATGCTGATAGGCTCTCATACCAGACCATTAAACAAGAGGGGAGAGGGGAATTAGAAGCTACATATGAGTATCATTACTTATAAGGTTGTTACACTAAAAGATACCTGTACTATATCTCACTTCTTTTATAGGGAACTCTTCATCTGACAGGCATAGAAAGTCCTATTCTCGAAGGCACCTGCGAGGGACACTGACTTTCTCTCTCTTCCTATCGCCTCTTCCCCATTGTACTCGAAAAAACTTTGACTGTATTTGGGTTTCCCTGTGCAGTGTTGGAGTAGGGAAGTTAGCTGCTTGTCGACCTGTCGCTCTAGCGGAAATACAAGGTGAGAATTGATAAAACGCCAAGCCCACGCATGCTTTCTGCCTGGGCGACATGAAGGCAAAGGATATTACTTTGGCAGATTTAGCAGGCATGATAAGAAACCTACAAATGGAAATACAGACACTATCAGAAAGAGTGGGTGCATTACAGACTCTGACTGCTACTAATAGAGCTCCAGCTACTTCTGGAGCCGGTGCTGGAGCAGGAGCACCCGTAATACATGTTACTACACCTCCTTCCATTCCTTTAGCTCCTCCTGGGTGGTTCACTGGGGATTATACAAAGTTTGCAACTTTCATAAACCAATGGCAGTAGCACTTTAAGTGCAGTAGCATGTCCAACTGAACTGTCCAAGGTAGCAATAGCGATTGGGTGAATATTATTAGGGTTGACTGTGGCGCTCACTATTCTTGGATGGTATAATAGGCCCTGACTTCAGAAACAGTGCTTCAAGGGAAGGAGGAATCACCCTGCCTCCTTAAATATAGACCTGGATGATCATCAAAACAGTATATACAATATCCTGAGCACACATCAAATTATATAACGATTCATGTAAAAAGTTCAATGCACATGAGTTTCTTCCGTGTTCTTTATTTTCTTAACTTCTTTTGCCCAGTCAACACATTTTTCGTCTTATGGTGAGTTCCCAGCAACTTCTTCAGGGCTATAAAATACCATAAACAATTGGTTGTAGTGTGCAAACTACATACCACACCGCAGTGCACCAGTACAACAGGTGCTGTATGTTATAATTGTTATTATTGATGCATAAATAATCAAGTACAGGGTAAATTGAGTGTGACCCAAACATCTTCATTTGGACTATTCTGTATAGCCTTATACAGTATTTCACTCTTACCCTACCATGCTATGAACATGTCCATGTGTGGAGTTACATTTATGTGATTAATAACGGGTGACCTTTTACAATTCTGGGAGTGTAAGTCTTCTGACTACATCAGGGAAAAGGGTGAAGGGAAACAATACATGAAGGTATGGTTACAATCATGAGAGCTTACACAGTTATATTGACACGGATGAGTCAATTTGGTAAAATATTTATAAGTACCTTGTAGGGGTACTTTGAAGTTGATTTACAATTAAAGATTGTCACTGATGTGAAAATATTGGCACACAGACTGACGTATATTTGGGACTAATGGAAGTGAACAATGGGAGGGAATTAGAACTGGTCAACGTGTAGGAGTGATCCAGATGGGCGATATGACCTTCACTTAGTCCAATTTCTATTATGATTCCGTGCTCTACGGAAGATACTGCCGCTTCTCCCGCGGGATGCCAGAGTAGAAGTAGTGCGTAGTACCATCCTCAGTAGGTTAGACTACTGTAACGCACTACTTCTAGGTGCCCCAAAGGTTTTGATCCATAAATTACAGAGGGTTCAAAACATGGCGGCTAAACTAGCCCTATCCCAACCTCGCTCGGCGTCTTCTGCGGGAGCTCTGGCAATCTTACATTGGTTGCCGGTCCAGCAGAGGATCTCCTATAAGGCTTTGTGCCTGGTTTTTGGAGCACTGCATGGTCAAGGACCTATACCATTGCAAAATCTTTTTTCGTGGTATCAGGCTGCCAGACCTCTGAGATCCGCCTCAGCGTTCCTAGTGAAAGTCCCTAGAATAAACAGAGTGAGAATGGGCGGCCGCGCCTTTAGTTTCACGGCCGCCACAATGTGGAACACTCTACCTCTAACACTGAGGAGCAGTCAAAATTTGATTTTATTTAAAAAGGACCTTAAAACCTTTCTCTTCCCTAGAGCAGAATAATTTGTAGAACTGATGGTGGAACTGATCTCAGCGCCAGGATACCCGCTGGGTGACAGCTGCGCTTAATAAGCATTAAAATACATACATACATACATATACTGACTTGGCCAATTGTCATTTAGATGAATATTTACCATCATTGAGAATAGGAAGACAGTTATGTGCCTTTCGTACTGGTTTGCGACTCGGTACACATTGTGTTACATATATGGATTGGTGATTAAACTTATTGGTTGGGTAAAATCAATACACTTCGATGCATGCATCAGGTTTGCACCACGACCCTCGTTTTATAATTGGTGGAGCATGTGAGAATAAGAGTGAAATACTGTATAAGGCTACACAGAATAGTCCTAAAGAAGATGTTTGGGTTCTACTCACTTTACACATTACTTGATGATTTATGGATTCATAATAACAAATATAACATACAACACCTGTTGCACGGGTTCACTGTGATATGGTATGTAGTTTGCATACTACAACCACTTGAATATTGTATATTATAGCCTTGAAGAAGTCGAGGGGAACTCCCCATATGGCGAAACACGTATTGGCTGGGAAAAAGAAGCTAAGAAGATAAAGAACACAGTAGAAACTCATGTGCATTGAACTTTTTACATTAATATTTATATGATTTGATATGTGCTTAGGGTATTGGATATGCAGTCCAAGGTAGAGGTTATTTAACCAATGCAGTTTCTAGATTCTGAATTGCTGAGTTTAAGACAGCGAAATAGGGATCTGATCTAATATATTTCAAAATGTAATAGATTGGTAGCCGAGTCTGCTTGACCTGAAACAAACCCTAGCTCACTGTTCTAGAGAGGGTTATGTGATGAATCAAAGAATATTTTGGCTCAGATTGTGGACCCACCTGAAACGTGTACTGAGTTAATGTAATCTTATAATTAAATCTGATCACAGACTTTCTGAGAGACATAGAGACAAGGTCGCACTGAGGCTAGGACATTTGTCTATAGAGAGAGAAGACCAGAACCTGAAAGGACAGTAGTAGACATAGAGCCTATGCAATAGGGAAGCCCAAGAGGACCTTTAAGTGCAGAAGAAAGACCAAGACGAAGGGACATGATGTCATGTCTATAATATGGACAGAAAGGTAATTTATTATGTGACTGTCCTCTGAAAACCAAAACAAAGAGGGTAGTAGGGAAGCTGAAGATCCTCGAATCTGCTGTGACAAGAGTTTCAGGTTGTACTAGATTCACAGTCTCAAGATTCTTAGCTCAGATAACATCAGTTCAATCTCAACATCTTTGTTTCATTCATGCCTTACTGTTTTGGTGTTCACATCCAGCAGATATCAGTATAATGATTCATTCTGGTGCTGCTGGCAATTTTATGGATATGGATCTAGCCACTCCGCTAGGAATCCCTACAGTACGAAAGGCTAGCATCGAAGAAGTAAAAACCATAAGCACCCAGTTCATCTCACAGTTCTGAAGGGGTTGGGCAATACTTACAAACTGATTTACAATTATCATCTAGTCAACATCCCCAGACAGATGGTTAGATGGAAAGGGTGAATCAATGCTCAGAGCAACATTTACGTTGTAAGTTAAAAAATTGAATATTTACTTATGGTCTGCTGAATTTGTTTACAATAATGGCATGCAAACCTCCATACAAATGCAATTATGTGTTAATTATCTGTTCCATCCCTGTTTCTTGCTTCTTACAACTGTATCTACAACTTGTGTACCCATCCCACTGCTTTAGAAAATCTAGATAGGCTAAGGAAGTGTATAAGAAGCATGCAGATGCACATAGGAGGCATGGGCATGATTACAATGTTGGGGAGTCTGTATGGCTTTCCACTCAGAATATTGCCTTGAAGGGCTGCCATAAATTAAAATCTCAGATTATTGGTTCTTACAAAATCATAGAGAAGATAAAACATGTGGCCATGAAATTGGACTTACTTGCTACATTGAGTATACACCCTGTGTTCCATGTATCTTTGCTCAAACCTGTAACTCTTGATACTTGGATGCTTATTAAACTTGCTTCAGTTGAAGTGGATAATCAGCCTGAATACAAGGTTGAAGCTGTCTAGGAATCTAAGAAAATACAGCGCAAGCTGCATTATCTCATTCATTGGTAGGGCTATGGTCCTGAGTATCATTCTTGGGAATGTGCTGGGCATGTTCACACACCATGCTTGCTCCGACAATTCCACCAGCAGTTTTCAGATAAGTCAAAGCTGGATGGGGCACTGTCGAGGGTGGGGTGTACTGTGCGGCCTGCTGCGCTCCTGTCATGGGGCTAGGCAGGAGTGGGGCTGACTAGCACAAGAAGCAAGAAGTCACGGCAGGAAGCTGCTTGGAGTTCTAATATTCTCACGCTTGCAAACCTCCTGCCATCGGATTTTCATTTACCTCTTCCAGGTCCGCACAAGCTGCAGTGGCATCTTAGCATTTCCCTTGTCAGGCTACTGGAGCATTGGCTCCTTTTGTTCTTGCACCTTTGGGCTCCTGGCAGCCTACAGGCCATTTTTACACATCATTGCCTGGATTTCCTGAGAAAAGAACAGACAACAAATCTCTAAAGTATCAGTGACTATGAAATAACCCTGGCAAAGTACTACGCTACACTCGCGTAGTTTGCGAAGTTTGCCCTACTTCGCACTACGTGAATTGCACGTAGCACAGTGCAAACACGCTTGTTCGCGGTCCTCAACGTCAAGTTGGTGACCGCAAGTGAGCAAAATGACATCCCGGCGAGACTTTTTCCTCGTTCGGATCAGCAACATCAAGTTGCCGATCGGGAATGTGGAAAATAAACCTCCCTGTGAGATTCTCAACGCGGGGAGGTCAGGTTTCTCATTGCGAGTGGTTGCGAGTGGTCGCGTATGCTCGCGACTGCTCGCGATGAGAAACTACCAGTCCGCGTTGAGAAAGCTTCTGATTGAGTAGAAATCTACTCAAGCGCAGAAAACGACCGCTAGCACTGTGCATGATGCGATTTGTACTGATTGCACAGTCCGGACAAGCACCCGGCACTGTTCAATCAGTGCGAACAGCATTTTGAACAGTGCACTATGCAGTTCGCATAACTACGTGTAGCTCGCGTAGTGCGAAGTGCATTTCACATAGCTACACGTAGCGCTACTATGCGAACCATGCCCAGGGTTACAGTATGAAACCAATTGTCACATGCTTTGCACTGCTGTGCTTAAATATGTAACTATACTTTTGTGAAACCACTTTTGTGTTTAAGGAAGTACGACATTTTCTCACAAAGATTTCTTGATTTCCTGATATTTTCTCCTGGAAAAGTAAAGGAAATAAAGGACAAAGGGCCTTTTGGAATATGCGTTATGACTACTTACCGGCACTAAGAATATACATTTGCTTAATACAGATTAGAGGTCCTATATTTTCATTTTCTCTTTTGACTTTTTTTTCAATGATAATGTCTCTTGCTCTTTCTGTCATTATGTCTAAAAATACTGTAATAGTATAAATGATTACAATTTTAAAATGTATGTTTGTTATTCACATACGACATTATGCATCACTTTTCCTGTTTTATACATACATGTATAGTCTTGTTCGATGTTACACACTTTGTGAGATTTCTGTTGAGGGTGTTGCGATGTGAAGCAGGTGGTTTCTTTTCTGTAGGTTTAAGAAACGTTAATTACTTTATTTTTAAATGTTTGTTTGTTGATAGGTATTGGGGACTATCCCCCAGATTCATCAAAGTGCCGTTTTGCGAGTCCTTAATAGCGATTTTTAAGGAATCGCTATTAAAGACTCGCAAAACGGGATGCACGTAGAAATTGCAACATTTTTTGCGATTTCTACTGATTCCTTATTTGCGATTCGGTAATTGCTAATCGGAAATAATGTATGGCTTTCCCATTCATTCCTTATTTGCGATTAGCAATTAACGAATCGCAAATAAGGAAGCGATTTCAAGGGGCACCCTGTAGCTCCCCTGAAATGCAAATGTACACTGGTGTTGCGCACACACATGTCCAAAGGACATTTGTGTGTGTAACATACAACTTAGAAAAATGCACTAAAGTGCATTTTTCTAAGTTTTCGCTATTTACCACAAAGTTACACTTTGCGGTAAATAGCGGGCCCATATTGCGAAGTCGCAATTTTAAAAAGGTTCATGAATAGCATTTAAGGAATCTCTAATTGAGATTTCCTAAATGCAATTTTTCGCAATTTAGAGATTTCTATAATTGCAATTTTTGCATTTGGGATGATGAAACCCAAATGCAAAAATAGCGCTCGCAAAGGGTCAGATTCTCAGAATCTGGCCCTTTGCGAGCCGATTTCAGCTTGATGAATCTGGCTGTAAGTTACTTATGTTTTATTTTTTAACTGTTGTAGGGTGAGTTCCTGTTTACTAATAATTATATTTTACTTTCTTTTGGCATGTCTTTTTCCTGGTATGTGACTGGATTTATTTTTTCAGTATATTAGCAGATTCTCAATGCTGTAGTAATTTCTATATTGTAACAAAACATAAGGAAATAGAAGAAGCAGAAAGTTTTGTTATTTGACAATATTAACTTTAATTCATTATTGGCCAGTTGTATCAAGCTATTTTGCAATCACAAAGGGTGCGTTTCACAAATATCGGCTGTTTGCGAATGTGCAAAATAGGCTTATGCAATGAATGAAAGATTTTGCATTTGAAAAATTTGTCGTTGCAAAAAAAGAGAATACTATTTTTGCAATTCCAAATTTAGCGAATCCCATTTTGCACATGAAAATTACTACCTATTTAAGTCAGGTGGTAACCAGGTGCAAGCCATTTAAACAGGCCCAGAAGGCCTCAGAATGTTTCACAATGGCAGCGCTGTAGGTCATAGCAAGTAGGATGCCGATTCAAGCAGCAGCACAGAGAAGGAGGAGGAGACAGGAATGAATTTACAGAGTGTGCCTAACCCTGTTTCAGCAGACTTGCAGGATCCAAGCCATTCTAACACACGTTAAGGTCCTATCTTCACTGCACCTACGAGCATCAGGTAGCTACCAGGGGATGAGAGCTGCAGCAGGAGGGGTGTCCCAAAGTGGCGTTTCATGCTGTTTTTATGCTCACTTGGATGCAATAGTCCAGAGCATACACCATTACATCAGATTTCCCACTACACAGCAGGAATTGTAGCGGACCAAATTGGATTTCTACCAGATAGCCCAATTCCCACATGTAATTTGGTGCATTTATGGGACACATGTAGCCATTTATCCCCCATCAGCTAATGAGTATGTGTTTATGAACAGGAAATATTTTCATTCACTCAACACTTAGTAACTGACATAGTGGCCACATTTCCTGGTAGTACTCATGATTCATTCATATTCAGAAATAGTTGAATATAAACATGTCTCAATGGGGGTGAAATTGGCAGAGGATACCTCCTAGGTAAATGCATGTTACTCACTCTGATAGACTCTTTGGATATGTTGAAATAGGACAGTGATTAATCTATTGCCTTTCATCATGTAGGTAACAGTGCATATGCTGTGGGCTCCTTCATGCTCACACCATACCTGAATCCTGCAACACAGAGTGAAAGTAAATACAATGCTGCACACAAGTCGACACGCAATGTGATAGAGTGGACATTCGGCCTACTGAAGAGTAGGTTCAGCTTCCTACACAAAAGTGGAGGTGCACTACAATATAGGTCGGAGATAGGTTGCACAATTGTGACCACTTTTGCTATGATGCACAGCCTAGTAACAAGCAATGGCATACCACCGGAACTAACAGATTCTGAGTCTGATGAAGAGGATGAACCATGTCCACCTCGCAGAGCAGCAGGCGGTGTAAGGGCAGCATATGGCAGACAGAGACATGATGAAATACACAATTTTGTGAGTAGTGATGAGACAATGCTCCTCATGACTTTTGTTTAACTGTGTTTTTATTCACCTTAAAATCAGGCAAACTGTGTGCACACAGCTGTCATCCTCGTGATTGTCAGTGAATTTTCTAGGACAACATGAGATTTATACTGACCATGCACAACATTCTTCACTGAGCATCACATTCGATGGGTAACTTCACCCATTGGCATGCCTTGGTCACACCACTAACTACTTTTTACTGCCATGCACAGCACTGGAACGGTCATTGTGTACACTGGCCTCCCTTGATCAGGCCTTGGATGCCGTACCTTGCCTCGCACTCTGCCGTTTGGGCTCAGTCACCGGTACAGTGATGCTGCTGAGGCTAGAGGCCTCCTCACAGTCCCCTACACCCACTATACTTGTCCCAGCTATAGTAGCTATCCGTAACTGTTCAACAGCAGTGGTGACCTCCATCAATTCCCTGGCGACATCATTACTGCAATGGACCATCTCCACCTGCATGGACACAGTGAAACTGGACAGGACAGCTGTGGCATTGCTCTGATGGTTTATTGTCTTGATGTAACCATCCCCTTGGCTTAATAGATGGTGGCTTTGTCTGTGTTTGGAGGCATGCTCCCTCTACATGGTGGTACAGAGCACTCTAATTTCCGCTGTCATGTCCCTGAGACTTTTCACATTAGCTCCATGGTCCTCTGCCACTGTGTTGTTCTGCTCCCCGATGCTGTTCTTAATTTCAACCATGTTGTTATTCAGACACACCAGCTGCCTTTCCATTGACCACATGTTTTTCAATTGCAGCCGCTGCACCTTCATCATGGTGCCCTCCAGCCCAGCAAAGACAGAGGATCACTCTCTTTCCTCAGCAGCACTGTGTGCACTTTCTCTGCATCTCCTGCAAATGGTGTTGCCTCATACTCTTGTGGTAGAGACACAGTGTACCTGCATGTTCTTGGTGCAGGTGTTGACAATGTGGTGTCTGTCTCTTCTTCCCCTGCCTGTTCTTGGGTCTCCTCTGTTTCTTCACCCTGTGGCGCTGGTTCATCTGTGAATGTAACATAACTACTTCAGTATTGTGTGTCTAGCTTTGTGCTTTGTATCATTTGTAAATAAAATCTTAGTTGATTTTATACCAAATTGGTGTTTTCTAATTGGTTACCCGCTGGGGGTTCTCAACTGCTCCTATGCTACTTAGAATCATTGTTTTACTATCTTATGTGTCTGACTGCATCTCCCATGATGCATTGATGAGTGGTAGCCAAAAAGTAGACTAGAGTGGGGATTTAACATTTTGCCTATCTTATTTATAAGAGAGCTTATTCGTGAGTTATGGGGCAAATGTATTTTAACATGCATCCTACCTTGGCTGGTGGTGACTGTGGCTGAGCTGTCGATGTCTGTAACACCACTGATGGATTCAGGCTTTAGCTGATGGTCCTCCACCAGTCTTCTTGGCATCCGCAAGCCTGCTTGCCACCCTCTCCTTTGCCCTTGAACGCAAATCGTACCAGCGATTGCCTAGATCTTCAATGGAGCGCTGTGTGACCCCTACAGCATTGATTTTGGATTGGATGTTCAGCTAGATCTTTCTTTTCTCAGAGTCAGGGACGTGTAGAGATGTTTTACCAAGCAGTTGCTCATGACTCTTCACCATTTCCTCTATTAGGACCTCCAATTTTTTTTCCGCTAAATTTTTGTTTTCTCTTGCGACCTACAGGCTCCTTTGCTTTCTCCTGTGAAGCCATGCTGGGTTTTTGTGCCTGTCTCTGCACTCTGGATGTTCTCCTGAGTGGTGTGCTCCTGCTTGCAGCCTGCAACACAGCCTCAGGTACTCAGGAACAGGATGGGATTACTCACTTCCCAGTGGTTTGGTCATAAAGCTGCATGGGAATTACAGATTCGCTATTTTGCAATTCTTTATTCAGCGAATTCGCCTTTACAGATTCGCTAATTGGAAATCTATAGTTGCGAATGTGAATTTTCCTGAATCGCTATTTTATAGCAATTTATTTCCTGCATTGTCTTTAGCGATTACCAAATAGTGATTCGGTGTTCATCGCTATTTGAGAATCGCAAAATACTTTTTTAATACATCTGGTTCATTATGGTTTAACTTAAATATATGTTTTTCTTACTTTGCAAGGTAGTTATATATATATATATCTCCACTGCTTTTTTCAAGTTCTGATTAAAAAATGCATCAGAGTCTCTTCTTCTTACAGCAATTGTAGTTTTTCGAATAGTAATGTGTTAATATTTGTATACATTTTTTAGAGTTGGCTACATTTATTGTGTGATTTTATTGGTTAAGTTTGCTTATGGTAAATTTTTATTTTTCATTTTCCTTTAGGTTTGCTTTTTTCAATTATCTCCTTTTATGTAGTAATGTTTGTTTTATAATATATAATGTGTATATAATAAATATTGTTTTGGTGTTTGCAGTTATTACAAATATTTTTTATCATTGATTTTGTGATGTATTTAGTTCTATTTTGATTTGGGTGATTTATATTTATTTTAGTAATTTTGAATGTTTATTAAGTTGCCAAAATATGTTTATATGTTGTTATATGTTTATTTTCATATTTTGTTTAACGTAAAAAATCTGTTATTTTTATGTTCTGTAATTATAATGTTACTGTTTTAGTGATATAAATGTAGTTGATATTGTGCATTTCTCCTCCTTTATTAACAGCTGTCTTGAGAGGATGCTTGTTTTGCATGTGGAGTGGCTGGTTTCTATTTAGAGGCAACTGTTGCACAGAAGTTCAGTGAGCATGAAGGTGGCACACCAAATGTGCTCCATAGGTGCACTAAATGGAAGGGCTGTCTGTGCCCATCTATTCCCAACAACTCTAGGCGTGTGCCCAGAAAGTAGGACAGAGCTTTACAACCCACTCCAGATGAAAGTATGTCAATACGCAATAACACATATGATTAACTCAACTTTTTTGCTCTTTTTATGACGTAGCCAACACCACAATAGCTACATTACTAGCAGATAATCTGTATCATACTATACTAATAAAAATATCTCCACTCAATTCTTATTCCACACTCAACTAAACGTTTTTAATGAGATACCAGCACCAAAACCCCACTTCCAGATTGCTGAGCTCTGCAAACAATCCATACAGCTCTATAAACAAATCCTCCATGAGGTATGCTGTAAAATTGGTCATTAACTAAATGAAACATCTGGTTTTGTATAGGTAAGTTGCCATTTTTGTGTTGTGTCTCTAGATGTTCTGCCTTTTGTGGACTTTATTTTTGCTTCTATTAGGATTCTCTGCACTGTGACAAAAGTATTCATTCTACAGTGTGCATGCTCTGACCCTAAAAATGTACTGTTAAAATTGGTTTAACCAAATCAACTTTCCTTTAAGGCCATGGTAAATGGCACAGAAAATGAACCAAATGTTTGGTAGTTAAATGCCTTATGTGGTCTATAGTGTATACTTATACCATCCACAAAATCATTTGGCTGATGGGAGCACCATTGTGCTCATGCTGAGCTACAGTTTAAAAACAAGTATAGTTCATATTTTAATAAGTTACTTCTAAAGTCTATATTGTAAGTCCTCATGACCAGGTGCTGAATTTGTGAAAAAGTGATAGAAAATAAATCTCATGAGTAGGGTGCACTCCCAGTGATGCAATACCCAAAGGTGTGATCAAAATCCTTATGTCACATCTTTCAATGGGAAATTGTTAGTAAAAGGATCAAATTATTTTCTACTTTCTTTTCTAAAGCTAGCTTATTATTGAAAGTAGATAGTTGATGGAAGTAGTTTAAAACTAATTTATATAAGTGTTCCTTGTACTGCCTGAACTAAACTGGTTTCGAGCCAGTGGGTCCCTCAGCACCACTCGAGAGTCTCAATACACATTCCTGGCTGGAATTTAATGAGCCCTGCTGAGAGTTGATAGTTGCTTGGACTCTGGGCCCTGAAGGGTGGAAGTTTTCTCAACAACTGACAACTTAATAGGGTTTTACCATTTGGAAGGGGAACAGTACCTCTGGGTAGAACAAAGAACGACCTTCATATTTCTTCTTTTGACGTGAAGGTGCCAAATGGGTCTGGTAGGCTCCGCGTCTATTAATTTCCAGGACCATTCTAGCCCTATTGGCTCTGACCCCAGCAGAAGGAAAGATCCCTGCCCAGGAACACCTTCCAGCTTTGCCCCACAGCTGGATTGTAAGAACCAAAAGGATCCAATTGTAAAATCTTGGATAAAGGCAAGGCAGTGAATCTATTTCAGCAGCAAAGAAACATATGTGGCTATGAAATCCACCTTGGTGCTGCTTGGAGTTATTTGTCTCAAAACAAAATGCTTCTGAGGGAGCTTGACTTTGAAGGACTGTCACAAGCTTCACCCTTGGACCTTGACACACTTGCTTCACTAGAAGACTGTGAGCTTTAAAAAAAAGCAACAAAATCCCAAAGTAAAAACAACATCATTTGTGATGACACACACGGTGTACCAGACCTCTACAACATTGCAGTTGGTTTGCAATAGTGCGTAGATCATGCTCAACAGCAAAGTTTCTTTGCTTTTCTAGGTAACTTTTGTCTTAAAATTTTAAAACATCTTATCTGTGGTTCCTGTAAGCTGATTCTGATCACTTTGTTTTTTGTTGCTTTGTTTCTCCACCTTTAAAATCACTTTGGGAACTTTATTCTTTTTTGCCTGAACTTAACACACATTCCTCTGCTCCTTGTGTCTTATCTATATGTGGGTGATAATCAGCTGATGATATCCTTGGACCTAAAAAACAGCAAGGTCTTTGTGAGATTTTCATCATGTATGGAAAAAAATCAACGAGTGGATGACAAAAAGCTGCTTAAAATTAAACGGGGACAAAACAGAGTTAATGGTCCTCGGGAACAAGAAAATCCCCAGGCCATCCATAAGCTGGCCCAAATGTTTGGGCAGCCCACCAATACCTGAATAAATAATTAAGAATATGAGTTTTTGGCTAGACCATGGCGACACAGGTTATGAAAGTCTCAGCCACCTGTTTTAGACTACTTAGAAGTCTCGGAAAAAATCGTAGATAGGATCCCAACCCAGCTCAGGAAGACAGTAGTCCATTACTTGGTAACCTCGCGGCTGGACTATGGAAAATCATTGTTCCTAGGTGCACCAAAATATGTGTCCCACAGACTGCAGGTGGTCCAGAATGCAGCAGCAAGGCTGCTGCGCAATTTCCAGGCTTGGGAATCTGTGAAGAAAAACTTAAAGAGGATACATTAGCTCTCAGAAGAGGCCAGAATCAAGTTTAAGATTCTAGTCATGACGCACAGAGCTCTAAATAGTAGGGGGCCCAGGAAAATCAAGAGTTTGGTATCCCCTTAGATCCAAAATAGCTATTTGAGATCAGGCCCTTGTAGGACTTTTAACAAAACTAATGCCCGGAGGGAAAGGTAGGGAGGAAGATCTTTCTCCCACCTGGCTTCCAAACTCTAGAATTCTCTTCCACAGGAATGTGGGACACTGGACAACGAATTGCAGTTCCACAAAAAAATTAAAACTGGCTGTTTAGGCACTGCCTTTAATGTCCATTTAACCAGCTACATGTCTCTTAGCACTGGGAAGCCCCAGGGTAGCCATGTGCTCTATAAAACAAATAATAATAATAATAATATTAATAATGATAATAATAATAATATGTCGCTGAGCAGAGTTTACCAGACACCTAACTAGGATGTCTGTATTAAGATGGAAAATTATTGTTTTTTACAGATAAATAACTCACTTTTTGACCACCTTATTTTATTTAACCCTTTCGCTGCTCTGCCTCCCCGTCTCCCCACCCCGTGGTAAGCCTTTCTTCGGTTATTTGGAGCACTTTGCGCTAAGTCCTTTTTGTCCACATAAGCTATTTAATCCAAATGTGCATCTTTTTTTTTTCTAACATCCTGGGGATTCTTAAACTACCCAGGGGTTGTGGATTCTCCCAGAGGGGGCTCAGAAAATAGCCAAAAATGAGCTACATTTCGAGTTTTTGGTGAAAAAAAAACTGTCTGGTTTTATTTCCTCATAAAAATGGCATCAATAAAAGATTTTATGTGCTAAAATTTTCTCAGCTTTCAAGAACACACAAAGCGGAATCTAATGTTTTTCCACAGTTTTAGCATTTTTCAAAAAGGTAGCTAATTTTTACTATTTTTCATTCTTTCAACCTACTTTCAGTTTGTGGTGCAAATCTGTATGAACCCCATGGGTGATGCAGGAAAGCTATATATTTCTGAAAAGTAGACACAATTCCAAATCCAGCAGGGGTCATATGTGTAGATCCCTCAAGGTTTTCCCAATGAAACTAACTGTTGAATTAAAGAAATATTGAAAGTAAGTATGAAAAGGCATCCATTTGTGACAATGTTTTCATCTGTTACTTTTTGTCATGCTAGACAATTTACAAGAGCAATGTACCATTACGCTCACAAGACCCTGTTGGTTGTGGGGATATTTAGGATTTGTAGGTTCTCTAAGAACACATGGCACCCAGAGCTAACAACTGAACCATGTTTTTGACCAATTCCTGTGGTGAAATATGTAGAGTGAATGGGGGGTAGACCTAGCGCCTGCAACTGGAAACAGCCTAAAGCGCAACTTTGATACATCACATTTTTCAACTCAAAACTGATACATTTTTTGAAAAGTGAGTAGCTGTGGATTTTGAGCTCAAGCTCGGTCGGCACCTAGGAAAATCTCGAAAACCTGTACATTTTTTAAAACGAGATAGCCATGGGAATCTAGGATGGTATGACTTGCGTGGTTCTCACCAGGTTGTTTAGAACAGATTCCCTAGCAAACCTCAAACTTTGACTAAAAAAACACTTTTTTCCTCACATTTCTGTGCAGGAAAGGTTTGGAATCCGTGAGGAGCCAGGCTCTTCCTTCCACCCAGCATTTCCCTAAGTCTTCTGATATAAATGATACTTCACTGGTATGGGTAGGCCTAGTGATGTGACAGGAAATGGCCCGAAACACAAGGAAACATCACATTTTTCTATTCATAACTGACAGGTTTTTTCAAAGAGGTTAACTGTGGATTTTGGGTCCTATCTCACCCGGCATTTACAGAAACCTAGCAAACCTGTACATTTTTTAAAACTAGACACCTTGGGGAATATAGGATGTGGTGACCTGTAAAGCTCTCATCAGATTGTTTTATCCAGAATCCCTTGCAAACTTCAAACTTATACTAAAAACACATTTTCCTTACATTTCTGTGATGGAAAGTTCTGGAATCAGGGGAAGCCACAACCTTTCTTCCACCCATTATTCTTCCAAGACTTCGGATAAAATTAGTACCTCATTTGTGTGCATAGGCCCAGGGCCTGTAATAGGAAACGTGCTAAAACGCAACAAGGATACATCACATTTTTACACTCAAACCTGCCTGTTTTTTGCAAAGTGGGTAGCTGTGGATTTTGAGCCCTAGCTCATCGGGCACCTAGGGAAACCTAGCAAACCTGTACACCTAGGGGAATCCAGGATGGTGTCTCTTTCAGAATCCTTGCAAACCTTAAAGTTTTACTAAAAACCACATTTGCCTCAAATTTCTGCGACGGAAAGTTCTGAAATCTGCAGGTAGCCACGTACCCCCTTCTACCCAGCATTCTCCTAAGTCTTCTGACAAAAATTGTACCTCACTTGTGTGGGTAGGTCTAGTGCCAGCAACAGGAAACTGCCCAAAACACCAGCATGGATACATCACATTTTTCCATTCAAAACTGACCTCGTTTTTGCAAAGTGTGCAGCTGTGGATTTTGGGTGTTAGCTCAGTCAGCTTCTAGGGAAACCTAGCAAACCTGTACATTTTATTTTTGAAAACTAGACACCTAGGGAATGTAGGATGGGGTGACGTATCTGGCTCTCATCAGGTTCTTTTACCCAGAATCTCTTGCAAACCCCAAACATCAAACTATGACTAAAAACACATTTCCCCCATATTTCAGTGATTGAAAGTTTTGGAATCTGCAGGGAGCCACAAAATTCCTCCAACCCTGCATTTTCCTAAGTGTTCTGATAACAGCTGTACCTCACTCTTGTGGGTAGGTGTAGTGCCCGCAACAGGAAAGGCCCCAAAATACAATGTGGAGACATCAACAGTTCCTGTCACAAAAATAATTTGATTTGGCAATGAGAGTGGCAGTGTTATTTTGGCCAGGGATCGATGAGCACCAAGGGAAACCTACCAAACGCAGACATTTCTGTAAACTAGATACCCATGAGAGTCCATGGGGGCATGCCTCATTCGGATCCAACTATGTTTTCTTACCCTCAATTCCCTGCTAACCTTAAACTTTGCCTAAAATTGTGAATTTTGCTTGCATTTCTGTGAAGTAAACTTCCCAAATCAGCAGGAATCTACACAATTTCTACAACTCAGCATTCTCCCACTTGCTCCAATAAAAATGCTACCTCACTTGTGTGGCTGGGCTTACTGCACATGAAAGGCAACCATCAAACCATGGTCAAAGGGAGTCTTGTGGATTGACTCTCATTGACCATGGTTCCTTGTTGTCAAAGGAGATGCATGTATCTTGTTGCTTCTAAATTTTGACTTGGAAAGGAACAACATTGTAGAGGGAGAGGCCAAGAGGTGCATAAAAGTCAAAGTGAAAGGGTAGTACCAGATTAGGGGACAGAGGGACGGGACGGACATAGTGTCTGGGGCAGGAGAGGACCTCGTTCTTACAGTGGACACAGGCAAACTGACAGAGAGGAGGGGTGTGCACCATTGAGAAAACTCATAGGGAAAGATGCGGGAAATGACAGGGCCTATGAACATCGGGCACTGCTTTGTTTCATCCATTTATGTTTTTACAACTTAAGTTATTGTCTGCCTAACACTCTTCCCACAAATTCAGTAACCCAAACTGTAAGCGAGTCCAGAGTGCATGCAGACGTTTGAGTGATGCAAATGTGATGATATATTTCCCTCCAGTTTTTTCTCCAAACATTTTCTGTGGCAAAGATTTGTAGGCCTCTTGCCTGTGACAAGGATTTTGTTAGTTCATGAAGAACATCCAGGCGGTAAGTCCCCACATCTCAGTCTCTTGCAGTGCTTTAATTGGGAAAAAAGAAGTGCAGACACTCACTAAATTGAGCCTAGGGATAGGGTGGGGCTTAGAGGCAGGACTGTTGATTTATTTATGCCATATTCTTTTCTTTTTTTACTGAGGTGGGTATAAAAGGATGAATTTAATATTCAGTTTCAAATTTCACATATGTGCTGATTGTTATGACACATGGAAGAATTTTTAATATTCACAATATGCCCATTAAAGGATATGGAGCAATTTTAGAAACAAAAGCAGAACAATGCAATACCATATTCATGTACTAGCTCACACAGTGGCAAACTTCTACAGACTTCATCAATCAATCAATTACATTTATAAAGCACGCTTCTCACTGACTAGGGTCCAAAGGCGCTGGGGGGTGGGGGGTGCTGCTATTGCTCGAAGAGCCAGGTCTTGAGTTGCTTCCTGAAGGAGAGATGGTCCTGGGTCAGCCATAGGTGGGTGGGGAGGGAGTTCCTTGTCTTGGCCTCCAGGTAGGAGAAAGATCTTCCTCCGGTGGTGGTTCTGCGAATACGTGGGACGGTGGCGAGGGCGAGGCTGGCAGATTGGAGCCGGCGGGTGGGCGTGTTGAACGTGAGGCCGTTGTTGAGGTATTTGGGGCCCATGTCGTGGAGAGCCTTGTGTGATTGGGTGAGGAGTCTGAAAGTGATCCTCTTGCTGACGGGGAGCCAGTGTAGGTCTATCAGGTGGGCGGAGATGTGGCTGTGACGGGGGATGTCTAGGATGAGTCGTGCAGAAGCGTTCTGTATGCGTTGGAGTCTTTTCTGTAGTTTGGCTGTGGTTCCAGCGTAGAGGGCATTCCCGAAGTCCAGTCGGCTGGTGACGAGGGCCTGGGTGATCGTCTTTCTGGTGTCGGTGTGGATCCACTGGAAGATCTTTTGGAGCATGCGCAGGGTGTTAAAACATGATGACGAGACGGCGTTGACTTGCTTGGTCATCGTGAGGGCGGAGTACAGGATGAATCCCAGGTTGCGTGCGTGGTCCGTGGGAATGGGGGCGGTGCCCAGCGTAGGGGGCCACCATGAGTCGTCCCAGGCAGAGGGGGATGGACCGAGGATGAGGACTTCCATCTTGTCCGAGTTCGGCTTCAGTCGGCTGAGCTTCATCCATTCCTCGACGTCTCTCATAGCATCCTGGAGGCTGGCTCTGGCGGTGGTGGGGTCGTTGGTGAGGGAGAGGATCAGCTGGGTGTCGTCAGCGTAGGAGATGATGTTTAGGTTGTGTTGGCGTGCAATGGATGCGAGGGGGGTCATCTAGTAGTTGAAGAGGGTGGGGCTGAGCGAGGAGCCTTGGGGAACGCCGCAGATGATCTTGGTGGCCGCTGAGCAGAAGGGAGGGAGGCGGACTCTCTGAGTTCTGCTGGAGAGGAAGGAGGTGATCCATTCCAGAGCCTTTCCTTGGATCCGGGCGTGGTGGAGGCAGGTTGTTAGGGTGCGATGGCAGACTGTGTCGAATGCAGCCGATAGGTTGAGGAGGATGAGGTCAGCAGTTTCACCGTTGTCGAGCAGGGACCTGATGTCGTTGGTGGCCGCAATGAGGGCGTCTCCGTGCTGTGGTTAGCTCGGAAGCCGGACTGCGATGGGTCTAGGTTGCCATTTGTCTCTAGAAAGGATCACTGGCATAATATCGAGGGACATAATATCGACTATCAAAAATATCGTTGACAAAATATCGACAGACAGAATATCGAGTTTGTATCTACAAACAGGTAAGTACAAAAGTATTGAGTAAAAAATATCGTTTACAAAAATATAGTTTATAAAAATATCGACTTTATTAAAAACAATGTTAAATTAAATTAATATTCGAAATTAATTACTAAAATATACTTAAAAATCATTAAATTAACTTATAATAATTAAATATTTAATGAAAGTTATAAAAAAAAATTAAATCATATTTGTTAAAACATATATATAGTAACATAATATAATTAAATAATATCCAATATGATTACCGTACAATAGCGGAAGTGTAAAAATTACTATTCCCACTCCAGAGAGTGCAACAGTAGGGAAAGCATTGGATAGCGTAGGGATAAAAATTACTATTCCCACTCCAGTGAGTACAACAGTAGGGAACGCGTTGGATAGCGTAGGAGTAAAAATTACTATTCCCACTCCAGTGGGTGCAACAGTAGGAAAAGCGTTGGATAGCGTAGGGGTGAAACTTACTATTTCAACTCCAGTGAGTGCAACAGTAGGGAAAGCGTTGGATAGTGTAGAGGTAAAAATTACTATTCCCACTCCAGTGGTTGCAACAGTAGGGAAAGTGCTGGATAGCGTAGGGGTAAAACTTACTATTCCCACTCCAGTGAGTGCAACAGTAGGGAAAGCGTTCGATAGCGTAGGGGTAAAAATTACTATTCCCACTCCAAAGAGTGCAACAGTTGGGAAAGCGTTGGATAGCGTAGGGGTCAAAATTACTATTCCCACTCCAAAGAGTGCAACAGTAGGGAAAGCATTGGATAGCGTAGGGGTTAAAATTACTATTCCAACTCCAGAGAGTGCAACAGTAGGGAAAGTAAATACTTCATATATTATTTGAAGAAATATAAATTAATATCTATAAAAAAATATTTAAAAGTAATTACCAATTTAATATAATATAATAATTAATCTATTAAAATTACTAATTAACATTAATTATTACAATTAGTTACCTATTAATACAAATTAATTACAAATTAACAATTAATTATTTAACAATTAAAAATTAATTAACAAATAATTCAAATTGAATACAATTAAATACATTTAATTATTTAATTAATTATAAATAAATTACTTCCCACTCTATTCCCCTATAAACCCCAAACCCGCTACAGAAAATAAATTAGTAAAACTAACATAATTAGCAATTAATCAATTAAATTTGATTAATTGGCAATTAAAATGTAATTAATTACCCATAAAAACTTAATTACCAATTAATTCTAAATACCAATAAATAATTTTACATATTTAATTAATTATAATTAAATTACTTCCCACCCAATTCCCCTATAAACCCACAACCCGCTACAGAAAATAAATTAGCAAAATGAACATAATTAGCAATTAATCAATTAATTAAAATTAAATGCCAATTAAAATGTAATTAATTACCAAATATCAATTAATTAACAATTAATTAAAAATGTATACCAATAAATACATTTACATATTTAACCCTTTCCCTGCTCATGACGAGCTGAGCTCGTCATGCAGTACACTGGTCGTGTGCTTATGACGAGCTGAGCTCGTCATGAACAATGGAAATCTAAAGAGTTCAGCACCAAGCGGGAATTGCTGTAGCATTCAAGGTGTTAATTATTTATAATTAAATTACTTCCCACCCTATTCCCCTATAAACCCACTACCCGCTACAGAATTAAATTACGCAAAAATTAAAAAAACAAAATTAATTAATTAAAATTAATTAACATAAATACACACTTTTCACACACATAATACCATATAAACACTATAAAAATGCGATATTATTAAAAATGTGTTAATTATATACTTTGATATTTTAACTTTCTATATTTTTAACATTCGATATTACACTACTTACCTTAAAAACGATATTTTTGATGTCTATATTCTGTCCATTCGATATTTTGTCCATTCTATGTTTTAAAATCAATATTATGTCCATTCGATATTTTGTACTCAATATTTTGACTGTTTACCCTCTAAAAAGGCGATCAGCTGTTTGTTGACGGTCTTCTTGATGACTTTAGCGGGGAAAGGGAGAAGCGAGATGGGGCGGAAGTTCTTGAGGTCTGTGGGGTCTGCGGTGGGTTTCTTCAGGAGGGCGCTTATCTCTGCATGCTTCCAGCTCTCCGGAAAGGTGGCAGATGCGAAGGAGTTGTTAATGATGTTCCGGAGTTGGGGAGCGATGATGGAGTCAGCTTTGTTAAAGATGTGGTGAGGACAGGGGTTGGCTAGGGAGCCGGAGTGGATGGTGTTCATTACATGGGTGGTGTCTTTAGTGCTGACAGGGGTCCAGGTGTGGAGGATGGTGGTGGGGGGCGTTGGTTCGGTGATTGGGTGCATGGTCTGGGTGCTGAAGCTGTTGTGTATGTCAGCGATCTTGTGGTGGAATAACGAGGCGAGTGAATCACAGAGGTCTTGCGAGGGCATGATGTCGTTGTTGCTGGCGCTGGGGTTGGAGAGCTCTTTGACGATGCTGAAGAGTTCCTTGCTGTTGTGGGTGTTGTTGTCCAGTGGTACTCTGAATGCTGTCCTTTTGGTGGTGTGGATCAGCTGGTGGTGTTTGCAGATGGCGTTCTTGAGGGCTGTCATGTTTTCTGTTGACTGGTCGTGGCGCCGGTCTTTCTCGAGGGTGCGGCAGGATTTCTTAGAGTCCTTGAGGTCATTGCTGAACCACGAGGCTTTCTTGCTGCCGGGTCTGCTGGGAGGGTTCTTCAGTGGTGCAAGGGCATCGGCACAGTTGGTGAGCCACTGTGTGAGATTGCGGGCTGCTTTGTTGGAGTCCGTGGTGGTGGTGGGAGGGTTCTGGCTCAGCGAGGTGGTGAGCTGGTCGGTGGTGATATTGCTCCAGCATCTGCGGGGAGCCTGTTGTGGGTGGTGGTGGGTCGTGGTTTTTCTGAAGTTGAAGTGGACGCAGCTGTGATCTGTCCAGTGTAGTTCGGTGGAGTGGCTGAAGGAGATGTGGTTGCAGGAGGAGAAGACTGGGTCAAGCGTGTGGCCGGCGTAGTGGGTGGGGGAGTTCATCAGTTGTTTGAGTCCGAGGTTGGAAAGGTTGTCCAGCAGGGTGGTGGTGTTGTTGTCATTGTTGTTCTCCATGTGGAAGTTGAGGTAGTCTGAGGAGGTGAGGGCAAGCGGGCTGATGAAGTCTGCAATGGCTTCGCTGAATTGTGTGCGTGGTCTTGGGGGTCTGTAGATGAGGGTGCCTCTGAGGGTGGTCTTGGGGTCGGTGTGTATCTGGAAGTGAAGGTGCTCGGCGGCGGTAAGGGTGTCATCGGAGTTGGTCGTGATGCGGATGGTGTTTCTGTGGACGATGGCGATGCCTCCTCGGGGTTGGTTGGAGAGGTCCTTCCGGGTGATCTTGTACATAGCCGGGATGGCTATGGCGATGTCGGGGGCTGAGGAGGCGTTCATCCAGGTTTCCGTGAGGAAGGCGACGTACGGCGCTGTTGTGTCGAGGAGGTTCCAGAGTTCGACTGCGTGCCTGTGGATGGAGCGGGTGTTGAGCAGGATGCACTTGAGGTGGTTGTTGCTGGTGCCTGGTCTGGCAGGTAGGTGCAGGTCCAGAGGCAGGTGAATTTGCAGGCTTGGCAGGTGAAGGGTCCGTGGGTGCGTTTCGGGGTGGCTCGGTGGCAGGCAGGGGTCCGGCTGGTGTTGAGTGCGTGGAGGGTGGCGGTGTCGTAGCTCCGTCGGGTCGGTTGGGAGCGACGGGGGCCAGGGGTCCTGGCGCTGGGCGCGGTCCAGGCGCCCACGGGCGCAGACGGGCTTGCCTTAGGCACGCCTTTGGCGCACCAGCGGCATGCCCGCTGCACGGCCGTGTGATGGCCTCTATAAGTGGGAGGGGGAGGAGGGGTCAGCTGGGAGGCAGGAGGGCAGGACAGCCAATGGGCACAGGGGGCGGGGCCGCATGGGAGTCAGCGGCGGGAAAATGGGGGAACAGCGGAGCAAGGGTGAGAAGGGAACCAAGGGCGACAGGCACACGGGGGTACAGAAAAAAACAGGGGAGCAGGAGGTGGTCACAGGCAAGGCCCAGGTGGTACTGCAGCGGTGGGGAAGGGACCTACCTGGAGGGTCAAGGGTGATTCATTTAATGTAACCATTCTTCTTACCTCCATAACTCAATCACCTAACATATAATAGAGTATTTAGTTATATGAAGGCATGAAAAAATTACCTTGCCCTGGATGTAAGTTTCTGAAAGTCAAATATGTTTGTGGAGTAACAAGTAACAGTTGGGCATTTGTGTGTTCTCTATTGAGATGGTGTCAGCGGGTGAATGCAAGAATGAGTCTGTGGATGGATAAATGGATTCTTGAGTGCAAAGATGAGTGAAAAAATAAATGTATGATGACCAAATTTAGTACCTAAACCCATCAGGGAAACAGTGCATTTATGCTTATATATGTTGAAGCACAATCAGGTTTTAAATTATAGTTTATGTAGAATGGCATTCTTCTAATAGTAATTAAAAAAATTAAGAGTGCAAGGAATGCCTCAATGGAGAGAGAACCAATGAGCTCAGTAACAGTCTGCAGCTGACAGTTCTTTGCAAAACAAAATAGAACAAGCATTGACTTAGCCAATAGATCTCGCCTTTGGTATGGTTTACGCTTGTAGTTATGGTTCATCTAATTGTATGTGAACGCTTTAACGTATGCATTAGTTATCTTATTGAAGTACTAATAAAAGTGTAGTAAATGTAAATGTGTGTATACTTGTAAAGCGCACTATCACCTAGAAGGTATTTTGGTGCTGTATACCGCTGTGGAACCCTTCCTGGCTTTCCCTGTGAGATGCCCCTTACTGGGCACCTCCAAGGTGACACCAGGCATCCTAGCGCTTTCGGGGCCGTTGTGGAGATTAAGCAAGCTATTGCCCAGAGTTGCAGAGTGGGACCCATGATTAGAATAGGCACCTATGCAAGAATTATCGAGTTCGTGGACATTGAGCCCAAGACCCTGCCACGTCAGGAATTGAACCCTGGTCCTGGGCCAGACCTCTGCCTCAGGGTTTGCCGCTCTAATCGGTGAGCCACACTTCTCCACTACTCCAGTACTGTCAGATTGCTGAATTTCAATTAAAAAAATGTACATTTGCGAATGTTGAAGTGTATAAATAGAAGAATTTACTTTTGATCTATTTGCAGTAACATTGTTGTGCACAACTAACCCGCTCAGTTAGAGCAATGCAGTTATTGTTTTTTTAACTATTGGCATTGGTGATTCTTGCTCCTTTTTTGGCCCCTAGTAAGTGTGTATTCAAGAAATTAATAATGGTTTGTATTGGAATACCTGACCATTTGTTGTAGTAAATTTTATTGCAAAATGTTTACACTATCAAGTAACATATGTGGCAAATAAACACTCTTAATTTACATCTGTACATTTTTTTAAATATGACATTAGTGCATCCGATAATTCCTCTACATCTGTAATGATTTTAAACCAGTCCATTAGAATGTAATTGCTAATGTATTGATATGTATCAGTATTTATCACTTGAGTTGTTATTGTACTTATTTCTTGGTCCATTTTTTCTATCCCATATGTTTCAATTTGAATTGTTTCTGATGAAGATTCTGTTTCCTGTGAATAGATATTAAAGAAGGTTTGTGTAAAGTTTTTTGATATTATTGTGCTTAACATTTCTTGTCTTGTTGTGTATATTATTTTTTCATTGTTGAACTCATGTAGTGTGACATGGGTTATTTTTACATATTGTCCAATTTTAATATTACAGTTGGTTGCTTCTCTCCATAATGTTATTTTTACAAAGTCAGTTGAATCCTATATTATTATGGATTTTAAAAGTGTTTCTTGTCCGCCGATAAATACAGTTTTTTATTTCTTCTTCCTTGAAAAAAAAACTATATTAGTTATTTTCTTTATACTTAGTTTGTTTAGTTAGTGAAAGAGAAATAGTTAGATTTAGTGAGAAAGAGAGCGTGAGATAGTTAGTGAGAGAGAGAGTGGGCGAGTAAGTGTGAGAGTGATGTTTAGAGAGTTATTTAGAGAGATAGTGATAGAGTTTTTTTAGTGAGAGAGAGAGATAGTGTGCCAGTTTGCTATGTTTAGAGTAGATAGTGTTGCGGGAGCAGTGTCACTCTTTATGTTTTGTTGAGATGTTAGTAGTAGAGAGCGGGCTGCTAGTTTGGAGGTGTGTGAGCTGGTATTGTGAGTAGGTAGTGCTGGGAGATTGTGTGTAGCGTGGTTTTGGGCCTTGCTTTTGTAGAGGCAAGCCCTGTTGGGGGAGAGTAGATAGCGCTGTGTTGGGAGGTGTGGTGGTTTGCGTGTGCTTTGGAGGGTGGTGAGCTTATGAGTGAGCTTATGTGTAAGAGGAGGTAAGTGTGTGTGGGTAGGAGTGGTGCTATATGCTGTTTTAGGATGTGTAGTGCACTCTGTGACAGAGAAGATAGCGCTGCGAGCGAGTATGTGTTGATTTGTAGTTGTGAAAAGTAGACAGCGCTGCAATGTGTTTACTGATGGTGTGTGATTGGAGGCTTTTCAGCTTTTTGGGGAAGAGAGAGAGTGGTGTGAAGGGAGAGGTGTTGTGCTTAGTTTGTAGAAGTGTTGTATATTGACTCACCTCTGCCTTTGTTCTTCAAACAGTCATCAGTGTTTTTAAGTTTGTTTCTTTTATTGCCTTAATTGGCAATGCTGGAGGTGCTGGCGGTTATAATATTTTTTCAGCTTCTTTTATGATGAATTCTGATAACGCTGTTGCAGGAAATTTTGGTATTTATGCATTTATGTTATGATAATTGTATTGTTTTTGATAATAAAGTTCCAAATTAGCAATCCATGTATTTTCCTTAGTTTGACTGTAGAAATCTTCATGATAACAAGTTGCTTTTATTGTTCCTGTTGTATCAGCCATTGCCAAATGGTATAGAACTGTGTTGTCTTGTTTCACTGTGTTGTAGTAAGTTTTTGTTGAACATTTCACAACGTTTACTCTGATTGTTTTTTGATCATTCTTTGATAATTGCATTTTAAATTGATACCCATAATGCTTTGTGATCACTATAATAGCTATTTAGTGTTCCATAGGCTTGTAATATTTGATTTGTGTATATGTGATCTAATAAGGATTGGTAGTTTGTTGTGTAAGTATTTCTAAGTTGTTTGCATTGTACTTGTTTATCCATAAATTCTAGAAGTAAACACTTTTTGGCCATTTGTTTGTAAATCTATGTTAAAATCACCCATAATGATATATTTATAATTTGGGTAGAAGTGGGTTATGTTTTGTATTTTTGTAAGAGTGTTTCTAGTAATATATGTGGTGGTTTGTGTAAAATTATAACTAGGTAGTTGCTATTAATAATATGTAGTGTAAAATGTATAATGATAATTCATTGTTGTGTTTCATAAGTAGGTAGAATGAAAAGCCCCTTCCTTTAGTAAAGTATAATCCATGGTTTGTCTGTTGCTTATGGTATTTATCCAAGATCATATAATTATATTGCTCTATAAAACAATTCATTGTGTGTTGTTTTTTTAGTAGTGTTTATTTCCGTTAAGCAAAAATGTCAGCTTTCATACGGTTTTATCTGATGTTGTTGATGTAAAATGCTTTTGAAGTGAACGTATATTTTGTATGATAATATTTAAATGTGTGTTGTATGTTCCTATTTGTGGTACAGATATTTCTAATAGCATATGTGTTCTTAATCTTTGCATATCTTCTTTTACTTTGGGATGTATTAGAATTTTGTGTTCATTAAAGTTTTGAATGTATATGTTGGATAGAGATTTTGCTCTGCTATATAAAGCACTTTTGTATTCATGAGGAAGCCGTTTGCAATTTTAACTTTGCAACACAGGTATTTTAAAAGTGCTATACAGTGTTTTCCATTAGTATTATATGCTGCTTTTCCTGTTGGAGCTGTAAGTAATATATATATTTTCTGGATTTTTACCAGCTTTGGTATTGTAATACCGTAGTAATGTTTGATAAAGTGCAGTAATGAGAAAGCTCTTTCCAACTCCTGCACCATCAGTGCAAAATGTATTGTATGGTGTTTCTGTCAATTTTATCCAGTGTAAATGATGGTAAACAAAATGTAATCGTTCCTCTGTTAAATTATGCATAATATTATTGTATTTATTATCTGGTAAGATATTATTAGTTACGTTTTCTTCTTCAGTTATGCTTTGAATACCTAAATCTAGTAACTAGTCATATATATATTACTGTTCATTAATTTGGATTTCAGTGTCTGCTATAACAGATGGTATTATCATTGTTGCTAGAGGAGGGCTAATTTGTATTTCATTGCTGTATTAACTATTAAGTTCTGTAAGAACGTTATTGTTTTTATTATATTCATTATAATGCCCATGTCCCGAACTTGCATATATCTTTCGTAGTATGTTTTGCTATTTCAAATTATTGTGCTTTCTTTTCTCCATGGATAGTGAAGCATTAACAGTTACCGATAATAATTTTCTGATTCAGTGTTTTTGTTAAATCTGCAGTAGCGTATTATTTTTCTACATGTGCGCTTACAGTATAGTTTGTGTCTATCTGTATATTTTCTTCCTCTTGGCTTATGTTGTTTATTTCAAGTTCTTCTTCATCTGAGCTATAAAAATGTGTTTCACTCAGTAAATGATCACTGTCATTTTTATCCTTTTTTCTATTTCTTTTGGGATTGTAACTATAAGTTGACACAAAATCCGCTAATGTACATTGTTTGAATGCCTTTAATCGTTTGCAATATTTTACTATAATATTTTCACATTGAATGTTAGTTGATGTATCTGGTAATGAATGTATGGTATCTACATCTCTCAATAAATAAGTTATTTTCTCAGGAGAGCTTGTATTAATAAATACAAATGCTCGAGAACTTTTCCACAATAGAATTTGAAGAATGAGGAAGGCTGCTTCCTGAGCACCTATTTCTGAACACTTTAGGAATTTGTTCCCTATGTGCTTAATCTTTTACATTAGTATTCTGAGTTACTTCTTTGCAGCTTGAGTAATTATTTTGCTCATTCCTCTTTACTGATAAATTAAATGATGTAGGCAGCACAAGCATATGCATCTAATATAAACTGTCTATGTTTGCTCTCCAACCTTTTAAAATAATTTAATTATAGTTTTTAATAAAGCATTCTGCTGGTGTCCTTTTTAAAAAAATCGTAGTGTTTTCTATAATTGATCTTATACATGTAATATATTGCATTTCATCCAAATGTATTTACTTTTTTGCAAATCCAGTGTATGAAATTCTGGAGTATTCATAGCTTCATGGATCGATTTAAAATTTTCTTGCAACTGTTTATCTGTTTCATCACGTGGTAAAGATTCTAGTATTATAGTGTGTGACTTTGGCTATTTAACATATTGATAGTTGCATGTCCGTTTGATTTTTCTCCTGTAATTTTTTGTGTGTGCATGCTTTTGCTGAGGTATTAAAGGCTCTAATTGGGGCTCTTGTTATTTACTATATGCTATATATTTATCAAAAAATTGAATTACTTCAGTCAAGTTTGCTATCCCATATTGTGGTGCATTTTCAATCCATAATAATGCATGCATATGTGGGGAACCCCTCTGTTGAAATTCTACTCTATAAAAGTAGTAAATTAATTTCCCAATAGGGTTATTTTGATGCATAATAACGCAATTAAATAATTTCCTTACTTGGAAGTCAAAATGCCTTGCACAGGTAATTGGATCTTGTTATACTAATTTACATTTTGTTTCCCAAGGCATATCTTTAAACTCCTCTTCTGTGCATTCATTTAGGTTTTGTCCTCATAAGGAGATATTTATTAAATGGTACGATTTTGTTTCTGCAGCAGATAGAGTGAGGAAAAATGTTGGTTTTCCAAGTTGCCTTATCATAGCAAACAGATCTTTTTTGCAATGTTCCCAATATTGTGGGGAACTGCGGATAGTCTTTAGTATCTTATATCTTTTATTATATTGCAAGATGCTTTCTAAGTTACATTTTATGACTTTTGCAGTAATACAGTCCGTATTGGTGAAATATTTTCTTAGCAATATGTTTATTTTACTCTGTATTTGTTTTATGTGTAATTTTTTTAGTTTGAAGAAAATATTAGTGATAGATTTAGCTACTACTCTACCATAGCTTCTTAACTCCCATTGACATATTGCACTATAATGTACAGGTAAGGGTCTATCATTATTGCTAGGTCTTAGCCTTGCCACAGAAAATTGTTGGAATAGCCAGAAAGTCTGAATCTTTGTCTTCGTATAAACCTCTAGGCACGTTACGTTCAGCAGGGGCTAAACGTAATACAATGACACTCTCACTGGTAATAGTTTCATTTGTTAACAAGGTATCTAAATTTCTTGCTTCTATGTTATCTGAATTATCTGATGAATTATTATCTTCTGATGTTCCGTTGCAGTAGTTTATTTGTGGGGGTTTATACTCACCATATTCCTTAAACATTTCACTAATTGTTGCCATCCATAGTGCTGCTCGTTTGACTTGATTTGGTCTAACATTTTCAAAATGTGCAGAACGGGTCTTACAATCCTCTCTATCAATTGTAGTAACA
The DNA here is from genome assembly GCF_964263255.1 of Lissotriton vulgaris. NCBI lineage: Eukaryota > Metazoa > Chordata > Amphibia > Caudata > Salamandridae > Lissotriton > Lissotriton vulgaris. Next base: position 501,616,816 of record NC_141687.1, on the reverse strand, counting down.
TCTGACATGCAAAACTAGAGTACAAGTAAGAAGAGCAGAATCTCGTTTTTTTTAACATACCAGGGCTACATTTTAAATAAATAACCATCTTTGGCACAAATTTGTGAGGAAATGTAACATTCTTTGCATACAAGAGACGTGGTGCGTAAATGAAAATCACATAGATGGTTATAAGACCAACCATACATCCGCTATACCAACTACACATGGGAGGCCCAAGGTAGGACTCTCCAACTAACTACCAAATTGTGATCCTGACCATTGACAAACAAAATTGTGTGGTCCTGAATAATTTTTATAATAATGCACTGAAGGAACAGCTAGGGGACATGCTGCAACAGTTAAGGAACACCTTACAGGAAATACAGAATGGTCATATAGAGAATGTGATATTTGTGTGTGTGTGGGGGGGGGTGATTTTAACATGGCTTTATGTCCATCTAAAAACATGATGTAACTTGTGGGGTGTCAGACGAAGATAATTGCAATTCAGCCCATTTTTCCCACTCATTACACAGGGATTCTGGAAAGGGACGACCATTCGGTCCCCCCGAACGTATGGTTGGGTGCCTCGATCCTCCCGGGAAACCATTTTGGGCGGGGGGCGTGTCTCGGCTGGTATGCCCGAAGCGGCGTAGCCGGGGTGCGCCTTTTCCCGCCCAAGAGGGGTTGTCCTAGACACCTACACCGAAGACCACGCCCAGTAGGCGTACCGGAGGAGGGTACACGCCCTCCCGTAGAAGAATAAATAGAGCGGGAATCCGAAGAAGCGTCCTCTTGTTCCTGTGCTCTGAAGGCTGCACCCACTCGTTGCTCGTGAGCCCTTGACGGAACAAGCAGCAATTTTGTCCCACCCACCAGCCCCTTATGGCAATGTTTGTTTAAATAAAGTTGTGCTGAGTAGGCCTTTTTTCCTTTGTAGAACAGTAAAGGAATGTTTTGATAAGGATGTGACTTCTGCCTGTAGGATAATGTTTTCTTGGTAGGAGTGAGCAGTCGATGAAGCATCGAGGAAATGTCAGAATTTTTTCCTTTAGTAGGTAAACAACTGTCGTATTTATTTTGGTCGGGAGGTAAGGTCATGATCGGTGAGCAGTAATTTCAAGGTCCCTAGAGGGGGGCGCCACCCACAACGGATGGGAGCGCCCGAGGGGAGGCGCCCATTGGCCCCTCCCACGGGGAGGCGGCACCCACTAAGGATGGGTCGCCTAGGGGGAGACGGCCATAGGCCCCTCCCAGGGGGGGAGGCGGCTAGATGCCCCTCCTACTAATTTCCCCAGGGCCGGATATCCGCGACGGCGGATAGAGAGTGTGGGGATGGGGGGGAGTCCACGCTGTCCTTCCTACAGATACCTCACACGGGAACTCGGACGACCTTTAAGATGGCGTCGAGTGGAAAGGGGGCCCCCACCACGACAAGGGAAGTTACAGTTGGCAACGAGGGTAGAGTCCTCTGCGCATGCGCCACTCACACGGTGAGGGCGAGCGTTTTTGGTAGTAGGGATCTGACACCGGTTAAGACCTTGCCGTTGGCCCTTAATGCTAGGATGTACAATTTTAATTTAGAATGTTTGCATTTGCAGGATGTTAGACTCGGCTAGGAAACCTTTGTATTAGAGATCTGTTAAGGTTAGCCAAAGATCATGTCTGCATCGAAATGTAATAAATGTAAAATTGTACATAATTATGAAACTTTTATTTAATGTTTTAAATTTTGTTTCATATTTTAATAAATACGGCTTTCAAACTTTTGTCCGACTCCTCCCATCCTTGGGGATTGTGTTGAGAGGGGGTGGCGGGCATCTTGGCCATATTTAAATGAGATCCTATTTAATTTGGAACTGGGTTTTACAAATATGTTGTGCTCCACATTGATACCTTTCACCCAGACCTTTAAAGGGAGAGGACTGAGTTTGATTATTGACCTTATAATTATACCAAATAGATTCGCTTCCCGCTTAATGAGGTTTAAAACACACAAGAATGCCATAGGCGACCATTTTCCTCTGAGTGTGTCCATATCCCTCCCAATAAAAACCCATACCCCTCATTGTAAGAGGATATTTGCGGTTCAAGACATAACAATTGATAAAGTAAATGGCTATTCCCTAAAGTAGGATGAAGTAGACCCACATAAGATTACCAAGAGTGTGGTAGAGAAAAGCTATGAATCAATCATGAAATGCTAGCAGGATTCAACTCCACACGAAGGCATACTGGAAACTTCTGCTCAAATAACTGAAAAATAAGAAACACCTAACAGATTGAAATAAAAAAGGGGATAGGAAAAATAAGGGGTGGTTCGATCACAACTGTACGAAAGCATAAACAGATCTTAAACACGCATTGCACAAAAAAGAAAGAGACAGAATTGAAATCAGCCAATGTAGGAAAGCTTATAATCAGACCATTAAAAACGTAAAGGTGATCTAAAAAATAAAACTTGAGCTGATTTACATAAGGCTTGCATTAACAAGGATAGCACAGAGTTTTGGCGTGTGGTAAAATACCCATTTTTAACGACAGAAGATACCCGACCATAGAGATCGCCATTGATGAAAGTGACTGGGTGGAACACTTTTCCAAACTCTTGGGACAGGAAGGGAAGGTGGGTGGCTCTGCCACAAGTGACATAGGTCAGAGAATGCTGCTAACAGACTTCCCATTAGGTCTAGCTTTCACCCTAGAGGAGGTACAATGTACATTAAAAGCCAGTAAGGGGGGCAGGGTTCTTGGGCCAGACGGTGTACCTGTCGATATCTTTAAACACAATATTCAATTATGGGGCCCGATAATAACTTGAGTGCTAGCAGCCTGTTATGTGATCAGACTTATTGATTCCTGGTCAGATTCCATCATGGTACCCATTTTTTAAAATGGTGACAGACAAAATCCGGCATGTTACGGCCCTATCTCATTGCTGGACTCACTGGGCAAAGTGGCAGGCCGAATTGTGCTGCACCGACTCCAACAATGGGCTGAGGACAATAAAGTCCTATCGGATATTCAATTTGCTTTTAGGGAGGGGCTGAGCACAATAGAACAGGGCCTTAACCTAACCGTCCTCATGGGAAAATATATGAAGGCAAGAAAAGGAAAATGTTATCTGGCCTTCGTAGACCTTATGGCCACATTTGATTGCGTAGACCATGAACAAATATGGAGCATTCTAGGAGCAATGGGGTGGAGAAAACTCTAATCCACTTTTTAAGGGAGCTTTATACAAACGCCAGAGTGCGGTTTAGGCCTGACGGAGAGTGTTCAGCGCCGTTCCAAGTGGAGAAGGGGGTCAGGCAGAGATGTGTTCTGGCCCCTTTCCTATTCACGCTATATACCAATGGCCTGGAGAAATTCATGCTGGAGAGGTGCCGGGACCTATCTCAGCTGTCAAAACATCCAATACCTGCCCTATTCTATGCAGACAACACTGTAATTATGGCCCATACACCAATGGGACTCTAACGGCTCTTGATAGGTATAAAGAGTTCATGAGAAATCTAGGCCTGAGAATAAATATTTCTAAAAGTTTTATAATGTGTTGTGGGACAAGTGGCAAAAATCAGAGGGACACCTACATAGAGAACAAAAAGGTGGAATCCACTATAACGTATCTTTACTTATGAATTTTATTCGACCATAAGGGCCAATGGCATCAGGCTATCAAGGCTAGGAAACTCCTTTTTATGAGAACAATGGCAGCCCTAGTGAATTTCTCAAAGAGGCTAGGAAAAAGACCCCAATAGAGATTACCCCTATCTATAAAGCTAAGTGCATCAGGAGAGCCACCTATGGTACCGGGTTATGTGGGTACTGCGATGTAAATGAAATTCAGAGGGTAGAGAATGCCTTCTTAAGGTACCTCTTGGTGTTTAAACCTACATCTGTCACACCGAGCTGGGGCTTCCATACATTACGGACATAATAAAAATACAACCGTGCTTCTAAGGCACCGGATCTGGACCTCGACTAAAACAACGTTTATCCGCAATCTTTTAAGGGAGAGTCTGAAACTAGAACATGCATTAGAGATCAGGTAGCTGAGGTAAATAAAAATTTCCGATTTAGGCATGCCAGAATACTACCATAATCCCTCTTTGATGGGCTCTGTCTTGAGAAACAATTGAACAAAAAAGATGCCAATACTGTCATACTGTTTTTCTCAATCACAGAAACCATATGAATTGTACAATATGGTTCATTCACACAATTATGTCTGAATAAATCTTTTGTTTTATTTTTAAATCTTGTTTCTCAAAAAGACATTTGGTTATTATTTCACCAATTCACTGTAAAATACAAAACCTCCTATACAAAATAAACAAATTTACAAAAAAACCTTTAGACAATTTCACAAATATAAAGGTTTACATACATTCAAATACAATCATACCCTCTCATGCATACACAGCCATTCATATCTTCATATATATATATACACACTGGAATTACAATATTCACAGTAAGCCATAACAAATCAATTTCCATCAATAAAGTTTTGTTGAAAAAAAGTTAGGATCACTCCTTTTGCTTAGATGGCATAAATTGTCAATTTATGCCATCGAAGCAAAAGGAGTGATCCTAACTTTTTTATGATTGTATTTGAATGTATGTAAACCATTATATTTGTGAAATTGTCTAAAGGTTTTTTTGTATTTTACACTGAATTGGTGAAATAATAACCAAATGTCTTTTTTAGAAACAAGATTTAAAAATAAAACAAAAGATTTATTCAGACATAGTTGTGTCAAAGAACCATAGTAAATGTAAATGTTTTTGTACTTGTATAGCGCACAGCTACCCGCAGTGGGTTTCCCGGCGCTTGTACGAATACCGCAAGGGAACCCTTCCTGGCTTTACCTGTGAAGTGTCCACTCCTGGGCACCCCCATGGTGCACACCAGGCACCCCTCGCATTGTGTGGGCCGTTGTGGAGACTAAGCGAGCTATTATCCAGAGTTGCAGCGTGGGACCCATGATCAGAATAGGCGCTGAAGCGAGAATATCCGGTCAGGGGAATTAATGAGCCCGAGACCCGCCAGGGCAGGAATCGAACCCTGGTCTCTGGCCAGAGCTCTGCATCGAGATCTGCCTGCTCTAACCATTGAGCCACACTTCACCTAGTGTACAATTCATATGGTTTCTGTGATTGAGAAAAACAGTGTGACAGTATTGGCATCTTTTTTGTTCAATTGTAACTCGTGGCTCAGCCTTGCTGTTGGGGGCCCAGACCCAGTGGTGGTTTTTCGCTATCTTGAGAAAAGCGTTCAAAAAACAATGCATGACCCATATGGAGGCACACAGATTTGCCACGAGGCATCGCGGCCGTCAGTCCAAACAAATCAACTGAAGGTTGTCAACCATTGGCATGCAACCATGCTTAACCTACACATTAAGCGGGCACAAGAGATTTGTCCTTGCATGAATCAGACTCGATGCATTTCACCGTTTGGTAAGTTTTCGGACCATAAATGATTGGTCCAAAAACCTACCAAACTGCCCCTGTGATGGATTTTCCCCGCAAACATCAATTCACGTAGTCTGTTTTGTAAATTTTATTTTGAACAGAGGAGAAGGAGGATCAAACCCATTTTAACACTATGGGGTTTGACGAAATGCCGTCCGGTCTACCTCGCTCTCCAGCTTCTAGATTATGACTGTTTTGCGAGATACATTGCCCTGTTTCCGAAGTGTACCATTAGACATAGGAAGCACCTATGATTTTCGCCCTACTTAAATATTTGCTGTTATGTCTCAGATCTTAATTACTTTTAGAATTACAAAATTCTGCTAAATTTTTAAAAGAAAAAAACACTTTTTTATGAATTGTATAATACCGTGAAATTTGATTTGTAAAATTGTGCTTATAAGGTTTTTCTGTGTTTTAAAATGAGAACTGAATAAAGATAATTTTTGATTTGATTTGACTTGATTTAGTCTAACATTTTCAAAATGTGTATATGATTTATAAGCTAAGTTCCTTTTTCTATTTAATTGGAATTGTCATGTTGTCATTATTCTGTCTTGGTAAAATTGTAACTTTTGTCATAACATCTGCAGGTACATTAACAACAGCCCTGATAATGATTTCTGAAACCCACCTGGCAAAGTTCTAATTTGTAGGAAAGGAATTCTTGGTGAAACTAATCTTTCCTCTTAATTATGTAAACGCAATTGCATTGGTGTATTTGGAAACTTCATTCCATTTATAAAAGAATTTGAATTTGAATTTAAAAAAATTTGTACAGCGCTCGCATACCCAGCGGTTTCATGGCGCTAGTGGTGATCAGTGGGTGGCAGCGACAGGGAGATTAAGGGTAGGCTTGTGTAAACAGAAAGGTTTTAAGATTTTTCCGGAACAAAAGATAAGAAGGTGAGGTGCGTAGAGTAAACGGGAGGGAGTTCCAAAATGTTGGAGCCAGGACAGTGAATTTCGCTCCGCCCGCCCTCTGCTTTTTGAAGCGGGGGATGGTAAGGAGGGCCAAATGGGCCGAGCGAAGTTCTCTGCCTGGGCAGTATGGCTTAATGAGAGAACGGATGAACTCGGGAGCAGTGCCCGATCTGGCCTGATACGTGAGGCAGCCGAGTTTAAACAAGGCGCGCTCTCTCACAGGGAGCCAATGCAGAGTTTTGAGTAATGGGGTGACCCGATGATATCTGGGTAGGCCATGGATCAGGCGGGCCGCCTGGTTCTGCACCAGTTGTAGTCGGTGGATCATGTATGCAGGAGCTCCATTATAGACTATGTTTCCATAGTCTATACGGGAGAGTACCATGGCCAACATGATCATTTTCAAAGCTGAGGGGGAAAAGAAACGAGAGACTTTCCTGATTACTCTAAGGGAAAAGAAACATGAAGAAACTACGGAGCTGACTTGCGGGTGAACAGTGAGCTGGGGATTAAGAAGGATTCCCAAGGTTTTCACTTTGGAGACAGGAAGTGGTGGGGCACCAAGGGAGGGGGGCCAAAAGGAAGGGGACCAGGGACTGCAGCCACCTCCGGTCAAGACCAGCTCGGTCTTGTCCGGATTGAGTTTGAGGTGGCTGCAGTTCATCCAATCTTGAATGAGAGTCATGGTTGTTTGGACGTTCAGAGCAGATGAAGGGGAATGGGACAGATTGAAGATTAACTGGAGGTCATCCGCGTAATTAAACACGGTGACCTCCAGTTGCTGTAACATAAAAATGAGGGGAAAAATGTAAAGGTTGAACAAAAGAGGGGAGAGTGATGAACCCTGAGGGACCCCGCATTCTACCTTGCGAGAGGCCGCCGCAAAGCCAGTCAAGCGGACTCCCTGTGTTCTCCTAGTAAGAAAAGACTCCAGCCAAGAAAAGGCTAAGCCTTCTATGCCCGCCGCCCTGACACGGTTAAGGAGGATGGTATGGTCCACCGTGTCAAAAACGGCGGATAAATCTAGGAGAATCAGGGCTTGCGGAAGGTTGATGTCGATACCTTCACGCAGCTTGTCCATGACTGAGATGACCACTTTTTCTGTAGAATGCAGGGGACGGAAACCAGCTTGGCAGGGGGAGAGGCAATGATTTGCCTCAATGTGAGTGCTCAGAGTAGAAGTGATGTGAGTTTCCAGGACTTTTGCAAGGTAAGGGAGGAGTGAGATGGGGCGGTAATTGGAGGGGGTGGAGGGATCGGCGTCCAATTTTTTTAAGATTGGGATGACAACCGCCGATTTGTGTGAACTGGGAACGTGACCGTGAATGAGTGAGTCGTTAAGAAGGGTTAAAGGGGGAGTAGGGCAGGCTGAGTAGACTTCCCTGAGAGTACAAGCAGGAGCAAAATCCAGGGGAGAGCCCGATTTGACCCGCTGGAGCAAAGGGAAAAGGGTGTCAGCGGTTAGAAGTGGAAAGTTAGTCAGTTTAACGGTGGTGGGGGGAGGGGAAGGATCAACAAAGGTGGAAGAGGGCGGGGGGATGTTGTGTTTAATTTTAACAACTTTGTCTATAAAAAACTCGTTGAGCGAGTCACAGACAGATTGGGATGGGGGGATGGTTGCCGTGGCTCTGGTGGATGAGGCAAGTTCATGGACAGTGGAGAAGATTTCCTTTGACTGTGACTCTGCAACCATTATCCTGTTGGTGTAATATTCGGCTTTTGCTTCCAGGATGCTCTTTTTATAGGTTTGCAGAACAGCCAAGTAGATGGTTTTTTGGGCAGGATCGTAAGTTCTTCTCCAGACTCGTTCGGCCCTTCTTGCAGCTAGTTTTTTTTCTTTAAGGTCGGAAGTAAACCAACGATTGGCTGCGTGGGCCGGTTTAACTGAAAGCCGCTTGAGGGGGGCGCATTCATCACCTGCCGCCGTGAGCCAGTTGTTAATTGCGGCCAACTGTGGGGCGGCTGTCAGGCCGTTTAAATCAGGACAGGTCTTGGCCAGGGCTGAGCAGAAGGAGGGCATGTCTACCTTACCCCATTTCCGAACCCAGGTATTTTTGGGAAGGGGGGGTTTGACCAGGGGTGCTAGGGCAAGGGAGAGCGTGATGGTGGAGTGATCTGACCATGGGCAAGGGAATATAGTAGGAGGTGTGGTTGGAACATTCAGTGTCCAGATTTGATCTAGCATGTGGCCATGTAGATGGGTGGGACTGTGGATGGGCGGTACAAAATTCAAACTTTTCATAAGGCAGGTGAATTCCTTGGATTGGGGGCTTTCGGCAGGGTCATTGGGCCAGTAATTGAGATCCCCTAAAACTAATACAGAAGAATTGTTAACTACCAGAGTGGCCAAGAGGGTCTGGATATCGGGGAGAAACGAAGGGGTAGGCTGTGGAGGGCGATAAATAAGAACAAAAGTGAGGGGGGTTTGGTGGGAAGTAGAACGAGCTACAAGGAGATCGACATCGGTGATAGGAGGGGAGGGAAGGATTTGAAAGTTGAAATCAGTACGAGCTATTAAAGCCGCTCCACCACCCCGCTTGCCCTCGGGACGGTCCGCACGAATGGCGGAATATGTCGATGGTAAGGCGGCAAGCACATTGGGCAGGGAGTTGGTCTTGAACCAGGTCTCGGTTAAAAAAAGGAGATCTGGTGCGTTTGAATCGATATAATCAAATAGCTCGTATTGATGGTTTACAGCAGACCTAGCCAAGGTAGTAAAGAGCATGGTGGTATTTGATCTTTGCTAATATGTGTATAGCAAGTGTTACATATATAGTTTGTTTTGTTTTGGCTAATGTCACATTGTATAAAACTTTGGTGCATGCTAATAGCATGTGTATTCCTTAATGATTGTTTATGCCATAATGGATTGCAAATAGTAGACATGTACTCTGGACCATATAATATTTCTGGATGAAAATTGCTTAATATATTATGTATGTTTAGTGTGTCTGTTTGTATATATCGATACTATTGTTGACTAAACTGTGTTTGTTGTGTTGTACACATTGTCCTTTGCTTGATTGTATTACCTCTGTTACAAGAATAGTGCATTGGTCTTTTTTGTGTTTTTGATAAAATGTTAGCAGCTACATTAATAATGTCATTGCTATGAACATTTGTTTGTGCTGTAGATATTCTTGTTGATGGTACCCTTAAACTGTTAATGTTTTCATAAGTAGCATTTTCACCTGTTATTTCTACATTCTCAGTATATGGCATAAGTATATCACTAACTCTATGTATAGTTGTTTGTGTTTTATGCTCCTATAGGCTTTTTAAAGCTTTAAAATGTTCCTTTTTTTGTTTTCCCTGAGTGCATTTTGAAGTGTTTTTTTTCCCTTATTGTATTTATAGCTATCGTAGTTGATTCAAATGCAACATAATATTCATATGGGACTTTTATACTGTTTGCAAGTTGTAAAACATATTTTAGTAGTTCTTCAAAAGTGGTTTTTTGAATGGTGATGCATGTCCCATTAGGGTGAGGCATCCCTTTGTTATCTCAGCTATGTGAATCAAATACAAAGTATGTCTGCATATTTGTGAACATTGAAATTACATATGCATTCATACAAAGTAAATTGCCTGAATGGATATTTATAGTTAAACTTAATGCAGTTTAAATATCTAGATATAAAGGATCTATACAATGTAGAACATCACCATAATAAGGTTTTCTTAGTGCAAGTGAATAAATGTTGCTATTGTGCTGTATATATCTAGGCAAGTCATCTGGATGCATAAGTTCTTCTTCATTAATAGAATGCATCTCTGTATATAGGGCATCTCCTAATTCCATAATTAATGTAAATCATTTGTATCCCATGTATTTACTGGTTTATTGTAGTTACATGTAATTGCAAAAGTACTATTTGGTAGGAATTGCTTTCCTTGAGAAGTGCTATTCAACTTTTTATGGCCTTGATGATACCTAGCTTGTATAATTCTAGACATATTATATGTATTTTGTGTATGTATTAAGTGGTATACAGTGTTTCTGTTTCAAATTAGTCTTAAGAAACAAATGTGTATTTGTAGTGAGAGACAAATGTGTATTTGTGGTGAATATGCAGTTTCTGTTAATCATTTTCTTACCTTGCTTTCTGTTTTTAGTTTTGTTGGGGGAAACCATCTGTATGGAAGTAAAAGAAAGTGTTATACTTAGCGACATAAATGCATTAATCTTTTATTATTTTTTAGTATTGAAACAGAGTATGTGTCAACTCTAAATATAAAGACATGCTATAGGCATCACAAACATAAACATATTATGTAATTAGGGTGTAAATTTTGATATTAGCAGTGAACTATAGCAGGAATACATTGGAATAGTATATTATAAAGCATATATTTTGAGTTGTGCATCCTAGTACTAGTGATAAAGTATATACTGTACTTTAGCAGACATATTTAAATGATGTTATGGGAAGTTGTGTTTTACTGAGGCTGCAATACTTTTGGAATACTGTTGAAATCAAGCCCTTTGGAGGGTGTATGTATAATGCATGTGTAAGCGTTTGTGTAATATATACATATAGTAGCAATGTACTAGGTACAGTTTAATAGAAACTGGAGAAAAAGATACATAAAACAAAGGAGGGAGCAGCGCAATTAGAGGAAGGTAAGAGTGTAGAATGTAATTTGTATGCCTATTATGAAATTCTGTCGTTATGCTGCAAATGTGTGTATGTTTTTTTATAATGTGCGTGCTTTTTCCTATATAATTTGTATGCTTTGGGTGTGTTTTTTTATGGCATTTTGTGAATGTGCTTTTTGTTTTGTAACAGTTTGTGTGCTGGTTATTACCGAATGTACTAATGTTGATGTCAAGTTTCTGTTGCTTGTTACGGACATGAGCAGAGAGTTGGAAGTCAGGGAACGAGCGCATGGAGTGGAAAGTAAGAGCTCTTTAAAAATATTGTGTGTTTTTTTGTTTTTCTAATTTATAAACCTTTTGTAAATGTTATTGTTACAAAAGTTATTAAGGTGACTATTTATTGACAGTATTATTGTTATGTCCCCTGACTAAGTGTAGCGGAGACGAGGCAGGGGCGTATGAAAAGGAAGGTAAGAGGGTTCTATGTAATTAGTATAGATTTTTGTAAATAAATGTGTGTTATGTTCTGGTGTGTTTATGTTTTTTATAATTTCCATACTTTTTTCTATACAATTTTCATACATATTGTGTTTTTGTTATTTTTTTTGCGAATGCACTTCATGTCTTTTAAGAATATGCAGGCTTTTAATTATGGAATCTGCTAACATTTATGTTAACTTTGTGATGCCTTTTATTTTGTGATCAGAACCTAGGAAGGAGTGTGGACGGGAGCAGAAACAGGGGAAGAGTGCACAGACAGGAAAGTAGGAATTTTTTGTTAAATATTGGGTGTACTATGTGTTGCTGCTTTGTAATTGTGTATAATTTCTTGCTGTAAAGTTTATTAGCGTGACAATTTTTTTTACAGTATTATGGTGATGCTGTGTTACGGACTGGAGCAGATAGGAAGTTGGAGCTCATGGAGAGGAAGGTAAGAGTGCAGTATGTAATTTGCATGGGTATTGTGCATGTTTTTGTGTTATGTTGTGAATATGTTTGTTTGTTTATAACCTGAGCATTGTTTATGTATTTTGCATGTTTTTTGTGTGTGTTTTGTAATGTTATTTCGCGTATGTTCATTAATTTTTTTAATAATAAGCGCGCTGTATATTATGGAATCTACTAATATTAATGTTAACTTTGTGATGCCTAATATTGTTGTGAGCTGAGACCAGGACGGAGCGCGGACAAGAGTAGAGACAGGGGAGGAGCGCTTGGAGAGGAAGGTAAGAGTGTAGTATGCAATTTGCAAGCCTATTTTGCATTTTGTTATGTTATTTTGCTAATGGTTTATAATGTGTGCTTTTCTGTTTGTAATGTGTATGCTTAATGTGTGTTATGTTATTTTTGCGAATGTGTTTTATGTTTTGTAATAATATGCACGCTGTTTAGTATGGATTCTGCAAAAGAAACAGTTGATGGACGGAATGCTGCGCAATGCAAACATTCACCCCCAGTCACAAAGGTCTGGGTTTAATACATCATTATTTTGCTCACCACACCACCCCAGTTTGGACCCAGCCATATGCAAATCCCTCTTTACCCTGTTCCTTGTGGGAACAGTCGAGCCTGAACTGCCAAGCCAGGTCCTCCCTGGACAGGAAACAAGCATCCTGAGACTGGTTTCAGGGCATCACTCTTCATCAGCCAGGCTAGTTTGAATCCAGTGGTGTAGTGAGCATGGGATCCACGTCTGAGCATACCCTTCCCACTTAGGGCGATTTATGCAAAAGAAACAGTTGATGGACGAAATTCTGGACAATGCAAACATTCACCCCCTGTCACAAGGATCTGTGTTTAATCCATCCTTCTTTTGCTCACCACACAACCCCAGTTTGGACCCACCCATATGCAAATCAGTCTTGATCCTGTTTAGTATGGAATCAGCTAAGGTTGATGTTAACTTTGAAATGCTTGTTATTTTGTGAGCAGAGACCAGGAAGGGGAGACAGGGGAGGAGGGCATGGTTGTACTGGGTGTTGCTAATTTATAACTGTTTTAAAAGTTATTGGTCTAAAACATATTTACCCTATAATTTTTACAGTTTTATTGTTATGCCCCACCACCAATTGGAGCAGAGACGAAGGAGGAGCATATGAAGCGGAAGGTAAAAGCGTAGTATGTACTTTGTATGCGTAGTGTGCATGTAATTTGCTAATGTTGCTGCTTACTTTGTGATGCTTGTTACCGATGTGAGCAGAGACCAGGAAGGAGTGTGGATGGGAGTACAGACAGGGGAGGAGTGTATGGAGAGGAAGGAAACAGTATTCCCTAAATATTGTTTGTAGTTTATTTTTCTATTTTATACATTTTGTAAATGTTATTGGTATAAAACATATTAACGTTATTTTAAAAAAAAATATTATTGTCATGCCCCCTCATGAATTGGATTATTGACGAGGGAGGAGCACATGAAGAAGAAGGTAACAGCGTAATATGCGATTCTATGTGTAGTGTGCATTTTTTTGAATGTTCTTTAGCCAATGTGCAGTAGCGGCTCATGCAGGGAGTGCTGCAAGGCGTTGGGGCGGGGAGGAGCAGGGCGGAGGTTAGTAAACTATAATAGGGCAGAATGAAGGTAAGTAAACAAATAAACAATTAAACCAAATTTAGTTGTGCACGCTCTGTCGCATTTGGCAATGCAGTGCACTCAATGAAATTTGTTGTATTTATGTACATGTTTACTTACCTCTGTTCACCTGTATTCCATAGTTTACTATCCTCACCCTGCTTCTTCCAGTCCCGCCTTAACGCCCCACAGCAGTCCCACCACTAGCCGCAACTGCGAATGTGCGTCACGTTTTTTAATAATTTGTGTACTATTAATATTGAATGTTCTAATGCTGATGTTAACTTTGTGATGCCTTATACTTACGTGAGTAGAGAATATGATGAAGTTTTGACGGGAGGAGAGACTGCGGAGGAGCGCATGTAGAGAAAGGTAAGAGCATTTTTTAAATATTGTTTGTACCCTATGTTGCTTTGCTGTAACAGTTTGACATGTGATTGGTACTAAACTTATTATTGTGCCTATTAATTTACAGAATTATTGTTATGCTCCCCATCAACTGGAGCAGAGACGAGGGAGAAGGACATAGAGAGGAAGGTAGGCCTTTGCTATGTAATTTGCATGCCTAATGTGTGTTTTGCTCCGGTTTTTTTGAACACTATGGGGTCGATTAGGATCGCGGACGGACTTGCGTCCGTCCGCGACCCCAGAGCAGGAGGGAACCTCCGCATGGCATGCAGAGTTCCCTCCTGTGCAATTAGGATGTGACCGCCACCCTGGCGGTCACATCCTCTATTTTTAACATTACGGCGGTTTCAGCTTCAAGCTGCACCCGCGGCAATGTTAAAAATGCACGCATTGCATTTGCATGCAGAAAGAGGCAGGCACCGCGCGGTGCCTGCCGCTTTCTGCATGCAAATGTAGGGGGGTACCATAGGTACCCCCCATGTGCACCCCCCACCCCCCCTTCACCTAGGGGGCCCGCAACGGGCCCCCGCAGTGAAGTTCCGTATGCTTTTCCACGGCGGAAAACCCGCCGCGGAAAAGCATAACTCACTGGCCATCCTAATATGGTGGACGGTGTCTGTAAGACACCGTCACCATATTAGAGCTTTTCCGCCGCGGTTGTAATCCGACCGCGGCGGAAAAGCTGCGGACGGAAACCAGGACCCACCAGCCATCCTAATGTGGCGGTGGGTCTTTGGTCAGTCCGCTGCGGTTTTTCCGAATCCTCGGGGCCGGCGGTGGCTTCCGCCGGCCCCGAGGATGCGGAAAAACCGCAATCGTAGTGACCCCCTTAGTTTCTGTTGTTTAATGATATGCACGCTGTTTGTTATCAAATCTGCTAACATTGATGTTAACTTTGCGAGGACTGTTACCTATGTGAGGAGAGACCCGGAAGGAGCGCGGATGGAAGCAGAGACAGGGGAGGAGCGAATGGAGAGGAAGGTAAGAGCATCTTTGAAATATTGTTTGTAATGTGTTTGATAATTGTTTAACATGGTATTGTTATAAACCTAATAATGTGACTATTTATTTACAGTATTATTGTGATACTCCCCTATTGACCCAAACAAAAACAAGGGAGGTCCATCTGGAGAGAAAAGTAAATGCGTTTTGTGAATATTATGTGTACTCTATAGTGTTTTTTTTATTTGGCTTAAATGTTACTGTTATGGAGTTTATTTAATGTAAGTATCTATGGATTTAGTTTACTTTGTGGGTCTAATTTTATGATTATTATTGTAAATATTTATTTACAGGTTGTTAGTGATGCCCCACTAGCAACCGGAGCAAAGACGAGTTAGGAGTGCATGGAGAGGAAGGTAAGATCGTTTTTCTAAAATATTGCATAAAATTTATACCAGAACCTGTGGGACACATTGGGACATGTTACTACTGCTTGTCGCGGACACTGCAAAACCGCCAGCTGGGGAAACTTAACTTCTCAGAACTGCAGGCGGTGCACTTGCCGCTGATGACATCGTACGTGACAGGAGGCGCACAAGAACCTGCGAGGGCTCCCGCAGCACTGGAGCTCATTATACCTGCCAGAACATTTGGGACACATTGGGACATATTGCTGCTGCTTGTCGCAGACACCGCGAAACTGCAAGCTGGGGTAACTCAACTTCCCAGGACTCCAAGTGGCGTGCCTGCCACTGACGACATCGTATGTACCAGGAGGCACAAAAGAACCGGCAATGGATCCCCGCAGCGCGGGAGCTCATTGTACCTGCAAATATCTGCAGAACCTTTGGCTCCCGCACTGAGGGCTCCCTCAGTGCGGGAGCTCATTGTACATGCCAGAACCTTTGGGACACGTTGCTGCTGCTTGTCGCGGAAACTGCAAAACAGTGAGCTGGGGGAACTCAACTGCCCAGGACTCCAAGAGCCATGGCAAGGGCTCCCGCAGCATGGGACGCATGTGGGCGTTCTTGGGTCATGCCCAGGCAAATCCCGGCCAAGGGCGGGCCCGTCTTCACCCGTCCGCGGCCAGATGAGCCAGGTCAGAGCCACCCCCCTTGGAAGTGCAGAGACTGAGAAACCATGGTAAGAGAAACTTACGTCATATTTGTCAGTTGCAAATTAACATTGTTTAAACATGGGCAAAAGGAAACTACCACAAGAAGGAGGGAAAAAGCCCACGAAGAATGCACCCATTACGAAATATCTAAAAAGCGCAGTGGGCTTTATTAACAGCGATATCCTTCATGTAGAGGAGCAATTAGCAGCATCTAAAACAGCACTTGAAGTTGCTCTAAAGGAGACTGCACTAGAAGGTGGGAAGGAACCCTTAGTACCAGAGAGTAATATGAGAGGTAAGGGCAAGGAGATTATGACACTTGCAGCAAATGAATCTAATAATGCAAACACCCATAAATCTTCTAACCCATGTGCCCTATACTCATCTCTGGAAATCTCAGAATTAACAGATGATACATTTCCGATATCCCCCTCGGCGAAAAAAAATGAAACAACCAGTACGAATTGCCGATTGCCCAGTGGAGAAGCAGTCAACTAAGATTACAACAAAGGCTAAAACAAAACCAAAACAAAAAAAGGGAGGAGCTAATCCTAGGACGATCAGTAGAGAGTGCGATCTCATAACTCAGAAGCTGCTAGATCTTTTATTTAAGAAATTGCATGGCACAATGGATAGTATTGAAAGACGCTTAATGTACTGTTCCATACAGAGGCTTTGGATATGTCCTTGTGTAATAACAGTAACCACTCCTCTACTAGTAACTCAATGAAAGTTGGTACTAGTATGTACGCCAGTGAGTTCTTAAATATTTTGAGGTGGAACATGGCCGGGATTAGAAATAAGATTTGTGATGATGACTGGCTACAAATGCTGGATGGGTTCGCAGTAGTACTAATTCAAGAAAAATGGTGTACTGAGCCCTTTTTTATAAATGGCAACCAAACTGTTTATACTAATGCCAGCCCATCCAGGATGGGAAGAGCGAAAGGTGGCTTAGCCACATTAATCGCAGTTACTTCACCTCTGACCTTAAGGAAAACGTTTCTTTTTTCGCAATATTATCAGCTTTTGTATTTTTATTAGAAACAGAACTAGGCCATTGTTGTAATACACTGTTCAATAATATTTTTGATACAACAAAGAGTAAGGTTATCAAGTTATTAGAAAGTGATTTGGACCTTTTCTTGAAGGGAGTAGAAGGGGATTATATTTAAGTTTTGGGGGGGGGATTTTAATAGTATTAAATATGATTTTGAAGTTGGAGAACCCTGTGGGTATTGTGATCACTTTAGTGAGAGGATTCCACATTTTTCACATGACATGTACGGAGAAGCCCTTAATAATGCAGTGCATAAATATGATCTAGTAACTTTAGTACCCACTACCCCAGATGGTGAAATAAATAAGTATGGGCGAAATTTGCGAATTCGCGGTTCGCGAATACACGCGAATTCCCAAAAATAATCTGCGAATTTGCGGATTTCCCAGCGAAATCGCGGATTTAGTTGCAATTGCACACTATACTCAACTGGAGTACTTTCTACTGGCTAATCAGTAAGTGCTACCTCGTTGGGTAAATGTATCGTGCTTTTCCTGCACTACAGCTCTGTAAAGGCCCAGAAGAGTTGTCTCCAGTGACCCCGTGTGTCTGTAACTTTGTCACCGCGCCCATAGGCGCCGAGGTCCCTCGAGTGAGCTGTCCATCACAGTGGGGGAAAGGGCGGGAAGAGGTTGCATAGCCTAGTGTGTGGGGCCGGGCTTCTGTGTGAGTTCACATGCCTCTTGTTTATAAAGGTCAGAGACCGATCAGCGCAGCAGATGAGAAGAAAGCAGTAAGTGCTACCTCGTTAGATAAATGTATCGTGCTTTTCCTGCACTACACCTGTGTAAAGGGCCAGAAGAGTTGTCTCCAGTGACCCCGTGTGTCTGTAACTTTGCCACCGCGCCCATAGGCGCCGAGGTCCCTCGAGTGAGCTGTCCATCACAGTGGGGGAAAGGGCGGGAAGAGGTTGCATAGCCTTGTATGTGTGGGGCCGGGCTTCTGTGCAAGTTCACATGCCTCTTGTTTATAAAGGTCAGAGGCCGATCAGCGCAGCAGATGAGGAGAAAGCAGTAAGTGCTACCTCGTTGGGTAAATGTATTGTGCTTTTCCTGCACTACAGCTGTGTAAAGGCCCAGAAGAGTTGTCTCCAGTGAGCCCGTGTGTCTGTAACTTTGCCACTGCGCCCATAGGCGCCGAGGTCCCTCGAGTGAGCTGTCCATCACAGTGGAGGAAAGGGCGGGAAGAGGTTGCATAGCCTAGTGTGTGTGGGACCGGGCTTCTGTGCGAGTTCACATGCCTCTTGTTTATAATGGTCAGAAGCCGATCAGCGCAGCAGATGAGGAGAAAGCAGTAAGTGCTACCTCGTTGGATAAATGTATCGTGCTTTTCCTGCACTACAGCTGTGTAAAGGCCCAGAAGAGTTGTCTCCAGTGACCCTGTGTGTCTTTAACTGTGCCACCGCGCCCATAGGCGCCGAGGTAACTCGAGTGAGCTGTCCATCACAGTGGGGGAAAGGGCGGGAAGAGGTTGCATAGCCTTGTGTGTGGGGCCGGGCTTCTGTGCGAGTTCACATGCCGCTTGTTTATAAAAGTCAGAGGCCGATCAGCGCATCAGATGAGGAGAAAGCAGCCTCCTGGTCACTGAAAGTACAAGGGGATTGCGCTCGAGAAACTCATGGATGCCTAGACCTCCATCACGGATTACAGCTATTTGGGGAGAAAGCACACCTGCCTAGCATAGACCGTGCTCACTAGATTCTTGGGCTGATTATAATGCGTTACTAAATTTGAGCTTGAACTCGGGCACCTGATTTATATCTGTAAGTGCTTCCTGCTGAGGTTTAATTTTTGTGACAGGAGCCTCGTTGCCTAATTGTAACTATTCTCTGACCCTGCTTCGAGGGTCAGAGCAGGGTCAGAGAATACTTGCAAGTAGGCAACGAGGCGCCGCTCAGGAAGCACTTACAGGGTTACAGATGGTGCCCAAGTTGAAGTTCATTTCCTTTTAACCATTTTGTAAATGGTTACAAAGAAATTAGCTTCAGCTTGGGCACCTGCTGTAACCCTGTAAGTGCTTCCTGAGCAAAATTTGTCGCTCTCGCGGATTCGCGGATTTTGCTATGATTTCGCTTGATTCGCGGATCGCGAAATCGCGGAAAATCCGCAAATTCGCGAGCGGAACAAATTTTCTGCCCATACTTAGAAATAAACATACACACTTTTGTAGGAACAAGGCTATCCTCAAACATAGATCACTTTATCATATCAGCCAATGGTAGTGATCTGGTTGAAAAAGTTCTGATAAATATCAGTCTTTTTAGTGATCATCACCCCTTAATTGTGTCATTAAAACTCTACTTGTCACCAAAAGTACGGGGTAAGTCAGCAGACACCGACATGAACATCCAAGGGAATAATGGTGTTTTTATAAAATGGTCAGGAGTGAATCCAGTTACATTCATAGAAAACCTTAAAGGAAAAACACAAAGAGACTTAGAAACCTGTTTTTATAGTTTTTCCTCAGATTCGGAAATCATAACTGCCTTCTGTGATATTGCAACTGAAATTGCATGTGATTTGATAACTAAAAGGAGGAAGAAAGTTTGTGTTTTTAATCCTAGATGGTTCAACCATGAGTGTTCCAGGTTGAATGGGGAATTGAAATGGGCACTTAAACGAAAGCCAAGAGACCCCATTAGGTTTAGCTCCTAAGGAAAGATTACAAAAACACTCTGATAGAAAGAAAAAGGGAGATTTGTGAGGGGGCATGGGATAGAATAAATCAGGCAGCAGAGTTGAAAGACTCAGTTCGCTTTTAGAAAACAACCAATTACCCATAGTTTAAAGAGAACAATGCAGTATAGATTGATATTGTAGTACCCTCGGAAGATTGGTTGTCACACTTTGAGAGTATCTTTAACCAAGATGCTGTAAAAATAACTGATAGTAAAAAGAGAAACTCAAATCCTTACCAATAACACCAGATGAAATCAAATCAGCTCTTCAAAAAAGTGCTAATGGCAAAGCTACGGGCTCGGATGGGTTGCCCATTGATGTTTTAAAGTATAATATGGATTTCTGGATACCAATTTTACTGAATGTTTTTAATCCTACTCTGGGGGGCAAATTACCTGCTCCATGGATTGAAAGTATTATCGTACCTATTTTCAAAAAAAGGGGATAGAGGGAAGGCATATTGCTACCACCCAATATCTCTTCTTGATTCCACCTCTAAATTGATGTGACGAATAATGCTGGAAAGGCTTGAAAACTGGGTCAGTGATAACAAAATCTTAACGGAGGTGCAGTATGGTTTTAGAAGGGGTATTGGGATGGTAGAACAATGTCTAAACTTAGAACTATTAATAGGGAAGTACACATTAGCTAAGGAGGGGGCGCTACATTTATGTTTCATCGACCTCACTAGCGCCTTTGTCCTAGTCAGCCATCACAAACTATGGCAAACATTGAAAAGGCTAGGGGCCCCTATCGAAATAATTACATATTTATCCCAGATTTATACTTTTTTAACCTCTAGGGTACGGTTTGGTAAAATGTTAGAATGTACTCCTGATTTTAGGGTTCTGTGTGGTATTAGACAGGGATGTGTATTAGCGCCCTTTTTATTTTCCCTATACCTTACTAACGTAGACACGTTTTTACAAAATATTATTGCAGATGCTCCGAAAGTTGGAATTTGCCCCATGCCAGTATTACTATAGGCAGACGACGCTGTCCTAATATCAAGGACAGCAAACGGTCTGCAACGCCTAATAGAAAACTTTGCCCCATACATGACTGATAAAGATTTACAGCTAAATTTAAAGAAAACTTTTGTCATGACATGTGGGAGCAACAGGCCTAAGAACAGACAGCACCATGTGGGCAGGCTCGCTATTAATAGAATGCCATTGTTCTCATATTTGGGGATGCTTTTTATTAAGAACGGAACATGGAACACGCATATTGAATCATAAATTGGGAAACAAACCATACGAGAAATCTTAACTCTGTACCGGAGTAAATGTGCCCCAGGGGTCCGTTATGGGGTTGCGATCTGGGTGAGAGCTAACACCGCCTCCTTACAAACCCACAAAAATACATTTTTTTAAACAATTGTTGGCAGTCCCAAGACCAACAGCAAACAATATAGTACACAAAGAACTGTTGGTACTATATTTAAGCGACACAATATATATGGCTGGCTTGACCATTTGGCAAGGGCTGTGGGCTAAAGAAGAAACATTTACAAAAGATTTATTAATGGATTGCCTAGCCCATGACCTGGAAAATACCATGGAAGGAGAACCCCATACTTATTGAGGAATTTAGTAAAAGCGACTTGAAGTTGAGATATCTAAATGGCATGGAAAATGAGAGAGAAAGGGCTGCCACCCAAAAACAGAGCGTGTTTTTTCATTGTGAACGCCCGCTCATGAGGGGCACACAGTTATATTTAATGCTGGTAAGAAATATCCAACACAGACTCTATTTAGCCAGGTTAACTATGGGTACATTGCATTATTTAGTAGCATTCCCCAGACTAGAAAAGTGGTGTTACAAACTACCAAACTGTTGGTGTGATGGTAAATCCTCACAATTACATTGCATTTTATTTTTTTTATAGATATTATAGGGATATCCGAAAATCAGTTTTAAAACCCTTTTTTTATCAAATATGCTTTTTAATTTTAAATACTCATTTAATTTTGCCTGTAACCTGAAAAATTTGAAAATCATAAATACTGTCATTCGATTTGTACAACTTTCAATTTGGAGAAGAAAGCACACTTGGATGTATTGTTATATGAAAATCTGGATGACTACCCCTACTTTATGTTTTTAACATTTATCTTGATAAGATATGGCATTGTGCACTTTATGTACCCTTATGCACTTATAAGCATTAAAACTTTATTGTATAACTTGTGGAAGTTTGCACTTTATGTATTCTTATGCCCTTATATGATTTAGCACTTTATTTCTGGATGTAGTGTCTCTGAGCAGCTCAAAGTGTAAAATTCGATCCGTCTCCGATCTTCTATATTTATTTTTAACTGCATTTTGTATCTCATGTATTTTATATGTTCTAGCATTTTGTCTTATCCTGCTACCCCTTGGCCTGATGAATTATAAACTGTTATTCTTTATAATTTAATTATTATGCAACGTAGGAATGTTTTTATTCCTGTATTAGTATGCGTTTTATGGTGTTTTTTCTCTTGCACCGAATAAAGCTGATTTTGACTTTGAGTATTTATTTACAGCATTATTGCCAATGCTTTACCACCGACCGCAGCTGACATGAGGGAGAAGTGCTTAAAGAAAGAGGTAAGATCGATTGTTACATTACAGATTACATTATAAAGTTGATTGGGTGCATGGTTGTTAGAGGGGGGTTTTGCAGTATTTTTCTTGTGTTGTACTTGTGTTTTTGAAGTTGTGGAGTGGAGTTGCTGACTGTGGCTTTTTTAGCAATAGCGGTTTGTAATGACTGGCTGTGTACTATAGGTGCAGTGCTAGCGAGAGAGGTATGTACAACATGGGACTATTTTTTAGAATTAAAATGAATAAAAAAAATAAATAAAATTATATGTTTGTGTAGACAGGTACATTTAAAATATATACTACATATGAAGAGTAAAGAAGGAGTGCAGTTGTATTTGTGTGTGTGACTGTTGGTATGCTGTAGTTTAATTAAAATGTACCTTACATTTCTTTGTATTTAGTGAGCTGGAAGAGCATATAGGGAGATAGAGAGAGGGGAGAAGGGGCTAGAATGTGTGTAATTGAAATGAGTTGTATTTGAGTTCGAGATGCTTTTCATAATGTGTTTATAACAAATTATATTGCTGTCTAACTGAAGTTTTGAACTTTGGGATTGTTTTAATATTTGGGTGGGTTAAGTTTGTGTGTAGAATTGTTGAGTGGGGCTACTGTAGGAATAATGATTGCAGTGTTTAATTTGTGTGATACAGCTGCCCCTTGATAGAAAAAGAGTATCTGTAACATGGTGTTTTTGTTGCAAATAAAAGAAATTGTACATTTTAGAAGACAAGCACACGTTAAATGTGTATTAGATAGGAAGATGTAATGCTGAATTGGTCTACGTGTCAAATGTATGTGTGTGTGCGTTCCGGTATAGTATGTGTTATATAAAGCGCGCAGTACACTGTTGTATTTAGTGAGTTGTAGTGTTGTTTTATGTTAAGAGTTTGAATAAGTGTGGCCTACTATGTGAAAATGTGTTTGTAATATGTAGGCACAAAGTTAATGTGTGTGGGTGGGTGGGGGGTAATGGGATGGGGAAGGTGAGAGAAAGGAAGTTATTGCGAAAGGAAGGTTGACCAGTAGCGGCTGAAGGAGGGAGAGCTGGGTGGGTTTTAGTAAACTACGGAATAGGGTCGAACAGTGGTAAGTAAAGAAATAAATAAATATAACGGATTAAGTTGCACACGATGCTTTGCATTTGGCAATGCAGTGCGTGCAATCAAATTTGTTGTATTTTTTTATTTGTTTACTTACTTCTGTTGGCCTGCATTCTATAATCTACTACCCTCCACCCTGCTTCTCCTCGCCCGCCTTACCACCCTGCAGCACTCCTTCCATATATAAAAGTATAACTTGCTTGTGGTATTTATTTAGAACTGGAAGCCATCTTGTATTGGAAGTGAGGTGCTGTAGCCTGGTTATGGGAGTGGCCAAAGTTTTTTTAACCGGAAGGAAGCTTTACGTAGGAGCTAATATTGAAGTGGACGATTGTGGTGGGGTTGTTAGGTTAACTGGAGGCGTTAGAGGTTTGTGGGATATATTTTTGATGTTTGGCAGAAAGGGACGCAAGGCTGTAGACGTAGTGGGATGTAAATGTAAATATAAATGTATGAAGCTTATATAGCGCATGACTTACCCAGGGGCATCTCCGCGCATGCTTAGGGAACCCGTCCTGGTATTCCCCTGTGAGATAACCCTGGCAGGGTATCCACAAGGTGAAAGCCAGGCATCGCACCGCGAGGGGCCGATGTAGAGATTAAGCAAGCTATTGCCCAGAGTCACAGAGTGTGAACCCGTGAGTCGAGAAGGCACCGGAGCGAGAATTAACGAGTCCGTGGAATTATTGAGCCCAAGACCCGCCGAGGCGGGGAATTGAACCCTGGTCCAGGGCCGAACTCAAGCTCCAGGTCTGCCGCCTCTAACCCCTGAGCCACACTTCTCCATGTTCTCCATCCTTCTGGATGTTTAGTTTATGGTTGCAGATGAGAAAAAAAGTACTTGGATGAAAATGTAACCGCAGTGAATGGTGCTCTGGGGGAGTTTTTTGAGTTGCGTATATGTAGTTGTTTGAGAAGGTAGGTATCTTTTGGAAGGACCTCAGGAATGATTGAACGAGTGTGCAGAAGAGGAGGTGCGCACTGGCTTTTTTGGTGTATGCTTGTCGAAAGTGTCGAAAGTGGTGTTTTGCACTATTTGGGTTGTGTTGTTAGAGCTAATCTGATAAAGAGAGGGCATCTATACAAAGGGGGTATTTGTTGTTATTGAAGTTGTGGAGTGGGAGTGAGGCGGTCCATGGTGCAAGTGTTTTATGGTGTGTGTGGATAATTTTGTGAGTCGATGTGTGTGGCCACAGGTTTTGCTAGTGTTTATTTTGTTTGCTGTAGTTGTAATACCAGAGAGAGTGGGAATTTGAAATGGGGCATTTCCGTCAAAGACATTTGGGGGGGGGGGGGGGTTGTTGCGTACGTTTCCAGAACCGGAAAAAGTATTTAGGCCTGAGCAGATATATGAATGGATGTTCCGGAAGTGGATGTTAGGAGTCCCGAGAGAAATGAGAGCCATTTGCGATTTTATGAATATATTTGTTGTAGGGCTGGTTTTATTAACTGTTTGGCATGAGGAGACGCAGGTTTGCTGCGAGAATTAATTTTGTGTACTAAGGACCGTAGGAACGACTGAAGGAGGTGCAGAGGATAAGGTGTGTGTCGATAGTTGGAGCATAGTTATTAAAGTAGTGTTTTGTAGTATTTGTGTTGTGATGTTACAGATGATGTAGTAGAGAGTGTAGATCTATAGAAAGGGGACACTTGTATTTGGGAAGTTGTGGAGTGTGCCGGAAGCGTGACTGTAATGCATGTGCCCTATGCTGTTTAGGGTAATTTTGTTTGTTGAGTTGCTGAGCGTGGCTACTGTAGCCACAGTGATTGCCATTGAATATATTTTTTGTGGGCTGTGGCTAGCTTTTTTGAACCCGGAAGGAGTATGTAGGTGGGATACTATACTGTAATGGACGGTACCACAGGATGTTAAGAGCATAGAGCGAAGCTAGAGGCATTCGAGTTTTGCACAAAAATGTGTGGGAGGTTTATTTGTGACTGTTTGGCAGCAGGGAACACTGGCTTATAGAAATGAAAAGTGATTTAACTCACGCTTGTTGAAGAGCCAAAAAGTCCTGTAATAGTGATACATTTTGTTGCTGTGCGAGTAAAGTGTAAAAATGTGCATATGAAAGATAGATCTCTTTAATTTATGTTGTAAAGATAAAGATGTCGTTTGGTAGAGGTTGAACAAGAAATATGTAAAAATAGGGATTAAATAGTGGGGGAAGTAGGATTTAGGAAGACGTGCATAAGAGGGAGACCGAGAGATGCGAAAAGGGGCTGCACTAAAAACTATTAAGGAAACGCAAAGGAGGGGAGCATGAGATAGAGATGAAATGTGGGCAAAAAATTATAAGTAGTGGTGTGCATAAATATATGTGAAAAAAGTGATAGTATTTTGGAAGAAAAATTGTTTGTGGTTGACAAAATTACCTGTTTTCCTGCTGGACAAGTGCTTGCTATTTAGTGCATGATTTATTTGTTACAATAAACCTAACACTGTGTATTAAAGAGAATATATTTTGTGGTATCTAAAACAGACACACTTAAACAATGTAGTATGTGCAAAGAGCATATTAAGAGTGTGCAGTAGCATACCAATGTATTATTGATCTAACAGGGGCAAGGTGGGGGTGCAGCGTTGATCTAACAGGGGCAAGGTGGGGATGGAGCGTTTATCACCATGTGCTGTGGCGCAAAAATCTGTTTCTAGATTTAATGAACGCACGTATAACTATAGGTACATAGTATGTAATTGTATTTACATGTAAGCAGTAATTAGTGTGTACAAAAAGGTACAAAAGCACTGTATAATGTTTTTATCATAACTACAAATAAACGTTTGAGCTTCCTTTGTTTTTAAAAAACTTTTTAGCTATTAAATCAAATGAGTTTATTTTTTAATGCACTTACCCAAGTTGTAGTTTTGCTGCTAGTATGGTGGTAACGATATTTTCCTGGTACTGGTCTGAATTTTTTTTCTGCGAAAGCTGTTTTGTTCAGTGCATTAAAGAAAAAAAGACAGTTTTAAAATTTTGAAAGTGAAATTGAAACTTGACATAGTTTTTTAATTGGTTGTGTAATACATATGTGGAAACGATTGCTAAAGAAATGTTTAAAAACGGCAAAGTCGCTAATAAAATATGTCTTTAGTATGTAGAAAGGGGAAAGCAAAAGAAATGTAAGTATTTAACAGTTTGTTTTTTCCGCTTTATACATTGAAATGTACTTCCCGAAAATGTAAGAGTAGAAACCGCACAAGCGCTACTATATGCCTCTAGGACCTGCAAAACGAAGTGTTTGGAAAAGTTGTATTATTTTAGTTTAAATAAGAGTATAGGTAATAAAATGTAGTAAAGGAATTTGAATGTTAACAAAGATCCAATTGCTGTAGTAAAAAACAAGTAGAGATAAGATGGAGACAGGCGAGGTTTGAAGAGGCAAGGGGAAAGCATTTGCAGCAGTGTGTTAATTGCAGGGGTAGTTTTTTTTTGTTTTGACTGCAGTTTGTTGCTAACAGGAATTGCTGCGTGCTTGGACGAAGTCTTTTATGTCAATAAATATGGCGGCAAGAATGTATAGCCGGGGCGATATATGTTATATCGGTGTACGAATTTTGCTGAGAATAGGTTTTTAGGCATTGCTATATCGGTAATACTTGCATTAAGGATACTTTGGTTTGCAGTTGAAATAATGTATAGTTCTTAAGGCTAAAGTGTTACTAGTGTGAGTAAGGGTTATTGTAAAGATTTTTTCTATAAAATAGAGATCCTGATGTGTTGAATGTAGTAAAACCGCAATACATTTTTGTAAGTGAGCTGGTTGAGTTGTGAATTTAGCGAAAAAAAATGTACATGGATACTTGCTGTATTGTTAATAATGCAAGTTAAATTTGTATCACAAACTCTGAAATGGTATTTTAATTTGAGTATGTGCCTACTGTTCGATATTGACGTATATTATACCCTGCAGGGGCTTACATTATGTTTTCATTTTGAAGAAGATTTAACATTATTGTGTGCTTAGGATGCTTAGGTTGCTGTAATCTTGGTTGTTTTAGTGTATAACGTACATAGGCAGTGCAATAGTAGAAATATGCGAAAATTGGTTACTATTTGTTTCGCAAAGTTAAATTTAGCAGTTTAGAAATTGCTGATTTATGTATTACAAGATACTGACTTACATTTAGCCCCTTGGTAAAGTGAATAAGAAAACAATGCTATGCGTAGTGTCTATGGTATGTATATAGTGCTGTTTTGTGTTGTGAGTAACAGAGCTTGGAGCACCATATGCTTTTTTTTCTTTGATGAAAAAGTAATATGCAGCTTGCTATAGGGCAAGTGAAATAAATGGAGAAATAGGTATAACATAGAGTAGAAGGAAAGATCAAATAAATGGACAAATAGGGTTAACATGGATGAGGAGGAAAGAGAGGGAAAAACTGGTAGGAAGAATGAAAGCGGTGCTAATAAAATGAACCCCCTTAGCAAAGAGCGGAAAAAGAATTGCGTACTTTATGTATTGCAGTTTATTGTGTTTTTTTGCACGGATTGTGTGGTGTATATTGCAGTAAATTAAAAGCACAGTTGCGGGGGCATTATTTTTATAGAGTAGTCTGAAGAGCACATGGTTATGAGTTATTGGAGGGAAATTGTAATCCAGTGGAAAAAATGAATGAAACGAAGGAGGTAGTTAAAGCAGGGGGATGTTTGAATATAAAGTAGGTATCAATGGTTCAGCAGGTGCAGTGGCTGTGATAAACATAGTTTTTAAGAGCACAGTGGTCCCCGTGTAGTGTTAATTTGGTGTGTAATTTTAAGTAAGATTGCCAATTGACCTTGCTGGTTCTGGTTCTTTGCTACTATAGCTCCATTCCTTATAGTGCCGGGATGAAATACAGTGAGCATTGGTGGAGACAGTGGGCAGTGGGATGTCATGGAATGATTGGCCAGAGCGTATGTTACTATATAAAGCATTGCAGCAGCTTCTGAGTATAAATGTGATAAAATGTCCCCCTTTAATTTTAATGAACTTAAAATTAGCATTTTAACAATTAAGTGTGTATAATGGCACACACCGGCTTACATTAGGCCCCCTTGTTTGTTTGTGGTTTGGCTATTGTTTTTATATAGGTAAATTTTAAAAGTTAGTAATTTGTGTTTATTTGTAGGAATACCACCTTGAAACCAGATATTTTGAATAAGATGTACTTAAACAGCTAGCAAAGGTAAATAAAGTGTACTAGGGAGCTTATTTGGTTAGTGAGTGAGGGATTCTGTGTTTGCTTGCGGTTACCATGGAGCCGCAGATGTGCTTCCTGTCAAATTTGCCAAAATAAGCCTGCGGTCTTGTTGATATTATTCAGACATCAAGTGATGGTAGGGGGCCAGGACTGGGAGTTGGAGGGGAGGGGACGGGTTTCTGGAAGAGACAGAAGATAAGGATGGTGAGAAAATACTAAACAAATGACGCCACTGCTACTAGAATAAGCCTGGTCTGGGGTGCAGTGAAGTCCAAGGCAGTATAATTAACATTGGGATTCCGTGTGTGTACTGCTTTGTAGTACATGTGCAGGGCACACAATGTGTTTGTGCAATACTTATGATTTCAGCCCTTTTATACACTGTAGTGTATTCGCATTTTTGTACATTACTGTATAGTGCACATGCACATTGTATACTGGCTCTTACTATGTACGGAGCGCTTATTGTATGTAGTGCAGTATGCTATAAACACAGCACGTGGTATGTACTGTACAATGTGTTTATTTTGTTTAGTACACTGTATTATGTATCTATTGTGTGTACTGTTTTGTACTAGGTATGGAGCACTTATGTAGCGAACTTTAATAAAAATGCAGCACTTTATCCTGAGCACTGTACAGTTTGCGTATTATGTGTATTGCAGTGTATTCTGTATGTTAGGCCTATTGTATGTTGTGCATTGGAGTATATGAATAGCATATATGGATTGTCCTAATGCTAATAAAGTGTGTAGCTTCTAACGGAGTTACTAGCGTGGCGCTGCTATTAAGCACTAGTGCATATTTACTTAACTGTACTTGGGCCTTTGCTACCTATACTATTTGCTACATTTGCTGCATTCCTCAGAGGTCCGGGATAGTATGGAGTGAGCAGTAGTAGGCATGGTGGCGAGAAGTGAAGGAGGGTCAGTAGTAGTACTTTGAGCCCAGGGATGCAATGGAATGAAGAGGCATTTGTACTGTTAGTAGAGGAATGTAATAGATGAAGAGGCGTTGGACTGTGAGGAGAGGGATAGCATAGAGTATGAGCGGTAAGTAGTGTGAATAGGGTTTGATGAGGAGCAAACAGAGGTTGGTACTGTGAGCAGAGAGATGGCATGGAGGAAGAGGTATTGGTACTGTGAGCATAAGGATGACACGGAGTGAGAGCGGTTGGTACTATGAGAAGATGCTCGGTATAGTTTGAAGAGAGGTAGGTAGTGGGACCAGAGGGGTGACATGGAGTGAAAGAAATGGTACTGCAAGTAGAAGAATAGTATAAAATGAAGAAGGGATGGTACTTTGATTTGAGGAATGGTATGGAGTAAGAAGGGTAAGTACTGTGAGCAGAAGTATGCCATGGAGTAACAGGAGTTGATACTGTGAGCACAGGGATGCTATGGAGTGAGAATGGTAAGCACTGTGAGTGTATGGATGGATTAGAGTAAACAGGGGATTGGTGCTGTGACTAGAGGGATGTTATGGTGTTAACAGAGAGTTGGTGCAAAGTATAAGAGTTACGTACTGTGAGCAGAGGAGCGGCATGGAGCAAAAGGAGTAGATACTGTGACCACGGGGTTGTTCTAAAGTGAGAAGCGTAAGTACTGCGAGCATATGGATATTCAGAAGTAAACTGGGTAGGTACTGTGATTAGAAGGTTGTCATGTAGGGATAGAGGTTATTTTGTGAGTAGAGGTATGGCATGTACTGAAAGGGGTTGGAACTGTGAGCAGAGAGTTGGTACGAAGCGAAAAAGAGGCAATTCTGTGTGTTGCTTGCACATTGTATGTTTTACATTCCACTGATTGAATAGCACAGATGTCTTGTTTGGGCTTTATATTTATGAAGGAAGTAGCACGTAGCGCAGTTCTAGCGGTGGTGACATTATCCTACACTATCCTTGATCACTATTAGCCTGCCACTCTACATAAAGTATACAAGCAGCAGCAAACTACAAGTTTGTTTAAATATGTCCTTATATGTTTGGGGAACCTAAAAGTAGCATTTCCTCAAATTAACACCGTGTGTACCGGGACACTCCGGACCAAATTAAGCCCCCTGTTTTTTTGCCCTGGTATCATTTTTTTACAGTTAAATGTGCAACCGATTACAATTTACCTTCAGTTTATCAGGTGCAGTAATGCCTTGTAAACATATCTATTAAAAAGAATGTAGCCAAAAAGCAATCCAAGCTACGTCTAGTACACTGCAGGACCTTTTTGATTAGTGAGGGACGAGTACTGTGTTTGCGTGTTGTTACGGTGGACCCGCTGGTTTGCTTCCTGGTAACAGTTGCTACAAGTGGGAAAAAGAGACAGAGGACATGCCTTTAGAATGTAGATAACAAGTGATGGTAGGGGGGCGGGAGGGGGGAGTTGAGGGGATGTGGGAGAAACAGAAGATATAGAAGGTGAGAAAACTCCAAAAAGATAAAGCCGCTGCTTCCACAATTAGCTTGTTCCGGAGGACACATAGGTCATAGGCATGATAAATAACATCATAATGTTATGTGTGGACTGTTCTGTACAATATATGGAGCACACAAAAAAGTACCTATGGTTAGCAAATTTGTTGGCAGTGAAATGTGTGTGCATTATATGTTTTACTCTGTAGTACGAATGCACTTTGTACAGTGTTTTTTTTCTATTTAAACAGCACTTATTGTGTGTAGTGTAGGATGCTATCAACACAGCACTTTGTGTGCATTGTACAATTTGTGTATTTTATGTAGTACACTGTAGTATGTGTCCATTGTGCTTGATATTATATATGAAGAACTAGTGTAGCAAACTTTGATATAAATACAGCACTTTCATATAAGCTTCGTACTTAATATAAATATCGTACAGTTTGTGCATTGTGTGTATTGTACTATATTATATGTTTAGCACCCAGTGTGTGTTGTGCATTACAGTATATGAATAGTACATATAGGTTGAGCTGCCTCATAAAACTTATACTGTTGTTTATATTTTAGCACAGCCGGAGTTGTGACCTTATTTCTTCGCTAGATTCCTGAACCTCCCCTACAGTATGTTTTGTAGTCGTTTTCCTAGCCAGTTTCCCATGTTCACTGAATGGAATATATTTCCAGTTAACAACAAAGAGATATGACATGCAGCCCTGTATCACAATTTTGAATAAAGCAATGGTATAAAAGTTCTTTCCACTGCAGTCTTACAAGCAGCACACGCTGAATGCTCATTGCTGAATCCGTACTTTTACAAAGGTGCGATGATTGCACAATACTAATTGCGATTATGAAAATATAATAAACAAGCGTGGCGAACGCTTAGCATGGCGAATGCAAATGCTTTACTTAATAGGAGAAAAAAATGGCGGTGGGGTGAGAGCAGGAGGAACAAGAGCAGCAAACGTGCTAACTCAAAACAGATGGAGCCCCTGCTCGTAACCGCGGACAAAGGCCTTGAGGGGAAACATTTTCTGGGAAAGGTGGGACATGCACCCACCTTTGCCCAATTGCGTGCTGTCTTTTTTAGAAAGACGCATGCAAAGACCAATAGAAAAAAGCCTGTGAAAAGTTAAGAGCGATTCCAAGAAGTCGTTTTCCTACAGCTGCGCATGTGTGCTGCGTTAGGCTCGATCTCAAAATAAATAGGGGACCAGTGGGTGGGAAGAGGAGAGACAGGCGGTGACCAGTAAGGGGGAGGGAAGAGAGAGGGAGGGCCATAAAAGCGCAAAAATAATTGAGCAGGGAGTATGAGCCAAGTGGACGATGAATCAGGAGGCTGAGACAAGTAGAGAATGACGAAAGTGATGCTCTACTATGGACAGAAAACAGTTCCATCATTTCAGAAGGGGAATCAGAGTCGGGTTAATCATCTGATCCAAAGCCATGGTAAAGGAATAGTTATAGGTTGGATAAACATAGGAATAAGGAGGAAAACACTCCAATATGGAATAGGAAACTGACTCTGAATCCATACAATCATGAGCAAGGGCTGGCCCATAACCAACTCTTAGAATTTGTTCTGGTATGTATCAAGAACCGGGCCTGGAAGTGCTGCTTAAAGTCGAGCTGAGTAAGCAGTACCTTGAGAGCCTCTGCACTATGTGCCTTTCAGCTAAGGAAACACTTACGGTTATTGCAGAGCAGGGCCATTGACTGGATTCAAGCTGCTTGATCATTGGGAGCACTGGCAGTGGAATATGTTTTCCAGTGGGCCACAGACCTTTGCGTGTCTACAGAGATGGCAGGCCTAGAGAGATAGCAGCTACCTTGGATCTTCAGCTATAACTTACTGCTTATTGGCTGACATCCTTTTTTATTCTTTTTTTGTTTGTTTTTTATATAGCGCGAACATGACCAAAGGTATTAGGTATCAGAGCCCTTTACATGAGCACTGGTTGGGTTACATAAGAACACATTCATTTTTGTTAGACACTGGGAGATTAAGGGATTTGACCAGTATCACATGATGTTGAGCATCATTGCCACATCATCCTTGGTAGGAAATGTGTGCTATAAAGCTGCTACAGGTGGACCTTGCTAGATCAATGTTAGTTTTCAGGCATCAAGACCTCTAGTTCCTAAATGAATTAATATTGGACATTTTGGTTTACAGAGAAGTATCCTGAAGTTATCTGTGAAAAACCTTTGAACGATATTCTGTGCACTTGATTGTCCTCTAAAGACTGGGATTGTATGTTCTGGTATGCGTAACTGTGGTGGAACAGGACTGATTCTAAAAGGACATTTCACTTGTACATATACGTAAACACGTGTAATGTATAAGAATTTAGAATTACATTTATGTGTATACATTGCTGAGTGTACGAAATCTCTGGATGCTAATGATTTTCCTTATTTTCCAATTCTACAGCAGTGAAATAGAAACTATAAGATTCTTCCACAAAAGAACAAATAGTCACACATCTTAAGGTAGTTACTGTAAATATTGGTGTCCATCAAAATGGACTGGGATACACCTACGATGGCAGCCATGATGCAGTAAATCTGCACTTTTGAACCCCTCAGTGCCCCACATAGTTTTATAGCCCTGGCACTGACCTCCATACACCAAAAACTGTGAAACACCCATACCTGGCATATCAGTTGCAACAAATTACAGTGAAGTGCTGCATCAATGGCTCTTTTCATTAGCTGCTGAAATAAGAAGGGGGGTTGGTTGTGTGGTGTTAGGACTCAAAGGCCCTCAATCCTGCTGGTGGCTGAGAGGAGTCTTTGAAATTGGATACCTGAAGTTGGACACTTAAAAGCACTTAAAAATGTGCTCTGGGACCGGAGATCAGACCTGTCTTTGCCCGTCATCGATCATGGGAGACCGGGCCACCCTTTGTGATCGTTCTGGATCACATGTGCCAGCCTAGATAAGATTGCTTGTTGTTGCAAAAGGCCTTCCAAAAGTGAGGGCTATCTTCCCCTTGCTCCTCCTGCATCTGCAGCTCAACAGACAGTATAGGAAAATGCAAACTGGGTTTCACCAAATCAATACCACCAACAAAGCACCTGGGAGAGTTTTTATTGTGCAGACTGTGGGGGGTAATTGATTAAAGAATACAGCTAGTTGAGGTGTCTTACCCTTACAACTGATTTGTTGGACCGGTCTGTGACTTCTGTAGCCAGCCTGATTCTCCTGTGGCGGTCCAGCTTGATGAGTCGAAGTCTGGTGGGATTGCTGTTATCCACCTAGGCCAGGATGCTTTTCCCCTCACCTCCTCTTCACTATGTCCCACCTCAATAGCAAAAAGGAAAAACAGGGACACACCTTAAGAAACTGTGACCCTTTTGACGATGCCTTTCGCACTCGGACTTCCAATGAGGATGCTTTGTATACGTTTAAAAATGAAATTATCAAGTGGATTAACGACTCACTAAAATGTTTAATGGACGCTTGTTTGCACCCATTATTTGCCCACCTCTATTCTATTGAAGCCAAATAGAATTTATTGGGTACAGGTATGGGTGCAGAAGGAGGCAAATGCCTCAATGACGCACAAGGAAGGCACCTATGGCTCTACACAGACCGTTTTTGATGATTAGGAAGAGGGTTCACCCAGCAGCAATTTCTAAAATGATCATAATTAGCGTGGGACTATACCTGCCCAGGTGGAGGATGGTGGGGTGACGAAGTCAACCCGGTCCCCTCTCCAGCCTCACTCGATAGCAATGTTAAGATGAGTAGGCCTGGTATTGCCTTCGTTTGTCATTTACCCCTGACCGCCTGCCCATATGTTCTAGTTTTAGCAGATGTGCCCAGATTAGCTGAAGGGGGGTAGAAACCATGGACCAATGTATTAACAAAACGGCGAATTGGCTGCGCAGGAATTCCAGTGCCAGCGGACGGGTGTTTCATGACATTCTGCTTGCAAAAAGGATAGGATATGTGGGCCCTGTTGCCAAGGAGTTTAAAGAATTTTGAATTATTGTGAATTTCAGGAAGCTGCAACTTCCAGGCGAACTGCTACATTTTCTTAACCCCGATTGGGCTGGGGTAGGATCAATAAGGGTTTTACCACTGGGTTTTTCAATAGACATTTATGGAGGTTTTCGGGGGCCGTAGTACATAAGTCAAGCCAGTTTGTGTCTTCCCCATGCACACTTCAGTCCTGACATTTAACCGCTACTCAGCTCTTCTGAACTGGGCAGAGAACCATTGACTTGGAAAGTCTTTGGAAAAGAAGGAGCATGCTAGGTAGGAGGACTCTCAGGTCCCTTTTGCTAATTGCCTTATTCCCATCACCAATAGCCATCAGTGGTAGTCTGGTCTGGTTAATGGTGTTCCAGCTCCACAGGAGCAGTATCAAACCCTGGCTCAGTCATCCAAGATAGCTGGTGTACCTAACACTATTAAAATTATGAGCTGGAACGTTGCTGCGGTTTCCAGCAAGCTGAGCAACCAAAACTGGAGGGATTTCTTAAGTCATGTGATTTTGTTCTTCTCCAGGAAACCTGGTCTACTAAGGAAGTGTTGGGTGATGGTTTTTCATGCGTCACCACACCTGCAATACCTTTGTCAACAGGGCTTCACAGGCTGGTTTTTCCTCATGGTGCAAAACAACCCTGGCTCGCTCCAAATGCCTAGTACCCAATAGTGCCCTGTTTCAGGACAACTATCTCTACTATGTCACACAGATTAACCAAAATGGATAGGATGTGGGTCAAGAGAGCCTATTTAGTTTGGAGAGAGCAGGAAAGAGGTGGTAGAACTGACAAAGACCTAGAATCCAGATTATGACTTAATCCAAACTGCATACTTCGTTGCTCATTCCTCTTCCTGGTACCCTCGCATCCACAGAAGCAGGAGCGGTTGACATGACCTATTACATCTGGTGGGCAAATCCTGGAATGGCCTCCCGCTCCACCTGTGGACTTCCCCCACTCTGCAGGACTTCAGGAAAGACCAAAAGAGCTGGCTCTTTGACTAAGTCATCTCAGTAGCAGCATCCCCCCCGCTGCAGCTGGATACCCTCAGGGGTGATGAACAGCATCCACAAATCCTATTTGATACATTGATTGACAATAGACATGGAGCTGTACCCGGACTTTGTGTTAAAACATAGGACTTGACTATTTTAACCAGATTAGGCTGGTGATTATAAGAAGCTACATTTTTATCCCTCTTGGACATTTTGATTACTCATCCATCCTTCTCTGTCACTGTGATGAAAAGTCCCCTCTGAGCCTCCTTCATTTATATCTTTTTCTGGATATTATATAATTGTTTTAACAAGAACTTCCGAATACCTGGTTTGGCAGGCTCAGGCAACACTAATGGCCTGATTTAGATTTTGGCAGTCTTACCGCAGTCCCGCGGTGGTCCCTAGTAGAGTCGATGGTCTTTCACCTGCCATATTTAAATGCATGCAGGCTGCTTTGCTGTCCAAGTTGACAGAGAGTTTCCCGCTACGGTACACCACCATCGACATGGTGAATTCCAATGCTGGTGAGTACTACTCTGTCGCTATCAGGGTGGCGGGTTCCTGCTGAACAGATTTAGATTTTACAGTTGTACTGGGTGTCTATTAGCGGCAGTTCACAGACGGAGGGAGCCTGTCGCTGTACACCCTTAACAATGCACCATCACTGTAGCCTTCGATGGATGCTAGTAGACCATGCCTCATGTCCATTGGCTAAAGGGAAACACTTGCATACCACACTATAAATCACACCCCATTTCAGACCATGATCCTTTGCCTTTCCAGTTCTACCATGACTCTGATACCAGAGGCTTTGCCAGTCAAATTAGGTTTTTTGTTTTTTAATCTCCCCGTCTCTTGCCCCTTTATACACTTTCATTAAGTACCTTTTGGCCAATTATTTAATGTAATTTTATTTTTAGCAATCCATGTTTTACTGAGGATGAATTGTCAGTCATTGTGGATGAAATCCTAGGAGAAGGGCCACCATTGTTTGGAGCCATGTCCAAAATACAAACCTCTCACAGAAAAATCAAATGTGCACCAGAATAGTCAAAAGAGTGAATGCTGTAGCAAACAACCTGTGCCCTCACGATGAAATTGTGAAGAGGTGGAATGACCTGCGGGGGAGGGTGCGTTCCCTGGCAACCAAGCAAAAGACACACAGTTGATGGATGGAATGCAGAACAAATCAAAACATTCACCCCCAGTCAAGACATCTGGGTTAAATCCATCATTCTTTTGCTCACCATGCCACCCCAGTTTAGGCCTGGCCATATGCAAATCAGTCCTGACCCTGTGCCTCATGGGAACAGTCCAGCCCGAACTGCCAAGCCAGGTCCTCCCTGGGCCAGAAACAAGCATCCTAGGACCGGTTTTGGGATTTCACCCCTCTTCAGCCAGGAAGGCTTGATTCCAGTGGCACAGTGAGCCCAGGACCCGTCTGGGCATACCGGGCGCACTTAGGGCGGGAAAGCAAAAGACACACAATTGGTGGACTGAATGCAGAACAAATCAAAATCTTCACCCCCAGTCAAGTGATCTGGGTTAAATCCATCATTCTTTTGCTCACCATGCCACCCCAGTTTAGATCTGGTCATGTGAAAATAAGTTCTAACCCTGTGCCTCATGGGAACAGTCTAGCCCGAACTGCCAAGCCAGGTCCTCCCTGGACCAGAAGCAAGCATCCTAGGACTGGTTTTGGGGTTTCACCCCTCTTCAGCCAAGATAGCTTGATTTCAGCGGCACCGTGAGCCCAGGACCCACGTCTGGGCATACCTGGCAGACTTAGGGCAAGAAAGGAAAACACACTGAATTGATGACGCAATGCAGAACAA
This sequence comes from Lissotriton vulgaris, assembly GCF_964263255.1. NCBI lineage: Eukaryota > Metazoa > Chordata > Amphibia > Caudata > Salamandridae > Lissotriton > Lissotriton vulgaris. The sequence continues at coordinate 501,578,939 of NC_141687.1, read as the reverse complement.
ATCAAAACATTCACCCCCAGTCAAGAGATCTGGGTTAAATCCATCATTCTTTTTCTCACCATGCCACCCCAGTTTAGACCTAGCCATATGCAAATCAGTCCTGGCCCTGTGCCTCATGGGAACAGTCCAGCCCGAACTGCCAAGCCAGGTCCTCCCTGGACTGGAAACAAGCATCCTAGGACAGGTTTCGGGGTTTCACCCCTCATCGTCCAGGATAGCTTGATTCCAGTGGCACAGTGAGCCCAGGACCCACATCTGGGCATGCCTAGCACACTTAGGGCGAGAAAGCAAAAGACACACAATTGATGGGCAGAATGCAGAACAAATCCAAGCATTCACCCCCAGGCAAGAGTTCTGGGATTAATCCATCATTCCTTTGCTCTCCATGCCACCCCAGTTTAGACCTGGCCATATGCAAATTAATCCTGACCCTGTGCCTCATGGGAACAGTCCAACCCAAACTGCCAAGCCAGGTCTTCCCTGGACCGGAAACAAGCATCCTAGGGCCGGTTTCAGGGTTTCACTCCCTCTTCAGCCAGGATAGCTTTATTCCAGTGGCACAGTGAGCCCAGTGAGACCAGGACCGAGGTCAGGGCATACCTGGTGCACTAAGGGCAAGAAAGCAAAAGACACACAATTGATGGATGGAATGCAGAACAAATCAAAACATTCGTCCCTGGACCATGGCTGACATCGCTGGAGTCCTGACTCAGAGACAAGAACAACTGTCCAGTCAGAGTGGCTATAGCGATGTCACACAGGAGTTGGGACTAATGCGGAGGTTAATAGAGACTATGGAGTGGACTCAGGCGGAAAGAGCGGCTGCCGCGGCTGCACACCAGCGAGAGATAGCTGGGTTCCTCAATGAGCTCAGGACCATCCTCATGGCATTGCTGTCACAAGGCCTGGTGCTGATGCATGCTGCTGCTACCACTCCATCCACATCTCCTCCCCCTGAAGTGTCAGTGTCACACAGGGCAGCAGACATTCCACCTCCGGCCACTGGTGTGTCACTGTCACACAGTGCTGGAGACAGAACACCACCACCCACACGTGAGGCACATGGAACAGCAGAGGACGCAGTAGCATTCATCTCCGCCATAGGGCCGGTTTCTGCTTTGTTCTGCCCTCTGCATCATCACCTTCCACTGTTCCTGATACACTCTGCGACAGTCACCTTTGACCTCGCAATGGATCGCCAATGACACAGCAATCAGACTGCGGATTGAACTCTTCTTCTTCCCTTGGATTTGTCATTCCCTGAAGGACTCTGGCTGGCCTTCCACGGGCCAACTTTGTAAAGTGGGGTTTCCATGATCCTGTACTGCTCCAGCTGCAACACTCCACTGAATGTGCAATAAACATTCAAATTCACACAGATGTGTCATGTCTATGATCTTTCAAGTGTTAAAGTATGGACGAATGTAGGTTCAGTAATTCCCCCTTACGTCCATGTTGTTCATGTCGTTGGACTTAGGTCACAGAGTGACACATTGCCGATTGCGGTCCGAGTGGCGCCGACACAACAACAGGGACACACGCATTAGTAACTTCCTTGTCCAGCCCCGTATGGAACCACGCCCAGAGCCTCAGGGTCATTGTTCAAACCCTCACGCTGGACTGGCATAGCCAGGCCAGCCCACTCCACTTACGCTCACAGGGGGACAACAACGCAACATGTCCCAGGTCTACCCTGTAAGGATGTATGTCGTTACAATGCATACTTTTACAACGCATACCTTTACAACGCATTTTTACACCGCAACATCCATTACGACGCATTCCATTACAATGCATGCCATTACAATGAATTCTTTGAAACTACCTTTACAACGCATTCCACTACAACGCATACTACATTTACAACGCATACCATTACATTGCATGTATGGTAAGTATTGGATAGTGTAGGGGTAAAAATTACTATTCTAACTCCAGGGGGTGCAACAGTAGGGTAAGTGTTGGATAGTGTAGGTATGTGTTGCAATGATATGCGTTGTAATGACATGCGTTGTAGTGGTATGCGTTGTAGTGACATGCATTGTAATGGTTGCATTTAATGGCATGCATTGTAATGGATGTTGCGTTGTAAAAGTTTCGTTGTAAAGGTAGTGCGTTGTAAAAGTTGCGTTGTAAGTGTTGTTTCTCACCCTGTAGTGATCTGCTGATCACAGATCTAGTTGTCAGCATGCCACAGCCACTCCCTCACGGCTGGTTTACACCCACATCACACCCATCCAGCACACACGTCACAAGGAATGTCGCCCTGCCAATAAAAAGGGCCGGGCACACATGTTCGACGTCATTTCCACTGTCTCTCTGGGTGTATTTATGTGGTTATTATTTATGCATTTGGGTCTAGGGCCCTGCAACATCACATTCCCCAGGGCCGGAGGTGACATGATGGCGTCCGCACCACGAAACTCAATCATAGAGGGTTCATGACTTGCGGGGCACAGACTTGGTGGCACTGGATACACTGCGGCCGGCACAGGCACACTACCACGGGACGGTGACATTTGATGCACTGAAGTAGGGGCTTTTTCAGTGCTCTGTGGGTGTGCAACCTGCAACGATGCCCCGTCCTGGCGACCCGGACTGGTGAGGATCGTTGTGAGCCCTGCTGGACCGCAGTGTAGGACTGAGCCATTGGGCAATGCTGGCCTACCGCCATGTGATGTTGCCTTGTGGGTCACAGAGCTAGTGGCACCTCAAGGGCTGAGCGAGTGTGCAGCCAATCACAGGCATCATCACGATGCTGTGTGCACTGATATGCCCTCTGCCATAGCGAAATCAAGACCCAGAATCAAGTGTAAGACCTGGTGGCCCGCGGAGTGGGGCTTCATGATGTGGAGGGTGCCATGTTTGTGGGCTTCAGGCTTGGGGCTTGCAACAGCACGTGGTGGGCCCTCTTGTAGACATGCCGGTGGCGGAAGGGGAACAGTGAGGCCTGGGTGCGCAGGATTGGTCATGCACTGCTGGGTGGGGGGAGGGGCTGGGATGCAGCAGCATGTGTGTGCAGGGGCGGGCAAGCGATGATGGCATGTGCAACTGTATGGACTCTGCCATTCATGTATCTGGACTCTGTTTCAGATGAGAGACCTGCTGAACTGCAGTGCATACTGGCACGTGGTTGGAGACACACCGGTAGCAGCAGGTGAGCAATGAGGCCTGGGTGGGCAGTGTTGGCACTCTCACTCCCTATCCCTCTCTTCTTTTCTCTGTCTCTTTTCCTCTCTTTCCCTCTTTATCTCTCTCTCCCCCTCTTTCTCCCTCTCTCTCTCCCTCCCTCCCTCTATCCCTCTCTTTCTGCCTTTCTCTCACTCTCCCTCTCTTTCTCCCCCTCTCTCTGGACCCCCAGCAGGCCGGGTTCAGACCTGCGCATTCCACAGAAGCAGTCATCCTTTCTGTGATGGAGGAATTGCGCAGAGGGGCCGACGCCAACACCTGTCAGGCCCTGGTCCTCCTGGACTTGTCGGCCCCCTTTGACACGGTCGACCATGATATTTTGGTCGACCGTGTCAGAGAGGCTGGCGCCCTGGACTGGGTTCGGTCTTTCTTGACCCAACGCCAACAAGCCGTCAGGCTGTCCCAGTTCTCCGCTACTCAGGTCGAGCTGACCTGCGGTGTCCCGCAGGGCTCCTCTTTGTCCCCCCTCCTCTTTAATTTGTACCTGGCTCCGTTAATACGTTCCCTCCATAGGTTTAGTGTCACCGCGTTTAATTACGCGGATGACATCCAACTGGTTTTTACCATTGATTCCTCTGACAAATCAATTACTACTTTTCAAAATACGCTCTGCTTCATCAGTAATTGGATGAGCTCAAACCATCTGAAGCTCAACCCCGACAAGACCGAGTTGGTTCTTGTCGGGGGACCCTCCAATCCTTGGCACCCCTCCTTCTGGCCTGCAAGTCTGGGCAGCCCTCCCTGTCCTGTCAACTCAGCCAAAAGTCTGGGAGTCGTCATTAGCAACGACCTCTCTATGACGCCCCAGATAAGCGCAGTAGTGTCCTCCAGCCATTTTCAACTCAGGAAAATTCGTAAAATCTCTCGCCTACTTACTACCAAGGCCCTTACTTTGGCCTTGCTTGCGTTAGTCATGTCTAGGCTTGACTACGCAAATGCATTGTATGTAGGCATTCCTGATTACCAACTTAGGAGACTTCAGTTGATCCAAAATCAGGCTGCTCGCCTGATTTATCACCAACCCAGAGATCAACATGTCCGTCCTCTTTTAAAATGTCTCCACTGGCTCCCGGTATCTGACCGCTGTAAATTCAAGCTTGGCTGCATTATTTCTAAATCTCTTGCATGCCACAGCCCACTTTTTATCTCCTCCCTTCTCCACCCGGATGTCCCTCCTCGTAATCTCCGGTCATCTCAGATGGCCTTGTTATCAGTTCCCAGATTTAAGAGGAAGAAACATGGCGGCCTTAGGTTCTCTTTTCTAGCCCCATCTTTTTGGAACTCCCTTCCTCTTCCTCTCAGGCTGCCCTCTCCTTACTCCAGGTTCAGATCCCTTCTTAAAACTTTCCTTTTCACCGAGTCTTATAATTAGTTATTAAATTTCACGCTCCTTTCTTTGCTCCCTCAGCACAAGCGCCAAGAAACCTAATGGTGTTAGTCGCGCTTAATAAATTTATTTAACATAACATCTCTCCCTCTCTTTCCATCTTTCACTCTCTCTCCCTCTCTTTCTCTCTCTCTCTCTTTTCCCCTCTCTTTCTCTCTCCCTGTCTTTCTGTCTTTATCTCTCTCTTTCAGTCTTTCTCCCTCCCTCTCACTCTCTCTCTCTGTATCGCTCTCTCTCTCTCCTTAGCTCTCTCTCTCTGTCCTTTGATGAGCGCATGTCATACCTTCTTATCTGGATTTTTGTTTTGCAGGCTGTGACCTTCAGATTCTCCCGAGGAGACCCGCCATGAGTCTTCAAAATTGTTGTATTGAGTTTTAATAAAATATTTAGTTTGGTAAATCAAAGGTAAATTTGTGATGCTCCTTTTTGTGACAACACATACATTTTACTTGTTGTTATTGTGTGACATCAGGCGAATTGTTTTGTTCATGATTTCGTGAAGTTGATGTGACATGTCTTTGCCAGGGGGGAGGGGCTGCCCGGGGGATACTAGGGGTGGTGATGGTTGATGTTATGACCCTGTTGGGGCTCCGAGCTGCATGTTCAGTGGCTCCATGGCATCTGTTGCCCTTCGGGTGTGGCTGTGGCCTGGACTCCCTTTTCTGGTGCAGGCTGTTGTCTGACTTTACATCAGGTCTGCGCAGGTGTTAATTTCCTACTGCTAACGCGCCTTATCCCCTGTTTTGGGTTCTTATCACCGATCTGGTTGTTCATTGAGAATGTTGCGGAGTGGTGTTGTCACGGGTTTTTGCACGGGAATGCCTAACTTGCATCTCATTAGCGAAAGTTGCCGGGGTCATCTGTCTTAATGCTCTTTGCAGCTTCTATCACAGGTAAACTGGTGGTTTGTGAATGGGGCGATATATTTATCTCCAATTTGGCTGCGATAAAGTGCTGATAACTCAGCTGTGCATCCTTGAGAATATGCCCCTTTATGTTTTCTTAACACCTGCCTCACACTCTGATTATGCTCAGCCACATTTTTTCCATATACTAATATATCATGTTGATATATCCTTATTCCTATTTCTCCTTTGAATACCTTTTCTAAAGCTCCCTGAAAGACAGATGCAGCAGATATCAAACCAAATGGTAACCTTGCATATTTAAATGTACCAAATCGAGTTATGAATGCTATAAGGTCATGTGACTCCTCATCAAGTGTAATCTGGTGGTAGGTTGATGAGAGGTCTATGGTAGAGAAAACGTTTGCACCACCAAGTAACGTTAGCATATCTGTAATATTTGCTAATGGACATTTATCTACAACCACACATTTGTTGAGTTCTCTGAGAACCACACAAAAATGTAGACTCTATTCCCTTTCCTGGCTACTACTACTGGAGCTAACCATTCTGTTCCTTGACCTTCCTCAATGACTCCTTCATCCTTAAGTCTTTCCAGTTCTAGACACATTTATTATTATTGTTTTAGAATTTATATTGCACATGGCTGCCCTAGCAACGGGGCGTTCCAGTGCACACAGTACTGATAACTAGATGCCGTATGTTATGTTATGTTATGTTACAGTGCATTTTTATAGCGCACGGCTACTCTAAACGAGTGTCCCGGCGCTTTCCACAGGCAACTTACAGTGTCAAATCAACATAACAAATAAGACAGAACCCCAGAGAAAAAAAGACGGAAAGAAAACCCACCTAAACAGAATGATTAAAAAGCCAAGTCTTCAAATTCTTACTGAATTGAAGCAGGTTGGGAGTGCTGCGGAGTGCCAATGGAAGCGCATTCCACAGCTGGGAGGCCTTAAGGCTAAAAGAGCGCCCCCCAATACGGGCCTTCCTCACGCGTGGGACCACCGCAGTGAACAGGGATTCTGAACGCAATGAACGAGCTGGGCGATAGAAAGCTATTCTTTTCTTCAGGTATCCTGCGCCTGAGCCAAACAGAGCCTTGTGCACCAGCGTCAAGGATTTAAAGACAATCCGCTTCCGGATAGGAAGCCAGTGGAGCGTCTGCAGCAACACCGAAGCCCGTGCTCGTCTATGCAGACCAAAGATTGCCCGGGCTGCCGAGTTCTGTGCCACCTGCAGACGCTGAACCAAATAATCCGGGAGGCCTAAGAAAAGGGCGTTAGCGTAGTCTAGCCTGGATCCGATGAGCGCCTGCACCGTAATCCGTCTGTGCTCCTCAGACAGAAGGGGTAGAAACTTGCGGAGCATTCTGAGGATGCCGAAACAGGTGCCGGACAGGCCAAGGATGTGCGTTTTCAGAGAGAGTTTATTGTCAAGCTTAACACCCAAGTTCTTGGCAACCAAGGATGATTGTGCCGGAGGACACATGGCGGCCGGCCACCACTGCCGCCACTCGGGATCGACGGCACAGCCGAAAAACAAAACCTCCGACTTACTGGAGTTGGCCTTCAGACAGTTTTGCTGAAACCAGCTGAAGACCCTGTCCAGGCAGTCCAGGATTCTCTCCCCGTCAAATGTCTGATCTTTTTCACATGTGAAGAGGAGTTGTGTGTCATCGGCATAGGACACGATCTGGGCTCCGTAAGCCTCCACCTCGGCCGCCAGAGGGGACATAAAGATGTTAAATAATGTCGGGCTCAAGACCGAGCCCTGTGGAACCCCAACACCCAATGGCGGCATCTCGGCGGAGCTCTGGGAAACCCAGACCGTCTGGCGGCGGCCCTCCAGGAAAGATGTAAACCATCTGAGCACCGTCCCCCTTAGGCCGATGTCATAGAGCCTGGCAAGCAGCGCCTTATGGGGAACGGTGTCGAAGGCCGCCGACAGGTCCAACATGACTAGCATGGCCTTGCCACCCCCATCCAAGGTCTCCCTGATGATCTCAGAGACCTCCACCAACGCTGTTCCCGTGCTGAAGTTCGGACGGAAACCGGATTGGGATGGATGGAGCAGATTGTTAGCCTCCAGGAAGTTCGACAAGACGCCATGAACATGTTTTTCGGTGATCTTGGCCAAAGCCGGGAGAAGAGAGATTGGCCTGTAATTGGCCAGGGCCTCGGCATCAAGACCAGGCTTTTTCAGGAGGGGGATCACCATTGCCCTTTTCCAGGCGCAAGGGACACTCCCCGCACTCAAGGAAGCATTGAGGATCGGGTTGACCAGGGGATTCACCACTGCCGCCATTCCAGCCAAGAATTTGGCGGGGCAGGGGTCCAGTGGGGAGCCAGATTTAAGACTGGCCAACAAGGTCCGGGACATGTCACTGGAGACAGGTGGAAAGTCCTCCAGGATAGCCATAGGCATGGCCGATGTCCCAGGTCCTACCCCGAGATCACAGCAACCCTCCTCCGTGCTTTCCGAGAAGGAGGCCTGAATAGCCTTAATCTTGTCAGTAAAGAAAGTGGCAAGATCACGCGCCCACACATCAGGTAATATCGGCGGAGATGAATAGGACGTAGGAGACGTGAACTCCTTCACAATCGTGAAGATCTCCTTACAAGAGTTTGCCGATGCCTCGATCCTCCTGGCAAGGTATTCCCGCTTGGCACAAAGAACATCACGATGATAGGCCTTCACCGCCGCCCTATAAGCGAGTTTGGCCTCCCCATCATATTGATGGCGCCAGGCCCGCTCAGCGACCTTACATTGGCTACGAGCCACATGTAGCGCCTCTGTAAACCAAGGCGCAGATTGCCGTTTCGCCGAGGACCGGGGGGTTACCTTGGGGGCAAGGTCATCTAATCTCTCAGTCAGCCATAGCTGCAGGGCCTCCGTGTCTCTTTCCGGATCCCCCGAGAGAGAGCAGGGATGTTCCGTGAGCGCCTGCTCAAGCATAGCAGGCGTCACACTATGCAACGCTCTCGAGGCCAATCTGGGTACCATGGGGGCGCAGGTGTCGAACCGCCCATTCTCTAACACATAGAACCCGATCAGCCTATGATCAGACCAGAGCACAGGCCATGTTTCAATGTCGACAATGGGGACAGAGGAAAACACTTGATCAAGGGTATGCCCTTTCTCATGTGTAGGCCCCGACACAAACGGTGTCAGGCCAAGCGGAGATGTAATATCCAGCAGTCTTGCCCCATCCAGATCGTCCGTGACATCAAGAACTATTAAAGGATTAAAGGAGAACATTATGCCAGAAAAAGCCAGGTCTTAATGGCTTTGCGAAGCATTAAATGATTCTGAATTCCTCTGATGGAAACTGGGAGCGAAATCCTATAGTCTATCTACCAAGACTTTCAACAAGCTCCCACCCACTCTAGATCTTAGAAAGGGCACAGACAAGCTTTTGATCCATTGAGCGCAGAACGAGCCTTGGTGATACACCGTTAGCAGGCCAGCCAGAACCGGAGATGCTTGTTGTGTAAGTATTTTGAGGGCAACGCACAGCGTTTTGAACTGAATCCTTTCCTCTACTGGCAACCAGTGTAACTTAGGTAGAAACTTAGACACTGGACAGAACTTTGGCAGTGCCAGCAGAGTGGGGGCGGACGCATTTTGTACTCTTTGAAGCCGTTGAACGCTGGATTTGTTGGCTCCCAAGAATAGGCTATTTCCATAATCCAGCCTGGACAAGCCTGGCGGACTTTAGAGTCAAAGAAGCCCAGAAGATGTTTTAATCCTCGCAGGAGTCCAAAACAGGTCCCTGGGATGGATTTTGATTGTGTGTCAAATGATAGTCGACTATCAATCCAAACTCCCAGGTTCTTTACTGCCTCCTTAGGTACCGGACCGGTTTGAGCTTATCTGGCCACCCCTGCTCCGACCACAAATCACTGTTTTTTCCTAACACTAAAATCTCTGACTTAATGGCGTTTAACTGCAAGCAGTTCCGGGCCATCCAATCCGCAATCACCAACAAGTTCTCAGTGAATTTAATAAGATTGTTTGTACAATTCTTGGAGAAGGTGATCACTAATTGGGTGTTGTCATCGTTTGACACCAATGACAGCCCTCTGCTTTTAGCTATGATCACTAAAGGTTGTACATAAACATTGAACAGCATAGGGCTTAAAATTGAGCCTTGTGGCACCCCCTGCTGCAGAGCATACTCTCTGGAATGGTAGGGTGGTACCAGGACCTGGGGTGATCTATCTGACAAGAAGGCTCCAAACCATTCCAAAGCCAGCCCCTAATCCCAATCTGCTACAACCGATTCAACAGTATCTCAAGGGAAACAGTGTCGAAAACGGCACTTAAATCAAGGAGAATTAAGGCCACAGAGTTTCCATCATCAGACTACTGCGCAATTCCTATGTTACTGCCAGCAAAGCAGATTTAGTGCTGTAAAGGGCTCTGAAGCCATTTTGAGAGGGATCTATGTTCAATAAACTCTGTAAAGACAGAGTTAACATTCGATTCCACTGCTTTAGCCAGAAAAGGCAGCCGTGAAATTTGGCAATAGTTGCCCTGCTCAGATTGCTCCAAGGATGGCTTTTTCAAAAGAGGTGTTACTTTCTCATGTTTCCAGGCAGAGGGATGGGTTGATTAATTCCCTGCCCAATGCTGCCGTAAGAGTATGAAACTGGCGAAATTGACCAGGGTTCAGTGGTCTGACAGAGCGACTCATATTCAATGCCAGACAGTGAAGGGAACGAGGACAATATTCTTTTCCCAATTAATACACTATCCTCCTGTCCTGCTTCAAGGTCAGAGTTGACTGCTGTAGTTACCAGAGGGAGAGTATTGTAAACATTGTCCACCTTATCCATAAAATAACTGGCCAGTTTATCACACTGATCATTTGAGGTAACAGGAGAGTCAGACTTCGAACTCTGACTCTTCATGGTTTTAAGCAAGGTAAAAAAATGTTGGGGGTATTGAGACTCTCTGAGATTTTACATGCAATGAACTGTGCTCTAGTTCTCCGAACCAGCTTGTGATACACCTCTTTAATAGCTACTGGAACGATTCTAACCTGCCCACACACTGGTTTGGCTTTGTTAATTAAACATATTTTGTGTGTAAAGTTTTTCATGCGACCTAACCCTTCATGAAAAACCTTTGTAAACTCTGATTTTATGTCTTTTAGAAATTCTCATTCAGGAACTTCATGCTTAGCAACACTCTGTATCTTTAAAGTTTATTTCAATAATATTGGAGATTCATTGTTAGGATCAAGCATGAGTTTCATCTTTCTCTGATGTACCCAACTAAAAATGCTGTCACTTTTTTGTGAAACATAAACGTTTGCATTAAACATGAATTGCTTGTATTTAATCAATCCTCAAAATATTCCTGTAATTTAAAGTAATTTAATGTTTTTTTCTGCAGAGTAACATTCCCTTCAAGTTTCTCCATATAAAATCTCTTTCAAACAATAGTAATCTTTGCACCTGGATCAAATAATGCTTTAGTATTTTCACTGTCGAGTGGAGTAGTGTGGCTCACTGGTTCGAGGCGGCAGACCCAGAAGCAGTAGTCGGCCCGGTACCAGGGTTCAATTCCCGACGCGGCAGGGTGTTGGGCCAATGTCAGCGGGCTTGATAAATCTCGGCGTCGGTGCAACTCTAACCATGGGTCCCACTCAGCAACTCTGGGCAATAGCTTGCTTAATCTCCACAAACGGCCCCATCAACGCCGGGGATGCCTGGCTTCACCTTGGGGGTGCCCAATAGGGACCATCTCACAGGGAAAGCCAGGACAGGTTCATCAGCGTTATACAGCGCCAGGAAACCTACGGGTAGCAGTGCGCTTTACAAGCTCACATACATTTACATTTACAGTTAAAGTAAATTCCAGCAACTGGACTATTTCATTCAGTACTGCAAATTTGTGAGACAGTTTATCCACACTCAAAATCTGAATCATCAACATCATCCTCCACATTGTGATCTTCAATCTCTGAGACTTTCCCTTTAAATGTCTTAATTCTACAAGCAACTGCAAAATTTCCTTTTTTTCAAAATGTGCATGCCGCTTTAAATGCAGTGCATACCCTATCAATAGCCAAATGTCCAGCCTTTCCACATCTCTTGTACTATTCTTACAATTATTCCTTCCTTTCAACTTTCTAGAAAGTGTATTTTGCAGTTTTTTTCACTGTATTACTTTTCACTGTTACCCCAGCGTCTTTTGGTCCATCCCTTTAACACATTTTAATAGAATGTTCAATTTTCTTCACTACTACCAGTACTCCATCAAGACTAGGATCATCTTTTTGCCACAAGTCCTAATGTACTTTTTCCATATTACATCCAAGCATAAATGTATCCATAATTCTCTCTTCTACTAGATCTGCAAACTTACCGGAAGGAGCTAGTTTTCTTAAATCCATTACATTGTTTTCCACAGATTCCCCTTCTGTCTGATTTCTTGTGCCAAAATGCTATCTTTCTAAAATGGTACTTACTTTAGGTAAATAATGTTTGTCTAACTATTATTTAAAAACTTTGTATACACGCAAACCTACTGCATCTTAATCTTGTAAATAATCAAATACTACCTGGCCCTCAGAACCAAGACAATGTAATAAGAATGTTCTCATTCCTTCTGACCTTAATGAAGTATTGCACACTCTGGCATATCTCTCAAAATCTTTTTTCCACTTTTGGCACCTTATAGTTGCTGTTGCAGGAGTTGTTGAGAAAAATTGAGGTGCTGTTATATTTTGTATTTGTTATCCTTTGCAGATGCTACAAACTTGTATGAACAACTCCGGCACTTGAATTTTGATGTCTAACTCCGGCACTTGAACTGTGTGCCCAAAACCCTCTCTGAAAATAAAACACTTATTCAAACACTGTGGGCCCGATTCACAGAACTAACTTAAGACAAAATCCTAAATTTACTACCATTTTCGTATTCACAGAAGGCACTTACTCATTTTGGTATTCACAGAAGACACTTACTCATTTCGGTATTCACAGAAGTTAGGACTCCTAACTTTAGGACTCCTAAATGCCTTCTGTGAACACTGAAAGTCTTAAAATTGGGATTTTTCTCAATTTTGTAGTAGTAAAGTTAGGTCCCTTACTTTAGGACTCCTAAACTGAGAAAAATCCTAATTTTAAGACTTTCGGTATTCACAGAAGGCATTTAGGAGTCCTAAAGTTAGGAGTCCTAACTTTACTACTACTAAATTGAGAAAAATCCTAATTTTAAGACTTTCGGTATTCACAGAAGGCATTTAGGACTCCTAAAGTTAGGAGTCCTAACTTTACTACTAATAAATTGAGAAAAATCCTAATTTTAAGACTTTCGGTATTCACAGAAGGCATTTAGGAGTCCTAAAGTTAGGAGTCCTAACTTTACTACTACTAAATTGAGAAAAATCCTAATTTTAAGACTTTTGGTATTCACATAAGGCATTTAAGACTCCTAAAGTTAGGAGTCCTAACTTTACTACTAATAAATTGAGAAAAATCCTAATTTTAAGAATTTCAGTATTCACAGAAGGCATTTAGGAGTCCTAAAGTTAGGAGTCCTAATTTCTGTGAATACTGAAATGAGTAAGTGTCTTCTGTGAATACCAAAATGAGTAAGTGCCTTCTGTGAATATGAAAATGGTAGTAAATTTACGATTTTGTCTTAAGTTAGTTCTGTGAATTGGACCTGTAACATTTATTACTGAATTTATATAATCGCCATGTCTGTAAGCATGAGTTTGTGACTTGTACTACTATCCTTAAGTGTGCAAATCCTTGAAAGATGTAGTACATACATTTGGGACCACACCAAAATCTTTTTATTCCATTCCAATCCAATGGTTTTAAGTGAGCAACGTACTGAAAACGTAACATCTGCGATATGCACTTAATGTATCTTAAGTGTGCAAGTCACTGAAACTGTGGTGTAGCCATAAATCTGCACTTCCTGTTCTTAAAGTGTGCTAATCACTGAATAACATGTTCAAAGATGGCCGATTCTTTACATGACACCTTCCATTTACTTGAAAGTTGTCTTTATTCTATTTCCTCTCTCTTTACATATGAGGAAGGGAGAAAGGATACCTAGTAAGAGATTTGGAATGCAATCACCACAGAAGAAGAAATCAAAATGTGAGTAGCTTTTGTTATGAATAATTGTTGAGGAAACGCTGTACGAATGCATGAACAATAGCCATCAAACTGTTGTATGTATATCCATTCAAATAATACCCACCTCAAGACCCTCTCCAACAGAAAATGCTGGAGAAGGCACTCCAGCACTCTCAAATTGGGCGAGAGTAAGGACACTCGAGCACTTCAGTGCGATGTTGAAACCTCGCTCGCCCGCTCTTATAAAAAAAGTTGAGAAAAAAATACTTGAGCGCCGAAGGAAAATTTATTAATTCTCTTGGGCAATTCAAATGAAGGTGCTTGAACCTTTTCAGAAAATAGGCTTTGCCAAGTAAATTAAGGGTTCAGAGAAGTGTGCCAGTACAATGCGTGTACTCCCAACTGTGCTAAAAGGAGCTACTTGGACAATCTAGCAATACAAAAAAACAAACTTCACTGAAGGACTCTGACCGACGTGCTTTGACCAACAAACAGTTTCAAGGATTTAAAATTTTAAAATACACACCATTAATTCAGAAGCTGCCTAAAATGTGTTGAATCCAAATCAAAGGCTTGCTATACACCGAAAGTCTCACCGACATTGCAATGTCGCTCCAGTGCTAAAGTAGTTTCAAGGATCTCCTTTTAAAATTCACACACTTGGATGAGACGTTGCCTGAAATACGGAACCTCCTAATGGGTTTTTTCAACACTGAAAGCCTCATTGCTTTGAGATCGGTCTCAAAATCTTGAAGCTCAGCTTGGTTTTAAATTTAGCAACATGGCAGCTCGGCACTCAAACTCCTCATATTAACAGTCATAAATGATGTGAAAAAAAATTACCACCCTGTTCTTTCTCAGTCAGCAAGTAGTAGTAGAAAAGATAATTCCTACTATGCATCGTCCAGTAAGGTTTTGGTAAACAAGAATCGAGACAACTTAAACTGTTGAGACCTTTCTTGTCTTTCTCCACGATCCTATCCTCATACCAGTGTAACATGCTCCAGGAGAAAAATTTCAGGAGACGCAGTGTAGATTCATAAGTATGTGTTATCCAAACAAGAAGGTCTCATCCAGGCACAACAGTTGACAACCAGCTGTGTCTTCCCTAAATGCCAACTTGCCTCCTAGATTCCATTACATCGCCCACCAAGATTGCTTGAGATGAAAGCTGCAGCTGTCACAGATAGCCTCATCTCACTTTGTATGTGCATATCACACTTCCCTGGGAGACAGTGGTAAATATCCTCTCTCCCGTACCTCCCTGAACATTGCCAGTAACTGCAGGGCCAGTGTTTTCTATTTGTTATTAAAAAAACTACAGTAAATCCATCCACTGCAAGGGACTGACCATTTAGAATACTTTTTAATTTCTGCTTTTTTAACTTCAAAAGGGAGAGGAGTCAGCTGGATTAAACTGCCACTATCTCAATCACTATCTATAGCGGTCAAGAATAACCATTATAAAAATGAATGTTTGTCTTAGGATGCTGAACTTGTTCCTCATTATTCCTACATTCTCCATTGACACAATCTTCAACACACTGAAAACATTGATGAATAAACTGGGGAGGATGGGCTAACTATCCAGGATAGCTTGGTCCATTGTCATATGGCCTGGTACTCCCCCAAGTCCCCTTTTTACCTTTGATACCCACCGCCAGCCCTTGCCATACATTTGGGACCACACCAAAATCTTATTATTCCATTCCAATCCAATGATTTTAAGTGAGCAATGTACTGAAAACGTAACATCTGCGATATGCACTTACTGTATTTTAAGTGTGCAAGTCACTGAAACCGTGGTGTTGCCGTAAAGCTGCCACTATCTCTATCACTATCTCTAACGGTCAAGAATGACCATTATAAAAATTAAAGTTCAGCTTAAGATGCTGAACTTGTTCCTCATTATTCCTATATTCTTCACTTACACAATCTTCAACACACTAAAACATTGATGAATAAACTGGGGAGGATGGGCTAACAATCCAGAATAGCTTGGTCCATTGTCATATGGCCTGGTACTTCCCCAAGTCCCCTTTTTACCTTTCGTACCCACGGCCAGCCTTTGCCATACATTTGGAACCACACCAAAATCTTATTAATCCATTCCAATCCAATGGTTTTAAGTGAGCCACGTACCGAAAATGTAACATCTGCGATATACAAATAATGTATTTTAAGTGTGCACGTCACTGAAACCGTGATGTCTCCCTCCCTCCCTCCTTCAAGGCAAGTATTGAGACCACACCAATTTCGGATTAGGGGGTGTAATCCCCCAGGCCTTATTTATTTATTACAAAACACTGTTAGACCGATGATGTCACATGGCTAACCTTAACTCTAATACACATGATACTCCTACTGTCAATCTAACAATGCATATATACACTTTCGGCGTGTCCCCTCTAGAGCCTACGGCAAGGTCAATGACTGGCAGCCTCCTGATCCCAGCAAACTACGAGAAATTACTCCACTGGAATCGGTTTGCGCAGGGGGTACAGCTTATCGGAAAGATACTTTCCCCTGCCCCCCCCCCTACGCCCTGGTCCTTAAACTCCATAACGGGGGCTGCAGAAATTCTGCATACTTGCGACCTAATGCGCATGGGCGTGCGGGGTGGCCACAGGCACACTGGGAAGAATGACTTCCCCGGCCCCTGCACCCAGGCAGCCTACCCACCGGCTGTTACTGCCCCTGGAGTTACATGTTTCTGGCCACTAAGGACCGAAGACTATGCTTACCAATCATGATCATACCGCCTGACCGGGGACACACAACTAAATACGACATTATTACCTGAAATCAAATAACATGTACTGGCATTTATACAACATTACACACTTCAATTAGATAACTCTGTATTAACCAATTCTGTACTTGACAAGCTTACAAATATTGACACTTTTATTATAAATTCACCAAAACATCACATTTACATTAACTATCTCCTGAGATACCTGCAATAAGGTAAAAGAACAAAGCAAACATATCAAATGTACATTTCTTCTATCTCCTGAGATATCTGCAATAAAATGTAAAAGAACATAACAAATTCATTACTGACAGGCATAATTAACATGTACCCCCTCATCAAGCTCACATTAATGCTATCTCCTGAGATACCTGTAATGAAAAACTTTAAAGAAACATCAAAATACATTCCTGACCAACACATTCAAATTGCCTGCCGTAGGGGATGGGGGATGGGAAAAGAAATTACGGGCCGCTGTTGGCTGTGCCCGTGGGGAGCTTCAGAACAAAAGACGGTTCTGCTCCCCACATCCCCTTTTAAAAAGGGGGCACTGGCCAGTCTAAACTGGTCGGACCCCGCTGCTGGGTGTCTGTCTAAACCGGAAGCACTAAAGTGCTTCTGGTTCACGCCCGCAGTAACCCACCTACTGGACACTTATGGGGGAGGTGGGAGGGCTCCCACCTCCTCCTTTCCCTGGGGACAGGCTCAACTGCCATAAGGGCGTTGTGTGCTATTCTAGCGTTCAGCTTTGTCCATATGGCCTGGTCCAAGTCCCGTTTTTTACCTTTGGTACCCAAGGCCAGCCCTTGCCAGGATGGTGTCTCCCTCCCTCCTTCAAGGCAAGTATTTAGACCACACCAATTTTGGATTAGGGGGCTTAACCCCCCGCCGTATTTATTTATTGCACAATTAAAAAACATTATTTATTAACATTATGTATAATTACGCAGAAAGGCGAGATACATTGTTAGACCGATGATGTCACATGGTTAACCTTAACTTTAATACACACAACACTCCTATAGTCAATCTAACAATGTATATATACACTTTCTTCGTGCCCCCTCTAGAGCCTATGGAAAGGTCAATGACTGGCAGCCTCCTGATCCCAGCAAACTTTGAGAAATTACTCCACGGAGTCGGCTTGCGGAGCTTATCGGCCGGATACTTTCCCCCGGGTCGCCCCTACCCCCTGTGCCTTAAACTCCATAACATGGGCTGCAGAAATTCTGCATACTTGCTCCCTGATGCGGCCTACTGGGAAGAATGACTCCCCCGGCCCCAGCACCCAGATAGCCTACCTACCAGCTGTCACTGCCCCTGGAGTTACATGTTTCTGACCGCTAAGGACTGAAGACTATGCTTACCAATCATGACCTTACCGCCACAGGACAGCATAGTTGCCTGACTATCTGTCCTCCCCCTCGGCCAACTAGGAAGGTCATGCCCTGTAATTCGCCTGCCCCTGGACTCACAACAACCCTTCGTCCCAGGCGAACCAGGTCGTTACCCCCTCTGTCTATGTCTACGAAACTATGCTCTCGTTTCTAAATTACGCACAATGGCCTTGGGGAAACTGCAAGCGAACATGAAAAATAGCACATCTGTCAGTGTATTGCCCTACTGACAGGCTAAAAACTGACACTACCGTACATGATAGTATGTACCAGTGTACTGTTGCAAACTTCTCCCTGAGTCACAGGCTCAAGAAGCGTGCAATTCATGTGAAGCAGAAACAATAGGCTACAGCATGTGCAGCCGCACAAAGCAGTTACAGTACAGATGGTTAGTGCTCCTAGCCTTTGGATAATGGGTGCATACCTGCGGAACATTGAAATCAGAGTTTCAAATGAAAGCACTTAGCGTAGCACCAGTTGCGTCCCACTGCAGTTGAGGCCAGATCACAAGATATGTGCCGACTCGTACCGAGTGCGTTCTGACTGCTACCTTGTACCTTAGTCTTTGACCAGGAAACATGAAAGTCACTGTCAGACAACTTGGTCATGAAATGGCCTCCCACATATAGGAACCTTAGTTTGTTGGCTTTATCACCAGTGAACTATAATAGCCATCTTGCCGGGTGAAATTCTGATCTCTGTTTTTGTTAGTAATTTCTCTCTGCGTTACGAATAGTATGTCGGCTCATTTCAGGGCTGGCTGAACCGAAACTGAGGGACTCAGAGCATTTTTGACAAATAGCATAGCTGAAAAGAAGACATGGTGTTGGGAGCAAGTAGCGAAGCCTAGTCGTATTATATGGGGACACATTTATATTTGTTAGGCCACCGGAGATTATACGACCTCCTGCCTTACTCTTGCAAAACAAAGTGTAGACACCAATTGACCACACGTACAAATCTTTGCTCGACGGCCGGCCCCCCGAATACATACCGCGCGTCAATACATACCCAGAGGCAGGCTCTTACACAAGTGAAACCCCTTTTTAAATTAACTTTCTGTGAAGCCGACAAATGACTGCCCAATGGTAACCTACTATGGGCATACATAAAGTGCGTCAGTAATTACAGAGGCAGGCTATTAAAGTGAACCAAGTGAACCCCTTTGAAATTAAATTTGCTGTGAAGTTTTCAAGCCACTATTGAAGTCATCTAAACACTGATGCTACACCTGACATATGGCTGACCGATGATAACCTACCATGGGCATACATTCAGCTTGTCAGTAATTACAGAGGCCGGGTATTAAAACAAAAGTGAACCCCTTTTAACTTAAAATGTCTGTGAAGTTTCTAATCAGCCATTGAAGTGATCTAAAAAAAACTGCTGTTACACCCAACAAAAGGCTGCCTGATGATAGCCTACATGGGCACACGTTCACGTGCGAAAATTATCACAATACTGGCGGCAGTGCTGGCACACAGCACTGGCTTGTAGCAAAGGCACGCATGCCAAAAGGTGTGCATACAGAATCATATTTTAATAAGTTAAAACAAAACTTTCCAAAGCTCGGCTGCTACACAAATTTAAGTCCAAGTCATAAAAACCACATGAACAAGTCTTTGCTCGAGGGCCTGGCCCGCGTGCACATACAGCCAATCAGTAATTACACAGAGGCAGACTATTACAGGTGCAACCCCATTTAAATCAAACTTACAGTGAAATTTCAAAACAGCTAATGAAGCATTCTCCAAAATGACGTTATGCCCGATGAATGGCTGCCCGATGATAACTCCTATGTGACACAGAAGCAGGAGTGAAACCCCTACTCTGAGGAACACTATCACGTGCAAAAAAAAAAAAACAACACTGGCGGCAGTGCTGGCACACAGCACTAGCTTGTAGCAGAGGGGCGCATTGGCAAAACACAACGGAGGTGCAACTGCGATGTAGCCAATCCGGACAGTCATTATCCTGCTCATGAGGCACAGAGTCAAGACTGATTTGCATATGGCCATGTCTGAACTGGGGTGGCTTGGTGAGCAAAATAACGATGGATTAAACCCAGAGCTCTGACTGGGGGTGGATGTTTTGCCATTGTGCAACATTCTGTCCATCATCCTGTCTATTTTGCTATTCACCCTATGTGGGATGGGTATGCCCAGACGAGGGTTCCGTGCTCACTACGCCACTGGAGTCAAGCTACCCTGGCTGAAGACGGCTGATAGCCAGAAACCGGTCCTAGGATGCTTGATTTCGGTCCAGGGAAGACATGGATTGGCAGTTCGGGCTGGACTGTTCCCATGAGGCACAGGGTCAAGACTGATTTGCATATGGCCATGTCTGAACTGGGGTGGCTTGCTGAGTAAAATAACAATGGATTAAACCCAGATCTGTTACTGGAAGTGAATGTTTTGCCATTGTACAACATTCCATCCATCATCTTGTGTGTTTTGCTGTTCACCCTATGTGGGAAGGGTATGCCCAGACGTGGGTCCCTTGCTCACTAAGCCACTAGAGTCAAGCTATCCTGGCTGAAGACGGCTGATAGCCAGAAACCGGTCCTAGGATGCTTGATTCTGGTCCACAGAAGAAATGGCTTGGCAGTTCGGGCTGGACTGTTCCCATGAGGCACAGGGTCAAGACTGATTTGCATATGGCCATGTCTGAACTGGGGTGGCTTGGTGAGAAAAATTACCATGTATTAAACCCAGATCTGTGACTGATGTTTTGCCATTGTGCAACATTCTGGCCTTCATCTTGTGTGTTTTGCTGTTCACCCTATGTGGGAAGGGTATGCCCAGATGTGGATCCCGTAATCACTAAGGCACTGGAGTCAAGCTATCCTGGCTGAAGACGGCTGATAGCCAGAAACCGGTCCAAGGATGCTTGATTCCAGTCCAGGGAAGACATGGCTTGGCAATTCGGGCTGGACTGTTCCCATGAGGCACAGGGTCAAGACTGATTTGCATATGGCCATGTCTGAACTGGGGTGGCTTGGTGAGCAAAATAATTATGGATTAAACCCAGATCTGTGACTGGGGGTGAATGTTTTGCCATTGTGCAACATTCCGTCCATCATTTTGTGTGTTTTGCTGTTCACCCTATGTGGGAAGGGTATGCCCAGACGTGGGTCCTGTGCTCACTAAGCCACTGGAGTCAAGCTATCCTGGCTGAAGACGGCTGATAGCCAGAAACCATTCCTAGGATGCTTGATTCCGGTCCAGGGAAGACATGGCTTGGCAGTTCGGGCTGAACTCTTCCCAGGAGGCACAGGGTCAAGACTGATTTGCATATGGCCATGTCTGAACTGGGGTGGCTTGGTGAGAAAAATAACAATGGATTAAACCCAGATATGTGACTGGGGTTGAATGTTTTGCCATTGTGCAACATTCCGTCCATCATCTTGTCTGCTTTTGCTGTTCACCCTATGTGGGCAGGGTATGCTCAGACGTGGGTTCTGTGCTCACTAAGCCACTGGAGTCAAGCTATCCTGGCTGAAGACAGCTGATAGCCAGACAAAGGTCCTAGGATGCTTGATTCCGGTCCAGGGAAGACATGGCTGGGCAGTTCGGGCTGGAATGTTCCCTTGAAGCACAGGGCCAAGACTGATTTGCATATGGCCATGTCTGAACTGGGGTAGCTTGGTGAGCAAAATAACAATGGATTTAACCCAGATCTGTGACTGGGGGTGAATGTTTTGCCATTGTGCAACATTCCGTCCATCACCTTGTGTGTTTTGCTGCTCACCCTATGTGGGAAGGGTATGCCCAGACGTGGGTCCCGTGCTCACTAAGCTATTGTAGTCCATCTTTCCTGGCTGAAGATGGCTGATAGCCAGAAACCGATCCTAGGAAGCTTGATTCCGGTCCAGGGAAGACATGGCTTGGCAGTTTGGGCTGGACTGTTCCCATGAGGCACATTGTCAAGAATGATTTGCATATGGCCATGTCTGTACTGGGGTGGCTTGGTGAGCAAAATAACGATGGATTTAATCCAGATCTGTGACTGGGGTTGATTGTTTTGCCATTGTGCAACATTCCGTCCATCATCTTGTGTGTTTTGCTGTTCACCCCATGAGGGAAGGGTTTGCCCAGACGTGGGTCCTGTGCTCTCTAAGCCAATGAAGTCAAGCTATCCTGGCAGAAGACAGCTGATAGCCAGAAAAAGGTCCTAGGATGCTTGATTCCGGTCCAGAGAAGACATAGCTTGGCAGTACGGGCTGAACTGTTCCCATGAGGCACAGGGTCAAGACTGATTTGCATATGGCCATGTCTGAACTGGGGTGGCTTGGTGAGAAAAATAACGTTGGATTAAACCCAGATCTGTGACTGGGGATGAATGTTTTGCCATTGTGCAACATTCTGTCCATCATCTTGTTTGTTTTGCTGTTCACCCTATGTGGGATGGGTATGCCCAGACGTGGGTTCCGTGCTCACTACGCCACTGGAGTCAAGCTATCCTGGCTGAAGACGGCTGATAGCCAGAAACAGGTCCTATGATGCTTGATTCCGGTCCAGGGAAGACATGGCTTGACAGTTCGGGCTGGACTGTTCCCATGAGGCACAGGGTCAAGACTGATTTGCATATGGCCATGTCTGAACTGGGGTGGCTTGCTGAGCAAAATAACGATGGATTAAACCCAGATCTGTTACTGGGAGTGAATGTTTTGCCATTTTACAACATTCCATCCATCATCTTATGTGTTTTGCTGTTCACCCTATGTGGTAAGGGTATGCCTAGACTTGGGTCCCTTGCTCACTAAGCCACTTGAGTCAAGCTATCCTGGCTGAAGACGGCTGATAGCCAGACAAAGGTCCTAGGATACTTGATTCCGGTCCAGGGAAGAAATGGCTGGGCAGTTCGGGCTGGACTGTTCCCATGAAGCACAGGGTCAAGACTGATTTGAATATGGCCATGTCTGAACTGGGGTGGCTTGGTGAGCAAAATAACGATGGATTTAACCCAGATCTGTGACTGGGGGTGAATGTTTTGCCATTGTGCAACATTCCGACCATCATCTTGTGTGTTTTGCTGTTCACCGTATGTGGGAAGGGTATGCCCAGACAAGGGTCCTGTGCTCACTAAGCCACTGGAGTCAAGCTATGCTGGCTGAAGACAGCTGATAACCAGAAACCGTTCCTAGGATGCTTGATTCCGGTCCAGGGAAGACATGGCTTGGCAGTTCGGGCTGGACTGTTCCCATGAGGCACAGGGTCAAGACTGATTTGCATATGGCCATGTCTGAACTGGGGTGGCTTGGTGAGCAAAATAACAATGGATTGAACCCAGATATGTGACTGGGGTTGAATGTTTTGCCATTGTGCAACATTCCGTCCATCATCTTTTGTGTTTTTGCTGTTTACCCTATGTGGGAAGGGTATGCTCAGACGTGGGTCCCATGCTCACTAAGCCACTGGAGTCAAGCTATCCTGGCTGAAGATGGCTGATAGCCAGACAAAGGTCCTAGGATACTTGTTTCCGGTCCAGGGAAGACATGGCTGGGCAGTTTGGGCTGGACTGTTCCCATGAGGCACATTGTCAAGACTGATTTGCATATGGCCATGTCTTAACTGTGGTGGCTTGGTCAGCAAAATAACGATGGATTTAACCCAGATCTGTGAATGGAGGTGAATGTTTTGCCATTGTTTAACATTTCGTCCATCATCTTGTGTGTTTTGCTGTTCACCCTATGTGGGAAGGGTATGCCCAGACATGGATCCCGTGCTCACTAAGCCACTGGAGTCAAGCTATCCTGGCTGAAGACGGCTGATAGCCAGAAATCGGTCCTTGGATGCTTGATTCCGTCCAGGGAAGACATGGCTTGGCAGTTTGGGCTGGACTGTTCCCATGATGCACAGGGTGAAGACTGATTTGCATATGGCCATGTCTGAACTGGGGTGGCTTGGGGAGCAAAATAACGATGGATTTATTCCAGATCTGTGACTGGGGGTGAATGTTTTGCCATTGTGCAACATTCCGTCCATCATCTTGTGTGTTTTGCTGTTCACCCCATGTGGGAAGGGTAGGCCTAGACGTGAGTCCTGTGCTTCCTAAGCCACTGGATTCAAGCAAGCTGGGCTGAAGACGGCTGGAATGCCAGAAACCGGTCCTCGGAAGCTTGTTTCCGTCCAGGGAAGACATGGCTTGGCAGTTCGGGCTGGACTGTTCCCATGAGGCACAGGGTCAGACTGATTTGCATATAGCCATATCTGAACTGGGGTGGCA
This sequence comes from Lissotriton vulgaris, assembly GCF_964263255.1. Classification (NCBI taxonomy): domain Eukaryota; kingdom Metazoa; phylum Chordata; class Amphibia; order Caudata; family Salamandridae; genus Lissotriton; species Lissotriton vulgaris. Next base: position 501,555,006 of record NC_141687.1, on the reverse strand, counting down.
GATTGGGCTAAAGAACGGTGATGGATTAAACCCAGATCAGTTGACTGGGGGTGAGTGCTTGTATTGTCAATGCTCCGTTCATCATTTCCTTTGGTTTTTCTTTGTTCGCCATAAGTTGGCAGGGTATGCTCAGACGTGAGTCCCTTGGTCACTTTGCCACTGGATTCAAGCAAGCCGGGCTGAATAAGGCTGAAATGCCAGAAACCGGTCCTCGGAATCTTGTTTCCGGGCCATTTAAGACATGGCTTGGCAGTTCAGGCTGGACTGTTCCCATGAGGCACAGGGTCACACTGATTTGCATATAGCCATGTCTGAACTGGGGTGGCAGAGTGGGCTAAAGAACGGTGATGGATTAAGCCCAGATCTTTTGACTGGGTGTGAGTATTTGATTGATTCAGATGCTCTGTCCATCACCACCCCCTTTTGTACCGCTTTTGGCCGCCATAAGTGTGGCAGGTTATGCTCAGACGTGAGCCCCTTGCTCACTTTGCCACTTGATTCAAGCAAGCCGGGCTGAAGACGGCTGGAATGCCAGAAACCGGTCCTGGGAAGCTTGTTTCCGGTCCAGGGAAGACATGGCTTGGCAGTTCGGGCTGGACTGTTCCCATGAGGCACAGGGTCAGACTGATTTGCATATAGCCATGTCTGAACTGGGGTGGCAGAGTGGGCTAAAGAACCGTGATGGATTAAACCCAGATCTTTTGACTGGGTGTGAGTGTTTGATTGATTCAGATGGTCCGTCCATCACCACCCCCTTTTGTACCGTGTTTAGTAGCAAAGACATATGCAAAGACAAATGAGCCATTTAGAAACGATTATCAAACGTTTGTTGCACTTTCCTATTTTCCTTGTTGACGAAATGTACAGGCAAGTCATTTATCTGTATCTGCACTAGGAAAGTTCAGATCGAAACAACATTTCCGCTGCTCACAGTTACAGTCCACAAAAACGTGGTTGTGACAAGAAAGGTGGACACCATTTACCGCATGTGAGAAGCATCCAAGTCCCCACGTGTTCCACAGCAAAGACATATCCAGGGGCATCACGCGCTCACTTAATGTTGACCAACGCCGGGTCTCCCTGCTGCTGAAGCTCCTCTGTTACCCTGTTGATGGCGAACGCCGTCTCAAACCGGACTGCGCCACTCGAGTGCCCGCTGAGGCCCATACAACAGATGAGCAACCTAAGAGGCATGCCACAGCGGATCCCCTCTCCGATGCTGCTCCACCCACAGGCACTGGTCACTGCTCGAGAAAGCCGATCCCGTGCCGGCCCAGCTGCTCGATCCTCCGCTGCGCCGCAAACAGCTGACCTCGTTTTTCCAGCGATCCAACACCCACGACCTGTAGTAAACACAAAAAAGAAAAGAAATTACGGGCCACTGGTGGCAGGGCGCTGTGCCCGTGGGGAGCCTCAGAATAAGAGACTGTTCTGCTCCCCACACCCCCTTTTAAAAGGGGGGCACTGGCCAGTCTAAACTGGTCGGACCCTGCTGCTGGGTGTCCGTCTGAACAGGAAGCACTAAAGTGTTTCCGGTTCACGCCCGCAGTAACCCGCCTACTGGACACTTATTGGGGAGGTGGGAGTGCTCCCAGTCCCACCTCCTCCCTTCCCGGGGACAGGCTCGACCACCATAAGGGCGGCGTGCGCTATTCTAGCGCTCGGTCTTGTCCATTCTTCTCTATAAACATGATGGACTATCGGCTCCAGACTTCAAATCATATTTCCATACAGCATAGGCACAATTAGCACATCACTTATTACATGGCACTGTCTTTTACCACAACTGCTATTGGAAAATGAAGCTGTCACCTGAGTAATGTCCTTTCGCTTATGTCCCCTACTCCATTAGGATGTCAGAGGAAGTGTTCTGTCCCAGTGGGACTCAGTGAACCTAACGCTTAAGGACTACTCATCTGTATATGAGGCAGTCACACTGGGAAATTGGCAGCTTACATTTGTGACAGAGTAACCTGTCTACCAAACTCTAAATCATATTCTAAGTGCTAATAGTTGAATGATGCAACAAACCTGAGAAGTAACTGCCTATGTGACATGTTAGTAATTTAGATGTCCCTATTGAGAAGTAAGAGAATTGAGATATTCCTTTTCGTTTAAAATGCACAAATAAAGGAATACAAAAAATCTGCCAAAAAGGAATTCGCAGAAAAGGCCCAGAAAAAAAGGCATAACTTGCAGAATTGACAGTCTTAAAAACCAATTGCACATGTTATGCCTCATTTTAAAGTTGAAAACCAAGAATGCGAAAACTTTACCATATGTGGTAAATACCCTGTCCAGTTATCCCAAGTTGTAACGAGGGCCTACGCGAACCTGTTTTCAGTTTATATTCTGGCATAAGGCGACTTCCATTCTCTCCTACTACTCTGCTAATCCTGAAAGTAGGCCATGATTAAACAAATCGCTACTTTAAATAAGATGATATTCACTTCTTAAAAACTCTCTTGGACTAAATGTATCATTTTTTAAGAGAGTGTTTCAAATACTGCAATGGATATCATAGTTTGAGTCATATGTAAATTACTTCTTCGGATTGTTTACATCATTTTTGATTTTGTAAAAAAAACAAAAAACAGGTTGACTAACTTGACTCCCAAATGCCCTGTTCTGTATATTAAGAATTCATTTACATAATATACATAGACTATTGCTCATTTCCCAAGTTAATTTCCTAATGAAGATAGATTTTTCACTCCCACCTTCTTCCCACTCATCCTGCAATTAATGATACTGAATAAAGCTTTGATTAAATCCTCTAAGTGACTTTTCCATTTTCCATTTGAGCACGAATACTATTTTGGCATTTTGAAAGATGCTTTTAGTCACGCTTTATGTGATCCTCTTTTACTAGTCGTGCTAATATGGAATTGAATAACAGTTATTCAAAGTAGTGCAAAGTATATTTTTTTGCAAATATTTTGCCTCATTCTATGGGTTTGTATGTGCACAGCATTCAAATAAAACCACTCAGCAAATATTACAATTAATACAGAGACTTTTAAAACTAATATGTGATATTTAGAAAGTTTTCAATCCAAAATTAGAGTGCTAACCTAAAGCAAACTGCTTATATACTTTCAAATACAAATATTTGGCCCTAGTAACAAAGCAAAATATACATGCAGATATACCTCTACACATAGCTTTTCACATATGCCTGGGTAGACGTTTCTGCCGGCATGGTTTTGTGTGTTTCCACCTACATACATAATGGGGAAGAGACTCTGAAGTTCTAAATTTAACACCATAAAGGTATTAGCAGTAACTTCACAGCCTGATTTCAGGCATATGCATAATGGTGGAATGTTCCTAAGTGGATAGAGAGATCTCTGCCAACACTACATAAAACTCTGCAAGAACAATAGTGGGCAAACAGCATTTAAATCGCACCCACTTTATTTATAAGAATTGACCCATTCAAGGTCATAAAGACAGCCCACGCTTTAAGCTCTGCCCTTTTCCCCTTGGATTGTGTGATGCAGTGAATACCAGAGATTCGCTACAGCCTTCAGGGTGCAGCCCCCCCACTCAAGTGGAAGATACACTTCACTGAGTAGGGGACAGCCCTTGTATTTAGGTATGTTTCCAATCACAACAGAGAACTACATGAGCTGCCTTGAATCCCCCGCAGTGGAGCAGAGAATGTGTGCATGTGACAGAAGCTGAGAGGCTCTCTCAGTGCATGGGGAGGTGCAAATCTCGCAGAACCAGCAAAAACTGACGAAATGAGAGGAAACAGATAAAGCCATTTGTAAGGCCTAACTCACCCATAAAACTGCTACCAACCCAACTGCTTCCCCTACCAACCCACTGGCTCCTACTTTTCCACCCGATCTTTAGACCAATGCGGGCTCAATGTTAAACATCTAGGCATTTGACTGATGCCTCCATGGGCATTGACAGCAACCACCACCCTCTAAACATTCACCCACAATTCACGGACTCATCCTCACACACCACACCACAACTTTTACTTTCACCCATCCCACCTCTAAAGAAGTATAAAAAACTTGCCTAGTTCGCATTTGGAAATAAAAAAAAACACTTTGATCTTCCCTCTGTGTGTGACTTTGATTAAAAGTCAGGCAAAGCCAAATTACCATGTGGAATTCCTCTCTTCGTGATTCCTGCATCCGGCTTTCCTACATATTGGTACACAAAACCAGATTGTCCAAAATAAACGAAGTACCAAGGTAAATGTAATGTTCAACACAACTGTCCAACAGTAAATTAAAGCCCGTCTCCCAAAATAAACACTGTCTCCTCACTGCTGTCTTGGGTTGAGGGCAAACGTTATTTGGCAATCCTCTGGGTCTATAATCAGGACCACCTGGAACTCCTGCTCAAGCACGGTTGTTGTAAGTTGTGGGGTGGAACTGGACATGTCCTGAGAATCCTAACATACTGATGATAGGTTTAGGCACAGATGGGGGGTGACACACTGGGAGACACTACAACAGCAGGTAGCGATGGGTGGGTCTCTGACAAGATGGCTGCAACCAAAAGGGTGTGAAGCAGCTGAACTCCGTGTTGGTCAGCCTGCACCTTTCAGTGTAGCTTCTGCTCTGCCACCACTTCCTTCACAACTTAAGAGAGCACCTGTTGACCATCAATCAGCTTTCTCATAGTGTCCTGGAAAAGGCCATAGTGGCGTATTCAGGGGACCAAGTGTGGAATGCTACAGGCGGATCTAGGGGTATCAAAGGTGAATGGTACCCTCTGCTTGAAAACGGATACTAGCAGGAGAAGTAGGGAAAAGAAGGTACAGCTGGAGACTTTGGTGCTATTGGGGCCTGTTGAGTGGTGAAGGGAGCATGATTTGACTCGAAGACCAATGGGCCTGCCCCTGGGAAACAACAAATATTCTTTTGGGCCAGGAGGTGCCCCATCATCTGAATTCTTCTGGCATATTGTGTCCAGAACAAACATTCACGTTGATTGCCAAAGCCTTTGGCCAGAGTCTGCATTCAGAGCAATTGACTCGCTGGAATGGCACACCCTACCTTTTTGCTGGATTCTTCCTCTTCTCCAGAGCTGCTTGCTTGGCATGTGAGAATTATCTTCTTCCTCTTACTTGGTCTCGCTCTTCCCTGGTTCTGCCTTGGCTGCCAACCAAAAAGAAAACATTATGAGTGTCTTAAGGTTTTTGCACAAATGTATATGATTAGTTTCATGACGAAGTAGCAGAGGAAGAGAGTTCCACAACAAGGGTGCCAAATAAGAAAAGGAAAGACCCCCCAAGCGAGCAAATTTAAATCTAGGGACTGAGAATTTGGCTTAGGAGGAGGATCTAAGCAGGCGTGTCAGGAGATATGTCTGGACCAGAGAACATAAATAACGGGGAGCTGTACCTAATTTAATTTTATGCATGTAGCATAAAGCCTTAAATTTAGTCCGGCTCTCAATTCTTAACCAATGGAAGGCCAGAAGAGTACCTGAAATGGGAGATGTTTTGGGGATATGACATTACATCCTCGCCGCTGAATTCTATACAACCTGTAATTTGCGAATTACCTCCTTGTTGGCTCCTAGATATAGGATGTTGCCATAGTCCAAAATCTACATTATCAGAGCTTGGATTACAGTTCTTTGCGTAGGTCCATGCAACATCCATAGTATCTTACAAAGCCACCTCAGGATGGTAAAGCAGATAGAAGCAGTTTTGATTACTTGCTGCTTCATGGAAAGTAGATCATCGATCACTATTCCCAGGTTGCGAGCCGTTTGAACTGGCTGAAGAAGTGTACCCATTTCCAGTGGCCAATGACGCGGGCCCCAAAGATCTTTATATTTACCTATAATCAGGACCTCTGTTTTACCCCCGTTTAATTTTAGCCAGTTGTTGTGCATCCAGCTGGCTAAAGCAACCCTGTATGTAAGGAAGAAGCTTTAGAGGTATCATTGGAAGTTAGGGAGAAAAGAAGCTGGGTGTCATCAGCATAAGAAAAGATAGACAACCCAGCTTCTTCTGCAATGGTGGCTAGCGGGCTAACATAAAGGTTGAACAACACAAGGCTCAGAATCGAGCCCTGCAGTACTCCATAAGGAGAGCCATAGGTCTTTGAGTTAGCCAAGGAGGAAAAAACTTGAAAGGTTCTTGCAGCAAGGAAGTCTTTGATCCAATCCAAGGCTGAGCCAACAATCCCCAGCGATTGTAAAACTTTTAAAAGAGTGCGGTGCGACACCGTTTTGAAGGCGGCACTTAAGTCTAACAAAATAAGTGCAGCCGTTTCCCCTTTATCAAGTAGCTGGCAAAGTTTTTCAGTAACTCCCAGTAGAGTAGTTTCTGTGGAGTATCTGGCTCTGAATCCTGATTGGGATACATGCAGGATTTTATTAGTTTCCACAAATTGTACAAGCTGTTGATTCACGTGTTTTTCCAATATCTTTGAAAAAACAGGCAGGAGAGAAATCGGTTGGAAGTTGGACGGATCTGCTGGATCAGCATTAGGCTTCTTAACAGGGGAACAACCATCACATGTTTCCACTCTACAGGACGGATGGCCTCTTTCAAAGAGGCATTAAGTAACTCCATAATGGGTTGCAGAGTAGTGGGTTTTATTTTTTTTTAAATATGGACTGGTAGAGGGTCCTTAGGTGAGCCTAATTTAGGACTATTTAAGATACTGTTGAAAGACAGAGGGTCAAATGGTTGCCTGTTAGTAATTTTATAAGAGGAAACAAAAGTAGGGGTCTCCTCTGACTTGTTATCATCAAAACTGTGAGGTACAGAGGTATTTTGCTGCTCAACATTGGTGGTGGCCATCTCCAGTTCCGTATAGATCTTTTCAACCGTTTCAATAAAAAATTTCGCCAAGACTTCACTATGTGCTTCATCAAGTGCCTGGGGTGTCTGTTGACAAGAAGCTCCCAAAAGCTCGCCAACTAATTTGAAGGAATGTCTGACATAATATCGACAGACAGAATATCGAAATGCAAAAATATCGGAGCAAAAATATCGACAGCAAAAATATCGGAATCCTATCTTAATTAAGGTAAGTACAAAAATATCGAAAAAATAATATCGTAGTACAAAAATATCGGAATCAAAAATATCGTTTTTTTAAATGTATTAATAATAATGTAAAAATAATTTTAAAATACATATAATTTTACAAATATTAAATAAAAATATTAAAACAAAATTAAAACTAATACATATACATTTAAAATAAATAAAACACTTAATAATTTAATGTCATTTTAATTTTTTTCATGTAATTTATTTGATTTAATGTAATATTTTTTTGTTTTTACCCTGTACGCCTGTACCCCAAAAACCCCAAACTGACCCTGAACCCTAAAAATATCCCTGTACCCCAAAAACCCAAAACTGACCCTGAAACCTAAAAATACCCCTTTACCCATGAACTGAAAACTGACCCAGGACCCTAAAAATACCCCTTTACCCAAAAACTGAAAACTGACCCAGAACCCTAAAAATACCCCTTTACCCAAAAACTGAAAACTGACCCTTAACCCTAAAAATACCCCTTTACCCAAAAACTGAAAACTGACCCTGAACCCTAAAAATACCCCTTTACCCATGAACTGAAAACTGAACCTGAACCCTAAAAATACCCCTTTACCCAAAAACTGAAAACTGACCCAGAACCCTAAAAATACCCCTTTACCCAAAAACTGAAAACTGACCCTGAACCCTAAAAATTAATATTATTTAATTACCAATTAATTATTAATTAACAATAACAATAAAGTAAATATATTAGCATATTTGCTGTAATTAATTTAATTTAATAATTAATATTATTTTCCCCAATTAATTAATTAAGAATAACAATAAATTATATATAAAAAATTACTATAATTAATGTAATTAAATAATTAATATTAATTAATTACCAACTAATTAATAATTATAAATATGTACAAACATATATCAATTAATTAATTATTATTAAATTACTTCCCACCCTATTCCCCTATAAACCCATAACCCGCTACAGAACATATTTATCAATTAATCAATTAATTAAAAATAATTAAAAATTATTTCTCAATTAATTAATTAATAATTCCTACTAATTAATAATTAATTTAACATAATTAAATTACTTCCCACCCTATTCGCCTATAAACCCACAACCTGCTACAGTAGTAAAAGACAATATTTAATTAAATTACATTAAAAATAAATAATAAAACATAATAAATACAATATAATATACACTAAATTTATTTAAAAATTGATATTAGTAACATCGAAGTTATTAATTTCGATATTATTGACATCGATATTTACAACTTCGATATTACTGATATCATACTAATATCGATATTAAGACTGTCGATATTACTTACCTTCGATATTTTGTCCCATTGATATTTAAACTTCGATATTTTTGTATATCGATATTTAAAAATCGATATTTTGTCTGTGTACCAATTTGAAGAGTAGAGTACAGTAGCATTGTTCTCTGCAGATAGAATGGTCTGAATTACATATTCAGCACGGGCAGTTTTTTATAGGGAGTTATAGTTTCTCTTTGCAGATTTATAATTATGTTTGGATTCTGAGGTGTAATCCTTTTTCCAGCATCTTTCTAGAGCTTTGCACCTAGTTTTTTCAGACTTTAATTTTTCCCTAAACCATGGGGCTGGGGGGCGGTGATTATTTAATTTCTTAAGGGATGAAGGAAGGCAAGCATTCACAGAATCTGTAATCCAAGTCTGGATGGTATTGGCATCTGATATTTCAATGGAAGGGATAGCTGGCATATTAGACACCAGCTGATGGTTAAGAGAGTAAATATTCAACTTCTTCCAATTTCTGCACTTCAGCTTGGATAAGGGGTTAAAGGAATTATTGGATCTAGAGTCGACTGAAACCTTAAACTCTACCAGAAAATGATCCGACCAGGTTAATGGGAGAGCTGTCTGGCATAGGACATTTGAAAGATTAGAGAAAACAGGGTCAAGAAAATGGCCTGCCCTGTGGGTGGGACCGGAGTTGCAGAGGAGCATACTCATACCTTCTAAATCGTTAAGAGTAGAGCCAATCTTACATGCAGCATCATTAAAATGTACATTAAGATCACCAACAATAGTGAAATTCGCAGCATTAAGCAAGAAAGGGGTAATGAATTCTGGAAAGCTAGTTGTCCAACACCCCGCTGGGCCTGGTGGGAGGTACACTAGAAGGCCCGTGAGCATAAACTGTGGAGTAAGAAGGAGCCTAAAAAGACCAGCTTCACAGCCTTCAAAATCTCAATTTTCCCATTTGCATGAATATTATTTTTTAAAGATTATTGCGATGCCGCCACCAGGTTTGTCTACTCTGTCTTTCCTGACGATTGAATAATTGGATGGTAGGGCCATTGCAATGTCAGGCCCTGAGCTTTCATGTAACCAGGTTTCCGTGAGGAATATTGCATCTGGTTGTAAGTGTGAGTTATGTAAAAGGTCAAAGATATCTTCTTTATGTTTTGATAGGGATCGGCAATTTAAACTAAAAAATCTAAACTCTGTAAGGTGGGCTGTAATTAGTTTTTCCCGCTAACGAAAATTTAATAAAGTTTCTATTACCAACCCTATTAGATGACTGTTTCCTATTTGACAAAGAAATACAGGTAAAATTACAACTGGGGCAGGAAAGAATGGAGCTACCTGGTTTAAGGGTAATACAGTCAGTATTTGGTCTCCTCTGTAGACCCAGTAAGAATTTAGACGAATACTTCCTACTGTCTTTGTCAGATGAGGCTGGGGTTGTGGCCCCTGGGACGGGTTGGGCGCGGACGGGTGCAGACGGGCTTACCCTTGGCGGGCCCGCTGCGCGGAGTGAGGGGCATGGAATATGAAGCCCGGCAGTCAGCTGGCTGCAGACGTCGGCGCTCCACCTCCCCCACCCCCTCCCGGAAACAGTAGAGACCGCCGCTCCCTCCACAACAAGCGGGCGCGGACGGCAACAGAGTCAGAGGTAAGCAATTAAAAAGACGATAGCAGCAATTCCCCTAAAAACACTTTAAAAGAACATCTAGCGCCAGTAGAACAGTAGAACTCACAGTGGCGCGTCCGCTTCGCGGATTGCAGGCGTGGAATATGAAACCCGGCAGTCAGCTGGCTGCTGACGTCAGCGCTCCACCTCCCTCACCTCCTCCCGGAAACAGTAGAGACCGCTGCTCCCTCCACAACAAGGGGCGAACCTGTGGTGGACATGTGAGCAGACGGCAACAGAGTCAGAGGAAAGCAATTGAAAAAGACGATAGCAGCAATATCTCTAAAAACACTTTAAAAGAACAGCTAGCAACAGTAGAACTCACTGTTGCGCGTCCGCAGCGCGGAGTGCAGTCGTGGAATATGAAGCCCGGCAGTCAGCTGGCTGCTGATGTCAGTGCTCCACCTCCCCGCCTCCTCCCGGAAACAATAGAGACCGCCGCTCCCTCCACAACAAGCGGACGAACCCGTGGTGGACTGGGGAGCGGGAAGCAACAGAGTCAGAGGTAAGCAATTAAAAATACAATAGCAGAAATTCCCCTAAAAACACTTTAAAAGAACAGCTAGCGTCAGTAGAACAGTAGAACTCACTGTTACGCGTCCGCTGCGCGGAGTGCAGACGTGGAATATGAAGCCCGGCAGTCAGCTGGCTGCTGACGTTGGCGCTCCACCTTCCCCACCTACATTGTCACATACCTCACTCCCTTTCCCACATGGCACTTTAACAGTTGGTGATTATGGTTGCAAATGTGCATCTAAAGCACATTTTACCCACAACCAGTATCCTTTGTCAAAGAGCTACATACAGAAACCTCACATTTTTTCATGCCTCACTGTGTTTTTATATCACTGCACCCATTTTGTATTGATTATTCCACATTGTCCTTCCAATCCTCATTACTCCTCCAAAATGTTCACCCAAATTTATCCTTTTTCAGAAAACACCACACATATGAGATGGGGCAGGCATAGTCAGAGATGTCCATGCAGAGACAAGTGAGTAGCATTTTTGAGTGCATAAATTAGAACTGCTGGAGTGCTACTTTACATACTCTTAAATGTTATGGTGATTAGGCTCCATGGTGTAAAAACACTACTTCAACTCCTTCCTCATGAAGCAGGAGTACCCCCTCCTGTTGACAAAGACCTGCTTCACTACGTTTGTCTGTTCAAATCTAGCCCTGCTCCTGTGAGTCAAGAGGTTAGACCAACTTGAGATGGTTTTCCTCCATAGTCACAGGTTCAAGTAGGATATCTGCTGCTCACACCTGATGCAGTGGCCAGGTAGCTCCAGGACCCCATAGTTTCCCTTTACCAACTGTGCCAAGAGCCATCATGAACAGAAACATGATAACCGTGGACGATGAGCTTATGTACATCCTTCAAAATTTAAACAGGACGTAACATGTGTGGAGAGTGCTGATTTATAATTCTGGAACTGTACCCTCAAGTCCTGCAAGTTTTGCATTCATTGTGTGTATCAATGGGATAGTAAAAATCACAGATGTCAAAAGACCATGGCACAAGAAAGGCTCATGTGGTCATATGACCCTGAACCTCAGAGATTTCCTTGCTGGAGCCTTCTGGAATAGGATAAAATTCAAGAGCAATAATTTCCTTTTGAGGACACGTTTCAGGTTGATGTAAAATAATCCCTTCTGTGGGGGTATGAGTTCTGGAGAGAAAGTCAGTTCACCCCGGCCTTTGTGAGGTTTCATGAACGTCCCACTGACTTTAAATAACTCAACAAATCATTTTATTGGTTAATACTTATGTATTCATCTTTTTAACAACATAGTGTCTTTGTTCTCATTGGGAAGTATTGCAGACATCTTAGCTATTTAATTGAGGCAAGGACATAGATGGGTTGATACAGTATTTTTCACTTTTCCAGCAGTCAAAAATACCACAACACAACCTCACTGACATCCCTGTGGTTCCTGACACTTTGCAGCATGACATTTATGTGATGATCACGGGAGAAGCAATGGAAAGCCTGAAATCTCTCCTTGGTGAACCATTTTTGGGATTTTTGGGTAATTTCAAAAGGTTGCTGCCGGAAAATGTCTCTTTTGCAGTCACCCTAATTTTTTGCTGGATTGGATTTGTTTTTTAGACTCTGAATACTCAGGAACTGTTATTGAGTGCCCAGTGTATGTCCTCTGATTCCTAAAGCATGTAGCTATTGGCTAATCCCGGGTTGTCATATGTAACTGTCCTATACGGCCAGAGTATTTGGTGTAGAAACTCCACCCCTGGCATAGAAAGTTAATGTCACCTGTGAACTGCAGCACTTATTGTACCATTCACTGCTGTGACATGGAAAGCGTAGCTTTAGGCTATTGTGTCCATTAAAAGTTCCAGATGAGAGGAACACCGTTGTGCGCCCTCTCGTAGCTCAAAGACGTTTGGTGATTAATAACTGTACACAGCTGCCTTGGCCATGGAGAGGAGCACCATTTCTGCATGGAAGGAAAGGATGTGATGGGAACGTTTCAGTCATGCGGCATGATCTTCCAGGATAAAAATAACAGCTCTCCGGCCTTTGCTTCTCTTTTCTACTAAAGGATATCAAAGTGGAACTTTTAATGAACACAGAAGCATGGAACCTACTCAAGAGATAATAATGTAACTCACCTCAATGGACCACGAGTACCATCATGCTAGTGAGCAAAGTGAGCCACGCCCAATGAGGGCGGATTAATTCAATAAATATGATTTGAATGCAGAGATGAGCTGTCAATGCTTCTGTGAAAGAGCCCATGTTGAAGAGGCGTATTGGCCTCGAAACGCGTCGGGCATGGAAGTTGAAGGCTGGGAAGCGGGCTGGCAAGTTGCTGAGAGGCCAACAGACCGGATGGGAGGAACACCATTGTGTTACCTCTCTTGGCTCAAAAGGATATATATATATATATATATATATATATATATATATATATATAGAGCACCACAATCTGTAAATGCTTAGAAGTAACTTGTATGCCGTGGTCTGAGTCGGGGTCCGGCAGCCCGTATATTGCAAACACTAGTCAACCCCAAATTAAGGAAGCTCCCAGACACCTCAATTTGCCGCTAGTAAATTTATTGCACAAACAAATCCTTCCAAAGTGTTTTGGCCATAGTCTTTGTCATGGGACATGGAATGGAGCAATTACCCACAATATATACAATTAACATGAAAAGTGAAAGCAGACCATGTTACTCAGTGATACACATAATTGCTGCTACGGAAGTCACCATATTTCAATGTCATACAAGTCACTGTGTACATGTAATGCATCATTCATATCGTAAAACAAAAATTTGCAAAATTTTAAACTTTGAAAATGTGAAGTCTGAGGACAACATAGTCATTTTCTAATCAGATAATGGTGGCAAAGTGGTTATTTTATCGAAACATAAATATTTAATAGAAGGAAACTGCAAGATGAGCCCTGCTATACACCCACCACAAAATGTGAGGAAAGTACATCTAATGCTGATCACATAGAAATGTTGACAGATTGGAGGGTTAAAGATCTCTCCGAATGGGAGGGAATTTTGTTTTAAAATGTGCTTTTCCGAAAATTCCTGTATCATATCTGCTTCCCAAACCCCACAAAAATGAAAATAATCCCCCAGAATGTCCCGTTGTATCCTCAATAGGCTATTTGCTAGAAAATACGAATACAAATATATAGACCACTACTTTAGACCCTTTGTAACTATACTACCAGCATATATTAAAGATACCAGGCATTGCAAACATTTCATGAGGGTGAGACCCTCATGTGAGAAAGTGCCCTCTTTCTGCATGGTATGCCCCCACTTTTTGCTGAATTGCTGATTGTCTTTGATTGAGTGTGCCCTGGGGTGCTGCTAATCAGGTACCCAGGGCCTATGTTCCTTCCCTAATATTGCATTGAAGTCTAAACCCAATTGGCATCTCTGCCTGGTAAAAGGCACTACAGGTACTTAGGGCACTGTGACCAGAGAAGGCCCCTAAGGGCTGCAGCACTTATTGTTACACCCTTAGAGGCTCTGTACCCTGACAATCACACACTGCCTTTGCAGGTTGTGTGTCTTGGTGCAGAACAAAGTGAAGAGTCGACATGGCACACATCCATGTGTGCCATGCCCACAATCCACTGCCCTGGCATATATCAGTCACCCCTCTAGCTAGGTGCCCTCAGCCAGTGGTGAGGGTACAGGTGCATGAGCCCTGTACCCCTACAGTGCCCACGTCCATTCTTGGGCACTGTACGTGCAGTGCTGCCATTAAGAGTATATGGTGCTGGGAGTTTGTAATTATGAACTCCACAAAACCATAAGTTTAGTATCAAACTTCTCAGCACATTAAACTCACACTGATGCCAGTGTGGGATTTAACATAAAATGCACAACAGAGGGCTTGTTAGAGATGCCCCCTTAAACTCGACCAACTTCTAGTGACCTGACTGAGTGGCTGCTTAGGCTGCCACCAACAGACATGTTTCTGGACCCCTGGGTCGAGAGCTTGCTGCTCTCGGGGGCTTGAAACAATACACATCATGGGACGAGCTGTCAAGCCTCCTTTCCCAGGATAGGCAGGGTTCACAAAGGGAAAGCTTCAAAGGCATGCCACCTTTGTGAGCCTCCTCAGACCATTTGCTGCTTTCATCAACTGGTCCCCACTGGTTCTACCGCCCACTTTGAGCCGGAGAGCCGGAGGGAAAAACGAGTGATGGAAAGAGGTGTGCCCACTTCTGCCAACTCCACCCCTCAGGTGGGGGAGGCGAGGTGAAGCACAACTCTGAGTCCCCGCCATCTTGAGTATGAGGGCACCCAACCAAGCAGGGACAGGCTCCTGCCCCCTCCCAAGGGAGGGTGGCAAGATATGGGGTGTGGTACACAGACAAAATATCGAGTTTTAAATATCGATATACAAAAATATCGAAGTTTAATATATCGATGGGACAAAATATCGAAGGTAAGTAATATCGATGTCAATAATATCGAAATAAATAACTTCGATGTTACTAATATCAATTTTTAAATAAATTTAGTGTATATTATATTGTATTTATTATGTTTTATTATTTACTTTTAATGTAATTTAATTAAATATTGTCTTTTACTACTGTAGCGGGTTGTGGGTTTATAGGGGAATAGGGTGGGAAGTAATTTAATTATGTTAAATTAATTATTAATTAGTAGGAATTATTAATTAATTAATTGAGAAATAATTTTTAATTAATTTTAATTAATTGATAAATATGTTCTGTAGCGGGTTAAGGGTTTATAGGGGAATAGGGTGGGAAGTAATGTAATAATAATTAATTAATTAATATATGTTTGTTCATATTTTAATTAATAATTAATTGGTAATTAATTTTTATTAATTAGTTAATTAATTAATATAATTATGTACATATTTTTAATTATTAATTAGTTGGTAATTAATTAATATTAATTAGTTAATTACATTAATTATAGTAATTTTTCATATATATTTTTTTGTTATTCTTAATTAATTAATTGGGAAAAATAATATTAATTATTAAATTAAATTAATTACAGCTAATGTGCTAATATATTTACTTTATTGTTATTGTTAATTAATAATTAATTGGTAATTAAATAATATTAATTAATTTTGGGTAAAGGAGTATTTTTAGGGTTCAGGGTCAGTTTTCAGTTTTTGGGTAAAGGGGTATTTTTAGGGTTCAGGGTCAGTTTTCAGTTCTTGGGTAAAGGGGTATGTTTAGGGTTCTGGGTCAGTTTTCAGTTTTTGGGTAAAGGGGTATTTTTAGGGTTCTGGGTCAGTTTTCAGTTTTTGGGTAAAGGGGTATTTTTAGGGTTCAGGGTCAGTTTTCAGTTTTTGGGTAAAGGGGTATTTTTAGGGATAAGGGTCAGTTTTCAGTTCATGGGTAAAGGGGTATTTTTAGGGTTCAGGGTCAGTTTTCAGTTTTTGGGTAAAGGGGTATTTTTAGGGTTCAGGGTCAGTTTTCAGTTTTTGGGTAAAGGGGTATTTTTAGGGTTCACGGTCAGTTTTGGGTTTTTGGGGTACAGGGATATTTTTAGGGTTCAGGGTCAGTTTTGGGTTTTTGGGGTACAGGCGTACAGGGTAAAAACTAAAAAATATTACATTAAATCAATTAAATAACATTAAAAAAAAATTACATTAAATTATTAAGTGTTTTATTTATTTTAAATGTATATGTATTAGTTTTAATTTTGTTTTAATATTTTTATTTAATATTTGTAAAATTATATGTATTTTAAAATTATGTTTACATTATTATTAATACATTTTAAAAAACGATATTTTTAATTCCGATATTTTTGTACTACGATATTTTTTTTCGATATTTTTGTACTTACCTTTATGAAGATAGGATTCCGATATTTTTGATGTCGATATTTTTGTTCCGATATTTTTGTAGTTCGATATTCTGTCTGTCGATATTATGTCAGACATTCATGGGGTGTTCCCACCCCAGGGAAGCGACCCATTGTTCCCTGCCTTTTACCTACCTGTTACACCCCTAAATCTAGTATTTAGGGGGCACCCTGAACCTTGCTTCCTTAGATCAAGCAATGACAAGAAGAAAAAAAGAAGAAGGACCGAACAGCTGTGCAGCCAGCTAACAATAGGAAGATGCCCACTGACTTGGCCCCAGCCCTACAGGCCTGTCTCCCCTCGAACCTGCTCCTGCGAAATCCTGGTGTGTCCTGCAGCCAGCAATCTGCCTTAAGCCACCAGTCAATGCCTGCAGCCTAAATCCAGAAGGCCCCCGAACTGTGACCAGGAGCTGGTAAGAAGGTCCGACCCCAAAAGGCACCCCCGCACCTGACGCCCCGCGGCCTTGTGTGCCCAAACCAACGATGCCTAACCAACCCTTAACTTCCCAACTTACCTGTCGAAGTGGTGGTCGCACCCAGAAGTCCTTCGTTTCCCTGACTACAGGGCGCCGACGTCCAAACAACAATCTGCACCCGGCCGCCCCAGTTCCACTGAGGGTGCACTTTTTGTGCTACTTTGAGCCCCCATTTGACCTGACCTAAACCCTAGGAGCTTTGCTCCCACAACCCAGTGGCCTGCTTGCCAGCAGCCACCAACCGGAGGTCCCCTAACCGCCCTTGGATAACATTGGGCCTCAACACTCTTCACCCGGCCGCCCAAGTGCAGTTGAGGTTGTAACAAGAGTGCATCACTGACCCTGGGGGACCCTTGAGTCTAACCCCAGAACCTTAACTCCCACAGTCAATAATTTCCCTGCGAACCGATAACCTGTTTTCCATCCATAGGATAACATTGACAATTTTCTTCCAGAAAGTTTCTAAGGGTGGAGTTTTGAAATCTAAAAATATTCTTTAAAAATTGCACAAATAACCAAAACGTATTTACTGACCTGTTTGCAGGAAATGTCCCAGTGCTGAATCTAGGTATCCAGCACTGAGTTAGAAAAGTAACATAAAAAGTAACTTACCTGTAATTTACTGAAAAAGCCTATTCATTTCAAAGTACTGTATTGGCTAAGTGGTGCAATCTGCTGCATCCCCTGTAAATCAAACAAAGTACAATTGCTATTTCATTTTCAAACTGTCCATATTCAGAATCTTATTACAGAAAAGTATTTAATGCTTACCTGTGCGAGGATTGCTTGGTTCTAAAAGTAAAACAACAGTATATATTTTTATAGAAAAACATTTGGTCTAGAGTTCAGTCTTTGAGTGTGTGAATTCATTTGCTGACTGAGTGTCTACATCAAATGCTTAACACTGTCCTCTGATACTATCTGACTGCTCGACCACTCTACCACAAATAGAGAGTAAGGTTCTATCTAACTTTAACCTCTGCCTACATCTGTGGTCACCTGGACTCTATACACACTATACCTCATTTTGGTGTAGTATATATGGAGCCAGTTTCCTACATTGGTGGATCAGCGGTGGAATACACAACTTGCATTTGTTGGACTAATTGGTTACCACCGGATCACATGACAGAACTCTTAAATTGGCTTTAGAATTCAGATTTTTTCAAATTGGCATTTTTACCAAACAACAAAAAGTCTTGTTAGGGGCTTGCTTAGGTCCCTATAGAATTTTAGAAAAAAAAAGTCACTGTAGTTAAGGGTGGAGGGGTTAGAACTTTTTTGTTAGAATATCTCAAAAACAGAACCCAGCTATTAGAGAAGATAACCATAATGACATACAGGTCAAGGTTGGGAAGCTTGACCTCACCCCTTACCTTCACTTGTCTTTCAAGGTAGTAAGGTCCTTCGCTAAAATTAAAAATATACCAATGGGCCCTCATCCAACCAAACAAAAGCTCCAGGAGCTATTGTCTGAGTATTCAAAGGCCCACCCCTCTAAAAATGTTGATGACCATTCAGAGGGAGAAGGAGATGAGGAGTATGGAGAAAGGTGCCCACCTTCACCACTTCTTAGGGAAGAAAGGAACCCTGTTCCGTTACTTCCAAGAATCAACCCATGGGGACCTAGAGACACAAAGGTGACTCTGGTGAGAACATTGAGGACAGCCTCAATGAGGAGGGCAGCATTTTAGCAAGGCTGGCCAAAAGACTGGATAAGGAGTCTGGAGAACCGGGCCTTATGAGCTTGGCGGCGCAGGGCACGCCTTAAATCCCCGAGTTCACCTGCCTTGTCGAACAGAGACACGAGACACTCTGGTGGGCATCGAAAGCCAGGTTTATTAGCTGCAGCTAAGCACAGTTGTCCTAGAAGTACATACAGAGTGTAAATTCTAAGGAGACTGCCACTTCAATCCGTGGCGCACAGTCTTTTATAGCAAACATATTTACAAAGTTTACTCGCTACACATACAAAACAAGCCAATAGGAAAAGTTGGAAAACAAGCTATCAGGTGTCTCAAATACGCCCCTCTCTCAGACCCCTTGTGTTACCCCTTCCAACAAATTAATCAGTGCTAGTACCGAAAATCCAATTTGCAGGTGGCAGGACGTATTTGTGTGCCTCAAAGGATAGTTGTGTAACAAGAGAATACAAGGAGAGAATAGCAAAGGCCAGTCGGATAAGATAATGTAAGGAAAGAATAGAAGAAGCCAAATAGTCAGTCGAGTCAGGGATCAAGCAACCCAGACATGGATTAGCGAACTCGGCCAGACCCTGACATCGGTTTCGTAAACAAGGGCAGGATGTTACTCTTTAACCGAAGAGACACGTAGCAGCTGAGAAAAGCAAAAACATTCCGTTCGCCGTGCTGCCTGAGTGAGGACAACACAAAATGGCGATGAGACACAAAATGATGGCTAAATAGGAGACGAAGTATGAAACCAAAGAACCTCAAGTCCAGACTCCTGGCTCTAGAGAGAGAAAGAAAGGAGATGGGTTTAGCACCCATCAATGGTGGCAGCAATCAAAATAAGGATAAAGAGCAATCTTATGATCCTAAAATCCCCAAAGGGATTGTCCTTAAATTTGAGGAGGGTGATGACATCACTAAATGGTTCACAGCCTTTGAGAGGGCTTGTGACATGAGAAAGGTGAAGAAACCTCTCTGGGGGGACACTCCTGTGGAGAGACAGACTCCTGACCCTTTCTTGGCCAAATGCTGGGTATTATGACCTCATGAAGAGAACTCTGATTGAGGGATTTGGACTCACAACTGAAGAGTACAGAATTAAATTCAGGGGTGCTCACAAACCCCAAACTAGTCCTGGATTGATTTTGTACTCGGTAAAGACACTAGATGGATGGTTAACTGGACACAATGTGCATGACTTTACAGGACTTTACAATGTAGTTATGATGGAACACACTTTAAGTAATTGCACGAATGAAAAGTTACATTAGTATTTGGTAGACCTATTTCTCCTCAACACTGTAGGTGTGTAGTTGTCTCTCCAAAGCTACCAGCTGCATGTCTGCTTGGCAATGGCCTGGAAAGCTCAGCTTGGGCTGAGGTTGAACTAAAAACCCATGCAGCAATGCTGAATATACCTGAATTGGTGTGTGTAAAAACAAGAACACAGAGCAAAAGGCAGGATGAAAAAGTGTTGGAGGCTGAAAGTATGGAAGGTAAGAAGACTGGGAAACCAGCTTCTGTTCACAAAAAGGATGAGGACCCCTCTCCTCAGGGAGAGGACTTTGGACACCCCAGAGGGAACTGAGTCTATGGAGCTTGACGCTTACCAGGTTGAACTCTTGGGCCCAGGGGGACCCTTTAGGGAAGAGCTGTGCCAAGGGCAGCAAGACTGTCCCACTCTTGAAAGGGATTTGCCAGTGGTACCCACAGAGTTTATTGGGAAGAGGGATTACTGTACACTGAGGCAAGAGACCCCAATCCTGGAACCACCTGGAGAGTGGTAGTGTCACAGAGGTACAGGGAGTTCCTCCTAACTTTAGCTCATGACATCCCCCAAGCTGGGCATCTGGGCCGAACCAAGACTTGGGAAAGGCTAGTTAGCCACTTTTACTAGCCCCAGATGCACCAAAATGTGAAGGAGTTTGTCAGCTCCTGTGTTATCTGTCAAGACAGGTGGACACCCAAAGCCACCCTGATACCACTGCCTATGGAGGTGCTCCCCTTTGAAAGGGTAGGTGTGGACATAGTGGGTCCACTTGAACCTCCCACAGCATCAGGGAACAAATTCATTCTAGTGGTAGTGGATCATGCCACTAGGTACCCTGAAGCAAATCTACTTAGGACTACTACAGCTTCTGCAGTAGCCAAGGCCCTCATTCGTGTCTTCACGAGGGTAGGATTTCCTAAGGAGGTGGTTTCAGACATAGGATCCAACTTCATGTCTGCTTACCTCAAACACATGTGGAAAGAGTGTGGAGTGCAGTAAAATATTACTACACCCTATCACCCACAAAACAATGGTCTTGTTGAGAGATTTAACAAGACGTTGAAAGGCATGATTATGGGGCTCCCTGAAAAGCTCAAGAGGAGATAGGATGTCCTCTTACCATGCCTGCCTTTTGCTTACAGAGAAGTGCCACACAAGGGAGTATGGTTTCCCCCTTTGGACATCTGTTTGGCCATCCTGTGAGGGGACCACTCTGTCTTGTAAAATAGGGTTGGGGGAAGCCTCTCCAAGAACCCAAACAAGATATTGTGGACTATGTGCTTGGTCTAACGTCCAGTATGGCTGAGTACATGGAAAAGGCTCAAAAATGTTTGAGGCCAGCCAGGAGCTTCAGAAGCACTGGTATGGCCAAAAAACTGCACTGGTTGAATTACAACCTGGGCAAAAGGTGTGGGTTTTTGGAGCCAGTGGCACCAAGAGCACTCCAGGACAGATGGAGTAGCCCTCACCCTATCTTAGAGAAAAAGAGTGAGGTCACATATTTGTTTGCCCTTGGTACAAGCAGGACACCCAAAAGGGTTATCCATGTGAACCGCCTAAAGCTGTACAATGACATGGCTGACATCACCATGCTGATGGTGACTGATGAGGAACAGGAAGCAGAGAGTGAACCTCTCCCTTACCTCCGCTTTTACAGCCCAAAAGATGCCCAACAGCAGACTGACTGCAAGCGAGTCTTGCAACAGTATGCTAAGTTCTTTTCCTTGGCTCTTGGTCTGGCAAACTGTTGCACTCATAATGTGGACACTGTTGACAGTGCACTTGTCAAAAACAAAATCTATCGACAGTCAGACCAAGTCAAGGAAAGCATCAGAACTGAAGTCAGCAAGATGTTGGAGTTAGGGGTTCTTGAACCCTCTGAGAGCCTCTGGGCCAGCCCGTAAAAAACACCCTGTTGACTTTGCCGATGACAGACAAAACTCCTGAGCTAGATAAATCTTCAGAGCTGGTAAAACACCTTCACCCAGCTGGTGGTGCCGAGATAAACTCAAGTCATACCAGCACGTCTCACTTAGAAAACACCGATCCATCAGTTAAAAGTAAGGCTCAGGACAATTGTGACAATCGTGATGGAAAAGCACAAGATCTATTTTTTTAATTAACAATAGTTCTCCTTTCCAAATGAAGGCAATCCAAACAACCCAAGTAGACCGATCAGCGGCAAGTAAGGTACAGGACATTCACGACGGAAAATTGCAAGATTTACTTCCTCAACTAAATAATAGCTCTCCTATTCAAATAAAACTATTTGAAACAAGCCAAGTAGATACTTGGGAGCAAGTAGTAACACATAGCAGCCCAATAGCAAATATACCCCCTGAGCACCGCACTCTGTTACCTTACAACGACTCTCATTCAACAAATAATCACATGACTTTTATTGCTACGCAGGAATGGGAAGAACTAGTTGCCTCCTATAACATGAAACCAACTCACTCACACTCACAAACAGAAGCAAATAACCTCCCAAGACCAGAGAAAAGTAATAATACTGGAAGTCAAATCCCGGAATCCATATGGATAACAATCCTAAATACCTTGCAAGACTCAGCTGCAGCATTACAGTTTCAATCTCATAAAACGGACCTGCAGCTTAATGTTCTACAGACAATGGCTGATTCCATCTCAGGAATTGAATGGAAAATATCAGAACTTAATGGTCTCGTAAAGAGAGGTCAGGAAGTGGCTTACGTGGTCCAAGCATCACCATCATCATGCTCCTGTGAACCAATTGTAGATAAGTTATTAACTTTACCATCTATGATTGGAGACCTAATAACAGATCTAAAAACAACTGTTTTACAGATCCCTGCAAAGAACATTGAACTGCCTAGACCTCAAATAAGTCCTTCGGACCAATCAAAATTGGAATGTAGGGATGCCCTACTACCTTCATCTGAGAGTATGGAAGCTGAAACCATGGATCCCTTACCAGCAGCCTGTGCAACTATAGGCAATTGTGTATTAACCAATGCCCAGAGCCCTTGTAAAACTCGAAGGAAGAAAAAAAGGAAGGGAAGAAACAGACTTCTAATTAATGGACGATCCTGTAAAGAACTACCATCACATCTGGCCCCAACAAGAACCGACCACGGTCCAAAAGCTGCCCATGCAAATCAGCTCACACTCTTGTTTCTGCCTGAAGACTCGGAGGATCTCCCCCTGACATCCTCTGCCTAGTCGACAGTGGCCTCTACCACACCACTTGGAGACATATCTCAGAAACTCTAATTACCAACAGTAAGCAGGGACTCCCTCAAACAAAAACAACTCAAACTGCACATCATTTTGATTTAACAAGTACCAATAATACCGAACAAATTCTAATCACAGAAATATGCTACAATGTCCAGACTAGTAATGCGGAGCTTCCGCTGAAGTCAACAGGGGGGTACAACAAGCACCACCAGGGTCCTACGAAGAGAAAGGCAATGAAGCATGCAACAAACCTGCCCTACAAGTGGCAGCCTAAGCCGCTCCCCCTGGTCCCGTCACACCGAAAGCGAAGGAGCCCATATAATGCAAACTGCAGTACAGCACGGGGATAGCATGACCACAACTAATTTTACTCTAAATATGTCATAAATTGTCTTTTTATGCTGATGTCTTTTATGATTTTTCTAAAAATCTAAATAAAGACTTAAAATTGAAAAAAAAATTTACTTCAGAATATATGTCTCGAGGCAGAGAAGACATATTGAACAGAGGAAATATACTGCGGCTTCTATATTCGATCGTAAGCCTAGAAAATATTGGCTCCTCTGATCTTCTCCAAATAGAGTTTCAGCCAAACAACAATTTACAATGTTCTGAAACAACTAAAGCGACCTGGAACTCCACAGAAATAGCCAACAAAAATCATGGAAGAAGTGTTTACATTTAAGCAATGGGGAATAAAACTTGAAATAGAAAAACAACTTACCTATCCCACACCTTTCTTACCTTCCACTTTGATACCACTGCAGAAAAACACCAACTCTGTATTAAAGGGAGCTAGGAGTACTTCCCAAAGAGTGTACCCTCAAGATACAAATACCTTTTTTCCAGCACAAGATCTGAGGGGCCCATGTCACCTTCCGCCGGTTACCTCACAAAACTGGAGGCAAATTCAGCGCACCACCAATGTACCAGATCACTCTAATTGACAACGGGAGAGTAACCTTGATGATGCCTTGGACAAGCCCAGACAAATTAACATATGTACCTGGAACATCAATGGCTTAGCTAGCAAACGTGAGGATCCGGAGTTCCTGCAATATTTAAAACCATTCCATATGTTATTGCTGCAAGAGACCTGGGAGGAATAGGCCTTTGAACTCCAAAGATACACATCTTGTTGTATCGCAGCAAAAAAAAGCTCCAATTTTAGTCGCCGATTGGGGGGCTTGGGGTTTTGGCCTCCAACAGTAGGAGAGATCATAACAATAAAATATTAAATAACACCCCCAAGCGCCACACAGGAGGTAAAGATTGCACTCTGGTTAAACATCACACATCAAGAAGTTATAGTAATCAACGCTTACATCCATCCGAAAAGGAAACGGAAAGCCGCCAAGGAACTGATCGAAGCAACGAAAAAGATAATGGATGAAGAGGACTACGACTATATCATATTGCCAGGTGACTTCAACATGTATCCCATAAACTCCGGGGAAGGTGATGCCCTTAACCAAGATCTTAGCGCCGCATGGGAAGTGCCAAGACAGGGCCCCCCAGACATAAAAAAAACCAAATTGTTCAAATCACCTATTACGGCAGTTAGAACATCTTAACCTAAGAGCCTTAAACGGGCATTTCAAGGAGGACGACCCACCAATCGCAACGCTTCATTCAAAAGAGCAATCTTCCCATTTGGATTATACATTCACATCCTTAAATATGCTTGGTACAGTAACGGCATTTAGGATAGGGACCAGTGAATATAGCAACCACTTGCCTTTAAGAAGCAACAATAAAAGTTAGCTCACTCCACTATCCATAAACATTAACATCGAAGCGGCCGCAAATCTTAAGTGGCTAAGATGCAATCCAAGCAACATCAGCACCATATGTCTTAAGACAAAAACTCTTCACGCTCAAGTTGAAAGTCTCATGACAAAACCGGTAGAAGTATGGCAAAACTTCATCCTA
This sequence comes from Lissotriton vulgaris, assembly GCF_964263255.1. NCBI lineage: Eukaryota > Metazoa > Chordata > Amphibia > Caudata > Salamandridae > Lissotriton > Lissotriton vulgaris. The sequence goes on along the minus strand of NC_141687.1, from coordinate 501,530,080 downwards.
GCTGTTGCAGAGAAAGTAATAAAAGGATCACCAAACGGAGTAAACCACCAAAAGGGAGCATCAACCACATTACAATGAAAATGAACCCAAAAATGAAAATGCAAAAGCAGATCATAAACTGAACATTGAGGCAGATGTGGACAGATCCATTAAATCACGACCTACAAGACGTTCTACAGGAAACAAAACAGCTGCTAAAAAGGAAGAAATGGAAAAAAAGAAACAAAAAAATGAAGAACTATGGGCCCAGCTCCTCCATGAAGTTAAAAGGAAAATCAGCTCAAGGTTTTGGCAAATGATCAAAAGAATAATGAATCCAGACCACCTTGGCCTAAATTCTAATATAATGGAAGAAGCATGGACAAAATACATCTTCAATCATTTTAACTGCATACCCGCTGATAATGGTGAGCATCTTGAAGAAGCTGGGAAAAAGGGCCCAGTAAAGAATTTTGCAGGAAAAAAACAAGCAACTGCAGTACAGCGTCAACTATTGAGGAATCAGACCTAAGAGGGCCCATTTCACCCCCATGTGCAGGTAAATTAATGCCAGTCTTAAAATCTTCCCCCTCCCCTGAGACTGAATATTCTGCCTCCATACCAGCGGATATTAAGAGGCAAATAGCTAGGGGTAGGCCAACAGGTGCCCCCGGTCCAAACGGCATTCCGCCAATGCTATATAAATCAGATCCTGAATTTTGGAGTGTAGCATTAGCACCGTTTTATTTATATAAAGTACACCTTGAAGCTACCAGGGTCCTGGTTTGGGTCAGTAATACGCCCGATCTTCAAACAGGGCAACAGGAAACTCCTAAATAGGTATGGGCGGAAAATCCGTTTCGCTCGCGGATTTTGCGGATTTTCGGGAAATTCGCAATCCGCGAGATTCGCGAATCTCCCGCAAAATCCGCAAATCCGCGAGCAGCGGATTTTGCTCGCACTGCTCGCACTGTTTGCGTGAGTTCGCGGCTTCCCAGTACAACTTCGCGCCCCGCGAATAAGTGCTAAATTGCAGAAATACGATCTTAGCAAAACTGAAACTACTTGCCAGGTTCAAAAGTTCAGGCTCATCATTAGTAGCCATTTCCTGTAGTGCTTCCTGAGGGGCCCCTCCAGAGTTCAGTTGCCAGTTGCAACTATTATGTGACCCTGCTCTGAACCTCAGAATAGTTACACATATGCCACAAAGGTCCTGAATTACAGCTAAGGGAGACAAGCAGGAGCCAGGCTGGAAGTTAAAATCCATTAATCAGCCCCTAATTCATTATTGTCAGTTGGGGCAGGGCAGGTGTTGTAACTAATTTTGCAACAATGAAAGCACTTAGCAAGTGCAAAAGATCACTAATCAGGGCGCACTAAGGAAGCAGGTGCCAGCTAAAAAAATATTCTGTGACACATTAATCAGCCCCAAATTAATTCAGGTCACTTGAGGCAGGGAAGGTGTGCTTTGCTTTGCCGAAAATAATGTACACTGGACAACCAGAGGGTGTGGTGATGAAACAGAGGGTGGCATGGGTGGGCCAGAGGGTGGCATGAGTAGTCAGAGAGTGGCAGTGGTGACAGAGAGTGGCAGTGATGAAGAAGAGTGTCCCAAACAGGCTGGACACGTAGAAACAACAAGTTCGCAAAACTTGCGACCCGACAGGTAAGTTCGCAAATTGCGAAATTGTAAAAACCCTCGCGAACTGGCAGAAACACGGGCGAACACAAAAAAAAAAAATCCGCAAATTCGCGGGAATTCGCGGATTTTGCGGATTGCGAGTTCGCAAATCCGCAAAATTCGCGAACGCGAGATCCGCAAAATTCGCCCATGCTTACTCCTAAATCACTATCAGCTTATTGACCTTATAAACATGGAGGCCAAGTACTTTGCAGGAACCATATTGGAGGAGTTAACATCATGGCACTCGAAAATTCCATCATCCCAATTAATCAAACAGGTTTCTGCCGGGGTCAAGGGACCATAACAAACATCATGGCATTGACCCTACTGATCGATGCAGCAAAAGAGACCAAAACTTCCCTTTTCCTTTGTTTTATTGATTACACCGCGGCTTTTGATCATGTTGATCGAAACAAACTCTGGCAAAAACGGGAGAATGGGGGAATACCTAAACAACTCTTAGATCAACTGATAACGCTGCATACAAACACCTGGATCAAGGTTAAATTAGGAGCAGGAACACACCTCTCCAAACCCATTTCGACAATAAAAGGGTTAAAACAGGGCTGCGTCCTAACTTTGTTTTTATTTAACCTTTTCCATGCAGACCTGCCTGGAGAACTCGACAACTGCCCTTGCCATGCACCGAAACTGGGGAAAATTCCACTGTCCAATTTGTTGTACGAGGACGACCTGGTTCTAATAAGTCCGACTCCTATTGGCCTCCAACATCTCCTGAACGTAACCCACGCCTTTTCGCAAAGGAACGGCTTGAAAATACATTTTGCCAAATTCAAAGTCATGGCAGTGAACTCCCGAAAAAAAGGAAACTCAATTGGCAACTAAATGGGCAAGGGCTGGATTTGGTAGCTGCCTACAAATACTTGGTAGTCATTTTGGACCACAAGAACTTGTTCAAACCCCAACTAGAGTCCTTGAGAGGGAAGGGAACCATGACTTGCCTGTCGATAACTGCCCACATGCATTTACAATGCCATTTGCGATTCCTTATTAGCGAAAAATAAGGATTCGCTAATAAGGAATTGCAAAAGGCTATGCATGAAGAAATCGCTAAAAAAAATGCGATTTCTCAGAATTCCTTAATTCCGACTCGCAAGTTGCGAATCGCAATTAAGGAATACCTCCCCATTCATTCCTATGGGCCTTAACTCCCATAGGGATGAATGGGGAGACATTCTCAATTTGCAATTCTCAAATAGAGAATTGCAAATTGAGAATGCAATTTCAAGGGTGCCAGGGTGTCAGAAGGACACCCTGTTACACCCCTGAAATCTGCCTATAAGTACATCTTGCACGCACACATGCCCCAAGGACATGTGTGCGTGTAAAATGAAACTTTGAAAAATGCACTTTAGTGCATCTTTCAAAGTTTTCGCAAATTACCATGAAGGTCAACTTCATGGTAATTTGCTCCCCCTATTAGCGAAATCGCTAATTATTTAGCAATTTTGCGATTTCTTAAATTGCGAACAGTACAAACATTGTGATCCATCCCAAATAATGAAATTGCATTCGCAAACGGATGAATTTTGCGATTCGCACCCTTTGCGAATGCAATTTTCATTGATGCATGTGCCCCAAAATCCTTAAAGATTGAACTTCCCGATATATCATTTAAGCCCTTGCTCCAGGTTCTGCGAGCAAAGCTACAGCCGACTCTTACATATGGGAATGAACCTCTTCAAGTTAAAGATGCTACTCTATTGGATATAGTGATTGCCAAATCATGTAGGGTAATTTTCAATCTGCCAAGATAAATTTCTCCAGTGCAAATTTGGCCTTTTAAAACAAACAATGGAAAGACAGAGTGCATATGTTATTGGCTTGCACAAGATCTGTAGCGCTGAGGCCGGCTCTTAAAAATTCACATCTATGGGAAGAGTTGCTCAGACACCATAAATCCTCAGCCAGAGATTACTTATTTGATTCACTCCAAGCCGTGGGACTGTCATACCTCTGGGGCACCCCTACTGATCTCATTTCTTTTTAAAAAGTCATGAAAAAATCAGCACAGATCATCTCCTCTATTGAGGATAAGGAGACATTATCTAAAAGAGCGCATGGCTGGATCACAATCGGTGATTAAGCAACACTGCAACCTCCAATGTACCTTAAAATGAATTTAAAAGCAAAAGAAAAGTTTTTAAAATTACGCTTTGGGGTAATTCCACCTGCCCCTCACTTGCCACCTTGGGAAAGAAAAATTTGCCCGCATCAGTGTGGCTTATGCAAATCTGGCAAAGAAGATATCATTCATGTAATTTGCATCTGCCCTATATTAAAGGACCTGAGGTACAATTTATTACGTCCATCTTTTAAACTGCATGGTGTTCGAACATGCAGGCAAGCGGAGAAATTAGGTTTTAACCCAACAAAAACAAAATTGAACTGTCGGGTCACAAAGTTCTTTGAATTAGTAGCGGAAAGACATAAGAGCAAGAGATTAAGTAAAATGTTAAGTTTTAGAAAGATGTACAAAATGAATGTTTAGTCATTTTTAGCAATGTTTTAAATGTTTTGTAAAGGTTTTAATTAATCATGCACAAATAAAAATGACCTTACCTTACCCTGGGCCAGCCCAGTGGTTCTAGTACCCAAACTTCATCCACAGGGTGGAAAGAAAGAAATTAGGTTCTGTGTGGACTATAGAGGGCTCAACTCTGTCACCAAGACAGATGTTCACCCTATCCCAAGAGCAGATGAGTTGATAGACAAATTGGGTGCAGCCAAATTTCTAAGTACTTTTGACTTAACTGCAGGGTACTGGCAGATTGGCATGGCCCCTGGAGTAAAAGAGAAAACAGCATTCTCCACACCTGATGGGTACTATCAGCTCACTGTTATGCCCTTTGGTTTAAAGAATGCCCCTGTGACCATCCAGAGGTTGGTGAATCAAGTACGTGCTGGGTTGGAGTCCTTTAGTGCTGCCTATCTTAATGATATTGCTGTCTTTAGTTCCACCTGGCAGGATTACCTGAACCACCTTGGGAAGATTTTAAAAGCCCTGCAAACTGCAGGCCTAACTATCAAGGCATCCAAATGCCAGGTAGGGCAGGGAACTGTGGTGTACTTGGGCCACCTCGTTGGTGAAGGCCAGGTACAGCCCTTACAGCCCAAGATCCAGGCCATCCTGGAACGGGCAGCTCCAACCATCCAGGACCAAGTCAGGGCATTCCTTGGCTTGACTGGGTGCTTCAGGAGGTTTGTGAAGGTATATGGGTCCATTGTGACTCCTCTTGTGGTACTCACATCCAAGAAAATGCCCAAAAAAGTTAACTGGACAGTTAGTTGCCAAAATGCCTTTGACACCCTGAAAGAAGCAATGTGCTCAGCACCAATTCTGAAGGCTCCAGATTATGCCAGGCAGTTCACAGTGCAGACTGATGCCTCTGAGCTAGGGATAGGAGTGGTCCTATCCCAGACCAATGACGAAGACCAAGACCAACCTGTTACTTTTAAAAGCAGACGGCTTTTCCCAAGTGAGTGCCATTGAGGGGGAGGCCTTTGCTGTGGTATGGTCCCTGAAGAAGTTGAGACCATACTTGTTTGGTACTCACTTCCTAGTTTAAACTAATCACAGACCACTGTTTAGGTGGTTCATCTCCCTACAGGGAATGGCCTTTGAAGTGGAACACAGACCTGTGACTGCCCATGCCAATGCAGATGTACTTTCCAGGTTCTTCCACTTAGACAATGAAGACTCTCTAGGGAAAGGTTAGTCTCATCATCTTTCATTTGGGGGGATGGGGGTTGTGTGAGAAAGTGCCCTCTTTCTGCATGGTATGCCCCCACTTTTTGTTGAATTGCTGATGTTCTTTGACTGAGTGTTGCCTGGGTTCATGCTAATCAGGTACCCATGGCTTATGTTCCTTCCCTAAAATTGCATTGAAGCCCTAACCCAATTGACAACGCTGGCCACATGTTAGCCCCTGATAAATGGTACCACAGGTACCCAGGGCATGTGGCCAGAGAAGGCCTCTAGGGGCTGCACCACTTATTGTGCCACCCTTAGATGACCTGTACCCTGACACTCACACACTGCCAATGCAGGCTTCGTGTCTTGGTGCAGAACAACGCCAAGAGTCGACATTGCACACATCCCTGTGTGCCATGCCCACAAACCACTGCCCTAGCATATATCAGTCACCCCTCTAGCTGGGTGCCCTAGGCCAGTGGTGAGGGTACAGGTACATGAGTCCTTTACCCCTACAGTGCCCAAGTCCATTCCTGGGCACTGTAAGTGCAGTACTGCCATTAAGAGTATATGGTGCTGGGAGTTTGTCATTACAAACTCCACAACGCCATAATGGCTACGCTGAAAAATGGGAGGTTTGGTATCAAACTTCTCTGCACATTAAACCCACACTGATACCAGTGTTGAATTTGATGTAAAATGCACAACAGAGGGCATCTTAGAGATGCCCCCTGAAACTCGACTTACTTCTAGTGACCTGACTGAGGGGCTGCTTAGGCTGCCACCAACAAACATGTTTCTGAACCCCTGGGTTGAGAGCCTGCTGCTCTCGGGGGCCTGAAGCCATGCACATCCTGGGACGAGGTGCCAAGCCTCCACCCCCAGGATTGGCAGGGTTCACGAAGGGGAAGTTTCAAAGGCATACCGCCTTTGTGAGCCTCCTCAGAACATTTGCTGCTTTCATTAACTGGTCCCCACTGGTTTTACCCCCACTTTGGGCAGGAGAGCCAGCAGGAAAAACAAGTAAGGGAAAGAGGTGTGCCCACTCTGACAACGCCACCCTCAGGTGGGGGAGGTGAGGTGAAGCACAACTCTGAGTCCCTGCCATCTTGAGGATGGGGGGACCCAACCAACCAGGGACAAGCACCTGCCCCCTTCCACAAGAGGGTGGCACAATAGGGGGTGTACCCACCCACCCCAGGGAAGGGACCTATTGGTCCCTGCCCTTTACCTACCTGTGACGCACCTAAATCTAGTATTTAGGGGGCACCCTGAACCTTGCTTCCTCAGATGCAGCAACGACAAGAAGAAAAAAGAAGGACTGAACAGCCGAGCAGCCAGCTAACAAGAGAAAGACACCCACTGACTTGGCCGCAGCCCTATAGGCCTGTCTCCCCTTGAACCAGCTCCTGCAAAATCCCAGTGTGTCCTGCAGCCAGCAACCTCGAAAACCCCGAAGGATCTGCCTGCCTTCACTTCCGAAGACGGCTTCTCCTGTGAACACCGGATGTCAGGCAACAAGAATTTAATTTTTCTTTTTTGAATAATTTAGAATGATGAATAATCAACTCAAGGACTAGTCATTTTTGATGCCTGTTTGCCAAACAGGCATCAAAAATTACTAGTCCTTGAGTTGATTATTCATCATTCTAAATTATTCAAAAAAGAAAAATTTAATTCTTGTTGCCTCTCTTTTTTGACCTTTTGGGCACTATAGTGGTTTGAAATTTCGCAAAGAATAATTATTTGTGGATATACAATCGCTATTTTTTTGTGTAAAAGAAGTTTGTGTATGAATGTTCATTTACTTGTATATATGTTAGTTGTATAATAGTTGTAAATATCTGTAAATGTTTGTGTAAAGTGTTTTTCTCACCCATGAAAAAATATATCTAAAATAATTCAAAATTTCCAAAGGGTTGAAATAAAGTAACCCAATCAAACAGAAGATTCACCTTTGTTTGTATTCTCAATACTCTGAGAGAAAAAATCAATGTGAGGGCCAGCAACTCGTTTGTTCTTCATATTTATTAGGTCCAGCTGCCCCCTTGTCCCAGGACCAGACTCCGTTTTTTCACATATATTTTTTTAACAACATTCCTATCCCTCTCACCCAGGCCTTTTTTTGCAGCTGAGACAAATTTTGTTATGGCTTGTGTGGGGTGACTGGAGACCTCGGTGAGCTGGGAGACCTTGACGCTACCATATGAGCAAGGCGGGTTTGGGGTTCCTGACATGTATCTTTACTATCTGTCGGCGCAGTGCTGTTACTCTTACACCTGGTATCATCCAGACGCACGTGTCCCCTATTTGAAACCAGAGGCGGATCTGGTGCATCTGCAGAAATTATCCTTAGTTTTGCCTAAAGGGATCCCGAGGGACCCACGGGACATTCAGATGGTATACACCACCTACTGGGCATGGAAGAAGTTCCGTAGATTGTTGGGTTTGGATCTATTGCATTCCTGGCATTGCCACTTCCGAATCCCACGTTGCTCCCCATAACTGGTGAGATTCTAGTGCTGTGTACATTGAGTAAATTTCAAATTCACATGACAGGTGACCTGTTGCCTGACACCCATGTTTTCTCAATCTAGGAGGAGGAGCGATTCTAAGATTGCCCCTTCATGGATGTCTTTGTGCTGCGCCGCATGCTTTCCATGCTAAAGGCTACCATTCCTTCTTTCCCGGTGGTGCCTAACCTGGCTGCTCCTCTTACGTTAGTAATAGAGAGTCAAACTGGCGCACATTTGATTTCCAAATTGTATAAACAATGTGTGATGTAAAAATTTGTGCTGCATGGGAACAGGACCTGGGTCGACCCATAACTAATGACCAATGTTAATACTGTTGCAGGGTTACGAGGGAGGTGTCCCTGAATTGTAGACATAAGTTGCTACATTTTAAATTTCTTCATAGGATGTACCACACTCCTACATGGTCCCACAAGATTGATCCTACTAGGCCTCACCAATATCAGAAATGTATGGCCCCACATGCTGACTTTGCCCACCTCTCATGGACCTGTCCAAAGCTGCAACGATACTAGGTATTGATTCACAACACTTTGCGCGACATGCTTTCTATGACAGTGGTTCCTGTAGAGAGCCACTCGGGCTCTCCACTACAATGTTGCTTTTCCCCCACGCACGCACGCACATCCCCGGGGCGGGCTCGCGCCGGGGTATAAATAAACAAGCGGAAGACCGCTCGGGGTCTTTCCTGCTAACCATCACCCAGTGTCTGTGTGCCATCATTGTACCCAGTATACCAGCACGTGGTAGGCCTCACCTACCCCTTTACATTGGCGACGAGGCGGTCGTATGCCACGCGTGCCCACCGCCTCCTGCACGTCCTGCTGGGTGTGCCCTGGCTGCGGTGCCCAGCCGCTCCTGCTCGCTGTGCCCTGAGACCGAGACCCGCCCACGCGTCACCCGTGAGTGTGCGCCTTCAGCTGGCGGGACTCGCGGTGCTGGTGCGCAGCCTTCGCCTCCTGCGGGTGAGTGATCCTTCTGCCCCGCCTGCGTGCGCTCACCGCGCCCCCTCACCTCGCCGGCCGGCGAGAGTCAAGACACCGGCGGAACCACGTGGTCGCGGCCCGGAGCAGGCCCGCCCCTCCCTCTCCTCAGGCAGCTCCAGGGAGACACCTCTGCTGCGTGTGCGCGCGGGGCTCCGCGCTGCTCTCTCTCTCTCCCTCGTCACTCTGGCCCTCGGCCCGAACAAGCATTGGCAACGGCAATTCCGGCCTGCTACAACCTGGAATAAGGAACGCTTTGGGGCCAAACAAGCATTGGCTAAGGCACTTCGGGCCTCGCTCCTGCCTGCATTGAGGGATATTTAGACAGCCTGCAGCCCTGTAGTATAACCGTATCAAGGCAAGGAGAAGACACTAGATTCAGTCACTGCATCCACGGGCACCAGACAGCTGCAGCACCGCGCCATGACCCCGGAAAGCATCATACCTCCTCACACACAGCGTCACCATGAGTCAGGACGCCGGCGCAGCACAAGACGGCGTTGTCCAGCCGCCGCCACCTGCAGTCATCCCACAGGCCAACGCCCAGGCGGGAAACCAGGCCCCTGCCGGGCCCACTACTCCTGCTCAGCCTGCCCACCTGCATGCCGGCGCAGCGCCCATCCCGCCATTCAGCGAAACGTCGGATCCAGCAACGGCCGCTCTCCGATGGAGGGCGTGGGTCGGACGCCTCAATCTTTACTTCAAGGGAACTAGAGAAACCGATGGAACGGTGAAGAGATCACTACTCATCCTCTATGGGGGACAAGAAATCTACGACCTATTCGAATCGCTCCCAAACACCGGATCCGAAGACGACTATGACGCCGCGGTCGCGGCCCTCAACGCCCACTTCGACCCACAGCTAAACAACGACTTCGAGAAATTCAAGTTCAAGGGCGCCTGGCAAACCGAATCTGAACCCGTCGACATGTATTATGCTCGGCTCCGTCGCCTTGCGAGCACGTGCCCGTTCACAGACCCCAGGGAAGAAATCAGGGATCAGATAATTGTCGGATGTAAGTCAAAGCTACTAAGAAAGTTAATCCTCAGGCAGCCAGGGATTTCGCTCGACGAAATCCTCGTCCTGGCCAGATCACATGAACTGTCGGATGCGAGGGCTGAAGAGATGGAGGTGGCGTTGCGCACTCCAGTCATCGCTCCAACGATGGCGCGAACCCCGACCATCAAGGAAGAGCGAGTGGACGCCATCCACCGGCGATTCCCACCGGTAAGGCAGCGACAAGGCCCTCCACGGACCAACCGCTGTGGGTACTGCGGAGAAGACCACCCGACCGCCGCCACGTGCAGCGCCAGAGGCAAGACATGCCTCAAGTGTGGGCGCCTCAACCATTTTGCCGCCGTCTGCCGGGGAGGCAAATTCAAATCAGCAGGGCCACGTGCTCGTGCGGTGACGCAGCGGATCCATCAGCTATCACTCGATCAAGAGCACCCCCCACCGGACACCGAAGCACAAGACCGTCGGCCCAGATACGAGGACGATGAAGATGACGAGGTATATATCGTCTCCTATGTCAGCCGAGCATCTACGAAACGAAGGCCGCCGCCCATGTGCTCCATCACCGTGGACGGGACAAATGTCAACGCGTTGATAGACACCGGAGCGTCCGTCAACGTCATGGACTCAGAGCAATATGACAGCATGTCCCCGAAGCCGACGCTGACACCGTCCACGGCAAGAATATACACGTATGGAAGTACGGAACCGCTCCCTCTCCGAGGGGTAATACAAACCACAGTCGTCAATGGGGAGTACTCCACCGAGACCAAATTCCATATCACAGAAGGCAAGAAAGGCACCCTCCTGAGTTGTCACACCGCGGAAGATCTAGGCCTGGTATTCTTCGCCAACCAGGTGCACCAGGCACACGCGGATTTCATGCTAAAAGACTTCCCCGAGCTGTTCAAAGGCCTCGGCAAACTCAAGGGGCGGAAGTTCAAACTTCACATAGACCCCACCGTGAGGCCCGTCGCACTCAGGCATAGGCGGGTGCCCTTTAATCTCCGGCCACAAGTGGAGGAGGAGCTGCGGAAGCTTGAAGAGCTGGGGGTGATTGAGAAAGTGTCGGGACCGACACCCTGGGTTTCCCCGTTGGTCGTCGCCCCCAAACCAAAGCAGCCAGGAGCCATTCGCCTATGTGTGGATATGAGACTCCCGAACACAGCAGTCAAGCGCGAGAGGCACATCACCCCCACCATGGAGGACATCATAGCGGACCTTAACGGGGCGAAGTGGTTTTCGAAGCTGGACCTCAACTCCGGATACCACCAGCTAGAGTTAGAGCCAGCCAGCCGATACATTACCACCTTTTCGACGCACGTTGGGCTGCGTCGCTACACCCGGCTCAGCTTCGGCGTATCTTCGGCAGCCGAGGTTTTTCAAAACGCCATCCGTGAGGTGCTGTCAGGACTGACGGGTGTCATCAACCTGAGCGATGACATCCTTGTCTATTCATCGACCCTAGAAGAGCATCACACCAACCTGAGAGCGACCCTGCAGAGACTTGCCGACAGCGGGCTGACCTTGCATCGAGCCAAATGTGCCTTCTACCAGGAAGCAGTGGACTTCTTCGGGTACACATTCACCAGGGAAGGCCTCAAAGTGGACCCAAAGAAAGCGGAGGCGATCAAAGCGGCCAGCACACCGAGGAACCCAACGGAAGTGCGCAGTTTCTTGGGCATGGCCACGTACTGCGGCCGGTTCATCCCGAACCTGGCTGCCATCGCAGAACCCCTCCGAGCTCTCACCCGCACGGATCAGAAGTGGGAGTGGACCGCGGCCGCAAACAAAGCGTTCCAAAGCGTCAAAGCCGGTCTTCTGGACAATACCACCATGGCCTACTTTCAGCCAAGAAGGAAAACCGAACTGATTGTGGATGCCAGTCCCGTGGGACTAGGAGCCGTTCTTTTGCAAAAGTATGGTCCGGAAGAATGGAGACCAGTCGCCTATGCCAGCAAGGCGCTGACAGACACGGAAACCAGATACGCACAGATAGAGAGGGAGGCCCTGGCCATCAAATGGGCCTGTCAGCATTTCCACCTCTACCTCTGTGGACAGGAATTCACCTTGGTCACGGACCACAAGCCTCTCCTACCCCTCTTCGCTGGAACCTCAAGGCTGGCTCCTCCACGGATCGAGCGGTGGGCCGTCCAGCTACAGGGCTATCGCTTCAAAGTGGTGTTCCGGCCTGGCGCTCATAATCCCGCCGACTACCTGTCACGGCATCCGGATGTCGCATCACAACTGCCGTCCAGCGAGGACGGAGAGGAAGTGGAAGAGATCGTGCACATGGTCACGCAAGCCGCGTGTCCCGACAACATGACCCTTAAAGAAATTGGGGAAGCCACGGCGGGAGATGAAACCCTCACGAAAGTCCGCCGAGCCCTCGAGGGATATCAATGGGCCCGTTTCCTCGATGGCACCTCGAGCCTCCGTCCCGAAGTCAGCCATGCGAGACAGCAGCTCTGGCACATTCGCAGTGAACTCAGTGTGGGAGAGGAAGGAGTAATCCTGCGAGGACACCTCCTTGTCATGCCGGAAAGCCTTCAACAACGCGCGTTAAGCCTGGCACACGTGGGACACCAAGGCATGGCAAAGACGAAGGCGCGCCTACGCAGCAAGGTGTGGTTCCCAGCGATGGACAGCCAAGTGGAGGCAATGGTAAGGTCCTGCCATGCATGCACGATCACCGGGGGCGAACCCCTTCCAGCACCAGTGATCACGGAAGATGCGCCCCGGGCCCCCTGGACCCAACTCAGTATTGACTTTGGCAGCTTCCCGGACGGAAGGCAGATGTTGGTGCTGGTGGACTCCTTCTCGAAGTTCCCCATCGTGGAAGTCATTGCGTCCACCGCTTTCCCACACGTCAGAAAGGTGCTAAACAAAGTGTTCGCAACCATGGGACTTCCTGAGGAAATTAAGTCAGACAACGGCCCTCCCTTTCAAGGGCAAGAGTTCCAATCATACCTAGAATCTCTCCGAATCAACCATAGAAAGATCACCCCACTGTGGCCTCAAGCCAACGGAGAAGTAGAGAGACTGATGCGGACCATAAACAGAGCCCTTCGGATAGCCGTGGACAACGGAGAAGATCCGGAGGCAGCACTGGATCAGTTTCTAGGAGCCTATCGGCAAACGCCGCACTCGACGACAAAGTGCGCCCCAGCTCACATACTGTTCAAGCGGGCCCCCAGAGACGGCATACCCACGGTGAGCGAGTGGATGCCGGCAGAGAGAGATGCAGAGGCCACGCAAGCCAGGAGACTGGTCACCAATGCCAAAGCAAGCCTGCACCGCCACGCCAGAGAGCCGGGCATCCGGGAAGGTGACGCAGTGGTCGTCAAGGATCGCTACCCAGGATGGAAGTTTCAAACACCGTTTGAACCAGAGGTGTGGAGAGTCGAAAAGGTGCACGGGACAATGATTACGGCCAGGAGAAATGGACAAACCGTCACACGAAACGTATCCTGCTTCAGAAAGGCAACCGAAGCAGCCGGGGGACACCAGCGGGCGGAGGAAGGGGCAGAGGAAGAGCTGCTGCTGGAAGAGCCAAGCGGCCCCAGGTCCCCGAGTCCTCTGCCAGGACCGGCACGCGGAGAGAGTCAACCGAGGCCAATGCCACCCGGCCTCGGCACCGAGCGGAGTCAGCCAAGGGCCTCTGAGTCGAGCGAAGATCCGAGAGCAACCCCGGCCGGGGCTGCCGAACCATCAGGGATCCGGAGTCATCGCTACAGCCTGAGGCCCAATCCGGTGCCCAGCCAACGGCTGAGGGACTTTGCATGGACATCTCCGTGAACTGTCGTTTGAATGTCCGAGGGCAGAAAGAACTAAAACAAAGGAGGGATGTAGAGAGCCACTCGGTCTCTCCACTACAATGTTGCTTTTCCCCCACGCACGCACGCACAACCCCGGGGCGGGCTCGCGCCGGGGTATAAATAAACAAGCGGAAGACCGCTCGGGGTCTTTCCTGCTAACCATCACCCAGTGTCTGTGTGCCATCATTGTACCCAGTATACCAGCACGTGGTAGGCCTCACCTACCCCTTTACAGTTCCCTCACCGGAGATTGCACTGTTGGGATATACGACCAATTTCCCTAAAAAGGTCAGGAAGTTTGCAGCTCTTGGGTTTCTGTTGTCCAAGCGAGAGGTGGCGTTACTGTGGGGCAGCAGGTTGGTCCCTACGCTACAAGCATGGCTTCACAGCTTAGCGTTTTGCAATGTGAACTGCGGGAAATATGCCACTCTGGTGCCCTGGGCCTCACGACCGGTGAATATATGAGGCCCGTACAGAGCATATATTGCTAAGACGCGTAGTGGGACGTGCATGCAGGTCACGAATGGCATTGTCCCCGAAGGAGTTGTTTAAGACGGAATGTATCAGACGGGATGTATCATATTATATTTCTATGATGTGATTGTTCCTTCGCTCTAGGGGTTACTGCTGCCATATTGTGGGGTGGGGCTGGGCTGGGGTTCGCAGAACTGAGATGGGTGATGGCAGATGCCTACAGGTGGGGTAATGACTGTAATTGTCTTGCATTCTTATTTCAATACTTACTGTTGCCATAAGTATAACGTGTACCTTATGTTGCGCACCACTGGGATATGAAGGCGCATTCGCTATGTACAGCTTTGAACATTACAAATTACTGTGTATGTGTAAAATTGAAAATAAAGCTTTGAAAAAAAAAGATATAGGCAATATAACTAATATAACTATAACTACCTATTGGCGATGTGTGTGTGCATATGTGTGTGTGTGTGTATATATATATATTCACTGAAAAAAATTAAGGTTACAGGAATGTTATAGTAGGTAAAAGTAATTGAAAAAGCCTTGGAAATTCACTTAAAAAACCAGAGGTCACAGGGACGTTATAGTTAGACTCAGATTTCACTTGTACAAAACCATAGAAGTTACCTGAGCTAACTATGAGTTATGTCCCCGCAATACACTGTTTATGATTGCACATATTACATCACTCATGACATGGTCAGGGACATCACTGATGTCATTACTGATGACATCTCAAAGTACATCAATGATGACATCCTCCAGTAATTGTGAGTCTTTCCAAGTAGTTTATGAGTGTTAAAGATATACACATGAAGGCTTATTTACAAGCCCTGTGATGCAATGGCAGAGCAACCTGCTGAGTGATATTTACAAGCACACGTAAATTCACCCTGCATGGCTTTATATGCGATTGAAAATATTGCCCCTTTTCACGAAGCACTGGGTGTCACTGTGGGTGTCCCACGCAACACCCATGTCCACTGATACATTTCCAGATTTACGAGGAATAATAAACCTGGAAATGCATCAGAATGTTACACCCAGAGGTGGCTTAGCGAGGCATAACAAGGAGAATTTTTTTCATTTCTCCTACGTTTATTCCTCTTTCAGTGAGTACTGCATTTTACACCGCACATTGGAAGAAGAAATCACCTCAATTGATTGTTTTTGTGCAGGAAGGGAGCCCTTCCTGCACAAAAACAATCTCTCCAAGACACAGGCAATCTTGAACCATGGTGCAAGGGTGCCTGTACCTGCGCATGGCAGTAGTTTGTGCACCAGTGCAGGAGAAAGCACAGAGATGTGACATATTGTTCTAAATATTGCTTATCCCTATGCTTCGAAACTAATGCAGCGCAGCAAAATGGATGGCGGCACCACGCTGCGTTAGTTTCTCGTAAATAGGGCCCTTGTTTACTCTAAATGTTAAATTAATTTTCTTTGTGTACTACTAATGAGTGATACTAGTTCTAACATGTATAAATGATTGCCGTAAATATTGAACTGCACATATTTTGCTGTAATCAGCAAAATATGTGCAGTGCAATATTTGCAGCAATCAGTTTTCCAATGGCACTGCAAAGAAATATTCACATGGGACAATTTCCATGTGGAAGCACCTAAAAACAATTCATGAAGGGGTCTACAACCAGATGATGCAAGAGAAAGCACGTGCAGCAGGACAGTCAACCTCTAGAGCAGTCTTGTTTGAACCATCATCAGCTGCAGTCATTCCAATACCAGTTGCCTGCGGAGAATTAAGTGACATGGTTATTCACTGCGCAAAATGCCACATGCTTGTTGCTGTACAAATGTCTTCTGTGGGTGCATTCTTGGATACAGTGAAGAAGAATTGCTGTCAAGTCAAGAACCTCAAGGTTATTTTTGATGACCAACTTAATTTTGCAGGCCAAGTTAATAGTGTTACTTCTTCCTGTTTCTTCGTACTGAAGCTCCTTAGGAAGATCTTTCCTTTCATCCCCCAAGATTTGAGGAAATCAGTAGTAGTTGCCCTTATCCTCTCGAAGCTAGATTATTGCAATGCACTTTTTATAGGCATTGATACAGCCCAGAGGTTAAAATTACAATCAATACAAAACTCTGCTGCCCGGCTATTGCTAAACATCCCTAGGGGCCACTCCACCTCTGCTGCTATTAGGTCAGTACATTGGCTCCCGATTCAGCAAAGGACGGAGTTCTAGGCCCTAAGCATGGTCCATAAGGCATTTTTTGGTGGAGGGGCTGCTGATTTCTGGTACTTCTTTTCTTGGTATATCCCCACCAGAAACCTCAGATCCACTGACACAGACTTCATCTGTATCTCTAAAATTCGTAAAGCCAGATGGGGAGGTAGGAGCCTGTAACACTGTGCAGCCAAATGGTGGAACAAGGTGCCTATCTTGATGAGATCAATGTCGAATAGGCTTCTTTTTAGGAAAGTATTTAAAACCTGGCTGTTGCCACCTCTCTAAGGATCAATTACAGCTATTGCGATTCCTCTATCTCACATCTTAGCACCAAGACGCCTCTGCATTCGAGCTCTCTATAAAACGATACCCTATCCTAATTAAGGAACACCGTGCATTGTACTCACTACAAATAAACATAACACAACTTATTTAATCATTTACAAATTCATCTTTGTGCACAACCACTTTGAACACATGCTGGTAAATCTTTACACCAGCAAGTACAAAATAAATTGATGTCTGCAAGCATTTTAGAATACATTCATGTGAAAATAGGATTGCAGCTAATATGCAAAGTATAACATTTGTGGCATACAATTACCCAGCAGCACTGCCAATAAGTAATCATGTGGGATAATTTCCAATTAGAATCACTTAAAAACAATTCATGAAAGGGTGTACAACTGAATGATGCAGGAGAAACTAGATGCAGCAGAATATTCCACCTGTACAGCACCGTTGGTAAAACCTTTACAAGCTGCAATCATCACAATAGCAGTAGCCTGTGACGATTTGACTAGGAAGGATACTAATTGAGCAAAATGCCACATGTTTGTCTTTGTAAAAATGTGTTCTGTGGGACCATTTTCCCTTCTACTGTATTCAGGTTGTATAATCATACACCACAACGATGTACTGTTAAAATAATCATCATTGAACAGTTAGGAAAAAGCAACCATAAAGATTGTAGTAAGAAAACATAAACTGCACACTATATGTATATAAGTAGATGCTTTCATGTGCAAATAAGTCTGTCACTGATTGAACATGTTTATTGGTGGGTGTGTGAGAGTGTGTGTGTGTGTCAGTACCTGTGTGAATGACTGTATAGGTGTGTGAGTACATGCATGAGTACCTGTGTGGGTGTGTTTGTGACCCTTAAGTGACTTAAGGGTTATACACACATCCATACAGGTACTCATACTGTACAAGTAGATCTTTATTATCATATTAGAATACAATTTAAACCAAACAATTAACAAACAAACATAACTTCTTTGGCTATTCACAAATGGAAAAACACACTGAAACATGAACTTTCGATTAATTACTGTAGGACCCCACCCATGTACTTACACTGCTACTGTCTGGTTACTTTACCTCTCCAAATTTGTAACGGAGGAGTAAGTCAGATTTAAAGTAAAAAATATTATTAAAAAACACCTAATTTGATAAAGAGACAGAAACAATTTAAAGAAACACAAATCAGAATGTTTTGAAGTGGAATACTACAGAATTTGGTATGAAAAATGAGTGGCACTAAGAGGAGAAGAGCAGCAATCAAACAAAAATAATATATTGAATGTGTGGTTGATAACATTTTTGCTCTGAAGCGCAAGTTATTTATTTTGATACTAAACAAAATGAAAACACTTGATAAAACAGTTTTGTCTATAAAGAGAAAGAGCCCCAAAAAAGGCTTATTAACCCTTTCGATGCTGATGACGAGCTCAGCTCGTCATCACCCACGGGTGTCGTGTGCTGATGACGAGCTGAGCTCGTCATGGAAACAGCAAAATGGCAATTTGCAGCACAGCGCAAAAATCACCGCAGCAGCGATGCGGTTAATAAAAGTAACTGTCTAAAAAAAGCCTCAAAGGAGAATGGAAGCATACATCTAGTAATGAGCCTTTAATTCAAAAAAACTACTTACAAGAGAATGGATTAGTGTATGCAGTTGAAATATCTGACCAATGTTATGAAGTAAAAGACCTTAGTCCCATTGCAAAAAAGGAGCTGGTTCCCAGAAATGTAGAGGAAGAGATAGATGAAGAGGTACAAGGGAGGCGTAGACATGCTCCTGTGTATAAATGGGAGTGAAGTATTTGCCAGGAATCAATTGATACAGTAGGGCCCCACCCATGTACCTGTGGTGCTACTGTCTATTTACTTTACCTCTGCAAATTTGAGATGAAGGTGTATTGGCATCATCGTCATGCTGAGCTTAAGTGAAAGTTGCAAAATGTAGGAATACCAACTTGGTTTCTAACCCTGAGTTGTGCAGAATATCCTTGGGATGACTTGCATTACTTTCTGAGAAGCAACCTCTACCATTAAAGGTATTATCCACTGAGCTTCAGAAAGGGCTTAAAGATAAAGTTCTGTATTTACCTTTAGATGCTAAACACAATTTTGAAACTGTGGGTATAGAGAGATTTGGAAGAGCTGTTTGTTATTCTAGTGAATGGTGGCCCACAAAAAACAAAAAAATCTGTCAGGAACTAGTGTATGTAAATACTCGAGCATGACAGAATCCATCCGCTACATTCAAAAAAGGTTTTGGGGATACCATTGCACTGTATTAGAAAAGACAAGCTAAAAGAACTCCAATTAGTGTTTGGAGAAAGGTTTAGAGGCTCAATGTTTTCATCAACTGCAGTAGGAAGACTATATGATGACTGCCCTGTGCAAATACATGCAGCAGAGTAGAGGTCAACAAGACTATATTCTGAGAACCCTTGAATTCATATTCCATATGTATTCCATCTGTTGTTTGAAACAAGTTGCTTCCTCTCCGTTCCCTCTGAAAAATTAATAAAAAGCTTAAAGCTGTTAGAAACACCTTCTTAAAAAACAATAGTATTTTTAACAAGCATTTCAAAATTACCCCCACAAAATCCTCTCAGCAGTAGTGACACAGTTTCTGACTAAGGCCTGAATTTCCACCTGCACTTCTCTGGGGTTAATTCATACTTACTGACAAGGGCTTCCTTTATAGTGGGCTACCTTAACCTCCCCACTTCTCTAGAGCCAGTACATTGTCCCTCCCATCACCATGAATATGACTCCAAAGGCACCTCTACAATCCTCCTCAGAGATCCCCTATAACTCAACAGCTACTTCTGTAGGCAGAAATAACTTATCTATTTCAACCCCTTCCTTAAAGTCAGACACCAAGTCTCTCAATATATGAACGCTTTCTTCTGCACTGGTGTCAGAGTGTATGATTCCACAGGAGCAGTACTCTCAAGAAGCCAACCTTCTGGCAGCTCTGACTCTGCATAAAACACACCAGGGGGGAGGGAAATTAGGGAGGGTACTGCAGGTAGGGAGATCTGGAACGACAGCAACTGACAATTGAAATCCAAGTCTTGTTTTGATCTATACGTCAAGATATATGATATACCCTAAGAACCACTCTTACCTGAAAGAAAAGGTTAGCATGTCTTTACAGAGATTACATGAATACTTGTAAACTGACTCCAAGAATGTCTTAGAGATGCTTTCTAGGGTATACTTGCACAGAATCAGGAATATATCAGTGGAGTAATTTAATAAAGTCTTTGAAAACACTTGCTCCAAATGAGTTATTCACAGCATCTCACGGTTCCATAACTTCTGGATAATAATAACTATAAGACATATGTTCAGCTCTGTAGGCCGCTTTATGTGCACATTCCGCCTTTTATTCATTAATTTTTGCATTGTTATTTCAGCCATAACAAAAATAAAGTTATGAATGTTGTGTCAATAACTCTCTCATAATTCTATTAAGACAGGCGATAACTAAAAATGCACGAAACAAACTGTTCCGGGAAATTACACTTTGTGACAGAACTATGATCAGCACATCTGTTTCGTCCATTAAAGTCTTTTTCCACTATGCCCATGTGAAATAAATGCGGAGTTTTAGCTGCCCCAAGAACTCAGAGAAAGAAACACTGTACCTAAATTAAACCATTGTCTCCTACCTTGTGTCTGCTTTCACTGTGCCGCATCTGGTACAAGAACTCTTACCGGTATATGTGTCAAAGACGTGAAGCAGGAAGACAAACCTCTGACCAGCGGCACAGGAATAATCTGTAGGGAGCGGCTGGGCGTGTGAGCTTTATATAGCAGGAGCGTGATACGGTGGCCTCAATGCGGCACAGTACAACTAAACACAAAACCGGCTACAAGGCAAATACAAATATGTAAATCAGGCATACAATGGAAAATAAACAAAACTGCATTTGAGGAACACAACTACCTTAAGTTTGGCACTGGCACTAGATTTCCATAAATGTTCAGCCTTGCCATTATAGGTATTTCCTCAATAGTGGCAAAGCGTGATTTCCTCAGCATGCATAAAGAAAGGGTAAAATGTACATAATAGTGGCAAAAGTGTTCTTTCCTCATCATGTATAAATAAAGAAAGGGCAAAATGTACATAATGGTCAAAGGAAACCTGACCCAGACATGACAGCAGAGGACTTGATCATGACAACTGGACACAGAAGTGGTGCTCCCACCCTTTTTGCTAGACCCTAATAGCTATTTGGCCTTTAAGTGCACCTCCTTTACAATTTAGCTAGGAAGGCCCTTTTCTCCTCCGAGGATCTCATAGCCTCATCTTTCCGGCCCTCTGCACCCAGCTGGACCAGCTACAGCCTCAGGTCCCACTCAGGCTGTCTGTCTTTTAGATCATCATGGGACTGGGTTCGGGAGAAGAGTGTACTTCCTGTACTGTATCCAATAGAGAGTCTCTCTGGAGGATCCCCTCTCTACGCTGGAGACTTTACCCACTCATTTTTCCATTCATCGTTCTCCTTCTGAAACCCACTAATCTTTGGGGTCTGATTCTGAGGTCAACTACAATCATGATGCTCCCTTTTCAAGACTGCTAAAAATTTACTCTTTAAACTCTTCTTGTCATGCAGGTTGCATTATGCGGATGTCCCCACATGCTTCAAGGGTGAAATAGTACTCAAACTTGGATGTACACATGAGTAAATGGGTGTGTGAATAATCTTATGTGTGTGTGAGTGAGTGTGACAGTCACTGTCTGGCTATATGAGCGATGGTACATAAATGCTTTTCTGAGAGTGTAACTAGGTCTCTAAGTGCCTCCCTAACTGTGTGAGGAATAGGCCTGGGAAGTAAATTCCGTTCCGCTCGTGGAATTTGGGTTATTTTGCGTTACGTGGGTTTGCAGATTTTTTGCTTGTTCACGTTTTCAAAATGGGTGTTCGCAAGACATTTCTCCCCAAGCACGCAAACAACGCTCGCAAACAGGAAAAAAGCAACACGAACTGGCGGAATAAGCAATTCTGCGTGTTCGCAGAACTTTTGCATGCTCACAGAGATTTTTTACCATTTTGTGGACCTTTGCGTAGCGAGACTAAGCAAATTCCGCCTACCCCTAGTGACGACGTGCAAATTACATACTATTAAATTACATACTATAAGCAAACACCCATCTCTAATTTCCCTCATTCATTTATACTAGCAGAATAAAATTAATATACATTCAGTATAGCAATTCCTCTTTCTCCTTTCCTGCTCACTGTGGGCCTCATTTATGAAAAGTGACGCATCGCTGCTTGAAAACAGCGATGCGTCACTTTTCACTGCGCACTCCTTACGACATTCCTGATGCGTCATATTTAATGTATGACGCATCATGTCGCAAGGAGTTACAGATACGTCAGTATTTCTGACGTATCTGTAAGCGCAAAAGTGACGCATTGCTGGAGTGTGTCACAAAAGTGACGCAACTCCAGCAATGAGTCCATTTCACATTGTTTCCTGCAAACAAGCCCAATTTGGTTGGGTATTTTCATGAATCCTCTGATCCACCATGACTCACAGCGCGGCCCCCGTGTCACTTAGTGGTGAGATTCACAGATTTACATGGGGGGCCGGGCTGGACCCCGCAATAGGTCAGCAGACCTCATGGGTGGCCCAAAAAAAAAAGCAAAAAACACGAGAGGTACTCAAAGTCTAAGAAGTAGAAAACTACTAGGACCAGATTATGTCCAATGTAGGTGTTCAGATCACGCCGTTGATATTGAGCACATGACACTATTATGTCAAAGAGGTGAGATAGAGAAGATACAGAGTCTAGGAAGCTAGAACAAAGTACCCATCAGCCCACTCAACAGTGGAGTATCGTCATCTGGGTTGGTGAGAAAAAAGGTGTCCTCTAGGCTCCTCCTCAGGGAGAGTCTGAGGTTGCCTAATATTGGACCCTAGGGTAAAGCATCCAACCGACAGAAGACAGTGTGTGAGCGGAAGGGGCAAAAGTTGCAGTGCTCAGAAAAAAGAAAAGAAAAGGAAGCTAATCCTTGTGATTAAAAATACCTACTTTGATGACATAAGAAAACTTTATTGGGTTTGACCATCAAAGTGGTATCATTAAAAGCAGTATGCTGATAGCATGCAAGGAATTGCTATCTATCATGTATGTTAGTTGGTCGACATGTTTCAGCCTATAACGGCTTTCTTCAGGACCTATGATATGCTACTGCAACACATACTTATCGTGAATTGGAACTTGATTATGACCAATCTCCAATAAATGAAGGTGTATCTTCTCCTGTGTACAGAAAATGTGGGAAACAAAAATTAAACACAGTATTAAATACATACAAAATATGTAGTATAAACCTCACGCCTCTATATTGTTTAGAGTACAAGGAAAACGTAGTCTTCACTCACCCTAATTGTAGGGAGAACAAACCTCACCTCGCCTGGCAACAGCTCAGGTTGGAAGGAGGCCACGCACTAAAAATAAGCGCATGAAATTGAAATTAATGGCAAAGACTAGGGGGAGCTTTATCTAGAAAATTGCATCAAGCCCACTAGCTTGTTGATCTAATGCCCGAGTTGTGCTTCAAAAAATAATGATAATAAGGAAGAACGAGTCTTTGACTCTCTTGATCTGGTCGCTTCTCTCTGCCTGCTGGTATCGCTGTTTGTAATGTCTATAACAAAATGTAGAATTTAAACAGTTACTTTGCCATTAATTTCAATTTCATGCGCTTATTTTTAGTGCGTGGCCTCCTTCCAACCTGAGCTGTTGCCAGGCGAGGTGAGGTTTGTTCTCCCTACAATTAGGGTGAGTGAAGACTACGTTTTCCTTGTACTCTAAACAATATAGAGGCGTGAGGTTTATACTACATATTTTGTATGTATTTAATACTGTGTTTAATTTTTGTTTCCCACATTTTCTGTACACAGGAGAAGATACACCTTCATTTATTGGAGATTAGTCATAATCAAGTTCCAATTCACGATAAGTATGTGTTGCAGTAGCATATCATAGGTCCTGAAGAAAGCCCTTATAGGCTGAAACATGTCGACCAACTAACATACATGATAGATAGCAATTCCTTGCATGCTATCAGCATACTGCTTTTAATGATACCACTTTGATGGTCAAACCCAATAAAGTTTTCTTATGTCATCAAAGTAGGTATTTTTAATCACAAGGATTAGCTTCCTTTTCTTTTCTTTTTTCTGAGCACTGCAACTTTTGCCCCTTCCGCTCACACACTGTCTTCTGTCGGTTGGATGCTTTACCCTAGGGTCCAATATTAGGCAACCTCAGACTCTCCCTGAGGAGGAGCCTAGAGGACACCTTTTTTCTCACCAACCCAGATGACGATACTCCACTGTTGAGTGGGCTGATGGGTAATTTGTTCTAGCTTCCTAGACTCTGTATCTTCTCTATCTCACCTCTTTGACATAATAGTGTCATGTGCTCAAGATCAACGGCGTGATCTGAACACCTACATTGGACATAATCTGGTCCTAGTAGTTTTCTACTTCCTAGACTTTGAGTACCTCTCGTGTTTTTTGCTGTATTAGTTGGGGGACAAGGTACCTTCTCTGTCTATAAACTAATTCCCCTAGGACCCCCCACTACTCTGTTTGGTTTTTTTTGCTCATGGGTGGCCCCCCCAAAAAAAATTTTCTGGCATTTTGCTGCCCATTCAAAATGCTTCCACCTCATTTATAACGTACACAAGGGAACAGGAAAGATCTCACCTAACCCCTTCAATTAGGGTGCAAGCAACTTTTCACCCCCAGTGACCGTTTTCCAATACATAAAATAGTGGCAGCAACTTTTCTGTTAAGGTGCCGCCAGGAATTCAGAACCCTGCTTTGGCACGTGAAGCTGCGGATTCTCCGCAGGTAATCCGCAGAGAGTCCACATCCATAGATATACAAATGAGGTTTTCAGTTAATATTTCTACAACTTTGAAATGAATTTACACCAAATCACAAAACATAGGCTTTCTGGACCAAGATCTAGCTTTTTGCCAAATTTGGTGTAATTCTGTCTGACGGTTCGGGATGTAGTTGTGTTCAAAATCCCAATGGAAAATTGCATGGGAAGAACACGTTTTGGGACCCCCCCTTCTTCTTTGCATTCACTTGACGGATCACCCCAAAACTTTCAACACAGCAGCTGAAGTTAGTGGCAACATTTTGAAAACTTTCACAAGGATTGCTCAAATTGTGCCAGTTTTCAACAAAACAAAGAATGCTTTTCCTATCCTATGGAAACTTGGACTTAACTATAACTACCTGCTGGTAACTGCCAGTAGGTAATATATATATATATATATATATATATATATATATATATATATATATATATATATATATATATATATATATATATATATCTATATATACATATCCAACTGCTTTCTGTATCTCCAACGAGGCACCACAGAAATAACGGCATGACGTGTTTCGGGTAACGAGTATATATATATATATCCCCTTGTACGCTACACCCAAGCAGCGGAACACTCGGCGGGTGCATCCAAGGTGGGGGGGGGGGGGGTGGTCCCACAATGTTTCTAAACAACTCCGGTACTGGAGCACACATGGGGTAATTCTTCATTTGTATTGTTCGAAATGCATTTTCGGCATCAGCCTTCTTCAGCGCACCAAATAAAACAGCTTGCACAGGTTACGTTCTCATTCTTATTTTATTTTCATTGGCGGGACTGAGAGCTAATCATTGCGCGGGATCTCCATCTCCCGGGCAATTAATTAGGTCGACATGAAAATCTCAAAGTTCCACAATGCCTTGCGGTTGATATGTTGAGGCTGTATTGCCATTCATACAATGCTTCATGTTCTAAAGTTCAAATAAATGCCGTTTTTTCACAGTTTCCGTAATTAGTCCATTCATGTGCAAGCCTCCCACAACAGCTGCGTGATGCCCTTCTCAGGGATCCCGTAGATGACCCTCAAATGCTCGGGCATCTCAGGCTTGTATAGTCTGCATACATTTTCTGGGTGCCGGGCCCCTGGCAGCAGCGGTTCACACTCGCCAATAATCTCCTTGTACGCTACACCCAGGCAGCAGAACACTCGGCAGGTGCATCCAAGGTGGGGGTGTGGTCCCACAATGTTTCAAAACAACTCTGGTACGGGAGCACACAGGGGGTAATTCTTCGACCTGAGTGGAAGGGCATTCCAAGACCCCATTTCTTCTGTTGGGTATATATATATATATATTCACTGAAAAAACCACAGGTTTCACACCAGTTATAGTTAGGAATTAGCATTTAAAAAACCTATTAAATTCACTGAAAAAACCATAGGTTTCACACCAGTTATAGTTAGCTGGAAATTTTACTGACATAAAACCATTGAAATTCCCACGTTATAGTTAGTTGGACTCACTATAACTTGCGCGCCTGCAATGCATTGCTGATGATGTCACATATTACATCACTCATGACATGGTCAGTGACATCACTCATGACATCACTGATGACACTATCCTTGTGACAGAGTGACAGACCTCCTTTCAGTGCCATGTAACCCTTGAAACACATATTCAAAAATAGAAAATAACATTTTCAAAAAAATGGAGATACCCATACCAGTTACAACAACCAATTCAGTAATACCACCATCTATATACACATCCACTCATTCACCAATAGTTCTATATAGTCACTTATACATATATTCACTCATCATATGTAGTGAAACACCTATACATCCTGTTACACACTGACAGTCATCTAAAAGTTACTTACACACATACTCACACATGCAAATAAACTTTTGAACATCCATTTATTTGCATATACAGCTATACACACACTACCACCTTACTTCTAAGGAAACTTACACATACTTACTCTCTTAAACAATCACTTATAGAAACACATACTTATTTAAACAGGAACTCTTACAATCTCTTACTCTCACATATACTCACATATATATATATATATATATATCAATATTCACATATGCTAGATTAAAACATCTGTAGTTACTGATAAAGACACTAGAGAGACAGTCATTCACTTAATAACACACACATATACACACTCATCCACCCATACTGTCCTGCACATATGTTGTGTTCAAAACACATACAAACTGAGAGTCAGTCATTGATGCATCTATGTGCTAAGTCATACCCCCACCAAACCATACAGACACTCATACTGATACTAAAAACAACATATAATAACCCATATACACACACATGTAGCTACTCACAAACCCATGCAACCACTTATACACAAAGTGAAACACTAATACATATATTTAAATATTTAGTTAGCCATTTAATTCATCGCTCTGCCGCATAACAAGGGTTACAAACGCGTTTCGGCGTTGCCGCCTTCGTCAGTTTAAACCATCGCTTTTTTTCAAGTAATTTTAAATAAAACTTTCATTGTGACTTCCTGTCACGTGTGTAAACAATAAAAATAATAAAAAAACGGCACATGTCATACAATTGCATCATTGAAAGTGGCGGCCATCTTATAGTGGTCATAATCGCGCTTGAAAAATTCATATATATACAATTTAGGTACAATCTTTGATACTTTTCAGCGCATTCATAAACCATTATGTCATTATATTGGTCAATTCATTTGCAATAACAATTCGTAATCAGATATTTCTGGTCGCCCTTCGTTCCTAAAGGCCGTTATCCTATACAGTTCATCTAATCACTCATTTAATTCAACAACTATTTTTGCTTCTAGAGTTGAGAACTGTACTAAAAAGTTCACGGATTTTGTGAGTGGGAGTTAGCATAGATTGTAATGCTTAACGTGGCCCTGATGATAAAGCCCTGAATGGGCATTCTTATGTTATATTAGGTTTCAAATCAACTTTTAGGATTTGGGAGACAAATTCTCTTCTTTCTTTTTCCAGATGTCATCCCCCCCACACAAAAGTTGTTTGACAACCTATTAAATATGGGTCCACATTTCTTCCTCATACTTCATCCCTCCTGGGACCTTGGTCTGTAGTAGGATAATGAACCTGGCTTCTAAATTTCGCAGTTTTTTTATCCAGTCTCCTCCGCGTTCATTTCTGACCAATTGATCAAGTATGAAGAAGGTGAGTAAGTTACTGTTGCTTTTATGCATCTCTTCGAAATGCCGAGCTACTGGATAGCTCTGGTCTTTCGTTGAGATGGCTCTCATATGTTCGAGAACTCTAAGTTTGGTCTGCTTAATTGTGCTCCCTGTGTATTTCCTCCCACAGGGGCACACCAGGCAATATACTGTGTAATCCGAGTTGCAATTTAACAACTTGGATATTAATGTTTTGTTTGTTTTCCCAGGTATCAGATAGTCTTTTACTTTATGTGAGTTTCTACATGCCTTGCATTTCATGCAAGGGTAGAAACCCACTACTGATGGTTTCCTCCTACTTTTACACTCATAATGGCTGTTCACAAGATGGTCCTTAAATGAGTTTCCTCTTCTATATGAGATCAGGGGATATTCTGACAGTGTCTGCCCTATCACACTGTCTGTTTTCAAGATTCTCCAATTTCTTTTCATAATATTGAAGACTTCGGCTGATTTTTCGGAATAACCTGTGATCATTCTGATTTTGGATTCCCCTGTTTTAGGTTTATGAATCAGTAAGTCAGTTCGTCCCACTAGATCACTTTTCATTTCTGCCTGATCTAGGATTCCTTTGCAGTATCCCCTCTGGCTAAATCTTTTTCTAGCCTCTCCTTGTGCTTTCTCAAATTCCTCATCTGTGGAGCAATTTCGCTTCATACGTAAGAACTCTCCTAGGGGAATATTGTTAATTACACTGCGTGGATGATAACTTCCTGAGTCTAAGATGGTGTTGCCCGATGTGGGCTTCCGATATACTGCAGTTTGGATGGCATTATTCTCAACATATACTTGAAGGTCTAAATAGAAGCCCTAGTTCTTGCTGATGTTGCTCGTGAATTGGAGGTTTAGATCATTGATGTTCAGACCTTTGATATACTCCTCCGCCTCACTCTGAGGACCACGCCATACAACGAACAGGTCATCTATGTAGCGGGTCCACAGTATAATACGATCCAGCCATCGCTCATTTTCCCCCGCCCAGGCCACGTGCTTCTCCCACCAGCCGACTAATAAATTTGCGTAGCTGGGGCGAAGCACGTGCCCATTGCGGTTCCCTGGAGTTGTAAATATAATTGTCCTGAGAACAAAAAGATATTATTTCTCAGGCAGAAGTCAGTTAGTTCAATTAGCATCCTGTAGTGCCTACGGAAATTGAGAGCCCTCTTTTCCAAGAAACTTTTCATTGCGAGCAGACCATTCTCATGTCTAATCGATGTATATAGACTTGTAATGTCAAGTGTAATTAAGATCATATCATCCACGAAAATGGCCTGCTCCGCTTCGCTCCTTTCCTGAAAGTTTGGTGGTGATTCGTCAAGTGAGGGCTGAGA
Source organism: Lissotriton vulgaris (assembly GCF_964263255.1). NCBI lineage: Eukaryota > Metazoa > Chordata > Amphibia > Caudata > Salamandridae > Lissotriton > Lissotriton vulgaris. Next base: position 501,500,950 of record NC_141687.1, on the reverse strand, counting down.
AAAAAGGGGGGTCCCAAAACGTGTTTTTTACTCCATGCAATTTTCCATAGGGACCTTTAGCCAGGGCTACAGCCTGAACGGCTGAACGGAATTACACCACATTTGGCAGAGAGGTAGAGTTCAGTTCCCAGATCACGCATTTTGTTAAATGGTGTAAATCCGTTCAGTAGTTCCTGAGAAAATCTAAGTAAAATCATAAGTAGATCTATAGGCGCTTACTGTACGCGTCCGGTACGGGTACGGGTCCGCGTACCGTACACGTATGTACGCGTACCTTCCCGAACACGAGCTGCATGCTGATTGGCTGCCAACTGTCTGTCAACACTCCAAACCAGAAAGTGTTGGCAGCCATCTTGTGCCTCGGTAGACTGAGGCACAAGAAAGAAGAAAAACAAACATGTAGAACACAAAAAGGGGGCAGGGATAGAAACACCCTGACCCCCTATGCCTGCTCAGGTGGTCCCACAAGGACCCCCAAGGCCCCAAAAATATATAATATTTTTTTTACGAAAACCGCGGGGTACGCGTATAAACGCGTACGTACGCGTATGGTACATGTACCTTTCCGAGCACGAGCTGCATGCTCATTGGCTGTAAACACTCCAAATCAGGAAGTGTTGGCAGCCATCTTGTGCTCGGTAGACCGAGGCACAAGAAAGCAGAAAAACAAACGTGTAGAACGCAAAAATGGGGCAGGGTAGAAACACCATGACCCCCTAGACCTGCTCAGGTGGCCCCACAAGGAACCCCAAGGCCAAAATCTATTTTTTTTAAAAACCCGGTCTGCTTTTTTTCAAATTACCTCCCGGGGGGACCAAATCCCGGGGGCATAGTGAGAAAGAAGGGTGGGGGGGCCCCAATCCCCCCCCACACTGCCCCAGGGACCGCCACCCCTAGGGCAAAGCAACGCAGCCCGCTGGCACATCCTGGAGGCTCCTGGTGGGTTAGTTGGCCCCCAGGGACCACCAGTATGCAAGGGGAATTAGTTCCCCTGGAGAAGTGTGGCTCACTCGTTAGAGGAGGCAGACCTGGAAGCAGAGGTCAGCCCGGGACCAGGGTTCAATTCCCGGCTCGGCGGGGTCTTGAGTCCTAAAATGTCCATGGACTCGACAATTCTCGCTACGGTGCCTACTCGATTCACGGGTTCACACTCTGCGACTCTGGGCAATAGCTTGCTTAATCTCCACAACGGCCCCTCGCGGCGGGATGCCTGGTTTTCACCTTGCAGATACCCTGCCGGGGTTATCTCACTGGGGAATACCAGGAGGGGTTCCCTAAGCAAGCGCTTAGAAACCGCTTGGTGATTTGCGCTATATAAATTCCTGTACATTTACATTTACATTTACATTCCCCCTCTGAAAAAGTGCCAGGGGGCTGCATTGCAGAGAGGTGTAAAAAGGGGCGTGGCCTCATTACACCTCTCTGCAGTGCAGCCCCCTGGTGCATACTGGAGGTTCCAGGTGGCCTAGTTGGCCTCCATGGACCCCCAGTATGCAAGGGGAATTAGTTCCCCCTCTGCAAACACGCCTGGGGGCTTCGTGGTAGAGAGGTGTAAAACGGGGCGTGGCCTCATTACACCTCTCTGTAATGCAGCCCCCTGGCTCATACTGGACATTCCTGGTGGGCTAGTTCCCCCCAGGGACCCCCAGTATGCAAGGGAAATTAGTTACCCCTCTACAAACGTGCCCAGGGGCTGCGTTGCAGAGAGGTGTCAAAAGGGGTGTAGCCTCAATACACCTCTCTGGAACGCAGCCTCCTGGCGCATACTGGAGGTTCCTGGTGGGCTAGTTGGCCTACAGGGACCCCCAGTATGGAACGGGACTTAATCCCCCAGCTTAGAACACTCTACAGGGCGCGTTTGCACAGTGGTGAAGGTAGGGGGCGGGACTTGAGGTGATGTGAGTGCAAACATGCCCTGAGACGCGTTTTAAGTTGGGGAATTAATTCTTTTTCAATCCAGAGGTCCCCTAGGGGGCAACTAGTCCAACAGGTATCTCCAGTAAGCCTCACGGAGCTGTGTTGCAGAGTGTTGTAAAAAGGGGGCGTGCCCTTTGAACACCTCTCTGCAACACCGCTGCCTGGCGCATACTGGAGATACCATGGTGGGCTAGTTGGCTCACAGGGGACCTCAGGATTGAAGAGGAATTAATTCCCAAATCTAGCTCACTACTATTCCTGAAAAGTAAATGTAACTGTACTTACCAGTAACTTGAATTTCCTTCCATAGGATATCATTGCCTGATATATAAAATACATATATATTATTTAAAGAAAACATTAAATAAAAATAAATACAAATATTACAATTTCAATATTTTTTAAAAAATTTTTTCCAATTTATATTAAAAATATGTAATGTAATTTAAAAAATAAAATATCTAAAAATAAATAGTTTAAAATAATGTAGTGAATCAGTATAATAAAAATAACAATTAATACATTAAAAAAAATATCATTTACAAACCCTTTGAAATGCACTGAAAAACCATAGGTTTCAGCCACGTTATAGTTAGGAATTAGCATTTAAAAAAACCTTGGAAATTCACTGAAAAAACCATAGGTTTCACACACGTTATAGTTAGGAATTAGCATTTAAAAAACCTTAGAAATTCACTAAAAAACCATAGGTTTCACACATGTTATAGTTAGCTGGACATTTCACTCATACAAAACCAGTGAAATTCCCCCGTTATAGTCAGTTCAGCTAACTATAACTCGCGCGCCTATAATGCACTGCTGATGACGTCACATATTACATTACTCATGACATGGTCAGTGACATCATTCATGACATCACTGATGACATCTCAAATGACATCACTGATGACATCACTGATGCCACCATCCTTGTGAAAGAGTGGCAGACCTCCTCTCAACGTAATATAACCCTTGATACAGACATTTAAAAATAGAAACTAAAATTTTCAAAAAAAATGGAGATACCAATACCAGTTAGAACAACCTATTCAGTAATTCCAAAATCAACATACACATCCAGTCTCTCACTAACAGTTGTATATAGGCACTCATACATGTACTCAGTCATCACATGTACTCATACACCTATAGATCTTATTACACACCGACACTCATCTATAGAGTTACTCACACACATACTCACAGATGCAAATAAACTATCAAATATTCATTTACTTGCATATACAGCTATACACCCACCACTACACTTACTTCTACAGAATCGTACACATACTTACTCTCTTAAACAATCACTTATAGAAACACATACTTATTTATACAGGAACTCTTACAATCTCTCGCTCTCACATATACTCACTTATATACATCAATACTCACATATACTAGTTTAAAACATATGTAGTTACTCAGAAAGATACTATTGAGACAGTGATTCACTCACTAACACACCCATACACACACGCATCCACCCATACAGTCCTGCACACATGCTGTCTTCAAAACACATACAAACAGTGAGTCACCCATTCATGCATCTATGCGGTAAGTAATACCCCTACCAAACCATACAGACACTCATACTGATACTCTAAAAATAAACTAATAACCCATATCAACACTCATGTAGCTAGTCACCAACCCATGCAGCCACTTATACACAAAGTGAGACACTGATACAGATATTTACATATATAAACATTACTCGCTAATACATGTATTCAATAGGAGACACTTAATAAGTTAGTTATACAATCCTTTTTTTAAAAAAACCTCCATTAAGACACTTATTTACACATTTATTCTTCCATCGACCTTTAGATATACATATATAAAACATATTTTTTTTCAGAAAGACACACGTTCACTGGATAATGTCATCTGTGATGTCACATGGGATGTCATTTTCTTGGAGAAATTCGCGAAGATTCGTCCACTGGCGTCAACGTTATTCCAAGTAGAATGTTGCCGATTTCCTATGGAAACTAGGTCCTAACTATATATTATATTCACAGAAAAAACCATAGGTTATAGACCATATATAGTTAGGAATTTGCATTTACAAAACCTTGAAAATTCACTGAAAAAACCATAGGTTATAGACCATATATAGTTAGGGATTAGCATTTAAAAAACCTTATTTTATTTGCACAAAACCATTGAAATTCCATATATAGTTAGTTGCACTAACTATATATCGCGGACCCGCAATCCACTGCTAATGATGTCACATATTACATCATTCATGACATGGTCAGTGACATCACTGATGACATCACTGATGACATCTCAAATGACATCACTGATGACATCACTGATGACATCTCAAATGACATCACTGATGACATCACTGACATCTCATTTGACATTACTGATTACATCACTGATGATATCATTTATGTGATAATACATCTTCAGACTCTAATATAACCTTTGATACACTCAGTGTAAACAGGCACTCACAGACTATCACACATCCATGGAGTTACTCACACACCTATTCAGTCATGCAAAAAATCAATCACATCTCCATTTCCTTAACTATACAGTTATACACACCTTACTTATTCAAACATATACTAACACATATTTACTCTCTTATACAATCCTTGATACAAGTTCACAATGATTCATACAGCCACTCTCACATTCACTGACTCTTATGTTCAGTTATTTATATATGTCAACTCTCACATGGAGTGTGCTTTACATATGTACTTACTTTGACATGTAGAACTGAGATATCCATTCACTCACCAATATACTCATGCACACAGTCAACTGTCCATACAGCTGTTTCTACATGCACTTTTGAACCCATACACCTAGGGAATCAACCGCTCACACATCTATGCACAGAGTTATACACCTCCCAGCCACCCACACACACACTCAGTCTCCCATACAAATACTTGGGCAACCATTCAATAACCCATATAGTTACTGATATAGCTACTGATTTAAACATGCAGCAGTTTACAGAAGAACATAAATATTGATTGCCAAATTAAGACACTTTAATCACTAACCCATGCACTCAGTGAGACACATTTAATCATTCTCTCATACAGTCAGTCATGCACCTACTAAATCCTTCATCCAGACACTTATACATCCACTCATTCTTCAATATGTAAGACATATTTTAACTTTACAGAAACATACAGTCACTGGGTGTTGTCATCAGTGATGTCATCAGTGATGTCATTTGAGATGTCATCAGTGATGTCATCAGTGATGTCACTGACCATGTCATGAATGATGTAATATGTGACATCATTAGCAGTGGATTGCGGGTCCGCGATATATAGTTAGTGCAACTAACTATATATGGAATTTCAATGGTTTTGTGCAAATAAAATAAGGTTTTTTAAATGCTAATCCCTAACTATATATGGTCTATAACCTATGGTTTTTTCAGTGAATTTTCAAGGTTTTGTAAATGCAAATTCCTAACTATATATGGTCTATAACCTATGGTTTTTTCTGTGAATTTCATTGGTTTTTTAAAAGCTAATATCTATAGCTGTAAAATATATTCTTTATTAAGTGACGTATCACGTAGCCCGTGAGACGCCTCATGATGCATCGCATAACCGTGACGTATCGTCTCTGCAGCGCAAACCAAACCCAAAACGTAAGCGCGCCAGAACACGCTTAAAGATATATATATATTTTTTAACCTTAATTAGACAAAATCCACACGTGCACATATCACAAACGTTCAAAAAACACAATATGTCGGACTCCCGTTACGCTGCCGGTTAGCTGCCCGGTTAACGTACCAGGAAGCACCTTTACCGCGAAAATCGCAAATTTTTTTTTTTCACCCCCCAGGGAACTTTAATAGCCCCCTCATCAATCCTAGGGGTTCAGGAGGGGTCTGCCTTACCCCTTTCATTCATTTACACCTTTTTTTTTTCCACCTCTTGTCTCTCGATCCCACAGAGAGACAAGATGGCGGCCGCTCCAGACTGTTTACAATGATAACAGCCAATCAGCTTCTCCTCAGACTCCCGTTACACTGCCGATTAGCTTCCCGGTAGCTGCCCGGTTAGCTGCCCAGTTCGCGTACCAAGACGCGTCTCTACGGCGAAAAAATCGGATTTTTTTGTTTGTTTTTTTTTGGCCCCACGTGGTTTTATAATATCCCCCTCATAAATCCTAGGGGGTCAGAAGGGGTCTACCTTGCCCTCTTTCCTTCATTTCCCCCTTTGTTTTGGCCTCCTCTTGTCTCTCGATCCTACCGAGAGACAAGATGGCGGCCGCTCCGGACTGTTTACAATATTGACAGCCAATCAGCTACTCCTCAGACTCCCGTTACACTGCCGGTTAGCTTCCCGGTTAGCTGCCCGGTTAGCTGCCCGGTTCGCGTACCAAGACGCGTCTCTACGGCGAAAAAATCGGATTTTTTTTTTTGGGTTACACTGCCGGTTAGCTTCCCGGTTAGCTGCCCGGTTAGCTGCCCGGTTCGCGAACCAAGACGCGTCTCTACGGCGAAAAAATCGGATTTTTTTTTTTTTTGGGTTACACTGACGGTTAGCTTCCCGGTTAGCTGCCCGGTTAGCTGCCCGGTTCGCGAACCAAGACGCGTCTCTACGGCGAAAAAATCGGATTTTTTTTTTTTTTTTTTTGGGCCCGGCGTGGCTCTATAATATCCCCCTCATCAATCCCAGGGGGTCAGGAGGGGTCTACCTTGCCCCCTTTCCTTCATTTCCCCCTTTGTTTTGGCCTCCTCTTGTCTCTCGATCCTACCGAGAGACAAGATGGCGGCCGCACCGGACTGTTTAGAATGTTGACAGACACCGGAGAGCCAATCAGCTTCGCTTTGCAAAGTTCCGATACGCGAAAAGTTCGCTAACCGGATCGCTGCCCGGAGCGCTGTTACAGATATATATCTTGATTTAAACGTTAATTTCTCAAAATCCACTGAAGCACATATATTGAGACCTAGCAAAGGCACATCGGGCTAACAGTCCCTACAATTTTGCCAAGTTTCGTGAAAATCCATTCAGCCGTTCGGGCTAAAAGTGAGTCCAACCGCCCTATGGAAATTAACATGGGAAAAACGCGTTTTGGGACCCCCCTTTTTTCTCGGCCCCCCCTTGACGAACCCCCCCCAAATTTTCAGGAGCTGCTCAGAAACAAAATGTGCCATTTTCCTGAAAATTTCAGCCGATTCCGTCCACAAACGCCAAAGTTATTAGACATAGAATTTTCAAAAGTCCCATAGGAAAAAAATCCTAACTATATATACCTACTGGCTATCGCCAGTAGGTAATATATATATATATATATATATATATATATATATACGGTGATTGGCTCCCACAGCTTCCAACCCACCACAATGACCGTGGCGGCAGCGAAGAAGGAGACACAGACCCCGCAGGAAATCAGGCATGTTGTTTTTATTAGTTGTTACAACCGCACAACACGACGCGTTTCGAGCAAGATGCCCTTATTCACGTGTATTTGGATGCAATTTTAAATCTAACCTCATCGGTTAGCACTGAATATTGAGAGAGATCTTAACTGTGTTGTGAAGTATGACAGTTATGCATCATGTTCACCTATTATAAGTTGGCCCCTGCTATGATTAGTTCTATGTTTATGCTGCATGAATTATCCCTCCTTTATTTTGTCAATTTGTAACATCATTTGATATTGAACCAATTAGATGTGATTTATAATGAACTCAATGGTGCATGCTAGCTAAACATTGAGAAAGGCGTTCGCCGAAGAGTGTTCATTTCACTTGTGCCATTAAACAAGTGTTTTGTTCTCTCTTCCATGAGTGCTGCTCCTTCTTTGGAAGTTGTGGAAGTTATCGTAAACCGTGAGTCCAACTTCACGTGCAACGAGCACCCGCCCGAGAAAGCAGAGGACTTTATGGTAGCTTTGCACCCGCCCGAGAGAGCAGTGGACTTTATGGTGGCTTTATATATTTATTTATTTATTCCACTTTGGTGTTATCCACTGTGTAGTTAAATGTGAGTCAGAGTTTCAAGAAGAAGAGAAGAAATGTTGTGGTGATTCATCAAGCAGGGGCCAAGAAATAAAGGTAGGTCCCCATGTATTTTCCAGAGGAAAAACTTAACAATACAGAAAAACAGCTGGACATAATTACACCAAATTTGACAGAGAGATATATATTTTTACTCAGACAATTAGATTTTTATGATTTGATGTACGTTTTTCAGAAATCTATGTTCAAAATATTGACAATTAAGACTGCAGAGTTCCTCGGGAGTCCAGGAAGGCTGCAAATTAAAAAATAAAGCTTTCCACTTGGCCAAAAGGTTTTTTTTTCCCATTGGCTGTCTTGCTCCCACAGGATGTCGTGTTGTGATCAGCTGACCGTAATCTGACAAAAAATGATGCAACAGCCATTAAAGGACTCAGGGACTCGGTCCATGTGTCCTGCACATAAAATAAAAAAGGTATAAGAGTACTATGTATAGGTACCCTGACCCCTTAGAGCTTGTGCAATGGTAGCAAAAAGGCCCTGTGGTGAAAATTAAAATATTTCGTTTTTTGGCACAGCGATCTTGTGGGAGTTCCATGTGGGCCATTGTGGCCCCTACGTACTGCCATGGGAATCCTACAGGAGCCAGCGCGATGCCCTGGCTCCCACAGGACTCCTATGGGAATTGGGAAAGCAATAAATAATTATGGGGTGGGGGTCTGTGGCTGGTTTTGCTGCTCTAGGGTGGGTGCAGGGGCTGGTTGAAGGGAGGGTGGCGGCAAACATATCTTAATATAATATTATTTTAAATTGCAAAAACCTTAGAAATTCACTAAAACACAAAGGTTAATGTTGAGTTATGCATGAGGAAGGCTGTCAGATTTTAACTTACATTCAAAAAACTTTAGACATTCACTGAAAAGCAGAAAACAATTAAATTCACCAGTAACAAGTAACTGGCATAAGTATTGCTTGATAGTGGTTTTAACCAAGCCAAAATCAAACCACATACAGGCAAATGGAGGAGCATTTGAGAATCTAAAGAGGTAGTGAGTTACACTTGCAGGTGCAAGACCTAAGATTAGATTTACCTACTTGTGCCAAATGAATTACTTATAGACAAGTGAGGATAATCGTTTTGTTTTGCAAACTGAAATTAGAAGGGCTGAGGAAACCACACAGACTTTTTTGTGAATTTTAATCAAATCATAACAAAGGTCATAGGATTTTGATTTTTTAGCTTAAATGTACCTTGTAGATCCACAGTCTATCAACTTACACCCCAAAGTGCTGATTACTAAAAAATAACCTTGATAGGAAACACTCTAGGAAACCATCACTGCTTAATTTGCTTTTGGTAAAAAAAGAAAAGGTCTAGTTTTTGCATAAATTGGCATGTTACACTATAGCCACCCTAAACCCCCAATGATATTGGCGTGTAGTTCCTATAAATCTATATACGATCTACATGTTTAGACAACATAAACTAAGGGATTGGTGTCCAGACTGATTCCAGACAACCTTAAAGGATATGTTAGCCTGTAGACCAGCTAGCTCACAGTGCCACTATAAGCCCCACAACCTTACCATGGAGCGAATAGTTTCTGGCAACTATCGAACATGACAAGCTTGACCCCTCAGGGATCGTGGAAACAATACAGTACTTTTAGATCAGTCACTCGTGCTCACTTTGTCTCTGAGAGATACACATAATAAACCGTTGGGGCAGTTTTCAATAAGTATTTCTTGAACCAGCGTCATTCTCATATAAAATATGTGCGCTCCGACAACCATCAGACAGAAGCAGATACATATGATTACAAGCACAAACAGAGTAAATAAAAGGTAGAATTCTACCATGGTGCTAAAACAGTGAATATATGCAGGCATATAGATACATGGCAGTAATCATGAGTTCTCCTACGATGCAAAGCCTATCTAAGTGTACTTAAGTGTACCTAGCATGTATGTAGGTCTAAAACCAAGAATCCTCCTAGGAAAGAGCCAAACCCATTACCTGATGGGAGAGAATGGAGGACCCCGTCTTGGTCTCGAGTTGGACACCCTGCAAGGGATATCAGACCACTGCGTGCTGAAGTGTCTGATGCAGGGACATCAGCGTCTTGTGTCAGCATGGAAATTTCTCCTCTAGTTTTCCCAGCGAAGATGTGGTTCTTATGTACCCGAAAGGTACCCACGGGGGTTCTACCTAGATGTGCTATGGTAATATGGGCATGTTGGCCAAGGATGACGGTAGCGGTGACTTTTTTACAGAGTTATTATGCAGAAGATGGTAATCCTGCTGTAATACTATGAATCCTCATGCAAAATAAATGAGGTTAGTTTTTTGAAGAAAACCACACATTTATTCGACACCCAACTAGGTAAAAGGTCAGTGCCAGAACATTTATGTAGGGCAAGGTAGGACAAATGTAGGCAAAAGGTTGCGCAACTACAGAAGCCTATATTGGGATACATTGTGGCTGATGAAAATATATGTAATGGTGTGGTGTAACAATAAAGTGTCATTAACACTGAGTAAAATCGTCATGTAATGACCACTCATTTTGAGAGGAAATGATTTGGCCTTGTTCATCTAGATCGCATACGTAGCATAATGCAATGAATTATTAGGACTCAACTGTTTTGGGAAGAATACTCACCTAGTTAGTTTATTATGTTTGATGCCATCAAGTCCAATAGCCAAAAAATAAAGGACTCTCTTTTGATGGGAAATTGGGAAATAGCCTTAGTATCCATCAACAAGAGGACCAAACAATTGTCCTGGGTTTCACATCCTGCTCGAAATCTTGATTGTGAAGCTGGTAAAAGGTTTGCGTCATCTGCTCTGGTAGTTATTTCATTTAGTTTAATTTTAACAAACATCAAGGCTATCATTCAACAGCATGTGAGGTATCTTGGGTCCCCTTTTTCAAAATGTGAATGGATTACAAAGGAGGTGATTTCTAGATGAATGGAAATACATCACTGCAGTGCTCCGGCAACTTCACTTGCTGCCTATCCCAAGACAGGTATTGTCCAAAGCTGTTTACCTTCACCCCTCCTGGTTTCTGAGTTTGTTTTTGTTGGCATTGTGAATGTTAACCAGTGCTTAGGTGCTTGTGATTACTCTCTAGAACATGATCAAATTAGCCTACACCTGATTATCATATGTAATTTACTTGTACGTCCCCAGTATAGGGTATAGCATGCACCCAGGGCCTGTAAATTAAATGCTACTAGTGGGCCATCCATTCAAGTAGCCCCTTAAAACATGTCTCAGACCTGCCATTACAGCCTAAAGTGCATTTTTAAACCACCAATTTGACCTGGCAAATAAATCTTTTGCCAGGCCTAAACCTTTCTTTTTAATACTTAAAGATTTCCCTAAGATAGCCCGAAGAACCTATGGGGCAGGATGCATGGTATTTAAAAAGTAGGACACTATGGTTTAAGTTTTAAATGTCCTGGTAGTGAAAAACGACTAGAGTTGTTTTTCACTGGTGTAAGAACTATCCCCTGAATTGACTAGCGCTGGGTTACCTTATTACATTTAATACCTTATTACATTTAATACTAGCTAACTTGGGTTGGGAGCAGATAGAAATATACTGTTTGGACTCAAACAGATTACAATTTGAAATCCTCTTTAATGGCAACATTGGATTTTAAGTCACAATTCTGAAAATGACATTTTTAGAAAGTTTGAATTTCCTTGTCCTATTCATTTGTGTCTTTTTCCAATGCCCTAGGTCACTTGGTTGTAAAGGGCTCTGCTGGTGGGATTTGTGAATTCCTCCCAGTCAGTAACACAAAGGGGGGCTAGGTGCGGTCAGGATGGCTTCAAGGGATGGAGGTGTGTCCTGCCTCACTTGCACTTTAAAGGGCTTGCCTCCAGCACTCACAAAGGAACATGACACAAGCCTTTTGTCACCTCATACTTTTTGGAGCCTTGAAAGGGGAAGGAATGAACTTTCGAGAACCGGATGTAGGGGTAGGACAGGGCATTCCCCCACTCACAAAGGCTGGCACCTTTTTTGAATATTAGACCTCAGAACAACTCTTCAGTACACTTCTGGACCTGTGGACATTACAGAAGAAGGACTGTCCTGTCACCAGAGGACTTCCCTGCTGTGACCAGAGGGCTTTCTTGCTATCTGGGAATAAAGATTGGACCTTCTCCCTTTAGCCCAGGCTAACCTGAGTGACTCCAAGGGTCTGATGGCTTACCTTTTGTCTGAGTTACAGGAACACAACAAGCTTCAGAGGCCTCCTTTGGGTGGCCCTGCTGACCTGCAGCACTGGACCTGTCTGGACCTGCAACTGAACCTGCCTGAGCTGGGGTGGCCTCTGCTGGAGTGAGTTCTTTATCCCCAACAGGTGTCTCTCAGGTGGCTGGCATCCGCTGAGTTCACTTTATGTCATCTGATAGTTGCGTAGAGCTCAACTGCCACTTGTGTGACTATATGGCACTTTAACTATGCGGAAAGGTTACAGCTGGATTCGATTTTTACAGGAGAGGTGTGTGGTTACATCAAATAACATAGCATAACATAACATAAGTCAACATAACAATATAAAATAACATAATAACATAACATGACATAGAATAACATAGCATTAAAATTACTTTTGGGACTATTTTGTTAAATGTTAATGCTTGAGATGGTATAACTTGTCCTATGGGGATTGCTAATGGTTCTAGCAACAAGCTAAATAATAGTGGTAACAGTACTGTCTTATTTTGGTTCCTTTGCGCAATGTGCTAGCCCCGGATAATAATGCATTTCTGTTAGAGGGTTTTGCTTTCATTATAGAACATCAGAAGCGACGGAGCTAGCACCATAGCAAAACAAAGCCAATAGGTCTCACCTATGAGAGCCATTTGATTTGGTAATGTTTTGTAGTCATGGTGTAATGGCAGTGCTTAAGCTTTACAGTGTGACTAAACCTAATATCAAAAAGTGCCTGGACGCAGCCTGGGCTACTGAGCTTTTTTTCTAAAGTGCATTAGCATTGGATGCCTTTTTGTCCTTTTGTATGATCATTTTAGCCATGTTGTGCAGCAGCCACTGTGCTTCACAGCATGGCTACACATCATTGCCAAAGTCACCAATATTCATACTGCACCGCATAAGCAAAAAGAACTGTCAGAGGCAATAGTCACAGAGACGAAACCTATTGGCTTTGCCAAAGCTTGTACTTTGTTAGGCCCAAAGTTTAGGTGATTTGCCTACGATCACGGGATGTTGAGCTAACGCTGGGACTCGAAGCTGACTCCCTGATTCCAATGTCAGTAACTTTGGTCGTAATACCACACCCTCCCACTACCATAACTTCTTCAATGTGCCTAGAAGCAATTCAGCTCAATTGAAGCATGGCAAGAAACACACTTCAATATATACACACAAATTAACTTTAGATAAACTGAGCTTTCAGAAATGCTGCGGAGAAGGCCTTAGATATAGGTTGGTGAAGGAACACTAAGGGGGGGGGAGGGGGGGGGGGAGGTTTGGGCTCCCTTTTCCTTAAGACTTTCAGGATCCAAAAATCGTCCCAACCCTAGACTTTCCCTCAAGGTCTAACGACTTACCGTAGAATTAAGTCACATTCTCGTGCCCCCGCCCGTTCCCAGCGGGCTTCGGATCTGTCTCTCCTGGTAGCTGATAGCCACAATCGCTGCCTGGGAGGGGAGTTAGCGAGGTGTAGGGGGAGCCTCGGACCTTGTTCGTGGCCTTGTCTGTTTGACTGCAGAAAGTTATCTTTTCATGATGGATGTGGCCTCCAGAGAGGTGCTGACTCCTCCATAAGAGAGATGTGAGACGACTGGGGAGAGAGAGATTCTGTATTTGGAAACTCAAAGCAGCACCGGTCACCCTGAAACACGCTACACGGCCTCATTCAGTTTTATTTGCGGACATGACCAGGTCACACAGTTGCGGCGGGTCCTACCGCTAGGGTGCCTTCCATCGATGCGTTTTTATCAGCCAGTGTAACGCAGTCTGCATGTCGGAACTTGTAATGGGAGGAGTGAAAGGGCGGAAGTTGCATGTTTATGCTGTTAACTGAAAACAGCACTGACTGAAGCACACCCAAAGTCGTGCTCTAGAGTTTAAAATAATTAATGAAGCACACCTGCCAAATGGCCCCTGTTCATTCAATCTGGCCTTTTAGCTAAGAATATTTTACATTCTGGCCTTCACATTCCATCACAAAATCATAATTCCAGTTTATTTGTAATCTTTTGTAACAGAATGTTATTACAGTGAAGAAAAAGCATTGTAATTAATAACCAAACAATCCCAACAATGGAGTGCTTCTGCTGAAAAAAACAAGCGGCATTGCCTCAATATCCTGCGATTCTGGGCAAATCTCTTCATCTCCAGGCTCAAAAAAATTATGTGAATTTGAATAATGTAACTGCTGCTCATGTAACGCTCTCCAATTCTTTTCTAGTCGGGTCAAGCTCACACTATATAAAAATGCAAAAAAAGTACCTTAATTACAGCTGAAGCAGCAGACAGACACTAATTAAGTTAAATCATCTGTACTTCGTGCCTCCTCCACACAAACACCAGGAAGTCCCCCATAAAGTCACCTGCTGTCAAATTGGAAGGCAGCAAAGAAGAGAGATAAGGATGCCAGCGAATGGAAAGTAGTGGTCGGGCCTAGAGACCCTTTTTAGAATTTTTCTATTTTAGATACAATAAAACAGCGCTTCAGACTGGACCTAAAAGTCTTGACATATTGCCTTGCCCTTCCTGCATATTATGCTTTGAATCTAATGAGATTGTTGATATGAGTGTTACACAGTCCATTGATTATGCTGATCTTGCGTGCAAATATAATGAACATCTCCGGTTTAGTGTCATGTGCCCAAATGCAGGGTCGGAGTGGTAAGTTGGGCACTCGGGCAATGGCCGAGGGGCTGGTATCGAAGTTCCAGCTGTGGGCTGTTTTTTTGGCAGCCTGGAGGACGATTTGGGCTATGTCTGGTGTGTTCAGATGTCGCCAGCGGCCCAGTGGGACCCTGAGTGGCCTTTCTGGAGGCAGATGGGCATCCATCACCTCCCTTTTATCAACAGGCAGAGGTGTTACTCCCTTTCTCTCGCTGGGCCAGCTAATTAATGTGTGCATACTGAGCGGGGACATGGGGCCTGAGCAGAAGTGGCCTCACTTGTTTTCAGGTGTTTATAAAACTTTGCTGAAGCAGTGTTTTGAGGACAGGCAATATGCAAATGGGGGCCACTATTTTTTAGCGTGCCCAGGCCAATTTTAAATCCCAATCCAACCCTGTCCAAATGTTCACATCTTTAACTTTTGAACACACATTCAGACACACAAACGTTCATCTAATCCGCTTAGACACTCACACTCTCATACATATAGCCACAAGCATCAGTGACGGCCAGCACAGGTAAGATTGGTGGGTCTGGGATGGGTGGGGTTTTGGGGGTTGGAACTCGACCTACAATGGGACAGGTAATATTACATTTGAAAAAATAAATAAAATCACTTACCTAGTGCTCGCCGCATAGCCGACTTGGAGATGCGGCGCGTGCAAGGTAAGTTTTTTTTTATTTATTTTATTTAATATTACCTATTTTGTTGTATATCGGCTTCCACCCCACCTCCCATCCAACAACCTCCTCACTGATCTGACCTGTTCCGGCCACCTCTGACAAGCACTCACAGGTCGCTCATCTATACTGAGACAGGCACATAAGGGGTAGAAGAATGATCGGGAAAGGCCTGACTGGCTCAAAGATGATCTCTGGTTTTCTAATGGCCACTGTGTGCCTTCTTGGTCTGACTGATTAATTGATTGAGTAACATCATTCATGATGTTCCTTCCAAGACAAGAGCTTCCTCCTGATGCTAGTTTTAATAACTGTCTAAACACACCAATAGGATTTCTGCTTTTGTCTGCCCGTGCACCCTGCCCCAACAAACAGCTGCTCCCACAAGTAGTTGCATTGTATCTAGGGGCTATGAGCATAATATTGTTGATATTGTGTAACTCCTAGAAATTAGCAGATTTTGTAGGAAATTAAGTACTGAGGGGCCAGTGGAATGATATTTGCACTGTTGAGACCTGGTCTTTTCTCTGAAGCCTGACGATAGATTAGACAGGAGAACTTGGAGATCGTGGGAGCTACGTTGAAAGGTTGCTGGGTAAGCTGTGGTAGAGGGTAATATCATACTCAAGATGTGCATTAACTATAGTGACTACTACAACTGATAGATTTGTTTAATTTGGTGAAATTGGTTTTTCACCATGTAATTTAGTTAAGAATTAATAGTGTCCTTGGCATTGAACAGGACCCCAAGTGTTTTCGCCTTGTCTGCCTGCTCTATTTTAAGCAGCAATTTTAGGGATTTCAATGGAGGCCAAATATAGACTTTGCTCGACACCAAAGGTTTATCAGCCATCCCTTAGCTTGGTTGAATGCTGTAAGACAGCGTAGATCAGTTCTGAGTGCCCGCTGCATAATTTTAAATGGAACTAGGTGATTGTTAACAAGCTCAAACAAGGGACACACCTAAATGTTAGAAACTGCAGGAGATGGGGCTGACCCTTGAGGACCAGGTATTCAAGACTGTGAACAAAAAGTTCCTATACTAACTTGATGAAGTTAATGATCCAGAAAAGAATGGAACTATTTCACAGTGTCTTCTAAGACCCTTACCAAAGAAGCCAGAATCTCCACGAGGATGGCAAGGATGACTAACAGAAAGGTCACAGATAGTTACAGCATCATTGCGGTGAGTAGGCGGCTGCCTGACCCCACCAACACCCTTTGAGACTTATTATCTGGTGTTTTACTTGATGAACTGAGCAGTGTTTTGCATTACCTTTAAACTCAGCAGCGTTTTTAAAATGATTAGCGATTTTAAAAACATGTAAATTTGCACATATACATTTCTGTACCTCTCAGCTCCCGCCTCGGTCCCCGCAGCTGTGCGCTGTTTGTGTGGAGGGGGTGGAGACCGGGCACTAGAACGCGCAGGGCGTTTCCGGAAGTACATGGGGCGGAGCTGATCTCGAGCTTCGCTCTTTACATATCTCATGTGTCAGCGCGCGTGCAGAGGGCACGCCTTAGGAAAGCCCGTCTGCGCCCGTCCGCGCCTGCCCCGCACCTAGCGCCGGTCACTATGCCCAAATTGACCCGACAGAATGCCGCAGATGGTCTAGAGAAAATCTCTTAGATCTAAGACCGTCAATAGCAGGCAATCATACAAGGCACAACCCCGCGTTAGCCCAGGAACGTTACACCTGTTCAAACTGCCAATATTCCCTTCAGTCCCCTCCGCCTTATTCATGCAGGGACACGAGAGAGAGACGCCTCCTCACTCCTCTACGTGAATTGAAGGCCTGCCTAGTCAATTGCCGGTCCCTGCCTAAACATGCTAGTGATATCTGTCTCTCTCTTACATCGAATGCCTGGGACTTGATGTTCCTTACGGAAACATGGACAAAAGATGCCTCTAATCCCGATATTGCTCTAGCAGTCCCCCCAGATTATCAATTTGTTGGGATAAACATACCCAGATCAAAGGTAGGGGGAGGAATAGCTATTATCCTTAGATTCCACTGGAAAATCTCTTCCAGAAAATTAGACAACCTGGGATCTATTGAAGCCCTGTATTTCAGTATCTCCGAGGCCGCTCTCCTTATTAGGGCAGGGGTGATAATTTACAACCCACCTAACGCTCCCTCCACCCATACCATGGATTTACTTAAGATCCTGGCTGACCTCTCTCTAAAACATCCCCATTTCACTGTCCTTGGGGATTTTAATCTGCATGTAGATGACAGTAACTGTGCAAAGGCGTGCTCCCTAGTAGAAACTATGGCGGGCATTAACCTTCTTCAGAAAGTTGTGGGAACCACGCATACTGCCGGTCATACTCTAGACCTTATTTTTACGAATTCACCTGGCCTCTCTACACTTGCCCCCCTCCCTGTGACATGGTCGGACCGTTTTATTATTCCTTTCAACCTTAAATTTCCACCTACTATGACAGAGAGGATGGGAAGAAAGTGGTTCAAAGTAACGCTGGAAGAGTTCGAGCCTGCACTCGCCGATCTCAAATGGCAACCTTCCACAAACATAAATGAGGACGTAGCAAACCTAAATCAATACCTCACCACGGCTCCCCTTACCGTTCTCTCCTCAGCCAGAACCAAACCCTCTGCACCCTGGTTCTCCCAGTTGTTGCGGGAAGAAAAAAGCAAATGTAAAAGGTTAGAATGCCTTTGGCGCCGCACCTATGATCCAGTTGCTAAAACAACTTATAGAGTGGCACTAAAAAAATGTCACAAAATCAAACAAAGTATCATGAGGGAATATTTTGCCAGTAAAATTAAATCTGCAGATAATTCAGCCAAGGTGCTCTTTCAAATTGTGAAAGATGTCACCAACCCCACGGCCCTCACACACAAGACAGAGCCCTGTCAAGAACTCTGTGATAGACTATCAAATTTTTTTAATGAGAAAATCATTCTCATATATGCTTCTTTTAATGTAGCGAATAGATCTGACACAGAGGCCATACCCCCTATGCATCCCATTTCCAAGGACATAAGGCTAAGTGCGTTCAAACCTATCACCCTAGACATAGCATTGAATAAACTCCAGCTATGTAAATCGGGTTCACCCCTAGATCCCATGCCCGCTCAAGTTTTCTCTGCAGTTGCTCCTGCGACTGTACAACTGATGGAGCAAGGATTTGCATGTTTCGCGACTTGCTGTACTCATGAACCTCGAATAATCATTAACATCATAACAAACACGTTTTGTCGTATTAATATTGCACTTTTACATTGCACGCGGGTGTCCCAGTGATGCTTGCCTATGTGTTAACTAAACCTAACTACGCTTGCATCTAAAATGGACGCTGCTATGCGGGATTCTAGTCTGCTCATGCGTCGGTCATACCCATGTGATGTGACGCACTCGCAGTTCTGGAGGGAACTTTTCGCTCATGAGCAGTACAGCTAAATATGGCCGCTTTGTTCTAACATGCTCTTCGCTTGCACTGCTGCTTCAGCACAGCTATTTCGTTCTGCTTAACTCCTAATGCTATAGATATTATAAAGTAAGGGGTGTAGTATAGCCAATCATGGTATACAGTGTATTCATTTTTTCTGTGTTTCTAAATTGTTTCCGCTTACTTTTCATGTATCGATCTTTGTGGGCCTGGGAGCGGTGCGCCACTCCATCTTTGAAGCCCATGTGGTACTCATCACGTGATGAAAGAAACGAGAGTCATACAGCAGTGGAACCCAGCCAGCTGGCAGCCAAAGCCAAGATGCTCCTGGGAATCGACCTGTTACCCAGCAAGACGAAGCTGACTTGTACCTAATTTTGATACAATTGTATTAACTTATATGTGTGCTATTGTTTTATGAATTTCTATGCCATGGGAACTGGAATGTAAGGGGTGGGTTCGAAAAACTGAATATTTAGTATGAGAAAGTTCGAATTATAGGTGGTGTCATGACCTAACCGGCTCTCTTGTCCAATCCGAAGTTGGGGATCATTTCACTCGCAACATTGGTGGGTGGTACTCTGACCTGAAAATAGTATAACTAGCCTAGGTTTAGCTAGGGTAATTGTCCGACTTGTCTGAATGGTATACAGCCATCATCCCACATTTTTTATCCCACATACCATCATCCCGCATACCATTATCACGTAAGTACTTTTATCCCACAGTTTTTTATAACGCATGTTTTTATTTCTTATATTCTTTTATCACGCATGTTTTTACAATGAAATTCGTTGTAAAAGCATGAATGGTAAAAGCATATGTATTTAATATTTAAGTGTAAGGTAAGTATATGGTTTTAATTTGGGGGTGTAGGGTATATGTTTTGGGGGTTCAGGGATATGTAAAGTATTTTTTAAGGGTATGTTAGGGTTTTGGGGAACAGGGTTATTTTTAGGGTACAGGGGGTATTTTTAGGATTCAGGGGTAGGTATGGGTTTTGGGGTAAATGGGTATTTTTAGGGTTCAGGGCAAGGTTTGGGTTTTGGGGTGCAGGGGTATTTTTAGGTTCAGGGCTTGGTTTGGGTTTTGGGGTACAAGGGTATTTTTAGGGTTCAGGGCAAGGTTTGGGTTTCGGGGTACAGGGGTATTTTTAGGGTTCAGGGCTTGGTTTGGGTTTTGGGGTACAGGGGTATTTTTAGGGTTCAGGGCTAGGTTTGGGTTTTAGGGTACAGGGGTATTTTTAGGGTTCAGGGCTAGGTTTGGGTTTTGGGGAACAGGGGTATTTTTAGGGTTCAGGGCTATGTTTGGGTTTTAGGGTACATGGGTATTTTTAGGGTTCAGGGGTATTATTAGGGTTTAGGGTTAGATTTGGGTTTTGGGGTACAGGGGTATTTTTAGGGTTCAGGGCTAGGTTTGTGTTTTGGGGTACAGGGGTATTTTTACGGTTCAGGGCTAGGTATGGGTTTTGGGGTACAGGGGTATTTTTAGGGTTCAGGGCTAGCTTTGGGTTTTGGGGTACAGGGGTATTTTTAGGGTTCAGGGCTTGGTTTGGGTTTTGTAGTACAGGGGTATTTTTAGGGTTCAGGGCTAGGTTTGGGTTTTGTGGTTCAGGGGTATTTTTAGGGTTCAGGGCTAGGTTTGGGTTTTGGGGTACAGGGGTATTTTTAGGGTACAGGGCTAGGTTTGGGTTTTGGGGTACAGGGGTATTTTTAGGGTTCAGGGTTAGGTTTGGGTTTTGGGGTACAGGGGTATTTTTAGGGTTCAGGGCTTGATTTGGGTTTTGGGGTACAGGGGTATTTTTAGGGTTCAGAGCTACGTTTGGGTTTTGGGGTACAGGGGTATTTTAAGGGTTCAGGGATAGGTTTGGGTTTTGGGGTACAGGGGTATTTTTAGGGTTCTGGGCTAGGTTTGGGTTTTGGGGTACAGGTTTTTTTTAGGGTTTAGGGCTAGGTTTTGGTTTTGGGGTATTTTAGGGTTTACAGGGTAATTAAAAAAACATATATATAAATATAATATTCATTTTAATTTTAAATATATATATATATATTTAATCAAATATAAATTTAAATATTTCAATTTTTTAACAAAATATTTTTTAATTAAGTACATTTTATTTAAAAACATAATTAAGAATTAACCATTTTTTAATAATATTTGAGGGGGGGGTTTTCGCACTCCGACTCACCCACCAGCAGGTGTGCCCCAGGAGCATCATGGTAGATGCAGTCTCTTGATAGCGTGCACAGCTAACCCCAAAAAACCTACACTCTGCTGACGAGGAACAAGAATTCCGAAACACCGGTGTCCAGAGTTGGTGCTGCAACCTTGCTACGACACACTTTCAACGTAATAGCGCACACGCTATTAAGAGACTGCATCGACCATGATGCTCCTGGGGCACACCTGCTGGTGGGTGAGTCGGAGTGCGAAACCCCCCCCCCCTCAAAACATTTTTTAATAATATATATTTTAAAAAAAATCAGGAATGTTTTATTTTAGAGTGCAGTGTAGATTAGGGTGCTCTTACTTTTTTTAAATACTTTTAAAGCGAGTATACATTTAACATGCATGCCTTTTCGTTTTAAAGGCATGCGTGATAAATGCATATTCGTTCTAAAAGTAGTAGTTATTTTGGTATGCGGACTAATTGTAATTGCGGGATGAAAAATGCGGGATTTTGGTATGCGGGATGTGATCATATATTCAGCTGACCTGTCACTGACCCTACGAACTCTATAGGTGACTAATACAGAGAGCTGCGGAGCACTCTGTCCGTAATTTCCACAAACTCAGTCTGGGGTGAAGAAACCTTAAGTGCTGGCGGAGCACTTTGCTGGGAGATTTGAGAACCCAATCAGGGTTATTGGCAGATTCCTTGCAGAGAGGGCGTAGCGCAGGCGTTGCATCCGAAGCTGCAGGTGTTGGTCGTACCCTTTGATGAGCCCAGTCCTGATCCAAATCCTGGGGGTATCCTGTCCTGACCGTCCATGAGCTGTACCTGCTCGCCTACTGGCATTCCAAGTCTTTGAGGGTCCTTTCCCGCCTTCCCAAACTGACCCGTGGCCAGGGTTAGTCTTCATTCTGTACTAGGTAAATATAATATATGTGGGTGTTTGTCTATCTAAATCTTTTCTCTTCTATTCTTCTGAATAAAGCAAACTTGCCTGTGTGATTTTTCTCTGACATCTGACTCTCACGTAAAGTATTTTTCTAGCATGTTCCTTATCTTCTCCCTACCTTTACTCAACACTGAAATGTATGCATAACTATTATGTTCCACTGTTACCCTCCCTATAGAAAATAAGAGCATCTTGAAAAGTATAGTTTCTTCTAAATCATTTAGGATATTCAAATTAGTATTTAGTAGAATGTTCCCTTGTTCCTACCCAACCTTTAGTAACGAGGTAAAAGTCTGTTAGACACAATTAGCGTGTTCTCTTTCCTTTATATTTTTCGAGTTCTAGATGATCCTCACTTTGATTCATAGATACACTATTTTTCTAATCTTGATTGTAGACGTTTTGATCTGTGTAAATTTCATTCTCATGGCATATGATGAATTTGATGACTAGATAAATCTTTGAAAACTTCTTGTGTTTGTGGTTATTACAAAAGTATAGACAAAACATAAATGTACAATGTATTGGTGTATTCCTGCTTAAATCTTACAGCTAGCTCCTGATCCATTGTGATCTTAGGTACCTGTTCTCGAGGATTGGTAAGTCAGGTACACAGAAACAATTAGAAAGGAAACTCAAATTACTGATGGTGGTGTGTAGGTTACCTGATTCATACAATACAGTGATATGAAACGTAATGGGCCCATGAGTGTATATTTGGTAAAATAAGAGTCGGGTGACCTGCGCGCGCTATCACAACCTCTTTTATCGATTTGGAACTCCTCTCTTTCATCAGGCCAGTTCCCGGAGACATGGAAACGGGCCATTCTTATCCCCCTCTTAAAAAAATCTGAGGCAGACCCTGCTGTTCTCAGCAACTATCGCCCGATATCATTGCTACCAAAACCAGCTAAAATTCTGGAAAAAATAGTCCAAGAACAACTCTCTGACTATTTTGAAAGCAATGATCTCTTACAAGACTCGCAATCCGGCTTTAGGAACGGGTATAGTACGGCGACAGCACTTCTGGAGGTGTCGGAGACTGTGCGGGAGACTGTGGACAGTAGAGAGGTAGCCATGCTTGTGCTCCTCGACTTGTCCGCAGCTTTCGACGCGGTCTCCCATGCCATCCTCCTGAACAGACTCCTAGAGATGGGGATCTGTGATACTCCTTTAGCCTGGTTCACCTCCTTTTTAACGGACCGCACACAACAAGTATGGTGTTGACAATTCTGGTCTAAAGACAAGAAACCGCTTGGTTGTGGGGTGCCCCAAGGATCTGCCCTCAGTCCCCTTTTTTTAAACGTTTATGTTGCACCCCTTGCAAAGGTGATTGAGTCATGTGGGGTTAGAGTGATCTCCTACGCTGATGATACTCAGCTTATTTTTTCCTTCAGAGATCACTCGCCCATTAGTTTTAAAAATGTCAGAACCTTTCTCTCCAAAATTGTAGCCTGGATGACCCTAAACACGTTAAAAGTTAATACGGACAAAACAGAGGTGTTGTTTTTTAATCAAACGATTTCCATGTCGCCCGCCACCTGGTGGCCGGCGGAACTCAATCCACCGCCTTCCCCGGTAAAGGTGGCACGCAATCTTGGAGTCCAATTCGACAACGAATTATCCTTTAAAACCCAAATCCAGAAAGTCACCTCGGCATGCTTTGGAAAAACTCCACATGTTAAAAAAAATCTCCCCCTTTCTCCCAACGGAATCACTGAAGACAGTGACGCACGCCTTAATCACCTCGCACCTGGACTATGCGAACAGTCTGTATGTGGGACTTCCTGCCTACCATCTTCACAGGCTGCAGATCGTGCAGAATGCCGCAGCCAGGCTGATCTGTAAAGTCCCCTATCGACATTCCATCTCACCCCACTTGAGGAAATTGCATTGGCTCCCTATCACTGCTCGCGTCCAATTCAAAGCCCTGGTACTAGTTTTCAGGGCTCTGAACGGAAAAGGCCCCAGATACCTTAGACACAGACTAAAACTAGTCCAATCTTCTCTTAACCTTAGATCAAACCACCTTCGCCTTCTACTCCCCCCCAGATTCCGCCTTGCGAGAAAGGGTGGTAGAGCTTTTGCAGTGGTATTATCAAAGCTGTGGAACTCCCTACCCATCAGCCTCCGTCTCATTGACATCGAATCTCAATTCAGGGGCAAACTAAAGACCTTCTTATTTTCTGGCTGCTAATTTTTCTCCCTCTATTCGCGATCCTCAGCGCCAGGACACCCCCGTTGGGGGTAGCCGTGCGCTCAACAAATGTCAATAATAACAATAATAATAATCATTTACAGGAGCACGCCCCTCACTAAAAAGCTCATATAAAAGTGAAAGAAGAAAGAGTCTTGCTGGGAATTAAGGTAGACACAGGAGTTTCTTTCTTGTAATTTGATAGTCGTGCTAAGAATTTATCTAATCTTGGCCATTTTATGAGAACAATAAAGATTTACTTGATAAGTTGGAGTACATTTCAGGAAATCTGTGAGTGGTCAGCAGTCCATCAAGTGAGTCTAAATCGAGTAGCAGAATGGTTGGAAGCCGTGTTGGATTCCTTGTCCCAGTGAACTGTCTTGATTGGATAATGTTGTGTACCTTTTTATCCATGCATGGTATTCTTCTTTGAAAATGGTACCTCTATTGTTCTCCTCCATTTTGTTTCAACTCTGCAAGTCTCCTACTTATCAAGCTGCAGTTCTGCTGTAAACAATGGATCTTGGTGCGACTGGACCACAGAGGTTTGGAAAGAACACTAAGTTAAAAAAATATATATGCAAATAAAGAAAATATAAAACACCTCTTCACAAATAATTCATTTGCCTGCTTCAGAGACACCTAAGAAATATTTTGTTTGAGCCCAGATTATCAGACTTCAGAGCAGAGGAGGCAGCTGGTGACCTCAACATCTTGAACAGTTCATCAGCCAGCAGTGATAGCTCACTCGGAACGGGGGTCTTGGGGTGAGGGGAATGGCGCGTGCCAGGGGGATTAAACAAAAATTGAAAACACACATTTCTCTACTGCACGCCTATCCTGCCGCTGCATGCTTTTCCTCCTCTGCTGGAAGCATTGGAAGCACTGAGGATTCCGGGCTCTCCCAACCAATCTTGATGCTGCAGGAGCTGCATCGTGATTGGCCTCAGCATCCTGTTTTGATGCTCAGGCAATGCTTTGGAAGTTTGGGCATGTTCTCCAGTGGGCTGTGCAGCACGGCCCAATAGAGAGCAGGCCAAGTGTGTATGGCAGCTTGGTCGGCCCTAGAGGGCCGGCCCAACTGTCATGTGCACTTAGAGAAGAGCAAACCACTCCTACCCTGCTCTGGTGTCAGGGATCCAGCCCTGCCCCGACTCCTGAAAAAAAAAGAAAATGATAATGTCATGTTATTATCAATATACTATTCCTTTATTAACTTGCTGCAATAGCATTGGGGCGATGCTCCTCCCCTTTAGCAGAGGAGCTGCCACTGTCAGCCAGTTGCACAATGAAGTGCCATGAGGACTGTTTAGTCCTCATACTGAGGCCTTTTTACACTGTTAGGTAATGCTGCAGCAATTAAATACAGATAATAGCAGGTACAGTATTTCGTTGATGCAGCTTCACCTCCCCATATGGTCTGGGACTACCGACCACCCCTTCCCTGTCATGAACACAACACCACAACCATCCCTAAAGTAATTAGTCATGTGAGGATTTCCTTTGGAAGGCAGGGGGTCTCACGACCCCTCGGCCATATTTATTAAAATATGACAACAAATTAAAAGAGTTAAAATAAACATTATTTACACAATCATTAACATGCAAAATTCTGACATTAGATTTACAGCAAATGTAGACAGGTATGAAGGGCTAACCTTAACAAATGTCTAATACAGCGTGTTCCTAACCGAATCTAACATCCTACGTATGAATTTTGCATCCTAGCATTTTTGGGCCTTCTGCAAGGTCGTTAACCGGTGTCAGATCCTTATTGTCCAGCTACGCCCCCACGTATGAGTGCGCATGCGCAACAGGGCCCGGTTACCGGGAGAGTACGTCCCTCTCCTGGTTACCCTGTACGCTCCGTGAACTCCATTAAACCAAAAAAAGAGGGCCATTTCACTCGCGCCATTTGATGACATCATAGTGTATGTGCGGGGTGGCTAACAGCCCAAGGAAAGCGTGACTCCCTCCCCGCACCCTTCCAACCAAGTGGATATCCTGTCCCTGAAGTTCTAGGAGAGACCATTGGCCCCTCCCCCTGGGCAATACAATTTGAGAATGGTGCCACCCCCTAAGTACCTTAAATTGCTGCTCACCGATCATGACCTTACCGCCACAGGCCAGCATAGTTGACGGACTATCTGCCCCCCTCCAAAATTCCTACACTGAAAGGTCATACCTACCTTGCAAAACCCTCTAACCATGCCAATATGTTCTTTGTTAGTAAGTCATTGCCTGCATCAGTCAAGTGGACCCCATCCTGTAAGTAGAAATGATCCCCCAGATGCACCCATGTGGAATACTCTGCAATTGAGGTGTTCGGAACAGTTTCTCTATCTTGTTGTTGATCCTCTATACCGAGTTATTCAATGCCCTAACTGAATCTCCCCCCCCTCCACTGCAGTCTAGGTATCAACTGAGACCACACTATGGTGCAACCCGGGAGCAACTTCGCAAGCCAAACCGCTGCAGAAATAATCTCTTCTAAGAGGACCCTTCTGCCCAGCGTTACTAAATCGTTTCCCCCCAGGTGCAAGATAACAACTGAGGGCGGTGGGGCGTGCTTGTTGAGTAATTCTGTGAAGAAAGCCCTAAGCTGATTAAGGCAGATCCCCCCTTTATCAGAAAAGGAAACCTTGAAACCCCCCTGCTCCGCCCTCCGTCTACATTCACCTGCAAGGAAAACTGGTTTAGCACGCTTAACATAGGAATAACCAACCACCCATACTACATGATTCCTTGCTCCGTCCTTCTGGATCCGCCGTGTTGATGATGGATGCCGTTGATGACCCGGTACCAGTTTCCGTCCTGCGTCACAGTGAAGTAATCAGGGTTCCCAAGGCCTACATGCTCCGAAGATAACCCACTTACACTCAAGAACTGTTGGCACGGAAACTGTAAAAGGCAAAGAACAAGTTTATTAAGACCCCATGGGGTGGTGGTACACTCAAACAGCACCCTTCGGTAATGCAAGAGGTATCACACCGAACACCGGTGTGATCCCGATTTATGTACAGTTTTGGGGCAATAAAAGATAGGCGGCACAAGTTAGAACACATTTTAGAGACATATATGGTCATGTTTTGGAACACCGCCAGCTCGTTGGAGGGGGCACAACTCCGCTGGTCAGTTTGGCGCACATTCCTAAAGGCTTACTGGTCAGTTGGGACTGCGCATGTGCAAGCTTGACCAGTACTAAAAATAACCAGTTGCTGGGCAGACTGAAGTGGTCAGTGAAACGGACAATGGACTAAAGGGCACGCCGGCCACGAGGCCGCTTATGATCTAAGATGGCCGCCGCAGTATTCAAAATGGCGTTTTCGTATACAGCCAAGTTAAGGAGGACAACGTGTAGTTTCAGCTAATCGCTAACGCGGCCATGCCAATTACGACAGACGACCCTTTTAGCGTTTAGCTGAATCTACCTCATAGTGAACATAATCAGGATGTTCGTCCTCGATGTCAATTAACATTATTTGAGTTACCTCTTTATGAAGCATCACTTTGTCATGGGCAAGAGCTCGTCGTGATGGTATGCAAACTGATAGGCACATAGAACATAAGGCTGGGCCACATTAAATACATAGGCATATAAAAAACATTGCTCCCACGATTGTACATAGATTCGTCAACAGTTTCCAGCCCCAGGTAGCAAGCATGGACCAGAACCATCCTGAAAGTGTCCAAGTTCCATTGTCCGGATGTATCTCAGCTGCGATCTTGTGGAGCTTAGATATGGCATCATAAACAGATGGAGAATTGTCTGGAATGTATACACAACAGCTGCTTCCGATAATTCTACATGCCCCCCCACGATCAGCCAAAACTACGTCCAACACCATCCTGTTTTGGAGCGTAACAATTCTAGAAATCTGTAGTTCCTCAGTGATGTTTCCTAAGGCAATGGCAGTGTCATTCGCTACAGCCTCAACAACACGTGTCAGTCGCCTTATTTTCCGGCTGTTCAGTGCAGCCCCCACGAAGGAGAATAGTCCCAAATTAAAGTCCACATACTGTTGCAAGGCAGTATCAGTCTGGTCGATGTCATCAAGAACAACAGTCCGCTTAACCCTATTCAGGACGAAATCATGATATAAAGTATAATCATTGTGATACATTGGTGGGGCAATGAATACAGGAGGCAGTACAAACGATACATAGCACGTGCCCAACCATCCCAATGGAAGCTGATGGTAACCCTTTGTTCCACAAATGAAGTACGTATTTCGTGATGCTACAAATGAGATGCCATTCGGGCTATCAAAAGTAAGAGTAGTATTACATTCGCTTTTCCCTACTGCAATCGAACCCTTATTTCTAATGCACAAATCGGCTTTAGTAGCAATAACATTAATAACATGTGCGTTGGATACATTAACGTTTCTCTGGTTGCTGTACACACGTGGGGCAGACACATTATCAGGCCTGTACTCCTCCCATTCAAATCGAGTACCCTCAGCCCGCGGAAACCCATCCTTGTCATGGGTGCATACTTTATTCAAACGGAAAAGCACCCCCCCTTTGGTTGGCCATCTCAAAGTAAAGAGGAGGGTGTACCAGGCGTTGCATGATCCATTGTGCGAAAACGGGAGTGGAATAAGTGGGGTGCCCCCTCTTTTCTGGTGCCCTGGCAACATACCACACACCCAGCAATTTGAGGTATTGGTCATATTATGTGTGTGATGCAGAATCTGAATGAAACTGTTATTCAGATAAGTTTGCCGATGCCGTTCTTCGTGATAGGGTAATGTAAAGTGAAAATGTTCAGATGGAGCCGGGGTAGTCGGCAGCAAATGTTCGCGTACAGGCACCACAAGTTCAACTACCCAGGCTATCACAGCTATTACCACAATAGTCAGGACAAAGAGAAAGGCACCCAATACTTTTTTGTCTCGTGATGCCGTTGATGCCATAGTTCAGAAATGTTCGTGCAAAGTCTTAAATAGCACAAATTGTTCACAGAGTCTCAGATACACGTGCGTGTATACCTAAAAAATATGCGGTGCTGAACTCCGAGGTAGCCGTTGTTTTCTTCTCCGGGCCAAGACGGGTGTCGCTACACTGGCAGAACTGATCCCCCCCCCTTGGAATTCCCGGTTTCCGTTTCACAAACCTGGAGCGGTAACCAACCAGTCATTAAAAAAAAAAAAAAAAAAAAATCTTCTTATCGAGGACGCAGGTTGTAGCGCTCTCGTCCGGCAACAGCGTGGTCCGGGAAGGCTCCCTCGACTTCGGCCGACGTCACAGCTGGGCTCTTTTCTTTCTCCAAGATCTCTTTGTAGTCGGTCAGCACAGCAGGAGTCACCAGATCCGGAGAGACACGGCGGCAGTGTGTCGAATGCACCCACCGCTTCCTGTTGGTCACTCGTACAGCGGTTCGGGTTGCAAGGAGGACCTGTTTGGGGCCCTTCCACCTGGGCTCCAGACTGCTTGCTCTCTCAAACGACCGGATCATCACGTGGTCACCAGGGCGGAGATCATGGCCCTCTCCAGTAGAGTTGTCAGGGAGTGCTTCTCGAACCTGTTGATGAATAGAAAGCAAATCATTTGTTAATCGTGCCAAATAATCGTTCATCATAACACAAGGCACATCATGTATTAATCGCGGCTTTGGCACCCCCCAGATATTCATGGGGCGCCCAAACACCACCTCGTAGGGTGTAAGGCCAGTTCGTGAATGGGGTACCGATCTAAGAGAGAGCAGTGCTAGCGGCAAAGCGTCTGGCCACTTCAACGATGTAGACGCCACAATTTTGGCCAGCTTAAGTTTCAACGTAGCATTGTACCGCTCAACCAGACCTGCCGACTGAGGGTGGAATACAGCGTGGAACTTTTGCTGAATCCCTAACCCCTTCAGTACATACTCCACAATCTTTCCAACAAAATGAGGCCCATTATCGCTCCACAGAAATTTGCAAACTCCAAAGCGAGGAAAGAATTCCTTAAGCAACACCTTAGCTGTTGTCAAAGCCGTATTGTCTTTCGTGGGGAAGGCCTCAACCCATTTGCTAAAGGCACATACCACCACTAGGACATACTTCAGGTTGTTGCAGCGCTCGAGTTGGATGTAATCCATTTGGAGTACCTCAAATGGTGCATAAGGTGGAACGAACCCTCCTTTCGGAGTATGGGTCCCCTTTCCAGGATTGTGTTGTAAACAAACCAGGCAGGTCTGCACTACTCTCTTCGCAGTATTAGCAATCTCAGGATGTTCCCAAACTCGTGTTAACAGCCGAGTGATTGCAAGAGATCCGACATGCACCAGTCCATGTGTCATCTGGACCATCGTCTGCAAATAAGCCGCAGGCAATTTCCATTTTTCCATGTCTTTGCTTCTCCAACAACCCTTGTCATCTAGTACCCCATCTGCTGCCCATGCCGCAAGTTCAGATTCAGTAGCTGATTTTTGAATGTCCAATATTTCTGCTCTAACATCACTCCATCGCTCAGCCTGCGATTGTACCACATACATGGGGGAGCTAGTTCGGGACATAGCCGTTTGTCTTGCTATACTGTCTGCAAAAGCATTTCCTTGGCCCACTTTATCCGTGATCTTTTTGTGAGCACTGCATTTTACTATCGCTACTTTCTTTGGGCCAAGCAGCGCATTTAGGAGATCACGCACTAGCTCTCCGTGCATAATGTGTTCTCCGTGAGATGTCAAAAACCCACGCTCTCTCCAGAGTAGCCCGAAGTCATGTGCTACTCCGAAGGCATATCGGCTGTCTGTGTATATGTTCACACATAGGCCAACACTCAATTCGCAGGCTCTTGTTAATGCTATCAGCTCTGCTGCCTGAGCCGATTTCTGTGGTATCCTAGCTGTTTCTACCACTGTCTTGAGTGTCGTGATCGCATAGGCTGCGGAAGTCGTACCATCTGGCAGCCTTACACACGATCCATCAACCCACAGTTCCCCATCCACATCTGGAAGTGGCACATCCTGTAAGTCGACACGACCCTTTGTCTGTTCCTCGGTCAGGAAAACACAATCGTGATGTTTTTCTTCCTGACCCTCCTCGGCCGGATAGGGCAATAAAGTGGCAGGGTTCAAAGTAGCACATCTCTTCAGTGTAATATGTGGCGCCAAAAGTGTCAGCTCATATCCTGTTAGCCGTGCACTCGTGAGGTATTGGGTCTTTGTTTGGTTTAGCAGAGCATCCACTGCGTGAGGAACTAACACCAGCAGTTTGTGCGATAGCACTATTCCCTCACTCTGTCGTATGGCAACTGCTGTTGCTGCTACCGCTCGAAAACACCCAGGCAACCCTCGTGCTACAGGATCAAGAATGGCAGAGAAGTATGCACATGGTCTCTGCTTATCCCCATGTAGTTGCACTAACACTGACAACGCGCACCCATCATTCTCGTGCACGTACAATGTGAAAAGTTTCGTGTAGTCAGGTGTACCTAACACGGGTGCGGAACAAAGGGCCTGCCTCAACTGTTCAAAAGCCCTCTGACATTCATCTGTCCATTCTAGGGGCGTTGGTGTAGCTTTGGACAATAACGCTAGCAAGGGTTTTATGATGTGTGAAAAACCCATGATCCACTGTCTACAAAAGGACGTCAACCCTATGAAGGCACGTACGTCTCTCTGCGTGCGGGGGACTGGTGTGTCTAAAATCGCTTGAATTCGATCAGATGTTAATGCACGCCCCTCCTTAGACAACAGATGACCGAGGTAGGTCACCTGAGGTCTACAGTATTGAAGCTTTTTCTTCGAAACCTTATGATTGTTCTGTGCCAAAAAGGAAAGCAACGCAAGTGTACTTTGTTCACATTGTGCATAAGAGTCAGCAGCAAGCAGAAGGTCATCCACGTACTGGATGAGAGCAACGCCAGACTGCAATTTAAAAGAATCCAGCTGCCTTTTCAAAGCCTGGCTGTAGATGCTAGGGCTTTCAGTATAACACGACAAAATCTATACGATTTATTATTTAGCGTAAAGCCAAACAGGTATCTGCTATCAGGATGAACAGGGATGGAAAAGAACGCATTCTTTAAATCAATTACGCTAAACGTAGTGGCCGTGGGTGGGACCAATGTAAGCAAGGTCGTAATATCAGACACCACCGGGTATTGAGGAATGACAATTTTGTTGATCTCTCGCAAGTCAATAATAAAGCGATAGACTTTGTCGTCAGTATCTCTCTTAAGAATCGGAAGAATAGGACTGTTGCAAACATTATAAGGGACCTCCTCCACAACCCCTGCAGAAATTAAATCCTGAACAATATGTGTCAACGCAATTTCACCTTCTCTCGAGATCTTATACTGTGGCACTCGTGGTAGAGGAGCCCCCTCCTTAACAGTAATGTGTATTGGTGGAATACGCATCTCTCCCACATCCGTATCTGAGGTCGCCCATAACGTATGCGGTAGAGAGGCCAAAGCTGGAACATCTAAGATGGCGTAAAACCGATCGGGGTCAGGATAATTGTCATTCAGGATAACCCGCACTCCCTCAGGGGCGCAACGTATCGTTGCTCGAAAATATTTAAGCAAATCAATACCCAAGATATTATCTGGTGTATGGGGCGATAACAAGAATTGACCAAAACTGAAATATTTGTCAAGACATAGTGCAAGGGGCTTTGACAATGGGCTAGGGGAGGGTGTGCCATTGAACCCTACACATGTAATCATTTCGCCAGACAGGGGAGCCCTCGGAACCAAGTTTTTCGACAAAGCGCTTCGTGTAGCTCCTGTGTCGACTAGAAATTGATCAGTAGAACCCAGAATACCCGCTGTTACATATGGACCCTGCTGATCTACCGGCACTTCAACTGATTCCTTACCCCATCCTACGCAGTCCTATGCATGCACATAATCCTGATGCTCCACAGTTTCACCCTCCGAAATCTGATATTGATTCCGTCTATCAAACGTGTTTCGTTCATCCTGGCCACGGCCCCTCTCCTCAACCCTTCCACGATCACTTCCGCCACCTCTCGCTCCCGTATAACCTCCTCTCGACCTACCACCTCCTCGACCACGCTGACTACGCTGCTCACGAAGTACCGGACAATCTTCGGCCCAATGCCCAAACTCCTTACAATAAGCACACTGATCCTCCGCAATGTCCGTACGACCATACGACGTATTTCCTCCACCCCGTCTACCTCTATCATTCCCTCTACCCTGTGTTCCCCGAACCTGCGCCAACATCACCTTCGTTTTCAATTCCTTCGCCTTTTTCTCAACACTTTCTTTAGCCTCCAATTCCTGCCGCTCATAATACTGAGCCATAGTTAACAAGGACGCAGGGGTCGCCGTGGCCCAGGAACTTTCACTTGACTTCAATCGTTTTGCAATCTCCGGTAGGAGATTAGCCACATACTTATCTACAAACAGATGCCGACCCGTATCGTCTGTTAAAGATTGACCACTGTAATCATGGAATGCCTCCTCAAAACGTGTAAAGAAATCTGAGACCGTTTCATCGGGTTTCTGCTTGCACGATGTTAGCATGGCCCAATCAATCTTTTTAGAGGGAACAAGCGTCTTTAATTTAATCAAGATAGCCGCTGGAAGATCTAGAATTAACTGACAAGGCTTACATGCCGGTTCCCTATCTAAATCGGCAGCATTTATTTCTTTTCATGTGCCCCCCAATATTGTTTCATCATTATTTTTACGAATTTGCCTCCACATATCAGGTGGTAAAATTAGCCCAAAGAACAAATCTATATCCACAAGAGTCATCACACAAGACGAAATAGCCCCTTCCACCCCTTCATAAAATGCCGCCGGATTTTTCCGAAGATCAGGTAGAGAATTTTTCAATGCCATAACATCTGCTCTATTCCAAGGCGTGTATACCCAGTTATATACAAAATACCCTTTCGCATCTTTTGACAATTTATCATCATCTGTACCTTCCCCTTTAGGTGGAACATACAAGGGCGCTGCTTCACGCATAGGCATAACATGCAATGCAAAACTCTTATCTGAACCCCGGAGAGAACACTCCTTAATCTGCCCATTATTCTCCAATTCGGACTCATTTTGCCTCCTTTTCCGCTCCTCCCGCAACCTGGTTGTCTCGTCTCGCAGCTGGATCAGTTGCTTGAATAGGTCGTCAACATCTGCAAGATCAAATACACCTTTAACCAAATTCTCACGATACACTGACAACGATTTAGGTTCTAACGTGTCTGAAAGTTCGCGATACGCGGCAACAACTTCATCCGCCAAACTAGACAGAAAATACATTAATTCAAGATCCGACCATGCCCTCTTCTCCGCAAGCAACTCATCCTGAGAAACACATTTCTTATTCACTTTACGAGCCCAACTGCGTAAATGTGCGGACCTCTCCGCAGTAAACCTGAGAGCAGATACCCCCTTCTGTTCCGGCTTATCCTGTCCATCGTCCTCCGAATCTGCAGCTGGTGCCGTCGGCGAAACGTACGGAGGCGGTGACCGATCTAACAATGAAAAATCATCAATGTCATTATTAAGGACAGGATAAAGCGGTCGGCGAATAGGAAATTGACCAGTCGTTTGCAATTTACGTTCCCGTTCCTCCCTCTCTTTCTTCTCCTGAGCCTCCTTTTCCTCAAGCTGTAAAGCCTTATCCTGAGCAGCCTTGCGCTGCTCTTTGTCCGCCAAGGCAACTTCACGCTTCATACGCTCACGCACCGCTTTCTCCCACATTCGCACACAATCAAACATGTTTTGTCTAGACCTGCGTTGAAACAAACATTGCTCCACAAACTGTACTTTTCGTAAATCGAACGACCCATGTAGAGGCCATTGCAATTCAGGATCGGCCTTTGTATACTTATGCCATAATTTGCTGTACATAATAGGGGGAAGGCCTAGTTTGATGTACATCTCACGATTTGGTGTTCCCTCTGGGGGAGCCGGCTGTGCTTCCGCTAACCTAATTGTGGTACCCTCTCCAAGACAGCACATCCCTCGGAGTGTGCTGAAAACAGGCATGTTCAAAAAGTATCACGAAAGCGTGACACCGTACAAAATGGCACTTATAGTACTTCACACAACTGTGCCGCTCAGAGGAAAAAAAACATAGTTAGAGAAACATCTCTACATGCCTGCCTATGTGAAGTGCACTACACATATAAGTTCAAAAGATCACAAAGTCACAATGTTAGCTAACTCAAATCAAAACGTAGATCGTAGGACTTCGGCAAGCGTCCGAGGACTACCTTACCGATCACAAATCATAGAACTTCAGTAAGCGTCCAAAGACTACCTTACCAAACACAAATCTTACCCAAATTCTCAAATGTCCAGATTCCAACTGCCAAGGTCTTGTAAGCCAAATCAGCCAAACGGCACTTTCTCAGCAACGCAGACACTCGAAAACTCAGTCGGAGACCGGCGCCACCTGGAAGGTCAGATCGGAAGGAAAGGAAGAAACACCGTGGCAGCCAAGACTCGGGTCACTCGTGGCAGCGCGCGTCCATGGCGAGTTTCCAAGCCTTCGTCAAGACCTCTCCTTCGGGCATCCGAGTCGCCGATGAGTCCCTTCGTGGTCGCCAATTTGAAGTAATCAGGGTTCCCAAGGCCTACATGCTCCGAAGATAACCCACTTACACTCAAGAACTGTTGGCACGGAAACTGTAAAAGGCAAAGAACAAGTTTATTAAGACCCCATGGGGTGGTGGTACACTCAAACAGCACCCTTCGGTAATGCAAGAGGTATCACACCGAACACCGGTGTGATCCCGATTTATATACAGTTTTGGGGCAATAAAAGATAGGCGGCACAAGTTAGAACACATTTTAGAGACATATATGGTCATGTTTTGGAACACCGCCAGCTCATTGGAGGGGGCACAACTCCGCTGGTCAGTTTGGCGCACATTCCTAAAGGCTTACTGGTCAGTTGGGACTGCGCATGTGCAAGCTTGACCAGTACTAAAAATAACCTGTTGCTGGGCAGACTGAAGTGGTCAGTGAAACGGACAATGGACTAAAGGGCACGCCGGCCACGAGGCCGCTTATGATCTAAGATGGCCGCCGCAGTATTAAAAATGGCGTTTTCGTATACAGCCAAGTTAAGGAGGACAACGTGTAGTTTCAGCTAATCGCTAACGCGGCCATGCCAATTACGACAACAGGCTCGAGAAACTGAAAGATTAACATCATGCGCGCTAGCAGAATTCCGCTCGCACGCTGAGTTTTGCGAAAACGCATGTTACGTGACGAGCTGGGCTCGTCATCAGCGTGCGAGGAGGCTACGCCATGACGAGCCCAGCTCGTCATCAGCGTCGAAGGTGTTAACAGACAACAAGGCAGGTGTCAGGGTGATTGAACTGCACCTTACAACATGTGCAGCCGCACATAACACTTATAGGCATCGGAAGACCATCTCCCGATCCTCTTTACACTGTTGGCATGCAACCCTCTTGCTGTAGCTTCAGTGGCCGCCCTGATACGGAATGAATGTGTCTCAAAGTCTTTGGGATTCAGACCCGCCTTGCTGATCGCCATTGCCAACACTCGTTTGAACTGAAACCTGGTCAATGGGGTACCATCTGCATGTATGAACAATGCTCCCATTGCCACGCACACGCTGCCTGATAAATGGCTCTACATGTGCCACTGGGCAACACGGATTGGTCGGCGCCCGGTATAATATCAAGCTATCCCCCGGGCCTCCTGGTCAGTTTTCAATTTCCGTATGTTTACCAACATTGACTCACCCCTTATCTTAGTGTCAGCCAGCTGGAGACCACCTAACGTGTCAATTTGTTGTTAGCCACCAGTTCACTTACCCACAATGCCCCATAAAAAGCCAGGGAAAATGCGGCTTTAAATAGGAGTACCTCCCCTGGGGAGCTACTTGTGTCAGACAAGGCATCCAATACCCCTGCCAACTGTTCCAAACCTATTGGTTGTCTGGAATCGGCGCTGCTTGCTTGTAGGCGTCGCCATCCCCTCAATGCTTTCCGCACTATAAAACTGTTTGTGGGATCCTTGATACCTTTTAGCTGTGCAAAGAAAGAGACAGCCGCTTGGTGTCTGCTAGATGTGGCCGCTGAGCGCCCCTCTCTGTGCAATGTGTCCATGTACGAAGTAAAACTCCCCTCCAGCTCCCACCTAGCCTCCCAGTCCTGTCCCAAAAAACTACAATAAGACATAAATGCCCCTTCGTATGCCGTCCTGGTCCTGGGTGCTAGGCTGGCTGCCACGAGGTTCTGTAGTTGGGGGCACCAATTTGCCATAGTGTTGTTGGGAAATGTGCTGGTGTAGCCTCTGCAGATGGCAGGTGTTCTCTAAATACCTGCATCTTAAAGCGAGAAAGTGCGTCAGCTGCATTGTTCAAGACCCCTGGGACATGTTTGGCCCTAAACTGTATATTTAACTTCAAGCATCTTAGCACAATCTCTTTCATGAGGCGAAGTATAAACTTACACCGCGCCGCCTGTTGAGTGATACATTTGACTACAGTCATGTTGTCTGACCAGAAGATCACAGATTGGTTAGACAATTGTTCAGGCCAGACCGATAGTGCAACCCATATTGGAAAGAGCTCCAAGAAACCGATGTTTGCTGTCAAACCACCTTCATCCCACCACTCGGGCCACTGTTGTGCCACCCACTTGTTGCCAAGTATCGCACCAAAACCCACTCTGCCAGCCGCGTCAGTCCAAAGACCTAACTCAGCCGACGTAGTGGGAGGGCTGCACCACACTACTCTGCCGTTGAAATCCTCCAGGAATGCCATCCATATCCGCAAGTCCTGGCGAACCTCAACTGACAGTCTAATGCGATGGTGTTTGTCCCGCAGGCCCTTCATGGCCTGCGCGATTGAGCGGGAAAAGGGGCGTGCCATCGGCATAACTGCTTCCGGGTCAACGGTGGGGGCCTGCACCAATCGGTGGTGGGGCGCCCCCCAACCGAGTCTTAAGGACGCGATGAAAAAGGGGGGGGATGCGCCCACCACAAAGGGTATGGGGAGGGGGGAAGCCGGGCCCCGCCATATGTGCGTTGGGGCCGAGCGGCCCCCCCTTTTCTGTCTGAGTTGTGGACCTCAGAATTACAGATAGCTTGGTAATACCACATGGTTTACCCCATTCCAAGGTGCTGAATTTGAAATGTGGAATTTTCCCTATTTCGGAAATATGCATGGACTGTAAGAATGTCAGATGTGTTGGTCTTTCCCGGTATTCACACAAAACAAATTTAGTTTATATACAGCTTACTTCCCCGGAGGAGGCGTTGAAATAATTTAAGTACTACTATTTTTTCTTGTATAGCAATACTCATCCCAAAGCAGGGTGTCAGAGCACTTTACATCAACACATGCATATTACATGTACAATAAATTATATAAGTTTGTAAATGAATGTACAGGATGTGTTATATAAAACTGAGGGATTAAAAAGCTTCCAGAGCTCACTGTGCTATTATCCTCTCAATGCGCTCAAACATACACATGATAGACCTGCTAAACATATATGTGAGGGCTTTAGATCTGATGTCACTTCTTGAGATGCCACTTCCTGTAAAGTCGTGGCTTGTGATACCACTTTTTATGATGTCAATTCGGGGGATGCCATGTGTGTTGTCATGCACTATGATGTAGTAAGCCATGATGTCATGCACCGTGATGTCATGCTCCATGATGTTACACGCTGTGATGTCACACGCAGTGATGTCGCACGCTGTGATGTCACTTGCAATCTGCCTAACAAAGTTGGTCCCTACCACTTCTTTTTTTAGGACTGGATTATATACCAATAAAACAAGCTCTATTTGTTCTACATGCATCGTGCAGCAAAACACTCTTCAGCCAGACGTAAAAAGAAACCTGAAAACGAAACAGCACACGTTCTAATATTATGCTGTAGCACAGACGTAAGTTAG
Source organism: Lissotriton vulgaris (assembly GCF_964263255.1). Lineage (NCBI taxonomy): Eukaryota > Metazoa > Chordata > Amphibia > Caudata > Salamandridae > Lissotriton > Lissotriton vulgaris. The sequence continues at coordinate 501,461,880 of NC_141687.1, read as the reverse complement.
TGGGTTTCCTTTCAGTATAAAATAAACCTGAATTTGAAACCTATCTGTACTCACTGTACACACCCAGGCATTCCATTCACCTCAAAGTTTCACTTTTACTCATATACATTGCAGTTTATTTATTTTATGTTTTCTGATACGTGTACACATCTTTAACATACTTTAAATTCGAATTTTCTCTAAATCCATACCTACCACTTTCAGTTAACACTTTATTCGCGTTTAAAAGCAAGCCAGTAGGAACATGAATGGGAACCGTTTTTGCGTCCAAATCCTAATCTAGACGAGTGCGAGCACTTTTGCGAATCTGTTTTCTCTTTCCATTTTATTCTGCATTGCATCGACAGGCGTTGATCAAGCAGATCACATAATTCAGTGCTTCACCAGACAGACGTATTGCTTATTTCTTTGTTTTGTACCACACTGGCTTGTGACGGAAGGCACTGCATAGCACCGTTTTTTGCCTTATCCTGCTCAGGGGATAAGGATAATTGTTAAAAAGGACCCTGTTTGCTCGATGGAAAACACTTTCTGCTTCTTTTTCTCACAGACTTTTGCCAAGTTGTTCCTGAGAATTCTAATTTTTCTTAAGACCAGTCAGTGCATGACATAGGAAACATTTGACATTTAGGCAGTAGCCACAAGATGGCAGTACTGTTTCATTGAAGGCTGGATGGAAACGGGGGATTTTTAACATAACGGAAGCATTCAGAAATAATGCAGAATATTTCACAATGTTCTTTTAGGTTGTCGCACATGCCTACCGATATGAGTTGTCAGGGCTTTAAGGGGGATGATAAAAGTGGGGTGGTCTCTCAAAGGGGCATGGCCGATGTGAGTTTGGGTGTCCCTTGAAAACACATAACCTAGAAATCTGTGTTTAGCATATATAGTGTGCAGCCCCATTGGTATTTTTCTGCTTCTGTCATTGCATCCAGATATATAATACAACAGGCAACATTAAACCTACAACAAGCCAGGGCCATTGGCTTTGTCAATGGTTGTTAGTTGTATTTAATAAATAACCAACGACTATGGCTTTATTGTATATAATATTGGAAATGCTTCAGTTCTGAAATGATGAGACGGTAAAAGAATTAAAACAGGTCTCTGTGACATCAAAGTCTTTGAGCAGACGTACTGCTGCAGAGTTAAGATTTACTTTTCCAACCTGAGGGTGAGGGCAGAAATGGAGATCCCGATAGGGACCCGTCTCTGCACCTGCTTTTAACTCCTTTGACGCTCATGACGAGCTGAGCTCATCATTAGGCACAGTGGAGCTGTGCTCATGACGAGCTGAGCTCGTCATAACGGCCATAGAACGCCCACGCAGGGCTAATTTCCCTCCTGTGCGAGGCATTCCATTGAGTGGGCGGAGTTGTGACCAGCTCAGCTCGTCATGAGCACAGCTCCGCTCTGCAGCATGACGAGCAGAGCTCGTCACGAGCACCGCAGCCCCGCGTGCGGCCCCCTCCCTCTGCAACACAGGAGAATTAGCCTCACGGAGAAGGTGTTAAGGCCTGCGGGTGCCCAGCACTGAAAAGACGCGGCCCACTTAAAACCATGAGAGTTCTCTGGGACACAGAACCTTCGGTTACAATGTACCTGCCTTTCTTTGAAGCAAAGTGGCTCCCTGCAGGCTAGTCAGAGACTTATCCAGGATCATTGCTGTTCTGGAAGCAGTGGCAGCTGGCACAGCTTGCGTTTGGGTGGCGGGGGGAGGGTTGTATGTAGCAATGCTGTCCTCTGTCTACTCCAAGAACATAAAGCAGTGCCAGCGTAGTGATTGGTCTGAGCATCGTGGTTTGATGCTCCGCCTGGAATGGGGCCCTGGGAACGTTCTCCATGCAGGATGTAATGCATCCTGCGTGGAGGATAAGGAATGTGCTCATGACTGCTTACCTGTCCCGGAGGGCTGGCCAAACAGTCATGTGCACTTAGGAGTGGTCAAACCACTCCTTCTCTGCCCTACTCCGAAAGCAGAGCAGCCCGCTCCCAAAAGAGCACAAAAACATAAAATTATAGTAACTCAAAGTTATTATAATTTTATATTTCCTTTATTTGCACTGCTTAACACCTTGGGTGCTCATGAGGATCTCAGCTCGTCATGAGGCACAGTGGCGCTGTGCTCATGACGATGAACGCCGCGGAACGCCCACGCGGGGATAATTCCCCTGCTGTGCGTTCCATGGAAACGGGTGTGGTCATAATGAGCTCAGCTCATCATGAGCACAGCGCCACCGTGCTGCGTGACAAGCCAAGCCCGTCACGAGCACCGCGGCACAGCGCGCTTCACCTCTCCCGCCAGCACCGCAGGGGAATTAGCCCAGCGGTGAAGGGGTTAAAAGCAGTCGGCTGACACTCCTGTGCCATAGCGGAGGAGCCTCCACTGTCTGGAAGTCCCTGGTCTCCAACCGTAGGATGCGGAGGTAGAGATTTTTGAGTTATGGGTCCCACGGTCTCGAACGACCACCCACTGGGCTTGATAACATAAGTAAATTTATTGTCTTCAAATTATCTCTAGAATCTGTTTTTGTTGAACTGCTCTCTGTTTGTTTTTTCTGTGCTGTATCAAGTTGCTTAGATAACCAATTAGTAAATGATAAGAATAATATTATTAAAATGAATAATACGAATAAGACCGAAAATAAGACTAGTCATGAGAAGGAATAATTCTGGCAAGTAAAAAATATGCAAGTGATTCACTGGACCAACTCTCCATACTGAACGTTAAATGTATTGTCAAAGAAAAACTGTGTCAGTAATTGCTCTTAAAATATCCACTAATTAAAGAAAAAGATATAGCTGTGGATCACACAATCTGCCAATAATGAGGCCCCCCTACAGCCTAGAAAAATGAGCTCTGCTAAGTGAATGCAAGACACAAATATAAAGCATTTTACAATCGGAAAAAGCTCAGTTATACTGTCTGAACTGTAGATTTTGACAAAGTAAAACTGGGTCCTCATGTTGTTTCCCAATACAGGTGGAATAACCAAGTTTACCCGAGTCGGCAATGCGGCGAGAGCAAAGTAAGTGGTTTTATTTATTTTTTTGATTTAATTTTACCTATCCTGTCATCGGTCAACTTCCCACCCCCACCGTCCCGCCACACCGTTCTTACTTGTGCCGGCCAGGCCTTTAAGGGTGCACCTAAATCAAGAATCAAAAGGGAATTGGTTCCTTTCTGTGGTTCCTAAATTAAAGCACCAAAGCTTTAATGAATAAGACACCTAAAACATTTCTGATCTCAATAGTGTATATCTTGACATGTTCCACAATTATCTCCAAAAAACATAATTTTCATTAATATAAAATTTATTAAAAGCTTAATCAAAAAGCAGCATATAATCAACAGTTTAGCATGTAAAAATAATCACAATACATTGACATTGCATACACATATATTCACAATAGATAAAAATAGCCAAGTTGTCGACGCGTTTCGGTGTTAAGATTGATGATACACCTTCCTCAGGACTACAATCAAATTTCTTCAATCTAAAAATATATGGAACAGTCAATTAGTGTACATTCATTGAGGGATCTTATTTACAGAAAGTTTTTTAACAATTCTATCGGTGTCTAGATTATAAATTAAAACAATTTCTTACTCAATTCGCAGTATTCAATTTGCATTGGCAGTCTCAATCCTGGGGATAGATACATTTTATCCACTCTTATGTTTCGGCTTTGTTCCTTTAAAAGACCTGTGTGCACATGATATTATGTTGTGTACAGTTAGTAAGTTAATTTAGTCCACAAAGCTGCTTCTTTATCACCACTAAGCTTTAGGTAATCTAATGCTTACTTTGTATTTTCTAGTTGGAGCCTTGGGATTTTATTTTCTTGTCTTGATATCAACCAAATGGAAATCTTTTCCCTTGTCCACTGTTAATAGTCAAGATGGTTCCTTAAAATAACCTGTGTATACATAATAATATTAGGCATACAATCAGTGTATTTTCTCTAAAGCACAAACATTTCAAGTGCAGTACAGGACTAATTGAAAGTAAGCTTACTTTGTAGCTGGTAGTAGGAGCATTCGATATCATTCGTTGTATGGAAGACTCAGGGTAAACCTCGGATTAGCGTCTTTTCCAATTATAGATCCTGCTTTAATATGAGGTTAGATGACGTTCTTCTTTTTAAAATTGAAGGTTCCCTTTGTCTAAATAAACAAATGGAGTGCACGTTTAGCACTTTATCGTATTCTCAATATTTGAGGGTAATGCTGTTAAGTATAGGTGGCGCTACACTGTATTTCCTAGACACAAAGAGTATATAGTCTAGAGCAGGGAATATTCATAGACCCTTACAAAACACGGAGGCTGAAATCATGTTACTAGTAAAGCTCTACTTCAAGCCCTCCTCAGATCCAACTAATTATTTAAAGGTTTAAAGTCCATGCAGACATTAACCATTTAAGCTGCGTGTCCCAATATACATTCACGCTACGAGATACAGTGCGCCCGGTTGCCCCCGTGCTCTTACCTCTGTGATTTGAGCTCCTCACCGCCTGCCTGGTAACCCGGTCTCCAGCGTCAGTTAGTGCGCTTGGGGAACCGGCTCCTTTTGTACTATCCGGCGGTGTGTTAGAATTGGTTAACTTGTTGCACCTGTGTAGATTATCTGTAGGCGCTGTATATCCGCCATTTTGGTAGTTTTTTACTGATCTCCTTTCCTCTCGATGCCTATAAGTGAGGATGGACTAATCGTAAAAAACGAATCATACACAAGAGTCGAGTCGTTTGTCATTATTACGCGACGGCGGTTTTTGTTAATTTTTAATTTATGCAAGATAGTCCCAATTTGCTCTGTTAGTGGAGCGTTAGATTATGTGCTCTTAAAGGTAAATACTGGGACATATTCCTCGTTTTTGGCCTCAGTATTGTGTCGCCATTTTAGTAGTTTCATTGGCGTCATTGTGTGGATTTATGTTCTATAGGACTTAGTAGTGCCTACAAACGAAAAGGGACTAATGGCTACCGCGATTATTTATGTCTAAAGCACAATGCTTTTTAGTTATTTAGTGGTTTTTTATTAGTTTTCTAATAAACTGCGCATTATGAACTTATATTTTCAAGTTTTTACAGAAATTTTATGCTCGTATTTATGTCGATCTATAGCGGGGCATATTATCCCTATGTCAACACCCAATACGGCCGCCATTTTGGTAGTTTGTTGATGTATCCTTGAGATTGTATATTGTGAGGGCTTAAAGTCTCTGTGTAGTGGTGTCTAACTTGCTTATTTACTGATGGTACAACTTAGTTTAATCACAAAATAACTCAATTTTAGGTAATACCCAGCTCCTTGCTTCTTTCCTGATGGTACAGCCTAATGTGATCACAAGTTGAACATTTTCTTGTTGATTGGTTATATAATACCAGTTGTATAGTTAACCATAATCACATATTATAATCCCTGAGGTTTCCGTATGTACGGAAATCGGAGCATATGGAGAGGATACAAGTAAAGGGATCTACAATTTATGATGCCCGATTCGATGTGTGGGAAAATAATTAATGAGTCGACAAGGGGCTCATAAATGAGAAATGGCTCCCGATTGTCATCATATGGTCACCCCTTACAATCTTCTTTGTCCTCACATAGAAAGTCATTTTTATTACGAGGATAATTGTCCTTAACCAAGTAGGTCTACTCGATATTGTACTTATCAAAACTGAAAATTCATATTCTTATTCAACAATATACCATTTCTGGGCAGATCATGAACTATGGGCCAATATCTCGTTTTCAAGAAAGGTTAACATTTTTACATATGGACGAAACAAAATCGTTTCGAAAATAGTGGTTATAGTATATATCTTACAGCTTAGCATGGTATAAGGGCAGGGCACTGAGTTTCGAAACTGTGTAGTTCAGACCTATAGAGAGCCCAAAAAAAAGAAACAATTAAGCATTGATCAGGGTAAACCCATCAGAGGCAACCAACCGTGTGGATCATGCACTCATTGCAAGTCCATCATTCAATCCGACAAAATCGAATTGAGAGGTACATCACATTGGGTAAATGAACATGTCAACTGTAGAACCCAGAATGTTATCTACCTAATAATCTGCCCCTGCCAAAAGGGATATATTGGCGAAACTGGGCGAGAAATTAGACTACGTCTATCTGAACATCGATCTGCCCTGAAAAACCATAAGAAAAACGCCCCACTAGTAGATCATTGGATCACTGAAAAACACAGAGAAGATGAGATAAAATGGTGCATAGTCGAAAAAATAAAAACCACTATGAGAGGAGGAAATTTGGACGTTAAACGTAAACAAAGAGAACAGTTCTTTATGTCTAAATTTCGTACCTACACTCAGGGCCTCAACAGCAGGGAAGAATGGGAAAGATTAGTACGATAATGAACTCAGTGCCCTGCCCTTGTACCATGCTAAGCTGTAAGATATATACTATAACCACTATTTTCGAAACGATTTTGTTTCGTCCATATGTAAAAATGTTAACCTTTCTTGAAAACGAGATATTGGCCCATAGTTCATGATCTGCCCAGAAATGGTATATTGTTGAATAAGAATATGAATTTTCAGTTTTGATAAGTACAATATTGAGTAGACCTACTTGGTTAAGGACAATTATCCTCGTAATAAAAATGACTTTCTATGTGAGGACAAAGAAGATTGTAAGGGGTGACCATATGATGACAATCGGGAGCCCTTTCTCATTTATGAGCCCCTTGTCGACTCATTAATTATTTTCCCACACATCGAATCGGGCATCATAAATTGTAGATCCCTTTACTTGTATCCTCTCCATATGCTCCGATTTCCGTACATACGGAAACCTCAGGGATTATAATATGTGATTATGGTTAACTATACAACTGGTATTATATAACCAATCAACAAGAAAATGTTCAACTTGTGATCACATTAGGCTGTACCATCAGGAAAGAAGCAAGGAGCTGGGTATTACCTAAAATTGAGTTATTTTGTGATTAAACTAAGTTGTACCATCAGTAAATAAGCAAGTTAGACACCACTACACAGAGACTTTAAGCCCTCACAATATACAATCTCAAGGATACATCAACAAACTACCAAAATGGCGGCCGTATTGGGTGTTGACATAGGGATAATATGCCCCGCTATAGATCGACATAAATACGAGCATAAAATTTCTGTAAAAACTTGAAAATATAAGTTCATAATGCGCAGTTTATTAGAAAACTAATAAAAAACCACTAAATAACTAAAAAGCATTGTGCTTTAGACATAAATAATCGCGGTAGTGAGGTTCCGTGACAATTGTAAGTGGTGTTTTTAACTCGCACGAATATGGTCGAGTCTAGTATCTATGAACCGCAAATGACGAGTTTTGTAAGTGTGCGCAGTTTCGCTGTGCTAACTTAAACCGTTCGTTTGTTATGTGGGTTTGTCATCTGTACCCACGGGTTCCATCTTAGATACGGCATCCATTTTGTCTCTTGCCCTCAAGTAGCCAGCGAACGGACGCTGTCCGCTTCGCGACCCTGGGACTCCCAAGATATTTGCGGAAGACACATGTTCTTTGAAAGTGTCTTTATGACGAGGGGGATGCTACTGTAAGGCAGATGGCGCCGCTCGAGGCTCATCTTGCCGCACGGGCTTATTGTCTCAGCCGTGCATCTCATTAGGCACGTCCCTTTGATGCCTGTATCTCGTGCTTCTCGACACTCCCCTTTTACACCCTTTCCGATCTCCCTACTGTCTCCGTCTTCCTCTGCACCTGTCTTCGTTCCTATTTCGATCTACTTTACTGCTGATTGGAATTTGCTAATGGTGGGAAGATGGGTTTTTACAGTTGGGAACCGCCAAATGTTTCCGCACTTACGTTCCGGATCTTGTGTGTTTCAAAGTGATCTAAGCAACCCCTCTGAGAGCGACTTGTGGGAACCAGGTTGTAAACTATTGTGTATCATGTTATCCTATGGGTAAAAACTGTATAAAAGGAGCGATCCACAAATACAATTTGAAGCAGTCTCCCCGAACTACACTCGATGTACTTCCTGTGACTTCTGTGTTCCCTGCAGTAAATAAACCTTGACTCTTTGACGCCGAAGGAAGTGTCCCGTGTCTCTGTGACTTGTACGCCGGAGCAGGTTACCCACGAAGGTTTCAGGTGTTGTGCCCTGGCACCGCTGGGTCCAAAGAACCCAGTCCTTCAGTTGGCGCCCAACGTGGGGCTGCATCAGTGGTACCGGTCCAAGCCCGACGATCGTGAGGAACTTCGTGTGAAATCTCCGAGGGAAGGTGCACCCCGCTTCATCGATCCTGTTGTCGAAATAAGTGGCCCGAAGACTTTTCCCGCGAAGATTCCCGCCTCCTAACGGCTGCGACGGACTGCTGCCCTGACTGTAGACCTGTTTTGGCGCCTGGCGTAGACCTTGGTATAGCGAGACGATTGACGGGCCTTCCTGAGGACGCCATTGATCTTTGAGTTAAGTATTTGTGGGTCGCTCCCAGAGTTCTTGGTTGTAGGCACTTTAGCGAGTGTCTTTGTTGTAAACACTTTAGCGAGTGTTTTTGTTGTAGACACTTTAGCGGGTGTCTTTGTTGTACACGCTGTGTGAGTGTTTTTGTCGGTGACACTTTGCTAGCGTACTTTGTTGTTGTTGTATTTGTTTGACGACTGCAGCCGCCAAAGACCGAGGGTTTAGTTCTTTGCTGGGACTTGGTAAATCCCGAAATCCCGTAACCCTTGAAGTTTGTGAAACTCGGCTAGTGTGCAAGATGCCTGGTCGCAGTACTTTGTTCAGTTGCTTTAGACCTTGTGGTGCGGATTCCCTGCTGGAGGACTCGTGTCCGATACCTCCGGTTGGAACTCCTACATATGACTTATATAGCAAACATGGGCTAGGCCCGATTGCTTTTAACGATTATTGGATCAAATATACAAAGAAAGACGGCGATCTTCGTTGGCCACCTCACGGTAGCTTCGAAGCGTCGATCTTAGATAATTTGGAAATAAAGTTGTTCGAACGTAAATCAAGGCCGGCCATGTTTGATGCCTTTCGGTTCTGGCGCAAAGAAGCCCGACAGAAAGAGATCAGACAAAATAAACGTAGTCAGCGAGATACTGTTGCTACTATAGTGAAGAAAGCTGAGCAGTTTCAGCGTGATAAGGAGGATAAGGATAAGGAAGTGTTTGAGAGATTACAGCGTATGTCCATAGACAAATGCTATCCTGTTTTGCCTACGGAGTCGGATAAGAAGGAAGAGGCAGTTGAGGATTCTTTAATGTCCTATCTTATGAAGTCGCCACCTCCGTACGTACAGGGTACCGCAGCTCCTGTGGTCCCTGCCGTACCTGTTCTTCCACCTGTTATTCCTCCACCAGTTCCTCAACCTGCACCTGCTCTTCCGACTGTTCCTGCTCCTTTGCCTATTTCTATTCCTACTGCTCCTCCGCTTCCACATACTCCTGTTCCCGCTACTGCTCACGCTACTGCTCCTGTGTTGTTAACCCCTGTTGCTGCTAACGTCTCTACTCCTTCTCTTGTTAGTCCTGTGTCTTACTCTTCTCCCTCTACTCGTAATCGTGATTCTCCCCTTGCGACAAACTTCTTTCAGTCGCTCGGACCTGTTTTTGGGTCTGCAGGTTCTGATGGTCCACAGAGACGTAGCCAGCTTCCTGGTAATAGAGAACGTGTTGCGCTATACAATATGGCGATGGGTTGGATGATAAACCCTGTTAGAAATCCACCTCGTGTTGTCCTCGAAACGTTTGATCAATTCAACATACCTACTCAGAGATATGTGTTTGATGAAATGTGCAAGTTCTTACATGATCAGATAGCGGCCAATGCGCCTGACGAGGTGCTGACCGCCCTGTCTGAACTCCGGCTTCAGTTCGCAACTGGACTGATAGTCGACACTAATGTCCGACGTGCTATTGAGCGGTTGCTATCTCTTCGTCCCGCTCCTATTCCTCATGCATTGTTCGTTGAGGACATTGAACAACGAGATGGGTCTGGCCAATATCCTATGCGTGAAGTTCCGCCAGTTTGGGTACCCGCTGATAATACTAATGCTAATGCTCCAATACCAGCACATTTCCAGAGAGTGTGGATACACCTCCCTTGGAAACGATCGGAAGTGCTTCAGGTGAAACAAACTTTGCCTGATCCTCGCAAAAATCCTGCGGGGTATTACAAAGAATTATCGCAGCTCGTAGACGCTACGATAATGAATCTGGCCGATATCGACATGTTGTTTGGCAATGTCGTACCGCAACCGGTATGGGCCAAGATTCGTCACCAAGATCACGCGAATGGATTAGGTGGTGATTGGGCTGCCATTACAGCGGCAGACGCTGGACAAGTGGCTGCTACTAAACCCGATCAGTTGATTGAACTTCTTCCCCAGCGAATCATTACATTAATGAAAACGCTTATGCCAGCTATGAGGGTAAATTGGGACAAGTTGTCAGCCTGTAAGCAGAAGAAAGATGAGAGTGTTTCAGACTTCTTTACGAGGTTCGAGGAAACATTCGTCGATCATAGTGGGCAGGATATGGGTACTGAGGGTGGACAGAGGTTGTTTGTGGATAAATTCGTATCGAACTTATTGCCCGACTTGAGCCATAAATTGAAAAATTCAGAAAGTTCATGGGCCGTTTCTACCTCAGCTCAGATATTGGCTACGGCACAATATTACGAAAATAGAGAAAAAGAGGAAAATGACCGTGCCGATAAAAAGACGAAAGAGCTGAAAACTAAAGTGTTGTTACAACAAGCATATCCGCCGCGTTCTAATCAGAATGCGCCTCAGCAGAATAGATCGCAGTCGCAATCGAATCGATCGCAGCCGCGTAATGATTCATCTTTTCAGAGATCTTCATTAGGGTACAATCAATGTGCTTATTGTAGACAGGAGGGTCACATTAAATTCAATTGTCCTGTTTTAAATGACCGTAGTGGTGGTAATTCGTCTAGAGGAGGTCGTGGTGGTGCACAGCACGCATCACGTGGTAGAGGTCGTGGTGCTCAGATTGATCGCTCTGACCATTCATCAAATTCTAATAACTGTTTCGATCAACGTGGATCATCGCAAGGACGATCTGCGCAGTACAATGTAGACGATTATTACGTCGATCAGGGACCTGACGATAGTAATTACTAGGACAGCCAAAGACAAGGAGAGGGAGTGGTATCAGTTCCGGTTGATCAGAGAGGGCCTTACGTCGCAGTTGCTACATCGGGCGTCGTTGAGCCTTTTCTGTTGGACACTGGTGCAGCGAAAAGTTCTATCATGCATTCGAAACTCCCTGGCGCACCTTTGTCTGGCTTAACAAATGTTTCCGTTGGATTCTCTGGCGCCCCCGTTAGCAATCCAGTTTCGCGCCCTTTGCCCCTTAAAATTGGGCCACGTGAGCTCGAAGCTCCATTGATTTTGTCTACTGGTTGTGGCGAAAATCTTTTGGGTCTGGATTTGCTTAAACGCTTGTATGCGACTTTGTATTGTTCTCCTGCGGGTGTAAAGCTTATGTTAGGAGAGAGGGTAGTCTCTCCCATGTACTTGTCCCTCGATAAGCTTCCACCGGAATTGAGTTCTCTTCCTGCATCTTTGTGGGCGACGGGTCCAAATGACGTGGGCCTACTTGATATCTCCCCTTATGTTGTTCAGTTGAAATCGAATGTGCGATTGCCACGTATTCCCCAATATCGTATCTCCCTTGATGGTGAACGAGCTTTGTTAGCGATCATCTATGATTTGATCGAGAAAGATGTCATTGAAGAAACTCGGGGAAACGTGTGCAATAGTCCTGTACTGCCCATTCTTAAACGTACTGATCCTACCAAACCGCCTGTTTATCGTTTTGTTATCGATTTACGGGAGGTGAATAAAATTGTGGTTCCTCAATTCCCTGTTGTGCCTGACATTACGGCGCTACTGACTCTGATTCCAGCTACAGCTTCATGGTTTTCGGTGATTGATTTGAAAAATGCGTTTTTCAGCATCCCGATTGCCGAAGAGAGCAGGGACCTTTTCGGTTTCTCTCTTGGTGGACGTAGCTTCCGGTTCAAACGCGCTCCTCAGGGCTACTGTGAAAGTCCATCGATTTACAGTCAAGCTTTGAAGGGTCAACTAGATGCGTTTAGGTTGCCGGTTGGTGCGGCTTTAATCCAATACGTCGACGACTTATTGGTGGCTGCTGATACTCAGGACATTTGCAAAATTGCTACAGTGTCGTTGCTGCAACATCTCTGTGAGTTAAATCACAAGGTGTCACCTTCTAAACTCCAATATTGTTGTCAAGAAGTAACCTACCTAGGTCACTTATTGTCAAAGGAGGGAAGGAGATTGACCCCAGAGAGAATTGCAGCGATTGCGCGCATGGCTGTGCCACAAACCCAAAGAGATGTGCGTGCCTTTCTAGGTATCACATCGTACTGCAGGCAGTGGATTCCTAATTTTTCATTGCTAGCGAAACCATTGGTGGCTCTTACGTGCAAGGATGTTTCGACTCCTTTACCATGGACGGAAGAATGTCAGAAAAGTTTTTCTGAATTACGTGATTCATTGTGTTCGGCTCCTGTGTTAGGTACCCCTGATTACAGTAAACCGTTCACGTTATATGTTCACGAGAGGGAAGGTTGTGCTTTAAGCGTCTTAACGCAACCTTTTGGTGGTAAGCAACGTCCATGTGCATATTTTTCCTCGACCTTAGACCCAGTAGCTAGAGCATTGCCGAGTTGTTTGAGAGCAACTGCGGCAGCTGCGGTCTCCATCCGACAATCAGCAGGATTGGTCATGGATAATATGCTTACGGTGATGGTTCCGCATGCAGTCGATACTCTTTTGAACCGTACGAAAACTCAGCACTTGACGAGTGCGAGGTTATCTGGGTACGAATTGACGCTCTTGGCAAGCCACATTCAGATAAAACGTTGTAATGTCCTAAATCCGGCAACTTTGTTACCAATTAGTGCAGAGTCAGATGCAGTAACAGAACATGACTGTTACTTGCGGACAGAGGAGGAAACAAAAGGTCGTGTGGACCTTAAAAACACCCCATTGGAAGACCCGGATGGCATCCTGTATGTGGATGGGTCATGTTTTAAATTGCCGAATGGTGATGTGACTACTGCTTATGCTGTGGTGACATTGAATACTGTTGTTGAGACTGCGAGATTGAATCAGAATTCTGCCCAAGCTGCAGAGCTGATCGCTCTTACTAGAGCATGTGTATTAGCAAAAGGTAAACGTGTGAATGTGTACACCGATAGTCAGTATGCTTTCGGTGTAGCGCATAGTTTTGGACGATTGTGGCGAGAACGTGGTTTCTTGACGTCACATGGCACGAAAATACAGCATGGCCAGCTTGTGAACGATCTTTTGGATGCATTGACTTTGCCTGCTCAAGTTGCAATTGTTAAATGTAGTGCGCATCGTAAAGTGACGGATGATGTTGGTCGTGGTAATGCGTTTGCAGATGAGATTGCTAAGGAGACTGCCCGGAACCTTAGCACTCGAATGTATGTGACGAATTCGGTTAGGTGGCCTACAGAATCAAGTATGTGTGAGAATACTATAGAGAGTGTGAAAGCAATTCAGAATGAGGCCACCGACACTGAAAAGATGAAGTGGAAAGAAAGTACGGGAAGGTTGGATGTGAATGGTTGCTGGATTGATTTGTCAGATCAGAAAAGATGGATGTTGCCTGATGCGTATGTACTGGCCGTTGTGCAAATGGCACATGGGTTAGCACATATTAGCGCGAAAGGTATTTGCAAGTTGTTGGCTGATGTGTGGAAGAATGATGGAATTACTAAGTGTGCTGAACGTTTGGTGAAGAATTGTATGGTGTGTATAATGTACAATCCTGGCAAAGGAACCCCAACTCCCCCTGGCAGTTTTGCTCCTCCTTTGTATCCCTTTGAGGTGATCCAATTGGACTTCATCCATATGGAGAGATGCAATAACCTGAAATACGTTTTGGTTGTGGTTTGCGCATTCTCCCGATGGATCGAGGCCTATCCCCTCAAAGACAATACTGCTTTGTCTACTGCGAAAATCCTACTGAAGGAATACTTTCCTCGGTATGGAATGCCTAGAGTCGTGTGGTCAGATAACGGAAGTGAGTTTGTTGGAAGTGTGATGAAGAGTGTGTGTAAGGGCCTTGGAATAAATCAGAAATTCCATAGCGCCAATCATCCCCAGTCAGCTGGATTGGTTGAAGGGTACAATGGCACCCTTAAACTAAAATTAGCGAAGATTCAAGCTACGACTGGACTTTCATGGCCTGATGCTTTGCCACTAGCATTACTGTCAACTAGGGCGACTGTACACTCCCGAATAGGGCTCAGTCCCTATGAAATAGTGTTCGGCCGTCCTGCGAATGTGTGGGGGGTTCCTAGGCCAGGAATATTCTCTGATCTTGAGTTTCCGATGTTGATTGATTACTTACATGACTTGACTGCTAAACTGAGGTTAATTCATCAACAGGTTTACGACGCCTTGCCGACGCAGACGGAGGGTCCAGGCCACCAGCTCCAGCCCGGAGATTGGGTGGTTACCCGAAATTTTTCACGAAAAAACAATCTGGACCCTCGCTTCACCGGACCTTACCAGGTGCTCCTGGCCACGAGGACTGCCGTTCGTCTTGAGGGGCGGAAAAATTGGGTACATGCTACCCATTGTAAGCGAGTCCCTATTCCTTTGTCGGCAGACCCGTGGGTAAGGAAAGGCATTGCGTCAACAGAAACAGAAACATTGCCGGCGTTTGTACCTTTTAGCGACGCACAGCTTGTTGGAGAACCCTCAGCGCAGCAGAAAGCCACTGTTGGAACATTGTCAGCAAAAGACTCGAGACCAAATCAACAAACTGATCAGCAGGACGTTGTCTCTTCAACGGATCCTTTATTTGACGAGCAGACACGTCCCGGGAAACATCGATATTCTTTGCGTTCTCACACTAAGGACAAATAAAAATTTGCTTGCTTTGCTGAAATTGATAACTGCAATATCTTCGTTTCCCATGATCAACTTTGAACATTCGTATCATTGAAAATTGTTTGTACATATATTGAGATTTTTGTATCTTTTTCCTTCCACAGCTGAATTATTGTGCTAAATAAATACATATTGTGTATTGAGGGCCGTAGGGCCGCGCGCGTACTTCCTTCTGGACAGTAGGTCTTGACGCTAGGTTAAAGACCGTCGGTTCCTAGGAACTCCTGGGGATTGACTATTGCTGCACAGAACGAAGTGCGTCAAGAAACGTTGCGGACGGTCGTAGGGAAATGGCATTTTCGAAGCTGAATGATTTGGAAGGAGCTCAGGCATATAGAGTCAAGCTGCAGAAACTAAGTCGTACGAAATGTTTTGTATCCCAGTTGTTTGTTTTGTTTTTAACTGCTTCTGCATTTTTGGCGGGTGGGGTGTATTACACTATGTCTTACTTCTTACTTCCTACCCCTACTCCTATTCCTTACCCTAACATTACTTCTACTGCTTCTCCTCATTCCTTTCATATGTTACCAGAACACGAACAGGCTAGACGTGTAGAATTCCGCAACAATTCCTTTATCCAGCTCCTCCATCAGCATCAGTTAGTGGTTAACACTACTAATTGTTGGGTGTGTGGGTTGATGCCACATACTACGGGTAAGGGAATTCCATATCTGGTGTTACCGTATAGTTCCCAGGGGTCAGCTCGAGCATACCAAGCAATGCTTCGAAGCGCACTAGGTTTCCACCCCTCTCCAGAACGTTCCCCCAAACCGGGTCCTACCTCGTGGCAGTGGGTGGTATCGATGATAATACAGGATTTGGAAGATGAGATCTATGATGCTTTTCTCATCCCTAAGGCAGAGGTACAAGCCTATAGGGCACCGGATAAAGGGGAATATAGTACGTTCACTAATGAAAAGCAGCTTAAAAGCTCCCCTCCGATATGGGTCGTACCCCACACTGGTAATTTTTGTATCGTGGGTCGTGGTTCGCAAGCCTCACTTGGAGTAAGTGCTTGCACTGAAAGTTACGTTCTGTCAATGTCCCCGATCCCTGTGCTTCTGGCTGCCAAGGGTACATACTTCATCTGTCATGATCGTGCATATACATGGTTGCCCGCAGACTTCATGGGCTCATGTTTTGTTGCAAATCTGTTGCCTCCGACGTTTACTGTAGATGCCGATTATCATAAGACTAGAGTTGTACGAGGCGTAATTAGCGAAGAGGATACTGCCGGTCAAGAGGCAGGAGACTTTTTCAAGGGTTTCCTCCCGTTTTGGGGACCTATGGTTAATAGTAGGAACCTGAGACATTTGACTCGAGTGGTAGAATCGACAGCTAACATTACTGCCAGTGCCCTTGGTAATATCACCACAGAACTTCAGGCGGAGAGACTTATGACATTACAAAACCGCATGGTTTTAGATGTTGTCTTAGCAGATCGCGGTGGGGTATGTAAAGTGATCCATTCGAGCTGTTGCATTTTCATTCCAGATAATGCTCCTACTGTCTATCAAGCCATCTCGAAGTTGCACAAGATCTCCGAATCCATACACGTGGATGTAGGGGATTGGACGCTACTTGGTTGGTTTTGGGGCCTGGTGTCGACTTGGGGTTGGAAGATTCTGACGATCATCGGGGTTGTGGTAGTGTTCCTGTTCACGTGTTGCCTTTGTGTGCAGTGTGGTCCTGCCTTATGTGGCCTCTGTGCTACAACGTGTATGAGACAACCATCTGTTACCAAGGGGACTCGGTTGGACAGAGCTATGCTACAGCGACATCTTGATGGTCTGATGAATATCGAGTATGATTCCGACTAGTGCTTGCCTACATGAGGGCAAAAGGAGCGTCTGAGGTTCCGTGACAATTGTAAGTGGTGTTTTTAACTCGCACGAATATGGTCGAGTCTAGTATCTATGAACCGCAAATGACGAGTTTTGTAAGTGTGCGCAGTTTCGCTGTGCTAACTTAAACCGTTCGTTTGTTATGTGGGTTTGTCATCTGTACCCACGGGTTCCATCTTAGATACGGCATCCATTTTGTCTCTTGCCCTCAAGTAGCCAGCGAACGGACGCTGTCCGCTTCGCGACCCTGGGACTCCCAAGATATTTGCGGAAGACACATGTTCTTTGAAAGTGTCTTTATGACGAGGGGGATGCTACTGTAAGGCAGATGGCGCCGCTCGAGGCTCATCTTGCCGCACGGGCTTATTGTCTCAGCCGTGCATCTCATTAGGCACGTCCCTTTGATGCCTGTATCTCGTGCTTCTCGACACTCCCCTTTTACACCCTTTCCGATCTCCCTACTGTCTCCGTCTTCCTCTGCACCTGTCTTCGTTCCTATTTCGATCTACTTTACTGCTGATTGGAATTTGCTAATGGTGGGAAGATGGGTTTTTACAGTTGGGAACCGCCAAATGTTTCCGCACTTACGTTCCGGATCTTGTGTGTTTCAAAGTGATCTAAGCAACCCCTCTGAGAGCGACTTGTGGGAACCAGGTTGTAAACTATTGTGTATCATGTTATCCTATGGGTAAAAACTGTATAAAAGGAGCGATCCACAAATACAATTTGAAGCAGTCTCCCCGAACTACACTCGATGTACTTCCTGTGACTTCTGTGTTCCCTGCAGTAAATAAACCTTGACTCTTTGACGCCGAAGGAAGTGTCCCGTGTCTCTGTGACTTGTACGCCGGAGCAGGTTACCCACGAAGGTTTCAGGTGTTGTGCCCTGGCACCGCTGGGTCCAAAGAACCCAGTCCTTCAGTAGCCATTAGTCCCTTTTCGTTTGTAGGCACTACTAAGTCCTATAGAACATAAATCCACACAATGACGCCAATGAAACTACTAAAATGGCGACACAATACTGAGGCCAAAAACGAGGAATATGTCCCAGTATTTACCTTTAAGAGCACATAATCTAACGCTCCACTAACAGAGCAAATTGGGACTATCTTGCATAAATTAAAAATTAACAAAAACCGCCGTCGCGTAATAATGACAAACGACTCGACTCTTGTGTATGATTCGTTTTTTACGATTAGTCCATCCTCACTTATAGGCATCAAGAGGAAAGGAGATCAGTAAAAAACTACCAAAATGGCGGATATACAGCGCCTACAGATAATCTACACAGGTGCAACAAGTTAACCAATTCTAACACACCGCCGGATAGTACAAAAGGAGCCGGTTCCCCAAGCGCACTAACTGACGCTGGAGACCGGGTTACCAGGCAGGCGGTGAGGAGCTCAAATCACAGAGGTAAGAGCACGGGGGCAACCGGGCGCACTGTATCTCGTAGCGTGAATGTATATTGGGACACGCAGCTTAAATGGTTAATGTCTGCATGGACTTTAAACCTTTAAATATTTAGTTGGATCTGAGGAGGGCTTGAAGTAGAGCTTTACTAGTAACATGATTTCAGCCTCCGTGTTTTGTAAGGGTCTATGAATATTCCTTGCTCTAGACTATATACTCTTTGTGTCTAGGAAATACAGTGTAGCGCCACCTATACTTAACAGCATTACCCTCAAATATTGAGAATACGATAAAGTGCTAAACGTGCACTCCATTTGTTTATTTAGACAAAGGGAACCTTCAATTTTAAAAAGAAGAACGTCATCTAACCTCATATTAAAGCAGGATCTATAATTGGAAAAGACGCTAATCCGAGGTTTACCCTGAGTCTTCCATACAACGAATGATATCGAATGCTCCTACTACCAGCTACAAAGTAAGCTTACTTTCAATTAGTCCTGTACTGCACTTGAAATGTTTGTGCTTTAGAGAAAATACACTGATTGTATACCTAATATCATTATGTATACACAGGTTATTTTAAGGAACCATCTTGACTATTAACAGTGGACAAGGGAAAAGATTTCCATTTGGTTGATATCAAGACAAGAAAATAAAATCCCAAGGCTCCAACTAGAAAATACAAAGTAAGCATTAGATTACCTAAAGCTTAGTGGTGATAAAGAAGCAGCTTTGTGGACTAAATTAACTTACTAACTGTACACAACATAATATCATGTGTACACAGGTCTTTTAAAGGAACAAAGCCGAAGCATAAGAGTGGATAAAATTTATCTATCCCCAGGATTGAGACTGCCAATGCAAATTGAATACTGCGAATTGAGTAAGAAATTGTTTTAATTTATAATCTAGACACCGATAGAATTGTTAAAAAACTTTCTGTAAATAAGATCCCTCAATGAATGTACACTAATTGACTGTTCCATATATTTTTAGATTGAAGAAATTTGATTGTAGTCCTGAGGAAGGTGTATCATCAATCTTAACACCGAAACGCATCGAAAACTTGGCTATTTCTATCTATTGTGAATATATGTGTATGCAATGTCAATGTATTGTGATTATTTTTACATGCTAAACTGTTGATTATATGCTGCTTTTCGATTAAGCTTTTAATAAATTTGATTTTAATGAAAATTATGTTTTTTGGAGATAATTGTGGAACATGTCAAGATATACACTATTGAGATCAGAAATGTTTTAGGTGTCTTATTCATTAAAGCTTTGGTGCTTTAATTTAGGAACCACAGAAAGGAACCAATTCCCTTTTGAATGTTGCTATATTTCCCAGTCCTTTCTGGGTTTGTTAGGGAAAACTCTCTCTTTTGTTGAATGCACCTAAATCAAGCTCATTCCTAATTGGGGTCAAAGTAGGAGGAATAAAGGGTAAATATTGAGTTCAGTGAAACTTTATTAAGATCAGTATAGATCAAAAAAGTACAACACAAAACAAAGCCCTTACAAACACAAATAACAACATAGAACTTTTAAAAAACTCATTTGTCGGTCCATTTCAATGACAAGCACAATACAAAGAAGAAGATTTCTTTTTAAAAATACCACAAAAAAATCATCATAAAAAGGCTTTTCTTTTTTAAAAACAAAGACATGAATCCGCAGGAGCTCATCCAAATGGCACAATACAGTATAGAGAGGCCATTCAATAAGTGACAGCCTGTAGACTACCAGGAGAACACTTGGTACACCTAATCCACATTGCCATTAGGATCTTGGCCATACTGAATACAACAATACGAGTTGTATCTGACTGCCGTATTCTTGATGCCTCCTAGTACTTTCTCACTTCCAGGTTTCTGCAAAGTGGAACTATCCTATTAGCTCAAGACTATCTACACAGCGGACAAAGAAAAAGAACAAGCTCAGGTGACTCTAGTTCACCTTGGCAACAGGTGCAATTTTCATCTAACATGAACACTTTTTTACACCATTTCCTTTTAAAAGTTTTTTTAGGTAGGCACCTGTACCTGAACTGTAAGTATAGCTTCCTTGCTAGTGAAGGTAAAATTTCCTCTATAGTGGTCTCAGATAATGTGGTTGGCTAAAAACCAATAAAAACGCCAGAAAGTGATCCAATACAATTTTGTATGTTATCAGTCCCAGCACTACCCCAGTAAACACATTTAAGACTAGCGTTGTGGATCTGACACAGGGTTTCTGGTTGGTCCCAGTATATGACAAGGCTTAACCTCTGTAACAGGTTCTTAAGAGAATGGAGCCACAAGATCTTACTTACACATGTTGGTGTTATTAAATCATGAAGGCAGCCCTATAAGACTTCAGTGCTTTGTTAGACCATAGTCGATGCCAAAACATAAGCACTCTGAGCTCGATTTTATGAGTAATTTTTTTTTGAGCCAAAACTAAATAGAGTGGAGTCAGCGGTGTACTCACAGGAAGATTTAACAAGGGACTAAAAAATGTGTGTTCAATTACTGACAAGTTAATGAGTTTTGAGCAACCCCAAAGCTCTGCACTGTATAAAACAGCTCCTAGAGCCTTGATATTGTAGATCTCTAACGCGGGAGCCACCCTTCTGGATATGGTTTTTCTGTAGATTTTCACTATGTTTACCATTTGGTGTACCAGGGATAGCTGTGCCCTTTTCTACCTGTGGAGCCCAACATAACGTATTTGTAAGTTTCATGCAAAGATAGTCAAACTCACCCACTGCTTCTAATGGGACATCACTCACATGCAACTGCTTCTTGCACTGGGTTGTTAATCTGAAGGAGAAGATCATACACTTGGTTTTGGAGCTGTTAAACTCAAAACCCCCAATCCAGGCAAAAAGCCTGGAAGTGATATAACAGTTGTTGTATCCCCTGAGGCGACTTAGAGATAAGCAGTGTATAATCTGCAAAGAGGAGTGCAGGCACCCTCTGCCCTCCTATTTTCGTTGTGTCATACCCATCCTTACTCAAAGACATTATAAGATCATTTATCTACAGAGTGAACAGTGTGGGTGCTATTACGCACCCTTGTCTTACCCCTTTATCAATATAAATTGCTTCCGTTAGTGCTCTGTCCTCCCCACCTCACTTGGGCCAGTAGTGAGGTGAGGTGAAAGAGTGAAGGTTAATTAAAAAATACCTGGCTCGTAGGAAAAAATTATTTATTATGTCCTCGGCTGGTATCGTTAAAAAGGTGCAAAATGAGGTTGACAAGTATATCAACCTCTAAAAAGCGTCGACATGTTTCGGAGTACAGCGACTCCTTCTTCAGGACGAGGATATGGTATTTTTTAATTAACCTTCACTCTTTCACCTCACCTCACTACTCACACTCCTTCCCTAAACACACACTAACACATAGTTCACTATCAAGTGCTCCTACGTATCCGTGAGTCGTAGCACGCTGCATCCCGTAGAGGGGTACGAAGGCCCCGATGATGAAGCATGACACCAAGGGGCCTGTTGGTGTGTGAGGGGCATTTAAACAACACTGTGTGCATTTCTTAGGACAGGCATGACATCCACAAATAAACATAACATCATTAACTTAAACAATCCCCCCAACATTCTGCCTTTCACCCATCATCCACTCACAGCTCCACCAGCCACTCCCAAATCACACCACGACCTCCTGCATCTCATTCACTTCCCCTTTTCACTTTCCAACTCCTCCGTCATCTCCATCCATCGCACTCCCGTCTACCACTACCCCCCATCCTGCACCTGTAACCCCCTCCCTGGAAGGGTGATTCTGCCCGTAATAGACTCCCCACCCCTCCCAGTTCCCGTAAACAACCCTTATTGTGCCATCCTGTCCTAAACTGGCATGTTGCCCAACTTGGCAACTTCAACAAAACGCCCAGCATCCCCCCTTGCAGCTATGTAGGGTGGGTGGGCGGCAAAACTAACTTCTCCCTGAGGCACCGGGGACAGGAAAAGGAAGTCCTTCCCATCCTGTCCCCCTAAATAGCCTCCTAACCCCTCCCACCCCTGACCTAACTCCCTACCTAACTTCCTGCCTGTCCTAAGCCTTGCGCAAACACCCCAGGGAAAAGACTGGTCTGCCGACCTGCTTTCCCCGGGGGCCGCATCGCGCAATAGCCACTCCATGCATCAGTTAGCGTAGAATGCCATTTATTAGGACAGGCATGACATCCACAAATAAACATAACATCATTAACTTAAACAATCCCCCCAACATTCTGCCTTTCACCCATCATCCACTCACGTGCTCCACCAGCCACTCCCAAATCACACCACGACCTCTTGCATCTCATTCACTTCCCCTTTTCACTTTCCAACTCCTCCGTCATCTCCATCCATCACACTCCCGCCTACCACTCCCCCTCATCCTGCGCCTGTAACCCCCTCCCTGGAAGGGTGATTCTGCCCGTCATGGACTCCCCACCCCTCCCAGTTCCTGCCACCCAGGGAACACCCGGAGGGCGGTTACCTGCCCCACCAAGCGTGCACCTTTCAAACTCAGTCTCTCTTACACCATATCGATTCGTTCTACAAAAAACTAATCAGATCCCGCAGCTCCATCAGGTAAAATGCATTTCTCATGTGAGAAAGGTGCACGCCATCATCCCTGAAAAGAAGTGGCTGTTCCAGCTGAAGCCCAGACATGAGCCAGCACTTTGATACCCTGATCCGCACAGAAAAGTCTCATAGCTCTGTTCAATTTTCTGTGGGCCCTTTCAACGGCCGCAGGCTTGAGTGCACCCCTCCAGATCCTCCGTGGGATAAATTCAGTCCACACAATACAGGCGCCAGCCAGATTGCGTTTCATCACCTCCAGATCCCTCTGCATCAAATGCAACAGTGACACCCCCGATTGCTTCACCAAGTCATTTTCCCCCAAGTGGATGATAAGCATGTCCGGGCAGCCCAGCTGCAACATTTTCTTTGTTAGCCATGGCAACAGTTCACCCCAGTGCATTCCGCTCTTACCCCACCATTGTACTTTGTGATGGCTGCTCCTCAGGCCCAGGCTTCGGCCGTACACCTGCCTGTCAGCGTATTTCGAAGCCCAGTGCACAAAAGAATGCCCAACGAACCAAGTGACCGTCTTAGCCTCCGGTCCACGAACACAACCTATGAAGAGAAAGAGATTAGTACCCCAGCATAACAACGAAAACGACAAGCAGCGCAGCCGGCCAAGCAGCACGCCCCACGCCCTCACTTGTGCACGTAGCGCTCACGGCACCGCGACCGCCATCGACCAATCCTCCGGATCTCCTCCCACGACCAACCCAAACCTGCCACCCCAGTGGCTGCCCCAATCTGAAACCAGTGCGTACCAAACCGAGCCGGATCCCTGCCCAGTCTCCTCAAAGCCAACCTCAGAACAGCCAGCAACTGGAATGACGTCAAGCGCTTTCGCGACGCGTGCACAAAAATCTCCCCTTCCGATCTCTGCACTTGGCCACAAAACCCCAGCCACTCTCGCACCGGGCACACACCTGCACACCCACTCTCTGACAGCCATACCCATTTGCCCCGACCCACCTGGTCCGTCTTAGAACGCCCCAACCATATGCCCAACCGAACCCCAACCACACGCACATCCACAAACATCCGACCCGGCGCCCCACAGGTCCCTAGCAACTCTGACACCCGAAATGCACCAAAAAACATCCAGATCATGCACAGGTGAAACATCGCCACCTCCTTCAAAACCTTCTCCAACAAGTCAAACGTGACCGCCTCACGGGGCAACTCCCCCCACCCATTTCTGCCCGCACTCGCCCCAACCCTTCAACATTCGACTCAGCAGATCCGATTTAGCCGGATCAAAACCCAAATATACCATGCTGTAGAAAGAAACTCCCGCCAACTTGCCAGCAATCGTCGTCTGCGACAATCCCTTATCCATGCAGTCCAGTACAAAGTGCACCACCCTTTGCTCACACACCTCTCTGGGCAACCTCCACTCACCTTTCCTCAACCCACAAAGTCCCCAAACTCAGCCCATGCCAACCTGTACGCCCGCCTAGTGGACTCCGCTAACGACCTCTCAACCAACCCAACCACTCTCACTCCCCCCATGCCCAGATACCCTCCGCCACCTTGGTCTTGCAAGCTTCCGCTTCTGGCGCCAGCTTCCTGAAGTGCTGCCACTGCGAACGAGATAACGCATCCGCAATTTCGTTACTCGCGCCAGGCACATGTTTCGCGTGAAACAGGACATTGAAACGCAGACACAGCGCATGAAACTTCACAGCAAGCACAGCACTCGCAGGTCCCTCACCTTTTGGTTGTTCACCAAGTCCACCACCGTCATATTGTCCACATGAAACAACACCGACCTGTTCCTGAATTCTGGGCCCCACACCAGCAGTGCAACCAACAAGGGGAAAAACTCCAAAAACGCAATGCTCCAGCCATGGCGCAGCCAATGAGCTGGCCACTGCTCCGCACACCAGCGACCGTCCCAGAAGATCCAGAAACCTGCCACTCCTGCTGCGTCCGAGTAGCGTTGAACCTGCCACACCATCCTGTCCCGCGCAAAATCCAAAGATACACCATTGAAGTCTTCCAGGAACACCAGCCACACTCGCAAGTCCGACCGGACTCCCAGCGTGACCCTGACCCTGTGGTGTGGGAGGGCCGCCCCCGACATGGCCATGCCGAGCCGCCTACAAAACGTCCTCCCAGCCCTCACTACTCTGCAAGCAAAGTTCAACAATCCCAACAAACGCTGCACAGACCGTAACTCAAGCTTTTGGACCTCGAGCGCGCCTCTCAAGGCTTCCTGCATCTCCGCCACCTTCCGTGCTGGTAAGCGCGCCTGCCAAGTGACCGAATCCAACTCAATACCAAGGAATGTCAAGCAACAACTCGGCCCCTCCGTCTTCTCTGGTGCCAACGGCACCACAAAATCCTGTGCTAACAACTGAAACTGCTGCAGAGCCGTTCCACATTCGCCACAGCGACCCGCGCCCACAAACAGAAAGTCATCCAAATAGTGGGACACCAGCCGGTGCCCACTGCGGTCCACGAAGGCCCACTGCAAAAAGGAGCTGAAAGTCTTGAAGAGCACGCAGGAAATTGCACAACCCATCGGCAACACCATGTCCACGAAGATGGCCCCGTCAATTTGCATACCCAGCAAGGGGAAGACCGCCGGATGAATGGGAAGGAGGCGAAAGGCCGACTTGATGTCACACTTGGCCAACTCTGCCCCCCTCCCACAAGATCTCACCAAACCAATGGCATCATCCACTGACGCTTACAGCACTCTGGAGTCCTCCTCCGTGATAAAATCATTCACAGACCCTCCTTCTGACCATGACAAGTGATGAATCAATCTGAACTCCCCAGGCTCTTTCTTGGGCACCACCCCCAGAGGTGAGACAATGAGGTCCGATATCGGCCAATCAGTAAAAGGTCCCGCAATCCTGCCCTCCGAAACCTCCTTCTCCAGTTTACGCGCCACAACCTCCATCAATTCCTTGGAGGACCGCAAGTTCTCCGCCCAACGCCTCTCCCTCGGCCCCTGATACCCAATTCGAAAACCTTCCACAAACCCCCAGTACAATCGCAGCGCCGCTTCCTTATCAGGGTACCGGGAGAGCCATGGACTCATGGCCTCCACCTTAACTGGAGTATGAGCACTTCGGCCCAGGCTGCCCCCTACCCTTGGCAAATTTCCACTGCTCTGACGGCGTAGCCAGGGTGACGCACTTTGAACATTCATGTTTGAACTTACAGGAGGGACGGTTGCAGAAACCCTTATTGAACCCCCAACAGGCCCCGGAAGACACTGGCTTGTACTGTTGCCCCGCTGCCCCAGACCACACAGCTTGGTTTCCTTGCCCACCTGCAGCTCCCTGACTACCCGCCCCAGGCTGGGCGGGGCGCGACTGAAAAGACCGATAAGTGACCGGAAGACCACTGGCCGTATGCGTAGACGCCGCCGCCTGTGTCGAAGACATCCACTGAATCCAGAGTTCCTGGTCTACGTCCCCCCATGGCTTGTCCGGATTAACACTGACCCTGGCCATGAACTCCTCGTCGAAGCTCAATCAGGCAAAACCCCCAAAATGAAGCTGCGCCTTCCTGATTGCGTCCATATACTTGAACAATGCAATAGCCCGATCCCTGTACTTCTCGCAATAGATACTCGCATAAATCAAAAAGGCCGACGTCCAATTCTCCATCGTTACTGGCACCCTTGGCCGCCTGGTCAACTCCCACTCCTCTTCTTTAGACCCCTCTTTCGCCTGAATCTCCCTAAGCAGGAGCTTAAACACATCAACATATTCATGCCTCCAGATCCTTGCCCTCGTCTTATCCGACAAATGTGAACCCAGAGGCATCGCCAGCCCCATGTGTGGCACTTCTTTCGTAACTTCTCAACCCCTTCCTCTTTTGCCATGTCCTCCATCTTGTCAGTCTGCGCGCTGGCCGTTGCGACCTGCTTCCCCCCATCAGCCGTCATCGGCACCACCCCACCTGTGGTCCCAGACCGCACAGACCCATCACCCACCCCCACCGGCCGGCAGGACTTCTTCCTTCCCCCTTTTACCCCCTCTGTCCAGGCATCCCACCAGGCGCCCTCACCTGACAAAGTTGCAGGAGCGTCCCTCTCCTGCCGCCGTGCGTCCCCCAGCCTCAAGCTCCCTTTGCTGGCCCGACTGGCGCCGTCCCGTGCCTCCTGGAGAACACCAACCTTGGCCGTTGTCACCCTAGTTGTGCTCACACCTCCAGGTTCACGCAACTCACCCTCTTCCAACTCATCCTCCTCATCCTCATAGTCCAACCACTCATCCTGCACATCCAGCGGCACCACTTCCGTCACAACTCTCTTAGCACCCTTCCCTTTCACTCCAGGCATACATTCGCACTCCAACATCGCCGGTGCCCGCTCCCTCGCTGGAGGTCAGGCCGCCGCGGACCCCCCTGCTTCTTTGTCCCGGCGTTTGGAGGCCATTTTGCGCCCCGCCGGCCCACCCTGGCCTCTGCCAGCTGTCCCTGCTGGCTTGTGCCCGCCCCCCCCTCCCGAGCCGTATGCGCTCGGGGAGGCCCCGGTGGTAACAGGTCTCTGATCCGTCAAGGCTGTCCCTGAACCTTCCACCCAGACCCACTGCCCTGGGGCCCCTGGGGCCCCTGGGACCCCCTGCCTCGACTCCCAGATGACCCCCTGCCACGTGCAGGTGCCTGGGCCCCATCGCCCTGGGCACCCCACCCTCCTTCGCCTCCCTGGCCTCGCAGAAGCGCTGCCACTCCCTCTCATATTCAGCAATGACGCGACGCTGGTCACGGGCCCTCTCCTCCTCGGTCATGTGCTCACACCTGTCGTACATGGAAGACTGCCCTGACTCCCCCAGGCCTCCCCGCCCGGGCACGGGTGCCGCAGCACTCCCCGCCGCCTGCCCTACCCCCACCTGCTACTGCGCCTTCAGAGGGCCCTTGCCCTTGGAACCCTGAGGCCTGACAACCCCTTTCTGGCCCCCCGAAAGGTCGACCTGCTCAAGTATAGTGAGCCCCTCCTCTACCCCAGACTCCCCCCCTGACAGGGTGAGAGCAAAATCCTCTCCAGCCGCCACCTCCCACTCACCCAGGTCCTCCCCCCCACTGCTCTCACTGCTCTCGTCATACCCTACTAACTGGCCCTTGCTCCTTGACCCCCCGGCCTGTGATGCCAGCGAAGCCTGGCTCTGCCCGGGCTCCCCAACAGCACGCTGGGGGCCCTTGTGCCCTTCCCCCTTGGCCTCTCCCTTCTCCGGCACCACTACCCCGGCCTCAATCCTGGCAGGGAGGCTTAGCTGCCTCCCCCCTTTCTTGGGCGCCTCCTGTTGCTTTTTACCCTTCCCTCTCTTGGGCACACCTTCACAAGCCCCAGAGGGCTCATCCATGCATGCTGCGACAACAGCAGCCACCCCCGCAGACGCTGACCTAGGCGTGCGGGTCATACTGACCCACGCCTGGTTCAGGACACCGGGCTGGAGGAGGTCAGTCCTCCCAGCCCGGCCAAGCACTAGGAGCGCAGCCCGCACCGCCTCCGCATCGGGCGTTGCCATTACAATTCCGGAGCTCTCGTTCCGTCCGCGAGATGCGTGAGGTTTGGCACCCTAGTGCTCGTCCCGTCCGCGAGATGCGTGAGCTTCGGCACCTTCGCGCGCCGCACCGGGATACCAGTGGCGACACGCTGGTATTTCGTCTAAATAGCACCCCGCCTACCTATAAACAAAGTAAACTAAGCTAATCTTCGCACCGGGGCACCAGTTGTGACGTCCGCACCTCTAATTCACACTCCGCCTACCTAAATAACACTTCGCCTGCACTCCAAAACTAACTTCTCCCTGAGGCATCGGGGACAGGGAAAGGAAGTCCTTCCCCTCCTGTCCCCCTAAATAGCCTCCTAACCCCTCCCACCCCTGACCTAACCCCCTACCTAACTTCCTGCCTGTCCTAAGCCTCGCGCGAACACCCCGGGGAAAAGACTGGTCTGCCGACCTGCTTTCCCCGGGGGCCGCATAGTGCAAGCCGTTGGAATATTGTTGAAAAGACCGAAGAACAAATATTAGTAAGTGCAGTCTTTGATTCGGCACGTGTATTTAGACATTTTTATTGAGTAACATCGTAGAGAATGTTTATAAATAACTAGGGGTGCATTGTTTGTTGTGGCAGATCGAGACAGAAATACTTCACAAATTGGTTAAATATGAACGAAAAGTGACGGCGAGGTGCTGATTGGAGGTCATATAAGTAAAACTTCTCCTTTGGCGTCCTCCGATTTTCAACACCTGAGTGTCCATGTTAAAATCTAAAATATTGGTGTAAAAATCACACAATAGACTGTATCCTGTTATATAATAGGTGTGTCCTTGATAGTTTTAGATCTTGTCGTGATGATTTAAAGGCCATATCCATCATCTTTGAAGCAACTTCAGGAACTTCAGGTACAAAAAAGGCAAAAAAAGTGTAGAAGAGGAGTGGGGTCTAGATTTTAATTAGTTCATTTAATCTCACCTATTAGGTTACACCGTGCTTCAGTGCACTGATGATAATCCTGTGATTCTATGCAGGGACTAGAAACACTGAACATATGAACCTAACGGTCATTGTTACTTCTCTGCATAAAATAAATAGCGGTGAAATACATAAACCAGGTACTCTCTCTTGTTAAATATTGTCGCAGCGCTTAAGGCATGCTTCGATCCACAATTAAACCCTGGATTTTGAGGGATTCAAATTGCGCCAAGCCCGACAGAGAGAAGAGTCAATTGACACATTTTATGCGCAATTGAGAGAGCCAGCAAGCACCTATGGCACCGATGACAGGGCCAAAGAAGAGATTTGCTCACAAATAATCCAAGGATGCCGCAGCAAGACTCTACGAGGGCTGATCCTGATGCAACCAAGCATAGCCCTAGAAGAGATACTGGTTTTAGCCAGAACACATGACCTCTCCATGGCAAGGCGTACGAGATGGACCTAGCACTGACAAGGGCACCAGAGAGAAGCGTGGCTGTCAAGACCGAGCAAGCCAACGAAGAACTAGAGACAGAGGAAGTGGGTAGAAAAATCATCCACCAAAATCCCCAAAAGGGAAGTGTGGATGCTGTGGACAAAAAGAAAAAAGAACTATTGATGGACAGAATGCAGAACAATGTCATACATTCACCCCAGTACAGAGATCTGGGCCTAAATCCATCGTTTTTTTGCTCATCATGCTATTCCAGTTTGGACCCAGCCATATGCCAATCAGTCTTGCGCACAATGGGAACAGACCAGTCCGAACTGCTAGGCCAGGTTTTTCCAGGACTGGAAAAAAGCATCTTTGGACCGGTTTCGGTGTTTAACCCCTCTTCAGCCAGGATAGCTTGATTCCATTGCCATGGAGAGTACGGGAATCATGTCTGAGCATACCCGTCCCACTCGGGGTGACAAATGCAAAAAGAACTATTAATGGACATGTTGTAAATTAACAGCTATTAGATTAAGCATTAGCAGAAGACATCCTGTATTTAGAGATTATCTTGTCCCTTTATGGAATCCATTTTGTATTTCTGTCAGCCATTTTGTTTGCCATGTGCTCCCCATTTGCTCTGTCCTACCTTCCTGTTAACTGCTCATGAAATCTGCCTAGAGACGAGATATATTTATCCTCCTTTGCTTTGCACATGCCCAGTAGAGCTTACAGCTGTTCCTAACTTGTAACTGTCAAGATGTGTCCGTCAGAATTAGCTCACTGTCAGCCCTTCCCACTTGTTGCTAGCACACTCGCTGTATGACCTTATATGTATTTGAAACCAACACTCTGTGCCTTGTACCGCCTTCATTTCAGCCCCTGTGTGGGTATAAAAGGACCAAGCTCCTTCTAGTCAGTGTGCTACTTCATACACTACCGAAGGGTGTTTTATGGTTGTGGTTCCACCTCATGAGGTTTAATAAATACTTTCACATAGATTCATTCTCAGCATGTTTTGCGAGTCTGTAATAGCGATTAATAAGGAATCACTATTACAGACTCGCAAAACGGGAATCATGTAGAAATCGCAATATTTATTGCGATTTCTACAGCTTCCTTTTTGCGATGAGCTAATTGCTAATCGCAAATAAGGAATAACTCCCCATTCATTCCTATGGGCTTAAAGGCCCATAGGAATAAATGGGAAAACATATCAATGTGCGAATCGCTATTAGCGATTCGCATGTTGAGTTTGCGATTTCAAGGGATTCCAAAGGACACCCTGTTGCACTCCTGAAATGATATTGGATGCTGGTGTTACGCACACACATGTCCCAAGGAGATGTGTGTGTAACATTCAACTTAGAAAAATGCACTTAAGTGCATTTTTCTAGTTTTCCGCTATTTACCACGAGGTTTGACTTCGCGGTAAATAGCGGCCCAAAATAGCGAATTCGCAATTTTTAAATGTTTCATGAATTGCATTTAAGGAATCTCAAATAGAGATTCCTTAAATGCAATTCCTCGCAAATTTGCGAATTCTATTATAGCGATTTTTGCATTTGAGATGATGAATCCCAAATGCAGAAATAGCGCTCGGCTTCATGAATCTACCTGTTTGTTTTCTATTCCAGTTTCTGTGCCAACTTCTTACTATTGGTCGGAGGACTCTGAGCAAAGAAGGATGAATCCCGTGCACTGGCAGGCCTTGCTGAGGCTTGCTACGACAGAGAGAATGCAGAACAATGTCATACATTCACCCCAGTACAGAGATCTGGGCCTAAATCCATCGTTTTTTTGCTCATCATGCTATTCCAGTTTGGACCCAGCCATATGCCAATCAGTCTTGCGCACAATGGGAACAGACCAGTCCGAACTGCTAGGCCAGGTTTTTCCAGGACTGGAAAAAAGCATCTTTGGACCGGTTTCGGTGTTTAACCCCTCTTCAGTCAGGATAGCTTGATTCCATTGCCATGGAGAGTACGGGAATCATGTCTGAGCATACCCGTCCCACTCGGGGTGACAAATGCAAAAAGAACTATTAATGGACATGTTGTAAATTAACAGCTATTAGATTAAGCATTAGCAGAAGACATCCTGTATTTAGAGATTATCTTGTCCCTTTATGGAATCCATTTTGTATTTCTGTCAGCCATTTTGTTTGCCATGTGCTCCCCATTTGCTCTGTCCTACCTTCCTGTTAACTGCTCATGAAATCTGCCTAGAGACGAGATATATTTATCCTCCTTTGCTTTGCACATGCCCAGTAGAGCTTACAGCTGTTCCTAACTTGTAACTGTTAAGATGTGTCCATCAGAATTAGCTCACTGTCAGCCCTTCCCACTTGTTGCTAGCACACTCGCTGTATGACCTTATATGTATTTGAAACCAACACTCTGTGCCTTGTACCGCCTTCATTTCAGCCCCTGTGTGGGTATAAAAGGACCAAGCTCCTTCTAGTTAGTGTGCTACTTCATACACTACCGAAGGGTGTTTTATGGTTGTGGTTCCACCTCATGAGGTTTAATAAATACTTTCACATAGATTCATCATCAGCATGTTTTGCGAGTCTGTAATAGCGATTATTAAGGAATCACTATTACAGACTCGCAAAACGGGAATCATGTAGAAATCGCAATATTTATTGTGATTTCTACAGCTTCCTTTTTGCGATGAGCTAATTGCTAATCGCAAATAAGGAATAACTCCCCATTCATTCCTATGGGCTTAAAGGCCCATAGGAATAAATGGGAAAACATATCAATGGGCGAATCGCTATTAGCGATTCGCATGTTGAGTTTGCGATTTCAAGGGATTCCAAAGGACACCCTGTTGCACTCCTGAAATGATATTGGATGCTGGTGTTACGCACACACATGTCCCAAGGAGATGTGTGTGTAACATACAACTTAGAAAAATGCACTTAAGTGCATTTTTCTAGTTTTCCGCTATTTACCACGAGGTTTGACTTTGCGGTAAATAGCAGCCCAAAATAGCGAATTCGCAATTTTTAAATGTTTCATGAATTGCATTTAAGGAATCTCAAATAGAGATTCCTTAAATGCAATTCCTCGCAAATTTGCGAATTCTATTATAGCGATTTTTGCATTTGAGATGATGAATCCCAAATGCAGAAATAGCGCTCGGCTTCATGAATCTACCTGTTTGTTTTCTATTCCAGTTTCTGTGCCAACTTCTTACTATTGGTCTGAGGACTCTGAGCAAAGAAGGATGAATCCCGTGCACTGGCAGGCTTTGCTGAGGCTTGCTACGACAGAGAGAATGCAGAACAATGTCATACATTCACCCCAGTACAGAGATCTGGGCCTAAATCCATAGTTTTTTTGCTCACCATGCCATTCCAGTTTGGACCCAGCCATATCAAATCAGTCTTGACCCTGCGCCCTCAATGGGAACAGTCCAGGTCGAACTGCTAGGCCAGATCTTTCATGGACTGGAAACAAGCATCTTAGGACCGGTTTTGGGGTGTCACCCCTCCTCAGCCAGGATAGCTTAATTCCAGTGGCATGGAGAGCACGTGACCCACATCTGGGCACACCCATCCTACTCGGGGTGACAAATGTAAAGGGAACAATTGATGGACAGAATTCAGAACAATGTCATACATTCACCCCAGTACAGAGATCTGGGCCTAAAACCATAGTTTTTTTGCTCACCATGCCATTCCAGTTTGGACCCAGAAATATGCAAATCAGTCTTGACCCTGCGCCCCACTGGGAACAGTCCAGCACGAACTGCCAGGCCAGGTCCTCCCTGGACTGGAAATAAGCATCCTGTGGTAAATTTAAATTACCTATACGGAATTTCTATGCGGTAAAGTTCAATAAGAATAACTCAGTCAAAAATGAGAGGCAGAGTCCATGGCATCTGAGTTTATAAGGGTTTTATTCCATAAAATGGAATTGGTTCGAACCAGGTATCATGTTCCATCACCACGAAGGTTCAGGAAGGGATAGACAATGCTTTATTAACAAGTTACAATATATATAGTAAATGCATTTTAATGGTGATGGATACAGAAGGCGTAACAGCTGAGAGAAAAGAGATAAGAACACATGTACATAACAGGAGGCGTGCATGAGGGCGTACACGGAGGTGTGTGCTAGACAACGTCATATGAAAGTGTCACAGGTAGGTGGATCCATAGAGGAATCCTGCAGTGTCAGCAGAAATACATGGCAGAGATGCGCGCGCAGCAGCATGACGTGTGATTGACGTGGAACTGAAGGGTGAAGGGGACTTGACATTTGCGCTATACAGGGACACAGAAGTCTGGCGTGTCAGAACAACCTAATCCCAAATCATATCTAGTATCTTGTGTTTTGAGGAACTGTATTATCTAGAAGGAAAGGTCTCTCGGGCAGAGGCTATTCTATACTGACTGCTAGTGCGTGCATATGCGACTACGTGTCTACGTGAGATGCGAGGGGCCATGGGCCTACCATGGTAACAGGAGCAATGAATTACTTGCACGGAGACAGAAAGGCCGGGCCCTTTGCTCTGCAGCTGGGGAGGATGTTTACCTAAATCACTAGACAGGAATGTATTTTCGAGGAGCGGAGCAGATAACTTGAAGGCAAAATACAGTCTTGGCAGGCAAGCAGGTCGAGCCAGGCACCGCTCGCCGCACAGGGAGTAAGGCAAGGGTCATGGAAGCGGCAGGCTACAGCTTTCAGAGACAGAAGGCAGAAAGGGCTCGATGGCAGGAATCAGGGCCTAACTCACCAGAGCTAGGAAAACGTGAAAGTGCACCATGTAAAGACGGTGGCAAGGCATACTTAGGAACTGAATATTCGACCCATTCATGGTGGATCTGAAAGAGGACATGTTAACGTTAGACGCAAATGTATTTGCGTCTTCATAGCTGGTTGTGGAGGGAACATACATGTACTTGAAGCACGTACATGGAGCCGTTGGGGTCTACGTTAGGGGACACAATTGACCATAAAAATTCATATTACCTCATTCCCTCCTTGTCCCCTACGGACCCTTCATGATATATCAATCCTCGTTAATCTATCAATCTGTTCATGTAACATCATTTGCTCTTCTTTCTTCTTACGGTATTTTGAACGTGGACTTGAATGAGGAATACATGATGTGGCGCACAAGCCGCAAATCGCTGGCCCACATTGCAGACATAGACAACAACTGAATACTATGAGAAGGGCTATTCCTAGGAAGGATAGGACTTTCCATCCCCAGGCTGATAACACGCTCCAGAACCAACCGGACCAAGTCCAAGTGCCTGGATTCTGGTGTATCTGACTTGCAATCTTGTGAAGACGGGTTATGGCTCTATATACTGATGGCGCGTTTTCTGGAATGAAAACACAGCAACTCGATCCGATGACTCTACAAGCTCCGCCCCTATCGGCCAGGATGACGTCAAGGACAAGACGATTTTGAAGAACAACAATCCGCATAGCAGACTGCTCCTCCGTTAAGTTGCCCAGGGCGGAAGTAGTTTCATTCACTACTGCTTTGAGGGTTCTAGTTAATTTACGTATCAGTTTACTATTAAAGACAGCACCTAAATAGGGAAAGAAACCTTTATTGAAGTCTGTATACTGCTCCCATGCCGTTTCAGTGTAGTCGACAATCAGGAGATCTCTCTTGGGTCTAACGTGTACTAGATGGGAGTCCCTATGATAATCAGGAGGGGCTAGGAAAACAGGTGGCAGAAGGAATGCAATGTAACAGGTACCATCCCAATCTAGAGGTAAGCGTATATATGCGGTATGACCACAAATGAAATAGGAATGACGGGAAGCTTTAAATGTTGACTTGCCTTTATCACTGAATTCGATCACAGTAGTACATCTACTATGACCCAGGTGTACTGAACCATTCTTTCTGACACATAATTCACCTTTTACTGGTAATACTGACATAGCGGGCAAGACTGGTTCGGTTTCGGATTCAACATTCAGAATCATGAGGTTAAGTGTAAAGTTACCTAATCCATATACTTCGTTTTCTAGATCAGTCCCTGTCCTTTTGGGAAGACCCTCCTTGTCAGGGAAACATACTTTATGCAAAACTGTGTTCAGGTTTCCCCATACCCAGTTGCCCTGGTAAACTACGGAATTGGAATCTAAAGAGTTCATTAAACTAAACCATGCACCACAGGAACCATTGTGTGTGAACGGGTACGGGAAGAGGGGCAGAACTCCCTTGTATTTCTGATAGGGAGGGAGTCGGCCACATATCCAACAATTAGTAGCATTGCTGGTCTGATGGGAATGATGTAACATACTAATGAATGTATTGTTGCGCAGCGCAAGTCGGTAGGATAACTCATGCGGGGGCAGTTCACTGAAAGTGTGCTCGGCAGTGACATTTAAGGAAGAATGTGCACGCTTGAAAATAGGAAAATATACATGAAGCAGTATGCTTGCAGCAATAATCATAAGACTCAGAAAAAACATAATCAATAGTGTCACAATACAGTGATTACGAAGTGATTTACAATATTCACGTTTCTTGAGCTGTTTCTGTCTATCTTTCTCTCTATTGGGGTCTAGGGGATACATGTCAGAAACTTGTCTAACCGATTCACCTAGGGGAGGACTTAAACAATTAAACTGTCTGACTTGCTAGACCTCAACTTTAATTTATACTCCTGAGAAGAAGTTTTCTCTACCAGGGGGAGTTTTGAGTCAGTCTGTGGAGGAGGGCAGGGCTGGGAGTCTAAGTCTGGCGGCAGTCCATGGCATTTATTAACATGACTCGAGTGAAGCCAGCCCTTACGGCCCTCAACTTTAATCGCAGTCCTTGTAGTCAATAGTACTAGCTTCGGCGCCTGCCAATGGGGCTCCAGCGGACTTCTCCTGTCGAAGTTCCTCACGAACACCAGGTCCCCCGGAACAACCTCATTTGGCTTCACCTCGGTGTTGTCGGGAAAGGCTGCAGCAACCTGTGAACGACATGATTGTAGTGCAGACATCAAGGAAGCAAGGTAATCTGTCAGCATGTTACAGTCAACATCAGTAATTTTTCTCGGCAGAGGCGTCCCCCACATATTCGGTGGCCTACCAAAGACCACCTCGTACGGGGATAGCCCTGTTCTAGAGTGTGCTACCATTCTCATGTAAAAGAGCGCAACTGGTAAAGCTACTATCCAGTCGACGCCTTTCTCTCTACAGATCTTGGCAAGACGAATTTTCAGAGTCTGATTATGACGTTCCACGAGACCTGCTGCCTCGGGATGTCGGACACAGTGGAATTTCCATTGATAGCCCAGCAGGAGTGATACCTGCTTCATAAGCTCGGACGAGAATGGCTGACCGTTATCTGAGTATACGATACGGGGCAAACCATACCTGGGGAAGAATTCACGAACCAGCTGCTTGGCAGTGGTCGGAGCAGTGTAATCTGGGACTGGATATGCTTCTGTCCAATGGGAGAGTGCACATACAACTACGAGGACATATTTGAATCCTCGACAACGTTCCATCTGGATATAATCCATCTGGAGGACTTCAAAAGGATGATCGGGAGGATGAAATCCACCTTGCTCTACGGGAATGCTTTTACCTGGGTTGAACTGACAACAGATCATGCAAGTACGCACTTTCTGTTTGGCTGCTGCTCGTAAATGTTTATTGAACCAGAGGTTTTGAATACTGTCTAACATGGCTTTTTCTCCTAAATGTGCAGGACTGTGTACTGTGTTAATGATAACTTGAACCATAGAGTCGGGGAGAAACCATGTAGATTTTCCCTTCGTCATCCATCCCTGTTCTGTCTGGATCCCTCCTAGTTCAATCCATTTCTTGATTTCGTCTGGTGTAGCATGTGTCTGTATGTCAATTACATCTAGGGCGGGATCCTTAACTGTCATACAATGTGTCGGTGTCGGGACTATTGTCTTTGTCAGATCAGTTGTGTGAGTCTGAGTCTGAGCTGTATGCTTGGCTGTTCGGTCTGCCAGGTCGTTACCCTGGGAAATTGTATCTGTGACTTTCGTATGTGCCTTGCACTTCATGATGGATATCGCTGTAGGCAGATGTATTGCGTCTAACAGCGCTTGAATGAGGGGACCGTGCTGAATTTTGGCCCCGTGAGAGGTCAAGAAACCTCTCTCTCGCCAGAGTACAC
Organism: Lissotriton vulgaris; assembly: GCF_964263255.1. Taxonomy (NCBI): domain Eukaryota; kingdom Metazoa; phylum Chordata; class Amphibia; order Caudata; family Salamandridae; genus Lissotriton; species Lissotriton vulgaris. The sequence continues at coordinate 501,424,069 of NC_141687.1, read as the reverse complement.
CGAAGTCGTGTACGACTCCGAAAGCATAACGTGAATCTGTGTATATGTTAACTCTCTTGTTCTTTGCTCGAATACAGGCTTGTGTCAGAGCGATGAGCTCTGCTGCTTGAGCTGACAGGGTGTCAATACAATTCGTTTCTATGACTTCAGTTTCTGTCGTGACTGCGTAGGCGGCCACTAATTCTCCAGTACTTGTTCTCATGCATGAACCATCCACATAAAGTGTCAGGTCTGGATCTGGTAATGCGGTATCTGTCAAGTCTTGTCTGGGTTTCGTCGTGATGGTAATGACTTCAATACAATCATGTGCCAATGGATCTGTCTCACTTAATGGCAGAAGTGTAGCAGGGTTCAATGTATTACAACGTCTGATTTCTATGTGTGGCTGAAACAATGTCAATTCATAACCTGTCAGTCGTGCTATAGTCAAGTGCTGAGTCTGTGTTCGGTTTAAAAGAACTTCCACGGAGTGTAGAACTTGTACTGTCAATTGGTGTCCTAACACTATGGAATCACTTTGTCTGATTGCTAGAGCTGTTGCTGCTACAGATTTCAGTATTAGAACAGAGCCACCCAATAATCCCCCCGGGACTGGGTTAAGTTAACAGTATAAGCTAAATGTCCAGGAAGGAATCATTCAGGAATCTATTTATCAATTTCTTAGTGTCACGTCCGTGAACACTTAATTCAATAAGGCGACCAGAGAGTTTCACAAGAAACACTAGCAGTTGTATCAAAAAATATAATCTTTTTAATATTTTCTTTTGGTATATAGATAACCAGTTTTTTGGACAATCAAAGTCTGGCCACAAAAGTACTACCAATCGGTACAACAAAGTGATTTTGTAGTACAACAACACCTTCAGCAGAATAATGTGGATACAAACAAAAGACCACATATAAATCAAATATACAAAGTACAATTCACACATTAAGTTTTAAACGAATTGAACGTTATATTGCGTGACAGGTGTTAGGCGTCGACGTTTCGGTCCTTGTCGGTCACAAAGATCCATAGGACCATCTTCAGGACAACAGAGTTGCACAGGAGAATCTAATAATAAAACATATATATATACATGTATGTACATGAAAACCCTAAGGTACAAGGAGTTGTATACTCAGCTCAAAAAAAACAATAAAGTGACAAGACAAGTGCCACATCACTTAACTACATGCACAAAACCAACATGACTACATGCACACACCCAAATGCACCCAAGAAGCCAAAAGTGCAAAATTGCTGACCAAAACACGCGAGAGTGACCAATCACCACACCACTAAGTAGTGAAAGTGGGCGTAATCTGCCAGTGGTAAGCCGAGAATCAGGACAAAGCAAGCCCAGTGACGCCCTATATATCATTCAAAAGTAGGTACAAGGTACAAGCACTGTATGATACTCACGTCGATCATACGCCAGATAGGTCGTTGTAAAAAGTAACATTGTAATGTAATTAATCTGACTGGTGCCTTCTCTTCTAAGCTTGCAATAATAGACACCCGTACACCGAAACACCCAAACGTAATGTAAAAGCCAACTTACAAGTCTCATAGGCCACCTGATGCCCTGTAAATATTTAAAAAAAGGGGACATGCTAGTCGCGATGCACATGAGGCCCGATGTCGAGAAAACCAATGTAATCACAGTGGGGTAGAGTCTTGGGGCTGTAGGTACTTACTAGTACGAGTCTTCTGCTACGGCTCAACAGTCCGTGTCTCAGCAATCAATCAGAGCAACAATCTGCTCGAGAGCATTTCCCGACTAAAGACGCCAAGAACCAGTGACGTCATACCGCTCCGAAACGTGGCGGCCATCTTAGAACGGTAAAATTACATACAGTAAAGCGTGTAAATGACTGATCAAACGATAAAACAAAAGAAACAGAATAGTATTCAATGTTCCTAGAGCGATATACGAAATTTAGACTTAAAACTCGCTCGAAAGGAAAATCCAGAAGGAAAATCCATCAAGTCTGAACAAGACTGATACATAAGTGACACACAGCCGTGTGTACAAGTAAGGACTCAGCAAATCTACAGAGACTATAGTAACTACTGAATAGTCAGCGAAGAGTAGCCAGAGTATGCCATTCTATTAAAGAATTAAGGCCATTTTCCACAGTGTTACAGAGCCAGATCAATTTATTCTCTCTTTGAGCCAGTATTTTATCAACATTGGGTCTTCTCCTTGTACCTTTTACAACGTCGATCACATACCATTTCATATCCTCTGGTTTGTGTGACATGCTGGTGTAGTGTTCTACTAAAGGAGCAGTACTGACATTGCACCTAAAGCGCGACTGATGTTGTGAGATGCGTTTCCTAATCTCCTGTGTTGTCTTACCAATATAGTTCAGGGCACACGGGCATTGGATGCAATAGATCACGTTTTTCGTCAGGCAGTTGGAGTGATGTTTCAACATAAGTTGTTTCCCATTTATACAGTAGGTTTTTATTGCCTGAGTGGTGTCGCAAGCTGTACATCCACCACACGGAAAGTGTCCCACAATGGGTGCTAAGCCCCATAGATTGGTTAAGGTGTTCATCTTTGGTTCAACATAAGCTCTGACCAGGTGATCACGAAGATTTTTTCCCCTTTTAAATGCAAATCTGGGAATAGGTAATTGAGGTTCTGCTTTTTTGATCAAATGCCAATTGCGTCTGATAATATTGGTGATTTGTGTAGACTCTGTACCAAATGTTAAAACACATGTGATTGGTTGATTCTTTTCTGTGATATCCTGAGTTAATCGGTTTGTCTGCAATAAGGCCTGTCGATCGTAATACCAGGCACGTTTCATCGCATGCTTGACCAATCGATAAGGATATGAACGCATCACCAATTTCTCTTGCAACACCTTGGCTTCTCTGAAATAATCTTCCCTTCTGGTACAATTCCTCCGGATGCGGAGGAACTGGCCAAAAGGGAGATTATCCCGCAGATTGCGGGGGTGGTGGCTTCTATACTCCAATAAGGTATTTCTGGCCGTGGGCTTGGTGTACAGACTCACAGCCAGTGTACCTTCGATATGCATGATGTTCAAATCAAGAAAGTTAATCACATTGGGATTGCTTTAAAGGGTAAACTGTAAGTTCACATCTTTTTGATTTAACCATAGATGGAACTCTTCCAATTTTTCTTGTGTACCCTCCCATACCATACAGACGTCGTCGATATATCTCAGGTATTTGGAGAGATTAGGCAAAAAAGGGTTGTTGTTATAAATTACTCGTTCTTCAAACTGTGCGACAAACAGATTCGCTACGGTCGGAGCAAAAACTGCCCCCATTGCCACACCTTTCAATTGTGCAAAGAATTCATTATTAAAGAGAAAATAGTTTTCCTCCAGGGCATTCCTAGCACATTCAGTGATAAACCATGTGGGGACTTGGTGAGGACGTGTACGAGTCTCTAATATATTACCAATCATCTGTACTGCTTCAATCTGGTGTATATTGGTGTAGAGACTTTCGATGTCCATTGTAGCCAAGATGTTATGTGTTGGGCTAAAATGGACACCTTCAAGTTTCACAATTGCGTCTCTACTGTCTTGTGTGAAGGACCTGGTATTGCCAACAAAAGGTTTCAAGAAAAAATCGACATATTCTGCCAGTGGTTGTAAAACCGACTGGCAGCCTGCCACAATCGGTCTCCCTGGTGGTCGTTGGCTATTTTTATGTATCTTCGGTAGCGTATAAAACGCCGGGATACTATAGTCATCTTTATTCAGGTATTCGAATTCTTTTTTACTCAGCCATAGTCCCTCATGGCCTTCAGTTGTCAATTTTAATATTAGTTTTCGAATTCTAGAAGTTGGATCACCAAGAAGTCTTTTGTAATGCTCACAGTTACTAAGTTGTCTAAGGGCTTCAGTATCATAACTAGTTTTATCCTGTAGAATGATTCCACCGCCTTTATCGGCGGGTTTTACCACCAGGTCTTCTCGCTCAGACAAAGTTTTGATGATTGACATATCATCCTTAGATAGATTAAACTTAGCAAATTTTCTGTTGTCAAACAGTTGTTCAATTTCGGTTAGAACCACGTTTTCAAACGTGATAAGTTCCTTAGAAATCAAATTGTTAGTTGGAAAAAATGTGGAGGGACATTTAAGTCCACTAATATTAGTGGGTGCAATATATGATGTGTTGTGAAAAAAGTGTTTTAGCCTGATGGTTCGGAAAAATCTGTGAGTCTCAACCAGTATGGAAAATAAATCATTTCTATTTGTAGGGACAAAAGATAAACCATGGCTAAGAACCTCAGTTTCTCTAACACTCAATTGGTAAGAGGACAAATTAAATATCGGTACAATTTGCATATTTGAATCATTGCTGCCTATCGTACCCTCATTTAAAGTGGGCGCTGTTACCACTCGTAGTAGTTGTTCCGCGTCTGTCTGAAGCCCGGGGTGTACTGATTCCGATACCATCCTCGTCTCGGATTCCGGGATCGTCCTCTTTGGGGCACTTGGCCCCTTCCTAAAAAAGGTGTAGAATTGGAATTAGTCCCTCTATTTGGCCTATAGGAACCTGTTGCTTTGTTAAGGTTGTCGTCAGAGCTAGACGACCCAGAATCTGAAAAGGTGGTGTGTTTGGGTATCCAATTTCCTTGGTTCCCTGTTTGTTGGAAAAAATCTTTTTTCAGAAAAGGGTAAGTGCGTTCTCGACTATAGTTTTTTAAGTCTTTCTGTAACTTTTCTGTTTTTTTCAAAATATTGATGCGTTGGAACTCAGCTATGGTGAGGTCGAGTTTGGTTAGAAAGTCATTTGCATTAATGTGTGAATTGTACTTTGTATATTTGATTTATATGTGGTCTTTTGTTTGTATCCACATTATTCTGCTGAAGGTGTTGTTGTACTACAAAATCACTTTGTTGTACCGATTGGTAGTACTTTTGTTGCCAGACTTTGATTGTCCAAAAAACTGGTTATCTATATACCAAAAGAAAATATTAAAAAGATTATATTTTTTGATACAACTGCTAGTGTTTCTTGTGAAACCCTCTGGTCGCCTTATTGAATTAAGTGTTCACGGACGTGACACTAAGAAATTTATAAATAGATTCCTGAATGATTCCTTCCTGGACATTTAGCTTATACTGCTACAGATTTCAAGCACGCAGGCAGCGCCTGGGCTACTGGATCCAATGTACTAGAAAAATAAGCACATGGTTTGTGTGAACCTGCTTGATCCTGAGTGAGTACTGACAATGCGGTACCTTCACGTTCTGTGACAAAAAGTGTAAAAGGCTTACTGTAACATGGTGTCGCTAAAACTGGTGCTTGACATAAGGCTTTCTTTAAGTCGTCAAAAGCTTGTGTATGTTCCTGAGTCCAAGGGAGGACAGTCGATGTCGCTGCCTCCTGGGTTGTCAACTGTATGAGTGGTTTGGCTAGAAAGGCATACTGAGGGATCCATTGTCTACAGTAAGAAGTGAGGCCTATAAAAGCCTGTACCTCCTTTTGTGTCTTGGGTTGTGACATGTTTACAATTAACTGGATACGGTCAGGTGTTAGCTGTCTCCCCCCTTTGGACAGCAAGTGCCCAAGGTAAACCACTTGCTGAACACAGAATTGCAGCTTCGAAGGGGACACCTTGTGCCCCTTGTCAGCCAAGAAATGCAAAACCGTCAGTGATGCTTGCTCACATTCAGGTTCGCTGCGGGCGGTGATCAGTAGATCATCGACATACTGTAGCAGGGCAGTGTTGTCAGGCATGTGAATACTGTCAAGTTGTCTTTTCAGTGCTTGGCTATAGATGCTGGGGCTTTCTGTGAATCCTTGAGGTGCGCGTGCAAATTTGAAGCTTCGACCACTTAAACAGAATCCGAAGAGATATTGGCTTTCCGGATCGATGGGGACACTAAAGAAGGCGTTCTTCAGATCAATTACAGTAAAGAACGTTGCTTCGGAATCAATGGCAGTCAATAGAGACGAAATATCTGGAACCACAGGGTACTGTGGTACAATGCATTTATTCAATTCGCGTAAATCGATCACTAATCGATAAACTGGGGGTGCATTTGGATCAGTGCGTTTAAGAATCGGAATGATAGGGGAATTACATAATTTTGAGTCGGTTTCTACAACCACTCCTTGTGCAATGAGCTCGTCAATGATTTTCAGTAAAGCCACTACAGCATCTGGGGGTAACTTGTATTGTCGGATTCGTGGTAATACTACTCCTGGCTTGAGTGTGACACGGTATGGAGTGATGTGCATACAACCTACATCAGTGGGGCCTTGTGCCCATAAATGTGCAGGAACATTCTGTAATCTGGGATCAATATCTCTCAACACATAGTGACCCTTGAAGTCACGCAAAAACAGTCTTACTCCTTCCAGAGAACAGCAAATCACAGCTCCTAGAGCTTTCAGTGTCTTGATACCTAACAAGTTTTCTGGACATGATTTCGTTAATAACAAATCTGTAGTGCGAGACAACGGACCAACTAAAAGAGGTACTGGTTTCGATACTTCATTTACAATAGGCTTGCCTGAAAATCCAAGGGAAACATTCTGGGAGCCTGAGAGGGGTGCCCCTGGAACCTCGTCGTGACTTATTGTCGTCCTGCTTGCCCCTGTATCAATCAAAAACTTTCTATCTTTTCCTAACACTTGGCTATGTACGTAAGGACCCTCTTGATCTACAGGAACCTCAATAAGAGGCAAGCCAACTTCCCTCTCTAGGCTGTTTCATGTGTATCCCTGATAATCGGGATAATCAGTTTGGGCATACTGATACATCTGCTGAGTTGCATGTTGTGTTGCGGCAATCGGTTGTGGTTGTGGTACCGCTACGGTCTGTACTGTCTGTTGTGGAGCCTGTATAGGCTGGATATTCTGTGGTACTTGTTGTTGGACCTGATCCTGTCTAGGTTGACGCGGTCTTTCTTTAGTTTTACCTGTAGCTATATTGTGTTTCAAAACTGCACAATCGTTTATATAGTGACCTGGCTGTTTACAATAGTTGCATGTCCCTTTAACAGGAGCTGCTGAATTATTGGACTGTGTCATGCCCTTTTTCTGACCGTCAGCTGGAACTGACTGGGCTACTAACATTTTCATTTTCGTATCTTTCATACGTCTTTGTTCGTGATCATGTTCTTCTCTAATTCTGTTCTGGTGGTACTGTAACATTTGTAACATTTGGGAAGGCGTGTTTGCTTGCCATGTGCTCTCGACTTTCAGTACACGATTCTTAACTTGGGGCAGGGAATTTTCGACCAATTTGGATACAAAAAGGTGTGGATATGACTCGCTACTTGCTTTCAGGCCACTATTAATAATAAAACATTTCTCAAATCGGGAATAAAAATCACTAGTGTCTTCATCGGGTTTCTGTTTGCAGGCTGAGATTGCATCCCAGTCCTCCTTTTTCGTTGCTAATAAACGTGGCAATACTTGTACTAACAATCCTGGTAATGCTTTAGTTTTATCCCCAAGCCCTAGGCCTGGGGTTCGAGTATTTTCTTCGTTCTCTAATGCAGCCCAATCAATCTTTTGCTCTCCCACCTCCCATTCTTTTTCTTTGAGTTTCTCGTAAATACCGGCAGGCAATAATACTTTCAATATTTTCATGATGTCGGTATAGGTATAATCACCCATGAGTAACATGTCCTTTATTTCACGGTGGAAACCTGCAGGGTCTTTATCGTGACTGGGCACTAGTTTCTTCATTTCCAATAATTCCATTTTAGTTATGGGCGTGTACACAAACACACGTCTAAAGGTATTATCAGCATTCCTGACTGGATGCACTTCTCGCAAGGGATTTTGCCTGTCCATGTAAAACATTTTTCTTTCTGGGGGTGGAGCTGAAACAAACTGTGGATTCATGAAAGCACTATATCTGTGTCGATGTTCTAGAATTACCTTAATTAAATCGGTACCCAGGCCCCTCCATTTATTAATGAGTAACTCTATTAATACATCAGGTAAGGGACCTGGATCAGAATGTTGGCTCTTATACAATATAAGGAGGTGTTGTATCATATACATACTAGCTAGTCGCTGTTAGTCTGGGGAAAGATTCAAAAAGGTCTGCGCTAATGCGTCATCACTATATTTATCAGAATTGTCAGCCCATTGTACTGCTGACCTGGCTAATTCTTGTTCATCCATGGAATCGAGTACATGGTACCCCATTCGTTCTTGAAGTATTTTATCGGTAGCCTGAAATAGATGTTCAGGAGTCTTCGGGTTTGACATAGCGGAGTGAAAAAGTCTCTTGCTTTCTGGGCGTATCGGTTTATTAAAGGATCTACCCTTTCCTACATATGCTATCGTTCCTCTATCTTCTGGCTCTTCCTCCCCTGAGGATTTATTCGTGTCTGATTCGTCTGATTCTGCTTCCCTTTCAGCTTTCTCTTTTGCATGAAATACTACTATTTCTTTACGAATTTTCCTGTACATGGTCGCTATACATGCCTTTCTATCATGTTTTCCCTCTGAAATATTCTGACCCCACGTAGTTAGTACCTCCATCTCTTCTTTATTTACACCAGGCCGGTCTCGTTCTCTTATGAAACAGTTAATGAGGAATCTTAATAGTACACTTTGAAGGTCTACTTTCTGATGTGCCATAGCCTCGTGAATACATTCCTGACCCTCCCCTGTCTGAACAAAATGATATATCCTGTCTAGGTAATCTTGCATTCCTGGAAATAAAACCAAAAAGTTTGCAGCACGTCTTATACGTATTGAGGCTAATATCATGCAATCGTCTTTGCCTGGAAATGGGTCATATCTACAGTCTGTAAGAAGCTCTTTAAGTTTTTCCATTGTGGCTGGTTTCGGAGTGCGTTCCATCGCTAGTTCTCTAACAGTTAATCGGTGTACTGATGGCGGGGTATGGTAACCCCCTGTTGCACCTCCTGTGGCAGAGGCTTGAGCATGATCTGTCTGTAGGGTCGTGTCAGGCCCGAAAGGATTAAGCGGTTTAATAGGGTTAATGGGGGGTGCAGGAAGTGGTGGAGGAGTGGCCTGTCGTTGGGGAAGGTTATTAGTGGGTGGTATAGGTGCAGGTGGAACATTGGTGTATGCGGGTGCTACATAAGAAGAAAGGAAAATCTCTGCTGCGGTCTTGTGACGTAATTTAGTCGGAACCAATGGAGGGGGCTGATCTTTCGGTACTTCCGGGGTCGCCTTGGGCAGGCCCTCGGCCAGGACTGGATACAATCCTGTCATAATAGCATTACGACGTCTATCGTGCTGTTCTATCCTAACTCGTTCTCCTTCTTCTAGTAGTTCTTTTTCTTTGGCTTTTTCGGAATCCTCTTTACTTCTCTCTGCTTTCTCTGTCCGTCTGTGTGATTCTTTACGCCATAATTCAATGGCATCTTTCTGTGACTGTCTTGCTTTCTTTTTCCATAATGCTTCTTCTACTCTCAAGATGCACTCGGCATCCCATGTCCCTGTAACGGGCCATCTCTGATTCTCTGCTAGATCTTTAGTGTAGTCCACCCACAAGTCGAGATATAATACAGCATCTAAGCCGTGTTTGTGGTACATAAAATACCCCGGAGTGTCCCTGGGTGGGATGGGAACAGCTTCCTCGAGTATTTTCTAGTTCCTATCTGTTTCAGTTTAGAAAACAGCTGCATTTTTTAGCCGTGATACTGGGTACTTGATACTTACTCGTATTTGGACACTAATACAATAAACACAGTAATGAAAATCAAACAATCACTCATACCACGACATTAAAACACATTAAAACATTTCAGAAAACGAACAATAACTCGATTGCGGAATACTGGATATACTGCTAAACAGTACAGATACACTGCTAAACAGTACAGACCGGATCTGTGTACCCAAACCCGTCTTGACCGGACACAAATTAATGCACCCGTCTAGATGCGTCCCCAGCAACGGTACTCACCGGGAAGCACGGAACGGAATGCCTCGGAAACTCGACACGGGACTGGACCGGACTGGACTCGACTCGTGACGTAGGTACTTCGGAACTTCGGAACTGGTGGGCCTCTGAATACCTCGGACCTTGCTCTCTCGGCTGGGCTCTGCTCGGGATCCTCCGCACTCCTCACCGCCTCGTCTGGGTGTCGATCGCAGCCTCAGTCACCTCCGTTGGCCTGAGGGAGATACAGGAAATCCTGCGGGTACGCGTGGTTGTCCGTCACGGCTATGGCAGGGGACCAGGCCTGCAACGCACCGCCGGCGCGTAAGGTGGGGGAGGGGTCCCTATTCGGGCGCCAATTATGTGGTAAATTTAAATTACCTATACGGAATTTCTATGCGGTAAAGTTCAATAAGAATAACTCAGTCAAAAATGAGAGGCAGAGTCCGTGGCATCTGAGTTTATAAGGGTTTTATTCCATAAAATGGAATTGGTTCGAACCAGGTATCATGTTCCATCACCACGAAGGTTCAGGAAGGGATAGACAATGCTTTATTAACAAGTTACAATATATATAGTAAATGCATTTTAATGGCGATGGATACAGAAGGCGTAACAGCTGAGAGAAAAGAGATAAGAACACATGTACGTAACAGGAGGCGTGCATGAGGGCGTACACGGAGGTGTGTGCTAGACAACGTCATAGGAAAGTGTCACAGGTAGGTGGATCCATAGAGGAATCCTGCAGTGTCAGCAGAAATACATGGCAGAGATGCGCGCGCAGCAGCATGACGTGTGATTGACGTGGAACTGGAGGGTGAAGGGGACTTGACATTTGCGCTATACAGGGAGACAGAAGTCTGGCGTGTCAGAACAACCTAATCCCAAATCATATCTAGTATCTTGTGTTTTGAGGAACTGTATTATCTAGAAGGAAAGGTCTCTCGGGCAGAGGCTATTCTATACTGACTGCTAGTGCGTGCATATGCGACTACGTGTCTACGTGAGATGCGAGGGGCCATGGGCCTACCATGGTAACAGGAGCAATGAATTACTTGCACGGAGACAGAAAGGCCGGGCCCTTTGCTCTGCAGCTGGGGAGGATGTTTACCTAAATCACTAGACAGGAATGTATTTTCGAGGAGCGGAGCAGATAACTTGAAGGCAAAATACAGTCTTGGCAGGCAAGCAGGTCGAGCCAGGCACCGCTCGCCCCACAGGGAGTAAGGCAAGGGTCATGGAAGCGGCAGGCTACAGCTTTCAGAGACAGAAGACAGAAAGGGCTCGATGGCAGGAATCAGGGCCTAACTCACCAGAGCTAGGAAAACGTGAAAGTGCACCATGTAAAGACGGTGGCAAGGCATACTTAGGAACTGAATATTCGACCCATTCATGGTGGATCTGAAAGAGGACATGTTAACGTTGGACGCAAATGTATTTGCGTCTTCATAGCTGGTTGTGGAGGGAACATACATGTACTTGAAGCACGTACATGGAGCCGTTGGGGTCTACGTTAGGGGACACAATTGACCATAAAAATTCATATTACCTCAATCCTAGGACCAGTTTCGGGCCCTCAGCCCTCATCAGCCAGGATAGCTTGGCTCCAGTGGCATGAAGAGCACGGAGCCCACGTCTGTGCATACCCCTTCCACTCGGGGTGACAAATGCAAAAGGAACAATTGATGGACAGAATGTAGAACAATGTCATACATTCACCCCAGTACAGAAATCTGGGCCTAAAGCCATCCTTGTTTTGTTCACCATGCCATTCCAGTTTGGCCCCAGACATTTGCAAACCAGACTTGACCCTGCACCCCACTGGGAACAGTCCAGCCCGAACTGCCAGGCCAGGTCCTCCCTGGACTGGAAACAAGCATCCTAGGACCAGTTTCGGGCTGTCAGCGTAGCACTTTATATGCCTTGTCACGGCGGTAGTAAACCACGCGCGCAGGCACTGTATTGGCAGAAGCCTGAGACAGGTTTAAAGGCTACTTTGGTGGGTGGATAAAGCAGCGCTGCAAGCCCTCCAGTAACATTTAATTTAGTGGCCCTGGGTATATGGAATACCACTGTACAGGGGACTGATAGGTAAATTAAATAAGCCAAACAGCTGTAGATAAATCTTACTAAGTATACCATAGGGGGGCACATTCACTTTAGCGCTGATCAGCAGTGATAAAGTGCCCAGAGTCATAAAACCACCAACAACAGGTTAGAAAAAATACAGGAGGAAGGCAAAACATTCTGGGATGACCGTGCAGAAAAGGCAAAGTCCAACATAAGTGCAGTGCTATAATGAGATGCATTCATGTTAAAGCTTCTACATGTTACAAAAATATATACTTTTCTTGAATTTTGAAGGCAATTTATCATATATCACGTGATGTTTGTTGAATGGTTTACATAGAAAACATTTCTAGGGCTCGGTTCAAACACAGGCTGTAAGAACCAAGCCAGACCCTTGGCTCAGCTCTCCCTCTTAATTTATTTGCTCGCCGACTTCTACATTCACCCTTAGCCAGTCACGTGCAAGTCACTAATGGTGCCTGCATTCTGGTCAGCCACATGAAGGCTTCTTTGAATTTATTTCAAATTTTCTATAGGAGACTAATATTTGACATTCTCCAATGGTTTCCTAAGATGCATTTTTTTTGTTATGTTCTACAACTTCTGGTCCCTTTATCTCATTTTCTTAATTTCTGTCATATTGACATTTTTCTTATTAAATGTTTCCCTCTATCTTGGGATGGGCCTTTTTAAGTTTGTTATTTCATATCAGCACTGTGTTTGTTCTTATAGTAGTTTGGCATATGCCACATGCATATCAAAAAAGGAAGGCACTGCTGCTTGTGTCAAGCTATGAAATATGACCTAGGCATTCTTCGCATAACCCAGTTGCCACTGATAATGATACATTCATTAACCTGTTTAAGATAATTGCAGAAATGGTTGTAAACTATACATGTGTTTGGCACAAAGAAGAGAAGTAAGGAACAAAATCAAGGGACTGCTTACTATTACTCAGAGGAGAGCTCCATTGAAGTCATGTTAGGCCTATAACAACACTCTTTTTGCTTATCATGCTCTGTTGTGCAATTTAGCCCTCTAAATGTCCTCCCAGCAGAACATCCAGCAAAGAAGGGTAGCCGAATTACAACTCTGCCTGCAGTACTTCTTTGGTCCAGTCTCTGGTCTGCATGTCACATAAAGGGCCAAAGCTGCTAGGTTCTACTCCTTTATTGGCTCTAGTTTGAATCAGTTTGATCCACAACTAAACTGCAATGCTCCTTGTTTCCCCCTCCATTTGCCCAGTCCCAACATTTAGATTCTCCACAAACCCAACCACGCAAGTTTAAATTCTGACTCCCCAAAACCTCATTTACATTAGAGATGGCATTATACCTTTTGATACTTCGCAAAATAACAGAACCTGGTTAACACATTGCAATATTAGGAACGATTCATTAATGTTGGTATTATGTATTGCTCCTAGGTGAGGCTCTGCTTACTTACATATGGCATTCCCACCTATAAGTGTTCCTCATTGTTAGAAAGTCATAAACCACCCATAAGTGGTCACACACCCATCAACTAAAAATATCGAAGAAAAATTGTCAGATGAGTCATAAAGTGCCTCACATAAGCACCATCCATGGAGCTACTGGTTAGTACTCACCAGTTTGCTCATTCTGTCATCATCTGCACTTTCTTGACAGAAAAAAAAATATGAAAGAAACAATTGATGGACGGAATGCTGGACAATGGAAAAATTCACTCCCAGTCACAATGATCAGGGTTAAATCCATCATTATTTTGCTCACCACACCACCCCAGTTTGGACCCAGCCATATACAAATTAGTCTTGACCCTGTTCCTTGTGGGAATAGTCCAGCCCAAACTGCCAAGCCAGGTCCTCCCTGGACCGGAAACAAGGATCCTGAGACCGGTTTCAGGGCATCACCCTTCATCTGCCAAGCTAGCTTGAATTCAGTGGTGTAGTGAGCACAGGACCCACATCTGGGCATACCCTTCCCACTTAGGGCGACATATGGAAAAGAAGCAATTGATCTTTGGAATGCTGGACAATGCAAACATTCACCACCAGTCACAAGGATCTGGGTTTCATCCATCTTCCATTTGCTCACCACACCACCCCAGTTTGCACCCAGCCATATGCAAATTAGTCTTGACCCTGTTCCTTGTGGGAACAGTCCAGCCCAAACTGCCAAGCCAGGTCCTCCCTGGACCGGAAACAAGCATCCTGGGACCAGTTTCAGGGCATCACCCTTCATCAGCCAGGCTATCTTGAATCCAGTGGTGTAGTGAGCATGGGACCCACGTCTGGGCATACCCTTCCCACTTAGCGCGACATATGCAAAAGAGACAATTAATGGACGAATGCTGTACAATGCAAACATTCACCCCCAGTCACAAGGATCTGGGTTCAATCCATTATTCTTTTGCTCACCACACCACCCCAGCTTGGTCTCAGCCTTATGCAAATCAGTTTTGACCCTGTTCCTTGTGGGAACAGTCCAGCCCGAACTGCCAAGCCAAGTCCTCCCTGGGAATTTGTTCCGATAACTGAATGTTACATCCGTGATAGCATGGCAATGATCAATTTTTTAATATTACCCATTTGACCCAGCCTCTGACACTTTATGCACTCTTGATGTAGAGTCGCTTTACAAAAACATCCCCCAAAATGATTCCTTACAGGTCATTTAACAAATCCTCAATACAAGTCCCCGCCCTCATGCGGTACCCATCACCTTTATATTACAACTATTGGAAATTTGTCTCACAAGGAATTTCTTACTCTTCTAATGCCAATATTACCAGCAAACTAAAGGGACATCAGTGGGGGCCGTTTTTGCCCCCAACTTGGCCATACATGATATGGACTCCCTTGAGACCAGATCGATTCTGTCTCCATTGAATCCTTTCCGCACTGCCATTTTAGTGTGGAAGAGATACATTGACAATATTTTCATGATCTGGCAACACTCTTAGACTACTACGAAGCAATTCTTTCATTGGCTAAACAATAACTGTGAAGGCCTCAATTTCACGCTGTCACAGAGCAAGACCACAATTCATTTCCTTGACCTCAACATCCAACATAAGGAAGGTACACTAATCACAAGTCTGTTCAGGAAACCCACCAAACGTGACACGCTCCTGAGATATGACAACCACCACCCACGTGCTCACAGAAACTCACTACCCTACTCACAGTTCCTACGCATTAGAAGGAGCTGTACACTGAAAGAGGATTACTTCAGTGAAGCCAAAGTCCTAAGTAAAAAAATTGACAGCAAGAGGTTACCCTCGCAGATTAGTTTGGAACTCCCTGAAAAGAGCCTGGTATTGCCCAAGGGATTGCCTTCTAGAACCCAAAACGAAACACTCACAGAACCGCATAGTATGTGTTACAACCTTCTCCCCTGTTTCACATACCATACGTAAAAACATCCTTAGAAATTGGGAGGTCATCAATGCAGGCATATTGAAACTGGAATGCCCATTGTTTGCATTTAAAAAGAACAAAAACATAAAGGACCATAAAGTCAGAGCAGCCTTGCCAACTTCAACATGCACAGGTACACTCAATGACCATTGGGACTTGGCCCCACTCACTGGGCATGTCAAGTGTGGGAACTGTATTGCATGCAAATTTACTATTGAATGTAAGGAATTTGTCTTTGGCAAAATCAAAATTGGATTGAAAGATTTTTCGAACTGCAGCACTTGCATTGTTATCTATGCAATTCCATGTCCCTGCAATAAAATCTATATTGGCCAAACCACACAAAAAGCATGAATAAGGATCTGTCAACATCACAGCCGATTACGTTACAGAACACCATATGCCCCCCTTGTGGAACATTTTCTGGCATCAGGCCATACAGAGGACATCTGTTGAACCATCATCAGTGTGATCAAGCCACCTCCAAGAGACCCGGATCTCTCACAGCTCCTCAACAAGGAGGAACTCAAGTGGATTTTACGAACTGGCAGCATACACACTGGCCTCAATCGTCTTGAGGATTGGACTATGTTAATTTAACCTGTCTTACTGTGCCGTTTTGTCACCTCTCTCTATTAACTCCAAACTCTCTGTACAATATCAGTAATTGTTCTGTAAACCCCCTGGTGGTTAATTATTTTTCCTCTATCTTTCTTACATCTCTTTCTGACTCTTCTATGTAGTGTCTCACATAAATCTAAGCGTAATTATCACTTCCTTAACATTCACAATATACTAGTTCCTTCTCTCATTCACCACTACAAAATGGCTGCCTCCTTTACGTAACCTTGTCTGTTCTTTATTTTCCTTATTTTCTTGATTCTGTCAAATGACCTAATCATCCAATTAGTTTCTTCTCTCCTTAACCACTACAAAATGGCTGCCTCCTTTACGTAACCTTGTCTGTCCTTTATTTTCCTTATTTTCTTGATTCTGTCACATGACCTCATCATCCAATTAGCTCCCTGCCCATTTACACTGCCTCCTCACCGGCAACTCATTCCTTCATATCCCCGATCCCGACAGGCAAGACATGCTGTAACAGAGGTTGTTCACAGGGGATCTATGACAGAATTTCGACAGACAGAATTTCGACCTACACAAATATCGGCGTAATTATATCGATAGCAAAAATATCAACGCCCTATGTACAACATGGTAAGTACCAAAATATCGAAAAATTAATAT
This sequence comes from Lissotriton vulgaris, assembly GCF_964263255.1. NCBI lineage: Eukaryota > Metazoa > Chordata > Amphibia > Caudata > Salamandridae > Lissotriton > Lissotriton vulgaris. The sequence continues at coordinate 501,407,482 of NC_141687.1, read as the reverse complement.
CGATGTTAAAAATATCGTTGTTAAATATATCGATTTTTTTGAAATTTAAAATAACATAAAAAAAACTGTAAATAATACTTATTAATTACTTAAACATATTTAAATATATGTAATAATTGTTAAAAAAATAATAATACATATTTAATAAAAAAAGAAAATGATAAATCATATATAATATATAATTACTTAACAATAATTACTATTCCCACTCCAGTGGATGCAACAGTAGGGAAAACTGACCCTGAACACTAAAAATACCCCTTTACCCAAAAACCTAAAACTGACCCTGAACCCTAAAAATACCCCTTTACCCATAAACTGAAAACTGACCCTGAACCCTAAAAATACCCCTTTACCAAAGAACTGAAAACTGACCCTGAACCCTAAAAATACCCCTTTACCAAAGAACTGAAAACTGACCCTGAACCCTAAAAATACCCCTTTACCCAAAAACTGAAAACTGACCCTGAACCCTAAAAATACCCCTTTACCAAAGAACTGAAAACTGACCCTGAACCCTAAAAATACCCCTTTACCCAAAAACTGAAAACTGACCCTGAACCCTAAAAATACCCCTTTACCCAAAAACTGAAAACTGACCCTGAACCCTAAAAATACCCCTTTACCCAAAAACTGAAAACTGACCCTGAACACTAAAAATACCCCTTTACCCAAAAACTGAAAACTGACCCTGAACCCTAAAAATACCCCTTTACCCAAAAACTGAAAACTGATCCTGAACCCTAAAAATACCCCTTTACCCAAAAACTGAAAACTGACCCTGAACCCTAAAAATACCCCTTTACCAAAGAACTGAAAACTGACCCTGAACCCTAAAAATACCCCTTTACCCAAAAACTGAAAACTGACCCTGAACCCTAAAAATACCCCTTTACCCAAAAACTGAAAACTGACCCTGAACCCTAAAAATACCCCTTTACCCAAAAACTGAAAACTGACCCTGAACCCTAAAAATACCCCTTTACCCAAAATTAATTAATATTACAAATAAATTACTTCCCACCCTATTCCCCTATAAACCCACAACCCGCTCCAGTAGTAAAACATATAATTTAGTTAAAAATATACATAAATTATCAATTAATTAATCAATTAATCAATTAAAATAAATCATTGCCAATTAATATTTAATTGCAAAATAAATTAATAATTGAAAAATAATTATTTAATTACAAATAAATTACTTCCCACCCTATTCCCCTATAAACCCACAACCCGCTGTGGTAGTAAAACATATAAATTAGTTAAAAATATACATAAATTATCAATTAATTAATCAATTAATCAATTAAAATAAATCATTGCCAATTAATATTTAATTGCAAAATAAATTAATCATTGAAAAATAATTATTTAATTACAAATAAATTACTTCCCACCCTATTCCCCTATAAACCCGCAACCCGCTGTGGTAGTAAAACATATTATTTACTTTTATATATTTTTAAATTATAAAAACATATTAAACACATATTATAACAATTAATTTAAATACTTAACTAATATTTCTAACACATATTAGTAAATCGAAATTACTTACATCGATATATATGCTATCGATATTAGTGATTTCGATATTACTTACCTTAGGGTCGATATTCTGGCCATCGATATTCTTGACATCGATATTCTGTCCCATCGATATTAGCAACTCGATATAAGTGTAGGTCGAAATTAAAAACTCGATATTTTGACTGTTTACCGTTCACAGGTAAGTGCACCCTGTACCCAATTCCCCATGCCTCACCTCCTTACCACCTAAATACCACAAACTATTGTTTAGATTGGCCTCAACCCCATTCCTTGTCACTAGAGACCGTGGACGCGGCTCACAGGTTACTGGCTTGCCGTCCCTGATATACAGCAGCCCACTGCAAAAGGTAAGCCTTGTTGCACCTGCAATTGGTACTGTCCTGCCCACCTTGATCATACCCTTCCTAAATGGCAACCAGTGGTGGCTGGTGACATTTGAAAGTGGCGGGGCATAAATACTGTACTGTGGTGAGTGTAGCAAGCGAGCCCAAACCACCTACGGCGGTTTCTGGGGGTTCTCCCCCCCAGGAATATTTTTTAAAAAGAGTGGGCAAATGGTGCATTTTTAAGCAAATTAGTGGAAGAGGTGACTTGGCGAACCCATCTCTGGGAGTAGCCAAACAAGTCCCTTTGCACTTGCACAGATATATCACTATCCCTGCATTCACATAGGCACACTACTTACCCTGCACTCATAGACCCATTACTCACCCTTCCATGACACATGACTAAGCCTGCATTCACCCATCTACATGACTCACCCTGGACTCACACAAGCACACTGCTCAACCTGCACTCAGACAGACATCACTCACTGTTCGCTGCACTGCACTCAAAGATGCACACTGTTTCACTCTCCCTAAACTCACAGTAGACTGCTCACCCTGCACTCAGAAGGGTCCTCCACTCATCCAGTGTATTTACACCACTCAACTCAACCCTCACTCATGAGGGCATACAGCTCATCCAGTGTTGTACTCATAGTCATACAGCCATACAACATAACCGTCTAATTCATAATACACATTAAAAAAAATAACTGTATTATTATAAAGGACTGGGGGTGATCGAAAACAATTAACGGTAGTTACTTTTCCACTCGACATTTTTGTATGTATTGTATCTCTTATCTTTTTCCAACGCAGTCTCTTACTATGGGGAACACTCCCAGGACCGAACAGACACCTAAAGTAGGGCCCCTGTGGTGGAGCGCACAAGCTTTCATTCAAACGCTATAGAATAAGTTAGCAGCTGGAGTTTTCGTAACAAGCAGTGCATTTGCGTGTTTAGCAACAATCTTAAACACAGGTGAAAAAACAAATACAATACTACATTGCATTGGAATTGCAAACCTCTATTTTCATCTCAACTGATATCTTTCTTTTTCCGCATCTGTCAGAATCATTTTCTCTTTTTATGTTCTCCAATATATTTCAGAGACAGATTAAGCTGTCTTACCAGCATCATGTAATCAAAGCAATTCATAAGTACACAAACTTTGTCAAAGCCAACAGACCTAACCATGACAAAAATAAAGAAAAAAAAGAAAAGAAAACACACACCTGCCTAGATGTAGTGGCCCTATACTTGCAAGAACATGTATAGATAAGTTAACCATTGTGTATACATTTGATATAACTATATTGGTACCTCCTTATAAGTAGGTATACCTAGAATAGGTCCAAACCCCATTTCTTATAAACAAAGGCCGTACAAACCCTAGGGCCCGTTACAACTCTCATTCCCTTACAACCAAACTAAGCCCCTGTAAAGCCCCCTTACAGTCTCCTTACAGTCATATATAAGCTCCCTTAAATATGTCAGCACCCTTTTCAACCACGAGGGTCTGTAATAATCTTCAGCTACTTACCTCCTTGAATCCCTTTACAACAGTCAGCCTCTTTCAATCACCACGGCTACATACAAACTTCACCCCTCTACAACATGTACTAACTAACCCTCTGAAAATATTTACACGACCGCCTTTCAACATCTTTTAAACCAGCAGTTAACTTTAACTTTAAACCTCCTATTCCACTTAGAAGGTTCAGCCTTTAACAACCTCCTGACCATCAACCTTTGACAAGTATCAGCCCCTGTACGGCCCCCTTACAATCTCCCCAACAACATTCTTTAATACTGGAAATAGCTGCCAGATTACATCTTCCAGGTGTAGCACTTTCAGCCAGTCTGTGCTTTTTAGCATTCTGGGACCTATAGTTCATACTGCAATTATAGGTTGAAAACTCCCAGCATGCAATAGGCTGCTCATGAAAAGCCGACATCTGCCTGAAGGTGTCATGCGTGGAAAGGAATCTACGCAGCTAACATAACATCAGATCAGGGCTTAATTTGAGCCGGAGCTTGCCGGTGCTTAGCACCGGCACCTAATTATCAGGGCCGGGTCTACAGTGACGCTCATTAAGTGCACCGTCTACCTAGCACCGTCAGTAATTGATAATGAGTCGTGGCACTAGCACAGAGAGCGTGTGTTGTGCTGTGCTGCGCTGCGCTGCGCCTGCTGTAGTCCCGTAAGTGCTGCTGCTGTAACTTGCTTAGTTTAAGTTACTGTCGTACTGGTTGTTGAAGTAAAACACGTACTGTGTGTCTTAAATAGTGACGACGTGACGTCACGTGATTGACTCACATTCTAATCTCTCGATTTCTCTTCACTTTCACTTCTCCGGCCGCAAATCAGTGTTGCCAGCCCACTCGGCTCTGTGGGCGGGACACTGAGTTGGGCAGGGCGCCTTTGCCGGTCTTCTGCGGCGGTTGGGGCTGTGCGCGGCAGAGGCAGCGACATGTGCGCAGATTTAAACGCGCGCGCATTTCCTGCTTTTTTGCCAAGGAACGCCCGCCCCCAGCATACCCGCACGGCCGCACCTCACCGACCACCGAGTATCCACTGGTGGTTGATGAACTACTTCAACGCCGCCCTTCAAAGTAGCGGGAGTCGGGACCTGGTATGTTGCTTTTCTTTACATTGAGAAATAATTCCACTAGATTTTTTCCTGCCGGTTTCACCCCGACTGCAGGTAAAGCAAGCCTGGCTCTTCATGTTTTACAATTCATGCTCCTTGAAGCCGGTTGCTTCTCCCTGCGCTGGATAAGCCTGGAAACATTTACACTGTGATCTGATTCAATCAACTCCCCTCACCCAACGCTGCTGAACACTACTTTGTTACACTGAGTTTGCCCTGTTTGTATTCAGACGTGTGACCGTCGGCACACTGAGTGGGCTCTCAACCCACTGAGCTGTATTGTGCATTAAGGCAGCATGAGATTCAAGGTCTTTCCTTTGAGACCCTGATATTGGGTGTGTCACCAGTGTCTGAATGTGAAACGTGTTCTCAGCCACCTTGCTTCCCTTCCCTACCCGTTAGATGAAATAGTTTACCAATCTGTGGGAAAACACAGAAACTGCTTCGCTTAGCCAGAAGTGGGCATTCTGAGTCGGGGAGGTCCAGCAAGGATCTGTTCCGAAATAGTAATACTAGCTTGTTTTCTTGAGTGGTGCTTGCTGTGGCAATTTGCACTTTTGCAGAACTGTATACAATTAAAAAGTAATATATCCCACCACACAGTGAACTCATAGGGACAAAACGCTGAGTCAAACAGGGGTGCTGGCAAGGAACAGGTAGAGCCCAGATCACCGCAGCGAGTACATGAACATACTGAACAAACGAACGCATGACGCAAAGCTTTCATTTATTTATTTTAGATCTTCCATACATTCGTTTAGTTGAAGTGTTTCATATAGCGCAGACTTGGCGCCACAAAACAACAGAGTGCCTTAAGCACAGCATTTTATTGCAGCCGGAGCATCACCAACACGAAAAGCTACAGGTAACGAGGGGTGTGCGAGGCCTATAAATAAAGCTGCGCAGGCGAGGCAGGGCCTGGCAGGCCGCAGGCGCCGTGACAGTGATTACTGTTTTTTTTTTTTATCATTAGGTTGATTGGTCTGTTCATGATGGCCTGGGGTAGGCGGCGTAAGCCGACGGCCAAATCATGATTTAAAAAATAAAGCTGCGCAGGTGAGGCATGCAGGAGCAGCAGGACACACCAAAAGCTCCAGAGTTGTAGTGATCCTATTGCGTATCAACCTGGGGCCTGACACTACACGCACACGCAACCAGGGAGCCACTGCTCTCTTGAGGCACTGGGCACTTAAGACCTACTGCCCTTTCCACTACTGGCCTCTCTGTCGAGAATTCACCTCCAAGGAGTGAGAGTGATGCTAACTAGGGATCTCTCTATGAGGCACATGGCAGTAGACAAGCAAGTAACATTCTCTTTGCCCATCCAATCAATGGCCTCTCTGGCTAGGTCACCTCTAGAGAGGGGTTCAGTCTGCACGCTCGTTCAGCTCAGGACGCTCTTGTGCATACAACTCATAAAATTTCTACTGCGAGGCGAACATCTCCCAGCTGGAAACAAACACACTTCTCTCACAAGCCCCCTTCTTTCCCCGACCCTCACGCACCCTAAGCCCTCACACCACCATAGCCCTCTGCTCATGAACACCCTTTCGTGCACTCTTTCGTGCAGCTGGCATCATCAGCAGATTGTAAAATGTCCATTTATTGATGCTAAAGAATAAAGCTTCTACAATGTTTTAGGGGAGCTTTGGAAGCTTCTGTCTATGTGCAGGTTTTCATAGCATGACACCTTGAATTATGTTAACAGAAGACAGGTGTGACATCGTATGTCAATGACGTCATGTCTAAGTGATGGTGTGTTACCGAAAGAAGTGAGTGAGACCTGTTATCTACTGAAAGGCGTGTCCATCAGTTGTGATCTCACATTACTAAACTACAGCAAGGGGTTTATTGGGGTACACTCAGGGTTACTCTCCCAGGGCCGAGGGGACAGCGGGTACCCTTTGCACAGGGTGAGTTGTAAATTACTGAATGATAAGTGGGCTTTGTGAGCTTAAACGGTCTTCCTTTAAAGATGGTAGCCCCCCCCCACTAGCCTGGTGGCAGGCTTCATCATAGGATTCTCCTCCCGCCTCTTGGTCGTGGGCCACAGCCCTGCTAGGAATGGGGGCTCCAGAAATGTCCATATGTTGTGTGGTGAAGTACTATATCAAACAAGGCCTTGTGGCATGGGGGAAATATTTGGAAAAGTGGATAAAATAACCTTGCAGTGCTACGTACAGAGACGCAGAACGACTAAAAATAACTCTTTGGTGCCCTAATAAACTCTACTCCTGTCCCCTGATGGGCTTAATTAAAAGTGCAGAGGAATGATTCACCCATTTGGTCAGGTGTACATGTTTCTGCCCACTGTATTGTACCTCCACAGGATGCGTACATAACCTACCCCCTGGTGGTATCCCAAGTGACGAAAGATTCTCTGGGTAGATATGTGGTGGTAGAGGTACCCTTTTGAAGGTTGCCCAATCCATCCCCTTAGAGCGTATTCCCCCCCCCCTCCAGCCAGAACCAAGTGTGAGATGTGATACTAAATTACCCTAGGGAAAGGTGTGACTTTTAAAGATGCGCTGAATTCAGTGGTGGGCTCTACAGGGCCCAGTGGGTCAGGAGGGGGACATTGACAGATCTGATAGAATGGGTCATAGACCTGGTGCTTTGTGACACGTGAGGACATGGAACCCCCATGACCAGTTTTACACTCACCTATTGGCAACACACAAGATACGATCCCAAATTGGCCTACTGTTACTCCCTGCTACTGATCTGACTCAATTGTCTGGTTCCCTCATTGTGCCCAGGTGTATCTCTGACCACACCCCAGTTATGCCACACTTTGGCTCTCAGAGTGTGGGACCTAGTCCAGTGTGGAGGCTCAACGTGTGGCACCTCACAGACCGGTGTTTCACACATATGGACTGGCTCAGGGACTCCAGGATTATTTGACCCTCAACAAACAATTTGTGGCCTCGCCTGGTATGATGTGGGAGGCCTGGAAGCCTACATTGAGGGGCTGTGCACCACAGTTCACAGTATGTTCACATGGAAGGGTGCAGCCGGGTTATGAAAAAGGGTTATTATTATTACTGCCCTGACTCTGACCGAAGAAGATGTGGGTGGAGCTAATATAGTAAGTGGGTGGGGCCAGTGGAGGGAGTGGGTGGAGCCAGAGAAAAGTAGGTGTGGTCTCCGACAAACATTTGAGCACCTGCACTTCAAATTTTACAAATTAAGCACTGCATCAGATAGTGTTGCAACTGTAGGGATATGGGTTGTGGTAATGGGTGGGGGGTGGAGGTGTAAATTAGTGATAATATTCTGCCGCATACCAGAAAGAGGTGAAACGGTCCTTTATTAGGAGAATGCACTCTAAAGTTTCCCGGGTCCCTTCATGAGAATCTCCTATATGCATAAATGTTTTCAGGAATAATACGCTGTTTCTGTTTAGCGCTTCATAATCATATCTCACTCTGCTGCTTAAGCGCTGCAAGTTACATATGTCATTCACCCTATTTAATGGTGCACTACTACAAATGCCCGAAAGCACAGAAGAACTGAATTGGATGAGACACCCACCCATGCGCCTAGGAAACTAAATCGCTCTGGAGCTTTCCCCTCAGAAGCAAGGTGCCAGCGGTTTGCTTACACATTTTCACTGCTATGCGATCACTTTTAACTATGGTGAGTTTAGTTTAAATGCTACTTTAGGGAAGAGGTAGGAAAGGAATCATTTTTCAACAAACAACTGCAAACTGTGCCACACTGTCAGCCCTCGCCACTGCCAAAGCCGGGAGCAGTAGAATCAAGACAGAGAAACACGATTTGTTCAGGATCACACAATGTTGATGGTGTTGGAAAACACATTTTAAAACTCTGGACTGTGTGATTCCATGAACTGCAACGTCGCCTAGGTCACATGTATGAGAGCGCGTTCCATGTGCATTAATGCACAAATAGTTCTTCTTCAGCACAAATGACATCCCCAGCTCAAAGTGACGGTAATAAGCACAGACATGCCAGAGCAGTCAAACAGGGAACGTACTAGAGATGTTAAAGGCATTTGAACACTAGTTTTCAGGTGAAAAGAATCGATTGGAGACAGCAACATATGTACGAGGAAAAACATATACATTTGGCAAGTAATGCAATTCAGCGGCCTGCTTTGTATATTAAATGGATGGGGAAGGCCGCAACGTATATGTTTATTGGGGGGTCTGGGGAGAGGGGGTCCCACTGCGTAAAAACACATAGATGAGTTTGCAAATGATTGCTGAATTCTAAAACATAGAGGGTCACCTAAGGAAAAAGTGCGTCAGCAGTGGCTCAGCCTGACATCTGAGGGCAAAGCGTTTCCAGTGCGAAGAAAAACAGATTTAACAGTTTCTCAAGGAAACTGTGCTGTGGTTTTACCACTCGATGCTTGGTGTTATTACACAAATGCTTGCCTAAAGATAGACGCACAATACTGTTGTTACAGTTGCGGCTCGCAATACTTCCGGGGGAGGTCACATGGGGGTGTGGGGCTAAGGGGGTTTAAAAATAAAGTTTAAAAAACCCTTGAAAACGTACCTGACCGCCGAGTACACGCAGCCTTTGCTGTGTGCTCCTTGGCCGGGGTCCGCATTGGCTCCTTCTTGAGTGGCTGGTGGCAGCCCCTCTCAGTAAATCCAGACGCTGCTCCAGCAGGGCCAGGATTGGCTTGAGCAGGGACTGTCCCCGCCCATGGGAGACCGGGGGCTGCAGTCACTGGCCAGTAGCAACCCTCACCCTCGCTCGCTCTCCTAATGCAGAGCACAGTAGTGCGCATGTTTGGACTGGTCAGAAAAATGACCAGCCCAAATCCAAACATGCGCACTGGGCCTGCCCTGCTGCTTCCAGTCAACAACAAACCCAACCCTGCTGTGCTGCCTCACCCTCTTCAGCCCTGACTGACTCCGGTCAGCCTGATTTCGATTCAGGACGCCAGTGAAGTTAATCTTCCTCGTTATGTCAATGAGGAAGAATGTGGCCAAGTGGCATTAATGGATGCACCGCACTGTAATGGCCACACTCCTTCATTTAGGCCACTCTGATTTCGAGACAGCCCTGCGGCACCAACATTTCAAACACCTCCTTTAAGCTGCTACAGCCTTTATTAGGTAAACTCCTTTCCTCCATCGGCGCCCCGCCAATCTCTACAATCTTCTCTCAGATCCACATCACTTGTCATTTTTCATGTAGGTCGACTGTGACCCAGCATCCAACTGCACAGACCACGGCCGTGGCTGTCTGCATCCTTTACTCTCCTTTTACTTGGCCTGGACTTCTACTCGGTCTTTGCCTGAAACAAACCTCCTCCAAGTCACTCTGACCTGGATCTAGGTATTACTTGAACTATCTTTTGCTCCCTGCCCTCAAGCAGTCTACCCACTGGCACTGTTTTCACACACTCTTCACCATTGCATGCAGTTGCCACTTTTAAAATTATTACTTGTTTCCCTTACGCAATCCCACGCCCATTTTGCTTTCAACACCAGCGCTTTACTGGCATTCGCCTAGTTTAACAGGTTTTTAACCACTCACCAAGCTCTCTACCGTATTGCGCATTTAATCACTGCAAGCGTATGACTAGGACTTTTAGCAAATATTGCTCTTTATTGCGTAATTCTTTTATTCTTGCTTAGCAATGTTATACGTTCTGCTCATTTCTCTGGTATCATTGTACTCACGTGCGATCCTCTTACGTTGGTCTGACATACACTGCCCTCACCAGCACCCAGGTTGTTTTCAAATTGTTTTACACCTGGTCTAACTTTCATATGTCTCTTTTTCTTTTTTCATTCTTTATTCCCTCCTACAGTTTTATTTATTACAAGCAAAATGTATACAGGCTTACCATTGTTAAATGTTCTAATGATGATCCTATATCTTTTGTAAGGATCGAAACACAGTCAACTTGTTGTATGCCATATGCACCTCTTTATTTAATACTTATTATGTGTAATGGTGTCTCCACTATAATTTGTTTGTTCTACCAAAATGTGTCTCATACAAACAATTTCACTCTGCCTGAGCCTTTTTGTTTTATGTTGTACGTCCTTCCCACTAAGTTGGATACCGGCTTGTGCCCCACTTTATTAGTTTTTTGCCGAATTTTGTGTATATTTAAGCAACTATATATTAAAAACACCTGTCCAGCTGGACAGCTGTAAAATATAGTACTGATTGGGTATAGATGTATTGTTTGCTCTCATTAGTACTTGTCTAGGACCTCTGCCTTTAGAAGTAATTGATTACCCAAGGTCCCTGACCAACCTTCTTTGGGTTCCCTTGTTCTTCATAACATGCAAAGCATACATTAACTACATTGTAAATCCAGTACGCCTGCCAGTATTTCATTGGAACAAATCATTACTGCCATGAGCACAGACAATGACAAGGTGATACTTAAATACATTATTGCACAATCCTGGAAACAGCACACTCAACCTCAAACAAATGACAGTGAGCATCAGAAATCTAAAAAGGTGAAAGATGAAATATCCATTACTCAAGAAGTTATTGTCTTATGATGTTTGAGAATTGACATACCAGAGAACAAGTAATTGAAGGGGCACATGAAGGAAAATGTTTAATTGCTGCCACTAAATGGGCTCTCTCAGACTGAGTCTGGTTTCCTCATCCTAACAAATGAGTTGAAAGGGAATTAAAGGTCTGTCATATTTGCAACTGCTTATCTCCCAAAACAACCCCAAATTCATTAGCATGTGTGATCTTCCAAAGCATGAGTGGGAGCGAATCGGTGTTGACTTCTTTGGACCCCTTGACTATGGACATCACCTGTTGGTAGCCATTGATGAGTACTCTTGTTTTCCTTTGGTAAAAGACCTCTCATGGATCACTCAGGAAAAACTGATCAAGAGCTCAGATGGCATTTTTGCAACATGGGGTGTTCCTTCAATTTTAAAGTCTGACAATGGCCCACCTTTCCACAGTCAAGAATACAGAGACTTTCTTAACCATCTCAATGTTAGGCATCAGAAAAGCACACCTCTCTGGCCACAAGCAAATGGTGTTGCCCAGTGTGTTACGAGCACACTCAAGATGACCATTGAGCATACTGCACTGGAGAAGCTTGCTCTCAAATCAGCTGGTCATTCTGCTGTTTACGTCTACCGGTCGTCTCCACATTCAATGACAGGTGAAAGTCCTGTCACTCTGATGTTCAAGAGAGCAATTAGGACCAAGTTCCCACAATGAACCAATGAAAGCTCAATGAATGATGGTGAACTTCCTCAAACTGTTTGTGTCACAAGCACAAAATGAAACTCTATGCAGGCAAAGGCCGATGAGCTAAGAACACTGTGTTTGCAGAAGATCAAGTCCTAGGTCGACGAAAGAGAAAATGCAAGTCTGATCCATTTGATGCTGACCCATTTAAAGTGGTGACTAGTAACGGACACATGGGGACTGCTCACCGTGCTGGAAAGTCTGTTACGCAAGATTCTTAGCATTTCAAACATCTGCCTCATCATTTGCCGACTCCAGATTTAATAATGAGACTGTGTCATTTGACGCTTCTGAGATCCCACTAACTGCACCTGTCTCTATATCACCATTTCCAGTCATGGACACTCCTCCTATCTCTTTAAAACCTCTTAGGACACGGCCTGGGCAATTGTTTCAAGCTCCACAATGACTTATCGAAGAGTTGTGATGTTTATATGTAATACTTGTATTTTTTATTTAACAAGGGGGGAGATGTAGAGTCTTTTGAGTTATAGATCACTGGACCCTTTTGGCTCCTGAGAAACTCCGTAGATCTGTGATGTAAGTGTATAGATGTCGTTAATAGAATTCATGATTTAGAATGTTGAGTTTACAGTTGTTCACTGAGGAAAAATGACATGTAATAGCAAGATTTGTATATGGCATTATCATTTACATTTACCTAGGTTTGGGAAGTAGCAACAGACACCATAGTACTAAAATTGATATGGTATGGTGGCAGGCGAAGGGCCTCCTTGTGTATTCTTCAGCTCCCTACCTGAGACGGCAGTCTGATTGTCCCAGACTTTGAATTGTATCATATTATGGCTCAAGTGCAGTGGCTAGTTGCTGGATCCCCACGGAAAAATATTGGCTGCTGCAGCACACCTGGTAAGGAAGGGGTTTTGGTAGCCCTGCTCCTGGGAGAGCATGTCTTCTTAAACCCATTACCTAAATTATTGTGGGGTTTCCCTGTGCTGCTGGATTAAATTCACTAAACGCATGAAACATTCCCAGGTATACACCCCAGCAATACCGCTGGTGCCACCCTACTCTCTGTGGGGGAGGGGGTTCTTCATTAAGAGTAGGCCAGCGGTAAGGATCACGGCAGACTTGAGCAAGGTCGGAGATAGCTTTGAAGAAGGCCAGCTATGCACCCTTGAGACGTTAGAGGCAGATGCCTGATTACCTGTCTCACAATTCCTGACATACTTATCTGTGGTTGGATTGATGCAAACGCTCTGGAAGATGGGACAAAGTGAACCGCCGATGCATGACGTGTTGCAAATTGTTCCTACGTTTCGAGGTGGCCATAAGTTAGTCCCCTGGATTTACAAATGGGCACTACAACAGACTAAGACGGGCTTTTCTTCACTTCAGTGAACATGGGGAGTCACAATCGGATGAGAGCTTCTCGATAAAGTATGGGCTACTGTATTGGAACATGTTAATTCTATGTCATGCAATACTGGGTTTCACTAAATCTAGATGAATTATCTACATATGACTTAACTTAGAACATCTAGGCTGAATAAAATTCACAGCACGGACAATAGGAAGTGACCCAGATGCGGGGAGTTAGGTGCTGAGTTTATACACATGACTTGTTCTTGTCTTGGGATTTTGTGATTCTGGCAGGGTTGACTGCCGACCTGGAGCATACATTCGCCGGAACAGGGGTTCTGCGGCTGGACATATGCTTTCTGGGTCTGTCACCCACTTTGAGGTTCAAGAAGGTTGTGACTAGGTTCTTGAGCTTGGCTCTGGTCCTTGTTAGGTGGATTCTTGCAATGGACTGGAGGTACATGGAGGCCCCCCCACTGCAGGTGGAAGAGGGAGGTCAGGCGCTGGGCACTAGCAGAGGAAACTAGCCTGAGAAATTAAGAGAGAAGAGGCCTGAAAGAACGGCCCATAGCGGATGATTTGGCATTGGTCCTGGCAGCCTTTGTGGGGGTGGATCGTGATTAACTGGAATCCCATAGGTCAAAGAGCTAATGAGAAGACTGACTTTACTGTAGCCCTTGTTTGCCCCCCCTATGCTTAATTATTGCACATATGACTAGGGACCGAATATGTGACTCCCCTGAATATAAGCCCAAAGTTACCTATTAGTTAGATGTTGCTTGTTGACACATCGGCGTTGCATCCATTGTTACTTAACATTTCTGTGCTACCTACTTACTTCTAGATACTCTAGTCCTCCGGCCTTAGACTCCTCTAAATTCCATATGTGTATTACATAGACTGCACTGGCTAACAGAGAATGGTCATATGTGTGTCATTGTGTGTTTTTACAGTTCGTATAATTCAACCTGTAAACTGTGGAGTTAGCAGTCCTGGTAATGTATTATTAAGCTTTGTTGTCCTGCATGAACTGTCGGTGAAAATACCTAAATCAAGTTTATTTTTATTTTTAAAAGAGAGTTTTTAAGAGGCATCTGGGGCGTATGGGCTTTCACTTAAGAATTGGCTATTAGAATATCAGACTAGGTTAATGTGAATGGCTCTAAAACAAAGATGCTATTATTTGTATTATGCGAAAGGACGCTTGCCAGCAAAAAGCTGGATGGTTCTAAAAGAATCCAGCAAATTTATATTGCTACATTCACCAAGCAGAACATCTTGGGAGGGCCTCATGCTGATCAGGTTCAGTTCAGTTCAAAAACGTAATTGTTTAGTTATTAAAAACCATTACAAGTAGCAAACTCCGATTAAAAGATCAAATATTCAAAGTGATGTGAGCAAATGACCAATGCACAATTACAATAGTTAATAAAAGCCTTGATGTTGGCTTAGATCCTATGAATAGCTAAAATGATCAAATTGCAGTCTGCAAACCACCAATAATCAGTTATTGCCGTAAGAGTAAAAAGGTATAAAAAGTTTAAAACCATTACAAAAGGCAGGATCAGATAACAACAACTAAAGTGTTCACAATGCTATTATAGAGGGAGCCAGTGCAGTTCTGAGCTAAGCTTTGCGTGGCATTCTCCTGTTTGTGCTGAGGTGCTTTGCATCGATTGAATGCCCTCAGCTGAACTAGATAATAAAAGTAACTAAGATATTCAAAGTGCAGTTAGTAAGTGATCAGGTTGCAAATATGCTGGCAGTTTCTGCTTACTAGGCTGAACTTGGCATAGCAATCACAGGACCGTATGGCTATATTGTACATTGATTGTATTCCCCAACGCAAACATTGACTACTACGTGGCCATTCCAGCATGGATGGCATATTTTGTTATTAGGTGCCAGCCTTGATTGCGATTGAGTGCTGCAACGGATTGGGAAATCTGATGTCTGAGTATTTTGATGAATTTGGCGCCTCATCAGTGCAAAGGGAATCATGGTCTTGAAGCAGATATAAGATTCACCCTGACATGTACACACCCCAGTGCTAGAAAGACTGATCAATGTCAAGGTCGAAGAAAGGCAAAGTGAGCTTTCGTACACCTTGAAAGATGAAGGAGAGACTAAGCAGAATATTCTAAAGTTGATGACTGATGTGTTGTAACAAAGAATTTGGCTGATGATTAAAATTTTCAGAGGCGGGTTGTGTGTGTTGATTTTCTGTCAATAAAAAGAGCTGTCCTCCATCTTGCCTCAACATCACAGCATATCCCACGATGACGGTTGTAGATTCTGTTTCTAAACAAAACTCATTTACTTTTCACTTGAAACAGCAAAAAGATTCTCAAATGTCCTTGTGCTGAATCAAGGACAGTTCTTACTGTCTCAGTCTATTTTAACAAAGTATCAGGTTGATTGTACAGCTAAGACTGTGCGAATGGGTAAATATCAATCTACACTTATGCTGAGAGAATCTTCATATTTATTCTGCAGTAAAATATTTCTTCTAGGATGTTCCCTATTGGTCCAAACAATGAGAATGATGTATTCCCATTGAAAGTGTGAACCTCATTGTCTAAAGCCCTATATAAAAGTGTGGATTTTGCTAGTAAAAAAAACCCTATTAGTCATTACCCTACATACAGCATAAGCAGGTCTCTCTCTCATACCACCCATCGACAAAAAGAGTATGGTCAGATTCGGTATGGAGGACATCCAGTATATCAGGCCTTGGTTTTGTTTCCAACTCAATTACACTGGTGCAGTCATGGACAAAGTCAATCTCATCACCTCCCTTTGGGGTTGGAAATAAGGAAGCTGGATGTAGTGTGTTACATCTCCAGATGGAAACAATCTCAGCTGCCAAAAAGTTTCTTCCATAGTGGGTTATGAGGCTATTAATTAAATGCTGAGTTGTGGTAAGAGTCGTCAGGATCTTGATAGAGTGAAGCACCATCACAATCAAAGGATCGCGCATCATGATCTCCTCAGTTTACTGAATGCTAAGGCTAACCGCTGCAATTGCTTTGAGACAACCAGGCAATGCTTCGCCCACTGGATCAAGAGTAGCTGAAAAACAGCTAATGGAATGCTTTGTGTCTCAATGAGCTTCTGTTAGTATGGACAGTGCACACCCATCTCTTTCATGACAACAGAGCATTAAATATTTCTTATAATCTGGCATTTCAAGAGCGGGTGAGCTGCAAAGTAACATTTTAAGCTTCTGGAATGCTTTAATGCTTTCGTCATCCTTTGGTACAAGGTCATTGATATCAACATGCAGGTCAGCCTTATCAAAGACTTTGCCACCTAGGAAAAGTTTGGGATCCATTGTCGCCAGTTGCCAACCATGCCCAAAAACATCTTCACCTTTCTCTGAGTAGGTTGGAACTTAATTTTAGCAACTGTCTCTATGTGTTCATGACACAATCACCTCACTCCCTTTGCTATTTGGTGTCCTAGATAAATGACTTCCTTCTGGCAATATTTCAAATTTTCAGCCAAGATGTTATGTCCATTCTCAGCCAAATGATTTAGTTAACAAATGATGTCCTGTTTGCAAGTTTCTTTTGTTTTTCTTTGAAGCAATCAAGAGATCATCTATGTGTTAAAATAATTTCAAGCTGCCTGGCAGCTGCAAGGACTCTAAATAATTTTCAAGAACCTAATTGAAGTAGAATGGGCTCTCTGTATACCCTTGTGGGGTGCAACACCACATTAGGGTTTTCTCTTGGAAACGGAACATGATGAGAAACTGGCTCTCTTCATGCAATGGGACTGAGAAGAATGCCTGGAAAAGATGAATGACTGCAAACCACAATGCTGCTGGGGGATATGGAATAGGAAATTGGCAGGGTCCAGCACCACAGGATAGCATTGGACAACAATTTGGTTAATCTTTCGGAGGTCTTGAAAGATACTGCACTTTTTATTGGACTTGTGTTGAGTCCATAATTGTGGAGTTCCAAGGGCTCCTGATATCCTCCTTCAATATCCCTTGCACTAACACATTTTCAATTTCAGGGATAATCCCTTCAATGGCCTTGGGTGTCATCTTGTATGGACAAGTCTGAGGAAAAATGGCACTTGACCAAAGGGTAATCTTAAGGGGCTTGGAATCCTTGATGTAGGATAGTAGGATCTGCATCTTATGTTTGGTGTAAATAATTTTGAAGTCATATCCCCACATCGGTAACCGGTGTGGGAGGTATGATTCCACCCCTCAGAGGCGAGCTTCATGGGCTCCCTGTGTTCCCGTTACCAGCCTTCTAGTCCTGGGCAGCACAAAATGGTTGCTGCTGACGAGAGACACATTTCTTGCTGCTGAGCCAAGCTCGAGCAGGGGAAGGCAAAACAATAGGCATCCTGTCACAGGGAGGTGTGACCACCTCCCAGGCAGGATTATCAGGTACATGCATCAAACTCTGCATTTGCGATTCCTTAATTGCGATTTTTAAGGAATCGCAATTAAGGAATTGCAAATGCCTATGCATCAAGAAATCGCTAAATAAATTGCGATTTCTTAGAATTCCTTAATTGCGATTAGCATTTTGCGAATCCCAATTAAGGAATCCCTTCCCATTCATTCCTATGGGCCTAGAGGCCCATAGGAATGAATGGGAAGACAATCTCAATTTGCGAATCGCAATTAGCTAATCGCAAATTGAGATTGCGATTTCAAGGGTGCAGGGGTGTCCAAAGGACACCCTGTTGCACCCCTGAAATCAAACAATGCACATATGTTGTGTACACACATGCCCTAAGGGCATGTGTGTGCACAACATGAAAGTTAAAAAAATGCAAAAAATAGCAATTTCTAACATTTCGCAAAATTACCATGAGGTCCAACCTCATGGTAATTTTTTCTCTCTAATTGCGAATTCGCAATTTTTTTTAGGTTCATGCATTGCTTTTGAGGAATCGCAAATTTGCGATTCCTTAAAAGTAATCGCACTTGAAAAAAATCGCTAAAATAGCGATTTATTCACTTTTAAGGTGATGCATCCCAAATAGTGATTTGGGAATCACAAACGGCCGAATTTTGCGATTCGCACCGTTTGCGATTCCCAAATCGCTGATGCATGTGCCTGTTAGTGTATTAGGGCTGGGTGGGTGCGCTTGCCAGCAACCAAAAGTCTGCATGAGAGCACATTTGAAGTCCCTGTGCATAGTCCAGTTCAAACCAGTTCTCAGAGCTGTTGGCTCCTGCACTGGCGCGAAACTGGACAAAGGACAAGGGAGTAACTTACCCACTGTCCAGACCCTCCCCTATGAGGGTCCCATGGATCTGTCCAACCCTCTCCCGTGGGTACAAAAGGGCATACCTGGCTTTAGGACCCTTGATTCAATGTGGACAAGATTCTGAACCAGAAACCACTGAACTTCCACCATCTGGACACTCTGGACTTCACTGGAATTTGTTTGGGCCCAACTTTGTCTCCCTTTCCATCCAAACATTGTCTGTGCCCGTGCACCATACAGGCTCTTTGTAGGACTTTTGGAGCATCAAGAACAACCAAAGATATCTCCCTTGGGATGAAGGAGTCACTCCCCTGCATTCGCAGGAAATACATCATGACTGTCTGGTCTGCTGCTCCTGTGGACTCTGAAGGATACAGCAACAAAAGAGGTAGGTTTCTACATCCGTCAAGGTCTGAGCTGCCCTATCACCATATTTGAGGGCAGAATCCCCCGTGGGGGCTGCAATACCCATACCCATGTGCAATGTGTTCATTTGCAGTTGCATATGTTTGTTGGTATTTTCTGAGCAAGTGCATTAGGCCCTGTGTAGCACCACCTCTGGCAACATTTCCTACCAAGAACTCCAGTCTCCTCACGCTGAGTGCTCTGTGGGCTGCTGTTTGGTTAAAGGGCTTGAGGTCCTCTTGCGACTCTTGTGCCTCTGGCTAGTGAATTCACTTGAGGGTCAACTTCGTTTTTCTTGGGCTCCCCTGGCTGCTCCAGGCTTTCCCTGGCTTCCCTTGCTTTGGTGAGTCTCCTGGACCTTGCTGGTTTGAACCGTAACCTTCTTTGACCTTCTGCATGGGTGAAAGCTGCCTAGGCTGTTGGTGCTCCCGCCAGACACCGACCCCTCAGCACGCAACATCCTTTGTGGGACAGCTGGTATCCCGATCCTGGTTGTCCTCAACTTCTCCTGGTCCCTGTGGCTGCAGAGTCAAGTACCCCTTCAATGCACCTGAAGCGCCCGACATCGGTGGGCATTTGTTTACTGAGCCCCTGGTCACTCCTGAGTGATCCTGATTCTGTCCCATCTGCTTTCCGGTACCCTTCGACAAGAATCCACCTTTGGATTCCAGCACTTTTTCTACTTCGAAGTCCTCCATTGGGTTCGACAGTGGTTTCCAATGCCACTTCAGACCTATGCACCCAGCTCCCCTGGGATAGGTACCTCTGGAACTATTGTATCCACTGGTGGGGTGGCTCTCCAACCTCCTAACTTCCACTGGGTTTCTTTGAAGTCCACTGGGAATGGTCCATAACTTTTAAAAACTTCAACCGCGACTTTCCCATAGATTGTACAGAGCACACTGTTGTGTTCCCACATGGCACCCGTCCTCTGTGGGGTCCTTACTTACTCACCTTGGGTGGTTCCTTGGGGTCCCAGTGATTCTACAACTTCTAGACACTCTATTGACTTGAGTCGTAGTTCTGATACCACTATTTTAGTATATGGTATAGTACCCCACTAGGGCCCACTTTGTATTAGTGCTATTTACTGTTGTTTCTGTGCTACTGTATTGTGTGCTTTGTGATTATCTTAATGTAGAACATACTGTGTCATACTAGAGAGTGTTATATTAATAAATACATATCTTTATAGCTACTGTGTGGTTCTCCTGTCTTTTAACCAATACTACAAGGTTGCATTCTGGTAAAACCAGCTGCTTAACATTCCCTCAAGACTAAATCTGAGGGCTGCTCTCCACAGCATCCACTTGGATAGCTTTCTAATGTCATTTTTGACCTCTTAATTCACCATAAGGGTTGTTTGGACTGGTGCAAGATGCCCACTATAATTAGTGGACAGCATATACCAGGCCAACTTCTCACACTTGATCAATCCAATGTCCTTTCCAGTAAAATCCCAAACCTCTTCTTTGACTGTCTCCCATAGATCTATTGGCAAATCTTCAGTAGTGAGGACAGGGTGCAGCCTTACAATAGGTTCAGATGATTATGACTTAAATTCAGGGTCAGCTGTTTGAGCCTCAATTCTCACACCATTCTAATTACAATATATAATACAGCTACGTTTGCAGGCAAGATCTCTGGCCAAAAGGTTTACAGGATAAGAATCACAGATTACATACAAATTGGTGTTGCTCACTAATGTCTCCTATTCTCACTGATGCTGGGCCAGTAACTTGATTAGTACACTGCTGATTTGTGATACCTACAATTTGTTCTTCTTTTCCTGAAAGAGGTAGGATAGGGACTTCAACTGTTCCAACCATTGAACGAGGGGCTCCTGTATCTACAAGGAAAGAGACAGGATGTCTGTTTACCTCTCCATTCACATACAGTCCTCTCTGATCCACTTCTCGGACTGCACCAATTACATACTCCTCCTCAGGCACCATCATTAACCTTAATCAATGGAAGTTTCAAACATCAAGTGGACTGGATTTATTTGCAGCATCATAGGATTTTGGAGGACAATGTGATTTGGCTGTGATGATGGGATACCTCACTGTATTGGCATTGGGTTAAAGTTGTTAGGCTCTCTTCCAGGTTTTGAGTTTTCTTAACATTCATAGGGAGGTTGGGCACTGGTAGATACGATACTGTCCCTGACCTGTCAAAGTCACCCCTTGGGATGCTGTCATGATTCAGTCTTGATTTTATGTAAACTTACTCTTGTATTGCCCTACCATGTTACAAATTTGGCACTGTGTCGCCTTCTTTAGGGCTTATGTTAGTCCCTGTAACATTTCCCTGGCCTCTCATCATTCCCACCATAGTTTGGAGAACCTCATTACATTAACATTCCGAAATCAGGGTCTAACTCGGACACTTGGGACTGGAGTTTAAATCCCTTCACCCCTGCATTGAGAGCCAACTGGTTCTGAGCAATCATGAACTTCTCCTTCAGACCCTTTTGTTTAGCCTCTAAAGTCTT
Source organism: Lissotriton vulgaris (assembly GCF_964263255.1). Lineage (NCBI taxonomy): Eukaryota > Metazoa > Chordata > Amphibia > Caudata > Salamandridae > Lissotriton > Lissotriton vulgaris. The sequence continues at coordinate 501,386,254 of NC_141687.1, read as the reverse complement.
GCTGAAATATTTCACAAACTGTAGGATCTTGTCAGCTGATTTACTCTGCCAACAAAGAATGCCTTGAATGATTTGGTTGCTTATTTGGGGCATCAATTTATATACAAAAGAGGCAAGAAATCCTCCCATGTTTTCACCTAAAGGATCATTTATCCCACTGTGTTCTCTATATACCTGCATAAGGGTCTCAAGGACAGTGTTCTATCAGTGTCTTGGGCTCTTGAGAGGCTTGGTAAATCTTAGGCCAGTTAATCTTCTTCTTTAGGTGTCTTATAACTTTATCGTGCTTGTTCCTAACAATAGGTGAGGGAGCATTAGTCCCTGGCACCAATGCAGTTTCTGTTTGGGTCATTCAACAGCTCTCTTACATTCCTCCCATAGATCTTTTGGAACTGCTAACTCAAACAATACATCTAAATCTTCCCACAACACCTTCAAAATGGTCCCAGTTTTCTATATCTGGCTGTACCAGTTAACAGGATATTTTCTAAGCTTTTAGAGGGGAATTGGAAAAATAGAACATTTCTAACCAGACTACGGGACATGTACATGAGTTCCTCTGTGTACCTCTCGTAAGGGAAACTTCTTTATCTCTCCCCAACTCCTACTTCTTCTCCCCCTTTCTCCCTTTGCTTCACTCTGGCCCTTTCTGTCTTTGACCACAATTCTCTGAGCTTCTCTGTGTCCCTCCACACTCAAATGTTTTCAATCAATTCTTTGACATGGATCCGTAAACTTCTCAGTTCCAACTTCCGCAATTCCTCTTCACTTGTACTCATCATAGCACTCTTTCGCAACTTTGTCTGTTGTATTTATTTTTATACCACATTCATCTGCCACCTACTCAAGCTTGGCACTGACTCTTTTGCCACTCTCGCTGCTTTTTTGCACATATAAAACAACTTGTTTTCCCCATAATACCCTAAGTAATCCATTCCCACATTTCCTTTTGCCAGCTCCTCAAATTACGTCTTTAACTGGGATAAGTTTATCCTCGAGGTGGTGTGACCTGCGCTGGGTGAGCTAACTGACAGGTTTATGGTGGTTGTCTGACTCATAATTTCCCTGTTGATTTCGCTTCCCTCTTGATAAGGGACTAAAGTCATGCCTCCTCTGCTTGGTGTTGGCAAATTTGGGACACATTGACGCTGAGCTAAACTAATGGAGGTCTCAATTAGGGGAGCAGGAATGATATCCGGCAAGGTTTTAGGACTTATTGGGACTGATACAGGGGTCTGGGTAGAGGACAGAACAGAGGTCACTGTACAATTTAGGGGTGCGTGGGACTCCATTGATGGACCTGCGATCGCAGCATTCTCGGGTAGTACTGGTGCAGTAGCACTTGTCGTACCTGCGGTTGTGGGCAATATATGGGGTGGTCTGACAGTGAGAAGCTCTTTTATGAGAGCATCCTCCTCCTCGCTTCCTGTATTTGATTCTTTCTCAGATTTTTCCTTTTCTTCCTTTTCTAACAGAAGATATGCACCTACTGTTTTAATGTCATCCTCCCTCCACCTTCTCTGCCTTTCCTTGTCCTGCTCCTTTCTCCATGAATGAGCCCTTCTACAAATCTTAAATTAAAATGTCTTCCTCTTCTTCTCACTCACCATTTGTTCCCAAATGATTTAGCACCTCAAATTGTGTGGGTGTGGATTGGGGTTTTAGATTATACATTCTTCTCCTCAAATTCTATATTCAGGGAATGTGGAAGTTCCACTCAGGGCAAATCGAAGCTCCCCATCTTTAGATGTGTATTCATGCTATTGGTTAACCCACATGCACATGTGTAACCCTTTCTTTGTTGCTATTTCCCTAGAAGGAAATTCCCTAGAAGAGGAAACTTCTCTTCCTTATTTGCATCTACCTATGTTTTTGAAAATGATTTCCCCATTAAAACAATTGTAAGCAGTTATTGTTCAAAATTTCACTCTTTTCCCACCAATATTAAATCTAATACGTCCATCAACCCTAGCGCATCTCTATCAAAGGTCATCCTATGGCAGCCTGGTTTTGTGGTTCACCAGTCAATTGCTGCGTGTCACTGATGCAACCCTCCGATTGCTCTGAAGCCTCTTTTTAAACTATGTTTGCCTGCTTCAGAAACACAAAAGTTTTTTTTATATATTCTCTTTTCTCTGTATAAGAATTATTTGGCATTAAGTACCATGAGTAAGTTAGCTGCAAAGCATGTAAATCAGAAGTACAAAGAACTGAGCACAGTTTTAACTGAAATCTGGCATAGATTTACCTTCTAAAAGGGGTAGTAGGGGTCTTATTTACTAGCAAAATCCACAGTCTTATATGGGGCTTTAGACAAAGAGGTTTATACATTCGGTGGGAATACATGATTCTCAAGGTTTTGACCAATGGGGATTATCCTAAAAGAAGCATTTTACTGCAGAAGAGATTATCTCAACACAAGGATACATTAAGATTCACCCATTCCCACAGTCTTAGCTGTACAATTACGCTGATTCACTGTTAACATAGCCTGGTACAGTAAGAACTGTCTTGGGTTCAGCACAACACTTTCTGCTTATTCAAGTGAAAAGTAGATGAGTTTGGTTTGGAAACAGAACCACCAACAATCATCTTCTTATACCCTGTATTTTTGAGGCAAGATGGAGGGCAGTGTATGCTAGCTCAAGCTCAAATCATAGTGCTCTTCTTATTGACAGAAAATCGACCCTCGCACAGGTCTCCCAACAGTAGTGTTGACCGCCTCTATTAACTCATTACAAACAGACCTTCGGAGAAAACGCAAATATTCTATGAAGTCAACACATAGATTTCAGATCATTTCCCAATCAACAATATCTGATGCGCAGAAGATTATTTCAGGTTCCATTTTTGGATGAGATGCTCGCTTTCATAGAACAGGATAGAAAATAAATTAAAAGAATGTTTAGCCACATTCCGAAAATCTAATACATTTTAGGGCCAAGCCAAACAGCAGCAGATGGGAAAATAGAAATACAACCCATGAAACACGTCACAGTCTTTCACATTAAAAGTCCCGCTACTTCAAGCAAGTTACAGTTTTGCACATTAAAACCAGTGCTACATGATGAAACCGAGAAACAGTATAAACATTACTCATGTTACAGCCTTTCGACATCCATCTTCCCCAAAGCAGAAAAGGCCAAACAAATAGAGTAAAAAGTGAAAGACGTGGACGGTCCTTTGTCACAGCCATTAAAGCGGTGGGGAGAGTTCAGCCTTCCCATCACTCTTAATTTGCGCCGTAGAGACAGCGGAAGCCGCATCTGTTGCAAAGTAGGGCACAGCCAAGCGGGTTTAGATTGTATTTTGCTGGTTCTAATCAGCAGCCTGCGGTGATCCGCATGGCCGGACCCGGGGCTGGTTATTACTTAATAATGCCTGATTGGAGTGATGGCTTCCGGGACGCTCGCCATACTCTCTGGTGCCTCCCGCAGCACGCTTCTCCACACACCACGCACCACAGGTCAGGGCTGCGGCTCGCGCTCAGCTGTGAAAGGCCGCGTGTGTTCTCGCTTTAGTGATCTATAAAATTGTTTTGCTTTCACAGGTAAGTGAAGGCCTCGTCGAATCGCAGTCCCATTATGTCTGCGCTTTCTGCTTTCGTCCACCTTCCGGGGAGGGTTGGTATCAGCTGAGCACAGGAGAGAAAAGGCACAAGACTGCTTTTGTCTGGAAGGCGGCCTTTCGGGAGATCAAACAAGTCCTTGAAAACACAAAGCAAGTCCGTTCTCAGTTCACACCTCGCTGTGGACGCTGACCCTTTCACAGGCTCTGCTTCTGGTGAGCTTATTGTCCAAACACCAACTTTCTTGACGGCCACAAAAGTCTCAAGGCACACATCAAAAGTATTCCAGCTTCGTTAAAAATCCCGCTGCTTATGGTGTGGAACGTTAAGTAATTGTAAAGGACATTTCCAGGTATAATGATGTAAATAATGAAAGAAAATAAAAAGTTCGAAATTTTAATAAACCTGGATGACCTTTGATACCTCTTGAATATGTGCGGTGAGACTTTCGTGAACAAGACAGTAGACCCACATGCATCAAAGCAAAAACCGGTCGCAAACGGGCAGATTCTCAGAATCTGCGCTTTGCGATCGGTATTTTTGCATTTGGAATGCATCATCCCAAATGCAAAAATCGCAATTTAAGGAATCTCTAAATGGAGATTCCTTAAATTGCAATTGCATTTAAGGAATCCCAAATTGAGATTCCTTAAATGCAATGCATCTCCGTAAAAAAAATAGCGATTTCGCTAATAGGAGTAGCAAATTACCATGAAGTTCAACTTCATGGTAATTTGCAAAAACTTTGAAAAATGCATTTTTGCGCATTTTTCAAAGTTTCATGTTGCGCACACACATGCCCTAAGGGCATGTGTGTTCGCAACATATGTGCACAGATCAATTTCAGGGGTGCCACAGGGTGTCCTTTGGACACCCCTTTACCCTTGAAATTGCATTCTCAATTTGCGATTCGCTAATTGCGATTCACAAATTGAGAATGTCTTCCCATTCATTCCTATGAGCCTTTAGGCCATAGGAATGAATGAGGAGGTATTCCTTAATTGCGACTCGCAATGTGCGAATCACAATTAAGGAATATTAGGAAATCGCAATATTTTTAGCGATTTCTTCAAGCTTAGCCTTTTGCTATTCCCTATTAGCGAATCCTTATTTTTCGCTAATAAGGAATCGCAAATGGCATTGTTGATGTATGTGGGCCCAGGTGTTTGGACACTGCTAGAAGTGGTTCCCTGTTGCTGCCACTCGCACCAGAACCACAGTGGGGAAAAACACAACCTGTAGCGGAGGAGTGGTGAGAATATAATGGGAAGTCAGTCGACAAATCGGTATATCTTACTTTTGGAGAGGGGAAAGTCATACAAATTGATGCAAAATATCAATGGTGGGTCGTTAGATTCCTAGCCTGTGCATCATCAGCATCATCACATTTACTGATAAAAATATATTGAACACAAATAATGTGTCGAATTCGGGTTTCAGTGGCTGTTTATCACTGTGAATTACCAAGTAAAGTGTCTTGATTTGTTTTGATCCTGTTAAAATCTTTGTTCTCATCACACTTTCACATTATAGAAATACAAAAAAGAGCCTAATTTTTGCTATCCAAATCACTGAAAGTGTACAGTTAGTTTACAGGTATTTACATTGTGTTGCCTGTTACAAAAACTATTAATGTAAAGGTGTTTACATTTTGTTAACGGATAGAAAAACTAACACCCCATACCCTTTACTTTCACTCTCCCTGTGCCCCAGCAAGAGTTTCACATAATTCACTTTACTTTTCTTTCTCTGACAGCAAAGTGAGATGATGAGTATGTAAACACCAATTCCCATGTTAAACAAATAATTATCAATTTGGCAGAAGACATAGCTTGAAATTTGATCTCTGTCTACAGCAAATTTGACAAGATAAATACCCAATTTAAAAGCATCTTTATTTATGGCTTGGACTTTCCCAACCCATCAAAAATCAGCGAGGACCCAACAGTGGTTCGCAACCCACAGTGTGGGAAAGGCTGCCATATCATCATTACCATGCCAAAAGTCCTCTCATTCAAACTGAACACCTCAATCCAATGATAATATCTAATTTTAAGAGAATTGCCACACTTTGGCACCATTCGAAAAAGAGGGCCTCACTCTGTAGCGCAAAATTTTAGGAAGTTGCAATGCACATGAATGGAAAATTTAGAAGAAAAGACTGTTCTTCTGTACAGAGTACTGCCATAGATGTACATTCATGAATGTTTTAACCCACGCACTGCTTAAATTGTAAAAACAAAAAAAAAGCACATAGGTGCTGTACCTAGTTATTCTTCGGAGCACGCTGCCAAAACTGCGGAATGCCCTGTCTGCCAAATGCTAAAGCTGGCTAGACGTTATTCCACCTCATGGACTGTGTGGCTTTAATTATCCCTAGCTGCTTGTGTATATATTTTGAAAAGTGTTGTACTTTTTGGGTAGCCAGCACACTCACACGTACATTTTAACTACTATGGATTTCGATGACAATAGAGAAGAGCTAGCTAGAGGCTTGTTTGGTTTGGGGAACACTGCATGTTCTAGTGTAACAGCCACACCCTCCAGCAGTGAAGGTCTAAAGTCAAAACTCATCAACCTAGAGAGGTTAAAAAATAATGAATTATCGAAGTAGTGGGACAGGGTTACTCTAAAGAGATATTTAGACATCCAAAAAATCCCATGTCGACTCAGCATTTTGACCTTTCCCAACTTTGATGATCTAGACCCTGATCTTCTGAAAGACTGGGAAGAGATTTTACAAAACTCCTCATTTGTTATGATGAAAATGTTGATAACAAACTTGAGTGTTAGCCGGCGCACAACATAAGCTAAACTTGGAGTGTTTGACTTTATTTGCTTTTGGGGTGCTCCAGGGGTGACGTGTCCACCCTTTATGGTACGTCTAATATTCAATTCAAGATTGTACTTCCAATGTCATTGCTTGTATCCCCCTGTATGCACTCTCCTTTTTGGTTATCCTTAAAGGATGTTAAATAATTCCAAATCTTTGCATAACTTTTCCACTTGTTAGTTTAATGGAATCTTCATATAATTTTCTTCATTATAATTCAAATGTTTTGTTAATTCATGATTTATGAAACATTATTTATTTTCATAATGACCCTTGCTCCAATGCATTTCAAGTGTAATCGCTCTTCATCAGGGAGATTTTCTGTGAACAGAATTATTGCACATTGTTTTATAACATGTATATACAAGTCGTTATACAATACATTGTTATATTATATACATGCATTAAACACTCGCATTGTCTGTGAATTGCACCAGGTGTTGAAAAAATTGTGACAGCGTCTTTGTTGTGTGAACCCATATTGTAGGTCAAAACGTTACGTGCTCAAGAAATTTATAAAGGATTGTTAAAGAACGTAAAAGATTGTAAAAGAAACGTGGTTGTGCCCAAACATAAAACCTGTTTACTTACGGGTCTCACAAACTCGTCTGATTTAAAGCACGTCGAACAAGCTGTAACAAGAAATGTTTGAGAAACCTTCACGTCAGTTTCCCTATTGTTAAGTCCTTCGCTAGTAATCTAATCGAGCGAGCGTTTGAAAGGCAATTACTTATGTCAGAGCTGCAAACTCCATAGTATTATTCAGTTTCACCTCCGTTAAACTTGATTCACCGATGAGAATCTATCGCGTGTTTCCGATACTAAATAGTAAAGCTAAACCAAGGACTCTGTTGTGAAAACATAATGCAACGGCCATGTAAACGATGGCGATTACGTAACCATAAACACAAAAGAAAGTTACTTAACTACTAAAATAAAAGATGGGCTATTCGTTAAAGCGCGGCGAACATATTGAAAGTGCTCAGTAAGAGCGATGACGATAATCAAAGCTCGTCAAACGTATTGTGTGTATAAGATATAACGCTCATTGGCGCATGATATAGATGACGAATGTGAAATAATAAACAAAGAATGTGAATTAAATGTGCTTCAAAAATAGTAAAACTATAATAATAAGAAGGTAGTGATACGATCACTAGTTCCTATTGTATGTAGGTCACATCTGTGTGAGAATTGGTGCATAGCTGTCTATCAAAGTGAACACATGTGGCTGTGTCATGGCAACTATATATTTCCTTAGAACAGAACGATACATATGGTATTGATATTCTATAGATAACAAGCATATTCTATTTGCTCATTAAGACCATTAGGTTGACATGACTGTAATCTCATCATCCAATAATTTTCTCTTCTGAGGAGGTATTATTGTCTCGCCCTTCCAATTTTTCAACCACTTCTAAAATGAGATATCTCAATTGGGATATATTGTGTTTTGCCTTCATGAAGTGTGTTGCAACTATGGATTTAGTGTTCAAGGTTCTTATGTTTGATTTGTGTTAGTTAATTCTTATTTTTAATTTTCTTTCAGTCTTTCCGACGTATACTTTGCCACAGGGGCATTTCAGTAGTGTTAGAACCGGCTGTCTCTAGTTGGCAGAGGTATACACTTCTGACAAATAGGGACACTCCTTTTCTAGTCAGGGCAAGGGGATCACACCCTTCGATAACCCCTGCTCACCCCCTTGGTAGCTTGGCAGAGCAGAACAGGCTTATCTCAGAGGCTGTGTGTTAAGCAATTATGACCACATACAGTAACAAAGTGAATACACTACAAATGGACACGACACAGTAGTATTATAAAAATAAGTATTTTTATATAAGACTTAGCACAAGACCAAATAACGGCAAAACTGTACACAATCGGAATAAATACGTTCGGGAAGGAAAAAGGATAGTTCAAAGGTAGTTTCTTCTTTAGCACAAAAGTCTTTAGTATCAAGCAATTCTTCTTCTTGGAAACACAGTTCTTAGCAACAGGGTAACTCACAAGGGAGCTACACAACGCCGGGGCAAAGATAATCCACAGGTTCGGCGTCGACCGCGAGGAGCGCTGCACCGGGCCTGGAGTCACACGGACCCCCAACAACACAGTACCTTAGGAAAATGAAGCACACGATGATCAGCGGCGTCGAGCAATCCGGCGTCGCGTCTTCGGTGTCGATCAGGCCTCAGCAGGCGTTGTCGATGATGCAGTTGCACAGAGTGAGCAGCGCTCACGGCGTCGAAGGGCACACGGTTGATGCGATCAGCAGCGGGGCAGACACGAGGTCCTCTGGAGTTAGAGCCGTACTCCTACTCACTGGCGTTGCTGCTGGCGTCGGTCGGGCCCAGCGTCCGATCGTCGTGATTGCTGGTCCTTTCAGAGGTGCTGGATTCACACTTCCAGCAAATAGCACTTTTTAGCAGGTGAAGTCCTTTAGCCCTGTGACTTCAGCAGGAGACTGGCACTCTTCCAGTCCTTGGAGATTTTCTTAGCAAGCGTGAGAGTACACACACAGTTCCTCTCTCCTAGTTCCTTGGCAAAAATAAAGAAGCACTGCAGGATTCCCCCAACAACAGCACACTGGCAGAAGGGGTAGGCAGTCCTTTAGATCAGCAGGCTTCTTGTCCTTGGTTACAGGGTTCCTTGTCAGAAGTGATCTGATTTCCTAGTTCAGGGGTCCTTCTCTTATACCCCTTTTCGTCTTTGATCCCTTTGTCTATGCCGGGGGTTTCCCAACACCCTGGGTCTGCGGTGGGTGGAGCTAGGCAGTAGCACCTGGCCTATTCATTGAGCCGGGCCGGGTCCTCAGACGCCCCGCAGGAGGTGGAGCCAGCATTGATACTGGCAGGAGCAGAGCTATCGCCCTCCTGGCAGGAGGTGGGGCTAGGATCGTCCATGGCAGGCACAGAGCCATCAGTCGCTTAGCAGGAGGTGGAGCCAGCATTGTATCAGGCAAGGCAGGCTATCAACAACTACTCTCCCCCTACTCTCAACGTAAATGTCCCACTCATCCCACACTGACTCATCCAGACCTCTTGGAGCCACCCAGCTCCTGTCACACACACGTAAGACCAGCAGAGACCAGATATGGTTAGACAAGAAAATAGACACTTTCTAAAAGTACTATTTTCGAACCCAGAGTCCAAAAACCATCCACACCAACGGATGCGTAATTAAACCCCGAGTTCAGGGATACCAAACTCGACATTGCACCGTACTCTCCGAGTCAGCTAGGATCATAGCATTAATAATCCCGGCGGCCCATTCTATCCAACGGAGAGCAGGCTACCTCGCAATAGTGAAGCACTAAGATGGCGGCACTTCACTATCAGGACATGCCAACTTGGTCAGGCTTGTCCTACCTTACACTTACAATGCACCCTGCCCATGGGCCTACCATAGGGGTGACTAACATGAAGTTAAGGGAAGGTTGGAGGGGCTGGCAAGTAGGTATACCTGCGCAGCCGACGTGACAGTGCAAGACTGCACGTGGGTCTCGCAATGACCGACCCGTAGACATTCTTTTACAAGGCCGCTCCTGTGGGTGGCACAACACGTGCTGCTAGCCCACGAGCGGCATTTGTATTTACAAGCCCCGGCACTCCCGGTGCACTAGACTAGGGACTGACAGTAAACCAAATAAGCCAAACATGGATACAATAGATACATCATTTTAACATAGGGAGCACTTGCGCTATGGCACTGATCAGCAGTGACACGGCGCCCAAAGCATATACCAGCAAAACATCGTAAAACAGTAGAGGCCAACAGAAAAAATGGAGGAGAGACTCAAGCCAATGATGTCAGGTCTAACACGTGTCCCCTCCAGCTGAAATGTGGGGAGAACTACCCTTAACCTAGGGAGTCCTCATCACTAAGGCGGAAAAATCTGGACAGACCATCAGCATTGGCGTGATCTGTACCAGGGCGGTGTTCCACCGTAAAGTCCATCCCCTGTAGAGCAATGGACCACCTCAACAGTTTTGGATTCTCACCCCTCATTTGCATCAACCATCTGAGGGGCCTGTGGTCTGTCTGAACCCGGAAGTGAGTCCCAAACAGGTAGGGTCTTAGCTTCTTCAGCGCCCAGACCACAGCAAATGCTTCTCTCTCTATCGCACTCCACCTCGTTTCCCTGGGAAGTAACCTCCTACTGATGAAGGCTACCGGCAAGTCTCGGCCCTCTTCATTCACCTGAGCTAGAACAGCCCCCACGCCATGCTCTGAAGCGTCCGTATGAACAATGAATTCCTTCGAAAAGTCGGGTGCCTGGAGTATAGGTGCTGTGCACATTGCAGTTTTCAGGGTGTCAAAGGCCGTTTGACAGGCATCAGTCCAGATCACGTTTCGTGGCTGCTTCCTGGAAGTCAGCGAGGTCAAGGGGTGCACAATGTTGCCGTAATCCTTGACAAACCTCCTGTAATAACCCGTGAGTCCTAAGAAGGCTCTCACTTGTGTTTGGGTTTTGGGCGGTGCCCAAGCCAGGATGGTATCAATCTTGGGTTGCAGGGGGGCCACCTTACCGCTCCCTACTTGGTGCCCCAAGTACACCACAGAACCCTGCCCAATCTGGCACTTACTGGCTTTGATTGTGAGGCCTGCTCCGCGCAGGGCCAACAACACTTCCTGGAGGTGGCGCAAGTGTTCCTCCCAGCTGGCGCTGAACACTGCGATGTCGTCCAGGTAGGCGGCGCTGAATTCCTCCAGTCCAGCCAAGACCTGGTTGACCAACCTCTGGAAGGTGGCAGGGGCATTCTTCATCCCAAAGGGCATTACCCGGAACTGGTATAGCCCATCTGGTGTGGAGAACGCTGACCTCTCTTTTGCCCCATCAGTCAAGGCGATCTGCCAGTACCCAGACGTTAAATCGAACGTACTAAGGTACCGGGCAGCCCCCAACCGATCGATGAGCTCATCAGCTCTGGGGATGGGGTGCGCGTCAGTCTTCGTGACCGAATTGAGTCCTCGGTAATCCACGCAGAACCGGAGTTCTGGTGAAGCACCAGGCGCTGCAGCCTTCGGGACCAAGACCACTGGGCTGGCCCAAGGACTGCTAGAGGACTCAATCACCCCTAACGCGAACATTTTGGAGACCTCCTCCTTAATGTACGCTCTGACCTTGTCAGTCACCCTGTAAGCCTTGTGCTTCACAGGAGGGCTGTCTCCGGTGTCAACGTCATGGACACACCAATGCGTGACACCCGGAACCAAGGAAAACAGATCCGGGAATTGTCCCAACAGGTGGCGACATTCCTGTTTCTGCTCAAGGGTCAGTGTGTCAGAGAGGACCACACCATCCACTGACCCGTCTTGCTCTTTAGCATACAGGAGGTCAGGAAGAGGCTCACTCTCCTCCTCTGTTCCATCATCTGTAGCTAGGAGCATGCCCACTTCGGACCTTTCTAAGTGGGGCTTCAAACGGTTGACATGCAGGACCCGCAAGGGGTTCCTGGGAGATTTCAAGTCCACCAAGTAGGTGACATCGCTCTTCTTCTCCACAACCTTAAACGGTCCAGTCCACCTGTCCTTGAGCGCACAAGGTTCCACAGGGGACATGACCCACACTTCCTGACCAGGCTGAAGCTCTACCAGAGTGGCATTCCGGTCGTACCATCGCTTCATCTCCTCCTGGCTGGCCTCCAGATTTGCCTGAGCAAGTTCTCTGAAGCGCCGAGTCTGGTTCCGAAAGGCCAGCATGTAGCTGTATACATCCTGGGGAGGTTTCCTGGGAGATTGCTCCCAGCCTTCCTTGACCAGACTCAAAGGCACTCTTACCGGGTGACCGTATAAGAGCTCAAAGGGGCTGAACCCTAGAGCCTCCTGCGGCACCTCACGGTAAGCAAACAACAGGCATGGCAAGAGGACGTCCCATTTCCGCCTCATTGGTTCTTCAAGACCCATAATCATGCCTTTCAGGGTCCGGTTGAATCTTTCAACCAGCCCATTTCCTTGAGGGTGGTAAGGAGTGGTGAACTTGTAGGTTACCCCACACTCCTTCCACAGAGACTTCATGTAGTTCGAAATGAAGTTGGTGCCTCGGTCGGACACCACCTCTCTGGGGAACCCCATCCGGGAGAAAACACCCATCAGTGCCCGTCCCACCACGGGGGCCGTCACTGTCCTGAGAGGGATGGCTTCCGGGTACCTTGTGGCATGGTCCACCAAGACCAGGATGAACCTGTTGCCCAGGGCTGTCTTGGGGTCCAGGGGCCCAACAATGTCAATACCCACCCGGTCAAAGGGGGTGCTGACCACCGGAAAAGGTTGGAGGGGAGCCTTCTGCTTCCTTCCGCTTTTCCCACTTGCCTGGCAAGTGCGACAAGTCTTGCAATGGATGTCTACATCCCTACGCATCTGAGGCCAATAAAAATGGGTGACAAGCCTGTCATAGGTCTTGTCCTGCCCCAGATGTCCAGCTAACGGTACGTCATGAGCCAAACCCAGTAGGAAGGCTCTGAAGCGCTGGGGTACCACCAGCACACGGGCTGACCCAGGCTCAGCAGCCTTAGGCTCGCTATACAGGAGGTCGTTCTCCCAGTACACAAAATGTGACCCTGACTGATCACCTGAGGATTGGGCTGAGGCCTGCTGCCTCATGCCCACAAGAGAAGGGCACACCTTCTGTTCCGCACAGAATTCCTCCCTGGAGGGACCACCATCCTGCTGCCAGTGGGTCAGCTCGGGCAGATCTCCCAGTTCGGCAATTTGTTCCCCTGTGGGCTCCAGGGCATCCCCCTCAGGGTCTACCTCCTTCTGGACCACGGGAACAACGGGGGCCGGTTTCCCGCGCCTCCTGCCTCTTCTCTTCACAGCTGGGTCCTGGGCCGTACTTTCAGGCTCCGGGACCCCATCAACACCCTTACTCGCTGTCATGGATCGAGTGGTTGCACACACCCACTCCGGTACACCCAACATTTTCAAGTGCGCCGCTCGCTCCACCTTAGCCCAAGGGGAGTCTTCCAAATCATTGCCCAGGAGACAGTCGACAGGCATGGCGGGCCTCACAGCAACCTGAAGAGTACCTGAAACTCCCCCCCATTCAAAGGAAACCTGAGCCACCTCACACTCTTTCTGGGAGTTATCGGCAGCTATCACGGGGTAGAATGCGTGGGGAACCACCTGCTCTCTGGACACCAAGTGACACTTGACAGCTGTTACACTCGCTCCGGTGTCTCTGAGAGCTTCCACTCTATGGCCATTAATGGTCACCCACTGCCTATATTTACTAGTGTTACTAGGCAGAGGGAGTGGAGGGACCATTTGCATGTCTCCTAGCGAGACCAGGGACATTTCTGCGGGACCCCTCCCACCATGGACAACCATCTCCTCCCCTCCCAAGGCTACACTTGCCAACTGACGAGGGGGTGCACGCGGCGGTGCATTCGAATCCTTTTTGGGACACTGGGGGTCATAAAACCGGTGTCCCACCTGCCCACAACCGTAGCAGGTTAGGGGGCCCCTATGAACAGGTTTACCCGTCGGGGCCCCTGGCTTCTTCTCAGGGGGAGGCTGGGAACCTTTCCCTTGGTTCCCTTGGGGATTACTTTGGGGCCCTTTCTGAGACTCCTTCTGTTTACCCTTGTCCCCCCCACTCTTCTGCTGGGGACCCTGCCCACCTTTGGCTGAGTCTCCCACTGGACCCTTGTGGACCCTGGTACTGACCCAGCGGTCCGCCTCCTCAGCAAGTTTTCTAGGGTTAGATATCTTGCTATCAATCAGGTGCTGGTGCAGCTCTGGAAAACAGTTATTAGACAAGTGCTCCCACGCAAACAAATCATAGAGAGCTTCATAACTTTCCACTTTGCTGCCCTTTACCCAACCATCCATGGCTCTGCAAAAATAAGACACATATTCAACCCACGTCGTACCAGGCAACTTCTTACATTCTCTAAAAGCTTGTCTGTACTGCTCGGGGGTTAAACCATATCGCAACATTAAAGCATCTTTCATATGAGCATACGACATCCTATCCGCAACAGGCATGTCTAACAGGGTATCTCTTCCCTCATTCACAAAGCGACCCCACAACCCCGCTCCCCAATTCTTCTCAGGGACCTGGTGGGCCAACAATGCTAACTCATATGCTTTAAACCATTGACCAATATCTTCATTCTTATTGTAATCTTTGATCACATCTTTCGGGAAGTAAAACTTACTTTCTGCAGGCTCGGATGGAATGCTGCCACCAGAGGGATTCAACTCTAACTTTTTAGCTTGGATATCCAGTTCCCTCAACCTGGCTTCACGCTCCAAAGCTAACTTCTCTCGTTCAAACTCCAACTTTTTGATCTCTAAATCAGCTTCCCTTCTACCTCTTGCATTTTCTAACTCCAACTGCCCATTTATCTTTAGCCTTGCCATCTCCATGTTGTAAGCTCGCTCTTTCGCCCTTTCTTCTCTTTCTTCAGGGGAAAGACCTTTGGAGGAAACACTGCTTCCGGGAGAGGGCACAGGTCCATTCACTGGCACCTCCTCATCCCCTTCCTCTGTGGGTACCACCACCACATCAGAGGGATTTCTGGACTCCCACCAGGCCTGTAATGCTTTATAAAAATCATCTTTTCTCGAGAGGCCGGTGGTAGGAACTTCAAACTGGTTGCAAAAGTGTTTCAGCTCATCTTTCTTGTATCTCTTTAGCTTACTCCTCTCGAACTCTTCAACAACAACGATAGCAGGGGCAGTGACTCCGTTGTCACTCATGGTTAAAACTGGCAGTGTTCAGAAAATCAAGTTTCAGGAAAGCGGAGAACAAAAAATAGGATCCTTCCGAATCAGATTGTGACTGCGTTATGGTCTGCTTTCACTACGTAGCGCACACTAATCACTGTACATGGGTCATAAATGCAAGGTCCAAATCCTCACCGCTGCATCCGATGTTAGAACCGGCTGTCTCTAGTTGGCAGAGGTATACACTTCTGACAAATAGGGACACTCCTTTTCTAGTCAGGGCAAGGGGATCACACCCTTCGATAACCCCTGCTCACCCCCTTGGTAGCTTGGCAGAGCAGAACAGGCTTATCTCAGAGGCTGTGTGTTAAGCAATTATGACCACATACAGTAACAAAGTGAATACACTACAAATGGACACGACACAGTAGTATTATAAAAATAAGTATTTTTATATAAGACTTAGCACAAGACCAAATAACGGCAAAACTGTACACAATCGGAATAAATACGTTCGGGAAGGAAAAAGGATAGTTCAAAGGTAGTTTCTTCTTTAGCACAAAAGTCTTTAGTATCAAGCAATTCTTCTTCTTGGAAACACAGTTCTTAGCAACAGGGTAACTCACACGGGAGCTACACAACGCGGGGGCAAAGATAATCCACAGGTTCGGCGTCGACCGCGAGGAGCGCTGCGCCGGGCCTGGAGTCACACGGACCCCCAACAACACAGTACCTTAGGAAAATGAAGCACACGATGATCAGCGGCGTCGAGCAATCCGGCGTCGCGTCTTCGGTGTCGATCAGGCCTCAGCAGGCGTTGTCGATGATGCAGTTGCACAGAGTGAGCAGCGCTCACGGCGTCGAAGGGCACACGGTTGATGCGATCAGCAGCGGGGCAGACACGAGGTCCTCTGGAGTTAGAGCCGTACTCCTACTCACTGGCGTTGCTGCTGGCGTCGGTCGGGCCCAGCGTCCGATCGTCGTGATTGCTGGTCCTTTCAGAGGTGCTGGATTCACACTTCCAGCAAATAGCACTTTTTAGCAGGTGAAGTCCTTTAGCCCTGTGACTTCAGCAGGAGACTGGCACTCTTCCAGTCCTTGGAGATTTTCTTAGCAAGCGTGAGAGTACACACACAGTTCCTCTCTCCTGGTTCCTTGGCAAAAATAAAGAAGCACTGCAGGATTCCCCCAACAACAGCACACTGGCAGAAGGGGTAGGCAGTCCTTTAGATCAGCAGGCTTCTTGTCCTTGGTTACAGGGTTCCTTGTCAGAAGTGATCTGATTTCCTAGTTCAGGGGTCCTTCTCTTATACCCCTTTTCGTCTTTGATCCCTTTGTCTATGCCGGGGGTTTCCCAACACCCTGGGTCTGCGGTGGGTGGAGCTAGGCAGTAGCACCTGGCCTATTCATTGAGCCGGGCCGGGTCCTCAGACGCCCCGCAGGAGGTGGAGCCAGCATTGATACTGGCAGGAGCAGAGCTATCGCCCTCCTGGCAGGAGGTGGGGCTAGGATCATCCATGGCAGGCACAGAGCCATCAGTCGCTTAGCAGGAGGTGGAGCCAGCATTGTATCAGGCAAGGCAGGCTATCAACAACTACTCTCCCCCTACTCTCAACGTAAATGTCCCACTCATCCCACACTGACTCATCCAGACCTCTTGGAGCCACCCAGCTCCTGTCACACACACGTAAGACCAGCAGAGACCAGATATGGTTAGACAAGAAAATAGACACTTTCTAAAAGTACTATTTTCGAACCCAGAGTCCAAAAACCATCCACACCAACGGATGCGTAATTAAACCCCGAGTTCAGGGATACCAAACTCGACATTGCACCGTACTCTCCGAGTCAGCTAGGATCATAGCATTAATAATCCCGGCGGCCCATTCTATCCAACGGAGAGCAGGCTACCTCGCAATAGTGAAGCACTAAGATGGCGGCACTTCACTATCAGGACATGCCAACTTGGTCAGGCTTGTCCTACCTTACACTTACAATGCACCCTGCCCATGGGCCTACCATAGGGGTGACTAACATGAAGTTAAGGGAAGGTTGGAGGGGCTGGCAAGTAGGTATACCTGCGCAGCCGACGTGACAGTGCAAGACTGCACGTGGGTCTCGCAATGACCGACCCGTAGACATTCTTTTACAAGGCCGCTCCTGTGGGTGGCACAACACGTGCTGCAAGCCCACGAGCGGCATTTGTATTTACAAGCCCCGGCACTCCCGGTGCACTAGACTAGGGACTGACAGAAAACCAAATAAGCCAAACATGGATACAATAGATACATCATTTTAACATAGGGAGCACTTGCGCTATGGCACTGATCAGCAGTGACACGGCGCCCAAAGCATATACCAGCAAAACATCGTAAAACAGTAGAGGCCAACAGAAAAAATGGAGGAGAGACTCAAGCCAATGATGTCAGGTCTAACAAGTAGGTAAATTAGATTTTCTGTGTCACAAGTGGCTGTTGCATATAGCTTGATTTCATTTCCTTTCATTGGATGATTAACTTTAGTTCCTCTAATAATCCCATTACAATTGTTGCAGTTCATACATGATAATGTTCCTTTGACGCTCCTTGCATTTCTGCGCTTTTGTCTCAATATTTCACCAATGTTTTTATTTCTGGTGTAAGATAAAATCAGTGTTTGTGAGAATGTATTCCTGAAATCTGGTTCCATAGTGAGCATTGGCCAATGTTTATTGATTATTTTCTTGAAAATTCTGCTAGATGTGTAAAATCTTGAAACCATCACCATTCTGGTGTTTTCCGGTTTTTCTTTGTCTTTTAACAATTCCTCTTGACTCATCATGTGCATTTTTGTATCGCCTTATCTAAAATGGTGGAAGGGTATCCTCTAGATTTAAATCTCTATCCCATTTCTTTTAATCTTTGCGAGGACTTAGTCGGGCTCGATACAATCCTTTTAACTCTCATCATCTGTGATAGTGGCAAATGGATTTTTAGAGATGTTTGGTGGTGACTGTTGAAATGTAGTATGTTGTTCCTGTCTGTTTTTTTGCGGTAGATGTCAGTTTCCAAACCATTATCTGTTCTTGTAATGAATACATCCAAAAGGTAATTTGACTGTCAGGTATTTCGCTGGTGAAGTGTATCCTTTCATCTATTTTATTCCATGCGTCAAGAGCCACTCTTGCTTCTTCATGTGAGCCTTTCCAAAATATAAGTATATCATCGATATATCGAAAATAGGCTTTTATATGTTGTCTCCATGTGGGATCTGATAAGATATGGTCTTCCTCGAATCTCTCCATTACCAGATTTGCATAGGCCAGTGCTGTGCAATTGCCCATAGAAGTTCCCGGGAGCTGAAGATACCCTTCATTCTGCCACTCAAAGTAACTTTGATATAGGGTGTAGTGTATTCGCTCCATCAAAAATATCTGAATTGGGGTTTCCAGATCAGTGCGTGCCAGTGTATATTTCATTGCTTATAACCCCATAGAATGTGGTATCAATGTATATAGGGATTTTACATCTGCAGTACATAATAATGTGTTCTTGAATTTCTAATTAAATATCCTTTAGTTTAACTAAAAAATCTGTGGTGTCCTTTATGTAGGAGCCCATTTTTTTCACGCTAGGCTGCAGGTATTTGTCAATAAATTGGCCCACTTGTTCATGTACACTACCACAAGTGGAGACTATTGGTTGAAATGGTGAATTTTTTTCGTCCTTATGAATTTTAGGGACCATATATGGTGATGGACTCTTTCGGATTTTGTTTTAATAAGAAATTCTTAGTTTTTTCTTTTATTGTTCCCATTTCATATGCTTTGGTGACTATGTCTTTCAGTAGATTGGTGAATTCTCTTGTGGGATTGTTTCTCAATTTCATGTAGGTGGTATTATTGGCTATATGTTCTTTCACTCGTGTTTCGTAGTTTGCTTTATTGATGATTACTAGAGCCCCTGCTTTGTCAGCCTTTTGGCACACAATGTTTGGGTTATCCGGCCGTTTCTTCAATGTGTCCCAATCGTTTTGTGTGATGTTTTTCTTGATTCTTTTGTTTTTACAGTGAATTTGTGATATTTCCTGTTTCACGAGAATTTCAAACGGATCCAATGTTTTATGGCTGATAGGTGCCATATAGGTGCTTTTAACTTTTAAGCCTCGTAATTCATCTGGTTCATTCATGTTTTGATCTTGTATAACATTGTCGAAGAAATTTCTCAGGCATAGCTTCCTCATGAGTTTGAATGAACTCACCTCTAGTTCTAATTTATTACTTTCAGTGGTCGGAACAAAAGATGTTCCTTTTTGCAGTAACTTTAATTCTGGTGGTGTTAATTTGTAGTCTGAAATCTTAATAACTAAGTTTCTTTTGGGTCTTTTTCTAGTCTTTTTTGGGCATTGTGGTGCTCCTCGTATTTGGATGTTCTTTTTCTCTTTCCCTTCCTGGGTCTCCTTTTTCTGGCAGGCCTTGTTCTAAAAAATTCTGGCCTGAGGTTGATTGTGATGCTCCTTCTTCCCTTGATACTTGCGGTTGTTCACTCAAAATCACTGTTTTCTTGTGTGGGATTTTATGTTTTATTCTCTCTGTACTTTCACTACCCGATGACGAAGTATCTGTCTGCTGTGTGTAAGAGTGATTTCAATGTCTTTGTGCGTATACCTCTGCCCATGTGTACACTGCTCCCAGTTTGTAATCCAGGGTATCCCTCCTGAATTTTCTGATCTTACGTTCATTAATTTATTGTGAATGTTTAGATATTTGAATGTTAATATCCTCTAGTATTTTTGACCAGTCTTCTGCTGACATCATGCTTGTGAGTTCGTTTGTAACTTCCACTATTTCTTTCGATAAATCTTCCAATATGTTTGATAATTCCTCCACTATTAGTAGTATTAAGTCGAGAGAACATTTGTTTAATATTGTGTACCACCATTCCTGAAATTATTTGGCGTTTTTGCAGAGCGACGGTTTAATCGCTATCCTCATTCCCCGGGGTATGCGTTGCGCCCTATGGTATTTTATTAGTGTACTCGCGTGGAACCGTTGATTTATTTCACGCTTTGATAAATATATAAGTTGTTTAATGTTCTGTTCCTTAGTCCTCTTAGTAGTTGCCTGTGAGGTTTCGTCTTGTATAAGTGCGTACATCCTGGACACTTCATCATTTAAAAATGCAAATGTTTCTGCTCTTTGATCAGTTGTTTTTGTAATTTTCTCACATGATGACATCATTTTCACTTTTTATGTTTGGCGTGCGGCTGGCTAGTGGATGGATATATGAGAACAAACTTGAGTGTTAGCGGGCGCACAAGATAAGCTAAACTTGGAGTGTTTGACTTTATTCGCTTTTGGGGTGCTCCAGTGGTGACGTGTCCACCCTTTATGGTACGTCTCATATTCAATTCAAGATTGTACTTCCAATGTCATTGGTTGTAACCCCCTGTATGCACTCTCCTTTTGGTTATCCTTAAAGGATGTTAAATAATTCCAACGCTTTTAACAACTTTTTCACTTGTTAGTTTAATGGAATCTTCATATACTTTTCTTCATTATAATTCAAATGTTTTGTTAATTCATGATTTATGAAACATTATTTATTTTCATAATGCCCCCTGCTCCAATGCATTTTGAGCGTAATCGCTCTTCATCAGGGAGCTTTTCTGTGAACAGAATTATTGCACATCGTTTTATAAAATGTATATACAAGTAGTTATACAATACATTGTTATATTATATACATGCATTAAACACTCGCATTGTCTGTGAATTGCATCAGGTGTTGAAAGAATTGTGACAGCTTCTTTTTTGTGTGAACCCGTGTTGTATGTCAAAACGTTATGTGCTCAAGAAATGTATAAAGGATTATTATAAAGAAACGTGGTTGTGCCCAAATATAAAACCTGTTTACTTACGAGTCTCGCAAACTCGTCTGATTTAAAGCACGTCGAACAAGCTGTAACAAGAAATGTTTGAGAAACCTTCACGTCGGTTTCCCTATTGTTAAATCTTTTGCTAGTAATCTAATCGAGCGAGCGTTTGAAAGGTACTTACTTATGTCAACTAGACCAACATCCACAACACCCTAGAGGTGATAGGGTACATTTTTAGTCTCAAAATAACTGTAAACTGACACTTTCTCTTGCTTACACGATTCTCTGTCAACATCAGAGATAGCATCTCACTGATGCTACACTATACATGTGGAGGAGTGTGGCTCAATGGTTAGAGTGGCAGACCCTGATGCAAAAGTCTGGCCCGGGACCAGGGTTCAATTCCCGACGCGGCAGGGTCTTGGGCTCATTTGTCTGCGGACTCGATAATTCTCGCCTCGGTGCCTATTCTAATCATGGGGTCCCACACTGCAACTCTGGGCAATAGCTTGCTTAATCTCCACAGTGGCCCCTACAACACTGGGATGCCTGGCTTCACCTTGGGGGTGCCCAGGAGGGGCATCTCACAGGGAGAGCCCGGAAGGGTTCCCAAGCGTTATACAGTGCCGGGACGCCCCGGTGATGGGCAGCTGTGCGCTTTACAAGTATCCCACATACATGTTACTGTGTAACCAGCAGGTGGGGGAGTTATTATCATAAACCCCTATGTCTAGGGTAATAAACATGGTTTGTTTTTCTTACCCTTAGCTCATTCAAGGAAATAACTGCATTTCCTACATGTGAAGGAACACCTGATTCCTATGTGAGTCCATTCAATATGACCGCTTAAGCATCACGCTTCTGGATGACTTTCATGTTTGGTTCTTATCTGAACCTGTGCATTCAAACCCCAAAGTATAAGAGTTTTTCCTTTGTGGGGTACAGCCTCTGTACTACTAGCTTTTCTAGGTCTAATGACTTCTTATATTGTTTTTTCGTCTCTATAGGAGTGGAGCACATCCTCAGAAGTAACACCAGGCACCCTACCAAACCGTTGGGTGGTGCTCACATTGGTAAGGAGGTCAGCTTATTTACCTCTAACATGCGCCCTATTTACTTGGGGTTTTTCACTTTGTTCGTTACTCACAGTTTTCATTACTTGTCAACATAAATTTACACTTCACGCCGTAGCATTTTTCATTTCATGGGTGTATTTTTCTGTGTTCCTGTGCTTTTTCTGAACCACATTTTTTCTTTGATATTCACAGCTCTTCTTGTTGTTTCCTCTATTGCTTTCTTGAGACTTTTTCTCTTGGTGTTTGGATATTGGTTTTATTAATGAGTATACTGACTCAGATGCAGGCGTTACAAGTGTTCTGTTTAAACTACCCTGCTTTTCTACCAGTGGTTGTTTGTCACCTTGTCTAGTTTATCATAATGCATTCTTGATAACGTTTTTGTATGTATTGGATATCACTGATACATGTACACTGATTTAAACACGTTATATTTGCAGCCCTGATAAAGCCCTTTAAAGGGAGAAACGCATTGGCTGCATGTGCACTTGGTTGAAACCATTAAAGAAGAATTCTCTTTTCCCGAAGACTCAAGAGTATTTCTTTGACTACTTAACTGCCTTTCTGTTGCATCATTTTGTTTTATGTTCTGTATAACTTTCTCTTTTTCTCACTGTGCCTGTATCCTCTCCATCCAGTCTCTGTTTCACTTCCTCCTATTGCCTTTCTCTCTTTTGGCTTGGGTCAAAGTCTTATAATGAAAAGTATTTCCTGATTTACAGAATATGGGCACTATTGGACACCACCTGCAATCACCAGCACAAATTAAGCCTCGTCCCAAGTGCAAACATGCAAATGTTAGAACAGTACACTGTGGGCCCAAGTAAATTTTGTTGACAGTACTTTCGAGATGTTTTTTCTGATCATTAAAAATCCCAAGGCAAATCACAGGAGAATTGTTATGCCAATTTGTAAATGTAATGTGGACATAAAGAAGAGAAAGAGAACCAAAACTCTGAGTCCCTGCCTCCTTCCTTCTTTGTAATAGCCTCACTGTGGTAGTAAATTATATTGTCACTTACTGAAATAATGGTTCCTTTTTGCTGTTGGAAGCTTAAATAAATCGAAATAACTGTACTAAGTGAATTAGGTGTCAGCTTTCTGCCTGCTCATGAAGGTGTTTTATGCGCCCTCGTTTTCTTTTGCTTTGCATATCTTTCTGCAGAAGCGAGTAGTCTAGGCAGAGGCTCGGAGAGCTTTCATGTTGGATGTTTACAGAGGACCAACATTGGCTTCGTTTTCTTCCCCTATCCTGCTGGGCAAGTAGAAATTAGGCGACCTAAGAGATTTCCTTTTTCGACACCAGATTTCTGGCATCTGTTCTGGGCTCATGATTTACTTTTCAAAATAAATATTGGTGAGTGTACAGCAGGGCATTGCTCTGTGTGTGATGTGAGATTGTTAAAGCGTTTAATAACTCCGCAAACCAGACACAGACCAAGTAATAGTTTGCTAATGTCCTCAATATTAAGGGCTGGGCTGAGGAGGAAATGCACAGATGACTTACTGGTGACCTGATTACTGCAGTGCTTGAAAATGAGTTCTAGTACTCATCCAAGTAATCACAAAAGAGCCTGATGTTCGGTCGCTTATACTTCTGGTTCCAGAAGCCCACAGCAGGAGGATCAGAGTGTTAGTGAATTTTTTCAGTTTAAGAAATTTTTATTTGTTTAAAGAAAGTACAATACAAAGATAATATAATAGTACAGTAGAACCAAGTGATATACATGTGATGCATATGAAAAAGCAGTAAAATAACGGTTCATTTGTAAAAGAAGAAATGAGAAGATAGAGAGATGGAAGAGATAGAAAGAGAGGAAGAGAAGAGAGGGGAAAGAAAGAAGAGGAAATAAGAAAGGGTAAAAGAGAAGAAGGGAAGAAGAAAAACAGTAGATGAATAGGTCCAGAAATCAGAGAGAAGGGGAATTGAATTTTTAACAGGCCAATGTTTGAGAAAAGGTACCAGTTGAATGACTTGTCCTGTGACTTGTCATCACTGTAAGTATTGGTTTGAGCTAAGATCAAATCAGAGTAATGAGATCAGAGCTAAGTAATCTGGACATTATGGGAACTTGCTTCCCTGCCAGGAATTTTTCAGTTTTTATCTCTCTTGTGAACAGACTCTCGGTTAGATTAATCAAGGCTCTGTGCTGGTGCAGTAACAAACAGGGGTGCAAACCAGCACAAAGTCTTTATAAACTACTTACCTTTCAGGAAAAAAGTTGCTTTGCCCTGGAAAGTTGTCAAGCTCACACACATCCAAATGTGGTTTTTGACTCAAAGCTCTATCTACTAATAATAATTAAGCAGCCTTTGCATCAACAAATAATACCTCCTTGACACAGCCATTAAACATGAGACATGGTTATATTTCTCCTAACTTTATTGCATGTGTGCTGTGCTGTATAGCATGGATCCGAAGTGGGAAACGTTTTAAAGTTAGACTAAGCATAGGATTTTGTACTGGAAAGGCACTATTCCAGTACAACACCTGTACTAGGTGTTACACACATACCCTTGTAATACGATATGAGGGTGTGTGTGTAGCATAAGGCAGGCTGAAACAGAGTAGCAGGAGAGAAAAACAGTGAAATATCTCCTTAGATATAGTGCTGTTCTGCTCTTCCACATCACAGAACGCAGCACTGCAAATGTGCGTGCTGCTCTGCATTGTGTGACATATTTGTAAATCTGTTCCTACATGTCTAGCAACGTTTCTGTCTCTCTCTGTATATGAATACATCATGGGAGCTTACGGCCACATGCATCAAAGTCCGGTTTTGCGATTCCTAATTTGCGATTTTTAGGGAATCGCAAATAAGGATTAGCAAAACGGGATGCATGATTGAAAGTGCATAAAATTTGCGATTCGGTAAAAATCCATAGGAATCAATGGGAATTGCGAATTCGCAAATTAGAATTCCCAAAATGTTGATGCATTCCATGGGTGGAGGGGGGGGGGGTCCAAAGGACCCCCCCCTGCACCCCTGAAATTCAGTTTTGAAGTGCCTGTTCCAAACACACATGTCCTAAGGACATGCGTGTCTGTAACATGACAGTGTTTTGAAATGCAAATTAGAGCATTTTAACATATTTTCGCAAATCACCACGAGGTTCAACCTCGTGGTAATTTGCACCCCCTAATTGTTAATTCGCAATTTTAAAATTTATCACGCATTGCTTTTAAGGAATCGCAAATTTGCGATTCCTTAAAAGCAATCGCATTTTTGGAATTCGCTAAAAATAGCGATTTTACCAAAAATGCTTGATGCATCCCAAAAACCTATTTAGGAATCGCAAACGGCCAAATTTTGCGATTCGCACCGTTTGCACTTCCTAAATAGGTTGATGCATGTGGCCATTACTTCCTCTCATCTAACTGTGGCCAAATGTTAACCCCTTCCCTCGTCATAGAAAATAATGAAACAGTAAATGAGAAAGATTTTTATCTGTATTTGTGAAGCTCAACTCCTATTTCTAATCTCCGATCAGCACACCCACCACTTCTTCACTGCACTTAGACTAGTGATCTAGGAATGTCACGGTGATAGCGGATAGACCCATCTACTTTGCATAACTGCCTTCCAAACTCCTCTGTCCAGGAAAATTCACTGAGAAAGCGGATAGAAATTTTCTTCCCTCCCACCAGTATGGCAGAAGCATGCCTGAAAGCCGCAGAATGTAACTCCTACACTATCTCACAGCCTCTAACCTATCCAAGTCTCCCTCAAAAACCTTCAAACACAATCCCCTGAGAAGACACCATGAGACACTGATATCCGACCCGTACTACAACCTGGAAAAGGGCATCCAAAATAAACGTATTAAATGTTATTGAAACCAGAAACATTCCGTCTGGCAACAAAATTATTATGGCTCCCTGACAATACCTTAAAGCTGACCTTAAAATGGCACCGTTCTCATCCAAGCTCCTCACAAGGATTTAAAAAAATATGATGTCCACTTCCCCACCCTAAAAGAGGAGGTGATCGCCTCCCACCCTTTAACGCACCCTCTGCGTCCCCTGTCTCAACCTAACTCACTACAGCTCAAAGTTAGCTCCGGAGAGTAAGGGCCTCCCGCCCATACCTACCAAAACACAAGCAGCCTATTTTTGCTCTCCCAAAGATTGGTCTGGCACTGCCGAGAGCCAATGACACCAAGCAGCACAACCAATCGGCTGCCTACAGGCTGCAACTCCTGCAGAGCTCTTGCTGTTAAGTGCTGGCCCCCGGGAAGCCGCTGGCTGAGAGTCGGGCCTGGCAGGCCTCTCCGCCTGGGTGGAACGCTGATGCGGGTGAGCCTGATGGGGCGCTCCCAGATGCTGTGATGTGGGCTATTGCAAAGAGGTGGAGAGGCGCATAAGCCCTGGGGGGAGGCCTATGGCTTACCGATCTGCCCGACTGCTCCAAGCTGTGAGCTGTAGCTACTGCAGTGGCCAGATGACGTGGTGCGAACCCCGACTTGGGAGGCAAATCCTCGGCCAAGAGTGTGCAGCCCATGGAGGGATATAGCGCTGGAGGATACCATCTAACGCACCGCCGATTACCCTTTCCATCCCTTCCTGGTTCTGGGCGGTGCCTTGACCCCGGCCCGGACGGTGGGGTCAATAGGATATCAGTGTGACTCAGCGGGCTGTCGCAGGTCGCATGGCTGAAGTACCGGAGCACACCTTTATAGATTCCAGCGGAAAGAGCGCGATGAAGTGAAAGTGAACACAGAGTAAAAAGAGAATACTGGTTTTCACTGACTGGATGCTGAGGAAGATCCACAGGCACCTCATGTGCATTGTAAATTTAAATTGTAAATGTAAATTGATACTTGTATAGCGCACTACTCACCCGCAAGGGTCTCAAGGCGCTTGTACGAATACCGCTGTGGAACCCTTCCTGGCTTTCCCTGTGAGGTGTCCACTCCTGGGCACCCCCAAGGTGGAGGCCAGCCATCCTTAGCGTTGTGGGGGCCGTTGTGGAGATTAAGCAAGCTATTGCCCAGAGTTGCAGAGTGGGACTCCATGATTGGAATAGGCACCGAGGCGAGAATTATTAGGTCCGTGGAATTTTGAGCCCAAGACCCGCCGAGGCGGGGAATTGAACCCTGGTCCCGGGCTAGACCTCTGCATCAGGGACTGCTGCTCTAACAATTGAGGCACACTTCTTCATGCATTCATCAAGCTACTACGAAATACGTTTTTTGAACTGTGAAATAACGGCAGCAAAGAGAAATACGGGTACGTTGCTGGTCTGGTGAGTCTACCCTTCCTTATGCTGATATCCGAAGTGGTAGCTGGGTGAAGTATGAGCCAGGATATAGCCTGCCGTGGGCTGGGGAGAGAGAGCTCCTAGCTTATCCAATGAGGCCCTACCAACAGCAGACGGCCATCATGAGCCCAGGTAGACGCTTGGAATATAATCAGCCGGCCATCTGGGAGTTAATTAAGATACTACTGCTTTCCACACATCATACCAGGTCATATACACAGCAGCTAACAAAGTGGGACCATTGGAATTAATGCAGCAATGTGAGCCTTCGGAATGACTTTATATAAACCAATCCCAGTGAAGTTTTGCTGGCCGGGAATGCCTTCCCCTTCTGGAAATTCCAATTGCCATGGGGAAAACAGATACTAAGCAGTCTAAGTGGCCCTGCAAAAACTATAGACTTACCATACACACTGACTCGGAACCAGACTTAGACACTATTAAACAGGGATGGGGCAGCTGAGGGAGGTGGGGGACGACCTACGGTCCATCCTCCTGGAGGTCAAGTCTATCTCAAAATGATCAATAACAAAATTGACAAATGCACAGATCGATTGGACCAGGATAAAAAGCAGGTCGACACTCAAGAACTGCGCTTAGACAAATTAGAAAAATGCGCTACAGATGCACATGAGTTTCAAGCTGAATCCAGGGAGCAACTGCTGAATATTGAGAAGGTCTTAGAGGTCATCAAGGCTAAAAGCGAACACTTAGAAGCTCGCTCCCGCAGAAATAATATACGCATCACAGGAATACCAGAGACTACAGCAATTGGTAGGATGGAAGACTTTGTGGAATCATTACTACGGTATCTGTTCGGGACTGCACTATCTAAAATGATTATTGTGGAGCAGGCTCATAGATCCCTGGACCCGAGACCTCTGGCGGGGGCCAAGCCAAGACCCATCCTTGCTCGCCTGCTCAATTTCTGGGATCGAGAAGGAATCCTTCATGCTGCCAGGGAGATGAGACAAATAACTCATCAAGGCAAACCAAATCTCCACCTTTCCAGACTTTACCATAACTGTTCAGGCATCTGGAACAGAGTTCATACCAGTCAAGTGTATCCTAAGACAGGCTGGAATCACATATGTCCTTTTACATCCGTCCAAGCTAATGGTCACACATGAAGGCAACCACCTCCATTTTGCGGATGCAAAGTCGGCCCTTAAGTTTGCCAAACGTGCTGCTGGAAATAAACGCACGGCAGCCCCTGAGAGACAGGCAAATGCGGAACTAAGTGACTATGACTAATATTTTGGTTCATGCCCAGGGATCTGACTGATGGCTGACCCTTGGAGTGTGGTAAGAGCAATGGCTGGGACATATGCCGGTGCTACCTGGGGCTTTGACTGCCAAGGGGAACATTAATAACAGTGAGACTTGTCGTTAAAGTTGGTCTCCCATTAACTTCTTAGCCACCCGGCCTCTGGCCAGGTTGTAAGCCGGAGATACCATGCCCCTTGCGAGAGCTCCCACAACCGATATACTTGGTTATATGTTGGGGTGCTTTTTTGGGGGGGGAGCGGTAGTGAAAACACAACCTAATGGGGAGTTGGTGTGGGTGGGCGAGGTAAGTTTGGGTTCACATTGCAGTGTATTACTGAAATCCATGCAAGCGTTGAGTCCCTGTCTTCAGATGTGCAGATTTCCCCTTCATGAAACTACAGAGAACTGCATAGGCAAGGCGGGTTGCAAAACAATACAACATTTAGACTAGACAGGGCAGTCCAATCCAGCCTGAAAACACAGAGGCAAACTCGCACCATATTACATCCCACACTAAAAAGACATGGTGTCATATAAGCTCCACACATGGAACATCAGAGGCCTGAATGACCACAGGAAGGCTAGGCTCATTGAAGCCTATTTGTCCCGACACATGATAGATATATATTTCCTTCAAGAAACTCACTTGACCAGCACGTCAAATACAAAACTACAGCATGGATACTGGGGCGATATCTATTCAGCGGTTGATTCCAATTATGCCAGGGGGTGGAAATACTTAGACACCATGGGCTGGAATAGAACACGACACTCAAACAATTGGATGCAGAGGGGAGATTTGTTAAACTTAAGTGTTCGTTGAGCAGAACTGAGATAGTGTTGATGGCTATCTATGGCCCCAATATCACTGAACCAGAGTTTTTCCACAACATATGGGCACACATCGAAGGGATGGGATGTGATACTATTGTTTGAGGAGGAGATTTTAACACCATACTAAATAAAACCCTAAACAGACGAGGTTCGGCTAGAAGGCAGCACCCCAGAGCCAGCGTGACTCTTAATACACTCATACAGGAAAATGAATATGATATTTGGAGGCACTGGAATCTCAACAGTGTAGAAGGCACTTGCATAACGTCATACCAAAATGCTTGGTCCAGATTAGATTACTGTCTGGTTTCCAAAGACGTGGCTGCGTGGACGACTGAAGTCTGTCTTCTGCCTAGAACGCTCTCTGCTTGTCACAGCTGAGTGCTCCAATGTCATCTAGATGGGCGTTTAGCTGGAGGCTTCCACCCCTCAATCTAGTAGACGCTGCTTTCCCGAAAAGATATATGCAAAGACATAACAGGTTATTTTGCTATAAATGAGGTATCGATGGCCTCGGCAGGAACACTCTGGGAGGCCTTTAAGGTGGTGATTTGAGGGAGCTACATTGCCAAACAGACTGGCACATTGAAATCAATTAGACAACTACTAAAGACCTTAGAGACACAGATCAAGGATAATGGAAGTGGCCCTGATACCCCACCAACATTCAGTGAATGGCGCTTTCCATAACACGGGAACGGACGTTACTCTGCCGGGCTCATTATACTTGGCCGCTTTGATCTGGAATGTTGGTGGTGTATCAGGGCCACTTCCATTATCCTGCTTCAGTACAGTTGGAAGTTGGGTTTTCTATATAAATGACTATTGTGTTAAACAGAATTGCAGAACCAAGTACGTTTGAACTGATATGGACAACCAGAAACACCTTGTATTGTCTGGATATACTCCCATGTCATTGCTCTAATCTCCGGATAAATTTGGGACTGAATTTTTAAACGGATTGGTGTACTACATCTTTTGAAGTGACATATCGCTGTTACTGATAAGTGGTTCCCTACTGACTTTGATAACTTGAGGAATTGATTTTTCTGTGAAGTGAGTCATATTCTGTACTTATGCACTGATTTGGATTGAAGTAAACTGAAAACTTCTCAATACAGGCAGTATAGCACATGGCCAGCAACTTGGCTCTAAAACCGTTCTGAAATTGGACTTGATTAGGCGCCATCTGATCCGATTGCCTACCGCTTGGAACTTTATGTGGTCCACTCATTATATTATCTGCCCTGACGAAGTTCCTTAGATAGGAACGAAACGCGTTGGCTGTTGTCCCTTTTTAAAATACGAAGAAGATTAAAAGAATATTGATAAAGTTCTCATTTGGCACTTCTGTGACTGCATACCTGGTGCTGCCTCCACGCTTCTTGATATTTAGATTCCCTATTACTGTTATGGCTAGGCAAGGTGCTCAGAGAATACCTGGACGATTCCTACACTACGGAGGATATTTTAAAGGTCATTAATAGTTTACCTAATGACAAAGCGCTTGGCTTAGATGGCCTGACCACATCTTTCTATAAAACATATGGTACTATATTAGCTCCACAACTATTAAACGTTTACCAGGAATCGCTAGAATCTAGTCACTTCCCAACAACTATGTGTAAGGCGGTGATATTAACGGTAATAAAACCTGGGAAAGACCTGACGAGTTGGGACTCCTATTGCCTGTTATCACTCATAAACCTTGACAATAAGGTATATGCCAAACTCGTAGCACATGGACTGCAGTCCATCATCCCTCTCCTTGCCAGACCAGATCATTCGACTTTATACCTGGCAGGTAAATGGCCCACAATCTCAGAACCTTCTTTGCTTTGCTTCATTACCTCGGCCCCCAAACACTGCCATGGCTGTGTTGCTAGATGAAACTAAGGTGTTTGACTCCCTCGAATGGGTATATCTATTTGCCATATTGGCTCGATTGGGCATCAGCCCAGCATTCATTGAACAATTCAAGCTTCTGTACTCGGAACCTACTTCCAGATTATGAGTGAATAGTCTCTTGTCCCAGAGTTTCCCTATCACACAGGGCATGAGGCAAGGATGTCCCTTATCCCCACTCCTCTTTACTATTGCCGTGGAGTCCTTGGCCGCATGCCTCCACCAACCACATGCCTCCAGAGGGGTGGACTTTCCTTTTAGGGGCCTGTTAGTCTTGCTATACGCCGACGATGTGACACTATATTTCAGCAACCCAGAGGAAAATACACTCCCTACACTTCGCGAAATCACCAGGTTTGGTGGACTATCTGAAATCAAAATGAACTGGCCCACATCAACCATGTTCCCCCTGGCAGACTGTAGAGTTCCTTTTGCATTAGACTACCCAATAAAAATGGGCGAACGGTCCGATTAAGTATTTGAGTGTCTGGCTGAGTCATGAGGTGCAGGAGCTCTGGGATATGAATTACGGACGTGTGATGAATTGGCTCAAAGGGAAGATAAACACTTGGTCTCGATTACCGCTGTCATTGGCGAGTAGAATTGCCATCGCTAAGCTGATAGTTCTACCTAAATTATTATATCTATTTGTCAATCTCCATCTCCTTCTTCCTCAATCATTTTTAAAATCTGTGCATTCTTTGTTGATTGAACTGGTCTGGGCTGGATAGCAAACAAGAATCTGCTGGGAATTACTCACACTGCCACTTAGCCAAGGAGTATTGGGCGAGCCGGATATCCCTCTATATGCTCTATGTGCACAGGCCCAGTTCCTGCATTATTGGACACACCCTACCCCATTTCAGCCGCATATAGTGATAGAACTGGATAGAGCAGCTCATACCCCACTGAATGTGGAAATATATTCTGAATTCAGGAGACCTAGAAATGAAATAGACACTACCAAAACGCTGCAGGGGCTTGGGATGGGCTTCTTAGAAGAGCGGAGCTGGAGATATTATATACTCTCCTTCTGCCCTACCGGTGCACAATCCCCAAATACCAGCGTTAGCTGGCCGAGGCGAGGTGCTACAAGCTGGGAGACTTGGAATGAGGACATACGCTGATCTATATCCGGATGATACCTTTGTCACACCGCCGACACAGGTAACCAAGCCACATTTTTCGGATCTGTTGTTATATTATCGTATAAGGGTGACTTGTCGCCAGATACATAGCTCCTTCCCCGCTCCTCCCCCCATGCTAGCAGCCCTCGAGCAAATTTTAACTAATACATTTTCGCGCAGGCTAATAACACGCTTATATAATATGATAGTAAGAAAGGCCAGGACTGGCGGTAGAAGATTTTCCGTTAATGTGGCAACACTATGGAATTCCCTTCCGCTTGCCCTGCGCTCCGAAACTGGCACCTTGCGATTTCGCAAACTCCTAAAGACCCATCTGTTCCCTGCTTAACGCTTTCTCTGCTATGGTGTGTACTCTGGATGAGCGCTGGGATGCCCAAGGGTAACCACGCGCTATATAAAACTCAATAATAATGATGCAATACAAGTCCCCGATCATGCAGCCAAAGGCCCTAGCTGGCTGGAATGAGGAGTTACCCACCCCTCTGACTGAGAAGCAATTGAGGTTCTGCTGCAGCCAGCTGAAGGCCATATCTCCGAATGATACACTTTGCCTAATTCATTTTAAGTTTCTGCATAGCTATTAGAGAATGCCCACACAACTCCACTGTATGGGGCTTCATGCATACGCGAGCTGTTGGAGATGCTGCTCTGCTCAAGCTTCTTTCCTTCACCTAGCCTGGCATTGCCCCCCGAATGCGCATCATCGGTCAGAAATCTTTAACATAATAAGCAAGATATTCGAAACACCTGTGGAACCATCGCTGCTCCTGGGGTTCCTGGGTTACACAAAAGATGCCCCAATTGAAATTGCTTGCTATGTTGGGGTTCCGAAGGTTAAGACATGGATTGTAGATGTTACATATTGCCAGGAGCAACTTAACACCTTCTGGGAGCTGATGCCAGAAGCCTCTAGGCCAAGGGACATCTGGGGTCCTTTTCTGACATGGATCCGAACACAGGAGCCTGCAAATTTGTGATTACCTGTGCCTCTGGGGTAAATATTTATTATACAAGATAATCTTGTTGACATATTTGTAGCCCAGTAAGGGGGTCAAATGATATAGTTGGGTCATGTGTACCAGAGTAATCCTCATTTATGTGATGGCTCATTTACCCTCTTTGCTTCTGTAGTTGTTCATGTCATATCTGCAACAGTGAGCTTGGTACTTGATACTCTATAGGACTTTAACTTGCTGCAATCTTTTCCCCTATGTTGCTGGTTTCGTTTTTTTTTTTCATTGTTGGTATTGCTGAATTTGTATACTACTACCACTGATAACGCAATACTTGAGACTATTCGCTTCTTATGTTCTTGCATAGATTATACCTAAATTCCAATAAATATAATATAAAAGATAAAAATAAAGAATGGTTTGGCACTAATCGCCCCATTGTAACAGCACAGGACCCAGGGCAGTTTCTCCCCCAATCCAATAGAGTACCACCTACCTCACCACCTCAATCTCTTAATAAATCTAATAGAGCACCACCTACCTCATAACCTCAATCCCTCAAAAAGGAAACGCCTGCAACCACACCATCCACTCATCGTCTCCATCCCACTTCTCCACACTGTGGAGAAGTGTGGCTCAATGGTTAGAGCAGGCAGACCTTGATGCAGAGCTCTGGCCAGGGACTAGGGTTCGATTCCTGCCCAGGCGGGTCTCGGGCTCATTAATTCCCCTGACCGCATATTCTCGCCTCAGTGCCTATTCTGATCATGGGTCCCACACTTCAACTCTGGACAATAGCTTGCTTAGTCTCCACAACGGCCCCCACAACGTGAGGGATGCCTGGTCTGCACCATGGGGGTGCCCAGGAGTGGACACTTCACAGGGAAAGCCAGGAAGGGTTCCCTTGCGGTATTCGTACAAGCGCCGGGAAACCCACTGCGGGTAGCTGTGCGCTATACAAGTACAAAAACATTTACATTTACATTTACATCCTTAGCGGAAAGCACTCAGACCATCCAGAGCTTGTCGCCTACCCCCCCAAATGCCCCTCGACCACCCTACATAGCAAAACAGGCCATCTGCTCACCTCTCCACACAGAAATGCAGCTGCTAGGAGACCGAACTCCCATTCCCTTACCAGGATCCCCAGCTATGCCACACCAAACCCGGATCCCTTTGTGGCTTCGCCTCTAGTACACCCCTCACTAACGGACCTTGAAGCTCTGAACCTCCAAACAGCCAGCCTAGCTCAGAGCATCCATAATGCGACTCTCGAATTGAGAAAACTCCTAGCGAACACTCTCTTGCTAAAATCAAGCATAGTCGAAAATCAGTACTCTACCCGCAAAATATGCCTAGCCATCAACCACTGCCGTTGGCTAATAGACGCTATCGCCCTGGCAAACAACTTACTATCTATCAGAGGATGAAACACTAGCTCTTCTACTATCCTACGATGAGACACCTGCCGCCTCCAATCCCACTGACGAGGAAGGCGAAAACCAAATCAATACAGTCTCAATCAACACAAACAGATCTTCCATATGCAGAAACAGAGAGGTAAACAGCAGTAATCTGAAATGAGTACACTTATCCACCCATATCCACAACATAACCTTGGGGAAATCCATGTCTCTGCTCTCTGGTCTCCATTTTAACTGCCGATCAGCAGTGATGCATGCCTCTGACATTGCTGAACTCATTATGAGTCAAGAAATTGATGTGGCAATCTTAGCCAAATCATGGCTCAACAAAGCTTCATCACCCTGCATGGATCTACTGGTCCCACCAAACAATAACATTGTAAGGCTTGACAGACAAATAACAAGCATTTGCAATAGGTCTCGCATTTGTGAGAGTTTGAGCTGTTGGCATTGTAAATGACAATGCTTTTTATTTACGTGTTAGTTTTTAAACATAAATAAAAGGCATTGCCATTTACAATGCCAATAGCTTAAACTCTCGCAAATGCAAGACCTATTGCATTGCAAATGTTTGTTTAGGTAGTGTTCATTTTAATGATGTGTTACTCAACAAGCCAGCCAAGGCAGGCTTGTTGAGTAACACGTAAGTTACAACGAGGTAACCCAGTATCCCTCAGAACCTGGACAGTATTATATTATATAAACAATGGTTCTGTCAGGTTTGAAAACTGATTGCTTCAAGATTCCCACAGTTCTTTCAATAATTCATTAGTCCTTCATTGAATCAATCCAAACAATAAACAGAACAAAGTTACAAATCCAAACCAATTAGGGTATATACAAATATTTTTATGAATTAAATGCATTCATAAACACCCTATTTCAACTGATAACACATCAAGTACATTGCAAAACGGCTCATCAAGTATAATGAAAGTGATATTAAGTGCGCAGTGACATATTGTGCAAAGGTGAAATATAATTTAGTGACTTTACATACACAGTGAGCGAAGGGGAAAAAAGGGGGGATATTTTCTCAGTATAGCACTAATTTGTAGTTAATTCTGTTTGCCACGTCCGTTGGTTTATGTTACAGAATACTTTTAGCTGGTCCAATAGGTTACGCCGTGGACGTTTCGACCCTAGTAAAGCCCTGTTTGTGGGTCAATGCGGGTCTTCATCAGGACTGGGGCGCAGGGAAAGGGAGGATGAACTGCCTGTTGGTTAAATTAAGATTCTGTCAGGTAAGGATTTGCACTGATAATGACCAAAGCCTGGAGGGGGGATATTTATTTAATGTAGACTCACCTCTGGGGACCCCACGTGGGTGCACCCAGGCTTGACTTGTGGATAGTCACGTATAATATGTGTGGCAAGGAGTCTGGCTCTCTTGTAGGTGGATTCTCTGTAAGAAATGGGTTTTCGGAATAAATACCCATTCTCCCTTTTGGATTATTCACCCATTCTCCCTGTGATTTGCTTAAGGAGGCATGGACAAGTGTGACCAAAGTCTCACCTGATTGTCGAACAAAGGGCCTTCTAGGTCACTTTGATCCTCTCTCTTATTCTTAATGTTACTGGTCACATCGGCGCTACGCGTTTCCAACCATACGCGATCTAGAAGAAAATGGAGGACACCATTTAATTGGGTCCATCCAGTTAATCTCTAACATGGTACTTGTGAGCAAGGTTTCTTTCAATTCTTTAAGAAAAAAACCTTCCAATTACCGGTCTGATATCTTGCCCTCCACTATTCTATCATGCTTACCTTGGTCGCAGTGGCTAGCTTCCAGATCAGCTACAGATGTGACGTGATTCCTTCCTCGCTGTCTGTGCATGGTCTTTCCTCGATAACAAATGCCACAGTCATGCAAGGCTTGGTAAAACTGGCTTGGCAGGTGCGAGGACGTTGAGTGGTCAGCGAGCCTCCTGGTTATTCAGCAACCAACTGTACTTGTGGGTTGGAATGCTGGATGGCAGGCGCGAGGACGTTACGAGGTCGGCGCGTAACCTGTTTACTTAGCAACCCACTATACGCATGGATGCGTGCAGGATAGCAATCATGTGTCATTGTCATACGATTGATTCTATCTTGGGCAAGGTTGTTAATCAAAAACTAGAACCTGTCACAGGCTTGTAGTTCAGTGAAATTTAAACTCGATCAATTTGGCATATATTTCCTAGGGCAATTTTAAAGAAAGAAAGATTTTAGGAAAGATGGTCAGTCTGGTGCTATATCCACATTAATGCTGACAGTATTGTACAATCGGGGATTCTTAGTCCTGCATTTTAAAGCCGGTCAGTCGAGCACTAAACTATTTTCCCAATAGGCCCTGCGCATTGGAATAACATAAACAGTAGTATCGACGTAGAAGTGCGGATCTTCCAGGCCTCTACTGACTATGCTAAACTTAATTGGGTTTGTTACCAACTAGCTCAGAGGTCACTGGAAACTTTCTTGACTGAAATAGGAAGTGATCAGCTTCCCTGGCACAGACAAGAAGGGATTCAGTTTTCCAACAACCGTGCAACATGACAACTTTGCTCCTCAGATCAAGAGTCAATCTCTAGGGTCGTGTGAAACAATAGACAGTTATTTTATTCAGTCAGGTTGGTGCAGTTTACTTTCACAATATGTAGAGAATAGAGAGACCGGCGTTTGTCAATAAAAGGTTAACATTTATAGAACAGTCTTTCTTCTCGTACAAGAGAAATAAATTGCCACAATTGCAAGACTTGTTATTATAAAAAGTACGTGCAGTAAGATAAGTATTGCGAAATAATACTGTAAAAGCATTGATATGGTTTCCTAGCCATACAATGGTTTAAAATGAATAAAACATATATACAGTCATATATACATTCGTCTAAAATACTCAGCTGGTGCTTCTAACTACGCCTACCCCAGTGTACCTGACCTAAGCCTAATACTTGGGAGGGGAGTAAGTAAGTAGTTTTAGTTTAAGTTGGTTTTGCCAAGGTTTGCTTCAAGAATTCTCTCTCAAGGGTTTAGTCAACACCATACCTCTGGGATAGAATGATGGAGGTCTGGTATCTCCCTCAGGGCTCGATATCCCAGTCACCTGCAAGGGTAGACCAGAAACGCCGGAGCTGGATTTCTCTGCAGGAAAAAGGCAGCGTCTCTTCTCAGCGCGTCGAGGAGGAGGAGGGGGGACAGCGTCCGCGGGCAGCTTGCATCTGCTGGGCTCTTGCAGGGGACGGCTGTTCAGCTCCTAGGTTCACCACACCATTGTTCGCTAGTTAGCAGCGATAGCAGTAGCGATAGCAGCTATGATATCTTCAGCATAACAGCAGCTTCAGGCGACGGGCAACAGGGGACTTGCTTAAGGCCACGTTGGTAGTATTTATACCTGAAAGGTGCCTTGTTTGACGTAAGTTTGCTGGACATAAGACGTCAATAAGATGTCACTAGGAAGTGATCGTCTATCAGTGCTCATTAGAGTTCTATTACTAATCAAAACACAGCAAGCAGGGATTTCCAGGTTTGCTGAGTTTTTATCTTGTTGAAGAACTCAGAGTGTTAATCTAGGAATCTCAGATAGTGACTTCTGCTCTGTCATTGCACTAATTGGTTGCAAAGGAAGTGGCAGAGAAAGCTATTCTGAAATGTGGCTCTGTTCGTGTGAGGCCAGAGATGAGTTTCTGAATATTGCACTTGAACGGTTATGCCAATATAGGGAATAAATGGATTTATAGCCGAATAGGGGCATAAGGTCACAGTATCGATCAGGATCCTAGATAAGCACGCAACACCCACTCCGCGAATTCATGTCCATCAAATTACTAAAACTAGAGCAATAAGATGCATGTGTAACATTGCCCACCCCAAAATACATAAATGCATTTGAAAAAAGGCGTATATTGTAATACGTGAAAATTATAGGTACTGTACGTTTTTGAAGCATAGAAATCATTCAAAAATTATAGCATATGAAATCAATGAACGATTATGCAAAAGAATTACACATGAAATATCTCTGAAACAGAAGAAGGGCGAGATAAATCATCACATATAAATGCATTGCAATAACATGTGCTAGAGGCTGGTGCAAAGTTGTTATGTCTCTAGATGTGTTTAGAAATAGAAGTTGAAGCTTCTGTTCTCTATGAATAGTTTTTACTTTAAGCAAAGAATTTTTCGTGCCAAAAAAGGGTGAATATTAAAAAGTGTTCAATTCAAAAGAATTATTGCTTGAACGGGGAAATAGAGTTCCAACGCTTTTAGCAGTTTTTGTTGTTCAAAACTGAAGGCCGAATTCAGAGTTCATGGGAACGCTGTGTGTCGGAAAGCTTCTACAAAGTTATTGTTTCTGTTCGGGTGAGAACATCATATCAGACAGGCTCTCAAAGAATTGGTCTACAAAATCAGGTGACAGTTCAACCAAATTCTATAGTGCTGTAACTTGGCAGGTGTGAGAATGATTGCTGTCATCATAGTCGGGAGAATGATTGCTGTCATCATAGTCGGGATCAGCAATGCTCACAGAAGGTCGTACCTGGGTGATGTTGCTTCTGTCACTCGCTCCACTGTTACCACCTAGTCGTAGCACAGGAGTCTCAACGAATGCCGTCATCAGGATTGGTAGCCGCTGGGGACAACACAATGCGTGAGCCGTTATCGGACTTAGCAAAGTATCGGTACCCATTGGTACTGCTGATGGAAATGAAAGACAGATGTCCAACACGCACTCATCTCCGCATAGCATACATCGAAGTACCGGTAAGATACAGGTCTGCCATATAGGTCTGAATGAAAGGAACCAGGTCATGTTTAGATCTCTCAGCCTGGCCAATCCAAGGACTCTAGTTATTCTGTCCCGGTAGTGCATTGCTAGGATTGTCTCTTCCATTTCCATAGGAGCTATGTCTGAGCTTTGGCTTGCCATAACGAAGCAGGAGGGTCAGAAATAAAATCCCTGCCACAAGTCCCAAAAATAGGGGTATGCCGCCAAAAACAGAGTGGACAAAATTTGGAACGATTCCCAGAATTGCTTGAAATGGTGTTAGCAGTCCCGTAAAAATCGTCTTAAATATGCCTGGGATGCCTGTGGCACTAGACATGTTAAGGAGTTGGCTCAACATTTCTACGAAATGCACGGGGCAATTTGTTGATAAAAGGTCATGAAACCCCCCGTAGCTGTCCCTGCAACTAGAAGATCATACGTCTCTTTTGATGACGTTATGGGCACTGTTGTCTGCAAAAGTACAGACATCATTTTGCTTAAAGTATCAATTCGTATAGAATAGAGATTCAGACGAGGCCAGATGGGAGTCGCTATGTCTCCAGGGCAGCTCGGGAACAATGCTTGCATACAGCATTTGACCATGGATGTTACGCTTACTAGATAACTTTTCCCTGGAACAAGGCCACAACATCTGTGATCCGTTCTTAGAATGTAACTCCCGTTAGCAAGTTGCATAAAGAAGGGCTCTATCTGAGTTGCAGGTGTGACTAGCTGGTGGCATGAAAGGTTGTTAGAATTACCTTCACAGGCTCCGTGTAAATTAATACCCTCGCACAAAAGTATACCGCTTAGTGAATGTTTACAGTTTTCACCACTAAGAAATACATTTTTGTCGCTGTCACTATAGCAAGAATGTGTGTATGGTAATTTCCATTCTGATTTTACATATCCTTTACCCAATCGTTCATACTGGCCAGTAGGTATGTATTCAAGGCACTTTTTAAATCGGAAAGTTGTTATCGGA
This sequence comes from Lissotriton vulgaris, assembly GCF_964263255.1. NCBI lineage: Eukaryota > Metazoa > Chordata > Amphibia > Caudata > Salamandridae > Lissotriton > Lissotriton vulgaris. Next base: position 501,345,723 of record NC_141687.1, on the reverse strand, counting down.
ATAGTGATAATTCCGTGTATTATCCATTCAATGACAGGACTCTCTGACATTGTCAATGGTAATCTCTCAAGTTTTTCGATGCTCAGGATTGTATAGTCTGCTCCTTTCTGTGCCAAACTGATTTATTTATCAGTAAGGTTAAAAATGGAAAATAATGACGTTGTGGTGATAAAACGCCAAGGCACATAGCCTGAACGAAGATTTGGCAGCGTCCAGCCTAATTGTACAATAGAACGTAATTGAGATTGGCCATGCTGTAACATTGTTCATCACCACCCCCTTTTCTGAATCGTTTTTGGCCACTATAGGTGTGGCAGGGTATACTCAGACATGAGTCCCTTTCTCACTGCTCCATCAGGATTCAAGCAAGCCGGGCCGAAGACGGCTGAAATGCCAGAAACTGGTCCCCGGTAGCTTGTCTCCTTTCTGGTGAAGAATTGGCTTGGTAGTTTAGTCTGCCCTGTTCCCATGATGCACTGGGCCAGGGACAGACTGATTTGCATATAGCCAGGTTCTGAGCTGGGATGGTGCAGTGAGATAAATAACGGTGATGGATCAAGCCCTGATCTTTGGACTGGGTAAGAGTGGTCTGCTTAATTCAGACACTCTGTTCATCACCACCCCCTTTTCTGAATCGTTTTTGGCCACTATAGGTGTGGCAGGGTATACTCAGACATGAGTCCCTTTCTCACTGCTCCATCAGGATTCAAGCAAGCCAGGCCGAAGACGGCTGAAATGCCAGAAACCGGTCCCCGGTAGCTTGTCTCCTTTCTGGTGAAGAATTGGCTTGGTAGTTTAGTCTGCCCTGTTCCCATGATGCACTGGGCCAGGGACAGACTGATTTGCATATAGCCAGGTTCTGAGCTGGGATGGTGCAGTGAGATAAATAACGGTGATGGATCAAGCCCTGATCTTTGGACTGGGTAAGAGTGGTCTGCTTAATTCAGACACTCTGTTCATCACCACCCCCTTTTCTGAATCGTTTTTGGCCACTATAGGTGTGGCAGGGTATACTCAGACATGAGTCCCTTTCTCACTGCTCCATCAGGATTCAAGCAAGCCGGGCCGAAGACGGCTGAAATGCCAGAAACCGGTCCCCGGTAGCTTGTCTCCTTTCTGGTGAAGAATTGGCTTGGTAGTTTAGTCTGCCCTGTTCCCATGATGCACTGGGTCAGGGACAGACTGATTTGCATATAGCCAGGTTCTGAGCTGGGATGGTGCAGTGAGATAAATAACGGTGATGGATCAAGCCCTGATCTTTGGACTGGGTAAGAGTGGTCTGCTTAATTCAGACACTCTGTTCATCACCACCCCCTTTTCTGAATCGTTTTTGGCCACTATAGGTGTGGCAGGGTATACTCAGACATGAGTCCCTTTCTCACTGCTCCATCAGGATTCAAGCAAGCCGGGCCGAAGACGGCTGAAATGCCAGAAACCGGTCCCCGGTAGCTTGTCTCCTTTCTGGTGAAGAATTGGCTTGGTAGTTTAGTCTGCCCTGTTCCCATGATGCACTGGGCCAGGGACAGACTGATTTGCATATAGCCAGGTTCTGAGCTGGGATGGTGCAGTGAGATAAATAACGGTGATGGATCAAGCCCTGATCTTTGGACTGGGTAAGAGTGGTCTGCTTAATTCAGACACTCTGTTCATCACCACCCCCTTTTCTGAATCGTAACATTAGCAAGTCTCTGTCTATTATGTCAAAGGCAGAAAATACAATATTGTCCAACGAATATATTCTGGAGGACAGAGTCATTAACCCATTGTCCACTACAGAAAGTGATTTTTCCAAATTAATACTATCAATTTCTCGTATTTTTTCTGTTGTTTCAATTTGTGTGACTTTCCAAGCCTCGTTGTACGCAGCATAGATACTGGTCGCTATGAAACGTTTTTGACGCTATTTGCGTGGTCCAAGAACGAAATCGCGCAAATCAGCACCATCTTTTAGTAAAGACAAGTGTTGCTTAATTTCAGCCAGTGTGGATGATCCTAGCCACTCAAGGCAGAGTTTTCCTACACTGTATGTTGTTACTATCCCTGGATGTTGTCTCTGGGAGTATCTAGGGTCTTGTCTGGTCATTTTTAACCCCTGTGTTTTGTTCAGGAATCTATCTTGACAGTTGTTTGTGTCAGTAGGCCAGATTAACCACTTTTTCCAATCAGGATGTGTTCTGTTAAAATGTAAAATTTGTGATAGGTCTATTTCAATGTCTGTTGTTGCATTATCAGGTATTGGTTTTGGAATAGACGGTTTGTTAAGGTCTTTGATCTTAGCTAGGCCAAGACAGGATGTTTGGTGAATTGTGTCATTTTAAAACATCATTTGTTCTGGTATCATGCAGGTTCTGAATAGTGCTTCAATGCCTTGTACCTGCCAATCTTTTGTACCCCAAATGGTTTTTGTTTCAATGTTATTTTTCCAATAATCAAAACCAAATGTCATCATTTTTTCATAAAATGCTTCTGAATATATTAATTTAGAATTTGTCAGCATTGTTTTCATTCCTGTTTTATCTAACAGTTTGTAATAAAATGTTTCTGCATCACTGGTGTTAAACCCTGAGAAGTACTTGAATTTCTCAAAGAATGCTTTAGAACTGCTTTTAGGCGGTGTAGCACAATGTTCCCATTGATTATACTTAAAAACATTTCTAGGCTGTGCAGATTTATGCAAGTAATGATCGCCATAATGTGTGTAGCAGAATGTCTGCTCATAACTAGATGAACCTTGTAAATAATCATGTTCTGTGAATCTAGCTGACATTACTAAATCAGACATCATGTCATTAATACTGTTAAAGTCCCAATCATCAGAGAATGTACTAGGTTTTACAAAGTCACTTAAGGAAACCTTCAGTTGATGAGGATACTTCAGGATCTCGACCGGACCATAGATCTCATAGTCAGTTTTCTCCCATACTACCCCACCAGGTATTGGAATGGCTGTGACATTTACTGTTGATAGTTCTCTTTTCTTCACGTGGGATGATCTGTGTGGTTTGAGGACTAGGTTGATGTTCTGACTTGCTGTGTCCATTCAATTGTAAGAAACTTTCCTAGAATTAAAATTAAAATTAGGCATAGTAGGAGTATGAATACCCCTGAAATAATCCAATGCTCAATCAACGGTGAATCCAGATATAATTCTTTGATTTGTTAAAGGAGTCCTGTTGTATTTTCTTTAGAATACTTTTTTGTTTCTGGCATCACTTCGGGGTCGTTTTGATCTTCAGAGAAGTTGTCGAAGTTGATGAAATAACCAGAGGCAGTTCTGTCAATTGTTGGGATTTTTCTTTCAACCTGTCTCTCGGTAGCATTTTCTGATGCCACATTATTGTAGACTGGTGTTTCTTGACAAACTGTTTCAATCTGTGTCTCAAGAGGCACGAGTTCCATGGCATTATTGCATAGTCCTTCTCTGTGCACTGCAGGCTGATCGAATGTGATTAGTCTTTCAGTTTGAACCTCTTGGATTGTTGCAAGTTTGGGTATTCTGTTATTTCTTGGGAGTCCACTGGGCCTACTGTTGATTATAGGCCACATGGTTGTGGTTTTACCAGGTCGATAGACTCTGTTCTCCTTTTTACCAGCAAGGGGCGGTAGTACTACTGATCTTGTTCCGGTGACTGCCAAGACAGGTACTGCTTTTCTGTAAGAAGGCCCAAATTCCTTCTTCACCGCGATTTTTTCTCTGACTAGATCCCCAATCTTTGGAATCCAGACAGGCCTTGCTGGGGCTGTTGCTTGTGGTGCCTCGTCACTGGTATCTGGCTGTTGCTTTAACTTTATGTTGCGTAAGGATTTTCTTGTTTCATTCAGTCCCTGTAAAACAGCCAAACGATCTTTGATGTCAAAGTCTGTTGTTTTTTCTTGTAACACTGATACCTGACTATCTAAGTCCTGAATTGTCATTCTAATTCCGAACAATAGTTCGTATGGGCTGAAACCTTTTAGAGATTTTCTTGGCAAATTGTTAAGACTGGTCTGGACACATATTAAATGTTTGACCCACCCAGCGCCTGAACCTAATACCTTCGCTGTTATAGATCGCTTTATGTCCCGGTTTTTCTTTCAACCACACTATTCCCTTCGGGGTGCGACGGACAAGAATACCGCAACCCAATTTCCATGCTGGCCATGGCCTCCTTATAAGCTCGAGAGCTGAAAGCAGGACCCTGGTCTGAATGGAACGTGGTAATTGCGTATGTGCCGATAAAGACTCGCAGATCTTTTATAACCGTTCTAGCGTCAGCCGAGCGCTGGAGCCAAATTATTTAAGTGTGTTTAGCCTTAATAATTAATAGGACGCAGGATGGGGTGTAGATAGCATTACCCTTTCTATAAATGGTAACTGTGCAACAGGCAGGACCGGTTCATTACTGCGATCCCTATCACAGTCCGTACAGTTCTTTACATATATCTGATGTTGCACGCTCATCCCCGGCCACCAGTATACTGATTGCAATTCAGTCAGGGATTCCTTGATCTTTCTATGCCTAGGACCCAAACCCATGTGTGCGTCTGCTATTAAAAATATTCTCCTGTTCGTGTTTGGAATTACCCTATCCCCCAATACAGGGATTCGAGCAAAAGGAACGGAGTTTGCATCAATTACGTATGCATAATTGAGTGGATAGTTCACGGGTAGTGCTGCACAGTCGCCTTTTACGGTCGTTTTTACTGCCAGCATGGTTTCCCCGTCTATGTATTTTTCTGTACGCTTTTTTGTGGCTAAGGAAGCCGGTTTAGTTGCTTCCGCTGTGGCTGTATTAGCCAATGAATTCCCTGCAACGTGAACGCCATCACGTTGAAGACTCTGTGCGTGTATCACGTGAGTCTTTTGTAGTTCTTTGTGTAAAAGAGCTACCTGTTTCCCGAGCAATTTATGCTTTATTGTGGCACCTGTGTCATCTTTGTAGTCGTTTTCAATCCACCTCTGCAGTTTATTATTGTAAGAGTTGACACAAAAATGAGAATCGCACACGATAAGTGTCGGGAATTCACGTTCTTCATTTTCAAGCGCCATCTTTAAAGACCTGATTTCAGCTCTCTGAGCCGAACAGTTTCTTACTGATTCAGTTTTTGTTACTTTCGGTCTGAATTTTCCGCACAGCCAACGACCTTTAACAATCGCACAGGCTGCATCGTAGGATTTGCTCTCTACGTTGAAATGCTGTACAAATCTATCTGTATAGATTATACAGGCGTATTGTGGGAGAGGCAGAAGTTCGATTGGCAGAGGATATTCTTCTTCATATTCTAAATCATTCAGTTCTTCGAATTGCGGGGCGAAATAGTATTTCACATCTTCCGCTCCTAGAGAATCTACACACTGTATCCATTTCGGTTCCAGTGACACTGTAGGCAGGTTTACTGGGCTGAATAGCGCCTCGAAGGCGGATTCCGCTGTGAGGATATTAATCCGTTTGCCGTGTGCTAGTTCTCAGTTATTTGCTAATGCAATTTGCACTGCTTTCACAGTTCTTTCTGTGAGACTGAATGCTTTTTCTGCTTGTGTGTACAAGTGAGATTTAATTGAAATTGGTACCTTTTCTCCCTCATTAGAGGTTAGGTACGTGATTCCGCATCTTCCTGGGATGACTCGGATTACAAGACCGCGTGTGTTGTCACATGTATCTAATTTAGTTTTAGCTAACATGTCTGTTGGCAGTGATCTCAAAATTTCTGTGTGTTTTTGAGTCCAATTGATTTGTTTAAAATCAGGTTTAATTAGTTCGTAAAGAGGTTTAACCCTCTCTGCGTAATTTAGAATGTAAGTTCTTCCGAAATTCAGAAAACCTAGTATGGATTGTAAATTCTTCAGCGTTTTTGGAGCTTGGAGTACAGCGCACTTCTCTAAGAAGTTGTCCGCTAGGCTTTTTCCTTCACTTGATAATTCGTACCCTAAGAATAGTACTGTCAGAAGGGCAATTCAAGACTTTTTAAACTTGAATTTGTAACCCTCTGCTGCGAACCCAAGTATAATGGTGTTCACTCTTTTCAAGTGAGTATCCAAGTCATCGTCTGTGAGATAGATATCATCTACGTAAGATAATGCCTCATCATCATATATTTGTAGTAACTCTGTTACTCTAGCTGATAATAGTCCTGGGCTGTTCTTGAACCCCTGTGGGAGTCGACAGAATTTTTTCTGCGACCCAAATGCTGAGAAAGCGGTCAAGTATCTGCTTTCTGGTGCAATGTTTTGACAAAAGAAACCATTAGATATGTCTAATGTCGTTTTATATTTTTTCCTAACTATGTTATTCATTAGGGCTGCACTATGCGAGTTTTGTACTGCAAATGTTTTACAACATGCATTAAGGTGTCTGTAGTCCAAAACTAGACGATATGAATTGTCTGGCTTGGAGACAGGAAACAAAGGGTTGTTCATTTGAGAGGTGCATGTTTCAATCACCCTCTGGTATTCAAGTTGATCTAAGATCTCCCTGATTTGTTTTTTAGCTTCTTGCTTAATGGGATACTGCCGTTGGGCAGTTAGTTCACTTTTTAACTGGATTTTGTGAGGAGGTGAGTCCTCATCCCATCCTACATGATTTTTATATAATGCTGGTGCCTGGGCTACTGCCCATTTCCTTGCATAAGTATATTTTTTGTGAATCGGAATGTGATTCGAGAAGGCAGGCACAATCACTTCTTCGCTACGAGGGCACTCCCTGACAAACTCTGGGGGCCAATCTTTTTCAGCTAACAGAATATCATAGCCTTTTGAGAGCTTATCCCAAAATAGACCCTTTATTTTCCTAGTCTTATCACCCTCTATACGCAATGTTATTTCGTATATCTTATGGGGTTCGCTAAGTCTGGTGTCGGCAGTTTCAACCTGAATGACTTCATTCGTGTCCACTGTCTCCAGATGACTCATCAAGATCTTGTGGGCTATACTGATTTCTGCTGCACTGTCCACCATTGTCAATGCCCACTCCCTGTTTTTCAACTGTGTCCTCAGTATTCTCGGCATGGTTGATTACTCTAATACTGGCTACCTTCTTTTTTGGAAATTGAGATTTTTTACTCTGAGCAGGTTCCTTGTCTTTGGACTTGGTGTGCTCTCCTGGGTCTGACCGTCCTCTTCTTTCCGATTTCTGCGAAAAAGATCGAGAGGGACGTGTATCAATACTTTGATATCTATCAGGTTTTTCAAATTATCCCTATTTCTAAGGTTGTATCTTTTCTCAGAGGGCTCCCTCTGGGGAGACTGGTGTTCTCGAGTCGGAGTTCTTTCCCTCCGTCGAGGAGACCTTCCTCTGGACTGGAAAACTTTTTCCTTGGGAGTGGATTGTTTATTTCCATCCCAGCTCTTTTTAGGAGTGTTTAAATGATTTTTAATAAATAATTTTTCAGGATTTTTGAGCAGTTGGGGCTTTACTGGTTTTCCACCCAAGCTGTCTCTACCTAATTCTTCATAGCATTTTTCTATGATTCTGGCAAGCTCAACTGGCTGATCTGTTATATCTGTTTCCTTCAACTTCTGGCGGATCGCCACAGATGCTGCTTCTCCCTTTATGTTGGCTAATAATATAGCCGAGACCTGCTTGAAGTCTTTCAGTAATTTCATACCAAGATTTAAAGCTGGCTCTGGACCGTATTCATTCTGAATCTGTTTTAGCACTTCTGGTATTACCGCCATAGACGGAACACCGTGTGTTTTTGTGTAAATGGAAGCAAAGACTGTAACCCAAGTGTCGCAGTCCTCCACGTGTGGTGCGATTCCCCTAGGAAGGCAGATGGTCAAGATTCTGTGTTTCTCAATAGGGGTAGTATCAGGAAATACTGCCTCTATTTGAGTGATTTTCTGTACTAACCAGAAAGGAATTTGTTCCCGTTTTACGGGTGTTTTACCAAGACATGACTGTATGTTCTGTGGTGTAATTTTATTAGTGTTCCCCTGATGAGGGGTCAGCTGTGGTACATTAACAGCTGTTTGGACTGTTGCAGTCCGCATTACATATTGGACTAATTGCCTATGTATTTTTATAAATGTTTTTAGCTGTACTAACAGCTCTTCTTTGGACATTTTTGCAATGTCCGGATGTGGTGTGTAGCTGGCAACAACCGGCCACGTTGCTCCTGGTCTACCTAGTGGACCGAGCCTGGTTATGTGATCATTATGTTTTAGGGCGCCATTAAACCAGAGCAGGTGCTCTTGGAATTTTAGTGGGATTTCAGTCTCCTCGAAAGGAGCGTACCCTTCCGGAGGTTTCTCTATTTTGTAATAGTGAAACTCTTTTGTTCTAGCGTTTGCCGCTGGAAAGTTTATCCATGAATAGAATACCTCTGTCTGCCGATATTCGTGTGCCTCTATCATGAAAATTACTGTACCACCTTGTGGTGTCAGTCCGTTTTCTATAAGTTTTAAAGTTATAGATTTTCTTAAGTGTGCCGGGATGATTATTGCACCCGGTACCGTGTCTTCGAGACCCTGTTGAGTCGCATCTGCTGTGCCCCCAGTGGTTCCGTTTTCTAAGTCTGACATTTTATAAAAGCAGGTTTTGCATAGTAGGTCTCCAAGGAGACAAAGATTAGGTGCACTATATTTTGGAACACTGTATCCTTCAACGTTGAATAAACCAGAGCTTTACATAGGAATCTCTTCCTACTGAGTTCGGGCGGATTTTAACCTTTCACCCACTCCAGACGTCTATTGGAGTATTTACGGGAGAAAGGGGTCTGTGTGAAAAATGCACGACTGAGTTACTCTAACGTCTTGCGTTAGTTTATAGCCTTACCAAACGTTTGGCGCCATGTAGTGTAGTTCCTATTTTCCCAATAGGCCCTGCGCATTGGAATAACATAAACAGTAGTATCGACGTAGAAGTGCGGATCTTCCAGGCCTCTACTGACTATGCTAAACTTAATTGGGTTTGTTACCAACTAGCTCAGAGGTCACTGGAAACTTTCTTGACTGAAATAGGAAGTGATCAGCTTCCCTGGCACAGACAAGAAGGGATTCAGTTTTCCAACAACCGTGCAACATGACAACTTTGCTCCTCAGATCAAGAGTCAATCTCTAGGGTCGTGTGAAACAATCGACAGTTATTTTACTCAGTCAGGTTGGTGCAGTTTACTTTCACAATATGTAGAGAATAGAGAGACCGGCGTTTGTCAATAAAAGGTTAACATTTATAGAACAGTCTTTCTTCTCGTACAAGAGAAATGAATTGCCACAATTGCAAGACTTGTTATTATAAAAAGTACGTGCAGTAAGATAAGTATTGCGAAATAATACTGTAAAAGCATTGATATGGTTTCTTAGCCATACAATGGTTTAAAATGAATAAAACATATATACAGTCATATATACATTCGTCTAAAATACTCAGCTGGTGCTTCTAACTATGCCTACCCCAGTGTACCTGACCTAAGCCTAATACTTGGGAGGGGAGTAAGTAAGTAGTTTTAGTTTAAGTTGGTTTTGCCAAGGTTTGCTTCAAGAATTCTCTCTCAAGGGTTTAGTCAACACCATACCTCTGGGATAGAATGATGGAGGTCTGGTATCTCCCTCAGGGCTCGATGTCCCAGTCACCCGCAAGGGTAGACCAGAAACGCCGGAGCTGGATTTCTCTGCAGGAGAAAGGCAGCGTCTCTTCTCAGCGCGTCGAGGAGGAGGAGGGGGGACAGCGTCCGCGGGCAGCTTGCATCTGCTGGGCTCTTGCAGGGGATGGCTGTTCAGCTCCTAGGTTCACCACACCATCGTTCGCTAGTTAGCAGCGATAGCAGTAGCGATAGCAGCTATGATATCTTCAGCATAACAGCAGCTTCAGGCGACGGGCAACAGGGGACTTGCTTAAGGCCACGTTGGTAGTATTTATACCTGAAAGGTGCCTTGTTTGATGTAAGTTTGCTGGACATAAGACGTCAATAAGATGTCACTAGGAAGTGATCGTCTATCAGTGCTCATTAGAGTTCTATTACTAATCAAAACACAGCAAGCAGGGATTTCCAGGTTTGCTGAGTTTTTATCTTGTTGAAGAACTCAGAGTGTTAATTTAGGAATCTCAGATAGTGACTTCTGCTCTGTCATTGCACTAATTGGTTGCAAAGGAAGTGGCAGAGAAAGCTATTCTGAAATGTGGCTCTGTTCGTGTGAGGCCAGAGATGAGTTTCTGAATATTGCACTTGAACAGTTATGCCAATATAGGGAATAAATGGATTTATAGCCGAATAGGGGCATAAGGTCACAGTATCGATCAGGATCCTAGATAAGCACGCAACACCTGAACGTGATCCTCTTGCTGATGGGGAGCCAGTGCAGGTTTCTCAGGTGGGCAGATATTTGGCTGTGGTGAGGGATGTCTAGGAAGAGTCGTGCAGAAGCGTTCTGTATGCGCTGAAGTCGTGTCTGAAGTTTGGCTGAGGTTCCTGCCTAAAGGGCGTTCCCATAGTCCAGTCGGCTGGTGACGAGGACTTGGGTGACCGTTTTTCTAGTTTCTGTGGGAAGATCTTTCAGAGCTTGCGCAGGGTGTTGGAAGCATGAGGATGAGATGGCGTTGACTTGTTTGGTCATCGTGAGGGAGGAGTCCAGGATGAAACCCAAGTTGCGTGCGTGGTCCGTGGGTGACGGTGCGGTGCCTAGCGCTGTGGGCCACCAGGAGTCGTCCCAGGCGGATGGGGATTGTCCGAGGATGAGGACCACTGTTTTCTCTGATTTCAGTTTCAGCCGACTGAGCTTCATCCATTCCGCGACGTCCTTCATTCCTTCCTGGAGGTTGGTTTTGGCAGTGGTTTGGTCTTTGGTGAGGGAGAGTATCAGCTGGGTGTCGTCGGCGTAGGAGATGATGTTGAGATTGTGTTTGCTTGCGATGACGGTGAGGGGGCTCATGTAGATATTGAAGAGGGTTGGGCTGAGCGAGGAGCCTTGGGGTACGCCGCAGATGATCTTGGTGGCCATGGAGCGAAACGGCAGGAGGCGGACTCTCTGTGTTCTGTTGGAGAGGAACGAGGTGATCCAGTCCAGCGCTTTTCCTTGGATCCCAGTGTTGTAGAGGCGGGTTATTAGGGTGCGGTGGCAGACGGTGTCAAAGGCGGCTGAGAAGTCTAGGAGTATGAGGGCGGTTGTCTCCCCATTGTCCATCAGGGTTCTGATGTTGTCGGTGGCTGCGATGAGGGCTGTCTCTGTGCTGTGGTTGGCTCGAAATCCGGATGGGATGGGTCAAGCGAGTTGTTAGCCTCGAGGAATGCAGTCAGCTGTTTATTGACGGTCTTCTCAATGACTTTAGCTGGGAAGGGAAGAAGAGAGATGGGGCGGAAGTTCTTGAGGTCTTTCGGGTCAGCTGTGGGTTTGTTTAGAAGGGCGTTTATCTCTGCGTTCTTCCAGCTCTCTGGGAAGGTGACTGAGGCGAAGGAGTTGTATATGAAGTTCCGGAGGTGGGGTGCGATGATGGAGTCTGCTTTGTTGTAGATGTGGTGGGGGCATGGGTCAGAGGGAGAGCCGGAGTGATGGTGTTCATGACGTGGGTGGTGTCTTCTGTGCTGATGGGGTCCAGTCGCTCAGGGTGGTGGTGGGGGTCGTTGGTTTGGTGACTGGAGGCGGCGTCTGGGCATCAAAGCTGTTGTGTATATCTGCGATTTTGCTGTAGAAGAACGTGGCGAGGAAGTTGCAGAGGACTTGTGAAGTTGTGATGTCGTTGTTGCTGGCGTTGGGGTTGGAGAGCTCTTTTATGATGCTGAAGAGTTCCTTGCTGTTGTGGGTGTTGTTGTCCAGCCGCTCTTTGAACAATGCCCTTTTGGTGGTCCGGATCAGCTGGTGGTGTGGCGAGTGGCGTTCTTGAGGGCTGTCATGTTTTCTGTCGTCCGTTCGTGGCGCGAGGTTTTTTCGAGCATGCGGCATGATTTCTTTGAGTCTTTGAGGGCGTCGGTGAATCATGTAGTTCTTTTGTTGCTGGTCTTACCTGGGGGGGTCTTCAGCGGAGCGAGGATGTCGGCGCAGTTTGTGATCCACTGTGCGAGATTGAGAGCTGCGTCGTTGGTGTCGGAGGTGTCGGCTGGTGGGTTCTGGCTCAGTGATGTGGTAAGCTGGTCTGTGGTGACTTTGCTCCAGCATCCGTGGGGGATCTGTAGTGTGCGGTGGTGTGTTGTAGTCTTCTTGTAGGTGAAATGGATGCAGCTGTGGTCGGTCCAGTGTAGTCCGGTGGAGTGGCTGAAGAAGACGTGGTTGCTGGCGGAGAAGATGGGGTCCAGCATGTGGTCGGCGTAGTGGGTGGGGGTGTTCACCAGTTGCTTGAGTCCGAGGTTGGAGAGGTTGTCGAGCAGGTTGGAAGTGTTGCTGTCGTTGTTGTTCTCCAGGTGGAAGTTCAGGTCCCATAGGAGGATGTATTCTGGTGATGTTAGTGCATGTGGGCTGAAGAAGTCGGCTATGGTTTCGCTGAATTGTATGCGCGGTCCCGGGGGTCTGTAGACGAGGCTTCCTCTGAGTGTGGTTTTGGGGTTGGTGCGGATCCGGAAGTGTAGGTGTTCAGCGATGGAGAGAGTGTCTTCGGCGTTGGTCTTGACGCTGCTGGTGTTCCTGTAGACGATGGCGCATCATCCTCTGGTTTGGTTGACACGGTCCTTCAGGGTGATCTTGTAGCCATTGGGGATGGCTATGGCGATGACGGGGGCCGAGGAGGCGTTCATCCAGGTTTCCGTGAGGAAGGTGATGTCCGGTGCTGTTGTGTTGAGGAGGTCCCAGATTTGAATGGCGTGTTTGTGGACAGAGCAGGTGTTTAGGAGGATGCACTTGAGGTGGTTGTTGTTGTTGTTGCTGGGTTCGACGGGCGGGGTGTAGGTTGGGAGGCAGGTGAATTTGCAGGCTTGGCAGGTGAAGGGTCTGTGGGTTAGCTTCGGGGTGGCTCGGTAGCAGGCGGGTGGTCGTCCGGTGTTGAGTTCTTTGAGGGTGGTGGTGTCGTATCTCAGTCGGGTGCCCTGGCTCCGTGAGGGCCAGGGGTTCTGGCGCTGGGAGCGTTCCAGGCACGGACGGGCGCAGACGGGCTTGACTTTGGCGCGCCTGCTGCGCGGTCACTGCGCGGTCGCTGCGGGGCCTCCATAAGCAGGGCTGTGGGAGGGAGGGACAGCTGGGAGGCGGGAGCGGGATGGGCGAATGGGAAAGTGGGGGGCAGGGCTGCAGGGATGCAGCCGGCGGTAAGGGACACAGGAGCAGGACAGGGGCAGAGGGGGCACGGAGGGCACAACAGTGGGGGTGGGCAAGCAAATGTGGGCAGTAGGAATAAGATAGAACAGAGGGGAAAAGGAAATTAAGTCAGGGCAAAGGTGAAAGATCTGAGGGTGAAGGGCTCACGCAGGAGTCCCAGGCGGCGGCGAGAGCAGGGCGGCAAGGTCAGTGGAGTCAGGCGGCGCAGGAGCACCGTGCGGTGGCTGGAGGGCGACCTACCTGAGGACAGGGTCAAAGGTCACTCCCTTCACCGCTGCACAGCCTCCATAAGAAGGGCTCAGGGAGGGAGGGGCACTGGGAGGCGGGAGCGGGGCGGGCGAATGGGACAGCGGGGGGCAGGGACCCAGCGGCAGGAAGGGACACAGGAGCGGGACGGGGGTAGGGGGGGGTAAGGAGGGCACAACAGTGGGGGTGGGCAAGCAAATGTGGGCAGAAGGAATAAGATAGAACAGAGGGGAAAAGGAAATTAAGTCAGGTCAAAGGTGAAAGATCTGAGAGTGAAGGGCTCACGCAGGAGTCCCAGGCGGCGGCGAGAGCAGGGCGGCAAGGTCAGTGGAGTCAGGCGGCGCAGGAGCACCGTGCGGTGGCTGGGGGACGACCTGCCTTAGGACAGGGTCAAAGGTCGCTCCCTTCAACGCTGCGCGGCCTCCATAAGAGGGGCTGTGGGAGGGAGGGGCAGCTGGGAGGCGGTAGCGGGGCGGGCGAATGGGACAGCGGGGGGCAGGGCCGCAGGGATGCAGCGGCGGGAAGGGACACAGGAGCGGGACGGGGTAGGGGTGGCACGGAGGGCACAACAGTGGGGGTGGGCAAGCAAATGTGGGAAGAAGGAATAAGATAGAACAGAAGGGCAAGGACATTAAGTCACACAGGCTAAATTCACAGCTGAATAAAATCATATTTTCTTCTATGCACCTTACAACCTGATATTGCATGGCCTAATCTCTTTAACACTTAATATTGATTGTAAAACCAAGTACGATGTGTGATGTACTATTATATCATATGGTGCAAAACATGCTTTGTGAGCTGTATCTCTAACATTATAAAGAGATGGGGTAGAGCACATGATAAGGGGTGCGGTAAGTAAGTGGTACTAAAGCTCTCCCATCTGTCTAGCTGTCTCCTCTTTTTCATTAAGCCCATCATGTACTGAATTTAAAGAGTGTATCCATCTACACTCCTTATAGTTGAGGGACTTGGTAATGGACCCTCCTCTGGCGTTTGGGGTAATCTTTTCAAGGACCAACCACTTAATGTCCTCAGGTGTATGGTTATGCGTGCTGAAATGTTCCATTCATGGTGCCCACAAAGTTCTACACCTGATTCTACTCATATGTTGTAGGATCCTGGTTTTAACTTTCTGGGTTGTCTGTCCAATGTATACTCGTGTACAGGGGCGGAGGATGGCGTATATTACATGTGAGCTGTTACAGTTAGTGAAATGTGTTAACTTGTATGTTTTGTTGTTTTGTGTAAAGTTTGTTCCCTCCTGACAATAGTCACAGGCCTTGCAATTCCCACACCTGCAATGCCCTATCACTGGTGGGAGGCCCAGGCAGCTTCTGAGGTCTGGTTGTTTGGGAGGTTCGAGGAAGGCTTTAACCACTGTGTCCTTGATGTTCCTTCCCCGTTTAAAGGCAAACAAGGGTTGCTGCACTGTCTGTAGCTCACCTGCCACCAGATTGCAATACTTTCGTATGATATTTTTTATTTCATTGCTCTTTGTGTTGAGCGTAGTGACACATACGAAGTTACTGGTCTCTTTGGGTTTTTCTTTGATCTCAAGTAACTGCTCTCTGGGGTAGTACCAGGCACGTTTCTTAGCATGTTTCAATAGGCCAGTGGGGTAACCTCGAGCCTTTAATCGTATTGTCAAGTCATTAGATTCTCTGAAGAAATCTTTTCTCTGGGAGAAGTTCCTCCTTAGTCTCAAATACTGCCCGTAAGGCAAGTTGTCCTTTAGATTCTGAGAGTGATGTGAACCATACATCAACAATGTGTTTCTCTCTATGGGTTTACGATAAAGATCGCAATATAGCAGTCCCTCTTCCGCCTTGAAAGTGAGGTCCAGGAAGTCTATTGATTCTCTGCTATGGGCCATTGTGAATTGGATGTCTCCACTCCTGCTGTTCAGCCATGTATGGAATTCCATCAAGTCATTTTCTCCGCCAGACCATATCATTATACCATCATCGATGTATCTTTTCCAAACTTCAATTTTGTTTAGGTATGGGTTGTGCTGGTTGTAAAGGTGTTCTTCCTCATACCTTTCCATAAAGATATTAGCTAGACTTGGGGCATATGTAGCACCCATGGCAACTCCTTTTCAGTGATAGTCAAACTGCCTCCTGAATACGAAATAGTTCCTCTTCATAGCATTCTCCAAAAGTGAAATCAGGAAGCTGGTAGGAATCCACTGAGGTCTGGGTCTTTTATCTAGAGTGGTTTTGATCACTTCCACCGCATTTTCTTGTTGGATGGATGTGTATTATGACGACACATCAAGGGTGACCATTATTTGTTTTTTGTCATTAAAAGGTTGACCTTCCAGTAATTGACTTATGTGCATGCTGTCTCTCACATACGATTTGGTTGTTTGGACCCATGGCGGCTGTAAAACCAAGCCTTTTGGGAATTACATGCTGAGCTGACAAGTACAAAACACGCTTTCCCACACCACCAGGAATGGCACTTGATGTTTAGGGAAGTGCGAGGGGAGGCAGGGGCACATAAGCAAGACAGAGAGGGAACTGGATGCCCCTCCTCCCTTTATCAGCACCACGACTCTCCATAGCCACCGCTTAAAATGTGGCACCCAGCTGTTGAGGCCTCATCAGTGTATATCAGGGCGCTGTTAATGCCCCACTATCTGCTATTTCCCTTAGCACTTGAGGCTGCGCTGCTTCTGAAAGGCGATCATCGCCCAGTCAGTGTGTGCATGTGTGTGTGGGGGGGGTATTGACATGCATTACTGCAGCGTGCTGTCTGCCTAGGAGTCCTCTGATATGAATCTAAGTGGGATTTGCATGAATAACTTGCCAAAGTCCCTTCTTGATTGAGAAACACCCAGCTTACCAAAAGCAGCAGCGTGTTCATTTTTGCATTGCGCTTTAAAGTGAAAGCGCGATGCAAAAATGGACACAATAAAAAAAATGGTTCTGTTGGGTTTGTGATTTCTTTTGTTAGCGCATTAAGTGTCGCATATGTCAATTTTGTTATAAAAAACGTATGTCAAATGCCTCAAATTATCATAAACTCTGACGCTACCCAATGGAAATAAGGGGCAGGGCTTTGAGTCCCCTTCTGAAATCTACTTGTCCACAATAGATCTCGCAGAGCGAGGAGCGCATGCGAGCTCCAACGCCCAGGCGAGACCTAAAAAAAGGGGAGGTTTTGCTTGCATCCATTGCTCTGACCTCTGTTACCCAGTCCCGCTTCGACCCTTTTGACTCCTGTGAATACTTTGCACTCTCCATAAGTAACAACTCTAACTAATTGTGCAAACTGCACACCTTCTATCACCCCCTGGTAAGAATGACCCATTCATTGACCACTTCATGGAAATCATTATAGCAAATGCTCCCCCCCCTCCTCCAATGATATATTCCTAGGAGACTTTCATCTTCATTGGAGTGACCTCAATGATGTTCAGGTCAACAGGTCAACATCCTTAAAGACTTCCTGGCTGACCAATCACTTACTCAAGCCTGAACTCTACCTACACACTAGAAAGGTGTCACGCTGGGCTGGATCATCTCAACGGAAATGAAGATCAGTCTAACCTCAATTGCTGCTTGTGACTAGTCAGACCACCACGCTATTTCATTCCAAATACTGGGCGTACCTAAGAAAAGATGAGTGCAATTAGTGAAACCAAGACTATGGCTCCAGAACACTAAAAGCCTAAACAGCACAATGCGAGATGGCTCTCCCCCCCCAAACTATCAACTGTCAGCGAACTTACAGACCACTACAACTCAACAATGTCTGATATATTTGACTCAGTAGCCCTGTTAAAACAAAAAAGAACTCAGGCCAAAGACACAAATCCCTGGTTCAATAAGTCCCTAAACAAAAAAAAGGATAAATCTTTGGCTAACAGAAAGGAATTGGAGACAACACCCCTCTTCCCCCAGCTAAGACCAGAAATGCGTACAATAAGAGCATTCACAAATCAAAAAAGAATTCTTCAGGGTAGAACTTGAAAACACTAAGAACAGACCTTGTAAGCTCTTTCAATTGGTAAAACAACTATCGAACAAACTGGCAAAAACCTCTAAAGAAACAACTAAATCCCTAATCAGTTGATTCTTCTTGACTAAAAGCAACTCCCTGGGGAACGAGCTGAATTCCACCTCTATTGTCCTCTCACATGCCTCGGTGACACCTCCAAACATCGCTACACACTCCGTACAGGCGGTACCCATAAACCAAGCCAACTGGACCACTTTCAACTTATATGACGACCATAGCATATCAAAAATTCTATCATCCATTAAACAGGACAATCACTTCAATGACCCGCTCCCATCCAACTGTTTATCCGCGGCCAACCAATTTATTATACCCATCTGGACCGCAATAATCAACTCTTCCCTAATGCAAGGGTCCATACCAGACTCTTGAGTCATCCCCATTCTAAAAAAACTGTCACTGAATCCTGCTGAATGGGACAATTTCAGACCAATATCTAATATTCCTCCACTAGCAAAATTACTTGAGAAATGTGTGCAACAACATCTTAGCCTACGCATCACCACTTTCAACCTGCTAGATGAATGCAAATTTGGTTCCAAGCCAGATCACAGTACTGAAAGGGCTATTCTCCAGGCCCTCCAACCTCTAGATCAATGCAAATCATGTCTCTTTATTCTTTTGAATCTATCATCCGCACTTGACATAGTTAACTATGAAAAGCTACTAGAAAGTCTGGAAAATAGGATGGGACTAGGGGGAGCTGTTCTCGAGTGGTTTAAATCCTTCCTACAGAACCGCTCCCAGGGATTCTTAGTTAATCGTAATCAATCCTCCCTTTTCCTGATTACGATTGGAGTCCCTAAGGTTCGAATCTCTCCCCAACTCTTTTTAACCTCTATTTGGAACCTTTAGCTGAAATTCTATGTATCGCCAACATCTCATACCACATGCACGCAGGCGACACTCAGATCTACATACAATACATACAAATTTCATCCCTAGAGGAGATCGAAACAACGAATGAAGCTCTGAAACTGACTGTTCAATGGCTTGTTAGCAGCCAGCTCAATTTAATGCGCGAAAAAACAAATACTTATTAATTTCACCTCCGAAAAGCTCCCATCAACACACTTGCTAAAAATGTTAGATTTCACACGAGCAACCTGAGAAATCTCAAACCATTCCTAGATACATTGGACCTAAAAATGGCACTTCAGGCTTTAGCTACCTCTAGGATTGAATACGGATGCTCAACCTTATTTGGCCTGCCCAAGATCTCAACAACTCCCCATAAAGACTGTCTTAACACAGTGGCAAGACTCCTAACAGGCTCCAAGAATTCAACCACATTTCAACCGCACCTGAAGGCACTGAACTGGCTTCAGTACAAAGTCAGATTCCAACTAAAACTGGCCTGTATCACTCACAAAGCGGTACACTCTAAGTCTCCAACTCAAACTGGCCTGTATCACTCACAAAGCGGTACACTCTAAGTCTCCTGCGTATTTTGCTCAAAATATTGTGGTTTCCAGAGGAGGCAGGCACTCCCAGTGTACCAGGGATTTTGTGTTGAAACCACCCCTCTGCTGGAAGAAGAAAACATACAACAGAGCTTTCTCAGGAGCTGCACCCAGAATCAGAAACTCGCCGTCGCCCTACATCAGACGAATACCAGCTCTATTAAGATTCAAAAAGGAAGTGAATACTTTCCGAATGGGCAAAATCCTACCCTAATCTCTCTCAGTGCTTCTACAGTTTCAGCGGCCCAGCGATTTGTTATTGTTCTGTACTTGAACTCTACCAGGGTTGCTGACTTTGTTCTGATATATGTAAACCACGTGATTCCTTTTCATTGACGCTGCTTAAAACTCTGCATCTTTTCCGCCTTACTGTCACTTTACGGGCAAAGGCTGGTTTTGTGCGGGCTTCCTCTGCTCCTGCTAACGTTCCTCTTGCTATCTCCCCCAACTGTACTCTTGATCGCCACTCCTACTCCCTGTAAATAGCCTGTTAGCACAGCACAGCACACCAGCGGCAGAGGCCTCTTCGGGAGCATAAGAACTAGCCTTGCTGCTGCATTTTGGATGCACTGCAAGAGTTGCAAACATCTGACATTTGCACCCAGATACAGCGGGTTACCGTAATCTAAGCGTGAGGTTACTAGAGCATGAACAAGGATTTTTCTGGATGACGTGGGTAGGGTGTCCAGGGTTTTCCCTAATCCCCTCAAAATACTAAAACAGGCGCCTGCCACCCACCTGGTGTGGTAATTAAAGGACAACTTGTTGTCCACCCAAACCCCTAGATTCCTAGCTTGCTCGCAAGGAGTAGGAGTGGGGCCCAGTGACTGCGGCCACCATGCCGAGGACCATACTGATGGAGCCTTTCCTATTACAAATACCTCGGTCTTGCTGCCGTTCAATTTTAGGCAATTGTTTGCCAGCCAGTTCTTGGAGGCAGGATACAAAGTTGGAGGCAGATCCCGATCGGGCTTGGGTCAGAGAGACCACCAGCTGGGTGTCATCAGCATAGGACAGGGCATTAATCCCAAATTTATCTGAGATCTTAGCCAAGGGGGCAACGTAAAGATTGAACAATGTAGGGCTTAAAATAGCGCCCTGCGGCACCCCCTGAGTCAACTTGATGCTCCTAGAGTAGTGACTACCCTGCATGACTTGGAAACTGCACCAAGATAGGACGGATTCCACCCACTTTAATGCTCTGCCACCTACACCACCGCTCTCTAAATCATGCAACAAGGTATGGTAGGCGACAGTGTCGAAAGCGGCACTTAAATCTAAAAGAACTAAGGCCGCTGTCTGCCCCTCGTCCACAAACTTACGGATGGTCTCAGTGGAGTATAGCAGGGCCGATTCAGTAGAATGAAAAGCCTGGAAGCCAGACTGGGAAGGATGAAGAAGGTTATTGTTCGCAATATGTGCGGTGAGTTGGATGTTCACAATCTTTTCCGCCACCTTGGCAAAGTACGAGAGCAGAGAGATGGGATGCAAATTATCAAGCTGATCATTACTGTAAAGGAAGTACCATAGCCTCCTTCCACATTCCCGGGACCACTCCTGAGATAAAAGACAACTCCACAAGATGTCTCATGAAAGGCTCAAGTACATCAATACTACCTCTGAGAAGCCTAGGGGTAGCTGGGTCCCTGGGCGAGCCTGATTTGATGCTAATATCTATCTTTTTTAAGAATGTCCTTGGGGGGGCACAGTCAGTTCAAACAGACCCTGTACTTCGGGGGCGCCCATGGATTCCTTTTCCATTCTTGGCACTGCTTTCTCATGATCTGAATCTTGTAAATAACCTGCTTTTACTGTAAAGCGCTCTGAAACCACAACGGGTCACGTTCGCAATATATAAAACACTAAGGGCCAGATTCATCAAACAAAAATCCGCTCGTAAAGGGCCGGATTCTGAGAATATGGCCCTTTGCGAGCTTTATTTTTGCATTTGGGATGCATTATCCCAAATGCAAAAATCGCAATTTTAGAAATCGCTAAATTGCAATTATTTGCATTTAAGGAATCTCAATTTAAGATTCCTTAACACCATGCGCGTGGCGGCTTTTCCCGCTGTGCGCTGAGTTTTTAAAAAACCCACAGTTCATGACGAGCTCAGCCCGTCATGAGCGTATGACAGGCATAACTCATGACGAGCTGAGCTCGTCATGAGCGTCGAAGGGGTTAAATGCAATGCATGAAAGTTTTTAAAATAGCGAATTCGCTAATAGAGCACGCAAATTACCATGAAGTACAACTTCATGGTAATTTGCAAAAAGTTTCATGTTGCGTACACACATGCCCTAAGGGCATGTGTGTGCGCAACATATGTGCAAATATCAATTTCAGGGGTGCAACAGGGTGTCCTTTGGACACCCCTGCACTCTTGAAATCGCAATCTCAATTTGTGAATCGCTAATTGCGATTCACAAATTGAGATTGTCTTCCCCTTCATTCCTATGGGGCTCTAGGCCTATAGGAATGAATGGGGAGGTATTCCTTAATTGCGACACACAATTTGCGAGTCGCAATAAAGGAATTCTAAGAAATTGCTATTTTTTAAGTGATTTCTTGATGCATTGCATTTTGCAATTTCTTAATAGCGAATCGGTATTTTTCGCTATTAAGGAATCGCAAATTGGGTTGTTGATGCATCTGGGGGATAATGAATAAATTGGCTGCAAAATGATAGCACAGGAACAATGCGAACAACCAGAATGCAAACAGTTGTTGTTCACAGCAATTTTGTTTTTTTGCATTGTTTTTTAGCGCAAAATTCATCATTGTATCAAAAATTTACACGAGGTCACATTTCACGCTAAAATATACCACTGACTGATTTGCATTTTGTGTAATTGTATGTAATTTCGTGTCATTTGACTGAAATGTTGTGTAATTATGCAAAAGAAACCTTCTCGAATTTCGCTCACTGCTTCTTAGCAATGTTTTAAATTTGGTAGAGAAAAAAAATACAGTGATACAATTCTGCTCCCAATCTTTCCACATGAAGCATTCAGACACCATAGAAATAAACAGAACCCTGATGCACAGGCCCTGCGTAACAATTTCACTTCGTAAGTGTTGTAATAAAGAAGGTATGTTACTGGAAATGGCTTTTACTGAACCACGGGGCTGTAAATCGAGGTCAACGTAAGATGGCGTTCATTGACTCTGTAACAACTTTCATTATCAATGAAAGAACATTTTATATCCCGAGGTCAATGAGCAGGTCAACAAACAGCTCGTGATATTGATTCCCCATCCTCTGGTTTTTATCGAGCACATGCTTGAGAGAACAGGTACAAATGTCAAACAGTTCTGCAAGATTTCGTGGGTCATGTCGGCCTGCGCCAAGGTCCACCTGTGAGCTGGTAATCCATCAGCCGCCGACTCCATTTTACACTTTGTGGGACAAACATCATTTGGACTGAAGATTAAACAGCGCTCCGCCATATATCTCACACAGGGACGATATGAAAAAGAATCTCGCGCGCCGAAGAGGTGAAATAGCCTTTGCTCGAGCTGGAGCCAGGCATATGGTGCAGTAATAAACCATATGTATCCGCCATATGCTGCAGACAGCCACTGAAACTGGAAGGGATCATTTTGCACAGTATTTAACGTAGATGCAGATAAAAATGGATTTCCCTAACCTCTCCTGCCGCCCACACACTATCCATATGGAAAAGCCAAAGCCCATAACATGTTCATGTTTTGCGATTTAGTGTTGGCGCCGGTTTATTTCGGATGCCAGCATTTATAGGTTGGAATGTTCATTTTTTGTACGATATTTACTTTTGCCAAAATATCCACACGCGAAACTGTGAACTCAGATTCATGCCATCTTCATGGTTTACGGTTTGATGGTTGATTATTCTAATAAATGGGGAGTTTGTATAGTTTTCAATGTTTCCCTGTGAATGTTTATGGAACATGAAAACAGGGTGTTTAAGACTTATTTGTTATAATCTCTGGCAACGCTAATGGAGGGATATGTTCTGGGTGACGCATATTCTGATAGTAACGATAAACCATACAAAACACGTTTGATGACATTTGAAGCTGACACAATCTGTGTATGATCAAGCGAACCGGGAGGCGAGAACACTGACTACATTTAAAACAGTGTTTAGATTCATAGGACAAATGAGCTGATCGCATGCATTGTGCTGCGAATTGTTTTCCATCTGCTTCTTTGTTAAGCCTCTCCTGCGGATAGCGTGAGCTGTCTGGTTAGACTCTCTCTCTCTCTCACACACACACATTTAAACATGCACTCACTCCTACAGGCATATATACCCACACAGACACATACAAAGATATTCACACAGACATTCACATGCAATCCTGGTACACAGACAAACACACACATGCATTCAATTTGCAGGCCGAGAAACACAAAACTCCTTTATCGGCACAGCAGGCCCATGTTTACAGAATTCTCCACCTCTTATCTTCCAGTAACAGCACTACAGAGGCAGGCCCACAAGTTTCTTAGCAGCTAACGAGGTGCACTTTATTTCTCTATTCCGACTTCTGATAGGGTAGGAAGGGGCATGATTGGCAAGCCCTGAAACTTACGCCTGGACTGCCACTAGCCCTGTGCACGCCCTCTTTCTGGCCTGCTGAGGCCTGGGGAAGCCTGGTGTCACCGGGTGAGGACACAGCAGACGCCAGAGGCCCAGTATTGGACGATCACCTGCCAACCACGAGGCACGCAACTTTTGGCGGCAAGCACAACTACAGGAGACCGGGCGGAACGGCGACCTTCTAAGAAACGCACACTGCCTCAGCCCTGCGCAGGTACTTTTGCCCTGACCATTCTTGGGAGTCGCTGCCATGGGGGATGGTGATGCTGTGGCGCCCGTAATTAACATCCCATTCCAGCACGCTGCTGCTGGGGTGCTGCCACCTTTCAGCGAGGCGAGTGACCCGTCCACGGCCTCACCCCGATGGAAAATCTGGCTGGAAAGGTTGGAGAACTATTTCGTAGTTACAAGGGAAACGGATGACGCAGTGAAAAGATCTCTACTCCTCCACTACGCGGGTGACGAGGTTTTCAGACTTTTCAAACACCTTCCTAACCCGGGTGCAGCAACCACTTATACTGCCGCAGTCACCGCCCTCAACAACCATTTCGACCCCCAATTAAATGTGGATTTCAAAGTCTTCAAGTTAGGCCAAGCCCGCCAGCGGGATGGGGAATCCATGGACCAATTCCACACACGAGTGAGGGAGCTGGCCAGCTCCACTGACGAGGACCAGCCAAGGGCCATACGACGCCAGCTTATCCAGGGGTGCCGAGATAAAACGCTAAGGAGCCACATCCTGCGCAAACCGGGGATTTCCCTGGAGGATATCCTCATTCTAGCCAGAGCCCATGAACTCTCGGATGCCAGAGCGACGGCCATGGAACAGGCCCTACACAAAACTCCCGCCAAAACCGAGACCGTCAAAGCAGAACGGGCTGAGGCGGTACGACCACGGACACGTGGCCAGGCACAAAAGGGATACCGGAGGGACCCACCTCAAACCCGCTGCGGATAATGTGGGCATGAACCCCATGCAGC
This sequence comes from Lissotriton vulgaris, assembly GCF_964263255.1. NCBI lineage: Eukaryota > Metazoa > Chordata > Amphibia > Caudata > Salamandridae > Lissotriton > Lissotriton vulgaris. The sequence continues at coordinate 501,321,265 of NC_141687.1, read as the reverse complement.
CAAGGACTGCCCAGCTCAAGGACAAACCTGTGGAAATTGCGGAATCCCAAATCACTTTGCGTCGGTATGCCGCAGGAAGAACCAACCCAGAGGCCCCAAGAAGCAATGGACGCCCACAAAAGCCGTCCGCCAGCTATCGCTAACAGATCCACCCAAGGAGAGGGCTGAAAAACACCTACCCACCATCTACGATGATTCGGACTCGGAAGATGAGGAAGCGTATGTAATCTCGTTTGCCCGGGAGCTGAAGCAGAGACGACGACCCCAACCGACGTGTGTGGTACGCATGGGGGAGAATGAGATAAAAGCCACAGGTCAACGTCATGGGGCTGCAACAATTTAACAAGCTACGTCCCCGGCCCGAGGTCCTACACTCAAAGACGAGGATTTTCGCCTATGGAGCGGACTCCCCACTGCCTCTAAAAGGGAAGATCGTGATACCCATCCGGGCAGATGAGGCAGAAGTCACAGCGACAGTACACATAATTGACCGGGAAGCTGACACCTTACTAAGCAGCCACACTGCTGAGGACCTGAAACTGATCGTATTTGCTAACCGTATCAGAGCCCACCAGGTGGATGAGCTGCTGGAGCGCTTTCCTGAACTGTTTAAAGGACTAGGCTGCATCAAGTGCGACCCCATCAAACTCCATATCGACAAGTCCGTCTCTCCCACTGCCCTACGCCATAGGAGGATACCGTTCCACCTTCAGCCGTTAGTGGAAAAAGAACTGGAGAAACTCGAGAATCTAGGAGTTATCGAAAAAGTAACAGGACCCACTCCATGGGTCTCTATCATGGTCATAGTCGAGAAGCCCAAGCAACCAGGCGAGATCCGCCTATGTATCGATATGCGGCTGCCAAATACCGCTATCAGAAGAGAAAGACACCTGACGCCCACTATGGACGACATAGTGGCCGACGTGAATGGCTCAAGATGGTTCTCTAAAATCGACCTCAATGCAGGCTACCATCAACTGCCCCTCGCCGAGGAAAGCCGGTTCATTACGACCTTCAGTACTCACCTTGGCCTCCGACGATATAAGCGCCTCAACTTCGGAATATCATCGGCAGCGGAGGTATTCCAGAATACCATCAGGGAGCTATTGTCAGGCTTGTCGGGGGTCATTAATGTCAGCGACAACATTTTAATCCATTCGGCTACCGCATCTGAACATTACAAACATCTGCGAGACGTCTTGAAAAGACTGAGTACATACGGAGCAACACTCCACAGAGACAAATGCCAATTCTTCCAATCCTCAATTGAGTTTTTTGGTTACGTGTTTAACCAAGAAGGAGTTCAAATTGACCCCAGAAAATCCAAGTCCATAAAGGATGCCCCAGCGCCGAAATCCCCAACGGAGGTGAGGAGCTTCCTCAGGATGGCTACGTACTGTGGCCGGTTCATACCAGGCCTGGCAACCCGCAGTGAACCCCTCCGTGCACTAACGAAAACAGACGCAAAGTGGCAATGGGGCATGAAAGAAAATGAAGCCTTCCAGGGGATAAAGGACGCTCTCCTTGAAAACGCAACGTTGTCGTACTTTGACCCTGCCAAATGAACTGAAGTGATTGTGGACGCCAGCCCGGTGGGCCTGGGGGCTGTTCTAACCCAAGAACACGAGCCTGGACAATGGACGGCCTTGGCTTTTGCCAGTAAGGCGTTGACCCCGACCGAAACCAGATATGCTCAAATCGAGCGAGAGGCCCTGGCAATCAAGTGGGCCTGCAGCCACTTTCACCTTTACCTACAGGGTCATTCATTTGTGATGGTAACCGATCACCAGCCCCTGGTGCCTCTTTTCAAGGGCACCGCCCCCCATCCACCACCACGCACTGAGAGGTGGGTGATTCAGCTCCAGACGTACGGCATGGAAGTGGTGTACAGACCGGGTGCCAAGAACCCGGCTGACTACCTGTCGCGCCACCCACTACCTCAAGAACCAGTACCCGTTGACGATGACTGCGAGGAATATGCCCAGTGGATAGCACTCACCTCCTGCCCTCAATGCATGACCGTCGAGGAGATTAAGGAGGCGAAAGTGGATGACAACCCGTACATGAGATCGTTACAAGCCGTACAGGAAGGATCCTGGACTAACTACCTACACCCGCCTGACACGTGGACGGCATCGGACAAGAAAGCCCTCACGAAGTTCTGGCACATCCGACACGAACTCAGCGCCACGGAAGAACGCCTCAAACACCGGGCCACCCAACTGGCTCATGGCGGCCACTAGGGCGCCACGAAAATGAAGGCGCGCATGCGTGAAAAAGTGTGGTTCCCCGAATTGGAAACAACGGTGGAGGACTACGTGAAAAACTGCATGTCATGTCAACTGACAAGCGATCCTGAAAGGCCGGCCCCGATAATCACTGAGGAGGCTTGCACGACCCCCTGGTCCAAGATTAGTCTAGATTTCGGGAGCATCCCGGGGGAAGGACACACATTGGTAGCGATTGACTCGTACTCCAAGTACCCCCTAGTCGAGAGGGTGCAATCCACGGCGTTCACACACGTGGGGCCGGCACTAGAAAAATTATTTTCCATGTTTGGCTACCCTGAGGAGGTAAAAAGCGACAATGGCCCACCATTCCAGGGAGTGGAATTTGCCACATTCTTGAAGATCAGAGGGATTATCCACCGACGCATCACACCCCAATGGCCGCAAGCCAACTGGGAGGCAGAAAGATTTATGCGGACTTTAAACAAGATGTTTAGGATAGCGGTGGTAGAAGAGGCCGACCCTGAGCAAAGGCAACATGAATTTCTAAGAGAATATCGAGGAACTCCCCACTGCACAACCCAGAAGAGCCCGTGGTCCCTCATGTTCCAGGGCCGATCCTTCCTACAGCTCCGGAGTCAGCGCCGGTCACGGGTAACATGAGGGAGACTCAAGGACGTCGACGCCAGAACAATCAGCGGGCGAGCCAGCGACGCAGAGCAATACCACGACGACTATGCCAAGGAGATCGGGTAGTCATCAGGAACAGGCGCCCTGGAGGGAAGTTCCAAACATTCTACGAACCAGGCCCGTGGACTGTTACTGCCACGAAAGGGACCATGGTAACCGCCAGAAGAGAAGGGGAGGAAGTGTCAAGGGATACATCATGGTTCAAAGTAGTCCCCCCTGGGCTGAGAGCGAGCACAGAAGACGCGGATGGAGTCAGTGAGCCACCCCGAGCCGCGAAACAAGAAGGTGGAGATAACTCATCAGCTGACACCCCAGGAACAGCATCGGAGTCTGAAGGGGGACACCCAATCACGTCCACACCCATCAGGAATTCATCCCGCAGCCCGGAGCAAGGGTCGGACCACACCCCGTGATACAACCTAAGGTCCAATCCCCCCCCAAGTCAGAGACTAAAAGACTATGCCTGTCAGCTGAGGCCCTGAAGCCGTCATCCAAGGGACACACAAGTACAGAGCATTTCATTAAGAACTGTTATAATGTGATGAACATTTATGATCTGGACGTTTTGAAAAGTTTGTGTAGTTGGATAGAGATGTAGTGCTGTTAGCACTCTAGTGGATGCACGTTACACGCACCCCTACATCCGCAGGCCAGGCGTGGCCTGCGGGGCTGAATAAATGGAAGGCGTGCGCTCGGGCACGTCACTTCCGACTGGCACTAAGTGTGTGTGTCACTGGCTCTCGCTGCGCGCTGCCACCCCTGCGCAAGTGCCCAGTCCACCAGGCAGGCCCAGTACCCTGCCACATTACAGGTAGAAGGAGAAGGAAAGTGGAACTTGTCAGGGGGAAAAGGTAGAGCTTTACCTGCATGTTCTACATTACAGTCATGTGTAGTCCAGTCAGGGGGCGTAGGGAAACTAAAATATACAGTCAGTTACACAGCATAAACCTAGTGAGATGCTTTGTGTGCTTAGACCAAAAAAAGGGGTAAACAGAGAAAGTCAAGTAATCCTTTTGGCACCATGAACAATGCAGAGATGGTTCCAAATTAGTAAAACGGTGCCACAGGGGTCAGAAAAGAAATTGGTGACATAAGCAGTATCTGTCCATCTTAGTAAGAGCTGGAATGCTTCCAAGTACTGTACAGATACAACCTCCTGAGAGAGGAAATAAGTGGGAGAGCAATCACGATTGACAATCTTGAGCAGAATTTGCACCATCCTAAAAGGGCCCAATTTAGCCTACTCCTGCCAGGGTGAAGGAGGTCAACATTATGAGAAGAGATTCCCACCTCAAACATCTCATGCTCTAGAAGGCTGTCAGAAGAAGAAGTGAACATGTTGGACCAGCCCTCATCCGGTCATAGTTCAAACTCAGGCCTGACTTGCGCCCTGCATATGTGACAGTGAGAGATGAAGTGTTTGGAAGGTTTCTGCCCTGACAGAACACAACTGAATCATAACACCTTGTGTTATGCTTTTGTCCTCACATCATGTTAGCACAATCATTTTTCTTAGATCTCAAAGACCTTTGCTCTTTCTAACTAACATGACGTGGGATTTTTCTGCCCTTCTAGAATTCCCATCCAGACAATTTCCACTTTTAAAATTAGTAGGGAATGATAATTCCAAAGTATTCTGCAATACTTTGGATTTGCTTTTCATTTCCAAAGTTGACATAATTTACTCCTCACTAAGCCAAATCGCCATCTATCTTAGCACACCGCCCTAGGCTGAAGACAAAAGAACGGCCTATTTGATTGAACTTTAAGCTCTTCCAGACATCAAATACTTTAGAGATCATAAGAAAAGCAAAAGGAGATTTATTGGGCCCCAGTAAAAGGTAGCAGGATGAATACTGAGTGCTTGCTTTGCATGTTGTTACGTGCAATACATGTATGTGTCCTACGCTTATCTTTAGAAGGCTCATTAACCCTCTGACACATTTCATAAATATTCATCTGTGTAGCCAGAGAGCCACACTAGTCTCTTCAGCAAATCCATTCAATGTGGTCCTCATAGTGCTGCACTGATGTCTACCACTAACCACATCTTTATGGTCTTCAGAAGTATTTTGGCCATTTGAGCAATGATTGTGAGCATCTTCCACCAAGACTTCTCCTGCACGTAATATTACAGGATCACTGAAATTATATCGACCTCAAAAATATCGAGTTGCAATAATATTGTTGAAAAAATATCGATGGACAAAATATCGACTGGCTATCTTTAAACAGGTAAGTACTAAAATATTGACTCTAAAATATCGAGTTACTAAAATATAGACTGTAAAAATATCGTATTTTTTTGTCTTTAAATTAAGTTAAAACTAATGTAGTAATAAATATATTTATTATAAATGTACTTAAAATTAATAAGTTAATGTTATATTAATAAATATGTATTGTAAATAAAAAAAAATATTAAAAAAATACATATATATTTATATATATTTTTTTATTAAATAAACATATATATTAATTTTACCGTAGCATATCAAAATAGTTAAACTTTATTGTAACAACTGTAGTGAATTCTACAATAGATAAAGCGTTGGATAGCGTAGGGGTAACATTTACTATTCCCACTCCAGTGGGTGCAACAGTAGGGAAAGCGTTGGATAGCGTAGGGGTAACATTTACTATTCCCACTCCAGTGGGTGCAACAGTAGGGAAAGTGCTGGATAGCGTAGGGGTAAAAATTACTATTCCCACTCCAGTGGGTGCAACAGTAGGGAAAGCGTTGGATAGCGTAGGGGTAAAAATTACTATTCCCACTCCAGTGGGTGCTACAGTAGGGAAATCGTAGGGGTTAAAATTACTATTCCCACTCCAGTGGGTGCAACAGTAGGGAAAGCGTTGGATAGCGTAGGGGTAAAATTTACTATTCCCACTCCAGTAGGTGCACAGTAGGGAAAGCACTGGATAGCGTAGGGGTAAAAATTACTATTCCCACTCCAGTGGGTGCAACAGTAGGGAAAGCGTTGGATAGCATAGGGGTAAAAATTACTATTCCCACTCCAGTGGGTGCTACAGTAGGGAAAGCGTTGGATAGCGTAGGGGTTAAAATTACTATTCCCACTCCAGTGGGTGCTACAGTAAGGAAAGCGTTGGATAGCGTAGGGGTTAAAATTACTATTCCCACTCCAGTGGGTGCAACAGTAGGGAAAGCGCTGGATAGCGTAGGGGTAAAGATTACTATTCCCATTCCAGTGGGTGCAACAGTAGGGAAAGCGTTGGATAGCGTAGGGGTTAAAATTACTATTCCCACTCCAGTGGGTGCAACAGTAGGGAAAGCGTTGGATAGCGTAGGGGTTAAAATTACTATTCCCACTCCAGTGGGTGCTACAGTAGGGAAAGCGTTGGATAGCGTAGGGATTAAAATGACTATTAATTAATTAACAATTAACAATTTTAATTAATTTACATAATTAATTAATTATTATTAAATAACTTCCCACCCTATCCCCCTATAAACTCACAACCCACTACTGAAAATAATTTACTAAATATTAATTATTTATCAATTAAATATTTATAATTAATTACCAATTATATTTTAATTTATTACCAATTATTAATTATTTAACAATTATTATTATTTACATAGTTAATTAATTATTATTAAATGACTTCCCACACTATCCCACTATAAACCCACAACCCGCTACAGAAAATAATTTACTAAAAATTAATTATTAATAAATTATTATTTTTTACCAATTATACTTTAATTATTTACCAATTAATAATTAATTAACAATCAATATTAATTTACATAATTAATTAATTATAATTAAATTACTTCCCACCCTATTCCCCTATAAACCCACAACCCGCTACAGATTTATATTACACAATTATTAATAAATATTTAAAACTACCTTATTTTTGATTTTTTTTTCCTATATTCTATCTAGTCGATATTATGTCTAGTCTATATTTTTGATTCAATATTTTGGCTATTATTATCGATATTACTCGATATTTTTGTAGTCTATATTATGTCTGGTCGATATTTTGGCTAGTCTCTATTTTTTACTCGATATTTTGTCCAAACGATATTTTAGAATCGATATTATGTCTGTTTACCAATATTACATGCTCAATGAAAAAAGCTTATTTGATTTACTTTCCCTGGTTGGTGTAACTGTAAAGAGTAGCACTGTCAGGGAGGCATCTGAAATGCAGAGAGGTGTGAAAGGCATACTTCCAATGGGCCTCGTGGTATGTGAATGTGAGTGGAATGCACCTTTCTCTCACCATGCTCAAACATCAAGACTCCTGATGAATGGTACCGTGTGACATCGGAGGCAACAGAAGATACAATGCAATAGCCCCATGTAGACACTGAGGCTGTACAGCGAGTGTGCTCTGTGCACATGTTGTGCATGCGTTGGCCTCCAAATGTTAGTGGTACAGCTCCATGTGGGTAGAGGGACTGCACAATGAGTGTGCTCTGTGGGCACGATGTGCATGTGGTGGTTGCCGAGTGTTGGTGCTGCAGTCCTGTGTGGGCACTCAGCCTGCACGACAAGTTTACTCTGAGTACATACTGTGCACAATGTGCTGTGGTGCTTGCCATGTCTAGGTGTGCGTGCACTGTGTACCAGGATGTGTAAAGAGAATTTATTCACTACACTAAATTATGTGGCAATGCCCCTTGTGCAAGTGTGATAATCACTAGTACTTCTGAAACATAAAACTGTAGGTGTGGACACAATGTCAGTCGGTGCACCTTACCCCGGAAGTAAAATGACAACAAAAGAGGCTGCAGAGTCCAACTGGAATTGTGGCGATGCCCTTGCATCTTATGAGTGGTCTGCATTTGTGTGTGTGCAGCTCTCACGTGACCTTCCTTCCATATGTACGGATGAAGAAATGCATGCTTTTTGGGGATTGCATTGAAAAAAACAAAAGTTACAGGGATGTTATAGTTAGGCTTACATTTCACTCATACAAAACCAGAAAAATTCAGCAGTTATATTTACCTGAGCTAACTATAACTCACGGCCTGCAATACTCGGCTTTTAACCTCACATATTACATCACTCATGACAGGGTCAGTGACATCACTGATGACATCACTCATGACATCTCAAATTACATCATCCAGTGATTGTGAGTGTTTTCTAAAGGTTACTGAGTGTTAAACATATATACTAAGGTAACTCGCTGTAGAAGTCCCTTTATGGGTAGGTGAATGGGTGTATAAGTAGTGTAAAGAAGAGTGTATGGGTTTATAAAATACTGTATACATGAGATAGTGGGTGTGTGAGGTTATGTATAGGTGAGGAAGAGGGTCTGCCAGTGTGTGTGTGTGGGTGAGTGGCTGTGTGAGTATCTGTAAATTTGACAGAGTTGGTGTATCAGGGTCTGTATGGGCAAGTGACAGGGTACATGAGTGGCTGTCTCTGTGCATCAATGGGTGTGTAATTGGGTGTATGGGTGAGTGAGTGGGTGTATGAGTGACTGTATGTGTGAGGGATTTGGTGTTTGAGGGGTAGTATGGGTGAGAAAGTGAGTGTGACAGAGATTGTATGGGGCAGTATGTAGTTCTCTCAGTCACTGTATAGGTGAGTGAGTATATGCATAAGTAACTGTGTGGCTGTGTGAGTTATTGTATGGGTGAGTTAGTGGCTGTGTGAGTGACTATGGGTGACTGAGTAGGTGTGTGAGTTAATGTATGGTTAACTAACTTACTGTGTCAGTTGGTCTATGGGTGCATGAGTGGGTGTGTAAGTGTGTCTATCTGCCATATTCATGAAAGCCGAAATATGCGAATTCTAAATTGTGATTAATACCGAATCGCAATTTAGAATTCGCATATTGGTATTCATGTAAAAGTGCGATAATAAATTGTGATTCGCATCCGGCTGCAAAAGCCGATAGCGATTTTCCGATATCGCAGAAAAATCGCAAAATCGGTCCATTTGCGTGTAGGAATTGAGATCTCGCTAATAGCGAGATCGCAAACACGGGAAGTCGCATTTCGAACACAGAGATGACATCACAACCAGGAAGCAGGCAGTTCCCTCCCCCATTGAGAACACTGAGGCAGACATTGAAGCAGCACCACTCTGAGCTCCTCACAAACCACCTCCAGTCTTGGAATTTAGGATACTGCAGACTGCAGCTATGGCAAAGGAAGCAGCAGCAGGGCCCAGTGACACCGGGCGAAAGCGCAAGATAAAGTTCTCGGAGCAGGAGCTGGAGCACCTAATCGATGGAGTCTGCAAAGACCATGACAAACTTTTCGGCAAGGACTCCAGGAGGGTGCCTGAGGCCGAGAAACGGCGACTGTGGCTGTGCATCCGTGCCAGAGTGAACGCAGTAGGAGTTACACAGAGGACTATAGACGACCTCAAGAAGAGGTGGTACGACCTCCGAGGTCCTGCCAAGGAGAGGGTGGCTGAAAGGCTGGGTGAGCGCCTTGCAACTGGAGGGGGAGAGCCTACAGTCCCTCCCAACACACCCTTGGAGGATCGTGTGGAGGACACACTGCAGCCTGAGGCATGTGTTGAGGTCATCCGTCTGGACTCATCCCGACCCACCCAATACAGCCAAGGTAAGTGCCATGCGACTGCGACCCTGTCCCCTAACAAAGGCCATGACCCCATAGCCTCCCATAATCAACCCCAGTCATGCAGGCCATGCACATCAGAACATCCCTATTGCATTGTGGGACATGTAGTCTGACCAAAATGTACAAAAACTCCCATGCAGCCAGACATGTCCCAATGTACGTTTTGCAACAGCCAGTCAGGGAATGGAAGCCAGCATGCATGTAGCAACTGCACATACCAAAGATACATGTCATTAATCAACGTCCACTTTCCATCACAGGTGGCCCAGATAACACCAGCAGTGACAGCGAGAGGCTGCAGATAGATGACGCTCCGAAAGAGCCTGAGGGTGCGGAAGAGGGAACATCCACACAACCACCACCATCTGGCCAAGCTCCAGTGCCACCAAGCGTAGCACCACCTGCAACGCCAGCTACATCAGGCACACCAACATTGCCAGCTGCTAGACCCATTCCAGTGGCACCATCAACATCAGGTGCAGCTAGACCTGCGACACAGCGAGCACCCACTGTGCCCAGCAAGCACGGCAGGCATGTCAGGGAGCAGCGGCAGAGTACACCACGCACCGGCAGGAGGGTGATGGCTGTGCGTGTGCCAGGACTCTATTGAGCGCCGCATGCTGCGCGTGCACCAATTGCAGGCACGACACCTAGGTGCAATCCACCTGCAGCTGTACAACACAGGCAGGAATGTTGACAATCTGTCTGATCGCATTGACCGGATGTCCACTGCCATGAAGGCAAACACTGCGGCCATGATCAGCCAGCGCAACCTCACCCGCCGCCGCCACCGCCAGCTACTCACACGCCTCTCGGCGTACACACGTTCAAATTACGTGATAGGAAATGCCACCTCCCAGCTGCCCCGCCAGTCCCTGGCAATGCAGCTGCAGATGGTACAATGCTGTGAGGACGTGGCACGTGTACTCGAGCAGGTGACCACTGCTGTCCAGGCTCTACAACCAACTGGGCAAGCCAATGCCGTAGGGGATGACACAAGCGAGGGGACATCGAGTATCAGCAGCCTGTCTGTGACACAGGTCGGTGTCCTACACCGCAGCAGCAGGCCCAGTGCGGGAGCTCGTGCCCTGCCAGAGGAGGAGCCTGAGAGGCGACTGGGAGCTGCTCGCCGGAGGCGCCAATGACATTTCAGTACATGGTCAGGGACATGCTGCTGATATAAGCATGTCCAGTTAGTAATATTGAGCAGTATGGCGCAATACTTCTCATGTGTAACTGATACAAATAATTTGTTATTATTGTGCACACAACAATAATATTTATTCAAGCATTGAACATCGGACTCATGTCATTATTTCAATTGTCATGCATGAGTGAAGTGTTGGGTGAGGGGAGTGGGTGCACTAGGAACAGTTCATTGTGATTTGGTTGTGCTGTCTGTGTCCTTCAGCAGGATTTTCCCCGCGTGCATAACGTGCATGTGCAGGTGGCCGGTGGTCCCCTTCCGACTCACTGCCAGATATCACAACAGGTATCCGGCGCTTGGTAGCAATGTTGTGTAGTATAGCACACACAGCCACAATGCGGCAGCAGACATCCGGTTCGTATTTCATGGCCCCACCAGTCTTGTGAAGTATGCAGAATCTGCTCTTCAGGAGCCCAAATGTCCTCTCTATGCAATTCCTTGTGCGTATGTGTGCTACATTGTAACGCCGTTGCTGTGGTGTTGCAGGGTTGAGGTATGGGGTGAGGAGGTACTCACAGAGAGCGTAGCCACTGTCACCTGAATGAGAGGAGCAGAGGGTGACTGTCTGTGCTGCGCAGCTACATCATCACAGTGTAACATTGTGGGGCAAGTGTACTTACAGAGTAGGTGTCCTTCGCCAAAGTCTCCCCTGGCCAGTCGTGTGTGGAGGCCGCTGTGCCGGAATATGAAGGAGTCATGTGTGCTCCCAGGGTACTGTGCCACTATGTCCGTGATGTATGTCTTAGCATTGCACACCATCTGGATGTTGAGGGAGTGGTAGGACTTGCGGTTGCGGTACATGTATTCCGTTTGTTCTCGTGGACAGGTGTGGATGTGAGTACAGTCAATGCATCCTATCACATGTGGAAATTGCGCAACATTGTAAAATTGATGCTTGGTCTCATCCAAGTCCTGTTGGCTGGTGGGGAATGAGATGTGGTGGTGTTGCTGGGTCAGCATTGCATCTAGGAAACTCCTGAGGCAGCGGGACATGGTGGGCTGGGATATCCCCCCAGTAACAGCAACTATCCTCTGGAAGCTTCCAGAGGCCAGTAGGTGCAGGCTGCACAATACCTGGACATATGTGGGCACGGCATTGGTCCGCATTGTTGGGTGCTGCATCAGGGGGTCCAGGTCCTGGATAAGCTTGATGATCATTGGCCCATTCAGGCGGTACTTGGCGTATATTTGCTCTCTGGTTTGGCCCAGCAGGGTGACCCGCTGGCGGAATATCCTCTCCTGGATCCTACGTCTGTGCCGTGCTGCTCGCTGTAGCCGTCGCCGCCTAACCACCATGTAGAGTCCTGGCATTGTGAGTGTCCTAATGCTGCAGCTGCATCTCCTTAAGTGTGTTTGGTCAGGCCAGAACCTGTTGCTGATTAGGAAACGTTTTTTCCCACCAAAATGTTTTCTCCTAACTGGTTACCACCTGGTTTGGGTTCTCCTTAATTTGCGCCTCGCAAATTGCGATTTTTGGGGTTTTCGCAAATTGCGATGTTTCTTGAATAGCGATAGCGATTTGTTTGCGAGTTCGCAGATTTATTCGCAGAATCCGTGGTTTCTCGCATTTACAGAATCGCTAATGGGCTTCTACCAGGATTCTGCGAATTAAATTGCGATTTTGCTATTCTATGTTTGTGAACTCGCAAATTTTGTTCTTGAATAGCTTTTCATCAAATTGCGATCGCAATTGCCATTTGGCAGCAATTGCGATCGCAATTTGGCTTCATGAATTGGGCTGAATGTCTCTATCTCTGGATCTGTAATTGGCTATATTGGGAAGTGAGTAGGTGCGTGAGTGGCTGTATATGTGAGTTAGTGGTTCTGTTAGTGGCTGTATTGGTGAGTTGATGTGTTACAGGCTGTATGGATGAGTGACGAAATGTGTGACTTTTGTATGGGTTCCGTGAATGAGTTTGTTAGTGATTGTGTGGAAGTGGGAGTATGATATTTTATGGGGGTGTAAGTGGGTGTGTCAGTGTTTCTCTGGATGATGTTATCAGTGATATCATTTGAGACGTCATCAGGGATGTCACTGACCATGGCATGAGTGATGTAATATGTGAGGTCATAAGCAGTGCATTGTAAAGACATGAGTTATAGTTAGCTCAAGTAACTATAACTACTGAATTTCTCTGGTTTTATACAAGTGAAAAGTCAGTCTAACTATAATATTCCTGTAACCTTTGGTTTTTTTCAGTGAATTTCTAAGATGTGTAAACATTTTATTTCATAACTATAATGTCCTTGTATTTTTTTGCTATAATTAGATATTGAACAATACAATTACATGGTGCACCACTTATTGTTGTATTTGTCCTCTATTTAATTAAAAAGTACATTATTCATCCTATTTTAAGATATTTTTGTTTTTTGCAATGACGTCACAATTACCTTGGACACAGAGCAAATACCGCGTGTTTTTGACAAAGTGTAAAACACAAATATTGACATATTTTATATAAGGTTTGAGTCCAGCTATTTAGTAAGATATTCATTTAACTTTCCCCTTTGTATTCCTTTGTCAAAAAAACTGCATTCAAAATGCATTTTCCTTGTTCGCAGTGACTTCGGAATTCGCAATGATGTCGGTGGTTGCGAATACCGTGTGTTTTTTGACAAAGTGTTAAACATATATATAGAATTTTTTTATATAAAGTTTGAGTCTAGATGTTTAGTAAGATATTCGTTTAACTTTCCCCTTTGTATTTATTTGTTGAAAAAATTACATCTAAAATACATTTACATTGGGGGCGTGGATACCACACTGAGCAAGATGGTGGCTCTCACCTGAGCTCCGCTGCTTCGCTGAACGTCGGAAGAGTAATTCAACCGCATTTGGACCCTGTCTTGAAGTCATTAGGCAGTGTACGCCTCCCGCTTCATGGCGGCTCGCATTTGCTGCTCTTGTAGGAACGCTTCTTCTGTTTTTAGCCACTTTTGCCACAAATTGGTTTTCCTGATGCAGGTATCTGCCATTTTGTATGCGCCACGCCTATGTCTCCTGAGGAGAAAACCAACGTGTTGATGCAAGTTGCTACGGTGGACATGTCGACTAGGTAATTACATGTTTTATCAATGGGAACTGGCCTCAAAGGGCATAGGGATTGTGTGTTTGTATGGAAGGAAGAACTAATATTTCTTTTGAAAGCCCTCACCCACCAACCTAGTTGGTGGCATGCCTCATTATCGGGCTGCCCCCGGTGGCACTGAATGTGTCCAGGGTGTGCTTCAACACCTGTTTACAGCGGAGCTGGTTTCGTGGTGAATGAGTGTGCAGTGATAGCATGTGAATGTGAATTAAAAACTGTCCCCGGGTCCCAAATCCTATACTAGGCAATTTTATTAGCGGGCCCTTCGCAGTGTTAAAAACAAGGCAATAGATGTGTTGTGGAGTTATCTATTGTCTTCCACATCCTGTGTGGTCAACATGTTTCAGCCAGGGCTTGGTAATGACCTAGCTTTCTGCATGACCTATGAATGTGTGATGTGATTTAAAAAAAAAAGGAAGGGTCAGAAATTGAGTGTAAGTGACCCGCTATTTGTTGCACTCGCTAAGGTGGGTAAGAGGGTTCTTCCCTCTGTGCTTTTTACCTGTAAAAAGAAAGGGCATAAAACAATACAAATAAACACATAATGAATGGGAATTAGCATCTCAGAATGCACAAGTATATTATGTGCTCAAATGCTGTTGTATCCGTGTAGTAACCATAATGCTGAAATAGTGGCGTGTTACGGACTTTGACGTGGAGTTGGTCAGCGGTAAAAGCTATATGTGCATATATTCAGTAGCGGAATCACGCCATGCTGCTGAATTGGTGACGGATAGTTAACATATTATAAATGCTTATTCTTGAGATTATCAGAGGAAAGCTACATGAGTATCCGGCATTGGGGTCGGCTTAGAAACGCCTTCTATTAAGTTAAAGAGGAGACATAGAAAAAGGTGAGTGGAGTTGCCTAGAGATCAAATAGGGGATCTCCTGTGGCCTCGAGAGTAAGCAAGTCCGTACAGTCCATACTTAATTAGGTGACTCTCGGTATCTGCGTCAGCATCTACTTATTATGCTTCGGATCTCCATGGATGTTCACACTCTGTGTGGTCAGGCTTAAATACTCCCGCCATGTGCCAACTAGAACTACTTCCTCAATTGTGTGAGTTGCATCTGCAGTGGGAGGAGAGGGGTAGACATGGAAGAAAGACTAAGCCCTCACTGTGTTGATAGAGAGAGGAAAGACCTCACTATGTGTAGTACATAGACATAGAGGAAAGACTAGGCCCTCACTGTGTAGGTAGACATAGAGAAAAGACCTCACTATGTGTAGTACTATTTTCTTCAGTTGACGGACATTAAAGATCGAGTTAGGAAAGTAAAAGGTAGAAATTATCACTTCAGATTATGACAATTTAATTGGGGAGCGATAGATGGGCTTCGTGCACCTGTATATTGGGAGCCTGGTAAATGATATACGTGCTAACCTTGGGGGTAGTTCACGTAGTAGTGCTACGCATAGCTACGCAAAGTGCACTTCCCACTATGCGAGCTACGCGAACTGCGTAGTGCATTGTGCAAAATGCTGTTCGCACTGATTGCACAGTGCCGGATGCTTGTCCGCACTATGTAATCAGTGCAAACCGCATCTTGCACAGTGCAAGCGGTTGTTTTCTGCCGCTCGAGTAGATTTCTACTCGAGCGACAGCTTTTTCAACGTGGACTGGTAGTAAGCATATGCGACCACTCGCAATGAGAAACCTGACCTCCCCGCATTGAGAATCTCGCTGGGAGGTTTATTTTCGACGCTCGCGATCGGCAACTTAATGTTGCTGATCGCGAATGAGGAAATAGTCTTGCCGGGATGTAATTTTGCTCGCTCGCGGTGGCCATCTTGAAGTTGAGGACCGCAAGAAAGCAAAAAATGACCGCTGCACTATGCTACGCATGTTTGCACTGTGCTACGTGCAATTTGCGTCGTGCAAAGTCGCGTACACTTTGCAAACTACGCAAGCGTAGCATAGTTCTTCTCCCAGGGTTATTATATGCCCAAATCACACAGAAAATGGGTATTTGTTAAAACAAAAGTTTTGTCACTTTTTACTGAGACTATGTTGCGCACTTCAGAATGTATTAGGATTTGTCAAATGGGATTAGAGCAGCGCATGGGTAACAGGCATTGTACAGTCCAGGTAAGCTGTGTTCAGCACGACCTGGTGAGAACCTCAGTCATTAGAATATTTGGGCTCAAGAATTCAGACTGTGCCAGGGATATTGTTGTTCAACCCCCGTAGGTGGGATGACAGGCAGTAAATCCAACGTTGTTTTTTTTTTAGCAAGAATTTGCTGTTGTTATTGTTATGACACTCAATATGTTCCACTACAGTCCAGGACATTTTATTAGTTGTATGTCCTTTTTGGAGGTAATGGTCCGTTAGTTTGCTAATGTTTTTTTTGCACCTGATGGTATTATGGTGCTCCACAATTCTTGTTTTGACTTTGCGCGTAGTCATACCAATGTAGCATAGTCCACATGGACATTTGATCAAGTAGACTACATTGGAAGAGTGGCAATTCATATGTTTTATTTGTCACCATATTTTTCCGGGTTCCAGATCAAGTGTCTTTGTGGGGCGTGTGAAGTGGCAGATGCTACAATCGCCACAAGGGTAGTGCCCGACCACCTCAGGGAGGCCCCAGGCATTGAGTACCGAGTTTGTAGTTATTTTTTGGGTCACTTTGGGTCTCGTGGAGACTAGTCGGTCTTTGAGGCTGCGGGCTCTTTTGTACGCTAAAAGCGGTTGGTCCCAGTTCCTTTTCCCAGTGTTTAGGATTCGCCAGTGCTTTCTGATTATTTTAGGCACCATGTTCGATGCTTCATTATAAGTGGTGACACATGTCAAGGGGGGCGTGATTTCGTCCCGTGTGTTATCTTCCAGGAGAGCATCTCTATTATGATTGCGGGCCCGTTTTTTGGTGTTTTGGACTATTTTGTCAGGGTATCCCCGCTCACGTAATTTTGTGGCCAGCTGCGTTGATTGCTTTTGGTAGTCTGATACATTGCTACAATTTCTACGTATTTGTAGAAATTGGCCAAAGGGGAGGTTCTCCCTGAGGGCCCGGGGATGGAAGCACTCGAATTGTACTTGTGAATTTCTGGCCGTGGGTTTGTAGTATGTTGTCGTTTTAGCCTACCTGCCTCTGTCTCAATGTTGAGGTCCAGAAAAGCAATGTTTGTGGGGATGGCTGTGCTGGTAAATTGTAAGGATGGTTTTTGGTCATTGAGCCAGGTGAGAAAAAAGGTGGCTAAGATGGCTTGTGACCCGGACCAGATCATAAAAATGTTGTCAATAAATCGACACCATAGCTTGATGTTGTGAGAGTGAGGGTTGACAGTTGTTAGTATGTGTGTTTGCTCAAAATGGTGGACGTACTGGCCCGCTACACTGTGTAGCTAGTATAGGTATTGGGACCCGAAGACAGTTTTAATTCACACTCACACACTATCACTGAACACTCATTCACCATGAAACGAGCTCCGCTGTAAACAGGCATTGAAGCACACCCAGGACACATTCAGTGCCACCGGGTGGAGCCCGATGATTAAGCATGCCACCAACTAGGTTGGTGGGTGAGGGCTTTCAAAAGAAATAATATTTCTTTCTTCTTTACAAACACACTATCCCTATGCCCTTTGAGGCTAGTTTTCATTGATCATAATACATATATTTTAGTGGATGTGAACTAGCCCTGTTGTTCCTCCCTCTCCCCTTGATACCTACTAATTTAGCAGCGCACAGCTGTGAGAGCACACATACAAGATAGCCACAAACTCCATTTCCCTCACAAAGTCATCTTCATCTGGTGCCAAAGCAAAGAGAGTCAAAAATGATCCTCCTTCTCCAGTTCAGTCTTCTTCCAACCCGGTCTTAGACTCTATTTTGGACTCTATTTTGGATGAACTATGAGCATTAAAACCATTCATGAGTGCCACCAATGAAAAATTATAACTGATTGAAGACAGATGGATCAGTATGGAGTATAAAATGTCTGAATTGGAACAAGGTATAAGCAATCTTCAAGATGTGTCTTCTAAAATACCTTTACTGGAACAAGACATCTATAAACTTAAACTCCACACTGAGGACTTAGAAAACCGTAACAGAAGGAACAATATTCAACTTTATGGTCTGCCCGAAAATATTGTAGGTCCGGGTCTCCTTTCTTTTTTGAAGAAATTCTTGGCTGACCTCCTCAATCTTTAATCATTGACTTCCCTCAACATCCAATGAGCTCATCATCTTGGTCAACCTCAACCGCACTCCAACATGCCACATGGCATAATTATGCTTTTTCTTGAATTCACAGACCTAATGCATGTCCTAAAAATTGCCAGAGAAAAACGTTGTTTGATTGGGACATAATATCTTCATCTCACAGGATCTTTCTAATGCAACCAATGCTAGACATAAAGAATTCCTAGCCATCCGACCATAAATCGATCTATGAATATCTATTATGGCATTTTACACCCTTGTCTTTGTGGATCACTCATGAAGGTGTATCCCGCTATTTTGAAGATCCTACCAAGTTAAAACAGTTTTTGCATTCTGTCACCAGAATGCCTATGGACACAAATGTTCAATGTCCTTGAAATATTTTATGCGTTTATATGATTAGACTGTTGCTGTGTTACAGTTCATTATTACTTTTTGTTTTGGTCTTTAATGTTCTTCATCTATTTATAATGAATTAAGCAGTCTAAATAATTTCTCTTGCACTATTTCACTTTCTCTATATTTCATATTAGCTTCTTCTCTATACTCTTCTTATCCTCTTCTGCTCCACCTCTCTACGTTGTCTATCTTGTCCTTGAGTGCAGCCATGCCCTGTTTTTGTCTCTTTCTCTGCTTATTACAGATCTGGGTTTCTGTCCTTGATCTGTCTCTTCTTCCTTTTTCTTTTTCTATTCTTTTTTTACTTTCTCTCCATGTTATGCTTCCCTCCCTTCACTCTCCCTCTCTTTTCTTATCTTTTCATTTGTATGAGTATTTCTTTGATGTGCTTTTGTACAATCTTCTTAATTCTATCCTGTTGTCTACTGTTTATGATCAACGATTTTTGTTTTTATTGTTGTTTTTTACAGTTCGTCACCATTGTGAGTATCCCCTTGTTTCTTAAACATCAACATGTTTAATGTTGTATCGTGGAACTTTTGTGATCTGGGTCATCCTGTTAAGTGTCAAAAGGAACTTTCTCATTTATCAAAACGTAACTCTCAGATTGTTTTTTTACAGGAAACTCATTGTAATGAAGTTAAATCTCTAAACCTCAGGTGTCAGTGGTTGGGCCAGGTTGTTTTTTCCCCTGCTGTAAACAGTAAAGGTGGTATTGCCATCCTTTGCCATAAATCTTTGAACTTACAAATTGTATGTACTGAAAAGATGCGCATGGACGATGGGTAATACTTCACGACACAGTTCATTAATAAACCTTTAACTTTTTCTTAGCATTTATGGGCCGGTTAAATCTGACCCTGATTTTTGGAACAGTATTAAATTAAAATTATCCCCAATTACTAACCCTAATATTATTGGTGCTGGCAATTTCAATAATTGGATTGACCCTTTCTCCAACAGGAAGTCTGATTGTAAATTTAAACCAGATAAATCTCATAAATCTTTTCAATCTGCTATTGCCTCTGACCCACTCTGTGACGGTTGGAAGACTAGTAATCCTGATGATTGTTAATTCACGTTTTACTCTAATGTTCATCATACTATGTCCCATACTTATTATGTTTTGATTACGAAACTTTTACTTCCCTTGCTCAAATCCTCTGAGATTGGCTCCATTTTTATTTCTGATCATGCCACTGTTTCAGTTTCTCTTGATTTGTCCCTTACTACCTCCAAGCATGCTAGATGGCGATTTAATAACTCTCCATTATCATTTCAAACTTTTATTTTAAAAGCTACCTCCTTTATACAAGAATTATTTCACTTCAATAAGTCAGGTGATACCTCAGTACGCAACAACTGGGATGCTTTCAAGGCCTCATTTAGAGCCTTTATCATTGCATATACTGCTAGAAAGAAAAAAATCACTGACCTCACAATAGCTCTCCTCACTCAATCATATTAAAACCCTTGAACATTCTTATTATTCTAAATCCTCTGCTCATCTTCGTGACCTAATCAAGTCTAAATCCGATCTAAACAAGTTGGCTACCACTGATGCTTGTAACATTCTACTTCAAATCAAATCTAAATATCATGGGTGACAAAACGTAGCTGGAATACTGTTGGGCAATTTTTTAAAAGTCAAATCAGAAAGAAAAAACTTAAGTCCCATTCGCAACACCCTCAATAAAACTTTACTGCATTTGGATCCTGGCATAGTTTCAGCATTTCGGACTTTATATCATACACTCTATACGGAGATACTCATCCTACTGCAACCGGCACTCAGTTATTGTTTGATGGTCTCCCTTCTCCTTTCTCTAGTCAGGATGCTATGCCCCGCTTGGAAAAGGATAATACTCTAAAGGAGATTTTTGATGCTATTAAATCTTTAAAAAGAGCTAAGGCTCCTGGTCCTGATGGTTTTTCCATTGAACTTATATTTTCTTTTTCATCTATTTTTGCTTCACATTTACTTACACTTTTTAATTCCTTTTTACTCCACTCTAAACCCCAAGGTTCTTTTCTTGATGCCGTTATCGTCATTTTCCCTAAACCTGACAGACCTCTCTTTATGCCAAAATTACCGCCTAATCTCCATAATCAATTATGATTGCAACAATGTTGCTAAAATTCTTGCTTCTAAATTGGAGGGCATACTCCTCTTACTTATTCAATCTGATTAATCTGGCTTCATTAAGGATAGGCTTTCCTCAGACAATGCGGGAATGCTCTCTAATGTACTCGCTTTGGGGAAAGGTTATCCTGATCCTTTAGCCACTCTATCTCTCGATGCTGAGAAGGCTTTCGATGGCATACATTGGCAATTCATGTTTGAAACTCTCCAGTGGTTTGGCTTCAGCCCCAAATTTATATCTTTCATCAAATTTTTGTTTGTATCCTGACCCCGGCATGTGTGTTTCGGTTACTGGTTTCTTATCCTCTTACTTCAATCTATATAGAGGTACACAGCAAGGTTTTCCCTTTCTCCTATTTGTGTTGTGTCTCAAACCCTTTCCTGAGCGTATTTGTCATAATCTTTGATTACTGGCTTCTCGCGCAACTCTTGTTAAAATTAAACTATCTGCTTATGCAGATGATATTCTTTTCTATCTCTCCAAAGCCCTAACCACCTTTCCTCCCTTTTTGCAGGAAATTGACCTGTACTCTAAAATATCTGGCTATAAATTGAATTTTTCTAAAACTGAAATATTGACCCTTAATTCAATTTGTTATCAATTCGTGTTCGCTGATACCAACTTTAAATGGTGTCCATCTTAAATTAGGTATCTTGGCAAGTTGTTTTTCCTCTACCATCTCTCAAACTTTATCCATAAGTTTACTGCTTTAAATCTTAAAATTCTAAATTTACTTTCTTCATGGTCTCCAGTATATTTATCTCGGTGGGGCAGGTTGGATACCATTAAAATTATTCCTACTATCTATGTTACCTTTCAAAATTTCAAATTACTACTTTAATCAGATCAATTTCATTTGCACTAACTTCCTTTGGAATAATAAACTGGCCAGTATTGCTTTGTCTAAATCAGTCAAATAAAAAAACTAAGGAGGTGTACGATTTCCTAACTTTAAACTGTATCACACTGCTTTTTAATAAGATAACCATATGCTTTGAACAGACAACACTACGATGTTCCGATGCCCAGATGGATCAGTTTTGAAAGCTCTGTTTTACATGACTTCTCTTTTTATGATATTTGTTTTATATCTAATTGCACCTTTATATCTAAGCATCCTATTATAAAATATTCCCAGCACCTGTTACATTCCTTGTATGTAGATGGTTCTAACTTTTATCAAGCTTTCCTTGCATCTTCTATTTGGTATAATAAATTCATTAAATTCTGCCACAAATCCTTCTATTTTAAACATTGAAAAGAAAAGAATATTCTATACGTTCAACAACTTGTATCTAATGACTCTAATATTCCTTTTAATACATTACAACAGTGTAATGATCTACCCTCCTCCTGCTTCCCTTAATATGATCAACTATCACAAGCACTTCAATCATTTATCACAACCAAAAACTTTCCATTCAATAGTACTCCATTTACTTCCCTAATTCCTTTACACAACATTTCCTCTGACTCCAACCCTAAGGCTGCCTTTATATATACATTTTTATCCACTCATACTTCTGAAAGACCAAAATCCCCAATTGACCTTGCTTGGGAACTAGATCTCTCCATCGCTCTCTCACCTACAAAATGGGATAGGTTATGGTTAGAAAAATTCCACCTCTAGAGCTGCTAACATTACCCAATCTCAATATTTTCTGTACAATAGAGCTGTTATGACACCAGTGTTTATACATAAATTCAACCCTTCTTCCTCTCCTCTCTGTTGGCCATGTCCTTCGATGGCACTCTATCACGTTTGATGTAGTATTGTCCCAATGTTCAAAAATTTTGGAAATCTATCTGGGCTAAATGTTCCAAGATTTTTCTATTTTGTATCCCCCTATCAATTCATAATGTCTTCCTTGGCTCCTTATCAGTTGATTTACATGATACAATGCTGAAATTGAAGTGGCTTGATCTTTTTAGTGCTCTTGCATTTAAATGTATTCTCACCTGTTGGAAGGATAATTCCCAAAATTTGAATAGTACAATGGTGGAACTTTATTTGTGACACACATAGAATATCTACTGTTTCATCTCCATCTTTGCCCCCCAAAAATTAAAGAAACTTTACGATTTGCTCATTTATGTCACAGAAGACGCAACAGGTGGTCCCTTGGGCCATCTTTTTCTAAGATACATAGATCATTGTGCCCCGGGCCAGAAAAGTTGTTTCACACATGCTTTGGAGCTGTGCACATACCGCCTCTTGTGTCTCACTCACTCTCTATGTGGTCTGAAACATGTTTAGTCCCTGCCTCAATCTCTAACTACTTACCTGGCATCTCTCGTGCCTAATATCAAACCTAGTGACCCCCACCCTCTCTTCCACCTCTCACCTCTTCTTCAGTGTTTGGTGTCTCATTTGCAGGCTCTGCTTCTATGTGTCTCTTTCTTTCTCTCACCCACCCGGCCTCCACATCAACTTGCCCTCGATCTTGTGGCCCACTTTCCCCCTCATGGCCCCTTGCTGTCCTCCTCTCCCATTCTATCTGCAAATCTCTCCTGCCTCTGGGGCCACAGCCGCCTCTCTCCCCCCAGGCTGCTACATCTATCCCTGTCCTGACCCCTTCCTGTCTTCTCAGGCCCCCCCTGCCTCTGGGGCCCGATCCCCATGTTTCCTGCAGCATCTCTCCCTCCAGGTTGTTACATCGCCCCCCTCATGGCCTGTTGCTGTCCTCTCTCCTTCTCTCTCCTTCACTCCTCCTACATCTGGAGCTACAACCCCATATTTCCTGTAGCCCCTCTCTCTCTCTCCAGGCTGCAAACTCTCTCCCCCTCATGGCCTCTTGCTATCATATCTCCCTCACTCTCCTTCCCTCCTCCTGCCTCTGGGACTACAACCCCTTGTCATCTGCAGCCTCACCCCTCCTCAGGCTGTTACATATCTCCCATACAGACACTGCTACACACTTCTACCCCTTGCCAATGCACTCGGTACAACTGTCTCCTATCACCCTGCCCCCTCCTCTTGCTCCTGCCTGTTTCCCCCACCTCTTTAGTCCTCTCACTTCTTTTCTCTCTCCCCAGTCTCAGCACCCCAGCACTCACTCCTCCAGCTGTAGGGGACAGGGCCCCAGCTCTGGCCCAGCTGCATCTATACAGAGGGTGTTTGCCATAAGGTAAGACAGGTATCCTAATCTCTGCATAGAAAAACTGCACATTAAAAAGTGAAATATAATCAAAGGGCCCACTTCTCTGTACCTCTAATAGCTTATTTCAGTGTGTTCCGCTATCTGCCCGTGGTCCAGGTCTTAACAGTAGGAATTCTGGTCTCAGGGTGAGCTTTTCTGTTATTCATTTGGTCCAGCTGCTTATCCGGTTCCCGTCGGTAATTCCTCATTCTAAGCCATCTGAGCATGCTGCTAGCTGCTTCTCTGTTCCTAGTGGTAATTCCTCATTGTAAGTCTTCTAGACAGTGCTGCATATTGCTACTCCGGTCCAGTCAGTGATTCTCATTTTGGGCCAGATGTTACGACCATGTTACTTATTTTGCAAGTCCCAAATTGTGCTCAATTGCGAGTACCAATTTGTGACTCACAAAATGACATGTACAACATTGTCAGAGACACTGTTTGCAATTCTCAATGGGGTAACAAATTGCAGGTTTCATGAATATTCATTAGGCACTCGTAATTTGCAACCACATTGAGAATGGCTAGCCCTCCCAGGTATGGTGGCCTGCTGGGCTCAGCAGACCTCCATGTCTGGGACTGCTTTTAAATAAAGAAGTTTTTTTAATGCAGCCGTTTTCCTTAAAGGAAAACGGCTGCATTTAATTAAAAAAATTAAACATTTTCGTTTCAGTTTTTAAGGGCAGGTAGTGGTCCCTGGGACCACTACCTGCCCCTAAAACATCTATTCCCCCACACCCCACATTTGCAAGGGGAAGGGGTCCCTCGGGCCCCCTTCCTTTTTGTGATTGCATTACCACCCTCTTAAAGAGGGCAGTAAATTGCAAGTGTTTTGCGACCTCAATTGCGGTCGCAAAACATTTGTAGATGGCTTTGAGGGATTGCTATTAGAAGGGAACGCCACTTCTTAATAGCGAGTCGCTAAACACTATTTTACGATTCGTAATTTATTTGTGACTCATAAAATAGAGTTAGCAGACCAGTTTGCACATGCAAAACCCAGTCATACTTCTGGCCCTCTAATTCTTTCAGACAGTGCTGCTAGGTGCTACTCTGGTCCCATTGGAAATTCCCACATTTTAAGCCCTTTAAGTAATGCTGCAGTTGTGTCTCTGTTCAAAGTGGTAATTCCTCATTCATAGTCCTCTAGGCAGTGCTGCTAATGCTTCTCTGGTCCCGCTGGTGATTCGTTATTCTCAGTCCTCTTGACAGTGCTACTAGTTGCTTATCTGGTCCCATTGATAGTTCCTCATTCTCAGTTCTCTGGGCAGTGCTGCAGCTATATCTTTGGCCCTGTCAGTAATTTCTCATTCTAAGTCCTCTACACAGTGCTGCTACCTGCTACTCTGGTCTAATCAGTAATACCTTATTCTATATCTGCTAAACAGTGCTGCAACTGTTTCTCTATTCCCATTGGTAAATCCTCATTGTAAGTCATCTAGGCAGTGCTGCAGCTGTCTCTGTTCCTACATCCACCACACTCCAAACCAAAACACATAAATAAAAGACATTGTCATTTACAATGCCAGTAGCTCTAACTTTAAAGATTGAGATACCTCCTGCATTGCAAATGCATGTTTTATATTTCCACCAATATCCATGACGAAGTCTTGATAGTCGCTATGTCCCTATGATGGTACACGGGGCGGCACTGGCGGTCGCAACGTTGTCACAGATATCGTGCGTGATTAAAAAAATCCATTTTATACACATAACTTGTGTCACTAACACCCCCATTTCTCAAACATGGGGTCAGAGTACCTCCAACCTGACCCCTTATCTTAGATTTCATAGAAATGTCAGCCCCAGGAGCCATTTCCAAACTGTTCAGTTGCATCACAGCATTACCAGTGGCGCACACAATTGCAATACCGCAAAATTGTTGCGACATAGCAACGATCATCAAGAAATTACAGTGAAATATCTGTGGACAGAGATATCACTATATTGTCCAGCTTTAATTTCTCAAAAACTACGGAACAGTTTTGCACCAAATAACAAAAAGCACAATCTGCATACCATCTACTTTTCTGCCTAATATGGTGTAATACCGTCAAGCGGTTCAGCTGTATGATTGACAACTCCTCACTATAGGAATTAACATTACAAATGCACCCTTATTTTGTGCCCCTATTTCTTGATCCCTACTGCATGGATCACCTCCAAACTTTCCATAACACACAGAACCTACTTTGCCACTTTTTGCGAAAACTTCATGAAGATTGGTCAAACGATGCCAAAGTTATATGCAAGGAAACTAGGTCCTAACTATAACTACCTATGGGGGACTGCTAGTAGGATTTATATGTATATATAATATGTATGTATATAGCTATGCACATCATTGTGTGTGTGAGTATATAGTTCATGTGTGTTCGCTTGCCCAGCTTGTAGTTTTTGCACTTTTTGTGCACCGTATCCCCTCTTGTTCAGGTACACTAGCAATTCTCTCTGCACGCATACATCTCTGTTCACATGTGTACGAGCACGGGCAGAGCTCAATAGAAGGCAAGAAGTAGTGTGACCAAAATAGCAACAAACAATTGCTGCGTCGGAGACAAGGTGCCTTTCTGCGAGTCAGTGATCAATTCATCTGCTTGAATAAGCAGTTAAAACTAATAGATTCCGTTTGATGTTAAGCAATAAAAGTAAAAAAAAAACACACAACACATACAGATGAGAGATAATGGGTCTAGCAGATGGGAAGAACACTTAGTGATACAAAGAGACTCTGAAAAACAGTACGCCTGTGGTTTGGGATTTTTTTCAGGAAACTGGTACACACTGGTGAAGCAATCGCAGTCATTCACCCCTGACCAACCATCCTCCACCATTGAACACACAGCTGCAGTGCACTGCAATGTGATGTGTGCAGTAGGCAGCAAAACACAGGATCCAAGGTCCAAATGATGCCTCTGCACAGAAAGAACACAAACACAATACTGTGCTCTGTGTAGCATATGTCAGCCAGTGCCTTGTAATGACCATTGTGACTTTGCACCAGGCGAACACACTTAAACCATACGGTGCAATGACAAGCATACTGCAGCCAGTGCAGTTCCACATGTCTGTGCAGTGGGTGAACGCAGCTCCCACTTTGAACTATATCTTAAATAGCATCAAGTGAAAGAGTCTAACACTCCCTAGAAGAGTTTCCCTTACCCTTTCGTTGTTCTTCCATTCACTTATCCTTTCATGTATCCATCTACACATCCATCCATCAGTTCTCTCATCCATCCTTTATTCATCTACATTAGCATGTTTCCACCCTCCCTCCATAAACTCGTCTGTATATATATATATATATATATATATATATATATATATATATATATATATATATATATATATATATATATATATATTACCTACTGGCGGTCGCCAGTAGGTAGTTATAGTTAGGATTTTTTTCAATGTTAAATCTCAAAATTCTATTTGGAATAACTTTGGCGCCGGTTGACGAATCTGCCTGAACATTTTCTCAAAATGGCCTCATTGAGCTCCGGTCCTTCCCTGAAAGTTTGGGGGGGATGCGTCAAGAGGGGGCCGAGATAAAAGGGGGGTCCTAAAACGCGTTTTCCCCATGTTAATTTTCATAGGGCGGTCGACCTCACTTTTAGCCCGAACGGCTGAATGGATTTCCACCAAATTTGGCAAAATGTCATGTGATGTCATGAGTGATGTCACTGACCATGTCATGAGTGATGTAATATGTGATGTCATCAGCAGTGCATTACACGCGCAAGTTATAGTGAGTCCAACTAACTATAACGTGGGAATTTCAATGGTTTTATGTCAGTAAAATTTCCAGGTAATTATAACTGGTGTGAAACCTATGTTTTTTCAGTGAATTTGATAGGTTTTTTGAATGCTAATTAACTATAACTGGTGTGAAACCTATGTTTTTTTCAGTGAATTTCATAGGTTTTTTAACTGCTAATTCCTAACTATAACTGGTGTGAAACCTTTGGTTTTTTCTGTGAATATATATATATATGTATATATATATATATATATATATATTCACTTAAAAAACCATAGGTTTCAGGCCTTATATAGTTAGGAATTAGCATTTCAAAAACCATTGAAATTGCTCCTATATTGTTAGTTGTACTAACTATATTTTGCGCACCCGCAATCCACTGGTCATGATGTCACATATTACATCATTCATGACATGGTCAGTGACATCACTGATGACATCACTGATGACATCTCAAATGACATCACTGATGATATCACTGATGACATCTCATTTGACATCACTGATGACATCACTGATGACATCATCCAGTGACTGTGTGTTTCTGTAAAGTTTAAATATGTTTTACATATTGAAGAATGAGTGGATGTATAAGTGTCTGGATGAAGGATTTAGTAGGTGCGTGACTGACTGTATGAGTGAGTGATTAAATGTGTCTTACTAAATGCATGGGTTAGTGACTAAACTGTCTGAATGTGTGCATCAGTATGTCTGTTGTTGTGTAAGCTGCTGCATGTGTTGATCAGTAGCTATATGAGTGGTTATATGGGTTTTGATTGGTTGCCCAAGTATTTGAATGGGAGACTGAGTGTGTGTGTGGGTGGCTGGGAGGTGTGTGACTCTGTGCATAGATGTGTGAGCAGTTGATTCACTAGGTGTATGAGTTCAAGAGTGCATGTGGAAACAGCTATATGGGCAGTTGACTGTGTGCATGGGTGTGTTGGTGAGTGACTGGATATCTCAGTGCTACATGTCCAAGTAAGTACATATGTAAAACACAGTGCATGTGAGAGTTGGCATATATAAATGACTATACATGAGAGCCAGTGAATGTGCGAGTGGCTGTATGGATCATTGTGTACTTGTATCAGTGATTGTATAAGAGAGTAAGTATGTGTTAGTATATGTTTGAATAAGTAAGTTGTTGTATGTATAACTGTATAGTTGAGGAAATGGAAGTGTGATTGATTCTTTGCATGACTGACTAGGTGTGTGAGTAACTCCATGGATGAGTGGCAGTGTGTGAGTGTCTGTATAGGTGTATGGGTGTATATGATAGTGTTGTATTGATGGGTGACTGTATGTACGAGTGATTCTATGGGTGAATGAGTGAATGTGTGTGTTGACCTAGGAATCAGTGAGTGCGTATGTAGTAACTGGTATTGGTGTGTCAATGGTTTCAAGAATGGTAGTCTGTATTTAACACTGGGTGTATCAAAGGTTATATTAGAGTGTGAGGAGGTGCATTGTATTATCACATGAATGATATCTTCAGTGATGTGATCAGTGATGTCAAATGAGATGTCATCAGTGATGTCATCAGTGATGTCATTTGAGATGTCATCAGTGATGTCATCAGTGATGTCACTGACCATGTCATGAATGATGTAATATGTGACATCATCAGCAGTGGATTGCGGGTACGCGAAATATAATTAGTACAACTAACTATATAGGAGCAATTTCAATGTTTTTTTAAATGCTAATTCCTAACTATATAAGGCCTGAAACCTATGGTTTTTTAAGTGAATTTGCAAGGTTTTTAAAATGCTAATTCCTAACTATATAAGGCCTGAAACCTATGGTCTTTTAAGTGAATTTGCAAGGCTTTTTAAATGCTAATTCCTAACTATAATACTATATAAGGCCTGAAACCTTTGGTTTTTTCAGTCAATTTGCAAGGTTTTTTAAATGCTAATTCCCAACTATATCAGGCGTGAAACCTATATTTTTTTTCAATAAATTTCAAAGGTTTTGTAAATGCTAATTCTATTAGCGGATAACGTTTATATATGTTATTATCCTTCTGGGACCACCTGAGCAGCCGTCTTGTTTCTCAGGAGAAGTGAGGCACAAGAGAGCACAAAACAAGAGTGGAAAACGCAAAAAGGGGGCAGGGTAGAGACCCCCTGACCCCCTAGCCCTTCTCAGGGGGTCCCAGAAGGACCACCAAGGGCATTAAAAAATCATTTAATTTTTTTTTAAATCACGGGGTATGCGCACGGTACGCATACCGTTCCCGTACGGTTTGCGTACCCCTCGATTCTTTCGATTTTTTTTTGCCCTTGGGGGTCCTTCTGGGACCCCCTGAGAAGGGCTAGAGGGTTGGGGGGTCTCTACCCTGCCCCCTTTTCGTGTTTCGTGTTTTCCACTCTTGTTTTGGGCTCTCTTGTGCCTCAGTTCTCCTGAAAAACAAGATGGTGGCCAACACTTCCTGGTTTGGACAGTTTGGAATGTTGACAGTCGACTGCCAGCCAATCAGAAACTCGCTCGCGCACGTAAGGGTACGTGCACGTACGCGTACGATACGCGTACTGTACGCGTACGGTGCGTGTACAGTGAGCGCATATAGATATGTAATTTGCTCAAATTCAATTTTCTTAACAACTACTGGAGGGATTTTCACCAAATTCAGAAAAGGTACTACTGCATACCTGTCCCTACCATTTTGCCAAGTTTGGTGTAATTCCGCTCAGCCGTTCGGGCTGTAGCCGTGTCTAAAGGTCCCATAGAAAATGCCATTTGAAAAATTTCAAATTCAATTTTCTCAAGAACTACTGGAGGGATTTTCACCAAACATAGCAAAGGCACATGTGAATACCCGGCCCTACCATTTTGCCAAGTTTGGTGTAATTCCATTCAGCCGTTCGGGCTGTAGCCGTGTCTAAAGGTCCCTATGGAAATTAACATGGGGAAAACACATTTTGGGACCCCCCTTTCGGCCCCAGCTTGACGAATCCCCCTGAAACTTTCAGGGAAGGAGCGGAGCTGTCCAACATTCTGGAAAATTACACGCAGATTCCTCAATCGGCGCCAAAGTTATTCCCAATAGAATGTTGAGCGCATATAGATATATAATTTGCTTAAATTCAATTTTCTCAACAACTACTGGAGGGATTTTCACCAAATAAAGAAAAGCACTACTGCATACCTGTCCCTACCATTTTGCAAAGTTTGGTGTAATTCCGTTCCGCCGTTCGAGCTGTAGCCGTGTCTAAAGGTCCCATAGAAGATGCCATTTGAAAAATTTCAAATTCAATTTTCTCAAAAACGACTGGAGGGATTTACACCAAACATACAAAAGGCACTGCTGCATACCAGTCCCTACCATTT
This sequence comes from Lissotriton vulgaris, assembly GCF_964263255.1. Taxonomy (NCBI): domain Eukaryota; kingdom Metazoa; phylum Chordata; class Amphibia; order Caudata; family Salamandridae; genus Lissotriton; species Lissotriton vulgaris. The sequence goes on along the minus strand of NC_141687.1, from coordinate 501,290,508 downwards.
TGCCAAATATGGTGTAATTCCGTTCAGCCGTTCAAGCTGTAGCCTTGTCAGAATGTCCCTATGGAAAGTAACATGGGGAAAACATGTTTTGGGGCCCCCCTTTTTTCTCTGCCCCTGCTTGACGGATCCCCCCGAACCTTTCAGGGAAGGAGCGGAGCGCAGCGAGGCAAATTTAAGGAAAATTACAGGCAGATCCCTCTATCGGCGACAAAGTTATTCCCAATAGAATGTTCGGAATTTCCTATGGTAACTAGGTCCTAACTATATATATATATATATATATATGTATATATATATGTATATATATTTTCCGGTTGCTTCGCCAGAGCGTACGCCACTTTTCAACGGGTCACAGTGTTGCAGCAGAAGTAGTTTTGTTATATATATATATATATATATATATATATATATATATATATATATATATATATATATATATATATATATATATATATATATTACCTACTGGCGGTCGCCAGTAGGTAGTTATAGTTATGGTTTTTTCAATGCAAAATCTCAAAATTCTATTTAGAATAACTTTGGCGCCCGTTGACGAATCTGCCTGAAAGTTTACTCAAATTTGCCTTACGGAGCTCCGGTCCTTCCCTGAAAGTTTGGGGGGGATTTGTCAAGCGGGGGCCGAGATAAAAGGGGGGTCCCAAAATGTGTTTTCCCTATGTTAATTTCCTTAGGGCGGTCGAACTCACTTTTAGCCCGAACGGCTGAATGGATTTCTACCAAACTTGGCAAAATTGTAGGGACTGGTAGCGGGATGTGCCTTTGCTATGTCTCAAGATATGTGCTCCAGTGGATTTTGAGTAATTTAGGTAAAATAAAATATATATATCTATAGGCGCGCACCGGGGAGCGCACCAGGTGCGCTACGCGACTTGCGCGCGGAATTCTGATTGCCTGTCGGGTGTCTGTAAACATTCTAATCAGTCCGGAGCGGCCGCCATCTTGTGTCTCGGTAGGATCGAGACACAAGAGGTGGCAAAAACAAAGGGGGAATTGACCATAAGGGGGCAGGGTAGACCCCCTGTCCCCCTAGGCTTGATGTGGGGGCCATAAAAGGGCCCGCAGAGCAAAAAAAAAAAAACATTCGATTTTTGCGGGTGGAGCGCCCGGTACGCGCACCAGGGAGCGCACCAGGGAGCGTACCATGGGAAAAAAGAATGACAGACTTTTCAAAAATTGTATGTTTATTAATTGTTCTTTTTTTTATTTAAGTACCAACATGTAGGGACCAATGCAGAGTCTATAATTTAATATACACCGTCTCCTTTGTAGATATCTTGCACATTGTTACAGAAGTTATTGTGGTATATGGAATTCATACCATAGTCTGTCAGGAAAGCAGAAACAACATGGAGGCAGGAGATGATAAAGAGATGTTAAATACACATTGGAGATAATATAGTGGGAGAAAGGAAGTAACTATGAGCAAAATTACTATGTAACATAAAAAAGTTGCACAGTATATTTTAAGTCTCACTTTATATTATATCTATTTTGGTACTATTTCATAATTTACATATAAAAAAGAATAATGTCTCAAACAATTTTTAATTTTTAAATAAAAATTTATTGCTGTGATTTTTCAAAATCTAAAAGTATTTCCAACATTAATTCGTCAGGTATGTCCTCATTTGGATTCCATGATTCAATTTCTTCTACACAATTAAGTAAGTCTTGGTCCAGAGACTGATCCAAAAAGTCTAATTCATCAATGTCTTCCTTAGGATTGTTTTCCAAATCAATTTCAAATGAAATATTAATTTTATTTTGTTCTCCTTCCATTTTCTTGCTGTAAATTGCATAAAAAATAAATATATCAGTAGAGATAGGGCACTGTTGGGTTTAAGTTCAGACAGGCACTTGTGAGTTTTTAACAGTGAAGTTATCTTTGGGCAGTGTATGGTATGAGGTAGGAAGTAGAAATATAAAAAAGTGTATGTGTAGAAGCCTAATATAATTCATAATTAGAACCAGAGAAGCCTAATTCAATCTATAACTATAACAGAGAAGCCTATCTCAATCTGTAATTATAACAGAGGGACAGTAAATAACTGTCATTAAACGTTTTTACAAATGAACTTAAAGTGCCCCTTCACAAATTTATAAATTACCTTATAGAAAGGTGATGAAGATAAATGAGTAAATCTTTTAAAGATGTATCTCAGGTAGTTGTAGTCAAAATGGCTGTGTTTCCCTCTCATTTTTCATTTATATTCATGTACATAACCAATCAAATGTTAGGAAAAAAAAAAGGAAATGAAAGTAACATTTTAATTGGTTGTAAATTCCAACACTTTCATATGTGTTTTTGTCATGTAATTTACCTCAGGATATTTAGACAGGGCTACAGCCCAAATGGCTGAATGGAATACTATCAAATGTGGGATAATGGTAGAGAGTGGTATATAGTAGGGTCTATGCTATATTTGGTGAAAGTCTGTCCAGTAGTTTTTTGTAATTTTTTTTCGGAGCGCTCACCGGTGCGCGCCCCGGTACGTGTACCGGGAGCGCTACGGGAGTCTGCCATTTTGTGTTTTGGTTGAATTGAGACACTAGATGGAGGACAAACAACGTTGGGAATGGGTAAAAAGGGGCACAGTAGACACCCCCTGACCCTCTAGGTTTTCTGAGGGGAGATTAGGAGGGGCATATATGCCCAAAAAAATTTGTAAAATTTCGCGGGGGGAGCGCCCGATACGCGCACCGGGGAGTGTACCGGGGAGTGTACCGGGGAGCATACTCTGGTGAAAAATAGTGAAAAAAAGTTAGAGAAAGATAATCATTTTGAGTGATCAGAGGTAGGGTAGCCCTGAAAAGAGCTTTTGGGTTCTGTGGCTGATTTAGGTACCTACAAGTAGGTTCCAATGTACAGTCTTAAATTCAGGAGGAATATTCTATTCCCCTCATCTGAGAAGTGCACACCATCTCCTCTGTAGATATGTTGCATGTTGAAACACAAGTTATTGTTGTATATTGAACCCATTCCATAGTCTCTCATGTAAGCAGAAACAGATTTATTCACATGTTTCCGTGCTTTCTCAAATTGTGGACAAAATTGGTTGGACCAGTTCCATTTCTGTCTTTGGCATATATTGGAATATACCAAGCCAGTTTGTGGAAAAAGTGTCATCAATTGATCAAAGGTGTCCTTTAAAAGCATTTCCAGACCAACCCTAGTCAAAGTGCCCAGGTCATTTCCACCACAGTGCACTATTAAGAGGTCAGGGTTTGGCAGATGCAAAAAGGTTTTCACCAATGGTATCAATTGGTGACATCTCAATCCTCTCTGGCCAATCCACTTGATTTCCACATTTAATAAATCAAGGTTGTGAAAATTTCTGCTAGCTGCATACCTTTGAGCCCAGTGGATGTAGCTATGTCCAATAATCCACACAGAATACATGATGAGAGAATGTTCTGGTGCAGTCAGATGAAGTGTGGGAATCAAATGGCAGTTGGAATAGTAGGAGTTTACAAAAAAATAATTGTGGAGTTTCACTGCTCTTGAATCACAAGCAATGATTGGTGGATTCAGATAGTTGAAAAGTAAAAGTTAGGGTGCATGGTTGTGTTTTGTGAAAGAAGCAATTTGAATGGTTAAGAAAAAGTCAATTAAAGAAACATTTAATCAGATAAGCTGGTGTATTGAGAGGTCAAACATCCTTGCTTAGTTTATTTGCAACATTGTAGAATAAACTTTTGAACCTGAGAGTTCAGTAAGGAGGGAGTTGCTATGGTAACAGATTGAAAGGGCTGAGGGGGGAAGGGTGTTGGTTTGAAAATAGTGAGGGAAGAGTTTTGATTGGTTGAAATGAGGCATATCAGTGTAGAATTAGAGATTTTCTGTGCCATTCATGGTTGCAATGTCTGGAGTGCATACCTTTTGCTCTGCTAAAGAAAAATTGGTGTGTGTGTCTGACATTGTTCTCTATCTCCCAAAGCATTTGTAAAGGTAAGAAATGATTCATTTAATTTAGATAGAGACTTGTATGCTCTATGGAGAATATTTGGAAGCAGATTGTTTTTTTTAATGTTGTTCTGTGTCATGTTTTTTGATAATGCTTGGTTAAAACATTTTAATGCATAGAGGAATTGTATTTTGGGAAATAGTGAATTTTCAGTAGTGAAATTGAATGCTTGTACATGGGACCTGGGCTGTGTTTCTAAAATGTTATTTAAAAAAACGATTTAGGGGTAAATGCATGCTTTTTATATTTTTGAGAATGAATTATTAGTGCTTGCCTCAATAAATAAATATATTTGAACCTTTTACAATGATGTCACCTGCACTACCTCAGATTAGGATGCAGATTGAGTTTCTTTCTGGTTGGTTTGTGTCATGTTTTTGGATAATGCTTGGTAAATAGGTTTTGCAGCATAGGGGAATTGCATTATGTAAAATTGAGAAGTTTCTCTAGTGACATGGAATGCTTGTACATAGGACCTGTGCTGTGTTTCTAAAATAGTATTTTAAAAACGATTTTGGTGTAATTGAATGCCTTTTATATTTTTGAGAAGGAATTATTAGTGTTTGCCTCATTGAATAAATATATTTGAACCTTTTACAATGATGTCACCTGCACTACCTTAGATTAGGATGCAGATTGAGTTTCTTTCTGGTTGGTTTGTGTCATGTTTTTGGATTATGCTTGGTAAATAGGTTTTGCAGCATAGGGGAATTGCATTATGTTAAATTGAGAAGTTTCTCTAGTGACATGGAATGCTTGTACATAGGACCTGCGCTGTGTTTCTAAACTGTTATTCAAAAAACGATTTTGGGGGCAAATGAATGGTATTTACATTTGGGCCTTATTTATGATTGCCTTGTGCCGCCGGTGCGTCACTATTAACATGAGAAAAAGTGACGCACCAGTGGCACAAGGCCTTCATAAATAAGGCCCTGAGTTTCTTTGCTGTTGGTTTGTGTTTTGCTTTTTGATAATGCTTGCTATCAACATTTGCAAGATAGAGGATTTGTATTTTGTGAAACAGTGAGGTTTCAGCAGTGAAATTGAATGCTTGTACATAGGACCTGCGCTGTGTTTCTAAAATGTTATTCCAAAAACGATTTTGGGGGCAAATCAATGGTATTTACATTTGGGCCTTATTTATGATTGCCTTGTGCCGCCGGTGCGTCACTTTTAACATGTGAAAAAAGTGACGCACCGGTGGCGCAAGGCCTTCATAAATAAGGCCCTGAGTTTCTTTGCTGTTGGTTTGTGTCTTGCTTTTTGATAATGCTTGCTAACAACATTTGCAAGATAGAGGATTTGTATTTTGTGAAACAGTGAGGTTTCAGTAGTGAAATTGAATGCTTGTACATAGGACCTGCGCTGTGTTTCTAAAATGTTATTCAAAAAATGATTTTGGGGGCAAATCAATGGTATTTACATTTGGGCCTTATTTATGATTGCTTTATGCCGCCGGTGCGTCACTTTTAACATGGGAAAAAAGTGATGCACCGGTGGTGCAAGGCCTTCATAAATAAGGCCCTGAGTTTCTTTGCTGTTGGTTTGTGTCTTGCTTTTTGATAATGCTTGCTATCAACATTTGCAAGATAGAGGATTTGTATTTTGTGAAACAGTGAGGTTTCAGTAGTGAAATTGAATGCTTGTACATAGGACCTGCGCTGTGTTTCTAAAATGTTATTCAAAAAACGATTTTGGGGCAAATCAATGGTATTTATATTTGGGCTTTATTTATGATTGCTTTGTGCCGCCGGTGCGTCACTTTTAACATGGGATAAAAGTGACGCACCGGTGGCGCAAGGCCTTCATAAATAAGGCCCTGAGTTTCTTTGCTGTTGGTTTGTATCTTGCTTTTTGATAATGCTTGCTATCAACATTTGCAAGATAGAGGATTTGTATTTTGTGAAACAGTGAGGTTTCAGTAGTGAAATTGCAGGCTTGTACATAGGACCTGCGCTGTGTTTCTAAAATGTTATTCAAAAAACGATTTTGGGGGCAAATCAATGGTATTCACATTTGGGCCTTATTTATGATTGCTTTGTGCCGCTGGTGCGTCACTTTTAACATGGGAAAAAAGTGATGCACCGGTAGCGCAAGGCCTTCCTAAATAAGGCCCTGAGTTTCTTTGCTGTTGGTTTGTGTCTTGCTTTTTGTTAATGCTTGCGATCAACATTTACAAGATAGAGGATTTTTCAAACACAGCACAGGTCGTATGTACAAGCATTCCAGGTCACTAGTGAAACTTCTCAATTTTACATAATACAATTCCTCTATGCAGCAAAATATTTTTACCAAGCATTATCAAAAAACATGACACAAACCAACAAGAAAGAAGCTCAATCTGTTTCCTAATCTGAGGTAATGCAGATTACATCATTGTAAAAGGTTCAAATATATTTATTTAATGAGAAAAACACTATTAATTCCTTATGAAAAATATAAAAGCCATTCAATTACCCCAAAGTCGTTTTTAAAATTACATTTTAGAAACACAGCACAGGTCCTATGTACAAGCATTCAATTTCACTACTGAAAATTCACTATTTCACAAAAGACAATTTCTCTATGCAACAAAATGTTTAAACTAAGCATTATCCAAAAATATGAATAATCTGAGGAAACATAGATGACATGATTGTGAAATGTGCTAATATATTTTTTGAATCATGCTGATACTATCTAATCAACCTTTTTCTTTGTAATATTCTAGCCTTGAGTTACTCCCTATTACACCTTTTATCTGTTTTATACCGTCTCTCTTTCTGACTTTTTTTTCTCTCTTCATGTTACACCCTCTGTCTGGCCTACTTCTTGTAACATCCTGTCTCTGATTTACTTCCTCTTACACCCTCTCTCAAACTTAATCTCTGTCTTTTCCTTTACAGGCTTTCTCTGTTTTAGTCTCTTTTACAACCTTTTCTCTTCTAACACCCTCTCTCTGGGTTATTTCCTGTTACATCCTCTCTCTGTTTTACACCCTGTTACATCCTTTTCTGACTTACTCCCTTTTTTGACTTACTCCCTCTCCCTATTACATCCTTTTTCTGTCTTTCAACATATTATACACTCTCTTTGTCTTAGTCCTTTTGTATGTTTTACTCCCTCTACCTGTTTCTTTGTCTGAGTCTCTCTGTGTTTTTGTGTTACTCCCTCTAGCTGTTTTTCTTTGTCTTACTCCTAGTTATACAGTTGCTGTGGTATAAACTTAGATATGTTGCAAATTAGTGTTTATATCGTTTGCTTATTGTCATTGCTTTGTTGTTTGCTAATAGTGGTCTATAATGTGTTATTTTTTTCTTTACCACAGATTGAAATCAACATTTGAAAAGTAAGCAAAAATGCCGTCAAGGCAAAGGAGAAGAAAAAATACCATACGGAATACAACAAAATCAGCAACGGAATTAAAGGAATCCTCTACAACAAGTTCTTCAAAAAACACCAAAAAATCTCCTGGTAAGACAACTAAGTCTTTTTTTCGCAACATATGTAGAACAAAAACAAATGTTAACGGTGATGTGAAGATCCAGAAGGAGAGAGCAAATTTGAAAAGGAAGGAGAGGCCCTCAAAAAATGTCTCTACTGAAGCAGGAGAGAAGAGTATGGATAGCAATAGAAGGCAAAATGTATTTAGGGACATTAGTAGACGAATGTTTCGCAATAGGGTAGTTTTAATTTTGCTAAAAAATGAAAAGAAAGGTAAACAGAGAGCTGCTTTTTACAAGAAAAAGAAAAGTGTAGAGAAGATTGTTGATCAGGCTTTTGAAGTTAAGAAAAAATTATTCATTTTAGTAATCAATAGAATTAGGATACTTAACAAGGCAATTGATGTTTTCAAATCGAACAGTAGATGGAAAAGAATAATTAATCGGACTCATTTTTGTGAAGTATTTTCTGGAGAATGGATGCATAGTTCAAGTTCTGAGCCATTTTTTAATGAGGAGAGTTACTTTCAGGAAAATGATTTGGTGCATGCAGTTGACACCAGTGGTCGAGCATATGAGGTGAAAGATGGTTGTCCGATGGAAAAAGAGAAACTTGTGTCTAGAGATGCCGAAGAGGTGTTAGCAGATGAAGTTTTAGGGAGACGTACTAAGGGTCCAGTGTATACATGGAAGTGCAGTAGTATTTGTAGTGTGCGACAGGATTCAATCGATTTGCTTCGACATTTCTTACGTACATATAGTAAGAAAAGTGTAAAACAGAAAGTGAAGATCTTGCAAGAGTTAGATCCTTGCAGAGTGAGAGAAAACACAGGTTTGCATGGGAATTCACTGGCTTGTCGTTCTAGAAAAGTATGTCAGAGTGTTTTTCACAATTTTAGGATGTTAGCAGTGCATCATAATAAGGTGAGGAAATTAGTAGGAAGGTTGTATTATGCAAAAAGTCCAGCACTTAAGCTTAAACAGTTAAACAGTGCTCTTTTGCATGGATCTGAAGTAGATGTGAAGACTATTTGTGAAGAAATTGAGTTTTGTTATTTTGGGAACAAAGAGGACAGTGTAGAAAAGGATATAGTAATGGATGGTAATGTGGAAGACAATGTACAGATTTCAAGTATAGAAAAGTTTGATGAGGAAATTACCAAGTTTAAGGTGAAATCAAGTGAAAGGCCTAATTTAACTTGTGTGTTTAGTCGACGGACTCATTATAAGATTCAGACTAGGTTAGTTGATTTATATGCAGGATTTGAAAATAATAGTGAATGGAAGGATTTTGTAAGTTATTTGTTGGTGGAGAATTCTTTCGATTTGAGTTTTGATCAACGTATTTGCACTTGCTGTTTGAAAAAATTAAATGAAAATAGAATGCCTGCTAGAGCTGTTCATAATAATCTTCAGTTGATAGATATTCCTACTGAATTGATGGATTTGAATACTTCTGAATCAATTTTGATTCAATGTGTCCATCCTTTTCAAGCTATTGTTCGCATGGAGCCTAAGATAGGGAAATTACCCCCTACAGATTTACAAAGAGGATTAAAGGGAAGAGTTGTTTATTTGCCTCTAGATGTCAAGAAAAATATTGATACAATTGGTGTAGAAAGAGTAGAAGAGGATCCTCTGGTTATTCTAGTTTATGGGGTTCCGACAAAGAGTAAGAAAATCTGGCAAGATTTAGTGGATGTGAGGAAAGTCAAAAAGGCAACGTTGTATTTGGTCAAAAACAATGAGTACTATAAAGATGTAAGTGTTGGAGCAGAGGAAACAGCTACAGAAGACAGTGATTGTTCAGTTGGCCAAATTGAAAAAATTGATGTGTCTGGAAGTGAAGAAATATATGAACATTATACTGTTCATCCTTTGCATTCCAAAGAAGTAATGGGGAATGCAATTGACTTGTTTCAAATGAAAGCAGCAAAAGGAAGTCCTATTAGTGTATGGGAATAAAGTTTGGAAGCTCGTTGTTTTCCACAGTTATTTCCAACAGGACTTTAAGATTATATGCTGAAGATCCAAGGTTTCGTCAATGCATTCCGTATTTGTTTCATCTACTGTATGAAAGTGATTTGTCTGGGCTTTCTTATGCAGTTAATCATATACTGAAAAGTGGAGCTCATCTGAAAAATGTTTCGGCGAGGGACTTTATGGAAAAAGTCAATCTGCAAGACAGTATTTTGGAATCTCAGCTAATCAATCTCATGGCATGTCAGCGTTGAACAAACGAGTATTGGTTCCGTCGTCATGGGGAATTGAAATGTTAGCTAAGAAACTTAGGAACTCCTACATAGTTCCTCACTCTTAGCTGTGCTGAGTTTGCATGGGACGACTTACTTCAATTTCTACGAGAGGCAAATGGAAACATACAAAATATAGAATTGAAAACACCTGGAGAACTGTGTTCTTTGGATCCAGTGAATGTTTGCAGATATTTTAATCATAGATTTGAAGCTATGATGTCTTTTATTACCAACAAAAAAAATCCTCCCCTTGGAGAGGTTTTGGATTTCTTTTGGAGGAAGGAATATCAAGCGAGAGGTGCTCCTCACATACATATGTTGTTATGGATTAAAGATGCACCGAAATTTGGAACTGATTCGGATGACACAGTGATGAGTTTCATTGAAGAATATTCAACATGTGCTGTTCCAAAAACAACTGAAGAAAACCGTTTAAGGCAACAAGTTTTACGTTTTCAATCTCATCGTTGTGGAAAGTACTGTCGTCGAAAATTTAAAAACAAGGAGAAATTCAACACGAAATGTCGTTTCGCGTTTCCACGACCAGTGATTTCTAAAGGAAGAGTAAATAATTTGATGTCTTCTCTGCGACATACTGTGACAGGGAAATCACCAAAAAATACATACAATTTAAAAAGAAACGAAGAGCCAAGTACATCAACGACTACAACCCAGTGATTTTATCCATGTGGAATGCTAACATGGATATTCAGTTCGTTGCTGACAACTCTATTGCTGTGGCTCGATATGTGACGTCTTACATAACAAAAAAAGAAAAGACTGAACTGAAGGAAATGTGGGAAGACATTTCACATGAAAAGAGTATAACAAAAAAATTATACAGTTTCAGTCTGAAGATGTTGTTGCATCGAGAAATTGGAGCATATGAATGTTCTGATCGGTTATCATCAGCAAGTCTCTATGCCAAATCAAGAACAATCATTTGGGTGAGTCTAGGTCTTGCTGCAACACGAAACCGAGTTTTGAAATCTGCACAAGAAATTGAATATTTGACGGAGAAAGAACGAAACAGTACAGATATTTTGAAGACAAACATGTTGGATACATACTATCCAAATAGAAGTACTCACCTTGAGAACACTTGTTTGTATGAAGTTCTGCAAAACTACAGTTATAAGAGGAACATCACAGAAGATATCAATAATGGAAAATATGCTGTCATTGGGTATGAAGGATGTCTAGTGAAGCAGAGAAAAGGCCATTTGATTAATCATCAAAAATTGAGTTGCGAATCTCCAGACAAAAGAGAATTTTACTATTTAGCTCTTTTGCAACTCTTTAAGCCATGGCGTACAGAAGAGGAACTACTTGGAGATTTTCTCTGTTATGAAGACTCTTTTAATGCAACCAAGGATACCATAGAATGTCCTATCTTTCCAAATTATCTGCAAATGTTGAACGAAGAAATAGAGCAAGAAACTACAATTGCTGAAGAGATTGCTAGAGACAGTTCTCAAGACAGTCAGAGTTCTACTTCATTGAGTCAGGATCCACTAGGAGGACCAATTATCCAAAATGAAGCTGCAACTGCCATGGATGAGGTGGAAAGAGCTATGGAACAAGCTCAAGAGGATGTAGTTAACTTAGAAGATTTGGTAAAGCAACTAAATGTTGAGCAGAAAATGATATATGACGAAGTCACAGAACAGATAGAACATGGATTCAGACATGAGAAAAAAGAGTGCTCATGTACATCATTTAAGCCTGTCCGACTGTACGTAAGTGGAGAAGCGGGAACAGGAAAAAGTTTTCTGATTAAAGCCATTGCAACTTATTTGCAGAAAAGGACTGAATCACCGCTGTCTTGTGTTGTAACCGCTCCAACTGGACTGGCAGCACATAACATTAAAGGGATTACTCTACATCGTTTACTGATGCTGCCAGTTGAGCATGATAATAAATTGCATTACAAAAAGCTATCTGGAGATGCGTGTTCTGAAGTTTCCAGAGTCCTGAAGAAAATGAAACTTCTTATCATTGATGAAGTAAGCATGGTCTCAAATCTGATGCTTGCTTTTGTGCATTTGAGAATGCAAGAAATTCTTAGAACAGAGTATGATGTGTTATTTGGAGGAAAACACATTATTGTTTTTGGAGATCTACTGCAGTTGACTCCAGTAAAAGGACAACCAGTGTTTAAAATGCTCACGCATGAAGATACCAGGAAGTCGCTTGGAAGCATTGAAAACGTTAATATATGGTTACATTTTGAATGTGCAGAACTGCTTCAAAATATGCGACAGGCAAAGGATGAAGATTATAAAAATATTTTACAAGATGTAAGAATCGGAAAAGTAAGTGAGCTTGGGAAATAAGCTTTACATGCTTGATTAATTTCAAATTTGTATCCACATGAAAACATTCTTCCAGAGAATATTTTTAAAAAAATTACTGAGAAGAAATCTGGGATATGTTTGATGCCAACTCTGCAAGAATGTTCCATCTTCAACAACAAAATGTTAAAGTTAGAAAATGAAGAGATTGTGAAACTGGAAGCAAGAGATAAAATAGAGCATATGGGTGCAACAATTGTTTTGTCAGAAAATTTGAAAACAAAATTGGATTCATTAGAGAAGAGTATATCTAAAACGGCTGGTTTTGAAAAGACTCTGAATGTGTGTTTAAATTGTCGTATCATTTTGAGAAGGAATTTAAATGTTGAAAGAGGTCTGGTAAATGGAGCAATGGGTCATGTTTGATTTTGTGAATTATAGAAATAGAGATGGAATTGAATTTTTAAAAATAAAATTTGATGGCATTGAGCTAGTACAACAAATCAGTCGTTGTTCTGCTAGATTTTTGCTTGTAAAAGACTTATATGTTCGCCGAAAACAGTTTCCTGTTTGTTTGGCATATGCAGTGACAATTCATAAATCTCAAGGTTTAGGTGTAGATAGTGCTTTGGTGAACATTGGAAGTTCTGTGTTTAAAGAGGGTATGGCATATGTGGCATTATCACGAGTCAGAACTTTATCAGGATTGTACTTGATTGAGTGTGATGAGACAAAGATTTGTGCAGATCTATATTGTGTCAAAGAATACAATAGGTTAAGAAGAGAGTATGCTCCACATTTGCCTCAATATCCTCTGTTTGAAAAACGTGTGGTAGGCCGAAAAAGAAGAAATGAAAATAATTGCTGTGAGGTAGTAGCAAAAAGACAAAAAGTAGATGAAACTGTAATTGTAAGCAGAAAGAAAAAGCATTCTGTTCAAGATGTTGTTGGATTTCAATTTGAAAACAGTTCTGGTGTCAACTGCTATGCTAGTGTAGTGGTTAATGTTGTTTTTTTTCTTAAAACTTTACAAGAACAGATTGTTGAAAATCGGGATCAAAGATTCTGCGGTTTATTGAATTCTGTGTTTCAGAAATGTAGCAGTGATAGAGTAAAAATAGAAAGTGTAACAGAAATTTGAAATATTTTAGACATGTGTTCTGGTCAAGATAAATTTTCACAGAAAATTCAGCAAGATTGTCAGGAATTTTTAATGTATATGTTTGGTGTTTTGGAAGATGAAGGTGTAGATGTAGAAACTCTTTTTAGCCTTTCTTATCAATGGCAGCATGATTGCCGCAATTGTAGTTTATCAAGTACTGCTAAAATAGACACTGAAAGATTTATATATTTGACTTTACCAGACTGCAAATCAGTGTCATTTAATAATCTAGTTAAAGCAGCTGATCATAATATGGTGTGTACCCAATGTAAGTGTCCAATGCTGTCCACATTATTTATACAAACTTATGGTCAGTATGTCATTTTAGTTTTCCAACGATGTAGACCTGATGGAACTAAATTGACAACTTGTATCAAAAATTTTGTGGCTTCTCAGTTATCAATTTCAGGAAGAACATTTAGAACTGTAGCTATTATTTATCATGACGGTCCTTCGACAACATCAGGACATTATACATGCTACTTAAAATGTCAAAAAGGTTGGAGTTACTGCAATGATTCTCATTTGACTTATAAACAATGTTTGCCTTTTGACTTAAAAAATTCTTACCTGTGTTTTTAGAACCAAAGTTTTAGTAAAGGTAATTGGCCTTTGAAGACGGGAGCAGTTAATAAAAGGTAGTTAGTTAGTTAGTCTAATGTTTAAAATTATTTATCTCATATAGGTACTGTAAGTGGATCTCATAGTAAGTGATATTAGTTTTATAGGAAATGTTGAACATCAGTGATCAAAAAAGAGAATATGAATTTTTAAACATTGTGAAAATGTCATATGAGCTTTTCTTTGAAAACTTCGGGTAAACGGTAATTTCAGAGTTTAATTAGAGAAAATTCAAAATATACTCATATATCTGACACTATTTGGCCGTAAGGAAAGTTCAAGGTATGAGTAATAAGTCATAACTTAACACAAGGAGTAAAATGAAAACTTTGAGAATTATTTCAGATGTTCTTAGATCTTTTTTCATAGAAAGTCGATGAAGTGGAAGTTTTAGAGAACAGCAGAGTATTTTCCTACGAAAAGGACCTTCACTATCTACTATTTGGCCTCAAGGAAAAGTAAGTGAATCAAAGATTAGTTTACATATATGATTTGTAAGTTTATATGGTTTTTTTTAAACACAATCTTTTAGATTGTGTTTTTTTCCGCTGTTATATGATGAAGAGTTTGAACTCACTGTTTTAAGTGAAATTCAATATATTCTGTGAACAGCAAAAATAAACTATGTAACATATTGTATAAGTCATTCTATAGTTTGCATTGTGTAATTTATATTGTATTCCCATTGTCTCACACTCATTTTCCTTTTTCCACCCATATTCAGCTCTCTTTACTCACTTACACTGCCTTTCCTTCACTTTGTTTCATCGCTGTTCCTTTACTCCACTTCTTTCACAACTCCTCAATCCAATTTCAACTGTCTGCATTTCCTCGCTCCTTTGCACCACTTTTCAGCTTTCTCACATTTTCTCAATACCACTGCTTTAGTTCTCTTCCCCTCTCTTTCCTTCTTTTGCTCCTTTACTCTTTTTCCTTTCTTCACTCATTGTACTGCACTTCACTCAGTCCTTCTCTTTGTCTTTCTGTGTACTTACTTCCTCACTCCGTTTTCCTCTATCGTTCTATATTAACCTCATTCCTTTCATCCCTTCACTCTGTGACTCCCCTTCACTCACTCTCAGTCATCTTCAATTCCTCTTTCTTGTAAATGGATCCTCATTTAGACTCCTTTCCCTTTCACTCATTTTCCTTTTAATTACTTCTCTCTCCTGATTTCGTTTTGGTATCTCACATTCTTTTAGTATCTTACTTACCTTCAGTAATTTGTTCTCCTTCTATTTCTTTTTCCCTCTTTTTTGTCTTTCTACATTACTTCTACCTCTTGACCTGTTTCTTTTATTTTAAAATATATATTTTACTAATTATAACTTTTTTTCTTTTGTCTTTCACAGATATAAAGTGTAGTTTAAACATGCAATTAAGTTTTCATTAATTATATGGTAAGTGTGACTAAAAAATGTAGTTTATCATCACCCTTTGCTTTAACTTCACTACTTTTCTCACACCCTACCTCACCCCCGTTTCCTTAATCTGCTTCCCTCACTTATTCTTATCCTCCATGTTTATTTCCCTTTTCCTTACTTTCCTAACACATTCAACTTCTTTCAGTCTTCCTGCTCACCCACACTCCCTCACTTTCCTTTCTTTTCTGGTTCACTCAGTCCCTTTCTATCCTTCCTTCCTTTACTCTCTCTGTTCTTTCTCTCTGTCACTCCCCATATCTTACCCTTATTCACTTTTATCCACTCTCTTTCACTTCTCTTTACTTACACTCACTGCTCTTTTCTTTCCCTCCGTTACCGCTGTTCCTTTTCTCTGGTTCTGTCACTACTCGTCATTCTTCATCCTTTACTTTCCTTCCTTTTACTTTCATCACCCATTCACATTCTCCCAGAACCTCTGCTGTAGTCTTCTTCCTCTTTCTTCTCTTCTTTTGCTCCCCTATTCATTTTAATTTTCTCAGTTACTTCCACTTATACCTTTTCTCTGTTTTACTATCTATTACACAGTCCCTCTGTGTTCTTCCTTCTAACTCTCTTTCTCTTTACACCACTATCTCTGTCCCCTTTGCTCATGCTCACTCCTTCATTATTTTTTTTTTTCATTTTTTTTGGTACGCTCCCGGTACGCACCCCGGTACGCGCACCGGGGCGCGCACTGGGAGCGCTCCAGGGTGAAACATAAAAAAAAATGAATATACTTTAAAAAAAAGGTATTATATTAATATACATATATATTCATTGAAAAAACCATAGGTTTCACACCAGTTATAGTTAGGGATTAGCATTTAAAAAACCTATGAAATTCACTGAAAAAAACCATAGGTTTCACACCAGTTATAGTTAAGAATTAGCATTTAAAAAACCTATTAAATTCACAGAAAAAACCATTGGTTTCACACCAGTTATAGTTAGCTGGAAATTTTACTGACATAAAACCATTGAAATTCCACGTTATAGTTAGTTGGACTCACTATAACTTGCGCGTGTAATGCACTGCTGATGACATCACATATTACATCACTCATGACATGGTCAGTGACATCACTCATGACATCACTGATGACACCATCCTTGTGACAGAGTGACAGACCTCATTTCACTGTAACCCTTGAAACACATATTCAAAAATAGAAACTGACATTTTAAAAAAACAAGAGAAACCAACACCAATTACAACAACCAATTCAGTAATTCCACCATTTATATACACATCCACTAATTCACCAACAGTTCTATATAGTCACTCATACATATACTCACTCATCATATGTAGTGATACACCTATACATCCTGTAACACATCGACAGTCTTCCAAAAGTTGCTCACACACATACTCACACATGCAAATAAACTATTGAACACCCATTTATTTGCATATACAGCTATACACACACTACCACCTTACTTCTAAGGAAACTTACACATACTTACTCTCTTAAACAATCACTTATAGAAACACCTACTTATTTAAACAGGAACTCTTACAATCTCTCACTCTCACATATACTCACTTATATACATCAATACTCACATATACTAGATTAAAACATATGTAGTTACTGATAAAGACACTAGTGAGACAGTCATTCACTCACTAACACACACATATACACACTCATCCATCCATACAGTCCTGCACATATGCCGTCTTCCAAACATATACAAACAGTGAGTCAGTCATTGATGCATCTATGTGCTAAGTAATACCCCCACCAAACCATACAGACACTCATACTGATACTAAAAATACATCTAATAACCCATATACACACACATGTAGCTACTCACCAACCCATGCAGCCACTTATACACAAAGTGAAACACTGATACAAACATTTAAATATTTAAACAATATTCGCTAATATATGTATTCACTAAAATACACTTAATAAGCCAGTTAACCAATCAATTTTTTTTTTAAAAACATCTATTAAGACACTTATTTAAACATTTATTCTTCCATTGACCTTTACATATACATATATCAAACATATTTATTTTTCAGAAAGGCACACATTCACTGGATGGTGTCATCAGTGATGTCATGGGTGATGTCACTGACCATGCCATGAGTGATGTAATATGTGATGTCATCAGCAGTGCATTACAAGCGCAAGTTATAGTGAGTCCAACTAACTATAACATGGAATTTCAATGGTTTTATGTCAGTAAAATTTCCAGCTAACTATAACTGGTGTGAAACCTATGTTTTTTCAGTGAATATATATACATGTATCCATTCATCTTTTTAGCCAAAGATCCTTTCACTGGCCCATCACCTATCCTGCCACCAATAATGCTCTCCCTCTGTTATTCATTTTTCATCTGTTCCATCCATGCATCAATCCAGGAATAATACCTCATTCATAATAGTGTACATTTTAATGTTTTACTAAACAAAAGTTATTAATAATCACATAGGCAAAACCTAAAATATTTGCCAATTCTTTTTCTTTTAAGTAAGACACTGAGCTGCTGTTCCCCTTGTAGGCCTTTTCTTTTCCTTATCAAAATTAATTCTGGTCCTCCTACGACCGTCCGCGTTTTCCATGCATTGTCCCTGTGCGCCAAGTTCTTCATTGAGGGGGTTCAACAGTAAGGAACTGAGGAGGTGTGTTCGCAGATCGACAAATCACCTTCCCTCACAGTAAGGAAGTAACACATTGTCTCCCCTGGCATTAAGGAATCAACGCATCACCTCCCCTAGCAGTAAGGAATCAACACATCACCTCCCCTGGGAGTAAGAAATATATGCATTACTTTGCTCTTGCAGCATTTCACCTCTCCTGCGCCTTTTTTCATCTTTGATTTTGACGCATACCATGTACTTTGTGAAAAGAAGTGGGCATCCATAGTTTCCTAAGGTCTGAATTGTTTTGAACCTTTTAAAAATGATATCTTTACTGGTGTATATTGGACTTTTGTCTTTTTGTTCTTATTTTATTCAGAAAACATTAGTTATTTTTCTAAAATGGTATGGTCTCCTTTTGTTGTGTTGTCACTGTGTTACTGTATGTGTTTGTACAAATGCTTTACACGGGGCCTCTGAAATAAGCCTGACTGCTCATGGCAAGCTACCAAGGGGGTGAGCAGGGATTTTTTTAGCCGTGTAATCCCCTTACCCTGACTAGAATAAAGGTCCCTACTTGGATAGGGTGCAAATCACTGCCAACTAGAGACCCTCATTTCTAATACACTGCAGCATACAACACACAATCCACATTTTCAAACTGCTGCTCACTTTACAACTACAGCATTGACTGTTAAATGTATTTGTTTTATGGAATTTAGAGATGCTTTCTCAAAGATTTAATGCTGTGCTTGCATCAGAAACATGATGCAATACAACGCAAAATCTTTTTTTACTAATTTACTTTCCAGCACTAAACTTTTTTAGTGCTGGAAAATACTTAAAAGTTGCGCAAAGCGGCGCATAGCTCTGCTTTACATTACTTAGCACCAATGGAGCGTACCATGGGTGGTGCATGAATGTTCCCCTGCACCCACTCAATGTTTCTAACGCTAAACCCCATTTACTTGAAAGAGTAGACATGTTTTAGCGTGAGAAAATAGCGCCCTTTTCAAATAGGAGCTATGAAGGCGAAATGCTTTAATTTCCCCTTCTTTTTCCGACTTTGTATGGGTGCTTTGCTGTACAGCACACATACAAAGTAGGAAAAGGTTTTGTTAGTCTGAGCATAGTATTTTTTAAAGGAAGGCTATCCTTTCAGTACAAAACCTATGCTAGACTCACACAGACACCCTTGCACTATGGTGAAAAGGTGTGTGCATGGCGCACAGCAGCTGATTTCAGCGCGGCCACTAGGGAGAGGGGAGGAGAGTGTCATATTTCGGTAAATATGGCACTCTCGTGCTCTCTTCTTCTTACACAACGCAGCACAGGTTTAAATATGTCCCATAGAGAGTAGATTTATTTCTTTGCCAACAAAACCTAAATAAGACACAAATCAATTTCAGAATTTGTGAAACAATTACAAACGAGTACATGTAACAATAAATGTACAAAAGATAGAATGGAAATAAAATAGGACTGTGAAAGTTCATGACTGGTGTAGGTAGTGAAGACGGACATGCCATTTGGGCGGAGATTATCCACAAAATGCAAACATTTACATCCCAAATCAAGACGTTCGTTTCCCTCTGGATTTCGTAAAATGTAATTCTTTCCTTCCTGGTATACATTTCGGTAGGATATCTCAAGACATCTTGGGATAGTGAATAATCACAAAATATAATTTCAGTTTGTACTAATTGTTTTTTAATAGAAAATAGATATCTAGGGTTAGATGTATCAACGGTTTACCCATTCCATTCTTATGCAAAAATGATTTAGTGCATACGGACCCTGATTTCGAGGGGCCCTAATGCCCGATCACTAGCATAAATTGTTGACATTGACCAAAAGAGAGGCAGGGAGAGTAGTGTGACACTCTTATTCCCCGGTATTAGTCAATAAACAAGAAAAGAGTGTCCAATGGTAGTATTCAACCACCGTCAGGAGCAGGTAAACAGCTTCACTTAAAGCGTTAAAGAAAGCCCTCACTCACCACCTAGTGATGACATGCTTCATCATCGGGCCCCACAAAAGAGACAGAGTGTCTCTTTTGTGTGCTACAATGCCAGATTTACTGCGGAGCGGGTTGGTGAGTTTAGGAAGTGTTGTGCAAAGAAAACTAGTGAGTGGTGGATGGTTAAAAACTAGTCCGTAGTGTATCAAAATTAACTTTATTCTAATGATCACTAAGGACTAGTTAGTTAAAATGTATGTGTTGGAAATTCGTCCACAATTAATTAAGTGGTAGTTTCCTATTTATCAGTCGACATGTTTCAGCCACGAAACGGTATGAATTTACCTGGCATTCATCAGGACTCGGCGTGTACTAAACCCTGGTGGAATGGACTCTCTAAGGCCCACCCATACCTAGGGACGTGAAAGTGAAAATTAACAAAAAAGTGTGGAAAGTGCAAAAAAATTAGGAGGAAATGATGTCTTCCTAATTACTCCTGGTTTAGGAGGATTCCGACTTTACGGTTTCTGCACCTGTAGATAAAAAAGACAAGGACATACATGTAGGACAGAACATACATTGAATCATGATGTTGGTCACTTATGTCAAACCATTGTGCTCCAACGTGTAGTTTACGAGACAATTTGTGGTAAAATAACAGTATAGTTATCACCACCATGGTCCCCAAACTATTAGCTGCTAGAAGTGGGTAGTGCTGTGTATCATATGTGCTATGAAAAAGTATTGTTATTTAACCCCTTCGATGCTGATGACGGGGGGCGTGTGCGGATGACGAGCTGAGCTCGTCATCTAACGCGGCTTTTTGAAAAAAGCCACGTAGCGCAAAAATATGCGTCGCAGCGATGAGGTTAAAAACAGGATATTTCTTGGATCGCTATCAAGGTAAAATGTAGGCGCGATCACGCTAACAGATTAAAAATTCTCACTTTTGTGGTGTTAAGGTTTCACACCATGGGTCACAGAAGGGGGTGGGAACGTAATTGGCACACCCTACGATATGTCAAAACAAAGGGAGTAAACGTACAGTTAGTCATCTCACATAAGAGCACATGCAAATACCAGGTCTCAAAAAAAATTGTCACTGTAAACACATTCGAATCTTGAAAGCTGATCATCTTTTCTTATGTTTCCCAGGAGATTCTAAAGTTTGCACGGTTTAGAAATAATTCCATACAGAAATATTCGCATGTATTATCCTATCTGTTAATATTACTAATTCATACCATGTACACGCATAAAGGCATAACGAGTCTGTTACAGAAGGGAGGCCACAAGAACTTCACTAAACAATTCTTTTGTCAGTGTAGACAATATATTGTATCCAGGGAGGAGAGCCTGTGCACTGCGTGAATGATTTGACTGTCTCCCATTCTACAATTGATTATCTATGCTGGCACTGAAATTGTTGCTTGCAGTTATTGCTTGCGCTTCCTTCTGCAGAAGGTTATTTGATGTTTATGCCATCATCCCTGGCCAGCACGCAATGTGGTTTTATTGCATTCCGTTTGGGAGCTGCATACAGCGACGGTAGGAGACATATGAGTGTAAGCTTTGAAAAATAGCCACGCTGCCCATGCTGGGGCTAAACAAAAGCATAAAGCATGGGAGAAAACTCGTGCTTGTGAAGCAAGTTTCACACATCATTTTGAAACACACAGAAATATGCGCAAAGAGAGCTTAGACTAATAATAGCAGTGACTATGAAATGTTTGCAGTGAGGAATTGATCACACGGTCATTCTCAGACCACACCTAACTGAAGAGTGAAATTGAAATCTATTTAGCACCCTCCCATGTAGACGACTTTTGCAATCCTGCAAAGACTGATCATGAACATTTGAGCAGCAGCAACACATTGAATGAAAAAATACCCAAAATCCGAAAGGTGGCCTGCACATTACCTTTCCAGAAGGATGAGTCTTAAAAAAAGCACAGGAGGCTTATGCACAAGCCTTTTGCGCCGCCTGGGCGTCCCTCTTTCCCATATTGAAGGAGACGCACCGGCGGCGCGAGGGGCTTGTAAATAAGCCCCCATCGGTGTAGCGGTCCAGTAATTTACCCGGAGACATTACCCTGAAGTACAGTGGGGTGCATCGAGACCAGTCTCTTCCTGAAAGGGCTTGCTCGGGTGAGCCTCAGCAGCGAATAACGACCTGTTTAGAAGGAGATTAAGAAATAATCCACGGATTCACAGCGGGTTCAGAAAGTCTCCCGCCTCCAGTAGCGTGAAGTTCATGTCGGTGGCGTTACTCCTACTGAAGGCAGATGTATCACACTGGGAGCAGACAGTACTTCTCTATATCAGCCCTCAAGCTCACTGCAAGGGCCCATGCTTGTCACGGTGCTGTCCAGGCACATGCGCTGATGATGTTAGTAATTATCGAACCTCTCCTGGATCTGGTAATCAATCTCTGCTCTTAACAACATTCCACTTTGTCTGCCATCCAGTTGGTTACGTTTATGCCACGCCTCTGCCAGATTCACAATCGATCTGAGTCTCAAACAGCTGCAGAGGTGGGACGCAATGATGCACTTCATGAGGGAGCTGCTTGGACGGCTCATCCTGTGAGTGTGCCCAGGGACTTTCCGGCTGAGAGAGATTAGTGTGCAACGTCGTTCCAACTATGTACTCTGAGTGTGGCAAAAATGTGTGCATGAAAGCATTCCTTAGCTGTACATTTAAGGGTAGGAGTCAACCATTTCTGAGGGATGTTGAAGTTAGTGTGGTGGTCATCTGTCAGACGCCTTTAGAGGGACCACAGTGCAAGCAGGTGCTGCTGGCCCTGATGGTCATTGGCCTCTGATATCCTGGGTTCTTTCCTACTATGGCTCTGCAAACAGGACCAAGTACAGCTCCTTCAACATCTGATGCAATAGTAGCAATGGAGAGCGGGCACAGCCTTCTCAGGGAGGTAGTGTTGGGGGTCTTCAAGCTCAGAACACAACTATCACCCAATAGCGCAGGACCAGATTGTCCACCCAGTGCTTGCGCTTTAATACACACAGAAAACTCAATACTACACACACTCCAGGCCATTCATAGGAATATCTAACTGTGGTGGGCAACTGTGCTCAGGGCCGACAATCCAACCTCCCCTCCACACTACACCCTCTCAACTCTCCTCTATTCGAGTGATGTCTCAGGCAGGTATCAGGCACAGGTGCAGTGTGATCCCGTCTATTAAGTCGGTGCGCTCAATTACTCTTATGAGTCCTAATGTCCTTATCTCACCACTACAGGCTTCTACCTGCTCTTCATCTGAAGCAGCAACTTGCAGCATGCATCTGTGCCTTCCTCCCTCTTCTGATGCACTGGCTGCACGCGCTCCAGCACTCAGTTCACTCAGTCAGTGGAAAGAAGCAAGAGAGTCTTCCCCCTCTTGGGGTCTGTCCAGGCTTTGGAATTGCCTCAGTATTCCAGCTGCTCACAAGACAGATTTGTGTCAGTTGGAGTAGTGGGACACCGAGTCAAAGGTCATGGGCCCTCTTCAAGGCACTCTTCTCTTCTTCTATAGGCATGGCCTCGCCACTGCTGACATTGCTGGGTTTGCGGCATTGTCCGCTCCGGTGCAGTTCAAAGCCATTGTGACTGAGCCAGCTCGGTACAACTTCCTGATGTTGCAATGACGTGGTCCACCTGGAGCAAAGCCTCTAATGTTGTCGTAGTGCCAGGCGCTTGCCAGGAGAGATTGTGCTCCGATCTCTGGAGCACTCAAATAGCAATCCTTCATTTTTCTGTGTGGGAGGACACACACGTGTATGGGTCATGCTTTGCACTGATATTCCGGTGGTGGCACAACGTGTTCTGCTTTCCACGAATTGCACTTAACTAAACCCTGGGTACACTTTGCAGCATTTACTAGAGACTTGTAGGTACGTTAAGTAAGCTAATTTGGAGTATTGCCACTGTTGTTATGTTTTAGTGGTCAGAGCACATGCACTGATCCTGGCTAGCAGAGACCTAGTGCACAGAGGCAAAAGTCTCAACAGCATCAGTCCAAAATAAAATGGAGGTATTATTGCAAAAAGAAGCATTTTTCTTCAGTCACAGACAGAACAACATGCATGATCCATTTTCTCTTAGATATTAGGTTGCCAATACCATGTGGCCATGGCAACACATATGCATGTGCTTTGAATATATTCTCCATTAAATTAAACTTTAACACAAAGATGAGTACTCATAATCGCTTACATGAGATCTGCCCACACACAATCACTTGCACATCCAGTTCTGTGGGTTCTATCAGGCTGTCTGGTGTATGTTGCCTTTCAATCTGTTTTATTTTTTCCTGTTCCTCGATTTATTTAGCAGAAATCACAGCTTTGCACAGCTAACAACGATTTACAAATTAAACAGCGTGAAAACAAATTGAAAATGATTACATTTGCATATTATAAGCATGTTGTGAGACATCTATAGATATTGAGGACTGGAACTTAAACTGTAGTGAATTCTAAAACTGCGATCCCAAAAGTAAGAAAGTCTAAAACCAGAAACAGCTTTGGAAAAACATATGGCAGGCAGTTTGGTGCCTCAAAGTAAAGTGTGTTTGAAACTGCAGAAACATGATAATACTCTGGCCGTGGATAAGGCACATTAATGCAGTACCACCAATTAGTGGCATATTTTAGTGTTTCAGTGACTCATTTGAGCTGGTGGTTTTGCTATTACCTACCGCCCAAGTCAATTTTATAGCTTTATTTATGTATTTTACTTATAAAGTTTTATATAGCGCAGGGGCTGGACTAGCCCCGAATTGTCACCCTTGTAGGAGTGTGACGGTTAGTAGTAGTGTTGTTTCTATTAATAGCAGCATGACAGGCGCAATGTGTGGTGCAAGCTGGTGTGGCCTCCTGTCGGGAGCCCTGGCACTTATTTATTTACAAATTAAGCGCTGTCTAAGCTTCCAAACCAAGGGCTGTCTTTTGACTTTTTGAGCTGTCTTTCAAGTGTTTGTACTGTGAATGTCTGAGCAACAGACAAGAACCAAACACAGGATGCAAGGCACTTCCCTACAAGGAGCCTGCATTATTCACAAAAACAGTCGCAAGAGACTTGCTGTGAGCTCTGTATTGTTGATCTCGGTCACAAGAAACAGCGATCTGCTCCGAAAATCTCTGCTTTCTGAGGCAAAAAACAATATTCCGAACTTTGGAAGGGAGGTCTCAAGACGTGAGCAGCGTGCATGGAGCATGAACACCGGGGCTTTCACCGCTGCCCTGCTTTGCTAGTAGAATAACAATGTGAGCAGAATGACAGACACGAACCAGGAAGACAGGCGACAATACAATCTCACTGTGTGAAAGAAACGTCCATCATTGCTCTGTACCTGCAGCAGCATTAGCCTCTTGGGCATGTGTGGGTGACTTTGCAAAGGATTCTGGCTATTCAGGTGTACCTGATTGGGGTATCTGCAAGCCAAGAGTCTTTTTAAATCTACCTCTAATATTCTTATAGGCAGAAGCATGACAGGCCCTAGCTTATGTGCACTTAGGTTAAAGAAGGAAGGGGTGTATATTACCTTTACTGACAGCTGCAGCAACCAGTGGTAGGTTTGAAATGTAGCCTTCTGTCGGTGCAGGCCACTTCTGTTATGCTGGTCTCGGCTTCCTAGGATTATGTCGCAGCCATAAACGGATAGGGCAGTGGTTAATGTGTCAAACTATCGAATGGCCATCGCATGTCTGGGGTGCCGAATACTGACTACATACTCTTGATTCCACCTCATACCTGTCGTGTAGCGCGCTGCGCAGCCTGCAGGAACCACACAGGACACAGATTGTGTGTAGAGGTACTTCTTTATTTTCTCGTCATGTCCGTCCGTCTGGGCACGTCCGTCCTCGTCCTCGTCCTGCTACGTAATGTCCTTTCCTGTCCGTCCACAGGAAGTAGTGTCCGGTGACCTGGTCACCACCCTGTGACCCACAGGGTCCTAGTGTCCGGCGTCTGTCGTCTGTCGTGGTCATCACATCTCCCCCCCTGTCACAACAAAGTCTTTTCCACATGCACAAATTCTTGGTATACTGTCCACACTGTGAAGAGCTTATGAGCGAGAGCAAGAGAGAGAGAGAGAGAGAGAGAGAGAGAGAGAGTGAGAGAGAGAGAGAGAGAGAGAGAGAGTCTCTACATTTCTTCTATCAGTCTCTTTGTCTTTTTGCACTCTCTTCTTGGTCTTTGTTCTCCGCTCTGTTCTTGTCCTCCGCCTTCTTCTTTGTGCGTTGTCATCTCTCCGTTTGTTCCTTGCTCTCTTTCTTCCACTTCCGGTGTTGTTATCGCTCTTTCCCCTTCTTCCATCTTGAACTCCTTGAAGTGTGAGCTGTTTCTTGTTATTTTCCGATGATCTGAGACTGCGGTCACCATTGACCCTTTTACTCCAGTCACTACCAGCGGATCTTTTGAAAAAGGGCTGTCAGATTTCCTTTGCTGTGTTTGTTTCACTATTACTAAGTCTCCTTCCTTTAGTTGGTGTTCAGCTGCATTTCTCTTTTTGTCAGCATATTCTTTCATTTTCTTTTTCTCTTGGTTGTCTCTTTCTGCAATCTCTCTTCTGTTGGTGTCTGCTATGGCCTCTGTTTGTGGTAGCCTTGTCTTGCTTGCTCTTCCTAACGCCAGTTCTGCTGGACACCTGCCCGTGGTGCTGTGAGGGGTGTTCCTATAGTCTCGTAGCACTTGACAAAGCGCTTGTCCAATTGAGATCTGTGTCAATTTTGCTCGCTGGATGGCTCTTTTGATGGTCCCCATAAATCGTTCTGCCATTCGTTGGCTTGTGGCCACAGAGGAGTTATTTTCCTGTGTTTGATTCCCAGGTAGTCCATGAACCTGCGGAATTCTTCTCCTGAGAATGGAGGACCATTGTCTGTTTTCAGTGTTTGTGGTGAGCCCCAGGCAGCAAATATGTCGTCTAACACTGGTAAGGTGGCACTTGCCGATGTCGATGACACTTCCCTCACTATTGGAAATCTCGAAAATTCGTCGATCACTACCAGCAAGTACTTTCCAGTCTCCAGTGGCCCATAGAAGTCTGCTGCTAGTTCGGTCCATACTGCCAATGGCAATTCGGACATCTTCAACGGTGTGGGCTTACTAGACGATCCTGTTACTTGACAGGTGTGACATTGTGACACTTCTTCCTCCACCATGCTGTCCAGTCCTGGGAACCACACTCTTTCTCTCAACATCTTCTTTGTCGCTACGATTCCTCTATGTGACTCATGAGCTATCTTAACTGTTCTCTTCCTTAGCCGATGTGGTATTACAATCCTTGAACCTCTCATCAGGACTCCGTTCTCTGTCTCAGACAGCTCTTTGCCTATCTTTTTGAACGCCAGCAGTTCTTCTTTGTCGACCCCTTCTTCTGTGACGATGTTGCTATTAATATGTCTCCATCTATGTAGCCTCACTATCGTTCCTATTGCCTTCATTGTCGGGTCTCTTTTTGTCTCTCGCTCCAGTTCTTCACTTGTTATTGACGCTGGAGTGTTTTGTTTAACGATGAAGTTCAGATATTCTTCTGCCATTGTGGTACCACCTTTCCGATGTGGGAGCGGGTGCCGCGACATGTAGTCGGCTGGGTTTTGGTCTTTGCCTGGTTTGTGTACTATTTTGAAGTTATAGTCCATCAGCCTGATTCCCCACCTTTCTATTCTTGGTGGTATTTTCGCGTTTGGGTTGCCATAGATAGTCACTAGTGCTTTGTGGTCTGTCACTATTGTGAACGGTTTTCCATATATGAACATGTGGTAGTGCTCGCATGCCCATACTACTGCCAAACTCTCCTTCTCTGGTTGAGAGTATGCTCTCTCGACATCTGACAGACTCTTACTTCCATATGCTACTATCTGTCGAGGTGAATCTTTCCCAGGTTTGTGTTGTGCTAGTATTGCGCCAAGACCTACCGGGCTGGCGTCTACTGTTAGTTCAGTGCATAAGTTCGGGTCGAAGTATGCTAGGTGGTCTACTGCCGTCACTGACGCTCTTATTTCTTCAAACGCTTTTTTACACTCTGTGGTCCATTCGAATGTGTGTCCTTGTTTTGTTAGTTCTCTCAATGGTGTGCTCACCATCGCGAAGTCTTTTATGTACCTCGCGCAGTAGCTGGCAAGGCCAAGAAAAGAGCGCACGTCAGCGACGTCTTTTGGTTCACTTGTTTTTTTAAGCGTGTCTATCTTACTCCGGTCTGGCCTCATTCCTTTCTGTGAGAATATGTGTCCGAAAAACACTAATTCTTCCCTTCCCAGTTCACATTTCTTCTCGTTTACTGTCAGGCCCACCTCTACTAACCGTGAGCACACTTCCCTCAGTGCCGTGTCGTGTTCTCCATCTGACTTCCCAAAGACCAGAATGTCATCGCTGTAGTTTAGACTGTTCTTTATCGGTCTTATTATCTGCCTGATAGTTTCTTGAAATATTTCTGCTGCTGAAGATATTCCAAAACTCAGTCTTTTGTAGCGAAATAATCCTAGGTGCGTTGAGAATGTCGTTATGTATCTGGACTGCTCGTCCAGCTCCAATTGATGGTATCCCTTGCACAGGTCTAGTTTGGAAAATGTTCTCATTCCTGTCAGGCAGCTTATCATGTCGTCCAGATGTGGCCCTGGATGTCGTTCTCTTTCGATGGCTGTGTTTGGTATTCTCATGTCCACACAGATTCTTATCTGTGTGGTGTCTTTTTTTGGTACAGCCACTATTGGGGACACCCATGGCGTTGGTCCTTCTGCTGGCTCAATGATGTCCTGTGCTAGTAGGGCCTTTATTTCTTCCTCCACTTGAGGTTGTAGATTTATTTATTTATTTATTTCTAACATTTCTAAAGCGCTGCTTATACCCGTAGGCGTCTTGGCGCTGTAAACCAATTATTTGTAAATGCCTCTGACCTGATTGACTATTGAGTGAACAACCAGGTTTTCAAAAGCTTACGGAATTGAAGGAGGGTGGGACTTCGCTTGATGTTGAGAGGCAGAGTGTTCCAAAGCTTGGGGGCGGCCACCAGAAAGCGGCGATCGCCCCAGGTGACAGTTTTGGTACGGGGGTAACTAATTGGTTTAGGGTGGCTGACCTTAAGGCTCTGGAAGGTTTGTGCAATTGAAGTTGGTCTCTTAGAAACTGGGGGCCTTGGTTGTTAAGTGCCTTGAACACAATGCATAAAGCTTTGAATTGGATTCTTTTCTGCACAGTGAGCCAGTGAAGGTCTTTAATGCTATTGGAGATGGATTCGAATTTGGTTTTGCCAGCAAGCAAGCGTGCTGCGGCGTTTTGAATGGTCTGCAATTTGGTAATGACTCTGGCTTGAGCATTTAGAAAGAGACCATTACAGTAGTCCAGGGAGGACAAAACAAGAGATGTGACCAGTGTCTTAATGGCTGATTCAGGTAGAAAAGGGTGTATTTTCCTGATCATCTTAAGCTTTAGATGTGCCGAAGACACCGTTTTATTGGCATGGTCCATAAAATTTAGGGCATCATCGAAGATGATGCCAAGGTTCCTGACTTTGGTAACAGGGATAGGAGGAATACCAAAGGTGTCAGGCCACCAACTTGACGGCCATGCTGGCAGAAGGGTTCCAAAAATGAGTACCTCTGTTTTGTCAGAGTTCAACTTTAAACAGTTGGTTGACATCCAATCTCCTATATCTAGGAGTCCTTTCTTGAATTGTTCGGCCACTTGTCCACCTTGGCACATGGTAGCAAAGTGGTTGCTTCTGTTGCATTTCCTGCATGTTTGACCGAATGCTGGGCATGGTCCTCTGTGAGGGAATTCCAGACCGCACCTGTAGCATTGGGAACTTTGTTTCTTCGCCGCTTGTTCCTTGTGTCCTCCCTTCCAGTTCCCTTTCCTGCCTGCGTCTGACATTCTATGTATTTGTTCTCCCTTTCGGTCCATCTGTCTCGCTTGTATCATTGCTCTTGCTTCCGCCCTCGCTAGATCTAGAAACTTTTCTAGGGTGATCGGTTCTTTTAGTAGTCTTGTGCGAAATTCCGTGTCTCGGCAGCCTTCTATCAGTTTGAGGCGAAGTGCCTGTTCATTGTCGTATTTTTCAAATTCGCAATGTGCTACTAGCTTTCTCAGCCTTGTTGCAAAATCATCCATTGACTCTTCTGGCTGCTGATATGCCACGTGAAAAGAATATCTCTCAAAGTCGACATTTCTTTGGGGGTCGAACTTGGCCGTTAGACATTTTATTAATTTCTCGTAGGTTTCTAATTCACTCTGTGGCAGTGTTATGAGGAGGTCATCCACCTCATCCCCCACTAGGTTTAGGAATAAATCTAGTTTTTTTTCGTCCACCACGTCGGTCGCCTTCATGTATCGTTCAAATTTTATGATCCATTTTTCCCACCGGATGCCCACTTGTGGCTCCGATACAGTGAAAGGCACCGGTCTGCGGTATTGTGCACTCTGTGACTTTGTTTCTGGCATTACTCTTTTTTTTTTTTGTTTTTTTTTGTTTCCTCTTTGCACCTTTGTCTCCTTTTTTTTTTTCAAACTCTTTTATTTCAAGCTATTTTATATTAATGTCTTTCCTATTTATTTCTCTTTTTATACTCCTGTCCTATGGTGACAGTGTTGCTCCTTTTTCAGTCTCTGTGGTGCTCTCCTTCGTGTTTTGCCTGCCTTTCTAATGGCTGCCCTTTGTTTCTATTGCACTTTTTTTTCTTTGTCTCCCACAAAATGTCCGCCTTGCTTCTCGCGAGATTTCGCGATCGAAATCTCGCTTTCGCCTGACCTTAAAATGGCCGACTTGCTGTGGCCGCGTTTCTATTGGTCCCCTCTGCCTGTTTCCAGTATGGCCGCCGAGATGTGACCGCTCTCGCGATACTACGTGCTCGAATTTTTAGCGCGATCTCCCTTCTCTCTCAGGCGCTGCCGCTGCTCCCCATGGCTCCTCTTACCGCACGTTGCTTCTTTTTGTTGGACGCTTATCGGGGTGGGCACCCGTGTAGCTCCTTGCGTCAGCGTTCGCTGTGCTGATCCCGTGCGCTTTCGAACGCAGTGGTGTCACTGTTTCCAACCACCCTTCGTCGCCAGATGTCGTGTAGCGCGCTGCGCAGCCTGCAGGAACCACACAGGACACAGATTGTGTGTAGAGGTACTTCTTTATTTTCTCGTCATGTCCGTCCGTCTTGGCACGTCCGTCCTCGTCCTCGTCCTGCTACGTAATGTCCTTTCCTGTCCGTCCACAGGAAGTAGTGTCCGGTGACCTGGTCACCACCCTGTGACCCACAGGGTCCTACTGTCCGGCGTCTGTCGTCTGTCGTGGTCATCACAATACCTCTCTTAACCAACACCACACACTCTCTGCCCCTTTATCTCACTCTCGCAGGTTTTTTCAGTCCATGCTTTCTCCCTTTGGCACGGTTTTTCAATCTTTATCTTCCTCTCTCTTTCCCTCTTTTGTGTTTTTCACTATCTTACTCTGGGGTAAAGTCTGATGAGGAAACATTAGTGCCGGTCCCCAAAGATGCGTGCTGGTCGACCCCTCCTGCAACTATCAGATCAAATTAAGCAATGTGCAGCCATGAACAGGGAGGGTCAGTGCTTAGTTTGTCAAATAACGTTTTGCTCAGAAGCTTGCGCCCAGAGCTAGTGAATATCTGGGCTGCTGAATCCTTGCTGCCTGGTCCTGATTCCACCTCATGCATCTTTCATGCTCCACCAGGCACTCTGTGTCCCTTTGTTTCCCTCTTGCAGGTTTTTAACCCCTGCTTTCTCACTGTATTTATGACTCTTGTTCCTCATGTTGTGCATCGCTCTTACTTGCTCTGTAACGAAAGTTTGATGAAGACAAATAAATGTCAGTCCCCAAATATTAGTGTTTCTACCTACAACTACCAGCTCAAATGAAGCCCCGAAAAGGGCTTTCGGAGTGCCTAGGGCCCATAGCTTGTAACATATTGTGCTCCTTGCTCATAAGAAAGTTTGCCAGTTCACTGTAGCCATTAGCAGGACTGCCTTCTAAATTTCACTCAGTCTGAGTGGTTCAGCAGGATAATGGCTGAGTTTGTTGGTATCCTTATGTGGAAGGAATCAGAATACTTCCTTTTTTGGGCGAGCACCCAATATGTGCTCCATTCATCAGCCAGTAATTTGGCAATGAAAAAATGTTTAAACTAATCATAGTATCATGGATAATACAAACATTTGTAAAAAGGGTTTTGCACAAAAAACAATTATGATTTCTTGAGGCATGTGTTCCAAATGTGTCTGATTTGATATGTGTCCTATATTCTATAGAAAGTAAGAAACGTTTCGAAGTAAGTCAAGGTATAGTATTTTGTACTAGAAGGTTACTTTTCAAGTGCAAAACTCATGCTAGATCTATGCAGTCACCTTTGAACAAAGGTGCAAATGTGCGTGAAGCACAGCACATATAGCCAGATTCATTATCGGCACGTTTTGCGAGTCTGTAATAGCGAATAATAAGGAATCGCTGTTACAGACTCGCAAAACGGGATTCATGTAGGAATCGCTAAATAAATTGAGATTCCTACACATTCCTTATTTGCGATTAAAAAATTGCTAATCGCAAATAAGGAATAACTCCCAATTCATTCCTATGGGCCTATTTTGATTTTGCGATTTCAAGGGTGCAGGGTTGCACCCCTGAAATGTAAATTTAGCCTGATGTTGCGCACACACATGTCCAAAGGACATGTGTGTGTGTAACATACCACTTAGAAAAATGCACCAAAGTGCATTTTTCTAAGTTTTCGCTATTTACCACGAAGTTACACTTCGCGGTAAATAGAGGCCAGAAATAGCGATTTCGCAAATAATAAATGGATAATGAATTGCATTTAAGGAATCTCTAATAGAGATTCCTTAAATGTAATTCCTCGCAAATATGCGATTTCGCAATTAGCGATTTTTCCATTTGGGATGATGAATTCCAAATGCAAAAATTGCGCTAGCAAAGGGCCAGATTCGCAGAATCCGGCCCTTTGCGAGCCGATTTTTCTTTCATGAATCTAACTGTATATCTTTGGAGATATAGCACTGTCCGGCTCTCCCTTTCAAGCAGTACAGTGCAGCAACTTTGGCTGCTGCTCTACGTTGCATGAAAAAATAGTAAATTTGGCCCAGGGTTATGTTATGTTATAACAATTTATTGTGTGCACTACTACCCGGAGGTGTCTAGGCGCTCACGGTCGCCAAGAAAAACGAAGTCAGAAGAACTAGTTTCTAAAAAGCCACGTTTTGAGCAGTTTCCTGAACTCAAACAAGGAGGAGGACTTCCTCAGAGGGAGTGGAAGGGCATTCCATTCCTTAATAGTATTGTAAGTAAAACTCCTTCCCCCCCAATTAGATCTTTTAATTCTGGGGGTGAGCATAAGGAAGGCATTGGCTGAGCGAAGTGATCTGTTAGGAGAGTACCAGCTAAACAGGTCCTTCAGAAATCATGGTCCTTCTCCATGCAAGGCCTTAAAGGCCGGGCAAAGAGCCTTAAATTTAATCCGCAGGCCCCTGGTTGCCAGTGTAATTCCCGAATACCTGCACTGATAGACTGATATTTCGGAACATCCAGGACCAGTCTTGCTACGGCGGTCTGCACTGCCTTCAACCTTCTGAGTAAGTTGGATTGTATTTGATATACAGACCACTGCAATAATCCAATTTGGATAACACCAGGGAGGTCATCACCGTTTTTCTAGTATTTATGGGAAAAAGGCAGAATTTTCTGTACCACTTTGATGGTAAGGAAAGCGGAAGAGACCACCTTAGAAACTTGGGACTTCATGTCAAGTTTACCACTTATAATGACCCCCACATTTTCTGCCTCAGCCACTGGTGTTGGAGTACTACCCAATGTATCTGGACACCAAACCGGAGACCGCTGAGGGGAAAGATTGCCAAAAAGCACCACCTCAGTTTTTCCTGCGTTCAGCTTGAGGCAGTGTCTACCTATCCATTCGCTCAAGGAGACCATACAGTCATGAAGTTTGGTTTAGTAATTAATGTCCTTATCCACTTCTGAAATGACCAGCTTAGTGTCATCAGCATAGGAGGTTAGACATAGGTTAACACTCCTGATTAGAGGGGCTAATTCCGAGACATAAATATTAAAAACCGTGGGGCTCAGGGAAGACTCCTGCGGCACCCCACACGGAAGGATGAAAGGTGCAGATTTAAAATTGCCCAGTTGCACAGTTTGTGTTTGGTCTGAGAGAAATGATGTTAAGAGGGAAAGAGCCCTTCCTCCTATTACGATGGTTTTTAGGCGTTTAACAAAGCTTGTATAGTCCACGGTATCAAAAGCCGCGGACAGGTCAAGGAGAACAAGGGCTGCTGACCCCCCACCATCTAGTGTCTTGCGAATCTCCTCAGTGGTTTTTATAAGAGCTGTCTCGGTGCCGAGACACGCTCTGAAACCAAACTGACTCTGATCCAGGATTCCATAATCCGTAATAAAAGAGAGAGTACAGTATTTAACCTTTTCTCAAAAATTTTGGCAGGAACAGGGAGTCTAGCAATCGGACGGTAATTGGCAGGATCAGTAGTAACTAGATTGGCTTTTTTTAACAGAGGCAGGATACAAGCTTCTTTCCATATCAAAGGGAAATGCCCTTGCAATAGCATCTGATTAAACACAATAGTTAGCAATGGGCTAATAATGTGGCTGATGCTTTTGAGAATCCTGGGGGTACAAGGATCATCCGGGGATCCTGAATTGGTAGAAAAAAGAAGAGTAGAAACTTGCTCAGAGCTGACTGGAGAAGAATCTAAAAGAGTCACTTTGCCCATTGATACTTGTGCTAGGTTATTAGTGACTGATCTATGACTGATCTATGCGTGGTGAATAGGTCATATACTTGGTCCACCTTGGACTTAAAATAGTGGGCAAGAGTGTTGCAGAAATCTTGATTAGAGTCACAGCATCATCCTTAGGTGCTGAAATTAGGTTCTTTATAGTTTTAAAGAGTTCCTTGCTAGACGTGCCAGCCCCTTCAACGTGCGTCGTAAAATACTGACTTTTTTCAATAATTAGCATTTTCTTGTCGCAGCCAATGTGGCTTTATATTTTTCCTTCTCTGCTTCTTCATATCTTTTCCTCCATCTTCTTTCCTACCTATGGCAGGCTTGCTTATCTAATCGAAGGGCCTCTGAGAACCACCAGGCCGACAGAACTTTCCTATTATTTTTTATCACTTTGGTCGGAATTACCATTGCAAAATTTGACTCTAGCCATTTAGTGTAATTTGTGGCTGAGACGTCTGCTTCCCTGCGCAAAGCAGGTTGGCTTTAACTAGCTTGGCATCCAGGATACTCTGGTCAATTTTTTGCTCTCCCGAGAGTCGCACTGCTGGCCTTGTTACCAGCAGAAGATCGGGGCAGGTTGTAACTGAACCAGACAGCATGGTGATCTGTCCAGGTCAAAGGGAGTGAAGATGTCTTAGAGATGGCTGGATTGTTGGTAAAAAGCCCATCCAAAGTGTGACCTGCTACATGCGTGAGATAGTATATTATCTGCTGTAGCAAGGTGTGCAAGAGGCTTCGATTATATGTATATTTTACCTCAAAAAGCATATCCGTCTCTCTTTCAAAAACCGAATTTAAATAGGACATCTTCCCAGGCTCACATGGGTCAACCACAGAAATGAGAAACAAAGAGGTAGCTCATGGCAATGCTGCTGCTACCAGGGGCGTAGCTTCCATTGATGCAGTGGTGCAGTGGAACCGAGGAACAGGGATGTATGGCAGACAGAACCATGCTAGCCCTTACCATGCATGGCTTTACAACGCGATCATTACAACTACTGCAACACTACCTCACTAGTCTTTACCGCTCATATGCCTTTACCACGCATGCCTTTACAATGAAATTTGAATTTTTAGGCATGTATGGTAAAGGCATATGTGTGGTAAAGCCTTAACAAGAAATATATTTTTATATATATATATATATATATATATATATATGTACACACACATATATATGTCTTTTTTACTTAAAGAAATATATATATATATATAAATATATAAATAAATATGTAGTTTTAGAATATATATATATCCAAACAATTTACATATATATGTATAAATATTACCTACAGGTGGTCGCCAGTAGGTAGTTATAGTTAGGACCTATTTTCCTTAGGAAAAGCGTTTCTTGACTTGCCAATATCTTTGGTGCCATTTGACGAATCTTCGCGAAATTTTCAGAACTAATGGCCCGCTCCAGTCAGCGCCTGTCTGGGAAGTTTTGGGGTGATTTGTCAAGCGGGGGCCGAGAAAAAAGAGGGGTTCTATAAGCGCTTTGCCAATGTTAATTGCCATAGGAAAAATTGGAACAGGCTACAGCCCGGACTGCTGAACGGAATTACACCAAATTTAGCAAAAAAGGTAGGCCTTGGTCCAGAAAGTGACCTTTTTTTAAATGGTGTAAATCCGTTCAGTAGTTCCTGAGAAATCCTGATATCTGAGCACTGAGGAGTAGTCGCACCTCCACCCGAGTATGAGCTTCACTCTGATTGGCTGCCAACACTCCAAACCAGGAAGCATTGGCAGCCATCTTGTGAGTCTGTAGAACCTAGTCACAAGAAAACAGGAAAATAAAGGTGAAAAACCAGAAAAGGGGCGAGGATAGAACCACCCTGACCCCCTCAGCCTGCTCAGGGGGTCCCACAAGGACCACTAGGGGCCAAAAAATAATTTCGGCCGAATTCATGCTGGGTGCACAAATCCATCCGAAATTATAAAGAAAAACATAGTGCTGTCTCCCCCGCTTTGTTTGTTTCAAGCCCCCGGGCGTGCCAGGTCCTGGGGACAATGGTTAATTATGCAGTGGGGACCCACAGGGGTCCCTACAGCCCCTGGGACTAACACCTTCCCGGGGCATTTGATTATTTGGGGGGCCTCAAAGGCCCCCTAAACCCCAAGGACCACCAGCTCCCTGGGGCTACCTGATTTAAATGTGGGGTGACTCTCTCCCCCCCACTACCCTGGGGACCACCAACACCCTTGGGCTTTAGAAATGCTAGGAGGGGGGCATGCAGCCCCCTCCTGGAGCCCTTGAAGGGGACCACCACCCCCCAGGGCCGGTTCGTGCAGTGTCCCTGGGTGCCCACCCTGGGACATTGCTGTTTAGATACCTCTGCTTTGGTTTTTGCGTGGCCTCTGACCACTCTTAGCAATCCAGCTGTGTGGGACTTACTGGAGGTACCTGGTGAGCTAGTTTGCCCCTAGGAATCCTCAGTAGTCAAGGGGACTTAATCTCCCAACGTGCCAAGAGGGTCGTTTACAGAGTGGTGGAGGAAGGGGGCATCGCCTGTGTCCAGCTTTAGGCAATCCCACTATCTGGGACATACTGGAGGTATCAGGTAGGCTTGTTGGCCCCTAAGAACCACCAGCAGCGAAGGGGACTTTAATCCCCATCAAAGAGCGTGCAAGTAAGGGCGTTTGCAGAGTGGTGGGGAAAGGGGGCATGGCCTGCTATGAAAACTTAGCAATCCTGCTATATGGGACTTACTGGAGGAAATAGGAGGAGTACTTGGCCCCTAAGGATGTCCTTGGGTGCCAACTACCCCTCTTCTTACCTCCAGTAAGTCCCACACAGTGGGATTGCTAAGACGTCTTCAGAGGCCATGCCCCCTTTCTCCACCACTCTGCACATGCGCCTCCTGGCAGAGTACAGGATGGGTGATGAAGTCCAATTTACTCCTGAGGGACTATGGGGTCCAAGAAGCCCTCCTGGTACCTACTGTAAGTACTACGCAGTGGAAAACCTGAGCGCTAGTCGGAGGCCAAGAACCCTTTCTCCAACACTCTGCAAATGTGACTAGTGGTTTAAGAAGTTTTTGCAATATAATAGGTTTCACATTTGTGAGAGTTAGAGCTATTGGTGATGTAAATTTAAAAGTTTTTAATAATGTTTTCAGTGTGGAGTGGATGTACATTGTGTGTAGTGGAATTATCTGGTAAATTGTGCAGTGAAATTATGTGGATTGAAAGTGTGTGGTATTTATTTTGCAGGAATTATGTAGAGTGGAATTATGTGCTATGGAGAGTAATTGTGTGGTATGATAGTCTGTGTTGTGGAGTGGTATCCTCAGGTTTAGTCTTCCTTGTTTCCATAGAAGCTAAACTATGAACTTAATGAGACAAAAAAAAGGAATCAGTGAGCAGCACTTCTGTACCTAGTCAGAGGTATCAGCAGGGCTACTGGAATTATGTGACTTTTTGGCTGCACCACCTTTTGCACAATTATACATTTTCCGCATTAGCCACATAATTCATCATCCCCAGCCTATTCTGCAGATTTGAACAAAAATCCTTGTTTCTATCTCAAACAGCTCAAATGTGACCAAAAATGCAGCCAAAAGTGTTACAGTGTGGTGGAAGGCCCTTTGCAAACCTAGAATGTCCACCTGTTACTTATTGATAAATGTGGGTATTAAATTGGTACTAATGGTGTGCAAGCCACTCTTTCTTGCTTCTGCACCTTTTTGGCCTCTTTCTGC
The DNA here is from genome assembly GCF_964263255.1 of Lissotriton vulgaris. NCBI lineage: Eukaryota > Metazoa > Chordata > Amphibia > Caudata > Salamandridae > Lissotriton > Lissotriton vulgaris. The sequence continues at coordinate 501,252,297 of NC_141687.1, read as the reverse complement.
ATTTCTGTTGCTTTTTCCTTCACATTTCTTTCTTTTTCTGCACTTCAATTGCCTCTTTCTGCAAATCTCTTCTACTTTCTGCACCTCTCTTCCCTCTCCCGCACGTCTGTTGCCACTTTCTGCATCTCATTTGCTTCTTTCTGTACCCCTCTTGCCTCTTTCTGCACCATTCTTCCCTCTTTCTGCACCTCTCTTGTCTTTTTCTGTATCCCTCTTATGTCTTTCTGCACCCTTTTTGCCTCTTTCTGTACCTCCGTTACTTTTTTCTGCACTTCTCTTCCTTCTTTCTGCACCTCTCTTGCTTCTTTCGGCACCTCACTAGCCTCTTTCTGAACCTCTGTTGCTTTTTTCTGCAGACCTCTTGCCTCTTTCTGCACCTCACTTGCCTCTTGCAGCACCTCTGTTGATTCTTTCTGCACTGCTCTTCCTTCTTTCTGTATTTCTCTTGCTTCTTTCTATACCTCTGTTGCTTCTTTCAGCAATTCTCTTGCCTATTTCTGCACTTTTCTTCCTTCTTCCTACACCCCTCCTGCCTCTTTCTGTACCTCTCTTGCCTCTTTGTGCACCCCTCCTACCTTTTTCCGCACTCCTCTGGCCTCTTTTTGCAGCTCTATTGGTTCTTTCTGCACTGCACTTGCTTCTTTCTGCACTGTTCTTGCTTCTTCCTGCACTTTACTTGCTTCTTCTTGCACTTCTCTTGCTTCTTTCTACATTTCTGTTGCGTCTTTCAGAAATTATCCTACCTCTTTCTGCACTTCTCTTCCTTATTTTTTCACCCCTCTTGCCTCTTTCTGTACTTCACTTGCCTTTTGGTGCACCTCTCCTACCTCTTTCTGCACACCTCTTGTCTCTTTGTGCACCTCTGTTGGTTCTTTCAGCCCATCTGTTGCTTTTTTCTGCAGATTTCTTGCCCCTTTCTGTACTTCTCTTTCCTCTTGCTTCACCTCTGTTCCTTGTTTCTGCACCTTTCCTGCCTGTTTCTGTACCTCACTTGCCTCTTTCAGCACCGCTGTTGCTTTTTTCTGAAAATCTCTTGCCTCTTGCCTCTTTCTCTACCCCTCTTTTCTCTTTCTGCACCTCTTGTCTCTTTCTGCACCCCGTTCTTGTTTCTGCACCTTTCCTGCCTGTTTCTGTACCTCTCTTGCCTCTTTCTGTGTTTTGTCTTTGTTTAACATATATGAAGTGTATATATACATTTGTGTTTATTTGTGCCCTACCCCGTCCTTTGACACGTATATGAGTTTTTTGACCTATGGAGGCTATTTAGGCACTTTTTGGAAGATCTGTACCAGTTAGCTTAGCACAGAGGACTTCATTTATTTTAAAATTGTAGCGCTCACCATCCACGCTCAGTCACTTTTGTTCAGGCTCATTCTTGTGACTTCGGCGTTTTAAAAAAATTTATTGCTAAATTGTGCTTTTATGTTCATTATTTGCCGACACTTGCACTCACTCTTTCCCCTATTCCCTACCCGCCGCAGGATGCTCCGTTAGTGCAGAGGGAAACCGGGTACTCGAGCCGCCCACCAGCTGCAGCCGCCATCTTAGGGCTGGTTGGGGACGCGCTCTAGCTCTCCCCGACTTCCGGGTTAGAGGCTATTTAGCCTTCACTTGCCAGGATGCGTAGCGGACGCACGCAGCGGGCGCGCGCCGAAGACGCTCCTAAGACCAGCCCGTCTGCGCCCGTCCGCGCTAGACCGGGCCCAGGGGCCAGTCATGTTGCCCATTCTACCACATATACGCCACATTCACTAAGACAGCTACAATACCCCCCCTTCCATTATGTCCCATTGCCGCTAGGCGTATTGATTCTCTGGGTCTTGAACGCTCAGCTACCCCCGACCTTAGTATTTGCAACGTACCTGCTCCCTCCATTACAAGTAACCAGACCATCAGGGTTACATATCTGAACACACGCTCTTTAGTAAGGCATCATGATGAGCTTTTTATTCTTCTGTCCACCAATAAGCCGGATATACTTCTGTTAACAGAGACTTGGCTCACCTCCGAGTCTCTCCCAGACATTTTGGCGACCCTCCCACCCGACTATTACATCCTCCACGCTGATCGACCGGGAGATCGTCCTGGGGGGGGGTAGCTGCTATCATCTCTAAACGTCTTAACTCTTTTTCTTCATCTTCCCTCCCTATACCTGAGGTGGATAACCTGCTCCTCAATCTCGAAACCAACATGGGTGCCCTTACGCTTCTGCTTCTTTATCGTCCACCATACCCTATGACATCTTTTTCCACTTGTCTGAGTGAACATTTGTCAGTCCTATTGACACACCATGCCAGTCTCGCCCTTTTCGGTGATTTCAATTACTGGTACAACGACCCTAAGGCCGGTTCTTCAGCTACTGAGTTTTTTGATTCACTCCACAGTTTGAACCTGATTCAACAGGTATCTCACCCTACCCACATCAAGGGTCATATTCTCGACCAGATCTGGACCTACAACTTAACATTGTCCGAGCCAGTCATTTCCCCTTGTGTCTAGTCGACACCATCATCACAGTCGCTGGCACTACCCCCGCCCCTCTTATGGCTGGTGGTCTTGCCCGGAAGTGGAGCGCACTTGATTCCCAGGGGTTCCTTACGGCTTTGGCTGATACCCGTCCATGTACGAACCTCACTGACCCTTCTGACATTAACTCACTGGACAGAGACATCAGCACCTGGTTAAAGTCGGCCAGTGATCAATTCGATCCACTTACGAAATTTCCCTGCACGCGGCATCATTCCTCTCACAGATGGTTCACGAATGATCTTAAGCAACTTAAATTGAAAGTGCGCCAGCAGGAACGGATCTGGAGGCGTACTTATTCCGATTCAGCTAGGCTGCTCTATATCTTGGTGCGGAGAGAATACAAAGCTGCCATCATCTTAGCTAAGTCTGACCACTTTTCCAACAGACTCTCGTCAGCGGTCAATAAATCCAAGGAAGTCTTTAAGGTCATGAATGAACTTACCACGGATGACAGAACCCTCCCAGTCCAGACCCCCTCCCAAGTGACATGCGACGCTCTAAACCACTTTTTTGTTGAAAAGATTATAAAAATAAAAAACTCTATTCCTTCCTGTCCTCAGTCATTCATTTCGGAACCTTCTTCCGATAATCCCCTGACCTTCACGACCTTCCCCGCCCTTGATTTTACTTCCTTAGCGGGCCTTGCTAACCGGGTTCAGTCGGGTTCCCCCAACGACTGTTGTCCGCCATCAGTACTGCGGGATATCTGCCTTAAATTACCGGACGACATTCTATCCCTACTGAATGGCTCTCTGGGGAGCGGCATTGTTCCTAACTCCTTTAAAAATGCCATTTTAGTGCCCCTTCTCAAGAAACCCGGAGCTGATCCCGGCGATCTCTCAAATTTTCGCCCTATTTCTCTCCTTCCCTACTTTTCTAAACTAACAGAAGCATATTTCACCCATTGTCTCTCTAATTTCATTGAGACTTCTGGCTACCTGGAGCCCAACCAGGCCGGTTTTAGACCCGCCCATTCAACAGAGGCTGTTATCCTCGCGGTCTTGGATACACTGAGGAGAAACGCGGATGCGGGCATCCCTCAAGTTCTTGTACTCCTGGATTTGTCTGCCGCATTCGACACGGTGGACCACAACATCCTTCTCCATCGTGTTGGCCAGGCAAGCATACAGGGTACTGCCCTTAAATGGATTGCGTCATTTCTAACTGGACGTACTCAGGCTGTGCGTCTGGGCCCGTACACCGCAGCAAAAACCTCCACGTCTTGCGGAGTACCCCAAGGCTCTTCCATCTCGCCATTATTATTCAATCTTTACCTCCGCCCACTCATCCACTCACTTAAGAACTGGGACATCATTGTATATAATTATGCTGATGATTTGCAGATAATTTTTCCCCTCAACTCTTCCAATGCTGTTAACACCTTTTGCACTGCTATGATTCACATCCTACATTGGATGAATGAGAATCAATTAAAGTTGAATCCAGGAAAAACCGAGCCGCTCCTTCCCGGCTCCAGTTCTGCTCACTGGGGTCCACAGTTCTGGCCCACAGAATTTGGCCCCCTTCCACCGTCGGTCAAATCAGTGAAAAGTCTGGGCATGATCATTGATGCAGAGCTTTCCTTGAAAGCCCAAGTGGGCGCTGTCATCTCGTCCTGTATGTATCAGTTGAGAAAGATCCGCAAAGTTAGCCATCTTTTACCACCTCCTGCTCTAACTCAGGTTGTCATCTCTTTTGTTCTCTCCCGCCTGGACTTTTCCAATTCCATCTACCATGGCCTCCCTCAGTCTCTGCTGTATCGTCTCCAGGTGGTTCAGAACCAGGCAGCCCGGCTCATCTATAAAATCCCTAAATGGCAATCGGCAAAACTCCTGCTGCATCGACTTCATTGGTTGCCGATGGGACTAAGGTCAGCCTTTAAGGTTGCCTGCCTCACTTACAAAGCCCAGTACTGCACTAGTCCTGCATTCTTGCAATCTTTAATTACCTCACATCGCCCGTCACGCAACCTCCGTTCTGCTCACCTTCACATGCTTGTTGCTCCCAAAGTCAAAACCAAGAAGTACGGCGGCCGCCGCTTCTCTCATCTGGCCCCTAGCCTTTGGAATTCCCTCCCTCTTGTCATCAAGTCAAGCACTTCCCTTTCTATCTTCAGAAAACTGCTTAAGACATTTCTCTTCCCCTCCCTAGGCTAATCTGATCAGTGTCAACTCTTCATTTTCCATCCTGTTATAAAGAGCGCCAGGAAACCTTTGGTGACAGTGCGCGTTACAAGAGTCATTTAACATAACATAACATAACATACAGGATATGGAAATAATATTGAGAACATCAGGGTAATTAGTTGTACCTTGAATGAAAATAAATGTTGAATTGATCCCTCTGTACTTTGTTTTTGATATACATCTGTGATGTTTTTTGCTCATGTATAGGAAGGTGATTTGGGCATAACCCCTTATTGAGTTTTACTTGTTGCCTCTTTCTGCACTTCTATTGCTCCTTCTGTACCCTTCACGCCTGTTTTAGCACCTTTGTTGGTTCTTTCTGCACTGCTCTTGCTTTTCGCTGCACCTCACTTGCCTCTCTCTGCACTTCATTTGCTTCTTTCTATATTTCTGTTGCTTCGTTCAGCAATTCTCTTGTCTCTTTTTCACTTCTCTTCCTTCTTTCAGCACTCTTCCTGCCTCTTTCTGTAACACTCTTACCTCTTTGTACACCCCTCCTACCTTTTACTGCATCCCTCTTGCCTCTTTTTGCACTTCTGTTGGTTCATTCTGCACTGCTCTTACTTCTTTCTGCACCTCACTTGCCTCTTTCTACTTCCGTGTTCCCTGTTTCTGTACCTTTCCTGCCTGGGTATTTAACTCTCTTGCCTCTTTCTGCACCCCTCAGTTAGAGGTACTTTGAATCCCCCTGCCCTATTATGTACTTGGGCCTTACAAGGAAGGTCATGCAAATCACAGGGATACCCCAACCCATAGTGTACCCTGGTGCATGTAGGTGTTTTCACTGTATTTTAAGTGTCTTTCAGATTAGCACTGGCTCTGGGCCTGGTTAGTCAGTCAGTTACCACCAGTACCAATCAGTAAAAAGTTGGGGATACAGGATGACTTTGAAACAATGCCTCTTTCTCCACCTCTATTGGTTCTTTCTGCATATCTCTTATTTATTTCTGTACTTGTCTTTGTCTTTCTGGACTTCTGTTGCCTCTTTCTGCCTTGCTCTTGCTGCACCTTTCTTCCTCTTTCTTCACATGTCCTACCTCTGTAGGCATAGTTAGAAATTAGCATTTAAAAATCTTATAAATTCACTGAAAAAAACATAGGTTTCAGGGACGTTATAATTTGAAATTATCATTTAAAAAAACATTGAAATTCATTGAAAAAACCATAGGTTTCAGGGACATATAGTTATAAATTAGTCATTAAAAAACCATAGAAATTCACTGAAAAAAACCACAGGTTTCAGGGATGTTATAGTTAGTTAGACATTTCACTCATACAAAACCAGAGCAATTTAGCCGTTATAGTTTGTTGAGCTAACTATAACTCGTGCCCCTTCAATGCACTACTGATGACGTCACACATTACATCATTCATGACATGGTCAGTGACATCACTGATCCCATCCTATCAGTGATGTCAACCCAAACCCACCCTAAATCCTAAAAATGTCCTTGCCATCCAAAAACCCATACCTATCCTAATCCGTAAAAACCCCTTACAATCCAAAAAACACCCTAAACCCTAAAAGTACCCTAACCACCCAAAAACCCATTCCCACCCTAAACCCTAAAACTACCCTCATCCCCCCAAGACCCATATCCACCTTAAACCCTAAACAACCCTTACCACCCAAAAACCCATACTCACCCCAAACCCTAAATCCTAAAAATCCCCTGCACCCAAAAACCCACACCCACCCTAAACTCTAAAAATCATTTCCATACAAAAGCCAATACCCACCTTAAACCCTAAAAATAACCTTGCCACCCAAAAAACTTCCCTAAACCCTAAAAAAAACCTTAACATCCAAAAACCCATACAAGCCCTAAACCATAAAAATACCCTTTCCACTGAAAAACCCATACCCACTCTAAACCCTAAAATTATCCTTGCAACACCCATACCTACCCTAAACCATGAAAATCCTTACCATACAAAAACCCATATCCACCCTAAACCATAAAAATAATCTTACCACCCAAAAACCCTAACCTTCCCTAAACCACAAAAATACATGAAAGAGGCAAGAGAAGTGCAGAAAGGAGCAAAAGAGGTACAGAAGGATGCAAGAGAAGCACAGAAAGAGATAAGAGAGATGCAAAAACACGCAAAGGAGGTGTAGAAGAAAGCAAGACAATTGCAGAAACTGACAAGAGGGGTGCAGAAAGAAGCAAGAAAAGTGCAGAAAGATGCATCAGAGGTGCAGAAGGAGGCAAGAGAGCTGCCTAAAATATCCTTGCCACCCAAAAACTGCCTACAAAAATCATGCCCTGTCATAGCAAACCCGGCTTTGCTTCGTTGAAGCGAGAGCAGGAAACCTGCATGCACTTTTCTTGCTTCTTTCTGTCCCTCTCTTGCTTCTTTCTATACCCCTCTTGCCTCTTTCCACACCCTTTCCCCTTTTACTGAACCCTTTCCCACTCTTTCTGCGCTTCTCTTGCCTCTTTATGCACCCCTTACCACCCAAAAACCCATACCCACCCTGAGCCCTAAGACCTAAAAAGCGCAGAAAGAACCAACATAGGTACAGATGGAGGCAAGAGGGGTATAGAAAGAGGCCAGAGGGATGCAGAAAAAAAGCAAGAGCAGTGCAAAAATAAACAACAGAGGTGCAGAAGGAGGCAAGAGGGGTGCAGGAAGAGGCAAGATAAAGTGCAGAAAAAAACAACAGAGATGTGATAAGGGGAGATGGATGGAGAAAGAAGCATGATGGGTGAAGAAAAAAGCAAGAGAGGTGCAGAACGAACCAAAATGAGTACAGAAGGAATGAACTGAGGTGCAGAAAGAGGCAGGAGGTGCAGAAAGAACCCAAAGAAGTACAGAAGGAACAAACCGAGGTACAGAAAGAGGCAGGAGGGGTGCAGAAAGAGGGAAGAGGGGTACAGAAAGAAACAAGAACAGTGCAAAAAGAAGGAACAGAGGTACAGAAAGAGGCAAGAGGGGTACATAAAGAGGGAAGAGGGAGAGCAACCTTCATAACGCAACTTTTAGCACGCAGTGCTATTACAACGCAGACTTTAAAACGAAACCATTACAACACATTACACTGGGGGGCGCTCTAGGATAGTGAATAGTTTTAATTTACTATCCAACACCTTCCCTAGTGTCCACGGGGACTGGTGTTGGAATAGTAAATGAAAATATTCACTATCCAGCACCCCCCAGTGTAATGCGTTGTAATGGAATGCATTTTAAAACTTGCGTTGTTACAGCATGCGTGGTAAAAGCATGCGTTGTAACAACGTACATCCAGGGAAGAGAGATGCAGAAAGAGGCAAGCGAGTTGCATAAAGAGGGAAGACGGGTGCAGAAAGAAGAAGAGAGGTACAGAAAGAATCAAGAGAAACACAAAAAGAAGCAACAGAGATGCAGAAAGAGGCAAGAGGGGTGTAGAAAGAGGCAAGAAAACTACAGAAAGCAGCAACAGAGGTGCATAAAGAGGCAACAGAAGTGCAGAAAGAGGCAAGAGTAGGGCAGAAACAGGCAGGAGAGATGCAGTAAGAGGGAACAGGGGTGCAGAAAGAGGTAAGAGAGGTGCATAAAGAAGCAAGTGAAGTGCAGAAAAAGAAAGAGAGGTGCAGAAAGAAGCAACAGAAATGCAGAAAGAGGCAAGAGAGGTACAGAAAGAATCAAGAGTGGTTTCCACACCATTAGTACCAATTTAACACCAACATTTAGCAATAAGTAACAGGTTACCATTTTAGGTTTTCAAAGGGCATTCCATCATGCTGTAACACTTGTCGCTGAAGTTTTGGTAACGTTTTAGCTGTTTGAACTAAAAGCAAGTTTTTTTGTTGAAATCTGCAGAATATGTAGCAGATGATGGATTATGTGGCAAATGCAGACAATGTATGATTGTTCAAAAGTCGGTGCAGCCAAACAGTTGCATAATTCCAGTTGCCCTGCTCATAACTCTGACTAGGTCCAGAAGTGCTCCTCAGTGTTTCCTTCTTTTTTTGTCTCATTGAGTTTACAGTTTAGCTGGGACGGAGGCAAGATGGCGGCAGCAGCAGTGGCCGAGTGAGGTGCTTGGACCGATGCTCCGCTTGACCCCTCAGTAAAACCTCTACTTTCCTCTGACTTCCCCCGTACGTGTTCCGGAACGTTCCCGACGCAATAGCAATCCATAGCTGGGGAAGTACGGGCATTTACCGTGAAATTTGAGATTCGAAGGCTTCCCACACTGGCATTCTACGACGGTTACTGATCGGCTCATTGGAAAACCAATAACGGGTTGCAGCTGTTGCGGGTTGTAGCGGCGGCGGCTCCGCCTATCGGTCTATCGGGACGCCTGCTGTTCTACACGGAGAGAGTCCGGCTCAGCACACCGAGCAACATTGGAACTCTGTTACTGGGTGTTTACGGAGTGTTTGAGGAGAGATTAAGAGCCTGTGAGCTGTCTCGCCTCGCGGCGACTGTTATCAGCAGCTCGTATTCCCGTACCCAGAATCGGAACACTTGACAATGGCAAGGGGCAGAGGAGCTGCAAGAAATCGTGGAGGAATAATTGGCCCCACACCCGTGAGTCCTCCTGCTGATGGGGGTGTAATAACTGTGGCAGCGGAACAGGAGGCTACTGGGGGTTTTTTTTTTTTTTTTTTTTTTTTTGTGGTAATCCTCATATATCACAGATGGAACTCTTGATGGGACACTGGCTCCTCCATGCACTGCTGGCCGTTCTGCACTGACCCTCGTTGGTTTTGGCCTGATGCAAGTTGGTTTGCCCGCACCCTCAAGTAGCCACTACCTTCCCCTCCAAACTCCTTTTCTTTCACCGATCCGTGTACGCCCTTTGCTACTTAGGAGTACGGGGAACCAGCAGGGCTCCAGACAAATCATTGGAAAACCAATCATCGAGCTTGCCATGCCGCCAAGGCTGCCCACACATTCGTCAAGCTTCTGGGATCTCATGCCACATCTGATTTACAGGTTAACATAATCTGCCTCAGGCAATTAGCAAAGGTTGGAGGAGTTGGATCTTTCCATGCCCTGCAAATCTCGCGCCTTGCTAAGAGGATGATAAAAAATACAAATTTGGTAGAAAAGTCATTAACTTGATAGTTCATCACAAGCCCAAACATGACTGTAAACCTTGGGAGTGCTATAGGCATTAAGAGGACTTCTTCCAGAAATTCCTTTATCTTCCCCCAATATTCCGCTAAATCAGGACAATCCATAAACATATGAACATCGTCAGCCTTCAAGAGGCCACACCTTGGGCAATTGTAGTCCATATTTGAGAATTTTGCCAATTTCTTCGGAGTTATATAGACCCTATACATAGTGTATAAGTGATTCCTTTTCAAGGCAGCCGGCTTAATTACGGCATTCAACACCCTGAAGGAGTCGCGCCAAGAATCCAAAAGAGGCTCATTAGTCGGGGTGAGGGCGTTACACCATAATTTACTGATTTCAACCTCCGTCACATCCTCCCCTTCTAACATTGCCGAGTACCAAAAAGATATTTGGCTTTTCCACTTACCCCTTCTAGCTACCGCATCAAATTTAGGGTTAGGGGGGTTATTATCATTAGGTGTCCCAGATCTCGTTGTCCACCAGCCTGACAATTGGTAGTATTTAAACCGCGTCAGGGCCCCCCTAGTTAGATTGGACAATGCGTCCCAGCTTAAGAGTTGGCCATCTCCCTGCAGATCTCCCCACCTCTGCAGCCCTGCCTGTTTCAAAGGTAGTGACAGTTGGTCATTAAGGCAGGCTGGGAGGCCTGGTGAGTCCCATATGGGTGCCTGTGGTGCGTAATAGGTAATGTTTAGTTTAGTCCTTACAAATACCCAATTTTTCAAGGCTGACCTTAAGATCTTCAACCTTACTTTTTTAAAGAATTTTGGGTCCCCAAACTTATAAAGAAAAAAACTGGAACCCTGAGGAACCTCCTTTAATAGCACAGAGAATAGCAGCCCCATTGATGATTGGTCCATATGACCCGCCATAATTCTAAAATGCTTAAAATGAAAAGCGTGGCAATACAGCATTAAATCTGGAAAAGCGAGTCCTCCCGTCTTGAGACCCCTTCTTAATTTCTTCCACGCTATGCGAGGGCCTTTGGCATTCCAAATGAATGAGCACAGTTTTCCTTGTAGTTTTTTAATTAAGGGTGCTGGAAAGGATAATGGGATGGCATTAAATAAAAAAGTGACCTTAGGGAGCACTATCATTTTCAGGAGATTCACTCTCCCGTATATGTTTAGAGGCAGAGAGGACCAACGTTGCAATAAAGCAATTGTATCTTTAATGATCCTTTCTAGATTAATTTTGGGGATTTCATCTATCTCATTAACCAAGTGAATTCCCTGGTACCTCATTTTGTTCTTCTTCCCTAACGAGCTAGACTGCTGGTTCCATTCCATTATTTCCGTCTTTTCAGCATTAATTGCGTACCCCGAAATGTTACCAAACCCCATTGCAAGATCTAATAGTCTAGGGATTGCCTCATCCGGATTTATAGTATACATTAACAGGTCATCTGCGTACAAAGCCAACTTAAACTTCACTTCCGCAATCTTAAAGGGTTTAATTATAGGATCGGCTCTTAATAAACAAACGAAGGGCTCTATATACAAGTCGAACAAAAGAGGGGATAGGGGACATCCCTGACGAGTGCCTCGGGAGATATGAAACTGCTCTGTCAAAAAACCATTTACTAGAACCTTTGCTGTTGGTTCTGAGTATAAAAGCTTAATGGCTGTTATATAGTTCGTCGGAAAGCCAAATTTTTCCATCGCCAACCACAAATAGTTCCAGTCTACTTGGTCAAATGCCTTCGCAGCGTCTACTGCTACTATGGTCAAAGGCAGTTTCTTTTCTTGAGCTACATCAATTGCAGCCACCACTTGAAAGGTCAGCTCATTGAGCTGCCTGTCCGGGATGAAGCCCCTTTGGTCGCAATGTACTACAGATTTTACTACCTTTGCTAATCTCGTAGCCAATACCCCCGCGAATATTTTATAGTCAACATTTAGAAGTGAAATGGACCTGTAGGACTCAATCCTACTCGGATCTTTATTTGGCTTCAACAATAATGTGACCGTTGCCTCCGCCCATGACCTGGGGACCTGTCCTCCCCTGAGTAAGACTTCGTTAAATAATAGGGTCAGAACCCCTATGATCTGCTCTAAAACGGTCTTAAACAGCTCCACTGGGAGCCCGTCTGGGCCTGCGGCTTTACCCTTAGCCATTTTTGACACCTGAGCCCTGACTTCCCCTTCTTGGATTTCTGAACTAAGATAAGCACAATCAATCTCAGATAACTTAGGGAGCTGGACATTTGCAAACCAGGATTCTGCTTGTTGCTTATCCCCAGAGGAGTTAGGTCCATAAAGAGACTGCATGTATCTCTTTGCTTCTTCTCTGATACAGTCATCCTTGTTAGTTTTTTCCCCTGTACCTGATAAAACCAAGCTGTCTATCTGGTTTCTAGTTCTGTCGGCACGGGCCTTCCATGCCAAGAGACGTCCACACTTCTCACCGTAAGCAAACTGTTGTAAATTACTAATGTCCCACTTTTCCTTTAGGTCCTTGTCCAACCCTGCTTGAAATTCTGCTCGCAGACAATCGAGCTCTCTCTGAAGTGTTTGCCTGTTGTCCGACTCCTCTGCCGATGCCCTCTGTAACTCCAGTTCCTTAAGCTTGATTCTAGAAATCCTTGCTTCCCTTCTCTCTTTCCTCAGTCTATTCCTCCTGATCATCAGAGTTGTTAATAAGCCTCGGGAGAAAGCTTTATACGAGGAACATGGCGGCAGGCTGACGTCTGCTGAGGGAGCTCCGGTCCGGAGGTGGTTTCCCCGTGGAAAAGGCAGCGACAGAGGCTTAAAAACGGTGAGAGCAGAGCGGATTATGTACTGATAAAGGTGAGCGGCTTTCTGAAGGCGTTTATCTTTGTTTTTCCCCGCTATACGGAAAAGTAATCAAGTAAGAAGAGGCGGCGGCGTTTACACCAGCCCAGGAGAGCGTCCGGCACTAGGACCCAGGGGAGCAGAGGGGCGGTGAGAACGAGGACGGAGACGGAGACGGGACCAGGAAGTGAAGGCGGCCGGCCGGCGGTGTGTAATGAGCTTGATCAGGCGTTTTCCAGAATTTGATTCTGGACCAACGGGCGGCGAAGTCGGAGGTCCCCGTATTTATTCTTCAGCGCGAAAGGAGAGGAGGTATTTCGGCGGAATAGCGCAGGGTTCAAGGGATTGGGCTTTTGCATTGAGGCAAGCTAGGCGGCTGTTGGCAAGAGTAAGCCTCGGCTCGCCGCTAATCAACAACTTTGTGTATTGTGCCACCTTAAAGGAGGAGGGTGAGGTGCAGGGGGGTGAAGTGAGGGGGGGACGGACACCTAGGCACCAGAGGAGCACTGTTGTGCTGAAACTCAGCAGTGGAGGGGCAGTATGTAAGCTCCAGCGTTTGCTACAGGATAAGGGCATGGACTCGGAAGTTAGCACAATACCAGTGAATCAGCCTACATACCTCAGGCAAGACGAGGAGGTAGTTACATTTCCAGAGAATTTGGTGGGGGAGGTCGGTAAGAATAAGAATAAGACTGCCATCAAAGATAAGGGAAAGAGTAAGGTGCCCTCCCATATATCCTCAAACGTATCCTTCAAAGTTCTTTCCTCTCCCCCCCCCCTCCCCCCCACCTCTTCCCCCTTCCAAACCACCAGTTCGGAATAGGTATCAGTTAAGGTCCACGATACAGAAGTTAGGAGCTGAGGTACCCGTCTCTACAGGTGTCATCCCAATCTCCCCGATAGGAAGAAGAAAGAGGAGTAGTAGGAGTAATAACGTGGGGGAAGTGACTAAGCAAAAGCAAAGGCAGAAGCAGAAGCTGAAGCCACTAAAGACCTGCGGGACTGTCCCTAAGCCCGCCCCCTCTTTAAAGGCCTACTTTAAAATAATGGAGAAGGTGGTTGACACCCCATTAGGGGGAGGGAATGCCCCCTGCTCCAGTTCATCAGGATCATCGGGCCCGTCTAATGACTCTTCATCAAAGGGCCTAAAAGCCACAGACCCTCAAAGTGTCAGAGATGTATCGGATCATACTTCTCCTGACATACCAGGTGTTTCTTTCGCAGTGACTCTAAAAAACAGCTACACGGTTCTGGGACAGTTAGAGGACGCGACAAATCAAGAGAGTCAGGAGAGGTCAGAGGAAGAGCTAGTGCAAGAGGATGAAATCAGAATAGAGGGTGGACCTTCTGGTCAGACGTCGGCACAGGCCACCCAGGCCAGCCCCCTATCTTCTGCAAGATCGTTAGAGACAACCCCGGACGCAGGCTTGTCAAAGGTGGGAGCTCTTCTTCTAAGTCTTAGAGAGGATTTGTTGACAAAACTTGATCAGAAATTTGACACATCCGAGGCCAACCAGAAAATCATTCATGATCAGTGCGCCAGTCTGGAGCAAAAATTGGTGGATGTCAGCAAACGCACTGAGGTGCTGGAGGAAGATGTTAGTTTCTTAAAAGGAGCCTCACAGAGACATCAAAGAGACATTGAGACACTAAGAGCGCGAAATAGAGACCTTCAGATGGATGTGGAAAGATTAGAAATCCACTCAAGAAGGAACAACCTGAAATTTTTAAAAATTTCGGAAGGGCTGGAAAATGGGGATGTCAAAGCCTTTATATGTAAAATCCTCAGAGAGGGCGTCCTAAAAGACAGTCCAGAAATAGATCTTGAAAGAGAGATACAAAGAGCCCACAGAGATCCTTTTAGGCAGCGCACAGGGAGGTCAGAGCCTCGAAAAATTTTGGTGAATTTTTTATCCTTTTCGGTTAAAGAATTGATTTTGAGTAAAGCTCTGAAGGAAAAATCTCTACAATTAGGTTCAGCTAACTACCTGATTCGTTCTGATGTGGGGAAGATAACAGCACAAAGGCAGTGGGAGCTGGGGAGTCGAATGCCTGATCTGAGGAGTTTAGGGGCTCAGGTGCAGATGAAGTTCCCCGCCTTTTTGAGAGTGGTTTGGAAAAACAAAACTCATAACTTTAATTCAGTACAAGAGGTCGACTCCTTCCTCATCTTGATGCGCGAAAGTACATTTGAGGAAGATATATAAGCCTCTGAAAAGCCCCTGGGGTGTGGAGAGTAAATTTAGTTAGATCATTAGCTTAGAATCTAAGCAACACGTGTTTCAAGGTGATAAATGGTGTGTGCAGGGTCATTGGGTCTCAGGGTGCGAGTAGATTCCAAAAATAAGGAAATAAATGGCAAAGTAAATTAGGAAGTTAGAAAAGAAGGAAAAATAAAAAGAGGGTTATAATGTAAAAGAGGAAAAAAAAAATATATATATATAAATAAATGAATATAAAAAATAAAAAAAAAGAATTCTCTTTCAAGATAAGGGGTGTTTAACGTGTTCAACTTGGAGATAGTGGGGAACAGAGGGGAAGAGGGGATGAATTGATTAATCTATCTAGCCTTTGTCGCATGTATATAGAAAAATAATCGCATAAGGGTTTCCACCCGGAAGTCTGGTGAGCTCCCGACTGGCGACAAGATCGCCATAGGAGTAAAGGGGGGGGTTCCTCAGGGGAGGGGGGGAGGAGGGAGTAGAGCAGGGGAAAAAAGTAAAATAAATCCTCATATTGGTTTGAAAATAGTTCATGTTCAGGTAGGGACTTGGCTCAAAATGCTTAAAGGGATCATAGAGAATTATGGCCGATACCATAAATAGCATAAAAATTATAAGCTGGAATGTTAATGGGTTAAGGGACAGGTCTAAAGCAAGAAGGGTTATAGATTTTTTGTTCAGATCAGGGGCACATATTTGTTTATTAGAGGAGACGCATGTAGAGAGGGAAGAATGTAGTCAAATATTCGGGAGATGTGGATGGGTCCAGGATATTATCTCCTCGGGACAGAGCGGCAGTACACGGGGGGTGGCTGTGATTATTAGAGCAGGCTCAGGGATTAGGTTGTTAAAACACGACACGGACATTTCAGGCAGATGGTTGATAGCTTCTCTGATGGTGGGAAGTGCCCCTTTGGTCTGCGCAGTATACTATGGCCCGAATCTAGATGCCCCGGGGGCTCTGATAAAACTTAAAACTAACTTAATAGAGACAACAGGCCCGATAATTGTAGGGGGAGATTTTAATCTTATTTTTGATAGAGATCTTGATAGAACATCGAGAGTGAAGTTTCCCCCCCCAAAAAAAAATAGCCTAGAACTTAAGAACATCATGAGGGATTTTAATTTGATGGACATTTGGAGATTCAAAAACCCAGGGGGAAGAGATTACTCTTTCTACAGTAGAAGATATGGGCACCATTCGAGGATAGATTTTTTCCTGGTAGACAAGAACCTCTTATCGGCAGTCGACTCTGTATCTTATGTCCCTGCAATTCTGTCAGACCACTCAATGGTGGAAATGGTAGTCAACATGATACAGAAAAAACATCATAGGAGATGGACACTGGATCGGACGCTGCTGCTGGAAGAAGGAGTGCGACAGGATTTAGTTACCCAGTCTGAAGAATTTTTCAGGGTCAATACAGGGTCAGCAAATAAACAAATTGTCTGGGAATCGTATAAAGCTTTCTCCCGAGGCTTATTAGCTACTGGGGGTGGTGAAGGTCTGGGAACATCCCCCGGACAATACTATAACTGGGGACAGGAGCCGCAAAGTAGCGCAATTACCTGATATGCCGAGCTTTAAAGGGCAGAACGAGTATGAGGCTCAGAAGGGTGGTCAAAATCTCCCACCCCAAGATACTATACTGAAACAGCGAATAGTACCGGCAATATTTAATAAAAAAGGGACTAAAGCCAAGTCCATTGTAAATGTGGAGCCTCAGAATGCTCAAAATACGCAAAACACTCAAGCGATGATGGTCGATCAGCATGTGCCACTGAGTGTGAGCCCCTCTGTTAAACACCCAAGGCAAATGATTTCAGTGGATCAAGTAGGCGGAGTACCGGGAGAGAATCCGCTAGACCAACAACTACTGGATAATGATGTCGGAGCTATAATGAGAGAACTAGGCAATACAGATGCTACAAATGCTACTTATTGTCCAGCAACCGACCTGGGTAGTGAGTCTGAATATGCTGGCTCAGATGGCAAGTTCTACTCCATGACAGATTTGACAATGGCATCTGATACGGAAAACGAAGATGAATGTCTTGATAATCCGGGTGATTGGGGGGACACCCCTGTTGAAGAAAACCGGGAAGTTCAGGAAGAACTTGAATATACATTTTCTCATGGAACTGTAAGGAGAGTTGTAGAGACTGAAGCGATTGTAGGGCTTGAACAGGACTCATCAGTGGCTCAGCTTAACTTGGATCAGAAGGATTTTGAGGAGGAATCAATCACATAAGGAATGGTTTACAAGAGTATAATGGCGCATCTGATTGAAACCAGAGCTGAGGGCTTGCGCACACAAGGAGCAGTGAGAAAGCTCCAGAACACAGTTAGACGTTTGGTGAAAACATGTGCGGAGGTCACCACATGGGTGGTAGAAGTCGAAGAACGCATTATCTCAGCAGAAGATACTTTGGTTAAACAACAGTCAGATATCGAGAATTTGCAAAAATCCAAGTCAGATGTGGACTGGAAACTTACAGATTTAGAGAACCGGGCAAGGCATAACAATCTGCGCGTACTAGGTATTGCGGAAGGAAAGGAGGGCTCAGACCCACGTAAATTTATCATCCAGCTATTTAAAGACGCTTTCCCTGAACTTAATACTTCGAACTGGGACACCAAAATCATCGGGGCACATAAGTTCCCATTTGTGATCAGGCAACGTCGTAATAATCAAAATGCATATCCTAGGGCAATCTTAATTTGCCTCAATAACTATCTATTGAGAGAGGCATCATATGACTTTGCTCGCCCTGAGCGAAAACGGAAAGGTGCTGGATGGGAATTCTTTGTTCGCCCGGATTTCTGCCCCTCGACAGTGCATGAGCGATGGGAGCTGCGGAAGTTATTTCTCCCTTTCAATCAAAGGGTGCTCAATGCTTTTTGCTTAATCCGGCAAAATTGAAGACGATCTGTAAAGGCCAAACTCGATATTTTACTTCTTGCCCAGAGGCACAGCTTTATTTAAACGAAACGGTTGAACATCCAAAAAATCCAGATTTGAGTAATACAAAAAAATAGTTAAATGGGAATTTGTGTTAAAACTGAGTTGGATGTAGCAATTTCGGAATTGTATTGACGGATTGCTGGGTTGTATATACAACGGGAAAGTAAGGTGATGATATAGACATACCATAGGAGCGTCCCTCTCCCATAGATTTATTCCTCTATTCTCTCAAAAATGTTTTTCTTTGGGTTTTTTTGGAACGCTTTTTGCTTCAGGGAGAATAGTTATTGGCGAGACATATATTGAAGTATAAAGATATACAAAATTATGCAAAAGTGGAACAGAGTCTCTAATTTTAGAATGCCTGATGTAAGGCTTACGAATGGGAGGAGAGGGGAGGGAGTCAGAGGGTTGTGGTTTGGGGGGTCAAATACAGGGGCACGGGACTAGGCACGTCCACATCGCAGAGGACATAGTCCTTAAGCCTCGTTGTGGGTGGTGGAGGGGTGGTGGGAAGGTGAAGGGTAGGGGGGGTTTGTGAATTGGGTGTTGTGGGAGGGAATTGGGTAGAAAAAAGAAAATAATACATGAAGTAAGGTTGGGAAAGAGTCTTTTTGATAGAGCAGTCAGTAATTTTGTTTTGCTTAAATTGGGGATAAATGGAAAAAATGGGAAAAAAAAAGAAAACAGATTAGACTAGATGGCAGGCAGGGGGATTAGGGTAGGCACGTTGAATGTCAGGCACGTTGAATGTCAGGGGGCTGAATTCATTGGAGAAACGACGGCGGGTTGCACAGGAATTACGAGCTCTTCAATGTGATATAATATGTCTGCAAGAGGCACATATAGTATGGTCAAAGAGACAATTATTAGAAGAACTAGGATTTATTTTAATTACTTGTACAAAATATTCTGGTGCTGCAAGAGGTGTAGCAATTCTTGCTAAAAAACATGTAGCCAACACGGGTAGGATTTTATCAGACGGGTTAGGTCGATGGGCAATCGCAGAATGTCTTCTGGGTCATATTAAATTTACGATCTGTGTAGTTTATGGCGCAAATCTAGATGAAGCAATGACTCTGGAGTTTTTGAACGTTGAATTAGCAGGGTGGCCCACACCATTGATTTTATGTGGGGACTTTAACATAAACTTAGCACCAAATATTCTAAACAATGAACAGGCAAGGTATGTTGGCAGGAAGCCATGCGCGCTTAAAGCATTACAGGCATTAACGGGTGATCATGGGTTAGTGGACGCGTGGGCTTTCTTAAGGGGGGGTGCACCTGGGTATACTTTTTTTTCTTTTCCTCACCGGATGCTTGTCCGATTAGATTATTTTTTTACTACTCAATCACTGTTAAATCAGGCAACACTACAAGTATATCCAAGAATCACTTCAGATCATGGGCCAGTAGTTCTCTCTATTGCTAGTATAATATCAACGATCCGTCCAAGAGCCTTTTCTTTTGATCGTAAATTATTAGTGGAACAGCAATTCACTGAACATATGAAACAATGGATAATATTCTTTTTCAATATTAATCGAGGGAGCAGTAGTGTGGGAGGAGTGTGGGACTGTTTTAAAGCCGCTTTCCGTGGAGAGGTACTCAGTTTTGGTCTATATAATCAAAAAAAGCAGACAGCCAATACTAAAAAATTATATCAGGACTTGATCACAGCTGAGGAAATTCTTATGCAAAGTATACAGGCTGGGACAGACCCATTGGATCAGGTCACAGCAGTAGCAGGGTTAAAAGCAAGGTTAAACTTGACTTGGGCTAAGGAGGCAGCAAAAAAGTTTTTTATAAGAAACAAATTCATTATGAGTACGGTGAGGCAAGTGGCAGATGCCTCCCCCAAAAAATGAGACCAAGGGAGACTGCTCAGCGTATAGATGAAGTACTAGATATGAATGGGGACTCTCTTAAGGATGACCAGGTATTCTGGAGGTATTTAGACAGTTTTTTGAGATTTTATATCAAAACGATGTATATGATGAGGCAGCTGCTACTACTCTGATCACTCAATACTGTACCCGAGATCTTTCGTTGGATGAGATGGAATCAATGGAGGCTTCTATCTCATTAGAAGAACTTGAAAAGGCAGCAAATGGGTTAGCGTTAGGGAAGGCGGCAGGCCGGATAAGTTGCCGTTGGAAATATATAAAACCTTCTTTCCTGTTCTGAAGACTGATCTTTTGTTAACAATGTTATAGGCATAGAAGGGCGTACCCCCTAAAACATGGAACGAGGCGTCTATAGTAGTGTTTCATAAAAAGGGTAAGCCGGCGAATATTCCTGGATCATATAGGCCTATCTCGCTTTTAAATGCGGATGGGAAAATATATTTAAAGATTTTAGCCAACAGACTCTCTGTAGTTATATCAGGATTAGTATCACTAACACAGCATGGGTTTATCCCTCAACGTGGCACAACAAACCACGTTCATCGTGTGATTTCCTTTCTTGATTATGTGAAAGTCACTTGGGAACCATTTTGTTTAATCTTGCTGGATGCCGAGAAGGCTTTTGACCGCGTCACATGGCGTTTTTTATGGGATGTGATGAGGAGTCGAGGCTTTGGGCCACAGTTCATAAAATCACTGCAGACATTGTATGACTGACCAGTTGCACGTATTAATACTATGGGACTCGAGTCGGCTGAGGTAGAAATTAACAGAGGTACTAGGCAAGGTTGCCCTTGCTCTCCTCTGTTATTTTCTTTATATATCTAACCTTTTCTAAAGATGCTAGAATCTAGCGCGTATAAACCTCCCTTACTCATACAGTCCTATCAATTTAAAGTATTAGCATATGCTGATGACGTGGCTGTGGTCCCGCCGAATCCAGTGGTAGCGATGCCAGCAATTGAACAACTGGCCACAACTTTTGGTAGGACATCTGGCTATAAGTTGAATTCTGCCAAGACTCAGTTACTAAGTATAAATATTCCGAATTTTACTAATCCAAGGCTTTGTCAAGAAGTTGTATACTTGGGGGTTAAATTACGAACATGCACAACCACTCTGGTTAAAGCAAACTGGGATCAGCTATTGGTCGGTGCAAAGAAACAACTAGACCGTGCCGAATGTTTACATCTCTACCTAGTGGGGCGATGTAATCTATTAAAAATGTTGATACTTCCTCAAATTTTATATTTTTCCCGCTGTATACCCTTGGAGGTCCCTAAAGCTAGCTTGGCACAATTACAAGCAACCTGTATGAGTTTTATGTGGTCAGGGCGAAAAGCACGACGGGCCAGGCATTTTATAATACTCCCGAAAGAGCTAGGAGGATTCTCGGTACCAGACTTTCTATTATATTATTATGCATGTAGGCTACAAGGGATGGGTTTGTTGCTGACTGGAGCAGCACCGGAGCAGTTGGCAGAGCGCCCCTCGATATATCAAATGCTACTGGGTGTAAAAGCAAAAAACTCCTTATTCCTTTGTCTCGAATGGAGCTATTACAAAAGAACACGGTTCCAGACTTTAGAAGCGGCGTATAAGGTGTGGCGAGCAGTTAGAGATATGTTTGGTTTTGAGAAAATTTCATATTACACACCGTTGGTATCGCCAATATTTCTACCAGTTGACATATAGGATAGAGTGGTGTATAATTGGAGGGGGAAAGGAATAAGAGTGGTGGGAGATTTGTATTCTGATGGTTCTTTCAAATCTTTTGAACAGTTACGGACACAATATCAGCTCCCCAGAGAGAATTCCTCTAAATATCTCCAGATTAGGGAGTTTTTAGAGAATAGTGGTATCTCCTTTCAACTAAACCCCCTGATAGAGGCTAATACAAGAAGAGCAAAGATTGGTATTTTATATAACTTGATGTTAAACACAAAAGTTAATGATATTGAACAGCAGAATCTTAAATGGGGGATTAAATCAGACAGACAAAATATTCAAATTTATTTATTTATTTAAAAATCTTTATTTCGGCAGAATAGCCATAAAAGACACATATGTATACATACATAAAACAAGGAACAATCAATTACGCACATCAGTTCATAAAACATTTCTTTGGTTTTTTTTAAAAATAAAGTGCAAAAGTCAAAATTCATCAGTCTCCTTATAGCATGGTTCATTTAACATAATTCATTTGGCATAATTCATTTGGCAGCAGGAGTGTAATATAAAACAGACCTCCTTAATACATCTGACCCAATTTCTCAAAGCATTTGACCCAATTTCTTTCGAATAAAAAACACTGAATGAAGGAATCTTCTGATACTAAATACGATAAACTGGGCAGTATTAGTTTTAACAATCCTATATGCTGTAAGTCAAGTTCTAGTTCCTAGGAGAACACACATAGGTTTTAGCCATTTTTTCCGGGCTTTCGGGTACGCTTTGCATACGAACAGCATGTGGACTTCGTTCTCCATACAGGAAGCTAAACACATAGGACATCTTCTATTACTGTCAATTGTTCTATTACTGTCAATTGTACATGCCCCATTTTTCTTTGACCAGCGTTCTAGATTAGAGTTTAACATAAGATTCCCATACCTGAATTTCAGGTAGAGGTCTTAGCAGCAGGGGGCTCAATTTCATCCAGAAATGATTCAAAACAGGGTTCGCCTTTGAACAATAAAAAGTCTTTGGTGAAGGTCCCAATTCTGCTCTCATGTACAAACTTATTGTTCATATAGGACCAAAAAGCTCTCTTCACCATGGTTTTAGCAGAGGGTGGTAGGTTCTCTGGGTGTTCCCATAGTAAATACAGGCCCAGTATTCTAAACCATTTTTGGATATGCCCAAACCATAGGATAGAGTTAAAAGAGTCAAGGTTTAATACCTCTTGAAGGCTGTTCCTGTAGTCTAGCAATTCTGGAGTAGACCAAATCCTAATCCAGAACATTATAATTGTAAAATAATCTGTTCGTTTAAAATTTAAATCAAATTGGAGGGGAATTAAGGGGGTGCTAGTGGGGACCCTTACGATTGATCTCATAAATATGTTATCCAATCCTTGGAAGCTCTCTCTGGCCCAAGGACCCCATATTTCATAAAGAGTTCAAGAACAGGTGTTACACTCTTGCTTGTACTAGCATTCAGTTTGCTCATTATAGGTTTAACATTTTGAGCATATGACACCTTACTTTTCTCAATTTGGGCCTTCCATGTTAACTTTGAGTCAAGTACCACCCCCAAATAAGAAAAGTTATCAACAGTTCCAAGAGTTTGTCCATTCAGGGTCAAATTCCCTCTGTCCGGTCTGCTAGGGTTTAATGCCATACATTTGGTTTTGTTAATATTGAAAATTGAAAACTCTTTGGGTATGGCGAAAGACTTATTTCTAACTGCAAAGCTTTTTGCTCAACATTTTAAATCACTCTTTAATTTATATTATACACCTGATAAGGTGTCTAAATGGCCTGGGGATGCGATAGGGAAATGCTTTCGGTGTGCTCACATTTCTGCAAATGATGTACATATCTTTTTCACGTGCCCATCACTGGCTCCCCTCCTATTGCAGATAGAAAAATGTCTGTCGGAAATTGTAGGTAGCCAAATCCAATTATCTGCTACACAGATTTTTTTTGGGGTAGAAATGGGATCAAAGGATACTGGAACTGCGAAGCAGCATGCTAAACTAATATTTGTTGTGACTGCCGTTTACAGACTGTGTATTGCTTCGTATTGGCTACAACAGGAACCACCCTCATTCGTGGAATGGCGGTCTAGATTCTTTGTAACTCACAATATGGAATATAGTCTGTATGCGCTCAAGGGCACATGTAAAAAGAAACTTGGAGAACAAATACGGGGTTTAGTCACACAGTATCTGGAGTCATAAAATTGGGTTATATCTTCCTATTAGAGCCTGCTAATAGAATTAAGCTAATGTCTGAGTTCTTAGTATTCAATAGACTAATGTGGTTAGTTTTATCCATTGCTTCTTTTTTTTTCCTTTTCTCTTTATTTCTTTTTGGATTGCTCATAATACTCATAATATATTTTGTAAATTCCGTTTGGTTTAAAATGCTTTGTTTTTATTTGTGCAATATGCTAATATGTTATGACCTATTAAGTGATAATCTGTATTGTATCAGAATGACTCATACCAACCGATTCATGTATTTACCAAAAATAAATAAAAAAATAAAAAAAGAGTTTACAGTTTAGCTTCTATGGAAACGAGGAAGACAAAACCTGAAGTTACCACTCCACAACTCAGACTACCATACCACATAATTATTCTCCATAACACATAATCCCACTCTACATAATTCCTATATACTTAATACCACATACTTTCTATCCACATAATGTCACTGCACAACATACCACATAATTCCACTACACACAACAAAACATCCACTCCACTCCAAAAGCATTAGTAAAAATCTTTTACATTTACAACACCATTAGCTGTAACTCGTGTAAATGTGAAACCTATTACATTGCAAATGCTTCTTTAACTAGTAGTCACATTTGCAGAGTCGTGGAGAAAGGGTGCTGGGCCTCCGACCAGAGCTCAGGAATTCTTCTGTGTAGGACTTACAGGACGTTCCAGGAGGGCAGCTTGGCCCCCAAAGTCCCTCAGGAGTAAATTGGCCTTCATCCCCCAACCCATAGTGTGCCAGGAGGCGGTTTGCAGAGTGGTGGAGAAAGGGGGCATGGCCTCCGAAGACCTCTTAGCAATCCAACTGTATGGGACTTACTGGAGGTAACAGGAGGGGAGGTTTGCCCCCAAGGATATCTCTAGAGGCCAACTACCCTTCCTACTGCCTCCAGTAAGTCCCACACACAGCAGGATTACTAAGTTTCATAGCAGGCCACGCCCCCTTTTCCCACCATTCTGCAAATGTACCTCCTGATGCGCTCTTCGATGGGGATTAAAGTCCCTTTCACTGCTGGGGGTCAACTAGCCTACCTGGTACTTCCAGTAAGCCCCAGATAGTAGGATTGCTGAGAGGAGGATACAGCCACATGCCCTTTCGCCATCACTCTGCAAACGCGCATCTTGGTGCAGTGCTGCATAAGGGATGAAGTCCACTTTAGTCTTGAGGTCCTCAAGACATAAGATGACCTCATCGCCCCACCAGCAGTGCCCCAAGAAGTGCGTTTGCAGAGTGGTGTACAAAGGGGCATGGCCTCAGACCACCGCTCAACAATTCCACTGTGTGGGGCTTACTGGAGGTACCTGAGGGCTAGTTGGCCCCTAAGAACCCGTAGGATTCAAGGGTAATGCCCCAACCTAGAATGCACCAGGAGGCGTGTTAGCAGAGTGATGCAGGGAGGGGGCGGGGCTTACAGAGAGATGCCGTCTTCTCCATTCTTTTTTTTTTTTAGAAGTGGGTCTGTGTCGCTCCCTTCTCTTAATAGGTATTGGGCCCTCAGGAAACCCATCTCCCAGGGCCTGACCTATTTTTTATTAAAATAATTAACAAAATGTGAAGGGGCCTTGCGCCCCCTGTCCCGAGGCCAATTTCGGCCCCAGAGGCCCCATAACCCCGGGACATGGCCATCTGTTTTAAAAAAAAATTTAAAGGAGGGGGCCTGACTCCTGAAGTCTTTTCTGGCCCCGGGACCTCATCCCATTTTTTAAAAATGTATTTATTATAGTAGGAGGGCCGCGTGGCCCCCTCTTCCCTTGGCCACTTTTGACCCCATGGATCCCATCCCCTGTGGCCTGGCATTAATTTGGGGACCGTGGGGAAGCCCCAATGCCCCTGCAGTCCAAGCTGGCTCCCAGCCTCCTGCAGGAGCAGGCATTGCTTTTGGACAAGGGGAGCTTCAAACATGCAGCTCTCCTCGTCCAAAAGCAATTTGCACTGATTCATGGAAGAGCAGGTTTCCTGCTCTTTCTTCCATGAAGCGAAGCACAAGTTTGCAATGACAGGGCGGGAACACTCTCTCGCCCTGTCATTGCAAACTGCAATGTCCAGGGGTAGGCACCCTGGGACATTGCTGGAGCTGGCCCTGAGGGGTGGCAGTCCCCACGACCTTGGAGGGCTCCAGGATGGAGACTGTATGGCTCTCCTTGCAACATGTATGTAGCCCCAGGAGGTGGTGGTCCCCCACACTTCTTTAGTTGTATTGGAGCCACAGGGAGGTGGATGTCCTCTGGGCTTGTGGGGACCTGCAAGGTCCCCTGCGCTTAATTTCAGTGTGCCCCAGGTAGGTGATGGTCCCCAGGGCAGAGTGGGGGGGCAGGAGCCCCCAAACCTCTTTAATTGTATTCGAGGCCCTGGGAGATGATGGCATCCGGGGCTTGGGAGGTGTGAGGCCCACCCACCCTTAATTACAGTGTGCTTGGGGAGGTGGCAGTCCCCTGTGGTAGTGTGGGGGTCCAGGATCCTATACACTTATTTATTTGTACTGAAGTTGGATGGAATGGAGGTGGCTGTCCCCAGGGCTTAGGGGACCTGCGAGGCCCCCCTACATACTTACAGTAATGTCCCTGGGGGGTGTCCCTGCACATTAACTACAAAGCCCCAGGGAGGTGGTGGTCCATGAAGCTGCTGGTTTCCCTGCGGAGCCTGGCCTGATAATTATACATTGCCCCCAGGACTTGGCCCACCCAGGGGCCTATTAAAAAGAAGCGCCGGAGCCCGCATTTTGTTTTTATATATTTTTTGGCCCAGATGTACGCAACCAGCGCGAATCCTGATGAAAATATAAAAACAAAATTGTTTTTTTGGCCCCTTGGGACCCCTGAGCAGGTCTAGAGGGTCAGTGTGTTTCTACCCTGCCACCTTTTCTTTTTTTAAATTGTTTTCTTACCTTTTTGCTTGTGACTCAGTTCAACTGAGTCATAAGATGTCATCAGTGATGTCATGAGTGATGTCACTCACCATGTCATGAGCGATGTAATATGTGACGTCATTAGCAGTGCATTTCGCGCGCGCGAGTTATAGTTAGCTGAACTAACTTTAACGGGGAAATTTCAATGGTTTTGTATTAGTGAAATGTCCAGCTAACTATAACATGTGTGAAACCTATGGTTCTTTTCAGTGAATTTCTAAGGTTCTTTAAATGCTAATTCCTAACTATAACGTGGCTGAAACCTATGGTTTTTTCAGTGAATTTCTAACGTTTTTTAAATGCGAATTCAGAACTATAACGTGGCTGAAACCTATGTTTTTTTCAGTGAATTTCAAAGATTTTGTAAATGATAATTTTTAAATGTATTATTTGTTATATTTTTTTATACTGATTTACTACATTGTTTTAAACTATTTATTTTTAGATATTTTATTTTTTAAATTACATTACATATTTTTTATATAAATTGAAAAAAAATGTTTTTTAAAATATTGAAATTGTAAAATGTGTTTATTTTATTTTATATATTTTTTTTATTCATATATATATTATATAGCAGGCAATGATATCCTATTAGAAGAATTTCCAAGTGAAACCAGTCTATGGAAGGAAATTCAAGTTACTGTAAGTACGGTTAGAATTACTTTTCAGGATCAGTAGTGGGCTGAAAGATGCAGCACTGAGGTTTCTCCTGATAACAGGTGAGTAAATCGGAATTCGTAGTGTGGCTGATTTCAGAGGAATTTTTTTAAGTTCCAAAACTCTGCACTTAAAAGAATTTCCATGTTAGCCTATGGAAGGAAATTCAAGTTACTGTAAATACAGTTAGAATTACTTTTCAGAATCTGTACTGGGCTCAAAGATGCAGCACTGAGGTCTCTCCTGATAACAGGTGACTAAATCGGAATTCGTAATTCGGCTGATTTTGGAGGAATATTTGTACGTTTCAAAAATAGACACTTAGAAACTTTTCTGGTGAAAACCACACAATAGATTCCTATGGAGGGAAATACAAGTTACAGGTAAGGGGGCGCGTTTGCAGAGAGGTGCAATGAGGGGGCGTGGCCTCCTCCCTGATCTAATTTTTTTTATTTACTTTTAAGAAGGGGGACCCCATTCCTCGAGGCGGGCCCTCCTCGTTGGGGGACCTTCAATCCCCCCACAATCCTAGCCAGCTCCCCGCATCCTGCAGGAGCCGGCATTGCTTTTCCACATGGGGATCAGCTAACCTGCTGCTCCCTATGTGGAAACCCAATCTGCTTGCCTATTTCAAAGAGAAAGCAGGTTTCCTGCTCTCTCTTCCATTTTTTCTTTTTTTTTCCTCTTAACTTCTTTTATTACTTGAAATTCAAATACAGACATTAGTTATGGCAAAGCAAAGGAATACACATATCATAACAGCAATGCTAAGAGTCCTGAAAAGAAAAGAGAAAGGAGGAGAAAGGACAAAAGAGTGAGGTTATATTCTGACAGGGCTATTTTAAAACAAGAAAAAAGGAGCAACCCAAAAGTTGTCATCCTATCCATTCCATAATTGGGCCCCAGATTTTCGGGCCCATATCACACCTTCTGTAACCTTTTAGTTTATAGGCAGATAGTTCCATATTGTGCATGGCCAATAGACGGGCCCTCCGTTGAACAAATGTTGGGGGGGTCAGGACTGATTTATTGGGAGGTTATAACAGCTCCGAGGATAGACATAGCTATAAATAGGAGACTTTCTTCGGCTTTATTCCTCCCTGCTGATCTTTGTGTTTGGTCGACCCCCAAAATAACTGAAGTAGGTGTTAGAAGCACTTCTTTGCCAGTGATCTGGGCTAAAAAAACGTCAATGTCGTTAATGTAATTGAGCAATTTGGGGCAGGAAAAGAACATATGGATTGTGTTGGCTGCAAGCAAACCACATCTACTACACAAATTCCCACGTCTACTAGACCATCTTGAGACTTTTCCAGGAGCATAATATAGGCCAAAAACTGACATATAATGCTGAGCCATCAGACTACCAGTTATTAAGGTCTGGTTGGCCAGTTCTAAGAAGGTTACTAATTCTGTACCCACATGTCCAAATTTTCTATCCCACCTCTCATTGCGTGTTATTAGGTCATCGGGTAACCCTGAAATCAGAGCTTGGTAAATTAAACCAATCCAAGACTTCTTTTCTATAATGCCCACTAAGGGAATTTTAACAAACATGTCCTGTCCGGATGTGCCTAGTTTAACCAAGTAGCTTCTAATTTGTAAGAACTTGAAAAAGTGCCAGGTAGGAAGCCCATATTTAGCTTGAAGGTCGGAAAAAGTAACAACTTGGCCTTCTGCAAAGAAATCGCCCAGTATGGTAATTCCTAGGTTACTCCACCTGATAGGAATCAGGTCCTGAAAGATTGGGGGGAGCAAACCATATGACAGCAAAGGAGTGTGGGCATTAATATTTGATATGCAAAAGCGGCAGCGAGCTTTCTTCCAGACAAAGTAGGCAGATTGAATGACTTTAAATTTAACTTTTTTATAGTAGCTTGGTTCAAGATTTCTTACTAGGCACTCCCGAGCGTCTTCCCCAAGTAGAGCTTCAAAGATTGTAGGCATAGAATATTCTGGCACCACTGCCTTAGTACCAACCAATAATATGCCCATATGTTATAGTAGTGCCGCCCAATGATAAAACAAAAGGGAAGGTAAACACCAGCCACCCCTTCTCTAGGAAGAATCAGCCATTTGACCGCCCTTCTGGCTTTGTGATAGCCCCACAAAAATCTTATACAGGTCCTTTCTGCACGAGAAATACAATGCGCTGGAAATTCTATGGGAATAGTCCTAAATAGGTAGAGGAATTTGGGAAATATGGACATTTTAATAACATTTGAGCGGCCATGAAGTGAAAGGTGCAGATGGTCTAGCCTTTCTAGGGTCTGGTTTGCATCTTTGATAACAGGAGACATGTTGATTTCAGGTATTTGCTCTACAAATGGGGTGATCTTCACACCCAAATAAGTAGCAACAGGGGTTGTTGGAAGCCCTACTGGCTTAGAAAAATCCGAATGTAAAATTTGGGTTTTGTCAACGATAACCAAGACTGCCCCAAATTGTTTAGAAAGATCGTAGACTGCTGGGAGGGCAGAGCTGATGTCCTTAGTAAAAATGGCCACATCGCCGGCATAAGCTAAGGTTTTATAAGGCACGCCATTAACTAACGCAAGCTTTATCCATTGGTTATTATCCAATTTATTTAGGAAGGGGTCAATATAGATTGAGAATAAAAGCGGGGAACAAGGGCAGCCCTGGCGAGTTCCTCTGCTGATATAAAAAGGGAAAGACTCTTGACCAGCAATTCGAACAGAGGCTACTGGGAACAGATAGAGTGCCTGTATGGCTGTGATGCACTCCAGTGGGAAACCCTTAGTTTTCAGTAACAGCCACAAGACGTCCCAAGAGACCCTGTCGAAAGCCTTCTCGGCATCCAACAGGATCATTGCCAGAGGTTGCTCATGGGTCCGAGCCCAATCAAATAATGCGATTGCACGCCTAATGTGATCTTAAGTGTCTTGACGGGGTATAAACCTGTGCTGATGGATGGACACAGTGGGGCAATAACCTTCCCTAATCTAAGTGCCATAATTTTTAGCATAAATGCTACTATCGGCACAAATTAGGAAATTGGGCGATAGGAGGAGGGGCTAAGTTCTGGTTCTGGTTTATCCTTCTTCTTAAAAACTTTTATAGTGGTCTTGTGCCAAGAATCGGGTGTCTGACCCTTATGAGCTAGTAGGAACAAAGACTCAAGCTCTGGAAAAAGGATATGTCTAAATGTATGGTAAAATTCAAGGGGAAATGCGTCAGAGCCAGCAGCCTTTCCTGTAGCCAGTGAGGTTATTGCTTGTTCCATCTCCTCCCTGGTTATCGGTGCAGAGAGTAGGGCACTCTGTTCTTGTGTAACCCTAGGTGTTACATAATCACCCAGAAATTCCTCACCAGATATTACTTCCTCAACCCCATCAGGGGCATAGAGTGTTTTATAAAACTCTTGGAATACCTCCAACACCTTGCCCGGTTGACCCTGAATCTAGCCTCTATTGTCCATTATTTGACAAATCCGATTTGCGGCAGCCTTATTTTGTAGACTTGTGGCCAGCAATCTACCAGTATTTTCGCCAAACTCATAAATGTCCGTTTTATACTGGATAAATTGAGCAGCAAGTTCCTCCCCATAATATTGAAATATCTTATTTTTACCAATAGCTATCAGTCGCTGGCATTCCTCCCTTTTACCCTAATATATGCAATTACTCGAATAAACTCCTCTTCAGCTTCTCGGAGCTGGTTAACCCAGCCATTGACTCTCTCTTTAATTACTTTCTGACGATGGAGTGAAAAACTGAGGGTCACCCCCCTCACAGCAGCCTTAAAAGTATCTCAGACAATTAAATCCGAGGTTGACCCTGATTTCTACTAAAAAAAGTCAGTTATCAAATTTGACATATGTCTACAATAATCCTGATCTAACAATAATTTACGTTTGAATGTCCAAGTTGCCACTGCTTGTCTAGGGCTGTTCGATGGTATTTGTATTATTAACGGGTTATGGTCTGAAATTAACCTGCGGTGAATACTACGGCCTTCCTCAATAGGATCTGAGACAAAAAAATATTCTAATTGCAAACATTTGTTGTGGGGAGCTGAGGCATGTTCGCGAATAAACCCCTGCATGGAATGTCTTGCTTTTCATACCAGAGTATGGGGTATAACCATATAGGTCAAGGTTGGAGTTCAGATGTATATTGAAATCCCCACAAACCACTTTGGAAGAGGTCCATAAACCAAGCTCAATGCTCAAGAAGTCTAAAAGGAAGGGGTCGTCAAGATTAGAGCCGACAAGGAACAAATAGTATAGGGTGACCCTTTAATTAGTAAATCAGCAATCACCCAACGGCCTAAATTATCCACCTTTACTTGCTTGACAGTAGACACCTCTCGCCTGGACAATATGGCTACCCCCCTGGTTGTTGTGGCTTGTCGGGAGCAGGCGATGAGATGAAGGCCCAGCTCTTTCCACCAACCCCTGTTGCTCCAGGAGACATGAGTCTCCTGCAAGCAAAGTAAGTCCACATCCAGATGCCTGATAAGTTTGGAAAAAATGCCCCTCTTTTTACTATCGTCCAACCCGCAACAATTCAAAGAGCAAATACGTATATAATTCTGCCTACCCATTAAAGCTAAGTTCTGTCTAAACCAGCCCAGTATAACATAAGCACATCAGCCCAAAACTACTAGTTACACTGTCACATCAAATCCACATTTTATGTTGCTTGCCATAACTATTTTTTAGTAAAGTTATTTCCTTCCCCCCACCACCACCCCCACCCTCCCAAAGATCCCCCTGAAACCCCCCAGCCCTTACCCCCCTTACCCTTGCTTCCCCTGGACCACTTCAGAGGCATCCCACCCGACCACATCAGAGGCATGGGACCGAGTGGTCTCTGGTGATTCTGAGCTGAGGGCACCCACCCTCTCACCACTGCCCTATAAGTGTATAAATATATAAATGAAACATTGCCAATAAAGAGCTGCAGACTAGGCTGAGCAGAGAAAAAAAGAGAAAGACTGGCACCGGCAGAGATAGGACAAAAAGTGGGCAAATAGATCAAAAGCTAAATCAGCATTCCTCAAGTAAGCAAAATTATTTCAAAAATAGGCCAGAACATGAGAATCAAACAGGGCTCAATCAATCGAGTGAGTGAACAGCTATCCCTTAGCAATAAAAAAAAAAAAAGAAATCAAGAGTTTTGTCCTAGCTTTATAGAGACCGGAAACTCTTTAGCCTGGGCCTACGACTGGAAAAAATGAGTTTGGCCTTTAAAAATCACTTTTAATTTAGCTGGATTCAATAGAAAGATCTGGGCCCCCATTGCCTGAAACTCGGGGATCAGTTGGCGAAGATGCCAGCGCAGTTCAACAGTCTTTTGACAAAAGTCTGGGCGCACGAAAAAGTTACAACCTTTCCCAGCTCTTTTTCGATCAGGCCTTGCCAAATCATATAGGGAATCCCGGGCCAGGAAGTTCTTGAGAGATATAAAAATAGCCCTTGGATGGTTAGCCGGGTGACCCGCTGAGCTGCGCTGGTTAAATGGGAAACGGCGCGCCCTTTGTATCTGGGTCTTCCAATCCCATTGGGGGAGATCTGGGAAGGCTTCCTTGAAAAGCTCAATTACAAATTGGCGGGTTTTAGAGCCTTCCTAGCCCTCCGGGATACCAAGAATTCTGAGGTTATTCCTCCTTGAGTGATTGTCCAAGTCGGTCAGCTTATACACTGTATCATCCTTAGCTGATTGCATAAGTTCAGTTTTAGACTTCTGTACGACCATTTCGTCTTCCAGTTGGGAGATTCTCGATTCTGCTTCGCTAATCCTTGTGCTGAAGTATGAGCATGTCTTGGCTATGCGGCAAATCGAATTTTGCAACTTTCTACATGCTCCTTGTGTTCAAGAACTCTCAGCTCTTGCCTCCTCTCTGTGTGTCATCATCAACTGATAAATTGTAGAAAGTGTAATCTCTTCGTTACAGGGAGCGGCTGTAGCCGTTCCATCCATTATACCATTTTTATCTGTCAGTAAAGATGAGAATGAATAGTCCTAAGCCATGGCTTCTCTAGTCTCCTCCTCCAATGTAGGGCCAGTAGAGCTGTTATTAACTTTTTTAACTTTATCTGTGTTCGATTGAGAGCGCTCACCATCACCCTCCCATTGAAAGCTGCTGGTGTCGCTCCCATCATCAACCCAATCCTTTTTCTGAAAGTTATCATCATCATCTGAGGGGTTGGAAACATCAGACAAGGAAAAGAATTATTCAGCGTTGTCATCCTCCCTGTTGGGGTCACTACTTTCCGGTTGAATGCACCGGCCTGCTGCAGCTGTTGCAATGTTTGATTGCTCAAAGTGCTCTGATTCTAGGGCTGCAGAGCCCGCGGGGCGACTACATTTACCAGAATGCCTTGTGCCTGCTGATCAAGAGTTAGGTCGGTAAAACAGTCTCTAAACTGGCCTGATGAACAATCTGAGTACTACCGGAGACCTCGCCTGATACAACTTGGGCAACTGCTAATGTATTTGGGATTAAAGAAGGCAAGTCTTTCACTAAAATAGGTGAAGGAGAAACATCCCCACTGACCTGAGAGGGAGGCACGCCTGGACTGCTTTCTTAAACAAACACCGCTGAATTTGGTTGAACGGACACCCTGAGCCCCGCATTGCGTGATGTTTTAGTCTTCTGGGATTGAATTTTGAAAAGCTCGGGTACGGTCTGTTTCCCCTGACTGGAGACGTTTGATTAATGAACCGCTTCAGTTTCGGTAACAGGATCGCCGAGCACACTGTTCACGGCTTTACCGGCATTAGCAGCATCAGGGGAGTCTTCGCTTGGCTGCCAGGAGCAGGCATGCAGCTGAGGCCCTTAGCGCTTTTGCCGATAGTCTTA
The DNA here is from genome assembly GCF_964263255.1 of Lissotriton vulgaris. Classification (NCBI taxonomy): domain Eukaryota; kingdom Metazoa; phylum Chordata; class Amphibia; order Caudata; family Salamandridae; genus Lissotriton; species Lissotriton vulgaris. The sequence continues at coordinate 501,218,288 of NC_141687.1, read as the reverse complement.
GGCGGCATGGCAGCTCCTACCAGGATCCATGCCGTGGAGTGAGCCACACCTAGAGGGAAGAATGCAGCAGCTTCAAAAGTCCGTTGACTGCAGGGAGCCAGATAGCAAAGGAGAGGGATGTTCCGAGTCCACACCAAGGATCGCCAAATCATCGGAGGAGCCCTGTTCTGCACTTCACTCTGCCGGTTCAGGTAAGAAGGTTAGCGCAGATCTTCATCACAGGTGGACAGGTCAGTGGTGAAGGGAGCAGAAGGACAGCTCACTCGGCCATCAATACGGCCACCTGCTTTCTCTTCTAAATAGGAAAGCAGTTTGTAATGACAGGGCGGGAGCTGCGAGGCACCCACCCTGTCATTGCAAATGGCAGTGTCCCGGGGGTGGGCACCTCAGGACACTGCAGGAGACGGCCCCCCTTCCACATCAATTTCAAGCCCTGGGGGTGGTGGTCCCTGGGGCGGGGAGGCCTCAGAGCCCCCCTTACAAAATTATGCAAAGCCCTGGGGGTGGAGGTCCCCGGGGCTGAGGGGCCCCTTTGGGCCACCCAATATCATTTATTCATTGCCCCAGGGATTTGGCCCCACCGGGGGCTTAAAAAAATATATATAAATATTTTTTATCGACAGGATGCGTGCATCCTTCCGTTTTTTTCTTTAAAAAAACATTTGTGGGGGGCCTTGGGGGTCCTTGTTGGACCCCCTGAGCAGGCCTAGGGGGTAAGGGTGTTTCTACCCTGCCCCCTTCTCGCGTTTTGCAAGGTTTTATTTTAGGTTTCTGGTGCCTCGGTTCTACCGAGACACAAGATGGCTGCTAACACTTCCTGGTTTGGAGTGTTGACAGCCAATTAGCATGCAGCTCGTGCTCATAAGGATATGCGTACCTTACGCGCCAATAGATAAATCTATGATTTTACTTTTGATTTTCTCAGAAACTACTGCACGAATTTACACCATTTAACAAAAAGCGTGATCTGTGAACCAAACTCTACCTTTTTGCCATATTTGGTGTAATTCCGTTCAGCAGGTCGGCTGTAGCGCGCTTAAAGGTCCCTATGGAAACCATAGGTTTCAGGCCTGATATAGTTAGGAATTAGCATTTAAAAAACCTTTGAAATTCACTGAAAAAACATAGGTTTCAGGCCTGATATAATTAGGAATTAGCATTTAAAAACCTTAGAAATACACTGAAAAAACTGTAGGTTTTAGGGGTGTTATAGTTAGCTGCACATTTCACTTGTACAAAACCATTGAAATTCCTCCGATATAGTTAGTTGTACTAACAATATCTCGCGCGCCCGGAATCCACTGCTGATGATGTCACATATTACTTCATTCATGACATGGTCAGTGACATCACTGATGACATCTCAAATGACATCACTAATGACATCATCCAGTGAATGTGGTTTGCTTCGTTATTTAAATATGTATTTTATGTTCTAGTTAAGCACAGATTTCCCTCATGCAAAACCAGTGAAATTCAGTAGTTATAGTTACCTGAGCTACAGAAGCGGCTGGTGACTTTTGAAAATGGTGAGGCAGGTGCAGCACTTAAAAGTGAAATAATTTTGGAAAGAAGGACATGCTGAAATTTGAAAGGCAGAGGTGATCGAGGGACATTCTATATGTACGTGTCACCTTGCTGAATTGGAAGGAATAGGTTATAGGTTCCAATCCTCCTGATGTGGGGTGAGTGCGTTGTCAGCGCTGCTTTTGTTTTGACTACATTTTTGTGATTGTGCGGTGGGGGGAGAGCAAACCTTTGCAATCCACACTTTGAAGGGTAAGTACACTGTACACTCTGCTCTGAGTACACTGTTAACAAAAGCACATTATGTACTCACTGTTTTCAGTTTGATCACAGGGTTTCTCTCGGACAGGGTTGCAGCTGGTTCAAGGAAGGAGGGAAATACAAAACCAGCAAAGGAAGCAGTACCTGAAATCCCACCTCCTATTCTCATAGGGTGATTGTATCAACGGTCATCCTGTCTGAGGAGGAGGCGAGATTCTAGAACTAGAAAAATGTTCTGAGCTTAGCTCCGGGCGAGCTGAAAATCCGACCGAAGTCCATGATAACCCTCTGCTTCAGGTAGCGCCTGCTTGCCCTCACCACTGCTTCACAGACACACTCTGCACATCCATGACTTGGGCGATATCAAAAACGGATGCCCAACACACATTCACAGGGTGTGTTTGTATACTGCCGTGCTGCACGGCTACCAAAGTGCTGCAGCTGCCTCAGACCAACAGTCTCCTTTCAATCTCTTTCTCCTTCTTCTGAGGCTGGTGGTGCTCCGCCCCATATGCCCTCATGCAGGAATCGCACCTGCTGAGCTAACTATAACTAATGCCCCCTCAATGTACTGTTTATGACCTCACATATTACATCACTCATGACATATTCAGTGACATCAAGGATGACATCACCAATGATATCACTGATGACATCTCAAATTACATCACTAATGACATCATCCAGTGAGTGTAAGTGTTTTTAAAAGTTCATGGGTCTATAAAGTAAATATATAGTAACCTACTACACCAGTTAAATTAGTATACTAAGTGCATGATACTATTTCTAAAATATGTTATGTGTGTGGCTGTGTGAATGTATCCTTGTGTGTATGGGTGTGTAAGTGGCTGTATGGGTGTATAAATGGATGTATGAGTACCTGTGTGGGTGAGTGAGATGTTGTGTGAGCGGCTGGCTGTTTTAGTGGGTGTTTGGGTTAAGTAAGTTGATGTGTGACTGGCTGTATTAGAAAGTGCGTTTCTGAGTGAATGGCTGTATAGGTGAGTGAGTGGAACTATGAGTGCCTGTGTGGATGTGAGAATGGGTGTGTAAATGGTTGAACAGGTGTGTGAGTGTGTAAGTGCTTCTATGGGTGAGTGAGTGGCTGTGTTGAAAGGCTGCATGGGTGAGTGAGTGAGTGGGTGTGTGAGTGATTTGGTAGGTAAATAAGTGTGTGTGTGAATAGCTGTATGGATGAGTATGTGGCTGTTTGAGCGGCTGTATGGGTGAGTGTATTGTTATGTAAATAGCTGCATGAATGAGTGAGTGAGTGGGTGCCTCTGTGGAGAAGTGAGTGGTTATGTGTGTACTGGTATGGAGAGGTGTGAGTGGGTATGTAAGTGGTTCTGTAGATGATGTCAACAGTGATTTCATCATTGATGTCATTTGAGATGTCATCAGTGATGTCACTGACCATGTCATGAGTGATGTAATGTGTCAGGTCATAAGCAGTGCATTGCCAGGGCATAAATTATAGTTAGCTCAGGTAACTATAACTGCTGAATTTCACTGGTTTTGTACGAGGGAAATCTGAGCCTAACTAGAACATTTCTGTAACCTTGATTTTTTCAGAGTAATCACCAAAAAGCGTGAATTTTTCTAAGAATCTTCTAAGGTTTTAAAATTGTTATTTCCTAACTATAATGTCCCTGTAAAGTTTGTTTTTTTCAGTGAATATATAAGGTTTTTCAGACTCAGTCAGTCAGAATATCTTTATTTGGCTTATTTAAAAGCCATACAAAGAGGAGAAAAAGATAAAAACATTTTATACAAGGTTTTTCCTTTTTACACAAAAAACATTAGATATAAACGACGAGTTTAAAAAATGTTACAGACAATTAAAAAGTATCACGTTCAAACATAGCATAAATAATAAAACATTTGCTCTAAGGCGGATCTTGACAGACAGCTTTCACCCTTGAGGCGGCTACCAGAAAATTAGCTATGCAAAAAGTAATGTGGGGATTGGGCAGTAATTGTAGAAAGAGCAGAGCCGGTCTCACTTGAGTGAAGCCGGCCTCTTTAAGAATAGGCAACAGATATTTTTTTCTTGGCTCTGAGTACAACCCGCAAAACATGACAAAATGCATTGTGTCTTGTACAGAAAACTGGTCGCAGCTACAGGGCAGGGCTAGTTATGGCTTCTGCCAGTTATTAAAAGAGCCTAAATAAAAATGTAACAAATTAAATCTGAATTTGGTTAAAAGAAACCTATGGAAGGGGATTGTGACAAAACCAAGATAAGGTGCTAGTGATAATGAGTTAACAAGTAAACAATGATCCCTCACTGCCGGTTTTGCCAGTTCGCGTTCTTCGCGGCATGCTTCCTTCCTTCCTATAAAGGACTTTTTCACAAAGTCAATGTCTTGGATCCTAATGTTCTCAGGGGAGGAAAAAAGCTCCGGGCGTCCTAGGTCTAAAAATGCCTTGGCCAAATAAGCCAGCCAAGGAATCTTATTGAATTTATCCAAGGACAGAACGTCAGACATGATCTTATGATTTAATGGGAGTTCTTCATTCATCCACATTTTTAGCCAAAAAATCAAGGGGGCCATACTCAGCATGTCAGACAAAAAATGTAGGCCCACTTCTTTATGAATGGAATAGGTTGGGGTCGACTGGGGTACAGAAAGCAGGGTTCTGATGAATCTATTCTCTGCTCTCTGAATTGGTTCCACATTTACTTAGCCCCACAATGCGGAACCGTATAGTGCGATAGCCACGGATTTACTCTTATAGATTTTTAACAGGGCTTCCATAGGCCTAGCCCCTAGCCTACCAGCAAAGCCCAAGAGTGCTGATGATGATCTAATGACAGCCAGGCTCTTGGCTCTTACCTGCGGACCCCAGGTCCCTTTCTGGTCAAACAGTACGCCTAAGTAGGGAAATGTAGATACCCTAGAGACCGTGTCCCCCCTACATGTGAATGTTTTACTTCTCTTCTTACGACACTCAGACTCTATTTCCTAACTATTACATCCCTATAACCTTTGTTTTTTAAAATATTTTTCAAGGTTTTTCTTAACTAGTAGTCGGAGAGTAGTCGGAGAAGTGTGGCTCAATGGTTAGAGTGGCAGACCTTGATGCAGAGCTCTGGCCCGGGACCAGGGTTCGATTCCCACCTCGGCGGGTCTCGGGCTCAAAAATTCCTCGGACCTGATATTCTCGCCTCAGTGCCTATTCCAATCATGGGTCCCACGCTGCAACTCTGGGCAATAGCTTGCTTAATCTCCACAACGGCCCCAACAGCGCTAGGATGCCTGGCTTCACCCTAGGGGTGCCCAGGAGTGGACACTTCACAGGGAAAGCCAGGAAGGGTTCCACAGCGGTATGAGTAATAGCGCCACGAAACCGCTTGGTAGCAGTGCGCTCTACAAATACTTTACATTTACATTTACATTACATTTGCAGAACGGTGGAGAAAGAGGGCAGGGCCTCTGACCACCTCTCACGAATCTGCTGTAAGCAACTTATTGGAGACAACAGGAGGGCTCTTGGCCCCCTTGGTCCCTACGCGTACAAGAGGACTTCATCCCCAACCAGTATTGCACCAGGAAGTGCATTTGCAGAGTTGGTGATGAAGTGGGCATGCCTCCAAAGTCCTCACACCGCTTTGTGGAAATTACTGGAGGTAATAGGGAGGGTAGTTGGCCCCCAAGGGCCCTCTGGAGGCAAAAGAACTTCATCCCACAACCAGCAGTGGGCTAGGAGGGGTGTTTGCAGAGTGGTGGAGAAAGGGGGAATGGCTTCCAACAACCTTTCAGCAATCTTACTGTGTGAGACCTAATGGAGGTAACAGGAGGGGTAGTTGGCCCTGAAGGAGCCTCTGTGCCTAAGGGAACTTCATCCCCCATCTGCATTGCACCAGGAGTTATGATGCAGAGTGGAAGCAACCTCTCAGAAATCCCACAGTGTGGTACTTACTGGAGGTAACAGAACACCTTGTTGACCCCCAAGGATGCTCTGGAGCCAAGGGGACTTCATCTCCCAATCTGGAGTGTGCCAGTAGGCGCATTTGCAGAGTGGTGGAGAAAGGGGGCATGGCTTCCAACAACCTCTCAGCAATCTCACTGTGTGGGGCTTACTGGAGATAACAGGAGGGGTAGTTGGCCCCCAAGGAGCCACCGGACCTAAGGGGACTTCATCCCCATCAGTATTATGCCAGAAGGCGCGATGCAGAGTGGTAGCAACTCTCAGCAATCCCACAGTGTGGGACTTATTGGAGGTAACAGATCACTTTTTGGCCCCCAAGGATGCTCTGGGGCTAGGGGACTTAATCCCCCGATCAGCAGTGGGTCAGTTGGTGTGCTTGCAGTGTGGTGGAGAAAGGGTGCCATTAGGATATGTGGGACTTAGTTGAGGTCACAGGAGGGCTTGTTCGCCCCCAAGGTCCCTCAGTATCCAAGATGACCTCTTCCCTAAACCAGCAGTGCACCGGGAGGTGCATTTGCAGAGTGGGCGAGTAGGGGTCGTGGCCACTGGAGACCTCTCAGCAATCTAACTGTGTGGGAATTACTGGAGGTAACAGAAGGGCTTGTTGGTCTCCAAGGAGCCTCTGAACATAAGGGGACTTCATCCCCCCCAAAAAAGTGCACCAGGAGTTGTGTTTGCAGAGTGGTGAAGAAAGGGGTTAGGGCCTCCAGCGACATGAAAATTAAAAAAAAATCTTTTCTATTTTTGGGGAGAGGGGTCTTGTGGCCCTCTCCCAGGCCAATTCAGGCCATGGGGACCCCATCCCCGGAGCCCAGCCTTTAAAAAAAAATAATATTTAAAAAATAGTAAGGGGGGAGGCCATGTGGCCCCCTTCCCGGGCCTATTTGAGCCCCAGAGACCTCAGCCTTGGGGGCTTGGCCTGTGGGTGTCCTGGGCCCACCACTCATTGTGGGACGGCAGGGGAGCCTCAAGGCTCCCGCGGTCCCTGCCAGCTCCCCGCTTCCTGCAGGAGGGAGCATTGCTTTGACACAATGGGAGCTGCTAACATGCAGCTCACTCTGTGTCAAAGCACTTGTGCTCACTTAAAGCAAGTGAGAGCATCTCACTGCTAGTGCTTGCTGAAAGTGAGCACAGTTTGCTATGGCTTGATGGTAGCAGTAAAGCTGCTGCCAAGCCATAACAAACAGCTATGTCCCGGGGGTGGGCACCCTGGAAAATAGCAGGAGCTGACCATGGTGTGTGGCAGTCCCCAGGGACATTTTTGGCTTCTTGAGGGGGGGTCGCACTGCGCTCCTCCAATCTTCACTTAGCCACGGAGAGGTGGTGGTCCCATGGGCTGGGGCTCCATAACAGACTCCCTGCACTATAATATTTGAGCCCGGGGGAGGTGGTGGTCTCCAGGGCTGCAGGGCACCTAACATCCCCTGTATTTCTATTATTCATTGCCCTGGGGAGGTGCCGGACCCGAGAAGGCAGGGGCCATGCACAATCCCCGCATTTCTATTATTATCTGCCCCAGGTAGGTGGCTGTCCCTGGGAATGCAGGGGGCTTAGCAGCCCCACATTTCTATTATTCGTTGCCCCTGGGAGGTTGCGTCCCTGGGTTTGCGGGACAGCCCTTGCATGCCCCCCACATTTGTTATTCATTGCCCCGGAGAGGTGGCAGACACTGGGGCTGCAGGGGGGCCTAGCAGGCCCCGGCATTAATACATCTACCCTGGGGAGGTGGTGGTCATCTGGGCATGGGGAGGTTCCAGTCTTTGGGGCTGTGGGGGAGGACATAACGGCCTCCCAACACTAATTTACATATAGCCCCAGGGAAGAGGCGTCCCCGGGGCTGCGGAGCCGTGTGGGCTCCTGCATCATTATATTGTTTGACCCAGTAAGGTGGGAGTCCCCAGGGCCCTGGTGATGCTGCATGGGCTCACTTACATAATTAACAAACACTACCCCTGTGATTTGGCCCACCCAAGGGCTTCATAAAATAGAGAAGTGCAAGACTGCTTGACATTTAATTTTTTTTTACTGCAGATCTTCAGGCCCACCTGCAAATTTGTGGCAACATTAAATAAAAAAAATACTTTTAACCCCTAACAGGGTCCCTGTGGGACCCCCGACATATCTGAGGGTTTAGGATATTGCTACCCTGCCCCCTTTTATTTGTTAATCCTTTTTTTTTGGGTCTCAGCTTCAAGCCGAGTCCAAACTAGATGGCTGCCAACACTTCCTGGCAGTCAATCAAGTTTTAGTATGATCCGCAAGTCCATTGCTGGGACTCGCATCCCCAGATATTTTTTAAACCTAAATATCTCTGAATCACCAAATTACAAAATGCACACTTTCTGCACCAACATCTGGCTTTCTGACAAATTTGGTATAATTCTGTTGAGCAGTTTAGACTGTAGTTGTGGAAAAAAAAATGACAAATCCCCATAAGCATAACATGAGGAAAATGCATTTTGGGACTGCCTTTTTTTCTCTGCCTCTACCTAGTGGATTACCCTGAAACATTTAACACATCAGCTGAACCAAAAATGCAATTAAAAAAAAAAATGTCATGAAGATCCATCAAGCAGTGCCAAAGTTATTGGAAAAACAAAAAAACACTTTTCCTATGGAAACCTTGGTCCTAATTATAACTACCTACTGGTGACCGCCAGCATTTAATATAAAGATGTATGTAAAAAACACTTGGGGCCATATAACGATACCGAGCGGATGAGCATCCGTCTGGCATTATATTGGAAACGGGACTGCTCGATAAGGAGTCGGTGGTTTAGGATACGACCGCCTTCAGGGTGGTCGCAAAATGTATTTTTCCTATTGTGGCTTTTGATGTGGGCTGCAGCACAACCTTCAATGGAAACAGCACACTTTTGAAACATTCATGCATCGAGTGGCAGGCACCATGTGGTGTCTGCCACACAATGGATGTTTAGGGGGCACCACAGGTGCACCCTATGGCCCATAGGGGAGCGCCACAAGGGACAAAACCCCTTTCCACTAGCCTTTTCATGGCGGGAGAACCAACATTAAAAGGTGTACCGTAATCCCCATGGTGATGCCTGATCTAGCACCGCCTCCATTTTGGGGATTACGATCTGCCTGATTGGCTCATTGCCCCTATCGGAGGGGGAGCGGATTCCCCCCACAGGCATCTGTTGGGCCACCTTTATCCTAGTACAGCAGTTGGAAAGATGCCTCAGATGTCTGGTAGAGCGCCACTGATGTGCTGTGGGAGGACTTTTCAGCCGGCATCGTAATGAGACCCTAATTAGTTTACTAAAAACAATCAATACTTAAATATACTTATCTTTACAACTTTTACTACAAATATGCCTTTACCATTCATGCCTTTACATCGAAATTCATTGTAAAGGAATGCTTGGTAAAGGCATATTTGTTGTAAAATCCTGATTGTTAAATACGTGCCTAGCAGTGTTGCATGCATGGTGAAGCCATCATGGTAAAGCTATGCTAGGTTCTGGCTTCATTGTAAAGGCTGTTTCCTGAGGCCCAGAGACTCGAGGGACTCACCGAACCCTGATTATTGCTGTATTTCACAGGTCAAAGAGCAGCCAGAGGGCCCATTTCCTTAGTTACCCATGCCACACCACCTGTGACACAATGACCATGCCATTGTCTGCTCCAGGATGCCCCAGTTAGAATGTTAGCAATTCAAGGGAATATTGGATTACTGGATTTTGTAAAGCGCGAACAGCTACCTCGCTAGGAGGTGTCCCGGCGCTAGTAGAACACAGATGACCTGGGGCTAAAGATAGGAAATCTAGCGGGGTTGGGTGAAAAGCCAAGTTTTCAGCAGTTTCTTGAAGCAGGGTTCAGAAGGAGCCTGTTGAATTTCTTGTGGCAGGGTGTTCCACAGAGCGGAGACGTTTGCCGAGAAAGTCCGACCGCCAAGTCGAGCCTTTTTCGTGCGTGGGACTGCCAATTGGACACGGCCATTGGACCGCAATGCGCGGGTTTGGGAGTATCTGGGGAGGCGGTTTTTCAGGTATTCTGGACAGGAGCCATGCAGAGATCTAAACGCCAGCGTCAGTGCTTTAAATTTTATTCTGCTGGCAGCTGGCAGCCAGTCCAGGGATCGAAGATGCGGAGAGACTGACTGCTTGAGTGGGATTCGCAGTAACAGTCTCGCAGCCGCATTTTGAACTACCTGAAGCTTTTGTGTTAGGTATTTTGGTAGGCCTAGGTAAAGTCCGTTGGCATAATCCAGCCGTGAGGTAACAGAAGCATGGATAACCATTTTTCGGCAGCTCTCCGGGAGGAGTCTCAGGATTTTTCGGAGATTTCTCAGCTTGCTCAGGCAGCAGCCGGCAACTTGTTGGATATGGGAGGTAAAGGACATGCTATCATCCCATCTCACTCCAAGATTTTTTGCCGTGTGACTGGGTGAGGGGGCAGGGCCCATCTCCGTCGGCCACCAAAGTTCTGAGGCGGGGTGGGACCCTTGCCAAAAAAGATAACTTCGGTCTTATTGGCATTTAGTTTTAATTTATTTGTGTTCATCCAATGTGCTATATCTTGGAGGCAGCCTTTGAAGTTTGAAAAGGACTCTTGCGTCATCTCCGAGTACGGAAATACCAACTGGGTGTCGTCGGCATACGAAATTGCCTTGACACCCCAGGTGGCAATTAGCATAAAGAGAGGAGCAAGGTAGATGTTGAATAAAAGGGGGCTGAGGGCCGACCCTTGCGGAACTCCACATCTGAGGGTCTTGGTCATGGTGGGCTGCCGGCATATCTGTATATGGCTGTGATTATGGTATATTCTTAATTTCATGCAGCCAGTTTTGTAATGAGACTATGTTACAGGACTTCTGTTATGCTAGTCTTGGCTTCCCAGGATTACAAGCACATTCAGTTGTGGACATGGTCAGTGAAACTTGAGCAGAGGTCTTCAAACATTTGGATGCTGAGACCCCCTTGTCAACATTCTCAGGCGTAAGAACCCCTCCTTACAAAAATTTTGAAACCTGTAGGCAGGGCTACTGGAATTATGAGGCAGGTGAGGACCAAACTACGTGTCAGGTTCGAGTAAATTGTCTAGTAAGAAAAGGTAAATAATGCTATGTGATGTCACATATTTTGGGATAGCATTGCTTCAATATTTTGACATTTTTTACACACAGTAACACAGAGGAAAGGTTTCACTTCATCATTACCAGTTTACAACCAAAAATACAGCAATTGCCATCAGAAAGATGTTTAGTCAACCTTTGTGAAGGGTCTTCCACTCTGCAGGAATACATGCTACCACATTAGAAGTTCACCTGGCCCAGGCCGGGAGCAACAGGGGTTCCTTAAAACCCTGGCAGTCTTGTGCAGAGTTAAGCAGTGTACCCATGCCGCTTTCCTCTTACTCCCTCTCTTCCATCCCTCTCTCAACTCTGGATCCCTGTCTCACTTTGCAGGCCATTTTTGTTCGCCTCTTTTTACAACTTCTGAACTCTCCCCATTCAACCTCTCACTTCACCTTTAATCGCTCTTGCCATTCTGTCTTTTCACTACCCTCATCTCTAACAGCCTCTCCCATTTATCTGATGGTGTCTTTGGCCCCTTAGCTTCTTTTGCCCCTCAGCACTTCTCATTCACCTCAAGTCTCTCCCTTCAAATTTCTGTCTATTTGTATCTTACACCTCTCCAGTCCCCCGTTCATCTTTCCACATCACCACTTTGTTCTTCCACACCTTCTTGAACCAACATTCCTCTCCCCTGTTACCTCGACACCAGTGCTTAATGTAGCAGGTGGTTTCCAGTGCTCTTCCATGGCACCTAATTGTGCACACTGGCACTATGACTGTCTGCCACATGGTGGCTCTGTGTTTCTAATTTAGAGATGAGCAGAACAACAGCTGTTTATAAATTCAATATACATTAAAAATGATAAACTCCTGACACCCATGCCATTCCTATAGCTTTGTGGGCTTGAACTAGTCTGAATAGTCACACTTGTTTGATTGTTATGATTGGTAGTTGCATAAGTATTGTCATTGGCCGTGCAGGCAAGGCAATGGCTGTGTGGTTAAAGTTGCAGTGACATACTAGTGAGGGCCCTGGCACATGTTTTATTACAAACTAAGCACTGCTCAGATACCCACCACAGTACTCCCTCTCTTCTCCTGTCGCTGCTGTCCCCCACCCATGTGGCATCAAATTCTATTTTTAGGTCACTGATCATCTCTCAGCTATTTTCTCACACACTCTCTTCTTGCATTTCCGCACTTCCCTTTAGCACTTCACATTTCTCCTCATTCCTGACCACTTCAATCAAATTCTCTCACTTCCTTGCTGTCCTCTCTCATCCTCTCATCTCTCCTCACTGAGCATATGAGTCGACTTATAGTATAAACTGACGCGTATGCTCCTGTGCCAATCTGATGTTTGTTCCCTAATTCAGATAGGCACGAATTGTCAGTCTAATTTTTTTGGTGCAGGCCGCACAGTTATGGAACTTGCACCCTCCTTTGGTTTGCTCCACCAAGAATCTATTGTGCTTTAGGAAGATAGAAAAACCTGACTCTACGCTCTGTAGGTTACCCCATTCGGCTGATTCTCCTTCCCTTTCTGTGTGTTTCTCATTTGCCATTTCATGCAGCAGATGGCTATTAGCCCCAGGACACCTTTTGGTAATAGCGGCGCAATACAAATGTAAATAATAATAATAAGGAGAAGTGTGACCGGGAATGCGCGACCCCCTTTCTATCCCTCCAGGCCCCCCCATCCCTGGGGGTCGTGCCCCACAGTTTGAAGATCCCTGATCTAGAGAAAGGGTGGAACTCAGATCCTGTTTCCTGAAGTATGATTACAGCAAAAGCCAGAAGCATTGACTGAAATGAAACTTTGAGCTTTCTGGTGTAGTAATGGTGATATTTCCTGGAAAAGTCTTCTCATCCATCTAGAAAGAGTTGTAATGTACAACACCAGTGGATTTTGCTGCAATAATTATGATTTTAGTAAGCCCTTGACACAGAGGTAGATGCTTTATTTAAATGTTCGTTTTTGCTCGAGACATACAAGTATACTGAGATGTATTTTTGCAAAGCTGCATTTTTTGCCCTCAAAGTTAGATCATTTTATTCACCAGCACTGAAATTGCAGTTTCCGCAATGTGGTTGCACTTTCATTGCAGAGATGAGATGAGGCAGGGTGAGACCTCTATATGTGGTGAGCAGGTTTCTGCAAGGGAGGCGAAGCAGAGGGTCTCTGCCGTCATGGTGGGCTGCCGGCATAGCTGTACATGAGCCTCTAATTGTAAAGAAGTGTACTAGGGTACACCCATGATAAAAGCTTGTTGTTGATGTATGTGTACATTATTGATATCATATCATGTACACTACTGTAGTGGCACAAATACATGGCAGAGAGTAGACTGGGCAGGTTGCTGCTGTAGTCTAGTTTCAAAACTGACACTGTACCTCATTTCACACATAAACGTGGAAAGCACAATGACCACATGATTTTGCATAGAAAATATGTTTTTTGCCCCATCTGCTTGAAAGGTTGGTGCTGTTATTTAAAGACAAAGGTTTATCATGCTATGTTATGTTATGTAATGTAATGTTATGTGTATTTGTAAAGAGGATATCACCCGCAAGGGTATTTTGGTGCTGATCAGGTGTTTGTGTCAAGCCCTATCTATGGTAGACAGGTTCATTGAAAAGCCAGGTCTTCAGTTTCTTGTAGAATTCAAAAGGAGAGGAGGAGACTCTGATGTGGAGAGGGAGTATGTTCTGGGCTTTAGGAGTGATGTAAGAGAAAGCTCATCCTCCTGATCTGGTACTGAGTCTACATGAGGTGTTGGCGAGTACTAGTCCTGTGGAGTTTCAATTAAGCACGTTTGTGTATTGGACGCCATTGTAGTTCCCTGATGTGTATTGTGAGTTCTGTGTGGGAGGTTGAAGATGAGTCCTACTGGCGAGTTCTGGACGATCTGTATTCTTCTTGTGAGTTGCTTGGTGATCCCGGTTTAGAGGGTTTTCCCATATTCCAACTTGCTGGGTGACAGTTTTCCTTGTGTTGCTTGGGAGGCATTTGAAGATCTTCCTCAGCGTCTTCAAGGTGTTGAAGCAAGATGCAGTGATGGCCTGGACTTGTGTAGTCATGAACAGTTTGCTACTGATGAATATTCCAAGATTTCTGGTTTTGGTACCTGGTGTAGGTCCTAGTTCAACTGGCCACCAGTTGAAGTAAATGGTGAGGTGCTCTTGCTGAAGTAAAGCGTCTGTCTTGTCAGCGTTGCACTTGAGACAGTTGGCTTTCTTCCAGTTAGCGACTTCAGTCATTCAGGCAGTGAACTTGTTTCTTGAATTGGGAGTCTTGTCCAAGACGTAGAGTATGAGTTGTGTGTCTTCTGCATATGAGAGGATATTGATGTTGGATGACATTAGCCAGAGGGATCATGTATGTGTTGAAAAGGGTGGGGCTGAGCGTTGAACCTTGGGCGACTCCGAATATGAGTTTTTGAGCTTCCAAGGAGTAAGGTGGGACGCGCGCTGGGAGGGAATGCTCATTGCTAACTGCTAATATAAACAAACAATGGTCCGAGACCCAAATTTTTGAAAGCGAAAGATCAAAGTTTAAACAGTTCACGGTGTGTATTAAATTCACAGACCTAAACACAATTAATGAAAGACATAAAGAATAGGCAACAGCAACAACCTCAGACTCTTTTATAGCATTTAATCCATTCTCTGAATCAAAGTTCAATCTACAGTTTTTTGTACATTTTATATACAGTGCCCCGTATCAAGAGCGTGCAGTAAAGAAAAAAGAAGGTGTCAAAGGTCGTGATCGTGAAAAGGTGAAAAGGAAAAGGAATCACACAGAGTATATAAAAATTATTCTGTATTATTCAAGGAAAAACCAGTCAACAAAGAACTGGAACAATAAATCCTGGCCACTTTGGTAAATCAATGTACAGTCCTTATGGTTATTCAAGAGACATAAGATGTATGAATGTCTGCACTAGGGGGGAATTAACATTAGTGGTCCAGGTATTTAGATGTCGACGTTTCGACTCGTCTTGCGGCCTTCTGGTTGGTTATGCCTGGGCCATGCGAGTCTTCCTCAGGACAGGTACGACGGGGCAAGGGATCTGGCAGATGACCCTATAGAAAATACAAATAACCATGAGGGTTGGGGCTGTTGCCTATTTAACTTAAAACTATGGGAAGGGTTCCAAGATTGCTTACCCTTCACAGGACGGAGTAGGCGTAATGTCTTCCAAGGTAACTTGGTCCATATAAATCGAATGGGGGTATTGTACAGGTCCTCTGAAAGAATCAATGAGGAACCTGTATATTACAATAATGTATACTTTGTAGGATTCATACCAGAATAGACAGTATAAAATTATTACCTTATCTGTACGTGGGGGGTTCCTATCTTAATCCTGAGACCATATATCAATATATGTCTCTTCAATCACAATCCATTGCTAATTGTGCTGCTTGAAAAAGTCTTCACATTTTTAATTAGCCTGAAAAATTAAGGACCAAACTATGGTGAGTATCAGCACAATAGTGTACCATATGCACTTAGACTGATGGCCAAAAAAGAGAAGCAAAAAGCCATTTACCTGAATTAGGCTGACTGTAAGCGCTTCAAGTGAAGGATAATTCCCTCGCCGATTGGAAACCTGAACCGGCAGCTAAAGACAGAAAAACGAGGATGAGTCTCCTTATCTAAGTCACTCCGCGTAAATATTCCCAGAGTTTACAAATTTACTTACATTTGTAAGATAGGCTGCGTGCTTCCAAGTAGACACGCGTCAATTGTAGAACCCCTGGACAGAGTAGTCCGACACCTTGTGTGGCGACTCTGTTGTAGCGCGTTCAGGGAGTAGAACGCGATGACGGACTCCCCCGTGCCCAAACACTTCCGGGTGGGAGAGGGCGAGAAAGGACCCTTCGCCTGTGTCCGTATTATAGTTGAATAAATTCATTTAGAGGACATTAAATAGGAGGGGGGCAACCAAGTCCCTTTTAATATCAAGCGCTGCGGATTCTAATGCGACCAATTAAAAAATGTATTGTTCCAAACCTTAAAGCGATACATGTTCGGAATTGTTTACAATTAGCGTATTAACAGGCTTAGAACGTTCACCATAGGTGTGGTACATATAGGCCAGTTCTAAGTGCATTGGTCATAAGAGAATCAGTTTAAGGGTAAAAAACCATGGCGGCCATTTTGAGTTGGGGAGACAGAGATCGGGCCCCATTGGTCATCATGATACACAAGTTAAAAAACATATTTACAAGTGAAAAAATGGACAATTGACAAACATTATTTACAAATTACACACAAACAGCGCATAGTAGACATATTAATAGTCATTCACACTGAATATACAAGATCTGGATGTCATAACTGATTTACCACTTAGAACAAAAGGGGGAATAAATGGTTAGAGGATTCCCACTTGTCTATTAATCTCCTCCAATTCATTTAACCCTTTGTGTGCCGTGTCAAGGAGATGTATCCAACGGCATTCTCTCCTGCTTAGGATACTCTGTACATCGCCTCCTCGTGGGTTAGCTTGTACTTTTTCCACAACCCACCATTTGCTACTCTCCGGGGGATGTGAAAAGGTGGTAAAATGCTGTACAAGTGGAGCCCCTGTTGTTTTGCATCGTATCCGGCTGACATGCTGGAGGATCCTACACTTCACTCTTTAGATGGTTTGACCCACATACATAAAGCCACAGGGGCAAAGGATGGCATAAATCACCCCTGTGGTGTTACAGTTACTGTGGACTTTTAATGTATGTGTTTGGTCATTATGAGTAAAAGTGGTACATTCCACAGACATGGGGCAGGCTTTACAATTCCCGCATTTCTTATGCCCAATTACCGGTGGTAATGCCCATAGTGTGGTTTGAGAAGGGGCTGATGGTGTTGGGAGGAGTGATTTAATGAGATGATCTCGAATGCTTTTCCCTTTTCTAAAAGCATGTAAGGGGGTCGAGAGTCCCCCTACTTCATCCTGTACCAAATGCCAATGTCGGTTGATGGCTTTTTTTATCTGGTTGCTTTTTGTGTTGTACGTAGTCACACAGACTAGCCTTTCCTCATTCTTATCCTTCTGAGTCTGGCAATCCTATATAGGAAGAGCAGTGAACGTAACACACTACTTAGGTACTCAAGTCACCACCCTCGGAACCTCAGGGACAACCTTCCCTTTGGTCAGTTCCTGAGGCTCCGAAGGAATTGTACCAAGAAGGAAGATTTCTTCGACGAGTCTTCTCTCTTGATTGCCAGACTCAGTGAGAGAGGCTATCCCATCCGCCTACTCAAGAGGGCACGAAAACGAGCTTGGCATAATCACAGGGACCAATTGCTCATGATACAAGAGAAGGATAAGAATGAGGAAAAGCTAGTCTGTGTGACTACGTACAACACAAAAAGCAACCAGATAAAAAAAGCCATCAACCGACATTGGCATTTGGTACAGGATGAAGTAGGGGGACTCTCGACCCCCTTACATGCTTTTAGAAAAGGGAAAAGCATTCGAGATCATCTCATTAAATCACTCCTCCCAACACCATCAGCCCCTTCTCAAACCACACTATGGGGTTTACCACCGGTAATTGGGCATAAGAAATGCGGGAATTGTAAAGCCTGCCCCATGTCTGTGGAATGTACCACTTTTACTCATAATGACCAAACACATACATTAAAAGTCCACAGTAACTGTAACACCACAGGGGTGATTTATGCCATCCTTTGCCCCTGTGGCTTTATCTATGTGGGTCAAACCATCCAAAGAGTGAAGTGTAGGATCCTCCAGCATGTCAGCCGGATACGATGCAAAACAACAGGGGCTCCACTTGTACAGCATTTTACCACCTTTTCACATCCCCCGGAGAGTATCAAATGGTGGGTTGTGGAAAAAGTACAAGCTAACCCACGAGGAGGCGATGTACAGAGTATCCTAAGCAGGAGAGAAGGCCGTTGGATACATCTCCTTGACACGGCACACAAAGGGTTAAATGAATTGGAGGAGATTAATAGACAAGTGGGAATCCTCTAACCATTTATTCCCCCTTTTGTTCTAAGTGGTAAATCAGTTATGACATCCAGATCTTGTATATTCAGTGTGAATGACTATTAATATGTCTACTATGCGCTGTTTGTGTGTAATTTGTAAATAATGTTTGTCAATTGTCCATTTTTTCACTTGTAAATATGTTTTTTAACTTGTGTATCATGATGACCAATGGGGCCCGATCTCGGTCTCCCCAACTCAAAATGGCCGCCATGGTTTTTTACCCTTAAACTGATTCTCTTATGACCAATGCACTTAGAACTGGCCTATATGTACCACACCTATGGTGAACGTTCTAAGCCTGTTAATACGCTAATTGTAAACAATTCCGAACATGTATCGCTTTAAGGTTTGGAACAATACATTTTTTAATTGGTCGCATTAGAATCCGCAGCGCTTGATATTAAAAGGGACTTGGTTGCCCCCCTCCTATTTAATGTCCTCTAAATGAATGTATTCAACTATAATACGGACACAGGCGAAGGGTCCTTTCTCGCCCTCTCCCACCCGGAAGTGTTTGGGCACGGGGGAGTCCGTCATCGCGTTCTACTCCCTGAACGCGCTACAACAGAGTCGCCACACAAGGTGTCGGACTGCTCTGTCCAGGGGTTCTACAATTGACGCGTGTCTACTTGGAAGCACGCAGCCTATCTTACAAATGTAAGTAAATTTGTAAACTCTGGGAATATTTACGCGGAGTGACTTAGATAAGGAGACTCATCCTCGTTTTTCTGTCTTTAGCTGCCGGTTCAGGTTTCCAATCGGCGAGGGAATTATCCTTCACTTGAAGCGCTTACAGTCAGCCTAATTCAGGTAAATGGCTTTTTGCTTCTCTTTTTTGGCCATCAGTCTAAGTGCATATGGTACACTATTGTGCTGATACTCACCATAGTTTGGTCCTTAATTTTTCAGGCTAATTAAAAATGTGAAGACTTTTTCAAGCAGCACAATTAGCAATGGATTGTGATTGAAGAGACATATATTGATATATGGTCTCAGGATTAAGATAGGAACCCCCCACGTACAGATAATGTAATAATTTTATACTGTCTATTCTGGTATGAATCCTACAAAGTATACATTATTGTAATATACAGGTTCCTCATTGATTCTTTCAGAGGACCTGTACAATACCCCCATTCGATTTATATGGACCAAGTTACCTTGGAAGACATTACGCCTACTCCGTCCTGTGAAGGGTAAGCAATCTTGGAACCCTTCCCATAGTTTTAAGTTAAATAGGCAACAGCCCCAACCCTCATGGTTATTTGTATTTTCTATAGGGTCATCTGCCAGATCCCTTGCCCCGTCGTACCTGTCCTGAGGAAGACTCGCATGGCCCAGGCATAACCAACCGGAAGGCCGCAAGACGAGTCGAAACGTCGACATCTAATAATACCTGGACCACTAATGTTAATTCCCCCCTAGTGCAGACATTCATACATCTTATGTCTCTTGAATAACCATAAGGACTGTACATTGATTTACCAAAGTGGCCAGGATTTATTGTTCCAGTTCTTTGTTGACTGGTTTTTCCTTGAATAATACAGAATAATTTTTATATACTCTGTGTGATTCCTTTTCCTTTTCACCTTTTCACGATCACGACCTTTGACACCTTCTTTTTTCTTTACTGCACGCTCTTGATACGGGGCACTGTATATAAAATGTACAAAAAACTGTAGATTGAACTTTGATTCAGAGAATGGATTAAATGCTATAAAAGAGTCTGAGGTTGTTGCTGTTGCCTATTCTTTATGTCTTTCATTAATTGTGTTTAGGTCTGTGAATTTAATACACACCGTGAACTGTTTAAACTTTGATCTTTCGCTTTCAAAAATTTGGGTCTCGGACCATTGTTTGTTTATATTAGTAATTACCCAGGTCCAGTACCTTTAGGGTTACCCCATTATTATAATGGTTTCATTGCTAACTGCAGCACTCCTGTATTCTGTGTTTAACCTGTTTTTTAACATTCTGACCAAACTTATTTTATTTTAAAGCTCACACTGACTATTTGCTTTTAATAATAAGCTGATCCAAATCGCCTACCTGATCCACTTCTGATGCCCTTCTTAGACCGCATACTCCCCGTTCCACCACAGGGTTTTCCCTGTTGTAGTAGAGGGAGGCGCTGCACATTTCTTCCGGGCTAGAGGTGAGGGGAGGCGGGGGATCACCGGCTGCCGGTCACCTGACCTGGGCTTTAAATCTCATGTAATGCGCTTCGCGCAGCAGACGCGCGCTGGGAAGGAATGCTCATTGCTAACTGCAGCACTCCTGTATTCTGTGTTTTAACCTGTTTTTGGCAATTTCGACCAAACTTATTTTATTTTAAAGCTTGCACTGACTGCTTGTTTTTAATAATAAGCCGATCCAAATCGCCTACCCGATCCACTTCTGATGCTATTCTTAGATCACATACTCTCCGTTCCACCACAGGTTTTCCCGGTTGTAGTGGAGTGAGGCGCGGCACATTTCTTCCGGGCTAGAGGTGAGGGGAGGCGGGGAATCACCGGCTGCCAGTCACCTGACCTGGGCTTTAAATCTCATGCAACGCGCTTCGCGCAGCAGATGCACGCTGGGAAGGACTGCTCATTACTAACTGCAGCACTCCTGTATTCTGTGTTTTAACCTGTTTTTGGCCATTCTGACCAAACTTATTGTACTTTAAAGCTGCACTGACTTTGTTTTTAATAATCAGCCATTCCAAATCGCCTACCTGATCCACTTCTGATGCCCTTCTTAGACCGCATACTCTCCGTTCCACCATGGGTTTTCCCAGTTGTAGTGGAGGGAGGCACGGCACATTTCTTCCGGGCTTTGTTACAAGACATTTGTTAGAAGGGATTATGAAAAAAAGTTGTGAATTACGGAATCCCTCCTCGCTGTTCCAGGTGCAGATGCTGTGTTGTGTCTTTCATCACCTTCTTTGTCCTGCCCATCCTCCAGATTCTCCTGTTCCTCCTGGCAGTGGTGTGTTGGTCTGTGCACAGATGTTATGCAAAATGCAACACACCAAGATGATTTTGCAGACCAGTTCAGTTCAGGCCTGTACAGGAGTCTTTCCCCTGAAATGTCAAGACACCGGAACCTTGATTTCAAGACTCTGCAGGTGTGTTGCATGATGGCCCTTGAGCGTACCAGTGACACATTGTAGTCTCTCTCGGCCTGTGTGTTGGTCACTTTGATGGGGGTCATCAGCCATGGAGATAGTACATATCCTTGATCCCCTGAAACAGAAAATGGAGAGAAATGTCCATTAGTATTTAAGTCTAATGTGCTTGTAGAGTGGTCTTTTTTTATTTTGGGTCCATTGTGCAGCTTTGTACTTTTTACTTCATCATGTCATGGTTCATACAATTGCCTGCATCACTGAATTGCCTATACGTTACCACCTACACATCACCATGATACCATTGGCCAGGTCCTTTGTATTAACTTCATGATGTAACTGTCAGGATGTTGGGGTACCTCTTAACACCTGTGGGGTTATTCACAAGCCCCTTGCCCCACCAGTACGTTACGTTTGCACATATTGTAAATGAGGCACTGGTGGAGCATGGGGCTTGTGAAGAAGCCCCCTTCACTTTTGTCACATTGCTATGTATATGCATCAGCAAGATGCTAAATGTTGTACTCATTGTGGGTTAGTTACATCCCCCTTGCAGCCTAGGTGGGTCACTGTTTGAGATGCAGTAGCACTGCTACCTGGTGCACTCGATTTACTGGGATATGTCGAGACAACACACATGTCTATTTGTTCCCTTGGGCATATGGTAACTTTGAATCTGCTTGTATACGTTTTGGGGTCAGGCCATGGATATTGTTGTGTGTGTTCGCACTCAACACACATTTATTTGGCTATATTTGTGCAGCTGGCATTAATTTTCCACCTGGAAATGCATCAGATTGATACAACTCACCAGGGAGGCATAGGGATGTGCTACATGGAGTGAGATTTCATTTCTCTTGTTTGTGTGCTCTTTCTATGCATGCTACATTCCGTAATGACCCAGAGTAAAGATAATACCACTTTACTGAGTGTGTGCAATTAGGTGTCCCTTCATGGAGAAAAACGTATCACCCCATGATGCAGGTACCCTTGCACCATGATGCATGGGTGCTTGTGTTTGTGCATGTCAGCTAATTGTGCACCAGTGCAGGGGATAGCAGAGTGATGTGTCATCTTGTTGTACATATGGCATATGTCTTTGATTAAATAGGAATGCAAGATCTGTATTCCTAGAGTAACTTAGTGGTTTGTGAGAATATTTCTAGTCTACTCCCTTGTTTGGCCTACTTACATATGTGTTGTTATTTGGCATTAGGTGTTTGTGTAAAGTACTTGGCCCAGTTGCAATGTATGCAGAATTACATTAGCTTAATCTGCATTCTCACATACTTGAGCTACATAATTGGTGACTTTAGATGTGTGGCGTGTTCAGTTTTTACTCACCAACGAGCAGTTCATTTCCATAGATGCTATTCTGGAATCGCTGATTGATGACAGATTGGCGGAAGATGTATGAGTCATTCACACTGCCTGGAAACTTGGCAATGGCATTAATGAACAGGCCAAGATGGTCCTCAATTTGCTGCACATTCATTCAGTATGTGTGCTTTCTGTTGCAGCATATGTGAGAAGTGTCCACAGGAGGTACAAGGTACACATGGGTGCAGTCAATTGCCCCAACACATGTGGAAAACCAGCAATGGCAGAGAAACCTTGCTTGTTGGAAATTAGTTTGTGCGCAGTGTTGGGGAAGCGTAGGGGTTGTGGCTTCAGGCTTATGATCTCATCCAAGACAGTGTGGAGGATCCTTGAGAAGTATGCCTGGGAGATTCTTGCCACTCTGGCAGTTGTTGGTTTAACGGTGCCTGAGGCCAACATGTGCAGTAAGGAAGTAATTTGGTCTGCAGAGGGGTGTTAGTGTTGCGCTGGGATGGGGCCTGCAGCCTTAGCGCTATCTGATAGAGTATGCCCAGGATGGAGGACCTTTAGTTTTTAGCCTGCAATGTGCTATCACCTCCTCTGGCCAGAGGTGTATGAGGGTGATCCTTTAGCGGTAGACCCGCTCTCTGCGGTGCTGCCTCTGTGGTGGTGCTCTTCTTGGGGCTCCAAGCTGCAAGAGTAGGTCCTCCAAGGCGTCGTTGAGATTGCCAATAAGGGTCTGGGATGGTCTTCTTTATATACAGGTGTATTTGCATCATTTTGAAGACCAGCTCATTTTTGGTTTTAAAAAACTGCTGTTAACTGGACTTAGTGGCAGTTTTGGAGGTTATTGACATACGGGAATTTCATTGTAAATATCACAAAGTGTGGTTAGCTGTAATTTTTTCACAGGAACACCTACCTTGCATCTTCTTTTCGTTAAGTCCTGCAGTTAGCAGCACTTTGTAAATAAGGTGATACAATTAAGCCACCGTTACATCAAAAAAATGTAAGGTACGACGGCCTAAGTTCTTGTGAATATGCCCCTAATGTTATAAAAACAAATCTCCGCAACTTGTGGGTGTGGTGGTAGGGGCAGGGGAAGTGGAAGAGTTAGTTGTGTAGTTATGATTCAAAACCAGATTTTACCCTCTTACTATGAAACCCAGAAGTTCAGAAGTCATAGCTTTTAAATATTGTCTTTTATGTCATGCAGATTTGTTGTATTTGAAGGAATATTCACTTTGGGGAGTCTGGACCAGAAACCTCATCATGGAAATTTATAATCAAACCAAGATTCTCCAGCTTAAATTTTTATTTCTTGAACTGAGTAACTTAAGCTAATATTAAAGCGCTGTTCAGTTTGTTTTTTTGGCACTATGAAAATGCTCTGCTATACTATTGATTTTGTTACTGTTACTGCTATCGTCCCCAGTTCCAGTGTGTTTTAAGGAGGTTAGCTTTGATCTTCTGCCTTTTCAGCAAAATGTGGGGCCAGGAGGCAGGAGGCCACTGTGCCTGGTGAGTTCTAAATGTCCATCAAAAACAACAGTTGGCATTCACAGTCATCTCGCCTTCCCATAACGCTCGCTCCCTCTTTGAAACCCCATCTCTAAAGGTGCTCCAGATTTTTATTAACTTTTTATGATCCATTTTAGATCTGGTATTAGTCAAGACCTTTTGAATTTACTAAAACAATATTTCACTTATAGGGGCTTCCAACCCGCTTTCGTCATCCACTGGTCTGTTATATCAATGTAAGAACATGACAGTCATTGACAAATCCAAACGGCTGGTATCCAGAGCTCACTATGTCCAACCAAGGATCCACCAGGGAGGGACACCATTGGAAACAGAGGGAAACCAGAGTGTCGAGTCTCGGCGGTGCGGAGTTTCAGCAGTGTTTTGGCGTTTTGGCGTTTTCAGTGGTGATCCCTCTCCGCCCCCCCACCTCACCTCACATCACGGTGGCAAAAGTGCGGTGCGTGCGGTGTGCGCGGCAAGAGTGCGGCGAGCACGGAGAGCCGCCGGACCCGCCAGCCCCACCTGCCCCGCCAGACCCGCAGCTGAGAGCCGGAGCAGGAGGTGAGAGCAGCCGCGGGAGCTAAGGTGGGGGTGAAATTGGAGCCCAGCGTTTCATTGCCATGGAGGTGATCCCCCTTCGCCTCCCCATCTCACCTCATGTCTTTTAAGAGCAGCAATAAAAAGCACAGCGGGGTGCGGAGAGCCGCTAGACTCGTTAGCCCAGCAGGGGGTGAGAGCAGCCGCAGTGTCAGTCGCAGCGGGAGCCACAGGAACGGCCTGGAAGAGTCCGGGGGCAGAAGGCTGCCGCACCCCTCCGCGCATCGCCCCCATCTCAGCCCACTTCTCAGCCTATTCTGCAGATAGTTTCACGAGGTACTGGCGCACCGAGGGGGACTGTAGACAGACGAAGCTGCCACCCCTCCCATGCTCAAGTACAAAGAAGCGCAAGAGTGAATGAGGACGGCGCAAGAGAGATCAGGAGAGACCAGAGATCGTCTCGTCCCGCACCTGCATCCAGCTCGGCAGGTGAGACAATTGCTACTATTGCCACAACTCTAGTACAACAGCTTTTAACAGCTTTTAACAGATGAACACTAAAAGACAACAAACAGAATTGGTCACATTTAAAGACTGCTCAAAGTCTGTTCAAATCCCAAAGGGGAACAAAAGGACGCCACTACGCACCTGCTACCAGTAACATCAGTAGCCGCCGCCAAGCCTTGGCGGCCAAAGCAGCAGCAGTAGCAGCAGCAGTCGCTCCCACCTTTACGCCCACACGGTGCCTCATTTGCTCTCCCATCGCGGCAAGACAAGGCCACATCAGCGAAGGCAAAGCCCCGGAGCAACGCAGGTGTCAAGCGGTAAGGCAAATACCAGGAGGCCTTTTGGTCATGGGGGCCAAAAGGAAGGGCCAGCAGGCGACGTCCCGGAAAAAAGCTCCACGACTCAACCACCAACCAGCAAGACAACGCGGATGACAAGAAGTAAATCACTAACTGTCAGTCCTAACGAAAGGCCACAGGAGGCAGTTCTAAGAGGGTCGATGACAAACTTTTTCAAGAAAAGGGATCCCCAGAACAGCAACCACGGCTCCAGCCAGACCACTTCCTCTGGCACTCCAGACCCCGTTCAAGAAAACAGCATATCCACTTATAGTGGAAGTCCAGCCAACCTTAACTGCACTCCTAAAGTTGCGAGGTCTTTCTGTGAGGAATCCAGGGCCGCCCAGGAACTGGCCAGCATTCAGGCCAGTACAATCTACCGTCAACCACACCCAAACCCAAAGCTAACATTAGGACAACATTGGATTACTTCTCCCCCTCAGCCCATAGATGAGATACAGGACACTACAACCGGCAAGATCACAAGCATAGCTCAGACCAAAAGCGGCCCCACCGCAACTACAAAAGTGCAAATCCACCAGTTAAAAACCCTAGGGCCAAGTCAACAGAGCCCGGGATCAAGCATTTTCCAGCATGATTATGAACACAAACCTAAGAGTCCTAATCTAACGTTCCTCCAATTGGACTCCCCTGTTCCAGTTCAGCCAGCCGCTGGGGAGCTCACAGATCGAAAGGACACTCGATCTAACTCCTATTCCGTCGTGGCCCCAAGAACTTCATGGGTCCCACAAAAATGAAAACTGAGAATCCAGCCCGCAACAGTAGTTTAGGCACGACTACAGATAACCTATCTCAGCTGGAGTCAAACAGTGCCACTAACAAAGCTCTCCTGTGGCAATCCACTAAGATGGAACTACAGATAGACCTCCTACAGGCAATAGCTGGGCGATTAGCAGACATAAGCTTCAAGGTGGAGGCCCTGGCTAAAAGGATCTCCCAGCATGAGGCCTCCAACCGGGGGGCCTGCGCTTGCCGCTGCTCAGACCTCATCGAGAAGTGGGCTTCTCTGCCTGAGGCACTGGCTGAAATGGTGAAAATGGCGAAAGGGAGTACTGCGGCACCAACGTCAAATGACAAAGAAGAGTGGGCTAAGCACAACAGGCACACTTTGAATGTGACACAGATACCATGGGCCTTAACGGGGAAGATTGACAGTGCTGACGGCGGCAAAGGTGTAGAACACACGACCACAAAGTTAGTCAGTAGCTCACCAGAACCCACAACCGCCGAAAGCACCAACCACAAGGATACTGAAGACATCGGAACAGCTAGTCCGGAAGATTCGTCTGGTATAACAGACACGCAGAATCCCCCACTGACAAGAAGAGCAAAAAAGAAGCTAAAAAAGCAACAGAGAAAATTAAAGCTCAAAGTGAGACAACCGCAGCTACTGAAGCTCAAGTACCCACCTTTGAACAAGGGGACAAACGCAAAAGCAATTCAGCTGTATCCACTATTTACAGATAAAACTGGGCCAAAAGGACTCTCCAGGTCTCCCCACCAAAGGGAGAGCAATACATACAAACCATATCATCAAGCTCCCCTAGGTCATAGGGTGAAAAACCACCAGTAATGCAAACCACCTCCATGGCAAATCAGTCAATGGTCGGAACAAGCCTACCAGTGTCAATCCAGCCCTGGCTGCCAACTCCACCAACATCTGTGCCACAAGGAGCTACTTTGCATCAACGTCAAACAAGCCCCCATCTCTCAACTAGGATCAATGACGACCAAAACAAGATGCTGCATGGAGGCTCGCCCACAACCCTCCAAGGCTGTCACATGTCAGCGCCCCCTCCAGTAGAACCAGCCACAAAAAAGGGAGGTGGGGCCCAAAATTTGAACGCTCTCACAGCCGCCTTTGAGGTGTTTCTTACCCCAAGATATTCCAGCGCAGGTCACCATGACATCCTGAACCGGGGCAACCTCCTACGTCTTTTCAAACACCTGGACACCCTGGATAAGACACAATCAGGGGACATAGAATGGGTGAAATTTGCGAGTTTGAAAGATGACACACATGGCGACTCTACCGTGGTGGGATTGAAGAATAAAGAAACACAGCAAGCCATCAAGCAAAACTCTGCTCTACTTGCGGAGTGGGGCATCGAAGTCCAGATATTATCGCCTCCAAAATATCCACTCGTCCTGGTCCCAGACAGAGAGAGAAAGGGCACCCGATCTGGTGAGAAAGGACACCCGATCTGTTCTAAAAGGGACAGCTAGTTTGGGCCCTCCAAACAGAAGTCAGTCGGGCAATAGGGCACCCACAGGAATTAGAATCCTATGTGAAAATAATCAACGAGTCATACACAACATCTCGCCCTTCCCTGAGCAAAAGGGACTTGGAAGCAGGAGGACACAGCACTCCTAACCGCCACAAAAGTCTGCCCTCCCGCGAGAACATCAGGCTCGGTACCACTGTGAAGTCACAACTAACAGTAATCTCCTGGAACATTGCAGGGGTTAATAAAATTCGCACCAATGAAAACCTGAAGCAGTTCTTGGAATGTGGAGACTTAATCTGTCTCCAAGAAACTTGGGCCTTGACTTCTACCCCCCTGGCTGGGTACTACCAATTCCAAGCACCAGCAATGAAAAGGAACATTTTCGGCCGTCCAGCAGGCGGACTATCAATTTTCCTAAAACACGATTGTGCCCTTGATGCTGCCACCATCAACGCAAATATGCCCCGTCTACAAGCACTACAGATAAGGGGTCCAAATATCACCAAGCATCCAATCCATCTCTTAGTATTAAACTGCTACATTAACCCCGCACAGACGCTAATGAAAGACCATCTGGAGGCACTGACAGTAAATCTGGAGGACTTGTTAACTAAATATAGAACACACTAGGTTATACTAGCAGGGGACTTTAACCTAAAAGATCTAGACAATCTGGAAACTCCTCCAAAAGGCTCAGGAAGGGCGGCTCTCCTGTGCGACCTTTTCCTCAGCCACAAACTGACATCAACTCACGCACAGAAAACAGTTGGTTCAAGCCAACGACAGCCACAGCCCACTTCTCGGAATGTGTCCAGAATAGACTATATCTTGACAAGTGAAGTACTTGCGGATAGAATGACCGATTTCGAAGTAGTGAACCGGCAGGATAGCGACCACAGGCCACTAAGAGCAACATTCCAGTTGGTCTTACCGGCCGCTACCCCCTACCAACCCATTGGGGAGCCAAGTGGGGAGGAGACACACACCATCCTGCGGAGAATCAAGTGGACAGTCAAAACAGAGGGAACATTTCAATCATGGTTGGGTGAGCTACAGCAAGGTAGTCCGCTCGTATTTGATCCCCCCACAGCAGGATGGGAGCAAATCATTGTGGATTTACAAAACAATCTTGGAAACCCCAAACCACACAACTCAATGACTAAAGCACCTCTCAAGAACCGGAACACCTGCCCCCAAGACATAGGGGAACCTAAACGACTCCTGCGGAAGGCCCGCACAGCAAAGAAAAAAGGGGGCCGCCAGACAGTAGGGCCTTCAATATCGGAACTCAGGGCCTCCCTAAGGAAGAAGCAATGTAAATGTAAATGTAAATGTAGTTGAGCTTATATAGCGCACAGCTACCCGCAGTGGGTGTCCCGGTGCTTGCTTAGGGAACCCGTCCTGATATTCCCCTGTGTGATAGCCCCAGCGGGTGTCCACAAGGTGAAAGTCAGGCATCCCGCCGCGAGGGGCCATTGTGGAGATTAAGCAAGCTATTGCCCAGAGTCGCAGAGTGTGAACCCTTGAGTCGAGAAGGCACCGGAGCGAGAATTATCGAGTCCGTGGAATTTTTAGCCCAAGACCCACCGAGGCGGGGAATTGAACCCTGGTCCAGGACCGATCTCAGCTTCCGGGTCTGCCGCCTCTAACCCCTGAGCCACACTTCTCCACACAATGGGAACTTAAAAAACGTAAACTTAAAAAACAGACATGGAAAGCAAATGGCTAAAAGTTTTCTTCCTTCTCAAACAAAAGAACCACGCACAACTCTGGAGATTCATCAATCTGCTGAGCAACCGAGGGCCAACGAGAGAAAACGGGGTAGCTAAAAAAGACTGGATCCGTCATGTGAAACACCTGTATGAAATAGCCCCCAGTCAAGAACCTCCGACAACGGTCAAGGCGGAGCCAACTGAGAATGTCCCACAGTCCAGCCCCCAGCCAGAAGCAGCTATCTCAAGCCCAGCTAACAACAAAAGAAGTAGCAACTCCCCGGCCGACGTTGTCACAACCAAACTCCAGATAGGTTATCAATACAATCAAGCGGATGAGGAACGACGGTGTGCCGGGGCCCAATGGGATTCCAGCGCCGGTCTTTAAACAGGCGTCAGAGTTTTGGGCGACACTCGGCTCTTCAACCACACCTACCTGACTGCTATAATCCCTGACTCGTGGAGGGGATCCATACTGTTTCCCATCTTCAAAAAAGGTGACCGCGCAGAGCCTTCCAACTACAGGCTCATAGCCCTGCTCGACTTGGAGGCAAAGGCATATGCACACCTATTACTCAGTGACCTAGAAAAATGGGCTGAAGAGGAAAATATAATACCAACGTATCAGACCGGCTTCAGGGCCAAGGCATCTACAATGGACAACGTCCTGGCACTAGCCCATCTCTCAGCTAAGGCAACCTTGAAGAATCATCCCCCACTATTCTGCTGCTTTGTGGATTACAGCACAGCATTTGACAAAATGGACAGAAAACGCTTATGGTGGAAATTAGAAAAATGGGGGATTCCACCGAAACTTCTGAAGGTTATTACGTCACTATATGAGTCCACCTGGGTGGGGTCAAAACAAGCACTCACACTGTCACTCGTAAAATAGCTACAACAAACGGGCTGAAGCAAGGGTGCGTGCTGGCCCCCATCCTATTTAACTTATATACTGCAGACTTGGGTGAGGCGCTAACAAGCACCAGTCTAGTAGTCCCTAGTCTAGGAAGAGTGAGCCTACCACTTCTACAGTACGCTGATGACACAGCCAACATGGATCACACGAAAAGTAGGCCTACAAAGAGCTTTAACAGCCCTAAACAGCTTTAACATCGCCAATAGCCTGACAGTCAACAAAGGGAAAACTAAGGTCATTATCTTCGGATCCTACCATCAGAAACGGCAAGCACAATGGCAGTTGGGAGATGCTCAAATACACTGTGTGACCTCTTACAATTACCCTTCCGCCAGCCCAATTCTGATAGCCTTAAGAGCAAAGATTCTTCCTGCAATCTCCTATGGACATCTGGCATTCCCTCGGAAGCTGGACGTACTTCTCAACTCTGCCCAGGTTAAGGCTTACAAGTCAGTGTTACACATATCAAGGTCGGCAAGAAGAACCAGATTGAGACTGGAGCTTGGCCTAGCCAGGCCAGATGTGATCGGCCAGGGGGACCTTATGAAACTGTTTCTAAGGATATTAAAGGCCCCGGCTAACTCCCTAAAACATCACCTGAGATTCATCTTCGAAGACCCAGCATCGACATGGCACACTAGGCTGGGAAATGCAACTAAAGCTCTTAAGTTAGTGGAAGAAAACCTTGTGCGGCAGGACAACCCGCTGAATGTTTGGAAGAGAGCCATCAACAAACAAGTGAATGAAACCTCCTTTGAACTTGATTATAAATCCCTTCGCCAAAGCTCCACTTTTGGAACCCCTAAACAACTCATACACTGTGGGCAAAGCACAACCATATCTATCTGAGGCCATCCCAACACAGGCCCGAAGCAAAATTCTATCCATGAGGCTGATCACGCTTGAGATAGCAGACTTTAACCCTGCCAGGGCCCAAAAAGGTGACTCCATATCCTGCAGGCTATGTGCATACAAAAGGGAATCCTGGCTGCACCTCCTCTGCTGCTGTCCTTATTTCAAGAACAAACGCCGGCGACTGCTGCGCCCGATCTGCCTCAACCAGAGTATAACAACATGCTCCGAAGCATCAGCCCTGTGTTTGTCAACCACAAACACTATGTTCCTAGCGAGATCAGCGAAATTCGTTCAGCAAATAAGTTTAGCATTAAAAGCCCACAATGAGAGCATTTCATCACCTAGGAAGTTCACCTCAAAAGCAACGGTTTAAAGCCGAACTGAATTAGTCACGCAGTCTCACTGACAGCGCCACATGCACTCCCACCTATGAAAGAAAGTTAAGTCTCATTCCAACGCATACAATGGCTGGGAAAGGCCAATTAATGGGACTAAGACTGGGAGAGATGCATCCTTTTCCTTTTTCAGTTTTCTTCTTTCTCTTTTCTTCATTTTCTTTTGGTTTTTAATTAGCACAGGCGTATTCTTTCTTTTCCTTTTAAACAAGCAAAGTAGTTTTTGAATTTTTTTTTATTTTTTAGAATTACTGCTTTTTAGCATTCTCCTTTTTACTGTAAAGATTTTAATTAATTGTACAGTCAATAAAAAAAAACTTCAAACCTCAAAAAAGGACAATATCCCCTTTTCAATGATACCTCTCCCATGTGTTTCAGTGCTCGGGCACTGAAATAGCCTCACAAGTACTGAAACAGTGAAACTTAAATGAGTCGATCGACTCATTTCAGTTTCAGTTTTAAAATAATGACGTCAGCGTGGCATGCTCGTGATCATCATTTTATTGAAAACAATATATCTCTGAAGGTTGGGGAAGCTCTTTCCCACATGCTGAGGCAAAAGAAAGCTAAAATTGGATTCACAATTGTTCCTCTAGCTCACAAACAGTGTCAGCTAGAGTAGAAATGCTAGATTCGAAAAAGCAAGGGTTTTATTTGGTTAGTAGAGCAACCTACAGAGATACTTCATTTCCCGTCTAAAACGACTGGCTCGTTATTGTGAATTCTAAAATTTCACTACAGAAGACGCGTTATGGCTGCAAACCATTGATGGATGTAAATCTGATTCACTACACCGCAGACTACTGAAGAAGCACTACAAGTTAGACGAAATAGAGGAACTTACTCACATCAACGATCAAGCGGAAAAACACGCAAAGAAAATGGAGGCCAGCAAAATTGGAAAAAAGAACAGGCTCTGCGTGTGAAATCTCACATGGAACCGAGACACTGTCCAGACCGTCCCAATTCAGGAAGACTTCCAAGATCATCTCGTACAAAGTCACCCCGCCGAGCGACAAAGAACAGTCATTCTCGTAGGCATCCCTCACAGTGTTACCGGTGTGTCCAAGACTACCCGCACACGGGTCAGAGTTCAGCCATTGTGCAACATTGCCACCGATGTGGGAAAGAAAACCACTTTGAAGCCGCTTGCCTAGCCAGGCGCACAGAAACGAGACAGACCAAGCAAAACACAGGAGCACGCCATCACGCAAGGGCTGTGCAAGGACAGAGAGACCACTCGACAAACTCATCAAAATCCAGTACACAGTCCCACAGCTCATATCGATCGACGCGGTCAACAGCCAGGGAATCATCCTCTCCTACACCTATTTCACAAGACAGCGATGAATAAGTTTGCATGGTGGAGGATCCAGATACACTGAAGAAGTACCCGCGACTAGACATCCGAATAGGATGTCACTCTGCCAAGTTTGTTCTCGACACAGGCGCATCACTCAACTACATTTGCACCACGGAATACCAAAGCAATAACCCAAAACCAAAATTAGAGCCTGCCGCAGTACGAGTAAACATGTGAATGTCTAAAGAACCACTACCTAACCTAGGACAATTTCGTACTACACTGACTTTCAAGGACAGAAAAATTCAAGCACACATTCACGTGATTGAAGGCCCTGAAGCGGCGGACTGTCTCCTCAGCCTACTAATGGCAGAACACCTGAAGCTAGTCAAAATCATATACAAAATGGATGGCTCACCAGCCATTGTCAAAAGATTTCCGAAGCTATTCAACGCCTTAGTTCATTTCAAGGTCAAGTTACACATCAACGAGCAGGTGACACCAGTGGCACAACATCACAGGAAAGTGCCATTTCACCTGCAACAAGTGGTAGATGACGAACTCCAAGATTTACTAAAGGCAGACATAATAGAAAGATCAACAGGACCCACTCCATGGGTATCACCAGTCATGGTTGTGCCCAAGAAAGGCCAGGACAACAAAGTACGCCTGTGTGTAGACATGCGAGCCCCAAACACAGCCATTGAAAGGGAGAGATACCCAGGCCCGCACATCAGCAACATGATTACACGCTTGAATGTGGCTACAGTCTTCTCAAAGTTAGACCTCAATAAGGGGTTTCACCAGCTTGAACTGCAAGTACGATCACGATACATCACCACCTTCACCCCATATCAAGGACTTTTCAGGTACAAACGCCTCAATTTCAGGCTCTCATCAGCTGCTGAGATTTTCCAGGAGGCTGTTCGGTGGGTAATACAAGATATCCCCAACTCTTTCAATTACAGCGATGACATTTTGGTGTTTGAAGAAACCCAAAAAGATCATGACAAAGCGCTGGATCGAGTGTGCCATGCCCTTCTCAACGCAAACCTAACACTCAATTAGGACAAGTGTGAGTTCCACAAATCGTCTTTCAAATTCTGCGGTCACATATTCTCACAAGAGGGCATGAAACCTGACCCCGAAAAAGTGTCAGCCCTATCGGACACAAGATGTCAGCGACAACCGCTCGTTTTTGGGTATGGCCAGTTACTGTGCCCACTACATCAAAGACTATGCCACCATCAGTTACCCCCTGAGGGAACTTACCCGACAAGGACAAAAGTTTCAATGGTCAGCCACGTGTGATCGAGCATTCAACAAAATCAAGGCAGCGGTGAGCTGAGCCATCAACCTGGCATATTTCAACCCCAAGCGGAAAACAGAAATCACTGTAGACGCCAGCCCCATTGGGTTAGGAGTGATTCTGGCTCAGTATGATGATGAGGCCGACCAACGCCACATTGTTGCTTACGCCAGTCGCAGTCTCACCAACACCGAAAAGGCATACTCCCAACCGGAAAAAGAAAGCCTAGCAGTTGTCTGGGCATGTGAATATTTTCACCTTTTCGTATACGGCAAGCATTTTACACTCATCACCAACCACCAAGCACCGATAACCATTTTTGGGAACCCCAGGGTGAAGATGCCTCCGCGAATTAAACAGTGGGGCATCTGCCTACAAGACTACACTTACACCATCATTCATAAACCAGGGAAGGCGGAAAATCCAGCAGACTACATTTCACGGCATCCCCAAGCCCTGACACAAACGCGACACTCGGTAGCGGAGGAACACCTCCATTTCGTCGTTGATCAAACCTACCCACCGGCTGCTCCATTAGAAGCCATCATTGACGCATCTTCTAACAATGCCATGATCCAAAACATCATGCATCGCGTTCGCACGGACTCCTGGCGACACATAGAAGATCCGAAAATAAGTGGGGCCATTTACACACTGGAACTCAGGGCATTCAAACATGTCAAAGACGAACTCTCCATCAGTGACAATGGACAATTACTAAGAGATCGGAGAATCTTCATTCCCAGTCAGCTGCGACAAGGAGTTGTAAATTTAGCACATGAAGGTCATCGTGGAGTAATAGCCATGAAGAAAAAGCTGCAAGAGCGTGTTTGGTTCCCTTCCCTTGATCAAATGGTGGAGACCACACTACAAGACTGCCCACACTGTCAGCTAGTAGGGCGAGAAGAACCACCCGCTCCCCTGCAGATGTCGGACTTACTAGATAGTATCTGGCAACATGTAGCCATCGACTTCTTTGGTCCACTGAAGTCGGGAAAGTACATCCTCGTCATCATGGATGAATATTCCCGATTTCCCATTGCTCACCAGATTTCTTCCACTAAAGCGACCACTGTCATACCAGTGATTGATGAAGCATTGGCTGCATTTGGAATCCCCACAGTAGTGAAGTCCGACAAAGGACCACCGTTTAATGGACAAGAGTTTGCAGAATATGCGAGACACCTAAACTTCAAGCATTGGAAAATGACTCCCCTGTGGCCTCAGGCAAATGGGATGGTGGAGCGATTAATGGCCACTATCAAAAAGACAGTCCAACAAGCTGAGCTAACTCACCGTGATATTCAACCAGCACTAAATGAAGTACTGCGGGCATACAGGACCATGTCACACGGCTCCACGAACCAATGTCCTGCCACTCTGATGCTCGGCTGCACCCCTCACACCCAGATACCAGCCGCAGATGTTGCCACCCAGCCCAGAATCACAACGTCAGACCACAAGACATTGGTTGAAGTAGATCGGACCAAGAAGGCGAAAATGAAGGAATATGCAGACCACTGCAGACACGCCAAGACATCTGATATCCGAGAAGGACACTGGTTTCTGGTTAGACGAGAAAGGAAATCCAAGGCAGAAAGCCATTACCATGATCACCCGCTACAAGTAACAAGCAGGAGTGGGACCATGGTTACTGCTGAGTCTGGAAGCAAAAGAACGACCAGAAACATGTCGCATTTCAAAAGATGCAACCCGCCAGCTTACACTAGAACTCGGGAGCCCGACGCACGGACGTGTCAAGTCAAGAAGAGAACAATTCTGAGGAACCCACACAGATATCGGAGACCCATGATATGAGAGGAGAACATCCTCACAGTCAACCACAACCCAGCCATCCGCGATGGAATACTCGAAGGCCTATCCGACTCATTGAAGAGCTCTGAAAGAGACACTGAACATTCAAAATACAAAAGGGGAGATGTTGCATTGCTATGCCTGTCTTCCGATTGTCCCGGAGTCAGGCATACCTAGGGGCAGGAAAGGGAGAATCCTCGGGGAGAAAGAGGCAGTTCAGTAAGGAGGTACGGGGAAAAGAATAAAGCAAGGTTCAAACACCGCAACCCGTCTCTGCCCGTAATTACCCTTAATGGCGGGGATAAAACACTGATGTATGTGAAAGTTGCATTTTTAATTCTGTCTTGACAGTGCAATTTTCTGGAAAACTATTGCTAACAACTCTTTAAAATAAGCATAGATTGAGATCTGTCTTCACCCAAAGGAGTATTCTTCTCATGCATCGGTCTCATTGGCACTCTGGTGTACCACTGAATACAGAGTGCTTGCATTGCACTGCATGAGGGTCTTTAGTACATCTCATGTGTGTGTGTGTGGTGTGCATGTGTGTGTATGGGTCTGTGTGTGTATACTGAATCATCACACATCAGCGTTTTTTTCGTATGTTTGCGTTGCGTATAGAAAGGTATAGATTTTGTGTTTTTTTCTCTGCAGCAGACCTTTTTGTTAACATGTTTTAGTCAGGACTTCAAATGCAAGTAAGACCTATTGACTTTAGGTGCTTGTTTTCACTAGTCCTCATTGCTAATGTTGGTGCCGATTTCATTGTACCATTGTAAAGTATATATTCTCTATGCTCGAACATTACTTAAATACGAATAACAGAATAACTTTTTTTTTATAAATGAACTTTATCGAATTTTAGACCAGCTAAAATAGAGTACATGGCACACATGTGCTATCTTGCTGAAAGAGTTAAACAGTCCATACAAGGCAGAACGTCGGGTAGTTATAGGGCAGTGACCAAACAGAATATACCCCGGGCACAAATCCACATCTAGTTAAGCAAATTGCTCCAGCCATTTCCCCCACATCCGTCCATGTCTCTGAGGACAGCTGCATACTTCAAAGACCAGGAGCTCCTGTTGGCAAACCAATCTACACCCTGACTGCACCCATTAGGGTAGGTGATCCAGGGATCCAGAAATCCAGGAGACATCCAGCTTGCAGGAGGGCCATGCCCAAGTAAGCCTTCTCAGACCTCGTGCCCCAAAACCTTCAAACACTCCAAGAAGAACCAACAAGGGCGAAAGGGGAACCTCCCATCCCAGAACTGGTCACCCTTGTCCTGTACTGGAGCACACTGTGCACGTCCATACCATATGAGAGAAATCAGCTTGATTGGTTCCACATCGAGGCTAAGCAGAAGTGTGACATAACCCCGCCCATTACAGGCGAAGTGTGGAGCGATATATGAGCAAAGATAGTTGGCCTGAATGATTCGTAGTTTGGAGGAGTTTGTAAGCTCACATGGGGCCATCAGGGCATCTCGCCATTCCTCGTCTTCTATGGTGCAGATCCAACCCTCCCAACGAGTCCTAAGATGGTGCAGCGAACTGGGGGTGTTGATAATGAGTGTGCGATAGATCTGAGAAATACTGCCATGGTCCAATTGTCCCATAAGTAGCTTTGCCTCAAGGGAATGAACTCTGGGAGAGTGTCGTCTGGAAGGGAATGAGCACAGAGGGCGTGTCTGAGTTGGACGTATTTCTAAAATTTGATGTGGCTGTATGCCTGTCTAAAGTCTTGAAAGGAATGGAGGTGCGTCTCCGACCATACATAGCCCAGTCGTGCAATACCAGTTAGGTCCCAGGAGTTGAAACCGGTGAGAGCAGCCCGTTCTATAACCAGATGCCATTCCAGAGTGGCGTCTACCTCGCATGTGTGGCCTCCCACTGTACACTTCAAGATACTGGCCAGCCCCACCGCCGCCCTCCGAGGAACCCTCATCTACCGACCCCCTGGACCCCGCGGACCCTTCACCAACTCCATCACGGACATTATCTCCCCGCAGGCCATCGCATCCACCAACTACACCCTGCTGGGAGACCTCAACTTCCACCTCGACAATCAACTGGACCCCAACACCACATGCCTCCTGGACAACCTCCACAACATTGGACTCTGCCAGATCGTGACCGAGCCCACACACTCAGCAGGACACACCCTCGACCCCCTCTTCACTACAGGAAACTCCATCACCTTCAGCCACACCACTGAACTCCCATGGACCGACCATCGTTGCGTCCACTTCACCTTCAGAACCCCCACCATCCACAGACACCACCACCTGCTTCCACAAAGAAACTGGACCAAAATCACCGATGACCAGCTCACCTCCTCACTCAACAACTCCACCCCAACCATCGTGGAAAACGACGACCCCAACACCTCAGCTCGAACCCTGCATAGATGGATCTCGGACAGCACCAACACCATAGCCCCCCTCAAGAAAAACAACAATATCCGTGCCAAGAAAGCCAGATGGTTCACCACCGAACTTCGAGAGTTCAGGCGCACACGCAGCCGCCTCGAAAAGACCTGGAGAAACACCAAATCCACAGAAGCCCACAACAACTTCAGAGCCGCCACCAACGCCCACCATCAACTCATCAGAGAAATGAGGAAAAAAGCGATTGAAGACAGAATCTCCACCCACGCACACAACAGCAAGGAACTCTTCAGCATCATCAAGGAGTTCGCCCAACCCACCAGCGAGTCTACCGACATCCCTCCCTCACAAGACGTCTGCGACAAACTCAGCATCTTTTTCCACCACAAAGCATCTACGACAACTTCGACGAAGACAACCAACACACTGAACCCTCACCAACCACCCCTCGACACCCGGAAACCAGCGATTGATGACTGGACAGCCCTCACCACCGAAGACACACTGAAGAAAATGAAGTCAATCCACTCAGGGGCCCCCACGGACCCCTGTCCCACCACATCTTCAACAGAGCCACCAACACCATTGCAACCATGCTCTGCCACACCATCAACCAGCGACCGCCTCGTTCCCCGACGACAGGAAACACGCCGAGGTCAACCCCCTTCTGAAGAAACCCTCAGCGGACCCCACCGACCTCAAAAACTACAGACCCATCTCCCTGGTCCCGTTCCCAGCAAAAGTCATCGAGAAAGCCATCAACAGCCAACTCGCCACTTTCATTGAAGAAGACAACATCCTCGACTCCTCCCAATCCGGCTTCAGAAAAAACCACAGTACGGAAACCGCCCTCCTCGCCGCAACAGACGACATCCGCACCTTACTGGACAAAGGAGAAACAGTAACCCTCATCCTCCTCCACCTATCAGCGGCGTTCGACACAGTCTCCCACCGCACCCTAATACGCAGACTCTACGATGCAGGAATCCAGGACAAGGCCCTCGACTGGATCTGCTCCTTCCTCTCCAGCAGGACGCAGCGGGTCAGACTCCCCCCTTTCCTCTCGGACCCCACACCTACCACCTGCGGAGTCCCCCAGGGCTCCTCCCTCAGCCCGATGCTCTTCAACGTCTACATGGCTCCACTTGCCCCCATCGTCAGAACCTACGGACTCAACATCGTGTCATACGCAGATGACACCCAGCTCATCCTCTCCCTATCCAACGAGCCCAACACCGCCAGACGCAACTTTCGAGAAGGCATGAAAGCCTTCGCCAAATGGATGAAAAACAGCTGCCTACAACTAAACACCAACAAAACAGAAGTACTCATCATGGGCCCAAACCCCGACGCCTGGAGCGACACCTGGTGGCCCACCGCCCTCGGAAACCCACCAAGCCCCACAGACC
Organism: Lissotriton vulgaris; assembly: GCF_964263255.1. Taxonomy (NCBI): domain Eukaryota; kingdom Metazoa; phylum Chordata; class Amphibia; order Caudata; family Salamandridae; genus Lissotriton; species Lissotriton vulgaris. The sequence goes on along the minus strand of NC_141687.1, from coordinate 501,178,802 downwards.
ACGCACGCAACCTGGGAATCATCCTGGACTCCGAGCTCAAAATGGACCGCCAGATCAACTCTGTCTCATCTTCCTGCTTCCACACCCTCCGCCTCCTTCGTAAGACCTTCAAATGGATCCCCCTCAAACACCGAAAGACAGTCACTCACGCCCTGGTCACCAGCTGACTCGACTACGGCAACGCACTCTACGCCGAAATAAACAAAAACCTCATCCGCAGCTACAGAACATTCAGAACGCCGCCGCAAGACTGGTCCTCAACCTGCCAAAACACTGCCACATCTCCCAGCACCTGCGCACACTCCACTGGCTCCCCGTCGAGGCGAGAATCACCTTTAAGATGCTCACCCACGCACCAAGGCCCTCCACGGCACCGGACCAGCATACCTGAACAGCCGACTCAAATTCCACGCACCCCAAAGGACCCTACGATCAGCCCAGCTTTCCTACACCGTGGCCCCTCGCACCAGAAAGACCAGAAAGATCGGGAGGCCGTTCCTTCTCCTTCCTCGCGGCCAAAGCATGGAACGCCCTTCCGCTCTACCTCAGACAGACAACATCGCTCCCCATCTTCGCAAGAAACCTCAAAACCTGGCTCATCGACAGACCCCCTCCTTGATGGAATGGAACCTGCACCCCGTCTGCCCCCCCACCCCTAGCGCCTTGAGACCCTCACGGGTGAGTAGTCGCGCTTTAACAAACTCCTGATTGATTGATTGATTGATACATGTCGAAGGGGCACCTTCCACCAAGGAAACACCCCTTTGGTTACCAGCGGCATCAAGATGGAGACCGTGGACCTGTAGAACATGGCTTTCCCTGTTTCTGTAGTATCACAAAACAAATGCCAGTACTGCCAAATAATTCTGAGATCTTATTTCATTCTACACATATGAACAAAACATTATGCAAGAGAAATTCTAATCATAGAGTCAATCACTTCGAATGTGCATTTTATTTACACTTTTCTTCTTTCATATATTTTTTTAACATTTCTATATTTCAACAAAACTTTTTTTAGTGAAGCACATTACAAAAACAAACATGAAAGTACTTTTCTCCTTAAGTCTCATTCATACTCATTCATACTGAAAGACATTTCATTCATACTCAAAACATTCATTCAACTAACAGTCTAAAACGACATACACTTTTTTACAATTTATATACAATTTATGAATAAGAAACCATAGAATCTCATTTGTAAGTATAAATCCCTGTAGTCAAAGATTTGTTCAATTTTCTTATGGTTTCAACGTGAAAACGTTATCTGAGAAGGTCTACGCGTTTCGAACTCCTTGAATATAGAGTTCTCGTCAGGACCATAGACTGTAAATGAGAAACAGGGGAACCTCTATTAGTACGTGGTGTTAAATTACATAAGCTGCTTTGGGCTCAACACCCACTTCTCTGCTTCTTACCTCTCTAAATGTCAGTAGGATGTGCCTCATAAATTCGTCACCGTCCGCGGAGCGGGACCACCTATATAACAAATGTGCACGCTATTTAAATATGTCGAAATGACAGCACTCACTCTCAGACATGCTTGAAGGCATACTCACTTGAAGGTGTTTGCCTTTCTCTTTTAGTTCTATAAGAAGAAAATGGTGGAGAATGTATAAGCGACCTATTATCTATTTTGGTTCACCACGCATTTAGTGTTTGGGGAGTTGCGGGTCTTACCGATTAGTTGATCGCAGACGCTGTTATTTGGAATCTGTTCGGTTTGATTGATGGTTCACGGCGCGCCTAAAGGAACCAGGGGAGAGAGCATCTCTGAGTTGGCTTTCTATTTTATGTGACCAAAGACATCAGTTGCGGTATCTTTGAGCTCCCTGATGGATCGTACCTTTCGTTCGCGGTGTATTCAGGCTGGGTCCCGTCTCAGGGTCGGGGACGCATTACTCTGTGGCGCTATTAGTTCCTGATTCTGAAGTCACATGACTTCATCGTGTGTTGCGGGCGCCATCTTTGTCTAGTCATTTTCTCTTTGTATTGCAATTAGCATGTGTACAGTTAGAGCTTTTGTTTTCAACTTACAAATCCTTATAATGCGATGTGCCCGGTTGGGGGGTGGTCGCGCAGCTGGTTCCGAATTATTTGACATGATTATAAGAGTTTATCATGTTGTTCCTTATACGGGCGCCATCTTGGATAGGGGACCTGTTCATGAATCATGTGCTGGATTCTGATGTTTAGTGTTTGTTGCACCTATAAGGTTATATTTATAACTTAAACATCTCAGAGAGTTCATTTAGTCCGTTTGTAGCTGTATTAAACCTTACAATCATTGTTGCTTCTTTTTTTGACAGTTTAGCATCCAAGTCTCCTCCTCTTGGATCTTGTTCCACTTTTGTTATTACTGTCCATCGTAGTTCATTATCTCCGTGATTTTTCATTTGCCAGTGGTTAACCAGTGGGGCTTTAGGTACCTTACATTTTATCCTTGATTTATGTTGCTGGATTCAGACGTCAGAACTACAAAAACTGACGCCTTCACTAATTTTCAATATTTCCAATAAAGTTTTAACAAAGGACGAAGAGAGCATACTTCAAAAGGGTCTTACTTTTGTTCCCTCCAAAAGGACAGATTTTGTGAAACTCAAAACGGAAACTATAGAATTTTTCCGCAAAATCAGGTTAAAAACATTTTTCTCAGAAAACCCTATTAATACTAACATGGAAACTACTGGACTCCACAATAAATCTACTTTCTGTCCTCCAAACCATAAAATACCAAAGGAATTACTAACGTTTGAGAGAACCGTCCTTTCAGCAATTGGTGAAATGGAGAAAAAGACCAAGTGGGTCAAATACAACATTACGAAATCTGAGTCAGTAGCATTAACACACCTATCAAAAGACACATCTGTAATAATCAAACAAGCAGACAAAGGTGTATCAATTGTGATATGGGACCGTCAATTATACACCAACGAAATCAAGAAACAACTGAACGACACCAATTGCTATCACAAGCTGAGTAAAGACCCGACAATGGAATTAAAACATCAATTGCATTCCATCATTGATGAAGCTTTTCAAAAAGGATTCCTTGGAAAAAAAGAAGTTGAATATCTGAAAATAAAACATCCGAGAATTCCACTCTTTTACGTACTACTGAAAGTACATAAAAATGCCAACTCTCCACCCGGACGACCCATAGTGTTCGACTGCGAGTATCTCATGGAACCAATTTCTAAATTTGTAGACTTCTTCTTGAAGCCATTTATCCCTTATGTAAAATCTTACATTAGGGACACAACCGATTTCATTAATAAATTACAGGATGTGAAATTTGACAAAAGATGTGATTGGTTGGTTACAATGGATATAACATCGTTATATACCCAAATACCGCAAGATGAAGGGCTACAGGTTCTGAAATATTTTTTGTAAACCAGAGAAAAACCAGAACAGGTCCCGACAGAATTCATCATACAGCTGGCTCAGTTTGCACTCAAACACAACTACTTTTACTTTGATGGAGATTTCTATGTTCAGATAGGTGGAGTGGCGATGGGCTGTCCATTCGCCCCGGAATTAGCCGTCCTCTTCATGTCAATCTACAAGGATAAATTCATTTACCAAGACAACCCCTTTGGACATTCAATCAGTCATTGGAGTCGTTTCCTTGACGACGTTTTCTTTGTGTGGTCTGGCTCTGAAGAGGAATTAAAGCTTTTCAATCAGTGGCTCAATAATAGAACACAAGAGATCAAATTTAGTCTCATATACTCAAAAAACAAAATCCCATTCTTGGATGTAGAGGTATACCCTTCGGATGAAGGAGATTTGCTAACAACCCTACACAAAAAAGAAACCGACCGGAATAGATTGTTACACTTTACTAGTAACCATCCCCGAAGTCTAAAAGAAAACTTGCCAAATGGGCAATACCTTAGGATCCGGAGAAATTGCCAAGACAAGCAAGAATATGAAAAACATGCTGAAAAATTAACCAACAATCTTATCGATCGCGGGTACCCCAAAAAACTTCTACGCCGTTCTAAAAAACGGGCATGGTGGACTCCACGAGAGCATCTGTTGGAGAAAAAAGCGAAAAAGAAATTGGAACGAATAGTCTTGGTCACCACATATTGCCCAAATTCAAACATGCTAAAAAAAGTGGTGAATAACAACCGGCATTTGGTAAAAAATCTGAGTGAGGAATTGAACAAACCCCCACTTTTCGCATTTAAAAAAGAATCGAGCCTGGCCAATAAATTGGTGAGAGCTGCACTACCAATGAAACCACTCACAAATTTGAGAAGCATGATGGGCTTACCCCCAGTTATGGGACACCATAAATGTGGAGGGTGCAATTGTTGTGAGTCTACCGAAGAAGGATCAACGTTCAAGTACAACGGAATAACATGGAAACATGAGATGTTTACAAATTGTAAAACACGATATGTGATCTATGGAATTAGGTGCCCATGCAACCTCCTATACATTGGGAAAACTAACCAGGAGGTCCGTCTAAGAATCCAGCAACATAAATCAAGGATAAAACGTGAGGTACCTAATGCCCCACTGGTTAACCACTGGCAAATGAAAAATCACGGAGATAATGAACTACGATGGACAGTAATAACAAAAGTGGAACAAGATCCGAGAGGAGGAGACTTGGATGCTAAACTGTCAAAAAAAGAAGCAACAATGATTGTAAGGTTTAATACAGCTACAAACGGACTAAATGAACTCTCTGAGATGTTTAAGTTATAAATATAACCTTATAGGTGCAACAAACACTATACATCAGAATCCAGCACATGATTCATGAACAGGTCCCCTATCCAAGATGGCCCCTGTATAAGGAACAACATGATAAACTCTTATAATCATGTCAAATAATTTGGAACCAGCTGCGCGACCACCCCCCAACTGGGCACATCGCATTATAAGGATTTGTAAGTTGAAAACAAAAGCTCTAACTGTACACATGCTAATTGCAATAGAAAGAGAAAATGACTAGACAAAGATGGCGCCCGCAACACACGATGAAGTCATGTGACTTCAGAATCAGGAACTAATAGCGCCACAGAGTAATGCGTCCCCGACCATGAGACGGGACCCAGCCTGAATACACCGCGAACGAAAGGTACGATCCATCAGGGAGCTCAAAGATACCGCAACTGATGTCTTTGGTCACATAAAATAGAAAGCCAACTCAGAGATGCTCTCTCCCCTGGTTCCTTTAGGCGCGCCGTGAACCATCAATCAAACCGAACAGATTCCAAATAACAGCGTCTGCGATCAACTAATCGGTAAGACCCGCAACTCCCCAAACACTAAATGCGTGGTGAACCAAAATAGATAATAGGTCGCTTATACATTCTCCACCATTTTCTTTTTATAGAACTAAAAGAGAAAGGCAAACACCTTCAAGTGAGTATGCCTTCAAGCATGTCTGAGAGTGAGTGCTGTCATTTCGACAAATTTAAATAGCGTGCACATTTGTTATATAGGTGGTCCCGCTCCGCGGACGGTGACGAATTTATGAGGCACATCCTACTGACATTTAGAGAGGTAAGAAGCAGAGAAGTGGGTGTTGAGCCCAAAGCAGCTTATGTAATTTAACACCACGTACTAATAGAGGTTCCCCTGTTTCTCATTTACAGTCTATGGTCCTGACGAGAACTCTATATTCAAGGAGTTCGAAACGCGTAGACCTTCTCAGATAACGTTTTCACGTTGAAACCATAGGAAAATTGAACAAATCTTTGACTACAGGGATTTATACTTACAAATGAGATTCTATGGTTTCTTATTCATAAATTGTATATAAATTGTAAAAAAGTGTATGTCGTTTTAGACTGTTAGTTGAATGAATGTTTTGAGTATGAATGAAATGTCTTTCAGTATGAATGAGTATGAATGAGACTTAAGGAGAAAAGTACTTTCATGTTTGTTTTTGTAATGTGCTTCACTAAAAAAAGTTTTGTTGAAATATAGAAATGTTAAAAAAATATATGAAAGAAGAAAAGTGTAAATAAAATGCAAATTCGAAGTGATTGACTCTATGATTAGAATTTCTCTTGCATAATGTTTTGTTCATATGTATAGAATGATCTCAGAATTATTTGGCAGTACTGGCATTTGTTTTGTGATACTATTTAAGGCAGGGTTTGGCCTTACTGCTTGGGAACCCATACCCAGTGGTGATCAGTAATTTCCCTGTATACTGGCTTGAAGTATAGTGTTCAGTAGTAATGGGCGAAAGTTTGTGCTATCGCAGGGAGGGACTGCTGATGCAGGCCAGTGTCGTCTAGGATCGCATGAATGGTCCTGTTGGCCTGTTGACAGAAGAACTGCCAATAAACTTGTTTTTAGTTCTTATCCCTCCAGCCATAAACCCTAGCTGCTGTGGCCCATCAGATTTGTTTGGGTGCTTCCCGGAAGTGCAGACTAATGTCTTCACAGATGAGGCCTAACTGGCGAGAGGTATCCGGCTGGGAGTTAGACTCCAACTGCTCCTCCAGGCAAAGGGCACATGCATCCAGCTGAGCAACAAGAGCAGAACGATCTTGTTCCTGAGCCCTTAAAAAATATCTCAGCAGAGCTTCGCATTTGTGCTTTAATCATGGACAATAGGGTTCCCACACAGGCGATGGAACCTTCATTATTGTTAATGTAAGTTCAGAGTTCAGACCAGAGGGAGTGGGTGAACTCCTGATCTTGGTGGTACCAGCCATGTCTTAGTGCACCATAGGGCGCTGGCCCACAGTGGGGTGCACAAGATGGGGGAGTAAAGGGGAATGGTCCAAAATAATGTGGGGGGAGAATCCGGATCCGAGTCAGTAACTATCAGTCAAGGGGGGGTAAGTAGGGAAGGTCTCTCCGAGAGTGAGTGTGATGAGCTGCTGAGGTATGTGTGATTTGCTGATGTCAGGGATGCCAGAGTCGCCTTGCATCACGGAGACCCAGAGTCGCGGTCCAATCAGAGCCCTATTAACGTGAGCCCTCGTGGAAGGTAGGTGAGAAAACAGCAGAGGTCTTGAAGATGAGGGGACAGCCAGGTGGGTGGCATGTAGACACATAGACATACACTAGCAGGACAACTTGCTCTTCCAAGATGCACTCCAAGGCCATAAAGCGTCCCTGTGGGTCACGTGCTATGCATTTGACAACAAGAGGAAAGGATCATCGCAAAGGGATGGTAACCCCCGTGTACCCCCAGGAGCACCCCACATGGAAGACTCGATCATAGCCCTCACGGTCTAGGAAGGGGCAATGTTGCCCCATGAGGTTGGTTTCTTGCAGCAACCGGACCTCAGTGAAGTGTTGATGAGAGAAGGTAATAACCCCCACTCGTTTCACTTGGTCCAGCAGACTAGTAATGTTACAAGACCGGACTCGAAATGTCATATGGGTGTGATGTAGAGAGCATTGTGTAGGATGGGTGTCAGTCAACCCCGAAAGTGGGACTTGTTTTGGCCAGTTAAACATTAATGAGTGTGCCAGTAGCATGTTGCAAAGGTTTTCACCCCTGGACTGTGCGAAGGAGTAAAGCCAATGTGTGTGCCAAAACCTACGGAGAAAAAAAGGGAAGTTACTAAAGACAGCAAACAACAGTGTGCAATTTGAACCCCACCCCTCTCCACATTTCTACCCTAGAAGCATCTGTTGCTTTGTAAAAAAGTTATGTTAAAGAAACCAATAAACACAACATCATGTGCATCTTGAGGGGAGAAAACCCCCAACATTGCATAAGAAGATGATAAGACAATACCCCAATACCCCAGCCGCCATCATGCAGGTGGATAAGGGACCGTTAGGAATTAGGTGAACCCGGGAGGCAAAGAGAGAGAAAACTGAACAGCATGTTAAATAAGGGAGTAAGGCAACATTCAGAGGAAGGGGGTGCATAGCCACTAGAGTCAGGCTTCATCTTGTAGCAGAGCTTTGGGGTATGGCTAACCCAACACGCTATTCAGTGAGAGTAAAGAAAAAGGGGAGGCTGCTCAACCCCTACGCTCTGCATTGTCATATCCAGCTGCCGATGCCAAGCCCAAAGTGGACCAAGGCATCCGAGGATAACAGTCACAGTATCAGGGCTGCCAGAATGTCCTTAGGCTGTAGCGAATAAGCAAACAGGATAGGACCCAGGTCAGAAGGATGTGCAGCTGATAGAGTTCAAAGGACGTCAAATGGTGGAGCTGCAATACAAATTGGAATCAGTGTGGAGGGTTGTTGAGTCCTGGAGTGAAGCCACCTGCCTATCGGTGACCACATCCTCATCCTCGCCCCGTGGCAGCATTTGAGGCCTGTCAATGGCCTGTCTCCCGAAGGAGGATCTCCATCCTCCCATCCTCCTGGGGAGACCTCATGGGTAAGAGCGACTGGCCAACTCTGTGCCCTTTACCCGATGGGGAGCCATGTCTACATGGCTTAGGCGGTACCTGAGCTCTCAGGGTGCCGGGCACCTCCCAGTCCTGTGAGGGGGCGGTGACAGTGTCATGCAGCAGGCGTTCCTCCACGAGCCACGTGGAGTCAGGAAAGTCGAAGAAATTTGACTTATTGAGATTGATAACACAGAGACCTGCCACGAAGAGCAGACGGTATTGAAGTCCCATAGCTCTAAGCTTTTGTTTAACCTCTGTGTATGAGCACCGGCATTGCTGATCCTCACAGGTAATATACTGAAAAAGGAGCACTTTGGTGCCCCTGTGTCGGAGGTCAGGATGTTGTTGAACCTCTCGGAGAATGGCGTCCCTGCCCCGGTAGTTAAGAGTTCAGGCTTTTATGGGGCGGGATGAAGCCTCCGGTGGAGGCCTAGGGGTTAGGAATCGGTGGGCTCTCTCAATGGCAAACCACGAGGATAGACAATCAGCAGGCATCCGGGCTTAGGTCTAACATTCCACATGCTCCACCACCTGCTGAGGGACGTCTCCCTCCACCCGCTCTGTTACGCCGAAAGCGTTTTTGGGCATCTTTGGCACACCTGTAAAGGTATGGCAGAATAACTTATGGGAGCTAAATGCATTCTACAAAAAGTTTAATTGAACTGAAAAAAGTTGGAATAAACTGTCCAACCTTTTGACCCGAATTTGAGTGCCCATGTTACACTTTCCACAAAGAAACAAATTAAGTCATACACTGAAAAAGATTCATTCACATTCAAGTGCAAATTAAGTTCCAACTTGAGACGGGCAAACACACTTTCATTCATTTTTAAAATGTTGCTTTTTGCATTGGGAAGTATAGCAGCATGTAGCTATCCGCGACAGAATCATGAAGTACACATTTTGAAAGTGTACATTTCTTCTTCTGAGCTGTTAGTGCCAGCATGTCGAATGCTATATTTGCTCTGGTGTATTGGACTCTACAACGATGTCACATGTTTATTCCGTTTTATTTGGAGATAGAAGCATTTTAATAAGCAGTATGCTGCTGGCTCCAAAGTGATGGAGCAACACAAATATCATAAATATGTCATTATGATAACTTCAAATAAAGCTCAAACTCATAATAATGTTTATTTTTTCATTTTTGTTTCTCGTTTTCTCTTGCCTGTCGAGACTCCGCTAATGATATGTACATTTGAAATGCTGATCCTTTCATCTTTGTCTTGCATTTGAGTTCAATTGTATATCCTTATTATGAGTTGATGAATGTGAATGTTATTGTCACTCGTACCTATATTAATAATACACCAGTGCTCCTTCAATCTATGGTAATGGGATGGCTGCACTAGGATGCTAGACAGTAATTCTGTGATCTTAATAATTGACGAGGTATTTGAATGTAAATTCTGGCATTTCAGCGAGATAAGTGTGAGCAGGGTGGTAAGCTGAGTCCGGGAAAAGGAATGACTGCTTCCCTAGTTGCTGGCCAAGAACTGCATTATCATTCATTCAGCAATGTAAATACATTCATCCATTGTTGATACGTTAGCAGCAGACTGGTTAGGACTATAATGGACGATATATTTGTAATTATTTAACTCCAGTATTTTACCTTGTGATAATTTTATGAATTAATTAAATGTGCGTGTAATCAATTTTTTTTAATTACATGTTGTCCTGTCGCTTTTATGATTTTAAATGTAATCGAATAAACCTTCTTTTGACTGACTGACAAATGTGCGTGGATCACCAGATGCCACTTGAGAAGCATGTCCGTGGCTGCTGACCTCCGATGCAGTAAGACCCGGAGATCCCGATACGGCGGGATCGGATATTTGCAGTTTTAGTAAGGAATTGGGAATTCCTTGGAAAACTGGCACTATACACACTGATTTCTCTACGTAGTTCCTGATTTCAAGTGGGCAAATTCTGGCATGTATTACCTGATGAAAGATGACCTTAGAAAACCAGGGTTCGGTAATACACAGTACTGAATGACACCATTTTTTTACTGATAGAAACTTCAGTTTCTGCCCAAATCGGTATTACTGTGCCATTCAGAATGCTAGCATTAATGATGTAAGAAATAGCAAAGGTGTAAAAATGGCCTGGGCTACATGCATTCTCAACAATACATTTATATACAAAATACAAGCTGTCTTGGACAGGACAATTTACTGAACTTCGATTCAGACAGCCACGAGACACTATCGGCACAAACATTGCTCCTTTATATACTAATGCTATATTTGAAGTCTTCAAAGCAGATTGCTTTGGTGAGTTGACGTGTGTTGGCGCTGCAGGACATGCCCTTCACACTGAGGCGCACATGCTGGGATCCCCACATCTGCCGGCGGCTGTTCTGCTCCACATACTGAAGGCAAATCCTGGGAAACTTTGGTCCCCATTGAGGTTGAATTGCTCTCTTGTTTCAAAATTTCTTTTTTGCTTCTTTAATGTCAGATAGGTTTGCAGCATATGTATCTTTTGCTAAAGTTTGGTTACATTTTCTATAATTTTATCGCAAATTAGACTGAATCATTATTTAAAGCACTGACTTACCCTATAGTCAATGATACGGAAATTGTATTTGTAATCAAACATTACCGCTGTATCTTTAGAAACTTTTCAACTATAGAATGTGGACAGCTCTCTCCTGTCTGTTTGATGTAGGAGAGGGCATCATGGCCACGGCTGACTTTGCATTGACCTATGAAAGAAAAAGAAGACATAGACCCCGATTTACTATTCTTTACCGCAAGGCCACGCTGCGCCTATGTTGCTGGGCTACCCGCCCCTGAGTCAAAGGAAAAGAAAAAAAATGCACAATATTTGCTGAGAAATGGTGCATTTATTCTTTCCCGCAGCACAAGCGCACTTTCAGAAGTCATGAACCAATGCACACACTTGAACTGTAGTAGGCTGGTGCGCGCATTCTTTGAAGCATAGGTTTAGTACTTGAAGGCATCTGTTCCATACATCATTTATGCTTTAAAGTTTTTCCCACTTCATATGTTTGCTGCACAATGCAGCACATATACTAAGTTGGAAAGATAAGGACAAATAAAAACATTTTATCATGCCTGCCTCAGAGGCCTAGATTTACAAACTCTTTGCGTTGGGATTGCGTTCATTTTCGAGCGCAATCCTGATGCAAAGTGTTAGGGTGGGATTTACTATACAACGAAAAATGTCATTACTTTGAATAGTAACTCAAAGTAACACAAAATTGCACAATGCACTGCCATCTGTTACTTTGCGTTTGGGCATTCCTATTCAACCACCCATTCGTTTTGATGCAAATCCCTATTTATAAAGAATTGTTGACAGGAATTGGTGCAAAAATTCTATGCCTCCTTGATGCAGATGTAACAAGGTGTAATTCTTTAATTTCTCCTAATTTGTCCCACTTTGTAGTGTGCAGCAATGCACCTGGTTAAATCATTAAAACTCCACTGGATGCACTCCAGGCTAGGGCCTCTTGGCGCAGATGGTGCAGCTGAGCTCTTGTAACCTGTAGCTTGCAGAGAGTCTACTCAGTAAACCTTTTGAATTAAAGTACATCCACAGGGCTGTAGTTTCAGATAGTGCAGCAGGCGCAGTCAGTCAGATTGCAGGGCCTGGTGGTGCAAATTAAGGTCCCAGCATGGTAATCCTTCTTCTCTCTACACCTCTCACATATTTATTCAGTATTCGCTGGGGTCTAGCAGGATATCACTCCTATTCAATGAAGTGCAAGCAACACCCAAGAGCATGGAAACGTCCTCCAAAGTGTGGCATATTCTTGTCCCAGAAAGCACCATTCTTCCAAATTACAGGATGGTGAAATCTCAACAGAGGAGCAAGAACTAGCTAAACCAACCTCCAGTTAGGATCATTTACATAGCTCTCCTCCCCCTACCATCTGCAGAGTCCTTCCTTAAGCCTGCTATCTGGCTGGGTCAGAGGGGATGGGGATAGGTTTACCTGGTATTCCCAGCCTGACATGGTCCTCCTTTGAAGCTTTTTAGTTTTTTAAAGTTTTTATTGAGATTTCATATTACATTACATCAAGGATCTTTGTGAGCGCATACATCTTTAGTATAACATAATGGTTCAATAATTCATGGCGAGGGGGTATACAGCTAACATTGATAGGATAGCTATTGGACAGATGGAATTGTCCTCCGACCCTTAGTCCTCTTGAATGTCTGTAACAGTTACCCATTGTGGATAGATCCCGAGCCAACCCTTTGAAACACGGTATGAAGAATATGGGTCATTTGGTCAATGTTGTCTGGGGCGGCCCGGGACTCTGTGTGTTGCCTCTAAATATCCTTGTAATGCCTCTCACCTGGTCTTTGGTGTTTGTGCTCTCAGGAACTGTGCATCGGAATCGGAACTTCCGATATTGAGAAGAACTGTGAACTTTGGGGGGAATGAACTGGGGGATGGTGCTGCGAATATGCAAGTGGGGGAAGATAAAGGAAAGAATTCGAAGCTGAGTAAGTGGCGTGGACTGTAGTTGGTGCATCATGTGTGATAATTGCTGAAGGCAATGGCTATGTAGCAGGTGGGGGAGGTGAGGCTGGCGGCATGTGGTCTTATGATCTAGGGATCTATACACGCTCTTGGGTTATCTCCTACCTGTCTCTGTGGGGTACCTACTGGGGATTGTGCCTGAGAGTTGGGTTGGGATGGTGGCTGTGTTGTTACGCAGGTAAATAGGTGCATCAGTTGCGCCCATTCAAGGGAGATTGGGTATTTGCGCATGCCCTTCACATCCTCATCCCGTAGCGTCTCCTCTTCCGCCGCCCCCATTTCTTCACTGCTCCTATCCCTGCTGTCTCTGGGGGTCCATCCGGGGCTCGCCTGTGCATGGCTATCCCCCGATTGGGAAGTAGAACGGCCAATGAGACGAATAGGCAGGGCACTTTCTCGGTTTTCCTTTTACGGAACAACCCTAGGGCACTGGCTTCCCATGAGGACCGGGTCGAGTTATTAGTCACCTCCTGAAGTGTATGGTCTATGTGGTCCCAATATTGTTTAATGATGGGGCAATCCCAAAACATGTACTTGAAGTGTGTTTTGGGATAAAACCGGGGGAGGTGCTGTGGGGTGAGGTACGCCCTATGGAGTATATTGAATTGAATGTTTCCAAAACTGGCATTTCTAGAGACTTTTTTGGGATATTCCAGGGCTTTCTCCCATTTCTTGTCATTAAAAACCCGGCCGACTTCGTCTTCCTATGTTTGTCGCAATGTGTCCAGGGGGCGGAAAAGGAGCTCTCAGATTGCCCTATATAACCATGTGACCAGGTGCCTACCCACTCCCATATGTATGATGGTGTGTATTACCGGATGTGTTGGGGGTTCACCCTCCTGTGCGTTCCAGAACGGGCGGCAACTGTCCATGAGCTGTCGGTAGATTAAGAATTGCCCTCGAGGGAGGTCGTAGATATCGGTCAATTGGGCGTATGTCATTAACTGTCCGTCCTCAAAGAGGGACGACATGTCCGTGATAGAGTGGCCCATCCACACCTGTAGGGCGCGGGTGGTATAGTAGTGGTCATTACGGAAGAACCTACCAAAGGAAGCAGTGGTGAGTATGGGGGTTTCCCTTTGGACAGTCAGTTGATCCTTAGCATGCATGCGCGTGCCACTGTTACCTGCAAGGGGTATGTGCGTAAGGGCTTCGTGCCTGGAAGTAATAGCCAGCGTATAGCAGAAAGGGGGATCCACCCGTGTTCTGTAAGTGTTTCCCCAGTATGGCGTTCCGCCGTACAACAACCACTGGAGTTGCGCCGCCAAAAAGTATGATTCAAAGGATGGGGCGCCGAGTCCTCCCTGAGTCGTTGGCAGGTAAAGCGTGGTCAGGGCTACTCTCTGCCTCCCCTCCCCAATCAGGGTTGTGAGGAGTGTGTTTAGTTCTTTAAAGAAGGAGCGTGGTGGTATCACCGGGAGGTTGGCGAAATGGTACAGGAGCCACGGGACCATTATCATCTTTGCAAGTGCGATGCGGCCTATGGAGGCTAGGGGTAGAGTTTTCCAGAATTGTACTGACGCTCTTAATCCCACCAAGACCTTGCAGTGATTTCCATTGTATAAATCGGTGGGGGTGTGGAATAATTGTACCCCCAGGTATCTGGGCGCCACTGTATTCCAAGTGAGCGTGTGGGGGCCTGCCTGTAGGTCGTGCGGAGCTAGATGCGGGCTCAAAGGGAATATTGTGAACTTGGTCCAGTTGACGTTAAGACCTGAGACTGCCACAAAGTCCTGTAGCAATGACCAGATTGTGGAGAGATCACTTGTAAGATCCCTGACATAGATAAGGAGATCATCCGCATAAAGTGACACACTGCGTTATGTCAGCTATAGGTATTCCCCATGCCTGTCCCTCCTGGCATAGTTTAATTGCAAGTGGTTCAACTGCTAGAGCCAACGGGAGGGGGGACAGGGGACACCCTTGTCTTGTCCCATTCCCTATCTGAAATGGGGCTGATAAATATTTTCCTATCCGCACACGAGACGTGAGGCCCTTGTAAAGTAGTTTAGTGCATTTTAACAGAATCGGTTCGACCCGGACTCTGCGCAGAACCGCAAATAAATATGGCCAGAGTAGAGTGTCAAAAGCCTTTTCTAGATCGAGGATTAAGCAGGCTGCATTTGGGAAGCATTCTCTCACTCTATCCTGGATATGGAATAACCTACGTATGTTTTGTGAGGTGTTTCGCCCTGGGACGAAACCGTTTTGGTCCGGGTGTACTAATACTGCCAGGATTTGGGTGTATCTGTTTGCTAACATCTTTCCTAATAGTTTACAGTCCACATTTAGTAGTGTTATCGGTCTGTAGGAGGCAGGAAGGACGGGGTCTCTATGTGGATTGGGGAGAGTTACGGTGATGGACTCTCTGAGTTACCCCGGGAGCTCTCCTCCGACCAGTGCCTCATCGAGTACAGTCACTATCTTGGGAACAAGATGCGTCGAGAAGGTGCTGTAGTATTCAAGTGGGAAACCATCCAACCCGGGGGCTTTATGTAGTGCTAGCTGTCAAATGGCGTGAGTGACTTCTGGGGGTTTGATCTTGGAATCCAGGTCTTTCCTGGTGGTTCTGGGGATGTGGGGGAGGCAGGGGGTGAAATAAGTGCTGTATGTCCTGTTGATTCGTTAGCGTAAGGGCTCGGTAGATTGCAGAGTAGTAATCTCGGAAGATGTGTAAAATATAAATTTGTGATTGTCTGAGGGTGCCTGTGTGGTCTAGTAGTTCCGTTACCAGGCTTGTGGTCACTTCCTGTCTGGCTAGCCATGCCAATAGTGTACCTACCCTATTGCCCTCCCTGTGTATTCTGGCAGCAAAGGCTCTAAAGTTGTATTTACGTAGGTCTCGTAGTGCTTCTGCATAGGTAGTTTTTGCTTCTGCTAGCCGCTCAGGAGTAGCGTCAGTAGCGTCTGTTTGTTTCGTGATTGTAGCTAATGTCATCTCCACTGCTTGCAGCATTCTATCAAGCATTTTGCACACCCACAGTATTTGTTGTATGCAGTGACCCCTGGCTGCTACTTTAAATGCGTCCCGTTCTATTAGGCGAGACTCTGCTGTGCCTGAGTTGAACGCGAAATGTTCTTGAATATAAGAACCATGTGTTTGTTTGAACGCCTGATCGGAAAGACAATCCCTCTGCAGTTTCCAGGTGGGCACTTGGGGATGTGGGGGTCTACATCTGAGCGTTAGTACATGGACATCCTAATCTGAGAGAACTCTACCGAGGTAATCAGAGTGTTGTACATGTGGGAATACCGTCGTGGAGCAGAGGAATCTATTGAGACGGACGCGTAGGTTGTGTGGTATGGAATGAAAGGAGTATAGTTTAGCGTTTGGGTTGTGTTCCCGCCACAGATCTATCAGGTTCCAGTGCCGGACCCATGTGTGAAATTGGGTAGTCTGTTTATGTGCTGGAGAGTGTAGTGGGGGGGGGGGGTGGGACCTATCTAGCTGAAGTTCAGATGCGCACTTATAATTCCCACCCAAGAGCCATGGGACTGAGGTGTATTGGATAAGGACACCCATGAGGTGTGTCCAGTAGTGGTGTTGCTCTATGTTTGGGGCGTACACACTTCCCAGCAGGAGCGCCTGACATTCTAGCAAGCCCTCTAAGAGGGCGTATCGACCTTCCTTATCCGCGACTCGTGTGTGTTCTTTAAACGGGACTCCTGGCCTGTGCCAAATGAGTGCGCCCCTGGCATATGCTTAGTAGGTAGTAGCGCATACTATACCCCAACATTTCCTATGTAGCCGGGCTACTTCCTGTACGGACAAGTGAGTCTCTTGCAAAAACGCTATTTGCGCCTTTTGTCTTTTGATGTAGGTGTAGACAGCATAACACTTGCTAGCCGTGTGCATACCTCTAACATTTATGGTAATGATCTTTATATCCATGTTGGGGACTCTATGTGGCATGGTAGGTCTAGAGCTCGGGCCTGCCGCTCTTGTACGTCATCCCTGTACCTCCCTTCTGTACCCTATTCCCACTGGGTGCATATCGTCCCACTAGATTGATCCGCAGAAGGTGGATGGTAAGCCTGCAAACCGGGGGAACAAAACTTGGATTTCCAGAAAACTTCCCAACTAGAGGGACATAGCGTCGGAAACGTGTTATCCAAACTGTACTTCATGTACTGTCTTTAAATCGTTCTATGAAAGGGGGGTGGTTGCACGGCTATGGACGTCTCTGCATGTCCGGCCGCCCGCTTCATAATGACCAGTTCATGTTGCTGTGGTAACATTCTCTTCTGGCGTAGTTTGTGCTTCATTTCGGGCTGTGACAGGCCCAGGCTGGTCGCCCTCGGGGTTGTTGCAGCCTCGCCGACCATTTGTGCTGTGTGTACTCTAGTAGTCCAGGGGACGAACAACGGCTGCGGCGCCACGGTGGAGCATGATCCTTTCTTCGTATCGCCATCTATATCAGCGTGTCTGCTGTTTGCGGGGTAACTAGGGGCGGTGTGCCCGATCCGTCGCGAGATGTATTGGTATCACTGGCTTCGTCGTCCGACGTGAAGATGTTGGCAGGGTCTTCAATATCAGAGTTGGTCTCGACTACCCTGCTCGCCACTGCTGCCTGCAGAGCTTTCCTGCGCTCTGCTATAATTTGTTCAAGATTGGGGGAGCGATGCGTGAGTGGCTCTGGGTGGGAGTTGAACTGTGTAAGGGTAACCTTTTTCTGATGTCGTCTGGGGCGGATCGACTGCCGGTGGCCTTGCGTATCCTCGTTGGTGTCGGGCCCAGGTATCTGCTGTCCCGGGTATCTGCTGGTCTATCCAGTTACGTGCCTCCAATGGGTCGGTGAAAAAATGTGTAGAGCCTTTATGGATAATCTTTAAACGGGCTGGAAAGAGGATTGCACCTGTTTGTAGGGCTCGCTTGACCTCCAGGAATGTGGCTCTCTGTTGCTGGACAGCTCGTGAATAGTCCGGGAACAGCATGACGAGCTTGTCTTCCACATGAAGGGCACCTTTCTCTCGGGCCGCCCTAAGAATGATATTTATTCAATCCCTAGTAATATTTATTCATCCATAATCTATTGCAATGTGATCCTATGTGGCTATGTATCTACAAAAGGGAATTTCTCCATCATCAGGGCATACAAAGCATCTTTTATAGAAGCCCTGCATATAGTTACATGAGCCCCACCCCTGGGACACCTAGGGCAGACCTTGGTGGAAAGAATGTATAAACATGATTTGGATCCTCACCCTACAGTACTCATAGCACCATAGCACAGGGTCTCATGTTTTGTAACACCACTGGCCCCTGGGCCTGCTTGGACACAGCCCAGGAGTAGTCAGAGTCAGTTACCACCAGTACCAATCAGCCAAAAGGGGGGGTAATGGGCACACAGGATGACTTGCAACAGTAACCCAATGTTTTTCTATTGGAGAGCCAGCTTTACCACAGTGAAAAATTACCTTTGAACACTTTTCAATGCAGCACATGTATAACATAAGATCATATGCACTTCTTTTTAAATATCAAGCCCTCTGCCCTCCGGTCATGTACGGCCCAATTGTGGGATGACTTATAAGTATTAAAAAGGAAGGTTTAAGCCTGGCAAAAGAAGTGTTTTGCCAGGATGAATTGCCATTTTTAGAAACTGCCTACTAAAGTGATGCTTTGAATTGCCATTTTATCAGTGGCACAATAGGTGCTGAAGTCCACTAGTGTGTACAAACTGTGATGTATGGAATGCTTCAATTAATCTCAGCCACTGATAATTACTGTGGCCGAATCCCAATCCATTGTTATTTTACACACCATGCCACCTCAGTTTGGACCAAGCTGTTTGGAAGTTATAGTTGACCCTGTTTCATTTGAAACAGTCCTGCCCAAACTGACAAACCAGGTCCTCCCTGAACTGGAACTCAAGAAAAACAGGAGTACAGTGTAGCTGAGATTAACTCAAGCATTCCATCCATCACTTTTTTGTATACTTTAGTGTGGCAACCTAACTGGGCCCAGTATGTCCAGACATGGGTCCCGCTCACCCGTGCACACTGTGTCACTGGGATCAAGTTGTGCCCTGCTGGTGAGGAAATAACTAGGATGTAACCGGTCCTGATTTGAATATAACTGGGTCCAAACTGGGGTGGCATTGTGCGCAAAATAACAATGGATTAAGATGAGATTAATTTAAGCATTGGTGGTGTTGATCACTTATTGCTACCAACCACCATGACTGACTCAATATGCATGTATTACTGGGAACATCAGCATGCCACATTTAATTACTGTGCTATGCAAGACCGCAATTGGAGAAGAAAGCACATTTTCATATCTGCACATATAAGAAGGCAACATAAAATGTAAGCCTATTAAAATGTTTAGCAATTTATCTTTGGGTTACATGTGTCACAAATGTGTGACTAATTTAAATTCAGAACTCTCTTCCTTTGAGAATGGAGGGGAAACTATAATGCAATAGGTACAAAAAAAATGAATTAAAAATAATGAAGGCAGTGCAGTTTGTTGCCAAGTTATTTTTAAATTTTTTCACTTGCATTATTAGATGAATCCAAGCGCTCATTCTTTAGCTTAGAGGGCATATGACATTTGGGCAAGTGGTTTGGCACAAAATGGACGGACACCGCCTTGGGCTATGTTTAGGCTGAGAGAAGGGGACATGATATAAATGGGGTGCTTATTAGGCTTCTAGTCACAATTTTAAGGTGAAAGCGGTGGCTTGTAGTGGGGAGGGTGTGACAGTGTGAGTTTTGGCCTGCTCACCACCAGGCCAAAAATGGCCAGGTTGATGCTTTCCAGGAGCGCAGGGGTGTGGGAGGGTTCTGCAGGGTTGGAAGCGCAGGCCCCGATGAAAGGGAGCCATATGGGAAAGGCTACTTTATTGAAGTATTGTGCGAGGGGCACGGGTGGAACAATGGGGACATCTGGTTCAGCGGTGAGCCTCGGGGCCTGTGAGGTAGCCAAGAAACAATTGGCTGGGCAGGTTGGGCAGGGAACAGCAGGGGAACATGCGTTGCACGTAGAGAGTGGGGGCCTGGTCCCTTAGATGGGGCCCCAGGGCTGCAAGGAGCCGTTGGAGACTGGAACCACTGCCAGCACTGGAGCACATGTGTCCAGTGGGCCTGGATCACTCACGGGATGAGCACCATGGGGTATCTGAGCATGGGGGGGCACATGAGGATAGTGGATGATGTCGGTGTAGAGGTTGGTGGGGCTGTGTCAGGTTAAGCCATGGCAGGCGTAGTGGAGACCCTGAGATCTGCCATTGCCAGGTACAACCTGATGTAGAGCGACAGCGAGGAGGAATGAGGGGGTGAGACCAGGACCTAGAAAGAGTTGAGCAGTGGTGACCTTGATGTCTTTGGATTGTCTGGGGTCAAGTTTTCTACCTCCATTCCATCTGGAGAGGATGATGGAAGCAGGGGCCTGCTGGCAGCAACGAGGGGTCGATCAGGCACAGCATGGCAGGCAACGCATTTCCAGGTACAGGTACATGAGTCTGGGTACCAGGAGATGTGGGGGGTAGAGTGAGCGTAGGGAATGCAAATTCACTGGACCTTAATGCCCTCCAGTTTAGCGGCAGTGACAGTGGAGCAGACTCAGGATAGTCGGTGTGGTTTTTATTCCCTGAGATGATAGATGGCATTGTCTAGGGCATCCGGCCTGAAAGCTTTGTGGGATAAAAGTGGCAACAGTGGTGGAAGGTCTGCTGGAGTCTCTGCCTGGATCAGTGTGGGTGTATCTAGTGTGGCACCTCCAAGAAGAGAGAACTCCGACCCTCAAAAATTCATGGTGGTTTGAAAATGTGATGGATGCCCTGCCAGGCACCGGTGGTAATGCATTGCTGGATTGCATAGAAGGTAACAAGGCCTGGCTGGCCATACCAGACATTGTGCGTTTCCCAGTGAGACTGGAAAGGTGGGGAGCCGCTTTTATTACCGGGCCAGTTTTGTAGCAGAGCAGTCGTTTTAAAAGCACTGCAGAGTTCCTTGTATATACAACAGTTTTCAGGCAGCAACAAAAGTAACAAGAAAACTCTGGTGATTAATGTACCTGCTAGAGTGAGATTAGAGTTTTGTCTAGTGGCAGTTTTGACTCATCTACGGTAACGCTGAGGGTTAATGTGAATGCTGCAAAGAGCATGTATTATGCAGATCACAGAACAATATTTTATGTGCATAGCTCAGTGGGTTACTGCTTTTGTCACAGAGATCCTTTTGTCACTGTGCAGTTCATGATTTACAATCAGAATCTAGGTTAGAAAGTAAGTCAAGTTTATTTCCTTTCATTATCCTAACTTTGTGCTAAAAATAGATTGTTGTGTAGAAATTAATTCTTATTAGTCTAGTCAACCCTAACCACAGTGTTACCTTTTGAATCCTGAGTTTGTGCTTCCTCAGACCAAGGACTTTCGCAAAATTCCTTCCAGTGTGGTTAACATGTGAATCCGACACCTTGTAGTTCCCTTTGTCTTATTTAGCAATCAAATACATGTGAGAGAGGGGCTATAGAGAGATGAGAAGTGCTGTGGGAGGATGATAGTGAGGGAATCATTGAAGTGCCCAATTAAAGATTGTTGTCACCTCGCACACTGTAGGTCATCATTTTCTATGCTTTAAACACTTGCATCTATTTGATGAAAAATGTGTTGTAGAATGCACCATTTTCCCCACATTTTCTTGTGGGGAGAAACCTCCAAGCCCTCTAATAGTAGTCAGGTTTGCTCACTGTGCTCAGGTAAGCATGAACAGGAGAGAGATGGGCCATAAATGGTTTTGAAATGGGTGGGGGCTAGTCAGGGAGAGGGGCACAAGGGTGTTAGGTTGCGGAAGAGTAGGTATGTGAGGAATAGTGCCACAGAAGGTAGTAAGAAGGAAAGTAAGCAACTTAGGGTGAAGAAATTGCCCTTTATGGGTATCACAAATCCTTTGAGGTCTCATCTGATGAAGTCTCATCTGATGAAGACAATGAAGGAATGGATATGGAAAGGGGATTATGTAAAGATTTTGAAAGTGTTACACAGGGAAATCGAGGAAAAAGAGGGGTTCAATGAGAGGGTTTCAGCTTGCCAATAGACCCACAGTGCCAGGAATTAATGAAAATTGAAAGGCACTGTTTATGATGCATGTCAATGTGTACTGTGGAAAACACTCTTGAGTGTTGTGTTGCGCTGTTTAAGTACATGGATGTGATAAGAAAGGCTCACATCACATTTGGGGGGTACGTGTGGGTCAGATATGATGAGGAATTCAGAGCGCGCTTTGCAAAGAATGCAGGCGGGAAATGGAGGGAGTTAGACAATGATTTCTGGTTACACACCATGGGTCTTGTTCAGCCAAAGTCATCAGTCTTGATGGCCAGTGGTTTGCCATTGACATGTCAGCCCTTTCAAGAGCAGCCCACCTATGGTGTGGTGGGGGCAGTAGCAAAACGACGGCAAACTTCCAGAAGAGCATGTTGGGCATACAACAGGGGGTCGTGGTTCTACGGACTGTCAGCTTTTGCTGGTAAGTTTGAGAAAGCTCATGGCAGATGTGGTGGTACCCCTGGCGGAAGGAAAGACAGTGGATCCAGCTATGGTTTTGACTTTTTTGGGCATCGAAATTGACACTGAAAAGATGGAAGCTAGACTTCCAGATCACAAAAAAGCACCAATGTTACAGCTCATTGCTGAAATGCTAATCAAAATGAAACTACAGGTTAAGGAAGTGCAGGTCCTGTTGGGGGATTTGAATTCTACATGCACAGTGGTGCGGGCGGGCAGGACTTTTTGTCGACATCTGGGATTGTCATTGCTGGGGTTGTCTTTTCCCCACCATCAACTGCATCTGAAGGCAGGGTTTAAGGAGGACTTGTGGAGGTGGCAGACATACTTGAACGATTTAAACGGTGTGTTGTTGGAAGATCTTGGTGAAGAAGCGAAATAGGAAAAGCAGGTTTTTTCAGATGCCGCAGGCGAAGTGGGCTTTTGTCTTTACTGGCAAGGACACTGGTGTGTTGAATATGGCCGGAATTGTTAAGAGGGGAAAGGAGGAGCATTGCTTTCCTGCAGTTGTTTCTGTTGTTGATGGCACTTGCCTTGTGGAGGAGTGAGTTTGCGAACAAAAAAGTGTTGCCCAATATGGATAATATGGCTGGGGTGCAGGTGGTAAACGGACAGTCTGTGCGTGGTGCACATGGTTTGAAATTGATGAGGGTGTTTGTCCTGACGTTTTTACATCTGAAAACTTGTTTCAAAGCACTGCATGTGTTGGGCAAGTATAATAACATTGGTGATGCACTGTCTTGTTTTCAGTGGCAAAGGTTGCAGGGTCTTGCATCAGGAGCAGTCAGGTACAGGACGGTGATGCCAGTTGCTTTGTGGAAAGTAGGAGATGGAGGATACTTCAATTGGTAATGGGTTAATTATCCATTTGTACTTGGCGGGCATACACACAAGCTTGGAATTAATTTCTGGTGTCAGGAGCGTGAAGGAGGAACAGGCTTTCATGTTGATGGTGGAGAAGTGTTGGATGAGGGTGACCATCACCGGGAAGCTGTCTGGCACTGCATTTGCGGGGAAGATGTTGTGGGGCTATGCACCTTCAGCAGGAATTTGATTTGTGGCTATTGAAAAGTTGGGCAAGGGAGAATGACAACAAGGGTAGGAGGCAGATACTTTTGGACTGGCCAGTTTTTTGCCAAGTGATTGATGCATTGCTGTCTTTTTGTTCCAGTATGGGGGACAATGTCTCAGTCACTTGCCTAATGTGTGCCATGTTCTTTAGAGTTTTCTGGGTATCGGAGCTACTGGGGCGAAAAGCGGTGAAGGTGGCACATTTTTTTAATCAATGATTGAGTTCACTTGTCTGCCATGGGGATGGATCTCTATCTGTTGCAGTTGAGAGAGGCTGTGGGTGTGTCACTGAGCATTCAGTGGTGGCCATAGGGTTGAATATTAGTTTGTGAGGCTGCGTGGGGTGGAGCAAAACATCTCCTGGGAGCTTTTCTGTGTGGCATTTGAAAAGAAGCTTTTCAGTAATCCAAGAGGTTTGTATTGTGTGGGGGTTGGGGTGAGGGGACAAAAGGTTAAAAAGGGGAGAGTCATTTATCTTGGGGATGCAGGAAGTTGAAAGTTTTGTTAGTTGGAAGAGACAAAATGGTTGGTCAAGTTCATGTTGTTAATGTGCAGGAAAGATGGTAAACTTCATGGGGAAGTGTTAGGAGGTACATTTAGGGGTGGGGTAGGAGAAGACAGATATTTAAGGTATAGTGAGGTTTCGTTTTGTAGGGCATTGCAGTCTATGTTTGGGTATTGTTTTGTTACATGCACCTCCTTTAATATAGCTGGTGTCTTTGAGCTCTCTAGCCCAATGGGAGCTGGGGGGCATATGACAAGTTATGCCCCTCAGGGGAATTTGAGTGAGTGGTTCGGTCCAAAACTAACAGACACAGCCTTGGGCAGTGGTGGATCCTTCATGGGGGCGTTTGGGCGCCGCCCCAATGCTTTCTCGCCGTGCGAGAAGGCAGAAGCAAATAGTAGAATAGCTACCATTTGTTTCTGCCTTCTGGCACGGCGAGAAAGCAGAAGTTCCTGGTTGAGAGAGTGGGCGGCGTTACTCGAGGGCAGGGGAAGTGGCTTTCCCACTGTTGTTAATACTGTCTGTTTGGGCACCCTGAGAGGCCGTCTAAACAGACAGTATAAACTGTATTAATAACAGCGGGCAAGCCGCTCCCCCCTGCCCTCGAGTAACCCCTCCCACTCTCCCTGTTCTCTGTATGCTGCAGCATACAGAGAAATGACATGGTGTTGGGGTAGCCGGCCGAACCAATCACAGCACTGTGCAGTGGGAGGGGAGTGAGGCTGCCTGTAGCCTTCCTGCTTGAGCGTGACGACGACGAGCACCATGGGAATCAATTCAAGAACAGGACGGCGGGAGTCGGAGTCGGGGAGTCGGAAGTTGAACTTGAAGGCGGGAAGGAAGGTAAGTTAAGTTTGCACATCATTGCAACGTTATAGAAAAAATATTCAATGGTATTTTGTATCCTGCTAGCGTCTCAGAAAGTAGTCTTGACTGAGTACCCTGAAAAAGACGTCCTCAAATGCTCAATCACTGACTAGGCAGTAAATGGAGGGGCCCAACATAGAGGGTGGAGATATTATGACTAATGTACAAACTAATACAATTGACGATTTGCTTGAGTAGCGTGTCGCCATGAACTTGGCAATGGCAGCAAGAAGCATTGGAAGACAGCAATACAATAACAGAATTCTTGCAATGGGGGTGGGGGCAAAGGTGACCGAACGGTGCATGAAGGTCAGGTGGGGAAAGCTGACACGCGGCAGATTAGCTGAGGCAATAGCTTTGTATATGTTACACTTACACGTGTGTAATTTACTATGTATTGGTTTTTCACAAGCATTCCCTTTTAGTTAATAAGCACGAGTGTGCCATGATCGGTGCCTTTAAATGTATGGTTGACTTGTCGTGTGGCATGTGCTAAATATGCCCTTAAAGCATAAAAAAGTTTAGGACAATTGTGAAGTTAAGCGTTTGAATGCATCATTTCATATAGTTAAATCAATCTAACGCACATATCCTGTGAAAACTGGACTCATTCTTACAGGGCAGACACAGGTAGTTCCTTTGTGGATGAGAACTGTATCTGCCATGTATTTTCTTGTCCGCTTCTTTGACCTTTCCCTGAGCATGCCCATGTTTTCTACTCTTTGACCCTCCATGGGCTTATTGTACACATACTTTGTGTTCTGCATGTTATGTACACACACAGCTGTACTCACACATACTCCTTCTTACTCATGCTCAAACAATACGTGGCTGCTCGCCTTTAAATCTGGCTAGAGATTTAGGGGGTTAAATGGAAGCCACAGACAGCTTTTGTGATTGCAGAGGCACTCTTTCACATCCCATCAAGGTATGGTTAGGGCTTCGGCTCTTCTGAGGTTCTTGGATTGGACGGCTTTCAACAGAGAGACCCTAACGCCTCTTATTGACACTGCTTGAAAAAAACAGAAGTGTGGTCTGCCCAACACTGGATATAATATTTTGATAAAAATAGGTCAGAACTCACCATCCTAAAGCCCATGGTAAAATTATGCTACTGGCATGTACACTTTCAGCTCTGGTTTAGTATCTAAAAACCTTCCCTTGCCATAGTGCAGTACGGCAAAAAAATGTACGCCCCACTGCTTTCAAATGTCACCAGCCGCTACTGGCCTTGGGCTATGTTTGGGCTGAGGGGAGGAGGCCTGATAAATATAGGGGTGTTTACTGGGCTAGAAGGCACCATTTTAAGGTGAACACTGTGGCTGGTAAAGGGGAGGAGTAGGGTGGAAATAATTTTCACATTCACCTGAGAAATAGGTGGATTTGTGCATGGAAAGCGGGAGGAGGGTTGTCCTTAAGGGACCTCCTGCTGAGTTGGAGGTTCTATTGTTGAACTGGTGCACTGGAATGTGTTGTTTTATATGTTGTCACTTGGGTCAGGTGTTTGTTAGTCATTTGGAGGGATGCTTTACAGTAGTTCAAGAGGTTTGTATTGTGTTGGGGTGGGAGAAAAGGGACAAAAAAAGTTAATAAGGGGAGCGTTATTTTTCTTGGAGACGCAGGAAGTTGAAACTTATGTGAGTTGGAAGAGACAAAGTTGTTTAGTCATGTTCCTGTTGTAAAGTGTGCAGAAAAGATGCTAAACTTCACGGGAAAGTGGTGGGGGCACATTTAGGGGTGGAGGTAGGAGAAGGCAGTAGATATTTAATGTATAGTGAAGCTTACTTTTGCAAGGCATTGCAGTCTAGGTTTGGGTATTGTTATTGTGATGTGCACGTACCTCAAGAAAGCACCCGTTTCCACACTAAAAAGTGTCAGTGGTATCTTTGAGCCCTAACGGACTGTATCACAAAAAAAGAATGCCAAGAGATTTTCCCACCCGCTTAATCCTTTTCCTTTTAGACTTTTTTTGAAAAGCACTGTGCACAAATCTTTTTCAGAGTGTTCCTAGATGATGAGTAATGTTGGTTTTACACACTACATGGGGGGAGGGGGGGCAGTAGGAAGCGCTCAACCAGTGAAGACTGAGAGGATGAAGGCTGACCAGGAGGTAATGATAATTATCAGGTGCTGTTGAACACTCCAATGAGAATTTGCCATAAATCGGTAAAAACACAAATTGTTATTTTCTGCAGTGTTTTAAAAAAGGTCTTCATTAATTTGTTTAGGATCTTTTTAAACATCTGCCTACTTGTTTACATTGGTCTAATGTATGCTGATGTCCTTTAGCACATTTTATTCCCCAGCATTTCATTCTCATGGAAACAATATACAGCGCATTAAAATATGAAAGCAAATGATGTCATGTAAAGTGATTACCCTAAGGAAATTAGGTTTACATATTATCAGCTACATACTACATACTGTCAGGATCGCTACCTGGTCCGTAAATATGCGTGGATCACTATGTACACCAAAAGAGATAATCTTGAGAACCCATATGTTGCATTCCTATATTAAATTATTTTATACTGACACTTTAAAGTATGTTTAGCAAAGGTTTATCTTTGAACTCTGTATTCAGATCTGTTGCTATGGTTTGCCTAGTTCTAAGTTCCATGTAACAGATGGTGAGGCTTTCTGAGCTGAGCAGTTGCTGTACTGTGTCTCTCAACAATAAATCTTATAACTTTTGTATTCTTGGACTACTTAAAGTTTTCTACAAAATTGGCAAGGATTTTTCCTGGTCTGCTACATCATGAGACACAGGAGCAACCAGAAAACGGAACCGACGTTGGATTTAAAATTGACCTAATTTTGGATGATATTTCTTCCCATGTATTTGGATTGCATCTCTTTATTTCCTTTGAAGGGAATATTTCAGTGCTACTTTCCGGATTATTTTATGTTTTTCAACGTTATTTTTCGGAAAATGTCTTCAATTTTTAGCGTCAACCTATTGCCATTTGCTTTTTATGTTTTTAAAAAAAATAGAAGACAGATAGACCTTCCCTACATAGCCAGATGTCAACTGTTTAAGGTAACTTCTATTTAGTTTTTTTTATTAACGTTACCTTATCATCTTCATTGGAGCCAAAGTGTTTGGATTTGAAGTGCTCTTCTCCGAGCCATCACGCTCGTGCTTACAAAGGAAGCTTCAGACCCTTCATGCTCTAGCGAGCAACAACTGCTCCCCGCTCCTCCGCTCTTCTCTATGGCTCCACGCAGGGCATGACGTCATTGCGCATACATGGAGGCCATTTTGTTTTTGATTGTTATAACAACCACGGAGGGAAGCTGTACGAAGCGGCACTGTCTGTGAGAGCTGACAAGTATTAAGAGACT
The DNA here is from genome assembly GCF_964263255.1 of Lissotriton vulgaris. Taxonomy (NCBI): domain Eukaryota; kingdom Metazoa; phylum Chordata; class Amphibia; order Caudata; family Salamandridae; genus Lissotriton; species Lissotriton vulgaris. The sequence continues at coordinate 501,150,627 of NC_141687.1, read as the reverse complement.
GCGAGTGCTGACGATTATTGAAAGACTCCGCAATTGATTTTGTTTGTTCCTCTCATCGGCTCAATTGGTTTCTGGTACTCTTTTTGTCTATTGTCAATTGTTTTCTCTGTCTGCATAACTATTTTAGCCACATTAACATTGCATCTTTTATCTAGAATTATTATTGTTATATAATTATAATCATTCCTCCATATAAAAATGCAATTTGACCCTCCATCGAAATTTTTACAAAGTAAAGGAGATCCCCCAATACCTTGGAACCGTAGGAAAGAGGAATTCATGACTTTTCTTAAAGCTATTGATGGAGATAGATTTTCTGTGGAAAGAAAGAAGAACATGCTGTTACATTCATTGGGATCTGAAGGACAGGTTGTATTTAGAACACTTCCACAACATGAAGGAGGAGAGGACAGGAATGTGTATAAGGATGCTATGTGTCATTTGGAAACCAGTTTTAAACTAACGTTCAGTATTGCTTTAAATAGATTTAAATTCTATACAAGAGCTCAAAAGGAATCAGAAACTTTTGATGATTTCTTAACTGGATTACGTTATCTCTCCACAAATTGCAATTTTGGTCCCATCACCGACGAAATGATTAGAGACCAGATTATTGTCCATACAAAAAGCAAGAAAATTTAAGAGCAGTTATGGATTATGTGCGATCCGGATTTAAAAGATGTTGTAATTACTGCAAAAGCTATGGAACAATCATAGAAGTGGATGAAAACTTTAGCTCAAAGTTCAAAAGTTAAATCTGATGATGTGTGTGCAGTCAAATCAGAGTCTGCTTTTAACTCTTCAGCTAACAATAGTACTCAACGTAATTTTAATAATTCTCAACGCATGTTTAAAAGGAATGACAGGGAATTTCATTGTTTTAGATGTGGTAGTATTAACCATGCTGCTTCTTTTCCAAAATGTCCTGCTATAGGTAGAGAATGTAAAAAATGTGGAAAGCGGGGACGCTTTAGTAATGTATGCAAAAATTATTCTTCAGGGAATACCTCCACGAGTAATAGTAGTAAAAGTAGAGTTTCTTATTTGAATAATGAGGATGGTGGAATAAACAATGCAGAAAGTGATGAAACTGTGTTTGAAAGAGGAATTGTTGTGTCCATCACTGACTGTGGGGAACAATGTGGTTGTCACATCTCCCTTAAACAACCTGAGTGCTATGTACAAACTCTTGATGTGTCACTTAAACCTATGGCAGACTCTGGGTCACCCTGGACTATAATTACTAAGAAGTATTTTAGTGAAGTATTCAAGGGAGTAGTCACTTTCAATGATCTTAAAAAATCAGACATTATTGCAAAAGCATTTGATGGATCTATTATTTATATGGAAGGGTATATAGGAGTTGGCATGCATTTCAAGGCACATGTAGCTTTTGTGAAATTATATGTAGCTACCAAGGGTGTGAATGTGCTTGGATGGAGGGACCAGTGGGGTCTAAACATAATGCTCAATCCCAGAAGTAGTGATCCAGTTATGGTTATGGATACTGCTCATGATGAATGCCAGAGGGTCAATGTTGGTGATCGTATTAAAAACATTGTTGAAACTTTTCCTAAGGTTTTCTCTAAAGATCTAGGAAGGTTACATAATTTCCAACACAAAAATAAACTTAGAGAAGGAACTGTCCCGGTGAAACAAAAAATGTGAAATGTACCAATTAACATCAGAGAAGATCTTAAACTTTTGTTAAAGGATCTCATTGATGATGACATTATTGAGGAGATTGAGTCTTCGGAGTGGGTTTTACCCATCATTTTGGCCCTCAAGTTGGATCAAAGTTTAAGGCTGTGTGTGGATTTGAGACCCCTTAACGCTAATTTAATTGTGGATTGTCATCCTTTACCGAATATTAACGAGGTTGTATGTTTGTTGGAAGGGGCCAACGTTTTTTCCACTTTCGACTTACGTTCAGCCTATCATCAAATTGCTTTATCAGAAGACTCGAGATATTTGACTGCTTTTCTTACTCCAGAGGGTCTTTTTCAATATAAGAGAATGACGTTTGGTCTAGCCTCTGCGGCATCTGGCTTTCAACGTGCTATAAATCGTATTTTTAAAGACCTTCAGGGGTTTGTTAAGTGTTTTCAAGATGATATTCTTGTATTTTACCCTGATGATAATGCTCACAGAGATCACATCGTTGAAGTTTGTAAACGGTTGGAATTGCATGGTCTCACACTGAAAGATAACAAGTGCAAAATGTTTAGAGAATCAGTGGAGTATTTTGGACATACCCTGTCTGGAGATGGTGCTGTTCCAAAGAAATCTCTTGTTGAGGCAATTGTCACATCCTGATAACAAAGAAAAACTTCTAGCCTTCAAACAGTTGACGCTAGTGAGTATGGACTAGGAGGTGTCTTATCTCAGAAATGTGGGAAGGACGAATGGTGTGTAGCGTTTGCCTCTAGAACCCTTAATGAGGCGGAGAGGAAATACTCTGCTATAGAGAAAGAGTTGTTGGGATGTGTATGGGGAATAGAGCATTTTCGTAACTTTCTGTGGGGTAGTCGGTTTTTGTTGAGGACTGATCACAAACCGTTGGTTTCAATATTATCTCCAGGTGGTGGCTGTAATGCCACGGCACACATTAGTAGATTGTTGTCCAGGTTGCAAGAAAATCAGTTTTGCTATTGAGTATGTTCCAGGGAGGAGGAATATACCTGCAGATTGCCTTTCCAGGTTACCTTCCAATACTGAGTCTGAACGAGTGAAAGATGATGGGGATGATGTGAAAATTGTGGCTTCCTTGGAAGACTTTGTGGCCAGTGAATTTTCTGCAATTTCAGAACTTGCATGGAAAAATTGCACAAGTAGAGACAAAAATTGGGAACTTTTGAAGAAATATATTGTGGAAGGATGGCCTAGAATCAATATGGTTTCCCCTGAGTTAAGGTCTTTTCATCAAGTATTGAATGAATTGGAGATAGACAATGATATAATTTTCAAAGGAGGGAAATGTGTTCCTCCTGAGGAGATGCAAGATGAGATCATTAAGCTTGCTCATGAGAGCCACTTGGGTATATCGTCTATGAAAAGATTGGTAAGATCTAGCTTCTGGTGGCCTGGCATGGACAAGATGATTGATAGAGTAGTTAGAGTTGGTCCTGTTTGTATTAATAGTGACAAAATGTTGAAAGCTCACCCAGCTCCTTTGATACCCATAGAATGGCCGGAAAATCCTTGGAGGAAATTAGCTTTTGACATTTCTGGTCCTTTTAACTGTTTACCTCAAGATGCACGGTTTGCTTTAGTCTTGATTGACTATCATTCGAAGTGGCCTGAAGTTAGATTTGTTTCACATGCCACTTCACAAATAATTGTGGAATTCTTCAGGGAAGTTTTTTCTCAGGAAGGAAGTCCAGAGGTTCTCATAACGTAGAATGGTGTACAATTGAAATGGAAAGAATTAGAGGATTTTCTTAGCTCTTGTGGTGTTAAACACATCACCACTCCATTGTATGAGCCACAAGGGAATGGCCAGGTGGAAAGACTTAATCGTGTGTTGAAGGATTGTATTGAATGGGCCAGGAAGAGTCCTTATTTCGAGGAAGCGTGTGCTGCATGAGATATACGTGGATGTATAGGATTTCTCCTCACTCTACCACAGAATTTAGTCCGTTCCGTTTATTGAGAGGAAGAGAACCAGTTTCTAAATTGTGTCCTTGGTGGATCAAGGAGAAAATGAATTACTCTATTCCAGCTGATCCTCATAGTACTTTGTGAAAGTAAGACGTAACCAAGACAAAATGAAGATGTATCATTTTTTTTTAAACAGATTTTATTGAGCTTTCAAACAATGTATAATCACATCTCATACATTCTCCATTCCCATATGTTAGCCCCAGAACCCTCGACCAACACGTGTTTTCCCAATATGGCTGTAACTCGTCTCACATAAACTGGTGCAGTCTAGCAGGTCTGTCCATATCAGGAGTTAGTCTTTGCCAACATTGAGATTGACCCCCCCAGGCAAGCTGTGGCGTATCCCTGCAGAATTAAGTCATGTTGTTCCTTGCTGCGACAAGCATTGTCTGCCTCTGTATCACATCGTATAAACCAATCAAACTGAGTCAGAACAACACCCCCCTCAACTCACCCCACCCTCTCCTGAGCCCTCCCCTCCCATCCGAGCCCAACCACCCTCCTCCCCTCAGACATGTCACCGTCCCTAGCCACACGTTCCATGCTCAACATACGTTCCACATACTAAATCCGAGTCCATCGTCAGGAGCCTATACCTCCGTTAGGGTGACACACCCACCTCCATGTGCCTCTCCCCCTTTCTCACAACTTACTGCAGGCTGTTACAGCCCTATGTGCAAGGAATACCACTCATGGCCTGAGAGATCAGTCATCATCTTCTACCGGATTTTTGAGCGAGTTCACCATCGCCACCCAGGCTCTCGCAGAGTCCCATAACTTATCATTATCAGTCCTTCGGGCTAATTGAAGCCTAAGTGTCCCCTCACATTCCGCCCATTTAGTAAATTCTCTAAGCCAGCATGCAGCGCTAGGGGCCGTGACCACCTTCCAATGGCTAGTTATTTAGCGCTTGGCTAGAACTAATCCCAAGTCTAAGAACTTACTGGTGTCAGGAATCACCCCCATGCGAAAAATACTTTCGCATGGGGGGCAGACGATCAGTGTGATTACGTCTGTGGAAATTCCAGCAGAGTACCAAGAATACAAGGAAGTCTTTAATGAGCGGGAAGCTGAAGTATTACCTCCACATCGCTCTTATGATTGTACTATCGATTTGGAGCCGGGAGCGGTGCTTCCTTGTAGCAGAATCTATGCTCTTACTGAAAAAGAGAATCAATATTTGAAGGAATATCTGGATCGTTATTTGGCAAATGGATTCATTAGACCCTCCCAATCCCCGGTATCCTCGCCATTGTTTTTCATTCCTAAGAAAGAAGAGGGAACCTTAAGAACCTGTATTGACTATCGAGCGTTAAACCGAGCCACCATCAAGAATCGATATCCTTTGCCTTTAATTTCGGTCTTGTTGGATCAGATCAAAGATGCTCAGATCTTTACTAAACTGGATCTGCATGGGGCCTACCATCTGGTGCGGATAAAGGAGGGACACGAATGGAAGACTGCATTCCGAACGAAGTTCGGTTTGTTCGAATATTGCGTGATGCCTTTCGGCCTTTGCAATGCCCCTGCTGTGTTCCAGCATTTTATTAACGATGTTATGGGAGATCTGATTGACAAGATTGCTGTAATCTATTTAGATGACATTTTGATTTTCCTCAAGAACATCCAGAACATGTGAAAACGGTGCTGCATCGTCTACTAACTCATCATCTATTTGTAAAATTGGAAAAATGTACATTCAGTTCCAATCGAGTGGAGTTTTTAGGATTTGTGCTATCTCCACAGGGAGTGATGATGGATCCGGGAAAAGTACGAGCTGTTGAGGATTGGCTGTCGCCCAAGGATGTGAAGGAAATTCAGAGATTTCTGGGTTTTGCTAATTTTTACAGTCGATTCATCTCCGGTTTCTCACAATTGATTGTCCCAATTACTCGACTCCTTAAGAAAGGGGTGAAATTCCAGTGGTCCAGTGAGGCAGAGAATGCTTTCGTTACCCTGAAGAAGAGTTTCACGTCCGCTCCACTTTTACGTCATGCTGATCCAGCTGAACCTTTCTTTGTGAAAGCAGACGCTTCGGATCAGGCGATTGGAGGGGTCTTATCGCAGAGACATCCAGATACAGGACAACTGCATCCCGTAGCTTTTCGATCATGAAAACTGAATGCGGCGGAAATCAACTACACTGTTGCTGAAAAAGAGCTTTTGGCAGTGAAGGATGCCTTCGAAAACTGGAGACATTACCTTTTGGGAGCTCGACATAAAGTAACCGTGTTCACGGATCACAAGAACCTGCAATTCTTGAAAACGGCAAAGACCTTAACCCCCCGGCAGCTACGTTGGTCTCTTTATTTTTCTGACTTTTCTCTTTTTGTTATTACTTATCGACCAGGCAGCAAGAATGGGAAGGCAGATGCATTGTCGAGAATCGATACTGTAGAAACGCAGCATTTGGTGGAGGTTGAACCAATTATTCCGGAGACTCAAGTTATCTGCACAGTCACCTTGGATGGGTTTCAAGAAGAAGTCAAGAAAAGTCTGTCTACGGAAGAAATCAAGGCTTGGGTAGCTCAAGATCCAGAACGCAAGTGTCACCAACAATTGCCATTCTATCGAGAAGCGTTATATCTCCCAACCTTGTCCTTACAAGAAAAGGCCTTGAGGATGTGCCATGATCAACCATTAGCTGGACATAAGGGCATTATGAAAACTCTAGATCTGGTTCAGCGTTATTTTTGGTGGCCTGAGCTGTCTGCCTCTGTCAAGCAGTATGTGTTGTCTTGTGATTTATGTGCCCGAAGTAAAGCTACACGACAAATTCCGCAGGATATGTTGCAACCCTTACCAACTCCTACCTGTCCGTGGCATACTGTATCCATGGACCTTATTGTAGATCTGCCCCATAGCAAAGGGTTTAATACCATTTTGGTTTTTGTGGATACCTTCTCTAAAATGTGTCACCTTGTCCCCCTGACTGGACTCCCTTCTGCAAAAGAGTTGGCGAGATTATTTGGGGAATACGTAGTGAGGTTACATGGAGTTCCCAAGATAGTGATTTCTGATCGGGGAGCTCAATTTGTTTCTTACTTCTGGAAGGCTTTTCTTCATGGGTTAGGGGTTGAGCCTAGGTATTCTACAAGTTATCCAGAGACTGACGGTCAAACTGAGCGTCAAAATCAGGAACTTGAACAATATTTAAGACTGTTTCTTATGGATCAGGGAGGAGAGTGGGCTGATCAGTTGTGGATGGCTGAGTTCGCATGTACTAATGCGAAAAGTGCATCTACAGGCTATTCTCCTTTCTATGTCAATTATGGTAGACATCCTAACCCTTTTTGTGTTCAGGAGGAATTGGGGGTGCCAGCAGCAGGGGAGTTGTTGAAAGATATGTCTTCCCTTCACAAATCTGCAGAAGAGAATTTGATTCAGGCTAAAGTGAAGTACAAGCAATATGCAGATCAATACCGTAAACCAGCTCCAGAGTATCAGGCAGGTGATAGGGTGTGGTTGTCCACTAAGCATTTGCATCTCAAGGGGAATAGGAAGTTTCAGCCTCGGTTTGTGGGTCCATATTTAATTGAGGAGGTTCTGGGTCCAGTCACTGTGAAATTAAAGCTTCCTCCTACCATGAAGATCCATCCCGTCTTCCATGTTTCCTTGTCGAAGAAGACTTCCCCTCAGGTTAGAATAGAGAAGCCTCCTCCTCCACTTCTCGTTCAGGGACATTCTGAATATGAGGTCAAAGGTATTCTGGACTCCAAGATCCGTTCCAATAAGTTGTTTTATCAGATCGATTGGAAAGGATATGGTCCGGAAGATCGCTCCTGGGAAAAAGCTGAAGATGTACATGCTTCTCAGTTAGTCAAACGCTTTCATTCTCAGTTTCCATCCAAGCCAGGACCGCTGTCTCGGTCTTTGAGAGGGGGTACTGTCAGGAATCATTCAGTCAGTTCTCTATACAACACAGGACATTTCCGCTCCAAGAAGACATGCAGGGTTGTGGTGAAACCTAGGATGGTGAGCTTCTGGGTAAATGTGAATTAGTTTGGGAATTCAAGATGGTCGCCGCTATTGCCGTGGTGACATATCGGCGACGTTCTAGTCTCCAGTAATCTTGAAGAGCGTGAGCGCAGAGAACTGCGCACTTCAAAATAGACTTTACCGTGAGTGGCTGTCATTCAAGGCGCTCACAGGAATTTTGAGTTTCAGTGTTTTCTGTGAGAATAATTCATAGTCCCGTTCCCGAACATCTTAGTTCAGAGTCGAAGTTGGGTGTAAGCTTTGAGAACCAAGACTGTGAAAGGTTCTCGTCTTTCGACGTTTCATTGAAGAAAAGACCGTCGAGAGCTGGTTGCGCTTTGACAGCAATTCTAGCAAGAGTCTGAGGAGTTCTTGTGTGAGAAAGACTTTCTGGAATTTTCCTGAGGAGAATTATCCTCAACTTGGCAGTTCCATCTCTTCAGAGTAGACAAGGCTGCGAACGTCGGTTACAGCAAGCCGGCTTCCACCGGAGGATCAAGTAAGACCTTTGCAATCTCCTTGGAAGACATTCTAGTTTCCCCAGAGCTCCCCCATTGCGCTGCCCCTTTTCTTCCCTCCCTCTCTCTCCATCCTGGTTCCTTTTTGCGCGCATCTTCCAAGTGTTCAAGACTGTCTCCATGAACTGCATGATTCATTCCAAGTACTTGTGAACAGACTCCCACTTTGAAAGCAACGTTATCATTGAAGAAGGTAGGCGAGGGAATACTGGGTTTAGTGTCAGGGAACATTTCCTCAATTTAGTTCTAACGGGGTGTTCTCCTTTTTTCAGTATTGTCCACTCCTTCATGGTAACCACTCGCAACCACATACAGAGAGGGGCAAGGCTCTAAAGACAACTGGTAGGATAAACTGGATTTGAGTATTATATGTCCTGGAAGCGTAGTTGGAGTTTCTGCATTGTCTTTCTCTCTTTCCTCTGTGCATTAGGAACCCAAGTGCAGTCCTAATCACCAATAGAATATAGAAGGACTAGTGGGTGCCAGTTGTCGTTGGAGTGTCTCTCTTTTCTGTCCACTTCCCCTTTCCCTGTCTCTGGTGCCGTTGCTCGTGAAGCGGCGTCACTGGGGATAGGGCATTGGGAGCCAGCATCAGTTCTGCCTCTGCGAAGAATCTGGGACCTGACAACTGGTGATTTTGTTGCAGGAAGTGTGGGGAAACCGGTGTAGGAGGCACACCCCTGGGGTAGTCTGCAGATCCCTCTCCGTCACCTCTGTCAACTTGGCCAATGCCTCCCCCCAATACCCCCGGAGGGATGGGCAGTCCCAGAACAAATGCATGAAAGCCGCCCCTTCCAGTCTGCACCGTGGGCAGGCAGCGTGTGATCCAAAGAACTCATTAATTTTGTGCGGTGTAAGATATGCCCGGTGAAACACATAGAATTGGGTAAGTTGGAATCTCGCATTTCGGGAGCACTTCCAGGCCCGTTCCATGAGCAATTCCCAGGGTTTTTCCTCAATTGGCGTTCCCAAGTCGGTTTCCCATTTAATGCGCAGTGCCTCTAGTGGAGTCCTCAAGCCCTGCGTCAGCCTCCTGTACAAACACGTCACCGCCTTGATTCTGCCGACAGAGGTGACAACATAGTGGCAGGGGAGGAAGGTCCGTGGTTCCTCCAACCCATGCTTCCAGTGTCTGCGCACAGGGGACGCCACACCCGCGGGCAAGAGGAAGTCCTGCACCAGTAATTCATGCCTCTGCATGAGATCGTGGATTGGTAGGAGCGCCCCATATTTGTATAGATCTCCTATGGTGGAGATCCCCAGTTCCTCCCAGTCATAAAGGCGCTGCCAGTCCCCACCGTGTGGGAGCTCCACACAGAACCATATTGGGATCTCTGGGGCATATGGCAGGCCCCCCTTATTGAGTCGTAGAGCCCTACACCAACATTGCCTTAAAACCCACAAGTCCCTGGACACCTCATTTTCCCGTACCGGGAGTTGTAGCAAAATCCGTCTCAAGCGGCGAAGCTCCAGGTCTCCTCCTCTCTGGTCTACCTCCAATCCCAGCTTCCCTGCCAATCGTTGTGTGAACCATTGGAATTGAGCCGCGTGGTCATAGGCCTCAAAGTCGGGCGCCGCGAAGCCCCCTCCCGACGCGGGCGCATCATGGTCGGCAGAGCAACTCTCCGTCTCCCCGTTCCCCACAAGAAACTTGAAACCATGGAGTTGAGTTGGGCACGCACTTTCTAGGTATCCAGAGTGGTAATGTGACAAAGTAATAAAGTAAACAAGGAAGGGTGATCATCTTTAGCAAAGCCACGAGTCCCGCAACCGATAAAGGCAGAGAAGCCCAGAAGTCAAAGCTACGCTTTGTGTCATGAAGGGCTCGCCCTATATTGCGATCAAATAAATCCTCTGGCTCATGGTAAATTCAAACCCCTAGATACTGTAGGAACCTACCCTCCCATCGAACATCAACCTCTTCGGGAGGATCACCACGCCCGACCTGCAGCGGAAATAAACAGGTCTTGAACCAGTTGACTTTAAGCCCCGCCACTCATCCCAACTTCGCCAACAACTCCCGGGCCCCCGAAGCTCATCAGTGGCATTTGAGAGGAACATCAGTAAATCGCCGGCATATAGGGATATGTGGTGGATCCGGCCCAACCCCTCTAGCCCTCTATAATGCCCCCCTGCCTGTGCACGAACCGCCAGCGGTTCAATTGCCAGAGTAAACAGGAGGGGAGACAGAGGGCATCCCTGCCTCGTTTCCTTGCCCATGTCGCAAGCAGCCGAGATCACACCCCTCGATCAGACTCTGGCCGTCGAACGAAAGTAGAGAATCTTCGTCCATGCCACGAACCCCTCCCCGACGCCTAAGGCCCTCAGCACTCGGAACAGGTATGGCCATTCTAGACTATCAAAAGCCTTTTCGATGTCTCTAGATAGTACACAGGCCTTGTTGTTTCCTTCCCCCGCCTCATGCAATAACTGACAAAGCCTCCGGATGTTCAAGGCCGTGTTTCGAGTGGGGATGAGCCCAGCTTGGTCTCTGTGGACCATGGTCGTCATGTTTACCACCAAGCAACTGGCTAAGATACCACTCAGTATTTTATAATCGATGTTCAACATCGCCAGAGGACGATACACGGTTCTGTCCCACTCCAGCTTACCCGGTTTAAGGAGCGTTATAATCATAGCCTCCCTAGTCGAAGCGGGTAAGGAGCCCACCTGTCGTGATCAGTTATATAGCGACACCAGCTGTGGTACCAGCACGTCAAGGTAGGTGACATAGAACTCCGAGGGGAGTCCATCCGTACCTGGGGTTTTCTTTTTGGCCATGCGTTTGAGGGCTCCCCTGACCTCACTCAGTTCTATCGGCCGACCCATGCTCTCCGCCTCCGCAGCAGCGAGCTGTGGTAATTCTACATCAAGGAAGTCTCCTTCTTCTAGTTCCATGGGATCTACTGTGCTACGGTATAGGGTGGTGTAGTAATCCAGGAATTGCCCAATAATGGCCTTCTGCCCATAATGGGTCATCCCCCCCTCCTCACGGAGTTCAAGGATCGGCGTGCCCCTGCGCACCGGATTCGCTAGCCATGCCAGGAGTTCCCCGGATTTATCGCGCTCTTCGTGCGCCCGCACCAAGTAGGCCCTGTGATCAAAACACTGCAGCCGTTCCATTTGGGTTGCAAGCTCTTCTTTGCCTTCAAGAGCACCTCCTGAATTTCATCCCAGCCCGGTCTCTCCCTTTCTTTCTCCCAGAGTCGTTGTTCTGCCTGCTGAACTTCATTTAACAGGGACTTACGCACCCCCACCACCTCTCCAATGCACCTCCCTCTTATTACTGCGTTGAATGTGTCCCACTCATTGTGCAGACTGGATGTACTGCCCGCATTACTCCGGAAATAGTCCTCCATGGCAGTACCTATGGTGGTTCGGAAGACCTGATCCTCCAAGACCTCCGGGCAGAGTCGCCAGCTGGGGATTGCCGTTCTAATGCGAACTCAGTTCAGAGTCACCAACAGGGGATTATGGTCGGACGTCATCCTAGCCAAATATTCACTCAGCGTGAGCAGTATGTGGACATCTGGGGAGCCCAACACCACTTCCAGCCTGACGTGTAATTCATGGACCGCGGAGAAAAAAGAGTAGTCTCGCTCCCCAGGGTGGTGGGCCCTCCAAGAATCTGTAAGTCCCCAGCGTCTCTGCCAGTCCCATCTAGTCTCCGCTAGCCTGCGAGTAGGGGCTTCTAGGAGAGGAGGGTGGGAACGGTCTAGGTCCACATCTATCACAGAATTAAAGTCACCCCCTAGTAGAACAGGGCCCGTCAGCACCCCCGCCAGTGTCTGTGAGAGCTGAGTGAGGAAAGTGGACAGTTCAGTATTAGAGGCATATATGCTTCCTAGGGTAATATCTCGCCCGTCCAGTCGCCCCGTGACCACCGTATATCTACCCTCACGAACTGAAATGGTAAACCCGCCCGCACCCAGATCAGGGTCCCCCATGCATAAGCTGAGTAGGCGGTGTGAAAGACCTGCCCTCTCCAGTGGCATTGTAAGGCCACCCCCTCCGCCTTTGTCAAGTGAGTTTCCTGAAGAAGTGCAATCTGCACTCCCCTGCGGATTAAATAAGCGTGTATTTTGTGTCGCTGATACATGACATGCATCCCCCTGATGTTCCAAGTCATGACTTTCAGACCTATGGAGGTACCCATGGAATCCATTCATACAAGCACTTACCTAGCCTCCCCCTAGCGACATGTCTGACCCACCCCGCTCCCACCCAACTCACAAACTTCCCCCAACTACCGCACACCAGGACAGGCACACAAAACCAGTTCCCATCCAAACCAAATTAAGCATATCTAAAACCATAACCAGGAGGTAACTCGTAGCGTCACGCACAATGCTCCTACAGCTCCCCCCAGGCTCCCCTCCTAAAGCAAAAGAAGACCCCACCCATCTCGCAAGGGCCCCAGCAACCAGGGATCATCAGTATCCCACGCACTACCCCACCTCAAATCGGCCCTCAATACCAGCCCTCTTAACAGCCTTGGCAGCAAACGCTCCACTTATCTTCACTGGCCCCCTCAGCCAAACATCCCATCCGCTGTCTGTGGCGTGACTTTTGGCAACACCATGTCGGAGAGTCCCAGGGCACTTCCAGAACCCGGGCTCCCCGTTCCACTCTGCTCCGCATCAGTGTCTGTACTCGCCGGGCTAGGTACCCCTCTGGAGATGGTTGCCACCGCTCTCACCGCCTTGTCTCGCTCAAGTTGCTGCACCATCGGGTAAGTGGGCTGCCCCCTCGGTGGGGTAGCCGCCTGTCGGTCTCAAGGGGAAGCCGCCTGCGAGGCATTCCCAGCCGTGGCCCTGCGCTTCTCCAACCAGTCCCACGTCGCTTGCGGGGTGAGAAAGAAATGAGTCTCTTCATCCGCTGTCACCCGCAGACGTGCCGGGAACAGAATAGCATACGGGAGGCTGAGCTGGTGTAGCTTCCTCTTGACAGCTAGAAAGGAGGACCGTTGACGCTGTACCTCCCTGGTGTAGTCTGGGAATATCATCACTTTACTGTTGCCGATCTGCAGGTTCTGTTGTTCCTGGGCTCTCTGCAGGATGAAGTCTCGGTCGCGGTAATGCAAGAGTCTCACCACCATTGGGCGTGGGGGGCTCCAGGTTTTGGTGGGCGAGTCGGGACCATATGCGCTCGCTCCAGCGAGTAAAAGGGGGAAAGGCACTCCAGCGCCACCTCCGACCGCAACCAGTCCTCCAAAAACCGGACCGCGACCTCTCCCTCTTCGCGTTCCGGAACCCCCACGAGGCGGAGATTGTTGCGGCGGGAGCGTCCTTCACTGTCTTCCGCTCGCATCTCAAGGATTTTGACTCTGTCGGTTACCTCATTTAGGGAGTGACGGAACTCCGCCACCTCTCCGGGAACGTTCTTCATGGTGGTTTCATGTGTCGTCACTCGCTCTTTGAGCTTCCGGTGATCGTCCTTCAGCAGGGTAAGGTCTGAACGGATAGTCTCCATCCGTTTCTCAAGCGCTTCCCGGGAGGCCATAATGGCCTGCATGATTTCACCCAGGGTAGGGTCCCCAGGCCGTCCTGCTCTCCATCCTATCTCCTCGCCATCTTCATCCTTCGTGTGTTGATCTGGCGCGTCCAGCCACAGCACCTCAAAGCCCTTATTTTTCTCTGACACACGGCCCATTTCAGTGAATAGGTGCAGTCCAAAGTAGCAGTAACGGGGAAGACCGCAGGCCCACACACCCCCAGTAGGACACCGTTGTCCCTCTTGAGCTGCTCCACGGGTCTCCACCACAAGCGCCCACTCAGGCCGGCACGGAACCAAGGGTGCGCAGCAGCACCCCACAGAGGAACGGTAAGACGCTGGGAACCACACTCCGACTTCCTAGGTACCCTTGTCAGCTCACAGGCCAGAGTCAGGGTGGATAATCAGTGTGTGCAAGTGAGGCGGCACTCAGGTCCATGGGGCCAGCGGTCCCACACCCTGGGACACGATGTCGCTAGTCTCCTGTTGTGCGCGAGCTTCCACAAGAAGTATGTGGGCCAATCAAGTTCCAGATCGCGCGTGAGTCAGGCCAATGCCCCTAGGGCCTCAGGAGTCTATGTGTGCATCAGGTAATAGCGTAGGGGCCAATAATGAAGTCCGGGTCCGGGACGCCAGTGTAGCGAGGGTGATTCGACCCTGGAGCCCATACACCACACGTATCCATGTGGTGTTCTGTGAAGGAATTGGGATTTGGACCTTTAAATACTTGTGGCACAGAGGTGCGGAATACTGGCGTCATCTACAAACGTTGTGATTCAAAAATATCGGAATCAATACATCGTCACCTCCTAACTAATAGGTCACCCTGCCGGGTTGGAATTATCACCGGACTAGGTTCCTAACAAATAAGGATCCAGCCATTGAGAACTGAAGAGTTATAGCATCTGTGTATGTACAGACCTATAACGAAACACGTGTCGGCTGGCTGTAAATTACCATTGGTGTGATGATTTAATAAAAGGAAATATACATCAAATCTCCAGGAACCAACGTTGGACATTTGTCTTTGTTAATTATATATAGTAGCACTCTACTTCTTATACTGAATCTGTGTGCGCGGGACTTTGTGTTTGTAGCGTTATTAGTGTGGACCTCTTTGGCAACTGGGTCAGGGGCGAGTGCCCCTCATCCAGACAGCAGTCTCCGGCCACTCCCAGATCCGATGGGTGCTTGTTAAGAACAGTGCCTTGTGTTCCCGGGGGGACTAGACGTCTTCACCCCCTCTCGCCCCCGCCTTCCAGCTCTCCCTGAGCCTGCACCACTGCACCTGCAGCAAGTTCAACCAACCACAGGGACCTTGTTGCCCTCCTGAGGCCTGCTCCCCGGGGTCATCCTCACGCC
The DNA here is from genome assembly GCF_964263255.1 of Lissotriton vulgaris. Taxonomy (NCBI): domain Eukaryota; kingdom Metazoa; phylum Chordata; class Amphibia; order Caudata; family Salamandridae; genus Lissotriton; species Lissotriton vulgaris. Next base: position 501,135,613 of record NC_141687.1, on the reverse strand, counting down.
CAGATGTAGCTCAGCCTCCTCCTGTCAGGCGCCCCTCCGTATTCCCCGATCAGTCTCAATCCGCAGGGCCGCTGGGTGCCGTGCAAAGAATCACCACCGCTGGCCGTCAGGGAGCCACAAACAGCTTTGTTCCGCCACAGGGTCCTGCAATGCCCAATCAATCTTCGGCAGGCACCGTTGTCCGCCCGCCCTCAGAGTCACAAAGCCTCTCACCTCCAGCACCTTACGCCAGGCAGACACCCAGCTCGGATCCATTCTCGGGTACACAGGCAGACGCAAGGAAACCGCCAGCCCTCACCTACGGATGTCCAGCGGCGCGAAAGCAGTTCAGGTGCCAGCAGCCTCGTCCCAGCCTGGTTCTCATCACTTAAGCCACCATCTTAGAGTCAGGCTGGAGGGGCCGGATCACTGGAATATACTCGGCCACCTCTGCCTACCCCTACACTGCTCCGCTCGAGGTGCAGCTCCGCCAGGTCGCAGACCGCCTCCCGTCTCCACCGGGTGTACCAGGAGATGTTATGTTATGTTATGTTATGTTATTGATTTTTATAAAGCGCACAGCTGCCCCAGCGAAGGGGCGTCCTGGCGCTTGAACAGGTACTGAAACATAACATGAAGAAAAAGGAAAAGAACAACTAATCAAGTACAGAAAACAAAAAAGTTTTAATAGCACGTCTAAAAACGATCAGATTATTCAGAGCACGGATGTGCACCGGGAGAGAATTCCACAGACCAGCGGCAAGCACTCGGTAGGAGCGGCCACCCATTCTGCTGAGTTTAAAGCGGGGGCAGACCGCAAGATGAAGAGCCTCCGATCTCAAAGACCTCGAAAGGATGTAGGGGATAAGCAAGTTAGCAAGTGCAGGCGGCGAGGAAAGCTTCATGATTTTAAAGGCCAGGCAAAGCGACTTGAACTTAATTCTTTGCCTGACCGGCAGCCAATGAAGGGCAGAAATAGTGCTGGACACAGAACAATGTCTAAGAAAGCCAACAATGGCCCGCGCCGCAGCATTTTGTACTCTTTGAAGCCTAGATGCCTCGGCCTGGTTTATCCCCAACAGCAGCGCGCTGCCGTAATCCAGCCGGGATAAAACCGTGGCTTGGACCACGAGCTGCCGAGTGGAGGGATCAAAAAACTTAAGGACCGGTCTTAAGCCTCGCAAAATACCGTAGCAGGTGGCTGCGACCTTCTTCGTATGGCTCGTAAAAGTAAGTGCCGGATCCAGCCAAACTCCTAAGTTTTTTACTTCAGAAACTGGAACGGGAGTGACGCCCAGTTCGGGAGGCCAACCACTGATCACCCCAAAGCTCTGCATGTTTCCCCAACACCATAACTTCTGTTTTTTTGGCGTTCAGTTGTAAGCAATTGGTTCTTAACCAATTTGCTACTGCCACAAGTCCTGCTCGGAATCTGGGGGCCTCCACCTCAGGGTCTCCACTCAGTGTCACCGCCAGCTGTGTATCGTCAGCATATGAGGTCATTGTCAAACCCCATTGTTTGACGATCGCAGCTAGCGGTTTCACGTAGAGGTTGAACAAGGTCGGGCTCAACGAGGAGCCCTGAGGAACCCCCAGATCCAAAGGATGGAAGGTGGACTGGCCAGGTGGTATAGCCACTTTAAAGGACCGACCGGAGAGGAAAGAGCAGAACCACTGTAGAGCAGTCCCCGCTATTCCAGCTTCCTCTAGGCACCGAATTAAAACACGGTGGGACACAGTATTGAATGCGGCGCTCAGATCTAATAAAAGGAGCGCCGCCGTTCGCCCAGAGTCGAGCACCCCACGTAGGTGCTCGCTCATATAGAGCAAAGCGTTCTCGGTACTGTGTCCCGACCGGAAGCCATTCTGACTCGGGTCCAGAATATGGTTACGAGAAAGATGGTCGGATAAGATGGAATTAACATAAGCCTCAGTGACTTTGGCGATCCAGGGAAGAAGGGATATGGGGCGGTAGTTCTCAGGCAGGAGCGGGTCTGAATTTGCCTTCTTCAGAACAGGGGTGACTACCGCCTGCTTCCACGAGGAGGGGACCGTTCCAGAAGATAACGACAAGTTAACCAAGGAAAGTATTGGAGCACGACACCAGGGGGAGAGTAACCTGATTTGATCAGGCTTCAGCGGATCCAGAGGAGAGCCAGATTTAATCCTGAGGCTCAACATGTCAAAAGCCTCCGTAGACATGTCCGGCAAGGAGGTCAGAGTCTCACAAGCCAGGGAGCTAGAGCCAACTGGCTCAGGAACGAACAGAGACAGGTCAAATCCTCGGTAGATAGTCTGCACTTTCTCTAAGAAAAAGGATGCCAGACTTTCACAATGGGCGTCGGTGCAGATTTCTGCCGAAGTGGCCCTTTTATTCAGAAGGTCTTTGAGGACCTCAAAAATTAGTTTTGAGGGGTTGGTACTGGTTTGGAATTCCTGGGCGTAGAATGCGGCACGAGTTCTGCAAATTGCCCTGTGATAGGTCTTAAGTTTGGCAAAATAGGAGGACTTCAGACCAAGATCGTAAGACTTCCTCCATTCTCTCTCAGCTTTCCGGCAGGTTTTTTTAAGCTCGGCAAGAGAGTCGTTATACCACGGGCTCAGAACTTTAGTATGACCTTTTGACCAGCGCATTGGTATGAGGGAGTCAAGGGCACCCGAAATCCATTTGCAAAACAGTTTGTAACCTTGCTCCACATTCAGAATAGAGCTCAGGGGTTCCTTCTCCAGTAACCTGTAAAACTCCTCTAATTTAAGCTTGTGCCACTGCCTTTTAAAAATCAGCCTATCCACCGTTTTGAATGGCAAATCATCAATGGGACGGAAAACTTCCACCAGCAGATGGTCAGACCAGCCCACCGGAATCGGGTTGGACACCTTCGCCCTCTCAAGGGTGGTGAAAAAGGGGTCAAGGATATGTCCCCCCGCATGAGTGGGAAGTGTAACGAGTTGAACAAGATGCAGTGCTTCAAGGTCCGCGAGCAGTGTGTCTATGGCCGTGGACGCCCTACAATCAAAATGAATATTGAGGTCGCCCGTGATGTTAAAATTCGCACAACTAGGCGCAAGAGAACTTACCATGTCGGCAAGAGCGGCCTTAAAAACTGTGTCGTTGCCTGGAGGGCGGTAGATGAGGATACCGCTAAGCGTGAAATGATGACTAAAGGCCACTTTAAAAAGGGCACTCTCACAGGCTGGCAGACCAAGAGATTTCCATTCCGAGGGGAAGCACGATTTTACTGCCATGGCGATGCCACCTCCCCTCGTGGAACTATTCAGTGTAAACACCGTATATTCCGATGAAAAGGTAAGATTGAGGATAGCGGCATCCGAGTCCTGTAGCCATGTTTCGGTGAGGAAGAGTAGGTCGGGCGAATCCTTTTCAATGAGGTCATGTACAGATTGGTGATGCTTGACCAATGACCTCACATTCAGGTTCCAAATCCGAAGCACACGACCCGCAGTGTTATTGCGCGCGGTCGGGACACTCTCTTCCAAAGATCGAATCCTGTCCGGCTTGTCTAGGGACCAACCTTTACAGGCACAGATATATGGGCCGGAAAAGGGGTCCACCGGATGACACTGACAAACATCGACCCTACCACCAATGGACAACAGCTCAACCCGAGAATACCTGAGTATCGGCAATGCCTGCATGCTGGTAATCGAGCTTTGTGACCAGAGCCCTGCTGCAACTCGCGCTTCCTTGTCGCTGACGGGCGCAGACGGGCAGGACTCTGGCACGACTCAGGCTACGCGAGGGTGCCCCGACTGCGCGTCCCGTATGCGCGGGAGAGGACGACTTTAAATAGGCGCTCCGATCAACAGTGCGAACGCAAGGACGCTCTAAGATGGCGCCCGCCGGGATGGGCAGAGCCCAAAGCAAGATGGCGCCCAAGCAGGACCACCCTCGGGACCCGGTCCCACCAAAGCGGTGGTGATGTAATCTCAATTATATGCGGTGAGAGGGAGGGGGGATGCCCAACCTAGACCGGCTAAAAGCAGGGGATAAATAAAGAAAGATAACGTAAATATGGCAAACCAGGAAAATATTAAAAACACAAAGCGCCAGCAGCAGCGCGAGCGCAGCAATGCAAGTACCTGTTCAGGCAACAAGCAGCTTGCGAGTCCGCCTTATATAGGCGCTCCAATCAACAGTGCGAGCACAAGGACGCTCTAAGATGGCGCCCGCCGGGATGGGCAGAGCCCAAAGCAAGATGGCGCCCAAGCAGGACCACCCTCGGGACCCGGACCCACCAAAGCGGCGGTGATGTAATCTCAATTATATGCGGTGAGAGGGAGGGGGGATGCCCAGCCTAGACCGGCTAAAAGCAGGGGATAAATAAAGAAAGATAACGTAAATATGGCAAACCAGGAGAATGTTAAAAACACAAAGCGCCAGCAGCAGCGCGAGCGCAGCAATGCAAGTACCTGTTCAGGCAACAAGCAGCTTGCGAGTCCACCTTAAATAGGCGCTCCGATCAACAGTGCAAGCGCAAGGACGCTCTAAGATGGCGCCTGCCGGAATGGGCAGAGCACAAAGCAAGATGGCGCCCAAGCAGGACCACCCTCGGGACCCGGACCCACCAAAGCGGCGGTGATGTAATCTCAATTATATGCGGTGAGAGGGAGGGGGGATGCCCAACCTAGACCGGCTAAAAGCAGGGGATAAATAAAGAAAGATAACGTAAATATGGCAAACCAGGAGAATATTAAAAACACAAAGCGCAGATCCCCAGCGCTGCTCTCGCCTCACATCAGTTGCCGCCTCAGTCACTCCGCTCCGCCGCCATTTTACGTCAGGCGCCGGTGGGAAGACTCCGGTAGACCAAATTGCATAAATCTCGGTTGTACTGCGCACTCACACCCTGAGACTTCTCCTGTGTGGGCATGCCATATTCCGCTTCTGTTTGTGGTGCCAAGGGCCCTTAGGGTGTGTCAGGATCAGTTATAAGGAAGGGAGGCTGCGGAGGACCCCAAGGTCTGCAGCTGCTTACATCGGTGCCAAGCCACGCCCCCCCCAAAATGAAGATGTATCATGAGGCGAGACAAAATGTGAAGATTCAAAATGTTATGGTTGGGGACAGGGCCGGACTGGGAACCAGAACCGGCCCTGGCAAAGTGCTCGGCCGGCCCCCCTCGCCCCCTCCGGGAGGAGAGGGGAGGGGGAGAGGTGCGACCGCGCTCTGTGACAGGGCCGGTTTTCGGCCGTTTTTGTTACAGGGCCGTTTTTGCAGCATAACGGCCCTGTAACAAAAACGGCCCCAGGGGCCCAAAACCGGCCCCCAACCATGCGGCCCACCGGGGAATTGCCCGGTGCCCTCAACGGCCAGTCCGGGCCTGGTTGGGGATTTTTTCAAGTTACGTAAGCCTGGGTTTTTGGCTAAAGGTTCTTCAAAATATGGACCCATACGGAAAGTTGGAGGGTCAATCTTAATAGTATTGTTACTAATGATGGAAAGGTATGGCATGTTAGACGAGTTGTTAAGTGTCAAAATGTTCCTGAACCTGTCATATTTCCAAGAGGAGATGGAACATTTCATCTCAAAATTTTGTCTAACAAAGACACCGTAGCTTCAAGAGTGAAAGCTAGTTAAAGAGTTATAAATACTCCAGCTAGATTTAAGAAATAAACATTTTCCTTTGTTTGTTATTTTATTTATTTGTTTTAGGGATAAGATGTGTTGCATTCCTGTATTAACTTATATTATACTGTCACTTTAAAGTATGTTTAGCAAAGGTTTATCTTTGAACTCTGTATTCAGATCTGTTGCTATGGTTTGCCTAGTTTTAAGTTCCATGTAACAGATGGTGAAGCTTTCTTAGCTGAGCAGTTTCTGTACTGTGTCTCTCAACAATAAATCTTATAACTTTTGTATTCTTGCACTATTCAAAGTTTTCTACACTATACTCCAAAAACAAGATTTGCATTGGAGAGTAGACCTAAGGCTTCCTTGCCACTCTGGGTAGGTCTGGACATGAAATCAAGGTCTAACTCAATGGGGGTGATTCCAGGTCAACATAATTATCACAAAAGCAATATAGGATGTGTGTCAATAATATTATTATGTCATCTATTAAATGTACTTGTAGTATAAACAGTAATGATTCTGATGGCCTCATCAGAATGAGCTCATCTCATTCCTTAAGTGCATTGAATGCTTTCTACAGTCCCCTATCTTCTTCCCACCATTGTTTTATTGTATTTGTTTATACTTTTAATTGCCACACTTATTATAATGCTAGTAGTATATTATGCCTTAAAGCAAAAAGTTCAGAAAATTGCAGTTTCTGATCACTGCTACTGTGATCAGAAATTCAGCAAATAGAAAGTACATAAATCACACTACACAATTGTAAGGTGACCACACAATGAAACAGGCCTTCTCACTATGAACATGGAAATCTGTTATAGAAACTTGTACTATATGCCGTACACCATTATACAGCAATAAAACTAAGGCCCCTGTCTAACCACTTACTATAGCGTTAGTAATGTTCTAAAGTTTGTAAAGCTACGACCACGCAAACAAAGAAAAAAGCACAGAACCCCAGAATGCCAGACAGAGCTGTACAAATACAGAAAACGTACAAACAGCAGTTATAGGTGGATAGTGTCTTGACGTTAATTTTTGTGGGTATCTTTGTATGGGTGTTCCTTATGGATCCCAGTGATGCGCACCAACCTTAGAGTGAAAGTAGTGAGAACCGGGCAGCAAGTCCAAGTGTACAGTGTTCACATAACACCAGTAGTTTATCTTTATTTGACTAGCTAGATAGTCAATCATGGCATTTGACCACTGGACACAGAAAGATGAAGGGAGCAAAATGAAAAGTATTAAAGTTGGCACAGTGAGGGGTATTCTCACTAGGCAGGGTCACCATCAGTCTCACCTTCACATTGTAGCAATCAATAGCTCAGCAGTCAGTCTCCAGCTCTGTAGAGAGCTTCAGTTGTCATTCAGAAAACTAACAGTGGTAAAGGATGTTTCTTTAGAAGCCTGTCTCTAATCTTACATCAAGGGGTGCAGCAGACTTAACGACACTGGGCATGATCTCGTATCTACTTGGGCAGTTTGTGGGCTTACATGCAACCAATGGTAGAAGCGGTAGCATGGCTGGCCTGCCGAGCTTCAGCCGGACCTTCAAGTTAAGTCCTATGGAGAATAAAGTACCTTCATCAGAAGAACGGTCCATGCAGGTCCAAATGATGTTCAATGAGCTGTATGGTATGTCCAGAATATTCACTATACGAGGCAGTTCAAGAGATCTTCACTGCCATGCATGCTATAGTGATCCTAATAATTTCAAGGGATCAGCCAGTCAGGGAGGTTGAGTCTCCTCTGAAATGAATTTGGGAAGGTCATCTCCCCAAAACGTGCTGCAGTGACCTAAGCCTAGAGGCTGATGGCTAGGCACATTTTCCAGGGATCTGCTCAGACAGAAAAATATGGGACTCATTACGAGTTGCCTCGTTATGAGTTGCTCATTATATTTAATGGGAAAATCAGTTGACCGCCCTGTTAAAAATGTCAAGGCCCGCATACTTCATCTGGGCACATGTGCTGTTGAACCAACCAAAATCACCAAGTGAATCGGATGCAGGACTAAAGAGTTCGTGGTTGGTCTGAGTGGCGTGGTTTGCCGCTCAAACTGCCTGGGAGCAGGGGACTGTTCTCCACCTAAGCACGCATGACAATTTGGCCGTCCTAAAACAGCCGACCGAAAAGCCGACCAAACAGTCATGTGCACTTATGGTGTCCTTCTGCTTTTAGTGTTCCTGAAGGAAGTAAAAATGGCCTACCACTTGACTCTTTGACAGCAGTTTCTGTCCCTTTCAGGGGACTTGAGTCCTTGTGAAAGCCCTGTACTCCCGGCAGGAGTCAGAAGTCAGGATTCTTTATCCAGCAAGGCTTTCTTTTTCAGATGGAGGCTCTTCAGGGCCAGGAATGTTTTGAGGAGGTGGAGGTTCTAGATATATCCTGTGCACTAACCAATGGATTTCAAGTCAAGTCAAGTCAAAAGGATAAGTTTATTTAGATCGTAATCTTTAAACCAATACATCACACTTAATTGAGTTAAAATGTTTCCCAACAACAGCAATTCATACAAATTTGTAGATAAAATCTCATTCCTTTTGTTTAGTTAATAAATATAAATGTACTTCCCCAAGATATGACATTTAAAACTGGGTGCACATATAATTGGTTCCTCCAAATGATTGTTTATCCTATTAAAATTAATAAAAACAATTATCTCTAGACAAGATTCTGTTTAAAACACTAAAATCAATTTCTGACTTATTATAAAACTCTGTACAATCTTTATAAATTTTCCAAGTGCAATTGCAATATCAATATTTGGGAGTTCTGTAAGTAGCTCAAGTGCTTGTCTCCTAGTTCTTATATCATATTTTATAAAGATTGGACGCAGCCAAAGTTTACGTTGATCTAAGATATTTATACAATCCAACAAAACGTGCACGGTATCTCCTTTTGTACCCAGCCTGCATTTACAATGTCCATTAAGGTCTAACATTTTGTTTTTTACTTCTTTATTTGATATCCATGGGTTAATCTCAATGCGTAGCCTTAAGATCTCTTGTCTAAACCACAGGTTTGGCTAGAGATCTAAGTATGGGAACCAGGTTTCTTTTGCCCATGCATTCATCATAAATGCCACTGATCTTTTCTTACCAAGATATTCCCTATCCATGCTTCTGGTAGCGACTTGTCCATTAATTTTTAGGTCATATTTTGAGCACTCTATTGTTAGGGAATCACGGCATATATCCACTTTTATATTTTCGCAGGCCTGAATCATTTTCTTCCTACACATTTTTGCCCATTTTAAGTTACTGTATTGTATTTCTTTCCGACACCAATGTGCAACTTTTTGGTCGTTTTTAAGGCGTTTTACAAAATCTAATTACTGCACTTTGTGCGTGAACCCCCCAAGCTGTTGCCCCTATCTCAGTTCTTATGGCTTGCACCATTGCTGATGGGGGGAGGGATAAGAGATTTTTCAAGCATTTTCCTTCCTCTAGGTCCCAGACTCCCTTACCGCTCAAATAAAGAATTTCTGCTCCATAGAGTACTTGTGGTGGGATCATTGCATTGAAAGCTTTTAATATTGGTCGATGAGATTTATCCCCATAGTCCCGGTTGAACATTTTTAGACCAGCAATTGAGGTGTGGGCCTTCGCTTTTTGGGCTTCAAGGTGTGTTTGCCAATTTAATCTTTTGTCAAACCACACACCTAGATATCTGTATTCATTTACAGTTTCTAATTTAAGATCCCCTAAAAACCAATTAAACTTGATCACTTTTTTCCCAAAACACAGGATTTTCGTCTTGTCTAGATTTACCTTTAAAAATAACTTTTTACAATATTCAATAAAAGAGTTCAATTTCCTTTGAAGGACAATTTCTGTTTGATCTACAATTACGAGATCATCTGCTTATAACAGACACAGCACCTTTTTGCCATTCATTCTTGGGCTGGCACTACCCTTCACTTCAAGACATTCTGGTAATTTTGATAAAAATATGGAGAATAGCTGGGGGGCCAGAACGCAGCCTTGTCTTAATCCATTTTCGATGGGAATTTTTGGCGTCAATAACCCCTCAGTATCCTTAATCACTTGAGCCCAGTTGTCCCGGTGCAATTCTTTTAATACCGTCAGCAGGTCTCGCGGAATATTTTTCTTTGTTAATATTTCCCAGAGGCAGTCCCTATCCACAGAGTCGAATGCGGCTCGGAAATCCACGAAGCAGCAACAGAGTTTACCATTCTGCTCCGTCGACTTCCTTGCCATTGCCCATAATGCGAAGCAGTGATCTATCGTTGAATGTCCCTCTCTGAATCCTCCCTGTTCAATAGGTATTATTGAGTTCTCCTCAACCCAGTCATTTAGTCTATTTAGGACTAGTTTTGAGAAGACCTTTCCCCTATATCAAGGAGGTTTATCAGTCTGTAATTTAGCGGGTCACCGGGGCTACCCTTTTTGTGGATAGATCTAATTATTGCACCCTTCCAGTTTAATGGTACTTTTCCCTCTGTTAATATTAATTGAAAGAGGTGGGAAAATAACTTTGCCTACCATTTTATTTGGGACTTAAGAATTATCGCTAGGAGATTATCCGGCCCTGCAGCCCTGGTTAGATTCAGCTTCTTAATTATTCCTTCAACCAAGTCTTCTGTAAAGTTTAATTTAAATTCATCTGAAATTTCCTGCCAACATGGGGACACTCTAGCTCCTACAGGTAACCTGGCTTCATATAGTTCCCTTAATTATTTGTCCCAGGCTACCTCACTTACTACGCAAATCATATCTCCAGCTGGGGGAGACGATGCTGATTTTATCAATTTCCAAAATTGTCTCAAGTTCTTATCTTCAATTGATTGTAGCCGCTTGCCCCAGCATTTCTCTTTATACTCCCTTTTTGTATCGAGGACCATTTTTTTAAACTGTACTTTCAGAGAGATAATATGTTTTTTCCTATCTTGGTTGAATTTTCTCTTTTGTTTTCTAGCTTCTACCCTTATCTCCCTTTTTAATTTGGCAGTCCATTGAGAACCATTTCGGTCGGCTAACGCGGTTTATTGTCCCTTTTCTTTTATCCTTTTTTAGTTCTATCTGGAGGCATTGGACTAATTGGGCTATTTTCTCCTCGTACCATTCCAAATTTAATCTCTCGTAATTTATTAATTCTGTCTTATGTTGGAACGATTTTTTTTCCAAATACTCTTCGGTTAATCTTGTTGTTACCCGTTTTGGGTAGTCCATTTCTTGTTGAATCACCTTTTCCCTTGGTTCCATCCTTCCCCCTCTTAACCTCACGGCGTGCTGGTTATGGTCACTACCCTCACTATGAAGTACTTTAAAATCCTGCACTAAGGGGAAGTTCGAAGCTGGCATAAAGACATAGTCAATTGGAGAGTTTTGTAATCCTTTTTTAAAGGTCTTCTTTGCTGGGCAATCTGTTTTAAACCTGTAGTTTAAGCAAAAAAGGCACTTTTCTCCCAAATAATTGACCAGTTCCCGGTCCAGCTTCGAAGGAACGCATATTGGGAAGCTAGCATATCTTATTCCATATGTGTCCAATAATTCAGTATACCAGCAGTCGGCCTTCATTGGATGTAACTTATGGTTAAAATCACCTAAAATTATCAATATGTCTGAGGTATACATTTCATGAATATCATCTATATCCTGTTTGAAGTTCTTCATCTCAATTGCATAGTCACCCAAATTTTCCCACTGCATGTATACATTTATAACAATTCACTTTTCACATGTATTATCCTGGGACAGATGATTTATCCTGCAAACCAATAACCACTTACACTTTACTTTTAGCAATGTTACATTTCTTAATATTCTCGTTGAGATAAGTGTCATTATTCCCCCCGAGGGGCAACCAAATCTTTGCCTCATCGCCAGTCTATTTAACTGGTAGTAGCCCTCGAAAATTGGGGTTGTGCCGCATGCCCATGTCTCTTGTAGGCAGGCAATTTCTACTTCATTTACACAGTTCTTTATAAGTTCTTTTTTTAGATCATTGCCTAGCCCATTTACATTCCACGGTAAGAGACTTAGGACAGGCGGCACCCCTTTCTCCTATTCTATCTCGCTTAGACCACCAGCTACCCCGCTTCCATCCAGATCGCACTCAATTGAATCACCTAGATAACTGCATTGACTCCAGTTACCCCACCAATCCTCTTTCACAGTATTGTTTATCACTACCTTCAGTCGGCTGACCCCTTCCTCGTTACCCTTGTGTAGTCTCACCTGTCTCTTCCTTAGTCCTGCATGGGAGTTTAGGAAGTTCCTTCCTTGTAGAGCATTGCCCCTTAGATCTTTTTCAGTTATCACCCTTACTCCCTCTTGGAGAATCTCGCTAGCTGCTCCCATAATTGCCCTTTTTACCAGGTCTGAGTATAACAATACTTTTGTTATTTCCCTACCTGGCGTGCTATCTATGAAGCCCACCTGTCTTAGATCTTTTGTGTCAATCCCACTCAGGCTTGTACATTTAAAGAAAATCGTCAGAATTTGTGATCTATTTAAGGGTTTTATTTTTCTTGATTTATTACCCCTTTGGCCTTCTTCAGCTGGTTCTAAGTAGACCCATTTGTTGTTCCCTGCTCATATCCTTTCTCTGGGGGCGCTATGATTATCTGTCTTGACTCTCTCCTCTCTATTGATCTCATTTCTGACTCTTGGGTTACCTCCAAAATATGATTCTTCTGGAGGGTCTGCATTTTGCTTTTTAATGATGAGGTTATTCCCTGCTTTATGGGTTTATTCATTTGTACTCTCTCTTTTGGGTCCTTGCTGTTCTGACTCTTCGTTTGTATGTTTTGTGCCTTCCTTATGGCTTCTATTGCCAAGAGTCTGGTTGGTACAAAGGGCTGAGCCGTGGCATTTAGTGTACCTCCAGATTGCTTTTTCATCTTCTTTTCCCTTGGCGCTACCTGTGGGGCATGTTTTTTACCTGCCCTACCCTTGGTGCGGGCTCTTACATGTTCGCACCTCCTTCTTACCAGCATTGGAGGCCTAGATATATACACATCATCTGAAGGCTCTACCAATTCACTTCCTAAACTTTGATCACTAATATTGGCAGTTTCTGCTGGTCTTAACAAGCTGGACATCTGTCCTTTAATTCCCGTCAGCTCAGCTTCTATCTTCTTTAGGAATTGCTTTTGAGCATTCAAGACCCAATTGTTCAATAGTGATACTTCAAGAATTCCCTGCAGTGTTTTCTGTAGCATTAGCAGTAGGTCCATCATTGAAGTAGTAGGGGCTGCTGAAAGGTCAGGATCTTGTAGGCTGTTTCTCTCTGGGTTTACTTGGCTTACGGTTCTTCCAGGGTTCTGCCGGTTTGAGTTGTTTCTGCTTTCTTGACTCAATATCACTTGGTTGGAGGTTGCCCCCCAAACAAAGCTAGTCTCGAGTCTTTCTCTTCTCACATGCTCTTCATTCCCCGATGTTTGGAGAGAAAACAGTTTTGGGGATGAAGAGAGCTGTGGTTCCATCAAATTTTGAGTTCTGGCTGTGGGCTGATAAATTTATTAACAGAGGGTCCTCTAGCTCATCTTCATGTTCTTTTTCTAGTGCTCCCCTCTTGCTTTGGTCCACTTGAAACACATCTTCAGTTTCTCTATTTGTTGTCTCTGAACAGGACTCCTCTTCAGAGTCCACGTTAATTGCAGTTGGGTTTTGGGCTTTATAATGTTTACCTCTAAAGTCATTTACGGGGTTAGTGGGCGCAGTGATCATTTTTTTAGTAGATGTTAATGTGCACCCCTTTTTTGCTTGCGGGCTTTTTTTGCTCCTTTTTTGCATTTCCCTTTCTTACGTCTCCCTTCAGAAGTGTTCCCATGGGAAATCAGACTCTCTTGGCTCTCTTCCCATGACCTGGATCCTGCCGGTACCTCACTCGTCTCCGGGCTATTATCATGCGTTTCCTTCCGTGCTTTCTGCCTAAGTTTGGGGCCCATATCCTTTTTTGGGATTATACTAAGGGGGTTATTTGCTTTATCCCTTCTGGGTTACCTGGATTCTTCTTGCTTTCCAATATGAGTGAGTGATACCCAGCTAGTACTTGAATGCTTCAACTTTACGCATACACTTCTCCACACACCTACTCACTTACCTCTGTTGTGCGCTTCCGCCAGCCTGCCTTGCTGAGGGTTGAATGATGTTCTCTTTTCTCCTCTGGCTGTCTTTTCCGGCTTTTGCCCCTGAGCGGGGGTATCCTGATGTTCTTTGTGGGGGCTAAGTTAAATATTAGCCGTTCAATTTGCTATTTGGTGCTCACCCAAAATCGGCTGCTCCCTTCCGGCTGCCCCCCTCGGGCTTGTTAGGGCACTCGGGTTCCTGCTCATGACGCCCCCTTGGGGTCGCGTCAAGCCGCTGTGCACACCCCTCTCAGTCTCCCTGTGACTTTAACTTTTACTTTCAGCCCCAACCTGGGGCACTTTGGGGCTTTAACAGGCGGCGCGGTCCTTATACCGGCAGGAGGCGCGGGGGTGTGAGTGTGGGTTGAATCCACTCACCCACTGCTTCTCCATGCCGTTTCCGGCTTCACCGCACGAGTGGCTCGTGCAAGCCTTAATCAGCTTTTTCCTTCGATATTCCTTCTTAAGTTGTGCAATCCGCGGCGTCCGGCGTTTAATGCGTTAGATGTTCCCTTTCCCGGGTCGGCCCGGTCCGAGCTGTTTGTTTGTCAGCACGCGTCCTCCGCGTCCTCCACGTGCAGCGTTCAGCTATCTGGGCTGCGTACGGCTCCCAGCGGCTCCGGGAATCACTCCTCGCACCTCCGAAAATCCTCCGAGAATCCTGCGCGATTCTACTCGGCAAGGCTTAGCAGGGCAAGGCGTGGCTACAACGAGAGTCAGAGTCAGAGTGTCAATACAAACCTGGTCCCTGTATCCGACACACAGGCTATTAGCATCAGCCTTAACTGTGGTTACCACAGTGTGCGGAATAACAGATCTGATGTGACACTCACCTCTCCAAGACAAACGACTACGTACTTCTTTTTGCCACTCCAAGCTACGGTCCCTGTGTTTTTACATCTTCCTTAGGCAGGAACTAACACACCTGGAACCTCCCTACAGCATGGAAACGTTTCTTCCTTATACTTCTGCAACACCAGTACCCTAGAGAACCTAAACCTATTCCTGTACTCATACATAATCAGACCACAAAGACACATTGATCTTGACCTTTTAGAACGCTTGGTCGCGTCTTAAGCCCTGATAAGTCACAGCGATTTGTTCCAATGCAACGAAACACGTGTCGGCTGGTTGTGGAATCAATAAAATCTACATCTATTTCCCATGGATACTGTACTGTATTGCAATAGTCTGTTTGGCTCTGCACATAGAATGTTTTTGTAAACTTTGCCTACTGTATTGTGAGGGCATTGCAGCATTTTATTGTCTTGTAGGTTGGATTTCTAACCTACATTTGAGCGGTTAAGGGGTCTTTTCCGCCCGCCTGTACGCATCACTACCCAATTCTAGTTTAATTTTATCACTACAACGTTCACACTAGGTAGTGCGCCCAGCCTTTCTGAAACTCTAAAAACCCCACCTGCTGTGTCAAACTCCCCATTCTGTCCTATAGGAACAGGTAGCCCTGCAATAGTGAAAAACTAAATTGGCAGTATTTCACTATCAGGACATGCCAAACATATCAGGACATGTCCTACCTTTAACATACAATGCACCCTGCCCGCTGGGGCACCTTGGGCTTACCTTAGGGGTGACTAATATGTAGAAAAGGCAAGGTTTAGGTCCTGTCAAGAGTGTGCACTTGCCAAGTCGACAGGGCAGTCCCAGAGTGCACACAGGCTCTTCAGTGGCAGACCAGAGTTACATATTACAGGATGCTTCTGTGGGTAGCACAATCAATGCTCCAGCCCACAAGTAGTATTTGATTTTCAGGCCCTGGGCACACACAGTGTACTATACTAGGGTCTGACAAGTAAATCAAATATGCCAATCATGGAATCACTAATCCATAACAACAATTTACAAAAGGAGCACTTGCACTTTGACACTGAACAGTAGTAGCAAAGTGCCCAAAGCATCTAGACCAGCAAAACGGAGTCAAATACACAACAAAAACACAGGAGACACCAGCAAATAATGGAAGGGAGACCCACACCAATGGTGCCAGGACTAACACTCCACAGTTGTAGTTTCTCTTCCTTTCTCAGTTTCCTATGTTGCTCATTGTGCAGTTTGTCTTTCCTTCTTTCTGATTTAGACTCTTACCAGTGTGCAGCTGCAGCATCCTGAGGCTTTTTGTTTGTGTCATTGTCAACTTCTGGATCATAGCAGCACTACCCGCTGCCAGAAACATAAGCAAAACCCTAGTGTAGTGCACTTTGTGTGCCCAGGGCCTGAAAATCAAATGCTACTTGTGGGCTGGAGCATTGATTGTGCTACCCACAGAAGCATCCTGTAATATGTAACTCTGGTCTGCCACTGAAGAGCCTGTGTGCACTCTGGGACTGCCATGTCGACTTGGCAAGTGCACACTCTTGACAGGACCTAAACCTTGCCTTTTCTACATATTAGTTACCCCTAAGGTAGGCCGAAGGTGCCCCAGCGGGCAGGGTGCATTATAATCATGGGTAGTCAGCACCCGCATATTTAGATGGCCGTGTTAATGTGTGATTATTAGAAATTTAGTGATTAATCAATGTGTGTTACAATGTTTAGGAGTTTTCATATCGTTTGCAGACCAGTGTAGGGTTTAACCGAGAATATGCCTTATGTAATGCAATTCATGACGCTTCATGTTGAAATAGTGCACTAGGAATAAATGTGCACCATGTGAAAGGTTGCCTGTGTAGATTGCTTAGAGTGAAATGAATGTAATGCTTTTAGAATGACTTCGAATGTGATGCTTATGGTGTAGGGATAGAAATGCATTTAAATGTGTAAGGCCTCGAAATGTGAAACGCCAGTAGAGGCTTAACCGTGATTTCTTAGCTTGACTGCATATTGTAGGCCTGAAATGTATTTTTCCTTGGGAAAGCTCCTTTTCTCAGCTAAGTTTGAATTACAGATTTGTGTGCGTGCAAGGTTACTTTCTCACAAGTTTCTGTTGCAGGTGCAAGGACACATGCCTCGTTAGGTAGAATAACTCTTTGTTTTAGGAGTTAGGATGGTAAAGTTGAGAATCGTGGAGTGAGAAGAATGTGGAATGATTCATTTGGCGGACAAGGTGCCTTGGACCCAAGGACACACCAATGGTTTTTGGATGAAGCTGAAGTTTCGATGGAAAAACCCAGGAGAGAGGACCTGCCTGAAGGGATGTGCTTGGGCCGTGTTTACTGTTTTGGGGATTTTGTATTAGGGACAGTACCCGGGGGTGGAGAACAGTCTTAGGGTAGTCTTTGAGCAGATGGGAAGCAAGAAGGAGCATCTTAGAACGAGCTCTCTAGCTTAGGCTACCTACCCATGGAAGTAAGTGTACTTCTTAGAAAGTCTTCACTGTTGGCACCTCTTTTCCTCTTGCTCGGTGGGAATGCTAAGTAGGGATGTCACCTTAGAGTTAGTGTAGGGACAGACTAACTTTTCTCTCCTTTTTGGGTAAATGCAGTCAAGGCTTCAAGCAGGAACTGTCATTGTTTGCCTGATGCTTTTGGAACTTACGCTAATCTTCATATTGAGTCGTCTGAGACTCTTGCGTAGGAGTATTTTTGTATTAGTGCTCGTTTACTTTCTTAACCTCTTGCTGAGGTGTTTGTATGCAAGTTATTTTTGGCTCTGCAATAAATCTTTGAACTTTGTTTCATAGTCAGTGGTCCTTTAACTGAAATTGATTTAGTTAATGAAGTTATGGTCTTGGGTGTTCTCCCCTTTACACTTCTTAGCAGACAAAGAAACGATTCATCCGACCAGGTATTCTAGCGATTTGGTAAGAGAAAATCTGTATTAGAATCCAACCCTGTCAGTCTGTAGCTGCAGAGGATGATTGTCTCTAGAGTAAGGGGAGACTGTCTTTAGAAAATCCGGAGATCTAGATTAGGATAAGAATTCCCGAGCCCCATAGAATTTAGGTGATGATTGTCCAGCCAAGTGCTAGCAGAAGACGACATTTTATGGAAACCGACAGAGAGTGACGGTGATGAAAGCAGCAGTACGTGGGAGAGTGAGTATGAATAGGGTTATGTGTTGTTAGATTGCGGTGTTTGATGTTGTGATGTCTTGCAGAGTTGGAATGATTGTTGTGTGTTTCAGAGATCAGGCTATGAGCACGCGCAGCCCGGGAAAGTCTAAGGCTCAACGAGTAGCTTAAGCGGTTGGGGTGTAGCAGACACCCAGAGTAATAGTCGACGATTGTTTAGGGAGTTGTGAGGTACCATCACCTGCCTAGACTGAGATAGGGGGAGCGAATGTGTGAGAGAGTGAGTAGTAACTGACGCTGGTCGTGGGTTGCTGTATGTGGAACATCGAGCGATTGTAACCTATCAGTTGAGGTAATTGTCCGGTCGTTTCATGGACAGGCAATTGCCAGTTGAGGTAGACAATTACACAAGACTGTGGTCATACAGTCAAAGAAGTAATTGCTTGGACGCAAAAGTAGTTATTTTAGTGTATGAATGGGACGCGTGAGTGGGTGAGAGGCGAATTGTAAAGGAGAGGAACTGCTGCGAGTGGAGGAAAGTGATGTCAGAAGGTGCCACAATGCGAAAGGACGGTTTGTGTGAAGCCGCACTGGTATTGGTGGATTGTCATCAGGAAGCGAAGAGCTCTGCGAAAGCTGGTTTCATCATGAAATGTTTTAAATGTTTGCGAGATCTGTTTAGAAGAGAGAAGAACGTGGCTACCCATGGGGGAGAAGAGGCTCCACCCAAGGACACACCAGCTCATTATATGGCTACAAATGTGGGTTTGCACACTACACTATGGCTTGAGAATTGGTGTAAAATGACAGAAGGAAATGAGGAGTTGACCTTTCCCCGGTATGAAACTTTTAGATTGGAAGTGCTATATCAGTTGAAATCGATTATGGCTTCTTTGCGACCTCTACCTAGACCCACACAGTTTGAGGCATTGCATGCATGGATTACGACGGTACACAAAAGGAACAGAGACAGGAGACAGGAAAGAGTGAAAAGATCGGTTAGGGTATTCAAAGATGTGAGGTGGGATGCATTGGAGAAAAGATGGAGAGTACAGACGATTGAGGGGGATAAGTTGTACCCACTGTTAGTCAAGGAAGGGAATACCCAGAGGAAAATAGAAGAGGAGGACGACAGTGATACAGATGAAATCTTGATAGAAAGACTGCTGTCTGAGAGACCGCATCCATACAACCCAGTGTCAGAGAGGGAAAGATCAGCCTTCCCAGAGGAAGCCAGAGAATCTCAGATTTCACCGAGTGCAGGAGTAGTGGGGAAGTTCTCGACAGGAGGGATGGTGGCACTGAATCCAGAGAATGTAGACTCCCGGAGGCTACCAGACGCTCTTACAGTTCCTATTACCCTTGGTTCCATAGTGTCAGTGTACGATCTAGAACAGGCAAGAAGTAGAGGCCCATAACAGTCAGGAACAGCAGGGAGATCTAATCTGGGAGGGAGTGGTATGGTGAGCGGATTGGTTCACATGCCGAGACCCGTGGAGTCAAGTACGCCATTGGCAGCTACAGCAGACTCATCTAGGGGACCTATCGATCTGAGAGGACCGAGACCGAAATCCTTTGCTGAGTTAAGATCAGACTTAGGGATTCACCTGGAGGGAATCAGAGTGACAGGGCAAGGGAAGATTGGGACCATGGTAGTGCTGAGAACAGGATGAGTTTTAGAGATACATCTGAACAGAATAGGTGCCGAGAACAGGACAGCGACTGTAGGGAGTCGAGTGGCACATCCAGCTGAGGTACACTGAAAGCAGTGATAAAGGCAAAGAGGTTAGATGTAATGCGGTTAAAAGCAGAGGTGGATGAGATTGTTGAGGGAAACTTACCATTGGAGAGGGTGGAACTTTATGACCCAGAAGAATTATTGTTTGTGGCAAAGGATGTGACTCGCAAAGCAAGGTCGGCACATGAGAAACTAACTGAATTGGCAAACCGATATGAGGTGGATCTGGCTAAATCGAAGATGTGACAAGGTAACCACAGATTACAGTATACTGACCAAGATTTGGACAAAAAGAGGGTCATTGGGCTAAAGATTCACATTCGAGAACTGATTATAGGATACGGGCATGGAAAAGACTTGACAAGTGGGAAGAAAGATGGTCAGAGAAAAAGAGCATCAAGAGGAGTGTGACAGAGTTACCTCCTCCGGGAGGGGGAACATCAGAAATAGGGAATTACCCTTTACGAGAGATGTCTAGTGGAGGGTATGTACATGTGCATTGGAGTAGAGGTGATTTGGCAGCAATTACAAATGACTTCCCTAAATTGAGGGAGAGCCCAGTTGAATTGTACAAGCAGGTTGAGCAGTTTGTGAAGATTTCGAAGGTGTTGTGGATTGATCTGAATACATTGTTTGACATTGTGGTTCCAAGTGATCTGTGGGCAGCTTGTAAAGTTGTGATTGAGTGGCCTACTTCGGAACTTGACAGGGATGCTATCACAAATGGTCCTTCACCGATTGTAATGAAAAAATATGAGCAAGTGATTACCTGGCTGAAATCCAAGATATCCCCACAGGATATTGATTGGGTAAAGATAAATCGGATGGTTCAGGAGCCAAAGGAGAAGTAGTACAGGTGCCGAAGTAGTACACTGTGATTAAGCCAAGATCGATGAAAGGGGGAAGGAGGGGGCTCTACCTCCACAGGTACAGGTTCACCAGCCTCCGAGGATCTTGCAAGGGACTCTGACGTATCAAAAGATTCCTCTTTTCGAAGGTTGAGATGAATGTTATCTGGACCCGTTGGCATGACGGTGCCTTAGGGGGGAGGAAGCCTGCACTCTTGGGGCAGTCTTGGAGGTAGACCAGATGGGACCTTTTGTAGAAGCTGACATTGATGGTCACCCTACCACCTTTTTGGTTGACACTGGTGCACCCATTCTACTGTGAGTTCTGCAGTAGCTCCCAACCTACCCCTCTCAGGAAAATCAATCAAAGTTGTAGGTGTTGCAAATAGGAAGATGACAAATCCGTTGACTTAACCGATCCCTGTGAAGGTAGGGACCTTCAGGGATAGACATCAATTTGTAGTGTGTGGTTCTAGTTCCGTCTGTTTGCTAGGAAGAGATCTTATGTGCAAGCTCAATTGTACCATCTATTCCACCCCTCAGGGAGTGGAGTTTTAAGCCAATGACGACGATGCTACTTTTAAGGTTGCAAATCAGCAATTGTGCATTGAATTGTATCCTGCGGTGACAGTGGAAGAGCTTCCACTGGATTTGAGAGTTTCAGTCGCACAGACGGTGTGGGACTTTTCAGAGGAAAACATTGGATTGATCAAGGGAGTGGAGCAAGTCAGAATTCAGGACAAGGAAAATGTTGAATTCCCCAGAACACCCAGGTATAACTTGACACCAGAAACGATTGCAGGGATAAAACCTGTGATTGACTCTTTGATTAAGCAGGCAATCCTGATAGAGATAATGGGCAGTCCATGAAACTCGCCTATTATGGGATTGCAGAAACCGAGTGGGAAATTTAGGATCGTCCAAGACCTTTGCAAAATAAACAATATAGTTGTTCTTTGTTGTCCAGTGGTGCCGAATCCATCAGTGATATTGTTTCAGATCCCATGTGAGGCAGAATGGTTCACTGTGATTGACCTTTGCCAAGTATTATTTTCGATACCTTTACATGAAGAGAGCCAATATCTTTTTGCGTTCAAATTGGAAAACTGTGTGTTAACATGGTGTCGTATTCCTCAGGGGTACACAGAGAGTCCATCAATCTTTAATCACATCTTGAAAGAGAACCTTGAGAGTCTGGTAATGACACAGAACTCTGTTCTGGTGCAGTACATAGACGATTTCCTTGTTGCGTCAAGAACTGAAGATGCGTGAAGGGTTGACACCATCACCTTTTTGAATCACCTGGCAGAGAACGGACACAAGGTGTCCCCAAATAAATTGCAATATTGCTTTAATGAGGTGCAGTATTTGGGTCATCTGATAGAAAAAGGCAAAAGGGAGGTGTCACCTTATAGATTATGGCAATCATGAATATGACCGTGCCCTACGCTCAGAGGGGAGTCAGGATGTCCCTTGGGATGGTTGGTTACTGTCGCCAGTGGATTCCCAACTCCTCGTTGAAGGCAAAGCCTTTACAGAAACTGACTTACAAGGATGTGAGTGATCCACTACCATGGGACAATGATTGTATGAAGGCCTTCCTGGAGTTGCAAGAGGACCTTTGTCGTGCTCCGGCACTGGGGATGCCTGACTACAACAGATCTATTTTCTTTTTCTGTTGTGAACGAGAAGGTTGTGCATTATCAGTCTTAACTCAAGATCAAAGAGGTGTCCGTAGACCAGTTGCCTATTTCTCAGCTACTTTAGATCCAGTAGCTTTTGCATTGCCTGGATGTCTCAAATCCGTTCCTGCAACAGGTGTCAGCATTGAAAGATGTGAAAGTATTGTCATGGGTCATTCTCTGTTTGTGTATGTTCTGCATTCTGTTGAGTTGTTGATGACCAGGACAAAAGCACCTAACCAACAGTAGGCTCACGCGCTACGAGCAAGTTATTCTTGCTGCGGAGAATGTGACCCTTACAAGGTGTTCTGTTTTGAATCCTACTACTCTGATGCCGTTACCAAACACACTTGATGAAGATTGTGCAGATCACAACTGTCTTGATGTGACTGAACTTTGCACCAAGCCGAGACCTGACATTGTTGATGAACCATTGTCTGACCCTGATGAAATTTTCTTTGTTGATGGTTCATGCATAGGAGACAGTGTTGGTCAGTTGAGAGCAGCATTTGCTGTATGTACCATCACAGGGGTGGTTGAAGATGCTTGCCTGGAAGGAGTATACTCTGCCCAAGTAGCTGAAATCATTGCTTTGACCCGTGCCTGATTGGCAGCTGACCAAATTCGAATTACCATTTATATTGACAGCCAGTACAGGTTTGGTGGGGTTCATGACTTTGGACAGCTATGGTCACAGAGAGGTTATATGACATCATCAGGATCGGCCATTAGAAATGTGGAGTTCATGAGGCTACTTTTAGAAGCCTTGCAGCGGCCTAAGGAGGTTGCTGTTGTCAAGTGACCAGCTCATGGAAAGGGAACTGATTTTGTCTCACTTGGAAACAGATACGCTGATGAAGGTGCACGTTTCTGTGCCAGGCAAGGTTGCAATTTTACTTAGAGACACATAGAAGGGAGCCAAGAAAGAACTGAGTTCAACATGATGTTGGCAATGGCCGATACTTGAGATGAACTCAAGTGCCTGCAGGAACATGTTTCAGAGCAGGAGAAAAGTGTGTAGATCAAGTCAGGATGTGTGAAAGGAGATGTTGACATTTGGGTTTCAAGTGATTGGAGAGCAGTGCTACCAGATGAGTTGTTAAACCCCAATGGCAAGGCAAATTCATGGTGAAGTGCATCTGGGAAGAGATGCAATGGCGCGAGTGTTCAGGCAAACGTGGTACAATCCGAGCTTTTGTGCAGTGGCGGAGGCTGTGTGCCGGAGGTGTGTTACCTGTCAACAAATGAATGTTGGGAAAAAGACTGTGGTTACGATGAGTCATATTGGGAGGTCAGGAGGACATTTCAATAGGATGCAGTTGGACTTCATTGAGATGCCTATGTGTAACAACCTAAGGTACAATTTGGTTGTGGTGTGTGTGTTCTCAAGGTGGGTAGAGGCTTACCGGACACAACAGTGTGACACACCCACTGTAGCTAAGTTACTGTTAAGGGAACTTATTCCTAGGTTTGGAATTCCGACCTCTTTGGAATCAGATAGAGGAACGCACTTTCACAGTGAAATCATAAAGATGATTTGCACAGCACTGAATTTTTACCAGAGACTCAATTGTAGTTACCGCACAGAGGCTTCTGGGATAGTGGAGCAGATAAATGGGACTTTGAAATCTCGAATAGCGAAGTTGTGTTCGTCTACATCTCTGAAATGGCCTGACGCACTGCCCTTGGTGTTGATGAGTATTCGTAGTACTCCAAATAGGAGAACAGGTCTTTCACCTCATGAAGTGTTGATGGGAAGGGCTATGAGACTACCAGCAGAACCATCCACAGCCTTAATAAACATCACAGGTGTTCCGATCCATGATTATTGCAAGGGACCGCTGACGTAATCCGTTCTTTGTCTCAGCAGGTGCATACTGCTGTGGTTTCAGCTTCAAGTAATCTCTGTCACGAATTAAGTCCTGGAGATTGGGTGCTGGTTTGGAAACTCATGAGAAAAAGCTGTTTGGATGTTCGCTGGAGGGGCCCTTACCAAATTATCTTGGTGACAAATTCTGCAGTGAAGTGTGGAGGACTGCCAAACTGGGTGCATGCTTCTCACACCCGTCGAGTTTCAGCACCCTTGGCAGAAACAGCTCCTCTCCTGAATGAAAATCCAGCTGTGGTAACAGACCCACAGGAGGGGACAAACCAAGCTGTGAGGGTGGCTGACGAAGCTAGTTGCCCACCAAACCAAGCTGAGGAGGGTCACAACAGCAGCGACACCGAAACTGCATCAGAAAAGGGAAGTTGCAGTGAAAGTGGTACAGAGTCAGACTCAGCAGAAGGAAGTTGTGAGCAGGGTGTGCAAAGTGAGAGCAAGAGAACCAGCAGAGCAGAGGAACAGTGGCCCGAGAGACATAGGCAGTTGAATCTGAGTTTGGTCCCCAAACGGGATTCTACTCCAGTGTCTGAAGATTCTGAATCAGATGAAAGCAAAGAAGGACAAGCTTGTGGAGGTTTGTGAAGGTCAAGACGAACGAGAGTGCCTTGCCAGAGACACGCAACTCCAGAGTGGTCATACGTTGTGACTGATGCCAGGAGTGCTGAGATCCGGAAGGGTGAGGGTGGTGACAGTAGTCAGTAACAGCCCTAACGTGAAATTGGATGTGGGGTTGTTGGTGCCAGGACTTGAATTTGGAGGAGTGCTGACCATCACAGTTCCAAATCCTCAGATATTGAGCAAAATTTGTGATCATATTCAGAATAGACTGATAGTTCCTACATTTGCAATTGTAGTACCCTCACATGAAACTATTGTTCTTTGTCTTCAACTTTTGCAGTATGTTCTAGAAGCAGTTGGAGAAAATCTCATTTTGGACCAAAGAGACTTTTGTTGTAAATAAATTTACCTAGGTCCGAGTGGAAGAAGAAGAAATTTAGGGGCTTTCCGTAGATTTTGGAGAAGGGTTAAGGGAACCTTTTGTGTGGTGTAAATAAGGAACTGAAATCTAATCAGGGGACTTCCAGCTTTCCGTGGTGTTGTTCAAGTTGATTTGCAAGCAGCAGAAAGAGGAGAAAAGAGACTCTTGAACATTGTTGCTGAAAAAAGGATATTGAAAACATCCCTGAGACCATGGAGGCTGTAGTTCTAAATTGTAGGTCTAGGCATATCGTAGGTACACTTGTAGGTGGAGTGATAGTTTTCATAATTCTAGCAGTTATAGCTTCATAATTGGCCCGACATGAGCAGGCAGTGGAGGTACAGGGAACATCTACTCCTACCACTCCTAGTAAGAAATAGATCAAAATAGGAGAAAAAGAGATTTGCTACTAGAAGAGAGTTGTAGGCTTCACATAGATCTTTCTAGAAGCTTAAAGCGTAAGTCAAGTTGTTGTATGAATACATTGATGCAATGAATACGAAAGATTGTTATGTGTGTATGCAGTTGCCTGCCTCAGTGGACGAGGATATTAGATATCACCACCTTCCACTGACGTATGGTATTACATGTAGTTTGTTGCTTAGCATTTTCTATGGACGAAACCATTTTGAGTATTTATTTTCCAATTATGATACAGTGCTTCCTGAAGTACCAGCTTATAAACATTTGAACAAGTATGTTTACTATAAAACAGATGATAGACTTAGAAAGCACTTCATACCTTCTTTAGAGTTAGTCACAGCTTATGCACATCTACATAATCTGACTAATTATCTGTCAGAAGTAGAGAAAAGGGTCACAGAACAAGTAGAAGATAGATACATAAAATAGAAACAGTTACGTGATTCAGGTGAAGGCAGAGTATATTGGACAGATGAAGAGAAGTTGCACAAATCGAAAGGGAGTTATGGTCCAATAGCACTGGCTCAGCAGCAGAAGGGGAAGTTATGCATAAGGCTTCCTCAGACGTATTATGAGAATGTGGGACAGACCACAATATGATCATGTCTTCACTATAGAAGATTTGGCGAAATACTTTTTGCAAGGTGTGGCGCAAATGATACCAACTGTGTATTATGTCTGTGGGAGGAATGTCTATGTGAGATTGCCTGCGAAATGGTATGACACATGCTATTGGGCAATAATTTTCCCTAGGATTTATCGTGCAGCAGACCTAGAGGTTTTGGAAAGAGGACAGCATGCAAGAGTAAGAAGAGGTGCAAGTGCAGCAGCAGTGGTTGGAGATATTTTTGGATCAATGATACCAAGTTTGGGAGTAATTCTGAACAATGTGTAGATTAGAAGGTTGGCGACTCTTGTTGATGTATTGTCAATGCTAAGTCGTTGGTGTTGGTTGAAGGAGAGATGTTGTTGATAAGGACAAATGTTTTGCAAAATCGTCTGGCTTTGGATGTCCTTTTGGCAAAAGAGGGACAGTCCAAGAGTGGTGCACTTATATACCAGATAACAGCAAAGATCTGGAGAAATATATAAGTAACATCACTATAATTCATCATGAGATTGAGGATCTGACTAAGGACGGTGTTTGGGAGAAGGTTGGTAAAGGATTTGGTAAAGTGGGAGGTTGGTTTGCGAGCTTGGAAAAATGATTCCTTGGCTATGTGTTGAAACCTCTTGTTATAGCCATGGCTTGTGTGATCGGATTGTGGGGTTTGCTTAGGGCTTACAAGTGGTATAAGTCCAGCATGATTGAAAGGTCATCGAGAGAGCAAGAGAGACGAATGGAAAGACTGCAGGACAGTCAATAATGGAATATTAGAAACCTGGAGATGTTTAGGCGAGGAAGAATGGCAACAAGCTCTGTTTAAATCGGTTCTTTCCCCAAGGATGGTGTAGTGGGTCATGACACAGGTCATCAAAGCGGGGGACTGATAGAGCACCATGTTATTCTGAAAAATTGTAGGGGTGCATTATAATCATGGGTAGTCAGCACCCCCATATTTAGAGGACCGTATTGATGTGTGATTAAAGAAATGTAGTGATTAATCAATGTATGTTACAATATTTAGGAGTTTTCATACCAATTGCAGACTAATGTAGAGTTTAACCGAGAATATGCCTTATGTAATGCAATTCATGACCTTTCACGTTGAAATAGTGCACTAGGATTAAATGTGCACCATGTTAAAGGTAGCACGTGTAGGTTGCTTTTAGAATTACTTTGAATGTGATGCTTATGGAAAGGGGCGACCACTCGGTCCCCCCGAACGTATGGCGGAGTACCACGATCCCCCCGGGAAGCCATCTTGGGCGGGAGGCGAGTCTCGGCTGGTATGCCCAAAGCGGCGTAGCCGGGGCGCGCCTTTTCCCGCCCTAGAGTGGGTTGGCCTAGACACTGACGCGGCTGGCCACGCCCTAGGGGCAGGCAGGGGCGGGTTTACGCCCGCCCTGAAGACGGATAAAAGGAGAAGCAAGATCCGAAGGCATCCTCTTGTTCCTGTGCTCTGAAGCTGCACCTCCTCGCTGCACGTGAGCTCGAGACGGAACGAAGAGCCAATTTTGAGCGTTGTAATCGTTCTTGTTTGTTTTTCAGATACTCTGTTGGAGAATGCCGAAGAAGGCGGGAAAGCGCATGACTACTGACCAGATGCTGCGCGTTCTCATGAAGGAGGTGACCGACCTAAAGAGGCGAATGGATAAAGACGAGGAAGGGGGGCCGAAACGTCCTTTGGCGGGAGCAGCCCCGGGAGGGAAAAACAAGAGGCCCAGGAGGGGAGCAGCTGGGGGAGACAACCCGGGTCCCAGTACCCCGCTCGAGGCACCAACTCCCGTGCCGGAGGAAGGGAATCCGATTCCCGTTGTGGTCACCCCAGTGTCCGGGGAAGATATGCCGCCCGAGCTGGCAGCACAATTAGCAGCGTGGTTGGGAAAAGGTAGCGAGGGCGCCACGGCTGTCGACGCACAGGAGCTAATGAAGCAACTGCGTGAGTCACGGGAAGCAGCGAAGGTGTCCACGCCGGCTGCCGCTGTAGAGAAGCCACAGGGGACGGGTGCAGTAGCAGAGGCAACGTCCGGTGCAGGTAAGCGGCCATTGCCGATTGCGAGGGATGAGTCAGCACCCTCTCGTAGGGAAAAGTTGGGTCAGCGTGTTCCTTTGGCTATTAAAGAGAAAATATGGGCAGGGGAGTACGTAAACATCTTCTCGTTGCTTACTGATCACTATGAGATGGAGCATGTTAAGGGCCAGAAGGAGCTCATGCATCCGAGTGTTTGGCGCGCAAAAATGGCCGCCTTTAAGGTAAATGAAAGCATTGGCAATTGGGGCCAAGCGTGGGGGGTTTTTACATCGATCTTGGGGGAACGAAGGCCCGATCTGTTACCCGAATTACCGATTTATCAGTCACGAATCATGGGGTACTCGGTATCACACGAGGGTAATCATTGGTTCTGCTATGATAACCTGTTTAGAAAGGCTAAAGAACATGATAAAAACTTAACGTGGGATTGTTATGATTCTGTGTCATGGTCCAAAATGAAGGAGACTGGTATGTTAAAATTGCCATTAGTAGGGAGTATCGTTGGCGAATCCTCCCGCCAGTATGCGGGGACGCCCTTTCGGTCAGGTGCGGGTACCGACAATTACTCGAAGCCTGCCGGCAATACAGGAAAAAGGGGGGTTTGTTGGAACTTCAACAGGGGTAAATGTACTAGGCCCCATGGATCGTGCAAATTTAGGCACGAATGTAGTGGGTGTGGGCAATCATCCCATCCTGAGTCCACGTGCAGAGCCAAAACGGGTGATAACGGGGGTAGAGGAGGCGCCAAACAGGTCTAACATAGTCCGAGGGGCGCCTTTACCTACCCCGATTGATACCTTGGCAATGATTCCTTGGCTCAGTGAATACCCGGATCGTACTTCTGCTGGGGTGTTGCGGAACGGGTTTTCTTATGGTTTCCGCATCCCAGTGGGGGACTTTCAAGGTACAGCGGAATGTAAAAACCAGCTATCGGTCTTTCAGCATACGACCGTGGTACAGGATAAGATCAGGAAGGAGGTCACTCGAGGTCGAGTCGCCGGTCCGTTTAGTGTACCACCGGTTCCTAACTTTGTTTGTTCCCCTTTAGGTGTGGTCCCAAAGAAGGACCCGGGTGAGTTTCGGTTGATACATAATTTATCAGTCCCACGTGGTCTTTCCGTAAACGAAGCGATAGACCCGGAAGTGTGTTCGGTGCGGTACGCATCCTTCGATGAGGCCGTAGCCATTTTGAATCGCCTGGGGCCCGGGGCCCGGGGCGCTGATGGCAAAATCTGATATCGAGTCAGCGTTCCGGTTGCTCCCGGTACATCCAGACGATCAGCGTCTCTTAGGTTTCATGTTTCAGGGTCATTATTACATGGATAGGTGTATGCCGATGGGGTGCTCTATATCTTGTGCCTATTTCGAAAAATTCAGTAGTTTTCTACAATGGGTCTTCACAAGGAAGACGGGTTTCCAAAATGTGATGCATTACCTTGATGATTTTTTGTTCCTGGGGGCAGCCGGGGATCCGGAATGTGGGCAGGCTTTGGCGCAGTTTTGTGTTTTGATGAACCAGTTTGGCGTGCCATTGGCACCAGGTAAGACTGTGGGGCCTTCCACTTGCCTCGAGTTTCTGGGGATCGAGTTAGACTCCGCGGAAGGTTGTTTTCGTTTGCCAGCTGACAAAGTGTCCAAGTTCAGGACATCCTTGCAAATGTGTATAAGTGGACCTAAGGTTAAGCTGCATCAATTACAGCAGTTAGTTGGCCAGTTGAATTTTGCCCTGAGGGTTATACCGATGGCCCGCCCCTTTTCCCGTTCGATTGCTCAAGCCATGGTCGGCCTGAAGGAGTGCCATCATCGCACAAGGCTCTCGGCAGAGGTCCGCCAGGACATGCGCATTTGGTTGGCATTTCTGGCGGATTTCAATGGTCGAGTCGTCTGGAACAAACCGGCCGTGTCCTCTGAGGAGCTGGGGCTGTGGACAGATTCGGCAGGGAGCAAAGGTTTCGGTGCCATCCTCGGCACAAGATGGTCTGCACAAAAGTGGCCGACATGGTGGCATGACAGTGGACTGACAAGTAACATTGCTTTCCTGGAACTTTTCCCCATTTTAGTGGCCCTGAGAACTTGGCCAGAAGGGTTCAAAGATCACTCTGTGGTATTTTGGTCTGACAATATGACCGTGGTCGAGTGTATCAATAGTCAGGCAGCACGATGCAAATGGATTTTGAGACTGCTCAAGGAAATTGTTTTACTGTGTATGCAATTGAATGTGCTATTCAGAGCAAGACATGTCCCAGGGGTGATGAACCAGGCGGCTGATGCACTGTCTCGTTTTCGTATGCAGGCTTTCTGGGGTTTCCTTCCCACAGCGGACCCGGAGCCGGCACCCTTTCCCGAAGCTCTCTGGTCTCTCGGTGCCCCGAACTTCGTAACCTCGTGGGAGAGAGTTTAGCACCCAGGACGAGGAAGGCATATGAAGGGGCGTTCCGGTCCTATTTGGCCTTTTTGGGGACTGATAGAGAGGAGCTTTGGGGCCAGGAGGAGTGGGTGGTGAATTTTCTGATGTCCTTACATCTGGTCGGGAAATCGGTGGCCACGGCTCAGAGGCATCGGGCTGCCATTTCCTTTGTTGCTAGGGCTCATGGGATCCATGACCCAACAGCGTCTTTCGTCGTACAGAAAGCGCTACGGGGGTGGCAACGCCTTGAGGGTCGCAGAGTAGACGAGAGGCGCCCGATAGGTTTGGATAGGCTGGCCCAGTTATTATCCAGACTCCCTGCTACGTGTTCATCTCAGTTTGAGACAGTGTTATTCCGAGCCGCTTTTACGCTGGCATTCCATGGGGCTATGCGGGTAAGCGAATTAGTGGCGAGGAACAAGCAGGATGTGACAGGAGGATTGTGCCAGGAGCACGTCCAGATCAGAGGGGAGACGATGACGGTCTCATTTATCAGGTCCAAGACCGATCAAAGTGGGATGGGTGACTGCGTAATCATACGCAGGATTCCCGGGTCCTCCATGTGCCCGGTAAGGTGTCTAGAAGATTATTTAGCATGAAGGGTGGCATCATGGGGGGGGACCTTGTTGAGACACGCTGACGCCACCCCACTGACAAAGTTTCAGTTTCAGCGGGTGCTTGCGATGTCGATTGCCGCTGCGAGCTTGAACCCGGGCGAGTTTGGGACCCATTCCTTTCGGATAGGGGCTGCTACAGAAGCTACAGCCAGGGGTCTGGATGTTGAACAAGTTTAACGAGTGGGGCGTTGGTCCTCCAATTGTTATAAAAGGTATGTGCGGTTGCACATGTTGTGAAGCTGTAACAATGTACTCACGCTTCTTGTTTTTGTTTGGTTTTTCAGTTGCGCAAGCCTACGAGGCGGGGCGGACTTTGCAGTCGACCCAACACCGGGCCAGCGGTCAGACATCACCGGCTGTGAAAAAGGAGGTGTGGGTCGTGGGCCACTCATACGTGAGACGTGCCGCAGACGTATTCAAGGCAGGTGATATGATTCACGTAGCTGGGGAATACGGGTACAGTGTGTCCTTCTACGGAAGAGGCGGTCTCTGTATTGACCAGTTTCAGTCATTTTTTGAGGGTTTGCTAGGGCGGACGAGGTCACCGCCGTCTGTAGTCATAGTACATCTTGGGGGTAATGATTTGGTCACCACTGGTAGACGACTTCTTCTTGAGGCGATGCTTTCCACTGTAAGTTGGTTAGCGAGGAGAGTTCCAGGGTGCACAATTGCATGGTCCCATATGATCCCACGAAAAGTGTGGCGGGGGGCTATTTCGGTTCCTGCTTTAAATCATTCTGTCAGAAAGCTTAATAATAAAGTGAGTAGGTTGTTCCGTTCCAAGACACTGCATTCTATTTCACATGGGTGTATTAATGATGACAGTATGTATTTGGGGGATGGAGTGCATTTGTCTCGGGTGGGGAATGAGTTACTCATAGGAGACTTCTTAGCATGCCTAAAAACGTTACACCATGACCTTTAGGTAGGAGTGTTGTGGGGGGTCCGGATAGCCGGTCAACTATCCGGCCTGTGGCGGTAAGGTCATGATCGGTGAGCACTAATTGGAAGATCCCTATGAGTGGGCGTCACCCAGCACGGATGGGAGCGCTCGGGGGAGGTGGCCATTGGCCCCTCAACGGGGAGGCGGTCCCTTCTAAGGATGGGTCGCCGAAAGAAAAGGAAAGGCGGTCAAGGCCCCTTCCTGGGTAGGAGGGGTTACAGCCCCCTCCTGGGGAATTTCCCGGGGCCAGGACGTCTGCGACGGCAGATGTGGTAAGTTGTGTGGGGTTTGGGGGGGGGTCTACGCTACCTTCTAGATACCTCACACGAGTCCTCGTACGACCTCTAAGTGGCGTCGAGTTTTATTGGGGCCCCCGTCAAGTCAAGGGAAATTGGTAATTGCACTTGAGGTACGCCTCTGGGCCGCCCCTCACAAGTGAGGGCGATATTTCTGGGTTAGGGATCTTGACACCGGTTACGACCTTGCCGTTGGCCCTTAAACGTTAGGATGTACAATTTCAAAATTTCAAGTAAATGTTTTGTAGGATGTTAGTTCGGCTAGGAGAACCTTTGTATTAGAGAATCTGTTAAGGTTAGCCAAACATCGCACTGTGGTAATGAAATTGTACATAATATGAAACTGTTTATTTAATGTTTTAATTTTGTTTCATATTTTAATAAATACGGCCGGGAGGGTTACTCCCTCCCGTCTTCCAAAGACTTCAGAACTGTTTCCGGTTTCCCATCCTTGGGGATTGTGTTGAGAGGGGGTGGCGGGTATCTCAGCCATATGGAAAGGGGCGACCACTCGGTCCCCCCGAACGTATGGCGGAGTACCACGATCCCCCCGGGAAGCCATCTTGGGCGGGAGGCGAGTCTCGGCTGGTATGCCCAAAGCGGCGTAGCCGGGGCGCGCCTTTTCCCGCCCTAGAGTGGGTTGGCCTAGACACTGACGCGGCTGGCCACGCCCTAGGGGCAGGCAGGGGCGGGTTTACGCCCGCCCTGAAGACGGATAAAAGGAGAAGCAAGATCCGAAGGCATCCTCTTGTTCCTGTGCTCTGAAGCTGCACCTCCTCGCTGCACGTGAGCTCGAGACGGAACGAAGAGCCAATTTTGACCCACCCACCAGCCCCTGAGGACAGCAAGTGGTTTTTGAATAAATTTGATGGATAACGCTGATTTTCGTTTACAGGTTGTGGTATTATCGTGATGATTTTGAGTATGTAATAAAGAATGGTCAATTTGTGTTACGTTTTGCAAATAAAGAAATTCTGCTTTAGTGTTCATTGGTAAGCATGCTTTTAATAAAAGTGTAGTTGCTACTGTCTTTTTAGTTTAGTCATTTAGTTAGCATTGTCGTATTTATTTTGGTCGGGCGGTAAGGTCATGATCGGTGAGCACTAATTGGAAGATCCCTATGAGTGGGCGTCACCCAGCACGGATGGGAGCGCTCGGGGGAGGTGGCCATTGGCCCCTCAACGGGGAGGCGGTCCCTTCTAAGGATGGGTCGCCGAAAGAAAAGGAAAGGCGGTCAAGGCCCCTTCCTGGGTAGGAGGGGTTACAGCCCCCTCCTGGGGAATTTCCCGGGGCCAGGACGTCTGCGACGGCAGATGTGGTAAGTTGTGTGGGGTTTGGGGGGGGTCTACGCTACCTTCTAGATACCTCACACGAGTCCTCGTACGACCTCTAAGTGGCGTCGA
This sequence comes from Lissotriton vulgaris, assembly GCF_964263255.1. NCBI lineage: Eukaryota > Metazoa > Chordata > Amphibia > Caudata > Salamandridae > Lissotriton > Lissotriton vulgaris. The sequence goes on along the minus strand of NC_141687.1, from coordinate 501,102,115 downwards.
GTTTTATTGGGGCCCCCGTCAAGTCAAGGGAAATTGGTAATTGCACTTGAGGTACGCCTCTGGGCCGCCCCTCACAAGTGAGGGCGATATTTCTGGGTTAGGGATCTTGACACCGGTTACGACCTTGCCGTTGGCCCTTAAACGTTAGGATGTACAATTTCAAAATTTCAAGTAAATGTTTTGTAGGATGTTAGTTCGGCTAGGAGAACCTTTGTATTAGAGAATCTGTTAAGGTTAGCCAAACATCGCACTGTGGTAATGAAATTGTACATAATATGAAACTGTTTATTTAATGTTTTAATTTTGTTTCATATTTTAATAAATACGGCCGGGAGGGTTACTCCCTCCCGTCTTCCAAAGACTTCAGAACTGTTTCCGGTTTCCCATCCTTGGGGATTGTGTTGAGAGGGGGTGGCGGGTATCTCAGCCATATAGTGTAGGGATAGAAATTCATTTAAATGTGTAAGGCCTGGAAATGTCGAACGCCAGTAGAGGCCTAACCGTGATTTCTTAGCCTGACTGCATATTATAGGCCTGAAATTTATTTTTCCTTGGTAAGGCTTCTTTTCTCAGCTAAGTTTGAATTACAGATTTGTGTGCGTGCAAGGTTACTTTCTCACAAGCTTTCTGTTGTAGGTGCGAGGATACATGCCTCGTTAGGTAGAATAACTCTTTGTTTTAGGAGTTAGGATGGTAGAGCCGAGAATAATGGGAGTGAGAAGAATGTGGAATGATACATTTGGCTGAGAAGGTGCCTGGGACCCAAGGACACACCAACGGTTTGTGGATGAAGCTGATGTTTTGATGGAGAAACCCAGGAGGGAGGACCTGCCTGAGGAGTTGTGTTTGGGGCGTGTTTACTTTTTTGGGGATTTTGTATTAGGGCATTACCCAGGGGGTGGGGAACAGTCTTAGGGTAGTCTTGGAGCAGATGGGAAGCAAGAAGGAGCATCTTAAAATGAGCTCCGTAGCTTAAGCTACTTACCCATGGAAGTGAGTGTACTTCTTAGGGAATCTTCACTGCTGACACCTCTTTTCCTATTGCTCGGGTGGGAATGCTAAGTAGGGATGTCACCTTAGAGTTAGTGTAGGGATAGACTGACTTTTCTTTCCTTTTTGGGTAACTGCAGTCAAGGCTTCAAGCAGGGACTGTCATTGTTTGCCTGATGCTTTTGGAACTTACGCTAATCTTTATATTGAGTCGTCTGAGACTCTTGCGTAGGATTATGTCTGTATTAGTGCCTGTTTACTTACTTAACCTTTTGCTGAGGTGTTTGTATGTTGAGTTATTTTTGACTCTGTAATAAATCTTTGAACTTTGCTTTGTAGTCAATGGTCCTTTAATTGAAATTGATTTAGTTAATGAAGTTATGGTCTTTGGTGTTCTTCCCTTTACACTTCTTAGCAGCCAAAGAAAACGATTCGTCCGACCAGGGATGATAGAGATTAGGTAAAAGAAAATCTGTATTAGAATCCGCCCCTGTCAGCAATAATTGCTTGAGTGCATACAGGAAAATGAAAAGAATAAAGTATGGACTACATTTATCACCATGTTATGAAGAATTGTTGAGTGCACACACTTATGAAAAGGTCTGTACTGCTTTTACTGACTGCTGCCGTAATCTTTGTTGAGGAGTTTACAATCAACAAAAAAATATTCCAGAACTTAAAAAGATCTAGGGCCAGATGTAGGTAGGCTATTACCGGTCGGTAATGGCCGAAATCGTCCGTTACGGACCTGTAATAGGCTTTTCCTATGTAGGTGGTATATTTACCGAATCGGTAAATGAGATGTAGGAAGCAATATAAAGAGTGCTTTTGTGCTTTAAGGATTCATTATTTACCACCAACTATTGGTTGGTGGTAAATAAGGAATTCCTGTGTAAATGCAAATATGTGCATTTACACCTGTGCCATGTGACAGAAATACATGCCCTCAGGGCATGTATGTATGCCACATGTGCACACCAGCACTACTCAGGGGTGCAACAAGGTGTCAAAGTGACACCCTGCCTCCCTTGACTTTTTCCCAATGTTACCGAATCGGTATTTACCGATTGAGTAATTGACATTCATTCCTATCGGCCTCCATGCCCATAGGAATGAATGGCAATTACCATATCGGTAAATACCGATTCGATAATTACAGAATCCTAACTATTTGGTAATTGTTAACGAATATTTAGCTAAATAGCATTTACCGATTCGTAAATTCCGAATCGTTAAAATTCAGTATTTTCGAATCAGTAAATACTATTTACCTACATCTAGTCCCTAATTTCTCTGTAATATTTTGGCTCATCAGTATGTTCATTTTCCCAGCTGAGAGGCCTTAAAAAAATCTAGGTTTATTTCTTTTATTTGCTAAAAGCAGAACAATGCAGTAAAATAAACTATGTTTGATTACGGTAGAGTGGCTCAACGAACAATTATCCACCTGTAAACTCCATAAACAGGGGCATAGAACCAAGGGGTTGGCATCCCCCAAATATATTCACTTTTGGTTTGGTGGTTGGGTCTGGAGACCCTGAGTTGGGTCTGATGGTTGTAAGTTGGAATGAGTTCCGCAACGAGTACCATAACGAGGTCGCTAAAGTGACCTTGTCTAAACCATTTTCATTGTAAAGGCATGCATGGTAAAAAAATGCATTGCAACTACTATCCCCCCCAACCTCCCTCACCCTCTAAAAACTAACCCCATACCTCCCACCCCCTAAAAACAAACACAATCTCCCTAAAAACTAACACCACCCCCTGTTAACTAATCCCAGCCCCTCCCACCCCTGAAAACTAACCCCAAACCCTGCACCCCTAAAAACGTATCCCGCACCCCTAAAAACAAACCCCAAACCCCTCCACCCCTTGTAAACGTACCTCAACCCCTCTCACCCTATGATAACTAATCCCAATCACCACATACCCCCTAAAAAGTAACCCAACCCCTCCACCACCTGAAAACTAACCCCAAATCCCACATCCCCTAACTACTAATCACAAACCCCTATTACCTGTTCCTGTGCTATGCTCCTCCAAACTCATCCCCGCCCGACCACTAGATCAAATCAGCCTTAACGATGGCTGAGTCGTTGTTCGGGCAAGTCGTTTTTCGGCTTGCATGACTCCGGAACTCGCTGTTCATGAATCGTGGTATATGAAGAGAGGGTCCCAGTGAACCGTTCAGACATTATTCCTATTTATTTACACCGACAATAACAAAGACATTAAAGCAAAAACACTGTAAATTAATCACAATGGGCAAGATCTACAATACATGAAATATGATAACAGTGCCCCAAGAGAAAAGGCAAGAAAGGGAAATAGCGTGATGCTGTGAGAGAGAAAAAGAAATAGATAAGAAATGATAATAGTTGTGACAAGCAATTATTTCAGAATCATTAATTATTTACAAAATAAATTGGCTCCAGATCCCTGGGCCAAAGCATGGAATCACAGATTTCCAAATATTCGTCAAGAATCATCTATTTGACGCTTGCATGCTATATCCAAAAATTGAGGGCGGCGTCAACTGAGATGAAAGGCAAGTAGCCGTCGACGTTTCAACCCCACGCTACGACAGTAGGCGTACTTAAGTACCCCGTACAGCGCAGATGCCTGACTGGGGTATCGACGGATAGAGCGGTGCCCCTATTTCCTGAGCTGTGGCCAGGCGAGGAGTGGCGCCGGTCTCTCAAACTCTAGCTTCTACTAAACAGGAGCATTGAGAAGGCCTAATCAGGTGATATCCCAAATGTTTGTTTGATTTTTGTTAAGCACACATTCACTTTTTTGAAGCAGTAGCAAAATATAACTTTGGTCCTGAAGAAGCAGTATCAGTAACTGCAGAAACATGTCGACCTTTATATAACAGGCAGTAGATATTTGGTTGAACTACTGTTATTTTGCACTCCACGTTTTTTAATCTTGGAAGTGGTTTGCTCTCCATTAAAGTCATTTGTGCACCCACTATCCATTTTTAACCACTCACTTTCACTTATTTTTTGTGCACTGCTTTTCAGTTACCTATATCTGAGTGTACTGTTTGTACGTTGTGGAGATACCACTTACTGAGACTGCCCCAAATGATGACAAACAGGGCGGTCCAGATAGCGTAACTGATGGGATTCCATATCACGGAGTGATGGGTCCAAGCGTATCAAGTAGTGAACACAACACTTTTTGAACACAGAGTTTTGAGTTTCCTTAGACCCACAGTTATTATTTTTGTATAAACTTACTTCAGGGTCTTCATCAGGACAAGGAGTATAACCAAAGGTGCAATATGATTTCTATAGAAGTATAAATAAATAATACTACATTAGTACAGTGTTCTCCATCAAATTAGGAGAAAGTGAGATGGCATCATCCAAAACGTAAAATAATTAAAATATTACCATGGTCCGAGGAGAAATTATTTCACTCTGTGGTAAATTGGAGTATTTTCTTCCTTTCAAAGTCGTCAATATCTGAAACAATAAGAATAAAGTTCCAGATCGGCTATATTATGCCACTTAGTCATCATCCTTAAAATTAGAACAGGGAAATTATGAACAAGGTGAATTTCTACTCGACTTTTGCCAATTAATTACAAAAAGCCGCTTGTATATCCCTTGAAGACTCATAAAAACACTTTCAGAAAGGACCAAAGCAGACCAACCTCTGCCAAGACAAGTTAAACCATATTAACAGGCCTATGTCACTCCTAACATAATAGTAGGTCAGAGATTAATGTGAAAAAACAATCTCTAAAATCTCATGCTGGGAAGCCAGACCAGATTACCAAATTATCACGTGTAACCAATACGATGTATTTACTGGTAGAGAAACTCCCTAATACACTGTATCAGAGGTGGAAAATATAGCGTTTTCAAACCATCATATTGTTGCAGGATTCCTACCTGGAAATGGTAGAGCGTAAGTGCGTCTAACTTTATGGTAGGAACTGCGATTTAACACGAACAGAGGACCTAAGGGACAGAAATGTAGCGAGTTACTCCTCTCTACTGAGTCCAAATTAAGAGAGAAAACCGGTCACCACCGCCGCTCAACACCCAGTGTTAAAGAAACACATACCTAATCGGGGCGGGTTGCCGCGTCGTGTTCGGTCATATTCCAAAGAACCAGGTGGTTTCCTACATCGGGGAAAACGCTATTAATCAAATGTATTACAGCGTAACTTCGCCCATAAGCCATACGTGACCGTATCCTACCTGGTAGAGGTATTCCGTTTAACTAAAGATCCGCTCTCAGTCGCGGGGGAAAGCACTCTGTAGTCGCGCTGTGGCGGAGAGGAACCGCTAAAGATATAAACAAAGGACTACCACTGAGGAGGGTCCGGGTCGTCTCCAAGGGCAACTCTGTAAACGGTTCTAAAGTAATAGAAAACGGACTCGTGTGGGCCTCAAAATGAGTTAGAGGCACAGGGGATAGTGACTTCATTCGTTTGGAATTATTCATGCTGGCTATTCGAATAATAAGCTGTTGAACCCGCTATTATTGTAACGTAGGCCAGTGACCAAGATAAATTTGCGACATTTCTATCATTAAATTGTCATCACAATACCGTAACTGTTATTGGTACCGCATCATCAACCAGAAACATAACGCACATTTTTCTAATAAAACAGTTTGGGGAAACAAAAAGCCACGCACCTCTCGCACAGGAGGGTGAAGTAGCATGCATCCACACAGTCGATAGGTACATGTAGGTAAGTAGAGTCACTGAGAAATTGTGTTGAATAATTCTTAGAGTATCATCAATTACCAAAGCAATGTTATGTCTCGCCTGAGTCACCAATAAAGACATATCTGAATGTTGAGCAATTCATATACGGTACTAGAAGATAAGTGCGACAGTACTCCTTATCCATAATACAGAAGTTTACCTATTCACATAGTGACAATTGCATTTCTTAAATTTGTATTCTCAACCGTATCAGATTCATGTTGATCGAAAACATAAAAACAATGCAATATCTCTACATACCATCCAGACCAAATAAGACGCACCTCTCAAACATGAGGGTGAAGATCTTGAATTACAGATTCAACGACCAAATCTGGCCAGCTGTCCATAGCTGCTCTCGGCTTCATTCAATCCATTCCGGATAGTATCTAAAATGGTCATCCATTTGGATTCTCTAAGAGTAAGAATGTGTGGGACGTCACTGCCTCTGGGCCCTAGGATAATCTTCTCTAGGACTAGCCATTGTAAAGTTTCTGGAGTTTGACCATGTCTGGTGCAGTGGTCTACCAAGGGGGCCCCGTGTACATTACATCTAATTCGACTACCATGCTGTAGGATACGGGCCTTAACTTTCTGTTGGGTCTGGCCCACATATGTTAGATCACATGGGCACTTGATCATGTAAATTACGTTAGACGTGTTACAGTTCGTGTGAGATCTTAGTGTAAAAGACCTGCCTCTGAACGTCAATTCCTTTGTCTGAATCGCTGTGTCGCATGCTGCACAGGTACCACATTTAGTGTGACCCACAACTGGTGGGAGATTCCACAAAGATTGGATTGTTGGATTCCATGGTATGGGTAGAAACGATTGTACCACCTCATCTTTAATATTGCGTGCCCTCTTAAAGGAGTGTAGGGGCAAAGGTCATCTCCCGGGTCTGCCATGTCTGTGGTGGTTTAAGTTTGCCATGTTTTCAGATCAGAAACTTGAACACATTTAGGCACAGATTTACAATGATTTTACATTGAGGTTTCGTCACTTTTTTGTTGCAGCCTCAACGCAAAATTCTTTTCAGTATTTACAAATAACACAAAAATCGATTTGTAAGAAAAAGTAATGCAATGCAGTGAAATGTTATGCCTTGAGTTACTTTGCATCAGGTAGGTTTTCCATGAATGGTGGATGGGAGTTCCTGTGCATTTTCCCATGGATTTTGACACAAACCCATATTTGCATGGTGACATGGCTGTGCGCCAAAATGGTGTACCCACTGGAGCCTGGCATATGAAGGGGAAATAGCTTTATTTCTCCTCGTTAGTTCTTCTTAGAATGTGTACTGAATCCTGCAGCACACATAGAAAGAGGAAAAAGTCTCCAAGGATAGTACCTGTGAATGAAGGTACCCCTTCCTACCCAAAAGTTATCCTGACAATAATGTAAGCACCTGTGCACCATGGTGCAAGGGAGCGTGAGTTGACACAAGGCATTCTTAAGTGCATAAGCACATGGAGGGAACAGAACTGAGCTATTTCTTTGAAGACATTACACAATTCTGATCTCTTTAGGTGATGGAACTCAGAGCAGCAACTTTGCTTCCTGCACTGAGTTGTGCCACTTCTTTGTAAATATGGCCAGTTTATGTGACCAGTTTATCAAAACACTAGCAGATCTGAACCAATAAAAGTGCTGCTGGAATGGATGCAAATGTACTACTTTTTAGAATCCACAAACATTGTCAGTAGTAGGCTGGGAAAACTGCACCAGTCTCTGGTTTCCAGTAATACTGCTGGCGATCAAACACCCAAAAAGTAATGGAACGAAGGCTTGCAAATATTTTTAACCAGTGGCAATCCTTAGAGTAGCATCCCAAACTGTTGGTTTTCGTCCACTGTGCCACTTTAGATAGAGGAAAGATTTTAGGATTTCGCAGACAGAGTACAGGCAGACATGACAAAGAAGTTTACTGCTTTTACTCTGCCAGCCAAATGTAAACATGTTCACCATCCTGGTGGACATCTCTGTCTATTTGCAATAACTGCCATCAGGGCGGTTCCTGGCAAGGTAGGAAGAGTTTAATGGGTGACTTTTTTTCAAGATTTTTTGTTTTTCAATTTGGAAGTTTGTTTTGGAAAAACAAAGAAAAGATTAATGAGCCCCACCGTAGTTTTCTCCTGTTTTGTGGATTTTTCTTTATTTACTGTCTCTCATCACCAGGAAAAAGCCATCTGGCTACCCACTCTAAATAGTGTAGATGGCTTTCTTCCAATGGCAAAAGTGGCTGGTAGGACCTTAAGTCAGCCCAGTAGTGGCTCCTGGGGGAGTGCTGTGGAGCAATGGGGCGGGGGAGGGGCAAGGTGGGGGGTAGTAAACTGTGGCATATGGCCGATCAGAGTTAGGTAAAGAAATAAATAAAATGAATTAAATTGCACGCGCTGCAACGCCAAATGCATTGCAGCTCGCGCAATTTTATTCATTTTATTTGTTTATTTTTTTACCTAACTCCGATTGGCTGTATGTCGGAGTTCACTACCTGCCACTCTGTCCCTCCCCCACCCCGCCCCAACGCCCCACAGCACTCCTTCCAGGAGCCTCTACAGAGTCAGCCTATGCTGCCCACCTACAGCAAATCAATACTGACCCTGCTTCCCATGAGAATAGTTCATCTCAAACCTTTGTAAGCTACACCCCTTTCCATAATTTTGACGCAACCCAGCAGAAATAACTTGTATTCGTGCTCAGGAACCCGCTTGTCAAAAGCTTTTGTGGGACACAATCATGTGTGCGGCCTCACCGGTTTTCTGATTCCAGAAGCAGCTCATAATAAGAAAAAAAGCAAGCTGGGAAAGACAAAAAACATATTTTGCGCCACTTGCTGGTGTTGCTGCATTGCCCACATCAAAGGGTGGAGGAGATGTGACCTACCCGCTATAGCTGCCGTACTGGAAATTGGGGAACCAGGTACAAACTAAAATCAACATCCTCAGAATCTGGACAAACCATTTAATCTTCCTGCGGCTAAAAATGTGTTTTGTGTGATGTAAAGCACTCTAATGCCCATGAGTCATGTCTGTGCTATACATAAAAAAATAAGGGCAGGGATAGAATCTAATTTTTTTTATTATTGCATCACCTGCAGTAGAGGAGCACAGAGCCCCATACAGTGCAGAGCCTGCTAGGCCCCTTGGAAGGTTCCCTGCCTAAAAACTAGCTCAAGGACCAATTCCACTCTCTGTGTCCCTGAAAAGCAGTTTACAGTGGGATTTCTTACAGACTGCTGGCCTAGGGTGACCAACTGTACGTAAATATCATGGACCATCCGTAATTTGGACCTCACATCCATTGTCCGTGAGGATCCCTTTTACGGACGCCTTTTGTTTGTAATTCTGGGCCCTGCAGGGAGCAGATGGGGTGCTTCACACTCCTCCTCGCAGCCCTTCCCGCCATTGTCATTCTGTGTGTGGCTGATTGTCACGTACAAAATGAAAATGGCCAATTTTAGCGGCTAAAGCATACATCCCGCCCTCAACTTCTAGAGCGCCTTAGCTCAAAATCACTGAGGCGCTGAGCTGATGGTAAAGTTCAAAGTTGAAGGCTAAATATGACACACGTAGGAGAAGCAAAAGAGCACTGCGGGGTTAAAAGAAGTCGCATCTTGCAGTTGGGGCGCACAGTGCAGGCAGTGAGGAGCACCCTTGTGGGTTTCTGTCCTGGAAAAAATACAAGTAGGGGATGCGTGCAGGCGAAAGGATAATCTGGCCCTTCTCTCATAAGAAGACGCAAATCTTCTAACAAATGTACCTGGTTATGTTTGATAAATTGTGAGGTCTTGTTACTCTCTGGTGCCATTTCATTTCATAGTGCGAAAGGAATGAACAATGCTTTATTTCTCCATGGAACTGTTAAAGAAATTTTAATCAATCTGTTGTGTTTGGATTTGAAAGAACAGTAGTGTGCGCATATGTGCGCTGTCCTGGGGTTTCCCACCCTTCACACCACCAATTATGAAAGATGATCAGTAAAACTATGGATGGATGAGTGAAAAGGTGGATGATGGGCGAGTGAATGGGTGGATGGATGAGAGAAATGATGGACGGATTGATACATTGATAAGTTGTTGCGTGTTTATCTAGGTTCCTGATCGATACTGCGACCTTATGCCCCTATTCGGCTATAAATCCATTTATTCCCTATATTGGCATAACCGTTCAAGTGCGATATTCAGAAAGTCATCTCTGGCCTCACACGAACAGAGCCACATTCCAGAATAGTTCTCTGCCACTTCCTTTGCAACCAATTAGTGCAATGACAGAGCAGAAGTCACTATCTGATATTCCTAGATTAACACTCCGAGTTCTTCAACAAGATAAAAACTCAGCAAACCTGGAAATCCCCGTTTGCTGTGTTTTGATTAGTAATGGAACTCTAATGAGCAACTGATAGCTATCACTTCCTAGTGACATCTTTAATTGACGTCTTATGTCCAACAAACTTGCGTCAAACCAGGCACCTGTCAGGTATAAATATTACTAACGTTGCCTTAAGCAATAGCCTGTTGCTGCAGCCTGCTACCCTGTTGCTAGATGTTGTATGCTGTACGCACCCTGTTGCTGCAGCCTGCTGCCCCGCTGCTGTTGGTGAAGCCACTGATACCATTATCGCTGCTAAAGCGCGAATGATGGTGTGATGAGCTTAGGAGCTGAACAGCCGTCCCTCTGCGAAGAGCCCAGCAGATGCCAAGCTGCCCGCGGACGCTGTCCCCCCTCCTCCTCCTCGACGCGCTGAACAGAGAAATCCAGCTCCAGCGCTTCTAGTCTGCCCTCGCGGGTGACTGGGATACCGAGTTCCTCCTGAAGGAAATACCAGACCTCCATCATTCTATTCAGAGGTATGGTGTTGACTAAACCCTTAGATGAGAATTCTTGAAGCAAACCTTGGCAAAACCAACTTAACTTAAAGCTACTTAATTACTCCCCTTCCACGTGTTAGGCTTAGGTCAGGCACACTGGGGTAGGCGTAGTTAGAAGCACCAGTTGAGTATTTTAGCCTAATGTATATATGACTGTATATATGTTTTATTACTTTTAAACCATTGTATGGCTAAGAAACCATATCAATGCTTTTACAGTATTATTTCGCAATACTTATCTTGCTGTACGTACTTTTTATAATAACAAGTCTTGCAATTGTGGCAATACATTTCTCTTGTACGAGAAGAAAGACTGTTCAATAAATGTTAACCCTTTATTGACAAACGCCCGTCTCTCTATTCTCTACATATCGTGAAAGTAAACTGCACTAATCTGACTGAGTGAAATACATGTCTATTGTTTCACACGACCCTAGAGATTGACACCTGATCTGAGGAGCAAAGTTGTCATGTTGCACGGTTGTTGGAAAGCTGAATCCCTTCTTGTCTGTGCCAGGGAAGCTGATCACTTCCCATGCAGAGAAGAAAGTTTCCAGTGACCTCTGAGCTAGTTTGTAACACACCCAATTAAGTTTAGCATAGTCAGTGGAGGCCTGGAATATCCGCATTTCCACGTCGATACTACTGTTTATGTTATTCCAATGCGCAGGGCCTAGTGGGAAACTAGGAACTACACTACATGGCGCCCAACGTTTGGTAAGGCGATAAACTAACGCACGACGTTAGAGTAACTCAGTCGAGCATATTTCACACAGACCCCTTTCTCCCGTAAATACTCCAATAGACGTCTGGAGTGGGTGAAAGGTTAAAATCCGCCCGACCTTAGTAGGAAGAGATTCCTATGTAAAGCTCTGGTTTATTCAACGTTGAAGGATACAGTGTTCCAAAATATTGTGCACCTAATCTTTGTCTCTTTGGAGACCAACTCTGCAAACCTTGCATTTTAACAATGCCAGGAGAAAACGGAACCACTGGGGCCGCAGCAGATGCGACTCAGCAGGGTCCCGAATAGACAGACCCGGATGCTATTATCATCCCGGTCCACTTAAGAAAATCTATAACGTTAAAACTTATAGAAAACGGACTGACACCTCAAGGTGGTACAGTAATTTTCGTGATAGAGGCTCACGAATATCGGCAGACAGAGGTATTCTATTCATGGATAAACTTTCCAGCGGCAAACGCTACAACAAAAGAGTTTCACTATTACAAAATAGAGGAACCTCCGGAAGAGTACGCTCCTTTCGAGGAGATTGAAATTCCACTTAAATTCCAAGAGCACCTGCTCTGGTTTAATGGCGCCCTAAAACATAATGATCACATTACCAGGCTCGGTCCACTAGGTAGACCAGGAGCAACGTGGCCGGTTCTAGCCGGCTACACACCACATCCGGACATTGTAAAAATGTCTAAAGAAGAGCTGTTAGTACAGCTAAAAACATTAATTAAAATACATAGGCAATTAGTCCAATATGTAATGCGGACTGCAACAGTCCAGCCAGCTGTTAATGTACCACAGCTGACCCCTCATCAGGAGAACACTAATAAAATTACACCACAGAACATACAGTCATGTCTTGGTAAAACACCCGTAAAACGGGAACAAATTCCTTTCTGGTTAGCACAGAAATCACTCAAATAGAGGCAGTATTTCCTGATACTACCCCTATAGAGAAACACAGAATCTTGACAATCTGCCTTCCTATGGGAATCGCACCACACGTGGAGGACTGCGACACTTGGGGTACAGTCTTTGCTTCCATTTACACAAAAACACACGGTGTTCCGTCTATGGCGGTAATACCAGAAGTGCTAAAACAGATTCAAAATGAATACGGTCCAGAGCCCGCTTTAAATCTTGGTATGAAATTACTGAAAGACTTCAAGCAGGTCTCGGCTATATTATTAGCCAATATAAAAGGAGAAGCAGCATCTGTGGCGATCCGCCAGAAGTTGAAGGAAACAGTTATAGAAGATCCTGTTGAGCTTGCCAAAATCATAGAGAAATACTATGAAGAATTAGGTAGAGACAGCTTGGGTGGGAAACCGGTAAAACCCCAACTGCTCGAAAATCCTGAAAAATTATTTATTAAAAATAATTCAAATACTTCTAAAAATAGCTGGGATGGAAATAAACAATCCACTCCCAAGGAAAAAGTTTTCCAGTCCAGAGGAAGGTCTCCTCGATGGAGGGAAAGAACTCCGACTCGAGAACGCCAGTCTCCCCAGAGGGAGCCCTTTGAGAAAAGATATAACCTTAGAAATAGGGATAATCTGAAAAAACCTGATAGATATCAAAGTATTGATACACGTCCCTCTCGATCTTTTCCACAGAATTCGGAAAGAAGAGGACGGTCAGACCCAGGAGAGCACACCAAGTCCAAAGACAGGGAACCTGCTCAAAATAAGAAATCACAATTTCCTAAAAAGAAGGTAGCCAGTATTAGAGTAATCAACCATGCCAAGAATACTGAGGACACAGTTGAAAAACAGGGAGTGGGCATTGATAATGTTGGACAGTGCAGCAGAAATCAGTATAGCGCGCAAGATCTTGATGAGTCATCTGGAGACAGTGGACACGAATGAATACATTCAGGTTGAAACTGCCGACACCAGACTTAGCGAGCCCCATAAAATATACGAAATAACATTGCGTATAGAGGGTGATAAGACTAGGAAAATAAGAGGTCTATTTTGGGATAAGCTCTCAAAAGGCTATGATATTCTGTTAGCTGAAAAAGATTGGCCCCCAGAGTTTGTCAGGGAGTGCCCTCGTGGCGAAGAAATGATTATGCCTGCCTTCTCGAATCACATTCCGATTCACAAAAAATATACATATGCAAGGAAATGGGCAGTAGCCCAGGCACCTGCATTATATAAAAATCATGCAGGATGGGATGAGGACTCTCCTCCCCACAAAATCCAATTAAAAAGTGAACCAACTGCCCAACGGCAGTATCCCATTAAGCAAGAAGCTAAAAAACAAGTCAGGGAGATTTTAGATCAACTTGAATACCAGGGGGTGATTGAAACATGCACCTCTCAAATGAACAATCCTTTGTTTCCTGTCTCCAAGCCAGACAATTCATATCATCTAGTTTTGGACTACAGACACCTTAATACATGTTGCAAAACTTTTGCAGTACAAAACTCGCATAGTGCAGCCCTAATGAATAACATAGTTAGGAAAAAATATAAAACGACATTAGACATATCTAATGGCTTCTTTTGTCAAAACATTGCACCGGAAAGCAGATATTTGACCGCTTTCTCAGCATTTGGGTCGCAGAAAAAATTCTGTCGACTCCCACAGGGGTTCAAGAACAGCCCAGGACTATTCTCAGCTAGAGTAACAGAGTTACTACAAGTATATGATGATGAGGCATTATCTTACGTAGATGATATCTATCTCACAGACGACGACTTGGATACTCACTTGAAAAGAGTGAACACCATTATACTTGGGTTCGCAGCAGAGGGTTACAAATTCAACTTTAAAAAGTCCGGAATTGCCCATCTGACAGTACTATTCTTAGGGTACGAATTATCAAGTGAAGGGAAAAGCCTAGCGGACAACTTCTTAGAGAAGTGCGCTGTACTCCAAGCTCAAAAAACACTGAAGAATTTACAATCCATTCTAGGTTTTCTGAATTTCGGAAGAACATACATTCTAAATTACGCAGAGAGGGTTAAACCTCTGTACGAACTAATTAAACCTGATTTTAAACAAATCAATTGGACTCAAAAACACACAGAAATTTTGAGATCACTGCAAACAGACATGTTAGCAAAAACAAAATTAGATACACGTGACAACACGATCGATCTTGTAATCCGAGTCATCCCAGGAAGATGCGGATTCACGTACCTATCCTCTAATGAGGGAAAAAAGGTACCAATTTCAATTAAATCTCACTCTTACACACAAGCAGAAAAAACATTCAGTCACACAGAAAGAACTGTGAAAGCAGTGCAAATCGCATTAGCAAATGAAATAGAACTAGCACACGGCAAACTGATTAATATCCTTACAGCGGAATCCGCCTTCGAGGCGCTATTCAGCCCAGTAAACCTGCCAACAGTGTCACTGGATCCGAAATGGATACAGTGTGTATATTCTCTAGAAGCGGAAGATGTGAAATACTATTTCGCTCCGCAATTTGAAGAACTGAATGATTTAGAATATGAAGAAGAATATCCTCTGCCAATCGAAATTCTGCCTCTCCCACAATACGCCTGTATAATTTATACAGATAGATTTGTACAGCATTTCAACGTAGAGAGAAAATCCTACGATGCAGCCTGTGCGATTGTTAAAGGTCGCTGGCTATGCGGTAAATTCAGACCGAAAGTAACAAAAACTGAATCATTGAGAAACTGTTCGGCTCAGAGAGCTGAAATCAGATGTTTAAAGATGGGGCTCGAAAATGCAGAACGTGAATTCCCGACACTTATCGTGTGCGATTCTCATTTTTGCGTCAACTCTTACAACAATAAGCTGCAGAGGTGGATTGAAAACGACTACAAAGATGACACAGGTGCCACAATAAAGCATAAATTGCTCTGGAAACAGGTAGCTCTTTTACACAAAGAACTACAAAAGACTCATGTGATTCACGCACAGAGTCTTCAACGTGATGGTGTTCACGTTGCAGGGAATTCATTGGCTAATACAGCCATAGCGGAAGCAACTAAACCGGCTTCTGTAGCCACAAAAATCGTACAGATAAATACATAGACGGGGAAACCATGCTGGCAGTAAAAACGACCGTAAAAGGCGACTGTGCAGCACTACCCGTGAACTATCCACTCAATTATGCATACCTAATAGATGCAAACTCCGTTCCTTTTGCTCGAATCCCTGGAGTGGGGGACAGAGTAATTCCAAACAGGAGCAGGAGGGGCTTCCTCTTACTGGAAGCACACATGGGGTTGGGTCTGAGACACCAAACAATTAAGGATTCTCTGAAAGAATGACAAACAGAGTACTGGTGGCCAGGAATGAGCATAGATATTCAATGTTTTGCTCAAAATTGTGAAGACTGCAACAGAGATCGCAGTAATGAACAGGCCAGTGTAGTTTCAGGAACCCTGCTAGACAGCATAAGGCGGTCTATCTGCGCAATCAAAGAAGAGAAGCGCGTCCCATTGTACACAGTTAAGGCTAAACACACTTAAATAATGTAGCCTCCAGCGCTCGGCTGACGCTAGAACTGTTATAAGAGAGATCTGCGAGTCCATATCGGCATATACGCAATTACCACGTTCCATTCTGACCAGGGTCCTGCTTTTAGCTCTCGAACTTATAGGGAGGCCATGGCCGGCATGGGAATTGGGTTGCGGTATTCTTGTCCGTCGCACCCCGAAGGGAATAGTGTGGTAGAAAGAAAAAAACGGGACATAAAGCGATCTATAACAGCGAAGGTATTAGGTTCAGGCGCTGGGTGGGTCAAACATCTAATAAGTGTCCAGACTAGTCTTAATAACTTGCCAAGAAATTCTCTAAAAGGTTTCAGCCCATACGAACTATTGTTCGGAATTAGAATGAACATTCAGGACCTCGATAGTCAGATGTCAGTGGTACAAGAAAAAACAACAGACTTTGACATCAAAGATTGTTTGGCTGTTTTACAGGAACTGAATGAAACAAGAAAATCCTTAAGCAACATAAAGTTAAAGCAACAGCCATCTACCACTGACGAGGCACCACAAGCAACAGCCCCAGCAAGGCCTGTCTGGATTCTAAAGATTGGGGATCTAGTCAGAGAGAAGATCGCGGTGAAGAAGGAATATGGCTGAGATACCCGCCACCCCCTCTCAACACAATCCCCAAAGGAGGGAAACCGGAAACAGTTCTTGAAGTTTTTGGAAGTGGGAGGGAGTGACCCTCCCGGCCGTATTTATTAAAACAAAAAATTATAAACATTTAAACATTAATGTACAATTTCATACCACATTGCGATGTTTGGCTAACCTTAACAGATTCTCTAATACAGAGGTTCTCCTAGCCGAACTATCATCCTACAAAACATTTACTTGAAATATTGAAATTGTACATCCTAACGTTTAAGGGCCAACGGCAAGGTCGTAACCGGTGTCAAGATCCCTAACCAGACATACCCCCCCCCACTTGGAGGGGCGACAGCACTGAGGCGTACTCGAGTGCAACTACTACCAATTTCCCTTGACTTGACGGGGGCACTTATCAACTCGACGCCAGTTAAAGGTCGTTCGAAGACTCGTGTGAGGTATCTAGAAGGTATCGTAGACCTCCCCCCAACCCCACACAACTTACCGCATCTGCCGTCGCAGATGTCACTGGCCCCGGGAAATTCCCCAGGAGGGGGCTGTAACCCCTCCTACACAGGAAGGGGCCTTGACCACCTTTCCTCTTCTTTCGGCGACCCATCCTTAGAAGGGACCGCCTCCCCGTTGAGGGGCCAAAGGCCACCTCCCCCGAGCGCTCCCATCCGTGTTGGGTGACGCCCACTCATAGGGATCTTCCAATTAGTGCTCACCGATCATGACCTTACCGCCCGACCAAAATAAATACGACAAATGCTAACTAAACGAAACTACATTGGCCACTATGACCGAAAAAACCTGTTTATAAATGGACCTTACATCCGAAGTTCTTTAATCGCAAACTTGTAAAATTAGACCAATCTTTATTACGCATTTCAACATCAACACAACACTACAATAACCTGTAAACGAAATAGAATAATTGATCAAATTTATTAAAACCACTGGCTGTCCTCAGGGGCTGGTGGGTGGGTCAAAATTGGCTCTTCGTTCCGTCTCGAGCTCACGTACAGCGAGGAGGTGCAGCTTCAGAGCACAGGAACAAGAGGATGTCTTCTGGTCTTGCGTCCCTTTTTATCCATCTTCAGGGCGGGCGTAAACCCGCCCCTGCCTGCCCCGAGGGCGTGGCCAGCCGCGTCAGTGTCTAGGCCAGCCCACTCTAGGGCGGGAAAAAGCGCGCCCCGGCTACGCCGCTTCGGGCATACCAGCCGAGACGCGCCTCCCGCCCAAAATGGCTTCCCGGGGGGATCGAGGCACTCTGCCATACGTTCGGGGGGACCGAGTGGTCGCCCCTTTCCATATGGCTGAGATACCCGCCACCCCCTCTCAACACAATCCCCAAAGGAGGGAAACCGGAAACAGTTCTTGAAGTTTTTGGAAGTGGGAGGGAGTGACCCTCCCGGCCGTATTTATTAAAACAAAAAATTATAAACATTTAAACATTAATGTACAATTTCATACCACATTGCGATGTTTGGCTAACCTTAACAGATTCTCTAATACAGAGGTTCTCCTAGCCGAACTATCATCCTACAAAACATTTACTTGAAATATTGAAATTGTACATCCTAACGTTTAAGGGCCAACGGCAAGGTCGTAACCGGTGTCAAGATCCCTAACCAGACATACCCCCCCCCACTTGGAGGGGCGACAGCACTGAGGCGTACTCGAGTGCAACTACTACCAATTTCCCTTGACTTGACGGGGGCACTTATCAACTCGACGCCAGTTAAAGGTCGTTCGAAGACTCGTGTGAGGTATCTAGAAGGTATCGTAGACCTCCCCCCAACCCCACACAACTTACCGCATCTGCCGTCGCAGATGTCACTGGCCCCGGGAAATTCCCCAGGAGGGGGCTGTAACCCCTCCTACACAGGAAGGGGCCTTGACCACCTTTCCTCTTCTTTCGGCGACCCATCCTTAGAAGGGACCGCCTCCCCGTTGAGGGGCCAAAGGCCACCTCCCCCGAGCGCTCCCATCCGTGTTGGGTGACGCCCACTCATAGGGATCTTCCAATTAGTGCTCACCGATCATGACCTTACCGCCACAGGCCGGATAGTTGACCGGCTATCCGGACCCCCCACACAACTCCTACCTAAAGGTCATGTTTCAACGATTTTAACCATGCTAAGAAGTCTCCTAAGAGTAACTCATTCCCCACCCAAGACAAATGCACACCATCCCCCGAATACATACTGTCATCATTAATACAGCTATGAGAAATAGAATGCAATGCCCTGGAACGGAACAACCTACTCACTTTATTGTTAAGCTTTCTAACAGAATGGTTTAAAGCAGGAATAGAGATAGCCCCCCGCCACACCTTTCGTGGAATCAAATGGGACCATGCAATCGTGCACCCCGGAACTCTCCTCGCCAACCAACTTACGGTGGAAAGCATTGCCTCCAGGAGTAGTCGTCTACCGATGGTGACCAAATCATTACCCCCAACATGCACTATAACTATAGACGGCGGTGACCTTGTCCGCCCTAACAAACCCTCGAAAAATGTTTTAAACTGGTCAATACAGAGACCGCCCCTTCCGTAGAAGGACATCCTGTACCCGTATTCCCCAGCTACGTGAATCATGTCACCTGCTTTGAATACGTCTGCGGCACGCCTCACGTATGAGTGGCCCACGACCCACACCTCCTTTTTCACAGCCGGTGATGTCTGACCGCTGGCCCGGTGTAGGGTCGACTGCATAGTCCGCCCCGCCTCGTAGGCTTGCGTAACTGAAAAACCAAACAAAAACAAGAAGCGTGAGTACATTATTACAGCTTCACAACATGTGCAACCGCACGTATCTTTTGTAACAATTGGAGGACCAACGCCCCACTCGTTTCACTTGCTCAACATTAAGACCCCTGGCTGTAGCTTCCGTAGCAGCCCCTATCCGAAAGGAATGGGTCCCAAATTCGCCCGGGTTCAAGCCCGCAGCGGCAATTGACATCGCAAGCACCTGCTGAAACTGAAATTTCGTCAGTGGGGTGGCGTCAGCGTGTCTTAACAAAGTCCCCCCCCATGATGCCACCCTTCGTGCTAGGTAATCCTCTAAACACTGTACCGGACACATGGAGGACCCAGGAATCCTGCGTATGATGACGCAGTCACCCATCCCATCTTGATCCGTCTTGGATTTTACAAAGGAGACAGTCATTGTTTCTCCCCTGATCTGAACGTGTTCCTGGCACAAACCCCCTGCCACATCCAGTTTGTTCCTTGCAACTAGTTCGCTTACCCGCATTGCTCCGTGAAACGCTAGCGTAAAAGCGGCTCGGAACAGCAACGCCTCAAACTGAGATGAACATGTGGCCGGGAGTGTGGCCAACAACTGGGACAATCTATCCAAACCTATCGGGCGCCTTTCATCTACTCTGCGACCCTCAAGGCGTTGCCACCCACGTAGCGCTTTCTGTACAACGAAAGACGCTGTTGGGTCCTGGATAGCGTGTGCTCTGGCAACAAAGGAAATGGCAGCACGATGCCTCTGGGCCGTAGCCACCGATTTCCCAGCCCTACGTAAGGACATCAGGAAATTCACCACCCCTTCCTCGTGACCCCAAAGTCGCTCTCTATCACTCCCCAAAAAGGCTAAATAGGCCCGAAACGCCCCTTCGTATGCCTTCCTCGTCCTTGGTGCTAGACTCTCTCCCACAAGGTGACGAAGTTCGGGGCACCGAGAGACCAGAGAGCTTCGGGAAAGGGTGCCGGCTCTGGGTCCGCTGAGGGGAGGAAACCCGAAAAAGCCTGCATTTGAAAACGAGACAGTGCGTCAGCCGCCTGATTCATCACCCCCGGAACATGTTTTGCTCTGAATAGCACGTTCAATTGCATACATAGTAAAACAATTTCCTTAAGCAGTCTCAAAATCAGTTTACAACGTGCTGCCTGACTATTGATGCACTCGACCACGGTCATATTGTCAGACCAAAATATGACAGAGTGATCTTTGAACCCATCGGGCCATGTTCTCAAGGCCACCAAGATGGGAAACAGTTCCAGGAAAGCAATATTACTCGTCAGACCATTCTCATGCCACCATGTCGGCCATCTTTGTGCCGACCATTTCGTGCCGAAAATGGCGCCAAAACCTATGCTTCCTGCTGAATCTGTCCACAGCCCCAGCTCTTCAGAAGACACGGCTGGTTCATTCCAGACGATTCTACCATTGAAGTCCGCCAGAAATGCTAACCAAATACGCATGTCCTGGCGGATCTCGGCCGATAGTCTCGTGCGATGATGGCACTCTTTAAGGCCGACCATCGCTTGGGCAATTGAACGGGAAAAGGGGCGGGCCATTGGTATTACCCTCAGGGCAAAATTCAACTGTCCCACCAACTGCTGTAGTTGTTGCAGCGTAACTTTTGATGCATTTATACACACTTGCAGCGCAGCCCTGAACTTCAACACTTTCTCAGCTGGCAAACGGAAACACCCTTCAATGGAGTCCAACTCGATCCCCAGAAACTCGAGGCAAGTCGTAGGACCCACTGTTTTACCCGGCGCCAATGGCACACCAAACTGTTTCATTAACACACAAAATTCGGCCAAGGCCCGGGCACATTCAAGATCCCCGGCTGCCCCAAGAAACAGAAAATCATCAAGGTAGTGCATTACATCTTGGAAACCTGTTTTCTTTGTGAAGACCCATTGTAGAAAACTACTGAATTTCTCGAAATAAGCACAGGATATAGAGCACCCCATTGGCATACACCTATCCATGTAATAACAACCCTGAAACATGAATCCTAGGAGACGCTGGTCGTCTGGGTGTACCGGGAGCAATCGGAACGCTGACTCGATATCTGACTTAGCCATCAGCGCCCCGGGCCCCAGGCGATTTAAAATGGCTACGGCCTCATCGAAGGATGCGTACCGCACCGAACACACTTCTGGATCGATTGCATCATTTACGGAAAGACCTCGTGGAGCTGATAAATTATGAATCAGTCGGAACTCACCGGGGTCTTTCTTGGGGACTACCCCTAAGGGAGAACAGACAAAATTCTGGACCGGGGGTAAACTAAACGGGCCGGCGACCCGACCTCGAGTCACCTCTTTCCGGATCTTATCCTGTACTACGGTCGTATGCTGCAGGACGGAAAGTTGATTTTTACACTTTTCCACACCCTGAAAGTCCCCTACCGGGATGCGGAAACCATACGAAAAACCGTTCCGCAGCACCCCAGCAGAAGTACGATCCGGGTATTCACTGAGCCAGGGAATCATCGCCAGGGTATCAATTGGGGTAGGTAAAGGCGCCCCTCGGACTATATTAGACCTGTTTGGCACCTCCTCTCCCCCCGTTATCACCCGTTTTGGCTCTGCACGAGGACTCAGGATGAGACGACCCACAACCACTACATTCATGTTTGAATTTACACGATCCCTGGGGTCTAGTACATTTACCTCTGTTGTAATTAAAGCAGAAACCCCTTTTTCCGGTATTGCCGGCAGGTTTCGAGTAATCGTCGGCACCCGTACCTGATCGAAAGGGCGTCCCCGCATATTGCCGGGAGGATTCGCCGACATTACTTCCCACCAACGGGATTTTCAACATTCCTGACTCCTTCATTTTATCCCAAGTCAAGGAATCATAACAATCCCAGGTTAAACTTTTATTATGCTCCTTTTCCTTTCTGAACAGATTATCGTAACAGAACCAATGATTACCCTGGTGCGATGTCGAGTACCCCATGATCCGTGATTGATAGATTGGGAACTCGGAAAGCAACTCAGGTCTACGTTCCCCCAAGATTGATGTAAAGATTCCCCAAGCATTGCCCCAATTGCCGATATTCTCATTCACTTTAAAGGCGGCCATTTTTGCGCGCCAAACACTCGGATGCATGAGATCCTTCTGACTCTTCACATGCTCTACCTCATAATGATCAACAAGCAGTGAGAAAATGTTCACATACTCCCCCGCCCAAATCTTTTCCTTAATTGCCAAAGGAACATGTTGCCCCAACTTTTCTCTCCGAGAGGGTGTTGACTCATCCCTCGCGATCGGCAATGGCCGCTTACCTGCACCTGACGCTGCCTCTGTGGTCGCAATCGTCCCTGGTGTCTTGTCCCCTACTGCAGCCGGCACGGGCACCTTGGCTGCTTCCCGTTTCTCACGCAATTGCTTTATCAGCGCCTGCGCATCGACAGCCGTGGCGCCCTCGTTACCTTTACCCAACCACGCTGCCAATTGTGCCGCCAGCTCGGGCGGCATATCATCCTCGGACACGGGGGTGACCACAACGGGAATTGGATTCCCCTCCTTCGGCACGGGAGTTGGAGCCTCGAGCGGGGCACTGGGGCCCGGGATGTCTTCACCCGCTGCCCCCCTCCTGGGCCTCTTGTTTTTCCCTCCCGGGGCTGCTCCCGCCAAAGGACGTTTTGGACCCCCTTCCTCATTCTTGTCCACCCGCCTCTTTAGCTCGGACATCTCCTTCATGAGAACGCGCAGCATCTGGTCAGTAGTCATGCGCTTTCCCACCTTCTTCGGCATTCTCCAACAAAGTAACTGTAAAACAAACAAGAACGATTAAAACGCTCAAAATTGGCTCTTCGTTCCGTCTCGAGCTCACGTACAGCGAGGAGGTGCAGCTTCAGAGCACAGGAACAAGAGGATGTCTTCTGGTCTTGCGTCCCTTTTTATCCATCTTCAGGGCGGGCGTAAACCCGCCCCTGCCTGCCCCGAGGGCGTGGCCAGCCGCGTCAGTGTCTAGGCCAGCCCACTCTAGGGCGGGAAAAAGCGCGCCCCGGCTACGCCGCTTCGGGCATACCAGCCGAGACGCGCCTCCCGCCCAAAATGGCTTCCCGGGGGGATCGAGGCACTCTGCCATACGTTCGGGGGGACCGAGTGGTCGCCCCTTTCCATTTGGGCCTTCTTACAGAAAAGCAGTACCTGTCTTGGCAGTCACCGGAACAAGATCAGTTGTACTACCGCCCCTTGCTGGTAAAAAGGAGAACAGAGTCGTGTCCATCGACCTGGTAAAACCACAGGCATGTGGCCTATAATCAACAGTAGGCCCAGTGGACTCCCAAGAAACAACAGAATACCCAAACTTGCAACAATCCAAGAGGTTCAAACTGAAAGACTCATCACATTCGATCAGCCTGCAGTGCACAGTGAAGGACTATGCAATAATGCCATGGAACTCGTGCCTCTGGAGACACAGATTGAAACGGTTCGTCAAGAAACACCAGTCTACAATAATGTGGCATCAGAAAGTGCTACCGAGAGACAGATTGAAAGAACAATCCCAACAATTGACAGAACTGCCTCTGGTTATTTCATCAACTTCGACAACTTCTCTGAAGATCAAAACGACACCGAAGTGATGCCAGAAACAAAAATGACTTTTAAAGAAAAAGCAATGGAACTCTTTCATCAACTGAAGAAAATCTACCTTATTTCCCCTTGGTTAGAGTTCTGGTTCGGTCTAGGTGTATTTTTCCTCCTGCTTTGGCTCATCATGGTACTTTGTTTGGGAAAATTCATTGAGGGAAAATATAGTAGAATGGACACAGCAAGTCAGAACATCAACCTAGTCCTGAAACCACACAGATCATCCCACATGAAGAAAAGAGAACTGTCAACAGTAAATGTCACAGCCATTCCAATACCCGGTGGGGTAGTATGGGAGAAAACTGACTGAGATCTATGGTCCGGTTGAGATCCTGAAGTATCCTCATCAACTGAAGGTTTCCTTAAGTGACTTTGTAACATCTAGTACATTCTCTGATGATTGGGACTTTAACAGTATTAATGACATGATGTCTGATTTAGTAATGTCAGCTAGATTCACAGATCATGATTATTTACAAGGTTCATCTAGTTATGAGCAGCTATTCTGCTACACACACTATGGTGATCATTACTTGCATAAATCTGCACAGCCTAGAAATGTTTTTATGTATAATCAATGGGAACATTGTGCTACACCACCTAAAAGCAGTTCTAAAGCATTTTTTGAGAAATTCAAATACTTTTCAGGGTTTAACACTAGTGATGCAGAAACGTTTTATTACAAACTGTTAGATAAAACAGGAATTAAAACAATGCTGACAAATTCTAAATTGATATATTCAGAAGCATTTTATGATAAAATGATGACATTTGGTTTTGATTATTGGAAAAATAACATTGAAACGAAAACAATTTGGGGTACAAAAGATTGGCAGGTACAAGGCCTTGAAGCACTATTCAGAACCTGCATGATACCAGAACAAATGTTGTCTTTAAATGACACAATACACCAAACATCCTGTCTTGGCCTAGCTAAGATCAAAGACCTTAAAACACCGTCTATTCCAAAGCCAATACCTGAAAATACAACTGCAGATATTGAGTTAGACGTGTCACAAATTTTACATTTTAACAGAACACATCCTGATTGGAAAAAGTGGTTAATCTGGCCTACAGACACAAACAACTGTCAAGATAGATTCCTGAACAAAACACAGGGGTTAAAAATGACCAGACTAGACCCGAGATATTCCCAGAGACAACATCCAGGGATAATAACAACATACAGTGTAGGGAAACTCTGCCTTGAATGGCTAACATCATCCACACTGGCTGAAATTAAGCAACACTTGTCTTTACTGAAAGATGGTGCTGATTTGCGCGATTTCATTCTTGGACCACGCAAACAGCGTCAAAAGCGTTTCATAGCGACCAGTATCTATGCTGCGTACAACGAGGCTTGGAAAGTCAAACAAATTGAAACAGCTGAAAAAATACGAGAAATTGATCGTATTAATTTGGAAAAATCACTTTCTGTATTGGACAATGGGTTAATGACTCTGTCTTCTAGAAAATATTCGTTGGACAATATTGTATCCTCTGCCTTTGATGTGATAGATAGAGACTTGCTAATGGTACAACATGGCCAATCTCAATTACGTTCTATTATACATTTAGGCTGGACGCTGCAAAATCTTCGTTCAGGCTATGTGCCTTGGCGTTTAATCAACACAACGTCATTATTTTCCATTTTTAACCTTACTGATAGACAGATCAGTTTGGCACAGAAAGGAGCAGACTATACAATCCTGAGCATCGAAAAACTTGAGAGATTACCATTGACAATGTCAGAGAGTCCTGTCATTGAATGGATAATACACGGAATTATCACCATTCCGATAACAACTTTCCGATTTAAAAAGTGCCTTGAATACATACCTACTGGCCAGTATGAACAATTGGGTAAAGGATATGTAAAATCCGAATGGAAATTACCATACACACATTCTTGCTATAGTGACAGCGACAAAAATGTATTTCTTAGTGGTGAAAACTGTAAACATTCACTAAGCGGTATACTTTTTTGTCAGGGTATTAATTTACACGGAGCATGTGATGGAAATTCTAACAACCTTTCATGCCACCAGCTAGTCACACCTGCAACTTAGATAGAGCCCTTCTTTATGCAACTTGCAAACGGGAGTTACATTCTTAGAACGGATCACAGATGTTGTGGCCTTGAGCCAGGGAAAAGTTATCTAGTAAGCGTAACATCCATGGTCAAATGCTGTATGCAGGCATTGTTCCCGAGTGGGCCTGCAGACACAGTGACTCCCATCTGGCCTCGTCTGAATCTCTATTCTATACGAATTGATACTTTAAGCAAAATGAAGTCTGTGCTTTTGCAGACAACAGTGCCTATAACGTCATCAAAAGAGACGTATGATCTTCTAGTTGCAAGGACAGCTACTGAAGTTCATGAACTTTTATCAACAAATTGCCCCGTGCATTTCGTAGAAATGCTTAGCCAACTCCTTAACATGTCTAGTGCCACAAGCATCCCAGGCATATTTAAGACGATTTTTACGGGACTGCTAACACCTTTTCAAGCAATTTTGGGAATCATTCCTAATTTTGTCCACTCTGTTTTTGGCGGTATACCATTATTTTTGGGACTTGTAGCAGGGATTTTATTTTTGACCCTCCTGCTTCGTTATGGCAAGCCGAAACTCAGACATAGCTCCCATGGGAATGGAAGAGACAATCCTAGCAATGCGCTACCGGGACAGGATAACTAACGTCCTCGGATTGGCCAGGCTGAGAGATCTAAACATGACCTGGTTCCTTTCATTCAGACCTATATGGCAGAACTGTATCTTACCGGTACTTCGATGTATGCTATGCGGAGATGAATGCGTGTTGGACATCTGTCTTTCACTTCCATCAGCAGTACCAATGGACGTCGATACTTTGCTCAGTCCAATAACGGCTCACGCATTGTGTTGTCCCCAGCGGCTACCAATCCTGATGACGGCATTCGTTGAGACTCCTGTACTACGACTAGGTGGTAACAGTGGAGCGGGTGACAAAAGCAACATCACCCAGGTACGACCATCTGTGAGCATTGCTGCTCCTGACTATGATGACAGCAATCATTCTCACACCTGCCAAGTTACAGCACTATCGAATTTGGTTGAACTGTCACCTGATTTTGCAGACCAATTCTTTGAGAGCCTGTCTGATACGATGTTCTCACCCGTACAGAAACAATAACTTTGGAGAAGCTTTCCGACACACAGCGTTCCCATGAACTCTGAATTCGGCCTTCAGTTTTGAACAACAAAAACTGCTAAAAGCGTTGGAACTCTATTTTTCCCGTTCAAGCAATAATTCTTTTGAATTGAACACTTTTTAATATTCACCCTTTTTTTGGCACGAACAATTGTTTGCTTAAGGTAAAAACTATTCTTAGAGAACAGAAGCTTCACACTTCTATTTCTAAACACATCTAGAGACATAACAAACTTACATCAGCCTCTAGCACATTTATTGCAATACATTTATATATGATGATTTATCTCGCCCTTCTTCTGTTCAGAGATATTTCATGTGTAATTCTTTTTGCATAATCGTTCATTGATTTCATATGCAATAATTTTTGAATGATTTCTATGCTTCAAAAACGTACAGTACCTAAATTTCACGTATTACTATATACGCCTATTTCGAATGCATTTATGTATTTTGGGGTGGGCAATGTTACACATGCATCCTATTGCTCTAGTTTTAGTAATTTGATGGACATGAAAACGTGGAGTGAGTGTTGCGTGTTTATCTAGGTTCCTGATCGATACTGCGACCTTATGCCCCTATTCGGCTATAAATCCATTTATTCCCTATATTGGCATAACCGTTCAAGTGTGATATTCAGAAAGTCATCTCTGGCCTCAGACGAACAGAGCCACATTCCAGAATAGTTCTCTGCCACTTCCTTTGCAACCAATTAGTGCAATGACAGAGCAGAAGTCACTATCTGATATTCCTAGATTAACACTCCAAGTTCTTCAACAAGATAAAAACTCAGCAAACCTGGAAATCCCCGCTTGCTGTGTTTTGATTAGTAATGGAACTCTAATGAGCAACTGATAGCTATCACTTCCTAGTGACATCTTTAATTGACGTCTTATGTCCAACAAACTTGCGTCAAACCAGGCACCTGTCAGGTATAAATATTACCAACGTTGCCTTAAGCAATAGCCTGTTGCTGCAGCCTGCTACCCTGTTGCTAGCTGTTGGATGCTGTATGCACCCTGTTGCTGCAGCCTGCTGCCCCGCTGCTGTTGGTGAAGCCACTGATACCATTATCGCTGCTAAAGCGCGAACGATGGTGTGGTGAGCTTAGGAGCTGAACAGCCGTCCCTCTGCGAAGAGCCCAGCAGATGCCAAGCTGCCCGCGGACGCTGTCCCCCCTCCTCCTCCTCGACGCGCTGAACAGAGAAATCCAGCTCCAGCGCTTCTAGTCTGCCCTTGCGGGTGACTGGGATACCGAGTTCCTCCTGAAGGAAATACCAGACCTCCATCATACTATTCAGAGGTATGGTGTTGACTAAACCCTTAGATGAGAATTCTTGAAGCAAACCTTGGCAAAACCAACTTAACTTAAAGCTACTTACTTACTCCCCTTCCACGTGTTAGGCTTAGGTCAGGCACACTGGGGTAGGCGTAGTTAGAAGCACCAGTTCAGTATTTTAGCCTAATGTATATATGACTGTATATATGTTTTATTACTTTTAAACCATTGTATGGCTAAGAAACCATATCAATGCTTTTACAGTATTATTTCGCAATACTTATCTTACTGTACGTACTTTTTATATTAACAAGTCTTGCAATTGTGGC
Source organism: Lissotriton vulgaris (assembly GCF_964263255.1). Lineage (NCBI taxonomy): Eukaryota > Metazoa > Chordata > Amphibia > Caudata > Salamandridae > Lissotriton > Lissotriton vulgaris. The sequence goes on along the minus strand of NC_141687.1, from coordinate 501,073,551 downwards.
AATACATTTCTCTTGTTCGAGAAGAAAGACTGTTCAATAAATGTTAACCCTTTATTGACAAACGCCCGTCTCTCTATTCTCTACATATCGTGAAAGCAAACTGCACTAATCTGACTGAGTGAAATACATGTCTATTGTTTCACACGACCCTAGAGATTGACTCTTGATCTGAGGAGCAAAGTTGTCATGTTGCACGGTTGTTGGAAAGCTGAATCCCTTCTTGTCTGTGCCAGGGAAGCTGATCACTTCCCATGCAGAGAAGAAAGTTTCCAGTGACCTCTGAGCTAGTTGGTAACACACCCAATTAAGTTTAGCATAGTCAGTGGAGGCCTGGAATATCCGCAGTTCCACGTCGATACTACTGTTTATGTTATTCCAATGCACAGGGCCTAGTGGGAAACTAGGAACTACACTACAAAGTGAACGGGTGAATGGATGGATGGATGGATGGGAGGAAGAGTGGATGGATGAGTGAAAGGATGGAGTGGGTGAAAGGGCAAATGATTTGATGGATGAGTGGAAGAGTGGGTGGATGAGTGAAAGGATGGATTGGGTGAAAAGGTGGATTGGTGATGTATGAGTGAAAGGATGGATTGAGTGAAAGGTGGATGGATGATGGATTGATAAGTGAAAGTGTGGCTAGATGGGTGAAAGAGTAAGTGGTTGGATGGACGAGTGAATGGACAGATGAGTGGAAGTGTGGATGGATGAGTGAAAGGATGGCTTGGGTGAAAGGGTAAATGGTTGGATGGATGAGTGAATGGGTGGATTGGTGGAAGATTGGATGGATGAGTGAAAGGATGGATTGGGTAAAAGGGTGGATGGGTGAAGGATGAGTGAAAGGATGGATTGAGTGAAAGGGTGGATAGATGATGCATGGATAAATAAAAAGGGAGGCGAGATGGGTAAAAGAGTAATTGGTTGGATGGATAAGTGAATAGACAGATGGGTGGAAGAGAGGATAGATGAGTGAAAGGATGGCTTGGGTGAAATGGTAAATGGTTGGATGGGTGAGTGAATGGATGGATGGTTGGAATAGTGGATTGATGATTGAAAGGATGGATTGGGTGAAAGGATGGATGGAGGATGGCTAGATGAATGAAAGGGTGGATGGAGGGATGGATGCGTGAAATGATCTTTGAGTGGAAGAGTGGGTGGATGAGTGAAAGGATGGATTGAGTGAAAGGGTGGATGGGTGATGGATGAGTGAAAGGATGGATTGAGTGAAAGGGTGGATGGGTGTTGGATTGATAAGTGAAAGGGTGGATAGATGGGTGAAAGAGTAAGTGGTTGGATGGATGAGTGATTGGACAGATAGGTGGAAGTGTAGATGGATGAGTGAAAGGATGGCTTGGGTGAAGGGGTAAATGGTTAGATGGATGAGTGAATGGATGGATTGGTGGAAGAGTGGTTGGTTGAGTGAAAAGATGGGTTGTGTAAAAAGGTGGATGAGTGAAAGGATGGATTGAGTGGAAGGGTGGATGGATGATGCATGGATAAATGAAAGGGTGGCTAGATGGGTAAAAGAGTAAGTGGTTGGATGGATAAGTAAATGGACAGATGGGTGGAAGAGAGGATAGATGGGTGAAAGGATGGCTTGGGTGAAAGGGTAAATGGTTGGATGGGTGAGTGAATGGATGGATGGTTGGAAGAGTGGATGGATGATTGAAAGGATGGATTGGGTGAAAGGATGGATGGATGATGGCTGGATGAATAAAATGGTGGATGGAGGGATGGATGAGTGAAATGATGAATGAGAGGATAGACAATGGATAGGTTTGCAAATGGTTGAAAAGGTTTGGATATGGATGGCAACACAGAATGAAGGACAGAATGAATGGTGAAAGACTGAATGGTGGATGAAAGAATTAATATATGACAGAAAGTACATTTGAAATGGTGGATATCAGGGGTGTGATGGAGGGATGAATGGAATGGCTAGATCCTTGGACAAGAGAGCTTTTCTGGAGAGGGTTGGGAAGACTTACTTTGCTTTCTTGGTGCCATTAGAGCTTTAGTTTATAGTGGGAGGTATTTACATTTTCTGACTACTCCCTTGCCTATGTGTTATTATTCTTTATTTGCTGCATGCTTATGAGTGGGATCTATACATCATGCAGATGAAATTTTGAGTGACACCCAACTGCTCCTTGAATGTTACACTAGTAATTGTAAATGTTTGCATGCTTTGTTTAGGTGTAAGTATTTGTGGGTAGAGATGGGTTTTAGTAATCAGGAAGTGATGGCACTCAAGCAATATTGACGTAATGCTTGTGTTGACTTAAACCTTTAGGAATGGATACAATTGTAATTCAACACAAATCCTGCGCACACATATATAATCATAAATCCGATTAATGAATTTGTTTAGAAAAATAGGACAATCCAAGCGGTAGAATCTTTGTTCTTTTCTTGTCTTTTTTAATCGTGTATCAGGTACAGTTTTACAAACAAGCTGTTTGTAAAACTGTACCTGATACACGTTTAAAAAAGACAGATAAGAACAAAGATTCTATCGCTTGGATTGTCCTATTTTTCTCAACAAATTCATTCATCGGATTTATGATTATATATGTGTGCGCAGGATTTGTGTTAAATTGTTTAGGTGTAAGGTTTTAGGGAGAGCCTCATAGTGCCATGAGCTGTGATTGAGATCCATATTGTGTTTGTAGCAATAGACAAGGTGTCAAAAATAAACTATGTAATAGTGTATTGACAATGCCTTCTTTAAGAAAGCTGCAGGGAAAAGTACCTTTGTGACTTCTGTCAGCTAGTGCAACTCTCTGCAAAGCCCCCATGAGCAAAGTCAGATTCCACATTTTAAGTTCCACTTGCTGAAATACCAATAATGCATTCCTTATAGTGTGTTCATCACAGCAATCCTCCCCTTAGTTCACCTATGTGTGTCGCTTTATATCTCACAATGGCACTCAGATATGAGATGCTGGTAACAAAGTCTATCGGAGCAGATCTTCCTTAGCACATGTCTCACCATACACGTCTGCTCACGACCATGAGTTGTAAACAAAATGTCAGAAAGGACAACCCAGTGCAGTATCCATACAAATAGATTATTATCATATGAAATACCTCAAAAAGACCTGCACAGTTGCTCAAAGCTGTGTGCATACCGAAAAACCGTGAAGTGCACGATTGTTTTAACCTATATATATAAACTTATTTTGACTTGTACTTAAGTGGTTGTCTATTTGCTTACTTTTATACTATTGCACAACTTCCTCTGATGTGTCTGTGAAACATACCTTTTGTCCCGAAGATTTGTCCTGAATTTTGACCTTCTGTCGTGAATTTATATCCTGAATGTTGACCCTTTGTCCTGAATTTTTACACTCACCGTCCTGAATTTGCCATCATGCCAGTTGGTCACCCTATGCTAGCCCCCAAGCCTCACAATATACATTATAGTTTTCCCTAATTCATTTTTGAAAGCACTCTATGATGTCATTTGTCCACAATATGCAACATAACCAGAACACGAAACGTTCCAATCTCGTCAAAGCAGAAAAAAATGTTAGTATCCTTGAGCGCATCAGTGTTGAGCTTCCTTTATTTACAATGTTAAGAATACCAAGAAAGTGCTGGTCTTGAAATGAAAAAGCATACCACTTTAAAAAGCAAGAAGCACAGTATGCAAACGCCTCAATTTAGACAATGCGAAGATTGAGCACATTGGGGAGGGCAGTACTTTTGACTTACCCAGGTAATTATATACTTGACTATTATGAAGCCAACCGACAGCGTCATATTTGATGGTTACTTTTCTCTTCACGGTAAGTGCTTTCATCATGGGACTTAAGGTGCATTCCCGAAAAATGTTATCGACCTTTCTCAGCACACGCAATTACAAATGGCTAGGCTCGGAGGTTACTGCAGAGTTCCATGTTATCGGCATTGTGAAAGGCACCTCTGGCGCTCCAAACGAGTTTAGTCAGGGCACTAGAGCTTTTCTTCTGTGATATTCAAGACCGCATACATGTAAATTTAATAAAAATAGGACCATGGCACAAGCGTGTTCAACACCACAACTGCTGGAAATTAATTTTCACAATTTCGTGACGATTAACATGGCTGCCGAAGTAGTATCGGTAAATGAATGTCACAAGTTCTAGTTTTAGAAAGCTTTCCCAAGACCGAGTCGGGCTTCTCTGGGAAAAGACACACTTTTCACAGGGAAGAAAAGTGTACATAAATCCAGAAATTTCGCATTTTCCCTCACCTTGACTATTCGTATTTTGTTAAATTGATGACAAAAATCTCAAAGCTACAATTTTATTCTTTTTCACCACTTTTCAGACTTAATTTCACACGTAAGTCATCCGATGTTTACCCTATGAAGGTTCAAAAACCACGTCGATCGGCGTTCATTTCCAGATTTTGTTTTTTGTTCGATAGGTATTTCCTTAAGGTACTTCATGAATAATTTGCCACAGGGTGGCACTGTTGATACAAATATCCTGTGCCTCATTGAAAATTTATGACAGAATGTGATCCGTTTAATGGAAGAAGAATATTATAAAATTGCCCGGCGTGTAAAGATTTGACCAGCCTTCATCCATATACGAAATTCTGATGTTCAAGGGATCAGATATCCTGACCTCTGCTTTTTCCGGAGAGAAGAGCACCAATTTATTCCGCATAGGTTATGTAGACTGCGCTAATGATTGCTGCAACATTTATAATGTGATTTTTTTTTAACAAGTACATTGCATAAGACAAACATTGCGGTGTCCTTTCACGTATGGAAGGCCGAATGTTAAAGCAGCATGCGCTAATGTTGAACATTATTAACTCATTCTTAACACCTTTCAAATATAAAATATACAGAGGTATAAAAAATCTCCCCTTCAATTGTTCCAATGTTCAGTTTTCTGAAACTCAATGTGAAGCTTTTACATTTCTTTGCCACTCTGTCTCTGTGCTTTTATCTCCCCTTCTGTCTTACGGTTTACCCTTCTCCAAGTACAAATAGCTATTTATGGGCCTGATTTATGAAATGGATTTGTGTTTTGCAAAGCCTGCGTCGCTTGTAAAACTACAAGTTTTACAAGTACGAAACCATACACAGGCGGTGGCACCCCCGAATAGAAAATGTTGCAATGTACTTTATACAACTCGTTGCAATTCAGAAGGAGGAGGGTGCAAGAAAAGGTGTTCATGTACTTCCAAATCGCAACGCAATGTACTAAAGATGTGCGATCATTTGCGACCGCAATTGTGGTTGCCAACATGGCTTGTGAACTGTTAGGGGCCTAGGTCCTCATGCAGTGACATTAAAGACACGGACACCATTTGTTACATTCTGGAAATGGCCCAGGACACGTGCCCTCGGCCCCTTTTATTGGCTGAATCACTTGACCGGTCAGGCCTGTGATGGATGGGTGTGGGATTAGTGGGGAAGCCAGCTCTCGAGGAGTGGCTGGTGGAAAGACATTACTTTACAAACACTAGACCGTGACCAGCCGGTCACTACAGTATCCATTTGCAAAGAGGAAGCTGCCCGTAAGGGATCGCTTCCACTGTGTGAATGAAGCTGTCAGCATTGTGGGGGAGCAGGCAATGTTTGAGGGGATCGCTGATTGTGATGCAACAACTTGTGCTAAGGGCTCCCGTGCTGCAGGGCGCCCCCTTAGTACAGTACCCTGCGCGACAGCTCCTGACTGAGTCCGGAGTTTTGCTCTGCTAGTGTGTTTATCCCAATACTTTTCATAGAAAATCTATTTTACTTTTTTTTCCAGACACTGTCCTTTTAAAGGATTGGGACTGAAATCCAAGATAAAGTAGAAATTTAAACAATGCAAATGCAGGGATAGAAATATGCAGTTCCTCATGAGACTCCACCCTTGCATTCCCAGCACATCCTGTAAAACAGAATCCTGCCTAGTGGCAGCTGGTGACATCTGAAAGTGGTAAGGCATACGTTTCCAGATATGCATAGAACAAGTGGGTGAAGGAGCAATCTACTTGCATATATAGCTCAGAAATATATGCCCTGACTCATCTAACTTGGAAAGGAGCTACGTTTTAAAAGACTGCTTTTGAAATTAAATGCGTAAAGTCTTGATTTTGGAAAATACATTACCTGTCTTAGAAGGCACTTAAATACTCTTCTTACTGGGAGACAGAGCCAAGGCTGAGAAGGTGCTTCATACTGGAGGGCCTGCTCGATCAAAATAAGCCACCCACGACTGCAGCAACAATCGCACAAACAGCTACTTTCTCTAGTTGCTCTAGTAACAACCTCTAAAAGGAAAACGTGCTTGTCTGTGCATTATTCTGTTTTTGTTTAGTTTCCTCTGCGCTCAGATTTCTCGTTAAGGATTGAAAAACAGCCCACACATGCACTCTCGGTTCCACCGCGTAACTTGGCTATGGGAACAGTTCCATGCTCGTTTTCGGTCATTAGTGTGAGTCAAGAAAGACGGGCATGTTTTTCATTTAAAGTTGGCGGCAGCAGAAACAATAAAATATTCAATCAACTATAGGTGGGATTGTTGCTGCAGCCACCCACGGTGTCTTTTTCTTGAACAAGCAGAGCCTGATGAACGCACTAGCCCGTTGATGGGAATCCCTTCCTCAGCAACAGTTCCTCCTCAACAACAAGACAATATGCTTGCTCTTCAGCAGTTCTCGAGCATGTACAACTAAAATCAGGATGCCTTTCTCCTTCTTCAGCCTCATCTAAGCACTAAAAACAGGCCAGCAGGGGATGAGAGTAGAGGCGGTGTAGCCCATGTTTAGGTGGTACCCACCTACTCCTGCCTTGTAGTCATCAACCTGCTTTACCCCCAGACCATTACTTAAAATGGAGTTCTACTGACCCTTCTCTGGGACACAGCAGTACATGCCTGAAAGCAAACATGTTCAGCAGTACAGATCCTTGCCATGCCCATTACTGTGAAGTCACTGCCCTGGCTTGTGTCTCCAGAACCAGGACTCTCCAATCCTAGCACCAATACCTCAATCCCCCAAAAACAGAATTCAAGCGGATTCATCTCAAGCACCTAATAGCCATTTGTGCTAAGCTGCTCGATTTCGCCTCCTCCCCATGAGGGCAGGGCAATGCACCTCGTGCCCTTGAATACCAGCAGCCCCTTCCTGCCTCACTATTTTCAGCCAGTTATTTACCGGTCATCTTTATTTCCGGTTGTTGGTGAGGGGATACTTCTGCAGCAATGCAGCGTTGTGATTGATCTGAGCGCCGTTGTTTCGGTGCTTAGATAGGGAAAGGTAACCTGGGCATGTTCTCCACCAAGGCTGTAATGCATCCTGGGTGTAGAACATGTAAAGTGTGCATTAGTGTTTGGCCAGCCTCAGAGGGCAGGCCAAACATTCATGTGCACTTGAGAGGGTGCCAACACTCACCCAGCCTCTAAACAGCCCAGCCCCACCCGCCCCAAAGTAACGGAGCCAGTACCTTTAAATAAAATTATTATGGCGTTAAGTTATTGTAATTTTATTATTCCATTATTTAATTGGTCACTCAGTGAGGAGTGGGGCGACACTCCGTCACCTTAGCGGAGGAGCCACCACTATGGTTGCCTAAGATCAATTAAGCTTTTAGCATCAAGTTTGGGTAAGGTTTGGTTTGTTGAAGCCGATTGCATACTTGGGTATCAGCTCCAAATGTAGTGACGATGACAAGGATGTCAGATGAGGAGATAATTCCTGTACTCTGGCTATCCTAATGAATGCAGCTGTGGAGAGAACTATTGGATGCAGCCTCTGACATCAGAGTTCAGTGCTGGGTGTAAGACACAACATTATCCTTGAAGACAGGTAGTTTACTATTTTAAATAAAACAAACGCTTCGAATTCTTTGGCTTTTTTTTGTAGGTCTTCCAGAGAAAGTTTTAGTTACCTGTCAGACTATTTGAAAATACTACATAAAAATAGTACATATAGGAGGGCTTTGAGCAAGACCCATCAGTTGTCGTTTTTCTGGAATGACCACATGACAGTAATTTAAGGAGCGTCAGGCATCATTAATGTCTTGTTACTTACTGGTGATCTGCATTACCCCGATTAGTGACCTCCCCGTCCGTAGTCCTTACAACGTTAGGCAGTCCTGCCTCCACCCAGCCAATCACAGCACCAGTATTCAAAAGCTTACATAAACCCCTCCCTCCTACCGCCATACCTGTTATCAACACACACACAGTGGGAGGGCGGTAGGGTAGAGGACTGGGACGGGGAGGACCCTAATCGAAGTACATAAGATTACTGTTAATTAACAAGACATTACCCCCTCATGGGTCCTCGCCGTCCCAGTCCTTACAACCTGAGGAACTTAGAAGCCGAGAACCAATAAAAAATGCAGGACATCAGGGATCCATGCAAAATACAAATCTGTAAATATCAACAAACAGCAGCATTCAAGACACCAACAGAAAAACAGCAGAGGCATGTAAAACATCAAGCCGATAATGTAGCACAAATATGTGATGGGACATCCAGGTGGCCGCCCAAAAACTCCTAGATAGAAACCCCCGCGGCCCCGCCCAGGAAGCAGACACAGAATGCGTCGAACGACCCAGCACCAGAGACCGAGGAGGCAGATCCAAAGGCCTGAAAAGGTAGGCAGACCGCCAAAGGCACCCACCAACCAACCGTAGAATCGGAAACCCACATCTCCTGAGCCACACCCCCACAGGAGACAAACAGGGCAGGAGAAACACCGAAAACTCCAGGGAACAGTGGAGGGAAAACCGGAGAGTCCAGCAAACAACTAAGGAAGGGGAAACAAGGGACCCCCCCCCAAGCAGGAAAATCAGGAAGATTCACCTCCAGCTCCCAAAGGAAACAGGTAGAAACTACAGACAGAAAGACCGGAACTAGCCACAGAACAACCCGATCCGGCGGGAACTACCAATAGGGAAAAAAAACGAGCAAAGCACCCAACCGATGAGCGGAGGTGATGGCCAGCAAATAAGCCACTGTATCAGACAACTATAACAAGTCCGCTGCCAGCAAGGGATAAAAAGGGGGCAACAGCAGAATCTCCCAAAACAGCATGCAAAACCCAAGACGGCTTGAGCACAGGAGAGACCGGCCAGTGAAGTCGGAACACCAAACAAACCGACTCACCAAAGGGGCAAAAGCCACCAAGGAGGCCCTAGGACATCAACAAGCACGAACCGCCGCCCACTGAGCAGACAAAGTGGTAAGAGAAAGTCCCTGTAAAAAAACATCCCTGAGAAAATCAAACACAGAAGCAAGGTCCCCATCACAGGAACTACCCAATGGGAAGAACACCAAGGGCCATATGTAGGTAGCCCAATACCGGTCGGTAACAGCCAAAATTACAGAATTTCGTCCGTTACCGACCAGTATTTAGGGTTTGAGATGTAGGAGGCAGGTTTAAGGATTCGGTAATAACTGATTCCTTAAGTACTGATTCCTTATTTTAAGGAATCGGTAATTGCAGAATCCAAAAAGCTATGTAGGAAGCAGTCAAGTGAATGCCTTCTTGCATTCAGGATTCGTTATTTACCACCAACTACAAGTTGGTGGTAAATATCGAAAACCTTTAAAAAAGCAATTTTTTGCTTTTTTAAAAGTGCCATGTGACAGACATACATGCCCTTAGGGCATGTATGTTTGCCACATGTGCACACATGCATGATTCAGGAGTGCAACAGGGTGTCAATGTGACACCCTGCTACCCTTGAATAAGTGCCCCCTATTACCGATTCGGTATTTACCGAATCGGTAATAGTGAATGGCTATTCATTCCTATGGGCCTCCAGGCCCATAGGAATGAATGGGAATTTCCGAATCGGTAAATACCGATTCTTAAATACCGAATCAGTAATAGTTACCGAATTGTTTCCTACATACCATTTACCGATTCTGAAATACAGAATCGATTAAATTCGGTATTTTAGAATCAGTAAATGTAGATTACCTACATATGGCCCCAAGAGACATAAGAACCCTAATGACGACCACAGCACCCAAGGGTCGAAGGCCGACACGCAACCGGATGTCACGAGCCACCACAGAGGAACAGCCCAAAGAAGCCAACGACAGCCGCACAAGAGCCAGGCTGTCATAAGCAAGTGACAAAGACAGGGCAAAAACCAGCTGCAGATCCAAAAGCAGAACCAGAGTCAAGGGAGGCCAGCCAAACCCGTCCCCCGCCAGCAGCAGCAGGAGCGGAAACCAAAGACAGAGAAGCCAACGATACAGACACCTCCGCACCCCCCTACATCCCGACTATTCGGGAGGAGAAAATAGGAAGGAAGGCACACAGAAAGCCCAAAGGCCAAGGGAATGTGCAGGGGCCAAGTAAATCCACACCAAATCGAAAATGCGCTGCCAAAGCAATTTCCAGATGGCACAAAACAGAGGACAGGAGGAAACGGTCCAAACTGCGTCTACGAATAAAAATGCAGACGTTTCCGAGCAGAAACTCAAAGCCAACAGAGGAGACACCGCCCAGAGTGAGCCATGGGAGCCTGTGCCACCAGAGGCACAAGACATACCAATGAGCCATAGCTTTGTGGGAACAAAACACGGAAGACACACACACTAGCCTCAGACCTTGCTGGGGATGGGAACTAGAGGCAAGGGGCCTTGGGACTAGCCAGCCTCCAATACGACATGTATACACAAAATGGTCTGCCCCTGGTTTAGGTTCCTAGAGTTTCCTACAGAGTTTTCTCGAGATGCAGCTCCAGTGGGGGCATCTCACAAAAAGTGACGGACTGGCCTCACACACCGCCCGGTGTCATGCTTCATCATAGGCTGTCATCGCCGTCTAAAAACTTTGTTTGATAGAGGGAGGGCATACACTTGGAGACAGGGATGCACTTCTAAAGCTAAGTGGTGGCCCGCGAAATAGTGAGAGGTGATCTAAAAACCATTACATTTGTCAATAAACTGTATTTATTCAGGGAGCAAATGCATATTATTAAAAGAGGTGAACAGTTATATGGGACGTTACCCTCCCTCCATGTGTTAAGTGTGGTCAACATGTTTCTGTCTTCGTGTCCCTGCAGGGTAAGTGGGATTTGTCAGGACCAAAGGTTTTCTAAATATGGGCTCAGCCTTTTCTCACTTGGTGCAAAAAGGAACTACCACTAAAGGGATGGGGTTGTGGGCATCCAGCAGTCACCCAATCACCGTGAGGGTACCCCAAGGATCTATCCTAATTCCTATGCTGTTCAATCTATACCTGACCCCACTGGCCAACTTCATCAAATCCTACGGTTTCCAAACCGTATCGTATGCCGACAACACCCAGTTACTTATCACAAGCAGCCCAGACTACTCTAACACTCGCTCCCGCTTTAAAACGTGGATGATTGATATAAGTAACTGGATGAGCAACAACAAACTCCAACTAAATGGCAGCAAAACTGACATCATTTTGTTTGGCAAGGCCGATGAATTTTGGTCGCAAGAGTGGTGGCCCCCAGAACTGGGCTCCTGTCCCCCCTTTAAACTTGCAATCCGCAACCTAGGGCTAACAATAGATCGTGCCCTGTCCATGAAAAATCATGTCAGCCAGGTAATCGGCGTCTGCTATGGGATTATGCGTAATCTCTGGAAGATCTTCAAGTCAATCAATCAATCAATCATGACATTTGTATAGCGCGCTACTCACCCGGAAGGGTCTCAAGGCGCTGGTGGTTAGGGGTCCATTACTGCTCGAAAAGCCAGGTTTTGAGTCGCTTCCTGAAGGAGAGGTGGTCCTGGGTTAGTCGAAGGTGGATGGGGAGGGAATTCCATGTCTTGGCTGCCAGGTAGGAGAAGGATCTTCCTCCGGCGGTGGCTCTGTGGATGCATGGGACGGCGGCGAGGGAGATGCTGGTTGACCGTAGCTGGCGGGTGGGCGTGTAGAAGGTCAGGCGGTTGTTGAGGTACTTGGGGCCTAAGTCGTGGAGAGCCTTGTGTGCGTGGGCGAGGAGTCTGAATGTGATCCTCTTGCTGACGGGGAGCCAGTGCAGGTCTCTCAGGTGGCCGGAGATGTGGCTGTGTCGGGGGATGTCCAGGACGAGTCGTGCGGAGGCGTTCTGTATTCGTTGGAGTCTTTTCTGAAGTTTGGCTGTGGTTCCGGCGTAGAGGGTGTTTCCGTAGTCCAGTCGGCTGGTGACGAGTGCCTGGGTGACCGTCTTCCTGGTTTCGGTGGGGATCCACCGGAAGATCTTTCGGAGCATGCGCAGGGTGTTGAAGCACGATGATAAGACGACGTTGACTTGTCTGGTCATTGAGAGGGAGGAGTCCAGGATGAAGCCAAGGTTACGTGCATGGTCAGTTGGCTTGGGAGTGGGGCCCAGGGCTGGGGGCCACCAGGAGTCGTCCCATGCAGAGGGCGATGATCCCAAAATGAGGACTTCCGTCTTATCTGAGTTCAGTTTCAGGCGGCTGTTCTTCATCCACTCAGCAACGTCTTTCATCCCTTTGTGTAGGCTTGTTTTGGCGGTGGCTGGGTCATTGGTGAGGGAGAGGATCAGCTGGGTGTCGTCGGCGTAGGAGATGATGTTGAGGTTTTGTTGGCATACAATGGCTGCTAGGGGGCTCATGTAGACGTTGAAGAGGGTGGGGCTGAGCGAAGATTCCTGTGGTACGCCGCAGATGACTTTGGTGGCCTCGGATATGAACGGGGGAGGCAGACTCTCTGGGTTCGTCCGGTGAGGAATGAGATGATCCACTTCAGTGCCTTCTCTTGGATTCCGATGTTGCTGAAGTGCTGCACCAGGGTGCGGTGGCAGACAGTGTCCAACGCTGTGGAGAGGTCCAGGAGGATGAGGGCCGCTGTTTACCCTCTGTCGAGCAGGGATCTGATGTCGTCGGTGGCTGCGATGAGGGCGGTCTCGGTGCTGTGGTTGGCTCGGAAGCCGGACTGCGAGTGGTCAAGGGATCCGTTCGTCTTGAGGAAGGCGGCAAGCGGTCTGTTGACTGTCTTCTTGATGACTTTGGCAGGAAAATGGAGGCGCAAGATGGGGCGGAAGTTCTTGAGGTCGGAGGGGTCCGCTGTTGGTTTCTTCAGGAGGACGCTGATCTCGGCGTGATTCCAGCTTTCCGGGAAGGTGGCGGTGTTGAAGGAGGCGTTGATAAGGTCCCGGAGTTGGACTGCGATGATGGAGTCGGCCTTGTTGAAGACGTGGTGGGGGCAGGGGTCGGTTGGGGATACGAGTAGATGGTGTTCATCGTGCGGGTGGTGTCTTCGGTGCTGACCGGGGTTCAGGCGCAGAGGGTGGTGGTGGGGGATGTTGGTTCGGTGGTTGGGTGTGAGGTTGTTGCGCCGAAGCTGTTGTGTATTTCGGCGATCTTGCGGTGGAAGAACGAGGCAAGTGAGTCGCAGAGGTCTTGCGAGGGAGTGATGTTGTTGTTTCCGGCGCTGGGGTTGGAGAGCTCTTTGACGATGCTGAAGAGTTCCTTGCTATTGTGGGCGTTGTTGTCCAGGTGCTCTTTGAATGCTGTCTTCTTGGTGGTGCGGATCAGCTGGTGGTGTTTGCGGGTGGCGTGCTTGAGGGCAGTCATGTTGTCTGTGGTCAGGTCGTTGCTCCATGTTTTCTCAAGGGTGCAGCAGTTCTTCTTGGAGTTCTTAAGTTCGTCGGTGAACCAGGAAGCTTTTTGTTGCTGGTGAGTCTGCTGGGAGGGGTCTTCAGAGGTGCGAGGTCGTCTGCGCTGTGGGTGATCCACTGTGTGATGTTGCTGGCTGTTTCGTCAGTCGTGTTCGTTGTGCAGGTGGGAGGGTTCTGGCTGAGGGAGGTGGTGAGCTGGTCGGCGGTGATCTTGTTCCAGTTCGTGCGAGGGACCTGTTGCGGGTGGTGGTGGGTCGTGGTTCTTCTGAAGCAGAAATGGACACAGCTGTGGTCAGTCCAATGTAGTCCGGTGGAGTGGCTGAAGGAGATGTGCTTGCTGGAAGAGAAGACTGGGTCAAGCGTGTGGACAGGAAGCCATTGGTGCAGGGTCTGGTCATCAGCCAGCTTGATTACTGCAATGATCTGTTTGCTGGACTCAACGAAAACCTGGTATCCAAACTGCAGACCCTGCAGAACGCTGCAGCTAGACAGAGTCCCGACCTTCCACCCAGAACCCCTTCCGCCCCTACCCTGAAAAAACGTCATTGGCTCTCCATCCGTCAGAGAAGCCACTTCAAGATCGTGAGTCTAACTCACGCCATCCTGTATAATTCTGGCCCTAAATACCTCCAAAAGAAACTGAACTAGTACGTACCTAATAGACTTCTAAGATCCAGTAATAAATCTTTTTTGTTCCAGCCTCGTGTCCGTACATCCCGAAACGGCCACAGCTCTTTTTCCGACCTTGCCCCTCAGCTGTGGAATAAACTGCCCGCCACCTTTTATCCATTTCTGAACACAAACTCTTCCGGGCAGGTCTTAAAACATGGCTGTTCCCGAAATAATGCCTGCTGCTGCCTGGAACATCTTTTCGGCACTGTTTAACAGTTTTTTTCTGCTAAGCGCCTTGAGAACTTGCGGTGATAAGTCTGCGCTCTATAAAAACATTTGACCTGACCTGACCTAACCTGAGCCAAGACAGGTCCCCCAAAACCCGTAAACAGCCAAATAACTCCACACAACCCATGAGAAGGACCGGTGAAGTATAGGCCGAACAAGAGCCAGCACGCACTCCAAAAGAAGACACAGCATAGGGAAATGCAGGAAAGTGATAGACAAAGTCCGCCATCCAGAAAACACGGAATACCCTGCGTATCTTGCATCAGTCAGAATATCCAACAGGACATCATGGAAGGGAAGGTCAACCACCGCAGAGGTACCATACTGTGCGTAAAAACCTCACAACAGCCAGGGATTTGGGGCAAAAACCTAGCATTACCTCAATAAAGACCTCATTCTCAGGATAACACTCTGCAGGCCCCGGCAGTGTAGAACATACAGCCGAAATCATCAACTGTGTCAAAGCACAGATTGAAACTTTACCACCTCAGGACAATTTGACAGCATGGGCAAATTTGAACCCCTTCACAGTATCCAGCACAGCCCCAGAATATGCAAAAATGTCATCCACCTGCAGAACCAGGAAACTATGCGGCATGGAAACAGCCCAAGCAGGCATAGGTGAAGATGCTCCTTCACACATGGTGAACGAACCCGAGCAAACCAAAGAGGAACTCACCACACACCAAAGGAAGTGCCCAGCAAGCTCCAAGTAACACTGCCCTCAATCACCAAATCACGCAACGTGAGACCGGTGAAATGAAAGGCTAGGACACCATGAAAACTCCCCGCCCCAGCCCAGCACCTGAACGGAGAGAGTCCCTGAACCCAGAACAGGAGCGGGGCAGACCGGGGAACCTGAGCGGCTGCGCTGAGAGAAATTCACACAGTAAACAATGCAGAAATAAAAAACTGCAAATGATACTCATGTGAAAATCACACAGTAAATAATGCAGAAGCATAAAACTGCAAATGAAACACTCATAGCACCATCCTGAAGAAAATCCGAAACATAAACAGGAACCGGGAGCACCAGCGTTCCGACCGCTGTGAGAGCATAAAAAAATAGTTATGGCGGTAGGTGAGAGGGGTTTATGTAAGCTTTTGAATACTAGCATGGTGATTGGATGGGAGGACCCATGAGGGGGTAATGTCAGTAATTTGTCTCTTGACATGTGGGTCCTCCTCTGGAGGGAGGCAACATTGAGATGAAAATGCATACATCTGCATCCAATCTGCACCATACACCAGGGCTACTGTGAGCTGTTGAGGGCCGTGTAAGGGATGGGTACACAGCAATATGACCCCGTTCATGGCAAGTAAATTGCAAAAGCATTTCTGATTCTTGGTGCCGAAGCGGCACCAGAGCACTCTATTTGGTATCAAGTGCCTCAACAGCTTTACTCCTGTCACACACAATTTGGCAGCCACACTCTAAGGGCAAGGTATGGAAGTGCTACTGAGAAGACATTACTCTCACAGTTATGTGCAAGAACCAGACAAGCGGCTGCAGATCCTTAACTAGGGTAGCCAATATCAAGACCGGAACATGGACCAGAAGAATAAAAACCACTGGGCGTACTTCATGCTAGTGCCACCAAAAAGTTGGAATACAAAGAAGATATGTGCGATGACGGCTGATTTATTAGCCATAAACGTAATACAGTCTTTCAGAATCCAAGGAATCCCCAATCCAAGATGGTCACCTGATTGCCTGGTAACACCTCCATCATGCCTGTCCTTCTTCTGTTTCAGTCTCTGCTTTCTGTGATCTCTCTTTTTTGTCCATGGTCCCCAGACACTGACACTCGCTCCGTGTGTACTCCCATACTGCTGTTCTGGTATGTTGGCGGTTTGACAATAGTGGGAGGCAAGTACTTGAGAGGAGAGGGTCAGATCCTAGCAGGAGCCGAGCCTTCAAGGAGCCACCCTCCTGGCTGTTCTTGTAATGGAAAGTTTCAATCACCGCATCAACTCATTGTGCAGACTGGCCCCGTGGGAGGAGGAGGAGGACTGGGGAAAAGCTTCAGGCCTGTGGAGGACAGGTACATACAGCACTTTAAGACTGGAATTTTATCCTGGTGCATAAATGTAGGGATATAGGATAAACTACAGGGAGCATTCTGAGAAGTCTAGGATTGACTGATTGCTTTATATGTTTTTGAGTTGAGTATTGCAGTAGAATGTGACATTAGAATCATCAGTCAGAATTTCTAAGCAATGTATTGTATAAAATAGGATCTATCAAGTTCTAGGCAACGTTTTGCTCATTTGAAGGCTCTTTTTGACTCCTTTCACAGTGATTTTATTTTATTTGATACAATATGCTACATTACTTAATTCCTTTCTATTTCTCTTCAATCGTGTTGTCTGATAAGTCACTATGGTTGGTTTCCATTCAAAAAAGGTAAGTGATGGCTAATCTGGTGCAACTATATTAAATCAAATGTATTGTGGCAGTTTTACAGAGCATTTGATGTTAATGGTTTTAGAACAGCACTAGTTGCAAACATTTATTTTTCAGCATCAGGAGTTATAGTTGCACGTGTAAAGGCATATGTTCCTACTTTTTGTTAGCGATTAAACATAAGTAATATGATTTGCTTCAGGGTGTCTTGAACTATGGGCAGGGAAGCACTCTGAAGGTGGACCACTGTAAATGTTTTTGATGAGTGTCTGCCGGAGCTCAAAATGGCACAATATACAACTAATAATATGCAAACAGAGGTTTGGGTCAGCCTCATTCATCTCAGTCCATGGCGGTTCATGGACGCCTACACTTTTCCCACAGATGTTTTACTTTGGGGAATGGGCTAAAAGTATCTGAAAGCATGCCTATAACAAGCAAGCGCCCTGTCTTCCAGCCTCTTCATTTCCCAGGAAGGAGGAGAACTTCAGGATGTGTGAAAGGCAGAAGCAGATGCTAGTGATCTGTCGGGTAACTGTGCTACCCAGGTGACAAGAGCTCTCAGTTCCAAGGAAATGTGGTGGCCATCTTTGAATGTGATTTCTAATAATGGTAATTAAACCCCATCTTATATTTCCTGCCATTTTTAAAGATCTTCTTCTTCAAGATGATGCTTTAACCATATAGTCTCTCTTTCATACACAAGCCACGTTGATTAGGAGTGGGTTACAGAAGCAGGGATACTGGCACGTTGTAACATCACTTGAAGAACCGGGTTTTAGAACCCAGTGGAGCCAGGGAAAATGCCCGATGTCTTCGAGTTCCCCTGCCTTGGCAAACAGAGACATGGGACACTTCTCGGTGACGTCAAAGACCACATTTATTGGCTGCAATCAGGAACAGAGGTCTACGAAGCACAACACGGGTGGTTCGCTAGAGACTGCACACTTTAGTATTGCGAGACATCATCTCTTATGCTAAAAATCACATTCCTGACTAGCATCAATTATTTACAAACGGACCAATCACATGGTGACATTTCAAACGTATCGCATAATGACAAACCCACTTTCGGTTGTCCAGCCCACCAGAAATGACAAGGCAAAAACCAACATTCTTGCTCAGACAGGCCGGACAAACCCATAATAAAAGGACCTCAACCCAAACCATAATTAAGCCATAAAAAGGAAGGAACAGAAACAGATGAGAAGCAAGATAGAAGAGTGTATGCATGTACCATAAACTCAGCAATGTCCTGCTCTTTGATCTCTATCTGACCAGCTGCCTAACAAGGAACTGGCTCAACAAGGTCAGCTTCGGGCAAGGGAGTCAGTTCGTTCAGGTCATTCAGAAGTCCGTTAAAGGTGTACGTGTCCCAAAGACTCGTTCGGCCGCAGTCATGGCCTATGTTAGGGCAACCACAAAATGGCTGCCGTACACAAAATGGAACCCGTAGGTTCAAACAGAATCCCTGAATACGTAGTGTTCCCATCGATCGATTATGACGAAAACACTCGTACTTACCGCACTCGTCATTTGCGGTCCGCTGATACCAAAATCGTCTTTATCCGACGACCTTTATTGAATGGGTTCAGAATCACGGAACCTCAGACCCTCCTTTTGCCCTTACATAGGCAACAAACCCAAACCCATGTCAGTCTGAATCCAGGTCTATATTCATAAGATCATCAAGATGTTGCTGTAACATCATCCTAGTACTTAGCAACTCTCTCTGAACAGGTTTCCTTGCACACGAAGTAGCACAGAGGCCACATATAGCAGGAGCACACTGTACACAAAGACAGAACAGGAAAAGGATAGCTAAGATCATCCTAATGACCATCAGAATCTTCCATCCCCAGGTGGATAACAATCCCCAAAGCCATTTCATTAACGGCAAATCTCCTTCGTCCACATGTACAGACTCAGAGATCTTATGTAGCTTGGAAATGGCTTGGAAAACTGTTGGAGCGTTGTCTGGAATGAAAACGCAGCAGCTTGATTGAATCAATTTACATACCTCTCCTCTATCTGCAAGTATGACATCTAACGCAACTCTGTTCTGAAGAGTCATAAGGCGATCCGACTGGAGCTCAGCAGTCAAGTTACTAAGGGCACCGGCAGTTTCGACTATGGTGGACTCAACCACTCTCGTCAACTGTCGAATGTTCCTGCTGTTAGCCATAGGTCCCCAAAACGGCAGAAAACCCTTCAGAAAATCTCCCAATTCTTGTCCTGCAGTATCTTCCTTACTGAAGACACCTCTAACAACTCTCGTCTTATGGTAATCTGCCGCAGCTGTATATGTAGGAGGCAACAGGAACGAGACAAAACATGTGCCAGAAAAATCAGGGGGCAACCATGTATATGCCCTATCGTAACAGATGAAATAGGTACCCTTAGCTGCTAGAAATGCTGGGGAAGACTGGGACGCAAAAACATACGTCTCAGTGCAGACGCTCTTCCCTAACTGAGCTCTCGGATTCTTGCCATTACCTTGCAGACAATAATGACCCTGATGGGGCACTATCCAAATCGGAGGGGATCTTTTCGCTCGCTGGTTAACACTCAGACTAACTCCATATCCAGTCACGTTCCATCCAATGTATGCTTGTGTCTCATCCCTCAGGATAGTCTCATAGGAACTAATTCCTCTAATCATGTCGACTACACCCTTGACTAGAGCACTAGTCTTCGGACTATCTTTCACAGAACGTAGGGGATAGATTTCACAAGCCTAGATGAACATCGTTCTGTATGCCCATACGGAACCATTGTAACTAAAAGGCAAAACCAGGTAAGGAATACCTTTATCGGTAGTATGGGGCATAAGGCCACACACCCAACAATTAGTTGTGTTCACTACTAGCTGGTGTTGGTGCAGAAGCTGAACAAAGGAATTATTAGCGAATTCCATTCTCCTGACAGATTCATGTTTGGGCAGAGGGTAAAAAGAATGTGAAGAAACAGTAGGAGGAGGCATAGGTTGTGTAGTGGGCATGAACATCACTTAAAAAGAGACTGTCACATATCCAATTAAGAACATCATTAAACTAAACAACATAAACAAACACAATATTAAAAAACGTTTTCTGCTCATCACAGTACAGATTCTGCTCTTGAAGCTCATTCTTTCAAAAGGTCTCTCCATCTCGAAAAACTCCATCCTCTAATTGTGCTGTTCGTGGCGGTAGGGTGTTCCGCGCTAGGGAATGCGTCTGTCAGTCCCGGGAATGCCCTTGTACCAACCAGAACCTTCGACTTAACGTCTTCGGCTTGCACTCCAAAAACTTGACACCGCGACCCTACAGCCAAACCCGGATGGTGGTTCGAAAAACAAAAATCAAAACAGTTCCTCGGAGGAGAGCTAAACCTTAAAAATCAGCAAAGAAAGAATTTATTTCTTTATTTCTCCAGCGACTCTCGGTCGCAAATTATAACACTCTTTGCCAGGCAATGTTTGTTCTTGAAACAAAAGCTCAGGTTCAGAAGTGTTCGAACGATTCGACGGAGGCACAGCTTCTTGAAGAAGATCGTCGCTTTCTCGTTCAGAGTTCGTTCCAGTCAAACGGGCATCGCTAAAAGGCAGAAAACGAGGCACGGTTTCGGTCTCAGAGTCAGGAAGTCCTTTCTGGACCCACCGGTCATATGGCAGAGGCAAAGGGGCCCTCTTACAATGTACGCCGTGGATCCAGTTCTTTTTACCGCGAGGTATCATGAACCTGTTGATGCAAAACACGCAATTTAGCCGTCAATTCATAAAGGTAATCAAGCAACACAGGGTGCTCTATCTCACTAAATTTTGTCGGCCGCGGCACTCCCCATATATTTGTCGGGCGACCAAACACGACCTCATATGGACTAAGTCCCATTTGTGAATGCACAGTAATTCTTGTGGACAGGAGTGCTAACAGCAAGGCATCAGGCCATTGAAGACCAGAGCTCGCCTGGAACTTGGTTAGATTTACCTTAAGGGTGCCGTTATAGCATTCAACTAAACCAGCTGATTGGGGATGATTTGCAGCATGGAATTTTTGCCTTATTCCTAACCCATCACACACTCTCTTCATCACTTGACCCACAAATTCACTCCCATTATCACTCCAGACCATTCTCGGCACCTCTCCATGTGGATGAAATCTAGCAGCAAAGCCTCGAACTGATACGTTGGAGGAGCAAAATGACCAGCTGGAGTTGGAGTTCCCTTACCAGGATTGTACATCAAACACACCATACAATTCTTAACCAAGTTCTCTGCACACTTAGGAATTCCAACATTCTGCCATACTGGAGCTAACAACTTACAAATCCCTTTCACACTAATGTGATCCATTCCATGAGCCATCGTAACCACTGGAAGTACATACGCATCGGGTAACAACCATCACTGATACTCTGACAACTCAATCCAACAACCATTCGAATCCAATTTACACTTGCTTTCTCTCCATTCATTCAACTCTTTCTCTGTAGCTTCAGTTTGGATGGATTTCACGCTCTCAATCGTATCTTCACACATACTTCTATCCGTAACCCATCTCGCCGGACCCGCAACATACATTTGACTCATCACATCTCTCACAGTTTCTTTTGCAACTTCGTCTGCAAATGCATTACCACGACCAACATCATCAGTAACTTTCTTATGCGCACTGCATTTCACGGTTGCAACTTGCAATGGCAAAGTAAGAGATTCAAGAAGTTCATTCACCAACTGACCATGCTGAATCTTAGTTCCATGCGAAGTCAGGAACCCACGCTCTTTCCACAAACGTCCAAAACTATGAGCCACATCAAACGCGTACTGGCTATCGGTATACACAGTCACTCATTTTCCTTTCGACAACACACACGCTCTTGTCAATGCAATCAACTCTGCTGCTTGTGCT
Source organism: Lissotriton vulgaris (assembly GCF_964263255.1). Classification (NCBI taxonomy): domain Eukaryota; kingdom Metazoa; phylum Chordata; class Amphibia; order Caudata; family Salamandridae; genus Lissotriton; species Lissotriton vulgaris. The sequence continues at coordinate 501,051,802 of NC_141687.1, read as the reverse complement.
GAATTATGTGGGATACGTGCAGCTTCAACAATCATATGTAAAGTCGTAACAGGATATGCCGCAGTCGTATCACCATTCGGAAGCTTAAAGCACGAACCATCAACCCATAAGGTACCATCACACTCTGGAAGAGGAGTGTCCCTAAGATCTATTCTCCCTTTCATTTCTTCCTCTGTCCTAAGGAAGCAATCATGCTGTTCAATAACGTCTGTCTCAAATGAAATCAGCAACAACGTAGTTGGATTCAACGTGTTGCATCTCTCTGTATGTACATGACTCGCTAAGAGTGAGAATTCCTAACCTGACAACCGAGCACTAGTTAAGTGCTGTGCCTTGGTGCGATTCAACAAGGTATCCACTGCATGTGGAACCATCACAACCAATGTATTATCCATCACTAAGCCAGCAGACTGCTGAATCGAGACAGCCGCTGCTGCTGTAGCTCTCAAACAACTCGGCAACGCTCTAGCTACCGGATCCAAAGTCGACGAAAAATAAGCACATGGACGTTGCTTACCGCCAAACTGTTGAGTCAAAACTGACAATACACATCCCTCTCTCTCGTGGGCATACAATGTAAAAGGCTTACTGTAGTTGGGAGTACCCAACACAGGATCGAACACAAAGCATAGCGTAATTCTGAAAAGCTCTTCTGACATTCGTCAGTCCAAGGAATAATTTGGAGTATCCTTAACAGTAAGAGCTATCAAAGGCTTCGCAAGCAAAGAAAAATTAGGGATCCACTGTCTACAATATGACGTAATACCCAGAAAAGCACGCACTTCTCTCTGTGTCATAGGCACACTCATTTTTGCAATCGCTTGAATTCTTTCTGGGGTCAATCTTCTTCCCTCCTTCCATAAGAGGTGACCTAAGTAGGTAACTTCTTGTCGACAATATTGCAGCTTCGAAAGAGAAACCTTATGATGGAAATCAGACAAATGACGCAACAACGACAAAGTAGCCTCTTTACAAATCTCTTCACTGTCAGCCGCGACTAACAAATCGTCGACATACTGAAAAAGGGCAGCACTATCAGGTAAAACAATCGAATCAAGTTGTGTTTTCAAAGCCTGACTATAGATCGATGGACTCTCACAATAGCCTTGAGGAGCGAACTTAAACCGGAAACTTCGGCCTCCTAAAGAGAAGCCAAAAATATCTTTACTTTCCACGGCAATCGGGATGCTGAAGAAAGCATTCTTCAAGTCAATCACCGAAAACCACGTGGCTGAAGCCGGAATCAAAGTCAGGAAAGCGTGATATCCGGTACAACTGGAAATTGTGGAACAAGAATCTTATTCACCTCACGAAGATCGTTCACAAACCTATATACAAGAGGCTGTGAAGAATCAGTCCTTTTCAGAACAGGGAAAACCGGACTATTGCACACGTTACCTCTTGTCTCTTCAATCACACCTTTCTCAATTAGATCATAGATGATCGCCAAAAGTGCTCTTTCACCATCACTAGAAATTCGATATTGGGGAATACGTGGCAATCTAGCATTTGCTTTCAGCGTCACAACATATGGCGGAATCTCCAAAAGACCCACATCATTCGGACCAGTAGCCCAAAGAGAATCAGGGAGAAAAGACAATTCAGCTGGAAGTTTATCTTTAGATAAATACATCGGAGAGATCACTCTCTTACCTAATGTAAGCTGTACTCCTGAAGGAGAACAATGTAGCGTTGCATACAATCTTTTCAACAAGTCTAATCCCAACAAGTTTTCACCACAACCTGTCGTCAGAATAAGGGGTGCTTCGAATTCACAAGGTCCAACAGAAATAGACAACGGACTAGAAATCGGATTCGTAACCGGGGCGCCAGAAAAACCTACTGAAACATTCGTTAAGCCAGACAAAGGTGCGCCAGGGAGTTTAGAGTGCATGATAGAACTCTTTGCAGCACCAGTATCCAACAGAAAAGGCTCTGACACACCTGATGCAATCACTTTAACATAAGGTCCATTTTGATCTACTGGAACTGAAACAACTCCCTCTCTTTGTCTATGGCTGTCCTAACAATCATTACCGTCCACATTCTCACCTTCGACGAAGTAATCGTCCGCATAATACTGAGCCGTCCGACCAGACGCACCATTCTGCTGATCAAAGCTATTCATAGAATTCTGTGGAGGCAAGGAACACACATTCTGAGGAAACACACCACGTCCTCTACCTCTAGGAGCTTGCTGAACACCTCGACCTCTCACACCAGAAGCACCATTCGTGCGCTGTAACAGAACCGGACAACTATTCTTGAAATGACCCTTTTCTTTCCAATACGCACACTGATTAGGGCCTACAGGAAAACGCTGTTGAGAAGACTCGAACCTTTCCGAGTTTCGCTGATATTGATGAGGTTGCTGATAATCGCGCTGATTATTACGAGGCGGATACGCTTGTTGCAAAAGAACCTTCCTCTTCAACTCTTTAGTCTTCTTGTCGGCTCCATCTTTCTCGTCCTTATCTCTATTCTCGTAATACTGTGCAGTAGCCAAAATCTGCAATGACGATGAAACAGCCCAAGCACTCTCAGAATCCTTCAACTTATTGCACAACTCTCAAAAAATCTGCAAAAAGATAAAATCTGGCTCCCCGGCAGATCCCCTAAAACCGTATCCCTTCTGTGAAGCCCACAAATTTATCACTGAACACATCCGAGACATTATCAATCTTTCCCTTTCCACCGCCAAAGTTCCCTCCAAATGGAAGCAGGCTTGGGTTTCCCCCATCCTAAAAAAACCCACTTTAGACCCTTCGCTTCCTGAGAACTTCAGGTCCATCTCCTTACTTCCCTGGCCTGCCAAAATCATCGAGGCACATGTCAACAACATTCTGTCCGACTTCCTCCTTACCAATAACATCCTGGATGACTCCCAACATGGGTTTAGAGCCAGTCATAGCACCGAGACCGCCTTGCTCAGTGTTTCAGAGGACCTCCGTACCATCCTTGACACCGGCGGCACGGCAGCACTGGTCCTGTTGGACCTTAGTGCTGCCTTCGATACGGTGTCACACGAGGTCCTCTTGACGAGATTGGAGGAAATTGGAATCACAGGGACAGCCCTGGGATGTTATGTTATGTTATGTGGTTTTTATTTGGCGCACAGATGCTCCAGCTAAGGAGCGTCCTGGCGCCCGACAAGGCAGCTACACAACACAACTAAATAAAACAACACAAGCATACAACTAAGGGAATAAAAACGTTTTCACAGCGCGACAAAAGGAAAGCAAATCGCTCATAGCGCGAATTGCCGGGGGTAAGGAGTTCCACAAAGCAGCGGCCCGCACTCGAAATGAGCGTCCACCGGCCCTACTTCGCTTAAAGCGCGGCACCACGGCCAATTCGAGGTCTGCCGATCTTAAGGGTCGTGCTGGGATGTAGTTGGCCAGGAGGGTCGTAAGGATAGTTGCCGGGGACCCCTTCAAGATCTTATAGGTGACGCAGAGGACCTTAAACTGAATCCGCTGAGCCACCGGAAGCCAATGCAGCGCCCGTATGGTGCTGGAGGTAGGACAGAATCTTGGGAGGCCTACCACCGCTCTCGCTGCGGCGTTCTGGATCCTTTGCAGGCGTCCGATCTCTGCCACATTCAAACCGGCCAGCAAGGAACTCGCATAATCCAGCCTAGAGATGACGGTAGCTTGGATCATGAGTTGCCTGGTGGGGGCATCGAAGAACTTTAGCACAGGACGAAGCCCACGCAAGATGCCGAAGCAGCATGCAGCCGTGCGTTTAGTGTGGCATGCAAATGTAAGGGAAGGGTCCAGCCAGACCCCGAGGTTCTTAAGCTCGGCGACTGGGATGGGAGCAGGACCCAACTCCTCCGGCCACCATCTCTCTCCCCACAGTTCCGGCTGTCTACCAAATACCATGACCTCGGTCTTACTAGCGTTTAGCTGAAGACAATTGGACGTCATCCAGCTGGCGACCGCCCTCAGTCCTTGTTGAAACCTGGGAGCGTCGACTTCGGCATCCCCGCTGATCGTGACCGCTAGCTGGGTGTCATCGGCATATGACACCATGGTCATACCCCATTGTTTGACAACCTCAGCTAGCGGCCTTACGTAAAGATTAAACAGCGTAGGGCTCAGCGAGGAGCCTTGGGGGACGCCCAGGTTCAACGGATGGAATTTGGACTGATAAGGCGGGACGGTCACGCTAAAGGCCCGGTTGGTTAAGAACGACCGGAACCACTCGAGAGCAGTGCCGGTAACACCCGCCTCCTCTAGGCGCAGCAGAAGGATAGGGTGCGAGACGGTGTCAAAGGCAGCGCTTAGATCTAATAGCACCAGCGCTGCCGTTTGTCCCGCGTCAAGCACGGAGCGAAGGTGCTCCACCATATAAAGCAGAGCCGTCTCCGTGCTATGACCTGCCCTAAACCCATTCTGCGTAGCGTCGAGTATATCTGCTCAACGGAGATGTTCCGAGAGAACAGCATTTACGTGTGCCTCCATCACCTTAGCCGGCCATGGCAAGAGTGAAATAGGCCGATAGCTCTCCGGCTTGCTCCCATCCAGGCTAGGTTTCTTCAGAATAGGACGAACCATGGCTCGCTTCCACTTCAATGGAACTTCGCCAGATGTTAGTGACACATTGACCAAGGAACAAAGCGGTGAGATGTCATGTGCCGCTAGGTCCTTGAACACTTCAGGGCAAAGTGGATCCTCTGGGGACCCAGACTTCACTCTGCGAGCCAAAGTGCCTAGGCTATCAGAAGTTAGCAAAGGTAGAGAATATAGTCCCTCAGATGGTGGTGGCTTAAAAGGTGGATTCGCCGAGGGAACGACCAAAGGAAAGGCTCGATAGATGGCATTCACCTTTTCCAAGAAAAACTCTGCCAACTTTTCACAATGCTCCACAGAGCTCTGATGTGATGTTGTGACTTTTTTGGCAGTGAGGTCTTTCAGTACCTTGAAGATAGCCTTTGCCGGGTTCGAGCTATTCCTGAATTGTGTCGCATAAAAAGCGGCACGGGTTCTACATACCGCCCGATGGTACACCTTCACCGTTGACAGATATAGAGCTTTCTTAGAGCTGGAATAGGCTTTACGCCATGCCCGCTCTGCGCGCCTACAAGAGACCTTCAGAGCCCGCAGTGAGTCGTCGTACCAGGGGCTAGCCTTGCCAGTTCTAGTTTTACAGGTCACCAAGGGGATAAGGGTGTCCAAGGCCCTGGAGACCCAGTCGCTAAACCTGTCATATACCTGATCAGGCGGGCCCGAGACGTCAAACGGGTCAGCCGATAAGAGGTGGAAGAACTCATCCATCTTGAGTTTGTTCCAGCGTCGTCTTGGAACAGAACACACCACTGGCTTAGATGGACTAGCCACAACAGGGCAGTGGAACTGTATCAAATAATGATCAGTCCATGCCAGAGGTGTGTAGCTGGTGACGCAGGCTTCCGTAAGATTGGTGAAAAACGGATCAAGGGTGTGACCCCTGAGTGTGTAGGCTGCGTCACCAACTGATTCAACTGTAACGCCTCAAGGTCTGCCAGGAAACTGGATACTGAGGGACTGCAGGAGTTGTCAAAGTGCAGATTTAAGTCTCCAATGATGGAAAAATTGGAGCACCCCGTAGCCAGATTGCTAATGGCGTCAGGTAACGCTGCTCTAAAGGCCACTTCACTCCCCGGGGGCCGATAGATCACTAGTCCCGACAGGGTGGAGTTAGATGTAATAGCGACCTTAAACAGGGCACTTTCGCACCCCGGGATTTTTTGCCCATGCCATGTACAGGAATAACAGGATTTGACAGCAAGAGCTATTCCACCGCCTCTTGAGGTCCGATTCAAGGTGAATACCGAGTATTCCGGCGGGAAGGCCAGATTGACAATGGCCGTGTCAGCATCCTGCAGCCAGGTCTCTGTTACACAGAATAGGTCAGGCAACTCCCCGCCTAGCAGATCGTTAATGTCGAGGTTGGTTTAGAGACTTCCTTTCCAACAGGTCTTTCAGAGTCTCTACCCCCCCCTTACATCTCTGAGGAACATAACATTGGACAGGGAGTGCCGCAAGGCTCTTCCCTGAACCCCACCCTGTTCAATGTCTATGTCCGCCCTCTGGCGGAGGTGGCTAGAAGAAATGGACTTGCACTGGTATCCTGTGCAGATGATACCCAGTTGGTGGTGGCTCTTAATGACAACAGTGGTCTGGAGGCTCATCACTTTAAACAGACACTTACTGACATCACCAACTGGATGACGGCGAATTTCCTTCAATTAAACGCCGGGAAAACTGAGATACTGCTCTTGGGGAAAAACACTTCATCCTGGGGAGACAACTGGTGGCCTGATGTCCTAGGCCCACCCCCCTATGCCAAAGGAATGCGTCAAAAATCTGGGAGTCTGGGTGGACTCTGCTCTAAAGTTCACGCACCACACTAAAAAAGTAGCTGCCACGTGCTTTGGCATCTTGCACTCTGCTCTGGTGGACTCTGCTCTAAAGTTCACGCACCACACTAAAAAAGTAGCTGCATGTGCTTTGGCATCTTGCGTAACATCAGGCCCATTTTGAAGTTCTTTGACTGCCGCACTCGCCAGCTAATTGTCCAGGGGACCATCCTTTCCAGACTGGACTATGCCAGCTCTCTCTTATTGGGGGCAAATCTGGCTGAAATCACCTGATTGCAGAGAGTCCAGAACGCGGCAGCCAGGGCTCTGGTAGGGCTCCCTCGCCATTCTTCGGTATCTGGAGCCTTGAAAAAACTGCACTGGCTCCCAGTGGGCAAAAGGATTCAGTTTAAGGTACTGTGTTTAGCCTTTAAAATCCTTAAATCTGCCTCTCCCCCAATGCTGTGCCCGCTTTTGTCAGAGTACATTCCTAGAAGATCGCTTCGCTCAGAGGGGCAACTACTTGCGACCATCCCCCGCACTAGACTGGCCAGAGTAGGCGGCCGATCCTTCAGCTTCCTGGCTGCCAAGTTATGGAACAGTCTGCCCGAAGCTATCCGTGGGATACAGGACCTCTTAGCCTTCAGAAAGGCTGTCAAAACTCATCTCTTTCAATAACTGTTTCTCTTTCTGCGCCTTTATCGCTCTGTTAACTGTCTGCTCGCAGCGCCGGGACGCCCCTTGGCTGGGGCAGCCGTGCGCTATACAAGTTACCATAACATTAACATTAACATAACATTAACATTAACATTAACATTAACATTAACAATTATGCACAAACTTGTCAACGAACAACCGTTGACCACCTTCCATACTCATGTCCTGACCACTATGGTCGACAAACGTCTCTTCGAACCTGGTGAAAAAGTCGGACACGCTTTCGTCCTTCTTCTGCTTACATGCAGACAACTTGTCCCAATTAACATTCACGGCTGGCATTAAAGTCTTCATGTAATTAACAATCCTACCAGGGAGTTCTGCAACTAAATCCTCTGGTTTAGCACCACCAACTTGTCTAGCATCTACGGCACCAATATTAGCCCATGTATCATCTAACTCTTGCGCATGAGCCGTATGATGAATCATTCCCCATATAGGCTGTGGAACAACATTGCCAAACAACATGTCTATGTCAGCTAGATTCATAATACATGAATCCGCAGTCTGTGATAAATCCTTATAGTACCCTGCAGGATTTTTACGTGGATCAGGCAAAGACTGCTTAAGGGCCAAAACTTCAACTCGCTTCCATGGAACATGTACCCAAACATGCTGAAAATGAGGCGGAATAGGTGGATTAGCGGCCACATCTCCTGCTCTCCAAACTGGGGGAACCTCTCTCATCGGATATTGTTGCGCCTTTATCCGAACTGAAGAATCAGGTTCAAACAACGGCCTAGAAGTAGACTCACTCCTAAACGACAACAATGTCGCAACTGCTTTCTCAACATCAATACCCACTATAGTTCCCTATGCAAACTCCGACTGTAGACAGAACAACTCAGGCGGAGCTCGTCCCAATTCACCATCTTCCCATTCTTCACGAAGGAAAGCACACATTGTCCCAAAAACATATCTCTGTGTCAGTGCTTCCCATTGACGGAAAACATCCATAACACACTCAAAACTATACTGCAAAGGGTAAGTAACCCATTTACGCGCTAAATGATCCAATGCTGAACGTTCATCTGGACCAGGCAATTGACTACGCAATTGTTTACGCTCTGCAACAGGGGTCAAACCTAATGACCCAAAAAGAGGAGAAAAGAAACCAGCAACAGTTTGAGTCATTCTCTGTCGAACAGAAGGAGAAGGTGACAGAAGGACAGGAGACAAAGCAGAATGAGAGGAAACCAAGGTCGGAACAGTAGCAGAAGGAACAGGCAATACAGGCGTAGGTGTAGCAAACGAAGCAGGTAGAAAACTCGGCGGCCCTTGAGAAGGCTGCCCCAAAGGAGTAGGAGCCAACTGAAGAGGAGCTGGCTGTTGTAAAACAACAGGAGGCAAATCAACCGGAGGTTGAGCAACTAAAGGTTGCGGAGGTGCTGTAGCACTCTGCACATAAGGGGGTGGCGAACTCAACAAATGTGCCATCAAAGGATCTTTCTCAAGGTCTTTCTTTTCATCTTGCTGTTGAGGTGGCAAAACTGGATAACACTTATCTATCGCCATTTTACGTTGCCCAAGCAATTGTTCACTCTCTTGTTCTTCTTCGTTATCCCTAAACTGTATAGCAGCTTGCTCCATAGAAATACCTTGTTCTCTTTTATTCCTTTCCGCTAACTTAATTTCTTTCTGTTTGGCTTCCTTTCGCCAAAGGCGGAAAGAGTCAAACATCGCCGCCGGGCTTTCTTCTGAACAGTTTGACTTCTAGATTATCTAAAATCTCAGTTTCAAAGCTACCATACTGGGCCCACTTTAGGACACCATCCTTCCTGGTATATCTAATCCATACTTCATTTTACGTGATAGGGCCCACACCATGTTTTAAATAGAACTCATAGGTCGGAGTTCCAATCGGAGGCACCGGACACGAGTCCTCCAATCGGGAATCCCTATTACAACCACAACAAAATAGCTTTCCAAATCTGCTAAGACCAGGCATCTTCGCTCTCTAGTCTAGCTTCAAACTTCAAGGGAATATCGAATACGATAGCCTCGCGAATACACAAGTCCCTTGGATTTGGAGCTTGCAAGTCCCAAATCAAAGATCCCAAGGGGATACCCAAAACAAAACTAAGGACTGGGAGACGCTCCACTCATACTTAACTGAAATGTCGATGGCGTCGCCTGAAGACCCGTCTATTGTCTCGCACTACAAATCGTCTAATGGCTCCAAGACAGGGAGACAGTCAGGGCAGCAGTCCTTCGTAGCCGTCGGAAAGCGGGGAACCTCGCAGCAAAGACTTTCGGACCAGAACGACATAGAGGGGTCGATGAAGTGGCAGGCCTTCCTCCAGAATTTTCACACGAAGCTCCTCACGATCTTCAGGCTTGGACCGGTACCACTGAAGTCGCCCTACGTTGGGCGCCAACTGAAGAACCAGGTTTTAGAACCCAGCGGCGCCAGGGAAAACGTCCGATGTCTTCGAGTTCCCCTGCCTTGGCAAACAGAGACACGGGACACTTCTCGGTGATGTCAAAGACCAAATTTATTGGCTGCAACCAGGAACAGAGGTCTACGAAGCACAACACGGGTGGTTCGCTAGAGACTGCACACTTTAGTATTGCGAGACATCATCTTTTATGCTAAAAATCACATTCCTGACTAGCATCAATTATTTACAAACGGGCCAATCACACGTGACATTTCAAACGTATTGCATAACGACAAACCCACTTTCGGTTGTCCAGCCCACCAGAAATGACAAGGCAAAAACCAACATTCTTGCTTGGACAGGCTGGACGAAACCATAATAAAAGGACCTCAACCCAAACCATAATTAAGCCATAAAAAGGAAGGAACAGAAACAGGTGAGAAGCAAGATAGAAGGGTGTGTGCATGTACCTTAAACTCAGCAATGTCCTGCTCTTTGATCTCTATCTGACCAGCTGCCTAACAAGGAACTGGCTCAACAAGGTCAGCTTCGGGCAAGTGAGTCAGTTCGTTCACGTCACTCAGAAGTCAGCTAAAGGTGTACGTGTCCCAAAGACTCGTTCGGCCGCAGTCATCGGCCTATGTGAGGGAAACCACAAAATGGCTGCCGTACACAAAATGGAACCCGTAGGTTCAAACGGAATCCCTGAATACGTAGTGTTCCCATCGATTGATTATGACGAAAACACTCGTACATACCGCACTCGCCATTTGCGGTTCGCTGATACCAAAATCGTCTTTATCCGACGACCTTTATTAAAAGGGTTCAGAATCACAGAACCTCACACTGCATTTTTAGTCCACCAATCAGCCTGCTCTCTCTTTACCAATGCCACCGTACACACTGCCATGGGTTAGGGACCAGTTCAGTGCCGTTTAAGAACGTAGAGTGAGCAGAATTGGGCCCTGAGTACCAGCTCTTCTCTTGAGCAAGGAGTGCATCAGCCACAAATGGGTTGGACTGACATGTGGCTGCCAGAGCAGGGGATGCGTGGCGGAAAGACGTCTCCTATCCTGGCACGAGTCTTTTGCGTCGACTTAGATTTCACACAAAGGGAATGCAACTTTGCACAGAGCTGGAGCCTGTATGCTTCACTTATGTGATTGTGCGCTCATGATGCTCTTTTCATTTACGAAGATATATAGTATCCGGTGCCAACAATGCAGCTGCATTTCCACTGTGACGTCCAGAAGTCATTCGAGCTGTTCAGAACAGAAGCTGACTACAGCGTATTGGCCATACCAAAACTGTCTTTGATTTGATTTAAGTAAACAGGGACACTTTTTTACATACCCAAGCAAAATGAACTTTCGTGAGTATGTTTTGGCAGTTTGACATGTAGAGAATGTAAACATAGACTTCATACCTCACCGACAGAAACAAAACTAGCCTTTGTTATGTTTTCTCACCTGGTTTGGTCACCCAGCTGCTCTATAAACACTTGCTCACATTTGTATGTCCTTGCAAGGTATCCTCTGAGCTTAACAAAAATGTTACACCCCAAAGTCCACGACAGCTCTGCTGTTATAAACCCGGTGTGCCTAAGCACTTCTGGTTTATGTTGGTGCATATGGTGTGCATTCATGCTCAGTGCACGTGGTTTCCTCACCAAATGTCTCTTGAGAAACAGGAAACCCCCTTGCAAGCCCAATGAACCCTAGAAATTGAACTCTTAGAACTGAATATTCAACTTATTTTCCTTAAACTGGCTGGGGACTTGCTCACTTGCTAAGTGTGGAAGGAATATCTGTTGTTAAACGGTTTGGTTCATGAAACAACATCATCATCATCATCATCATCTTTTGTTGTTTATGTTAAACACAGTGAAACATAATAAAAAGTTCAGAAATGTTCATTTTCACAATGCATGCTACTTAACACAATTTACAATAAACTTGTAAAAATGACCCTAACCATTGCACAATCTCTCATTCAATAAAATATCTAATTGCTTATATTACAGAATGTATCTAGATATATCATCTAACCATTTCTCTGGCATATACGGGTACATGCATCAAAATCTGCAATTGCGATTCTTTATTAGTGAAAAATAAGGAATTGCTATTAAGGACTTGCAAAAACCAATGCATCAATACATTCGCAAATAATTTGCGAATCCGTACAAAGCGCAATCTGGATTTGTGATTTCTAGTTACTGACTCGCTATTAGTGAAATCTCTATTAGAGAATCGCAATTAGTGAAAAAGCTAATAGCGAGTTCATTTTTGATGCAGCTTGATGGCATCACAATCAGGAAGTGATGCATCCCATTCTGAATCCAGTGCACTGAGAGAGTTAGAGGAGGAGGCAGACTGTAGGAAGAAACAATTTTGGGATTTGGAATACTGTTCAGGGACATCAGCATGGCTTCAGGATCAACTGGGGGAAGTCTGCAAATTGCAAGAGGAAGATGAAATTCAGTGAAAAGGAAATTGAAATCCTCTTTGAAGAGGTTGTGAGGAGGCATTACAAGGTTTTTGGTAAGCTGTCACTCCAGGTCCCTGAGTCAAAGAAGTGCAAAATCTGGCTCAGAATACAATCCAAAGTAAACTCAGAGGGCTTCACCCACTGCACAACAGAAGACTTGCTCAAACTCTGGAATGACTTGTGCAGCCTTGTAATGGAGATGGTTGCTGCCAGGCTTGCGGAGGCCAAGAAGGCTGGACCACAAACTGAAACTGGGAATACACCCCTGGAGGACCTAGTGGAGTCCACACTTCACCCTGAAGCTGTAGTTGGAGTAAAAGAGTTGGACACTTCTGCACTGGCCAGTACTTCACCAGTTAAGATGCATGCAATTGTCCATTTAATGCTGAATCCTACAAAAACACCCTCAAGTCAGATCATGTGTAGTGCTCAGAATCATACCACAGTCAACATTTTATTTGCAACACCCAAATGCATTATGGGATTAACAAGCAGTAAATCCTATAGGAAAGGCAAGTAAGGAGGAAAACAGCATTGTTTCTTACAAGTACAACAAGAAAGTCAAACATATACTCTGTGTATCAGAAAGTCATTTAATATAACCCAAAATGCATATTGTGACACACATGGTTTTTAAAAAGTAAACTAAAATTGCACTGTTTAACATCACAGATGAAGCTGCACAGGAGACAGAGGAAAGGGAAGGCAAAGACACCCAGGAGACTGAGGCACAGTAAGGAGTGGAGACACATGAGGCCCCACAAACCCTGCACCCATAAGGGGCAGGACCACTGTCCCACCAGTACTTGCCATGGAAGTAGAGGAGGAGACCCAACATGATCCCCAGACATTCCGGCCTGACCGTACACCCACAGCAAGACCCCATTCACAGGTGCGGCACAGCAATGTCCAAATGTGGAGGCACAGGTCAAGGGCACAGAAGGGAACAGCAGAGGATAATAGTCCAAATATCTGGGGTGGGCTGGAGAGCCAAATGCTGAGGGTGCAGCGCCTACAAGCAAAGAACATGCGAATAATGCAGACACAACTTTGCACAATGTCCAAGAACATGGAAGACATGAGGGACTGCTTGTAGGAGCTGACTACAGCAGTGGTGGAAGGACATAGACAGCCAAATGAAGCCATAAATGAGCTATGCATGGGGATGCAGGAGGACCAAGTGTCCCAAAGAAGAAGGCATCACCAATTCTTCGGGCGTTTAGATGGCTGCACCAGAGCCATCAACCAGCTGAGCATCAACACAGCTGTGCTGTCCCGTCATTCTATGGCCGTGCAGGTCGAAATGAGCCATTGCTGTCGGGATGTGGTTAGGGGACTCATCCATGTCACAAATGCAGTTGAGCAATTTCAGTCTGCTTCTTCTGGGGGTAGCAATGTATTGGTTGGAGGGGAAAGTGAGGAGGCATCCAGCCTCAGTAGTCTCTTGGTGCCAGTGGCTACATGCAGGAGGTGCAATACTAGGCATACCACTGCATCAGAGGGCTCCACGAGGCACATGACTGAGCCCACAGAAAGGCGTTTGGGGGTGCGTTCACTCAAAAAGTAATGTGGGTTGGAAGAATAACTTCAATATAGTGATGTAACCATAATCATGCTAATTGTTGTGACAGACATTCAAGTACAGTGATAATGCCATGTAGTATATCTTTTTCACTCACTCTGTTAGTTAGCACCTGGTATGTGTTGATTAACACTACCACATTTATTCACTAAAAATATCTGCTACAGTTAAACCATGCAGTGTCTTCTCTCATGAATACCCACCTTATAAATAATGGTGTGTTATTTCTGCACGTCTCCGTCTCCCTTCTGCCCCAGTTGCTGCTTGGGTGATTGCCCTGGATGGCTGTCTTCCTCAGGCTTGCTGTCAGACAGTTCCAGGGGTATGCCTCTCCTAGTTGCGATGTTGTGCAACATGGCACAAGCGGCCACAATTTTGCAGCAGGTATCTGGTTGGTACTGCAACGCACCGCTAGTCTTGTGGAGGCAGCGGAACCTACTTTTCAGTAGCACAAAGGTACGCTTTATGACGTTCCGTGTGGAGATGTGCGCTGCATTTTAATGCTGCTCACTTGGGGTACTTGGGTTGAGGTATGGCATCAGGATATAGGAGCACACCTACAGGGTAGTAAGCAACAGTTTACTGATGGATATGCATAACCATTTGCTCAGAGCATGCAAGACACTGAAAGATATATTTACCAAGCAGATATCATTCAGCAAATTCACCCCAAGGAGAATAGTGTGTATGCCACTGTGTCTGAAAATGTAGGAGTCATTTGTGCTGCCAGGAAATTGTGCCACCATGTCAGTTATGATGTTTTTTTAATGGCAAACAACTTGTATATTCAGTGAATGGTAGGATTTTCTGTTCCTATAAATGTACTCATTCACTGATGGTGGACAAATGGCTACTTGTGTTCCATCAATGCAGCCCATTACGTGGGGAAACCGGGCTATCGGATAGAAGTCTAATTTGGTTTGATGCAATTCTTGGGAGGTTGAGGGGAAGCTAATGTGGTGGTGTATCTTGCTCAACATCGCGTCAATGAATGATTTAAAAAAGCGCGATATGGCACTTTGTTTCACCCTTCCAGCTACAGCTACTATACCCTGGAAGCTACCTGACGCTAGTAGGTGCAGGGAACCAAGGACCTGCACATGAGTGGGTATGGCATGCATCCTGCGAGTCTGACCCTTCAGGAGGGGATCTAATTCAGCAATGAGATCATAGATCACATCTGCATTTAACCTATACTTGCCATAGATCTCTTCCTCTCTCTGCCCCAACAATGTAATGCGCACTCTAAAACTGCGCTCCTGTATCCTCATTCCTATCTGTGCTGCTGCTCGTAGCCTCATCCTCCTCGCCATGACGAAGAGCGCTGCCATTGGGAAACATTCTGAGGCCTCCTGGGCCTGCTTATATACTTTGCCAATTTTTCCCACCTCTTTCAAGTGTTTTCACCTGTTTACCACCTGCCTGAAAAATTCTGTAATTTGCAATCGCAAAATTGGGGTTTTCCTCAAAATCGCAATTTGTGATTTTTCATGCATTGGTTTGCGAATCCCAATTGGCGATTTGCAAATAGTGATTTGCATATATTGTATTAGCTAAATAGTGATTCTTTATTTTTTGCAATTTCTTTGATTCAACTTTACAGCACTATCTTTCCTCAATGGATCCCTGATTGTGATCACACTGAGCACATAAACCCCAAGCAAAGATCAACTGTACTAGACCAGTCCAGGGCTTAATTCGGTGAGGTGGGAGTGCCCACTTAGGCAAGGGTCAGTGCTCCACAAAAGCAAGGAAAATGCTGAATTTCTGCCCCCTTACGCAGGAGATTGGAAAGGATTGCACCCATCTGCCCCTTCCAGGGGGGTAGAAAGCCCTTAGCACACCAGGGATCGATCTGTTTCTAGGGAAAAGATACACCTGAGGCGAGGGCCAGTGTCTCCCCATTCAAGGGTGACTTAGTATTTCTGTTCTGATCTGCAGGGGTAGCTTTACCCCTAATCTGCCCTCCATGATGGATTTATGACTAGACACCAGTGGTTTAGTTTAGTGAGATGGACTAGGTAAAGACCAGTGTTTAAGGCGAAAGGGAAGACAGACTTTCTGGCCTCTCTTTCAAGGAAGGTTGGGAAAGATTGCTCTCAATTTGCTTCCCCTCCATTGGGGTGCTTGCCCCAGGAAGTGTAAAGTCCACTAGAGACTATGAATGTCTTTGTTTCTTGGGAGGAAAGACCCCTTGGGAAAGGGCCAATGCTCTTCCACTCAAGGGTGACACAGTCTTTCTGTCTCCTCATTAGGGTCATATATGGGGATTTGTACCCAGTCTGCCCCAAAAGGGTGGAAAGTCCAGTACACACCAGGGAATAAAAACAAAACGTGTGGGTGCCGACCACCATGGACCAGGGCACAATCCTAAATTGGGCAATACAGTTTTTCAGCCATCAAAGGAGGTGGAAATCCCTCTTGACACCAGAAAAATATTTCTTTTTATATAAAAAAGGATGGGACTTCCTCTATGGCAAAGGGCCATACCACCATTAAAAAGGGAAGAATACAAAAAGGTGATGAGTGAAAGGCTTGTATTAATCTCAGTCATTGGTAATATTTTGGAGCTGCACCCCAGTCCATTCTGCTTTGCACACAATGCCACTTCAGTTTGAAATCAGCTACATGGAAATCAGTGTTGACACTGCTCCAGCCCAACTGGCAAGCCAGGTCCTTTCTGAACCGGAACACAAGCAATCCAATACCTGTTTTACCAAGATGGGGATACCTTACTCAGGTGTAGCTAGGTTCTAGTGACACAGTGAGCAAGGGGCCCATGTTTGGGGATACCCATTACACTTAGGACACAATACAAAGGGAGCAATACTGTCTTTCTGCCCCTCTGGGAGGCAGTTTATGGAGTTGCCCTCAATCTGCATCTGGGGTGGGGGTAGAAAGCTGATTAGAAACCTGGGGATTATTTCTTTGTACACATAAAGAAAGGAGTGAGGGCCTCCCACCCTGGCGTAGGGCCATGCCACCATCCCAAAGGGGGCAATAAGTCTTTCTGCTCACCCAGGAGGCAGATTCAGAGGTTAGTCCCCAGTTGGCCACCACAATAAGGGGTATATTAGGGGCGATTGCTCCCAATCTCCCTCATGTGGGGGAGGGAAAAACCCACCAGAAATGTCTTTGTTTATTTGGGGGTGGAGGCATCTTGGGTAAAGGCCAGTGCCACCCCCCAATTACAGGCATTCCCATACCTGCACTTGTCCCAAGAAAAACTCTACTTCACTTGTGTGACTGTACTAGTTCCTGCAACAGGAATAGATCAAATTACAAACAATTAAAATACTGCAGATACCCTTATCACCATATCTGGTAACTTTGTGAGATGGAATGTTATTACTCTATGTTTCATTTTGGGGCCAGTTGGGTCACAAGTGCTAGTACGAGCCACACAAGTAGAGTAGCATTTTTTATTGAGAGAAGTGTGGTGGTAGGAATTTTGTGGATCCCTGCAACTTCAAGAACTTTCTCTCACTGAATATGAGGAAAAAGAATGCCACAGTTTGAGGTTTGAAAGGCCTTATGGGTAAGAATATTTCATGTGATCCAAACAAGTCTGGACTCCCCTGGATGTTCGATCAGAAATGTCTAGGTGTGGTAGCTTTCTAAAGGTTTTGGCTGAGTTAAGGCCCAATGTCAGCAGCTACCCACATTTTCAAAAAGACATTAATTTTGCTAGGTGAAATGTGATGTCTCCAGGTCACGTTTCGGGGTGTTTTGTGTCTCAGGTGTTAGGTCCAGCCACACAAGTCGATATGTTTTTTTATCAAAGTGGTGGTGACTCACAATAGATGTACAAATAAACCATGTTACTAAACTCAATAGCTTCTTCATACCCATTTTTCATCCATTAGATTTTACCATATGAATTGCTGCATGTTCAGGATACAATGCAAAAATCATTGTATGCTGCAACTTAGTTGTTTGCTCAGGGTATCGTATGTTTTTGGAAAACCTACAAACCTGTGTATCCTTGCAATCAGAAAAGCCACACATATGTAATGGTATATTGCTTTTGTAATTTGGCCACCATGACTAAAAATGTAAAAATTACTGATTAAAACATTGCCACCAATTACTATTTTTCGACTTATTTTAATTTTTATTTCAAAGACTTGTTTTACTGGAAAAACTTGAGGTACGTACTCCAGTGACCCCTTATTGAATGCAAAATGGCATCTCATTTTCAGGCATGTATAGGTTTCAAGGATCACCCGTGGCGTTTACATCTCTTTCCACCACAAACTGAATGTTGGTTAAAGGACAAAAATGAGCAACAATGGAATAACTCTTCTAAAAAAGAAAATGTACTTGTTCTAGTAAGCTAGGAAGATGGTGACACAAGCACAGCAAATCTTTCATTGAAGCTAACCAATCCTTAGCTTGGCAACACCAACCTTTGATAAGAAGCACTTCTACATCCTCTCTTTCACTTCCCAGTTTTTTCCTTACATCTCTTGTTGGGTAATCACGTGACCAATGACTCCAGACAGAGTCGAGAACAAACAGTACTCCCAGCAAATCTTTGTCTTCAATCTAAACTTAACAGAAATGCATTGTCCTGAATGCTTGGTGTTGAGGGTTACAAAAAGGTACAAATGTAAGATTAGGAACATAATGTAATCACAATTCAAATATTTTGTAGGCAGTATCGTACTAATTTTATGAATTGTGAATTTTACCAATTTAAAAAGTCTGATACTCTGCTGAATTTGATGAACCATGTTTGAAAGTAAATTGTGGTCTCTGATGATTTTCTCATGCAAATTAGGCTAGGCCCTACACAAGTTAAATGAGGACACATTTTCTATAAATTCAGAAATGTATTGCTCAGCCATGTGAGTAAAAAGTCTGACAGGCTGAGTAAAATGCACTTCCAACAGCAGCAGTGGTCTGTCTGTTGATTCTCCAGTGTTCCACTGGAGCAGTACCAAAGGGTTCTGTTGTATTGTTATAATATCTCTTTCCACATTATGCATCTTCTATATTGATTTTAGTTTGTATTATTTAGCTATGGTTATTTTGGTTTGTCCCTTGTTCCACACCCTCTGTTATAATAGAATATGCCAAAATGGAATGTTCAGTCTTGGACAGTTATTCGAGTCAGTTGAGGCGTCTAGAGGTTGTAACAGGAATTAAAAGTTACTCCTACATCATCTGTGTGAAGTATTCATATTGGAGTATCTAAATTAAACACGTTCTAATGAACAACAAGGCCCACATTGTATGTTTATGACAAATGTGAGGCACACCTGAATGTCATGTTGTTGGAATAAGAGATGCAGAATTAAAATAATTTCCTATATAAAAGACTGCAGTAAATTAGCAAAATGAGGGGTTTCATTTTGTTTTATAAGTTATGGCTAGCGGTCTAGAACATTGGTTCTAATTTTTTATACTCTATGGGCCACCACTGATTCACTCCTGGAAGCAGTGAATCCGAGCCTAAGCAATTTCTAGCAATCATACCTAAAAACCATACACAAAAAGACAGAAAGAATTACGCATCAAACAGATACAAGCATTGTGGAATATATTATGCCATTCTGAGACAAAATTTTAATTATAATGTGAAGGTTGGAGCTTTTCAAAATGTGATTTTAGGAAGCAATTTGCCAGACTTGTATGTCACATTCTCTTTTTTTTTCTTAATTCATGATCTTTTTTTGTTGAAGCTTACCAGAGCTTCAATTCAGGCTGACATCTTCCATAAGCATCATCCATACTAGATTCTACTTGCTGTATTTGTGCTGCTCCCATAAATAGAGCTAAAGATGACAACTTTATTTTTAGCCTCCTATTTCAAATTCCTTCACGTTGCATAGCATTGTGAAATTCCTAATTGTACACGTTTGTCCTATGCGTATATGCTTTAATAATCTGGTAATATTATTTATCCGAGCAGTTGCATGCCCACAGGGGTCTCCGAACTTCTGGTTAAGAAGCGATGTTCTAGAAAGTTAAAATAAGGGCCCACTTTTTATATTTTCTCAAATATCTTCCTCATCCATGTCGGAAAAAGTCGTGCTTACCTAAGGAGTCATACACTTGCAATACCAGCGGCAGTCTGTCAGTTGCCTTTCCAGTTTTGTACTACAGCTTCACCACAGAGTTCTAATTAACAATTAGAGGGCTAACATTCTGCATTCAAGATTAAAGTGAGCCACTGTTGAATGCCATGTTGTTGTAATTGGAGTTGTTGATTTTGAAGTATTTACTGTGAATTAGGTTGAAGGAAATGAGCACTGAGCTGTTAATGCATAAATGAACTGAGCTGTTTAAAATACATGCATTGATTTCAGCCATTTGAGGCATAATATATTTCATAGGGCTACAAATAACTCAAGGAGACCTCAACCTACTTCTAGCATCCCCTTTCCACATCAGTTTTACTTAGGGCACCTATCTTCCTTGTCACATAATACCTCCTGAATTGTAAAATAGTAGCAATTTGGTGTTTGTTTAAATTTTTCACCTACGCGAATGTTAGTAGATTTATTTTAGAGGTGAATAGATTTGTGCTGTATTGGCTAGTGAGATACTCACTGGACAGAAGGAGCTGGTCATTTGGACATTAATCTTTTTCTTTTCAGTTTTTCTCAGTTCACTTCCTAGTGTCAGTATTTGCATCTCCCTGCATGGATGTGCAGAGGCATCATAATTTTGTTTTATTGTGGTTTCACAATGAACAATAAGACACATTTTTAAACATATATTTACTGTGTGTAAAAATGTTGCTCTGCTTACTTGACAGCTTTCAAGGTTAGTTAATTAAAATGTATTTAAATTAAATCAGACTGAACATTGAGGTAGTTACTTTGAATCACAGAAAAACTGTCATGAACAACACAATTTTAAGACTTGCAGCAATTTAAACATCTAACACCAAAACACCCCAAAGCTACAGCCACTGCTAGGGTTGTAACTGTCCTATTTGAAACAATAAAATTGAATAAAATAATAAGTCTCCGGGGTTGGGAAAAGGTAGAGGTGAATAAACCACTATTTGTGATATTTATTAAAAGTTCCATTCATTTGTCTAGTTAGATTTGTTTGTAAATCTTTAGGAAATGTGACTTTTAAAATGTTACAATTTACTTGCCCAAACTTCTAGCAAGCAAATTAGCATTAGGCAGCAGTTGGACCCTTTCAGTGCTTCCCCTTACTGCAATATTACAATACGTGGGCAGGAACTGCCTTGATGGCAGTTACTATCAATTCTTTAAATTTCTTCAGGCCCAATGCGCATTTCAAAATTGGGTCCCCTGGACCTCCATCAGGGTAATTTACTCCATCGCCCTGGTGGAGGACAGTCAAACTTCCCAACTATAAATGAGGCTTTAGGTCCACAGGTAGAAATCTTGACCAGACAATGGCTCATAAAGTATACACCCAAAATGAGGAGTTTGGTGGTTGTGAAATATGAATTTCTTCCAATTGGGGCCTTTCTTGCCAAATCAATGGCTTCAGCAATACCTTATCCAGAAGTTATCTGTGTTTAAGGGGACTTTGGGAAGATTCTTAATGGCGTGTAGTTTTTTCCTCACTCTCTAACATTGAGTTGGCGAGTGAGAGTGAGGAAAATCCACCGCTAGACCACCTCCCGATGAGATTTCTCAACACGGGCAGTTGCGGATGGTCGAGACCGCTTGTGTTGAGAAACCTTCTGTTTGCGTTGAGGAATCTGCCGCTCGAGCAGAAAATCTACTTGAGCGGTAGAACTGCATGGTGCAGTTTGCGCTGATTTTCTAGCACAGGACAAACACCCAGCTCTAAAAGTTCACATGAACAGTGTGATCTAATGCACTCCACCGCTTGCGGAACTACGTGTAGTGTCACAGATTTTTTCAGTCCCTTGGCGGAGTTCAGCCGAACTGTGCGAACTCCGAAGAGACCGACTTTTTTCTGTTTTTAAACATTTTCCCACATGAAGACTGTATGCTTTTTACCATATCTACCAGTGGGTTGAGTCCATGTTTGAGTTATTGATACTCTGTTATAGCATGATACGTAGATGGTATTATTCCTTGTGGTGGACTCATACCCCCAATTAATAACCCACTTTCTTATATACATATTCAGGCTTCTGCACAGTCCTAAAGCAGTCTTCTCCAGCAGTATATCTCCGAGTTGATGAATATTCTGTTAGCTAGGCTCATTAGAACTATGTGATCTTCGCAAGCAGCGGTAACATTCTCCAATGCTACTAATGCCATTAGCAATAATTTAGGAATAAAAAATCCTGATCGTATTTAAACAGTAATACTAGGCATGCTAAAGGCTATTTTGACCTTCCCTCATTCATGTATCTATCTAAGTGTCATTCCTTTTACTTGTAAGGCCACAACTTGCTATTGAGGGCATGCATGGTAAACTTAGCTAGTCCAAGAATGGCCAGGGTTGACTTTAGCCGGGTTCCATTGTGCAGAGATGTACATTAAATCTTGCAGATCTTTCCCTCATGTCAAAAAAGTACTCCATGGTGTTAAATGCTTGAGCCAGTCTGGAAGATGACATCCTGTTTCTATATGTAACTGTAACTGCATTTTCAAATTATACTAATTTAATTATTTTATCTCCTGACTTAATTAAGACTTTCGAACCATTACATCATTGCAGGACCTGCTGATCAATAGTTGGCTAGATTTGGTTACAAAGACAGAAATGGTGGTTCAACATTTACGTTACCTTGTATTTCGTATTACACATTATTGTAAAGTGCACAGTAGGGAACTATCATTAGTTTCAGTTATGCAGGTGCCTAGTAGCATGTTTTAGATATTCTCTTACATTTCCTTGAAATGTACCTTAAAGTACAGATCTTGCAATGTATGCTATGGTTACTAATGCACATTTTCCAAGTTCCCCTTAGATGCCATTTGTACCAAACCATAGATTAAACATGTAGG
Source organism: Lissotriton vulgaris (assembly GCF_964263255.1). Classification (NCBI taxonomy): domain Eukaryota; kingdom Metazoa; phylum Chordata; class Amphibia; order Caudata; family Salamandridae; genus Lissotriton; species Lissotriton vulgaris. The sequence continues at coordinate 501,029,368 of NC_141687.1, read as the reverse complement.
GTTAGGACTAGTGTGAATTTTGTAATATTTATACCAGCGCTATTTTTGTTGTGGAATAAAATGATTTTGCACAAATTATTTCGCTTTTACAAGGCTTCTGGTTTGATAAGATTCTTGGGCTTCGATATTGATGCATTGGGTGATATATAGTGCAATTAGCTCCATAAGCCAAAAGAAAGTGTGATATCAGTGGAGAAAATAAGCCTGCCTATTGGCTCACTTGTTTTAAATGTGCCTTTTCAAAATACATTCTTATTAGCAGAGTGTATACAGATAATTGATTGATCGACGCACTCTAGCTAATGGCTTCTCGGCACCAAAGAACTTTAAGAAAAGGTAGGAAATATACAAAACTATCGCACACAAATCATGGTAGAAAATTCACACAAGGATTCAAAAACGTTATCAATATTGTCATAAACGCCCAAAAATCCTGGATTTGCTTATGGTGAACCAAGAGTGCTTTCCAGTTTCCGGCCAATGACCTGGTGAGTTCGACCACCGAACTGTCTACTCGGGAAGATTGCATCAACACTAGGAAATGTGAGTAGAGGGGCAGTTGACATGTTATGATGAAGGTGTTGTTTGCCCTTAAAAACGGGGACTGGTGCTTACAGGGTACTACTGTCAAAGTCCTTTTAACACAACACATTGTTGAACAGGGAACTCGTTTACAGATGTGTGAGCATCGGAGATGCAGGCTGTTGTCTTCAACTTAATATGACCCAAACAGTGTAGGTCTGAAAAGGTTAATGTTTGAGGAGGACACAGACAGGCAGTGGCGTCTGTGGGATTATAAACGTTTCGGGGCAGTGAACGAGGGAGTAAGCACGTCAGAAATGAAGCAGAGTGTTGCGGAATATTTATTTTTGCAAACCATGAATTAAATTCTGTGTCTCCGATTAAAAAATAGTGTAGTAAATGAAACAGGACTGCCCAAAGCATCATATCATTATTGTCTTTAAACAAATATATTAACAAAGTCAGCTTTTGCCGCTGAGTGATTCACACTCACTCACTGCTGACAGTTGCTCAGAAACTCAAGTGCTGGGGCACGTTGCCGATCTGGACATCACAAATGACATAGACCCTGGCCTTTGATCTGTCCCGTTCCTAAGGCAGCTAGGCTGGCAGACTGGCACAGATGATGCTGCTCTGTCAGATTACACTTTGAAGTCGCAGTGAGAGCGTTCCATGGTGTGTGCCTTTTAAAGACACTGTCTCAGTGTCTGCTCTCTTGACCAAACTCAAACAGAGCAGACCCCCGGTCCTCTACTCTTTCCCCCCTCACCACCCCACACACACACACGAGCAGGGCAGCACACATAAGAGGACGCAACTTCAGTTCACAGAGTGACCCAAGGTCGATAGTTGTCCTTTTCTGGCTGGCCGCGCCATCATAGGGCAGAGGCAGCGGTGCTATCCTACAGGAAATTAAATGAGTTTAAAATATGATGCTGCCTGCACTGACTGGACCTTTTCATTCTATCCTTAAAACTATCAGCGGCAACACTCTTTAGAGTGGTGCACTGGATGCCATAAGAAAGAGACGGGATGTGCCATATGTATCTTAGAGAAATTAAATGAAATGAAAAGGGGTTTTATTAAGCGCAACTGCTGCCCTCGGGAATCTAAGCGCTGAGAAAAAAAGGATAGTGCCTCATGGTACAACAAGTTTAGGAGTTAGTTTTGTTTAATAAAGTCGAAGGTTTTGAGCTGCTTGCGGAAGGATGACAGGTTAGGATTGGATCTTAGGTGTAGAGGGAGCGAGTTCCGCAGTTTGGCGGCGTTGAAGGTAAAAGACCTGCCTCCAGCTCTTGATCTCCTAATCCGAGGAGCTACGGCCAGGAATGCATGAGCAGAGCGGAGTTGTTTGCTGGGATGGTAAGGGGAGAGCAAAGGGTGGTTAATCTTGTGCCAGTTTTCCAGAAGGCTTCGTGGGAGATGCACATGGCTTTAAATTTGATTCTCTCCCTAACAGGGAGCCAGTGCAAAGTCCTCATCCCGGATTCTACTGACACTCTTCGTGGGAGCTGAAGCAGCGTGCGTGCAGCACAATTCTGAATTCGCTGGAGTTTTTGCAGAACGTATTCCGGTGCCCCTAGGTACAAGGCATTACTAAAATCTAGTCGGGATTGAATTAAGTCTTGTATCACAATTTGCTTGGCTTCAAAGGGTAGGAGTGGAAGGATTTTCTTCAGCATCCTGATGATTTATTTATTTATTTATTTTTATTTATTTGAGATTTTTATTGCGCAACAATTACCCGTGGGTGTCTCGGCGCATGTGGTTAATCAGATAAGGACCAGATACACACCGGCTTACTGGTCGAATAGCCATGTTTTAAGGAGCTTACGGAAACCTACCAAGTTGGGGGCGGTTTTAATGATGAGAGGGATGGTGTTCCATAGCTTGGGTGTAGCTACCATGAAGCGCCTATCTCCCCAGGTCACTGTTTTAGTTCGAGGGACTGGGAGCATGCATGTATTTGCAGATCTGAGCTGTCTTTTTGGGGTGTACAGTTTAAAGGCCTCTCTCAGAAACCTGGGTCCTGTATTATGTATGGCTTTGTAGGCAATACATAATGCCTTAAATTTGATGCGGTTTTCCACTTTTAGCCAGTGAAGCTGTCGAATTGCTGTGGTTGTCGGATGGCGTCGGGGGATACCAAGCAGAATTCTGGCTGCCGCATTCTGTATAGACTGAAGTTTCATTAGGACTTGTTTTTGAGTATTCAGAAAGAGGGCATTCCCATAGTCCATCTTCGAGAATACCAGAGTTGTAATGAGGGTTTTCCCTGCTGATACTGGGAGATAGGGCATGAGTTTCCTTATTTTCTTCAGGACATAAAAGGCAGATGATACTACCTTGTTTACATGATGATTGAAAACCAGTTTACTGTCAAAGATGACTCCCAGGTTTCTGACCTTGGTAACTGGAACAGGCGGGGGACCCATCTGGCTGGGCCACCATATGGGTGACCATTCCGGGGATAGGCTGCCAAAGGTCATGACCTCGGTCTTATCTGAATTAAGTTTCAGACAATTTGTTGACATCCAAGCGCAAACGACCAGCATTGCTTCTTGAAATTTTGCTGCCACAACTGGACCATCTTTGTGCACTGCCAGGACTAGTTGGGTGTCGTCTGCGTAAGACGTCAGACGCAACCCATGAGTTTTTATTACCCTCGCTAAGTCCGCTACATAGATATTAAACAGCGTCGGACTTAGCGAGGAGCCCTGGGGGACCCCACATGGGATTGCGAAGACAGGAGAGTAAAAATTGCCCAACCTCACTGTCTGCGTGCGATTGTTCAAAAAAGATGAAATAAGGTCTCTTGCCACGTCGACAATCCCTAGGGCTGTGACACGGTCGATCAAGATTGCATGATCGACCGTGTCGAAGGCCGCGGACAGGTCCAAAAGTATAAGGACTGCTGCTCCTCCTTGGTCCATGATGGATCTAATTTCATCAGATGCTTTTATAAGTGCAGTCTCAGTCCCGTGGCCCTTTCTGAACCCAAACTGAGTATCGTCTAAAAGATTATGAGAGTCGACGAACTCAGAGAGTTGATGGTTCATTAAAGCTTCACAGACTTTTGCCGGGAAAGGAAGACCCGCAATTGGTCTGTAATTGGCCGAGACTGCAGGGTCCAAAGATGGTTTTTTTAGCAGAGGTTTTATAACCGCATTCTTCCAGCCATCTGGATATATGCCAGTTTGGAACATAGCATTGCATATATCCGTGAGAGGGGAAGAAATTGCCTCATTTATGGCGTTCATCACCATCGGGGGACAGGGGTCAAGCGGGGAGCCTGCCTTGGTGGTGGCAATGAGCCTGCTAACCTTGTCAATAGTAACTGGCTGAAAGGAGGGGAAGGTGGCATATCCACCGTTAGCTTGATGGCTTGCCTCCCTGTTCTCTCCTCTAGGGTTTACGGTAAAGGATGAATAAATGTCCGCAACCTTAGTGGAAAAGAACATAGCCAAGGAGTCACATAATGTTTGTGAGGGTTCAATCCCAGGTCCTGAAGGGGGGTTGGACAAAGTGTTTACCACCGAAAACAGCTCTCTGGCTGAATTATGCGCGGTCTCAATTTGAGCAGGTCGCAGATGTCTTGGTTGCTTGGGTGTTAATGGTCAAGGATTTATCCAGCCAGACCTCAAGGCTTTTTATGTTATCTTTCGGGATGGGCGGCGTTCCCAAGCTGATGGGCCATAAGAGGTCGATGGTAGACAGTGCTGGAGGGCTGAGTAGCATAAGCTCGGTTTTATCACCGTTAAGCTTAAGAGACGATGCAGTCATCCAACTTTTGACCTCTTTCATGCAGGTAGTCAGGTTGATCTGCGCCATTTCACAGTTTTTTTGTGCGGGGGAGACCACCAGCAGAGTGTCTTCCGCATATGTGATAATCTTAATACCATATGGTCGAACGTTCTCAGCCAGTGGTCTCATGTACACATTGAATAGCGTAGGGCTCAATGACGAGCCCTGCGGTACCCCACAATCCAGAGGTTTACTTGAGGAGAAAGAGTCTCCGTCAAAGACTTGGAATGTCCTTCCGCTCAAAAAGGATTTAAACCATTCTCTGATGGTGGGCGCTTTCAAACAAAGTTTTGCTCATGAGCTGTAATGCCTGCCACAGTAGGTTAGTGAAGCACTGGTGGGGGGGGGCAATTGCTGGTAATACAACACGAGGCAACTATGCACAATTCACACCAGGCTAGTCACTACTGGGATTATAACACTGACAGACTCCAGATAGGGTGATCATGTCATGACAGTCAAGACACGTGATATGATGGTACGGCATCCGAGGCCGGGGGGGACTGAATGATTCATTGCATTCAGTTGCTGAGCAGATTGTAGATGCAGACTTTTAACCATGTATTGTTAGTCTGTCAAATTAAACTTACAGAGACCAGAATGCCTGCCCCTTGCATCCCCTAGCAACAGGGATATTCTACATCAAAGGGGGCTTCTGTGAGCTGTTTAAACTGTGTTTACTAGGGACTATGCACTTTGTTTTTTGGCCAGAAGAGGGAGTAATGTTTTATTCAAACAGTATTGTTAGATTTCAAGTTAGTGAGGCATTAACTTGCAGAAGTCCAAAGTGTGGATTGAGCCTGTCTGTCTCCTAGGGGATTCTGAACAGGAAAAGCAGCTCTCCAGCCCCCCCACCACCCCCTAGTTCAGCAGACCCAGAACTGGGGATTGGCTTTTCAACTACCAGGCAACTCTGAACCGTCACCTCACACTAGCCCAGGCCCTTAAGGCCTTGCTGGGTGCACCCCAAATCATTCTCCTCCATCTTGTGAGTTACAGCCTCCCTGTGCCCGAGCTTGCAGTGAGCAGAGTCCAGGAAATGGTAAGAAGGCAGACTAGTGCTGTCTCTTCCCCAAAATAAAAGCTTTAAAAAAAAAACGATTTTCCTTTTCTGTGATTTCTGTCTTTGCCTGTGGTTGTTACAGTTTAAAAATTGTAGTTTTAACCTGCCTGTGATTGGATATTTTATCACCTGTTTTGTGTCTTAAACTTGTGTTTTTTCCTGTCTATGATTGCTTCCATTTAGCGTGTTGAATTGTGGGATTTGCAGTCCAAACTCTGTAGTTTTTCTCTCTCATTGCTGATGACTTTCAGTTTTCCCTCCACATTTCTCCTTTGCTCTGTGCTAAGACCTGTATGTTATAACAGTGCACCCCAGCCACCATTTTTTGTTCACAAGCCAGTGAAACCACCCCCCTGCCGCCGCCCTCAGAGGGTACGTCTCTAAACTGTTTACACTGTGTTTTCTAGGGACTGTGCTCTTCATCTTTTGGCCAGTAGAGGGAGGAAATTTTTATTCAAACAGTATTGTTAGATTTCAAGTTAGTGAGAACTTTACCTGCAACAGTCCAAAGTGTGGATTGAGCCTGTCTGTCTCCTAGGAGATTCTGAACAGGAAAAGCAGCTTCCAACTCTCTGGCCAGCAAATCTTGTATGAGGTCGCTGGAACCTTATATGGTCTGATATTGTTTGGTACATGTGTACACTGATTGGTGGTTGTATCTGATGTTTCTATTGGATTGGGCTTAGTGTTCTCATTGGTTGGGTATTTGAGTTTTCCGATTGATTTCTGGGTCTGTGATTCAATCAATGTAGGGTTGAGACTAATGCTAGGGTTAGGATTCCTATTGAAAGTAGAGTTAGGGTTACCTGTGTTATTGGTTGTTAGGACTAGGGTGGGACTAGGGCTAGGGTTAGACTTTTAATTGGAAGTAGCGATTAGAGCTTCTGGTGTGATTGGTTGCTGGACTGGTTGTGGGACTAAGAGTAGGGTTTAGGCTTTCTATTGGAAGTAGGGACAAGGGCCTCCTCTGCCATTGGTTGCTTGGACTTAGGGTGGGACTACTGGTAGGGATAGGGCCTCTATTGTACGTAGTGATTAGGGTTTTTGAACTGATTGGGTGCTTGGACTAGGGCTAAGATTGGCTGTAAGGTCCTGGTATCCTATTGGCTCTAGATTTTTAGGGCTGGTGTTGTGATTGGATAGTGTTAGGGCTAGGGTTCCCATTGGCTGACGGGGTCACCTGATTACTAGGGCTGTAAAAGGCCAGGCTTAGGGCATCTCAGCCCAGGTGTCGAGGCTAAGGCCGGAGAGGACAAGGGCAGTTGCCTGTTTGAGCCGGTTAAGGGCAAAGAGGATAAGGGCAGTTGCCTGTTTGAGCCTGCTCCAGACTGACTAGGGCCAGGGCCAGGAATGCTGCCCAATATACATACCTCCATTATGCATCTATATACTTTCAATGTACTTATGGATCTATATATTTATCACTTTCTTCTAATTTAGCATTTCCAATGAACTTCCCTATTTCTCAGCCTATACTTTGCTCAATATATCCTCTACATCCACTCTCTCATTTAACACCAAACCCAATACCACTACCATGATCCCCAAAAAACTCTTTCTAGACTCTCTCCTACTCTACCCCTACTTGCATCATCTTGCACCTCTTTTACTATACTGATCCCCAAAAACAAACCTTTCTAAACTCTTCCCTCTTTTCTACCCTTCCCCAACCCTTCTCACTCCAAATAACTGACTAACATATACACCACAAAAATTACTTTCATGTTTCACCATACTAATTCAACACTAATCCTGATGAGGTTCAGAGTAGCGTGTTACTTGCACTTCAAAACCCCATCAGGTGTAGCAAGCGCTATATAAATACAAACCTCTTTTCCTTCACTATCCCGCCACCTACCCTTCTTTACCCAAATAACTGAATAACATATCTACTACTCAAATTACTTCATATTTTACTATACTAATTTTCAACACTAATCTGGAGTGGCGTGCTACTCGCCAGAAAAGAGCTTCAACATCCAACAGGGGTAACACGTGCTATATGAATGCAAACCTTTCTTCCCCTTTTATCCCTCTGCTATCCTTCTCACTCCAAATAACTGCCTAATATCCACCACTGAAATTACTTTCATATTTCACCATATTAATTCACCAATAATCCTTTATGGGCTTCCTGAATAGCATGTTTTAACACCCCATCAGGGGTAACAAGCGCTATATAAATACAAACCTTTTTTTCTTTCTCTATCCTTCTGCTATTATTCCAAATCCAAATAACTGACTAACCTATCCACCACTTAAAATGTACTTGCATGTTTCACTATACTAATTCAACACTTATCCTTTATGGGTCCCGGAGTAGTGTGCTACCCGCCGAAAAAAGCGCTTTGACACCTCATCTGGGGTTGTAAGCGCTATATAAATGCAATTACAATACAATACAATACAATTTAAACCTGTATTTGGGAAAATCGATGTCAACATTTATAGCTTTCTACACCAGTAGTTGCCTTTTATATAGCGATTTTTGAAGGAAAAAAGTAAATTTCCACTCACCAAGCATCGGGGAAATTAATAAAGGTTTAAAACCATGCAGGGATGAAAGAAGGCTAGAGCCCTGCTGTTGAGCTAACGGTGAACCCCAACCCAAAGGCAGTCGGAGGGAGGGGGGTGAGGAAAGGAATGCGAGTGAGAAGAGCAGCTCCTCCTTAGCGCACCGCTGCAGGCTGCATCTGCTCTCCACTCTCTGAGGCAAGACCTGCCTGCCAGATTCCTCCCCCAACACAACCCCATGGCACCATCCACACCCACATTCACACTGCATGCCAGCCCTGCCCCCGCCATTCACTAGCATGAAGCTCTGCTGAATCCACCCTGGGGCACAACAATGGCACCCTAGGGAAGATATACAGAGCTCTGAAACAGGCCACGCCCACCGGTCCTGATGTCACTTCAATGGATTTGACTGTGAGGGTGATTGAAACATTGACAAGTACAAGTACAAAAGTACCCATCTCCCCCTATCCCCCCCACCCTCCCCCTTCTCTCTTAACAAAGAAAGTCTTGTCTGATTCACTGTGAGCAACCTGCCACCATATTTACCTTAAACTGCTCAGAGTGCTTCCTTTTCTCCGTGAATAGGAGGGCAGCACCCCAATGCTCCTTAACACCAATCGCCAGTGTAGACAGGAAAACCAAGATAAAGGCCTCTATGCTATTTTTTGCGAATAAACATATACCAGGCATTTCCTATGAATTAGGGTTGGTCCATATGTAAGTGATTTTCTAATGTGTTATTTTGTCATCTATGAGGGAGATTTGAGTGTGCAGGGAACGACTGTCCTGTATAAAAAGAGGGGTTGTGGTGACCTGCTATGCATGGTTCCATCACACGCTAAGCAACACTCACCTGTGCTTAGCGGGCTGCATAAAGTGCTTAGACACTTAGAAAGAGTAGTGAGACGCTTGCTTTGGGAGCATAGTTATGATCCTTTGACCTGAGCAAGTTGAAGCCCTTCACTTACTTCAATGACCATGTCTGTTAGAGCTAATTTTGTGGGGCCTGGATTTGTGAGCACTCTGAGAAGGGCCTCTGGGATCTTGGTAGGATGGCTGGGAGCTCAGCATAAAAGGTGATATAGGCTTACTGGACCCAGAGATTCCTCATTACCTAGGGAACTGTGGTTGTACAACTTAACAGCCCTTCATTCATTTAAAGAATGATACAGGAGAGGGAGGAGCTATGACACCAACCAAGATGGCCGCATAGTCTCCCGGCTCCACTGACCTCCGTCCTTCGCTCTATCATCCTGTTGCTCATCCTGATTACCTGCACCGGATCTGTGTGTGTGATCCGACCCGCACTCCAGTGGTGCAATCCCGGAGTTTCTCCGCCATTGTGAAGCGGAGCTACGTCGATGGTCGCATTGAGGCCTAACCCAGCAGAGAAACCGGGGACTCGAGTACTGGCTCTGCCGGGTCCGAGTTGAATAACAACGGACTGCTGAAGGTGGTTCGGTCCGGTCTCTGGAATACTCAGACTTTTTTTGATTGTTTTTTTGCCATCAGCTGCCTGGTGCCCTACAGAAGGTGAGGTGACGGGTGACGCATGGTGCTGTGTCGCGGGGGTCCCTGACCGGGGGTCCGGTATTCACATCATCGTTCCCCCGGGTCGGTGCCTCGCTGCGTAATACTACTCGCTAACCGTCAGTCCCTCATGGCTTACTCCTGCTCCGCCTAATATTGCCCCGAAGACGGCGCCTCTCCGTGGGGTCCACCATGTTGGAGGACGAAACGAATCTAGCGGAACAGGCTCGAAATGGCCCGTCAATGCGTACGGTGCTGGAGGCACTCATGGCACTTAAGGGAACTATTGAAGTCCAGACTTGCAGTTTGTTGTCTGCGACTGATGGACTCACAGGCATGAGACCAGATCCTGACTCGAAGCCCGCGACCCGGCAGCCAGCCCGCTTTTCAATAGATGTCTCGGAGGTGTATTTTGACCCGGCGCTGGAAGCAGTGTTTGCCCCTATTGAAGTGGCTCTACCTGACTGTACTGTGCCTGGTCACCCCACGGAACCGTTGGAACCCCGATTGTGTATCCCCCGGAACATTTACATGTCATCCCCATTTTGGAGCCTTCTACTTTCTATCCTTTGTTGTTTCGGACCGTGTCGACTTCCCTCCCCTGTCGGTCTTTCAAGATGGCGGATGGGGTAAAGCTTGGCTTCGGAGGCAGGGAGGGTCAATATTGGTACCAGCCATCTACATCGGGACCTGCCGTTCCTTTCTCATCTGTGTACTCCTGTTCGTTAGACTTTGGCAGTACTTTGTGGGAAGTGCTTTCCTTAATTGATGACTTCAGTGCATTTGATCGACGGGGCCAGGGTTGAGATTCTTCTCCGAGTCTCTCATTGTGGCATTATGTTAACAGGATTGTTTTTATTGACCTAACGGAGTCCGGGGCGGGGCTGGCTACGACGGGGGAAGGAGACCGGGAGCCCGTAGAACTATGCCCTCCTCCGATTTCCCTCATTGTGTGGGGTTCTTTGCCTTTTCCTTTCTTTCCCTTTCTACTATATTTCGGGTTCTGGTTACTGGGCGACAGGCACGCTGCGAGGGGGGTGGCCGTAGTCATCAGCAGGGGTGCAGGGTGGGTGGGTGTTTCATTTTTATTTTTGTTCTATGGCCTCTTTTCTTCCTTCTCCTTCCTCGCTTTTTCTTCTTTTTCCTTTTCCGGGTTAGTGTAGTGGGTTCGGCTTTCCTTACATCCTTGTTTCTACATCTGTACCTTGACTTTTCTGAGGTTTTGGTGCTGTGGGGCGGACAATAATGATGGCGTAGACGAATAATAATGTACTACTTATCCTGATTTTGTATGTCTTAACGCCGCTGACCTACATGATAGCAAACTTATTTTGGACACGTTCTTCTTTTGCTCGCCCCCTTTTGTGATCAGAGACACTGTCCGGAAGCGGATAATTTTTAAAACTCTTACTCTGGCGCACAAAGCCATGCACGCCTCCGGAGCAAAATACCTGCAGAAGAGGCTGGCCTTTTATTTGCCTGCCAGGTCGCTCAGGTCTGAAGCCTTGTTTCTTGCGGCGGTTCCTCGTGTGAAGAGAGCCCGCATCGGAGGCCGCTCTTTTAAACTACTAGCGCCTCAGTTATGGAATAAACTGCCTGTGTCCCTGCGCAGCATTCCTAATTTGTTGGCCTTTCGGAAAGGGCTTAAAACCTGGCTCTTTTCCTCTTAGTTTCGGTCCCTATTAGGTTTCTTTTATCTCTGTTTTTTATTTTCCCTGTTGTGTTATGAGATTAGTGTGCAATCCAAAGCGTCGGGACACTCTTCCGAGTAGCCGTACGCTATACAAAACCCCTGCATAACATAACATAACACTGTACGACACCTGATCCTTTCAATTTATTATATGTAAAATGAAAACCTCTTATCCTGTTTCCGAATTGAACTGCCTTTGCAACCGATGTGCTTTGTGGATGGAGTTCCTACGCTCTCCAGGGAGGCTGGGTCTGAAGTTGGATTGTAATAACGTACGGAAATGCTTAGCGGCCATCCCTGGGGGGTTGTAGGCCTGTGTCTGTATTTGATTGCAAATGTTAAATAAAGGTTTTCAACAAAAAAAAAACAAAAAAAGAATGATACAGGATGTTCCGGCTGGGTCGAAAGTTGTGTATTAAGGGGTAAGTATTTCTACTGCCAGAAGTGTATGGACCTAATATAAGGTGTGAGTATAGGAATACCTTTTTCTGTGTTATTATATCTGTTGTTCTTTGCTTTTGATTATTTTAGTTGTTTCTCTCACGACTGCATTTGGAAGTGTTGTGGCCACTTTATTGGGTTGCAAACTTTGAATCGGGGATTCCGTGGATATCACAAATCCCTTTCATACCACACATTTCTTTCCACATGTAGGGCATGCTGTGGCCAAGGGCCTTAAATATTGTGGGAGGGGAGGCTGGATTTTCATATTGACTGGGATATTCTGACAGTACATTGTGTTACCATGCTCAGATAGGTTTTAAAGGCTAGCATGTGTGCCACTGCAACTAACCCTTTCTGGGTAGTTATGGATAAAGCCACACTGTCCCTAACATTATTTAATACTTATTATCACTCCTGCTGCCCAAGATATTATTAAGAAAAGATAATAGAGGGTGCACATGTTTTGTCTAGTGATCCATACATAGCACTCATAGCTGCTATTGCATGATGCTTTACTGTGACTACTAAGCTGTATGCTGAAGCGAACTGCTGATTGTGATTTCAGAGCTATCCACCCAACAAACACAATCATTAGTAATCCCCCAAAGTTTGCAGAGGTATTTTTGGTAATGGCTCTACCAATATTTACCCCTTCCATGCTGATGACGTCTGGGGGCCGTCATGAACCCGCCCACTCTATAAAGGTGCCGCACAGGCGCAGAATCGCGGCTGCGCACAAGGGGTTCAAACCTGTTGCAAGGTTTTCTGCCAGCAACACTGATTTACTGCCAATGGTTACATAAGTTCTAATGTGTGCAAGCCTACCTGGAAGTATGGTTTGGGTAAAGTGAGCAGTGGTTAAAATATTCTCACTGCACCTAGCCACATGCATGTAAATCATATGTACTTTACTGTGAACTTTCTGATTATAGCAGTATATGTTTATGCCTTCCTGGGTCCAGAGGCTGGGCTATTATTCACTGGAGGGCAGGGTTGTTAGTTTTAACCAGGAATGTGTATTTCGCTTCTAGAAATTAGATTAGTGATAAAATTAATAATATGTCATTTTTGGCACAGGCATAAAAATGTATATTTTTACAAGGATACTTTTCCACTGAAGTTATCAGAAACATGATTACACTATTAATTATAAATTGTGAAAACAAACTGCAAAAAAACCCTTTGTTTATATTGCTACTTCACAAAATAGTTATTTAACCATATGCAGACCTATTCCTTAAGATCGCAACCTGAACCCACAGAGTGAAAAAAATATTTTAGGCCTTTAGTCAATCTTGAAATGAGTAATGAAATTACATTTATTTTTCTAAAGCACACTTATGCCCGGAGGTGTCTTGACGCTGCAACTACAGAGGGAAACACAGAGAGAAACTTGATAAAAAGGAATGCAGCAGTAAAAAAAGGAAGACAAATGTATTGATTATAAAGCCATTTTTTTAATGCTTTGATTATAAAGCCATATTTTTAATGCTTTTCTCAAAGGAAGAATGCCTGTCATTTTTTCAAAGTGAGAGGAAGAGTTTTCCAGAGTTTGGGAGTGAAAATTACAAAACGTCTGCCATCCTTTGCGACCTTCTAAACTTGGGAATCACAGCATTATTAGCCGAGAAAGAAGACAGTGACCTGGATGGAGTATACAATGAAAAGGGGCATTTAAGACAGTGAGGGGTAGAGCCATGGAGTGCTTTTTTATTTTTTATTTCAACATGTTTTTAAAGCAATACCCAGAGCTTTAAAACCAATGTGCTTCCTTATGGGCTGCTAGTGCAACTGAGATAGGGCCTGTGAGGCTGACTGATGCCTAGAGCTCCCTAGCAGCAGACAGGCTGCAACGTTCTGCAGGATTTGCAGTTTGTCAATCTTTGCTGGATATTTATATAAAGGTCATTGTAATAATCCAGTATGAATAGCACATTAGAAATTACAACCGTCTTCTGAAGCTCCTGGAGAAGAGAGGAAGCACTTTCCTGAGAATTTTCAGGATGAGAAAAGAGGATAAAGTCACAGCATTCATTTGGTTTTTTGAAAGAAAGTTTGGTTACGAAATAAATCCCTAGGTTCCTCACGTTTGTAACAGGGATTGGCAAGGTGCCCCTTCTTGAGAACTAAAAGGAGATGTTGTTGCCAAACAGAAGGACCTCGGTTTTACCAGAGTTCCATTTAAAGCAGTTGTTGTTCATCCATTTGCTTATGTGTGGCATACAGTTGTGACATATGGCTGTAGTGTCATCAGGATTGCTAGATACTGAGAAGACAATGTGGCTGTCATCACCATAAGATCTTACAGAGAAGCTAAATGTTTTCATGAGCTTAGCTAAAGCAGTAACATGGAGATTAAAAACGTCGGGACTCAGGGAGGATCCCTGTGGCACACTACATAGTAGGAAAAAAGGGTTAAAGGTATATTAATTGAGAGCAACAAATTGTTCTCGCTCTGACAAAAAGTATTTCAGGAGAGCAAGCACTGCTCCCTTGATTCCTAGAGAATGGAGACAGCCATTCAACAGATCATGATTAACCATGTAAAATGCCGCTGAGCAATCTAGAAGAATCAGGACTGCATTTTCTCCTTTATCCAAAGTGGATCTTATCTCTTTGGACCGGCAATCAGGCTGATTCAGTGCTGTGCTTGCTTCTGACTGTAAACTGGGAAGGGTCAAGAAGGCAGTTGGTATTTATAAAGGAACCAGCTCTCGATTTATGGTCATTTCAACTATTTTTGCAGGTGAAGTGAGGCATGAAATGGGTTAGTAATTGCTGAGGTTCAGGGGACTCAGGTTGGACTTTTTTAACACCTTGTGTGTTCATGACGAGCTCAGCTCGTCATGAGGCACGCTGGTGCTGTGCTCATGACGAGCTGAGCTCGTCATGACCACCCCAGCGCTCACACGCAGGGCTAATTCCCCTGCTGTGCTGAGTGTTCCACGGAAATGGGCGTGGTCATGACTAGCTCAGCTCGTCATGAGCACAGCGCCACCGTGCAGCGTGACGAGGCGAGCTTCTCACAAGCACTGTGGCGCTGCACGCTCCCCCTCTCTCCCCAGCGCCGCGGGGGAATTAGCCCCACAGCGTAGGGGTTAATAAAGGAAGGATTGATGCTTTTTTCCAAGCTTTTAGAAAGTAGCCAAGGCTAAATATTCCAGTAAAGATTTTGGCCAGGTGCATAGATAGTGTCTTGGGGCCAAGTGAATTATTTTCAAAGGACATGGATCCAATGGGAAACCCAACTTAATGGAATTAACTAGGCAGGAGCCAGGTTGACTATGAGTGATGAGAAGGAAGACAGTGTTGCTGAACAAGCGGAGGAAGAAAAATCATCTTGAGAGTCAGAGGATGAAGTTAGTATTTCTGTACTGGTAGAAGGTGAAATACCATCACAAGATGAATATTTGTAGAGAGGATGTTACAGACCTCGTCTACCTTTGCCTAAAAAAAGAGGCTAAAATGTTGCAAAAGGATTGATTGCAGTTAGTATTGTTTTTGTTCAGAATGCTAGCCAGTTTTTTACTGCCATGATCAGTTCTTTAGTGGAATTTTTCGAGGTCTCAATCTTATGGATGAGGTAGGAGAATTTTTCCTTTCGGATCATAGATTTATATTCACTAATAGTGTGTTTGTAAATATCTTTTTCAAGGATGTCATAATTCTTTCTCCACCTGTGCTCCTGTAAGCGTCAGAGTAATTTTTGGGTTCTATGTTTATCATGGTTCTGAAGAGGTAGTTCTACATCTAGTGTGCACTTTGTCTGGGGCTAGCTGGTTTACCGATGTGCCTATCCAGTGATGGTAGTCAGTAGTGGCAGAATCTAGGTTTTTAGAGACATTGGGTATGGAGTTAGTGATAGACAAATCTAACAATATAGAGACTATCTTATGCCTAGACCTACCAGAAAGGACTAATATCACACCCACCTCAAGAAACTACACAGTCTCCCAATCCAGAAGAGATGCCAGTTCAAGATTCTGACCCACACATACAAAGACCTGCATAACGAAGGGCCAGGAAACCTCAACAAACGTGTGACCTTCCAGCAACTGACCAGACTCCTATGATCAGCCTCCCTCTTCATCGAAGACGCCCCCCGGATTCGCTGAACCAACAGCGGAGGATGGTCTTTCAAGCACCTGGCGACCAATGCTTGGAACAACCTTTCGCTGCACCTCGGGACCGCCACAACACTCCAGTAATCGATGACAGAACTCAGGACCTGGATTTTTCAAACAAACAAACCGCCAATCAGCAGCCAGTATCTTCAGCAACTCGAGACCGTCACAGGTGATTTGCCATGAATGATTGCTCGATTGATTGATTGATGCCAAGGATGACCTTTTCTGGGAGGATGTGACTTCAGAACCTGTAAACTACAACCCATCTATAGCACAATGAGACTCCTGGCAGCCTCGCATGTTTGTTGCATATATGGGTGATGTAAGTAAACACTGTAGTCACATACATTTAACTTCATTGCCACTAGAGATAGTTCAGCACCATCTTTCATGGTGTTATGGGAAAATTACATAGACCATTTGGATATAGTGAGATTTAACAGTACTATTTTGGGACTAGAGTACACACAGAATGGATGTACGTTGTTACAAAGCATGATTTTACCACGCATGCCTTTACAACGCAGGTTTTTCAACGCAAGTCGTTACAACGACTTGCGTTGGGGGGTGCTGGATAGTGAATAGTTTAATTTACTATTCCAACTCCAGTCCCCGTGGATAGTAGTGAAGGTGTTGGATAGTAAATTAAACTATTACATATCCTACAGCGCCCCCCAGTGCAATTTGATGTAATGACTTGCATTGAAAAACCTGTGTTGTAAAGGCACTGCGTGGTAAAAATTGCGTCATAAAGGATGTTTTCCATACAGAATAGCACTAAATGGGAGAGAGTCCAAATGCTAGTAAATAATAGGGTCCAGTTAAAAGCAAAAAGTGAAGTTCCTCAATATTGCTATAGTTTCATTCTTGGTATGGACACCAACTCCCAGACAGACCTTGCATGTGTTAGTTAAGTGTACCATTTACAAGGAAAGAACACAATCACTTTAGAATTGGGTAGCATAAGTAATGTGCTCAGAGTCCTAAAGCCAACACAAATGGGTTCAGGAGAGGTGAAGGCAAAGGGTTTGGAAGTAACCATAAAGAGAGGACCAAATCCAACATAGATGCTGAAGTGATTTTTGAGCAATTTTTAGAGATTCCAGTGGGAGGACATTGCTAAGTGGGATTTCTTGAGCCATACATCAGATGGGAACAATTGTGATATCTTAAACCACAAGTTACTGTAATTAATGAATGTGTCCCACTCTTCACCTATGCAAATTAAATGTGATACTCGCTATATGCTATGGACCAAATGTCAAAGCCCAGCTCACCTGAGTTTCTGTTCTTTCTCCCCGACGGCCCCCATGGCCTTGTGGCGGGTTACATATATTTCCCCAGAAAACATTCCACTTTCCCCAGACTCTGTCCCATTTCTGGGGGCAATCTCTATCTTTGTATACTCCCGCTTCTGCAATCATACACTAATCCATATCCCGCTTTCATTCATTCTGATGGAGGTTGAAGACAGTCCGACCCCACCCTGAAACTGCTTGTTCCAGCACACTAGTTTTAAAAGAGTGCACTAAGAACCAGAAGCTCATGGGAAGGGGGGAAGTGGATAAAATAAAAAAAGAGAGACAACACCGTTCTTGCATTTCCACTGTAGAAGAGCTGCTAAAAGTGCAACCTATCCCTAAATGTGTTCCTGACTAAACCTTAATCTTATTAGAAATTCTCTTCTAAAAGTACCTCTTGGATCCTGGTCTCAAGCTTCAAAGTTTGGAATGTGTTACTGTTCTGGGATGTGCTTTCTATTACTGTAAAACGTCTGTAAAATCAAACGAATTTCATTATCAGAATTACCAACGTCTAACATTCACCTTAATATAACTAAAGCCTAAATTCTTAATAGCAAACTCACTTTTCACACATTTCCAGACTTTTTATAAAACAAATACTGTACTTTTACATCAAAATACAGCATGTAATTTGTGCAAGTCCTTGATTTCCTATTTGCCTTGCTGTCAATGGTTTCCTCTGTTCAATTCTTTAAAAAGTTCCATGTAAAACAATGTTTATTTCACATAGTTCCACAAAGTATTCTTGTAACAAAGGGTTTGACCCCGGATCAAATCTTGCCCAATGTACTATGCCCAGTACGGTCCACGGATAACTTTGAAAGCCTGTGCCAGATGGCCCGCGTCCCCTTCGAATGGGGGGGGAGTGTCGGGCATGCTGAAAGTGACCGTCCGAGATGATGCCCCCATAGACTGCCTCCTTGGGAACGACCTCGAGAGCTCCCCCTGGGCTGCCGTTGAGCGGAGGGAGCACCTGGGAATGCTTGGCCTCCCTGAATGGGTCTGTGCGAAGACCCGATCCATGGCCGCCCGCGCCATCCCCTCAACTGAAGAACCCGAGTGGCCCGAGCCTCCACCGCCCGTCATCACTGAAGACACCAACCCTGAACCCGGTCCACTGGGGCCCAACGATGAAGAAACTGGCCCACTCCGCGACCTCCCGGAATTGGCCCAGTGGCGCCAGGAAGGTGGCCCCACTCAAGAACAGTTCCGCCAAGAGCAGAAAACGTGTCCCTCCCTCGAGGGGATCCGACAGCAAGCCGCAGCCCAGAGCGCAGGGGATGCCTCGGGGCCTCACTGGGTCTATTGTGACAATGAGCTCCTCTACAGTGAGCAGAAGATTGCCGAGCTAGGGGCCAGCCGGGTGCTGGTAGTCCCCCTCCGATTCAGAGACTTCCTCCTGAACCTGGCTCATGATGTACCTCTCGCCGGGCACCTGGGGCAGGACAAAACTTACAGCCGCCTGGTGACCCACTTCTACTGGCCCAAGATGAGGAACGATGTGATCAACCACTGCCGAGCCTGTCCCACCTGCCAGGCTAGCGGGAAGAGCGGCAGAAAACTAAAAGTCCCCCTGCAACCT
Organism: Lissotriton vulgaris; assembly: GCF_964263255.1. Lineage (NCBI taxonomy): Eukaryota > Metazoa > Chordata > Amphibia > Caudata > Salamandridae > Lissotriton > Lissotriton vulgaris. Next base: position 501,010,782 of record NC_141687.1, on the reverse strand, counting down.
TTCCCAGTTGTCAACACTCCCTTTGAGCGGGTAGGGATTGACATTGTGGGGCCCCTGGAGCCCCAGACATCACAAGGTCACCGGTTCATACTCGTCCTGGTGGACCATGCCACCCGCTATCCCGAAGCCATACCTCTCCGGACCGTGACAGCGCCCGTGGTGGGCCGGGCCCTGATGGGAATCTTCTCCCGGGTGGGCTTCCCCCAAGAAGTCGTCAATGATCAAGGCACGAACTTCATCTCCCGATACATGAAGTCCCTATGGCAACAGTGCGGAGTCACGTACAAATGTACGACCCCCTACCACCCTCAAGGGAACGGACTGGTGGAATGCTTCAATCGCACCCTCAAGGGTATGATCATGGGCCTAGTGGAGCCCTTCCGACGCCAATGGGACGTGTTGCTGCCCTGCCTTCTATTTGCCTACCGGGAAGTCCCACAGAAATACCTGGGATTCAGCCCCTTCGAACTATTGTATGGGCACCCCGTCCGGGGTCCCCTAAGTCTGGTCAAAGAAGGATGGGAGGTGACCACCCAAAATGCTCCTCCTGATGTGTACCGGTACCTCCTGACCCTCCGGAACCAGACTCGGCGGTTCTGGGAACTTGCCAAGGCCAACCTCGAAGCCAGCCAAGAAGACATGAAACTTTGGTATGATCAAAACGCCTCGTCCATTGAGTTCGAGCCAAGACAACAGGTCTGGGTCATGTCCCGGTCGAACCATGCGCCCTCCAAGACAGATGGACTGGGCCCTTCAAAGTGGTGGAGCGCAAGGGCCCTGTCACATACCTGTGGACATGGAGTCCCCCAGGAACCCCCTCCGGGTCCTCCATGCCAACCGACTTAAGCCTCACTTTGTCCGCTCAGAACTCAGCCTCCTGATGGCTACCGAAAGTGGGGCTGAAGAGGACTCCGAGCCACTCCCCGACCTCCTGAAGACCCTCGAGAAAGACGGCTCTGTGGAAGGAGTCAACCTCTCTTCCACCCTGACCCCAGCACAACGCCAAAATTGCCAAGACTTATTACGACAATTTGCCGATCTCAATCAATCAATCAATCAATCACAGGCATTTATATAGCGCACTACTTACCCGGAGGGTCTCAAGGCGCTAGGGGGGGGGGGGAGTGCTGCTACTGCTCGAATAGCCAGGTCTTGAGCTTCTTCCTGAAGGAGAGGTGGTCTTGGGTCAGGCGCAGGTCGGTCGGTAGGGAGTTCCAGGTCTTGGTGGCCAGGTAGGAGAAGGACCTTCCTCCTGTTGTCGTTCTTCGGATGCAGGGGACGGCGGCGAGGGCGTGGCTGGCTGATCGGAGATGTCGTTTGGGAGCATAGAAGTTGATGCGGTTGTTGAGGTAGCTAGGGCCTTGATCGTGTAGGGCTTTGTGTGCGTGGGTGAGGAGGCGGGAGGTGATTCTTTTGTTGACGGGGAGCCAATGCAGGTCTCTCAGATGTCCGGAGATGTGGCTGTGTCGTGGGATGTCGAGGATGAGTCTGGCTGAGGCGTTCTGGATCCGCTGGAGTCTCTTCTGGAGCTTGGCGGTGGTTCCGGCGTAGAGGGCGTTGCCGTAGTCCAGTCGGCTGGTGACGAGGGCCTGGATGACCGTCTTCCTGGTCTCGGTGGGGATCCACCGGAAGATCTTCCGTAGCATGCGCAGGATGTTGAAGCATGACGAGGAGACGGCGTTGACTTGTCTGGTCATGGTGAGGGAGGAGTCCAAGATGAAGCCCAGGTTGCGTGCGTGGTCTGTCGGTTTGGGTGCGCTGCCCAGGGCGGGGGGCCACCAGGAGTTGTCCCAGGCGGAGGGCGAGGAACCCAGGATGAGGACTTCCGTCTTGTCTGAGTTCAGTTTCAGGCGGCTGGTCGTCATCCACTCGGCTACGTCTTTCATCCCTTCGTGAAGGTTGGCTCTGGCGGCGGCCGGGTCTTGGTCAGGGAGAGGATCAGCTGGGTGTCGTCAGCGTAGGAGATGATGTTGAGGTTGTGTTGGCGTGCGATGGCCGCGAGGGGGCTCATGTAGAAGTTGAAGAGGGTGGGGCTCAGCGAGGATCCTTGAGGGACGCCGCAGATGACTTCGGTGGCCTCTGACTTGTATGGTGGTAGATGGACTCTCTGAGTTCTTCCGTCGAGGAAGGAGATGATCCATTCCAGTGCCTTCTCCTGGTTTCCGACGTTGCTGAGGCGCTGCACTAGGGTGCGGTGGCAGACAGTGTTGAATGCCGCGGAGAGGTCTAGGAGAATGAGGGCCGCTGTTTCTCCGTTGTCCATCAGGGCTCGGATGTCATCGGTGGCAGCGATGAGGGCGGTCTCGGTGCTGTGGTTGGATCTATTCTCTCTCATCCCCGGGGTCACCCCATGGTGCCTCCACGATATCGACACCGGGGATAGCCCACCTATACAGCACCGGGCCTACCGAGTTCCCGATCGGGTACGCGCATGCATCCAGTCGGAAGTGTCCAAGATGCTGGCTCTAGGGGTGATCGAGCCCTCCGACAGCCCATGGGCCTGCACAGTCGTGCTGGTCCCCAAGACCGCCGCCCCTGGCGTCACCCCCGAACTCAGGTTTTGTGTGGACTACCGGGGCCTGAACGCCGTCACCCGAACAGACGCTCACCCGATCCCTCGGGCTGATGAACTGATCGACCGCCTGGGGGCAGCCCGCTACCTGAGCACCTTCGACCTAACCGCGGGCTACTGGCAGATCGGCCTCACCCCGGTCGCCCAAGAGCGATCCGCCTTCTCCACCCCTGATGGCCACTACCACTTCAGGGTTATGCCCTTCGGAATAAAAAACGCCCCCGCCACGTTCCGGAGACTAGTGAATAAGGTGCTGGCGGGGCTCGAGGAGTTCAGCGCCGCCTACCTGGACGATATTGCGGTGTACAGTCTCCACTGGGCTGAACACCTCCAACACCTCCGGGAGGTCTTGGCCGCCCTACAACGGGCAGGACTAACAATAAAAGCCAGCAAGTGCCAAATCGGCCAAGGGTCCATGACCTACCTGGGGCACCAGGTGGGAAGTGGCCAGGTGGCCCCCCTCCAACCCAAGATCGCCGCCATCATGGCCTGGGAACCCCCGGTCACCCAAACAGAGGTACGAGCCTTCCTGGGGCTCACGGGATATTACCGGCGCTTCATAAAGAACTACGGCAGTATTGTGGGCCCCCTCACAGAACTCACGTCAAAGAAACACCCACCGAAGGTACACTGGACACCCGAGTGTCAGGCCGCCTTTGAGACCCTCAAGACAGCAATGTTCACCGCCCCCGTGCTCCAAGCCCCCGACTGCAGCCGGGAATTCATAGTGCAAACAGATGCCTCCGATCACGGCGTCGGGGCAGTTCTCTCCCAAATCAATACCGAGGGAATTGACCAGCCAGTAGCCTTCATTAGCCGACGTCTGCTGGCCCGAGAACAGCGCTGGAGCACCATCGAGCGGGAGGCCTTCGCCGTGGTGTGGGCTCTCAAGAAGCTCCGGCCCTATCTCTTCGGCACCCACTTCCGGGTACAAACTGACCACCGACCTCTGCAATGGCTGTTGCAGATGCTGGGGGAGAATCCGAAGCTGTTGCGTTGGTCCATCTCCCTGCAAGGGATGGACTTCACTGTGGAGCATCGCCCAGGCAAAGACCAAGCCAACGCAGACGGCCTGTCCCGCTTTTTCCGCCTCGGCGAGGAGAATACCCAAGGAGATGGGTGACTCTCCCTGCCTTCAGCTGGGGGGGACGCGTGTTGGAACTGGCCTCGTGGCGTGGCCCCACTCCTCCCGCATGACGGGTCCCGGACTACCTCGACCCCTGTTCCCCGGCCAAGAGCAGCACCATCCACCCTCCACGAGTGCCGCCCCTCCGGGCAGCCCCCAGCTCTTCCCCGGTGGAACTCGACCACCTCTCCTCAACCCCCCCGGCTGGCCCGGACCCTTTCCCGGACCACTGTCTCCGGTCCAGCCGCCATCTTGGACCCTCCATGACCAGGCCTCGTGGCCTCAGCCCGACCCCAGCCATGGACCCAGCAAAGCCCCGACATCGAGGCACCACGATCCAACCAGGGGGTAAAGAGACCACTTGACGAATCAATGGGGGAAGGAGTTTCGATGGTCCCCATCCGCCTGGTTTTCGATCGCCCCCAGCCTCCCTGGGCGCTGGCTCCACCCCCCTGCTGGGTGTCTGGACTCGCACATCCCGGACCCTCCGACCTCCAAGTGCGAGGGAGGGTCCGGACATCAAAGGGCACCAGACCTATAACTGGGGAAGCTCCAGAGAAGGTGGGCAGTTGTATCCTGGAGTCGAGAGACACCGAGACAAACTCATCTTCGTGAAACCCTCCCTGGGGTCCTGCTGGCGCTGCCGCGGCCCATCTTCGTGAAACCATCCTTGGAGTCCTGCTGGCGCTGCCGCGGCCCATCTTCGTGAAACCATCCCTGGAGTCCTGCTGGCGCTGCCGCGGCCCATCTCCGTGAAACCATTCTTGGAGTCCTGCTGGCGCTGCCGCGGCCCATCTTCGTGAAACCATCCTTGGAGTCGTGCTGGCGCTGCCGCGGCCCATCTTCATGAAACCATCCTTAAAGTCCTGCTGGCGCTGCCGCGACCCATCTTCGTGAAACCATCCTGGGAGTCCTGCTGGCGCTGCCACGGCCCATCTGCGTGAAACCATCCTTGGAGTCCTGCTGGCGCTGCCGCGGCCCATTTTCGTGAAACCATCCCTGGAGTCCTGCTGGCGCTGCCGCGGCCCATCTTCGTGAAACCATCCCTGGAGTCCTGCTGGCGCTGCCGCGGCCCATCTTCGTGAAACCATCCTTGGAGTCCTGCTGGCGCTGCCGCGGCCCATCTTCGTGAAACCATCCCTGGAGTCCTGCTGGCGCTGCCGCGGCCCATCTTCGTGAAACCATCCTTGGAGTCGTGCTGGCGCTGCCGCGGCCCATCTTCGTGAAACCATCCTTAGAGTCCTGCTGGCGCTGCCATGGCCCATCTTCGTGAAACCATCCTGGGAGTCCTGCTGGCGCTGCCGCGGCCCATCTGCGTGAAACCATCCTTGGAGTCCTGCTGGCGCTGCCGCGGCCCATTTTCGTGAAACCATCCTTGGAATCCTGCTGGCGCTGCCGCGACCCATACAGAAGTACCCCCCAGCTCGAGGAGTGGGAGCTGTGCGCCAGATATCCCTGTACCAGACTGGTACCAAGACTGTCCCGCTACCCCCTTCCCACAGAGACTCAGTTTAAGAGGATCCCGGAATCCTGTTCCTTCTGTATCGCTACAATAACCTGCCTAAAAGTACTGATAAAAGTGTTAGGAACCTATCTTTGTTTGGCGTCCATCTGTAGGGGGGTGGTTGCTCGACTGTACGATCCTAGGAGAGGGCCCTCGCCTGGAGGCCTCCCCCCCTTGCTCGGCCGAACCTAAGATTTCCCTTCTAACACACCTGGATAGTCTGAGGCATATTTTGTGCTTCATGGTTTCCAAATACAATATATCCAAATAAAGCTATACATTTTGTTAGACCTGGGTTCCCTGGTTGGCTGAGGTAAGTAGCTTGGGCCAAATAGGGACCCGCTGTTCCACGTCAGGGAAAGGAAGGTCACCTCCTGAGATAACCCCGCTCACCCTATTGGTAGCTGGCACGAGCATCCAGGCTTATTCAAGGCCAATGTGTAAAGTATTTGCAACCACGCTCACAAAAACCCAATGATGACACCACAAATAGACTCCACACAAGTTTTATAAAAACAAGCATAACATTTGATATAAAAAGATATAAGATAAGACCACATAATATAAATCCAACATATGAGTTTGTGTACTATTTTTTCTGGCTTGTTGTTAGGCCAACCAGCTCTTGTAAATTCTGGCGATATTAATGAGCACTTCTAAACATTCTCCTGTAACCCTAATATCATGGTATACAGTTTGTAATGCTAGAATCCGGCACTTTTGATAAATGTAAAAGTAATGCAAGGCATACCTCAGCAGTCAGACACTCTGCAATGTAAAAAGAATGCAATGCGAAACGCAACAACCAGGGACTTTGCAAGGAAAGAATAATGCAATGCCTAATACAACCACCAGGTGCGTCGTTATGTAGAAATAAGGAAATGTGTAATACACTAATCAGGTAGATTTTTATGTAGGAATAATGCATTACGTAACACGCTAATCAGGTAGTTTGTTATGCAGAAACAATGCAATGCGTCATACGACAATCAGGTAGTTCGTTATGCAGAATTAATGCCATCCGTTATACACTAATCAGGTAGTTTGTTATGCAGTAATAATGCAATACGTAATACTCTAATCAGGTACTCCGTTATGCAGAAAGGATGCAATGTATAATATGACAGTAAGGTACTCCATTATGCAGAAATGGAATAATGCGTAATACACTCAGGCACTGATCACGGTGCCTTAGGTGGTCTCTCCGCCACTCCTTCTGACTTGCAGTCACCCTCTCAGCAGTTGCCCCCAACATGGGTATGGTGTAATCAAAAAGTGCAGCTCCACACTCCAGCTTGGGTACTACCATTCCCTTGGCAATATGGGCCATGATACGAGCCGAAGCAGAGGCTTGCGCTGCCGAAATGAGGGAGAGGCTGAGAGCATCTCCCTTCGAGCCTGCACCCTTTCCCATGAGTCAACACACGTTACCTGGGGGGCGCAAACTCCCTCTCCTCGTCCAGCGGCTGGGCCTCCAATGCAATCTTTGTGAACTGGCAACAGCGAGCTTGGGCCGGTGGCTCAGCTCCTCCGGTGCTGCCTGCCCGGGCCGCTACAGTTACAAAGATCTCAGGTTGCCCCAGGGCACACACACTCAGTCTCACTGAGATTTCCTTGAGCATCTGGTGCACGATCATTGGGCACTCCAGACGAAAGTCTCAGGCTGCACGAAGATCACGCACACAGCGTTGCTGAGACTCACTTGGACTCCGGGTGCACGATAACAAGGCAAATCCTCACGAAGATTTCACTGGGCAAAAAACACCCGCACACAGCGTCGATGATACTCACTTGGATTCTGCTGCACATGAAACAAGGCAAATCCTCTCGAAGGTCTCACGCTACAAAAAGCACACACACACAGTGTCGATGAGACTCACTTGGATTCCGGTGCACGCGATAACTGGAAAATCCTCACAAAGGGCTTCAGGCTGCTAAAAGCACACGCACACCGCGTTGTTGATCCTTGCTTGGACTCCTGGGGTCCACAATCACAGGTCACACCTTAAGAGGGTCTCAGGCTGCAACAAGCATGCACACACAGCGCTGCTGAGATTCTCCTGGAACCTTTTGTGTTTCTGTGTTTCCACAACAGGGAGCCAGCTCTCCTCAGGCCTTTAGGGATAAGTTACTTCAGGACACAGCACAGCAAAGTCCTTTCCAGCAGGGGGACACAGCATGCAGCAAAGTCCCTTTAGCCTTTCCTTGGTTAAAACAGCAAACTGCAGGCCAGCCCCAGAACACACAGCAAGGGTCAGTCCTTTCCTTCAGTCTCTTCAGTTGTTTCTTCCTTGGCAAAGGTTTCTCTTTACCACGAAGTAGCTCCAGTCTTGTTCAATCTTGATCAAGCCATTCTCCAAAGTTCAGGGGGTTCAGCTCTCATAGTTATACCCCTCAATGGCTTTGAAGTCTTTGTGTTCCAGGGGGCACTGACCCCTGTTCAAACCAGTTCATGGTGCCTCCCTGCCAGTGACACCTTCTTCCTTTGATTAGTGGAGGTGTGGATTCTCAATCACGCAGCAGGAAATTGGACAATTGTTTTATAGCAGCAACCCAGGCCTTTTCACCTCTAGGGGCTACTTCACCCCCTACACTCCAGATGCAGGCCAGCCTGTTGCTGTCTCACCTCCTCCCAGTCAATCCACAACCACAACTAGACACACAAAATTGTTAGAGCACAAAAACCCAGCTACTTCTAAAGAGTGGCTTATAACACACAATGCAAAAACCACCTTCATAGAAAGATATTATTACATTGTGAGTTCAGGCATAATAAACTTCACCTCTCCATCTTAATCCTTTGGGAAGATAGGCTGGAAAACATATTACACAGCCTTCCGATTCGATCCTATGAGCAGGATCGACTGTCAACAGTGAAAAACGAAATGGAGATTATTTCACTGTCAGGACATGGTAAACATCTTAGTTCATGTCCTACCCTGCACCCTGCCCAGGGGGTACCCTGGACCTACCATAGGGGTGTCTGATGTGCATAGAAAGGGAAGTGTAGGGTCTTGCAAGTGAGTGCACTTGTCAGAACAACATGGCAGTTTAACAAACTGCGCAGAGGTACTGCAATGGCAGGCCTGAGTGACCTTTTAAGGCTATTTTTGTGGGTGGCACAATTAGTGCTGCAGGCCCACTAGAAGTATTTGCATTACCAGTCCTGGCACACATAGTGCACTTTACTAGGGACTTTACTAGTAAGGCAAACATACCAATTACCATTACACTTTATACAGGGAGCACTGCACTGTTTAGCAGTGGCAACGTGCCCAAAGCATCTAAGCTGGCAACACCATGTCAGAAAAAATGTCAAGGGGGAAAGCAACAAGTTTAGAAAACTTTGGCCCAAAAAGGGCCAAGTCCTACATATGCAATATAATTATGTTCTGTTTTGTCATTGTAATTAAAACTCTGTATCTTTTCTGTGTTGGCAAGTAAAATGCTCTGACTCCCTTGTACCTTGCTTGTGCTATGCAAAACTACAAAAATGTAATATAATAACTATCATAACAATAGTTATGACACGTGTTTTCTCCAAGGTGACTGCCTCCACCACAATACATCTCTAAGAAAAAAGAGAGTGGCAGAATTCCACCATGGCTGTGCTTCTTGGGGGATGTTCACTGGCATACTGAGGTAGTAGATATGTACGCGTAAAGTAGAATAAAATTTGCCAGAATCTACATTACAAGTGATCCCTGACATGCAGGGAGTTTTCTTTTATAATAATAATAATAATAATAATAATCCACATTTGTAAAGCGCACAATCACCCGTAAGGGTCTCTAGGCGCTGGGGGCCGTCGGGAAGATTAAGCCAGCTTTTGCCCAGAGTCACATGGTGCTGGGCTAATCTGCCACCGATGCCGGGGATCAAGCCGTGATCCCCAGATTCCGAAGTCAGTCGCCCTTGCTGCGGCACCACACCTCTTCATTTTAGCATGCCAGATTATTAGAGGGGTGTTAAGTGAAATATTACCATATTACTTTCCCATGGTTTAATTGCTTATTAGGTGCCAAAAAGAGAATGGGGAACTTTCCACTTAAATGGAAGAAGCACTGCATAACTTACTCTGCGGTCAACAGAGCAGACAATATGCTACTGGTTGCTGAGCCATTGGATGAACCATCCCCGAGAAGGCTCTGGAATAGCGATAAATGCACAAAGTATTGTAGGTGAGACTGCCACTGTTTTTGACAGAAGTTCTATTATTTCCAAGTAATTCTTTAAAGACAGGTTTAATTTTCGTGCCCGATTCTTCCAACAGAGGGACAACCTAGCTGCCAGTTTTATGTAGCCTTTAGCTGAACATACAAGTATTTGTCCAAAAAACACTGTAAACGCATCTGAAAATTCCAAAATGAATTTTTCATAAATATAAAAATTGTTTAGTCCCTCTAGACACCCACAGCTTGCAAACTAATATTCTCCCCTTATGGAGAACTCTGCAATACTCTTTCTGACTTCTTACATAGCAAAATAGGAAGTATACCCAGAACCCATTCTAAAATAATTCCTTGAGTCTTTTCATAAGATCTCTTTGGAACATTCGATTTTGCTAGCGAAATATTAAACTGCATGTCAGGATCCCCTACGGATCCTTTCGTGCTGCATATATTCAATTAGTAGTCCCTTTCTCAAATATCTCTTTAACCAGTCACCGCTATCGATCCAGTAGAAAAATGGACCCTCAATGCAAAAGTGTGAATTCAGCCATGGCAAGACAACATTGATCTCTTTACCCTTGTATATGGACCTCCACTTGACTCTCAAATGTTCTAGTATTGGGTTAGGCTTCTTAAAGACTCGGATTGCATCTAATCCAGAGCATTATATTAAAAACGTTCACAACAAAGGACCTTGTTACAAGTTTGGCGGTCCTCCTGCAGAAGGACCGCCAAGCCCGTAATGCACCAATTAGCAGGTTTATGAGTGTAATCCACGGCAGTCTCACGCCGGTAGTCTGTTAGGCTCATAGGGAAACCTGATCAGCAGACCGCAGCACCTTCCTTCATGGTGTGGCATGCATCATGTCGTGCATGCCATAACGTGCAGGAACGGGCTCAATATGTATCCCCCTGCATGCATCCCAGGCCCAAAAGTGGCCTTATTTCCATGTCTGCCACCCTGTTCATGGCAGGCTTACAGCCCTGAAAAGGGTGTTGAACATTAAAGTCGGAATGTGCTCGACCACCAGCATATTCCTGCCAGTGCTTAATTTGTAAACTATCATGTGCCAGGGCTCTGACCAGGAGGCCACTGCACCTTGCACTACCCATCTCCCTTGTCATCGCTGCCAAAACAACTACTAATCATAACTCTCGCATGTAAATGCGATGGTTCAGATTATTCCAGGTCCCCTAAGGTAAAGGATTGGCTGGGGAGGCATTTTAAAGTATATTGTATCCCTAAACAACTGTTGTTCTGCTCATCTCTAAATTAGATGAGCAGCGCCTCCATGTGGTAGACTATTCTAGGCACGTTGTTGACAATTAGGTGCCGGTGCCGAGCACCAGACACCAATTAAGTGTCAGTGCTTCGCACCGGAAAGCCCCTGCTCAAATTAAGCACTGATTCCTGCCCATTTCCTGACCACCATTGCAGCGGAATCCTTGATCCCGGCAGAGCCGGCGGTTTCATGGTGGTCAGGTCGTAACGCTCATAATACACGGGTTGTATTGCAAGTATGGCGGAGGTCAGACCGCCACCACGAGTACAGCAGTACTTGTAATAAGGCCCAAAGTCTTTGTTAGTGATTCACATAGGCCTTTATGACCTTAGAAAAGAGTTTTCAATAGATTTGCTACACATTTAGTGCATATGTAAAATTTTATATTGGAGGTTTTAGGGCTTCCTCTCTGTCAATCAAGCATTAAAGAGTCCCTCTTTACTTGCCCATTCTTCCCAAACACAGGTGGTCTGACAAAGAGAGGCAGTTTTATTCAAGTAGTTGTTATGGATCATTTTGAACAGAGTCGATCTCCTTATCCATGACACTGGATTTCTAAAAGCGGATATCACTCAGTTAACATCTTTTTTTGACTTTAAAAAAGTCATACAAGTATACATTGAAAATAAAATACAACCATCAATAAAAAATTACAATTTGACAAATAGTTTGAAAATAGTAACATTTAATATCATTAACTTTTTTTATAAAACGCTCCGAAAAGGGGTTCCTCACTTGAATACCTTGTAATTATATTAATGAACATACAATCTCTGTATAATTCATCCAGTTAACATTGATTTATTTTACCATAAAGAAGACTTGCTTGTTTCCAAAGCCCTTTGAATAAAATTAATTACAGCTAAAATGCACATTTCTGTTTGCAGTGCCATTAGTGCTTGCTTGCACTGTTTGATGTTAAAATATCTTATGATCGGAAATACATGTTTCCTAGCAGAAGAATATAAATAGAAATTAAGACAAGTGCTATGTGCTTTGTTTTGAACCGATATCACATGGACAGAAAAGATGGTTCCTAGAAGGGTGGGCGCTATCCTAGAACAACACAAGATCATGTATTATATTCAGTCTGAAACGTGTCAGGTAAAACCTTAACTGAGAGGTCTTTAGAAGAAGGAGAAATAGTTGCGGCCCCTTAGATGATAGCAAGTCGATGTGAGAAAAGTACAGATATTTTGCACGATTCATCGCACAGTCTGCCATTTTCGCAGTGATTAAAATACAGTTTTTTAACCTTCACCTTTGTTTTAGACCCCATAGATTCTGGGTCCAAGAATATCTCAGAGTGTATTTTATATATCCCAATCATGGGATAGATACTGCTTTATCCAGTGACAAACACTCTCACGAGAAATGTGTCTCCTGTTTAACCCATATGGAGATCCACAGTAAAAGTGGTTGTATATTAATTTGAATTTGATAATCTCTGAGGTAAGAGAGTCTCAACTCACTGTAGCAGACAAAGGTGGAACACTGAAAGATACCGTCTAAAAAAGGTGTTCTATGCACGCTGTAGTAGTGCAACCTCTGATTGCCCCCAAAACCCTACTCCATAGGAGACCACAGATATACATTTACTGTTGTAAATGTCAAAAACTCTTTGATAGGTTTGTTTCCTACGTTAGAAGCGAATCTAAATAGAGCCTCAATAGATCTAGAGATTTGTTGATGCCTTACGTTGTGTAAGTGACTCCCACCAAATGTGGAGTGCAGCAGGATGCCCAAGTATATAAAGATGTTCACCTGCCTGACTGTAGTGGTATCGACATTATGGGCACACTTATTGTGAATGGCTTAGTTCAATTCGTGGCCAAATCCATGTCCCTCATAAAATTGGCAAAATCGTCCAGAAGGCCCTGGAGCCCTTTGGCAGTCCTGGCCAGTAGGACTGCATCATCTGCATACAGTAGGACAGGAATTGGGCACATACCCAGATGGGGTACATTTTTCCTAGTGCAATCTTTGAGTTTGAGATCCAGTTCCGGGCAATCTCACGTTTCTCCAGTAACGTCCCCAAACCTACTAGGTTTCTTTCAGGTCTCATGCCCCCAACATCTCCATTAAACCCAGAACCACAATCTGAGAGGACCAGTTTTCTACCTCCCCAACATATCTGATAGGACCCCCAAAAGTTGAGCCTAATTTTGCTTTATTACAGGCTACAGCCAAATCACATGACAAAAGTCTGCAGTATCAGGACCACAGCGATGGTATGTGGGTGATGGAAGTTTACCCACCTTCCACAGCCATTCTGCCATAAGATAAGTCATATGGAGAATATTAATTTGGATCATGCAAAGCTGGGAGGAGATGGCCAGCGAGATGGCCAGTTCCCATGGCACCGAACATGCTTCCTTCCATTCCCCTCCTCTAGGGCCCCCAGCCAAGGTTCCCAGCATGTGCAGAAGGGCAGAAATTAGTCCAGAGAGTTGATGACCAGGGATCGATGCATCTGGGTGGCCCCTTTGTGGCCCAGGGGGGAAATAAGGACCTTAACCTCCACAGGGCTGTACTCAGGGACCTCCACCAAAGCTGGTTGGTGATAAGATAATATAAGGCATGATGGATCTGCAAAAAGTGGAAACACTGCATATGATGTAGGTCATGGGTCATTTTTTTAAGGGCAAATAAGTTTGGTTTGTGATGTGACAGAGGGCCGCAAAGATGCCTGCAGGGTATATGTGTGTGTGAGTGTATGGGGAAGTGAATGTACATCAAGTGGCTGAATTGCAAATTATGAAACTAGAAAACGTAGGATCAATCCGAGCTACTCCACTGGACCAAATTGTGTGATTTTAGGCAATTGTTTTTGATTTCATTTTCCCCCCTTTTTCTTCATTATCACATATAAGAGGACCTTGATATACTTGCCTCTTAGTTCACTAATGCGATTGTTGCTAATGTGGATGGAAGGAAGCATGAATGTTTCTTAAATTCATGTTAGAATAAAATTACTTCAAAAAAACAAAACTACTCTGCACTGATATAATCTGTCTGTTCTACGCTGCATCCTACTCCCCCCCTATGGATTCAGTCATTCAAGACCACCAAGTGGGAGGCCCAGTAGTAAAGTTGCAGATAAGCTGCAGTCAAGCCCCAATCAAAGGAGGACTGCACACACGTGCAGAATGCTATTTGTGGGACCCTGTGGTTCCACAAGAAGGGATGAATGAGAGCCTGAACTGAGCAAAAGCACGCTGAGGAAATACCGTTGGGGAAAGTTCTGTAAAACGTACAAAAACAGGGCAGGACCATGATTCTAAAAAGCGCCAGCCCGCACAAAAGGTTGAGAGGCTGAGGGGACTAACGTTCAATATCTTTCTTCATGCATGCCACCAAAGGTGTAATATTGAGCAAACTCGTCAGGGTTGGGATCCGATGAATTGTATATGCCAAGGTGGAGAAACTCAGCTGAAGAAGAGATATGGAGCCTTGCCAGCCATTATCATGCAGGGGGCCTGTCAAAGAAATCAGCATGGACTTAGAGTGGTTAACTACAAGTCCAGATGCTTGGCCGTTGAGAGTGAGCATATCCAGTGCTCAAGTGCACGACAACAAGGGTTGTTGCAGGAGGAGGCCCAGGTCTCCGGCGCAGAGCATGATGCGGTCTTCCGGTACAATACTTCAACACCAAAATCCTTATAACTGTGCATCACATTGGACCCACGTCACCGGGGGCTCGATTACAAGTGTGAATAGGAGAAGGGACTGCTCTTTCTAGTGCCCCTTTGAATTGGGACCACGCGAGAGAGAGTGACTTTCAAGGAGATCCTAGACAAAGCACCAATATATAAAGTTTGCAGAAATCTGATAACCCAGGGACTAATACCCATCAGAGACAATACATCACAAATGAAATTCCCTGGATCAAAAGCCTTTTTGAAATTGAGAAGAAGGAAGACGTTAGAGGCGGATAGTAGATGACAGTACACCATGGCTGTTTGCACCTGTCGGATACAGTGCAGAGTTCCGCGTTAAGGCATGAAGCGTCATTTGTCCAAATGGATCAGCTTGGGGATTACACTAAGGAGGTGTTTAGCAAGTATCTTGGCATGAAGTTTAAGGGGCACATGCATCAATCTGTTCTGCGATGGCAAACAATACTATTTGTAAAAATTGACCGTTTGCGATCGCAAAATGGCCTTTTCTGATACATGTAAATTTTGGGCAATTTGTAATTTAAATATTCACAATTTTTTTGCGATTCCCTCAATTGTGAATGCAAATAGGGAATCGCAATTTGTGATTCCCTAATGCAGATGCAAGAAGCCTTTCCTAAATGCGAACAGTGCATTTAGGAAAAGCTAATTACTATCAACTTCAAGTTGATGGTAATATGTGCACACTTTGAAAAATGCACAAAAATGCATTCTTCAAAGTGCATGTAGCTCTTCACATGTGCACACTTGCATTTTTCTCAGGGTGCTTCAGGGGTGCCTTAGGCCACCGGTCAGCCTTGGCTTTGTATTCGCTATGTGCATCTACCAATATGGTAACCACAATTAGTGAATGCTATACCCTTCATTCCTATAGGCCTCCAGGCCCATTGGAATGAATGGAGTCACCTTACCAAATAGCAATTCACTATTTGCCGAATCACTATTAGATAATGTTAAGGAATTGCACATTTTTGGGAGTTCCCTACTTGCATAGCATTTTCCCAAATAGCGAATCGGTAACATTCGCTATTTGGGAAATCGCAAAATTAAGGCTTGACGCATGTGCCCCTAAGTTCTGTATTGATCAGGAGAATAGGGATGCACAACTCAGGAGGGTGCCCTGACTTGTAAAGGACAACACCTGTGATGTTGTTCAACTTCGCTGGAAGCAACCAGTAGAAATAACTTCATTGTATAGTGCCAGTAGATAGGGCAGCAGTAGAGTCGTATTCAAGTCAGAGAGGGCAGATTCAACCTCTGCAATAGTAAAGGGTTAATCTAGCACAGCTGCATTGTTGGGCTCGAGCAACAAGAGAGGTAGGTCTGTGATCAAGGGGGAGAAAATCTTGTCCTGAGGTTGAGGGCCATGTGCTTACTGTGCACTGTAATAGTCTGTGAAGCTACCGGTTATCCTTAAGTAAGCTGCAGTCAGAGACAGCTTTGGATAACTGGGGACAACCAGTATAATAGTTTGCTGGATTTGTTAACCCAGCCATACACCCTGCTCTGGGAAGCAATCTAGCATCTCCAAACCTCACTGAGGCTCAGATGGCACAGTGAAAGCCAGTCAAGGGCAAGTTGGTAAGGTTCAACAGGTTCGCCGCCAATGCCTCCTCTGCTTGAGTGATACAGAGTTCAAGCCATTGAGCCAGCAGCATCCACTTCCTGTCTTGATTACAAGAATGTGTATGAGCTATGACCTTCAGATACACCTTGCTGGAAGGCCAGAGTATCCCAGGAGATCCAAGGGATACAATATTGACCCCCAGGAAGGTAATCAGCAACTGTGACAGATAGTTGACTGCAGTCATGTCCATAAGGCACAAGGCGATACGGCTCCATATTGGATGATCACCATATGCCTCACAGACCATATGGATACTGGATAGAGACTGGAACTTGGCCAGAAATACCTTGGGATAAGATCCCTGCACCTGCAGTGAAGAGCACATCTGTAGCCAGCATTAAGGCATAGTCAATGCATTTTGTGTGCAGCTGAGGTGTGCATTTATGCCTGGGTCTGGGGGGGGGTGCCAGGAGCACCAGACATCAGAGAGTCCAATGCCAGATGGCCAATCCATGAGTTCAGTAGTGTTACAAGGATCCTGCTCATACACAGAACTGTGCAAGGAGACCTAGGACGTTAGTGAATTGTGGTGTACCAGAAACTCACCTCAGTACCTAGAAAAACCCCAACCAGCTAGCATCAGTGTCACATTAGCTCTTCGTCCTATAGCAAAGTAACCAATAATTAGACAACCTAGAACATGCAACTTAGCACCATCTCAGGAATGGTGGGAAGTGAGAACACTCTTTTGTTATACTCTCATACCAGTCCACAACAGGAGTAAAGAAGAAACACAGTAAGGTTAAAATATTTATTTCAACGACGTGATCTCATGTGCAGTATTTTAGCCAACATAAGCAGACCTATGATTAAAAATAATATGGTCAGCATAGTCACAATTCCATTAAATACAAAAGGAGAAATCATATTACAATGATGGTGAAACCAGGTCCTATAGCGCCTAGTTTTAACACCCTCCCTATATAGGAACTATGTTTTATAAACTATATAAGGTCTCTTAGGCTTGTAATGAGGGACCCCATTACCTTTTCGCTCAGTAAGAGTAAATTACATCAGCAAAGAATCTTTGCATCCCTGGAAATGGAAATCGTCCAAGTGCCTGAAATAATGGCTACTGTGTGAATCTTACTTGGCTCACAGCTGCCAAAATGTTGTGTCTAAAAAATGTTACCCGAACATGTTGAAAAACAACGAACATGTTTTGATAACCTTGACGGCGTTAGCATTCACTGTGCAGACTAGTGGTGTGGTGATGGGCCTCAGCAAGGCCTACCAGTGGTAGGGTTTCTCCCTTCTCTGCACAGAGTCCTCAGACCATAGAATAGAAGTTGGCACAGAAACTGGAATAGAAAATACAAGATTTATTAAACCTCATGAGGTAGAACTACATTCACACAGCACCCTTCGGTAATGTATGAAGTAGCACACTGAATGGAAGGAGCTTGGTCCTTTTATACCCACACAGGGGCTCAAATGAAGGCTGTACAAGTACAAAATGCTGGTTTTAGGTACATATAAGGTCATACAGAAAATGCACAGTCAACAAGTGAGACGAGCTAATAGTGGCTGTTTTTGGCAAACACATCGTGACAGTTACATTCTGGTGGCAGCTGAAAAAGACAGCTGCAAGCTCAACTGACCATGTGCGAAGGTGGAAGATGCTAAATATATCTCGTCTCTAGGTAGATTTCAAGAGCAGTTAACAGAAAGGTAGGACAGAGCGCATGGCGAGCACATGGTAGCACATGGCAAACAAAATGGCTGACAGAAATACAAAATGGATTCCATACAACGGACAAGATAGCTTCTTAACACAGGATGGCTTCTGCTAATGCTATCGTAATCACTGCCAAATTACAACAAACAACCCTTTTAGCATTAGCTGAAGACATTTGTTTATCTGGGGTAATCTAGATATGCATCCTGCACATTTATGCTCATAATCTCAATGACCTCTTTATTTAGCATGTGTTTTGCTTTCATTCCTGCAATTTTTCTCTTAGCAGGTGTACAAGCAGTGATGCACATGGAGCAAAGCATAGGACCACATTGTATACAAGTACAGCGTGTAAATAATATCGCCAACAGTATACATAAAATAGGCAGTAGTTTCCAGTCGCAAGTAGCAAATAGTGTCCAGAACCAGGTCGAAAAAGTCCATGTACCAGTCTCTGGGTGAATCTCTGCAGCAATCTTTTGCAGTTTTGATATTGCATCGTATACTGAAGGTGAGTGATCTGGTATAAATACGCAGCAACTGCTACTGATGATGCGACATGCACCACCTCGATCAGCCAAAATCACATCAAGCACCATTCTGTTTTGGAGTGCTATACGAGTCACAGTTTAGTGTGTGCTATAGTCGGTCGACATGTTTCTCGTTCTAGTGCAATGGCTAGAGATTCTTCAGGACCTATCAGTAGGAAGTATATTTCAGGTATTGACTGTCTAGGTCAGTATGGTTAATGTTTAATATTTAGAAAACATTCGAGTGCAATACGCTCACAGAAAAATAGGTGTTTCCTGCGTGATACCTGTGTTGGGCTGCATCTACCTAATTGGTTATGTATACAGACAACAACAGTATCCGGCGGGTTATACCGCGTGTTGAAACATCAAGTATTTGGTTATTCCGGTGTCGTCTCTTCTGTCACCTACCCTTCGCCGCCGGATCCGGGTGGTGAGGGGGTAGGTGACAGAAGAGCGAGAAACATGTTGACGACTATAGCACACACTAAACTGTGACTTGTGACCCGGAAGCATAACATTCCAGCGAGTACCGGATAGTTTTCAATTTTAATTAGAGCAGGGGACCCCCAGAATAAAGTCATTCCTGGTACTCCTAGCTTAATCTTAACCCACACTCACACATCTAGGCACTTCTGGCACCACACCCGCACTTCATCTAAACGGCAGTTGGATAAAAGATCTCTGCCAAAGAGCCCCTCTTTGAGGAGTCGCCCGTTGGGTATTCCACCGCCGACCCAACAAGGAGCAAGCCCAGATGATGAAGCATGACACCTGAAAGGGTGTGTGAGGGCATTACATCCAACAAAATGGATGCCCAACTGTAGGACTCTATGAGGCCCTACAACATCCTTCACACCACAGGGACACGTACATCCCTTAAGCTAAGGAACAGCCCAGCTTTTTTTGGTAATCACTCATTATCTGAGGGCAAAACTGAGGCTGGACCTCCCACTCACTTAGATTAGTGATTGCCCTTCTTTTAACAGACTTCTCCCACCTGTTTTAAAATATTGTGTGTATGATGCAACATCTGGATGAATGAATTATTTAGGTAGGATTGTCAATGCTTCTGCTCATGGTAGGGAAGCGTATAGTAGTGATGCTCAATCGGTACTAGAGTAGTGGCAATCAGCAATTGTCGAGCAGGAGCCACTTTCTCAACAACCCAAGTTATTGCTGCCAAGGCCACCATAACAACAACAAACCCTATTGCACAAATGATCCTTTTACTACAGATCCTGGTAACAACTGATCTTTCTGCAGCCATGATCACTTCCTTGTTTTAAAACAATCGCTAGAGCTCTTATCCCTGGGCAGAAGTTGATTTCTTCATCACGGGACAAGACGGGTGTCACTACACTACGCAGAACTGATCCCCCTCCCTTGCCACATCGGAATTCAGTTTCACTAACCCAGGGCGGTAGGTCAAGCAGTCTTTTTCGGCTAAGAAGATTCTTTCCTTGGTCTCAGCTGAAATTGGGATTCTCCAGCAATCGTGTGGTCCGGGAATACTTCTGCAGATTCGTCAGGTGAGATAGCTTGACCTTTCTCCGTCTCCAGAATCTCTCGATGGTCGGTCAACACAGCAGGTTCCACCAAGGCAGGCGACACATGTTTGCAGTGTGTGCTATAGACCCAGTTCTTCTTGTTTGTCACTCGAACTGCTGTCCTTGTTGCTAGGAGCACCTGCTCCAGTCCTCGCCACCTCGGTTCCAAACTGTTCGATCTGTCGAAGACCTTGACCATCACGTGGTCATCAGGACGGAGTTCATGGGTCTCACGTGTAGATGTCAGGAAGATCTTCTCGAACTGTTAAAGAATAGAGATCAAACTGTCGGTTAACTGTGCCAAATAATCATTCATCAGAACACATGGAACATCATGTATGGGGCGTGGCTTAGGAACTCCCCAAATGTTCATTGGTCTCCCAAAGACCACTTTATATGGGGTAAGGCCAGATCGTGAATGTGGCACAGATATTATTGACAACAATGCCAAGGGAAGTGCATCTGGCCACTTCAAAGACGTGGAATCCAGTATTTTCGCCAATTTCAATTTCAAGGTAGCGTTGTACCTCTTCACTAATCCTGCTGATTGCGGGTGGGAGACTGCATGGAATTTCTGCTTGATCCCTAATCCTTTCAGGATATGCTCAACAACTTGCCCAATAAAATGAGGTCAGTTGTCACTCCACAAAAGTTTACAAACACCATATCTAGGGAAAAACTCCTTTAGAAGCACCTTCGCTGTGGTGAGAGCAGTATTATCCTTTGTAGGGTATGCCTCTATCCATTTACTAAAGGCACATACCACCACTAGGACGTATTTCAGATTATTGCAGCATTCAAGTTGGATGTAATCCATTCGCAAAACTTCAAAAGGTGTGGTTGGTGTAGCAAACCCTCCTGTAGGAGTTTGTGTCCCTTTACCAGGAATATACTTCCAACAGATCAAACAGGACTGTACTACTCTTTTAGCGGTGCTGGCAATTTCAGGATGCTCCCAAATTTGTGTAAGCAATTTAGTTATTGCTAGAGCTCCAACATGTGCCAGCCCATGTGTCATTTGAACCATAGGTTGTAAATAGGCTGCAGGCAATTTCCATTTATCCATGTCTTTGTTGCGCCAACAACCCTCATCGACCAATATTCCTTCTTTAGCCCATTGCTCAAGTTCTGCTACAGAAGCAGATCTATGTACATCTAACACTTCCTGTCTAGCATCATGCCATCGTTCAGTTTGAGACTTCACTACGTACATGGAAGTAGTGCTTCGTTGCATTGCAGTCTCAGAAGCTACCCGATCAGCAAAAGCATTACCTTGTCCTATCTTGTCAGTCACTTTCTTGTTTGCGCTACACTTCACTATCGCTATCTTCTTCGGATATGTCAGTGCAGTCAAAAGGTTATGCACTAATTCTCCATGCATTATCTGCATCCCGTGGGATGTAAGAAAGCCTCTTTCCTTCCAAAGCATGCAAAAATCATGGGCCACTCCAAAAGCATAGCAGCTATCTGTATAAATGTTCACACACAAGTCAGTGCTAAGCTCACACGCTCGTGTCAAAGCTATTAGCTCAGCTGCTTGAGCCGACTTCTGAGGTATGCAAGCTGTTTCCACTACTGTCTGAAGTGTCGTAATTGCATATGCAGCTGAGGTCGTGCCATCTGGTAACTTTAAACAGGACCCATCAACCCACAGTTCCCCATCTACATCTGGAAGGGGCGTATCTAGAAAATCGATGCAACCCTTTGTCTGTTCCTTAGTTAGGAATATACAATCGTGAGGCTCCTTTGACTGAGACTGAGTCGCAGGATATGGCAACAAAGTGGCTGGGTTTAGTGTTGCGCATCTCTTCAAGGTAATATGAGGTGCTAACAGTGTCAATTCATATCATGTCAGGTGAGCACTAGTTAAGTGTTGTGTCTTAGTCTGATTCAAAAGGGCATATACTGCATGGGGTACTAGCACCAACAGTTTGTGTGAAAAAACTATCCCTTCACTCTGACGTATGGACACAGCTGTTGCTGCAACTGAATGAAAACACCCAGGAAATGCACGAGCAAAAGGATCAAGAACGGCTGAAAAATATGCACAGGGAGGCTGCTTGTCACCGTGTGTTTTGTACTAGAACTGACAATGCACATCTATCTTTTTCGTGTACATAGAGTGTAAAAGGCTTCATGTAATCTGGAGTGCCTAACACTGGTGCAGAACAAAGAGCTTGACGTAACTGTCAGAAAGCATTCTCACATTCATCTGTCCATGGGAGGGGCATTGGAGTATCTTTCGTCAAAAGTGCTAGCAAGGGTTTGACAATGTGAGAAAACCCTAATATCCATTGCCTACAAAACGAGGTCAGACCAATGAATGCACATCTTTCTGAGTGGCAGGTACTGGTGTGTCTAAAATTGCTTGAATGCGATCTGATGTAAGTGCACAGCCCTCCTTAGACAGAAGGTGACCTAAGTAGGTTACCTTCGGTCCACAATATAGCAATTTGTTTCGTGACACTCTATGATGGTGTGTAGACAGAAAAGAAAGCAAAGACAAAGTACACATAGTTCAGGCGTATCGGCTGCCTACAAGAAGTCATCGACATATTGAATGAGAGCCACCCCTTTAGGTAAGATGAAAGAATCAAGTTGTCTTTTCAGTGCTTGGCTATAGATACTAGGACTCTCAGTGTACCCTTGTGTACCCTTGAGGAATTCTACAAAATCTGTATGATCAATTATTTAAAGTGAAACCAAACAAATATCTGCTATCAGGATGAATAGGGATCGTGAAGAAAGCATTCTCCAAATCAATCACGCTAAATGTAGTCGCTGTCGGGGGAACCAAAGTAAGTAGTGTCGTTATGTCAGAAACCACTGGGTATTGTGGTACTACAATCTTATTAACTTTTCGCAAATCAATAATGAATCTGTATATCCTAGTATCAGTATCCTTTTTCAAAATGGGCAGAATATGACTGTTACAAACATTGTAAGGGACTTACTTCACAACCCCCACTTTAATCAAATCATGGACAATGCGAATGAGTGCTTCTTGGCCTTCTTGAGAAATTTTATATTGAGGCAAGCGCGGCAATGAAGCGCCCTCATTGACACTAATATGCACTGGTGGAATAACTATTTGTCCTACATCAGTGCCTGAAGTAGCCCACAAAGCACTATGGAGTGAAGCTAATACAGTATCTTCTTTAACCAAACAAGATCTCTCAGTCATGGGGTAGTTGTCATTCAAACTAACACACACTCCTTCAGGAGAACATCGTATCGTAGCCCTGAAATACTTGAGCATATCAACACCCACCATATTGTCTGGTGTGTTCGGAGAGAGCAAAAATGGACATGGAGCAGTAAACTTATCAACATGGAGTGGTTGTGACAATGGTCTGAGGGAAGGCGTTCCATCGAACCCTATCGATGTAATGGTTGAGCCAGACAGGGGAGACCTTGGAACCAATTGTTTAGATAAGGCGATACGAGTAGCCCCTTTATCAACCAGAAACTGATCAGTAGAACCCAAAACATGTGCTATAACATAGGGACCCCCTCAGATCTACTGGAACTTCAACTGATTCCTTACCCCATCCTAGGCAATCCTATGCATAAGCTGAATCTTGAAAATCAGACGGCACATAGTCGGACATTTGATACTGGTTCCTTCTTTTAAAAGTGTTAAACCCATTCTGCCCACGTGTATTAGCATTAAACCTAGCACGATCATTCGTGCTTCCTCTAGGCCCTGGATATCCTGAACGAGTTCTTATTTGTCCCCAACCACATGGACACTGCTGAGCATGCAGCACTGGACAATCAGAAATCCAATGTCCACATTTCTTGTAGTATGCACACTGGTCAACAGACAAATTCGAACAAGTATTAGAAGGAAAGGACAAACCATAAGATCCACGTCCACCTCTATCATTAACTCTAGAAGGCGGACCATAACCCTGAGCCAACATAATATTTGTTTTCAACTCTTTAGTCTTTTTATCCTCATTACCCTTCGCTTCTAATTCCTGGCGTTCATAATACTGAGCCATAGTCGAAAGAGAAACTGGAGAAGAGGTAGTCCATGAACTCTCCCTGGCCTTTAGGCGACTACCTATTCCTGGCACAAGGTTTGCAACATATTTATCGACAAACAGATGCCTAGCTGTGTCATCTGTCAATGACTGGCCACTAAAATCATGGAATGCCTCCTCAAAGAGTGTAAAAAAATCTGAAACCGATTCATCTGCCTTTTGCTTACACAATGCTAATACAGTCCAATCTATCTTTTTAGGGGGAATAATCATCTTTAACTTAACTAGTATAGATGTAGGGAGATCTAAAATCAATTTACGCGGTTTCTGTGCAGGCTCCCGCTCTACATCCATTTGTTCTAACTCTTTCCATAATGCCCCAAAAGTTGCACGATCATCAACTTTATGCACAGTTCTCCACATGTCAGGTGGCAATATCAATCCGAAAAACAAATCAATATCAGGCAAAGTCATGGTTCAAGAGCTAATAGCACCCTCAACTTCCTCATAAAAAGCTGCAGAATTTTTGCGCGGATCAGGCAATGCATTTTTACGGGCCATAACATCCGCTCTATTCCAAAGAGTATAGACCCAATTATAAATAAAGTAACCCTTTGCATCAGCAGAACTTTCATCATCATCTGTTCCCTCGCCTCTAGGAGGCACATACAAAGGCGCGGCTTCCCGCATAGGTTTCGCATGAACTATCATAGTCTTATCTGTTCCGACGATAGAAGCTTGTACCACACTGGTCTGAGATGTTAGTGCTGCTGCTGCTGCCTTTTTCTCCTCTCGCAAACGGACTGCATCAGCACGCAGTGTAGTGTACTTCCTATATTCCCAATAGGCTCTGCGCATTGGAATAATATAAACGATAGTTTAGACGTAGGACTGAGGTCGACTAGGTCTCTATTGAATACGTTAGACTTAATTGTGTGTGCCAGCTAGCTCAGAGGTCACTAGAAACTTTCTCGAGTAAACAAGAAGGTGTTTAGCTTTCCTGAATAGACAAGAAGGGATTAGCTTCTGACAACCACATAAACATGACAACTTTGCTCCCTCCAGAATAAGGAGTATATCTCCAGAGTCACGGAAACAATAGATAGCTATTTTACTCTGTCAATCGTGCATCCTTCGTTTCACCAGAAATGCAGAGAAATAGAGAGACGGACGTTTTCAATAAAAGGGTTTTTTATTGAGCAGTCTTCTTTCTCTTGCAAGAGAAATGAATTGCCACAATTGCAATACTTGTCATAAAGTAAAGTGCGTACACTAAAAGGAGTATTATAAAATAATACTGTAAAAGCATTTATATGGTTTCTAAGCCATAAGATACTTAAAATGGATAAAATACATATAATGATAAAATAATGACTAAACGT
Source organism: Lissotriton vulgaris (assembly GCF_964263255.1). Classification (NCBI taxonomy): domain Eukaryota; kingdom Metazoa; phylum Chordata; class Amphibia; order Caudata; family Salamandridae; genus Lissotriton; species Lissotriton vulgaris. The sequence continues at coordinate 500,985,689 of NC_141687.1, read as the reverse complement.
ACTCAACTGGTGTTTCTAAGATACGCCTACCTCAGTGTACCTAACCTAAGCCTAGTACGTGGGAAGGAGTAGATGAGTTACAGTTTTTTGCCAAGAATCTGAATCAAGAATTTTCTGTGGGTCTAATCAGCTCCGTACCTTGGGTATAGAATGAAGGAGGTCTTGTATCTCTCTCTCTCAGGACTCGATCTCCAAGCAACCCGCAAGGATGACCGGAAAACACTGGTGCTGGATTTCTCGGCAGGAGAAAAGACAGCGTCTCTCTCAGTGCGTCAGCAGGGAGGGTTGGCTTCCTTCGGCATTCACATCAGCAGGGCGTCGGGCAAGTAGATAGCCAATCTGCTCCAAACCACTGTGTGTTGCTTAAGGCAGATGCTGGTATATTTATACATGGAATGTGCCAAGTTTGACGTGAGAATGGACATAAGACGTCACTAAGAACTGTCAGTTCTTTCAGGACTCTTAGGAGTTCTAGGACAAATCAAAACAGAAGCAGGGGGAATTCCCGGGCTGCTAGAGGCTTGGTTTGTTTAAGAACGCGTTGTGTTTTCTACGAGTCTATGGGAGTAGCCTTGCCGTATTTGGACTGCATTGGCTATGACTTAATATGGATATGATTCTTATGCCTTTATAAGGATATGATTTGTTATAACCACATAAGGGCATACATCGGGAATGTCTTAATTAGGGTCCTAGATACATTCATCACAGCAGTTTAAACAAATGCATGATTGTATCAGCCACCTGAGAAAAGACAAAAAGACCATCACACATTTGCTTAAATCAGTTGCTACATCATCAGGTTCCAATTCATCAGAATGTTTCCTAAACCACTCAACAGCCTCGGGGGCAAATACCTCTGTAAAATATATTTGCTCCCTTTCCTGCCAGTTTGTTATGTCATCTAAAAGCTTAGAAGCAGGGGCAGTACTACAAAGGGCCTTACGAGCAGCAGATCTAAGCTCAGACGCACGTTCAGCGGACAACATAGAACGAGTTTCCCATGCCTTCTCCTGTTCTTCAGAAGAGTCCTCATCTGACTCATGAGGGGCAGAGGGAAGAATATACGGAGGTGGAGAGCGATCTAATAACAAGAAATCATCTTGTGGTTTATTAAGGATAGAATAAAGGGGTTGCCTAACAGCATATTGGCCAGTTACCCTTAAATGGCGCTCCCTATCCTCTCTCTCTTTCAGTTCTTTTATGTCCTTGTTTTTCAACTCTAATGCATTTGCATAAATGTTCTTTTGCTGTTCTTTTTCAATCAAGGCTTGCTCATGCTTCATTCGTTCACGCACTTCTTTCTCCCACATTCATGCACAGTCAAACATATCTTGCCTAGTCTTCCGCTTAAACATACATTGTTCTACATACTGAATCTTTCGCAAATCTTTCGCAAATCTTTCGCAAATCAAATGACCCATGCATAGGCCAACGCAACTCAGGATCCTTACGAGTATATTTATTCCATAACGTGCTGTACATTATAGAAGAACCATACTTAATATACATGTCCCTTTTAGGCATCCCCTCCGGGGGGGGGGGGGCGGTTGTGCTTCATTGAGCCTCAAACTGGTACCTCTCCAAAAGCAACACATCCTACGAAGTGTGCTAGAAACAGGCATGCCAAAAATAGTGCAAAATATGCAGTATTATAATCAAAGTAGCGCTTAAGGTACTCTTTGTACGTTGCGCCGTTCAAACAAATTCAATAGAGAAAAATCTCCTCATTACCTGCCTATATAAATTGCAATTTATATATTACATACATACAAATACAAATATTGGCCAATCATTCAAATCAAAAGCCACAGTAAGTGTTACTAAACTACTTTACCAATCCAAGGCATCAAAAACTAACAGCAAGTGCCGCAGAACCAATCAAATGGTGTCCAGGTTCCAACTGCCAAGTTCTCAAATCGACCAAATTGTCACTGCACGCGAATCAACAGAAGAGATCTCAGTCGAGGACCGGCACCACCTGGATGGTCAGATCAGAAAGAAAGGAAAACCGCTGTGGTTGCCAAGATTCGGGTCTCCTCAGGCAGCGATTGCGTCCAAAGCTAGATTCCAGTCCTTCGGGCATCCGAGTCGCCGATGAGCCCGGCGTTGGAAGCCCCAATTTGTGGTGATGGGCCTCAGCAAGGCCTACCAGTGCTAGGGGTTCTCCCTTCTCTGCTCAGAGTCCTCAGACCATAGAATAGAAGTTGGCACAGACACTGGAATAGAAAATATAAGATGTAATAAACCTCATGAGGTGGAACTACATTCACACAGCACCCTTTGGTAATGTATGAAGTAGCACACTTAATGGAAGGAGCTTGGTCCTTTTATACCCACACAGGGGCTCAAATGAAGGCGGTACAAGTACAAAATGCTGCTTTTAGGTACATATAAGGTCATACAGAAAATGCACAGTCAACAAGTGGGAGGAGCTAACAGTGGCTGTTTTTGGCAAGCACATCTAGTGGCAGCTGAAAAAGAGAGCTGCAAGCTCAACTGAGCATGTGCGAAGGTGGAAGATGCTAAATATATCTCGTCTCTAGGCAGATTTCAAGAGCAGTTAACAGAAAGGTATGATAGAGCACATGGCGAGCACATGGCAGCACATTGCAAACAAAATGGCTGACAGAAATACAAAATGGATTCCACTAAACGGAAAAGATAGTTTCTAAAGACAGGATGGCTTCTGCTAATGCAAACCTAATTGCTGCCAAATTACAAAGGTGGCACAATGTAAGTCTATAGATTTTGAAAACAAACCTTTCTCATGTGTAGACCTTCGTGAAGGCTAACTTACAAAAACAGCTATGCAGTGTCGTGTGCAAAAGCAGTAAATGGTAAAATGGCGTTTAAACTTCTAATAAGCCATGCTAACATAACATGCACTCAAAGTAGGCCCTAGGCCATACTACAGTGGTCTAGGGTGCAGGGCAAGTCCAAACTGTTGAACTATCCCAAACAGGAGACATCAGCATATTAAAATCGCCACCAACAATAGGGACCCTTGGGGGTTCCCTCTCAACACCTTCTGTAATGCATCAAGCATGGGACCAAGAAGTTAGGAGGTATATAGACGCTCAGCAGGTGGTAAGTATGACCATGAATTGTCCCTTCAACCATAACAAACCCTACCCTGAGTGTCTGATGTGCTATGAGTGACCACTATAAGCAAGCACCTGTGGATGAGTATTGCTAACCCCGGGATCCCTTCGTGTAGTTAGTGTGGAATCCCTATTGTACCAATAGCAGACCAAAAAAGAGCTGCAAGTATCAAGGAGATGGGTCTCCTGCAGGTGGAGAATATCAGGTGCATGGAGCGTCACAATCCTCAGTACTGCACTATGTTTAATACAGTTATTTCGGCCATTGACATTCCATGCCATTATCTTAACCAGCATAGGAACAAAATATCATAGAGGCCCGGGCATGTGCCAAGTAGGCACCCAATGGGAATGAAAGGGAGGCCATGGCGTGTTCTTAAAGCAAACATACAAGGCTAAACAGGCCCAACTGCCCTAAACAATCTTCCTAACCACCCTCCACAGCCCAGACTCCCCCCAGAAGCATCTGTAACTCACCCAAACATGACTAAGCATCCAAATAGTCTACCTCATTGGGCACACACACACAATGTCCCTCCTCCAGAGGAGTCCAGATGAATAAGGATGCATTGTTGCTAGCTCAGGTGATATGTGAAGCTTAGTGGGTATTGAAGAATTTCCTGAGAGGGCTAAATCTAAGCAGTCCCTCATGTATCCTAATAGGAAAGTGTGGAAGACCTAGACATCACCAGAGGGTCCAACTTAGTAACAGCTGCTGCCTCCCTGATGGGGTCATAAGAGGGACTAGGAATTCTCAGATTGGAGAAGGCAGTGGACCCCCAGGCCCATCTACCCTGTCCTGCAGGGCCGCACCATCAGCCATAGCCATGCCGGCAGCACCTCTATCAGAAGAATGATCCTCCAAGGGGCGTTGAGTTGGTAAAGAAGGGCCTGGTCTCTGTGGCAATTCCCATGCCACCTCAGGAGTGTCAAAGAAGTAGGATTTGGAAGCATGAATAACTCTGAGATGGGCTGGGAACAAGAGCATATAACGTAAGTTCATCGCTCTCAGTTGTTTGCATCACTGTTTCAAAAGATCTGCATTGGTCCTAGACAAGGTGTGTATAGTCGGGGAAGATTAAAATCATGGATTACTTGAAGGTTGTAGGGGCCAACTCATAGAAAAAGTGCAGGACACATCCCTATCATTGTAGTTGAGGATTTGTACAATCGTTTACCATTGAGGGACACCAGGCACAGGAGCCACCATCATGGATCTGTGAGCATGTTTCACCACAAAGCAGGATGACAAGTGCCCCTCAGGAACCCACAACAGGATATATTTCTCCAGAAAGTCTACAGGAGATGTCCCCTTTACTTCTTTGGGAAACCACACAAACCAGAGATTATTAATCCAGGCTCGATTTTCTGCATCTTCTGCCTGGATCTCCAGGTTTTGGGTTACAGTCATAAGGTGAATCACCTCAGCCTTAAGAGTGGAAATAGAGTCCTCGAGGTCAGAGATACATCCTCAGTGCCGGCCACATGGTCCTCAACATTGTAAAGATCTTGCTGCTGGAGAGCCACATCGATGCCAACCACCCCAACCTTAGAATCCAGGGTGTATAGGGAGGCATGAATAGCCAGACGAATGACATTTGTGTTTAGTTGGCACTCTTGCAGAGAGAGCGTGGGCGGCTTGGACGTGCTCCACTGATATACTGGGGGCGGGTGGGTCACGTATTTGCAGTTTTGGATTACGTAGATGCCGGGGGACACACTTACCAAGTTGTCTGGAGATACTAAGCAGTCCACAGTTTGGAGATGCACCAGCATGTCAGGGGCCAGTCAGCAGTGGTGAGGTATCAGTTTGAGGGTCCACTCACTTTCCCAGGGTGACCTACCCCAGCAGCATGAGCAGATAGCGTCCCCTCACGTTCCAATAAAAGCTCCGCAAATGTACAAAATCACAAGCATAAGACCCTGGGGCAGAGAAGAAAATGGGGGTAAATATCCCAGATGAGCAGGTCCCACTAGCATCACACTCAACACAGCCTACCTGAGGGCCTCACAAAGCAGGCACCAACTGTTATTGTTATTAGAATTTTATAAGGCACATAGCTAACCTGAGGTTTCCCGGTGCCACCTGAAAAGAGCCCAAGAAAAAAGAAGGGAATCTACATATTAAATAGCCAAGTTTTTATGCCCTTCCGGAAGATTTCATAAGAAGGTTCACTTGGAGACCTGCCGGAAGGGAGTTCCATAAAGAAGGATCCAGGATGAAAAAAGAACCATCACCCATACGCACTAGACTCATACTAGGAATAGCAAACTTAGTTTGAGTAGCTGATCGAACTGTACAGGAAGGTATATAAGGGTGAACAAGGGTCATCAAGTAGGGTGGTGCCTTACCAGATTTTTTCTTAAACATAAGACTCAAAGCCTTAAACTTAATGCGGCAATCGATCAGGAGTCAATGGAGATCTCAAAGCGATCCCGAAAGAGAGATGGTTTTGGGGTTCTTGCTGCAGCATTCTCTACTAACTGCAGCTTGCCTAGCACTTCCTTAGAGACACCCAAATACAGAATGTTACTGTAGTCCAGCCTAGACCACTGTACATTGGGAGGAAGAAGGTAACATCCATACATTTTTGCTTAGCCATCTAAGGATTGTGAAGCAGGTAGAGGCTACTCTCACTGCTTGCTGCTTCATAGTCAATTGCTCGTCGATTAAGACACCACCATTTTTGACTTGATGTTTAGATTGAGGCATTGGACCCATTTCAGCGGGCCAATGTTTTCCAGGGTACAATGTAGTAGTAGAATTAAATATCATGGCCCTCCCATTTAGACTCTAACTTCTTTCTTGCTAGATGCTTAATCATTTCTAAGATAGTGAAGTACAGAACAAGCAACAGTTTTGGCAAAAGATGTTTCTTAGAGTCAGGGTGTAGTCTCAGAGCCCTTATGAACTCAATACATTTCATTGGGGGAACTAATGTCAATTAAAAGGGATTTTAAAACGGTAAGCATCATAGGCTACTTCAGATTCTGGCCCTTTAGCATCTCTGAAACACTGAGAATGTTTACATTGTTACAAAAAACCTTATCTCATGGTCTTCCATTCTCATGTAAGTTAGTATGTGCAAATCTTGAGATGGGAGAGGCCATCTCTGTGAGCAAACCAATAATCCTTGAGCCTAAAGATCAGGTACCCACATTATCCTAACTTATAGTCATGCTATGGTTATCTTATACAATATCAACTACCAAAATATAGATTCATCAACATATAATTGACAAAAATATAGTCAGCCCATACAGACAAAAGAAAAACAAAAACAAAAACAAAAATATCACTGTTAAAATATCTAAAAAATCACAATATCAGTTACAAAATTATAGCAAAACAAAACTCTGTTAAAACATTACATATAAACAAATTGAAAATAATATCCAAAACAGCAATGTTGACTATTATGATATTGTTTAACTAAATCAAAGATAATTAAAGCAATTCACTTAAAACTAAAAATGACCACTGCAAGACAATAAATTAACCAAACACAAACAAAACATTTTAACATATTATACTAACTAAAAATAAATAAATATTATATATTATATATTATATTTAAAAGCATATTGACTAACTAAACAACTTAAATAAATATACAGAGATTTTACTCAAATAGGCACAAAAATAATATGAAACTAATAAACTAATGTATATAACAACAATAACTAAATAAAATATCAATTTAAAATAATACACACTTAAAATAAATAATCAAAATACATAGAAAAATATATTACAGATAAGCATGATCCTCAATTAGCATCCAGCAAATCAGGAGCAAAATGACAAAAAAATTCAAAAAATATCAAAAAAAAAAAATCTTTCCCAGCCATTGATGCGCACTCTTGCAACGGGATCAGTATACAACACCCTGATCCATTGGAGAAAGAATGGTGGAAGTCCCATTCTAGTTAAAACAGTGAACATACAGTCCCACTGAAGGGAATCAAATGCTTTTGCTGCATCCAGCAGCAATGCCACCGCCTGGAAGTCGGGATCAAAGTAATGCAAGGTAGCAAAAATCATGCGTAAATTGTGAGGGGTGCACCTAGCAGGCACAAATCCTGACTGGTCAGGGAGAACCAATAGGTTAACTAACAGCTGCAGCCGGATAGCAATCATCTTCGCTAGGATCTTGGCATTGATATTAATAATTGACAGAGGCCGGTAAGAATCGCAGTGATTTGAAACCTCAGCAGGTTTTAAAAGCATACCCGGAAATGCCTCCTTCAAGGATAGGATGGCCAGCATCATACGCCTCTGCATAAACGTCTAGAAACCTCGGGCCAAGTCATCAATATAAAATTTATAAAATTCGCTCGGAAGTCCATCTTGCCCAGCGGCCTTGCATGTAGGGAGGGACATAAGAGCAAGTTTTACATTCTCCACATCTAATGGTTGGGTGAGATACTCTCTATGTCCCATAGATATCCAGCCGAGGGCCACATGATCCAGGTGGGAGTGTATGTCCATCTCAGGGACTCAAGACTTACAATCATACAGTCTGGAATAGAACTCAAGGAGAGTCTTGCTAATCTCGGGAGTAGTGTAGTGGGCTGCCCCGTCGTCATTTAACTTCTCTGTAATGTATTCTTGACTCCGCGGAGCCACTAGATTCTGTGCCAGCGAGTGGCCAGGCCTACCCCCCTCCCCATAATACTGTGCTGTGCATCGTCTGGACCTGTGTACCATTTCTTGATCCACCATATCATTGTGTTCCGCCACTAGTTTCCGTATCTTAGATAATGTCGCAGGAGAAGGGTCTGTCTCGTATGCCCGCTCAAGAGCGGAGATCTCAGCTGCCAACTTATGAATGCCAACAGGTATAAGTAATAGAACAATTAACCACTGTATATATTTTTGACACCAAGCCTCACTGCGCCGTATAAGCTGATCACTTTGTCACTTGCGTCGCTACCTTGCTCACCGTATGCACTTCTCACGCACCAAGTACATTTTGGGTTGTATCATTTATTTACCTGCAGTGCTGATATAACTGTACCACACTTGTTTACATGTGATAAACTTGATACCACTGGCACCTTCTGTATTGAGTTTCCTTCTTTACTTGTAGATAATGCTTTTAGCATATCATGGTTAAATGTTATATTACTTATACCTGTTGGGATACCATATATTTTGTTACTTTCTACCCCAATCCCAACGTGGTTGAAGGGTTCATACTCCTCAATGTTAGGGCCATACACATTTACCAGAAGGACCCTCACACCACCCAGCTGGCCATGCACCAATGCCACTCGACCCTGGTTATCTGTGTCGGCTATTATAACAGTGAAGGGAACCCCGCATTTAACCAGAATCACTACGCCACGAGAATGGGTGGAATAGGAGGACGCCACTCTCATGCAAGCCCATATTGCACCCACAGACTTATCAGAATGCTTAACCCCTTCCATGCGGCCGCGATTCTGCGCCTGAATGGCAGAATCGCGAGTGGGCGGGTTTATAACGGCCCCAAGCCGTCATCTGCACACGAGCACCGTAGTGCATGACGGCTGGGGGCTGTCATCAGCATGCAAGCGGTTAATGAGATGCATCTCATGCAGTCTGTGTTGGCCTACCTATGCAGGTAGGCCAACACAGATCCATTTTTTGGGAGTGTCAAGGTCGAGGATATTCAATGTTAGGAACTTCACATTACCACTCATTACGTCTAAAGGTCATGACAGATTCCCTAAATGGAGAAATCAGGAATATGTATTCACATACTTGAAGAAAATGGTAAATACATTGACATTTTAGAAAACAAATGCCAGTTAACTCTGTTGCTACCCCCGCCTCCCAACCCCCACCCACTTCAGCGTCCCCCATCCAACCCTCCCATTCAAAGAAAACAAGCTCAGAAGGGGTACTCCCATGTGGGGGCATCAGAGCACGTCTAGCCTCCTAGCAAGTAGGAGGTGGCTGAGCATACCTGGTAGCTATGCCTATCACATTATAATACTGTGTACCACAACCCCCGGTAAGAGAGAAGCTTGTTGAGGCAGTGATACCCAATTATGTCATGCTGGGAGTAAAAATTGAACTGTTAGAGACATGTTATTATATAGAGACTGTTACTACTCTCACTAGAGCCTCATTCCAAAAAAAAACAAAAAACACAGGCAATCCGGTGCTCACTGTTCCTCATTGTCCGAAAGCACCTGAGACGCCAATCTTGCAAGCAAGTGAGCAAGAACTAGAAATAACACAAGCTTTTTTAACACACATGGCCAGTAGAGTAAGGGAGAATATAACAATTCTAGTGATCCCACCAGCAGTTTGGCCGCCCACCACCCCACCGCACAACATTGCATGAACCCACAGTAGCTAGGGGGCACATTAGGCTACTCGAACAGGTGAATCCTTAGGTATCCAAACCAAAGAAGAACAGTTAACAGTCTTGCATAATAGGTATATGTACGATACATAAAAGTACAGGCCCCTTCCTGTACTGTTCCTCATCCTCGTGTGTTGAACTGGACTCTCGCCTCCTACTTTTCAACTGTTTGGCATGTTCAAGAGCAGCGTTGGGAGTGGAGAAAATCTTTGAGTCACCGTCTGGGCCTATGCGCAAGCTAGCAGGGTATAACATTGGATACGGTTTCCAGATTTTTTTTTACAGCGCTAAATTCTCTTCTGGCTGCTTGCACAGCCACTGTAAAGTCCGGAAAGAAGCTCAGTGCATTAGTGCACAATATTGCCCTTGTCCTTGGCCATCCGCAAAATAGTCTCACGGTCCCTATAATTTAATAGTCTAGCTGTTATTGGTCAGGGAGGGGCCCTCGGGACAGGTTCAGCTGCAAGAGAGCGGTGGGCACGCTCAACCATAAACACATGAGCCCATGGCTTGTAAATGAAATTCTAATCATGGGTAGTGGGCCTGCAGCACTGATTGTGCCACCTATTTCAGTAGCCATTTAAACATGGCTCATTCTTGCCGTTTCAGTTTGTATGTGCAGTTTTAAACTGCCATTTCGAAATGGCAAATCAAGCCTATTGCCAGGCCCAAAACATCCAATTGAATAAATATAAATCACCTGAACATTCTAGAGGGCAGGGTGCAGAGTATGTAAAATGTTGGACATGTACCTTTAAGGTTTACAAGTCCAGTAGTGAAAAACTCTTAAGTTCATTTTTCACCACTGCAAGGCCTACCTCCCCCATAGGATACAATTGGGTCACATCAGTACATTTAATAATTGATAACTTACAGTATGAGCAGGTAAACAGTTAGAGGTGGGTGTCTAAAGAATTTAAATTAAATGCTCTCTTTAATGGTAAAGTTAGGTTTCTAATCACAATACTGAAAATCTACTTTTAGAAACTTGGCATTTTCCTTTCCCAACCATTTGGTGTCTCCTGTCTGTATCCTGGGTCACATGATTAGGTGTCATTGGCAGCTGGTCTGTGTGTATTGTTCCCAGACAGTGAGACAAAGGGAAGCTGGGTGTTAGTAGGATGGGCCACTCTGAGTTAACAAGTGGGAGGAACTTTTACCTACAACACTTGCACATCACAAAGACCCTGCCTCTCCACTCTCACAACGGGGGTTGACAGTAGGAAATAGAAACCCCAGACGATCTGTGCCCAGGGCAGGGATACAGGAATTGCATGCATTTCTGAGGAGTGGAAATCTCTAGTGTTTTCTCCTAGTGGGCACCAAGTATAAATATTGTACCTCAGACCACAACTCTTCAGATCACTTCTGGATCTGTGGAGCCTGCCAAGAAGAAGGACTGCCCAGCTGTGAAGTCTGCCCTGCTGACCTGTTTTGCTGCTCAAGAACTGCTCTGTTTCCCATGGACTGCTGTTACTTTTCCAGGACTTTTGCTTGAAACTGCACTGCTGAAACCAGCCTGCCTGTGTGTACAAGGATTCCGAGATATAGGAGGGTCAGTCAGCTGACCTCCTGGTCTCAAGATCCCAGACGGTTGAGCACAGGTTGATTTGGGTTTGTTTGTGACTTCACTCTGACAAGGATTGTGGTTGGTGCTTTAGTAGGGTTTCACCCACCACTCCCTTCAACCAGCAACCTGATATCTGGCACTGGTGTTTAGCAGTGAGATTTGGACTTGTTTTTATGCAGTGCTAAAGAGAAATTTGGTTTAACACTACCATTCCAAAAAAACCTATTTGATTCCAATTCAAGTTTTTTAAGTCTTCTTGATGGGTTATTTTTGATTTTTTCAAATCTACTCTCATTACCACCTAACTGTCTGTGAGCATACCTACATTAAGGGAGTTTGAGCTGGCCAACCTAAGAAGTTGTTACAGTATGGTTGGGTTCAAACAGTTTTGTAAAGAAAGGGGACAACAGATGAATAAGGGCCCCAAGAGGCTGGAGGTTCAGAAAGGTTTGTGGGCCTAGACGGAGGTCTACCAATTAATGACAGCGACAGAGGATGGGAACCAGGAAGCTGGTTTGGAGGAGCCAGAGCAGGGCTTTGATACCAGCCCTGAGATACAGCCCTCAGAGGAGGGAGATGACTCATCTCTGAGCTGGAGCTCCCTGTCAGAGTGGAAAATAGTGTATTTTGACATGGCGTGTCCCCAGAGGAGCTGTCAGATAGGAAGACAGTTTCAGCTGCAGATGGCCAAGCTAACAATGAATAAAGAACTAGCACTTGATGAAAATAAACTGGCCATGGAAGAGAGGAGAATGGCCCATAAATTTAAGGCAAAGCAAACGGATTCTAGCAGCAGTGATGGCAGCATGCATACAGTGTCTGAGAGAGACAAGAAAGTCTGCATCCCTAAAGATCTGATGCCCAACTAAGTGGTAGGGGGTGACATGGACATGTGACTTGAACATATGAGGTAGCTCTAAGGTTATAGAGGAGTATGGAGGGGTGGCTTGTGGAGGCATATGCCACTAGTGGGAAGGGACACCATTTTTTGTTTGAATATGTTTTATTGAGGATATAGCAGTAGAATATCACATATTACAACCATTCAAGTAAGACAGTCGGATGTAGCATCATACTAGGCATCATGGTAAATGTATACAACATCAATATTACACAGTGCAATAGTCTCGTGCCCCAGGTATCAGTGCTGGAAGTAAGGAATCATAAAAGTCATACAGCAATTCCTATTTTTTTTCAATATGAGCTCATGCCCATTATCTCCACTGAGTGTTGCACCAGTTATAATGAGGCTGATATTTCCATCCTGTCTGATTCACGACAAATATTGTTTATTTATGCCCCTATGTGTGATGCGCTAAAGTGTCCGGTGAGAGTAAGTAACGGTGGCTGCATTCCCAACCATAACAGGAGTGTGGCATTATATAGGTACTCCTATAGACAGGCGTCTCGGGCCGTCCACGCCGCGCTATGAATTTTTGTTACAAATGTTTCCTGCAAAGCCAGTATGTGGGGTGTCCCCGTGGTCTCTGTCGCGTGTGCCAATAGTCACTGTCACTGACATCTCGTGTCTGTCTTAATGTTAGTCCACGGGTTAACTATGGCGTCCTGATGTCAATTCTTTGCTTATCGTCCAACTGGGGTAATTAGGGGGGATCAGGACTCAGGAGTAAGAACTGGGCAAACGGGAAGGGGGAGAATGACGTAGAAGGAAACTCGGGGTGATGCTCCCTGCCATGTTTGAGAACAAGTGAATCAAAAGGGGGAAAAAAAGGACTTGAAAGGAGGGAGGAAAAGAGCGAGGGGGATACGCTATCGAGACATGTCTGGTAGGGTATGAGGGTGAGTGCTGTGTCTGTGTGTCACAGTGTGGGTGTAATTGTGCATCCTTATGGGCTGATGCTTAGCAATCAGGGAGGGCGGCCCACTCCGGGGCAGGGGCACAGCGCTGTGGCTCCACTAGGCGGTGCATCGGGGGGGGGACCTTTCAGCTCAGGATAGCAGTGGAAGATAGTCAGTAGTCGCGCCGTGAATGCAGCACGCCGGTGTCCCCCTTTGTCCCATCACACATTCTGGTCCTCCCCCTCTATGGCGTTGCTATTATGGGAGGACCAGCAGGGGTGGGCGGTGTTTGAGCGTTGTCCTGGTCGGTGTATGCCTGGCAGAAAGTCTGTAGGATATCCCCCCATAGTTGCGCTATAGGTATGGCTCTTAGGCCTGCTGTTTCCTCCCTGCGCAGGGTCACCTCCTCCGCCATCGCCCAGTTGTTAAAAGAGGTTTACTAGTGTCGGAGTTGTGGTGGATCTGTGTGTTTCCAACGCTTGGTGATTAGTCGCATGGCGGTGATAAGGCTTAAGTCCCAGAACCTTGAGTGGACTTTGTTGTGCTTTGTTCTCCTAAATAACCCAAGTAAACAGGCCTCCCACGTGTGTGGTAGTTCCGCCCCGGCCCCCTCCGCCAGTAGTGCCATCACTGCCAACCAATAAGCATGTAACCTGGGACAATCCCAGAGCATGTGGAGTATACCCGCTTCTACCAGGGAGCAGCACGGGCATTCCGATGTGCCGATATCAAAGTATTGGTGTACTCTGTCCCGCGACAGATATGCTCTATGCACAATGTAGAGCTGAATGATCTTGAACCCGGCGTTACGGGGGATGTTGCTTGGTTCCTCCAGGATCCTTTCTCATTCTTTGTTTGACCAGTCCCTGCCTCTATCTGCTGTCCATTTCTCTCGCAATGATTGAAGGATACAAACAGTGTGCGTCAACAGTGCCTGTGTTAGCCAGTGTACCACATGTGTCCCACCTCCCATGATGTGCAAGTATTGTATTAGGAGGTGAGTCTGCGGTTCTTCCGTCATGTCTCCCCACGTCGCCGTACAGGTGCGTACTATGGAGGTGTGTAACAAGAACTGTCCTGCTGGTATGTCTGTATCCGCTCGTAGCCCATCAAACGTAAGAAGGACACCATCTGCATATAAATCAGCCATCGTTTTAATCCCTGCCTGCACCCAGTGCTCTATCATGGGTGCCGAGATGGTCCCTCTATTGCTGGGGGTTCCCAATAGTGGAAGGGAAGGGGCATAGGGCGTCACTGCTCGCGTGAGCCACAAGCATCGCTTATAACATTGATACGCGACAGCTAAAAGCAGCTGTGCCGGGCGAGGGGCCCTGGTCAGGGGGTGGAACAATGCGAGAGCTTGTGTGTGTGTCAGGGCCGGGCCAATGGAGGACGTGTCCCCCAGGTTTCTTCCGGCTAGCCAGCCGACCACCCATTGTAGCTGCGCGGCTAGGTAGCGCGGCTAGGTAGTAGAGCTCCTGGTCAGGGACCCCCTAGCCCACTGCCTTGGTAGAGGCATAAAGATTTCGCAATGCCACTCTGGGCCGTCCTGTGTTCCAGATGAGTCCCTGTACCATAGTTTCCAGCTCCCGGAAAATGCGGTTGGGTACATATACCGGTAAATTGGAATAATAGTATAGGAGTCGGGGTAACACAATCATCTTTGTTAACACTCCCCCTGGTACATTCAGGGGGAGTGTTCTCCAGAAGGCCATCTGAGCCCGTAGGGAAGAAATGGCCCTGACCAGGTTGCCCTCCAGTATATCTTCCGGGGTACGGTAAATGTGTATCCCAAGGTAGCGGAACGTGGTGGCGTGCCAGGCCAACCGCTCCCCGCTGAATCGTACCTCACATTCCTGCATGTCGGGACTGAAGGGATACACACCGGATTTGCTCCAGTTGACTTTAAGTCCCATAAGGGCTGCAAAGTCTTGTAGCGTGTCTGCGAGTCCCTGCGGCATCTGTGTGAGATCATTTATATAGAGCAGCAGGTCATCTGCGTACAATAAAATTGCATGGGTCCCGTCTGCCAATGGGATACCTCATGTGTCACCTCGACTCCTCAGTAGTTCCGCCAGTGGCTCAATCGCCAGTGAGAAAAGCAGTGGCAACAGTGGGCAGCCCTGTCGCGCGCCCCTCCGTACTCTTACGGCTGCGGACAACAAACCTCTGGTGCGAACACGAACCGTCGGTGCTTGGTATAACAGACTGTCCATGTCTGTAAAGTCTTCTCCCAATCCAAACTTCAGCATCACCTCCCTGAGATAAGGCCACTCCACGGAGTCGAAGGCGTGGGAAGGGACACCATACTCACACTGGATGTATAAGGCCAGACAATATATGCCTTCATGAAAGCCATCCTTGTCACAAAGTTTGGACTACCCCCAGAGAAATGCTGCATCAGGTTCAGGGATAGTCAAAAGAGATAGAACCATTCTTGGGTGGATGTTCTTGACAATGCCACTGAGGCATTAAATGGAACATTGAGGGAAGCAAAGTTAAGGATTGTGATGAAGTGAGCACATGCTTAATACTTGCTTTACTGAGCTACACCAGCACCTACTAGTAAGCTCACTGGCCCCAGGGAGCTTGCTAAGGAGGCTGACATATGGGTTAGCAAAAGAGTGTCCAAAATGTATCTAGGGGGTACATCAGAAGGGTAGTCAGGATTCCCACCAGAAGAAAGGGGGGAGATAAGCTTAATAGTAAAGAGTTCTCTAAAGGCCCCCAAAATAATTCCCAAGTGAACCATGTTGACCAGTCCCAATCAGAGCCAAAGAAGAAAGGGTTCTTTGATAAGTAGACTGAGAGGTGTGTTCTCCAGTGTACTGAGTGCTACAAGTAGTGGCCCTACATGAAAGACACCCAATGTCCCAAGAGGGCACAGCCCCAGCTGATGGCAGACACCTGGATTGGCGAGTTTAGCGCTTGGGGAGAGGAATACATTCCACAAGGTCACAGTCGTGGACAACCATGAGAATCACCACTTAGTGGCTCTGGTTCCCTTTCAGTGGGGGGATCTTAGGTTCTCTAAAACTATCTGTGAGTCCTGCCACGCCTGTAGATTGGCTGTTGGGAAATGATTTAGAGCACACTGTCTGGAAGGAGGTGGGGATCAGATCACATCTAGAGAGGTTACATTTGTCTGAATGGGTCTGTATGACCACAAAGTCATTTGCTGTCCAAGGGAGAATTCAAAGAAGTCAGGAACAATGTCCCAGGCAGCTGTCAATAGGAGGGAGGGTGAGGGTCACTGGAAATCAGCCCCTGAAGCTCCCATTGCCTAGGTTGCTGGAGCACCTAAGGGACATGTCCTGGAGCCTACCAGGGAAGACATTGTTACCCTGGGAAACCTGTTTGACCTTGTTGGGTGGCAAATTGAGGGTGTGCACACAAGGAAAGAATACAGAAAAGTACGAAGGAATGCTCAACTCTAAAGGGCTTGAGGTAGGAAGCCAAGGCACAGGCAGCAGGTGATACCTCTGGAGATCACTTTATCTATTGAGAGAATGATCTCCAATACAGTGAACCTAAGGTTCCTGGACCTGGGGCAGCCCCTGTGATGGTGATCCCTTAGTGTTACAGGACATTTCTACTGTGATTGGCTCACAATATATACCTTAGCAGGACATCTGGGGCAGGACAACACCATTGCCAGGCTTGTTCCCCACATCTAAGGACCCCGGTTGAAGACAGCTTCAGACATGCTCTACATGTCCTTTCCTACCTACCAGTCCAGTGGGAAAGCAGGGACAAAGCTTAAAGCACCCCTGCCTCCCTTGTCTGTTGTTTGCACTCCCTTTGGGATTGTTGGTCCCTTGAGCCCCAAAACAGCTTTAAGCAAAAGGTTCATACTCATCTTGGATGACAGCGCCACACGCTACCCAGAGGCCATCCCTCTGAGGTCAGTGATGGCACCCGCAATGGCTAGGGCTATAATAGGGATTTTCCCCCATGTGGTGTTTCCCATATAAGTAGTGTCTGACAGAGAAAATTACTTCATGTCTGCATACATGAAGTCCATGTGTGATGAGTGTGGGGTAGCCTATATGTTCTCCACACCTTATCACATTCAAAAACGCTCCTATATGGACAGGGGACCTCTCAGCCTTTGGAGTGAGGAGTGGGAGAAATCTTCCAAGCAACTCCCGTAGGGTGTAGTCATATACATCCTGACTCTCATCAACCTGATGAAACTCTTCTGTAAAAAAGTGAAATATAATCTTGAGACCAATCAAGAGGTAATAAAACACAACCCAATCTGGTGGATATGCAACCTGTGGGTCAAGGAGCATGTGGAGCAAAGAGCTCTCCATGGCCACTTAACAGGGCCATATGAGGTGACGGAGTAAAAAGGGAAGTCCACCTACCTAGTTGATCTCAAGACGCCCAGAAACGTCTTACGGGTGCTTCACATAGAGGTCTGAAAGGATTATGCTCCTGCTGACTAATGGGATGGAAGATGAGAGCAAGCCTCTCTCTGACCCCCTGTCTACCCAGGACCATAATGGGTAAGTAGAGGGTGTCAACCTTTTCCTTGCTTTTATTTCAGAAAAGCGGAATGATAATCACTAGTTGTTTGAGCAGTTTTCCTCTCTGTTCTTCCTCACCACTGGGCTTCAACATTTTTGTACTCATGACATAGGCACAGGAGACAGTCTGCCTGTTAAAAATAATATTTCCGGGATGTAGCTATGCGCCCCCACAAAATGGCAGCTACCTCCGGCCTGTGGTGAACGGGCCACCCACAGTCATCCGTGGAGGCTGCCACAAAATAGCGGGGGCCCCTGCTTTCAGGCGGCCCCCTCCAACTCTTGGGCCTGGGAAGCACCAACCGCTGAGGTCATGACACCACCGACATCAAACTTGACAAAGGCTTTATTGCTGAAACTTGTTGTTTGCAAAATAAATGGTTGTGCTTTCACTTGGTGTGCCACATCCGTTACTCATATGCTTGGATTGGATTAGTTATGATATTTTGATGGTGCTGCTGCCATCGCTGGCACCGGCAGATTTGAGGCAAAACTCTTTTGCAGTTGTATATATATATATATATATATATATATATATACATATCCTACTAGCGGTCGCAAGTAGGTAATTATAGTTAGGACCTAGTTCCCGTATGAAAATGTTTTTTTTTCCAATAACTTTGGCGCCACTTGACAAAATCTTCGTGACATTTTCAAAACTAGTGGCCAGCTCTGGTCAGCTCCTTTCTTGAAAGTTTCGGAGTGATTCATCAAGCGGGGGCTGAGAAAAAAGGGGGTCCCAAAATGCGTTTTCTCCATGCAATTTTCCATAGGAAAATTTAGACAAAGTTACAGCCTGAACTGCTGAATGGAATTACATCAAATTTAGCAAAAAGGTAGCCCTTGGTTCGGAAAGATTCCCTTTTGTTAAATGGTGTAAATCTGTTCAGTAGTTGCTGAGAAATTAGAAAAAAGAAAAAATATTGATATCTAGAGCAGCGGTGGGTTCACAAACCAACCTGAGCACGAGCTTCACTCTGATTGGCAGCCAACACTCCAAACTAGGAAGTGTTGGCAGCCATCTTGTGACTCTGTGGAACCGAGTCACAAGAAAACAGTGAAACAAAGATAAAATGCAGAAAAGGGGGATCAATAGAAACACTCGGACCCCCAGGACTGTTTGGTATTTTTCTCATTCAAAGCTGTAATACTGTAATGGCTTTTGTCATCTCATAACTCGGTATGGACTGCACTGTGTGAGTCCTATGCTTAAAGACTTTGCTGTAGGAATGGCAAAATACTTTTTCCCTTTCTATCTCGGCATGGATGGCCCTGTGCTAATCCTAGGCTTAAAGATTTTGATAGAAAAACAGACATTTGAGGTGAGCATATCTAGAGTGTCGCTGGTGTTGAGATTGCTGTATACAGGAGCTGCTTTAAACCTAAACTTGAGAACTACCCAGAGTTCTCTGCTTCTTTTTTGCATAAATATATCTATATCTATCTATATATCTATATATATATATATATATATATATATATCCACACGAAAAGGTTGCCCAATTAGGAATCGCCACACAGCGAAAGTTAGAACGCCTTTAATGGAGGAACACAGGGCAGCAAAGAACACAGGTCCCCCTCCGCAACAAAGCCCAACGCGTTTCGAGTATTCCATGTACTCTTGTTCACGGGCAAGACAAGTAAGCAGAACAGCAGCTGCCAAGGACCCATTAATTAAGTTCAACACACCGTCCCGCCCTCATAGGCGTGTGCACTCTGGCATTATGGATGTTGTGGTCCTTGTTATATTTAACCCATGTGGGTGCCGATTTTGCTTCAAAGTGTCCCAAAGTGTTCCCCCAGTGGGGTGGGTGGGGGCTCAGCATCTCGCCATCCTATAAAGTGTTCATTCTTCCACACGGCTATTTCGCTCCTCTGTGCCTGGAAGATTCCAAGCACCGGTTCCGTGTGCCGCACGGCAGGGCGTTTCCGCGACCTAGGCAGGCCGCTTTAATGTCCACACGAAAAGGTTGCCCAATTAGGAATCGCCACACAGCGAAAGTTAGAACGCCTTTAATGGAGGAACACAGGGCAGCAAAGAACACAGGTCCCCCTCCGCAACAAAGCCCAACGCGTTTCGAGTATTCCATGTACTCTTGTTCACGGGCAAGACAAGTAAGCAGAACAGCAGCTGCCAAGGACCCATTAATTAAGTTCAACACACCGTCCCGCCCTCATAGGCGTGTGCACTCTGGCATTATGGATGTTGTGGTCCTTGTTATATTCAACCCATGTGGGTGCCGATTTTGCTTCAAAGTGTCCCAAAGTGTTCCCCCAGTGGGGTGGGTGGGGGCTCAGCATCTCGCCATCCTGTAAAGTGTTCATTCTTCCACACGGCTATTTCGCTCCTCTGTGCCTGGAAGATTCCAAGCACCGGTTCCGTGCGCCGCACGGCAGGGCGTTTCCGCGACCTAGGCAGGCCGCTTTAATGTCCACACGAAAAGGTTGCCCAATTAGGAATCGCCACACAGCGAAAGTTAGAACGCCTTTAATGGAGGAACACAGGGCAGCAAAGAACACAGGTCCCCCTCCGCAACAAAGCCCAACGCGTTTCGAGTATTCCATGTACTCTTGTTCACGGGCAAGACAAGTAAGCAGAACAGCAGCTGCCAAGGACCCATTAATTAAGTTCAACACACCGTCCCGCCCTCATAGGCGTGTGCACTCTGGCATTATGGATGTTGTGGTCCTTGTTATATTCAACCCATGTGGGTGCCGATTTTGCTTCAAAGTGTCCCAAAGTGTTCCCCCAGTGGGGTGGGTGGGGGCTCAGCATCTCGCCATCCTGTAAAGTGTTCATTCTTCCACACGGTATTCCATGTACTCCTGCCTAGGTCGCGGAAACGCCCTGCCGTGCGGCGCACGGAACCGGTGCTTGGAATCTTCCAGGCACAGAGGAGCGAAATAGCCGTGTGGAAGAATGAACACTTTACAGGATGGCGAGATGCTGAGCCCCCACCCACCCCACTGGGGGAACACTTTGGGACACTTTGAAGCAAAATCGGCACCCACATGGGTTGAATATAACAAGGACCACAACATCCATAATGCCAGAGTGCACACGCCTATGAGGGCGGGACGGTGTGTTGAACTTAATTAATGGGTCCTTGGCAGCTGCTGTTCTGCTTACTTGTCTTGCCCGTGAACAAGAGTACATGGAATACTCGAAACGCGTTGGGCTTTGTTGCGGAGGGGGACCTGTGTTCTTTGCTGCCCTGTGTTCCTCCATTAAAGGCGTTCTAACTTTCGCTGTGTGGCGATTCCTAATTGGGCAACCTTTTCGTGTGGACATTAAAGCGGCCTGCCTAGGTCGCGGAAACGCCCTGCCGTGCGGCGCACGGAACCGGTGCTTGGAATCTTCCAGGCACAGAGGAGCGAAATAGCCGTGTGGAAGAATGAACACTTTACAGGATGGCGAGATGCTGAGCCCCCACCCACCCCACTGGGGGAACACTTTGGGACACTTTGAAGCAAAATCGGCACCCACATGGGTTGAATATAACAAGGACCACAACATCCATAATGCCAGAGTGCACACGCCTATGAGGGCGGGACGGTGTGTTGAACTTAATTAATGGGTCCTTGGCAGCTGCTGTTCTGCTTACTTGTCTTGCCCGTGAACAAGAGTACATGGAATACTCGAAACGCGTTGGGCTTTGTTGCGGAGGGGGACCTGTGTTCTTTGCTGCCCTGTGTTCCTCCATTAAAGGCGTTCTAACTTTCGCTGTGTGGCGATTCCTAATTGGGCAACCTTTTCGTGTGGACATTAAAGCGGCCTGCCTAGGTCGCGGAAACGCCCTGCCGTGCGGCGCACGGAACCGGTGCTTGGAATCTTCCAGGCACAGAGGAGCGAAATAGCCGTGTGGAAGAATGAACACTTTACAGGATGGCGAGATGCTGAGCCCCCACCCACCCCACTGGGAGAACACTTTGGGACACTTTGAAGCAAAATCGGCACCCACATGGGTTGAATATAACAAGGACCACAACATCCATAATGCCAGAGTGCACACGCCTATGAGGGCGGGACGGTGTGTTGAACTTAATTAATGGGTCCTTGGCAGCTGCTGTTCTGCTTACTTGTCTTGCCCGTGAACAAGAGTACATGGAATACTCGAAACGCGTTGGGCTTTGTTGCGGAGGGGGACCTGTGTTCTTTGCTGCCCTGTGTTCCTCCATTAAAGGCGTTCTAACTTTCGCTTCCTAATTGGGCAACCTTTTCGTGTGGATATATATATATATATATATATATATATATATATATATATATATATATATATATATATATATATATATATATATATATATATATATATATATATTCACAGAAAAAACCATAGGTTATAGTGGATATATAGTTAGGAATTTGCATTTACAAAACCTTGAAAATTCAATGAAAAAACCATAGGTTATAGGCCATATATAGTTAGGAATTCGCATTTACAAAACCTTATTTTACTCGCATAAAACCATTGAAATTCCATATATAGTTAGAAGCGCTAACTATATATCGCGCACCCGCAATCCACTGCTGATGATGTCACATATTACATCATTCATGACATGGTCAGTGACATCACTGATGACATCACTGATGACATCTCAAATGACATCACTGATGACATCACTGATCACAACATCCAGTGATTGTATGTGTCTGTAAAGTTTAAATATGTTTCACATATTGAAGAATGAGTGGATGTATAAGTGTCTGGATGAAGAATTTAGTAGGTGCATGACTGACTGTATGAGTGAGTGATTAAATGTGTCTCACTGAGTGCATGGGTTAGTGACTAAACTGTCTTAATTTGTGCATCAGTATGTTTGTTGTTGTGTAAGCTGCTGCATGTGTTGATCAGTAGCTATAAGAGTGGCCATATGGGTTATTGATTGGTTGCCCAAGTATTTGAATGGGAGGCTGAGTGTGTGTGTGGGTGGCTGGGAGGTGCGTGACTCTTTGCATAGATGTGTAAGCAGTTGATTCACTAGGAGTATGAGTTCAAGAGTGCATGTGGAAACAGCTATATGGGCGGTTGACTGTGCATGGGTGTGTTGGTGAGTGAATGGATTTCTCATTGCTACATGTGCAAGTAAGTACGTATGTAAAACACAATACATGTGAGAGTTGAGATATATAAATAACTGAACATAAGAGCCAGTGAATGTGTGAGTGGCTGTATCGATCACTGTGAGCTTGTATCAGGGATTATATAAGAGAATAAATATGTGTTATTATATGTTTGAATAAGTAAGATGTGTATAACTTTATAGTTGAGGAAATGGAGGTGTGATTGATTCTTTGCATGACTGACTAGGTGTGTGAGTAACTCCATGGATGAGTGACAGTCTGTGAGTGTCTGTTTATACTGAGTGTATGTAAGGTTATATTAGAGTCTGAAGAGGTTCATTGTATTATCACATGAGTGATGTGATCAGTGATGACAAATGAGATGTCATCAGTGATGTCATTTGAGTTGTCATCAGTGATGTCATCAGTGATGTCATTTGAGATGTCATCAGTGATGTCATTTGAGTTGTCATCAGTGATGTCATTTGAGATGTCATCAGTGATGTCATCAGTGATGTCACTGACCATGTCATGAATGATGTAATATGTGACATCATCAGCAGTGGATTGCGGGTGCGCGATATATAGTTAGCGCTTCTAACTATATATGGAATTTCAATGGTTTTATGCGAGTAAAATAAGGTTTTGTAAATGCGAATTCCTAACTATATATGGCCTATAACCTATGGTTTTTTCATTGAATTTTCAAGGTTTTGTAAATGCAAATTCCTAACTATATATCCACTATAACCTATGGTTTTTTCTGTGAATTTCATTGGTTTTTTTAATAGCAAATATGAAAAGCTTTAAAATGTCAAGTACGTGATAGATAAAAACATTTTCGTATTTATGCACGCTGATGTGCTTTGAACGCTGCACCTCCCCCCCCCTCCCCTCTTTTGCCTTAGTAGTACTCTCTCTTTGCAGATACTGAAGGGTAGTTAACGCAGGCCTTTACCCCCGTTGTAATCCGTCGTGCCTCCTTGTCTCTCCATTTGATTGATTGTTGTCCAAGCATTTACTGTTTTAGAATTGGTTCTCTTTGGATCATTCTCTATTTACAAACAAACACAAAGTCGCAATACTCTGTTTAGTCTTTGCAGATAGTGAAAAATCGTGTAAAAAAATAAAAGTAATCGAGCAAAATCAGTAGGCCACTAATTGGATCTCTTTTTGACCTCGCTAAAATAGAAATATTAGGAACAACCCTTCATGAGAAATACGAAAATAGTGAGATGAACTGAGCTCCACACCATGAGGGCTGCAAGACAGCTCGGCTCCATCACCCATCCCGCACAAAATAACGACAAACCCTATGCAAATATTAAAAATATAGACAACACACCAGCAAAGAAACAGGGTAAAACATTTTATTAAAAAACTATTTACATAACGTTGGTTTATAAGATGATGTCAGTAGTGGACCGATGTGTGAATAGATCGAAAACAGCACAAGGCTCCAAGATCCGGATGGCAAGCTCCTGGATGTTGGGTGCCATAGTTTAGAGTTCTGAATTTCAGCCTTTTTCAATGCCTGTGCTTTGTTGAATCAAAATGGCGGCTTGACACAAAGCTGACTCAAGCGTTGTTACTGATGCTATGCAGACCAAAACTGGTTTTCAGTTTGTACATTTTTCTAGATTTTTCAATCCAAGTTTGGTTGACTTTGTAGAACGATGGCTTCAGATTTTCAACATACGGTGTGGTGGCGCTGACTGGGAGGGGGCGCTTCGCTCCTGCCCCCTCCCCAAGTAAGATTTTCATACGTGAAAGTACGTTAATGGTTTTGGTCCCTGAGATGCTTCGATGTCACTACCATTCTCAAATAGCATAAGTTCTGGATGTTGGGTGCCATAGTTAAGAGTTCTGAGCAGTGCTTGTAACACTGTCTGAAGCTTATTTCCACCTACTGCAGCTTCACTATTCTCAAAGTAAGTGAGTGTCGTTTGTGGACCTGACTGCATTAGAAAACAATGTGATATGTTACCTTCCTAAACAGCTTGACGGAGGCCCCTGAGGGGCGGTGTGATGGCCATGGACTCGGAGAAGACGCTTGGCTCCGACACCCTCCCCAAGTCTTATAGCACTGGTGTAGCCTGAGATCGCCCCCGACATAGGCGGCCGGCTCCCGGGGTCCGGCGGAACTTTTTGCCTTTTGATGACTCTTCAATTCTGGACCTTGTCCCACAATCCGTTTGACCTGAAGACAAGCTGTAGTGGGGCGCCCCTTTATCGTTTTAGTTGCCATTCCGCCCGCTTTTGCTACACTGTGCCTCTTCCGCCATTCAGCTGTTTACCGCCCGCTCTTGCGACTACAGCGTCTCGCTCACCATGTAGTTGAGATGCGCCCGCTCTTGCGGTGCAGCGATAGGCGGCTGCCACAGGACTCTCAAAATGGCGGCCGGCTCTTCGGTTTTGGGCCTGGTCCACTAAAATGGCCCTGGGACACCTTGGAACTCGGACGCTTGTCTGCTAGGGCTTGGGTCCCATTCTCGAAAAGCGTCCCCTCAGCCGTGAAGATTCTACAAAAGTCTTGGGGGCCTCCGACTCCCGCAGGCTTCTGGTGGGGAGCGGCTGCCATGATTGCTCGTGGAATGGCCACGACGGAGCTACGAGATGGTAGTGGTCTCATGCTGACGCCAGCTTTAGTCTGAAACATCCAGAAACACTGTAGACTACCAATTCGATCAGTTCCGGTAGCGCCCCAACATGACCCGGAAGAGAAGAACTTGCCCTCCCCTCTTTGACTGATGGTTCTTGTTGCCTGTCCCCTCTGTTGTCATTTAACAGAACTTTTTGGACTGCTGAAAGGGGTTGTGTTCTGAACGCTGGTTGGTGGAAACATTTAGACTATATTCTTGACCTACGTTGTCGCGTAATGCGTTTTATGACACGCCGCGTTAGCGCACCCGGAAGTGATCCGAGGCGCGGCGCGCAGCGCGTAACGTAAGCATAACAGGTCATGTGACTTGTTAATAAAACTTTTCATTGGTTCATTTTACTTTTGTTAATTTAATGATGAAAAGCTTGGTCATATGACCTAAAAATTACGCTTTTTATTATTTTCGAACAATATTTTTTTTTCAAACATATGTTATAATATTCCAGGCTAATGTACTTTCCCGGAAAATTTACAACTGTCTTGCAAGTAAAATATATTCCTTTTTTCGAGAAAAAGGGCGTTTCTTCCTTCCATGACGGAGCCGTTGAGTAAAAGAGATTCGGCCTGCTGTCTTAGTCGCCGATACGCCTGATTATCAGATTCTTATCGATCACTTTATGTTGCAGACATGAAAAACACAACTGCCCTTGACCATTTATCTTTACTGCGTTCCTACATATTATACCTTTTATCCGTCATGTAATTGGACTGCTTTATTTCACTTGCCTTTTACTGATTCGAAAACAGTCACTAAAAGTAAAAACTTTACAAATGTAAATACTACTACCGTGTTTTGTTTTAAAAACCTTTATTGTGAAAATGTCAGTATACAAATACGGGCCTATAACCACGTGGGCCGGCCACGGAGCAAACTGAAATCGTATATGATGAGGAGACATTTACACTGTAGAAGAACGTAACGAGCGGGCCATTAGGTTGCAAGAACAAAGGTGTCTAACAGTTGCGGAATCGGTGGACGTACATTTTGTAATTAAAATACGACAGGGCCACTTACAATAACATTTTCTAGATATACATTTGCGGGCAAGGAGTTACGAGTCCCATTTATACCGGCGCCATTTTGGGCGAGGCCGGGCAGGTCCAAGATATAGTCAAAATGTCTCCACCAACCATCGGCCAGACCAGAACCCCTTTCGGCCCTTTATGCTACAAGATGGTGTCTTCCATTCAGAAAATATTGTTGGCAGCATTTTGAAAGGAAAGATAAACAGCCGTTCTCCTAGTGAGTCTCACATTGTTACATTTAGGAAGAATGTTGAAGAGTAGTATGTGGAAAATCTGAAGCCATTTTTCTACAAACTCTCAATCAGACTTGGATGGAAAAAAAAAACCTGAAGAATGTACAAACTGAAAACCAATTTTTGTCTGTATAGCACCAACAGTAACGCTTGAGTCAGCTTTGTGTCAAGCCGCCATTTTCATTCAATCAATAGCGTCCCCCTGCACACATTCAGGGACCTGGTCGTGTCTTCAGATGAAACGCATTGTAGGAAAAGAAGCAGAAAGGAAAAGGCAAAAAGTTCCGCCGGACCTAGTGAAGCTGCAGCAGGTGCAAATAAGCTTCAGACAGTCTTACAAGCACTGCTCAGAACTCTCAACTGAGGCACTCAACATCCAGGACTTGCCATTCGGATCTTGGCGCCTTGTATTTTTGTTTTGTTTTTGATGGAGGGGAAACAACAAAAAACAGGCATTGAAAAAGGCTCAACAGTGCAGGGCGCCTTGTGCTGGTTCCGACCTATTCACACATCGATCCACTACTGACATCACCTCATAAACCAACGGGGCACCCCACGCCGACTTTCGGCGCAGCATTGTAGGATGGCCACACCAGTGCGGCAATTTGCTGGACACCACCTCGGTGCCATCCAGATCTCGGCGCGTTGGACTCACTGTACCGCAACAGTGACCGCAACTCAGCTGGACACGCCGTCTTTCGGCGCAGCATTGTAGGATGGCCACACCAGTGCGGCAATTTGCTGGACACCACCTCGGTGCCATCCGGATCTTGGCGCGTTCGACTCACTGTACCGCAACAGTGACCGCAACTCAGCTGGACACGCCGTCTTTCGGCGCAGCATTGTAGGATGGCCACACCAGTGCGGCAATTTGCTGGACACCACCTCGGTGCCATCCGGATCTCGGCGCGTTCGAGTCACTGTACCGCAACAGTGACCGCAATTCAGCTGGACACGCCGTCTTTCGGCGCAGCATTGTAGGATGGCCACACCAGTGCGGCAATTAGCTGGACACCACCTCGGTGCCATCCGGATCTCGGCGCGTTCGAGTCACTGTACCGCAACAGTGACCGCAACTCAGCTGGACACGCCGTCTTTCGGCGCAGCATTGTAGGATGGCCACACCAGTGCGGCAATTTGCTGGACACCACCTCGGTACCATCCGGATCTCGGCCCGTTGTGCTGCCTTCGGCCTATTCGCACATCGGTCCGCTACTGACGCCGCCTCACGTGCCAACGGATTTTCTACGCTTTTTGTAGCCCTATGCCGCATAACAGGTCATGTGACTTGTTTATAAAACTTTTCATTGGTTCATTTTACTTTTGGTTTCCTAAAGATGGAAGGCTTGGTCATATGACCTAAAAATAACACTTTTCATTGGTTTAGAACATTTTTTTTTCCCAAACGATGAAAGCCCCACCTTGTTTCTGGATCATTCAGACTGAAGCTGGCGTCAGCATGAGAGCACCACCATCTCGTGGCTCCGTCGTGGTCATTCCGCGAGCAATCATGGCAGCCGCTCCCCACCGGAAGCCTGCGGGAGTCGGGGGCCCCCCAAGACTTTTATACAATCTTCACGGCTGAGGGGACGCTTTTCGAGAATGGAACCCAAGCCCTAGCAGGCAAGCGTCCGAGTTCCAAAGTGTCCCAGGGCCATTTCAGTGGACCAGGCCTAAAACCGAGGAGCTGTCCGCCATTTTAAGAGCCATGTGGCAGCCGCCTATCGCTGCACTGCAAGAGTGGGAGCAACTCAACAACATGGTGAGCGAGACGCTGTGGCCGCAAGAGCGAGCGCAACTCAGCTAGATGGCCGCCACCTGGGGAGGCCCGTTCACGCCGGCTCCCCCACGCCCCCCCCCCCCGGGCCGCCGCACACCAATTTTCGGAGCAGCATTGTAGGATACCAAAACCAGTGCGGCAGTTTACTGGACATCACCTGGGTGCCTGTCGTACATGTTGTGTCAGCCATGTGACACTGGACACAGACCGCTACTGACGAGGCCTCCCCCCGCACCACCCGGGACGCCCCACGCTGTTTTTCTGTGCTGCATTGTAGGATCCCTAAACCAGTGCGGCACCCAGGCGACATCACCTGGGTGCCGTCCAGAACTCTGCACGTTGTGCTGCCTTGGGACTATTCGCACAACAGACCGCTACTGACGAGGCCTCCCCCCGCCCCACCCGGGACGCCCCACGCCAATTTTCGGAGCAGCATTGTAGGATCCCTAAACCAGTGCGGCACCCAGGCGACATCACCTGGGTGCCGTCCAGAACTCTGCACGTTGTGCTGCCTTGGGACTATTCGCACAAAAGACAGCTTCTAACCATTGTTGCTTTTTGTGTTGAGAAATGTTTAAATGTTTTTAGTTTTTGTTCCGTTCGTTAAAGTTAGTAGTTAATAAAGTTTTATAACCTTACTTTCTTGGAGTGTTATCTATTTTTTTTTAAAACGGGTGAATGGGGCCTTGAATCGGGTTATTGTCATGTGTGGACTTTGGAAGTGTGCTGCTGCAGGATCGGACATTTCAAACTCAAATGCACGTTCTTTTTCTTACCTTTCCGAAGCATGGAGCGCAATAGCAGGCAGAGAAAGGGTGATGCACGTGTTGAACACTACCTGACCTGGCAAGTTGCTGGCAGTGCCCCCCCGCCCGCTCCTGAAAGAGGGCACACACACACCGCCGCCCCGAGTACTTCACAAATCTTTAAAAGACCATGCGCTTGTTCATGAGGCTTAAATAGTTTATCACCTCTTCTAGAACCCCTGCATCGACCCTCTGACGTTTCATGGAAAAATTACCATGTAACACAATACCAAGCCCTGTCAGCTGAAACCCCCAAGGAATCGTGGGGCATATTATCAAGGGGGTTTATCTCCGCTTTTTTGGCTTTAAAAGCCATGAAAGCGGAGATAAAATTATTTCCCTATTACCAAGCTGTCGCTAACACCAGTTAGTGACAGCTAAAAGGAGATAGCGACCATCTTGGGCCCCGCTTTGCATGTCAGTGATACTTATCACTAATGACATGCAAAGTGGCGTGCCAAGATGTTAGCGACTGGAAACAGTCCCTAACATCGCTACCTTCTATTACCAACTTTTGGAGATATTCGCGCTAAGCGCGAATATCTCCAAAATCTAACACCTGCCCTGAGCAGTTCTTAGCCATGTTATCCAATGGGAGGTGGATAACATGGCTAAGAGCATTAGGTCGATAATACATGAATATCGCTGACTTTTCTGCGATAATAGCAAGGTTTATCTGCGATAAAAATCGCCGATGTGCGGCGATAATTTTTATCTCTAAACAAGTTAGAGACAAAAATTATCGCTAGTTGTTCGTAATATGCCCCCGGGTTTTTGCTTGCAGAAATCGGGAGGCGGGAGACTAGCACTGAAATCAGTACTCACACGCCTGAATCAGGAGGATTGGCATGTCTGAATTCTCTACAGCTGGGGCCATAAACTACATCCGCAGGGTTAGGTGATAGCCTGGGACCAGCCTGGCATCTAAAATGACTGCCGTGCACGACAAAATTGTGGCATTCGAAAAAAGGCAAGATGGCGCAGCCGCTGGAAGAGATGTATCAACATATATCAGCCTCCTCAGCCACCCTCAGGAAACATAGGGGATTAGGATACGTCTCCCGCACCCCCTTATACCTAGTACTTTAATTAACGAAGCACAAAATGGCGAATTCCCGTTTCGCTACCAGTTTGCGGCCCAGTTCGCGGCCCGTGAAGCGCTTCTACCGTGAAAAATCATTTTTTTTTTATTTTCCCCACGGGACCCTTTAATAACCCCAACAACATTCCTAGGGGGTCAAGAGGGGGATACCTTGCCCCCTTTCATTAAATTCCCCCTTAGTTTTTCACCTTTTCTTCTCTCTCGATCCTACCGAGAGACAAGATGGCGGCCGCTCCGGACTGTCACGCAGCAAAAAAAAAAAAAAAAGCTCACGCACAGCCGCTGGAAGAGATGTATCAACATATATCAGCCTCCTCAGCCACCCTCAGGAAACATAGGGGATTAGGATACGTCTCCCGCACCCACTTATAACTAGTAATTTAATTAACGAAGCACAAAATGGCGAATTCCCGTTTCGCTACCAGTTCGCGGCCGCGCTTCTACCGTGAAAAATCATTTTTTTTTATTTTCCCCACGGGACCCTTTAATAACCCCAACAACATTCCTAGGGGGTCAAGAGGGGGACACCTTGCCCCCTTTCATTAAATTCCCCTTTCGTTTTCCACCTCTTCTTCTCTCTCGATCCTACCGAGAGACAAGATGGCGTCCGCTCCGGACTGTTTAGAATGTTGACAGACACCGGAGAGCCAATCAGCTTTCTGCGCGCAAAGTTCCGATAAGCGAAAAGTAAGCGGACCGGATCGCTGCCCAGAGCGCTGTTACAGATATATATCTTGGTTTGAACGTTAATTTCTCAAAAACTACTGGAGCACATATATTGAGACCTAGCAAAGGCACATCGGGCTAACAGTCCCTACAATTTTGCCAAGTTTCGTGCAAATCCATTCAGCCGTTCGAGCTAAAAGTGAGTCCAACCGCCCTATGGAAAACTCAATGCAAAAAACGCGTTTTGGGACCCCCCTTTTTTCTCAGCCCCCCCTTGACGAAACCCCACCAAATTTTCAGGGGCTGCTCAGAAACAAAATGTGCCATTTTCCTGAAAATTTCAGCCGATTCCGTCCACAAACGCCAAAGTTATTAGACATAGAATTTTCAAAAGTCCCATAGAGAAAAAATTCTAACTATATATACCTACTGGCGATAGCCAGTAGGTAATATATATATATATATATATATATATATATATATATATATATATATATATATATATATATATATATATATATATATATATATATATATATAATATATATAAATATATATATATATATATACACACATATATATATATATACATATATATATATTATACATACATGTATATGTATATGTGTGCGTGTGTATATTTATAT
Organism: Lissotriton vulgaris; assembly: GCF_964263255.1. NCBI lineage: Eukaryota > Metazoa > Chordata > Amphibia > Caudata > Salamandridae > Lissotriton > Lissotriton vulgaris. Next base: position 500,954,334 of record NC_141687.1, on the reverse strand, counting down.
ATATATAAATGCAAATGTGGAAAGTGTAATATACTATTTATTACAATTGCTGATTGTGGTCCTGATGCCATTCCCCCAACAATTGTAGTCAAATGTGCGTTATATTCTGCAGATCTGCACATATAGGCTTATGCCATGACACTTTTTCATGTGCATTTATTTGTTTTAGCTAAAATTATTCACCCTAAAATTAGGATGCATTGGCTTAAATTTGTGCAGCACTTTAAAATCGCATTATAGAGGCCCAATGAATGTTAGTAAATGTCAATTTTGACATACTGATGTAGTTAATTCTAATTTCATCTTAACAATGTGGTGATATGATTTTAGTTTACATTACAAAATACCAGAATTTCCCTGACAACTAAAGGTGAAATTTGTTGTTATATTTTGGTGTTGACATGACACAAAAAATAATGTTTAAAAACAAAAGGAACCTGAAATTTACCTGTTTCTGCTTCGGCTCTCTACATCACCTATGACATTTTAAATTACATCATTGATGACTTCATTAATGACATCACAAATTATATCATAGCATGCCAAAGGGACAGCCCTCCCCACCGTCCAGATCCTGCACCAGCAGCGGTCCGTGCAGGTAAGCGCTATGGTGTGGTGGGAGAAGGGAAGTCAACAGACGATGGAATCAGGAAAAAAAAATACATTCTATTGATTCGTCTGTCGACATCCACCCGCCCCAACGCGCTTACCTGCACAGCTGCTGCTGCTTTGCAATCAACCTCCTGCTTCTGCAGGACCGACAAACCTCTCTTACTACCATTAGAATTTGTGACTCTGGGGTGTCATATAGATCTCTGCATCAGACTCCCAATCCCCAGAATTAACTCATTAGAATTGGCACTAGTAATTTTCTTATGACACAGTTTCTATGCCATGAGCTCAAAACAGGATTTTTTTTGTCAGCTTTTGTCAAGGGTTTTCTGTACACTTTACAGGCACCTCCATTAATTTTTAGTAAACAGTCAAACAAAAAACAGATGGTTCTCTCGGGCACTGGTTCAAATGAGTGGTTATGGTCATAGAGCCTATAATCCAAGGCATGGCTTAAAGAAAATGGTATTTACGTCTCAAATTTGGACTGCGCTACTTCTAGCAGAACAGCTCGGCTCAGCGTCCTACACTGCTAAAAAAATGTTTAACACAATAATAAGGTTAAACTGCTTCCACATGGCTCAAACAAGTTATCTATCTCATTTATATCTAATGTATGATACAACATTTTTCTAGAATATAACACAAATTCCAGGATCTCAGCCATAGTGAAGATAGTTCTGTGCTAGAAACACTGTTAGAGTTTGAGTTTCTCTGTGATCTTATGAAGGCTAATCATTCATAACGAAATCACAGGGAAGTTTTCCCACCAAGAGTTTTAGCTCTGAAAAAATGGAAAGTTTCAATAGTAAAACCTCCTGGAAATGTATCTCTGTATGTCTGAGTTAAGTTCCAGATGGATCTCTACTTCGTGGCACACCTTTGGAGAAAGTTGTTATGGGATAGGTCCAAAGGTTCACCAAGTCTAATCATTTGCTTGATCATTTCGACTGAACTCATTGCCAACTTTTCTTATTCAATCTGAATAGGTGTTATTGAAGTGCTTGTCCAACAAAACTCATCAGCGGCCTTCAATACCATTGGTAACAAAAGAGTGAGCAACCCAATATACCCTTGATGGTTTGGGCAATTGATATGGAAGGGTGAAAATACCTTAAAGGGATTTTAATACGATTGGATTTTTTGCAAAATTTCAAACAACAATAAGCGGCCTTGCACACTTGGTAGCGATAGTGCAAAACTGCAACAACAAATATTTGATCAATATTAATAAGCCACTATAGGTGATCTAAATGAACTGTACTGGCGTGAATGTACGACATTGGTCTGCATTCTGTCCATCACCTGTGGTTTATGCATTTGTCACCCCGAGTGGGATGGGTATGCTCAGACGTGAGTCCCATGCACTTCACACCACTGGATTCAAGCAAGCTGGGCTGAAGACGGCTGGAATGCCAGAAACTGGTCCTCGGAAGCTTGTTTCCGGTCCAGGGAAGGCATGGCTTGGCAGTTCGGGCTGGACTGTTCCCATGAGGCACAGCGTCAGACTGATTTGCATATGGCCATGTCTGAACTGGGGTGGTGTTGAGTGCAAAAAAATGATGGATTTAGGCCCAGATCTCTGTACTGGGGTGAATGTATGACATTGTTCTGCATTCTGTCCATCACCTGTGGTTTTTGCATTTGTCACCCCGAGTGGGACGGGTATGCTCAGATGTGAGTCCCATGCACTCCACACCACTGGATTCAAGCAAGTCGGGCTGAAGATGGCTGGAATGCCAGAAACCGGTCCTCGGAAGCTTGTTTCCGGTCCAGGGAAGGCATGGCTTGGCAGTTCGGGCTGGACTGTTCCCATGAGGCACAGGGTCAGACTGATTTGCATATGGCCATGTCTGAACTGGGGTGGTGTGGAGTGCAAAAACATGATGGATTTAGGCCCAGATCTCTGTACTGGGGTGAATGTATGACATTGTTCTGCATTCTGTCCATCACCTGTGGTTTTTGCATTTGTCACCCCGAGTGGGATGGGTATGCTCAGACGTGAGTCCCATGCACTCCACACCACTGGATTCAAGCAAGCCTGGCAGAAGACGGCTGGAATGCCAGAAACCGGTCCTCAGAAGCTTGTTTCCGGTCCAGGGAAGGCATGGCTTGGCAGTTTGGGCTGGACTGTTCCCATGAGGCACAGGGTCAGACTGATTTGCATATGGCCATGTCTGAACTGTGGTGGTATGGAGTGCAAAAAAATGATGGATTTAGGCCCAGATCTCTGTACTGGGGTGAATGTATGACATTGTTCAGCATTCTGTCCATCACCTGTGGTTTTTGCATTTGTCACCCCGAGTGGGATGGGTATGCTCAGACGTGAGTCCCATGCACTCCACACCACTGGATTCAAGCAAGCCGAGCTGAAGACGGCTGGAATGCCAGAAACCGGTCCTCGGAAGCTTGTTTCCGGTCCAGGGAATGCATGGCTTGACATTTCGGGCTGGACTGTTCCCATGAGGGACAGGGTCAGACAATTTTGCATATGCTATGTCTGAACTGGGGTGGTGTGAAGTGCAAAAAAATGATGGATTTAGGCCTGGATCTCTGTACTGGGTTGAATGTATGACATTGTTCTGCATTCTGTCCATCACCTGTGGTTTTTACATCTAAATGAAAATGAGAGCAAAAGAGGGTGTATATGAAAAATTTGTATTTAATACTTCAAATGAAATTAAAAGGGAACAAAATAGATAACAATGTTATAAGGAGTACATTTCATGTATGTCAGTCAAGGAAAACTTCTTTATAATAATTGTGAGCGCTTTTCTACCTATTTACAATTGATTTACTAATTGGATAGAAAAAGCGTGTGTCGTCGTTTCGGTCTCTATTCTTGAGTTGTTGAGACCATCTTCAGCACATGAAAATCATATCTTGAGAACCCTTCAAATTTTGGAACGAGAGTAGCATAGATATTGCAGCAATCCAGTCTTTATCGTGTTCAATAAATAGAAAACTGTAGAATATGAGTGTGGCTGCCTTCCCAGGTATTTATTGGTGGTTTTAAAAGGCGGTCAATAATGTCTGCGCAAAGAAAGTCGCAGAGCGTCTTCCGCTATTTGTTAATTTGTTTAAAGAAGACGACAGATTGCGCAAGGAGCGTCGCTGGGCGTCTTACACTATTTGTTTATTTGTTTAAAGAACGCAGCAGATCTGGCTCAAAGTGCTCAGAGGATCGTCACAACAGCATGAGTTGAGTTCAGGGCAGGCACTCAATTCATGCTGTTGTGACGATCCTCTTCTTATACACCCTCTTTTGTTCTTATTTTTATTTAGATCACCTATGGTGGCTTATTAATATTGATCAAATATGTGTTGTTGCAGTTTTGCACTATCGGTACCAAGTGTGTAAGGCCGCTAATTGTTGTACAATACCATTGACCATTTTCCCTTCTGCTTATTTGACTGGAACATACTGTTTTAAGATGAATGCTACTAGAATGGTTTAAAATGTGTCATGGACTAGTCTCAGTAGTTACAACGAAGTGCAATTACAGAGCATGTTGTTACAACGACTTGCTCTAGATGGCGCTCAAGACTAAAGAATAGTATGATTTACTATTCCAACACCTTCCCTACTGTTGCACACACACGAGGTGGAATAGTAAATTATACTATTCCTAAATCCAGCGCGCCATGTAGAGCAAGTCATTGTAACAACTTCAATTGTAATGGTACTGCGTTGTAACAACGCGGTTGTTGTAACAACTGTGTTGTAAAGACACGCGATGTAATGACTCACATTGAAAAGAGTCCTATTCTAGGGGACCTGGTATCCTTGACTAAACACAGGCTCTTCACACATCATTTCCATCCTTGTGTAGAGCAGACTAGTATTAGCTTCTATCCCGAGCAATTCTTCTTCCGCTGCTTGGAACCTATCTCTCTTTCCATGCCATAGCCTTGCAAAAGACTTTGCTTCAGACGACACTGTGAAAAAGTGGATAATTAGTTGGAGGGGTTGTCCTCACCAAGTAATAATGTCACAATAACAGCCTCGATGAGAAAGAAGCTGGTCACTAAGCTCTATAGGGCAATACAGAATGACACTCCGCACGACACTGCCACCAGTTTGGCTCTGCTGGAACAATGGGATGGACCCCCCTATCACGGAGAGGGAATGGGTGAAAATATGCTCGTGATGGGACGCTTAACGTCCAACAGTAATTTTCGCATCAATCATCTAAAATTTCTCCATCAAGTATATCATACCCCTCACAGGCTGTGGAAGATAGGACTTAGGGCATCAGACAGGTGAAAACGGTGTGGTTCGGATAGGGCTGATTTCTTACATCTAGCATGGCAGTGCAGGCAAGTCCTTAGTTACTGGGAGAGGGTTTTAGCTCTTCTCACCACTATGACAGGCCTAGACTTTCAAAACACCCCATTGCTGTGTCTATTAGGTCATGCTCCTCAGATCAAGGGTATTGTGGGGAAATTTGTACAGTTGGCCTTGCTCTTGGCTAAGAGACAAACTCTGTTCACATGGGATAGCCGGTTGAGTCCCAAGGTGGACGGCTGGCTGAAAGACATGGTGTATTGCAGAGGCCAGCTGGAGACATATGCCAAAGAACTCCCGCGTTCATCATGGCCCAAGGACATCTGAGCCCCCCTTCGGGAATATTTGCAGTGAAATGGACTCTGAATGAGACACACAAATAAGTGGCAGGTTATCATTACTACTCATAGAGCCTGGACGTCTTGTATCATCCTTGCATGCTGGGGCCTCGAGGACTAGTAATGTGTGGCAGCCCACTGTATCTTGTTATTTGTATGGTGCTTGCATTTATAAGCTGACTAATGTGACATTTGGCTTTGTTATGTTCGGGCTCACTGAGCGTTACTGTGCTGGTATTCGGTGATCTGATATGAACATGCTGTAGGATTATTGTATGCTCAATAAAAGTTTGATAAATTAAAAAAAAGTAATAATGTCACAATTTCCTAGTTGGTCGATTTAGGTCTCAATAATTTAAACCTGAGCTCAACCCTTGTTTGCTGTAGCATAGAGCAGACAGGCTTAACTTAGGAGAAATGCAAAAAGAATTTGTTAGCACCAGTTACAAAGTAGAAAACACAACACAAACAAAATCTCACTCCAATTAATAAAAATAGGGGGAATGATATTGAGCATATAGACATAAAAACAACAAATATCCGATGTAGGGAACCAAAGATATGATTTCTAGACTTTTTAATTAATTCTAGAGACAAAAAGCGCAAAGCACAAACCGTGGGTGTCACTCTTATGCCCAGCTTGTGGGTGGGGGAAACTCCATAACTAATAGGGTAAATGTTCACAGGGGTGTCACTACACTTAGGGGGTCATTAGGATGGAGGATTTTCCGCATCCTCCGGGCCGGCGGAAGCCACCGCCGGCCCGGAGGATGCGGAAAATCCTCTGCGGACCCACCAGGACCCACCGCCACATTAGGATGGCTGGTGGGTCATGGTTTAGGTCCACAGCTTTTCCGCCGCGGCTGGCTTACAACCGCGGCGGAAAAGCACTAAAATGGTGAAGGTGTCTCTTAGACACCTTCAGCCAGATTAGGATGTGCATGGAAACATGCTTTTCCGCGGCGGCTTTTCCGCCGTGGAAAAGCATGTGTAACTGCACTGCAGGGGCCCATTGCGGGCCCCCTAGGTGTAGTGGGGGGTGCACATGGGGGGTACCTATGGTACCCCCCTGCATTTGCGTGCACAATGCAGCAGGCACCGCGCGGTGCCTGCCGCTTTGTGCACGCAAATGCTGTGCATGCATTTTTAACATTGCTGCGGGTGCAGCTTGAAGCTCCACCCGCAGCAATGTTAAAAATAGAGGATGTGACCGCCACCCTGGCGGTCACATCCTAATCTGCACAGAGGGAACGCCGCAGCCCATGCGGACGTTCCCTCATGCTCTGGGGTCGCGGACGGACTCAAGTCCGTCCGCGATCCTAATGACCCCCTTAATGTAGCACTTCAGATGTGTTTAACTGTAAATGATCTCACAGGGTCCCTCTCTCCCTGAAACCAATATGGCAGAACCGTTTCCCTTCTGTAGAGCTCCTCGGCCCACCAACCCCCTGTAGTAATTTTAAACCAGTTATTGGGGAAGCCTCTCTGCCACTGGGATAGGTGCCTAGTTAGCTATCAGGGCAAGGAAGGGGCAGGCCTATGTGTGCGTTACATCTGCTTGTGACAGGGTAGTCACTTTTTAAAGCATAATTAAGTTCTTAGACGCAATTTAGTTGGTCATCCAGGCAGGGAAAAACATTGCCCCATACCCAAGCCCTTTGTCCAATGTCAGAGAGCAATGTCCTTCCCACTACAGGAGAGCCATTAAAAGCCAGGTGACAATGAATACTGGTAGAAAGGCATTACATTACGATTATTGGTGTCATTGAATCACTGTTCTTGCTATTTCCAACTGAAGCTATGCATTATAGGATATTATAATGTAACCCAGGTCTTTCCTATGGGAGAGCTACCCTTGCCATAGTGAAAAATGAACAAGAAAGAAGGTTGATGAAGCGCACCCCAATTACAGTTATACAGAGTCTTGACAATAACAAGAATGTGTGATCAAATTATCTATGATACACATATATATATATACACAATATAATTAATGACGTAAACTGATCCAAAATTACATCAGGACAAGATGACCAAATCACGATGCTTGGAAATATAATTTTCTTTATTCCTTGTTCTTTTCAAACTTATTTTCAGACGGAAACTGCAGCCAACACGTGCTTCGTCTGTACACAATTAGTACTCAGACTTTCTCAAGGCTATTAAGCGATCCTTCAATGAATCATTGGTCATGTTGTAGTTAAAACATCAGAAGAAAATGTGCCGGGAACCAGTCCACATAGCAGACAATCAACAATCGGAGCAGTCTGGTCCTCTCAGAAAGTATGGCGGTGAGCACGCAAAAAACCCACTGATGGTGTGGCTCCCAATGAGGCTAGAGCAACATGTAACGTGACCAGAAATAATTAGACTGAAAGGAAGGCAGCTCCTCAAGTAGATGGAGCTTCATATAGTGTAATGGTCCCGTCAGCACTCAATATGTAAAAGCTCCACATTGAACCTCTCAAAATATGGAGGTGAGTAAGCAAGAAAATAGTAAAACTGCGGTCCCCGATGAGGTTACAAAATCCTGTAGCGCAACCCGAACAGCAAATAATGTAGCACCCAGGTGAGAGAGCCAGACCCTTGTTCCATCGTAATCTCGGAAAGTACCGGTAGGAATGCATGATAACGCGGCTCACCAAAATGACTTTGGGGATTTTCACTGCCAGAACATGTAAATATTACTTACACATGTCCTACTTTTTAAATACTATGCGCCCTGCTCTGTGGGCCTTTAGGGCCTACCGCCTACTTTAGGGGTGTCTTACAAATAGTAAAAAGAAAAGTGTAGGTCTAGCAAAAGCTTTATCTTACGGTCAAATTTGCACTTTCAGAACTGCACTCTCAGGCTGCAGGCGCACAACTGAAGACATGCTTTTACTTTGGCACTTTAGTGGTGGCACAATAGGTACTGTAGTCCATTAGTGATATATACCTTATCGGCCCTGGGTACATTGGGTACCATGTAGTAGGGACTGATAGGTAAGTGAAATGTGCCCACTAGGATTTTTGAACTAATTCAACAAGTTTTTGGGGTTGAGGACACATGCACTAAGAATGGTTAGCAGGGTCCCAGTGTACCGGGTCCAAAAGTCAACAGCATCAGTGAAAAAAACAAAAGTGATGACACAAACACCAAGGGCCCGATGTAGGTAATTCTAATTTACCACTTCTTAAATACCGAATCATACCGATTCGGTATTTAAGAAGTGGTAAATTAGAGGGGGGAAATGTAGGTAATTCAGAATCGGTAAATACCGAATCGGTAAGATTCGGTATTTACCGATTCTGTAAATACCGAATCGGTATCCTCCATTGATTCCTATGGTCCTTGAAGCCCATAGGAATCAATGTGGAATACCGAATAGGTATTTACTGATTCGGTAAATTCCGATTGTTGCAAGGGTGCAGGGGGTGTCACTTTGACACCCTCTAGCATCCCAATTCCGGACTTGTGTGCCATGTGGCACACAGACATGCCCTAAGGGCATGTCTGTGTTTCACATTGCACAGGTGTGCATGCACACCTGTATTCGGTATTTTACCACCCAATAGGATTGGGTGGTAAAATACCGATTCTTAAAGCCCTGTGGCACTCTGACATGTGCCAGCTACTTCTGCATTTACAGAATCGGTATTTTACCGAGTCTGTATTTACCGATTCGGTAATTTTACCGAATCGGTAAATACAGAATCGGTAAAATACCGATTCTGTAAATGCATGCCCTACATCTGAAAAACGTAATACCGGTCGGAATTCGGCCGTTTCCTACCGGTATTAGGGCACCTACATCGGGCCCCAAGTGAGCTCCTTGTTTATTTTCACCCAACCCTGGACATGGGGCCAGTACAATGATTATTGCTAGCCAAGGTGAAGTGACACGTGAGCCCCATATTTTCCCCAGACAAGGAGTTTGACATATTAACATTTACTGATGATTTCTAGCCCTGCCTAAACTTACACACAAATACCTACACCCAGGGCCGGACTGGGAACCAAAACCGGCCCTGGCAAAGTGCTCGGCCGGCCTCCACCCCACTCGGGGGAAGGGGGGGTTGTGGGTGCCGCCGAGCTCTTTGCCAGGGCCGCTTTTCGGCCGATTTTGTTAAAAACGGCCCTGTAACAAAAACGGCTCCCAGGGGCCCCAAACCGGCCCCAATCCCCCGGTGCGGCGCATCGGGGGATTGCTCGGTGCCCGCTACGGCCAGTCCAGCCATGCCTACACCTCCTAATAGGTATTAACTTAGAACGTCCCAGTACCTTTTGCTGCAATAATATTCCAAGGTACTCCCTGAGTAACTGGCAATCACCCTGAATATCTCACAACAATACCTGCCCAGAAGTGTTCTAAATATACACCATGATATTCCACTGCCTCTATTCTACATCTCAGTCTCAAAGTCAGCTCAGACTGTGCTCATGACACTTCATGATTGCTTAGCATCTATCTCTCACCACCCTAAGCTTACTTTTCTCCTCTCCATTGTGTCTTTCTCTCACCATCGTTCCGCTCCTTCTGCAGCTGTTCCATCTTCTGCTCACTTCTACAATTACAGCTTTCAGATTCCCTTCTCACCTCTGCTGCAGCTTTCGCCCTCTGGCATCCCTTCTAATTCTAATTCAACAAGTTTTTGGGGTTGAGGACACATGCACTAAGAATGGTTAGCAGGGTCCCAGTGTACCGGGTCCAAAAGTCAACAGCATCAGTGAAAAAAACAAAAGTGATGACACAAACACCAAGGGCCCGATGTAGGTAATTCTAATTTACCACTTCTTAAATACCGAATCATACCGATTCGGTATTTAAGAAGTGGTAAATTAGAGGGGGGAAATGTAGGTAATTCAGAATCGGTAAATACCGAATCGGTAAGATTCGGTATTTACCGATTCTGTAAATACCGAATCGGTATCCTCCATTGATTCCTATGGTCCTTGAAGCCCATAGGAATCAATGTGGAATACCGAATAGGTATTTACTGATTCGGTAAATTCCGATTGTTGCAAGGGTGCAGGGGGTGTCACTTTGACACCCTCTAGCATCCCAATTCCGGACTTGTGTGCCATGTGGCACACAGACATGCCCTAAGGGCATGTCTGTGTTTCACATTGCACAGGTGTGCATGCACACCTGTATTCGGTATTTTACCACCCAATAGGATTGGGTGGTAAAATACCGATTCTTAAAGCCCTGTGGCACTCTGACATGTGCCAGCTACTTCTGCATTTACAGAATCGGTATTTTACCGAGTCTGTATTTACCGATTCGGTAATTTTACCGAATCGGTAAATACAGAATCGGTAAAATACCGATTCTGTAAATGCATGCCCTACATCTGAAAAACGTAATACCGGTCGGAATTCGGCCGTTTCCTACCGGTATTAGGGCACCTACATCGGGCCCCAAGTGAGCTCCTTGTTTATTTTCACCCAACCCTGGACATGGGGCCAGTACAATGATTATTGCTAGCCAAGGTGAAGTGACACGTGAGCCCCATATTTTCCCCAGACAAGGAGTTTGACATATTAACATTTACTGATGATTTCTAGCCCTGCCTAAACTTACACACAAATACCTACACCCAGGGCCGGACTGGGAACCAAAACCGGCCCTGGCAAAGTGCTCGGCCGGCCTCCACCCCACTCGGGGGAAGGGGGGGTTGTGGGTGCCGCCGAGCTCTTTGCCAGGGCCGCTTTTCGGCCGATTTTGTTAAAAACGGCCCTGTAACAAAAACGGCTCCCAGGGGCCCCAAACCGGCCCCAATCCCCCGGTGCGGCGCATCGGGGGATTGCTCGGTGCCCGCTACGGCCAGTCCGGCCATGCCTACACCTCCTAATAGGTATTAACTTAGAACGTCCCAGTACCTTTTGCTGCAATAATATTCCAAGGTACTCCCTGAGTAACTGGCAATCACCCTGAATATCTCACAACAATACCTGCCCAGAAGTGTTCTAAATATACACCATGATATTCCACTGCCTCTATTCTACATCTCAGTCTCAAAGTCAGCTCAGACTTTGCTCATGACACTTCATGATTGCTTAGCATCTATCTCTCACCACCCTAAGCTTATTTTTCTCCTCTCCATTGTGTCTTTCTCTCACCATCGTTCCGCTCCTTCTGCAGCTGTTCCATCTTCTGCTCACTTCTACAATTACAGCTTTCAGATTCCCTTCTAACCTCTGCTGCAGCTTTCGCCCTCTGGCATCCCTTCTCCTTTTCCACCACCACCATGCATTTTCTCTTAGTCCAACTAACCAGTCACTGAGAGGTTTACTTTTCCCTTTAACTTCACATATGTGCATGTGTGTTTTATTGTTTTCTCATATCACTTTTTGAAGCTGTCCATATGACTACTGATTGTGTTCCTACATTACCTTCTTCTATGTCTACCTTCAGACCGATTTCTTCCTCTCATGATTCTTTTGTTAGCTCTAAATTAGTGATATACCAAAATATCGTCGTCTGAAAATTGCTTGACAAACACATTGTGTTTTAGGTATTGATTGACTTAATAATGGAAAATCTACAAGCAATTAGACAATATATTGTAGATGATATTTAGAGCACTGCATATCAACCATATTCGGACTATATTCTGTATCAAATATTGTGACATACAACAATCTAAGTGCCACATGTACGTAGTTTTTTTCATGTCACAAATGGCCCGATTTTCATAAACAAGACATTTGAGGATGGAAACAAGCATTTTTTTCAAGCATTTTTTTGCAAATGGCCATTTGGCAATTCGGTGACCTATTACCAAATCACAAAATGGGTCAGCCATTTGGTATTAGTAAGGGACTTGTTAAGGGCGTCTCTTCCTAATAGTAACTCGCAGTGATATGCGAGAAGGTTTTGCGACCGAAATACAAAACATTTGCATTTCATCACCATTTTCAAGTTCTTCCTGGAACACCTCTCTTCCCTTGGTCCCTCCACATTTGTATTGCAGCTTTCTATTCTCCTGTTCTCCTGAAGCTACACCTTCTCTGTCACCTCATTTCCAGAAACTCTCCTCAGCCTATCCCCACCTTTACTCTCTGAGGCGTTCCCATGCACCATGTTTTTCCTTTTGTCTTTCACCCAACTCTTCCCATATTTCTACTCATTTTCCATGTCAGCTCTTCTTTTGCAGCTTTTGTTTGTCCCAGTGACTTCTATTACTGCATTCACATTTCTGCCTCTTATTATTCATGCTTCTTTTCTTTTTCCTTTCCCCACACAATGCATTCCTTCTTTCTCTTCCCTCTTCTCCTGTAGCTCTTCCTCCCAAAACTCAGTTCTCCTCCTGCATTTTCCATGTTCTGTCCATGGTTCTCCATCCAGCTTTCCCTTTCACAAACACTTAGACCAGCAGTTTCCATTCTTTCCCATATCCATGGGCACTGGAACTGGGGATCTAGGAGGTCCGGCAGAACCCCAAGAAAAATCTTGCAAGAGTTCAAAATGAGAATGATCCATAAAGAGGTCTTTCAGTATTGTTTTTATCTTGTAGCTATTGCTGTGCATTCAAAGGCAGAGTTTAAATTCAGACAATGTAAGAAAAACAAGCGGTTGGATAACGTAGCCAGGGAGAGAAAACATGTAGGAAGCACAACAACCAATTAAAAAGTACAAAATTGAATTTATTTATAAGTATACATATTCATGATAAAAACATTTTAATTCAAAAACATAAACACCAAACATTTGAGAAGACAGTTGGTCAAATACAAATAAAATATTTTTCTAACACAATTACACAAAAATTCATAAAACAATGGCGGACAGAAATAGTCATCGACGCGCGATGATGACTATTTCTGTCCGCCACGTTATCCAACCGCTTGTTTTTCTTACATTGTCTATTTTCCCTGTATAACAAATTCAGTTGTCTAACAGGGGGTCCTTGTTATTTACGCCAGAGTTCAAATTCAGGCAATTTCTTTTGACAAAGTGCTGTTATTGTTTTTTAATATGGAGATTGCTGTTTAGTACTCCCTTTTCTTACACAAAATTGAGTGAATTTTGAAAACAAGTGACAATCCTCCTGGGATAGAGAGAGAGTAAAAGAAGAGGGCTGCAGTGTGTCATATGTTTTCTAACACACAACAAAGTTGACATACTTGTGAATAAAGTTTCAAAATATTTCAAAACATATCAGCAGCAAATAAAAGACTAAAAAGAGATATTATTTTAAAATGGTGAACTGAAATGGAAACCAAATCTCTTTATTTGTATTATAAATATACAAAGAAACCACAATTCCACAAGTTATTGTTTGTGCAATATGGGAAATGTCTCTTTTTGCATGATCACCCCCATTTTTTTGCACTGATCCCGTGACATATAGACTCCGTGCAATGGAACTCTGCTGACCAGGCCCCAGTGCATGTGCTCTGACTCCCTAAAACATGTTCACATTTTCTAAATGTCTAATTGGCATATTTATCTTACCTATATGTCCCTTATATATGGTATAACATGTACCCATGTAAGTTATCTGTCACTAGTGGACTGCAGCACCCATTGTGTTGCCCACTACAATGCCAGTACAAACATGATTTGCAATAATTCAGACCTATCACTGTAGCCTTACTGTGCGGTTTTAAAGCTTCAAACTTGACATGTTAAAATAACTCTTTTGACAGCCCTAAACCCGCCTTTAAAAAAAAGTATGTCATCCCCAAGTAGGCCATAGTGCCCATAAGGTAGGGTGTGCATCGTAGGTAATGGAAAGGTTTAATGTTAAACATGCTCTTATAGTGACTAACCCCCAAAAGCTATTTTCACTCTAGGGAGGTTAGCTGTTCGATAACAAATCATAGGGTTATCATATTAAAATTATTAAAGTGATATTCACCCAGTAACCACCTACAAAATTCATTCTAGGACTTTGTAAAATATTTATTACAACCACAATTAAAAGGTAAATTCGGATTTGTAATAAATATTTTGCAAAAGGTACTTTAGAAAATTGCATCTGCCCTGCCTTAAGTCTCATAAGGCCAATTTAGATGAACATCCTTCCAATTGTCACTCAGGACCTGAATAGGCCACTTGACAAGGTATAAACTTACCCACCGAGCTCTGACAAAGGGCTTGGTGGGAGAATATGTTCTTTTACGCTGGCAGGATGACCATCTGGGCTGTGCTCAAGAACATATTTAACTTCAAAGATGCCTGCCCTGATACAGGCAGATGTAGCAACTATCTGAACCTCTTAACTTCTTTGTCCCACTATTGAGCCAGGCATCACCTCCAGTGGGAGAAGAGCTTCCTCAGAACAAGTTTTGAGTGACTACAGAAAAGAGGTTGCCAATTTTTCTAGCCACACATCGAGGGTGGACACATGAGCTCTGCGTAGGGCAAAAAAGCGTATGCCATGCTGGATTTAGGTTGAAAGGGGCACTGTGGGATTGTTTGTAGTAGCATACACTGTAGATGCTGCAGAAGGTATTAAGGTTACCCCTCGGAACTTATCCATATTGCTTAGGGAGGGGCCAGGACAGGCTAGTGCAGGCCTCAATGTTCCACTCTGGGCACTCCTTCAAGGGTCAGCTGGCTATCTCCTTTTTAGCTTAAAGGACACAACAAGTTGCAAGAACCCCTTTTCCTGCTGACCAATTCCAACTGGACCTGCCCTGGACCCTGAAGGTGGCTTATTCTGTAGCAAATCTTGAACTGGAGTTGCTGTTCTAAGATAATAGGACTCTTGGTTATATCAAACTGTTCTCCTCCTAATGTCCTGAGAAATCTGGGACTTAGAAACATTTTTTCTCCAAAGACCTCTGGAGGACCAGGACAAATCTGTCACGTCAATCTGATAAAGGAGATTTCAGCCGCTGGGCCAAAGTTTTTCTGCAGCAGCAAATCCATTTTTGCAGTACTTGCAGAGAATATATCTGGTCTCATGGAGCCCTGTTCAGCTACAGCATTCCAGCCATGCCATGTTGCAGGAATCCGCACTAGAAAATGGAACAACGTCCGAATGTACGAATGTAGAAATGTAGAAATATTCAATGGACTACAGCGCCAAAAGTATCTGGACAGTGAGGTATCTTCCATGGGTGCAAATTTTGAATTTCTCTTTGAGGTTTACCATTTAAAGTCAACAGCTTCACTGGGACCCTGCTGATAGTCATCTGGCTTCATGGAGGCTTTTTCAGCCAGCATCTGCTGCCTTCCCACGATGAGGATTTTTTACATCCATTTCAGTGGCTAAGGGCCCAATTTATTAGTGATGTAGTAAATTACTCTGTTGCCTTGATGGAGGTACCACCTACCTAATTTTGAAATGTTCACCGGCCTGGAGGACATTACAAGCATTGACATGAACCGCTGTGAAGGTGGTTCCTGCTAATGCATTGTAACTTTTCAAGACTGCTGCATCCAACATGAGACTACTGTACGTCAAAGTTACAATTTTCTTAATTTTCAAAAAGAAAATCCCCAAGCTGGATTTTCTCTTTGGAAACGAAAGAAACAATGCCCCCCACCATGTGAGTTTCCATCCACGGCAAGGGCAGCATTGAGCTATTTTCTATTCCCCTTTCAGCCAGGTTTTTTCTGGTGGTCACGGGCATTGAAAACGACCTTATGTCCACCAATCATATTTAGGCGGGCAGACATATAGCCAGACATAAGAATCTTCACCATCATTAAACTGTGGTCCACCAGCATTTAAATCTGGCAGGTGGGCCATTATCTTAGCAGGGAAGTAATTCCATCACTATTACAACAGCATTTCCTGCCAAGATATAAATCTGTCTCTAAGTAAAAAGGTAAAAGTTTTGACCCCACTGAATATGGTTTCTGTATCCGACCTGCTCTCATTTCTTAAGACGAGCCTAGATACTGTTCAAGCACAACCAGATGACTGTGGTTGGGGCATAATGCTTGTTGGTGCTATTTTCATTTAACGCTTTAAAATTCCATATCTCTGGTTTATCTTACTGGATTTGTGTTGTCCTGGTGTGATTTTGTTCAATCAATATTGTATATGTTTCTAAACTGAAGTTGGATTTTTCCCTTGTTGTGCTCTCGATTTTTAACTATTTTCGAACTTCTAAATATTTTTTGGGATATCTTATTAAGTTACGCCTATCTACTCTGTGCTGTAGCTACCAGGGATTGAGCTCAAATTTAAATTATTGAAGCATTTACAGGACCTTACATAAATAGTGACATTATTACTAGTGGTGGCCTACAATCCATCCCCAGCTAATGACCCAATTCCCACATGTAACATATAGGTTGAGTAGAAAAACTACATGCCTGCTGCAAATTTAATCATCATATCAAGAGGTTATTTCAATGGAAAACATATTCTCTTTACATGGTATATCCCATCAATGTGCTTCAAAATACATCATTGGAAACATACTATAACCCTACCATTCTACTGCTGACTGGGTATGGTTAATTTATTACACTTGTCCTTTATATAGCGCTTTGATTTTTTCACAAATCCTGAGACTTTAGTGACGTAACAGTAATGGCAGCACCCCACTCGGAAAATGAATCCAGCACCACTCAATTAATTTTCTCCCCTTGCAGTTCCACCCCATTCTATTCCTGCAGTTTATTTCCCTAATTTCACCTCTACTACTGCCTCCATGACTTTAACTGTTGCCCCATTCCGTTCCCTTTCTCACCTGCTCTCTCATATCTTGTCTTGAAGCTCTTCAGAGACAGTGTGGGTGTTATTCAAATAACTTTCAAAGGACCACTGAATAAAATACCCTAACTGCCCTTCATCCTGTCCCGGCCAATATACTTTGAACAATGTATTTGTTTCTTCTTCTGTTATTTTAAAGCACTGAAAAGTAGGAAAGCAGCTGTTCTTTACAACAGTTTGTAGTAGGAACCCATGGTAGTGAGCAGATCAGAAAACTAAATTTGGAATAGCATATTAAATAGATTCAAATCCCATGTATGGCTAGAAAGATAGATTAAGCTCTGTTGCACGACCATGGAAAGTTATCACTTGCCATAACTAGTGGCCACAGTTTTGTAGACTATAAGAAGCTATGATTGCAGTAGCCTCCAAAAGGGACTTGTGGGGTGGGGGTCGGGGGACCCTCTTGTAGAGACATCCAATCAGACTATAGCTGAATATATTTTCAGCTATAAAATGGGACTTTTTTCAGACTTTTACACAGAATCATATGAAACTCCATATCCTTTACTCGAAGCAGGTTGTCCCTCACTCACTTGTCCTAGGACTGCTGCTGGCTATACCTAAATACCCTAACAAATAAGTTAAAATGCATTAAAACAGGAATTGATGTAAGCAAGACCATTATCAGATCTGTTTATGTGTGACTGCTGCACAATGTTTACTTGATATGGATTGCAAGAACCAGGATAATTATCTGACCAAAAAATATTGGATTATGGACTTATTTAAAAACGTTGAAAGACAATATTGGTTTAATTGAGCTTAAATTGTAATGCAGACTGTTAGAAATGGGGGTCTCTTGTTGGCAATAGTTTGCACCTTTGCCCAAGTAGGGACCCTTCTTTCTAGTTAGGGTAAGGGGGAAACACTTCTAAAATAATCCCATCTCACCCACATGGTAGCTTGGCATAAGCAGACAGGCTTATCTCAGAGGCAGTGTGTTAGACCTGCCATCTTTTGCCATGCTTCCCCTGTCTTTTTGCTTTATGACCTCCTGGTATTGACTTTGTTTTTGTTGGTTTAGTGTCTCTGCACACTTTCTCACTGCTGTCCATTGTTAAAGTACAAGTGTTCTTATTGGATTATGGATTGGTGTTTCTATGATTATCATATTTTATTTTCTGGTAAGTTCCTCGTAAAGTGCACTGAGAGTGCCAGGACCTGTAAATCAAATGCTGCTAGTGAGCCTGCAGCACTGACTATGCCACCCACACAAGCAGCCTTTCAAAGGGTTCTCAGGCCTGCCACTGCAGTGTCTGCACACAGTTTGTACTGACATGTCAACTTGGAAAGTGCACCCACTTGCCAAGGCCTGACCTTCCCTTTTATTTATTTATTTTTTAAATTATTTTTTTTCTTTTTCTTAGCCATAAGTACAGTACATTATACAAAAAAAGACACAACAAAACACTGATTTTAAAAACTAAAAGTAGAGCATACATTGCACAAAAGGAATAAAGAAATAGCATAAATCGGGACTTTATACAATTACCACACATGTACCAGGAAGAGACAACATCAACAGAACAAATACCACATTTTTTTAAAAGGAAGTCAGAGAAAAACAAATGCAAAAATCCAAAAGAACAGTAAATTATTAGTCCCATTGGAGGCTAAACCACACCCTTTTAAATGTTAACCTCTAGCATTAGCTAGTTCTAATTCCATTTCATATATTTGTCTAAGTAAGACCCCAAATTCATTGATGCTTGGACTTGTATTTTGAATCCATACTCGAGCTATACACGAACGAGCACACACTATTATGATTGAAACTAATAATCTCATAAAGCTGCCCATGTCTGGTATTACCCCTAATATTACTTCCTTCTCTGCGATCTGGACAGAATGACCGACCAGTATAGTAAGCACATAAGTTACATCTGAACAGAGTATCTTCAGCCTTGGACAAGTGATGAACATATGGCGTAAATCTGCAGCCTAGTCTTGGAAATTGGGCAGAATGATTTAGCCGATGGTTGCGTCGTAGCCCATTTAGAAATAAGCTCAGAAGTGTAATACAGCATAAATACAGTACTATGTTATTGAAGTTTCAAATTAACAGATGTTACAGCTGTGTCTATAGTTTCCAATGAAACCTGTATTTCCTCATTTATTATATCAGTTTCAAAGATCCGACTTAATTTCGCTGCTATCTTAATGCCATGTTCGCTAACAGCTGCTTATAAACTATACCAATAGTTCCTCGAGCTAAAGTCTGAAAGAGTACAGATAGTACTTCAGAAGGACTCGTAATCTCTAATATACTCTGACCACCAATAAAGTAGTCCCTTACTTGCAAGTACTTTAAAAATGTACTTTGTAGCAGCCCAAACTCGTCTTTCAAGGCTGAAAAAGATTGTAACCCTTGTCCATCGTAAAGCTGGTCGAGCTGAGATATGCCCTTGTGTTGCCAACATCTACCAGTGTGATCATGAAATGTATGTCAGGCAATATGGGATTGCCCCACAGCATTGTGTATGAATGCAGCAGTGGCAAAGAATGTTCCTTACAAATATCTTGCCATATCCTAGTAATATCTCTATTTATCTTAAACTGGAACCGTTTGTAGTAGTTAGGGTCAGACGTTTTATACAGCAGGAACTCCGTATTTGGTCTACAGGCCAATTGGTATGAAAGCCAGTCTGTGCCAGTATCAGGCCCATTAAGAAAGAGTCAAATTCGACCAACAAATACAGCCCAAAAATATAGTTTAAAATCTGGGAGCTTAAAGCCACCTTTTTTATATAATATTTGTATATACCGAAGAGCTCTCCTTGCATGTTTATATACCCCATATAAAGCTACCCCTTTCTAGATGCTTGAAAAACGTCCACTCCACCCTTAGGGGAATTGTGCAATATAAATACAAGACTTTTGGGAGAATATTAATTGTCACTACGTTGCACCTCCCGAATACACTAAGAGGAAGTCGGTGCCAATTGCGTAGTTATGTCAAAACATTTTTTAGCAGTAGCTCATATGTCAAAGAGATCACTTCATCAACTCGGCTACAAAGACAGATTCCCAGATATGTTGCCATTGTTGTAATCCCTAATATTGATAGGGCCGTTTCAGGTTGAAAATTTAAAATTGTCTGGGTCTTGTTCAGATTTCATTTGTAGCCGGAAAAAGAGCCAAAACGTTGTGCCTCTTGTGTAATTTCGACTATGGTCTAATGGAAAAAATAGCAATGTCATTTGCATACGCAGTTAATTTTAATTCCAGACCACTAAGAGACACTGGAGAAATCCTAGCATTTTGCAGGAGGTGCTTTATAAAAGGCTCACTATAGAGAGCAAACAAGTATATGGATAGTGGACAACCCTGCCGCGTACCCCTTTGAACAGTGAAAATAGCGGAAGAGAGGTCGTTAAGCTTAACTGCTGCTGTTGGATTGCTGTGCAATTTCTGAACCACCTAGATGAACCTTTGACTGAGGCTGAATGATAACATAGTCAGCCATAATACTCCCCAGGCAACTCAGTTAAAGGCCTTCTAGGCGTACAGCATCAACATCCCTGTATGCTGATTTTATTGGCCAGGAACATCAAATGCAACAATAGCTGTATTAATATGGGCTGCCTTGTCTCTACCTGGGACAAAGCCATGTTTTTGTTCCGAGACTAAGTGATGAATGAAAGAAGCCAGCCGAGAGGGGAGGATTTTAGAGAAAATTTTAAAATCGGCATTAACCAGTGATTTAGGACAATACAAGCTCATGTCCTCTACCAATTTTCCCTTCTTTGAAAAAACTATTATGTTGGTAATATTCCAAGAAGAAGAGGCACCTTCCCCTTCAATAATTTTATTAATTAATGCAAAAAAGACAGGTACCAAAACATCTTTAAAGATTGTATAGATTTCCAACGGGATAGTGTCCTCCCCAACAGCCTTGCCTACTGGCAGAGTGCTCATTGCTTCCTCAACCTCCCCGAAATCAACGTCTTTTTGCAAAGACTCATAGTCCAATGAATTCAAAACAGGCATCACACTCTCCTGTATACAATCCAAGGCAGTTTGTTGGCTTAAGGGTGTTGATTCACCATATAAATCAGTATGAAAGAGGCTAGACTGTTCCACTATATCTACTGATCGAGTGTAGGGTAGACCATCTGCCCCTTTTATTGATTCAATGTAAAATCTAGCCCTATGGTCAGTCATCTGAGTGGCTAGCAAACGGCCAACCCTTTCCCCATATTCCTATTGCTTAGATTTATACTTTTTGTAGGCTACTTTATCCCTTAACCCTCTCCTAAGCTTAGCTCTTACTTCTACAACCCCTGATATATTAGCTGTTCCATTGCATCTTTTAAAGCAATAGCTCTTGTATGTTGTTGCTCCAAATCTAAATAAAGCCTGTGTTCCTGCTCCACCTGACATGTGACATGGTGATTCTGCATTAAGATATACTGTAGTGTAACCCCTATTACTTAGGCCTTCAAACAATCCCAGACCATTGCGATGTGCGCCGTGCCCCTAGTATTCTCCTAGTGTTCCTCGCATAAATTTCACGTAGTCTAGATTACTAAGGAGGTGTCTAGGAAATGAAAATTCCCTTACTAATTCTTTATCCCTGGCCTGGATCTGCACAGTTAGCATCACTGGGTAGTGATCCGATGTAATTTTAGCACAGACCTCTATGAATGCTTTTTCCAGCATTTTTCTATTGATAAATATCAAATCAATTTGGGAATATTGTTTGTGTGGGTATGAATAAAATGTGTACCCTGGATTGGTTGGAAATAGTCTCCTCCAGGCATCCTCGAGTCGGTGTATATGGAGAAATTCTAGGATAGAGGCCCTAGTCCTGCCCATTTTAGCACAAGTTGCAGTAGTAGTGTCAATCTTCTTATCAATGATACAATTAAAATCTCCCATGACTATCAACTCGCCCACCCAGTCTAATATTTTCGAGCATAAATGAAAGATGACCTCAGGACAGTCAGTGTTGGGACCGTATACCACACATATCGTAGTCTTACGCCTAACAATCAGCAGTTGGGCAATTGCCTATCTCCCTTTAGAATCAGCCAGTGTTCGCAAAACAGTTGCTCTACAGTTCTTTGACTTCAATATAGCCACCCCTCAGATAGAGATTGCCTGCGAAGTCCAAACAAGTAAATTGAAACCAAGCTGTTTTAACTGAGCTCTATCCTTAAAAGCTAAGTGTGTTTCAGTAAGGCCCAATATATGAGGTTTAAATAGACAAAGATCCTCCATTACTAACTGGCGCTTTCTGGCCTGATTAAGCCCCACTACATTCCAACACATATATTGAAAACCTCTTCTTCCCTGATCCCCTCCCCTCCTGACACTCCACCAGATCGACCAAAGGCAACCGGCTACCATTATCTGACTATCACCCACCCTTTCTACACCCCAATACCTATAAAAGGGAATCACCCTCTTCCTTGCTGACCCTAAGGGACAGCATTAAGAAGACGCCCCCGCACCCCAAAGCTCCGCCAACCCCACCCCCTTCCACCCCCAATAAATATGCAAAAGTATCAAAGCAAGTAAAGAAGCAAAACATAGAAACATATGCCAAAAGCTGGCACAAAAGTATTCCTCTCTATTGTCCCAGGGCATGCCACCTGTGAATGTTGAGTTATTTTCTGGGAGTAGAATGCCATTTTACTAGAGCTTGTTTAGCATCCTGCTCATTGAAAAAAAGTGTGATTGGCCATCTTTAATAATCTTAAGACGGGCTGGCTCCTGCAAAGACACTTGTGAGCACATTGCCTTTAAAAGATCCATTAAATGGCGCAACCTCCAGCATTTGTCCATTGTTGATTTGCAGAGGTCGGAGCGTGCAAATATAGACATAGTGTCCAGCTTAACAGGAGCAGATGGGCGTGCCTTTAAATACATTTTTGGCGTAACAAAAAATGGCCCAGAAACACAAATATTGGCCGTGCAAAATTTGGCTTAGCTTGGTTCCCCTGAGTCAGAAGCAACGTGTGCACATGCTGGACCTGTGTGTCCATATCCCAGTCTGCTAGATCTGGAAATGCTTGCTGAAAAAGGCTAACAATATTAGCCCGAGGATCAGAGACTTCCCTTCCTTTTAGTATGCTGAAGATCCTTAGGTTCTGATGCCGTTGATGATTCTCTATCTTAGCTGCTTGAACATCATTTGAGAATTCTGCGTTTTAACTAAATACACTGTGTACGTATTAGCCTTTTCCACTGCTGCAACATGTTTCTGTAAGTCAATGACCTCAGAGGAAAGCAGAGGTACCTTGGAAGTGACATCAGACAGTGCTTGTTTATTCTTTCTACTGTCAGTCTTAGCATGCATGTAATATTCTTGGGCCTCCGCTCTCTGAGTAGCTAACGCCTGCAGTATTGTGGACATCGAAGGTTCCTCACAGTCAAACGGATGCAAGCCCGTTGCAGAGATTCCCAATTCTAATGAGGCCAGTGGTGAAGATACTGAACGCCAGGCCAGGTCCAAAGATGTTTGGGGGAACCACAGGCATAGATGTTAGTACTAGTGCTGGGAACCGGGCTGATGGAAGAGCAGGGGAACTGTTAGATTTACTGTTTAGTCCGCCTGAGGACCCATCATGGCCATCAGGACCATTGTGGTGAGTTGTTAAATAACCAATAGTGGGTACAGGTTCTGATTGTTCAGCTTCAGCTCCAGCTGCTGTTATTACTGTTTCCATATTGCCGGGGTTATATAGCATTGGGATAATGGCCTTGACATCGCCCTTGGAAGCCACCCATTTGCACAGAGGGCTCACCCCAGGGCCAGCCTTTGCTCTATTTGCCACTGACTCCTTAAGCCGTTTCAGTGTGTCAGTAACTTGGGGTTTCGCTCCACCACCACGACCCTTGCCTCCTTTGCCAAGTCTAGTAATTTTAGGGCCTTTCGCTATTGTTCCTTTTCCCGCTACTGGGATATTGTTTTTCAGGTTTTTAAGCTCCCCTGCCTGACCAGTAGAGCTGGTCGGAGTACCTAGCTGATTTGCATACACTGCCAGATGACTGATCTGAGTACTTTCCACACCTTGAGTAGGGTTAGGCTGAACTGTATCCATGTGTGTCTCCTTGCTCACAGAGGTATCTTTCTTCATGCTATTCATGCTATTAGCACTAATAGCCTGATCTTTAACAACCTGTTCAGCTACTTTGCAGGCTTCTTGACGATCAGGGAGAAAGGGCGATAATAACAAGGCTGAATAATTTACCAGTCCTTGCTCCTCTTCGCAGTCCTCCTGGACTGCCACATTGAGCACCTCTGCCATTTCAAGACCCGGGATGGAAGACTCAGACCCACAGGACCAGAGCAGCTCAGTCACTCTTCCGGAGCACAGCAACTGAAGAATTGGTTTTCCCAACTGGGAACCAATACCAGAGCCTAGGGCACTACTGTAAGAGCTGGCAGTATATACGTGGGCCCAGTGTCGCTGCCACCTCCTCCATCATTCAGGCTCCCCAAGACTGGTCCTGCCTCTGCAGGTGCTTCAGTGCGGCCACGTTCCTTCGCAGTTTGCTGCCAAGCCATTCTTGCCACCTACGCCACCTCCAGCAACGCAGTCAGTCTTCACCTGCTACTTCGGGCCGGGGAGAGGTTCCTGAGATCAGAGGACAGCGGTAGCCGTAGCGCGAACCACCGCACAGCACATATATAGCTTTCGGCCGTCGCCTGATCCTGCACATCGATTGTAAGTATTGCTACTTGGCTTTAATTTGAAACATTAAAGCACAAAAGCCCCTCAATAATTGTAGCTGTTGATTTCTTTAGGAGGAAGTGGGTGGGTTATCAGCGGTTCCTACAGGGCCCAGGAGGAGAACACCCGGACGCGTCCTCTAGCGCAGAGTCAATCCACCATCTTCCTTTCCCCCATCCGCCATCTTCCTACCAAATCTTACCCTTCCTTTTTATTACATGCAAGTCACCCCTAAGGTAGGCCCAAAGTACCCCTATGGGTAGGGTGCAGTGTAAGTGAAAGGTAGGACATTTCCTGGTGTGTGTGACATGTTCTGATAGTAAACATAGTAAACAACTATGTAATTTGTTTTTCGCTGTTGAAAGGCTATCTGTCCTATAGGATAGAATGGGGAATCCTCTATAATATTTTACAAGTACATTTTCCCATTGGGACACGATAGAGAAATGGAGAAAAGGAGCTTAGTATGCCTGAACTCAAAATGTAGAAATGCATCTTTTAGTAGAGATGATTTTTATGTTCTGTGTTTGAAAATATCACTTTTAGAAAAAAGGTATTTTCTTGCTTAGCCATCCTGTGTGCCTTTGCTGGGTTATGGATTGGCTCTCCGGCTTGGGAGTGATAAGGGCTAGGGATGTGCATTCTCTTCAGACTGCCACTGGGGGGGGGGGGGTTGAGGTGTGTCCTACCTTCCCTAGATGAGTCAGGGATGAGATGAATAGACCTGGGCTGCATTTAGAGTAGTAGTAGGAGATTTCCTTGAACCTGAATGGCCTGGTCTGCCTTGGACAATGTTGTCTCCACCTCCTGCTGGGAAGCTGAGCCAGAGAGTACCAAACTGGTTTGGACTGAACACAGATTCACTCTGCCTTGAAGAACAAAGAGAAATGCGGTATAAATATTGGAGGCCATGTCCCAGAACTTTAAAACTCGATTTGATCAAGTGACCTACCAAGAAGAAGAGCTAGAAAAACTGCCATGAGGAGTAATGCCCCTTTGCTCTGTTGTTGCTTTGCTGGGTTGCATGCAGTTGCTGTTTCTGCCTTGGGGAGTGAAAGGACTGCACTGAACTTTCTACACTTGTTGCTGAGTATCTCCAAGGCCTTGAAATAAAGCTTGCCTCCTCTTCATTTCCAGGGACACTGATAATTCACTTACATCTGGAACCATAGGTTTCAGTTGCCACAGAGGGGAAAAGCAGCCGACACAGTCACTGACACTGCTGCTGATTCTGTGTTCTGAAGGCACCACAGAGGTCACTCTGACACTTTGCACCGCAATTCTGGTCTCACCGACGACAATGACCACTGCTACCACCGAGCCACTGCCAGCACCGTGACCTGTGGGTACTGCACTCACACCGCCTCACTTTACTTCACCGCCCTGGTCTCACTGACGACAATGCTGCATGCTGAACCCGACACCCGCGATTGCACCGTGGTTTGCGGCGCTGCTTGTAAATCACACGATAAACTGCCCTGTCCCACACCGCAGTCTGGGCTTACCGAAGCCAGCAACCATAAACTGGCACTCTGCCTTGCACTGTGACCTGCCTGCACTGCTAGGAGCACCGCCTCACTACGCACCACAGCCCTGGTCTCACTGATGCGGCTGGATGACCATCACTGAGCTGCTGCCTGCACCGTGACTTGATGGCACCGCACCTCTATGCTTCACATTGCAACCACAATGGTTGCCACGACGCGGTCGGTGTGAACCAAAGGTGCTGTTTACAAGTCTGCTGACACTAACGCTGGTCTGCACCAGAGCGGTTAGCTGGAACTGTTGGATTCTGTTGTTTACAGCAGTTCGGTAGCCCGAGGCTGAGCTACCAACTTCAAGGAACTGTATTTTAGAGTTATTTTTGAAAAGTGCATATTTTGGATTACTGTATGTTGGTTTTTTATCATTTTGGTCTTGTTTGTGCAGATAAATATTGGTTATTTTTCTAAAACTGGTGTGGTGTCCTTTTGCAGTGTTTTCCATTTATTACTGTTGGTTATGTGCAAATGCTTTACACACTGCCTCTGAGATAAGATTGACTGCTCGTTCCAGGCTACCAAGGGGGCGAGCAGTGGTTATTTCAGTAGTGTATCCCCTTTATCCTGACTTGATAGAAGGGTCCCTATTTGGACAAAAGTGTAAACCATTGCCAACTAGAGACCTCCAATTTCTAACATTGGGTGTCAGCGGTGAGGATAGGACTTGCGTTTGAACTTGACCTACAGTGATTGCTGTACAATACTACCATATACGTACCACATACTTATTCTTTTTGGACTATTTTTGATCTTGCCATTTGTTGAGAACTTGAACTTGCTCTTGCATCATGCCTGAATGAAGAGCATAATCCGTCGCATTCTTGGAAGTGGCCTTTGAGGAGAGGTTAGAAACCTACAATGGGAAGGAGTTGAAGGCTATCTACAAGAACGACAAAGTCCAAATCAGGTGCCTCACCAGGAAAGATGAACTACAAAAGACGCTGAGGGCCTGGGCAGTAGCTAGACATGCCAGAAGGTAGTACGCAGGTCTCAGTGTGGAGGTGTAGGAGCCTTTTCCTAGGATGGATGTGCTTTAGGGAGGGGGGAACCCTCCAGTCCAGACAGATGTGGCTTGTCCCCAGAGGAGCTGGAGGACAGGCGGGAGGCAAGGATGTTTAAAGTGGAAAAACTCAGACTGAAGAATGAGAGGGAAGACAAACGAATAGCCATTAAGGAAAGAAAGATGATCTTGATTCATGAGCGTGGTATTAAGGAGCTGGAGCTAAGAAGTTCATCAGTGAAGACAGACAAAATTGTGCAGATCCCCAATAATGTAGGCAAGGAATTCAAGAAGGGGGATGACATACAAAGGTGGTTTCAGGGTTAGAAGGCATCTATACACATAAATGGAGTCCCACCGGGGGAACATGGCAGCCGTCAGCTAAATGGCTGCAGGTGGAGGTCCTCGGGTCTGTTTCCCAGCCTCTCTGGGAGTCTTCATAATGTGAGGCGGATGTATTGTTTTTTTTACCGGTCTCTCTCAGACCTCTCTCTTTAAATTTTTTGTATAATTCGTTAAAATATCTCATGTAGCTTGTATTTCCGCTGTCTTTGCAGAGGTGTGAGCAGGGACAGGAGCTGGCTGCCGTTGGAGCGGCTGCGGCGGTGTATCCCAGGATGTCCTCGCTCTTCAGTGTTTTGGACAAGTGAGAGTGGGAGCCGGAGTTTGTTGCTGGTGGAGCGGCAGTGGCGGCGGCTCTTGGAGGCCGTGTATGGCTCTGTAGCTAGGAGGGGGAGCACAGACACCACAAGGATCCCGCTGGGAAGGCACTGCACGGGAGTGCAGCTGAAGCAGGCTCGCTTGCCTGTACTTCCAAACCCGGGTCATCAATGGTTGAGCCAGTACAAGTGGCACTGCTATAGATGAGTGGTGTAAAGGGAAGCCTCTCTCCCTGCAATTTCCTCAGGTAGGGCATGGAGGCGATAGACCGGCTCAGGACTTAGCCGGCAGGACTTGGTTGGAAGGCAAGGCTTTACTTGGTTCTCCACAACAGGGACCCACTAATATAATTTATTGTAGTCAATCTGCTGCTGTGGAAGTGGAGAGAGGCGGTGGAGGGGGGTCTCTTGGCATATGGATGAGGGCCAGCAAGCAAAGGGAGCATCGGCTGTATACACTCTTAGGGCCCAGGTAGCTCAACTCTCCGAATCTGGTCTCAACAATCAAGACTCCCTCCCACCAGTTACTGCCACCCTGCCATCTTCCCCAAGAAGGAAAGGTGGTGAAGCAAGTGAGGGGGTTGGGGTAGGAAAATGAGGCAAGACGGACCCCTTAGGGTAGAGGGGATTAAAGTAGTGGTAAGAGTAAGAGTAGAGGGAAAGGGAAGAAGTTGCTTGCCCCCAAAATTAAGATAACTCCCTCACTGAAATCCTATTATAAGGTTCTAACTGCCCCCTGTCCCCCTCCTATTATGTTAGTTGGTCGGGCAGACGACTGTTCTAACTCCGTCAGAGAAATAAATCTGGAGCAGTCTCAGAGCAAGTCTCTTTTGGCAGTAATTCAGACCTCCCCTACTCTCCCTGCTCTCCCTGCTTCACCTGCCTCTCATAAACACACAGAAGCTTCACTAGAGATCCTGTGTGGCTCCCAGATTATTATCCCTCCTGGAATCTCCCTCTCAATCCGTTTTGCTATCTTGGAGATGCAAGATAGTAATCTTGTCTCCTGTCCAGAGGCATCCCAGCAAGCAAATCCGTCCCAGTCCCAGTCCTCTCAATATATTTCCCCCTCTGGGGGGCTGAGGATGGCTAAGTGGCTGATATTTTATTGTCACTAAAAGAAGAGATAGGCAGTAGATTCACTGTCTCTGAAAACAATCAAGCGGCAATACAAGCCTCATTTACTGTTTTAGCCCAGAAGCTGGAAGAGGTTTCTCTTAGAACAGATGCGCTTGAGGAAGAGATCCCCAAGATTACAGACGCCATGAGTGCCTCATCAGTAGAAATGACAAGATTAAAGATCCAGAATAAGGAAATGAAGGACG
Organism: Lissotriton vulgaris; assembly: GCF_964263255.1. NCBI lineage: Eukaryota > Metazoa > Chordata > Amphibia > Caudata > Salamandridae > Lissotriton > Lissotriton vulgaris. The sequence goes on along the minus strand of NC_141687.1, from coordinate 500,925,219 downwards.
ATCTTGAAAGGCTGGAAAACCTCTCCAGGAGGAACAATCTGAGATTAATCAATGTCCCGGAAGCTCTTGAAGGCTCAGACCTTAAGGGTTTTGCGTCACTACTGAAGGAGACAGTCTTAAAAAATCCTATTAGCACTGAAAACATCGATTTGGAGCGAGAGATACAATGGGTACTTTGTGATCCCTATAAGAGGAACCCGGTGAGATTGAAAAATAGGAAGATCTTGGTCAATTTCCTTATGTACACAGTAAAGGAGGCAATACTATCAGCAGCTCTGAAAGAAGGGACACTTACATCCAATGCCCAACCTAATTCTTTTACATTTAACATTAAGTCTGACATTTGCCACATAACAGCACAGCACAGAAGCAATGGGAGATGGGCAAACGAATGGTCGAATTAAATAAATTGGGGGCAAGGGCTCAGTTGAGGTTCCCGGCTTTCACTCGAGCCATGTGGAACAACCATATGTACATTTTTCGCTCAGTAGATGAGGCGGATGATCTTATACAAAAATGTAAGGAAGGAGGAGAGGTTTAGGGGAAGTTGATTTCTGCTTTTCAGTTTTTTTTGTTTTGAGGAAGCTTAGAACCTGAGAGGGTTAGGGTGTGTAAACGGATACTGTAGTTTTTCAAGTGACCCAGGGACCAGATGCCATTTAGACTATTGCCTAATAGTAGGGAGGGTTCCCCAGTGGGGGGGGCACAGGGGTTCAGGGGAGGGTGACAAGAGGGGGGGAGCACGGGTGGGAGAGCAGTGGGAAAAAATGGAAAAAGAAGTTCTCTATCTCAACCATTTTTTGTAGGTGGTATGCTCTGGAGAATTGCTTTTAGGGAGAGGTATAGTGGACAGGTGTTTCGTGCATTTATGATCCTGTAATGGGTAGTAGCGACTTAAAATTCCTGTCGTGGAACATAAACGATTTACGCTGCCCTGGTAGACAGAGGTTAGTAATGAAGTATTTCGAACAAAGCCCAGACCAAATCTGTCTAGATCAGGAGACCCACTTGAGTCTAATAGAGTCGTGCTGTCTTTTCTAAATACTCATGGATAAAAACTATTGTGTGTCAGAGCAGATGGTCCACTGTAAGGGAGTGGCAATCTTGATTAAGCATGGAGCGGGTTGTACTAATAAATTTGTAAAGACAGATCAGTCTGGGAGGTGGGTAATGGCTAATTTAGATTTTGGTGAGTCAGAGTTGTCATGTGTCTCCTTTTATGGCCCTAACTTAGATGATCCCACCCATGTGTGTAAGCTACAATGGGTCCTGATGGAAGAAGTTCCGTCAGTAGTAATTGGTGGAGATTTTAATGTTCTTTTTAGATCTTCTTAATGATAGGACAAATCAGACTCAGCATTATGGAGCTCCCCGGATTTGTCAGGTCCTGAGTAATATGCTACATGATTTAGAGCTTGTAGATTTGTGGAGGGCAAAGAGAGGCAATAAAAAAAGGGTATACATTCTATAGTAAAAATATGGACACTTTTCAAGGATTGATTATGCCTTGATTAGTCGCTCTGTGGTGGAGAGTGTAACCTCTATGGACTTTCTGCCCAGTCACATATCTGATCATGCCCCTGCGGCATTTAATTTAAAAGGGTGTCAAAGTAATATAAGACCTAGATGGACACTCAAAAGATCTGTTTTGTCTGACCCTGAGATAGTTAGAGATCTTATAGGTACAACCCAAAATTACTTTCTGGATATTATGGGCTCCACATCCATGGAATTTGTGTGGGATGCCTATAAGGCATTCATTCGGGGATTTCTCAACAGCCGGATAAGCGTAAAGAATAAGGAGGAAGCACGGGACCTCCGATTAATGGAGGAAAAAATCTTGTGGCTAGAGGCTGAAAGGATTAGGATTAACCAGGGGGACACCGATAGTATAGCCCAAAGATTGAAAGATCTTGACAATAAACGCCAGGAGTTTAGAGTTATGCTTGATCTAAAATGCAAGGCTCATTGGCTCTCCAAATCCATGCAGAATTTTGAGTACGGTGAGAAGACAGGTGCCCTGTTGGCATGGAAAGCTAGGGCGGACCATGCAAAATATCATATTAGTGAACTAATTATTAATGAAAATGGTGACACCTCAAGCAAGTTAGATAATATCCAAGCATGACTCATCTCTTTATTTGCAGAACTCTATAAAGAGGAAATTACACCTAACCTGGAGGCACTTAGGTCTTGGCTAAGGGATAAAACCCCCTGCGTGTAACAGAGGAAAGCCGGGACACACTCGACGTCCCAATAACGGAGGTCGAGATTAGGGAATATATTGGGAAGTGCAAAAATAATAAAGCAGCTGGTACAGATGCCATTCCAAGCTAGATATATAAACTTCTGCTTGACGAACTGGTCCCTATATTGTGTGTTCTGTTTAATTCAGTCTATCGAGTGGATGGTAAGGTTCCAAGTTCTTGGAAAGAGGCAACCATTGTTCTTATCTTAAAGCCTGGAAAAGACCCACTAAGGGCAGTTTCATAGAGATCTATTTTCCTGCTAAAAGCGGACTATAAGATCTTTAGGAGCATTTTAGCAGGGAGGGTAGTTAAAATTGCCCCTCAGCTGATCAACTCTGATCAGAAAGGCTTTATCTCTAAAAGACACATCCAAGAATTAACACAACAGTTAATAGGGAATATAGATCTCTCCACTGCTCGATGCGAACCCTTGGCTGTAGTGGTGTTTGTTGCAGCCAAGGGGTTCGATAGAGTCTTTTGGGTTTACCTTTGGGAGGCCCTGAGGACTATGGGGTTTGGGCCTATTTTTATTCAGAGCCTGGTAAATTGTTATCAGGGTCTTCTGCTAAGAGTCTAGTAAACAGTATTTTAACATCTAGCGTTGATATCCTTAGACTGACACGACAGGGTTGCCCCCTTTCATCCTTGCTTTTTAACATATACATAGAACCCCTCGCCTAAGCTATCAGGGTAGATGAACAGATCACCTCATTCAAATCCCATCACTATAGGAGTAAGATCGCCCTATATGCTGATGACTTGGTAATATACACTGACGACCCAGGGGTAACAATACCTAGGGTTGAAGCGCTGTTGTTAGAATTTGGTGCCTACTCAGGGTATCTAGCGAATACCACTAAAACCGAGGTGATGCTTTGGAATATAGATAATTGGGCGGGACATATTAGCACAGAGTTCAAATATATGGGCATTATAATAGTTAAAGAGATTGAGAGAATTGCACAGGTTAACTTGAGTAGAATTACCAAGGAAGTCGGACGAATCTTAGCCAGGTGGAAAAATCACCCGTTAAAAATCTACGGCAGGGTGAACCTGGTTAGGATGGTAATACTCCCAAATTTACATTTCTTTTTAATGCTATCTCTGAATCTTTGGTATAAGATTAGAACCAGATGGGGAATAGGGTACTACTCAGAATGTGCCCCAGTTTGGGACTCTCCTGGGGCACCGGAGTGTCTTAAAGACTATCTGTCAATTCCAATTAAAAGAGCGGGTATCCTCATCTGGTCAGATCTAGTGTCGTTAGAGGTGGTACACCCATGGGAGGTTTTAAGAGCAAAAATTAGGGAGGGCCTCTCTAGATTTAAATACATACAATTGGTTTCCTGGTATTCAGCTGGAAAGAGAAATATAGATGGGCTATGGGAGTTTGGAGCTCCCTACAGGATATAAACCTTAAATACAAAGAAATCTCAAAATGGTATAAAATGTTGGTAGAGGCAGAGGATAGGGAAATCCCCTCATGAACCCATATTTGGAATCAAACCACACTTGACGGTAACATTGAAGATCTTTATGAGCCATCTCTGAAGTTGCTGTATAGATATATGAAGCCGGCTAATCTTAAGAAGAGCCACTTTTTTGTTATTAATAGGTTGTATTACACTCCTGCCAGGATCGCAAAGTTTGCGCCTCTCTCAATTCCAAAATGTCCAAATGCGACCTCTCCCAGGCCAATGACCTCCACATCTTCTTTCAAACGTGCACCTTTTTGGAGGGGAATTGAGGAGGCTTTAAGTGGGATTTTCAAAGAAGAAAGCTGCCTAAATTTTACTACGTTGTTTTTTGGGGATGATGGTACATTGAGTTAGAAATTGAGACACATCCATAGAGGTCTACTGCTGTACCTGATTCTAATTGCCCAACTGAAGATTTGTTTGAAATGGAGCTACCCTTTGCCCCCAAAGCCTCAGGAATGGGTTAGAGCTGCCATTTTAGTGGCCAGACTAGACCAGCATAGTAGCATCATGGGCAATAGTTTAAATATCTGGCAGTCCTTCACCAATTGGGGCAGAGGTTTGGGCTTTCTGTGATTCCTGTTGGTCCTATGATTACACTAAGCCACGTACAAAGAGGCTGGTCTGGCTTGGGACCAAAGTGAATGCAGTGGCCGTGGGGCGCACTGTTTGGTTAAGCGGCTATTCAAAAATTACAGACACGTTTGGTGAGATAAGGACTACAATTTTTTTTTAATGAATGGGGTCCCTGAAAAGAATTGGGGAGCAGGGTTGTGGTTCTTTCTCCAGAAAAGGGGAGGAACACTTTAGTGGCTTTAGGGAAGGAGCAGAGTCTCACCCACTCTGATATGAAGGAGGCCCTTCTCACCAGGCATTGTCTCACTCCTGACAAGTACAGGGATCACTTTAGGTCCAGTAGGAAAACTGATGCAAACACTTGGTTGGAATGTGTGGATTCTTTTTGCAGGTCACTGGATGGATGGGTGAAGAGTAGTTTTGTGACAGATTTTCAGGGGCTCCACAATTTGAGTGCATGGGAGCACTTATCTAGTCTATGTTTTGCAGAACTGCACCAGCACTTGACTGATAGTAAGCTGACTGACCCCAGGAACCTTGCTATGGAGATGGAACGCTGGGTGAGTACGAGGGTCCACAAGAAGGTTTATGGGGGTCACTCTGCCAAAGGTGGGCATGGTCCCCAGCAGAAGAGTTGGGGGGGGCAAGGGTAAAGCACAGGAGCTCTCTAAAGGCCCCAAACTAATACCAAGGGTAAAGGTTTTCATCCCTCAGGAGATAAGAAACAAGGGGTCTCTTCAGGGACGCCTGCAGAGATTGGCCCCCACAAGTGCTATGCCTGTGTGCAGGTGGGTCACTTGAAGGAGGACACTAAGTGTCCCATGAGGGCACAGCCATCCACCGGTAGTAGTCCAAGGTGTTGGCTAATGTAGCTCTTGGGGAGACGGGGTACCCACAGGAGGCTGGCGATCCCACAGAAATGACCCATGTCCCTATAGGGGACAGTGAGATGGTCCCAGTAAACCAGGTACCTGCTAACACTTAGAAATTTAGCTCCTGGGTTACCATCAATGGGAGAAGGATAGAGGTTCTCAGAGATACTGGAGCCAGTGTGACCTCAGTCCGGTGTCACCTGGTCTCTGAGGAGCAAGTAGGCCCCGGGGCATTCCACCAAGTAGTTGCGGTGAACAACTTAGAGCACCAGTGTAAGGTGGTGCAGGTTTCCTTTGAATGGGGGGTTCTCAGGTCCCTTGAGGGTGGTTGTGAGCCCTACCATGCCTACATTGTCTGCTAGATAATGACCTGGAGTAATCCTTGTGGAAGGATGTTGAGCTCAGGTCTCACTTAGAGATGCTTGGGTTGCCAGAGTGGGCCTGCTTGACTCCTCTGCAAATGGCAATCAGGAAGGATGATCAGAAGGACCTGGAGACTGAAACAGTGGTCCAGGTTCCTTCCAAGAGAAAGGACAAGGGACACTGGAAACCCGCCCCAGATGTTCCCATGATCCGGGAGTAGGCTGACCTTGAGGGTGATGCCCTGGTACTCACAGTGGAAACATCCTTTACAATGAAACTTTTTCCACGCAGTACCTTTACAACGCAGGAATTACAACGCAAGTCGTTACAATGACTTGCACTGGAGGGCGCTGTAGAATAGGGAATAGTTTAATATACTATCCAAAACCTTCCCTACTATCCATGGGGTCTGGAGTTGGAATAGTAAATTAAACTATTCACTATCCAGTGCCCCCCAACGCAAGTCGTTGTAACGACTTGCATTGTAAAACCTGCGTTGTAAAGGCATGCATGGAAAAAGCATGCATTGTAACTACATACATCCACTCACAGGGGGCAGGTATCTGAACTGGCGGACATATCAGAGCTGACCTTTGGCAGCAAGAAGGTGGTCCCACCAGGGAGGAATTCTGCAGGAAAGCAGAATATCCTTCTCTGGAGGGTTTGCAGCAGCAGCCTGCAAACCAGGCAGCTGGTGATCAGTCTGGATCACACTGGCTCTACTGGGAGAATGGGCTCCTATACAGCAAGCCTAAGGTCGCTGAACCTGGGTCAGGTGGTACCACTGTGCTTTAGAACCTTCCTTCTGGTCTGGCTCATGAGATGCCTTTGACAGGACATTTGGGGCAGTACAAGACCTTTGACAGGATTGTCACCAACTTCTTTTAGCCCCTATAGCAAGGGTCGTCAGATGCACATTGTAGGTCTTGCCAGACTTGTCAGGCATGTGGTAATATTGGGAGGACGTATGAAGCTCCTCTCTAAACTTTTTCCAGTTGTAGAACCCCTTTTGAAAGGGTTTGGATGGACATTGTTGGGCCAATGGATCCCAAGACAGCCATGGGCAGCAGGTACAGCAAAACGCACAAGATGATGGATGAAATGTTGCACATTGGCAAAACATTCACCCCCAGTCACAGATGTGGGTTTAATCCATTGTTATTTTGCTCACCACGCCACCCCAGTTCAGACATGGCCACATGAAAATCAGTCTGGACCCTGTGCCTCATGGGAACAGTCCAGCCCGAACTGCCAAGCAATGTCTTCCCTGGACTGGAATCAACCATCCTAGGACAGGTTTCTGGCTATCAGCCATCATCAGCCAGGATAGCTTGACTCCAGTGGCGAAGTGAGCACGGGACCCACGTCTGGGCATACCCTGCCCACATAGGGCGAACAGCAAAACACACAAGATGATGGATGGAATGTTGCACATTGACAAAACATTCACCCCCAGTCACAGATCTGGGTTTAATCCATTGCTATTTTGCTCACCACGCCACCCCAGTTCAGACATTGTCATATGCAAATCAGTCTTGGCCCTGTGCCTCATGGGAACAGTCCAGCCCGAACTGCCAAGCCATGTCTTCACTGGAAAGGAATCAGGCTTCCTAAGACCTGTTTCTAGCTATCAGCCATCATCAGCCAGGATAGCTTGACTCCAATGTTGAAGTGAGCACGGGACCCACGTCTGGGCATAACCTTCCCACATAGGGCGAACAGCAAAACACACAAGATGATGGACGGAATGTTGCACATTGGCAAAACATTCACCCCCAGTCACAGATCTGGGTTTAATCGATCGTTATTTTGCTCACCACGCCACCCCAGTTCAGACATGGCCATATGCAAATCAGTCTTGACCCTGTGCCTCATGGGAACAGTCCAGCCCGAACTGCCAAGCCATGTCTTCCCTAAGTATGGGTGAATTTTGCAGATCTGCCGTCTGCGAATTCTTGCGAAATCGCAAAAAAGTCAGCGAATTCGCAGATTTTCCCGAAAATCGCAGATTTTTTTGCAATTTCCATCTACTCAACTGGAGTACTTTCTACTGGCTAATCAGTAAGTGCTACCTCATTGGGTAAATGTATAGTGCTTTTCCTACACTGCAGCTGCGTAAAGGGCCAGAAGATTTGCCTCCACTGACCATGTGTGCCTGTAACTTTGCCACCGCTCCAAAAGGCGCTGAGGTCCCTTGAGTGAGCTGTCCATCATAGTTGGGAAAGGGCGGGAAGACGCTTGATACCGCTAGTGTGTGGTGCGGGGCTTCTATGCGTGTCAACATGCCTCTTGTGTATAAAGGGTCAGAGAGCGAGCAGGGCAGCAGGTGAGGAGAAATCAGCCTCCTGGTCACAGGAACTACACGGGGATTGCGCTCGAGAAACTCATGAATTCAAAGACCTCTCTTGAGTATTACAGCTAATTTTCGACGTCAGATATGGGGTTAAAGCACACTTGCCCAGCCTCGACCGTGCTTACTATTGCTTTTGGGCTGATTAAAACGTTACTGAATTTGAGCTTCAACTCGGGCACATGCTTTATTTATATCTGTAAGTGCTTCCTGTTGAGGTTTAATTTTTGTGACAGGATCCTTGTGCCAGAATGAATCCTGCCCTGCATAGTTATCCACGAAGATGCCACCGTTTTGTGCAATACCTCTACTCAACTGGAGTACTTTCTACTGGCTAATCCAGTAAGTGCTACCTCGTTGGGTGAATGATAGTGCTTTTCCTACACTGCAGCTACGTAGGGCCAGAAGATTTGTCTCCACTGACCTTGTGTGCCTGTAACTTTGCCACAGCGGCAAAAGGCGCTGAGGTCCCTTGAGTGAGCTGTCCATCATAGTTGGGAATTGGCGGGAAGACATTTGATACCGCTAGTGTTTTTGTTGCGGGGCTTCTATGCGTGTCAACATGCCTAGTGTATAAAGGGTCAGAGAGCGAGCAGAGCAGCAGGTGAGGAGAAAGCAGCCTCCTGGTCACAGGAACGGGGATTGCGCTCGAGAAACTCAGGGATGCCAAGACCTCCCTCGGGTATTACAGATAATTTTCGACGGCAGATATGAGGTTAACGCACACTTGCCCAGCCTGGACCGTGCTCACTAATGTTTTGGGCTGCATAAAACATTACTGAATTCTAGCTTCAACTCGGGCACCTACTTTATTTATATCTGTAAGTGCTTCCTGTTGAGGTTTAATTTTTGGCCCACAGGAAGCACTTACAGAGTTAAGGCAGGTGCCAGAGTTGAAGCTAACTTTGTAACCATTTTAGAATGGCGCCAGCAAGCACTCTGGCAGCTTGCCGGCGCCATTCTAAAATGGTCATAAAGTGATCTTCAACTCGAGCACCTGCCTTAACTGTGCTTCCTGTGGGCCAAAAAAAAAAATACGCCCGCTCGAGAATTTGCGAATTTTTGGCAATTTCGCGAGATTCACGGATCGCGAAATTACCAAAAATTCACAAATTTCACGAGAGGAGCGGATTTTGCGCCCATACTTAGTCTTCCCTGGACCAGAAGGAAGCATCCTAGGACCGTAGGTACATCCTGGTCTTAGTGGATCATGACACCCTGGAGGCTTTCCCTCTCAGGACAACGACGGTGCCAGAGGTGGACCGGTCATTAACAGGGATCTTTTCCTGTGTTGGTTTTCCCAGTGAAGTGGTTTCTGACCGTGATACAAATTTCACATCCAAGTAAATGACATCCCAGTGGGAGGAGTGCGGTGGAACTTACACATTCATCACTTACCACCCACAAGACAATGGTTAGCAGAGAGATTCAACCAAACCTTACATTGCATGATGAAGGATCTAACAGAAACCATGAGGTGTAAGTGGGACATCCTCTTACCATGCCTTCTCTTTGTATATAGGGAGGTACCACAGAAGTCATTAGGGTTCAGTCCCTTTGAGCTTTTGTATGGGTACCCCGTGAGAGGACCACTCAGTTTGGTCAAGAAAGGCTGGGAGACAGCTCCCAGGGAAACTCCCCAGGATGTATTTAGCTACATGCTGGCCTTCAAGAATCAAACTTCACGCTTCAGTAAACTCGCTCAGGTGACCATGGAAGCAAACGAGGAGGAGATGAAATGCTGGTAGAGTTTCACCCTGGCCAAAAAGTCTGGGTCATAGCCCCAGTCGAACCTTGTGCTTTTTAGGACAAGTGGACTGGGCCTTTTGCAGTGGTAGGGCACAAAAGTCGTCACCTACCTGCTGAATTTGAAGACTCAAAAGAACTCTTTGAGGGTCCACCATGTGAACCGCCTCGAAACATCACTTTGAGAGGTCTGAATGCATGCTCTTGGTGACAGATAATGGGGTTGAAGAGGAGAGTGAACCTCTCCCTGACCTCCTGTCTAACAAGGAGCACAATGGGTCAGTGGAAGGTGCAATCCTCTTCCCCACACTGACCCCAGACAGCAGAGTTACTGTCACTCATTGTTGAGGCAGTTCCCCACGTGATATTACTCACTGATGTACCCATGATGTTGACACTAGTGACAGCCCTCCTGTGAAACACAAGATTTACAGGTTGGCTGACTGGGTTAGAACAGGCTTCAAGGAAGAGGTTTTAAAGAAGTTGCTGTTAGGGGCGATAAAGCCCTCCAAAAGTCCTTGGCCAGCCCAGTGGTCTTAATCTCAAAGGCTGCTGCTGCACCCGGTGCCACTCCTGATCTAGGGCTCTGCATAGACCACTGTGGGCTCAAAGCTGTCACTGGGACTGACGTGCACCCTATCCCCAGAGCGCATTGATCGGTTGGGAGCATCCAAGTTCCTCAACATGTTTAATTTGATGTAAGGGTAATGGCAGATTGCCTTAACCGTAGGAGTCAAGGAGAGGACAGCATGTTCAACCCCAGAGGGTCACAACCAGTTTTTAGTGATGGCCTTTGGGTTGAAGAATGCCCCTGCCACCGTTTAGAGGTTGGTCAACCAAGTGTTGGCTGGGCGATTTCTGCACCGCCTACCTGGACGTTATTGCAGTGTTCAGTACCAGCTGGAAAGCAAGCTTGCAGCACTTCTGGGAAGTGTTGAAGGCTCTGCAGAGGGAAGGCCAGTAAGTGCTAGGCCGATCAGGGGTCTGTGGTGTACTTAGGACACCAGGTAGAAAGTGACCAGTTGGCAACCTTACAGCCTAAGATTGTCATCATTCTGGCTTTGGAGCCCCCCAAGAGCCAAACAGAGTTGAGAGCCTTTTTAGGTCTCACTGACTACTGTAGGAGGTTTGTCAAGGGCTATGGCACCATTGATGCCCCCTTGACAGGGCAGACTTCCAAGAAGCAGCCCTGGAAGGTGATCTGGACTGATGACTGCCAGAATGCTTTTGATGCCCTGAAGGCAGTCATGTGCACTGTGTCCGTGCTCAAGGCACCCAACTTCTCCAAGGAATTCATAGTGCAGACTGATGTTTCAGAGCTTGGTTTGGGAGCGGTGCTCTCACAACTGAACGATGAGGGCCTGTACCAGCCAGTAGTCTTCCTCAGCAGGAGACTACTCCCCAGGTAATAGAAGTGGAGTGCCATAGAACGAGAACCTTTTGCTGTGGTCTGGGCCCCCGAAGAAGCTAAGACCCTATCTTTGGAACTCACTTCTGATTTCAGACAGACCACGGGCCTCTCAGAGGGTTAATGCACATGAGGGATTATAACCCAAAGCTGTTGAGGGGGTCCATCTCCCTACAGGGAATGGACTTTACGATGAAAAACCGCACTGGCACAGAATATGCCAATGCTGATGGTCTAAACCATCACCATCAAGGGTGCACCATATTCAACATATTCATGATCATTCCAAAAAATAGCAATTAGCCATGATGATTTTCACATATCCAAAAGGTATTCCTACTTTATTAATGCTTCTTTTTAGCACTGTAAAAGCCAGAAAATGCATTTTGTCCAAAGAGATTGGACTTCTTTAGGGCATTTGTTTTGTAAAGTAAGCACAAAAATTTTTCCCAATACTATTTGTAATGAATGCAAGCAAATTCATTGTTTATATAAAAAAAGTGAAATTTCATGATAATGCACAATGATTCATACGAACAGCAGGGACTGAAAGCAGACAACGTGAAATTATGTTCCACTTAATTATGGGTTATGTATGTCAGAATTCATATCATCCAGGTATCATAATACAGAGGGCATGCTCGCCATATGAAAAGAACTTTGTGATTCCACTTAGACTATGTGTTCAGACCGGGAAGGAGTTTCCCTGTGAGCGTATCATGGCACTGCTTTTTATATGGCGCCCATGCCTTGAATGATCATGATCATGAATATGTTGAATGTGGTGCACCCTTGGGGGTGATGGTTTAAATTATTTTCCTTGATTAGGGTAGCAATCTGTGGGCAGAGGTTGCATACAGGATAGTGAACACCACATGAAATGTATTGTGCAACAAACTTTTCTTTTGGGATATAAGAGTGTGGGTGCAGCACTCTGTTGAGGGCCTCTGTACCGCTGGCCACTTGCTGCTTGTGTTTCTCAATGCTGATGGTCTGTCCAGGTTCTCCCACCTTAGTGGAGAGAACTCCAAGGAAGTTGAGTAGTTCTCCCTACTTTCAGCTGGAGGGGACATGTGTTAGATCTGGCATCTTTTGGCATGTTTCTGCTGTTTTTTTTCTTTCCGGCCTCCTGGTTTTGACTCTGTTTTTGCTGGTTTAGCGTCTCTGCGCACTTCTTCACTGCTGTCCAGTGTTAAAGTGCAAGAGCTCCTATTGTAAATTGGATTTTGAATTGGTGTTTCCATTATTGGCATACTTGATTTACTGGTAAATCCCTAGTAAAGTGTACTGAGAGTGCCAGGGCATGATGCTAGTTGGCCTTCAGCACTGATTGTGCTATCCACATAAGCAGCCTTTCAAAGGGTTCTCAGACCTGCTACTGCTCAGCGTTTTTACTGCCATGTTGACTTGGCAAGTGCACCAACTTATCAACTATGGCCATTCAGAGAAGGTACCTTCACCTGGGCTGGAAGGGTGGAGAGGAATCCGTAGGGGGATACATTCTCTGAAGTTATCTACTTAACCAAGCCAAAGTATCCCTCCTGGGGTAAAGCAGTTGGGCAACTATCAAGGTTACTGAAGTACCAACCACTCAAGCGATAGAAAGGAGGCAATTCCTTTTTAATAAAATAACCCTCACATCATCCATTTCACCCTGACTCCTAAAGGTCAGGGTGGGCTCAACTGTATCTCAGGGAGTACTTAAGAGAAGGAAGTCGGTGGTCTAAAGATAAAAAATCCCCCTGCGACTCTAGGTATCCCTTTAACAAGGAATCACTGGGGATATTAAGAATTGAAAATAAGGGGTCAACCAGGAGTTTTATGGTCCTATGCCCTGGTGCCAACATGTTTCAGTCCTTCAAAAAATGGCCCAGTGGGTCCTGGACTTATTCAGGGCAAAAATATAAATCCCTCCCTTGTATTGTGAACTAGGAATGCGTCCTATGTATTTGAGGTCAGAAAGCTGCACTAGTGTGAACAGTTAAGAAGAAAACATATATTTTTTATCTAGTTCTGAAGTATTTAAAAAACCATCTGAAAAAGAAACACAAACAGGTAAAATGACACAATCATGAATCCATTCCATGCTACACCTACATCACCCAAACATGCCATTCTAGATGGGTGTTATAGTGTGTTCATATATCCAACATACTTTCCGTAGTGTATGCTTTGACGTGAGTCACCAGGATGTACTGTCCACCCCGGCCATTCTCAAGTTATGGTGGTGATGCCATTTATATCTAACAACCTAACCAGTGAAATAAAATAAAGTCCAGTGATCTATGTATCTCTTCGTGTGGAGTTCCTGCATCTAAAAAACTCATACTTATGGTAGTGGTGCTCGTGCTTCGTCTATATCCGTTTCACAACCAGACATCGTATTAGATAATGCCCTTACCCTAATTGGAGGTTAAAGTGCTTTCACCTCTTCCTTTGATGTAACCCACTTCTGTAACGCACTACTCTTATCCCTGGAGTTGCCCATCTTGCTTGCCTGTTTCACTTGCAAGAAGCCACTGGTGGAGATAATGGCTATGGCCTTGCTCCCCCTTTTGTGTCCCTCCGCAGCGGGGTGGCATGTCAGCACCTGACTCAATCCCACCATTACTGTGCCACCCAGGAAATCCCAGGCCAGGCATTTTCCTGCCTCACCAACTTGCATCAAGTCACCCAAATACCATCGAATCAACTCAATTTGCACTACATATTCTCCTTCCATTTGCCCTCTAAACGATCTCTCAAGTCCAAAATGTACAATGCGTTCCCAAAGTTCGATAGATGAACTCCAACAGACAGATATAAGTGTCCTCCTTCTTCTGTTATGTTCTTGTGAGACAACACTGTAACACCCATTGACTTACAAAAAAAGCCTTATCGCCCAATTTAGCTTACTCCTTACTTTGTTCATAGCCGTGTGTTTCAGTGCGCCTTTCCACTACCTTCACGGAATGAATTCCGTCCTTAGAATGTTGGTCCCTGCCCACCTGTTCCGAATCAACTGCAGGTCCTCTTCCATCTGCTAAATGAATGATTAATACGTCCGGTCCATACTCTAGAAGGAAACACTGCGTATGCCTGATAAGTGACTCATAATAGCTCGCCCAGCCCAACTGCTGATGCTCATCCTTTCAAATCTCCTTACAGAGACGAAAAAGTAAACCCACATGCCAACCAATGCTGTAAAAACACCCCTGAATGCAGGACAGCAAGTAATCCAGCCAAGTGCTTCCTCTTCACCGGTTGTGGCTTCGGCCATATATAACAAGCATTAGAAATGCAATAGGTCTCGCATTTTTTTGAGTTAGAGCCATTGATGTTGTAAATGGCAATGTCTTTGACACTTGTGTTATGGGGTGGATGTATGTGGTTTGAGTGAAATTATGTGGGTGGGATTGGAATTGTTAGTTGTGTAATTGTGTGGCATGGAATTGCGTGGAGTGGATTTGTGTAGTGTAAATATGGGGTATGGTGTGCAGTGGAATTATGTGTATATTAAGTGATGTAGAGCATTGTGGTGTAGATAAAAGTTGTGTAGAGTATAGTGGCATAGAGAGGCGCTGCTTATTTTGCAGTGGAGTAGAGTGGTGTAGATTGTAAAAGAGTGGCTTAGAGTGGTGTAGTATGAAGTGTAGTGGCATATAGTAGAAGTAGAGTGAAGTGGTATAGAGTGGAGTGGTAAAGAGTAGAGTGGATTGGCGTAGAATACAGTGCCATGGAGTGCAGTTTTGCAGAGTAGAATAGGTGTCCCCAGTACTTCAGTATTCACTGGCCTTTGTCCTTATATACAAACATGCACAGACAATAGAGGGTAACGCATGTACACACTACTAACACTACTTCATGCAAACACGACAGGAGCGCCTACATGCATACATGAAAGGAGATGCAGACATGCACATATGAGAGGATGTGTCCTAGGAATGCAAATTTCTGTCTTTTGGTTCTGGAACCTCCGGTTTGAATCCCAGCCTCAGTGCTAGACTCAAAATCGTATGGTTGTTGGTAAATCACTTAATCTTCCTGTACCTAAAATGTGTTACAATGTATTTGCGTCATCCACACTTGATGTACGCTATCGTGTACATCATCTCCAGACCCTTCACATAATGGTATTTATAGAGTGCTCTGTTTCTTCACTGCTAGGTTTGCGCTATATAAGTACCTACACATGCATACATATGATTTAGGCTTCTACAACCACACGTGGCAGAGGCTATAACATGCATAGAGCAATGAGGCTGGCTGCTACGTGGGTACATAACTGAAGAAGTAACATATATAGAAGGCTGATGCTTCTGTTTGCAATCATGACTCCCAATGCTAAATGCATACATGAGTGAGGCTGTTACATGCATACCCAATGTACCGCAATGATATCTGGACCTACTATGTGCACACATGACTTACACTGCTATGTGCATATATGACTCAAGCTGCTATGTGTACTCCTAACTCAAGCTGCTTAAAGAACACATGACGGAGACTGCTACATAGACAGAGGACTGGGTGAGGCCAAACAGAGGGTGCTACATTCATGCAGCATTGAGGCTGATTTATAAATCAATCATAATCAGTGGCATCTTGTACATCCTAGACTTGGCACCAAAACCTCTTCAGACACTGAAGGTAGGTGTGAGCCTCGAGGCCAAAGAGCCGGGTCTGAAAGGGCTGGACTGGTCGGTGGGCTGGTCACAGGTAAGTGGGGGCTGGGCCTAGCCTATTTACTACTGCAAATAATGTAATAATACGGTCTGATGGTTGGTTTATCAGACCCAAATACTGAGTGTCTCAGGTCCATCCCTGCCTGTCTTGAGTGTGTTTGAATATGGGGTGTCCCGTAATTTGGGTCTTGTCTCAACTCACATGCAGATCAGTGCTGCCCCCTGCCTGTAACAGGAAGTTCTTACAGCAGCGTTGAACGCAATATTAACTTTAAAAGTATTAATGTGGAGTTATTTGCAGTGTTGAAATTAGGAGAAATTCTGGAAATATCTGTATTACTAATGAGGAGAAAAGGGACGAAAGGGTTGTGAGAACTAAAAGAAGGTGGGGGTTGTGCAACATATTTAATAGGTTATTGGGGCTTTGTAATGGGCAGCACTCACATCATCCATCAAGTAGCCATCTTATATACATTTCATACAGGTACGAAAACAGATTTGGTGCATTTTTTTATTACGGAATGAAGATAGCACGATTGGCACTGCTACACTTTACATAAATTAGTTTTGCACAAGGGCAAACATTGAGAAAATGAATAGATTCGATGTTTTGTGTGTTCCTATTAAAAATAACAGAAAATCTATAGTTTATTCATTTTTAAAACATGAAAAAGGAAACTACGTTGATTATGAATTACGTTAAAGCATAAGGCCTCATAAATACTGTAAAATTAGTTTGCTTAATTTCTTTACTAGTGGATATTCACTAATGATGTATTTTCCTTTGTTAAAACCAAATTATTTAACATAAAATCATTTGCAATCAAACTATGAAAATGTTTCGCAAACTATTTACCTCATTTTTGCAACGGTGAAAAACACATTTGTGCAATATGGAATAGAGTAAGAGCTAAGAATGTCTGTATTTCACCAAAAGACAGCTGTGCAAATGAGCACTTGCGCTGTTTGTTGTGCACCGGTGCCTAGTGAATGTCGAAAAGGCCCCAGAATGCTCACTGTGTTGGAAGAGCTGTGTTTAGGGCAACAGAGATGGAACCTGCAGTGCTGGCCCGGCCGTCACTTACCTGATTGTACGTTTCTGTTTCTGTTTCTTTTGTTTCTTGGGTCAGTCCTCCCCAGTTGTGGGTCATTGCCAATTTGCCAGGATGTTAAACAAGCCCTTGTCATTAGTCGCCTTGACAATGCCAATGCTTATGGCCGCCAATGACCCCTCACTGTCCAGACTTCAGCTGGTGCAAAGCGATGCTGCACGCTAGTTAAGTAACCGCCCGGCTCCTACTCTGAGAACCCGACATTGGCTTCGGTCAGGAAATGCCCTGTTTTTAAGGTCTGCTGCCTCAAGTCTTTGATGGGCAGAGCCCCCACGTGCATAGAGGATAAATGACGTCATTCCTGCTCTTCCAGAACTCTTCGGTCTAGCCATAAAGCGCGACTGACCGTTCCCCCTCTGCTCTTCCAGAGTCGGAGGTAGATCTCACTCTTCACCGCCCCTCGGCTTGGAATCAACTTCCGTCCCATCTCCGCAGTTGTCCAGATTTTGTTTAGTTTAAAAAAACTCTTGAAGGCCTGGTTATTTTAGTTGTGGTTGTGCTATGTTGTCTAAGCGCCCAGATACACCAGCCGATATGAGTCATTGCGCTATATCAAGTGAAAATAACAAAACATTATTTAATTTTCCAAGCAGGGAGTGACCCCCCTGAGAAGGCTTTGCGAACCTGAAGGGGTCCCCGGACCCAAGGATAAGAACAAGGTCAGACTTTTATTGTGTTTCTATTTGCAGATATCAGGGTGTTGTACCGTGTATGTTGGCGGTATTAATGCACGGGCACTGTGTAAGGCTTCCGCCGGGGCTGTGCTGGCGAGGGATTTGAAGTCTGGTAAGCAGACCGTTGTAGGGTTAATAGTTACCGTAACAAGCACTTTACAATTCATAACACCCTTTTATAGCGCTTTCTCACGCCAGACACAGACAACAGGTGCTAGCACTGTGCAAATCAACGAAACTGCTTTCAGCGACATTGGAATGATGAAACGTGTCCAGCCCCTCTGATAAACACGTGTGCCCTGCGAGTACTGTGCAACAGGTGGTAACCCACTAAACTGTAAGGACAGGAAGTCCGAGTTCAGTTTGGCAGCTGCCACCTTTCAAATGTGGCTTTATTGCATGCTTCTGCTAATGCTTACTAACACCTCCGACCCTTTGCATCACGAAGGCTCGCCCTAAAAATGTCAAGTTGACCCGCTCTTCTGCTTCAAGGTCTTTTACTTGCACCTCAGATGCACAGCATATGATTGTACATTCTTAAGTCAACACTAGTTGTATTAAACCGGGCCTATAATGCCTGCAGCACTAAAACACATAATAGAGTCCTGACACAAACAACACTGCAAAATGCTGTTCTGCATTAGATTACATCAGTCTTTTAGTTAAGTGTCCATTGACCATCTTTAATTAGCTGGCCATTAACACCGTATCCCTCATTTCTAGGTGGCCGAATTTTTTTAGCTGGTAAAACGTCCCAGGTAAAATACCGTTATTGAATGTTTACAGTAATACCACTGACAATTCCAAGCTAGTTTTCCAGGTTAGAATAGAAGTACTGTGCTGTTTCATTCTAACTGACTGGTAAAACCGCACATTTTCCTTTTTATGACATGCTTTGCCCGCTGAAATTTCTTCCGGTTATACCGAAGGAATTTGGATGGGGTACCCTGCCTCCACACCAAATCTCCTCCCCCGGAATGTAAACACCGCTGATTAAAAATGTGCCCTTTTGATGGTACCTTGCTGCATGCTGGGCCGCTATAGGAACATCCTTATATCTCACTCTCATTCCTGTCTCACCCTTGTTTCCATTGATGAGGCCATATTGTCTCACAATCGTCTCTCTCATCCATATTGATCTGAATCCAAAACCCCTGACACACAGAGAATGGGAAATTCAGAAAGGAATGAAAACTCTGAGTTGGAATTAAAGGATACGTTTTGAGGCCAGGTGTTACAGGACTGAAGTTTTTGCCATCTTCAACATATAGGACAGTGGGAAGGTCTTCTTTTGAAGAGATTACACATTTAAACAAGGTAAATCTAAGTTGGCATGTGAAGCACCACCCTAAGGCAAGAACGGAGGAAGCCAGAAGGCCACAAAGAAATAGTCTCAGACCCACACGTTAAGCAAGTATTGACAACGTCAAACGTTCTGGCTTTTGCTTTGTAAAAATATTTTAATCAATTTCAACAAGAGACACAGATTAGACAGCACATGTCACCAGCGAGCAAGCTTCCCTGTACAAGCAGCAGAAATTAACAAGAACTAGGTAAAAAAAATGCTTGTTTGATTTAGTTGCTCGCCGTGAAATGGATCCAAAAAAAACCAAGCTCGCCTGGATTAACTAGCTGCTTGCGCACAGACCTAGAAACATTGAGAGTTCGGAGACGACCGAGGCCAACAAACACAATTAGGCAAAAGACAATCATTAAAGACCAAAACACACTAAACGACACCACTGAGAATTCCACAAGGGTTGAAAAGCAAACAGGAACATGTTATTTAAAAAAAAGTAAGGAAGGAGGGATTTATGATAAATGCTCTACTGACCGTGGGTGTTCTTGTCTCCTTTGCTGGAAGTCTGTGGTAGGATCCAGGGTGGATTTGGGGCAAAGAGGCTGTCGTTGGCCTACTTCTTTCCAAAGAGCCGGGTCAGGGTGCGTGATTTGGAGTGTGTCTTCTTCATGGCGTCGGGTGCTGGGCCGGGCCTGTTGCTCTAGCAGGGCATGCTGCGGTATGGGGCGCACGGCGGCGGTGGCTCTATACTGACGGGCGCAGGTGAAGCGCGTTGGGCTGGCCCACCGGGGGGAGGAGAGCAGGGAACACCCAGCCCTCTTCCAGCAAGACAAACTCGCACAGGTAGGACGGACGCGCCTCTCTCTCTCTCCCTCCCAGGGATCTAGCCTGCCCTTCCCGAGGACGAAACTGCCCTCCTTCCGGTTAGAGCTGTCAAGAGGAGCTGCTGTCCTGTCTGCTGCCAGAGAGGGGACTTTAGAAGGGTGACGCACCAGGGAACACCTCCGTGAAAATATTTCACAGGGTCCGATGCACTGCCCTTACTCCTGCGGTGATGTGTGGTCCCTCAAGTGCACCTTTATGGTCAGCCTGTGATGTGCTGCTGTAGATTAGCACGTGTGCCTCGTGCTGGTTCACTAGTGCTGCAGCCGTGTGTCAGTACATCAGTGCAGGGCTGAGCAGAGCAAACAAGCGCCATTACTCATCAGATCTAAAAACACACAGCTACTGGCTTCCGGGCAGTTTGTTGCAGAGTTTAAACACACACAGGTATCTGTTGACTCTAAAAACCCGTCCTTCCGAGGCGGAAGGCGCGCAGCAGGCAGTGATGTCTGCTGTCCCCGAGAGCAGCGATGAGACTCCCAAGCAGCAGACAGGTGACGCGCTGACTCCTGTCGGTTCGCTTCGCTCGCCTTACCTTGCCTTGTGCAAACCTAATTTATGTAAAGTGTAGCACTGCCAATCGTGCTATCTTCATTCCGTAATAAAAAAAGCAGTCATGCATTCACACGAATGTACGGCTACAGACCATGACCCGATGGTGCCCTAAATGACGTGCATATTTTTGTTTTTAACTGTTCGAAGACGACAGACGGCACTTGGAACGGTAAATAAAACAAAAAAAAATTTAAACATGTGTGAAAGTGTTTTTATAAAAACCTGCATGGTATATAGCAGCTAACAACTAAGCCTCCTGCTGGCGAACTGCTGCATGCGCACCAGCGCGAGACACGCAAAAACAATCCCGTTCCCCAGGTTCAGGCATGAGTAGTGCACGAGGTGAGAGCGCACGAGACGAGACGCCGTCGCCGTGAGCGTGTACGCAAGCTGAGGAGGATCGCCGGAGAGACATGGAGCCTGATGCTGATGCCGAGACTGACCTGCTGGAGGGAGAGGGACACACGGAAAGAACACGGTGAGGAGGGGGGAGGGGGGGAATGTGTGTGTGCACGTGTCGGTGTGTGCGGTGTGGGGCTTAGTTGTAGGGGGAGGGTGTGTGTGTGTCTGTGCGCTCTTGTGTTTTGCACAGGTGATTGAGAGGCTGACTTGCTGTGCGCGTCCACGTAACCGAATCTGCTCGTGCCCGGTCCTGACTCCCTTCAGAGCTAACTCGGTGACAATAGGTCGAGAGAGCTCGACCTAAAAATGAGAAATGGTCAAAATTGACGGCAACTGAGAGCTCACAGGATTGAATAAGGTGGGAGAAAATTGGTTATTCCCACACTCCAAAGCACAAATGAAGGCAAAACTCAGGCCTGCCCAGGATGACACGATGAACTTGTGCTGACCCGCCTAATGTACCTGCCTCTCCCCTTCACGTCCTCTGTGCCAGACACAGCACGTCCCCTGTTACAGCCAGGAAAGAGAACATCAAAGGCGCTAATCGGCAACAAGGCCAGTCATCACCACACACCCCACTGTGCTTTTCTCTCTGGTCTTTGAGTGAGTAGACCTCATATTCTGGGGGACCTCCTCTGCACTCCCCTTAAACCACAGACGCCGCTGCCGCAGGAGGTCGCAGACACAATTTGGGAGGGCTCAGCTTCTCCCAATGTTAGCCTTGCACCACCATCTTTCTCTTCCCCTCTTCCTTATTCTCGGGTCTAGAAAGATACAGCAGTAGCTCCACGTATTTTCTTTATGTGACTTAGCAGTGGGATATCATGAGAGTTTTAATTGTTGGAGAAGTGAGTAGAAGCAGGATTATCTGAGCTCAGTCATTCCTTTGTCGACAAGAGTATGCCGTATGTAGTCTCTTCTTGTATTTCAAAGTTCCAACACCTTCTAATTTCTGGGTTTTGAAAGCACTAATTTCTAGGTGTAATGCAGTAGTCATTATTATTGACTCTTAAAAATTAATTTAAAACTCTCCTGCTGTCCCCATCTATATTTTGCATTGCAACTTGCATTTTCCGGCAGAAGCTATCCCATGAGGCACGATTTTTAAGTTCTCCAAAATATTGGAGTGCATTAAAGGGTATATTGTGTCTCGTTCACCAGGTGTTTGCTGGGTTGGCCTGCAGTGGTTGCTTTATTGCCAAGGGAAAGAAGAAGGAACTTTGTAAGAACTTTCATCTACAGAATATTCTCCAAGGGCTTGAACTGTGCTTGCCTCTTGCCTGAAGTCTCAGGGACAAAAGACTTCACCTCCAGCTCCCTCCTGAATTTCCTTGCTGGGAATTCCGACTCCAGTCACTTGTGTGCTGCTGGCAGCGCGACGCATCGAGAAGAAGCGTGTTGCCCCCGCAGCTGAAATCATCGCAATGCCAGAGAAGCGAGCCTTCGTCGCATCTCCCTGGAAGTGTGTGCTCATCGAAGCTGTCTGCTGTCGCATCACCGGAGAAGCGCAACGCCATCATGAGAGTCTCCCACACATCACTGGAGAAGCGTGTCGCAGGGCCTGTCGCGGCTCCAAAGTACAGAGTCGTCGCAAGGCTGTCAGGGCGTCATCGCATCATCATCGCATCGCCGCATCAAGGGTGCCATCTTCTCGCATCACAACCGGATCATCGCATCGCATCATGGCGCCATCTTGCGCACTGCAACGGGCCCGCAGGCCGAGAATCTACGCATCACTTCTGCACTGGTAAGGCTCACGATGCGTCCCCTACTCTGGGCAAGCATTGAGGAAGGACACAACCATTACCCCGAGTCATGGAACCAACGCATCTCCCCTATTGTGAGCCTTTTGTTCACCTTGCGTTACGCATCCAGGTACTTTGTTGAGAACTTTGTCACATTTACTAACAACTTGAACTAAGAGACTTTAATAATCTTTTAAGTAACCTTAAGTGTAGTATTGTGGCTTTTTGTCATTTGTGGTCTTGTGTTTAAGTCTACATAAAGAATACTTATTTTTATGAAACCTGTGTTGTGTCCATCTGTAGTGTTTTCACTGTATTACTGTGTATATTCACAAATGCTTAACACACTGCCTCTGAGATAAGCCTGTCTGCTCGTGCCAAGCAACCAAGGGGGTGAGCCGGCGTTATTAAGGAGTCTAATCCCCTTATCCTGACTTAGAAGTAAGGGTCCCTATTTGGACAAAGGTGATAACCCTTGCCAACTACAGACCCCCATATCTAACACTGCACAATCACAAAATTCCAGTGGCCTTGGCTATATTGCCTATCAGTATAGATGACATCTCACTCCTACATCTTGCAGTCCTACATCATATGTAACATTTCCTCTTCACTGATTTACCCAGATTTGGTAGATTGACTGTGTAATGTGTGAGTGATGGGAAGCACTCTGACACCCTACCCTGGTATGAGTGGGGCTTAACAACTAATTAAACACATCAGAGAGAGAGTTGTTATGGAGACTTGAGGGCACTGTTAAAGGTTGGTGGTGAGGGAATCTGTGGCGAAGGTGGTCATTGCTGGGTGCCAACAAAAATTGTCATACTGGGCACCACTAGTGCTAAAGACGGCCCTGCTCATACCTAATCATCTACCATGCTGCTAAGTGCTATGTCCAATACTGTGATAACTGCATTTCTGTGGTCATCATGCATGACATGGAAACACTTGATGCATAAGACCACAAAAAAAGACAATAACCTTCCAAATACACACCCTACACAGCACAGTTTTGTGTCCAAGTAGAAAAGTGCTCCAGTGCCCTACGTAGAGGTAGCAGGCATTATATAAATACTACAATACAATGCAATACAGTACAATGCAATACAATATAATATAAAATAATACAATACAATATAGCACAATTAAATATGTGAGAGGTGTTTCAGTAAGAGTACAGGGTCCAACTCTATTACTCAAGTGGCTAATTTGGTAACAAGCTTCTCCTGGGTGTCTTTCAGGTTCCACATCTGAGATCTTTGTCTAAGCTTCATGGCTTCTTTGTACCATTTTAGTAACACGAACCATTGTTCTCGACTTAGTTGGTTATTAAGCTCTTTCATCTTCTTTTTAAGATTATTCAAATGTTCTATATTAAAGATGCCTTTATCCAGAAATGACTTTTTACCAACATCATTATTGTGCCTTACTCAACCCTCTCTATACTTTTATGTGCTGTTACCATATTAATAGTATGCAATGTGTGTGAAGTCCTTTTAAATGAGGTTTTGTTTAGTGTCAATTCTCCTGGCCTCATTCTCCTTACTGCACACTTATTCACAACCAGAAAAAGATTTAGGGTCTTATCATGAGTCTGGTGGTCTTTCACAGGGACGGCCACTTCAGCGATCCCATGGAGACTGCTAAGCCAGTGGTAAACCCACCTGCCGGATTACAACTTGAATCCTGGGTGGGTGGCTGGATGGGCAGGCAGTGTGGCAGCAAACCCATAGTGGTGGCATATTTTGCCTGAGGAATACAGCCTAGGCATGCCACCGCTGTGGTACCACTGCATCATCGAGTGCACTAGTGGCATGCACCATGTCATGCAAACTACACAGTGCACGCAGGAGCCTACACTTGTGAGGTGGCACATCGTGTAGCCTCTGCCATCAACGTGGGCAGATTTTCTTCAGGGACCCTTTTGGGGATCCCTTTCCCTACCTTTCTCGAAAGCATTTCATTGCTGGGCCACGGCCATGAAATGCTTGGTGGAAATGCAGGTTGCAATTTGCTCAACGGTGCCGGCATCGAAACTGCAGCAAATCTGGCCTGCTTTCCACACCGCAACCACTTCAGGATCCTGGATCCTGGTGGCGGCAGTGGTCTTGTGGCGGATGTACGGCATTACGATGCGTACTTTTACAACGCGTGCCGTTAGAACACGTTTTTTTCAATGCAAATCGTTACCACGACTTACGTTGGAGGGGGTGCAGACTTAGGAATTTTTTAATTTACTATTCCAATACCAGCCTACGTACAGTAGGGAAGGTGTTGGATAGTAAATAAAAAAATTCCTTGTCCTGCAGCGCCCTCCAGCGCAAGTCGTGGTAACGACTTGCGTTGAAAAGACCGCGTTGTAACGGCACAGCGGTGTAACAGCCACATCGTAAAGGCTGTTCACCTCTTGTGGAAGTTCCACCACCACCATCATATATTAAAGGGTTGAACCACATGTGTGGTGGTGGTCGGACCGCTACCACGAGTATGGCAGTACCATGGACTGTTGTACTCGTAATAAGCCCCTTAGTTAGTATACTGCTTTCTGCTGCAGCTCATCCCTGCAAGAGGGGTTGGTTAGGAGGGGAAAAGAGAAAGTGAGAGTCTGACCGCTTTTTCCCCATGAGTTACCTAGCAAGGAGGTAGGGATCTGCATTCATGCTTGTCCATTGATCCGACATGCAATGAGAAACGCCTTCAGCCACAGCCTGTAGGCAACTGTTGATTATCCCCTAGAGCCTCCTTCTCTTATATCATGGGATTTCATACACAAATATAGTTCCTAAATCAAGGGTCTCGCTGTGTAACAACCAAAGCCAGCATTTCCTTTCACTTAAACAGGAGACAACCTCAGTGGTGTAGCTAGAGCTTTTGACAACCGGGTGATCCCTTAGTTTGTCGCCCAGTTCAGGTAAAAGCAGGGGGTGCTAGCAAAAGAGCAGGATGAGCAGAGGGGCAACAGACGGCAAAGAGTTGGGGTGTTCAGCAACCCAGATGAGGGAGAATGAGGAAGAAACAAAACTTACCTTGCGCTCACGGCTCGCTGCCACCCCCTCCCCCCCCATCCCTCCACTAGCTACACCACTGGAGAAACCTCAATTCATAAAAGTACCTAATAAAGACAATAAATACAACAGACCCACAAAACTTTGAAATACACAGAACTCAGTCTGAACTAAAAGGCAACAAAACACCTGGCCATCCTACACCCAAACTTGACCATGGAAAATCCTTCATCTTACTTTAGGCACATGTGGATGTTGTGTGGAGATCCAGTCTAAGGTCAACCACTGTATCTAGTCAAGCTCTAACATTCCTGGCACTAACGCAACAGGTTCTGTCAAAGAAATAAGCTTGAAAAGTTTTATTGACAAAAGAAAAAAGAATAATCTGTGAATCACAGGTTCAATAAGCCCCTTGCAACAATTAGTAGCGCAAGCTTATAAACACAAGGCAAGCTGCAAATGTATACTCTAGGATACACAAGTGTCAAGTTTGATCCTATGTCCATTTCTTACAATTGCTTGCAGGTGCTGAGTCTGGAGCTAATGGGAACGAGAAGTGATGGCCTTCAAATAACTGCACATATGTAACAAGTGTTGACTGGCCAGGATCTTCGGACCTTTTTCAAGTCTCTGGAGTGGAGATGCAAAAACAGCTCCACACCAAAGATGGACTTTTCGGTTTCCAGTGTTGGCCCAAGCAAGAAAAACATGGTTGTAGTGGCTTATAATTACTCCAATGCCTAATTCATGTTAATATGTGTTGCTTTTAATGATGAGTCCCAGCAAGGAAAAGTGGTAAATAAGGATATGTTTTAACAGCAAGAACATTTTTCCCCATAGAGGAATAATATAAGGCAAACATTTGCATTTTCAGGTTTTCCCTGCCTGAGTGGGTATTCCTTAATCTCAATCATCCAGTATAATCATTAAATAACCCCCACCATTGGTTGTATGCACCTTTATTCGTCAACAAGGAAAGTAGATAAGGAGCAAACATTTACAGCAAACATCATGAACAAATGTATTACCTGAAGGAAGTCGCTAATCTAAATCAATATTAATTTACATACTCCAAAATGCCTGTGTGAGTAGGCCCCTTCAAAACCAGAGAAACTATTTAGTGTAACGATAAATCATTTCTTTTGAATCCACCTTTTGTGTTTACATCACCTTTAAACTGACTACATGTAAATATTAATCTTTAGGCAATAGGTGGTACGTTTCATTACAGAACACTGATAGTACATAATAAGGGTGCTAGATAGATTTGCCACTCAGTAAAGGATCAATATAAATAATATTTGATCATTTTTCATTTCGGCTTTTTCTTTTTATTACCCTTTCATGAGTGGCTAGGCTTTTGTTGTAGAGCCAACACTTGGGCACATTGAAGCCTGGAGGCGTGAGGGCTTCATATGGCCATTCGCTCCACCATTCATCAAGGTAAGCTCTGCCAGGAGGTATGCTCTTTAAATAGCCGAACCCAGGTGCTTCTGTGACACGTCAGACCCTTCGAACCTTCCGGGAGTTGTCATCCCATACGGCAGGCTCAGACATTTCTTATTTTAAGTAAAACGTAACTTGTCTCCTTTGGCCTTCTTTTTACCAAAATGTAATTCTGCGCTTTTGTAATTAATTTTAAATTATATTGAATATTTTTTTTCAAGTCTGGGAATACACCCTTTAATGACAGATGAGAATGATCCTTGCATCCCCTGGAAACGCATCTATGGTAATTTAGGCCCGGTTGACTGAGCATGGGCTCCGCTGCTGTTGAACCTTTGCCAGCCGCGGTTACTACAGTTGTTCCTGCAGATGGGAAAGTCACGGGCCATTTTCCCTGCTTCCCTCGAGCCAATGTCATTCTGTTTTGAGATCTAAAACGTGTTGCTCCGACACCTGGTCAGAACTCCGCCTCACGAGCAACACCTGGCCTTGGATTCGTGCTCTCGAAGCCGCGAGGCTCCTGCGACGCCCGCGCAGCGCGCGCCTCCGAAAATACATTCCCTTCTCCGAGAGACCCTGCTCTGAATCAACACACTTTGATTGCGACGATAGATCATTCAGTCATTGTCTGCGGCTGCCATGATTACTTTGCTAAGAATTTAGCTGGACGCCGGGTAATCGGATAATTGATTCCGGACTTAATGAGGCTCATCACAAATCGCGCTCCGAAGAATATTTTAAAGGCAGTTTGAGGCGCTCAGTCTGTGGGCCTGGACTCACAAGGAGATAGATAATATCTGTACCTTTGATTGCTAATTAATCAAGTAACACAAATGCCCAACTCCGAGGAAGCGAGGTATTCCGGTTTTCATCCACTCTCTTGCGTAAAAAAAACCTAAACTTTAAGGAAATACCATTATTATAACTTTCAGTCAGTTCGTCCTAAAGTCAAGGGCACAGGCATTGTGTAATAAAAGTATCGTTTGTGGTACAGAAAACAAACATGATGGCATGGCTTGATGGACGTCGTGGTACTGTGAGAACATTTGAAAATGTAATTGCGTTTTGTTAGGCCTGTGTGTTCTGCCAGGAGGAGAAAAACAATAATTTCTGAAAGACATTTGCTCAGTTAGTCAAACGTAGCGAGGTTCATGATAACGAGGCACGGGTGCCCAATGCACAATACAGTACGGCAGTTCTGGAAAAAAGTATCAAACGGCCTGGTAATATTTTAAAAAGATAGGAAGCAGGCCCCCCAAAATCTGTTCATGTGGAATCTGTGCGGTACTTATGGAGTTTTTCATTGCAACATAAACTCTCGCCCAGATGAGCTCAGCTTATTGAAGCAAAACATGTTGCGCTAACCTTTCACAAAAAAACATCGAAATGCAGTGATTTAACAGGCTTGATGGAGACAGGGTCGGTCTGACCCCTAGGGTAATCAGGCAGTGCCCGATGGGCGGGTCTGACAGATCAGTGTGTGGACTGTTTTTTTAAGCAGTTTGTGGGCCTGTTTTATGGCCAGGTGGGCATGAACATCAATTAACCAAAATGCCAGGGGTAGCAAAAGTGATATCACACACCATTTGACCTTTACCTTCACTCACACGTGCTTAGACACCCACACACACACTTCACACACATTCTGAGGCTGGGGTCGCAATGGCAGTGCCAGGGGTCATAAGGGAAAAGCCAGGGGTAGCAGATGCGACCCCTCATAACTCCTAAACGATGTCCATGCAGGTGGGCTACTTTTAACTGTTCATTTCCAGGACATTACAATAAGCAACTGGCAAGAGCCGCGTCCAGGGGAGAAAAAGTTCCAGTCCAGCGACGTGGGTAATCAATCAGCAGAGGCAGGAACAACGCCCAGTCAGGTCAGCCCAAAGACTCTGACTCTGAGTAGCACCCGCGCAGTGGGTGCTGCGAAAGTTTATGGAAGCACCGGGCACGGGGGCGTGGCCGCTGCGGGAAGAGGCTGCAGGTGTGGAGAGTGCCTCGCAGTCCTGCAGCGGTGTGGGCGGTGAGGGCGGGTCCTTGGTTCAGCAACAGCAGCTCGCTGGCAAGAGCCGCGTCCAGGGGAGAAAAAGTTCCAGTCCAGCGACGTGGGTAATCAATCAGCAGAGGCAGGAACAACACCCAGTCAGGTCAGCCCAAAGATTCTGACTCTGAGTAGCACCAATGCATTGAGTCTCTTATAACTTGGACTATACCTAAACAGCATAGGTTTACAAGTTATAAACTGGCCTTATTTAAAAATGTGAGCCAATTTTTTAACTATCTAGTTTACTCTGGAGGACCAATTTTATTTTGGTGCACAGGCCTATTTTTTGTCCAAGTCTGGCCCCGAATGGAGAAAATGCTAAACCACAAATGCAGAGAAGACATTCTTATCGATATGAAAACCTTCAAAAATCAGTTAGGAAAAGTGATCTAATCTTCGAGGAGAGATTCCAAGGCAAGCACAGTTTATCACATAACTGTACATGAAAAAAAGGAAAAACAAACTGATGACACAACATTGGGATTCACTCACACTAGCTGCAAATGAGAACAAGCATTTACAATGCAATAGATCTCGCAATAATTAAGTTTGAGCTATTGGCATTGCTAAATATTGCAACACCGATTGCAACAAAAGTCTATAAATTGTAGGCCAACAAAAATTTGTATATATTTTTGTAGCAATGGTGGCATGCTGCGCTTTAAATTAATATGTTTAAAAACAAAGTGCATGCATAAACCTAGTCAGATAAGGCATATTTTTATCCTTAAAGTTACACTGTTTTTAAGTCCATCCATTGGGGATATTGAATAAAGTTTTTTCCCCATATTAGTTGTTTTGAACACACACTTATTATTTAGCACTCTGCCCCTCACTCACACAACACATTGGAGTAGAAAACACCTCATGCTCCTCTCCCTACGGAGAGTTACAGCCTACACTGTGCACCTTGCGGGCACTGTGTGTAGGAGGGGACCCAATGATGAAGCATGTCACCCTATGGGTGAGTGAGGGTTCTCGTCTTTAAAATACAAATGCCCTTCACTTTTCTGTTTTTTGGTCTTTGTTTATGGTGCACCCCCCTTTTTTCCATCTGGTTACCTTTTGTGAGAATTAAATATTGGAGTGGTACCATGGATGGCTAAAATTCTCCATTTCTGAAACCCTGTTGTGATTTAAAATAAAGACTCAATAAATCCCAGGCACACTTCCGCTTTGCATCTATCGCCACTGGGAAAAAGCAGTGTACCAGTACATTGATTAATTGGCCGGCTGATGGAGACCCTCTTATGAAATCTAAAGCATTTAATAAAGTAATCCACATGTTTGCTCTCAAAGTGAACCTCACAATATATCCTCAAATGACCTTCACATGAGATAATAAAGTGACCCTCCTGTGAGTCCCAAGAGTTAGCCTCGTGAGATCCAAGGGTGATTATACCTGAGAGGCCAAAAGAAGCTGCTATAACATGTCCAGAAGCCACCTAAATTACCCAACTGTATTTACAAAAACTACCGAAATGTGAGAAAAAATGCAAAATAGGTCATGTGCGAGACCCTGACACTCTGCCCCTACGCTAGGCGATTACAAAAGTATGCACATGTCTATTTCTGAGCTTTTAAATTCTCCTGACATAGAAATAGTGGACTAACTAGAACATTATATCTAGGACCACTGGGATTATTTGGCAATGATGGACCAAAGTATGCCGCTAAATTATATGGCAAGAAAAGGCAAATAATGCGGCATAATGCAACACATTTTGTTATACTACTTAACTATTTTGTCTTTTTTACTCACGGTAACACCATCTGGGCAAAGATTTAACCTTATTAGCAGTACCTGTTTAACATCCAAATGCACCAATAAACAAATGAACGATCAATCAATCAATCAATCAATCAGTACATTTGTAGAGCGCGCTACTCACCCGTGCGGGTCTCAAGGCGCTGGAGAAAAAGAAAAGGGGGGGTGCTGCTACTGCTCGAATAACCAGGTCTTGGGGTGTTTCCTGAAGGTGAGATGGTCCTGGGTCAGTCGTAGGTGTGTGGGGAGGGAGTTCCATGTCTTCGCTGCTAGGTAGGAGAACGATCTTCTTCCCGTGGAGGTTCTGCGAATCCGTGGGACAGTGGCGAGGGCGAGGATGGAGGAACGGAGCTGGTGGGTGGGGGTGTGGAACGAGATGTGGTTGTTGAGGTATTCAGGGCCCATGTTGTGGAGTGCTTTGTGGGCATGGGTGAGAAGCCTGAATGTGATCCTCTTGCTGACAGGGAGCCAGTGCAGGTTTCTCAGGTGGGCGGATATGTGGCTGTGGCGGGGGATGTCGAGGATGAGTCGTGTGGAGGCGTTCTAAATGCGCTGAAGGCATTTCTGAAGTTTGGCTGTGGATCCTGCGTATAGGGCGTTCCTGTAGTCCTGTCAGCTGGTGACGAGGGCCTGGGTGACCGTCTTTCTGGTTTCGGTGGGGATCCACCGGAAGATCTTTCAGAGCATGCGCAGGGTGTTGAAACACGAGGATGAGACTGCGTTGACTTGCTTGGTCATCGTGAGAGAGGAGACAAGGATGAATCCCAGGTTGCGTGTGTGGTCAGTGGGTGTCGGTGCGGTGCCCAGTGACGTGGGCCACCAGGAGTTGTCCCAGGCAGAAGGGGATTGTCCGAGGATGAGGACCTCCGTCTTGTCCGAGTTGAGCTTTAGACGGCTGTGCCTCATCCATTCTGCGACCTCTTTCATTCCGTCCTGGAAGTTGGCTTTGGTGGTGAGAGGGTCTTTGGTGAGGGAGAGTATAAGTTGGGTGTTGTCGGTGTAGAAGATGATGTTGATGTTGTGTTTGCGGGCGATGGTGGCGAGGGGGCTCATGTAGATATTGAAGGGAGTTGGGCTGAGTGAGGAGCCTTGGGGTACGCCGCAGATGATCTTGGTGGCCTCGGAGCGGAAGGGAGGGAGGCGGACTCTCTGGGTTCTGTCGGAGAGGAATGATGTGATCCAGTCCAGGGCCTTTCCTTGGATCCCAGTGTTGTAGAGGGCGTTATTAGGGTTCAGTGGCAGACGGTGTTGAAGGCTTCCGAGAGGTCCAGGAGGATGAGAGCGGCTGTCTCTCCGTTGTCCATCAGGGTCCTGATGTCATCCAGGCTGGGATGGGTTGAGCTAGCTCTTTTCTTCGAGCAATGCAGTCAGCTGTTTGTTGACGGTCTTCTCAATGACTTTGGCCGGGAAGGGGAGCAGAGAGATGGGGTGGACGTTCTTGATGTCTTTGGGGTCCGCTGTTGTTTTTTTCAGAAGAGCGTTGGTTTCTGCATGTTTCCAGCTTCCAGGGAAAGTGGCTGACGTGAAGGAGCTGTTAATGACGTTCCGGAGGTGGGGTGGGATGGTGGTTTCGGCTTTGTTGAAGATGTGATGAGGGCATGAATCGGAGGGGGAGCCGGTGTGGATGGTGTTCATGACGCGGGTGGTGTGTTCAGTGCTGATGTGGGTCCATGCACTGAGGGTGGTGGTGGGGGTCGTTGGTTTGGTGGCTGGGGGCGGGGTCGGCACGATTTCCTTGCGATTTTGAGGATGTCTGTGAACCATGAGGATTTTCTGTTGCTAGTCTTGCCTGGGGGTTTCTTCAGTGGAGTGAGGTAGTCGGAGCAGTTGGTGATCCATTGTGCGAGATTGTCTGCTGCGTTGTTGGTGTCAGGGGTGTCGACCGGTGGGTTTTTGGCTCAGCGATGTGGTCATTTGGTCTGTGGTGATTTTGTTCCAGCATCTGCGGGGGATCTGTAGCGTGTAGTGGTGGGATGTGGTCTTCTTGAAGGTGAAATGGATGTAGCTGTGGTCGGTCCAGTGTAGTCGGGTGGAGTGGTTGAAGGCACCGTGGCTGCTGGCCGAGAAGATGGGGTCGAGCGTGTGGCCAGCGTAGTGGGTGGGGGGTCCACCAGTTGCTTGAGTCCGAGGTTGTCGAGGTTGTTGAGCAGGGTGGTGGTGTTGTTGTCGTTGTTTTTCTCCAGGTGGAAGTTCAGGTCCCCTAGGAGATGTACTCTGGTGAGATTAAGGAATGCGGGCTGATGAAGTCGGTGATGGTTTCACAGAATTGTGTCCGTGGGCCCGGGGGTCTGTAGATGAGCGTTCCTCTGAGGGTGGTCTGGGGGTCGGTGTGGATTTGGAAGTGTAGGTGTTCGGCGGCGGTGAGTGTATCTTCGGCGTTGGTCGTGACGCTGATGGTGTTCTTGTAGATGATGGCGATGCCTCCTCCAGTTTTGTTGAAGCGGTCTTTCCGGGTGATTTTGTAGCCGTCCGGGATGGCTATGGCGATGTCGGGGGCCGAGGAGGCGTTCATCCAGGTTTCAGTGAGGAAGGCGACCTGTGGTGCTGTTGTATCCACGATTTCCCGGAGTTCGATGGCGTGTTTGTGGACATACCGGGTGTTGAGGAGGATGCACTTGAGTTGGCTGTTGTTGTTGCTGCGTTCGGTGGGAGGTGTGCAGGTTCGGAGGCAGGAGAATTTGCATGCTTGGCAGGTGAAGGGTCTGTGGGTGCACCTCGGCGTGGCTCGGTGGCAGGCGGCAGATCGTCCTGTGTTGAGTGCGATGAGGGTGGCGGTGTTGTACCTCAGTCGGGTGCCCTGGAGACGTCTGGGACCAGGAGTTGTGGCACTGGGCGCGGTCCAGGCGTGGACGTGCACTCCAGCTGCGCACTTCCGCTGCGCGGTCTCGCAGCAGTCGCCATTTAAAGAGAGGTGGGGAGGAGGGGACAGCTGGGAGGCGGGAGGGTGGTCAGCGAATGGGCACGGGGGCGGGCCGCACGGGTGCAAGATATCTAGTCAACTATTGTAAAAGGTCTTCCACTGCGCTTGAACTCATCGTCAAGCTTTAGTGAGGCTTTAGTGAGCTAGAGTTGGACTGAATGAGTGGTCCATGCAGATGAGCTGCTTGTTCCTCGTCTTGCGAAAATTAAAATAGAAAATTGAGCAGGACTGGCACATTGTTTTGTTGATCATCTTTAGTGAGCTAGAAGCATGCAGTGCTAGGAGAAAGCAGTTGTGTGCAGAGCGAGGCGCTACGGGAGATAGATGTACAGAGAAGGAGAAGATACGCCTTGTGCGCAGAGCCATCAGGAAGGAAGCGAGGACTCTTGGCATCACCTAACAGTACACTCTTCATTTAATGCCGTCCACATCATCAGAGCAGAGGGCTGTAGAGTGATCCTGGCAGGCTCGGCTCAGCTCTCTGAACACTGGAGGAGGGGGAGACGCCTGGCTCTGGCTCAGCCCGCGGTCTTGTTGGCCCCTCGAGCCCATGATGAGCTGAACCTCCATGTGGCATGGCCTGCCCCTCTCCCCTTACTCCAGGATGCAGTGTAATGGCCAGGCCTGCTGACTTTAGAACTGGGAATCGGGTTCGAGTCACGGAGTCCCTCGACATACTATAGTTCTGGACGAAGAAGTTAATATTCACGGGGCAATAAAAATGAATGTGACCATGCGTACGGTAACTGGAATGAATGATGCCGCTTAACAGGAGACACGCCCATCCAATACCTGCCCTCTCTGAAGAGAGCACACAGCAATGGTCAGCTATGTGCGAGTGTGTGAAGGGGTGCACAGCGCTGAAGGAAGTTACAATGAGTTGAGAGGGTGTGAAGGGTGAAATAACTTGCAATACCACCTACCATCGTCCTGCCCTAACAGCCCTACATAACTCCTTAATTTGCTAAAATATGAGGGACAGTACAGCAGCAAAAAGTGGATTAAAAGGATAACGCCAGCAGCGAGGGTAATGTAATAAAGGGAGTGGCTTAAATACCGTGCAAAAAAAAAAAATCATGCTTAGCCTAGTGTGCTGCTGCACTTGTATTTTGGCTGTTTCTTTCATTGCATCCAGATATATGATACGAGTAGCAGCATACTGACAATAAGTCGGGCCTATTGGCTTTGTCAATGGTTGTTAGTTGCATAAGATAAATAAGCAGCAACGATGGCTTGGGCTATAGTATGCGGCAGGGTTGGGTATAAAAAAAATAAAATGAAAAAAAGAGGCAACATTATGCGGTATAATGCAGCACATTTGGGTGCATGGGAGACTAAACAGGCGCAAGCTGCGGAAAGATGGTAGGAACACAAATCACTTGGGGGACATTACCTGGCTGTAGTCACATCACACAGCTGATGTACGCCCATCTAATACCTGACCTCTCTGAAGAGAGCACGCAGCGATGGTCAGCTATATGCAAGTGTGTGAAGGGGTGCACAGCGCTGAAGGAGGTTGCAATGGGTTGAGAGTGGGTGAAGAGTGAAATAACTTGCAATACCACCTACCATCACCCTGCCCTAACAGCCCCACATAACGCCTTAATTAGCTAAAATGTGAGGGACAGTACAGCAGCAAAAAGTAGATTGAAAGGATAACGCCAGCAGTGGGGGTAATATAATAAAGGGAGTGGTTTAAATAACGTGCAAAAAAAAATCGTGCTTAGCTTAGTGTGCTGCCCCATTTGTATTTTTGCTGTTTCTGTCATTGCATCCAGATATATGATACAACGAGTAGCAGCATACTGACAATAAGTCGGGTCTATTGGCTTTGTCAATGGTTGTTAGTTGCATAAGAAAAATAAGCAGCAACGATGGCTTGGGCTATAGTGTGTGGCAGGGTTGGGTATAAAAAAAATAAAATGAAAAAAAGAGGCAACATTATGCGGTATAATGCAGCACATTTTTGTGTGCATGGGGGGACTAAACAGGCACACGCTGCAGAAAGATAGTGGGAGCACAAGACACTTGGGGGACATTACCTGGCCTGTAGTCACATCACGCAGCTGATGTAAGCCCATCCAATACCTGGCCTCTCTGAAGAGAGCATGCAGCGATGGTCAGCTATGTGCGAGTGTGTGAAGGGGTGCACAGCGCCGAGGAGGTTGCAATGGGTTAAGAGGGGGTGAAGGCTGAAATAACTTGCAATACCACCTACCATCGTCCTGCCCTAACAGCCCCACATAACGCCTTAATTTGCTAAAATGTGAGTCACAGTACAGTAGCAAAAAGTAGATTGAAAGGATAACGCCAGCAGCATGGGTAATGTAATAAAGGATTGAGAAGGATAGTGGAGGGATAGTGGAGGGATAGGAGAGGGAAAAAGGTATCTTGGGATTTTGAGGCGAGGTGCCACTCTAGAGCGGAGGTTCTTATGATGAATATATTTGGTGATTTATTACGGACGAAGAGCAATGCACAATATAGTAAGTGCAAACGTTGACAAATACAGTAATGCCATTTGTTTTGACAGGAATTAAAATAACTATACATTGTGCTAATTTGCGTTCAAGCTGAAAACACTAGATTGTTTTCATTACTTTGAAAAATTTGCACCACCCATTATTTCACTGATCATTGAGCCGATCACTCTATTTCCTTATCTCAACTTTTCTGCTACCCCACCATTGTTGATGTTCAGATATACACCGAAACAGGAGATGTGGCTTTGACAGAATAAATTGATTGTTCTCACCGGTTCATATGCTTTCTTTATATATTTAACGGATTATTACTGATTGATGCACAGTAAAAGAATCATGCATGTTATGCTAAATACTTCATGGTCTTGAAGGCAGTCTATCACAAAATGAAATTATGTAAGCACTTGAAGCATGAAACAGCTTTAATCACCCTGGAAGAATATTTTCCTATTTTGCTGCAGGCCTTCTGGCTCTGTTCAGCGTTGGCTGGACGTCACTGCATTATGGACAATATGCGGTAGAGCATGAAAGGGGCTTCCAGAACAATGTGTTGATTTACAGTAAAACAAAGGAGGGGCATTTAAAAGTGTTGCACCAAGACCTGTGCAAGAATAGACAAAACGGAAAGACTCAGAAGAAGAACAAATGGAAATATAGGTACATTTATGCAAACCAGTGTAGAACGGGGGCTGCTACTGGTGTTGATAGCATAGCTCCTTAACCGTCCATTGATTCCACCATTGTAAAGTCCTCTGCGCCAAAAGCAAAGAAGAATTAGTAAACAGGTCTGTAATGTGTGAGTTTTATGCTTAATATGTCAAGTGATTCACAGAACAGATTGAACCTCGGCATAGGTTAGTAGTAATAACATATCGATTTCTTGTGGATAGGACACGTAGCTACAGTATAGATAAGATTATGAAAGAGGTACAGGCAGCATCATTATTAAAATTGTTCGATGGAACACTCAAACCCTTTGTAACTGTGGGTGCCATTTAAATTGGTGCACGGCCATGCTCATGCTAGTCAAACACATTAATTGCAATTGTGTTAAGGAAAGTCAAGAGGCAGAACAGAAGTAGTCTGTAACTGAAGAGGAACTAACTGCATTTAGACTATGCATTTAAACTGTATTTAGGCTGGTAATAACTTCAAGACCTTTTAAGGAAGAGCAGTAGTGGCTGCTAATAAAGACAAGTAGTGGGGAGCACGGAGGACAATAACAACAACACAAAATAGAACTTACCTGCTGCCAACTGCCTCGGTGCTCCCTTTGCTTCTGGTGTACATTCTCCCAGATTCCCCTAAAATCAATATAGACGCTGCTCTTATGCTGATAATATTAGCACAAGAGAAGCACCGGGGTTGGTCTGAGTGGGCTTGTTTTGCACTCCTTGTTTTGAGAGCCTATTCCTATGCTGTTCTCCACCCAGCCACACAGCTGGGGTTGGAGAGATCTGAGTGTGCTTGTCATTTTGGCCGTCCGAAGACAACCGATATGTGCACTTGAAATGTCCTCCACTCCTCCTCCATGCTTGCTGCAGTGCCGCCATCAGGATGGGCCAGTCCCCACGGCTTGGATCAGTGAAGAAAAAAACAAGCATTTACAATGCAATGGTTTTGCCTTTGTTAAAGTTAGAGCTATTGGCATTGCTCTTGACATTATTTTTATTTATGTTTTTTTTAACATAAACAAATGGCATTGTCATTTACAATAGCAGGGCACAGGGAAGGGGGGCGAGGAGAGACGAAGGAGAGCTGCGGGCTCAGGGAAGGGGGGGCGAGGAGAGACGAAGGAGAGCTGCGGGCTGTTGTTGTAATGCTTGCATGGATGAGTTGGTGGATGCATGGATGGGTGCATGCATGGATGGGTGTATGGATGGGTGTATGGATAGATGCGTGGATGGGTGGATGGATAGATGCATATATACAGCCAATCCCTCAACAATTTATGCAATCCACCAAACCATCCAACCAACAACCCATCCATGCCTCCACCCATACATCTATGCATCATGCATACATCCATTCATCATGCATCCATCCACCCACTGCGTCCCACTCCGACCCCTCTAAATATAACTCATTTTTTCTGTATATAGAGATGACTGTATTCACTAGTATATGCAGTACACCTTTCTACTCTAACATTCCTATGTGACTCTTGCAGTACATCTATTCATATCCCTTCCATATGTATATAGAAATATAACGAGAATCAACAGTCTCTTCTTTGTGTGACTACATCTAGTACATTTCAATTGTTTTCCTGTTTGTATCTTTTACTTAACGCATGTAAATCAAAGTCCTTAGGTTTGGCAACTGGTTCTTATGTAAAGCGCTCTGACACCTTCGGGTAAAGTTCGCACTACATAAAATCACATTAAATAAAACTTTACCCCACAAATCCAACCATCCATTTGTGCCTAGGCTTACATTTGTGCCTAGGCTTACATTTTACGACCTCGAAGCACACAGAGAAGGGACAGTTTACTAAGTCGAGGCTTTGTAGGGTGCATGGCAGGGGACAGTTTTAGGTGCCAAGGGAGGGTAGGGAGCAGAGTCAGAGTACTTCACGGAGGTAGGGGGCAGTTTTTTATGGTTCAGGGCAGGGGGCTGCGGTACTTTTTGGAGCATGGCCTTATTTTAAATGGCTCAGTTCAGGTGGAGGAACGGTACAAAACACCAGGCAGACAGAGGGCAGAAGGACACAAAAACGAGGGGAAACAATTATAACTGAGGGCAGATTGGCACAAAAAAGTAGGCAGACAGAGGGAAGAAGGACACAAAAACGAGGGGAAACAATTATAACTGAGGGCAGATTGGCACAAAAAAGTAGGCAGACAGAGGGAAGAAGGACACAAAAACAAGGGGGGGATGATTCTAATGGAGGGCAGCACGGCACAAATCACGGGGCAGACAGAGGGCAGAAGGACACAAAAACGAAGGGGGAATGATTGTAACAGAGGGCAGAACGGCACAAAACACGAAAAAGTGCAAGCGATACCTTTACAATAGCACTTCACCAAATACCACCTAGTTGTCACACAAATCCACATAAGGGGAAAAAACTCATTGCAATACCTGAAGTAAAGCACCTGTTGAAGGTCATAGATTGATTATAAAAATACGGAGAGCGGGAGGGGGGGCGGAGGCGGGAACGGGCACCGGGAGAGGCTGCAGAGCAGCACCGCCAAATGCAGGCCGGGCCATGGGATTGCCAGCAGCCGCCGCTGCCCCCAGGACAGAACCACATCGCTGCCGGCGGCTGAGATGCCCGGGGCTCCTGTACTCCCGAGCCTCCTGCAAGCACGGGTCCTCCCACAGGACACGACAGAGTGAGCTCCGCTCCAAGGGGAGCCGACCCTCGCTGCCCCTCCGAGAAGTCCAAAGGGGAGAACTCTTCGACCGCCTCCATGACGAATGGACAAGTACAATTACGCCCAGGGAAGAAAACGCAGGAACGCCCCCGAATCTGGTCCGGCCTTGACGGACAGATCCGGCTTCCAATGGCTAGCCTCCATTTATGGAGCTAGAAGATGGGAGCCGGGGGACGTTCCTATATCCCATATTGTAATCATTAGATTTCGCCTGTGCGAACTGCTTGCGCAGTAACGCCAGGCAAAACCTAAAAAGGATACTAAAATTGTTTTCTTGTCATTTTATTTTTCTGGCAGGGGAACAACGATCCTCCACCTTCACGGAGGACCTTCTGCTGAGGGAAAGGTGTTTGGTAATTTAAACGATCACATACCGTTGGTAAATATTCTTATGTGTGGGGTTACTGTAAAGGTCCCAGTATACCTCACCGAGCTTAGGTGTACTTTGCATGAATATGCTTCCCATGTGAAAATAGACCAGCCATTAAGGAAGCAATGGGCAATTACTTGTCATATGCACCTTGCGAGGATGAAAAAGATGATGATGAAACAAACGATGTACATGATAATGTTGCTGAGGTTTGGCTGATGTTACCTAGAAGACTGCATGGGAACAGGTCATGGAAAAAGATGCTGGGAACAAAGATGTATGGAGACTGACTGTTGAAGGTTGTGTAACCTGCTGACCTTATTGAAAGATAAACAGGGAGTTAATAATTGAAGAAGACATGGATTGGTGGTACTTGGGGGTGTCTTGGTAGTGCCAGTGCTGTTAAGACACATATTAGTTGAGCTAGCACGCAAAGTACATATCAGCATGAAAAGTACTAAGATGCCTCTGAAGATGAACTATTAATGGTCCCCTAATAATCATGAAGTGGAAATTTATGTCACAGGATGTCAATCACCTGTGCAGCAGACCAGACATTGACAAGGAGTTCTTGTCACTTAGCTCTGTTTATGTTATCTGAGGGACAGTGAAAAAAATGATATTTGATAGGAGGTATGAATAATTTACCAGTGGGGTTATGTACCTACAGAATATTATAGTAAATTACCATTTTTTCCAGATCTCATAACTCCACTTATAATCACCTTTCTTAAACAGGTGTTCTCACATGAAACTTTTCCAGATTAGGTAGCGAGTGATACTGGAATCCAAATTGTATAATTAGAAATGATTATGTTTCATCAAGAGGGTGTCATAAAGTATACTTGAATAGCCAAGTTTTACAAAGATAGGTGAAGAAAGGTAGGAGTAAGTGCTTTAAACCATTCTGAGTATTTGGAATGATACGTTCTGCATAGACAGTAGTGGAATGGTTCATATGCTGCTACATTTAAAGTAATGTTTTAATAGGAAAGATGTCAGCCAATTAGATAGAACCAGTGGGTGGAGAAATAACCACATATTACAAGGGCAGTGCTAAATTTGAGCTGGTGGTTGCAGAAGG
This sequence comes from Lissotriton vulgaris, assembly GCF_964263255.1. NCBI lineage: Eukaryota > Metazoa > Chordata > Amphibia > Caudata > Salamandridae > Lissotriton > Lissotriton vulgaris. The sequence goes on along the minus strand of NC_141687.1, from coordinate 500,884,343 downwards.
GGCCCACGGCACCTATTTTTGGGGACTGGCACTTATTTGACTTTGACCCTGAGTAAGAGAAGAAAAAACACAGGGGAAAGACAGAGGGAAAGAAAGATGGGAAATTGTGGCAAGGTACAAGCTGGAACCTGCAATAGTGAGATAAATGAGCAATGAATGTCGGATGATGGATTAAAGAGACACGAGGTGGCATAATGACAGCACACCCTTGGTATTTAACATCTTAACCTTCAATAGCACACTGTCTGGGGGTTGTTGAGCAAAACCTTGGACCCTGGCAATTGTGAATGAATTGCACATTATAAGCGTGGGGAACTCAGGATCCGTACTTTGTAGTGACATAGTTCAAGTTTTGAGTTCTGCCAGCTTCACTGTACAGTCCCCTAGTGACTGAGTATGTATTTTTTCAGGACAGAACTTTCTGTCATGCTTGCACCCGTTTACGATTGCGCATGCTACTGAATAATGGTTTCATATCCCTATGGCATGCTGAGCAGATTCATCGGTATAAATGATATGTTCATATTGATCTAAAGGCATTATTTCATTTGGCAGAGAATATTCCTGTTCACACTACAAGAATGCTTGTGTTTGCAATGTAGAGTTGAATCTGTAATCTACATCTGTTGCAGTGAGAGAGTTAGCCTATTGAATCCATCATGGTTGTAATGCTTTGGCATTTGGAACGCTTGCTTTAGTAACAGACTCTAAGGCCGATACTGGACTAATGAAAATTTGTTCTCTCCCTCACTACAGTAGTCTGTACAGCTAAGAGAATTTTCTCAGATTGTGCCAAACGCTTTACAGCGTTTGTGTACAAATGTGATTTGTATGCAATGGGTACAGAATCACCTTCATTTAAAGTGATATAGGTGTACCCTGTGTGTCCAGCGACTATCTGGATCACCAGGTTAGTTGTGTTTACAGGTGTGCAAATAATTAGAAGCTATCATATCATATTGTACAGAACATAAAATATTTGAGTGTTCCTGTCTCCAATGGTTGACTGAAAAATCAGGTCCGGAACGAGGTCAGAGAAATTACGGTCTCTCGCAGTGGACATTCTAATATGAACTCAGGTGGGCAATCCTTTACAGCCAAAAGAATGTCGTAACCGTATTTCAGGTTCTCCCAAAACACAGCCTTAATGTTCCTGGGTATGTCCCCATCCATTTGGAGCATTATTGTGTATAAACGATGTGGGACACTAACCCTTGTGTCAGGTGTTTCCACTGTGATATGCTCATTCAGCTCTACTACCACCAGATAATCCATCAGTTTCTAGCATCTATTGTGACTTCTACTGCTCTGTCCAGCATCGTCACTGCCCACTCCCCGTTCAGAAGCAGAGTCCTCAGTAGCCTGGGCATGTCTTATTTTAATCCCTGCTACCTTCTTTCTGAATTGCGTTTCTTGAGTCTTTTGTTTGTTCTCCTTAAGGATGTAATCTCAAGTGTGATGTGTTTCCCTTTTCGGCTTCACATGCCCTTCTGATTGGCGCTCTAAATGTCTTTGCCTCTACAAATGTGTATTGGACGAATCCTGAAAGGCACAAGAGGAACGTGTATCAGTATCTTGATTCCTAGCAGTTTTTCTAATATTATCACAGTTTCCGAAATTGTATTTGTTATCAGGCACTTCCTGCTGAAGAAACCCATACTATGATTGTCTTTTATTTTGTTTATTATTTTTTTGTTTATTGCCCAAATTTCTTCTTGCAAGAATCGGGTGCTTACTTAGAGTTATCCTTTTTAGAGTTTCTCTTAACCTGCAGTTTCCAAGGTCTAGCTACCAAATTATCTCTGCCTAGCGTAGCATAGGCTTCTTCAATAATTTTAGGTAATTCAGCTTCTGCTGTGGAGGAGTGAACTCCCTCAGGCGTTGGTGTATAGTCAATGCTGCTGCTCCCCCTTTTATGTTACTTAGCATAATGGTTGATACGTCAGCAACATTTCTCTTCAGTTTCATTCCCAGGTTCAGGGCAGGTCCTGCCCCATACTCATTCTGTACTTGTTTCAGTACATCCGGTAAAACTGCTATTGAAGGTGTAGACTGCAGTGAAGACTGTACCTCAAGTGGCACTATCTTCCACAGAGGGAGTCATTCCCATGGGCAAGCACACTGTTCATATTCTGTGTTTGTCCTGCAGTCCTGTATTGGGAAAATCTGCTTTAAGCTGATTGGTTTTTCTGTGCTATCCAGAATGGAATTTGCTCCTGAATGGTGGGAACCTTTCCAATAACGGCATTCAACATATGAGGACTAATACCCCTAGCAGCCAATTGAGGTTGTGCAGCATGAGCCATCCGCGCCGAGTTAACTGTGAGTGTTCGTTATAATGTATTGTTTTCTGTACATTTCTACTAAATCTTTGTATAGTGTTGTTATTTCTGCTACATCTGAATTATCAAAATTAGAAAGTGGTTGTTAGAAATGGAGGCTCTCTAGTTGGCAGAGGTAGGTACCTTTGTCCAAATAGTGACCCTTGCTTCTAGTCAGGGTAAGGGGGGTTACACACTTTAGATAACCCCTGCTCACCACCTTGGTAGATTGGCACAAGCAGATAGGCTTATTTCAAAGGCATTGTTGAAAATTATTCCTACCAACACTTACAGTAACACAGTGGAAACACCACAAATGGACAACACACTGGTTTAGAAAAATAAAGTATCTTTATCTAAACTAAACAAGACCAAAATGACAAAAATCTAACGCTCACAGTTAAAAATATGACTTTCAAAAGGTTTCAAGAACTTGTACCATAGAAAACTATGTATGCATGTCTTTTCACCAAAGTACCTGTAGATGTGTTAAAGTTCCAAAGCCAGACTGCCGCAGAGTCGAAAAAAAAAGAGATGCGATACTCCTGAGACCTTGGCGAGGCGATGCGACAGTTCTGCGACACGCAGAGGACGAGTTGCGTCGAATCCAGTCTGTATGGGGAGTGATGCATTAATTCTTCATGACGGTTCTGGTTCACAGGTGATGCGCGGGAAAGCGTGCTGCACAGGTACGATGCATGGAAATTCTTCTTGTGCAGTGGAGATGCGTCGAGAAAACAGCTGCAAGAAGAGCGATGCATTGATTTTAGCAGTTCTTCTGGGTTCTTCTGTCTTCCAGCTCCCAAACAACAGCAACAACCTCCAGAGGCCCTAAACTGGTACAGTCATCTCTTGGCAGGCACGAACTCACAGCAGCAGAGTTCAGGGGAGCTGCAGGTGAAGTCTTTTTGTCCCTGAGACTGCAGAACAGGAAGCTAGCTCACTTCAGGCCCTTGGCGATCACCTTCAAGCAGGGGACACAGCACACAGCAAAGTCCTTCTCCTTTCTTTTGCAGAAACAGCAACTGCAGGCCAACCCTAGACACAAAGCAAGGGCAGTACTTCTCCTCAGTCTCTCCAGCTCTTCTTTTTAGCAAAGGGTCCTCTTAAATTCCAGGAATGGTCTAAAGTTCAGGTGTTTCAAGTCTAATACTTATATCCCAACATTTCTTTATTCTCTTTGTACAAGGGGCTTTGATCCCTGTTCAAACCAGTTCTAGGGGGCACACTGCAAGTGCACAACAACATCCATTGTCGCTAAGAGCCTTGGCTCCAGACACACCCACCACAGGGGGCAGAGCCAGCATTGTGGAAGGCATGCATAGCCCTATTCAGGCACAGGTACTATCCCTTCCACCACTCCAAATACAGATAAGTCCTATTGAACCTAGTGCTGACTCACCCAGACTCCTTGAGCCACTGCATCTCTCCAGCCCCTGTCACTCCAAAGCCAGACAGTCAATCCACAAACTGGCAGAAGCACACAGGATGGTTGAACAAGAAAATAGCCACTTTCTAAAAGTGGTACTTTCAAACATATAATTTAAAAAACATCTTTACTAAAAGATATGTTATTAAATCCTGAGTTCAAGGATAACAAACTCCAATTTTCCATCGTATCCCCATGGGAAGATATGCTTGTAAAATGTTACATAGGATTCCCCATTCTGTCCTATGGGGCAAGATAGCCTTTCAATAGTGAAAAACAAAATTGGCAGTATTTCTCTATCAGGACATGTTACACACTCCAGTCCATGTCATACCTTTCACATACACTGTACCCTGCCCAGGGGGGGTACCTTAGGCCTACCATAGGGGTGCTCCATATGTAAGAATAGGGAAGGTTAGAGCGTGGCAAGTGGATGCACTTGCCAAGTCGACATGGCAGTTAACAAGCAGGCAGGCCTGAAACATCTTTTCAGGCCTACTCATGTGGGTGGCACAATCAGTGCTGCAGGCCCACTAGTAGCATTTGATTTACCGTCACTGGCACATTCAGTGCACTTTATAAGGGACCTACTGGAAAAAAATATGCCAATCAGGGAGAACCAATCACAATACCAATTTATACAGGGTGCACTTGCACTGATCAGCAGTTACAAAGTGTCCAAAGTATCTAAGCCAGCATAAACAAAATCCAGCACAGCATCAAAAACAGCATAAAAACAGAGGAGGTAGAAGCAAACATTCTGGAAAAACCACGCCAGGATGCCAGGTCTAACACGTGCCTTCTCCAGCTGAACAGTGGGTGGGAACTACCCACCCTCATGGGAGTTCTCATCAGAAACACCACAACCAGGATGGCAGCAGCTAGATCAGGCCAAGTCACTACTTCTTTACTGAGTGGACCAAGTCTCACATTTTCTACAGTATGGGGGAGGATGACTTTAAACCAAATTACATGTTCTTAGTAAGTTAACAGAGTTTTTAAATCCACTTATGAAAAATATTCCTCTGGTGAAACAATTTTATGCAAGCAATTGCAGCAGGGAATTTAACCCAAAAGTAGAATATCTCTGTTCTGATGTGCCTTATCCTTGAAGGTAACGTCACCGCCTGTTGCCAGGAGGCCGTAATGTAAACATTTCAGAGTAACTGCATGTCTACAATTTTTGTAATATTTAATCTAACTGCCCGTTCTTCAACTTCCTTCCCATTTACAGACATTGTGAAGAAAGTAGCAGTTTAGTAGATGAATTTGTGGAGCTGGGTTTAGCACAAATGTGGGAAAATTGTATCCCACAAGCTTGAATACCCTACAGCCAACACATAGGGAATACCTACTCAGCTGAGGCGGATATTGCTTCCCCACCCGGACATCTCTGACTTGTGGTGGAGGAGGGGTCTCTGAGAAAAGCACAACTGAACTACTCAGAAAGACTGTTAAATACTAGCCCAACTAAAGTTGGTGGTGCCATACCATGTAGTTCCCACTAATCTGTAGGACCTTTGCTTTTGATGAGAAAAATAAACTTTGGGTGAGGATACTTGACAGATTTCGGGTATACCCGCAGGACATGTTTGCCTAGAGACCAGCTAGGTCACATGCTACCACACGCCCCCTTATCGCACCAGGCAGTGAATAGTTTCTGGCAACTATTGAACATGACAGCCCTGACCCCTCAGGGTTCATGGAAACAGATCTGAACCTTTGACTCAATCACTCGTGCTAACATGAGCTCAGAGAAATATACAGAATACACAGTGGGACGTTTTCAATATATTTATTGAACCAATGTTATTCTTGTATAGAATACACATAGAGCAATAATTAATTGATAGAAGCAGATGAAAGTGATTTCGAGCACCAAAAGAGTAAATAGTAGGTGCAGCTCCATCATGGTGCTGAAGCAGTGTGTGAGAACTGGCAGCTTGGTATGGGTTTCCCCAGTATTTTTGCCTTTGCCTCCTGTATTTTTCCGTGTGTTGGACTTTGGTTTGCTTGTCTGGATGCTTTGGGCACTTTCCCACTGCGGTTCAGTGCCAAAGTGCAAGTGCTCCCTTTGTAAAATGTTGTGTGGATTCATGTTTCCATAATTGGTCTATTTGGTTTACTGTTAAGTCCCTAGTATAGTGCCCTGTGTGTGTCCAGGGCCTGTAAACCAAATGCTGCTAGTTGTCTTGCAGCACTGATTGTGATACCTATACAAGCAACCTTACCACAAGTCCCAGGCCTTCCAATGCAGGGATTTTGTACAATCTGGTACTGTCATATCGACTTGGCACCTGCACCCAACTTCTAGGCCCTAACCTTCCATTTATTTTCTTATATGTTAGTCACCCCTAAGGTTGGCCAAGGTACCCCTGTGGGCAGGGTGCAGTGTATGTGAAAGGTAGGAAAAGTTTGGGAGAAGTGTGGTGCAGCGGTCAGGGCAAATGATACCGGAATCTGGGGATCACGGTTCAATCCCTGGTGCCAGCGGCAGACTAGCCCACCACCATGTGACTCTGGGCAATAGCTTGCTTAATCTTCCAGACGCCCCCCAGCGCCTAGAGACCCTTACGGATGATTGTTAGTGCTTTACAAATGTGGATTATTTATTATTAGGACATGCCGTGGTGTGTGTGGCATGTCCTGAAAGTGAAATACTGCCAATTTCGTTTTTTACTATCGTAAAGCTATCTGTCCCCACAGGTTAAATTGGGAGTTTGCTTTTTACATCTTATAAGCATAACTGCCTACAGGAACATAATAGGAAATTAAAGTTTTATGTGCCTGAACTCAGAATGTTAAGATTAACCCTGGGCGGAATTTGCGTAATCGCGCTACGCAAAGTTCAGCAAAACGGAAAAAAAACTCAGCGAGCAGGCAGAATTCCGCAAGCTCGTGGAATACATTTTTGTGACAGGAGCATTGTGCCAGAATGAATCATGCCCATCATATATTTATCCAAGAAGATACCACTGTTTTATGCAATACCTTTCCTCAACTGGAGTACTTTCTACCAGCAAATCAGTAAGTGTTACCTCGTTGGGTAACTACAAATGCGTAAAGGGCCAGAAGAGTTGTCTCCAGTGACCATGTGTGTCTGTAACTTTGCTACCGTGCTGAAAGGCACCGCGGTCCCTTGAGTGAGCTGTCCATCATAGTGGGGAAGGGCGGGAAGACTTTGCATAACGGTGCTAGTGTGTGTGGGGCAAGGCTTCTATGCGAGTTCACATGTCTCTTGTTTATAAAGGAGACAAAATGGTCCTAGACCTTGATATTAAACTACTGCAATAAATGATACACGTATTACGAATTCTTGTGTGGTTCAATCCTGAAAAAGAAGAACAAAAGCCAAATACATACACAATTAAACCAGTACCCACTGATATGGTTATGCCAAAAGTATAGACAATCAACTTTCAGGCAGTTTATTCGAAAATTATTTTAGAACAAACAGTTTACCATCAACTTCAGAGGAGATGGCGTTACTACTAGGTAGTGAGTAAAAGTGAAAAGATTAGTGCTCATGTGAAGAGGTGAGAGATTCAGAAGAAGTTTAGGAGATAATTCTACTGTAATTATATGCTGCTAGGGCCCATGTCCTTAGCAATTGAAAAAGAGCCTGTCCCTGCTGTCATTCACAACATTTTCAATTTCTTATTGTTTCTTGTACAGCGATACTTCATCTGTGCTCATGGTTGAGGGGCTAGGGGACATAGGGTACAGGCTCTAATGGGGGGAAAGTCGTAGACGTTTCGTCACTGGTGCATTATGGGTAAGTGAATTCCTCAGCTACGGGTCTTCCTCAGTACAGGGAATGAGGAGAACCTAGTTTGAAGCCTGAAACGCCTTCATGGATGCAAATACCTCCATCAAGGATTACAGCAAATTGTTGATGGTAAATATGGGGAGAAAAAAGCACACCTCCCTAGCCTTGACCGTGCTCAACAATTTTTTGTGCTGGTGATTAGTGCGTTACTGAATTTGAGCTTAAACTCAGCCCGGGCGCCTGCTTCATTTATATCTGTAAGTGCTTCCTGTTGAGGTTTAATTTTTGTGACAGGAGCATAGTGCCGGAATGAATCCTGCCCTGCATACTTATCCAAGAATATGCCACTTTTTTGTTCAATACATCTCTCTCCATGCTCACGAATTCTGCTACGCTGTGGACCGCAGAATTTTAGGCAATTCTGCGTTCCGCACGGAACACAAAATTGCCGAAATTTTGAAAATTCCACGAGAGGAGCGAAATTATCCACCCACCCTTAGTTAAGATGCATCTTTTAGTGAGGTTGATTTTCACAGTCTGGGTTTTAAAATACCAATTTTAGAAAGTAGGTGCTTTCTTGCCTAAGCATCCAGTGTGCCCCTGCTAGATTGTGTATTGACCATCTGGCTTTGGAGTGACAGGGTCTGGGGATGTGCATTCTGTTCAGACAGCCACTTGGGGGGGGGTTGAGGTGTGTCCTGCCTTTCCAGGGTGGGTGAGGGCTGGGCTGAATAGACCTGGACTGCATTCAGAGTAGGGGGAGGAGATTTCTTTCACATCTAAAATGGGCCTGGTCTGCCAAGGATACTGCTGTCTCCACCTCCTGCCCGGAAGCTTCACCATAGAGGACATAACTGGTTTTGGCTAGGCAAAGAGCTTCTCTGCCTCAGAGAACAAAGAGATTTACTGTATAAAGAGAGGGACTCAGACCCCAGACTTTTAGATCACTTGTAGGAATCAAGATGAACCTATGCCAAGAAGAAGAGTTGGAGAAACTGAGGAGGAATACTGCCCCAGTGCTGTCTGGGGTTGGCCTACAGTGACTACTTGCTGCCAAGGAATAGGAAAAGGACTTTGCTGTTTGCTGTGTCCCTTGCTTGAGAAAGATCTCCAAGGGCTGGAAACTGAGCTTGCCTCATGTTCTAAAGTCTTAGGGACACAGAGGTGCCTGCTCTTTTTGTGGTCCTCTTGAGGCTGTTTGCCGCTGAGAGCTAGAAAAGTAACACAACTTCGAGAAGTGTGATGCATCTGCACCTGTTTCTGATGCATCGGCGAAGAAATTGTCGCAGCGCCTGTCCGTGGAACCAGAATTTGCTGCACGCAGCAGCAAGTGCATCTCTCTCCAAAGTCCAAGATCACCCCACTGATTCCGACGCAGGCCCTCCTGTGAAGCTGCAAGAACCCACACCCAGATCGTTGCATCGCATTGAGGGGCAAGTGTGTTGCATGGTTGGGAGACACAGTAAAAAACTGACGCATCACCTCCCCACGCAGTAATAAACTGACGCATTACCAATTCTCCAGTAAGGAACCGACGCATTACCTCCCCTGCACAGCAGTAAGGAACCGACGCATCAACTCCCCTGGAGCAAGGAACCGACAGATCACCTTCCCTTTGACCCTTTTTGTTTGTGTGTGCGATGCATCCAATGTACTTTGTCTGAAAAGTGTTGCATCTGCAATTTGCTTTGAACTGAAATATTTCTACTATTTGAAAGTCATATTTTTTTACTGTACTGCGGATTTTTGTTTTAGTCTTGTTTTGGTTTATATAAAGATTACTTATTTTTCTAAACTGGTGTGGTGTCCATTTGTAGTGTTTTCTCTGTTTTACTGTATGGGTTGAAATGCATTACGCACTGCCTCAGAGATAAGCCTGTCTGCTCGTGCCAACCTACCAAGGGGGTGAGCACGGGTTATTTTAGAAGTGTATCCCCTTACTCTGATTAGGAAGAAGCGTCCCTACTTGGCAAATTTTCCTACCTCTGCCAATTAGAGAACCCCATTTTGAACACAGTGTATATATGCAGGCATATAAACAAGGCAGTAATCAGGCATACTCATACTATGCAATCCTACTGTACGTGTACCTAGAGTGTATGTATGTATGTGTACAACCAAGAATCTCCCCTAGGGTTGATCCAACCCCATTACCTGGGGGGAGATAATGAAGGACCCCGTCTTGTTCAGGAACTGGACACCACTCCCGAGATGTCCGACTGCTACGTGGTGACGTCTCACCATGCAGGGACCCTCAGTGTCAGCTGAAGTGACTCCTCTACTAATCTATCAGGATCCTCATTATTTATAATTGAAAGCAGCCTTGCAAAGAACGTTGTAGGTTAGTGATGTTATGAATATGTAGATAGCTCTGTCGCCTTGTGGATGAAGATAGAAGGACATTTGTACATAAAACGTAAAGAGGCCTTTTACATGATGTTCGAGGCATCATGATAATGTTGTGAGAAGCTAGATATGTAAACAAAGTAGGTTCAGAGTAACTAATCCAACATTGTCGTGCATGCAAATATGTGCAAAAGTTAATTGCAGAAATGTTATTGCGAAAAAGAGGACAATGTAAGAAATGAGAAGGTTCGCTACAGTACTCTTACACAGGAACATAACACTTCATCAGGAAAAACTCTTGGATCAACTTTGTATATTTGATTGTGTACATTATTTTATGTGTTGCCTTTATAGTGCAAAAACAAACACACAAAAACGCACAGTGAATGGAAAAACTAAGTAGGTAGTATATAAATAAAAATGTATGTGGATATCATTTCGAGTACAATGTATTTCTGGAAAAAGGAAATTGAATTTGGAAACGCTCAAAATTCTAATGTGAATGTTAAGGATGCTTCTTAGGCTACTGTTTGAAAATCTGCTATTCACCTAAAAAACTCAGTTGTGTACATTTCATTTGTTCCAATGAGGCTTCGACCACAGTCCAATTTACAGACAAGAAGAAAATGATATAGTTTCGTTTGTGGAAAACAGAAAGAAAAGTGTACCAAAGATTCTTCTTGCCTCTCTTTTTAAGACTGTATAGGGGCTGGACACAAAGGGTCTTCATTTGTTTCTTGGTATAAACAAGGATATGCGGCGGAGCACACCCATGAGTGAAGATGGGTAAGCAATGATAAGCAGCCTGGTTAGTAATTTAATGATGAGGCAGTTAAAATCTAAAGAAAACACTGCATAGTCACGCATGTAGGATTATTGTTGCTCCAACATCGTTTGGGCATTGAAATTGTTATGCATTTGCTCCAGTGCTTAGCTGTGACTGGCTGCCTTGAACTCGCTCACTGCAAGATTCCAGCCCTTAGGGTATCCCTGCACCTAAAACAGACGAATATGTCTTTTTGCCCCAGTATGGGGAATAATCACACAAACCCCGGTGATTCTGGGTCCTATTCCTTTTAAATTTCCTGCTTGCAGGGATAAAATCGCTGAAACATTTCAGCTGCTAAGAGCAGTCAGATGGCGTTAGCGGGAGGTCATGGACGCAAGGTTTGGGGGTCAGAGTAAGACTTTAGCCTGTCTTGGGGAAGCAATGTCTGCTCCCTTCTTGCTGTTGTATTGGCCATATTGGGAAGGGCTTTCTTGCTGCCCTCAGGCCCTTCCATGACAGCCTGGAAAATGTCCAGTATCTCTCGACGAAGAATTAACAGGTCCAGAGTTCGTAGACTTGATAATTCCAGGCCCGGAGACATTTAAAATTCCAGGTGGTGGAACGTCACCTAAAGTTATCATTCTGCTTGAAATTCTGCTGCTTATAATGGTGGCCTAAGTCATTTGTAAAGGGCACATTTTCTCCTGGACTGGTCGCGTTTTATTAATTACGCACAATATAGTCATAATGAGTTGAAATCCTTCAGGTATAAGCATTACTGACCTATCAAAGTACCTAAGATTATCCGTGAGCATGCTAATTTTATAACCTCGTTGGACTGCTTGAAGCACTGCCTGGCGCTTTTATAGTCAATTGATTAGCTTTCCGCCCACTTTCGCACCAAAATGAGCTATCTCTTTGGCAATAAAAGAGTTCTGACTTGCTTAAAAAAATAATTCGGTTTATAGATCCTACTTTCTTAGTTTAGTAGTAAGTACAAAAGCAGTGATTTTGTGGCCATCTTAGTTTTGCATCCACCGTCGTCTCCCCTTTCCTCGTTACAAAAACAAGTCTTTTTAGTAGAAAGTGTGTGCTTTGCTGCAGATGGATGAAGCCTCCTAACAAAATATGAGGTTCAACATTAAAATGACTCATGGCTTAGATCAGTCGTTGGTGGATGATGCCCCATCTGTGTTTCTTAAAATGTGCCTGCCCAGACATTCAAATGTATTGCACAGGAGCTGGTGTGACGATAATCACCACTAGGTAAAGCAAAGTACCACAAATGGCAGCATCAATCAAGAAAAGGATTCTTGCATAGAAAGTTGACATAAGACTAACGCTAAAATGTCTTGGGTCGTATTGCATAAAAAATCTGATAATACATGCAGAGTGGGAGTTATGGGACAAGAGGCACACAAACACCAATAGCCTTCAATATTAACTTATAACTACTATAATGACGTGGAGTAGGGCAAATAGCCCTTTTATAATTGCGTGAAAAAATACGTGGAAAAAAAGACAATATAAACAATATAAAAGACATTGAAATAAAGCTTCCTGAAATAATTTACAGTAGTGTTCGTGCCTGCTGGAACTGGCCAGGAAAGAACACAGGGGGAAATATATACAAAGGGAGGGTGACACTGTTGGGAAACCTACGAGGAGAAGAAACAAAGATGTAGTCTAAGGCCCTTATTACGAGTGACCCTGTAAATTGCTTTCTGTGCAAACACACGTTTATGCAGGTGGTGCAGTTATATATTTGTCATAGTTTACCAACATCTAGAGTTACATTTCATCAGGTCAAACCCGCTGGGAAAAAAAAGGGTAAACTATTCCTGTCAAACTACAGAAGCACTTAAATCTGCATGAAAGTTCCTATTTGGATGGCAAAACTCGTGATAGTTAGTTCTTGTCAAAAAGATACCAATCTCTAGCGTGTTGGCATTTCTCAGGCTTATAAATAAGATACCCTTCACCAGACCCATCATAATGAGACCCTAGCTAGTAATGTTATTTTGAGACTCCGTTAATGTAATTCGGCACCCTTTGACCCAACTCTAGGTAGGTCACCTGCAATGCCAGCTCACATGAAACCGTCTTTGGTATTGTATCTATTGCCATTGATGAAGCAGATAGACTGCTGAATCCCTTAGTTGACACATAAAACTAATTTTGAAAGAAAAATGGCAATATTCATAGATTTATGCTCACTATATTTTGGAGAATCTTGAGAATAAGATCATAAAAAGACTTAGGGCCCCATTAGGATGGCGGGCGGATTGCCCCCGCCGTGCCGGGGGCAGCCACCGCTGGGGAGGCACAGGCGATCCGCCCGCCATCCTTGCTGCAAAGGCCCCCTGCCATATTACCATGGCTGGGGGTCCGCGGCGGATGGAAAGACCATCCGCTGCTTTTCTGCACGGTCGACCTGGTGGAACAGAGATCAATATGGTGGCGGTGTCTGTTAGACACCGCCAGCCATATTTAGATGTGGGCGGTAACATGCCAGGCATGCAGGGATTATTTTCGGGGGCCCGTTGCGGGCCCCCAAGTACTCTGAGGGGTGGGGGTGCAGATGGGGGTTACCTATGGTACACCCCTCCATTTCAATGTACAACGTGGCAGGCACTGAGCGGTGCCTGTCACGTTGTGCATTGAAAAGCACAACATGCATTTTTGGCACCGCCGCAATATTAAAAATGTGGGATGTGTGGGGCCGCCGCACCCTTGGCGAGCGGTCCCTTTTCCCACTGGTATGGCGGGCGGATACTTATTGTGCCCCTTAGTTAGTGTAGATTAGACGAAAATGCTCATTTGAATTACATGGGTTCATGTTTTTCTAAAACACTGGTGTATTCTTTTAACTTGAAATAGAATTGTGAATAGGAAGACTCAAATATTATAAAGATTTCATTAACTATTCTCTTTAAATAATAATGTGCGTAAAGAATGAATGAAACCAATGTAAGTTAGATTACATTATGTGTGTATTTTAGGAGTTTCATTTTAAAACTCCATGTTTTCCTTACGTAAAAATGTGCACCAAGTGGATAAATAAAAATAGGTGCTGCACGTTTATAATAATTCCAATTACTTTGAAAGTTCTACAGAATAATCTTCATACATGTACTAAGGAGAATTATTAGAAATGACAATCATACTTTATATTTTGAAATGATTTTACACTTTGGTACTTTGAACATGTAGTAATGTGTCAGAGGGTGCACAGTCAAAATATCGATTCCTAATTATCGACCTACACTAATATTGAGTTGAACAATCGAAGGTGAAGAATATCGAGGTCAAGAATATCGATGGACAGAATATCGATCCTAAGGTAAGTAATATCGATTTTTTTTATATCGATGTAAGTAATATCGAAGTTAGTAATATCGATATCAATTATATTGATGTTACTAATATTGTTATTTGTTTGTTGTTATGTATTTTATTATGTATTTTATATGTATGTGTTATATGTTTTTTAAAAGTATTTTATTTGTTTTAAATTATATGTGGACTATTTGTTGTATATTCAAAATGTTTTTTTAATGTAATTTTATGTTTTAGTACTGGAGCGGGTTGAGGGGTTATAGGGGAATAGGGTGGGAAGTAATTTAATTATAGTAAATTAATTATACATTTTTCGTAATTGTAAATTAATTTTAATTAATTTGTGTGTTTAAGTTCTGTAGCGGGTTGTTGGTATATATGGGAATTGGGTGGGAAGTAATTTAATTGTAATTAAGTAATTATTTATTTTTTATTGGTATTGATAATTATTTTATTTCTAATTGATTATTAATTGGTAATTAATTATTTGAATTGCTAATTACATTTTTTAATTGGTAATTAAGGTTTGTAATTGGTAATTACATTTTGTAATTGGCAATTATTGTTTTTTAATTGGTAACTAATTTTTTACAATTGGTAATTGATATTTTTAATTGTTAATCACTTTTTATTAATTGGAAATTTATTTTATTAATTGGTAATTATTTTTTCATAAACATATTTTTTATTTAAAAATAAATTTATTGTTTACCGTTTTTTAATTGTTAATCCATTTTTAATTATCAATATGTTTTTTGTTTTGAAAAATATTTTATAGTTCAATATTTATTATTTGGTAATTTATATTTATTAATTCATATTTATTGGTATTTATTGTTCATTTATTGTTAAATGATTATTCAATTGTAATGATGTTTTTTGTAATTATTAATGGGTATTTGCAAATGGTGTAGAGTTATTAAAAAATTAAATTTTTAATTATTTTATTTACAACAAATATTTATAAATATGTTATATTTAACTTCTACGCTATCCTTTGCTTTCCCTACTGTTGAACTCTCTGGAGTGGGAATAGTAATTTTTACCCCTACGCTATCCAATACTTTCCCTACTGGTGCACTCTCTGGAGTGATATGATAAATGACATGATAAATGGGATTTGTAGAGCGCACTTTCAGTTTCTTGGCGCTGGAGTGGAAGGGCTGAGGTACAGAGCGAAGCCAAACTAGTCGTGAGCTAACAAGAAGTGATTTTCTGAAGTGGGCGTAGGAGGGAAGAAGGCGAAGTGCTAGGGGGAGGGACTTCCATAGGAGTGGAGCCCGGGTGGAGAATCTCAGGCCTCCATGCTTCTTATGTCTGAAGGAGCAGGGGGTCAATAGATTAGAGTCGGAGGAGCGTAGAACGCGTGGGGAACATAGCGGTGTAAAAGGGAGGAGATGAAAGAAGGTCCCTGACAGGAGAGGGCTTTGTGAATTAGGCAGCCAAGTTTGAAGAGGCTGCGCTGGGCCACTGGGAGCCAAGTAGGTTCCTAAGGAGGGGCTTCGTGTGACTGGATCTTGGTTGGCCATGAATCAGCCTGGCTGCCTGGTTCTGGATGAGTTGGAGGCGTTGGGATTGATATGCAGGTATGCCCACATATAGGAAATTCGCATAGTCGATGCGAGACATAACTAGTCCCAGTGTGACCTGAACAAGAGCTTCATGGGAGAGGAATCTGCTGATTTTCAGATGGAAGAAGCAGACGGATACTACTGAGTTGATTTGAGCCCTCATGGAGAGGTCCTTGCAAATGGTGATGCCTAAACTCTTGACTGAGTCAACATGGAAGGGAGAGGGACCAAGAGAGAGGGGCAAAAAGGTGTAGTTCCAGGGGTTGCCTTGGGGCCCAGTGAGGACTAACTCGGTCTTGTTGGGGTTAAGTTTGAGCTGATTTGAGTTCATCCAGGAACTAATGAAGGTCATGATGGAGTGGACATTTTAGATGGAAGATGGGGATGGGTCGATGTTAAAGAGGAGCTGAAGATCGTCAGCGTAATTGAAGATGGTCACAGATTTTTGCTGAAGCTCCGAGATTAGGGGACGAATGTATAGGTTGAAGAGGAGTGGTGAGAGAGAGGAGCCCTGCGGGACTCCACAGGTGAGACGCTTTCCCACCGAAGAGAAGGGGGGGAGGGAAACTGCCTGGACTCGGTCTTGAAGAAAGGAGGTGATCCATCTCAGGGGTTGCCCCTGGATGCCGGCGTGCTTGACACGGTCGAGAAGGATGATATAGTCGACTGTGATGAATGCCGCTGACAGATCCAGGAGCACCAATGCCTGAGAGATGTTCTGATCAGCCCCCTTTCTTAGCTCCTCATGGACGGCAAGGGCAATTGATCCTGTGGAATGATGGAGCCTGAAACCAGCTTGGTGAGGATCAAGAAAGTGGGTGGATTCAATGAAGGTGCTTAGACAGTTAACCACAAAGGCCTCCAGGACTTTTCCCAGAAAGGGGAGGAGGGAGATTGGGCGGAAGTTAGAGAGAGTGCCGGGGTCTGCTCCAGTTTTTTTGAGGATGGGTGAAACCACAGCTGTTTTGAAGGAGGAAGGGACCACCCCAGAAGAAAGGGAGTTATTTAAAAGAGAAAGGGGGGGCATATAAATGTTGAGAAAGATCTCCCGACTAATATGGGGGGGGGCAGCTATCCTGGGGGGAACCAGACTTAATTTTCCTGAGAAGAGAGAAGACTTCTTCAGTGAGCGTAGGGAACTTGAGATACTGGACGTGGTTGGGAGAAGCCACAGTGGTTTCAGGTAGAGCGGCAACTGTGGGGATGCTAGTTTTAATTTTGATGATGTTTTCAATAAAGTAGCTATTAAGGGATTCACAGAGGGTTTGTGATGGGAGGGATTTAGCAGTGACACAATCAGGTTTTACCAGCTCACCCACGATGGAAAAAATGGTTTTGGATTTACACAATTTGAACTCAGTATTTTTCCAGAGAAATATACAGATTTAGCAGAGAGAATGGCTGCTTTATAATCCTGTAGGGCTGTAAGGAAGAAAGCTTTCTTAAGGGGACAATAGTGAAGCCTCCACTTGCGCTCCAATTGGCGCAGCGCGAGTTTCTTGTCCTTAAGGTCTTTTGTAAACCAGAGTTGGGCATCATGGGGTCTCTTCCTTTTGAGTCCTTTCAGGGGGGCAAAGTTGTCTCTTGCCTGGTTCAGCCAGGAGTCGAGAGCTTCAGCCTGTGTGTGAGGTGAGCATGGCAGGTCAGTAAGATTAGGAAAGGCATGAAGGGTGGAAGTGAGATTCGTGCACAGGGAGGGAATCTCAACAAGGTTCCAGTTTCTGACCATGATGGGAGCAGCTATGTGGGTTACGGTGGCGGTCGGCTGGGTGATGGAGAGGGAGACAAAGTAATGGTCAGACCAGGCACGGGGGGAGACTCGGAGGTCAAGGATGTCCAGGTTTAGACTCGAGACCTGGTCCAGAGTATGCCCTTTGATGTGGGTGGCCACTTTAATCTGTTCTGAAAAGTTCAGCCTATTGAGCAAGTCCGTGAATTGTTTGGAGCAGGGGTTTTCATGTAGGTCATGTGGCCAATAATTAAAATCCCCTACGATGAGGAGTTTGGCCTGATTAACAGCCAGATCTGCAGCCAAGTTACTAAAGAACTGGATACAATTCGACAAAGGGTTTGGTGGCCTGTAACATATTACACATGTAAGCGGGAAGTGTTTAGAGTGAAGTGTGACTGCTAAGATGTCAGCCAAGGGGGTATTGGGGATCGTTAGGGAAGTGAAGATGTGCGAGTGGGAGATGATTGCGGTGACTCCCCCCCTATTTTCCCATCAGGTCTGTTGGCCTGAAGAATGTAGTAATTATCAGGTAACGCAGCTAGAATGTCTGGCATGGACTCGGACGAGAGCCATGTTTCAGAAAGAAACAGGATGTGGGGTCTGATGGTGTATAGTAGATGGAAAATCTCTAGCTGGTGCCTGACAAGCGAGCGAGTGTTTAAATACCAGATGGAGAGCTTGGTGAGGGTTGGCTTGGGGTGGATGGAGGGGATTGAGGTCTGGAGGGCCCTGAGTTTCGCCGGAGGAGTAGGAAGGGACGGATCAAACGGGAGTGCAGGCAAGGCATAGGGGGGTAGGGACTGAATCCCAGTGTTGTGGAGCCTGTTCAGGAGTTCGGTACTGATGGGCCAATTACCTTGGAGGGCTTTGAGTTCTGTGGAGGGGTAAGTGAGAATAAATTGGGCAGGGTGTATGGCCCTAGGCCCCGGCCGGCCCCGGCCGGCCGCGGACGGGTGCAGACGGTCTTGCCTTTGGCACGCCAGCGGCGCGCCCACTGCGCGCGTCCGCTGCGCGACGGAAAGTACATTGCTAGTTAAGGGTAGCGGCACGGCCTGATCGCGGTGCTGCACCCCCAACTATGCTGGAAGAAAGACTTTCGTCCTGTGCAGCAGGCTGAGGGGTGCCCAGAATGGGGAGAAAGTGCAAAATAGCAATGAAGTAAGTAAAATTAAATTTAAAAAAAATTATCACCTGAAAACACGCAATTTGAAAAGAAGGGCTGGGTGTCAGGAGAGCTCACTGGGATATCCAACGCTTTCCCTACTGTTGCATTTTCTGGAGTGGGAATAGTAATTTTTACCCCTAGGCTATCCAACGCTTTCCTTACTGTTGCACTCTCTGGAGTTGGAATAGTAATTTTTACCCCTACACTATCCAACGTTTTCCCTACTGTTGCACTCTCTGGAGTTGGAATAGTAATTTTTACCCCTACGCTATCCAACACTTTCCCTACTGTTGCACTGTTTGGAGTTGGAATAGTAATTTTTACCCCTACGCTATCCAACGCTTTCCCTACTGTTGCACTCTCTGGAGTTGGAATAGTAATTTATACCCCTACGCTATCCATCGTTTTCCCTACTGTTGCGCTCTCTGGAGTTGGAATAGTAATTTTTACCCCTAAGCTATCCAATGCTTTCCTACTGTTGCACTTTTTGGAGTTGGAATAGTAATTTTTACCCCTACGCTAACCAACGTTTTCCCTACTGTTGCACTCTCTAGAGTTGGAAAAGTAATTTTTACCCGTACGCTATCCAACGCTTTCCCTACTGTTGCACTCTCTGGAGTGGGAATAGTAAGTTTTACCGCTACGCTATCCAACGCTTTCCCTACTGTTGAACTCTCTGGAGTTGGAATAGTAATTTTTAACCCCTGCGCTATCAAATGTTTTCCCTACTGTTGCACTCTCTGGAGTGGGAATAGTAATTTTTACCCCTACGCTATCCAACGCTTTCCCTACTGTTGCAATTTTTGGAGTTGGAATAGTAATTTTTACCCCTACGCTATCCAACGCTTTCCCTACTGTTGCACTCACGGGAGTGGGAATAGTAATTTTTACCCCTACGCTATCCAACGCTTTCCCTATTGTTGCACTTTTTGGAGTTGGAATAGTAATTTTTACCCCTACACTATCCAAAGTTTTCCCGACTGTTGCACTCTCTGGAGTGGGAATGGTAATTTTAAGTTCTATGCTATCCAACATTTTTATTACTGTATTTTTTTTACTTATGGATTTTGAATAGTATTTTTATTTATTTAGCTATTTAATTTTCTTTGTATAAATTTAGATAATATAGTATATAATTAATTTTAAAAATATTAAAGGTATATATATTTTTTTAATTTATTAAACCTAATTCTTTACTTTTTATTTATGTTTTTGTTTTATGTTTGTAAATGTATATGTAATTTATAATATTTTGTATTAATTTATAAATTATTAAAATAATTATTACAGCTTATTGTTAAGTACGTATAAATTATATATTTTCTGTATATGTTCAATAATGTATTATTATTATATATGTATTATTTATTAATTTTAAACATTATTAGATATTTGTAATTATGTTTAATTTATTTATTAGTGTTATTTTCTTTTTTTTACATTCATATTTTTTCAGAAAAAAAACGATATTTTTAACATTTATATTTTTAACATCTATATATTTTTTTTCGATATTTTTGTACTTACCATGTTGTAGATAGGATGTCGATATTCTTGCCTTGGATATTTCTGCATCGATATTCCTCTAGGTCGATATTTTGTCAGTGATCCGTGTCAGAGTTACACATGCTAATTTTTATGAAACTAGAATGCTTTATGAATGCAAAAGAAATCTATAAGGATCCCAAGATTCTAGAATGAAATGTATATTTCTATTATTCTATATTTCATGAAAAGATTTCAATTTAGGCCTGCATTTTCATTTTCGTTTTTTGATTCCGTTCCCATGGAAAGGCTTCATAGACTTACAATGTAGAACAAAACTATGTTTCATAGACAGAGTTACAATGTGCATACTAGGCTTATTTGCAGCTTTTTTTGCTACTTTGGAAACATCTGCCATGGGAAACTGTCCTCTTGAACGCACTCATGTGCCTTTGCTAAAAGACAATTGCACACAACTTTACATTTTGAATGGTTTAAAAAGCTTATGTGATGGTCACCACCATTTTTCCATAAAATGTGTCTTTATGCTGCATGACAATCCCCCTATATGAACTGTCCAATGGACTGATTGGTCTGACCAGATGAGGTGACCAAGGAGGTGTCACCCTGGAACTTGCAGATTATAAAACCTACTATGAAACGTAGTAGGAGAGAGACCCTTTCCTTCTTTCTTTTGTAAATGTTGCTCTTTTGCAGACTTTATCGGCTGATGCATACACTGTGTGCAATATTTCGGGACTTCTTTTCTTCATGGAAGAAAACCTTTGAGCTGAGATGGTTCATGCCCTTTCCTGAACTCTTCTTTAATTTTGGAAATCTTGATCTGTGATTACTGCCTGCTCTTAACAATATGTTTTCCCATGTTTAAACAGAAAGGGCTCTTATTGGGATCCCTTCCCATTTGTGAATGGGTTACCACCTCCTTGAAGAAGTCAGTAAATTAATAATGATTTGCAAGTGGAATACGGTTGCAAAACAATAATACATCCCAACCATTTGGCACCTGCCGCCTTTTCTCTATGTCACATGACTAGGTGTAGCTGGCAGTTGGCTTTTCTGTATTTCTCCCTGACAGTGAGACAAAGGACACTTTGTGTTTGTACAATGGCCCATCTTTGACTTGATGAGGGGGAGGGGCTGTCTTCTAGCACACGTGCACATCATAAAGGCTCTGCATGAGCACACTCACGAAGTGTTTGACATTAGTCTATTGTGACCCCAGATAACCTAAGGCTAGGGCAAGGAGGCACATTTTTGACGCAGGACTTTGCATCACAAGCTCATCATCGAAGGCATCCTCAATGACAACACGGGACCTCGCATCGCAGTGTCACAGCTCCTCCGATCCGATTGTGCAGCGCATCTTTAACATGGGATCTCGCAATGCTCTGCAAACATGACTTGAGGTATTCTTTTTCGGCTGACCTAACTTGGCGCCCATATCCGACTCATGCTCTATAGCAGTCAGCCTGAACTTGTGACATTGGTGGGACCAGATAACCTCAGTTGGCATTTTGTGCTTCTAGGCACTATTTCCAGTTAAGGCTTTGAAATTACATAGCTCCAGTTCTACTGATTGGATTTTTGGCATTTTGGTCTCACGTAATTTGTAAATTGTTTCTATATTGGTATGAGATTTTCCTTGTGTTTTATTTTCACTGCATTACTGTTTGAAGTGCTGCATAAATACATTACACATTGTCTCTAAGTAAGGCCTGGCTTCTTTTGTGCCAACCTATAAGAGGGTAAAGCTAATTTGGGTTTTTGTTGTGTTTCACACAGGCAAAGATTGGGGTCGCTGCTTGAGTAGGGTTTCACCGCCTCAACCAGTAACCCAATTTCCAACACAGGTGCATTGTCTAGTAGCCAAACATCCTAAAAGGCAGTGTGTTTGTGTAGGTGTGTTTAAAGCTGTAACACAATGCAGCTTTTCACAGCCTGTGAAAGCCAACATGTGTTAAACTCTAAGATTCATCAACACTGGTGCATTGTCTATTGGTAAGAGATGCCAATAAACAATGCGTTGTGTTTGTGTTTCTTGACCCACAGTTAGGAGTGAGGAGGTGGGCGTGGATTATGTTGGCCTTAACGGTCAATGAGGACCCTGCGCTGCGCCAGTGCCGGGCATGTGGCTCGAGCCAAGTTCACGCTTGTTTTCTATAGCGAGCTTCTCTATCTCTATAGTGTGTGCAAACGCACATGGGTAAGACAACTGTCCAATATAAAAACAGCCCTTTGAAGATCTTGAAGTTTACATTAAATCTTGATGAGTTAATCTTCAGTGAAGTAACAGCTTCTAAATACCCACTCCCTTCTCCTGCAAGTTACAGAATTCAAAATGTCAAATGATTACCGCTAAAGATTTCGCTAAAGTCTGGCATAATGCTGTTTGATCAATATTTCTTTCTCTGAGTTGGTAATGCAATATTTCTTTGGCAGAAGATCACTTTGCAAAGGAAGCCACTCATAGGTGGTATATGTTGACGTATTCATGTCAACATTTGTGTACCCATCAGCAGACTGCTTTGCACTGATACAGGATTCACTGCAGTTACTGGTTGACAAGTTTTCATGATGCTTCCGGTTCGCAAGAGTAAAGATCAGTCGTTTTTCTTTTTCTTTCTTATCTTTCAACGCATTTTAGATTTCAATTTGAAATAACAGCATGAACTCTGGAAAGGCAGTTCGAGATTGGTCTCAGCAAATTTCATCTGAAGAATATATAAAACATTGAAAATACCCCGAGGCAGACAGTAGTTTCACATTTTAAAGGCGTCTATTAGGATTTAAAACAGAACATTTTTAACTTCACCTTATTCTTCTATTAACATTCAGACATTTTTTCCATTTCCTAAGGCATAAAATGTAATATTTTTTCTTTTGAGTGCTAGATTCATTACCATTTCAATTGAAAAAAGTTTCTCCACTCCTAGCTGTTTTACATATACAGTAAATATGTTCTCCCAATACCAGAGGAAAAATAACCTCATATGCTTTCATATTTCATATCTGATTCAAAAATATGAGTACTTTGACCGAAGTACCTAAAAACGTCTTGAACTATTATGTATGCCTGTCTTAAAATAACCGGTCGTCACTAAGTCAGAATATATATATTTTGTTTTTAGTGTTCAAAGCTGCAGTGCCTGCTATTTCGAAGAACTGCAAATGATGAATGCTACTACTAATTAATTTATTGATGTTCAATTTATCGATTTCAAAAAAAAGAACGTCTGTCTTGTCCTAGAAAAGATCTGAACTCATGAAACTTCCACATTTAAAAACACTGCTATTACTCAGAGATAGACCGGCCAGTCAAAATAAAGACAGCTCTCTAACAAGTAGTTGTATGTATGTTTTATTTTTGGGACATTCCCGCAAGGACCATGCAGACAGATGTCTTCCTTGATCACTCTTTTCTTTATTATGGAGTCTTTATTTCCTGTTTTATCATTAATGGATTTACAAGGTTCCAAATAGCATTAAAGTCACCTTCGAAGTTGTGAATGAGCTGAACACTCCAAGCTGTCTCCCCAACTCTATCACCCCCTCCTAGGAGCTTTGCGTTTCTCTGTACGATTATCTTATTTCTAAAATTGAGAATATTCATACCTCCAGGATAATTAATAAAAATGACAAATAATTGGCTATCATGAGGAATTGACTATCTTACTCAGTTGCAGCTCTTGCCACAGATGTGACATGTAACCTGACCTCTATTAGTATGGGCTTCCAGGTTGATCCTTGCCTACCTTGACATCTTAAGCAGCTACCTCAAGTGAGTGGTCACTGGTATTGGCTAAACATGTCATTGCTCTTATACCATCTGCTTTTAAATAGGCTATTTATACAAGTGACACACATGAGCCAGTTCAAGTCAAGTTTATTCACATAAAGTTGTCCACCCACCAGCAGAATCGAACAACACGTCGTAGCCTAAGCTCACTCCGCTTCAACTGCTCACATCTCTGGAGCATGAATCATGGGATCGCACAACATTATGATCATGAGATAGCAGTTACCATGCATCTTCCCCTTTTGCAAAGATGCTAAATTAAACTAGGTACGAGAAATCAACAAATTAAGAACAGAACATAAAATGCAAAGAAACACAATTGCATCATGGATAAGCAAAGAGTAGGACAAAGTACTGATCATCAAAAGTTTACATTTGGACCCAGCATGAAATACATTTCCGACCATGCCAAACACTCATACGATGGTCACACAGTCAACAGAAACACCCCTCAGGGAGCTCGCACAAGGAAACAGAGGGAGTTCCACTTTGCTGCAAGGCAACATCCCTTAGATAATCCATCAGATAGGGGTGCTCAATCACACACCACCCACTTGGCATCTATACACCAGCATTGCCTTCCACTTTTTAAGTCATAATTCTGCAATTGACCTTTCCACCCCTGCTAAACCCAAACTTTTTCAGATCCATCTGAGCATAAGAATTATACGACAAAATTGCTCATCGTTCTTTCCTCCAAGAGAATTGGAGGAATCAGTTGATAAGTAATTCTCCCTTTTTTGATAAGGTTCTAATGTTTTGGACTCAATCAGGTTTCAGTCCAGCTCATGGCACAGTAAATGCCTTTGTGGCTACCTTAAATGACGTCAGGTTGGACCTGTTGAAGGCAGTGTCACAGCTATTATTTTGCTGGATCTTTCTCAACGTTTGAGACTGTTGATCATGCAGTGTTGATGAGCAGACTCCAAAACATGGGGTAGACTACAGTATAAAGCTAGATTGCGTAATGTCTGACTCTTCACACTCAATTGGTTGCACTAGCTTATTTTTGTTTTGGCCCTAAAACTCACTTGGCGAGTCCTTATGGAACCATTTTTACTCCTATGCAATTTAGTGTGTATGTTGCTCCATTTGTGCTCTGTTCACAATATTTGGTATTACTATTTGTGCCTATGCTGACGGCACGCAACATCTGCTTAGATTCTCTGGCCGAAGTGTCATCCACATTTGCACCTTGAATATTGCTAAGTCACACTCACAGATTTTATGGCCAGTAGCACTCTTAGGCCTGATTAAACTACAAATTTGGCACTTCATTGCCCTTTGTCAGTTTGGACATCAGCTTGATCAATGGATCAACTAGGCACCCTCTCTAGGTCACTTGGCACACCCCAAAATTCAAGGTTTACATTTGACTCCACTGCAACCCTTGATAAACAGATTATTAAAGTTAGCACTATGGGTTTCTACTCATCCAAATGTTATGGAAGAAACCAGCTTTTCTTCACTTCTATGGCAAAAGCATGGTGACTGATGTAGTTTGGTACCCCAGCTTGGAATATTGGTAATGCCTCATATTTCAGTTTTCCCTAATATCTAGTGAATAGAAGGCATGTTGTTAAGTGTGCAGCAGTTTAACTCTTGTTTGACATACATGAGTGTGAACATATTTCTCATAAGCTATTCAAGCTACACTGGCAACCAGTGGCCAAGAGAGTATTGTCTAAAATACTTAGGGTATCATGTAGAGATTGCTCATTGGATGGCCCACCACAGCCTTTGCCAACATGGAGTGGCACTACCACCCTACTGAGAGATTCCCATCTGTCTGGCATGGATCTCTGTGCAGTAAAGGCATTGAAGGTGTTACATGTTTGCCAAGTGGGCACCATGAGCAAAATGCCTGCTCTGTAAAACATTTTTGTATTGAGAAAATAAACTCCCAAAGCAGAAACTTGAGTTCTCAGGTAAAAAAATAAACAATAGTTTATTTAATTTAGGGTTACTCTAGCTTTTCTTTGACTGTCTGCCATGCTTAGCTTGAAGCCGCAGTCCTAACTTGATCTGCGAATGGATAGCACCGGTAACAGTTTGTTTCTGGAACAACAGGAGAATGTACTTATCGGAAGCTAACAAAAGGGACATTATTTGTGTTCAGGAAACATGGGCTTTGGCCTCTTTCTCCTGCAACATTTTATGGAATTATTGTCTCCTGACACTCTATCATCGCTGGGGAGCCAGCTGTCAGAGGGGTATTGATTTATGTTAAAAAATACCCGTGCAGCAGACTCCACCATATCAGCTCTGGTAATGGAGATTATATTTTTGTCAAACTTGCCCCAAGCAAACGTTGTCCTCAGGATGTTTTCAACTCCCTAAATATTAACAGCATCTACATTCACCCCAACATCAACAATAGGAAAAACAGGCATAGTTTTCCTACTGCCAGAAATGGGGGTGTTAAAAATGGACAACAGCACCGTCTGGCTAATGGCCAGAGATCTCGGTGCCACATTTCTGGACATGGGGAGAAGCTCTGTTTGGGAAGATTATGACAACCTCTATTGGAACATAACACCTAAGATGACGCCATATCAAAGAAAGGGCATTCATGGACAAAAATTGGATAAACCGTTCTAAGACCTAGAATTACCTTTATGGCAGAATGAATGATCAGCCTGCCACCTCTACCCATTGATTGACTGACAGACTGACCACTCCAGACTACATGTGGATAGCCATCACAGATTTCTTGCACCGCCTGATCTATCAAGCAACCATACGACACAGAAGCTTTCCATTGCCTCTAGAAAAGGCATATTGCCATCCACAATAAGAATTAATCAGAAGGATTAGACAGCAGGCAGAAAACATGCAAAGACACCTTCATTGACTGCATCAATGTTTGGAGGAATTTTCTGACCCCATGCAACCTGAAATCTGACCTACCCAAGAAAGGTCAAGGCTGATGCTAGCGAGGAGTAGAAGTAACTCGCCTAATTCTGTGTAACATATTCATGAGGTATTCCCCCAAATTCTGCGAGATTACGCAGAATTGCACAAGAAGAGTAGTGCTATTTTCTTAGCGCAAAAATGCCCCCTGACATCCTAAATGGACTTGAGGATGCATTTTGGACTAAGAAATAGTACTATTGCAACAGAACATGAATAGCGAGCAGCAGCTCCTTCTCGTTAAATATGCACTCGTGGTAGGATTTAGCTCTATTTTCTTAGCGCAAAATGCACCATTGCACCTAAAATGGTCATGAGGATGCATTTTGTGTTAAGAAATAGTGCTAAATGCAACAAAACATGAATAGCTAGTGCAAGCAGTTGAATGGACTTTTGCGATAGGATTTTTTCTCCCAAATTACACTTGATTATGCAAAAGGGCACATTCACATTGTTACTGGTAATTCTGCTTTCATCTACAATGTGGGCTAAGACACTGACTGATGCCTCTGTATAATGTGTGTCTCATGGGAAAACAGTCCCAGGGGAGACTATTGGAGGGTGTCTTTAGTCCCTATCCATAAAAAAGGGGATTTCATATCCCCTGAAAATTTCAAGTTGATCATTCTACTGCATGTGGAGGGGAAATATTTCACTCAAATTTTAAATCAGGAGCTGGATAATTGGGCAGCAGAAACCCAAATAATCCCCTACTAAACAGGGTTTCAAAAAGGTGGAAACATTGAGCACAATTTACTGTGTTTAGCAAAATTGAATCAGAAATGATTGCATGCTGCATTTATCCATTTGGCCGCCGCCTTTGACAATGTCGTTAGAGCTAAACTGTGGGGAAAATTGGACATGTGGTGCATACTATTAGCCTTATTAACAGCTATAATCATCTTATACTCTGACACATGGATCAAAATGAAGGTGGCTTCCAATGGGCCACATCTGACAAGATCTTCACCAACAAGTGATTAAAGCAAGAGTGCATCTTTGGCCCTTTTTTATTTAATCTGTATCTAGCTGATCTGAAACCGCATCTGGATGTAGTAAAAGCCATACCCCCTTGATTAGCTGCGCAGAAAATTAACATTTTAAAATAAGCACGTATCAGATGCCCACAGGTCCACTTGAAGCATTAACTGCCTCTGTTGTGGGAGCAATAACATCAATATCAACCTAGCAAAGACCAACGTCATGATTTTTGGTGGCAAACAAATAAAAGTGACATCGGAATGCCCACAAAGGGTGTTGGCCTATAAATATATAGGGGTTCCTTAAATTCCTCTAAAAGTCTCAAGAAAGATCCTTCATCCCCAGGGAGCAACTCATCATCCTCCTCTATGGATCTCATTTTGGAAGAACTCCGTGCATTCAAAACTTTTATGGAAGCCACCACCAAAAACATGCAGGCTATGCAGGAAAAATGGTCTTCTTTGGTCTTCTTTGGACTCACATGTTCAGACTCTGGAACTTATGACAGATTCTTTGCAATCTTCTTGTTCTCATATCCCGTCACTGGAGGCGGAGATACTCCTCCTTAAACGCCAGACAAAGGATTTGTAAAACATGAAAACATGAACCGTAGGCACAATCTACGCTTATATGGTCTTCCAGAACTTACAGAGGGGTCTAATCCTACCACTTTCTTCCAATACTTTCTCTCCAAGATACTGGACGCTCCGGCCTTAGCCCCCGTCAATATCCAATGGGTTCATCGCCTTGGTCCCAGGGTCGCTAGCAAAACTAGAGGTGTCATTATGTTATTCCTGCAATTCACTGACCTTTTACAGGTCCTTTCAGCTGCCAAGCTTAAGAAACAAATCATGTGGGAAGGACACCGCCTGTTTCTATCGCAAGATGTCTCCAAGACCACCGCGGATCGGAGGAAGAAGTTTTTGGACTTGAGACCTCAGCTTAGGGCACTCAATGCTAGATATGGTCTCCTTCATCCTTGCCTATTCAAGGTCACTAATAAGAACAGAACG
Source organism: Lissotriton vulgaris (assembly GCF_964263255.1). NCBI lineage: Eukaryota > Metazoa > Chordata > Amphibia > Caudata > Salamandridae > Lissotriton > Lissotriton vulgaris. The sequence goes on along the minus strand of NC_141687.1, from coordinate 500,855,693 downwards.
ACCACCAGCGACGATCCTGCAACCTTGCAAGCGTTTCTTCGACGACATGGTCCAGATGTTATGGATGTTTCCAATCCTGGTTGACGGGACCTACTGACTCTTTGATCTTGTTGTGCTATGGTCCGGTTGTCTCTTTATTGATGTTGACGTTGTGCTTTCCTAATGTTTCCAATTACAACCGTTATTTTATTCTTTTGTGTCTCTATTGTTCAGATTTAGTTTCTTTTCCTGTTTTCTTTTGATGCATTCCTCTATTCACTAGTCTGTTTCTCTTATTTTTTGCAGATGTTCCCCCTTCCCTTTCTCTTTTTACCCTGGTGTACCATACTGTTCTATATGCTGCATTTGGATTCATGGTATTAGAGGTTTGATGTCCGCTCTGGATGCTGTCGCTGTTGTCTCCCGACGCCACCTTTCCATCCTCGTTCTTGCATTTTTTCGTTTTCGTAAGTATGTACTTCTGTCGTTCTTTTTGGACATGTACTGTCTTCTTGTTCGTTTTCATTTCTGTCCTTTTATCCTACTCTTCTGCACCTGTTCTCCTGACAGATTTTCTTCTCTCTGTCCTTTCCTTCTCTCCCCCCTTTCTCCTCCCTTTACTTCCCTTCCTTTTTCTCGAACTCAATATTTTCTCTGTAGCAGTGGTTTTTCTCTTTCCATTTTTCTCCTTTTTAGCCTATTCATTACTTTTTTCGTTCCTATCTCTCGCTTCCTTCTTCCTTTTCTCCTCATCATTATATTTGCATTTTTATCAATTCTCTCAGTTCATTTTTATGTATTAATAAGCATGTTGCTGATAGTTGTTTTTCTTTACTGTTCCATTCCGTGTAACGACATGGAACATTAAGGGATTGAATAATCCCATTAAAAGGCAAAGAGTTTTATCACATTTAGCAAGACTTAAGACTGATATTGCCCTCCTCCAGGAGACTCATCTCTCTGAAGCAGAGGATCTAAAGCTCAAGGGTTGTTGGGTGGGTCATGTTTTTTTTTCTCCCACAGTTTCCAGGAAGAATGGTGTTGTAATTTTGTTACATAAAAAGTTAAACGTTTCCTCAAATTCTCATGAATGTGATGTAGACGGTCGTTGAGTTATTGTTACATTGCTTATAGACAATATTCCTCTCACCCTTTTTATTGTGTACGCTCCTACTGGGATTGATAGATCCTTCTGGCCCTCTATTTCTGCTAAGTTGTCCTCTCTCTCTGGGGATTACATACTTCTCGGAGGTGATTGTAATCAGGTTGTTGATCCCTTCCTTGATCGTCATTCCAATGCCAAATTTGTCCCCTCTAGGATGCATACTCAGTTTGTGAATACTTTTCAAAACAATGCTTTGGTAGATATTTGGCGATTGTGTAACCCTGACCTTAGAGAGTACAGTTTTTTCTCCCCTCCCCACCAATCTCAGTCCCGCTTTGATCATATTTTCCTTAGTAAATCCCTGTCCCAACATGCTATTCGCTCTGAAATTGGTTCCATTCTGCTTTCCGACCATGCTCAGGTTTTTGTGGACAGTGACTTACTCCCTCCAGCCAAACCATCTAATACCCTGATGTTTATCATGCCCTCAGTACTGGGTCCTTTTGCGATAAGAGAATTAGAAGGATGTCGCACTGGCTCTTCAGACTCATTAGTAGGAACAGGAGAACCGACCGCTTGAGCACCATGATCTATGCGGGAGAATTATGGCTTGCCACTCTAACCGGACGCTTGCACCCTGGAGAAAATTAGCCACCAGTGCCACTGGTTGGAGTATTGGGACAGAAGCACCATACTGAAAAATTCAATTTCCGCCTCATTTGTTTGCAAGGAGAGGTAATACATGGCTCAGCATAGGCCATGCCTGATAACGCTTCCCCAGGAAAAACCAAGCAGACTTATAGTACATATACAAACCGGGACAGCCGCTGTGGAAACTCTCCACAAGCTTCACACCGCGGCTTGCCATACCCTTTGATATGTTGTCCTTCTTCACACAACTCAGGGGCCACCATCACAGCAATGTTGCCTCTCCATTACCGCATGCATGGAGGTGGAAAGAAACAAAGGAAATGATGTTCAGTGCACCAGAAGCCTGTGTATGTGGCAGCTCACAGCAATAACAGGTCTATTGACTTTACTAACGCTAGAGAGTTGATACCATGAATCCTCTCACTTCAGCTTTCCTTTCTGCATCTCTAGCACAAAGTGTGGGTGCTTTAGTGCACTAACTCTCTACCACAGGAACCAATTTATATAGCACTTCATTGCAACTTCAACCTTTAGCCCCCTTCCGCCACAGACACCCCTTAAAATTAAAATGCGGCATCATAGCTTACACGTCATCAATTGAAACTCTTATAAAACATAATAATGTTGGAAAAGGGGAGGTAGTTGCAACACTGTGGGTATAATGATCATGCAATAAACAGTGCCTCCTATTGATTCATTTCCCATAGGTATCAAACGTTGGCCCTTAAAACTCATTCAGTGCAAGGTACTGGCGCTCCCTGAAACAAGTCTCCCGCCCAAGTGAGTGCCAAATATGGGACAGGCGGTAGCGCAAATAACCCTCGCACTGCCCCATACCGTGGACACATATGCCCCTCCCCCCTGCCCGTCTACAGGCCCCATAAAAAGTCTTAGCCAACAATACATGGATGGTTATGGTCGTTGTTGGCCGCAGTTTTATTAAGACTGTACATATACTGGCTTAGACATTTGTCATTTGCGAACTGCCCTAGGTGGGTCATAAATCATACATGTCATATCATAAACAGTCCTGGCCCGCTTCTGGGGCGATGCTCTTGTGCTATCTATCAGTTTGTAAATGGCACCCCAAAACCAGTTCCTTTCGTTAGTTCATGGTAGTCCTCTTTGTTGGTTATTTTCGGGACCACCATTTGGGTTGAGCGCCCACGCCCTCTGCGTGTCGTGGGGGGTAGCTTCTGTCCTTGGAGTTAGGCCCCAGCTCGCTACCTTTTGTACCCTGCCGTCCAGCGGGGTCTGGGCCGCGAGCGCCGTCTCCTTTTGCTAATCCCCTCCTTGGCGCGGCCACCTCACCCTGCCGTGCGGCATCCCAAAGTGAGTGGCCCCCATCCTACACACCGCCCGTCAGTGTGTCTCCTTAGCCAATCCTTGCACCAATTTCCGCCACGCCGCAGGGAGGCGCACGTCTTCCTGCGGCTCCCCCCTTTATAAATAAGGATTGTTTCTCTTCTATCTGCAACCTGCGAGGGCCATTGCTCCCCACAAGTTGTCCCAGAAGACTCTCATACCGCTGGCGGAGAGATGAACCCCGTCCGGTCCATACAATTCTGGACGTCCGGGATGTATCAGACCGTGTCTGATGGAGTCCAGGCCATTGGTCTTGCAGAATTTGTGCATCGCAACGTTCAGCTTTCTCCTGGCGTTGTCTACCGCCTTGTTGGATTCCGCGGCTCTCCAATGTTTCCTGCTGATCATCTCGGACCATATGATTGTCGTGCCCCCGAACCATGTGGCCGCCCTGGTGAGGTCCGACTGGATGGCCAGCCCCAATGCCCTGTGCCCCATTTGGGTCAGGTCATTCCCCCCGAGGTGTATGAGCAGCACATCAGGATGCCATGCCGAGTCCTCTAATAGGTTGTCCAGTACCGTGGGTAGCTGATTCCATTTCATCCCTGGCTGCCCCACCCAGCGGATGCATGTCGCTCTGGGTCTGTTCTCCACTTTGTGCCCTGTTTGCCGCCACCAGCTTTCCATCCTGGACACGAAGGAGTGACCCACCACCCATACCAGCTGCGGGCGGCTCCCTGTAAAAGAAGAAGACGTACATAAGGTGGCCTGCTGCGCACCGATTTTCTTGCCTGTTTCTGTTTTACATTAGTTGTGGGCGCACATACGTCTTGTATGCCTGGGAGCGCCACCTGCCCACAGTTTTAATCCCTTCCTCTGGCATGCCATGCTGCGATGCCGAGGTGGCTGTGCCGATTCTGAATGAGTGGGGGGCAAAGATCTCTGGCTGGAGCCCGGCTTTCGCTAGACCCTGGCGCATTACTGCTGTGTATGAAACAAAAAGCCCTATTCAGCCTGCATGATATAGTTCTCAAACTCTGTAACTAATGGGGCCACGCATCATATTGGCTCACCAGGAAGAATTTCAATGTATACAGTACTGTGTTACAGGTCCGGACATGCCTTAGAATATGAACATAAATGTGCACAGACTCACCCACATAGAAAAAATATGTGAGAAAGCCAGGAAAGTACCTCACAGAAGTAACACCCGAGGGGGTTCCCGGTTTGTTAATCACCGGTATACCCACTTCTCATCATCGGTTACTTTCCTGGCTAGGAGGGTGAAACAAGTGCAGAGGAGATATGCACCGGAAAGAATAGAGAAGAAAACAGACAAGGAGTGTACAAATACACTTCCTAGTGGGACAGACAAAAGTGTTTAAAGCAGAAGTACCCACACCCAACAATCAACAAATATAAAATGTGAAGTTTGGCTGGCTGAGTCGATTTTATTCTGGTGCTGCCAAACTCCACGTTTAAAAATGGTTCAATTAATACCATACATTTTTTATGACTGGACCAAATTTATGGTATTAATTGAACCATTTTTAAACGTGGAGTTTGGCAGCACCAGAATAAAATCGACTCAGCCAGCCAAACTTCACATTTTATATTTGTTGATTGATTTATTTGGTGAGCCAATATGATGTGTGGCCCCATTAGTTACAGAGTTTGAGAACTATATCATGCAGGCTGAATAGGGCTTTTTGTTTCATATTCGCTGAGTGGGGGGCTGCCCTATATAGCCTTTCTCCCCCTGACATCCCTTTTTGAATAACGCATTACTGCTGTGAACTGGAACTTGCTCAAATTGCTGCCATCTTTGTGTTTGAAGAGTGGTCCTTCGCCTGCCGGGCGTGTCACCATATATTTAACCAGACAGCATACTGCGCACAAGCTGGACTCCGGGATGCACTGCAGTCGAATGGTCGCCCCCTTCCCTGACTTGTCAGTTTTTGACCTTCTCAGTATCATTTCTACAATGCCTCCCAGGGGTTTGACGTCTGTGGCTTGTAGGCATCGGTGTGCCGCACCTCGCCTGCTGGGTGCCACCAACTCGCTGATGCGGAATGCGCCAAAGAATGCTGTTGTAAATGCTGCCCTGAAAAGTTTAAGCTCAAAACTGTCTTTTGTCACCTTAACCAGGGCCTCTAATAAATGTTCCAGTTTCTTGAAATCGATGGGGCGCCTGGTGTTCGCCTTTACCCCCTCAGCTCTTCTCCACCCTTTTAAGGCTGTTTTGATATACCAGGATGCAGTGGGATTCTCCCCCGTGAAGATTTTGGCAAAATGTGCCATGGCAGCCAGATGGACTTGTGCCCACGACTTACTTTTCTTGTTATCGAATGCCCACTGGATGAATTTCTCCACCGCTGTTTGTGTCCCAGCCTTATAACCCAGTGATTGCATGCCCCCAATTCTCATTACAGTAGTGGCATATTTTTTGTACCTTCTGGTTGCCTCGGGGGTGAGGGATTGGTTTACCAGTCTAGATAAGTCTATCCCCCCAGGTCCCACAGGTATGCTGGAAAAGGGGTCATCTCCCTGTCTGCCCCTGGCACTAGTTCTCTGAATTGCTTCATCTAGGAGCGTGACAGGGCGTCCGCCACCGTGTTCTCTGCCCCTGGCACATGGCGAGCTTTCAGCTCCAGGTTCCCCTCCAGCTGCAATTTAATCAACTGACGCATTAACCTCAACGTGTCAGGGCACCTCGCTGCGCCTCTGTTGATGGCCTGCACCACCCCCTTGTTGTCTGACCAAAGGGTCAGCTTCATGTTCCTCAGCTCCTGCTTCCATGCTGTTAATGCAACTATTATTGGGAACAGCTCTAGAAATGTGATATTATTGGTGGTGCCCCGCCTGTGCCATCTTTCTGGCCATTGGCCCGCACACCACCGTTTCCCCAGGATCGCGCCGAACCCCAAGCTCCCTGCGGCATCCGTGAATAAGGCTATTTGTTTAGCTGTCACCCAACCCTCTCTCCATATCAGGATGCCGTTGAAACTTTTGAGGAACTCCCCCCACACAAGCAGGTCCTGCTTTACCCCAGCTCCCAGCCGGATGTGGTGGTGTTTGTGATTGATTCCTGATGTCAGTTGCGTCAGGAGTCGCGCAAAAACTCTTCACACGGGGATGACCCTGGCCGCGAAATTGAGTTTCCCAATCAGGCTTTGTAATTCGCGGAGTGTGGCCTTGTCACAGCCGCACAACCTCTTGACCTCGCCCCTGAAATCCTCCACTTTCTCTGGGGGAGGCCTCGCTGTCCCGGCTATGGAGTCTAGCTCAATGCCCAAGAACGTGAGTTTTGTTGTTGGGCCCGTTGTCTTTTCGGGTGCAAGGGGGGGCCCCAAGTGTCCTGGCTATTTCCTCAAAAGCGGCTAGGGTGTTCCCGCATGTGGTAGATCCTGCGGGGCCAGTAAACATGAAATCGTCTAAGTAGTGAAGTTTTCCACCCGCCTGTTGTCTGTCGTGTACTGCCCATTCCAGAAAGGTGGCAAATTGCTCAAAATATGCGCACGATATGGCACAACCCATGGGCATTGCCTTGTCAATAAACAAGTCACCTTTCCACTGGAACCCTAAGAGGTGGAAACTGGATGGGTGGACAGGTAACAGGCGAAATGCGGATTCGATGTCCGCCTTGGCCATCAATGCCCCCTTTCTGCTGCTTTCACTAGGTCAATTGCATCGTCAACAGATGCTTATCCCACTGAGCAGGCCTCTGGAGCGATCCCATCGTTCACGGAGGACCCTTCGGGAAATGAGAGGTGGTGTATGAGCCTGAATTGTCCTGGTTCCTTTTTGGGAACCACGCCCAGGGGGGATACCACTATACCTTTGTGCAGCTGTGGTGGATGGGGGCCCTCAATCCTACCTAAGGCTTTCTCTTTTTCAAGTTTTGTGCCCACCACCTCAGGGTGTTGTAACGCTGATTTCAGGTTGTTCGCCCCCTCTAGGGGTAGCGGGCCCCTAAATGGTATCACAAAGCCCTCTTCAAATCCCCTTACTAGGACTGTGGCGTCAGTCTTATTAGGGTATTTATTAGCTAGTCTGCGCAGCTGCTGTGTAACAATTGGGAATCTGGCCAGCTGGCAATCTTGAATGTCACTCAGAACCTCTCCACATGTTGTCTTACTGCTACTGTTTTTTGCTCCTATCTTTCTTATCCTTTTTGGACTCGCGTTTGCTCCGACATGCCACAGCTGGGTGCCCTCCTCCGCAGCTTGAGCATGTGTGTTGGAATTTACATGCGGCGCCCCACGAGCAGTCACCGGCATCATATTTCCAGCAGATGGTCGTGCCCCCATTGGGGGACGAGGGCTTCCCTGTGCTATGTTTTGACCTGTGGAATGTTTTTCCCTTTCCCTTGTGGTATGGGCTCCGAAAGGACTGGTCGCCTTTACCCGCCCATGCCCTCTCCTCCTTCGCCACTAGCATCTTGTGAATGAAGCCTGATACATCTTTTTCGTTCCATTCCATCTCAGGATGACGCTGCATTTTGAGCCTGAAACCCTTGTCATACTCCAGCGATGCATCCCCGGGTAATTGCCTTTGCGCGCAATGGATATTGGCCTCATAAAGCCACAAATCAGCGGCGCAGTGTGGGAATTTTTCAACTATAATACAGGCCATAATTCTGAATGCGTCTAGCCAGTTATCAAAGTTTCTTTCTTTTCTAGCGCCATGCCTTTCTCTTCTATCCTCATCCTTCTTATCGCAGGTCGTTAGGTCTAGGCCCTCAAGCTGAAACTCCAGCAGGGAAAAGATGTCTATGAATTCTTTGCGCCATATCCTCTCCTGGCAGAGAGATAAGGCAGGCTAGCCCGGTGGCCCTCTTGGTAAGTGACGCCGGGCCGGGGATGGCCTGGTGTAGAGGTCAGTGACCGGACACTCTGGTTGAGTGATGCCCGCATTGATACTGTATCCCCACGCAGCTACTGGGGACCCCTGCGCACCTTGCGCTGTTTGCGCCACCTGCCCTTGTATTTTTTCCTGACGCGCTTGGCCTGGGTCGAGTAGATGCCATGTCAGCCCTGCTGTTTTCTCTGCGCGCTGAGCTTCTGGCCTTGATACCCCCTGATCTGACCCATCCCGCGCTGCCAAAGACCTAAGACATTCCTTCAACATGCTCGCAATATGCTCACCACTTGCCATGCCGCTGGTAGCGTCGCTGAAGTCCCTTGTCCTCGGTGATGAGCCCTTCCGCAGTGGCTTCTTCCTGGAAGTCTTCTTTGGCGGTGTGATCTTGCGCTTCTTGGGCGCAGGAAGGGCCGCTTCCTCATCCTTTCGTGGTTCTAGGCCGGCGCCCCCGGCCTGCTCCAGGTGTGGCTGCAGACACTCACTGCCGTGGATCGCCGATACCTCGCGGATCCGTTTTAGGAGTTCAGCGACCTCTTCTGGCTGACCCTCGGCCATTTCCTGCGCTGGGGGTTGCTGCTTTTGCACTCACTCACTGGTCTTTGTTTAGCTGGCTGTGGTGTCGGCCAGTACCCCCGAGTGCCTCTCGTTTGGGCTGAGGGCTCTCCGCCGCTCTTCTGGCCTGTCGTCAGCTCAATGCGTGTTTTCTTTTTCTTTTTCCGAGGGCTCTCCGCCGCTCGCTCTGTTAAATCTACAGGCGGAACCCGGGATCGAACCAGGGACTTTTCTATCTTCAGTTAAACACTCCCCGAAACGGAGTTGTATCGGCCACTTCGTGCTGCCAAAAACGCAGGCTTCTGGAAGTGCAGTGCCCGTCCAGGCCTTTTCTGCCCTCCATGCCGGTGCTGGTGTTTCCCCCGCCGGTCGCTGAGGTAGGTGATGGACCAGATGGGCAGCCGCTCTCGTGCTCCGTGAGGAAGTCGCACCAGTCTCCTGTCCGATGTTGTGCTTCTTGCCCGCCCTTTGCTCCCCCCCTTCTAGCGGCACAATGCGCGCTGGAGAGGCCGAATGCCGAGGGGGCCTACCGGGCTTGAGGCGGTCTTGCAGAGGGCCCTGCCGGCGCACCGATGACCCGCGATGATCTTTCCAGCGATGGTTCGTCGTCAGCTGGTCCCCGAGCAGAGCTTCCCCTCATCTCCTTCCTTTCAGCAGAACTTCCATTGGTGCGCCGCTCGCCCTGCTCCCCGAAGATAGGGGCTTCCTGGGTGAGTGGCGACTTATATTGCCAATTCCGCCAACCTGAGGTTCAGGTGGTACCCCCTGATTGGGGGGTTCGGAAATCACAGCGTGCGCCTATTGGTCACTTCTTGGCCCCCACTTCCGTGTACCTGGGGGTTCAGGTGGTACCCCCTGATTGGGGGGGGTTCAAATGCCGCGGTGTGTGCCCATTGGTCGCCATTTGGCGCCATCAGGTGGTCACCCGTTTTGGCGGGGGGAGGTGTTTCCCTTACGTTTGCTTCTGGGCGCTCGCAAAGCGCCCAGAACCGGTTTGTCCACTTGGGGGGCACAGCGAGGGTTATGGCGCCGGCCCCTGAGCCCCCCCACCCCCCTTCGGGAGGGTGAGGCGGCCTCTGCAATGCTGCACGCGTCATGAAGACAAAAGGCCTTGCTTATATATCCCTTAAAGACTCAGCTGTGCTATTAGCAAAAGAAAAGCTCTGCTGCAATTTGAGTCTCCTTGATAAGAGACCTGGTCCCACCTTCATGCTTAATGTCTCCACCATATCGCCAGCTTAAACTACTTAACTAGTACCGCTAGCATTGTTTTTTTAAATATCACCACGTACTCACATCGTGCCTACGTAGAGGCTTGAAACTAGTCTCCCAGGCTGGAGTCCATAGCTCCATAAACTGGGCCACACCCCCTAATCCTAATGACGCTGCCTCCTTCCTGCTGGCCCCTTCCCACATATGCCACTTTAACAACCCCTCCTGCGGTAAATTGCCATACATATTTCCGATCAACTTTTCACCAATAAAACGCTTTCCCAAAGCGCCTACACTGTTGCTATACGTGTGGTCCCCAAGCTGAAGTCGACTGCTCCGATAGTTAGGCCACACCCCCTCCCCATACTGGCATGGCTTCCTTCCAGCGTTTACACAGTTCGCTTTAACCAAACACAGCTGCCTAACCTTGTAGTGAATAAAAAGAACCAATCACATTTTTTCAGCAACCATTCCTTTTATTGCGCCCACACTGCAGCTCAAACCCACGTTCCCCCGGCTGAAGTCGACCACCCTATCAGACGAGCCACACCCAGAGAGGCCCTTACTCCTCCCAGAAGGGGAGGTGAAGAAATTGCAAAAAGAAAATACACTGGAGCATTTATAAAGCGGGACTCCGTGAAAAGTGCGGGCAGTGACCAGTGTGACTTCAAATTCAAGGCAACAGTTCAATTGATTACCCCCAAACAAGTTTAAAACTTTACGAGCCACACCCCGTTCCACACACCGGCACAGCCTCCTACCCGCGCAGACACTTCCCTCCCGTACTGCTTATCCAAGACAGCTGGGAAGAATCACCTTAAATAACACCGTTCAACATATTCCGCAAAGCAGTTGAGTTAAATTAAGCTAAAAATATACATACAAACGTTAGTAAATAACCCCAGATTTTTTACCCCCGCCTAAATTAAAGCTCAAACCTGGGTCCCCGGGCCAAAGGCGACCACTCTGATAATTGAGCAAAACCACCACGTATGAGTTCAGCCTATTGTTTTAACCAAAACTCAGCCCTAATACTGTTCAGATAATTTAACCCTTTTAATGGTTGACACGTATGAGAATTTAACCTGCTACCTACCCTACCTACCCTAAAATAGTGCTACACTACGCCACGGCTCCCTTGAACCCACCGTGACACAATCCGCCCGTCGACTTCCGCAAACCTTGGTTTGTTGACGAGGATCACTGACATAATATCGAATACAAAAATATAGAATTACCAAAATATCGATGAAAAAATATAGAATGCAAAAATATCTAATTCCTATCTACAAACAGGTAAGTACAAAAATATTGAATCAAAATGATTGTTGTAAAAAATATAGTTAGTCAAAATATCGATTTTATTTAAATGTCTTAAAAGTAATTTAAAATTAATGAAATAATAATATAATTAACTAAAACATACTTAAAAATACTTAAATAACCTGCAATTATTAAATAATTAATTTAAGTTATTAAAAAAAATAAAATTTTATTCTTGAATACATATATATATATATATATATATATATATATATATATATATATATATATATATATATATATATATATATATATATATATATATATATATATATTACCGTAATATTAATAAAAAATATAAAAATATTTTTACCGTAGGATAGCAGGAGGGTAAAATTTACTATTACCACTCCAATGAGTGCAACAGTAGGGAAAAGGTTGGATAGCGTAGGGGTAAGAATTACTATTCCCACTCCAATGAGTGCAACAGTAGGGAAAGCATTGGATAGCGTAGGGGTAAAAATTACTATTCCCACTCCAATGAGTGCAACAGTAGGGAAAGCGTTGGATAGCGGGAGGGTAAAAATTTCTATACCCACTCCAGTGAGTGCAACAGTAGGGAAAGCGTTGGATAGCGGGAGGGTAAAAATTACTATTCCCACTCCAGTCAGTGCAACAGTAGGGAAAGCGTTGGATAGCGGGAGGATAAAAATAACAATTCCCACTCCCGTGAGTGCGACAGTAAGGAAAGCATTGGATAGCAGGAGTGTAAAAATTACTATTCCCAATCCAGAGAGTGCAACAGTAGGGAAAGCGATGGATAGCGGGAGGGTAAAAATTACTATTCCCACTCCGGAGAGTGCAACAGTAGGGAAAGTGTTGGATAGCGTAGGGGTAAACATTATTATTCCCATTCCAGAGAGTGCAACAGTAGGGAAAGCGTTGGATAGCGTAGGGGTAAAATTTACTATTCCCACTCCAGAGAGTGCAACTGTAGAGAAAGTGGTGGATAGCGTGGGGGTAAAAATGACTATTCCCACTCCAGAGCGTGCAACAGTAGGGACAGCGTTGGAGAGCGTAGGGTTAAAAATTACTATTCGCACTCCAGAGAGTGCAACAGTAGGGAAAGCGTTGGATAGCGTAAGGGTAATAATTACTATTCCCATTCTAGTGAGTTTAACAGTAGGGAAAGTAATGATTTAATATATGAATACGAATAAATTAAGTATCAATACCAAAAAAAAAATCATTAAAATTATTTACCAATTTAATATAATGTAATAATTAATCAATTAGAAATGCAAATACATATTAGTTATTAAAATTAATGACCTATTCAGAATTATTTAACAACTAATTAATTTTCAATAACAAAACAAATTAATAATAAAAATTAATACCAATTAATAATTCATTAACAGTAAATTAAACATCAATACACAAAAAGTATTTTAATATGTAATTATTACAATTAAATTACTTCCCACCCTATTCCCCTATAAACCCACAATCCTCTACATAAAATAAATTAATACAATTATCGTAATTATCACTTAATGAATTAATACAAATTAATGATCAATTACCAATTAACAATTAAGTAACAATAAATTAAAAATCAATTCCAATAAATAAATAAAAATAATTTACATAATTACAATTAAATTACTTCCCACCCTTTTCCCCTATAAACCGACAACCCTCTACGGAAAATAAATTAATAAAATTAACATAATTATCAATTAATCGGTCAATAAAAATTAATTACCAATTAAAAATTAATTAACAATTAATTCAAAATGAATACCAATAAATAAATAAAAATATTTAATTAATTACAATCAAATTACTTCCCACCCTATTCCCCTATAAACCCACAACCCGCTACAGAACTAAAACGCAAACTTAAATTAAAAATGATTAGTAATTTCTAAAAATTAATATTTAATTTAATATAATTACATTACTTCCCACCCTATTCCCCTATAAACCCACAACCTACTACAGAATTAAATTATGCAAAAATTAAAAAACATAAAATGAATTACTCAAAATAAATTACAAAAAAATACACTTTTCACACATATACTAACATACAAAACACTTCATAAAATTCGATAATATTAAAAATTCGATATATTTTAATACCTATATTATATACTTCGACATTTTGACTTTCTATTTTTTTTAAATCGATATTATATTACTTACCTTCAATTCGATATTTTTCACCACTATATTCAGTCCATTCGATATTTTGTCCATTCTATATTTTAACTTCGATATTATGGCTATTCTATATTTTGGATTTGATATTATGTCTAGTTACCATTGACGTTTCTCCTGCGGCTTCCCTAGGGTTAAAGAGGACAAAGAAGATTAGACCCCTGGGAAACCGCCTTAAATAACTTAATCAGTTTTGGTTTTCTTTACGACGCCCATTGACATCACCGGTGGTCCACCTCCTCAACCAGCATCTGGTGGAGGTTCGGTTCCGTGGCGCTACTAAGGGCGGCCCTCCCTTAGGGGAGGGGGCGCCTACTCAAAAGCACACAAAGCACCATATACAATAAAATGGCAAAGCAACTCAATAAAATATTGAAACCAAGGACATTTAACAGTTTTTTTGCGTCGATCTAGCAGCATTGCAGTTTGCATTTGACGCTTTCGGTTGTAAGATCTAATCCTGAGAGCACTTGTGTGCGCTTTTTTCGGGGACAAACATTCAGGTATCATGTTTCATTTTTTTCGTTTTGATATGAGGAAGTTCTGAGCGGCTTGTCCTCTTTCCTGTTTTTACCTAGACAGTTGGACTCAGGCTTTATATTCATCGCCTTGCGGGTCACTCCTGTTTGAGCATTCTAAAGTGGGGCCGGACTTACTCCATCTGTTTTTATCAATGGTTTTTATCACTGCTATTTGTAGCAGAGATTGGATACTTTTAAGGTAGCGCTTTATTTCATTGAGGTGAGGCTGTATGCCATTACAGTGCATGTCACTATCATTGTTTGGTTGTTGAATACTGTGATCTTCCTTCCTTTCTTACGTTCTCATGGTCTTGCATGTGTATTCACAACATGTGTTTCAGTCTGATTTGCGCTTTTAGATACAATCACATTTTCATTTGGAATTTCACTTTTTGCGCTTTTTTCGGTGGTCCAGATTATGAGGACTTTCCATACGTCTATAGTGTTCTGACACTTTTGTTACACCACGCTCTTTTTCTTTTTATTTCTATGAAGCAGATTCACAGAGCACCTCATGTATCTATAGAGGCATCACTTGGAACACATAATTCATCTTTGTATGAGTAACTTGCGATGGTTGGTGGCATTCACCAGTTTTGACACACATTGTGAGTGTACCTCACCAGGGTTGGAATGGGATACAAAAATTGTCCCACGCACACCAAAAAAAAGTAGCCCAAATTTGCGTATTGCCTTTCCGCAAAACACTGCTTCAGCAAAGTTTTATGAAAAGGAAGGGGATGGGAGGCATGTTTTATTAACTTCACTTAGATAAAAAAAAATGTGCAGATTAGTTCACACTGCTGAGCCACACATGAATGCAAGTGAGACCACTTCTGCTCAGGTCCCTGTCCCCGCTCAATCAGCATACATGAATGGCTGGCCCAGCGAGAGAAAACGAGCAATACCTCCGCCCATTTCCCTCTAGATAGGCCACTCAGGCACCCACTGGGCTGCTGGCGGTATCCTAACAGCACAGATAGCCCCCAGGCTGCCCAAAAAGCAGCCCACAGATAGAACTCGGCTACCGGCCCTTCGGCCATTTCCTGAGTGCACTCGTTACCAATCTGACACTGTTCCTCACGGCATGAGGTCTTAGTATATAATATTGTTAGACGTCAAACTTTTTCATAGAATTTATTTACATGTCTTTGTTTATAGATACCTGATGAAGGGCTATTGTTACAGCCCGAAATGCATTGGACTGAATCATATGGCTAGCCTTAAAAGAATGTCTAGACTAGCCTTCATGTGAAAAACTTTCATACAAGAATCATTTCTTTGAAATTAAATCGACCTGATCAAGACAGTGTCTATGAGTGATATATTCAGCAGAATTTGTTGTTGTTAAATATTATGTTTATGTGTATATCATTTTCAGCTTTAATCATATCAAATCGCATTAGAATTAGATTTCATTCCCATAGTGGGAAGCAGTAGTGCACACACACTGTGTCTGGAGCAATTGTTCTAGGTACTTCCTTCACTTTTGAAAGGTTGGCATTTTCCTGTCCCAACCATTTGGTGCCTGCAACCTGAACCCTGGATCACATGACTATGTGTAGCTGGTAGTTGGCCTTTGTATAATATTCCAGACAGTGCTTCTTTACAATATGGACTGCTACTCTGCTGCCTGAGTAAGAAAGACTGGATATGCATCTTGAACACAGAACCACTTGACTGACTCCATGTGCTAGTTGGCTGGCCACCTGATCAGAGCCTCAGGGACAGCAAAGGCTGCAACCACCTTGAACACAGCATCTAGACTCTGCCTGCTGTAAATCTTCCTCCTAGTCCTAGACTCATAGAAGTGGGCCTGAACATGCCCTGTCAGCTGAGATTTAGTAAAAGAAGAACTGACACAGAGAGATACATTGCCTGGCAGCTCCACATCAGAACTGCCGCTGTGCGATGCATCCCTGATGCAGGAACCCACAGCTCTTCAGAACTGCTGTTGCATGATGCCGCCTCAACACAAGACCTCTCATCACAGCTCTGCAACTCCTCGAAACTGCCAGAGCGTGACGCATCCTCGATGCAGGGTCTATCATTAAAGCCCACCAACGCACCAGAATCACTGCTGTGTGATGCCATCTCAACGTAGGACCTCTCATCGCAGCTCTGCAAATCCTCAGAACCACTGCTGTACTATGCATCCTCAACACAGTACCTAGCATCCCCGCCCCACAGCTCCCTGGAAAAACTGTTGCTTGATGTATCCTCAATGTAGGACCTGGCATCACAAAATGCAGCCCATTTGAACCACTGCTGCTTGATGCTTCCTGCACACAGGATCTCACAAAACTATGTAACCCCAAATTAAGGTACTCCGTTTAACAGGCCTAACCTGGTCCAGGTATCTGGCAAGTGCTTCCTCATGGTCAGCCTAACTTTTGACTTTGCCCCAGGCTGGCATGACCAGATGACTACAGTTGACATTTTGGGCTTTCACTGTTTTCACTTAAATCTTTAAAATCCCATGTCTTTGGTTCTACTAGTTGGATGTTTGTCATGTTTGCCTCAAATAATTTATAAAATTTGACTCTATTTTCTAAATTCTTGTTGATATTTCTTGTGTGGTGTTTTCACTTTATTACTATTTGAACTTCTGTATAATTACTTTACACAATACCTCTAATTTATTTAAGCCTGACTGCTTTCGTGCCAAACTACAAGAGGGTCAAGCATAGGTTAATTTGGGGTTTGATTGAGCTTCCCCCTGTCAAGAATTGTGCTTGCTACTTGAGTAGGGTTCCACCCCCCTAAAAACCATAACCCACTTTCCTTTAGGGGGATAGAGGGCTGTGTATCCTGTGGCAAGCGAATGGGTCTTCTGCAAAGTTGTAATATAATTCATTGTCCAAGGAACACAACACCCTGCTCCATAGGGCAAAGTGAGCATGGTCTATTTCACACTGGGCTGTTTTTCAGCCCAGGTCGGACTCAGTGTATGTGTTTTTAGAGTATGAAAGAATGTCCTCTGGACCACGATACGGATGTTCTGAAACAAATATTGTAGGCACGGTAGCACCATTTTGAAGAGCGCTATACACCCCACATGTGACAAAGGTAGTATAATCTACTGCTCCAGGTTCACCTCTAATTTATACATTATCCAGGTGTAGTTTTTTAAAAGGAGCTGTACGGGGTAAGTATGTGTGTGTATTCCCAGATATTGCACTGGGTCATTTGTCCAAGTCATAGGGAACTCCACATCACACTTGTGGGTGACCAAGGTATAAGGGAACATCAGCAACTTGCCCCAGTTAATCCTGAGGCTGGCTCGTTCTCCTTATCATGTGATCTCAGACAACGCTGGTGTAAGGTTTGCCCCCAGTTTCTGACAAACAGCAGCATGTCATCTACGTAGGTGGACAGTATGAATTTATAGCCTGGAAAGGAGGCCGTTATCAGCATGCCACTCCCATATGACACACACCAATGGCTTTGCTACTAGTGCATACTGTAGCAGAGAGACCGTGCATTCCTGTTGGGTGCCCCTCATTATTTGGATGGTTTTTGATATGAGGTCATTGATGCAAACACATGCTGTAGGAAGTGCGTATAGGGCAGGCACGAGGGAAAGGAACGTTTCTTCCTCCCCGATCTTGCCTGGGACCCTGCCCATGAACTCCCGCTCCACATAATCAAATGTTTATTCTGTATCCAAAAAGACAGAAGCAGCTTTAACATCTGGGACACTGAACCAAAAAATGTTTGAGGTGCCATGGTTTGTACTGGTATAACCCCTGCCTGATAAGTCAGTTAGCAAGGATCTTTACAAATATTTGCCCATGCTCTGCAATGATCATCTGTTTTCAGTATTGTGACTATTATTGCCTCGTACATTTTAGGAGGCATTATGGCTCTCTGGGCACTTCCACGAAAGGGTGATTATATGCCGAGTCAGCAATGTGAGGAATTATTTACAAAATGCCACTGTCAGACTGTCAGTTCATGGTACGTTGCCACTTGACAAGCATTGGACTTCCTCTAACACAATAGCTACCATTAGGGGGAACTGTGATATTTTTCTGTGTTTTGTCTCAAGTCATCTCAGGGTAAGGTTCGCCAAGAACGTGTTAATATTCTGTGTGGTGCTGTCGCGCGGGAGGTGTATAGGTCAGGACAGTATTCTCAGAATCTGTCTGCAATGTGTGGTATGCTGTAGACCATTTCCTCTGCATCTGTGTGTATTCCCACAATCTCAGCATTTGACTGTTTAGGTCAAAGCAAGATGGTGAGTGTTGCCCCTGCCCGCCATCTATTTGACCATGTGCTTCACCTCCATGATAGGCCCTGATATTCTGACAGTTGTGCGCATATGTCTCTCTGTGCCCAAGCACATACTGTGTTGTCTCTTGTTGCCTTTCCAAACTGTTTCCCGGATTGTTGGGAGCCCCTCCACACATATCGGTTCAATTGGAATCATATGTGATCAGCATATCGGTACTCTAACCGAATTATGGTGTGATCGATAGCGGGACGGGTGGCGACACATGCCCTGAAGAAGACCGGGGTGACCTTCTTGGCACAGTAAGTCGGTCGAAACATGTTGGCAAAGGCGGTATTAGGAGGGCTGTTTTGAGAACTTTAACTTGTCTCTTGGAAACAGCTTCCATCCTTTCTTTCTTTTTAATCCTGGTTGTGGAACCTATTAATAAAGTTGTTGTTTGGTATCCCCAAACCAGTTTTAAACACTATTCCCTTTAACTGCACGTGTTGCGCACCCACTCATGTCACTTGGTGACATTCACTGATCACTATTTGTGTTTTTGTTACATATATGTTGTTTGGTCGCGTATTGTTGTTCTGTGGTCTTTTTTGTTTAAACACCCCTCCCTATGCTCCATCCAGAGTGTGGCTACACCTGGACGTATTGTAAGCAGACCCGATGCTGAAGCATGTCACACACTTCGGTGTGTGAGTGAGAGCAGTTTTTTCAAAACAATTAATTTTTTGTTTTGTGGGACGTGTTAGGGTTGTTTATGTTCACTTCTCTCCACCCCTCTATGTGTGTATAATTATTATCTAGGGGGTTCGGGGTGGGAGATCTACTATTGACCCTCTCCCCTTACTTGTGTGAAATAATAGCCTGTCCATGCTTGCCAGTTTCATCTTCATCTTGTGAAGTTGGTCCTGGGCCAACCTAAGCACTCCTGTATTTTTGGCTGGGGTTATCCCCTGGATGCATACCTTAAAGGCATTCCAGACCATCTCAAATTGCGAAACCGACTCAATATGGTGTTGAAAGAACTCTGTCATAGCAGTGTCCAGTTGTACTCAGAACGCCTTACCAAGGAGCGAGTTAGGCAGGAAGCGAAATGCAAAGGGGGTGCGTCTGCCATCCGGTACCTGCAAGAAGATTGTGATGGATGAGTAGTCTGAGTATGTCTGGTATAAGAGTGTGCACAGCAGCCAGTAATCAATGCAGCAGTGCGTATTCTGTACTGGGGAGTAGAACGAGTAACCTGCTATAGATTGGTGTCTCTATTTCCATAAATCAACTAGTCTCTCTCGATACAGCATCTCACCGAGCACACAGGATGTGGCCTACGGCCACCTTGGTGGGGCTGTGGACCTGTCGCAATGGGGGCTCGGGGAGCAGTTCAGGTCCCCACCCCACATCTGTGCCTCTCTTTGGTACTACATCACCAGATGGTGAAGTTCAAGATAAAACTGTGGGTTGTAAAAATTGTGGCCATAAATGAATAGAAGGACCACCAGTCCCTGCTCCACCCTTGTGCCCACTATTGCGTATCTGCCCTCTGGGTCTATGATTGTGTGTTGTATCTTCATGACACAACCCTGCCGCATCCGAATTAAAACAACCCTGGCATGTGTTCTAAATGGTGCTCTGGAGTCTATGGTGGATGCCTAGAGTAGCAACCTGGGCCATGTGTTTCTCCTGCAGGAACGCCACATCTATTTAGTGTCTTTTCAATTAAGCTGCAGCCCTCCTTAACTCTCTATGGTACTGAAGGCCCCAAACATTCCAAGTGAGAAATTTGAGTGTTAGGTTGTGCATGCTGTTGTTACTTTCCATGATCTACACCTAAGTCTGCGGTGTACAATAATATGGTCCTGGTCTTGCCTGCAGGGATATGTGTCTCCCTTCTGTCTTGTCTTCCTGCTGTCATTGGTGTTTTTGCTGTCTCCCTCTCCCCCCACCCACCTCTCTGTGCTCAACTGACGATGATATTCCACACTCCAATTCGTCTTTTCCCCATTGAACTAGAACTTTCCAAACCGTTGTGATACACACATGGAGCAGTACTTGTAGGGTTCAACTCCACTAAAACAGCAGTGGTGGCTGTAGGTCTTAAATGTAGGGCTCCAGCATGGGTCCATGGCCAATACGTTTGTTGGGCGCAGACAGACTAGCAATGTGCTCTGTTAATGGAGCCTGTGCTCCTGTTCAGTCAATTCACTCAGGGTTCTGGCACATGGGTATATTAGTTTCAGTCCGTACACGGGTGTCAGTTCATTGTCTCACAGTCTCTGTGTCTGGCATTTCTAGGAGGAGGTGGTACCCTACACAGGTTCCCCTGTATAGTCATAATGGCAGAGTGGTTTTCGCAGTCAGAGCTCATAGTCCTAGCTAATTGGGCAATTGATAGGGTCCTCTAGCAATTCTTTTTTTTTATCTAGTCTTAACATCTCTGCATCTGTGGGCCTATTGGGCATTGTACCAGGCTTCTGCATGTGTGTGTTCTTAAAGTCTCTGTGGAACTCCAGAGAGTCACTTTAGCCTTGTGGTATGCCTTTGGAGCGCAAGGCACATCATGCTATATTGCATGCCCAGTTCTTGTAGTCGTTATTTTGCAGGTAGGAATAGTTTCTCCATCTCTTGCACCTGAATTGTGGAGCCTGTGTTTAATGATATATCTGAGCCCGAGTGGTGCAGTATCTTTAAATCTCTTGGTCTCTATAGCTCAGCATGCAGGCTTTGTTAGCTCTTGGTCGCACCTCAGACATTGGCCTTGATGCCAGGGAGTGGTGAAGATATCCTTAACTGCTCTATGAATTTTTCCATAATATCAGTTCCCGAGGATTGAGGAACACCCTAAATTCAAAGAATATTTTGCCTGGAGAGTGCTTCCATGTCCTTGTTTTTTGCCTGTACTGCACTTTTTCCAGCATGATTTGGCCTAGTTTTGATGTGGCTGCATCGTCTTCTGCTTCTGACACATTGCAGTCGACCATGTCCAGCCCCATTACTTACTTGTCAAGTCTCTCAATCATCCAGTCCATTATGTAGGTGAGGGCATAAATCTTGCCATCAATAGTTTTCAGGCTTTGCCACACATCCTTTTGGTACGGTGTGTAGGCCTTCAGCTCCATAATATGTTGATGGCGGGCCGTCTTACTGTCGCCGGGCACTCTTCTCTCTTGCAACCTCGTGGATAGTCTGTATTCAAACGTTAGCTTTGCTTGAGTTTTGTCTCTATTTGCCATGGCATGCTGTTGTCATTTTTGTCTCCTGCAGCCTGGTCATTGAATGCACTAGGCACTTAAGGATATCCAAGTGTATGTTGGGGCACCTAGTTTACCTGTCTGCTGCTCGGTTCTTAGCTGATATGTCCTCCGAGGGGCCAGTATCTTGGCCCCATGTGGTCAATGACTGCCTGCAAGGCCGTGAGGGAATGCAGTGTATTTATTGCCGCTGCAGACAAGGCAGGTACTCCAGTCAGCCTGCTGTGCATGATTACAGACAGTCTAACCTCCCTGTGGGATCCCAGCTGCCCTCCAATTGCCTCTGCTGTCGCCCACTTACTGTATTGAGCAATTGCAGGTCTGAAGCTGCTATTAGTGATTCTGCTTGCTTTACTTCCAGCCTGCTGTTGTTTCTCCCTCAGCCTGGATTCCTTCAGCAAAGCGCACAGGATGCCATTTTGTGAATCCGGATCTCCCGTGATGTTCAGCTAATTTAGACCTCCCAGGGGCTGCATTTCGAACATGAGCAATCGTGTCAGGATCTCAGCAATCTAGGCCCACCATATCTCTCAGCTTGGAGCCTGCTGCTCATTATTTCACTGCAGCACTTAGTAGGCCTGAAGGAGCCACAGGGTGAGGTGCCATCATAGAAACAATGAATCTCCGCCCCCCCCCCCCAACATATAGCATTTTTAAAACATCAGTATAGATAGAAAAAAAGACAAAACTAGAACAGCCTACTTTATGTGGTGTGATTAACGATTGAAAGAGTCATATTAGTTCCTTGTTTCATTGAGGGTTCATGAAATAAACATGTTTTTATTAGCTGCTAGCTATTAATATCAATGGTAATTGGTGAGGGGTTAACTTCACTTAAGCTTTGGATAACATAATTTCTTCCATTTAAGTAATGGTCATTGCAACTGCAGAACAATTCTGTAACGTGGAGTGACCAACATTCCACCAATTCCACAGGTAGAATGAAACATTCTACCCACCCCTACTGAGGTGTACATTAGCTTTCATTTGAAATACAATTTAAGTTTGAACAAAAAGTTTTTTATATTGTATATTGCCATTCAAAGTAAAATGTAAGATGAAGTAAATTCAATTGAGCGAAGATTCATGTCAACTTGAAACAGAATTTTGAAATGCACTATGAAAAGAATATCAAATTTAGATAATCAAACTTCATCCTTAAGTATCTAAATTGCTGCATAATCTTTTGCAGTTGTGGTTAGTTCACACTTACCAATTTTCCTCACATAATATGATACTTGATGTAACTGGAGGATCGGCTATACAGAATGTTATTTCTTTTTTCACAAGTTGAGTATAGCTCTATATAAAATATAAACCAATGCAAAACTAGCCTATGACCTGCTTCTGAATGATGGAATGTTCAGGATGAGAGATGCAGCGTGATGACCCAAAGTTCCTGATACTTCCTCGCCTGGATTTCTGACTCTCGATTTTCTCCCGTGCTGTGAAAACTTCATGAGGAAGAAGGTTTTATTTTGCCTTTAGCTTTTTCTTCCTGAGAAGATTGCAGTTTTTTGAAGGCACCTACCTATCACATACCTCAGAATATGGTGACATTGTGGCTTCTGGAAATAGTCACCCATACCTCTGACAGTGGAAGACCCAAACATGAGTTACAGTTAAGCTCCCATTCCTGGTTGAATGAGGGTGAGCATATGAATGAATGATCAATTACGACAGTCAAAAAGACAATTACATATATGATGAGTATGATGCATATTTACATATTATACAATATACACTGGTGCAGTAGCACATTGGCCAGGTGGGGAGGGAAACTGGAGGGACATGAGAATGTGAAAGGTCACAGAGGCCAAATAGGGTTGACCAGACCATAAAACACGAGTTGCACATAGTTTAAGGTGATTTTTGAGTGCATTAATGAACTCAGCTAGGGAGATTGATGACTGGAGTTCAATCAGGGTTCTTTTCAAGCAAGAGGACAGGAAGACGGATGGATAACATGTGAGATAGCGAGATTGAGTGCAGCATGGTTTGGTTTGGTAGCAAATCGACTTTCTGACTGTATTGCCCCTTTAGTCTCAAAACAACAACATGGTTTTATTCCAAAGAGAGGGACAGTAGAACATGTCAACAAGGTTATTGCACTATTTGATAATGCTGCAGTGAAAAAAAATGATTTAGCGCTTATTTTACTAGACGCAGAAAAAGCGTTCGACCGGGTGCAATGAGGCTATATGTGGAAGCTAATGCAGAAAATGGGGTTTGGGTCAAAAATTCATTGTGGCCATTCAGTCTTTATATCAAACACCTACGGCTAAGATTTCTGCTATGGGCTTACTCTCTGACTCTGTGAATATTGCACGTGGCACACACCAGGGATGCCCGTGCTCCCCCCTTTTGTTTGCTTTATACATAAACCCTTTTTTAGAACAATTGATTGACAATATTCTTATGCCACCTTATTTAGTGTCTGAGTATTATTTTTCTGTGTTCGCTTACGCGGACGACATCGCAGTGACAACTACAAACCCAGGCACCGCCATCAAAGAAATTGAGAGGTTGGCGAAGGAGTTTGGGCGCATAGCAGGATATAAATTAAACGTGCTAAAAACACAGATCTTGCGTTCGGAGTCTTTAGTACTGCAAGATAGTAGAGTAGTGAAGGAGGCCACAGATTTAGGTTTTCAATTGTGGGCTAATATGATAGAATTAGTCGAGGTTAACTGGATGATACTGATGACCAAAATTAGGAATTCCTTGGATAGGTGGGAACCACTATACTTAACTATTATCGGACGGTCGAATGTTATAAAAATGAATGTGCTACCAAAGGTCTTATATTTATTTTGGTCTATACCCCTAGAGATTGCAAAAGACAAGATACAGGCTCTGCAGTCAAGATGTGGCAAATTTATTTGGAGTCCAGGGAAACCTAGCCGGGCAATGAAGTGTATGACTCTACCAATTGCTAGGGGAGGGATGTGGGGGTGCCGGACTTTTTTTTTGTATTATTTCACTTGCTTTCTATTGAAGATGAGGTTTTTGATAACTGGGGAGACAGAGCAGGATAATGCTCTTGCCCCTTCTATTTTTGAAATACAGTTAGGGTCTGTAGCAAAACAATTACTATTTAAAGAGATTGATTGGAGTTATTACAAGCGGACTCGCTTCAAGGTAGTCATGGGCGTGTTTAAGGTATGGAAGTGGGTAGTCAAGACTACAGCGATAGGGAAAATATCTTATTACACTCCTTTCAACACTCATAGATTATTACCTGGTATATTCTTTGACGATATGGCCTTAAGATGGCAGCGGAAAGGGGTCAGATGGCTAGGAGATATGTATAAGGAGGAAGGGATTTCTAAATCTTTTGATGAGTTACAAGGTCAGTTTCTGTTTCCTAGTAGTTATTTTTAAAAAAATTTGCAAATACGAGCTTATTTATTGCATAGAAAAGCTGTGCTTCAGCTAATTCAAGTTGTGGAAGCAATTAGGAGGCTAGTGAAAATTGGAACACTTTACCAACTCTTACTTAGTGATCAGAGCGACGATTTAGATAAAGTAAGGACAAAATGGGTGGGTACATTGGAAGATCAAGAATTAGATATAAATGATTTATTACTACTACCCAAGGAGGCACTAATGTCGGCAAATCTAAAAGCACAATTTTTTAAGACACTGTTTGACTTATACTATACTCCGATCCGAATGGCGAAATGGGGTGGAGGGAACGACAGCAAGTGCTTTAGATGTAGTGCTGACGACGCTGATAGTGTTCATATCTTCTATAGTTGTCCCAAACTTCAATGCTTTATTACTGATTTAGAGAAGTTCTTATCCTTTGTAATTGGAATGCTTTTACCTATCACTCCGGCTATGATGTTGTTGGGGAAAATACCAAAGGATAGAGCAGCTGATCCTTTATATCAACATCAGTATTTTCTTTTCTTTGCAATGACTGTAGCACGTTTATGCATAGCCAGGGAGTGGCTTCAGGAACACCCACCTGTGTTTTACCAATGGCGTGCTAAAATAATGCTCAGCTTCTCCAACTTGGAGTGGGAACCTTTTTCTATTAAGGGTGTTAGGAAGAAAAGATTTGGCATAAAAATATGGGGAGCATTTCGAGATTATTATGAGGATTAAGATTGCAAGAAAGACAAGACAAGATGAGATATTCATGAATTTTGTTGGAAACTGGCTGTAATAACGGAAACTGGCTTGTTTATGCTGTTTTTTTTATTATGTTTTTCCTTTTCTCTTTGTATGTATTGGTAATTTATTATATCTGAATTTGTCAATTTTGAATTGCAATTTTGCTGTGAACACCTAAATAAATAAAAATAAAAAAGACAATAATATTTTTTCAAATCTTGTATTTGCAGTGATATGACCACGAAGGCCCAGATTTTATATTAAAACAGGGCTTTGGACTGTACCATTTCCAGCTGAAAGGCAATATTTCTGTCCATGTGTTATCCATACCTGGCGTGTCACGCAGTTTGGTGCTTACTTTCCCTCCATGTCAAAGAACAGTAGATCTTTCAGCACCCAGTCTAATGTGCTGCAAGCAAATGCTTGTTTATCTACTGGGCGGCACAGGGCACCACGCATGCAAAGTCGGAAAAATTAGGATACTTTTAAAAGTTGCTCTACTGTTATGCCTGTCTGGAGGAGACCTTCTTTTTTGGTGCAAATCACTGTGTACAAATGTTGGTAGATAGGGATTTGCAGCAAAACCTATAGATATTTGCAGGGGAATGCCGATGTACCATGCATGGAACGCTCCCTAGACAAAAAGTTTGCATTTAAAAATAAATCCTACCATAACACTTTGCGCCGGGTTCATTTGGTGCTACAAACCTGGCAAAAATGTTTACTAAATTTGCATTACTGTGTTTTTGGTTGAAGCTTCTGTGTACCATAATTCTCACTCTGTCCATGGTGCCGTACCCAGGCTTTAATTTGAGAGAAATTTTGATTCTAAATGTCAGTGCATTTAGCTCTTTACCCCATAATAAGGCCCGGGATCTAGATGTAATACTGTCTCTATCATATGACAGCACTGCTTTTGCACAGCATCTGCAATTTAACTGGGCCAAATCTTTACAATGTGCCAGATGAATGAAATTGGTCCCTCACAAATAAGGCCCGTCGTAAGGATTTGCTAAAATCCTGCCATATCAATATTCATGAGACAGGGTTTTTTATGCAAATGTTCATGACCAGCTGCAAATGCAGAGTTGGAAGCTTGCAAGAGACAATAGACCTCCCATCTGTTGTGGAGGTGCATACGACAGTACAGGGGACAGCAGTCTGCTCCTCTTAATGCATGAAGCTGTCATTTACCAGCACAAGCTGTCCTTCTTAGACGCTTCCACTGGGCACGTGGCTACCTACTGAAAAAAAGCACTTTGCCTTTCAGCGTGACCCTATGAAAAGTTGGAAACTGTCAATATATTTCCTTGCAAACTGCAAGATAATGGCACGGGACATCTCTTTGCCACTTCCTTTTCCTGTGATTCATAAGAACCACAATGCTGCTGACAATGACACTGATAGGCATTTATGACAAGCAATTGAAGATTAATTCACGTGGATTTGGGTTTTCACCTTCGCAAGCCTTTCCCTTTGTACTGTGCAATATTTGTGAAGGTGATGAACAATCAGAATGTCCACCCAATCGTCTTGTAAATCAATAGATGGTTGAGGGTATTCAAAGTACCTTAACTGAGCAATATTGTTCTAGAAAAACCTCTGCTAATAGCTTCGCTTTCGAAAAATCGAGGATTCCAATGCTATACAGTCTGTAAGAATCTACTGCCTTTATTCACATAATATGGAAACCAAATTACGTGGCAGATTACCTGCACTGGAGTGGTCTGAAACCAGGTCAAGGTCTTCTCTCCAGAAAACTTCATCCTGCAATTCTAGTGCTTTCAAAGATAAGATACCCCGTATATCTACCCCACACACCACATTTGGGGCAAAACTTGGTGTTTAGAGTTTAAAAATTAGAACAAATGAACTGCCATATAGCTCATATAATTACATCATGATACAAAATGAATGCAATGTACTACTTTAGCTTTTCTATTTATGTAAATTATTGTAATTGGATTTATTTTTCAGTTTAAAAAATAAAAGATATACTTGTAAGATATGCAGGGTCACTGCTGTTCAACTAATTCAATACATTAATCAAAGTAAAGAGGAAAAATATACTTTTTGTGACAAATAAAATGTACAGAACAAAATAAAGTGTAAATTGGATAGTGGGGAGATTCTATCACATGGACAAACTGGCAATTAGTTTGGTGAATAGGTTGCCATTGTGTAGGCTATCATACACGGAATAAGGTTTAACTGGAATCTCACCAATATAAAACGATGTCACATATTAGTGACAAACGCTAAGTAGGAATTTGAATCAAAGGAAATGAAGAGTAACCCTGAATATGATATTGCCATAAGTTTTTTTACGATTGCTTTCGTGCCTATCGCTCCACCTATTTGTTAGAAGAGTTTTTCAAATTTTGACTTTAGAGATCATTTGACAATTAACTGGGTCCCTATACAGGGATTGAATACCAAAACAGTTAATATATCTTTAACATATTCGACCCAGGGAACAGTCTGTACCTGATCAAGGGTTAGACAATCCCTAAAAATGTTTTGTGGTAGGGCCACAGTTTCCCTTCTCCATATTGAATGCCATTATAAAAATGTGGCAAGGCGGACTAAATCTGTTATAGAGGGTGTATTCAGCTCTTTATGAAAATTAAAATTAGAACATCTATTAGGAATAGCTAGATATTTTTTTTAAAATGAGTCTTCAATGCTTTTTAAGGCATCAACATTTGCAATCCCACAAATCCCTGCCCCATATGTGTCTACTGAAATTGCTTTTGTGGCGTAGATCTTTTGAATTGCCTCCAATGGCTTAGAACCTAATGTTTTAATGAAAGAAAATATGACCAGAATACTTCTTTCTAACATATTACATTTGTTAATTACCATATTTGTCCATCAGGTCAAACTATTGAATTAAATGCCCAAATATAACAAGCATTTGCAAAGCAATCGGTCTCGCCTTAGGGACCTTAGAGTATTTAGCTATGCAGCACATTATTGTGGGTACAGCAACATTAACTCTTGAAGCAGTAAAAGGGTGCAGTACCACAGTCTGTCACTAGATGTACATTGGATGTCTTTTGGAGACATAAGATAGTGCACCCTGCAACATGTACAGGGAAAGGATACGGTTGAGCGGTGAGAGGTGCCGACAGGGGAGCTGGGAATCCGTGTTCGGGTCTGGTGTCAGTTCAACATAAATCAAAGCTACTAATTTAAAATAAGAAATCGATGCAGCGATCTCTGAGGTGGGGCGGGCAAGCAGTGTTGTGCGAGGAGGAGTGGGAAAATATTAAATAAGGGCATGCTTTGCAAATCATGTGAAAATAACCCAAACGTGGTGGGAAGAGGAGATAAGCAAAATGAGCAGTGGCTTCCAAGGGATGGCGTATGAATGAGGCTGGAGAAGCCTTCATCCAGCCAGTCTACAAGGGTCAGGAGGCACTGTGCCCAACAGTCCATGCCACCTAGCTTAAGAAATCAGAGTCACATCAGTGAATGTAAAGCAGGATCTCATCTACTCAGGAGTGCAGTAGATGTGCGAACAGAAGAGCTGGTAGAAAGACAAGGAGAAGGAATTATGAACATTAAACAACCATCAGAGTCTTGCACACAAATATGTTGTTTTTTCGCAAAAAAGACTGGTACTTTTAGGATTTTAAAATACACAGATATCAACTCAGCTTCGGAAACAAAATGCCGTGTATAGAACTACTGCTGTATAACATGATCCAGAAAGTGGACCCTTTTAAGACTCACGCAAGCCATTACCCATTCAAATAAGACGTCACACAATAATAAACTTCTGAAGGCCCCCCTGGGCAAGTATCAATTTTATATGCATGTAAGTAAGAATTGTTAAAAAGACATGATAACTAAGCCAACCTCGGGAGAAAATATCTAACATTAACACCAACGTTTTATTACACACAAAATGCATTATTGTTCAAACAATGAATATGATAGTAACCTGTGGCTAGCATGGCAGCTTAATGAAGCTGTCCCTAGTCCAGACCGAAAATACTAAAAATGCATTTTAAAAGCTGTAGAGGCCACCGGTGGAGTCTTTGGTGGTCTGCCAGCTAGTGAAACTATGGTATATTTCACAACTTTCTTTTCAGAATCTCCCCAAAAATTCTGTGGCTTTTTCTGCTAAATTGTCCTTTTATGAAATTATGTTAGGGTACAGGAATGCACTTACACATTTCCTTTTAGAGGGTGGAAATGTATGGGCCTTCTTACTGTGCTACTAAAACAGTTGTAATGCTGATATAGATTTGAGTTCCACACAGACCAGTTATCAAACAGACATGTTAAGAGTCATGTGACAGTGCACTTTCTGCTTCTTCAAACTTGTCTTTGCTTTGTCTCAGGTTTTTGTAGGCTGCTGATGACAACAGAGGCTCAGAATAAGGAAGTGGCCAATGGGGAAACAAGCATTTCCAATGCAATAGGACTCGCATTCACAAATGCCTATTGCATTGCAAACGTAGCCATCACGGACAAAGGGAGGGAGGGCGGGAGGAGGCATGGACAGCGGGAGTAAGAGTGGAGAAGGCATGGACAATGGGAGTGTTAGGAGAAGGGGCGAGAAGGCACAGTCAACGGGAATGCGGGCAGGGTGAGAACGCATGGACAACAGGAGAGAGGGGGGAGTAGAGAAGGCATTAGGGGAACCTCATGAAAGAAAATAGTACCTTCAGTCTAAATAACACGTACCGTGTAAGACTCGAAGTACAGGGGCCAGTAGCCATGGGAGGATACAAATGACGACATAGCCATAGTAAGGAGATACTAAAAAACCTATAAACAAATCCGAAGGCAGCATTTAGGAAGGAAAAAAACACAAGCCAATGGAAAAGATGGGCGGGCGAGTGGGTGGGGCTTCCCTCACATACCGCACTACAGCAGAACTTCCCCAGAGCAGCTCTAGGCTCAACGTAAAAAGGTTTAGGTAGTTTCAACTCTACGGCCAGCAATATGAAAAGAAGATTTTTTTGCCCATTTTCCCGTAATCAGAATATAGGCTTTAGATTCATTGACCAGAATATCCAAAGAAGCCATAAAGAGGACATCCTCATCAATACGTTTTTGCAGTGCTACCCCAGTCCTTGCGATCAATACTGCATCATCTGCATATAACAGGATGGGTATAAGCATTTTATTTAGCATAGGGACATCCTTTGTGGAATTTGCCAATGCAGATTCAACACTGTTTGTGTAAACAGAACCCAGAAAAGGGGCCAGGCCACAGCCCTGCCTGACTCCCCTAAGAATAGAGAACCATCTTGTGCATTCCCCCTGACTACAGTACCGTACACACGCCGATGATTGGGAATATAATTGTCATATGAAAAATATGATGTTCTCATCTACACCCATTTCTTTCATAATCCTCCACAGTTTATGATGTGAGACACAATCGAATGCTGCAGAGAGGTCCATAAATGCCAAATAAATGTTGCCTTCTTTAACTAGGTTATACTTAGCTGCATTCAAGTTCAGGTTTAAGCATTGGTCCAGGTCCCTTTCCCTTTCTTAAAACCGTATTGTGCCTGTACTAAAATATTTTTTTCAGTGGCCCAGTCCTCTAATTTATTTAACAATAGATGGCCCATCAGCTTCACTGTGCCGTCCAAAAGAGAGATGGGCCTATAATGTTTAGGCAATGATTTACCACCCTTTTTGTACGTAGGAAGAATGATTGTCTTTTTCCATGCGGCCGGTGGTCCAACTACCACATTTGCATTAAAAACATTCATCTACAAAGGTATCCAAAGATCTGAGTTATTAAAAAAGAAGTCTATGGCACTATGTTACATTATTTCGTGCTGTTTTGTTGGTGTTTATATGATTAATTCATATACAAGACATGTAGGTACCACTGACAATTTTGCACTGTTTGGTATGCAAATAGAGTTCATTGAATAAAGCATTGATAGATGGACACATTGTT
The DNA here is from genome assembly GCF_964263255.1 of Lissotriton vulgaris. NCBI lineage: Eukaryota > Metazoa > Chordata > Amphibia > Caudata > Salamandridae > Lissotriton > Lissotriton vulgaris. The sequence goes on along the minus strand of NC_141687.1, from coordinate 500,824,483 downwards.
TTGTTTCCCTTAGATTTATTGGATATAAAAGACTAGAGGAGAAGTCTCCCTTTCGTATTCTTTGGCAGTAGCCTGAGATGTGAGTTGGACTAATGGTGATGTACCTCTTGGCTATGTAGTTTAATTTTGGTGTTTTGAGTATCACACAGTTAAGGTTTTGTACACGTGTGTGTGGTGGCATGATTTTAAGGTTTTTAACTTTTGGGTTGACACCATGGGTGTGTATCAACATTGTTGCCGTAAGTGTGGAGCAGACGATACCTCTTGCAAATACAGGGATGTTATGTGTGTATTTTTTTATTGTGTTAGAGTCTGATGTGCAACAATACTGTCCTGAAGATGGTCTCGAGGATCTTTTAGACCAAAGAGAGACCAAAACGTTAATGCATAAAACACCGCTTTGCTTATATATGTATGCTGAGAGTACAGAATATAAACCAAATGAAATGTTCTGTTTGATTTCATCAAATAGGGTGCTTTGGTTGTCCATGTGATTTTTAAGCAAAAGGTTTTTTTGTACACTACGGTTGATGAATAGAGAATCCCAGTAGTATGTCCGTTGCTAGATTATGATTGATATTGAAACCTTTTTGAATAAAATAACCCTTTGTATAATTCTGTGTTTATGATGGATTTCCCTGTTTCAATTTATTAATGATCACTACTGTGACAATATTATAAATAACAAATTACTATTAAATGATTCCTCTAGGAACAATGATATTTTGTTAGTACAAGTGGTGTCAAATCATTGAGGGTCCAAGGGGTTACTTCTAACATCACTCAATATTATCTCAAAGGACTGCAGTATACTAGAATGATTCGTTCACCAGTCAAGGCAAATCATTATATCTTTCTAGTCCCAACTACCCTAGGTATCAGTTCATCTTTATTTATCTTGACCCATGTAAGCACTATACTATTCTTTCTTGCTATGTATGGCGCGGGAATTCTCCTATCCGGAGGGCTAAAACAATCTTCCCATTTAAATTGGGAGGTAATAGCGGCATGATCACTAAAAGCTGTAATAAGAATTTTAACATTACTAAAGAAGTGTTTTAGGGGAGCCGAGACCACCAAATAATCGATAGTAGAGCCTTGTGTGCTAGTCCCAAATGTTTTTTCCCGGAGACCAGTGAATGAATCGCTTAAATTAAGTATTACAATATTCCTTATGGTCAGAAGTCTATTCAGAGAATTTCCATAGGAATTATGTAGGAAACGAGGGGGTACATCCCCCTCTTCATCAATTATGCCACATGTTGTTTTCAACATCCTGATACAGCTATGAGCGTTAAATTCCCCCATCCATACTATATTAAGGGGTGGTGATGGTTAATCATAGCCGTGTCAATCACCCTCTCGAGTGATTCATTCACCTGAGTCAAATCATCTTCGAAATTGTTGTTATAAAAAATGTATTAGCAGCATGTCGTCAACTCCAGTTCCTTGGCCCACAAAAAGATGATAATAAGGAGATTTGTCATAAATATAAAGGATTTTTAAACTTTGTGTATTTGTAATTAATGTAGGTAAACTCCTCTTGCTCTACCCAACCTAGATGGAAAAGCTGGGGTATGGAATGTATTAAATCCATCTATACAGGTAGGACCAGTTACCCATGTTTCTTGTAGGCAAACTAGATCAAAAGATTGTATAAATCTGGTCCATTCCAAATTACCCATCTTTGATCTGAGCCCAGCTACATTCCAATTTAATGTTCTTATCATATCTTTGCTAGATTCTGGTGGGTCAATACCAATTAGGAAGTTGTCTACAGAGTAAATAAGTGTTTGTTGCGCCACCCTATCTGCCTCCTGTCAATCACATGCATCAAGACCTTCCAAGACAGCAAATGTATGATTTAAGGATATGGCCCGGCATTATAATTTTTATCTTGAACTCGGGGGGAAAGGGGAATTGGGTATACTACCATAACCTAATCCAAATGACTTTGATCCTGAAGGTCTATAAAAGAATCCTAAAGGCAATGCATGAATCTGCGTAGTAGCCCAACGGCAATTGTGGAGTGTATCCATTAAGTATTTCACAAGGCGTTGGTCTTTGAAATGTATTACTATACAGTCCCCGCTGTATGATTTGGCTGTGTTACCCACCCACTGGACTTTTCTGGCCATAATGATGTAGTTTGATAGATCTGGTCCACCATATGCATGCTTTAAAATCCAATGTAAAACTTTATTCATCAATGCTATGTATATTCTGAATAGGTATGATTCAATTCTGGGGTATTTCTGTCGATTTAATCCCTCCCAACTTTCCCCAGACCGGGGCTGCCTCGCTCAACACATAGCTTCTGTTATAGGTAAGAGGGGGCATCCGGCACCCGCATAATAGATTTAGGTTGCAAAGCCTGACTCCTAAGAAGGGGGGTAGAAGACTCTTTAAGACAGTAAGTGGGCAAGTGGGGTGGCAATGATCCTACAGGATTCGCTGGTACAGGCTGCAAGGTATTACTTCCGCAATCATCCCCTCCCACATGATAATCCAAACCACCCTGCCTCTAAAAAGGCCACAAGCGGTTCACGCCTAGCCTCCAGTTGGAAAATAGCCATTAAATTAGTGTTACAACTTAGATCCTGCACAAACTCTGGTGCCTTGGGAACTCTTTTATACAAACGACCATTCATGTGCTGAGTAAGGCTAATCAATTTGTTTTAATCTACCTAATATTGGTTGCAGAAGTCGGGAGGTAGTTTGTTCCAGCTCAGCATGATGCATCTCAGTTTCAATTGGGTTTATCTAAGGTGGGTTCTCTCCTAACACAAGTGATCACTTTCGAAGGTTTACACAACCTCTCACCCGTCTTTTCTTTTTCACAGTTTGTTCCTTAAGAGACCCCTGATCTCAATTGATACTTGAAGGGATTGGAGCATGAGATAATACACTAGCAATAAGGGGGGAAGGACTTACATCCATTAGGGATGATATAGCGTTGTCCATACTGTCCATAGGTTGTGCCCGGGGTCTCACCTTTTCTCCGGACAGCCTTCTTTCAGTCAACTCAATCTCCTTTGATAAGGCATTTGCAGGTCTTGTAAGAAAGGATTACAGAGTGTTGATGATCTCAGACACTTGGTCACTAAGTTTAGCCTTCTGTTTGACCATATTACTCTAATGTATCTTTGGATGAGAGTAATAGAAAGCGTTAACAATCAAACATTAGAGGGGGGTCCCAGCCCAGCCTCTGACGGGTGTGTATGGGCCCTCCCTTGGCCCTGGCTTTGCCCGGGCGTGACCCAGGAGCTTCCCGTGCTGCGGGCTGGTGTCACGCTATTAAGCGTGTGAGATAGGCGCAGGTGCTGGCGGGAGTCAAAGTCCCCTACGGAGCCTCCACGACGCAGGCACGGCTTCCCCCAAAGCAGAGACAGCAGAGACAGGTACTTTGGCGGCTACGAGTGCCACGGGCCAGCTTTGCGCTAATAAACGTGAGAGACAGGCGCAGGGACTGGCGGGAGTCGAAGTCCCCAGTGGAGCCTCCAAGATGCAGGCACGGCTTCCCCCACAGCAGAGACTGGTACGTTGGCGGCTTTGTCAATGCTGGTTTTAAGATCATGCAGCAACTAATCAGTGATCAATATTTTCATGCGGCCAGAGCATATTTCTTGTGATGTTCCACTATGGCTGATTTGGCTGTTTTATTAGTAATAGACCCATGTTGTATACTGTTTCATATGATGTGGGGTTCATTCAATAACTGGAGCCATTCTGCCCACATCCACAGAAATACTGAAGTTGTGTGCATGTATGTTCATTGTTGAACCTTTAGAAATTTCACAGATGTACTTCTTCTAAAAAGAAAGAAATTAATTTGTTTAAAAGTCAGGATTTGTCTATAATGAATCCCAATCCCCCAATAGTAAGAATACAAATTCTCAATGAACCCACAGTAAACACAGAATGGACAGTTTTGTAGTTATAGCACATTTGTGCTTAATATGTTAGCCTTACTGTGCATGAATATGGCTTTTTTTTTATTGCCCGCCTCCTTGAAGGGAGAAGACTGAGTAAATCTGACCAATGGACCTGAATAAAAAAGGTTACTCCTGCCAAATCTCTCTTGAAATGTGATGGCAAAACGCCATGCAGCTGTAGCTGGTAAATCTTTTTCATACTTCCTGTACAAATGCAGGACCGGCTTTAGGGTGGTGTGACCCGTGAGGCTGCACTGGGTGCTGACCTGGATGGGGACACTGACCTCAGGGGGGCGCTGTGTTTAGCAATAATTTACGATTTAAAACCTCATGATGCAGAGTTCCGTGTGCGTCCAGGTTTCAGGCAGCAATACAAATATGAAGATAACTCCTAATGTTCCTGTTGGAGACAGAAATCAAAGTTTTGTCCACTGGCAGTTTTGACTCGCCATAAAGTAGAGCAGAGGTTTAATATCCCTGCTGCAAAGAACAGATCAGTATTTTATGTGGAGATCTGAGCATGTTAGAAAACCAGTGCTTTAAATTAAATGAAATGTATGTGAGGGAAGGACTATGGAGAGATGAGGGGCGCTTTAGCCAGGTGGTATTGAGGGAATCAAATAAGGAGGTCATGGGGGAGACACAAAAAAAGGATCGTTACACCAGCCGCCACACGTGCTACAGCTGGCACTGGACATATGGTAGCATGTAAAGAACGTGATGAGACACTATCAAAAAATCGGACATTGCATGCTATCCTCATCAACACATCTCTATTCTCCAGATGGGACACAAATTCCTGGGTACTTTTCAATAACAGAGGAATTGTTGGCTACATGAACAAGCTTTACATATGCAAACAGTTGAAAATCATAGAAATGACCATGGTTTAATCGCACCTTTGCTGTCGCACATCACTGATACATCCATACCAAATTGCAATTAGGTGGGGATCCCCCTTCCAAACTCTTCCCTTAGTATGATTCAGTATTGACCAGTAAACCCATTTTGCAAGTGGTAAATGTTTCCCCAACTCACAGTTGGAGAACTCCTTAACTCCGACTCCTCCTTGAGGAAACTGATCTTGAGCACTCTCTGAAATTGTGAGCATGTGTTACCTCTTTCAAACGTCACCACCTTCCGCTGAATAAACCGATATACATAGAAATTCCTGCAGTCATATACACAGTGTTAGAAGTGGGCGGGAACGGAAGGGCACGGCGTGCCCCTACTTCTAAAAATGATGCTAGTCTGTTCCCCTACTTCTTGGTTTTGAAAGATCGTACCAGGACTGTAGGAAGAGCCATACTTTAAAATGACACCTTTTTTCCCCATGAGTGGTGCAGCGTGAATATTGACAAAGGCCTCTGCAGTGCGCCCGACCTCCTCCCCTTCCCTGCTGTGTCTAGGGGCCTGCAAAGTGAGACTGAATGGGCCATCAGTGTAGCATATAGCGCGAAAGCGGCTACCTCTGATGGCCCTGCAGCTGACTGCCGTGAGCCCGTGATTCACACCTCATTTGTGAGGACACTTCCTGGAGAAAGGCTTCCATGAGAAAGAGACTGCTGAGCGGCAACGATTAAAAGGGTTGCTGGCAGAGCAGCTCTCAGGAGACATGCTAAGGTATTTTCTTTCTCTCGTGTTCGTTGTGCTAAATTAGTGCTGGACAAGTCCTCCGCATGTCTTCCAGCTGTAAAGTTTCATACTGAGGGTTCAGAAAGTGTTGATCCCCCAAAGGTTGTCTTTACCATGTCTCAACGTTTAAGCACATTAGTTATGAGTTAACGTGAATATACATAAAGATTAATCTAAGAACTGCTAAAAAAACATTGTTTATAGATAACTGTTGTGTCTTGGATGGGGGTAGTGGCAGCCTTAAGGGTTGCAACTTGGGGCCTACACTCAGGGGCATCTAGTACTAACTAGGCCTGACACGTGGCCCTAGAAATAACTGAGACGGACACTGGGAATAACTTCTTGGCTCTCCGTCCGCGCGTCTAACTGCCTACGTGCGTGCGGGCCCCTCTTTATTATAGCAAGTCACATGACTCAACGTTGCACGCCCCAGGCGTCAGGGGCGTGCCAGATCCTGTAACATAACATTCCTCCTAAAACATGAGGAAAACAACAACAACATAAACAAACATTGTCAAACAGTCTGTCATGATATCTCGCTTTGGCACGTTCTGCTCATAATGTTCTTCCACACTAGTGGGGCATGATTACTGACATCACTCTCACTTTTGTGAACAGTCTTACGTGAAATAGTCGCGTAGCCGACAGGAAGGTGTGGGATTTCTTCTCAGTCCGTGTTGCGACTCCCTCTGACTCAGGATGTTCTTCTCCGTGATTGGACCAGTCACCGGCGCCTCCCTGTCTGCCGCCTCCGGATGTCGCATGTCTTCCAGGGTCCCAGAATCTGCAGTCGGCTCCTCCCTGTCTGCCGCTCTCACACCGCTTCTCTGTGTGACCTCGTGACTGGGTGCTGCTTCCTGGTGTGAAGAGCTGATTGCGGTCTCAGTCCTATCATTGAACATTGGGGGATCGGACACTGTTGGTTCAGGATGGAATCGTTTGAAATGTGATATATTTCTTGTTACTGTTTCCTGTCCCTGGGCTGCTATGATGCGGGTGCCTTTCACGCCAATCACTCGCCATGGTCCCTTTTCATAGTTCATCCTGAACTTTCCACTGGTCACCCTGTTTCGAAGCAGCACTAAATCACCTCTGTTGAACTGTGCCATTACAGCCCTTCTTTTCTTGCTGATTTGATCAAATGTGGCTTTTCTTTTCTGTGCAATTCGATCTTCATTAGTCCCCTCGGGTGTCCACCTTGGATGGTGAGGGATGGAGTCAGTCACCACCCTCCCCAGGAGGACATGTGCTGGGGCTGCTCCTGTGGTTGAATGTGGGGTCTGTCGGTAGCTGCGGAGGAACGTGAAGATGGCCATCTCCACTGATTGGCCTTTGTCATGGGCAATGCGAATGACCTTGTTTAATGTTCTCATAAAACGCTCTGCCTCCCCGTTGGCCTGGGGCCTGCGAGGGGTGATGCGCCGATGTCGGATGCCGAGGGAGGACAGATAGGTGGCCAATTCTTGTCCTTGAAACGGGGGCCCATTATCTGTGCGGAGTTCACGCATTGCTCCGTGAGTGGCAACAATCTTCTCTATTTTGGGGGTAACGTTCTCGGCATTTGTGCTGTTTATTATTTCTACTTCCGGGTATTTGGAGTGGTCATCGATCATTACTAAAGTGTGTCTCCCATCCGGGAGACTACCAAAGTCCATACTGACTCGTTCCCATGGCTGTTGTGGCCGGGGTTCCACTATGATCGGGGCCTCACGAGGGGCATCTCCAGTGACTTGGCAGGCTGTGCATGACCTCACCGCCTTTTCCACCATCTCGTCCATTAGGGGAAACCACACTTTTGTTCTTAGACGTGCTTTGGTTTTGACCATTCCCTGGTGACCCACATGTGCCAGCTGTACCACCTGGTCAGTCAACGCAGCGGGTATTACCAGACGATGTCCTCTCAGCAGGCATCCAGTGGCGTCCTCATTTAGCTCTTCCCTGACATGATGCAGGCTCTCTATGACCTTCTGGGCTTCTGATGTGAGCGCCTTCCAGCTCTCCTTGGCCCGGTGCCAGTTTGCTGTTCGGAGAGCTTCTTTGGCCCTTTGCAAGCACGCATCCTGCGCCGTGGCATTTGCAATGTCAGCTATGGAGAGGGGTCGCGGACAGGACCGCGCGATCACCCATTTGACGTAGGCTTCCATTTCTATTGCCTCCTCCATTTCTTCCGGGGTGGCTGGCCTAGGATGACGTGACAGGTAGTCCGCCGGGTTCTTTGCCCCTGGCTGGTATTCAATGTTGCAGTTGTACTCCTGCAGTTGAAGCATCCATTTCTCGATGCCGGGCGGCGGTTTTGTCGAGGTCCCCGAGAACAGGGCCACTAAGGGTTTGTGGTCAGTCACCACCGTGAACGGCTTGCCATACACGTATAAATGAAAGTGCCGGCACCCCCAGTGGATGGCAATGGCTTCTTTTTCGATTTGGGAGTACCTCTGCTCCGTGTCTGTAAGGGAACGACTTGCAAAGGCAATCGGCACCCAGTCCATTTCGTCCCTTTGCTTCTGCATGAGGACGGCTCCGAGTCCGGCCGGGCCAGCATCTACCGCTATGAGAGTGGAATTTCGGTGGTCAAAGAATGCGAGTGTTGTGTTGCTCGAGAGGGATGCCTTGATGTCTTGGAAGGCCTTTTCTTGAGCCGGTCCCCAGGTCCATGGTGTGGAGTCTTTTGTGAGATCACGCAGGGGGAGTGTAAGGTTGGCAAGATCCCTGATGAACCTCCCGCAATAATGGACCATGCCAAGGAAACTCCGAACTTCTGTGACGGGGGTGGGGGGTGGTGCATCTTTAATGTCTTTGACTTTGTCTGGATCCGGGTTGACTCCTTCTGCCGAGAAGACATATCCAAAGAATCCTATTTTTGTTCGTAGGAACTCACACTTTTCTCTATGGAGCGTGAGTCCTGCTTCTCTCAGCCTGCGAAACACCTGGGTTAGTCGTTGATTGTGTTCTGTGATGGTGCGGGCATGGATCATTATATCGTCGCTGACGTTTATCACCCCTGGTATGCCTGTGATTAGCTCCTGGATGACATTTTGGAACACCTCCGCTGCGCTGGAAACTCCGAAACTAAGCCGGGTGTACCGTCGAAGACCGATGTGGGTTGAGAAGGTGGTTATATTTCTCTACTCCTTGTCCAGTACCAGCTGGTGGTATCCCGACCGTAGATCTAGTTTGGAGAACCAGCAGCCTCCGGCCATCTCCCCAATTAGGTCATCGATGGTGGGGGTTATGTGACGCTCTCGCTTTATGGCCGCATTGGGGAGACGCATGTCCACGCAGATCCTGACGGCCCCTGGCTGTTTCGGTTTCCTCATGACCACGATGGGCGACACCCAGGGGGTGGGGCCTGAGACCTTTTCGATGATGCCAGCTGCTTCCAGTTTGCAAAGCTCCCCTTCCACTAAGGGCCGAAGATGGAACGCAATGCGTCTGTGTCTCAGGGCCACCGGCTGCACCGTGGGATCGACGTGTAGGTGTACTTCACATCCATTAAAACGTCCAATGCCCTCAAATATGTCAGGGAAATCCATGAGGAGCTGTTGTACCGACTCTTCGTGGACCCCAAAGGCGAACGTCACTACACCCAGGTCTTCGGCCGCTCGGCAGCTTAGAAACATGCCTTGTCCCTCTTCTGACACAAAAATGTTCGCGTTGATGGTCTTGTCCCCATGGCGGACCGCCGCACGGAATTTTCCTCGGATCTTTAGGGGAACGTCCTGTCCATATGCAAAGACTGTGATAGGAGTCGGGCTTAGGGCCGGAGGCGTGGCCATGGTTCTGTAAAGCGAGGCACTCATGAGGTTTATGGATGCTCCTGTGTCCACCACCGCCATTATGTCTTGGTCAGCCACTCGGATCGAACATTGGGGGAGCGTTCTGGTGCGACGGGCAGCGGTGCCAATCATGTGTACTTTGTGCACCGATCGTTCTTCTTCCTCATCATCATCCATGTCACTGTGGCTCTGCTCGCCTTCCGCCACGGTGTTTACCACTTGGCGGGGCTTCCGGAATCTCTTCGAGCGGCACACTTTCTCGAAATGGTTTAGCTTGCCACATCCCGAGCAGCGCTTCCCCCTCGCCAGACATTCAAGTGCGGGGTGACGCGAGCCTCCGCAGTATCCACATGAATGTCCAGATGCCCCGCTCGGTGTGTGCGGTGTATTTTTCTGCCACTTGGGCAGTGTTTGGACTTGAAGCTTATTGACGGGTTCTACCTTGACGGTTGCTTGCAGCGCGGCCTCCATGTGCGCCGCTCTGGCTTTGGATAGTTCTTTCGTGCGGCCGAGAGTTAGAATGTCGGCTAGCGGTTTGCCTGACTCCTCCAGTATTCTTTCCCTCAGTTTAGCAGAGGCACAGCCCTGTATTATTTGACCACGGATTTCTTCCGTTGCATCCTGGAACCCACAGGATAGCACTAGCTTTTTGAGTCTGGTGTGGTAGGTGTCTAATGACTCTTCCGGCAGCTGGCGCGCTTGTCTGAATACAAAACGTTCATAGTCCTGGTTGGCCATGGGTTCAAAATGGGCATTTAGGGCGTTTATCAGCGTGTGATGTGTTTTGGGGGTCGCCTCTGTGAGGGTCCGAGCGATGGAGTGTATGTCCTTGACACCTAGGTGGAGTACCATGGCTCGCTTTTGTTCTTTGTGGACCTTCGTGGCCTCGAAGAATACTAGGAGTCTGTCCACCCACTCTTTCCATTTCGGGGCTAGTGCCAAGGGCGCACCCTCCACCACAAACGGTTCGATGGGCGGAATCGTGGCCATCGTCTTGGTGGTGCCTGATTAGGTCCTCGACGATCCGGAGATCCAACTGAGCTAGTACGCGAAGGGGCCGGATGTGGGCCTCTGCTGGATGTTACACTGCAGGCACACAGGAGCCGGTAGTTCCGAGATTGTGGTATCCTCCGCAGGGAGCCCGGAAAGGCGCGTGCGACCGGCGCGCTTACCACGGGCGAGCAAGGCCAGCAGCGAGACAGGCAGGCGCCGTGTCCGCTAGATGCGTGAGACGATGCAGGGCGCCGCCCAGTTCGTCGTGCGAGACGGACAGAAGCGCGCTTCACGCACGGGCGGAGGGGCCAGGTGCGGCGCTGGGTATGACACCACTGAAGGTGGTGCACGCAGCCTTCTGTCGCGGGTGGGCGATCGTGACGATGCGCTCTGCAGGATGTCGCCAAGCAGCACGGCTCACCTGTGATCCCCCAGGGATCGAAGTCTTCACCCCAAGCGCACTCTGCGGGGGCGTGTGATGTCGTGAGGCACGAGCACCACGAGCCGAAGGACGGGCTCGCGGCCGCCGCACAGGACAGCAGGCACACACGCACCCCAGGCGAGGATTCAGCAGCCACCCTCGTCGCCAGTTGTTGTGTCTTGGATGGGGGTAGTGGCAGCCTTAAGGGTAGCAACTTGGGGCCTACACTCAGGGGCATCTAGTACTAACTAGGCCTGACACGTGGCCCTAGAAATAACTGAGAGGGACACTGGGAATTACTTCTTGGCTCTCCGTCTGCGTGTCTAACTGCCTACGTGCGTGCGGGGCCCCTCTTTATTATAGCAAGTCACATGACTCAACGTTGCACGCCCCAGGCGCCAGGGGCGTGCCAGATCCTGGAACATAACAATAACTTGCACACTCCGTTCTAATGCATCGCATGCCGAAAGAACAATACACACCTAAAGACACCTGTGCATACCTAATCAACCAGGTTTATTCCAAGCAATGGTTGAAGTCCATAAATAAATTATGTGAAATGTGAGCCTAAGTGCAATCCGGACTGAATCAAAAATGTGGTTACAACGAATAAAACATTCTGTAACTATTTTTTTGGTATTTCATCTTTAGGTAACTGCATATAAATTAGCGCACATACTTTAAAGAAAAAATAACAGCAAGTTAAACTAATCAATGGGAAATGTACTCTTTAGTGTTATGAAACCTCAACTGGTTAATGCGACCACTACATACGTCTTTTTGTATAACCAAAGTCACAGAATTGAATCCTGGTTGGACTTGTATATTAATCGAGCACGAGGTCCATTCCTGGTAGAGAGATCACTGTGAATATGAAAGCGAACATTTTAAAATTGTATTACATACAGTAGAAGATATGCTGCCACAAAATGTGCAAACATTTAGTGTTAAAGATAAATGCTTTGAAAATATAGATTTCAGAAATACGCAATCAGGCTATACCTAGAGCAAATATTTTTCTGTTCAAAGCATTGCTGGACTGGCTGTACCTGGCATTGGGCGTTTCCCTGGAGTCTGGAAGGGTGAGGCCTGGTTTTGCAGTGGTGCTGCGATATCCGCCCCCAGTAACAAAAGCAGCAAGCGTTTCCAGCCTCCCGGGGCCAGACAGAGCTTCGCCAGGGGCTGGTGCGAGAAAATTGCCAGGGCTGGTTTGGTATCCCTATCCAGCCATGATTACAAAGATCCAGTCCTGAACTCCGCTGGTAACACCCTAACATTACCTCTCAAAAAGAATAAAACTTTGTAACCATAAAACTTCCATTGATCTGATTAATTAAAACCCATATTGGCTCCCAAGCAGCCTTCGTATTTGATGTTTAACAAATTGCAGACATTTACATTTCTTCCAGGTCGCAGGTACCCTTCAAAGGAGACTTGTTTCTTCCACAGGTCTCTGTCCCTCTCCTTTACAGCACAGGAGAATCCACTCCTTCACTTTAAGCCAGTGACAGGCACCCGAAGGTCGACATTACCTGTCCAGAGGCAGTTGTTTTTATACAAAAAGCGATGAATCTTTACAAAACAAAGTTCATCCACCTCAGCTCCACCTGGAATGTTTTGGGTTGATTCGTCAAGCGGGGTCTGAGAAAAAGGGTCCCAAAACCCGTTTCCCTCATGCAATTCCAAATAGGAATTTTGAACACCACTACTGCAAAAACTGGATGAACAGAATTACACCAAGTTTGGTAAGAAGCTAGACCCTTGCCCTGAAAGTGTGCTTTTTAGGTCTCGCGCCTAGTATTGCTGAGCGCAGCACGAGACATTTAGTAGGTAAAAACAAAGCTTAACCTGCAATTACAGTACCGATGCTCTGCTGATGCCCTTCAAGTCTTTTTTATGCCCGCTCGCCCTATGTGCCCCCTGGGCAGTTTGCAGTCTATGGATGATATGCCAGGAAGTGAGGGGGAGCTAGGGGAGGACAGGATGTGGGTATACTAGAAGCAGGGTAATGAGTGATGCCAGGAAGTGAGGGCGAGCCAGGGGAGGCCAGGATGAGGGTATGCTAAAAGCAGGGTAATGAGTGATGCCAGGAAGTGAGGGGGAGCAAGGGGAGGCCAGGATGTGGGTATGCTAGAAGCAGGGTAATGAGTGATGCCAGGAAGTAAGGGGGAGCGAGGGGAGACCAGGATGTGGGTATGCTAGAAGCAGGGTATTGAGTGATGCCAGGAAGTGAGGGGGAGCGAGGGGAGGCCAGGATGTGGGTATGCTAGAAGCAGGGTAATGAGTGATGCCAGGAAGTGAGGGGGAGCGAGGGGAGACCAGGATGTGGGTATGCTAGAAGCAGGGCAATGAGTGATGCCAGGAAGTGAGGGGGAGCGAGGGGAGGCCAGGATGTGGGTATGCTAGAAGCAGGGTAATGAGCGTTGCTAGGAAGTGAGGGTGGTGAGGGAGGGCTGGGTCTGGGTATGCTAGAAGCAGGGTAATTCCAGAGAGCATGGGTGGCAAGGAAGGGTTCGATGTGGGGACGCTAGAAGAAGGGTAATGAGGGATGCCAGGATACAGAGGGGTGAAGAAAGGGCTGAATCTAGGTATGAAGAAGCATGGTAATGAGTGGTGCTAGGAAGTGTGGGACACCCCCGCGCCGCACGGCCACCAGCTGCTGCGTGTGTTCCCCTCTGCCTGCCTTCTGCCTCGCCGCCGGCCTCGCTGACGCCGTGGTCGCTCTCCTCTGGTTTCCCAGTTGTTTTGCCCTAAATTTGTGCTTGTCTGTTTCTGCCGTCTGCTCGCGTATTTTGCTGTTTTTCCTTGTTTTGCCCTAAATTTGTGCTTGTCTGTTTCTGCCGTCTGCTCGCGTATTTTGCTGTTTTTCCTTGTTTTGCCCTAAATTTGTGCTTGTCTGTTTCTGCCGTCTGCTCGCGTATTTTGCCGTTTTTATTTGTTTTGCCCTAAATTTGTGCCTGTTAATTTCTTTGTATCCCCTGTGCCGTGTCCAGCTTCCTTCCTGATTGGCCGCCTACCTCGCCGCCCTCCGCTCTCGCTTCCCGCCACCAACATTGGCCCCGCCCCTTTTTCTCTTCTGTTCCCTCCCCGCTCCCGCCTCCCAGCTGCTCCGCCCACCCGCGCACTTGGCCTTAAATGGCGACCGTGCAGCGCAGGTGAGTGTGACCCACTTGTGGGACACCCCCGCGCCGCACGGCCACCAGCTGCTGCGTGTGTTCCCCTCTGCCTGCCTTCTGCCTCGCCGCCGGCCTCGCTGACGCCGTGGCCGCTCTCCTCTGGTTTCCCAGTTGTTTTGCCCTAAATTTGTGCTTGTCTGTTTCTGCCGTCTGCTCGCGTATTTTGCTGTTTTTCCTTGTTTTGCCCTAAATTTGTGCTTGTCTGTTTCTGCCGTCTGCTCGCGTATTTTGCCGTTTTTATTTGTTTTGCCCTAAATTTGTGCCTGTTAATTTCTTTGTATCCCCTGTGCCGTGTCCAGCTTCCTTCCTGATTGGCCGCCTACCTCGCCGCCCTCCGCTCTCGCTTCCCGCCACCAACATTGGCCCCGCCCCTTTTTCTCTTCTGTTCCCTCCCCGCTCCCGCCTCCCAGCTGCTCCGCCCACCCGCGCACTTGGCCTTAAATGGCGACCGTGCGGACGCGCAGCGGTCACGCGCAGCGGGCGCGCCGATTGTGCGCCGAAGGCGCGCCAAAGGTAAGCCCGTCTACGCCCGTCCGCGACCGGATCGCGACCAGCGCCAGGACCCCTGGCCCACGAAGACCCCGACCGACCCGCCTGACGTACTCCGCCGCCACCCTCACCGCTCTCAACACCGGCCGACTCCCAGAATGCCATCAAGCCTCTCCACGACGTACCCACGGACCCTTCAGCTGCCACGCCTGCAAGTTCACCTGCATCCGGACCTGCCTCGCACCAGCACCCACCAAGCCGAACACCAGCAGTACCCACCTCAAGTGCATCCTGCTCAACACCCGCTCCATCCACAGACATGCCATCGAACTCTGGAACCTCCTCGACACCACAGCTCCAGACGTTGCCTTCCTCACGGAGACCTGGATGAACGCCTCTTCAGCTCCCGACATCGCCATCGCCATCCCAGAGGGCTACAAGATCGTCCGGAGGGACCGAAACGCCAACCAGATGGGAGGAGGCATCGCCATCATCCACAGGAGCACCATCCGTCTCACGACCAGCACCGACAACTCCCTGAACACCGCCGAACACCTGCATTTCCAGATCCACACCAACCCGAACACCACCCTCAGAGGCACCCTGATCTACCGACCCCCTGGACCACGCACACAATTCAGCGAGGACATCGCCGACTTCGTCAGCCCACATGCCCTCCCCTCCGCTGACTACATCGTCCTGGGAGACCTCAACTTCCATCTGGAGAACAACAACGACCGCAACACCAGCACCCTGCTCGACAACCTCACCAACCTGGGACTCAAGCAACTGGTGTCCACCCCCACCCACCTCGCCGGACACACACTCGACGCTGTCTTCTCATCCAGCAAGGACATCAACTTCAGCCACACCACAGAGCTTCAATGGACGGACCACAGCTGCGTCCACTTCACCTTCAAGAAAACAACGACCCACCACCACCAGCAACAGACCGCCCGCAGAAGCTGGAACAAGATCACAGCAGACCAGCTCGCCACCTCCCTGAGCCAGCACCCTCCTGCCAGCTCAGCGAACCCCAGCCAGGCCGCCGACAACCTCACGAAGTGGATCAGCAACTGCGCGGACGAACTCGCCCCACTGAGGACCCCGCCCAGCAGACCCGGCAGCAAGAAAGCCCCATGGTTCACCGACGAACTCAAGAGCTCCAAGAAGAACTGCCGAGCCCTCGAGAAAGTCTGGAGAAGGGAACCGACACCGGACAACAGGACCTCCTTCAAACTTGCCACCCGGAAACACCACCAGCTGATCCGCGCCGCCAAGAAAACAGCATTCAAGGACCGGTTGGACAACAACGCACACAACTGCAAGGAACTCTTCAACATCGTCAAAGAGCTTTCCAACCCCAGCGCAGGAAACAACGACATCACCCCATCGCAAGACCTCTGCAACTCCCTGGCTTCATACTTCCACAACAAGATCGCGGACATACACAACAGCTTCAACAACCAACCAACGCACACCATGACCGAACAACAACCACCCTCCACCACCACCCTCCACGCCTGGACCCCGATCAGCACCGAAGACACCATCCGCACGATGAACTCCATCCACTCCGGATCACCGACCGACCCCTGCCCTCACCACGTCTTCAACAAAGCCGACGCTGTCATCGCACCCCACCTGCGAGACATCATCAACACATCCCTCGACACCACCATCTTCCCCGAGAGCTGGAAACACGCCGAACTCAGCGCCCTACTCAAGAAACCAACAGCGGACCCCACCGACCTCAAGAATTACCGCCCCATCTCGCTCCTCCCGTTTCCAGCCAAAGTCATCGAGAAGACCGTCAACAAGCAGATGGCCGCTTTCCTCGAGACGAACGGATCCCTCGACCCCTCACAGTCCGGCTTCCGAGCCAACCACAGCACCGAGACCGCCCTCATCGCCGCCACCGACGACATCCGAGCCCTGATGGACAATGGAGAAACAGCGGCCCTCATCCTCCTAGACCTCTCCGCGGCATTCGACACGGTCTGCCACCGCACCCTAGTACGGCGCCTCAGCAACGTCGGAATCCAGGACAAGGCGCTGGAGTGGATCACCTCCTTCCTCGACGGGAGAACACAGAGAGTCCGCCTACCACCGTACAAGTCAGAGGCCACCGAAGTCATCTGCGGCGTCCCCCAAGGATCATCTCTGAGCCCCACCCTCTTCAACGTCTACATGAGCCCCCTCGCGGCCATCGTACGCAAACACAACCTCAGCATAATCTCCTACGCCGACGACACCCAGCTGATCCTCTCCCTGACCAACGACCCCGCCGCCGCCAGAGCCAACCTGCACGAAGGGATGAAAGAGGTAGCCGAGTGGATGACGACCAGCCGCCTGAAACTGAACTCGGACAAGACGGAGGTCCTCATCCTGGGCTCCTCTCCCTCCGCCTGGGACGACTCCTGGTGGCCTCCCGCCCTGGGCACCGCACCCAAACCGACAGACCATGCACGCAACCTGGGCTTCATCCTGGACTCCTCCCTCTCCATGACCAGGCAAGTCAACAACGTCTCCTCGGCATGCTTCAACATCCTACGCATGCTACGGAAGATCTTCTGGTGGATCCCCACCGAGACCAGGAAGACCGTCACCCAGGCCCTCGTCACCAGCCGACTGGACTACGGCAACGCCCTCTACGCCGGGACCACCGCCAAGCTCCAGAAGAGACTCCAGCGGATCCAGAACGCCTCAGCCAGACTCATCCTCGACATCCCACGAACCAGCCACATCTCCGGACATCTGCGAGACCTTCACTGGCTCCCCGTCAACAAAAGAATCACCTTCCGCCTCCTCACCCACGCACACAAAGCCCTACACGACCAAGGCCCGAGCTACCTCAACAGCCGAGTCAACTTCTACGCTCCCAAACGCCACCTCCGATCAGCCAACCACGCCCTCGCCGCCGTCCCCCGCATCCGAAGAGCGACTACAGGAGGAAGGTCCTTCTCCCACCTGGCCGCCAAGACCTGGAACTCCCTCCCGACCGACCTGCGCCTGACCCAAGACCACCTCTCCTTCAGGAAGAAGCTGAAGACCTGGCTGTTCGAGCAGTAGCGGCTCCCCCCCCCCCAGCGCCTTGAGACCCCACGGGTATGTAGCGCGCTTTATAAGTGTCACTGATTGATTGATTGATTGATTGATTGGAAAGAGGAGAAATGAACCATGTAAGCTGGAAGCTGGGGGAATGAATGATTCTAGGAAGTGGGGGTTCCGAAGGGAGGGCGAGATCCAACTATGGCTAGACCTAGGGTAATGAACGATCCCGGGCAGTAAGGGTGGCGAGAGGAGGGTGGGACCTGGGTGTTCTAGAGTAGGGCAATAATAAGCGGTGCAAGGAGGTAGAGGACGAGGGAAGGGCTGAACCGGTCTATGCTAGAAGCAGGGTAATGATGTCTAAAAAGTAAGGGTAGTGAAGGGATGGTTGGATCTGGGTATGCTAGAAGTAAGGTAATTTGGGATACCTTGAAGTAAGGTTAGCAAATAGGGTGCAACTCTAGTAATGCTATAAGCAAGGTAACTACCAATGCCAGGAAGTAGCGATGGCACCGGAAGGGCTGCATCACTCCTTGAACTAAGGTAAAGAGCAATGCCAGGAAGTAAGGGTGGTCAGAGGAAGGCTGTACCTGGGTATCCTCCAAGTTTGGTAGTGAGTGATTCTAGAAACTAAGCAGGACGAGATGAAGGCTAGATCTAAGTTTGGTAGATGCATGGCAATAAACTATAACATGAAGTAAAGGCAGTAAGGGAAGAGCTGAAGCTGGGTATGCTAGAGGCAAGGTAATGAGTGCCAGGAAGTAAGGGTGGTAATGGGAGGGCTGTCTTTGGGTATGCTAGATGCATGGCAAAGAGCAGTGATAGAAAGTGAGGATGGTGAGGGGAGAGCTGGCTCCTGACATCCTAAAGGTAAAGTAATTAGTGTTGCCTTAAATAGGGGTGGCAACAGAATGGTTTGATCCTGGGGTGCTAGAAGTAGGGTAAAGGACAATGCCAGGAAGTAAGGTGACAGGAAGGATATGCCCTGTATGCAAGGAGTTGGGTAGTCAGCGAAGCCAGAACCTAGGGGTGACGAGATGAGGGTTGGATCTAAGTATGGTAGAAGCATACTAACAACTATGCCAGGGGCTAAGGGTGCAAGGGTAGGGCTGAACCTGGCTATACCAGAAGCAGGATTTTGTTCAATGCCAGGAAGTGAGAGTGGGCTAAAGCAAAGCTGGATCTGGGTATGTTAGAAGCGGAGTAATGTGGGATGGCAGGAATTAAAATTAGGGAGGTCTAGATCTGGGTTTGCTAGAATCAGGGTTAAGAGTGAGGCCAAGATGTAGGTTGGCAAGAGGAGGGCTCAACCCTGCTATGCCAGAAGTACGGTAATGAGCGATGCCAGGAAGTAATTTTGTCAAAGAGAGGACAGAACATGGGTATGTATAAAGCAGGGTATTGATCAATGCCAGAATGACGGTGGGAAGGGGAGGCTCGATCTGGGTATGTTTTGCTATTTTTAGCCACACCTCCGACTCCGCCCACTAATCCAATCCTCTGCTTATTCCCGCCCCCTGAGTCTCCGCCCACAGTTCCCCTAACTTTTTTGCTCCTACTTCGACCACTGCATATACTCATTAGAATTAGTGGCACATTTGGTATAGTTAGAAGGAAGGTAAGGGACAGTTTGAATATTGCAGAGGTGTTGCTTGCACCAGCATGGTCAGCGACTGGCTGCCGCCCCCCCCCCCATCTGACCACACCAACCCCCAGACACTTGAACATGAGACCTGGTTATCTTTGGAAGGCGGGAGGTCGCAAGACCCCCCGGCCGTTTTTATTAAGATATGAAATTAAAAGATTTTAATTGCATGGTCAACAATTTATACAAAAATCAGCAGGACATTAGATACAATATTGTCAACAAGTTTGAGAGACTAACCTTAACAAAAACTCTAATACAGATGGTTTCCTAACCGAATCTAACATCCTCATCTTGATTTTTGTATACTACATTTCTGGCCATATGGCAAGGTCGCTAACCGGTGTCAGGTCCTACTAGCTGCGCCTCACCTAGAGATGTGCGCATGCGCAGCCGGGCCTGGTAATTACCCGGTCCACGCCGTGAACTCCATTTACCCACTAAAGGAGGGCCCTTACTCTCCGCCATCCGGTGACGTCATGAGTATGCGCGCGCGGGGTGGCTACCAGCCTAAGGAAAGCGTGACTACTCCAACCCGCGCCCCTTTGAAGCATCATTTACCTTGCCCCTGAAGTTCTAGGAGTGGCCAATGGCCCCTCCCCCTGGGCGGGAACCTCCATAGGATGATGCCCGCCCCCTCAGACCTTAAAATAGCTGCTCACCGGTCATGACCTTACCGCATGCCCCATACCTAATAAATACGATGACCTATGGGAAAAAATTCTAATGAACAACTACTCTGGCTAACACATCAAAACATCACTGTAAAGCTACAAAGGGAAAAAATTCCTAAACACAATTGCAACATCATAACATATTTCAGCACAGTTCACTAAAAGGGGAAAAAATTCCTAAAGAAAGCATCATCAGCATAATATACAAACCAGACAAAGTTCACTTATGCATGGCAAGGACGGCAACAATCACCTAACAAATTACACCTAAACCAGACTAATACTGCATCAACCATTTAGTTCCAGGGATGGTGGGTGGGGAAACAAGAAGCCCCGAGCGCGGGGCACAAGACGCTGTGGGGGAGCGTCCAGGGAACAAGAGGGTCTCCCGGAAGCTCCCCACCTCTTTATTCACAAGGAACCGGGTGGGGGGTGGCTACGCCCCCCACCCAGCCCCTCCTGCGGCACGCCCCCCCCTGACCCGGACATCCTACCATGGTATCTGGGTCAGGGAGCGCGCTGACCAATCGGTGGTGGGGTGCGCCCAGAAGGCCCGCCCCACCACCGAGAGGCACGAAGGGGGAGGCGGTCGCCGCGCCACCATGCGGGCGGGGGGGCCAAGGGCCCCCCCTTTTCACATGGTCAGCGACTGGCTGCCGCCCCCCCCCCATCTGACCACACCAACCCCCAGACACTTGAACATGAGACCTGGTTATCTTTGGAAGGCGGGAGGTCGCAAGACCCCCCGGCCGTATTTATTAAGATATGAAATTAAAAGATTTTAATTGCATGGTCAACAATTTATACAAAAATCAGCAGGACATTAGATACAATATTGTCAACAAGTTTGAGAGACTAACCTTAACAGAAACTCTAATACAGATTGTTTCCTAACCGAATCTAACATCCTCATCTTGATTTTTGTATACTACATTTCTGGACATATGGCAAGGTCGCTAACCGGTGTCAGGTCCTACTAGCTGCGCCTCACCTAGAGATGTGCGCATGCGCAGCCGGGCCTGGTAATTACCCGGTCCACGCCGTGAACTCCATTTACCCACTAAAGGAGGGCCCTTACTCTGCGCCATCCGGTCACGTCATGAGTATGCGCGCGCGGGGTGGCTACCAGCCTAAGGAAAGCGTGACTACTCCAACCCGCGCCCCTTTGAAGCATCAGTTACCTTGCCCCTGAAGTTCTAGGAGTGGCCAATGGCCCCTCCCCCTGGGCGGGAACCTCCATAGGATGATGCCCGCCCCCTCAGACCTTAAAATAGCTGCTCACCGGTCATGACCTTACCGCCACAGGCCAGCATTGTTAACCGACGATCTGGCCTCCCCCTACCTAGACCCAAATTAGGAGCGAGCTTGTTTAGCAAATCCCTCCAACCAGGCCCAGAGATTGTTAGACCACAAGACATTCCCCGCCTCAGTCAAGTGTACTCCATCCCTCAGGTAGTACTGTTCGCCCCAGATACACCCATGTGGAATCGTCTGCAACCGGAGGGCTCGAAATAGTTTGTCCAACTGTGTGTTGATCCTCTTTACCGAGTGATTCAACGCCCTGACCGAGTCCCCCCCTCGCCACTGCCACCGAGGGATAAGTTGCGACCATACTACCGTGCAACCCGGGCAAGTCCTGGCCACCCACCCCGCAGTGGAGATGATCTCCTCAATAAGGATGAGTCTCCCCAATTTGGCCAAATCATTCTCCCCCAGGTGAAGTATCACCACTGACGGGGGGGCGGACTGCTGAGCTAAGAGTCCCTGGAAGAAGTCCCTAAACTGGTTGAGACATAAACCCCCTCTCCCGAAGAACAAGATGTCAAACCCCTGTTGCGCGGCCCTTTTTCTACGGTCTCCTGAAAGAAAAACACATTCAGCACGCCTCACATAAGAGTGACCCACAATCCAAACCATTTTCCTGTGTTGATCCCGACGCTTGTTCCGTGATGGTGTAGATCGTTGCTGCCCGGTGACGAGTTCCTCCCCTGCGTCACAGGTTTGAGAAACTGCAAAAAACCAGAAACAAACCAGGCGTGAGCACCATCCTGTCACAACAGGTCAATTCGCACATATCATTTGTAACATTCAGAGGACCATCTCCCAATTTCCTTCACATTCTCCACCGGGAGGCCCCTAGCCACTGCCTCAGTTGCTGCCCCAATCCTAAAGGAGTGAGTGCCAAATTCCTTGGGGTCAAGACCTGCCTGTCTGACCGTCAGCTCCAAGACTCTCCTGAACTGGTACCTGGTCAAGGGCGTACCATCGGCGTGACACAACAGTGCACCTCCCGCCGTGCCCCCTCGCTGCCTGTGGAAGATTTCCACATGCGCAACCGGGCAGCAAGGATTGGCACGGGCCCGGTGGAACACTATGGTGTGACCCTGTGACTCCTGGTCAGTTTTGGATTTCTGAATCGTCACCCACATGGTATCCTCCCTGATCTTTACACAGGCCCCTTGTAGGCCGCCCTGCTGATCATTTTTGGACGCTGCCACCAACTCGCCAATTCTCAGAGCCCCATAGAAAGCCAAGGAAAATGCAGCTTTGAAAAGAAGTACCTCCCACTCCGAGCTACAGACACTGTGAAGTGCCACCAATAAAGCTGTCAGCCGTGCTAGCCCGATGGGCCTTTCTTTTATCTGCAGGGTGACCCTGTAAACGGCGCCAACCCCTCAAGGCCTTGCGCACCATAAAGGTGTTAGTGGGATCTCGCATGCCCTTAGCCTGCGCAAAGAAGGAGACCGCCGCCCTATGCCTGCTCGCAGCCGCTACTGAGCGCCCTTCCCTGTACATCGATTCTAAATAGGCCGCAAAGCTGTCCTCCTGTACCCACCTAACCTCCCATTCCTGCCCCAAGAAAGTACGGTAAAATAAAAACGCCCCTTCGTAAGCCGTCTTGGTCCTGGGGGCTAAGCTAGCAACCACGAGGTCCTGTAATCTGGGGCACCAATCTGCCAGAGTACTGCTGGGAAGTGCGCTGGCGAGGGGTCTGCTGCAGGAAGATGTTCCCTGAAAACCTGCATTTTAAAGCGAGAGAGGGAGTTAGCTGCATTATTGAGAATGCCAGGGACATGCTTGGCTTTGAAAACCACATTCTATTTTAAGTACTGCAACACAATCTCCTTTATCAGGCGCAGTATGAAAGGACAGCGTGCCCCCTGTTGGTTTATACATTCAACTACTGTCATGTTGTCCGACCAGAACACCACTGATTGATTACATAAGTGTTCGGGCCAGACCTTCAATGCCACCCAGATTGGGAAGAGTTCCAGGAAGCCAATATTGGTGGTCAGACCCCATGTTCTCCATTCTTCCGGCCAACGCTGGGCGACCCACTTGTTCCCCAGGATGGCGCCAAAGCCCACACTACCAGCAGCGTCTGTCCATAAACCCAACTCTGCTGATGTGGCGGGAGGACCGGGCCACACTACACTGCCATTGAAATCCTCCAGGAACGCCATCCATATAAGCATATCCTGGCGAACCTCAGACGACAACCTTGTGCGGTGATGTTTCTCCCGTAATCCTTTCATCGCTTGGGCAAGGGAGCGTGAGAACAGGCGTGCCATAGGGATGACCTGCAGTGCGAAGTTCAGTTGCCCCACCACCTCCTGTAGTTGTTGCAAGGAAACCTTGTCTTTGCGTAGGCATTGACGTAGCGCTGCTCTAAACCTAGACACTTTGTCCCTGGGCAACCTGAAGCATCCCTGCACTGAGTCAATTTCGATACCAAGAAATTCCAAGCAGGTGGATGGGCCAAACGTCTTCCCTGGCGCTAGTGGGACCCCAAAAGCCCGCATGAGCACGCAAAATTCCTGCAATGCCCAGGCACACTCCTGAGAACCCGCCGCACCTAAAAAGAGAAAATCGTCTAGGTAATGCATGACCTGCTGGTGGCCCGTTGCCTGTCTCATGACCCATTCTAGAAATTAGCTAAACGTTTCGAAGTATGCACATGCTGTGGAACAGCCCATGGGCATGCATTTATCCATGTAAAACTTGTCCTCAAAAGTGAAACCTAGGAGATGATGATCAGCCGGATGGACCGGGAGGAGACGGAAAGCAGATTCTATGTCTGACTTTGCCATCAGTGCCCCTGGCCCCATGGCACGCAACAAGTCAACCGCCTGGTCAAATGAGGCATACTTTACACTACAAATCCCCTCATCAATGGCATCATTCAAAGACGCACCTCTGGGCGCCGAAGGGTTGTGGATCAGTCTAAACTGGCCCTTCTCTTTTTTGGGAACTACTCCTAGTGGTGAACACACAAAATTGTGGACAGGCACCCTCAGGAAAGGGCCAGCTATCCTGCCCAGAGACAGTTCTTTGCTAATTTTAGCCGCCACCACTGAAGGGTTGTGTTTTACTGACAGTTGGTTCTTGCAATGTGCGCTACCTGTGTACCCCCCCCCCCCCGCCGGGATCCTGAAGCCTTGGGAGAAACCTTCCTGGAGTAGAGTGGCTGCTGTGTGGTCCGGATATCTATTTAACCATGGGATCATTGCTAAAACATCTACAGGCGTGGGGGTACCCAACTTGTTTGTACTACTCTGGCTTCCCTCTTCCCCTCTGACCATGGTTGCCATGCTTGGACCTGCAAGATGATTCTGGGTGTGAGGGGTGACCACAGACCGCACATGCATGTCTAAATCTACAGGTGCCCGGGGCCCTTGTGCAGGTGCGCGGAGTATATTCCTAGGAGGTCACTTAGTTCAGAAGGACAACATCTTGTGGTCATTCCCCGTACCAAACTGGCCAGAATGGGCGGCCGATCCTTCAGCCTGCTCGCTGCCAAGCTTTGGAACAGCCTACCGGAAACAATCCGTGGCATACAGGACCTTCTGGCATTCAGGAAAGCCATCAAAACCCACCTCTTTCAGTAATCTCCCCTTCTCCCCTCCGATGCTTTCTTCTTTTTCTGCCTCAGCCTCACTCGCAGCGCCGGGACGCCCCTTGGCTGGGGCAGCCGAGCGCTATATAAATCCCAATAACATTAACATTAACAAAGTCCCAGCACACCCCTTTTTTCACTGACCCGCCGCCCCTATTCTTACCCGGGACCTCACTCGCTTGGGGTGACCGAAAGGGCTGTTGAGGTCTGGCGGAGAACACCCTAACCGCACTGGTGGACTGAGGGGGGGCGAGCTCTCTGAGAACTGCTGATGCCATGACATAGAGTCAACCCTGTCCCATGTCAGTGATGGGTTAAATTCCAAGGCTTTCCTGAAATTGACATCATACCCTTTCCACGCATCCCCAGAGTACTGTTCACTCCACCCCACAATCCTGCTCTGGTAGCGCGCCAATGGTGCCTGAACATTAGGGGATCGTTCGGCCTTGATAGCCGTGAATACTGCAAAAGCCCTGATCCAGTTAAGGAGAGTTTCCTCTACCCTAAATCTAGAACACTGTGCCCTCCATTCACTTGGATGCATCCACTCTTTTAGTGTCTTTGCATGCTCCATTTCCCTATTATCTAGCAACAGTGAAAAAATGTACACATATTTATCAGCCCAAATCATCTCCTTCACAGTCTGTGACACATGTTGTGCTAAATTCTCACTCCTGGAGGGTATAGAACCATCCCCCAAGAGAGGCAGCGCCACCTCCTTACCATTTCCGGGCACCTGGGCCGGCTGCCCACTATCTCCATTCGGTTGGGCGGGACTGGAACCTGCGAGGGAAGAAGATGAGGGCACTGCAGCACTGTCAGCCACTGCTGCCGATTTAATCCTTTCCACCAACTTTGCCGCCTCTGCCGCATGATCCGAAGAAGCAGGTAACACCCCCCCTTCTGCAGCCACGGCATCAAGTCCGTTATCTGAGATACCAGTTCAGGAGGCACTGAGTCTAAGTTACCTGCTGGGACTGCAGGCGCCACTGGGGCATATCCAGTGGCACAGGTGTAGGAGGCAAGGGGGCGGCCGGTGGCGGCAGGCCCGTGACTGGGATCGGAACTACAGGCGAGGGGGCCGGCCCCTCAGGAGGGAGCCCCGGCGGAATGGCAGGAGCCGGTGCCGCTGGAGCTGGAACTACAGGCATAGGTGCAAGAGGGGCCGGAACCGCAGGTACAGGTGTAATAGGTACCGGAACTACCGGCTCAGGGGCGGGGGCAGTGTACCTGGGCTTCTTGGCCTTAGACCTCCTAGGCGGGGTAGCAAAATCCCCCCTTGGCATGGGGCCGACCTCTGGCGAACGGGCCTACCAGATGGGCCAGGGGGATCCTCAAACCTCTCATTGATGCGGGCCTCTAATTCATCAATTTTCCCCAATCGTTTGTTAATGTCGCTCATTTCACGCATCATGGCCTGCATCATAACCTCCATCCTGGACCCTCCTTTACCACCCCTTGGCCCTGGCATGTTTGAAAACCACTGCCTACACTCCTAGTGTTACAATTGAGAGTCCGTGTGCTTTGTACCTTCACCAGATGGAGGATGTACAGGGGGCTGTAAGCACTATGCAACGGCAACCGCAACACCACCGGCTTATCCGGTTTTGTCAGGGGTGAGTAAACCTAGCGTAGACCCACCCGGCGGCTACCAGGAGCAATGAAATGCTAGCCCCTCGCTCTCCTCTTACCGACCAATCGTGCGTACTTGCTGCTGGTATTGTGTCCGCAACCGCGTCCTAGGACCACCTCCTTGAGCTGACCAATCGAAATGCAGCAATATTGCCTTAAATTGCCTGTAAAAGAAAATGTATCAATACCTGGGAGTATGAGGCAGGAGCAGTTGTTTTAAACAATTATGGAGAGAGGGTTGCAGTACTTGGATGCTTGAACCCCCTTATCAACCACCCCCAAGGCTGCCTTTAGCTGTATAACTTAACTAACTAAATACAGTTGAACCTTCAGTTGAAACAACCACTGCTTTCTATTAAAACGGCACAAAATTGCAAAAATCACTGCTCCAGGTCTCCCATCCAGGGGCTACCCTGGTCGACCCTGCTTCGCCTCCCCTTGCATGCTATGCACTATTAATCTGTGTCCGCCCGATTTCTACTGCCGGCGGGAGGCGATGGAAGGCGGGAAACAAGGAGATAGTCGACACGGGGCAAAATCGCGGAGACGATGTGGGGCACACCCAGCAGCGCTATCAGTTTAGAGCAATGCAAACCTTAATAACACGTTGGGCAGTGCAATCCTATCTTCAATTCCCACACTCGTTCTCTGGAGCCGGAATACGGCTACAAGGCTACCGGTCCCACCCCCGACCCGACAAATACCTCAACCTCGCCGACCACTCGTCTGTGTGCACAGAATCCTGCTCCCTAAACACGCCAACACTGTTCCCTGCGGTGCCGGACGACCTCTGCTCCCTCCGGTGTCTCGATCGAACAACAAGGGGAAAAACACGCCGACCCTGCTCCGCGATCCGTGGGACGACCTCCGCTGCGTTATGCTCAGAGATCCGACGGCCTGGAGAGTAAAGACAACGGAAAAGGTTACTAAAACAAGAAGCCCCAAGCGCGGGGCACAACACGCTGTGGGGAAGCGTCCAGGGAACAAGAGGGTCTCCCGGGCGCTCCCCGCCTCTTTATTCACAAGGAACTGGGTGGGGGGTGGCTACGCCCCCCACCCAGCCCCTCCTGCGGCACGCCCCCCTCTGACCCGGACATCCTACCATGGTATCCGGGTCAGGGAGGGCGATGACCAATCGGTGGTGGGGCGTGCCCGGAGGGCCCGCCCCACCACCGAGAGGCACAAAGGGGGAGGCGGTCGCCGCGCCGCCATGTGGGCGCATTTGCTTTCTGTGAACTTTGCGTTGAAATTTAAGTTCGCTTTTTCAGACAAGACCAAAGAAACTCATAGACATGCTCTGACAAATCCGATTTAAACCGTACCAGCTACAATGATCAGTGCTAAGTGGCTTCTGTCATACTGAACTGTATTCAGATGCAGCACTCTTGGCTATTTATTCTATTTTATTTCTTACACTTTAAATCCATTTTTCAAACAGGGAATTACTGTTGTAAATCACATTATTTTTCTGTTCAATATTTGAGAAAATATATGTGTATATTTTTCTCATATACTTGAATTGTCAGCAACAACCTGATTAATGTTTATGAGGTAACCCCTAGATTATGGCTAACTGATAAACGACAGAATGGCAGCGACAATTGAATCCAATTGAATCCAACATATGGACTATGTGCTCGAAGCTGAAAAATCGAGGAGCTGACAGTTTTCATTTAATGTGTAAAGAACTACTGAAATTCACTGTTTTCCAACAACAAGAAATCAATACGTGTTTAAAAAAAAGTAGTATAACTTTCACAATGATATGAATTTTCAAATAATGCTGAAGCAGGAATCTTAAGGAAAAGCAAATGAATGGAATGTATTGTAGAGCGATACGGAGGGTGGGGGGACAGAACAGGCCCCGACTGGAAATTGTCACACATGCCCCCATCCCGCACTTACTGAGAGAGAGGGCGCAGAACAAGAGCTCTGCAAGGGTTGCTTGGAAGGAGTTTAACCTCCCACTCTGGAACAAATGTAAAAACATGGAGCAAAATAGCACGTTTTACCATGCATTGTTCAACACATATTGGCTAAGTCATAAAACGAAGAGCATAGCACACGTAAACCTCACAGTGGACGACAAACTGACCCTATAAAAAGTACAGAACAATTGAATGGCAAATGCACCGCGGACCAACGATGAAACTCAGAATTACCAATATAAAGCATGACATTGTGTGACAGGCATCTTAAAATGTCGGTGCAGCATCACATTTCAAGGTACCGTCTTGTTAAACATACAAAACCTCCGTCGTCCAACCACTGAAACTGAAGCAGACTGGCTCATCTGCCAAAGTGTCCAGGGAGCACCAAGCATCATAGAACTTTATTGGCAAGATCAGCCTAAGTCTGGCAACAAACTAGACAACAAACGAGGCGAGGGAATCTGACAGGGCAGCGCCAACTAGGGGGCGATGAGCCTATGGTGGGATGCTGGTCCTGGCACCTGTGGCTCGTGGTGACAGCTGATGACGCCGCCGGCACCAGTCTATAAAATGCTCCGAGGGTGCGAAGGGACAAGGAACTGGTTTCTGCTGGACCCCGACCCTTCAAAAGGGGCAGCAGAACCGTTTACTAATCTCCAGAACGATGCTGCCGGCGGCCCCCACAGGGCATACTAATCTGTGTTTTGGCCCGCCCACCATCCCCTGAGGCAGCAGTTTTGTTGTTAGTACTGAAGTTCTTCTGTTGCAGGTTGCAGTGTGTTTTGCTTCTCCTATTCAGGTTCCAGGATGTAAACACATTGTTTGGGTTTGCGGTCTTTTTCTGCAGATTTTGAGATTTGAACCACTTTTTTCTTGCAGTAAATAAATGTTTGTCGTATTTTATGTTAGTATCCTTGGTCTGCAACGGTGAGGTCATGATTGGTGGGGCATTTACGTCCGTAGAAGGCATCCTTTACCTGGGATAAAATGGGGACGGCGGGCACTCAGGGCCCTCCTTATGGCACGTCGTTTAAGGGTGCGGGAGTGTGGGAGTGAACGCTGCCAACAGGCCTTTACGGCCAATCATTGTACAGGCGAGTTGGCACCAAAGTTAGCTGCACAGGCCCCTGGGGGGTATTTGAGGGTGTAGGGAGTGCCAGAGGTAGGTAACCTTTGTGGGTAGATGGGCCCCCTGCACAAGATCACTACGGGGGAACTCATGGGGGGATATCACTCGTAGGCTCAATGCAGGATATGGAAGGACAATGACAAGATATTAGAGTCTCTGTTAAGGGGAGCCATACCAATTTGTTAAGGATACTGTATCAGAGTGCATTCAGTGTTCCTGCGTATTAATGTTTGTAAAATGATATTAGTATTAATTGTGTTTTTTGTGTGTAATAAATACAGCCAGGGTTTTTAGGAACACCTAACCCAACAATTTTCTGAAACTAATGGGTGGTGTATAGTCTCTGCCAAAACGGGGCGAAGGGGGGTGCGGGGGGGGGGGGGAGGAGGGAGGGCGGGGGCAGGGGTAGGAGGGTGGAGGGAGATTTGTAAATGATCTGCTACCAGGTTAAGGGGCTGGGACTCGACAATACCTGACAATATTGTCTAGGCACATTGAATTATGCAGCAGTGCCCCCTCTTTGAACAGTTATATTCTAGACTTTGTGGTATGGATCTATAATTGTTTCAGTTTCACTGTTTTTTAAAACTAAGGATTCTTTTTTGGGGAAGGGGGTGGAGGGATGGCATTCTTGTGGTGTACTTGAGACAGTAAGAGACTGGATCACAAGAAGTAAATTTCAAGCACTTGTGTAGGTGGCAATGTTCTCTTTTTTCCAGAGAATCTGCATTTCAGTGGAAGCCTTTTAATGTTCTTTGACCACGGTCAGAGGTTTGATAATTGGGATGCTAAGGTTCTCATTTTGCGAGAGACAGACACTTGAAATTGGTGGACATTAAAGTTGAACATCAAGCTCGGGCCTTGAGCTGCTGGCTGAACATTTCTGACCACAGTGAGGTGGTGTAGACCATCAAACTAGTGCCTCTGTTGCTTTGGTCTGGATGTGTGTGAAAAATGCAGCAATTCCAAAGTGTCAAATTGTGAAAAGGTCTCTAGAGATATTTGCATATTTCAACAGCATATATTAACATAACATGGGATCGTACTGTATTTTTATTGAAGGGATTTTCTGCTTTTTAATTGGGTAGTAGTACTTCATAATTAATTGGGTAAACACAGTAATAATTCATTATATGAAATGTGAATTTGCAGCCTTATCAAGATTCCCATATCCAAGCATAGTGCAGATTTTTCATGGCATTTTGGGACTTGTACTCCTGGTTAACACATTATAAAATCAGGGAACGTTAGTCTCAGAACGCAAAGAAAAAACCCAAGATCAAAGCAGCTACTAATTAATGTATTGGGGAAACTTAGCAGCTGTGAATTTGCAACAACATTTGTTGATCTATGAGCCCAGAGGGTATTCAAAAAGGCAAAGGACATTGGGCCTGATGTAGAGTTTGGCAGACAAGGTACTCCATCACACATCTGACAATGTACCCTGTCTGATAAACTCCTCATCCTGCTCATTCTATTTAGAGTAGGACAGACTATCAGCAATCCGACTGTGGTGCACTCGTTGGCTCCATTTATGAAAAGTTTACTCTGAAGCTTTGCAGAGTGTTGGCCGTCGTAGTAAGGCCATCAAACCGCCTATCTTATTTTGTGGTCGAAATAAGTTTTTTGTATCCATCACCACGAATCAAAAATCTGGTAGTGATTGTAGGAGAGTAGGATCTGCTTACTATGGTTGCCCCCACTTTTTGCTGATGTTTCACTGTTTTTCAACTTTAGTCTGGTTGGGGATCTGCTATCCAGAACCCAAGCCAAGCTACTTCCTCTCTAAATCGATTCCATGTACTATAGGTACACTCCAGTTTGGTTACTGGGGTACCCTTGTGAGTCCCTGGTATATGGGACACTAGCTACTAAGGGCATAGGTACCCTAAAGGCCTACCAGGGGCTGCAGCATGTATTATGCCACCCCTGGGAAGCCTTCCAAAATGACACTACAGGACTGCTACTGCAGCCTAGGTAAGGTATAGGTTACCCATATCTACCTTAAATCACTACACATAGAGACCTACCAGGCACCCCTATGGCAGGCCTTATCAATCCTGAAGGCAGGGCGCTTGGTATTGTGTGGGAGTGTGCCCCTGCATGAGCTGGACCCCTTTGCAGCCTTCAGAATCTATTCTCTGGAGCTGTTATGTGATGCAGCCAGACCTTATACTCTTAAGTGCATTATAACCTCGTAAATGCTAACTTTGGAATTGCTGCACGGAAACATGTCGTGTTTGGTGTCAAACACTTTGGAATCCTATCTCCCCTCCAGTCCTGGTGGCGGGGGTAGAATTCCACCCTTCTAGAGGAAGAGACATGTACACACCGGTCCGCCCGGTAACAGTTTAAACGAGCCCTGGCATCACAAAATGGATGCTTCAGCCACAGACACGAGTCTGGCCTCCTGCTGCTGACCGAAACTCTGGCAGGGGAGGCCTGGACAATAGGTTTCCTGTCACAGGGAGGTGTAACCACCTCCCAGACAGGCCTTAGTAGATTGAGGCTGGGTGGGTGCACCCCAAGAGTGTTTTGAAGTCTGCACTGGGGGCACATTTGGTGTCCCTGTGCATAGCCCAGTTTAAACCAGTTGCAGGGGCTACCAGCCCCTGCTCTGGCACAAAACCAGACAAAGGAAATGGGCGTAGCCACCCCTCTTTCCAAAGCCTCCAATAGGTGGGTCCTCAGAGATGTCCAACCCCTCCCTTAGGTATAAGTAAGGTACCCATGGACGGAAACAGGACTTTAGATATCCCTAGATGAAACTCTGCAACTGAATCCTGGAACTTCAATGCTCTACTCAAGACTAGAAGACGGAAGAATCTCCCTTGGAGTCAAGGAGTGACTCCCCTGCTTGGCAGGCACCAATGAAGCATTTGCCAGTCTGCATCTCCTAAGCTCCAGACTGACTCTAAAGTATCTGCAGCCCAGGAAGAGGATTTCCAGACTTCTCAGAGGCCGACCGAGTCCCCAGCAAAGCTGAGACCCACAGCCCTCACGAGTGACGTGGAACCGGAACCCTTGGACTCAGCTTCTCGACGTTTCTTAAAGCTGTGCTTTAGTTTACTTGTAGCCCAAGCCCAGAGCACCTTTTTCATTGAAGATGGTGGGCCTACACTCCACGAGTGTTACGTGAGCTAACTTTTTGCATTTCCACTTGAGGCACCTTTGCGATCCCTGGTCCGTTGACTGGTGGGTCCCTGTGAAGGCAACTCTGATTTTTCTTGGGCTCTCCTAGTTGCTCCAGATTTGTCCTGACTCCCCACTGCGTCGGGAGATCCTCAGGCCTTGCTGGTCCACACCAAAGCATTTCTTTACTTCCTGCATGGGTTGCTGTTGCCAAGGCTTGTTGGGTCCAATCTGGGCTCCAACACCGCAGCACACAACATCCGTTGTGGGACAACTCGAAACCAGCTCCTGGTCATCGTCGTTGCCTCCTGTTCCTCGTGGCTGAGGAGTCAAGCTTCACCTCTTTTACCTAAAATCACCTAACATCGGTGGGCACCCTGGCCCCTGGTCACTGGCAGGTGACCCAGACTCGGTCCCCTCTGCTTTCAGGGTCTTCTCATCTTTGATCCAGGCTTGGATCACACCAGACACTTTCCACTTCAATGGCTGCAGCACTTTGCAGCAGATCGGCATTGAAAACTATGACGATTCCCGACACCAAAAGACACCTATGCACAAGGCTTCCCTGGGTGAGGTAACTCGATTACTTCGGTGCTCCCATGGGTGTTGGCCCTTCAACCCCTTAAGTCTAAAGGGTTTTTCTCAAAGTCCTCTCCAAAGTGTTCCTAATATCTAAATTTCCAACTGTGACTTTCCCCATTGAAGGTAATGGTGATTCATGGCTGTGTTCTCACGCTGCACGCATCCCCTATGTCACTACTTTTGGTGGTTCCTTGCGGCCCAGCACTTCTACAGGCTCTAGGTCTTGTGTCTAGTTGAGTCGTGGTACTTATACCACTTTCTTAATATATGGTTTGGTAGGTCCCTAGGGTTATACGTATATTGTGATAATTTACTGTGTGCTATTACTGGTAACTATGTGTTTTGACCTCTAGCCTTATAAAGAGACTAGTAGAGTGTGTTTAGAATACATATATTTTATATATAACTGGTGTGGTTCTCCTTTCATTTGATAATTCACAAGATTATAGACTGATAAAACAAGCTGCTTTACATTCCTTCAAGACTTAGCCTTAAGGCTGCTCTCCATAGCTACCACTTGGATAGCTTTCAATAAAGGTTGTCTTTAACCTATCACCTCTAAGGGGTTGTTTGGACTGGTGCTAGGGGCCCACTATAACTAGTGGACAGCATATGCCAGGCCAACTACTCACAGTGATGAACAGAAAAGTAGAAATAAGGAACACAATACACATGAAAACATTCCTTGGTTGTGGGTGTCATTAGTTATTTGTTTTTTAAAAACAAACTCACACTTTTGGTAGTCTTCAGAGGAATCAAAATGATTGCGGTTCTTTCGAAGGTTCGGAGATCACCACTGGGCCAGTAGTTAGCTTCCAATATGGCTGTTTTCTGCCCATCCGGGTGGTCAACTGCCACAATTTAAATTAGGCTCATTATCTTTTATTTACAACATTTTCCAGCATTTCTTTTCTTTATAAACTTTATTTGGGTTGTAAGCCATAAAAGCAAATGCAATAAACCACACATTAAAACAATTAGGATTTACATTATGAAAACTGTAAAATTGAGAAGCAACCTATGCATCCTCGCTATAAGGTAGGCTCCTACAACGTAACCGTTTTATGCAATATGTTAGGGAGTACCTGATACCTCCCTGGCACGAGCATATCCTGCTATCCTGAAGCTAGGTGTACATAATTTTCTGGACATTTTCCCATCATTTTTAGTGTGTACTCTATGTGAGGATAACTATAATAATTTAAAAATAAAACTAACTGCATTTATTGAAATTACAATTTTCCCTTTTCTCTTTTGCCTTTACCTCTTGTGAAGTTAGATGCTGTAGGTACTTGCCACTGCTATTCAGTGTGCAAGTACAGATGTTCCCTGTATACATTGTAGGGGTGATTGGTTGTCTCTGGTTTGTATGTTTGTCTTATAGGCAAGATCCCTAAGTGATGTGCACTGCGTGTGCCAGAGCTAGTACTAAAAGAAATGCGTAGAGAGGGAACATAGTTCTTCGGTGTAGGGCCTGCAGGTTTATGCTAAATTAGCATGTTGTCCTGACAAGTGCTACCACATTCCCTTTTCAATACACATGGGGCACCCCTGCAGGACGTCCTGGGTAACCCCTAGGTAGGGTGCAGTGTAGGTAAAAGGCAGGACCGGTGCTAGTGTGGGTGCTAGGCCTTGACAGTGGAAAATACTCCATTTCATTTTCCCTGGTGAAAGGCCATCCTGCCCATAGGACAGAATGGGGGAGGCTCGGTGTAGTATTGTTAGCCTAGTTTCCCAAGAATTGGAAATGGAACCGTGATATGTCTGAACTCAGAGAGCCATAAAACATCTTTTGGGGTAGATGGTTTTGTCGCTGTCTGTTCAGAAACCACTGTTTGAGAAAATGGCAGAGTTTGTGCTTTAGACCTTTTTGCGTATCTCAGCAGAGTGTAAATTGCCTGCCGGGATCTGGGAGAGTTGAGAAAGGCTGAGGGAGGTCCTGCCCCCTGGGAGGGGTGGAGACAGCGCCAGGCTGCCCTGCACCTGGAGCGGGGAGCAAGAGAGGCTTAGCGAGGTGAAGAGGCCTGGGTCAGAGCCATAAACCAATAGAACCATTTCCCTCTGATTGATTAAAGATCTAGGGCCCCAGTATCAAAAAGAGGATGGGGACACTGGGGGGAAGATATGTAAGACTGATTTAGGGAGGGGTCAGGGACCCCTGACCACAAGGAAACTTCAAAGCCAATGACAATGAGGGGTATAACTGAAAGAGCTGTAGCCCCAAGACGTTAGTAAGGTTATGCTGTTGATGTCATTGAGAACAGTCTCGATATCGTTCAGAGAAGTGCTGGGAGCCCTCTGAAGTTGTTGTGGGCTGGTTGAGTCTCTGGCGGCTTTTGACCAGTCCGCGATCAGGAGGAAAACCTCTTACTCAGGAAGAATTGCTGAATAGGCTGCGGGAGACACTTGAACCTTGCTTCGTGATCTGGAGCTTGTGGGCAGTTTGTAGCACTTGACCGAGGGGAGACTGAAGGGGTGCTTCAGTGGGTCATATCCCCCCTTCTTCCTGAGCAGGACTTTGCTGTGTGCTGCGTCCTGTACCCCAAGGGCCTGAGGGGAGCTGGCTCCCTGTTCAAAAACACTGGAACATAAAAGTTTCCAGGAAGTCTCAAGCAGCACAGTGGTGGGACCATGTGGTGTCAGCCTGAGACCTCCGAAGGGGTGCCTAAAGTGATCGTAGGCACCCGGAGCGAATCAAGACCCTGATGCGCAGGGTGCGTGTCTTAGTGCGGCTACAGGTGTTGGAGGGCCTGTGGATTGTGGGCATTGTGCAAGACAGCCGAGATTTGGGACGTGCAGGGTGTGTGTCGCTGTGCAGTCCAGGCACTAATGAAGAGTGCAGGGACATTGTGGGAACTAAGGAGTGATGTGGTGGTGCAGCCAGGGTGTTAGTGGAGAGCGCCTGGTACCTCGTGTGCACCAGGAGGAGAGGTGAGACTCAGACACGCAGTGTGCGTGTCGTGGTGCGACCAGTGCTTTATTGGAGAGCGCCTGGGTCATAGTGAGCACCAAGAAACAAGGTGGGTCTCCAGCAGGCAGGGAG
Organism: Lissotriton vulgaris; assembly: GCF_964263255.1. Classification (NCBI taxonomy): domain Eukaryota; kingdom Metazoa; phylum Chordata; class Amphibia; order Caudata; family Salamandridae; genus Lissotriton; species Lissotriton vulgaris. The sequence continues at coordinate 500,788,345 of NC_141687.1, read as the reverse complement.
CATGTGGGGGTGCAGTTGCAGTACTAGAGGAGAGTGCCTGAAGATCATGTGCACCCGGAGACGGAGCGAGACTCGGACACGCAGGGTGCGTGTCAAGGTGCCAGACGAAGAGTAGTGAAGTGCGCCTGGTCATCGGAGGCCGGAGGAGGAGCGAGTCTCGTACACGCCCCGGGGTTGCGTGTCGAAGGTACCACCAGAGGTGTTGGTGAGGAGCACCGGGGAGCGGTGTGCACCGGGGAGCGAAGAAGTTCTAACAGTGCTGGAGAGGAGGGCCAAGTGATCGGGGCCTCGAAGGCAATGTGGGGTGGCACCAGCGTTGTGTGGAAGGATTCATTGAAGGAGTTTTTGCTGAACGTTGGCAGCACGGACCCGCAACCCCGCAGGAACTGAACGACTGGCGCGAGCGCGCCTTGCCCGTGGTGACCAGGTTCTGGAGAAAGGCCAATCCGCTGCTGCAGGAGAGGAGAGTGGGGTCGCGCTTCCCCAAGTAAAGTGTATCATCGCCTGGGGCGGGTGTGGCCCCTGAGGGACACTCTCTCAGTCTTTCACTGCTGGCAGTTGTGTGCGCCTGTTGCTTGAGCCCAGATATCCACCAGTGCTGGTCCCGGATGGGGCGGTACAGGGGCCAGGGCCCGGAGTGGAACTTGGGTGTCATTGTTGATCTGTGTTGGGGGCAACCGGTCACACAGCTTCTAAAAACAGTTGTATAACACTTTGCATATTTTTGCTGCTAACAAACTATCGAACTATTTGACAACATCTGACACTAGAGGTGCCTAACAAACTCAGGGGTTAGTGCGCTACGCACAACGTTATGTTTCTCTTACAGGATACAGGATCATAGCATAGTGCACTGCATTGGTTGAGTACTGCACTGTACTAAATTGCACTGTGACGTATTACCTTATTCCTTCTTTGCAAAGGGCATGCTGGTGGTGATACGCATTGCATTGTTTTCCTATCGCACTGTACATAATACAGCATGACCCATTGTTGTATTCCTTCAGTAAACAGGGCATTCTAGTTGCGTACCGAGTTACATTATCTTGTGTTGACTCAGTACATGATCTGGATGCTACGCATTGCATTGTTTCACTGTGGCACTGTACAGGAACCCATCGTTAAGTTGTGCAGTATTCCTTGTATTTTGCAACGTGTGGGATTCTAGTGATATGACGTACCTAACCTGTTGAGAACGGTTAAAAGTCAGCGAAACTGTTGGTTAGAAGCTGTGGTTGGGGATTGGAACCACCCAACCCACGGGAAACAATATTACCCATTGTATATGTGTGGAAGTTGTATCATGGGTTCATTTCGTACATCTTATTATATTAAGAATACTCATTTTATCCAAACTTGTGTGGAGTCCATTTGTGGTAACATTATTGGGATTGCTGTGGGCGTGGTTGCACATACAGAACACTCTTGCCTTGGAGATAAGCCTGGCTGGTCATGTCAAGCTACTAAGGGGTTGAGCAGGGCTGTCTCGGACAGTGTCCTTTCTTGGCCTAATGTGGCAGCGGGCGGGTAACGCACTTGACATCAACAGTGCGCTGGAGCGCTGCCTTATAACAGTGCCCCATCCTGCACTAATCATCCTGTGACAGCTCACTTCAAAATACTTATGCCACCTTCTCCCTTAATGCTCGCTGTGCTGTGTACAATAGGTCATACTTCTCTGCCAGCATTACGAGCTGGAAATGGACAGGATGCCATGTCCAGTTTGTCTTTCTATGGGCACTTCTCAGCAAAAAAGTGTGGGATTTCACAGTGTTCTGGACATATATTTTATTTATTCAAGCATTCACCCAATAAACCTATCTCGTTGCTTATAACTCTGTCCTCAGCATATCCTCCACTCAAAATATAAGGGGTCATAAAACCCCCTTGTCGGCTGACCCCCTGGTTTCCTGTGCCAAATGACATGGAGTTTTTGATTTCAGAGAAACACTGGTCCTTTGTACCAGATTAAACATAACCAGCACTCATGCCTGGAAATGGCACTGCTGACTGTCTGCTCCTCAGATGTTTAGGTCTAACCTAGACAAAGCTTTTATTGTCTCTCTAGATTGCTGTATAAAAATAAAAGCAAAAAGCAAATACATTCTTAGATCTGCATACATTGGTGTGCTCAGCTGCCATTCACATTTTGATTCAATCACCACAGCATACACAGTAGGCCAATATGTAAGCACATGTCAACAATTGGTTTTCTTGCACTGTGTGAGACAAGATTGGGTGCATGCTAATTAAAAGTGGGGCATGTAGACGATTATTGCCCCTAATGTGAGGAGGCCCTAACAGCTAATGTCACTGGGGAGATCTAGGTATCCTCTGTAGAAAACCAGAGTACAGACTAAAATACACATTCTGCTATCTTGGGAAAAGGACCAGCTAGAAAAATAATTAAACAATTATTTTTAATAGTTATTAAAAATCCAATTCAATAGTGAAGTTGTACTTTAAAAAATGTTTAAAAAAAGTGCTTCGACCTGTGGTCAAGGTGCGCACACCCTGCCCTGTTAAGTGATTGTAATTCATTTGCTCCTCATGGCATGTGGACCGATCCCATACCCCCTGGAATGGAAGCTTCAACAATTCTCTTGATGTTGCAGCCAGCCAATCAGAGTGCTCCAGTACAATTGAAAAAAATAGCCACTTTAGATTGGCTGAGCGAACTTTTTCTACCTTCAGCCATTTCTGTATAATGGTACAGGTCTGCAGTACTGAAACAATTTGATTGGCTAGCTGCAACTCCAGAGAAAATGTTGTGGCACCATTACAATTTTTAGGGTCTCAGGGTTTGTTACAGCTGGGGCCTGTGGCCTACCCCCTGCTGCACATCACTTTTGGTTGTTGGCCACTCCTGGGGTATTGGAAACAGATTTTTAAAGTGGGTTAGCATATGCTCAACTTAGAATGTGACCACATAAACAAAGAAATTCATACACAAAAATGTTAAAGTGATGTTATGGTTATGTAGAAATAAACATGAAAAGCAGCTTGACATAAATTATATATACAGATGTGCTGAGTATATTATGTTGTTATTGTCTAAATTGGGGAGGCTTCATGATAAATATGTGAATCTGTGCTTATGAGAAGGGTCCATCATTATTAATTTATGCTTTATAAGTTAGATGTGATGCACATCACAATGTTTGGATAAAATATCGAAAACAAAATAGTAATACAAAACTATCTTGTCAAGATTATTGGGATATCAAAAATGTCGTCAACAAGAATGTTGAAGGTAAAAATATCATTTACAGCCTTGTTTTTAATGTTGTTGTAAAGATATCGATGTAGAAAATATTGTTGTGTGTAATATAGTTTGTAAGTGTTAATTAATATGTACTGTATTGCAGTGTGTTTGATTGTATATGTTAATTGTTTTTTTATTTGTGTTTTTAGTAGAATAATATTTTAGTTATAAAATTGTTGAAATTTGTATATTTTTATTTTTAGTTGTATTAATGTATATATATATATATATATATTCACTGAAAAAACCATAGGTTATAGGCCATATATAGTTAGGAATTTGCATTTACAAAACCTTGAAAATTCACTGAAAAAACCATTGGTTATAGTACATATATAGTTAGGGATTAGCCTTTTCAAAACCTTATTTTACTCACACAAAACCATTGAAATTTCATATATAGTTAGTTCCACTAACTATATATCGCGCACCCGCAATCCACTGCTGATGATGTCACATATTACATCATTCATGACATGGTTAGTGACATCACTGATGACATCACTGATGACATCTCAAATGACATCACTGATGACATCACTGATGACAACATCCAGTGACTGTATGTTTCTGTAAAGTTAAAATATGTCTTACATATTGAAGAATGAGTGGATGTATAAGTGTCTGGATGAAGGATTTAGTAGGTGCATGACTGACTGTATGAGTGAGTGATTAAATGTGTCTCACTGAGTGCATGGGTTAGTGACTAAACTGTCTTAATTTGTGCATCATTATGTCTGTTGTTCTGTAAACTGCTGCATATGTTGATCAGTAGCTATATGAGTAACTGTATGGGTTATTCATTGGTTGTCCAAGTATTTGTATGGGAAACTGAGTGTGTGTGTATGGGTGGCTGGGAGGTGTGTGACTCTGTACATAGATGTGTGAGTAGTTGATTCACTATATGTATGGGTTCAAAAGTGCATGTGGAAACAGCTGTATGGGCGGTTGACTGTGCATGAGTGTATTAGTGAGTGAATGGATATCTCAGTGCTACATGTCAAAGTAAGTACATATGTAAAACACAGTACATGTGAGAGTTGACATATATAAATAACTGTGCCTAAGAGCCAGTGAATGTGTGAGTGGCTGTATGGATCATTGTGAACATATATCAGGGATTGTATAAGAGAGTAAAGTAAATATGTGTTAGTATATGTTTGAATAAGTAAGGTGTGTATAACTGTATAGTTGAGAAAATGGAGGTGTGATTGATTTTTTGCATAACTGACTAGGTGTGTGAGTAACTCCATGTAAGAGTGACAGTCTGTGACTGTCTGTTTACACTGATTGTATCTAAGGTTATATTAGAGTCTGAAGAGGTTCATGGTATTATCACATGAATGATATCATCAGTGATGTGATCAGTCATGTCAAATGAGATGTTATCAGTGATTTTATCAGTGATGTCATTTGAGATGTCATCAGTGATGTCATTTGAGATGTCATCAGTGATGTCATTTGAGATGTCATCAGTGATGTCATCAGTGATGTCACTAACCATGTCATGAATGATGTAATATGTGACATCATCAGCAGTGGATTGCGGGTGCGCGATATATAGTTAGTGGAACTAACTATATATGAAATTTCAATGGTTTTGTGTGAGTAAAATAAGGTTTTGAAAAGGCTAATCCCTAACTATATATGGTCTATAACCAATGGTTTTTTCAGTGAATTTTCAAGGTTTTGTAAATGCAAATTCCTAACTATATATGGCCTATAACCTATGGTTTTTTCAGTGAATTTCATTGGTTTTGTAATAGCAAATATCAAAAGCTGTAAAATGTCAAGTACGTGATAGGTAAAAACTTTTTCGTGTTTATGCACGCTGATGTGCTTTGAACGCTGCCCCCCTCCCCTCTTTTCTCTTAGTAGTACTCTCTCTTTGCAGATAGTGAAGAGTAGTTAACGCAGGCCTTTACCCCCGTTGTAATCCGTCGTGCCTGCTTGTCTCTCCATTTGATTGATTGTTATCCAAGCATTTACTGTTTTACAATTGATTCTCTTTGGTTCATTCTCTATTTACAAACAAGCACAAAGTCGCAATACTCTGTTTAGTCTTTGCAGATAGTGAAAAATCGTGTAAAAAAATAAAATTAATCGAGCAAAATCAGTAGGCCACTAATTGGATCTCTTTTTGACCTCGCTAAAATAGAAATATTAGGAACAACCCTTCATGAGAAATACGAAAATAGTGAGATGAACTGAGCTCAACACCATGAGGGCTGCAAGACAGCTCGGCTCCGTCACCCACCCCGCCCAAAATAACGACAAACCCTATGCATATATTAAAAATATAGACAACACACCAGCAAAGAAACAGGGTAAAACATTTTATTAAATAACTATTTACATAACTATTTTATACTTTTTATTGCCCGATCCGGCTAGCTCAATCGATCGAGCATGAAACTCATGCACTCTGATAGCAAGCGTTGCTACTGATGCTATGCAGACCAAAACTGATTTTCAGTTTGTACATTTTCCTAGATTTTTCCATCCAAGGTTGGTTGAGTTTGTAGAACGATGGCTTCAGATTTTCAACATACGGTGTGGTGGCGCGGACTGGGAGGGGGCGCTTCGCTCCTGCCCCCTCCCCAAGTAAGATTTTCATACGTGAAAGTACGTTAATGGTTTTGGTCCCTGAGTTGCTTCAATGTCACTGCCATTCTCAAATGGCATAAGTTCTGGATGTTGGGTGCCATAGTTCAGAGTTCTGAGCAGCGCTTGTAACACTGTCTGAAGCTTATTTCCACCTACTGCAGCTTCACTATTCTCAAAGTAAGTGAGTGTCGTTTGTGGACCTGACTGCATTTGAAAACAATGTGATATGGTACCTCCCTAAACCACTTGACGGAGGCCCCCGAGGGGCGGTGTGATGGCATGGACTCGGAGAAGACGCTTGGCTCCGACCCCCTCCCCAAGTCTTATAGCACCGGTTTAGCCTGAGATCGCCCCCGACATAGGCGGCCGGCTCCCGGTGTCCGGCGGAACTTTTTGCCTTTTGATGACTCTTCTATTCTGGACCTTGTCCCACAATCCGTTTGACCTGAAGACACGCTGTAGTGGGGCGCCCCTTTACCGTTTTAGTTGCCATTCCGCCCGCTTTTGCTACACTGTGCCTCTTCCGCCATTCAGCTGTTTACCGCCCGCTCTTGCGACTACAGCGTCTCGCTCACCATGTAGTTGAGTTGCTCCCGCTCTTGCGATGCAACGATAGGCGACTGCCACAGGACTCTCAAAATGGCGGCCGGCTCTTCAGATTTGGGCGTGGTCCACTAAAATGGCCCTGGGACACCTTGGAACTCGGACGCTTCCCTGATAGGGCTTGGGTCCCATTCTCGAAAGCGTCCCCTCAACCGTGAAGATTCTACAAAAGTCTTGGGGGCCCCCGACTCCCGCAGGCTTCTGGTGGGGAGCGGCTGCCATGTCTGCTCGTGGAATGGCCACGACGGAGCTACGAGATGGTAGTGCTCTCATGCTGACGCCAGCTTTAGTCTGAAACATCCAGAAACACTGTAGACTACCAATTCGATCAGTTCCGGTAGCGCCCCAACATGACCCGGTAGAGAAGAACTTGCCCTCCCCTCTTTGACTGATGGTTCTTATTGCCTGTCCCCTCTGTTGTCATTTTACAGAACTTTTTGGACTGCTGAAAGGGGTTGTGTTCCGAACGCTGGTTGGTGGAGACATTTTGACTATATTCTTGACCTACGTTGTCGCGTAATGCGTTATATGACACGCCGCGTTAGCGCACCCGGAAGTGATCCGGGGCGCGGTGCGCAGCGCGTAACGTAAGCATAACAGGTCATGTGACTTGTTAATAAAACTTTTTATTGGTTCATTTTACTTTTGTTATTTTAATAATGAAAAGCTTGGTCATATGACCTAAAAAATACGCTTTTTATTGATTTCGAACTTTTTTTTTATAACATATATGTTATAATATTCCAGGCTAATGTACTTTCCCGGAAAAATTTCAACTGTCCTGCAAGTAAAATATATTCCTTTTTCGAGAAAAAGGGCGTTTCTTCGTTCCATGACGGAGCCGTTGAGTAAAAGAGACTCGGCCTGCTGTCTTAGTCGCCGATACGCCTGATTATCAGATTCTTATCGATCACTTTATGTTGCAGGAATGGAAAACACAACTGCCCTTGACCATTTATCTTTACTGCGTTCCTACATATTATACCTTTTATCCGTCATGTAATTGGACTGCTTTATTTCACTTGCCTTTTACTGATTCGAAAACAGTGACTAAAAGTAAAAACTTTACCAATGTAAATACTACTACCATGTTTTGTTTTAAAAACCTTTATTGTGAAAATGTCAGTATACAAATACGGGCCTATAACCACGTGGGCCGGCCACGGAGCAAACTGAAATCGTATATGATGAGGAGACATTTACATTATAGAGGAACGTAACGAACGAGCCATTAGGTTGCAAGAACTAAGGTGTCTAACAGTTGCGGAATCGGTGGACGTACATTTTGTAATTAAAATACGACAGGGCCACTTACAAAAAAGTTATCTAGATATACATTTGCGTGCAAGTACCATGGGTGACGTTAATTCGAACTTTCAATAGTACAGTAATCAATAACACATCAGAACTTAATATCAATAGGGATGTCGAAATATTCAATCAATTCTCATCCCCGCCCGCCATGAGCATCAAAACTGCATTCATATCTCGTGATATCAAGGTTGTTCAACCAGTACACAACAAGGAGTTACGAGTCCCATTTATACCGGCGCCATTTTGGGCGAGGCCGGGCAGGTCCAAGATATAGTCAAAATGTCTCCACCAACCATCGGCCAGACCAGAACCCCTTTCGGCCCTTTATGCTACAAGATGGTGTCTTCCATTCAGAAAATATTGTTGGCAGCATTTTGAAAGGAAAGATAAACAGCCGTTCTCCTAGTGAGTCTCACATTGTTACATTTAGGAAGAATGTTGAAGAGTAATATGTGGAAAATCTGAAGCCATTTTTCTACAAACTCTCAATCAGCCTTGGATGGAAAAAAAAATCCTGAAGAATGTACAAACTGAAAACCAATTTTTGTCTGTATAGCATCAACAGCAACGCTTGAGTCAGCTTTGTGTCAAGCCGCCATTTTCATTCAATCAATAGCGTCCCCCTGCACACATTCAGGGACCTGGTCGTGTCTTCAGGTGAAACGGATTGTGGGACAAGAAGCAGAAAGGAAAAGGAAAAAAGTTCCGCCGGACCTCGGGAGCCGGCCGCCTATGTCATGGGCGATCTTTGGCCACACCAGGGCAATAGTGAAGCTGCAGCAGGTGCAAATAAGCTTCAGACAGTCTTACAAGCACTGCTCAGAACTCTCAACGATGGCACTCAACATCCAGGACTTGCCATCCGGATCTTGGCGCCTTGTGCTGGTTCCGACCTATTCACACATCGGTCCACTACTGACATCACCTCATAAGCCAACGGGGCACCCCACACCGACTTTCGGCGCAGCATTGTAGGATGGCCACACCAGTGCGGCAACTTGCTGGACACAACCTCGGTGCCATCCGGATCTCGGCGCTTTCGAGTCACTGTACCGCAAGAGTGTCCGGAACTCAGCTGAACACGCCGTCTTTCGGCGCAGCATTGTAGGATGGCCACACCAGTGCGGCAATTTGCTGGACACCACCTCGGGCAATAGTGAAGCTGCAGCAGGTGCAAATAAGCTTCAGATAGTCTTACAAGCACTGCTCAGAACTCTCAACTACGGCACTCAACATCCAGGACTTGCCATTCAGATCTTGGCGCCTTGTGCTGGTTCCGACCTATTCACACATCGGTCCACTACTGACATCACCTCATAAGCCAACGGGGCACCCCACGCCGACTTTCGGCGCAGCATTGTAGGATGGCCACACCAGTGCGGCAACTTGCTGGACACAACCTCGGTGCCATCCGGATCTCGGCGCGTTCGAGTCACTGTACCGCAAGAGTGACCGAAACTCAGCTGGACACGCCGTCTTTCGGCGCAGCATTGTAGGATGGCCACACCAGTACGGCAATTTGCTGGACACCACCTCGGTGCCATCCGGATCTCTGCGCGTTGTGCTGCCTTCGGCCTATTCGCACATCGGTCCGCTACTGACGCCGCCTCACGTGCCAACGGATTTTCTACGCTTTTTGTAGCCCTATGCCGCATAACAGGTCATGTGACTTGTTTATAAAACTTTTCATTGGTTCATTTTACTTTTGGTTTCCTAAAGATGGAAGGCTTGGTCATATGACCTAAAAATAACACTTTTCATTGGTTTAGAACTTTTTTTTTCCCCAAACGATGAAAGCCCCACCTTGTTTCTGGATGATTCAGACTGAAGCTGGCGTCAGCATGAGAGCACCACCATCTCGTGGCTCCGTCGTGGTCATTCCGCGAGCAATCATGGCAGCCGCTCCCCACCGGAAGCCTGCAGGAGTCGAGGGCCCCCAAGACTTTTGTAGAATCTTCACGGCTGAGGGGACGCTTTCGAGAATGGAGCCCAAGCCCTAGCAGGCAAGCGTCCGAGTTCCAAGGTGTCCCAGGGCCATTTTAGTGGACCAGGCCCAAAACCGAAAAGCCGGCCGCCATTTTAAGAGTCCTGTGGCAGCCGCCTATCGCTGCACTGCAAGAGTGGGAGCAACTCAACTACATTGTGAGTGAGACGCTGTAGCCGCAAGAGCGGGCGCAACTCAGCTGGATGGCCGCCACTTGGGGAGGCCCGTTCACGCCGCCTCCCCCACGCCCCCCCCCGGGCCGCCCCACGCCAATTTTCGGAGCAGCATTGTAGGATACCAAAACCAGTGCGGCAGATTACTGGACATCACCTGGGTGCCATCCACATCTCAGCGCGTTCTGCTGCCTTGGGACTATTCGCACAACAGACCGCTACTGACGAGGCCTCCCCCCGCACCACCCGGGACGCCCCACGCTGTTTTTCTGAGCTGCATTGTAGGATCCCAAAAACCAGTGCGGCACCCAGGTGACATCACCTGGGTGCCGTCCAGAACTCAGCACGTTGTGCTGCCTTGGGACTATTCGCACAAAAGACAGCTTCTGACCATTGTTGCTTTTTTTGGTCAAAAATGTTTAAATGTTTGTTACAGTTTTTGTTCCGTTCGTTATATTTAAAAGTCAATAAAGTTTTATAATCCTACTTTGTTGGAGTGCTATATATTTTTAAAAAATCGGGTGAATGGGGCCTTGAATCGGGTTATTGTCATGTGTGGGCTTTGCAAGTGTACTGCTACAGGATCGGACATTTCAAACTCAAATGCACGTTCTTTTTCTTACCTTTCCGAAGCATGGAGCGCAATAGCAGGCAGAGAAAGGGTGATGCAAGTGTTGAACACTGCCTGGCCTGGCAAGTTGCTGGCAGTGCCCCCCCCCCCGCCCGCTCCTGAAAGAGGACACACACACACCGCCGCCCGAGTACTTCACAGATCTCTAAAACACCATGCGCTTGTTCATGAGGCTTAAATGGTTTATCACCCCTTCTAGGACCCCTGCATCGACCCTCTGACGTTTCCTGGAAGAATTACCACGTAACACAATACCAAGCCCTGTCACCTGAAACCCCCGAGGAATCGTGGGGCATATTATCAAGGGGGTTTATCTCCGCTTTTTTGGCTTTAAAAGCCAAGAAAGCGGAGATAAAATTATCTCCCTATTACCAAGCTGTCGCTAACACTAGTTAGTGACAGCTAAAAGGAGATAGCGACCATCTTGGGCCCCGCTTTGCATGTCAGTGATATTTATCACTAATGACATGCAAAGTGGGCGTGCCAAGATGTTAGCGACTGGAAACAGTCCCTAACATCGCTATCTCCTATTACCAACTTTTGGAGATATTCGCGCTAAGCGCGAATATCTCAAAAAGCTAACACCTGCCCTGAGCAGTTCTTAGCCATGTTATCCAATGGGAGGTGGATAACATGGCTAAGAGCATTTGCTCGATAATGCATGAATATCGCTGACTTTTCAGCGATATTCATGCATTGCGGCCGTTTTTTATCACATTTGCGATAAACCTTGCTAATAGCAAGGTTTATCTGCGATAAAAATCGCCGATGTGCGGCGATAATTTTTGTCTCTAAACAAGTTAGAGACAAAAATTATCGCTAGTTGTTGGTAATATGCCCCCGGGTTTTTGCTTGCAGAAATCGGGAGGCGGGAGACTAGCACTGAAATCAGTAGTCTCACGCCTGAATCGGGAGGGTTGGCATGTCTGGATTCTCTACAGCTGGGGCCATAAACTACATCCGCAGGGCTAGGTGATAGCCTGGGACCGGCCTGGCATCTAAAATGGCTGCCGTGCACGACAAAATTGTGGCATTGGAAAAAAGGCAAGATGGCGCAGACAATGTTTATCAATAAGGATTCATTTATAACAAAATATTTTATCGCACTGACAAATTGGCGGTCAACACTTCCTGATTTCCATCGAATCGAACGTTAACAGACGTCACGCAGCAAAAAAAAAAAAAGCTCACGCACAGCCGCTGGAAGACATGTATCAACATATATGAGCCTCCTCAGCCACCCTCAGAAAACATAAGGGATTAGGATACGTCTCCCGCACCCCCTTATACCTAGTAATTTAATTAAAACGAAGCACAAAATGGCGAATTCCCGTTTCGCTACCAGTTTGCGGCCCATTTCGCGCCCCGTGAAGCGCTTCTACCGTGAAAAATAATTTTTTTTTTATTTTCCCCACGGGACCCTTTAATAACCCCAACATCATTCCTAGGGGGTCAAGAGGGGTCTACCTAGCCCCCTTTCATTAAATTCCCCCTTCGTTTTTCAACTCTTCTTCTCTCTCGATCCTACCGAAAGATAAGATGGCGGACGCTCCGGACTGTTTAGAATGTTGACAGACACCGGAGAGCCAATCAGCTTCGCATCGCAAAGTTCCGTTTCGCGAAAAGTAAGCGGACCGGAGCGCAGCCCGGAGCGCTGTTACAGATATATATCTTGTTTTGAACGTTAATTTCTCAAAATCCACTGGAACACATATATTGAGGCCTAGCAAAGGCACATCGGGCTAACAGTCCCTACAATTTTGCCAAGTTTCGTGCAAATCCATTCAGCTGTTCGAGCTAAAAGTGAGGCCAAAGGCCCTATGGAAATTAACATGGGAAAAACGCGTTTTGGGACCCCCCTTTTTTCTCGGCCCCCCCTTGACGAAACCCCCCCAAATTTTCAGGGGCTGCTCAGAAACAAAATGTGCCATTTTCCTGAAAATTTCAGCCGATTCCGTCCACAAACGCCAAAGTTATTAGACATAGAATTTTCAAAAGTCCCATAGGAAAAAAATCCTAACTATATATACCTACTGGCGAGACGCCAGTAGGTAATATATATATATATATATATATATATATATATATATATATATATATATATATATATATCTATCACCTACTGGCGGTCGCCAGTAGGTAGCTATAGTTAGGATCTACTTTCCATAGGAAATCCGGAACATTCTATTGGGAATAACTTTGGCGCCGGTGGCACGAATCTTCGCGAATTTCTCAAAGTTCGTGGCCCACTCCGCTCCGCTCCTTCCCTGAAAATGTGGGGGGGATTCGTCAAGTGGGGGCCAAGATAAAAGGGGGGTCCCAAAACGTTTTTTCCCCATGTTAATTTCCATAGGGCTGTCGAACTCACTTTTAGCCCGAACGGCTGAATGGATTTCCACCAAACTTGGCAAAATTGTAAGGACTGGTAGCCCGATGTGCCTTTGCTATGTCTCAAGATATGTGCTCCAGTGGATTTTGAGTAATTTAGGTTCCAAAAAATATATATATCTATAAGCGCGCCCCGGTACGTGCACCGGGGAGCGCACCGGGCGCGCTACGCGACTTGCGCACATAAAGCTGATTGGCTCTCGGGTGTCTGTAAACATTCTAAACAGTCCGGAGCAGCCGCCATCTTGTGTCTCGGTAGGATCGAGACACAAGAGGTGGCAAAAACAAAGGGGGAATTGACCATAAGGGGGCAGGGTAGACCCCCCTAGGTTTGATGTGGGGGCTATAAAAGGGCCCCGCGGGGCAAAAAAAAAAAACATTGGATTTGCGCTGGGGGAGCGCCCGGTACGCGCAACGGGGAGCGGACCGGGGAGCGTAGCATGGGGAAAACCCAGTTTATTCATTGCGTCATCTCTACGACCCTTTCTTGCGTCAATACGGCCCTTTTGCATACATTACACCTGACGTAGGTATAATGTGGCGCTGGGGTTTACAAAGTGACACATCTACCTAGATGCGTCACTTTGTAAATATAACTCAATAAGGTGCATGTTTTATGCTGCTGATGCGTCACAAAAAGTGATGTACCGGTGGCGTAAAAGTGACGCATGGCCTATAAATGAGGCCTTCAGTCTTCTACTCATGCGTCATATTAAATATATGACGTATTATGTCGCAAGTACTTACAGATACGTCAGTATTTCAGACGTATCTGTGAGCGCAAAAGTGATGCATTGCTGGAGTGTGTCACAAAAATGATGCAACTCCAGCAATGCATCCTTTCACATGGGGCCAGGCCCCATGTGAAAGGGCCTGCTCGCCTGCTGTGAAACAGGCGTAGGATTTGGATGCAACAGCGTCATAAAAGTGACGCAGTGATATCTCATAGATTTCACTGAGTCACCTCTACGACCCTTTCTTGCGTCAATACGTCCCTTTTGCATACATTACACCTGACGTAGGTATAATGTGGAGCAGGGGCTTACAAAGTGACGCATCTACCTAGATGCGTCACTTTGTAAATATGACTGAATAAGGTGCATTTTTTACAGCACTGGTGCGTCACAAAAAGTGACGCTCCGGTGGCTTTAAAGTGACGCATGGCCTCATAAACGAGGCCTTCAGTCTTCTAGTCATGCGTCATATTAAATATATGACGTATTACGTCGGAAGTACTTACAGATACGTCAGTATTTCAGACGTATCTGTAAGCGCTAAAGTGATGCATTGCTGGAGTGTGTCACAAAAATGATGCAACTCCAGCAATGCTTCCTTTCACGTGGGGCCAGGCCCCATGTGAAAGGGCCTGCATCAGTCTTACGCCTGCTGTGATACAGGTGCAAGATTTGGACGCAACAGCGTCATAAAAGTGACGCAGTGATATCTCATAGATTTCACTGCGTCACCTCTACGACCCTTTCTTGCGTCAATACTTCCCTTTTGCATACATTACACCTGATGTAGGTATAATGTGGCGCAGGGGCTTACAAAGTGACGCATCTACCTAGATGCGTCACTTTGTAAATATGACTGAATAAGGTTTATTTTTTACAGCACTGGTGCGTCACAAAAAGTGACACACCGGTGGCGTTAAAGTGACGCATGGCCTCATAAATGAGGCCCTCAGTCTTCTAGTCATGCGTCATATTAAATATATGACGTATTGTCGGAAGTACTTACAGATACGTCAGTATTTCAGACGTATCTGTAAGCGCAAAAGTGATGCATTGCTGGAGTGTGTCACAAAAATGATGCAACTCCAGCAATGCATCTTTTCTTACCCTTCCACCCCCGTTCTTTTTCAACATTTTCTTTGAATATCCACATTCCCCATGTTCACTCTCCTTCTCCTTACTTTCCTTCCCAACACTCACCTTCTTTCAGTCCCCCTACTTCACTTCCTTTCTCCTCTCATACCTTTCTGTTCTTTCTTACTCATTTTCCTTTCCATTATTAATGCACTCCACTTCACTTACTCTTTTTCATTTTTTTAAGAATATAGCTCTTTGATGAGAATTGGAGGTAGTTCTGAAAAGAACTTTTATTTTTCTTCTTTTTTCTTTTTTTAGAACAAAAACAAAAACAGGGAATGGAAACTGCTCAACAGGAGCAAAAAAACAAAAAAAGCGATGGTTCTCCAATGCTCGAACCATGAGCAGAACACTTTGCTCCCCAAAGGTAAGTAGCTGATCGCAGTATCTGCATTTCAGAACGCCTTTATTGAATGCAGGCTGAATGTTTGGAACCAGCTCTTGCGATCGCCCCCTCACTGAAGTAGTTGCTCCTCCGGTGGATTTAGAGGCCCCATCACTGGGAACCTCTTGTGCCAGAGCCCTGACACTTTCCCGGGCAAAATTCTGGGGGTGCTTCCTCTCCACATGGCGAAGCATTGTGGAGTTCCCAAAAGAATATTTCTTAGTGGGGTCACCCCGTGGCAGGACTGTGTGGCAGATCCTGCACTCCACTTTTGGAGCATTGATCTTCTTCTGGTCATCTGGTATGGAAAAAAATTTCCAGATGAAATGCTCTTTGACCTTCGGCTGAGGAGGCTCTTCATCAATGAATTCAGGCTCATCTTCACTGCTGGGTGGTCTGGCTGCCATGATTATACAAGAAAGATCCAAGAGCAAAAAGGCAGGTCTTTCAGTCACACCAGTGAAAGAAGAAGTGAAGGAAATGGGTGGGGATTTCATTCTTTGTAAAAAAAACTGTTAGCAACCAATGAAAAGTGTTATTTTAAGGTCACATAACTTGACGCGCTGACGCTGCGCGCACCGGAGCGCTTCCGGGGGCGCATACGTAGCGCGAACGTAGGCGCTTCCGGGGGCGCATACGCGGCGCGAACGTAGGCGCTTCCGGGGACGCTTACGCGGCGCGCCGAAGTGACGTTTTGATAGTTTCATGGAAATGCAAAATTATTTTCATTTCCTTATTCAAAAAAACTGCTTTTATATGTATGGTACTAAATGTCTTGCGTTATTATTTACTTTTCATTCATATTTTTTTACACGAACGCAAGTAGCGCTCTGGGTGCGCTTTCCGGAGAGCTTACCGGTGCGCGGACCCAGAGCACCCGAGAAAATATTATATATATATTTTTTCTTAAATACTATTATAAAAAAAAATAATACTAATTAATACTCACACAAAACAGCAAATTAAAAAAAATCGGAGGTTACAAACTCGATATAGAAAGAAATTAGCATTTAAAAAACCTATGAAATTCACTGAAAAAAACATAGGTTTCACACCAGTTATAGTTAGGAATTAGCATTTAAAAAACCTATTTAATTCACTGAAAAAACCATAGGTTTCCCACCAGTTATAGTTACCTTGAAATTTTGCTGACATAAAACCATTGAAATTCCCACGTTATAGTTAGTTGGACTCAATATAACTTGCGTGCCTGCAATGCACTGCTGATGATGTCACATATTACATCACTCATGAAATGGTCAGTGACATCACTCATGACATCACTGATGACACCATCCTTGTGACAGAGTGACAGACCTCCTTTCAGTGTAATGTAACCCTTGAAACACATATTAAAAAATAGAAACTAACATTTTCAAAAACATGGAGATACCCATACCAGTTACAACAACCAATTCAGTAATTCCGCCATCTATATACACATCCACTCATTCACCAACAGTTCTATATAGTCACTCATACATATACTCACTCATCATATGTAGTGATACACCTATACATCCTGTTACACACCGACAGTCATCCAAAAGTTACTCACACACACACTCACACATGCAAATAAACTATTAAACATCCATTTATTTGCATATACAGCTATACACACACTACCACCTTACTTCTAAGGAAACTTACACATACTTACTCTCTTAAACAATCACTTATAGAAGCACATACTTATTTAACCCCTTCGATGCTCATGACGAGCTCAGCTCGTCATGATGCACGGTTGAGCTGTGCTGATGACGAGCTGAGCTCGTCATGAACAATGGGAACTCTATGAGTTCAGCACCGGGGGGGAAAACACCTAGCAGCCAAGGTGTTAAACAGGAACTCTTACAATCTCTCACTCTCACATTTACTTACTTATATACATCAATACTTACATATACTAGATTAAAACATATGTAGTTACTGATAAAGACACTAGTGAAACAGTCATTTACTCACTAACGCACACATATACACACTCATCCACCCATACAGTCCTGCACATAAGCTGTCTTCAAAAGACATACAAACAGTGAGTCAGTCATTGATGCATCTATGTGCTAAGTAATACCCCCATTAAACCATACAGACACTCATACTGATACTAAAAAAAATCTAATAACCCATATACACACACATGTAGCTACTCACCAACCCATGAAGCCACTTATACACAAAGTGAAACACTGATACAAACATTTAAATATTTAAACATTACTCGCTAATATATGTATTCACTAAGATACACTTAATAAGCCAGTTAACCAATCAATTTTTTTTAAAAAAAACATCCATTTAGACACTTATTTAAACATGTATTCTTCCATCCACCTTTACAAATACATATATAAAACATATTTATTTTTCAGAAAGACACACATTCACTGGATGGTGTCATCAGTGATGTCATGAGTGATGTAACTGACCATGTCATGAGTGATATAATATGTGACATCATCAGCAGTGCATTGCAGGCGGGCCAGTTATAGTGAGTCCAACTAACTATAACGTGGGAATTTCAATGGTTTTATGTCAGTAAAATGTCCAGGCAACTATAACTGGCGTGAAACCTATGTTTTTTTCAGTGAATATATATATATATATATATATATATATATATATATATATATATATATATATATATATAGATATATATATATTAAAGCTCAACCTCGACAAATAAATCTGTAGAGGAGACGACAGCAATGTGGTGGAAAACTCTTCTTTTTTATTTCAGTCACTTATATATATATATATTCACTGGTCCTTGCCTCGGCACTGCCTGTTTCTTCATTCTTTTGAATATCTCCAAGCTCGCCGGCAGTCCAAGCAATCTGAAGCGGCTAATTGAGACATTGCCTCGGCCAGGACGGGCTGCACTGTCCTCCCGCCCTTGTGAATTTGCCACTTGGACTTTCGGTTGGTGAGGCATGGGGACTCGAGGCAGCATCAACAATTTCTTTTGCGGGTCACGTCCTGCATTGACCCCAACCCCCGCTATTTTCTTGCACTACCTCAAGAACGTCCCTCAGCCATACTCACCTGGGAGCAACCAGTGCATCCTGGGTAATGAAGTCCGCTGACTATCTCGGACCGGCTGGAACATCACCTGAGTGAGGGGCGGAGCTAACACTAGGCACCTATCAGAGTGCGGTTTTGTGTATTTGTTTTGCAGGACGCCAGGACTTCCTTTACACTCACCGCAGGCGCTGACGAAGGCCAATCCGGCCGAAATGCATTCGCCATTTTTTAGAAATAAAGGGTGTTGTCTTGCAAATCTCCTTCGTGGCTTCTGCTTCTTTCGCTGAGAGGAGGTGCTTTCTTCATATATATATATCTAAACTGACACTAACTTTCACCGAGGTATCGGATCTGCACAGCCTGCCTCCTTGCGTGTGATCTTCAAAAACTGCTGCCATCTGATGGTCCGAGACTTCTTGGGGGGCGAACGTGCACTGTCCATGTACCCCCGGCATTGAGGACGCAAGCACAAGGGGACTGGGAAGTTGGGGACTTAAGGACATTTGTTGCCCAGGAATTTTGCAAAGATCTTTCCCACTGCAGCTCACAAAATTCCAGCAAGGTGCATGATGGGATCGGCAGTCCGTGGCAGAGGCTGTGGAGGCATCAGCACGTAATGAGCTGCAGCTGGGCCCTCCTTCACTGGGTAGGAGGAGTCCTATAAAACACAAGATGAGAAGAACTAGCGAACTGAGGCATTTGAAAAAGGCTCCATGCCGAAACCGGTCATGCCGTTTGCTTTTCTAAATAAAGGTCTTCATGAGCCCCGCTGAGTCCCTCGCTTCACTTTGAAAGAAGGAAGATTTGTGGCATAATTGGCGTGCATCCTGTAGCGCGCATTGGGGGACCCTTCCTACAAGTGGCTGTGTTGTTTGCAGGAAAAACGCCAGGAAACTGACACTAACTTTCACCGAGGTATCGGATCTGCACAGCCTGCCTCCTTGCTTGTGATCTTCAAAAACTGCTGCCATCTGATGGTCCGAGACTTCTCGGGGGGCGAACGTGCACTGTCCATGTACCCCCGGCATTGAGGACGCAAGCACAAGGAGACTGGGAAGTTGGGGACTTAAGGACATTTGTTGCCCAGGAATTTTGCAAAGATCTTTCCCACTGCAGCTCACAGAATGCCAGCAAGGTGCATGATGGGATCGGCAGTCCGTGGCAGAGGCTGTGGAGGCATCAGCACGTAATGAGCTGCAGCTGGGCCCTCCTTCACTGGGTAGGAGGAGTCCTATAAAACACAAGATGGGAAGAACTAGCGAACTGAGGCATTTGAAAAAGGCTCCATGCCGAAACCGGTCATGCCGTTTGCTTTTCTAAATAAAGGTCTTCATGAGCCCCGCTGAGTCCCACGCTTCACTTTGAAAGAAGGAAGATTTGTGGCATATATATATCTATATATATATTTATATTTAAACCAAAGTGCCCAAAGATATATACATATTTGCACAAGATTGGGGCCTTCCAGGACTAATCCCATAGTCAGGTGTTGCATCCACCGGCAGGAGCCCCAAGCCGGTTAGTTCAATGTTCCACAAAAGTTTTTTTTATATTGATGCAGTCTCAGAATCCGTTTGTTAACACCAAAGGTTTATTTCTGTAAAGCTGCTGCGCGTTTCGACACGAAAAGTGGCTTGATCACACATTTCGTGTCAAAATGCGTAGTGGCATTACAGAAATAAACCTTTGGTGTTAACAAACGGATTCTGAGAGTGAATCAATATATATAAAAAAAACTTTTGTTGAACATATATATATGTGATGTCATCAGTGATGTAATTTGAGATGTCATCAGTGATGTCACTGACCATGTCATGAATGATCTAATATGTGACATCATCAACAGTGGATTGCGGGTGCGCGAAATATAGTTAGTACAACTAACTATATAGGAGCAATTTCAATGGTTTTGTATGAATGAAATGTCCAGCTAACTATAACACCCCTAAAACTTATAGTTTTCTGAGTGAATTTCAAAGGCTTTTTAAAAGCTAATTCCTAACTATATAAGGCCTGAAACCTATGGTTTTTTCAGTGAATTTCAAAGGTTTTTTAAATGCTAATTCCTAACTATATAAGGCCTGAAACCTATGGTTTTTTCAGTGAATTTGCAAGGTTTTTTAAATGCTAATTCCTAACTATATAAGGCCTGAAACCTATGGTTTTTTCATTGAATTTGCAAGGTTTTTTAAAGGCTAATTCCTAACTATATAAGGCCTGAAACTTATGTTTTTTTCAGTGAATTTGCAAGGTTTTTTAAATACTAATTCTTAACTACATAAGGCCTGAAACCTATGTTTTTTTAAGTGAATTTGCAAGGTTTTTTAAATGCTAATTCCTAAATATATAAGGCCTGAAACCTATGGTTTTTTCATTGAATTTCGAAGGTTTTTTAAATGACAATTTTTAAATGTATTAATTGTTATTTTTGTTATACTGATTTACTACATTTTTGCAGGCAGGTGTTCAAAGGGCACGCCCCCTTTTTACAACACTCTGCAGCGCAACCCCTGGCACGTTTGCAGAGAAGGAACTAATTCCCCTTGCATACTGGGTGTCCCTGGGGGGCAACTAGCCCACCAGCAGCCTCCAGTATAAGCCAGTTGGCTCCATTGCAGAGAGGTGTAATGAAGCCACACCCTTTTTTACACCTCTCTGCAACGCAGCCCCGGCCGTGTTTGCAGAGGGGGAACTAATTTCCCTTGCATACTGGGGGTCTCTGGGGGCCAACTAGCCCACCTGGAACCTGCAGTATGCACCAGGGGGATGCATTGCAGAAAGGTGTAATGAGGCCACACCCTTTTTTACACCTCTCTGCAGCGCAACCCCTGGCGTGTTTGCAGAGTAGGAACTAATTCCCCTTGGATACTGGGGGTCCCTGGAGGCCATCTAGCCCACCAGGAGCCTCCAGTATGCGCCAAGGGGCTGCGTTGCTTTGCCCCGGGGGTGGCGGTCCCCGGGGCTGTGTGGGGGGATCGGGGACCCCCCACACTTCTTTATCACTATGCCCCCGCAATTTAGTCCTCCTGGGGGTAATTTGAAAAAAACCAGACCAGTTTAAAAAAAAAAATGGGGCCTTGGGGGTCCTTTTGGGACCACCTGGGCAGGCCTAGGGGGTCAGGGTGTGTCTACCCTGCCCCCTTTTTGTGTTCTACATGTTTGTTTTTCTGCTTTCTTGTGCCTCGGTCTACCGAGCACAAGATGGATGCCAACACTTCCTGGTTTGAAGTGTTGACAGCCAATGAGCATGCAGCTTTCTCTGGAAGGCATGCTGATTGGCTGCCACTGTCTTTCAACACTCCAAAACAGAAATTGTTGGCAGCCATCTTGTACCTCGGGGAAGGTCGCACCACCCTTCAGAAAAATCCAGAGGGGCCCATCTTACCTGAATCTTTGGGGGAGAAATACGGCGCAGCTGGCCTGTTTATACTGCAGGAACAGGATTTTAACTCTGAGGCCCACTGGAGGGCTATTATTGGGTCCTGGCAAAAGTTCGAATTTGCACACATCCATTGGAGGATTGAATTAACTTTAAATGTAAACCACAAGTTCCGGCATGCAGCTCAATTATTTCACCAAGAAGAGCACACCGGAGGCTCATTAAGCAAAGTAAAATGCAGGGAACTGTGGGAGAGCAAAATGTGCACACTCAAACTGCCTCTGAGGAAAGAGCTTGTAAGCTTTGAAACGCGTCAGGCAGCAGGACAAAAGTATTGGAGTGAGGATGCCTGTTCATTTTGAATAAAATGATTTTGTTTTAAATCCCCAGCTGGAGGAGTGCATGTCCGAATGCATGGGCATTGTTTGGGGAGATGATATCACAGCAGGTCCAAGCCGTGAGAAGGTCTCACCACCCTCCAGAAAGTTCACGAGGGGCCCGTCTTACCTGAATCTTTGGGGAAGGAATTCGGTGCAGCTGGCTCTTTATACTGCAGGAACAGGATTTTAACTCTGAGGTCAACTGGAGGGCTATTATTGGGTCCTGGCAAAGTTTCAAATTTGCACACATCCACTGGAGGATTGATTTAACTTAAAATGTAAACCACAAGTTCCGGCATGCAGCGCATTTATTTCACCAAGAAGAGCACACCGGAGGCTCATTAAGCAAAGTAAAATGCAGGGAACTGTGAGAGAGCAAAATGTGCACACTCGAACTGCCTCTGAGGAAAGAGCTTGTAAGCTCTGAAACGCGTCAGGCAGCTGGACAAAAGTATTGGAGTGAGGATGCCTGTTCCTTTTGAATAAAATGATTTTGTTTTAAATCCCCAGCTGGAGGACTGCGTGTCCGAATGCCTGGGCATTGTTTGGGAAGATATATATATATATATATATATATATATATATATATATATATATATATATATATATATATATATTAAAATGGAATGAAAAGGATTCTCAGGGATCTGATACAATTCTATAACAAATATGATTATACTTCTTGTTGTCGTCAGTATGCACTTTTCTGCTTATTTTGCACTCATATTTGCACAGTCTTTTTGCACTTTAAATTCTATTGCTGCTTTGCTAGGTTTTGCACATGTTATTTGTAGACATAAAACATTACTTCGTACATCTATGAGATCTTTGCAAGTATCCAGTATGAATTTGCTAGATTGAGGTGAAATTCATGTATTTAAACAGTTAGTGTGATAGTATCACCAATCTAAATATTAATAGGACTTGCCATTTATTCAAAAATAATTCTTTGAATATAAAATAGTAAATTGCCTTTCTATTTTGGAATTGATAATTTTAATATTTTGATTTTACTATTACTTGCTTACAATAACATGAATTTATCCTGTCATTTTAATATGATAACTTTGTTGTGATAAAATGTTGTAGTATCTCTTCACTGTTTACAGTCACGTGATCACTAATGTCACCAGTGACGGGTGTATACACTTTAATTATATAAAAAACTCAATTGAATTGACTAACGTTGTAGTGTGAACAAGGGCCATCTGGCCTGAAACGCTTCGCTGTTCTCTGTGTGATCGCAATAAACATCTTGCTGTACCTGGAGATCCGTTTCCCTCGTTTGCCGGCGTATGCTTTCGCTTGTCTGCTGCTGTGGGACGCTGTGAGACACTGTGAGAGCCGAGTGGAGTCTAACATTTATATATATATATATATATATATATATATATAATTCCCACCTTGCCTTACTACTTCAATAACTTTGACAAGTTTTGCCAATGCCGCCATGACGCGTTTCGGGAGATCCCTCCCTTGATCACATGACCATATATTTATATATATATATATATATAAATGTGCTTTTCACAGTCACCTTCGTTTACAAGACAGACTGCCCGGACACTTTCCTTGTGCAAGTAAAATATCGATTTATTGGCAACAACAACGCGTTTCGGCGATTAAGCCTTGATCACGCTAAAAGTCTCATCAAACAAATGCCATTTAAATCCACACGTACAAACATAGACATAAACGTAGGACTACTTTGAAGGTGATACAGAATGACACTACTCGTGTCGGCCATTTTGACATGCCAAAAAATGTAATATGGACCAAGTGGTCAATTCATAGAGTTATGTACACAGTGCAAATAATGAAATCAATGCCATTGATTTTTTGCAAGATATACATCCTACTTAGTATCAAAAATACCAAAGGTAAATCGTTATAGAAATAGGTTAATTCACCAACAAGTCCTGCCCCAGTGGGCTAATAACAAATACCATAGCATCAATAGCAGTCTCTTGACTGTTCTCTAGCCCATGTGGGCAAACCCAATTAATTCTATACATCACAAGTGTCTTGCATGTTCTTTTTCAATGGAAACTTCATACACAGTGAACATTTATGTGGCCACATAGTCCTAAGCACCTAAAAAATAGAATATTTAAAATTACTAAAACAGCAGCTGCAATAAACTGAAATAAGTCAAATTCATGTTAAATGTAAGTGTACTGCTAATTCTTCATTGACATTCAATCCATTAGGTACAGTACTTTCAAAATCAATAATGTAAGTCGATTCAAGTTTGCGTAAAGATAGTTCTCAGTTCCCACCCCTCACCCCAGGGTCAACATTGTCAATCACCACCATTCGCAATTTAGTTTCATTATTATAGTGGTGTAAATGAAAATGCTGTGCTACAGGATAAGATATGTTGTTATTCCTTATAGCTCTGAGGTGTTCCAGGATTCTTTTTTTAGCTTGATGTTTGGTACTCCCCACATACCATTTGTTGCATGGGCATATCAAGATGTATACACATTATGGAGTGTTACAGGTTAGGTGTTTTTTATCACAAATTCCTTTCCTGTGTTCGGAACAGATATTCTATCACAGTTAACACTCCCTCTACAAGCTTTGCATTTGTTGCAACATTTGTATACTGTCTGTGTACCAGAGGGTCCCTGTCTTTCTTGTGTAACATAGTTATGACTCAATTCGTCTTTCAATGATCTACTCTTCCTAAAAGTAATCTGGGGATTGCATCCCATGTCAGGTTTTAGGTGTTCATCACTCAGTAGAACATGCCAGTGTTTTTTGAAAATGTCACGTATTTTGTTTGCCTGGCCCGAGTAGGTGGTAATGAATCTCACAGTATCAGTACTGGTGTCATCCCTAGCTGTATATAGTAGATCACTTCTGACAATTTCATCCACCCTCTTGCAAGCTGCAGATATGGTTTTGGTGCTGTAACCACGATCTTTGAATCTTCTGCACACTGTGATTTTTTCTGATTCAAAAGACTCTGTGGTACTACAGTTTCTTTTGGCCCTTAGTAGTTCCCCGTAGGGGATACTTTGTACTAGTTTGCGGGGGTGTGAACTATCAGCTCTTAGGATACTGTTCCCTGCTGTTACCTTGCGGTGTAGTTTGGTTTCAATGTTGTGACCATTAATGGTAATGGAGATGTCAAGAAACTCAATATCAGTTTTGCTAATATTGGCAGTAAAGACTGGATTAAGGTCATTGTCGTTGAGCTTCTTCACAAAGTTCCTAGCCGATTGTTCGGATCCACTCCAAATGACGTAAATATTGTCAATATAGTGCAGCCACAGGGCAACCTTGGTGTCAAACTCCTCCATGGGTGTGGCCACCTGCTCCTCCCACCATCCCATAAATAAATTTGCGTAGCTGGGGGCGAAGCACGTGTCCATCGCGGTGCCCTGTGACTGTCTATAAATGGCACCATCAAAAACAAAAAAATTGTTAGTTAGGCAGAATTCAATCAGAGATGAAACGGGTTTTGATAAAATGTCTGATCGCATTTAGTCCTAGTTGGTGCCTGATGCTGGTATACAAGCTACCAACATCGAGGGTAATGAGGACAAAGTTGTCTTCCCAGTGTATACCATGAATGCTGGTTAGAAAGTGGGTGATATCTCTCAGGTAGGATGGAAGTGCCAGTACGTAAGGTCTTAGAAAATAGTCAATAAATCTGGAGGTGTTCTCTAGATTTCTAGAGTTCTCTAGATTTCTTAACCCGGCGGAAGCCGGGAGCTGGCGGTACGATCTCTTTGCTCTTTGCTCACTATTTGTTTTAAAAATTGGTTTGGTGTCACTCTGAATATTGTGTTTTTAAACGCGACGTTCAATCTTTAAACTTACCTCCCTCATTGCTCTTTTGGTGGCAGCAGCCCAACGCTGTTATCAGCGCACAGCCGATGTGAACGCTGTCGCGCCTACTCTTCACCTGAGCGGCCGCCATCACCCCTGGCGTGCTCGCTGACCACGCCCTCTTTAGGCCACGCCCCCCGCCCAGCCTATAAAAACGCTGCTTACTAGCGTCTGCTTCGATTTCTTAACCCACTCCTGAGGCGGAAGCCGGGAGCTGGCGGTACGATCTCTTTGCTCTTTGCTCACTATTTGTTTTAAAAATTTGTTTGGTGTCACTCTGAATATTGTGTTTTTAAACGCGACGTTCAATCTTTAAACTTACCGCCCTCATTGCTCTTTTGGTGGCAGCAGCCCAACGCTGTTATCAGCGCACAGCCGATGTGAACGCTGTCGTGCCTACTCTTCACCTGAGCGGCCGCCATCACCCCTGGCGTGCTCGCTGACCACGCCCTCTTTAGGCCACGCCCCCCGCCCGGCCTATAAAAACGCTGCTTACTAGCGTCTGCTTCGATTTCTTAACCCACTCCTGAGGCGGAAGCCGGGAGCTGGCGGTACGATCTCTTTGCTCTTTGCTCACTATTTGTTTTAAAAATTGGTTTGGTGTCACTCTGAATATTGTGTTTTTAAACGCGACGTTCAATCTTTAAACTTACCGCCCTCATTGCTCTTTTGGTGGCAGCAGCCCAACGCTGTTATCAGCGCACAGCCGATGTGAACGCTGTTGCGCCTACTCTTCACCTGAGCGGCCGCCATCACCCTTGGCGTGCTCGCTGACCACGCCCTCTTTAGGCCACACCCCCTTAGGTAGATATGTGCTTGCATAGGAAGCGCAGCGGACGAGCGCAGCGGGAGCGCCTAAGGCAAGCCCGTCTGCGCCCTTCCGCGCCAAGACCGCGACAGGCGCAGGAATCTCTGGTCAATCCCCCCCTCTAGTAAGTTACCAGTCGAAGGACCTGCACCGCTTACGCGGGATAAATAACTGCAATTGCAAACTGGATATGAAGAACCTAAACGGTCCTTTCATTTGCAAAATCTGCCGCTGGTCCTCCCATAGAGACCCCGCTAAGGTTCTTATTCCCGAAACCAACCCCCTGGACAACACACCGCACTTTAAAGGAGGGCTGATCAACGCTCGCTCCATGTGTCGGCATAGCCAAGATATAAGAGACCTTATCCTAAACTTAGACCTTGATTGCCTTCTTATTACGGAAACCTGGCTAACGGATGATAGCGACCCTGATCTAGCTATAGCCCTCCCCTAGGGCTTCTCAATCTTTAGGCAAGACAGACTGAAAGGGAGAGGTGGAGGAATTGCCATAGTACTTAGAAACAACTTCAACTGCCACACTTTTAATTTAGACCCCCTCAAAGACAGTGAAGGTCTTGGCTTCTCCATTAAACTAAATGAATCCTCGTCTTTCTCAGGTGGACTGATCTATCGCCCCCCTGGAAATGCCGGCAGATTCCTGGACACGCTCAGTGACTCTCTGGGACACCTTCTCCTTAGATACCCTTATTTTACTCTAGTCGGGGATTTTAATTTACATCTTGAATCCAAAACCGACTTACAGGCCAACAACTTTTTACAGACCCTAGAAATTTTCAACCTCCAACAAAGAGTTACTCACCCCACTCACCTACTAGGGCACACTCTTGATGGGGTATGCACAAACTTCCCTCATCTAACAACCCTACCTCCCGCCCCACAAATATGGACTGATCACAGTCTGATCCAGTTCCATATAAAAACCTCACGTCCGCAGACCTCTAGTAAATCCAGGTCACACTCGGACAACCTCGTCAATTGGAAAAAGATAGAGGAAAACTTCGAGTTAAATCCCATTACCCAATCTCTGGCCCTTAGTCTCTCCGGCGAGGCCGAACATGACGCTAATCTCTTCCATAGGTGGATTCTGCAGGAGATCAGAGCACGGGAACCTCCCAATCATCCCCGAAGAACAGATAAAAAACTTAAGTCCAATGCCCCTTGGTTCTCCTCTGACCTAGCAAAATCCCATCTATCTTGCAAGTGGCGTAGAACGTACGACTCGGCCGACAGACTTTCTTATATTCAGCTGAGGAAAATATATCATTCCAACATTAAAACAGCTAAAAAACTCTTTTACACGAATGCTATTAAGGAGTCCAAACAGAAGCAAAAAACATTATTTTCGATAGTAAAAATGTTCACCCACCCCAAAGCATTACAATCTGAAATTTCTCCATCTCAAGAGTTTTGTAACCAAATCGCTGATTATTTTGAGGAGAAAATTGACGCCATCCAAAAAAAATTTCCTCCATCACTTGCAACCCAGATTTGTAGCATAACTGCTCAGAATAAAATTCCAGTCGGTAGCCTGAAGAGCTTCTCATCGGTAAATCTAGATCAAACTAGAGAAGTTATTCTGGCATGTAAGTCCGGATCTCCCTCTGACCCATGCCCCCCCAGAATTCTCCATCAACTCATTGACGTGGTGAACCCTATCATCAACAAAATTGTTAACTTCTCCCTTAGCACGGGAACAGTGCCTCGCATATGGAAACAAGGAATTGTAAAACCTCTGATGAAGAAACCCAATAAATCACCCACTGAGCTTACTAATCTCCGCCCAATATCGCTTCCCCCGGCTCTAGGAAAGATGACCGAACAATTGGTTTATAGAGAATTAAAAAGACATCTTGAAGTACACAACATACTCCATCCCCAACAATCAGGCTTCCGCCCCCATCATTCTACAGAAACGGCACTGATCGAACTAACAGACTCCATAAAGCTGCTGCAGGATCAGAAGAAGAACGCCGTCCTCATTCTTCTAGACCTCACAGCGGCATTTGATACCGTCTCGCATTCCATTCTGCTTACCAGATTGAAAGATATAGGTATCTCAGAGGTAGCCCTAGCATGGATAACGTCCTTTTTAACCGACAGATCTCAAACGATCGCCCTAGGTCCCTTCCTCTCCCAAGAGAAGAGGGTCTCATCTGGAGTTCCCCAGGGCTCCATTTTGAGCCCTCTACTCTTCAATATTTATCTAATTCCACTCATTTCCCTGATTGAATCATTCGGCATACCTGTAACATCGTATGCCGATAATACGCAACTCATCGTGCCCCTAGAGGAACACTCCACTAAGGCTGAACAAAACCTCAAAAACTGCCTGAAGGCCGTTTTTCATTGGATGGATATTAACCACCTAAAATGTAACTCCAGCAAGACTGAGATTCTCCCAATGGGAAAAAACACCAACTTCTGTCCAAGCCTATGGTGGCCTGAAGATTCAGTGGCTCCCCCCCAAACCGTAACAACTGCAAGGAATCTTGGAGTCTTGTTCGACACAGACTTGTCTTTCGACCAACACGTTAGGACTGTGGCTGGCCGCTGTTTCGGAATCATTAAGTCTCTTAAAAAATTCTTTGATTTCCTACCGATAGACTCTAGGAAAACCGTGGCAGTGGCCCTAATTCTGGCACGCCTAGACTACTGCAACGGTCTTCTTGCGGGCGCAAAGAAATCCACACTTAAAAAACTTCAAAGTGTACTTCACTCCGCAGCCAGATTAGTTTTGAGGCTGCCCAGAAAGTCTTCAGTATCCGCAGCTTTAAAAACTTTGCACTGGCTCCCACTTCATAAAAGAATATTTTTTAAGATTCTTGTTGTAGCATTCCGGGCTTTTAATCACTCTGGCCCGAAATATCTCATCAAACTACAACCCTAGCAGAACCCTGCGCTCCGCGGATGACAATCAAATCCTTCCATCTAGGTTTAATCTGAAAACCAAAGGTGGCAAAACTTTAAATCATCTAGCCACAAAAGCCTGGAACCTCATGCCCAAAATCTTGAGGTCCCAAACCCAAGAAAAACTTTTCAGGAAATTACTTAAAACCTGGATTTTTAATCTCCCAGATGAGTATACCATGGCTGCCATCTAATTCTTAACCTTAGGAAGTAATTTGATCTCTACCAAGAAATCAGCGCCAAGATGCTCCTTCCGGAGCGACCGTCGTGCTCTACAAATACCCCCTACAAATTACAAATTACAAATTAGAAGAGATCCCATAGAGGAAACTATTGGCCTCCCCGGGGGGTCTTGATAGGTCTTGTGCAGCTTAGGCAGAATATAGAGAACTGGGATCCGGGGGTGTGGGCAGTAGAGGTAGTAAAACTCCTCCCATTCCAATTGACGCTTTTCTCTCCATTCTACTAGTAATTCTCTATAAGCGATATTAAACTTTAATACCTCTGCCATATCAGACTTTTGGTAGCAGGAAGTGTCCTACAATTGCCGGGTACCTTCCTCCAGATAT
Organism: Lissotriton vulgaris; assembly: GCF_964263255.1. Lineage (NCBI taxonomy): Eukaryota > Metazoa > Chordata > Amphibia > Caudata > Salamandridae > Lissotriton > Lissotriton vulgaris. The sequence continues at coordinate 500,758,190 of NC_141687.1, read as the reverse complement.
TTCTTTTTCTCTAAGACTACCCCCTTTATCAGATTGGTGGATGACTATATTGTCATCTGCTTTGAGGTTATCAATGCCTCAATCTGGGCATAAGTGAGATTTTTTGGTAAAAAGTGGTCTTTGTGAATCTTAGCTTTCTTAAATCTGACAGGACACCTTTATCAAAGAGATCTATTGCTTCGCACTGTAGATTGGGGAGGAAGGTTGATTTAGGTTTGAACTTACTCCCTGGATTACCATCAGTCTCAACCCCCCACTCATTTCAATCAGGATTATCCCCAGTATCCTGGGTGTCATTTAGCATTCTGTTACACATGACTATATCCTCAACATTGAGGTTACTTACAGTGTCCAGAGCTTCATCCATAGTGTCTTTTCCTGGTTTGGTGTTGAACCATTTCTTTAATTTCAACTTTCTTGAAAAGAAAAACAAATCAATTCTGGTACGTGCAAAGTTCATGTTACTGGTTGGGCAAAAGGACAGGCCTAGAGAGAGAACATCTAACTCATCTCTAGACAGTTGGCGCTGAGAAAGATTAACTACAGTCATACTGTTTTCTGTTGCTTGCTGCCCCGTGTTTCCACTCCCATGGGGGCACTCTCCTAGTTTCTTCCTCCTTGCTTTTGCCTTCCGGTTCCTCTTGTTTTTCATCTATTTCCTCGCCCTTTGCCCCTTTGGGCTCCCTGGTCTTGGCCTTCTGTCCTTGTTTGATTTATCATTTGAAATTGTAACAAAAAATTCTTCTTAATTCTCTGTGGATCCGGTGTTAATTCCTGATTAAGTACAGACACTGAAGCATCAGATAAATTGTCATCAGAGATATTGCTTTCACTGATTTCCACCACACGCATTGAGGTAATTACTTTGGTTTTAGCTCCTCCTTGATTTTTATCAAACAAGTGATCGTATTTCTTGTGAAATGTCAGTGTGCATCCAGACTGGTAGTCTTTAAAGCCTCTTTCTGTTTCAAGCTTATCCATCTTAAGGGTCAGGTTTTTCATAAACTCATCGAGTATTTTCTTGGTTAATAGTTGGCTGAGCTCTTCAGTTATTTTTTCTATTTCCAACAATAATTTGGCTCTGTCCTTGATGGCATATTTGACCATGATGCGCATCATGGTTAGTGAGTGGGCGTGGCTTGGACGCCGATCGGGATGGCGGTGTGAGCCTGCAGCTCCGTGCTTGATCCCGGAAATTATCCTGGGAACTCTGCCATAAGCGCTGATTGCGGCGCGGGTACTCTGCGCGAAGTACTGGAGGAATGGAGGAATGCAGTTACGGGCCGGCGGGAGACCAAATGAAGAGCTAGGACCCGATTCCGGAGCCTGAAGGTGCCGAGTCTTGTGAAAGAAGATGGCGGCGGTCTAGACCTACGGAGGCTGCTCTGCGGGACGAGACGGACCGCGGCTGGAGTGGGGTGAGAGCTACGGCCTGAAGAGGTGAGCGGAGCGGGGTCCCGGCAGCGCAAAGCTTCATGGCGGTGGCAGCGGTGAGGAGCGCTCTCCACCAACTCCAAGACCGGCGGGCGTGGTGCCCATCCCCCACTCCCCGACATGGGGGCCGTATGAGGAAGGTCCCGCTCCCGGACAGCATCCCATGACTCCCGCAGCTGCTGGGAGTCCAGCAACATTACACAGCGGACGCCCGGTGAGGGGATGTATGCAAGGGACGGGGCAGGTGTGTGGATTGGTGGCACTAATCCCCGACATCAGGACTGATTAATTATCCCGAGCGAGGGCCCTGGCGGCACGCAGCTCCCGGGGCTGAATATTGGCAGATACGGCCACTACTGAGCTATATGGGGATCGGACCCGGGCAGGCTCGGTGGACTGGCTGAAGCTACAGGGGGCCGGCAGCCATCAGCAACACACCTGCACCGCATGGCCATATGAAAGGCAGAGGTACAGGGACTGAGCGGTGTTGGAGATTGGGGCATAGGACTGACACGGCGCAGCGGCCATAAGCAGACCACACGTCCAGCTCTGGCTGACAGCCTCCTGCTTCACCGGGTGCACGCTATTGGTTCCTCCAAGTACCTGGACTGGGCCTTCCCTCAACTTTGCTGTGGGGATGTGGTGAACACACGCTGGGGACAGCGACAGACTGTGTCAGGGGAAACCCCTGGGCCACGGGGGGACCGGCTGGCGTATTGTAAGAGATGAGGAACTGTGGACGGCCATCTTGAATACGGGAGTGAGGCCTTTGTGCTGAAGACGAACTGGCCCCTGGAGGTAGAGACTACAGCTGGGGGAGAACGTTGAGACTACTGAGCGGCGAAAGGGTACGGAGGGCCGCCTTCACTCGACAGATGGAAGTTGGGACTGGAAAATCCCCTAGAGGTGAATCTACGACGACGCACGCGGCGACCAAGATGGCCGCTAGTGGCAGTGACCTGAACATGAAGCAGGGACATGACCAGGCGAACATACCGGACACGGATAGCGGAACCCATACTGCCCCGGACACATCTGCGCAGGATCGGAGGCTGAATATGCGACTGGATAGCATACTGGAGGCGATAACCGCGACCAAGGAGTCCTTACATCAAAATATAGCACAGGTCGCCACGGGACTGGGCCTCCTGAGGGCAGACCATGCTAAACTCACTGATAGAGTGAAGGAAAATGAGTTACTGCTTCAGGAGCTCAAACCAGCGGTAGTGACCGTAGAACACAAACTGACCGATATCCTCGGTCGCTTGGCAAACCATCCCGGGCTCTCCGGTCGGAGCGTGGCAATCTTGCAAGGGTCCCCAGAGTTAGGAAGGCTCGTACAGGGGGCCGCCGGTTTTCTCTAAATGCAGCAAAAAACTGGAATTCTCTCCCCAACTGGATCCGTGCAGAACCTTGTCATCTGAAGTTTCGAAAGGCACTTAAAACTTTTCTTTTTCCCAAGGACCCTTAATTTTTGGTTTTTTTCCTCAGTCTGCTTTTGGTTCTATTTTCTGTTAGCGCTGGGACGCTTTCGGGCAGCCATGCGCTTTATAAATATAATTTCATTTCATTTCATTTCATTTCATTCACTGGAGAAACGCGCCGAGGATTCCAAAAGCCGCAATAGGAGGAACTACGTAAGGGTGGTGGGCCTGCCAGAAAAAGTTGAAGGGGATGACGCAGTGGCCTATATGGAGAACTGGTTTAAAATGGTCGTGGCCCCGGAGGGTCTCTCTCCCTTCTATTCCCTGGAGCGAGCGCACAGGGTCCCGGCCCGCCCGCCCATGCAGGGCCGCCCACCCAGGCCGATGGTGGTAAGACTATTGCACTACAAGGACCGAGACCTACTGATAGAGAGGGCGCGTTCAGTGGGCCCCTTTCAGGTGGACAATAGCTCGGTCCCGGTTTTCCCGGACTACACACAGGAGGTCCAAAAGAGCAGGGCATCATATCTGACCGTGAAAAAAGAACTGAGGGAGGAGGGGATACAATACTCCTTGCTTTTTCCGGCCAAGCTACGAGTGATCCTGGAAGGAAAGACCCAATTCTTTCAGACCCCTGACGAAGTGTGGTCATGGCTCGAGTTATACCGTGCTGGTTGGGACCGCAAGAGTAAATGAGAAAGAGAGAGATAAAAACCGGTCCAGGTGCGAAAATCACAACGCATCCACAAGCGAAATAAACTCAAGAGAGCGATGCGGGACGACCAGATGGAGGTGGACAGAAAGGGAGCATTAGCTGCAACGGCGATCATTACGGGCTCACAACAAGAGAAGACATCGATGGGCTCGGACTCTGAAGACGATGGAGGAAAATCTGGAGGAGACGTCTCGGAAGCTGATAGCTCGGCGGGTCCAGCGGTCACCCCACAGACAGCAGATGGACTATTTAACGAATAACATTTAGCGTGAAGACCATAACCGCTACTGCTGTTGGGGCAGCCTACCCCGGTGTTTGGCGGACTGGCAGGTACTGCGCTGCAAATGCAGTATGGGATCATGGGTGCGGGGCGGGGTCCTTGCTTGCCCTGGGTCGGCTCTGAATCACCCTCTTGTTGCCCTTAAGGCCTTCTGTGGTGGCGACTACATATTAGTGAAATGTGTGTGGTGTTACAGGTTTGGATGGGGGCTGATGTTGTGTTATTAGGTCCTGTCCTGGGGAGAGGGGTTTGGGGAGTTTTCTGGGGTGTTCTGAAAGGGGGGTTTTACTGCAATGATGTGGGTAACGAACTGTCGCTGTTGAAATGGTCAGGAGATGGCTGCTATGGGGACGTTACCTAATTTGAAATGCCTTACATGGAATGTCCGTGGACTTCGAACAATGTCGAGACGACACAAGGTGCACGCCCATTTGGTGAGGCGAGGCGTTCAAATTGCACTGTTACAAGAAACTCATTTAACCAAGCAGGAATGCACTGCACTACAGAGGAGGTGGCATGGTCAGGTGTTTGGCACCATGTATTCGGCATTTGCCAGGGGGGTGCTGATATGGGTGAGAGTGGGGGTCCCTTTCCAGGCCACGAACCAGCTAGTGGACCCTGAAGTTCGGTATGTGGTGATGGAGGGGAGGCTGTATGGCCGGGATGTGGTCTTATGTAGTATATATGCCCCCAATGCTGACCTGGCCCATTTTTTTGATAGTCTAACAGGTTCGCTGGCACACTTCCTGGTTGGCCCCATCATCCTGGGAGGTGACTTTAATTCGATCATTGATGTGGCACTCGATAGGTCGCACCCACCATTAGTCGACTCCCCAGTGCGCAGGTTAGCCACACACAGGAAAGACTGGCAGGAGAGGTGCGGCCTAATAGATGTATGGAGGGAACAACATCCTGATGTTAGGGACTATTCCTTTTTCTCAGCTTTAGATGCGTTACATGTTAGGATAGACTCCGTCCTATGTAGTGGCCCTCTGGCTGCCATGATAACACACACGGAGTACCTAGCTAGGACCATTTCAGATCATAATCCCTTACTAGTGACAGTGCAGTGGCAACAGGTGAGATCTGCGGTCCCAACATGGAGGCTGCGACCTGATACATTAGAGGACCTGGTGTTCAGTGACATGGTTCTACAGGGCATCGAGCACTACTTTGATGAGAACGAGGGTTCAGCTGCCACGAGATCGATAGAATGGGATGCAATGAAGGTGGTGGTGAGAGGCATCTGTATGGGCAGATTTTCGAATGCAAGGACGTCGGTTTTGGCTGATCTGGGGAAGGCGGAACGCGTGTTGAGGGATCTAGAGCAGCGTAGACCTGAGCGACCTGACTTGCAGGAGCAGTTATGTTATGTTATGTTAAGTTCATTTATTATGCGCACAGATGCTCCAGCGAAGGAGCATCCTGGCGCCCGACAAGGTAGCAACACAACACAACTGGAACAAAACACAGCAGAAAGAATTTAAGGAAACAAGAAAGTTTTTACAGCTCGGCGGAAAGAGAGCAGATCCCCAAGGGCACGAATCGCAAGGGGAAGTGAGTTCCACAACACTGCGGCGCGAACTTGAAAAGAACGGCTGCCTGCCCTGCAACGCTTGAAGCGGGGAACGACCGCAAGTTCTAGGTCCGAAGATCTTAAAGCCCGGACCTGAACATAGCGGGACAGAAGGTTGGAAAGGATCATAACAGGGGACCCCTTGAGAATCTTGTAGGCTACACAAAGGACCTTGAACTGAATCCTCTACACAATCGGTAACCAATGCAGCGTACGCAAGGTGTTAGCAGTTGGACAGAATCTAGGTAGGCCCACAACTGCTCTTGCCGCGGCATTCTGTACACGCTGCAGGCGGGTGATTTCCGACTGATTTAATCCCGCTAGAAGGGAGCTGGCGTAATCAAGCCGAGAAATCACGGTTGCTTGAATCACAAGATGCCTGGTGGTGGCATCAAAAATTTTTAGTACAGGCCGTAGTCCACGCAAAATGCCAAAGCAGCAGGCCGCCGTGCGCTTAGTGTGGCAGACAAAGGTGAGAGTTGGGTCGAGTCAGACCCTCAGGTTTTTTAACTCAGCGACCGGGGTTGGCGTAGGACCCAGATCCGACGGTCACCACCTGTCTCCCCAGAGTTCCGTTTGCTTGCCAAAGATCATGACCTCGGTCTTGCTTGCGTTCAGCTGGAGACAGTTGGAAGTCATCCAGCTTGTGACCGCCCGAAGTCCCTGCTGGAATCTGGGGGCATCCACATCCGCATCCCCGCTGATCGTGACCGCTAATTGGGTGTCATCGGCTTATGACACCATGGTCATACCCCAATGCCTGACAACCTCAGCCAGCGGTCTCACGTAAAGATGGAATAACGTGGGACTCAGCGAGGAGCCCTGGGGGACCCCCAGATCCAGAGGATGGAGTTTGGACTGATAGGGCGGGACGGCGACGCAGAAGGAGCGGTTGGTAAGAAAAGAACGGAACCACTGGAGAGCAAGGCCAGTAACACCGGCTTCCTCCAGACGGAGCAGAAGGATAGGGTGGGACAGGGTGTCAAAGGCGGCGCTCGGATCTAATAACACTAGCGCCGCCGTTTGCCCCGCATCAAGCAAGTTACTAGAGGCGAAGGAAATGGTAGCGTCAGAAACAGAGCGGCTGCGATGCTATAACTACAAGCTGTATACCACCAAGGTACATGCAGAAGGGGATAAAGTGGGAACGCTACTTGCTAAGCTTGCCAATCCAAAACCTAGAGGTTGCCCGATTATGAGCATCAGAAAGGAGACAGGGGAAATAGTCTACTCGCAGACGGCGGTTCTGGCACGCTTCCAGTCGTATTACACGAGTCTGTATGAGAGTCAGCTGGGGGTGGAGGTCTCTGCGATAGGCGAATACCTGGAGACTGTTCATCTCCCAGTGCTAGATGGCGAGGCCGCAAAGGACTTAGGCGGCCCCATAACGCTGTCAGAGATCCGGGTGGCCATTAAGCAGATGGCTAGAAATAAGACGCCGGGTGTAGATGGCCTACCGATTGAATTCTACGTGAAATATATCGATACCTTAGCACCCAGGCTACTGGCGGTGTACTCGGAGGCCATGATACTGGGGCATTTGCCCAAATCAATGAGGGAAGCGCTAGTGGTGCCGCTGCTGAAACCTGGTAGGGAAGCTTCAGATGTGACGTCATATAGGCCCTTGTCTATGCTAACGGTCGATTATAAGATCTTGAGCCGTATTCTAGCCACTAGATTACTACCACACATGACCATGCTGATACACAGGGACCAAGCAGGATTTATTCCTACTAGGAACACATCTATAAACATTCGCCACTTGGTCCGTATATTAGACAGCGCCGTGGATTCGGATCAAAAACCAGCAGTATTGTCGGTTGATATTGAAAAGGCTTTCGATAGCCTTGAGTGGAAGTATCTAGATGAGGTATTGGTGAAGTTCGGCCTAGGGGACGGGTTTGGGCGGTGGACGAGAGTTCTCTACTCCTCTGCTAGCGCAGAGTACGATTAGGGTCCGTTATATCCTCCGATTACCCGGTGCGTAGAGGAATGAGGCAGGGTTGCTCGCTGTCTCCCCTGCTGTTCGCATTAGCGATGGAACCACTGGCAGCGCAGGCGAGGTCGGGAGCATTGTACAATTGGGTTAGACGTGGTGAGGAGTTACATCACATATCACTGTATGCAGATGATCTGTTGCTGTACCTGGAAGATACGGAACGGGCTCTGGAAGGAGCTGTAGAGATGTTATCCAACTTTGGTCGGCTGTCAGACCTTAAGGTGAACTGGAATAAAACCTGTGTTTTCCCGTTGCGGGTGGACACGCCGTATCCCCCTCTTGCAGTGGAGGTGGTCTGGGAGTCCAGATGCTTCACTTACCTGGGAGTCCGCTTTAACCACAACGCCGCGAATCTGCAGGAGGGAAATATAGGGTGCTGCATAAGGGCGCTGAAGGGGTGTATGTCCTTTTGGGCCTCCCTCCCTCTATCGGTACTAGGCCGGGTGGCATTGTTGAAGATGGTGGCTCTGCCAAGGTTGCTCTATTACTTCCGTGCCTTACCGATATGGATCCCTCAGCGGATCTTCAAAGACTTGAAGACAATGATTACTGACTTCCTTTGGGGGCACGGACGACGTAGGGTGGCACTGAATACTCTGCTCAGACCCAAACTTGAGGGAGGGATGGCGGTTCCCGACTTTGAACTATATTACCTGGCGGCTCAACTGCAGATATTAACGCAAAACATTGCCAGAGAATTTAGAGGCCCAGACCAGGAACAAGGGACCGGTATCCAGCGACATATCTTGTCATACATAGTCATGCAACAGAAATTAGGTTTGAGGGATCTCACTATGAGGAAAAAACCCTTCGGTTGTGCTGGCACAGAAGTCTGAGGAGAGCAAAAAAAGCCCGACCGTACGCGCCGGAGATCCCACTGGGAATGCTGACGGCGCTGCCACATGGGGGCGATTGGTCCCCGTTGTCGGAATGGGAAGAGTTGGGCCTACAGATGGTGGGGGACATATATATAGATGGGATGCTGGTCCCCTTTTGGACGTTGCAGGATCAATATGGTCTCCCAGACTGGAGCTACCTCTTGCATGCGGCAGTGGTTGCGGCGATGCAGAAGCACTGGAAGGGAGTGCTAGTGGAACCGGACACAACCATGGCCTGCCAACATGTGGTGATGGCTGCGGGCACTTTTAAAGCGGTGACCTGCCTCCACTCTAGAATGTTACATGAGGGACTGGAGCCACTGCATGCGCTGAAGACGAAATGGGAAGACAGCATAAGTAAACCCATACCAGACACGGTCTGGGGCCATATTTTGAAACGGACGTGGAAGGGTAGCAGAAATGCCCGCTTCCAGCAGGTGCACTTCTTCATACTACATAGGGCCTACCTGACCCCGGGGAGGATCAAGCGGTACTTCCGGGTGCAAGATGCAGCGTGCCCAAGGTGCTTAGCGCCCGAAGTTGAGCTGGATCACTTGTTGTGGGGATGCCCGAAATTAGGGACATACTGGCCTGAAGTGGGAGAACTTCTGAACGCAGTTACTGACAGGGAGGTGGAGTTTGACATGGTGGCATGTCTGCTGCTTTGGTTCCCTCACACGACAAAGACGAAAATCACGAGCAAATTTATCGACCTAGGACTCACATTGGCTCAGAAAGAGATTACCTGGCACTGGAAATCCAAGGAGGGCCCATCAGTGAGGAGATGGATGAATGAGTTGTTGAAATGGTCCGGATGTGAAAGTGTGATTAGAATGCGACAGGCTACCAGGACTGCCAATGATAAGAGTTTGTAGATGGCGAGGGTTTGGGAACTGATAGTGCAAGCGTTGCGAGACTACATGGTAGAGGATGAAGAGTAGGTACATTCAGAGAAAGGGGCTCCATGAGGCTTGAAGGAACAAATGCAAAACCCGACTAGTGGTGTGCTCTTCTATCAGAACCAAACGATTATGCCCACATCAGCAGCAGTTGGGGGGAGGGAAGGGTGGAGGGGTGTTATTAGGTACCGCTGTACTGTCAGGAAGGATGCCTGCGGTTGGGATCTATGGCTGGTTACTAAAGAAGTGGGATCTCCGGGCGGTATACTTTGGGTTCCCGTGGTGTGGGTATTGTTAGACCCCAGAGACGGCCACCAAGGAAGGGTACTAGCACGGACCTGCTGAAGCGGGCATTGGTGATACTGGCATATATTTGACGGTCACTAGGGGGGGAGGGAGTTTGGTGGGTAAAAAAGCAGATATAAATTGTGTTGTTGACCAGGCATCTCTGTGAGATGGCCACCGTGACATTTTTTTTTTGCAGGGACGAATTGGTACGCCGCCCGGCCTCCGGGATGTGGGCTGAATGGCTGTGTACGACTTTATTGCAGTAACTATGCCTTGAGGTGTCATGAGTGTAATGGTTGACCTACTTCGAGGTCTTGTTTATAACTCTGCAATAAAAACAAATTTAAAAAAGAAATAAAAAAAAAAAATCATGGTTAGTGAGCATGACAATGAATTATTAGACCATTCTTGTAGCATTTCAAAATTAGGATCCTCATAGGTCGGGATCGTGATTATCCGCAGACCTCTCGGAACTCTTTTGACGTCCATATATCTTTGGAGGGACTCTGCCTCCCACCATTTGTTTAATTCTTTTTAGAGGTTTTTATCCTCCACTACCACCAAAGCTTTTCACCATACAGGCTTGGTCATGGTTAGGAAAGTCTGTTGACTGTTTCTATTTTATACTAATCAAATGTGCCCATTGTGAGGCATTGTGGGATATGTAGTTTTAGTTGTGGTTTTCACAAAAATATTTCCAAATATGTACAATTATTTACAATGTTTTCATTCTAATCATTTGCATACAGTCATTTCATTTTATATCCTGTTCTTACTGGGATGATCTTATATTTTGAGTTTAAGTTTTTTGTTGGTTCACCTTATATATATTTATCACCAGTCTCAGTGACTTATTGCATATTCAATGACCATAGTAATGTATATGTGTATACTATGTACTAGGTTCTTCATAGGGCAATATATTTACTTACAATGTTCAGGAGATCCCTCTCTCACTCTCAACATAGTGGCTTAGTTAACATGTTTAACAGTCTATTTTCGCCTGAGTGGCTTGTATGTCCACCAGTGTAATCATTTTTTTATTTCTGAGGATATATTAATTTGAATCTTTGTCAGACTAGTTCTCTATTTTTACAGATGGACAAATAAATCTTCTACCATGTTCAGGCCCATTTTGAATCACATGCCCAGTTTTCTTACGACCCCGCAGGAGAAATCTTATTGGTACGTAGGGTTGGTTGGGTGGGCCCTAAACATAACAATACAAGGGGACGGCATGGTTATTAAATTTGGCAACCCTCAGGCAGCTCACTTCCTGGCTGGCCGCTTCCTCAGCCCCCAAATCTCATCCACAGTGGTCTGGGCCCTTCCTTTGGATAATTTTTATTTTTACAGTAGCAACCACAGTAGGCTCCTTAATACGTGTGCTTCAGGAAACTTGCCTCTAGACCATCCCAAGGTGGCCCGTACCCAAGACCTCTTTTCTTTACATCCCACTAGCAAAGAGGTTTGGGGTTCCAGAGAATGTGGACTGACTTGTGTGGTCTGGTGGAACAGACTAGACCAGCGGGTTCAGGTGCTCAGGCATGCAATTAAAGGTCTCTACAAGGGGGCATATGATGCAGGATACCTCGTGTGGTGTTGTGGATATTTTAGGGGTTTTGCACAATGAACTTCAGCGGGGATTCCCATTGTTGGTTGAGTGTGACCCTCCATCTCCTGGTACAACCAGCGGGAGTACCCTGAGTACAGGAATGGAAGCCTTCTGTTTGATCCAGCAAGAGGACTCCCCGAGCCCAGGTTCTAAAAACCATCCTCCTCCTGGCGAAACCCCAATCTTGATTTCAAGCTGAGGGTTCTTTCCTGGAACATTGCTGGAATCAAAAACAAGTTAGACTCCCAAGATTGGGGGGTTTTGTAGACAGCTACGATGTATGTATACTTCAACAAACGTGGGCAAGGGAAGATGTTCTGAGGATGGGGCATGCAATCTTTAGCATATTAGCTATGAAGGGGGGCAAAGGAGGCCATCTGGGGGCCTTTGTACCATGATTGCAATACATTTGAACTGTACAGTGGACCACCTGAACACCCTGTCTAATGATTTACAGTGCACCATACTTACATTTCCACCTAGCCTTAAAATCGCCTTTATCAATATTTATTCTCGCCCATAAGTATTTGCCAGGAATCCCAAACCTCTGAAGAATTGAACATCTTAATTGGCCCTCTCCCCCCCAAAATCAAAACTGGATATAGGTGGTGACTTTAACTGTCAATACGAGCCTCTTGATGCCTCTTTTGATGCTTTAACTAGTGTTGAGGACCAGACATGGTCAACTCCTGACACCCAAACTCAAACAATTAAGGCCTGGACTCCGCTGGCACTACAGATTACTGCAGTTACATTAACCCACTCCCCAAGAGCTTTCAATGGCTGCACCAAATCAGGTAGACCTGCAAAGGCAACCATTAATAGATCTGGTCAATTTTCTTTGCTGGATTACATCCTAGTTGAAGTAAGCTCTTGGAAGTGGGTTGATGATTTCCCTGTCCTGCCACGGCATGACAGCAACCATAATGCCCTGAATTTGGTGCTGCATCTCCCTAACTTTCACAACCCTATGGACAGTATCACCCCTGTAGACATGAATTCCAATTCTTGCAGCAACAGAAGGAGAATCAGATGGGGGGGGGGCACTAAAGCAGTCACTCGACAAGATGCCTGCTTTGTTCTCTCTGACTATTCAGCCTATTCAGGCACTGGGGGAAATTGTCATGGCAATGAAAATTCCGCAGTCAATAGATATTATACAGGTGCTGCATTCAGATCTAACAACTCGACTGACCAACACATTTACCCCCCATCACGTCCCAAACCAAAACAGGGCTCCCAATTAACCTCGTACAACGACACATGCCGCAAGGCTAAGAGAGCCCTCTTAGATGCTATTAAAAACAATGACTAAACCCTCATCAAACAAAGGAGGTGCTGTTATTGTGAATCTATCAATCTAGCAAAGAAGGACATTGGAGACTGATAGATGGGATGCCATCAGCTCAGCCCTATCCAATGGAGACATGAAGTCAGTTTGGACATTAGTGCGCACAGAAGGCAACCTAGGTCAGTCTGCTATAGTGCCAAATATACCAGCTGCCACGTGGAAGTCTCACTTCCAAGGCCTCTACTCCATGGATAATTGCTAGCAGACCCTCCGCAACCCTTGGGATATGCTCAGAAGATGGTCACGATATCTCCCTAGCCGAGGTCCTTAAAGCAATCAGTAAGCTCCCTTCAGGGAAAGCTCCGGGCCTAGATAAGATCCCTGGAGATCTGTTTAGGGTCGAACCAGAAATTTGGGTCCCTACCTCTAGGCTGTCTTCAATGCTATCCTGCAAGGAATGGCAATTCCAGACACCTGGCTGGGGCTGAAATCCATCCAATTTTGAAAAAGGGCTCACCTCTCGTACCAACCAACTATAGACCAATCCATCTGATTGATGTCACCCTGAAACTGTTTGTAGGATGCTTCTTGACCACCTTCAGGCATGGAAGGAAGAGTGTGAAATTTTGAGTCCCTACCAGGCAGGTTTTAGGAAAAACATCTCAACCATAGACCAAATTCTAAGGCTCCAGGAATTATACTGGAAGACGGTATCAATAGAGGGTGGCAGCCTCTATTTGATATTCATTGACCTGAAAACGGCCTTTGATTTGGTTCTCAGAGATAAACTATGGGATGCTCGCAAACACCTGGGAATCCTTCCCTATCTCTTGACATTGATCATGAGGTTACATGTGGGCAATTATGCCCAAGTGAGGTATGGGAAATTTGTGGAATTAACCCCTCATTTTCAAGTTAATAAAGGGGTAAGGCAGGGGTGCGTGCTTGCCCCAACCCTCTTTTGCCTCTTCATTAATGCCCTAGTCTCCCATTTAAATGAGGTAGTGGACAACGATGCCCCCAAGTTGGCGCACAGCAAGGTGCCAGCAAGTATGTTTGCGGACGACACCTTGCATCTTTCAAAGTCACCTATGGGCATCCAAAGTGTTCTCAACAGTTTTGCTACTTTCTGTACTGCTTGAGAACTGGAGATTAACATGCTAAAAACCAAATTAATGGTTTTTAATCCAGCCAAATCCTCCCGTACCAATCCCTCTTTAAATGGTACCTTACTGTCTTTGATTATATTGGTGTCACATTGTCTGAAAAGTTTGACTGAGACCCTCAAATAGCGAAAGCTAGCCTCAAACTTGACAAGACGGTAGGGGGAGTATTAAAAACCTACAGGAGCTCCTCTTGTAAACCGGCTGCCACAGTGGCGAGATTTACAAAGTGCAAATAAGAAGTGCTGTAATGCTTGGGGCTGAGCTTTTGGGGCATTGTCCTCCCGGTGGCCCGAGCAAAACTGAGCATAATTTTATGAGACAGCTGCTGGGTCTTCCGTCCAGCACTCTACTTATTCCTTTACGCATAGATCTTGGCACTAGACCCTTAGCGGAGGAGTTAGGCCTTTGCCCATTAACATTCTGGAACAGATTGTGGGTGACCCCGGAACTTGCAGGATACTGGCCGGAACTAAAGGAGATTCTGGGCTATACAGGCTAGGGTAACTTGCCACGGTTCTCAATAATCAGGGATACATGCTACAAGTTAGGATTGCCAAATCTATGGAGTAACCCGGAAGTATCATCCCAGGCCATTTCCCGTCTCTCACTAGTCAGAGCACATAGATCGCTTAAATTAGCTGACATACAGGGGAATACTTTATTAGGACATCAAAGATGAGTACCACTTTGAGCACTTTATGGATGTCATTCAACCTTTTTTGGCAAGGAAAGGTTACTTTCAGTTTAGAATAGGGATTCTCTCTCTCTGTGCCTTTATTACCAAGTACTAACAAATGGTCAAAAGCCTCCCCCTGGGGTGTCCTGCATGTAACTGCCCCAACGAGACTGACATCCACGCTCTCTTTTTTTGTCCAGGGTACAAATCGGCCAGAAGGCGCTGGTAATTCCACTCTGCTGCAACCTAGGGTGTAGGCATTATGTGGAGGCATACATATTATTGCAAACAGACTCCCATCCACATTTACGGGCCCATTAGGAAGGCGGACGGAGGCACCACCGCGGTGCCATTTTCTGCACGCGAGCAGCGGTCCTCACGACCGCCATGTTAAAATGGGCAAACATAGCCCATTTCCCATCCGACGCAGTGAGACATGAACCGCCATAAAAAATGCACTCGCCACTGTGGGAGCCAATAGAGTCCCACTGCCTTGCGGAATGACGTTCTGACCGCTGTACAAATCAAGATGCCCCAAACAGCCCGCCACACCGCAGCAAAGAACCCGCCCAAACAGAGATGGTTGAAGCACAACAGCGGAGCGCAAGGCCAGACTCCCGGTCCCCTCCGCCCGGTCATGACTGCAATTGATCCAGCTCTACATGTCTTCACTGTGCTGCACCTCATCCACTACCAGCAAGTCATGCACCATCGCAGTCAACGACGCAGTTACGCAATGATACAACTCCGCACCTAACCACACAACACAACTTATGGGCAGATATACGGTTCCTGTCCACACCAGCCACCCTGGTGGGGACAGGAACACATCCACAATTGTACCCACACATGTCCTACCTGTCACTTAATCACCCCTCTGCAGCCAGGTCACCCTTCAACTGCGACATCAATGCAATGTCCCGGTCACTGCACCGCAGCAGTGAAGACGCGGGAAAACATGTGCACAATGCAATAGGAAGGGCCAGCACCAGGTATGGGCATTCCACAAAGATCATAGGGTCACACATCGACCCACTACACACTAGATCCCCTTCCAACCATCAGGGGACATGTTGTGTGCTCCTCCTGGCCACCCCCCTGCACAATAATCTGCCAGGTGAACCCAGACCCTGCACCACACACACCAAACAACCAGGGAGACTGTCTCAGCAGGTGGGGCTGAAGAGGAACACACAGCACAGAAGCACAAGGCTAGGGTAACCCTCCTCCCTGTACCCACACTACAATCATGTCAAGAAAACTGAGACCAAGCACACAATTAACACTCACACTGAATATGAACAATACCCTAACTATACACAATGCCTGTCAAACCACCCAGAGACACCCCACACTGACACACAGCCACATACACAAATCAGATGGAAGCAGCAATCGGGGACAAGAAATGGGCAAGATAAAATTCAAGTGTACAGTGATGGGAAGACAAAGAGTTAGCCACAAAGCATCAGTACATCACCTTCAAGAGAATAGATCACTACACACTTATGCCAACGAATAACACTTGGCTGGCACAGTGAGTGAAATCAAACCACAGCGATCTATGGTCAACAACTCAAGGAGACAGCAATGCAAGTCATGCTTAGGCACAGGGATTATAGGAAGTGTCTGAAGTCAAATAGCGATCAGCCACACATCTGTACCTACTTACTTGACATGCGTATGTCATTAGCACAACACACAAGGCACAGTGACACACTCCATGACTGTTCAACACACCTTGGACCCTTCACACATACCCACCTGACACCTGCACCACTCAACACTAGTGTACAAAACACACAGAATGGTGCAAATATTGTACTGACAAAGAATCAGACTCCCTGGGGTGCATCCACAAACATCACACACACTCAGGAATGCCTGAACCAATGCTGGCACAAATACAATAGCCAAACACAAACTCCACAAACAAAAGACACAGAAGTGCTACACGCCCAGACATGTGCAGACAAACACTGGAAAGACAATGCAATCACAGATAGAACAAGAGTACAGTGCACCATCATTCACAATCCTGAGAAGTGACAGGTCAAATATGAGAGGAGAACTACCAAGGTGCACTCAAAACAAGTTCAGGAACAAGAATACAGTGCATGTGACAGACATGTAATGCACACTAAACTTGCAACACACATCTAAATATATCACAATGTACAAACAGCTCACACACAATGACATGCAAACAGAACATCACACACAGAGCATCTGTCAGCTGAAAGAGACAACACAGGCCAAACACTGCACACATCCACAGTAAACACACAACTGATGCACATGCCAATCCTTCACATTGCACACACAGCTGTACATCAGGGGATGCACACCAGGCAATTACAAGGGAACATACACTCACAGCACTGCATGCACAACAAGCAGTGTGTGCACACAAACCAAACCAGTAGCACACATATCTGAGTGCCACAACATGAACCCCCACAACACAAATCACCACAGCACACAGACAACATCACACTCAGGAATGGTAGCAGTACCACGGCAAACACACATACAGCTTAACCATCACCCACTGATGCACAAGTCTGGGACACCCAGGTTCAAACAACATGACCAGAGGACTATGCAGCACAAACAGTTGCAATGCACATGATGAAAAAAATGACTGACAACCAGTACAAGAAAATCACACATAACCAAATGAGAAGCTGTCCTGAGGGGCACATTGGTCCTCCCACATGTGCACACAAGCACAGGGCTGACCAATCCAACCAACAGGCACTCAAATCCAGGTTGACACATGGGTGCAGTTGCCATCGCAGGGGGACACACACATCAACACTACTTGCAAAGTCACCCCCTTCGCACTGCACACTTCATGACCACCCAAGTGAGCACATGGGCATTCCACAAAGATCATAGGGCCACACATCGACCAACTACACACTAGATCCCCCTCCAACCATCAGGGGACATGCTGTGTGCTCCTCCTGGCCACCCCCCTGCACAATAATCTGCCAGGTGAACCCAGACCCTGCACCACACACACCAAACAACCAGGGAGACTGTCTCAGCAGGTGGGGCTGAAGAGGAACACACAGCACAGAAGCACAAGGCTAGGGTAACCCTCCTCCCTGTACCCACACTACAATCATTTCAAGAAAACTGAGACCAAGCACACAATTAACACTCACACTGAATATGAACAATACCCTAACTATACATAATGCCTGTCAAGCCACCCGGAGACACCCCACACTGACACACAGCCATATACACAAATCAGATGGCAGCAGCAATCGGGGACAAGAAATGGGCAAGACAAAATTCAAGTGTACAGTGATGGGAAGAAAAAGAGTTAATATCAAAAAGGAGGGAGGTAAGGTAGTTGATCAGTGGATCAACGGACACGATTTACCACACAGGTTGGTGGAAGGTCCAGTAACAGCTTGTGTCCGTATCTTGCACTAGGAATACAATAGGGGGTTGCTGAACTGTTCCTATGGAGAGTAAGGAAGGAATTAACTGGCATGACCAAAGATGTTAGAGTAACATCCTGGGGCATCCATTTTGTTGGATATAGTTGCCTCACACACCCCGAAGGATGTCATGCTTCATCATTGGCGGTTGCTCCTCGTCGGGGAGGCGGTGCAATCCCCGACGGGCTCACCTCAAAGAGGGGCTCTTTGGCGGAGATCTTTTTCCAACAGCCTTATGGTGAGGTGGGGGTGTGTGGGCAGGGCTAGGTGTAATGGTGTGAGGGATATTAAAATGTAGCAAGGGGTACCGGAATTCAGTTTATTCTGGGGGTCCCCTGGCTGCAGTTAAAAAGTGGGTTTAGCTCACTAGGTGTCAGCAGGTTAGGTCGGGTGACCCTAGATGAGACTAAGGGTGAAGATGGTCGACATGTTTCTCGCTGTGGGTCTAGTCACCCGCGATTCATCAGGACCTTTACAAAGTGAAGGGAAAACATGCTAGTGTCATGTGTGCGATTATTGTTACCTCTGTAGGTTCTCCTATGCCTATACATAGAGAAAAAGGGGAACAATGGTTAAATACAAATCTGCATTTAAAAAACAAGTCACGTCAATGCCAGGGCGTATATACAATGTGGCATGCTATTGGTGCTGAGTCGCAATTTAACACAAACACTGCATGCCATCTAAATTGCGTGTGCAAAGTGCAAAGTGGGGAGCACACACAACTGCTGAGTCCGTGAGGAGGTTTGTGGGGAGGTTTGTGGTGGGGTGCTGGCTTAAAAACAAAAGTTTTAAAGAGTAATAAAAAGCATAAAAATGCAGCAGCTTAGGAGGACTGTTCTGCTCCTCTAGTGTAACATGGGCAGGTATAGTGTGACAGGCACCATTTGTAATACACTGTGGCTATATGTAAAACCCACACACACTGTGACCAGATGGAATATAGGTTGGGGAAACCCACGTGCCCCACTTACCTAATGGTCAAGGACTAAATGCCACATGAGGGGTCGGCGGGACAAAACATCAGGGATGAGCCCAAGGGTTTAGCTGGAGATTGAGATTCAAACATAGCGCCTATAGGTTATTGCTAAGGCTAGTGTTAGTTTGTCTTAATGAAGAATTGGGCTGAA
This sequence comes from Lissotriton vulgaris, assembly GCF_964263255.1. NCBI lineage: Eukaryota > Metazoa > Chordata > Amphibia > Caudata > Salamandridae > Lissotriton > Lissotriton vulgaris. Next base: position 500,739,361 of record NC_141687.1, on the reverse strand, counting down.
AAAGGTCAAAGACCTCCATACTGTCGCCCTCCGCTTTACACCTCGCCTAGTAGACTCACCTCCATGCTCCTGTGTCCGTGTAGTTTGACCTACCCTTCACCGCCGAGCTCGAGTAGATGTGTGAGCTCGGCGGCCGGGGCAATTTAAACCACGCTGACAGGTCGGCGTGTGACGACGCGTCTCCGCCTCCTCTGTCAGGTCACGTGGTTCTAAAGGGTTATATGGCGGCCATCTTAAAGCGGTACGCTGGTGCGCTTAGCGCTAAATGAAGATCATTTATCGTGCCTAATTTTAACAATATTAGGTATCGGGGGAGTCCCGGGGGGGCAGGAGTCATCCAGTGTTGCCCTAGACTAGTCACAGCCACATGACACCACATGACGTGACACACGTGCCATACATGGCTCTAAATATGTAGGCTTACCTAGTGACAACACACCATCACTCCCCTAAGCCACTCATGACACAGTATACTCAGGACAGCTCCCGTGCCCATCATAACATGGCCGCCGTGCATTTACACACCTGATCGGGCGAGTTTCGTAAACACGCTCGTTTTCACATAAACCGGCTGTGACTAGTCTAGGGCAACACTGGATGACTCCTGCCCCCCCGGGACTCCCCCGATACCTAATATTGTTAAAATTAGGCACGATAAATGATCTTCATTTAGCGCTAAGCGCACCAGCGTACCGCTTTAAGATGGCCGCCATATAACCCTTTAGAACCACGTGACCTGACAGAGGAGGCGGAGACGCGTCGTCACACGCCGACCTGTCAGCGTGGTTTAAATTGCCCCGGCCGCCGAGCTCACACATCTACTCGAGCTCGGCGGTGAAGGGTAGGTCAAACTACACGGACACAGGAGCATGGAGGTGAGTCTACTAGGCGAGGTGTAAAGCGGAGGGCAACAGTATGGAGGTCTTTGACCTTTTTCAGCCCAATTCTTCATTAAGACAAACTAACACTAGCCTTAGCAATAACCTATAGGCGCTATGTTTGAATCTCTATCTCCAGCTAAACCCTTGGGCTCATCCCTGATGTTTTGTCCCGCCGACCCCTCATGTGGCATTTAGTCCTTGACCATTAGGTAAGTGGGGCACGTGGGTTTCCCCAACCTATATTCCATCTGGTCACAGTGTGTGTGGGTTTTACATATAGCCACAGTGTATTACAAATGGTGCCTGTCACACTATACCTGCCCATGTTACACTAGAGGAGCAGAACAGTCCTCCTAAGCTGCTGCATTTTTATGCTTTTTATTACTCTTTAAAACTTTTGTTTTTAAGCCAGCACCCCACCACAAACCTCCCCACAAACCTCCTCACGGACTCAGCAGTTGTGTGTGCTCCCCACTTTGCACTTTGCACACGCAATTTAGATGGCATGCAGTGTTTGTGTTAAATTGCGACTCAGCACCAATAGCATGCCACATTGTATATACGCCCTGGCATTGACGTGACTTGTTTTTTAAATGCAGATTTGTATTTAACCATTGTTCCCCTTTTTCTCTATGTATAGGCATAGGAGAACCCACAGAGGTAACAATAATCGCACACATGACACTAGCATGTTTTCCCTTCACTTTGTAAAGGTCCTGATGAATCGCGGGTGACTAGACCCACAGCGAGAAACATGTCGACCATCTTCACCCTTAGTCTCATCTAGGGTCACCCGACCTAACCTGCTGACACCTAGTGAGCTAAACCCACTTTTTAACTGCAGCCAGGGGACCCCCAGAATAAACTGAATTCCGGTACCCCTTGCTACATTTTAATATCCCTCACACCATTACACCTAGCCCTGCCCACACACCCCCACCTCACCATAAGGCTGTTGGAAAAAGATCTCCGCCAAAGAGCCCCTCTTTGAGGTGAGCCCGTCGGGGATTGCACCGCCTCCCCGACGAGGAGCAACCGCCAATGATGAAGCATGACATCCTTCGGGGTGTGTGAGGCAACTATATCCAACAAAATGGATGCCCCAGGATGTTACTCTAACATCTTTGGTCATGCCAGTTAATTCCTTCCTTACTCTCCATAGGAACAGTTCAGCAACCCCCTATTGTATTCCAAGAGAAAGAGTTAGCCACAAAGCATCAGTACATCATCTCCAAGAGAACAGATCATTACACACTTATGCCAACGAATAACACTTGGCTGGCACAGTGAGTGAAATCAAACCACAGCGATCTATGGGCAACAACTCAGGGAGACAGCAATGCAAGTCATGCTTAGGCACAGGGATTATAGGAAGTGTCTGATGTCAAATAGCGATCAGCCACACATCTGTACCTACTTACTTGACATGTGTATGTCACTAGCACAACACACAGGGCACAGTGACACACTCCATGACTGTTCATCACACCTTGGACCCTTCACACATACCCACCTCACACCTGCACCACTCAACACTAGTGTACAAAACACACAGAATGGTGCAAATATTGTACTGACAAAGAATCAGACTCCCTGGGGTGCATCCACAAACATCACACACACTCAGGAATGCCTGAACCAATGCTGGCACAAATACAATAGCCAAACACAAACTCCACAAACAAAAGACACAGAGGTGCTACACGCCCAGACATGTGCAGACAAACACTGGAAAGACAATGCGATCACAGATAGAACAGGAGTACACTGCACCATCATTCACAATCCTGAGAAGTGACAGGTCAAATATGAGAGGAGAAACTACCAAGGTGCACTCAAAACAAGTTCAGGAACAAGAATACAGTGCACATGACAGACAAGTAATGCACACTAAACTTGCAACACACATCTAAATATATCATAATGGTCCTCCCACATGTGCACACAAGCACAGGGCTGACCAATCCAACCAACAGGCACTCAAATCCAGGTTGACACATGGGTGCAGTTGCCATCGCAGGGGGACACACACATCAACACTACTTGCAAAGTCACCCCCTTCGCACTGCACACTTCATGACCACCCAAGTGCACACTTTGAAATTTACCCATGTGACTAGGATGACTGGCCATCACAAGATGAGCATACACCAACACTGCTGGTCACACATCAAGAAAGATCACACAGACACGATGGACCCTGGCAAGCCTGCCTGCAGTACTGTGGATAGAATCCCTCGCTGTGCTGGCAGTGCATCCAAACATCACATGTGTACAAATTAGCTAACATCGCCTTAGATTCCTTATGATAACAGTAGTTCATCACAAATAACCATTATTGCACCCCCAAGCCTCAGAGTCAAGAAGAACTGAAGTGCCTGTCACCACTGCCAAAAAATGAAAAAGTGAAATCAGCCATTGGCAATGTTAAAGTGGCATACAGACCATGTGTCATATTAAAGCATACCCGCACATAAAATCCTTTATTTAGCAAGGATACTGGCAAAGCAGACCACTGGAGTAACTGTCTTTATTCACAGATTACACTGATTTTTAGACAAAAGCAAGACCATTGGCCAGTACAAAGTTAAAAGTAGGCACATGTGTGCATGAGAACCTGCACAGGGAATGAACACACACAGCAAGGAACAGCAAGGTCAGTGGCCAATCCAAAGTGCAGAGTAGGTACATGAGATCCTGCACAGGGAATTGGCTAACACAGTAAGGAACAGCAAGGCCAGTGGCCAGTCCAAAGTGCAGAGTAGGTACATGAGATCCTGCACAGGGAATGGGCAAACACTGTAAGGAACAGCAAGGCCAGTGGCGTCCAAAGTGCAGAGTTGGTACATGATATCCTGCGCAGGGAATGGGCAAACACAGTATGGAACAGCAAGGCCAGTGGCCAGTTCAAAGTGCAGAATAGGCACATGAGATCCTGCGCAGGGAATGAGCAAACACAGTAAGCAACAGCAAGGCCAGTGGACAGTCTAAAGCGCAGAGTAGGCACATGAGATCCTGTGCAGGGAATGGGCAAACACAGTAAGGAACTGCAAGGCCAGTGGCCAGTCCAAAGTTCTAGAGTAGGCACATGTGAGCATGAGAGGCTGCACGGGGAGTGGGTGAAACTGTACACTGCCATGGTCAGCAACACATTTAGGCGGATAACAATGGGCAGTACAGGCACCCCTGTGGGAGAACAGGTGTGTGAGAGGGAATTTGGCTCAGACTTGGCTGTCAGTCTGACTGGGAGGTGGCTGAGTGTCAGGGCCAGTTGGACAGGACCTACGAGATAGAGGACCAACTGAGATAGAGGCATCAGTGGCTTTAACCCCTTAAGTGCTGCTGACGGCCAATGGTCGTCAGCAGCGCTACCTCCCCAGTGCTGCGCACGACCATTGGACGTCCATTCAGCACTGGTTCCAATGGACAGCGCAGCACTGGGGAGGAATGTTTACACGCAGCTAAGGTGTTAAAGCCGGAGGGCTGCTTGGACCGGGTTATGTGGTGGCACGTGGAGATGGAGACATGCTGCTGTGAGGTACAGTGTGGGTGGGAGAATGTGGAGCGGTGCTTTTGCACTTCTTGGGGAGTCGAAATGACTTTTTTATTTTGGTAGGAGTGGGAGGTGGGGCGGCCACAACAGGCACAATCTCCACTAAATCTGCATCAGGTGCAGCCGGTGGCCCTCCCTCTGGGTACATGTTGGATCCAGCGGTACGCTTGGCCTTGCCTCTGCATCTCCATCTCCTGTTGACCAGGTGTACCCCGTACAGTGCCATCCTTTCCCTGCTTCACAGTGGTATGGATGGGAGTTGAGGTTGTGGGTGAATCTGCCTTGGAGCTCTTTTTATGTGGAATCTTAGCAGGCACCAGCTTCTCAGCAGGCATGGCAACTGTCTGCTTTTCTTTGCGAGTCACTTTTGGGACAGGAGAGTCCTTAGCTGGGGATGCTTCTGATGCATGTGAGCCTAAGGCCTGCTTCTTGGCTTTATGCCCCTGAGTGTCAGCTGAAGGGCTTTTGCCTTTGTGCTCTTGGGTGGCCTTGGATTTTTGGGGGGATGGTGTCTGCGCTCTGGCCCGCAAGGGCTGATGCTGTTGTGTGCTGCGTGTGCTGTATCTTGAGCCTGAGGTCTGTGGTGTGTGGTCACTCTCGTCAGATGTAGGTACTGGCAGGGGTTTGGCCAAAGGGACTGGAGCTGCACTCTGAGCCTGTGACAGCTGAATGGCTGCCGTCAATGTGTAGGACAAAGACTGGAAAATCCGGTGTAGCCCACCCACGTCTAAATGAATGCCTTTCATGAAGGCAACTTCTTGTGCCAACTTTTTCTTATGGTCCAGGAAGGCATCGAGGAGAGTTGTCTGACCCACACACAGCTGGTGTAAAAGGTCCACAGGCTCAACACTGAGGGCAGCATGGGAGACAGGAGCAGGGGCAGCGATGCCTGGGGTGAAGGACACTCTTCCCTTTCTACTAGTGTGAACATGTGCGGCACTAGTGGAAGTAGGTGGGAGGGTGAGCAGTGGACAATGTGCGGTGGAAGAGGAGGCAGAGTTCCCACTCCCTGTACCCGCAAACATAGATGTGTCACCGCAGGCGTCCAATGACATTGAGGTTAGTGTCTCTGGCTGTAATTCCTCAAGCAGACTCCTGTCCCCCTCCGAGGCGCTGGTCACATCAGTGTCAGTGTGCTAGTGTGTAGCAGTCGTGCTTGATGCCTCGCCACTAGTGTCGGTCTCCTGTCCTTCTGTGCCCTCGGTAGATGCTGCAAGAGACAGAGACATAGGGTCAGTTCAGTGGCATAAACACAAACATCATATGCAAGCAGAGCACTAAACAAGATGATGATATCCCCATGTTGCACAAGACCCTGTCCAGTAACATTGTGCAACCTCAATTCTAAACTCAAATCTTGTGTGTCATCATGCAAACTTGGCATGAGGGGCCCATGTGATGAGAACATAGCCAAATAGCCTGCCGGTGGCTCTGTGTAACCAGACACACAGATCCCTCTGAGCATACCTAAGTCCCCGAGGTCGGAAAAGATGTACCTACCATCATGTTGCCACAGTCACATCTGGAGGCAGCAGAAGGGGACAACACAGATACAGACTCCAACATATCAGTCCACAATAGACATGAGCTCACACCATCCGCCATGTTGTACTTTGGGGCACAACACATTGGTGTCAGATGTGTAGTCCTCACAATGCTGATATCAGTCAAGTAACACATGGACGAAAGCACACTCAGATGATGCACTTTGCATTCCCTGCTATGGAATGTCCCTGACTTTCCCAAGGCAGACGATGCCAGAAGGCCACAACTCAGAATGCAATGTCAAGGACCATTACTCCAATGACATGAGAAAGTACAGGTTTGAAAAATGCATGGCAGCTGCACACAACACAGAGGCCACCTACCAGCCATTGGATCACAATAGCAACATCACAGAGCTCAGACTAGCCCAGGCTTGGAACACATGCAGCAACTCACAACCAAAACCACCCTTCCCAGAATACTCACTCCCAGCTTGCTGCTGATGGTCCTTCAAACATGCATCCAGCTCAGGCTGTGTCACAGCTAAGTTGCGGGCCATTAGTGGTGTCATGCTCCTGCGCGCCAACCTTCCAGTCTGAGGGAGCAGCTCCAGCGTCCTCTCTGCCATGTTTTTGCTCAGCCGGCAGATGTTATCCCACCTCTTGTGACAGTGTGTGCGCCGTCGGTTGGAGACACCCAGAGCCCACACCTTACGCGCAATGGCCCTCCACACGGCCTTATGCTGGTGGACTTTGAGCTGCAGGCATGGAAGTCAAGAGAGAAACCAATCAGTGACACAGGGTTATGTACCACTATCTCTCAGTACAGGAGCATGATGCTAACTCAGCTTTACTTTGCTGATATGTCTAGCAGAGACAATATAGCATCTCACATGGTACATTAACATGGGAGAATCATACAAAAATGCATGCAGGTATGAGGGTGGACACAGTACTTGCCCATCTCATACACATGCAGGATGCCAGCACAGAAAGCTATGTGTAGGGGGAACACATCTGCTATCAAGTTTGTGGGTGAGCAAGATATACATTACATTGGAAATTATGTTTTGGGGCAAACTCACTGTGTCCAACACTGCACAGCCCTCAATGTCCTTGCTCACTGTGTCATGGTGGTCACATTTAGGGACATGATCTTACAATCTCACAACCTTCTCACAAGGTCTGTCGTGTGCAATCCACAGGTCTGAGATAGCTCTCTAGAGGATAGTGGAGCAGACAACCCATTTGTTTCACTCTGTATATTCAGTGATGTGTCCTTCCCAGATTGGGCAATGACTGTGCAGGCCAGCTGGGCTCACACCGAGTTCCAAAGTGGGGCATCAGGAACGTCACATGAAGGGACAATATGAGAGCGTAAACAGTGCCTAAACATGTGAGTCAGTACACATGCTGGTGGAAATGGAATGGGCTCTGTACAAAAGTACAACAATCTGCTGTGCCATAGGTGAATTATCACCAAGAGTGCCACCCACTGTCATTTAACTCCTGAGCATAGTGTTGACCCATACATGATAGCAATTTTGAGTCAGAAACAAAATGTGTGCACATCCAACATGAACGCATCCCTGTATTCGGGCACACCTTTATGTTCTTCATAGAAGACTCATTACCAACAAAGGGGGGTTGTTGTGTTCTTTAATGTTCCAATTGATTTATATTCATCAATGTTTAGTTTCAATTTCTTCTTTCCATATTTAACTAAAAGTTCCAAATTTTGTTTATTTTCAATGTTCGTATCATATCATTATATAACGATGCTCCAATGCATTTCGGGCTCCTTCCCCCTTTATCAAGGAGCTCTGCAAACAAAAAAAACATAAACTGTAGCCCATCATGTCAACGATTAAAAACTAATAAACACAGCTAACATACATAGCTATACATGCTGGTGAATTCATGTATACGGGTCAGACACACTTCCATCAGTACCCTCTGGACGTAAACCCTTGGTAATGTCAGAGATGAGCCTGTGAAGAACATCAGGGATCCACACATCCATTCACACAGGCATTTTCTGTCCTTACTCCTGCATAACCAACTTGCTGCGTCACTTTATGGCTGACAAAACAATACATGCCCCTCCCATTCTGATGTGCAGCCAGGGAAATGTGTGAAATAAGCTACACAACAATTTCCCCTGGAGTCAGCATGCTAGGCAGTGAATGGCACAACTCCACACTCTTAGGCATATACTGCAGCAGATCAACTTCATGTTTGCAATCCCTGCATTCTCACTTCCACTCTGAAACACTTACCATGACATATGGAGCACCATATAGCCTCCCATTCTGTGTGATCACCTTGTCCACCAAGACATCCAGCTCCGCGGTGGTGAAGGGACGGGCCCTGATCTTCTCAGTCCTCGCCATCACTGGGTCCAGGAGACAGAAGCAGCAGCAGTGAGGGGTGTCAGGCTGCAGTGTCTGGAGACAGGAGCAGCAGCAGTTGGTGGTGAGGGGTGTCAGGCAGCAGTGTCTGGAAACAGAAGCAGCAGCAGTTGGATGTGAGGGGTGTCAGGCAGCAATGTCTAGAGACGGGAGCAGCAGCAGTTGGTGGTGAGGGGTGTCAGGCATCAGTGTCTGGAGACAGTAGCAGCAGCAGTTGGTGATGAGGGGTGTCAGGCAGCAGTGTCTGGTGACAGGAGCAGCAGCAGTTGGCAGTTGGCAGTGAGGGGTATCAGACAGCAGTGTCTGGAAGCAGTGGAAATGTGAGGCTCTCTCCCATACATACATACCCCCCTGGGGTCGTTTTATTGGTTCTAATCTGCTGCAATTGGTGTTCCAGGTCAGCTTTTTTCAAATCCGTCCAATGACTGGCTCCACGGTGGCAGAGCATACCTAACAAGATTTTAAAAATTGCATTAGGTTACCACAATTGCAGTTCCCATTGGCTGTAGGGGCTTGGGAATTGGCGGTGACACACCACAGGGGCCAGGCGGTCGCTACCACGGTCGTGCATCTTTCAATTGCATCTAATGAACGGCCCGCGATGGTGGAGCACACCTACCACGATTTTCAAAATTGCATTAGACTACCGCGATTGCGGTTCCCAATGGCTGTAAGGGCTTGGGCATTGGCAGTGACATACCGCTGGGGCGAGGCAGTCGCTACAGCAATATGGCTGCTATACATTGGAGCCTGTGACCGTGATTTGGGTGGCGGAGCATGCCAACCGCCATTTGACCATAAGTATGTATTTATTACTACCGCCAGTGTGGCTTTGGCATCGGCAGTGACACACTGCTAGGGCCAGATGGTTGCTACCTCGATATGGCTGCTATACTTGGGAGCCAGTGACTGAGTATTGGGTGGTGGAGCATGCCAACCACCGTTTGACCATAAGTATATATCTATCACTACCACGAGTGTGGCTTTGGAATTGGCAGTGAGACACCGCTGGGGCCGGGCGGTCGCTAACACGATATGGCTGCTGTACATTGGTGCCAGTGACCCTGATTTGGGTGGCGGAGCATGCCAACCGCCATTTGACCATACGTATATATCTATCACTCCCACGAGTGTGGCTTTGGCAGTGACACACCTCTGGGACCAGGTGGTCACTACCGCGCTAAGGCTGCTATACATTGGAGCCAGTGACCGTGATTTGGGTGCTGGAGCATGCCAACCGCAATTTGACTAGAAGTATGTATCTTCACTACCGCAAGTGTGGCTTTGGCATTGGCAGCGACACACTGCTGGGGCCAGGTGGTCACTACCGCAATAAGGCTGCTATACATTGGACAGGCTAGTTAAAGAAGACAGAACAGGTGTAGCGCTCCCACTGTCCATATGATTACGGGGCAAAAGCAGAAGAAACATTTTTTTTATATATATATATATATATAACTCTATGCCAGATCAAGATCAGTATCTGGTCTCTGGCTCCCATCAGTCACCACTCGGAACCGCCCTTCATCATTTGGGGCCCCGAGGACCAACACTGTACCAGATCTTGGTATATTAACAGAAAGAAAGGATCTTTCTGTTAGTCTGTATGTGTTGGTGTTATGGTTGAAACCATATGTGTTGGTGAAGTAACTGATAGGGTTGGAGAGAAATCTAATGTGCAGTGCAAGAAAAAACCAGGAAAAGAATGAGGGTGAATAAAATTGGTTTAAGGAGCAAAAAGTAATTTAATGGGGTATAACTCCTAGCACCAATGTTAAAAATAGCTCAGACAGGGTGAATTTATAACCTGTCTAGTGGTGTGACGTGGTCGACATGTTTCAGCAAACCTGGCTATTAGCCTTGCTTTCTTCAGGACCTATTAATTACAGCTACTGCAAACAAAGAAACCCAACGTGACAAATAAGTAAAAAGTTAAAAGGCAGTGTAGGAATGACACAGAGAAGTCACCTGAACCTCCAGGTAGTGTCTGTTCCAGACCTCTTCATACACTCAGCGGTGGGCTGAAAATAAAAAGCATGGCATGAGCTCCCATACCTGTCTTCAACAAACCTATCAGGCATACCTCGTGCACATATTCACATAGGTGTAGTCCAAAGCTTGGACTCAGAACAGGCACACTGACCAAGTTTTAGTGAAAATGTGAACGATGAAACATTTCACGTCTCACAGGGAACCCCTTACCTGGTTGGTAAGAAGTATACACCTCACCTCGCCTGGCTGCGGCTCAGGACTGGTGAAGCACCGCTCTAAAAAAGGGGGTGAATAAATTCAAGGACACGAATCATTCACCGTGTAGTGCCTGTACTAGATCAATGAGAGCACTTAATCATAGCTAGATGTTGGCAATTGATGGGGAGTGGTAGAAATGTCATAGCCGTTTTTACATAAAATGTATCCAATGTTGCAAATTGTCTGACGTTGCAAGACCCAATTACCCGGTGTGCACAGCCACGTAGTGTGTGGCGGTAGGTATCACATAACCGCTAGACCATACAGTGTATGCAAATGTTGTAGGACTCAAATGCCAGATGCACCTGTATCAGAGCGTGAGACCCTCAGAGGTCCAATGTTTCTAGGAGCAACGCTGCGTACCCCATGGACCACATGACTATGAATGCGCGGGAAAACGAGGACCCGAAGGATCCGTTTACCAACAGCTCTCCTACGTGCTAAGGCTCTAAGCAATGCGCGCTGTTGTCAGGAAGCGTAACACGCACTCACCTGTCCGTCGGTACTTCCTCGCGGCATCTGTGCCGTCTGGGGAGGTACCGGCGGAATGTTTACAAACTGATTATATAGCGCGTGCCCTCATTGGTCCATTGTGCCCACGTGACACACAAACCAAAGCGTCACGCGTCCGCAATGAAACGAAGCCCCTGATAGGGGTAACGTCCCGGCTAGGTGACCAATGACGATCCTAGTCGAGGAAAACAAAAACAAAGAGCTTGATCCCTCGATACCGTCAAATAGTTTAAACAGCAGTTGACTTAACTCGTTTATCAGGATAACCACCATAGCGAGGACCTAGATTTTAATAAAAATGTAAAGATGATCAGGACAAAACCCATGCTCGCAATATAAAAGGTCTAACAAGATACGAAGTCACCCCGGAGTAGGATCTATGGGATGGGACAAATGTCAGATTAGACTCAGGGATGACGTCCACTGGCCTAGAGTGGTATATAATGGCCATGAGGGCATTTTTGACACAGTGTAATCACTATGCTGAATAAGATACACAACACAGGGATCACTCAAAACGAGGACCAGGGGATATCATCATTCAACCCCGTTCGGTCAGTCCCCAACCTTAGTACCCATTTCTGTTCTTTCTTATGTAAGAAATCGCTCACATTGGTGATTTGGGATGGAATGAATGGTTTCTCCAAAACTGTCCATTTGAAGGACGTGGGTGGATGATTCTGCGTGATGAAATGATTAGTGAGTTTGGTGGCCTGTCTCCTGCAGTTAATAGTACTTCTGTGCTCAGATAGCCGCACCTTTATTTTGCGGGTGGTCATCCCGACATACCTGAGTTGACAAGGGCAGGTTATGAGATAGATTAACTTGTCGCTATTACAGTTCGTGAACTTCAGTTGTTTCCAGGGTTTAGAAGTCCCGATGTCTATCTCATTCGTCCTGGATGTTTGGGCACATGATTGGCAAGTGCCACACGGGTGGTGGCCAGACACAGGGGGTAGATCCCAAAGGGTGCCTACAACTCTAGGGGTTTCACCAGGGGGTCTGGTGTGTACCATCCTGTCCCGCAGATTGGGACCCCTTTTGAAGGAGAACAGTGGTTGTGGAATAGAATGTGGGCCTGAATTCAAAATGGGCCAGCGTTTCTTAACCGCTTTCTTAATATTGTGGGACAGTGTGCCAAAGGTGTGTACAAAGGTTAGCCTCTCAAGGGGTGCTTTAGGAATGGTAGGTTCTAACAGTGCTTCCCTATTGTTGTTCCTTGCACGTTTCAAAGCTCGATGTACCAAGCGGGGTGGATATTTCCTTTCAACAAGCTGGCTTTTGAGTGCAGTTGAATGCTTTCCGAAGGCAATATCAGTGGAGCAGTTTCTTTGGACTCTCAGGAACTGTCCAAACGGAAGATTGTCCCGCAAGGACTTAGGATGGTGACTGTCATATAGCAATAGTGAGTTCCTGGACATGGGCTTTCTGTACAGCTCGGATTCCAAACCCGTGGACGTGGCTTTAATCAAGAGATCCAGAAAGGCTAGCTTGTCTTCGCCAATCTCAATGGTGAAACGTAAAAAAGCATTCCTGCTATTCAGCCAACCAAGGAAGTCTTGACAGCTGTCTTTGGAGCCCCGCCACACCACCAGGATGTCATCAATGTATCGTCTCCATGTTCTTATCTGATTACGATAAGGATTGGACTCATTGAGGACAAACCGCTGTTCGAAATAGTGCACGTAGAGGTTTGCCAAGCTGGGGGCATAAACGCTCCCCATGCTTGTTCCAGACACTTGTAAATAGATGTTATCTTCGAACTGGAAAAAGTTCTTCTTCATGGCTAGAGTGGCACAAGCCATGATAAAATGTATCGGAGTGATGGTATCTCTCTCGGTAGTGTCCAGTAGTGAATGAATGACCTCCAGGGTTTCGTCCTGGGGTATAGAGGTGTATAATGCCTCTACATCAAACGAGACCAAAAGGTCTGTGTTGATGTCAAAATCAAGACCAGGTAATATGCGTAAGACATCTGTTGTGTCCTACGTCTTACGCATATTACCTGGTCTTGATTTTGACATCAACACGGACCTTTTTCCAGTTCGAAGATAACATCTATTTACAAGTGTCTGGAACAAGCATGGGGAGCGTTTATGCCCCCAGCTTGGCAAACCTCTACGTGCACTATTTCGAACAGTTTCTTAACAACAGGTTAAGAAACGCTGGCCCATTTTGAATTCAGGCCCACATTCTATTCCACAACCACTGTTCTCCTTCAAAAGGGGTCCCAATCTGCGGGACAGGATGGTACACACCAGACCCCCTGGTGAAACCCCTAGAGTTGTAGGCACCCTTTGGGATCTACCCCCTGTGTCTGGCCACCACCCGTGTGGCACTTGCCAATCATGTGCCCAAACATCCAGGACGAATGAGATAGACATCGGGACTTCTAAACCCTGGAAACAACTGAAGTTCACGAACTGTAATAGCGACAAGTTAATCTATCTCATAACCTGCCCTTGTCAACTCAGGTATGTCGGGATGACCACCCGCAAAATAAAGGTGCGGCTATCTGAGCACAGAAGTACTATTAACTGCAGGAGACAGGCCACCAAACTCACTAATCATTTCATCACGCAGAATCATCCACCCACGTCCTTCAAATGGACAGTTTTGGAGAAACCATTCATTCCATCCCAAATCACCAATGTGAGCGATTTCTTACATAAGAAAGAACAGAAATGGGTACTAAGGTTGGGGACTGACCGAACGGGGTTGAATGATGATATCCCCTGGTCCTCGTTTTGAGTGATCCCTGTGTTGTGTATCTTATTCAGCATAGTGATTACACTGTGTCAAAAATGCCCTCATGGCCATTATATACCACTCTAGGCCAGTGGACGTCATCCCTGAGTCTAATCTGCAATTTGTCCCATCCCATAGATCCTACTCCGGGGTGACTTCGTATCTTGTTAGACCTTTTATATTGCGAGCATGGGTTTTGTCCTGATCATCTTTACATTTTTATTAAAATCTAGGTCCTCGCTATGGTGGTTATCCTGATAAACGAGTTAAGTCAACTGCTGTTTAAACTATTTGACGGTATCGAGGGATCAAGCTCTTTGTTTTTGTTTTCCTCGACTAGGATCGTCATTGGTCACCTAGCCGGGACGTTACCCCTATCAGGGGCTTCGTTTCATTGCGGACGCGTGACACTTTGGTTTGTGTGTCACGTGGGCACAATGGACCAATGAGGGCACGCGCTATATAATCAGTTTGTAAACATTCCGCCGGTACCTCCCCAGACGGCACAGATGCCGCGAGGAAGTACCGACGGACAGGTGAGTGCGTGTTACGCTTCCTGACAACAGCGCGCATTGCTTAGAGCCTTAGCACGTAGGAGAGCTGTTGGTAAACGGATCCTTCGGGTCCTCGTTTTCCCGCGCATTCATAGTCATGTGGTCCATGGGGTACGCAGCGTTGCTCCTAGAAACCTTGGACCTCTGAGGGTCTCACGCTCTGATACAGGTGCATCTGGCATTTGAGTCCTACAACATTTGCATACACTGTATGGTCTAGCGGTTATGTGATACCTACCGCCACACACTACGTGGCTGTGCACACCGGGTAATTGGGTCTTGCAACGTCAGACAATTTGCAACATTGGATACATTTTATGTAAAAACGGCTATGACATTTCTACCACTCCCCATCAATTGCCAACATCTAGCTATGATTAAGTGCTCTCATTGATCTAGTACAGGCACTACACGGTGAATGATTCGTGTCCTTGAATTTATTCACCCCCTTTTTTAGAGCGGTGCTTCACCAGTCCTGAGCCGCAGCCAGGCGAGGTGAGGTGTATACTTCTTACCAACCAGGTAAGGGGTTCCCTGTGAGACGTGAAATGTTTCATCGTTCACATTTTCACTAAAACTTGGTCAGTGTGCCTGTTCTGAGTCCAAGCTTTGGACTACACCTATGTGAATATGTGCACGAGGTATGCCTGATAGGTTTGTTGAAGACAGGTATGGGAGCTCATGCCATGCTTTTTATTTTCAGCCCACCGCTGAGTGTATGAAGAGGTCTGGAACAGACACTACCTGGAGGTTCAGGTGACTTCTCTGTGTCATTCCTACACTGCCTTTTAACTTTTTACTTATTTGTCACGTTGGGTTTCTTTGTTTGCAGTAGCTGTAATTAATAGGTCCTGAAGAAAGCAAGGCTAATAGCCAGGTTTGCTGAAACATGTCGACCACGTCACACCACTAGACAGGTTATAAATTCACCCTGTCTGAGCTATTTTTAACATTGGTGCTAGGAGTTATACCCCATTAAATTACTTTTTGCTCCTTAAACCAATTTTATTCACCCTCATTCTTTTCCTGGTTTTTTCTTGCACTGCACATTAGATTTCTCTCCAACCCTATCAGTTACTTCACCAACACATATGGTTTCAACCATAACACCAACACATACAGACTAACAGAAAGATCCTTTCTTTCTGTTAATATACCAAGATCTGGTACAGTGTTGGTCCTCGGGGCCCCAAATGATGAAGGGCGGTTCCGAGTGGTGACTGATGGGAGCCAGAGACCAGATACTGATCTTGATCTGGCATAGAGTTATATATATATATATAAAAAAAAAATTTCTTCTGCTTTTGCCCCGTAATCATATGGACAGTGGGAGCGCTACACCTGTTCTGTCTTCTTTAACTAGCCTGTCTTATTACTGACCCTCTGATACTCTGTTGTGAATACTGTTAGTTGGGCTTGTATTCGGAGCTGGTCATTAAACGGCCCACGGGTCCCCCTTACTGTATGTGTTTTGGATGCTATACATTGGAGCCAGTGACCATGGTTTGGGTGCTGGAGCATGCCAACCGCCATTTGACCATAAGTATGTATCTATCACTACAGCAAATGTGACTTTGGCATTGGCAGTGACACACTGCTGGGGCCAGGCGGTCACTACTGCGATATGGCACCTTTACATTGGAGCCAGTGACTGTGATTTGGGTGGCAGAGCATGCCATATGCCATTTGACCATAAGTATATATCTATCACTACCTCCAGTTTGGCTTTGGCATTGGCAGTGATACACCACTGGTGGCAGGTGGTCGCCTCCTCGATATGGCTGCTATACATTGGAGCCAGTGACCGTGATCAGGATGGCGGAGCATTTTAACCGCCATTTGACCATAAGTATGAATCTATCACTACCGCGAGTGTGGCTTTGGCATTGGCAGTGACACACCGCTGGGGCCAGGAAGGCACTCCTGCGATATGACTGCTGTAATTGGTGCCTGTGACCATGATTTGGGTGATGGAGTTCTCAACAGTGCACAGTAGACACATGTTTAATGGCACAATATTGTGCACACAATGCCAATGTAACATTTACTCCACTGCTGACTACACATGCCATGTTGGTGTATATGAGTGTAAACATTGCCATGTACTCCTTCACATGTCACTTGTGATATTGCTGTGCATGTATACAGAACAGTGTTGTGATGGGCTCTCCAATGTGTGCACATGTCAATGTGTGATAGGGCTGAGCTACTCACAGTGATGAATGTCTGACTACACATTGTGCATATGTCGCTGTCTATTTTGCTTGGCTAATGCACACACTTGTTGTTTACCTACAGACTGTGTTCATTGTGTTGTTGATGTGTGCCCTGTTCAACTTACACAAGTTGAACAGGAACAGCAGCTAGGAACAGCAGCTAGGTAGGAAACAGTAGTGTTGCAGTTTCACACTTATGCTGTATGAACTACTCTCAGAGCTGCTCATGCAAGATGTGGCCAGAGCCCTTTGGGCATTCACATAGTCAAATATTGTTTTGGAGGTATTCACTGTGTAAAAAGTGGGCAAGTGTATGACTAGTGTTGCTGAAGGGTCTCTACATGTAGGTTGGGGTGCAAGCTGAACTGTGATGACAGTCATTGTTGGCGTTGTGTCAGTCAAAACTTAAGATGTTGGACACATCTCATGGTGATTTACATTGACATTGGTTCTATTTCATCGCACCTAGGAGGAGACCAAATGTGCATCATCCCTTCACAGTGCTGGCAGACATGGAGGATGAGGAGGTCACATGACATTACGTCTGAATGTACCCACCCTACAAGACATATGTGCTATATTGGAGCCCCACCTGCAGCTTCGCAGAACATATCCGACTGCTTTCACACCAACGTCCAAGGTGATGGCGGCCCTGCATTTTATTGCTACTGGATCATTCCAGTACACGGTGTCCAGCGCAGGGGGGATGTCGAAACCTATGTTCAGCATGGTGCTACATGATGTTCTGTTTGCTATGATGACCTACAAGGACAGATACATCCATTTCCCCAGGAGACATGAATTGGCGGCTGTGCAGGCAGATTTTTATGAACTTGGGCACATCCCCAATGTTGTTGGTGCCATTGACTGCATACATGCTGCCCTAGTTCCACCACAGGCATGTGAGCACATCTACAGGAACAGGAAACATTTCCATTCCATCAATGTGCAAGTGGTGTGCTAGGTCGATATGATCATCTCACATGTCTGTGCCAAATTTCCTTGCCCTGCCCATGACTAGTACATAATGCGTAATAGCATTTTACCACAACTGATGGCTAATCTGCTTCCGGAGTGTGCATGGATTGTGGGTGAGTACGCAGAGTCAAGGTGCGTGCTGTATGTGTGACATGCTCTCCTCTGCCACAGTTAAATTACAAAGTTGTTCTGTGCATCTCACAACAAGGTGACTCTGCATATCCCAACTGCCCTTGGTTGCTGAGCCCACTGAGGAATCCTAGGACCCCAAGTGATGTCCGCTACAATGATGCCCATGGGTGAAAACATTGGGGCACATTATGATGGCGGACGGACCTGAGTCTGTCCGCCACCATAGAGTAGAAGGGAACCTCCGCATGGACTGCGGAGTTCCCTCCTGTGCAATTAGGATGTTACCGTCACCCTGGCGGTCACATCCTCTATTTTTAACATTGTAGCGGGTGCGGCTTCAAGCCGCACCCGCAGCAATGTTAAAAATGCACGCATTGCATTTGTATGTAAAAAAGTGGCAGGCACCACGCGGTCCAAATCCTTGTGCACCCCCCAACCCCCCTTTACCTAGGGGGCCCGCAACGGGCCCCCGCAGTGAAGTTACACATGCTTTTCCACGGCGGAAAAGCATGTTTCTGAGCCCATCCTAATCTGGCTGACGGTGTCTGAGAGACACCGTCACCATATTAGTGCTTTTCCGCCACCGTTGTAAGCCAACCGCGGCGGAAAAGCTGCGGACGGAAACCAAGACCCACCAGCCATCCTAATGTGGCGGTGGGTCTTTGGTGGGTCCGCAGAGGATTTTCCTCATCCTCCGGGCCGGCGGTGGCTTCCGCCGGCCCGGAGGATGCGGAAAATCCTCCATCCTAATGAGGCCCATTGTGTGGTGGAGCGTGCGTTTGGTCTCCTGAAGTCATGATTTCGCTGCCTGGACAAGACCAGAGGTGCACTGATGTACTCGCCCAAAAAGACATGTCAGATTGTAGTTGCATGCTGCATGCTCCACAACCTGGCCTTGCGACAAGTGTTGTGTGATAGCTCTGATGCCACCGCCTGACTAGTGAATGTTGTTCTGTTGTGTTTTCCTAGATCCCTTCAGCCTCTCCTTGCCTACAAATAATCTGTGCTCCTGGTACCTTGTAATCATGGTGAACATTGCACATCCTGTGATAAACACGGAGCAGACACAATGACATAGGTGTATAAGAAGTGTTTATTTACAATGGGTACATGAGACTGGGGAATGAATATTTAGAAAAAGGTGATTAGTGAAGCAATGCGTTGTCAGTGATGGAAGATGAGACAACCGATTAGTCACCACATTGATGCGGTGGCCCAGTCTAACAGACGGATGCCATTAACATGGCAGTGTGGGGAAGAGCAGTCAACAAAGTCAATGGCAAGGTGAAGAGGGGTGACATCATTGCTGGGTCCTTGACTTGCTTTTGGCAGGTGCTTTGCAGCAGATTCCTGCCTTGGATTTATTTGGATGGCCCCTTGGTCATTTGGCAGGGGGGCTTCTGCTGAAGGCCAGTGGGGTCCGAGGAGTCCTCACTCTCTGTGGCTGCTGGGGAGGATGTAAAACTGTCATCCTTCTGGCCACCGGTGGGAGGTGGAGGTGTTGTTTGTGCCACAGACCTGTCCCTCAGAACTGCCACTAGCTGGCCTAAGAGGTCCGAGATTTGGCCCATGGGGTGTCAATGGAACTCAGCAGCAGGGGAGCTCACCGGAATAATCCTGAGCCTGGCCCGTTTGTCCCTGGGCCACGTTCATAGGCCCCAAGGACTCTGGTGATATTGTCCAGGGCTTTGGTCCCAGTGTCCAGTTGGCTTAGAGTCCCCTTTACTCTTCCACCTGCCCTGCTGTCTCGGACCTGTTGCCTCCCCATTGTACGCACCGCCTACTCTCCCTGGCCTTCTCAGTTGGTGGAGTGGGGTGGTCATCCTCTGGGGCAGGGAGAGTGTTGCAGGCAACACTGGTGGTGGTGGTGGTGGAGGCCGCACAGGTCATTACAGCAGGGGACAGCGTCATTGTTGTTGTTGCTGAGGTGGTGGGGTTACAGTGGGGTCCTGGGACCTGTTGCGCCCTGGCATGACAGATGGGCCGGCTTAAAGCTTTGCATACTCGAAATTCAGGGAGTCATCATCAGAGACTCCATGTTATGGGGTGGAGACTGGCTCTGCAGGTTGGTCTTGTCATCCTCTGCAGTCAGTTCTTGGTCATGTGCACCCCTCAAGCTTGGTGTTCAATGCGTCTTATTTCCAGGTTATGCAACAAACAGTTTACTAGTTCTCACATTGCATGTCTGCACAGTAATCTGCTTCATAACATGATGTGGAGGAACATACATTCATTTTCCATGGTGTGACATGTCAATGGACACCATGCAGATTTTGTGATTATGAGGACATGTTGTCATCTGACAACTAGCGAAAATACGACTTGATGTGAAGCATCTTTGCTGATTACTCTGCATGACAGGTGTTACATCTGTGCATGAACTAGCCATTGTCATCTCATGCATACATTTGCCATGTCCTGTGCTTTAATATATTTGTTCTACAAACCATGCTTGCTTTGTTTTCATATGGTCCTTCAAGAACAGCCCCCATGGTACTTACAAATAGCATTCAGGGCTGGGCATGTTTGTGACCTGATTTTCATCAACATGGGATTTGGTGAGTGACACTTTTATTTCTCTGACAGTTACATACGCTTAGCTGTCTGCACACTGTAATTTGTTAATGTTTCTGTGTCAATTTTAGTGGGAGTTGAGGGCTGGTGTTGTCATATGACCCCTTGCTTTTTTAGAGCAATGGTGGGGTGCATGCACTGGTGACTTACCTGTTCTGTTGTCACATTGGGGTGGACTTTCAGACACATCTCTCTGGGTGTGTTTGAGTGTTCCATCCTGCTAAGGGGTGGGATAGGGGGCCTGGTGGGAGTTGTGTTGCAGGCCTCCCACTCCCAAACTTCCCTACCTACCTTTAAGTTTGTTTGTTGGAATCCAATGGCTGCCACGTGCTTCTGGGTGGGGGTTGTGTTCCATCCTGCTCATGGTTGGGATAGGGGCCCTGGTGGGAGTGGTAGTACAGGCCTCCTACCCCCAAACTGCCCTCCCTGGGAAATTGGCTACCTAACTGTTAGGTGCATGTGAACAATGCAATGGCTGATATATGTTTCTGGGTGTGTGTTTGAATAATTTATCCTGCTCAGGGGAAGAACAGGGGTACCAGGTGCGAGTTGTAGTGCAGGCCTCACACACCCAAACAGTCCTCCCTGGGAAGATGGCTACCTACCTGTAAGTTTGTTTATTGGTTTCCAATGGCTGCCACATTCTTCTGGGTGTGTTTGAGTGCTCCATCCTGCTCATGGGTGGGATGGGGTGCCTGGTGGGAGAACCAGGCACCCCTCCTTGGGAAGATGGCTACCTACCTGTTAAGTGAAGATGAACAATGCAATGGCTGCCACATGCTTCTGTGGAACAAAGAGGCCTGGTGGGAGTTGTGGGGTAGGCCTTCTACCCACAAACAGTCCTCCCTGGGAAGATGGCAACCTACCGGTAAGCTTGTTTTTTGGAATCCAATGGCTGACACATGCTTCTGGTGGGGGGAGTACTGTGGCATTCCATTTGGGTTTACACTGGTAGCAGGGAGTGGGCCATCCATCCATCTCACAATCACTCTTTTGAGGACATCCTTTGAATACTCTGGTGTGGTTATTTTCTTACACCCATTTTTGTGGCACTACCCTGCCCCATCAGGAGTCTGACAAAGGCCGCTTACCACCTGTAGCTCTGCTCAACTATCACAAAGCTAGCTTTTAATGTTTATTCCTTGCTGTCTCACTGTGTCCACTCGGGCAAATCACAATAGCTTGTATTTCCTTAGTATATTTAATTTATAATGGTATATCAATAAAGAAATATGTGAAGTACTTAGCACTGTTATCTTGAAATCTGTTATGAAGTTCTGTGGTTATGCTTGATAAGCAGCTACCTACATTGTCATATATATATTCTTTATTGATGTCATAGCTACACTTTCACAATTGCTTTCTCAAATTTGCTTGAAAATGCACCTTTTGACTGCTATTTTTTCAAAATGTTCTTGGGGGGGGGGGGACCATCCCTCAACCCCTCTATTCCCAGTCAGGCTTTCTCGTTACACTGGCTCGCCACAGTGCACTTGAGACGCAGCGTTTACGCCTCACCCCTTTCAAATGTCACTAGCCGCCACTGCCTGTAAGTTTGTTTGTTGGAATTCAATGGCTGCCACATGCTTCTGGGTGGGGGGAGTGCTCCATCCTGCTTAGGGGTGGGACATGGGTGCCTGGTCAGAGTTGTTGGGCTGGCTGCCGGTACACCTGCAACCCTGGGAATGTTGCGGGCTACTTTTGGGGTGGTTTAGATGGAGTGGATGTTACATACGTGAGACCTGTGTTGGGTATTGTGGTGCATATGAATGTACTTGAGCCTAGGAGGTGTAGCTTTGTGGTTGTGCAAGACAGTACATAGCAGTGTAATGGTATACATGTGTTTGTCCTTACCAGCCTGCACTCCCCCGGCAACTCCTGTAAGTCTCTATGGATACAGTATGGCTAGCACATTCCCCTCCCATGCAGTGAATGTTTTTGGTGGAATGGTATGGCCACCGCTAGTCATCTGAGCCAGCTGACTGATTCACAACCCTCTTCAGGTCTTACCACCGCTTCATGATTTCCTGCTTGGTGTGCGGGGTGGCACCTACTGCTTCAACCTTATCGTTTATCCTTTCCCACATTTGTGCTCTTGTTGCTAATAGTGTCTGTTGGACGAGGTGACCAAACAATTGTGGTTCTACTCTGATTATCTCATCTACCATGACTGACAACTAACTCTCTGAATCTGGCAAATTTTCTTTTGTGCCATGGTGTGTGATGTGTAAATGTTTTGAGGTGCAATTGTGAAGGTGGTGGGGGTGGTGTGCGAGTGTGTGTGTGTGTTGTGATGCTGGTGAGATGTGTGTTGGTTTGCCTATCCAATGTGATGCAGGGTTTTGTTCCTTCAGGGCTGGAGTAGTGCAAAGGATTCTGTTCAGGGAAGGGGCTAGTTTTATACTCAGCTATGTGGGTGTGTCAAAATGGGGTATTGCTGTCAGGTGTGTTGTGTGGGTTGTCCTGGGATTTGTATTTTTGAAGTTGCCATGGGGGTGTGTCATTTGGGAGTGTTAGATGGTTTTGGGGGCAGAGCTAGTTTGATGTGTGCACTTGGTGGCCTTGTGGTGTGTTTTTTTTTGTCGACCGCCATATTTGTCACGGAGCGTCCACAGCAGTGGGTATGCAATAGCCCTTCTGCCGGCTCTCCCATTCATCACTGTTTACAATCGCAGTGGTCGGAAACAGCGGAATGTATCGCTGTCACATCGGGGGAATTCTTATTTTCCGTGCAGTCACTCTGCTGGCCTGGCGGCTGTTTAGTGTGTTTCCGCCGCACATCTAACTGCTGCAGACCGATTTTCACCAGCTCCACTTGCTACCGGCGGTCTTTCGTGGCATCGTTCCACCATGGTCAGGAATTTTTGGCAGTTGATCCTAATCGGACGGCCCGTTTTCTGCGGTACCAGAGGACGGTTGATTTCTGCAACCAAGGTGGTCGGGTTGGTTTTCTGACCGCCATCCTAATAGATCCATAGTTTTTGTAGTTTCTAGCTTCTTGAATTCTATTTGGCACAACCGGAGGTCATTGCTAAAACAAGTTCTCCAAGTCTAAACTTTTCCTTAGTCCCCTTTCTGTTATCTTTTATCTATTATAGTTTTTTTAACCATCTAATTTATCTTTCATCATCTTTTAACCTCTCACATGTCAAAATCAATTATATTGAATATTGGAAACATAAAGATACCAACTTGATGTGGGGTAAATGTTGGCCGCTGTCTAGCAGTGTTATATTAACATTGATTTTTCTTCATTTTGATGCATTCTATCGAAATTCTAACTGAGCTCTGTTCTCATTTTATTTTTATGTACTCCCCATTCAATCAATCAATCAGTGACACTTATAAAGCGCGCTACATACCCGTGGGGTCTCAAGGCGCTGGGGGGGGGGGGGGGAGCCGCTACTGCTCGAACAGCCAGGTCTTCAGCTTCTTCCTGAAGGAGAGGTGGTCTTGGGTCAGGCGCAGGTCGGTCGGGAGGGAGTTCCAGGTCTTGGCGGCCAGGTGGGAGAAGGACCTTCCTCCTGTAGTCGCTCTTCGGATGCGGGGGACGGCGGCGAGGGCGTGGTTGGCTGATCGGAGGTGGCGTTTGGGAGCGTAGAAGTTGACTCGGCTGTTGAGGTAGCTCGGGCCTTGGTTGTGTAGGGCTTTGTGTGCGTGGGTGAGGAGGCGGAAGGTGATTCTTTTGTTGACGGGGAGCCAGTGAAGGTCTCGCAGATGTCCGGAGATGTGGCTGGTTCGTGGGATGTCGAGGATGAGTCTGGCTGAGGCGTTCTGGATCCGCTGGAGTCTCTTCTGGAGCTTGGCGGTGGTCCCGGCGTAGAGGGCGTTGCCGTAGTCCAGTCGGCTGGTGACGAGGGCCTGGGTGACGGTCTTCCTGGTCTCGGTGGGGATCCACCAGAAGATCTTCCGTAGCATGCGTAGGATGTTGAAGCATGCCGAGGAGACGTTGTTGACTTGCCTGGTCATGGAGAGGGAGGAGTCCAGGATGAAGCCCAGGTTGCGTGCATGGTCTGTCGGTTTGGGTGCGGTGCCCAGGGCGGGAGGCCACCAGGAGTCGTCCCAGGCGGAGGGAGAGGGGCCCAGGATGAGGACCTCCGTCTTGTCCGAGTTCAGTTTCAGGCGGCTGGTCGTCATCCACTCGGCTACCTCTTTCATCCCTTCGTGCAGGTTGGCTCTGGCGGCGGCGGGGTCGTTGGTCAGGGAGAGGATCAGCTGGGTGTCGTCGGCGTAGGAGATTATGCTGAGGTTGTGTTTGCGTACGATGGCCGCGAGGGGGCTCATGTAGACGTTGAAGAGGGTGGGGCTCAGAGATGATCCTTGGGGGACGCCGCAGATGACTTCGGTGGCCTCTGACTTGTACGGTGGTAGGCGGACTCTCTGTGTTCTCCCGTCGAGGAAGGAGGTGATCCACTCCAGCGCCTTGTCCTGGATTCCGACGTTGCTGAGGCGCTGCACTAGGGTGCGGTGGCAGACCGTGTCGAATGCCGCGGAGAGGTCTAGGAGGATGAGGGCCGCTGTTTCTCCATTGTCCATCAGGGCTCGGATGTCGTCGGTGGCGGCGATGAGGGCGGTCTCGGTGCTGTGGTTGGCTCGGAAGCCGGACTGTGAGGGGTCGAGGGATCCGTTCGTCTCGAGGAAAGCGGCCATCTGCTTGTTGACGGTCTTCTCGATGACTTTGGCTGGAAACGGGAGGAGCGGGATGGGGCGGTAGTTCTTGAGGTCGGTGGGGTCCGCTGTTGGTTTCTTGAGTAGGGCGCTGAGTTCGGCGTGTTTCCAGCTCTCGGGGAAGATGGTGGTGTCGAGGGATGTGTTGATGATGTCTCGCAGGTGGGGTGCGATGACAGCGTCGGCTTTGTTGAAGACGTGGTGAGGGCAGGGGTCGGTCGGTGATCCGGAGTGGATGGAGTTCATCGTGCGGATGGTGTCTTCGGTGCTGATCGGGGTCCAGGCGTGGAGGGTGGTGGTGGGGGGTGGTTGTTCGGTCATGGTGTGCGTTGGTTGGTTGTTGAAGCTGTTGTGTATGTCCGCGATCTTGTTGTGGAAGTATGAAGCCAGGGAGTTGCAGAGGTCTTGCGATGGGGTGATGTCGTTGTTTCCTGCGCTGGGGTTGGAAAGCTCTTTGACGATGTTGAAGAGTTCCTTGCAGTTGTGTGCGTTGTTGTCCAACCGGTCCTTGAATGCTGTTTTCTTGGCGGCGCGGATCAGCTGGTGGTGTTTCCGGGTGGCAAGTTTGAAGGAGGTCCTGTTGTCCGGTGTCGGTTCCCTTCTCCAGACTTTCTCGAGGGCTCGGCAGTTCTTCTTGGAGCTCTTGAGTTCGTCGGTGAACCATGGGGCTTTCTTGCTGCCGGGTCTGCTGGGCGGGGTCCTCAGTGGGGCGAGTTCGTCCGCGCAGTTGCTGATCCACTTCGTGAGGTTGTCGGCGGCCTGGCTGGGGTTCGCTGAGCTGGCAGGAGGGTGCTGGCTCAGGGAGGTGGCGAGCTGGTCTGCTGTGATCTTGTTCCAGCTTCTGCGGGCGGTCTGTTGCTGGTGGTGGTGGGTCGTTGTTTTCTTGAAGGTGAAGTGGACGCAGCTGTGGTCCGTCCATTGAAGCTCTGTGGTGTGGCTGAAGTTGATGTCCTTGCTGGATGAGAAGACAGCGTCGAGTGTGTGTCCGGCGAGGTGGGTGGGGGTGGACACCAGTTGCTTGAGTCCCAGGTTGGTGAGGTTGTCGAGCAGGGTGCTGGTGTTGCGGTCGTTGTTGTTCTCCAGATGGAAGTTCTTGTTCACTTTTTATGGTCTAAACAACTGAAATAAAGTTTGTTGAAATGGAATGGCAATCATCTGAGTCATCATTAATTGGGTCTACGGGAAGTCCTTTGTGTATTGCTATGTTGGGCATTAAAGCACAACTTTTATTGATCTTCAACATTCCTCAGGATTACACTCTAATGCTCTACCACATTTGTGCAGACACCTAAATCTCCATTTTAGTAGTTGAAAAGTTTGTTCTATCACAGAGCAAGTATTTTATGAGCCCTGTAGTATTTAATTTCTCCTGGTGTATGTGGATTCAGGTAAGGTGCCACACTACTTGCTCTAAATTGCATACTCACTGTCCCATACAAAAATAGTTGCATCCTTAGATTACGGTTACACAGTTACCATAACTGTATCATGTAAAATATTTTTTGCTCTTACCTAATATGTATCAATTTCTTAACTTCCCTTGGGACAAACAGTCATATAGAGGACAATGGCTAAGTACATAGGAATCGTGGGTTAAAGCCAGGACATCAGGAAACAAGTCAGTGATGACATTCTGAATTACAGACTACCAGTATATTTAATGGATGTTGGGTTTTTAGTTGTGATACTGGTATTCAGTTGCTGATGTTAGACATAACATTTTTAGTCTATAGGTGTAAAATCTATGCAGCCAGTCACATTTGGGAAAGAGCTATATGGCAGAATTTTAACATTATTTTATATAAATTGTATTATGTATAGGGAAAGAATATCTGCTCATGTATTTTCACCATCCGAACAAATCTCTTTATATACAGAAATGTGTTCTTTGCGATATCTCTCTGCAACAGTGACAATGTCCTGATCATTCCTGAAAATAAGTCTGTGAATGGATAGGTAAAGAATGAATGCGCAGAGTCATTCTATGCAAAAGTTGGGTTTAAAACATCTTCTAACTCTAAAATAACCCGCTCTGCCTATTCATTTCCATATACTTCTTCTTCACTTGAACAAACAGGACAACACACCTCGGGGCATATTACCAATGATTAGCGATATGTATCGCTAACTAGGCTTAGCAATGATTTTTTTATCGCTAAGCCTCGCCGGAAATTATCGCTGAGATAACGTGCTATTAGCTTCGTTTATCTCCAAAGCCATAATTTTTCCGGCGATAGCGTGAATATCGCTGAGAATACAGCAATATATTCACGCATTAGCGACTAAATGTTCTTAGCCATGTTATCCACCCCCCATTGGATAACATGGCAAAGAACTGGTCTGGTCTGGGCAGGTGTTAGTTTTTGGCGATATTCGCACTTAGCGCGAATATTGCCATTGCTAAGCCTGCCTTGCTAATAGGCGTTAGCGACGTTAGCAACTGCTTTCAGTTGCTAACGGGTTGGGAACGCCCACTTTGCATGTCATTAGCGACAATTATCGCTAACATGCAAGCGGGCCCCAAACCGCTTGATATCGCCTGCAAGCTGTCGCTAACTGCTAAATGGCCACTAAGTGTACACAGACATACTGTTTTACTGCTAAAGCAATATAGCACACAAATCTTTATTTGTGGAAATCGGGTTTCTCTGAATAATTTTCATTGGTGCATCACCAAGTAAAACACCTTCACTTGTTTTGATACGATTAAAGTCTCTTTTTCCAGCACATATCAAAATTAAAAAACAAAATATGCCTGAGATTTTGCCTTTCTAAACGCTAACTGTATAAAGTTCATTTACAGGTATTTACATTTTTTTTACATCCAATCAAATAATATTTTCATTCCGTGTGCAGACAAAATAATTAGTTGGAAATGTCTACAGAAATATCGAGTCCTAAATATCGTCAGTGAGAAATATAGACAGCAAGAATCTTGTGTTCAAGAATATCGATTTGAAGGTAAGAAATATTGTTTCAAAAATATAGAAGTCAACAATATCGTTTGCAAAAATATTGGGGCTGATTACGATTGCGGAATGCCCGCCACGGCCAGCCGTGCAGTGGTGAGTCCTCCGCCATCGAACGCAATAGTAAAGTGCAAGATGGGACTGCCATGGTGGCGGTCGCATCATAATTTGGAGTGGGGAACCGCTGCAAGACTAGCGGGCGGTCTCAATTCCCACTACAATGGCAGGCAGACTCAAGTCCACCCGCCATCGTAATCAGTCCCTAAGTTTTTTAAAATATCGATTTTTTTATGTAGTTTTATGTATTTCAGTAACATATATTTTAAATGTATGTGATGTATTTTATTTGTATTTTTTATGATTTGTGATATGTGTTACATTTTTATGTGATCAACTTTATTATTATTTTTTTTATTTTTTAAATTTGTTTTATTGGTGCAAAAATCCCATACAGCATTACAATCTGGAATAATTTGACTCGTTGCTCTTGCAACACTTTTACATAATATCAGTACAACTTATAAGCATATCCTGATGATTTCTGTAAACAGTGCCCCAGTGTACGGTAAGTAATCATCGTTATGTGAGGACTCTCCAATTGGCGCAGGCCATATCCCCCATCTGAATGTATTCCATTTTACTGGTCCCATTTTTTGGTACCCCTCCTATTTATATACACCGCTCTTTCTGCCAACATGGCCAGATTCATGTCTGCGCGCCAGTCTTGATTAAGGGGAGCGTTCTGTGCCCCCCACAATCTAGCTATGTTTCGCTTCGCCATCATCATGCCCAGTGTTGCCCATATTTGTCCAGTGGTATTAAGGTCTGTTGTCTCCCAAATGTTAAATAGGCAGCGTTTAGGTTCAGGGGGAAACACTGAGTCGAGTTATTAAGGACATAACCTCCTCCCAGTATGTCACTATTGCTGGGCAGTCCCACATTGTGTGAAAAAAGTCCCTATTGCTCTACACTGTCTGAGGCAATGTGGATTATCAGTCTTGCCTATCCTACTTAGTGTCGGTCTTGTGTAATATATCCTATGGAGTACTTTCAATTGCACTAAGGAGAGTTTCAACGGGATAGCTACCTCTCTGGGGGATGCCTCTTGCCAGTCCGTCTCATCTAGATCTCCTACATCTGTCTGCCAGTTTTCCCAGAGAGGTTGTGTGGGGTCAGGATGGTTGTATGTGAAGGATGTGGCTTTTTTGGTCATATAGACGGTGAGGAGTCTGCCCTCCAGAGGGGAGGCTTAAGGAGGTTTGGTGTCTAGGGGGATAGTCGCTTCAAGGGCGTGTTTAATTTTAAGGGAACAGAAGCGTTCCGTGGGCGCCATTGTGTAGTGCTCTTGGAGATGAGTGCACAGAAGTACCTTTCCCTTGAGCCAAAGATCGCCAATTGTGGATATTCCTATACCATTCCATTGGTTAAATCCTTTGGTGTTGCGCAGTGTACCTAGTACACGCGTATTCAAGAGGGGTGTTGCCTGCGTGAGTACATTCTGCCACCCCAACTTTCTTTGCACTATATTGGATATTGTGTTTTGTATGGCCCAGTAGGGTCAGTTTATGGTTAGTGTTGTATACCGCACAGTTGAGCTTCTCTGGACCAAGCAGCAACCTATCCAGGCGGAAGGCCGTGTCTGCCTGTGGGGCATGAATCCACTGGTTTGTGACTGCGAGCTGGGATGCCCAATAGAACATTTGGACAAATGGGAGCGCTATGCCGCCATTATACCCTGTCCTGACCAAATTGGCCATTGCTATTCTGGCTGGTTTTCCATCCCAAAGACGTTTGGTAACCTCTGTTTCAATGGAGCGGAAATAGGACGGGAGGACTAGGAATGGGGTGTTTTGTAACAGATAGAGGAACCAAGGGAGCGCCATCATTTTAAAGAGCGCAGTCCTCTCCAACAGTTTCAGCGGTAAGGTTTGCCAATGTTTAGTACCTTTCCGCAACCTTTTTAGGGGCTCTAGGAGGTTATGGGTCATGAAGTCCTCTGGGTCTGAAGTGATATGGATTCCTAAGTATTTGAAATGATCTGCGACTATTGTCGCTGCACATCTCTTAGGCAGTTTCGGTTGAGGGTCTACCAGTACCTAGAGTATCAATTTGGTCCAGTTAATCATGTAACCGGAGTAATTCCTGTAGGAGTTACAGATGTCTAGAATCCCGTGCAGGAGACGACATGTACAGGAGGATGTCTTCCGCATATAGAGAGATGCGGTCCTCTACGTCCTCGGTCCAACGCAGTCCTCAGATGACAGGATCTTTCCTGATCCATGCGGCAAGTGGTTCTAGGACGAGTGCAAATAGGAGCGGGGACAGTGAACAGCCTTGTCTGGTGCCACGTCCCAGCGGAAATTCTTTGGATATGCGGCCGTTCGCCACCACACGTGCAAGAGGGTTCGTATACAGTAATTTCGCCCAGGAGCAGAACTTGGGCCCAAAGCCCAATCGGTCCAGAACTGCAAACAGAAAGGCCTACTCAACTGTGTCAAAAGCCATACAGGCATCTAAGAATGAAATAGCTGTCTGTTCTTGTATTGTGTGTCTGCGCCCAAGCACGTTATGTAATCTATGCAGGTTCTGTCCGGCATAAACCTGGATTGGTCCGGATCAAGTTGGCTAATTGCGGCGTCAGTCTATTGGCTAACATCTTGGCGAGGATTTTAGCTTCCCGTTGAGCAGAGATATGGGCCGGTAGGAGGTACATTCTTGAGCAGGTTTTCCCGGCTTGTGTATAACCACCATCGTGGCCACTCTTTGGTCCTTAGGAAGTTCTCCCAAGTCAAGGCTCACGTTGTACATATTCAATAGGTGGGGGGCAAGTTCCGTAACATTTTGTTTATAGAGTTCTATTGGCATACCGTTCGGTCCCTGGGCCTTCCCTGACTGTATGTTTCCTATTGCTATCGTTAGCTCATCGGTAGTAAAGTCTGAGTCAAACACCAATATGTTGTTGTCTGTAAGCCTTGGGAGGTGCTGGATTTTGGCTGTGGGGGTGTAGATGTCAGTGTAGTGAAGTGCCAGGGTGTTGGACTTTACCCTTTTTGCAGGGTCATCCCTGAATTTTTTGCCTTCCTCCTATATTTTTTCTGACCTGTTGTTGGCTATTTTATGACTCTGGGCATTTTACCACTGCTGACAAGTGCTAAAGTGCATATGCTCTCCCTATTGTAAATTAATGTATTAATTCGTGATTCCATGATTGACTGATTTGGCTTACTGTCAGACCCTTGTACAGTGCACCAGGGGTGCCCAGGGTTTGTAAACCCAATGCTGCTAGTGGGCTTGCACCGCTGGTTGTGCCACCCACAGAGGCAGCATTGCAAAATGTGTCTAAGGACTGTCACTGCAGAGCCTGTGTGCAGTCTGGTACTGCCATGCTGCATGGGCATGTGCACCCACTTGCTAGTCCCTAAACCTTCCCTTTTCTTCATATCAGACACCCCTACGGTAGGCCCAAGGGCAGGGTGCATTGTAAGTATAAGGTAGGACATGCCCTGGTGTGTGTGGCATGTCCTAATAGTGAATTACAGCCATTTTCATTTTTACTATTGCAAGGCTGACTGTTCTCCAAAGGCCAGAATGGGCAGTTGGATTATTACATTTTATAATCCTAACTGACTCAGGGAACATGGTGGAAAATCGAGTTTAGTATGCCTGCACTCAGAATGATGCAATACACCTTTTAGTGAAGTTGGTTTGAACATTTTGTGTTTGAAAATACCACTTTTAGAAAGTAGGTATTTTCTTGTCTAACTATCCAAGCTTGCCTCTGCTAGGTTGTGTATTCCTTGTCTGGAGTTTGTGAGTGACAGGGCTGGGGGATTCCAGGAGACAGAATGAGTCAGCCCAGTAGTGAATAGAGAGATCTGCATCTAGATAGGTGGGAGGAGTTGCACCTGGGACCTGAATAGGTCTGTGCTTGCCTTCCACAATGCCTGATCCACCCCCTGGGGTGCGTTTGATGTGTCTAAAGTGCTCCAGAGCTGTGCTTTCCCTCCACAATGCTGGCTCGACCTCCTGTGGGGCGTCGGATGTTTCTGCTCTGCACTGTGAAAGGAAAGAAGGAGTCATGTAAACAGAGTGCTCCAGAACTGGTTTGGACTGGGCAAAGCCCCCTCTACCCTCAGAGGACAAAGGATTTTGGGGTATACATATTGGGACCCTGATCCCAAGAAATGAGATCACTTTTAGACTACAAGAAGAAACCTTTGCTGAGGAGAGGAACCTGAAGAAACTGAGGAGAGACGATCCCTTGTTGCGTGCTTATCTAGGATCCTGATCGATACTGCGACCTTATGCCCCTATTCGGCTATAAATCCATTTATTCCCTATATTGGCATAACCGTTCAAGTGCGATATTCAGAAAGTCATCTCTGGCCTCACACGAACAGAGCCACATTCCAGAATAGTTTTCTCTGCCACTTCCTTTGCAACCAATTAGTGCAATGACAGAGCAGAAGTCACTATCTGAGATTCCTAGATTAACACTCCGAGTTCTTCAACAAGATAAAACTCAGCAAACCTGGAAATCCCCGCTTGCTGTGTTTTGATTAGTAATGGAACTCTAATGAGCAACTGATAGCTATCACTTCCTAGTGACATCTTTAATTGATGTCTTATGTCCAGCAAACTTACGTCAAACCAGGCACCTTTCAGGTATAAATATTACCAACGTTGCCTTAAGCAATACCCTGTTGCCCGTCGCTTGATGAAGCTGCTGTATGCAAGCTGCTGATACCATTATCGCTGCTAAAGCGCGAACGATCGTGTGGTGAAACTAGGAGCTGAACAGTCGCCCCTCTGCGAAGAGCCCAGCAGATGCCAGCTGCCTGCGGACGCTGTCCCCCCTCCTCCTCCTCGACGCGCTGAAGAGAGACGCTGCCTTTCTCCTGCAGAGAAATCCAGCTCCAGCGTTTCTGGTCTACCCTTGCGGGTGACTGGGATACCGAGTTTCCCCTGAAGGAGATACCAGACCTCCATCATTCTATTCAGAGGTATGGTGTTGACTAAACCCTTAGTGAGAATTCTTGAAGCAAACCTTGGCAAAACCAACTTAAACTAAAGCTACTTACTTACTCCCCTCCCAAGTATTAGGCTTAGGTCAGGTACACTGGGGTAGGCGTAGTTAGAAGCACCAGTTGAGTATTTTAGCCTAATGTATATATGAATGTATATATGTTTTATTACTTTTAAACCATTGTATGGCTAAGAAACCATATCAATGCTTTTACAGTATTATTTCGCAATACTTATCTTACTGTACGTACTTTTTATCATAACAAGTCTTGCAATTGTGGCAATACATTTCTCTTGTACGAGAAGAAAGACTGTTCAATAAATGTTAACCCTTTATTGACAAACGCCCGTCTCTCTATTCTCTACATATTGTGAAAGTAATCTGCACTAACCTGACTGAGTAAAATAACTGTCTATTGTTTCACACGACCCTAGAGATTGACTCTTGATCTGAGGAGCAGTTGTCATGTTGCACAGTTGTTGGAAAACTGAATCCCTTCTTGTCTGTGCCAGGGAAGCTGATCACTTCCTATTCAGTCAAGAAAGTTTCCAGTGACCTCTGAGCTAGTTGGTAACAAACCCAATTAAGTTTAGCATAGTCAGTGGAGGCCTGGAAGATCCGCACTTCTATGTCGATACTACTGTGTATGTTATTCCAATGCGCAGGGCCTAGTGGGAAACTAGGAACTACACTACATGGCGCCCAAACATTTGGTAAGGCGATAAACTAACCCAAGACGTTAGAGTAACTCAGTCGTGCATATTTCACACAGACCCCTTTCTCCCGTAAATACTCCAATAGACGTCTGGAGTGGGTGAAAGGTTAAAATCCGCCCGAACTCAGTAGGAAGAGATTCCTATGTAAAGCTCTGGTTTATTCAACGTTGAAGGACACAGTCTTCCAAAATATTGTGCACCTAATCTTTGTCTCCTTGGAGACCTACTCTGCAAAACCTGCATTTATACAATGCCAGGAGAAAACGGAACCACTGGGGCCGCAGCAGATGCGACTCAGCAAGGTCCCGAACACACTGACCCGGATGCTATTATCATCCCGGTCCACTTAAGAAAATCTATAACGTTAAAACTTATAGAGAACGGACTGACACCACAAGGTGGTACAGTAATTTTCGTGATAGAGGCTCACGAATATCGGCAGACAGAGGTATTCTATTCATGGATAAACTTTCCAGCGGCAAACGCTACAACAAAAGAGTTTCACTATTACAAAATAGAGGAACCTCCGGAAGAGTACGCTCCTTTCGAGGAGACTGAAATCCCACTAAAATTCCAAGAGCACCTGCTCTGGTTTAATGGCTCCCTAAAACATAATGATCATATTACCAGGCTCGGTCCACTAGGTAGACCAGGAGCAACGTGGCCGGTTCTAGCCAGCTACACACCACATCCGGACATTGCAAAAATGTCTAGAGAAGAGCTGTTAGTACAGCTAAAAACACTTATAAAAATACATAGGCAATTAGTCCAATATGTAATGCGGACTGCAACAGTCCAACCAGCTGTTAATGTACCGCAGCTGACCCCTCATCAGGGGAACACTATTAAAATTACACCACAGAACATACTGTCATGTCTTGGTAAAACACCCGTAAAACGGGAACAAATTCCTTTCTGGTTAGCACAGAAAATCACTCAAATAGAGGCAGTATTTCCTGATACTACCCCTATAGAGAAACACAGAATCTTGACCATCTGCCTTCCTATGGGAATCGCACCACACGTGGAGGACTGTGACACTTGGGGTACAGTCTTTGCTTCCATTTACACAAAAACACATGGTGTTCCGTCTATGGCGGTAATACCAGAAGTGCTAAAACAGATTCAAAATGAATACGGTCCAGAGCCAGCTTTAAATCTAGGTATGAAATTACTGAAAGACTTCAAGAAGGTCTCGGCTATATTATTAGCCAATATAAAAGGAGAAGCAGCATCTGTGGCGATCCGCCAGAAGTTGAAGGAAACAGATATAAAAGATCAGCCATTTGAGCTTGCCAAAATCATAGAAAAATGCTATGAAGAATTAGGTAGAGACAGCTTGGGTGGGAAACCAGTAAAGCCCCAACTGCTCGAAAATCCTGAAAAATTATTTATTAAAAATAATTCAAACACTCCTAAAAAGAGCTGGGATGGAAATAAACAATCCACTCCCAAAGAAAAAGTGTTCCAGTCCAGAGGAAGGTCTCCTCGACGGAGGGAAAGAACTCCGACTCGAGAACACCAGTCTCCCCAGAGGGAGCCCTCTGAGAAAAGATATAACCTTAGAAATAGGGATAATTTGAAAAAACCTGATAGATATCAAAGTATTGATACACGTCCCTCTCGATCTTTTTCGCAGAAATCGGAAAGAAGAGGACGGTCAGACCCAGGAGAGCACACCAAGTCCAAAGACAAGGAACCTGCTCGGAGTAAAAAATCTCAATTTTCAAAAAAGAAGGTAGCCAGTATTAGAGTAATCAACCATGCCGAGAATACTGAGGACACAGTTGTAAAACGGGGAGTGGGCATTGACAATGTTGGACAGTGCAGCAGAAATCAGTATAGCGCGCAAGATCTTGATGAGTCATCTGGAGACAGTGGACACGAATGAATTCATTCAGGTTGAAACTGCCGACACCAGACTTAGCGAGCCCCATAAAATATACGAAATAACATTGCGTATAGAGGGTGATAAGACTAGGAAAATAAGAGGTCTATTTTGGGATAAACTCTCAAAAGGCTATGATATTCTGTTAGCTGAAAAAGATTGGCCCCCAGAGTTTGTCAGGGAGTGCCCTCGTGGCGAAGAAATGATTATGCCTGCCTTCTCGAATCACATTCCGATTCACAAAAAATATACATATGCAAGGAAATGGGCAGTAGTCCAGGCACCAGCATTATATAAAAATCATGTAGGATGGGATGAGGACTCTCCTCCTCACAAAATCCAATTAAAAAGTGAACCAACTGCCCAACGGCAGTATCCCATTAAGCAAGAAGCTAAAAAACAAGTCAGGGAGATTTTAGATCAACTTGAATACCAGGGGGTGATTGAAACATGCACCTCTCAAATGAACAATACTTTGTTTCCTGTCTCCAAGCCAGACAATTCATATCGTCTAGTTTTGGACTACAGACACCTTAATGCATGTTGTAAAACTTTTGCAGTACAAAACTCGCATAGTGCAGCCCTAATGAATAACATAGTTAGGAAAAAATATAAAACGACATTAGACATATCTAATGGTTTCTTTTGTCAAAACATTGCACCGGAAAGCAGATATTTGACCGCTTTCTCAGCATTTGGGTCGCAGAAAAAATTCTGTCGACTCCCACAGGGGTTCAAGAACAGCCCAGGACTATTCTCAGCTAGAGTAACAGAGTTACTACAAATATATGATGATGAAGCATTATCTTACGTAGATGATATTTATCTCATAGACGACGACTTGGATACTCACTTGAAAAGAGTGAACACCATTATACTTGGTTTCGCAGCAGAGGGTTACAAATTCAACTTTAAAAAGTCCCGAATTGCCCATCTGACAGTATTATTTTTAGGATACGAATTATCAAGTGAAGGAAAAAGCCTAGCGGACAACTTCTTAGAGAAGTGCGCTGTACTCCAAGCTCCAAAAACGCTGAAGAATTTACAATCCATACTAGGTTTTCTGAATTTCGGAAGAACTTATATTCTAAATTACGCAGAGAGGGTTAAACCTCTCTACGAACTAATTAAACCTGATTTTAAACAAATCAATTGGACTCAAAAACACTCAGAAGTTTTGAGATCACTGCAAACAGACATGTTAGCGAAAACTAAATTAGATACACGTGACAACACACACAATCTTGTAATCCGAATCATCCCAGGAAGATGCGGATTCACGTACCTAACCTCTAATGAGGGAGAAAAGGTACCTATTTCAATTAAATCTCACTTGTACACACAAGCAGAAGAAGCATTCAGTCTCACAGAAAGAACTGTGAAAGCAGTGCAAATCGCATTAGCAAATGAACGAGAACTAGCACACGGCAAACGGATTAATATCCTCACAGCGGAATCCGCCTTCGAGGCGCTATTCAGCCCAATAGACCTGCCTACAGTGTCACTGGATCCAAAATGGATATAGTGTGTAGATTCTCTAGGAGCGGAAGATGTGAAATACTATTTCGCCCCGCAATTCGAAGAACTGAATGATTTAGAATATGAAGAAGAATATCCTCTGCCAATCAAACTTCTGCCTCTCCCACAGTACGCCTGTATAATCTATACAGATAGATTTGTACAGCATTTCAACGTAGAGAGAAAATCCTACGATGCAGCCTGTGCGATTGTTAAAGGTCGTTGGCTGTGCGGTAAATTCAGACCGAAAGTAACAAAAACTGAATCATTGAGAAACTGTTCGGCTCCGAGAGCTGAAATCAGATGTTTAAAGATGGCGCTCGAAAATGCAGAACGTGAATTCCCCACACTCATCGTGTGCGATTCTCATTTTTGCGTCAACTCTTACAATAATAAACTGCAGAGGTGGATTGAAAACGATTACAAAGATTACACAGGTGCCACAATAAAGCATAAATTGCTCTGGAAACAGGTAGCTCTTTTACACAAAGAACTACAAAAGACTCACGTGGTACACGCACAGAGTCTTCAACGTGATGGCGTTCACGTTGCAGGGAATTCATTGGCTAACACAGCCACAGCGGAAGCAACTAAACCAGCTTCCGTAGCCACAAAAAAGCGTACAGAAAAATACATAGACGGGGAAACCATGCTGGCAGTAAAAACGACCGTAAAAGGCGACTGTGCAGCACTACCCGTGAACTATCCACTCAAGTATGCATACATAATCGATGCAAACTCCGTTCCTTTTGCTCGAATCCCTGGAGTGGGGGACAGAGTGATTCCAAACAGGAGCAGGAGGGGCTTCCTCTTACTGGAAGCACACATGGGGTTGGGTCTGAGACATCAAACAATTACGGATTCTCTGAAAGAATTACAATCAGAGTACTGGTGGCCAGGAATGAGCATAGATATTCAATGTTTTGCTCAAAATTGTGAAGACTGCAACAGAGATCGCAGTAATGAACAGGCCAGTGTAGTTTCAGGAACCCTGATAGACAGCATAAGGCGGTCTATCTGCGCAATCAAAGAAGAGAAGCGCGTCCCATTGTACATCCTTAAGGCTAAACACACTTATAAAATGTGGCCTCCAGCGCTCGGCTGACGCTAGAACTGTTATAAGAGAGATCTGCGAGTCTATATCGGCACATACGCAATTACCACGTTCCATTCTGACCAGGGTCCTGCTTTTAGCTCTCGAGCTTATAAGGAGTCCATGGCCAGCATGGGAATTGGGTTGCGGTATTCTTGTCCGTCGCACTCCGAAGGGAATAGTGTGGTTGAAAGAAAAAACCGGGACATAAAGCGATCTATAACAGCGAAGGTATTAGGTTCAGGCGCTGGGTGGGTCAAACATCTAATAAGTGTCCAGACCAGTCTTAATAACTTGCCAAGAAATTCTCTAAAAGGTTTCAGCCCATACAAACTATTGTTCGGAATTAGAATGAACATTCAGGACCTCGATAGTCAGATGTCAGTGGTACAAGAAAAAACAACAGACTTTGACATCAAAGATCGTTTGGCTGTTTTACAGGAACTGAATGAAACAAGAAAATCCTTAAGCAACATAAAGTTAAAGCAACAGCCATCTACCACTGACGAGGCACCACAAGCAACAGCCCCAGCAAGGCCTGTCTGGATTCCAAAGATTGGGGATCTAGTCAGAGAAAAAATCGCGGTGAAGAAGAAATTTGGGCCTTCTTACAGAAAAGCAGTACCTGTCTTGGCAGTCACCGGAACAAGATCAGTTGTACTACCGCCCCTTGCTGGTAAAAAGGAGAACAGAGTCGTGTCTATCGACCTGGTAAAACCACAACCATGTGGCCTATAATCAACAGTAGGCCCAGTGGACTCCCAAGAAACAACAGAATACCCAAACTTGCAACAATCCAAGAGGTTCAAACTGAAAGACTAATCACATTCGATCAGCCTGCAGTGCACAGAGAAGGACTATGCAATAATGCCATGGAACTCGTGCCTCTTGAGACACAGATTGAAACAGTTTGTCAAGAAACACCAGTCTACAATAATGTGGCATCAGAAAATGCTACCGAAAGACAAATTGAAAATCCAATTCCAACAATTGACAGAACTGCCTCTGGTTATTTCATCAACTTCGACAACTTCTCTGAAGATCAAAACGACCCGAAGTGATGCCAGAAACAAAAAAGACTTTTAAAGAAAAAGCAAAGGAACTCTTTCATCAACTGAAGGAAATCTACCTTATTTCCCCTTGGCTAGAGTTCTGGTTCGGTCTAGGTGTATTTTTCCTCCTGCTTTGGCTCATCATGGTACTTTGTTTGGGAAAATTCATTGTGGGAAAATATAGTACAATGGATACAGCAAGTCAGAACATCAACCTAGTCCTCAAACCACACAGATAATCCCACGTGAAGAAAAGAGAACTGTCAACAGTAAATGTCACAGCAATTCCAATACCTGGTGGGGTAGTATGGGAAAAAACTGACTATGAGATCTATGGTCCGGTCGAAATCCTGAAGTATCCTCATCAACTGAAGGTTTCCTTAAGTGACTTTGTAAAACCTAGTACATTCTCTGATGATTGGGACTTTAACAGTATTAATGACATGATGTCTGATTTAGTAATGTCAGCTAGATTCACAGAACATGATTATTTACAAGGTTCATCTAGTTATGAGCAATTATTCTGCTACACACATTATGGTGATCATTATTTGCATAAATCTGCACAGCCTAGAAATGTTTTTAAGTATAATCAATGGGAACATTGTGCTACACCACCTAAAAGCAGTTCTAAGACATTCTTTGAGAAATTCAAATACTTCTCAGGGTTTAACACCAGTGATGCAGAAACGTTTTATTACAAACTGTTAGATAAAACAGGAATGAAAACAATGCTGACAAATTCTAAATTGATATATTCAGAAGCATTTTATGACAAAATGATGACATTTGGTTTTGATTATTGGAAAAATAACATTGAAACGAAAACAATTTGGGGTACAAAAGATTGGCAGGTACAAGGCCTTGAAGCACTATTCAGAAC
Source organism: Lissotriton vulgaris (assembly GCF_964263255.1). Lineage (NCBI taxonomy): Eukaryota > Metazoa > Chordata > Amphibia > Caudata > Salamandridae > Lissotriton > Lissotriton vulgaris. Next base: position 500,699,254 of record NC_141687.1, on the reverse strand, counting down.
CTGTATGATACCTGAACAAATGATGTTTTTAAATGACACAATACACCAAACATCCTGTCTTGGCCTAGCTAAGATCAAAGACCTTAAAACACCGTCTATTCCAAAGCCAATACCTGAAAATACAACTACAGATATTGAGTTAGACGTGTCACAAATTTTACATTTTAACAGAACACATCCTGATTGGAAAAAGTGGTTAATCTGGCCTACTGACACAAACAACTGTCAAGATAGATTCCTGAATAAAACACAGGGGTTAAAAATGACCAGACTAGACCCTAGATACTCCCAGAGACAACATCCAGGGATAGTAACAACATACAGTGTAGGGAAACTCTGCCTTGAATGGCTAACATCATCCACACTGGCTGAAATTAAGCAACACTTGTCTTTACTAAAAGATGGTGCTGATTTGCGCAATTTCATTCTTGGACCACGCAAACAGCGTCAAAAGCGTTTCATAGCGACCAGTATCTATGCTGCGTACAACGAGGCTTGGAAAGTCACACAAATTGAAACAGCAGAAAAAATACGAGAAATTGATCGTATTAATTTGGAAAAATCCCTTTCTGTAGTGGACAATGGGTTAATGACTCTGTCCTCCAGAATATATTCGTTGGACAATATTGTATCTTCTGCCTTTGACATAATAGACAGAGACTTGCTAATGTTACAACATGGCCAATCTCAATTACGTTCTATTGTACAATTGGGCTGGACGCTGCAAAATCTTCGTTCAGGCTATGTGCCTTGGCGTTTAATAAACACAACGTCATTATTTTCCATTTTTAACCTTACTGATAAACAAATCAGTTTGGCACAGAAAGGAGCAGACTATACAATCCTGAGCATCGAAAAACTTGAGAGATTACCATTGACAATGTCAGAGAGTCCTGTCATTGAATGGATAATACACGGAATTATCACTATTCCGATAACAACTTTCCGATTTAAAAAATGCCTTGAATACATACCTACTGGCCAGTATGAACGATTGGGTAAAGGATATGTAAAATCTGAATGGAAATTACCATACACACATTCTTGCTATAGTGACAGCGACAAATATGTATTTCTTAGTGGTGAAAATTGTAAACATTCACTAAGCGGTATACTTTTGTGCCAGGGTATTAATTTACACGGAGCTTGTGATGGAAATTCTAACAACCTTTCATGCCACCAGCTTGTCACACCTGCAACTCAGATAGAGCCCTTCTTTATGCAACTTGCAAACGGGAGTTACATTCTTAGAACGGATCACAGATGTTGTGGCCTTGTGCCAGGGAAAAGTTATCTAGTAAGAGTAACATCCATGGTCAAATGCTGTATGCAGGCATTGTTCCCGAGTGGGCCTGCAGACACAGTGACTCCCATCTGGCCTCGTCTGAATCTCTATTCTATACGAATTGATACTTTAAGCAAAATGAAGTCTGTGCTTTTGCAGACAACAGTGCCCATAACGTCATCTAAAGAGACGTATGATCTTCTAGTTGCAAGGACAGCTACTGAAGTTCATGAACTTTTATCAACAAATTGCCCCGTGCATTTCGTAGAAATGCTTAGCCAACTCCTTAACATGTCTAGTGCCACAGGCATCCCAGGCATATTTAAGACGATTTTTACGGGACTGCTAACACCTTTTCAAGCAATTTTGGGAATCGTTCCTAATTTTGTTCACTCTGTTTTTGGCGGCATACCCTTATTTTTGGGACTTGTAGCAGGGATTTAATTTTTGACCGTCCTGCTTCGTTATGGAAAGCCAAAGCTCAGACATAGCTCCCATGGGAATGGAAGAGACAATCCTAGCAATGCGCTACCGGGACAGGATAACTAACGTCCTTGGATTGGCCAGGCTGAGAGATCTAAACATGACCTGGTTCCTTTCATTCAGACCTATATGGCAGAACTGTATCTTACCGGTACTTCGATGTATGCTATGCGGAGATGAGTGCGTGTTGGACATCTGTCTTTCACTTCCATCAGCAGTACCAATGGACGTCGATACTTTGCTCAGTCCAATAACGGCTCACGCATTGTGTTGTCCCCAGCGGCTACCAATCCTGATGACAGCATTCGTTGAGACTCCTGTGCTATGACTAGGTGGTAACAGTGGAGCGAGTGACAAAAGCAACATCACCCAGGTACGACCTTCTGTGAGCATTGCTGATCCCGACTATGATGACAGCAATCATTCTCACACCTGCCAAGTTACAACACTATCGAATTTAGTTGAACTGTCACATCTGGGCGAGGTTGAGTCAAGTAGATCCCAGAGTTCAACAGCGTTTTTTTTGGGCAGAGCGGGTGTTGAGAAGGATGCATCTGAGGTGGTTGGGTTCTTTCCTGGTCGGCAGCATGGTGGGGAGGATGCTTGTGAAGCTTCAGTTCCGGCAAAAGAAAGCTCTGTGGGTGCGTTTCGGGCAGCAAGTACAGACACAGAGGAATAAAAACAAGTCTTGGAAAGAAAGCAAGTTAGGCACATGGGAAAAATACAAGATTAGATAAAAATCATGCAGGCAGAGCCGTGGAGCAGCGCAGGGAACGACCTGCCTGCGAGCAGGGTCAGAGGTCTGTGGTGTGGTTGTTGTGTAACTTACTAACCTTTTTCAGCCCGGTGGACATTGTTGCATTAAAGCTGTGTTGTTTAGCATGCCTCCTTTGTCTGGTCATATAGGCCTGCTTGAATTCTTCTTTTTACAGGCCTCCTGCTTGTTGTGACTGTGAGTGACCATGTAGCTATTGGTATTTTTGCGGTGGTAGCTAGTGTGCTGCTTTTGCCATGGCCTGCATGCCTTTCCTTTGTTCCTCTTGCCTTACTGCTTCTTGTTTTTGTGGCCTGGCCAAGTGGCTGGTGGCCATATTGTGAAGGCAGCCAGTGTGCTTTTGTTTTGCCATAGGCCTGCATTGTCTGTCTTCCCTTTCTTGTTGTTGTGGTGGCCTGGCCATGTGGCTGTCAGCAATTTTGTGAAGACTGCCAGTGTGCTTTTGCCATAGGCCTGCATTTTATGTCTTCCCTTTCTTATTGTTTTTTGTGGTGGCCTGGCCATGTGGCTGGTGGCCATTTTGCAAAGGCAGCCAGTTGCTTTTGCCACAGGCCTGCATTGTCTGTCTTCTCTTTCTTGTTAGTGTGGTGACCGGGCCATGTGGCTGGCAGCCATTTTTGAAGACAGCCAGTGTGCTTCTGCATTAGGCCTGCAAACCTTCTTTGTGGTGGCCATGCCTGTTGATTGGCATGTAATTTTTCTTCTTTCACTCAGCACAAAATGCAGCCCAGTTCACTACATTTTCTAATGGATGTACCATGTTACAACGCATACCGTTACAACTACCTACTATTACAACGCGACCATTACAACGCATACCATTACAACGCATAGCGCTTTGAGGTGCTGGATAGTGGTAAGTATAATTTACTATTCTAACTCCAGTCCCCGTGGACCCTAGGGAAGGTGTTGGATAGTAAATTATACTTATTCCCTATCCTAGAGCGCCCCCCAGCGCAATGCATTGTAATGGTATGCGTTGTAAAAGTCGCGTTGTAATGGTAGTGCGTTGTAACAAATGCGTTGTAACAGGTGTATACCTTTTCTAATACATTTGCAATATTATTGATTTGAAATGATTCTCTTTGTGGCCTAGTCTGCCAATGAGTTTACCAACCAATAGGCACAGAGCTATTTATGTGTGCATGAAACAGATGTTTCTGTGGCGTCTGCTGAAGTTAAACATCATTTAGGGCATGGATAGCATTGGATTGAATGGCAAAATGGTTTGGGGTGGGGTATTTCCCTTTTTTGTGTGTGTTAAATAAATGCATTTGTTGGATGTGTGTTGTGTGGTTGATGTGTAACTTGCAAACCTTTTTCAGCCCTGTGGTGTGTCGTTTATGCATTGTTGCATTAAAGCTGTGTTGTTTGGCATGCCTCCTTTGTCCCAGCCATATAGGCCTGCTTGAGTTCATTGTTTTTCAGGCTTCCTGCTTGTGCTGACCATTTTTTGTGGTGGTAGTTTGTGTGCTTCTTTTGCCATAGGCCTGCATGTCTTTTCTTTGTCCTTTTTGGCTTACTGCTTCCATCCCCATTGCCAGCTGCAGCTCCATGAATTCTGCATTCCACATGATGCACAATGCCAAACAGGTTCCATTACAATTTTACTTTTGTTTTTGTTCTTCTCCTTTCCTATCCTCCTTCCTGAGTATACACAGTACACCATGAAAGCCCTTGTTCTCAAAGTCTCACAAATGGCTACACTGTTGTTATGTTTTTCTAGCTCCTTTTACAGCTGCGCAAAATTCACCATGAATGGTATTCTATATGGTCCTGCCAAAATACTTGAGACGCCACCTACAACGGTATCATGTATGATAGACGCCTGGCGACGTATTGCTCGTATTTTACGTGCTTCGATGTTGTATGCCCCACGTTTGCCACTTACTTATCATCCGAACCTAGAGCTCCTACAGGAAAATGGGTTTCAAAATATGTGCAAACGAATACAGGTTAGTACATGGGGGGATCTGTTCTTGGTATCAGATAATGTCCAATTTACACTTGTACAGATGAGTCTGATAAACGGTGGATCTCTCTATAACTAATGGATGATTAGGTTTTAGGATTGCATACAAAGCTCCCAACCTTCTTACTTTTTCTCTTAAAGGGTTCCAAATTGGGGATGACTATTAGGCTGTGCAGTAGAGGTTGACAGTGTTGCTCCACTGGTACTTGGGCCTTCTCATGAAGCAGAAGGAGCCTCTCTCAATCTCCTTAACTCTTCCCTTCCAAAGTTGACCAGATTCTTAGTCTGCAAGTCCTTTCCCATACTTGCAGTTCCACACCAGTACTCTTTATTGGGGTCTCCTCTTGAAAGCAGTCTTGCATATCCAGCAAGTACCAAACCAAAGCGGAGTTCAAGTTGTGAACTCTGTTGGCCACAGTGTTTATACAAGTTAAGCAGAGCAGCCTAGATATTCAATTCTTCCAATTAAATGCATTAGAAATAAAAGAGCTTTTTTACAAACTTGTTGCGCCACTTTTGCATCACTTTCAACATGAGAAAAGTAACACAAAAGTGGCACAAGAGTTTTGTAAATAAGCCCTTACAAATATTGTCCTACATAATGACTTCATCTCTCACCTAACTCTGTCTCATCTGTGAATCATTTTAAAGACCTGTTCATCTGTAATATAAATATGATGCACTGGGCACTTCTATACAGACACCGTTTGAATGCAAGCCTATAAGATAAGGGAAATGTATCAGGTACACTGCACACATTAACAAAATAGAAAATATCGTCAAGTGTTACTTTGACTTGTAATGTGTGACCTCATTTAGTCACATCGATCTAATTTTAAACACTAATTTTCTTTTTTGTTTTGCAGATTAACTACACTACTTCTATTGGAGTCCATATTATATGTTGTTTGTTATATTGTTTTGTTAAAGTTATTGTTGTAGTTATTTATTGTATTGTTATCATTTAGTTCTACTTCCAGTTATTTATTGTTTTAATAAAAGTTAATAAAAACAGTACATACGTCTTTTTTTTGTGGGGGTAGCAGTCCAAAATAGAAATGATATTCATAATTTGAAGTATAATTCTGAGGCTTGCTCTTCACCAGATCTTTACCAGAGTGTATAGCTACAACTCACGGTACCAATTCAAAAGAATAAAAAGTACAACAACATTAGCAACATAGTGTGGTGAACTTATAACCTCTGTATTCACGTAAGTGTTTCATGAACTGTTACTATAGTAACTGGCAGAAAGCCGTTTGGGGGTAGGGTTAAACGTTACTGGCTGTACAGAAACCGTTATATTTACCCTGGATCCTCTACATGACAGAAAGGAAAGCAAAGTAAAACAAGACCTTGTGTACCAGATTTACAACCCCCTTGCACTACTTTCGCATCCAACCCCCCTAACAAAATTATAAGTCTGTGAGCCTCAACAACCCCCCTCAAGCTCTGGGAATAACCACCCCCTGGAATTTGTCTATTATGGGAGGCAGACTGTGTGGCCCTCCGACTGGTGCCCTCGAGGGCCCTGGAAACTACTACGACTGGCTCCTGCAGTGTCCCGGGGTGCCTACCCCCGCTATGCTGCTGTTTGCTTTAACAGAGCGGGACTCTCAGGACTCCCACCCTCTCGTAGCAAACATAGTTTGCATTTTTAAAGACAGAGCAGTGAAATCTATTTTCACTTTGAAAATCCAAAGCAGATTGCATTTCCATATACACATTAGCATCTACCCATGCAAAAAAGCAATACTGGCTCCTGAAGAACGCAAAAGTTCATCACACAATGTTGCTAAAAAAAACAGCAATTGTGTTCGACTTCTCAATATACTACCTTATCCTACGTAATGTTATTTTCAATCACGCTCTGATAATCATAAGAATCATGCTTTTAAAAAACAAAAACATGCACCCTAGTTTTCTGTTTAGAATGTTGTCAAACAACCAATCATTTCTTTTCTGTTTTATTTCACTTTTCCCCAAAACTCTCTTTGTCTATTCTAACATATACCAAAGGTAGAAATGGAACTACTCCAATCTATTTTGTCCACAGATTGAGAAAGATAGGAAAAAATGTGAATAAATCTGTTTCTACTTTTCTCCGAGACTATAGAATGGTGTCCATACACCACAAAAATCTGCGTTTCAATATGCATGGCATCTATAGGAGAGATGCAGTACATTTTACAGATGAAGGGAACAGTCTTTCTCATGAACTTTAGGCATCAGTACTTACTTGTAAGTACTAAAATCTCTCAATAAACAAAAGGGTTCTTTTTAGAGCCACCCAACATCTATACATATAAACTTGATGTATATCTCAAAAATACATGCTTCTTTTTTTTCGGCGGTGAAATGCGCGGATCCTTCGCACATCCCGCAACTTTAAAAAAAAAAGAAAAATACTTGCTTACTTTTTTGGCCTTACGGGTCCTTATGTGACCCCTAGAGCAGGCCTAGGGGGTCAGGGTGTGTCTACCCTGCCCCCTTTTCACATGTTCCACACATATTTCAATGACTTCCTCAGCCTCGCTTTTACCGATGCACAAAATGGCTGCCAACAGTTCCTGATTTCGAATGTTTACAACCGCTTGACAGCCAATTAGAATTGAGCGCGTGATCGGGACGGTGCGCTTATCCTACGAGGCCAATCCTCGCACAATCCACTGATCCTCCTTGCCCATAGATATATAACCGATTTTAACCATAATTTTCAAAGAAACTACTGAAAAGATTGACACCTGATATGCGAAAGGCACAAGTCGAACTGAGGACTACCTCTTTGCCAAATTTGGTGTAATTCTGTTCAGCCATTCGAGCTGTAGCCGTGGCTAAAGGTCCGATTGGAAACTTCATGGGGAAAACACGTTTTGGGACCCCCTTTTTTCTCGGCCCCCGCTTCACTAATCACCCCAAACATTTTCAGGGAGGGAGCGTAACTGAGCTGGCCAAATGTTTGGAAAATGTCAACAAGATACATCAATCAACGCCAACGTTATTGCCAATAGAATGTTGCGGATTTCCTATGGATAATAGGTCCTAACTATAACTACCTACTGGCGACTGCCAGTAGGTAATATGCATATATATATATTCACTGAAAAAAACATAGGTTTGACACCAGTTATAGTTAGCTGGAACTTTTACTGACATAAAACCATTGAAATTCCCACGTTATAGTTAGTTGGACTCACTATAACTTGCGCGCCTGCAATGCACTGCTGATGACGTCACATATTACATCCCTCATGACATGGTCAGTGAATCACTCATGACATCACTGATGACACCATCCAGTGAATGTGTGTCTTTCTGAAAAATAAATATGTTTTATATATGTATATGTAAAGGTCGATGGAAGAAAAAATGTTTAAATAAGTGTCTAAGTGGATGTTTAAAAAAAAAAAAAATGATTGGTTAACTGGCTTATTAAGTGTATTTTAGTTAATACATATATTAGCGAGTAATGTTTAAATATTTAAATATATGTATCAGTGTTTCACTTTGTGTATAAGTGGCTACATGGGTTGGTGAGTAGCAACATGTGTGTGTATATGAGTTATTAGATTTTTTTAGTATCATTATGAGTGTCTGTATGGTTTGGTGGGGGTATTACTTAGCACATAGATGCATCAATGACTGACTCACTGTTTGTATGTGTTTTGAAGACAGCATATGTGCAGGACTGTATGGGTGGATTAGTGTGTATATGTGTGTGTTAGTGAGTGAATGACTGTCTCACTAGTGTCTTTATCAGTAACTACATATGTTTTAATCTAGTGTATGTGAGTATTGATGTATATAAGTGAGTATATGTGAGAGTGAAAGATTGTAAGAGTTCCTGTTTAAATAAGTATGTGTTCTATAAGTGATTGTTTAAGAGAGTAAGTATGTGTAAGTTTCCTTAGAAGTAAGGTGGTAATGTATGTATAGCTGTATATGCAAATAAATGGATGTTCAATAGTTTATTTGCATGTGTGAGTATGTGTGTGAGTAACTTTTGGATGACTGTCGGTGTGTAACAGGATGTATAGGTGTATCACTACATATGATGAGTGAGTATATGTATGAATGACTATATAGAACTGTTGGTGAATGAGTGAATGTGTATATAGATGGTGGAATTACTGAATTGGTTGTTGTAACTGGTATGGGTATCTCCATTTTTTTGAAAATGTTAGTTTCTATTTTTGAATATGTGTTTCAAGGGTTATATTACACTTAAAGGAGGTCTGTCACTCTGTCACAAGGATTGTGTCATCAGTGATGTCATGAGTGATGTCACTGACCATGTCATCAGTGATGTAATATGTGACGTCATCAGCAGTGCATTGCAGGCGCGCAAGTTATAGTGAGTCCAACTAACTATAACGTGGGAATTTCATGGTTTTATGTCAGTAAAATTTCCAGTTAACTATAACTGGTGTCAAACTAATGGTTTTTTCAGTGAATTTCATGGGTTTTTTAAATGCTAATTCCTAACTATATATAGGGCCTCAAACCTATGTTTTTTTCAGTGAATTTCAAATGTTTTTTAATAGCAAATTTCTATTGCTATCAAATATAATATTTTTTATAATGAATCCTATATTGTATATTTATGTAATACTATTTTTTATATGTATATACATTTTTTTTGCCCTGGAGCGCTCTTGGTGCGCGTACCAAAGAGCGTCCCGTTTGCGCTATTTCCGCGAATTAAAAACATCATTGTGACGTATCGCGTAGCCGTGTCCGCGTGATAGGCACGGCGTAAGCGCACCCGCAAGCACCCGAGCCCCTTGATCACACAGTGATGTGTGATCAAGCGCTCCGTGGAGTGCGAAACGCGCCACGCTTGATTTATGGAGTAATAAATCTAACTTCTTTGGACTTGTACGTGGACTGTGGTTTGTTTGACGACGCCCGAGTGCTCGCTAAGGAACGCCGTTTGTAAGGGATATATATTTATATATATATATATATATCAGCCACACTGGCTACAGATTAGATTATAGATTGCCCAGTGCTCACCCATGCATTTCTCAGTAGTATTCACTATTCTCTTTCTCTTCCAGAGGAACATAATTATTAACCCATTATTAATTAATTACTGGCATTGATTTATCATCCTTCCAGCACTAAAGGTTTCGCTTGTCCACTTCAAGGTCAAGTCAACTACTTCAGTTTGTTGTAACTTGTACTAGGCTATCCATGCCACGATTATGTTTTATTTTACTTTAGCATTGCTTATCAATATCATTCATCATCACTTTCTTTTTGTTTGGCAGTCTTCGTCTTGTGCACTTACTACTTACTGTACTCCTACTACTCGTCCCCTAGTCTCCCTCCGGTGACTGACTGTCTCATTTTCTTTTTTTGCAAATGCAAAGGTCTACTACTACTACCACCACCCACCGCGGCACCTTAGGAAACCAAAACATCACCATATAGCCATTGCTTCGCCTAAACATCAATCACAGGTAAGAAAAGAAGTATGGAGTGGTCAATAATGTATATACTATGGAAGTTAATTAATTCACACACACACATCCTTCCGGGTACATTACATACTACAAAGGGGTTTCAGTTGCAGAATGCATAGACTAGTGGGAGAGATTGACAGTAGTAGGACAATTAAGGGACTGTACTGCATCTATCTGTCTGTGTGTCAGTGTGTAGAAACTGGCTGCGGCCCTGCAGCAAAACGAGGAAACAAACAATGTGACATAAAAGAGTAACCCCCCTGAAAAGATTTGCAGCATATGTATTGGATAACTATAAATGTATTACCCTAACAAATATAAACAAGAAGAAAAGAAAAATCCACAACACCTGATCAACCCCTCTCCCTAACCCCAATCAATTGTCTAGTAATAAATAAATGTCAGTCGAAGTTGGAGAAAAAGTAAACCCCAAGGTTCCCCAACTAGTACCAACATCCCTCCCACCCAAAACAAGATTAAAAAAGAGGCAAGAGTCAAAGACTGAGCAGCGACATCAGGCGGTGGGGGTCATGGCTTGTTCGCTCCAGGAGGACCTCCTCCAGCTTGGCCTCCATGCACGCCACCCTGAGGAGTAGGCAGCGCTGAAAGTTCTTGCAGGAACAACAGGGGTGGGCAGCAGTAGATGATGATGTTGGTGGGTGGCAGGTAGCTGCCAGAACACTGCACCATACCACTGGAAGCATGGTGGGGAGGCATGGGGCTGGCTGAGCCCCAGGGCATTGGAGGAAGAAGCTACAGCTTCCGCCTCCTCTTCTTCCTCTGTCAGGGCAACCAGACGGCGATATTCATCTCGGATGGCCTCGAGCTTCCTTTGCCGGACCCTGGTGGCCAAATCCTGCCTAGTGGGTTGGGAAGGAGTAGCTATATCAAGAAATGAAAAAAGAGATAATTGTAACCAATACTCTTAGCAAAACAGTAACACAAAATTAAATTACACACATGAAAATTATAATGGCACAGTAGTAGCACTACCAGTTGTTATATCCTATCCTTCTCTCTTCACTTCCTCTGCCCCTAAGATTTGGATGTGATGATTATACTTTCAGGCACAATGGAGCAGAGTAGAAGTATTATTTTTCTCTCTCTTGTGTAGCACAAATAATCTTGTACACATGCTAGCCCATTCAGCTTTTGCCCTAGACAGACATACTCGTGTCGCAGTCTCATGTTACTTTACTACTGTCTGCATGTGGAGCAGCTGTACTACACACTTTCATATTTCCATTACGACCATACTTTGTTAAATCTCAATGGCAAATGCTCAGAAAAGTTCACTTTCACCCTGACTACTGCAATAAGGCACATGATGACATACTTATGAATGAATGATATACGGTGGCACTAGGGGTGGGCGTAAAATCCGTTTCGCGGGCGAATTTGCGGATTTTCCGCGATTTCGTGATCCGTGAATCTTGTGAAATCGCGGTAAAATCCGAGAATCAGCGGGGACGAATTTTCAGCTAAGCAAGGGTTACAGCAGCAGGTGCAAAAGTTGAACCTAATTTCTTTGTAACCTTTTACAAAAGGGTTACAAACAAATTAACTTCAACTTGGACACCTGCTGCTAATTGCTTCCTATTTACAACAAGGGGTGGTGAGGGACAGAGTCTCTGAATTAAGCAGAAAGCTCTCACCCAGTCAAGAGATCAGGGCTAGATCCAACACCGTTTTTTAGCTCACTGCACCATCCCAGTTTCAGAACCTGGCTGTATGCAAATTAGTCTGTTCCTGTCCCAGTGCATGATGGGAACAGGGCAAACCAAACTACAAAAGCCAATTCTTACACTGGGAAGGAAACAAGCTCCCGGGGACCGGTTTCTGGCATTACAGCCGTCTTCGGCCCGGTTTGCTTGAATCCTGATGGTGCAATGAGCAAGGGTCTCACATCTGAGAATACCCTTCCACGCTTAGGGTGGACAAAAATATTTACAACAAGGGGTGGTGAGGGACAGAGTCTCTGTATTAAGCAGAAAGCTCTCACCCAGTCAAGAGATCAGGGCTAGATCCAACACCGTTTTTTAGCTCACTGCACCATCCCAGTTTCAGAACCTGGCTGTATGCAAATTAGTCTGTTCCTGTCCCAGTGCATGATGGGAACAGGGCAAACCAAACTACAAAAGCCAATTCTTACACTGGGAAGGAAACAAGCTCCCGGGGAACCGGTTTCTGGCATTACAGCCGTCTTCGGCCCGGTTTGCTTGAATCCTGATGGTGCAATGAGCAAGGGTCTCACATCTGAGAATACCCTTCCACGCTTAGGGTGGACAAAAATATTTACAACAAGGGGTGGTGAGGGACAGAGTCTCTGAATTAAGCAGAAAGCTCTCACCCAGTCAAGAGATCAGGGCTAGATCCAACACCGTTTTTTAGCTCACTGCACCATCCCAGTTTCAGAACCTGGCTGTATGCAAATTAGTCTGTTCCTGTCCCAGTGCATGATGGGAACAGGGCAAACCAAACTACAAAAGCCAATTCTTACACTGGGAAGGAAACAAGCTTCCTGGCGCCTCGTTATCTACTTGCAACTATTCTCTGACCCTGCTCTGACCCTTGAAGCAGGGTCAGAGAATAGTTACAAGTAGGCAACGAGGCACCTGTCCAAGGAATTAAACCTCATCAGGAAGCACTTACAGATATAAAAACCAGGAAGAAGGGAGAGGATGGCATATACACCCATTTTGAGTTGTCAGAAGGGGTTAAACTAAAAGAGACCTTTACAGCACAATTTTCATATGCATTTTGCTAAAAATAAAAAGCTGTATGTTCTGTAGGGGCAACTCAGGAATCTGGCCCTTCAGAGATCCGGCCTCTCTTTCTTTCTCTCGTTCTCTCTCTCCCTCTCTCTTTCCCTCTCTTTCTCTTCTATCTATCTATCTATCTATCTATCTATCTATCTATCTATCTATCTATCTATCTCTCTCTCCCTCTCCCATAAACGACTGCATGGGTAACTTCGCTATGCAAGCGGCCCACGAAGACGCAAAACGCCCCGCGAACACGCAAAAAACCCCGCGAACACGCAAAAAACCCCGCGAACACGCAAAAAAACAAAAATCCGCAAATTCGCACAAATTCACGAACTTTGCGGATCGCGAATTCGCAAATCCGCAAATTCACGGATCGCGAATTCGCAAAATTCGCCCATGCTTAGGTGGCACAATATCATGTCACTCATGTGATGATGATGATGATGACATACTGAATTATTTGTAAGTACTAGTTAGCATGCAGCCGATAGGCCACCCATGACTGACACAGCCAAAAATGACATGGGTAGGTTCTTCACCCTTGGCTTTGGTACTCAGGCACAGTTTAATTTTCTTTTACATTCTCTTCATCCAGTCTGATTCTGTTTTCACCTACTATCTATGATACCATCATGGCATCCATCCAGCCATACAAACATGGATATCATAAACTGGCTTTCACCAACAACATACATTTGTCATAGGTATAACCAACCAACACCCATGTCATGCGCCCTTGCTTGCCTTAGATTTTGATCCCTCAAATCCCCAGAGGATTCCTTTCACCAATGCAGTTTCGCCCAGACAGGCATCCATCCTGCTTTCTCTTTCCCCTTTCACCCATCCTTCAACTACCCATGCATCCTATGATCTTCATCTGCCATCTATATACATCCCAGGATCCCTTCCTTCACCCATGCTTCCTTCTATGCGAGTCATACATGCCGTCTGAAAGTTTGTCTTCATCAGAAAGCTTTCTATGTTGAGTTGAAGATAGACTAGAATAGGCCATTAGTTACTCAACCCCTGCCGCTAATGCCAATGTTAAGTAAAGGGTTTCTTCTTCAACTGTTCCGTGTTCACAACAACTTAATCTCAGCAGAAGTACAGTGTACTAGACTTGTACTGAATGTACACCCTTGCAGAGAGTGTATTCATCATTCTCAATAAGTAAGGAATATGACTTACCACCGCCAGGCACTGCTGCTGGCTCACCCCTGTGGCTGCAGCATCCTCTCCCTTCGGAATGTGACATAGCCCTCACCTATGGCCCCGGCACTAGTGGTTGGCAGGCCTGGAAAAAAACATTTCACATTTTTTAGATGCCATATACACCTCCCCTATTTACTTTTTTCATTAGCAAGATTTAAAAAAAAAAATAATTGATAATGTCATATACACCACATGCATCACTACTATCTACAATTCGGATACTAGAGTAGAGGAGACAGTATTTCCTATCAAAAATAACAAAATAATATCCGGTTAGGCATTTTGTTGGTGGCAATATTTGGAAAGCCTCTCAAGAAGAGGACAACCCAAAGTGCTGGATTCAGTGACTAGGGCTATTGGTGCATCTCATTTTTTTAAAAGAAGAAAGAGTGGCTAACTGGGCGGACATGAGGTCTTTCTTAGTTGGAAAATAATGGTGCCGTCCTCCTACTCCTCATACTTCCTTCCAGTCATGGTGCACGGTAACAGTGTTCACCATCAATTGCTGCTGCTAAAAAAGTATTAGACATGGATTAGAAAAAGTAAAATACTCCAATTTGGGCTGTCCAGTTCCTGTCAAAAGGGAGTGACCACCATTACTGAATGAGCATGATGAGACAGAAGAAGAAACTAAAGGCTTCTCATCTCACAAACCTACGGATAATATGGGCTTACAATCTGCACACCAGATTAGTCCCACTAGTACTAGTAGTAGTAAGGAGTCCTTACTAGTACTAGTAATAGCATAGGACCAATGGTTCTCTGAGTCTTACAGTACCACTGCTAGGCAATCCACATATAACTAAGGGGAGAGGGAAAGATGAGCGAAATACAGAAGAAAGCAAGCTGCAGACAGACTAATACAGAGTCGGATCAGATGCAGTTTGATTTGATATAAAAAAAACAGACACTAGATACAATGTTAGCAGTAGTACTCGTACTTAGTGGTAGGTAATGGAGCAAAAACAAGAATTTAGAAACAGATTGAAGAGGATTTTGGAAAAATTTAAATTAGGAAATGGAAATAATAGAGCCATACATTTTAGGGAAATATTAATATATAACAACAGCAGGAGGACTTACTGGGGCCATCAGCACATCCATCTGCGCCTGAGGCTGCTTCCTGCTGCTCCTGGGAGGCCCCTCCAGCTCCAGCACCCGCTGAACTGCCAGCTGACCCTGTCTTCTTCTGGCCCCTGGATTCTGATCATGTAAGACATAATTAAAGAGACAAAAAATGATTTGTGTTAAATAAATAAATATAATTGCTCTAAAAATATTTTAGACAGGAAACAGCAATTGCAATAACATTGACATATCCTAAATCAATCAGATCTACTTATTCGAGTAGTAGTAGTCGACTGGTATGTATCTGTGGTGATCTGCATTGTCTACTGCTTGTTATTCCATTACTGAACCCTGTGATGTCACCTGTGGGGTTTCCATGCACAGAGTATTCCACTCCTGGATTCCCTGTGTGGCAGTTGCAGCTGCTCTTCTCCCCCTCAAGCTGGACGGCTCTCTTTCCTGCAATAAATCCTCAACTAACATTTCCTGTCTGCGCCTCATCTTTACATTGGCGACAGAGGATGGTCAGCTGTTCTTCAGCTGTTCTTTCAATTTCTACAACAAATACCATCGCGTAAAGCGCTGTGAAAGTGAGGACAT
Source organism: Lissotriton vulgaris (assembly GCF_964263255.1). Classification (NCBI taxonomy): domain Eukaryota; kingdom Metazoa; phylum Chordata; class Amphibia; order Caudata; family Salamandridae; genus Lissotriton; species Lissotriton vulgaris. The sequence goes on along the minus strand of NC_141687.1, from coordinate 500,683,623 downwards.
TTAGCGCTGTGAAAGTGAGGACATTTTCTTTCTCTACGATCGACATCAACGTGAGTACTTTTTCAAACTATTACTTTGCTTGCCGTACTCATTGAGAGCCGTCACAGCTGCAGGATTTGCTCTGCTAATTTTCTCCTGCTATTTTTCTGCAGATTAAGCCTAAGCTGCATACAACCAAGCTGCGTGCGATTTTTCCTGCGTCAACGCACATTATTTCTACCAGCTCATTTCACCGAAACTTTTCCTCCGCAATCTAAGACTCTTTTTACCTTTAACTCGGCCTTTCCTGTGCTACACGCATCTCCTTTGCCTGTTCCTTCCCCTCCGAGCTGCGCTTTGTTATGATGACGTTTTAGAATCCCCAACGAACATCAACCTAACGTCATCACGCCTCACGCTTGCTGGTTACCATAACGATCTCCTTTCATCAAGACGTTCACGCTGCTTGTCATTCGGCTACCACGTCACAACCACGCTCTTGCTGCACGACGCTCCTGCTGTCCCTCAGCTGTTAAACGTCACAAAGCTTTCACTCGTCACAAAAGCTTCATCTGCTGCTTTCAAGCTTTCATTGTTTCTGTCGTCACAAAGGCTCCATCTGCTGCCTTCAAGTTTTCATTGTTCCTATCGTGCACAGCCAACCAGCCAGAAATCCTACATCTTCGCTGATGCACACAGCAACTCTTCATTCACACGCTGATGTACACAGCTCTAGTGTACATATTCATGTTTACCTGTACAATCTTTTTCTGCTGAAAAGAGCCTCATCACGCTGATGTGCACAGCTTGCGCACTCAGCAAATACCTGTACAATCTTTTTCTGCTGAAAAGAGCCTCATCACGCTGATGTGCACAGCTTGCGCACACAGCAAATATTTTTTTTTATTGTGGCTTTTGTTCTGTTACGCTGATGTGCACAGCTATATATATATATATATATACATCATATATAAAAAAAAAAAACAACAACTACGTGTTCACGCTAACGTATACAAGTCTTTATTTACTAAAGTGCATACTGCTTTTACTTTCTAAAGTGACATCTATTTACTAAAGTGCATACAGCCTTTACTTTCTAAAGTGACATCTACACGCTGGTGTGCACAGCTTCTCTACACATCAAAAGAACTTCTACATATCTGTTTTCTTTTTCGTTTCATTTAAAAAAAAAAGAAAATAGAAGATTTCACAATGCAAAGCGTTTCTCCTCCAGCTCCATTTCTTCAAACTCCTGGCGATCCTCCTCTTGAATGGAAACTCTGGTTGAGATCTTTCATGGCTTATTTAGGTGCTATTGATGGTCTTAGAGATCGTGCAGAAAGGAAAAAAAGTCTTATGTATTATCATCTTGGTGTGGAAGGCCAAAATGTTTTTGACCATTTACCTCCTTATGTTCCGCCTCCTGGTGAAGCTCCAGATGAATTCGACATAGCTATAGCCAAATTAGACAAATATTTTGTCAAAACTAAAAACATGGTTGTACATCGTTACAAATTTTTCACCAGGGCTCAAAAACCTGAAGAAAGCATTGACACCTTTGTTACTGCCTTGAAAATCCTTGCTTCCAAATGTGAATTTGATAATTTCACCTCACAACTTATTAGGGATCAACTAGTTGCCCGTTGTTCTTGTAAACAAATTCCAGGGAAATTATTATCTTGCAAAGATCCATCTCTGGATAAAGCTATTGACATAGCTAAAAGTATAGAGACATCTTTGGAGGATTCTAAACAATTAGAAGTTTCTCTCTCTAATACCTCTATTTCAAGTGCAGTCTCCACCAAAGTGCCTGTCTCTACCAAGACACCTAACTTTATTCCTCGTGACACACGTGGTTATTTTAGAAGAATGGGAACTACTAGTACCAGAAGACCCTTTATGCCTAATAGACAATTCAGTCAAAGTAATTTTTGTTTCAGATGTGGTTCTTCTTACCATGTTTCTAACTTCAAAAATTGCCCTGCTGTCAACCAACAATGCAGCCAATGTGGCAAAAATGGTCATTTCTCAAGAGCTTGCATGAGAGGTAGAAGAGGCAATGTGCGATGTGTCATGAATGAGAATGATCCTTCTTCCGATTTAAATTCTCCAATGCTTTCAACTGAATATTCTGAGTGTGATGTAACTACTCAAGAGTATGTAGTTGTGGTAAAAGATAGTGACAACCTCAGCCATACATTTCATGTTCCTGATCCCGAAGTCGATACCATCATTGATAATTATCATGTTCAATTACTTGTAGACACCGGGGCTCGTATCACTATCGTTTCTCATGACAAATACTCTCATTTTTGGCGAGACAAGTGTTTACTTCCTCCTGATGTTCTGACTGTAGCTTTTGAAGGGAGCAGAATTAATCTTTTAGGATACTTCTGGGCTGAAATCTCTATTTTTAGCAAATACATTAAAGGGAAGGTTTATGTTGCCAAGCGAGGCATTAATGTCCTTGGTCTTCTACATCAGTCTGATTTTGGTTTTACCATCAAACCTGGATTACCTAATCCTGTATTTATTGAAGGGTGTAATTCTCCTTGTTCCATACCTTCACCTTCTGTTCCTGTATGCAACATTTTAAATAGTAAATGGTGGGAAAGTAAATATGAGAACATTTTTGAAGATCGCCTTGGTAAAATCACCAATTTTCAGCATTTTATTAAGCTCAAAGACAACATTACTCCAATCAAACACAAACTCAGAAATGTCCCACTTAGCATTAGAGATGATTTATCTAAACATCTTAAGTCACTATGTGAACAAGAAATCATTGAGAAAGTAGAATCCACGTTATGGCTTTCTCCCATTGTACTTGCCAGGAAAAGGTCCGGTGACCTTTGGATGTGTGTGGATTTACGCAGTCTTAATGAGGCCATCTGGGTCGATGGTTTTCCCCTTCCCCGTATTGAAGATTTAATAGCTAAGGTGGGCTCATCTACTTGGTTTTCCAAACTTGATCTTAAGGCAGCTTACCACCAGATTGAATTGCATCCTCTCTCACGACATCTCACTGCTTTTGTAACGCCTGATGGTGTATTCCAATTTCGTCGCCTCCCTTTTGGCCTAGCTTCTGCCGCTGCTGTTTTTCAGCGAATCATGTCTGAAATGTTTGAGGAACTCTCTAATGTAGTCGTTTTCCAAGATGACATTCTCATTTTTACTCAAACTGAGACTGAACATGAGAAAGCCATTGACCAAGTTTTCAATATTCTAGAACAAAGAGGTGTAACTTTACAGAAGAGTAAGTGTGTATTCAAAACCAGAGAGGTAGAATATCTTGGTCATACCATTTCTGAGAGTGGCATCAAACCCAGACCAGGTTTAGTCAAAAGCATTATTGAAGCTCCTCCTCCCTCTAACAAAGAACAACTTTTGTCCTTTCTTGGTCTTTGTGAGTTTTACTCAAAATTCATGAGAGACTATGCCAAGACTACTGAATGTTTTAGACTTCTACTTAAAAAAGGTGCTACCTTCAGCTGGTCTGATGAGTGTGAAAAAGGCTTTCAGCTTATTAAAGAGCACATTACTAAAGCCCCTGCTCTTCAGCCCTTCAATGGCGATAGAGAAACTGTGGTCACCGTTGACGCCTGTGAATATGGCTTAGGAGCTGTTCTTTCACAATTGGCTTATGGAAAGGAATTTACAGTGGGGTTTGCCTCCAGGACTCTTCGTCCTGTTGAAAGAAAATATTCAGTCATAGAAAAAGAGCTCCTAGCTTGCGCTTGGAGTGTTGAGAAATTCAAGTCTTACTTATGGGGCAGACCGTTTGTTCTTCAGACCGACCATCGACCTCTCGTCGATATATTGTCAGGCAGAAATATCAAACGTACTACTGCACGATTGGCTAGACTTTCCACTAAATTATTGTAGTTCAATTTTAAAGTTATTTATATCCCAGGTGGCAAAAACAAACGGGCAGATTGTTTGTCCCGGTTGCCCATACAAGATCCTGATGAAAACGATTGGGAAACTGAGATCGAAGAATGCTTTGTGGCCAACATTTCCGAAGATTCCATTTCTTTTGCTGAAAGTGATTGGATTAAAGCAGTTGAAAATGATGTTGTACTTAAAGATGTAACTTCTTTCATTCAAAAGGGTTGGCCCAAAGAAAAATCTCTTTCTCCCGAACTTCAGATTTATTGGAAAATTAATTCAGAACTTTCTTTAGAAAATGGTAAAGTTGTTAGAGGTAATAAATTCATCCCTCCTTCTGTTTATCGGGAGAAAATAATTGCTGATGCCCATTCTGGACACCTAGGAGCCACCATTACCAAGAGAAATCTCAGATCGAATTTTTGGTGGCCTAAAATGGACAATCAAATTGTTGAAGCCATTAAAGTTTGTACACGTTGCAACACCAGTGACAAGGTCCTTGTCTTAGAAGGTGTTAGTGATTCTGTTGTTCCTCCTCCTATCAGAGCCTGGCAGAAAATTGGTCTGGATTTTCTAGGTCCATTTCATGTCCTTCCCAACACTTCCAAATATTTCTTGGTTCTTGTTGATCACCTTTCTAGATGGGTTGAAGTTGAACCCATCAATGTTCCCAACTCTAAAAGTGTCATTGATTGCTTGAGTAAAATATTCTTGAGGGAGGGTTGTCCGGAAGAAATTCTCACCGACAACGGTGTACAGTTTATTTCCAAGGAAATGGGTGTTTTTTTGAAAAATTGCTGTATTAAACACACCAGAACTCCCTTGTACCATCCCCAGAGCAACGGCAAGACCGAGAGATTCAATAGAGTCATTGTTGAATGTGTGCAAGCTGCTTTCAGGTCTAATAATTGTATTTTTCAAGCTGTAAGAGATCTTATTTGGTCTTATCGCATTTCCCCTCATGTTACCACTGGTTTTTCTCCCTTCGAACTCATGAGAGGAAGGAAAGCTTGCTCCCAAGCTTTCCCTTTTTGGATGGCCAAAAGTTTCCACCGGGGCTGTGATTTAGAAGAGGTTTGGTAATGTGCTAACAAAAAATCTTCAAGTTCTCTGCCCAATAATGAACAATTATGCAAAAAGTCTTTTCCCAGTATTCGTACAGGTGATTGGGTTAGAATTAAGAATCCTGTCACTGTTAAAAAAGGTTTCTCAAAATTTCTTGATTCTCAACAGGTTGTGGAAGTTCGCAAAAATGCTGTCAAATTGTCTAATGGTAATTGGTGGAGCACTTCTCGTGTTGCTAAAGATCCTTCCCGTGCAACTGCTCCTTCTCCTAAAATTGTCAATGTTGGGAATAGTTTAAGGAAAACTTCTAGAGCAACTGTTAGACCTAACAGATTTCGTGATTACATCTAATTTGTTTTTCGTTGTTATTCTGCTCTCAGGATTGTTTTTTTTTTCTCTTGTTTTTTTTTCTTTAAAAAAGGGGGGAGGTGTGTGGTGATCTGCATTGTCTACTGCTTGTTGTTATTCCATTACTGAACCCTGTGATGTCACCTGTGGGGTTTCCATGCACAGAGTATTCCACTCCTGGAATCCCTGTGTGGCAGTTGCAGCTGCTCTTCTCCCTCTCAAGCTGGACGGCTCTCTTTCCTGCAATAAATCCTCAACTAACATTTTCTGTCTGCGCCTCATCTTTACAGTATCGCAGTTGCGTACTATCCGATCATTAATATTCCACAGTTCAATTCAAATTCCTGAATCCTAAACATACCTAGCTCGCCTACTTCAGACTTTGGAATGAATTGCAAAAAAATGATATTTGCTTTTAAGTTCCAATCTCATTCTCAACCATCTCTCAGTCCCAACTCCAACAACCCCCTTTGACAAGCCAATAATTATGAAGTCTGCATTTACTCTTCTTAATGCATGCATATTACATACACCAAATTGGTTGGTTGCTATTCACTTACTATAAGAACTACAAAAGGTTCTACTAGGACTGAAGTCATGTGAGAGGACGCGTCACGCAGGCCGCTAAATTAGCAAATAATACTAACTAACTACTACCACTATCTTAGGGACAGCAGACATGACAGCCTGGCAGGACAAAGGTAAGGACTGGAGTCATTCCTATCTGGATTGGCTACCTGGCTTAAATTCTCCAACCTCTCCTACATAACCAGCCCTAGTGAGTGCAAAGTTGCAAACAAGTACGATTAGCTAGTAGCACTGAGCACCTGTCTGGAAGTAACAATCACATAATATAAGATTTTTAAACATAAGTTACCAGCATGTAAGCTGCAGGAGCATGTTAGATACTGCAAAAAAAATATTATTAGCATTAACACAGAACAGAAGAACATAATAATAATATAAACAGCTACTCACCCAGCCCCAGGACCTTAACTCCTAGCAGGTCCAGCTGGTCCTGCTCACAGTCCAGGATATCGGACCACTGGTGCGCCAACTGGTTATGGGTGCTCTCGCGGAGCCCGTACCCGGACCCAGGCCTGCCGCCTGGTTTCAAGGTTAAGGGGAGGTAGTGCTGGATATATTACTCTTTCTGATAAAATTAAGAAGTATCTGTCGGCGGATTTTATTAATATTCTTTGTATATTTAATAACACACTTAATTTAAAAGTAATTTTAAAAATTGTAACTTAGATTTACAATTATAAACAGTTTTTAAATTAATTTAAACACACACTTTAACTAAGTCTAATAAAAAATGTTTTTTAATTGTTGACGCTTAAAAATGAATATTTATAAATTCTATTAAATTTGATAACATATACTATATGTAATCACTTTTAAAATGTAATACAGATTTCATATGAGGATGTAATATGTTGTAACTTTTTATTTTTTAGTTCTAGGTTAGTATGCATTATTTAAGCTAAGTTACAATTGTATTTAATTTTATTTAAAAAAAAGTATATCTATTAATTTTCAATCGAATTTCCTGCCCATGATGTGGAGATCTCCAGTAACAGCTGGCGAGTTATTAATAGGAAATTAATGGTTGTAAAAATGATCTTATGTCCGCACCTAGGTGTAAATCTCAACTTTGTAAAGGGTGAGTAGAATAAAATGGAGATTTACACCTATGTGTGGGAGTAGATCTACAGATGGGTAGATGTACTCATGTAAATGTAACTTTGTGGCTTTGCCCGTTTAATGTAAGTGATTTGTCCGGTGAAAAGATTCGGAAAATAAGAGGAATATTTTTGATTACTCCACTCCTTACAGCTAGATATACTGGAAAAGCTTTCTGTTATTTTTGCATTTGTAAATTCATAAACACCAGTGACACCTATTAATACGAATGTATTCCATACATGCCAATGTAAAGGTTTGTACAAAGATTTAATATTGAAAGTGTAAACATAATAATATAATGAGTGACTTCATTTGTGACTTATTATCTTATCAAACAATGCCAACTTTGCCAAAGAAATAGAATGGCAAATTTACACTCCACAATCTTTATTAACTACCTGTTAGTGACAACATTAATAAAAGCAAGATACATTTCAGAGGACAGGAATAGGCTTCAATTTACCTAAGTCACTTTCCACCAGAAAAATGTTGTTCTAGTTTGGCTGTCTCTTGGCTTTCTTAGAACCATCAGACAGAAATGAGTGCGCTATAGTTGCACATATAGGTAACAACTTAGCGCATAATATGAGTGTACATAAGGAACAAATTAAATCAATTTTGCAACTTCATTCAGTGGAAATTGAAGGCCAATTAACATTGCATACCTTTCACTTATCCTATCCATGCAGGGAATTCCACTGGACCCAGATATGCATGTGGCATTTTAGGCACCTATCTATATATGGCAAGCAGAAAAAACAATGTTATTAAAAATATTAACTGAAACAACCAGGAGTCAATAAACTCCAATGCTCACTTACAAGAAGCAACTGAAATCAAGAGGAATATCTCCACTTTATTGTAACTTCTAATGTATGTATGCAACCTGAGCCTGGACAAGTCATTTGTTTCTGTTGCATTGGCTTTTCCATCACGGATACCATTATCAAATGTCTTTATGATGTATACTGTTAGCGCAGCAATTATATTTAATGAAGGCCTCAGGCGCACAAAACACTATGTGAATGATTGTCATCACATATTAACATATTGAATTCTCAGGGTTAAGTCTGTATCCATGAGCTGAAAGCAAACTGCAAACTATTCTGCTAAAGAAGAATAGTGAGCAGAGCTGGTAGACAGCTTTTATTACGAGTCATTATTTGATCAATATATGATGCAGTGCAGTGAATCATTTAATATCATCTCACCATTCACAATTTGTCATGTTGGGCATTTTACAAGTTTTCTTATTAAAGATTCAGTCTCCGGGAAATCTTCTGCACCAAAGCCTGGGCAGATTTGTCATAATATGAATGTAAAGGTTATCCTGGGAAAATGAGAGATAGCTCTATTACAGAATTATAAATAGAGTTAAAGCAACTGGTGTAGCCTTTAGCAAAGACGCATAGCTTTACAAGGAACAGGGGGGGGAGGGGGGTTGGATTGAGAGGGGGTAAAGTAATTACTAAAATGGTGAAAAATGCAAGTGCTATTCTGTTCCACTCCAATTAATGACGTGCAAATTCTACATTGCTGCTTTCTGAAAGGAAAGCAGAAAATAAAGCAAGCAAATTCACTAGAAAACCTTATCCCGTTGTCAGAAAGATAGGCAAAACATCTCTCCCTTTTTTTGCTACTGCGAGAAATAAAGAAGTAATGGTCAGCAGCCTCAAAGCTTCAGCAAGTGGAACATTTTGTAAATCTACCCACAAAAATGCGCGTTGAAAATTTAAAAAACAACCCCTCAATTCATTTTATAAGGATATTTAAAACTTCTCATAAACAAATTTCCATTTGCGTAAGTGGACAGGCCCTTAGATGCCAGAGCACAGTTATTTTGTAACCTACTCAAAACCTCAGACTTGTGACTAACAAACATGACAGAAAGACTACCTTCTGTTTCGAGTATTGGATACAACTATCAGACAGTAGTCTTTTTTCTGTACTCGCACACCAAAGACATAGGCATCTTTCAATAGCTAGAAATATTGGCTTGGATTCCCAAGAAACATGCATGCTAAGGCTTAAAGTATTAAGGCATTTCAGACGTACATTCATATTAGTAGGATACTAAAATGAGAATAGATATTATTCAGAGTAAAATGTTACCCCAGCAATGTAAGCAGATAGGCAAATTCACCCCGTCCATATATTATTTACAGTACTTTTATCTGTATTTGACCTCATGGTCAAAGCCAAGTGGCCGAATTTTGGCAGGTTCGTGCAGCCTTTCATCGTTCAGGACGTTGAGAAAATGAGCATCTCTAAGTAAGGAAACAATGACCATCTGCTTATTTCCGTGCAAAAATACCTTTCATGGTGACGATGTGCTTTAGAAGCCAGCATCTGGAAAGGGGCGACCACTCGGTCCCCCCGAACGTATGAATGGGTGCCCCGATCCCCCCGGGAAACCATTTTGGGCGGGAGGCGTGGCTCGGCTGGTATGCCCAAAGTGGCGTAGCCGGGGCGCGCCCTTTCCCGCCCAGGAGGGGTTGTCCTAGACACTCGGATGGAAGACCACGCCCAGTAGGCGTACCTGAGGAGGGTCCCGCCCTCCCGAAGACGGATAAATAGAGCGGGAATCCGAAGAAGCGTCCTCTTGTTCCTGTGCTCTGAAGGCTGCACCAACTCATTGCTCGTGAGCCCTCGACGGAACAAGCGGCAATTTTGAGAACTTGTAATCTTGTTGTTTCTCTTTCAGATATTTGGAGTGCGAAGGATCTGAGACCTCGTTGATCGACTAGAGCGGAGTAAACGAAGCTATGGCCGGCAAAGTTGGAGAAGGTACTGCGCACCTTGTGGAACCGAATGGCGATCATGGACCGAAAGCTCGGTAAAGTTGACTCGATCGGTCGAGGTTTGGCTGAAGTTAAAAAACAGTTAGCGGCCCAGAACAGCTCAGGCCGTCCTAAGAAGGTAATAGGCCCGGCCTTGCCGGGAGTCGTCCCTGGAGGTAGGGGGAAGCGTATTAAGAGGAGGGCGGTTTCTGGGGAGGATCCGGTTCCTGAGGTGCCCCCAGTCGCCCCATCACACCGGCGGACAGCCCGGTACCAAGTCCAGATATAGGCTTACCAATCCCGGTTGTAATTACCCCTGTTAATGATGAGGAGATGCCCCCGGAACTGGCCATCCAGTTAGCGGCGGTGTTACCCTGGCTCAAGAAGAAAGCGGGGGGGCCGTGGCAGCGGGAGACCCGGCCGAGGAGGCTAGACAAATAATCGAGCAGTTACGGCAGTCAAGAGAAGCCGGGACGGCGAATGTTCCTCTTGTTTCCCCACAGGTGGTGCCAGGAGTACCTACGGTTAGCCGGGAAAAGGCGGCAGACACGACGGTTGAACTCGGTAAGCACACATTGCCAATGGTAGGGGAAGGTTTGTTACCTTCAAGGCGCGAAAGGGTGGCTCAGCACATCCCTGCGGCCACAAAGGAATTGATATGGGGGGAAAAATATGTGAATATGTTTTCATTGTTGACTGACCATCGCGAGATGGAATATGCAAAATCCCAGAAAGATTTATGGCACCCCAGTGTATGGCGGGCCAAGATGGCGGAATTTAGGGTCCATGAGACCGTAGCGAACTGGGTAAAAAGCCTTTTCGATATTTACGGCAGTCATGGGTGAACGAAAGCCGGGAAGTGCTGACCGAGTTGTCCTGTTACCAGAATAGGATTATGGATTTTTATACCATGTATGAGGGAGACGAGTGGAAAGGATATGACATGAAATTCCGAAAAGCAAAAGAGTTTGATGCAACTTTGACCTGGGACTGCCTCGACTCGGTGTCATGGCACAAGCAGCTCTTGCCTGGTGCGGCTGGTACGTCCTTGCCGGGCGGGAGCGGATCGGGGTCAGTTCGCCAAAAGGCCGCGGTGCCCTTTCGAGCAGGCGCCGGTGGGGAATTTCAGCCCAAGACCGGTGGAAATGGCGGCAAGCGGGGGGTTTGTTGGGGCTTCAATAGAGGCAACTGTAGCAGGCCCCAGGGAACATGTAGGTTCAGGCATGCGTGTGCGGGCTGTGGGAACTCCTCACACCCGGAGAGTAGCTGTAGATCTAAGAACAGCGGAACGGGAGGAAAAGGGGGGTCTAAGCAAGAGTGAGGCGAGGCTTGTGAACCGATTGCCTACACCTGTCGATATCATGGCTCTGACTCCTTGGTTGAACAAATACCCTGATCATGTATCCGCCGGGGTGTTGAGGAATGGATTCCTATATGGCTTCAACATCCCGGCGGGGGATTTTCGGGGGGACTCTTTTTGTAAAAATCAGTTATCTGTCCAACATAACCCAGGCCTAGCAGCGAAGAAAATTTCCAAAGAAGTCAGCTTGGGGCGGGTGGCGGAGCCTTTTCATTGCCTGCCGGTGGCGGATTTCGTGTGTTCCCCACTAGGGGTAGTTCCAAAGAAAGACCCAGGGGAGTTTAGACTCATTCACAACTTGTCTGCCCGAGGGGTTCCTCGGTGAACGAAGCCATTGACCCGGATATTTGTTCGGTGCGGTACGCATCGTTCGACGATGCCGTGGCCATGTTAAATCACCTGGGCCCCGGAGCGCTGATGGCAAAATCGGACATCGAATCGGCATTCAGGTTGCTCCCGGTACACCCGCGAGACCAGCGCTTGCTAGGTTTTGCGTTTCAGGGGAGTTATTACATGGATAAATGCATGCCTATGGGTTGCTCCATTTCTTGTGCCTATTTTGAAATGTTCAGCTTTTTTTTAGAGTGGGCATTCACCGAGGCCACAGGGCATAGGCACGTCATGCACTATCTAGATGACTTCCTGTTCTTGGGAGCGGCCGGCAATACGAAATGTGCGCAGGCGCTGCAGGACTTCTGCATCCTCATGCGGGAGTTCGGAGTCCCATTAGCACCAGGTAAGACGGTTGGACCATCTACTTCACTCGAGTTTCTGGGAATTGAGCTCGATTCTGTGGAAGGATGTTTCCGTTTACCGATGGAAAAGGTGGCCAAGTTTAGGGCTTCCTTGACGCGATGCCTGGGCAAGGAGAAAGTGACCCTGCACCAGTTACAGCAAACAGTGGGTCAGCTTAACTTTGCCTTAAGGGTGATACCAATGGCCCGCCCCTTCTCACGCTCTATTGCACAAGCTATGGTTGGCCTCAAGGAGGGACACTACCGTACGAGACTGTCGGCAGAGGTTCGCCAGGATATGCGCATTTGGTTGGCATTTCTGGCGTACTTCAACGGTCGAGTTGTGTGGAACAAACCACCAGCATCATCAGATGAACTAGGTTTGTGGACCGACTCAGCTGGGAGCGTGGGTTTTGGCGCAAGTATGGCCGACGTGGTGGCACTCCAGCGGTCTGACCAGTAACATTAGGTTCTTGGAGCTATTTCCCATTTGGGTTGCTCTGATGGCATGGCCAGACGACTTTAGGGACCGCACTGTGGTGTTTTGGTCTGATAATATGACTGTGGTTGAGTGCATTATTCAGCAGGCAGCCCGCTGCAAGTGGATCTTGAGATTGTTGAAAGAAATTGTTTTACGTTGCATGAAATTGAATGTACAGTTCAGGGCAAAACATGTGCCAGGCGTACTGAATTATGCAGCTGATGCACTCGCTCGTTCACACATGCAGGCTTTCAGGGGCTATCTACCCACAGCGGACCTAGTGGCGGCACCATTCCCCGAAGCGCTATGGCTAATCGGTGCCCCGGATTACAAGACCTCGTGGCAGCCAGCTTAGCTCCCAGGACAAGGAAGGCTTACGAGGGAGCGTTTCGTTCCTACTGCACATTTTTGGGTCTGACAGGGAGACAGAGCTGGGGTCAGGAGGAATCCTTCCTGGGGTTCCTGGTAGCGCTGCACAGAGAAGGCCGATCAGCGGCAACGGCTAATAGGCATAGGACGGCCATTTCATTCATGGCACAGCTGCACGGTATAAGTGACCCGACGGGTTCCTTTTTGGTTAGGAAGGCACTCCGCGGCTGGCAACGCCTCGAGGGTCGCAAGCAGGCTACGAAGCGCCCGATTGGCTTAGACAGATTGTCTCTGCTTTTAGCAAAGCTGGATGAGACTTGCTCCTCCCCTTTTGAAGCAGTTCGGTTCTGGGCAGCTTTCGCCTTGGCATTCCATGGGGCTATGCGGGTAAGCGAACTCGTAGCGAGGAACAAGAAGGATATGGAGGGAGGCTTGTGCAGGGATCACATACAAATAAGGGGTGATTCCATGATGATCTCGATAGCCAGGTCCAAGACAGACCAGGAAGCTATGGGAGATAGTGTTGTCGTGCAGCACGCACGAGGGTCCCCCACTTGTCCGATAAAGTGTTTAGAGGAATACTTGGCACTGAGGGCGGCCACATGGGTGGGGAGCCAGCTTCGGCACAACGATGGCACCCCACTGACGAGATTTCAGTTTCAGAGGGTGCTAGCACTGTCAATCGCTGCCGCAGGCATGGACCCGGGCGATTTTGGGACCCACTCATTTAGGATAGGAGCTGCTACTGAGGCTACGGCTCGGTGTCAGAGTGCAGAGGAAGTGAAACAGCTAGGCCGTTGGTCCTCAAATTGCTTCAAAAGGTATGTGCGATTGCACATGTTGTAAAATTCAATTGACATGCACTCACGCTTCTTGTCTTTTGTTTGAATTACAGTTTCGCGAGCCTGTCACGCGGGGCGGAATTGGAAGCTGACCCAACATCAGGAGACCAGCGGTCAAGGATCACCGACTGGAGAGAGAGTGGTATGGGTCGTGGGCCACTCATATGTGAGGCGCGCCGGGGACGTATTCAAGACAGGTGACGCAAATCACGCATCTGGGGAATACGGGTACAGAGTGACCTTCCATGGGAAGGGCGGGCTCTGTTTTGACCAATTTCAATCATTTATGGAGGGTCTTTTAGGGCGGCAAAGTTCACCGCCATCTGTAGTCATAGTACACCTGGAGGGCAATGACTTAGTGAAGCTGGGAAGACGAGTGTTGTTAGAACACATCCTGTCGGCAGTTAGCTGGTTGGCTAAGGAACTCCCGGGGTGCACGATTGCCTGGTCCCACATGATCCCCAGGAAGATTTGGCGGGGGGTCTTTCAGTGTCAGCGTTGAACCACTCAGTGAAAAGGGTCAACAATAAAATTGGGAAATTGTTTCGTTCCGCTCAGTTGCATAGCATTCCTCATGGGTGTATTCGGGGTGATCACATGTATCTAATGATGGGGTTCACCTGTCCAGGGAGGGGAATGACTTACTCATAGGAGACTTCATAGCATGGCTAAGGGGTTTGAGGAAGCATGACCTTTAGGAGGAGTGGGGGGGGGCGGATAGTCGGTCAACTATCCGGCCTGTGGCGGTAAGGTCATGATCGGTGAGCAGTAATTTCAAACTCCCTAGAGGGGGGCGCCACCCAGAGTGGATGGGAGCGCCCGGGGGGAGGCGGCCATTGGCCCCTTCCACGGGGAGGCGGCACCCACTAAGGATGGGTCGCCTAGGGGGAGACGGCCATAGGCCCCTCCTACGAATTTCCCGGGGGCCGGATATCTGCGACGGCGGAAGAGAGTGTGGGGATGGGGGGAGTCCACGCTGTCCTTCCTACAGATACCTCACACGGGAACTCGGACGACCTTTAAGATGGCGTCGAGTGAAAGGGGGCCCCCACGACAAGGGAAGTTACAGTTGGCAATGAGGGTAAAGCCCTCTGCGCATGCGCCACTTACACCGTGAGGGCGGGATTTTGGTAGTAGGGATCTGACACCGGTTAAGACCTTGCCGTTGGCCCTTAATGCTAGGATGTACAATTTTAATTTAGAATGTATGCATTTTCAGGATGCTAGACTCGGCTAGGAAACCTTTGTATTAGAGATTTGTTAAGGTTAGCCAAAGAACATGTCTTCATCAAAATGTAATAAAAGTAAAATTGTACATAATTCATGAAACTTTTATTTAATGTTTTACATTTTGTTTCATATTTTAAGAAATACGGCCGGGGGGGGGGGGTAACTCCCCCCCACCTTCCAAAAGTTCAAACCTGTGTCTGTCTTCTCCCATTGGGAAGTGGTGTTGGGAGGGAGTGGCGGGCATCCCGGCCATATGGAAAGGGGCGACCACTCGGTCCCCCGAACGTATGGATGGGTGCCCCGATCCCCCCGGGAAACCATTTTGGGCGGGAGGCGTGGCTCGGCTGGTATGCCCAAAGTGGTGTAGCCGGGGCGCGCCCTTTCCCGCCCAGGAGGGGTTGTCCTAGACACTCGGACGGAAGACCACGCCCAGTAGGCGTACCTGAGGAGGGTCCCCGCCCTCCCACAGACGGATAAATAGAGCGGGAATCCGAAGAAGCTCCTGTGCTCTGAAGGCTGCACCAACTCGTTGCTCGTGAGCCCTCGACGGAACAAGCAGCAATTTTGACCCACCCACCAGCCCCTATGGTAATGTTTGTTTGAATAAAGTTTGATTAGAAAGAAGTGTATAGGCCCTTTTTTCCTTTGTAGAAAAGTAAGGGAATGTTTCATATAATGATGTTACTTCTGTTTTAGGACATTTTTTCCCTTTGTAGAAAGGTAAAGTTGATGACTCGTCAAGGCTATGTCGGAATTTTTCTTCCCTTAGTAGATAAAACAACTGTCGTATTTATTTTTTGGTCGGGCGGTAAGGTCATGATCGGTGAGCAGTAATTTCAAGGTCCCTAGAGGGTGGCGGGCATCCCGGCCATATGCTCTAGCGGGTAAGGGAAACTATAGGTATAGTAACGGTAGAAACATGCACATGGTGATATGCGGACCACTTATGATCAAAGTGCAACTATTGGGTTGAGGTAGCGAAGAGGAGAGGAGTAGATGGCATTGCTTGTCCTGAAAAGCGTGAGAAAAATGCTACTCTGTGGTTAGTAAAATATTATGAATGAGTATTGGATAAGAAAGCAGGTACTTGGCGAACTAGTGCAATGATTCATTTTTCCAATTTGTTATTGCAAGCATGTGTCACAAACATACAGAGGAGAAATCAAAAATGCCACAGCCTAAACATGGCTGTCATCATGGACGTCATTTAGCACTTTGCTACCCCTGGCGTAGCAATTGCAACCCCTTGCCTCGTAGGCAGTAGAACAAATTTAGTATTTTGTCGTGCAAAATAAGGTTTCCATTCCAAAGTCAGGAGCCTAAATTCACATATTGTGCCACAGAAATAATAAGCCTACTTTTAAAATGAGAACAATTACTCAAAAATGTAGGAGTACATTTACATTAGTAGATTTACTCACATGTAGGTTCACCGTTGTGAATAGGCACCATTGATTATCCGGTGTATCACAACATTACGCCTGTCAAATAACAGAATCTTAGTGAGGCCACTAGGGATAGAACTGTGAATGTAAACTTGCAAACATTATATGTACTCCAAGTTCGGCCGAGTAGACCGTTTGAAAATACTTATTATGTAAAAATGTTTCTTGTTTTTTGAGCTATATCTTTTAATCCATCCTTCATCTTGAAGAACTATCTGCAACAATAGCCTTTCTCTTTGTAACTGTATTTAGTTTTCAGATAAATTTTAGAAAACCGAATTACAGAGAAATGCGTACTTTTTACAGCTTCAACAGGCTGCTTTTGTTGGAACTTCCCCTCGGAGTTCTATATGGTTCCTGGGAAGTTTCTGGTAATAAGGGCCTAAGCCCGGGCATTTGGAGCTGCTCCTTGACATGAAAGTATGTAAGGCACCAATGGCGTATGGTGTCATGGTGGTATCCTTCTTAAAATACGGTTGGCACTTGAATGAGTGTTTTATCTGCTCTCACAAGGCACGCTTCTTTTGTTAAACTTGCATTTTTGTAAAATATTTAATCTATAGTACGATGTTTGACATCAATGATCTCAATTCCTGTTATGCAAGTGGATATAGGGTCATATGACACCACTTCCTTCGATATCATCCAAGTAAAAGATCATATGATGTCACTTCCAGTGATGTGATCTGGCTTCGGTTGGCACTTTAAGTAATCTACATCCATGGCAACCGCATGCTTGAAATAAGGTGGTTACATTTGAAAAAAATAAATATCCATCACCTATCATTTTAATAGAACTAAAAGGAAACTTCATACCAGGGAGGTCTACTTAATCCAGATTTAGAAACCCTTCTCAGTTTTAAAGTACATCTAAGAAAAATATAAATCTTAATGGCACATAGAAATGGTACTATTGGCTCTGAATTAAACGAAAGAGAGGTACCTGCATTACCTCAGACCCACGGACACAGCCTTTGCACACTCCAGGACTGGGCACTCAACTCGGGGCTTGTATCTTCCTCCTCCCGCCGCCGCTAACCACATCTTGGGGCCGCCGAGCGGAGGTGAGGAACTACGGCCCCCAGAATCCCAGGCGGGGAAAGGTGACGGACTACCGCCCGGAGGCGGATTTAAACATCAGAACCCTCGACAGAGCGGGCGTATTGACGAAAGAGGGGTACCTGCATTACCTCAGACCCACGGACACAGCCTTTGCACACTCCAGGACTGGGCACTCAACTCGGGCTTGTAGCTTCCTCCTCCCGCCGCCGCTAACCACATCATGCGGCCGCCGAGCGGAGGTAGGGAACTACGGCCCCCAGAATCCCAAGTGGGGAAAGGTGACGGACTTCCGCCCAGAGGCGGATATAAACATCAGAGCCCTCGCGTCGGGGGAGCGCCGGGCGAAGCCCAGGCCAAGGGCAGGCCCGTTTAACCCGTTAAAGACCGTGTAAGACTGTTACGACTGCGCACAAGGTCACTTCGCCGCGTACTGGCTTCGTCCCTCCCCTTCATGGCACATCTTGCGGTTGAAGACGGCTATATGAGACCGATGCAACCATTGGGTTACCTCTACTCAGAGGCCAAACTCACTGATCGCGACCCGTCTACAGTTGACTGTACAGTTTTAGCCTGGAAGCACTTGGCAGATGCCATTGGGGCGACTTTCCTTTACTCGCCACTCATGAACCTAGCGAATGACCCACGGCTTAGCATAACCTGCGAGGAAATAGGCCGTAAACTGATCGCAAGATTAGCAGTCCACACGTGGGGGGACCTATACTTCCAGGGCAGTTTCCGCACGTCAGCGCAATTCTTCAGAGATGAATCCCCCTCTGTCATGGATACATTCCTATACGTGCGTCTGAGGCAGGGAGTCAGGGTGGTCACCCCGGCCTTCCCGGACGAGCCGGATATAGTCCAACCCCTCCACCTGCTGCTCCAATCCGACACCAAAGTTTTTATGCTCTATAAACATACACAGGCTGCCTCATCCCCACCTTTCCTTCGAGCTAGGCAGGACTAGGACGCTGATCTAGGAGGTCCTATGTCGGATGACCAGTGGGAGGAAAGCTGTGCGCATACTACAGCGGTTACGGGAAACACGCGCCTCCGGCTGGTCCATTATAAGTTCCTGCACAGGCTCTATTACACTCCGGCCAAACTGCACCACTTTAACCTCCGGGATAACGACAGATGTTTACGCTGCAAGGCCGCGGGTGCGGACTTTCTCCATCTCAAGCGGTGGCTCTGTTCTGGGTGGAGGTCTTTAAGGCCCTGTCCGCAATGATTGATGTACATGTGTCACCCTGCCCGAAGATTGCGCTGCTGGGGCAGGCTTGCCCCGACCTGATAGCACATCGTACATTTTTTGCGCTCGGCCTTCTCCTGGCAAAACGCCATGTTGCATGCTGATGGGGTCGAGGACGAGCACCCAAGTTCGAAGAATGGCTTACCGTCATGACTACATGGCAAGACCAGTTGCACAACTACGCGGAATTACTCCCTCACAAGTCGAGGCCCAAGGACATATGGGGTCCGCTTACTGCATACCTTTAACGACTACAAGCGACTCTCAGTCGGAAGACGATGAAACAGAGCGTGAGACAGCTCCTCCAACACTAGCTGCAGCACCTCACCCCTAGGGTGATGTGCAGGATGTTTTCCTCTCCAATACACTTACCACACCTTCCGTAATTAACCCTGTCTATGCTCCTGCACACTGAGACCCCTGTCTTACCCTCCCAGACCAATGTAACTCATCTGCGTAGTTTGGGACCTGCATTCCACTCTCACCTGAGGGTCGCTCCCCCGCGGCAGTCCTAGTTTAATGACCCACCTAGCTGAATGGACGTGTGCCTTGGGACTAACTTGACATGCACGTTACACGTAGTAGTGTCCACTGCACCTAACCCGTTCCCATACTCCCTCTGTAGTTTATGATGCAGCAGGTGGGATGATTTACAGGGAAAAAAGCAGCCTGATATAGACCGCTTAGTTTGTCGGATTTTTTGGTTAAGGTTTTGTTGATTTAGTTAAAGCTGAATGGGAAAAAAATGAATAAACTGTGAAACCTCAAGCATTCTATTTCCTATACTCATTGTTATTCCCACTATTTTGCAAATGCTTCCTTATGCAGCCCCCCATTAGCCTTTTTCGTGGCCGGCCCTGATGGGTTGTAGGCGGCTTGCTGTGTCAGTCTAACTTCCCCTTAAGGCAAAGTACATTATCAAGCCTATACTGAAGCTGCTGGCCTGATCGTTCAGGTTGTAGACGACAAAGCTGTGTAACCTCTACTGGTCATAATAAAGGTTTAAAAAAAAAAAAGACCGGGTAAGACTGGACTGGGCCTCCTTATTAACTCTTCAATATTCAGACTCAGCCCTTTGTAATAATATTGTTTGACTATGTGCTATATCTATCTTTCATACATTACTGCTGGCAAGAGGGGTCCCCTTGTTACGAGAGGGCTTCCATTTCCTTACAAATATATGCCGTTGTTACCCTATTGTATATATACACCTTTTTATTATAACACACGCTGACTTCCGTCATTAATTATGACTTCTAGAGGGAGCAGGAGCAAAACGGCACATGGTGCAGCCCAGATCACAGGCCCACTAGATCAATTCATTACGAGGGCCAATGAATCTATAGATCAGGGCATCATCCTCTTCGAACGAAGGGTATCACAAGACCTAGCCCTAGCAAGAAGGTCCTCAATGGGCCCCTTGGCATCAGCTAGAACCCCAACCCAGCCAGGAGCAAACGGACCATTGTTGTTGGAAACCCCAGCAGATATCCATAGTATGCCTAATATGGTAGACCTATCTGCATCCCAACTGTCGATGGACTCATAGTTAAGGGAAGATCTAGAGAAAACCCCAGACCTAACTATGAGTCCAACCCAAGTAGAACCCCCTAAAAAGCAGGAAATGGGGAGGAGGGAGGGAGCCATACCAAAACAAAGGACCAATAAGAAAAAGAAAGAATCCAAACAACAATTTACCAAAGCCCCTTTAAAGAGCAAAAGGCATCAAATTACTCCACCAACACAAAGAGACCCAAATCCTATAAATACATCTACAATTAACCTCTCTCCAACGCCCGGAAACTTAGATGCTACGGGGGGGGGGGGGTTGCGTGTAAACTATGTGAAACAAATAAACAGTTGCTAGCTAGTTTTGGGGAGCTTCTTAAGACCCATCTACTACCAATGGAGCGAGGCCTAATGAAACACTCAGGGCCACCAGTAAAAACTAAAACATCAGTAAAGGCGCCCAATGTGCAAGAAAAAACAAATGTTGCTCAAGATAATACACAGATAAGATCTGATATCCCAAAAGTCCCTATTCAGGTAGAAAAACAGAAGCCAATGTTACCCAAGTCGCCAGTACCACAACCTGATGGAGATAAAAAAAAAAGGGCGGGAGGGTCAGGCGTACCATTGATCTCCCACCCGAAGCAAGCCCATTAAAGTGAACCTTACCGGGGTTCCAGAGCTCT
The DNA here is from genome assembly GCF_964263255.1 of Lissotriton vulgaris. NCBI lineage: Eukaryota > Metazoa > Chordata > Amphibia > Caudata > Salamandridae > Lissotriton > Lissotriton vulgaris. The sequence goes on along the minus strand of NC_141687.1, from coordinate 500,662,907 downwards.
CTGAAAATGTGAAAGAATCCACCTGGTCCCTAAAAAATAAAGTACAGCAATGGCTTAGTACAAATAGACCGCTCCCCCGCTACCGCAGCAGCAGAATTTCTATGGTGCGTAGGGTACCCTGGATCGGAGAAGTAAAGAAAAGAACACAGGGGGATTGTGTTATCATACATTTTGATGACCCAGATACAGTTGATTATATCTGCTCGTGGCCAACCTTGGCAAAAAAAGAAGGAATTGACACAAATCATCTATCCTTCTTTTATCCCCCGACATATGTTTATGATCAAGGACCCCTGTATAATTGGAATCAAGGCTCTGACTGGAATTGGAGTCAAGTAGACCACTGGAACAGGAGAAGGGATTGGGAGGCTCGGTTATGGAACCCACAAAGAGATCAATCCCACATGGAGGGATGGAGGGGCATACCAACCAGCAATCAATTTAATTGTTTAGAAATTGTGGACTGACCATTACCAAGCTTAGTATCAAGTGATACAGGTGCTATAAACCCCAGGACGCTTGTAGTTCATGGGGGAACCTATAAGCAAACTAACGAGAGGGATCACCATTCATCTAAACATATACTAGGAAATAATATCTCTGATCTGCTTATTGATCAAGCACCCCCCAGCTCACCCCCATTAGTAGTAAGCAACGTACCTGGGAGGACTGATGTTCTAACTTCTGACAGGGGAGACGAGCAAGCTTTACTGGATGGTAACTCAAACAATTCTGTAGTCCAAGGGGCTAGTGCAGGAAATAACAGGAGTATATCCCAGCCAAGAATGGAGTTAACTCAAACAGACCCAAGGGATAGTCTGGCTATTGTAACTTGGAATATCGCAGGACTTTCTAAGAAAGCTGCAGACCCAACCTTTCTGACCTTTGTTAATAATTTCGATCTAATATGTCTCCAAGAGTGTTGGGATCAGGAGGCAACCCATTTAGACGGTTTGAGTACTAACTTCACCCCGGCTTTACAGACTGGTAGAGGTAGGGGCTCAGGTGGTCTCTGCATGTATGTTTCAAATATGGCAAATATGACAGTAGAGAGATTAGATCTTGAGCGGGATAAGAATAAAAATAAAAACAATAAAATTAGGCACTCAATCCAGGTATTCACTGGGAAAGGGATAGGGACCCAGAGCTTCCAGCTGATTAACTTATATAACAATATTGTGAGGGATGATCGAACAGAATATATGGATGAGCTATCACACGCCCTGAGCTGGGGTGTTGGAAGGGACAAAGTGGAAAGATGTGCTATATTGGTGGGCGACTTTAATTGCCATTTATGCCCCCATAGTGGACTGAATGTTTGTGGCATAACAAGCCTTAAAGGCAAACCAAGCACACATTTTGAACACACTCATTTTGGAAATTTAATGAACAAATTAATGCACGACTGGGACTTAGGCTTTGTTAACGAGCTCAGTGAGCCAATGGCCAATTTTCAATCCACTTTCCACGGACGGGGGACAAGCTCCCTAATCGACTTTATGTTGATGTCCAATAGCCACTATCGAAGTGCTATGGCTTTTAAAACTGAGGACATCGCTATGAGCGATCATTACCCGATCAGTGCAAAATTTGATGCAGGTCCTAGGGTCAGTCAGACATCGGATTTGACGGAAACTTTATACTGTCATTCGATTTCTCTGGCACGTACAAATGGATATTCTATAAAGTGGTCTAAGGTCAACCCCGAAAATTTTTTGAAAGATCTGATTAAGGAGGATCTCGACCAATTTATGATATGCCTCGAAGAACCTCTCAACCCATGTATAGTAAAAACGGCCTTCGGCAAAATAGCATCCACAATTAAGAAAAAATTGACAAGGAAGCAAAGAGACGATGATAGGAATAAGATGCTGGGTTGTTTTAACTCTGAATGTTCTAAAGCCCATAACATCCTTAAAGATACATTAAAAAGGGTACCCAAAGACTTAATAGAAATTAGAGCTGCCCGATGGGCATATAAACATTCAATTAAGAAGCGAAAAAGGGAATTGAAAGATGCTGCCTGGGAGGCGTTATTAAAAGCTAGCACCTTGAGGGATAATACGGCCTTTTGGAGAGAAGTGAATGCTCCCTTTTTTATAGAGTGGAAGACAGACCTTTTAGAGATTGCCATAACAGAGGATGTCTGGATTAGTCACTTTACAGATTTATATAAAAAAAGATGACTTAGATGAACCAAATAATCCTGACCCTTGGCTGATAAATGAGACTGACTTGCAGAGACCCTCAGTAGATACATTCACCTGATTAATCTGGATGTAGATTACCCCAAAATCAATGGAACGGCAGTGCCCATCTTACTTTATGCAGACGATGCTGTCATAATGTCAAGAACACAGCTAGGTCTGCAGAAAGCTCTAACTGGTTTTTCCTCATTTATGGGCTCAAGAGGACTTAGGATAAATGTGGGAAAAACCTTTACTATGTGTTGTACATCGAAAAACAAAGATTGTAATACATTTTTAAATCAAACAAAGATAAGCTTGACAAAGACCTTTACCTTTTTGGGCATTATTTTTAATAGTAGGGGATCAAGGAGCACAGCCATCAACATACGCAATCTGGCTTTCTCTCGAGAAATAGGCGCGGTAAAGAAATTTGCGAAAAAATTGGGCGGAAAGCCGGTCCAGATTCTGCACAACATCTATGCAGCGAAATGCGTTTCTACCGCGACCTATGGTGCAGGAATCTGGGGAATGGCAGATTGTCGAGAGATCCGAATTAACGAGAACACTTTTCTGAGATATTTATTAGCAGTGCCCAGATCCATTTCCACCACTATTTGCCACAAGGAACTTGCTCGGGTCCATGTCACTAATGTAATCAAGATAAGTCCAATAATGCTTTGGCACAAGATATGGACCTCAAGTGAAACAGTGTTTAGCAGGGACGTTATTAGAGACTGCATGAACTAGGCAGCCTCTAGAAATATAGTGTGGCTTTCTTATGTTGGTAAATGTTTAACATCCATAGGTCATCCGGAATTGTTTGAAAATCCTATTTCCTGTTCTCTAATCTCAAAGAAGGCTCTCAAAGAATGCTGTTTAGGTTTGTTGGAAGATAGGCGATCTTATCTAGAGGGAAATAAGCAAAGTATTACCCACCATCGCCTATTGTTGCATGGATTAGGTTTACAACCATACCTATCACCACTACACTCTAGTTACACTAGATTATTATTAACCAGGATGAGAACTAACTGCTTTTTCAGACTGATATCATTTCCTATTGTAAACAATTGGTCTGTCAAATTAATCAACTGCCAGTGTGACGATACTTCAAACCAGTAAAATATTCACTGTATTCTATTTTGTAAATATTTTGAATGGGGAAGAAAGAGACACCTGGTCCCGTTGTTAAAAATGTGGGGACTAAGGCAATGCAGACCAGCCTTGATCAAATTGTATATGCTACAAGATGAAGTCACTGTGGTAGCAGTATCTAATTTCCTGAAGTACGTAGTAAAATGTAGAGCCTCAATGGATTGAACATTTTAACTTATTATACATTATATATATTATTTTCTGGACTTACCTTTTTATAGGTTTTTATCAAACTATATAAATTTTAAACGTACGCATAATGTACTAATGTAAGGAAATGTTTTTAAATTGTATTTAAAATGTGCTTTTGTGGTTTTTTATATCAAAAATTGAATAAAGCTATCTTTGAATTGAATTGAATTGACATCAATGATCTCAATTCCTGTTATGCCAGTGGATATAGGGTCATATGACACCACTTCCTTCGGTATCATCTAAGTAAAAGATCATATGATGTCCCTTCCTGTGATGTGATCTGGCCTCTGTTGGCACTTTAAGTAATCTACATCCATGGCAACCGCATGCTTGAAATAAGGTGGTTACATTTGAAAAAAATTAAAAACCATCACCTATCATTTTAACAGAACTAAAAGGAAACTTCATACCAGGGAGGTCTACTTAATCCAGATTTAGAAACCCTTCTCAGTTTTAAAGTACATCTAAGAAAAATATAATTCTTAATGGCACATAGAAATGGTACTATTGGCTCTGAATTAAATGTAACATTTAAAAATTAAATTTTTAAATTTATGGAATATAAATTAAAAATCCCCATCAAATAATGATCTTATTCGCCCAGACGCTGAAATTGACTTTTAGCAAGATGTTCACATCTGGAAAAATGGTGCCACTCAGTTTAAGAAACCAGTGACTGAAGTGGACATTCCCATTGCTAGATGCAGAAAGCTGTGGTGAGTGGAAGCAAAATGTGAAGGTAAGTTGAATGAAAGAGGCTGGCCAACATACCAACATACAGGAGCATGGATTCGAACATGTGATCCATATGTGTTTGTACTTTGCATAGTTTTGGCTTGCTATTGAAACGAAATAATCTGAGAAGTTGATGATTAAGGTCATGAAACAGGATCTGTTGTACAGCCCTCTGATACCCAAGGGTCGTGTTTATGCTTTATAAAACTCTAAGAATACATAAATGCATGAAAATATGTATTTATTTCTGATTGTTTGTTACATGAGGCAGACAAAAAAATCTAACACGTTGTCTATTAAACTTAAAAAGTGAAAACAAAAAGCCACAGCTTCAGTACAAGCCAAAACATTTGAAAACGTTACAATGATTAACGACCTAACGACAAGGTGGACTTACTGTCCCACCTGCTGTACCTCCTGCAAACTCCACTGTTTATATCTTTGAGCAATAAAGGATACCAGCTGGCTCTTTGAGGAACCCGGGTCGTTCTATGAAGGGACACTATTCAGAATAATCTATTTTCAACATGTGGAGCTGTGAAACAAGGGGACATAGCTACACAGAGGGAATTGTTAAATCAACTAAAGTGTAGATATTATTTACATCAATGTGCTTTAATAAGTGGAAAAGTTTCAAGAGAGAGTCGATCACAAACATGCCAGAGCTCTGAAAAATAATAAAAAAATTAAATAAATACAAACGCCACTAAATAAACACAGTGTCATTTTTTAGCAAATAAATTCAATGGGATGTTGAAGCCAGCACTATCAATAGGCAATCTATCAATCAATCATTGTTTTTATTATAATACAAAAAACCGGAATGGGAAGTTGAAGGGCCATATTTAGGCTTTGGCAGGATGTCTTCCTGCCCTGCCAAACATGTGGCTCCCCGCTCTATTTAAAGTTGGGGAAACCACTGTATTACCGTCGACTGAGCACACTATTGCTTGCACCCCAGTCACTGGGACACAGTAACAGGCAATCCACCCTTTTGATGGTGAGACTACCGTTAATCTTTTTTTCAGGCTGACCTGGCATTGTGCCTTATAAAAATCGTTTCACAGGCAGTGCCTCTCCGAAAATCCAAAGTGGAAAGGTGGATGTTGGGTACTGAAGACATTCTGAAGGTGGCATGAGTTTAGCAAAGGTCTTTGGCATACTGGGGCTAAGATCTCTAATAAATCACTCTGGTAAGTAAAGAATGTTCGATGGCACACATGAAACCACATCCTGGATGAAACAAATATAGCATTGGTGCGAGGACCCCGCACCTTCTCACAATGATGAGACCTGCCATAATAACAAGAGGTTGAGAGGCAGCAGGATATTAAGTGGTCTAAGTTGTTGGAGGATCGGAATGCTTTTGGAAAGGCTCATTGCATGGCTTGTGGGCAGTGGAGTGTTCACCACTGTTTTATCACTGCCCCTTAAATGGCTATTACATGCGGAGTCATTTACTGCAAATCTCCACCCTGGCAGCCCAGGACGGTTTATAACAAGGGTTTAAATGCCCAAACACGTTTAGTGCACATAGGGTATTATTATCTCACAAATTTGATGGCAAGACCGGAGGCTTGTATTATGCCTTCCTATCTTGCATTTATTATAACAGCAGCCAAGATAAGTGTAAAACTACAGTTCCCAGGGGCCCAGGGAAACAACCTGGTCAATGGGAATGAAGGAAAAACTGGATCACATATCCTTTGGTAACCCAGTAACTTCACATCTGTCTGCGTAGCTTCCTCTTTTCTTGCTGCTCACAGTCAGTTAAGTGACTCATCTTTTGCTCTCAGATTTAATGTCTTTTATGATGTTTAATACAGTGCCTTAATAGTTGTTCATTGACTTAGTCCCACTTGTATTTGTTGCTCTTATACTTTCAGTCTTCCTACTCTGACACGCTGCCTGGCGTTTTCGCTCCCCCCCCGCGGGCTTTACGGCGGTGGTTGCGGCAGTTGTGCACTTGCTTCCCTTGACCTCCGCTTTACTCTCGGTCGGTGTAGCGTTGAGCAGAGCTTTCTGCTGACAAACTGTGGAGCCTTTTGCGTGCTGTCTGCTAGAGCCATTTTTTCCTGCTTCGGACTCTTTGTCCGATTCTCGGAGCTCTGAGGTGCTCCTATCTTTTAAACACGCCCCAGGGAGTGTTTTCCCTTGCCGCTCCTCCCTCCTGCCTAACTGTTAACCCCTTCCTTCCTCCTGTCTCTGCAGTGGGTGCAAAATGGAAACAGATAGCTCTTCAGAGTCGGGGCATATTAATGAGGAAGGCAAAGCCTTTAAGAAGGATTTAAACAAATGTATTATTACCCCAGTGGAAAATGCTGTGGAGGTGTCAATGAGACACATGTCCAAGGGAATGGAAAACTCCATGTTGATCCTCTTGTCCAAGGCTCTGGCCCAGTCTGCGGGGTAAAGGAGACATAAACAGCTGGGTTCCTCTGCTGCGTTGCTTGCTAAAAAATCTGTGTCACGGCTGATTGGTGAGGTTTTCTCGCACTTGACTGAGGACCAAGTGCCTCCCAGGCCTCCAGTTCAGCAGGGGATTTTAGGTACCGAGGGAAAGTGTAAACTTAAAGCGAAGCACGCACAGCCACCCCAAATATTGGTAATTACTTCTATTCTGGACACTGACGACGTCATGCAAGACGCAGATTATCTTTTTGATCTATTTGATGTCTCTGACCCTCCTTCCCCCCTTCAAATAATCCAAAACTTATTCTTTTGCCTTTGACCCAGTTTTTGACTCAGAATGAGTTCCTTTGTTTGATCCTACTTCAATCCGACATCCTAATTCTACTGAATGGCTACCCTCTTCTCATGCTGGGGAGTACATTTCGGCCAGGTTGTAACTGCCTTTGGAGACCTCTGTCAGGTCTTGACTTAAGTCCGAATGTCCCAAGCCATCTTTACCGGAAAAAGTTACCACAGTGCCCACTATTGATCAGCTCTTGCTGACCTTCTTTTCTAAATTTGGCAAAGATCCTCGCAAGGGGGTGGACAAAACCTGGTCCACTTGCCAGGATAAACTTCTTGACGTTGTGGGCCCTTTGGCACGCATTTTTGACATGGCTGAAACTGCTCGCTTAGAGGGTACGGACCTGTCGGCGGAGGACGTCTCCATGTGGGTACAGCGAGCCTTTTGTTTACTTGGAAATGCCAATGCTGCCATTACTCACGAACGTCGTAAAGGCCTTTTGATCAAATTAGACCCAAAATTAGCCAATTTAGCTCCTCAAGACCCCGGCAGCAATGCTAATGGTCTCCTCTTCTGCGACTCTTTGGTTAAGGACCTGAGCAGATTTGTGTCCACCTTTGCATCCTTGGATAAGGCACAACAGTCCATTAAAAAGGTCTTTCCGTCCTGGGTTTTTGGACGGGCCAGCAGAGGTAGGGGTCGCTCTTCCGGCCATTCCTACAATAAGCAAGGCTCCATAGGATCCTTCAACAACTCTTCACAGGAATACAAACCCCAGTTCTACCCTCAGCGGGGTAGAGGCTTCCAAGGTCGAGGACAGAAGAACTACAGCAACAATTACACCAACCAACAAGGTATGTTTTTCCCCTCCTCTCCATGTAGGAGGACATTTAAAACTGTTTATTTCAAAGTGGCAAACTGTCAGCGCAGACCTTTGGGTTCTCAGTACCGTCCAAGGCTATCTTATAGAGCTCTATTCGCCGCCTTTCCAAAAAGTCTTTCCACCTCCTCTAGTTTTTTCAAACAAGATGTCTCTTCTAATTTCGTCAGAAATTCAGTCCCTCCTTTGCAAACAAGCTATTCAGGTCGCTCCTTTCGATCCTTCTGGGTTCCTAAGTTCCATCTTCCTTGTGCAGAAAAAGAACAAGAAACTGCGACCAGTGATCAACCTAAAATGGTTCAATCAGTTCATGGTGTACCATCACTTTATTGACATACCAAAGGCATACTTCTCAGATTCATTCTTACAGGCAGGCGAACCCTAAATTAACCTCTGCTCACCCTCTGGTAGCCTGGCACTGAGCAGTCAAGCTAAATGTTATGGCACTGAGTAAAGTATTTGTGCAACACTTCAAACAGTAAAACAGTGAAAACACCACGCAAAAAGATGCCACACAGGTTAGAAAAATAGGTCTGACTTTAATAAATAAAGCACAATCAAACCAACAAAATCCAATTAGCAGAACCGCACTAGTGATTTTTAAAGTTTATAGTGAAAAAAAGCTCAAAAAAACTCAGAGCACAATTTGGGATATCTGGTTGCACAAGACTGGGACAAAATCACAAGCTCATGCTGATGGAGCGCAGGCTGACAAAAGGGACCATGTAAATCTGCTGAACAGAGTACCTTAAATCCTGGTTGTGGAGAGTTGCGTGGATCCGCATCGAAGATTTGTCATGCTGAGCTGAGATGATGCATTGGTTCTAGGATGCAGTGGGGCTGCGGTGCGAGGTCCTGTTGGATCTAATGGACTTGGCTTGCAATATGAAGTCTGGTGTTGAGGATGCAATGCAAAGAAGAGGCGATGCGTCGAGTTCGGTGAGCGCTCAAGCAGCGATACAGAGTTTTGGCATTGTCATTATTCAGTAGATTTGTAGAGTGCTTCTTGTCACCCATGAGGTTATCCAGATGCTGGCAGGGTCAAGATGATTAGTCAAATAGCCAAGTCTTTCAGAACTCTGGAAGAGATGGGGAGGTCTGTAGATGAATGAGTAGCTCATCCCTTGTCTGCGGTGCTAGGCAGGATAAGGTGCAACCTCCACATCTGCTACATTGGATGCGGAGAGTGGAGATTAGAGAAAGGAACGCAGACAGAGGTGTCCTTTTGGCTGATGGAAGTTCAGGCAGTGGTTCAAGTACGCAGTTGTGTAGGGCCTTGTAGGCCTGGGTCAGGAGCCTAAACTGGTATTAATTCTGTACAGAGAGACAGTGGGTTTCCTGAGGTAGAGGGTGATGTGTGTCCATCTAGGGAGATTCAGGATGATTCTGGCTGTGGTGTTCTGTATGGTCTGTAGTTTTCGGAGAAGACAAGCTGTGATCCCTGCATTGAGAGTGTTTCCATAGTCCAGTCAGCAGTAGATGTGGGCCAGGATGATGGTGGGTCTTGAGTTTTGGGATAGCCATTTGAATATCTTATAGCATGCAGAGGATGAAGAAGCAGGAGTTGACCTAAGTCATCACTGTAGGCCAGGTGCCAAGAATGACCCCTAGCTTGCTAGCAAGTTCAGTGGGGATAAGAGTAAGTCTGAGCTCTGAGGGCCACAAAGATGCATCTGAGAGCTTTTGCTTTAAAAAATCAGTACCCCTCTATTGTCCATGTTGAGCTTCAGGCAGTTGTCCTTCATTCAATTAGTGATGTCTGTCAAGCAGTTTCTGAAGTTGGTTTTGGCGTTGGTAATGTCTTGGGAGAGGGTTTGTGTTGTTTGCATAGGATATGCTGTTGAGTCCGTAGGTTTTAGCGATCCTGGCCAGAGATATCATTTAAGTGTTGAAGAGGATGGGGCTGAGGAGGAGGCAGAAGAGAATCTTTGGGGTACTCCATATATGATTTCCTTGTGTTCAGAGTAGAAGGGGGAAGATTAATTTTTTGCACACTTCAAGTGAGGAAAGGGGCGATCCACCTGAGAGCGACTCCTTGGATGTGTATATTGTGCCTTGTGATGAGTGTGGGGTGGGATCCCGTAATGAAGGCTGCCAAAAGTTCTAGGAGGATCAGAGCTGCAGTTTTTCCTCAGTGCTGTGGTGTTGTGGAATCCGAATTGGGAGGTGTCAAGTAGGAAGTTCTATTCCAGAAGTGAGGAGAGTCCTTAGTTGATGAACTTTTTAATACTTTGGCCGGAAACAGGAGCAGGGAGATTGGTTGGTAGTTGTTAAGTTCGCTGGAGTCTGCAGATGGTTTCCTTAGTAAGGTGTTGACCTCTGCATGTTTCCAGTCCTCACCACCATGTGTTGAACATGGTGGTGAGTGCAAGACTGATTCTGGCAAGGTTGAAGATGTGGTGAGGGCATGGGTCGGTTGGCGCCCGAGTGGACTGAGTTAATGATGGAGTGGTGTCCTGTGGTGTGGTGTCGGTTAGTCGGAAGTCTGTGGTGGTAGGGTGTTGTTGTTTAAAGAACTTGATGGGGAATTGGGTTGCAGAATTCTTCGACGATGTTGAAGAGTTCTTTGCTGTTATTGGAGATTGTTTTGATGTGTGCGACGAATACCTTTTTCTTCTATTCTGTCAGCTGTCTGTGGTAGAGGTTGGAGGCTGGCTTGAAGGTGGTCTTGTATGTTTTGTCCTTGGTGATGCGCCATCTCCTTTACCGTTGTTTACAGTGTTGTTTAGTAGTTCAGAGGTCTTCGATATACCAGCTAGCCTGCTTGATAGATCTTCTGTGAGTGTTATTGCTTATTGGAGCGACGCTGTTGGTGCAGTTGATGATTCAGTTGTCGAAGTTTCTGATGATCAGGTGTAGGTTGCTGGAGGAGGTGAGGAGGGTCTAGTTGAGGGCATTGATCTATATGTCCTTTAAAAATTTGCTCCAGCTGTAGTGGGAGGCATTGGGCATACTGGGGCCAGTGGGCCGTGAGCTGGTGATGTTGGGGTGGATGAAGGAGTGGTCGGTCCAGGCGAGTTCCATGGCTGTACCTGATGCGGTCACCGGAGGTGACGTTGACTTCTAGTGTATGGCCTGCAGTCAACATGGGTCGTGGATGAGTTGGATGAGTCTGATGTTGTTCATGCTATAGAAGAGGTTGGTAGTGTTGATGTCCTTGTGGTCATTGAGATGGAAGTTGAAGTTGCAGTGGAAAATGTAGTTGTGGGAATCAATGGCGATGGGTGTGATGACGTTGACAACGCAGTTGAGGAAGGCTGGACATGGTCTTGGAGGATGGTAGGCAAGGTGCAGAAGTGGGTCTCAGTGGGGTAGAAGATACTGGGTGTGAGGGTGGAGATGAGGTCCCAGTTCTTGATAATGTGTTTGCTTACTGAGCGTGTGTTAAGAAGGGTGTTCATGAGTAAGCGTTATTGTTCAGGTGGTGTTTGTGTGTGTTTGAGGTGGGACTAATTAGTGAGCTAGTGTGTGTCATTGGCAGGTGTAGTGGCAGTGGGTGCAGGTAAAAGCTGTTACCTTGGAGCATGGGTCAGTGCAGTGGCAGCTTTTATTGTGGCATCCAGGGTTAAAGATGTAGGGATTGGTGGTGATGTATCTGCCAGAGGTGAGAGGGTCAGAGGTTGGGTCGCTGGACATGTTCCAGGTATGGATTAGCGCAGATGAGCTTGCCTTTAATTGTGGGTTTATATAGCGCTAGAATCGACTCCCGGAGGAGTATCTCCACGCTTCGACTGCTGGGGAACCCATCCTGGCTCACCCTGAGAGATGGTCCCTAATGGGTATCTCTAAGGTGCGACCAAGCATCCCCGGCGGTCTGGGGGGCCGTTGTGAAGATGAGGCAAGCTAATGCCCAGAGTTGCTGTCCCTGACTGGAGTAGGCACCAAGGCGAGAATTATCAAGCCCGCTGACCCTGGTCCACGACCCTGCCGCGCCGGGAATCGAACCCTGGTCCCGGGACGTCCTCTGCTTACGGGTCTGCCGTCTCTAACCAGTGAGCCACACCACTCCTTTGGAGTGCTTTCGGCTCAACTCCACTGCACGGTTGCATTGTGGTCTGCATTAAATAGGTCCTGTGTTGGGAGGGGCCTTTGTTGGCAGGAAGAATGGTGAGCGGGAAAACCCAGGCAGTGGTGGTGTCACTGGATCAGGCTGGAACAAGCAGGAACTGGAGGCCACAGGAAAGTGACAAGCTAGGTGCCTAAGTGCCTTCTAGTGAGGTTGTCCTGCAGCCTGCCTTAAGTTGCTCAGGGATGGGCAGGGCAACTACTGGCAGGAAGAACAATATGTGAGTAAACCCTGCAGTGTCACTGGATCAGGCTGGAACAAGCAGGAAAGGGAGGCTGAAAATCGATGAGAGATGCGTAGGGCGGCGCCTGAGGAAGTTGCATGCAACAGCAGTTCCAAAGGTGATGCGTCGGTCCCAAAAATACAGCAGGTCCTATCCACACAGCACCAGTTATGCATCAGTCTTGCTTGTGGATGTGCCACTCAACAAAAGAGATGCATTGGTTTTGCTCGGTAAAGGATCTCTCAGCAGAGAAGATGTGTCAGTTCCACTAGCAAGCACCTTAGGCCCACTTCCAAGGGATAGACTTGCAGATGGCAGAGTCCAGGTGCCAGGGTTGGAAGCCTGTTATGCCCCAGAGGCTTCAGATCAGGAGGCCAGCCAACTAGTCCTTGGAGCCAGTTTGGATTCTAGGGTCAAGAGATGCAGGTCCAGTCCTTCTCACCCAGGCAAGAGGGCAGCAGGCAGCAGATCAGTACAGTAAAGCAGGAGTCTAGCAGAAAGCAGTCCAGCAGAGTGGCTGCCCTTAAGTAGCACATCAGTCCTTCTTCCTGGCAGAGTATCCACATGTCCACAAGTGTGCTAAAGTGGTATACACAGTAGTGCTTATACCCAGTAGTGCCTTTGATGTGGGGGGACTATAAAGACATTCCTTTGAAGTGCACATATGTCCCTCCTTCCTGTCCTGACTCCAGCCTCACTATAAGGGGGTATGCCCTTTGTATGAAAACAGAACACACCCTATTCATGTGTAAGTGGGGCTGCGCCCAGCTCCTCCCTTCCATCCTGTCATTGATGGCCCATTGAGATGCACCTAAGCTCCCATTGTGTGTGGCTGTTTAGGAGGAAAGTATAAAGCCCCACTGCCAACTACACTCATGTAATCACAGACAGGCTACAGGTAAAAAATGGCTAAAGCAGGAAGATGCCAACTTTCTAATGGCAACTTTCTAAAAGTTGCATTTCCAGAATTACAGTTTAACATCTGACTTCACCATTAAGCATGGGCGGAAAATCCGTTCCGCTCGCAAATTTTGCGGATTTTCGGTAAATTCGCAATCCGCGAACGCTTGCGAATTTACCGAAAATCCGCAAATTTGCACGCAGCGGATTTTTTTTTCTTGGTGATACAATTTTGCGGCGTGCGGTGTAAGTTCGCAATTGCGAACATGTAGGTGCGGCGGGCAGCAACAATCTCGCACTCGCGAAATTACAAAAATTGCAATTCTGCACAAGAAATCCACTAGCAAGCAGCAGAGACCTTCTGAAAATGATGATTTTTATCAGAATAACTCCTCAGGTTGACATTTGCCTGCACTTTTTTGGATTTGAGGCCTTTTGAATTTCTTTGGATCACTTTTGGATTAGAAATCAACTTTCACAAGTAAGCTTGTTTGGGGCATTACAGTTGCTGTAATGCTGTTCTGCAGAAAAACGAGTTTTGCAAAAGTGAAAGCATTCAGCAGGTTCAAAAGTTCAAACTCATCATTAGTAACAATTCCCTGTAGTGCTTCCTGACTGGGGCCCCTCCAGAGTTCAGTTGCTAGTTGCAACAATTGTATGACCCTGCTCTGACCCTCACAGCAGGCTCTTAGAATAGCTAAAAGTAGGCCACAAAGGTCCTGGAAAAAAAATTGCACTGCAACAGAAAGCAAATTACAGATAAGGAAGCAGGTGCCAGACTGGAATTTTAAAACAGTGACACATTAATAAATCAACCCCAAATTAATTCATGTCAGTTGAAGCAGGGCAGGTGTGCTTTCTTTTTCCCCCCATAATCTACAGTGATGATGAACCAGAGGGTGGCATTGATGTACCAGAGGGTGGCATGGGTGAAACAGAGGGTGGCAGGGGAGAAACAGAGGGTGCTGGGAACCTGTGATGATGAACCAGACGTAGAAACAACATAATCGCGACCGTTGCGAGCCGACATGTAAGTTCGCAATTGCGAACTTGTACAAAACCCTCGCGAACTGGCAGAAATCCTTGCGAACACAAAAAAAATCCGCAAATTCGCGAGAATTCGCGGATTTTGCGGATTGCGAGTTCGCAAATTCGCAAAATTCGCGAACGCCAGATTCGCAAAATTCACTCATGCTTATTCACCATAGATATGGCTTTTAAATTGTTGTCCCAGAGACACCAGACTTGAAGGGTTATCTCTTCCCAATTGGAAATTGCACCTGTAAAGTGTACTCTGGTAATTCCAATGTTATCCTATTGCACAGACAGACCTTGCAGTCGTGAAAAAGATATTTGAAATGTTTTTACTACCAGGACATGTAAAACTGAAACATACATGTACTGCCTTTTAAACACATTGCATCCTGCCCTCTGGGTTGTCCAGGGTCTACTTCAGGGGTAACATATGTAGAAAAATGGAACGTTTAGTCCTGGGAAAAGTTTTACTTTTCCAAGTCCATGACAGAGTAAACTGCACACACAGGCTTTGCAATGCTTTGAAACATGGTTAAAGGGCTACTTAACTTGCTAGTACAGTGCTGCAGGCTCACTAGTAGCATTTAACTTACAGGCTCTGGGTACATGCTCTGATTTGCATATGGCTGGGTCCAAACTGGGGTGGCTTAGTGAGCAAAAGAATGACGATGGATTAAACTCAGATCTGTGACTGTGGGTGAGTGTCTGAAAAGTTTCAGCACTCTGTCCACCATCCTTTTGTGTTTGTTACATGCACTACCACTTTACTAGGGACTTATAAGTAAATTAAATTTGCCAATTGAGGGATGAACTAATATTTCCTTGTCTAGGTGACATTGAACAAGCACATAGCACTGGTTAGCAGTGATACAAATCACAGAAACCTACTACCAGCAAAAAATTATGTCAGAAAGGTGAGGAGGAAGGCTATAAAGTGGGAAGGAGACCATCCTAAGGCAGTCAGGTCTAATAGGTGCACACTCCATTCTAACACAATTACAGAATTGGCTCATTTAAAATTGCAGCAGTTTGAGAATCAAAATGTAAAGGAACAATAAGGAGATCTCTTTCTAGGACCTGACCATAAAAGTTGAAAATGGTCACTTACACACTACTTTATATCATAAACCAACCAAAAAGAATTCCCTCTTGGAATACAATAATTTTCATCCACATTCCTTGTGGGACTCACTGCCTTATAGCCAATACCTGCAAATTAAGTGAAACAGTAAACAGGAAACAAGATACTTTATCTAAGAATCTCCTGACACATGGCTACCCAAACACTTGGTGAAACATTTACTGAAGCAGGCATGGCACTGTCCTACAGACACCCTACTGACACTTTACACTCTTAATATGTAAGACCTGGCACCATTGGCGTGTGTCTCCCTTCCATTTTTCGCTTTTGTCTTCTCTGTGTTTGCTGGTGTTAGATGCTCTGGGCGCTGTGTCACTGCCATTCAGTGCCACCACGTGAATGCTCCCTATTGTAAATTGACTGTCTGAATTGGTATTCTCATAATTGGCTTATTTGGTTTACCTGTTAGTCCCTAGTATAGTGCGCCGTGCTTGCCCAGGGCTGGTAGACCGAATACTGCTGGTGGCCCTGCAGCACTGATTGGGACACCCACAGAAGCAGCTTGTAAAGTGTGTCCCAGACCTGCCATTGCAGAGTGTGAAGTAAACCCACTTCCCAGTCCCTAAACCTTCCCTTGGCATCATGTAAGGCACCCCTATGGCAGGGTGCATGTATGAGAAAGGTAGGAGATGCTTTGGTCTGTGTAGCATGTCCTTATAGTGAATTACACTCCATTTCGTTTTTCACTATTGGAAGGCTATCTGTTCCCTTAGGCCAGGTGAGGCAGTTGGAATATTACAATCTATAATCCTAATTTACCCAAGGAACATGATAGGAAAGTCAGATTTAGTATGCCTGGGCTCAGAATATTAAAATTCATCTCTTAGTGAAGATTATTTTTATATTCTGTGTTTGAAAATACCACTTTTAGAAAGTAGGTATGTTCTTGCCTAAGCCTTCCAGTGTGCTCTGCTGTTATGTGTATTGGTGGTTTTGGAGGGATAGGGCAGGCTGAGCCCTCTCTGGATTGAATAGAGAGATCTGCAGTTGGGGTATGGGGCGGGTTGACCCTTTGACCTGAGCAGGACTGTGCCTGGCAAGGTTAATGATGGCTGCACCTCCCACTGTGCGTCTGATGGCAGACCCCCTCTTCCTGAAGAGCAGGATGCAGCCTTTTAAACAAAGTGCTCCAGGACAACACCAAACTGGTTCTGACTGGGTTCAGTGGCTTGTGACTTTGAGAACAAAGACGTTTGGGATATAAATATCTGTGCTAAAACCCCTACACAGTGTGTTACTTCTGGATGTCAAGACGAACCTCTGTCTGTGTAATTAGAGGGAAAGGACTTTGAAACTTTCATCCATCTTGCTGAAGCAACTACCCAAGGGCCTGATTTGAGCTTGCCTCCTGCTGAAGTCTCAGGGACATTAGACTTCACCCATCAGCCTTCTGAATTCCTATGGAGGGGAATTGTACTCGCAGGTGAGGCTTCTGTTGAGAATTCCAGAGCTTCTGGGTCTACTGCGGGGAACGCAGGCTGAGAATCATCGCTATCGCTATTGTGTGCTGCTGCAGATGTGGAGCTGTTGCCTCTGAGAGCCCGCATTTGTCTGTGCTACGAGGATCATCACTATCGTTATTGTGGGCCGCTGTAGCTGAGAAGCTGTTGCTGCTGAAAGCCCGTATCTGTCTGTGCTGCAAGAACCATCGCTATCGCTATTGTGGACCGCTGCAGCTGAGAAGCTGTTGCCGCTGAGAACCCGCATTTGTCTGTGCTGCGAGAATCATCGCTATTGCTAAATTTGGGCCAGTGCAGCTGAGGAGCTGTTGCCGCTGAGAGACAACCATTTTTTTAGATACGAGAATCATTGCTATCACTACTGTGGGCCACTTCAGCTGAGGAGCTGTGCCGCTGAGTGCCCGCACTGGTCACAACTTCGAGGATCTTTGTTGTCACCTGTGTGGGCCGCCACCACCGAGCACTGTTGCCGCTCGGTGGCCGCTGGGTGGCCGCCTTTAACCATCATCCCAGGATCATCAGGAGTGCACACAGCGGACCGCTGCAGCTGGGAGCTGTGGCCGCTGCGAGTCTGCCTGTCACCATCGAGGCTTCCTCATGAAGCTGCGTGCCCCCTTTAAACTTCAGGTACATTGTACATCACCGGGTCACATAGACCCCGGCCTCAAACTAAGTTTGTTTCACTTGCTTTTGAGTGCTTTTATTGTTTTTGGAGTGAATCTATATTTACGAGCGTTGTGGCTTCTTGATCGCTTTTTGAGCCTTGTGTTAAGCCTACATAAAGATTCTTATTTTTCTATAGCTACTTGTCTGGTGTCCCTTTGTAGTTTCTTCACTGCGTTATTGTGTATGATCATAAATGCTTCACACACAGCCTCTGAGATAGGCCTGTCTGCTCTTGGTACATTACCACAGGGTTGAACAGGGGTTATCAAAGGGCGTAGCTCCCTTATTCTGACTTCGGAAGAAGGATCCCTATTTGGACATTGGTGCCAGCCGCTGCCAACTGGAGATCCCCATTTCTAACAGAGAGGAAATGAGATAACTAAATGTATAAAAAATGGAAAGTACAAGCAGTAGACTGGCATTTGACACGCCAATATTTTCTTACAAAAGGGCTAAAACCCTGAAACCATTGTTGATGCTTACTGACCAATGGTGTATCCTTCTGAAAATTGGTCCTTACAAAGGGGGATTCCGCAGTGTATGTTAGTTTACAATGGAGGAAAAGGTATTGAGTCTCAATACCCCAACAGGATAGACATTTACAAGTTACAATTACAGACACTCTTCAACTGCAACACCAGTAATGTCATAAGCATCAAACCCTTGCCCATCACTCTACATTGACCAGACTACCCAAAAAGTACCAAATTTAATATGGCAACATAGGAGTAGGATCAGATGCAAGGTCCTCCCTACCCCCTTGGTTTTCCACTTGAATCTGAATATTCAGAGGATGATTTTAGATGGTTTATTATCCGCTTTGTATCTGTCCCAGAACAAGGCGGAAACTTGGAACAACTCCTAAACAAAGTAAAGCTTAACTGGATATTAAAAAAGCACATAATGAACTATGGATTCAACAAACATGAGAGTTAGATATAACTAATATGAAGGATCATGTTGCTAAATAGCCTAGTGCTAGCCATTATGGACTTTTGAGATGCAGGAGAATCTTCTATAAATATTGACTCTCATCCTCTCCCACAAGGTGTGGTTCATGTTTGGACTACTTTGGTTGGGGAGACCTGGTACTGATAATGAGACCTTAATTCTAAATATTACTTATACTGAGTTTAGTTTAATGTATTTTAGTGCTTTTATTGGTTATTCATCCTACCTTTTTCTTATCTCCTATGAACTTCTTGCTGATCCAGAGCCATTCAAGTTGGCCACTCCCATTAATGGACGATCCTTGGCCCTTCTTTAATTTTCACACACTGCACTTCTTTGCAATAACATGCCAACCTGCTCCTTTTGGTGCAAGCTCGTTTTCACATTGCTGCTAGAGTACGCACAACACCCTAATTAGGGACTCCCCATGCCATAGATGAGCCCCTATTTGCCATCAGCTGTAAATTAGCCTCCCTACTGACAGGGGCTTCACTACAGTAAGTGTTCTTGCATCAAATTGAAATTGGATATGTCTCCGTGCTGATGAGTGGCACCTGTTGCTATCATAGGTTCAACTGCTGTCTAGGTTTTTATTTTAGCTCCTGTTTCCATCACTTGATACCAGGGTGCATTTGTTTCTGTATACCCTCAATTTATGCCTATTTGATTCCTGGATAACTCGCCATTTCCATTCCCCTATATCTATTGTTAAATGGATTAAAATTGGTATTCAATTTATAATAATTCTTCAGTTCTTAACTAGGGACTGCTGTTCCTTGCTCAGTTGTTTACCATAAACCCTAGTAAAACTTGGTTTCCCCTTATGCTTACAAACTACAATGTTTAATAGATAGCATACCCTGTAGATCTTGCACTTGGTTAGGTGAGGATTGTAAGTACATGGTTTCAGATTTTTCTAAATTAGTTTTGAACCCTGAAATTTAGCTGGTTCTTCAAGCAATGGCCCTACCAAGTCCACCAGATTCTGAACAGTCACCTTAATATTATCTGTGAACATTGTTTATTTGAATTTGTTCATCCATTCTTGATCCTGAATATATCTGTCCTTTTCCTGATTGCATTAGCTAAGGACTCCAGTGTGAGTGTGAATTGTATGGGAAAGCAGGCAGCCCTGCCTGATGCCCCTTATGATATTGAACATGCAGATAGTGTGCCATTAACAAGTATTTGTGACCTCTGAGAATGATAGTGGGCTAGGCCCACTTTAAGCTTTGACCAAATGCTAGTGTCTGGAGGACCGGGGGACCTCGATCACATGCATTTTCTGCATAAACAGAGAGGAAAAGGACATTTTTGCGTTATTTCAATTGGGTGTTCTCTATTGTAAGAATTTAGGTAATTGGTTGAAGGAAGGGGTAGTCTCACTTTGGCAACAACCACAAACCTTGTCAGGTAGAACCACAGAAGTCACTAGATTAACCTGCACTTAACCCTCTGATAGCTTGCCACAAAGCAGTCAGGCTTAAATTACAGGCAATTTGTAAAGTATGTATGCAGCACGCAAACAGTAATAAAGTAAAAAATCCCAAAGCAATAAAAAAAATCTGTAATTATTAGTAAGTAAAATGATACCAAAACAACAAAAATCCAATCAAAGTTGTAGGTATAAATAGCTCTTAGAAGCACAAAGCGCCAACTGCAGTTATCTGATCACACTAGACCAGAACAAAGTCACAAGTGTCTACGATGGAGCGCAGCTGGGTGCAGGGACCATGTTAGCCCTGCTAAGAATTGTACCTTATATCCTTGATACAAGGCTTTGTACTGGTTCTGATGAAGAGCTGTGAGGGCTGCTATGCGAAGTCTTGCATCGAGTTGTATCAAGCTGCATCGGTTCCGATGAGGCTTCCAATCATAGATACATTGCGAGGTCTTGCATCTAGGTGTGTTGCGCTGTATCGGTTCTGATGAAACCCACATTTAGACATGGAGGAGTACACTCTGATACCAGCCAAGGGTCCAGGTTCAGGGGAGGCACCATTGGGAATCAGGAACTCACTCCAGCTGAGGCCAGAACTGCTCAAGAAGGCCTGGGCAGGTCCAGTGTTGCAGGTCATCTGGGCAGGCCTCTGGAGCTTGTTGTGTACCTTCGATCAGACAATATGTCAGCCAACCACCCCTTGGAGTCACTCAGGTCAGCCTAGGATGAAGGAGAGCGGGTTGTCCTTCTTCTCAGAGAGAAATGCAGTCCGCAAGCAGCAGGGATGTCCTCTGGTAGCAGCAGGGAAGTCCTCTGGTGGCAGGGCAGTCCTTCTTCTGTAATACTCATAGGTCCAGGAGTATACTGATGAGTGGCTCTGGAGGTCCATTATTTATACCATGTGCCTGCCTTTGAACTGTGGGGGGATTCTCTATAGTACCCTCTCATCAAGTTTTAAATAGTTCTTCTGCTCCCCCAGCATGGCTTCAAGAAATCTGAGTGGGACGAAATACATTTGTCAGGTTCCTTTGTGTGTGCTGTAGAAAGAGTCTTTTGAAGTGCAATTGGGACTTGGTACCCCTACATCCTTAGTCATTCCGACAGCATGACCCATCTGCCCTCAACTAGTCGCCCTGGTGTTACTGTAAGGAAGGAACACACAATCCCCAACAGCAGAACTATCACAGTCATGTGCCCCAGGACACTGGCCGGATGGACAAAAGCTTAGGACAAAAAAATTGCAACAATCCAAAAGTGTAATTTGCATAATCATGACTTAGAATCTGACTTTTTTCATTGAAGAGAATTTTAAGTTAACAATTATTTGAGTGTAAACAACATATTTATATCTGCTCCCGATCCAAATATCACTTATTAAATGTAATATGGGAACCCATTGTTTGTCTAAGGGAAAAATAGGCCTTACAACAGCAAAACATTACTTTAGGTGTTTTTCACTTCAGTGACATGTAAAACTGAAGAGCCTACGTCCTAGCTTTTAAATGTAATGCACCCTGCCATATGAACCTTTAGGGCCTATGTTGGGGGTGACTTATAAGTATTGAAAAGGAAGTTTTAGGCCTTGCAAAATATTTATTTGGCCAGGTCGAAATTGCAG
Organism: Lissotriton vulgaris; assembly: GCF_964263255.1. Classification (NCBI taxonomy): domain Eukaryota; kingdom Metazoa; phylum Chordata; class Amphibia; order Caudata; family Salamandridae; genus Lissotriton; species Lissotriton vulgaris. Next base: position 500,641,557 of record NC_141687.1, on the reverse strand, counting down.
TATAAAACTGCAACACAGGTTGCAGTGGAAGGCCTGAGACATGTCTTAAAATTTTACTTTAGAAGGTGGCTAAAAGGGTGCTTTAAGCCCGCTAGTTACATTTATTTTACAGGCCCTTTTACATGCACTACCATTTACTAGCGACTTACAAGTAAATTAGAAGTGCCAATGTAATACATGCCAAATGTACCAATTTTTAGGAAGAGAGCAAATGCACTTTACCACTAGTTAGACGGGAAAAAGTGCACAAAGTCCTAATGCCAACAGAAATGGGTTCAGCAAATGACAGCAAAAATCTGGGGGAGACCCTGCCAAAAGGCTCAGGTCGAACATGTTTGATATGCAGCAATTTCTTGGTGCTATTACCATATTGCCTGCCAGGTATTTCTCCCGATTGGCTTGTTGGCCCACTGAGGTGTGAGCCCTGGTCAAGCAATAGCCACAATCCCTTGCAGGGTGAATCTCAAAATGTCACTAAATTAACCTATGCTTAACCCTGAGTAGCTTGGCACAAAAAGTAGGCTTTGCCTAGAGGCAATGTGTAAAGTATTTATGTATCACACAAACAGTAGTAACACAAGAAAAATCATACACCAATTTAGCAAGATGACGGTGAATTATAATAATTTATTTGACACCAAAACAACAGATATACAATTAGTAGATCTGAAGTTATAGGTATTTAGTACGAACTAGTACCTAAAAGCTCAAATTGGGGACATCTATTCATGCGAGACAAAGTGAAAACATATAGCTGACCACGCTGAAGCATGGTTTGCAAACAAAAATGTGACGAGATCAGAGCTTATCCTCAGACGTAGATGAATTTTTGCAAAAAACTTTTCTGAGAAGATAATGTTCAGTGTGACAAGGATGCAGTTGATGTCCAAGGAGGGAGCCTCATCATCTAGGAGCCTTGGGTTAAAGTGGCAGTGAAGATTTCTACATTTGGACAGTCTCTTTTTTGGAAGTCAAAAATCTCCAGCATTATGAGCTGAGGGCTGCAGTTGAAGACAGTACTACAAGGCCATATATCCTTAGGCAAAGGGCTCAGTTTTGGGATTTGGCCAGGTAGGCACATTTAGCACCACAAACAGATGGGACACCACTTGGAAGTTCAGGACTCACTTAGGATGGGTCCAAGTGTGGGTTTAAGATGGTGGGAAGTTTTGTGTCCCTTTTGTGTCCTTTTGGCACTGAAAAGGAGGTTACAAAATTAGTCCTTTGAGTCACTCCGGTGGTCCTGGGTTCAGGCGTACATGTAGGGCTCAACAGCAGGGCTGGCCTCTGAGGGTTCAAGGCAGCAGACTAGTCCTTCCAGCTACAGCAGAGCAGTCTTTCAGAGTGTATGGCAAATCACAGCAGCAAGCAGCCCTTTGGGAGTCCTACTGATGGTCAAGGGGTGAACGGAAAAATGGGTCTGCAGGTCCTATTTTTATACCCCGGTGCCCTTCCTCTGCAAAGTAAGAGAAGCTTTTGTAAATGTTCTTTAAAGTGCAAAGAATTTTTTGATTCCCCTGCCCTGGATCCAAGCTGGCTGCAGTGACAATTTGGGGGTGATAAGTCCTGTGAGTAAAGGCAGAGCACAGCCCATTCAATTGTAAGTGGTGCTGTGCTCAGCTTTTCCCTGCATCATTTCAGCAGATTACCCATTCAGGTAGACCTAATCCCTACATTGTGTGGCTGAATGGGAGGAATTCACAAACTCTAACTATTAGATACACCGAGGCATGTGATACAAGACAGATTAAAGGTACCAAAAGGTTCCACGTGGATATTTAAATAGTACCTTTTGGTCATCATTTGTATTGACACAATAGATTATTTTCTTGGAATTATTTCTGCATATTTCTGCTCTTTTGGGAACTAACCGTGTGTACCGATTTGGATTGCTTATAACACTCAATTGGCTGATTCACCTGCGGAGCCCTGATGAAGTTCCTACAAGGAATAAAACGCGTTGGCTGTTTGCTGTTCTTGTTAAAGATTACCTGAAGAAAGAGAAACCCGTTGTTTTATCGGACTAAGTGAGTTCTCGTCTGATTCCAACGAGTGCACCTTCTACCTTTTGACGAACATTTTGACCTGATTAGCACCTTGGGACGACGGGTGGGGGAAGTGTTTTGAACCAAATCTAAGATTGTTTATGGTACATGTATCCTGGTTGTGCTGGACCTTGGTTGGTCGTTCTATGCTTTATTTTTCAAATTTCAAGACTATATTGACCTGTACTCTGAGAAATGTGTCAGTCCTTCCCTAGGTATGCAAATAGTGCTGATCTGTTTTATCAATTTAGCTATTTCCATTTCCTCTCCAAAGCTATTGCATTATTTAGTAATGGTCCTAATGAAGAGCAAAATAGTTTACTGAAAAGAGCTGGCTATTCACCAGCTCCAGCGCTTTCTCCTATTTTATTCTATGAATCGCAGTAATCACCTCCAATGGGTTTATTCAGTGCACTTTTCCCATCTCTGGATTTTGTATTGAAAGTTTTCTTTTAGACTCTTAGCAAAGTCTTTTGGGAGTGTGTCTTTCTTGATGGGTTTGGTGGTGTAGAATTCCCTAAAAGTTTCCTCTGTGTCTATATATTGCAGCAGTATTGCTCCTCTAGCATCTTTGACATTATGCATCTTGTCAGATACAATATTTACCTTGAGTTGTGAAGCTAGTAACCATCCAGATTTGCTAATGGCCGAAAAGAATCTTTGGTGCGCAGTTGGGCGCAGTCTGCTTTATCATAGTCAAGCACTTTTATCTAAGCACGTAGTGCCATTGCTTGTTGGCAGATCAAATAATATCCAGACACTTTCTGATGTCTGTGATACACAAAAAGAACACTTGGGGTCTAAAACTGCACTGTGTGTGTTGCTAGCTATCCTTGACTCCAACAAAGCTAATGAGTTGGTGCCCTAATCACCCTAGATAGCCTGAGAAACAGATTTTAGAATTACTATGGGTGTGTGTGCATGAGATCACGTACATACAGTGCCAATATACTCAATTCGGTAGCTCATGAGTGGATCACCATCAAAATGAACTTTGTGATCAGTCCTATCATCTGGTTCACCAATACCACATGGTTGGTCCCTTGATCATGAGACCACTAACCCACGATTTGATAGTGGAGCAAATTGGAGTCCATAGGCACTTATGGACTGACATACAATGGCTGATCATTGATGTTTGTGAAATTAATGAAAACGCAGTTCAAACAAAAAAATGGTGAATGTAAAATAGAGAGGGATGTCCTAGAAGAACTTTATTAGGCAAAGGAAAAAAACCCTAATTAAAAACAGAACAGTGCATGTGACAGTGAAAACAAATAACTGTTGTTAAACAAGGCCAACATGTTTCTGCCTAGCGGGGCAAAAAAGTCCCCCGGCTTTCATCAGGGCCTCTGCTCTTGGTCTATTGCTACTGCTATTGAAAGTGATGTAAATCATATATAAATGTCATAGGTTGGAACAAATACAACTTGTCGAACGCTAATCCTCCTGATCAGTGGATGTATAAGCACATCCAGCTTGACCGGGCACTGGACCTCACCTCACCTGGACCGTGCTCAGTTTTCACGAGGCCCCGCTCTGTCCGTCGGTGCCTCAAAGCTCAAGCCTGATGTCTTTCAAACTCTGCTAATTGGCATTCCAAGGCAGTATTCGCCTGTTTCCTATTTTTTCCTATATTGGATGCTGCTGAGATTATATGACCCTGCAGAAATGCCTTTATCATATTCCGGAAAACTCTGGAGGATATATCCAAGGAGTCATTATCTTGTTAAAATTGGAATTGTTAAGGTCATAACTGCTGTAATAACTGGGTCTCAAAGCAGAAATGAGTCTAACTGCCAAATATGTGGTGTGGTACCCCTGCCAGGCGCGGTGCCTCTATTGGGGCGTAGGGGCGTAGCCCCACTAAGCCACATGGATGCACCATCATATTTTTGGCAATTATAATTCTATCTCTAACCTCCTCGAATCATGTTATAGCGCCGCAGAGCTACCGGCCGGGAATCCGCCGGGACACACCCGACTCAATTGGGAGTGCACAAGGGGTGTGGCTGCCTGGGCTGCTGCAGATTGAGTGACAGTCCACACTCAGCTGCAGCAGTACTGCGCATGTGAAGTTTTGGGCTCAAACTAGCCCGAGCATGCGCGTAGACTACCTCCCTACCTTCCCCATACAGAGGGACCAAGGGGGGTGCTGCTTCTTACAGCAGACGGGCCGCTGAAAATGGGGTTGAACGGGTGAGTAGTAAATGTGCCCCCCTAACCAATCCTGCCGCTGCATGCAGAGCTAGGATTGGCTGGTCCACCGCAGGCAATCCATTGTATGATGCTGCACGTGGGTGGTGGCACACTCCCTCGGCCGCACTTTATGGCCAATCACTGTATGACTTCATGTGAAGCCATGCAGTAATTGGCTATTTCGGGACGCACGCGCCGCTGCCTGTAGTGACATTCTCTTCTCTCTCTCTCTCTAGAGGCTCGGCTCGTGTCTTGTATTCATTCTGGATCCGGACGGCATCGATCATCAATCTTGAGGCTGAGCGGGTGCAGTCAGTCACTCAGACAGACTCTGCCTCTGCCACGGCACTCGCCCTCGGGGAAAAAGGATCGACAGACACGGGTGCACACACTCGACTCTACAGTGAGTGAGTATGAGTGAGTGTGTCATGATTGGTTTGTTTGATGTGACTCACTGACAGGCAGCAGTCAGTGAGTCGCTGAATCTTGTCTTGTGTGGCCCGACTGCTCTGTACTCTGATGGTGACCACCACACTGTGGCCAGAGGAGACTAGAGCACAGTCAGCAGCTGCCGCTGAGCTGACAGTGACTTTACTTTACCTTTACTAGTTTGGAGACGTGAGAGAGAGAGAAACCAAAGTCAGTAGTGGTGTCTCTTGCATCTCCAAACTAGTAATAAAGTCAGCAGCAGTTCTGTTCTGGTCATTATTACAGCCTTGATGAGTGTCTGTGCACTGCAGTGCTGCTGCATCACATGGTGGTAGTAGGCCCTGCCCTGGGCCTGCATAAGCATAATTTGGCGATGCGAGCCGGCTGAGACTCCGTGATTTCCAACAATCAAAAACAAATGCAGCTCAACATGTTTAACAAAAACAGACCAGTATCTTTCATTCACGCGATCTCACAGTGTCACACCCCTCACGCTACTTTAATTAGCAAGGCTTGCTGCCACAGGAATTTGTGCATTCGGTTTACATGGTTTGTAAAGCGCCAAGAGGACACTTTTTGAAAGCTGCAGAGCACCTCGAGGCTTAATAAAAACATGAAATGCTAATAGCGATGAGATGCGGCAATTGTGTGTGTGTGTGGGTACTACAGGCTTTTCATGTCGCAGCAATGATCTGAGGGAAGTGTATGCAAACGTTGTTGTGGAGTACGGGTGTGAGGAGATCGAGCTTCCTTTATGCTGCACATCTTGGGGCATATTACCAAGGGCCCTTATCGCCGCTTTAGCTGGACTTTTTCCCGCTAAAGCGGCAATAATTTGATCGCCCTATTACCAAGCTGTCGCTAACACCAGTTAGCGACAGCTAATAGGCGATAGCGAGCATCTTGGGGCCCGCTTTGCATGTCAGCGATATTTATCGCTAATAACATGCAAAGTGGGCGTGCCAAGATATTAGCGACTGAAAACAGCCGATAACATCGCTATCTCATATTACCTTCAAAGGCGTAGTTTTAGAAATATTCGCGCTAAGCGCGAATATCTCCAAAAGCTAACACCTGCCCAGAGCAGTTCTTAGACATGTTATTCAACGGGAGGTGGATAACATGGCTAAGAGCATTGTCAAGATAATGTGTGAATATCGCAGTATTTCCAGCGATATTCACGCATTTCCAATGATTTTTATTGTTTCTGAGATAAACCTTGATGATAGCAAGGTATCTCAGCGATAAAAATCGTCGTAGCACGGCGATAAAATTATTCCCGCTAACCCTGCTTAGCGATAAATATTGCTATTTCTAGGTAATATGCCCCCTTGTTCTTTGTCAGTCCAGTATTTAGGAGGTAGGTTTCATGGGGATTGATTGGAATATGTTCAGGTCCATTTTCTGCGTGTGTACTAAATCCGAGGCTAAACGTAGTTTAATGAAGCTAAGAAATACTAATTTTAGAATTAGAAAGCATTGATATCTGCTGAGCCGTGCAACTTACCTGGGGACATATCAGTTCATGAAAGATGTTAAATCTTGAATTTTCTGTGAGTGCTGATAGCAGACAATATTTGAAGCTGGCTCTACAACCCTGAATCAGCTTGACATGAAATATAAAGTAGAGCCAAGATAAAGAAAAACAGTCGGAGCCACATGATTTCTTCTAATTAGTTCATAGGTAAGGATACTGCTTGTATTATGTATTTGTTTTGTTACATTTCTGTATTTTTCGATATTTATGCTTATCGTTATTAATATTTATGTTTTTGTTTCATGTTTAAAAAAAATTACGTTGGTAAACTCTAATTCAGATGCTGCCCATATTCTAGCACCATATGCAGTCCAGTATAATGCGCACAAACAGACATTCTGAAAATATTCACATTTGCAATTCAAACAGGTGCACCTTTATTTTTTTAAATGGAAATGTCATTCTTTTTTAATTCAACTTGCAGCGTGTTGCTGCGCATAGATGTTGGCCTAGCAGCGATGATCGATAGCAAGGAGAGTTAGTAACACAAAAGAAGAACTACTTTTCGTATTTTTCCGATTTAAAAAGTAAATACACTCAGGGAAACCCAATATTATATGTGTGTACTAGTGGCAAAACCTGTACAAATAGAAATCCGAGTGCTTGGAGCTTGCATTGTAAAGTTATACAAGCTGGCATTTTAAGAGAACTGAAAAGTGTTGCATGCCACAAGTTACTTTGCTTTAGGATGGTGTGATTATTCCCCGGTCTCCGTCATTCTCCTTTCTCTCTCTCCTGTTCAATATGGGCAACTCTAATGCTCCGAGTATTTGGGGAAATGTCAGGAACCACATCCCACTGCCCCTCGCATACTGTGCATATGGGTCTATAGCTCACGGTCACAGCTTTGAAGCATAAGGTTCGCTAGCGCACTTTAATCTCTGCATATATATACCCAGCGCCATGGCAGGAAGTTGGAGTCATTTGCTATTCAAACACCTCACACTCGTTTGCTACACAGGGCTTCCTGTTCTTTGGTGCATTGTATCCTGACAACTGTGTTCATGTTTTCCTAGATGCAGACCTTTCATATATCTTTAAACTGCTTGTAGTTTGAAAGCTTGCTTGACAGTAGACTGTTGCACTAACAGGAATTCACCTTTCCGAGGATTTACGCAAATAGGGTAGGAAAGAAAAGGAGGGAGTTTATGGATGGAATGTTTGATCTTATTAAAAACTTAATCGCTGCCTTTGTAATAGACTGATAAAAGTAAAAAGGGGAAGGACTCAAACTCACCTCCGGGGTAATTCCTTACAGACTTAGTGAAAGGCAGAGGGAAATATGACATCCCTTTATTAATGTAATAACTGCACTTTAACTAGTGCTTCTCAATTTTGCTTGAAAATGCACAATTTACCCACTCTTTTTCAAAATTTTCTCGGGGGAGAAGCTTAAGATGTTTGGGCTCGCTCACCACGGTGCACTCGGATAAAGTTTACGCCCACCACTTTCAAATGTCACCAGCCACCACTGACCCCGGCCATATTAACGCAGCAGATGGCTGAATTGTGTATGGTTGATAAGGATAAACTGCCAATGCTGGTCTCCTCTACATGCGTGCATAAACTATTACATATTATCTATAATATCTATTAGATATTATCTTCGGATATACCCTCAACTGAGCATGCATATTTAACTTTCTTCAGTTTGTTGTTTGCGAATTCTAAGTAAAGCACAGTCTGCAAGCGTGGCCTCATCCAAATGGTGGGTTGGGATGCTGCAAGAACTCGTGGCCATTTTAAATGCATGCCTGCATCCCACATGCTGCACACCCCATCATTGAAGAAGGGACAACATATGTCCTTCGAAATCAACTGGGCCACCATTCCATACCAACTCCATAATCTCATCTTTCTCATCAATAAAGTGAACTCTCATTATGAGATCCAGGTGGCGATACAAAATGCACTCTAGCAAGCCTGATGTGATCCTCGGGTCCATTTCATACATGATGAATGAATTGTTTCATTTAGGCACTAGCATCCAACCCTTCTGCACCCTTGGTTCTCACATCATTCCCCTGTATCTGTTCTCAAGGTCCTCTTGCTTGAGAGCTAGTTCCTCCAATTATACTTCCAGACTCACAAACCTGAACCCCATGATGTTACTTCCTACATAGATCGTCCACTATCCTTTCCAGATCCTCAGCTCTGGCCCCTAAATCAAGAACAGGTTTCTGGACCTTTCGTCCCCATTGGGTGATGGCCTAGCTGACGTCATCACTCTCACCTTTGCACACCTTTTCCCCTTGGCAGACAGCATCTCCTTGATGGAAGTGTCCCATCTAGCTCTATTTGCTGACATCTCTCGGTGCTCCTTGTCGGACTCTGCTACCACTGCGAAGTCTTGTATACTTGCTATTCTGTGCTTATATTCAATACACCATCATATGCTCCCTGGAGAGTGGCACAAAATGGGGGCCTAAGTATATGTGGCTGACACAGGCCACCATTGACTAGTGTTCTCTCTGTCTCTCTCGTTCATGGACTCCAGTCTTTTTACTTGAGCTACACTTACATTGTATGCCTCTCATCCTCCGGGCATCATCAATGCCTTTAAGAGTGGTTAGGTACTTCTTGCACATGTTATGAAGTGCTTATAAAGGTGGGTCGCCCCCCTCCCCCACATCGAACGTGATCCGTCTCTCTCCCAGGGTATTTGGGCTTGCTGTTCTGTTCTGTTTTGCCACAGATGTGCTTCACTTTTAATACTCATCCTGATAGGCTCCAAGAATGAGCCAGTGGTGCACTCGAGAAAGACCATCCGTTATCCCTGTGTTAAGGTTGTGAAGCCCTTCTGGCATTCCTGCTTGTTCAGTGAGTACTGTGATTTTATTCTCTACAAGGGTCTGGGAGCTTAATTTATATTGATGTGGGCCCTAAAACATCGGCTTGCCCCCTCTGCTGTATGTCATTGTCCCTCACTCACAATAGCCGAGTTCTGCCTAGGCAGTGTGCTGATCTTCCTTGATTCTGTGAACAAGTAGTGTGAGTGGCACCCCTATAAATGCTAGGAAAGAGACTCTCTCTGCACCGGTGCCTCACCAGGGGAGCCCACCTCGGTTAATGCAGATCAGGTCCATCAGTAGCTCCCTCTGTGCTGGTTGTTGGGCTCTCTGTCAGTTAACTTTAATTGTGTTAGCCAGCCGGTGTTTGTTGGAATGAGGTCGATGGTCTGGAGCCCAGCCACCTTTGCTCTGTTTCCATACCATGTCATTGATCTCCGTGGTGGGCTGTTCAGTCTCTCCAGGGTCTTCCAGTTGTTTTGTAGTTCCACACATTCTCAGGCTAGCCCTCAGTTCAGGAGACTGCTGTGTCATGAAGCATCAGCATAGCAGATTATTCTCACATGTTGACGAGCAATTATATGCTAATATTTTAGGGCCATACTAGTATTTTGTCAACTGACTTCTTGAAAAAAATCAAATAAGGAGCAAAAGGAAGAGTGGACTTATGAAAAACAGAATTCAGAATTCAGAAATGAGATTTGTCTTCCTGGGCCATCACCACAAATGTCAGAACCCCCTTCTCCAAAAGAGGAGGACAGGTGAAGCAGATGCAAGTAATGCAAAATAAATATAAAAGGATCATAAAAGGAATTACAACACAGTGATGAAGGTAGGTGTAGGTAACTACATTGACACTTGGGACGGGAGAGTGTCCCCAGTGTGGATATCAGTTGTGTTTCACCTCTTACAACTTTGAACAATTTGGGGTCCCTGACCATGGAGAAAAACATTCAGGTCTGGAGATTCAAGAGGAAGTAGGATTTCATGTCCCAGTCCTTGCTAAGATATCAAGCATATATCTCACCAGTCTCTACAGGTCTTCTTCTGGTTCAGTTCCAGCAGAATTCTGATTCCCAAGTCAAGATCCTTTTATAGCAGTAAACTTGTAGTGTTTGCTGATTAACTTTACTCCTAACTCAATGTCCTGCCCATGCCATTCCCCGGTCTAATTCCTAACACTTACTTTGCTTCATTGCTAAAGCTGTTACAGGAGGCAGTATTCTAGGATGGGAGAGGGGGATAAGGCCTGCTTAGCTGTGTGGACTCCCTAAGCCCTCCAATGGCCTTGCTCATTAGAGAGAACCCCCCTCAACCCCATCACCTTATCTATTGACACCACTCCCACTAGCAAAGATGATGTGTGTTTATGGGAAAGCCCACATCAAAGACCTTTTCCCACTGTGTTCCATCTTTGATATGTGAGGAAGGACGTCAGATGGCCCTACCTGCCTTTTTGTGGGACTACTGCCCCAACTCTTCCCTCTTCTCCATTCCCCCTCACACCTATACTATAAGTACAGGGGTGGTGTTTACATGCAGTTTGAGCTTCCCTTATCTTCTTTGACATGAGCTCATAACAGGTGATCTTGACCAGCCAGTGCCATCCCTTTGAAGAACTTCTCGATGATACTTAACACCTCACTGGGCAGAGCCTTGGGCCATGGGAAATCTTGATAAAGTCACTGCAAGAGGAACCATGGGCTGTGAGGAATGGTTTAGCAACCACAAGTCATTATGGTGAAAAGAACAAAGTCCACAGGAATATGTTTTGTGACAGTTTTGCTAAAAATTTAATTTCAGCACTGAATACAATTTTGACTGTTGAGCAACATTTTGCAAGCATGAATTTTTTTACCTTATTTGAAACTTCGGATAAAATATGCTTTTTAAAAATAGTGCAGCCCTTGTTTGAAAGATGCTACAATCTATCCAGTAAACAGTACTTTAAAACTTTAATACAGCAAGACTATGTAAATTAGCATAACATGCATGTTCCACTTCTCATGAATCTACAACTCGCCAAGTCACACTTTTCAGTTTATTTATTTAATGTCAGAAAAAAGACTTAAGTATTTCCAACTGTGGATTCTATGTGTGGCACGTTAACAATGCAGCTTGGACCCTGTTCCCTGGTGTGCTTGCCTGTACTCGCCAATGTTTTTAAAATTCCTCTTTGGTGTAGTTCAAGGCCACACTGAGCCGCACTTTTGGCATTCGGCATTTATTTCAGATGCATAGGCTTTGCGCTGCTTATTGGAAAATTACCTGAAACTCAAATATGCCACAGGGCGTTTGCTGTCAAGTGGCTGAGGAATAGAACAGATGTAGCAAGCTGTTGGCAAATAGTGTTTCACAGTTTAGAGGTCCAAATATGCCAGTCATCCATTAAAAAATAGAGGAACATTGTAAAAAGATTAATGTTCCGGCAGTAGCTTTGAAAACGTTTGACAAGTGCTTGTGAACTAGTTCGGCTGTACTTAGTCTCAATGTTAAAAAACAATTAGGTATCATTAATCTTCTCTAATGGTAGGTGACTATCCCCATTTGGATGAAATTCACAAACGTCATGGTCTGTATTGCACACGGCAACAATGTATTTATTTATTTATTTATTTATTACAGTGTTTTGTATAGCGCGAATAAGACCCTTGGGTATCAGAGCGCTTAACATAGAAAGTGAATTGGAGATTAATATATAAACAAACAATTCTACAAAAACAAGCAGAAATGAGGTAGATGATATACGTTACTCACGCATGTGCAATATACATTAGGAGGTAGGGTTAAACTTAACTTATATCATGAGCTCTGAAAACACACCTAAGTGAATTGGAGATTAGTAAATATTAGTAACAATTGCAGCAGAAACACCGAGGGTGTGCCGAATTTGAACGCCAAAGATTCATAGAAGTAATGTTGTAACAAAATTCAACTTAATAAATTCTGAGTTTGTAATTTGGGTGGAGATGTGGTCTCCTTGCCAGATCTCCTGACCCCGGTGTTGGTTTAACGTTGCATGATTATGGGCAAATCACTTAATCTCCCGGTGCCTGAAATAAAATGTTATCTGACCTTATCTGAGGCAATCTGGGGCTCCTTTAACGCCTGTCAATCCCTCGGGCTGAGTTCAATGTATATAAAAATGCAAAAATAAAATTAACAATGTGCTGAAGTATGACTCTTTTAAGAATAAACAGCCAGTTTTTTGCTGTTTAATCCATAAAAGAGTTGCACATAAGCATAAAAATAAGAAATTGTATGCTACAGTGTGATTGTTGTATGAATTCCACTTCAAGTGATTTACTATAAAATAAAATGTAAGTTGTTGTTGCCAGTGGTGGACAGTAAATGTTACCAGTGAGAGGATCCACACATGCACAGACACACCTCGTTCACACTCATGCATTCACACCTGCTCACTCCCTCATTCACAACACTCCCTAAAAAATACACATACATTCATACATACGCACACGCATGCACTAAACATAAAAAGTTACCTTAAGTGCAGTTCTCCGAGTGGGACGCCACGGAGATCCCAGGTGGGTTGGGATGGGGTCAGTCAGACTGGTGAACCCTCTGGACTCTGTGACGAGGTGTGACAGATTGCCGCTCGGCCCTGGGCACTTCAGGGTTTGAATCTGAAGTGCAAAGGCCCCAGGAAATAGGTGAATATCCCTATTGTCAGGCATTGAGGCAGTTTTGCCCGGCTGAGAAGGTCCTGCCCACAGATCTGTAAAATCATGAGCCTATCAAAGTTCAGCTCATGCAGCCGGAAGCCTGCACATTTAGCACATGACTAGATCCTGCCTGCCTGACCTGAACAAGAAGAGTGTCTGTCAGGATGACCTTTGTTCAGCCTGACAGACACTCTTCTTTCCTGGAAGAAGGTGCCGGTGTGGCCCCTCAGCCTGCATAGATGTGCCGCTGCTGGTTGTTGCTGTGCAGAATATAGAAGACCTACTTGGCGCTGGACATTTTAGGCACCTCGTTTAATGGAACTAAAGAAAGAAATCACCACTGTTTTTACATTTGCTCAGTGTATCTTATCAACTCCTAGTTTGCTCGGAATCATTAAATTTCGATTCTTATGTTTAACATGGTGATAGTTCACAGTGGCACACTCTGTTTTGTAGTTTTCTTCATTAATAACCATGTGAGGATTACCCAAAACCTACATGAGCTTCGAGTGGGGGAATTTAACATGTGCAATTGTCGCTGCACCACGCAACGATTGTACAACTCGTGTTACTAAACAGGGATAGAATTATATGCATATTTACAGGGTCGCCATTGCCACACTAAGGGGTCGATTATGATGGGGGATGGACCTAAGTCCGTCCGCCACCATAGAGTAGGAGGGACCGTCCGCAGGGGCAGCGGCGGTCCCTCCGTGCAAATTAGGATGTGACCGCCACCCTGGCGGTCACATCCTGTATTTTTATCGTTGCGGCGGGTGCTGCTTGAAGCAGCACCCGCCGCAATGATAAAAATGTGAGTTGTGCATTTGCATGCACAAAGCGGCAGGCACCTCGCGGTGCCTGCCGCTGTGTGCAGGCAAATGCAGGGGGGTACCATAGGAACCCCCCATGTGCACCCCCCACCCCACCTTCACCCCTGGGGGCCCGCAACGGGCCCCCAAACACGAATCCGTATGCCTTTACACGGCGGAAATGCCGCCGTGTAAAGGCATCTTTCCGCAGACATCATAATATGGCTGGCGGTGTCTGATAGACACCGCCAGCCATGTTAAAGCTTTTCTGCCGCGGTCAGAAGGCGACCACGGCGGAAAAGCTGCGGACTGAAAAACGATCCCCCAGCCATCCTAATCTGGCGGGGGGTCTTTTTCAGTCCGCAGCGGTTTTCCTGCATCCTCCGGGCCGGCGGTGGCTTCCGCCGGCCCGGAGGATGCGGGAAAACCGCAATCGTAATCAGGCCCTTAATATCTATGGTGTGAAGTGTCCATTATCTGAAGCCTTGTAAAATATGTGTGGCCCTTATACAAGAAACCCATCTGATGTTGTAAGAAGCATATACACCAAGAGGGACAGACTGGAACAAGGTTGCCATATTAGTTGTAGCAAGAAGAATCTTGGTGGCATTCAAAATGTTGGAGACAGAATAAGGGGTCAATAGTCTAGACAAAACAAGGCATATGTGATGACAAATTAGTAGTGGGTTTAATTTATGGTCATTGATGCATAAACCGGCCACTACCTCTTAGCCCTTGCTTTAAAACCCAGGGGTATCCAACCTTTTCTGTAATAAGCGCCACTTATGTTCAATGAAAATATACCAAGGCACCTGAAATTATGAGTGTTGTACTAGTGACCACATCAAACAAGATTACATAAGTGGCCATCCCATGCCAGTTTTTCTGCAGAGCTCACTTCAGTGCATTAGACAGGTTTAACTAGAGTAATGTAGAAAAAGGCGTGATCAATTTTGGAGGCCTTTAGGTGGATAAAAGACAACAGCCATAACTGCAATGCTCCTGGCTCCTAACGTTGCTTCATTTAACACTCAAATATCAGCTTTAATTTTATTTTTATTCAAACAAATGCTCTAGAGTGCTAAAAAATAATACACGTTTTAATCTTAAACAGATACTTTTCAGTTTTAGCATTCATATATTAATTTAACCAAGAAAAAGCGTCTAATTTTGTAGTATGGGCTACACACAGGAGTGCTTCTTACTGGTGGCTACAGAGCTACCAGAAGCTCACAAGCTACTCATTGCAGAACTTACTTACATCCAGTACTGTACTTTTTAGGGGCACCAAAAGTTTTATATTTGAGACTGCTCTATCTTTCCTTAGTCAATAGTCATTCATACCACATAGGATAGTTTCTTGCTGTTTATAGTGCCCAGGGCTTCAGTGCTTGACATCGTAGGCTAGGGTATCTGATCCCACACTTCTGTCTCTTGAACTGAAAACAATGAGGACCCATATTCAATAGAGTGCAAATGAACACCACAGTGGCATCACAAAAAGGTTTCAGTGGATCACAACAGTAAAATTATTTGCTCCATTTTTTTCTATCACATAATCTAACCAATGTTTTACCGCTGGAGAAAAAAAGTCATATTTCTTTTTGTTTTAAACGTGATTGTCTGTCTCCCACGTACGCGCTGCCAGTTCTCCAATTACTCGCAATGCCTGGCTACAAACAAAATCACTACAACATGATCCGCTACAGGCTATGGTGAGTTTTAAATCAGAGGTGTTATTTAAATGACATAAAAAGCATTCAATGTTATTGAGTGTGTTCCCTGTTAGAAATGGGGGTCTGAACATTTGTCCAAGTAGGGACCCTTTATCCTAGTCAGGGTAAGAGGGAAAACACTTTAGATAACCCCTTCTCACCCCCTTAGTAGCGTGGGATGAGAGGACAGGCTTATACCAAAGGCAATGTGTAAGTATTTGTACTCAAAACACACAGTAACACATTTATAACACTGCAAATGAACACCACACCAGTTTAGAAAAGTACAGTATCTTTATCTAAACTCAGCAAGACCAAAACAAGTCCCAGAGACTTCAGAACAGGAGGCCAGCACACACAAGCCATTGGACATTCTTCTTCAAGCATATTTCTCAGCTAACTTCCAGTCTTTGTCCTTTCCTTGGCAGAAGCAGCAACTTCAGGCCAACCCCACCCAGCACAAAGCAAAGGGACAGTAATCCTCCTCACAGCTCTCCAGCTCTTCTCCTTGGCAAAGTTTCCTCTTGAGTCCAGAAGTGATCTAAAATGCTGGGGTTTAAGGTCCACTATTTATATCCCATTTTGTCTTTGTTCTTTTGTGACCAGTGCCTCTAATCCCAGTCCAAACCAGTTCTGTCCTCATTGGTACATTATGAACACAGTTGGCGGAGACAGCATTGTGCAAGGGAGAAAGGACCTATTCGGGTGCAAGGAAGACTCCTCCCACCACTCTAAATGCAGCCAATGTCTATTCAGCTCAGCTCTGAGTCATCCAGGAAGGGCCACGCACACCCTCCCAGTGGCTGCCTACAGTAAATGCACATCCACAGCCCCTTTCACTCCAGCACCAGACTTTAAATCCCCAAACAGGTAGAGGCACACACAATGGTTAAACAAAAAAATGCCTACTTTCTAAAAGTACTCCAATAGGGCACATCTCTCCTGCACCCAACTGTCGTACTGCGGAAAAGGAAATCCTTCCTAAATGAAACTCTTCCTCCAAAGTTACATCATGTTTATCTGTTCATCAATGTTAATCCGAAATCTTAAATCATGCATCTTTCTTAATATTTCACCACTACGGAGACAGTATATTTGCGCTTTGAATTCTTTATTCAACATTTTCAGGTGCCAAACGTTGCCAATCCAGGCTGAAACGATGGCATGTGAGGTCAAACATGTTTTAAAATTGGTCTTATAACATCTGCGTGCTCCCAATGCATTTCAAATCTTTACAATTCTTCTACAGGGGTTAACTAAAAATAAAATGAAGAAACAATTCAGCTAGCTGCTCAACCATTACAATTGTGCAAAAACCCAAACTCATTACTCTGGCTCCACCCTCACCCAAACAGAACTAAAGACCATCCGATATTGACACTGAAAAATGAAACTCCCTCCATGCTCAAAACCTTCCCAACTCTCAAAGTGTACATCCCCAATTTTGTCATCATCTGCAATAAATCACAACTTCCTCCCAACTGAACAATTTACCCAAAACTCCGAGCCACCCTTTTCTCCCATTTACCTTCTCTGCGCCACAACCGGCAGTATGACCTCACTTCACTTCCTCATCAGGCTCGTGCTGTTTTTAAAGAAAAAGCTCTCCCACCTGTAAACAATCAAGCTGTGATTCACTCCACCCCCCTTGACATGTCCCATAGCAATAAACTGCATCTCCCACAATGCACTCCACCGTGAAGGACTGGGTTATTCTAAGACCCAGCGGTGCCAGGGGACAACACCTGAAACCTTTGTGGGTGACCTGTTCCGGCGTACAAATGACAGAGACACGGGACACTTCCTTCGGCGTCAAAGATTCTAGGTTTATTACTGCAGGGAACACAGAAGTCACGAGAAGTACATCACATGTAGGTTCACGGAGCCCGATTCAAATTGCTACTGTAGGTCGCTCCTTTTATACACATTTCTCTCATAGGTTAACATGATACACAAAGGTTTACAACTTGGTTCCCATCGTAAACACCAGAAGGAGTTGCTTTCATGTATTCAAGGTCCGGAACATAAGTACAGAAACGTTTGGTGGTTCCCAACTGTAAAAACCCATCTTCCCACCATTAGTACATTCCAATTGGCAGTAAACAGATCGAAGAAGGAACAGGGACAGGTGCAAAGGAAGGCAGAAACAGTGGGGAGATCGAAAAGGGTGTAAAAGGGGGTGGTATCGGGAAACACGAGCTGCAGGCATCAAAGGGACGTGCCTAATGAGATGCACGGCTAAGACAATAGACTGACACGGCAAGATGAGCCTCGAGCGGGGCCATCTGCCTTACAGTATCATCCCCCTCATCATAAAGACACTTTCAAAGGAAACGTGTCTTCCGCAAGAGTTTTGGGAATCCCAGGGTCGCGAAGCGGACAGCGTCCGTTCGCTGGCTACTTGAGGGCAAGAAACAAAATGGATGCCGTATCTAAGATGGAACCCGTGGGTACAGATAGATAAACCCACGAAACAGACGAACGGTTTAGGCTAGTACAGCGAAACTGCGTACACCCACTAAACTCGTCATTTGCGGTTCATAGATACCAGACTCGACCATATTCGTGCGAGTCGAAAACACCACTTACGATCGTCACGGAACCTCAACCGTTGTCACAAAAAAATGGATTTCTTTTTCCGCAGTGCGACAGTTGGGTGCCGGACAGATGTGCCCTATTGGAGTATTTTTTCTAATTGAGCTGTGATGAGGCGCTTCACGGCTTCTACTTGCACGCATTTCATCGAATGAGTTGGATTACGAGAGCAATGAATAAGGGGAAGGAGTGCCGTCGCTCAACTATGACTTATCTACTTTCTAAAAGTGGCATTTTTCAAACACACAATTTAAAAACCATCTTTATTAGAAAATGTGTTATTAAATTCTGAGTTCAGAGAGCCTATACGTTATTCCTCTATCTTGTCCCCCTGGGAAGTTATACTTGTAACATGTTACAAATTATCTCCCATGCTATTCTATTGGACAGATTGGCAGTATTTCACCATCAGGGAGGTTATCAAGGCATGTCACAAATACCAGTACATGACCTACCTTTCACATTCACTGCAGTCTGCCCATGGGGGTACCTTGGGCCTAACTGAGGGGTGTCTTAAGTGTAAGAACAGGGAAGGTTAGGGCCTGGCAAGTGGGTGCACTTGCCAGGTCGACATGGCACTTTAAACGGCTCACAGACACTCCAGTGGCAGGTCTCAGATACAGTTACAGGGCTACTTAGATTGGTTGCACAATCAGTGCTGCAGGCCCACTAGTAGCAGTTGATTTACAGGCCCTGACACCCTCAGTGCACTTTACTAGGGACTTACCTGTAAATCAAATATGCCAATCCTGGGCAACCGATCATAATACCAATTTACACAGGGAGCAAATGCACTTTTACACTGATTAGCAACCCAAAGTATCTAAGCCAGCAAAAACAAAATCCAACACAGCATCAAAAACACAGGAGGTAGAGGCAAAAAGTCAGGGGAAGCCACACCAAAGATGCCAAGTCTACCATTCCTGTTAAAGCCAATTTGATCAGGGGCTTTTAAAGGATTTTGGGGCCCTCGGCCAAACATATTTTGGGAGCCCCTGTAAGGAACAGCTTAGAATTCATGATCCAGTTTCAGCTCTTTCATGCTTTCTTTGGCCAGGTCACTGAGAGTGCAAAGGCACACTCGCCCACATTCTAAATTAAGCAGCACACTAATATTGCTGCAAATAATCTCCATGATTCTCCCCTAGTTCTCATATATAGGTCTTGCTTCGATCTAAGAGAATCCTTTTTACGGCTGTTGCATGAAACAAACAGCAAGTTTCTATGCAAAATGTCTGTAATAGACTCTCAGACATCTTCCAAATTAAAAATAAATTAACAAAAACGGTATTTGAAACAATTTGTTTGAGAATTATTCAAGTTCATTAGAGCATATATGGCTCTATGGGGGGTGGGGTGCCTAAAAGGCTGGGTCCTTGGGCCTGAGCCCTCCTTGCCCATGCCTTAAACATCTCTGAATCTGATGATACAGAACTGGAGGCTTTGCCATTTTGCATGATTTACAGGCCAACAATCTAACGGCCTGGCCTGTTTTTATTATTTCCATGCCAGTAAAGAAATTGGCAAAAGCAGTATATCTTGGTATTTTCCCTTTTGAAATATATATCTAAATCAAACACGTGAAAAAATAACTTGACATGTATTTGGAAGCTGTGCTCGCTATTTCGAAATTAATATTAAAGCAAACAGTGGGCTAATAGGTATGTTACAAAGAATAATCATTATTTTTCAATGCTTATTTTTCATGTCACAGGTCTGAGCCCTTTCAGAAAAGATAAACACAAACAAAAGGGCGTATTTTTGTGATAAAAATGAATTTAGTTTACGTATCAAATTGCTTAAACCACTAAACGTGGAATACTAATTTAAAAAAATGACTTTAACCAGGTGTAACCTTCAGATGTGAGATGCAGTTAACCGTAACTTTAATGTAACCTGCCACCAGTTTGTGCATGGCACAATAGAAGTATTAGGATCTCATTTTGCACACCTATTTCTGATCTCGCTCAGACCCTTGACAACAAGTAAAGAGAAACGGGTTAAGTTACAAAACAGAATAAAGTACTATTGTAAATGCCAGTCTAGAGTTAGCACATCCATGTCAAGACTTAGACAGCAGAGCTGTTATTTGTCCTCTGGGATTGATTATTTTCGCCTTCAGGATGTTTCAGCACAGCCCAGAGAGATTCCACCTGCACATTTCTGCACCCTGTCATTACACTCACCGACAGCCTCTACTTTGCCAGGGGCTAAAATTAATGATGATGGTCCGAACCATGGTCCTTCCCGGGGGCATTGATTGCTCCCGGGTACGTTTCTACTGTCCCCAAAATGCATTTCTCACTACTGTACCAAAGAATGAAAAGCCTGTGAACAAATTAAAAATTGACATTACCTGGGGAAAGATTCAACTCTAAATACTGGATTGTAACAATAAAGCTGGTTCATATATCATGTTTGCAATAGATTGTGGCCTAATGTGCTACAGTGTTTCACATGTACATGGGTATCAATGCAAATGTTTACGTTCCGTGTTTGAGAGCTGTTTTTGTAGCACAGGTATCTGTATATTTGAATTTTTTATATAGTATTTATTGCCTATCAGCATAAGGCACTAGACCAGAGAATGGGTAAGAGAAATGTGTGTATTATTTATTTAATATGTATTATTGTGTGTTATTAGTTCAAGGAAAGGCAGGTTTAATGTCATTTGTAAATTAAAATAAAATGGTTGCTGCTGGCTTTAAGTGATAGTTTTAGATTTTACCATGTGGTAGGGTAACTGTTTAGTTATCTGGTTGGGGATAACCAATATAAGTTCTTAAA
Organism: Lissotriton vulgaris; assembly: GCF_964263255.1. Taxonomy (NCBI): domain Eukaryota; kingdom Metazoa; phylum Chordata; class Amphibia; order Caudata; family Salamandridae; genus Lissotriton; species Lissotriton vulgaris. The sequence goes on along the minus strand of NC_141687.1, from coordinate 500,620,966 downwards.
ATGGAAATTTGGAGATGGTGTTCTATACAACATTATGAACAGGGCACCTAGGACCTTTAATTTGGTATCTTTGCGACCAGCTGCTTGTGAAACAAGTCTAATACTGGTGAAATATATTTTTAAGTTAAGAGGTTCACAGGTGGGCACTTTTTGTATCCACTGCATTTCCCACAGCATTGGGTACAATGAAAATGAATGAAGTAGACTTGTCTTGAAAAATTAAATGGAGACACCCCTGTTCCTTTAAACTCTAAGGTGTGACACGAGTGACTATTGTTTGGAACACGTAATTACATTAAACAGGACAAAACCATCCGTTTGCCCTGTGTTAAATGTTCAGACCAACATCTCTATATATTCCCAGGCACTTTTTCAAAGTTACTGTTGTTGCGGTTAGTACCAAAGTGAATGACTAGATGGAGTTGGACCACACATATGTTATTTAACTCAATGCCACACATTCAATCCACTTTGAGAAGTTCTTAAATTAACTCCCCAGCACACGTCAAATCAAAACAAAGGTCTCTCAGTTCTCACAGCAGCAAACAGAAATGATTATGTTATACAGTGAAATGAACATAAATGCGTTGTGTTCTCTTTTTTCAAGATTTATTCAGGTGGACTTCTTAATCAGCTTTTAACAGCCAACACATGTTTCGTTGCGTTTGGGGTGTTATCCTGCAACTTCCTCAAGGCTATGTAGTTCACGTTGTTATTACTTTGTTTTGTGGTGATAATTCCGGACCGCAAAGGATTTCTGTGTTCAATGACTGTTTCCAAAGCAAAACCGTAAATGTTTCTCCGTATCTGTCTATTTAATATCCCAGGTTTCCTCCGCATCTAAACTCCGTGCATCACGGAGGAACTAATGATCGGCTAGAAGTTTAGATACAGAGGAAACCTGGAATATTAAATACGATACGGAGAAACTGCTACGGTTTTTCATTGGAAACAGTCATTGAACACAGAAACCCTTTGTGGTCCGGAATTATCACCACAAAACAAAAGAATAACAATGTGAACTACATAGGCTTGAGGAAGTTGCGGGATACCACCCCAAACGCAACGAAACACGTGTTGGCTGTTTAAAGCTGATTTAGAAGTCCACATGAATAAATCTTGAAAAAAGAGAGCACAACGCATTTATGTTCATTTCACTGTATAACATAATAATTTCTGTTTGCTGCTGTGAGAACTGGGAGACCTTTGTTTTGATTTGACTGTGCTGGGGAGTTAATTTAATTGTTTAAAGAAGCTGTGGCTTTGCTCTGTGGAGGTTGGTGGTTCTCCACACCTTACAGCACCGTCCTTAAAGTAAAGAAAGATTTCTGTAAATGTGTGGTGTGATTCTACCTAGTGGCGCCCTGTACCTATACACGATACCACACTTCTAAACAGTACTCTTTGAGAAGTTCAGCTGCATTCATCCTTAGAAAGCAAGCACAGCACGGCCTCTATTCCCTGCCATCTTTGTCAAACTTGCCATTATGTGTGAATTCGCTCTTTCAAATTACGATCTGTAGAGACTACTGGTCCAAGAATTCATCACTCACTCGAGGGGGCCGAAGAAGAGGAGGGCCCTGAATGCTGCTGGCGCTACAAAGCACATTGGGCCTCATTTATGAAAAGTGACGCATCGCTGCGTGAAAACAGCGATGCGTCACTTTTCACTGCGCCCTCCTTGTGACACCAATGATGCGTCATATTTACAGTATGACGCATAATGGTGCAAGGAGTTACAGATACGTCAGTATTTCTGACGTATCTGTATTGCGCAAAAGTGACGCATTGCTGGAGTGTGTCACAAAAGTGACACAACACCAGCAATGCTTCCTTTCACATGGGGCAAGCCCCATGTGAAAGGGCCTGCGTCAGTCTTACACCTGCTGTGAGGCAGGCGCAAGATTTTGACGCAACGGTGTCCTAGAAGTGATGCAGTGAAATCTCATAGATTTCACTGCGTCACTTTTACGACCCTTTCTTGCACCGGAACGCCTCCCCTGCATACATTATACCTGGCGCAGGTATAATGTGGCGCAGGGGTTTACAAAGTGACGCATCTACCTAGATGCGTCACTTTGTAAATATGGTGCAACAAGGCACATTTTTTACACTGCTGGTGCGTCTGACGCACCGGCAGCGTAAAAGTGACGCACGGCCTCATGAATGAGGCCCATTGTCTTCACCTGTTACTTGGCCATGCGTGGACTGTACCCAGACCAGGGGCGGGCACATTTTCGCCTGTCATCGTCAGTAAGACAAAAGTCCAGTCAAGTCAATATCCATTACTGTTTGGTTAATTAAAACGGTAAAAATGTTAGATGTATACGTTCATTAATTAAGTTTCTATAAATCCTGTAATTTGTTATATAAGGTAGAGCTCCTCATAACATATTACCATACAATACTTCTTTACATCTTCTCAGTGTAATCAAATATCCTGATTCCTTCTTAAAATTATCAAATAAAAATTATCAATTGCAGAAAAAGTGAACTTTTGCACCAGACAATGGTTATTAGGAACCAGTTTGTGAACCTTGAGGTACTTTAACAGTGCGCAGTTCATTCAGGGATCTGACGAATCAAGACTTTGTATAATAGCTGCCCTGCATGTACTGACCTCTATGGCAATACAATCTTTTTTAGTAAAGTGGCACGTGCTGTGTATAACTAAGGGCATATACGAATCAGTTGAATAGAATCCCCTTTTTTACTACCACAAAGTCTACATGCTGAGGCACCATTTTGCTTCCAAATCGGTTGATCCGCTATTGCAGGTAGCTGACCAAAATGAAGTACCATCAATCATTTCTTAAGTTATGCCCGAAAAGTGAGACTTAAGTAAGGTGGCGGCATTAAGACTCTCGTTGTTCTGGAGCACCATCCAGGCATGCGATCATTGGCTGAGGCTATTTATATCTAGTAACAGGGAGTGGAATGTTGCTGCTTTATTTATGATTTGTTTAAAAGTTGTAAAAGATAAGTCCTTATTCCATAGCTCAACTGTACTTGTTGAAGTTAAAGTGTTAAAAAGATATCAATTGCATGTGGATTTTATATCATTTCTGACCATAGCCCTTTATTGAGTGGTAAATTTAGTGTTATTTATACCAGATTTTTAATGTTGCATACATTCTCCCTACTGTTACATTTATTTCATTTATTAGCCCAAATTCCAAGTTCACCTGCGCTGATAATGCATTTCGAGATAGTCAAAAGACCCATTTGTAAGTTGTGACCTGCAACTTATTCAAAAGTGTAGAGTCTTTTCCGTGTAAGGCAATGCTTGCGTAAATTGTGGGGAGCAGTTTTGCACCTATTAACAGATAACAGTGATTTAAAGAAAGGGGCTTCCAGTTTTTTGGCCAATGTACTAAAAGCGAATACCAACGCGTTGGCCCTTTTTGACATATAGCTCTCCTGTTCCTGGTGATTGAATCTGTTGTGTATGAAGACTCCCAAATACTTGTAGCTGTTTTTTTCTTCCAGCTGCTTTCCGTCCAACCAGATTTTGTGTGAAGGGCGATTAAGAAACAACATGGTTTTGGTTTTTAGTGTATTGATTTCCAACTTATTGGCAAGGACATATTCATGCATTTCAGCTAATGACCGCTGGAGGCCGACTTTAGTTTTAAACTCATTAATACCTTGTCATCTGCGTATGAGAGGTGAGGCAGGGTTACTTTAGTCAGGCGTGGTAGATCCGACTTGGTCTGATCAAGCCATGGTGCACACACCCATGCTTTAGGCTCTTGTTTGTGATGACGTTTCTTGAGATCCTGCTGGCGTAGCCCAACTTGACTCTTATCCAGGTTCAGATGTAAAGTTGCATTATTCCTTGCACCATTCTTTCATGAATATTCCAATTTTTTAATTTCTTCCACAGGATGCAACTGTCTACACAATTAAATGCATCTTTTAAGTGTGTGAAGCAGATATGTTGTTTTTGCTTTTTCCACCTATTAGCGAGACTGCTAAGATGTTTGCGGTTGTTCTGGTCTCTTGCCTAAAACCAGTTTGATTGTCCCGGATCAGTGCTTATCAGACCACTCGATGACGTTCGCTAAGATCAATAATGCATAGTACTTTGCTTCTACGTCAAGGAACGGTATAAGCCAGTAGGTTGCTGGGTTCGATTGGTCTATGCCTTTAAAAATTGGAATGACACTTGAGGCTTGCCAGCTGGATGTCATACAACCAAATAGTTCCACTTCTTTAAATAAAATGGACAGCTGATTTCCCCAAAATGCTAAATCTCTTTAGAACAGGCATTGGAATAGCCAATAGGTCTTACTTTTGGGACCTTATAAGTGTTTAGCTATGCAACACTTGATGTTGTTGCACCGAGGATATTGTGCTGGATAACTAAAGACCTATAAGGTCTCAAAGGCGAGAACTATTGGCTATGCCAATGCTTGTTCTACCAGGTTCCTGAGCACATGGCTAAAAGGGTGTTGTTTAAACCCTGATCTATGTGATACTTGTTTGGGGATGTGTAAAAGGCATAGTGGAAGCACTGCACGGCATGTCAGAACAGACACCAATGCGAATGTAGGGACTCCTACTTTAGGGTGGACAGTATCAAATGTACAGGCAGCCATCGATGTACATTAGTTTGGGCCACTCGAGTATATGGAGGTCACGCAGTAGCATCTAAAATACCCATCTCACTGAAGGCGCAGTTAAATCACCACTTGAAAACTAGATGGAGTTTTCCCAGGAGACTTGGGGCGTTATTCAACCACAAAGGGGGCACTACAGCATATAAATACCACAGACGTGACAAACAAACTGCAGGAGGTCCAGGAAGCACCCACAAGACACATATGGAGGCCAACGTGAGTACATGCAGCCAAACTACTTGAATATTTGCACTAAATACATGTCATTGGTGGCTCACACAGTGGAGGGCAATACAAAGCATCAGCCTAAATGTGCAACGGGCCCAAATATCATAGGAAAGACAGGATAAACTGAAATCGTCCATGGATCTGCAGGTAGTGACCACCGTGGTCAGAAAATCAAAAGACCATTTCTATGTGTGGCTAATGTCAGCATCTCCCCGCTTCAGACTCACTGTGAACAAATGTCAGACTGACATCCCCTGAAAAAATTCGGTGACACACATGGCAAAGAAAGGTTTGACAAAAGGAACATATTGTTACTGGGAAAGTCAAGCATCACTTACCAACCATGTGTAACTCATTGCATTTTATGGTGTTTGCTTAGGTTTTATTTGTCCCCAATTTACACATTCCTCAGAGAAACAAACAGGGATCCCTTTAACTGGAGAAACTGTTCGAACAGAACGAAGAGAACTGGGACATCATCTTTTGTGGCCAATTAAAATAAATTACATTTTCCTCAAAAGCACTTTGTAAGATAAAGCTTAAACAGCGGTAGGATATTTCCAATGGCACGTGGCACCAACCTAAACGTATTTTAACAGCCAGCTGATACTTTTTGAAGGACATTTATTTTATAGAGATTAAGCCCATTCATATTTTCACAATGAGTGAGTGAAAGACAGAGATTTCAATCATCGAAAAAAGCATCATATACAAACTTTAAGTGCAGAATATTATAAAGAGCAAGCATTATACAAGACGTCAAACATCTTGCATCTGCCTTAAAGACATGCAATGAAAAAAGAATAAAAATGAAGTTAATTGCCATAACTACATACGAGCAGTCTTAAAATACCTTGTATAATTCAACAGTAAACATTTGACACAGGAAGATGGTCAGCAAAATACAAGAGTTCTGCCTTTGTATGCCTAAAGATCATGCAGGGAAAAATACTTCAGGAAAGTTCAAGATAAGACCGAGAAAAATATATATTTCAAATACATGAACTCTCAAGAACGTGGCCCTCTACTCTTACTGTTTATATGCAAGTTTAATCTGGGGCACACAGACCCTTCTGCATTAGGTTCACAGTTGTACAACTTTATTTTACCTCGAATAGCACAATCCAACACTCAAGGTAACAGCAGATTGTCGCTCTGAATTCTCACAAGAACGCCCTTACCTTTAACCATGTACAGTGCTTCCGAATACACGGTCTTCTCCCCGTCATGGTAATTTTCACACTAAATCCCTTCAGGCTGCTATCAATGACCACGCACGGCTACCCTTCATTTCAACCGGTTTATTACTCCGAGTTCCAAGCAGAGCCAGCAGCGATGCCCATCTCTGCCACTCTTCCAAGAGGCAGGCGGCTCTGATTACTTAGTTACTCATTCTGCACCACCCCCTTCAGAAACCCTTTACCAAACACTCTTGTCAACAAGCACGCGCGCCTTGTGCTCAAAGTAAAAGAATAAAAACAAGTTTGACAAGAGGCAGCAGGGGGAGGGGAGACAGGAGGGGGCCTGCGCCTGTTTCCCTTGTGGGAGCGAGCAGAAACCATCTGTTAATTACAAACAGATGGTTTGAAAGCTCGCTCCCGCAAGGGAATCACCAAACGTGTACGTGTTGCCATTCAAAGCAATGCAATGCATGCACTTTTATACCTGCAAAACTGAATCGATTTCTAAAGGTCTTTTTCCTAGGCAGCGCATGCATGCTGCGTAGACGAGACCTAAAAAGGAGAGGGCAATATCATTTGGTCCCAGCACACCGTCTCTTCTGCCTTTGCATATTGCGTTTGTGACTTCTTCTACTGAATAGGTCAACAGGGTTATTTTGTCTGCAAGAGAGGTGCTCTTACCTCTGTTGTGCTGCTTCTTACTGTTGTTTCATTCCCCTCATTGTTTTCTTGATTGTTGGTTCTTTCTAGTTGTCGGGTTATCGGTGAATCTGTCATTATGTCCCAATTGAAGCTCCTGGTCAGGAATTGAACCCAGTCTTGCTCCAGGACATTCACATTGTTTCACTTGCCTACTCAGGCTGTGTACTGTTTCAAAAAAGGTACTTGAGTTTGTTTGCTTTGCACTAAACCCTAATTTTGTCCAGAACATCTTGTTGCTATTTCTTTTTTATTTCCATGACAACCTTTTGTATTCTTTTCTCAAGCGATGTACATTTTCCCATGTGACTTAGTCTGTGTCTGTTATTTTAGAATTCCTAACTGCTTTTCTTAATTCTCGTTTTCAGACATTGCATTTTACACAAAGAAACGTTGTGGGCCTTTCCTGATTCTTGTCGTGGAAAACCCGGCATAAGTGGTCAGTTTTGTTTCAAAATCTGTCCAGGAATCTATATATCATTTTTTACATTGCAACTGGCCACTGCTAGTTCCTTTACTGTGCTGTGCATGTCCTGTAGTATAGCGTTTGTCCACCTCAATCACTTTAGGCTTATCAAATGTATCAGCCTGACCACTGCTGTGATGTGCTTTGGAGGGCTATACTAAAATGTGTATGTTGGTAAGAGTGATCACTCAAGGCGGTAAATTCGATTGAGAACTGTAATAATAACAGCATCAATGAAAAGGAAACAATTGTGTAGCCTAGTATGGATCGTTCATTAGCTCCATGAAAGGTGAGTTTTGGGGGGAATCCTCCTTCGTTCTACCATTGATTACCCTCATTCCCAGGTACTCTCGAGCAGTTACTAATGATTGACCTGTGCGGTCTGGACTATTTGTTGATAGTTGGTCTTGTGGTTGCACATTCCTATGTATATTTTCTATTGTTAGTTTTTTGTCCTCGTCTGATGTGATAAATACATTGGCTTTAAAGTCTCCTGTCAGGATTACGTCTGAGGATGGATGAGCGGGTTTTAGGTCTGAAACGTTGAGATTATTAAGGAGTTAATTACTTTTTTTCTTTTTTGAGTTTGGATGAACGTAGATGCGAATCAGCAGAACTGGGTTTAGTTTGTGAGCACTCCAATGAGAACATTTGATTAGTTAAAGACCCGGATCAGGGAATATTAACTCTCTGAATTTGATATTTAATGCTGTAGACACGTAAACTGCTGTTCTCCCTTTTGGACGCCCATAACGCTAGTTTTTTTCTGCCCCCACACCAGGGGCAGCTCTAGGCTCATGGCGGCCCTGGGCAGGGAGCGTAGGTAGGGGGCCTCGGAAGAGAGGGTCCGGGCAGGGCAGAGCCCCCCGGAGCTTAGGAAGGTGTTTTAATAAAACATCCAGAAAAGGCATTAAAGGACCAGCCTGCTCCTACTCTTCCGAATTCGTCTCAGAACAATAAAATTTAGGAGGAGGAGGGTATATTGTGACACACAACGTGAGGGACTGGTGCAGATGGATGCAGTGCCAGGGCCATGACACAGGACCTGGACCCACAGCCCCCCCAAAGAGAAAGAATCGGTGGCCTCTTTGCCCGGAAACATCCCAGACAGGGGCCGCCACGAATATCATTCTACTCATGGATATCATCATTTTTTTGTTCTTGTTTATGGTCGTCAGCTTCTGTTTTACCTAGAGCATCAGCACTACTCTGGCCGGAGGATTCTCCATCTTTAGGTTTCCCTTGGGTGATAAAGTTCAGGATTGCTCCTTCCTGTGACGCTATGAAAGCCTGCTGTGCCGCCTTTCTCTTTCGTTTCAAATAACCAGATTTGTGTACTCGAATTCTCTTCATTTTGCTTGCAATGTTATATACGCCTGTACCAGCCAGCCAGCAGTGGGTAGGGAAAAAAAGAAGCCAATCAGGAACCAGGAGGAACGCAGGCGCGGAGGCCAGTGAAGAGGGGGGGGGGTCAGGGTTTTTTGGAAGTGGAACAGAGCCGGAGGCCACCATGCAAATATGTATCCCTCTTTAGAGGATTATTATATGAAGGATATATATTGGCATGGTGGCCCCTGGGGTTTGGTGACCCTGTGCAGGTGCACAGATTGCACATGCCTAAGACCGCCCCTGCCCACACAATGATGGATAAAACCCTCCAGTAGTAAGTTATATAGTGCCCATGTCTTCGGGAGCGCTATGATGTCATACATATCCCAGTCCTGAGGTGGTATACCTTCTTCAAGTAGTTTTCTGGGCCCCTGGTATGTTCCATGAGATAAGGTGTCAGTTGTTCCTCTTGGACTTCCTTGATGAATGCTCCCTAGGTCAATCTCCCTTGTGTGCATTTAGGGTGGCTTGGAGCAAACTCCACTGCGTTAGGCTTACTTGGGCTTCTTCCTCTGGCATTCTGTAGCACTGAGTATACTGAGGTCTTTCCTGGAATTTTTCTTGATCATTGCTTTGATTGTGGAATTGGTTTTGATATCAAAGGTTGGGGATAGCATGATTTTATTTGTTAATTTAATTTTATACCCCATGCTTCAAATGATTGTCTGAAATTCCAAATGAGGTGCGCTGTTTCTTCCAATTGCCATAAGATAAGTGTTTTGTACCATGCGTTTGGTATCTTCAGTTGGAAGAGATCCGAGGATTCTATGTGCCCATCCCTGGGATTTTGACTGTCAGTTTTAATATGTTCCCCCTACTAAGAATGTTGTGTCCATTCTTCAAATCATATTCTAGTGTGAAATTATTTGTTGCGTTAACTTTTTGTTCAGCGGAGAGTTGATCTCATTCAAATGGAAGCGCCAATTACGTTCTGACAATCTTAACTTTTTGTGGGTTTGTAAAATAATCCTGTGACCTTATTGAGGCGTGGTACCGTCCAATAATGCATTGAATTTTAGCATAACTTCACCTGGATCAGTGTGAGCGAGACCCGCCTGCTGGCTCTCATACTGGTTGTGTGTTACTTTTGGTGCCTGACCACTAAGAGCTATCTCCTGTGCACTGGTCTTTAGGACTTGTGTTGACAAAGCTTGCTGGATGGATCTGATGTCCGTTGTACATTTTAATCGGTTTCTTTTTGTCTGGTATGAATTGATGGCTTGGTTGTTACTTGGTACTATATCTTCTTGACAACTAGACCCATACCCTGGTTCATAGGCATCTTTGTCCCTAGGTGGTAGACTTTGCTGAATTGTTAGTTTTAAGTTTATGTGGTTCTTTTGCCGTTTGTTTTGGGTTTTTGATATTATCTGTTCTGCTGCTGATTTCCCCTCTGACTAGGGTCTTTCACTGCCTTTTTAACGTCGCCTTTGTCTATGCCAGCTATTGTCGTACTATCCCATTTTTCGAAGACATTGATTTTGCTCCCTATACTTTACTTGAGCTTGACTCTTCAAACGTGTTTAACTTCTAAACTTCCCAATTCGTTTGGTTTGTTTTGACCGCTCTACTGGTATTTGAGGTGTTTTTAGGTATGCCGGATTCAGCCTTAGTGTCCTGTGTTGTACTAAATATTGAGTATATTGTGGGTTCTTGTTAGTTTACCAATTGTGTTTTTTACCTTGCTTTTCTTTTATGTGTTTGTTGCCTCTTTGTTGGCTTGCCTGTTTTGGGCTCATCTGTACTTGTGCCTGCTATTAGAGGCTGCTGGACCTTTTCCTGTGATGTCCTTCTTGATCCAGAATATTTGGGTATTCGCTCAAATCCCCTATGGGCTGGCAACTTTCATGTGATTTCCCCTCCTGATTTGTGTGGTGTTTTCTTGCTCTTGAAAGCCATTAGGGAGGTTTTTAGCCAGATTGTTTTTTTAATATTTATTATCTCTTCCAGAATCGCAGGTAAGGTACTTAATTTGTTGATGATTGGGCCACATACATAAGTTGGTTGTAAAGGGAAATGAATCATTTTGACTCTTATTTATAAGTCGGTACTTTTATCTAATTTGGAATTAATACACAAGAGGTAAGTGGCCACTATGTTAATTAAATCTATTTGAATATCCAGTTTGTCAGACTTCATTGTAAGCACATCTGTCGAGGCTTGTAGAGTATGAAGTAGTGAAAAATAGAGGCTTGGCTGGCTGCCCTGATCACCATTTGATCATTGCTTGTTGGACTGCTTACGTTGATACATTGCTGAATATTTTACACTACTGCTTCAGGAAATGGTTGAGGGGTATCCAAAGTGGTATCCAGAAATGTTTGGGCGAGCTTGCAGTAATTAGAACACTTATCCTGTGTCAACATATCATCTTTTATTATGGTGTTATGGACATTTTTTCCTCAAATCCTTTCACTTGACTGATTGATTATTTTTACTTACACGGCCTGCAACAGATCCCCTTTGCTTGTGAGGGAGATTGATCTCAACCAGGAATTTTCCAGGTTGTCCTGAAGTGCCTGGTTGGTGGCTTTTGTCTCCTGGAATGATTTACTGTTTTGAGGTAACTCTAGGCAGAGAGTGTGAAGGATTTATCTCATCTGTCGGATATTTGCTTTCAGAGTTTTGTGTTGATTTCTTCATCTTCATGATTTTCATGTAGTGCGTGTTATGAAGGGGTGACTGTCTTGCTCTCCTCAATGGCAAGTTTGCCGCTTATTGCAAGAAGAATTTTTGCTGCGTGAATCTTGGCCTCTGCAGTTATAGTTTTTAGTTTTGGGTTATCATTGTCGTTTTGATGACTTCTTTATTTTTTGGTAAAGTGTCCGATCTCTCTGACTCGTATGCTTCATAATTGAGGTGTTTAAGCTCTTGAGAGTACTGCACAAAGCAGCAGCACTAACTGCAGAGCTGCAGGGGAGAGAGCATGTCTCTGACTAGAAGGTCAGAGGTCTACCACAGTATTTATTTAACCAATCAATTCAATCTTTGTTTCGATCTATTAGATCATAAAGATATACAGACAATCAAGGTCATTATAGTTTAAACAGATCAATAAAACATTAGTTATAAAAGTTGGACTACAACATATGAGTCAATTCATCCTCTAGAAAGCTTAAAATCATTAGTAGGCTGAAATTATAAAAAATCCACCTCCGCCTTCAAAAGGCGGGTGCGAGCGAGCCACATTGCTGTTAAATACTTTGCCACTGCGAACACAATTGGGGGTGACACATCAGTCTTTAGGATTCTGTACGCAGGGAGGAACTGTCTGAATCCCAGATTTTTAAGAAGGGGGACAAGCCAGTGTTTCCTGATTTTTTGGTAGGCTTCACAGAAGAGTACCACATGTAAGTCATTTTCTTGGAAATGTGCACATGCCGGGCAGTGCTCTGTGGTCGGAGGCAAAGACCAAGAACTGGTGAATGACCTGAGGGGTAGTGTGCCATATCTCCACTGCAGAAATAACTTCCTGGTTAGCACAGGGGTCATGCCATCCAGAAAACATTCCAGGGAGTAAAAGTCTTTGCATTGAATGAATAGGTTCGTTAAGTAACCCTCACGCGTGCTATCTAAAGCAATAGTAAGCTTTAGGTCGTAGTAAGCTTTTGACAGTGCTTTGCGTGGAATCCTGCTACTTGCGTTTGCCGGATCAGTCCAAAGTTCTGATAGGCCTAGGCTCTCGCATTACCTTTTTATGTAGCTTAACCATGGAATGTGGGTGGCATTTGGTAAGGTTAAAAACTCCTGGAGCTCAGTCCTATAATTAATGAGTTCTTGGCTGCTCCATAATCGTCACCAGAAAGTTAATGGTTTAAGTCCCAGTTCTTCTGCAATTGGCCTAATACCCAAGTCCAATCTCAGAGGGACTAATGGCGTGCTTGGTGGAAGAGCTACCAGCTGCCTGATGAATTTGTTTTCTGTAATCATCAGGTTTTGGGCAGAAGTGTGGCCCCACAATTCGCCCCCATAGGTGACTGTCCCCTGTGCCTGAGATTTATAAATTTGATTGACAGGGCCTAGTGGACGATATGTTGACTTGTTCACCATCCTGGAGATACCACGAGATGTCTGCACCAGTTTCATATTAGCCTTAGTCTGGTGTGTCCCCCATGTTATATTCTCATTTAGGGTTACCGCTAAATACTCAAATGTAGAGACCCTCTCTAGTCGCACTGAGCCAAGCAAGGGATTAGGGCGTGTTGAGGGAGTGGGGTTTAGGATCATGTATTTTGTTTTAGAGGCATTGATCTCAAGGCCCCTCTACGTACAAAATTTAAAAAAACCATCCTGTACCCGTTTTATTCCCATGGGGGATTTCGACAACAGCAGGGTGTCATCCGCAAACATGATAGCGGGCACCCTGCTGCCATTCAATTTGGGAGCATCAATGTCGCCAATCCTAGTCAGGTGGGCGATTACCCCGTTCACAAAGAGGCAGAACAGGGTTGGTGCGAGCACACAGCCCTGTCTCACCCCTCTGTCAACGGGGAATCTTTCCGTTAGGTTCCCATTTCTGCCACACCTGACATGTGCAAAATAATTCCGATGTAATTTCATCAGAATTGAAAGAATGTCTACCGGATCTTGGCACCAAATCGAAGGCGGCTCGCAAGTCCACGAACACCGTGTACAAGCTGCTCCCCTCGATTAGTGCGGTCCTCCAATAAATGAGGTTTAGGCGGAATATCTGGTCAGTTGTAGACACCCCCCTTTTAAATCCCGCCTGATATGGGCTCAGAGTGGCAGTTTCCTCGAGCTGGTTCTGGGGGCGATCTAATATAAGCCTACCAAAAAGCTTCTGGGACACATCTATAAGGCTGTTGGGCCTGTAATTGGCTGGGAGCAGAGGCGAACCCTTCTTAAATATCGGAACAACCTCTGCGCCCAGCCAAGTACAGGGCACCTCCATGCCCTTCAAGACAGCATTAAATATTGTCAATAAATAGGGGGCCCATACATCAGGCTCTTGTTTAAAAAGGTCGCCTGAGAGGCCATCCAGCCCAGGCGCTTTGCCTGATGACAGGCCCGTAATAGCAGCTCGCACCTCCTTTTCTGTAAAGGGGACCCCCTCTAGATGGCTGGATGTGGTTGGGGTGAGAAGCATGTGGCCCCAACTTCCACTGTGTAGAGGGACTGAAAGTGCTCTTGCCATACCCTTGGTGCGATATTCGGTTCTATTGCCGATGCTAAATCCTCGGATCCCATGTTGACAATTCGCCAGAACTTACGGGAATCCCTGGAAGCTAGAGAACTAGAGAGTTCCTCCCATTTGTCTTGATCCCATTCAATCTTGGCGTGGGTGACCAATTTCTTATATTCCCGTCTTCTGGCCTGTATCTCCAGTCTGCTTTTGCCCTCCTTGATACAGGACAAGAGATCTCCCTTCGCCTAGCGACATGCAGCATTATACCATGTTTTGCAGTAAGACCCGCCACCTCTGCTGTGTCCCTTAGAAAAGAGGTCTGCTGCCAAGGTCCTAATGAGTTCCTCATTTACCAGGCACAGTGATTTGTGAGTTTCCTGGGTGCTGGATTCCTCACTTATGATACCCACTTTTTCCAATATTGGAATGAGTCTAGTATAAAACCTGGGGAGCTTCTCTCTACTAGTAACTAGTTTTTCCCACCTTACTCTCCTTCTGTTATTTTCAAGGAGAAGCCCTGGATTTGCCACCGCCGTGACATGGTCCCTACTCTTCTGGCCAGGGAGAGCGTAGTCCAATTCTAGGGCGTTGTGGTCGCTTCCTACTCTATCTATCACCCTAAAATCGATGATATGCGACCACGAGGACAGTTGGACTAGAACATAATCCAGTCTTCACTCCCTGCCCACTCTATTAAAGGTGTGTTTACTGGGAATATCAGATTTGGTGCGCCCATTGCAAGCCCTGACACCGTGTTTGAGGGTTAGGGCAGTAATCTGTAGTGCAAGTGGGGTCCAAGCTCTGGGCGGAGGGGCCACCGTGGAGGGTACTGTCCACCTTGCGTCCTCTTCTAAGGAGGACCCATCCAAGAGGCCTGCAAGGGGCTCAAAATGTGAATTCAGGTCCCCATCCACCACAATGAGATCACCTTGGGAATTTCACTGAGGAAAGCTGACAGTTCCTCAATGGTAGGTGACTCCCATGATATGTTTACCGGTCTTGAGTATACATTTATCAAGGCAAGTCTACGGGAGTATGACCATTCCAGCAACACAACTAATATGTCCTCTGAAGCCAAGGGGAGACGTGCAGCCTGACATCCCAGAAGGGCGGCCCCTGCCCCCCCATTTCGCAGGAATGGAGAATGCCGCGAATCCTTGGCGAGAGTACTCATCCCTTGCCCAGGTTTCTTGAAACAGGGATATATCTTTGGAGTCGATAAAAGAAGTCCATTCCTGTTGTTCCAGCTTGTTACCCAGGCCAGCCACGTTCCATGATATTATCTTCAGAGATGGTGGCCTTAGGTTCGAAGCTGGGGTAAGGGAGGGGACGTTATCATTTGGACTACCCAGGGGCCTTATTTTTGGGGCCAAATCTCCTAGTGCTTCCCCTAGTTCCCTGAAACTGCGAGGTGGCTCAACAGTGGTTTGGTTGACCTCCTTGCTATATGATGGAACGTCAGGCTGCCCAGTCTCTACCATTAGATCGGATGTAAATCTGGGGGGTATGATGTTTGCCTCCATGCCCTCCCTGGGACAACAGTAATTCTCGCTACCATTACGCATAAACTGTCAATCCACCATGTCTAAGTGGCTATACCTATTAAATGTTGGAAGATATATAGACTGGTGGACTCTGGGGCGGCGGTAGTCTCCTCTCTCTCTTCCCCTTCAATCACCTACCCTCCAGTGAGAAATTTCCCAACCCTCCTCCTCAGTATTTGTTGTAAAGTACGCTTGGTGTTGACTTCTAGGATAGTGGAAATCTCCTCTCCCTCTGGCATCCCACCCTCTCTGGGAGGCTGCCCCATCTCTCCTCCTCACATGCATAAGTCAACGGGGGGTAAAAGAAAGAAAGGGGTAGGGACTGAATATTACTCCCCTGGTCATCGGGGAACCATCCACAAATGTGGGAGACAGTCCTGGGATCTCTAAAACTGATCAGGACTCAGTCTCCGTTGATGGATTTTCTTGAACTACCCACCCATGGGACCCTTCTTACCATAAGGACATCGCTATTTATGCCTTGCGGGAGAGGTCTGTACATAGATAACCAGCTTACCACCTTATTCTTTAAAGAGGCGGTAGATTCTTTAAAAGTTGTTTTTAACTCTGGAACCCCCGCTAAAATTACTGTATACGGACTTGCCTCCGGCGGCAAGTTCACTGCTCTGAACTTGTTAGTATTGCCTAATGCCTCATCTGTTGGTACTGCTACTTTCTGAGGCTCGTTAGGAACGGAAGTATTATCCTTAGGCTGCTTAGACATGGTTTGGGAAGGGGATGGTTGTGCATGTCGAACTGTGGGTTGATTGGGAATAGCAGCATTAACCTTGGACTGCGTAATCATACTTTGGGAGGGGGTTGGTTTGGCCTGTCGGGCTAAGGGTGCTGCACTATTGTCCGTCTTGGTGATAGCTGGGACACCCCTCTTATTCTTTAACCCTGCCCCCCCCCCCTACCGTCCTTGCTATCTGCTTTGAAGCTATCGGCTAGTTGCACCGTCGATTTCTCTATGGTCACTAGCCTGGCTACCACCTCGATTAGCCAAGCTTCTAGGGGACTTAATAAGGCCCTCAGAAGAGAACCTATATCGGCAAGAGTAATATCCTCGCCGGAGGTCTCAAAGGGGTTTGTATTAGTGTGTTCTGTTGTCTCTGCAAACGGGATCTCGATAGGTATAGCTTCAGCTCCATCAGCAGGCAAGTTCCCCGTTGTGCTCAATCCAGGGATATTAACCTCTGGAGTAGGGTTGAGCTTTGGAGTTTTTGCCTTCCTTCCCCCTTTGTTTTGAACCCCTCTTTTCCTTTTGGTGATAGCTCCTTCACTTACCCCCTGCAATAGTTTACTATCTCTGCCATTGGTGTTATCAACATCGGGAGCATGGTCAGGAGTGGGGAGTGGGATAGAGTGGGGTTGGACCGGTGGCAAATTTAGCAAACTCAGGTCGACAAAATCGCTGAGGTCCTTCACACTAATGTGTAAGGTGGAGTTTGTTAAATCTGGATTAACAGAAGACTCGCTAACACCAGCTACCCCATTGTTAGACTCAATATGCTCAGTATGCTCGGGTCTGTTGTCTGGGGTCTTAGCCTGTGCCAAGGGACACATTGAAGATCTCCTCACCCAGTCTATTTCTTGTGAGATACGCCTCTCCAAGACCGTGATTTCATCGATCAGTAGTGACCCTGCTTTGACAAAGTAATTATCCAATGTACCTTTGGCAGCTCATGTTGCTGCCAGCGTGCTTTTACTCCTTGTTTCCCTCGTGGTCATCATCGAGCACAGTTGATTTCGATGTTTACAGGAGAAGGATCTGAGGAGAAAGCAGACCAGGGGGATGGCCCAGTCCCGGTCTCGACCGTTCTCGAACGGCCTCAAACGGCCCGCCATTTGCCCGGGCTTTGCCCTGTGCTCCATCCCGCGCGCCTCCTGCGTACGCGTGCAAGAGCAGGGCTAAATAGGAAGCAGTGAAGGTGGAGGCAGGAAGAGGACCAGCTGCGGCAGATCAAGCTGCACTGCCTGCTGGTCCTCGCAGTCCAGCTGTGTGCCTGGGTGTCGGTGTTGAAAGAGCAAAGTGCTCCACTGGACAGTAGGATCCGCAGTTCTCAGCTCTTCCCCACAGTGATGATGTTGGCGAGCAGCTCCCGCGTAGCGGGGGGCGCGAGAAGTGGGTTTAAAAGCACCAAAGTTTTTCCCAGTAAAATGCACCAGCGTTAATCTCCTTACAGCAGGACCAGGGTTTCTGCAGCGCTCCCTCTCACAAAGGCACAACAGTCCCCAGCGTTCAGCCCATGAAAGAAATAGCAAGGTGGAGGCGGAAAGAGGACCAGCTGCGGCAGATCAAGCTGCACTGCCTGCTGGTCCTCGCAGTCCCGCTGTGTGCCTGGGCGTCGGTGTTGAAAGAGCAAAGTGCTCCGCTGGACAGTAGGATCCGCAGTTCTCAGCTCTCCCCCACAGTGATGATGGTGGCGAGCGGCTCCCGCGTAGCGGGGGCGGCGAGAAGTGGGTTTAAAAGCACCAAAGTTTTTCCCGGTAAAATGCACCAGCGTTAATCTCCTTACAGCAGGACCAGGGTTTCTGCAGCGCTCCCTCTCACAAAGGCAATGTTCTATTTAGCTCCTCTGAGAAGTGACTGATTTGAACAACCTATAACCAGAAAACAGGTTCAAGTTCCGGTTTCAGCCTTGACTAAATAGTGTGATCTTAGTTAAATTACTAACCAGATCCAAAAGTGTCAAAACACAGAATGGTCCTGCACTGAGCTGGCCTCCACATTTGCAGCATGTGCGCACAGCATTTGCAGCATGTGCATGTGTAGTTGACTGTCTCGCTGGCTTGTGCCATCAGAAAGTGCATGTGCCTTGCATCCTTCACATCTTAGACACTTCAGCACTCCTCTGACCGCTAACATCACCTGCGAAGTAATTTGTAACTTTTTTCTTAAAGAAAAAAGTCTTCGGTATGATTAATTTACTATGTGATGAATGAATTGATTTAATGCAGGTTACTATTTAACTCTTAGTTGGTTTAAACAAAATCACTGTCTTTTGATGTGAAAGGCAAAATGGAAGAAGATATCAATCCACTAACCAAATAGCACATTGGGTAACCATGAAATCTGTGGTCCAAATCCCTGCTTCTTGCACATGATCGTAGTTATTTCACCATTTATCATTATCCTTTAATATCACATTCGAGAGCATCTTGAAGAAATTCAGTTTGGGATGTGACTTATACAAAATTCTCTCTTGTTCTTGTGTATGGTTTAATCACTATAACGTTGCTTATCTTTCAGTACAATATAGGCCCGATATAGGGGAGTGCATAACATTTGAGTTGTTTCTTAACTTGCTTGTGACATCATCTTACAGTGATAACCGATGATGGGCAGAGGAGGTGGTGCATGAATGTTTCAACAAACATGTTTTAGAACACTTTGGGGCATATTATCAAGGGGGTTTATCTCCGCTTTTTTGGCTTTAAAAGCCAAGAAAGCGGAGATAAAAGTATCTCCCTATTACCTCGCTGTCGCTAACACCAGTTAGCGACAGCTAGTAGGAGATAGCGACCATCTTGGGCCCCACTTTGCATGTCAGTGATATTTATCACTAATGACATGCAAAGTGGGCGTGCCAAGATGTTAGCGACTGAAAACAGTCGCTAACATCGCTATATCCTAATACCAACTTTTGGAGTTATTCGCGCTAAGCTCGAATATCTCCAAAAGCTAACACCTGCCCTGAGCAGTTCTTAGCCATGTTATCCAATGGGAGGTGGATAACATAACTAAGAGCATTAGCTCGGTAATGCATGAATATCGCTGACTTTTCAGCGATATTCATGCATTGCGGCGATTTTTATCGCATTTGCGATAAACCTTGGTAATACCAAGGTTTATTTGCGGTAAAAATCGCCGCAGCTCAGCGGTAAATGTTTGTCCCTAACCAAGCAATAGCGATAATTATCGCTATTGCTTGGTAATATGCCCCTTCATTTTTAATATATGTCACTTTATGCAGTGATGTAAGATAATTGCTACATTGAAACCCTTAGAAGTGGATACGATATCCATGTTTGACATTTTAAGACTTTATCACTTTTTTACACATTTTTTGTATCATTTACATAACAAAGTTGACTCTTGGCTTAGCGTGGCACTGCTGTCCCTGTCAGTTTGCAGTATGCCTATCTCTACTCCTGACTCCATCCAGGCTTACATTAATGCCGTATGCAAGATGAGATGCCAATACAAGTTTTCTTTCAGTAGCATAGCTTTAAGATGTAGAGCATTGTTGAAGGTTAGATGTTTACAAAGTTTTTTTTTTTAATTAATGGGTCGCACTAATAATAAATATAGAGATTTCAATGCCCATTGTCACTAATTTACAGAAAATGTTTCAGTAGTTTAAACCTGATCTCAACCCCTGCTAGCTATAGTACCGAGCAGACAGACAGGTTTTAGGGATGAAAAACGTGTACAGCATATAGGAGTTCTAAAACAGTCAAAAAACACGACACAATAAAAATCCTATTCCAATTTTTAAACTTGAAGAATATTTTAGTGAGCAAAACGACACCAAAATGGCAAACGTCTAATAAGGGAAAGCGAAGATATGAATTCTTTAAAGGTTTCAATTTAATTAACTCCAATAAGTGCAAAACTCCAACAGCGAGAAACTGATTGTGCTAGACTGAGACAAGGGTACATTTTCAGCTCATCTTTGATAGTGTGCTGGTCTGATACAAAGACGTAATTTGTCCTGTGGAAAAGTTGCCTCCAGATGTCGACAGCCTTTAGTAAATGCAGGTGTGGACTGGTATAAAGAGAATAGGCTCAACCCCAACAGATTCAGGCATCAAGATAGCTCCTCGTCAAAACAGTTGGTTTATGCAGGAAAACCACTGGCAGGAGAAGTTAACATTTTCGCTCACCGAAGGTCTTTGCCTTCGATCAGTCTCCTTCAATAGCAGTGCAGATGAAGTTGGAGTGAACAGATTCTGGCATCAACAGGAGAACATAGCGGGAGCTGGGGAGAAGTCAGATCCACTGGGGATGCACTCTTGGTGGATTGGATGGCAGGTTGGCCCAGGCAAAAAGTTAGCAAGAGATTTTTAAGTCCCCACGTTTTATTGTTAAGCAGGAGGATTACACTTTGACACGCCTCAAGAACAGCACTTGGGGGTCAGGACTTACTCCAAGGAGCCACCAGCAGGGTCCAGGGTAGTCCATACGAAAACGATCAGGAGAGCTCTTCCAGGAAGGTGGGCCTCTTACAGCTTTTGTGTCCCTACAGATTAACAGGTGGTCAGCTAACTGACCCCTGGAATCCACTTGTTTTTCCTGAGTATGAGTGTGAGCAAGCCCAACCCTTAGTTTCCTCATAGGCCTCAACATCAGGTGCAGGCTTCCTTCTCTCTTCAACAGGTCCAGTAGTACTCTAAAGAGAGGTGCTCAGGGGTGCTACATTTTTGTCTGGCACTAGTCTGTGGGAGGCAGTGCCTACTGGCTCCTGCCTAACCAATGGGGAACATTTCTCATGGGTAACCCTACTCACTTTTACCCTTTTGTGTGCATGTCTGCAAACAATCCCACCTTCTTTCACCCTGTGCATAGCTCGTATTCCCACTCTAGAGATGTGGAGAAAATTAGCAATTCCCCCACTGTAGTCACTCAAAATTGGTTCTGGGGCAGCTCCTTTCCTGCTCCTAGCCGAATCACTTCTGGGAAGTGATGCGAGGAGGAGGCGGAGCTGTGTGCTGTGTGAGCGAGCAAGAAGATGAACGGCAGGAGCCGGCAGCCGAACCCGGGGGTTATCAGTCATCTGCCTCGAGGAGCTGGGCTTCCGCAGGATTCGGTTCCAGACGCAGAGGCGGAGGCAACATCAATATCAGAAGCGGCTGAAGCATTGAAGGAGGGCCTGCGGTAAAGGCCAAGGTAAAAGGTAGAGAGCGCGGTTGCCATTAGCACTGACCGCGAAGTGCTGTGCCCAGGTATGCTGCAGAGGGTCCCCAACTAGGTTGGGTGCAGCCTGCAGCGCCCAGTGTGCCCTGCTCTCCTGCTTCTGTGTTGCTCAACCTTTACCTGTGCCTTGCCTCACCCTGCCTTGCCCTGCCCTGTCTTGCTTCAACTCCTTTTCTGCACCGCACTGTACTGCACTCAGCTACACTGAGCCCCATAACCTCTGCACCTTTGTACCTTTGCTTCCTGCTCCCAGGAGAGGACCCGCTCCCAGGGTGGGCTGCAAGGGCGCAAGGACATAAGGATCCAAGAACAACTGAGGAACACTAAGGCTCCAACACCGCCGGTACTATTGCCCCTAATGCCTCAGCAACTGCTACCGGACCACGTAGCGGCTACATAGCGACTGCATAGCGACTACATAGCGACAACCTGCGATTTGACCGTGTCAGGGGGTTGTAGAGGGAAAAGTATCCAGGTATAAAACACCAAACATCAAAACATTAGTATCAAATAAAACAAAAACAAAAACGACACAGGAGGAATGAGATCCGGCAAAGTCAGGCAGCCCCTACTTGAACCGAAAATCAAGTCAAAGTAAAAAAAATGGAAGCCCGAACCCATAGTGTCATTGCAATTACCTATGCCCCGAGACAAAAAACTTAATGCCTATACTGCCTACAAAGAGGAACCTAATAAGGCCCTCTCAAGTATAACTGCAACCACAGCCGCAACCGCAAGTGTGAGTGTAACTGCAAAAACAATGGCAAACTTACTTACATCATCTGGGCGGAGGCGGAAGGAGAACACTCCCCCAAGTCCTCTTAGTCCCCTAAGTCCATCGGAGGAGAGGCAGCAGGTGTGCAAAGCTCATGACCTGGTGTCAACCAACACTCTGATTCCAGTTGACTTTAGCGATAGCACACAGTCACTGGCCTCCATCCTGGCACCACAATTATCACAGCAGTTGTCATCACCTCTTATATCATCCAAGGTATTTAACCGTCTTGTAACCATGAAGGGATGTCTGTGAGGAAAGGAATGTGCTCCTACCAACCAAAGATATATACAACATGTTCTTTTCTAAGGGACCCTGGAACAGCAATCTATTCCAAGACAGAGAACATAAAAGGGATGCAAACACCACTTTTATCAAGTAACATGTATGGCAGTCATCTCAACAGCAACCCTGTTGAGACATCACTGTCCAAAAGGGCCAACTGCCAACTCCCTTCTGTGGAAACAACCGCAATGTCAAGATCAATCGGTATTAGAGGAGTGGGTGACTCCATCAATTGGGTAGGCAGAGGAGCAAATAGTCAAAGCGGAGTCCAACCAGGCTCACCCTGTTCTGAAAACAACACGTGAATAACAGCTTGTTGAGCACGCTGAAGATGGGTGAATCTTCTGAGCCGGTGAAACACTCTCATTCAGCCAGCCGAGCCGAGACAAATGCAAATCAAACCACTATGCCTCATACAGAAAGTTTAGACCTACCAGTTGAGATTAAGGTTCAGAATATCCGTGACGAAAAAGTACAAGATTTAGTTTCTCAACTAAATAATAGCTCTCTTATCCAAATGAAGTCAATTCATACAACTCAAGAAGACCCATCAGTCGCAAATAAGGTACAAACTGGCCGGGATTGAAAAACACAAGATCTATTCTCTCAAATAAACAATAGTTCTCATATTCAAATGAAACCAATTCAAACGTCACAGGCAGTCACCTGGGAGCAATTAGCAACACATAACAGCTCAATAGCAAATAAGCCCCCAATGCGTTGCACTCTGCTACCATACAATGACTCTCATTCTACGAATATTGATATGAACTTCATAGCTTCACAGGAATGGGAAGAATTAGTAGCCTTCTACAACCTGAAACCAGTCCATTCCCACTCACCAATAGAAGCAAAAAAACACTGAAGACTGGAGAAAACCATTAACACTAGAAGCTTAATCCCAGAATCGATATGGATAACAATCTTAAATACCTTGCAAGAATCTGCTGCAGCCTAACAATTTCGATCTCATAAAAATGGACTTGCAGCTAACCGTTCTACAGACAATGGCTGACTCCATCTCAGGAATTGACTGGAAGATAATCAATCAATCAATCAATCAGAGTACTTGTAAAGCGCGCTACTTACCTGTAAGGGTCTCAGGGCGCTGAGGGGAGAGGGGTGCCGCTACTGCTCAAAGAGCCAGGTCTTGAGGAGTCTTCTAAAGGAGAGTAGGTCTTGGGTCTGCCGTAGGTGGGTAGGGAGGGTGTTCCAGGTCTTGGCGGCTAGGTAGGAGAAATATCTGCCAACGTGGTTGTGTGTTGGATGCGGGGGACAGTGGCAAAAGTGAGGCTGGCGGAGCGGAGCTGGCGGGTGGGGTGTAGAAGCTGAAGCTGCTGTTCAGGTAGGCTGGTCCGGTGTTGTGGAGTGCTTTGTGTGCGTGGGTGAGGAGCTTGAAGGTGATCTTCTTGTCCTCGGGGAGCCTGTGTAGGACTCTCAAGTGGGAGGTGATGTCGCTGCGGCTGGGGTGTTGACGATCAGTCGGGCGGAGGAATTTTTGATGCGTTGTAGTCGTTGAAGGTGTTTGGCTGGGATTCCTGCGTAGAGTGCATTGTCGTAGTCCAGTCTGCTGCTGACGAGGGCCTATGTCACCGTTCTTCTTGTTTCGGTCGGATCCACTTGTAGATCCTGCGGAGCATGCGAAAGGTGTTGTAGCAGGAGGAGGAGACGGCGTTGACCTGTTTAGACATGGAGAGGGAGGAGTTGAGGATGAATACTAGGTTGCGTATATGGTCGGTGGGTGTTAGTGCTGTTCCCAGTATGGTCGCCCACCAGGAGTTGTCCCAGGCTGAGGGGGTGGGTCCGAGGATGAGTACCTCCGTCTTGTCCGAGTTCAGCTTCAGACGGCTGTTCCTTATCCAGTCGGCGACGGCCTTCATTACCTCGTGGTGGTTGGTTTTGGCGGTGTACGGGTCCTTGGTGAGGGAGATGATGAGCTGGGTGTCATCGGCGTAGGAGATGATGTTGAGGTCGTGATGGCAGGCCACTTGTGCGAGGGGGGCTATGTATATGTTGAACAACGTCAGGCTGAGGGTTGAGCCCTGGGGACGCCACAGATGATGTCGGTGGCTTCGGATCGGAAGGCGGGAGGCGGACGCTCTGGGTTCTGCCGGAGAGGAAGGACGTGGTCCAGTCAAGGGCCTTCTCTTGGATTCCGGCTTCCAGGAGGCGTGTCTTTAGAGTGCGATGGCAGACCGTGTCGAAAGCGGCTGACAGGTCCAGGAGGATGAGGGCTGATGTTTCGCCGTTGTCTAGTTGGCGCCTGATGTCATCTGTGGTGGCGATGAGGGCTGTATTGGTGCTGTGGTTTTGTCTGAACCCGGACTTGTAATGTAATGTAATGTAATGTAATGTAATGTAATGTAAAAATTACTTATAAAGCGCGGCATTCACCGGACGGTTTCTTGGCGCTGATCACTTGTTTGGTAGAGGCAGAGGGCGGGAGGGGGAAGGCTTATGTGTAGATGCTACGGAAGAGATGAGTTTTTAGGAGAGACCTAAAGTGAAGGTAGGAAGGAGAGAGTCTCAGTTCCAGCGGGAGGGAGTTCCAGAATGAAGGTGCCAGAAAGGAGAATCTGAGGCCTCCGTGTTTTTTGCGTCTAAAACGGGGAGTCTGGAGGAGCGCAAGATGAGAAGAGCGGAGGAGCCTAGAGGGAGCATAAGGATGCAGGAGAGAGGAAATAAAGGAGGGACCAATGCCGGCCAAAGATTTATGAGTCAGGCAGCCCAGTTTGAACTTACAGCGCTCTGAGACTGGAAGCCAGTGTAGGGCTTTGAGGAGGGGACGGACGTGGTGGTGTTTTGGTTGGTGATAAATCAGGCGAGCTGCCTGATTCTGTATCAGTTGTAGTCTATTAATTTGATATTGTGGGATGCCAGCGTACAGGGCATTGGCGTAGTCAATCCGAGAGATGACTAATGCCAACAGTGCTAGGGTGAGGGCCTCAGTAGTCAGAAAGTGGGCGATTTTCCGGATCTTCCTAAGCTGGAAAAAACAGGAAGACACAGTGGCACTAACCTGGTCAGGTTCAAGATGTTGTTGCCTTCCAGGTGGCGTGCCAGTAGCATGTTGACGATTTTCTCGATGACCTTCGCCGGGAACGGAAGCAGGGAGATGGGCCAGAAGTTCTTGAGGTCCTTGGGGTCCACCATGGGCTTTTTGAGGAGGGCGTTAATTTCAACGTGTATCCAGCTTTCCGGGAATGCCGCTGTTTCGAAGGAGATGTTGATGAACTTCCGTAGTTGGGGTACGATGGCTGTGTCTGCTTTGTTCAATATGTGGTGTGGGCACGGGTCTGACAGAGATCCTAAGTGGATGGAGTTCATGACCTTTCGTGTCTTGTCGTCGTTGACGTTGGACCAGGAGGTCAGGTAGTTGGCGCTGGTGGTGTTAACAGGGGAGGTGGAGTCTGGCGTAGTCGGGGTGGTCATGGTGTTGAAGCTCTCATGGATGTCAGTGATCTTGCCGTGGAAGAAGATGGCTAGTGAGTCCCACAGTTCTTGTGAGGGCGGTATGTCATTGGCGTTGGCGCTGGGGTTGGAGAGTTCCTTTATGATGCTGGAGAGCTCTTTGCTGACGTGTGCATTGTTATCCATGCAGTCTTTGAAGGAGGATCTCTTGGCTAATCTGATGAGGTGTTGATGTCTGCGGGTGGCGTCCTTGTGGGCTGCGTGGTTGTCAGGTGTGCGTTCGTGGAGCCATATCTTCTACAGGTTCCTGCATGCGCATTTGGTGGTCTGAAGCTCGTCGTGAACCGGGTGGTCGTCGATCCACTGTCTGAGGTTGCGGGCTGCGGTGTCTGGGTTAGTGGGGTCGGTGGGTGGGTTCTGGGTGAGGGTGGTTATCAGCTGGTCTTCCGTGACTTTGCTCCAGCAGCGGCGGGGTAGCTGTTGGGTGCGGCTCTGCGTGGTTGGTTTCTTGAAGGTGAAATGGGTGTCGTCTGCGTGGGTGACGACCTTGAGGTTAGACTTGTGGACGATGGCTATTCCTCCTCCGATTCCGTTTGTGCGATCCCTGTGGGTGATCCTGTATCCGCCCAGGATGGCTATGGCGATGTCGGCACCAAGGAGTTGTTCCACCAGGTCTCGGTCAGGAAGGCCACATCCGGGGCGGAGGTGTCGAGCAGATCCCAGAGCTCGACGGCGTGTTTGCGTGCGGAGCGGGTGTTGAGGAGTATGCAGCAGAGGTGGTTGGGTCCAGTTCTTGGAGGTTTGGTGGCTGTGTCGCAGGTGAAGCTGCAGGTGTGGCAGGAGTAAGGTCTGTGGGTCCGTTTTGGGGTGGCCTGGAAGCAGTGGTTTCGGCCAGCCTTGAGTGCGTAGAGGGTGCTGGCTTCATAGCGGAGTATGGTGTTGTGGCCTTTGCGTGGTCCAGGGGTTCTGGCGCTGGGCGTGGTCCAGGCACGGACGGACGCAGACGGGCTTGCCTTAGGCCTGCCATCAGCGCGCCAGCGGTTCGACCGCTGCGCGCGGCCGCTGCGCGGCCTCCATAAGAGGGGGAGAGGGAGGGGCGAGATGCTGGGAGGCGGGAGTGGGGTGGCCAATGGGAGCGCAAGGGGGTCAGGGCCGCAGGGACGGATCTGTGGGAGGAGAGGGGATGGCGAGAAAAGGCAGGCAGCAGCCGGTGGGCACCAGCGAAGGAAACCCGTGAGGGTCTCAAGGCACTGAGGGG
This sequence comes from Lissotriton vulgaris, assembly GCF_964263255.1. NCBI lineage: Eukaryota > Metazoa > Chordata > Amphibia > Caudata > Salamandridae > Lissotriton > Lissotriton vulgaris. The sequence continues at coordinate 500,594,042 of NC_141687.1, read as the reverse complement.
AGGGGGGGTGACCCTATTGCTCGAAGGACTATTAGAACTTAACAGCCTCATAAAGAGAGGTCAGGAAACAGCAGATGTGGTCCAAGCAACACCATCATCATGCTCCTGTGTACCGATCGTAGACAAGCTAATAACTTTATCATCTAAGATAGGGGGACTTTATATCAGATATAAAAACAAGAGCAAGGACGCGGAATCCATGGATCACTTACCAGCAGCTTGTGTAACTACAGTTAATTGCACAGCTACCAATGCCTAGACCTCTTGTACACAAAACAGGTGATGGACCAAATGTGGATCAATATCACACATTCAACCCAGTCCAAAGATCTGGGCCCAAATCCATCGTTTTTTTGCACTCCACACCACCCTGGGTTAGACAATGGCGATATGCAAATCAGCTCTGACCCTGTGCCCCATAGGAACAGTCCAGTCCGAACTACAAAAGCCATGTCCTTCCCAGAACGGAATCAAGCATCCGAGGACCGGACCGGTTTCGAGGTAACACCTCTCATCAGCCCGGCTAGCTTGACTCCAGTGGTGTGGAGTGCCTGGGACCCACGTCTGAGCATCCCCAGCGCACTTAGGGCGAATTTGCAAACAAAACAGGTGATGGACCAAATGTGGATCAATATCACACATTCAACCCAGTCCAAAGATCTGGGCCCAAATCCATCGTTTTTTTGCACTCCACACCACCCTGGGTTAGACAATGGCTATATGCAAATCAGCTCTGACCCTGTGCCCCATAGGAACAGTCCAGTCCGAACTACAAAAGCCATGTCCTTCCCAGAACGGAATCAAGCATCCGAGGACCGGACCGGTTTCGAGGTAACACCTCTCATCAGCCCGGCTAGCTTGACTCCAGTGGTGTGGAGTGCCTGGGACCCACGTCTGAGCATCCCCAGCGCACTTAGGGCGAATTTGCAAACAAAACAGGTGATGGACCAAATGTGGATCAATATCACACATTCAACCCAGTCCAAAGATCTGGGCCCAAATCCATCGTTTTTTTGCACTCCACACCACCCTGGGTTAGACAATGGCGATATGCAAATCAGCTCTGACCCTGTGCCCCATAGGAACAGTCCAGTCCGAACTACAAAAGCCATGTCCTTCCCAGAACGGAATCAAGCATCCGAGGACCGGACCGGTTTCGAGGTAACACCTCTCATCAGCCCGGCTAGCTTGACTCCAAGTGGTGTGGAGTGCCTGGGACCCACGTCTGAGCATCCCCAGCGCACTTAGGGCGAATTTGCAAACAAAACAGGTGATGGACCAAATGTGGATCAATATCACACATTCAACCCAGTCCAAAGATCTGGGCCCAAATCCATCGTTTTTTTGCACTCCACACCACCCTGGGTTAGACAATGGCGATATGCAAATCAGCTCTGACCCTGTGCCCCATAGGAACAGTCCAGTCCGAACTACAAAAGCCATGTCCTTCCCAGAACGGAATCAAGCATTCGAGGACCGGACCGGTTTCGAGGTAACACCTCTCATCAGCCCGGCTAGCTTGACTCCAGTGGTGTGGAGTGCCTGGGACCCACGTCTGAGCATCCCCAGCGCACTTAGGGCGAATTTGCAAACAAAACAGGTGATGGACCAAATGTGGATCAATATCACACATTCAACCCAGTCCAAAGATCTGGGCCCAAATCCATCGTTTCCCATGGGGCAACAGGGTCAGAGCTGATTTGCATATCGCCATTGTCTAACCCAGGGTGGTGTGGAGTGCAAAAAAATGATGGATTTGGGCCCAGATCTTTTGACTGGGGGAATGTGTGACATTGATCCACATTCGGTCCATCACTTGTTGATTTTGCAATTGCCGCCCTAAGTGCGCTGGGGATGCCCAGACGTGGGTCCCAGGCACTCCACACCACTTGGAGTCAAGCTAGCCGGGCTGATGAGAGGTGTTACCTCGAAACCGGTCCGGTCCTCGGATGCTTGATTCCGTTCTGGGAAGGACATGGCTTTTGTAGTTCGGTCTGGACTGTTCCCATGGGGCAACAGGGTCAGAGCTGATTTGCATATCGCCATTGTCTAACCCAGGGTGGTGTGGAGTGCAAAAAAATGATGGATTTGGGCCCAGATCTTTTGACTGGGGGAATGTGTGACATTGATCCACATTCGGTCCATCACTTGTTGATTTTGCAATTGCCGCCCTAAGTGCGCTGGGGATGCCCAGACGTGGGTCCCAGGCACTCCACACCACTTGGAGTCAAGCTAGCCGGGCTGATGAGAGGTGTTACCTCGAAACCGGTCCGGTCCTCGGATGCTTGATTCCGTTCTGGGAAGGACATGGCTTTTGTAGTTCGGTCTGGACTGTTCCCATGGGGCAACAGGGTCAGAGCTGATTTGCATATCGCCATTGTCTAACCCAGGGTGGTGTGGAGTGCAAAAAAACGATGGATTTGGGCCCAGATCTTTTGACTGGGGGAATGTGTGACATTGATCCACATTCGGTCCATCACTTGTTGATTTTGCAATTGCCGCCCTAAGTGCGCTGGGGATGCCCAGACGTGGGTCCCAGGCACTCCACACCACTTGGAGTCAAGCTAGCCGGGCTGATGAGAGGTGTTACCTCGAAACCGGTCCGGTCCTCGGATGCTTGATTCCGTTCTGGGAAGGACATGGCTTTTGTAGTTCGGTCTGGACTGTTCCCATGGGGCAACAGGGTCAGAGCTGATTTGCATATCGCCATTGTCTAACCCAGGGTGGTGTGGAGTGCAAAAAAACGATGGATTTGGGCCCAGATCTTTTGACTGGGGGAATGTGTGACATTGATCCACATTCGGTCCATCACTTGTTGATTTTGCAATAGACCTCTTGTACAGCTCATAGGAAGTAAAACAGGAAGGGAAGAAACAGACTCCAAATTGATGGAAGATCCTGAAAAGAACTGCAACCACATTCATCCCCAACAGCAAACTCCCGCAGTCCAAAAGTCGCAGAATTAAAACAACTTCCGCTCTCGCATTTGCCCGATGATCCTGAGGGTCTCTCCTCGACATCCATTATCATCTCACCAACGGCTTTGGCCACACCTTTGAGAGACACATCTCAGAAACCTCCAGAGATAGCAAGTGGAGACTCCCTCAAGATAAAATAACTCAAACTTCACATAATTCTGATCCAACAACGACCATTAAACCAAACAAACTCAAATTACAGAAATACGCGACAACACCTGGATCACCTACTTAGAGTTAAAACACTAGTCAACAGGAGGAACAATTAACACCACAAGGGACCTAGAGAGAGAAAGGCAGCAAAGCATGCAACAAACCTGATCGCAAGTGGCAGCCCAAGCCGCTCGCCCCAGTCCGGTCACTCTGGAGGTGAGGGATCTCGAACAAAGCGACCTGTAGTGCAACACGGGGATAGCACGACCATTATTCTTTATACTCCAGAATATGCTTCTCGAGGTAGAGACGACATTTTGAACAGAGGAAACATATTACAGCTTTTACATTTGATCGCAAGCCTAGAAAACATCGGCTCCTCGGACCTTCTACAAATAGTGTTTCAGCCAGCCAACAACCTACAATTTTAGGAAACAACTAAAGCAACCTAGAACTCCAGAGAGGTAGCCCAAAAAATCCTGGAAGAAGAGACTACCTTTAAGCAAATGGGGATAATAATGGAAATTGAAAAGCAACCTCGCTATCTGACACCTTTCTTAGAGACCTTTCTTACCCTCCACTAGGAAAGGTCCAACTCAGTATTATTCCCAAAGAGTGCACTCCCAAGACACAAAGACTTTTGTCTTAACACAAGATCTAAGAGACTCATTTCATGTCTTGTCGGTCACCTCACAAAACTGGTGACAAATTCTGTGCTCCATTACAACAGACCAGACAAATTGACAAAGGGAGAGTAACTCTGATTTAGCCTTGGACAAGCCCAGACAAATTAACATATGTACTTGGAATATCAATGGTTTAGCTAGAAAAAGTGAGGACCCCGAGTTTTTGCAATATTTAAAATCATTTGATTTCTTACTGCTCCAAGAAACCTGGGAGGAAAAGGCCTTTGAACTCCAAGGATACATATCTAGTTGTTGCTTAATGATCATGGCCTCCATAGTATCATTAGGTGAGATCACAACAATAGAATCTGCAATAGCACCCCCAAGTGCCATGCAGGTGGTAAAGATAACACTTGGGCTAAACAGTGCACGCCAAGAAGTAGTAGTAATCATCGCTTATATCCATCCTAAATGGAAACTGATAATTGTCAAGGAATTTATGGAAGCTATGAAAAAGATAATGGATGAAGAGGATTCGGACTTTATTATCCTGTCAAGCGACTTCAGCATCTTATTGGCTCTGGAGTAGATGAAGCCCTTGACCAAGAACTCAGGGCCCCATGGGAAGTGCCAAGACAGAGCTCCCCAAATATTAAGAAACCTACAAATTGCTTAAATTACTTACTATGGCAAATAGAACATCTTAATTTAAGAGCCTTAAATGGTCGCGTTCCTGAGGACGATCCACCAGTCGCAACGTTTCATTCAAAAAAGCAATCCTTGGATTATACATTCACATCCTTAAATATGCTTGGTATTGTAGCAGCATTTAGGATAGGGACTAGCAAACACAGCAACTACTTGCCTCGAGAAGCAACAATAAAAGTTAACTCACTTCTTAAGATTGAACCATTCATAGGCATCAACATCGAAGTAGTCGCAACTTTCAAGCGGCTTCAAGCGGCTTCGGTGTAATCCTAGCAATATCAGCACCATATTTCGTACGGCAAAAATTCTTTACGCACAAGTGGCTGGTCTCACGACAAAACCGGTAGAAGTATGAAAAAATTTCATCCTAACCGTTGGAGAGCAACTATTGATTGGACCATCAAATAGGGTAAGCCATCAAAAGGGAGTATCAACCAAACTACAATTTACCCCAGAAATGAAAATGCAAAAGAAATTTATAAATTCAACATTGAGACAGATGCATAAAGATCCAACAAATCATGACTTACAAATTGCCCTACGGGAAGCGAAAAAAACTGCTAAAAAGAAAAAAATGGGAAAACAAGAAACAAAAAAATGACAAATTTTGGGCCAAGCTCCTCCACGAAGTTAAACGAAAAAACAGCTCACGGTTTTGGCAAATAATCAAAAGAATAAAGAACCCAGACCACCTTGGCCTAAATTCTAATATAATGGAGGAAGCATGGACAAGATACCTCTCCAAGTATTTAAACAGCACAGCCGCCGACAACGAGAAGAACCTCAAAGAAGTAGGGATAAAGGGGCCCAGTAAATAAACCAATAGGGAAAAAACAGGCAATGCCATACAACTGCCATTATACAAGAATGAGATCCAAAGGGACCATGTTACCCCCTCGCATGGGCAAATTAACGCTAGACTTAAATTCTTCTCCCTTAACCGAGACCGAACATTTTGCCTCCACACCAGCTGACATCAAGGGGAATATGGCCAGGGGCAGACAAACAGGTGCCCCCGGTCCAAATGGCATCCCCCCCAATGCTATATACAACATATGCAGAATTTTGGAGTGAAGCATTAACACCAGTCTCCTAAAAGGATACCTTGATACTACTGGAGTCCTGGTTTGGGTCGGTAATATGCCCAATTTTATTTTTTTTAAAAGACCTTTATTTATCATTAATAAACAGTACACAGCTTATGTCCTACAACCTCTGGGGCCGGTCGCCACCTTATCTCATGTACCTAGTATGTTCTTGAGTACACAGCCCATTAGCCGCCAACCGTCTAAAGAAGATCCCGTCCTCGCCATCCAGGATAAAATAAGCAAAATCACGCAGAGGGGCTTGGACGAGGGGTTCTTAGGGCCTAAAGAGTTTGAATATCTCAATAAAAAATCACCAAGGACACCCATTCTCTATTTCTTACCCAAGATTCACAAAAATGAGACGGCACCACCTGGAAGACCCATCGTGTCCGGGTGCGATTCTGTGCTTGAACCTGTTTCAAAATATATTGACTTTTTTCTGAAACCATGCATAACACAAGTCAAATCGCACCTTAGGGACACCACTGATTTTATCACTCGAATTGAGGGTCGCACATTTGATGAATCTTTGGAGTTAATGGCGACAATGGATGTAGCTTCGCTATATACTCAGATACCTCAAGATGAGGCACTCGAAGTAATTGAGTTGTATCTTGAAAAACGCGAAAGACCCCATCAGGTGCCCTCTTCATTCATCCTCACATTGGCCGAGATCACTCTACGGAGTAATTACTTCAAGTTTGAGAACAACTTTTTCACACAAATCAAAGGGACGGCCATGGGCTGTCCATATGCGCCGGAGCTGGCGGTGCTGTACATGGCCCAATACGAAGAGAGATTTATTTATAGCAACAATCCTTTTTCACATCACATCACGCAATGGCTGAGATACATTGATGACGTCTGGCTCCTGTGGCAGGGGAGCCAGACGGAACTTGATCAATTCCACGCATGGCTCAACTCTAGGCACCCTGACATTCAATTCACGTTGAACTCAAGTCCAAAAGAAATGATCTTTCTTGACGTCAAAGTAGGCACCAGTGAATCCAAGTTGACGACCTCTTTGCACAAGAAACAAACTGACAGGAATACAATCCTTCACTACACCAGCTCGCATCCGCAATGCCTTAAGGATAATTTACCCTACGGCCAACTACTACGGATTCGACGCAATTGTAGCGACCTTAAAGATTTTGACTTACACACAACCAGATTTTGCAATGAGATGGTTGAAAGAGGGTACCCCAAAAAATTGCTTAAACATTCCAAGAATAGGGCACAATATACCCCTAGGGATTAACTTCTCCAGCCAAAACAAAAGAAGGAATTAGACCAATTGGTATGTGTGACCACGTTTGGTCAACACACAAACCAATTCAAAAATATCATTCGCAATAACTGGCACTTATTGGAATCTCTCGAGTACCCCCTTCCAAAACCCATCTTTGCAATGCGGAAAAACATGAGCATTGGTCAACATCTCATCAAAGCAGATAGCTTCATTCCTCCACCGAGAAGTGACCTCATAGCTCAGTGGAACCTGAAACCTCTTCGTGGGCACCACAAATGTGGGAACTGTGTATCATGCTCCACCACATTAGAGGGCGACACCTTTATCAATCATGGCACCAAGTGGAAACACGAGGTGTTTACAAATTGCAAAACACGAAACATCGTCTATGCAGTGGTTTGTCCTTGCAACAGAGCATACATCGGGAAAACAAACCAACCCATCAATGCGAGAATCACCCAACATCGTTCTCGCATCAAGAAAAAAGTCACATCTGCGCCAATGGTTGAACACTTTATGAACAACAATCACACTGAAAATGACATCAAATGGACCGCACTGGTTTGGATTGACCCCAAGCGCTATCCTGATGTAGAAAATATGCTACTTCGCAAAGAGGCATATTTAATTCTCAAATTTGACAGCGTTAACACGGGTCTCAACTCCCTCAGTGAAATTAATCGGGCCTAAATCCGATCCTGCACTTCAACACCCACAATGCACCATAAGTGGCCATTGTCTCCTATTGGACGAGGTGACATCACATGGTTTTTGCTATAGGAACTCGGCTAGGCGCGGAACAGCCGCAAACACTAACAGTGTGCCGGTTCCGAGCAAGGTCAAACAACAGAGCTCTTTGTGCCATCGCACGGTAAGATTCAAGCACCGCAACCCGTCCATATGACAGAATGCCTTTTGCATCCCTGAAGATAAATAATACCCTTTTCCCTCCTTGCCTTGTAGATCCACACCGAAAAAAAGTTTCCGTTACCGGCGAGCCTGCCAATGCGCTCCCATAAACAAGTAAGTTCCCTGGCGATACACTCATTCCGTTTTCCAAATGCGGCCACGGCCACATTTACTCATCCAAACCCTCCTTTAAAATTTCAGATCTACTACGCTAGCGTGGAGAAAAAATAGCTCCGCCTCCGGCACCCCCGCCGAAGGACGGCTCCATCCTAAGGTACCGTTTCACTTACCTGTAGTTCACCGCCATTCAAAATTCCCTTCATTGCATGACTCTTACACGGTGTGCTCTGTTGCAGCCCAAACCACACGTGGCATAGACGATCCTTCAAGTCCACCAGAACCCATGGCACCTGAATGATAAGGTAACCCGCATGTCCACCCGTGCTTTTGAATGTCTTAAATGGCTAGAGGCAACAACCCTACTAAAAACGGTCTTTCCTTTCCTCACAAATAGTTCCCCATGGACCACAATCACAGCGCCCTGATGAAAATCCTGCAACCAATCCCCAGGATTTGAAACGCGTCGGCATTTTCACTATCATTAAGAGATTTTATGACTTTTGCACAAATCAAGCTTTTTCTCGTGAACAGTCCATATTGATTATGCTTGAGATGAGTAGAGAGTAGCACTTTTGAAAAAAACTGCCTACTCTTGCACGCTTTCTAATTGTGATCAGCTCTTGTGAACTGTTTTTTCTTCAGTTTGTGTTCATGACAATTTCTGTCCATGTTATGTTTCTGAATATTCTTCCTTAATTGTGTTTGATTTTGTTCATTAACTTCATTTTCGCACTGTATATATGCATAAACCACTGTTTGTATTTTTATGGCTGGATATGAGGTTGATGGTGATCTCTGTCTGTCGTTTAAGAAACAATGAAAAGAATTGTTGCTAACTAAAGTATAAGGCAAAGACATAAATCAATGTCAAGGGTAAACTAATAAACTATTGTTTATCCACAACAAAGTGTTGTTTAACTCAGAGACTGGAGGCATAGGTGAATATTTTGTTGTATTTCAGTGAGGCCCTACCTACCCTCCCTCCCATTGGGCCCAACCACCCTTTTGTGCTTATAACCCGGAGGTGCGGCGGCATTATACATTCACGTGTGTAGTTAGTTCGCGATCAAAGTACAGATTCGTGTAGGTCTAATTTTATATTTTATAACAATGAACAATATAAAAATGAAGTTACCACATTCGGTCATCAATTCTACAAGAAACAAGTACATGACCCCTAATCTGGCTTTTAATCGCCAAGCGTCTGTTTTGTGTGAGCAGATCTAAGACCACTTAGCTTGCTGTTACTGTTTTCCACCACGGTAGGGTGATTCCATACGACGATCAATTATTACAGTATATTCCACCCGCCCTCCCCTCCCCTTCTGATTCATGTATTTCATTATTTCTTCGGATCCCTACTTTGATCCCCCCTGTCCCACTCCCTAGTCATCCTCCCCCTCCTCATCTGATGTCAATGTGTCTTCTTCCTCCAGCGGTTCACATATGTCCCACCTGAAAACGTTCCATGGGGTCCATATCTTATTCCATTTGCCCGGGCATGCTCTACTGGTGTATACAGTCCTCTCTATTATCATGACCCTGTCCATGTTTGAGCACCATTGTATTAGTGTTGGAGTATCTACCGCTCCCCATTTCTGTGCTATGTCGCGTTTAGCTATTACCATACCTATCGTGGTCCATTGTTGTCCATGTCTGGAAAGGTCATTGGGCCCCCATATGTTGAGCAGGCATTTCCGTGGTTCGGGAACCAGGGACATCCCCATTGCCTAAGATATGGTACGAATGATTTGTCTCCAGAACTCCTGAATGCGAGGGCAATCCCAGATAGTGTGAAACAATGTCCCATCTTCTCCACAACCGCGAAGACAATATGGATGTTGTACCCTCTGTATTGTGTGGAGCATCTTCCTCATATAGTATACCCTATGTAGGAATTTAAGCTGTATTAGTCAAAACGTTGCCGATATACCCACCTCCTTAGGCGACGCTCGCGCTTCGTTCCATTCAAAATCGTCAATTTCCTCTATGTCCCCCACCCATTTGGCTCTCAGTTTTATTGTTGGATCTGCTAGGTTATTTAACAGTTTGCGATACGTGAGGGACGTCGCCCGCTCCTGCATATAGTCCGTGAGGAGGTGGTCCTCGAGGGGAGATGCCTCTGGGACTTTCGTGCCGCGTGGAATTGCTGCTAGCAGAGCGTGTCACACCTGTATATATCTAAACAATTCCGTGGGTCCCAGCTCATATTGCTGCCGCAATTGGTCAAAGGGGATCACCGTGTCTTTTTCCCACAGGTCTCCCACTTTTGACAGACCGATGTTATCGCATAGCGTGAATCCCTTACTGCGTCTCACGTTTCCCAGGGCCCGCGTGTCCTACAGTGGGGTGAGTTTTGTGAGTTTCCCCTTCCATCCCAGTTTTGCCTGTGCTGTATGCCACAGTGATGCAGTAAGCCTTGTGGGCCCCATGAGTGGGCGCAATTTTCTTTGGTCATAGAGAGGTGTCAGTATGTTATGGGTACCTAATTTCTCTCTGTCCGCCCTGTACGCTGGGTCTTCCTGAGGTGCATGTAGCCACTGGTTAATAGGTTTTAGTTGTGCGGCCCAGTAATAGAGTTGCAGGTTCTGAAATGCAATCCCGCCGTCGTACCACCCCCCATGCAATTTGGCGTGGGCTGTTAGTGCCGGGCGATTGTTCCACATGAGGCCGGCCATCAGCGCTGATACCCTCCCGAAGTATCCTGTGTCTACTGGATATGGTGTATTTTCTAGGATATACAAAAATCGGGGCAATGACATCATCTTATATAGTGCCGCTCTGCCTAACAATGTCAGTGACAGCGACGCCCAGAATTTAACATCCTGTTTCAGTCGATCCAACGGGGGTGTTAAGTTCTTCTGAAAGAACTCGGCCGGATCTTTCGTAATATGGACACCTAGGTACTTAAAGGAGGATCCTGACACTTTTACAGGGCAGTTTGCGCACAGTGTGGGGGTTGTGCCATGCAGAACATATATTTCTGACTTATTCCAGTTCAAAGTGTACCCCGATATCTTCCCCTGCTCATCGCACCGCGTCAACAGTGCCGGTACACTTCGTTCTGGCTCTGTCAGGTACACCAGCATATCATCTGCGTACAGAGACAGGTCGTCTTCCCACCCCTCCGACCAGGTGATCCCCTTCAGCAGAGGGGTGGAGCGTATCTGATTCGCCAACAGCTCCAGTGCGATCGCAAAGAGTAAAGGCGACAGGGGTCAGCCATGACGGGTTCCCCTCCCTAGTTGGAATGTTTGGGGAATATGGCGATTTGCCACCACCTGTGCTACAGGTTTAGTGTATAATAGGCCACGAATTTAGGGCCAATTTCCATATGTACCAAGACTTCGAAAAAATACTGCCACTCCATCATGTCGAATGCCATCTTTGCGTCGAGCTCCAGTATGACCGCCTTTTCCGATAATGTGTCCGCTCTGGCAAGCACACTATGCACCCTACGCAGGTTGAGGGCTGTAGTCCTATGCAGCATAAAACCGGACTGATCGGGGTGTATGATTTGCGGGAGATGAGCCATCAGCCGGGTGGCAAGAAGTTTAGCCAAGATTTTAACCTCCGCATTGAGAAGGGAGATAGGACGATACAATGTACACTCTTCCGGGTCTTTTCCGGGTTTGGGGATTGCGATGATGGTCGCGTCCGTTGATCAAACGGAAGTTCGGCCCTTTCCAGACTGTCTGAATACATAGCTAACAAGTGCCCACTGAGTCTCTCTGACTCGGCCTGGTACCATTCTATTGGGATACCATTTGGTCCCAACACCTTTCCCGGCTTTATAACATGAATTGCCCTTTGTATCTCTTCCTCTGTGATGTCTGCCTCCAGTTCCGTCACCAGTGTCTTATGAGGGATGTTTTCCAGCGCTGCGCGTGCCATCTCCGCTGACACTTTAGTGTCTGGTGTGTATACTCCCTTAAAATACTCAGCTAGTGTCCCCACAATCTCTTCGGGGCTCGTGTGCACCATCCCCTGTTTGTCACAAATGCACTGTATACCTCTGGCACTATCTCCCCTCTTGTCTGGCCAGGCCAACATTTTCCCTGCCTTGTCCCCTATGTCGTAAATTCTGTGGGTCGTCTCTGTTATCTGGGACACTGACTGTTGCTTTACATGTTCTCTGAACTGCTGTTTTAGGAGCATATCATAGGACGTGTCCGGTGTAAGGCTCGCTTCGTGTGCCATAGTTGCGGCATGCAGTGCCAGCTCCAACTCGGACAATTCACACTGTCGCTCTCTGTTATGTCCCGCTATGGATGTTATAGCCTAAAATGCCCAATTTTTAAACAGGGCGACAAGAAACTCCCAAATCATTACCGGCTTATTGCCCTTATAGACGTGGAGGCTAAGCATTTTGTAGGAACCGTACTGGAGGAGTTAACATCATGGGCATCTGAAAATTCCATCATCCCAATCAATCAAACAGCCTTCTGCCGGGGTCAGGGGACCATAACAAATATCACGGCACCAACCCTGCTGATGGATGCAGCAAAAGAGACCAAATCTCCCCTATTCCTTTATTTCATTGACTATACTGCCACTTTCGACCATGTTGATCGAAATAGGCTCTGGCAGAAATTAGAAAAATCGATAATACCTAAACGACTTCTAGACCAATTGATATTACTGCACACAAACACCTGGATGAAGGTTACATAAGAAGCAGGAACACACATCTCCAAACCCATTCCGACAAAAAAAGGGTTCAAACAGGGTTGCGTTCTATTCCTACTTTTATTTAACCTTTTTCTTGCAGATCTGCCAGAAGAACTTGACAACTGTCCCTGTCATGCACCAAAACTGGGGACAATTCTGCTGTGTAATCTGCTGTACAGGGATGACCTGGTACTGATAAGCTGGATTTCGAACGGCCTCCAACATCTCTTAAATGTAACTCGCTCCTTTTCGAAATGGAAATGCTTGCAAATAAACTTCACCAAATCCAAAGTTATGGCAGTAAACTACCGGAAAAGGAGGAAAATCAATTAGCATCTAAATGAGCAAGGGCTGGATTTGGTACCACCTGCAAATACCTATAAGTAATCTTGTACCATTAGAACTCATTTAAACCCCAATTGGAGTCTTTGCAAGGGAAGGGAACTGTGACTCATCTGGCGAGAAAATCCTTAACGGTCAAACTTCCCGACCTAACGTTTAACCTCTTGCTCCAAGTTCTGTGCGCAAAGCTACAGCCGACATTCACATATGGGAGCGAACCCCTTCAAGGTAAGGTTGCTGCTCTACTGGACATAGTGATAGCTAATTCATATAGGGAAATCTTTCACCTGCTAAGATACGTTTTTCCAACGCAAATTCGGTTAGAATTTGGCCTTTTAAAACAAACACTGGAAAGACAGAGAGCGTATGTTACCAGCTGGCACAAGATTCACAGCGCCGAGGTTGGGTCTTTAAACTCCAATTTATGGGAAGAGTTGCTCCGGCATCGAAAATCCTCAGCCAGAGATTATTTATTTGATTTGCTCCAAACCTTGGAACTGTCAGACCGTTGGGGCACCTCTACTGATCTCTTGTCTTTTAAAGAATTTGCAAAAAAGTCAGCAAAAATAATTTCCTCCATTGAGGAAAAGGAGGCATTAACCAAAAGAAAGCATGGCTGGGTCACACTCAGTGATTACAGAACATTTCAATTTCAAGTGTATCTTAATATTGGAATGAACCTAAAGACGAAAGAAAAGTTTTTAAAATTACGTCATGGACAAATTTCAGTTGCCCCTCACTTGCCTCTTTGAGAAAGAAAAAACTGCTCGCAGGAGTGCCTCCTGTGCGGAGCTGGCAAGGAAGACATTGTTCATGTTATTTTCATCCGCCCTAAACCAAAGGACTCGAGGTACAACTTACTACGTCGATCCTTCAAACTACATGGTGTTTGAACATGCAGGCAGGCAGTATAACTGTGTTTTAACCCAACTAAAACAAAACTAAACTGTCGGGTCACAAAGTTTTTGAACTAGTAGCAAAAAGGTACAAGAGAACGCAGACTGCAGATCAACAAAAGATAGCAATAAATTGGTATTGTAATAAATATTTTAAAAAGTCAAAGAATTAACCTTTTAGCTGGTTCCTAGGTGTTAATGTTAATGTTAATGTTAATAATGGTTTTACATAGCACTCGGCTACTCCGAGGAGTGTCCCGGCACTTTTAACAAACCAGATGTGACAGTTGGGAGCGGAGGAGGGACAGGAAACTATTGAACAAAAAGCCAGGACTTTAACTCTTTCCTAAAAGTCAACAAATTAGGGACTTTCCTCAAGTAAGCTGGCAAGGAGTTCCATAACTAGGGTGCCAGAAAACGGAAGGAACGACCCCCGATCCGGGCCCGACGTATGGATGGAACAGATGCCAAGGCCAGAGAGGCTGACCTCAGCGTTCTGGCCGGCATGTAGAAAGACAATCGCTTTCTAATATATTTTGCTCCCAAAACGTGCAGTGCCTTGAAGGCGAGTGTAAGTGCCTTGAAAGCCACCCGTTTCTTAATAGGGAGCCAATGCAATTTTTCCAATAACTCCTTTGAACTGGTTCTACGATCGAGGCCATAGATGGCTCTAGCAGCCGAATTCTGCACTACCTGTATGCGCGATAACAGGTAATCAGGCATGCCCAGGTAGAGGACGTTGGAATAATGCAGGCGGGAGCCTATCAAGGCCTGTACAGTGACATTTCGATGCGCCAGAGAAAGCATAGGAAGAAATTTCCTAAGCATTTTCAAAATGCCAAAGCACTTTCCAACAAGACCTAGAATCTGAGGTTTCAAAGTAAGACCCTCATCGAGCTACACTCCCAGATTCTTAGCCCTGGTGGAAACAGCCAATGGAGGGAACATGGCCAAGGGCCACTAAGACTGCCATCTGGGATCAGCAGGACCGCCAAAAAACAAAACTCTGATTCATCGGAGTTGCATTTGAGGCTATGATGTTCAAACCACTCGAACACTGCCCCTAGGCAGCCTCTGATCTGCACGCTGTCAAAATCCGATCACTTCTTGCAGGTGAAGAGAAGCTGGGTGTCATCAGCATAAGAAACGATCTGGGCACCGAAGGACTCCGCCAAGGCCACCAAAGGTGCCAGATAGATATTAAAGAGGGTGGACCTCAGGACAGAGCCCTGAGGCACCCCGACCTCCAATGGCGGCATTTCAGCGGAGAAAGGGGGGACCCATACCGTTTGGCGGCGGCCAGCTAGGAAGGACTTAAACCAATTGAACACCACTCCCCGTAGCCCGATCTTCCAGAGTCTTAAAAGAAGACCGCTATGGGGAACGGTGTCAAAGGCCGCCGACAAGTCCAACATCACCAGCATGGCCTTTCCACCTTCATCTAACACCTCACGGATGGCATCAGTGACTTCAAGGAGGGCGGTCTCCGTACTCATGTTGACACAGAAACCCGACTGAGTGTCATGAAGGATGTTATTACATTCCAAGAAGTTGGAGAGAGAGGTGTGAACATGCTTCTCCACCTCTTTTGCCAGTGACAGTAGAAGGGAGATAGGCCTGTAATTGGCATAGGCCAAAGGATCCAGATGAAGCTTTTTTAACAGCGGCAGAATCAGGGCGTGCTTCCAGGCATGAGGGGCCTCTCCCGTGCTCAAGGAAAGATTGTGCACCGGACTGATCAAGGGATTGATCACTGAGGCCAGTTTCCCAAGATATTGTGCCAGGCAAGGCTCATAAGGTGATCCAGATTTGAGTTTAGAAAGAAGCTCCAAAGAGGAAGAAAGAGATAGCGAAGGAAATTCCGATAGAGAGGGACCATCACCGGAAACGGACGTGTGCAGAAGAAAATTAGTGTCCGGGGGAGAGAGCAGGTTAGTGGAGGGAAAAGAGTCTTGAATAGTTTTAATTTTGGTGATAAAGAAATTAGCGAGATGCAACACCCACAAGTCAGGTTGAGAGTGTGTGGGCAGAGCAGAGCTAGGTGAAATGAACACCTTTACTATAAGAAGAATTTCTTTACTAGTATCTGCGGCGGCCTCGATTCTTCTGGCATAATAGGCTTTTTTCTCTAGCATGATGTTACTATGGTAGAGTTTGAAGGCTTCCCTGTATGCGGTTTTATCCGCTACCTCATAATGCCTGTGCCAGGTATGTTCCGCTTTCTTGCACCTACGCCGCTGATGGAGGAGCGAGGCCGTGAACCACAGGGCAGATGCCCGACTATTGGCTTTGCGAGAACTAGTCTCAGGTGCTAAATCGTCGAATCTATCGACAAGCCATCTATGCAGAAGGTCGAGATCAACCTCAAGACTACCTGACAGCTGGCAGGGATGAATGGAAAGAGCACCCCCCCTGCCCGAAGTCCTATCCTTCCTAATAATGACATAATTGGGAGGAATAGCAGTTGCTAGGTCCGGGCCAGCGGCTTCACCCAACCAGGTCTCAGTTAGAAAAAGACATATAGGGTTTGCCTCGGACAAGAGGTTGTAGATGTCAAGGGAGTGCCTGGTGAGGGATCTAGTGTTGAGAAGTAGGCAAGGGAAAAGTTTGGGGGGATCAAGGGGAGGTGGAGCAGGCACACAAGTCAGTCGCCAGCCACAATTGGGACATTTCTTTTTCAAGGCATGCCTCCCAGGGAAGATTTTACTACAAAGGTGGAGATGACTTTTTTAACTTGAATAATGTAACCCAATGCTTTCTTATGGAACAGATAACCAAGCTACAGTAAAAATAGCCTTTAGGGCTTTGCCACTGTAGGGGCATGTTTAAAATTAAACATTTACATGTCCTACTTTTAAATACCTTGCTCACTGCCTTACAGGCATTGAATCCTACTTAGGGGTGGTTTAATAATATTTAAATGGAGAGTTTAGACATGTTAAAAGAGGTTTGTTTTGGCAAATTGAATTTTCAGTTTTAAAACCGTACAGACAGGGTACGGTGGTTTGCCTGCAGCCATATTTTGCACTGTAATTTTAGTGGTGGCTCAGTGTGTGTCGCAACCAAATAGTGACATTTAACTTACATACCCTGGGTACTCTTTATACCAGATACTAGGGACTTATAGGTAAGTTACACATGGCAATTCGGAGTATATCCAAATTTGACATGGTTTAAGGGTCAGACCACATACACTGGGGTATGGTTAGCAGAGTCCCCAGTGGCAGCGGGCAATTTTAAGAGGGAGGGGGCAGACTGACAGGGCACACATGCACACGCACACATACAAACTCACAGCAATACATTCACACACACAAACACTCACATTCACAACACTCAATACCAAATATTCATACATACACGCACGCACACACCAAACATTCATTTAAAAAAAGCACACTTACCTGCAGTTCTGCCTCGGAGATTCCAGGGGCCTGGGACTGATGACTTCCCTCTTTGGCCGACCTAAGATCATCCAGTGAGGGAAGGCAACAGTCCCAACTTCAGCACAGAGGGGGATGGGGTCTGTGAGGCTGCTGACCCAACTCCACTCTGTGATGAGGTGTCACGGACTGCCACTCGACACCGGGCGCTTCAGAGCTTAAAACTGAAGCGCAAGACATCACTGAGGGGAGGGCCTAAGGGACCTTTGTTGATCTTAGGAGGTCATGCCTACAGAAGCTGTGACTTCCTCAGTCCAGCAAATGTTAGCTCAGCCAGCCTGGATCATGTGCATTCTGCTTATCTCTGCTTCCTGGTTGCCTGACCTGAAAAAACACAGTGTCTGTTAGGCTGACCTTTGTTCAGCCTGACAGACACTGTTTGTGAGGAGCAAATGGTGGGGGTGGGGTCCTGGTCCCATAGCCCCAATGGACCAGTTGTGGCTGAGCGTCCTAGTGCACAGCCAACAGCATCAGTCAAACAAATGAGGTGATTATGCAAAAACGGTATTTAATTACATGGAGTAAGCAGTGACAAAACCAGCAGGTTTAACTTTTATGTGGTGCATACATACAAACAAGTATAAGAACAGCAGGAGAAAACCCATAAACCTCGTTGGGATGGGTGTATCATGTAAGCAAAAACAATTCCCAACAGGTATTATGTAAAGACAGTTTCAGAAATGTATGCAATATGCATTACAGAGAAAGGAGAAACAAGGAGTCGAAATGATTTTCCAAGTAGGTAGTATTATTTACCAAAAAGCAAAGGAGAGATCTTTTGTGGGTCAATACAGTTAGAGCAGCACTGTACAGAACGGATCTTGTGACAACCCAGTGACACTTGGTGCAAAGTGCTATATACAGTCAGTGATAGTGAGCGTGCAAGTGTTAAAAACAACAGCATTGGCGACGCATTGACCAAAGTTTAAACATCAAAAAATGGCTCCAACAGAAACAAGTTATAATCACTTGAAACACAATTATTTATATAAGAGCACAAGACGTGATGTGCGTCGTATAATTCAAGCTGTCTAGTCGACGGCGTTTCGATCCCCTTTAGTCGGGATCGTCATCAGGACAGGGTTGTCGATGAAAACAGTGATTTAAATTCAGGCAGGAGAGCGTGATTGAAGTCCGATTGGTAACTCAATGGTCCGAAACTGATTGTTGCTTCCGTCTGGGCGGCGGGTGCTGAGTGCTGTGCCTGACTTAATCAGGACTGTAGACGGTAACCGGGGCTCTGCTGACGAGTGGGCTGCAGGCAATGAATGATGACGATCCCGACTAAAGGGGATCGAAACGCCGTCGACTAGACAGCTTGAATTATACGAGTAGTGTTGGAGTTGTAGATCACTGCAGAGAGGGCTAACCAGGTGAAGAATCAGGGATCAACGTATGTTTAAAATTGCCAGACTGTTAGGAAGATGTCAAGACAAACCAGGTACCCATGTCTACTAACCAATGCACTGAAGCTAAGACAGAGTCAACAAACATTCAGACACTCATACATTGTTCCACATAGCACAGGTAAAAGTGAGTCAGTACACAGGGTAGGAATACACTTTTTTCAATTTAATTTTATTATGATTTGTAACTTCAAAGAGTTCCACATAAAATGTACGAGAAGAAAATACATTTGAGGGCCTAACAATTATAAATTTCGTTATACAATACAAAATTCATAGCAGCATTCAGCAAAACTAAAAATGACTCCACATATAATGAAAATACGTGATGTGTGAAGTGCAAGTGAGCATATATAGAAACAAATGCACACATCAATTATAATACAATGCATAGTCAGTACAAATGGATTTATACCATTTAAATACTTCAACTGTACAGTTTAAAGTGCCCTAAAATGCTACTTATAATGTATGTTACTCGAAGGGGACCATGTTCAACATACCAGAGCTAAACACAATGTAATAACCTTCTCTAAAAAATATTTTTTTATTGTTTAATAAAGCAAAGAAATTTAAATCATACTGGTTTGGAGGGAGGGACCAAAAGGCAGTTCCAGCCCTCTTCTGCTGTGGTAATGTTGTGCTTTTGAAACACTGGTCTTAGTATACGACATCGTAATGGCTGTAGTGGGGGACAGACAAATAACACATGATTTAGATTCTGCACCCAATTTCCACACAGGTTGAAGAGTCTGTCCTCCCTGGCTAATCCCTCCCATGCCCCTTCATAATTCGCAAGGGGAGAAAATTCAACCTTAGCAACAGGATAGTTCTATAGACTACATGGAGAAGGTTCCATAGGACATATTTCCTAGAATACCCTGAACACCGTACAGTATCTCTTTTGTGACTGAATTCATAAATATTTTTTTTTATTTGAGTTTTAAGACTATGCCAAATTTAAAATAAGTCTAAGGTTTTCTCATAATTCCTGAAGACAGTGCTTTTTCCCTTCAGGCAGAAAAACAATTCCTGTATTAGCACAGCCCGTATAGAGCTCACATCACTAGTCATGAAAGCATTACCCAACCTTAGACATGCTGCCATGGCAAACACGTAAGTCAAGATGAGCCCAAATTTAGTCCGGAGGGCCGCTGTGGAGGCTGTGTGATTCTGGTTACAAATCTGGAGCCAAATTGGCATTTCCACCTTCCCAAAAAAGTCCCACTGCTGTTCATCCACTAATTCACAAGCATAACTCAGTGCTGGTGGGATTTTAATTTTGTAGACTAATAAAACATGTGCAAAATGTCTTTGCCCACAGCATTTATATAGCCTATCAATTACGGAGGCCGGAGATATTGCCTAACTTCTGCTCTTACCATAGTGATCACTGCAAGACCACTTACTAGAAAAAAAATCTTCCTCAATACGGGTACAACTTCACTACATCATATTTATCTATCCCCAGCAACCAGCTCATATTTTTTCTAACCCTACATCCTGAAACCTATAATCCATGTTTTTACTTTTTGAGATATTTTTAAGAAATGATCATCGGAGTAATGACCTAGCTTGTTAAGACGCCTTTTTAAACTTATTGGAGTTAAATCTAACAAGATGGTGTCATCCACATAAAGTAGGCAGCTCAATTTCATTGTTCCTAATTTCAGAGAATCCCCTTTACAGTGCCCTACCCTACATGGCAAGTTATTAATAAAAAGAGAGAAAAGAAGAGATGCAGTAAGCACTTTTGCTTCAATCCATTGTGGGTTTACACTTTACTTAAGAGACCCTGGTTACCTGCCATCAGGACCTGTGTACATGTTGGGGAAAGCATTGATGATCATATATGTTTACTAGTAAAAGGGTTAAATACTGACCTCGTATAACATTAACCAAGGTCAGTTTTATGCACATACAAAGATTTGAAGGATGGACAAAAACCAGAGGATTTTACTGCTGCTAAGTAAGGTAGCTAAACCTCCAATTGCTGACCTTTTATGGAGGTTTTTGCTGCACAGCTGATGACAAAACAATTGTCAAAACTAAAATCTGCACAACTCCATGCTTCCTGAAGGCAAATTATCTTTCGATCGATTGTCATTAGGGAGCTTAGCTTAGAGCTAGGGTGTACTACAACTGCCACATAGGGCAGAATTTTTCCCAAGGGGCTACCTCTGCAGCATAGGGAGTTTTATATTTTCTTTGGGAGCATTCAGTGAACCAGCTACCCTACTCCGCTGGGCCAATTCAACTTCCCCTCTGGGTTTGGCAATGCTGTGGCCCTTATGTCCCACAATATTAATCACTCATTTCCCTGTAATACAACCAACCAAGATTTTAATATCTTTCAGATTTACAGCCCCCTGCTATTGGACATTACCCAATCAATGGCCCAGGCAGTCTTTCCTATGGGATTTAATCTGAGCAACAACTGGCTTGTCAAACAGGAGAATATCAATCCCAATTTTCCCAAATAATAATTAGACAGGACTAGCATTGCGATTATCTAGAGCAAAAAGTTACTCTGGACTTTGGGAGTCTACTTTGAGGGTTCAAGAATACTTGCTCAATATCTCTACATATTACCAATCTCAGGTCCTCGATTTCAGATAATAACTACAAAAGGAAACTTCTATTAAGTGGGCCCAGTTCTCTGTCAAACAGTGAAGCACATATCAGAGTCTTAGATACTTGTCCATGACCCATTTATATATGGATATACGTTTAATCCTTAGATCCTTTGTTGCTAAAAATCAAACTTGAAGTCGAGGAACGATTCATGGTAATGTCTAATCAATCCTTGGCCTTTTCTTAGATAACACATGTATGTTGTATGATACAATATATCTGTCTCTATGTCAATTCCGTAATTTCTCTTTTTGAAATGACCACCTGTTGTAACAGTGAATGTTTTGGGGGTTATACATATATATATATATATATATATATATATATATATATATATATATATATATATATATATATATATATATATATATATATATATATATATATATATATTTCACACCAGTTATAGTTAGGAATTATCATTTAAAAAACCTATTAAATTCACTGAAAAAAACATAGGTTTCACACCAGTTATAGTTAGCTGGAAATTTTACTGACATAAAACCATTGAAATTCCCACGTTATAATTAGTTGTACTTACTATAACTTGTGCGCCTGCAATGCACTGCTGATGACATCACATATTACATCACTCATGACATGGTCAGTGACATCACTCATGACATCACTGATGACACCATCCAGTGAATGTGTGTCTCTCTGAAAAATAAATATGTTTTATATATGTATATGTAAAAGTCAATGGAAGGGGGGCGTGGCCAAGATGGCGGCGGAGTAAGACGTGCTTTCGAGTCGCTCCGGCGCCCGACCTGCTAAGCATCGTATAGCATTGCCTACGGGGTGCCAATTGACTCCGAGATACCCGCAGAGATCACCGGCATCGAGTGGAGGGGTCCGGAGCCCCCGGCGAGGCCATAGGAGACCGGAGAGCGCCATTGCGGGAGGGTCATCGCCCGGCCTACAAAGCATCGGTCTTGCGTGAGGGAGAGGCTGGCCTGTGAGTGCAGAGGAGCCGACGCCGGCTGGGCGTGACATCGCGGAGCAGCGGACCACTCCTGCCTTCTTATCGCTGCCAGTATTGCTGCGCACTATCGAAGCACTGAGGCGGTATTGGGCGCTCTGTTGCAGCGGACCCAAGGGCCCGGCGGACGACCGGCCACGTGGAGGGTGTACCTCGGACTATCAGCGAAGCTGTGTGCACCCGGGAGCGGCTATTACTGGACGGCGCAGAGACGGCTACTTGCGACCACTGATGCAGCGGGGTGTCCTCCTCGCCCCTGCGAGCAGCCTAACACCCTGAGGTGGAGCCCGTGGCATGAAGCTACGAACCAAAGGTACTGACCCTGCGCTGTGGGCCCCGGCCCGACGTGTTAACGGAACTAGAGGTCTATTCTGCCCTGCGAGCTGACTGTCTGGCCCGCGTTGTCCCCTCCCCGGTGGCCACAGCATCGTTTGGAGGATCGGCGGGGGCACGTGGCTGGAGCAGGGGGTCTGCCTTTATGGGCCCGACTTACAGAGGAGGAGACCCCAGGATTGATTGCCGGACGACACTGTCACTGCATTGCTTCTTGGACTCTGGCTTCTGCGCCGCCATCTTGATCAGGCGGCCGCTGCCCGTGGCGCAGTTGCGCGGCAGCGAGGAGGCCTGCATTTCTAGTGAAACCTTACGCTACGCCTGGGCACTCCTCGTCCACGGTGAAGGTACGATAGCCTTGGCCCCACGGCACAACCGGACCTCCGAGATGTCCAATCTACCACGCAAAGGAAGGACGGTTAAGGACGGGGGCTCCAAATCGTTGCAGCAGCCATCTTCCCCGGGGGCCAGTGGTTCGTCTAGGCAGTTGGACGAGGAGGCGCCCGCCACCAAGGCCTTCATGACGGAGCTGTTCGCCTCTATCAAGGAGGACATTTCTGAGCTTCGCGCCCAGCTGGCGTCGGATCTCCGGGAGGTGCGGAGGGATGTCGATGGCATTGGTGAACGGGTAGCAACCCTGAAAGATCACGACTTGAGTGTGGCGAATGATGTGCACCAACTACAACAGGATATTATTCGCCTTACGGAACAGAATTTGGACCTGCAGGCCCACGCGGAGGACTTGGAGAATGGTTCCAGGAGAAACAATATTCGTATTCAGGCGGTCCCTTGGGACGGTGAAGCTGGAGACTTGCGAGAGTATGTCCAGGCCCTGTTCTTGCAAATCTTGGACGAGGAGGACGTGCAGGAAATTAAAATGGATAGGGTGCACAGAGTTGGCCTGCCTAGACGAGGGGGTGCCCCCCCCCGGACATCCTTGTGTGTACATGACTTTCAAACGAAGGAACGTATCCTACGGAAAGCTAGAGCCATCACCTCCTTACAATTCAGAGACCACCGTCCGCAACTCTACCAAGACTTAGCGGCATCTACGCTTCAAAAGAGGAGAGAATTCCGCCCAGTAACTGCTTTCTTGCGGGAGAGTAACATCTCGTACTCCTGGGGGCACCCCTTCCGTATAATATTCCGATGGCAGAACAGGCTAGTGCAAATCCGCTCCCTGCAGGCCGCGAAGGATCTTCTGGGGCTGGAGGACGTTCCCTCCTCTCAGGCGGCGCATCCCTCCCCATCGAGGCGACGGCATCGATCTTCCTCATGGCATCGAATTGGCTCTTCCCCGGACCGGGGGCGCCCGGACCGCACTGCTAGCTTACAAGAGAGGGGAGCTGCGGTGGCATCGGTGGCTTCGGCCACGCTAGCAGATACTCAGCAGAGCTCTGGAGCAGCATGATCCCCGACTTCCTTGATGGTTGGGCGCCGGAGGGTCTCTGGCTCTAAGGTCCCGGGGTACTATGGTACTTTTGGAGAAGACACCCCGGGCCGTGGTCCTGGGGGCCCTCGAACTGGTGCCCCCACCCCGATTCCAGTCTGATGTGGACCTTGTGGCCCGTGGCCCATTGGAACTGCTGAGTGTTTGGTTCAGGTTTAGTGCCTTGAGCTCTGTCTTCTTGTTTTTTGGTTTGCTGGGGGGGGGTGGGAAGGAGGGAGTTCTGGGGGTTGGTACTGCAAGGGAACTGTTGGGGTTGGGGTTGGGGTTGGGGGGAGGAGGGGTGTGGTGGCGACCGAGGATGGTGTGAATGTGATGTTGTTGGCATTCGTGGTGTTCTTCTTTGCACTGCTTATCTTACACTACAATGTGCTCCTTCCATTTCTTATGATTTACAGGGGGGAGGCCTCTCTGGGATGCTGGGGAGGGGTGTATGCGGTCCCCCATGACCGGAGGGTACTTGGGGCTTCACCCTTGCTGTCTTTGTACAATTGCTTTCAGTATATAGAATTTATCCTGTCGTCTTGCCAGGGAGGTTCGGAGGTGTGGTACGCTGGAGTTACTGAGGTGGGAGGGATGGCCCAGAATGTGGGGGGACTGTTGGGAGGGGGGCCTGATCCAGGGGGGGGGGTGGACTGCTAAATGGTGGGGCTCGGAGGTTGGACTCTGGGGGCCCGATGTAGGTAAACGCGATTTTCCGATTTCAAAATACCGAGGCGGGCCGAATCGGTATTGTGAAATCGGAAAACGAGATGTAGGGAAAAAAAAACGAATGAATACCGATTCGGTCGGCATCGGTAATGAGATTCGGTACGTTCCGATTCTGCTCGGTCCGAATCGGAAAGTACCGAATCGGCCAACAACGATTCGGAAATCACCGAATCGGCTACCACCGAATCGGATATTCCCGATTCGGCGAATACCGAATCGGTAAAAGCCGATTCGGTAAAATCCGATTCGGCAATCATAGACCCATGGCGAAAAAGCCCATAGGAATGCATTGAATGAACCGATTCGGCTTTTACCGAATCGGATAATACCGAATCGGATTTTACCGATTCGGATATTACCGAATCGGTAAAAGCCGAATCGGCAATAGGCGATTCAGCCAATGAGGTGGCTCCCCCTCCCCCACCCAAACAGGGAGTGGCAACCCTGGCAGGTGCAGCTAATTAAGAAGTTTCTGGAAGTTTCTGGAAAGCCTGCCTGAGCCCAACACACACAGTTAGCAGCAGTGGGAGAAGGAGGTTGCAAACTGAACAGGAGAAAATGGCAGATCAGTCAGTAAGCCAGAAGTCCTCCCAGAAGAGGAAGCCCAAGTTCACCACCACCGAACTTCAGGTGCTGGTTGAGGAGGTGGTGAGGGTGCACCGCCAGCTGTTTGGCAAGCTGTCCCTCAACGTGCCAGACAGCACCAAGAGGAGAATCTGGGCCGACATCGCCCAGAAGGTGAATGCTGCGGGTGTCACCCCCAGGTCCATAGAGGAACTGAAAAAAAGGTTTTACGACATCCGCAGCCTCACGAAGAGGAAGCTGGCTGACATTCAAAGGCAGGCTGGACTCACTGGAGGAGGCAACAACCCGGCGCCACCCCTCACCGAGCTGGAGGAAATTGTCTCCAGCACCATCGAGAGGGAGAGTATCGTAGGAATCGGGACCCTGGACAGCTCTGCGAGAGCCACAGCTACAGGTAAGAAGCATGCGCATCATGACACACCCTACCAGACACCTCCCCATTAGACACAATGCATAGGCAAACACCAGCACTGTACTGTCACCAACATACAAGAGACAAGCATCATGGTACATGTAGTCAGCAGAAGTTAGCCAAATATGTCAGTGCAGAATCACAAGACAGGAAACAGTGTGACACGGTGTAAGGAGATGCAAGGACATGTGGAATGCCATAATTGTACTGACTGTAATACATCGGCACTCAGTTTACAAATGCTTCTTTGTACCTAGGGGCCCCATCAGGCGGAACAACTGCGACAGCAGAGGGAGCAGCAACGTCCAACACTGCAGTCGCAGGGCCGAGCACCAGCCAGGCTGGCCAGGAGGAGGAGGAGGAGGATGAGGAAGGAGACACCCCAGGGCTAGGAATGGAGGGAGTCCTGGTCATTGACTTCCAAGCAGTGCACTCACCAGTACTGGCCAGCACACCCCCCTTGCAATTCTCACCAGAAAACTCCCCTACAAGGCAGACCATTCCGCCTACACCAGCTCCTGCCACAACCGTGGCCTTGCCACCTGTCCAACCTGTCCTGGGAGCAGGGGCTCCGGGACCGGCCAGCACCACACCCCCACCAGTGGCACCCCAGCCCACTCAGCAGGCCGGAAGCAGCAGTGCCCGACGCCGTGCCACCACCACCACTGCTGCACCAGCACGGGAGGGCAGTGTGTTCCTGGGCCTGGAGGGACAGATGGTTAAAATCCAGCGCCAACAGGCCAGATCCACCATGGCCTGCCAACGCCAGCTCCTGCAGCACAACATGCAGATGGGGGAGTTGGTGAAGGGTTTCCAGGCTGTTGTGGACAGCAACAAGGAGGTGGCAGCAGGGTTAGGCAGGCTGACCACTGCCATCACCCACTCATCTGCCAGACAGGAGGAGCATGAGGTTGCACGCTGGAGGGATGCCCGGGTGCTGAACCGGGCCATGGCCCGCCTTGCAGCGGCGACCGCACAACTGTGCCATCGCAGCTCCAACCAAGAATCTGTGCTCAGTCAGCATACGGCTGAGCTCACTAGGGGGATGGCCAGGATCACCACGGCCATGGAGGCCATGATAATATCAAACACCGCCTCCAATCCTGCCCTGGACCTGGGTGATGCTGGAGACAGCAGCAGCCGCAGCAGCCCGGCCAGCGCTGCATCTGAACCACGGAGGAGCACCAGGCGATCCGCTGATGCTGCTGGGCATTCGGAGGGGGCCGAGGGACACCCCAGTGGGTCTGGCAAGCGGGCCAAAAAATAGCCTGGCAAGGGGGGATGAGCAAACCAGAACCCTGGACTTTATTTGATTTTACATACTCCATTTTTTGATGCACATCAGTGCTGTAACTGTGGTGCATCACTATTAAAATTTGATTTTTTGCAAGCAACATTTAGCTGTCTTTGCATCTGTACTCAGTCAGAAATAGTTCTCAGTGATCTCCTCACGTCTGTATCTGCCATCACTTGGCGTACACACCCCAGCTGGCTGTGTCAGTGGCACAGCTTCGTCGTCGTCATAGTCCTCGTAGTCAGACAACTCCACCTCAGTGCCCTTCTTGACCGCAAGGTTGTGTAACATTGCACATACAGCTATGATCTTGCAGCAGGTGATGGGGGTATACTGCCTTGCACCTCCACTCTTGTGCAGGCATCTGAATCTACTTTTCAAGATGCCAAAGGTCCGTTCGACAACATTCCTTGTGCGTATGTGGGCCCGGTTATACCTCCTTTGGCTGGGTGTGGAGGGGTTGAGGTAGGGGGTGAGTATGAATGAGCGGAGGGCATATGCACTGTCGCCTGGAAGAGAAAGGGGTCACATTAGACACATGCATACATGTATTCCACCTACCTACTATGTGTTATGGGGGTCTGATGATGTGTCTCACCTAGGAGGTATCCTTCTCCAAATTCGCCAGCCATCAGCCGTGCATATATGCCGCTCTGTTGGAATATATAGGAGTCATGGGTACTCCCTGGAAATTTTGCTACCAGGTCTGTGATGGTGCACTTGGCATTGCAGATCACCTGCACGTTGATGGTGTGTGTAGATTTCCGATTGCGGTATATGTATTCGGTGTCCGCTGGTGGGCAAATCGGAATGTGTGTGCCATCTATGCAACCGATGATTTGGGGAAATTGTGCCATCTGGT
The DNA here is from genome assembly GCF_964263255.1 of Lissotriton vulgaris. Lineage (NCBI taxonomy): Eukaryota > Metazoa > Chordata > Amphibia > Caudata > Salamandridae > Lissotriton > Lissotriton vulgaris. The sequence goes on along the minus strand of NC_141687.1, from coordinate 500,566,190 downwards.
AGAAGTCAGCTTTAGTTTGTAGCAGTTCTGCATGGGTTGCAGGGAAAGAGATGTATTGGTCCATCCTGTCTATCATGGCGTCAAGGAATATGTGGAAGAACCTTGACAGGCTGCTCTGGCTCACCCCTCCTGCTGCTGCTACTCCACTTTGATAGCTGCCAGACGCAAGCAGGTGTAGGCTGCATAGCACCTGGACGTGCGCTGGGATGGCGTGTGCCCTTGGGGTGTGGTGGTCCAAGAATGGCTTAAGGTCCCTGATGAGCTCGAGTATGGTGTCAGAGTCCAGCCTGTATCTCTGTAGGATCTCAGCCTCAGTGAGCATGAACAGGGTTACCCTCTGTCTGTAGACCTGTTCATTTCTTAGCCATTCCCTCTGTCCTTCCTGCTGTAGCCGTAGCCGCCTCGCAATGACATAGAAAGCTGCCATCCTGCAAGTTGCAATGCATTTTGGGACTGTTTATATGGGTTGGAGTTGGTTACCACCTGATTGCAATCCATGGTAAATACCGAGTGAATTCTACCGATTTTGAGCCGATTTCGGTGTTTCTGTGCCTCCCTACATCTCCCCAACTGTCGGAATCGGGGAATTTCCCGATCGGAGAATCATACGAATCGGCATGTTTTCCGATTCGGATCATGTCCGATTCGGTATTTGTACCGAATCGGTAATTGGACCGAATCGGTGAATTTCCGAATCGGTGTCACGAACGATTCGGTAATTGGACCGAATCGGTGAATTTCCGAATCGGTGTCACGAACGATTCGGTAATTGGACCGAATCGGTGATTTTCCGATTCGGTGTCACTTACGAATCGGTAATTGGACCGAATCGGTGATTTTCCGATTCGGTGTCACTAACGAATCGGTAATTGGACCGAATCGGTGATTTCCCGATTCGGTGTCACTAACGATTCGGTAATTGGACCGATTCGGTCTTTGCATCCGATTCGGTGTTTTTCCGATTCGTTACATATCCGATTTTCGGTATGTACGTATCGGATTCTTTCCCATTCGGTACTCATTCCGATTCGGTTTTCTATCCGATTCTTTCTGTTTTTGGTTCCCTACATCTCGATGGCTGTTTACCGATCGGTAAGGGCCAAAAATCGGTATTTTCGGCCGTTACCGATCGGTAACGCCCTACCTACATCGGGCCCTGGGTGCCTTAGCGAACGCATAGAACGGAGTCTCATGTCGTCATCATGCCAGTTAGTATAGGTACCTGGAATGTGAAGGGTCTCAACTCCCCGCAGAAATGCCAGAAGCTCTGGAAGTATCTTTCAGACCACCATCTAGATGTAGTTGCCCTCCAGGAGACCCACTTGGCCAGGAGAGACGAACTGAGACTCCGTCATAGGAATTTCCCCCTTATCTACAGGGCATCTGCACCCACGAAGCATAGAGGGGTGGCCCTCCTCTTTCGGGCCTCTCTCCACTTTCAACCCCTGGGGGTGAGCGGTGATAAAGAGGGCCGTTGGCTAATGGTGAAGGGGTCATTATATGGCTGCCAGTGTACATTTGTTGTGGTTTATTCTCCGAATGCGGGCCAAAATGTTTTTTTGCAATGCTTGATGGACAAGATGGGGGACTTTGTGGATGGGCACTTGATACTGCTGGGGGATTTCAACATGGTGTGGGACAGGGATTTGGATAGCTGGGGGCGCACAGGGCAGATACTGGTATCTTTTCGGAGGAAACGCAACGTCAAGTAGGCGAATTAGGACTGTTGGATAGCTGGCGCTTTGGGCACGCTCAGGCCAAGGATTATACTTTCTTTTCTCACGTCCACCGCTCGTACTCCCGCATAGATCACATTTTTGTTAGCCAAGCCCTCAGGGGAGATATTCGAATGGCTGATATCTTCCCGCTCTCCTTGTCTGACCATAGCTTAGTGGTGCTTGGGTTGCATTGGTCGGTAGGGGGGGACGGCTGGCGGAAGTGGTACTTCCCGGCTGCATTGGTACGGGATGAGGTGTCCTGTAAGGAGCTGCGAAAGGCTATAGGAGACTTTTTTGCTCTTAACCCACCTTCTGATACGTCAGTGTATACCACATGGGATGCGTGCAAGGCCTCAATACGGGGTACGTGCCTCGCCCTTAACGTGAATCTTAATAAGCTTCGGCGGAAGGAGAGGGAGGCTCTGGAGTCAGAGCTTGCGGCCCTGGAGCAGGCGCATAAGTCGAACCCCTCTAGGGTGACCCTCCGCCCGCTTACGGCGGTACGAGGGAAATTGAAAGCCCACTACAACAACCGGGCTGAATTTACCCTCCTGCGTCTCAGACGCGTCTCCTACTCCCAGGGGAATAAGGTTGGGCACCACCTTGCCCGGCAGCTTCGAGATAAGCGCGAAAGGGACTACATCGGGGGCATACAGGACCATACAGGTTCTATTCGACATAAGGATGTAGACAAGGCGGCCATTTTTGGTCACTTCTATGCGGATCTCTACTCGAGCGACGCCCTGGATCCAGAGGCCCAGTCTGCGTTTCTGGGTGGTCTTCCTATCCCACAGGTCTCCAGGGAATGGAACGAGTTGCTGTCTTCCCCCGTTTCTAGGGAGGAGGTACTGGACGCCATTAAGGCTCTGAAACTACACAAGGCCCCCGGTCCTGACGGTTACACGGCCCTGTTTTACAAAACATTCGCATCAGACATCTGCGACTACCTGGTTTCCCTTTTCAACGCAATGGCTTCTGAGGGAAGAACCTCGGACACCATGGCCGAGGCCCTGATCACTATTATCCCCAAACCGGGGAAGGATCTTACCAACTGCGCATCTTATCGGCCGATAGCGCTCCTTAACCTGGACGCTAAGTTGTACTCATCTATTCTTGCTAGCAGGCTGCAGGACTTGATGCCGGCTCTGATCGACCTGGACCAGTCCGGGTTTATAAAAGGTCGACAGACTCACGACAACTTGCGGCGCGTAATCCATTTGATTGAGAAGGCTGAGCGATTTCGTATACCGGCGGTGTTGGTGGGGCTTGACGCGGAAAAAGCCTTTGATCGCGTTGATTGGGGTTTCTTACACCGCACGTTGGTAGCCTTCGGGTTCTCACCCCGATTCATAAGAATGCTTGAGGCCAATTACAGCAGTCCCACCTCTCGGGTGCTGGTTAACGGTCACAGGTCCGGGAGTTTCCACCACTCCCGTGGAACACGTCAGGGCTGTCCACTCTCGCCACTTCTCTTTGTGCTTAGCATAGAACCGTTGGCATTAGCGATTCGGGAGAACGAGCGGATCTTGGGCCTCCCCTTTACAGGTGAGCAGCATAAGATTTCGCTCTTCGCTGATGACGTATTACTGTCAATTCGGGATCCGGCGCTGTCGTTACCCCATATCCATGCAGTGCTCTCTGAGTTTGAAACAGTGGCGGGGTTTAAAGTTAACTTTGATAAGTCATACATTTTGAACTTAACCCTACCGCCTGGAGAGGTACACCGGATCCGATCGCTTACCCCACTCTCGTGGTCGACCTCCTCCCTGTTATATTTGGGCGTACGGCTGACCTCTACCATAGGCGCACTATTTCAGGCCAACTTCCCTCCGATGCTGGCGTCGATACGTGCGGAATTGGAACGATGGAAACCGAAATATATCTCGTGGTTGGGTAGGATTCATGCGCTTAAAATGGTCCTCCTGCCTAAATTCCTGTACCTCTTTCAAGCCCTACCCATTCCGATAGGAGTGGATTACTTCCGTCGGCTCAAGACCTTGATGTTGAAATACGTTTGGCAAGGTGGTCGGCGCGACTTTCGTATGCGGTTCTCCGACGCCCACAAATGGAGGGGGGGGGTGGGGTTCCCGGACATGCACTTGTACTATAAGGCTGCCCAATTGAGAGTCCTGGTGGAATGGTCCCAGCAGCTTTCGGAGAAGCACTGGCTCCATATGGATCGGAGCGTTGCGGGGCGATCCATCTGGGATCTAGCTTGGAAACCTAAGGTGGACCGTCCCAGAAACGCATACATTAGCACCCCCACCAGCACGGTGTTAAAGGTCTGGGACACGGTCAGTAGCGATGATCGGTGGACTACATTCCCGTCCCCGTTCACCCCTATCCATTTCAACCCGGCCTTCCCTCCGGCATTGACGGAGGGACCCTTTGGTGTCTGGAGGGAGGGTGGCTGTAGGGCCCTCACTCATCTGTTCCACGGTGCCACACCCCTTACTTTCCATAATTGTATGAGGGACTACGGTGTTCTGCCAACCGAACGCTTTCGTCATCTTCAGCTCCTTCATTGGGCGACGTCCCCTGGAGTGGTAGATGCAGCTACTAGACCTTTGACGAAATTTGAAACCTTTATTCTTCGCACATCCACCATGAAGGGGGCGATTTCTTTTTTGTATGGGTTGCTATTGGACACCGCGATGTCCCCTTGACCTCGATATATGGATCACTGGGAGAGTACACTTGGGAGGGACATTTCCGACAGCGACTGGAGGAGCTTATGGCGGGATGTGATGGCACATAATCACTCTACTGATCTCAGAGAGGCTCATATGAAGCTTATATTCGATTGGTATTTGTATCCGTCCAAGTTGCACCGAATATTCCCGACTACCTCAGATAAGTGTTGGCGAGGCTGCAAGATGTTGGGTGCCTTCAGCCACATCTGGTGGGACTGCCCCACCATCCGGCCATTTTGGTCCGAGATCCTCTCCCACATCAAAGATGTGCTGGGATACCCACTCCCGGACTCAATGGACTTTGTCTTGTTGGGCCTCAGGGATCCGCAGCTTGAACATCAAACTAGAGCTGATAAGCGCATTATGTGGCTGTGTCTGGGGGCGGCCAAGCTGACTTTGGCAGCCGCTTGGAAAAGCCCGACTGCCCCTGCCATTTCTTTATGGCATGCACGACTATGGCGACTACTGAGTATGGAGCGACTTTCAGATATCTTCCTAGGGAACTTTAAAAACTTCATGTTCAATTGGGGCCCCTTGGTAAGGTTTTTGTCACGTGGTTTGCCTTCGGCAGTTTGCTCTTCGGCGTTACGTGCGCTTCACCTCTTTCAAATTTAATCACCTGTGTGTATGATGACGTTCTGAATGCGTGTTGGTTGCCACCACTTGGGGGGGGGTGGGGGGTAGGGTGGGAAGAGGGGGGGAGCGGGGTGTTGAGTTGGGGTTGTTGTTCTTCTCTTAGTTGCGACCCGATGCACCTCTACAGGCGGACGGCCTGGCCCCTTTTTTTTTCCCTCTATGATTATGGTCGAGATTGGAACACCCTTCTTCTTCTGAGAACTTTGCACTAGCAGCTGGGACATGGGTGCGCACTTCGGACAATGTAGACTGCAGTTCCGTATCATTGGCACTCCTATTGACTCTGCTGGCTGCCGTCCCTTTTGCTGTACTTTTGGGTTTCTTTTGCAATAATGTTTTTCAGCACCCCCTGTGTGGGGTTATATGGCAGAATGTCGCCTGTTCCTTTTTTCTCCTCTCCCTTCTTCTTGTTCTTTCTTTCTATTCCTCTCTTTTTCTACTTTCAACTTTGCAAAATACAAATACATCAACACCCCCACCCTTCTTGACAACCTGACCAATCTCGGCCTCAAGCAACTTGTTGACACCCCCACCCATGTAGCCGGACATACGCTCGACCCAATCTTCACCTCCAGCAAACACATCTCCTTCGATCACACCACAGCTCTCCATTGGACGACCACAGTTGTGTTCACTTCAGCTACAAAACCACCTCGACCCACAACCCCCACAACCTATTCCCCCGAAGAAAATGGAACAAAATCACCACCAACCAACTCCTCACATCGCTCAACCAAAACCCACCCGCCCTCTCATCGGACCCAAACCAAGCTGCCATCAAATTCAAACAATGGATCACTCACAGCGCTTGAAAAACCACCACACCAAACAAGACAGCAAAAAGGCCCCCTGGTTCAACGATGACCTTAAGAAATCCAAGAAGATATGCCGTACTCTCGAGAAAACATGGAGAAAAAACCCAACCTCCGACAGCATGACCACCTTCAAGGCAGCCACCCACAAACACCACCAGCTGATTCGATCCACCAAGAAATCAACATTCAAGAATCGACTCGACAACAATGCCCACAACAGCAAGGAACTTTTCAACATCGTCAAAGACTTCACCAACCCCACCGCAGCCTCAAACGACATCACTCCCTCCTTAGACCTCTGCGTTTCGTTATCCTCCTTCTTCTACAACAAGATTGCCGACATACATAACAGCTTCGAAAACAGTTCCAACGAACAATCCTCTCCACCCCCCTCAGAACCCAAAACGCCCTCTAACACCATCAGCGCCTGGAACCCAATCACCACTGAAGACACCATCCGCCTAATGAATTCCATCCACTCTGGCTCGCCAACTGACCCATGTCCCCACTACATCTTCAACAAAGCAAACTCCATCATCGCACCCCATCTCCGGGATGTCATCAACTGCTCCTTCAACTCTGCTACCTTCCCAGAAAGCTGGAAACATGCCGAAGTCAGCGCCCTCCTGAAGAAACCCACAGCAGACCCCTCTGAACTTAAAAACTACTGCCCCATATCCTTCCTCCCATTCCCGGCCAAAGTCATTGAGAAAGCCGTCAATAGCCAACTCGCCGCCTTCCTCGAATCCAACAACTCCCTCGATCCCTCACAGTCTGGCTTTCGAGCCAAACACAGCACCGAAACCGCCCTCATCGCTGCAACAGATGACATTCGAACACTACTGGACAACGGAGAAACAGTGGCCCTCATTCTACTCGACCTTTCCGCCGCCTTCGACGCTGTCTGTCACAGCACCCTCATACAACACCTCAACGACGTCGGATTACAAGGAAAAGCCTTAGACTGGATCATCTCGTTCCTAGCAGGGAGAACTCAGAGAGTTCGACTTCCTCCATTCAAATCAGAGGCCACCGAAGTCATCTGCGGTGTACCACAAGGATCCTCACTCAGTCCCACCCTCTTCAACGTTTACATGAGTGCACTCGCTTCCATCGCGCGTCAACACAACCTTAATATCATCTCCTACGCTGACGACACCCAACTGATCCTTCCCCTCACCAAAGATCCCAACACCGCCAAAACCAATCTTCACGAAGGCATGAAAGAAGTAGCCGTATGGATGAAACACAGCCGCCTAAAACTTAACTCAGACAAAACAGAAGTGCTCATCCTAGGATCATCCCCCTCTGCCTGGGACGACTCATGGTGGCCTTCGGATCTGGGCTCAGCACCCATACCCACAGACCACGCACGTAACCTTGGCTTCATTCTAGACTCCTCACTATCGATGACCAAACAAGTCAGCACCGTCTCATCCTCCTGCTTCAACGTACTTCGTATATTCAAAAAAATCTTCCACTGGATCCCAGCCGAGACAAGAAAGACTGTCACCCACGCACTGGTTACGAGTCGACTAGACTACAGAAACACCCTCTACGCCGGAATTACAGCCAAATTACAGAAAAAACTCCAACGCATCCAAAACGCATCAGCGAGACTCATTTTGGACATCCCTCGCCAAGATCACATTACCGGCCACCTGAAAGACCTCCACTGGCTTCCCGTCAACAAGAGAATAACATTCCGTCTCCTCACCAACGCACACAAGGCCCTCTACAAACTAGGGCCCGAATGCCTCAACACTCGACTATCCTTCTACACACCCACCCGCCAACTAAGATCCTCCAATCGAGGCCTCGCCGCAGTTCCGCGTATCCAAAGATCCACCATGGGGGGTAGATCCTTCTCCTACTTGGCGGCCAAGACATGGAACTCACTCCCCACTCACCTCCGCCTTACACAGAACCACATCTCCTTCAGAAAAGAACTTGGCTATTCGATAAATAATGAACCCCCTCCCCAAGCGCCTTGAGACCCTCTGGGTGAGTAGTGCGCTATATAAATTCTTGAACTTGAACTTGAACTGGTATTTTCAGGGAATTTCATAGGTTTTTTAATAGCAACTTTCTATATCTATGAAATGTAATATTTGTTATAATGAATCCTATAATGCATATTTACGCAATACTATTTTTTAATGTATATTCATGTTTTATTTTTTTTTTTTGCCCTGGAGCGCTCCCGGTGCGCGTCCCAGTGAGCGCACCGGAAAGCGCAGTCTTGCAGCGCGCCCCAGGGCGCGTACCGGTGAGCGTCCGTTAGCGCTTTTGCCACAAACGAAAACATCATCGTGACGTATCACGTAGCCGCGTCCGCGTGATACGCACGGCGTAAGCGCACCCGGAAGCACTCGAGCGCATACGATCGCGCAACGTAAGCATCCGATGCGCTTACGCGATGCGCCCTTGGGCGCGCCCCGGGGTACGTAGCGTAAGCGCGTCGAGTCATTTGACCTTAAAATAACACTTTTTATTGGTGCAGGACAGTTTTGGTTTCCAAATGATGAAAGCCCTGGTCATGTGACCTGAAATTAACACTTTTCATTGGTACAGGACAGTTTTTTTTTCCTAATGATGAAAGCCCCCACCTTTTTTCCTCATTCTTACTTTGTACTTTGAGTGAAGAAGACCTGTTGAAAGACCTCTCTGTACTTTTTTGGAATGAAAAATGGCTTCAGTAGCAGCAGCAGCAGTAGCATCTCAGCCACCACCACCACCACCAAGACCACCACAACACCACACTGGTGGAGATGAAGAAGAGGAAGAGGAGAAGGAGGAAGAGGAGAGGAGGAGGACATTCCTGCCAGAAAACAATACCCCATATAAGCCAAAGCCACACATTGTATGGGAGTTTTTTTCCATCCCAAGTGGCCAAAAAAAGGTGAATGCGCCAAAGGTGACTTGCCTAATCTGTAACATGGAACTTTAAAGGGGGAACCCTAACAAAAAATACTCATTTGGCAATAACACCATGATTCGCCACATACAGCGCAGGCATCCCAACAACTATGCTGCGGCAGAGGTGAGAGAACTGGCCTGTAACCCTCCCCAATCTTCACCCAGCACCTCAAAAAGAAAGCAACCCACTCCATCAGGAAGAGAGACAAGAGAGGTGGTCCCAAACATTCAACCCCAGCTTTGGGAAATACAACATCACTTGTATTTTTTGTGGGAAAACCATCACCTATGGTGAGCAAAGCATAAAGCTCATTAACCGTGCTGGTGACAACCACAAATGCCCCAAAAATCCATAATTTTTTCCTGTTTTTTTTTGCTCCAGGTGAGCTGTTTTCAAATCATTGTTTTTTGTATCTCCCTATAAAAATAACAAAAAAAATATAAAATATCACATGAAAGCCAAAAAAAGTACAAAATGTTCAAAAAACATTATAAAAAATATAAAACAAAAAGAAGAAAAAAAACAGTTCTTTTCAGAACTACCTCCAATTTATAAAAAAAGGCTAAATTTTTTAAAAACTCTGTCATTCTTTTCCCCCCATGGTACGCTCCCTGGTGCGCGTACCGGGCGCCCCCCCCGCGCAAATCAAAAAAACAAAACATTTTTGTTTGCCCCGCGGGCCCTTTTATTGGCCCCACATCAAACCTAAGGGGTCAGGGGGGGGTCTATCCTGCCCCCTTTTGGTCATTCCCCTCTTTGTTTTTGCCACCTCTTGTGTCTCGATCCTACCGAGACACAAGATGGCAGCCGCTCCGGACTGTTTGGAATGTTTACAGACACCCGAGAGCCAATCAGCTTTCCGCACGCGAACTCGCGTAGCGCGCTGGTTCGATCCCCGGTGCGCGTACCGGGGTGCGCTTATAGATATATATATTTTTTTGAACCTAAATTACTCAAAATCCACTGGAGCACATATCTTGAGACATAGCAAAGGCACATCGGGCTACCAGTCCCTACAATTTTGCCAAGTTTCGTGGAAATCCATTCAGCCGTTCGGGCTAAAAGTGAGGTTGACCGCCCTATGGAAATTAACATGGGGAAAACACATTTTTGGACCCCCCTTTTTTCTCAGCCCCCGCTTGACGAATCCCCCCCAAACAAGGACCGGAATGTCGCGAGGCAAATTTGAGGAAATTTTCAGGCAGATTCCTCAACCGGCGCCAAAGGTATTCCCAATAGAATGTTGCGATTTCCCTATTGAAAATAATCCTAACTATAACTACCTACTGGCGACCGCCAGTAGGTAATATATTACTCAATTGACCCCACCCATTATGCACTTTACTTAAATAACACACAAATAACACTTAAATAACATAGGAATATCTATGGTGATCCAGGTATTGTTGTTTGTAATACCGCACTCTCTGACAACTATAAAATCTAGCTACCGACACGTTCACATGAAAAATGTCAATACAATTTATAAAAATTTTAAAATAATCTTTTTAAAATTTTTATAAATTGTATTGTCTTGTTGCTTTTATGATTTTAAGTAATCGAATAAAGCTGGCTTTTGACTTTGACTTTGTCATAACTCATGATCCGTTGTCGCAATCACATGGGTCCTACCAAAAATCTAAAGTGTTAGTAATAGAGATCACGTGAAAAAAATATGGTGCTTTTGTCTGACCTGTCCCCATCCTATTAAATTATCGGCCTAACAGACTGAACTAATGGAAGTGACAATGGAAAAACCATCAACAAGGGAAGTAGCAAGAGGCTGCAAAGTTTAGATAAAGGGGCAGTGCGTGTCTGACTGCGACAGTAGATTAAAGATGAATGAGGTGGATTCAGGACTATGCAGACCCAGTATTTGGTTTAGGGACATTTACTAGCACAGTCCGCTGTCTTTTGAGCAGTCATTAGTGCACTGGTACTCATTTTATTACAAATTAAGCACTGTCTTTCCGGATTCGCCATGTCTTGCATTAAGGACCGGCCAGTTGAAAATCAGTGGGGCAGCTCTGTCATAAGTAGAGTAGGACTATTGCAGAGCTTTTTGAAATATAGTGAAACCTTTTCTTCATGCACATTATAAAAATTGAGCATATTTTCTCAAGGTGCTCCATGAAATTTGCTCTCCCAACATGTGCTGTTCTTTGTTTGGCTCACCTGCATGCAGCTTCTTGGCCCACCTTCATGTTGCTTGAGTGCCTATCAAGACAATAGAAGGGATCCTTTTACACATGGAAGTGCCCAAGTACTATTATGCCATTCTTATTCCGTCCCAATGAATAGTAAAAACGAACACAAAATATCTAGTGAATCTCACATTTTACTCAATGCAAATTGCATGGGTTTTCACAGTGGAGTAGCGTAATGTTAACTTCACCCTTACATGTTGCAGAAGTGCAATATTTACGTGCACTTAGCACCATATATTATGTGTGCCTTAACCCTATTAATGTAGAATGAAGCACCAAACATATTGTTGGAGTGTATTCACTTTAGAAAGTAGTCATTCACATAAGTGTGTGTTCTAGTTCTTCATCATATTTGTTACAAATTGCAGTTCTCGTTCACATTTACACTTGTGCATTTTGAGTTATACTGCTTTTGTTGGATTTGCATTTCTTATGTTGGTTTACTTGTGGAACAATGGGTGGAAAATGCCAGGGTTCACTGCAAAAAGGAGTCAAGACCCAATCTCATGGTTGGCACATGCCTCTCAAATGACTACACCCAAGAGCCTCTGGTTGGAAGACATTGATGTAGGTTTGGAGAGAGGTCTGTGCCTAATAGTACCTAGTATAATGATTTCCAAGTAAATTTTGCTTTTCACAATATAATACGCTGTGTTTATTTTTTCAAAGTGCCAGTAGACAGTCCTTTGTCTAATGGCACGTTGAAAAATAAACAAAGCATATTATTGACTTGGAATTCATTATCCAAGATACTACTAATGACTATTAGGCACACACCTCTCTCCAAACCTAAATCAATGCATCTCTCATGTACACATGTACTCCTCGATCATTGTTTGCATTTATTCTTTAATCATAGGTGCACATATAATGATGCATTTACTTAATCAAATGCCTTAAGCATTTGGGGCCCGATGTAGGTAAATCTACATTTACCACTTCATAAATACCGAATCATACCGAATCGGTATTTATGAAGTGGTAAATTAGAGGGGGGGAGATGTAGGTATTTCAGATTCGGTAAATACCGAATCTGTAAGATTCGGTATTTACCGATTCTGTAAATACCGATTCGGTATCCCCCATTGCTTCCTATGGGCCTTGAAGCCCATAGGAATCAATGGGCATTACCGAATCGGCAATTACCGATTCGGTAATTACCGATTTGTGCAAGGGTGCAGGGGGTGTCACTTTGACACCCTCTAGCACCCCCAACACAGGCATGTGAGCCATGTGGCACACAGACATGCCCTAAGGGCATGTCTGTCTGTCACATGGCATAGGTGTGCATGCACACATGTGCATGCACACCTGGATTCCGTATTTTAACACCCAATTGGATTGGGTGTTAAAATACCGAATCTGAAGGGCCTGTGGGACTGAAAGTAGTCCCACCTACATCCCAAATTAAAAAAATCGGTAAAATTACCGATTCGGTATTTTTGCGATTCGGTAATTTTACCGAATTGGTAAAATACCGAATCAGACAAAAAAAGGTCCCCTACATCTCAGTAGGCCAAATACCGGTCGGAAACGGCCGAAATCGGCCGTTTCCGACCGGTATTTGGTACCTACATCGGGCCCCAAGTCCCTAATGTTTAACTTTCAAAGTGAACGTTTTGCTTGCAATGCAATGTTCTTTCTGTTGCAGGGGTATTCACAGGATTTCATAGTTAGTGAAAGGCATATTGTGTATAAGAGACAGTGAGGTCCAGCTGGAAAGCTTTTAGCAAGATTGGGACGCACTAATAAACTAAGAGAAGACTCCTATTCATGTTGTATCAGGAGCAGGGAGACATCCAAGGTTATCCTGATGTTCAAACTGTAAGATGGGAAAATCAAGTGAAGAAGCCAATTTCTACTGTGAGAAGGTAGAAAACGACTGGAATTAATGACGTTGAATTCTTGTATGTTCTCTGGGTTTAATTGGTTCTCACACATTATTATTTAGAGCAGATTCCCTTTGGACTCTGAGAGGTGAGACGTCTCTGTTCAATTTCCCTTGTGTGGCTTTATGTTATACATTGACCTGATTGGAGAGCTTTTATAGGAGTCTCCACTATGCTGACACTTTTCTGCTTGCCATGATTTAACGAGGTTTGCCTAGTTTTTCAACTTCCGTTTAGGACTAGTTTAGGTGACTTTACACATATTCATGCATAGACAGCAGGACTAAAACCTGTACTGATCTTCAAATGTTATTTCTTATCTTTCATATTGCTGCACAGGACTTTTTAGTATGCCTTATGCCACTAGACTTAGGACCTGATTTAGATTCTACTGTCCCTCCAAGGTGGTGGTGTCAAGTACTCCGTCAAGTTGACGGAGTCCCACCTGCCATATTTAGATGTGTGCAGGCTCTGCTAGCTCTGTCTTATTCCAAAAAGCCAATTTAGATAGCCGTATTGTGCTGGCATTGTACTGATGGCGGATTTCTAACAGAGTGAGTCGCTGGTGGCGACAGACTGCTAAGTACAATTTATTTTCACATCAATACACATATATGTCATGTTTGCCTCAAAAACTTATGTCTGTAATATGTAATAACCCTTTTTTGTTACATATTGCATGCCACACAAACAACATGCTGTTGTTACTTAATGCTTTCACCTCAGCGTTCCAAATCCTTGCTGTTCAACCAGTGTGTGAAGTTATGTAGAATGTTGAGAGTATTTGGATTGTACTGAGTGTCATTTGAAGATATGGGCTGAACATCAAGGATTCTGCTCCTGGTGGGCCTTAGACATCTACTTATCTACTTGTAGCTAAGATCTAACAAACCTTATTAAAATCTACATTACTGCCACTGGACTACCTTTCCAACTCTGGCGACAATCCAGGAGAGAAACCACATGTGAAGTACAAGGTGAAAAGATGAGTGGGCTTCTGAAGAAACCCAGAATTAATCAGATACTAGTTGAATCAAGAGTTAAGGAAATTAAGGAAATTAAACCCCAACGAGACACAAAATGTCTAGATGCTACACCGGTGTCCTCTCTACCCGACAACCCTCTGCTTGGACATTTGACCTGCTCTGAGTGTCTTACATTGATTTAAAGGGCAACAGTTGTGTGTAGTTAGAAATAACCATCAGTGTTTATTTTAGAGGAACTAGCAACATTCAAGTGAACTTGCTGCATTGAAATTATGTGGAATGTCCGTGCTTACTTTTAAAGAACCAGCAGTGTTATTTGTTTTAACTGGCAACCTGGAAAGGGATTTGTATGAAATGTATCCTGCTACAGAGAGATGCTTTATGGACTAATTTACCTTGAATATGCTCTGGTAAGCCTCAAAGTTATTTGTTATGTGCTAGGGCCTGCACGACAAGATACTTTGTAAAGTTACTGGTAGAGTGACTGATGCAGCATTCCAAATGACCATGTGGATTGCCATGCATGGCACGTGTTAAGTGCAGCCAAGGGCAGAGGAGGCCACAGGCTGTGAGAGTTGTCATCATCCTCATCCACAAGTTCCAGTGAAGATGCGTCTACTGAAGCATATGCAGGTGAAGGCTTTCTTTATAACATCACGGCTGACCACGCAAGCTGTTCTGAAGTAAGCCGCTGGACGTGAGGAATCCATAGTTACCAGAACATGCAACAATCTTTCGTGATTATGACGTCGGCATGCTGACATCAATAATGTGACAGCCATCTTGTTAAATGAGGAAAATCCACGAAAAGCCAGTAGTTTAAGAAGTCGTAGTTTATTCTCATAAATACTCCACCCATCTCATGTAGCATCCGACCAGTAGAAAGCCCAACGGTGACTGAAACTCCGTTAGAACTCTCCACAGAACAGACCCACCATGTGTGAGCCATTACATTTGAAACACAACACAATGTTGAACATGACGCGCGTGAAATGCGCGAGTGACAAAGAACATAGAATAAACATTGAGCTCCGCACGATGTACACTAAACATTTACCACTGCACCACCTTCCCCCTTACAACAGCAAAATAAAAGAAAACAAAATAAAGAAGTTGTTAAAAATACATTTTTCTTAAAATCTGACAAAGCTATCAAACTTTCTAGGCACTCTAATGGTCCTGCCACGAGGAGAGCACATAGTAACATTTTGAACATTTGAATGAACATTTGAATGAGTATGTGACACAACAGCTGGAACGGGCTCAGTACACTTATTAGGAACATCCAGCCAATGGCTCCAATCCAAATCCTCGTTACATTCACATTGTCTATCTTGCATAATTTCCACCTGTCAATGGGAAACTTTTACCAGCTGACATTTGTTCCACCAACCTTTCCTATCAACAAACGCAGCCCCTTTTCTGACTTTAAGGACTTGGACTGGCTCTAGAAACTTTGATTTTCGTTTTTCTACTCTATCTGTTTTTTTAATTAAAACCCAGTCCCCAACCAAAATATTCACATTCACAGAATTAGTTTTCTTATTAAAATTCTTTTTCATTTGAATCTGTTTGTCATCTACTTTTTTACGAATAGCACCCAGATCAATCTTCCTCTCACCAGATATATGCTGAAGCCAAGAAGGAAACAAAATAGAATGAGCTTCCCTGTTCCTTAATAAAGTAAATGGGGGAACTGCTATGGTACAGTGTGGTGAGGTGTTGTAATGCCACACTTTCTGTTTAATGAATTCATCCACATTAAGATTGCATGCTATTGCAGTTTGAATACCTTCTTTGATCACTTTATTCCCTCTCTCTACCAAACCATTCGATGAAGGTGAGTACAAAGTGACTTTTAACTGTTTAATGTCCAACTCACTTAGAAATTTGCACATTTTATCAGAAATGAAATGCGTGCCATTATCAGTAACTATTACTCTAGGAGTACCTTCCACATTAAAAACTTTCCTTAGGAAAGAAATTGTAGAATCAGGTGCTTTAACGAACTCATGATACATCCATTTTGAATAATAGTCAATTAATAAAATCACGTATTTATTCTCTTGATCCAAAACAGAATATGGCCCTGAAAAGTCTAGCCCGACTTTCTCCCACGAACTATGTGGAAACTGAGTTGGATGTAAAGGAACTTTCAAAGTTTGCCAGTGTTTGTCTGATAATAGACATTCAGGACAAGAATCAATCAACTTCCTAACCTAATCATCCAAAGAAGGCCACCAGTAGTGCTGCTTTATTCTCATGACAGTCTTGGTAACCCCTAAATGGCCCTGATGAGCTTCAATAATAATTGAAGAACGTAACTTGAAAGGAGAAATACATTTGTCACCTCTATGAACAATTCCATTCTCAACTGAAAGTTCTTCAGAGAGTTAGGCAAACCTGCGCAATTCACCTTCTAAACACCTAGGCTCAGGCCAATGGTGTGTGGAATAATCAATGACTTTCTGAAGAATTGCATCCTTCTCATTAGCAGACCTCCAATCTTTTTCAGATAGAACTGAACTCATTTCACACACTGCATCCACCACAGTACCACATTCAATATCCTCAGCTGAAACATCCTCATCATCATCCTTCACCATGGAAAGTCTTGAAAGGCAGTCAGCTCGGAAATTCTTCCCTCCATGAATGTGCTTCACCTCAAAATGAAACTCTTTTAATTTAGAAACAAGTCTCATCAAACTTGCAGACATACAAGAAGAACCTACTTTATTGAAAATGTAAATTAGAGGCTTATGATCGGTAACCAATTCAAACTTCCGACCCCAAATGTACATTCTGAACTTTTGCACCGCCCAGACGCATGCTAATGCTTCCCTTTCGATAGTACTGTACTTTTCTTCGAAAGACTTGAAGGACCTAGAAGCGAAAGCAACAGTTTGTTTGTGACCCTTCATCCTTTGAGTAAGCACTGCTCCAAGTCCAGACATGCTGGCATCAACTTTTATAATTTAAGTACAATCCTCTCTAAAAGCATGGAGAGCTCGAGCGGACACAATCATCTTTTTTACATCACCGAACACTTTATCGAGTTCAGGAGACCAAAGAAAACTACAACCTTTCCTTAATAACATGCGCAAAGGTTCAATTAATTGGGAATATGACGGAACAAACCTTGCGTAATACTCTGCCAAACCAAGGAAGGACTGTAAGGAATCTTTGTCTGTAGGGTGTTTGGCATCTTTAATAGCCCTAATCACCGAAAAGTTTGATTTAATCCCCTGTTGGGAAACAGTGTGTCCCAAATATTCAAGTTCATTAACTGCAAATTTACATTTGTCACTGCGGACGGTCATGTTCTTAGACATCAAAATTGCAAGCACACATCTCAGAATTATATTATGTTCTTCCAAAGACTTTGCAAAAATTAAAATGTCATCAAGATATGCTTGAACACCTACAACATCATGGAAAAGAGAATCCATACGTTTTTGGAAAACGCTTCCGGCCGATGCCAAGCCAAACGGAAGACGCAAAAACGTATATAGCCCAAAGGGGGTGATGAAGTTAGTAAGCTCTTGACACTCTTTTGATAAAGCAACCTGACGGTATGCCGATTTTAAATCAATCTGCGAAAACCATTTAGCACCACCAAGATTTGCGAGTAGCTCATGGATTTTAGGCATGGGGTGGCAATCTATGATGATATTTTTATTTAAGGCGCGCAAGTCCGCACAGAGCCTAATTTCGCCAGACTTTATTCGCGCGACCACGATGGGGGCCACCCACTGACAAGAGTCAACAGGTTCTATGATACCCTGATCACACAAATTTTTCAAAGAATCTTTTAATTTACTCCTTACACTCAGAGGGACGGATTGGACTCTTTGAGAAACAGGCTGAGCTCTCGGAATTAATCTGATCTTGTGCTCAAAACCTTTTACACTGCCCACATCGTCACTAAACGCTGGCTTGAACTCATCAATAATTTGTTTTAAAGTAAAATAATCAGACACAGGCATGCCACAATCAATACTAGACACAGGTAGTTCCCTGACCTTGATTGGATTATCGTCCCCGGGAACTAAGTACAGATCCATGCGAGCAAGATCCTTCCAACCTACTATATTCTTTCCTTTCTCTGTGACATAATTTTTAGTCATGGACTCTCTTCCCAGACATTGGACTAACCCTGGAAAATACCCAATCATGTTAATAACCTTTTCCCCAAAGGCTTTTGGATTTTTGTCGGATTGCAACAGATCAACCTTTCTTTTCCACAAATCATAAAAGGTTGTATCTCTCAAAATGGTGAATGGGGATCCGGAGTCTGCCATAACCTGTAATGGAACATCATCAATTACTGCGGAACATAAAGGACCCTTCAACTTCACCATCACAGTCTAAGGTAACCACTATGTTGCTGATGGAGTTGCTACAATATTCAACATCGGAAGCAATATAATTCACATTAGGTGGTTTCCTCAGGCAAGATGGTGGCCGCTGCTGTGGCCGTATGAGGTGCTCTGCCCAGGACTCCGATTGACTCCCCCTGCTATGGTGATTACCTCCGAGACTGGTCCTGTGCTTTAGCCTTATCGAAGTGGAGCTTCTGGTAGTCGTATTTGGATGCGCTGGTTAAAAGTTCTCCGTCTTTGTGTATAGGCTTTCCGGAGGTCAGCGGCGGCGGCCAGCGCTGGAGCTACTTGCTGATTAGAGTGTGTGCAGCTGGGCGCGAGCCAGCGAGGAGGAGCGAGATACGTGCCGAGCGTTGAACGCTGAGTGCTCTGAACGCCGAGTGCTCTGACCGCGCTGGGCTCAGCGCGGCACCTTCATTGCTATAATTCACCATGCTCTAATTGTGCTCTAACCTACCGGAGAAAACAGACTGGAGAAACAGACTCTTACAGCTTGGTTAGGACGCCAGTAATTTGGGGTCTGTACCGTGTGAGCAGATAGCACACCTCCCGGTCTTCTGTGACTCAAGACACACACCCTCTGGTAAGAATGGCGCCGAAGGAAAGGGGCAATGCAAGAAACAAAGGTGGTGCGGCAGCTGATACACCCACTGGAGGGGTGGCCGAGTATAGTGCAAGCATGGACACTGCTGACAATGTGCCTAAAACGAAAGGAAATATAACGAAAAGTGTAATGAAAAGTAACGCCGCAGGAACGGCTACTACTAAACCTGCCTCAGTTAGGGCTGATATTGGTGTTGAGAGTATGGTCTCTGAAAATACCTGCATACAGAGTCAGACTGGTTCAACCACAGCATATGTACAAGGAGCCCCCCAGCGTCAGAACCTGAATCAGAGTCAGAGCCACTGCCAGGTTCTGGAGACGCCTATAAAGCACAAGACTGTACCAGCAATCTTTGATAAGAAGCGTGTAATAAAAGCTAAGACAGTTCCTGAGTCAGATTTGGCGCTTGTGGGAGAAAAGACGGGCAAAGTCACTAGGGACCTCCCAAGTGTGCAACATTCAAGCTCTGATACTGTTACTGCTACTCCTGGAGGGCCCTCATATAGCAGTCATGATAGAAATGAAAATGTGGCAGTAAGGGGAGAAAATGCAGTGCCAATAATAGTAATGGCAATGGTGTCAGCCACGGAGGATGGCAATTCCCAGCAAGGATTTGACAGTGACCCCTCCCTGCAGTGTATGGATAAGGGGGCAGAATCTGAGTACGCTGGGTCAGACGGCAAATTTTATTCAATGTCACATTTAACGACTGTGTCTGATAAGGAACAAGACCTGGATAGCTCTAGTAATTTAGGTGAATGGGGGGATCTCCATGATGATAATGATCTGGATGAATTTGAGCAATCTTTGTCCCAGGACACTGTGAGGAAAACCGGGGAGACTTGTGTAAGCTCGCAGCACGAGCAGGAACCTCCCTTAGCCCAGCTTAACTTAGATGAGGATTTTGAAGAGGATTCAATCACTCTTGGTTTGATTTATAAAACTATTATGGCTCATCGTAGTGAAACAAAAGCTGAGGGGTTACGCACACAGGGAGCCGTAAGGAAAATTCAGAACACTGTACGAGACTTGGTGAAGACTTGCGCAGAAGTAACCCCTCGGGTGGTTGAAGTAGAAGAAAGAGTGTCCTCAGCGGAGGACTCTCTAGTGAAGCAACAAACAGCTATAGAAACTGGAGAAATCTAAGTCAGACATTGACTGGAAGCTTACGGATTTAGAGAATCGTGCACGTCGTAATGACCTACGCGTACTAGGTATAGCTGAAACAAAAGAAGGGTCAGATCCGCGTAAATTCATTGTTCAGATGTTCAAAGAAGCCTTCCCAGAATTGAGTGCATGGAACTGGGAAAAGGAAGTGATACGAACACACAGGTTCCCGTTTGTGATGCGTCAACATGGGAAAGAACGGCAAGTCAATCAGAATTCATATCCCAGGGCAATACTAATTTGTTTGAACAACTATTTACTACGACAAGCACTCTATGACTTGCGAGTTTTTTGTCTGCCCTGACTTCGGTTCTGTAACTGTGAATGAACGATGGCAATTGCGGAAACTGATTGCTCCTCTACAAGCTAAGGGAGCTCAGGTCTTCTTGCTCAACCGTTCCAAATTAAAGGTCATTCTCAAAGGTCAAACGAGGTATTTCACTTCTGCCAAGGCAGCACAGGACTATCTACCGGACTTGGAGAAGAGCGCTAAAAAATAATAGTACAGTACATGTTGCAGTTAAAGTGGGCACATTGCCCCATAAGGGCGCTCTGTTTTGCTTAATTACCATGTGGTTGTTTGTAGTTTTTTCTTTGTATTATCTTCCCTCTTTCCCATGAAGCATGCATAAGGGCTTCTTATTTTCTTTAACTCTGAGATACAGATGGATACTCTGTCTTTCCTCTTTTCCCTTTTCTTAGGCAATGATGAAATTTCATAAGCTGAAAAGGAGCGAACAGAATAATATAAGATGGCAAATGTAAGGGATATTTTTCAAAATCACACTAAATATGACATTGCCTGAAATGACGTGAATTTATTGTTTAAAATATAATTTGGATAAAGACAGGGTAATAGATTGTATGTTTATTTTCCCTGTCTGTGCAGGGTTTGATGACATATCAATAGCTAAGACGAGGGAAAGGGGGAAAATGGGACACATGAGTGTGGTGGGGGAGTCAATAGGGGGGGTCGGTCAAAGCACCTCGACATCGCTGAAGACATGGTCCTTAAGCCTCATATTGGGTGGAAGGGTTGGGGAAAGGGCGGGCAGGGGGTTCTGGGGTGGAGGTGGGGGGATGCTGTAGGGAGGGGAGGGGAAAAACATTAAATAATACATGAAAATTGGTCAGAAATGAGTCACTTTGGTAAAAACATTGTTACCTTTCAGTTAATAAATGGAGCTAATTTAGTCAGATTTGATTTAGTTAAATGGTAGGCAGGGGTATTAGGATAGGTACATTGAATGTTAGGGGGTTGAACTCAATAGATAAAAGACGTCGGGTAGCACAGGAGTTACATGCCCTTTATTGTGATATAATTTGTCTCCAAGAGACTCATATTGGATGGTCAAAACGCCGATTGCTTGAAGAGTTGGGATTCAATCTTATCACCTGTACTAGGCTTTCAGGTTCATCGAGAGGGGTGGCAATTTTGGGAAAGAAGCATATAGGCAAAACCAGCAAAATTCTAGTTGATGATTTAGGAAGATGGGCAATCGCAGAATGCGTTGTAGGTCTGGTAAATGTTACGGTTGGTGCTGTTTATGGAGCAAATCTTGACGAAGCATCAACTTTGAAGTTTTTAAATGTTGAGTTAGCTACTTGGCCTACACCGCTGATTCTGTGTGGAGACGTAATATAAATTTAGCCCCGAACATTCTATGTAATAAAGATGAAAACTACAGCGGTCGGAAGCCACGTGTGTTCAAGGCATTGCAGGCAATAATTATGGTACATGGGTTGGTGGATGCATGGGTCTTCTTAAGAGGAACGGCTCCTGGGTACACGTTCTTTTCCTTCCCCCATCGTAAGTTAGTTCGACTTGATTATTTTTTTATTCCCCAGTCATTGTTGAAATCAGCCGTTATCCATGTCTATCCTAGAATCACGTCCGATCATGGACCAGTTGTTCTTTCTATAACGATATAGTAAACTCTATAAGACCAAGGGCATATTCTTTTGATCACAAGTTATTATTAGAACAACAATTCACTGAATACATGAAACAGTGGATTGAAACATTTTTTAATATTAATCGGGGGACAAGCAGTGTGGGCAATGTCTGGGATTGTTTTAAAGCTGCATTTAGGGGAGAGGCCCTGAGCTTTGGTTTATACAATCAAAAACAACAGGCGATAAAACTTCAAGAGCTTTATCAAGAATTAACAAAGGCTGAGGAATCATTAGCGCAGGGTATACGGTTGGGGGTGGATATAACTGATCAGAAGACGGCAGTAGCTAGACTTAAAGCAAGGTTAAACCTTAAATGGTTGCAGGAAAGCGCAAACATTTTTTTTAATAAACAACAAATCCAATATGAGTACGGGGAGGCAAGTGATAGATGTCTTGCCCAGAAACTAAGGTCAAGGGAAGCAGCACAGCGGATAGATAATATAGTTGATTTAAGAGGAAACTTAGTAGATAATGAAACTGGAATATTAGAGGTGTTTAGGCAATTTTATGAATCATTGTAGAAAGGAGATGAGTATGACACAGATAGGGCTACCATTCTTATCAAGCGATATTGTATGGCAGATCTATCTGAAGATGAAAGAGAAAGTCTAGAGGCACCTATTTCGGCAAAAGAACTAGAATTGGCAGTTAATGGCTTAGTCAGGGGAAAGGCGGCAGGCCCAGATCAGTTAC
Source organism: Lissotriton vulgaris (assembly GCF_964263255.1). Classification (NCBI taxonomy): domain Eukaryota; kingdom Metazoa; phylum Chordata; class Amphibia; order Caudata; family Salamandridae; genus Lissotriton; species Lissotriton vulgaris. Next base: position 500,543,524 of record NC_141687.1, on the reverse strand, counting down.
CCTGGGAAATTTATAAGACTTTTTTTCTGTTTTAAAAACAGATCTCCTAGCGACGATGAGAAATGCCCAGAAAGGGGCGCCTCCAGAGAACTGGAGTAAGGCATGTATTGTGGTCTTCCACAAAAAAGAAAAACCTGCGAACTTAGCTGGGTCCTACCGCCCTATTTTGCTTTTAAACGTGAATGGGAACATTTATTCAAAGATCCTTGCGAATAGGTTGTCTGGAGTGATCACTAATTTAGTTTCCACCATACAGCTTGGGTTTATCCCGCACCGAAAACAGTGGATCATGTTCGCTGGGTGATTACTTTATTTGATTTTGTCAATGTTACCCAGGAGCCATTATGTTTAATTTTACTAGATGCCGAAAAGCCTTTTGACCGGGTCTCATGGTGCTTTTTATGGGACGTATTGAAGCGAAGGGGGTTTGGCCCCGAATTCATAAAATCACTTCAGACACTGTATTTGCAACCTACGGCCCGTATCAGCACCATGGTACTCGTGTCTGAACTGGTACAAATACAGAGGGGTACCAGACAGGGATGCCCCTGCTCTCCTCTTTTATTTTCATTGTACATCGAGCCCTTTTTAAGAATGTTGGAAGCTTGTTCTAGGATTCCTCCGGTTGTGATGCAAAATTATCAATTTAAGGTCCTAGCTTATGCGGACGACGTGGCAATTGTTACGCCATGTCCTACAACTGCAATGGAGGAGATCAAATCTATTGCCGCAAACTTTGGTGTAGTTGCTGGCTATAAATTGAATGCTTCCAAAACCCAGTTACTGTGTGCCAACCTGCCAAAGTACTCCGATCCATGGGTTTGTAAAGAAGTCACTTATATGGGGATTAAGTTAAGGGTCTCTCCAACGGCCCTGGTCAAGTCCAACTGGGAGGATTTAACATCAGGGGTGCGGAAACAGTTGGATCAGGCGGAATGTCTTCATCTTTCGTTAGTAGGGCGATGTAGTCTACTAAAAATGATGATATTGCCACAAATACTATATTTTTTCAGGTGTGTCCCTTTAGAAATTGCTACAATCAGCTTAACACAACTCCAGGCTCTTTTGTATGCGTTTTATGTGGGCTGGGGGTAAGGCCTGCCGTGCCGGGCGCTATATGATCCTACCAAGAAACTTAGGAGGCTGGTCAGTACCAGATTTTACTCTTTATTACTATGCCTGTATGCTTCAAGGCATGAATGTCTTGCTAACACGGGTTGGTCCTTCAAATTTGGCAGAGTGCCCGTCAATTTATCAGATGCTATTGGGTGTGAAGGCTAAAAACTGTCTGTTACTGCATCAGGATTGGAGTTATTATAAACACACACGTTTTAAGGTTCTGTTGGCTGCATATAAGATTTGGAGAACACTAAGGAGAATGTTTGGAATAGAGAAAATCTCTTGGTATACACCATTGACATCTCCTATATTCCTGCCAATTGACATATGGGATCGGGTGGTGCATGTATGGTGGCAAAAAGGATTAAGGCTGTTGGGGGATTTTTTTAGCGATGGATGTCTAAAATCTTTTGAGCAACTCTGTGAGCAATACCAGCTTCACAGGGAGAATTTTGCGAAGTATTTGCAAATTAGGAATTTTTTTTCTCAGAAAGCAAGAAATCTACAAGCTAACCCCCTGATAAAAGACAATATAAAAGCTGCAAAAATAGGAGTGTTATATGGCCATTTGTTGGGTACTAAGGCAAATGATTTCGAGCAACAAAATGTTAAATGGGGGAATAAACTCTGGAGGCAGGATATACAGATAGAAATTTCCCTGGAGATGGCCACGAATTTATTCCTCTTGGCAAAATTATCTGCACAGCATTATAAATCCATTTTTAATCTATATTATACACCCGGCAAGATTTCTAAATGGCAGGGAGTTATTATTGGGAAATGTTTTCGGTGTGGATACCTATCTGCGGACGACCTTCATATTTTTTTTGGGTGCCCGCGGTTAATATCTTTACTATCACAGATAGAGAATTATTTATCAGCCATTTGGGGTTTTCCAGTTCAATTAAGCGCTACGCAGATACTGTTAGGTGTAGAAATGGGGCCGGCAGTACCAGATCTATTACAACAACATGTAAATCTAATATTTTTAGTTACAGCTGTATACCGGCTTCTAATAGCTTCTTGGTGGCTACAGCAGGAGCCGCCTTCTTTTGAATTATGGAGGGCACGTTTTTTTTGCAGTACATAATATGGAGCATAGTCTGTACGCCCTCAAGATGCATAGAAAAAAGAAGCTTGGTCAACAAATTTGGGGCAATATCACTAATCCTCTAGAGTCTGTTGTCTGATGGCTTGTTTTCATTAAATGCTTTTCCTTAGTAGTTTCATTTGCATCTATCTTATTGCATGGTTGATGGCATCTCTTTGTGTGTACTGTTATTAATTTATTTTTGTGTATCATGTATTTTGCTCCAGGATTATTTACGCTATGATTTTTAACAGTGTACATGTATTGTGTAAATTATGACTCTTTAACGACTAATTCATGTATTTCGCAAAAATAAATTAAAAAAAAAGGTGGTTTCCTCACATTTCTACAAACCCCTTGAAAGTGACCCACTTTTTTACAAATTACACAACATTTGTTGATGGCAGGACATCCTTGAAAATTCCCAATGTGTTTTTTGGATCCACATATATAACAAAATATAGCTTGCTTCTTCTGAAGAAACTTCACATTTTTGTTTTTTACATTTACTGAACAAATAGCATTGTCCTGATGTATACACAATTAATTTAAGCGTGCGTGTCGCTGTAGTAACGCGCTGGTGTTGACAGAAGAAATACGCTGCATACCCAAGTAATTTAAGTGTGCGCGTCACGGTAGCAACGCGCTGGTGTGGACGGAATAAGCTTTCCCCAATACGAACTTGAAGAAGTGACACTCTGATGGCCAATCATAGGAAACTCACGTTGAACCAATCAGCTTGAGGAAAGGAGGTTGATTCCTTCAAATATCGGAAATGACACAAGCAAGAGTCACAAGCTGAATTTCACTGGCAAATCATGACAAGAAAAGTCAAAAGTATGAATTAGAAATGGGCTTCAGAATGGAAAGGGGCGACCACTCGGTCCCCCCGAACGTATGGCAGAGTGCCTCGATCCCCCCGGGAAGCCATTTTTGGGCGGGAGGCGCGTCTCGGCTGGTATGCCCGAAGCGGCGTAGCCGGGGCGCGCTTTTTCCCGCCCTTGAGTGGGCTGGCCTAGACACTGACGCCGCCGGCCACGCCCTCGGGGCAGGCAGGGGCGGGTTTACGCCCGCCCTGAAGATGGATAAAAGGAGACGCAAGACCAGAAGACATCCTCTTGTTCCTGTGCTCTGAAGCTGCACCTCCTCGCTGCACGTGAGCTCGAGACGGAACGAAGAGCCAATTTTGAGCGTTTTAATCGTTCTTGTTTGTTTTTCAGTTACTTTGTTGGAGAATGCCGAAGAAGGTTGGAAAGCGCATGAATACCGACCAGATGCTGCGTGTTCTCATGAAGGAGATGTCCGAGCTAAAGAAGCGGGTGGACAAGAATGAGGAAAGGGGTCCAAAACGTCCTTTGGCGGGAGCCGCCCCGGGAGGGAAAAACAAGAGGCCCAGGAGGGGGGCAGCGGGTGATGAGATCCCCGGTCCCAGTGCCCCGCTCGAGGCCCCAATTCCCGTGCCAGAGGAGGGGAATCCGATCACCCCCGTGTCCGAGGATGATATGCCGCCCGAGTTGGCAGCACAATTGGCAGCGTGGTTGGGTAAAGGTAACGAGGGCGCCACGGCTGTCGAAGCGCAGGCGCTGATAAAGCAATTGCGTGAGAAACGGGAAGCAGCCAAGGTGCCCGTGCCGGCTGCAGCAGGGGACAAGACACCAGGGACGATTGCGACCACAGAGGCATCGTCAGGTGCAGGTAAGCGGCCATTGCCGATCGCGAGGGATGAGTCAACACCCTCTCGGAGAGAAAAGTTGGGGCAACATGTTCCTTTGGCAATTAAGGAAAAGATTTGGGCGGGGGAGTATGTGAACATTTTTTCATTGCTTGTTGATCATTATGAGGTGGAGCATGTAAAGAGTCAGAAGGATCTCATGCATCCGAGTGTTTGGCGCGCAAAAATGGCCGCCTTTAAAGTGAATGAGAATATCGGCAATTGGGGCAATGCCTGGGGAATCTTTACATCAATCTTGGGGGAACGTAGACCTGAGTTGCTTTCCGAGTTCCCAATCTACCAATCACGATTAATGGGGTACTCGACATCGCACCAGGGTAATCATTGGTTTTGTTACGATAATATGTTCAGAAAAGAAAAGGAGCATAATAAAAGTTTAACCTGGGATTGTTATGATGCCTTGACTTGGGATAAAATGAAAGAGTCAGGAATGTTGAAAATGCCGTTGGTAGGAAGTAATGTGGGCGAATCCTCCCGACAATATGCGGGGACGCCTTTTCGATCAGGTTCGGGTGCCGACGATCACTCGAAACCTACCGGCAATACAGGAAGAAAGGGTTTCTGTTTTAATTACAACAGAGGTAAATGTACGAGACCGCAGGGATCGTGTAAATTCAAACATGAATGTAGTGGTTGTGGGTCGTCCCATCCTGAGGCCTTGTGCAGAGCCAGAACGGGTGATAACGGGGGGAGAGGAGGTGCCAAACAGGTCTAATATAGTCCGAGGGGCGCCTTTACCCACTCCCATTGATACCCTGGCAATGATTCCTTGGCTCAGTGACTACCCGGATCGTACTTCTGCTGGGGTGCTGCGAAACGGTTTTTCGTATGGTTTCCGCATCCCGGTAGGGGACTTTCAGGGTGTGGATAAGTGTAAAAATCAAATTTCCGTCTTGCAGCATACAACCGTAGTACAGGATAAGATCCGGAAAGAGGTGACTCGAGGTCGGGTCGCTGGCCCGTTTAGTGTACCCCCGGTCCAGAATTTTGTTTGTTCCCCCTTAGGGGTAGTCCCCAAGAAAGACCCTGGAGAGTTCCGACTAATTCATAATTTATCGGCTCCACGAGGTTTTTCCGTAAATGAGGCAATCGACCCAGAAGTGTGTTCGGTGCGGTACGCATCCTTTGATGAGGCCGTAGCCATTTTGAATCGCCTGGGGCCCGGGGCGCTGATGGCGAAGTCAGATATCGAGTCAGCGTTCCGATTGCTCCCGGTACACCCAGACGACCAGCGTCTCCTAGGTTTCATGTTTCAGGGTGTTATTACATGGATAGGTGTATGCCAATGGGGTGTTCTATATCCTGTGCTTATTTCGAGAAATTCAGTAGTTTTCTACAATGGGTCTTCACAAAGAAAACGGGTTTCCAAGATGTAATGCACTACCTTGATGATTTCCTGTTTCTTGGGGCTGACGGGGGTTTTGAATGTGGCCGGGCCTTGGCCGAATTTTGTGTGTTGATGAACCAGTTTGGTGTGCCATTGGCGCCGGGTAAAACAGTGGGTCCTACGACTTGCCTTGAGTTTCTGGGGATCGAGTTGGACTCCATTGAGGGGTGTTTCCGTTTGCCAGCCGAGAAAGTGTTGAAGTTCAGGGCTGCGCTGCAACTGTGTATAAATGCATCAAAAGTTACGCTGCAACAATTACAGCAGGTGGTGGGACAGTTGAATTTTGCCCTGAGGGTAATACCAATGGCCCGCCCGTTTTCCCGTTCAATTGCCCAAGCGATGGTTGGCCTTAAAGAAGGCCATCAACGCACGAGACTATCAGCCGAGATCCGCCAGGACATGCGTATTTGGTTAGCATTTTTGGCGGATTTCAATGGTAGAATCGTCTGGAATAAACCAGCCGTGTCTTCTGAAGAGCTGGGGCTGTGGACAGATTCGGCGGGAAGCGTAGGTTTTGGCGCCATTTTCGGCACAAAATGGTCGGCACAAAGATGGCCGACATGGTGGCATGAGAATGGTCTGACGAGTAATATTGCTTTCCTCGAACTGTTTCCCATCTTGGTGGCCTTGAGAACATGGCCTGATGGGTTCAAGGATCACTCATATTTTGGTCTGACAATATGACCGTGGTCGAGTGCATCAATAGTCAGGCAGCACGTTGTAAACTGATCTTAAGACTGCTTAAAGAAATTGTTTTACTGTGTATGCAATTGAACGTGCTATTCAGAGCAAAACACGTTCCAGGGGTGTTGAATCAGGCGGCTGACGCACTGTCTCGTTTTCAAAATGCAGGCTTTTTCGGGTTTCCTTCCCTCAGCGGACCCGGAGCCGGCACCATTTCCCGAAGCTCTCTGGTCTCTCGGTGCCCCGAACTTCGTCACCTCGTGGGAGAGAGTCTAGCACCAAGGACGAGGAAGGCATACGAAGGGGCGTTTAGGGCCTATTTAGCCTTTTTGGGGACTGTTAGAGAGCGACTTTGGGGTCACGAGGAATGGGTAGTGAATTTCCTGTTGTCCTTACGTAGGGCTGGGAAATCGGTGGCTACGGCCCAGAGGCATCGTGCTGCCATTTCCTTTGTTGCCAGAGCACACGCTATCCAAGACCCTACAGCGTCTTTCGTTGTGCAGAAAGCGCTGCGTGGGTGGCAACGCCTGGAGGGTCGCAGAGTGGATTTAAGGCGCCCGATAGGTTTGGATAGATTGTCCCAGTTGTTGGCTACACTCCCTGCCACATGTTCATCTCAGTTTGAGGCGGTGCTGTTCCGAGCCGCTTTTACGCTAGCATTTCACGGGGCAATGCGGGTAAGCGAACTAGTTGCGAGGAACAAACTGGATGTGGCGGGGGGTTTGTGCCAGGAACACGTTCAGATCAGGGGAGAAACAATGACTGTCTCCTTTGTAAGGTCCAAGACGGACCAAGATGGGTTGGGTGACTGCGTCATCATACGCAGGATTCCTGGGTCCTCCATATGTCCGGTAAAGTGTTTAGAGGATTACCTAGCACGAAGGGTGGCATCATGGGGGGGGACTTTGTTAAGACACGCGGACGCCACCCCACTGACGAAATTTCAGTTTCAGCGGGTGCTTGCGATGTCAATTGCCGCTGCGGGCTTGAACCCGGGCGATTTTGGGACCCATTCCTTTCGGATAGGGGCTGCTACGGAAGCTACAGCCAGGGGTCTTAATGTTGAACAAGTGAAACGAGTGGGGCGTTGGTCCTCCAATTGTTATAAAAGATACGTGCGGTTGCACATGTTGTGAAGCTGTAATTATGTACTCTGTACTCACGCTTCTTGTTTTTGTTTGGTTTCAGTTACGCAAGCCTACGACGCGGGGCGGACTACGCAGTCGACCCTACACCGGGCCAGCGGTCAGACATCACCGGCTGTGAAAAAGGAGGTGTGGGTCGTGGGCCACTCATACGTGAGGCGTGCCGCAGACGTATTCAAAGCAGGTGACTTGGTTCATGTAGCTGGGGAATACGGGTACAGGATGTCCTTCCACGGAAGGGGCGGTCTCTGTATTGACCAGTGTCAAACATTCTTTGAGGATTTGTTAGGGCGGACAAGGTCACCGCCGTCTATAGTTATAGTACATGTTGGGGGCAATGATTTGGTCACCATCGGTAGACGACTACTCCTGGAGGCAATGCTTTCCACTGTAAGTTGGTTGGCGAGGAGAGTTCCGGGGTGTACGATTGCATGGTCCCATTTGATTCCACGAAAGGTGTGGCGGGGGGCTATCTCTATACCTGCTTTGAATCATTCCGTTAGAAAGCTTAACAATAAAGTGAGTAGGTTGTTCCGTTCCAGGACATTGCATTCTATTTCCCATGGCTGTATTAATGATGACAGGATGTATTCGGGGGATGGTGTGCATTTGTCTTGGGCGGGGAATGAGTTATTCTTAGGAGACTTCTTAGCATGGTTAAAATCTTTGAAACATGACCTTTAGGTAGGAGTTTTTGTGGGGAGTCCGGATAGCCGGTCAACTATCCGGCCTTGTGGCGGTAAGGTCATGATCGGTGAGCACTAATTGGAAGATCCCTATGAGTGGGCGTCACCCAACACGGATGGGAGCGCTCGGGGGAGGTGGCCTTTGGCCCCTCAACGGGGAGGCGGTCCCTTCTAAGGATGGGTCGCCGAAAGAAGAGGAAAGGCGGTCAAGGCCCCTTCCTGTGTAGGAGGGGGTACAGCCCCCTCCTGGGGAATTTCCCGGGGCCAGTGACATCTGCGACGGCAGATGCGGTAAGTTGTGTGGGGTTGGGGGGAGGTCTACGATACCTTCTAGATACCTCACACGAGTTCGAACGACCTTTAAATGGCGTCGAGTTGATAAGTGCCCCCGTCAAGACAAGGGAAATTGTAGTAGTTGCACGTGAGTACGCCTCAGTGCGGTCGCCCCTCCCAAGTGGGGGGGGGTATGTCTGGTTAGGGATCTTGACACCGGTTACGACCTTGCCGTTGGCCCTTAAACGTTAGGATGTACAATTTCAATATTTCAAGTAAATGTTTTGTAGGATGTTAGATCGGCTAGGAGAACCTCTGTATTAGAGAATCTGTTAAAGTTAGCCAAACATCGCAATGTGGTATGAAATTGTACATTAATGTTTAACCGTTTTAATTTTTTGTTTTAATAAATACGGCCGGGAGGGTCACTCCCTCCCACTTCCAAAAACTTCAAGAACTGTTTCCGGTTTCCCTCATTTGGGGATTGTGTTGAGAGGGGGTGGCGGGTATCTCAGCCATATGGAAAGGGGCGACCACTCGGTCCCCCCGAACGTATGGCAGAGTGCCTCGATCCCCCCGGGAAGCCATTTTTGGGCGGGAGGCGCGTCTCGGCTGGTATGCCCGAAGCGGCGTAGCCGGGGCGCGCTTTTTCCCGCCCTTGAGTGGGCTGGCCTAGACACTGACGCCGCCGGCCACGCCTCGGGGCAGGCAGGGGCGGGTTTACGCCCGCCCTGAAGATGGATAAAAGGAGACGCAAGACCAGAAGACATCCTCTTGTTCCTGTGCTCTGAAGCTGCACCTCCTCGCTGCACGTGAGCTCGAGACGGAACGAAGAGCCAATTTTGACCCACCCACCAGCCCCTGAGGACAGCTAGTTTGTTTTAATAAAGTTGATCAGTTATTCTATTTCGTTTTCAGGTTGTTTTGGTGTTATGTTGATATTTAGTGTGTAATAAAGATTGGTGTAATTTTCAGGTTGTGGGATTAAAGAATTTCGGATTTAAGGTCCATTTAGTACAGGTTTTTTCGGTCATAGTGGCCAATATAGTTTCATTTAAGTAGCATTTGTCGTATTTATTTCGGTCAGACGGTAGGCGGTAAGGTCATGATCGGTGAGCACTAATTGGAAGATCCCTATGAGTGGGCGTCACCCAACACGGATGGGAGCGCTCGGGGGAGGTGGCCTTTGGCCCCTCAACGGGGAGGCGGTCCCTTCTAAGGATGGGTCGCCGAAAGAAGAGGAAAGGCGGTCAAGGCCCCTTCCTGTGTAGGAGGGGGTACAGCCCCCTCCTGGGGAATTTCCCGGGGCCAGTGACATCTGCGACGGCAGATGCGGTAAGTTGTGTGGGGTTGGGGGGAGGTCTACGATACCTTCTAGATACCTCACACGAGTTCGAACGACCTTTAAATGGCGTCGAGTTGATAAGTGCCCCCGTCAAGACAAGGGAAATTGTAGTAGTTGCACGTGAGTACGCCTCAGTGCGGTCGCCCCTCCCAAGTGGGGGGGGGTATGTCTGGTTAGGGATCTTGACACCGGTTACGACCTTGCCGTTGGCCCTTAAACGTTAGGATGTACAATTTCAATATTTCAAGTAAATGTTTTGTAGGATGTTAGATCGGCTAGGAGAACCTCTGTATTAGAGAATCTGTTAAAGTTAGCCAAACTTCGCAATGTGGTATGAAATTGTACATTAATGTTTAACCGTTTTAATTTTTTGTTTTAATAAATACGGCCGGGAGGGTCACTCCCTCCCACTTCCAAAAACTTCAAGAACTGTTTCCGGTTTCCCTCATTTGGGGATTGTGTTGAGAGGGGGTGGCGGGTATCTCAGCCATATTGACCAATCATGCCTCAGGAACATTTTTCTACATACCTGATCCGAAGGAAATGGGAAAGGACTCTGGAAATCCTACCGGGATATTCTCGAGAACGAGATCAACCGGAATTAAGAAAGGTACGGCCCCCACTCGAAAATCAGAAGTTGTAGCAAATGCCTTTAAATCTTCTGCGTGGGTGTGGGTGGAGTTTCCCGATTGACGCCGAATGTTAAATGAGGAAATCCCTGAAAATCCAGCAGTTTAAAAAGTTGGTAGAACTCTCCACAGAACGGACCCACCATGCGTGAGCCATTACATTTGAAACACAACACAATGTTGAACATGACGCGCAATGTACACTAAACACTTACCACTGCACATCTTTGATATGGGTGTCTGGTGTAAAGAACAAGTGACACACACGCTATTTGACAGTGCGCAGTGTGTGTTATCAGACACACTTCCACAGTGACACCAGACTATTTGCTAAGATCTGATTAAGCGTGTTGCCTATGTGTGATTCCACAACACTGTGTGTCTGATGAGAGTGCGATCCTCCTTATAGGTTCTTGTATTCTGAATTTCTTGGATTTTAACCATTTGACTGGATATTCCACTTTGCCCTTGGAAATCCTGTGAAGTGTCTCCCGGTATCTGGCATTTGTTAGGAACTTTGGGTGAGAGATCGCACACTGGGGTGAAGGGCTAGTCACTTGCAAAAGAGAGAATGTTTCTGTATTGTTGATTTAATTTTGAGATTTTAATGCAATGCATTTGCGTTCATTATGTTGACAGAGTCAATTGTAGTCTAGATTTTCTCCTGGCTTCTATAAGTGGATGTTCACGATCGGTCTGAGTGTGTTTTTTTATGCTGTTCTCGGTTTGGTTGTCTTAGTTTGTGCCCATATTGGTTGCCTAAGTGTATTTTTAGATGCAATTATTGTAGGCTGCCTAAGGATATTTCTATAAAGGTGTCAAGAGTAGGGTGAGTTTTACCTTAGATTTTGGTCCCATTAGGTATGCACAAAGTTGTGTGCTTTGTGGGGTCATGTACCCTGGTGTGTTTTACCTGAGACCTTGGTCCTGTCAGGTGTGCAAGAAGTTATGTGTATTGTGGAGTTGTGTACCCTGGAGTGTTCTAGCCAACAGTTTGGTCTAGTCCGGCGTGCAAGAAGTTGTGTGTATTTTGAGATTGTGTACCCTGGTGTGTTTTAACTGAGACTCGGTTTTCCCTAATATCTTCTGTCCCATCAGGTGTGCAAAAAGTTCTGTGTGCAGGAGGGGGTAAGTGAGGGTGTTAATGTTTCACCATGTTATACCCCTGTTGTGAGTTCCGTTCTCAAACATCACAGCATTATTTAGTTGTGATTTTAAGTGCAGGATTATATTATAGTGATCTTTAAGGTCTGTGATTTTTATTGTTTCTGATGTCATAGAGCTGCTTTATCATATCCCATTTTATTTTCTATTGTTGTGAATGTATCTAGGACCCTAATTAGATATTCCCGATTTATGCCCTTGTGTGGTTATAATAAAGCATATCCCTATAAAGGCATAAGAATCATATCCATACCATATTAAGTCATAGCCAATATAGTCCAAATGCGGCAAGGCTACTCCCATTGACTCCTAGAAAGTACAACGTGTTCTTAAACAAACGAAGCCTCCAGCAGCCCAGGAAATTCCCCTGCTTCTGTTTTGATTTGTCCTAGAACTCCTGAGAGTCCTGAAAGAACTGCCATTTCTTAGTGACGTCTTATGTCCAACCTTACGTCAAACTTGGCACCTTCCAGGTATAAATATACCAGCATCTGCCTTAAGCAAACACACGGTGGTTTGGAGCAGATCGGCTATCTAATTGCCCGACGCCCAGCTGATACGAGTGCCGAAGGAAGCCGACCCACCCTCCTGAAGCACTGAGAGAGATGCTGTCTTTTCTACTGCCGAGAAAATCCAGCTCCAGTGTTTGCCTGACACCCTCGCGGGTTTCTGGGAGATCGAGTCCTGCGAGAGAGATACAAGACCTCCTTCATTCTATACCTAAGGTACGGAACTGATTAGACCCATAGAGAATTCTTGATTCAGATTCTTGGCAAAAACTGTAACTCATCTACTCCTTCCCTGTACTAGGCTTAGGTTAGGTACACTGGGGTAGGCGTATCTTAGAAATACCAGTTGAGTATGTTTAGTCATTATTTTATCATTGTATGTATTTTATCCATTTTAAGTATCTTATGGCTTAGAAACCATATAAATGCTTTTACAGTATTATTTCATAATAGTCCTTTTACTGTACGCACTTTACTTTATGACAAGTATTGCAATTGTGGCAATTCATTTCTCTTGCATGAGAAAGAAGACTGCTCAATAAATAACCCTTTTATTGAAAACGCCCGTCTCTCTATGTCTCTGCATTTCTGGTGAAACAAAGCATGCTCGATTGACTGAGTAAAATAGCTATCTATTGTTTCCGCGACCCTAGAGATAAATTCCTTATTGCAGGGGGAGCAAAGTTGTCAAGTGATGTGGATGTCAGAAGCTAATCCCTTCTTGTCTATTCAGGAAAGCTCAACGCCTTCTTGTTTACTCGAGAAAGTTTCTAGTGACCTCTGAGCTAGCTGGCACACACAATTAAGTCTAACATATTCAATTGAGACCTAGTCGACCTCAGTCCTACGTCTAAGCTATTGTTTATGTTATTCCAATGCGCAGAGGCCATTGGGAAAATAGGAACTACACTACATAATGCCCAACATTTGGTAAGGCGATAATTTAACGCTAGATACTAGAGTAACTCAGTCGTGCTTTTCACACAGACCCCTTTTCCTGTAAAAACTCCAATAGACGTCTGGAGTGGGTAAAAGGCTAATATCCGCCAAAACTTAGTAGGAAGAGATTCCTATGGATTCGTTTTTTGGTTTAGTCAACGTTGAAGGATGCAGTGTTCCAAAATATTGTGCACCTAATCTTTGTTTCCTGGAAAATTATTCGGCAAACTTTCTGTCAGCAAAATGTTAGAGAGTGACGACGAAAGGGAGAGAGCTAGACTAGCAGCTCAACTTTTGACGGAAGGCACAAGTCTCCAACAAGATGAACCGGATGCAATACTCATCCCGGTAAAATATAAGGAAAACCTTAACTATAAAACTTATAGAAAACAGAGTATCATCAAGAGGTGGTACAGTAATATTTGTTGTCGAGGCACATGAATATCGGCAGATAGAGGTATTCTATTCATCAATACATTTTCCAGCAGCAAATGCTGTAATACACGAGTTCCACTACTACAAAGTAGGGGAACCTCCAGCGGAATACACTCCTTTCGAGGAAATTGAAATTCCAATACCTTACCAAGAGCATGAGCTCTGGTTCAATGGCGCCCTAAAACATCAAAATCACATTACCAGGCTCGGTCCACTAGGTAGACCAGGAGCCACATGGCCGGTTCTAGCCAGCTATACACCACATCCTAACATTGAAGAAATGTCAGACAGAGAACGTTTAAATGTAAATGTAAATGTATAGGCATTTATATAGCGCACTACTTACCCGGAGGGTCCCAAGGCGCTTCGACCGCTGCGAAACCCTTCCTGGCTTCCCTGAGAGATGGTCCCTTAATGGGTATCTCCAGGGTGAGACCAGGCATCCCCGGCGGTCTGGCGGGGCCATTAGTGAAGATGAGGAAAGCTAATGCCCAGAGTTGCCGAGTGTGAACGCTGATCAGAGTGGGCACCGAGGCGAGAGAATTATCGAGTCCGCTGACCCTGGTCCAGAAACCTGCCGCGCCGGGAATCGAACCCTGGTCCCGGGCCGTCCTCTGCTCTCGGGTCTGCCGCCTCTAACCAGTGAGCCACACTACTTCACTAGTTCAACTAAAACAATTAATTAAAATAGATAGACAATTGGTACAATATGTCATGCAGACTTTAACAGTCCAACCAGCGATAAAAATTACCCAACACACCCCTCACCAGGGGAACACAAATACAATTACACCGCAGAATATTTAATCAGTCATTGGTAAAATACTCGCAAAACGGGAACAAATTCCGTTCTGGTTAGCTCAGAAAATTACTCAGATAGAAGCAGTATTTCCAGATACTACCCCTCACGAAAAACACCGAATTCTCACAATCTGCCTGCCAATGGGGATTGCACCACATGTGGAGGACTGTGACACTTGGGGAACAGTCTTTTCTTCAATCTACACCAAAACACATAGTGTTCCATCTATGGCGGTTATACCAGATGTACTAAGACAGATTCAAAATGAATACAGTCCAGAGCCTGCTTTAAATCTAGGTATGAAATTACTAAAAGACTTTAAGCAAGTCTCGGCTATACTATTAGCCAACATAAAAGGAGATGCAGCATCCGTGGCAATCCGACAAAAACTAAAAGAAACAGATATAGCAGACCAACCTTTTGAACTTGCCAGAATAATTGAAAAATGCTATAAAGAATTAGGTAGAGACAGTTTGGGTGGGAAACCACTAAAACCGCAACTAACTGAAAATCCTGAAAAAAAATTAATTAAAAATAATCTTAATTCTCAAAAAAAGAACTGGTAGGATAATAAGAAAACAAATCCCAGAGAAAAACATTTTCAGACCAGAGGAAGGTCTCCCAAACGAAGAGAGAGATCTCCAGAAGGGGGGGGGGGGGGGGGGGGGCAAGTCTCCGCAACAGGAGCCCTCTGAAAAAAGATATAACATTAGAAATACGGAAAATTTGAGAAAACCTGACAGATATCAAGATATTGATACACGTCCCTCTCGATCTTTTCAGACTTCCTCACAGGAATCGGAAAGAAGAGGATAGTCAGAACATAAAGAAGAGCGCGTCAAGTCCAAAGACAAAGAAGCTGGTCATCAAAGTAAAAAATGAACATTTCCCAAAAAGAAGGTAGCCAGTATTAAAATAAAACATGCCGAGGATCCTGAGGACACAACTCAAGAACGGAGAGTGGGCCCAAACAATGCTAGACAGTGCAGCAGAAGTGACAATAGCTCGCAAGATCCTGATGAATCTTCTGGAGACAGTGGATACGAATGAATACATTCAAGTGGAAACTGCAGACACCCGAGTTAGCGTGCCCCATAAACTATACAAAATAACATTACATATAGAGGGTAATAAAATTAGGAAAATAAAAGGTCTATTCTGGGAAAGGCTATGATATCCTTCTAGCAGAAAAAGACTGGCCACCAGAGTTTGTCAGGGAGTGCCCATATGGCAAAGAAATGATTATGTAAAATCAATAGGGACTAGCTGATTTTTAGGGGGAGTATAAGAGACTCAAGTACGTCAGACAATATAGGTAAGGAAAAACGCTGTTTTCCTTATAAAGCCCTCACCCACCGACCTAGTCGGTGGCATGCTTCATCATCGGCCCCACCACAGTGGCACCGAATGTGCCCCGGGTGTGCTTCAATGCCTGGTGACTGCGGAGCTGGTATATTGCTGAGTGTGCAGTGAAGGAGTGAGATTGGTGAAGTTTAAAATGCTATACCCGAGGGTTAGCAAATTTTAATAAACTGGGTCTCTGTTAGCAGGTTAAAAAGGCAAATGGACGTAAGTAGGAGTGTTATGATGACCTCCAGCGTCCAGTGTGGTCTACGTGTTTCAGCCCGTGCCTTTATATTCTAAGCTGGCTTTCCTCAGGACCAATAGGATAAGTGAAGTGTGCAAAAATAAATAATAATAAACTATATTAAGTGGTTGTGTTATTTTTCTTACTATGTGTTGCGCACGCTAAGGCGCTGTAACTGTTAGAGGGGGATTCCCTCAAGCTTTGCTACATAAAACACAAAGCACAAAGACAGGACGTACAGGGGAGAGTCATGTTAAAATGGTAGGTTTTTTGAACCATTGATTGCCGACTAATAAGGTGGTGTGCGACCTATATACGGCTAGTGTGGGCTCATGGCTACTGCATGGTCCCAGTGAGGGTTTAATAAAACCGTTAGTGAGAGGTGGTGGGCTAAAAGAACGAAATCACAAGGTGAGGTACAGGTAAGTAAGATGCTGGGTCCTCACTCTGTGTTTTCTGGTACAAAGCCTCATGGGTCGCCTGGCAGAGAAAGAGACCCTGTGGGAATAGAAGGTTGTACAAGGCTGTCTAACCTGTAAGGAAAGAGAATTGGTGCTTACCCCATTTGTAGGTATAGTGGTCTTGTTTACTCACGAGTAGTTCGGTCTGGTTCCTCCTTGGACCTATTCGTCCTTCCGCGGCGCCCGGTTCGAAATGAGTGGGCCGCCTGGATTCTCTTTTATACTGGTTGCTTAATGCATTTCACCTGAGTAGAGGTAAAAAGGTAGACAGAGAGGGAGGGGTGCGCATAGCGCGCCATGTCATGGTAGGCAATTCCTGCGCCTGTGCGGCGGATCAGTGCGTGTAATGGCGCATGCGCAATGGCTCGCGCATGCGCAGTAGATCGCGCTGGGGTTTGTGGGGATCGGGTCCTGTGCGCATGCGCTAGGATTTTAGACGCATGCGTGTCACAGAAGTAATCCCGATTATAGTTGCACATGAAAAGCATGTATTGTGTGGGCAAAGTTGTGTATTGCAGGCGCCACGTGTAGCCATCTAGATAATGTCTACTGTATTCTGTTAATGACAGAAAGCCTTTCGTGCAGATCGATTCATCAGAGTAGGTGGTTGCGCGTGGGAGGTTATAATGTATATTACACACGCGTGGGGGATAATCAAATCAAGGGTGCACAGTGTGCACGGGGAGTGGGAAAGGGGGGGGCAGGGGCAGGACGTTCATGTAGGGGTCTTGTGGCACAGTATACATACCACCGTGTAGGATTACATGGTGGGGATAGGTTCACATTTGCACAGCTAGGGTGTTCCATGGTATGGCATCATTGAGGCTATTGGTATGTGTGGATAATCGATATATCCAACGTTGTTCCTTTTGTAAGAGGAGTCAGTCCATGAAAAGTCATTGGACTGTTATTGAAAAGTTTGACAACTCAATAGACGAAAAACTCCTCTTACAAAAGGAACAACGTTGGATATATCGATTATCCACACATACCAATGGCCTCAATGATGCCATACCATGGAACACCCTAGCTGTGCAAATGTGAACCTATCCCCACCATGTAATCCTACACGGTGGTATGTATACTGTGCCACAAGACCCCTACATGAACGTCCTGCCCCTGCCCCCCCCTTTCCCACTCCCCGTGCACACTGTGCACCCTTGATTTGATTATCCCCCACGCGTGTGTAATATACATTATAACCTCCCACGCGCAACCACCTACTCTGATGAATCGATCTGCACGAAAGGCTTTCTGTCATTAACAGAATACCGTAGACATTATCTAGATGGCTACACGTGTCGCCTGCAATACGCAACTTTGCCCACACAAATACATGCTTTTCATGTGCAACTATAATCAGGATTACTTCTGTGACACGCATGCGTCTAAAATCCTAGCGCATGCGCACAGGACCCGATCCCCACAAACCCCAGCGCGATGTACTGCGCATGCGCGCGCCATTGCGCATGCGCCATTACACGCACTGATCCGCCGCACAGGCGCAGGAATTGCCTACCATGACATGGCGCGCTATGCGCACCCCTCCCTCTCTGTCTACCTTTTTACCTCTACTCAGGTGAAACGCATTAAGCAACCAGTATAAAAGAGAATCCAGGCGGCCCACTCATTTCGAACCGGGCGCCGCGGAAGGACGAATAGGTCCAAGGAGGAACCAGACCGAACTACTCGTGAGTAAACAAGACCACTATACCTACAAATGGGGTAAGCACCAATTCTCTTTCCTTACAGGTTAGACAGCCTTGTACAACCTTCTATTCCCACAGGGTCTCTTTCTCTGCCAGGTGACCCATGAGGCTTTGTGCCAGAAAACACAGAGTGAGGACCCAGCATCTTACTTACCTGTACCTCACTTTGTGATTTCGTTCTTTTAGCCCACCACCTCTCACTAACGGTTTTATTAAACCCTCACTGGGACCATGCAGTAGCCATGAGCCCACACTAGCCGTATATAGGTCGCACACCACCTTATTAGTCGGCAATCAATGGTTCAAAAAACCTACCATTTTAACATGACTCTCCCCTGTACGTTCTGTCTTTGTCCTTTGTGTTTTATGTAGCAAAGCTTGAGGGAATCCCCCTCTAACAGTTACAGCGCCTTAGCGTGCGCAACACATAGTATGAAAAATAACACAACCACTTAATATAGTTTATTATTATTTATTTTTGCACACTTCACTTATCCTATTGGTCCTGAGGAAAGCCAGCTTAGAATATAAAGGCACTGGCTGAAACATGTAGACCACACTGGACGCTGGAGGTCATCATAACACTCCTACTTACGTCCATTTGCCTTTTTAACCTGCTAACAGAGACCCAGTTTATTAAAATTTGCTAACCCTCGGGTGCTGGATCTCCTGTATAGCATTTTAAACTTCACCAATCTCACTCCTTCACTGCACACTCAGCAATATACCAGCTCCGCAGTCACCTGGCGTTGAAGCACAACCGGGGCACATTCGGTGCCACTGTGGTGGGCCCGATGATGAAGCATGCCACCGACTAGGTCGGTGGGTGAGGGCTTTATAAGGAAAACAGCGTTTTTCCTTACCTATATTGTCTGACGTACTTGAGTCTCTTATACTCCCCCTAAAAATCAGCTAGTCCCTATTGATTTTACATATATAACCCAGGGGATCCGGACTAGCCTATCTAGTCCTCTCTCTCCCTTTGATCTGTATAAAAGAAATGATTATGCCTGCCTTCTCAAATCACATTCCAATTCCTAAAAAAACACATATGCTAGAAAATGGGCAGTGGCCCAAGCCCCTGCATTAAATAAGAATCAGGTAGGATGGGATGAGGATTCTCCTCACCATAAATTCCAGTTAAAAAATTATCCAACTGCTCAGAGGCAGTATCCTGTTAAGCAAGAAGCTAAAAAACAAGTCAGGGAGTTCTTAGATCAACTTGAATATCAGGGGGTGATTGAAACATGCACCTCCCAAATGAACAATCCTTTGTTTCCTGTCTCCAAGCCAGATGATTCATATCATCTAGTTTTGGACTACAGACACCTAAACTCTTGTTGTAAAATGTTTGCAGTGCAAAATTCACACAGTGCAGCACTAATGAATAATATCGTGCGCAAAAAATAGAAAACAACATTAGATATTTCAAATGTTTTTTTCTGTTAAAACATTGCACCAGAAAGCAGGTATTTGACCGCTTTCTCCAGCATGGGGGCCCAAGAGCAATTTTGTCGTCTCCCACAAGGATTCAAGAACAGCCCAGGATTATTTTCAGCTAGGGTAACAGAGTTACTACAAATATATGATGATGAGGCATTATCCTACGTCAATGACATCTATCTTACAGATAATGACCTGGAGACACACTTGTAAAGAGTGAACACCATCATACTTGGGTTCGCATCTGTAGGGTACAAATTTTACTTTAAAAAATCATGGATTGCCCACCAGACAGTCCTATTTTTAGGATACGAATTATCAAGTGAAGGCAAAAGCCTAGCAGACAACTTCGTAGAAAAGTGTGCAGTACTCCTAGCTCCAAAAACGCTGAAAAGCTTACAATCAATTCTAGGTTTCCTGAACTTCGGAAGAACTTACATTCTAAATTATGCAGAGAGGGTTAAAACACTCTACGGATGAATAAAACCTGATTTTAAACCAACTAATTGGACTCAGAAACATACAGAAATTTTAAGATCATTACAAACAGACATGTTAACAAAAACAAAACTGCAAACACGCGCAAACGAACGTAACCTTGTAATCTGAGTCATCCCAGGAAGATGCAGATTTACATACCTGACCTCCAATGAGGGAGAAACGGTACCAATAGCTTACAGATCACACTTGTACACACAAGCTGAAATGAAATTCAGTTCTACTGAAAAAATTCTAACTGCGGTACAAACTGCTGTAGCAAAAGAAAGAGCCCTCGCACAAGGTAAACGTATAATAATCATTACACCTGTACCTGCTTTAGAAGCAGTAACAAGAGCAAGCATTCCAAATGCTAAAGCATTACACCCGAGATGCATACAATGGGTTAATTCTCTTGCTGCACCAGACGTAGTATACAAATTTGATTCCAGAATGAAAAAGCTAGAACATCTAGATTATGAACAAGAATGTCCTCTGTCAATCGAAATTCTACCTCTAGAAAAGTACACCAGCGTAATATACGCAGAAAGACTTGCACAACATTACGTTGTGGATAAAAAGGTTTACAATTCAGCGTGTGCGATTGTTAAAGGTCGCTGGCGCTTAAGTAATTTCAGAGCAATGGTCACTAAAACTGAATCAATAGGCAACTGTACAGCTTAGCGAGCTGAACTACGAACTTTAAAGATGGCGCTTGAAAATGCAGATCGCGAATTCCCCACACTAATAGTGTGCGACTCGCATTGCTGCGTCGAATCTTACAATAAGTCCCTGCAGACCTGGATTAAAAATGGTTACAAAGATGAAAAAGGTGGCACAATAAAATATAAAAAACTATGGGAACAAGGAGTTCTTTTACAGAAAGAACTACAAAAGACTCACGTGATACATACGCAGAGTCTTCAACGTGATGGCGTTCACGTTGCAGGGAATTCATTGGGTGATAAAGCCACAGCGGCAGCTGATTACTCGGCTTCCATAGCTACAAAAAAGCACTCTAAAAAACAAATAGATGGCGAAACGCTGCTTGCAGTAAAAGCCTCAATGGAAGGCATTTACACAGCGTTACCTCTAAACTATCCACTCGGAAATACATACATAATTGATGCGAAATCCGTTCCGTTTGCTCAAGTCCCTGGAGTGGGGGATAGAGTATTTCCAAACACAAACCGGAGAGTCTTCTTAATTCAAGAAGCCACATGGGATTGGGTCTGAGGCACCAAGAAATCCTGAAATCTCTAATAGAATTGCAATCACGATACTGGTGGCTGGGAATGAGCGAGCAAATTTATAACTTTGCAATGGATTGTCAGGACTGCAATAGAGATCGCAGTCATGAACCGAACAAGGAGACTGACAATAGCACAGCCAGTCCAGCCCAGACACCTCTCTTAGACAGCATTAGACTGTCTACACGCATGCAGTCCAACGGACGTATGCGGTCCCACAACTACTAGGACAAGATTCAATTAAATGTGACCCCAGCACTAGGCTGACGCAAGAACTGTTATCGAATGATCTGCGAGTCTATTATGGCATATACGCAATTGGCATGCTACATTCTGACCAGGGTCCTGCGTTTAAAAACAAGCCAATTAGCGATCTATGACAGCAAGGGTATTAGGTTCGGGTGATGGGTGGGTCAAACATCTAATGAGTGTCCAACATAGTCTTAACAATCTGCCAAGAAATTCTCTGGGTGGAATCACTCTGTATGAACTTTTGTTTGGTACAAGAATGATTATCAAAGACCTCGATAGTCAGACTTCAGTGGCAGAACAAAAAAATGTTGATATCAAAGATCGTTTGGCTGTTTTACAGAACTTGAATGAAACGAGAAGAAGTCTAAGTAACACAAAACTAAAGCCAACAAACACTGAAAAGAAACCACCTGTCCTACCAAGACCTGTCTGGATTCCAAAGATTGGGGATCTGGTCAGAGAAAAAATCGCGGTGAAGAAGGAATTTGTGCCTTCTAACAGAAAAGCAGTAGCTTTTTCAACTTGGAGACACATATCTGATTTCACCATGGATTGAACTGTGGATTGTGTTAGATGTACTTTTCCTCCTGCTCTGGCTCATCTTAGTTTTAGGCTTGGGAAGAATGATTGATGGGAAATACAGTACAATGGACACAGCAAGTCAGAACATCAACTTGGTTCTAAAACCTCACAGATCATCTCATGTTGAGAAAAGAGAACTATCATCAGTGAACATCACAGCCATTCCTATACCTGGTGGCTTAGCATGGGACAATACTGATTACGAAATCTATGGCCCGGTTGAGCTCTTAAAATATCCACATAAGTTCAAGATTTCTTTAAGTGACTTTATATCATCTAGTACTTTCTCTGATGATTGGGACTTTGAAAATATTAATAATATGATGTCAGATTTAGAAATGTCAGCAAAATTTACAGAACATGATTATTTACAGGGTTCATTGAATTATGAAAATGCATTGCTTCAATCATTTTGGGCATCATTATTTGCATAAATCTCCAAATCCTAGAAATGTGTTCAGTCATAATCAATGGGAACATTGTCCAACTCCAGAAAAAAGGTAGTTCGAAAACATTTTATGCAAAATTCCCATACTTCTCAGGGTTTAATGTCACTGATCCAGAAACGTTTTATTTTAAAATTATGAATTATGAATTTATGAATAAGACAGGAATGAAAAACATGTTGACAAACACTAAACTGATTTATTCCCCAAAAAATTATGAAAAAATGTCTACATTTGGTTTTGAATTTTGGAAAAACAACATTGATACAAAAACGGTCTGGGGTACAAAAGAATGGCAGGTACAAGGTCTAGAATCATTATTCAGAGCCTGCATGATCCCAGAACAAATAATGTTCCCGAATGACACCATTCAACAAACAACCTGTCTTGGCTTAGCCAAGATAAAAGATTTAAACAACCTGTCCATACCAAAGCCTATGCCTGATAGAGATAACACTACAGATGAGGGGTTAGACGTGTCCCATATTTTAAAACAAAACAGAACAAATCCTAACTGGAACAAATGGTTGATCTGACCCACAGATACTAATAACTGTCAAGATAGATTCCTGAACAAAATACAGGGGTTCAAAAAGAATAGGCCAGACCCAAGATATTCCCAGAGACAACATCCAGGGATAGTTACAACATACAGTGTAGGAAAACTATGCCTCGAATGGCTACAGAGATCCACACTTCCAGAAATTAAGCAACACTTAACTTTACTTAAAGAAGGTGCTGACTTGCAAGATTTCTTACTGGGACCTTGAAAACAGAGTCAAAAACGTTTCATATACGCCGGTATATACGCAGCTTACAATGAAGCTTGGAAAATAACACAAATTGAAACTTCAGAAAAAAAACGAGAAATTGATCGTATAAATTTGGAAAAATCACTTTCTGTAGTGGACAAGGGGTTAACGACTCTGTCCTCCAGAATTTATTGGCTGAACAGCATTGTATCTTCTGCTATTGATATAATAGAAGAGGATATGCTAATGTTACAACATGGCCAATCCCAATTACGTTCTATTGTACAGTTAGACTGGACGTTACAAAATTTGCGTTCAGGCAACGTGCCATGGCGTCCAATCAACACAACGTCATTATTTTCTATCTATAACCTTACTGATGGACAAATCTGTTTGGCAAAGAGAGGGGCAGACTATACGGTGCTGAGCATTAAAAAACTAGAAAAATTACCATTGACAATGTCAGAACGACCGGTCATTAAATGGATAATACATGGCACCATTACAATCCCGATAACAACTTTTCAGTTTCAATACTGCCAAAAGTATATACCAGCAGGCCTGTATGAAAGGTTGGGTAAAGGATACATCAAGATAACCTGGAATTTGCCTTATACACATAGATGTTGGAGTGGGGGCAAGAAAGAAGTATTTCTTAGTGGTAATAACTATAAAAAGTCACTAAGCAGTACACTCCTGTGTCAAGGAATTAACTTGCATGGAGCCTGCGAAGGTTCTTCAAATAACCTTTCGTGTCACCAGCAAGGCACCCCTGCTACACAGATAGAGACTTTTTTCAGACAGCTTTCCAACGGCAGCTACGTTATAATAAGAGACCACAGCTGTTGTGGCATGGTGCCAGGAAAAGCCTATCTCGTGAACTTTACTTCCATGGTCACTTGTTGTATGCAAGTATTGTATCCAAACAGCAAACCAGACATTGAGGCGGCAATATGGCCTTCTTTGAATATCTCTTCTATTCGAATTGATACTTTAAGCAGAATGAAGTCTATTCTTTTACAAACAACTGTGCATTTAACCTCGTCTAGAGAAACGTATGATCAGCAAGGACAGCAGCTGAGATAGATGCATTATTATCAACAAATTGTCCTGTAAATTTCGTAGAAATGTTAAGTTAAATCTTAAACATGTCTGATACTAGCGGCATCGCACATGTATTTAAGAAAAAAAAATTGGGACTGCTAACACCCTTTGAAGCAGTTCTTGGCATCTTCCCGAATGTTGTGCATTCTGTGTTCAACAGCCTGCCTCTCATCTTGGGACTCGTAGCAGGAATCTTATTTTTGTTCCTTCTGCTCCGATATGGCAAGTCCAGTCACAGACAAAACTCAATGCAAGACACGATCCTAGCAGTACACTACCGAAAGCAGATCACTAAAGTCCTCGGCTTGGCTTGGCTAAGAGATCTGAATACTACCTGGTTTCTTTCATTCAGACCAATCAGGCAAGATTGCATCCTACCTGTATTAAGATGCTTGCTTTGCGGAGAAGAATGCTTGTTAGACGTCTGTCTCACACTTCCATCAGAAATACCTATGGATGTTGATACTTTGCTTGGTTCGGTAATGACCTCACCATTACGATTAGGTGGCGGTGAGGTATGAGAGGAAACTGGCACACAGGTACAACCTTCCGTGACCATTGCTGATCTAAACACCGATGATGGCAATGCATCGCATGTATGCACTATTTCGACTTTTTCAGAGTTGGCCCAACTTTCACCTACTGTTGTAGATGAATTTTTGCCGGCCTATCTGAGGTAATGTTCTCTCCTAACAATGGGAATAATATTTTAAATAGCGAGCACACAGCGTTCCCTGAACTTTGAATTCGGCCTTCAGTTTTGATAAACAGAATTTCTAAAAACATTGGGACTATTTTTCTTCCAGAAAGCGAAAAAAAAAATTCCAATTCCCAAAATATTTACTTTTTTTGGCACATGATACTCTGCTTAAAGTAGACCTATTCTTAGAGAACAAGTTTTCTATTTTTAAAATGTCTAGAGACAATATTATGACTTAGCCTCTAGCACATGTACAGTCTTGTATAAATATGTGATTGAATGGTCTCGACCTTCTCTTCTGTATTAAGAGCCATTTCATGAATGTATTTTCATGATTCATTCAGCCAATATTCTAAAATGAACAAAATCTGCAATTTCTGAATGATACCACTGCTTGAAACCGTACAGTATTATAATCATTTTTTCGTGTCTACACCATTTCAAATACAAGCTTGGTTTTTTGGGGTGGGCTGAAATACACATGCATCGTTATATGTTTAGTATTGCTTAGTATTTAGTAATGATGGACATTATACGTGGAGTGGGTGTTGTGACTGTATCTAGGAACCTAATTAGATATTCCCGAATTATGCCCTTGTGTGGTTATAATAAATCATATCCCAATAAAGGCATAAGAATCATATCCATATTAAGTCATAGCCAATATAGTACAAATACGGCAAGGCTACTCCCATAGTCTCCTAGAAAGTACAACCCGTTCTTAAACAAACGAAGCCTCCAGCAGCACAGGAAATTCCCCTGCTTCTGTTTTGATTTGTCCTAGAACTTCTGAGAGTCCTGAAAGAACTGCCAGTTCTTAGTGACGTCTTATGTCCAACCTTACGTCAAACTCGGCACCTTCCAGGTATAAATATACCAGCATCTGCCTTAAGCAAACACACAGTGGTTTGGAGCAGATCGGCTATCTACTTGCCCGACGCCCAGCTGATACGAGTGTCGAAGGAAGCCGACCCTCCCTGCTGACGCACTGAGAGAGGCGCTGTCTTTTCTCCTGCCGAGAAAATCCAGCTCCAGTGTTTCCCTGACACCCTTGCCGGTTTCTGGGAGATCAAGTCCTGAGAGAGAGGTACAAGACCTCCTTCATTCTATACCCAAGGTACGGAACTGATTAGACTCATAGAGAATTCTTGATACAGATTCTTGGCAAAAACTGTAACTTATCTACTCCTTCCCTGTACTAGGCTTAGGTTAGGTTCACTGGGGTAGGCGTATCTTAGAAACACCAGTTGAGTATGTTTAGTCATTATTTTATCATTGTAAGTATTTTATCCATTTAAAGTATCTTATGGCTTAGAAACCTTATAAATGCTTTTACAGTATTATTTCATAATACTCCTTTTACTGTACGCACTTTACTTTATGACAAGTATTGCAATTGTGACAATTAATTTCTCTTGCATGAGAAAGAATACCGCTCGAAAAATAACGCTTTTATTGAAAACGCCCACCTCTCTATTTCTCTGCATTTCTGGTGAAGCCAAGCATGCACGATTAACTGAGTAAAATAGCTGTGTATTGTTTCCGTGACTCTAGAGATATATTCCTTATTGTAGGGGGAACAAAGTTGTCATGTGATATGGTTGTCAGAAGCTAATCAGAAGCTAATCCCTTCTTGTCTATTCAGGAAAGCTCAACGCCTTCTTGTTTACTCGAGAAAGTTTCTAGTGACCTCTGAGCTAGCTGGCACACACAATTAACATATTCAATAGAGACCTAGTCGACCTCAGTCCTATGTCTAAGCTATTGTTTATGTTATTTCAATGCGCAGAGCCTATTGGGAAAATAGGAACTACACTATGATATTTTCTACTGTATTTTTATTGTATATATTTATTTATTTTTGTTTATTTATTTCAAAGGTTTTATATAGCGCTACTGGACCCAAGACTATCAGAGCGCTTTACAAGGCAAGTGAAACAAAAATGAGATAAACTTAAAAATTAAGCGAGAACAAGTTACAAAATGATAGAGATGAAAAAATTAAGATGGAAATGGATAAGGAAAGTTAGGAGAGAGAGGGGGTGAAGATAGGGGGAGTAAGCATATGAAGGCATTGAGAGAGGGAGGGAAGAGGAGTGCATAAGAGAAGAGAGAGGAGTGAACATGTACAGTGTCAGAAACATAAGATACCCCAATATTTGGAACATGTACAGTGTCAGTAACATTAGATACCCCAATACTTGTTGAGAAGAAGGATTTTTAGTTCTTTTTTGCAACGGATAGCCTTTGGGAGAGAGTTCCAGATTGTAGGAGCGTTACCAGAGAACGCACAGGATTTGGGTCTTTTGACATTTGAGTCTAGGTGAGATCAGGATAAGGGAGTTTGTGCTCCTCAGGGACCTGGAGCAACCTGCTTTATGTAGTTTTGTTGTAAGGTAAGATGGGGTGTTTTGATGAAGAGCTTTGTGAGTGATGCAGGCAATCTTATAGGTGGATCTACCTCCTATTGGGAGCCACTTGAGATTTTTGAGGACGGGGGAGATGTGATAAAATTTTCTACAATCAGAGATAAGTCTAGCAGCAAGGTTGAGGACAGATTTATTTGGAGCAAGATGGATTTTAGGGGTGCCAGCCAAAGTGGCGTTACCATAGTCAATCCTGGAAAGGACGAGCGATTGGACAACAAGTTTGAAATCTTCTGCTGGAATAAAAGGTTTAAGTTTCTTAAGGTGGAAAAGGGTGAAAAGAGCGCTTTTGGATGCATTTTTAATGTGGGGGGGATGAGATTTAGATTCTGGTCAATACTGATGCCTAGGGATTTGACAGAATAAGAGGTGGAGAAAGGGCAGTTTAGTGCTTTGATGTCATTTAACCAAAGTTTAATGGTAAGGGAATTGTTTTTGGGGGAGAAAATGATGATTTCTGGTTTTTTTGGGTTCAGTTTGAGATGGTTCTGATGGAACCAGGTTTGAATTTTGGTCAGGGTCTCATTGAGGTGAAGGATGTCTTTGTGAGATTTGATCTTATAGTATAATTGGGTGTCATCCGCATAGAGGTGGTAATTGATATTAGAATGTTAGAGGATGAGGGTGAGTGGTTCCATGAGCAGATTGAATAGGGTTGGGGAGAGGATGGATCCTTGAGGGACGTCGAGTGAGACAGGTTGAGATTTATAGAGAAAACGGCTGAGCTTGATTTGTTGTGATCTGTTTTGTAGGAAAGAGGAGAACCCTTTAAATACCGTGCCTTCCAAACCAAATCGATCTTTGAGAGTGCTGAGAAGGGTGGGGTGGTGGACGGTATCAAATGCAGCTGAGAGGTCGAGAAGGATTAGTACTGAGGATTCCCCTTCGTCAAGGGAACGATGGATGTCATCAATGATATTTAGCATAGCAGTTTCTGTACTGCATCCCTTTCTAAAGCCGGACTGGAAGGTATCAAGGAGGTTGAAGGAGACAATATGTTTCTCTAGTCGCAATAGGACACATTTTTCAAGGGCTTTGGAGAGGAATGCAAGGTTAGAGATTGGACGAAGGTTGTTTGGGTCATTGGGGTCAGCTGTGGTGTTTTTGAGAATAGGCGAGATTTTACCAAGTTGAAGGGAGGCTGGGACACAGCCAGTGGAAAGAGAGGAGTTGATAATTTTAGTCCATATGGGGGCAATGGTAGATTTAAGTTCTTGAACCAGAAGGGCGGCAAGAGGATCTTTGGAGTGGGCGGAAGGTTTTAGTTTGACAATGATATTAGTGATCATAGATTCTGATACTGGACGGAAATCGCTCCATGAGGCATTGTTTTTATCAGGGGGGTTTATTTTCGGAAAGGTATCTTGTTGGAGTAGAGCAGTGCGGGGATCAGAAGTATCGAGCAGTGTAGAAAAAGTGGTTGAAGGAGAGTTATGAGTGTTGGGGAGGGTGTGTAGGATGGCAGTAGGTTGAAGTGAGAGTGGGAGGGAAGAGAAGGATAGTTCGATCGTGTTGATTTTATTCGTAAAGAAGCTGTTTTATTGTAACTTAATGAATCCTCTCAAAGTGAAGCGCGGGTTTGTCACTCTGCCAGTGGAGTTCCCCGCCCACTCCTACAACAAAGTTGTTTGGTGTCATAGTGGAATCAGAGTAGCAAGATGGATTCTAGACGGTGGGTTTAAGATGGAAAGCAGTTGAAAAGGTACATTCTTAACTTTTGTCCATCCATTCCACCATCTGTGAAGGTATTCCCGCTACAGTTGCCTTGACGGAACACCACATCATAATTAGTGCGGCGGTCATCTAAGCTGGACTCCCACCGACAGCCGCTTCTGCCTATGGCGCTGTTGACACAGGTGAGGATTCCTGGTGGAGTTGGCTGGAGTTCGGCGATCTTTTGTCCATGGACTCGCCAACACGTAATGGAACGGGCAGACTGCCGAATAGTCGGGTTGTATTGTATTTGCATTTATATAGCGCTTACTACCTCTGACACAGCGTCAAAGCACTTTTTCAGTGAGTAGCAAGCTTCTCCAGAACCCATAAAGGATTAGTGAATTAGTATAGTGAAATATGAAAGTAATTTGAGTGGTGGATACGTTAGTCAGTTATTTGGATTGAAAAGGGTAGGGGAGGTATAGAAGAGGGAAAAAGGTTTGCATTTATTTCGCACTTGTTATGCTAATGGGGAATTGAAGTGCTTTTTTGGCGAGTACCACGCTATTCTGGAAGCCAAAAAGGATTAGTGTTGAAAATTAGTATAGTGAAATATGAAAGTAATTTGAGTAGTGGATATTTTATTCAGGTATTTTGATAGAGGTAGTGGAGGGATAGAAGGGGAAAAGGGTTTGTATTTATATAGCACTTGCTACCCCGGATGATGTGTTGAAGCGATTTTTCGGTGAGTAGCACGCCACTCTGGAACCCATAAAGGTTTTGTGATAAATTAGTATAGTGAAATATGAAATTTGAGAAGTGGGGATGTTAGTTTGTTATTTTGATTGAAAAGGATAGTTCAGGGATAGAAGAGTGAAGGATTTAGACTTTTTTTGTTTTTGTTTTGGAGGTCATAGCAGTAGGGCAAGGATTGGGATGAAAAAAAGGAATGTGGATGGGAAGAATCAGAGGGAAGAGTTTTGAAAGGAGTGTTTTGGGGAATCAGTTTGGTAAAAGAGGTGTCAGATGATGCAAGGTGGGGTAGAGTAGGGGAGAGTCTAGAAAGGGTTATTTAGGGCATTATAGTAGTGGTATGGGGTAGGAATAAATGAGAGAGTGGATGTAGAGGTTATATTGATAGAAGTATAGGGTGAGAAAAAGGATAATGCATTGGAAAGAGTAGTAGAAATAAGTTTGAGATGAGTCAGAGAGTTGAGGTAAAAGATTTTTTGAGAGAGATATAGGGTGAGAATTAGGTTAGTGGATTAAATATGCTGAATTAGAGTAACATAATAAATATATAGCTCTATAAGTACATGGAAAGTATATAGATGCATAAAGAAGGTAAGTATATGTAGATTAAAGATATTGATAGTGGCATAGGATGAGAAATAGGGTAGTGCATTGAATTTACTTTTTAGGAGAAAAGTGATAAATATATAGATCCTAGTACAAAGTATATACAGGCATAAAGGAAGTAAGTATATGTAGATTACAGATGCATTAGATAAACTCTAGTTTTCAAGTGTTGTACTTAAAAATAGTTTTTTTTTAAATAATTATTGCACATGTTATACAAAGTAGTACACATACATAGGTACATTTCTATTGTACAAATAACTGCTTAGATGCTGAGGGATTCTGTATATTTCTGTTTGAGTATGGTGCTAATGTGGGGAAGAGCCAATTCTGGAGTAGTTTTCGTAAGATAAGGTGGTTGTGCGAGGATGTTATGTTGGGGGTAAAGAGTTCCATATTTTATTTTGGCTGCTAAACAGAGAAGGGTGTGCCACCCATGTTTTTTTTCTTGTATCCTGGGATTTTAAGGCGAGGTCCCACTCTATAACTGAGGTTCCTTTGTTGAATGCGGTTGGTGATTTTATTCCTGATGAAGAGTGCTCCCATTCCATGTATCGCTCTGTGGGTGATACAAAGCAGCTTGAATGTGGATCTTCTGGCAACCGGTAAACAATG
The DNA here is from genome assembly GCF_964263255.1 of Lissotriton vulgaris. Lineage (NCBI taxonomy): Eukaryota > Metazoa > Chordata > Amphibia > Caudata > Salamandridae > Lissotriton > Lissotriton vulgaris. The sequence goes on along the minus strand of NC_141687.1, from coordinate 500,512,765 downwards.
AAGGGCTTTCAAGACAGGTGAGATGTGGTCTGGTGCTTTGATATGCAATAATAGTCTGGCAGGCGATTTCTGAATCTGTTGTAGTCTTTTCATGGTCGTTAAAGGTGATCGTGGTAGAGGCTATTGGCGTAATCAAGTTTGATGGACCTTCTGTGAAAATCCCAAATGGGGGAAGATTTGTCGCAGAGTTTTTATACTAACAAAGCTTGATCTTGATAGTTTGTCCACTTGCACATTCATCGATAACTTGGAGTCCATGGTTATTTCGAGGTTTCTTACTTCCTTTGAAACTTTATGTGGTGATCCCAGTTCATAAGGCCAGGGGGCAAGCAGGTCATAATGTTCCCAATTGACAAACATGAGTATTTCCATTTTGGAAGCATTCAATTTGCGATAGCTCCAAGTCATCCATCGATCCACGGCTCTGAGACAACCTAAAATTAGCAAATTTCCAATGTCTTTGGGGCATTCTAGTTGGCGGAGTATTTGAGTGTCATTGGCATAGTTATAGAACGTGAGGTAAAATTGATTGATCAGTACTGGTAATGACTTCATGTAGATGTTGAAAAGCATGGGGGAGATAATAGAGCCTTGAGAGACCCCTGCTTTTGTGGACTATGGTTTGGACGAGAAATGTGAGGTATGGATGACATTAGTTCTGTTTCGAAAGTAGGACAAAATACAGTCTAGAGCAGTCCCCTCTATGCCGGCTTCACAGAGTCTTTGTATCAGAGTGTCATGGTCAACCTTGTCAAAGGCAGCCAAGAGGTCCTAGAGGAGGAGCGCAGCAACCCTGTTGCAGTCAAATGTGTTCTTCAGGTCATCCCAGATGGCAAGGAGGGCAGATTCTGTGCCTTTTCCTGGACGGAATCCTGTTTGGAAGTCTGAAAGCATGTCATTTTCTTCAATGAATTGTGACATCTGGAAAGGTCCATTTGTAATGGGTCTGTAGTTGGCAGGGTTCAGTGATAAAGTGAAGGCAGGATTGTTACCGCCAATATCTAAATCAGGCCTTTAATATTATTCAAAGTTGCATTTTACCTTTGGTGATTCTGAATCTTTACAACATGTTCTTGAGATTCATTTACATCAGTTTGGCCCTTAACTTGCAAAAAATTCATTTAACTTTACTTATGGATTCCCGGTCCTTAATGTGCCACCAAATGGGTCACACAGTAAAATGTATTGGTTGATTGATGTTAACTTCCCTTTACCTCTCAGGCAACTATAAAGGTTTTATTGTGAGATAAATGGTAAGATGGGCCTAGGGATCTATCAACAGTTAATAACAATAACCATTTATGTAGTGCACAAATTGGCTCCAGGAGTTGAATTGTAGATGTTACTTTTACCTAAATCATGGTACTCATTTTATCACCCTCAGAAAGCTGAGGGGCGGAGACAGCCCTGGAGAGATTGCAAGGGCTTGCAAGTCTCTGAGTGTGTGTTCAACCCAGAAATCGCTCTTGTCATGCCCTGATTACCAGTAACCCATTTTTTTTCAGATCCATGTTTAAACTACTGTTTGCACAGAATCTGAACTAAAAGTTTTGTGGTAGTAACCCTATGGGTTGCAATTTTCTCCAGGTACATTTTGGCAGGTGAAATCTGCTGAATTTTACTTGGGGAGGATGCATGGTAAATACTAGTGCATGCAGGCTGTGGTGCGCAAAGCACCAAAATCCTCATTGTTTCAAGTTGTGCCCATTTTAATGGGCACAACTTGAAACATGCAATTATTATTATTATTATTGGAATATTTATATAGCGCACAGCTACCTCCAACGAAAGTGTCCCGGCGCATGTTCCGGCAAGACAGTAAGCTACAGAAGGCATAAAAAGACATAGCTGACAGAACAGTTACTTAGATCAAAACAGCCAGGTTTTTAACGCTTTCCTAAAGAGAGATTCCTTTTTCATCCCTCTGAGTTCCACTGGCATAGAGTTCCACATTACCGGAGCCCGTACCGAGAAAGCCCGGCCACCCATACAGCTTTTAGAAAATCTAGGAATTTTCAGAAGGTTTTGACTATTCGACCTCAAGGTTCTAGTCTGAAGGTATCTCTGGATCCTGACTCTGAGATACTTAGGGCCTGTGTCATGAAGGGCTCTGTGTACCAATACCATAGATTTAAACAACACTCTTTTCTTCACCGGCAACCAGTGAAGACTCACCAAATGGTGGGCTATACTGTGTTTTACAGGAATGTTTCTGCTTACTCTGGCTGCCGCATTCTGGAAAAACTGGAGTCTGGCGATCAGGTACTCAGGGGCACCAATCAAGAGACTGTTTGCATAATCCAGACGCGAAGTAATGGTGGCATGTACCTCCGCTTGACAGCAGTCTATAGGAAGATAGTATAAAAACCAGTAACATTTTAAGTTTCCAAAAACAGCTTGACGACAGTTGCGCAATATGGTCTTTTCCTGACATTTTTGTGTCCATTTTGAAGCCTAAATTACGCACTGATTTAACAGGTATTGGGGGAGGGTTAAGGGAGGTGGGCCACCACTGAGCCGAATGCAAAGCTATCGCACTTTTTTAAATGTTAATCCTCGTGGTATCGGATTTTTTTTTAAAGTGCAGTAAAAATGGTTTACCAAAATGAGCTGCTCTTAATGAGAGCTCAAGGATTTTATTTAGGATTTTTTTCGTATCAGAATAAAATTCTGCCCTTTGACAAATCACTCGGTAAAAGTATAGTTTCCTACTCTGGCTGAAGCACACTTACTCTGACTTGCATCCGATTTTGTGGTATTTCTCTATTATCCGAGCCACGAAGTTTAAATTACCTACAGGAAGTTTCATTCTAATAAAATACTTTAACAAACAGCTGGATTATTAAGCATAATTATTTGTAATAGTTCAATGTGTAACTTCCCGTCTCGAATAAGCAGTGTCCTTCTGTTTATTTTACACTTGGTACACAGAAGTTAATGTAGCAGGGTTGCCAAATTGTCTTCTATCATTCAGGCTGCTCATTTGCCAAGCAGCTTACTTCGTCCAATATGCAAATGAGGTCAAAAGTAATTTCTAAATTCGCAAGCATTAGCGAGACTTTGTTCCACACAATTGTTTTTCATGGATTGACTCTCTGTGATTATTAGTTTTCTAATCTCTCTATGTATTCAGGATTCAAAACCACTGAGGCAAAAACGCATTTACATAGCTGTCCTAAGGCGATGCCCGCCATTCATTAAAAAGAGCACCAAAATTAATCTTCGAGTTCACATACAACAAAACATGTAATTATCTCAAGCGCAACAATTAAATACCTATTGCATATGGTAAAACAAGGAGAAACGAATGATTTATTTCTTTATATATAAACTGTCGAATATGTACTGGAATATTGGAGTTTCACTGGAATTCTTAAATAGCCAAACAGTTTATTCCAAACCTACAATATCGACTTGTGCGCTTCACGAGGTCATGAGGTCAACGTGCAGAAAGGAATATTACACGAGTGTTGTCGCTCCTCAGTACACCATCTGACTGCTGGTTTCACTTACGAGTGGGCACTCCCGTCAGAGGATTAGAAGACAAGCTCGCTCTTTTTTTTTTTAAAGGAAACTTAAGACAGTTTTTTCTGAAGTTAGCGTGGAAGATGGTTCCAACGCTTGGCGACTGAAAATCTTTGGTCCTGTGCTTATTTATATTTACATCGAGGCACTTATAGGATGATAAGGCTTTTAGACAAAGTGAAAGACTAGTTTGGCACCACAACATTTTATGATAGGCAAATAGGTGCCGACTCACTACGACACTTCTTTACCAGGGTGAGGATTCTAGACTCCACCAAGACCATGATAGTAAATTCACCAAAATCCCAGGGGTAGCGGAAGTGACATCACATGCCATTTAACCTTTACTTTTATTACCTCCTTGTCCGTTTTCCTGTTCCATTTTTTACCAGTGAGCAGCATGTCTGCTCTACAGAAACCTTTTACCATAGCAAACGGAAATACTTCCTCCAATATAGTGCCGCCTACCCTGCATAAAGGGGGACAACATTCTGTTCTTTTTTTCTGCAACACAGTGCTGTTTACCTAGCATCAGATAAGTGTATTTACCTTTCTTCTTTTTTGTTATAATGTGGCTTGCTTTCACAGCTTGTCTTTCTTTTTTTGGTGCCTCACGGCTTGCATTATATTTTTTTACATATCTGGTGGAGTCACGCCTTGCTTTAGTAGCCGCACTGCCTTCTCTTCATAGCTAACCTTTCACACTACTGTAGAGGGTGTTGGTTTTAGTGGTGGGTGGCATCGCGATGCACGCCTGTTCCCGTTTCTCCTCTGGATTCCTTCCTCCTATGGGGCCCGCCCTTCTGGGTTGTTTTTTACTGCTCTGAGCGTGTCCTGCTGGCTGACCCCTCGCACGAGAGGTCGGGCCACGACACTTAGTTTCTTGAGAAGCGGGTCTGTTGTGAAGGGCCGTCTGAAGAATTCCCTCAGTTTGTAAAAGTGGATAATTTGATGGCTGGTCTCTCTTCACTGGGCATGGTTCTTTCTGATGACTCCCTTCCTTCTGGCTCTGTTGATAAGAAGGTTGAAGGGACTGTTGATTATTTGTGTGCGGCTGCTGCAGCTTCTGGGGCTTCCATTGCAGCTCGTTGCCATATCTGGATGCATACTTTGAAGGTAGAGTCCTCTCAAAAGTGGGTCATTCTGAAGTTGCCTTTTGGTGGTGCCAATGTATTAGGCCCTCAGCTGGAGGATATGGTCAAGCAGTCGGTTGAGAACAGGAAGCTGGTGGATCCTGTTCACCCTCCCACTCGGGGTCAGGGTTTTGGTTATCACCATGCTTTTGCCATTACTCAATCTAGAGGTACTCACCACCACTTTCGAGACAGTGGTCGTAGCCAAGGAGTCCGTGGAAGTGACAAGTCCCGGTCTCTGTCCTCCGTTCCCTCCTCCACTCCTGCTCCAAAGCAATGACTCTTTGCCTTTCCCAGTTTTGGGCCACCTCTGCTTCTTTTGTCAACACTGACAGATTCTCTCCGATGCCTGGTTGGTTCAGATGGTCACCTCCGGTTACCAGATCGAGTTCTCATCTCGACCAGCTCAGGCTTTTAAGGAGACTCCTTTGCCATGGGATCCCATGAGGCAGGCAGCCTTGCTGGAGGGTGTTCAGCTTCTCTTGGAGAAACAGGCTGCCATGAAGGTTCCACCCCTGGAAAGGGGCTGGGGTACTCTTGGATTCTTTTTCTGGTTTCAAAGAAGGATACCACCAACCTCAGCCCTGTATTGGATCAAAAGGGAGTGAATCTGCACATTCCTCATTGACGTTTCAAGATGGTGAATTGTATTTGGTTCTTCAGATGGTGCAGCAGGGGTCTTTCCTCGCCATCATAGACCAGTGAAATTCAGGTATATCTTTATGTTGGTGATTGGTGATTGTTTCTCCTTCTTTCTCTCAGGCTTCAGAGGATGTTCATCAGGTATGTCATCTACTGAGTTCCTTTGGTATCCTCATCAATCACTGGAAGTCCTCACTTCAGCCCTCCCAGTCTGTGAAGTTTCGGGAGGCCCTCTTCTGGATGCTTCTGAGGATGGTGTTCTTATCTCTAGAAAGATAATTGACTCAGTTACAGCATCTCTCCTGGGTGTTCTCCCAATCTGGCTACGGAGTCAGAAGGAGATGGCCTCCTCTTTACATGTCCTCCCCTGGTCCCGTCTTCATCTGTATCCCCATTTGCATCACCTTCTGCACCACTGGGATCCTGCTACACAGGACTACGAGGCTCTCATTCTGGTATCTCAGGACATTTGGAAATCCCTCCAGTGGTGGCTGTCCCCTCTAAATCTCTCCAGGGATCTTGATTTCTTCTGCCACCGTCCACTGTGGTCCTGTCCACTGATACTAATGTAACGGTGCCAGTTCTGAGGGTTTCGAAAAGCCAAGGGCCAGTGGTCCTGTACTGCGTCTCTCCAGTCCTCAAATTGGCGAGAATTGATGGTGGTTTGATGGGCCCTTCTTTGGTTCGCTCCCCTCCTTTGGCCCCAGGCTGTCTGCATTCAGACAGACAACCAGATGGTTCGTGCCTATGCCAACCGTAAGGACGGATAAGCTAGTCTCCGTTTCTCCTTTCCTGGAAGATTGGTCCGTTCGCCAAGCCAAATCTCCTTTCTCTCTCAGCAGTTTGTCTTCCAGGGAGGAAAAATGGGACTATGGATTCTTTGAGCAGGATGTATCCCTCATCGGTGACCATGTGTCTGTATTCTCTTCTTTTTAGCAGATCATCTAAAAGTTTAGCCTTCCGTGGCTGGATCTCTTTGTCTCAGAGGAAACGGCCCTTCCTCCACTGTTCTGCAGTCTGATTCCCTCAAGGTTGGCCTGGGCGATCTATGCCTTCTCCATCCCATGGTCCCAGGGACTCCTGATCACCTTCCCTCCTTTTCCCTTGATTCCTTGGGTCTCTCGAAGGTCCAGTTGGATCAGTGGAGTTGCTTCTGGGAGTCCCTGGATGGTATCAGAGGGCCTAGTTTCCCATCCTCCAGGGTTTGGCAGTGTGTCCCTATTACCTATCTGGCAATCCCCTGTTCCCCTGTTCCCATCTCCTCTGCTTGTTCCCCTTTCCAGTGAGCTGTCTCTTCTTCAACACCTGCTGGGGGTTTGGCACTTGAGAGGTTGAATTTTTTTGGTCAGGACTGTTCACTGGCCAAGTGTATTCAGTTGTCTCGGAGGCATTTCAATTCTGAAGTCTTACTTTGACTTGGAAGAATTTTGACCACCTGGTGTAATGTAATTCATTGCAGAACGGAGCCCGACTCAGACGCTTGCTGACATCGTCCCAAGTGATCACTTTTGCAGCACTGTTTTCCTGATTTGTCCACCGGCTGGTGAATGAATCTGCATTTACTGCCCAGATAACCCCTTTGAGAATTGCCTACAAGGGTGTCGGCTGACACCCCGCCCGCAGAGGCTACGTAAGAAGCCTCGTTCCTTCAAATTACCAGGTTGTCCTTCTCCTTGTCCTGATGAAGACCCGATCCGGTTGCTAATAAGTCTGCACCAATTATAAGGGTCAAAACATCGACATTACACTACCAAACTGTCCATACTGAGTCTCAGCGGTTAAAACGAATAATCATGTTGCATGAGATTGATGTGATAAGATGGACTGATGTTATTTTTATGTCTATATGTTATTTTGTCTCTGCCTATTCACTTAATCACTATTCACTATCACTCACCTTAGTACTTCACACTAACCAGATTCTCAATTGTTTTTGGACAACCAATGCTTTTAAACTTGAATTTATTCATGCAAATCTCCAACAAATAGGAATACCTTTGAAAAAATCATAAACTGTGGTGTGTGTTTTTCCTCTTGATTTGCAAATGTCATATACAGCATTTTCATGACTAACAATGTGAAATGTATGGTAAATATCTAATAGTGTTCAGCATTACAAAGAAATTTGTCTTGATTCCCGACAGAACCATTGTTTTTGTTTGCCCCTGGTGTAATGAGCAGGGTTTGTATTCTTCATTCTGTGATCATTGGATTTTTTGTGGGATGGGTTTGTCTTGGGTCTTGCTGTCTGCACTCTGAATGGGCTGCTATTCTTGCCTTCCGGGTTTCTGCGGACATTCACACATGCATGCATGCTTACACATACACACACATACCCACACTCTCTCTCACTTAAACATGCTTTCACCAGCAAGTTAACACACACAGCACATATTTAAAAACAAGTTTTACCTACCTTAGCTCCCAGGGAGGGTCATATTTAGGCTTTCCCGTTTTCAGTTTCTATTTTTGGTAAATTCTGGTGAGGTTTTTTCAGTGTTTACAAGTTATTTCAATACCTTTAAAAAACAGTGGTTATCAGTGGTTATGCATTTTTGCGCCATTACAAATGACAGAAACAGTGTTTTTCTGGTGTTTATGGAAACTGTTGCTTTTATTATTGCTTGCTTTCTGCACTGATTGTGCATGGTATATAGACAGTGTACATACAGTATGTAGAAGGGCCAACCACCTCAGATGCATCCTTCTCAACACCCGCTTTGCCCACAAACACGCCATTGAACTCTGGGACCTACTCGACTCAACCTATCCAGACATCGCCTACCTGACGGAGACCTGGCTGAACCCCGCCTCGGCACCCAACATAGCCATAGCCGTCCTGGAAGGCTACAAGATCACCCGCAGGGACCACACTAACAGATCAGGAGGAGGAATTGCCATCATCCACATGAACACTCTCAGAGTCTCGACCAACACCGACGATACCCTCAGCACCGCCAAACACCTGCACTTCCAGATCCACACCGACCCCAACACCACCCTCAGAGGAACTCTCATCTACAGACACCCCGGACCCCGACCACAGTTCAGCGACTCTATCCCCGACTTCCTCATCACACATGCCGTCGCCTCCACAGACTACATCATCCTCGGGGACCTGAACTTCCACCGTGAGAACAACGACGACACCAACTCGACCACCCTGATCAACAACCTAGCCAACCTTGGACTCAGACAACTCATCACAACACCCACCCACTCTGCCAGTCACATGCTTGACCCCATCTTCTCCGCATGCCCCCACGTCTCCTTCAACCACACCACCAAACTCCACTGGACCGACCATTGCTGCATCCACTTCACCTTAAAAAAAAAACACCATGCACCACCGCATCCAACAGATGCCTCGCCACTGCTGGAGCAAAGTCACTGAAGATCAGCTAACCACCACCCTCGCCCAGAGCCCACCCGCCGACCCCACCGACCCCGAAACCGCCGCACGCAACCTCAGACATTAGATCAATGACTGCTCCAAAACCCTAGCCCCGATCAAGAAACCCTCTGACAGTCACACCAACAAGAAAACCAGCTGGTTCACTGAGAACCTCCGGGCCCCAAGCAAACCTGCCAAAAGCTGGAGAAGATCTAGCTCTGTGAACGAACAATGGACAGCCATGGCGCCCACAAGAACGCCACCCGCAGACACCATCACCTCTTCAGATGTGCCAAAAGGGCGTCCTTTTAAGACCGCCTAGAAAACAATGCGCACAACAGCAAAGAGCTCTTCAACATCGTGAAGGAACTCTCCAACCCCAGCTCCAACACCAACGACGTCCCACCCTCGCAAGACCTGTGCGACTCACTGGCCATCTTCTTCCACCGCAAGATTGCAGACATCCACAACAGCTTCAATGCCTCGACCACCCCGACTACGACTGTGGATGTGGAAGTCCTTTGCCTATGTTGTCCTGAGGCTCTTCTAATACGGTTCTGAAAACTGGGTCAAGTACACCCTTAGCAAGTATCACAGTAGCAAGCATAAAGGCTCCTTTGGGCATGGAAAGATGCCGGACAACATGCTGATACTTAGGGTTGTTAGTACCGTAGACACAATTTCCACATAACCCACCCTGGGAAGCCAGATGACCCTCCTCAGATATGGTTGGTGCTGATCACACTCCAGAATACAAGACGACTTCCTCTGGGTGTCCCATGCATCACGAAGATGGCTGGGCGTCTCCTCCAGCACAGTCTATTCTGCTGCAGGGCTAGAAATTTTCTCCCATCTCTGTGACGGCATGCACACATTTCACACTAGAGAGACCCACATCTTCTGCAGAGAGTTGCAACCTTCCTCTGGTAAACTCACTGTCACACAGACATCAGACCTGGATCATAGTACTTCATTGCATACTCTGGGAAGCACTCCCTTCCATAGTCAAAAATAACTTGGTAGTGAAATGAAATGAAATATGATTACCATCCCACCTTCATACTCATTTTCCAGACAGATAGTGTTGATCCACTGTCTAAAGTCTTTGAAATGTGGCTTGAGGTGATTCCTTTGCAAACTAATTTTTTGGGCTGAAGCGTACATTCTGCCTTTGTACAAGGTACTGGTTCTCACTGAAAACATGTGCACAATGAAGTGTGAAGACTCAGCACCAGCCGTCATCAGCCTTCCTGAAGTGTCAATCAGGGAAAGAAAAAACGGCAGTGTAAGAAATTGAATTATTATTTGGGGTTGGTGGCTTCCCACATCACAGCAGGGAAACGGCCTTAACAACGAGGGCTCAGCCATGCATTCCATTATCCCGCAGGCTGTGCCACACTTGCCTTAACCACACATATGCCTTTACAACACATACTATTCCAAAACTAAATGCCAATACTGCCAAGTAATTTCACATCACTTATTTCATACCATGCATATGAGCAAAACTATACGCAAGAAGGAATTTTTATCTCAGAATTAATTGATTAATTCTGAGATAAAAATTCCTTCTTGCGTATAGTTTTGCTCATATGCATGGTATGAAATAAGTGATGTGAAATTACTTGGCAGTATTGGCATTTAGTTTTGGAATAGTAGTTAAGGCAGGGTTTGGCCTTACTGCCTGGAAACCCATACCCAGTTTGGATTTACAACACATAAGCATGGTTCAGGCAATGAGCAGTCTAGTTGCCGAGAGGATTGGAAGGAGAGGAAGACAGAAAGAGGAAGGACGATCAGGAATCGTGAGAGGATGCAGTGTGGTAAGTGGGTCTGGGGCCAAGTCTTTGGGGCGTGGGGGTAGTTTTTCAGGGTGGGGGTAGGTTTTAGGACTTAGGAGTGGGCCAGGGTTGTTAATAGGGCAGAGAGCAGTTTTAGGGCTCAGGGCAGCGCGGCTGGGGCCAGGATAGTTTTTAGGGTGTCTGGACCGTTTTTAGGGCTAAGCGTGGGTTGGGGAAAAAGGACAGTTTACAGTTCTCATAGATTTTCTAAAGGCAGCCCTTTCTCAATCCTTCCCCATGTCAGTGTCTAAGTCTTCTCCCTTAAGCTCTAGGAATGTCAGTGGCTTCCACTGTCTAGGGACTCTGCATCCCCCCTCCTTCCTGTGTCATGACAAACCGGGGGCTATCCGAAATTGATACCATTGATTCCATCAAACAGACTCTCAATAGGGAGTCTTACTACTATCTACACCTTAAGTACATGCATTTCCACTACTATCGACACATTAAGTACATGCACTCGACACACTGAAAGGATGTCAGAGCAAGTGAAACTTTACATGAGTGGGGGCAGTAGGCAGAAATCTTCCTGAAAAGAAAATGATCTGCTCTGTACTATAAATCCATAGAAATATTAGTATACTGCCACCATCACTTCAGTTTCAAAAAACCAACCATGGAAAGTAGTCACATGTCAATTACAAATGTGTTCTTCATGTGCCTGTAGAGGTACAGAACGTGTTATGGAAATTTGAGAACTCATAAACCAGCCACAATGCACATTCTGAATTAGACTGGTAATAGGGCCAACAAAAACTAGAATACTAGTTTGTTAGAAATGGGATTCCTGGGGAGCTGAGATATGCACCCAGGCCAGACAGGAACAACAACTCCAGTTAGGGTAAGCTAGATACACAACTAGAGATAACCTGTGCTCACCCTCTGGCAGCATGGCACAGAGCAGTCTGGCTTACTTAAAGAGGCAATGTGTGAAGTATTTGTGCAACACATACATGCAGTAACAATGAATACACCGGAAAAAAGACTCCACACATGCTTACAAAATTAGATTACTCTTTTCTGAACAAAACAAGACCAAAATAGCAAAACTCCAATGTATAGAAGTTGAGATATTGAATTTTGAAATAGTAAATGCAGTATAGCACTTAGAAGCAAGTAGTGCTAAAGTTTTTACTTTAGATTGAGCTGGCCATGATCATAGTCAAAGGTCAGACCGACCCTGTGGAATAGCATTCTGGCTACAGGACCCATGCAGGCCCCGGTGAACAAAATACCTTTCCTGGTTGCAAGCAACAAAATGCGTTGATCTTCTCCAAGCAGCTAAAGCCATACGTTGGTTCCGAAGATGGCTGCATTAGTTGAGAGGTGCTGAAAGATGCATCGGTTCCGATCCAGACAGTTGGATTGATGAGTCAAAGTGGAGCCGCTTGATTGTGACCTTGGATTGGTGCTGCATCATGGTCTGACCTCGTAGTAGGGCCCTGCACATCGTCGAGCTGCTCAGGGCAGTCTCTGGATTGGCACTGCATTGGCGTCACAGGGCACTGCATCGATTTTGATTGGTGCAGTGGTGACGATGCATCTATTTTGTAGCAAAACAGCTGAAACATCCTCTTCTGAGGCCCAGACTGGAGAGGCCACCTCACGCAAGGGTAGGAATTACTGATGGCAGAGTCCAGCAGCACCAGCTGAATAGTCTTTTATGTTCCTAAGACTTCAAAAAGCAGAAGGCAAGCCAAAAAGCCCTTTTATTAGCTTTTTTACATATAAAGCACGCACAGTACCATATTATTTGAGCAAAGATGTTACAATGATACCAATATGCCGTCAGGAATCAATCTATATGCGCATATGGAGATTGGTAGTGGCATATGTTGGCTGACGGTGGACGCCATGTGCGCGCGGGGAATAACTAGGAGAGGATAAACCAGGAAGTGAGTGTAGCAGGAGAGGGACTGTTGGAAGCAACTAGGGGGGGAGAGGAGGAGGTAATAGAGTGAAGAATGAGTGAGAAGGGCGGAATCAGACAGATTGTTCAGAGCTCGTCTGTGGGGAGGTTAATATGAGGGGGGACTGAAGGACTGAGGAGGGTGAGGCCGAGAGGGGGGGACCGGATGTGGTCCGGTGGCAGACACTTTATGGAGTTGGTGATGCTGTGGGGGGGCAGCAGCGTCTTGGGACGTGTGCGGGGAGGCTCGTGTGTGGGCTAGCTTAAATTGGTGAGATGGCATGGACCATTCCAGGGAGATAGGGTGTTTATGCTGACCTTTCACCTCCTCCTCACTCAGGGTGTCTTCCTCCGCTGTAGCCCACTTTTTCACTGCTCCCACCCATGCCTCGAATGGGAGGCCTGTGGTCGTGCGCCAGTGCATGGCAATATTTCTTTTGGCCAGTAGCAGGGTCAAGGAAGCGTAAACTTGCACCATGTGTGTTTTTGTTTTACGTAATTTGCCCAGGGCGACCGCCTCCCAGGTGTGCAGTCCCGTGAGGCCTGTGAGGACACTAATGGAGTCGAATATGGCCGTCCAATATGTCCGAAGGGACGGGCAGCTCCAAAACATGTGATGAAAGTGTGCGTCTGAGGAGTAAAATCTAGGGCAAACAAATTGAGTGTTGGGGAAAAACCGTGCGTTTCTCAACACTTTCTTTTGGGATTCTAGCGTTCTATCCCATTCCCGGTCATGAAGTTGTCGTCCAATCTCGTCCTCCAAGGTATCCCGCAGTGTGTGCAGGGATTTGTTCGTTAGCTCTCTGATTGACTTGTACAACCAGGTGACTAATTGTCTGCCTTTGCCCATATAGAGGATGGTGTGCACTACGGGGTGTGTTACGGGTACACCGGCTGTAAGGTCACTGTGCGGGCGATAGCAGTCAATGAGTCGACGGTGCGTCAAGAACTGTCCCGTGGGGAGGCTGTAATCTTCCATGAGGCGAGCATATGGGCGAAGCTGGTCGTCTGTGAAGAGTGCCTCCGCTTCGGTGATTTCCAGATCCACCCAAACGTGCAGCATGGCGTTTGTGAAGTATGTTGCCCCGGAGGGCCACCCCACGAGCGGAAGTCGTGGGGAGTAACAGGTAGTCTATGCCGCCATACGATGTATTTGTTGCATGCATTGGTGTGCTACTGACACTTGTAGGGGGTAGGTCCCGGCGGCGTTTGCCGCCGGGGAGTAACAAGCGGCAGAGCTCTGTTGTGGGGATGGGATCTTGTGCAGTAAGGGTCTCGCCGGAGTTTCTGCTCGCTGTCCAGTATGACAGCCACTGGAGTTGGGCTGCGAGGAAGTAAGACTTGAGGTTCGGGGCACCCAGGCCTCCCTGTGTGGTGGATAGCTAAAGCTTAGTGAGGGCGATTCTATGTCGGCCCCTTCCCCACACCAGTGATCAAAGGAGCATATCTAGCTCACGAAAGAACTGTCTGGGTGGGACGACCGGAAGGTTAGCGAAGTAACACAACAGTCTGGGAACTATGATCATTTTTACCAGAGCCACCCGGCCTATTGGGGCAAGTGGGAGATTCTTCCAAAAGCCTACAGAGGCGCGGATACTGGCGAGTTCTCTACAGTGGTGGGCGCTCATATATGTCATCAGGTGAGTGATAAAGGCGAATTCGAGATAACGGGGGGCGCCCATGCTCCAAGAGATGCTCTGCGTGCCGATCCTGACCTCTCGTGGCCCAAGGGACTGATGCAGAGGATATATCACGGATTTCTCCCAATTCACTCGAAGGCCGGAGGCCTCCGCGAATTCGGATAGGGCTGTCCAGATGGGGGTGAGGTCCGCGGTTATGTCCCGGACAAACAATAATATATCATCCGCGTACATAGAGACGCAGTGTAGTGTGTCCGCTATGGGGATGCCCCAGGAAGCGCCCTCTCGACGCAGACAGATTTCTAAAGGCTCTACCGCCAAGGTGAATATCAGAGGTGAAAGGGGGCAGCCTTGCCTAATACCCCTCTTGATTCGTAGCGGGGGCGATATGTGACTGCCAAGTCTGACCCGAGATGTAAGGTTAGTGTATAGGAGCTTAGTGTACTGTAAGAGGATTGGACCTATGCCCGTCCAACGAAGGACCGTGAAAATATACTGCCAGGTCACTGAATCAAATGATTTTTCGAGGTCCAGGATTATGCAGGCCGCTTGGGGGGAAATATCTCTCACTAGGTCTTGGACGTGGAAGACTCGTCTGATATTCTACGATGTGCACCTACCGGGGACGAAGCCATTTTGATCCGGGTGAACCAAAGGGCGTTAAATCAGCTCGTATCTGACGGCCAGTATTTTGGCCAGGATTTTACAGTCCGCTGACAGGAGCATGATAGGTCGGTATGACGACAGCTGTTGAGGATCTTTGTGTGGTTTAAAAAAGGACACAATGACCGATTCTCGCAGGGACGCTGGGAGTTCCCTACGCTCGAGGGCGTCCGCATACATGGCGGTTAGGAGAGGGGGTCAGCAGAGTGGCAAAGGTGTTATAATACTCGAGGGGGAACCCGTCGAGGCCAGGGGCCTTGTTGCGTGCCAGGGCACGTATCACACTGGAGACTTCAGCTGTTGTTATTTTCACTTCCAGGGTGTCTCTGGTCGCCACTGCGATATGGGGGAGCGGCAGCGGTTTTAGGAACTGAGCCACCGCCTCCTGTTGGCAGTGTGCCTGGGCACTGTATACGGTGGCGTAATAGTGTCTGAATTTGTTAAGTATATCCTGTTGTGAGTGTGCGAGTGTGTCTGGGGATGTCCTGATCTCGTGATGGGTGCCACCACAGTGTCTTGACGTGCTAGCCACACCAATAGTCTTCCTGTTTGGTCACTCTCTTTATATACCTGGCAGCGTATGCTCGGAAATAACATTTCCGTAGGTCCGCCATGGCAGCCTCATATTTTGTTTTTGCCTCAGCTACCTGTGCTGTTGTTGCCGACTGTGCGTCTTCTTTTTTGGTGAGTGTCGCTAGTGTGTGTTCTGAGTCAGTGAGCGCACGTTCGAGTGTGCGACGGGCCCCACTATCTGTTTGATGCAGACGCCCCTCATAACTATTTTGAACGCATCCCATTCAAGTAGCTTGGTACATAGATAATTAATGTTGATTAGCAGGGTGATTTTTGTGACTTCATAACAATGAGAGTTCTTGCATTGGGAAGGTAGACACTTTTAGATAAGAATATATCTTCAGTTTCAGAAACATGGGTATCTTTTAACTAATTATAGAATAGATTAAATGCTTCACTGAGTTCTGAACTTATGCGTACTAGGCTAAAACAAATAATTAAAAATGATAGATTTTAAGCTGCACCTGATAAGTGAGGCAATTGCTTCTATTACTAGAAATTCACACGCTCACATACTAAAATTAAATAAAAAATAGAAATATATTACAACGTGCAGAACTCAAAGGGATACTAAATCTAACTTTGAAAAGTTTACTGATTAGTAAATGTTTTCATACTTGGTTGATGTTTAAAGGAAATTGTATCTTTAAAAACAGGAAATCTGTAAGTGTGGGAGATTTTCAATTATGGCTGCCCTATTAATTGAATATATAACATGTAGAAGAGTGCTATCCCTTACTGAGAGGATATTTCCTTTTAGAAATGATTGATTTCAATATGCGTGTATTGTAACAGAGACACTGACAAATTAGGTCAAACAACAGGGTGATGTCTGTTGTCTTCCCATAAATGGGAATTCTAGTCAGGGGGTGATAGCTATGTTTAGATTTAAATACATATTTTGTTGTAGAACTTAGCAATTGGCCATGGTATAGATCAAATGTAAAATTGAGTTGAGAGGTCTGCGGAAAAAGCAAACAAAATAACAGATAACAGATTTTCACATGGTAACTGGTTATCAGTTACATGGTTCTTTTTATTTAGACTTACAGGCATGTATAAGAACGTGTTTATAGCCCAACAATACAGAGGAATCAACATAATGATGAGGTAGATTGATTGGTAAGGCACTTAATACTAAATGAACATGGTAGAGAGTTCGACTCGTGATCTAGTATTATAGGTTTTTATCAGATTTAAAAAATATATATTTTTCAAATGGTGGGAGCTAATTTGTTATGTTTTGCCAGAAGAATTAATTTGAAAGTTTGGAACTAAGAGATGATTTTTTTGGATTAGGTATTTGGTATAATTGAATGAATGAAAAAATATTATATGTATCTCAATTTGGTTAGTGGGCTTACTGGAGATTTTTGTAAAATTACCAATGGAAGATAAGGGCTTTGAATTTTGAACCTAATGGTATAAATTAAGTATGGGCCAAAAATTCGTTCCGCTCGCGGAATTTGCGGATTTTCTTCAATTTCGCGATCCGCGAATCTCGCAAAATTGCGGCAAAATCCGCGAATCCACGAGCTGGACAAATTTTGTTCAGGAAGCACTTACAGGGTTACAGCAGGTGCCCAAGTTGAAGCTAATTTCTTTGTAACCAGTTACAAAATGAGCGGCGCCTCCTTGCCTACTTGCAACTATTCTCTGACCCTGCTCTGACCCTCGAAGCAGGGTCAGAGAATAATTACAAGTATGGCACGAGGCTCCTGCAACAGGAAGCACTTACAGATATTAAACAGGTGCCCGAGGTGAAGGTCAAATTCAGTAGCGTTTTAATCAACCCAAAACATTAGTGAGCATGGTCGAGGCCTGGCAAGTGTGCTTTAACCCCATATCTGCCAGTGAAAATTTGCTGTAATACTTGAGGGAGGACTTTGCATCCATGAGTTTTTTTTAGCGCAATCCCTGGGTAGTTCCTGTGACCAGGAGGCTGCTTTCTCCACATCTGCTGCCCTGCTCGCTCTCTGACCCTTTATACACAGGAGGCATTTGAACATGCATAGAAGCCCCGCCACCACACACTAGCGGTATCAAACGTCTTCCCTCACTTTCCCAACTATGATGGGCAGCTCACTCAAGGGACCTCAGCGCCTTTTGGCGCGGTGGCAAAGTTACAGGCACACATGGTGACTGGAGACAAATCTTCTGGCCCTTTACGCAGCTGCAGTGTAGGAAAAGTACTATACATTTACCCAACGAGGTAGCACTTACTGATTAGCCAGTAGAAAGTACTCCACTTGAGTAGAGGTATTGCACAAAACGGTGGCATCTTCGTGGATAACTATGCAGGGTAGGATTCATTCACTGATTCATAGGGCTCCTGTCACAAACCTCAACAGGAAGCACTTACAGATATAAATAAAGCAGGTGCCCGATTTAAAGCTCAAATTCAGTAACGTTTTAATCAGCCCAAAACATTAGTGAGCACGGTCGAGGCCTGCCAAGTGTGCTTTAACCTCATATCTGCCGTCGAAAAATGTGCTGTAATACTTGAGGGAGGACTTTGCATCCATGAGTTTCTCGAGCGCAATCCCAGTGTAGTTCCTGTGACCAGGAGGCTGCTTTCTCCTCATCTGCTGCCCTGCTCGCTCTCTGACCCTTTATACAGAAGAGGCATGTGAACACCCATAGAAGCCCCGCCACCACACACTAGCGGTATCAAACGTCTTCTCTCACTTTCCCAACTATGATGGGCAGCTCACTCAAGGGACCTTTGGACGCCTTTTGGCGCGGTGGCAAAGTTACAGGCACACATCGTGAATGGAGACAAATCTTCTGGCCCTTTACGCAGCTGCAGTGTAGGAAAAGCACTATACATTTACCCAACGAGGTAGCACTTACTGATTAGCCAGTAGAAAGTACTCCAGTTGAGTAGAGGTATTGCACAAAACGGTGGCATCTTCGTGGATAACTATGCAGGGCAGGATTCATTCTGGAACGAGGCTCCTGTCACAAAAATTAAACCACCAACAGGAAGCACTTACAGATATAAATAATGCAGCTGCCCAAGTTGAAGCTCAAATTCAGTAATGGTTTAATCAGCCCAAAACATTAGTGAGCACGGTCGAGGCCTGGCAAGTGTGCTTTAACCCCATATCTGCCGTCGAAAATTTGCTGTAATACTTGAGGGAGGACTTTGCATCCATGAGTTTCTCGAGCGCAATCCCTGTGTAGTTCCTGTGACCAGGAGGCCGCTTTCTCATCATCTGCTGCGCTGCTCGCTCTCTGACCCTTAATACACAGGAGACATGTGAACACGCATAGAAGCCCCCCCCCCACCACACACTAGTGGCATCAAACGTCTTCCCTCACTTTCCCAACTATGATAGGCAGTTCACTCAAGGGACCTCGGCGCCTTTTGGCACGGTGGCAAAGTTACATGCACACATGGTGACTGGAGACAAATCTTCTGGCGAGAACGAGAAGATGAAGTTGTTGGATCTGAAGACTTCTAGCCTCACGGCCGATGTGTCGGAACTTCAGACCGAACTTGGCAATTTGAAATCGGCTAATGACCTAATGTCCCATCGGCTGGAGGATTCTGAGAATAGGGCAAGACGCAATAACATCTGCGTCATAGGTGTTCCGGAAAATCCAGAGACTCACTCGATTGACCTCCTGGTTGAAGATCTTGTCCTGAACCACCTTGCCCGTCTGGACTGAGCAAGTTTTTTGCAGTGCAGCGCGCCCATCGCGTTCCGGGTGGAAAACCTAAGCCGGGCGCTCCTCCGAGGCCTATCATCGCCAAACTTTTTCATTTCAGGGATCGTGATGCTATCCTGCAGGCGTCGAGGGTGAGTGGCCCAGTTAACTTTGAGAATTCCACAGTTAATTTTTACCCGGACTTTACTCAGCTCGTCCAGAGACAAAGGATGGGCTTTCAGGGAGTTAAGCCACGTCTTTGGGACTTAGGATTGAAGTATGCGATGCTTTTCCCTACCAGGCTTCGTGTGGAGTATGAGGAACGGATATTCTGTTTCGACCGGCCTGAGAATGTGAGTGACTGGCTGGATTCCCTGCCTGGCCGGAACGACTGGACTGAGCACCCTGGTGGTGCCGAGGGAGGTGAGCCTGTACAGAAGTGATGCTTCGGCCCCTGATCTCCGAATACTAGACATTGCTCAACTGGGTTCTATTTATTTTTTATGCTAGATTTCACTGATGTTCCCTTCTGGGTGGCGCGAGGGACGGTCCGCTTTCCTCCTCCAGGGTCTTTTTGTAGAGTGGGAAATGTTAGGGCGACAGGCACACTGCATGTTTGGGTGGCTTTTTAGTCTACTGCGACGTATTTTTTTTTTATACTTCGAGTGTCCTGCTCTCTGTGGGGTGACTCATTCATCACTTGTTGGGATGGGGGGTAGTGGGTTGAGGTTAATATCTTGGAATGTCAATGGATTGGGTGATCGCATAAAACGGGGTGTGGTACTGCAGTATCTGCGTCGCTTGTCTCCTGATGTGGTACTTTTGCAGGAGACGCATTTGGTGGGAAATATGTGTTGTGCTATGAATAGGTGGGTTTATCGCTTGGTCGCACACTCCGGGTTCACCACTGGTTCTAGAGGGGTGGGTATTCTGGTTTGGTCTTCTCTCCCTCAGGAGATTGATGACGTAATCCTTGACGACAGGGGGCGATACTCCACCCTAACTGGTAGGTGGGAGGGTAAGGCTCTTTCACTGCTCACTGTGTACGTTCCCCCGGGTCTCCAGACCTCTACCTTCTCAGATATTGGCCGTGTGATGCTGTAGTTCCCTGATTGCATTCTTCTTATGGGTGGGGATTTTAATTCTGTGCTTTCTGGTACTATGGATTGCCACCCCCCCAGGGATCTTCCTAATTCCCAGTCATGGCTTAGTGGGTTCCTGGACACCTTTGGTCTGGTAGACTGCTGGAGGTTGATGCATCCGACACTGAGTCAGTACACCTTTCACTCCGGGGCTCATGGGAGTCTCTCCAGAATTGATTACATCCTAATGCCCGCTGCCCAGTCTTTCCCTGTTAGGGAGATTAGACACCTGGCCCGGGGCATTTCGGATCATTCTCCACTGTGGCTCTGCATGGACACCAGATTGCGCCTGCAATCCGTTCACTCTGTTCGGGCAAGGCTATGGGCCCGAACGGCTTGCCTATTGAGCTGTACAAACTGCGCCCTGATAAAGTCGCACCATATCTTCGCGATATGTTTATGGAGTCACGTGACCTTGGCCCCCTCCCTTGTGACCAGCGTTTGGCAACGATCGTGGTAATTCCCAAGGAGGGCAAGCCTCGGGATCGCTGCGCATCGTACGGGCCCATCTCCCTGTTGAACGCTGAGCCTAAGGTTCTTGCCAAGGTTCTCGCCAATCGTCTGCTTACAGTGATTTGTGATTTGATCCATCCGGATCCATCCGGTTTTATCCCACATCGGAACACTGCTCTCAACTTGCGGCGCCTACATGGTGTTCTCGCGAGGGCGGGGTCTCTTTCGGAGCCGGCCATCTTGGCTTCCTTGGACGCCACGATGGCCTTTGATACAATAGAGTGGCCATATCTCTGGGCCGCCCTCGCGAAATTTGGTTTTGGTTCGGAATTTGTCGGGTGGGTGAAACTTTTATATGGGGAACCGCTGGCTCAGGTGGTGGTTAACGGTCGGGTGTCCAAGTCCTTCACTCTCGGGAGGGGTACTAGACTGGGGTGCCCACTGTCCCCCCTGCTCTTTGCTCTTGCTTTAGAGCCTCTTGCAGCTTGGCTCCGATGAAGGGCATTCGGTGGGCCCCGATTCTGAGGACCGAGTCTCGTTGTATGCCGACGATATTCTTTTGTATCTTACCTCCCCTCCTATATCCCTCAATGTCTTGTTTGACGTTCTCACCTCGTTCGGCAAGAATTCTGGCTTGATCATAAATTGGTCTAAATCTTGTGTATATGTCATCTCGGGGGGCCTTCCTCCATTGCCAAGTAGATTTCCCATTCAGATCTCTCTATCCGGCTTCAAATATTTGGGGATTTTCATAACGCTAGATCCAGCTGCCCGCTATGAGCACAATCTCCTTCCTCCTCTGCGAAGGTTGAAACTAGACGTGGTTCGGTGGCGTAGATTGCCGTTGTCGCCGCTCGGCTGCGCTGCATTTTTTAAAATGATGTCTCTGCCTCGGTTTTTATACGCACTACAGAATTCGTTCGACGTCATTCCGGCTAGCTACTTTCGGGAGGTGGAAGGCCTACAGAGGCAGCTCATTTGGGACGGCCGCGCACCAATTGCTCTTGCAAAACTAACTCTCCCATGGTATGACGGGGGCATGGCGCTCCCGGATATCAGGCGGTACCATTGGGCCTCCCAGTTGTCCGCAATCAATCACGCAATGTACGCACCCAGCCCTAATCCGGCTTTCGAGATGCACAAGCATCAGTTGCCGGGCGGTTACTACAACAGAGCGCTCTACTCTCGGGCAGCGGGGAGGAATCTAACGGGACCCACCAAGATTGCTGTGCATGTGCGGAAGGATGCAAATGCGGCCATGGGATGGAACGATCGATTGACACGAGCGACCCCTTTGTATGCGTCGGAAAGATTGGGATGCCTCTGGACAACGAAAGGGTTTGAGAAGTGGGATATGATCGGTATAAGCAGAGTGGGTGATCTTTGGGTGAAAGGCGCGGTTAAGACTTTAGAGGTACTTCAGAAGTAGTATGAGTTGAGTGGTAGAGAGTTTTTCAGGTATGCACAAGTCCGCCATGCCTTGACGTCGGTCTTTGCTGCTGATACTATTGTTCCCGAGTCCTCCCCACTCGAGGACCGTATACTCGATGGTCATCTGCCCGATAGTAGATTTCATTAATATATAAGAAGTTAATCAACAATCGGGCAGATCTCTTTGTGCGTCTCAGGGAGGCCTGCACTGGAGATGGGTTGGAGCTGGATGATGAAGACTGGCAGTCAGCACTGTCTTCCTCGAAGGAGGTCGCCATTCCCGCCCGTCTCCTTCTTGTCCAACTTAAAATTCTTCATCGGGTGTATGTTACTGGTCCTCGTTTCGTTGCCATGGGCTTCTCCTCGGATGGGTTATGCAAGCGCGGGTGTTGTTTGAGTGCTACTTTCCTCCATATCATTTGGGAATGCCAGGAGGTGGCTGCGAATTGGACTCGTGTGCATGCTATAATGGAGTGTGTCACCGGGGTCGCTCTGCTGCGTGAGGCTCAGAGATGTTTGTTGAATGTGTGGGAGCCAAATGATTGCAACATTGCTCAGGCCCGGTGGGCGGCCCTTGGGAACATGATCGCAAAAAGGGATATTGCGCAGCTGTGGGGTTCCCATAGGCCCCCCGCCGTGTCAGTATGGAAGGAAAATATGGACTGGTATATGTTTAGAGAGAAGACGGTGTATTTGGCTAGGGGCAAGCCTAGGGCATGGAATAGAATCTGGGGTCAATGGAACGCTTAGCGAGGGAACTTCAGTACGCCCCCATTTGAGGAAAATCCAGGCATTTCTCTATCCCCCTGATCCGACATTCCCGGAAGAATCTACTTTTTTTTTTCCTGACATTTGACTTCCCCAATGTCTCTCCCCCCCCCTCCTGGCCACCTCCATTGCTTTCCTGGTTATCTATCCTGTATTGAGGGTCCCGCCTGATGGAGCACGACTTTGTCCATATTGCTCCCCGCCTTGAGATTTGTTTGTTTGTTTTTTCTTTTTGTTCCTTTCTAAAAAAACAAAAATAACTATATCCTGATTCCGTCCTGTGTTGCCGAGAACTGTATCCTGTATTTTGCCGGACCTCTAGGGGATCGGCCCCAGCATTGTGATGTTCAACGACTGCTTTCTATGCTCTAGCGGCTCTGTGGTTGTAGGCCCATACTTGTAACCATAATATTTGCATTGCACAATAAAGTTAAAAAAAAAAAAGACAAGATGAGGGTTTAACAGCTACAGATGTTTTTCTCCAAGACAGATGTATGTCTTTGTAGAATCATAGTAAGATGCTATTGAGTATGATACGGTGGTGTTTTTTCAATAACATGTTTCTATTCAATGGTAAGGTGTTCAGGCAGCGACAGGGCGTGGCCATGGGTGCATGCTTCTCCCCCAGCTATGCGTGTTTACACGTCGGCTGGTGGGAGAGGCATATACTCATGAAAGAGCACAAATCACTTGTGGACAGGCATTTGGTGCACATATGGAGATACAAAGATGATATTTTCATTGTTTGGATGGGCACTGAACCTCAGGCTTTGGAATTTGTTGAAACCATCAATAATAACCACCTTAATCTGCAGTTCACAGCACACATTGATCAGGTTGCAGTCAATTTCCTTGACATTTCAGTACACATTGAAAACAACAGGATTGAAACACGGCTATTTCGGAAGCCCACAGCGGGAAACACCTTGCTGCACGCCACTAGCTTTCATCCCCAGCACACTATTACCAGTTTACCATATGGTGAATTTGTAAGGATACGCAGAGCATGCAGTACACCTGAAGCAAAGCAGACAGCACAGCAATCTGCCAGAAGCAGGCTTCTGCAAAGAGGCTATACAGCTAAACTACTTGACAAGGCACTAGTCAAAGCCAATGCTAGAGATAGGCTTGATCTACTCAGGATACAACCTTCACAGGATATGACAGTAACTGACTCACATCATGGTTTAAATCAGAGCCAAGCTACCATAGCTAGCACTTCTGTCCCTTGTAGGTTTATTACAACGTACAGCAGACAGGGTCATCAAAAACATTATTTATGCGCAATGGCCAATAGTGCAGACCGACATGGTACTGTCACAGATTTTACCTGCCAAGCTTAACATAACCTACTGAAAAGCTCGCTTTAAGCAAACTGATCTTGTCAGAACTAGTCCTGAGTCGGATCTACAAACAGGGTGGCTCACAGCGAGCAAAGGCTTTTATAAGCGCAGCACATGCCGTGCATGCAAATTCGGCATGAATGCGAAGTCATACACCACAGCCTTTTCAGATGCTCCCATCAAACTAAAAGGACACAACACATGTCGCACTGATCATGTGGTATATGTCCTTCAGTGTGTTTGCGGATTACGCTATGTAGGCAGCACAAAGTTGCCAGCATATCAACGAATCTTACAGCACCTGCGGGCAACCGTAAACTCTGATCCCACTTACCCAGTGGCCCGGCAAGTGAATATGAAACATGCCAGTAATCTCAACGTGCTCAAGTACTTTGTCATAGACTGCGTTCCCCTCAATAAGCGAGGAGGGAACCAGGAAAAATAACTAAGACAGTTGGAGACGAACTACATCTTTGAAATGGACACCAAGGCCCCCAATGGGTTAAATATGTGTGAAGATATACATCATTATCTATAGAGGCGCCCTAGTAATGAGATTCTGGTCTCTATACATTTATGTACTGACTGTGCATCCTCTAAGCCCCGATTGGTCCGTTAACAACACCGTTCTTTAGTCCCATGTTCTTGTTCTTTTTCTGTTTCTTTTGCCTTTTCTTTTTTCCTTTTTTCAGCAGTTGATGTCTGTGATATTGACACCTGCATATGCAGTTCAAATAGGGTTTATTATATGCCCATGTGCCTAAAACTGAATTTAGGTGACA
This sequence comes from Lissotriton vulgaris, assembly GCF_964263255.1. Classification (NCBI taxonomy): domain Eukaryota; kingdom Metazoa; phylum Chordata; class Amphibia; order Caudata; family Salamandridae; genus Lissotriton; species Lissotriton vulgaris. The sequence goes on along the minus strand of NC_141687.1, from coordinate 500,487,872 downwards.
TAATTTTGCAAAACTTGGTTCCCATTCATGGCCGTTTCTTCTCTCTAAATCACATAATAATGTGTATTTCACACTCATTTTTGTAACCAACAACACTTAGCACAGGTGATGTCACAAGCACTTTGTTATGCTAAACAGGTTTGTACACGCAAATTTTTCCTGCATAAGGTTCCAGGGAATTATTGCTGAAATTAGAGCATCTAGCTTAAATAAGCAGTTGTTCGATGTGAGTTATTTTGTATTCATGTACCAGATGCACTTAACACTCTAGGATACAACACTTTGAGTAAATTTGATAAAAATATCTACTGTCAAAGGGAAACATGTATCCTTGCGCTCCTTATCCATGCAGACTTGGGAAAACCAGGTTTTGGACCAGCATATAGACTTGGGCATCTTAGTTGTTTTCATTATGGAAATGTGCAGACATCGATTTTCACGAACCAGCAATTTTGCATTGTGCTGAAACATCAACTAAGATTAAATAATATATCATACAATATATCACATAGCTTGCTTTTAGTCTAGCAACAGTTAAATGAGGAAACATGTACATTGGGGTACTTATATTTCATCTGGGAGTGTTACATGAATATACTGTTACAGCCAATGCATTGTCGGGCTAGCCACACCAAACTTTATATATTTTTGATATACTCTCAAATTGTTTTTGCATTTGTGCAATCATAGTAACTTGGCATACTGAAGCTCACGGTAAACTATTTTGATTGACTCCCTCAGGAATGCACTTCATTTGTTATATAGCATCTTTGTGCTTGATAATACAAACAGAAATATGTGTAGTTTTTAAACCTGTTAGTATTTTTTCACTTTTAGTTGAATTGGTAGTTTTGAATGTCACGTGATGTATCACACCTGTGTATTTAAAGGCATTTCTTGAGCAACGTGGATATGTGACAAAGGCCACTCGTTGGTTGAAACGCGTCATCTTCCATAAACTGTCACTGTTTCTCCCTTTTGTTGGTTCTAAGCACTGGAGTGGTAATTGTATATATATATATATATATATATATATATATATATATATTCACTGAAAAAACCATAGGTTTCAGGCCCTATATAGTTAGGAATTAACATATAAAAAACCACTGAAATTGCTCCTATATAGTTAGTTGAACTAACTATATATTTCGCGCATTCGCAATCCACTGCTGATGATGTCACATATTACATCATTTATGACATGGTCAGTGACATCACTGATGACATCACTGATGACATCTAATTTGACATCAATGATCACACCACTGATAATATACTTCATGTGATAATACAATGCTCCTCCTTACACTCTAATATAACCTCTGTTACACCTAGTGTTAAATACAGAGTATCATTTTTGAAACCATTGACACACGAATACCAGTTACTACATACGCACTCACTGATTCCTACGTCTACACACACATTCACTCATTCAGCCATACAATCACTCGTACATACAGTCACTCATTATTACAACACTATCATATGCACTCATACACCTATGCAGACACTCACACACTGCCACTCATCCATGGAGTTACTCACACACCTAGTCAGTCCTGTAAAGAATCAATCACACTTTGATTTCTTCATCTATACAGTTAAACACAGAACAGCTTACATTTTCACAGATATACTAACACATACTTACTCACTTATACAATCAAATCCTTCATCCATACTCTTATACATCCACTCATTCTTCAATATGTAAAACATATTTAAACTTTACAAAAACACACAGACACTGGATGATGTCATCAGTGATGTCATCAGTGATGTCATTTGAGATGTCATCAGTGATGTCATCAGTGATGTCACTGACCATGTCATGAATGATGTCATATGTGACATCATCAGCAGTGGATTGCGAATGCGCGAAATATATAGTTAGTTCAACTAACTATATAGGAGCAATTTCTGTAGTTTTTTATATGTTAATTCCTAACTATATAGGGCATGAGACCTATGGTTTTTTCAGTGAATTTTCAAGGTTTTTTAAATGCTAATTCCTAACTATATAAGGCCTAAAACCTATGGTTTTTTCAGTGAATTTCAATGGTTTTTTTATATGTTAATTCCTAACTATATAAGGCCTAAAACCTATGGTTTTTTCAGTGAATTTCAAAGGTTTTTTAAATGCCAATTCCTACCTGAATAAGGCCTGAAACCTATGGTTTTTTCAGTGAATTTGCAAGGTTTTGAAAATGCAAATTCTATTAGCGGATAACGTTTAAATATGTTAATATCCTTGTGGGACCACCTGAGCAGCCCTAGGGATCCGATTTTTGGACCGGTGCAAGATGCTCTCTGATTGGGCCATACTTCTTGCCTTCTGCCCCCCTGATTGTGCCATATATCTTGGCTTCTGCCCCCCTGATTATGCCGTATTTCCTGCCTCATGCACCCTAATTGTGCCATATTTCTTGCCTATTGCACCCTAATTGCGCTGTATTTTTTGCCTTCTGCTCACTAATTGTGCCGTTTTTTCTTGCCTTCTGCCCACTGATTGTGCCGTTTGTCGGGCCTTCTGTCCCCTGATTGTGCCGTTTTTTGTGCCCCCGCCCCCCTGATTGTATTATCTTTGCCAGTGTTGGTTCGCTGCTGGTATTGCCTTTGTCCGTGTTTTTTTTTGCTGCCGTTATTGTCTTTGCCTTTTTTTTTCTGCCGTTATTGTCTTTGCCAGTGTTTGTTTGCTGCCGTTATTGTCTTTGCCAGTGCTTGTTCTCTGCTGGTATTATCTTTGCCAGAGCTGTGTGGGCTGTGGGAGCTGTGTGGGCTGTGAGAGCTGTGTGGGCTGGGAGAGTTGTTTGGGCTGTGAGAGCTGTGTGGGCTATGAGAGCTGTTTGGGCTGTGAGAGTGTGGACTGTGTGGGCTGTGAAGGCTGTGAGAGCTGTGTGGGCTGTGAGAGCAGTGTGGGCTGTGAGGGCTGTGTGGGCTGTGAGGCCTGTGAGAGCTGCGTGGGCTGTGAGACCTGTGGGGCTGTGAGAACTGTGTTGGCTGTGAGAGCTGTGTGTGCTGTGAGGGCTGTGAGGGCTGTGTGGGCTGTGTGGGCTGTGAGGGCTGTGTGGGCTGTGAGAGCTGTGTGGGCTGTGAGAGCTCTGTGGGCTGTGAGAGCTGTGTGGGCTGTGAGCTCTGCTTCTTTTGTGCCTCGGTCTACCTAGGCGGGCTGTGAGAGCTGTGTGGGCTGTGAGAGCTGTGTGGGATGTGAGAGCTGTGTGGGCTGTGAGGGCTGTGTGGGCTGTGTGGGCTGTGAGGGCTGTGTGGGCTGTGAGAGCTGTGTTGGCTGTGAGAGCTGTGTGGGCTGTGAGAGCTGTGTGGGCTGTGAGAGCTGTGTGGGCTGTGAGAGCTGTGTGGGCTGTGAGCTCTGCTTCTTTTGTGCCTCAGTCTACCTAGCACAAGATGGATGCCAATACTTCCTGGTTTGTAGTGTTGCCAGCCAATGAGCATGCAACTTTCTCTGGAAGGCATGCTGATTGGCTGCTACTGTCTATCAACACTCCAAAACAGAAACAGTTGGCAGCCATCTTGTGCCTCAGTAGACTAAGGCACAGGAAAGCAGAAAAACAAATGTGTAGAACTCAAAAAAAGGGCAGGGTAGAAGCACCCTGACCCTCTAGGTCTGCTCAGGGGGTCCCACAAGGACCCCCAAGGCCCCTAAAATATATATATTTTTTTAAAAAATCGCGGGGTGCTCGCACGGTGCGCGCACGGTGCTCGCACTGTGCGCGCCTATAGATATATAATTGATTTCAACTTGAATTTTCTCAGCAACTACTGGAGGGATTTACACCATTTAAGCAAAAGCATGATTTGCGAATCAGACTCTACCATTTTGCCAAATTTCTTGTAATTTCGTTCAGCCGTTTGGGCTGTAGCCGTGTCTAAAGGTCCTATGGAAAATTGCATGGGGAAAACACGTTTTGGGACCCCCCTTTTTTCTCGGTCCCCCCTTCACAAATCCCCCCGAAACTTTCAGGGAAGGAGCGGAGCGTAACGCGCCATCTTCTTTGAGAAATTCACATAGATTGATCAACCGGCGCCAAAGTTATTCCCAATAGAATGTTGCGGATTTCCTATGGAAACTAGGTCCTAACTATATATACCTACTGGCGACCGCCAGTAGTTAATATATATATATATATATATATATATATATATATATATATATATATATATATATACAATTAAAAATTATAATATATAAATATTATATATATATATATATATACAATTACCACTATATAGGTTTCAGCCACGTTATAGTTAGGAATTAGCATTTGAAAAACCTTGCAAATTCACTGAAAAAAACGTAGGTTTCACACACGTTATAGTTAGGAATTAGCATTTTAAAAACCTTTGAAATTCACTGAAAAAACCATAGGCTTCACACCAGTTAAAGTTAGCTGGTCATTTTACTCACATAAAACCTTTGAAATTCCCCCATTATAGTTAGTTCAGGTAACTATAACTCGCGCACCCGCAATGCACTGCTGATGATGTCACATATTACATCACTCATGACATGGTCAGGGACATCACTCATGACATCACTGATGACATTTCATCCACCCAAGAAGAGTGCAGCGTTTTTTCTTTGCTGGAAAAATATATAGATATATAGATAGATAGAAAGAAAGATAGATAGATAGATAGATAGATAGATAGATAGATAGATAGATAGATAGATAGATAGATAGATAGATAGATAGATAGATAGATAGATAGATAGATAGATAGATAGATAGATAGATAGAGATATAGATATATATCTTACTGAGAATGTTGTGGCAAGTTTCCTACTTTTGAAAAAAAAAATCTGGCAGGTTTTAAGTTTCCTATTGTGTGCACCTCTAAAGCTTCGGCCATTTTCTGAACTATATATATTTGAGATGTCATCAGTGTCATCAGATTTTCTGAACTATATATATATATATTTGAGATGTCATCAGTGATGTCATCAGTGATGTCACTGACCATGTCATGAATGATGTAATATGTGACATCATCAGCAGTGGATTATTATAATTAGTACTTAAGACCTGGTTGTTCACTCAGTAGTCCCGTTTGCAGTCCCCTCCTCTGTATTGTGTGTTTTCTGTTGTTTTTAATGTGTTATGTTATTGTGATTCAGTTCTCCTTACCCAAAGCGCCGGGACACTCTTTTTGAGTAACCGTTGCGCTATACAAAAGTATAAATAACATAACATAACATAACATAACTAACTACCATGGAGGAATTTCAATGGTTTTGTACAAGTGAAATGTCCAGCTAATTATAATACCCCTAAAACCTATGGTTTTTTCAGTGAATTTCAAAGGTTTTTTAAATGATAATTTCTAACTCTAATGGGTTTTTTCAATGAATTACAAAGGTTTTTTCAATAATAATTTTAAAATGTATTAATTGTTATTTTTTTCCATATAGTTTTACTCCTTTTTTTATCTATTTTTTTAAATATCTTATTTTTTAAATTACATTAGACATACTTAATAAAAAAATATTTTCTTTAAAATTAAAAATATATTTATTTTGTTATAATTTTTCTGTTGTTTTAAATATATTTATATTATTTTATTTATGTATGTTTTCTGTTTTTTTTTAGTCACGCACCCGAAGCGCACCCTTCTTGTTCACTGCACAGAATGTCTCTGCCATTTTAGGACTGCTGTGTAGGATCCATGTAGGGTGTGCAACGAGTACGACTTTCCCAATGCGGACGCAATGTGACTGTTACGCGACTTATAGCGCATACGCGACATGTACATATTACGCGACGGTCGCGCGGTTGCGCATGACGTCATACACGCATCGGATGCGGTGGGTGCGCGACTCCCGCAAAATGTTTTAATGTTCAAAAACATATATATATATATATTTAATATAAATATTAAGACAAGACATTGCCTGAACTAATCATAAAATAATATTATTTAACTTTTAAAAAAGTTACATTACTTTTAAATGCAATTTCGCGAAAACGCGCTGGGTGCGAGCTGCGTGAGCGCACCCTTCCCGGACCCCATGTGACCAAAAAGAGAGAGATTTGATTGGTTCATAACACTTCCTATTCTAAGTATTGAAGGACCCCACCCATTTCAATCACTCTTCTTAGACCTTTCTTGGGAGAAGACCTCTTCTAAGAAGACCTTCTATTATTTGGAGATTGGAGACCTGGTTGTGCTCTAACTATCAACAATGACTTCATAACAAGAATCTTCAGAATCTGAACACTCTCATCAAGAAGAATTTGTTCCAGAACCACCATGTCATAAAAAGTATGAATCCATTGTCTGGAAATGTTTTACTTATCCAGAGAGACTTATCTTGTGGAGACCCCAACAAGAAATATTATTGTGGAACTACGAGCATGCTTAAACATCTCCAATGCTTGCATCCAGTAAACCTTGCAAGGGAGGAATGCAGAAGACTGCAGAAGAGTATACCACCAGCACCGCAAGCTCCAAGCACTTCGGGGGCATCCAGTTCAACATCTAATTTGAACATATGCCCTCAACTGGCTAACGCAAAAATAAATTGCCTGAAACACAATAGATTGCTGTGCTACGGGGGGGGGGGCAATCTGTTGATTTAGTTTGCAGGCCACTGGATAGCCATCATGTTAGGTTTTTTTTGCCCTAAAGTTCCTTGTTCCGTTCATCCCGTTGAGTTTTTTTCATTTTACAAAAAAACAAAAAACAAAAAAAACTTGTGCAAAAAATCCCCAAACAATATAAAACAACAAAAAGAAAAAAAAAGTTATTTTCAGAACTAACTACTCTGGTTAAAGAAAAAGCTAAACTTGTATGCTAGTGTGTGAAATTTTACATGAATGTATGTCTAGCAGATAATTGAGTGAAAGAAAGCATTTGTGGTGTATGGTGAATGGATAAGTGCAGAACTATTAGGAAGTGCTGCAGCACGATACTGTGAACTGTTTAGCTGGTGTAATGAGGCCCTGCCCCTTTTTACACCTCTCTGCAACGCAGCCCCCTGGTGCGTTTGCAGAGGGGTAACTAATTCCCCTTCAATACTGTGGGTCCCTGGGGGCCAACTAGCCCACCAGGAACCTCCAGTATGCGCCATGGGGCTGCTTTGCAAAGAGGTGTAAAAAGGGGCGTTGCCTCTTTACACATCTCTGAAAGGCACAAGACCACTCCAATTAAAAGAGAAGTAGGAGGCCACACCGGGGAGAATCTTGAAAGTCTTTAATGGAACCACTGGCATGATGCATTTCGGCATGTAAGTTGCCTTCCTCAGATGCCATTGGAATCCCAGCGCTACTCCACCCACACCTTTAATTACAGTGAAGAGCTCACATTGATTAAAACTGTAGCTCTGTGCTGGGCAATGATGGTCTTGGCATCCTACACTTCCACCCCTACAATTCCATCTGTAGAAGGACCGGGGACGCCATTGAAGTAGTCGCGTCCCTCCATGTAAGTATGGACTGCACATTGTCAGCATGTTTTCTGTTCTCTCTGGAGTGCAGGGTGGCCCGGGAAAGCGCCATAAATTCCCTGGACTCTTGTGGAAGGGCCTTTCTCGCGTGTCAGTGGCTGCATGTAAAACATCAAAAACCACCCTCTTCCGTCGAAGTAGATGAGGAGACACAACGGGGCTTGTGAATACCATTTATTCAAATAGGCATGACACATTTCGGTATTGCAACTTTATCAAATGCCATGTGTTTTGAAAGTGCCTCTGGTACTAACAGTTCCTTAGTGAGTCTTTTATATCATCCCAGTGCCTGAAGTAGTATGGGGCACACCTGGGTCACATCATGCGGAATCACTGCGGGCAGTACGTTGCTTGAAGACTGCAATATCAAGAATGCAGTTTGTTCCTTGCGCCAGTAATTTCTTTTCATTCCTAAGTAGGAAACCGGTTCAGAATGTGACCCGGTCAAAACTGTAGCGTTGTGCTGGGCAATGATGGTCTTGGCATCCCACACTTCCAACCCTACAATTCCATCTGTCGCAGGACCGGGGACAACATTGAAGTAGTTGCGTCCCTCCATATAAGTATGGACTGCACATTGTCAGCGTGTTTTCTGTTCTCTCTGGAATGCAGGGTGGTCTGGGAAAGAGCCATAAATTCCCTGGATTCTTGCGGAAGGGCCTTCCTCGCGTGTCAATGGATGCACTCAATACATCAAAAAAACTTCGAATTAGATGAAGAGACACAGCAGGGCTTGGGAAGACCATTTATTCAAATAGGCATGACACGTTTTGGTATTGCACCTTTATCAAATGCCATGTGTAGATATATATTTCCTGGGTAACATTGCACAACCTGACACGTTTCGAGTCTTCTCTTCCTCAGATGTCACTGTGCATGGTATGTATCTCACAGGGAGTTGAGAATTAGCTGATTGGCTTAATTTATTTAAATCCTGCCTCCAGTATGCTCAGTCAGTGCATGCAAGGGTTTCTGGTACATGTAGTCTTTCCCAGGACAACTCTTTCCCTCTAGGGGGTCCTACATAGCTCTCCATGTCATTAAAAGCATAATAACACCCTTAGTGGGCCTCTGAACATTGCGCAAATTCAATTGTACCAGTTTGCTGTGCTGTAAACCGAGCTGGGACTCCGTTCCAAACTCGCAGCCTCCTTTCAAATAGATGGATGGTGCTGCACCCCACGGCAGGACTGCCGTGCCTTTAATAGTTTAACAAATGCCCAAAGCTTAAGAGGCCTGCCGGTTAACATAATTGGACATGCGAAGCAATTGAAATAGGAGGGTTGTCACTGCACTATTCTCGTTAATACTGGCGTACTGTTGAGTGCTTTCCTCACAGCTTCAGGGCATTTGTTGGAACATAAAATTACACGGCGCCCCCTTTGTGGGGGAAATGCACCTACTGGTAAAGGAGAGGGGCTGAGGTGGGACTGTCTCCTTTCCGATTTTCTGCACAGCACGCTAAAGTGAAAAAAACATTGCCCGAGTAAACTGTTCCTACTTAAGGAGAGTGATGTTGTTTTAATAAATAAACAGTGTATTGAACCCACAATGAGGATTTAATGATGTTTTTTACCCAACTATGGACTTCTGGTCCCAGAATACAGCAGTATTACAACATGCACTAAGCGCAGCCCACTGAGGGACATTATCATAATTGGACATGTAGGGCAATTGAAATAGGAGGGATGTCACTGCACTATTCTCAAACAAAAGCCTTTGAGAAAGAGCATAAGTACTTATTAATGAGAATTCAAGTCTAAGGGCTTGAACTGGTGTTGATTTTGAGACCTTCAGGATTTTTTTCCAAATTTTCCCTTCATTTAGGTCCATATAAGACCATTGTTTAATTGGAATGTGCTCAGTAGCATAAGATAAGACCGGAGGAATGTTTACTCTATACACTTTTAACAATGTAGAGAAGTGCCTGTTTCCTGTAGCAGAGTACAATCTAGAAAGAGCCCCGGCGTGTATATCTGATTTTCTCTTTAAGTTATTTATCTGTTTTATGTTTTGTAAGTTTTTTGAGAAGATCCTGCCGAGGTAGGTATATTCGTCCACTTCTTCTACTTTTACCCCATCAAGCTTCCAACAGTATTTAACACTTTGTTTCTTACAAGTAAAAGCTACCACTTTTGTTTTTGTTAAATTTGGAATTAAAAAGTGGTCTTTTGAGTATTCATTTAAGATGTCTAGGAGCTTTTGTAAGCCGAAGGGCGTAAGGTCCAACATTACTATGTCATCTGCGTATAACAGGGCATGTACACTTTGTGAGGCAATCTTAGGAGGCAGGCTTGAACTTTGTTGCAGATGGTATGGTAAATCGCTGAGATATAGTGAAAATAATATCGGTGCTAAAAGGCATCCCTGTTTGAGCCCGTTTGCCGTTCCGATTGATTTAGTTAATCCTTTTTCACTACCCATTTGCACCTTGGACCAAGTGTTGGTATGGAGATTAATTATTGTCTGCAGCAAATATTCAGGAATTCCCAATCTCCTTAACTTTTTCCACAATGTAGGTCTATCTACGCGATCGAAAGCAGTAGAATAGTCAATAAATGCAGCGTACACTGGCTGTGAATTTCGTACGATGTATAGTCTGGAGAATGGAAATATTGTCAATAACAGAATGGTTTGGTCGAAAACCTGCTTGGTGCATGGGTATTAAACCCTGCGAGAAGGCCCAATCTTTTAGTCTATCCAATACCTCTGCGGCGAAGATTTTCCCTGTAGCGTCCATCAACGCTATTTGACGGTAGTTACAAGCAGCAATTTTGCTCCCCTTTTTGTAGATAGGAATTATGATACTCCCCTGCCATGACTTTGGTATTCTCCCGGTTTTTTTTTTTTGTAAATTTTTTTATTTTGCATATAACCAAAAGGAAAAGAAACACGAGAAAGCCGCACCGAGGTGCCGCACATGTTCCCACACAGTGGGAAAAGAAGCAAATAAAACGGTGGTAACGCTACATTGCAAAGATAAAGATCAGTCAATCAGTCCAGGTACCTGCTGAAAAAAAAAGCCATAAGAAAAAACCACATAGGAGCTGAGGCTTGCGAAATCAAAATGTTCCACCAAGCAGGTCTTCGGGCTACACAAAAGCCATGGTAACGTACCATCCGGTGAAAGTAGGCACCTCGTTTGCAACACAGGAAGGAAAGAGAAAAAACAACTCCCTCGCCCCCCCCCCCATGACGGTGACACATACATACTCCACTCACCCAGCAGGCACTCTAAATTTGGAAGAGGTGTAAGGATTTCAATGATGCTGGGCAAACAGCCGAAGGTAAGCCAGTAGAGAGGAAGGTTACCAAGGGACCCCACACGTGCTTAAAGTTCTTGTAGTTACAGAGGAAGATGTCCGCCATTCTTTCCAGGCTCAAAAGCCTCCAGAGTCTCGCGTGCCAAAGGGAAATCGCTGGTGCCTCCTTCCGTTTCCAAGCCGCCGCCAGCGTGAGCTTGGCTGCCCCCAAGCACAGCCACAGAATCTTTTTATCCGCGCGCGTCTGGTGTTCAAGACCGGGGTCCCGCAGGCCCAAGAGCACAAAGGCCATAGAGTCCTCAATAGGATATCGGAGGATATCCTTGATATGGGAAAGAATTTCATCCCAGTACGGCCTGATTACCGGGCAATCCCACCAAATGTGGCGGAAGAAACCCAGAAGTCCGCATCCCCTCCAGCACTTATCCGAGGCAGCCGGATAGATACGGTGGAGCCGCGTCGGAACCATATACCACTGCGTGAGAGTCTTTAAGTGAGCCCCCCGTAAGTGAATCGAGTGGTTAAATTGGTTCATATCCCTCCAAAGCGCTGACCATTCGGTGTCGGTGGCATCCCTTCCCACCATCTCCTCCCATTGCTCCATATATCGTGGCCTAGGTGACAATTCAGATTGAAGCAATAACTGATATAGGAAGGAGATGGCACCCTTCATGGTGGACGTCCTTAGCAGAAAAGCCTCAAATTTCGAGGGAGGCCTCGTGGCTGCCTCCAGCACTCCTGGCGACGTGGCCCAATGTAGCAATTGGACATGCCTATACCTATCAGTCTGCGGCACCTGGTAGTCCCGCATACAGTTAGCAAAGGTCAAAGGATCAGAGCCATGAAACAAGTGCAGCAGCGCCCTGCACCCATTCTCCCTCCATGCGTCAAAGGGTCCCTCGGTGAGCGCCGGCGGAAAGGCCGGGTTGAAATGCAATGGTGTGAACGGAGATGGAAAGGTCGTCCACCGCTCATCGCCAGCCAAGGTGTCCCAGACCTTCAGCGTAGTGCCCGTGGGGGTACTGATGTAGGCATTCAAGGGGCGGTCTTTCTTCGGCTTCCAGGCTAAATCCCAGATGGACCGACCCGCCACGCTCCGGTCCATATGCAGCCAATGTTTGTTTGATAGCTGCTGCGACCATTCCACCATGACCCTCAATTGGGCTGCCTTATAATAGAGGTGCAGGTCCGGGAGACCAACCCCACCCTCCGACCGAGGCCGGCGCATAACTGTGAAGGGCAGACGGGCTCGGCCCTCTTGCCAGATAAATTTCAGTATCTGCGTTATAAGCTGTCGGAAGTAGGCGCTATCCAGCGGAATAGGTAAGGCCTGGAACCGGTACAAGTATTTGGGGAGAAGGACCATTTTAATCGCATGTATCCTACCTAACCAGGACAGGAATTTAGGTTTCCACCTCTCCAATTCTGCCCGGGTCTTCGTCAGGAGGGGCGGGAAGTTGGCCGCAAACAGCTTACCCACCGTCGGAGTTAAGCGTTCTCCCAGATAAACAATCGAGCCGGAAGCCCATGCCAGTGGTGTCAGCGCCCGCACCAGAGCAACGTCAGATTGCGATAAAGTCAAATTCAAAATGTAAGACTTGCCATAGTTTACTTTAAATCCGGCCACACCCTCAAATTCAAGCAAAATATCCCTAACGCAGGGCAAGGAACCAGCCGGATCCGCCACCGAGAGCAGGACGTCGTCCGCGAAGAGCGAGATCTTATGTTGCTCTCCCGTGAACGGTATGCCCTTCATGCCCTCATGTTCCCTCACCGCCATCGCCAGAGGCTCAATACTGAGCGCGAATAGCTCTTCTCCGCGTCCAAGCCCACCAGCACAGCCGGTATGCGGAACCTGTCCGCTTTTTCGATGAGGTGGACCACTCTACGGGTATTATCGTGCATCTGGCGACCTTTAATAAAGCCAGACTGGTCTGGGTGGATAATCGCCGGCAGCAGATCCTGTAGGCGGCCCGCCAGAATCGCCGAGTATAGTTTGGCAATGCTAAGCAAAGCTATGGGGCGAAATGAAGCACAATGCTCTGGGTCCTTCCCTGGTTTCGGCAAGACCGTAATCACCGCCTCGGCCAGGGTCCCTGTGTTCACTCCGGACAACGCCATGTCGTTAAAGAGAGTAACCAAAAAGTCACACAGCTCGGTAGCATACGTCTTGTAAAAGACGGCAGTGTAACCATCCGGACCCGGGGCCTTGTGTAATTTTAAATTTTTGATGGCAGAGAGAACCTCTTCTCTAGAAATTGGTGCCTCCAACAGGCCGTTCCATTCTCTAGATACTCGTGGTAACGGCAAACGACGTAGGAACTCCCTCTGCGTTTCCGCATCCAGGTCGTCACCCGTATATAACTCGGCATAAAAGCGCCCAAAAATGTCCGCCTTCGTTCTGTTCCGGTGTTGCAACACACCTGCAGCATCTCTGATCCCTTCTATGTATTCCCGCTCCCTCCTTTCCCGCAGTTGCCTTCCAGATGTTTACCAACCTTGTTACCGCATGAATATGACTGTCGCCCCAGTCGCAAAAGCGTAAGCTATGCCCTATTGGCATAGTGCGCCTTTAATTGGCCCCTCACTGCCGTCAGCGGGCGAAGAGTCACCCTCGAGGGGTTGAGTTTGTGAGCACGTTCGAGCTCAACCACCTCAGCCTCCAAGGCCTCACGTTCCTTCCTCCGCAAGGCGTTAATCTGCGAATTGAGTCCCAGGCATGTGCCCCTGATCGTAGCTTTAAAGGCGTCCCATGTGGTCGACAGTGAAGTGTCCGACGGGTGTTAAGGTCAAAGAATTCTCTGATAGCGAGTCGCAACGCTTGGTTAGATATATCATCCCTGATTACCGACGCCGGGAAATACCACTTCCGATGCGACGCACCTGTTGGCGCCCAACGAAGGTTAAGCACCAAGAGACTGTGGTCCGAAACAGAGATTGGAAGAATGGCGGCATCCACCACGTCCCCGCGTAGGGATTGGCTAAGGAAAATGAAATCCAACCGGGAATATGATCTATGCACGTGGGAGAAAAATGTGTAATCCTTTGTGGTAGGGTGGAAAAACCGCCAGCCATCAACTAGCCCCAGCTCCCCCACCCCTTGCTGTGTCGAAGCAGAAAACACTCCCGTACCCGCCCTATGGCCCCTGAGCTGTCCAAATCCTTGTCCCACACCAGATTAAAATCCCCCAGCAAGAACAAATGACCCTCTGCAAAGTCCCCAACCTTCACCAACAGATCCTGCAAATACTTATTCTGACCCACGTTGGGTAAATACACCACCACCAAAGTGCACAGTCGACCTTGAATAAGCCCTTTGACCATCAGCCAACGACCCTTCTTATTGTGACGGATCTCCACAGGCTGAAAGTGCAGCGCAGCTCGGAAAAGGAGTGCTACCCCCCTGTGTTTCGTAGCTGCGGAAGACCTATATATAATGGGATAAGCCTTATGGCGGAGCCGCATCTCATCTTTCCGCGCTAAGTGGGTTTCTTGCAACCCCACAATGTCAAGGTGATGATCCACCACATATTTCCACACCTTCTGCCTCTTCTGTGGCGAATTCATGCCCTTAACATTCCATGTCCCTATGCTAATCGGCATTACAGAATTGGACCCAAAGAATCTCTCCTGTCACTCCAATTGTCCCCCTCCCCATACATAGACAACCCCTGATACAAGGGACGCCCAGGAGGTCCGCCACTCTCCCCCCTCCACAATCCAAAACTCGCCAGCCAACCACCACAATGTTATTCACAGTGCCCGTTCGCACGCATATCCGCAGCCATTCATCCAGCAGTCCCCCATTCCCACCACCATGGGACCCCCCCAACACCCCAAACTCCCCAACTCCCACCCCCCCCATTCCAAAAACAACCAATAGAAGGCACAAACGCAAAATAGTGAAAGCAAAGACAGTACTCATCGTGTCCAGAAGGCCGGAGTCCGCAAGGGGCCTTCCTTTCAGGAAGCAGGCTGGGGGGACTAATACAATATCCCCCATGGCCACAGTCGAGGGAGTCTCCTCCAAGAGTACATTCATACCCCCAGACCAGAAGGCCAGAACCCCTCCGGCGCCGATCCATCAGCAAGAAAGATGTCACGCCGCTCCGGAGCTTTGCTGCGTATCAGCCAATGTGGCCGAAGCCACCGATGCCACCGCGTTGCCCCGCTCCTGCAGGCTGGTAAGAGGTCCGGTCGCCGCCGATCAGGGGAAGCACCCACCCTGTGCCAGGAAGACGAGCGGTGGTGCCTCCGAGATGGAGAAGTAGCTGCTTCCTGCGAAGGCGGTACATCATCCAGGCCCAGGAGATCCTTTGCCACCTGGAGCGAGCGAATCTGCGCAAGCCGATTCTGCCACCGGGAGATGATTCAAAATGGATGCCCCCAGGAATAAGCGATGCCACGCTCTCTCAGAAAGGCAGTCACTGGGCGGAACTCCCTTCTTTTCCGCAGTGTGGAGGCCGCTAAGTCTTGATACAGCTGAGGGTGTTGGTCCCTGAACTGCAAGGACGTGATCGCCCTGGCCTTGCGGAGGATACGCTCTTTCACCTGAAAGTCATGGACACATACAAGAATATCAGGAGGGGGCCCCCCCGCGCCTGGGCAACCCCACTCAATGCACCCTGTCCATCCGAATTTCCCGCGTATCCTCCTCATCCAGTATCTGGAGGAACAGGTCTTGGACATATCCACGCAGGTCTCCCGCCTCACCATCCCAGGGCACAGCCCGGATACGAATGTTGTTCCTGCGTGAACGGTTTTCTAAATCCTCCGTGTGCTTCTGTAAGTCCAGGTTCTGCTCGGTGAGGCGGATGATATCCTGCTGCAGCAAGTGCACATCATTGGCCATACTTAGATCATGGTCCTCCAGAGTCGCCACCCTCTCGCCTATACCGTCCACATCCCTCCGCACCTCCCGTAGATCGGAGGCCAATTGCGCTCGGAGCTCGGAGATGTCTTCCTTAATGGAGGCAAAGAGTTCGGTCATGAAAGCCTTTGTCGCCGGTGCTTCATCGTCCGATTGCTTCGAAGATCCACTAGCTCCAGGGGATGCCGGCTGCTGGGAAGATTTCGAAGTGCCATCCTTCCCCGGACGCCCCTTGCGCGGCACGTTAGACATGGCGACAAGCAGCACTCCACCCAGGCGCCACGCGGCCAAACAAGGTGGCGGGCCCCGCTGCTCGGCTCAGTCCAGAAAGAAGGCCCGTGATCCAAATGGTCAAACCTCGAACTATAGGCCGTAGTACTTCTGAAAAACGCTCACGGCCCACACAGCAGCCCGGGATTTCGCTCCTTAGGCGTCACAGGCGAACAGGGCAAAGCTCAAGCTTGCGGATGACCCAAAGTCCAATGGCGGCCATGCATGAACGCCGCTGCTATCCCGTAGGTCGCGTCCTCCTCACACGTGGATCCGGCCTCACCGGAGCCCGCCGGCCTGGTACCGCTCACCACTACCAGTCTCGGACAAGGTGACAGCCACTGCCCAATCTCACCGCTACCGCCACCGGCGTTCAGATGTCTCGGGCCTCCTCTCGGCGAGCTCTGCCGGCCGTTGTGAAACCCACTCCACCAAGCTTCTCGAGGCCCGCTCCACACCACCAGCTAGAGGACTCCAAGCCACTCCTGCAGCAAGATCCACCGCCCCTCCAACTCAACGCGGTTCTCCACCTGCGGCCAGCTCCGGAGCCTCCAGGCGGGTTCTCTGGAGCTCCGCCCTCCTCCTACTTCGGTTGCCAAGACCCAAGAAAGGCCGGGGTCGCGCAGGCCATGAGGCTCAGTCGGTCTCGTGGGCGACCTCGGAGTCTCTACGCCCCACCGACGGCACCAAACCTCTCCGCTATGCTGAAGGACTGGGTTCTTTAAGACCCAGCGGTGCCAGGGGACAACACCTGAAACCTTCGTGGGTTACCTGCTCCGGCGTACGAATGACAGAGACACGGGACACTTCCTTCGGCGTCAAAGATTCAAGGTTTATTTACTGCAGGGAACACAGAAGTCACGACAAGTACAACACGTGCAACTTGGGGAGACTGCTTCAAATTGGTTCTGTGGATCGCTCCTTTTATACACAGTTCTCCCATAGGGTTGCATAGCACACAAAAGTTTATGACCCGGTTCCCACAATTATCCCCAGAGGGGTCGCTTTTGGTCACTTTGAAACATACAAGGTCCGGGACATAAGTGCGGAAACATTTGGCGGTTCCCAACTGTAAAAACCCATCTTCCCACCATTAGTACATTCCAATCAGCAGTAAAACAGATCGAAATAGGAACAAGGACAGGTGCAGAGGAAGATGGAAACAGTGGGGAGATCAGAAAGGGTGTAAAAGGGGAGGTATCGGGAAACACGAGATACAGGCATCAAAGGGACGTGCCTAATGAGATGCACGGCTGAGACAATACACCGGCACGGCAAGATGAGCCTCGAGAGGGGCCATCTGCCTTACAATATCATCCCCCTCGTTATAAAGACACTTACAAAGGACATGTGTCTTCCGCAAATATCTTGGGAGTCCCAGGGTCGCGAAGCGGACAACGTCCGTTCGCTGGCTACTTGAGGGCAAGAGACAAAATGGATGCCGTATCTAAGATGGAACCCGTGGGTACAGATGAAAAACCCACATAACAAACGAACGGTTTAAGTTAGCACAGCGAAACTGCGCACACTTACTAAACTCGTCATTTGCGGTTCATAGATACCAGACTCGACCATATTCGTGCGAGTCAAAAACACCACTTACAATTGTCACGGAACCTCAGACGCTCCTTTTGCCCTCATGTAGGCAAGCACTAGTCGGAATCATACTCGATATTCATCAGACCATCTAGATGTTGCTGTAGCATAGCTCTGTCCAACCGAGTCCCCTTGGTAACAGGTGGCTGTCTCATAAACGTTGTAGCACAAAGGCCACATAAGGCAGGACCGCACTGCACACAAAGGCAACACGTGAACAGGAACGCTACAACGACTCCGATAATCATCAGAATCTTCCAACCCCAAGTCGACATCAGGCCCCAAAACCACCCAAGTAGCGTCCAATCCCCTACATCCACGTGTATGGATTCAGAGATCTTATGTAACTTTGAGATGGCTTGATAAACAGTCGGAGCATTATCAGGAATGAAAATACAGCAGCTCGAATGGATCACCTTACATACCCCACCTCGATCTGCTAAGATCACGTCTAAAACCATACGGTTTTGTAACGTCATAAGTCTATCCGCCTGAAGTTCTGTGGTGATATTACCAAGGGCACTGGCAGTAATATTAGCTGTCGATTCTACCACTCGAGTCAACTGTCTCAGGTTCCTACTATTAACCATAGGTCCCCAAAACGGGAGGAAACCCTTGAAAAAGTCTCCTGCCTCTTGACCGGCGGTATCCTCTTCGCTAATTACGCCTCTCACAACTCTAGTCTTATGATAATCTGCATCTACAGTGAACGTCGGGGGCAACAAGTTTGCGATAAAACATGAGCCCATGAAGTCAGAAGGCAACCATGCATACGCACGATCATGACAGATAAAGTATGTACCCTTGGCAGCCAGAAACACAGGGGACGAGACCATCGGCAGAATGTAATTTTCAGTGCAAGCACTCTCTCCAAGTCGGGCTTTCGATCTTCGGCCACGACCCATTAGACAAAAATTACCAATGTGGGGTACGACCCATATCGGAGGCGAGCTTTTAAGCTGTTTTTCACTAGTGAACACACTATACTCGCCTCTACTCAGGACCCTATAGGCTTGTACCTCTTCTTCTGGAATAAGCGAGAGATCATAGATATCGCTATCTAAATCCTCTATTGCTATAGACAAGGGTTTTTGATACGAGGTAGGACCAGAGTAGGGGGAACGTGGTTCTCGAATGGGGTGGAAGCCTAGTGCGCTTCGAAACATTGTTTGAAATGCTCGAGCGTACCCTTGGGAACTATACGGTAACACCAGATATGGAATTCCCTTATCCGTGGTATGTGGCATCAACCCACACACCCAACAATTAGTAGTGTTAACCACTAACTGATGCTGATGAAGGAGCTGAATAAAGGAATTGTTGCGGAATTCTGCACGTCTAGCCTGCTCATGTTCAGGTAAGATATGGAAAGAATGAGGAGAAGCAGTGGAGGTAAGTTTAGGGTCAGGGGTAGGAGTAGGTATGGCAAAAGGCAAGAAGTAAGACATCGTGTAATACACTCCACCCGCCAATAATGCAGAAACAGTCAAAAACAATACAAATATTTGGAACATAAAACATTTGGTACGACTGAGTTGTTGTAACTTAAATCTTTGCGCCTGAGCTTCTTCCAAGTCCATCAGCTTCGAAAATGCCATCCCTACGACCGTCCGCAACGTTTCTTGACGCACTTCGTTCTGTGTAGCAGTAGTCTATCCCTAGGAGTTCCCAGGAACCGACGGTCTTTAACCTAGTGTCAAGACCTACTAACCAGAAGGAAGTACACGCGCGGCCCTACGGCCTTTATTCACAATTATATGTGCAAAGTGTCTCTCAGCTGTGGAGGCAAAAATATGAGGAACGAAACTCAATGTATGTATACAAAATAATTACAATGATACGAGTGTTCAAACTGATCGTGGAAAACGGAATAATGCAGTTGTCAAGGGACAGAACAGGATTTTTTATTAGTCTCTGGTGCTAGATCGTGTCTGTTCGTCAAACAAAGGATCCGTCGAAGGGACAGCGTCCTGTTGATCAGCTGAATGTTCTGGTCTTGAGTCTTTTGATGACAAATGTTCGACAGTGTCTTTTTGCTGCACTGAGGATTCTCCGACAGGTTGTGCGTCACTAAAAGGTACAAACGCCGGCAATCCTTCGGTTTCAGTTGATGCAATGCCTCTCCTTACCCACCAGTCTGCCGGCAACGGAATAGGGACCTTTTTGGTGTGGGTGGCGTGCACCCAATTCTTCCGACCCTCAAGACGAACGGCAGTTCTCGTGGCAAGGAGGACCTGGAAGGGTCCAGTGAACCTGGGATCCAAATTGTTCTTGCGCGAAAAGTTGCGCGTCACCACCCAATCTCCGGGCTGGAGCTGGTGGCCTGGACCCTCCGTCTGCGTCGGCAGCGCTTCGTAAACCTGTTGGTGAATTAACCTCAGTTTAGCAGTCAAGTCATGAAGATAATCGATCAACATTGGATACTCAAGATCACAGAACGCACCCGGTCTAGGGACCCCCCAGACATTTGCAGGACGACCGAACACTATTTCATAGGGACTGAGCCCTACTCGGGAGTGTACAGTTGCCCTTGTTGACAGTAATGCTAAGGGTAAAGCGTCAGGCCACGAGAGACCAGTCGTAGCCTGAATCTTTGCTAGTTTTAGGGTGCCATTATACCCTTCAACCAAACCAGCTGACTGGGGATGATTGGCGCTATGGAATTTCTGATTAATTCCAAGGCCCTTGCACACACTCTTCATCACACTCCCCACAAACTCACTTCCGTTATCTGACCACACGACTCTAGGCATTCCGTACCGAGGAAAGTATTCCTTCAGTAGGATTTTCGCAGTGGACAAAGCAGTATTATCTTTGAGAGGATAGGCCTCAATCCTTTGGGAGAATGCGCAAACCACAACTAACACGTATTTTAGGTTATTGCATCGCTCCATATGGATGAAGTCTAATTGGATTACCTCAAAGGGGCATGAAGGGGGAGCAAAACAACCAGGAGGAGTTGGGGTTCCCTTACCAGGATTGTACAACATGCACACCATACAATTCTTAACCAATCATTCAGCACATTTCGTGATACCATCATTCTTCCACACAGGAGACAACAACTTACAAATACCTTTCACGCTAATATGTGCTAACCCATGCGCCATTGTCACAACAGCTAGCACATATGCATCCGGTAACATCCATCTCTTATGTTCCGACAAATCAATCCAACAACCATTCGCATCCAACTTTCCCGTACTTTCTTTCCACTTCGTCTTTTCAGTCTCAGTGGCCTCATTCTGAATTGTTTTCACACTCTCTATAGTGTCTTCACACATACTCGATTCCGTAGGCCACCTAACCGAACTCGTCACATACATTCGAGTGCTAAGGTTCCGGGCAGTCTCCTTAGCAGTCTCATCCGCAAATGCATTACCTCGACCAACATCATCCGTCACCTTACGATGTGCACTACATTTAACAATCGCTACTTGCTTAGGCAACGTAAGTGCGTCCAAGAGATCATTCACAAGCTGACCATGCTGAATCTTCGTACCATGCGATGTCAGAAAACCTCTCTCTCTCCACAACCGTCCAAAGCTATGCGCGACGCCAAATGCATATTGGCTGTCG
This sequence comes from Lissotriton vulgaris, assembly GCF_964263255.1. Taxonomy (NCBI): domain Eukaryota; kingdom Metazoa; phylum Chordata; class Amphibia; order Caudata; family Salamandridae; genus Lissotriton; species Lissotriton vulgaris. The sequence continues at coordinate 500,466,826 of NC_141687.1, read as the reverse complement.
GTAAACACATTCACACGTTTCCCTTTTGCTAACACACACGCTCTAGTGAGAGCGATCAATTCTGCAGCTTGGGCAGAATTCTGATTCAATCTTGCAGCCTCAACAACAGTATTCAACGTTACAACAGCATATGCAGTAGTCACATCGCCATTCGATAGTTTAAAACATGAAGCATCCACATACAGCGTTCCATCTGGATCTTCTAAAGGAGTGTTTTTAAGGTCCACTCGACCTTTTGTTTCCTTTTCTGTCCTCAAATAACAGTCATGTTCTGTTATTTCATCTGACTCTGAACTAATTGGTAACAAAGTCGCCGGATTCAGGACATTGCAACGTTTTATCTGAATGTGGCTTGCCAACAGCGTCAACTCGTACCCAGACAACCTTGCACTGGTCAAGTGCTGAGTTTTCGTACGATTTAAAAGAGTATCGACTGCATGCGGAACCATCACCGTAAGCATATTATCCATGACCAGTCCTGCTGATTGTCGGATGGAGACCGCGGCTGCCGCCGTTGCTCTTAAACAACTCGGCAATGCTCTAGCTACCGGGTCCAAGGTCGAGGAAAAATATGCACATGGACGTTGCTTACCACCAAAAGGTTGCGTTAAAACGCTCAACGCACAACCTTCTCTCTCGTGAACATATAATGTAAACGGCTTACTGTAGTCAGGAGTACCTAACACAGGAGCCGAACACAATGAATCACGCAATTCAGAAAAACTTTTCTGACATTCTTCCGTCCATGGTAAAGGAGTTGAAACATCCTTACACGTAAGAGCCACCAATGGTTTCGCTAGCAATGAAAAATTAGGAATCCATTGCCTGCAGTACGACGTGATACCTAGAAAGGCACGCACATCTCTCTGAGTTGTTGGCACAGCCATTCGCGCAATCGCTGCAATTCTCTCCGGGGTCAACCGCCTTCCCTCCTTTGACAATAAGTGACCTAGGTAGGTTACTTCTTGACAACAATATTGGAGTTTAGAAGGTGACACCTTGTGATTTAACTCGCAGAGATGTTGCAGCAGCGACACCGTAGCAATTTTGCAAATGTCCTGAGTATCTGCAGCTACCAATAAGTCGTCGACGTATTGGATTAAAGCCGCACCAGCCGGCAACGTAAACGCATCCAGTTGACCCTTCAAGGCTTGACTGTAAATCGATGGACTTTCACAGTAGCCCTGAGGAGCGCGTTTGAACCGGAAACTGCGTCCACCAAGAGAGAAACCGAAGAGGTCTCTGCTCTCCTCTGCAATTGGGATGCTGAAGAACGCATTCTTCAAGTCAATCACCGAAAACCACGATGCAGAAGCTGGAATCAGAGTCAGTAGCGCCGTGATGTCAGGCACAACGGGGAACTGAGGAATCACAATTTTATTCACCTCCCGTAAATCGATAACAAAACGATAAACAGGTGGTTTCGAAGGATCAGTACGTTTTAGAATGGGCAGTACAGGGCTGTGCACACGTTTCCCCGCGTCTCCTCAATAACGTCTTTCTCGATCAAATCATAGATGATCGCTAACAATGCTCGTTCACCATCAAGAGAGATACGATACTGGGGAATACGTGGCAATCGCACATTAGATTTCAACTGAACAACATAGGGTGAGATGTCAAGCAGGCCCACATCATTGGGACCTGTTGCCCACAAAGACGCAGGAAGAGAACTCAATTCCGGTGGAAGCTTATCGAGAGACAAATACATAGGAGAGACAACCCTCTCTCCTAGAGTAAGCTTTACACCTGCAGGAGAACAATACAAAGTTGCATACAAACGTTTAAGCAAATCCAGGCCCAAAAGATTTTCACCACAGCCAGTAGTCAAAATCAATGGAGCTTCTAGTTCACGAGGCCCAATTATAAGGGGCAAAGGGCGCGAAACTGGATTGCTAACGGGGGCGCCAGAGAATCCAACGGAAACATTTGTTAAGCCAGACAAAGGTGCGCCAGGGAGTTTCGAATGCTTTATGGAACTTTTCGCTGCACCAGTGTCCAACAGAAAAGGCTCAACGACGCCCGATGTAGCAACTGCGACGTAAGGCCCTCTCTGATCAACCGGAACTGATACCACTCCCTCTCCTTGTCTATGGCTGTCCTAGTAATTACTGTCGTCAGTTCCCTGATCGACGTAGTAATCGTCTACATTGTACTGCGCAGATCGTCCTTGCGACGATCCACGTTGATCGAAACAATTATCGGAATTTGATGGGTTATCTGATCGGTCATTTTGAGCACCACGACCCCTACCGCGTGGCGTCTGCTGTGAACCACCACGACCTCCTCTAGATGAATTACCACTATTACGATCGTTCAGAACAGGGCAATTGAATTTAATATGCCCCTCCTGTCTACAATAAGCACATTGATTGTACCCTAACGACGATCTTTGGGAAGAGAAGTCATTTCGGGATTGTGATTGATTCGATTGTGGCTGCGATCTATTTTGCTGCAAAGCATTCTGATTCGAACGTGGAGGATATGCTTGCTGAAGCAACACTTTGGTTTTAAGCTCTTTCGTTTTTTTATCAGCACGGTCGTTCTCTTCTTTCTCTCTATTCTCATAATACTGTGCCGTAGCCAATATTTGAGCTGAAGTAGAAACGGCCCACGCACTTTCCGAATTCTTCAATTTATTGCTCAAATCGAGCAATAAGTTCGAAACAAATTTGTCTACGAACAACCGTTGACCACCCTCAGTGCTCATATCCTGACCACTATGATCAATGAATGCCTCCTCGAACCTCGTAAAGAAGTCAGAGACACTCTCGTCCTTCTTCTGTTTACAAGCTGACAATTTGTCCCAATTCACCCTCATAGCTGGCATAAGAGTTTTCATTAACGTTATTATTCTTTGAGGAAGAGCAGTAATGAGTTGTTCAGGCTTAGCCCCACCAACTTGTCGCGTATCGGCCGCAATAAGAGCAGCCCAATCGCCACCTAATTCATTTGGATGATTCTCCTGACGAATCTTAGCCCATACCGGTTGCGGTACGACATTGCCGAACAACATATCAATATCGGCAAGATTCATTATCGTAGCATCTACGAGCTGCGATAATTCTTTGTAGTACCCTGTAGGATTTTTGCGAGGGTCAGGCAAAGATTGCTTTACCTGTAGCACTTCTGATCGTTTCCATGGGAGATGTATCCATACTCTCTGGAAATGCGGCAGAATGATAGGAATAGCATTAGCATCACCTGGCATCCACACTGGTGGAACTTCTCGCATAGGAAACTGACCAGACTCATCTGGCTGTCTTTCGACATCCTCAACAAACAAGGCTTGCGGTATAGGAGTGGGACGAAAAGATAGCAACCGTTCAACAGCACGTCGAACATTGGTATCCACTATCAGTCCAGTCGAGAACTGAAGCTGTAGGTCAGACAAAGCGGTCAGCACCTCGTCAGGTGCATCAGCCGATATCTGATCGCGGAGAACCTTACACATTTCTTCGAACACGAATCTTTGTGTTGGTATATTGAATTGACAAAACGTATCGAGTACGACACGTGGTGGATTTCTAAGAGGATGTGTCATCCAACCCATCGCCATATTATATAGCGAAGCGCGTTCTCTGTTACCAGGAAGCTGACTACGTCTCTGAGGACCATCTGAACCAGCGGACCCAAGAACAGGTCCGAGAGAATGAAAGAAGCTAGCCGCAAGAGGAGAAGTACGACTACGAGTAGAGGGAGAAGTATAAGACACAGGACTAACAAGTGAAGGAGTAGAGACAGAAGCAACAGCAGGAGTTAACAGAGCAGGAGCAGTAGCGGGAGCAGGAGTATGTGGAAGCGGAGGAGCAGTAGGGATAGCAACAGGCAAAGGGGCAGGAACAGTCGGAAGAACGGGTGCAGGTTGAGGAACGGGCAGAGGAAAAATAGGTGCAGGAACAGGTACAGGGGGAATCACAGGAGCTGCGACACCCTGTACATACGGAGGTGGCGATTTCATAAGATAGGACATTAAAGGATCCTCAACTGCTTCTTCCTTCTTTTCCGACTCCGTAGGCAAAGCAGGATAGCATTTATCTATAGTCATACGCTGTAGTCTATCAAACACTTCCTTTTCCTTAACCTCCTTATCACGCTGAAACTGCTCTGCTTTCTTTACAATGGTAGCAACACCATCTCTCTGATTTCGTTTATTCTGTCTGATTTCTTTCTGTCGGGCTTCTTTACGCCACAACCGAAAGGCATCAAACATGGCCGGCCTTGACTTTTTCTCGAACAATTTAGCCTCTAGGTTATCTAAGATCGGGGTCTCAAAGCTACCGTGAGGTGGCCAACTAAGGACACCATCCTTCTTTGTATAACAAATCCAATAATCATTAAAAGTAATCGGGCCTAGCCCATGTTTACTGTACAGTTCATAAGTCGGAGTTCCAACCGGAGGTATCGGACACGAGTCCTCCAGTCGGGAATCCACACCACAAGGTCTGAAACAACTAAACAAAGTACTGCGACCAGGCATCTTGCACACTAGCCGAGTTTCACAAACTTCAAGGGTTACGGGATTTACCAAGTCCCAGCAAAGAGCAAAAACCCTCGGTTTTTGGCGTCTGCAGGCGTCAAATAACACAACAAAGTACGCTAGCAAAGTGTCACTGACAAAAACCCTCACACAGCGTCAACAACAAAAACACTCGCTAAAGTGTCAACAACTAAGAACTCTGGGAGCGACCCACAAATACTTAACTCAAAGATCGATGGCGTCACCAGGAAGGCCCGTCAATCGTCTCGCTCTACCAAGGTCTACGCCAGGCGCCAAAACAGGTCTACAGTCAGGGCAGCAGTCCGTCGCAGCCGTCAGGAGGCGGGAATCTTCGCGGGAAAAGTCTTCGGGCCACTTATTTCGACAACAGGATCGATGAAGCGGAGTGCACCTTCCCTCGGAGATTTCCTCGCGATCGTCGGGCTTGGACCGGTACCACTGATGCAGCCCCACGTGGGGCGCCAACTGAAGGACTGGGTTCTTTAAGACCCAGCAGTGCCAGGGGACAACACCTGAAACCTTCGTGGGTTACCTGCTCCGGCGTACGAATGACAGAGACACGGGACACTTCCTTCGGCGTCAAAGATTCAAGGTTTATTTACTGCAGGGAACACAGAAGTCACGACAAGTACAACACGTGCAACTTGGGGAGACTGCTTCAAATTGGTTCTGTGGATCGCTCCTTTTATACACAGTTCTCCCATAGGGTTGCATAGCACACAAAAGTTTATGACCCGGTTCCCACAATTATCCCCAGAGGGGTCGCTTTTGGTCACTTTGAAACATACAAGGTCCGGGACATAAGTGCGGAAACATTTGGCGGTTCCCAACTGTAAAAACCCATCTTCCCACCATTAGTACATTCCAATCAGCAGTAAAACAGATCGAAATAGGAACAAGGACAGGTGCAGAGGAAGATGGAAACAGTGGGGAGATCAGAAAGGGTGTAAAAGGGGAGGTATCGGGAAACACGAGATACAGGCATCAAAGGGACGTGCCTAATGAGATGCACGGCTGAGACAATACACCGGCACGGCAAGATGAGCCTCGAGAGGGGCCATCTGCCTTACAATATCATCCCCCTCGTTATAAAGACACTTACAAAGGACATGTGTCTTCCGCAAATATCTTGGGAGTCCCAGGGTCGCGAAGCGGACAACGTCCGTTCGCTGGCTACTTGAGGGCAAGAGACAAAATGGATGCCGTATCTAAGATGGAACCCGTGGGTACAGATGAAAAACCCACATAACAAACGAACGGTTTAAGTTAGCACAGCGAAACTGCGCACACTTACTAAACTCGTCATTTGCGGTTCATAGATACCAGACTCGACCATATTCGTGCGAGTCAAAAACACCACTTACAATTGTCACAGTCGGAGCATTATCAGGAATGAAAATACAGCAGCTCGAATGGATCACCTTACATACCCCACCTCGATCTGCTAAGATCACGTCTAAAACCATACGGTTTTGTAACGTCATAAGTCTATCCGCCTGAAGTTCTGTGGTGATATTACCAAGGGCACTGGCAGTAATATTAGCTGTCGATTCTACCACTCGAGTCAACTGTCTCAGGTTCCTACTATTAACCATAGGTCCCCAAAACGGGAGGAAACCCTTGAAAAAGTCTCCTGCCTCTTGGTTTAAGTTAGCACAGCGAAACTGCGCACACTTACTAAACTCGTCATTTGCGGTTCATAGATACCAGACTCGACCATATTCGTGCGAGTCGAAAACACCACTTACAATTGTCACGGAACCTCAATGCCAGGGGGTCTTCTGCAGCACTTTGGAAGCGAAACCGCCCCCTCAGGACCGTGCTATTAGATGATTTGTCGGATCAGCGCCGGAGCGGCTCGGAAAGGCGTCCTACTCCGCCGCCATATTGAGATAGGTTATTCTCCTGGTTTTAAAGATATGATTGAAGAGAGGTAGTAACATCTGGCTCCACTCTTTAGATTTGCTTGCAAGACCTTGATGGGTATTTGATCTGGACCTGACGCAGCGGTACATCTTGCTTTTCTGATGTGCATTTCTATGGAAAATGCTGTGGTATATGCTATCAGAGAAGATTTCTTTTCCATACTAATATCCGAGTCTTTTCTGTCAGATTTATTTAGATTTTCCTTATATAAGTCAGTCAGATAGTTTTCCCATTCCTGCGGTGGGACTGGTATAGCATGTAGTTTCTTTTTTGTTCCTGTCATTTTGGCAATTAAGGACCAGTACTTTCGTTGATTGTATTTTTTTGCAGCAATTTGGATATCTACCCAATTATTATCCTCTAACATTCTTTTATTTCTGTGCTTTTCTCTTCTCAATTGATTTTTTAGTTTGTTAATGTCTAGTTGAATTAAGGGAGAAAATTTCAAGTATTGTGCTCGAATGAGTTTGTTGAGCATTTTCCTAATCGGATTTTCCCTGATTATTCTATTATTGTGCTTCTTGTTATTTCTGTTTGTATTTTGTCTTAACATATCTGTGAGAGCACTCTTGAGTTTATTGATAATACATTCAAAGTTTGTTATTAGGTCACCAGAATGAATGCTTGTGAAAAGTTGAGTATATGTAATCATTGCGGTAATTTTTTCCAAAGTTGCTGAATTCCAAAATATCCGCCGCTGATTGTTTTTAACTTCAATAGTGCTTTTATGGAACGTAATATGGTTTGTCGAGGAGGGATAAACCGACCAATCAGTTTTTAAGTGTAAAAGAGCGTGATCACTTTCATCTGAAAAGTTGATACTCAGATGTGATATTGTCTCCACTAGCTCCAGGCCACAAATTATATAGTCAATTATTGATAGAGTTCCGTTTCCTCGTCTTGTAAAAGACGCCGGAATGTCTCCTTCCACGTTGCCGTTCAAAATTGTCCCATTTAAATTTGGCAAATACGATAATAACAGTTTTCCTCTCTTGTCTGAAGCTTTTCCTTTGGGAAATTTCGGAATGGACAATTCCAGTTTTTCTTCTTCATATAGATTTGCCCATTTTCATTTTTCCATTCAGATCACCCATTATTAGATAAGACATATTTACTCGGTCTTCAATTATCTGAGCAATTGCTTCCATGGTGTCCGCAAAAGTGGCATCTTGGTTGGCGCCGGGTGGGGCATACATGTTAAAGATTAGAAAAGCCTTTTTTGGATCGAGATTATGTGTTTTCAGCGAAACCTTAATACACTGAAAATTTTCAGAGTTAGATTTGACAACTTCTTGGTCCCATAAGTATTCCTCGCTTAACAAAATTGCCAATCCACCCTTTGCATGGCCCCGATTTGTAGCTTTAGCAGGAATATCATAGACATAGTAGCCCTTCTGTCGGAAAGATTTTGTTGCCCAGGTTTCCAGGATGTCAGGTTGATTTTTGATAGCTTCATTCATTTAATTTATAGTTTTTCCGGCCATGTTCCATGAGGTGATCAGCAAACCATTGTTAAACAGCGTGTTGTTGATTGTAAGTAAATTTATTACTGTTTAATATCTCCGAGACCCAGGCCCAAGACTTTATTGATTTCTTGTCCTCTGTTGCTTCTGGGTCTTGACTCCAGACTTTTCTTTCACCATTGTTCACGTGAATTTTCAGCGTGTCCTTCCTTAGGTGGGTTGATCCTGAATCATCTAGAATGAGATTTGTATTGTAACAATTATCATTTGACATATACATGTTTGTGCCAAAGAGACCAGTGATCCTTTTATTGGAATTAATTTTCTTTGATACAACTCTTTCGATGACATCTTAACCACATTTGTGCAATGTTTCTTTTTCATTTAGAATGATCCCAGGGAGTACTGATGACCAGAATGAGACCTCCACTATTTTACAGTTTTCTTTTATGGGAAAATTCACCAGGTCTATTTCTTTACTTGTTAGAGATTGTAAAGGAGGTATTTGCTGTAAAAGGTTAATTATCCTTCCTCGGTTTAAAGGCATATTATCAATGGGAAAGAGATCTTCAAATAGCAAATGCTTGGATAAGATTTGTTGTCCATTAAGAGATGTATTATTATATTTTTCGTCTAATCCCTTATTTATCTGTCCATGTCTTTCGGTAATTATGGCAGGTATATATTCATTTGCTCTGTGATTCAAAACTTTACTGATTGTCTTTTTTCTCTGACACTTGTTGCCTCCATTATGGGAATATTTGGTGTTATGTTGTCATCTTGACCCTCTTGGTTTTTTTGAGGAGTGATTATGTTTTTAAATTTTAGCTTACGAGTTTTATTTTTATTTATTCTTCTTAACGGCTTCCTTCTCCTACGTTTCCCCTTTTTTTCTTGAGTGCTTTTTATTTGGGGAAACTTCTCTCCTCCATCCTCGTCAGGAGTGGGTTTGGTGAAATTTCGTTGTTCTTCCTTATCTGTCCCAGTTTTTTGCAAATTTATTTTATTTGGAGCCGAAAAAATGGGATACTGTTTGACGGTGTGCAAGGGCTCTTCTCTAAATAGTTTCTTCAAGGAGTATATTTTAGCATCCTTTTGATTTTTCCTGATTTTTTTGTCTGGTTTTAAAGATATTTGTAGAATCATTGTTGTTAACCGGTATCGTTTCAGATGTTTGTAGTTTTTTTATTGCATCAGCCGGTTCTTTTTTCCTTTTTTCTTCTACTAGGAATTTTAGTATGCCAATTTGGACATCTAGAGTTTGATCCGAGTTTTCCAGGATGTGACCTAAAAAAGAAAGGACCGATTCCAAAATTTCCTGTAGGGAATAAAGAGCCTTTGACATTGGTGTTGCAGTAATTGTGGAATTGATGTTTTTAGGAAGAAATAGGTGCAAAGAAGAATCAAGAGCTGGATCATGTTCTAATGGTTTTTCCTGGAACCTAATGAATGACTTGTCTGGATTTGACTGTAGGTCTAAATTATTTTCCATCGACGTCATGTCATTTCCATTTGGTTCCTCAACACAAGAAAGACTACCTATTCGTTTGATGGGTGTTAAAGAAGATAAATGTAAGATTTCGCAGATCGGATTTTGTGGTTCCTGTGTTGGAAACAATATCTTTTGATTAGATTCAAGATCCAAAACGCTAGAATTATGAATAGTTTGATGATCCGAGAGGGGCAACTCTTTTACCTCCTTAATTTTTGAAATGTCGAGATTTATTGGGATTTCCCCTACTTGTGTGGAAATTTGCTTTTTAGGTGATACGGCTGAAAAATAATTACTGATTGCCGGAGTTCTAGTTATCCGGCCATGTTTGATTGCTTTATCAGAGGATTTTCTGACTGCTTCCTGGGTACCCATTCTCTTCATGAATATTGTGCGAGATCTTAATTTTTTAAAAGCCATATTTCTTTCCTGGTAGAGGTTTGCGTAGTATGGTTAATGCTTCCTTCTCTATCGATGTTTGAATAGCACACTGCTCATACAGTAGTATCCTCTTCAGCAGATTCGAGTAATCAGATGTTACACTTACCGCAATGGTAAAAGTTGCTACTCGACCCCTGGATACCAAGTTCTAGTGGGTCACAGTTGGAATTGTAAATGAAAATAGTATGGCCCGTCCCGTCCTAGGACGTCCCCGGACGGCCCGCCCTTTGCCCGGGCTTCGCCCAGCTCGCCCGCGCGCGTCCCGCGATGCGCGTTACGGGGTTATTTAAATACTGATTTGAGTTGTGGGGGCGTGGCACTGGGAGGGGGTGCGCCTCACGCGGGAAGAGGACCCAGCTGTAGGTGGTGAATGCTGGGCCTCGCAGTCCCGGTGCCGGTGCCTCTCCCTCCTCTGCGGCCACGGAGTTGGTGTTGACTTTTGAATCGAATCAGTTCAGCAGCAGGTAGGGAACTCCGTCAGCTACTCCAGTAGCGAAGGGTGATCAGGGCAAAACAAATGCAGCAACTTCCTCAGAGCGAGCGGCTCCCGCGAAGCGGGGGCGCGAGAAGTTATCGCAATTGGCTGGGGGCGTGGCACTGGGAGGGGGCGCGGCTCACGCGGGAAGAGGACCCAGCTGTAGGTGGTGAATGCTGGGCCTTGCAGTCCCGGGGCCGGCGCCTCTCCCTCCTCTGCGGCCACGGAGTTGTTGTTGACTTTTGAATCAGTTCAGCAGCAGGTAGGTAACTCCGTCAGCTACTCCAGTAGCGAAGGGTGATCAGGGCAAAACAAATGCAGCAACTTCCTCAGAGCGAGCGACACACTGTTGATATATATATATATTACCTACTGGCGCCAGTAGGCAGTTATAGTTAGGATTGTTTTCTATAGGGAATCCGCAACATTCTATTGGGAATAACTTTTGTGTCGATTGAGGGATCTGCCTGTAATTTTTCTTAAATTTGCCTCGCTGCGCTGCGCTCCTTCCCTGAACGTTTGGGGGGGATTCGTCAAGCTGGGGCCGAGATAAAAGGGGGATCCCAAAACGTGTTTTCCCCATGTTAATTTCCATAGGGCGGTTGGACTCACTTTTAGCCTGAACGGCTGAATGGATTTCCACCAAACTTGCCAAAATTGTAGGGACTGGTAGCCTGATGTGCCTTTGCTATGTCTCAAGATATGTGCTCCAGTGGATTTTGAGTAATTTAGGTTAAAAAAAAATATATATATATAAGCGCGCCCTGGTACGCGCACCGGGGTGCGCTCCAGCGTGCTACGCGAGTTCGCGAGCGGAAATCTGATTGGCTCTCGGGGGTCTGTCAACATTCCAAACAGTCCGGAGCAACCGCCATCTTGTGTCTCGGTAGGATCGAGAGACAAGAGGTAGCAAAAACAAAGGGGGAAATGACCAAAAGGGGGCAGGGTAGACCCCCCCTGACCTCCTAGGTTTGATGTGGGGGCTGTCATGTGATGTCATGAGTGATGTCACTGACCATGTCATGAGTGATGTAATATGTGACATCATCAGCAGTGCATTGCAGGCGCGCAAGTTATAGTGAGTCCAACTAACTATAACGTGGGAATTTCAATGGTTTTATGTCAGTAAAATTTCCAGCTAACTATTAACTATAACTGGTGTCAAACCTATGGTTTTTTCAGTGAATATATATATATATATATATATATATATATATATATATATATATATATATATATATATATATATATATATATATATATATATATCAATCAATCAATCAATCATAACACTTGTATAGCGCGCTACTCACCCGGAAGGGTCTCAAGGCGCTTGGGGGAAGGGGGCCGCTACTGCTCTAACAGCCAGGTCTTGAGTTGTCTCCTGAATGCGAGGTGGTACTGGGTCAGCCGAAGGTGGATGGGGAGGGAGTTCCATGTCTTGGCCGCCAGGTAGGAGAAGGATCTGCCTCCGGCGGTGGCTCTTCGGATGCGTGGTATGGCGGCGAGGGCGAGGCTAGCGGACCATAGCTGGCGGGTGGGCGTGTGGAAGGTCAGGCGGTCGTTGAGGTACTTGGGGCCCAGGTTGTGGAGAGACTTGTATGCGTGGGTGAGGAGCCTGAACGTGATCCTCTTGTTGACGGGGGCCAGTGCAGGTTCCTCAGGTGGCCGGAGATGTGGCTGCGTCGAGGGATGTCCAGGATGAGTCAGGCGGAGGCCTTCTGGATGCGTTGTAGTCTTTTCTGTAGCTTGGCTGTAGTTCCGGCGTAGAGGGTGTTTCCGTAGTCCAGCCGGCTGGTGACGCGGGCCTGGGTGACCGTCTTCCTGGTTTCGATCGGGATCCATCGGAAGATCTTGCGGAGCATGCGGAGGGTGTGAAAGCATGAAGAGGAGACGGCGTTGACTTGTCTGGTCATCGAGAGGGAGGAGTCCAGGATGAAGCCCAGGTTGCGTGCGTGGTCTGTCGGCTTGGGGGCGGTGCCCAGGGCTGGGGGCCACCAGGAGTCGTCCCAGGCGGAGGGTGATGGTCCAAGGATGAGGACTTCCGTCTTGTCTGAGTTCAGTTTCAAGCGGCTGCTCTTCATCCACTCTGCGATGTTTTTCATCCCTTCGTGGAGGCGTAGGAGATGATGTTGAGGTTGTGTTGGTGTGCGATGGCTGTGAGAGGTCTCATGTAGATGTTGAAGAGGGTGGGGCTGAGTGATGATCCTTGCAGGACGCCGCAGATGACTTCGGTGGCCTCGGAACGAAACGGGGGGAGGCGGACTCTCTGTGTTCTTCCAGCGAGGAACGAAATGATCCACTTCAATGCCTCCTCTTGGATGGCGGTGTTGCTGAGGCGTTGGACTAGGGTGCGGTGGCAGATAGTGTCGAACGCGGCGGAGAGGATGAGTGCCGCTGTTTCCCCGTTGTCGAGAAGGGCTCGGATGTCGTCGGTGGCTGCGATGAGGGCGGTCTTGGTGCTGTGGTTGGCTCTGAAGCCGGACTGCGAGGGGTCGAGGGATCCATTCGTCTCGAGGAAGGCGGCAAGCTATCTGTTGGCGATCTTCTCAATGACATTGGCAGGAAAAGGGAGGAGCGAGATGGGCCGGAATTTTTTGAGGTCAGTGAGGTCCGCCGTTGGTTTCTTATATAAATATATATATATATATATATATATATATACATATATATATATATATATATATATTACCTACTGGCGGTCGCCATCAGGATTCAAGCAAGCCGGGCCGAAGACGGCTGAAATGCCAGAAACCGGTCCCCGGTAGCTTGTCTCCTTTCTGGTGAAGAATTGGCTTGGTAGTTTAGTCTGCCCTGTTCCCATGATGCACTGGGCCAGGGACAGACTGATTTGCATATAGCCAGGTTCTGAGCTGGGATGGTGCAGTGAGATAAATAACGGTGATGGATCAAGCCCTGATCTTTGGACTGGGTAAGAGTGGTCTGCTTAATTCAGACACTCTGTTCATCACCACCCCCTTTTCTGAATCATTTTTGGCCACTATAGGTGTGGCAGGGTATACTCAGACATGAGTCCCTTTCTCACTGCACCATCAGGATTCAAGCAAGCCGGGCCGAAAACGGCTGAAATGCCAGAAACCGGTCCCCGGTAGCTTGTCTCCTTTCTGGTGATGAATTGGCTTGGTAGTTTAGTCTGCCCTGTTCCCATGATGCACTGGGCCAGGGACAGACTGATTTGCATATAGCCAGGTTCTAAGCTGGGATGGTGCAGTGAGATAAATAACGGTGATGGATCAAGCCCTGATCTTTGGACTGGGTAAGAGTGGTCTGCTTAATTCAGACACTGTTCATCACCACCCCTTTTTCTGAATCGTTTTTGGCCACTATAGGTGTGGCAGGGTATACTCAGACATGAGTCCCTTTCTCACTGCACCATCAGGATTCAAGCAAGCCGGGCCGAAGACGGCTGAAATGCCAGAAACCGGTCCCCGGTAGCTTGTCTCCTTTCTGGTGAAGAATTGGCTTGGTAGTTTAGTCTGCCCTGTTCCCATGATGCACTGGGCCAGGGACAGACTGATTTGAATATAGCCAGGTTCTGAGCTGGGATGGTGCAGTGAGATAAATAACGGTGATGGATCAAGCCCTGATCTTTGGACTGGGTAAGAGTGGTCTGCTTAATTCAGACACTCTGTTCATCACCACCCCCTTTTCTGAATCGTCTAGGTAGATGGGTCACTTTTTAAAACCCTGCGCCACATTATATCTGCGTCAGGTATAATGTATGCAGAGGGGGCGTTCCCCCGCAAAAAGCTTGGTAATAGCGACGCAGTGAAATATATGAGATTTCACTGCGTCACTTTTAGGATGCTGTTGCGTCAAAATCTTGCGCCTGCCTCACAGCAGGTGTAAGACTGATGCAAGACCTTTCACATGGTGCTTTCCCCATGTGAAAGGATGCATTACTGGAGTTGCGTCACTTTTGTGACACACTCCAGCAATGCGTCACTTTTGTGTTTACAGATACGTCAGAAATACGGACGTATCTGTAACTCCTTGCGACATGAATCCTCATACATTAAATATGACACATCTGGATTGTCGTAAGGAGTGCGCACAGAAAAGTGACGCATCGCACCAGCGGTGTAAAAAAATGCGCCTTGTTGCGCTATATTTAAAAAGTGACGCATCTAGGTAGATGGGTCACTTTTTAAAATCCTGCGCCACATTATATCTTCGTCAGGTATAATGTATGCAGAGGGGGTGTTCCCCCGCAAAAAGCTTTGCAATAGCGACGCAGTGAAATCGATGAGATTTCACTGCGTCACTTTTAGGATGCTGTTGCGTCAAAATCTTGCGCCTGTCTCACAGCAGGTGTAAGACTGACGCAAGACCTTTTACATGGTGCTTTTCCCATGTGAAAGGACGCATTACTGGAGTTGCGTCACTTTTGTGACGCACTCCAGCAATGCGTTACTTTTGTGTTTACAGATACGTCAGAAATACTGACATATCTGTAACTCCTTGCGAATTGATTAGTCATAAATTAAATATGACATATCTGGAATGTCATAAGGAGTGCGCCCAGAAAAGTGATGCATTGCTGTTTTCACGTAGCGATGCGTCACTTTTCAGAAATGAGGCCTCCAGTTTATTCACTGTGTCACCTCTACGACCCTTTCTTGCGTCAATACGTCCCTTTTGCATACATTACACCTGACGTAGGAATAATGTGGCACAGGGGTTTACAAAGTGATGTATTTACCAAGAAACGCCACTTTGTAAATATGAATAAATAAGGTGCATTTTTTATTGGAATGTTGTGTCACCAAAAGTGATGCTTTGGTGGCGTTAAAGTGACGCATGGCTTCATAAACGAGGCCTTCTACCTTCAACTCCAGCAATGCATCTTTTCTTATCCTTCAACACTCCTGTTCTTTTTCAACATTTTCATTGAATATCAACATTCCCCATATTCACTCTTCTTCTTATAACTTTCTTTCCTAACACTCACCTTCTTTCAGTCCTCCTACTTCACTTCTTTTTTCCTCTCATACCTTTCTCTTCTTACTTACTCATTCTCCTTTCAATTATCAATGCACTCTATTTCACTTACTCTTTTTCATTTGTTTAAGAATATAGCTCTTTGATGAGAATTGGAGGTAGTTCTGAAAAGAACTTTTGGTTTTCTTCTTTTTTCAAAACAGGAACAAAAACAAGGAAAGGAAACTGCTCAACAGGAGCAAAATAAAACAAAAAAAATTAGGGGTGGGAAGGGCAGCGATGGTTCTCCAATGCTCGTACCATGAGCTGGACACTTTGCTCCCCAAAGGTGAGGAGTTGATTGCAGTATCTGCATCTGAGGACACCATGGTTAAATGCAGGTTGAATGTTTGGCACCTGCTCCTGTGATTGCCCCCTCCCAGAAGAAGTTGCTCCTCCGGTTGATGTAGAGGCCCCATCACTGGGAACACCTTGTGCCAGAGCTCTGACACTTTCTCGGGCAAAATTCTGGGGGTTCTTCCTCTCCACATGCCGGATCATTGTGAAGTTCCCAAAAGAGTACTTTTTCAAAGGGTTTCCTCGTGACAGCTCTTCTTTGCAGATCTTGCACTGCACTTTTGGAGCATTTACCTTTTCAGTCCAGGTGAGATTATAAAAAATTTCCAAATGAAATGTTCCTTAACTTTTCGTTGAGGAGGCTCTTCATTGATGAATTCATTGGAGTCATCCTCACTGCTGGATTGTCTGGCAGCCATTGAAAAACCAAGAAATATCCTGGAGCAAAAAGGCAGGTCTTTCAGTCACAAAAGTGAAAGAAGAAGTGAAGGAAATGGGTGGGGATTTCATTCTTTGTAAAAAAAAACTGTTAGCAACCAATGAAAAGTGCTATTTTAAGGTCACATGACCCGACGCGCTTACGCTGCGCGCTCCGGAGCGCTTCCGGGTGCGTTTACGTGGCGCGAAGGTAGGCGCTTCCGGGGCGCAAATGTGGCGCGAACGTAGGCGCTTCCGGATGCGTTTACGCGGCGCGAACGTAGGCGCTTCCGAGGGCACTTACGTTGCGCGCCGAAGTGACGTCATCAAACTTTTACGGA
The DNA here is from genome assembly GCF_964263255.1 of Lissotriton vulgaris. Classification (NCBI taxonomy): domain Eukaryota; kingdom Metazoa; phylum Chordata; class Amphibia; order Caudata; family Salamandridae; genus Lissotriton; species Lissotriton vulgaris. The sequence goes on along the minus strand of NC_141687.1, from coordinate 500,450,472 downwards.
AATGCATAATCATTTTCCTTATAAAAAAACTTATTTTATTTGTATGGTACGTAATGTTTTGCATTATTATTAACTTTTCATTCATATTTTTTTTCACGAACGAAAGTAGCGCTCTGGGTGCGCTTTCAGGTGAGCTCACCTGTTAGCTTACCGGAAAGCTTACCGGAGAGCTTACCGGAGCGCGCACCCAGAGCGCAAAAGAAAAAACTTATATATAAAAAAAAAAAATGAATACTTACACAAAACAGCAAATTGTAAAAAAAAAAAAAAGGTTAGAAACTCGATATAGAAAGGAATTAGCATTTAAAAAACCTATGAAATTCACTGAAAAAAACAGAGGTTTCACACCAGTTATAGTTAGGAATTAGCATTTAAAAAACCTAAGAAATTCACTGAAAAAACCATAGGTTTCACACCAGTTATAGTTAGCTGGAAATTTTACTGACATAAAACCATTGAAATTCCCACGTTATAGTTAGTTGGACTCACTATAACTCGCGCGTGTAATGCACTGCTGATGACATCACATATTACATCACTCATGACATGGTCATGAGTGATATAATATGTATATACCATCCTAACTATATATACCAGTAGGTATATATAGTTAGGATTTTTTTGAATAGGGATTTCTGAAAATTCTATGTTGAATAACTTTGGCGTTGATGGACGGAATTGGCTGAAATTTTCAGGAAAATGGCACATTTTGTCTCCGACCGTCCCCTGAAAGTTTGGGGGGTTTTGTCAAATGGGGGCCGAGAAAAAAGGGGGGTCCCAAAACGTGTTTTTAACATTGAGTTTTCCATAGGGTGGTTGGACTCACTTTTAGCTCGAACGGCTGAATGGATTTCCACGAAACTTTGCAAAATTGTAGGGACTGTTTGCCCGATGTGCCTTTGCTAGGTCTCAAGATATGTGCTCCAGTGGATTTTGTGTAATTTAAGTTCCCAAAAATATATATATCTGTAAGCGCGCTCCGGTGAGCTTCCCGGTGAGCTTCCCGGTGCGCGCACCTGGCGCGTAACGGAACTCAAAAGGAGAAGCGGATTGGCTCTCCGGTGACTGTCAACATTCTAAACAGTCCGGAGCGGCTGCCATCTTGTCTCTCGGTAGGAAAGAGAGACAAGAGGTGGCAAAAACGAAGGGGCAAATAACCGAAAGGGGGCAGGGTAGACCCCCCTGCCCCCCTAGGTTTGATGTGGGGGCCATAAAAGGGCCCGTGGGGCAAAAAAAAGAAAGTTTCGATTTTCGCGGGGGGAGCGCCCGGTGCGCGCACCGGCAATCGCACCAGGGAGCGTAACAAGGGGAAAACCAAGAGAAACAGTAAAATCATATTTTAGAGTGCTTTGAGGTAGGGTAGCTCTGAATAGAGCTGTTGTGTTGTGTGGGTGATTTAAGTACCAACATGTAGGTACCAATGCATAGTCCTACATTTAATGTACACTGTCTCCTCTGTAGATATCTTGCATGTTCTAATATGGAATCCATAACATAGTCTGTCATGAAAGTAGAAACAGATCCTTTGAGCACTCCCTGAGCACGTGGTAATTAAAAATGTTGTACTATTTACCATTAGTCTGACTTTTTTTTTATAATTACTCTACTATTATATCTTAAATTTGGAAAAAAATGAATAATGTCTCAAACAATTTTTAATTTATAAATACAATTTTATTGATATTAATTTTAATAATCTTTGGAAATTTCAAGTATTATTTCATCTGGAATTTCATGATCTTTATTTTCATAAATTGTCTCTTGTTTTTCATAATTGTCCATAAGTTCCAACAGTTGTTCGTCCACTGTCACATTAAAAAAATCGTCAATATTGTCTTGTATTTCTGATTGTACTTTGGGTTCCTGTGCTTCTTTATCCATACTTGTTGTTAAGGTAGAATAAAAAGAGAGAGAGAAATAGAGTTTAAGTAAGAAACTTCAACATTTTTATTTTCAACTTAACGTGTACAACATAGTTCTGAGTTTTTAAGAGTGAATTTATGTTTGGGCAGTGTATTGTACAAGGCAGGAAGTAGAAATATAAAGTACTGCATGTGATGAAGTCTAACTCAATCCATGACTACAACAGAGAAGCCTAACTCAATCCATAACTATAACTGAGGGACAGTAAATATCTAACAGAAAACGTTTTTATAAAAATAACTGCACAACATATTTCTCCTTAGAAACTATTAACTTACCTTTGGAAAAGTGTCTTAGGTTTCTCAGGAAATGCTCTGTAAATGTGCCTCGGGGAGTTCCAGTCAAAATGGCTGTCATTCCCTCTTATTTTTCATATATATTCATGTACCAAACCAATCAAATGTCAGCACATAAAAATACAACTTGAAAGTAATGTTATCATTGGTTGAAAATGTCAACTCTTTCTAATGTGTTTTTGCCATGTAATTTACCCCAGGATATTTAGACAGGGCTACAGCCTGAATGGCTCGATGGAATTCCTTCAAATTTGTGAAATTTTAATGTTTTTGTTGTTTTATATTTTTTTTATTATTTTTCAGAACATTTTTTATTTTTTTTTATTTTTTTGAACACTTTTATAATTTTTGGGGTGTTTTTTGGGGGAACAACAAAAAAGGAATTACAAATGGCTCAACAGGAGCAAAAAAAAAAAAGATTTATTGCTTCTTCTTTTGGTTACATTGATGGTTTTCCACCGCATTGCTTATTAGGATCATGCTTAGTTCCCCATAGCACAGCGTCGTGCCACAGAAGATACATACAATTTTGATACTGCCAACATTTTTTTGAACATTGGGCACTGTTTGCCGTCCTTCAGGTGCTGCATGTGATACTGCGGCAGAGGAGGTGCTGGGCTGTGGGTTCTTCTGATTTTGCGCCATGGCACGAACCTCTGCTTGAGCAAGATTATTAGGATGCAACCTTTGCATGTGACGCAACATAGTATAATTGCCGAATGAATATTTCTTCTTGGGATTGCCCCTGGAAAGAATATCTACACAAATAAGGCACTTAACCTTAGGGGCATTCACTTTCTTCTGCTCAGGAGGGTGGGAGAAGAAGTCCCAAATAAAATGCACTTTTATGTGCCTCTGTCTTGGCACTTCAGGCAAAAATTGCCTGTGTTGTTCCTCCTCCTCCTGTTCTTCCTCCTCATCCTCTTCTTGTTCAGGGGCAAGTACCTGGGATGGTGGTCCTTCCTTTCTAGGTGGTTGTGGTGGTGGAGGAGGTCCACCAGCTGCAGCTACTAATGATGCCATTGTCAGAATCAGATACAGGTCTTCCTCTCTCAAAGTAGAAAGTCAGAGTGAGGAAAAAGGTGGGAGCTTTCATCATTTGAAAAAAAAAAGTTTTGAACCAATGAAAAGTGTTATTTCCAAGTCACATGACTAGTTGCGCTTACGTTACGCTCTCCCGCACGCTTACGTTACGCTCTCTAGGTCGCGCCGTAGAGCGCTTCCGGGTGCGTTTACAAAGCGCGAAATAAGACGTATTGCGCGGCAACGCGATACGTCACAGTTGCGCGGCGCATCATGAGACGCATCATGCGGCTACGCGATACGTCACGCTTACGCGACGCGTCATGATGTTGTTTTTGATCGCGGGAAATGCGCTAACGGGCGCTCTCCATTACGCGCACCGGGGCGCTGCACGAAACTGCCCGGTGCGCGCAACGGAAGCGCATCTGGGCAAAAAAAAAAAAACATATTAAACTTTTCAAAAATTGTATTACATACATAAAAAAAAAGTAATCATTATAAAAAAGAATATATTTCACAGCTATAGGTATTTGCTTTTTAAAAACCAATGAAATTCACTGAAAAAAACATAGGTTGGAGACCATATATAGTTAGGAATTTGCATTTACAAAACCTTGAAAATTCACTGAAAAAACCATAGGTTTGAGACCATATATAGTTAATATATATATATATAATATATATATGTATTTATATATATATATTAAACCTGGTCGGTGTACTACGCTCCGCTCAAGGACTTTGCAAAGTTTAAGTAACTTCGCGGTTCGCGTAGAGCACATAGTTACCAAAATACTACGCAATCCACAACGTAGCGTAGCTGCTTTTCTTCCTCGTGAGCTCATTATCCTTTCTCGCGGGCGCAGTTACGACTTACTGTGATTCTCTCGATTTTCTATCTATTCACGTGCGCCATGAGGTTTGGAGTCCGGCTCTCGAGCACGATAAAACCTTCTCGAAAATGATCATTTTGCTCAGACAAACTCCTCATATTGTGATTTGGCTGTAGTCTTTTATCCAAGGAGTCCTTTTTTTTACTCTTTTTTCAAGAGGAAGGAAGTGCCCCTGAGTCCCCAACTTCCTGTTTCTGTCTAGCAGGATCCGCCCAGTGCTTTTTCAATGTGCAGTTCACTTTCATTTGGATTTGGAGCTGTAAGGATCCCTTTTCATGTCTGTCTGCATCATATCATTGGATTGGATTTGAGGACTTCTGTATTTGAGATTTCATTTTACAAGTAAGTTGGATAATTGGTGTAGATGTTTGTTTGATTGGAGCTTGTTTGTACCTACAGTTTTCTGGGATTTTCATTGTTTGTAAAAATTATTGTTGTGAGTGGCCTGTACTTTCAGTAGGAGGCTAGTTGTTTTTCTTCGAAATCTCAGCCATTAGGCCCAGAGGTACTCATGGGTCCATGTTTCTGTGGTGTCTTTTGAATTTAGACATCATGTAGGGCATGGATAGCATAAGATTGAATTGGTAAATGTGATAGTGGTGCATTTCACTGTTTATGTGTGTGTTCAAATCCCTTTGTTGGATGTGTGGGTGCTTGATGTGTAACTTTCCACTCCTTTCGTAGCCCTGTTGATTTTCGTTTTTGCATTTTTGTATTAACGCTGTGTAGTTTAGCAGGCCTCCTTTGTATGGGCATATATAGGCCTGCTTCTGTTTATTGTTTTCCATGGCCTGTTGTGACTGCCAGTCACCATGTGGCTTGGGCCATTTCGTGGTGGTAGTTTAGAAGTGTGCTTCTTTTTCCATATAGGCCTGCATGTCTTTTCTTTGTTCCCCTTGGCTTATGCTTGTTGTTGTGGCCTGGCCATATGGGTAGTGGCCATTTTGTGAAGGCAGGCAGTGTGCTTTTGGCATAGGCTTGCATTGTCTGTCTTCCATTTCTTTTTGGTGTGGGTGGCTAGCGACCATTTTGTGGAGCCATCCAGGCAGTCTGCTTGCTTTGTCCATAGGCTTCAGTTCCAAGCTTGTGGCCTAGTCAGTCAGTAGGCCCAGAGGTAGTCATCATAATGGGTGCATAAAAACTGTTTCTGTGTTGTCTGTTGAATTTTAACATCATGGATGGCATTAGATTGAATTGCAAAATGGGGTTTTTGTAGTGGAATTTCAGTTTTTTGGTTTGTGTTAAATAAATAGAGCTTTTCAGCCAGTAGGTAACCCTAGGCGTTCAGCTCGCGTAGTTTTGGCAACTCTACATAGCGTGACAACGCAGACTTACAGTTTTTGTCTTCTTCGCGTGCTCAATATGTGTATTCGCGCACACGATAACGACTTTTGTACAGTTTGCGATGCCGAACAGGCAGAATTTGCAATCTGGTAAACAATATCTCTCGAGCAGCATAAAACCGTCTCGAAAATGATGATTCTGGTCATTTTGCTAAAAAATACTCCTCAGGTTGTCATTTGGCTGTAGTTTTTTGAGCATGGACACATTTTTTTTACAGTTTTTTAAAAGAGAAACAAAGTTTCCCAGAGACTCCATCTTCCTGTTCCTGTCCATTCACTTTCTTGTTATTGTGGTGGGTGGCCTGACCATGTGGGTTGTGCTTTTGCTATATGCCTACATTATCTGTCTGGTATTCCTTTTCTTGTTTTCGTGAGTGGCCTGGCCATGTGGTGGCGGCCATTTTATGGGACCAGCCACTGTGCTTTTGCCGTAGGCCTCCAAGCTTGTGGCCTAGTCTGTCAGTAGGCCCAGAGGTACTACTCATCAATCATCATGGGTGCATGAAAGTTAACTGTTTTTGTGTTGTCTGTTGAATTTTAACATCATGTATGGCATGGATGGCATTGGACTGAATTGCAAAATGTGTTTTTTTCTGGGGTATATTTCAGTTTTTGGGTGTGTTAAATAAATGCCTTTTTTTGTGTATGTGTTGTTGCTGCACCCTGATGCTGCATCCATCCCACGTGATGCACACATTTAGGGCAAACAGGCTTCACTACATGTATGCTTTTGTTCTTTGCTATTCTTATTCTTCCTGAGTGTGCACAGTACAGTACACCAGGAAAGCCCTGGCCTTGTTGTCAAAGTCTCATAAATGGCTACACTGTTGTTGTTCACTGAGTTATTAAAATATAATAACTGTGACCACCTCACACTAAGAAGTTATATATTATATTAGTTTGATTGTACTATCGTTTGCCTGAGGTTCTTCTTGCTAATTTTCCTTTTAGGTGCACAAAAGCCTGAGGAGGTGTGCCATCTTCGCCAGGCAGACGTCCTGCTGATGAACACGACGTGATGTGTGAGTGAACTGGCCAGCCATCTCTACGACTTGTGCAACTGAGTGCTGCTGACATCTGAAGAAGACGCCCCCAAAGAAAGCAGGTACCAGGTCCTGCAGTACCAAGAAAGTTGCTATTGAGAAGAAGGAACAGAAAAAGAAGGACGTGTCACTTAATTCTGGTGTGCCGCCCAAAACCTTTTTTGGAACACCAAAAATGATGCCTCCAGCAGCGGTGTCCGGGGGCCAAGCTGGGGGCAGCACCTCCGCATCAGTGGGCCCAACCCACCAACCCAGACCCAAGCAGATGAGTGTGGAAGAGGTAGCCAGCCTAATAGTGGAAATCAGTGATGCTGTGCATGACCTAAACGTATCGCTAACTCTAAGTAGTACACAATCATCGCAGGAGGAAACACAGCAGATAAGTGGTTGGTATAGAGTCAAAATATCGAGTTTTTATTATCGACTAGACATAATTTCGAGTAAAAAATATAGAATGGACATAATATCGACTAGACATAATATAGACAACCAAAATATCGACTAGAATGGACATAATATCGAATCAAAAATTGTATTTATTGTTATTTATTAAGAATTAATTGTTAATTATTAATTGGCAATTAATTAAAATATAATTTGTAATTTATTGTAATTGATTAATTGATAAATATGTTACTTTTATTACAATATTTTCTGTAGTGGGTTGTGTATTTATAGAGGAATAGCTTGGGAAGTAATTTAATTGTAAGTAATTATATTTTTATTTATTTTTATATTGTAAATTAATGTATTGGTAATTGGTAAATAATTAGTATTAGTAGGTAATTTTTCTTATTAGTTAATGTTTATTTGTAATTTTAATTGATTAATTAATATATTTTCGAAAATTGTAAAATATTTTAATTATTTTGTAATTGGTATTAATAGTTATGTTATTTATATTTATATATGAAGTATTTACTTTCCCTACTATTGCACTCACTGGAGTGGGAATAGTAATTTTAACCCTACGCAATCCAATGCTTTCCCTACTGTTGCACTCACTGGAGTGGGAATAGTAATTTTTACCCCTACGCTATCCAACGCTTTCCCTACTGTTGCACTCTCTGGAGTTGGAATAGTAATTTTTACCCCTATGCTATCCAAAGCTTTCCCTGCTGTTGCACTCACTGGAGTGGGAATAGTAATTTTTATCTCTATGCTATTCAACTCTTTCCCTACTGTTGCACTCTCTGCAGTACGAATATTCATTTTTATCCCTGCGCTATCCAACGCTTTCCCTACTGTTGCACTCACTGTAGTGGGAATGGTAATTTTCACTCCTACGCTATCCAACACTTTCCCTACTGCTGCACTCACTGGAGTGGGAATAGTAATTTTTACCCCTACGCTATCCAATGCTTTCCATACTGATGCACTCTCTGGAGTGGGAATAGTATTTTTTATCCCTACGCTATCCAACGATTTCCCTACTGTTGTACTCTCTGGAGTAGGAATAGTAATTTTTACTCCTACACTATCCAACACTTTCCCTACTGTTGCACTCTCTGGAGTGGGAATAGTTAATTTTACCCCTACACTATCCGATGCTTTCCCTACTGTTGCGCTCTCTGGAGTGGGAATAGTAATCTTTACCCCTACGCCACCCAACGCTTTCCCTACTGTTGCTCTCTCTGGAGTGGTAATAGTAATTTTTACCCCCTCACTATCCAACGCTTGCCCTACTGTTGCACTTTCTGGAGTTGGAATAGTAATTTTTACCCTACGCTATCCAACGCTTTCCCTACTGTTGCACTCACTGGAGTGGGAATAGTAATTTTTACCCCTAGGCTATCCAACACTTTCCTTACTGTTGCGCTCACCGGAGTGGGAATAGTAATTTTTAACCTTACGCTATCCAACGCTTTCCCTACTGTTGCGCTCTCTGGAGTGGGAATAGTAATTTTTATCCCTATGCTATCCAACGCTTCCCCTACTGTTGCACTCTCTGGAGTGTGAATAGTAAATTGAACCCTCTCGTTATCCTACGGAAAAAATATTGTATATGTTTTGTTAATAATATGTATATATATTTATATGTTTTTTTTAAAGTTACATTAATTATTTAATATTTTTAAGTTTATTTAAGTATTTTAAGTATGTTTAAAATAATTATATTTATTATTATATTAATTTTAAATTACTTTTAAGATATTTAAAAAATTCGATATTTTGTCCGTCTATATTTTTTCCTATCGATATTTTGGAGTCAATATTTTTGTACTTACCTGTTTGTAGATAGGAAGTCGATATTCTGGCATTCTATATTTTTACCTCGATATTTTGGCAAGTCGATATCCAAGTGGTCAACAACAACAGCCGCAACCACCGCCCGCAATAGTAGTTGTTGTTCCTCCTGAAGTAGGGGCAGTTCAGGAAATTGTTGAGCCTCATGCAGAGGAAGAAGAGGAAGTCACTCATTCAGTAGATCCATTCTCTTCCAAATCCCCAGCAAGGAAAAGGAGGATGAGTCCATTGAGTTCTTCACCAAGCATCCCTTCTGATGATATAGATGCCACTTGGGAGCCACAACAACCTGCGCATGAGAGGAAGAGACATCACAAGACCAGGCCAGGGAAAAGGAAGGTTCCAGAAAGCCTTACACTTATGGAAGTCAATGTAGAACAGCAGGCTCATGATGAGCCAGTCCTCACGAACATCCCTCCGGGCCCTGAGGAGATGGAGACCAACATTATTACCCTATCCAAAATGGCTGCGAGGGATGTAGCACGCATACCTCCAAAACAGGTAACACCAACACGACCTCCAGCTTCCATATTTACATTAGCAAAGGCCCGTCAGCGTCCTACGTCCAGTACAAGCACCACCTCAGTAGAAGTAGGTAGTGGTACTGCATAGAGTCAAATTCAACACACACCCCCCAGTTCATCCGGCATTGGAACTGAAACCCCAGCAGGAGACAAAAGTTAAGCTCCCCAGTGTGGGACTTCTTTACGGTTAGTGAAAAGGAGGAGAATATTGCTATATGCTCCATTTGTAATACCTCTGTTAGTCGGGGTAAGCTTGGTACAAACTATGGTACCGGAGGTCAAATGACCCATCTGAAAAATCACCACTTGATCAACTGGGAGGACCACCTGCGCCACATAAAAACTGGAACCATTGCTGTTGGTGGTGCTAAACGAGTAGAAGATTTGATCACGGTGGAACAAGAAGAAGAAGGAGACATTCTCTCTGGTAGTGGTACACAAAGTAGCCCTGTTCCCAATACTGAAGAGGTACTGCCCACATACTCAGCAACATCTCAGTGGCACACGAGTAAGAGTCAGCCTGAGACACCAAGGAGTACTGCAATGAAAAAAGTGCAGCTTTGAGCCTACCAAAAAGGAATACCATGCAGCCTACCAATATTAGCATGTTTACTAGGCAGGAGGGGCAGTATGAACGCAACCACCCAATAGCACGTTTCTACAATGCGAAGTTGGCTAAAATGTTACCACTGGACCTTCTCCCTTTTTCTTTTGTTGAAGGGGTGGGTTTTTCAGGAATTTGCACACAATGGAAGGTTCCCAGCTGCTACTATTTCACCAGAGTTGTTGTCCCAGCACTACATCAGGACATGCCGAAATTGCTTGGAAAAGCCTTAAAACAGAGTGCTGTTCAGAGTATCCACCTGACAAAAGACATGTGGACCAGTTGCCAGGCCACTGATTACATGTGCATCACTGCACAATAGATCTCTTTTTCGGGTTTTAGAGAAAAGATATCTGCAGGTGTTGACACTGCTGACATTTTTAATGACACTTGCAAACATGCAACTGTAGCCTTGTTTGCTATGGAGAAATCTCATACTGCTGCAAACATTTTGGATGAATTTAACAGCAAGGTCTATGAGTGGCTGCGCCCAAGAGGGCTTAACATTGGGTTTGTTGCCACAGACAATGGCAGTAATGTAGTTAGGCCATGAAAGATGGTGGCTATTTCAGGGTCCCGTGTTTGGTACACTACATTAACATTGTTGTTCAAGACTTTCTGAAAAATGAAAGCAAAGTCAGCAACTTACTGACCACCTGCAGAAGAATATGCACACATTTCAACCATTATTTTAAAGCCCGAAATCAGCTGAGGGTCATTAAACGTGAGCATAAAATGCCAGTCAAGGCACTCATCCAGGAGGTGCCAACATGTTGGTACTCAACTTATTACATGCTTGATCGTCTGTTTGAGCAGTACATACCACTCAATGCTTATGCCATGAAAAGACTAGGGGATCCTACTGTGAAAGGCATGACCATTGAGATGGGCCAATGGGACCATGTTAAATGCCTAACAGAGATGCTACTTCCTTTAGAGGTCTTCACACGTGAAGTCAGCAGGGAAGACTATACTATGGGCCAAGCTATCCCATTGTTGCACATGCTAGAGCAAGAGCTGAAGGAGGTGTCTGAAGCATACGTAGGTGTGGATGACAAAGTAGACACATATTATTTGGCGGACACCTTAGCCGCTCGCTTATCTGAAAATACAAGGATTAAAAATAACATTGTGTCACATCCACATTACATTACAGCCACAATTTTGGATCCATGGTACAAAGTATTTCTGATCATTAATGCAGTAATTCCTTTTTCAGAAGTGGATGTTGCCAAGTACAAAACTTTGATAGCTGAGGAAGCCACTGACTTCGAATCAGCCACATAAAAAAACGGCAAGGGTATGGTAAGTCCATTGGTGATGCAAAGGCAAAACAGGCCAAGCAAATTGGAGCACCCCTAAACATTGAGCGGATGGTCCAGGCCTATCTGGATGACCCAACAGAGGTCTGCATGGATCAAAGCCCATTGGTGTATTGGGATGGGAAAAGAAGCCAATGGCCAGTGCTCAGCAGGCTGGAGATAAAGTATCTGGCTTTCCTTGTCGCAAGTGTCTCTTCTGAGCATGTTTTCAGTGCTGCTGGTGCCATTGTAACTGTGAAAAGGACCAGTCTCTCTCCTAAAAGCGTGGAGAGGTTAACCATGATCAAAATAAATCAGCACTTTACATCACCGGATTACAAAATACCTGAATCACAGCATGAAGAGGAGAGCAACTTAAGTGACGGAAGTAGTGTGTTACTGTTAGATGACCTACTACTTCTGGTCGAACCACTAGAGTTTGAGGATGAGCTCCTCTTCCCTGACAACTAGGCTTCCAAATTTTTACTTTCTTCCTTACTTTATTTGTGTGTGTCTCTGTCTTTCTGGTTAGAACCACAACAAACCCATCACCACCATAATTTCTTGTTATTTGATTTCCATATTGGAGTTGCACCTCTATGCATTTCACTGTCCACTCCTCAGAGTCCTGCTCCATCTTCCTGACTCGCCCTAAATAAATTTTTTCCCTCAAGCCAGACATTGGATGGAGAACAGTACAAGAAATGTTGCCTCTAACAGTCCCTCCAGAACAAGTGGAATGTGACTATAACTATCCTCCTTTTGATTCAAAGTCAAAACTCATCACTGTCAGAACTAGGTTACTGCCTCGGAGTCGGTAGCCATTCAAAAGCTCATCAATGTCAGAACAGAAGGTACTTGGCAGAGAAAGACAAGACTCTTCAAAGAACTTGCTGACGCCTGACATGTCACATTTCTCCAAACTCAATTGACCAATGACCGCTACCAAGGCAGCGGCCCTTCTCACAGCACTGACCATCTGAACCAACTTCAACAGCAACAAAATGCCACAGATGAATACGAAAACCGAAACAATGACTAACACTCAAAATGTATGTGGAGTAATATTGAGGCCACTGACTCTGTAAAAAACACACACCTGTCAGAAGAAATATGCAGGCATTTGACTGCCAAAGGGAAGCGCAAGACAGGTAATGATGGCATGCGTTGTATGCAGACTCTGAGAGATTGCTGTTTTTTTTTTTGATGACGCGTTGTGCATGAATGAAGTCGAACTGTACTAGTAATTAATCTAGCAACTCAAAGTGACTCAAGTGACAGGCCAATATCCGTTGCATTTTTTAATATGGAATGTGGACTTAGTCAGAGTTGCACTTGGTACTCTACGGACTGAGTTGGACTTGGACAACAACACATGTACAACACAATGATGATGACCATTCTATCTTTGCAGTCAGTCAGTAGGATCGAAAATGATTGATGGAATAACTGCGTTTGATGAATTGGCATAACAGGTAAACACAACATTTCAACCCGAATCAAAGCATACCTACATGTAGTGGTGGAGTCAAGTGTAGTGGTATGACTGACAGCGGCGCATTGATTTAGTCACTTTATTTTGAAAAAGCAAGGTTGCTGTATATGCCTTTGTTTGGCTCTGTCAAAATGTAAGCTAAATGGTGGTTGGGTCACGGCCCGGTGCTCTGTTGGCCTGCTCTGTCCTGTTGTTGTTGTAGCTTAATGCTGTAAACAGAAGAGTTGGCACAATGTATCCAAGCCGCCTCAGTCTGAAAGTGTTCTCTCTTCTCTTCTTGCACTCCACATTAATTGATGCTTTTTTTAATTCATTGTTTTTTCAATACCTCTTTTGCTTTTCCATCTACACTTACAGGCGGGCCTTTACCCTGTGCTATACTGGGAGCAACAAACCACAGTTACCTTAATAATCCACATCAGGTATGCAGTGGCACCCAAACTAGTTTGTTCTGCAGAGCGTCCATGGAAGGGAGCACCAAGAGGAATGACAAGATTCAACTCCACAATTTGACCAGGATAATACAGTAACTTTAGTATCATTCATCATTCGTCTTTTAATTAATTTGATTCCTTTTTTCTCTTCAATCATTACGACTGTGTGTTTTGTTGTTGTTTCTTTGCTAACTGATCCCTACAACAATTTTTTTTATTTTCTTTGCTATCTTCAAAATTAACCCTGAAACACCATGTAATTTGGGACTTTCTGAGGGCATACACCCAGGTAAGGCAAAATGATAATATACTGCTGCCCTGTATTGTCTAGTAGTAGTGGTTAGTAAGTACTACTCATTGTCATAAACCATCAAGTTTTCTTCATCATCATCATGCATGCATTACCTTTTTCTCCCTTTAAAGATTTATTGGATAAGATGATGCTCGTCTGGCAGGATTGTGTTTTGCTTTTGTTGTGTCCACGCATACTGTTTTCTTTGTCAAACCTTTCCCAAAACCCCCTTCCCATCCATTCATCAAACCCTAACTTCCTACCCCTGGCTGTGTGATTTATATTGAGTTGTGATGTGACAACATTAAATGTACACCAACTATTAATCACACGCTTGACGGGGCAGATGTGGTGAAAGCAACCTTGAAGGCAGGGCGAGGATCTTCTGCTTGCCCACCCTGCTCAGTATATGTGCGAGCCAATTTTGTTTCCAAAGGGAACTAATACATAATCAATAATTTCCGGCATTTATTTCATCATTATCATCATTCTACGACACAGCAGTAAAGGTTACGAATTACGATTGCGTTAAGTGACTCACTCGACACAACTACAGTTTGTAATTTCTTTGTACTAGGCTGTCCCTGCCTGCATTATGTTTCATTTTACCTTAGCAGTTGCAATGTTGTTTGTTTGGCAGTCTTCTTCTGTAATGTACTTTACTTAAGTTCTAATAATCATCCCACAGTCTCTCTCAGGCAAGTGACTGTCTCTTTTTTTATGCAAATGCTACTGCCAGTGTCTAATACTACCACCACAACCATGGCATCTTCTCCATTCTTTTGGGAAACCATGCAGCCATTGCTGTGCCGAACTTAATCATCATCAATCACAGGTAAGAAAAGTTTAGTTGGAGGTATAATGGACTAGAAGGAGAGACTGACAGTACTAGTAGGACAAATAACTCAGTGAGGGGTACCGCATCTATCTGTTTTTGTGTTACAAAATTGGCAGATTATTTAAATCCAACACTGGCTGCTGCCCTGCAGCAGCAAGGAAATCATGTGACATAAATCCGTAAATAAGTAAGCCACCCACTAAACATTAACATCGTATTTTTAAGTATAAATAAATATAATTTATTACCCTAACAAAAATAAACTATCCCACACCTGACCCACCCCTCTCCCTAACCAATGTCCAAAATGAAAAAAAGTCCAAAAAATGTCCATAAACAGCAACGCCCAATTCCCTCCAACCAACAAAAGTAATAAAAAAGGGGCAATGTACCTAGATAGTTCTAGATTAGGCTGGCTTTTAGGTGTTTGTCCACCAGGATCTTAACCCGCTCCTCTAGCTGCTCCTCTAGACCTGCCATCCGGAGGAGCATTTGGCGGTGAAATGCCATGCGGTTGCATCCAGGGTGGGGGGCAGCAGTACTTGACAAAGTGCTGTGGCGGGCGGCTGCCTGACCACGGCGCCGTACCACTGGAGGCGGGGCCTAACTGGGCCCAGGGGGATTGGAAAAGGCTGCAGCTGCTGCTGCCTCCTCCTCCTCCTCTGCCTGAGCCACCATCCAATGGTACTCTTGGCAGATGGCCTCCAGTTTCCGGCACCGGGCCCTGCCTGCCAACACCTTCCGTGAGGGTTTTCTTGGGAAGGAGGATCTATATCAAGAAAGAAAAAGAGTTGTAACCAATAATCTTAGCAAAACAGTAACATAAAATTAATTCAACACATAGTGGCACAGTAGCACTAGCAAACGCAGTACATAACAGTTGTGGTAAGTATTTATCCTCCCACTTCCTCTGCCTCTAACATGTGTTGGAGTTTCAGGCATTCTACTAGCACTATCGACTCCAGTACACAGAGCAACAGTCTTTTTCTTATCTCTAGTTTAGCTAAATTCCATAACCTTGTTGTAGCCGACATGCCAGCTCAGTCAGCTAAGCTTGAACCCAAGATAAACATACGAGTCATGATGCAGAATCCCGTTAGTTTTATTTACTACTGTCTGCAGGTGGGGAAGCTCGTAGTTTTGTATTACGGGTGGCACTGGCCATACTCTTTCTGTTACATGAAGGGCAATTGCTCAATTTCACTTTCACTCTGCCCTGGCTACTACAAAAAGGCAGAATATTATTATATATCTGATCCAATGATCATTGCTTATATATGGAACGATGACACAAGGTCAGTACAGTAGCGGTCAGTGGTGGGAGTGCTCGCGGGCGGTGATGTGGGGAGGGGAGGGGCATGGTGGGAAGTAGTAAACTATGGATTACGGCCAATTCCAGGTAAGTAAACATATAAATAAATAAAACAAATTTTGTTGAGCGCACTGCATCGCATTTGGCAGTGCAGTGCACTCAATGAAATTTGTTTTATTTATTTTTATGTTTACTTACCTGTATTTGGCCGTAATCCATAGTTTACTAACTCCCACCCTGCCCCTCCCCCTCATCACATCACCGCCCACCTGTACTCCCACCACCGACCGCTACTGCATAAGGTACTTTGTTTTTATTGATTGTGTAACCAACAGATAGGCCACCCTTTGCAGGCTGACTGACACAATCAAAAATAAATTAACATTGGTAGGAAGTGGTCCTCGGAGTCGGAGGAAGGCACTTGATAATATCTATATATGATGTGCTTGCAAACTACTGTGAGTCAACTGTATTCTGAAAATACTACTTATATTCCCCTCTGCTTTGCTACTCTGGCACAGTTTATTTAACATTCTCTTCAAAGTAAGATTCTGCATCCAGTGACAGTCTCCACCTATGCTGTCTATGATGAATACATCAAGGCATCCATCCATTAAAAGTAAATGTCTATCATTCTTTTTTATATATCTCTTAACAAACCTTAGTTGACTTCACCAACAAGCACCCATGCGTCAGCTCCTTTCTTGCTTGCCTTGGCTTTGAGTTTGACCCAAACACCGCTGATGATTCTTGCTATCTAGTATCCACCCATACTGTGTTGCCCACCCAGGCAGGCATCTTCTTTCTTCCTGGGTGGGCAACACATCTTCATCTTCATCTTCACCTTCCACCCATCCTTCAACAACCCATGCATCTGATCTGATTCCTATCAGCCACCTATGCATGCTTCCAACGTATCCTTCTCTGCCAGTCATAATACATCTCGCCCTCCCTTCCTCCTTTTATCCTTCTTTCCCTTATTGCTCAACACATCCATCAAGATCATCTGATGTGACTTTTGGTCTTCTCCATAAAACTTTCACAGCTGAGTTGGAGTCAGATAGAAGAGGGCATTGGTTTCTCAACTCACACTGCTAATGCGATTGCTAATGCATTGCTAATGCTAAGTAAAGGGTGTCATCTTCAACTGTTGTATAATGTTCACTACCACTTCCTACTTAATAAGTCTCAACAGTAGAGTGAGTGAAGTGAACACCCTTTCAACTAGTGGTAATGTCAATAAGTAATGAATATAACTTACCACCGCCTGCCACTGGTGCTGGCTCTCCCCCTGTAGCTCCTGCAGGTGCTGCATCTTCTCCTGCCCCCTCCGGAATGGCCGCATCGCCATTGCTGTTGGCCCCGCCGGCACTGGTCGTTGGTAGTACGCCTAGAATTTTTTTTTTGATGCCTGTACACCTTCCCCTATTTATTTGTTTTCACTAGGAAGATTGAATAAAAAGTGAATTCACACATATACAACATACATCATCACTAGTCCAAATCAGGTACTAGAGTGGAGTCAGTAGACACTAGTAGTATTATGGTCCCTAGGGTCATATAGTCCTACTCTACTCTTTAGAAAGTTAGCCTGAGACATGTAACCATTTTAGATTCATGTCTTTTGCGCATGTTACCTCACAGATTGTTGTGCAGTAAGATGCCTTTGAGCCCACATGAATGTTGCGTACAAGTGAAGAAGTCGTAAAACAAGCCACTTTGTTATGGAGTTCAGTTAGTCCGTATTGCTTAGCCATAACATGTTACTCTTTTTGGCATGGCTGCAAAATGCTTGCATAATTGGATTATACTATCTAACGCACACCATTTTTCTCATAATAGGCGGAAGATTCCCTTCTACAAACCAGAGATTTGCAGAGCTTATGATGCATATAACCAGTATTTCTACCTTCTATGGTGAGGGGTCTCCCAGAATTCACACAGATCTTTTGTCTTCTATCATGCACTTGTAACACATGTTTGCTGTTTTAATCTTATGCATTTTGCTTTTGGAGCTGGCTGTAATGATTTTATTGAACAATTTACAGAGCTTGTTATTTGAAAATAAACCTTTTGAACTTACACATAGACTCTGTGGTATTTGGTGTGGTGGGGTGGACTTACATGAGTGAGTGAGCGAAAGGGTGTTATGTTCTGGGTGGTGTAATCATTGGGTATCTTCGTTTGGGGGTTCAGGACCTAATGATACACTATGGCTAGTCAGTCAGGGGATTGTTGGTTCTAACTGTGGTGTGAGTAAGGCCCAACCTCCCATCACCAACATCATATTTTCTTGTGCATAGTTCTGTATGTGGCTATGAAGAATCCCCACAACAGTAGTAGTATGTACTATCCTATCAAAAATACTAGTCAAATATCTGGTTGGGCATTTTGTTGGTGGGAATTTGCAAAGCCTCAAGATTAAGAAGACTATAAAAGGACAACGCAAAGGACAGGACCCATTGGCTAGAGCTATTGGTCAATATGAGTTTCATTAAAAAGAAAACCTTAAATAAAGAGTGGCTAACTGGGGAAGCTTAGCTAGAGGCAGACTAATAGTAGTGGTACAGAGAGTCATAGCAGAGGCAGTTAGAAGGAACTTAGAGGCGAAGATAACCAGAATTTGGAAACAGATAGTCAAGATCAAAGCCGCTTTTGTGAAAAATGTAATTAGGAAGTGGAACCAGAATTAATAGTTCGGAAAAAATAAGGTGCAGTAAAAGTTAGGGAAATATAATTGTTAATATTAACCAATGGAGGACTTACTGGGGCCAGCAGCAGGGCCCTCAGTAGAGGAGCGGTCCTCTGGTTGTCCCACCGACTCGGACCCTGTCTTCTTGCCCCTGGGTGCTGCTGATCATGTAAGATATAATAAAGAAAGAGACAAACATTAATGAGTGCAGTGAAACAAATAAATTATTTTTAAAAAACGCTCCAAAAACATTTTAGGAAACAACAATTGCAATAAAATTGACCTATCTAATCAGATCGACTACTGGCTTGCAGAATTCAAGGACCGTCTACTTATCTATGAACATTAATCCAGTGTTCCATAATATTTCTGATTCCAGAATACTAACAAAGCCTAAGTACCACCTGACCTAGCCCACCTATTCCAGACGGTCCAATTGTTCACTAAGTCTGCATTTCCATTTTTTAAGCCTTCACAAATGCATAGATGAGATGGAGGACACATGCATAAATTTGTGCATACACCAAATTGTTGGTTGGTTGCATCTGATGTTGTTCTGCTACTGTCTGGCACTGCTAAGCCTACCACTCACTAAACAAACTACAAAAGGTTCTATGAAGGACTGGGGTAAGCAGTACTCAGTGACAGAGGAGGCATCATGCAGACCGCAACAAAATTATGAACTAATACTAACTAAACCTAGTATCAATCCATCCACTACTATTTCACAGGAGGACAATGGAAGGACTAGAGTCTCTCTAGCAATAGCATTACCTAACTTAAGTTCTCTAAAGTAAACTTCTGCATAATGTTCAGCCCTAGTGAATGCAAAGTTGCAAACAAGTAAGACTAGCGACTAGCACCTGTGTCCTACAATCACAGAATATTTTCAAACATAATTTACCTGCAATGTAAGCAGCAGTAATCTTGTTATTCATGAAAAAATGTAATTATACCTAATACGTATACTACTATATATTAGCTACTCACCAAGTGTAGTATGGTTTATGGGCCTCTTTTTGCGTGTATGGTTAGTTAGCATGGCTTATTAGTAGTTTAAACGCCATTTTACATTTTGCTGCTTTTTGCACATGACACTGCTTAGCTGTTTTTGCAAAGCTAGCTTTCACGAAGGTCTATACATGAGACAGGGTTTGTTTTTCGACATCTCTAGACATACATCGTGCCCCCAGTCTGTACAGTGAGTGCTGAGCCGTCAAGGTTATCATAACATGTCCAACTGCTACCTACCTTTTCCCTCCTGAGGCGGATGCCGGGAGGTCTCCCTACTATTCTGTGGCTTTTAAACCTAGCGTGTTAGACTTTCATGCTGTTCATTTTATTTTTTGCCTTGTGCAGCTCGTGCTCGCGCTTGTGTTATAAGCGTGTCTGAGCACAGCGCTGCTTGCCATTAGACTTCCCAGCGCTTGTTAGCGCTTCGCCCTGCTCCCCTCCCTTGCCTGGGACTGCGAGACCGCCCTCGGCTGAGTGTTGACGCCGAGGGCTGGGATCTCATTTTGGCCGCCATCTTGGGGGTAGGACTCTTCGCCCGCGCGCTCTAGTAGCGCTATAAAAGGGAAACGGAACATCCAGCTTGTGATTTCCAACTGCTACCTACCTTTTTCCTCGTGAGGCGGAAGCCGGGAGGTCTCCCTACTATTCTGTGGCTTTTAAACCTAGCGTGTTAGACTTTCATGCTGTTCATTTTATTTTTTGCCTTGTGCAGCTCGTGCTCGCGCTTGTGTTATAAGCGTGTCTGAGCACAGCGCTGCTTGCCATTAGACTTCCCAGCGCTTGTTAGCGCTTCGCCCTGCTCCCCTCCCTTGCCTGGGACTGCGAGACCGCCCTCGGCTGAGTGTTGACGCCGAGGGCTGGGATCTCATTTTGGCCGCCATCTTGGGGGTAGGACTCTTCGCCCGCGCGCTCTAGTAGCGCTATAAAAAGCTAACCCCTCCCTCCGCGCAGCGGACGCGATCAGCGGTCGCGCCGGATCTGCGCCGGAGTCTTGCCAGAGTCCTGCCCGTCTGCGCCCGTCAGCATCCCGGAGGCATTCGGCGTGGCAGGTACCTCTGGCCCTATGCTTTCCTACTCCGCTCAAGAGCTCTACTCTCTGCGTGACTGGAATGCGTCTTGTCACTCAGTCTTTCCTGGCCGTTATAGGGGTAAACATAAGTGCCCTGCTTGTCAATGGCATCCTATTCGCACCCTCCCTTCCCCTATCCCTATTAAGGATTGTAGCATAAAACACCTTTGTCTACTCCTTAATACGAGGTCGTTGCACCGACACACTCAAGAGATTATTGATCTCCTTTCGACGACCAGTCCTACCTGTCTGATGCTCACTGAGACATGGCTCAATGATTCCTCCCTTCCGGACATTGCGGCAGCCATTCCCACTGACTATACCATCCATCGACAGGACAGAGACAAGGGCAGAGGGGGAGGAGTTGCCCTGATTGTGAAAAAGTCTCTTCCGAGCATGGTCACGCATACACATACGATCGCAGGGGCTGACTCTCTAGCTTTTACCATCTCCCTATCGCCGCAACAAGCGCTGAAGGGTCTGATTGTTTACAGACCTCCGGGCCCGGTGGGATCTTTTTTTGATGATCTCCAGCAGGCTATGTCGGTCCTTGTCCTTAGATCGGAGCGGTGCATATTGGCGGGAGATTTTAACTTCCATATGGACGACCACCAAGACCAGGATGCTGTCAAACTGTTGGATATTACATCTACTCTCGGCCTTTCCCCCTATCTCTTTGGTCCGGCCCATGACAAAGGCCACACACTTGACCAGGTTTTTTCCACCTCACCTATCATGGCTGTAACACTTCTGCCAGTCGTATGGTCTGACCATTATCTTGCCCATTTCGAAATACCATCTACTACGACCTCTCCGGCCAGTGCCATAAGGCAGCAGGGTAGCAGCTATAGGGCACTTCATCGGGTGACTCCGGATCTGCTAACACAGGCTCTGGTAGATCACCCCATGTCCTTTACAGGCGACTTGGAGAAAGATCTGGAGAGCCTGCAATCTTGGCTTCTCGCCAGATTAAATGAACTCGCTCCCTTACAGCCACCCAGGTCTGCTACCCAATGGGTTTCGGCCCCCTGGTTCACGGAGGAATTGGCCCATGCCCGTAGGCAATGTAAAGTTGCTGAGCGAGCTTGGAGAGTCCAGTATGAACCTGAGGCTAAACAACGTTATAAAATCATGATGAAGTCATACCATGATCTAATTCTTCAGGGCAAGAAATGTTACTTTGCCAAAAGGATTGATGACGCGGCTAACTCCTGTAAGGAGATTTTCTCAATTGTGCGTGAATTCACCAGCCCCCGGTCAATCTCTGCTCAGGACGCTCCGGCGGAGACCTGGGCCGGCACTATTGCCAACTTTTTTACCACCAAAATCAGGCAAATTCAGGATTCTTTCTCTTTAAGATCTACAGATGACCTGTCTACTATGCCGACTGAGACAGCTCTCATGTCGTCTCCAGGCCCAGTTCTGCTAGACTTCTTGCCCCTTCAGGTTGCCGCATCCCTAGCCCTGATGAGGAACCTTAAATCGGGCTCACCGCTAGACCCCTGCCCAGCAAAATTCTTAGCGGGAATGGCAGACGCCGTTAACCCCATAGCTAATCCCATTCTTAATCTCTCCCTGAGTCAGGGATTTCTGCCCCAGGCCTGGAAACAGGCCATGGTCATCCCCCTTATAAAAAGCCTAGTCTTGACCCTGAGGTGCCATCCAACTATAGGCCAATCTCGCTCCTTCCAGCACTGACCAAGATCCTGGAGAAACACGTACATAGCGTGCTTTCTAACTTCCTGGAGTCTAATGAGTTACTCCATGAATCCCAATCGGGCTTTCGTTCCAACTTAAGCACCGAGACGGCGCTCCTGGAAGTTTCTGAGATCGTCAAGGAGGTGCTGGATACCGGGGGCAGGGTGATGTTAGTCATGTTAGACCTGTCAGCGGCGTTCGACACCGTCCCCCATGAGGATCTCCTCACTAGACTTCACGACATCGGTCTAGGGGGGACGGTGCTCAACTGGTTTCGTTCCTTTCTTGCCAACCGCCGGCAGACGGTCTGGGTCCCTCCTGGGTCCGCCGAGATGCCGCCATTGGGAGTCGGAGTGCCTCAGGGCTCTGTACTGAGCCCCACTCTATTTAACATCCTTATGACCCCTCTGGCGACACTGGCGGAGGCCCATGGGGCCCGGATCGTTTCTTATGCTGACGACACCCAGCTTCTGTTCACCTGCCGTAAGAGCGAAGAGTTCGATGGAGAAAGGATCCGCGAGTGCCTTGGGGCTGTTTTTAATTGGTTTCAACATAACAGCCTCAAGTGCAACTCGGACAAATCCGAAATACTATTCTTTGGATGCCCATCGGAACCGGATTGGCATGGTTGGTGGCCGGCTGACATGTTCCCTCCTACTCAGTCCTCTAAGTGGGCGAAGAATCTGGGAGTAAAAATTGACAACAAGCTCTCGCTCAAATCCCAGGTCTCTACTCTTACGGGAACATGTTTCGGGATCCTCAGAATGCTACGCAAGTTCTTTCCCCTTCTCTCGGAGGAACATCGGAGGATCACGGTCCAGGCACTTATAGGATCCAGATTGGACTACGCAAATGTCCTATATCTGGGTCTGCCTGAATATCTCCTCCAGCGTCTGCAGGTTACCCAGAATGCTGCTGCTCGTGCGATTTTTGGCCTGCACCGCCGCACCAGTGCCTCTAACCTCCTTGTATCCCTCCACTGACTTCCGGTGCGGAAGATGATACTGTTCAAGGCCATGACCCTTGCCCATAAGGCCTTGCATGGCAATGGTGCTAAATATCTTCAGAAGAGGCTGGATTTCTATCGACCTACACGATCCCTTAGGTCAGAAACACTGGCCTTGGCTCGGGTACCACGTATCAAAAGGGCTCGGCTAGGCGGCCGGTCCTTTAGATTCCTCACCCCTCAGCTATGGAATTCCCTACCTGTGTCTTTGCGGAATACCGCGAACTTGCTTGTCTTCAGGAAGGACTTAAAAACTTGGCTGTTCTCTGGATAGTACGCCTCCTCTTTTTAGGCCCCTGTTCTTTTACTGTTATGTTTTCCAGCTCTTTCTTTGGTCTGGAGCACAAAGCGCCGGGACACTCCTTTGGAGTAGCCGTTGCGCTATAAAAGTCCCATTTTAACATAACATAACATAACATAGCCTGTTTATCGGCGTGTCCGTGTAACACATTTTAGACACAACATTTTGGCAGCTGCAAGCTGAGTACGATGCTGGCACCTTTATCATAGCACACTTGCCAAAATATAACACACAATCCAGATGTAATTTACACTTACTGAATGGACAGGTAATGGGGTCCCTCAAAACAAGCTCAAAAGACCTTCTATAGTTTTATAATACATAGTTCCTATATATGGAGGGTGTTTAAACTAGGTGCTTTTATCACCTGTTTGCACTATCATTGTAATATGATTCCTCCTTTTGTATTTTATGTAGTTGTAACCATGCTGACTATATTATTTTTAATCATATGATTGCTTATGTTGGCTAAGATACTGCGCATGAGATCATGTCGTTAAAAAAAATATTTTAACCTTACTGTGTCTCTTTTTTACTCCTGTTGTGGACTGGCATGAGAGTATAACAAAAGAGTATTCTCACTTCCCACCATTCCTGAGATGGTCCTAAGTCGCATGTTCTAGGTTGTCTAATCATTGGTTACTTTGCAATAGGACGAAGAGCTAATGAGACACTGATTGCTAGCTGGTGGGGGTGTCTAGGTACTGAGGTGAGTTTCTGGTACACCACAATTCACTAATGTCCTAGGTCTTTGTGCACAGTTCTGTGAATGAGCAGAAATCCTTGCAACATGGCGCCCCCAGCAAGTGTGGTCTTATTGTGAGACACTTGAGTAGTGCTTATATCAGTCTACAACCCCCTCACTATTGTTTACGGTTGGCAGTAGTGACGGATAAAACCTACCTATAGTTACATAGGTTTCTTCAAGCTTGATAATTTTAAACGGTTTTCTGTTTGAATTAAAACCCAGTTGTGCCTTTTAGTATTGCATTGTACTTCTATAATACTGTTTCGATATGGCTGCAGTTGGTATCCCAGCACACAGTTGTGTGGCTGTATGGATTCACTTGCAGCAATACCTGGTTTCTTTAGAGGGACAGGCAGTGGTTTTTGTTGTTTCAGCTGACGCTGAGTACCCGTTAGAGTTGTATTACTCATGGGTTCCTTTACCTGCGATAGATGATGGTACTGGTGTTTTTCACACCTATACCCCTGCTGATGACCCTGCTGCGTACGCTCCATATCAGACAGTGGAAATTCAGATTTCTGCTTAGCAGCATGCTGTTTGGTTTAATGGTGCCCTCCCACACGTTATAACAGACAAGGGGCGTTGTCTATTCCAGGCGCTACTTGGCCTGTTTTAGCTGCTAACACCCCGCATCCTCAGGCGGGTACGTTAACAGCTCAGCAACTGAGACCCCTCTATGCCTCTGCAGTAGCAGTTATTAGGGGTCCGATTCATTACATTACCTGCAACGTCTCGGGTGGAGCCCCGTGTGGTGTGGCGCATCCAGTCGGCGGTGGCGGACTGAAAGTTAGTGCAGTCATGGTTAATGCGGTCATGGGCAAGCGTCCCCAGGATAAGGAAGAGATGCCTTTTTGGCTTGCCGAGAAATTCGACCAACTGGAAGCAGTGTTCCTGAATACAAGTCCTTTCGAGAAACAAATGATCCTCACAGTTAGTTTGCAGAAAGACTTATTGCCTGACGTAAATGAATGTACAACTTGGGGGGGATTTTTGCGGCAGTCATTGAGAGGTGCTTTAGCACCCCTTCAATGACTGTCCTGCCCTCTATGATCAAGCGTGTTCAGGATGAACACGGACCAGAGGCGGCTGCAGAGTTGGGAATGCGACTTGTGGGAGCATTTGATATGGTAGGCGATCTCGTCCTTGCAAATGTCAAGTGGAATGCAGTAAGTTTCCAAGTCTCTAATTTACTGTGCGATGTCCCCGATGCCGACAAACCCCGTCAGTTGCCGGAAATTATTAGGGAGGCTTATAAGACTGTTGGCCGTAATAGTTTAGGTGTTAAGCCTTTTGCTAGGAAAGAGAAACAGCAGTAAACACAGCAAGTGTCATCTGATAAAGATGAACGCCCGATCGTTCAGAAACAAAATTGGAGTAAGAACAAAAAACAGAGTAAGCAGCAACAGAAACAGGTGTCCCGTCCGGCTTCACCTACACCTGCCCCTGTTGAGCATTAATATGATTTGCGTGACCGCAGTACTATTAAGTCGCCTGATAGGTTTCAGGTTCCTGAACAACGTTCTCCTCGCTCTTTACAGAAAACATCGGTAACAGCCACCTGTGGAGGAGGCAGCGGCAGAGGTTGAGGTGCCCAACAGAGCCGTGAGCAGCCTCCTAAGGCAGACGGCAAAGGCAAGCAGAACAAGACACCGCGTCAAAGGCCCCAGTTTGAGAAGAAGAAAGTTGCTGCAGTAACAGCAAGATATGCCACAGATAGTGAGAAAGCAGCTTAGGAATCTGACATGGGCACTGACACTGCTGGACAGCGCAGCGGTGATTACCATAGTTCGAGAGGCGCTGCATCCACTACTGAGGGTGACAGCGACTGACACCTTTGTTGTAGTGGAAACAGCTGACACTAGAGTGGCTCCCCGTGAAAGACTTTATGAAATTGTCCTTGTAATTGAAGGTGACATAGAACGTACCATAAAAGGTTTTTTTGGGGAAAATCTCACAACTACTTATGATATTTTGTTGGCGAAGGTCGATTGGCCCCCACCCTTTGTCTTGGCTGCTCCGCAAGGGGAGGAGGTGATCCTCCCCGCTTTCGCGCATACAGTGCCAAAGACGCAGGCTCTGCAGTTTGCCGAAGATTGGGCTAAGGCGCTTGCACCGGCGGTATACCATACTCGCTGTGGATGGGACAAATTATCCCCTTGCTATGAGATTCTGTTGCGGTCGATGCCACAGCCTCAACCTCAATACCCCATACGACGACAGGTGAAAGCCTCAGTTGCAGAGATCCTTGAACAATTAGAATATCAAGGTGTGATTGAAACATCTGTGTCTCCAATGAATAACCCACTTTTTACTGTGACCAAGCCAGATGGCTCGACCCGTTTGGCATTGGATTACCGCCACTTAAACTCTCATTGTTGTACGTGCGTGGTGCAGAATACTCACAGTTCTGCTGTTGTGGATAGTCTAGTGCATAAACAATTCAAAACCACACTTGAAATTTCCAATGGCTTTTTTGCCCATAATTTGTCCCCCCTTAGTAGTCAGTGGACGAGTTTTACATGTGGTGACAAACAGCGCCAATTCCTTCGTTTGGCTAAGGGCTACAAGTTTAGTCCTGGCGTTTCTACCGCCCAAATAGTCTCTCTCCTAGAGAGGATCAACGCAGATGCATGTTCATATGTGGATGATATTTATCTCACAGACGACGAATTATGGCCGCATCTGTGCCGTGTTGACTGCATAATTTGACGTTTTGCGGACTTTGGCTATAAATTTAACTTTGCGAAATCACACATTGCAGAGTACACAGTGTTGTTCTTGGGTTACAAGCTCAACAATAAAGGTAGGGGTTTGGCTCCTCACTTCCTGGAGAAATTCACACTTTTGCATGCTCCCACAGCACTGAAAAAGCTACAATCTTTACAAAGTGTGGGCGTAAAATCCGTTTTGTTTGCGGAATTTGCGGATTTTTGGCAAATTCACGGTCAGCGAATCGTGCAAATTTGCCCAAAAATCCGCAAATTCGCAAGCTTCAAATTATTTTGCTTGATCGTGCTTGAAAAATACAATATCGCGCGTGCGGCGTTGACGTACCAAGATTCTGAGTCCGCCGAGTTGTTTTTCTCCCGGTTTGCGTGTGCTGCGCCACTTTGGATCTTGCTAGGTGATCGCGCTAGAGTTTTTCGAACGCAATTATGTCATCGCGGCCCGCCATCTTGCACAGAGAGAGATTGACAATGCGAGTACGTCATAAGGGCCCGCGATCACGCATTGCGGGAGTAAATAATGCTGAACACGTAGATGCGGCACGCAGCTGACTTCCAGCAGGAGATTCGAACAGCTTGCTTTGCCATAACTGCAAAAATTGCAATTCTGCACAAGAGAGCCACCGCAGGAAGCATAAACCTTCTGAAAATTATGATTTTGATCAGAATACCTCCTCAGATTGGCATTTGGCTGCACTTTTTGGTGCAAGGAGTCCATTTTTGGGGGTGGGGTGTGAGGAAGGCTCCAACTTCCTGTTCCTGTCCAGCAGGCTCCTCCCAGTGCTATGTCAATGTCCTGTTCACTTTTGATTTGGATCTGGAGCTGGAAGGATTACTTTTTGTGGCTGCTGCTGGATATTTGTATTTGAGGACTTTTTGGACTTTGGAGTTTTGATCACTTTTGGACTTGAGATTTTACAAGTAAGTTGGTGTTGTTTGTTTGTGGCATTGCAGTTGCTGCAACTACAGTTTTAAAACTTTTTTCACGACTTAAAAAAAATATATATTGTGGGTAGCCACAATATCCAGTAGGCTCAGGGTTAGTCATGGGTGCATGCTACAATTGTTTCTGTGATTTTTTTTAAACTTAATTCTCATTATTGTCATGGAATTTTAGCTCACTGTTATATGATGATATTTTTTAATTTTGGGGTGCCTGTAAAGCCTCACTAGCCAGTAGGCCCAGGGGTAGTGAGTGTTGCATGGACCAAGTCTTTCTGTGGGGTGTCTTTAATTTAGCTTTAAGTGTCAGGATGTGCACCGCCTTAAGCTGATTTTTGTCTTTTGGGCGTGCTCAAGGGTATCACTCCCCTCCTGGGGTGTAATTGAATACTTCTAAATGTGGCAGACCTATTAATCCATAGGTCTCTCACCCTTGGCTCTGCAGTTGGTGCTGAACGATATTCAGCAAGAATTAATGTGAAAAGATTCCTTTGTGCAGTTCATATTTTTATTATACGGTTCAATTTCATTATTTTCATCCACATATGTTTTCAATCACATATTACGATCCGTTTACAAACATTTCTTGTTGTTCCAATGCATTTCGGTGCCCCTTGCACCTTCATCAGGGAAAATCTAGAACATACACATGAGCATACTTAATACCAAATACTCTGTATCTCCCTGAGTAAATTAAAACAAACTGTTTACGCGCATGCTAATTTCATCTATAGCTATGCATTCTAGCTCCCTAGATTTCTTCGTAAGCGACTCTCCCACACTCGGAAGTTTAACACTTGGGTCTAGTACATTGTAACCTGTTTGTTGTACCGAAGTTCTCTTGCTATAGTCAAGCAGTTTGCATGATGATTATTACCCTTTGGATCAGGTGTGCCGCCTATTTGCTTGCCGAGTTGCTGCTGGTAACGCGCTCCATTTAAACGTGGTTCATTTTACGTTGCAACTAGTTCGAATGCGGCGTATTTTCTCCTTTGACTGCTTGTTGAGTTAGTAATACAAAAACCGGTGTGAGACGGACATTTACGCTAAGCACGTTACACGCGTGGGAATTGGGAGTGGCTCTTTTATTCTATAATCTAACTTTATTGACTAACAAGTGTCCGTCTCTGTGTGTTTAAATGAACAGTGTGGTTTGCTGAACGCATGCTGCAGCCAGTTTCCATATCAACAACGAGTATTAGTAATATTGTAAAAGCCACGAATAACAAATAACATATTAGGTACAGTTCAATGCTGACAACCAGTCTGTTAAAAGTAACATAGAAATTCAACGTGGTCATTAAGCCCATTGTGTGTTTTTCAACTTTTTGGGGTGTTGTTGGGGCCTGGCTCATGGCCCATGAGGGGTGATGGCGATACATTCTGTGCTTGCCTCCCCCACGGCAAACACATGTAAAAGCAGGGGGAGGGAGCCGCAGTTGACCACAAAACTGCCTCCCTTCCCCCCTTGCTACGCCACTGGTGAGGGGAAGGGAGGGGAAATATCTATATTTCTCCTCATTATTTCCATTCAGTAGCACACAGCAAAAGAGGAAATGCCTCTAAGAATTGTTTTTGTGCAGGAAGGTTCTCCTGCATTTCTGCTTTGTCCCGTTGACCCAATGCAGCAGAACAACTTTTGTTTGGTGAATTGCTTGAAAGATTAATAAAAATGCCACTATGTTCATAATGCAAGGCAGTTTACATTTTCATGCCATATCTGTGCCTGGATACCCTAATAGGTCAAAAGCGGCACTCTACAAATCCTCCTTACCTTACATGGTGTCATATTCAATGGAGATAGCAATTACCTCAATAATCAGTGGGAGCGATGAGAAGTTGTGTGATTTTCTCTCCATAACCCCAAAACATGACAGACCACAAGCAATCACTACCTTCTACTGCTACAATTGCTACACTGATCCTAGATCTTTTGTCTTAATTACAATAGACCATGCCTCCTATTTCAGTGGCTTTAGCAATTTATGTAATTTACTCGAGCCACTGTCATCCGCTAGCTCTTTTATATGGCTTCAGTATTGCAGTGCAATATTGCTACACATCCACACAATCAGTCAAGGGCTATATAGATATGTTTATTAACCTGCTGCGAAACGCGTCTCTGACACTTGGGTGAATAAAATTTAACAAGCACGAAAACTGGGTCCGTGTCCTGCTTTGCGTGAGTCAAGACGTGGCGGCTGTGCAGGATTCGAGATGAAAATGTTTATTAACCTAATTAACTTATTAGACAACAATTCCCAATGTCTTCTGTTGCAAAATGTTTGGGTTGGGTGATGCCTAGTCCAAACTGCTTTGCTAGGAACAAGAAACAAGTCAGTTGAAGAGTAGTTATGTCTGGCTCTGATAAAAAACACTCTTTCTTTCTTTCTTTCTTTCTTTCTTTCTTTCTTTCTTTCTTTCTTTCTTTCTTTCTTTCTTTCTTTCTTTCTTTCTTTCTTTCTTTCTTTCTTTCTTTCTTTCTTTCCTTCCTTCTTCCTGTCACACAATTCAAAGTTAAACGATAGAGTTAACATTAAAGAAAACGCTACAGACAGAAAATGTTAACAGAGATTTGGTTTGTAAAGGAAGGAATTAGTAAGGTCAATAGGGATTAATAAAAGTATGTGATCCATAGGAAAGAGATCATTTGCAGGAAGGAGCTGTTTACGAAAGAATGACAACTGAACACAGGGATATCTAAAGGGAGATCGGGGGTTTGTGAAGAATGTAGACCATAGTCGGGGCATCTATTTTGTTAACTGACTGTGTTCAAAAGGATAGTTCCTTGTTTGATTAGTGGTACTATGGATTGGCACAGTGAAAAAATTAACTTTATGCTTTCCCAGATAGATTTTGTTATGTTGACCTTACTGCAGGCAATAAAAATTAAGTTAAATTTTCTAGACTATTTAAGGGTGAGATTGTTTTCCCATCTTCAAATCTAGTACAATGTAGCAGAGGGGAATCATACTTCCTTTCCTTAATGATTCTTTCAAGAAATACCCAATAACTAATGTTTATTCACAAGATTCACACTGCCAAAGTCTAATGCATGGGTACTCGCAAACTTTCTCTGGGGGTCAAATTTACAGTGTGGTTTGTGCCCGGGGGCAGCACCAGTGGGGATGGGGTCAGAGGGGGAGGTGGCAGGGCTAAAGCAAAAAAAAATTGTGACCATAAGGTTGAACACAGGTCCCTACAGCAGACGTCTTCGTCCACTGAGCCACCAGACCCAACACACATACATCTCTCTGTCCCCCTCTCTCTCTCTCTCTCTCTCTCTCTCTCTCTCTCTCTCTCTCTTTCTCTCCCTCTCTCTCCCTTCCTCTCTCTCTCTCTCCCCCTCCCTCTCTCTGTCTCCCTCTCTCTCCCTTCCTCCCTCTGTCTCCCTCCATCTCCCTCCGTCTCCCTCCCTCTGTCTCCCTCCCTCTGTCTCTCTCCCTCTGTCTCTGTCATTCTCCTTCCTCTCTGTCTTCCTCTCTGTCTCCCTCCCTCTGTCTCCCTCCCTCTGTCCCCCTCCCTCTGTCTCTCTCTGTCAGCCTCCTCCCTCTGTCGCCCACCTCCCTTTGTTGCCCTCCTCCCTCTGTTGCCATCCTCCCTCTGTCACCCTCCTCCCTCAGTCACCCTCCTCCCTCTTTCGCCCGCCTCCCTCTGTCTGTCTCCCTCCCTCTCTTTCTCCCTCCCTCTCTGTCTTCCACCCTCTCTGTCCCCCACCCTCTGTCTCCCACCCTCTGTCTCCCTCCCTCTGTCTCCCTCCCGCCATCTCCCTCCCTCTGTCTCCCTCCCTCCCTCTCTCTCCCTCCCGCTGTCTCCCTCCCGCTCTGCCTCCCTCTCTCTTTATCCCTCTGTGTCCCTTCCTCTCCCTCCCTCTCTCACACTCCCTCCCTCTCCCTCTCCCATCTCACCCGTGTGTGTGTGTCTGTGTGTGTGTGTGTGTGTGTGTCAGTGTCAGTGTGAGCCTTCAGCCTGGGCTGAGACAGCTTCCCCAGAGCGCACACACAGCCACACCCAGGTCTTTAAAAGACCATTTACATGTTATTCAGGCTTTGTTGTAATCACCTCTTAGTGCCCCGTATCTCTACTCTGACAATCACTGCTCTCCAGGCCCCCACAGAGCAGAGGCTTTGTTGTATTCACCTCTCAGCGCCCTGCATCTCTACTCTGACAATCACTGCTCCCCCAGCCGAAATTAAGAAGAGTCTCCGAGTCCAGCGCTGATGCGTCGGTGTTTGATAACACTATTTAATTTGTATTTTTAAATGCAGGTACGATGTCTGCAAGGTCCGCGGGCCGCCAAGGAATGCTTGCCGGGCCGCTGGTGGCCCATGGGCCCTACTATGAGTACCCCTGGTCTAATGGTTCTGGCACTGAGGAGAATAACATCACTTATGTATTATCAATCTCCCTCTAAATAGTATCACAGTTACAGTTCATGACAGCTTACACACAGTGAGAGTTCTACGTAATTGCCTACCATAGAAGATAGTTAAATTGGTCATCCCTTTTTCAAAATAGGCTTACTACTACAACATTTAGTTTCTCTCTCCTGCAGGAGATGATTGAGAAAGTAGAGTGGAATTAAGTAATATCCCTACTCCCACGTCAATGCTAAGTACTTTTACATGTATGCACTGTTGTAAAATTCCTTTTGCAAATCTCACCAAAGCATAGATGTCACAAACATACCACATAAACTAACATCATTTGAACACATACATTCACTGTGGTCTGAGTTTGGGAAATTCCACAAATAGAACATCTTTTGTTAAAGATGAACACATTTCCAACAGGGCAAGGAAAGACAGAAACATGAGGTTGAGACTCAACCTCCTCTAAAATGTAGCAGTCAAAAGAGAGTCAACCTTGGATCATGTCAGCCACTGCCGGTGGTGAGAATAACTGCCACAAGTGATGTGGGGAGGGAGAGGGGGAGGGGCAGGGTGGAGGGTAGTAATGTATGGATTACGGAGCTTAACAGGAAAGTAAACATATAAATAAATTAAACGAAATTTGTTGCGCGCACTGCATCGCATTTGGTGATACAGTGTACACAACAAAATTAGTTTTATTTATATATGTTAACTTACCTGTTAAGGTCCGTAATCCATACATTACTACCCCGCACCCTGCCCCTCCCCCTCCCCACGTCACCGCCCGCAGGTACTCACACCACCGGCCGCGGCTGGATCATGTGAAGGGAGCCCACTCGTTCTAGGAGAAAAACTTTTTTCTTTAAGGGAACTCTCACTCATTAAATGTTATTAATTAACATGATTCATCATCAAGTTCTTTCTGATTCTCTGAGGATCAGATGTGCTACAACCTTTTTCCTTGCAAGGAAGCACTTTTTAAGGAAAAAGGGTGTGGGATCTATATGTAGTGATGGTTCAAATTTCCTAGGCAGCACCCATATCAGTGTTTATTCTGGTGCTCGTCTATATTAAAAAGTGGGGAATAAGGTTTAGTTTGTAATGCTTTCCTGTGTTTGTTTTGCTTTGAAAACCTTTTGCGGTATTTGAATGGACATAATTTCACTTTTTGAGAAAATATCCTTTTTCTGTGTTTAGTCTGCAAATTACATGAATTGCCTGTAAGAATATCACATTGATGCACTTTGCTTCTGCTTGTTTTCCTCTCTTTGCTCTTTCCATCTAAGCTTTCTGATATATTTAGCCTTAGGAATGAAAGCTCAGTATGAGGTTCCAGAAATAGATATCAACCCCAGATTGTCTTGCATGCCAAATCGACCAATCTTTAAGCCAGTTCTAATTGGTGCAAAAGTAGTCAATTTACGCAGCATTATAGAAAAAATATCAGATGTTTGTTGCATTTCCCCCCAACCTTTAGTTGCCCTGGGGTGTCCCGAATCCTAAGATAGCTGCCACCAAATTGCTGTCTATTGGGTTCGCAGATCGTCTGCATTGTGAAATATACGTTTTGAGCATTCATGGTGCAAAAAGTTCTGAAGAGATTTATACTAAATCGCAAACAGCACTCTTTTTGGAGAAAAGATCAAACTTTCTACAAAATCTGATGTATATCCCTTTAAGGGTTTGAGCTGTCAGTCTGCCTAAAGTTCCAATGGAAAAATGAATGGGAAAAATTAGTTTTGCCCCCCCCATTAATTTTACCCCACTGCTTGACAGATCTCCCTAAACTGAACTTTCCAGGGAGCTGAGATGGAAGAACTTTTCTGGGGAAAGTTTTGTGAAGATTCGTCAAACGGTGCCAAGGTTATTAGGAACGCAATAAAACCTTTCCTTTGAAAAATGACTTCTAACTATAACTATTCAGTGCTGACTTTCACAGGAGAAAAAATATATATATATATAATATATGTATATATATATATTACCTACTGGTGGTCGCCAGTAGGTAGTTATAGTTAAGACCTAGTTTCCATAGGAAATCCACAACATTCTATTTGGAATACCTTTGGCGCCGGTGGACGAATCTTTGTGAATTTCTCCAAGAAAATGGCCTGCTCAGTTCCGCTCCTTCCCTGAAAATTTGGGGGTAATTCGTCAAGTGGGAGCCGAGAAAAAAGGGGTGTCCCAAAACGTGTTTTCCCCATGCAATTTTTCATAGGGACCTTTAGCCAGGGCTACAGCCCGAACGGCAAAACGGAATTACACGAAGTTCGGTTCGCAGATTGTGCTTTTTGTTAAATGGTGTAAATCCGTTCAGTAATTTCTGAATAAATTGCAAGTAAAATCATAGCGATATATAGAGACGGACCTCAGCACTCGTACGGAAATCCGTTCAATTACGAGCGCGAGCTGCATGCTGATTAGCTGTCAACTGTCTGTAAACACTCAAAACCAGGAAGTGCTGGCAGTCATCTTGTGCCTCGGTAGAGTCACAAGAAAACCGTAAAACAAAGTTGAGAAGTAAGGGAAGGGGGCAGGCTAGAAACATTCTGACCCTCTAGGCTTGCTCAGGGGGTCGTACATGGATGTTTAGGCTCTTTTTTTTTTGAAGATAAATCGCGGCGTACGCGGGGGGAAATCTGTACAACTACGAGCACGAACTGCATGCTGATAGAAACATTCTGACCCCATAGGCTTGCTCAGGGGGTCGTACATGGATGTTTAGGCTATATATATATATATATATATATATATATATATATATATACATTTAAAAAAAAATTTAAGAAAAATCACGGCATACGCATACGGAAATCCGTACAATTACGAGCACAAGCTACATGCTGATTGGTTGTCAACTGTCTGTCAGCACTCCAAACCAGGAAATGTTGGCATCCATTGTTTATTTTGATGTATGCGGGGGCTCACGGCTCTCCTACATTCTTCGGGGACTGTCACCTTCCTGGAGCAGTAATTATTTAAAATAGCGGGTCTGTGATGGCACGGATTCCCCAGCTCCGGGATGTCTCTGGACTTTTTAATATTAGGAGGGGGTCGCCCGGCCTCCTTACTGGAACCCTTGATGGCTCTGGGGACCATCATTTCCCAGGGCCGGCTCTTGCAGTGTCTCTGGGTGCCTATCCCCGGGCGGGAGTGCCACAGCTCCCACTTTAGCACAGCAAAACGGTTTACTATTTGAAAGAGAGAGCAAGTTAATCTGCTATCTCTTTCAAGTAGAAAAGCAGATTGCTTTTTGTTAGAGAGAGCAGCATGTAAGCTGTTCTCTCTGAGAAAGCAATGCCGGATCTGGAAGGATGTGGGGAGCCGGCTGGGACCGTCGGGGCATTGACGTTCTCTCCACGGTCCCCAATGTTATTTTTTGAGTCCTGGGGCATGGGGTCCCTTTGCAGCTCCTTAAACATTCGTACATATAACTTCTGCAAAAAAAAAATTGTGTTGGGGAACAGAGTATTACTCCAGTGACTTTGTCATCCATGTATCCTTTTTACTTTTTCTTCATTTGAATTCCGCTTTATTAACAGTATGTTTCTACCTTTCTTCACAATGAGTTCCACAGCGAAGCGTCCGTTGCAGTGTTCTTAGCCTTTTTGTTCTTTTGGTGACTTACCAGTTTGAGATACGGTGACCTATTTGTGTTGCATTCCTTTGTGTATCTTTTATGCAGCCTTTTTTTGTGTATGTTCTTTTGTATCTAACTTTATTTATTCAGTGCTTCATCCAGTGTTCTTCATATAGGAGCACACCTGTTGACATGTAGTTTACTCCTTTCCTTTGCCTCCCTCAACCCTAATTGAGAATTTAATGGGTTGAGTCAAACTAAGGCAGTGCTGTCATCATTGTTTCAAGTTTGCAAAACAGTAGGTAGTATAAATAAATAAATAAATAAAGCACTTGACACAATGCAGAGTGACACTGTATTTATTGTATTTAATTTTAGAATATTTTGAAAATAATATACACTCATGTAGAAAATATTATTTTTTTAATTGTAAGATATTTCATATGAATCACCACATATGCTGATATTACAGTGAAGATAAAATTAAGTGTTTATGTTTTTGTACAGGGACCTACAACATAAGAAATTCAGTATTGAAAATCAACAAAATTTGAAAGACGTTTTTGACATTAGTAACAGTGTCATAGAAGAGCTAAAAATAATTTTTATAAGCAGGGAGAATGACGAGGAAGATATAAATGCTGTAGATATCAGCTGTGATTTTCTAAACTAAACTTTATATGCTGATTTTGTGGAAGCATTAGATGACATTGAGTATGATCATGTGAATTTGTGTAATCAAGAAATTGAAGTAAATCATCCCAAACATAGTCAGCAGAGCTTAGAGTAAGGAACTATGTGGGAGTTTCTAAGTTCCTTAGCATACATTTTAGTTCTCCATGAGGACGGTACCAGTACTCATTACTACAACACTGACATATCATGAGATTAATGAGGTGAGATTCCAAAATATTATCTTTCTGACTTTATGCATACATTTGTTTGCTGAAACATTTTGCAGATGTACACCTGTTTTCAATATATGGGTTTCTGCATAAGAAGTCCAGACAAATCACTCTCATACAAAAGATGGAACAAATATGAAATACATTTTTGAAATCTTGGATTTTCTGCATATAATATGGATGTCTGGTATTCAGATGCAGGAATCTGCACAGGTCAGTCATCATATCGTCCTCTTTTTTGTGTGGGAAGGAACTGAGGGAAACAACGATCTTCTAAGCTTTTTTCCCATACAGTAATGGGACTTCACTTTGCTTCTTTCATTTGTGTTAACTCTATAGTATTCCCCATCACTTCTTTAGAATGAAGTGGATGAATACTGTAATGTTCATAAATTTCTTCAGTTATGGAAACATCCAGTTTTTCAATTTGTCCAGATGGGAAGTCACTATCTTCTACAGTTATTTATTCTTTTCCCACATACACATTTCTGTAATATAAATTTTTTATAGCAGATACACCGTTGCCTTTTTCACTTTCCTAATATCCACTAATTCGTGCCAGATTTTCTTACTCGTAGTAGGAACGCCATTGACAAGAATAACTAAATGTTCATCCTGTACAGTTTGTATACCAATTGTCTGTGTTTTAAGTAAATCAAGATTGTATTGAATGTTTTCTGTAGTGCTAGCGCTCTTGGTATCTAGTTGTGAACTGTACTGAGCGGATAATTGATTGAAAGCACTTCTCAGGACTCATAGTGAAGAGAAATTTACATTAAAATCTGAATTAAAGTTGTGAACCCCGCTGTCTGTAATGTAGATCGAAGGTACTAATTGATACAAATATTGAAGAATGCTATTTTGTACAGTTGACAGAATCTGAGGACAGAGTACAATTGTCTCTACGTTAAGGAAAGGAAGGGTAGATCCAATGGTGTCTTTAATGTAGAAGAAAAAGTGAATTGAAGTTGTGAATCCAGCTGTCCGCAGTGTACATTTAATGGTGGACTGTATCATCTGTAATCACGATTGAAATGAAAGATAGAACATGTATGGAATGCATTGTAAAAATATGTATGTTTCAGGGACATAATAGTTCAAATTGTGACCTGTGTTGTCTGTAGTGTAGACTGTCATTTAGTGTTCTTTTGGACTTGTAAGACGAATTTTGTTGTTGTACTAAACCTATAACTGATATAAAAGAAGTTCATGAAATTCAAGAATAAATGATAACCCTAGCCAAGTAAGGTAGAAAGTGTGCACATTTTTAACTGCATTCGGGTGGGGTAGTAGCTACATCAAAAAGGCTCGATGAAGGGCCTTGAGTGAGCGGAGAATTGATTGAAAGCACTTCTCAGGACACATAGTGAAGAGAAATTTACTTTGAAAGCTGAATTGAAGTTGTGAACCCCGCTGTCTGTATTGGAGATCGAAGGTACTAATTGATACAAATATTGATGAATGCTATTTTTTACAGTTAACAGAATCTGAGGACAGAGTACAATTGTCTCTACGTTAAGGAAAGCAAGGGTAGATCCAATGGTGTCTTTAATGTAGAAGGAAAGGTGAATTGAAGTTGTGAATCCGGCTGTCCTCAATGTACATTCAATGGTGGACTGTATCATCTGTAATCACAAATGAAATGAAAGATAGAACATGTATGGAATGCATTGTCAAAATATGTATGTTTCAGGGACATAATGGTTCAAATTGTGACCTGTGTTGTCTATAGTGTAGACTGTCATTTAGTGTTCTTTTGGACTTGTAAGACGAATTTTATTATTGTACTAAACCTATAACTGATATAAAACAAGTTCATGAAATTCAAGAATAATTGATAACCCTAGCCAAGTAAGGTAGCAAGTGTGCAAATTTTTAACTGCGTTTGGGCGGGGTAGTAGCTACATCAAAAAGGCTTGATGAAGGGCCTAGAGTTTGAATCAGAATGTGAAATTGAAGAATAGTTGATAACCACAGCGAAGAAAGGCAGCAAGTAGGTTTGTGTATGTGTGGATGATATGTTGATTGAGTGAAAGATGAATAAGGAAAAAAATAAGAAATGCTGAAGATGTGCAAGCTACCCATTTCCTTGTAAGGGAAGTGGGTGTTTGGTTTTCCAGTCCATTACACCGACAGGGTGTCGGATTCTGCAGTGGGAGCCTGAGAAATGGGTACCACATATAAGGAGGAAAGCTAGTGCACAAAGTACACACACAGTGCGGTAGAAATGACGCAAGAAAGGACGCAAGTGTGCAAATTATCTACTCCTATTCATGGGTAGTAGTTACCAACAAGGGTCAATGAAGGGCCTAAAGTTTGAATTTCAATTTCAAGAAGAATAATTGATAACCCTAGTGAAGAAAGGGTGCAAATGTTGAATCTTCTACAACAAAAAGGCTTAATAAAGGGCCTTGACTTTGAATCAGAATATTAAATTAAAGAATAATTGATAACCCTAGCCAAGAAAGGCAGCAAGTGTGCACATTTCATACTGCCTTTGGATGGGGTAGTTCTCCCAACAAAAAAGCTTGATAAATGTGTAGTGAGTGATGTTGAGGAGAAGGATGCTCCTTTTTTTAATTTTTAATGAGGTTGATAGACTATTTGACGTCACAGAAAAGTTCATCGCGATAAATGCATAGAAATTTAAGTCTACCAAAATCAAGATCAATATGTGAGTATGGACTGCTTGCCGAAGATGCTGTTGCAGCAGTTGATGTGGTTGGTACAGCAGCAAGTGGGCTGTCCTGCAATCTCTGTGTTGCAGCTCAAGTGAAGTTGTTGGGGTGTAAGTTTTTACATGTCGGTTGGTGTGCCAAAGGAT
Organism: Lissotriton vulgaris; assembly: GCF_964263255.1. Classification (NCBI taxonomy): domain Eukaryota; kingdom Metazoa; phylum Chordata; class Amphibia; order Caudata; family Salamandridae; genus Lissotriton; species Lissotriton vulgaris. The sequence goes on along the minus strand of NC_141687.1, from coordinate 500,411,026 downwards.
ATTTTTTTGATGGATCATCCTTTGAAAGAGTTGTTTGCTAAATTTTACAGATTAGTTTTGGAGTATTAACCTTATTCTGGGGTAGTAGAAATGAGAAAAAGGTTTGATAAAGGGCCTTGACGTTCAATCAGAATATGAAATTGAGGAATAATTGATAATCCCTGCCAAGAAAGGAAGCAAGTGTGCATCTAAAGCAACATAGTTCTGTGGAGTGTGTGATGATGTGTGGTGCTAGCAGCACGGATTGGTAGCAAAATCTTTAAAATCAAGTTTTCTAATAAATATTGGTTGTCCATTCACAGAAGTAAGTTGAAGTACATTTTCAAAAAGTTTGGTGTATTTTTTTCTAAATAAGTCATCTCATTCATTACGATGAGATGATGATGATTTGTGGTGCACTGAGTTAGTAATACTTTTGGCGCTGAGCATGAATGTACCCTGTGATGATGTGTGGTCAGGGTGAGGTACAGTATTTGAAGTAATGTCTTTTTTTGATTGAATTCAGCATCAATTCCATTTAAATGGGAAAGTATGTCTCACTGTGACATAAAAGTGTTCACTCTTGGTTGTGATTATTTATGGTGCGTTGAGTAAGTAGTATCTTTGGCGGTGAGCTTGTATGTTCCCTGTGCAGTGTGGATTGAAGGCAATTGTTAACGGACGTAGATTAATCTTTTTTTTCACTTATTTGAACAAAATGTGAAACACATATAGTAGAATTTTGTCTGAATTAAATCAATGAAGGCTGAATTTCCTAGTGTTCAAAGTTTAAGAAAATTTGAGGATATTGTGCAATTGTCTGTGTTTTAAGTAAATCAAGATTGTATTGAATGTTTTCTGTAGTGCTGGCGCTCTTGGTATCTAGTTGTGAACTCGACTGAGCGCAGAATTGATTGAAGGCAGTTCTCAGCACACATAGTGAAGAGAAATTTACATGGAAAACTGAATTGAAGTTGTGAACCCTGCTGTCTGTAATGTAGATCGAAGGTACAAATCGATAGAAACATTGACGAATGGCATTTTGTACAGTTAACAGAATCCTCGGACAGAGTAGAATTGTATCTGCGCTAAGGAAAACAATGTTGAATGTAATGCTGTCCTTGATGTAGAAGGAAAGCTACATTGAAGGTGTGAAAGCAGCTGTCCGCAGTGTAGATTGAAGGCAGTTGTTGACACAAAGATCGATGAATGCTATTTTGTACAGTTAACAGAATGTGAGGACACAGTATAATTGTCTCTGCCTTAAGGAAAGCAAGGCTGAATGCAATGCTGTTCTTAATGTAGAAGGAAAGCTGAATTCAAGTTGTGAACCCAGCTGTCAGTAGTGTAGATTGAAGACAGTTGTTAACAGAGTCTGTAGTGAGGACACAGTATAATTGTTTCTGCGTTAAGAAAGCAAGGCTGAATATAATGCTGTCCTTAATCTAGAAGGAACGCTGATTTGAAGTTGTGAACTGAGCTGTCTGCAATGTAGATTGAAGGCAGTTTTTGACACAAAGATTGATGAATGCTATTTTGTGAAAGTTAACAGTATCTGAGAACGCAGTATAATTGTGTCTGTCTTAAGGGAAGTAAACCTCAATATAATGGTGTCCTTAATGTAGAAGGAAAGCTGCATTGAAGTTGTGAACTGCGCTGTCCAAAGTGTAGATGGAAAGCTCTAGTGAGTAGTTATAGATGAATACTATTTGTAACATTCATTTACAAAATTGGAACACATAAAATCCATTAGTCTGGACCTTAAATAAAGCGAGGCTAAATTCAATGTTTTCTGTAGTAGTGGAGCTCTTGCTATGAAGTTTTAATTTTCAATGACCGCAGAATATATTGAAGGTTGTTGTAAGGACAGATATTTTTTTTTTTTTTTTTTTTTTTTTAAAACCTTTATTTACGAATGCACAATACACAGCGTCTGCCTACAACCCCGCAGGGCCGGCCGCTATGACAAAAACAGGCTGAGCGAAAAGTGCAATACGAGGCAGTACGTTGCTGGAGCAATCTCTCACGTCAACATTATCGGCAATAGCATAACATCATACGAATAGGATAAAGAAGGTTTAATTTTATGTTTTTGACGAAATGAACACAAACAAACACACACATGGTATCATAGTGGCAAGGGTTGCTGGAGGTGGGGGGGGGGAGTGGGTGTAGGAGAAACAACAATGGTGAGGGGGGGTGGCGCGCGCAAGAGAACAAAGCATGTGGGGAGAATAGAAGAGGAACGTAAATCACGGGAAGGAGGGGAGAGGGACCTCGTAGTCAAGCGGGGGAGAACAGATGTCTCCACGATAAGTATTCCAGGGAGCCCAAACTCTAGACCACTTCCCTGGACGCCCCCGGGCCTCATATACCGTCTTCTCTCGGAACATGGACCAGTCCATGTTCTCTTTCCAGGCACTTAGCACTGGCGGTCTAGGGGAGCCCCAAAGCTGCGCGATATCCCTCTTCGCAATCATATTGCCTAGGGTAACCCAAAGTGTCTGGGCAGCAGTGCAGTCAGACGGTTCCCACACATTCAACAGGCAACGACGTGCCTCAGGAAGCAATGGGACCCCCGTGACACGACTCATCACATCATGCACCCTAGACCAGTACGCTGCAATCATCGGACATTCCCACAGAACATGAAGAAAGGTACCATCCATCCCACACCCACGCTTGCATCGTCCATCCGAAACCAAACCCATTCGCACCAGACGCATTCCAGTAAGATACACACGATGGAGGATTTTCAATTGGACAAAGCGAAGTCGTGCCGGAATAGCCATCTCCTTAGGGGAGGACACAGCTGACTGCCAGTCCTCGTCGTCCAATTCAAGTCCGTCAGCCGTCCAGGCAGCCCGGAGCTTCTCGAGCTGGTCAGCCCTGTTATTAATAAGCTTCTTGTAAATTAAGGAGATGGTACTGTCTGGGACGTGGCCGTCTAGAACTCGATCTTCCAAAGGGGAGGACTGCGGAACGTCCGTACCGGAGGGGAAAACAGAAGACAAGGCATGCCTCACCTGCATGTACCGGAAGTGCTCCCTATCATCGAGCCGGTATTCCAGCTTCAATGATTCAAAGGACTTAACCGCGCTGCGTGCCCACAGGTCCCCCACCGTGCTAATCCCAATCATGTCCCATTTCTCAAACCCTTTCGTCTTCCACAGGTTGCCCAGTCGTTCCGAATCATACAGCGGCGTCATACGTGTCAGTCTACCACCCCAGCCCGTGGCCACCGTAGCGTCCCGCCATGCCCGCACAGCACATTTCGTTGGGCCCGTGAGGAGTCGGAAGGGGGCCTTAGAATACAGCGCCCTATTAAAGTTGCCACCGGGCAACAGCAGTTTATCCAAAGCAAAGGCAGGAGCGGGCTCCGGAGAGTATGTCGCATGGTTGATGGCGCTCAGGTGCGAGGCCCAATAGTATCGTCTAATATCCGGCAGCGCAATACCTCCGTCGTACCAGGAGAGCGTGAGCTTGGATAAGGCAATGCGGGCACGGCCGTCCCAGATAAGTTGCCGCTGTAAACTCTCAACTTCATGGAAATAGCGAGCTGGAACAGGGTCGAAGAAATTTTGCAGGGCATAGAGGAATCGGGGGAGCGACATCATTTTAAAGAGCGCCGCCCGGCCTAATGGAGATAGGGGCAGATCGCGCCAACGCCGAACATCCTGCTTCAGTCTGCGGAGCGGAGCATACAAGTTCCGCTCATAGCGGACCGAAGAGATCATGGATACATGGACCCCCAGATACTTAAAGCCGTCAGTCGCTACTAGGATGGGAAATCTGCGGGGGAGAGGCGGCAGAGTACCAGCTATGGCATAGACACAGGACTTGGTCCAATTAATGACAAGTCCAGAGTTCTTACCGAAGGACGTGAGGACGTCGAAGAGAACATTGAGTGACTTCTGAGGGGAAGTGAGATAAAGGAGGATATCATCCGCGTACAAGGAGACACGATCCTCGAGGTCAGGGGACCATCGGATCCCTTTGATAGAGGGTTCCCACCGGAGCCACGCGGCAAGAGGTTCGAGTGCCAAAGCGAATAAAAGCGGAGAAAGGGGACAGCCTTGACGTGTGCCACGGCCCAAGGGGAAGGGGTCTGAGCATCTACCATTCACCGCGACCTGAGCTAGCGGCTGTTCGTAAAGAAGCTTGACCCATGCGATGAAATTGGGGCCAAAGCCAAATTTAGCGAGGGCTGCCCATAGGTAGGGCCATTCAATAGTGTCAAATGCCATCGTGGCGTCAAGGGAAGCGACTACTGCTGGCTCGGCGAGAATAGAAGCTCTCGCGAGGACACTGTGGAGCCTACTCAAATTAAGAGCAGTGTTTCTGTGGGGGATGAAACCGGATTGATCCGGGTGGATCAGGTCACAAATCACAGCAAGCATCCGATTGGCCAGCACCTTAGCGAGGATTTTGGGTTCCGCGTTAAGGAGGGAGATGGGGCGGTACGAGGCACAACGGTCACGAGGTTTGCCATCCTTATAAATGACCACTATGGTAACGAGGCGCTGCTCAAGGGGGAGGCATCCAGCCTCAACCGCCTCGAGAAACATGTGACGCAGGTGGTCGGCCATCTTGTCGGGGCAAAGTTTGTAAAGTTCAATGGGGAGTCCATTGGGGCCCATTGCCTTACCCGAACGAAGGGAACGAATTGCAAGGGCGATCTCGTCGACAGTAAAGGGGGCCTCCAGAGCGAGACAGTCCGCATCAGACACAGTAGGCAGGGCAATGTCACGTAGGAGTAGCCTGGAGTCGGCCTCATCTCGATCACTAACAGGCGTGTAAACCATACGGAAGTGGTCAACAAAGCACTCAACAATCTCACCCGGATCAGAGACAGTCTCACCAGAATCACGAACAATGGAAGGAACAACACGGCTCGCACGCTCAGTCTTATCCAGCCACGCAAGAAGCTTGCTAGCCTTGTCACCCACATCATACAGTCGACCAAGTTGATTAGACCGCATCAATTTAGCAGCATCCGTGACACAGGCTTTATAGTCTGCTTGCTTCAATTCCAATTCGTGCAACAGTGCAGGCGTGTCATTCCCACCCAACTCACTTTCAAGCGCAGTGATTTCAGTTTCAAGAGCCACAATAGCCTCCCTCTTGACCCTACGCTCAGTGGCAATGAGTGACAGGGCGGAACCCCGAATAACCGTCTTGAAGGCCTCCCAGAGAACAGTGGGGGAAGCGACTGAGCCCAGATTCTCAGAAAAATAGCAATCTATTGCCTTAATCAAGTCTGAGCGGAGCCGGGGGTTTCGAAAATGCCAGGGAGGGATCGGGGGAACTTTATTACCAGGCAGACCGCCCAGAGAAATCGTAATCAGCAGGGGGGAGTGGTCCGAGATACCCCGGGGGAGATGCCGAATCTCACGAACAGTGGACAAAGTGGAGGCTAACATAAGAAAATAATCGATACAGGAGAGGCTGCCGTGCGCACCAGAGTGAAAAGTGTATTGTTGGAGTGTGGGATGTAGTGAGCGCCAGACATCCACTAAGCCAAAAGTGTCAGCCATTTCACTGAGCCACATCTGGGACTGTGGCAATACTCTAGGGGGTAGCCGGTCGCAGTCACCGGACATGACAGAATTGAAGTCCCCGCCCAGGACCAACAAGCCGTCTGGCAGCCCAAGGAGAGTCCTGCCTAAATCAGCATAAGTGGCAGCCTGCAGTCCCGGGGGGATATAGACAACAACAAACACGACCTGCTTACCCTCCCACCTCCCCAAAACAGCAGCATACCGCCCACGCTCATCAAGGATAACATCGTCGATAGCAAGAGCAAGGGAAGACTTCACCATAATACCCACACCCCGGGAACCCGAGGTGAAACCCGCATGTGCCACCAGTCGATAACCCCGGCGGTCTAAGGCCTTGCAAGCATTGCCAATCAAGTGGGTCTCCTGTAGGAACACAACATCAGGGGCGTGGCGCCTCAAGAATTGCAGTACAATGCCCCGCTTAATCCTGTCACCCAAACCATTTACGTTCCAAGAAAGAATCCGCATTTCACCCCCCCCCCATTGCGACAAAAACATTCCACACCCACCCCCCAGCAGGACCCAATATGAAAAATCATCGCAAGATACGAAATACCATGAAACACAAAACAGAACAAATTAAACGAAACACAACCCAGTCCCCAAACACCAACCCCAAAACCCAAACCCGTTACAACACCCCCCTCCCTGCACCCCTGCTGACTAAAAAGCCACCCCCAACTGCAGTGTGCCTGTCGCCCCATAATTCTACACAAAGAACCCCCCGAGGAGGAAGGGAGAAATCACCCGTTACCGCACCGCCACGGGCAGAGTCATTAGGGACTAAGTCAATTTACGCAGTACGTTGCATAGTCTCAATCGGAACCTCCAGGGCCTCAGTTACTCCTGGGCCGCTGCACCACCTTCCGCACCACCAGGGCCTCCGCTCCCAAAGTCATCTGCTGGCAACGAGTCCAACCAGTCGGCTGCACGTTCAGGTTGATCAAAGAAATAGGCACGCTCCCGATATTCGATCCGGAGCCGGGCCGGAAACAGCATGGCATACTTCAGTCCTCTCAGGCGACGCTTCACTCCAAGGAAACCTGATCTTTGTCGCTGCACTTGGGGAGTGAAATCGGGATATATGGAGACAGAGTTATTGTCATACTTCAGGGGACCATGTTTACGGGCGGCCTGGAGGATAGCATCCCTGTCCCGGTAGTGAAAAAGCCTTGCGATGATAGGCCTCGGCGGGTTCCCCGGCTTCACTTGACCTCCTGGAAAACGATAGGCGCGCTCCACGGCAAAGAACTTACTTAGTCCTGCCGGAGCCAGTTGGGCGACTATAAGTTCCTCGACCAAAAGATCGGTCGCTACAGCACCATCACCTTCCGGCACTCCGACAAGGCGTATGTTGTTCCGCCTGGCCCTGTTGTCATAGTCCTCCATCCGTTTGAGCAGTAAGTCGTGCGATGCACGCAGATTGCCAATCTCGGATTGCGCCTCAGCCATGTCGTTCACCAGGCTCGACGTTTTAAGATCCAGTGCCTTCACCCGCTCATTTGTTTTGGCCAAGTCGGCCCGAATCAGAGTCACATCCACCGCCACCGTGTCTATTTTGGACACTACGGCTTCGAATTGTTGACTCATGTCGGCCTTGAGTCCAGTAATGGCAGCCAAAAGGTCTTGGAGCGACACTTCCGAAGTAGACGATGTGTCCGTTTGAAGTCCTTCAGCACCCATGCATACGGCCCCGGGGGAGCCTCTCGGCTGGGTGTAGCGTTCGATCATGTTCGACTGGATCGATCCCCCCCGGGTCGCAGCCTTACGGCGTTTTTCGGCCTCCGCTTTCGTTGCCATCTCGCGTTCAGTGTCGGCCGGATAGCCAGGGGGAGTGACGAGAAGGTAGAAAAGTCTCAAAACTCCGACGCGCCACTGAGACAAAGGTGTCGCGGCCTCCTTGCCAGTCCCAAGGAGGATAGTGCAGGCTGAGAGGGCAGCAGGCGAGGCAGAGTAGGAGGAGACAGGAACAAAGGGAAGGAAACCGAAAGTGAAAGAAATACACCTCCGGCGGGCCAGATGCCAGGCAGCCGTTGTTGTTCAATTACAGGTCGGCCACAGTGGGCAGCCGAGTCCCCGGTCGTGCCCGCGGGCAGGCCAGAAAGTTGCAAATTTCAGAAAAATGGTCCCCAGGGTCCGATTTCGACCAGAAAAGGATCAGTAGCATCAGCGATGATGGCGCTGCAAAAGCCCGTCAAAATGACCAGGATAGGTGAAGGATAGATAAAGAAGGACGGCGCGGGTCTCTGGAGCTCTCTGCTCACGCGACCATCTTGGATGCCCGCGTAGCTCCTCCCCCCGTAAGGACAGATATTGAAGATAATTTTAGTTCTAAAGCTGAGTTGAAGTTGTGAACCCTTCTGTCCGTAGTGTAGATTTAAGGCAGTTGTTGACACAACGGTCGATAAATGCCATTTAATCACAGATAACAGAATCCCAGGATACAGTATAATTGTGTGTGCATTAAGGAAAGCAAGGCTAAATGCAATGCTGTCCTTAATGTAGAAGGACATCTGAATTCAAGTTGTGCACCCGGCTGTCCGCAGTGTAGATTGAAGGCAGTTGTTGAGACAAAGATCGAAGAATGCTATTTAGTCACAGATAACAAAATCTGAGGACACAGTATAATTGTCTCTGCCTTAAGGAAAGCAAGCAAGAACACAATGCTGTCCTCAATGTAGAAGGAAAGCTGAATTGAAGTTGTGAACTCAGCTGTGCGCAGTGTAGATTGAAGGTAATTTTTGACAGAAAGATCGGTCAATGCAAATAGTGAACGCAGCTGGTTGAAGGTAGTTGTTGACACAAAGATTGGTCAATGCAAGTTATGAACCCAGCTGTCTGCAGCGTAGATTGAAGGTAGTTGTTGACAGAAAGATCGATGAATGCTAATTTGTCACAGTTAACAGAATGTGAGGATACAGTACAATTGTCTCTGCCTTAAGGAAAGCAATGCTGAATACAATGCTGTCCTTAATGTAAAAGGAAATCTGAATTCAAGTTGTTAATCCAGCTGTCCGCAGTGTAGATTGAAGGCAGTTGTTGAGACAAAGATCGAAGAATGCTGTTTAGTCGCAGATAACAGAATCTGAGGACACAGTATAATTGTCTCTGCCTTAAGTAAAGGAAGGCTGAATACAATGCTGTCCTTAATGTAGAAGGAAAGCTGAATTGAAGTTGTGAACGCAGCTGTCCGCAGTGTAGATTGAAGGTAGTTGTTGACAGAAAGATCAGTCAATGCAAGTAGTGAACCCAGCTGTCCGCAGTGTAGATTGAAGGTTGTTGTTGACAGAAAGATCGGTTAATGCAAGTTATGAACCCAGCTGTCCGCAGTGTAGATTGAAGGTAGTTGTTGACAGAAAGATCGATGAATGCTATTTTGTCACAGTTAACAGTATGTGAGGATACAGTACAATTGTCTCTGCCTTAAGGAAAGCAAGGCTGAATACAATGATGTCCTTAATGTAGAAAAAAAGTTGAATTCAAGTTGTGAACTCGGCTGTCCACAGTGTAGATCGAAGGTAGTTGTTGACAGAAAGTTTGATGAATGCTATTTTGTCACAGTTAACAGAATATGAGGATACAGTACAATTGTCTCTGCCTTAAGTAAAGCAAGGCTGGATTCAATGCTGTCATTATTGTAGAAGGAAAGCTGAAGTAACGTTGTGAACCCTGATGTCTGCAATGTATATTGAAAGTGCTACTCGGCACAAACATTGATGAACGTTATTTTGTACAGTTAACAGAATCTGAGGATATAGTACAATTGTCTGTGCCTTAAATAAATTGAGACTAATATGTCATACTCTGTTTTAAGAGTTTGCAGCATTCTTAAATGCACAAAGGCAAGCATTAACTTTGATACCATGCTTATGTCATCAATAATGAGAAGTTTCATTTTCTTCAAGAGTCTTCACAACAAGCTTCTCCAGATATCTTGTGGTATTGTAATTTGTTGTTATGCTCCATACTTAGTATAAGTAAATGATGTAATGTAGCATTGGTAATGTTAACATTTGGGTATATTTTCAATATAAGGAAGTTATTACAAATATGCAATAAGGGAAGGATGCTGAAAATGGAACTATTCTACAAGAAATAAGAATTGGAGAAATGACTAAACATGTCAAAGAAGTTTTACAGAGACGATTAGTTTGAAATTTGTTTCCAAAAGAAAATATTGTTGCTAAGCTTGTAGGTACTTTTAAAATAATTGACAACCCCAGTGAAGAAAAGCAGCAAGTTTGAAAATATCCTACTTTGTTCGGCCGGGGTATTAACTACAATAAAAAGGTTTGATAAAGGTCCTTGACTTTGAATCAGAAAATGACATTGAACAATAATTGATAACCCCTAGCCAAGAAAGGCAGTTAGTGTGCAAATTTTCACTGCCTTCGGCCGGAGTTGTAGGTAGAACAAAAAGCCTCAATAAAGGGCCACAAGTTTGTATCAGAATATGAAATTCGCGAACAATTGATAACCCTTAGCCAAGAAAGGCAGTTAGTGTGTAAATTTTCACTGCCTTCGGCTGGAGTGGTAGGTACAACAAAAAGCCTCAATAAAGGGCCATGAGTTTGTATCAGAATATAAAATTCACGAACAATTGATAACCCCAGCCAAGAAAGGCAGCAAGTGTGCAATTTTTTACTGCCTTAGGCTGGGGTACTTGTTACAACAAAAAGGCTCGATAAAGGGCCTGTAGTTTGAATACGAATATGAAATAGAATAGTTGATAACCATAGGCAAGAAAGGCAGCAAGTAGGTGTGTGTACGTGTAGATAATATGTTGATTGAGTAGAACATGAATAATGTAAAAACGAAGAAAGGCTGTAAGTGTGCAAATTAGCCACTGCTATTCATGGGTAGTAGTTTGCAAGAAAGCTCAGTAAAGGGCCTGCACTTTGAATTACAATAACAAACAGAAGATTTGATAACCATAGACTATACTGGCTCTTTTTTAATATTGTTAGACTTTTAAGTTTTTGTTTATACACGCCAGGAAGTGCGCAAATTACCCACTGCCATTCATGAGTAGTAGTTACCAAGAAGACTCAATAAAGAGCCTGTGCTTTGAATTTGTATTACAAGAAGGACAATTGACAACCCCAGCCAAGAATGGCAGCAACTGTGCAAATTTCCCACTGCTTTCGGCCGGGGTAGTAGGTACAACAAAAAGGCTAAATAAAGGGTCATGAGTTTGAATCAGAATATCAAATTTAAGAACAATTGATAACCCCAGCCAAGAAAGGCCGTAAGTGTCCAAATTTACCACTGCCTTCGGCCGGGGTAGTAGGTATAACAAAAAGGCTCAATAAAGGGCCACAAGTTTGAATCAGAATATGAAATTCAAGAGTAATTGATAACCCCAGCCAAGAAAGGCAGCAAGTGTGCACATTTTCAACTGCCTTCGGACGGGGTCGTTTTTATAACAAAAATCTTGATAAATAGCTAATAACTAATGTGGAGGACAGCGCTGCTCCTGTTTCTTGTTTTTGATGAGGTTGATATAGTGTTTGCATAACACAAAGGTTCATCACAATAAATGCATAGCAATTTAAGTCTACGAAACTGAAGATCAATATGGGAGTGTGGACTGTTTGCTATAGATGGTGTTGTAGCTGTTAATGTGATTGGTGCAGCAGCAAGTGGTTGTCCTGCAATCTCTGTGTTGCAGCTCAAGCAAAGTTGTTGGGGTGCAAGTGTATGTGTTTTGTACTATATTTGATGTGCCAAAGGAGTATTTTTTAGATTGATCACACCTTGAAAGAGTTGTTTGGCAAATTTTTCAGGTTACTAATGGTTGGTGTGTTTCAGTTAGTATGTGTTTGGACTTCGCTTGAATCTTTAAGGGACACATTAGGGATTCCATAATACAGAAATACTTTGTACTTAGTGACATCCAATTCTATTTTATGAAGAACGGTTGAATTCTACATCCAACTCTAGGACTAGTGGGAGGGTAATATTTCAAAGTGTTTGACAGGTTACACTACATGTTTCTATGTAGCTAAAGAAAGGTTAGCTTGGTTATGTATGGGCATCCTCTCACACAAAACTTAGCACTCAGCATTCAGGATTGTAAAGGCTTACCATAGGAGTGACTGATGAGTTTATATATGTCAATTTACAAAAGAGAAAACAAGTACGATTGTTTTACATTAGAGATATACAGACCTGAAACACTATGCATGTAAATTCATGAAATCTTTTTTTAAGGCTTTGAAGAAAGCAGTGAAGGGTGTTTAGAAGCAATACTGTCCAGCTTAAAAAGTGCATAAGTATGTTTTCAAGTAACATATGATCACATGCAAGATATCTAATTAGATATTTGGACACTCCTGCAGTCTAGTCTTGTGTCCAAATTATCTCAAAAAGTAATGTTAAGACACACTTTTTTTCGCCTGTTATGATTTGCACAATGCTTTTAGAGTTGGAGCAGACTTCGTCTAACATTCCTACTTAATTTTATTTTTGAAATTGAGTAATTAATTTGTTTATCTGTTGAAATATAAATTTAAATCTTCCTCTTTGAAGGTGAAGATGCAACACCGCTCCTCTACACATTATTGTTGAATGGTTGCCTAAAAAGTAGTGGTAATTCCACTATCACCAAGGTAGATATCTGACAATATAATGAATTATATTTGTATACCACTATTCCATAGTCCTAATCCAAAAGGTGTGTTTAGACTCAACAAAATTAACACATTTTTCACATATACCGGCAGTAAAAGGCAAGTATGATTTACATTTTCTTTTATGAACTGAATATGGAGTCATCTGCTGCATTCGAAACATTGGGCCTGTTGAGAAGAAAGTGAAAAGTATGTTGTAATTAATATTGCATTGTTTCCAGGCGAATAGCTTTTTGAAATAAAAACGTTATATGTATTTACATGGTAAACATAGTTCCAGGGTCAGAATGGCCTTTTGAGTCTGTGCAAACCCACTAACTTCCATGTTTTATCCGTTTTTACCAACTCTTTTCCAATCTTTTTTCATAGTGAAGAATGTTGGAAATTTCTTCCTGACAATGGCAGACATCAACCTTCTTCCTGAGTTGGGAAAAAAGGTGTTGGAGGAAAAGTGAATTTGTAAACATTCAGATTTTCGCATGAGCAAATCTACACATGCAAATTTGCTCATGTTAAAATGTAGTTCACAAATATTTCTAGGAGTACTATTTCTTGTCCTACTTGTGTACATTTTTGGGAATTCACAAAAGCTGTATAGCTGCACTTAATGCTAGGACATATTCATGGGTGCACTTTTGAGACTTTCTTTAATAATTGGGCCCCTAATTTGGTCTGGCATTAACCGTGACCTTTTGCGTTTATTACATCTCTCTCTCTCTCTCTGTTCCCTCCACTCTCATCCACTCTGCTCTCTTCCTTTCTCTCTCTCTCTCTCTCTCTCTCTCTCTCTCTCTCTCTAAATCTCTCTGTCTTTGTATCGGATGGCTTCACTGTGAGTCACAGCATTATGCTGTTTCACAAGGCGCATATCGGCACACAAAGTAGTTTTGTTCATTGCCAGTAACTACTGTGCTAGTTTGTGCTTTTTAAAACCAAAAATGTTTTTTGCTTTTGCCAAAATTTGTTATAATAGTGAGGGCGCAGCAGCTTACATCCTAATAACATTTTACAAACACAATGCCAAAACGAGTCACACAATGACAAAAGTAAAAAGGTGACCATCAATTTCAGACCTACTGTGTTTGCCAATGCTTGCTGAATTTTGTTTCCCATTATCTTATTGAAGGTAGCAACAGAGATTTTCCATACCGAACATTTTTGGGAAATACTAGCAATGATTAACACGTTATTAAATGATGCTGCTAAAAAATGGTAACAGAAATTTCATAGTAGTTCAGTAAAATGTTTTTTTTTCCTGCTTTCTCTTTTTTATGAACATTTTATTTTGAAAGCAAAGTGTTATCAAACTTGCTTTTAAGCTTCTGCAATTATTTGCATAAAAGCGCAAAGCATTCTGGGAGCAGTATGCATAGCCTCATAGTGCTAAACTTTGGAAGTGTGTGTACACTTTTTTTAGGTAGTGCAGTCTGAGCTTACAACATTTATTTGAAACAGTCACTCTAACTAATAATAATGACTGCATCAATGTTGTACAAGTTTGAAGGCCATTAACATATGGACACAAATATTACCTCTGTAGCAGACACTTCCCATTCCTGCTTCATAACGTTTTACTGTAAATTGGCAGCTGAAGGATTTGTTTTGCAGGGCCTGGGACTACTTGTTCCAAGGACAAAATAAATGTGAAATCATGATGACACTGGCCCCAATAAACATATGATGGTAAATATTGAGAGGTGTAAGACTTTCTGAAAAGCATACGTGGATCAGGCGTGTTTCAGAGCGGCGCGCTTTTGTATACTGGAGCCACTGACAGTTGTGCACTCAGAGGTTAAACATTTACTTAGAGTGCGCGCCCGAGTAATAAATGCATTCAAGTAATGAATCATAAATACAGGTTTGAACAGCATTAACGTATGGGCAAACATATTACGTTAACTGCAGACAGTGCCCTTCTTTGACCCATCATGTGGTACTGCTGACTGGCAGCCATAGGGTTTGTGCTGCTCGGAGTTGGGCCTACTTGTGCCAAGGACACAATACACATGACAACTTGTTGCCTTTGACCTCAAACATTATGTGATGTGCGTCGGGCTATAGGAATTACACATCCCTGACACATCCCTGACGGTGCATAGTCAGCTTTCTAATCTAGTGGATGCAACTCAGAAAAGATTCTCTTACTATAAAGTTTTCTGTACAAGTTGCTGAAGCTTTTTAGTTGCAGACACCACAATACTTTTCAATAGACTGTAAATGTAAAAAAGATGTATATTAGGGAATCATAATAGCAATGCTTACCATTGAAAAGGTAGTTTGAAAATTATTGTACATGTTGCAAGTTTTTTCAATGAAAGTAATGGGGCTGTCACAACTATTCAAAAGAATAGTAATTGTTCTTATTAGGATTGGGGTTAAAAACAATCATAGATTTCAGAGTAACCTAGTTAGAACCATAGTGTGGTGAGATAAAATGATATGCAAATAGCAATATCGTTCCGACAGGCACTATAGATTCGTTTGGTAGATATTCATAAATGTTATCCTTGAAAACCCTCTTTGGTATTTACGAGTATTTTAAAGAAGTTGCATCAAGCAAAAAAAACGGTCGCAAATGGGCAAATTCTCAGAATCTTTCCATTTGTGACCGGTATTTTTGTATTTGGGATACATCTTCCCAAATGCAAAAATCGCAATTAAGGAATGTCTAAATTGAGATTCCTTAAATTGCAATTGCATTTAAGCAGCCACGTCTCGTGCAGGGCGTTACGCCGGGTGGTGATGTCATGCAGAGGGATGGTAGGGTGGGGGGTTGTAAAATGTGGGATATGGACGGTGTCAGATAAGTACCGAAAAATAAAAACTAATTTTGTTACACACGCTGCTTTGCCAAATGTGATGCAGCGCGGGCAACAAAAAATCATTTTTTTTCCCAGTACTTACCTGACATTGTCCATATCCTGCATTTTACAACCCCCCTCCCTGCCCCTCCTCTGCCTGACGTCACCACCCAGCATAACGCCCTGCATGAGCCATGGCTGCTGACGTCACTGCCCGGTGTAACGTCCTACACGAGCCGTCACTGCCAATTACATTTGTTTAGACTTACAAGTGTTCAAAAACGAATACAGGCTTGGGAGTGTCACGTGACGCAGTAATAAATATTAAAACTAATGGGAGAATTAGGAGGGAGCAAATACGAGAACCGTAAAGTATATCTTCCAGAAAAATAAAGTAAAGGAGAGCTGGGAGGGCCACGTGATGGATTAAAAAAAATAATAATATTATGAACGCACATTGTATAAGAATACAGGCTAAAGCACGTGACAGTTAAAAATACAAAACCAAAGTGTATGTACGCAGAATATATAACAATACAGGTCTGGAGGACTTCGTGACACAGAAAGAAACATTTACACTATGTAAATACAAAATCATTGAGGGGTAGGAGGGGCATGTGATGCAGAAAAGAATACCATCATGAACATACAATAAAAAGAACTCATTGTAAAGCATGTGACACACTACAAAAATAGGAATGGATACAGAAATTCATGGAAGCTCAATTTATAAAAAAAAGGCGTTGGAGTGCTCTGTAAGACAGAAGGAAATATTAAGATCAAAAAAGGAAGATCAATAAGAATGGAGGCCTGGGACCAGGGCCGGACTGGGAACTAAAACCTGCCCTGGCAAATTGCTCGGCTGCCACCCCACCTCCTCCCCCGGGAGGGGGTGGGGTTTGGGGGTGCGATCGAGCTCTTTGCCGGGCCGGTTTTCAGCCAATTTTGTTAAAGGGCCGATTTTGCAGCTATGCTGCAAAAACGGCCCTGTAACAAATTCAGCCCCCAGGGGCCCAAAACCAGCCCCCACCCTTGCAGCGCACCGGAGGATTGCCTGTGCCCGCAACGGCCAGTCCGGGCCTGCCTGGGACAGCCTCGTGACGCAGAAATATATCATCATGGACGCACAATTAATAACGATAGAGTCCTAAGCATGTGGCATAGTACAGAAATACGACACAGAAATTTATTGACGCATAATTTATAAAATTAGAGGTATATAAGGACCTTGTGACGCAAATAGAAACTTTTATACTATGCGCATACAATTTAAAAGCATTGAGGAGTAGGAGAGCCATATGATGGAGAAAAAAATAGCATCATGCATATACAATTTACAGCGGAGTCTGACGTTGTGACGGCTTCTCTTACCTCTGCTTCTGTCTTCTTTTGTCGTGTCTTTAAAGGCTGCAGTTTTGTTGGGTCTGGGGTGTTTTGGGTGCGGGCGCCGCTGCCTCCGCGCCCATGGTATTGTGGCTGGGCGGCAGCAGTAGTGATACCACGTCGAGTGTCAGGAGTCCTCCTCCGCTCGAGCTGTGACTTTGTAGTAAAATCGATGATGACACTCTGTCTGTCACCGCAGCACAAGCAGGCAAAAGAGAGCATGCTCAAGTCAAAGTTCGGATTATATGGGAACCGCGGGGGCTGATTAAACCAAGCCCAGGACCATCATTGGTAGCGTTTTCACGTTCTATAAGAATGATGGCCTTGGGGTACATCCCATTGGCTAATGTATTGGTTTCCAGGCTTAGTGATAGCAAGCATGCTAGGTGGTGGCATGTGGGGAGTGTGGGCGGGCGTGCACCACGCATGTGCATGTGTGAGTGTGTGCACCAACAATTAACAACAGAGAGATATGGGGCGGTGTATCATGTGCGCAGAGGCAGGCCCAGAATCGGATCTCCAATGAGTGACCACTTCTAATCATTCTCCTTAGCGCGCCCTGAGCTCTAATTTGTCAGTGAGACGGTGGTTGCAATATAGTTTGTACTGTTAATCATACTCAGCGTGTACCCGCGCATACAGTATGAATATGGTTTGACGTTACGCATCGCATCAAAGCTTCGTTTGACGTCATGTACGGCGCCCTGTACGCGAAAGGCGCCAATGTTTCTACATGGTTAAAAACATATATTTATGTAATTTATGTATTTAATGTACATACCAAGGGAAGATATTATTTGGGATAACTATGAACATTTTTTCTTACAGTTTTAACAATCATATAATACTTTAAAAAACAATTACACAAATCGCGGTAGAACATCATGCATACTGGTATCGAAACAGCTGCGTATGCGCATCATAAGCGTAGGCAAAGGCATGTGACTTTAAAAGGAGAGATTTGATTGGTTCATAACTTTTCCTATTGCATCTGTTGAAAGTTCCGTCCCATTATAATCATTCGACTTTGACTTTCTAAGAAGAAGCATTTCTTCTGAGAATTTTTTCAAATAGAAGGAAGATCTTCATAATAAGAGCAATGGACTCATCTTCCTGCAGTTCTTCAGAGGGAGCTATCATTCCATGAAGAACTTCCAAAGAAGAGGAAAGAAGCTCTAATTTGGCAATTTTTTACTTTTCCAGCAGGGCAAAAAAAGGTTAATGCTCCAAAATTAACCTGTAAAATTTGCCAAACAACTCAATTTTCAATTTTATTTTATTATGTTTTGGCTCTCAACGAGGGCCACATAAAATGCACACTACAATTACAAAACAAATACATACCGAAGAATAACATTCAGTGGACACATATAAATCAAATAATCATCCATTGACAAATATACAAACAAAAAGCAATGTCAGACCTCTCCAATAAAAAACCTTTAAAAAAATTAAAAATATAGAAGCAAAACATTTCATTTGGAGGACAGTATAAAGATTGTAGAAAAATATTCACATTTGAGATACCTAGACGGAGACATATTGGTTTTAACCATTTGAGCCGCAATAGGCGGAGTGCAGGGCAAATCAACAAGACATGCATACGATCCTGAATACTCAGATTACAAAAATTGCACATAGGAGAAGATCCATACCATTTGGATAAAAGTAGATTTAAGGGTATTAAATCATAACGTAAAAGAAACCATAATCTCCGAACGCCATGTGGCAGATTCCATGTAGCATAGGGTTGGGCCAACTTCATAGAATAGGAATTAAGGAGGAGATCACAACCCCCTTTTTCTTGTATTGAATTCTTATCTGTCTGAAAACATAGTTCCCACGAAGCCTGTTTTAGCAGGAGTTTTAGCTGTGTCGGTGAGTGCAGGAACAGAACACTTTCATCTAACTTTAAAAGAGACACAGCTCTTCTAAAGTTCCTTACTAGTTGTGAGAACTCTTTAAAGTTGCCCAATAATTCATTTTTAAGGAGGGCTCTCATCGACCCCGCTTCAGCTCTAGCCAAGCAAACCACCCATCTTACCAGGGCACATAATCACTGTACCCAGCTGCTCCTAAGACCGAAATCGAGCCTACAAGCGGCCAGAGAGCACGCGGTATTGAGGGAAGATAGGGATCTTAAGAGTTTCCCTTCAATTTTGTAACAGAAGTCCCAATGCTTCAACTCTATGAGTTCTATACCATATAGTATCGTAGCAGGAATCTTTGCCCTATACACCTCAAGTAAACACGCGAAGTGCCTTTTTCCGGTGGCAAGATAGAGGGAATTTAAACCTTTGTCATGAGCGAGGGCTTTGCGTTAACTATGCTCGATGTGGGGCCTCTCACTCAGATTAGCCGCAATGATTTTCCCCAAAAAGGTATAGGATTTAACAACGTCTAGTTTTTGGCCACCAATATACCATCCAAAATTCTCAGAACTGCACTTCTTTTTCCCGGCAATGCACATAATTTTACTTTTAGATGTATTAATCTTCATGAAATGGGAGACAGCAAAAGCATGAAGAGCTTGCAGCCGATTAGCGAGACCTTTGGGAGTTAAATCTAAAACAAGAATATCATCGGCATACATCAAACAAGAAATAGGGGTCCCCCCTATCACTGGAGCAATACCCTCACAGTCAGACAAGGAAGCAGGCAGGTCTACAGTGTATAAGGAAAACAATAGTGGAGCCAGGAGACAGCCTTGTTTGAGGCCGTTCAAAGATGGGATTCGGTGGGAGAGACCCCTTTCGCCCCCTTGAAGAACACTGCACCATGTTTCCGTATGGAGTGCACGTACAAGATCCAATAAGTAAGATGGTAAACCGAGGGCTGCTAATTTTCTCCACAGCATTCGATGATCCACTTTATCGAACACCGTGGAGAAGTCGATAAAAGCAGCGTACACCACCCCCCCTCTCACATGAGTGTATTTATCAGATATCACATGTAGGGTGGTGAGATTGTCTAAAGTGCCGTGCCCCCTACGGAATCCAGTTTGTTCGAATGGCAGGATATTGTTCTCCTCAACCCAATTGGAAAGTAATATTAGAATACATTTAGCAAAAACCTTTCCGATTGAGTCAAGGAGAGCTATCAGACGGTAATTACTGGGGCTATCCCTAGTTCCCTTCTTAAAAATAGGGACCAGAATACTACCCCTCCAGGATGCAGGTACCGTTTTAGAATCAAAGCAGGATTTAAATAATGGGTAAAGGATTTTACTCCACAGAGAGGGTTCCTGCTTCAGAACCGTCATGGGGAGTCAGGTCCCATTGCGCCGGAGGAGCGCATATTCTTTATGGCCATTTCTATTGTTTCCTCTGTGGGATAATTAATCGGACCTTCAGATGTTAAATCAGGATCACTATCTTCAGCCAAAATACCATTCCCTGCATATAGCTCCCGTATGTAAGAGGCCCATACCTCTTCAGCTATAGGGATGGGGCAAGGGCTCGTTCTAGTACCACATCCCTTCCCAATTATGGACCAAAATTCTCTAGTCTTGCCATGCGCAACTGCTTCCCGCAGGTTTATCCAAACTGTATCTTCCTTCTCCTTTTTTATTTTAGCTTTCAATCTGGTTCTCCTTCTTTTTAACCTTGATATTTCTTTATCCAGTTCACCTGATCTACCTAAGAATTGCTCTCGCACTAATTTATTTATTTCCTTATTCAGGATACGCAATGCACTATGAAAAACTACCTCTTTCCTAGGACAGCTAGCCTTTTTTACATCTAAGATAATGTTCCGCATACATTTTTCAAAATTAACAATTTCCGAACCATGCCAGTCATTTAATTCTAATATAGTTTTACATAAAATAACATGCACACCTGTAATGGCAGTTGGGTTCCAAAAACATCTACCCGAAGAACCATGGAAAGTAGCATCATTACTATTGAGGGACCATGACGCAGTGGGCGGAGGTTTTAAAGAAATAGTTATAAGCATTATGCTATGATCACTCAAAGTTGTGGGGGCTATCGTAAGATCCTGGATACAAGGAAAAATGTCATAGTCCGAGATCGCATAATCAAGAATAGAGGCACTAAAGGGGGACTTATGAGTAAATTTCGCAGGCACATCAGAAGGAAATCTCCCATTTAAAATAAGCCCCTCAACTGCCGATAATTCTTCCAGCAGAATTTTCCCTCTTTTATTAGTTACTATTTTGTCTGGAAAGAGGGATTGTGGTATAAAATGCGCCTCTTCTTTGGATTTATTTCTAAAAAGATTCAAACTAGCATTAGAAATTTTACAGTTCAGATCTCGTACTAGGATAACTTCAGGTGGGAATAAAACATTTTTAATCTGACCGATATATTGGAATACATGCTTCAATAAAACGTTAAAACGCTCTTCTGGAGGAATGTACACATTAATAATTACAACAGAGGACTTCTTTGGATAACTGGGGAGATTTGCTATTGTTATCGCTTGAAAGAGATTACTTGGGTCAATATAATGGGAGAATCTCCAGTGCAGTTTATTAGATAACAAACAGGCAATTCCCCCTTTGGCGTGACCTTTCTTGGATGGGGCAGCCGGCGCTTCCAACACATAGTAATCCTTCCCTACATAAATATTATCAGTACACCATGTTTCTTGGATGCAAATCACATTTGCTCTCAGCGAAAATAGAAACTCAAGTTTCTCTGGACTACTATGTATCCCAGCTGCATTCCAAGAAATAATTTTCAATTGATTGTTAAAGATGATGAAACAATTTGGGGTTATCTGTGGTCTTAGAAGATAGGGCACTATGCAGCCAATTCCACCGATAATTGTCCTCTGTTGGAGAAGAGTTCTGAGTAGGTGGAAGTGGCAATACCTGGGAGACCGAACGTTTCCCTTTAGAGACCCAAATCTTTAGATCTTTGAATGGAGAAGGGGCCCCATCTTGTTTGTCACCCTTTTGTGTCATCCTATGGGGAGAATTGATATTACCAGAGCTAAAGATGGGCAGAACGTCAATACCTGTACATTGGAAATTCTCCGCTTGCTGTAGTATCAAGTTTACAATAATTTTAGAGTAAAATTTGACCCTTATACGTGACACACTATCTCCACCTAGCAAAGAGACTAGCTCAATGTCACTTGATTGAACAAGGTGGAGACTTTCCACATCACTAAAACATTTAAGTAACCATGCTCTATTTAAGGGTAAGTCTGCATCAAATAGAGGCAAAAAATCCTAAACCAAAGTGTCCACATAAGACATTGAAATTTTTGGCTGGGAAGGGAGGAGTGGGCAATCGCCAACCCCGACTGCAAGAGAAAAAGGAGGAGCCAAAGGGTTGAGAGCCCCAAGTTCATCCGGAATAGAGCTCCTTATCTCTATCATTGGAGAGGTACTCGGACCAAGTCCACCCTTCTGCGGTAGGTCTTCCATAGTCGTAGGCAAGGTATTGCAAATGATCTCTGGTCCGCAAAATGGACGGCTGGGTTCACTAGCCACCTTTATGGTCATCGGGATGGAATCAGTGGCATTATCTTCATTATCAGTCAAGACTATAGAATTTTGGAAGATTATCCGCCTTTGTCTTTTCTTCCTGTATTTGCGCGCAGGTTTCCTTTTTTTCCCTTTATTATTTCTATGTTTGCCGCTTTTTTCCTTTATTTCTTGATTATCCTCAGGTTGCTCTTTTTTATTTTCCGAGATGAAGATTGGAAATAGTTCTTGTGCCACTTTACAGCCAGAGATAGATATGTTTTCTTCCTCTATCTCCAGATCAGAATTCTTTACGCAGTTGGTCGCTGCCGTTACTGGCAGGACCGTGGCATTATTTTCATGAACTAGTACTGGTGCCTTTATACCGGAATTCTCTATGAGCGCATTTATTTTCCCCGTAGCCAAGCTAATATCGGCCGCGGGGGAGGGGACGCTCCTCATTTCAGGGGCCTTTTGCAGCAGTGTATTCAGTATTTGAGTAACAGAGTCCAAGATGCAATCAGAACTACCTACAAATTTGCCCAAAAGAAGTAATATGAAGGCTAACAAATGTTCCAGAGCAATCAGAGATTCCGATATAGGTTTCTCGCCAGCCGCAACAGGAGGACAAATTCCAGAAAGATTGAGATCCGGGCTCCTGGAGACATTTAACAACGCAGACATATCCTGCCCATTTATAGAAGGAGTACTGCTATATAACAATAGCCCAGAAGGAGTGGCACCCACTGAGGGCTTAATAGTTTCTAAAGCCTCCAAACTACCTGCCTTTACGTAATGGCCACAAAGTTCAAGGTCAATGGATAACAGTGAGGAATCCCCACCTGACCGAACGTTCGGGGAAGAGGCTTGAGGAGCTGGTGAATTGTTCGCTTGTTTTCCTTCCATGGAATGAGCGAGAAGCTCAATATCCCCATCATCTTCAGAATGCACAAGGCAGGTCCTCGCAGTGGGTTCTATTTGGAGTGGATCTATCATCAAGGAGAGGGGTGTCGGATTATCAACCACTTGTGTAGGTCCCTCCTGTACAACAGAGAATAAGGCTTCCTTTTCAACCACAGGAGATTTCTTATCCACTGGTTTTTCCCATAATTCAAAAAGCTGACATTGTCCCTTTAGTAAGTGATTATTCACTGATTTATTTCGAAGGGGGTTGGATTTTGTTTTAGCACAAGTCCTTCCCCCCACTAGTCTCCCAGAGCGAAGTTTCTTAGTCATCCTCTGCAGTATTTTCCCACAGGAAGTCGTTTATAGAGTAATGTACATCCAGAAAGAGTGAGCTTAAAAATATAATGAACCATAAAATAAGTTGGATAATGGAGATGCGTCTGAGGCTGCCTTACAATCGGTGTCAATAGAGCAAGAACAGTTATTTAACTTCACGAGGTATCGCTTCCTTGTAGCCACAAAACATGTATTGTTCAGCAAATGAAAATAACCGGGCCCAGCCCAGCCTACCTCAGTCACCGAGGGCCACAGAGGGCCCGCCCTTTGCCCGGGCTTAGCCCGGCGCCGCCCGCGCGTGTCCTTCACTGCGGGGGAAGCGCCGGTGATTTGAGCGCCTCCAGGCGCGTCACCTGCGGTGTGTGGGCGTGTCCGCCGGGAACTCTGGGGGATGTAGTCCCCCCGCTCGGTGGCAGCGAGTTGTAGGCGGCGGCGGGGGGGACCAGGTGCCCAGGTGAGGAGCGCTCGTTTAGCGCGGCAGCAAAATCAGGCCAGGCAAGGAGCGCTTCGCCCAGCGCAACAGCAAGATCAGGGCAAGTTCTCCCACGCAGTCAGGAGTTCGTTTTGTCTCCTCGATAGTGTAACACGCTCCTACAGCGAAGCGCCGGTGATTTGAGCGCCTCCGGGCACGTCACCTGGCGTGTGTGGGCGTGTCCACCGGGAACTCTGGGGGATGTAGTCCCCCCGCTCGGCGGCCGCGAGTTGTAGGCGGCGGCGGGGGGGACCAGGTGCCCAGGTGAGGAGCGCTTGTTTAGCGCGGCAGCAAAACCAGGCCAGGCAAGGAGCGCTTTGCCCAGCGCAACAGCAAGATCAGGGCAAGTTCTCCCACGCAGTCAGGAGTTCGTTTTGTCTCCTTGATAGTGTAACACGCTCCTACAGTGAAGCGCCGGTGATTTGAGCGCCTCCGGGCACGTCACCTGGCGTGTGTGGGCATGTCCGACGGGAACTCTGGGGGATGTAGTCCCCCCGCTCGGCGGCTGCGAGTTGTAGGCGGCGGCGGGGGGGACCAGGTGCCCAGGTGAGGAGCGCTCGTTTAGCGCGGCAGCAAAATCAGGCCAGGCAAGGAGCGCTTCGCCCAGCGCAACAGCAAGATCAGGGCAAGTTCTCCCACTCAGTCAGGAGTTCGTTTTGTCTCCTCGATAGTGTAACACGCTCCTACAGCGAAGCGCTGGTGATTTGAGCGCCTCCGGGCGTGTCACCAGGCGTGTGTGGGCGTGTCCGCCAGGAACTCTGGGGGATGTAGTCCCCCAGCTCGGCGGCCGCGAGTTGTAGGCGGCGGCGGGGGGGACCAGGTGCCCAGGTGAGGAGCGCTCGTTTAGCGCGGCAGCAAAATCAGGCCAGGCAAGGAGCGCTTCGCCCAGTGCAACAGCAAGATCAGGGGAAGTTCTCCCACGCAGTCAGGAGTTCGTTTTGTCTCCTCGATAGTGTAACAAACAACTCTTTCAAGGGGTGATCTATCTAAAAAATACTCCTTTGGCACAGCAAATATGGTGCAACATGTGAAGAACGTGCACCCCAATAACTTTGCTCGAGCTGCAACACGGAGGTTGCAGGAGAAACCACCTGCTTCTGCACCAAGCACATCAACTACTGCAGCAGAATTTTCAGCAAGCAGTCCACATCCACAAATTGATACTGATTTTGCTGACGTTAAAATTGTATGCATTTATTGCGATCGACTTTTGTGTTATTGGGAACAGTCTATTGATCTGATGAAACGCAGGATGCAGGAGAATCGCTGTCCTCGACATTAGTTTTTTTTTTTTCATTCTTTTGTTCCTGTTTGATAGTTTTTGAGATCCAGTTCAATTTTTTTGGTTTAAAAAAAAAACTTGTTGACAAAACACAAAAAAAAATCAAATGTAAAAACAGAAAAAGAACAGTTCTTTTTAGAACTACTTTCATTGGTCAAAGAAAGAACTATATTTCTATGTTAGTGTGTATAAGTTTGTCAGAATGAATGTGTAGTTCATAAATGAATGAATGAATATATTACTAGTGTATGGAGAATGTGAAAGTGCAGAACTATAAGGAAGTGCTACAGCATAAATCTATAAGGTGTTTACCTATAATATACTGTAGTATGTCCGAAGCACTTGAATGTAACATATGTACATAAATATGTTACAAGTCTATGCTTCAATTTCCGCTGCTGGTGAAACTGCCTGGGTGAATTTGTATGTGTTAGGGGCGGATTTACAATCCCCTTGTGCCTCTTTTACACAGCCGTTGCATCACTTTTGTGACACAGCGGTGGTGCAAAAGATGTGCCATGGTGTGTTGTATTAAGAATGTGATGCATCTGGAGGGTGCATTACATTGTAAAGCCCTGCACCAGAAGAAGACTTTCCTGTGCAGGAGGGGGTGCAGCAACGCCTCCTAAAAGTGACTTAGTGAAATGTATAACATTTCATTCAGGCACTTTTGAGCTTATGCTGCATCAAAACCTTGCATATGCTTGAAGCAGGTGTAATGATTGATACAGCTTTGTGAGCATACGGCCCTGAGAGCATTACTGGAGTTGCGTTATGCTTGCAACCGAAGTCAAGCGATAATTAATCCCAAAAATATTTTGCAATTTAGTTTTGTTAGTATTTTATAATAAGAATATGAAATATAATCTAAAAAATAAAATAAATATAAATATTTATATTAACAATATAAGAAATTAGTATAAAAATAAAGACATAATAATTAATACATTTATAAATTATTTTTTACAAAACATTTGAAATTCACTGAAGAAAACGTAGGTTTCAGGCACGTTATAGTTAGGAATTAGCATTAAAAAAAACCTTAGAAATTCACTGAAAAAACCATGGGTTTCAGCCATGTTATAGTTAGGAATTAGAATTTAAAAAGCCTTAGAAATGCACTGAAAAAACCATAGGTTTTACCCATGTTATAGTTAGCTGAACATTTCTCGCATACAAAATCATTGAAATTCCTCCGTTATAGTTAGTTCAGCTAACCATAACTCGCGTGCCCGCAATGCACTACTGATGACGTCACATATTACATCACTCATGACATGGTCAGTGACATCACTCATGACATCACTGATGACATCTCAAATGACATCACTGATGACATCACTGATGACATCATTGTTGTGAAAGAGTGGCAGACCTCCTCCCAGCGTAATATAACCCTTGATACAGACATTCAAAAATAGAGACTAAAATTTACAAAAAAAAGGAGTAAGCAATACCAGTTACAACAACCTATTCAGTAATTCCGAAATCTACATACATATCCACTCATTCACCATCAGTTCTATATAGTCACTCATACATGTAGTCACTCTTCATATGTTCACATAGACCTATACATCCTGTTACACGCCGACACTCATCCATAGAGTTACTCATGCACATACTCTCACATGCAAATAAACTTTCAAACATCCATTTGGTTGCCTAGATAGCTATACATTCACCACTATACTTATTTGTACAGAAATATACACATACTAACTCTCTTAAAAAATCACATATAGAAACACATAGTTAGTTATACAGGAATTGTTCTAATCTCTCAATCTCATATATACTTAGTTATATACACCAATACTCACATATAGTAGTTTAAAACAAATGTTCTTAGTCATAAAGACAGTATTGAGACAGTCATTCACTCACTAACACACCTATACACACACTCATCCACCCATACAGTCCCGCACACATGCTGTCCTCAAAACACATATAAACAATGTGTTTCTCATTCATGCATCTATGCGGTAAGTAATATCCCCCACTGAAACATATAGACACTGAGAGACTTATACTGATAATCAAAAAAACAACTAATAACCTATGTAGACACTCATGTAGCTACTCACCAACCTATGCAGCCATTTATTTAAAAAATGTGTGAGACTGGTACAAGTGTGCAGAAAGCATCATCCCCATCAAGAGCAACAGCCTGAGAAAATACCCAAAAAGGTCAGCTGGAAACCCAAGAACTCAGAGCAGCAAAACAGGATAGCAAACTTTTGAAGTGGAGATGGCGCGTCAGCAAGTCCACCTCCGATAGGGCTGCCTGCAAGACCTCCCTCGACCTCTACCACCTCATGCTGAGGGCAAAAAAGAAGACAGCCCTTGCCACATGCATCAAAACCAACCACCAACATCAAGGAACTTTTCAAAATTGGTAAATAATTCTCCAGCCTGGCTGCCAGTGAAAACAACATCACACCCTCACAAGAGCTGTGCGACAATCTCGCCTACTCCTTCCATAAGAAGAATGCAACCATATACAGAAACTTCAAACCCCAACTCACACCTACAAACTTCCTTGACGGATACGCCACCAATATAACTGACACAAACCACACACTAACCACCTGGAACATTCTCCCCACCCTAGACACCACTTCCACCATGAACTCCATCCACTCAAGAGCTCCCCCAGACCAATGCCTGCACCACATCATCAACCTTGAATACCAAACGGTCTGCCAGGAACTCACCACCCTACTCATCACCTCTATCATCACCTCAACATTTTCCAATGCCTGGAAACACAGCTAATTCAGACCACTACTCAAAAAATCCTCCGCCGAACCCAGTTAACTAGAAAACTATTGGCCAATCTCCCTGCTCCCAATCCCAGCTTCGGTACTGGAAAAGATAATCTAAAATCAACTCATGACATGCCTGGAGCAGAGCCGGCTACTTAACGCCTCCCTATCCAGCTTTCACAGAAATCACAGCGTCAAAACTGCCCTGATCACAGCCACCGACTACATTCGAACCCTTCTCAACCAAGTAAAAACAGCCACTTTGATCCTCCTCAACCTATAAGCTCAAGTTCAAGTTCAAAAGACCTTTATTCGAATTTCATAAAATTCGTAAAAGTACCACATTAAAACAATTCATTTACATTACACATTATTACAAAAATTCATGATTAAAATGTAATACAATTCTGATGAGGCTAATTTCAAGGATTTTTCATCATTTTGCGCACTCGTGTTATCAGTCTCAGAAAAGTGCTAGTGCGAAAGATTAATTCATCTGAAACCAGGGAAACCAACATTATATAAGACTCCTCGAGCAAAAGGGGTCTGTGTTTCTTAAAATATGGGGTTAAAAACCATTTGATATATCTTAGGTAAAATTTACAGAAGAATAGGAAGTGCAAATCATCCTGTGTACTAACACCATCACACGGACAAGGGTTATAATCAGTGCTGTGTCGATAACCCAAGGGGAAGGACAACAAAAATTTCACTGAACCCACTCTTAAACGAAACAAAAGTGATCTCTCCCAGCTGGTCATGGGTAGGGTAAGATAAGGCGAAAGTGGTTGCCTACACAATTCATTTCCCAAATATTTTACAATAGTTGATTTTGATGATTCTCTTCCCATCCGTTCAGATTTATAAAGTGCATACAGTGCATGTTTAACCTCAGTGTTGTCCTTAAGCTCAATCCTGGTGAGGTCGGAGAAAAGATTACTTCTGTCCACTGCGCTCAGTGTTTTGAAGACTCCTGAGAGCCATGGAATCGCCATGCCATGGTCACAATTTAAGCAATCCTTTATAATATTTTGTTTGAGGGTGGCTGAGTTGTTCCTCCAAACCCTAATCCAGAATGGTGCTGGTCTGGCTCTGATAAAATTGCATACATAGGGAAGGTTTAATTCATTATGACAGATAAAATCAGAGGGTGAGATTGGGGCGCCCAGTATTTTTCTGCAAAAGCAACTTTCTTCCCGCTGAATGCATGGGCTACTTCCCAACCCCCAAACCTCAGCTCCATATGAGGCTACTGGTAGGCACTGTAGTCTAAAAAAATTTAAGATAGGTCTTGTGGCACCTATTTTCTTCGAGCGAGGCAAGCTCAAAATAGAATTGGTGGCTTTCGAGAACTTGCTTGTGGCGTGGGCCAAGTGCCCACTCCACGAGCCGTTCGCAGCGAAAACCAATCCTAAGTAAGGAAATGTAGGGACAGATTTGAGTTTATCTGTCCCTATATGTATAGTATTGAGCTTCCGTTTCCCAGGGCCACATGACATGATAAAAGATTTTTTTAAATTTACACGCAGATCTAATCCCTCCATATATTGGACAAAACTTTGAACAAGTAAGCGGAGGGCATTTGGTGTGTGGCCTATAAGCACCGCATCATCTGCGTATAATAGCACTGGTAGGGCTTTCCCCAGGATTGTCGGGACGTCACTAGTGACTTGTTTAGGACTTCTGGCTAAGCCATTAATGTAGATAATAAACAACAGGGGTGCTAAAACTCACCCCTGTCTCACCCCTCTGCCAATATCAATAGCTCCGGAGACTTCTCTACCCATCCCAATCCTGACCTGTGCTTTGAGATCAGTATGGAGATAAGCCAGGAAGCTAACAAGAGCCTCGTCTAGCCCGTAATTCAATAAGATGGTCCAGAGTTTAGATCTATTCACTAGATCAAAGGCGGATGAAAGATCCATAAAAGCAAGGTAAATGGGGGATGATTGAGCAATGCTATACTTGTCAATTATCAGTTTTAGGTTCAAGCATTGCTCCACTGTCCCCACCCTGCTCCTGAATCCCATCTGACACGGGTCCAGTAAGTCTGTGTCTTCAGTCCATTCGAGCACCCTGTTACAGATTACTCGCCCCGAAATTTTTAAGGTGTTATCCAAGAGGGAGATCGGACGATAGTTGACTGGGTCCGACCTGTCTCCCTTTTTAAAGATTGGGACAATGGTGCTGGTTGCCCAAGTAGTGGGCATAGGCACTGCTGGCAAGCTATTGAAGACATTAAGAAGAATTGGTGCCCATAAATCCGGGCTATACTTAATTATATCAATGGGCAAACCATCAGGGCCTAGTGCCTTGTTTCCAAGGCTCTCTTTTATAGCTATTTCTACTTTGTGGGCATCAATCTGTAGTCCACGCAACTGTCCTGGGCTAAGAGTCATCGACTCCTCAGGTGGTGCGGCATAGATTTTAGAGAAGTGGGCCTCCCATACACTACTAGTTATATTACAGCTAATTGGTGTTAGCTTTTTACCCATTTCCCTTGTTTCCCTGACTGCACACCAGAAGGGCCCGCTGCCCCCAGATTTGCGCTGGCGACCAGCGATTCCCACTGTTCCGAGAGTAGTACGGCCTTTCTTTCTGCTATTTTAAGTTTGTACTGTTTCCTGGCTGTCTGGACAGTCGTTATACACCTGGGTTTAGTGGTAAGTGCCCTTCTTAATTCCCTATTTGCCAGTGAACAAGCTGAATCAAACCACCTTGGATCTTTCCCTTCCTTAGGTAACGGTACTGATAAGAAAGTTTTTATGGCTGAACACAGTTTGCCAAAGTCGGTAATTATCCTGTGGTAATTACCGTCCATGGATAAGCAGGACTTAATCAGATGCGGGTATTTAGTTTGTACACTATCCAAAATTGCCCCGCTGTCAACCCCCCTCCATTTTAATTGCAAACCATCGGTTGAGGGTGTGATATCCCGTGCGCCATTTAAGTTTGTGTAGACCGAACTAGGGGCAAAATCCAGAGTTACTGTAAGTGGATTGTGATCGCCAAACGATGTCTCCAACACTGCAGACTTTACTACACAATCTATTAAATTGGGCGACATAAAGATATAATCAATGGTGGAACTGCTGTCCCTACCTCTGAACGTAGGAGCATGGGAAGCACTGGGAGTGTGACCTGTTACCATGGCATCACCAAGGGTGAACTCAGTTAGTATGTTGGCTAATTCAATGCCTCTTCGTTCCACTTGATCTAAGTGGGTCCTATCCTCAGTCCCACAATTCTTTAGTAACTTTGCATTGAAGTCACCCCCAATTAGGATCCCTGACCCAGCGTCAGTCTGTGGACTGAATTCCAGATTGTGTAAGGTCTTTAAAAGTGCCTCAAAGTTCTTGTTAGGTACGCAGTAAAAATCATTATTATAAAAATTGATGAAAAAAATCCGGGTCTTTAACTTGTATTCAAGAATTTGTATATTCAGATTCCCACTAGACAAATCTATGATTGTGCCACCAGCCAAAATCTTGATCCCAATAAACAAACCACCCACTGCTTGGCCAAAACTGGGTTTGGGCGCTGTTACACTGAAACAATGATACCCCTCTATGTGTAGGTTCCCAACAGCCCAAGTCTCCTGAAACATAACAATATCTATGCCATCAATTATCTTGGCCCATTGTGGATCTGAGAGCCTTGGTTGTAGCCCAGCTACATTCCAGCTAAGAATTGACAAACCACGATGACTGGGGTGTCTAGTAGGCTTATTCATAAGACTCCTCACTATATTCACATCAGGTTCAGGAAGTGTGGGAGTTTTATATTCATGTGTGGCTAAAGGTGTAGCAGTGTGGTCATGTATTGGTGTATATGGTGACATCGCAAACAATTGTGTAAAGAATTTTTGTTTAGTAAATTAGACTAAGCATTTAATATGTGGCTAATCGAATGATGATTGCCTTCTTACGTTCCTACTTTGTTTTTCATTTGTGTGTATAATTGTTTTCTTGTTCACCAACAGTAGTGGAGAAGATTGAACAAAGTTGAAAAATATACAGGTGATATTTTTCCTTTATTTCTCACACAGTAGCCAATAAAATCTAGGTCCTGATGAAAGCAGTGACATATCAAGTCACATTTGCTGAAACATGTTGACCATACTGTATAAACAGATATTATGTTAAATCTGTTTGTTTTGCTTTTTCACATTTTAATATTGGGAGTTTTGAGGGAACTGATTAAAATTGTTTGCATCCACTCAATAGCTACCCAATTTTAACATCACTATTTTTCACATATTTAATTTGGCACTGTATTTCAGTAACCCGCATTAATACTCTGACACTCCTACCAGCGACATTTTCTGAAGTCAATCTATCACTACCACACTGATAGATATACTGCATTCTCTCCTGGGTAAGGAGAGCCCAAATGATGTAGGGCGGAATCAGGCGGGAACTGATGGGCACTTTTTTCCAAGAAGGAAATTTGAGTGCAGAATTACACATAGTCACGTCACTTTAACTATCACACAGTATTGTGTTTTGTTGTTTTCAAAGTAGTTACGTGGTTTCTCTCTGACTCCTTGGTACCTTTTCTAGTTTTTCAAGTGTCAGTAGGGCATGTACCCGGTGGGTCGTTAAACAAGCCCAAGGACCCCATCCTAATGTTTTTCTTCCATGTATTGGTGTATCCTGGGTGGCGTTAGCTGATGTTACTAGTGGGTGTTCCTCGTTAATGTTACCAACTACTGGGCAGCCGCTATTGCCATCCATATCATCAGTTAGTCTATTCTGAATTGATCTATCTTCTACTAATGATAGATATCCCTTGTTGTCATTGCTTGTGTCTATACTTCCGATGTTGTTATCAACCATTTTATCCAGTCAATCCTGCTCATCTAGGTTTGAAAAGGCATATTCAAACCGATTATAGGTTGGGATATTGAATAATGGCCTTACTTCATTCCACTGTGTATACTGATTTGGGGTGATTGCTGGATATGACCTTTCCCTGTGGTCGTACTGGGGCATAATGGGAAAATGAGGGTAGTACAATGGATGTGCTGGCGTTGGGGCCTGATGGCGCTGGACGGGGCCCTTCAAGAGATTAAGGTCTTGATTCTGGTGAAAGAGTGGGGACTTAATCCTAGTACAAAAGTTTGGGTCCTGGTAAGGCACAACAAGGTTGTTCGCCATGTTCGGCTTAGGGGAAATCAGGTGTCTATGAAAGTAACCCAATGGGAGCAAGGTGGTGTTAAATTCCCATGGTGAGGGTAATGGTGCACTAGCCAGAGTTTTTCGGCCCATTGGGGATTCTTAAAATGTATGGTTATACAGTCCCCCTCGAACTTTTTCCTCAATGGTCCTATCCATCCCACTCTCTGGGTATGAATAATCTCCCTTGCCCCTTCCATTGGGAAGTTGCAGTTTGCAATTAGCCAATGTAGGGTCTTATTTTTAAAGGATATGGGGGTTTCTTCTTGGTCCTTCCTAAGTTTGGGAACATTAACTAGGACCAACACGTACGCCCCGCATTCAGGCGGCAGGTTGATACGTGGTGGAATCTGCCTCATATTAGTTGCCGTATTTTGGGCAGGCTGAGCCCTTGGGAGATTTTGAACAGAGTTAATAATTTGACTCGTTGAAATCCCGCAATGTTTTGCCCCTTTCCTGGCTCTGAAACTACATTGGACGTATAAGGGTTAACAGTAGGATTAGCGCTAGTGTTTGCTGCCAATTGGTTGGCAGCAGTCCCTTTACCTGGGCCCTGTGGGATTTTAGGCTTAGTAGTTGTGATTAGAGCTGGGGGGTTCTTGGGTTTGGGACATGTAGGTTTTGAGGAACTTGATTTAGCTCCCGCACCAGTAGGCGCCCCATCACTGGGAGTGTTTTTAATGGGAGCGCTTAATTCAGCTAGTTGCTTTTCGATGCATACAAGTCTGGATTCTATCGGGGACAAATAGATGCTAAGAAGTTCACCCATTCTTTCCAACAGCTGGTCATTTGCAATATTTGCATCAAGTTTGTCCCCTGTGCCCGGCAGCCTCCCCTGAGGCTCCTCGCTTTCTATCTCTATGGTTCCGTTTGTTCCGTCTGTATTTGAATGTGAGTCAGCGCCCTTCCTAGGCTTTCGCTTTGGAGCGCTATGCTTTCTAACCTTAAACATACTATGCTTTGTTGTGTGTTTTATTTGTTTCCGTATGGCACCCTCCCGCCTGCCCCTTAATTGCCCCGTACTGTCTATGACTGCTTCATCTGGTGTAGGATTAATGGACAGGTTAGGGGTCCTTTCCAAATCCATGCTAGGTTCTGAGTCTGAGTCTATTAAGGGGTTTGACGCTGATAAGTTAACCTCATTTGGTATACTGTGAATATCGGCACGGAAATCAGTTGTAGGTCCGGTATTGATAGTTCTGGCCTGGATAGATGTTCTTGCCGATGCAATGAGTCCAAGGGATGATCGTTTAGCTAGGGCTAAATCTTGCGAAACCCTACGCTCCAGGAGTAGAATGCCCTGATCTATGGCATCATTGGCCCTTGTTATAAAGTTTTCTATTGGGCCTATCACTGGAGCCCCCCCCCCCAGCTGCTGTTTTGCTTCTAGTGCCCCTAGTAGACATAGTGTAAGTTTTGAAATGTTTATAAATCACATTTAGAATGTTACTCAGATCCAGAACAAAAGACAGTAGGTGTAATACTGGGCTTGGGGGGATCTGAGAAGCAATATGCCATACAGTGCAGTAAAGTTCACAAGGGGCAGGGAAATAAATGCAAGTCAGCGTTATATCCCTCATATGAGATATGAAAATGTCGGGCAGTCAATCCAGATGCAACAAGGAGTGTGGGAAAAACGTACCTTGGGGATACCTGCAGTGTCAATGTTAGGGGGGTGCACCCGGCTCGGCCTCTTCGACCTCTGAGGGCCTCAGAGGGCCCGCCCTTGGCCCGGGCTTCGCCCGGCGTTTCGCGAAGCGGGGGTTCCAGCGTCTTTATGCACCGCCTGGCACTCCCAATGCATCACTGTACCACGCCGCCGCTGGGGCTGCCGGGATTCGTAGTCCCCGGGCGGCTGCGGTGATGGCGGTGATGTCGCTCGGCGCTTCCGCGCTCGCAATTAGGCTGGTGTGACTCATGGCGGTGGATTCGGCAGTCAAGCTGGCCCCCTGCACTCGCAGTGAGTTCCCCCCGCTCTGCCGGGGTTCCAGCGTCTTTATGCGCCGCCTGGCGCTCCCAATACGTCACTGTACCGCGCCGCCGCTGGGGCTACCGGGATTCGTATAAGCAGCTTTAAACTGTATCCCACCACACGCTAATCAAAAGACTTCACCACATTGGCATCCAAGGGGACGCGCTCAGATGGATCACCTCCTCTCACTGGAAGAACCCAGAGGATCTACCTCCCACCTTTCACCTCTGAACCCAAGGAGATCCTCTGCGATGTCCCCCAGGGCTCATCTCTCAGCCCCATGCTCTTCAGCACATAAATTACCCTGCTGGTCAGCATCATCAGATCCCACGGTCTCAACATCATTTCCTACAACAGATGTCACCCAACTCATCCTCTCACTCACCGATGAACCCACCACCACCAGATCCAACTTCCACAGATGCATGGCAAACACTGCCGACTGGATGAAGAACAACTGCCTGCAGTTGAACACAGACAAGACGGAAGACTGAACTTTGGCAACAGCAGTAACACATGGAATGACTCCTTGTGGCTATCAGACCAAGGACCCGCACCCACTCCCTCTGACCATGCCAGAAACCTCAGAATCATCATTGACAACAAGCTCAATATGAAACCACTGATCAACGCTGTCTCCTCAGCCTGCTTCGTCACTCTGTGCATGCTACCTAAGATCTTCAAGCAGTTACACCTACACACAAAACGCACCATGGGACAGGCCCTCATCAGTAGACGACTGTACTATGGCAACCCCCTCAATATAGGAATGACTGCATAACTCCTACAGAGACAGCAGACCATACAGAACACTACAGTCAGACTAATCCTTGGCCTTCCCCAACGAACCTACATCACACCCTACCTCAGGCAACTCCAGTGGCTTTCTGTACAGAAGAGATGCCAATTGAAACTGCTGACCCACGCACCCAAGGCTCCACTCAACTAAGGACCAGCATACATTATCCACCACCCAAACTTCCACCAGCCATTGAGAAGACTATGCTCTGTCTCCATTTCACTTGCTCAAACTTCCTGCATCTACTGTAGGCATGGGCGGAAAATCCGTTCCGCTCGCGGATTTTGCGGATTTTCGGGAAATCCGCAATCCGCAAAATTTGCGAATCTCCCGCAAAATCCGCAAATCCGCGAGCAGCGGATTTTGCTCGCACTGCTCGCACTGTTCGCGTGAGTTCGCGCCCCGCGAATAAGTGCAAAATTGCAGAAATACGATCTTAGCAAAACTGAAAGTAACTACTTACCAGGTTCAAAAGTTCAGGCTCATCATTAGTAGCCATTTCCTGTAGTGCTTCCTGAGGGGCCCCTCCAGAGTTCAGTTGCCAGTTGAAACTATTATGTGACCCTGCTCTGAACCTCAGAATAGTTACACATATGCCACAAAGGTCCTGAATTACAGCTAAGGGAGACAAGCAGGAGCCAGGCTGGAAGTTAAAATCCATTAATCAGCCCCTAATTCATTATTGTCAGTTGGGGCAGGGCAGGTGTTGTAACTAATTTTGCAACAATGAAAGCACTTAGCAAGTGCAAAAGATCACTAATCAGGGCGCACTAAGGAAGCAGGTGCCAGCTAAAAAAATATTCTGTGACACATTAATCAGCCCCAAATTAATTCAGGTCACTTGAGGCAGGGAAGGTGTGCTTTGCTTTGCCGAAAATAATGTACACTGGACAACCAGAGGGTGTGGTGATGAAACAGAGGGTGGCATGGGTGGGCCAGAGGGTGGCATGAGTAGTCAGAGAGTGGCAGTGGTGACAGAGAGTGGCAGTGATGAAGAAGAGTGTCCCAAACAGGCTGGACACGTAGAAACAACAAGTTCGCAAAACTTGCGACCCGACAGGTAAGTTCGCAAATTGCGAAATTGTAAAAACCCTCGCGAACTGGCAGAAACACGGGCGAACACAAAAAAAAAAATCCGCAAATTCGCGGGAATTCGCGGATTTTGCGGATTGCGAATCCGCAAATCCGCAAAATTTGCGAACGCGAGATCCGCAAAATTCGCTCATGCCTAATCTACTGAAGCAGAAGTGGAGGATGCTCCTTCTCCCACATCACAACAAAGACCTAGAACTGTTTCTCCATGTGTTTTTCTAGGATTTTTGAGAAAGTGCAACATCGTATGCTCGAAGATGGCAAGTTTTGAGCCAGCTGAAGATTTTTAGACCTTTTTACCTCCGCTTTAGACTCTACTTACTTTTTTGCATCAACGATCTCTTGCTGGTTTTGCCTATCTAACTTCCACCTCTCCACTCCTGTGTCTCTCCACCAACCTCTTCCCATCTTTGGGTGGTTCTGCTTTCTACTATACTCCTCTCACCATTACTTCTCTCTCCATTCTGCTCATGTTCCCTTGCTGGTTCTATTTCTGTTATATCCACCCATCTTATCCCTTCACCCCCCTTCAACGCTCAGCTCTCCCCCAGCCGCATAACTTCTTTCCTTGCTCTGCTTCATTTACATCTATCTCTCCCCCCCAACCTCCTGGAGAATCTTATCTTTCCTTATTGATTCTGGCCCTCTTCAGCCCTCCTCCCCCTCAATGCTCTGCTCATTTTCTTATCTTTTCCTCAGACTCTAACCTTATCTTCTCTATTATGTCCCTGTTGCATCCATCTATCCTGTGCCCCGAGGGCTGTCCTGTTTCCTACTGGTTCCGTCTCTTATATCCACAGAAGAGCTACTGGAAGAATATAAGCTCCTCTCGATAGCGACACTGGCATCCATGTCTAGATCAGCACACAAATTAGTGGTAAAAAGGGATAGAAAGCCTAACCTTGAGTAGGGACATTGATGCAGCCTCTAGATATAAGCATAGCAGATATATATTGAAGACACCTTGTCTAGCTTCAGGCAACCTTACCTTGATTTTAATTTGTGTCCTGAGAACAAGGCCATGTTCCTGAGATTCAGTTTATTTTATTTTGTACCTTTTAAGGCTTTTGAATGTTCAT
The DNA here is from genome assembly GCF_964263255.1 of Lissotriton vulgaris. Classification (NCBI taxonomy): domain Eukaryota; kingdom Metazoa; phylum Chordata; class Amphibia; order Caudata; family Salamandridae; genus Lissotriton; species Lissotriton vulgaris. The sequence goes on along the minus strand of NC_141687.1, from coordinate 500,373,347 downwards.
GAAAACTAAAAGTCTGCATGGACTGGTCATGTAGGAAATGCAAGTTAGCCAAAGAGTTAATTTAACATATAATTTGCCTATGCCCCGCACTACTAGACATGTACAAAAATATTTAAAGTCAATGTTTATTGCTGTGGGCATAAGAACAATACCAGAGGGTTTATTATTGTGCTTTAAGGGTGGTTCTGTAAAAGTGACGGGCAACCTTGTGAAGTTCCTGAGGCAGGTGGTTAAGCTCTGGGAGAAAAAGATTTAACTTAGTCGATTTTTAATGGTGCTTTTTAATCAGTATTAGTGATGTATTTTTGGTAACTCAATTATTGGATAAAGTTTTATGTAAACTTTAAACAATAAAGTATTCTCTCTCATAAATGCTTTACATTTCACTTCATCCTCTACACTTCATCTCATCCTTCCCTGGTCCTGATTTTTCTCACTGATTCTGCTCCTCTTTACCTCCTCTCTGCTTCCTGTTGCACACTTAGGGGTTCATTAAGTTGGCTGGCAGACTTTGTCCGCGTGCCATCCTATCGTAAAATGCTTTACATTTCACTTCATTTCTCTGCCTGACTGTTAGAGTGCCCCTTGATTCTGCCCCTCTTACATGCACCTCTCACTAGTACTTCTCTCTCCCCCTTCAACTACATTCTCGTCTGGTTCTGCCTCTCTGACTAGCTCACATCCATGTGCTACCCTTCACCTCTCATCTCTCACTCCAGCCTTGTACCTTTTTTTGCTCATTTGTGCTCTTTAAATCCACCTCTCCCCTTTAAATCCACCCCCCTCTTTCACCTACAGCCTCTTACCTTGTCTCGCTGTTTCTGAATCTCTTTTATCCATCTTCCTTTTCCATGCTCTACACATCACCTCATCCTTCCCTAACCCTGATTTTTCTCACTGATTCTGCTCCTCTTTACCTCCTCTCTGTTCCCTGTTGCACACTTAAGGGGTCATTAGGAAAGTCCGCCCGCCATCCTAGCATGAAATGGGACTACCCGCCGTAAGGGCGGGGGTCGCGTGGCGGCCATTAGGATGTGCCCGCCACAGTGACGGGCGCATCCTTCAATCCTGACATTGTGGCGGACGGTGCACTCAGCACCGCCTGCCACAATTCCGGGAATCCATGTTGTGCACATCGATGCACAACATGGCAGGTACTGCGCAGTGCCTGCCATATTGTGCATGGAACTGTAGGGTGTACCATAGGTACCCCCCATGTGCACCCCCACCCCCCACCCCCTAGAGTCCCTGGGGGCTCACAACGGGCCCCGCAAGCAATTCCCACATGCCTCTCATGGAAAGGCATGTTTCCGCCCCATGGTAATATGGCTCACGGTGTCTAACAGACACCTCCACCATAATAAACTCGGCGGAAAAGCGGCAAACGGTCTTTCCGTCGGCCGCAGTCCCCCCGTCACAGTAGTATGGCGGGGGAATTGGGTGGCGGGCGGGGACGGATGTCAGGCAGATCGCCACGGCCATCCAGGCGGTGGCGATCCGCCCGTGATCCTAATGGGCCCCTTAATCTCTCATCTCTCTCCAACCTCTAATCTTTTTCACTGGTTCTGCCCCTGTAACCGCTACTTCTCCCCTGCATACCCACACAGCATCTTACCTGCTGTTGGTGAGACTGCCCTCTTACATCCACCTCTCACCTTTCTCTCTACCCACCACTCAAGTTCTCATCATGAGTCTGCTTCTTTTATATCTGCTCAGATGTGAGTCCCTTGCTCACTGCACCATCAGGATTCAAGCAAGCCGGGCCGAAGACGGCTGTAATGCCAGAAACCGGTCCCCGGAAGCTTGTTTCCTTCCCAGCAAAAGAACTGGCTTGGTAGTTTGGTCTGCCCTGTTCCCATGATGCACTGTGCCAGGGACAGACTAATTTGCATGTAGCCAGGTTCTGAGCTGGGATGGTGCAGTGAGCTAAAAAACGGTGATGGATCAAGCCCTGATCTGTTGACTGGGTAGGAGTGTTCTGCTTAATTCAGAGACTCTGTCCATCACCACCCCCTTTTCTGAATCATTCTTTTATATCTGTTGCACCCATTCATGCACTATCTTGCACCTTTTAGCTTTCACTCCAGCCTCAACTTTTTGTCGCTGATTCTGCATTCTTTAGCTCCACCTCTCCCCTCCGTGTTCTACTCATCATGTTTCATGTCTCTCCCACCTCTACCCTCCTCTTGCTGAATCGGACCCTATAACATTTATCTCTTCTCACCATGTGCTAATCTTCGCTACTTTTCTCCCCAGTCTCCTATCTTGTTTTGCTTGTTTTCCTCCTTTACATCCACCTCTACCCTTCCACCATCCCTCTCTCCTCAATCCTTTTACCAGTTGCGGCTCGTGTCTGAGGGCACTAAAGCATCACTGAAAAGTATCGATGGGCACCCAAAGAAGCTGCTTTGAACAGCTTTGAAAGGCAAAAGTATAAAGAGCCAAACTAACAGCCAGTTTGCATGTTTACTTTCACCATTGCTATGCTCATTCTACACCCTATACCTATTCACAAGCCAAAGAGAAACAGTGCATGCTCCCTGAAATACACCCCTGTGAAATATATGATTATTCTTGGGTGGTGATGCATTTGTAGCCGTGTCGCTCAAAACCCTATCAGAATCCATGATAGAATGGGCCTGTAGAAGGGTCAGCCCCTGATCCAATCCTGTCTCCTGATAGGGCTGTCAGCAGGCTCATGTGCAGAGACACAGACTCTAGAACTGACTGAACCAAAAGAGAAGGGCTGGTACGTAGAAATCTGTCTCCGTACCAGTTGGCAAGTTGGGCTGCCCACTGCCCGTGGTTTCTCCTGTCCGTTTTGCTCACCACCGGACAGGTTTTTGTTTCCACACTAAAGCCTTGGCATGCTGTTCAGATAGTCACACATTGTATCAGCTTTTTTAGCCTACGATCACACTGTGTGAAAAATCTTTGAGCTGGGGATCCCCTATGATCGTATGGTGTCACATTCCTGAGAGGACTGAAACAGCATGTTAGTTTTTGGGCTGTCAAATCAATAACAGTCTTATTGCACGTGAAAATAAAGATTGCACATTGAGTTCATTTTAAAAGCTAGGACAATGGATCAGTGTGGTGTGTTGGCACTATTCTCCCATGTACCTCCTGTGCTGGAGTATTTCATATTTCCGAGTTTCAACAGAAGCTTATATTTTGCACAAAACAGTGAGAGCCCTTGGTGTAAATCAGACATATATTCATTTGGGAAAACTTTGTTTACAACGCACACGTTACAACGCGGGCCATTACAACTAATTTTTTACACTGCAAAATCCATTACAATGCATGTCATTACATTGCATAATCCATTACAGCGCATTCCCTAAAGTAACGCCACGGCGGAGTTAGAACAGTAATTGCGTTGTAATGGATTATGCGTTGCAACAACATGCTTGTAACAACATGCGTTGTAATGGACTGTGCGATGTAAAAAATGTGTTGTAATGACACGCGTTGTAAAACGTACGTTGTGAAGTGTCATATTCATTAATTTGATTGAACTATTTTAGAATGGCAATGTCTACCCCTGAGTAAGAACGCATTTCAAGAGGTAGGAATACATCAATTGCAAGGAAAAGTAAATGTAACAATAACTTTTTCATATAGCGCTTAATTTCACACATTTACCAGTACTAAGCTCTGTAAATATGTTTTATTGTCAGCCAACTAAAACTTGTGACCTGCTGACCATTGCAATTATATTTCAATATGTTTCCCCTACACAAACCCCCAGAAATTATACTTTGAGTCCAGATGGAAATAACTTTTAGCATCCTCTTTGGTCAGGGTCATTTTGTCCAAGATATGGCAGAAATAGTAGAAAAAGAATATATACCCAATTTAGCAGTAACGTTTACACTAGGACCCACATGCAAATGGCTCTTGCTCCTGTTTTGTCCTCTAGGAAAATAGGAGATAATTCAGATAGTGTACACCTGGAGTTAGAATGGTGTACCAAAATTAGCACATGGGATGGTGGAGATTACAGAAGGAAGAAGAAATATGCAGGAGTGCAATTCAGACTAGTTAGAATAGATCACACATGTGGCTTCATGACCTCTTTTTATGAAAACTGAGCTACAAATACTATCTTCTGCCACTTTTCAAAGTATTCTTTGGGGAGGGTGATTCCGCCAAACCACTGGTAAGGGTAAAGGTTGCCTGGCACAACACAAATTGTTGTATGTTTTATTAGGGACCTCTGCATTGCAAAGTTCACCAATCCCCCTACCTCTTACCTTTTTTTTGCGTGGATTCTGTTCCTCTTACCTTGTTACATATAGTATATAGCGCGAAATTGACCCAAACGGGTATCAGAGCACTTTACATAGCACCAGTTGCATTACATGAGGACACATTATTTCTTTGGGGCACAGGGAGATTACGTGATTTGCTCAGAATCACACGATGCTCACTGTAGCCTGTTATAAACACCTGGAGGCGACTCAGTACAAAGGGTGCATCATCCAAGAGCAATATGCTGTGAGATGAAATACAGAAACATTCATGCTGGAAATAGCTACCACTCTTGTATAGTGCAAGATTAAGTAAAGAATGGAAAATGTAAACAGGAACAAAATCACTGCCATGGATTACCCTGACATCAGGACCACTGGAATTATGTGGCAGGTGAAGGCTAAATTATGTTGCAGGGTGAGTAAATTATGTGTCAAGAAAAGGAAAATTATGCTGCATAATTCAGCACATTTTGAAATAGTATTCTACTATTCTTTCATTTTTGTGCAATTTTTAGGTCGCGCCTAGTGCAGCGCGCATGCAATGCCCTAGGAAAAGACCTTTTGGAAACATTTCAGCTTTTCTTCAAGCTTGTGTGTGTGGTGCTCACACTCTATTAGCCTTTGCGTCTTGCAAATTGAAAGCACGCTATTAGCCAATGGCGTGTGGATGTCCCAGCTTTTTGGAAAATGTTTACTCCCAGAAAGTTTTGCTCTCAGGAGCCAGCAGCGGCGCGCAGGCTGCCATCTGTTTTGGGTCAAGTTTCATCCCTTGAATGCCGCTCCTCGTCCCCGACCCCCACCCACTTCTTCACTCCAGAGTCTTCCCTGGGAACACGTGAGTGAGCACTTCAAACCATTTCAGCATGTCTGGCTGCAGTCGTGTGCGCATGCACACAGTCCTCACGTTATTCCGAAGCACCAAACTGTTGGCGCTAGCTTGTTTTAGGGTTATATGCATCTGCATGCCTAGAGTGGATATGAGTACACATTTCATGCTAAAAGACAAGGGGAGATGCCAGTTTTGTATTCAGTGTACTTAAGTGAAATTTTGTGAACATTTCACATAATTACAAACAAGCAAATTACGCAGATTTTGCATACTCAGAACTATTAATTACATATCCTCCATACTTCCGGTTATATTGACATTTTCATGTTGGCATACTATGGTCTGCCAACAAATTCTTCAAACTCCACGATTTCTTTCCCAACATGCACTTGAGCCAGGCATTCTCAGGCCAGACAGCCAAACTATTGGATTCACTCATTTACTAGGATTGTCATACTGACGAAACACAGAACTCACTGAGCCTTAGTTAAAAAAATAGAAATCCTCACTCATATTAGGATACGTTTTGGCTTCATCTATGCCACTTGGAGCGCCCATGAACATTTGGGAGCTAGTGCGCTTGCCAAATGGAGGCCTTTTCAAAATAAATCAATGTTTTGCAGATGTCCCAACAACTCTCTGAAAAAGCATCACCTTACAGCAATTTGCAAATAAGAAATGCAAGCAGAATCTAGTCATTTGTTAAGGGTGGCGAAAGAGTCCCAAAAATAGCTGAAAGGTTGTTGAAAAGGCCCTTTGTAATGACGGATCATGTCCACAGCTGCCGATTGACTGGTGTAAAGTGTGAATTTATCTACTGGTTCTGCCTTTTTAGTCTGTGTATGGATAGAATGCTAGTGTGGGTGCTTTTCAGAGTGTGGAACTTCAAGTCCCAGAATGCACTGTGCTTCTGACTTTCCAATCAGTGCTGTCTCAAAGTATCACATACGAAATGCAGCGCTTGTTGAACTGCCAACTGGAAGAACTTTTTCTGCAGTTTTTTTCAGTTGATTTCTCTCTGCGTTAACACACAGTTCTGAATGCAGCACGCTGCTGCGGCCATCCAGCTGAACAAACCGTGGCAAAGCCAATTGTTTGACTTCTGTGCGTCAAAAACGATTTATTTGTTCACAAACAGATTGGCAGTTGCGTGGGGTATTTGAGATGGGGAAGACAGGGAGAGGGTAGCTGTTTAGATAGGGAAAATGGTTTTGCAGTACACTTCTTTTTTTTGCAGATTTATGTAGCGTAGACTTGACCCACAGCAGAACGCTTTACATGAGCACCAGTTACGTTATACAAGGACACATTCTTTTTTTTTGGTTTGCACGGGGAGATTAAGTGATTCGCACAGAATCACAGGATGTGGAGTCCACCCCGAGGCTTGAACTTTGATTTTCCAGCTCCGAAGTTGGCAGTCTAGCCGTGTGACCACATCCTCTCCCCTTTTAGTTGTAATGTGCACATCCTATCTGATACAGAAACTCAAATGAGGGAAAAAATCTACATGCAGTGCTTCAAGCTGATGTTCCATCTATTTTGAAACACACTCCCAATACGTGTATGCTGTATATGGAGATTAGTTGGTTAAGGTGCCTACTGTAGATCTATGTGAGAAACCTATAAACTCACTGATTTTAATCCCTGCAGACCAATTTGGGGGTTCATCCTTTAAAGGTTGATAAAATTGGGAACGACTGTGCTCCACCAAAGTATTTGACCTCACTAAAGCCTGTGGCCAAGCTGGGATACAGTTTGGGTTTAAAGAGACTTCTTAAAATCTGCACTTTGGAAGCAGTCACCTTCAGTCCTCACAAACTCTGAGATGAAATTCCTTCCTGTCGCTTCCAATCTAGTGAGGGCTTGCTGGTTGTTATAATACCACACACATTTTTAGACTTGAACATGTGACTATACTGAGCACACTGAGGCGGGAGGGTAAAATGTACCCACTGTGTAGTGATACCCTATCATAGGTATCAGTTAAACTATAATGAAAACCTATGTTTTCACATTAAACAGGGGCACGTCACAATATGTCCCACATGGGGAACTGTGTACTGAGTCCTGAATAGCAGTGACCCCAAGTCGGTGGCGGCGGCCATAGCGCCAGACATCCTTCGATCAGTGCAGCATAATTCCATATGGCAGGCCGGCAACATGTAGTGCCACTAACCCTGTTCAATGCAAGCCAGCGACACATGGTGCCAATAACCCTGTGTGCCGTTAGTGACCATCAGCCTCCTGCTGAACATCGTTGGTGTCTCAGCCTGGGGCTTGGCATAAGCAACAGGCAGGTATGGAGTTAGTGTCTGGCATTAGTGTGTGACATTCATGTTCTTCATGGGGCTGGACACAGCTGGCATGTGCCCTCTTCATCATGCCCTGGGGGTCCACCTTCCACTGTCCACTGAGACACTCTGCAACAAGCTCCTTTTACATCTACAGAAACCTGCTCTGCCCTCATGACCCTACCCCGTCTCCCGCAGGTCAGCGTCCCGTGGCGGTGGGCCCGTGTCAGCCGTTGTGCATCTAAGGCCACTAACCCTGTATGACTCAAGTCATCCCCTCTTGTTGTTCTGACATTGCATTACTGAATGCATGATGACTGTTGAAGTTGTTGCCAGCACCAGCTACTCCCTGAGCGCTGGCTGACACTCACCCCACACACAGCCAGCACAGGCGTCACTGTATTATTTGGCCTGCCATCACATCCTGCCGAACCAAGTATTGACACCTTTCTCCCTGCACTGTCACAGGTGATCAAGCATATGTATTCTGCCCTTGGATGGTGACACCCCTCAAAGACCCGAACACACCCACCCAGAGGCAGAACCACAGCCCACATATGCACCAGGGGCATAATTGAATGCACATGTGGCGCCTTAAAGTCACGTTTCAGGTGCCTGGACGGCACAGGTGGAAAGCTCCTGTACAGTCCGGACATCGTGTGCAAGATGATCGTTGCATGTTGCGTATTGCACAGCATCTGTGTACGCACCAAGGCACCATGAAGTACCGGACGATGATGGTGATGATGGGGCAGGTGGCCCACATCCCACTGCAGCTGCAGCAGGAAAGGCCCATAGGAACACCATCATTTACAATTACTTCTCATGAGCACGTGACATTGTGGTCATCCATGGCAATCATGGGACAGTACAAAATTTCCCCAAAACATAGCATTTGTGAATAAAACATATTTGCAGGTTACAGGTTGTATTTGTGCATTGTCATGTCACAGTTTCCTGCTGCTTGTTGATGTGTTGTGTGGGTGCCCCTTTGGGCACATGGTGTACGTGGGACTACTTGATGCTTGTGTGTGTGCCATTGTGCCCATCTTCCCCCGTCCACCCACTCCCTGGTCGGTGCGCACCCTGTTGATGTGGTGTCAGGTCATGTTGGACAGTGTCCGGATCCCCAACTCCTGTCACCGTCTACCAACTGGTGACTGTGGCCACCATCTTCTCCATGTCATTCAGCTCCTGCTGTTCTGCTGGCCCCCCTCCTCCTTATGAAGCAGATGATGGATTATGTGGTAAACGCGGCAAATGCATAATTATGCAGAAATCGCCACCGCCCCAAAATCGCATAATTCCAGTGGCCCTCCCTAACATGAAGCATCAGACTGAGACAGAAAATAGGCCCCTGTACCAAAATAAAAGGGGCCCCCATGTTGTAATTTAGTAGTGACGGGGTCAGCGTTAGCAGAAGCCATCCTGTATTTAGAGATTATCTTGACCGTTTAGTGGAATCCATTTTGTATTTCTGTCAGCCATTTTGTTTGCCATGTGCTCACCATGTGCTCTGTCCTACCTTGCTGTTCTCTGCTCTTGAAATCTGCCTAGAGACGAGATATATTTAGCCTCCTCTGCTCTGCACATGCTCAGTTGAGCTTGCAGCTGTTGTCAATCCATATCTGTCAGAAGACACCCTCACTGCCGCCGAACACCTGCACTTCCAGATTCACACCGACCCCAGGACTACCCTCAGAGGCACCCTAATCTACAGACCCCCGGGACTATGCACTCAATTCAGCGAAACCATCGCAGACTTCGTAAGCCCACACGCCCTCGCCTCCCCAGACTACATCCTCCTAGGAGACCTCAACTTCCACCTGGAGAACAACATTGACAGCAATACCACCATCCTGCTGGACAACCTCGCCAACCTCGGACTCAAGCAACTAGTGAGCACCCCCACCCACTATGCCGGCCACACGCTTGACCCCGTCTTCTCCTCCAGCAAGCACATCTCCACTGCACAGACCACAGCTGCGTCCACTTCACCTTCAAGAAAACCACGACCCACCACCACCCGCAACAGGCCCCCCGCAGAAGCCAGAGCAAGATCACCACCGACCAACTCACCACCTCCCTCAGCCACAACCCACCCACCATCACGACGGACCCCAACGAAGCAGCCCGCAACCTCGCACAATGGATCACCGACTGTGCCGACTAACTCGCACCACTGAAGAAACCACCTAGCAGGCCCCACAGCAAGAAAGCCTTGTGGTTCACAGACAACCTCACAAACTCCAAGAAAACTTGCCGCTCCCTAGAGAAAACCTGGCGCCAGAACCAGACATCAGAGAACATGACAGCCCTCAAGAACGCCACCCGCAAGCACCACCAACTGATCCGTACTGCCAAGAGAACCACTTACAAACAGCGCCGGGACAACAACGCCCACAACAGCAAGGAACTCTTCAGCATTGTCAAAGAGCTCTCCTGCCCCAGCGCCTGCAACAAAGACATCACACCCTCGCAAGACCTCTGCGACTCCCTCGCCTCGTTCTTTCACCGCAAGATCACCGACATCCACGACAGCTTCAGCGCTCAGACCAACCACCCAACCACCAAACCAGCGCACCCAACCGCCACCCTCTGCACCTGGAACCCAGTCAGCACTGAAGACACCCCCCGCACTATGAGCACCATCCACTCCGGCTCCCCGACCGACCCATGCCCACACCACATCTTCAACAAAGCCGACACCATCATCGCACCCCAACTCCGCGACGTCATCAACAGCTCCTTCGCATCAGCCACCTTCCCAGAGAGCTGGAAGCATGCCAAACTCAATGCCCTCCTGAAGAAACCCACGGCAGACCCCTCGGACCTCAAGAACTTCCGACCCATCTTGCTCCTCCCGTTTCCTGCCAAAGTCATCAAGAAGACGGTAAACAAACAACTCTCCTCCTTCCTCAAGATGAACGGATCCCTCGACCAGTCACAGTCCGGTTTCTGAGCAAACCACAGCACCGAGACCGCTCTCATCGCAGCCACCGACGACATCAGATCGATGCTCGACAACGGGGAAACCACCACACTCATCCTTCTGGACCTATCTGCAGCCTTCGACACGGTATGCCACTGCACCCTGGTACAACGCCTCAGCGACACTGGAATCCAAGGCGCGGCCCTAGAATGGATCATCTTGTGCCTCACTGGCAGAATCCACCTCCCCCCATTCCGGTCCGCGCCTACCGAAGTCATCTGTGGCGTGCCACAAGGATCCTCGCTCAGCCCGACCCTCTTCAACGTCTACATGAGCCCCCTCAGCCATCGCACGCAAACACAACCTCAACATCATCTCATACGCTGACGACACCCAGCTGATACTCTCGCTCACCAACGACCCCACCACCGCCAGAGCCAGCCTCCAGGAAGGAATGAAAGACGTCGCAGAATGGATGAAGCTCAGCCGGCTTAACCTGAACTTGGACAAAATGGAAGTCCTCATCCTGGGACCATCTCCATCTGCCTGGGACAACTCCTGGTGGCCCCCTTCCCTGGGCACCTCACCCAAGCCAACGGACCACGCAAGCAACCTGGGATTCATACCGGACTCCTCCCTCACGATGACCAAGCAAGTCAACGCCGTCTCGTCATCCTGTTTCAACACCCTGCGCATGCTGCGTAAGATCTTCCGGTGGATCCCCACAGAAACCAGGAAGACGGTCACCCAGGCCCTCGTCACCAGCCGCCTGGACTACGTCGGGAACACCCTCTACACTGGAACCACAACCAAACTCCAGAAACTACTTCAGCGCATACAGAACGCCTCGGCAAGACTCTTCCTGGACATTCCCCGGCACAGCCACATCTCTGCCCACCTGAAAGACCTGCACTGGCTTCCCGTCAGCAAGAGAATCACGTTCCGACTCCTTACCCACGCAGACAAGGCTCTCCACGACGTGGGCCCAAATGTCCCGCGTATCCGCAAAACCACCGCCGGAGGAAGATCCTTCTCCTACCTGGCAGCGCAGACATGGAACTCCCTCCCCACCCACCTCCGGCTGACACAGAACCATCTCGCCTTCAGGAAGCAACTCAAGACCTGGCTGTTCGAGCAGTAGCAACCCCCACAGCGCCTTGAGACCCTAACAGGTGAGTAGCGAGCTTTACAAATTCCTTGATTGATTGATTGATTGATTTATTGATGTGTTTACTAGAAACTAGCCACTGTTAGCTCCTCCTACATGTCGACCCTGCATTTTCTGTATGACCATATATGTACCTAAAACCAGCATTTGTACTTGTACCGCCTTCTTTTGAGCCCCTGTGTGGGTATAAAAGGACCATGCTCCTTCCATTCAGGGTGCTACTTCATGCATTACCGAAGGGTGCTGTGTGAATGTAGTTCCACCTCATGAGGTTTAATAAACTCTGTCTTTTCTATTCCAGTTTCTGTGCCAACTTCTTCCTATTGGTACGAGGACTCTGTGCAGAGAAAGGAGAACCCCTAGCACTGGTAGGCCTTGCTGAGGCTCACCACCACACCCATTAGTGAGTTTGTTAGCTAGAAATGTGTCCACTGTTTGCAAACTAGGGAAGTTTTCAACTTGTAAATACATGCTATATAAGTTTTTTTGTAAGATATGGAAGACTGCATGATTTGAGTTTGCTGCAGGCAATGTTTGCTTTAATATCATAAAAATCAACAATAAAAACCGTCTCACCTGACCATAAAGCAGGTCAACAACTACTGTGCATAGAATGTATAACGTTACTATGCTATCCATTACACCGCAGTAGGTTACCACGCGGACGATACACCGTCCGCATTGTTACCACGCATGGCTTTACATCGCAAGTCATTTCTACGACTAGTGATAGGGGGTGCGCTGGACATAGGAATAGTATATATTACAATTCCTACTCCAGTTAGTGCAACAGCAGGGAATGTGTTGGATCTAAAATCCAACACATTCCCTGTTTTTTTGCGCCATCTAGCGCAAGTCGTAGAAACAACTTGCGATGTAATGCCATGCTTGATAACAAAGCAGACGATGTAACGTTCGCGTTGTAACCTACTCGCATGGTATTACCAGCGCTGTAAATGCTGTTTCTCCTGTGCATAGCATAGCGTGCTGCCCGACTGGTATTTTGCTGCTTCTGTCATTGCCTCCAGATAAATATTACAACAGGTACAATTACACCTACAACTAGCCAGCTATTGGCTTTCTCAGTGGTTATTAGTTGCATAAAATGAACAAGCAACATCTACGGCTTCCTTGTATATAATATTGAAAATGCTCCAGTTCTGACACGATGAGACTTTAAAAGAACTATAACGAGTCTCTTTAAAGTTACATTAAAGGCAGCAAAGGGTGGCACTGCTGCAGAGGGGAAAAATGGAGAACAAACCTGTCTCATCACCTGCTTTTTAGAATTTTCATTCATTGTTCAGACACTGGATCAATGTTTTTGCAGGCAAAGTTATGGACATGAATATTGCACCCCTTTTCAATGTTTATTTCAATTGACTACCGGGTCTATGACTTGAGAGACCCAGCACACTTTAAACCATGCTCCATCAACTTTTACATGCTGATTCTGTTCCTCTGTGTGCACCTCTTGTCTCACTGCCATACTCACAGCTATGTGCTCCCTCCCAATTTATTCCGTTGGCCGTACTCATTTCATTCCCGTCTCTGCTCCCTTTCCATTTGTGCTAAGTGAGCAGTTTCCATTGTGATGTGCCATCCAACCTATCTTTTGCAGTGTACCCTGCAGGATATTCTGCTTGTCATTGATTCAAGGGCAGGGACCCTTCTCACACAAGGGCACTGTAATTAACTGTCTAATTGCTGTCATCAACATGTAAATGCAGCAGTTAAGTCCACGGAGACAGGCCAGCAGGGGAGATTGATGAAAAGAAGAAATAATATAAACACTTAGTGGGCCATTCGGGCCTCGAAAATCTGGAGTCTTTAAATGTGGGAGGCCCAATGGCTGCGAGCAGACACGGGGCCCTGGGCAGCTGCCCATACCTAGCGCAGGCCCTGCATGTAACACTTTAAAATAGTGGCATTTCCGGTTGGATTTTCGAAGGAGACTGTCATGAATGTGGGGAAGAGTCATCCCTGTGCAGTCTCTGGCTAGCAGGAGTTGCCATTTATCATTCGCTTGTCCCCTGATAGTTGGGGAGAATTGGTTATCAATGAGCAGGTTATATAGGCCTCTAATCACCCCCATTGCGTCTTCTAGATTTCCAGATGCTGTCTTACAGCGAAAGGAGGATACTCGGGCAATGTGCCCAGGCACCCACTGAGGTAGCAACGCAATTTGGCATAGAACCATTACAGGCTAAATTCTGTTCAGAGTGAGTCAGATGTCTTACCGTCTAGTCCATAAAGTAACTGGTCGGCCCTCACTATTCGGGCTCTCTTCCAGGAAGGTCAAGAGATGTTAAAACCACCGATACAAATCCCATGGTTATTCCAGATGGGAGCAGAGGCTTGTAACAGCCCCACTTCATCCTAACCATAGATTGGTCGATAGTAGGGTGTGTGAGGTCTGCCACACGATCAGCATGCCCCTGAATATCAGGTTTCAGGCTGCAGTGCACCGGTCATATGTAGTTAGAGAGATTGTTTGTTGCTGGTTTTGGAGTTTTATATAGCGTGAACTTGGTATCAAGAGTGCTTTACATGAGCACAAGTTGTGTCACAGGGTAGACACATTCGTTTTTGTTGGGCATGGGGATAATAAGTGATTTGCCCAGAATCACAGGATGTTGAGCGTCCCTGCTGAGACTCGAACCCACTTCCCCCGACTCCGAGGTCGACCGCTCTAGCCATGAGGCTACATCTTCTCCCAGTGTTGAGGGGCCTGTTGCAGCTCAAAAGGCTTTTCTCAATAGTACTCAAAAACAATGGGAGAGGTAGGGAAGTGTAGGAACACTCTCTTAATCCCCAGTTATATATCAATAAACAAAAAAAGAGAGGTTCATGTCTCTCAAAAAACCACTTGGATGGAGCCACCAGATTCAAGATATTCGCACCAAAAGTGAATTAAACCAACCATTACCTTGGCTTTTACAATTAAGTTTATTCATCCTCACAACACTCCCGTTACACAATACCAGCTCCGCAGTCTTCTGGCGTCGCAGCACACCGAAGAGGCACTAGGTCTCTTCGGTGGGGCCCGATGATGAAGCATGACACTGACTAGGTCGGTGTGTGAGGGCTTTCCTTCAAACCCAAATAGGGTGCGAATATCTTGAATCTGGTGGCTCCATCCAAGTGGTTTTTTGAGAGACATGAACCTCTCTTTTTTTGTTTATTGGTTTTCTCAATAGTAACCCACATTGGCAGGTCTTGGGTCTGAGACCTCCAAGAGGTGAGCTTGGAGAGGTGGTGCGCCATGTAGGATGAAGACATATGGGGCAAACTGAGACATGCAGATTCCGTATGAGCATAAAGCTTGTCCAATTTCTGGCAAGGACACATTCCACCTCAGATTCAGGATTTGATGGTGTTCTCGATTTGTGACAGCAGGGTATTGGTGATACAGATCAGAAGCAATGCAGCACATGGGGTCCAGGTTGGGATCAATAGTGATGCTCCATCCCCACCCAGCACAACCTATGTGTCCTCAAATTCCATGAGAAGCTGTGAGATGTATGTCAGGAAGCGTTTTTTGCTTCCTGTGTGTGCATAGCTTGAGACCATTATGAGCATGTGCTCTAGGGATTTTTGTTTGCTGAAGACAAACTTGCCCTCCAGGTCAGTCCAAGTGCTAAGCTAAGCTTTAATCTCTCTTAGCACCTTGTTGACTCCAACCTACTCATCCCACCTCCCTCTTTGTTGCCGCTGTCACCACCAGGACACTCCTGTTGGGGGTAGCCAAGCGCTCTACAAGCGGCATAATAATATTAATAATAATAATAATAATAATAATAATAATAATAATAATAATAATAATCGAAAGGAGGAAAGCTTCACTAATGAAAATGACAACCCCGCACTTGTTTGTGGTGTTAGCAGCAGGGGGCCGGTAATGTCCCCGGGGTCTGTTCAGCAACTGTGTACCACCTCACCTGCCAACTTCCTCCTCAACTTATCCACCTCCGTCAGAGACAGCTGAGTTTCTGAATCAGCGAAATGTCTGGGCACTTATGCTTCAAGTAAGTTGGCATTTCCTGATGCTTGATACTACTATTCAGTCCATTCACATTGAGAAAAAGCATACTTACTGGAATGAGTATGGGTACAGACGCAGGCATGTCCCGACCGGTGTGAGATTACAATTGTAGGTGTCAGTATGGAAGTAGGAGGCACAGCGAGTATGATGTGTACGGGTGCAAAGACTGTTTGGTGGCGTTTTACCAGAGCAAAAAAGGACCTGTAGATTGGGAGCAATGACAACAGCGAATGGGGAAGGGGAGAGATCAAACCTTTACTGTAGTCTGCAGGCCAAACTCCACTACCTGTCACCCATGGGAATTCCCATAAGGGGGTCAAGTCCCAATGCAAGACCGTAAAATGAGTATAAGTACTGGACATCTGACACTGTGTACTCAGTTCATTTTTGGGACCTGAAGACACTCTGTCAGGAAAAGGAGCTGTGCTGCAGGAGGGACTGCCGCTTTGCAGCTTGCTGGATTGGCCTGCTACCTGCTGCCTTCTGTCTGACAGTGAAAAGGACTGGATCTGCTCTCTGTATCCGCTACAAAAACAACATAAGTAACTCCAATGGCTTGTTGGCTAGCCCCATGTTCAAGTAGTCTCAGGGACATCAAATACTTTGCTCCTACAAACACTGCTGCTGGGCCCAGCTCTCCCAGAGCCCTACCCTGCTGAGATCGCTCAAAACCTGCCCCGGGCATCAAACCAGGGTTTTTGCAGCTGTTTGCCAATACGCTGACTGAGATTGCCTCAGATATCACAGCGTCTGCCTGCCTCACTGCAGCGACACCCAACAACAGCTCAGGGTGATTTTGCATACATCGCTGGAAACCCCGGGGTGAAGGGGAATCTCCAGTGCTGCATCTGCTCACTTCCTCTAGCCCACCGAGGCCACAGTGACTGCTGCCAGAAGATGGAGATCCCACACTCTGAGGCTGTCGACCTCACAGCTTACCCCCCCCAGAAAGGTACTGTGTGTATTAAGACCCGTGAGGTCTCTGTAGCCGACCTACGCATTATGGTAGGCAGATGGATTTGCATGAATTCTAATGGTCTCGAAGGACCCACATTTGCCTTACTGTTTTCCTGGCTGTCAAAGCAATGTATTCATTCTAGTGCGCTGAGAATGCCTCTTTGCCGATCCTCTGCTTGGACCACTGTTATTTCCTGAGCATCCATAACTCGTGAACCATTGATTGGATTTTTGTCTTATTTGAAAAAATAAAAGACATACTATTTTTCAACAACAGTGTGGAGTCTTTTTCTGGTGTTTTGACTGTGTTACAGTGTTTATGTGTGTGTACAAATACTTTACACATTGCCTTGCTCTGTGCCAAGCTACCAGAGGGTTAGAACGGGTAAACGTTTAGTGTGTACTACACTTACCCTGACTAGGACTGTGATTCCTCCTTGGACAGGGTGCATACCTTTGCCAACCAGATATCCAATTTCTAACATTGGTGATCAGCGATGAGGCTAGAACTTGTTTTTGTGCATTGGTTGGTGTACACTACTTCTATATCTCAGACCATTACGTACCAACGTATCTTTTTTTTCTTCTCTTTGGCAACTTTTTAACTTTGTGCAACAGGCACATCTCTGCCTGGACATCCAACAGCTGCACCTGCAGAAGGGGAGCTTGAGCAGGACAAATTGGAAACCTAAACGGTAACCTATCTCAAAGGTTTCTGCAGGGATTTAAAAAGTTCCTTTACAGGACTCACTAAAAAGGAGGAGCTGCAAAAGGCTCTTAGGGTCTGGCTGGCTGGCAGCCAAAGATGCTACAGTGAACCCAGTGGATGGGGATGATGCTGAGGATAAACCTGGAGATTCTGGGAATGTCTGTGGGGCATGGGGCTAGCCTGAATGGAGAGGTGGCTCCCCCCAGAGTAGGCAGCAGTGTTTCCTCTAAAGGCCTGTCCTCAGAAGAGCTGGAGGACAGACAGGAAGCTGGAGCCTGCAACGCTCAAATTTAATAAAGAGAAAGCTTTGGAGGAGAAAAGATTGGCCATTAAGGAGAGAAAGATTGTTTTAGCTCATGAGCTCAGGTTAGGAGAGCTGGACTTGAAAGCCAAGAGGGCTGAGTCCAGCACAGATGGTGGCAGAATTTATTCGGTGTCCTGTGAGAAGAGAGTGCACATATCCAAGGGTCTGGTGCCTGACTGTGGAGTGGGAGAAGACATAGATCGGTGGTTTGAAGCCTAAGAGATTTTTTTATTTTATTTTATTTTATTTTTTTGCAGAGTCCATATAGCGCAAACCTGACCCGAATCTGAATCGGGTATCAAAGCACTTTAAATAGCACCAGTTATGTTACATGAGGACACACATTCATTTTTGTTAGGCACAGGGAGATTAAGTGATTTGCCCAATTTCACAGGATCTTTATCGTCATTACAGAGACTTAAACCCAGTTCCCCAGGTCCAAGGTCGAGCGCCCTAGCAGTTAGCTTTACAAATGCACAAGATCCTTGAGGGAATTGGGGGGCAAGCTTGTGGAAGCATATCCCAACTGAAGGGAGGGACACCTTAGTGGTGCTTAAGGGAAGTAATAAGATGAATTATACCACCATGAAGGAGGCCCTTATCAAGAAATATGGTTTGACCCCAGAGAAGTACAGGCAGAAGTGTAGTCCCACAGACCTGGGTAGATTTTGTGGATTATTTCTGTAAGGTACTGGATGGTTGGGTGAGGGCAGTGATGTGAAGGATTACCAAGGGTTGTTTTGTTTGCAAAAGATCACATGCTTAGTCTTTGTTTTCCAGAGCTTCGCCAGCACCTGATTGTCAGCAAACTTCCCTGGTAGCTTGCCAAGGAGGTGGACAGCTGGGTCAGCATCAAGGTCCAAAGGAAGGTACCTGGAAATGGCCCCAAGAAGGGTGATTCAGGCTCCCCCAGCAGAGTCATCGGGAGGTCAGGGGAGACACAAACAGGCCTCAGGGTAAGGGAGGAGAGAAGAGTTCCCACGCATGTAAAATCTGGCATTTTTTGCATATTTTTCCCCTGTCTTTTTTCTTCTGACCTCCTGTTTTTGACTGTGTGCTGCATTTCAATTAGGCTGGTTTTAAAACTCGGGGCACTTTAATACTTCTGATCAGTGATAAAGTGCAAGTGCTCATGTGTTTATTGTGATTTTGATTGGTTATCCATGATTGGCATATTTGATATACTGGCAAAACCCTAATAAAGTGCCCTGTGGGTGCCCAGGGCCTGTAATTCAAATGCTACTAATGGGCCTGCAGCACTTATTGTGCCACCCACATGGGAAGTCCTGCAAACATGTCTCAGGCCTGCCTACGCAGTGTCTGAGAGTACAGTTTTAAACCACCATGTCGTCCAGGCAAGTGCAACCACGTGCCAGGCCCAAACCTTCCCTTTTACTACATGTAAGGCACCTCTAGGGTAGACACAAGGTAGCCCCATTGTCAGGGTGCAGTGTAGTTGAAAGGTAGGACAGGTGCTGGTGTGTTTTATTTGTTGTGGTAGTGAAATACAGCTAATTTTATTTTTCATTATTTCAAGGACTATCTCTCCCGTAGGTTACCTTTGGAGCTGTCTTGCAACCTCTTACAAGTATAATGTCGACTTGGGAAGAGGTAGAGAATTGGAGTTTGGGGTACCTGAACTCACAATTTAAAAACGCATATTGTAGTGAAGTTGGTTTTTAAATTGTATATTTGAAAATGCTACTGTTAAAAAGTGGGTCTTTTCTTGCTTTACCATTCTGTGCCTCTGCCTGCCTGTGGAATCCACATCTGAGGGAGGGTGACAGTTGGGCTATTTGTGCATTCGCTCTAGACAGTCATACAAAGGGAGCTGAGGTGTGCTCTGCATATCCTGATGGGCCATCACCAGGTTTATGGGTCTTCCTGAGCTAGAGTGGTGGGAAGAGTTGTCACTGATACCTGAATAGGGCTGTGCCTGTCCTCACACAAAACCGTCTCCACTCCCCGCCCCCTCTGTAGTGTGTCTAGAGCCAAGTCAGGTAAAGGAATAGTCTTGTGCACTACAAAGACTTTCCTTTGAAGCTTGCCTACTTCAAAAACAGAAACAGGTAAAAGTACTGGAGCTGTGATAGCATAATTTTAGATCACTTCTGGACTAGAGGACATTCTGCCAGGAAGAAGAGCTAGTAGCTATGGGAGGGGAACTGCCACTCTGCTTGTTGCTTTGTTTTGCTGGCCTGCTGCTTGTTTCTCCTGTCCTAGGAGTGAAAGGATTGGACTTTGCTTTCAACATCCTGCTTTGAAGGTTCTTCAAGGGATTGTGTGTGCTTGTAGCCTGTTAGGAAGTCTCAGGACCATCAAAGATTTCATCTGCAGCTTCTGAACTCCTCTGTTAGGAGTTCATACTTGCCAAGTGGTGCCATTTTTAGTTCTTGTCCCTTGGAGGTGGCTTTGCTGCTAAAGAACCAAGAAAATCATGCAGCAAATCTCAGCACCTGTTCTTCCCATTAGAGCACTGCCCTGTAGTTGAAAAGCCAATGCATCACACAGGTGCGGCCGAAGATTTGATGCACCACCTACATTGAGGCTGAAAGATCACTGCAGCCTAAGTCTTGAGCACCGTGTCACCGACATCCGTGGTGTAAGTGCCAACTGCGAAGCAGGCCCTGATGTGTGGCTGAAGATATTGATGCACCGCCTGCCCTACAGCTGGGAAGTCGATGCAGTACCTGTTCTGCTGCCACTGCATCGACCCAACTCATCTGGATTTTCGATGCATTGTCCCTGTGCACCAAGTTCCTCATCGACGAGCCCCAGCAGTAAGAAACCAAGGCTGCATGTCTAAAGATTGACACATTACCTTTCCTCACACTAAGTAGCTGCTCAATTACCTTCCCTGACAGTAAGGAACAGATGCACCACCTCCCCTGCTCTGCAGTAGGGAGCCACCGCATCACCTCCCCTGGGAATAAGAACTGATTCATCACTTTTCTTTTCTGGCGCCTGACCTCCCATGCGCCTGTTTTCTTCTTGGATTTTAATGCATCCCAGGTACTTTGTGATACAAGTGATGCATCCATAGTTTCCGCTTGACTGAACTGTTTTGAGCCTTTTAAAAGGGATATATTTCCCTTTGTATGTTGGATTTTAGTCATGTTAGCCTTGTTTCATTCAGATGAATATTGCCTATTTTTTAAACTTGTGTGGTGTCCTTTTGTAGTGTTTTCACTGTGTTACTGTGTCTGTATTTACAAATGCTTTACAAATCGCCCTTGAGATATGCCTGACTGCTGGTACCAAGCTAACAAGGGGGTGGGGGGGGGGGTTATTGTAGCTGTGTAATTCCCTTACCCCGACAAGAATAAGGGTCCCAACTTGGACAAGATGCACACCTCTGTCAACTAGAGACCCCCATTTCTAACAATGCCCCTTCTGAGAAACAGGGAGAAAGTACGGGGAGATGGTGGCCCAATGCATCCCATTTCTGACCCAGTTGCTTTGATTGTTCCCAGCTAGGATCCAAACACGGGGACTCTGTCTGTCCTAAGAAACCACCCACTGGTGGTATCTCTACAGAGGTGGCCAATGTGGCCTAAGGGGTAAGTAGTCCTCAGTGGTAGGTCATACACCATGCCTTGATCTCCATTAGCTGGGAGGTGGACTCAGAGGGTGAGTTGGTGAACCCTGAGTGTGGCATTTGTCACTTCCACCAGATGAAAATGAATTGATTCCTAGTCACTGCTCGGTGGGATACCGGGGCTAGACAAACAATGGTTGTGAAGAAGCTAGTTTCCCGGAAGCAGTACACCGGCCAGGTGTGCAGGGTGACTCCAGCCCAAGGGTAGGAATTTTTCTGCCCTACGGACCTGGAGCTATGGGCAAGAAGGCAGAACCGTCCAGAGATCCTAAATCTGGATATGACTCCCCAGGGTTCTGGAGAAATTTTGCTCAAGGCTCTGGAACTTTTTAGCCTCAAGGGGACAAGTAGAGAAAAGGGTTGTGAGTGTAAATTCCTCCTTTCCAAATGGTTATAAATGTCTGTCAATAGGCTAATTCCTTATTTGGATGTAACAAAAAACACATAGGTTGGAGTGAAAGTAGTTATTTTTATTTGTCACTTTATCAAATCCATTTTTCTCATTAGAAATTTTTCATAAGGAACATAATAAAGGTAAGTATTGTAAAGGAAAGAGAACAGCCGGCACTTGTTTCGCCCTATGTGGCTAGTAAAGCTAGGGTTTTCTCAAGGCTTTGGCTATTAATCCAGAAAAGCAAAATGACAATGTTTAGTTTGTACATTTCCAACAGTATGACGTAACATTGTTAAGCAGCCAAATTTCAAAGATGGTTTGCTGTAGTCGCTCATCTGGTCATCGCGTAAATCCGAATACACAATGACCAGATGAGCTGAGGCTGTTTGTCAGTGGACGAGAATCTAACCTTGTTCTTTAGTTGGTATTGATATTTAGGTTCATCTCAAGCATGGTGTTCTTTTGTTAGTTTGGAAAACATCACAACATACCAATGTCTTCCCAAAGTGTGAGTGAACCTCAGAGTATGACATGCTGCAAATATCAGAGCCAGACATGACAACCTCATTAGAAGATAGGAGCTGCTGCTGCACTGCATCTTCCAAGGATGGCCAGTAAGTCTGCTGTTACACCATACGTATGGATTGAAGGGCTTCTCAAATGCTATGCCTTGCATCCGAGCATTATACATGCTATGGGTTTGCATTGTCTACTCCTATATTGAAAGTATGTTATGTCTCATTCTAGCACCATAATTTAATATTGAAGGAGTACTGTCATCTGCCTTCATTCTTCAACACCTAGTCCAAAGACCAACCTCTACACCCTGCACCTGGGTTCAAACACTATTAATTCACTGCCCAGTGTAGCTGAGTAAAGCATCAACAACACTATTATCTTTTTAAGGTTTAAAAATAGATCTACTGCCTGCACACCTTTAGGATGGCTGGTCTGGAATATTTAAGTAGTTTCACGAAAAGACACACCGATTCTAAAATAGTAAGCCAGTTCACCAAAGAAAAAAAATGGTGCTCATTGACTCCTCAACATCACTATATGAACGTTATTTATTCATTCATTTCATTTCTTAATAAAATCTAAATCGTGAGGCAGGTCAATATAGAGGCCTGATGTTTGAACAGGGCGCAATCATCCTTCCACCACTGTAAATCAGGGTGGACGCACTGCAAGCAGATTCCGAGAGGCTGAACTCTTGTTCTGCAGACAGGGAGGTTGTGAAGGAGTTGAAGACCGGAACATAAGCATTGGCTGATTGGTGGACCTTTAAACTGTCTTCAGTTGTTTCCTCTCCGTGAACAGAACTCAATTGAGTATACCTTTAAAAAGGTTTGTCATAGCCTTATCATCTTAGGTCAAATAAAAACCGAGCAGCATGATTTTGATCGTTTGTGGCATTTCTGTTGGTTTCTTAGGGAGGTTTCTTGTACACACAGTAGCAATGGTAATCTAGGGGAGATGACACCACTGCGCGGAATAGCAGTGGAAATAAACTTTATTGAAGGCGCATGCTGGGATGCATTTTAAGGATAATCAAAGTTATAACTATATAGAACCTGAGGAAAGGGGTCCGAATAGATCGTAAAAAGGGGAGTAAGAAGAATGGTCCTTGTTCAAATCCACAGATGATAGCAGAGGTCATGGAATCGATAATTTGACTCTGTGGCTACCTTGGAACAGGAAGGATCTGAACCAGTAAGGGAACTACAGCTTATTCCAGCATATATAACATGACTGTCAAGTAATATTTTTTGGCCATTGTGTCACACAGCATTAATAGTAAGACTCAAACACAAACCTTTTTGCAAGACTGCTAAGGAGCACGTCTGTGATGTTTAGTATGGGGACCAACTCCAGGGGGATGTTGGGAGGGTGAATGGAAGTTACTCAAGCTGTGTCTCTCACAATGTATAGATAATTCCATAGTAACTATCTTCTGCAATGCCTTTAGAATGTAATGTATCTCAGTAAAGGGTGTAAAAGGGATTTCAAGGAGGGATCTTGTTTTTTACGAGTGTAGGATGTTGGTGTGCTCGTTTGTTTATCTTTTTGAGGAACCTCGTCCAGAAAAAATGATGCAATGATTAGGTTGGTAAGGAAATGCTTAACCAATGAAGTGTCAGGTTGACAACAATAGCTTTGCAAGCATCAGTTGTTGGTGCTGTTTTCTTGAATGAAAACAGTGTTTGTAATTGTGCAATATGGTCAGAGCAACTGAAATTACTAGATTCTGCTTCCATGGGTGTTTTCCATACAATTATGTATTGGTCACACTTGCCACACATTTAAACATCTGTTGCATAATTTGCATACATCAGCATAAATAAACGTTTCACTTCTAGCAGGAATGGATTAAAACGTATTTAAATTGTATAGCGCTCGTTGTGCATCGAAGCAGCATACTTTTCAGATCTTGATTTACTGTTTTCAGGATTTAATTAGATACTGAAGATCTGAAACTTTCGATCAGACATTATTAGTCACTCCATTTGGTGGCCTGTGAGAACTTTTATCTGCAGCCTGAAAATACCTGCCTTTTTGGTAGATTTCAATCAAATCGTGTAGCCACAACGATAGCTCCTTATTCATGAAAATACGTGTTTATTTGCGATCTTCTATAGATAAAATGAATATGTGCTTGGTGTGTAACATTTTCAATAGGATCTGCTGTTTGAGCTCACACTCTCTTTTTTAAGAAAACATTCTATTTCCATAGCGTTGTAATCTCTTTTCATCTATTTGTGTAAAAATGTTATAATAGAGGTAAGACTCCCAAGTAAAGTGCTGCATAGAAGAAGAAAGATACTCCCAAATAACCAATAGAAAAAAGGTCAGAATAAAATACTGTGAACTGATACAAGATAGACAAAATCGTACGAGTGGCTGAAGGTTCATGAGACGAAGTCAACGGTTGAAGAAGGATCAAACAAAGCCTCTAAGATAATGCAGAGAACACAGTTTGTTTGCCATGATTGATGGAAGCATCATTATTACTTATGCCAATCCAGTAAATCTCTATATTGCATACATTTGGACAACCCTTCGCTATATTCAATAATGAAATTAATCAGTAAAATTTCGAACAATGTAATTAAGTCTCCAGGTGTTCTGATGTTTCCAATTTTCCAGGTAAATTCAGACAGGCAACCATGTCCCACCACCGTGTATCTATTTTTAAACATGGATGAAAACGTAAAATACGTGTTTTTTTCCTGATTGATTCTCAAAGCTGTCAGGCATCACCTCTAGACCAATGTCTCTGCTTGACAAGTCATGGAGCTCAAAAAAGGGAAACGATTTACTAATCCAGCTTAACCAGCTGCAGACCTACAAGTGTGTGCACTACAAGATTAATGTTTTAATATGCAGATGTATGAAATATCATTACATAAAATCCACACCTTGATGTATGCAGATGATGTGATTATCCTTGATCTTACTCCGTTCGGCCTCCATAGAAACCTGCATGCACTTACATTATATACAGAACAAAATGTTTTAGTCCCTAACATAACAAAAGCAAAAACAAACATAGTTCATTTTCGAGGAAGACAAAGATACATAAAATATAACTGGACCTTAGGTGGACAACCGCTGGAAATAGTGAAAGAATACACCTATTTAGGGCGTATTTTTTCTCAAATTTTAAAAGATTATTTTCATCTGCAGCACTTGGCCCACAAAGCTGACGTTCATGCTGAGGAGCTTCAACGATTATATTCCTCTACCGGGCACAGGCACTTTTCATCCCTTTTACAGGTTTTTAGTGTCAAGATTCCCCCTGTTCTTTCATACGCTCTTGAGCATATTCCTATAAGTCAATGGTAACCA
This sequence comes from Lissotriton vulgaris, assembly GCF_964263255.1. NCBI lineage: Eukaryota > Metazoa > Chordata > Amphibia > Caudata > Salamandridae > Lissotriton > Lissotriton vulgaris. Next base: position 500,348,012 of record NC_141687.1, on the reverse strand, counting down.
ATACAACTCAAAGAAAGCCAGATTCTTCGGAAATTAAACAAAGTGCCTCAAGCTGTACCCGTGCAAGCCCTCTGCCTCGAGTTTTCTCTAACTAGTACATATGCTTGAGGAATCACTAGCATTATTTGATGTGCGTATAACATTTTACACGCTGAACAAGGTACTCTAAGAGCTCTACTAAGATCAGAAACCTTTGACCAAGGATTCTCAAAATAAGTTTTTCATCAAAACTTAGCGTTTGCACTGAAGTTGTCAGACTGTACAGTTGATCTGCTGACCCCGGCACATTTGAAACTATTTCTAAAACATTTGACTCCAAGGATAAGCTACAATCTTGAGCTTCAGAACTGTATAAAACTGCAATGTTATAAGGTATACGATGAGTCATTTGAATTTAAACAAAGGCAACAATATCAAAATATTTTTACTTTAAGACATGGCGCCCGGCGATGCATGATTTTACTTCGGTTTGGGATCCTCCCTTTCAAATCTCTTACTTGTAAATGGACAAATAACAATAATGCCAGTAGCTTATGCGATTTCTGTAAAGCAGGAGTTCAAGACCTGATGCACGTTTTATTTGTCTGTCCTAACTCCACAGTAGTCGTTGCTAGAAAGCGGTTTTTTAAACCAATTAAAACAAAGTGCAATTCTATAAGTGTACAGAGCTTGATTTCTCTTCTTAATTCACCTCCCAATAAATTTGTATGTTATAATCTGTTTGAATTTATTAATTTTTTAAAATAAATTTGTATTAGGTAGAACGTTCAAAATTCTTCTAATTCTAAATGTAATATTTTTTTTAATCATCTTATTTGTTGTTCTCAGTAGAGAACTAAATCAAATAAATACATTTGAATATCAGTGTCCTAATGTATAATACAAGTGTACTCAAAGCAAGCATTTAAACACACCAACATTCATTTATTTGTGTACCTTTATTGATGAAATAACATCATGAATATACTGGATGCAGCTTTATTTTTGAACAAACACCAAATAAACATGTTTAATCGCATATAAAAATAGAAGAAAATAAATATAGATAAATATAGACTAAAATGCCCAAAAATAAATTCCAGTTTAAGCAGGAACACTAATTATTAATATTGATGTGTTTCCAAAGTGTAAATGGTGTGGTTGCCAAGCACACTTGTGAACAGGTGTACATTACAAGTAACAAATTGTTTAGATGAGCATTTTCTGACTAGCATCACAATTAGCATAAGTGTGAATTGTGCGGGGCATGGTCTGGCTACGAATGACGATGGCGCGCCTGAAATCATGGCTCCGTGCAGAGACGGGCCCCGGACGGCAGCAGCGGTGTCTTCAGGATTGCAGGAGCTCTAGCCCTTACCTTCCTATAGCACCTGTTGCAGGCAGCACCCGTTCCTGTTACTCTGGTGGCCACCGGTGCTACCTTGACACCGCTGGCCCCTTTTTTCCGTACCTGGGGCGCTGGAGATGAACCGAGTCTGAGACCCATAGCAAAGCCACAGCCCACAGTATGGAGGCATTCCCTGCCAGATTGATCGGCGGTGAGTGCTCTCTTGCTCGCCTCTCTGCCACGCCTGCTGCCCACTGCACCCGATTGCCGCACCAATGTGGCCGCAGACACTGCTGTGATGCCACTGGTCTCATTTACCTGTGGTAGTGACGAAGGGTCAGGTTTGAGACCCGCAGGAGGGCCACAGTCCGCAGGTTTGAGGCACCCAAAACAGTGTGGGCTGTAGCAAGGGGCCCCAATGGACACATACCTCCCACAGCGACAGTGACTGCAGACTTGCAGGAGCCCTGGTACCTGCTCCCCCCGCCGTGTCCACTACTCAGGATACACAGGCCCATTGCTGGCAAATCCCTGGATCAGCCCTGCTTCACAGCACCACTGGGTGCTGGCCAGTCTGCAGACCCGGGGGAACTTGCAGCCTATACCGGTACCCGCACTGGTAGCCTCCTCTCCAACTGACTGCTGGAAGGTATCTGGCCCCTCCAGAGCGCCGCATTGCTGTAGTCCACACATCAGCCCCCCACAAATCTTGCTTCATCACCCACCATTGACTGGGCAGAAGAAAGGGAACCCAGGGGCCTGAGGACAATGGGGATTTGCTGCCCCACCACCTGTGGCCTGGATATGGGGCCTGGACTAGAGGCCCCCCCATCCCTACCCTGCAGCAGCCCTACCAGAGCGGGCCTCCTCGGATGCAGCAGTCTAGCCACAAGAGACTAGACCGTGACCCCAGAGACTTCCACCTACCCATGTACCATTCCGGGGGCAACAACCCACACTGTGCTTGCCACTATCTAGACCCCGTGGGCCTTACCTCTCTGATGGAGGGCACAGGCTTGGACTCTGGAGCGGCCAGAGAGACATCTGGACATCCGAGGCGCGCGAACGCCCATCCTGGGCACTGTCCCACCTGGCCTTGGATCCTCTGCCTCTCCCGCATCGTCGTTGAGGCGGCCACAGGACTTCAGCACAGTCCCCACTCAGAGGCTGTCACACTGCACAACTAGCCTGACGGCCCTCCAGCCCCAGTTTTCTAGAAACCCCCTGCTTCATCGCCCCCTAGTCTGCCACTGATTGGCAACCATGCACAGTGGCCCTCCACTTTTGCAAGAGGGCCCTGTGCCACGACTGAAGATGTCTCCTGGCAAGACCACATGCAAACCCATTCGACAGCATCTCTACACCAAAGCCCTCACCCAATCTTACTCCCTGGCAAACCAGCAGGTGTCACCACATCAGGAACCCGGCCAACTCCAGCTCATCACGAGCGGTCCTCCGGAAGCTGCCATGGAGCGCATACTCCAGGAAATCTCTGCTGTGGGTCGCTGACTGGGGGGCTTGGACATGACTATCTCAGCACTGGTGGCAGAGGCCTAATATATCCGCTCTGACATCACAGTTTTCCAAGCCCTCACGGATGGCCTGACCAGAGAGTTGACGCACTAGAGGACTGCCTCAACACTCTGCCAGAGAGGGACCAGGAACTCTTATTTATGCGCAGCAAAGTCATTGATTTGGAAGACAAGAGTTGGAGATAAAAAATCTGCTTCTTCAGCTTCCCAGAGGGGCCTGACACCAAATGCTTCCTCAGGGTTGCCCTCCCAAAGCTCACTGGCCTTGCCTTTGACCCTACCTTGGAGAGGCAGCGAGCTCATCGCATCGGCCCCCCACAACTGGATTCATCTGGGCACCTACAGCCCCTCATTGCTTGCTTCCTGCACCCTGAGCAGGCCTGGCAACTGTTGTCTACAGCCCCGTCAGCTGGACATCAAATATGGCCTCTTTGAGCCCGCTCTTCTGCAATCACTGCTCCTCAAAAGAATTCTTTGGCCCAGAGGGCCTGCACCGCATCTTGGACAGACACTCCCCACAGGCCTTGGACTTTGCCTCCTCTGCAGCTATGGGAGTGCCCCGCCATCTCTTTTCTTGCCCCCTCCACCCAGCGACTAATGGCGGAGCGCTGGTGGCTTCTGACATAGGGACAGACACCCTGACAGGGCAGCATGCTCCCAGGGCAACAGGAAACAAGTTCTTTAGTCAGTGGCTGGCCTCATGCAGGATCTGGACAGGGACAAGGCAGGCTCTCCCCTGAAACCTATCTCTGCCGCAGAGTGAACGCATTAAGGACTCTTAAGCTGCATTGAGCCTGGCGCGGCAGAGAAGCTGGGAAAGGAGCGCAGATTCCAGCAGAAGACGGGCGGCTGAGTTTCGCTATGTCTTTTTCAATGACTGTTTAGTTTAATGTTTCATTCGTTGACTGTTTCTATCTCATTGCTTGTTTGACTTATATATGACTATTGCGTGCCTTGTGCAATGCGAATCATCCTCCCCGACCCGTCTACTGGGTCCACGATCCAATCCCCACAAGCACCACCAAGCTGGCCCCAGGACTGGAGATGGCTTCCCAATGCCCCTCTAACTCTCCACCTTCCGCCTCTCCATGCCCACAACTGCTTTGATGCTGTGCGAGCCCTGCATCCCACTATTGCTTGGATTCCAGAGTCATGAAATGCCGACCTGCCTGCCCCTGCCTGTTAAATTTCTGCCCTGCCAGCGGGAAGCCGTCTCCTATCTATATAAGCCCTTATTGTTCCTGCCTCCTACATAGCAATGAACGTCATGTCTTACTGGTGGGTTTGATGGCCACTCACCTGGCATTGTGCCGGCGGCGCCTCACCTCGGGTCCTTGGTCGTACACCCCCCTCTCCTACTATGCTGCACAAACTGGGTGCACTTTTACACCACCATCTAAAACGGCAATTGATCCCTACTCCTGCACACTCGCAACCACTCTACTATGCCACTCTCACTTACCTGCCTCTCTGATCTGGACCGTCTCTGTGCATCCTCTAGACCCAGGGTATACACCCTGGTGTTACCTGCACCACATTTCTCCTGTGTAGCTTGCCTCTCCTCCCACTCTGCCGTCCCCTCTCTCCCTCTCCTTTCCTTCCCTTGATACATCCCTCGGTGCTCCTCCGGTAACCTGCAATCCACGCCAGCTGGTGCTCCTACGACGGTGCCCTTCCTGTGTGTTTTAACCCTCCTTTGCTGTTCCTCCTTTTTGCTTCCTTCTCTCTCATTACCCTTTCCTCTACACCAACACCGCCCCCTCCTTTCCCTCCCCACCCTCTGTGCTCGGTCCCTCTCTACCATTTCCCTACCCTCTTGTCTGATATTGCTCTCTCTTGCTCCCCTCACGCCCCACCTGTCCCTTAACTGACTGCGGTGGCTCGTCGACCACTTAATCTTTGTGTCCCAGAATAATTCCCTGCCTCATCCCCACCCTGTTCTCCATGCCTAGCCCTCATTGCCTGGTCTCCCCACGGTGCCTAGTACCACCACATGCTCCCAGATTTTGCAAGCACACTCCCGCCTCAAGCCCCCCTCACCCTATGCGTGTTTTCTCTTGGAACGTTAATGGCCTCACACACTACATCAAATGAAAGAAGGTGCTTTCCTACCTCCAGGCAAAGAGGGCGGAGGTGGCTCTCATATGGGAAACGCACTTGGACAGACAGGAGTCTGAAAAGCTATGCCGTGACTGGCTGGGCAGGGTGACACATAGCAGTGTCTCCATACCAGACCCCGCTGAGGGCGGAACACCCTGCAAATGCGTAGTGGCCATACTCCTCCAGAAATCATTGCCCATCACAGTGGTGGAAACATGTTTAGATCTGGACAACAGATATGCTTTCAGCAAATTGTGGCTGGGGGACTGTTCGCGATCGTCAATGTCAAGTTGGCGAGCGCGAGCATGGAAAATCAAACTCCCTGCGAGATTTCTCAATGTGGGCAGTCAGATTTCTCATTGCAAGTGGTCACATAAGCTAGCAACCACTTGCGTTGAGAAACCATCCGTTTGCATTGAGAAACCTGCTGTTCGAGTAAAAAAAATATACTCGAGATGCAGAAAGGAAGCAGCGCCTGCTTGCACTGTGCATGGTGCCATTCGCAATGATTTCACATTGCGGATAAGCACTTGGCACTGAAAATCACAGCAAACTGCATTTATCTAACTGACTCCACCACTTGCGAAGCTGCACGTAGCGCAGTGGAGTTTTTTTTTGTACTTTGCGTAGTTCTGCTGGGCGGAACTCTGCAAATTCCACCCAGGCTTAATTATTTCCTCATCTCCCACCCAACGGTTCCAATGGTGGGAGATTTTGCATATTAAAGGGCGCCTTGTCCGACCACTCCCTGGTATATAGCCCCTTGACGTGGGCCTGGCTGCCCCAGGCTACAAACCGTGGGCCTGAACATGCAAAGGTAATGCACTCCCCAAGGCAAGTCTGAACTGAAAGCCCATGTTTTGTCTACATGATCGACAAGAAAGACTCAGTGCATTTACAAAATGCTCTGGGCGGCCACAAAAGCAACGTTAAGAAGTCAACTCATGAGGGACGCTGTTGTGTCCAACAGACGGGCGTCTCTCTGCCAGACTGCATTGGAAGGTGAGATTGCCTCCCTCACCTGCCTTTGTTGCTCCCACTCCTCTGTGCCCAACTGCTTTCGCTTAGAACAAGCCAGCTTGGCTCTTAATGGCCTTTTTACCTCCATAGCTGAGTATGACCTCCAACGTCTAAAGAGGAGATACTATGAGCGGGGGGATGAAGGCGGGTCACCTCCTGGCAGCTCAAGTGAGACTATGGGAGACTGCTCTGGCCATTACGGCCATTCATTCCGTGAGTGGGGAGGCCCTCACTTACCCACAGGACATTGTTAACAAGTTTGCTTAATTCTATAGAACACTGTACAACCCTAAGGCACTGGCCAGTGCTGAACAGGTGGCTGGTTTCCTGGAGAGGGTCGACCTCCAACACCTATTGGACAAAGGCAGAGAGCTACTAACGGAAGAGATTAGCAAATATGAGATAGAGTTAGCCATCTCTAACTTGCACTGTCACGAATCCCTGGGGGAGGACGGCTTCCTTGCAGAGTTCTACCAGTGGTCAGGGGAGGAGGTGATCGATTCCCTACATGCCACATTCCAGGAGGCGGAGCCGATGGCTCCTCTGGGACACCTTTCTAAGAAGACAGTGATTGCAGTCTTACCCAAACCTGGGAGGGACTCTCTACTGTGCGGTAGCTACAGACCCATTTCCCTTTCAAATAGCGACATTAAAATCCTTCCTCGCATACTGGCGGTGCATCTGGGCAAGGTACTCTCTTCCCTGATTCACCACTAAGCATGAGCGGGAAATCCGTTACGCTCGCGGAATTTGCGGATTTTTGGGAAATCCGCAATCCGCGAATTTTGCGGATTTCCCGCAAAATCCGCAAAAAAAAATCCGCGAACGTAACGGGTTCAAAAGTTGAACCCCCACTCATGCAACTATTTTACAATGGCGCCAGCAAGCTGCCAGCGCCGTTGTAAAATAGTTACAAAGGTAGCTTGCACAGGAACCACTAGATAAAACGAAGCAGGTGCTGCTTTATTTTATCTAAGTGCTTCCTGTGCAAGCTAACTTTGTAACTATTTTACAACGGCGCTGGCAGCTTGCTGGCGCCATTGTAAAATAGTTATATAAACTTACAGCTCACTCAAGGGACCCCTGCGCCCTTCGGGGCGATTGCATAGTAACACACACATGGTCGCTCGAACTAGTTGATGCTCAAATTCAGTGACTCATTCATTAGCCCAAAAACAATCGTGAGCGTCGTCGAGGCTGGACAGGTGTGCCTTCTTCCCAAATCTACCGTGGAAAATCAGCTGTGATGCTGGATAGGCTTTGCATCCTTGACTTTCACGAGCGCAATACCCGAACTTCTTTCTCTTCATCTGCTGAACTGATCTTTCTCTGACCTTTTGTTCACACAAGAGGCACATACCCTACTGGGCACATTGTGTTCGCACGGGTTTCTGCAAGTTCGCACGCGTTTTGTACAATTTCGCAATTTGCGAGATTGTACAAAACCCTCGCGAACTTACAGAAACCCGTGCGAACATTAAAAAAAAAAATCCGCGAGGATTCGCGGATTTTGTGGATTTTTGCAATCCGCAAATTCGCAAATCCGCAAATTCGCGGATTGCCAATCCGCAAAATCCGCTCATGCCTATTCACCAAACGCAGGTCAGCTTTGTGCCGGGACGATCCTTTATGCGCCATCTCTGCACTCAGGCACCTACTCTTTGTACAGCTAAGGACCTCCTGGTCGATGCGGTGGCCCTCTCCTTAGATGTCAAAAAGGCATTCGACCTCATTGAGTAGAGATACCTTTTTGCCACCATATAAAGGTTCAATCTGGGAGACCAATTCATTGCTAAGGTACAGCTACTGTATTACTGTCTGATGGCCCAGATCAACTAAGTAGGATTCCTCTCTGATCCTTTCTAGATCTGGAGGGGCACCCGGCGGTGCTTCCCACTCTCCCCCTCCTATTGCTCCTGTCCATAGACACCCTGGCCTCTGTCATCCGCCGCTCCCCGAATACAGCATATAGCGGGTGTCCCCATTGTGGGAGGCCTCTCAAAGTATAACATTATGCTGATAATGTCTTGCTCACCCTCACAGATCTCCACCACTCTTTGCCAACATTACTGGAAGTCATTGATGACTTTGCGGCCCTATTCAGATATAAAGTGAACCGCGCCACGAGAGAGGCCCTCACACTCTCGTTTGGCACCACAAGGGTAAATTTCCACAGGTACCCTTTCTGCTGGAAGACCTCCCAACTTAAATATCTGGGAATACTGATCAACGGAGGCTTAAATGGGATGGTCATGTACAACTTGAACCACTTGATAACTCAAATGAAGCTTGGCTTTGACAAATCATCTCTCCTAGGATTTTCTATGATGGCAGAGTGCAGGCAGTGAGGATGGTCATGTTACCGCGCTTTACTTACACGTTAGGGTTTCTGCCTGTCGTAATGCTTCCATCTTTTGCTCAATTGACTCTCAGATTCTGTCCTTCGTTTGGGGTGCCATACGACCCCACCTGGCTGCATCCTGACTATTGGCATGTCATTCCTGTGGAGGCTTGGGTCTCCCATCTGTGGAGCACAATGCTCTCCTCTCCCAAATGGTATACCTTCTCTTGGGTACCCCAGACCCCCTGCAGTGGGCCCATATGGAGCTGCCACTCCTATCAAGCAGCAATGGTCTTAGCTTTCTTTATGGGAGCCACAAACCCCACTCGTGACCTCTGCACCCTGTCCTACAGGCCACGCACAGGGCTTGGCAATGTGCCCATCGTTGACTGGGAGCAGGGCCGTTTCTGCCATTACGCAAGACTAGGCGGCCGCCTAGGGCGGCAAAAGGGGGAGGGCGGCATAAGACATTAGTTTGGGAATCCCGGCCAAGTGAATCGGGAGTGGCGCCTTTTCTGTATTACTATTTTTCAGCAATGAACTGCCTGGTGCTACCGTACCCACTCCTTCTTAGTGTTAGTTTCACTGACATGACACCTTTTGATGGCCCTGCTGCATTATTTGCAGAAGATCACAGTGTTCTTTCCTCTTGAATTGGCGCCCTCCTCCAGAGTAGGGCTGCTGGCGCCTGTCAGGTTGGTGTACTTGGTCAGACTCAGACTATGGCCCACCCCCCACGCATGACTGCGTGCCGGAGACTACTGACTTTGTAATAGTTGCAAACAACGTGACGCAGTCACGCAGCGCGCCGTGTTCCTACAAAGCACGCTTTTATTTCAAAATGCCAGCCAACTGCCTGAACCAAACCCCCTGTATCTTCAGGCCTGGTAGAGCCCGAGGGCAGCAAATGGAGGTTTGTGCCCCTGGTGAAGTACCTCAACCTTCATTATGTTGAGAGCAGGGGCGTGCAGGGTGTTTGGTAACTGGAAAACTGGAGCCGCAACTGGAGGAGGCAGCCGCGGAGCTCCGGCGGGCAGTTGAGTCCAGGGCAGAGGGGCACACAGTTATGTAATGTTATGTTATTGGGCTCTTTTATAGCGCATGACTCACCCAGGGGCATCTCAGCGCTTACCAATAGAAGACCGGCAAACAAGAACAGAACATGTTATACCATGGCCTGCTTAAAATAAGAATGTTTTTAATTGTTTCCTGAAGATCATGTAGGTGTTAGATTGCCGTAAAGCAATCTGTAAAGGATTCCAATTTTTGGGGGCAATGTAGGAAAAGGCTCTACCACCAGTACGGGTTAGCCTAATCCGTGGAGTCTTCAGGAGGGTTAGGTCATTAGATCTTAGGTTTCGTTCATGTACTTGTTTAAAAAGTTTGTTATGGAGGTATGCAGGTCCCCCACCTCTGAATGCTTTAAAGGCAAGGCAGCATACCTTAAAAACAGATCTCTTTTTGACAGGAAGCCAGTGTAACTGCCTGAGCAGGGGAAGGGAGGGGGATCCAGACGGCGCATTCAAAACCATTCTGGCCGCGGTGTTCTGTATGACTTGCAGTTTAGCTAGAGTGGTGGTGCCTATTTCTGCCAGCAAGGCATTGCCGTAGTCTAACCTGCTCACTACCATGGCCTGTACCACAGTACGGCGATGTTCTATAGGAAGATAGGGGATGATTCTACCTAACAGGCGCAGGTTATGGTAGCACGTCCCTGCTATGTGTTTAACATTATTTTTCACGTTTAGTGAGGCATCCAGATGGATTCCCAAACTTTTTACTGAGGTGGAGAGTGTAGGTGCTTCTCCCAACTAGGGAGGCCACCATTCCGACGTCCAGTATTGGGCATCCTTCCCTAAGAGCATGAGCTCTGTCTTCCCAGGATTCAATTGAAGACACTGTTCTTTCATCCAATTAGCAACCGATAGCATACCAGCCAAGAAACAAAGTTTCTCGTCCATAATGTTTTTCCCTATGGAAAATAGTAGCTGCGTGTCATCGGCATACAAGACTATCTCGAAGCCAAAGGATTGGACAATTTTTGCCAGGGGGGCTACATACATGTTAAAGTGCAAGTGCAGTGCAAGTGTGTCCAGGACAGCAGGCGACACAATGCTGAGAGTCATAGCTGGACAAGCAGTGCACAGTGTGTACAGGATAATTGTGGCCTGCAGTGCACTTGTGCAGTGTAAGTCCAGGGTAGTAGGGCCTGTTGGGTCCACAGTGCAAGTGTGTCTAGGACAGCAAGGCCCGTAAATACAGCGTTTTTTCCAAGATAACAGGGCATGCCGTGCACGGTGTCAAGTCCCGCAGTCAGTGTGTGTCCGGGATAGCTGGTAACGCAGGGCAGAGTGTGCTCAGGATAGAACATGAATTGCTGAATTTGTCCCGACTAGAATAAACGTGAAAGCAGTATTTAAATGCCCTTGCATCCCCGGACAGGGTTCTCAGAGGACCTCTTCAGCAGCACTGCCCTGCAGAGGCCCTTCTCGGGTCTCACTACCCAGATCCGGCCCGACTTCCAGTCTGGAGATATCCTCCGCGTGTGCAGGTAGGAGTGCTGTCACAGTGCGACACGCTCACTTCCTCCTTCGGACGAAGTATACTATCCCTGTCTCACCTTCTTCTACCCTGTGCCCTCCTACCAACTATACCCCAGTCACACCACCTCCTTCTAGCCCTGTCACACCCATGTCTCTCTTGCCCCCTCACACCCTCCACTTGCTGCCAGTCATGCCTCCCTCCCTCTACCTCCTCACATGCCCTCCTCTTATTCTGGGATCGCCTGTCAGGGCTCCTTAGGTCTTCTGTGATGGGGGGCTCTCCCTAGGGCTCACATTATTCAAATTTCTGCATCCTGTCTATCATACCTGGACTTGAAGCACTCATTTTCACCTTTCTTATTAAGCACTGCGTCCCATCACATGGTAACCACACGTGGTCATTGCGCATGACGGGGAAATACTTCCCACATAGGATAAAGAACAAAGAAAAAACCCTTCCAACCACATACCATACATGGCTTAGTTTCTACCCATGTAGATGAGTACTTCAGTGCCCCACATAAGGGTAGTAGGCGCTATATAATTTGGGGAGAGGATGTAGCCTAACGGCTAGAGCAGTCGACCTCAAAGCTGACGAACCGGGTTTGAGTCTCATCAACGACGCTCAGCATCCTGTGATTCTGGGCGAATCACTTAATCTCCCTGTGCCTAACAAAAACACAAATGAATGTGTTCATCTGTAACTAAACTGGTGCTCATGTAAAGCGCTCTGATACCTGATATCCTCGAGGCTAGTTCGCTCTATATAAAACTAAAATAATAAATATATATATATATATATATAACTGTTCTAATACAGGAACACTGGGGCTCTTCATCTGCGTTCCCTGTGGTTGTGTTGTCGGGTCCATGGGGCTCCTCAATTCTCTGAGTCCTGGCCTCCTTTTCTAGGGTTCCTCTAGGCTTCCTGTTTGGAGCCCAGGGGGCACTTCTTCAGGGTTCCTTTGGCTCCTACTGCAGGGTCTTTGAATCTCATGTTCTGTGGTGCCCTCTGTACTTCCACTCTAGAGTCCTCCTGTATGTTCCTTTTTCGAGGTCCCACTGCACACCTCTTCAACAGCCTGTGTGTCATTATTGTAGGTCCTCTGTCTGCTACATGTCTTCGGTTCCCAACATATTCTCTTGTGTAATGGTTATCTGTTCAATACCCTTAGGTAGAACACTGGTTGAACCTTCATAATTCCAACACGTTTTTGGGGCGAGGTCCTTCTAGCCTGGATGACAAGGGGAGAGAGTGATGGTAGTAAAAGGGAGGGGGCGGCATATTTCAATTCTCGCCTAGGGCGGCAAAACACTTGGAAACGGCTGGGAGTGGACTTCCGACTTCCCAACAAGGCACCACTTTGGGAAAATTATAGTGTCTGCATTGACAGCCATGCCCTCAGCTGGCCAAGCTGGATGGAGGGAAGCATACATACTTTAGACCAGCTACTACTTGACGGCAAACTAAAACCCTTTAACCGCCTGAGGAAGGATTTTGGCCTACACTCACAACAGGCCTGGCAGCATTTTCAGTGACAGCACTGCACAAAGCGCTGTCTCGCCCCTCGCCCCTGGTCTTTACCATCCCCACTGGTAGTGGACTACCTCACTACATGGGGCCAACACAGGGTCATAATGTCAGGCCTCTACAGCTCGCTCATGAGCCATCTTTTCTCCGAACCACTCTCATGGAGCCATTGTAACAAGTGCAGACTACCTTCGAGGATGAAGATTGGGCGGACATTCTGGAGGCCCTGTACAGGGGCACCCGGAAGGCCTGGTTGCAATTCTGCCTCTTCAAATCTCTTCACGAGTGGCACTGGACACCGACAAAACTGATCGCCGTGTCGTTCTCCACCAATTCAATTAGATCTTTATTCTGTTATTTACAGAAAACAACCATAAAAACACAATTTAATATACATCATAAAAACAAATTGATAAAAGAAACCACATTGTCCACAGGGATAAAACACAGGAATAAAACACAATTGGTCTGTAGGTGAATATATACAACAATATGTACAACAATATCAAGAATTATCCCTCCATACTGATTCTAAATTTTAGGGCTAATTTAAAAAAACTGATTACAAATAAAGTGCATTCGTTATTTAGCAGCTGTAGGTGACAGAGTGCAGGTTTAATCTGGGTAAAATTCAGTCTTTTCAGAAGAGGCTTAAGGTAAACCCTCCAGGGAATATCATAAAAAGGGCAAAAAAATAAAAAGTGCACCTAATCCTGCGGAGACACACAGTTGCAGCCGCAGGTAGGTAACACTTGGCCTTGATGGCTGCCTCTTGGAACGGCTAGCAGTAAGTGAAAGAGGTTCAGCCGAAACCTAATTAACAAGAAACGGTCAAAGCTCGACATTGGCCAAGTCAGATATGGTTCCATACTGAGTGTGGTTTGTATGACAACATAATTTCTATTGCTGCTTTTCTTTAAGTCCACCTCCTCCCGCTGGAATAGCTGTGAAAGAAAGAAAGTGTTTTTCACAAACTTTACGTCGGTTACAGTAATTGAGTCAGGATTTGAGAAGAGTTCAGGACGCCCCAATGCAGTGAAACAATTTTTCAGGTATTTTAGCCACGGGATTTTTAACATATTATCCCATGTCAGTACTTCTCTCAGGAGCTGGTGGTTTAACGGGAGGTCCTTGTTTAGCCAGCATTTCATCCAGAATGTTAAGGGCCGAAGTGCAATGGTATCACCTAGATAAGGGGAACCTAACTCCTCATGCACTATAAAATTCGCAGTTCCTCTTGGAACCCCCAGAAGCTGTTTCAAAAAGTTATTTTTTGCTACCACCAAGTCCCTAACATTTGTGTGCCCCCATAACTCACTTCCGTAGCAGCCTATTGCCACACTCTTGGCCTGATATACTTTTAACAAAGCGGCAATTGGCCGTTTCCCCATTTTCCTCGCAAAATTAAAAATTGCTGCATTTGCCCGTGTTATATCCCCTTTTTTCTTCTGTACAGCGGGGCCCCATTTTAGTTGGTTATCAAACAGGACCCCCAGGTATGAAAAGGTTTTAGTCGTGGGAATCTTCTTCCCGTTTACTTGAAATGAAGACTCCTTCTTATGTGCTGTACCTACATTCATAACAAAAGATTTTGAGTTGTTAATGGAGAGATCCCGGGATTTCATAAATATAAAAAAGGTGTTAAGCAGCAGTTGGAGCCCTTTTGCGGTCCTTGCCAACAAAACGGCGTTGTCCGCATAAAGTAAAACAGGTAACCCTTTACGTTCAACAAAGGGATAATCAGCACATATTTTAAGAGGATATTTTCCAGATTATTGATGTATAGATTAAAAAGAAACGGGGCCAGGGTGCAACCCTGTCTTACACCCCGGTGTACTCCGAATGCCCTGGTCACCTTCAGGTCCTGGGTGTATCGCACGTTAGCTCGGGTGTCCTGGTGTAGATCCGCCAGGAAATTGACCAGGGTCTACTCCACCCCCATATTTCTCATAGCCTCCCATAATTTGCCCCTATAGACACAGTCGAAGGCTGAAGAGAGGTCCATAAAAGCCATATGGACTGTGCCCTGACGTGCCATCGTATATTTTCCCAACACCATGTATAGGTTGAGACACTAGGAGATGGTATAGTGGCTTGGTCTAAAACCATATTGAATTGGAGAAATTATATTATTTTCGTCAGCCCAGGTTGTTAGCCTATTCAGGATTACACCACCTACTACTTTTACGACCAAATCAATTAAGGATATTGGCCTGTAGCAGGATGTGCTGTTAGGGTCCCCTTTTTTAAAAATGGGGACTATTGTGGACAACCTCCAGGACTTTGGGCATCCATGGTCAGCGGCTGCATTAAATACAGCGGAGAGAACGGGGGCCCAAAGTGATGTCCTTGATTTAAAAAGGTCCAGGGGCAAACCATCGGGCCCGGGTGCTTTCCTGCTGGTTAAACCCATAATGCCCTTCTCCACCTCACTAATGTTGAAATGCAAGGGGTTAATACCTGGGACACCTTTGTCATATATAGGTTGTGGTATATCGCTGTTAAAAATACGACTAAAATGAGAGACCCAATCATCTTCTGAAATGTTGGTGCCTAGGGGGGAATCACCTGTGGAAGCAAAGAGAGGTGTGTTTATAATACCCCAGAATTTAGTGCTATTACCAAGTATTTCTGGGTCTAACAGGTTTTCCCAAGTGGCCGCTTTTACTTCTGCTTTGCGTTTAACCAGAGCCCTTTAATAGGCGAGCCGAGCTGCCCTAATGTTTACCTGGTCCCTTGGACTGGCCTTAATGGCTGACTTTAGGTCACGGCTTGCCTTAGCGCAAGCATTGTCAAACCACTTTGGCGCATTACAGATTCGGCCTGTAGAGGCTACTGTTAGCATTCCCCCAACTTTAGTAACTATACCATTAAAGGCTAATAAAATTTCCTGTGCTGATGGTGTGGGAGATATGCAGGTGGATAACTCAGTGTTACATGTCCTATTAATCTTTTCATAGAGTTCGGCCGAGTTCACCCTTTCCCACTTTAGACGTCTATTACCGTCCATACATTTTAGGACCCCACTGTGTGGCCTTTCTTCTTGTACATTGAGGAGCGTCCCTCCAAAATAAAAGCAAACAGGATTGTGGTCACTCAGTGAGTTCTCTAAAATTTATACAGGGACTAAGGTTGCTGGAATAAAGTATGTGATCGATATAGGAACCACCCACGCTGCCTTTAAAGGTAGGGATTTCATAAAAGGTGTAATCATCCACCTGAGACATGGCGGTAACTAAGTCGAAATCATCCCTAAAGGCATTCAGCAAATTTCCTCAAGGGGTATGATCGAAGTGAAAGCCTTCAAGTCTATTACAACCCATTAAGCCTATTGGGGTAATTACTGGGTTCCCACAGGGGTGTACATTCAAGTCACCTACAATGACAACCTGAGGTGGGAGTCTCTCCATGTTATCCCTTAGAAGATGATATAGATCCACAATCTTGCAACCCCCTTTAAGGTTAACAGCTTTGTAATAATTAATCAATGCTAGAGTCTCTTTCCCCTTTTTGATAGTCAGTATCTGGATATCGCTATTATTAAAGGGAAATCTTTTAACAGAGCATGATAGTGCTAAATCAATATACACAACAAGACCCCCTTTGGCTCTGCCACTCCTTGAGGGTTCGGCTGACACAAAGAAACTTTTATATTCTCCTACACATGGGTTGTTTCCTACCAGCCATGTTTCCTGTAGGCAAATTATTGGATAGGATTTAATAAAAGACACCCAAGATTGATCGTTGATTTTGCTAGTTAACCCAGCAATGTTCCATGAAATTACATTATGCCTCACTACTATTGACACCTCTGGGACAGGAACTTCACCCATTAAGGCTTTGTTGTCAGAATTGATAGGACTTGACTCTGGACTGTCCGCTACCGCTGGTCTTAGTTCCATATTGCAATTCCATTTACTTATGTGGATTTGAGGATGTTCTTGTAATTGTGGATGCCCAATGGTATCAGGCTCGCTATATGTCGGCAGTCCGTTAGTTGTCAACAGATGTCCCTCGGTGACAATTGTATGCCTGTGTATGTCCTTCGGCTGATGGTTGGTGGTAACCCCTGTGTCGATGTAAAGTATCTCGACTTCCTGTGTCGTCCCCCTGTTATCTACACTTTGTCGGGGGGGTAGGGGGGGCATCTACTACTGGTGTAGAAGAGGTATCATAAAGTCAATCCACTCCCTCGAGGCCTTCCTGCTGGTGGAAGGCAGCGAATCGATTAAAGGTGGGTACCCTGTACTGGGTGTCAAATTAATCAGGGTACCCATATCCAGAGGTGTAATTGGCGTGCATGCTTCCATATGCCATTTGGTGTGGGGTGTAGTACCTATTTCTATGTGGGTATTGTCGGTTTGTGTCCCTAGAAACGTGGAGGGTGGCTGATAGAAATAGCTGAGATCTACAGTTTGCATTCTGCTTTCTAGATCACAATCCCTCCAACCACTAATGCAGTTAACCACCCGCCGATCTTTGAAGTTTATAACGATACAGTCACCCTCATAATCCTTTTTCCTGTGTCCCACCCAGTTTATTCTTCTGACCTGAAGAATTTGACCATTTAGGGCTTGGGGAATAGGTCTATGTCTGGTTAGCCAGTGATTAACTTTGTTTTTCAGTTCTAATTGGCCCTCAGATTTCCCTATGCCTAAGGATGGGACTCCTATCATGATCACAGTGTAGGGATAGGATTCCGGTGGCAGGTCAATACGTGAGAATTTGCTGCCTGCTGAGCTAATAAGATGATCCCGTCGGCTGTTGCTGATGTCGTTATTTAGGACCTCAGCTGGCCACTCGCTCTCTCCCCCCCCTTCTGTGATGTCTGATCCGGTGTTACTTGGTTGCACACTTGGGGTAGTTGTGACATCTGTGCTCGCACCCGGTGTCGCTGGTAAGACATTGGGTAGCTCTATGAGTCCCTTAGCTGTTTTTTTCGGTGGTTGTGAGGATTTAAGCGGTTTGCTTGGGCCTGATGTTTCAATTAGGATTTTCTTATTAGCAACAGGGCACAATGGCCCACCATACAAACTTCTGGAGATGCCCAGACCTCCATTGCGCTATTATTGACATTCTTTGCAAATGTCCTTTGGTCCGGCCCTTCTAGTCCTATGTTGTAGACACCTTGGGAGCATACATGCCACTCCAACTCCTCCTCACTCCTGCTGCCATTCTCATTCATGACACTAGAGATTCCCGGATCTCTCCCGCCCTCAGTGCCGTCTTCTCCACATGGCCGCGGCCACAGCCAAGAACAGTATTCTTCGCCAATGGAGGACGCCTGTTCACCCCTCACAGAAGGATTGGGCCGTGGCGAAGATACAGACAGCCTTGCATGAGCGTGTTATTTACGGTATGCAGGACCAAACGGATGTGTTTACACAGACATGAGTGTCCTTCCTCCGGAACACCCCTGAACTGGGAGATACCACTGTTGTCTCCCTCCCTCCAGTTACCAGAGAACCAGGTAGACGGCCCTTAGCGATTCCTCTGGTGGTCCTGAACCAGCTCCCTGAACAAGGCACCCACGTTCTGATGTGTTCCACCCCTGGCCATAATCCTTGCCTTCTCCTACCTGTCAGTGCACCCTGCCCCTCTCCCTTCCACAACCTGACTCTGTGGCTCCTTGCGCAATCCCTACCAGGACTTTCTATATTCCCTCCCAGCAGGAGGGCTACTGCCCGCATTGAAGCGACTCAGCAGTATCCCCCCCACTCCACTGACACCCCCACCCGTCCCCCTTCATGCATAGTAAATGGAGAAAATCGAGACCCAGATCCCACCTCACATCTTGGGTGGTGACTTCCCCCTTCTGCCCCCTCCCATGAGGCAGAATACTTAGACTTACACCTCCCCCACCCCCCCAAACTCAGTTGGGAGCCATGGCCCGTAGGACCCATGATCGCTACTGTTCGCAGAAGTCGCTCAGCGCCCATCAACAGAGCTCCTGGCTAGCCATCCCCTTCGATGCTACATGTGTTAGGCGCCTCTTCTCTTGTATCCCCCCCTTTAACCTCCCTTCTCCCTATCCTCTTTTTTCCTTTTTTTCTGCCTCCCTCCCTCACCCTCCTATAATTATTAAGTTGCATAAGCAATGTTTGTTCCATTCTCCGCAATATTGTACCTATGTTGTGTAACTTACTTCAATGAAAATATGAGGACACAAAGAGTGAAATGCGCAAGAGGATACAATGGTTCAAACGAAAGCGATATTAGAACCACATTCAGCTGTAGCAATGTATAGCAAATGTAGCAATGTGTTTTATTTCTTGTATAGTCTTCGCATTTTTTTAATCAGTTCTGCAGGGGCTAGATCTTTTTCCCTGCTCGGGTCTCTCTGTGGCACAATTAAAAACAGAAGCAAAACCGGTTAAGTAATTCACAAAGGCATGTTTGATGATGGCAAGTTAACTAAGCTGCTAATCATGCCCAGGTCTGTCTATGAGAGTAAATTTATACATTCTCATCACGCGGTAAAACACAGCCTGGAAACAAAAAATATATATTTTCGAGACAAAGAGTGATGGAAGATAGCTGCGTGCATCCGCTAACAAGCTTTCAGGCTCATCTTGATGCCGTGAGAGGGGGATGGAAAATTAAGCTCTCAGATCTGAGGAAGTCTGACAAAAAATAACCGCCGCTCGGCTGTGCGGTGAAAGGAGACATTTCTAAGGAATTAGCTTGAGAGAAAAAAAAATGATTTTCCGGGGACAGGTGGAAATTGGAAGCGAAGAGATTGGTAGCGGTTGCTATTGTCAATCTGTTCATGCCATACTTTTCAAGTACAAAGCACCCAGAGCCAACACTTAGTTGACAGCGAGGCCTGCTTCACAGAAACGGCACCGGAATAGCCATAAGTCGTCTACCACTTACGGATGTAACAAGCCACAGAAAAAGACAGAGATGAAAGGTAAACCCTGTGGAAAATGACAGCAATATTTTCTTTGCGGGCCCGAGATAATGCATACGAAAAACACAACCGAATCCTCCCATACCCGAAATGATAGCCGCATCGGTGCTCTAAAAAGCAGTGTTTTGAGGCAGTTGAAACCACAAGTGCCTTTAGTTGGCTCGCATTGGAATAGTGCTGCAATTTCACAACAGAAAAAGAAATGCCGCTCTTTGGGATGGATAATGAGGC
Organism: Lissotriton vulgaris; assembly: GCF_964263255.1. Lineage (NCBI taxonomy): Eukaryota > Metazoa > Chordata > Amphibia > Caudata > Salamandridae > Lissotriton > Lissotriton vulgaris. Next base: position 500,328,474 of record NC_141687.1, on the reverse strand, counting down.
TGAATTGTTCTTTTCATGTTCATTTTTTTCTCTTCATTTTCTTAGGATGTAGTGTGGCAGGCACAAGCTTGTAAACAGAGTGGTACTGCAATAAAGTTCAAAGAGACTATGTATAAGTGCACGTTGTAAAATATGTAAGAATACAATGAAGCTTTCCCTTTTGTATTGTCATAGAATGAACACGACATATTTGATTACAGAAACTACATTTTCCTACCAGGAAGAAAGCCCATAGTGAAGTACAATTACAAACAAGCATTGGCAACGCAAATTGGTCTGGTGTTGGCTGCCAGCCTTTATGCTTTGGCAATTCTTGTTTTGCTCTTTCATGGTTTATGCAAAATGTTATTGCCGGGAAAGCAGCTGGGCAGTCATCAATCTGAAAAACATCAATGGCTAAAGTAAAAAATATTTCTTTATTAAAAAAATCAGCGATTACCGTTGTATCCTCTCATACATGAGGGGACTACTTTGTTTGTTGGTGTGCTCCAACGTGATGTAATTCAAAGAAAAGTCAGCAACTGGGAGAAGTGTGCTGACCCACTGCCATGTGGTGCATGCTGCAGAGTCTGTATGAAAAATGTGAAGGACACAAGAACATACTAATGAGTTCTGTCTGAAAACCCCTCTTAGTAACTATGTAATATATATAACTAGCTTACCCGTCGCACGTTGCTGCGATCTCATAAGAAAGGAAAGTTAAGGAAACTTGTTATGATAACATTCAATTTACATTGTGTCATTTTTATTGAAACGTATTCATTTTAATATGGAAACATTTTAAAGTGTTGTTTCAATTCTGTTTATTTATTCGATTGCTTGTGGATACACTGTATTTTTTGTTTTTCCGTCTGGTGCGTACACGAATAAATCAGAAGGTTTTCTGACGCGTGAGCTGGCCACATACAGTTGTCCATGTGAGAAGCACGGATTCTCCAAATCTAGTCCACACACTTGCAGCGATTGTCCTTGTGCTTTGTTGATGGTCATTGCAAAAACGAGTCGCACCGGAAACTGTAAACGTTCAGTATTGGAAAGATTATGAGGGCTCTGGGGAGCCGGGGGGCCGATATTTAACACATTGTTCTATTTTTTTTTGCCAGAAACCTTCGGGGGAGTGTACTCAACAACTTCCCAAAGCTTCATGCCGATCGGAGGAATAGTGTAGTAATGTATAAAGGACAAACAGACAGACATACTTTCGTTTTTATATATATAGATAGATGTTAGTAAAATCAAAAGGTCTGGGTAACACCTAAAAAAGCAAGTCGGTCTGACGTTGGCTGTCAGCATCTGACCTTTGCTAATGCTTTTTTGTAACATTTTTGTAAACCTTTCTGACAAACAGAGAGGCTTGCATAGACAGGCAGATAGAGAGGATTGCAAAGACAGGCAGATAGTCTTGCAAACGCCAATGGAGAGGTTTGCAAAGACAATAGGGATATTTAGATCACTAGATTAGAGTTCTATAGATAGATAGACAGACAGACAGACATACAGATAGATTGATAGATAGATAGATAGATAGATAGATAGATAGATAGATAGATAGATAGATAGATAGATAGATAGATAGATAGATAGATAGATAGATAGATAGATAGATAGATAGATAGATAGATAGATTGGGATGTACGTATAAATAGGGTTGCATAGATACATAGCGTTGAATAGATACATAGGTTTGAATGGATAGAACAGATAGATAGACAGAAAGATAGATAGATAGAGAGAGAGAGGGAGAGAGAGAGAGAGAGAGAGAGAGAGAGAGAGAGAGAGAGAGAGAGACAGATAGATAGATAGATAGATAGATAGATAGATAGATAGATAGATAGATAGATAGATAGATTAGCAGAACTTCAATTAGAAATATAATAGTGAAATGACTATAGAAGCACAATATACAAGAGCATTGAAAGCACACAAGAAAGCCATACACGTCGTACATACAGACTGGATTTGTTTACAAATATAACCACATAAAAGAGCACTGAAAGCAAACTAGAAAGGAATACAAGCTCGGCATACAGACTGAATTGGTTTACAAGTATGACTGCAGTCTTCTATTAAAATAAATACAACATGGGAATGCAGTTATAAATGCACTTTATTGCAGGCATACTAAAAACGTGACTTCAGGAACAACATTCTAAAATGGACACAACGTGGCATGCTCGAAGTAGCAGTTATCAGCTAAACGGAGGACACTCCAAAAGGAATTCACAACACCATTATCAGGGACCGTAACTGATAAAGTTGGAATGTGCCCTGTGCTGAACATGGTAAAGCTGGTAGAAAGATGCTTGCTATCATATCAGACTCAAAACACAAATGCAACAATAAAGTACATACAAAACATTGCTAGTGAACAGAACTACCTTGTGTGCATATGTGCTCCTTGTGAAAGAGCAAAATGCAGTCATTCAAACCCCTTCCTCATACTGTGTCCTGTAGTGGGGGGACGCAAAATGTGAAAGACACAGCAACAGACCAATGGATGAAGACAGCTGGCTGAAACCACTTTAAGTAAATCATTCATATTTTCTAAAACTTTATATAACCATCTCATGCCCTCCCCAACCTGCTGCCTTCATAAGGCCTCAGAGAAACGAGCTTTCCCACTAGTCAGACAGAAATTAAAACACTGCATTCAGACTACCCAGCTGTCTTTCAGGTAAAACATACCTTGGAGGTTTGGAGCTCACAGTGCACAGCTAATTATCAGTTTACACAGATGCACCACTCTAAAGCCTTATTCAGCAGAGCTAACCCTCAGTTTATAAAGCACAACTGATTTTTTGCTAAGCAGATTGTAGAGTGAGTTCTGCAAATGCCTCTTCGCTGCACACTTCTCTATATGCTAAATTGACTGGTGGACATTGAATCTGGAATTTTCAAAACTGAACATCTACTTAGACTGTTTGGATCACATTGCTTAGTTGTGCAGCAAATCCGGTTGCATATGCATTAACACTAAACTTGATGCACAATCTCACTCACCACCACATTATTTCTTTTTCCTTATATTGCGCCTTATATCTCTTCTGAAATATTGTGACTGGCTTTGAAGTCTCTGTGTATGCTACACATTTTTGCTGCTTGGGTAGCATCTTAATGAAAGCAAGAATAGCTGGTGGATACTGCCACATCCACTAAGTCAATGCCTTCAAGTTGAAGTTAAAGTATAATATGCATGAGACTTTCATGGGCCATAGAATACTTGCGCTGGCACACGCTTATATTGCAAGATAGACCTTGGCATTTATGGCTGTGAATGCTGTACCTGGGTCCCTGTCAGAAAGCGCCCCAGAGTGTAACTGGCGTTTGTGCCTGCTTTGCGCTTCCCAGGGCACTTTGGTATTACAGAAGGGGACGCAGTCGCTTGTGCGACCCCTTCTGTAATTCCAATAGTGCAGGCGCACTTAAAGCGCCAGTGCTATCTGCAGGGGGCGTTCTCTCATTTGCATGGGGGCATGACCCATGCAAATGAGGGTGTGTCTCATTCAAATGAGGGAATCCCTTTGACTCTGCACCGAGCTGTATTACAGACAGGGGCGCAAAGGCAAAGAAGCCCTCAGGAGGCGCACTGGCAGTGCGCAACCCTCTGTCAGTGTGCGCCCTCTGATGAGTGGAAAGGGGGTCTCATGGACTCATGGACACCCCAGACATCTCCTGGCAGGTGGGTGCAGTCATTGACTGCACCCGCCAGCAAGGGAATCTCTGATCAACTTCAAGAGTGCAGGTGAGTTGCCGCCTGCACTGTGAAAACACAGATCTGCTGTAAAGCAGCCGTTCCATTTTTCACATGAATGTGCTGCCTTCAGGGCAGCATGTGTTCGCATTTGCCCTGGGGCAGTGTATTCATCATAATAGGGCACATTTTTATTGTTTATGCCGGGCACAGCTTTTTAAAGGTACGCTCGGCGCAAATATTGAAAATGATCTTATTGTGTAATGTGGCACGAGACCTGTGCTTTAAAATCACCCTGAACAATTTGTTTATCCAATCTCTTCACTAGTTGACTTTGAAACGCTTTCGAATTTGCTTTGCTTGAAATAAACCTCATCACCTGCTCATATATTATTGTGGCTAATTTGTTCCATCACAAATCTGACTGTACAATATCTTTTGCACATATGTGTACTAAGAACCGTGCTATCCACACCAAACCCGCACACTTTACCTCATCTCATAATTGGGGTACCCTATTTTACTTTAGAGAAACATTTTAAGTTCCAGGTTTCTAAGACTTGGACATTCTAGATGTTTTTCACAGTGGAAACATATATAGTTTTGATTAGGTCTATGTGAACAGTTTTGAGTTTATTTTTCCTGTGCACATTGCATTTGCCGAGGTGTAGTTCTATATTCTCCCCAACCTGTTGTGTTACTCAATCTGTTATATTTCCTAAAAAAATGGATTGGTCATTCAAGCGCATCCAAATTCTTTTTTTAAAACTCTTTTTATTAACAGAGCTCGCAAGACTATACAGTGCAAAAACATTTCCATTACTGCATCATGGAGTGATAACAGAAAATCAATAACAGATTGGTCATGCGGGAATGCAGAAGATATTACACATTTAACAAACATCTATTCACCCACACCCAACCCTCTACACTTTCGTCAGGGTGCCCACACATTCCCCCACTATTTAGCACATCCCCTACTTGTACACTGTTTCCTTAGCACGTTGGCACCAGTCTAGGTCACGTTTCCATTCCTCCAGCTGCGGAGGTCCGGATGTCCCCCACCCTCTGGCAATGATTTGCTTTGCTATACCCACTGCCAGGGCTAACCATATCCCCACATATCTGGACCAGTCAGATTCACCTTTTGATCAGTAGTAAAATCCACTTCAGCTCCAAGAGGACAGTCTCTCCCACCAGTCTGGTCATAGTGTTCGTGACTTTCTGCCACAACCGAGCTATCTCAGGACAGTCCCATAAAATATGCAGGAAAGTACCCTCTTGCTGACATTCCCTTGCACAGAGCGCTGTTGGAACCCTACCACATGTGTATAGGCAGGTATGAGGATAATAAGTACAGTGTACAATCTTGAGCTGCACTAGTAAAAATCTGATGCGCATTGTGACCTCCTGAGGGCTCTGATTTGCCTCCTGCCACTCCCAGTTATCTATGCTACCCAGATCTTTGAGCCAGGCCTCTCGGACGGTAATCAGGGGGTCTGGTAAATTATTCAGCAGTTTGCAATATATCGTGGAAGTCGGCTTCTCAGAGATGGGGTCAAGTAACAGTCTATCCTTTAACGGGGAATATTCTGGTATCACGCCCCGCTTTGTATTCCTTCTGGAGAACCTCAAACGTGAGGGGAATCCCCTTTCCAAAAGTCCCCCAGGTATTTGATAGCAATTAGTTTCCATCCATTAAAACCGGTCAGCGCGGCTACCTCACACAGAGGATCTCCCATCCATAGGGCTCTCCTATCGGCCAGTTTTCCCACCCAACCAAGGAGTCTATTAGCCTCTCTCCAACACTGTAGCACAACTGCTGTGTGTTCAGGTCACCCTGGTTGTCATCTAGGAGAATATAGGAGGGGCTCACAATTCCCTCTTGGCATGACGGCTTTGTCAACCCTGTAGGCTGGCTCCTCCTTGCCTACATATACCGAGTCATTAATGACCTGAAGTTGCGAGGCCCAATAATACAGCCTGATGTCTGGGATGGCCAGGCCACGGTCATACACTCCCTTTTGCAATTTGTGAAGCACGATTCTCAGGGATCTGAGTGCGCCAGTGACTTACATCTGCATCTAAAAGACTCATTTGAGGTTCAAGATTCCTGTCTAGGAACACCTTCTGGTCTCGCGTGACATAGATGCCCAAGTACTTAAAGCCCGCAGACTCCACTGGAGCCAAACACCGTGACGGAACCCGGGGGCAGGAAGGAGCACCTTCACATTTCAAGGGGCGATTTCCTCATTCTAGGTGTGCTGCTGAATTCAGCATGCTCAGATAGATTAAAAAACGGAGGAGAAATTAAAAAATGTTTTTCTTCGTGAGCCTCCCGTGATGAGGCGTAGCATTCTGATCCATTTCCAGGTTTACGATTTCATGTGAATCTGGAAATGTGGCAGAAGCCATGGGTGTTGCCTGGGAAGACCCAGAGAAACACCTATGGCATGCCCCTTTCACGCAAAGTGTTGCATGTAAAGGGGCTGTATTTACAAGGACACGAAAAGCCACGCATTGTGACTTTACGTATTCTTATAAATATGGGGCAGCATTTTGCGCTGCTGGTGCCTCCAAAAGTGACACACCTGCGGCACAAGTGGCTTGCATATAAGCCCCTAACTTTTTTGCAGATGTACTTATTGTGAGAGTCAGTCAGGGGAAATAGAGATTGGTAGTGATGTGTGGTGATGAGGCAATGGCAGTTTAACTCACAAGAGTAACCGTTGTGTGAATTCCACAGGTACAACAACACACATTAGGATCACACAACCATCTTGCATCTATCATGATTTGGCAAATTAGTAGACCTTTGCAATACAAATCAGTTCACGTGGTTTCACCTAAGTTGGTGATTGGGCAACATCCACACCAGGCCAGGGGCAAAGGCTAGTGGGAACTACTTAAAGATATGATGTTCCAGTAGAAGTGAGCAAAGGCAATAATAGAAAGAATGGCACATGGAAGGAGTGTGCTTGCCAGGCAGAGACACCAATCATCTCAGCCCCATCTTTCAAATGTTCAGTTTTTAGGCAGTCATCCTTTGGTAGCTGATGAGAGGATACTGTGGAACACTTGGCATTCTATGGCTGCACCTCTGGGCTGATTGGGCTGAGTGAGGGACTCAAAGCAGACAAAGTGAACAGCAGATGGACAGGCCTGAAAAATTGTATGTAGGTACTTCATCTTAGCCTTACGGAAATGGGCAACACACAGCTCCATATTCAGGATATACCACAGCAATCTTCACAACGGTTTGGATTAACAAAAGTCTTGCTAGACTAAAAGTGCGCTCTAGCTTATTTTCACAGTGCTTGGCAGCATGGCAGAGGTGCACTGTGAATCATTATTACATCCAAATAGCTTTCAGTCCAAAACAAACAGTTTGAGGCAGTGTTACTCCTCACAGGAACTTCTAGGAAAGAAAGGTCTTGCAGTGCTTTTAGATTTTACTGGTGGCTATGAGACACCAGCCATATACTATTTCCAAGGACTTCCTCCTTTGGCTGGAATACTTGTGTATTCTACTAAGACAGAGACAAAGGAGCTGGTACAAGAAGTAATGGGGATGTGAATACCTTTATTGTTCCTCTATTGGCATCAAGCATCCTCAAGCTTCTAAAGGTAATCTAAATGACTTCCTGGTGTCTGATGTAACGGGCAGCACAGAAGTAGAAAAGTCTGAACTTAAAAGACACATTTCTCTCGATCTCTCTTGCTATCTCTCTCTTTCTCTCTCTCTCTCTCTTCCTCACTGACCCTCATTCTCTCTGTTCCTCTCTCTCTTTCACTCTCTCTCTCTCTCTCTCTTTCTAATACACACACCCACATACACTCAAGTTACTAGGATTTGTGGCCTGTGTGGGTAAGGTAGTTTTGATGTCACTGATTGAAAATGTTGTTGCACACCAAGTGGGTAACTAAGAAACTCCCTTTGAACACTCGATTCTCAAAGGGTAATACGAATAAGCAGTCCAGGGTTACTCCAGTAGGTAGTGGGTCTTATAGATTTAGAATCAGTATGACAGAGTAGATAACAATATTGCCACCATTGGCCAGTCAGCATCAGAATAATCGTTATTCAATTTAAATAAATAGATCATAAAAGTATAATGAAAAACAATACATTAAAATTAAGGGTCCGATTATGATAGCGGTTTTCCCGCATCCTCCGGGCCGGCGGAAGCCACCGCCGGCCCGAAGGATGCAGGAAAACCGCTGCGGAGCCTCGAAAGACCCACCGCCATATTAGGATGACGGTGGGTCTAGAAATCCATCCGCAGCCTTTCCGTCGCGGTCACCTTCCGACTGTGGCGGAAAAGCTTTAACATGGCTGGCGGTGTCTATCAGACACCGCCAGCCATATTAGGATGGTGTAAAACATATGCTTTTCCGCGGCGGCTTTTCTGCCGTGGAAAAGCATACGGATCTTCACTTCAGGGGCCGTTGAGGGCCCCTTGGGTGAAGGGAGGTGGGAGGTGCATACCTATTGTACCCCCCTTCATTTGCGTGAACAAAGCAGCAGGCATCGCGCGGTGCCTGCCGCTTTGTGCACGTAAATGCGGTGCATGCATTTTTAACATGCATGCATTTTTGACATTGCCATGGGTGCAGCTTGAAGCTGCACCCACCGCAATGTTAAAGATAGAGGATGTGACCGCCACCCTTTCGGTCACATCCTAATCTGCACGGAGAGAATGCCGCTGCCCATGCGGACGTTCCCTCCTACTCTGGGGCCGCGATCCTAATGACCCCCATAGTTTGTTTCTAAAAATGTAATCACAATATATTATAAAGCAAATAATGTAAGAGCACTAACGGTTCACTGGCAAAATATCGACCCTCAAAATATCCATATACCTAAAAATCTTGCCCAAAATATTGATGTAAAAAATATTGTCATCCTATACTATAATGCTAGGTAGAAAAATTTTGAAAAAAATATATCATTGTAATAAATATTGTTGTAATAAATATTGTTTTTAAATATATATATATATATATATATATATATATATAATATATTTATTAATGAAGAAATAAAATAGATTTAATATATTTTAACAAATATAACAAATAAACTTAATAAAAAAATGTAAACACACATATATAATAATTAATATATATATTTACATATATTTACTTAAAACAGTTATATTAATAATTTTAATTTATAGTATAATTTCAAAATGTTTAACTGATATAAAAAATATATATATTTTGTATACGTATGTTTGTATATCTGTAAGTAGCATGCACCTTTGAATTGGGACACTGTCATCTTTGTGACACTGGTACTGTAACGTAATTGTGGCAAAATGGACAGATCACGGTGCCACATTAGTAATTGACAGTGCTGGTGCATTCTGGGACTCGTAGTGCAAGCTATGCCCACGTGACCACTTGGTATTTATTTCACTCACCTGTGATCAAGGCGTGACTTCGCCGAAACGCGTAGGAATTAAGAGTGGATTTCTATGCTGTGTCACGAGACGAATAAAGTCTTTTTGCAAACAAGTCGACGTTGTGGCTTTGAACTCTTGGTGTCTTCACATTCAACAGGATTTCCATTCCTGTACACAAAGCCTGCCCTGCAGGGTCGAGGGCCTCCAGTAAAATGGAACTTGTTTTTGGGATGTTTATATATATATATATATATATATATATATATATGTATACATATATGTGTATATATATATATCTATAACATAATATCTTTAAAAAAAAAACCATTCTAATTAAATAAAAAAAGTAAACAACTTAAAATTTAGTAACAATATTTCAAACATTGAAAACTTAGATAGGTATAAATATTATAATTTTAAATAAACAAAAACATAATTATATAAATTATAACAATATAAAATACATTGTAAAAAAAATTGAATACACATACTATTCCCACTACAATTTATACAAAACTATGCAAACGATTATAGAAAATATACAAAAGATTTGCTTCTACCACTTCACACAATGAAAAATATTAAAACTGGGTACAATTTACAAATCTCCCTCCAGTAAACGTAACACTAGAGAAAGTGTTGGTTGGTCAGATAGGTACAATGTACTATTCCCACTACAGCCAGTACAACAGTAGGGAAACTGTTGGAGTGTGTAGGTGTCAAATTTACTAATCCCACTCGAATCATTAGAACAGTAGGAAAAATATTGGATTGTAGAGGAGTAAAATTTACTATTGCCATTCCAGTCAGTAGAGCAGTAGGGAAATTGTTGGATTGTGGATGGGTAAAATTTACTATTCCCTCTCCAATAAGTGCAACAGAGGGGAAAGTGTTGGATTGTGTAGGGGTAAACTTTACTAATCCCACTCCAATGCGTGCAACATTAGGAAAAGTGTTGGATAGCGGAGGGGTAAAATTTACTATTCTCACTCCAGTCATTAAAACAGTAGGGAAATTGTTGGATAGTGGAGGGGTAAAATGCACTATACCCACTCCAGTCAGTTCAACAGAAAGGAAATGTTGGATTGCAGAGGGGTGCAATTTACTATTCCCACTCTAGTCAAAACAACAGTAGGGAAAGTGTTGGACATTGGAGGGGTAAAATGTACTTTTCCCACTCCAATAAATGCAACAGTAGGGAACGTGTTAATTGGTGAGGGGTAAGATTTACTATTCCCACTTCAGTCAGTGCAACATTAAAAACAAACCAAATGTCTTGAACAAAATAACATTCTTTAACAAACTAAAAAATTAAGAAAAATTTAAATATGTACTAAAAAATACAAATGTATTTAATATTAAAAGTGAAAAAAAAATTGAAACACATTACAATGTTGACTACATATCACAAATACCTACAAATATTATTATAAATAAAATATAAAAATATATTTCATTTCCACCGCATACCCCTACAAATCCCACAACCCACATCTAAAATCTTTAAAAAAAATATTCTTTGCACAATCAACATAACTAAAGTATTTAGCAACTAATTATTAATTAATTTAAATTAATTTACTCCCTGCCCCATGTACCTATCAAGCCCACAACCCGCACCTAAAGAAAAAAATGAATTACACACAATTACCATAATTAATCAGCAATTAGTTAGTAATATTTAACAACTAATTATTACTTAATTAAAAATAAATTACTTCCCACCCCAATAAACCCCACATGCCATACCTAAAAATAAAACATTTACACAATTACATAATTAATTATATATCAATTAATGCATACTAATTAATACCTAAATATTAAATAATTAAAAATAAATTACTTCCTACCCTTTCCCCTATAAACCCAACAACCCTCAAATGAAATTTACATTAAATAAAATTGATAGCACAATTAAAATAATTAAATATCATTTAAAAAATAATTATTATTTAATACAAAATAATCATTAATGTATCATAATTAAATTACTTCCCACCCTATATCCCCTGTGTCTTTTATTTTAAGTTGCCCTGAAAACTAGCAATGCAATGTGAATGTAAAAGAAGTTTCAGAATGGCATGGACTGTGAAGTCCCTGCTGCCCTGGAACTTGGGGTGCATGCATACAAGGGGGCACATGCAGTGCCCCCCGAATGCATCCTCATTGTGAAGGGTGTATGGGGGCCCACAGGGTCCCCTTTGTTTTCCCTCCGCTAGCTTTTTTATGGTTGTAAGCCCGCCATGAAACGGCTCACGGAAGGGAAACTCACAAATCGCTCAGCGGACTGTGGCGGTCCAGCCTTGCATATTATATGGGCCCTCTGCACTGCACCACTGCCAGAGAATGGCAGCTCCCTGGCGCAGGCGGCGCAGCGGTGGATGGTCCTAAAAGCTGTCTCGCATGACCGCCATACTCAAAATCGGCCCCTAAGTTTTTGCAAACAATAATAATAATATCGAAATTTTTAAAATCGATGTTACTGACCTTAAAATCGAGATTTTTGACACCGATATTCTGGCCACAGATATATCCATATCATAATATTTTGGTCACAGTAGTTTGCTATGGGAATATCTTTTTTTCAATATTTTGTCTGAATACAGCACTATCATGTCTTGCCACTACATGGCGTCCAGATAACAATGTTACATGTTTGAATTCAAAACAAGAGCAAGGAAAGGAGCAAAAAAAAAAGCTCAACTAGGGGTCCATTATGGGCTCCTGCCTACCTAGTTGATAATTCCAAATATCAAAAAAGTGCTGAGGGGAACACCAAAAAACCCAGCTCACCACGGATGCCAACTCCACAAGCTGTAAGTACCAAGCTTGACCAGGGTTACGACCCACATTAACAGCACCGTATGTGGGCCACAACATCACAGCCTGAAAATATACTCTCACAAAACAGGACATGGTAACAAATAACAAAAACCTCAACCCTACGCTGCGAAAAGTGCTATCAATATATGACTGGTCCAAGATCCCATCCCATCTGGTTATTAACTCCCTTACTAGACACTATAACGTAACACTGATTTCTATGGTTGGTTTGTCTCAGTTGAATGAAAACACAAGGCTCACCTGACTGGAAGGACCATCGTGGGGACATCTCAAGGTTCTAAAGCCACCAGGGGCCATGAGGGATACAAGGCCAGCTGCCCATGAAAAGCTGAAGGTACCACCCAGTCAGAAAGGTATTCCGTTGTCTTCAGAAGTTGAAAAGGGTGAGTCAACTTCATCTTTAACCTGCCCAGTGCCCACAGGTTGTACCTACCTATATTTTCTTCAAACCCCCTCCAAAGTGACAATGGATACATTCAGTATTCCCACACCTCGAGAGGGGTCCAGGCCTGTAGGCAAGGGGATGTTGTGCTGATTCCCTAACCCCTTGAAAGTTTCATTCTAGGCCTTCTTGTTCTGTAGATGTACTCTTAAACCTGAACTTTTGGGTACATCATAGTGCACAGACTGGGAACTGGCCTACTATGTTTTAACTTAAGGGACACAATTTGCATGTAACTGGTTTCTCAGTCATAATTACTTGGCCTCTGCCCCAATTCGGTCATTGGTGCACAGCCGTCTGGACATTGCCGAACGTTACCAGATATTCTACAGGATGGAAATCATGCTATTGGATTGTTTTAAACAAGAGAATATTTGTATAACACAGGTTTGATTCACAGGTTTGTGGATCAAGGTACGGTTTGGAAAAAGTTACTATTACTTGTTCGTAAAAATGTATTTTCTATCTAGAGTGTCTCTTCCCATCACTGCTTCTTGGCAGGTGTTGTCCAACTCTAGGTGCAGGCACATAGGAGCTGAAATGCACCTGCCAAAAAAGGTGGTATACAGAATGAGGCTCAGTCTGCAAGGAGAACGGAAATTCTACTGAAGTACAACCTCTGGTCCTTGTCTTTCTTCTGAGGCTGGTGTGAAAGCCTTCTCTGTTGTCGACAGAAATGAAGAAAGTTTTTACTGAGCAGCAGTATATATTCTTCCTTGATGACCGGGGCTGTCTGTCAAATTTAGTCAGAGAGGTTTTCCGAAGTCCAAAAGCTTTTCTAATCTTCGAAAATCAATTTTATGCAATTGCCAGTAATATTTTGGGCTTCCTGTCTTATTGGCCAGTACAGCCTGTACAGACTCAGGCGTCATGTTTGTTCTCCTCATCTGGAGGCTCTGTTATCAGGGTACATGGATACAGACAATGCACCCCAATACTCATATGTCTGTTACATACAGACACAACTATACATTATACAAGCATCTGTCATTTCGTCTCGAATATAATGGAGCCACGGACTTTAGTTGGGAAAACCTATTACTTTATTTAAATGGGTACCTAGAAGGCAACCTCCCAAAGAGGTAAAATTGACTGAACTTCTGACTTTAAACATGCTGCAACCACAATCGGGAATTGGAGAGCCAAGGGTGGCCATGGTGATAGCTTCCATCACTCCAGAGAGGCAACAATGTGGGTGTCTTCCTGATATCAGGTGTCTGTCTCACATCAATAAAAAAGCAAGCTTTAGTATCTCATATAATTTAGATGCTCACCGGGGAAAAATCACAAAGTCTGAGATGAGCAGCTTAACCAAAGTCAGATATAGAATTTTTGGTGCAACACCTAGGCCCCACTTGCAAGTTGCAGGTTAATGACAAGTTGAAGCGACTGCACTGCACCTGCAATTGCGGGTATGTGCAATTAGAAGTGTGAATGGGGAATAACTGCATGGGCACATAAATACCATGTCAAGGTAAATAAGTAACAACAATGATTTTGTTTTAAATAATATTGAAAATGTTTCAATTCTAAAATTATTACACTGTGAAGTTAACAATTCTGAGGCCTGTGGAAGGATACTGGTCTTCAAAGTGTCTCAATCACTCCTGTTATGTTCACTATGTTAGACATCTCGTCCAACAGCATATCATTCCCATCATACCTTTCTTCTTCAGCAACCTCTTTTCATTCTCCTCTAAATGCACTTCCTCACATCTCCTTCACTTTACCACAGCCTAAACACACGACACACCGACAACACTTTCTTATAGCTTTACCTTGTTCATAGTTTGACAACTGTGTACTCTTTCACACACACTTGTACGAAATCACAATTGCAACTGAAATACGTGACTGTTGCTCTGTGTGCTCTGCAAAAAGACCAAGGATTGATTGGCTCACCTTGTACTCTGGACATCTTTTTGACCCACTGACAAGCACTGTGAGAAGCTTGCGCTGCCCTCAGCTTCAACTATAGAGCACTCAATCGTGGCCCATTATAACACCTGGAGGAGTCTTAGTTGAAAATATGCACAATACAAGTGTAATATGGTAAATGTACCAAAAAAACAAAGAAAAAAAAGAAACCCAACATCCTTGAAATAGCTGAATCTATTAGGGAATGCAATACTAAGTACATCGTGAAATATAAACAGAAACCGAATCTCTGACTTTGATCACCTAAATGCTTTTTCATTCATTGTTGAAAAAGTGATCCATGTTTTTTGTCATTATGGTTAAGTCATGAATACTGGCCCGATAGGGGCCCATTTCAATGTCCGTTTTTAATTACTTCCAGGCCAGAGACCCAGAGGGGCCTTGCCCACTTAAAGAATTGGGGGCAGATTTATGAGTTCTGGCGCATCTCTGCAAATCAGCAGGGATGCGCCAGAACTGATGCGTCATGCAATTCCCTCCTTGCGGCACCACAGATGCGCCGCATTTACAATGCGGCGCACCATGGTGCAAGGAAGGGCAGATGCGTGACGCATCTTGTGGTGTACGGGCGGCGCATTGCTGGAGTAGCGTCGCAAGTGCGACGCAACTCCTGCAATGTACAGAGGCCACCCATACATAACGTGGTGCGTCACTCCTTACGCCTGCTTCAAGCAGGCGTAAGGATTTGACCCAGCAGGGTCGTAAAACTGACTCAGTGAAATCTTGTAGATTTCACTGCGTCAGTTTTACGGGACTTTCCTACGAGGGAACGCCCACCCTGCGACAGAACGCCCACATGAAACCTGACGCAGGTTTCATGTGGCGCAGGGCTTTACAATGTGACGCATCTGCCTAGATGCATCACGTTGTAAATAGGTCGCAGGCATGCGCCACGTTTCCACGCCGTTGCGTGGCGCAACTTCGGCATAAGCGTGGCGCAAGTCCGACATAAATCTGCCCCTTGGGCTCTGCACAACTCAGAATCAGGGTTCGTGTCCTCATCAGTGTGGTACCCAGACCGGGAGGAGTATTGCTATCCACTTCACTCGTGAGGCAGATGGGAACAATGTTCATGCTATTAAAAGTCAGAGGAGACCGACACAGTGAATTTCCCAACGTTCCCACCATAACAGAGCTCATAGATGTGTTTCACAATCACAGCGGTGGAAATACATACAAACCATATTATATACCCTCGCTTTGTGAAGTAGCAAACTGCTTGCAATTTTGTTGGGGATGGTTCTGGTATCTCATCCTGCAGCACACGGAACTGCCACCACAGTAGACACTAATAGCAGTGTGTGCATTTTTATCGCCACTATTTTTCAAGGAATAACTCTGCCTCAAGGATCAATCTAAGAACAAGTGCAGAGTCGGTGTCATTTCAGAGCACAGCTTAATGAGCATCTCTACTGAATGAACAAAAAGACAACATTATTAAACATGTTCTTCTAATACATGAGTTGAACATGGAAAATGGCTCAATTAGACACCTCTGATGTGCTGCACATATTAAAAGGTTCTGAAATTATACCACATCGCCTTTTGCAAAATTAAATCCCTTTGCTATAAAATGAGACCTTTACATCTTGCAGACCTCTAGTTAATTGTATTGCACTTCATGCAAACTCTCGTTGAGCTGGAGTTCGTGAATTAGGCCGTTTTAAAGGTCACTTTCTTTCTTTCCTGCTTGCATACTAATTAGCAAGTGATTCAATGTCTCCTTGGCTCTGGCTCCTTACACATGAGATTAAAAAAGCGCTTTGGAAAGAGGCTAACTTCATATAAAGACTGAGGAAGAGGCCAAAAAAAAAAGAAATCCGAATGAAACATAAATACACACACTATGATGTATGGATTAGGTTTCATTCATTGGTGGAAATATGTCAAGTTTTTCTGCTTTAATTTTATGAAGCCTATTAGAAATCTGAGGGCCTCATTATAAGTCAGGCAGAGCGGTATCTTTAGGATTCCTCTCTGCCTGACCATGAATGGTCTGATGTTCCTGCATGAGTTTTCCCTGGCTCAGGAACACATGACTCGATTTTATTGGCAGGAACTTCCTTCAAGTAAATTTGCTGAAGGCTTAGTGCCAGTGGCGGCTCTCCGCTAAAGCGGTGGAGCCTTGCCCCCCCTGCTTGAATGCCAGGCAGCAGACGGAAGAAAAAAACAGGAAAAAAAAAAACATTTTATTATCATTTTATTTTTTCTTTCTGCTGCAGACAGCTAAGTCTGTGCAGGGCCATGAGCAGTTCAGGGGGAGTAGTGCACACTGTAAAGTGCGCACAACGGTTTGTCCGGCTGTTTATTGCCATCCAAACCGTCATGCGCACTTTGATCTCTCTCCACCCAAGATGTGTTATACAGCTGGGTGGAGTAGAGACACAGGTTCCTAGGCCCTGAGCGAGTGTTAAACAAGTCCGCTCAGGCCAACCATGGTGCCTCTCATTAGAGCAGCGTCTTGATTGGCATATAGGAGACTGCGCTGTGTGAAGGGACCCCGAGGAGAAGAATCCCGAGATGGTGGCCAGCAGCGCAGCAGCAGGTAAGTGTTTTTTAATTTCTTTATTATATTCCCCCACCCCCTATACTTCCCCCTTCCCCCCACCTCACCACTTGTTATGAAAGTGAGCTGCTACTGTTTAGGGCCTCATTATGAGTTTGGCCATCCATCGGACCGGTGAACCCTAGGTGGACATGTGGTGTTGGTCAGATCTGTCCCACCAGTGGTTCGACCGCAAAAGTACAAGTACCGCTGCTGGACTGCTTTGGGACCGCTGCAATCACCAGGGAACCTTATTCCCTGACGGTGACTTAGCAGTGTGGAGCAGCAATATCCTTGGCGTTGCCACTGCGACACCGCCAGGCATATTCTGAGTTTCCCCACTGCCGGCCTTTTCATGTTGGTGAGTCTGCCATCAGAAGGCTGGAGGTGAGGACAAAAGGGGGTCCTCCAGGGCCCCCTGTGGCCACTGTACACTGGGCTGTATCCACACCCAGTTCCTGTACGTACGGCATGGACAAAAAGTCTATGCCATGTAGACCCTTGCTTTGGTGTTCCCATTGCGTGCGTTTTTTAAAGGCACCACCATGGGAACACAAAAGGACTGCCCGCCAGACAAAGAGAAATCTTCTTTTTTGAGTTCAAATTAAGTTTATTTGATAATATCACAAGGTAAGAATACAAAATATAGTAATACAAATAAAAAAAAGAGTCACAAGGAAAAACAATAGGGGGGGGAAGGAAGGAAGGGAAAGCACAGGAATAATAAACAAAATACATTACATAGTTAAATGAGCAATAAGAAGCAGAATGAACTCATCATGGGTTGCAAGAAAGTAAATAGAAAGGATATAAGAAGTATGCAATAATAGCAAATATAATTATAATAATGCATTAAAATATCTTAGCAAAGAATGAGGAATGAGAAAGGGTATCAAGGGGGTTTGGATACCTCCTGCTGAGCAGGTCGTGGACGAAAGGAACAAGTTATGCAGTTATCTAAATACAGCGTAACAGGAAGCCATAAATCAGCACGTTTAGCTGCAAACTGGGCAGGAAAAGCAAAAGCAGTATCAAGTCTATGATTGTGACAAACATTATACCACCATGCTTTGAAAGTAATAGTGGAAGAAGACTTCCAATTAACACTAATTTGTTGAAATGACACAGCCAGTAATAAATCAACAATACGAACATGCAGATCAGTCTTATCCCAACAAGGAGAAAGACTTCCCAAGAAGAGTGGGGGAGAATGGAATACTGGTCGAAAAAATAACATTAATTTGAGCTCAGACTTGTAACCAGAAGGCACGTACATTCTTGCAGAGGAATAGCATATGAAATAAAGTGGCATTAGGTAAAGAGCAAGACCAGCATGTATCTGAGGTGGCAGGGAAACGCTTGTGAACGGTGGAAGGAGTATGAAGCAAGCGGTTATATATAAAAAATATAGATTGTGTTAAAGATGCAGCCCTAGAGGTTTTACGAATCTTTGTCCAAATATTGTTCCAAAGGGATATTGGCCAGGATATGGAAAAGTCATTCTCCCAATGTTCCTCCACCTTGGATTTGGATCTGGGAAGTGTGTGTGCATGAAGGTGTTTATAAATGACAGAGGCTTTAGGAAGGGTTTGTAAAATAGAGTGAAGACGGATGGTGGGATCAGGTGAGATGGGAGAGGGGATCGAGTTGGAAAGCTTATTATACGTTTCCATGACCGTTGCTTTGAGGAGGAGGCATTTGGGAGCAAAGGTGAGGGGCATATCAAAAGTGGAACAAAGGGTATGGAAAGGTAAGAAGGTAGATTGTGAAAATAACTGTGATATCCAAAGCAAACCTTTGGTTCTCCAAGATTTCCAGTAAAAGGGCTTACCCCGGAGTAAAAGATATTTATTATGCCAAATAGTGGATGAAAGAAAGTCAGCAGTACTTACAGGAGGGGGAGGATTAGAGGATAGGAGGAGTTTAAGAGTGAATTTATGGATAGGAGTAGGAATTGCAGAAGGCTTGCGCGAAAAGAAAATATACTCAGCAAAGGAGAAAGGGGAAAGAAAGAGGCGTTCAACCTTAGTCCACAGAGGGCAAGGGGAGTCAGGGTCTTGTAGCCAAAAGGAAGATTAACGCAACAAAAAAGCCTTGTGATAGGCCGGGAAGTCCGGAAAGTTAACACTACCTTCAGAAGCGGGCCAATGAGTTTAGCAAGGAACATTCTGGGTTTATTATTTTGCCATAAAAAGGAAGACAAGACTGAGTTAATTTTCTTAAAAAACTTAGCTGGAATAGAAATGGGAATATTGGAGAGGGTATAAAGGACAATAGGGGAAAGCATCATTTTAATAGTATCTAAGCGACCCCACCAAGACAAGTAAAGAGGATGCCACTTAGCTGTGAGGTCGGATAATTTCTGAATGCATTTAGTAAGGCAAAGGGAAACAGTATCAGGAATGGAAGGGGTAATATGCAGTCCCAAATACTTAATATGGGAAGAGCTCCAGGTAAAATTAGAGGCATTGAAATCAGGTTTAAAGGTGAATTTGGTCAAGGGAAGGATTTCGCATTTATCATGATTGAGTTTGTAACCAGAGATTGAGGAATAAGTCCGCACTTCCTCCAAGAAAGCGGGGACGGAAACCGTGGGGTTCGAAATGAAAAGTAAAATATCATCAGCATATGCTGCAAGTTTAATGGGGAGATCTTTGGTCTGAAAGCCATGGATAGTAGGATTTTGGCGTAATCTGGACAAAAAGGGTTCTAAAGCGAGGTTGAAAAGAAAAGGTGAGAGGAGACATCCTTGGCGGACACCTCTACCAAGATCAAAATAAGGTGAGATTTGGCCGTTAGCATAGACTGTAGCTCGTGGATGAGAATATAATAGTGAGATGAAGGAAGTAAATTTAAGGTCAAACCCGGACCATCTAAGAGTATGAAAGAGATAAGGCCATTCGACCCTGTCCAACGCTTTCTCAGCATCCAGGGCTATCGCCGCGAGGGGATGTTGAAGATGAGATGATTTTGTTGGTATGTTAAATAATAGCCTAGTATTGTCAGTAATGTAACGACCTTTAACAAAACCTGATTGTTCGTCACCTAAGAGGTCAGGGAGCAAATGATCCATTCTTATCGCTAATGATTTGGAAAAGATTTTATAATCGATATTGACCAGGGAGATGGGTTTATAGTTTTTGCAATATTGGACATCTTTTCTGGGTTTAGGTATTAAACAAATGTGAGAATCTGAAAAGGTTCCTGAGGAATTACCTACTTCAGCGAAAGAGTAAAGAAGGGAATGGAGCTTTGGAATCAATAATTTGGAAAAATGGAGATAAAACTCAACGGTAAAACCATCTGGGCCAGGGGCTTTGTTGAGTTTAAGACGTTGGAGGGCAGTGAGCAATTCTTTCTGTGAGATGTCAGATTCTAAGGAGGAAAGATCAGGAGGAAAAAGTGTAGGTTTTTGAATGGTGGAGAAGAAATGAGTGAGAGATTGTGGAGAAGATTGAGTGTCAGAGGTATATAAAGTTTCGTAGAAATGGGAAAATGTAGCAAGAATGTCAGCATCCTTATGTTGTAAGTGTGCACTAGTATCATAAACCGATTCAATGTTCACCTTATTGTGCTTAACCTTTAAGTAATTAGCAAGGATTTTCCCAGCTTTATTCCTACCACCATAAAACTTGGCACTTGACTTTAGCAAATACAAAGAAGCATCTTCAGTAGACTTCTCGTTAAATTTGAGCTTAGCAGCGACTAGAGCTGTCAGACTATCAGAGGAATGTGAAGTGAAATAGGCGTTTTCCAATCGCTTAATGTCATGAAGGAGGGATTGAGTAAATTGGCGAGCAGTCTTGCGTTTTTTAGCAACAAAATTAATAATGAAGTCGCGTGCAGCTTCTTTAAAAGCATCCCAAAGATTGTGTTTTGAAGCGGGTGGGACATCATTAAAAAGAAAAAATTCATCAAAAAAGGTAGTGAAGGAATTGGAAAACTTGGGATCTAAAAGGAGGGCATTATTAAAACGCCATCTTCTGGGGCCATCGACTTTAGGGATAATGTCAAGGCTAACTACCACAGGGGCATGATCGGAGAGCAGAATCGGACCAATTTCTGCCGCAGTGAGTGATTGAGCAAGATCATGGGAAACAAATATATAATCAATTCGTGACTGGGAACGGTGAGAGGGTGAATAAAAAGTACAAGAGAAATCTTCTAATCTGGTAGGCATCCAGCGGTTGACTTTGGTTGTGCGGAAGCAGGGCACTAGTGTGGTGGTACGCTCCTGCACCGCCAAAGTAATAATCAGCCTGGTAGGTTACAATAGCACCCATGTCTCGTCTACATCCCTGGAAATGCTTTTCTTTGACAAGGAGGAGCATGAAATGTCCCTTAATGCCAAAAATGTTCTTCAACTTCCATCCATTTCCCTCCCAGCCCCCCACCCACTATCTCCTTGAAGAGAAGCCACTACTCACATCTACCACCTGCTTTCAGCAGGTGATGAGTGAGAATAATAAACCTCTTGGAATTGGAAATTATGTGTTTAATATACTAATTGTGTGTCTGCACCGCTTTTCCCCATTCTGAGCGTTCTAACTTGCAATAGGTGGAATACTTCATGGAGATACCAGCTGGTAACAATTCTAGCCATCGGAATCTCAGCATGGAATTCCACCTAACTTAGAATCAGGGTCTCTGGTGGAATTAATAAAGATCTGAGTACTCCCTGGAGGCACTACTTTCCACATTGTTCTTAATCTACATGACCAACATTTATTATGTGCAAGTGTCATATAGTGTTCTAAAATAGTACACCCTGGAGGGTATGGCCAAGATGGCGGCCTAAGCGGACGTGTGTTCTGGTGGCTCCCGACTCCGATCCCCCTTAATGCCCTTTTATACACCAAAATCGACCCTCCGAGCAACTAGGGGCCCGGCTATCTTGACCGGGTGCCCAGCACCCACATCTCCGGGTCAGAGATCGAACCAGCGAGCCTTTCGGAGCCCTTACTGGCCGCGAGAATCTTCCCAGGCCGTGGAGACAGAAAATGGCGGCTGGCCCCGCGGAGTGACTGCAGCGACCCTGCCCCTCCCGACAAGCCGCCCTTGGATTCTGCTTGCTGACTGGGGGTCACTGGGCAGAGTGGACAGCGAGCGGCAAGAGCGACTGCCTGCGCGGCACACCTGGTAGCGAGAGACCGGTCCGGCGGGGAGGCGCCAAAATCGAGGCCCAGGCGATGTGAGAGAACCTGGCCCCTCCCGACAAGCCACCCGGGGTCCCTGCTTGCTGACCGGGGGACACTGGACAGAACGGGCAACTAGCGGCGAGAGCGGCTACGTGCACAGCACATTTGGCAGCAGGAGAGGGGCCCGGCAAGGAGGCGCTGAAATCGAGGCCCCAGCTTTGGGCCTACATGGGGCCGATGTGTGAGCCCCCCGGCGTCCCAGAGTACAAACACCCACAAAGTCCGGACTGTGGTGACCCATGAGAGCTGACGACCAGGCGGTAGCACCCGAGAACCCCTACAGAGGTGAGAGGTGCCGCGCAAGAACAGAGCAGGCTGGAAACTCGGGGGGCACACTTAAACCCCCGGCGTCGGGCATAGTGGGCCCTGCCGGCCACAGGCCTTCAGCATCTGCGTGCGAGGGTGGTGCAGAACAGTAACATACACCAGTGAGCCCCGGGAGGGAGACTGGGCCACACACAGAGGGCACCACTGACAGCGGAGCCCCAACGGATGAGCCACTGGAGACCTGCTGAGACAGGACACAAGGGGACCTCAGACACCATTTTGCGAGATCCAGTTGTAGCCTAGAAGTCCCTAGAAGAACTTCCCGCAGCGAGCTCCAACGGGCCTAGTTTACAGCGGGGCCCGGTAACAGCCACCAGCCTGTCGGCAAGAGGCTCGGCCCCCTTTCGAAGTTCTCTGAGGCCTGCTGCATAGCAACTACCGTAGGGCCTACGCTCACCACGCCGCAGGGGGAAGTTGGTCCCGGGAACATACCAACACACGCCTGTGACCCGGGGTTTCTGAGTGCCACACACATAGAAGAATGGGGACCGCACACTTCCGGAGATGCTTGCGAAACCCAGTCCAGAGCTCATAAGGGACCACCCTCCCCCAAAGTCACGAAAACACCACCGGTATCCAGATGCCCATCAACAAGTCCTTTCTAGAATCCTTGTTTAACTCCCTCCGAGACGATTTCAAATCATTCCAGCAGGAAGTGGCTGGGGAGGTTAGGGAACTCAGAAGAGAAGTGGAGGGCCTTGGAGAACGCGTGGTTGCTATAGAGAAAGCCGATCAATGCCGATGCGAAGAGATTACACAACTCCAGAAAGAGGTGCTGCGGCTCCAGGATCAGCAACTTGACCTACAGGCCCACACAGAAGGCTTGGAAAACCGGTCCTGTCGAAACAACATACGGGTCCGTGTGGTCCCTCAGAAAGAAGAAGGGTCGGACGTCACTGTCTACCTGCAGGACCTTTTCCGTAACATCTTAGGGAAATCCTTCGATTTTGACATCAGGATAGACAGGGCGCATAGAGTGGGGCTACCTAGGCGCTCGCCTGCCCCGCCTCCCGACATCCTGGCCTTCCTCCCTGACTTCCCCCTTAAAGAGAGGATCCTCCGGGAGGCCCGCAAGCACCAGCTTCTTCAATACCGAGGTCACCCCATAGCCTTATATCAGGACCTTTCGGCCATTACTCTACAAAAGAGGAAAACATTCAAGGTGGCCATGGACTTTCTACGTCAGCACGAGATTCCATACTCCTGGGGCCACCCGTTCCGCCTCATATTCAAGTGGAAAGGTACTCTACTGCAGATGCGGTCCCTCAAAGACATGTGTGCACTACTAGGCATAGAACTGGACGACGAATCGCCACTGGAGACACCTTCGCAGAAACAGTCCAGGGGAGCCTGGCAGGTGGTGAACCGCAGACGCTCCCCAGATCTACGCTCGAAACCCAAAGCTCACATCATCTCGCAGGAGAGGGCCACGGCTATCTTAGAAATGGCCCTAGAAACGTCATCTCCTAATTAAACTACGTCCCTGAGAGGGGGTCATCTCAGCACATTTACATGCGGGATGGGGGGACGGGTGGGATACCACCGAAACCGCCACTGGACTTCACCCCACCAAGTAACGTTACCGCAGCCCTGTGTTGGACTGGCAGGACTGGGACTTTGAACGTTCACAGTTGGGATGTTGGGGTCGGGGAGGGGGGAAGGGGGGCTGGGACCAGGACTTTGGGGGTTTGTGGGGGGCAGGGGGGGATGGGGAGGAAGGGGGGTTGGAGGGATTTGGGGTTTGGGAGTTGGAGGGGGGTGTTCAGACTCTATTCCCGGTTGCCATACCCGCGCAGAGAGAGGGGTCCCCTGCGCACCAACCTTCCATGTGTGACTGCCTCTGGCTATATCAGGCCCCACACATTGGCACTACTGGATCTTCCATAGGTTATGCCTCCCAACACTTGTAAGGTACTGACCCTTAATGTGCGGGGCCTCAACAACCCTGTCAAACAACGAGCGATCTTGTCCAGCCTAGAAAATGCGCACGCAGACATATGCCTACTGCAAGAGACTCATTTATTAGCACGAGACTGCCACCGGCTACGCTCCCGCAAATTCCCCAAACAGTTCTTCTCCTCTGGCCCAACCTAGACTGCGGGGGTGGCGATTCTGGTGGCGCGACACTTCAAGGGGGAGGTATTACATAAGTGTGCGGAGATTAAAGGGCGGCTGCTTGCATATCGCTATATCCCGGGAGGACTCACGTTCACAGTAGGATCAGTGTACGCCCCTAACGAGGGCCAAGAACAATTCCTTCACACGGCCATCACTGACATCACAGCCACGACAGACAGACACATTATATTAGGGGGCGACTTAAACGTAGTATTCTATAACGTACTGGACAGGTCATGCCAACGCACTCACCAGGTAGGAGCGCTCTACGCTGGAGGCGCTGAATGGTTGAAGGAATTAGACCTCCACGATCTCTGGCGCACACATCACCCCCGAGATATAGAATACTCTTACAAATCTAACGCTCACAAAACTTATGCTAGATTGGACTACCTCATAACCTCAGGGCCAACATGTGCACTAACGACCTCGACAGAGATAGGAGTGCTTTCACTCTCGGATCATACACCTGTCACTGCCACGCTCACTCTGCCGCCTGTATCCTACCCCCCGAGAGTGTGGCACCTTTGAGACACATTATTACAGAGGAAAGATACGATAAAGCACATTCAAGACACAATCAGGGATTACCTTACCCACAATGCCAATCCCAATACATCTTTAGCGACACAGTGGGCAGCGTTGAAGGCTGTCCTTCGTGGGGAATTCATAGCTCTGTCCTCAGCCAACAACAGGGACAGACAACGCAAGCGCGACAAGCTCACTCAGCGTGTGCATGAATGAAAACAAATGCACCAGAGGACAGGAGCCCCGAGAATTTGGAAACAACTGAAAGCCACAAGACAACAGCTATCGGC
Source organism: Lissotriton vulgaris (assembly GCF_964263255.1). Classification (NCBI taxonomy): domain Eukaryota; kingdom Metazoa; phylum Chordata; class Amphibia; order Caudata; family Salamandridae; genus Lissotriton; species Lissotriton vulgaris. The sequence goes on along the minus strand of NC_141687.1, from coordinate 500,303,142 downwards.
CCTGGATATGGCCCATGCAGAATTTGTGGCGCTGAGGCTGTGGCATGCATATTATACGGGAGGGGACAGGTGTGGCCGCCTGCTGGCTTACCTGTTGCGGGTTGCACGTCAACACTAAAAGGTTAAAGAGATTATCCGACCCAATGGGGTGAGTGTCTCGGAGGATGCGGACATTGCAGATGCCTTCTGCAAGTTTTATGCTTTCCTCTATGCAGGGGACCCGCTCAATAGTCTAGAGGCCAAGGACTACCTAGATTCGGTCTCACTCCCCTCACTGACGACACCTCAAGCAGAACACCTCGCTGCTATCTCCAGGCACAAGTTCGGGAAGGCACCGGGCCGGATGGTTTTCCGGCCCTTTTTTATAAGAAATTTTGCACCACACTTGCACCACTCCTCACTCGCCTGTTTAACACATTTGCCGAACCCGATGCAATACCACCAGACTTACTACGGTCCATAACGGTCATCCCCAAACCAGGGAAGGACCCGACTAAATGCGGAGCCTACCGACCGATATCACTATTAAATGTAGACCTCAAACTCTATACAGGGATTCTAGCAGGCCGCCTGGTGCTCCATCTACCAGGTCTGATAGACCCAGACCAGGCAGGCTTTATTCCGGAGAGTCAGATGGTAGATAACATGAAGCGCATCACGCACCTGATAGAAAAAGCTTTCCGCATTCCGGGAGAGAGATTGATGCTGGCGGTGGACGCAGAAAAAGCGTTTGACCGAGTCAACTGGCCCTATCTGGACATGGTCTTAGCAAAGGTAGGGATTGGGGAGAAATTCCGCAACCTCATTTTTAACTGTTATAGATCTCCTACCGCAGTGGTTCGAGTAAACGGATATAGCTCGGCCAGTTTAAGCATTGAAAGGGGAATGAGGCAGGGGTGCCCGCTCTCGCCCCTCTTATTCGCCCTGTACATGGAGCCTTTCGCCCAACCCATGCGTCAAAATCGAGAGATCACAGGGATAACATTTGGTGGATTTACTCATGCCCTCAGCCTGTATGCCGATGATATCTTGCTCTCCTTAGATAATCCACGAACTGCCCTACCAGCCTGTATGGCGGAATTGGACGCATTCGCTGAAGTGGCGGGCTTCAAAATGTACCCAGACAAATCGCTGGCACTAGACCTATCGCTATCCCCCTCCACGAGGGCTTATCTACAGGGCTTATTTCCCATCCAGTGGGCGTCGAACACAGTCCCTTATCTCGGGATCCAACTGGCCCCCTCACTAACCGCTATGGTGGTGGAGAACTACTCAGCGCTCTGGGGGAAAATACGGGAGGAGCTGGGACGCTGGAGACACTTCCCACTCTCCTGGTTGGGAAGGATTGCAGCAGTTAAAATGACCATACTACCCAAAATTCTTTATCTCTTTCGGGCCCTGCCCTTGCGTCCACCGGCAGAATGGATACGGCAAACGCAATCTGAACTTGCCCAATTCATCTGGCAAGGGCAAAAACCGCGAATGCGAAGAGCACTGGTCACTCTGGCCCCAGGATCCGGAGGCCTGGGAATACCAGACCTGCACAAATACTATCAGGTGGCGCAATTGCGCTACCTGTGGAATGGAGCAAGTGGGAGTCAGAAAAACACTGGCTCTTCCAGGACCAGCAGGCGGTAGCAGGCCATCCATTGCAGGAAATCCCCTTCCTTCGTAGGGGCCACAGGCCTGCTAATCTGTACGCCTCATTGATCACACTCATCCCTATGGAGGTGTGGGACGCCACTAGCCTCACATACGGCCTTACAACTTTCCCGTTCCCGCTCACACCGCTGGTAGATAACCCAGACTTTACAGCAGGCAAGGAGAACTCGGCATTTGCGCATTGGAGACCAGCAGGTTGCCGCTTTCTATACCACATCTAGAGCCCAGAGGGAGTACTTCCGTTTACCCACTTTAAACAAGAGTATTTCTTGCCAGAGACAGACCGGATGCGATACCTTCAAGTCAGGCACTGGGCGCTTCAGCCACAGGTGCGGGCAGCCGCAGCTAGGCGTCTTTCACCATATGAACGATGGATCTTGACTCGCAGCTCAAATGCTAAGCTCATATCTGATCTATACAAAATGCTGCAGACACCACAGACACACATATACAACCCCGGCAGGGAGCGATGGGAGGGGGAACTGGGCAGGGCTTTTAGCCATAAAGAGTGGGAGAACATTTCTTACAGGGCACAACACTCTGCATACCACATAGGAATTACAGAGACACTTACGAAATTAACGACCTATTGGTATTAAACGCCGTAACGCCTACACGAGATGGACCGTAACAAAGAAAACCTTTGCTGGCGAGGTTGCTGCCAGGTTGGCAATCTGGTCTACCTGTTGTGGGAATGCAGCTATTTTCAAATGTAATGGACACAGGTATTAGATGAGGTGGACAAACACTTCCAAACAGAGCTCCTGCGCTTCCCAGCATATGTACTGTTAGGGCTGTCTAACCCCCTCACATATCCCTTACGATCCCGCAAAGGCCGCCAAATGGCCATTGCACTAGGCTCAGAGGTACAAAACATCCTTGCATACTGGCACACTGACACAGTCCCTTCCATCACCAGCTGGCTGCATAGGTTGTGGCACGTGCTGGGCATGGAAAAACTATTGTTCACCATGGTGGGGGAGGGAGACCAATACGAGGAGCTTTGGCAACCGTTTCGTTCACTGTTGGTCACGGAATTCAGGGAACTCACCTGTCCCAGGTACCTCACGGAGCCGCGGGCGACAGATCCCTAAGATCAGAGCGGGAGAGAAAGGACCAGCGGAGCAGAGAGATTGTGCGCATGGGAACTGTTGTGAGCACTGGATGGGGAGGGAGGGGGGAGGGAAGGGGAGCGGGGAGGGGGGGCAAGTTCTCCTTTTGTTGTCATCATCAAGCTAAACATCTCAGCGGGCAGGGGGTTCCTAGACCATACTTTGGGGGCCACAATGTCTCTGTATTAAACTCCATTCGCTTTTGTAACACTGGCCAGCTTATGATTTGAAGGGGATTGTTGTACTTACTGCTTTGCCTTTTGTTGACGATTTCAATAAAAAAGAGTTAAACCTAAAATAGTACACACTGAAGTATGGGCTCAATGTACTAGAATAGTTTACTGTCTCAAACCCAGTGATTCCCCAAGTCACATGGTTTGCTATGTACTAGTCCTTTTTGGTCATTCCGCAATGACTACTCATTCTAATTTGTGTAAATAGGATGAGGCGTGAAAGGGATTCCCCCTCCTAATTGCAAATTGAACTGAAATGTAACACTGGTTTGCAAACTAATTTACCCCGCAAACTATTGAAAAGTTACCTACTACGCAAAGGATGTGGGCACTGATTTGTGTGAGAAAGTGCCTCTTTTTTGCATGGTCATCCCCATTTTTTGTGAAGTGCTGCTGTATTTTTGAGTATGTGTGCTAGGACACTGATAACCAGGCCCTGTGCATGTCCTCTAATCTATAAAACATGTTGAAATTCTAATGGCATGTTTAGCTTTCATACAAGGTCAGAATCTATGGTGTCATTAATACACCCATGGTAGGGAAAGTTAAATGCCTCCTATGGACCACATCATTTCTGTGCATCCATTAGTCATATGTTACTACATGTATTCCTTTGTAATTTTGCTGTTGCAGTTTAAAACCTACAGTTGAAGCTATCAAAATAACCTTTTTGACCGGAGAAAACCTTCATTGGAAATATTAATAAGTCACCCTTATGTAAGCTGTGTATCCCACAAGGCAGGGTGCATTGTATTTAAAAGAAGGACATCTCTTCATAGAAGCTAACACCAAATACTATTTTCACTTTTAGAAGGCTCTGACTGGCCCATAGAGTGCAATTGGAAACCAGACAAAATAGTAATTCTGCTATTTCTGCATTGGGACCAACCAGAAACCATTGTTTTTTTTAACTTTACTACAATCTCAGCTCAATGGTGAAGTCAGATTTTATAAAACTATTAAGCAAAATAACTCTTAGGAAGATCTCCAGCAGTAGTCTGTGAGTGCTTAGCCCTGATGAGGTCTGAAAACTGCTCCCAGAGCAGAGACAGTGACCTGGGAGGGCAAAGTTTTTTCCTCTCCAGAAGGAAAACTAGCTGGGATGGGCACAGGAATATAATGTACTTTAAAGGGGCCTTGTTAGAAATTAGGATATTGGCCGAGGTGTATGGAAAGATTACTCAGGTAATAGCCACAAACCGTGTCATGGTGAATCACAAAAGTCTCTATTTTAACCTGTGCTTAACCCTCTGGTCACAGCTCAAAAGTAGTCATGCGTAACTGAGAGACAATGTGGAAAGTATTATTGCAGTACACAAACTTGAATAAACTGAAGCACAACAAAGGAAAAATCCCAAAGCATGTTATAACAACAAAGTATATTGTAAAAACAAATCCCATGAGGACGAGGCTGAGCAAAGTGGATGGTCATCACTGTAGTGCTAAGAGCAAGTCAGGCGCTGCAGATGGTTGTCACTGTAGCATTGGTGGATGTCATGGGCTGTTGTCACTGTAGCGTGAAGTTTGGGTCTCACATTGCCAGTCATCGCTGGTAGTCACTGTTGATGCAAAAAGTAGGGGTGGGCGGAATCTGCCTAATCGTGTTACCCAAATCTCCACGAAACGCTAAAAAAATCTCCGCGAACATGCAGAAATTCCGCGAACACACGGAATTGCTTGTTCGCAATGCTTTTTTCCTGTTCGCAATTGCTGTTTGCGTGCTCAGGGGGATAATATCTTGCAAACACGCATTTTCAGAATGCGAACAAGCAAATAATTTCGTGAAATCGCGGAACGCAGAATTTTGGGCATTTCCGTGTTCTCCGCGGAACTACTCAAATTCCACAACGGATTTTACCGCCCAGGCCTAGCAAAAGTAAAGAGAAAACAATGGTCCAAGACCTAAGTCTTTTCAGCCAGATTCAATCAGTGTATATTCATACAATAGAAATGTTCCTGGGCGTTCCAGCAGGATCCGCTCCAAATCAATTATTTCACATAGTCAAACAATTATATATATATACCACTACAACAGAAATTCCGAGTAGAGTATCTAATTTATTGTCTCTACACAAGTGAATGATGATATACAAAAGTATTTTTTGCTTTTTTGAAGTAAGAAGGTTGCCCGAAAAGGCGTGCACAAAGAAGTGATCAAAGAGAGTGAACGGTGAATAAGGAAAAGAAAATAATTCAAAGTAATAGGATAAAAGTATTCACATTTTAATTCTATAATCAGGCCTAGCAAAAAGCAGGTCTCATCCGAGCTTCATATTTGAGATTGTCTCAGGTAGCAGAGTTTTGACAGAGACAGGCTTGTTCACCATCGCAAGTAGCCAAAACGTCAGAATTTTCACCTTTTTTCAGTAAGGGTACAGGTACCTTCTGATGCTAGCCAAGGGTCCAGGACAGGGACTTACTCCAGCAGAGGCTAACAGGGCCAAAGCTGGTCTAAGCAGGTCCAATTTGAGCATGGTAGCTGGGTAGCTACAGAGAAGCCTCTTAAGCTTGTATGTCTCTGTAGCTCACACAGGAGATCAGCAAAACGATCCTTGGAGTCACTTTGTTTAACCTGGGATGAAGGTAATTGGATCCAATCGTCCTTATCAGACTGCAAGGCAGTCCTTCAAGCAGCAAGGCAGTGCTTCTTTTTTAACTTCAACAGGTTCAGCAGTGCTCTAAAGAGTGGCTCTGGCAATTCAGCATTTATACCTGGTGACAGTCTTTTGCACAAGGTACTCCCTGTCCTACCCTTACATCTGGTTCTGGAAAGTTCTGGGGGTTGACAACAAGCAGGGCAGGCCTGGTATCAGATTATTTTGTGTGTGCAGGAGGCAAAGCCTTTTGAAGTGCTGGTGGGGCTGGGTGCAGTCCCTGCCAATCATCCTGCCAGGATGGCCCATCCTGTCCACACTTAAACCCCTTGTGTGTTACTTTCTAGAAGCAATGCACCCACCGCAGAGCCATTCACAATCATGTGACCCAGGACCCTGGCAGAAGGCACTAATGATTGAGGCAAGCAGCTTTCTGAAAAAGTGGCATGTTCAGAATTATTACTTAAAATCTAACTACATCATTAAAGAGGATTTTACATTGAAGTTCATTTAGGTGTAAAAAGCATGCTCTATCTGCTCCCAGTCCAAAATTAGCACTTGTTAGATGCAATAAGGTAACCCAGCATTAGGCAATGGGACTTATAGGCCTTACAACAGTGAAAAACAACTTTTGGAATTTTTGACTGTCAGGAGATGTACAACTTGATCACACATGTTCTAATTTTTAAATATAATGCATTCTGCCCTATGAGCCTTTAGGACCCACCCTTGGGGTTACTTATAAGTATTAAAAAGGACAGTTTAGGCCTCACAAAAGATTTCTTTTCACCCAGGTATGGTAGTTTAAAACTACACTACAGACTGCAGTAGCAGGCCTGAGTTATGTTTTGAAAAGGCTACTTTAGTGGGTGGCATAATGAGCACTGCTGCCAACTAGTAGCATTAAACGGACATGTCCTGGGTATAGGTAGTACCATTTACTATGGACTTATATTAAATGTCAGTCAGTCAATACCTTATTCGGTACTAAGGCCATAAAAGTTACAAACAGGGAGATTGTAACCTAGAATTTTAAAATTTACACGTAGGTTAATTGGATGACCATCACATAAAAATGATTACAAAATTAAAAGAAATTGAACATCTAAAAATAGTTATATAAATAGAAAGTAAAAACCACAGCAATAAAAAAGCAGCATTTAAAAGGACATAGGAGATCCAGATCAACTGAGTCATAATTTAACAGGATCAATATCATACATACTTATTGGTGAACAATGCATACAAGAAGAGGAGGTGAGGGAAGACAACAACTTTGAAAAGAAAACAATGCCAGGTGTTTCAAAGGCATGATAAAGACAATAATAACCAGGTAAGAGAAAGTGGTATGCATCAAAGACCTAAACTAAAAACATAATATTTACTTACTAATATTATCTCAACACAGGTTGGAGTGGAGAGCAGCCGTCAGGCTTAGTCTTGAAGGAATGTTAAGCAGCTTGTTTTACCGGAATGCAACCTTATTGTATTTGTTAATTGACAGGAGAACCACACCATAGTTATAAAAATATGTATTTATTATTATAACACACTCAAAATACTTCACAGTATCTATTACACTGAGATAAACACAAAGCACACAATACTGCATCACAGAAACAATCGTCAGTGGCACTAATACACAGTGGGCTCCAGGGGGAGACCTAACCATATACTAAAATAGTGATATAAGAACCATGACTCGGGTCAAGAAAGTGTCTAGAGGATGTAGAAGCACTGGAACCCCAAAGAACCATCCAAGGTGAGTAAGTAGGGACCCCATGGAGGACGGGTGCAGTGTGCAAACACGACCGTGGTACAATTCTATGGGAGAGTCGCAGTTGCAGTTTTACAGCTTAAGGTCCCTTCCCAGTAGATTACGAGGAAGCCCTTTGGATCATAGAAGGTTGAATAGCTACCCCACCCGTGGATGCTGTAGTACCTGAGTTACCTAGCCCAGGGAAGGCAGGTGCATAGGGCTGAAGTGGTGTCGGAAACCGCTGTCGATCTCAATGGAGGACTTCAAGGAAATGCCACTGTGGGAAAGAAGAAAAGTGTCCAATGGACTGCAAAGGTAGATTCTTGATGAAGAGCACCTAATAAAGCAGAGTGGATAGAGTCTGGGTCACTCAGGAGTGACCAGGGGCTCAGTAGACGAATGCCACCGATGTCAGGTGCTATAGATGCATTGTGGGGTTTTTGACCCTGAAGCCACCAGGACTAGGAAATGTCAAGGGCAACCAGAAGCCAGATACAAGTCAAGTCAAGTCAAGTCAAGAGATTTATATAGCGCGCTACATACCCATAGGGTCTCAAGGCGCTAGAGGAAGGGTGGGGAATTACTTGTCGAATATCCAAGTTTTAAGTTGTTTTCTGAATGCTAGGTGGTTCTGAGTAAGGCGAAGGTGAGTGGGAAGTGAGTTCCAGGTTTTAGCTGCCAGGTAGGAGAAGGATCTACCTCCCATGGTGGTTTTGTTGATGCGAGGTACAGTGGCAAGGGCTTGGTTGGAGGATCGTAGCTGACGGGAGGGGGTGTAGAAGGACAGTCGTGTGTTGAGGCATTCGGGTCCAAGTTCGTAAAGTGCTTTGTGTGTGTGGGTTAGGAGGCGGAAGGTAATCCTCTTATTTACGGGGAGCCAGTGGAGGTTTTTCAGGTGACCAGAGATGTGTTCTTTACGCGGGATGTCTAGTATGAGTCTGGCTGAAGCGTTCTGGATGCGTTGGAGTTTTTTCTGGAGTTTTGCGGTGGTACCGGCGTATAGTGTGTTTCCGTGGTCCAGGCGGCTTGTAACCAGTGCGTGGGTGACCGTTTTTCTAGTTTCGGTGGGGATCCAGCGAAATGTTTTTTTGAGCATGCGAAGAATGTTGAAGCAAGATGATGAAACGGCGTTGACTTGTCTGGTCATCGAGAGTGAGGAGTCCAAGATGACGCCCAGGTTCCGTGCGTGGTCCGTCGGGATGGGTGCTTTTCCAAGGGCTTCTGGCCACCAAGAGTCATCCCAGGCGGAGGGGGAGGTGCCTAAGATGAGGACTTCTGTTTTGTCTGAGTTCAGTTTCAGACGGCTGTGCTTCATCCACTCGGCTACTTCTTTCATTCCTTCGTGTAAGTTGGTTTTGGCGGTGTTAGGGTCTTTGGTGAGTGATAGGATCAGTTGAGTGTCATCCGCGTAGGAGATGATGTTGAGATTGTGTTGGCGAGCGATGGCCGCAAGGGGGCTCATGTATACGTTGAAGAGAGTGGGGCTGAGTGACGATCCTTGTGGCACGCCGCAGATGACTTCAGAGGCCTCTGACTTGAATGGTGGGAGGCGGACTCTCTGGGTTCTTCCGGTGAGGAATGAGGTGATCCATTCCAGTGCTTTTCCTTGGATTCCTGCGTTTCTGAGGCGCTGTAGAAGGGTGCTATGGCAGACTGTGTCGAAGGCAGCGGAGAGGTCGAGGAGGATGAGGGCGACTGTGTCTCCATTGTCCAGTAGAGTTCGAATGTCGTCTGTTGCTGCGATAAGTGCGGTCTCAGTGCTGTGTTTGGCTCGGAAGCCAGACTGTGAGGGGTCGAGGGAGTTGTTGGCTTCAAGGAAGGAGGCGAGTTGGTTGTTGACAGCTTTCTCGATGACTTTGGCCGGGAATGGAAGAAGCGAGATGGGGCGGTAGTTTTTGAATTCGGTGGGGTCAGCTGTGGGTTTTTTCAGAAGGGCGCTGAGTTCTGCGTGTTTCCAGCTTTCCGGGAAGGTGGCGGAGTTGAGGGAGCAGTTGATGACATCTCGGAGGTGTGGTGCTATGATGGAGTCTGCTTTTTTTTTGAAGATGTGGTGAGGGCATGGGTCAGTTGGGGATCCTGAGTGGATGGAGTTCATCAGGCGGGTGGTGTCCTCAGTGGAGATTGGGTTCCAGTCATTAAGGAGGTTCAAGGGGGATGAAGGTCCTGCAGAAGGTTGGGTGGGTTGGTCTTCGGGTCGGTTGTCGAAGCTGTTGTGGATGTCTGCGATTTTGTTGTGGAAGAAGGAAGCTAGGGAGTCGCAGAGGGCTTGAGAGGGAGTGATGTCGTTGGAGTTGGCTGATGGGTTGGTAAATTCTTTGACGATGTTGAATAATTCCTTGCTGTTGTGGGCGTTGTTATCTAGACGGTCTTTGAATGCGGCTTTCTTGGCAGACCGGATTAGTTGGTGGTGTATGCGGGTGGCGTTTTTGAAGGCGTCCCTGCTGCTGGTGTTTGGGTCTTTTTTCCAGGCCTTCTCGAGGGAGCGACAGTGTTTCTTTGATTTCTTAAGATCATCGTTGAACCAGGAGGCGTTTTTGCTGCCTGGTTTGCTTTGACGTTTTTTCAACGGTGCTAGGATGTCGGCGCTGTTGGATATCCATTGGGTGAGGTTAATGGCTGCTTGGTCGGGGTTTGAGGAGTGGACAGGGAGGTTTTGAAGAAGCGATGAGGAGATCTGGTCGATGGTGATTTTGTTCCAGTTTCTTCGCATGGTGGGTTGAGGATAGTTGTGGATTGTGGTCTTATTGTATGTGAAGTGAACGCAGCTGTGGTCCGTCCAGTGAAGAGCTGTGGTGTGACTGAAGGAGACATGTTTGCTGGAAGTGAAGATAGGGTCGAGTGTGTGACCTGCAATGTGGGTGGGGGTAGTGACCAGTTGTTTGAGTCCGAGGTTGGCAAGATTGTCCAGAAGGGTGGTGGCGCTGCGGTCATTGTTCTTTTCCAGGTGAAAGTTGAGGTCTCCCAATAGAATGTAGTCCTCGGAGGGGAGGGCGTGTGGGGTGATAAAGTCAGTGATGTCGTCACTGAATTGTGCACGGGGTCCTGGAGGCCGGTAGAGGAGGGTGCCTCTGAGTGTGGTCTTAGGGTCGGTGTGGATCTGGAAGTGGAGGTGTTTGGCGCTGGCAAGGTTGACGTCAGAGCTGGTTGAGATGCGGATGGAGTTCTTATGGACGATAGCGATGCCTCCTCCTGTTTGCTCGATGCGGTCCTTACGGATGATCTTGTATCCTTCCGGGATGGCAATGGTGATGTCTGGGGCTGAAGTGGCATTCATCCATGTTTCTGTTAGGAAGGCGACGTCCGGTGAGATGGTGTCGAGTAGATTACAGAGGTCGATGGCGTGTCTGTGGACCAATCGGGTGTTGAGCAGGATGCATTTTAGGTGGTTGGTGTCAGGTCTCTGATAGGTGTTGGTGGATGAGGAGCTGGTTTTGGTGCCGTCGAACTTGCAGGAGTTGCAAGAGAAGGGTCCATGGGTGAGTCCAGGAGCGGCTTGGACGCAGTTGGGGGAGCGGCCGGGGTTAAGGGCTAGGAGGGTGGAGGCGTCGTAAGTAATGTGGGAGGGCTGGGCATTGCGAGGGCCAGGGGGTCTGGCACTGGGCGCGGTCCAGGCGCGGACGGGCGTAGACGGGCTTACCTTTGGCGCACCTTCGGCGCGACCGCTGGGCGCAAATGCATCTGTCATATGTGGATGGTAGAAGGGGAGAGGCGAGGGCGGGTCAGCTGGGAAGGCGGGAGCGGGGCGGAGACTCGTGCAGGGAGACCACAATAATACCAACAACAACAAAATGTCCGGCGGGACGGAGCAAGCAGGCAAAGTAATGCAAAGTGTGCAAAAAGGACACGAAATCTAAAGTCAGTCAAGGCAACACAGCGATGGCACAATAATCTCAGCAGCTACCTAGCAGGCGGGCATTAATTATGAAATACACGATATTGCTATGTGAGTAGCCTAGATGAGTGAGATCGATTTTTCAATAAAGCGGTCGTCGTGCAGTGAGAGAAGCTTAAATCAATATCAGCGATGTGTGCAGTACGAGCGGTCCTGCAGTGTGGGATAAGTTAATTGCTGGCAGCGGAGTAAACAAACAGAGCGCTCCTACAATGCGAGCTGGTTAATTGAAACAATTAATTAAAAGAGTAGCAGCGCTAAGCGGTCCTGCAAAGCGATCACAATTAGTCTAGCGGAGAGTGCAAGCAGCTGGGTGAGCTACAATATCAGGCTGATAGGGAAGGCAGGTCGGGAGCAGCGTGGAGGAGCGGCCGTGTCTGTTGTTAGCAGGACGGTCACAGCGCGATCAACACAGCGCGGCCCAGATAACCTCAGTGGGAGGGCGGGTCAGCTGGGAAGGCGGGAGCGGGGCGGAGACTCGTGCAGGGCGACCACAATAATACCAACAACAAAAAAATGTCCGGCGGGACGGAGCAAGCAGGCAAAGTAATGCAAAGTGTGCAAAAAGGACACGAAATCTAAAGTCAGTCAAGGCAACACAGCGATGGCACAATAATCTCAGCAGCTACCTAGCAGGCGGGCATTAATTATGAAATACACGATATTGCTATGTGAGTAGCCTAGATGAGTGAGATCGATTTTTCAATAAAGCGGTCGTCGTGCAGTGAGAGAAGCTTAAATCAATATTAGCGATGTGTGCAGTACGAGCGGTCCTGCAGTGTGGGATAAGTTAATTGCTGGCAGCGGAGTAAACAAACAGAGCGCTCCTACAATGCAAGCTGGTTAAGAGAAACAATTAATTAAAAGAGTAGCAGCACTAAGCGGTCCTGCAAAGCGATCACAATTAGTCTAGCGGAGAGTGCAAGCAGCTGGGTGAGCTACGATACCAGGCAGATAGGGAAGGCAGGTCGGGAGCAGCGTGGAGGAGCGGCCGTGTCTTTTGGATAGGAGGACCACAGCAGATGAGGAGCGCAGCACAGACACAGGGCTGTACTGGGGCACCTGTGACTGGCTAGTAAGGACATATCATTACACCCCTGAGCCCCACTGCTGCAGGAAAGCATGGGTGGGAACAGAGAGCGTGGAAAAGTGGAGGCAATCCCACTTAACACAAAGGATGTTAAGTGCTGAGGGGTCGGTGTCCAGCTGGACCAAACACACAGGAGTCAGGGCATGCGTGGAGCAACCAAGGGGGCCCAAGAAAAGCAGTGATGACTCTCAAGAGGACCCACAGGCCAGAGGTACAGAAGTCGCGAGGGGACCTCGAGCAAAATTACAAAGCAATAGCACACAGAGCACTTGTTGCGAAGAGGCCAAAGTTGTTTGGTGGAAATGGTGCCAGAAGTTGGGGCTACTCTGAGTCCAGTGCACTTGTTTTTGGAACACAAACAAGGAAATGCTCTTGCAAAAGCACGTGGTGCACAGAGGTATGAGTATTGCAGACCTCATGAGGGATTCTGACCTCCAACTTGGTGAGAGGGTAGCTCAGACCTCGTGGGACTTGGAACACACCTTCTGTGATGCTAAATCCTTCTGAGTCCACAGGAGCTCAGGATCAGCAGACCAGTCAGTTGCATTACTTTATTTTATTTATTTATTTTATTTGAAAAGTTTTATATAGCGCTGGCTAGACCCGGAGGTATCAGAGCGCTTTACGTGAGGATCAGCGATTTACAGGTTACATAGTTACATCAATTAAATCAAAAAATCACAGATGAAGGTGAGGGGGAGGGAAGAAAATACAATGGGGAAATGAGGAAAACAGTGTCAGAAGACCAGCTGGGTAGGTGACGGCCGAAGGGGTGAGACCTAGGACAGACTCCTCTATAGCTGCATATGACACCTCCACCGGGCATCGGCCAAGGTTGCTCGTGCACTGAGGTAAGTACAAATAGTTTTGGTATCCACCCAGAGTTACAGGTTACATAGTTGCATCATTAAATCAAAGAATCACAGAGGGAGGGGGAGGGAGGAAAACACCAAGGGGAAATGAGGAAAACAGTGTCAGATGACCGGCTGGGTAGGTGACGTCCGAGGGGGTGAAACCAGGACCAGACTCCTCTACAGCTGCATATGCCAGCTCCACCGGTAATCGGCCAAGGTTGCTCGTGCACCGAGGTAAGTATAAACAGTTTTGGTATCCACCCAAGGGGCATCGTTAAAGGTCCATCGAAAGTTCCATCAAAGTTCCACCAGGCATGGGCCTTGTTGATCCGGCTCCATGCTATGCATATTGTTCATGGTTTCATTACGGGGGCATCGTCACAGATCAATTAGCAGCACCGATCCTGGAGTTACTGGGAAACTAAGACTTACTGTAGGGTTGATAGTCGCTCTGCCTGTCATCTCCTCAGCCTCCCTGTGCTTGCGCTACACACCCAGGGTATGATTCAAGGCTGCGGCACAGGCAGCGGGATTGCCTCCACTTTTCCTCGCTCTCTGTTCCCACCCATGCTTTCCTGCAGCAGTGGGGCTCAGGGGTGTAATGATATGTCCTTACTAGCCAGTCACAGGTGCCCCAGTACAGCCCTGTGTCTGTGCCGCGCTCCTCATCTGCTGTGGTCCTCCTATCCAGCGCTCGGTGTAATTTAATAGGCACGCACTCCCAGTCTGGCAGCCACATTTCACCCTGCAGAGTTGTTGCTCAGTACTCCCTAGCTGTGGGGTTGGCCCAGTGCTTTCTCACCTCTCAGCACTGTAATTCAGGCTAAGGTGCCTGCAAATGCACGGGAGTGACTCCTTCACTCCAAGGGAGCTGTCTTCAGTTGTTCTTGATGCTCCACAGGTCCTGCATTAGTCTGTATGCTGCACGGTCACAGAGAATGCTTCAGACTGAGAGGGAGACAAAGTTTGGCCAAAACGCAATCCAGAGTGTCCAGACAGTCGAAGTTCAATGGTTTCTGGTTCAGAATCTTGTCCACATCGAATCTAGGGTCCTACAGCAAGGTAAGCCTTTTGTAGCCATGGGAGAGGGATGGACAGATTCAGGGGACCCTCCCAGGGGAGGGTCTGGACAGTGGAAAGGTTACTCCCATTCCCATTCCTACAGTGGAAGCTCCCATTCTCCCATTTATTTCGCATGAGCTTCAGAAGACAGTAATGGTGAGTCTCTTTCTATCCAAATTAGATTACTGTAATGCCTTTTTCTGGGTATAGACAAAACGCAGATGGGAAAGCTCCAGTCCCTTCAAAATGCAGCAGCAAGGCTGCTTTTTAACATTCCTAGGGGCTGTTCAACCTCAGCGGGCATTAAATCACTGCATTGGCTTCCAGTGCAGCAGCGTGTTGATTTCAAGGCCTTGTGTCTAGTTCATAAGGCGCTCTCTGGAGGTGGCGCCGACGCGATCTCCAAATATTTCACCCCCTATACCCCCACACGCCTTCTAAGATCTACCAACCTAGGTCTACTCAAAATGACTAGGGTTAAGCGGGCCAGATGGGGAGGTAGGACACTTTCCAATGGGGCAGCGCACCTCTGGAATAGACTACCTAAGGCCATGAGATTCCAAGCTGATAGGAAGTTGTTTAGGAAGAATCTTAAGACGTTTATTTTTGCCAATTAAACTGTTGAAGTTGTAGTTTTGGTTTCTGCTCACTCACATCAGCGCCAAGACGCCACGGCAATCGAGCGCTTTATAAACTCCTATCCTATCCTATCCTTCCTCCCATGTCCTTTGTCCAGTTCTGCACCAGAGCAGGAGCCAACGGTTCCCAGGACTGGCTTGAACTGGACTATGCACAGGGACACCAAATATGCCCCTCATGCAGACTTTTGGTCGCTGGCAAGCGCACCCACCCAGGCCTAATATACTAAATCCTGTCTGGGGGTGGGCACACCTCACTGAGACAGGTGCCTATTGTTATGCCTTTCCCTGATCGAACTTGGCTAAGCAGCAAGGTAGAAATGTGTCTCTGGTCGGTAGCAACCTTTTAGGGCTGCCTAGGACTAGAAGGCTGGTACTGGGAACACCAGGGACCTCACAAAGTTTGTTTTTGAGGGGTGGAATCATACCTCCCAAACCTGTTATGAGCGTGGGAGTATGATTCCACAATGTTTGATAACAAACATGATAGGGTTACTTTCAACCATTTTAGAATTGGTCATTACGCAGTTGCATAATGCCACTCTATATGTCGTAAAAGGCTGTGGCACTAATAACCCGGGAGAACGGGCTGCAGGGGTGTCCTACACATGCAGTTCAGAAAAGGGGGTGGTGATTGACAAAGTCTCTGAATAAAACAGAATACTCCTACCCAGTCAACAGATCAGGGCTTGAATCATCACCGTTTTTTAGCTCACTGCACCATCCCAGCTCAGAACCTGGCTACATGCAAATTAGTCTGTCCCTGGCCCAGTGCATCATGGGAACAGGGCAGACCAAACTACCAAGCCAATTCTTTTACTGGAAAGGAAACAAGCTTCCGGGGACCGGTTTCTGGTATTACAGCCGTCTTCGGCCCGGCTTGCTTGAATCCTGATGGTGCAATGAGCAAGGGACTCATGTCTGAGTATACCCTTCCACGCTTATGGTGGACAAAACGATTCAGAAAAGGGGGTGGTGATGGACAGAGTCTCTGAATAAAACAGAAGGCTCCTACCCAGTCAACAGATCAGGGCTTGATCCATCACCGTTTTTTAGCTCACTGCACCATCCCAGCTCAGAACCTGGCTACATGCAAATTAGTCTGTCCCTGGCCCAGTGCACCATTGGAACAGGGCAAACCAAACTACCAAGCAAATTCTTTTACTGGAAAGGAAACAAGCTTCCGGGGACCGGTTTCTGGCATTACAGCCGTCTTCGGCCCGGCTTGCTTGAATCCTGATGGTGCAATGAGCAAGGGACACATGTCTGAGTATACCCTTCCACGCTTATGGTGGACAAAACGGAAGCTTGTTTCCTTTCCAGTAAAGAATTGGCTTGGTAGTTTGGTCTGCCCTGTTCCCATGATGAACTGGGCCAGGGACAGACTAATTTGCATGTAGCCAGGTTCTGAGCTGGGATGGTGCAGTGAGCTAAAAAACGGTGATGGATCAAGCCCTGATCTGTTGACTGGGTAGGAGTATTCTGCTTGATTCAGAAACTCTGTCCATCACCACCCCCTTTTCTGAATCGTTTTGTCCACCACAAGCGTGGAAGGGTATGCTCAGATGTGAGTCCCTTGCTCACTGCACCATCAGGATTCAAGCAAGGCGGGCCGAAGACGGCTGTAATGCCAGAAACCGGTCCCCGGAAGCTTGTTTCCTTCCCAGTAAAGAATTGGCTTGGTAGTTTGGTCTGCCCTGTTCCCATGATGCACTGGGCCAGGGACAGACTAATTTGCATGTAGCCAGGTTCTGAGCTGGGATGGTGCAGTGAGCTAAAAAACGGTGATGGATCAAGCCCTGATCTGTTGACTGGGCAGGAGTATTCTGCTTGATTCGGAAACTCTGTCCATCACCACCCCCTTTTCTGAATCTACACATGCAGTGGCACCCTCTCACTTAGAAGCAGGCACCCTGCCTTTAGGATTGTCAAGGCCTGATATAGGGGTGACTTATAGGTTTTAAGTGTAGTGACCCATAGATATAGTAAACCTATATCTTAAGTAAGTGGTGCATACACCAACTTACACAGGCTGCAATGGCAGGCCCTAGATCCATTTTCCTTAGCCTCTCACGGGTGGCATAATATATGATTCAGTCTATGGAAGGCCACTGGGGTACTTATGCCCTGCGTACATGGGTGCCATACACTAGGCACTGACAAGGGTACCCCAGTATCCAATCTGAAGTGTACTTAAGTACATGATATAACATTATAGGGAGAAAGCAGATAGACTGGGGTCCAGATTTGCAGGATCCCAGTAAGACTAGTCAAAAACAGTGTAACATGAAGCAATAAAGTAACCATAAGAAGCTGGTCCTACTTTCCTACACAACCCCCCCTCCCCACACCCCTTCCCCCCAGCGTAAGGAGATGACACTACCCTTGGCCAGTTGAGCCTTCATTTTCTAAGTGGAAATATCTGGAGAGTCCATCGGCATGGGTACTCCCAAGCATATGTTCCACTGTATAGTTCCTTCCCTGTAGAGAGATGGTCTACCTCAAATGTTTGGGGTTTTCACCCTTCATCTGTTTTAGCCACAAGAGGGTCTTATGGTCTGTCTGAACAATGAAGTGGGTGCCAAATAAGTATGACCTCAGCTTCTTAAGGGCCCGGATCACAGGAAAGGCTTCCCTCTCCATAGCCGACCAACGTTTCTCTCTGGGGGTCAACCTTCTGCTGATAAAAGTTACTGGTTGATCCCGACCCTCTGCATTAAGTTGTGAAAACATAACCCCTCCCCCCAACTCAGATGCATCCATTTGGACAATAAATTGCTTGGAGTAGTCTGGACTTCGCAGAATGGGAGCAGTGCTCATGGCCTGATTGAGATCATCAAATGCCTTCTGACAGCTAACTGTCCACTGAACCTTCTTGGGCATTCTCTTTGATGTGAGATCAGTCAAGGGAGTCACAATGGACCCATATCCTTTAAAAAATCTCCTGTAAAACACCCAGTCAGGCCCAGGAAAGCTGTGACCTGAGTCTGGGTGGTTGGAGACACCAGGTCCATGATGGTCTGGATTTTGCTTTGTAGTGTTTAAACTTGGCCACCACCAACAAGGTGGCCCAAGTGCACAACCTTGCTCTTCCCAATCTGGCACTTAGTGACTTTGATAGTGTGGCCTGCTCTTTGCAGAGTCTCCAAAACATTCTTTAGGTAGACCAAGTGATCCTCCCAGATGGAGCTAAAGACAACTATATCATCAAGATATGCTGCAATATAGGCTTACGGGTCTGTAAGGACTTTTATCACCAGCCTTTGGAATGTGGCAGGTGCATTCTGAAAACCAAAGGGCATTACAATGAATTGATAATGCACACTAGAGGTTGAAGATGCTGTTTTTGGTTTACAAAGCAAACACAAGGAGCTGATGGACGGAGCACTGAAACTTTTCCTGACACTCACCCCCAGTCACAGATCTGGGTTGAATCCATCATCATTCTTTAGTTCACTTCGCCCCCTCCGTTCAGACCCAGCTATATGCAAATCAGTCTTGCCCCTTTGCCTCATGGGAACAGTCCAGCCCGAACTGCCAAGCCAGGTCTTCCCTGAACCGGAAACAAGCATCCTGAGAGCGGTTTCTGATTTTGGTTTGCCATCTTCAGCTAATCTGAATTGCCAATCGCCAGCAGCGAGGTCAAATGTGCTAGTACGCGCATCTGCCCTAGGAATTGGATGAGCATCAGTCCTAGCGACTGCATTGAGTCCCCTTTAGTCAACACAAACCTCATCTTTCTTTTACCACCCTGGGTGTGAGGTTTTGGTACCAAGACCACTGGACTAGCCCAAGGGGTATCTGGGGGCTCAATTACTCCCAACTCTAGCATCTTTTGTCCCTCAGCCCTGATGCAGTCTCTGACATGGTCAGGCTGCCGGTAAATCTTATTTTTAACAGGTAGACTCTCACCTGTGTCCACTTCATTGGTACACCAGGTGGTCTGACTAGGAGTCAGAGGAAACATGTGTCTGTATTGATTGAGGACCTTCCTACAATCATTGTGTTTCTGGTCAGTCAGGCTGCCTGCCAAAGCTACACCATCAACTGATCTATCATCGGGGTTCTGTGAGAGGAGGTCAGGGAGTGGGTCACTCTCTTCCTCCTGTCCCTCATCAGTTGCCATGAGCAAGCCCATTTCAGCCCTGTCAATGTATGGCTTGAGCCTGTTAACATGGAGCACCCTGCGGGGGCTCCTGGGAGTACCAAGGTCTACTAGGTAGGTGACCTCTACCTTCTGTTCAAGAATGGTATGGGGTCCACTCCATTTATCCTGGAGAGCTTCTGGGGCGTAAAGGCTCACACACCCATACCTTCTGTCTTGGCTGATAAACAGTCAGTACAGCTTTTTGGTCATGCCAAGCTTTTTGCAATTCTTGACTTGTCTCAAGGTTTTTACTTGCCTTCTTCATTTACTCAGCCATTCTGGTGTGGAGATCAAGTACACAGTCCACTATGTCTTGTTTGGGATGTTTGAGAGGTAACTCCCATCTCTCTTTCACCAAACACAAGGGACCTCTACATGGATGCCCGAACAAAAGTTCAAAAGGGCTGTAGCCAACCCCCTTCTGTGGGGCATCTCTGTAGGCAAAGAGTAGGCAGGGCAAGAGGACATCCCATATTCCCCGCTTTTCTGGGAGTCGAATGATCATGCCCTTGAGGGTTTAGTTGAACCTTTCAACTAACCAATTGCATTGTGGGTGATATGATGTGGTGAACTTGTAGTTCACGCCACACTCCTTCCACATCACAGTGATATAACTTGACATGAAGTTTGTACCTCTACCAGTTAACATATGGAAGTGAAGCATTGTGTGGAAATCATTCAATCCTAATCAACAATGCAATCACGAAAATCTATAAAGCCCTCTTTTTACTCCCACACAATGCATCACCTGCGCAGATACAAATGAAATTTGGAATAAATAATCAGGTATTTGCACAAAAAGGACAATTCATCAAAGTGTGGAAAAGGATAAAAATGGACACTGTAAATCAACTGTCCAAACTATTGTGGCAGGAAATAAACTTAAACTCGAAAGCCCAGGCGTGGAAATATCTATTTACATCATTATAGGAATATTTAGTAAACTCAGTCTGGTAAATGCCAATCACCCTGAATTCTTTTCAAAAAGTCATTAATAGTACAACAAAGCATTTATCACTACTCCTGGATAAAGATACCGTCTCAAAAAGAAAACATGCATGGCCTCTCTTGAATGGCTATACCAAAGTAAAAGTGCAACCGTCCCTCGAAATTCCTTGGTCTGTAAAATTTAAACAAATTTTCATAAAAGCTCACTTTGGAGCATTTCTGGGCTCATGTCATCTAATGCCATGGTTGAGAACAGAGGGTCCAATGACTTGTTACCTATGCAAACTTGGCGAAGAGAATATTATGCACATCCTGTGTGTTTGTCCAGATTTGAAAGTTGAAACAATATTTATTCTAAAGAGACATTTTAATGTTCGCGGAATAAGGAGTTGCAGACAAGCACTGATAAGATGCCTCTATAGGGACGATATCATTTTAAGCTCTGCTTTTGTAAGGTTTTTAATGCAATTGAGAATGAAGTTAGAACATCAAAAATTGAAAGAATGTAATTTAGGAAGTATATAACATGTAAATAGCGTAACAAACAGGAAGTTTATTATTTTTATAGAACTGATTTAATAATCAAGAATTACTGCATATATATTGTAAGGTTTTAATTAATCAAACAATAAAGTCTTTATTCTTCTTCTATCAGTTTAGACCTCCTTAGAGAAACCCACTCTAAAAAAAATTCCCAGGAGGGCCCTTGCCACCACAGGGACTGTGGTAGTTCTAAGGGGTATAGCCTCTGGATACCTAACGGCATGGTCCACCACCACTAGAATATAATTGTGCCCAGATGCAGTAGGAGGGCTCATGGGACTCAAAGGGAACCCCCACCACACCACAGGTAGTGGTATGAGGGGTTCTTTGTGATACCACCTGACTTACCATTGAGTTTGAGTTTGAGTTGGGATTTATAAAGCGCGTAGCTACCCTAGGGCGTCCCAGCGCTGGCATGACCTAAGTTCCAGAGGGGAGAGCAGAAGAATTACAGGTTTATGGGAAGAGACAAGTTTTTAATTGCCTCTGAAAGGCCAGGAGGTTATGTTCTCTCCGCATGGCTAGTGGGAGGGCGTTCCACAGTTTTGGGGCGTTGTAGGAGAACAAGCGCCCCCCGGATCGGGACTTTTTTTATTCTGGGAACGCTAGCGAGGGAGAGGGAGTCTGATCTGAGTTGTTTGTTAGAATGGTGGGGTTTAACAAAGGGTCTCAGAATCGGGGGACCATTGGCTTGACAGGTGGTACTGGAGTGACAAAACTCCTTTCTGTCTTCTGACATGTGAGGCCAGTGAAAGCGAGGGACAAGTCTGTCCCAGGTTTTATTTTTTACCTAGGTGTACTACTAAGGGTATGTCATGTGCAAGGGTGAGTAGGAAGCCCCTAAACTTCAGAGGTATGACCAACGTCCCGGTGGCACAAGGCTTGGGGTCTCTACCCTCTGGGCATAGAATTCCCTCATCCCAATCGATCTTCTGAGATCCACTGGAACTCCCAGCAGTCTTAGCAGCAGCTTGCTGTCTGAGGGGTTCAAGAGAGGGGCAGATTTGCTGTTCCAAACTCAAGTCTGCCCCGGAAGGGCCCCCTGTCCCAAATAACTCAATCTGATTATGTTCCAGTTACTCTGAGACCGTTCCTTCACAGTGACTGAGATAATCTCCCACAAGAGATTGATCGTCACACTGAGTCTGGGGAGAAGACACAGCCTTACCCCTCTTGCTCCTTCTCTTGGAAGGCCCTTGGTCCATTGTCCATTGTCCTGTTCAGTGTTAGCCAGTTTGGCCTGTGACCTAGTCACAGCAAACACATCTGCTGGGATGCCCAGCATTCCTGTATTAGTCCTTAACTCTACCTCAGCCCAAGCGAAAGTTTCCAAATCCTTGCCCAACAAACACTCCATTGGAAGGTCTGAGCTAACCACAACATTCCTAGGGCCAGTAACCCCTCCCCAGCTGAAATAAACAACTGCCAAGGATTGATCAGTCCTGGCATTGTTAGCAATGGGTATTTGGTACATTTTTCCAAGTATGATTTAGTCAGGGACCAAAAGATTCTGTCATCACAGTGACACTTGCACCTGTGTCCCTGTATGCAATGTCCTCCTTGCCATTGATCAAAGGCTGTTGTCTGTATTTGCCCAGGCTACTGGGACTAACAAATAAGGTTGCAAGATCCATGCCACCATCACAGACTACTACAGCCTGAGCTGGAGTTCTGACTAGGCCAGAACCCATCTCAGAGCCCATGGTTAACCTTAAGAATCCCTTTTTCCCTGTACCACCACCTGTACTTGTGCTAGGGGGTGCAGTTGCCTTAGGGACAGTGGTGATAGGAGGATTGGCCTTGGCTTTTGGACAATCCACATCTTTTGTCCAATGGGTCTTTACCTTACACAATTACCACCAAGGTTTCTGATTGCCTTTACCTTTGTTGGATTGTGACTCCCCCCCAGATGCAGGATTGTGGGGCTATGATAAAGACTTTGGATCTTTACCCTTGTCCCCTCCTTTATCTGAAGTTTTAGCATCTTGCTTTTTCTGTTCACCGCCATTGCTCTGGTTTTTCTGCTTCAGCCTGGCTCTGACCCACTTATCTGCCTTCCTACCCAATTCTTGGGGAGAAGTCAGATCAGAGTCAACCAGGTACTGATGCAACAACTGCTTTTGGCAATTATTAAGGATCTGCTCCCTCATAATCAAAGTGTATAATCCTTTAAAATCATTCACTTTGCTGCCAAGCAACCAGCTTTCCAGAGCCTTGATGGTACTGTCCACAAAGTCTACTTTATCCTGATTCTGTGTCTTCTGGGCGTCTCTGAACTTAATCCAGTACTGTTCAGTGGTTAAGCCAAACCGATCAACGATAGCACTCTTCAAGAATGAATAGTAGTCAGCATCCTCTTCTCTAACAGTGAGTACCTGATCTATACCCTTGTCAGCAAAGGAGAGCCACAAAATAGTTGCCCACTGCTCTTCAGGGACCGTCCAAAATTTACAGGCCCTTTCTAAAGCAGTTATCAATTTATGGATGTCATCCCCAACATGGTATGGAGGGACAATCTTTCTCAGGTTCCTATGGTCAATTGAATGTTCTCTAACCCTAGGGACACTGTTGCTGTCACCATGTGACTCTCGTCCCAACATTTTTCTAGCTTTCTGGACCCCTAGGGACTCTTTATCAAGGGCTAATTGCTCTTGCCTCAGCCTAAGCCTAGATTTCTAAAGTTCAAGAAATTGGTATTCCCTATCAAAAGAGTGGTCCCTCTTGCTAGAAACGAAGGTCCCTACATACTGTCCTGAGTGATCTGACTCTGCAGAGGGAGATCTAGATTTCTATGCACTCTTCCAGGAGGGGTGAAGAGGGGGGCTTCTTGGCCCGTCTTCATCACCTCCCATGAAGATTTGAGTTATCCAGGTGGGACCCATCTTGGTCCTCCTGGCCAGGGTTAGAGTCTAGGTCATAAAAGGTGTCACCTTCTGACCTGTCTTCATGTCCTTTCCCATCCACTCTGTCCTGTTCATCTGACCCAGGGGTCTTCCTAAGTTCATCTAACACTAATATCCCAATTAGACATTGGGTGTTTGCACTTCTCCCTGTCTTCAGCTTTCTAGAGGCACACAGGGCTTTCAATTCTTGGAATGAAAGCTCACTGTATCTAGAGGGCAGAGAGCCACTGACATCTCCTTTAGTAGACATACTAAGGGTCCGATTAGGATGGCGGACGGAAACGTGTTCCGTCCGCCATGGTCGCGGTAAAAATACTCCTGACCGCTCCACGGAAAATCTGCGGTAGCGATTAGGATATAACTGACAGCAAACAACCGACCGCGGTGGACGGACCACATCAAACACCGTACGCGGTGTATGGATAATATGAAAGACCGCCACAGGCGGACAATACTACATAAATTCCCACCGCCGCGGACGCAAACACCGTGGAAACATGGCCAACCGCCGCACGACCTGCGGAGGGTCCGGCAGCACGTTTAGGATAACCCCGCAACCCCAACGGAACTCAAAAGCTCCCACGACTGCCGCGGAATGATCGGAAAACGGAGCATGACGGCGGACGAACCAAACGAACATCACCCCTGCCGTCAAACCGATTCCAAAATGGCAGACGGGAGTAAATACACAACACACAAAACAGGACACACACCCACCTGAAACACCCACCACCTACACGCCCCAAGGCCCACCCCCTCCACACAAACCAGAACATCTAAGTCACCACACCCACAGAACACCTGACTGACAACAACCATTGGGACACAAGAACCACACAGAGTATAAAAGGAATCCCTCCCATGACCACATTCCATTGCTTCATAGCACACCTTGAATAAAGAGGCAGAATACCACGAACAGCAGAGACACACACACACAGAACCTGCAAACCAGCACACCCACCCCACAAACCTCCACAACACCATCCCTACATACCACACACCTGCACACCCCACCCCACCCCACCACACCTTGCACAACACACACCATGGCACCCAAGAAAAACCCCAAGTTCACAGAGACTGAGTTGAAGGTCATGGTCGATGAAATCATCCGGGTGGAACCATATCTATTCGGCAACCTAGTCCAGCAGACCACGTTGGCAACCAAAACCAACATGTGGGACAGGATAGTGAGCAGAGTCAATGCTTCAGGGACCGTGCCACGCACCAAACACGAGATCCAGAGGCGGTTGCACGACCTCAAGACAAGGGTGAAAGGCATCAGGGAACCACCTGCGGGCACACCACACTGGCGGCGGCACTCCCCCGGAGCCCATACCATTCACAGAATGGGAGGAGAAGGTGCTGGGCATACTGCACCCAGAGAGCCTTGAAGGAATCGAAGAGGGACTTGAGACTGGTAAGAACAAACCAATGACCACTATCACACAGCACTAGAACTCCCAACAGGCACCCATGTTCACAGGGAGGGTGGTGGAGTGTGGGGGTAGGTCCAGCACTACAACTCCCAAAAGGCACCCATGTACAGTCCAACAGCAAAATGGAGTCCGTATATCATGTGCAGACCACTACATCACCCTCTGCAAACTCATATGTAGTTAGCCTTCTTCACAGGGGCACCATCCAATAGCAGGACAGGCCCACACATATCCAAGTATTGTCTACCCACCTCCCCACCACCATAATGCCCAGTACTGTGGAACACACCAATTTAAAGACACCAACAACCATGTCCTCATGCCCTACAAAATAGAAATGTCACAACAACAAACCTGTCATGTCCACAGCATTGATTATCATATTCTTGTCCCTCAGATGAACGTGAACTCAGAGGAGAAACCAGCAGCCGCCAGCACCATTCACCCACCTCACAGCACGGACTCTCAGGTGATGATCCGGTGGACACCTCGGGTGCGGAGGACGATGCCGGCCCAACTACAATACCAGGGCCATCATGCTCATAGGACAACCCTGCCTCCACCTCCATCAACACTGCACCAACAGCAACTACTGCAACTGTGACCTGTGCAGCTACCAGCACCACCACCACCACCACCACCACCACTCCTGCCACGGATATCCTACCTGACCCATCGGACGATGATGGACCTTCTACATCACAGCTTAGCAGGCAGAGTGGACGGGTGAGAACACAGGTGACGGCCCAGGTCACTAACAGGAGTGCAGCTGCAAGGCGAGGCCATGAACAACACCCAGCCCATCCTGGGACAGAGACCCTGGATGCCATTGCTAGAGTTGAAGCCTCCTACGAACGGTCTCAGGCACATGCCGATCGTGCCCACCAAGACTCTATAGTCACCTGCCAGCTGTTGCGGTCAGTGGACACCCGTTTGGGACAACTAGTCGACATCTTTGGTGAGCTAACAGCTCTTTGTAGGGAGAGTTTATCCCACACCACACCACCTCCTCCTCCCCCTCCCCCAAGTGGCCAGCGGGATAGGGCACCAAGCCCACCTCCCCCTTCCCCAAGTGGCCAGCGGGATAGGGCACCAACACCACCCCTTTTCCCCCATGTGGCCAGCGGGACAGGCCACCAACACCACCACCACCATCACCTGAGGCCACTGACAGGGAGGTTGCCCCACAACAACCTGCCCCCACAGCTGGCACCGCTCCGGCTCCAAGACGGAGGGTCGTCCTAGGCAAGATACAGCTCACAGCAGTGGCAATGCACCAACCACCTGCTCAAAGAGGGGCCGCCACTGACTTCACCCTTCCTTGAGCTTGGCATGCACTCTGCGAACTATCCTGCACCACAATGCCAAGCATTTGCACACTATGTGTACATCACACAATGTGGTATACCCACGGTGTTTTTATCAGACTTGACCTTCAACTCTCACTTCCCCAACAACACCTATTTGTAAATATGCACTGACAGTAATCCACACCCTGTAAATAAACACCACGTAAACACTCAAAGCTGTGTGAACTCCATGTTTCATTCAAAGGTTTGTTTTAGTACTTGTCATTACCAGGTGCAGGTATCTATGTAAATGTCAATCATGTCTCTGTGGGAGTGACCTAGGGAAAATGAGACAACAACAAGCACAGGTTAGGAAACGGATTCACAACCATCACAACACAACATACAGCAACATCCCACACACCACACTCATCTAAAATTAAGCAGATCACAGGACACACACCAGGGAGCATGTGAAGTACACCATCTCCCACACCCATTTGCAAACAGAACATACCAGAACAGGCAACATCCACACACCACATCCAGACATCACCAGCTAACATACATCACACTTTGAACACCAGCACAAGAGGAAGTTACTCATATTTAACTAAAATAGCGAGCAATGAGCTGACGCCTCTGGTCCACACCTTCTTTCTCACCACTATCCTCATCACTGGACATGGGTGGTATGGGAGGCGGAGCAACCTGTTGGTCTGTAGGGTCCATGATCAGTGCAATGTTGTTGCGTAAGGCCAGGTTGTGGAGCATGCAGCAGGCGACCACGATCTTGCATACTTTTCCGGGTGAGTATGGCAGGGCCCCTCCAGTTTTATCAAGGCAGCGAAACCTAGACTTCAGCAGACCAAACGTACGTTCCACCACCCTACGTGTCCTCCCATGGGCATCATTGTAGCTCATTTCTCCTGGGGTTGTTGGATTCCGTAGGGGGCTCAGCAGCCACGGTCGGTTTCGGTACGCTGAGTCGCCTAGGTTTGGGGATGACAGACACAAACATTACTACCAGGATTGGTGGGAACAGCATGTCACACATACAACACAGTAGTCCTCACAGCACACTCACCTACAAGCCACGCACGTTCTTGATGCATATTAGCCATCAGTTGGGGGACATTGTTGCTCCGCAGGATGTGGGAGTCATGTGCGGACCCAGGAAACCTTGCACACACATGTGAGATGATGTTGTCAGCCAGGCACACCACTTGCACATTTATAGAGTGGTAGTGCTTCCTATTATGATAGACAGCTTCACATGCCTGTGGTGGATTCAGACCAATATGTGTCCCATCAATGGCACCCACTACGTGTGGGATCTGGGCCAGGGCATAGAAGTCACCCTTCACTGCAGGCAGCTCTGCCGGATGTGGGAAATGTATGTATTCATCTTTGTAAGACATCATGGAATCCAACACATCCCGCAGTACCATGCTGAACATGGATTGGGACATCCCCCCGGCATGTCCATACGTGTACTGGAAAGTGCCAGTTGCAAAGAAGTGAAGTGTCGCCATCACCTTTGCTGTTGGTGTAATTGATCCTGGATATGTCCTGCGTGGCTGAAGATGAGGTGACAATTGGCCCACAAGGTCCTGAAACCTCCGTCTGTCCAGCTGGAATTTGCGAATCACCTCCTCCTCAACCATGTCCCCCAGCACAGTGTATGGTCGATGCACATTTTGAGCCCTCCTGTGTGGAATTAGATGGAGCAGATGTCAATGCAACAACAACGTAAATCTGGGCCACAACATCACATCTTGACCAACACAATAGAAAATATACATGTAACAGACACTGATTGTATGTGTGACGTGACTAAAATATGAGGCACTACAGCTGACTACACACACAATTTAAATCCTGAAACAACATCCGTTGTGCTGAAATGTCGAAGGTCACGTGCAGACATGTTGAAAGGACTGCCAACATAACATGACAGATAGCCCAAGTGTGGAGAAGCGTCGCCACAGACACACCATGACGTGCACACACAACACGAACATGGACCTTACCCTCATTGTCATCATGCACCCATTAACCCACCTACAATGCTCAGCATCCTCACATGACAGGCATGGGCATACAACAAGCAACACACATACGCATACCCAGTAAGCATCTATTTCACCATAAATGCGACTTGCACACACAAACCACACACTCACGCCAGTTCCTGGATGTGGGTACACAGCCGTGATGTACTGTGTAGATGTGTACCAATAGAAACGTGTGACCCCAAAACCAAGACGTAAACACATAGCCATGCACATGTGATGCAGCTTGGCCTCACTTCACGGGCCTATGTACAACACTGGCTAGGACAATAGTATGGCCACACATGTCAACAATGGACACAACTGATACACGTGCACACGTTCCATTGACATGACATGATGTATACTGTCAATTTACAGACATGTCCTGACACACATGTACAACAATCAACATGACATGTGAGTGGCGACATGCATTGTGTCGACACACGACATCCGGGTACGCCTTCCCCCAACACATGAATAGATACTTTGAAGTGCAATAGTGCAGTACATTTGCTGAGTTTGCAAGGACCATCACGGTCACACACCGGCAACCGCATGTGCGCAATACCGCGATGGTGCATCATTTGAAATTAAGCACTCACTGGCGTAGCAATGGAGGACCACGCTTTCCGGGGGGGGAGGATAACACATACATTTGAATGTGCAAGTGGGAATGGCAGTTGGAAACCCCCTTACCGTCACATACCAGCACCCACCGCACACCGCCCGGCCTGGCCAAACACCGACCGCCGGTGACTGACCGCCATGTGTACAGATGTCAGCCTGCCATGGTTGCCCCTGGCCGCTGACACACCACCGGGTGCAGGTGGTGGATGACTGCCGGGTGTAGGCGGTGTGTCATCGGCCAGGGGCAACCATGCCAGGCTGACATCTGTACACATGGCGGTCAGCCACTGCCCGCATCTGGTGGTCAGCCACTGTCCGCACCCGGCGGACAGCCACCACCCACACCGCCAGGGGCAACCATGCCAGGCTGACATCTGTACACATGGTGGTCAGCCACCGCCCACACCCGGTGGTCAGCCACCGCCACACCCGGCGCTCGGTGATTGGCCAGGGGCAACCATGCCAGGCTGACATCTGTACACATGGCGGTCAGCCACCGCCCGCACCCGGCGGTCAGCCACCGCCCACACCCGGCAGTCTGTGATCGTCCAGGGGCAACCATGCCAGGCTGACATCTGTACACATGGCGGTCAGCCACCGCCCACACCCAGCAGTCGGTGATCGGCCAGGGGCACCATGCCAGGCTGGCATCTGTACACATGGCGGTCACCCACCGCCCGCACCCGGCGGTCAGCCACCGCCCACACCCGGCAGTCGGTGATCGTCCAGGGGCAACCATGCCAGGCTGACATCTCAAAAAATTGCGAAAGCCGTGCACCGCCACAGCAGGGCAAGTCATTGGCTCTTTTTGAAAGAGGCATCCGGGAAAACCAATTGCAGTAGACGTGTGCCACTGATGTCAGCTCAGGACCCTATATATATGTGAATCTCTGCAGCACACATCCACTGCTTCCAGCCTCTGCTGCCTGCACCCATCACCTCTACCTGCTGCTGCTGACCACTCCGCCAACTGCTGTTTGAAACCATCACCTCTACCTGCTGCTGCTGACCAGTCCGCCAACTGCTGCCTGAAACCATCACCTCTACCTGCTGCTGCTGACCAGTCTGCCAACTGCTGCTGTTGTGCCACAGTCAGGGACCCTGCCATGTCAAGAGTCAAAGAGATCCGGTCTCGTCCTTTCACCGCAGCGGAGCTCGATGTACTGGTGGACGGTGTGATCCGACACTATGTGTTTGTGACTTGTGAGTGCATGTATATTGATGCCACACGCAGTAGTGACATCCGTGGTGTGTATGTTGTGCGGCAATAGCATGTTGGTGTCATTGTCGGAGTGTGCGTTGGCAGCCATGTCAGGCAGGTGGACACACCAGTTGCATTGTAGTGCAGGGACACAGGACATGCCCTTGAGGTCTGTGTTCTCATCGCGACACATGTGTGGTGTTCGGCATGCACTTGCCCTGCTAGCTAGAAGTACATGTTTCACAGGCACCCCCGGTTCTTTGACATGAAGATGTATGATAGGGGTGGTTCTTGTGCAGGATGGGGACTAGATGTTGGTCAGCAGTCAAGGTGTTTTGTGTTTAGAATTTTTACGGACGTGAGTGTGTCACTTACGTATACCTCTTTTCTCTCCTTCAGCTTTGGCCGAGGGCACTGACCCACAAACGACAGAGCTCAGTGGTGGAAATGCATCAGAATCTGGAAACACACACACACAGACTGAGACTGAAGAGAGCAGCCCCGGAGAGGGGGACAGGACTGTCCCTGAGGACTCACATGTGGAGACTCTGTCGCCCTCATCTTCAGACGGTGTTGGTGAGTCAGCACTGTTGGTAGACACAGGGAGTGGGCAATCTACACCTTCAGTCGGTACACAGCACACAGGGCCAACACTGCCAACAAATGCAACAAGTACTGTTCGTGCACGCCAGAGTAAGGGGAGCAGAGTTGCCTTCGGTGCAGGCACCGCAGCCCCTGCCCCTGTGACACAAAATGCACTTTGTGCTGAGGCGGTTGATCTGCTGCGACAGTTGTGTGTAGTGTAGACCAACATGATCAATGCATTCCTAGACCACGATAGGAAGTTGGGGCAGGTGGTAGCATTCATGGAGGGGATGCATGGCGATGTTGCTGGTCTACACAGAACAGTTCAGTCGTTAACCAGCACAGTGTCTGCAGCCATTCAAAAGTCGCAGGCACAAGCTTCGACTTCAGTTCCCCCATCCACACCACTTGTTGTGTCAGCAGAGAGTGACAATACTGAGCAGGGCTCATTTTCGGAATATTGCACTAGAAGCAGCCACAGGCAGTAAGGCAGGGCACGGAGGGCACAGGCACCATCCCCTAGGACAGGGAAATCTTTGACAGACCACGACATCAGCTACCCTGTAGGTGACACACAGGATGATCAAGGGGTGTTGGGTGACAGGGATTCACATGTAACACAGGCATCCCCCTCTAAAGGTACTCCAAAAGGAAGGGCATCTCCCAAGGCCAGGCACACTCCCAAGGGCAAGGACACTGCAAAGGGAAGGGTACCTCCCAAGGCCAGGGACACACCCAAGGACAAGGACACTGCAAAGGAAAGGGCACCTCCCAAGGCCAGGGACACACCCAATGACAAGGACACTGCAAAGGAAAGGGCACCTCCCAAGCCCAGGGACACACTCAAGGACAAGGACACTGCAAAGGAAAGGGCACCTCCCAAGCCCAGGGACACACCCAAGGACAAGGACACTGCAAAGGAAAGGACACCTCCCAAGGGCAGGGACACACCCAAGGACAAGGACACTGCAAAGGAAAGGGCACCTCCCAAGGCCAGGGACACTCCCAAGGACAAGGACACTGCAAAGGAAAGGGCACCTCCCAAGGCCAGGGACACTCACAAGGACAAGGACACTACAAAGGAAAGGGATACTACAATGGACCGGGACACTACTAAGGACAAGCCAACTCCCAGGGACAGGGCACCGCCCACGGTTCAGGCACATTCCAGATGTCCCCAGCTCCCAGAGCCACCCTGCCTCCTGGCCCATACAGCCCTGTGGCTCATCATTTCGGTGGTCCTAGTGGGTCATCTGCAGTTCACTCTCATGTGTCAGATAGTGGCACTGTGTCTGTTGTTCGCTGTCATGCCTCATGTAGTAGCACTGTGTCAGTTGTGACCTCTCCTGTTTCAGGGACTACCAATGTGTGTGTCCGCCACTCTCATGGCTCAGATGCTGGCATGGTATTTGTTGGTCACTGTGCACGGTCATGTCCTGGCAGTGCGTCTGGGTCTATGGCTCATGTGTCAGTCACTAGAGCTGTGGCTGTGTCTCACACTCCTGTATCTGGTGCTGGCAGAATGTCTGGGTCTATGGCTCATGTGTCAGTCGCTACATCTGTGGCTGTGTCCCACTGTCCTGTTTCTGGTGCTGGCAGTGTGTCTGGGTCTATGGCTCATGTGTCAGTCACTAGAGCTGTGGCTGTGTCCCACACTCCTGTTTCTGGTGCTGGCAGTGTGGCTGGGTCTATGGCTCATGTGTCAGTCACTAGAGCTGTGGCTGTGTCCCACACTCTTGTTTCTGGTGCTGGCAGTGTGTCTGGGTCTATGGCTCATGTGTCAGTCACTAGTGCTGTGGCTGTGTCTCACAATTCGGTATCAGACCCTGCCACTGTGTCCGAGGCTACTAGGCCCAGCACTCCACCAGATACAGTTCTGTGATGTGTAGTTCACATCACTCGCATGCCATTTTACTTCGTGTGTAGATAGTCCTTTTTATACACCCTTGCATTATTTATGTCCATGGGACGGGCCGCTTAGCACACGTCCTTGTGCTGCCTCTGATGTCCCTGCTCTGTGCCTTGGACTGTTGATGCTCTGTGACCCTCTCATGTGCTGCCACTGATGTACCTGCTCTGTTACGTACACTGGTCTGTTGCTGTTAGGATGCTGCATTGTGCCCTCTCATGTGCTGCCTTAGATGTACCTGCTCTGTGCCTTGGACTGTTGAGGCACTTGGCTCCTCTCATGTGCTGCCTCAGTTGTACCTGCTCTGTGCCTTGGACTGTTGAGGCACTTGGCCCCTCTCATGTGCTGCCTCTGATGTACCTTCTCTGTGCCTTGGACTGTTGATGCACTTAACCCCTCTCATGTGCTGCCTCTGATGTACCTTCTCTGTGCCTTGGACTGTTGATGCACTTCGCCCCTCTCATGTGCTGCCTCAGTTGTACTTGCTCTGTGCCTTGGACTGTTGTTGCACTTGGCCCCTCTCATGTGCTGTCTCAGATGTACCTGCTCTGTGCCTTGGACTGTTGATGCACTTGGCCCCTCTCATGTGCTGCCTCTGATGTACCTGCTCTGTTATGAACACTGCCCTGTTGCTGTAATCATACTGCATTGTGCCTCCTCATGTGCGACATCAGATGTACCTTTTCCTTTGTATCCAGTCCCCATGCTCCTGCCTACTCTTGGAGTTTTTTTAGTAATATGTGCAATAAACAATCTAATCATGTGTAGTGGTTTCTGTGTGTCATTCCTGATTGTCTACTTGCATTGTTGATATATTGGTGGTATCATAAATGCTGTTTACCCAACATGCACCTCCCTCCTCCCCACGTCATGGCCCCAGCAGGTACTCCCCTTCCGGCATTGATTGTTGTGTTTGCGTACCTGCTGCGGCGTCGGCGACGGTCCATGACTTGTTGGTAGTGGAGCACAAAGAGGATCGGAAATGCGTTCAGAGCTGGGTCCATGACGGAGATCTGCCTGTGGTGGGTATCTCTGCAATGTCTTGGCTTTCCGCTGAGATGAATCCGCCGTGTTCAGGCTGGTGGTTTTTCCGCTACGATTTGCTGTGTCTTATCCGCTATCGTAATTACGTGGACGGTCGGAGACGTCATTCCGTACGGCGGTGTCTCTGGTTGGTTACGTCCGCCGCGGGGTCGGGTGTATTTCTGCCGCAGTGCTTGTTCTTCCGCGGCGTACATACTTTTGACAGTGATTCCCATCCTAATGTGGCGGACGGACAGACCATGGCTGGCGGACGGAAAAAAGGCATTTTCCGCCTACGTTCTGCCGGCGGACGTCCTTCCGTCCGCCATCCTAATGACCCCCTTAGTGTGGTGAGGTGTTGCACCTACCTAACCTGCTGAGGGGTCGGTGTCTGGCTGGATCATCAACAAGCCTTGGTAGCAGCAACCCACACAGATTCTCAAGAAAGGTTACGGTTTGGACCAGAAAGATCAAAGAGAATCATCAAACACAGGGGAGTCAGGGGAAGCCTGGAGAAACCAGGGGAGCCCAAGAAAAGCAGTGTTAACCCTCATGAGGACCCACAGGCCAGAGGCACAGGGTCGCAAGGGGATCTCAAGCAGAATTACAAAGCAAGAGCCCACGGAACTCTCGGTGTGAAGAGGCAGAATTTCTTTGGTGGAAATAGTGCCATAGGTTGGGGTTACTGGGAGCCCAGTGTACTTGTTTTGGAATGCCAACAAATCATATGCACTAGCAAAAGGTACGCGGAGCACAGGGATATGGATGTTGCAGCCCTCAAGAGAAATTCTGACCTCAAGCTTTGTGAGAGGACACCTAAGACCTCGAGGGACTTGGAACCCACCTCCTGTGTGACAGGAGCCTTTGGAGTCCGCAGGAGCGTAGTATCAGCAGACTGGCCAGTTGTGTTACGGTGCCTGTGACTGCAGGGAGTGACTCCTTCACTCCAAGGGAGATGTCTTTGGTTGATGAAGTCGGGCCCAAACGAAGTCCATCAAAGTCCAGAGTTGAAGTTCAGTGGTTCTTGGTTCAGAATCTCCCAGGGGTGGCTTGAACTGAACTATGCACAGGGACACCAAATGTGCCCCTCATTCAGACATTCAGTTGCAGGCAAGCACACCCACCCAGGCCTAATAGACTAAATCCTGTCTGGGAAGTGGTCACGACTCCCTGTGACAGGATGCCCATTGTTCTGGCTTACCCTGCTCGAGCTTGGCTCAGCAGCAGGAGGGCAGAATTGTGTCTCTGGTCAGCAGCAAGTCTTTTGGTCTGCCCGGGACTAGAAGGCTGGTACTGGGAACACCAGGGACCTCACAAAGCGAATTTCTGAGGGATCAAATCAGACCTCTCACAGGGTGGGGTATTATTCCACAATGTTTGATACCAAACACGATAGGGTTACTTTCAGCTGTTTTAGAGTTGGTCATTATGCAGTCGCATAATGCCACTCTAAAAGGTCGTAAATGGCTGTAGCACTAACATCCAGGGAGAATGGACTACGTAGGCTGCAGGGGTGTCCTACTCATGTAGTGGCACCCTTTCACTTAGAACCAAGCATCCTGCCTTCAGGATTGTCAAGGCCTGCTATAGCGGTGACTTTTAGGCTTTAAGTGTAGTGAGCCTTAGATATAGTAAACCTATATCTTAAGTAAGTGGTGCATGCACCAACCTACACAGGCTGCAATGACAGGCCTGTAGATCCATTTTGCTTCAGCCCATGGGAGGCCTCTCAAGTACCTATGCTCTGGGTACCTGGGTACCATATACTAGGGACTGAGAATGGTACCCCAGTATCCAATCTGGAGTGTACCTAAGTACATGACATAACTTTTTAGGGAGAAAGCAGATAGACTGGGGTCCTGATTGGCAGAATACCAGTCACACTAGTCAAAAACTGTGTTACATGAAAAAAAAATGGTGGTAACTATAAGAAGAAGAGCCTACTTTCCTACATACTCCAACTCCAAGAAAGATACTTAGCAACCTCACACACAATGGACTCTTTCAATCAATCAATCAGATTTGGTAAAGCGCGACTACTCACCCGTGAGGGTCTCAAGGCGCTGAGGGAGTGGAGGCGGCTCCACTGAGTGCTGGGATCATCTGCAGAGCCACGTCTTCAGGTCCTTCATGAAATGTGGCAATGTTGGAGCTTGCCGGAGCTTGAGGGGGAGGTCATTCCTGTCTTTGGCAGCAAGTTAGGAGAAGGACTTTCCTCCCGTTCTGGTCTTGTAGATACGTGGGACAGTGGCCAGAGAGAGCTCGGCTAATCGGAGCTGTCTTTTGGGTGCATGGAAGGAGAAGCAGTTGTTCAAGTTCCAGTGTTGTGAAGGGACTTGTATGCATGGGTGAAGAGTTTAAAGGCTAGTCTTCTTTTGACTGGAAGCAAGTGGAGGTTGCAGAGGTGTTGAGTGATGTGACTACGACAGGGGATGTCGAGGATTAGTTTGGCATCAGCGTTCTGGACATTCTGGAGTTTATGAAGGAGTTTCTGATTGGTTCCAGCTAAAAGAGCATTGCCTTAGTCCAGTCTGATGCTGATGAGTGCGTGAGCTACAGTTTTTCTGGATTCGGTGGGATTCATCTGAACGTATTTTGAAGCTGCGGATATTGTGTTGATCTGGCAGTTCATCATGAGCGATGAGTCTAGTATGATGCCCAGGTTTTGTGCGTGGTACTTGAGGGTGGGGAATTTCTGAGGGCAGGGTGGCCACCGGAGTTGTCTCTAACTGAGGAAGTGAGGACGTCTGTTTTCTTGGAGTAGAGTTTCAGGCAGATGTTCTTTCATCCCTTCTAGGAAGATGGGTTTAGTGATGTTGGGTTCGTTGGTGAGGGAGGGGATCAACTGGGTGTCATCTGCATAGGAGTCGATGTTAAGAAGATTGGGATGAGTTAGGAGCCTGGGGCACTTCACATCTGGTCTCTGTCGGTTCTGAGGGATAGGGAGGAAGTCTGACCCACTGAGTTCTAACTTCTGCCAGTGAGGAAGAAGAGTATCCAGTTGAGGCTTGTCTCAGATGCTGGCGTCATGGAGTCTGGTGGCTAGGGTGCCGTGGGAGATGATATCGAAGGCAGCCAAGAGGTCCAGGAGGACGATGGGATGCTGTTTCGCCTTGGTCGAGGAGGGATCGGATGTCACACATGGCGGCGAGTAGGGCGGTCTCGGTGCTGTGGGTCCTGCGGAAGCCTGACTGGGAGATGTCCATGTTGTTGTTAGCTTCGATGAAGTTAGCTAGCTGGCTGTGGACAGCCTTTTCAATGACCTTGGCTGCAAATGGGAGCAGGGAGATTGGCCTCAAGTTCTTGAGGTCAGTTAGGTCCGCAGAGGTTTCTTTAGTGTTGGCAGGTAGGATGCTAAGTGCCACCCAGCAAGTCCTGACCCCTGGCTGTCTACAAATCCAAAGAAGCCATGCATCCTAGACCAGAAATAGCCAGGACAGAAACAGATTTTGTGTGTAGATCTTCAGACTACAAGCATACTGGACAGGTCATGTCCTCCCTTGATTTCCAATTGACATAGAAACCCTGCAATGGCCAAGTCCCATGGTGAAACTTAATCTACCACTTTCAGGCCTCCAGGGCTAGGAGGTAATCTAGGAGGGGCTCAAGAGAACTATATTCTTTAAGATCAAAGAAAGCTTATGAGAGAACGTTAGTATGTGTTGCTTACCTACAACACCCATATGTTTTCCCAGAACGCTTCCCTGCGGGAGCCTGTAGAGAGGGTTATTGAACACCCATGATCTGTTCAGCGATCTTCAAGTCTTATGTGGCACATAGTATCCCTGATAAAATGCAGAAAATGCATTTTGCAATTCCTGTCGAGTCCAACTATTTCATTAAAGGTGTTAAAACACTCAACTAAGGATTGTGTATGTTTTAGCCTCGATCAATACAGAACAGGCCTGAAATTGACTTTGCAGACAATCTATCTAACTCCCAGATTCCAACAAGGATGCAATAATGTAGTGCTTTTGGGGAGACTTATCAAATATCTCAAAAATTGTTTTTTGCCACACCCAGATGAACCAGACATTCAGAGCCTCACAGTTCTGCCCCATATAAGGCACTTCCCTCAGACTTTGCACTATAGACCCAGAGGGCAGGTGAGATCTGCCTTACTCTGGAGGCCCAAAACAATCTCAGTATCCCAGATGCTTGATGTGAAAGATTTGTAACAATTTTCTTAATTTGAGAAGACCACATCATGGTAATTGTAAGGCTGTCATCATGCTAATTGTAAGCCTGTTGCCAAGGTAATCAAACTTAGTTAATCTATTTAAGCTGCTTTCCTCTAGAGTAATATGTCCTCTTAAATATTTATGTGGATTAATAACTATCAATTTATGGTTTTAGTCTAATTAATTATGAGCTCTCACTCTTGGCAAAAAGCTGCAAAGTGATATAGCAGAGTCTGAAAACCAACCATGGTCCTAGACACTAAATAAATAAGGTGTCTTCTGCAGAGAGGAGAAGAAGAATCTTATGGCCCACAATCCTAGGGGGATCACTCTCATAGTCTTTCAAGTAGGCCACAACATTGCTAAGATAAAGAGATAATAAAGTTGAATAACGTTAGGTCAAGCACACATCCCTGATGTATGTCTCTGTCAATGCATTGTGTAGGTTTGCCCATTGGGCCCCAGTGAACCTGTGCATAGGTATCTTTGTGTAGATGCATCAGGATACTCAACAAGTCAGGGGGAACCACATTTCATTTTAAGACATCCTAAATTTTAGCCCTTAGAACCAAATCAAAGGCAAAGTTCAGAACTACAAAAACTAGATATCAGTGCGAATTTTGAAGACCCACCATCTTCCAATAAATAAACATAAATCTAAAAACCTGATCAATAGTGAATGTGCTTCAAAAACCAGCCTGGGGATCCGATAGGGCCTCATGATCTCCTATCCAGTCATCCAAGGTGTTTAAATCTGCCTGCAAAACACCTTTCATGTGGACAGGGATTATTTTGGCTACCTTCCTGTTCTTTGGAAACTCAGCTACTTTGAGTATGGCATTCATCAACCCATTATTATAGACGCCCAATTCTCAAGATCAGTGAAAACGTTCACCCGGAACCCCATCGGGTCCAGCTTCTTTGCCAGGGCAACATTCTTGATTGCACACATTGTTTCACTTAATTCTACACTTAGTGAAAGAGAATTAAGCTGTAGACTAAGATCAAATGGGGCGCAACCCCTTGCATCCATGCCTACTGGGATGATATATAGCTAAAACAAATGCTCGTACCAGGTGTCTGGGGTGAAAGGAATTTGCCAAAGGCTCTCTGCTATTTTGTGCCCTATTAGAAACCAAACCCCAGAACTTCTTGTTATCTTTAGCTTGAGCAGCCTTAAACAGATCTTCTCAAATACGAGTGTACCATCTGCTGCGTGCTTCCGCCAAATGCAAAAACAACAGTTGATGGACAGAATACAGAACAATGTCATACATTCTCCCCAGTACAGAGATCTGGGCCTAAATCCATCCAGGATGCTTGATTTTGGTCCAGGAAAGACATGGCTTGACAGTTCGGGCTGGACTGTTCCCATGAGGCACAGGGTCAAGGCTGATTTGCATATGGCCATGTCCGAACTGGGATGGTGTGGAGTGCAAAAAAAACATGGATTTAGGCCCAGATCTCTGTACTGGGGTGAATGTATGACATTGTTCTGCATTCTGTCCATCAACTGTTGTTTTTGCGCGTGCTTCCGCCAAGGCCCACTTATACAAGCCCCTTTTATGTTTAGTACATTCGACCTTCCCAGCCTCCAAGGCTAGACGCACGCCATTTTTAGCAATTCTGCAATCCTTGTTATACAAATTTTTGGCTACTTTCCTAGGTATGTTTTTCCCTCGATGACTCTGCGAAAAGCATGTCCCCAATATCTTAAGTAGTTTATTATGATTAACACCAACAGCATAGCTTATATCTTTTAGCGATGCATGTCTGTTATAAATAACAATGGCATCTAACAGTGCCTAACTAGTAGCCTCTCTTACCCCCGGGGTTAGAGCCATCTGAACTAATTTAACTCTGCGCCTGTTATTTGTCCACAGTCAAGTTGGTTGAAATTGATAGAGTCAACTTTGAGAGAAAGTTGATTAAGTTGGTCATTTTGCAATAGAGAGCATTGTGCTCACTATCAATCCAAGCAACAATGTTCATGTCAACTACAGTACTACACAAGGGGAGACAAGTCAATATATATTTGATCCTACTAGTGGGGTTTAAAAGATTGTAGGTGCAGGAGTCTTGCAGGTCAGATAAGGTGCGCCCATTACATGCCCTTACACCAAACAATAAGAAAGATAAAAGTAGTTGCCATGCTACCCCAGTCCATCACTTCACAGGCTCTGTATCTAAAGCTGAAGTGTTCCATTCTTCATCCACCTCCTCAGTAAGTGGATGCCCATTACTTTCCATAGGTTTGAAGGTTGAATTAAAGTCAACCACAACTATTTCAAAGTTATAACTATCAAATCGATCCCTATGTGCCATAAGCTGCCTTAATGTTGGTATTTCACCTCCCTCTCTGACCCCCACCCCATGGTTATACACATTATGCAGAAAGAACACGCAGCCATTCACCCCCTTAATCGTTAAGACTTAAATATCTAGGGAAGAGATGTAGATAGAACACACTTTGACATTCAGGGAGATTCATAACCATATGAGATTGCCACGGTAAGGGCAGTCCTTCCCATTGTAAGCCGTCAGAACAAAAAACTAATATAGCATGGTCTATGAATAGGGCAAGCCTCCATGTAGCCTGGAGCAGACAGACATCAAAGTGATCCATAAAAATACTCCATGTGGGGTCAGCATGTTTGCTGCAAAATGTTCCAGGACAAAATATTTACTTCATCTAACTTCTGAGTTTGGATACCATTTTGAGAACAAAGTGTCTCTGCTAAAGGATCAGCACGCATTACCTCCAAACATCTAGGTTGCATGTCCTGCTGCAATAGATGCATGACAATTGGAGATTTCCCTGATCTATTTGGTATAGATCAGCTCCTGTTCCTGAGTCAACCCACCATAATCGTCCTCCTGAAATGTCCTCCACTCCACCTCTGAACAACACCCTCCCTGGTGGACTTCAGAAAGCGACTCAAGACCTGGCTTTTCGATGCAAATGCAGCAACCTCAGCACCAAGATACCCCTGTGGGTGATAGAGTTACACTATATAAATTCTGATTTATTGATTCAATGCCACTTCCACTTTCACCTTATAAAAACATTTTCATTGAATGGAAATGCTGCAATTAACTTAAAAAATAGAAAGTGTGCAGATATAGTTACCCTTTTATTTCTGTATTTTGATTATTTTGTATGTTTATCCTAAATCCAATTTTACAGACCTATGCTAAATTTTAAAGTTGTATATTCTAGGTTATGCTCCTCTATTTGTTCCTCTGTAAAGCATTCTAACATCCACCTGGCTGCAATTTAAAGTTTACAACAGAGGTACAATAAATAAATGAATACATAAATAAATAACTACATATATACATAAATAATAAATGTAAACACATCGATTGATCAAAAAACCTTGAATTCCGAGTTCAGAACATACAGCTTTCAGATGCACAGAGTCTCAGGAAGCAAAATAAACTTTACACTTAAATTCACTAAATAAACACATACATTCAGCCTGCAACCTGGAACATCTCATCAAAACTGAGGAAAGACCCAACCTGCCTGGAATATAAAAATTGTATTTTGCAACTCCTAATAGGAGAACTTGTGATACTGCACTAGGCCTCTTACTCCATCTAATTTAGGAGTTGTATGATTGAGTGACCTACCTTCTAAAGTAAAATCACAGGGTCTGACATGATTAGTCAATACTATGCAAGATGGTAGTGATTGTAATTCTATGTAAACTCTCTATAAAGACAATGATGCAAATGATTTGAATAGGTGAAGCTTTCAACTATTATGATATATACAAGCGTGCCTACCTCAATATTATTGTCAAAATATTGTGACCCAACAATATTCTTAAATTAATATTGTGATAACAATGATATTGTGAGATTTATTACAGGTAAGCTTTTGTTTTACATTTCTTAAAAATAGGTATTTAATATGAATGCATGTAAATTACTTGTGCATAACAAATGAGTTTGATGTTTTGTGAAATGTTTTATTAGTTTTAGTGTTCTTAGTTGTTATGAATATAATGTCAATTTTTAGGGGAATTTGGTAATATTATGTTATTCATAATTCGGTTTTTTTCTATTGGCAGTTTTGTAGTGTATTAGGGTGGGAAGTGATTTAAAATATATATTTTATAATCAGCTATACATATTGTTAATTAGTTTATTATTCATGACATTTTAGTTTGCTCAGTAGAATGTATTTTATTTTAAGTATCAATTTACATGCAACTCTTTGTGTATTTCTAATATGTTTAAGTATACTGTTTTATAATTATTATTTTACTGTAATGTCTGTGTGTATTAGATATTTTGACTTCTTTTGATGGGTTGTCAGGATTGTAGGGCAGTTTGAGGGAAGTATTTCAGTTATATATTTTCAATGTTTTTAATACATTTTTTAAGTTTAAATTTGTTAATTTGAATTTGTTTATTTTATATGCAAAGTGTTCATAAAGGTTCTGTAAAAAAGGACCAAGACCCTCATTGCATTGATCGCATTGCCACAGGCAGGTGTCGACCAACTACACGTCAGTGGTCCCAACTGCCTGCTGTGTAGGTGGTTGAAAACTGCTCTTTTCCAATGTGGTTTGTGCTGCAGACCTAGAAAAGTCACAGTGGAAAAGAGCAGTTCTCAAACTTCCATGGACCGTGGTCCATGGTAAACACTCCGACCGCCGGAATTGCAATCCAGCAGTCTGACAGATTCACTAGATGATGGGAGGACTACCGTAGATAGCTTGTCGCGGTGGTCCAATTTCAGAATGAGATCCTACTATAACTGTTTATGTTATTTTATTTTTAAGGGTATTTTATTTGTGTTTAAATTATATATTTTTTATATTTTATTTATGGACGATTTGATTCATAGAGAAGTAAGATTGAAATGTTTTTAAATGTATGTCTACTCATTTTTTTTTATTATTCATTAAATGGTAAAATGTTTAATCATTAAGTATATAAGACCTATAAATAATTTAGATTGACTTTATGCATGTATCTTTATTGTTTTATTTTTTACATATTCATTTAGTTATTTTTACATACGTTGCAATGTTGTTCTTATTTTGTATTCATTCATAATAGATTTAAAAAATATTTAAATTAATATTTTATTAATAATTATTAATGGGATTTCAGTTCTAAATGTATTTACATTGATGTATATTTATTTTAATTACTTGATGCATTTTGTTTGATATGTTTTTGATGGTAATTATTGTTTACTTTTTTTAAATATATATTAATACATTACGATTTTCTATGTAACTATCATTTCAATATTTAGATTTGGGAATATTAAATATGATGTATACCGAGATACTATCTTTTATACTGTTGATTGGCTTAGGAGCCAGTGGTCAATTTGCTATGTATATAACTTTAAGGCGAAAATATGAAAAGAGAGAGATGGTGCCCTTGCAGTTAAATCTCGTTGATAGCCATAGATTATGTGTCGGATGATAACTTTCAAGAATTGATCAGGATCAAAACTGAAACCCCTTGTGGTTCCTGTGCTGTAGAATGGTGCGACCAGATAACTGGGAATGTGTTGTATTGTTTGAAAGCTGACTTTAATCCAAAAACAACTTCCAGGATGAATTGAAGTAGATTTTAATCAGGGTGGTTTGATATGGAGCTGTTTTCTAATGAGAAGGTAACAAAATAGGGTGATGTCATGGACCATGTCATGAGTGATGTCATATGTGAGGTAATAAACAGTGCATTGTTGGGGAATTTGTTAAAGTTAGCTCAGGTAACTATAACTGCTGCATATCACTGGTTTTGTATGAGTGAAATGTGAGTCTAACTAAAACATCCCTGTAACTTTGTTTTTTCTGTGAATTTCGAAGTTTCTCTTAAATTCTATTTCCTAACAATAGCGTCCCTGTAACCTTTGTTTTTTTCTGTGAATTTCCAAGGTGTTTTTAATTTTATTTCCAAACTTTAACCTGTAACCTTTGAAAAATTGAGTCTGAGTGAGTTCAAGAGTGTCTCAGTAGGTTTGTGACTTAGTGTGTGAGTGTCTCAATGTGTGTTAGAGTGTCTGAGTGGGTCTGGGAGATACTGCATAAGTGTCTCACTTGGTGAGTGGGTGCAGGAGTGCATGAGTGAGTGTGTATATGTCGGTGGGTGTATGAGTTTCTGAAAGACTATGTGGGTGGATACGTATGTGTCTAAGTGAGTCTGTCTGTGAGTGAGTATGTGACTGTAAGAGTGGGTCTGTGAACATGAGTCCTTGAGTGGGTCTGTGAGTGGGTGCATAAGTCTCTGAGTTGGTCTGTGAGTGAATACATTAGTATCACAGTGGGTTTGTGAATGCTGCATGAGTCTTTGAGTGAGTTTGGGAGTGGGTATATGAGTGTATGGGTCTGTGAGTGGATCTATGAGTGGGTAAGTGGGTCTGAGAGTGGGTGTGTGAATGACCAGGCCTCTCTTCAATGGGGGTGGGAGCTATTGTTATGGCTGTCTTTTTGCTAGCTCTTTGGAGAAGGAGAATGATGGAGAGTGACTCCAGCCTATCACCCCCATAGCATAGGGATTAGGCCGATAGACAGGGACCCTGTCTTACATATATAAAGGCATTTTCGTATTATTTCCCTTAGAGTAAGGCTTATGAATTTAAGCTAGGGGATAGATATATAAGTATTAGTCATGATTCATTCATTTGCTAACATGCTGAGCTGTTTTTCATGGAGCTATGCATATTATGGGCTCCGTAGGCCTTAAACGAGACAGATTCCATTTTGCTTTCTGCCCGGTAGCTCGGGAAGGCTTTCTAGGTGAAGAGTAATGTTTTAGTTTCAAGCTGTTGTTCGCTTGGAGAGAACCGGTTCAGGCTGACCCTTATCGAAGGAATGTATT
The DNA here is from genome assembly GCF_964263255.1 of Lissotriton vulgaris. NCBI lineage: Eukaryota > Metazoa > Chordata > Amphibia > Caudata > Salamandridae > Lissotriton > Lissotriton vulgaris. Next base: position 500,258,533 of record NC_141687.1, on the reverse strand, counting down.
TTTCTCCACTCCGAAGACACAACTTCAGGCCGGCCGGCTGGGAAAGTGTCCTTGGTACGGGGAGGTACAAGAATTTGGTGGGCGGCAGGTTACTGGCCGTAACTTTCCATGAAGGAACGGGCTTTGATATTAGAGAAGGTGTTAGTCAGTTTGTCAGTTAGTTCGTAGGCGGCATCTAGCCGTTAGCATCTCTGCCATTATTCACTTTCATGGTGGATGAGTCGCCATCTTTGAAGTCGGAGAAAGATTTAAGACCGAAACTCTCTGAGATAGACTGAACGAGAAGTAGCGCGGAGCGCACTGATACAGAGAGAGAGAGAGACGGTAGCTAATAAACAGCAAGGTTCCGAGGTCCTGAGGGGAAGCAGACGAGATTGAGCCTAGCGGTGCAGACGTGTACTTGTGACGGCTGAGGGTGACTGCAAGACGAGCCAGGACCCAGAGACGAAACAGGAGCCTAGATGACTGCCGAGTCCAGACTTCCCACTAACCAGGTGACACCCGCCCAACTTATCTAGGATGTGCACTCTAATCTTTACCTTTTTCTTGCAAATGTTATACTGCATAGTAATGTGATTTATGTCTATTGTTAATAAATACCCTAATTCATATAGAATTATCGTGTGCCTGGTGCTCATGTTCAATCTCGGTAAACTGCACTTCTAGTCGAAAGCTGTTTGGGTGAACGGATGAGAAATCCCGATCAGGTAAATGGTGATTGAATAAGGGAGTGGGTGGACCTTTGATGCCAAGAGCAGGGAGTACACTCTACAATCTGAAACCCTATTCAAAGTTATTATAGTAGTTTTATCCCAAGTAGACCACTGAGATAATACCCCAAATAATGGTTCATAGGAATGTGGTCGTCGTTGATATGCGGCGTTAGTGACAACACTGGGTGGGAGACCAGTGCCAATACCCACAGGATTGTGGCTTGAATAAGTGAGAACGCCAGGGAGGATACTGGCGCTTAGTTTCGCAGGATTGCGAACAGTTTGGAAAAGGGAGCATTGGGTTCTGCAGGCCCATGTGTAGTCGCACCGGATTGTGCGCAATATCTGCCCTAGGGTAGACCGGTCTGGGTCTGAGTGGCCGCGAGACCAACTGATGTGAATAAGATATTGTAGAAAATCTGTACATACATATATTGTCATTCCCCATCCTTAGGTGCAACCTGCATATTTATCTACTCATTGTGAATACGATCTGAGGAGGGAAGGTGAGTACGTTTTGGCTGGGTCATAGGGGCCCCTGGGGGCTGATCCCATCTAAACAGAAAATCCGGCCATTACATCTGGCGTCACGAACTGTTTACGAAGCCTGTGTGCATTGTATTGTTTTAATCTTGTTGGTTTGCGCTCGGCTTGTACGTATAAAATTTTGTTTATAATTGTGTATATAATTTTTTTTTTTTTGGTGTATCATTATGTTTGCGAAAAAATCATCGTCGGTTTTTAAGTTACCGATTCAGATTCCCGGCTGGGAATGTACCCCTTACGAGGCTTTGGCCCGTGAGTGGGCCGATTCTATTGGTTTGAGTGAAAATTGGTCTTCATGCTTGGAGCAGGCGGAGCCTGCTGATGTGGTTTCGTGCCTACAGAAAGCGCCAGTAGTGAAGGGTGATGAGCTTCCTATTTTAGGACGCAGAGGTTGGATTGTTCTTAATGCATATAGAATACTGCATGAGAGGTTGGTACAGCTACAAAAGCAGTTTAAGGACATGGAAGGTCAGTGTTTTGAGTTGCAAAATGCGCACACTTTGTTGCGATGTCAAAATAAATTGCTTGCCGATAAACTTGAAACATATCAGACCATTGCCGAAAGAGCTGCGGTCCGTATTGCACGATACAAATATAAACATCGTCGTGGACGTGTGTCTTCCCGCAAAGTGCGTATGGTTGTAGCAAAAGCTGGTATGGATTGGAACCCCGATGAGTGGGACGGTAATATCTGGGATTCTCATACTTCTGACTCCTCGGCAGAGGAGGGTGACAAGCGCGAGTCTTCTCGCTCCGGACGTGATTGTAAATCTGCTTCATGTACTGATTCGACTCCCGATTGTGACCGTGCTCGTTCTTCCCGTGTGGATGACGTAGCTTGCTCTGATTGTGCTGCTAAATCTAAGATGCGGGCTTCCTCGGAAGCTCTTCCCGCAGTTTCTGCTCACCCGATTTTTCGACGAAAATTACAACAGGCCCCTGGTAATCCGGGTGGTATAGCTCTTGATTGTATTGAAGACTTTACTCAGCAGGAGGTCAGTGACATTCTGCAACGATTCAGACAACGGCCTGGTGAGGCCTTGCTTACCTGGATGGTGCGTCTTTATGAGCTTGGCGCTGCCGGTATTATGCTCGATGCTGTTGATTGCTTACGATTTTGCTCTTTGAGTTCTGATTCTACGATTCAGGATCATTTTCGGAATTATGCTGGTGCTGGTCAAATTTCTTTGCTCCAGCTTGCGTCTGATGGCTGTAATCATAACAACTGAATCTGATTGGCCTACTGATGAAAAACCTTGGTACACTCTGCGCGATGCGTCGCAACGTTTGAAAGAGGAAGTCATGAAAACGTGTATCTTCCTTAGTACTGCTGACAAGTTATTGGATGGTCTTTTAACATCTTCTGTGCGTAATCGCATAATCCGTGCTTCTCCTGTTGCTTACAAGCAGGTCATGATGACATTATTGATTAATCAAACTGGCAACCCTTTGTCTGTTGTGCTTGAGTCTGTTCGTCAGCTTGGTGAGCTGGGTGAATGGTTTAAACCTGAAAGACAATCTCGACCTGAGGGTCGTACTGGTGGGGACTATAAGTTCTCTAGACGTGACATGCTTCTTGCTCTCATTGCTGATGGTGTTAAAAGAGAGGACATTGATGGTGAGCCTAATAATCGCTTATGGGACATGTTTCGTAAGCGTGGTTTGGATCGAAAGGAGGGTGCCCGTCGTGTCCGAAAGAATGAGTGTGATCGTAGTTCGGATGACAGCGGTGATGAGAGACGACGTGTGAATTCTGATCCCCATGATGATCGGCGCTATGAACGTGATGGATCCCCTCGTCGTAATGATGGGAGGGGGAGAGAGGATGATCGTGAAATGGGAAGAGATGATCGTGGTTCTAGCAGACGACGAGATGCAAGGAGTTATTCCCCTGATGTAAGAAAGAGGGAGGATCGTAATAGACTCTCTGACCGTAACTCACAACTTTTTGAACCTGACACTAATCCGTTTCGTACTGGGGACGGATATGAACAAGACATTCTAATACCAAAGAAAACCGAGAACATTTACCCTGATTTGTCTTGGTTGACGGAACGCAGGAAAAATGACTAGGGAATAGGTCAAGCTCCGGTACGCAAGTGGGCCCACAGAGATTACAGACCCTATGTAGATATTGAGATTTTTTGGAAACATCGTAATATCCAAAGGGCCCGAGCGTTAGTTGATACTGGGGCGGAGGCCACTTTAATTCATGGTAAGTCGAGAAAGTTTCATGGGCAGTCTTTTACAATTACCGGTCTGGGTGGTAAAGAGACACCCGCGGTTCAAACTGCACTCGAAATTAAAATTGGTAGAATTCCTCGTAGAGAATACTCTGTGTTGGTTGTGCCACTTTTGGAATACATTATTGGAATTGACATTTTGAAAGGTATGACTTTGCATTTGGATGATGGATATTATCAATTTGTTACACGACAGTACATTTTGACCAGACCCGTACGGGTTGGCCGTTTACGCATGCCACCTATTAAAATACCTTTAGCAACGAAAGTGATTTCTCAGAAGCAATATCGCATCCCAGGTGGTCATGAAGAAATTACCGCTACGATTCAGGATTTGGTTGACGCAGGAGTCATTACTCCGGTCACATCTGCTTGGAATAATCCTGTTTGGCCCGTGCGCAAAAGTGACAACTCTTGGCGCATGACTGTTGATTATCGAGAATTGAATAAACATACACCTAAATTGACTGTTGCAGTGCCTGACATTGTCACACTGATTCAGAGAATTCAAAAGCATCCAGGTACATGGTATGCTTCTATTGATATTGCTAATGCGTTCTTTTCAATACCAATTGCCCCCGAATGTCAGGAACAGTTCAGTTTTACATGGAATGGACGTCAAATGACGTTCCGGAGTCTTCCTCAAGGCTATGTACATAGTCCTACAATCTGTCACCGGCTGGTGGCGGAGCATTTGTCTGAAGTACCCACGAATCCACAAGTTCTGATTTGTCATTATATTGACGACATTTTGATTCAAGGTGAAACGCAAGACCAGGTACAGTCCCATTTAGATCAAATTATTGATTGTTTGCGAGCGAAAGGCTGGGAAATTAATCCTGATAAATTACAAATTCCATCCCAAGCTGTAAAATCTTTGGGAATTAATTGGCATGAGGGTCACAGAGAAGTGATTCCACAGGTTAAACGAAAAATTCTTGATTTTGCTGTTCCCAGAAACAGGAAAGAAGCTCAATGCTTTATTGGATTGTTTGGATTTTGGCGTCAGCATATTCCCCATTTGAGTCAAATCTTGGCTCCACTGTATCGAGTCGCTCGTAAAAAGAATGCGTTTGAATGGGGTGAACCTCAACAGACTGCTTTTAATTTGGCTAAAGAAGCTATTCAGTATGCTTTGGATTTGTGGCCCGTGTGTGAAGGTGATGTGGATTTGAATGTGTCCGTGGAAGGCCTGTATGCCAATTGGAGTTTGTGGCAAAAGCAGGGCAGACAAAAAGTGCCATTAGGTTTTTGGACCATAAAGTTACCAGAGGCTGGTGAACGTTACTCACCTTTTGAAAAACAGTTGCTTGCTTGTTATTGGGCTCTGGTGGATACCGAGCAATTGACCCTAGGCCATGCTGTGATTTTGAGGCCTGAAATTCCCATTATGCAGTGGGTTTTGAGCTCACCTAAGTCCCATCGAATTGGACATGCTCAGGAGGCTAGTGTGATTAAATGGAAATGGTACATTCAGGACAGGGCACGTGTGGGTCCGAAAGGTGTGGCGATTTTACATGAGCGAGTGGCGCAGGCGCCCTCCAATGAGGCTGAAAGTGAGTGTTCGGTTCCCGTAGTGCAGGAGTCTCCCGTGAAGTGGGGTAAATCATTTGATGATCTGTCCGCGGAGGATAGAAAACATGTGTGGTTTACGGATGGTTCTGCGAAGTTCATTGGTGACAAAAGACATTGGAAAGCTGTCTCTTATAACCCAATTACAAAGAAATTGTTAAGCACTACTGGAGACGGTAAGAGTAGCCAATATGCTGAACTCTATGCGGTTTACCAAGTTTTGAAACAGGAGTTACCAGGTACATGTCATATTTTTACTGATTCTTGGTCCACTGCAAATGGACTAGCGGTGTGGCTGCCAACATGGCAGTCTCATAATTGGGAATTGCACTCCAAGGAGTTATGGGGTAAAGAACTGTGGCAGGAAATTTGGGAATTGCTCCCGCAGAGTACTGTAACAATCTTTCACGTGGATGCTCATACTCCAATTGACTCCCTTGACACATTTTTTCATAATATTGCAGATGAACAGTCTAAAATTTCTGAGGCAGTGGTTGACATGCAAGATTCTGATTTGGCGGGATTGGCGAAGTGGGCCTATCAGAAAGCAGGACATTTTGGAGAGAAAGCCACTAGCAGGTGGGCTGCCGATAGAGGAATTCATATTCCCTTTTCTTTAATTAAAGATGTCATTCTACATTGTCCCATTTGCCAGCATTCTAGGAAGAAAGAGGTGCCTCAGATTGTTCGAGGCCACTTACATCGAGGTAAATTGCCCGCCCAAATTTGGCAGATTGATTATATTGGTCCGCTCCCTATGAGCAGAAATTGTCAATACATTTGCACAGTGGTTGATACTTATAGTGGCCTTTTGGTCGCTTTTCCTTGCAAGAACGCTACCCAAGTGAACACAATTAAAACCCTGGAGCTCATTATTCTGTATTATGGTGTCCCATTCCAGATTCAATCAGACAATGCATCCCACTTTCGTGGAAGATTGGTGCAGGAATTCTGTACGGAAAACAATATTGATTGGGTGTTTCATATTCCATATTATCCACAAGCTTCAGGATTGATTGAGAGAATGAATGGCTTGTTGAAAGAACAGTTGCGCAAGTTGACTGATGACCGTTACAGCCAGTGGAGAGATGTCCTACTTCAAGCTTTGTTAATTTTAAATAATCGTCCTTTGTTACATGCTGAATCTCCTTTGATGCGTTTGTTTCCTCCACATGTTGATGCAAAACCAAATTCTGTTTCGAACACTGTAACATATTGGGAAATTACCCCCGGTGCTTTGGCTCCATGTAGAGCGACCCCAGGTTCTGCAGGCCTCGACCTGCATGCATTAAATGATGCACAATTTTCAGGAAAGGATCGAATCATTGTTGAAACTGGCATTGGTGTTTCTATACCTGCCGGTAGTTTTGGATTAATTGCCCCTAGATCTGGCCTGGCCCTGAAAGGTGTACAAGTACTCGGAGGAGTGATTGACAGTGATTATCAGGGAGAGATTAAGGTTCTCCTGCTTAATAGCAGCGAGACGGATTTGTTCATTAAAAAGTCTGACCGTGTTGCTCAGTTATTGATTATGCCTGTCTTCAGTGGTGAGATTAAAAAAGGCTCTGCCCCAACGTTGCTAACTGTGCGAGGACAAAAAGGCTTCGGATCGTCTGATCTTCCTGGAGCTAAAATATGGGTGCAATCGCCTAAAAATCCTCCTGAACAGGCTGATATTATTGCGACCGGTCATGATAACACCGTTTTGGTGATGAAGCCAGGGAAAGATGGCTGGGAAGCTGTCCCAGCTGACAAATGTTACTTACGAGAATGATTAAGGCCTGTATTTGTATTCTTCCAGATCATTCTTTGGACTGCTGCTGCAGGATGTGTCGGCGTTGGACTACTTTTGGCTTGCTACGCCGGGAGAGGAGAGGATCCACCGACGCCGGTTGATGGGATTATAAGAGCCTCGCGGTCTGCGTGGCGGACTTCATCTAACTTTTGGGTCACACTCGCGAAGCGGGTGACGAACTCTCCGCATTTTTGCCTCACACCTATGAAGAGCGTTACTGACATTCTAGCGACCTGTTTGGTAGCTGTCCCTGCATCCACTGAAACCCTCCGCCATGTCTTTAATGTATCTAATGCCCGACCTAATGTTATTCTGGGCGATTTCGCGGCCCATGAGTTTTGTCCCTCATGTACTCTTATTCCAGATCTTAATGTCCCTATTAATTCCAGAATTACTACTTTCAATATTACCCCTGGTGATCTTTGCTTCGTTATGACCTGTAACCCTAAGGCTATTTCCGAGTGTTTGCGGTTGAAACTCCAAGCCGCTACTACTTTTTCATTTCATCAACGTTTGTTATGTTCAAAGAGACTTCCTAATTCATGTCTTTCAGTAAAGAACAATATGACCTGTAAACGTCTAGTAGTAGCCACTAGCCATTATCGTTCAATGCTATTGCCAGCTGGATGGCTCTTTTCCTGCGGGAATTCATCTTGGCCCTATATTCCAGCGAATATTTCTGGTGGTCCATGTGCCATCACTAGATTAAGTTTACTAATGTTTTCCTCACATCCTACTCCACATTCCCGTATTGTGCGAGATTCAATGTCACTACACGAAGACTGTGATTCCTCTGTTCATCTTTATTCTAGATCAGAGTACCTTGGTTTAGCTTTTTCTATTATTGGTGTTCCAGCATTGGCCGTCTACAATGCCAAAACAATCGGCAAAATGGCCTGCTGGATGGTAAAGTCAATTAACCAAACGTCTACTGTTTTATCAGATTTATTATTAGACTCCCAAGGTGAACGTAGAGCTATTTTGCAAAACCGTGCAGCTATTGATTATTTATTATTGAAACATGGGCACGAGTGCTCTGAATTTGAAGGTCTATGCTGTTTTAATTTGTCTGATCATTCTAAAGATATCCAGTCCCACATTAATAAACTCCACGACTTGACTGCAGAAATTAGAGAACATATAGATCAGGGTTTCTTTGACTGGCTTTTTAACTGGCTCCCCGACATGCATTTCATACGACAAATTTTAGGGGGGGTTATTCTTACTGTTTGTGTCCTGATAGCTATTTGCTGTTTTATTCAGTGTATCCCTTCCCTGCTACAATTTTTTAGACTTAGTAAGGGTCGTAGATCAGTTAATTTTGTTTCATATTATTCGTCTACTGACGTTAGCTCTATTTAGTTTGTGGTTAATAGACTGGAGTCAAGGGGTGTAATGTTATGGCTGTCTTTTTGCTAGCTCTTTGGAGAAGGAGAATGATGGAGAGTGACTCCAGCCTATCACCCCCATAGCATAGGGATTAGGCCGATAGACAGGGACCCTGTCTTACATATATAAAGGCATTTTCGTATTATTTCCCTTAGAGTAAGGCTTATGAATTTAAGTTAGGGGATAGATATAAAAGTATTAGTCATGATTCATTCATTTGCTAACATGCTGAGCTGTTTTTCATGGAGCTATGCATATTATGGGCTCCGTAGGCCTTAAACGAGACAGATTCCATTTTGCTTTCTGCCCGGTAGCTCGGGAAGGCTTTCTAGGTGAAGAGTAATGTTTTAGTTTCAAGCTGTTGTTCGCTTGGAGAGAACCGGTTCAGGCTGACCCTTATCGAAGGAATGTATTTTTCTCCACTCCGAAGACACAACTTCAGGCCGGCCGGCTGGGAAAGTGTCCTTGGTACGGGGAGGTACAAGAATTTGGTGGGCGGCAGGTTACTGGCCGTAACTTTCCATGAAGGAACGGGCTTTGATATTAGAGAAGGTGTTAGTCAGTTTGTCAGTTAGTTCGTAGGCGGCATCTAGCCGTTAGCATCTCTGCCATTATTCACTTTCATGGTGGATGAGTCGCCATCTTTGAAGTCGGAGAAAGATTTAAGACCGAAACTCTCTGAGATAGACTGAACGAGAAGTAGCGCGGAGCGCACTGATACAGAGAGAGAGAGAGACGGTAGCTAATAAACAGCAAGGTTCCGAGGTCCTGAGGGGAAGCAGACGAGATTGAGCCTAGCGGTGCAGACGTGTACTTGTGACGGCTGAGGGTGACTGCAAGACGAGCCAGGACCCAGAGACGAAACAGGAGCCTAGATGACTGCCGAGTCCAGACTTCCCACTAACCAGGTGACACCCGCCCAACTTATCTAGGATGTGCACTCTAATCTTTACCTTTTTCTTGCAAATGTTATACTGCATAGTAATGTGATTTATGTCTATTGTTAATAAATACCCTAATTCATATAGAATTATCGTGTGCCTGGTGCTCATGTTCAATCTCGGTAAACTGCACTTCTAGTCGAAAGCTGTTTGGGTGAACGGATGAGAAATCCCGATCAGGTAAATGGTGATTGAATAAGGGAGTGGGTGGACCTTTGATGCCAAGAGCAGGGAGTACACTCTACAATCTGAAACCCTATTCAAAGTTATTATAGTAGTTTTATCCCAAGTAGACCACTGAGATAATACCCCAAATAATGGTTCATAGGAATGTGGTCGTCGTTGATATGCGGCGTTAGTGACAACACTGGGTGGGAGACCAGTGCCAATACCCACAGGATTGTGGCTTGAATAAGTGAGAACGCCAGGGAGGATACTGGCGCTTAGTTTCGCAGGATTGCGAACAGTTTGGAAAAGGGAGCATTGGGTTCTGCAGGCCCATGTGTAGTCGCACCGGATTGTGCGCAATATCTGCCCTAGGGTAGACCGGTCTGGGTCTGAGTGGCCGCGAGACCAACTGATGTGAATAAGATATTGTAGAAAATCTGTACATACATATATTGTCATTCCCCATCCTTAGGTGCAACCTGCATATTTATCTACTCATTGTGAATACGATCTGAGGAGGGAAGGTGAGTACGTTTTGGCTGGGTCATAGGGGCCCCTGGGGGCTGATCCCATCTAAACAGAAAATCCGGCCATTACAGCTATGCACCCCCTCCTCTGCCCGAGTTTGACCCCAGTAACCCCAGCCTGTGGCACCAGCCACATTTGAATGCCCCTCCCTTGGTAAAATTCAGCTCCTAGGGCCCAGCCATAAACAAATGGGGAAGAGGGCAATGCAGCCCCCTCTCCTGGCGTATTATGGCCCAATGGGACCCCCTCCCCCAGTGCCTGGACTTAATTTATAAATATTTAAAAAGGAGGGGGGTGGCAGAGACCCCCTCCCCTGGCTAATTTTGATTCAGAGGAGCCCATTCCCCAACCTTAATGTATATATATTAAAAAAGGGGAGGGGGACATGCATCCCCCCCTCCCCGGGATGATTTCAGCCCTGGGCACCCCATCCCCATGGCCTGACCTCAATACAGTGGGGCATGCAGCTGCCCTCCGCAGGGGATTCCATTCCCCCGGGACCCAGCCTTATAATGCTGAGTGCCCTTGAGCCCACCAATGGCCCACAGGCACCAGGGTTGGGGACTGCAGGGGGAGCCTGAATGCTCCTGTGATCCCTGCCTGCTGCTAGAGCTGTCATTGCTTCTGCATGGAAGGAGTAGCTGGAAATACAGTTTCCTCTGTGCAGGAGCAATTGTTTCATCTCTTTACCTACTCGCACTTTGACAGCTCCTGCCTGCTGAAATGGGAGTGTTTGCTTTGGCTTGGTGGGAGCTGTTAAATCCCCAGACCAGCATAAGCAGAGAGCTATGCCCCATGGGTGGGCACCCTGAGACATAGCAGGAGCCGACCCTGAGGGCGGCAGGCCCCAGAGCCATGTATGTTTCCATGAGGTGGCGGTTGGGCAGTCCACCTCCATTTGTTTGCACTGGCCGCCCCACAGAGGTGGTGGTCCCTGGGGACGAGAAGGGCCCTGGAAGGGGACTGCCAAGGCCAATTCCTTCTTAAAAAAAGAAAGGGGAGGTGGTGGCCCCAGGAGTGTGGGGGGGGTCCAACGGGCCCTGCTCAATATTTGAGATCGCCCTGGGGAGGTGGTGGTCCCTGAGGCTATGGGGTCCATGAAGCATCCCATTTAATTTATTAAACCCCGAGGAGGTGGGGGTTCCTGGGAGTCAGGGGATTCTCACAGCCCCCCTGAGCATTTTATTTCTAGCCCGGGAAGATGGTGGATCTCAGGACTTGGGCTTAAATGTCTTGTGGGATAAAACATGCCACTTCTGGTGGGGTCCTGATAATCTCCTCGACCACAGCAGTAACCTCCTCTGGAAGGGCCCATCCAAAAAGGCCCGCGTGTTCTATATGTAAATACTAATAATCTCCAGGCTCTGTATTGGTAATCTGGAGGATTTTGGGCTGTGTCTTTGTAACTTATTTAAAACTTCGCAGAATTTTAAACTTGACAGTGAGTAGATATTATTTTCAACTATAGTATCGAGCACGCCACAGTTTGACCACAAATATATGCGGTATAACATCGAGCTGGCCCTTGCTGATGCACTAATATTGGATATTGGACTTTATAGACTTCCATAGTGTAGGTACATTTTTGTGCAGTGACAGCACTATGTAGACAGTGTTTTAACTTTTTAATTTTCCCCCTTTTAACTGCATGACGAATTATGTTAACAAAAACCTTATGCCTTTTTACACACTGTAAAAGCACATTGGTGATTAGAGATCCTCTTAGAGGTATTTTCTTAATTTTTGTAGTCTTATCACATTTCCCATTAGTCACCCACATACTGTGGGATTCCTAAGTCAAAGATGCACCATGATGAGGCTGTTTAAGCATCTTCCAAAATACGATTCAGTCTTCACAACATACCTGAACAGACCAGAGACCACATGTACGACCATTTCATTTTGCGACTCACAATTAGCGAGTGAAATGAAATGTACAACATTGTCTCAGACACCGTTTGCGATTCCCATATGTGTTGCAAGGGACCTGCCTCATTGTTATTAATGAGGCAGCTTGCAATGTGAGACCTGTGGGGAATGGCTGGCACTTGCAGGAAAGAGACCACCATGTCTGTGATTGCTTTTTGAATACAGCTGTTTTTTAAAATGTAAATGCAGCCACTTTTAATTAAAGGAAAACGTGATGCATGTATAAAAGAAAAATGAGATGTTTCTGTTTCATTTTTTAAGAGTAGGCAGTGCTTCATGAGACCACTGCATGCTCTTATAAATGTTTTTTTGGCTGCCAACCACAAAGGGAATATGGTCCTCTGAGGACCCCCTCTGTGACTGACTTACCACCTACCTGAAGTAGGCAGTAAACTGCAACTGTTTTGTGACAGTATTCTAGCTGCAAAACAATTGAACTACCCCTGCAACTCGCTATGAGGAAGGGATGCCCTTGGTATTCCCTTTCCTAATCATGACTCGCGAACCCTATATTGCAAGTCGGTAATAGGTTACAGATTTGCAAAGTAGGGTTAGTACATGCCCATTAGATAGTGCTATTTCTTATGGTACTTTATTCTTGACATGTTCATTTGAGGGTGTGTACCCTATAGCGTTTCCCTCGTATCCCCGTATTGTATAACCAGTTGGTGTAATGTACACACTGCTGACAATCTGAATTTAACAAATACTTTCAGATTCAAGCAATGGTACAAGATTTATCAAGCTATTTTAAGAATAAATCCATTTCAATTTTGTGCAGGATTAAAGCTCAAATGACCCAGAAGTGAGTTTTAACTTTAAATCTCAGTTCATAGTCACTGTTTCCATTCAAGATCTTCAGTGTTGTTTTTTTCATCTTTCAAAGGCAGGCGCATTTTGCAAACAAGATGGTAAGCGCAACTGTACACTAACAATCGAGCATGCCTGAATGAGGGAAGTTTAGCATATGCATCCGTGCTCATAATATATTTCAGAAGTAGCCTATATATCATCCCACAGCAGTAGCCTCCTCTGGAAGGGCTTTGCAGGTATTGGCGGCCGGGCGAGTGGCCCCTGCCTCGCCCGGCCCATCCAAAAAGGCCCTCGTGCAACACCCACTTGATGTCTGCTTGGGCCTTGTTAAGGAGGTGAAAGTCCCTACGTATTTGGAGACGTCCTGTGGAAATCGCTCTCCAAAGAGCAAGCCATCCACCAAGGCACCCGGTTCTGCTTATGCTAGCTCCGTTAATGTAGTGTCCATGCGCATTAGGAGGGACTTTCTGCGATCCAACGAAATGGTGCAATTTGCATTGCCCAAGAAGCAGGTAGCACACTGTGTCCACCCACCAAGAATATCCAGATTGATAGGAATACCAGACTCTTTGGCTACTAAAGTCAGTGCCAGGATTTTCGACAAGAGGCCATTTGTGTCTAACAATTTATCCAGGCACCCTTGCCCAGGCTCTATTGATGCCTTTCTTGGAGTCCTTTTGAAATGTCTTCAGGAAGGCCAACATATTGGGATCATTATGTGGCATCTCCGTGATTTTGTAAGGTACATATGGGCAAGGACATTCCGACTGCAGCCAGTTTCTGACCTCCCTATCAAAACTGCACTGCAGATTTTGGAGAATCTATTCCACCACCTCCGGAGAAGGGACCCAATCGGATGACCTAGGGTGCACTATATCTTGCGGGTTGAAATTGAATTGATTTGTGGCCTGGTAAATAGGAAAGGATTGTACATGGATTGAGGCCTGATTAGCCTTCTTTTTCTTAGGAGACACGGTGTGTCCAGTGGAGTCAGTGTCCGTACCAGTGTTGATGTCCATGACCACCTTGGATGAAGAAGGGAGTGGAGTAGAAGATCCTGAGTACAGATGATCCCTGGCAAAAGGTGGCGGTAATTTAGTAAGGGCTTGCACATGCAGCCAACTGGGCGCTATAGCGGAAGCAGGTTCTCTCCCTGCTTAAGACGTGGAAGAATTTGCAGTATCCTGCTGAAGCATACCATAGCGTTTTGCGAAATTTTCCAGTTGCGGCCTAATAGATTTTAATGCACCCGCTAGCGCCTTATTACCGGTTTTAGGAACAGCTACCACCACCGCCTTGTTGACAGAATCTTTAACTAATGCATCAAGGGCATTTAAGAGGTTGCCCATGCTCCTCCTCATAGTAGTACCCATACTCATCCTCCTCGAAGTAGGCCCAGTCCTCCATAGCCCAACACACAGCGGAAGACACTAGTGTTAAATATATAGGATCGCAAAGGAATCGGTCAAGGGGGAGCAACCCTAGTGCAAAAAACTGTGAAGTAAAAAAATGCTCCTCAGCAAAGCTGTAATCCAATTATACCAGGCCATGAGGCGTCAAGAGACAATTTTCAGTAAAGATAAGCCTGCACATGGCTTTGGGGAAGCCTATTTCTCCAGCCCAGGGGAGACGGCAGCAAGGGTACAGAAGACAAGCCGCCGCTGCAAACTGTGCTTTGAATAATACGTGCGGAGCAAGGAGGAACGCGTTTGGGCATCGCGTAGTCCAAAACAAACCCAAAACGTGCCCAATAGGGCTACATGACGTAAGGCTCAACAACAACGCAGGCCTGTACCAGGGGAGGCGCAGCGAACCTCTGAAAAGAGACGTGGTAAGGATTTGGAAGGGGCAAAGGCAATCGGACGGTGGGGAACGCGCTGGGCCATCAACCGCCATCTTCCGTACGCCCTCTAATCGCAGCTGTGGCCCGTTGACCAGAAGCAAGTTCTGTTAAACCACTCAAATTTATAGAAGCAAAACATGCTAAAGATAAAGTTAGACTCCTTCATACATAATACAATAATGAATTAGTAAACATCCAAATATCGCTTATTAAATAACAATGGCAAGAGTTATGGCAGGAAAAATTCTGAGCACTTAACTTTATTCAAGCAGCAAAGAAAGAGGAAGTGTTCCGGTGGAAAGCGTAATATACAGGGCTAGTCTCTATGGTTGTTATAATGGTTACAGTAAGCATTCTGGTAATGTACTTTTTTCAATATGTTAAAAAAATTCCTATTGGCTGCTGTTTATTTACAGTAAAGAAAGAGAAAGCATAATCTGAAGCCTCTGGTCCTGTAATTGAATTGTGATCCCTGATTGAAACCTATAACTACACTTCAGATGAACGCCTGGCATGTGTTACTACCTACAACGATCTGTAAAAACAAAATTGAGCAGATCACCAATCGCCTATGATATATCTGTGACACTAAACTGTACAAATAAAAGAAACTCATGTTTGCAAACAGACTGAAAAGAAACCTTCCAGACCATTAAGTACGCGAACGTCCCAGGCGGCCTGAAGCAAGGGTGCGTACTTGCCCCATTGTTATTTAACCTGTTTTTAACAGATTTAATGGCAGCATTGAATGATACAAACGCTCATCCACCTAAACTTGGTGGTAAACATATATCAAACCTCCTATATGCGGACGATGTTCTTTTAAGTAATACAAAAGTGGGATTACAGCATCTAATAGCGCGAATATTTGAGTATTCAAAAGAAAATATGATGAAAATAAATTAAACAAAATCCAAAGTCATGGTGATTACAATAAAATCATGACGGAAATATAAATCTAAACGGTTTCTGGGAAAGTCACAATTAGATCAAGTAGAAACCTATAGATATTTGGGTGTTATATTTAACGATAACGGAAATTTTCTTCCGCAAAAACTTGATGTCTATAGGAAAGCAAATGCTTTGACAGCCGCATTTAGGACTATCCAAAAATCAATCAGCCAACTAACTTACGCCCATTCCTAAAAGTGATTTCTGCTAAACTGCTACCCTCTCTAACATACGGCAGTGAGGCCTTAAATGGAAAAGATGCGAACGGTTATCCTGGATGATATTCTGTGTCAACAAGGGTCATCACCTAACACTGGGTCTGATCATAGTTTACAAACTGTGGAGGTGGAGGTGGATGCTCCATCCATCACCACGGTTTGTAACATTGCTCCGTCAGACTCATATCCCCCCTCAGTCACTGCACCACCTCCTACTGGAGGTCAAGGTACACTACCACAAGATCCAGGGTTGAGAATTCTCTCCTGGAATGTGGCAGGAATCGCAAACAAGGAAGGCACACCGGAGTGGGATCACCTATTAGATACCAGTGATATCCTCCTTTTTCAGGAAACATGGGCGAGGGAACCCCAAACCAGGAGAGGGTTCGAAATATTTGAAATCCCTGCCAAATGGAGTGGGAGGGGGAGGCCGTCAGGAGGCTTGGCAATCTGGATTGCGAGTCACACTGGGTGCTAGGCGGAACAGGTGCATACGTTTTCGCAGGACATCCAGTGTGTATTGCTCACATGGCCTGGCAAACCATCGTAGGCCATTGTTAATGTCTACTCGCGTCCAGTTGCCGCGCCAAATGAATCACCCACCCTAAAAGATTTGTCCTCCTTCCTGGGTCAACTGCCAGGAGACTTTAAGGTAGTGCTGGGAGGAGACTTCAACTGTCACTTTGAACCCTTGGAAGGCCTACTGGAGGGTGCCCTTACCGCTGAGGATGACTACTGGGGGGTACCACCCTCGTCCTCGCCCCACCCTAAAGCCTGGTCCCCTCTAGCAATACAACTCATGTCCCTCACCTTGAACTTCGCACTGAGGGCTTGTAATGGTCGTACCCCTTCCGATACCCCCTCAGTGTGTACTTTCAACAGAAGGGGCCATGAGTCGAGGCTAGATTACATCATGATAGATATCACACTTTGGCCAAAAGTCCTCGACTTCAGGGTAATAAATAGGTCAGATAGTGACCACAATGCCCTCTGCTTAAACATCCAGCAGCCCCTGCCCCTAGCGGGCCTGCCCGTAGAAAATGGCGGAGAAGACATGGGGGAGTTGCTTCTTACAACAAATAGGCATCGGGTTAAGTGGGGAAAGCTCCTGAGCTCAGAAGATGCCATTAATAAGTTATACGGTTTGGCACTCCCAAGGTTCATGGAGGTGGATGTGCTTCTAAATGAACCAAGAACCCCAGAATATAATGAGAAACTGGGTAGCATACACCAGGAATTAGTGAGGGATCTAGCGGAGGTATTTCACCCGGTGGTGCCAACCCGAAAGAAAAAGACCCATGTTCCCACCTGGTACACCTCCTCCTGTAGGGCAGCCAAATCTGAGCTTATCGCCGCAATTAAGGAGGGGTCAAATAAGGCCAAGGTACGTGACCTCAGGAAGGAGTATAAATCAGTGATGGCAAATGCTAGGACCGGGTGGGACTGGAACCACTGGCAGGACCTTCATGATGCCCTAAAAGCCAGGGACTCCAGGAAATTCTGGGCCCTGGTAAATAATGGGATGGGGGAACTCAAGAAAGCAATTGAACCCAATATTGCCCCCGCGGCTTGGGAGGCTCACTTTGGGGCACTCTATCAAGACACTAATACTTGCCCAGATAGAGCCCTGTCAGTGCCCATAGGCTCCCAGGACTCAGCCCTGGAACTATCCCTAGGGGAGGTGGAGGCTGCTCTGGAGCACTTATCGTGGGGGAAGGTGCCGGGTCTGGATAAGTTACCCGGGGATCTTTTTAGGCATCACCCGGACATCTGGGGTCCGTACCTCCTTATTCTTTTTAATGCCATTCTAGGAGGTATGGCGATCCCCGGGTCTTGGCTGGGGGCAGAGATTGTACCGATTCACAAGAAGGGGTCTACTCTGCTCCCGGCCAACTACAGGCCTATTAGTCTAATAGATGTACCCCAAAAGCTCTTTGCGCGCCTCCTTCTTAACCATCTGCTGGATTGGGTGGAGGACAATGACATCATGAGCCCCCTCCAGGCTGGCTTCAGAAAGAACAAGTCGACCATGGACCAGATCTTCCGCCTCCTCCTCCTTTATTGGAAGACGGTGACGTTAGAGGGGGGAAGACTGTACATGGTCTTCGTGGATCTGAGGTCAGCCTTCGATCTAGTCCCTCGAAGGAAATTATGGGAGGTTCTGGAAAAGCTAGGAGTACCCCCTCAGCTACTCAGCATTATCATCAGGTTGCATGAGAACAACTATGCACAAGTGAGGTGTGGGAGGGATGGCAAGCTTTCGTCCAGATTTCCGGTCCATCGAGGAGTCAGACAGGGCTGTGTCCTGGCACCGACCCTGTTCTGTCTTTTCATTAATAGCGTTATACTACATCTTGATAACGTTAAGGACAATGATGCCCCGCTCCTGGCAGGTAGGAGGGTCCCGTCAATAATGTTTGCTGACGATACCCTCCTGCTTTCCAAATCCCCCATGGGGATTCAGAGGATCGTGAACGGTTTTGGCCTTTTCTGTCGCCAACATGGGCTGGAGGTGAACACAGAAAAGACCAAGTTCATGATCTTCAATCCCCCCACCAAAACCAGACCCAATCCCACACTGGGGAAAGTTAGTCTTGAGAGGGTCTCGACCTTCATATATTTGGGGGTAACACTCCAGGAAAACCTCTCATGGGACTGCCAGATAGCTAGATCCAGGGCAAAATTGTCCCAGCTATCGGATGCAATGCTGAAGGTGGCTAACAAGTCCACCTTTAAGCCTGTAAGCCCGGCCCTGGAAACATATAGGTCTCAAGCTAAGGCAGCAGCCATGTATGGTAGCGAGTTATGGGGACACAAAGCAGGGAAGGCTTTGGCAGGAGTGGAAAACAGTTTTCTAAGACGCCTACTTAGTCTCCCGCAAGGCACGCCACTTCTGCCCCTAAGATTAGATATGGGTCTTCCCTCCATTGCTGAAGATCTTCTGTCAAAACCCGTGAAGTTTTGGCACCGGATATGGACCACTGATGAACTGTACCATTACAGACAGGACCTTATTCATGTAATGAGCTTGAATGGCAACAACAAAATTCCCTGGCTGGCTTTTATCAAGACGGAATTGCTCAGTATGAACTTGCCAGACTTATGGGATGATCCAGCTCAAGGCTGCCAAAGGATTACCCGTAAAACTCTGGCCCAGATGTATAAGAATAAGAACTTGTCTCACATGGAAAATGCTTATAATAGTGGCACCCTGACGGCACGTTTTATGGAATCCAAAAATTCTTATGTTTTCGAACCTTTTATGGATCTTATCTTTCCTGTCCTGGCGAGGAAATTGTTTGTGCAATGGAGGTTCGGTACACTCCCTACTAAAACATTTACTTGCAAATGGTCCATAGGGGGTGACAAACTCTGCCCATGCTGTAATGCCCATGATGAAGATGACCTACATATAATGTTTGTATGCCATGCTTACCATAGACCCAGGAAGCACTGGATAGCACCGCTCTGCCGGAACCTGGGGTTCAGGAAGTACTTACAGGCTTACAGGGTCATGAAAACCAGTACTCTGGGCCACATTTGTGTTTGCTGTATCAAAATTCTTAATGGCAGCGTGGATAATTAGGAAGAAAATGTCCCCCTGAACTGGTACTGCCTTGCACCCTCTATTCCCCGCTGGTCCAGTACAGACTTTTTATATGTATTAAATACTGTATTTTAAATGTATGTATTGTATTTTACTGCATCTTTTATGGCCTATATGGCCGAAATAAAGAATTTTTGGAATTGGAATTCGAATTGGAAAAGATGCAGTTATTATCAACAACGCTACTTCAAAAATCTTTAAAATCCTTTTCCAATTGCCTATTAATGCATCACAAGCACAAGTTAGACTGGAATTTGGTCTAAATAACCAGCTGTACTCCCGAAAGGGACATGCAATGAAAGTCTGGAATAGAGTAAAAAACGACCAAGACAATCTAATGTCCCAGTTAATCTGGAAGGAAATGAGTGGCAATAGCAAATCACCTGCCTGGAAATATTTGGATGCGGCTCTGGAAGAATTTGAGGTAAGGTCGTTTTGGGATTCTACCGTAATTCAGGAGTCATTTAAGAAACTTATCAATAAGACAACAGATCACTTGTCGTTGATAAGTGACAAAGCCACTATTGCAAAAAAAAAACATGCATGGCTAATAATTAATGGATTCTCAAAAAAGGTGGCACAGCAATACTTGAACACGACATGGTCGCTGAATAACAAACAAATCTTTATTAAAGCACAATTTGGTGTTTTGCCGGGACTATGCCATTTACCACCGTGTAAAAAGGCTGTGTAAATCTGGGGAGGAGAACATTATCCACCTATTTTGTCTATTCTGAAATGAGAAATGAAAGAGTAATTGTACTAAAGAGACTATTTAACGAAAGAGGGGTACAAACATGTAGACAGGCATTGATCCTATGTCTTTCTCTAGATGATATAATTATGAATTCTGCTTTGGTAAAATGTTTAACTAATGTCTGGAAAAAACTTAGAAGTTCAAGAAACAGCTAACTAAAACCCCTATATTTTTTCCTTTTTTAATTCTTATTCATTTACTTTTTTTTTACATTTTACTGTAATAAATTTTATCGAAAATATTCACTTAAAAGATGTACAGAATTTTAAGGAATTGCTGCTATTCAAATTGTATATAATGGTTTACTGTATGAATTTGTTTTATTGTAAGATTTTAATCAATCAAACAATAAAGGATATCTATCAATATATCTATTACACGTCCCAGGCAGGGAAAGGACACACTCAATACCCTGTCTACTTCTCCAGAATTACACCCATTCATAAAGTGAAAAATTTGAATTCAAGAGCATTGCAACAACATCAGGAGCAAAAACAAACCTCACAAACAAGATGTCCACACAGCTCCCATCGATTGGACATGAAGTGAGTCCTTTATTTTGGACTGTATTTGAAAAACAACTTTTTGCGATTTTCCATCAACAACAAACTATTTGACAACCCTCCACCCCTAAAATAGGAATAGGAATGATGTGGTCTGATCAGGGGTCCATGTTTTTTAATCATTCTTTATTTTTTCACATGCATCTGCCTCTCGAGGTATGTTCTATATGTAAATACTAACGATCTCAAGGCTCTGTATTGGTAATCTGGAGGATGTTGGGCTGTGTCTTTGTAACTTATTTAAAACTTCGCAGCATTTTAAACCTGACATCACAGCCCAATATACAGTGAGTAGATATATTTACAACCATAGTATCGAGCACGCACTGTTTGACCACATATATATGCGGTATAACATCGAGCTGGCCCTTGCTGATGCACTAATATTGGATCTTGAACTTTATAGACTTCCATAGTGTAGGTACATTTTTGTGCAGTGAGAGCACTATGTAGACAGTTTTTGAACTTTTTAATTTTCCCCCTTTTAACTGCATGACGAATTATGTTAACAAAAACCTTATGCCTTTTTACACACTGTAAAAGCACATTGGTGATTAGACATCCTCTTAGAGGCATTTTCTTCATTTCTGTAGTCTTATCACACTTCCCATTAGTCACCCACATGCCGTGGGATTCTTAAGTCAAAGATGCACCATGATGAGGCTGTTTAAGCATCTTTCAAAATACGATTCAGTCTTCACAACATACCTGAACAGACCAGAGACCACATGTACGACCATTTCATTTTGCGACTCACAATTAGCGAGTGAAATGAAATGTACAACATTGTCTCAGACACCGTTTGCGATTCCCATATGTGTCGCAAGGGACCTGCCTCATTGTTATTAATGAGGCAGGTTGCAATGTGTGACCCGTTGGGAATGGCTGGCACTTGCAGGAAAGATGGTCTGCTGGGGTCAACAGACCACCATGTGTGTGATTGCTTTTTGAATAAAGCTGTTTTTTAAAATGTAAATGCAGCCACTTTTAATTAAAGGAAAACGTGATGCATGTATAAAAGAAAAATGAGATGTTTCTGTTTCATTTTTTAAGAGTAGGCAGTGCTTCATGAGACCACTGCATGCTCTTAAAAATGTTTTTTTGCTGCCAACCACAAAGGGAATGTGGTCCCCAGAGGACCCCCTCTCGTTTGTGACTGACTTACCACCTTCCTGAAGTAGGCAGTAAACTGCAACTGTTTTGTGACAGTATTCTAGCTGCAAAACAATTGAACAACCCCTGCAACTCGATATGAGGAAGGGATGCCCTTGGCATTCCCTTTCCTAATCAAGACTTCATGACTCGGGAACCCTATATTGCAAGTCGGTAATAGGTTACAGATTTGCAAAGTAGGGTTAGTACATGCCCGTTAGATAGTGTTATTTCTTATGGTACTTTTTTCTTGTTATGTTCATTTGAGGGTGTGTACCCTACAGCGTTTCCCTCGTATCCCCGTATTGTATAACTTGTTGGTGTAATGTACACACTGCTGACAATCTGAATTTAACAATTACTTTCAGATTCGAGCAATGCTACAAGTTTAACCAAGCTATTCTAAGAATAAATACATTTTCAATTTTGTGCAGGATTTAAGCTCAAATGACCCAGAAGTGAGTTTTAACTTTAAATCTCAGCTCATAGTTCTGTTTCCTCTCAAGATCTTCAGTGTTGTTTTTTCATCGTTCAAAGGCAGGCGCATATTTCAAACAAGATGGTAAGCGCAACTGTACACTAACAATCGAGCATGCCTGAACGAGGGAAGTTTAGCATATGCATCCGTGCTCATAATATATTTCAGAAGTAGCCTATATAGCATCCCCGGGTTTGCCTGCAGTTGTACATTTCAAAATATTATTTTTAGAGCTGCTTTCTTCTCAGTTAACCGAAGACCGATATTCATGCTTCAGTTTATATAATGGTTTTTATTTGTGATCAAACAATTCATATTACCCTAACCCAAGAGCTTAGGGCTAGACAAGGATGTATATCAGAATATCAACTAAAGAAACCTCATTCATCAATGATATCAGAGCAAACAAATGAATATCGTACTTTACATGGTGAGGAGTAAAAGTGAAACACTGATTGCTTCTCGGTTTTGCTCAAATCCAGCTTCAGTGATGGATCATTATGATCCTGCCTTTTATTTTCAGCCAACAGTAAAATTAGCTTCTAAGGAGATTGCCCAGAAAGTCCAGCAAAGAATTAGAGTGGCATTGAGGGTAAGCTGCAGTTTTTCTGTATATGAAAATGGGAACCCCCTTGACAAAACACCTATAACCACAACCACCACAGTCCTCAGTGGTATATCAACAATCCTTAACATGATTATTGCCTAAATTGAGTGGTGGTAGCTAATGTATTAATCAGTATTCTGTCAGAGCCCATGCCATTATCATCAGTTTAAAAATTCCGAGCAGACACAATCTTTTTTTATACCTAACTCACCCAATAATGGAAGATTATTTTATCTACATTATCAGATAAGGCAGACCGAGTTTTTCAATGTAGACCACCCCTCAATCTGTGTCCTGTGTGTATTCATGTTTTGTGGACCATTCTTATCAGCGCTGGCTTTGGATTGAAGCCAACTCTAAGGATTTGGTGAAGTCTTCTGTCCTGTATTATATCTTTCTGTCTTTTAGTTCCTGCCAAAGGGAGCTGGAGTCTGGAATGCATAAAACTCATACCAAATATTGTCCTTGTTCCCCACTTTCCTTGCTTCTCTCACTTGCGTCTTCCTTTCATTCAGGAGTTAAATGCCTCTGGGAGATAATTAGCTCATTTTCACTATCTCCTAGGGTAAGTACTCCCCTACCTTAACCTGTTGGCAGCAAGATGCCTGACTCACTTTTAAGATTAGAGTCATTTACAAGTCACGTATACCAGTTTTCAAGTCAACAATCAATTTGGCCCCCAACTTTCATCCAGAAACGCTAAATCCCAAATTCAAACCTTAGATCCTCATACAACAGCTGTTTGACCACACTCGAACCATCTTGTGCCACTTCCAAATTCTGGGCCTTCTTTCTACTTGGCCCTCTCTACTGGATCTTTCTCCAACCTGCCACACAGTCCGTAGTATCAGTCCACGAGGTCAAAGCTGCATTGAAAAGTCACTTCTTGCAGCTAGAAGGTAAGAATGGATAAACACCTTACTATCATAAATCAAAGGTCATACACTTAGTTAATATGCAAACTGCAGTTCCATGTTTATGGAATGTAATAAATGAATGCCTATCTTGGGTTAATCCTCGCCAAAGCTTTTCACTCCCTGCTGATCTTTTCCATAGATAGTTATTTTTGTTTATATGTGATATGAATAAGAAAATTTAATTAAAAGTTGTCTCAACACTACCCACTTGAAGACTTTATTCTGGAGTGGTTGGACAACCAGTAAAAAGATATATATATAAAAATATATTTACATGTGACACCTTTGCCTAATTAGGTAGGCTGTGGTGTCAAAAAATAGACGTGAGAAGGGCTAAAAAGATAGGTCTACATGTTTCAACCTTCGTGTGACTATAGAGGTTTTCTTCAGGACCAGTAAAACATAGGCTGGGTGGTCTACACACGCTAAGGTGTATCCTGCCCTCGCCTAGTAGTGCTAGTGAAATCACAAATCGGTGATTTCTTAAAAAGTGTTCTTCTCTGTGGAGTTTCGGGAAAAAAAACCTGTGGAAAAAAGGACGAGAAAGGGTGCGGTGAGGGCGGAGTAATCCAGTGCAAACATACATTGAATTGTTTATTGTGCACTGTGTGGGGCTATTTTGCCCGTGTTCGGGACTGGAGCAATCGTGACTGATGCAGGATTGCGTGCTGTTGTGAAAAAACACACGTTTACTGCCATCATGATGTTATGCCACATTCGGACCTGTGTAGTATCGAGAGTCGCTGAAATATGATTGCCGCTGTACCCTTGAGTGTATGGAAGATGAGTGGGTACGTCTCATGAAGAATAAACATTATCTGTGTCTAAGCCCCAGTATTGGAGCGTGCCGTGATTGAAAGTAAAATAAAATAACATAATGCGGCGCAAAGATCTTAAGTGCTGATTATTTAAGATCTAGTTAAAAACAAACACTTGCAACACTAGCATACGGGCAGCACAAGCAGTCATACACATGCGGTAAATGAGGAAAAAACATTCTTACTCAAAGCACGCTGATTCAGGGTTTCATGAGCTCCCCCGACCCTGCTTTACCGTGCAACCACCATCTGGAACGGAAAGTGGTAGGGAAGTGAGAGGGTCTATATGGTTCCGTCGAACCTAGACTACTAGGGTCAGGAGATATTTGGACTTACTTGTGGCATCAGGAAGTCTGGCTGATTAGTCTAGCAGCGGTTCGGTTGGGAGCTCCGTTGGAGTGAGGCATGGGCTCTACCACGGTGCTGAAGTGTACTTCCGTGTTTGCTGGGTGTGGGCGGGGCTTAGTCATGTGGGGCCCGGTTGCTGGTGTAACTGGTGCTCGAGTCAGACGCTAGGCTTGCGCAGCCTCAGACGGTTGCGCTACTTAGATAGCGTTGTGAGCATGGGATAGAATGAGTTGCTCGTTGTGGGGAAAAACTGTATGGGTGGGTGAGTGTGTGTATGGGTGTGTTAGTGAGTGAATGCATGTCTCAGTTGTATATGTGTAAGTAACTACATATGTGAAATGTAGTATATATGTGTGTTGGAGCATATAAATGACTATAAGTGAGAGTGTGTGATTGTGAAAGTGGCTGTATGGATGACTCTGTGCTTGTATCAGTAATTGCATAAGAGCGTAAGTATGTGCTAGTATGAGTAAGTGAGCTGGTGTATGTATAACAGTATAGGTGGGTAAATGGCACCCCGAAACTTTCAAGATAGGAGCTGACCGGAGCGGGCCCTAAGTTTTAAAAATTTCACGAAGATTCGTCAACCGGCGCCAAAGTTATTGGGAAAAGAAATAATGCTTTTTTAATAGAAACAAGGTCCTAACTATAACTACCTACTGGCGACTGCCAGCAGGTAATGTATATATATGCACACACACACATTCTACTTATATTATTTATTAGATATTTTTCTGGGTGGTGTTTTGTTCTTGTGTACATATATTGTCCAACAGCATTTTCCTTCAGAACCCTTATACATACAGTAACACGTACAGATTCTGAGGCAACCAGTGGTCATTGTATTAAGTCCAGTTTTATTATGTGAACACCAAATATCTTTTGGCACAAAACAATAAAAAAGTTCATGAAATGACCAATGTGTTTTGTCTGATGCCTTTGACTGGGTATTACAGACTCTGTAGTGTAATGTCTTTTATCTATAGTCTTTCTTTCACCTTGGTGACCATCAAACACTAGAGAGACTGGTCTTAATTGGGAATTTACATCCCCCATGTTTTTTACATACACATCCAAATCCAAACATCTAGGATATCTATTCATATCACAAATTCATATTCAAGCATAGTTATTAGGAATCTATGACACTCTCTATTGCGCAATCAATGTTAATTTCAAAGTTTCATACGTAAGCTCAGCCCGATGGTTGCACATTTTTGTTTTTATAAATCCATTTCCTGTATCTATCTTGCAAGGTACCTATATTTCTAAAAAATATGTGATGTATTATTGCTCACAAAGCTACTTAAAGTGCATACTGCCTAATTCAAATATACAGAATGCATGACATTCATAAAGTGCACAATGCAATTGTAAACAACCTTCACAGTTCCAGATTGAACAATGGATGCACATTTTTGTTTTTATAAATACATTTCCGGTATCCATCTTGCACGGCACCTATATTTCTAAAAACATTTGATGTAAGGTTTCATTGCACACTAAGGTACTATAAAGTGCATAATGCCTAATTCAATTATTAAGAATGCATCATATTCTTAAAGTGCACAGTGCACTTGTATACAACCTTCACAGTTCCAGATCTTTCAATGCAGATCCATCTTGCAAAATACCTGATCTTTTTAGGACATTTTACGTAAGTTTATATATTTTTTTGTGTTGTAATTCTTTATTGTGAGATTAAAGATATATACATTCATAAAAGTATAATGCATAATATAATACGTAAGTTTATATTGCACGCAAAGCTACTGTAAAGTGCATACTTCCTAATGCAATTATCTAGAATGCATGATTTTCATAAAATGCACAGTGAAATTGTAAATAACCTTCACAGATACAGTTCATAGTGCCTGATTGCACAATCCAACTGTTTATAAAGTGCATAATGCAATATGATTCTCAACAAATCACACAGTTCCAGATCCTTCAAAGTGTTAAGTATCATATTGCTTAATTACACAATCCAAGCACATAGAGTGCATAATGCTTCCAAACTGCACAGTCCCTATGCAAACAATAGCAGCAGCATTTTTCTTCCTATAACTTTCATGGCGTTTGGCACAACTTAAAAACCTTAAAGAATGTTATGAAAGTGCACAGTGCATGCCTGTTAATTTCTAGTGGGAGAAACCTATTAACAAAGGACGTAATTAGCATTTCAAACCATTCCTAGAACATTATTCCCTTGTACGCATTCTGTGTGAGGACAGTAAGAAATTCCATACAAGAGGCCTTACCCCTTAATGACTTTAAGTGCTCATCATATCTTTGCCATTATAAAAAATGGGGTATGACCCTGACGGAGTCAAAGGACCTGGGTATCGTATGGTATGTAAACAAAGTGGTCCTAGACACAATTTATCAAACACATATAAATGAAATATTCATTTTTTGCTCTTTGTAGGACTTAATCCTGAAAAGGAAAGAGACAAAACAACAAGCCAAATGCGTTTTACAGTATTATCCTAAATACCCTAAACAGATTATAAAACACTGAGTTCGTATGCAGCAATATAAATTCGCAATTTATTTCACAATCATATATACATATTTATTTACAAGACCCCAAGAAAGTTGGGGGAATTCTGCCAGGTGCAGTAGAAAGTGCAAAGCTTTTTTGTGCTCAAGTGAAGATAGAGAAAAGTGAGTAAAAAAAAGGGGGATACTCAAATGATTTAGAGCCGGTACTAAGGTTGTACTCCCTTAGTATTATGCCAGCCCCACGTATATTAATCATACAGTTTGAATATAGTCTTTCACAAAAGGCAGGGAAAGGGGTGCAGGCATCTAGTAAAGGGGGATCATCGACGTTTCGACCCTAACGCTGTGGAGGGTGGTTCGAAACCTCAGCTGCGGGTCTTCATCAGGACGGGAGGAGAAGGGAGCGGGAACCTGGGGGAACCATACGAATAATCAACCAATTGACACTCAAAAATATTCAAAAAGGCCAGTCAAAGGGTTGGGTACATTATCTATACTGCAGACGGACAGCACCCAAAGAATGAGGGTAGCCACCTGCAAACCAAAAAATGCATATGGCTTAGTGCCCATCAGCAAATTAGCGGCACTTATTTGTTACAAAAGTAGCAAGATCTCTTCTTTTTAAGGGGAAAACAAAAGACTCACCAAATAATGGCGTGCTCTAGAATTTCAATAAATGAGAGTAAATCCAACTCGCTAAAAAAAATCATATATAGACAACATCAATGTATTGTCCAAACTGCCAAACAACTCAGTGTAACACATGTATGCACAAATAGAATTCTGGAAAACCACTCACCAAGGGGTGAATCTTCATTCGGGCAAGCCCGGAAATGATACTTATCGATTCAGAAAAGGGGGTGGTGATGGACAGAGTTTCTGAATTAAGCAGAATGCTCTTACCCAGTCAACAGATCAGGGCTTGATCCATCACCGTTTTTTAGCTCACTGCACCATCCCAGCTCAGAACCTGGCTACATGCAAATTAGTCTGTCCCTGTCCCAGTGCATTATGGGAACAGGGCAAACCAAACTACCAAGCCAATTCTTTCACTGGGAAGGAAACAAGCTTCCGGGGACCAGTTTCTGGCATTACAGCCGTCATCAGCCCGGCTTGCTTGAATCCTGATGGTGCAATGAGCAAGGGACTCACATCTGAGTATACCCTTCCACGCTTATGGCGGACAAAACGATTCAGAAAAGGGGGTGGTGATGGACAGAGTTTCTGAATTAAGCAGAATGCTCTTACCCAGTCAACAGATCAGGGCTTGATCCATCACCGTTTTTTAGCTCACTGCACCATCCCAGCTCAGAACCTGGCTACATGCAAATTAGTCTGTCCGTGTCCCAGTGCATCATGGGAACAGGGCAAGCCAAAGTACCAAGCCAATTCTTTCACTGGGAAGGAAACAAGCTTCCGGGGACCGGTTTCTGGCATTACAGCCGTCATCCGCCCGGCTTGCTTGAATCCTGATGGTGCAATGAGCAAGGGACTCACATCTGAGTATACCCTTCCACGCTTATGGTGGACAAAACGATTCAGAAAAGGGGGTGGTGATGGACAGAGTTTCTGAATTAAGCAGAATGCTCTTACCCAGTCAACAGATCAGGGCTTGATCCATCACCGTTTTTTAGCTCACTGCACCATCCCAGCTCAGAACCTGGCTACATGCAAATTAGTCTGTCCCTGTCCCAGTGCATCATGGGAACAGGGCAAACCAAACTACCAAGCCAATTCTTTCACTAGGAAGGAAACAAGCTTCCGGGGACCGGTTTCTGGCATTACAGCCGTCATCGGCCCGGCTTGCTTGAATCCTGATGGTGCAATGAGCAAGGGACTCACATCTGAGTATACCCTTCCACGCTTATGGTGGACAAAACGATTCAGAAAAGGGGGTGGTGATGGACAGAGTTTCTGAATTAGGCAGAATGCTCTTACCCAGTCAACAGATCAGGGCTTGATCCATCACCGTTTTTTAGCTCACTGCACCATCCTAGCTCAGAACCTGGCTACATGCAAATTAGTCTGTCCCTGTCCCAGTGCATCATGGGAACAGGGCAAACCAAACTACCAAGCCAATTCTTTCACTGGGAAGGAAACAAGCTTCCGGGGACCGGTTTCTGGCATTACAGCCGTCATCGGCCCGGCTTGCTTGAATCCTGATGGTGCAATGAGCAAGGGACTCAAATCTGAGTATACCCTTCCACGCTTATCGTGGACAAAACGATTCAGAAAAGGGGGTGGTGATGGACAGAGTTTCTGAATTAAGCAGAATGCTCTTACCCAGTCAACGGATCAGGGCTTGATCCATCACCGTTTTTTTAGCTCACTGCACCATCCCAGCTCAGAACCTGGCTACATGCAAATTAGTCTGTCCCTGTCCCAGTGCATCATGGGAACAGGGCAAACCAAACTACCAAGCCAATTCTTTCACTGGGAAGGAAACAAGCTTCCGGGGACCGGTTTCTGGCATTACAGCCGTCATCGGCCCGGCTTGCTTGAATCCTGATGGTGCAATGAGCAAGGGACTCACATCTGAGTATACCCTTCCACGCTTATGGTGGACAAAACGATTCAGAAAAGGGGGTGGTGATGGACAGAGTTTCTGAATTAAGCAGAATGCTCTTACCCAGTCAACAGATCAGGGCTTGATCCATCACCGTTTTTTAGCTCACTGCACCATCCCAGCTCAGAACCTGGCTACATGCAAATTAGTATGTCCCTGTCCCAGTGCATCATGGGAACAGGGCAAACCAAACTACCAAGCCAATTCTTTCACTGGGAAGGAAACAAGCTTCCGGGGACCGGTTTCTGGCATTACAGCCGTCATCGGCCCAGCTTTCTTGAATCCTGATGGTGCAATGAGCAAGGGACTCACATCTGAGTATACCCTTCCACGCTTATGGTGGACAAAACGATTCAGAAAAGGGGGTGGTGATGGACAGAGTTTCTGAATTAAGCAGAATGCTCTTACCCAGTCAACAGATCAGGGCTTGATCCATCACCGTTTTTTAGCTCACTGCACCATCCCAGCTCAGAACCTGGCTACATGCAAATTAGTCTGTCCCTGTCCCAGTGCATCATGGGAACAGGGCAAACCAAACTACCAAGCCAATTCTTTCACTGGGAAGGAAACAAGCTTCCGGGGACCGGTTTCTGGCATTACAGCCGTCATCGGCCCGGCTTGCTTGAATCCTGATGGTGCAATGAGCAAGGGACTCAAATCTGAGTATACCCTTCCACGCTTATCGTGGACAAAACGATTCAGAAAAGGGGGTGGTGATGGACAGAGTTTCTGAATTAAGCAGAATGCTCTTACCCAGTCAACGGATCAGGGCTTGATCCATCACCGTTTTTTAGCTCACTGCACCATCCCAGCTCAGAACCTGGCTACATGCAAATTAGTCTGTCCCTGTCCCAGTGCATCATGGGAACAGGGCAAACCAAACTACCAAGCCAATTCTTTCACTGGGAAGGAAACAAGCTTCCGGGGACCGGTTTCTGGCATTACAGCCGTCATCGGCCCGGCTTGCTTGAATCCTGATGGTGCAATGAGCAAGGGACTCACATCTGAGTATACCCTTCCACGCTTATGGTGGACAAAACGATTCAGAAAAGGGGGTGGTGATGGACAGAGTTTCTGAATTAAGCAGAATGCTCTTACCCAGTCAACAGATCAGGGCTTGATCCATCACCGTTTTTTAGCTCACTGCACCATCCCAGCTCAGAACCTGGCTACATGCAAATTAGTATGTCCCTGTCCCAGTGCATCATGGGAACAGGGCAAACCAAACTACCAAGCCAATTCTTTCACTGGGAAGGAAACAAGCTTCCGGGGACCGGTTTCTGGCATTACAGCCGTCATCGGCCCAGCTTTCTTGAATCCTGATGGTGCAATGAGCAAGGGACTCACATCTGAGTATACCCTTCCACGCTTATGGTGGACAAAACGATTCAGAAAAGGGGGTGGTGATGGACAGAGTTTCTGAATTAAGCAGAATGCTCTTACCCAGTCAACAGATCAGGGCTTGATCCATCACCGTTTTTTAGCTCACTGCACCATCCCAGCTCAGAACCTGGCTACATGCAAATTAGTCTGTCCCTGTCCCAGTGCATCATGGGAACAGGGCAAACCAAACTGCCAAGCCAATTCTTTCACTGGGAAGGAAACAAGCTTCCGGGGACCGGTTTCTGGCATTACAGCCGTCATCGGCCCGGTTTGCTTGAATCCTGATGGTGCAATGAGCAAATGACTCACATCTGAGTATACCCTTCCACGCTTATGGTGGACAAAACGATTCAGAAAAGGGGGTGGTGATGGACAGAGTTTCTGAATTAAGCAGAATGCTCTTACCCAATCAACAGATCAGGGCTTGATCCATCACCGTTTTTTAGCTCACTGCACCATCCCAGCTCAGAACCTGGCTACATGCAAATTAGTCTGTCCCTGTCCCAGTGCATCATCGGAACAGGGCAAACCAAACTACCAAGCCAATTCTTTCACTGGGAAGGAAACAAGCTTCCGGGGACCGGTTTCTGGCATTACAGCCGTCATCGGCCCGGCTTGCTTGAATCCTGATGGTGCAATGAGCAAGGGACTCACATCTGAGTATACCCTTCCACGCATATGGTGGACACAACGATTCAGAAAAGGGGGTGGTGATGGACAGAGTTTCTGAATTAAGCAGAATGCTCTTACCCAGTTAACAGATCAGGGCTTGATCCATCACCGTTTTTTAGCTCACTGCACCATCCCAGCTCAGAACCTGGCTACATGCAAATTAGTCTGTCCCTGTCCCAGTGCATCATGGGAACAGGGCAAACCAAACTACCAAGCCAATTCTTTCACTGGGAAGGAAACAAGCTTCCAGGGACCGGTTTCTGGCATTACAGCCGTCATCGGCCCGGCTTGCTTGAATCCTGATGGTGCAATAAGCAAGGGACTCACATCTGAGTATACCCTTCCACGCTTATGGTGGACAAAACGATTCAGAAAAGGGGGTGGTGATGGACAGAGTTTCTGAATTAAGCAGAATGCTCTTACCCAATCAACAGATCAGGGCTTGATCCATCACCGTTTTTTAGCTCACTGCACCATCCCAGCTCAGAACCTGGCTACATGCAAATTAGTCTGTCCCTGTCCCAGTGCATCATGGGAACAGGGCAAACCAAACTACCAAGCCAATTCTTTCACTGGGAAGGAAACAAGCTTCCGGGGACCGGTTTCTGGCATTACAGCCGTCATCGGCCCGGCTTGCTTGAATCCTGATGGTGCAATGAGCAAGGGACTCACATCTGAGTATACCCTTCCACGCATATGGTGGACAAAACGATTCAGAAAAGGGGGTGGTGATGGACAGAGTTTCTGAATTAAGAAGAATGCTCTTACCCAGTTAACAGATCAGGGCTTGATCCATCACCGTTTTTTAGCTCACTGCACCATCCCAGCTCAGAACCTGGCTACATGCAAATTAGTCTGTCCCTGTCCCAGTGCATCATGGGAACAGGGCAAACCAAAGTACCAAGCCAATTCTTTCACTGGGAAGGAAACAAGCTTCCGGGGACCGGTTTCTGGCATTACAGCCGTCATCGGCCCGGCTTGCTTGAATCCTGATGGTGCAATGAGCAAGGGACTCACATCTGAGTATACCCTTCCACGCTTATGGTGGACAAAACGATTCAGAAAAGGGGGTGGTGATGGACAGAGTTTCTGAATTAGGCAGAATGCTCTTACCCAGTCAACAGATCAGGGCTTGATCCATCACCGTTTTTTAGCTCACTGCACCATCCTAGCTCAGAACCTGGCTACATGCAAATTAGTCTGCCCTGTCCCAGTGCATCATGGGAACAGGGCAAACCAAACTACCAAGCCAATTCTTTCACTGGGAAGGAAACAAGCTTCCGGGGACCGGTTTCTGGCATTACAGCCGTCATCGGCCCGGCTTGCTTGAATCCTGATGGTGCAATGAGCAAGGGACTCAAATCTGAGTATACCCTTCCACGCTTATCGTGGACAAAACGATTCAGAAAAGGGGGTGGTGATGGACAGAGTTTCTGAATTAAGCAGAATGCTCTTACCCAGTCAACGGATCAGGGCTTGATCCATCACCGTTTTTTAGCTCACTGCACCATCCCAGCTCAGAACCTGGCTACATGCAAATTAGTCTGTCCCTGTCCCAGTGCATCATGGGAACAGGGCAAACCAAACTACCAAGCCAATTCTTTCACTGGGAAGGAAACAAGCTTCCGGGGACCGGTTTCTGGCATTACAGCCGTCATCGGCCCGGCTTGCTTGAATCCTGATGGTGCAATGAGCAAGGGACTCACATCTGAGTATACCCTTCCACGCTTATGGTGGACAAAACGATTCAGAAAAGGGGGTGGTGATGGACAGAGTTTCTGAATTAAGCAGAATGCTCTTACCCAGTCAACAGATCAGGGCTTGATCCATCACCGTTTTTTAGCTCACTGCACCATCCCAGCTCAGAACCTGGCTACATGCAAATTAGTATGTCCCTGTCCCAGTGCATCATGGGAACAGGGCAAACCAAACTACCAAGCCAATTCTTTCACTGGGAAGGAAACAAGCTTCCGGGGACCGGTTTCTGGCATTACAGCCGTCATCGGCCCAGCTTTCTTGAATCCTGATGGTGCAATGAGCAAGGGACTCACATCTGAGTATACCCTTCCACGCTTATGGTGGACAAAACGATTCAGAAAAGGGGGTGGTGATGGACAGAGTTTCTGAATTAAGCAGAATGCTCTTACCCAGTCAACAGATCAGGGCTTGATCCATCACCGTTTTTTAGCTCACTGCACCATCCCAGCTCAGAACCTGGCTACATGCAAATTAGTCTGTCCCTGTCCCAGTACATCATGGGAACAGGGAAAACCAAACTACCAAGCCAATTCTTTCACTGGGAAGGAAACAAGCTTCCGGGGACCGGTTTCTGGCATTACAGCCGTCATCGGCCCGGCTTGCTTGAATCCTGATGGTGCAATGAGCAAATGACTCACATCTGAGTATACCCTTCCACGCTTATGGTGGACAAAACGATTCAGAAAAGGGGGTGGTGATGGACAGAGTTTCTGAATTAAGCAGAATGCTCTTACCCAATCAACAGATCAGGGCTTGATCCATCACCGTTTTTTAGCTCACTGCACCATCCCAGCTCAGAACCTGGCTACATGCAAATTAGTCTGTCCCTGTCCCAGTGCATCATGGGAACAGGGCAAACCAAACTACCAAGCCAATTCTTTCACTGGGAAGGAAACAAGCTTCCGGGGACCGGTTTCTGGCATTACAGCCGTCATCGGCCCGGCTTGCTTGAATCCTGATGGTGCAATGAGCAAGGGACTCACATCTGAGTATACCCTTCCACGCATATGGTGGACAAAACGATTCAGAAAAGGGGGTGGTGATGGACAGAGTTTCTGAATTAAGCAGAATGCTCTTACCCAGTTAACAGATCAGGGCTTGATCCATCACCGTTTTTTAGCTCACTGCACCATCCCAGCTCAGAACCTGGCTACATGCAAATTAGTCTGTCCCTGTCCCAGTGCATCATGGGAACAGGGCAAACCAAACTACCAAGCCAATTCTTTCACTGGGAAGGAAACAAGCTTCCAGGGACCGGTTTCTGGCATTACAGCCGTCATCGGCCCGGCTTGCTTGAATCCTGATGGTGCAATAAGCAAGGGACTCACATCTGAGTATACCCTTCCACGCTTATGGTGGACAAAACGATTCAGAAAAGGGGGTGGTGATGGACAGAGTTTCTGAATTAAGCAGAATGCTTTGCATATAGCCAGGTTCTGAGCTGGGATGGTGCAGTGAGATAAATAACGGTGATGGATCAAGCCCTGATCTTTGGACTGGGTAAGAGTGGTCTGCTTAATTCAGACACTCTGTTCATCACCACCCCCTTTTCTGAATCGATTTTGACCACTATAGATGTGGCAGGGTATACTCAGACATGAGTCCCTTTCTCACTGCACCATCAGGATTCAAGCAAGCCGGGCCGAAGACGGCTGAAATGCCAGAACCCGGTCCCCGGTAGCTTGTCTCCTTTCTGGTGAAGAATTGGCTTGGTAGTTTAGTCTGCCCTGTTCCCATGATGCACTGGGGCAGGGACAGGCTGATTTGCATATAGCCAGGTTCTGAGCTGGGATGGTGCAGTGAGATAAATAACGGTGATGGATCAAGCCCTGATCTTTGGACTGGGTAAGAGTGGTCTGCTTAATTCAGACACTCTGTTCATCACCACCCCCTTTTCTGAATCAGAAATGATACTTATACACCAACCAGACGCCAGTCAGTTAGTTCCATAGGCGTGGTCCTATAGAGTCAAACCAAACAATAAAAACCAGAATGAGCCCATGATCAAAATCTTTCGATAATGCGGCATTGTTGTCAATGTTCAAAAACTATTGTTAATGTGGCATTAGATCCAAATACTTATACGTGGCAGACTCGAATCCTCAACATACCTGGTAATATTCACGCAGACCTCCTCAACGGGTGCCTTCACCATAGACAACCCGAGGGAAGTGGCGTTCGATTAGATAAACTCCTCATTTGCGGCGTGCACGCAGCCAGAGGCTTGCGCTTAGTTCAAAATAAAAGTCACCGGCTGAGCACATCGTTTCTAAAGAAAAGTGACTGTAGCCATCAGTGTCGAAGGGAATTCCGTAAATAAAAGCGTATTGTGGCAAAGCTTGCTGTTAAAATCATGTCCATGTTTAGAATTATTTCAAGTATTTACAATTTAGATAAGCCTATGGAGTGCAAGATTAAATGCCAACCCGAAGGTGCTTGAATTATAGCACATGACACAGAGTAAAAAACATTAATTAAAACACTGCATAATACAAACAGACATAATATGAACTCAGAACAAACGGTCTGCGTGGTATCATAAGCATAAATAGCTGTCATACATAGGAAAATGAAAAAATGAAATAAAATGAAATGAAATGAAAATGGAATTTGTAGAGCGCTGCAGCTGCCCTGAGGCGTCCAGGCGCTGGAACAGAAAGTGCCCTCATAAGGTTACTATTTATTAAACAGGAGAGTTTTTTGTTGTTTGCGGAAGCTGGTTAAGTTGGCATTATTTCTCATCTGCAGAGGGAGGGTGTTCCAGAGTTTGGATACATTGTACGAGAAAGAGCGTCCTCCTGCTCTGGCTCTACAGATTCTGGGAATTTTGGCTAGGGATGCCGCTGAAGAACAAAGAGTCTTGTTGGGTTTGTATGGAGAGATCAGGGAGTAGTTGATATCTGGACCCATTTTCCAGAATGTCTGGTGGGCAATACAGAGCACTTTAAATTTTACTCTGTCCCTAACAGGCAGCCAGTGTAAGGTTTTTAGGCCAGTTTTTATTGAAGTCCTCCGAGGGACTCCCAGCAACGCCCGGGCAGTGCAATTTTGGGTGCGTTGAAGCTTTTGTAGGGTGTAGTCTGGTGCTCCAAGATAAAGGGCGTTTTTAAAATCCAGGCGGGATTGGATGAGGCCCTGTATAATTATTTGTTTAGCCTCGAATCGGAGGAGGGGAAGGACTTTTTTATTCACCCTAAGGAGGCCAAAACAGGTGGCTGATACCCTAGTAGCCTGTGTGTTAAGGCTCAGAGATTTGTCGAGCCAAACTCCCAGGCTTTTGATCTTATCTCTGGGGGATGGGACCATACCCATGCTTGATGGCCAGATCAGCTCTATGGTGGAGGGGGCCGCCGGGCCCATGAGCATGAGCTCAGTTTTGTCATCGTTGAGCTTCAGGCATGAGCTCATCATCCAGCTCTTTACATCCTCCAGACAGGCCGCTAGGTCTGGTGGAGACTGGAGACCGCTCCTTTGTGCAAGGGAGACCACCAGCTGGGTGTCGTCCGCATAGGAGATGATATTAACACCATGCGGACGAACAATTCGAGCCAGTGGCCTCATGTATGCATTAAAGAGCGTAGGGCTTAAGGATGAGCCCTGCGGAACTCCGCATCCCAGAGGTCTACTGGATGAGCGGAATGTGCCGTCGAAGACCTGGAAGGTTCTGTCTGATAGAAAAGATTCGAACCATCTCAGGGCATCTCCGGACACTCCTAAGTCGGCAAGGCGGTTCAGCAGGATTTTATGGTGTACCGTGTCAAACGTGGCACTCAGATTGAGGAGGATCACTGCCACTGACACCCCTCGATCCAGGATCCGTCTTGCCTCCTCAGTTATGGCCAGTAGGGCGGTCTCTGTCCCATGTTTATGGACGGAAGCCCATTTGGGAAGCGTCGAGGAGGTGGTTTTCCTCGAAGAACGTCGTCAGAATGATATTGACGTGCTTCTTCAGGATTTTGGATGCCCATGGGAGCAGAGAGATCGGGCGGTAGTTACTGGATTTGGCTGGGTCAAGGAAGGTTTTTTTTAGAAGAGCACCATTGCGTGCTTCCAGGTCGTGGGTACTGTCCTACGCACTATGGAGGAGTTCAGTAGGTCCAAGAGGGTGGGAAAAATGGTTTTGCTGGCCAACCCTAGTGAGCCTGGAGGAGCAGGGTCACATGGGGAGCCGGATTTTATTTGTTGAGACAGTTTCTCTAGAGTTTCAAATGTTATCAAAGGAAAGGACTCCAGCTATTTGTTCGGGTTTGAGGCTGAGTGCGAGCATTGGACAGGCGAATCAGTGGGTGGGTTGGGGAAGGAAAGATACATTTTATTAACTTTTTGAAAGAAAAATTCCACCAGATCATTGCACTTGGACGGTGAGTTATTATTATCTGTGGCAGGTGGGGGAGGTTTGATCAGGGAGTTTAATATGCGGTATATTTCTTTTGGTTTTGATTTAGCCGTAGTTTTTATGGCCAGCTTGTAGTTTCTGATCATTTCCCTATAGGTGGCTTTTTCTTCAAGATTATATGATATGCGCCATTTCCTCTCTTGTCTCTTACAGAGGCGTTTTTGGTTTCTAAGATCTTCTGTATACCATAGGGCTGTTTTACTATGTCTCTTGGATCTCGATGGGTATACTGGAAGGACTGAGTCAAGAGAGGTGGTTATACACTCCTCATATTTTATGTTATTTGACACTGGGTCTTGGGAGAGAGTGGGTCTAGTGGTGCAAAGAGCCTGCATCCAGTTGTCGATGGGAAGTTTTGACCAGTTGCGGGTTTTCCTAGATGTAAATGAGGAAGGGGGTGGTTTGCTCGTGGTCCAGGTAAAGGCTATCAGGAAGTGGTCCAACCATGTAAGTCTAGTAATGGTGCCAATTTTGAGCTGGTCGCAGTTACTGAAGATCGGGTCTAGCAGATGCCCCTTTTCATGTGTAGCAGAGGGGACCAGTTGCTCTAGTTGATTGGCAGCCAGGCTTGACTGTGTCTCTAATGCCATGGGGTCTAGCAGGTTGTCAAAATGGATGTTAAAATCTCCCAGTAAGGTGAAATTGGAGGGAGAGACAACCAACTGGGAAGCCACCGAGAGTAGAGAGGTGTTAAATTGTCCAATGGGACCAGGAGTGCGGTAGATGAGAATACCGGTGAAGCATGTATTAGGAGAGAACTCGATAGAGAAGGAGAGGTTTTCACAGTCCTCAATGTCTTCCGCTGAGTAGCGGCAGATATAGCTTTCTTTATAGAAAATCGCGAGGCCGCCACCTCTGCCTAGTGGTCGATCAGCCCGTGCTATCTGATATCCCGGAATGATGGTCTGTGCCAGGTCCGGCTGAGAGTCTTGATTCAGCCATGTCTCGGTCAAAAAGATTACGTCGGGTGAGTATTCATCCAGTAGCAAGGCAATTTCTAGGCAATGTTTCACTAAAGACCTGCAGTTAAGTAGGAACATAGAGTAGTCCTTTACCTCAGCTCTGGCTTTGGTGGTTATAGAGATAAGTTCAGATTTACAGTGCATGCAGCGACGAGGGATCTCCAGGGGGTGTCTCGGGGAGCCACAATTGGGAGAGATCGGTGGACGTAGCTGATGTAGGAGGCTCGAGCTATATACCTGTCTGTCATCTCCATTGGGGCCAGGGGACATGGCCCCTGGGCCCGGCCGGGCGCGGACGAGCTTGCCTTAAGCGCGCCTTCGGCGCGCAATCGGCGCGCCCGCTGCGCTCGTCCGCTGCGCGTCCTACGATTAAGCATAGTTGTAAGGGTGGGGTGGAGGGAAAACAGGGAGGTGTGGCCTGTCTGAATGGGCGTGTCTCCTTGTCCAATAATGCCGCCTGGAGTTAGTCAACACTCGCCCGCGACAGCTTGCAGTCAGCTGTGCGGTGTGCCGGCTGGTCTGAATAGCGAGTGCCCAGGGGTGAGTGAGTTTATAAAAACACAAATAAACACGTTTTCAATTTTAAAAAATACAGCAATGCGACACCCGGCTTTTCGCCTCAGGAGGGGTTTTCTGAATGAAGCGCCGCTCTCAGTCAGCGCGCGCTTATGAAGAGAAAGGGGGCGTGGCCTGTCCGAATGGACGTGTCTCCTCGTCCAATAATGGCGCCTGTAGTTAGTCAACACTCGCCTGCGACAGCTTGCAGTCAGCTGTGCGGGGTGCCGGCTGGTCTGAATAGCGAGTGCCCAGGGGTGAGTGAGTTTATAAAAACACAAATAAACACGTTTTCAATTTTAAAAAATACAGCAATGCGACTCCCGGCTTTTCGCCTCAGGAGGGGTTTTCTGAATGAAGCGCCACTCTCAGTCAGCGCGCGCTTATGAAGAGAAAGGGGGCGTGGCCTGTCCGAATGGACGTGTCTCCTCGTCCAATAATGGCACCTGGAGTTAGTCAACACTCGTCCGCGACAGCTTGCAGTCAGCTGTGCGGGGTGCCGGCTGGTCTGAATAGCGAGTGCCCAGGGGTGAGTGAGTTTATAAAAACACAAATAAACACGTTTTCAATTTTAAAAAATACAGCAATGCGACTCCCGGCTTTTCGCCTCAGGAGGGGTTTTCTAAATGAAGCACCACTCTCAGTCAGCGCGCGCTTATGAAGAGAAAGGGGGCGTGGCCTGTCCGAATGGACGTGTCTCATCGTCCTATAATGGCGCCTGGAGTTAGTCAACACTCGTCCGCGACAGCTTGCAGTCAGCTGTGCGGGGTGCCGGCTGGTCTGAATAGCGAGTGCCCAGTGTCATTGTATGTAAATTCCTTTAGTTCCAACGCCATAGTACAGGCCTTGCATGATCCACATTTATGATGTCCTACTATTGGAGGCATACACCACAACGTGGTCTGACAATCCACCCTTCTTTTAGGGAGTCCCTCACACTCCTCCCTAATGAAAGGAAGTTAAATATGTACTTAGTATGCAACCTACTCAAGGATTATTGATGACTCACCATCAGGACTCATTTACCAGTGTTCCTGGCGACTTGATCTACAAAGCCACGCTCACTTAGGGCGTTCAAATTCAAAATAAAAAGCTTTGAATTAAGGTGAGCTGTGCATGTTTCAGTACCTGTGTCCATGAGGAAGGGGCGTTCTTTGGCCCCGAAACGCATCGGACTTTGTAATTATATTCACTGGGAATGAAAATGTGAAGCTGCTAAGGATCCGCACATAGCCGGAGGGCAGGGAGGGCCGCTGTGAGCCCTTCCATAGCGCACGGGCGCATTGTTTGATCATATATATATATATATATATATATATTCGAAGCTCCGCAACTCCGCGACCGGCAACCGGCAGCAGAAAGCAACAAGACGGCACTCTCAGCAGATACTTAAACCACGTACGGTTTATTTAGCGCAAAAGAATCATAACACGATATATATATATATCAGCTCCAAAAGGTCGGCTTTGGAATCACCAGTACCTCGGCGATTAAACACAAAAAAGACAAATGAATCCCAGATGATGGCAAAGGATATTTTATTCCTGAGAGTACAGCAGCGTGGCAGACAATGCATTTCGGGCAGTTGCCCTTGATCACATCAGAAATTTTACCCACAATGCCCTCTTTTTAACCATGTGACAAATAAAGATAAACAAAATACTAGTAGTCAAAGTCAAAATGTGAAACACGGGGGTTTGTAGCCATTACACATTAGTATATATAATGGTAATTTTGTTCATATCAATAAATTTAAATACCTGCATAAATGCTTATTGAAGCTGACTGTTATTCGGTTCTGTATAAGCAAAATCTTTAAAGTGCGTTTCCATCGTGCAGTTACACATGTGCAAAATATATATATATACATCGCAATTGTAAACATGACACTATAAATATACATATAAATA
Source organism: Lissotriton vulgaris (assembly GCF_964263255.1). NCBI lineage: Eukaryota > Metazoa > Chordata > Amphibia > Caudata > Salamandridae > Lissotriton > Lissotriton vulgaris. The sequence goes on along the minus strand of NC_141687.1, from coordinate 500,216,930 downwards.
TAAATAAATAAGTATATAAAATATAAATCTTTTCATGGTTTAAAAAGTAGTAATGTACATACTTAAAAATATTCCTAAAAAGATTTTTATAAATTTCATCATTATAATAGTCCCATTGGGATGTGCAATACAAAAACAATGTAAACTTCACTGACCAATGTGCAACTCGACGCAAAAGATTAAAGTGCTGCTGAGAACTCAGTCTATGTTAATGAAAACAAAATTCACATCTGGTATATATACAAATTAGCCTGCATTGGGGACATCTAATGCTGATGGCAACCCCTTGTGCTATGACTAAGTGTATCCTACTTGTGGGAGGAAAAACATTTTTTTCCTCTCACTTCTGTGTTTAAAGTGCAACCTGTGTGGTGCAGGAGAATCGTAGATCCATCACTGCAAAAAAAGTTAAAAAAAGGAGATAAATAAAGTAAATATTGGGTGTTGGACATAAACTGAACATAGATAAATAGTGTCTTGGATGGCTTAAACAGGAGCACTTTTCAAATCTGTCAACAGTATGGGGTGGCTGGGTTGTAATATGACTGGGTACCTCTACCACATTGATTTATTTCTTTACAGGAAGTGGTATAGGTCTTCTGTGGTGTTCAGTCCATTTGGTACCTTGGAATCCAATTCTAAAATCATTTTTGATTCCAATTGCCGCAGCATCCTATCCCTGTCCCCTCCTCTTCTAGGTTTTGGAATTGAGGAAAGGACAAAGTAGCTAAGACACTGGAGATCATTCCCATGTACACTTTTAAAGTGTCTAGCCACGGGGTAGCAGCTGTCGTTATTTACGATTGCCCGAATGTGCTGCAATATCCTGGCATGCATCTGAAGCCTGGTACTTCCCACGTACCTCAGCCACAGGTGCATGCCAGAACATAAACAGCATACTCTGTTTTGCAACCGTAGTCTCCTTTAATTGGCAATGGTGTAGGGCAAAATGGAGTGGTGTAATATTGGGTGTTAACCCCAAATTTGCATGCCCTGCATCTGGTACATTTATAAAACCCCAGCCGGGGTGGGAACCAAGACTTCTTTTTAGACAGTTCTGGGAAAGGATTGAGAATATGTGTACGTAGGGAGGGTCCCCTCTGAAACGTAATCTTTGGTGAATTTGGCAGATGATATGATAACACTGCATCTGTCTTCAATATAGGCCAACTTTTGGTTAAGATGGACCGGATCTTCCTGTCCTAGCAACTATAAGCAGTGATGAACCTAATGGTAGATTCAGCCGAATCTTCCATGGTTCCCAAATTTGGGGTCACTGGTTTGAACATTGTTTCCCTGGGTCTCAGTTTCATTTTACTGACCGCTCTTCTCAAAATATTTTGCTTATATCCTCGCTCTCTGAATCTGTCTAGTGCTTCAGTAGTGCAAACTACCAATTCCTCATCGCTACTGCATATTCTTTTCAGGCGGAGTAATTCCCTGTAGGGGATATTGTCTATAAGATGACGGGGGTGGGCCCTTGTGGCATGCGGGGTTGTGTTCCCTGATGTGTCTTTTCTATGAAGGGTGGTAGCCAGTTTACCTGCTTTGTGAAATACCTTGACGTCTAAGTCCACTGCTGTTTGACTTATATGATATGTGAACCTGAGATTGTCCTCATTATTGTTTAGCGTCATAATAAATTCCTTCACACTTTTTTCATCCCCCCTCCAAATTAAAAACACATCGTCAATAAAACGAACCCACATTTCAACATGTGGACCCGCTTCTCCCACCAGCCCATGTGTAAACACGCGTAGCTGGGAGAGAAGCAGGCCCCCATGGCAACACCTCTTTTTTGCACGTAGACATCATTACCAAACATGAACATGAAATAGTTATGGTATAAACTCCAAATCACAAACTCTACTAGCATCTTATTGTGGTTTTAACAATGCACAGGTCTTGTACTCAGAAAATATTCTAGTGCTTGAAGCCCTGTTTGATGGTCTATGCTAGTATAAAGGGCTTCGATGTCTAACGTGACAAGTAAACAATCATCTGTCCACGCAATGTTCTTTAATTTTTGCAAGAAGTGGCCTGTATCCCTTATATATGTCGGCAGACTTGTAACCAGGGATTGCAAGAAGTAGTCAGTATATTGTGCCAGGTGTTCCGCTACGCTATCTATGGCAGATATAAGTCGCCTCCCTGGAGCTGGAGACTTGCCCTTATGCACTTTGGGAATAAGGTAAAATCTGGGCATGACCGGCTGTTCAACATGGAGAAATTTAAATTCCTCGCTGGAGATCAATCCTTCCCTCTTATATTTTATATATATATATACATATACATATATATATATATATATATATATATATTCACAGAAAAAACCATAGGTTATAGTCCATATATAGTTAGGAATTTGCATTTACAAAACCTTGAAAATTCAATGAAAAAACCATTGGTTATAGAACATATATAGTTAGGAATTTGCATTTACAAAACCTTATTTTACTCGCATAAAACCATTGAAATTCCATATATAGTTAGATGCGCTAACTATATATCGCGCACCCGCAATCCACTGCTGATGATGTCACATATTACATCATTCATGACATGGTTAGTAACATCACTGATGACATCACTGATGACATCTCAAATGACATCACTGATGACATCACTGATGACAACATCCAGTGACTGTTTGTTTCTGTAAAGTTAAAATATGTCTTACATATTGAAGAATGAGTGGATGTATAAGTGTCTGGATGAAGGATTTAGTAGGTGCATGACTAACTGTATGAGTGAGTGATTAAATGTGTCTCACTGAGTGCATGGGTTAGTGACTAAACTGTTTTAATTTGTGCATCATTATATCTGTTGTTCTACAAACTGCTGCATATGTTGATCAGTAGCTATATGAGTAACTATATGGGTTATTGATTGGTTGCCCAAGTATTTGTATGGGAAACTGAGTGTGTGTGTATGGGTGGCTGGGAGGTGTGTGACTCTGTACATAGATGTGTGAGTAGTTGATTCACTATATGTATGGGTTCAAAAGTGCATGTGGAAACAGCTGTATGGGCGGTTGACTGTGCATGAGTGTATTAGTGAGTGAATGGATATCTCAGTGCTACATGTCAAAGTAAGTACATATGTAAAACACAGTACATGTGAGAGTTGACATATATAAATAACTGTGCATAAGAGCCAGTGAATGTGTGAGTGGCTGTATGGATCATTGTGAACATGTATCAGGGATTGTATAAGAGAGTAAAGTAAATATGTGTTAGTATATGTTTGAATAAGTAAGGTGTGTATAACTGTATAGTTGAGAAAATGGAGGTGTGATTGATTTTTTGCATAACTGACTAGGTGTGTGAGTAACTCCATGGATGAGTGACAGTCTGTGACTGTCTGTTTACACTGATTGTATCTAAGGTTATATTAGAGTCTGAAGAGCTTCATGGTATTATCACATGAATGATATCATCAGTGATGTGATCAGTCATGTCAAATGAGATGTTATCAGTGATTTTATCAGTGATGTCATTTGAGATGTCATCAGTGATGTCATCAGTGATGTCACTAACCATGTCATGAATGATGTAATATGTGACATCATCAGCAGTGGATTGCGGGTGCGCGATATATAGTTAGCGCATCTAACTATATATGGAATTTCAATGGTTTTATGCGAGTAAAATAAGGTTTTGTAAATGCAAATTCCTAACTATATATGTTCTATAACCAATGGTTTTTTCATTGAATTTTCAAGGTTTTGTAAATGCAAATTCCTAACTATATATGGACTATAACCTATGGTTTTTTCTGTGAATTTCAATGGTTTCTTAATAGCAAATATCAAAAGCTGTCAAATGTCAAGTATGTGATAGGTAAAAACGTTTTCGTGTTTATGCACGCTCATGTGCTTTGAACGCTTCCCCCCCCCCACTCCCCTCTTTTCTCTTAGTAGTACTCTCTCTTTGCAGATAGTGAAGGGTAGTTAACGCAGACCTTTACCCCCGTTGTAATCCGTCGTACCTGCTTGTCTCTCCATTTGATTGATTGTTATCCAAGCATTTACTGTTTTAGAATTGGTTCTCTTTGGATCATTCTCTATTTACAAACAAGCACAAAGTCGCAATACTCTGTTTAGTCTTTGCAGATAGTGAAAAATCGTGTAAAAAAATAAAAGTAATCGTGCAAAATCAGTAGACCACTAATTGGATCTCTTTTTGACCTCGCTAAAATACAAACATTAGGAACAACCCTTCATGAGAAATACGAAAATAGTGAAATGAACTGAGCTCCACACCATGAGGGCTGCAAGACAGCTCGGCTCCGTCACCCACCCCGCCCAAAATAACGACAAACCCTATGCAAATATTATAAATATAGACAACACACCAGCAAAGAAACAGGGTAAAACATTTTATTAAATAACTTTTTACATAACTATTTTATACTATTTGTTGCCCGATCCGGCTAGCTCAATCGATCGAGCATGAAACTCATGCACTGATAGCAAGCGTTGAGAGTTTGTAGAACGATGGCTTCAGATTTTCTACATACGGTGTAGTGGCGCGAACTGGGAGGGGGCGTTTGGATCCTGCCCCTTCCCCAAATAAGATTTTCATACGTGAGTGTTCGTTCATGCTTTTGGTCCCTGAGTTGCTTCGATGTCACTGCCTTACACAAATGGCATAAGTTCTGGATGTTGAGTGCCATACTTCAGAGTTCTAAGCAGCGCTTGTAACACTGTCTAAACCTTATTTGCACCTGCTGCAGCTTCACTATTCAAAGTAAGTGGGGTCCGTTTGTGGACCTGACTGCATTGGAAAACAATGTGATACGGTGCCTCCCTAAACCGCTTGACGGAGGCCCCCAAGGGGCGGTGAGATGGCGCGGACTGGGAGGGGGCGCTTGGCTCCTGCCCCCTCCCCAAGTCGTGTTGCCCTGGTGTGGCCTGAGATCGCCCCCAACATAGGCGGCCGGCTCCCGGGGTCCGGCGGAATTTTTTGCCTTTTGATGACTCTTCCATTCTGGACCTTGTCCCACAATCCGTTTGACCTGAAGACACGCTGTAGTGGGGCGCCCCTTTACCGTTTTAGTTGCCCGCTTTTGGTACTCTGTGCCTCTTCCGCCATTCAGCTGTTTACCGACCGCTCTTGCGACTACAGCGTCTCGCTCACCATGTAGTTGAGTTGCTCCCGGTCTTAAGATTTAACAGAACTTTTTGGACTGCTGAAAGCGGTTGTATTCCGACCGCTGGTTGGTGAAGACATTTTGACTATATTCTGGACCTGCGTTGTCGCGTAATGCGTCATATGACGCGCCGCGTTAGCGCACCCGGAAGTGCTCCGGTGCGCAAGGCGCAGCTTCCCGGAAACGATCCAGAGCGCGCCGCGCAGCGCGTAACGTAAGCATAACAGGTCATGTGACTTGTTAATAAAACTTTTCATTGGTTCATTTTACTTTTGTTTTCCTAATGATGTAAGACTAGGTCATGTGACCTAAAAATAACACTTTTCATTGGTTTAGAACATTTTTTTTCCCAAACGATGAAAGCCCCACCTTGTTTCTGGATGTTTCAGACTGAAGCTGGCGTCACCATGAGAGCACCACCATCTCGTAGCTCCGTCGTGGCCATTCTGCAAGCAATCATGGCAGCCGCTCCCCACCGGAAGCCTGCGGGAGTCGAGGGCCCCCAAGACTTTTGTACAATCTTCAAGGCTGAGGGGACGCTTTCGAGAATGGGACCCAAGCCCTGGCAGACAAGCGTCCGAGTTCCAAGGTGTCCCAGGGCCATTTTACTGGACCAGGCCCAAATCCGAAGAGCCTGCCGCCATTTTAAGAGTCCTGTGGCAGCCGCCTATCGCTGCACCGCAAGAGTGGGAGCAACTCAACTACATGGTGAGCGAGACGCTGTAGCCGTAAGAGCGGGCGGTAAACAGCTGAATGGCGGAAAAGGCACAGTGTAGCAAAAGCGGGCGGAATGGCGACTGAAACGATAAAGGGGCGCCCCACTACAGCAGACGAGCCTCCGCCATGTGCTTCAAAACTGCATACGTATCTCGTGATATCAAGGTTGGGCAACCAGTACACAACAAGCAGTTACGAGTCCCATTTACACCGGCGCCATTTTGGGCGCGGCCGGGCAGGTCCAGGATCTAGTCAAACATAACAAATGAGGCTGATGTCTCTGAAGCAGTTGACGCACAGCAGGACATAGCAAATAAACATGAAGTCTCTAAAGCTGTTAACTCACTGCAGGACAAAACAAGTGAACCTGAAACCTCTGGAATAATTGTCGCTCAAAAGAACAACACACAAAACTCTGTAGAGCCTGAAGAAAGAAAAACAGAAGGGCACTGTAGTTTCAGACACACTTAACACTAATGACTAAACAAAGATATCGTCTGTCTATGAAGCAGCTGTCATGTTCACAGAATTGACAAAGAAGTGTGCAGACACCAATGCTATTAAGAAACACAAGGAAATCCCTAACGCATCAGCATTCTCGGAAGAGGTTGACACAGATGACATCTTAAGGAACAAAGAAACACATTGTAATGGAGATTAGAGAGGCTACGGATAGGTGGCCCAGGATATCACCACTGTTCCCCATGTCATAAAACCTTAGGATGTTCAATAACTGAAACAGCTAATATGGGTTTACTTACAGGGGACATCTTTTGTTCTGTTTTGTAAAGTAAAACTATTGTGAACGCAAGTATTATACATAGTAAGTGTTTAATATAGCATTTGTCAGTCATTGGTTAAGCAGCTAGAACCTGTTCACTCTTGACACCCCAGGTGCTGTGTTGCACTATAGTGCTGCATCGGGAATACAGACAACCCTATTGATGTTGATTTTTCATTATTGATTATTGTAAAGAAATGGCGACTCCCCCCTTTAGCAGATTAGCTAAATGTTTGCGTAATTTGGGCATAAAAGTTATATTATTGTTGTTGTTGTTGTTATCGTTATAGTTCTGGTTAATTTCCATTCAGAGTGTCCTACACAGCACCACTCTAGGTAAACACTACTTTATGTAAAACCTGGGACATAGCACTCATTGAAACTATAGTTGGTCACCATGGGGTTTAAAGAAGGGATGGTTCTTCACCTGGGTGCCTTCCACAACTCAGCACGTTGTGCTGCCTTGGGACTATTCGCACAAAAGACAGCTTCTGACCATTGTTGTTTTTTTTATCAAAAAATGTTTAAATATATTTACAGTTTTTGTTGCGTTCGTTATATTTAAAAGTTAATAAAGTTTTATAATCCAACTTTCTTGGAGTACTATATTTTTTAAAAAAATCGGGTGAATGGGGCCTTGAATCGGGTTATTGTCATGTGTGGGCTTTGCAAGTGTACTGCTACAGAATCGGACATTTCAAACTCAAATGCACGTTCTTTTTCTTACCTTTCCGAAGCATGGAGCGCAATAGCAGGCAGAGAAAGGCTGATGCACGTGTTGAACACTGCCTGGCCTGGCAAGTTGCTGGCAGTGCCCCCCCGCCCGCTCCTGAAAGAGGGCACACACACACCGCCGCCCTGAGTACTTCACAAATCTTTAAAAGACCATGCGCTTGTTCATGAGGCTTAAATGGTTTATCACCGCTTCTAGAACCCCTACATCGACCCTCTGACGTTTCCTGGAAGAATTAGCACGTAACACAATACCAAGCCCTGTCAGCTGAAACCCCTGAGGAATCGTGGGGCATATTATCAAGGGGGTTTATTTCCGCTTTTTTGGCTTTAAAAGCCAAAAAAAAGGAGATAAAATTATCTCCCTATTACCAAGCTGTCGCTAACACCAGTTAGTGACAGCTAAAAGGAGATAGCGACCATCTTGGGCCCCGCTTTGCATGTCAGTGATATTTATCACTAATGACATGCAAAGTGGGCGTGCCAAGATGTTAGCGACTGGAAACAGTCCCTAACCATCGCTATCTCCTATTACCAACTTTTGGAGATATTCGCGCTAAGCGCGAATATCTCCAAAAGCTAACACCTGCCCTGAGCAGTTTTTAGCCATGTTATCCAATGGAAGGTGGATAACATGGCTAAGAGCATTTGCTGGATAATGCATGAATATCGCTGACTTTTCAGCGATATTCATGCATTGCGGCCGTTTTTTATCGCATTTGCGATAAACCTTGCTAATAGCAAGGTTTATCTGCGATAAAATTCGCCAATGTGCGGCGATAATTTTTGTCTCTAAACAAGTTAGAGACAAAAATTATCGCTAGTTGTTGGTAATATGCCCCCGGGTTTTTCCTTGCAGGAATTGGGAGGCAGAAGACTAGCACTGAAATCAGTAGTCTCACACCTGAATCTGGAGGATTGGTATGTCTGGATTCTCTACAGCTGGGGCCATAAACTACATCCGCAGGGCTAGGTGATAGCCTGGTTCCGGCCTGGACAATCGGACACAGAGGAAGAGGAGTGTCAGAGGGTGCGGTAGTGAATAGGGTGAAAGGGAGGTGTCGGGCGGGCACAGGGTGTGATTCTCAGGGAAGAGCAGCGCAGATGGGGGGAAGTATATGGCCCATGCATGAGAGAGAGAGCGGGGGTGACCAGTGCGTGGGGGAGATGCTTGCGAGGGTGGGGAACCGTGCTGAGAATAGACGGCGTGCAGAGATAAGGGTCTGGTCAAGGCATCTAAAATGGCTGCCGTGCACGACAAAATTGTGGCATTGGACAAAAAGGCAAAATGGCGCAGACAATGTTTATCAATAAGGATTCATTGGGCCCGCTTTGCATGTCAGTGATATTTATCACTAATGACATGCAAAGTGGGCGTGCCAAGATGTTAGCGACTGGAAACAGTCCCTAACCATCGCTATCTCCTATTACCAACTTTTGGAGATATTCGCGCTAAGCGCGAATATCTCCAAAAGCTAACACCTGCCCTGAGCAGTTTTTAGCCATGTTATCCAATGGAAGGTGGATAACATGGCTAAGAGCATTTGCTGGATAATGCATGAATATCGCTGACTTTTCAGCGATATTCATGCATTGCGGCCGTTTTTATTCGCATTTGCGATAAACCTTGCTAATAGCAAGGTTTATCTGCGATAAAATTCGCCGATGTGCGGCGATAATTTTTGTCTCTAAACAAGTTAGAGACAAAAATTATCGCTAGTTGTTGGTAATATGCCCCCGGGTTTTTCCTTGCAGGAATCGGGAGGCGGAAGACTAGCACTGAAATCAGTAGTCTCACGCCTGAATCGGGAGGATTGGTATGTCTGGATTCTCTACAGCTGGGGCCATAAACTACATTCGCAGGGCTAGGTGATAGCCTGGGTCCGGCCTGGACAATCGGACACAGAGGAAGAGGAGTGTCAGAGGGTGCGGTAGTGAATAGGGTGAAAGGGAGGTGTCGGGCGGGCACAGGGTGTGATTCTCAGGGAAGAGCAGCGCAGATGGGGGGAAGTATATGGCCCATGCATGAGAGAGAGAGCGGGGGTGACCAGTGCGTGGGGGAGATGCTTGCGAGGGTGGGGAGCCGTGCTGAGAATCGTCGGCATGCAGAGAGTGGGTCTGGTCAAGGAATCTAAAATGGCTGCCGTGCACGACAAAATTGTGGCATTGGACAAAAAGGCAAAATGGCACAGACAATGTTTAACAATAAGGATTCATTTATAACAAAATATTTACTCGCAGTGACAAAATGGTGGTCAACACTTCCTGATTTCCATCGAATCGAACGTTAACAGATGTCACGCAGCAAAAAAAAAAAAAAAGCTCACGCACAGCCGCTGGAAGACATGTATCAACATATATGAGCCTCCTCAGCCACCCTCAGAAAACATAAGGGGTCAGGATACGTCTCCCGCACCCCCTTATACCTAGTAATTTAATTAAAACAAAACACAAAATGGCGAATTCCCGTTTCGCTACCAGTTTGCGGCCCAGTTCGCGGCCCGGGAAGCGCTTCTACCGTGAAAAATATTTTTTTTATTTTCCACGGGACCCTTTAATAACCCCAACATCATTCCTAGAGGGTCAAGAGAGGTATACCTTGCCCCCTTTCATTAAATTCCCCCTTCGTTTTTCACCTCTTCTTCTCTCTCTATCCTACCGAGAGATAAGATGGCGGCCGCTCCGGACTGTTTAGAATGTTGACAGACACCGGAGAGCCAATCAGCTTTCTGCGCACAAAGTTCCGTTTCGCGAAAAGTAAGCGGACCGGAGCGCAGCCCGGAGCGCTGTTACAGATATATATCTTGTTTTGAACGTTAATTTCTCAAAATCCACTGGAGCACATATATGGAGACCTAGCAAAGGCACATCGGGCTAACAGTCCCTACAATTTTGCCAAGTTTCGTGCAAATCCATTCAGCCGTTCGAGCTACAAGTGAGGCCAAAGGCCCTATGGAAATTAACATGGGAAAAACGCGTTTTGGGACCCCCCTTTTTTCTCGGCCCCCCCTTGACGAAACCCCCCCAAATTTTCGGGGGCTGCTCAGAAACAAAGTGTGCCATTTTCCTGAAAATTTCAGCCGATTCCGTCCACAAACGCCAAAGTTATTAGACATAGAATTTTCAAAAGTTCCATAGACAAATAATCCTAACTATATATACCTACTGGCGAGACGCCAGTAGGTTATATATATATATATATATATATATATATATATATATATATATATATATATATATATATATATATATATATTCAATGAAATAACCATTGGTTTTAGGCCATATATAGTTAGGGATTTGCATTTACAAAACCTTATTTTACTCGCATAAAACCATTGAAATTCCATATATAGTTATAAGCGCTAACTATATATCGCGCACCCGCAATCCACTGCTGATGATGTCACATATTACATCATTCATGACATGGTTAGTGACATCACTGATGACATCACTGATGACATCTCAAATGACATCACTGATGACATCACTGATGACATCATCCAGTGACTGTATGTTTCTGTAAAGTTAAAATATCTCTTACATATTGAAGAATGAGTGGATATATAAGTGTCTGGATGAAGGATTTAGTAGGTGCATGACTGACTATATGAGTGAGTGATTAAATGTGTCTCACTGAGTGCATGGGTTAATGACTAAACTGTCTCAATTTGTGCCTCATTATGTCTGTTGTTCTGTAAACTGTTCCATGTGTTGATAAGTAGCTATATGAGTAACTATATGGGTTATTGATTGGTTGCCCAAGTATTTGTATGGGATACTGAGTGAGTGTGTGTGGGTGGCTGGGAGGTGTGTGACTCTGTGCATAGATGTGTGAGCAGTTGATTCACTAGATGTATGGTTTCAAAAGTGCATGTGGAAACAGCTGTATGGGCGGTTGACTGTGTGCATGAGTGTATTGGTGAGTGAATGGATATCTCAGTGCTACATGTCAAAGTAAGTACATATGTAAAACACAGTACATGTGAGAGTTGACATATATAAATAACTGTGCATAAGAGCCAGTGAATGTGTGAGTGGCTGTATGGATCATTGTGAACTTGTATCAGGGATTGTATAAGAGAGTAAATATGTGTTAGTATATGTTTGAATAAGTAAAGTTTGTATAACTGTATATTTGAGGAAATGGAGGTGTGATTGATTCTTTGCATGACTGACTAGGTGTGTGAGTAACTCCATGGATGAGTGACAGTCTGTGAGTGTCTGTTTACACTGATTGTATCTAAGGTTATATTAGAGTCTGAAGAGGTTCATCGTATTATCACATGAATGATATCATCAGTGATGTTATCAGTCATGTCAAATGAGATGTTTTCAGTGATGTCATCAGTGATGTCATTTGAGATGTCATCAGTGATGTCATCAGTGATGTCACTAACCATGTCATGAATGATGTAATATGTGACATCATCAGCAGTGGATTGCGGGTGCGCGATATATAGTTAGCGCTTATAACTATATATGGAATTTCAATGGTTTTATGCGAGTAAAATAAGGTTTTGTAAATGCAAATCCCTAACTATATATGGCCTAAAACCAATGGTTTTTTCATTGAATTTTCAAGGTTTTGTAAATGCAAATTCCTAACTATATATCCACTATAACCTATGGTTTTTTCTGTGAATTTCATTGGTTTTTTAATAGCAAATATGAAAAGCTTAAAAATGTCAAGTACGTGATAAATAAAAACATTTTCGTATTTATGCACGCTGATGTGCTTTGAACGCTGCACCCCCCCCTCCCCTCTTTTGTCTTAGTAGTACTCTCTCTTTGCAGATACTGAAGGGTAGTTAACGCAGGCCTTTACCCCCGTTGTAATCCGTCGTGGCTGCTTGTCTCTCCATTTGATTGATTGTTGTCCAAGCATTTACTGTTTTAGAATTGGTTCTCTTTGGATCATTCTCTATTTACAAACAAGCACAAAGTCGCAATACTCTGTTTAGTCTTTGCAGATAGTGAAAAATCGTGTAAAAAAAATAAAAGTAATCGAGCAAAATCAGTAGGCCACTAATTGGATCTCTTTTTGACCTCGCTAAAATAGAAATATTAGGAACAACCCTTCATGAGAAATACGAAAATAGTGAGATGAACTGAGCTCCACACCATGAGGGCTGCAAGACAGCTCGGCTCCATCACCCATCCCGCACAAAATAACGACAAACCGTATGCAAATATTAAAAATATAGACAACACACCAGCAAAGAAACAGGGTAAAACATTTTATTAAAAAACTATTTACATAACGTTGGTTTATAAGATGATGTCAGTAGTGGACCGATGTGTGAATAGATCGAAAGCAGCACAAGGCTCCAAGATCCGGATGGCAAGCTCCTGGATGTTGGGTGCCATAGTTTAGAGTTCTGAATTTGAGCCTTTTTGAATGTCTGTGCTTTGTTGAATCAAATTTGCGGCTTGACACAAAGCTGACTCAAGCGTTGCTACTGATGCTATGCAGACCAAAACTGGTTTTCAGTTTGTACATTTTTCTAGATTTTTAATCCAAGTTTGGTTGACTTTGTAGAACGATGGCTTCAAATTTTCAACATACGGTGTGGTGGCGCTGACTGGGAGGGGGCGCTTCGCTCCTGCCCCCTCCCCAAGTAAGATTTTCATACGTGAAAGTACGTTAATGGTTTTGGTCCCTGAGATGCTTCGATGTCACTGCCATTCTCAAATAGCATAAGTTCTGGATGTTGGGTGCCATAGTGAAGAGTTCTGAGCAGCGCTTGTAACACTGTCTGAAGCTTATTTCCACCTACTGCAGCTTCACTATTCTCAAAGTAAGTGAATGTCGTTTGTGGACCTGACTGCATTAGAAAACAATGTGATATGTTACCTTCCTAAACAGCTTGACGGAGGCCCCTGAGGGGCGGTGTGATGGCCATGGACTCGGAGAAGACGCTTGGCTCCGACACCCTCCCCAAGTCTTATAGCACTGGTGTAGCCTGAGATTGCCCCCGACATAGGCGGCCGGCTCCCGGGATCCGGCGGAACTTTTTGCCTTTTGATGACTCTTCAATTCTGAACCTTGTCCCATCCAGCTGAGTTGCGCCCACTCTTGCGGCTACAGCGTCTTGCCCACCATCCAGCTGAATTGCGCCCACTCTTGCGGTGCAGCGATAGGCGACTGCCACAGGACTCTCAAAATGGCAGCCGGCTCTTCGGTTTTGGGCCTGGTCCACTAAAATGGCCCTGGGACACCTTTGAACTCGGAAGCTTCCCTGATAGGGCTTGGGTCCCATTCTCGAAAAGCGTCCCCTCAGCCGTGAAGATTCTACAAAAGTTTTGGGGGCCTCCGACTCCCGCAGGCTTCTGGTGGGGAGCGGCTGCCATGATTGCTCGTGGAATGGCCATGACGGAGCTACGAGATGGTAGTGGTCTCATGCTGACGCCAGCTTTAGTCTGAAACATCCAGAAACACTGTAGACTACCAATTCGATCAGTTCCGGTAGCGCCCCAACATGACCCGGAAGAGAAGAACTTGCCCTCCCCTCTTTGACTGATGGTTCTTGTTGCCTGTCCCCTCTGTTGTCATTTAACAGAACTTTTTGGACTGCTGAAAGGAGTTGTGTTCCGAACGCTGGTTGGTGGAGACATTTTGACTATATTCTTGACCTACGTTGTCGCGTAATGCGTTATATGACACGCCGCGTTACCGCACCCGGAAGTGATCCGCGGCGCGCAGCGCGCAACGTAAGCATAACAGGACATGTGACTTGTTAATAAAACTTTTCATTGGTTCATTTTACTTTTGTTAATTTAATGATGAAAAGCTTGGTCATATGACCTAAAAATTACGCTTTTTATTGTTTTCGAACAATATTTTTTTTTCAAACATATGTTATAATATTCCATTTTAATGTACTTTCCCGGAAAATTTACAACTGTCTTGTAAGTAAAATATATTCCTTTTTCGAGAAAAAGGGCGTTTCTTCCTTCCATAACGGAGCCGTTGAGTAAAAGAGATTCGGCCTGCTATCTTAGTCGCCGATACGCCTGATTATCAGATTCTTATCGATCACTTTATATTGCAGACATGAAAAACACAACTGCCCTTAAGCATTTATCTTTACTGCGATCCTACATATTATACCTTTTATCCGTCATGTAATTGGACTGCTTTATTTCACTTGCCTTTACTGATTCGAAAACAGTGACTAAAAGTAAAAACTTTACCAATGTAAATACTACTACCGTGTTTTGTTTTAAAAACCTTTATTGTGAAAATGTCAGTATACAAATACGGGCCTATAACCACGTGGGCCGGCCACGGAGCAAACTGAAATCGTATATGATGAGGAGACATTTACACTGTAGAAGAACGTAACGAGCGGGCCATTAGGTTGCAAGAACAAAGGTGTCTAACAGTTGCGGAATCGGTGGACGTACATTTTGTAATTAAAATACGATACAGCCACTTACAATAACATTTTCTAGATATACATTTGCGGGCAAGGAGTTACGAGTCCCATTTATACCGGCGCCATTTTGGGCGAGGCCGGGCAGGTCCAAGATATAGTCAAAATGTCTCCACCAAACATCGGCCAGACCAGAACCCCTTTCGGCCCTTTATGCTACAAGATGGTGTCTTCCATTCAGAAAATAGTGTTGGCAGCATTTTGAAAGGAAACAGAAACAGCCATTCTCCTAGTGAGTTTCACATTGTTACATTTAGGAAGAATGTTGAAGAGTAGTATGTGGAAAATCTGAAGCCATTTTTCTACAAACTCTCAATCAGACTTGGATGGAAAAAAAAAACCTGAAGAATGTACAAACTGAAAACCAATTTTTGTCTGTATAGCATCAACAGTAACGCTTGAGTCAGCTTTGTGTCAAGCCGCCATTTTCATTCAATCAATAGCGTCCCGCTGCACACATTCAGGGACCTGGTCGTGTCTTCAGATGAAACGGATTGTAGGAAAAGAAGCAGAAAGGAAAAGGAAAAAAGTTCCGCCGCACCTCGGGAGCCGGCCGCCTATGTCATGTGCCACCTTTGGCCACACCAGGGCAATAGTGAAGCTGCAGCAGGTGCAAATAAGCTTCAGACAGTCTTACAAGCACTGCTCAGAACTCTCAACTGAGGCACTCAACATCCAGGACTTGCCATTCGGATCTTGGCGCCTTGTGCTGGTTCCGACCTATTCACACATCAGTCCACTACTGACATCACCTCATAAGCCAACGGGGCACCCCACGCCGACTTTCGGCGCAGCATTGTAGGATGGCCACACCAGTGCGGCCACTTGCTGGACACCACCTCGGTGCCATCCGGATCTCGGCGCGTTCGAGTCACTGTGCCGGAAGAGTGACCGGAACTCAGCTGAACACGCCGTCTTTCGGCGCAGCATTGTAGGATGGCCACACCAGTACGGCAATTTGCTGGACACCACCTCGGTGCCATCCGGATCTCGGCGCGTTCGAGTCACTGTACCGCAACAGTGACCGCAACTCAGCTGGACACGCCGTCTTTCGGCGCAGCATTGTAGGATGGCCATACCAGTGCGGCAATTTGCTGGACACCACCTCGGTGCCATCCGGATCTCGGCGCGTTCGAGTCACTGTACCGCAACAGTGACCGCAACTCAGCTGGACACGCCGTCTTTCGGCGCAGCATTGTAGGATGGCCACACCAGTGCGGCAATTTGCTGGACACCACCTCGGTGCCATCCGGATCTCGGCGCGTTCGAGTCACTGTACCGCAACAGTGACCGCAACTCAGCTGGACACGCCGTCTTTCGGCGCAGCATTGTAGGATGGCCACACCAGTGCGGCAATTTGCTGGACACCACCTCGGTGCCATCCGAATCTCGGCGCGTTGTGCTGCCTTCGGCCTATTCGCACATCGGTCCGCTACTGACGCCGCCTCACGTGCCAACGGATTTTCTACGCTTTTTGTAGCCCTATGCCGCATAACAGGTCATGTGACTTGTTTATAAAACTTTTCATTGGTTCATTTTACTTTTGGTTTCCTAAAGATGGAAGGCTTGGTCATATGACCTAAAAATAACACTTTTCATTGGTTTAGAACATTTTTTTTTCCCAAACGATGAAAGCCCCACCTTGTTTCTGGATCATTCAGACTGAAGCTGGCGTCAGCATGAGAGCACCACCATCTCGTGGCTCCGTCATGGTCATTCCGCGAGCAATCATGGCAGCCGCTCCCCACCGGAAGCCTGCGGGAGTCGGGGGCCCCCAAGACTTTTGTAGAATCTTCACGGCTGAGGGGACGCTTTTCGACAATAGAGCCCAAGCCCTAGCAGGCAAGCGTCCGAGTTCCAAGGTGTCCCAGGGCCATTTCAGTGGACCAGGCCCAAAACCGAGGAGCCGTCCGCCATTTTAAGAGCCATGTTGCAGCCGCCTATCGCTGCACTGCAAGAGTGGGAGCAACTCAACAACATGGTGAGCGAGACGCTGTAGCCGCAAGAGCGGGCGCAACTCAGCTAGATGGCCGCCACCTGGGGAGGCCCGTTCACGCCGCCTCCCCCACGCCCGGGCCGCCGCACGCCAATTTTCGGAGCAGCATTGTAGGATACCAAAACCAGTGCGGCAGTTTACTGGACATCACCTGGGTGCCTGTCGTACATGTTGTGTCAGCCATGTGACACTGGACACAGTCCCATCAACATCTCAACGCGTTCTGCTGCCTTGGGACTATTCGCACAACAGACCGCTACTGACGAGGCCTCCCCCCGCACCACCCGGGACGCCCCACGCTGTTTTTCTGTGCTGCATTGTAGGATCCCAAAACCAGTGTGGCACCCAGGCGACATCACCTGGGTGCCGTCCAGAACTCTGCACGTTGTGCTGCCTTGGGACTATTCGCACAAAAGACAGCTTCTAACCATTGTTGCTTTTTGTGTTGAAAAATGTTTAAATGTTTTTAGTTTTTGTTCCGTTCGTTATAGTTAATAGTTAATAAAGTTTTATAATCTTACTTTGTTGGAGTGTTATCTATTTTTTTTAAAATGGGTGAATGGGGCCTTGAATCGGGTTATTGTCATGTGTGGGCTTTGGAAGTGTGCTGCTGCAGGATCGGACATTTCAAACTCAAATGCACGTTCTTTTTCTTACCTTTCCGAAGCATGGAGCGCAATAGCAGGCAGAGAAAGGGTGATGCACGTGTTGAACACTACCTGACCTGGCAAGTTGCTGGCAGTGCCCCCCCGCCCGCTCCTAAAAGAGGGCACACACACCGCCGCCCCGAGTACTTCACAAATCTTTAAAAGACCATGCGCTTGTTCATGAGGCTTAAATGGTTTATCACCTCTTCTAGAACCCCTGCATCGACCCTCTGACGTTTCCTGGAAAAATTACCATGTAACACAATACCAAGCCCTGTCAGCTGAAACCCCCAAGGAATCGTGGGGCATATTATCAAGGGGGTTTATCTCCGCTTTTTTGGCTTTAAAAGCCATGAAAGCGGAGATAAAATTATCTCCCTGTTACCAAGCTGTCGCTAACACCAGTTAGTGACAGCTAAAAGGAGATAGCGACCATCTTGGGCCCCGCTTTGCATGTCAGTGATACTTATCACTAATGACATGCAAAGTGGCGTACCAAGATGTTAGCGACTGGAAACAGTCCCTAACATCGCTATCTTCTATTACCAACTTTTGGAGATATTCGAGCTAAGCGCGAATATCTCCAAAATCTAACACCTGCCCTGAGCAGTTCTTAGCCATGTTATCCAATGGGAGGTGGATAACATGGCTAAGAGCATTTGCTCGATAATACATGAATATCGCTGACTTTTCTGCGATAATAGCAAGGTTTATCTGCGATAAAAATCGCCGATGTGCGGCGATAATTTTTGTCTCTAAACAAGTTAGAGACAAAAATTATCGCTAGTTGTTCGTAATATGCCCCCGGGTTTTTGCTTGCAGAAATCGGGAGGCGGGAGACTAGCACTGAAATCAGTAGTCACACGCCTGAATCAGGAGGGTTGGCATGTCTGAATTCTCTACAGCTGGGGCCATAAACTACATCCGCAGGGGTAGGTGATAGCCTGGGACCAGCCTGGCATCTAAAATGGCTGCCGTGCACGACAAAATTGTGGCATTGGAAAAAAGGCAAGATGGCGCAGCCGCTGGAAGAGATGTATCAACATATATGAGCCTCCTCAGCCACCCTCAGGAAACATAGGGGATTAGGATACGTCTCCCGCACCCCCTTATACCTAGTAATTTAATTAACGAAGCACAAAATGGCGAATTCCCATTTCGCTACCAGTTTGCGGCCCAGTTCGCGGCCCGTGAAGCGCTTCTACCGTGAAAAATCATTTTTTTTTTTTCTTTTCCCCACGGGACCCTTTAATAACCCCAACAACATTCCTAGGGGGTCAAGAGGGGGATACCTTGCCCCCTTTCATTAAATTCCCCCTTAGTTTTTCACCTCTTCTTCTCTCTCGATCCTACCGAGAGACAAGATGGCGGCCGCTCCGGACTGTCACGCAGCAAAATAAAAAAAAGCTCACGCACAGCCGCTGGAAGAGATGTATCAACATATATCAGCCTCCTCAGCCACCCTCAGGAAACATAGGGGATTAGGATACGTCTCCCGCACCCCCTTATACCTAGTAATTTAATTAACGAAGCACAAAATGGCGAATTCCCATTTCGCTACCAGTTTGCGGCCCAGTTCGCGGCCCGTGAAGCGCTTCTACCGTGAAAAATCATTTTTTTTTTCTTTTCCCCACGGGACCCTTTAATAACCCCAACAACATTCCTAGGGGGTCAAGAGGGGGATACCTTGCCCCCTTTCATTAAATTCCCCCTTAGTTTTTCACCTCTTCTTCTCTCTCGATCCTACCGAGAGACAAGATGGCGGCCGCTCCGGACTGTCACGCAGCAAAATAAAAAAAAGCTCACGCACAGCCGCTGGAAGAGATGTATCAACATATATCAGCCTCCTCAGCCACCCTCAGGAAACATAGGGATTTAGGATACGTCTCCCGCACCCCCTTATACCTAGTAATTTAATTAACGAAGCACAAAATGGCGAATTCCCGTTTCGCTACCAGTTTGCGGCCCAGTTCGCGGCCCGTGAAGCGCTTCTACCGTGAAAAATCATTTTTTTTTCCTTTTCCCCACGGGACCCTTTAATAACCCCAACAACATTCCTAGGGGGTCAAGAGGGGGATACCTTGCCCCCTTTCATTAAATTCCCCTTTCGTTTTTCACCTCTTCTTCTCTCTCGATCCTACCGAGAGACAAGATGGCGGCCGCTCCGGACTGTTTAGAATGTTGACAGACACCGGAGAGCCAATCAGCTTTCTGCGCGCAAAGTTCCGATAAGCGAAAAGTAAGCGGACCGGATCGCTGCCCGGAGCGCTGTTACAGATATATATCTTGATTTAAACGTTAATTTCTCAAAATCCACTGAAGCACATATATTGAGACCTAGCAAAGGCACATCGGGCTACCAGTCCCTACAATTTTGCCACGTTTCGTGCAAATCCATTCAGCCGTTCGAGCTAAAAGTGAGGCCAACCGCCCTATGGAAAACTCAATGTAAAAAACGCGTTTTGGGACCCCCCTTTTTTCTCAGCCCCCCCTTGACGAAACCCCACCAAATTTTCAGGGGCTGCTCAGAAACAAAATGTGCCATTTTCCTGAAAATTTCAGCCGATTCCGTCCACAAACGCCAAAGTTATTAGACATAGAATTTTCAGAAATCCCATAGGGAATTAATCCTAACTATATATACCTACTGGCGATAGCCAGTAGGTAATATATATATATATATATATATATATATATATTTTTATATATATATATATATATATATATATATATATATATATATATATATATATATATATATATATATTTATATATTTATATATATATATATATATTCCATATGCTTCTGCCCAAAAAATTGAGGTAGCTCACAACAGCATTACGACCTTTTATTCTTCAGAAGTGGCAATAAAACACAGCATCTTCCAACAGCCACAAGAAAGTATCCAGAAGCGTTTTAGGCTTCCTTAGCCTTTGATCACTGGTAAAGTCAGGAGGCGAAGCAATACAGTTTGGCGCAGTATTTGCAGTGCTTTGTGGTTGATATGGTTGATCGCCGTAGTGGGCGTGGCAATGAAGCACTATTTTCTTGATCTTGTCAAGCTGACAGTACGTCTCCTACATAAAATGTATAAAAACGTGTGACCACCGTGAAAAGTGCAATTTAAAAACAAATCTTTGAGCTTCTGTAATGACATTTTACAGTACTATATACACCTTGACATACAATCTACAGCACTTGTATCAATATTCTCTACTTATTCAGCCTAAATGGATTGACATCTCCTCATCCTTATTCAATACTAGCAGTTGAACCGTATCATACTTAATAATCATTCTTGACTCCAATTGACGTAACTCTCTTACTCGATCACTGCCCCTCTCCGATTTCGGGATCCTGTCAAGTGCACAAAATTGCAATAAACTGACATTTTTCTGATGGAATTCTTTAAAATGTCTCGCAATGGGATACTGTTTATCCTCATTGACGATTGCCCTGGTATGCTCTAGAACTCGTTTTTTAACTTGATGAATTGTACTACCAATATAAGCAAGATAGCAGGGACAACGTAAAGCATAAACGCAAAAATCAGATTTGCAAGTTAATTGCTTTTGGATTACAAATGTTTTTTTATTCGTAGACAAAGAAAGTTCCTTTCTATTTACACTGTTTTTAAATGCCTTGCATGATTTACATGTGAAAAAAGCATTTAATTCCTTTAGTATTGTCACCTTCTTTTATAGTACAACTGCATAAGATATCTGGCAAAATACTCTTTATTCGATTTTTGCTAAAATCATAAAAGGCATAAAACAAACACAATACAATATTTAAAAACATCACTTGATCACGTTAAAATGAATGAATTTCTACATAATGATTACATTTCATCAGATTGTTGCATGCAATAGTTTTAAAAATGTTTCCTTTAAAAAACAAATTTGAGTTAAAACAGGTCAATCTGGGGTAGCCTTTTTTTTTCTAGTTCTAAAAGCCGAAGTTAGATAGCAAGCAACACTAAACATAGTATAAGTGTCTGTTAACATTTGAAGGAAAATTAGGGCTGGCCTTATTTGAGTAAAGCCCGCTGCCTTCAGAACAGGGAATAGATATTTCTTCCTTTCAGTGCTATAAAAATCACAGAAAAATATAAAATGAAGGGTGTCCTGAACTGAGAAGTTATCACAACCGCATGGCGGACCATCCTCAGGTTTTGACCACACCGGAAAATTTCCTAAGGTATAATGAATTAAATTCATCCTAAATTTGGTCAATAGGAGTCTATGCAGAGGATTAGTCACGGTTTTTAGGTAAGGTTCCATGGTGGGTGAAGTAATTAAAACAGTATGTGCCCTTACCATGGGTTTCCTCAGTTCCAGATCTTCTCTATCCATACGGGCCCTATCCATAAACATCCGCTTAATCCACCCAACATCCTCCCTCCTAATGTTAGTTGGGTCATTAAAAAGTTCCGGTCTCCCCAGCATTAATAAGGTAGATTTAATAAATTTTAGCCAGGGAATTCTCATGGCGTTATCCCTTGCGATGACGTCCCTAAGGATGGCATGATTTAACGTCAGCTCGGGATTCAACCACGTTTTGACCCAAAAAAGGAGGGGTGCCAATTTAAGTTTATCAGAGATGTATTGTAGGCCTATTTCCTCATGAATAGAGAAGGTAGGTGTAGAGTCTGGAACAGATAAAAGATTCCTGATGATACCGTTTTCCACCCTCTGAATTTTTGCCGTCTCTACGTAGCCCCAAATCGCAGATCCGTACATAGCGATTGGAACGCACTTGCTATTATATATTTTAATCACAGCCTCCATTGGTTTTGCTCCCAATCGCTTTGTGAAGGCCAGCAAGGCTGATGAGGATCGTGCTAAGCTGAGACTTTTAGCTGTGACCTGTGGAACCCAAGACCCTCTGTGATCAAAAAGGACTCCCATATAAGGAAAGACTGGGACCCTAGAAAGGGTCTCCCCTTTACATATAAAAGATTTTTTCTGCAGCATGTTAACTTTACGGCCAATGATCATAGTGTGGGACTTGGACACATTAATTTTCAAGTCTAGGTTCTCCATAAAGGAGCCAAAACGGTCCAGAAGAATCTGTAGGCTAATCCCTGTTCGCGCTATCAGGACGGCATCGTCCGCGTATAGGAGGGCTGGGATTTGAGCACCTCCTACACGGGGGACATCCGCCAATCCTGTTTCAAGGTATTTCCCGAGACCATTTATATAAATAGTAAAAAGAAGGGGGGCCAGGATACAACCCTGTCGCACCCCTTTTTCAGAATTAAAACTTTCTGTGCACCTACCGTCCCTGGTGACTCTTATTTTTGCCTTAAGATCTTGATGTAGCCTTGCCATAAATGCCACCAAGGGTTCCTCTATGCCTAAATCTAATAGGGTAGTCCACAACTTGCTTCTATTCACCAGGTCGAAAGCCGAGGAGAGGTCCATAAAGGCCAGATAAACTGTCCCCTCCCCGGCCACCGTATACCTGGAGACTAGAAGGTGGAGGTTGGAGCATTGTTCCAATGTCCCCCTATTCTCACGAAAGCCATATTGGATATTCGAGAGTCCCCCATGCAGTTCAATATTTTCCCTTAGTTGATTCAAAAGGACTCTACCTAAGATTTTAAAAGTAGAGTCGATAAGGGAAATAGGGCGATAGCACCCAGGGTCCTCCCGATTTCCCTTCTTAAAGATGGGGACTATTATGGATGTAGCCCAGGTTTGAGGTAGGCATCCTTCGGCTGCTGCTCTAAATACTCTGGTCAAAACTTTACTCCAAAGTACTGGACAATATTTAAAAAAGTCTGCCGGGACACCATCCGGGCCTGGAGCCTTATTTTTTGTGGTATCCGCAATGGCTTTAAGGACCTGCTCTTCCGTAACTACCACTGTGGCTGTACAAGAAGTCGCCACAGCAGTACTTAGACAAACTGACGGTTCACCCCCGTAGATCTTACTAAAATGCTGTACCCATCTTTCGTCTGGGATTACACAATCTGTGTTCAGATTGTTCTCTCCTGAGAAAAAGGAGTGGTTAATAATTTCCCAAAACTGTTTACTGTTTTTTAAAACATCTACATTGAGAAGATCAGTCCAAGCATTATTCTTGATTTCATTTTTCCTTGCCCTCACGATGGTTTTATAGGCCCGTCTTAAATTAGAGATTAGTTCTTTGTCCCTTTTTTTGGCCCTATGAGCCGTTTTCAATTCTCTATGTGCCCTTGAACATTTGCTGTCAAACCATTTGTGGGGCTTTGGGGGGTACTTAGATTTAGGTTTTAAAAGATCCCTAACAGTTTGTGCACAGATACAATTAAAAGCTGCAACAACCTGCGGGTTCGAGGCGGTATGATCTAGACAAGTTTCTATAGGTCCCTCAATTTTGGGAAGTAGGGTTTCCATAAACCGTTCCTCCATGGCCATACCCCATCTAAGTCGTCTGCCCTGATCACTGGGCACCGTCAAGGCGCAAACCCGGGGCTGATCCACCTGCCTGCGCCATAAGTCACTCCAGTGTATAGCAGTTGACAGAGGGTTATGATCACTATGGTGTGAGACAGTGACTTTATAGTCACTTGCCTTTGAAATTAAGCCTACGATCATAAATATGTAATCAATTATTGTCCCTTTGGTTGTACCTTTGTACGTGGGGACCTTCTCATTATTAGCAGTTTTAAAAGATTCGTATAGATTGGAATTCGCACACAATAGGTCAAGTGTCTCCCCCATTTTGGTGTGTTCAAAGTGAGGAATGCAGGCTCCATCAGGAGAGTCTGCATCTAATGATTGGCAAGGCAAATGACATTTGTGGCTATTGAAATCGCCCATTAAGAGAATTTCGAAAGGAGTATATGAGTTTTGACTGAAGTTATTTATCAAGTTCGCCAAACAGTGCACATGTTCATATTCATTTGATCCACCCCAAGCATTGTAAAAATTAATTACTAGTATAATACAGCTTGGGGAGACTGTCCACTCTATTGCTAGGATGTTTGGGGAACCTGAATTCAATAAGTTAAAAGATCCTACTAGATCTAACGAAAAAAGTGTGATGAGCCCCCCTTTTGCTCTCCCCGCGTTACTGGTGCTGGCAGGTATTGTGTAACTTAGAAATCCATCTAAATAAAAAGAAAGTGAAGTGTCCCACGTTTCTTGTAGAGCTATGACCTTATGTGTAGAAATATATTGGGTCCAAGTCGGGTCAGATGTTTTAGCTCTTATTCCTGCCACGTTCCAAGTCATGAATGTACATGGTAGGGGGGTTACCCTCTCAGGCATAACTATTATAGGTGATGTTTGAGGTAAAGGTAGTCAATCGTTGGTGTTCAGATCACTTAGAGGATTAAAACGATTTACCAAATCCATAATAGGGCCTGTGTTATGGGACGTTGATCGATTTCGTTTCACATTCCTAGTTACAGTTTGCCACCCGTTCACAGATGGGACCGTAATTGGGGGGGGGCATCCTCTGTGGATGAAAAAGGGGCTGTGGGGGATAAAAGAAACCTAGTGGGACTGCCCTGAGGTTATCACTTTCCTTAATATCTGATCCATCCCAGAACAAAGTGCTCGGGCAATGGTCGTTGTTAAAGTTTATCACTACACAGTCACCTTTCACATTTTTAGCCCGTTTTCCCACCCATCCTACCCTTCTAGCAGCTATAATACTGGAGGATGTATTTGAATCTCCACTGCTGAAATCATCACACCATTTTTTTGCTTTTCCAATAAGTTCAGGAGTTGACTCCTCCTCTCCTTCCCTTAGCGGGGGCACCCCTAAGAAAACAGCTACGTAGGGTACTACCGCTGGGGGCAAGTTTAGATGGATCTTGCTTCCAGGGAAATTAGTAGCCCCAGGTGTTGAGTGGATCTCCTGTGGAATAATGGGTGTGGGAGGTTGGGCAACCTGTGAGCCTGCTATAACTGATTCCATGGGCTCAGAGATAGTCTCAGGTGGTGGTAAGGGTAGGTGTTGTGCTCTGTGACAATCTACGGCCTTTTTCTCGCCAAGATGCAAGCTATCAAGTTTTTTCGCGATATCATCAATTAGCACACATTTTTTTAACAAGCCATCAAGACATGTGGTCATTGTGTCTACTATGTCTTTTGCAATTCCCACTAAAAGGGGTTCAATCCGTTCCTCAAAAAGAGCCTCGATAAGATCCTTTAGAGACTCCTCCATCCCATGAGTGGCTCGAGGGGGGGCCTCCCTCTTCTTGCGTTTTTTCGAGGGTGATTTTAAAGTTCCCAAAGTGTCCGGGGTCACAGTAGGGAGCAAAGTTTGGGATGCACAGGATTGAGGTAAAGTGGAAACAGTAGCAATTGTGGGTTTTGTTATAATGATGTCAGGCTCTAAAGGGATGGATTGTATTTCAGATGATGTGGCTGGGGGGGGAGATTTAGCAATCAAGCCCAGTTCTAATTGTGCTGTAGCAATTTCCTTGGTTAAAGCCCCCACCGCAGAAGTAAGATAGGACAGGATAGAGTCAGATTGTTTTGCCACTTTTGCTTTTTTTCCGCCCTCTTGTGTGGTAGCACCGCATTTCCGCTTACCCATATTTGCAGGAGATGTTAGATGGGTGGCCCAGCCCTGCCTGGTCTTGCCGTGGACTGCCGTAGACTGTCCCGCCCTTGTCCCGGGCTTCTCCCGGTCGCTCCCGCGCGCGACTCGCGGGGCGAGTGGGGGGTCAGCGTTTTGCTGGCGCCTCCTGGCGCTTCTGACGCGTCACGGGCGCGCTGGCGCCCCAGGGGCTGCTGGGAGGTGTGGTCCGGTGGCTCCGGTTTCCCGCTCCCGCTCCTGCTACCGCCGTTTCCCTCACGGCTTGGCCCGTTGGCCTGGCAAGGCTGATGTGAGTGTTCTTGGTGTTCCCCCAGGTCTCGCGGGGGTCAGCGTTTTGCTGGCGCCTCCTGGCGCTTCTGACGCGTCACGGGCGCGCTGGCGCCCCAGGGGCTGCTGGGAGGTGTGGTCCGGTGGCTCCGGTTTCCCGCTCCCGCTCCTGCTACCGCCGTTTCCCTCACGGCTTGGCCCGTTGGCCTGGCAAGGCTGATGTGAGTGTTCTTGGTGTTCCCCCAGGTCTCGCGGGGGTCAGCGTTTTGCTGGCGCCTCCTGGCGCTTCTGACGCGTCACGGGCGCGCTGGCGCCCCAGGGGCTGCTGGGAGGTGTGGTCCGGTGGCTCCGGTTTCCCGCTCCCGCTCCTGCTACCGCCGTTTCCCTCACGGCTTGGCCCGTTGGCCTGGCAAGGCTGATGTGAGTGTTCTTGGTGTTCCCCCAGGTCTCGCGGGGGTCAGCGTTTTGCTGGCGCCTCCTGGCGCTTCTGACGCGTCACGGGCGCGCTGGCGCCCCAGGGGCTGCTGGGAGGTGTGGTCCGGTGGCTCCGGTTTCCCGCTCCCGCTCCTGCTACCGCCGTTTCCCTCACGGCTTGGCCCGTTGGCCTGGCAAGGCTGATGTGAGTGTTCTTGGTGTCTTTTTATGCAGGACATTTCCTGAAGGTAATATTTGGTTGATTTCCCACTGCTCTTTTTAGAACTGGATCAAGTTCTAAAACATGCCAGTATTTTTTCAAGCTTTTTCTAACCTGCCGTGATTGATCTGAATAGGCTGTGATAAACCTGATACTTTCGTCCTCCTTTTCAATAGGAGGCTTCGGATTGAGGAGATCTTCTCTACAAATAGATTTAACTTTAACACAAGCTTTGTTAATGACTTTGTTCAAGTACCCCCTCTCATGAAACCTTTCACTCATATTGATAATTTCTTTTTCAAACTCTGAGTCTGAGCCACAATTTATTTTTGCCCGTAATAGCTCCCCATACAGGATGCTACAGACCAGATTTTTAGGGTAACAGCTAGCCGCATGCAAAAGGCTGTTCCCAGAAGTTGGTTTACGGAACAACCTACTTACGAGTTTGATTTGTTCTACATGGACTTCCACATCTAAAAATGTGATATTTTTTTATCTATGATACTCGTAAAACTCAAATTGCAGTTATTTGTGTTCAACTCTTCAACAAATTTCATAGCTTCATCTTGATCACCCTTCCAAATACTAAAGACGTCGTATATATACCTGGCCCAGAGGACCACATTCTGGGTAAATGCCAAGATGTTACTGAACACCTGCTCCTCCCACCAGCCCAGGAACAATCCCGCATACCTGGGGGCGAAGCAGGTTCCCATCGCGGTCCCCCGGGCCTAGCACTAGACAATGTGATCAAATACAAAATAATTATTTGAAAGACAGGTTTGCATCATAGTCAAAAGCATTTCTGTGTGCAAGAGATATTTTACATCACGCTGCTTTTAAAAATATTGATTGGCCTTAACTCCCAAATGGTGTTTTATGCACGTATATAAACTGTTTACATCTAGTGCCATTAGCCACATATCATCCTCCCATTGGATGTTTTAAATGAATCTAAGAAAATCACGAGTATCTTGAAGATATGAAGGCAATTTCTGGACAGGAGCGCAAAAAATGGTCAATGTATTTGGAAGTGTTTTCATAGGTACTGCCATTGGAGGACACAATAGGTCGCCCATGTAGAACCTCTTTGTTCTTGTGAAGCTTGGGTAAAGGTTAAAGTGCTGCAAGTTTAGGGTGTTCACATTTCAGGAATTTGTGTTCCTCATCTGAAAGTAACCCTTCCTGTTTCCAAACTGACAATTGCAACTGATAATCATTATTGCTTTTTTCATAACAATTCCTGTTACTGACTGCATAGCTTTCTTTATCATTCAATTGTCTCTTGCCTTCACTAATGTACATGTCCACCGGCCAAACAACAACATTTCCTCCCTTATCAGACATTTTAATAACCACCTCCCTGTTACTTTGGAGTTCTTGCAATGCCTTCCATTGGTTTGGAGCTAAGTTGTTATATGTCAGTTTCTGAGATTTATCTAGTTTTTTAAATTCTTTGATTACTTTTCAAACACTTCAATACTTTCACTGTGTATTTGTTGCAGAAATCTTGATTTTGGTCTAAAACCACTGCCGCTACTGCAATCAAAAATGTATTTCTCTTCAGTTAAACAGTCAATTACACTTGTTTCATCATGTTTTTCTAGCCCTTTCATAGTCTGTAACAAATTGATATCATCAGTAACCAAGTTGGTAGAACTGATTTCAGCTATAATTGTATTCATCTTCCTATTTCTAAACCATTTTTGCAGTTTTAATTTCCTTACAAAATGAAATAAGTCAATTCTGCCCTCTGTATAATTAAAATGGCTAGATTGACAAAATGTAAGTCCTAGTGAGAGAACTTCAGTCGGATCAAGAGTTAATAATATATTAGATAAACTTACCACAGTGTGATTGTCCTTAGTGTTTTGGCCGCTTTGCCTCTGGTCGTCATTCCCACATAGGCATCCAGCACTCCTAGTTTCTTTGCGCCTCTTCTGCTTCCGTCTCTGGCGCCTCAACCATGACCTCGACTTGGCGATTCTTGGGGCCCTGGGCTGCCTAGCCCCTGTCTCCCCTGTGCCATGAGCGAGAACTCTTTTAAAATATTGGATTTTACTCCTTCAATTGGTATTGACACCCCAGTTGTGTCATCACTTATTGGATTGCTGCTAGTTCCTGGTAACACCACTGTGTTACTACTTTCATGGGTTCCTGTACTTGGTATTGCTTGTTGTACATCCCGATTCCTCATAGTTTTTTGTTTCAATTCTCTCAAATAATCTAACTTTCTTCCGAAAGTGAAAATCTGTCCTCGCTCATAATCAAGTTGGTCCCGGTGGAATTTGCTTTGGTTTTTTAATTTTTATTTCCGCTACTGCTTTCTGAAGCCTTGTAGTCAATTTCTTCATTTCATTTTCAAATTCCACATCCGAATATTGTGCAATTCGGATGTTAACTGGTCAATCTCTATTGCCAATCTTGCAGTGTCTCTTAAAGCATATTTAATCAACAGTTTCAACATCACTGTAGAACAATTGTGGTTATTTTGTACCCACTCTTCAATTAATTCAGGGTCTGGATCATTAAAAGTTGGAGTTTTGAAAATGCGCAACCCTCTGGGCACATGTTTATAGTCCACATACTTCTGTAAAGTGGTGGCCTCCCACCACTTCACTTGCTCCATTTTTAAACATTTCTTTTTTTTATTTATTTATTTATTTTTTTTTGTCCTCATCTTGCGATTACTGTATGCTTGTGGAGTATCAAGTGTCTGCCTCTTTGTTCTTTTCCGACACTGCCCCTTGTTCTCTCTTGGCTGGGGAATTTTAACCTCTAGGCAGTTTCAATTTTTAAAAATTTCACAATTTGTCCCATAATTCTCTCTTTGTGGTCGATTCCTGTGCTGTGTTTTCCGCTGGTTTGCCCAGTGTTACTGTATCTGTATCAAACGGTACAAACAGCTGTTCTGCTGCTTCCCGTCGAGAAGCCTCCCTGTTTGCCAGACTCATTCTTGTGTGGTTTTAATGAAACTCACGATCCGTGAGTCTCGTAGCTTGACGCCGTCAAACTGCACACGCTCTCCTCAGCTGCAGTCAACACCCGTGACTGCGCTGGTTCCACCAGCACTCCCGTATGTGCCAATAACTCAACATTTCAAAGGGCTCCCGATAAAATACCTCGTTCTTTCAGCTGTGTCAATAACGGCAGCTCCCAGCTCAGAACGGAAATGAATATTGTTTCTATTACGCTTTGGGGCACTTCTTCCGTGTGTAGTTTAAACCACTATGATCACAGGAGGCGGGCGGGGGGACTTTTCTCATTGAGAAAACAATTAAATCCAAAGCCAACTCGAGCCCAAATTCATAAGCGTGCTGTTTATTTAACACGAAAGGCAAACACACACCCGACGCGTTTCAGTACTTTAGCACCTTAGTCATGGGTATTTTTTGTACGTACAAAATGAAACTCCTTATTTACTTATTTACAATTCAGACCAAGTGGGCAAAGTAAATCAAACTTAAAAAGGTACCATGTATTATTTTCACCAGATAATTGAGTACATTCCATTTTCCATTCTAGTACAAATACCAAAATACCATTTGTTTTAATGGACTGAGAGACAGTCAAAGATGGCTGCTATGTATAAGCGGAATCACTTGTTTTTGGGACAGGTAGTCCTACTTCTATTATTATGTTCACTTTAAAGTTTCATTTTGCACGAACAAAAAATACCCATGACTAAGGTGCGATAGCACTGAAACGCGTCGGGTGTGCGTTTGCCTTTTTTGTTAAATAAACAACACACTTACGAATTTGGGCTTGAGTTGGCTTTCTTTTGAAGAAAAAAAAGCTGGTGAGTTGAAAATTGGGGGTCGCATCCCCACTCGAGCCCGCCACCATTGGAGAGGCCGGGGGACTGGCAAACTTTGGATTTATATATATATATTCACTGAAAAAACATAGGTTTCACACATGTTATAGTTAGCTGGGCATTTCACTCATACAAAACCATTGAAATTCCCCCGTTATAGTTAGTTAAGCTAACAATAACTCACGTGCCCGTAATGCACCGCTGATGGCGTCACATGTTACATCACTCATGACATGGTAAGTGACATCACTCATGACATCACTGATGGCATCTCATGAATTTCTAAAGTTTTTTAAATGCTGATTCCTAACTATAACGTGGCTGACACCTATAGATTTTTCAGTGAATTTCTAAATTTTTTTAAATGCTAATTTCTAACTATAACGTGGCTGAAACCTATGGTTTTTTCAGTGAATTTCGAAGGTTTTATAAATGCTAATTCCTAACTATAACGTGGCTGAAACCTAAGGTTATTTGAGTGAATTTCAAAGGTTTTTTAAATGATAGTTTTTAAATGTATTAATTGTTATTTTTTTTGTACTAATTTACTACATTGTTTTAAAGTATTTATTTTTAGATATTTTATTTTTTTAAATTACATTACATATTTTTAATATAAATTGAAATTTTTTTTTTTAAAAATATTGATAAATATAGATTTACTTCTCAGGGTGCGTACTGCGCTCAAAGATGCAGCACTGACATCTCTTGTGATAACAGGTGAGTACATCTGAATTCGTAGTTCTGCTGATTTTAGAGGAATATTGTGCTCAATAGTGAAGAAAGGGGGTGGGGACTGAGGTGACATGTGTGCAAACACACCCTGGTGCGCGTTTTAGATTGGGGAATTAATTCCTCTTCAATCATGAGGTCCCCTGTGAGCCAACTAGCCCACTAGGTACATCCAGTATGCGCCAGGGAGCTGTGTTGCAGAGAGGTGTTCAGAGGGCACGCCCGCTTTTTACAACATGCTGCAACACAGCTCTGTGATGCCTAATGGAGGTACCTGTGGGTCTAGTTGGCCCCTAGGGAGCCTCTGGAGGTGAACTAGCCCACCAGGAACCTCCAGTATGTGCCAGGGGGCTGCGTTGCAGAGAGGTGTAAAAAGGGGCGTGGACTCATTAGACCTCTCTGCAACGCAGCCCCCTGGCGCATTTTCAGCGGGAGAACTAATTCCCCTTGTATACTGGTGGTCCTGGGGGCCAACTAGCCCACCAGGAACCTCCAGTATGCGCCAGGGGGCTGCGTTGCACAGAGGTGTAATGTTGCCTGCCCCTTTTTACACCTCTCTGCAATGCAGCCCTCTGGCGCGTTGACAGAGGGGGAACTATTTCTCCATGCATATTGGGGGTCCCTGGGGGCCAAATCGCCACCAGGAACCTCCAGTATGCGCTAGGGTGCTGCATTGCAGAGAGGTGTAAAAAGGGGCATGGTCTCTTTACATGTCTCTGCAAGGCAGCCAGCTAGCGCATATTGGAGGTTCCCAGTGGGCTACTTGGCCCCCAGGGACCATAGGGGGTAAGGGTGTTTCTACCCTGCCCCCTTTTCTTTGTTTCCACCTTTGTTTCTCTGTTTTCTTGTGACTCGGTTCTACCGAGGCACAAAATGGCTGCCAACACTTCCTGGTTTGGAGTGTTGACAGACAGTTGACAGCCAATCAGCATGCAGCTTGCGCTCGTAATTGAACGGATCTCCCCACGCATGTAGAACTCTGTCTCTAGATATCGCTATGATTTTACTTTTAATTTTCTCAGAAACTACTGAACGGATTTACAGCATTTAACAAAAAGCACAATCTGCGAATTAAACTCTACCTCTCTTTGGTGTAGTTTCGTTCAGCCGTTCGGGCTGTAGCCCTGGCTAAAGGTCCCTATTGAAAATTGCATTGGAAAAACACGCTTTGGGACCCCCCTTTTTTCTTGACCCCCACTTGACGAATCAGCGCCAAACTTTCAGGAAAGGAGTGGAACCGAGCAGGTCATTTTCTTGGAGATATTCACGAAGATTAGTCCACCGGCACCAAAGTTATTCCAAATAGAATGTTGTGGATTTCCTATGGATACTAGGTCCTAGCTATAGCTACCTACTGGCGACCGCCAGTAGGTAATATATACATACACACATATATATTTATTTATATATATCCAACAGTGTTGCCTGCAGATAGGGGAGCCCACACGAGTACCTAAGTTCCAGCAAACATCTTTTATTCAAGGAAGGCACAGGAAACAGCATGGTGCTTCGCATCATTAAAAGTCTGGCCCCAGAGCCTGAGCCGCGGGGTGAGCCCTTCCTTGAATAAAAGATGTTTGCTGGAACTTACGTACTCGTGTGGGCTCCCCTATCTGCAGGCAACACTGTTGGATTTTTTTGCGGCATCGCCTGAGCCGCGGGGTGAGCCCTGCTTCACCTGTGTGAAGACCTGCTGCTGCGCCACATGACGTAGCAGCCAAGGAACGAGCGCTCAGCTATTGAAGGTGTAATGAAGCATTTGAAACAACGGAAGTGCATTCAGCAACTCCACTTGGAGGAAACTTGTCTTTATTGTCAGCAGGACACGACAACTCACTTGAGCAAAAACATGAACACTTCGACTACCAGGAGGCCACGCGGGTGGCCACGCCCCTTGTGGGGCGGGGTGTCAGGATATTTGAAGGAGTGTTAATTGAAACTGCCGGTGTCCTTACCTGAAAGCCCACAAGCCCATGAGGAAGTGCTGCTGCCACGAAACGCGTCGGGCTGGGGCCAGACTTTTAATGATGCGAAGCACCATGCTGTTTCCTGTGCCTTAATTGAATAAAAGATGTTTGCTGGAACTTACGTACTCGTGTGGGCTCCCCTATCTGCAGGCAACACTGTTGGATTTTTATTGCGGCATCGCCTGAGCCGCGAGGTGAGCCCTGCTTCACCTGTGTGAAGACCTGCTGCTGCGCCACATGACGTAGCAGCCAAGGAACGAGCGCTCAGCTATTGAAGGTGTAATGAGGCATTTGAAACAACGGAAGTGCATTCAGCAACTCCACTTGGAGGAAACTTGTCTTTATTGTCAGCAGGACACGACAACTCACTTGAGCAAAAACATGAACACTTTGACTACCAGGAGGCCGCGTGGGTGGCCACGCCCCTTGTGGGGCGGGGTGTCAGGATATTTGAAGGAGTGTTAATTGAAACTGCCGGTGTCCTTACCTGAAAGCCCACAAGCCCATGAGGAAGTGCTGCTGCCACGAAACGCGTCGGGCTGGGGCCAGACTTTTAATGTTGCGAAGCACCATGCTGTTTCCTGTGCCTTCCTTGAATAAAAGATGTTTGCTGGAACTTACGTACTCGTGTGGGCTCCCCTATCTGCAGGCAACACTGTTGGATTTTTTTGCGGCATCGCCTGAGCCGCGGGGTGAGCCCTGCTTCACCTGTGTGAAGACCTGCTGCTGCGCCACATGACGTAGCAGCCAAGGAAGGAGCGCTCAGCTATTGAAGGTGTAATGAGGCATTTGAAACAACGGAAGTGCATTCAGCAACTCCACTTGGAGGAAACTTGTCTTTATTGTCAGCAGGACACGACAACTCACTTGAGCAAAAACATGAACACTTTGACTACCAGGGGGCCACGCGGGTGGCAACGCCCCTTGTGGGGCGGGGTGTCAGGATATTTGAAGGAGTGTTAATTGAAACTGCCGGTGTCCTTACCTGAAAGCCCACAAGCCCATGAGGAAGTGCTGCTGCCACGAAACGCGTCGGGCTGGGGCCAGACTTTTAATGATGCGAAGCACCATGCTGTTTCCTGTGCCTTCCTTGAATAAAAGATGTTTGCTGGAACTTACGTACTCGTGTGGGCTCCCCTATCTGCAGGCAACAGTGTTGGATTTTTTTGCGGCATCGCCTGAGCCGCGGGGTGAGCCCTGCTTCATTTGTGTGAAGACCTGCTGCTGCGCCACATGACGTAGCAGCCAAGGAACGAGCGCTTAGCTATTGAAGGTGTAATGAGGCATTTGAAACAACGGAAGTGCATTCAGCAACTCCACTTGGAGGAAACTTGTCTTTATTGTCAGCAGGACACGACAACTCACTTGAGCAAAAACATGAACACTTTGACTACCAGGGGGCCACGCGGGTGGCAACGCCCCTTGTGGGGCGGGGTGTCAGGATATTTGAAGGAGTGTTAATTGAAACTGCCGGTGTCCTTACCTGAAAGCCCACAAGCCCATGAGGAAGTGCTGCTGCCACGAAACGCGTCGGGCTGGGGCCAGACTTTTAATGATGCGAAGCACCATGCTGTTTCCTGTGCCTTCCTTGAATAAAAGATGTTTGCTGGAACTTACGTACTCATGTGGGCTCCCCTATCTGCAGGCAACACTGTTGGATTATTTATATATATACGTATATATATATATTACCTACTGGCGGTCGCCAGTAGGTATATATAGTTAGGATTTTTTCTCTTTGGGATTTTTGAAAATTCTATGTCTAATAGCGTTTGTGGACGGAATTGGCTGTAATTTTCAGGAAAATGACACATTTTGTTTCTGAGCAGCCCCTGAAAATTTGGGGGGGTTTCGTCAAGGAGGGGCCGAGAAAAAGGGGGGTCCCAAAACGCGTTTTTAACATTGAGTTTTCCATAGGGCGGTTGGCCTCACCTTTAGCTCGAACGGCTGAATAGATTTGCACGAAACTTGGCAAAATTGTAGGGACTGTTAGCCCGATGTGCCTTTGCTAGGTCTCAATATATGTGCTCCAGTGGATTTTGAGAAATTAACGTTTTCAAAAACAGATATATCTGTGACAGCGCTCTGGGTAGCGCTCCGGTTCGCGTACTTGACGCGTAACGGAACTTCACGAAGCGAAGCTGATTGGCTCTCCGGTGTCTGTCAACATTCTAAACAGTCCGGAACGGCCGCCATCTTGTCTCTCGGTAGGATCGAGAGACAAGAGGAGGCCAAAACGAAGGGGGAAATGACCATAAGGGGGCATAGTAGATCCTCCCTGACCCCCTAGGTTTGATGTGGAGGCTTTAAAAGGGCCCCGCGGGGCAAAAAAAACCAAAACGTTTTTTTGGCGTAGGGTGCGCCCGGTACGCGCACCGGAAAGCGGTCCGGGGAGCGTACTATAAGGAAACAAGAATGATAGACTTTTTAAATATTGTATGTTTATTGATTGTTCTTTTGTTGTTTTTTTTGTTTTTTTTTTATTTAAGTAGCAAAATGTAGGTACCAATGCAGTAACATAAAAAAGTTGCACAGTATACTATAAGTCTGATTTTACATTATAATCAATTTGGTACTAGTTTATGAATTACATATAAAAATGATTAAAGACTCGAACAATTTTCGATTATTAAATATAAATTTATTCTTCTGATTCTTTTTAATTTAATAGACTGTCTAACATTTGACTGTCCGAAATGTCCTCTTGTTGAGTGAACATAACTTCCCACATTTTATCGTCCTCATAATGAACTAACAAATCCACAGATTCTACACATTGTAGAAGTTCTTGGTCTTGTGATTCGTCCATGAATTCCAAGTCAATGCTTTCAATTATTTCCTCATTTGTTATCTCTAGGGCAATTTCAAAGGAAACGTTCTGTTCTCTTTCCATTTTTGTGCTGAAATTTGCATAAAAAATAAATATATCAGTAGAGATAGGGCAATGTTGGGTTTAAGTTCAGACAGGTACTTGTGAGTTTATAACAGAGAAGTTATCTATGGGCTCTGTAAGGCGTGAAGTAGTACTATTAAAAAGTGCTTGCGAAAAAGCCTAAGTAAATTCATAATTATAACACAGAAACGTAAATCAATCCATAATTATAATAAACAAGCCTTTCTCAATGTCTAACTCTTACAGAGGGATAGTATATAACTATCTGAAAATGTTTTCCAAATTAATTTAAATTGTATAACATAGTTCTCCGGTCAAATTTATAAAATAACATCTTACCTTTTAAAAACAAGTTTAAGTTGTCAGTGAAAATGTTCTTGCAATGTACTTCAGGAAGTAGTAGTCAAAATGGCTGTGTTTTTCTCTCTTTCTTTATATATATTCAGGTAATAATCAATCAAATGTCAGGTAAAAAAAGTAGAAAATGAAAGTAACATTTTAATTGGTTGTCAATTCCAACACTTCAGATGTGTATTGTGAAGTAATTTACCTCAGGGAATTTAAAGAGGTCTACATGCTAAATGGCTAAATGGAATTCCAACTAAATTTGTGAAAATGGTAGGGATTGGTATGTAGTATGAGCTAATGTATATTTGGTGAAAGTGTCTCCAGTGGTTTTTCTGTAAATTACTTTTCCACCTTTTTTAAGCGAGAGCTTCTCAGTGCGTGTCCCGGTGCGCGAACCTGCCGCGTTACGGGAGTCCTCCATATTGTGTTTCGGTAGAATTGAGATACAAGATGGAGGGTAAATAATGTTCAGAATGGGTAGAAGGGGGCACGGTAGACATATCCTGACCCCCTAGGTTTTATGAGGGTGGCTGAGGAGTCCCATATGTGCGAAAAAAAATAATTTTTTTTTTGAATTTTTCGCGCGGTTAGCTGCCGGTACGCGAACTGGGTAGTGAAACGGGAAGCGAACATGAGTGGAAATTAGTGAAAAAAGGTACATTCGAAATTTTTAAAGAGTAATTAAAGTTAAGGTAGCTCTGAAAAGAGCTTTTGGGTTCTGTGTAAGTTCTGGGTACTTATAAGTAGGTACCAATACACAGTCTTAAATTTTGTATGAAAACTCTGTTACAACGGGGGCCAAGGCCTGCGTTACCTACCCTTCACTATCTGCAAAGATATAATACTCCTAAAAGAAAAGAGGGGGGGCAGCGTTCAAAGCACATCAGCATAGACACGAAAATGTTTTTACCTACCACGTACTTGACATTTTAAAGCTTTTGATATTTGCTATTAAAAAACCATTGAAATTCACTGAAAAAAACATAGGTTATAGACCATATATAGTTAGGAATTAGCATTTACAAAACCTTGAAAATTCACTGAAAAAACCATAGGTTATAGACCATATATAGTTAGGGATTAGCATTTACAAAACCTTATTTTACTCGCACAAAACCATTGAAATTCGCATATATAGTTAGTTCCTCTAACTATATATCGCGCACCCGCAATCCACTGCTAATGATGTCACATATTACATCATTCATGACATGGTCAGTGACATCACTGATGACATCACTGATAACATCACTGATGACATCTCAAATAACATCACTGATGACATCTCATTTGACATTACTGATCATATCACTGAAGGATATCATTCATGTGATAATACGTTGAACCTCTTCAGACTCTAATATAACCTTACATACACTCAGTGTAAACAGACACTCACAGACTGTCACTAATTCCTAACTATATATGGTCTATAACCTATGGTTTTTTCAGTGAATATATATATACAGAAAATCTGAAATTCACGAGCTCCATCAGTGAATGTGAGGCAGAATTCCTGGATGTTAAAATCCAGATCCACAATGGCCGGCTTACCACCAAATTACATCGTAAAAGTACTGCTGGCAATAGTATTTTGCACGCCAGCAGTGCACATCCGCGCCATGTGGTAGATAACATTCCTCTAGGTGAACTATTGAGAATTAAAAGAATCTGCAGTACAGACTCTGATTTGGTATCTTGCACCAATGAAGCTTTGGCGAGGTTTCGTGCTAGGGGGTACCGTGAATCAGTCCTTACAACAGCCATGGCCAAAGCCAAGACTAGATCCCGTGCTTCCTTACTGGAAACCAACAGAAGTGCTAATACATCTTGCACTTCTGATGAGGACACTACGAACCCTAGGTTCCTCACACCATATAGCAGACAGGCAAGGCAAATAAAATCTATTCTATCCAAAAGATGGCCAGTCCTTGCTACAGATCCTGTACTCAAACCCCAGTTAGCAGAAGTTCCCATTGTCACCTTTAGGAA
The DNA here is from genome assembly GCF_964263255.1 of Lissotriton vulgaris. Taxonomy (NCBI): domain Eukaryota; kingdom Metazoa; phylum Chordata; class Amphibia; order Caudata; family Salamandridae; genus Lissotriton; species Lissotriton vulgaris. Next base: position 500,178,269 of record NC_141687.1, on the reverse strand, counting down.
GGGTCCCTCTCTCAGATCCCACGTCTGCCATGAATTTCCTGAATTAAGAAAAAAGCAGGAATGGTTGAAAACTAGATCTGGCTTTATACGCTGCACCTCCTGCAGGGCTTGCAAATTTGGCAAAAGTACTCGGCAATACAACACGCCATTCAGTCCAGACCCTATTCAAATCAAGGGCCAATATAACTGTAAGACCGAATTTGCCATATATGTTTTAACCTGCACATGTGGACTCAGGTATGTCGGCAGCACACGACAACCAGTACACGTTAGGATCCTCCAGCATCTACGTGCCATTGTTAACAACGACCCAGCCTACCCTGTAGCCAGGCACTTCAAGGCAATGCAAAATAACAATTTGGAGTGCCTGTCATATTTTGTCATCTCCGCAATAAATAAACCCAGAAGAGGCGGGGATAGGGTAAAGATGCTGAGAAGAATGGAATCTCATTTCATTCTTGAATTAGACAGTAGATCCCCGAATGGTCTTAACAATACGGAAGACCTACATGTGTTTCTGTAACTCAAGCCCTGTTTTGTCCACTACGCTTTGCATTACTTTGGGTGGTGGGGTTTAGTTGGCTCATGCCCCCGCCCCCTCCCCACGTGTCCCACAATATGTCTCCTTGTTGGGTTGTTGCACGTATTATTTATATATAATTTCACGGTGATTTATCATTTAGGTATTTGCATTTATCTTTTTTGGCACACTTATTTGAGGACATAGACATAAAAGTTTTTTTCTGTGATCCTTGTAGAAATATGTTCTTTCAACAGTTCGTTTTTTGACTATGATATTCCCATGATCAGATGCCAAATAGCCCATGCCTTACAACTATGCTGCTACAGTCATATGTTTACCTATTATGCTGTTTTGCACTTTGATAGTTACAGATGTAACATTATATTGTGTACACTCAAGCATATTTTGCACATAACCATTAGCATCATTGCTGGTTTTTAATTACATCTGTTATAACAACAACTATTATTTTTAAATGCACCTTGCACTTTAATATGCTATTTTGCACTATCAACATCAAATATAGGTGAGGGCTATCTGTATATACAAATATTTGTTATATACAATTCTTTGGTATTTGCATTTTACGCTGTGTATAGAAAAAAGTTTTCGAAATCTTTTTAACTTTTATATCATGGGTTTTTTATCTTTGTCAATTTAACATATGGATTTTAACCTGTTAATGAATTTTTCGAACTGTTGCCATTTCAATACTGTTTGGAAAACAGACTAGGCTACCATTTACTAGTAGTTTGTCCTCGCTGTTTATTATCACGTGGTGTACTATGGGGAAAAAAAGAGAAAAAATTGCACTTTTTTCACTGCTCAGTGGTTACTATTTAAAACGCATGCATTACCAACTCTGACTGTCTGTGAGCAAGGGCGGATGCCCGAAACGCGTCAGATTGCTTGGTTCAGCTTTTGAATAAAAAACTGTGCTTACAATTACTGGATCCGCGTGATTTCCTGGGTCGCTGTGGTCGGAGCTCGGGAGATTGCATTTGTTCGATATATATATATATATATATATATATATATATATATATATATATATATATATATATATATATATATATATTACCTACTGGCAGTCGCCAGTAGGTATATATAGTTAGGATTTTTTCTCTATGGGATTTTTGAAAATTCTATGTCTAATAACTTTGGCGTTTGTGGACAGAATTGGCTGAAATTTTCAGGAAAATGGAACATTTTGTTTCTGAGCAGCCCCTGACAATTTGGGGTGGTTTCATCAAGGGGGGGCCGAGAAAAAAGGGGGGTCCCAAAACGCGTTTTTCCCATGTTAATTTCCATAGGGCGGTTGGCCTCACTTTTAGCTCGAACGGCTGAATGGATTTGCACGAAACTTGGCAAAATTGTAGGGACTGTTAGCCCGATGTGCCTTTGCTAGGTCTCAATATATGTGCTCCAGTGGATTTTGAGTAATTTAGGTTAAAAAAAAGATATATATCTGGGCGGAGCCTAACCACACATCTGATCTGATTGGCTGTCAGCACTTCATCCAAGAAGTGTTGGCAGCCATCTTGGGACCAATATACATGATAGCACCTCATTAAAAAGCATTGTAGTTAATAGAGGGTTTTAGGACTTTAGTTACATTATAAATCATTTGTTGATGGTACCATACTCGTTTTAGGAATTGTGGTGGGTTCTAAGGTGATTTTACCATGTGAAAAAACCTTCTGCTGTGATATCATTAATATTGTTTGAAAGAAAACTAATATCTCATGATTTTCCCACAGGGGTTTGGAAGGGGATCTATAAGCTAAACTGAAAGCATATTTTCTGTAAATTCACATTATATTTCTCAGTCATGTGAAAATGAAGTCTGACATTCTCAGTAAAACATGTACATCCAACAAGGACAGAGACTGTCAGTTGATTCCTTTGTGTTCTACTGCAGCCTCCTAGAGTGTTCTAAAGAACAACTAGAGCGCTAACAGTCCTACTTATTACAAAGGTATGGCACACCTGAAGCCATCTTGATTGGAATAAAGTGGTAACTCTTAAAACATTTAATTTAAAAAGAAACAACATGAGGGGGTATATTTTGCCATAGAAAGTATGATTAGTGCTGCAGAATGAAAAATTAGGGCACATTTTGAGTGACTTCTCAAATCCTTTTCTATTTCAATAAAACATTCTGACATGCAGTCTCCCAAAATGGCCACCAGAGACAAAAGAGCCCAAATGTAGCCCAAATATCACCCAGATGTAGCCCAAGTATAGCCCAATGACAGAATGTCCCAGAGTGTTCTAAAGAACAACTAGAGCGCTAACAGTCCTACTTATTACAAAGGTATGGCACACCTGAAGCCATCTTGATTGGAATAAAGTGGTAACTCTTAAAACATTTAATTTAAAAAGAAACAACATGAGGGGGTATATTTTGCCATAGAAAGTATGATTAGTGCTGCAGAATGAAAAATTAGGGGACACATTTTGAGTGACTTCTCAAATCCTTTTCTATTTCATTAAAACATTCTGACATGCAGTCTCCCAAAATGGCCACCAGAGACAAAAGAGCCCAAATGTAGCCCAAATATCACCCAGATGTAGCCCAAGTATAGCCCAATGACAGAATGTCCCAGAGTGTTCTAAAGAACAACTAGAGCGCTAACAGTCCTACTTATTACAAAGGTATGGCACACCTGAAGCCATCTTGATTGGAATAAAGTGGTAACTCTTAAAACATTTAATTTAAAAAGAAACAACATGAGGGGGTATATTTTGCCATAGAAAGTATGATTAGTGCTGCAGAATGAAAAATTAGGGCACATTTTGAGTGACTTCTCAAATCCTTTTCTATTTCATTAAAACATTCTGACATGCAGTCTCCCAAAATGGCCACCAGAGACAAAAGAGCCCAAATGTAGACCAAATATCACCCAGATGTAGCCCAAGTATAGCCCAATGACAGAATGTCCCAGAGTGTTCTAAAGAACAACTAGAGAGCTAACAGTCCTACTTATTACAAAGGTATAGCACACCTGGAGCCATCGTGATGGGAATAAAGTGGTAACTCTTAAAACATTTAATTTAAAAAGGAACAAAATGAGGGGGTATATTATGCAATAGAAGGTATTATTAGTGCTGCAGAAAGAAAAATTAGGGCACATTTTGAGTGACTTCTCAAACCCTCTTCAATTTCATTAAAAAATTCTGACATACAGTCTCCCAAGATGGCCACCAGAGACAAAAGAGCCTAAATGTAGCCCAAATATCACCCAGATGTACCCCAAGTATAGCCCAATGACAGAATGTCCCAGAGTGTTCTAAAGAACAACTAGAGCGCTAACAGTCTTACTTATGACAAAAGTATGGCACACCAGAAGCCATCTTGATTGGAATGAAGTGGTAAGTCTGAAAACACTCAATTTAAAAAGGAACAACATGAGGGGGTTAATTTTGCCATAGAAAGTATGATTAGTGCTTCAGAAAGAAAAATTAGGAATCATTTTGAGTGACTTCTCAAATCCTCTTCTATTTCATTAAAACAATTCTGACATGCAGACTGAAACATGCACTTTGAATACCAGCAGCAGACGTCCCTGGTGAGCAGTAGCTTTACTACAGTGATCTAATGTGCAACTAGAGTGCTAACATTCAGAATTTATGGCAAATGTGTGACACATCTGAATGCCTTCTTGATGGAACCAAAGTAAACAAGCATTGAAAATGCAATAGATCTCGCCCTCGTTTAAGTTAAAGCCATTCTGTTTGTAATGAGGTGGCTTTTTAGCTTTGCTTTTATTAGTGTTTTTTCAACTTTCATGTAAATAACATGCATCTGTATGCATATAAGTATATGTATGCATGCATTTATGTTTGTATTTATATAGATATAAAGATGATATATGTTTATATATGTATGTATATATATAAATTCACTGAAAAAACCGTAGGTTATAGACCATATATAGTTAGGAATTAGCATTTACAAAACCTTGAAAATTCATTGAAAAAACCATAGGTTATAGACCATATATAGTTAGGAATTAGTATTTACAAAACCTTGAAAATTCACTGAAAAAACCATAGGTTATAGACCATATATAGTTAGGAATTCGCATTTACAAAACCTTATTTTACTCACACAAAACCATTGAAATTCCATATATAGTTAGTTGCACTAACTATATATCGCGCACCCGCAATCCACTGCTGATGATGTCACATATTACATCATTCATGACATGGTCAGTGACATCACTGATGACATCACTGATGACATCTCAAATGACATCACTGATGACATCACTGATGACAACATCCAGTGACTGTATGTTTCTGTAAAGTTAAAATATGTCTTACATATTGAAGAATGAGTGGATGTATGAGTGTCTTTATGAAGGATTTAGTAGGTGCATGACTGACTGTATGAGTGAGTGATTAAATGTGTCTCACTGAGTGCATGGGTTAGTGACTAAACGGTCTTAATTTGTGCATCATTATGTCTGTTGTTCTGTAAACTGTTGCATGTGTTGATAAGTAGCTATATGAGTAACTATATGGGTTATTGATTGGTTGCCCAAGTATTTGTATGGGAGACTGAGTGTGTGTGTGGGTGGCTGGGAGGTGTATGACTCTGTGCATAGATGTGTGAGCAGTTGATTCACTAGATGTATGGTTTCAAAAGTGCATGTGGAAACAGCTGTATGGGCGGTTGACTGTGTGCATGAGTGTATTGGTGAGTGAATGGATATCTCAGTGCTACATGTCAAAGTAAGTACATATGTAAAACACAGTACATGTGAGAGTTGACATATATAAATAACTGTGCATAAGAGCCAGTGAATGTGTGAGTGGCTGTATGGATCATTGTGAACTTGTATCAGGGATTGTATAAGAGAGTAAATATGTGTTAGTATATGTTTGAATAAGTAAAGTTTGTATAACTGTATAGTTGAGGAAATGGAGGTGTGATTGATTCTTTGCATGACTGACTAGGTGTGTGAGTAACTCCATGGATGAGTGACAGTCTGTGAGTGTCTGTTTACACTGATTGTATCTAAGGTTATATTAGAGTCTGAAGAGGTTCATTGTATTATCACATGAATGATATCATCAGTGATGTGATCAGTAATGTCAAATGAGATGTCATCAGTGATGTCATCAGTTATGTCATTTGAGATGTCATCAGTGATGTCATTTGAGATGTCATCAGTGATGTCATCAGTGATGTCACTGACCATGTCATGAATGATGTAATATGTGACATCATCAGCAGTGGATTGCGGGTGCGTGATATATAGTTAGTGCAACTAACTATATATGGAATTTCAATGGTTTTGTGTGAGTAAAATAAGGTTTTGTAAATGCGAATTCCTAACTATATATGGTCTATAACCTATGGTTTTTTCAGTGAATATATATATATATATATGTGTGTATATATATATATATATATATATATATATATATATATATATTCACTGAAAAAACCATAGGTTTCACACCAGTTATAGTTAGCAGAACATTCAGAACATTTTACTCATTCAAAACCATTGAAATTCCCATGTTATAGTTAGTTGGACTCACTATAACTCGCGCGCCCGCAATCCACTGCTGATGATGTCACATATTACATTATTCATGACATGGTCAGTGACATCACTGATGACATCACCGATGACATTTCAAATGACATTACTGATGACATCTCAAATGACATCACTGATGACATCATTCATGTGATAGTACGATGCACCTCCTCACTCTCTAATCTAACTTTTTATATATCCAGTGTTAAATACAGACTACCATTCCAGAAACTATTGACACACCAATACCAGTTACTACATACGCACTCACTGATTCCTAAATCTACACACACATCCACTCATTCACCCATACAATCTCTCATACATACAGTCACTCATCAATACAACACTATCATATGCACTCATACACCTATAGAGAAACTAACACACTGCCACTCATCGATGGAGTTACTCACACACCTAGTCAGTCATGCAAAGAATCAATCACACTCCCATTTCCTCATCTATACAGTTATACACACATAACCTTAATTATTCAAACATATACTAACACATACTTACTCTCTTTTACAATCACTGATACAAGTACACATTGATCTATACAGTCACTTATGCAATCACAGGCTCTCATGTATAGTCATTAATATATGCCAACTCTCACATGCACTGTGTTTTACATATGTACTTACTTGGACATGTAGCACTGAGATATCCATTCACTCACCAACAGACCAATGCACACAGTTAACAGTCACTCATACATACACTCATTGTTCAATATGTAAAACATATTTTAACTTTACTGAAACACACATTCACTGGATGATGTCATCAGTGATGTCATTTGAGATGTCATCAGTGATGTCATCAGTGATGTCACTGACCATGTCATGAATGATGTAATATGTGACATCATCAGCAGTGGATTGCGGGCTCGCGAGTTATAGTGAGTCCAACTAACTATAACGTGGGAATTTCAATGGTTTTGTATGAGTAAAATGTTCTGCTAACTATAACTGGTGTGAAACCTATGGTGTTTTCAGTGAATTTGAAAGGTTTTTTAAAAGCTAATTCCTAACTATAACGTTTGTGAAACCTATAGTTTTTTCAGTACATTTCATAGTTTTTTTAAAAGCTAATTCCTTTGTATATCGACTTTGTAACCTATGGGGTTTTATTTGTAGCTGTTTTTTATAACTATTAATTTTATTTATTTTTTTAAATTATATGTTCAATGTATATATATTTTTTTATCATATTTTCCTGGGGCGCTCAGGGTGCGCGCACCGGTGAGCTTACCCGTATCATTTTGTCTTGATGCGCTCCAGGTGCGCGCACCGGTAAGTTCTTCCGAGAGCGTAGCGAGAGCTGCGTTCGTAAAAAAAAATATGTATGAAAACTAAATAATAATGCAAGACATTCAGTACCATACTTAAAAAAGCAGTATTTGTGATTTACGAAATTAAAATAATTTTGCATTTCCGTAAAGGTAGCAAAACGTCACTCAGGCACGCTGCGTAAGCGCCCCTGGAAGCGCCTACGTTCGCGTCGCGTAACGCCCCCGGAAGCACCTATGTTTGCGCCGCGTGAGCGCCCCCGGAAGCGCTTCGGTGCACGCAAGTCATGTGACCTTAAAATAACACTTTTCATTGGTTGCTAACAGTTTTTATTTACAAAGAATGAAATCCCCACCCATTTCCTTCACTTCTTCTTTCACTTTTGTGACTGCAAGACCTGTCTTTTTGCTGCTACATCTTTGTTGGATTATCATGGCTGCCAGAGCATCCAGAGACAGTGATGACTCAGATGGATTTATAGATGAAGAGGTTCCTCAGCCTAGAGTTAAGGAGTATTTTATCTGGAAATGTTTTTCCATACCTGAAGACCAAAAAAAAGTAAATGCTCCAAAGGTGGAGTGTTGAATGTGTCACACTGTCCTGTTACGGGGTGACCCTACCAAAAAATATTCCTTTGGAAATTCAACTATGATCCGGCACGTCGAGAGGAGGCACCCTCAGAACTTTGCCCGAGAGAGTGTCAGGGCTCTGGCACAAGAGGCTCCAGGGGACGGTGCTTCTACATCAACTGGAGGAGCAACTACATCATCAGTGAGGGGGCGACCAGAACAACTGATCCCTAACATTCAGCCTGCTTTTAATGAAGCTACAATTAAATGCAGAAAATGTGATCAGCCACTTTGATATGGGGAACAAAGTGTTATGCTCATGGTTCGAGCAATAGAGAACCACCGCTGCCATCCCCAGCCCTAATTTTGAATATTTTTTTTTGCTCCTGTTGAGCAGTTTCCCATTCCCTGTTTTTGTTTTGTAAAAAAAAAAGGAAAAATGATGAAAAAAAAGTTATTTTCAGAACTACCTCCAATTCTCATCAAAGAGCTGTATTCTTTAAAAAATGAAAAAGAGTAAATGAAGTGGAGTGCAGTGAGAGAGGAGAGGAAAATGAGTGAGAAAGCAAAGAAAGGGCCGAGAGGGTAAGGGAAGTGAAGTAGGGGGACTGAAAGAAGGTGTGTGTGGGGAAGAAGAGTGAGGAGAAGGAGAGTGAACATGGGAAATGAGAATAAGTGAAGAAAATGTAGTAAAGGAACAGGGGTGTGCAAGGGTAATAAAAGAGCAGTGATGATTAGGAAAGAGTGGACATACAGACTGGATAAAGACAAGTGAGTGTGAGACAAGGTGAGTAAGGCAGTGAAGAGACAGAGAAAGTGAAGAAAAAGTAAGAGTAGAAGACTGAAGACCTCATTTATGAGGCCATACGTCACTTTTACGCCGCCGGTGTGTCACTTTTTGTGATGCACCAGTGCTGTAAAAAATGCACCTTGTTGAGTCATATTTACAAAGTGACGCATCTAGGTAGATGCGTCACTTTGTAAACCCCTCCACCACATTATACCTGCGTCATGTGAAAGGATGCATTGCTGGAGTTGCTTCACTATCGTCACACACTCCAGCAATGCGTCACTTTTGCGCTTACAGATACGTCAGAAATACTGACGTATCTGTAACTGTTTGCGACATAATGCGTCATACATTAAATATGACACATGAGTAGAAAACTGAAGACCTCATTTATGAGGCCATGCGTCACTTTTACTCCGCAGGGCGTCACTTTTTGTGACGCACCGGTGCTGTAAAAAATGCACCTTGTTGAGTCATATTTACAAAGTGACGCATCTAGGTAGATGCGTCACTTTGCAAACCCCTGCGCCACATTATACCTGCGCCAGGTGTAATGTATGCAAAGGGGGCGTATTTTTTTACTCTATTTTTTTACACTGTTTTTCCCCGTGGTGCGCTCAGGGTGCGCGTACCTAAGAGCGTACCCGGGAACGCACCCAGCGCTTACCCCGCGAAAATTTCTAAAATTTTCTAGGCCCCCCTCAGAAAACCTAGGGGGTCATGGGGTGTCTACTCTGCCCCCTTTTAATTATTTCCCCTTTCTTTTTCATCTCTTGTGTCTCGATTCTACTGAGACACAAGATGGGGGACTCTCCAGACTGTTTAGAATGTTGACAGAGACCCGACAGCCAATCAGCTTTCCGCTCGCGCACTCCCGTGGCACGCCTGGTGCGCTCCCCGGTACGCGTACCGGAGAGCGCCTGGAGTGCGCCTATAGATATATATGTGTTTTTGAAGTTAATTTAAAAAAAAAACACTGGAGCAATTTCCACCAAATATAGTGTTTTTTTTACGAAAATTAGGTTCAAAAACACATATATATCTTTATGCGCGCTTCCAGTGCTTACCGGTACGCATACCGGGGAGCGCACCCGGTGTGACACGGAAGTGCGCGAACGGAAAGCTGATTGGCTCCTGGGTGTCTGTGAACATTCCAAACGGTCCGGAGAGTCCGCCATCTTGTGTCTCGACCGAGACACAAGAGGTGAAAAATAAAAGGGAAAAACTATAAAAGGGGGCAGGATAGAGACCCCCTGACCCCCTAGGTTTTATCAGGGGGGCCTAGGAGGACCCTGAAGGTCAAAAAAACTATATATTTTTTTAATTTCGCGGAGTACGCGCTGGGTGCGATGCCATGTACGCGTACCCTGAGCGTACCATGGGGAAAAGCCAAAAAAAATATTATTTTTGGGACCCCTGAGCAGGCCTAGGGGGTCAGGGTGCTTCTACCCTGCCCCCTTTTCGTGTTTTGCAACTTTGTTTCACTGCTTTCTTGTGCCTTGGTTCTACCGAGGCACAGGATGGCTGCCAACACTTCCTGGTTTAGAGTGTTGACAGACAGTGCCAGCCAATCAGCATGCCTTTTGCAGGAAAGCAGCATGCTCATTGGCTGTCAACACTTCTAACCAGGAAGTGTTGGCATTCATCTTGTTCATCGTTGTGGAATGCAAAAAGGTAGCAGTGAATGTGGTTTGCTTCGTTATTTAAATATGCATTATATATATAGCAATTTGCATTAAAGAATGAACATTGTTACAACGTGGTACGCTGTACAAGGGGAGCCCACTAATGGCTATATTTTGTGACATTATAATTTGATTTGGCAGCATCGAGTTTTATCATGAACTGAGGTGTTTACTTAGAGACTTCTGTACCCATAATGCAATTCAGACATTACGTTATCAATCACGTGTTGCCGCACCTGTGGGAAATAAATGGTACTTATGAAATACACCAGAAGTCTTTTGCCAGTTATTGTGCTGCCATTCATGCCTGTGATCAAGGACATACTATCGTCTGAAACGCGTAAGGCTAGGATATTTTACCCGTGTATTTGCTGACCGCGCTGTTGCCTTTTTCAACGGAGGTTGACTGATGGAAATGTGCATCCTAAGCTTGGGCAAAGGTGAAACTTGATAATTGCACGGCATGCCAGCCGTGCGGATTGCACTACCGCGGACGACAGCGAGCCGTTGTGTGCTCCTTGCTTGGGATCCAATTCCGGTCCATCAGTTCGGCAAAGAACATTGTTACAACGTGGTACCATGTACATGGGGAGCCCACTAATGGCTATATTTTGTGACATTATAATTTGATTTGGCAGCATCGAGTTTTATCATGAACTGGGGTGTTTACTTAGAGACTTCTGTACCCATAATGCAATTCAGACATTACGTTATCAATCACGTGTTGCCGCACCTGTGGGCAATAAATGGTACTTGTGAAATACACCAGAAGTCTTTTGCCAGTTTTTGTGCTGCCATGTGATCAAGGACGTACTATTGTCTGAAACGCGTAAGGCCAGGATATTTTACCCGTGTATTTGCTGACTGCGCTGTTGCCTTTATCAACGGAGGTTGACAGATGGAAATGTGCATCCTAAGCTTGGGCAAAGGTGAAACTTGGTATATATATATATATATATATATATTACCTACTAGTAGTCACCTGTAGGTAGTTATAGTTAGGACCTAGTTACCATAGGAAAATGGAAACATTCTATTCCCAATAACTTTGGCGCCGATTGACGAATCTTCGCTAAATTTTCAAAACTAATTCTTTGTTCATATTAACTCCTATGTTGAACATTTGGGGGGGAATTCATTAAGGGGGGGTCGAGAAAAAGGCGGGTTCCAAAGCTTTTTTTTCCCATGCTAATTTCTATAAGAAAATTTAGACAAGGCTACAGGTCGAACGGGTGAATGGATTTACCCCAAATTTGGCAGGGAGAAGGGTCTTGGTCTAGAAAGCACGCTTTTGTTTATTTGGTGTAAATTCATTCAGTCGTTTTTAAGAAATATCGAAATTTACAGATATCGTTATTTAGGATTTCTGCCATCTGATTGGCTGAGGCGTTACGAGCAAGAGCTTGCTGCTGATTGGCTGCGAGCGGTTGCAACTAGGAAGTGTTAGCCGCCATTTTGTGATTCAGTTGAAGCGAGTAAGGGGGAAAAAGTGGGAAATAGAAGGGTAGGAGCACTGTAACCTTTGTGGGGTATTTAGGGTGTGCTATAGAGGGGGTGCGAAGCGAAGTATTCACCCTTACTGGTGTGTAAGTGGTAGGCTATGGAAATTAAGTGAGGTATTACATAGAGTCTGATGCGGATAAGGTGAGCTGGTGCGGGACTCGGGGATTAAACCATGAGCCCAAATTGTGTATCTTATGCTGTGAAGTCATGTACCATGACCGCTGCACTACAGTTGTGGAGGTAGTGTCAGCATGTGTTTATAACTACTAGGATGAACTACTGACCCGTACTGGTCTGAAATTCCTGGGGTACGGAGTATATGTGATGTATTGTCTAGAGTCTCTTGCTGCTAAGCTGAGCTGCTGCTGGAGTTGGGGATTAAAGTCTGAGCCCAAACTGTGTGTCATATGCTGTGAAGTCATGGGCTCTGGTCGCTGTGCCACAACTGTGCTAGTAGTGGCAGCATGTAGTTATAGCTACTTGGATGAACTTTTGTTTAGAACATTGTAGCTTGTGTATGGTGCTTAGGTGGCGTTGTATAGGGAGTGCGAAGGTAAATCAATACAGTATTTCTAAAGCACAAAATACTCACCCCTATGGGTGAGTAGAGCTGGGGATCAAAGCAGGAGGTCAGTGTTGCAAAGTGAGATGGTCTGGCTTCTGCACCACAGCTGTGTGGAGCATACATTTTGGTGAGGGTCCGGGAGTTAGCCATTATCATTCTTCACTATTGCAAGGCTACCTGTTCTCCATAGGCTAGAATGGGCAGTTAGATTATTACAATCTTAAAATCCTAACTGACCCAGGGAACATGGTAGAAATTCGAATTTGATATGCCTGAACTCAGAATAATAAAATACATATTTTAGTAAAGTTGTTTTTAACATTCTGTGTTTGAAAATACCATTTTTAGAAAGTAGGTATTTTCTTGCCTAACTGTCCAGGCCTGCCTCTGCTAGATTGTATATTCCTTGTCTGGAGTTTGTGCGTGACAGGGCTGGGTGATTCGAGGAGAAAGGCTGGGGCAGCCCAGTGGCGAATAGAGAGATCTGCATCTAGATGGGAGGGAGGAGTTGCACCTGGGACCTGAATAGGGCTGGGCCTTCCCTCTACAATGCTGGCTCCACCTCCTGTGGCTTTTCTGATGTCTCTGCCCTGCACCGTGAAAGGAGAGAAGGAATCTTGTCAACAAAGTGCTCCAGAGCTGTGCCTTCCCTCGCCTGTGCTGGCTCCACTTCCTGTGGGGCGGCTGATGTGCTCAGGAACTGGTTTGGACTAGGCAGAGGCCTCTATGCCTTTAGAGAACAAAGGATTTTGGGGTATAAATATTGGGACCCAATCCCAAGAACATTTGATCACTTCTGGAACAAGAAACCATTTGCCAAGGAAAAGAACCAAGGAAGCTGCAGGAGTTTGACTGCCCGTCTGCCAGTGTGCTGTTTGATGGGTTGGCCTGCAGTGGTTGCTTCATTGCCAAGGAAAGGATGAGGAACTTTTCAAGGACGTTCAATACCTACACAATATTCTCCAAGGGCTTGAACTGTGAACTGTGCTTGCCTCCTGCTGAAGTCTCAGGGTTAAAAGACTTCATCTCCAGCTCCCCTCTGAATTTCCTTGCTGGGAATTCTGAATACAGACATTTGCGTGTCACTGGGAGCTGGAAGCGCAACGCACCGAGAGGAACCGTGTCGCCGCCGTAGCTGAAATCGTAGCATGCCGGAGAAGCGAGCCTTTGCCGCATCTCCCTGGAAGCTTGTGTTCATTGAAGCTGCCTGCTGTTGCATCACCGGAGAAGCATGACGCCATTGAGAGAGTCGCCATGGCATCACCGGAGAAGCGTGTCGCAGGGCCTGTCGTTGCTCCAAAGTACACAGTTGACGCAAGGCTGCCAGGGCGTCTACGCATCCTCATCGCATCATCGCTTCAAGGGTGCCATCTTCTCGCATCGCAACTGGATCATTGCTTTGCATCAAGGCTCCATCTTGCGCATCACTATGGCCCGCGGGCCGAGAATCTACGCATCTACCCTGCACCGGTAAGGATCACGACGCATCCCCTACTCTGCGCAAGCATTGAGGCACGACTTATCATTTCCCCTGGATCACAGAACCAAAGAATCTCCCCTTTTGGGAGCCTTTTGTTCACTTGCATTACGCATCCAGGTACTTTGTTGTGAACTTTGACGCATTTATCATCAACTTGAACTAAGAAACTTTTATCATCTTTCAGTCATCTTTAAGTATAGTATTGTGGATTTTTGTCGTTTGCGGTCTTGTGTTATGTCTATATAAAGAATACTTTTTTTTAATAAAACCTGTGTTGTGTCCTTCTGTAGTGTTTTCACTGTATTACTGTGTATATTCACAAATGCTTAACAAAGCGTGGTCTCACCCGTTCTTTTAAATGAGGTCCCTGGTGGGTAATGTTCCGTGGCCAATCCAATTATTATATTGCGGGGTCTCTGTAGGACTGGGGATCCTAATGTCACATGTAAATTAGGCGTGGAAGGGCACAAAGATGTTTTGCAGCATAGGGGAGCATCACCTTCCCGGGTATTGTTTACTAATTGTTCGGGGGGTTCGAGGCCAACTGAAGTCCGGAGATCGCCACAATCCGGGGCTTTATTTAAATATGCAGGGTGGGCCTAGGCAGTAACTGAAGCCTCGGTGGTCCGAGGCAGTGCCTTATTTGTTCTGTAATCACACGGGCAGTACTTATGGTGTTATAAAGTGATACGCTCATAGAACTCTTGCAGTTGTACAATTATCAAGCCTTCATTTGTCTAATAGTCAGTTAGATTATGTTTGGTAGGTGCACTCTGATTTTAAATAAGTTTGTCCTTAAAATCTCCTACAAACAGATGATTTTCACAATAAATAATAGACAAGTAACCCTTATTAAAACTCAAATAAGTAGAAACGTAACTTTAATAGAAGTAACAGTATAATAAAAAAATCGTGGGTTGGACTCAAGTGGAAGCAGCGTAGGAAACCTGCAAGAGAAAAATGAAACATATTTATGTGTGCTATGTGGAAGAGGTAAAGAAAGGTAGTTCGAATAAAAGGACCATAGTGAGAACGGAAGGGAGGGGGAGTTGGTGGAAGGGAGAAGGGGAGGGAGAGTCAAAAGAAGAGAGGGAGGAGGAGACAGAGCGTCGGCCTACTGCACCCAGCCTTCCTGTCACCCATTTGTCTAGGGCACTGGGGTCCGCGAGAAAGAGTGTGGTTCAGCAAGTCCTTAAAATTAAATACATGAAGCCAGAGATTATGGTCCATATTATCAAGTAACGGCGATAACATTATCGCCAATTTAGCGGCAGAAAACCACTGCTAAAGCGGCGATAAAAGATTGACAATACGCCCTTGTTAATTCCCATAGAAGCCCAGGTTCTGGTGTGAACCTGGACTTCTATGGGAATTCACAGGGGCATATTATGAACCCCTTATCGCCGCTTTAGCAGCAGTTTCCTGACGCTACATTGGTGATAATGTTATCACAGTTCTTTGATAGTATAGTCCTACATTATTAGTTACAGGAAAATCGCTTGCATGCACCTGTGCACCAAGGGTGCACCCAGCCCCTTCCCCTGCACTGTGCTCAATTGTAGGTTTTGCACACAAGGCTTCACTGCTCACTAACCACCAATGATGTGTCCCACGATGTGTTGGTGCAAGCTCCTAGTCCGGGGTACGTTTGTTCTCTAGACCAGGTCTCCGGTCGGGGACGATGTCTTGATACCACGATGGAAGGTGTCAGAATGCCAGGGTATCATTGGGGGGTCAGCTCCCGCTCCGCTCTTCTTGAGGCAATCAATGGAATGTCTTAAAAGGGAGAAATATTTTAATGGTGGAAACGTCTGTAGGTAAATGAAGGTTTATTTCAAGCTTGATAGAAAATAGTTGAGTACATCCTTCATTTTTGAAGTACGATCTACAAACTGTTAGTGGTAATCGTGGTTCAGAGAGGAGTTGGAGTGCACGAGAATACACAAGGTTAAATAATATGTCATACCAACGTTCACATACAAAAGAACAGAGCGCATGTTAGAAGCATATTGTGCGACTGTAATGCAGTGGCGGGAGCCTATGTGCGTGTACACTTAGTAACAAGCTCACTACAGTGTCCTAAAAACCAACACCACATGTCTGTAGTGCAGCGCTGCCCACTGGCTCAGGCCTACAGTACGGTCCAGCAGGTCCTTAAAATGAGACCGATGTGGCTGAATGAGGTCAGAGATCACATCATTATGCACGGCAAGATCACTTTTTTGCACGTGCGCACTCAGGGTGATGCACCCCACCCCTCCTCCAGCATCGTGCCTAACAAGTGTCTGTAGGGCAGCGCTGCCCGTAGGCTCAGGCATACCTTAGGGTACAGCAGGTCCTTAAAATGAGACTGAATGAGGTCAGATATCACATCATTATACATGGCAATATCGCTTATTCGCACATGCGCACTCTGACTGATGCATCCCATTCCTCTAGCAGCGCCGCGCACAATGGGTTTCTGTAGGACAGCGCTGCCTGCTGGCACAGGCCTACAGTACGGTCCAGCAGGTCTTTAAAATGAGACAGAGATGAGACCGAATGAGGTCAGAGATCACACCTTTATGCACAGCAATATCGTTTGTTCGCACCTGCGCAGCCAGGCTGAAGCACCCGCCCCCTCTCGCCGTACCACGCTCTATTGGAGGCCCTGTGCACCCAGGCCGCTCTGCTTACCTGCTGTCATTGTTGTATGAGCAAACACTATGGGCAGCAATGCTCACAATTCAGATGGAGTGTTGATTGCAGGAGAATGTACACCTCATGGATCCCTTTCGTAGACAATGGGCCATAGGGTTCAGAATTTAGAGCCAGTGTTGATTGCCAGTATGGTGTACACTTCATTGATCCATTTCTTTTTTTATTGCGCATTGTGATATGCGAGGTGGATGCGGCATTTCACTAGAGGTAGTGTGGAAGAAGAGGGACATGTGGCGTAGTGGTTATCCTATTTATACGTATGCAAAGTGGGCTGGGTTTGCATACCCATGGCCAGCATAGGGGTGTGAATAATTATTCTGGGGACCTGGCCAGGAAGTGTACTTATGTGTGTTTTTTTGTAATTTTGACCTTGCAGAGTGTGCAATTTAGATTAGTGTAGCATGTGTCTGGAGGGCGTAAACTATCGTTCATGAGATGGTGTTTGAAAAGATTGAATGGTGAACATTACATGTTGTTGTCAAGGTTGTGGATATGTGCAGGCACGCACGTCAATGGTATGCGGTAATATTGAAAGTGTTGCTATCGCGAAGTGTACACATGTGAATGTGCTTGGATGGAGAGAGGATCAGCAGTGAGGCTACGTCATACACAGTGATAACTCTCATTACTGTCAAGCAATATATGTCAAATGTGAATCTGAAAGTCTCACATATGACACACTACTATACTGGTTAAGACTGACAACAGAGCATACAGCAATATAAATGTATACATTACTGTTTACTGTTTGTTACCTTTGATCTAGGATGTGCACTCTGCCCGTGGTTGATGATACTCCTTAGAGCCACCAATACCCAGGCTGAAAGGCAGCACAATAATGTGCACACATACACACCAGGGGGATTGTGTAACGCACATTTGTTTTTTGATGGAACGTTTGAGATGCATGGCAATCTCACGTGGAAGGCTAATGTACAGAGCATGAATATTGATCAAGATGATCGTCGCATGTTGTGTGTAGTATAAGATAGGTGTCTCTCATCAAAGATAATGAGCAAAATGGGTGAGGTCGTCCAACTGTTACAATGGGAAATGTTATGAACCAATCAAATGCTTTTTTCAAGGTCACTTGGCAATTGCGCACTGAAAGGCGCAAGGAGGCCGCACCGGACGAGATTTTGACAAATTATATTTATCATAATATAAGTTTATTACAGTTCGAAATAAATAAATGTTTAAAATAATTTACATTTTAGTGTGCTCTCATATACTGTTTAAAGTTATTTAGATATACTTTTGAAAAAAAAAGAAGGGAATGGCGTACTCGGCAAGATACTATATGTCTGTGACGTAACACAGGGCCTGGAAGCGTGTACTCGTCGCATACGCAAAGCGCAGCGGGTGCGACCCCATACGTACATGACGTAACACGTGGCTTGGTACTGCGTACTTGTTGCATACCAAAGTAGCACCTGGGGTGACTTCATGCGTATATGTAGTTACGCGGGCCGCGGTGTCACGAAATGCTCCTTATTTACAAATTTAGCAATATGACAAATAGGATTCGTGTGGTGATGGAGCTTGGTACGCTATCGGTATATATATACACAGTTTTTCCAAAAACTGCTGCGCCAATCTGGGGAAGTTCATGGAGGATTTGTTGATTATCTCGGACTGGATGAAGGCTAATTGTCTTCAATTAAAAGCCAGTAAATCCGAGATTCTACTGTATGGAAAGGACCAGGAGCTTTGGTCAGAGCAGTGGTGGCCTGATCATCTTAAACCCGCCCCGTCACCTAAGGAGACGGGAAAGAACTTAGGTGTCTGGTTCGACAATGGACTAACATTCGAGATACAGACAAGAGCTGTTGCCGCTGTTTGCTTTGGGCTCCTGAGAGGATTGAGGCCCTAGCTTGGTCTTTTTCCTCCCAGAGTGCGCCAAACCATCCTGCAGGCCTCCATTCTTGCTAGGCTTGATTATGGCAACGCCCTATATCTAGGTGCCAATAAAGCTAGTATTAAATGCCTGCAGAGGGTCCAGAACGCAGCAGCACGTATGTTAGTTGCGCTTCCAAGATCTCAGTCGGTGGCGCATGTGCTCTCTAAGTTGCACTGGCTGCCCATTGAAGAGCACATTAAGTTCAAAGTGCTGTGTATGGCGTACAAAATTTTGAAGCACCAAGCCCCTATTGGGCTAACGGGTTTATTGAAGCCATATATGCCCAGGGGTGCTCTGCGATCCGCCAATCATTGGCCTGGTCTGTGTCCCCTGAGTAAAAAAAGCGAGCGCAGGGGGTCGTTCGTTTAGCCCCTTGGCGGCCAAACTCTGGAACTCCCTCCCAGCACGCATCTGAGTCATCCCTAATCTTTTGATGTTTCGGAAGTCCTTAAAAACGTGGCTGTTTCCTACTATCTGATGTTGGTCGCTGGTGAGTCTCTCTGCTCCTCCTCGGTTTCTGGTTGCGCTGGGACGCCTCGTCGCTGAGGCAGCCATGCGCATTATATATTCTGTATAAATAAAGTATGGGAGTGCAGTTTTTGCCCCAAAAAAAATATATACATATTTTTGGGGGAAGATATAAAACATTACATAATTTTTAAAGTTAAAAAAAGAAGTATAATAGAGTTCCAAACAATTAAAAAAATGAAAAAATATAGGTTTTAGAAACATTAACATATGAAACTATCATTTAAAAAACCTTCAAAATTCACTGAAAAGCCATAGGTTTTACATATGTTATAGTTAGGAATTAGCATTTAAAAAACTTTAGAAATTCACTAAAAAAACATAGGTTTCAGGGACGTTATAGTTAGATGAACATTTGACTCATATAAAACCAGAGAAATCCGCCTGATATAGTTAGTTGAGCTAACTATAACTCGCGAGACCGCAATGTACTGTTGATGATGTCACATATTACTTCACTCATTACATGGTCAGTGACATCACTGATGACATCACTGATGACATCTCAAATCACATCAGTCATGACATCACTCATGACATCATCCACGTGAAAATCTGTTGCACATACTGATGTTCTAATATAAACTTTGATGCACCCATTCTAAAATGCTGACTACTATTTTTGAAACCATACACAGAAGAATGCCATACACTACATAGCACTCACTATTTCCTAGGTCTACACACACAGCCAGTCACGTATACATGTAGTTACTCATCAATTCAGGTCTATAATATGCACTCATACATCTATGCATGCAGTCACACTCTGCCAGTCATCCATAGAGTTACTCACACACCTAGCCAGTAATGCAAAGAATAAATTGTATACCCATTTAATCTTGTAAACAGTTATACACACCAACTCTGTTATTTATTGACATACCACATCACTTATTTATACAGACACTAACCCATATTTACTATCTTATACAATCACTGATAGAAGCAAACACTTATTTATACAACCACTCTTCAAATAACTTAGTCTAACGTATACTAATTTATATACTCTAACACTCACATATAGTGCCTTAAAACATATGTAGTTAGTCACAGATATACCACTGATACATTTATGAACTCACCAACACACCCATAAACACACACTCACCCAGACATCCCTTCCCAGATTTACTTTTTAATCCATACAACTACTGAATCCCCCAGTCAGACATCTATGCACAGACTCATACACCCGCCCACACAGATAATCAGACAACAAATCAATAACCTATACAGACATTCATGTAGCTATTCAGCAACCCATGCAGTTGCTTGCGCACCAATGGATAGACTAACACAGACTTTCACACAGTTTAGTCACTAACCCATGCATTCATTAAGACATGCTCAATCACTCACTTATACAGTCAGTCATGCACCTATGAAATCATTCCTTTAGGCACTTGTAAATGTATTCATTCTTCAATAAACCTTGGCATATATATAAAAAAACATATATAAACTTTACAGAAATACAAATTCACTGGATGATGTCATGAGTGATGTCATGAGTGATATAATTTGAGATGTCATCAGTGGTGTCATCAGTGATGTCACTGACCATGTCATGAGTGATGTAATATGTGACATCATCAGCAGTGCATTGCGGGCGCGCAAGTTATAGTTAACTCAAATAACTATAACAGGCGAATTCCTCTAGTTTTATATGAGTCAAATGTTCAACTAACTATAACATCCCTGAAACCTATGTTTTTTTAGTGAATTTCTAAGGTTTTTTAAATGCTAATTCTTAACTATAACATCTATAAAAACTATGTTTTTTTCTGTGAATATATATATATATATATATATATATATATATATATATATATATATATATATATATATATATATGAAAAATCAGCTCCCTACAGCTCAGCTCAGCGCGCCGCGCCAGCAACGAAGGAGACGGGCCAGCCAGGTATAGCAAGATGGTAGTTTTATTTCACAGAGAACAGCTACGCGTTTCGGGCCAACTCACCCTTGTTCACACTGTAATCCTAATAAAAACAATTGCTTTTTTTATATGCTTTGAAAGTGAACACAAGTCTAGTGATGACCTCATAAATTACATGGTCATAGACATAAAAGAAATATTTGCTTTTCTCTTTCTTTCTATCTGTGAAGCATAATTTTGCAATGGATAACGGGATGAATCCCAATTGGCTTCATAAATATAGCTTAAATATTTAAAAAACAATTATTTATCTGTATGAATACAAATATAATATATTGCACAAGCTATTACATAAGCAATCGAGCATTGGTTTGTCTATATAGTGATTAGTGCAAAAATTGAAAAGCAGCAATTGAAATAAGAGTGCATATGAGACTGTGTAAAAGTTGTGCAAATGAAGCAAAAAGTGCATACTGCAAGGTCAAGAAGTAATTCATTATCTGCAACTGTACTTACTCAGATCCCTGAGATAGTTACATTAAAATCTACTAAAATAACCTTAAAAGCAGTAAAAAATATATATATATTTATTTATTTTCAGAGTTTTGTATAGCGCGAACATGATCCTTGTAGATATCAGAGCGCTTTCCATACATATGAAAGGAGATCTCAATAAAGAAAAAAAAATAAGGCAATTCATACATACATATGAAAGGAGAATGCAATAAAGGAAATTAATTAGGCGATTTGTACAGGGAGCGCACAATGCCAGGTAGTAGGGTGTGATTGTGCGGTCGATTGAGGCACTGAAATACAAGGGGTGGCAAACAGGCAAACAGTAAATGCAAAGTTAACGTTCAGGTGAATTTAGCCATGAGGATAGATTTGACTTTTGTTTTGAAGGAGGCAGTGGATGAGATGAGCCTCGTTTCTGGCGGGAGGGAATTCCAGATCCTGGGGGCCATCCCTGAGAAGGAACGCTTGTAAGTTGTTTTCTTGTGGAATCTTTGTGGTTTCAAGAGGAGAGTTTCTGTGCTTCTTGTGGCTCTTGAGCCTCCTGAGATTGTCAATTTGTGAGCAATGTAACTGGGTGAGCTGTGATGTAAGGCTTTGTGGTTTATTCTGGCTTCGAGTGGTAGTGGTAGCCAATTCAGTGATTTTAAGTCTCGAGAGATGTGGGAGCGTTTTTTTTGATCCTGTTATGAGCCTTGCTGCAGCATTGATGGAGGCTCCTAATGGTGCAGTTGTTGATAGTGGGAGGCCGCAGAGGGCGGTATGTCCATAGTCAATCTGAGGGATTACTAGTGCTTGAACGGAAGTTCTAAAGTCGTTGGCTGGGATGAAGAGTTTCAGCTTTCTCAGGGTATTGATTTGGAAATTAGTTCGCTTGGTTGCATTTCTAATATGTCGTTGCATATTGAGATTGGAGTCGAGGGTGATGCCTAAGGATTTGGCTGAGTCTACAATGATAGGTTGGGCGTTGAAGGCAGTGAGGTGTTTCAGCCAGTCCTGGGCGATGGGGATTTTGGCAGGGGTTGCTATTAGGAGGAATTCTGTTTTTAGAGCATTAAGTTTGAGATGGTTCTCAGCCAGCCATGTTTGTGTGCCTTTAAGTGTTGAGTTGAGAAGTTTGAGGTCTTCAGGGGATTGAAGTTTGAGGTAGAGTTGGGTATCATCCGCATACATGTGGAATTGCACATTAGTGGCATGAAGCATTGTGGTGAGTGGCTCCATGACTAGGTTGAACAGGGTCAGTGATAAGGAGGAACCTTGCGGGACACCAAGTGTAACTGGAACAGGTGTGGACATAGTGTTATTAGTTTTGAATTTCTGGGTCCGGTTATGAAGGAAGGAGGTGAACCATTTGAGTACTGTCCTAGAGATGCCCATTCTGATATTCAAGAGATCAAGTAGGTTCTCGTGTTTGACCGTTTTGAATGCAGATGAGAGGTCAAGTAGGATGAGGGGGCAGGTGCCATTTTGGTCTAGGATTTGGAGTGCGTCATCAATAATGTGAGTCATGGCTGATTCATTGCTGTGTCCGGCACGGAAGCCGGATTGGTGTGGGTTGAGGAGATCAAAGTGATTTATGTGTTTAGTCAGGTGGAGGTGGACACATTGTTCTAACAGTTTGGCTAAGGTAGGGATATTAGTGATGGGGCGATAGTTATCGAGGTCAGTGGGGTCAGCTGTGGGTTTCTTAAATATGGGTGATACTTGTCCCACTTTGAGGGAGTCTGGGCTAGATCCTTGTTGAAGAGAACTGTTAATGATTTTGGTCCAGAGCGGGAGAAGCCATGGGCTAAAGTCCTTTACGGCGTTTGCAGGTAGAGGATCCGAGAGGTGGTTAGAGGGCTTTAGGGTACTTAGGATCTAGCCTATAGAATCTTCCGTGTAATATCAAACGATTTCCAAGTAGCATTGTTTTTTAGTTTGACTGGTGTTTTGCTGCTGGGGTTAGAGTATAGGTTTAGATCCGTGAGATCTTTCTTGATGTTGACTGTTTTTATGTTGAAGAAGGTAGAGAATTCTTCACAGGATGGTAGCGTGCTGGTTGTGCTATGCACTCGCTGTGGTTCATGTTTGGATTGAGTTTTGATTAGTTCAAATAGCTTTTTTGGTTGGTTTTTTGCTTGGTCTAGTTGCTGGCTAAAGAAGTTTGCTTTCATTCGTTTGATTCTTCTGAAGTAAGCATTTCTTTTTTTCTTCAGAGTATTGAGGTGCATAGCTAATGGGGTGGATCTCCAGTTGCGTTCTGCTAGTCTCATGTCTCGTCTATCCTTGTGAAGCAGACTGTCATACCACGGCTTTGAGCTTTTGGAAGAGATTATCTTTAGCTGAGGTGGGGCAACCTCATTGATTATCGTAGTCATTGAGTTGAGGTAGTGCTCGGTAAGGACCTGGTTGTCGTTGTTGCCAAAGGGGGGTATGAGTAGGTTGTAACTGGAGGAGGGTGAGGAGATGGGATTGAGATTCCTCAAGTCTCTTTTCCATACCTTGGGTGTGGTGGATTGGGCTGGGTGAAGTTTCACCAGTTCATTGATGAAGAATGTGATAATGTGGTGGTCGGACCAGTCACAAGGTTGGATTGAGTGTAGTTGGGTGGTTTGGTCTTTGGAGATAATGAGGTCAAGATTAGAGCCTTTGTCATGAGTAGGGCTGTTGCAGATTTGGGTTAGGTCTAAGGTTTTGAGGGAGTTTTTGAGACGGTTAACCACTGAGTCGTTGTGATCGTTCCAATGAAGGTTGAAGTCACCAAGGAATATTTGTGTGTTTTGTCGACCCGAGTTAGTTGTGATCATGTCCATGAGGTGTTCAGTGAAGGCAAGGTTGTCACCTGGTGGGTGGTAGATAATATGTAGAGAGCACACTGGATTGCCCTCGCTGTTGACGTTGAGGCAGAAGTGTTCACAAGAGGAGAATGTAGGGGAGATGGCTTTGGTTACTGAAAGGCTACTGCGATAAATACATGCTATCCCGTTTTGCCGGTCCTGTCTATTCTGATGATGTGATATTTAGGGGGAACTAGAATGTCGATGAGGGGGGATGGGGATTCAGTTAACCAGGTTTCGGTGAGTGTGGTAAGGCCTAGGTCATGTGCGTTAATGAGGTCGGCTATGTTAGATGTGTGTCTGGGGGCAGATCTGCAGTTAAGTAGTGTGCATTTGAGCCATGGGCTGAGGAGGGAGGTGGCGGGTTCCAATGTGAGGATGACTGTTTTCAGATTGTTAGAGATGATGCCTCTAGTATTTTGAGTGGGGGGCCTGTGAGGGTTGGAGAGGATAGTGGGGATAGGAAGGTGAGTGGACAGTGGTGAACTACTTTGGGGGGGTGTGTGAAGGTTGGACTGGATGGTGGGAATGGGACGAAGCGTAGTGTCTCTGTGGGTGGTGGGTGCAGATTCGTAGGAATGTAGTAGTGCCCGTATGTCATATTGTTTCCATGGATTGGAGCAGCAGAGAGGGCAGTTGGAAGAATTAGGGGCAGGAATAGAAGTCCAGGAATTGGGGTTTAGTTTGTTTAAGAGTGTGGGATGGGTGGGGTGCTTGCAGGATATCACGGTACTAGCTAGAGAGGGTAGCCTAAGATGGCTTGAGAAAAGTAATTTGAAAGTTTGAAGCTCCGCTTTCTATTTAGTGAAGCGTGGACATGATCTTGTCAAGAGTGTGGTTAGGGACAGTAGTAGTGGGGGTAGTGGGAGAGCCAAGGGTAGGTTGAGGAGTGTTGATTTGGTTCAATGGGTGCGTGGGAAGGGTATGGGTGGGGGAGGGTAGAGTGCTAGGTATGAGTTAGACATGGGTGTGGAGGATGTTAGGGTGGGTGGAGGAGGAGGAGGAGAGTAGGGGTGGGGGTTTCCCATTGTATGTACGTGGGTGACTGTCGTGATGGGGAGAGGGGGGAGTGATGTGGTAGGGGAGGGTGGTAAAGGAGGTAGGGAGACTTGGGGTGGTATAGGAAGAGAAGGGGAGCTTGGGGTGGTGTTGGAAGGTAGGGTGGAGGTGGAGGGGGGCAAGGTGTGGGGGGCGGGCATGTGCTGATGTGAGCGGGGGAGAGGAGCTAAAGTGAGAGAGGAGGAGGGGTGGTGAGGAAGGGGGGGAGCAAGGAGAGAGAGAGGGGAGCATAGGTGGTGTGAGAGGAGGAGGTGAGCTGGGTGTGGGAGGTGGTGGGGTGGGGAAGTGGCAGGATGAGGGTGTGATAGGTATGGGAGGTATGGGGGTTGTGATAGAGGGGAGGGGGCTGGATGTGAGAGGTGGAGGGGTGGTGATGGAGGGGAGGAGGCTATTTGCAGAGAGGAGATGTATGTTGTGAGGTGGAATAGAGGGCTTGAGGGTTATGTCAGACTCTGGGCACCCAGGTGTTAGAGGTGTAGGGGGTGGGAGCTGAATGTGAGGTGGTGTGCGAGCGGAGCGGGCTGGGGGTACCAGTGTGGTTAAATGTAGAAAGGGTGTGCTTGTTGAGGGGTAGGGTAGATTGGTTCAAGGTGGCATGCGGTTTTGGGGATCCAAGAGTCAAGAGTGTAGGGGGTGGGAGGGTGTGGGACTGAGTGCGAGAAGCAATGGATTGGGTGTTGGGAGTGGGGGTAGGTTGGGAGGGGTTCAGTACATTGGCTACATTCTCTTTAATGGTGGGAAATAAAGTATCAAATAGGTTAAGGCTAAAATCTGTGGACTGGATGAGAATAGTGCCATTCTTGTAGATAGTGATGGTTGCGGTCACTTTGAAGAGTTGTGATGGGGTAATGGTCATCATAAGGCCATGTGCAGACTTCCTCGTAGAGGAGACCATGAGTAGGGCATGAAAGGCTTTCCTCCATTGTGCTCTGCGTTTAGTGTAGAAGATGATGTTGGTGGTCTTGCGTCCAATATGGGGTGAAAATTGGGATCTGCAAAGGGTGTTTCTGCGTATATATTCACTGAAAAAACCATAGGTTTCAGCCACGTTATAGTTAAACATTAGCATTCAAAAAACCTTAGAAATTCACTGAAAAAACCATAGGTTTCAGCCATGTTATAGTTAAAAATTAGTATTTAAAAAACCTTAGAAATTCACTGAAAAAACCATAGGTTTCACACAAGTTATAGTTAACTGGACATTTCACTCATACAAAACCATTGAAATTCCCCCGTTATAGTTAACTATAACTCGCGCGCCCGCAAAGCACTGCTGATGATGTCACATATTACATCACTCAGGACATGGTCAGTGACATTACTCATGACATCACTGATGACATCTCAAATGATATCACTGATGACATCATCCTTGTGAAAGAGTGGCAGACCTCCTCTCACCCTAATATAACATTTGATACACACATTCTAAAATAGAAAATAAAATTTTCAATAAAATGGAGATACCAATACCAGTTACAACAAACTATACCGAGGCACAAGATGGCTGCCAACACTTTCTAGTTTGGAGTGTTGAAAGACAGTTGACAGCCAATTAGCATTCAGCTCGTGCTCGGGAAGGTACAGAGTACAGTAAGCTTACAGTAAGCTTACCGTACTCGTATGGTACTCGTACCCCGCGATTTTCTGTCAAAAAAGAACAAATTGTGGGGGGTCATGGAGGTCCTTGTGGGACCCCCTGAGTAGGCCTAGGGGGTCAGGGTGTTTCTACCCTGCCCCCTTTTTGCGTTCTACACATTTGTTTTTCTGCTTTCTTGTGCCTCAGTCTACCGAGGCACAAGATGGCTGCCAACACTTTCTGGTTTGGAGTGTTGAGAGACAGTTGACAGCCAATTAGCATTCAGCTCGTGCTCCGGAGGGTACAGAGTACAGTAAGCTTACAGTACGCTTACCGTACTCGTACGGTACTCGTACCCTGTGATTTTTTAGGGTGGCCTTGGGGGTCCTTGTGGGACCTCCTGAGCAGGCCTAGGGGGTCAGGGTGTTTCTACCCTGCCCCTTTTGCGTGTTTTCCACCTTTGTTTCCCTGATTTCTTGTGCCTCAGTCTACTGAGGCACAAGATGGCTGCCAACACTTCCTGGTTTGGAGTGTTGACAGACAGTTGACAGCCAATTAGCAGAGTCAACCCAAGATATGTAAGACATCCCGTCACCCAGTCAAAATCAAATCGGGCCCTCAACTCCGCCACCACAGAAGACCCCATAAAGAGATTCAGGACCTGCGATTTCTGTAGGATCATTTTAAAACCAGACACCTGGCTAAAGGCCTGAAGGGCTGAGACAACGGCTGGCAAGGAAGTCTGGGGGTGTGCCAGGGAAAAATCATCAGCATAGAGGCTGGTAAGGTGACACTCGGCACCAAATGGAATCCTCTGCGCCTGCAGATTCTCCCGAAGCTGCTGTGCAAAGGGCTCCATATATAAAGTAAAAAGCAGAGAAGGGAGCGGGCAACCTTGTCTGGTGCCCCTCTCCACCCTGAAGCTTTCGGAGAGTACGCCATTGACTCTGACATGCACAGAAGGGGCATTATAGATACTAGCCACCCACTGACGGAATTTGGGACCTACCCCGAAACGTTCTAGCGTTGCAAAGAGGTAGTACCCATGCACACAGTCAAAAGCTTTTTTTCAGCATCTTCCGCCAGCAGTAGCACCTCCTCTCTCGACCGGTGCACCTTATGGATTAAATGGCAGATCCTCTTCACGTTATCCCCACACTGCCGCCCCAGAATGAAGCCCGACTATGAGCTAAGATGCTAGAAAATAGCTTTGCATCAATGTTTAGCAAAGAAATAGGGCAATAGGAACTACAGAGCGCTGGATCCTTCCCTGATTTGGGGATAACGGATATCTTGGCCTGTAGCATAGAAGGCGTGAGAGTGCCCGGGTCCAAAAAGGAGTTGAACAAGCAGGTAAGCACTGGGCCAATTCTTTACAATAGGTTTATAAAAAAGGGCACTAAACCCATCCGGGAACAGTGCCTTCAAAGGTTGCAACCGAACTATAGCAGATACCAACTCTTTGATACGAATGGGAGCTTCCAGCCCTTCCACCTCCTGGTGGGGCAGCCGGGTCACAGCTGCACCCCACAAGTACTCAAGGGGATCAAGAAAGCCTGAGGACTCGGCGAAATACAGCCCCGCATAGAACGCCCGAATAGCAGATGCTATGGCACGATCCTCCGTCACCTCTAACCCATGGGCGTCTCGGAGCACCTTCACTGCCTGAGCCTGTTGCTGACAACAGAGACAGTGTGCCAGCATGCGGCCTCCCCTATTAGAACCAACATGGTACTTATGTTTCAGTCATAGTATCGCATATTCGGCCCTATCCAGGTCCAAACGCTTCAATTGGTGGCGCTCCCTCTCCAACTGACGCCAGATACGAGGGGCCCCCATGCTCTTATGAATAGCTTCAAGTTCTCTCACCCGATCCTTGAGTTCCTGACGTTTCTCATGCCTACTGCAATTATCGTAGGCCACCCTAGAGATAAGACCCCCTCGCGCAACTAACTTAAGCGCCTCACAGACAGAAGCAAAGGGAGAGGAGCCATTGTCGTTGAGCTGCAGATAATCTATCAGTGTATCACGGTGTAGCGGTTAGTAACCCCCAGATATCACAAGAAGAGAAACCCTAAGCCACTAACCTTCAGGTACTGGCCAGCGGGAACCACAGCGCGAAGAATAGTATCCCAGTTCCCAAATAATGCCCACTCTCCCTGCACAAAACACATGCAAGGGACAGAAGGCACTCCAGGAAAAAGGGAGAGAATCAACGAAGGAGGATGTTGTTGAGAAGTTCCCCTCTTGGTCTGGTCACAAGGGAAGGATGTCTTCAAGTCACAACAATACTGGGAAAACATAAACGAACAGACCATTAGCTCCCTGCCTATAGGTCGGGCATTACAAGGGATTAAGGAGAAAACCGTACTTACAGAAATTAACAGGGGAGGTGCCCAAAAGGATTCTGGGTGATGTAGTAACGGGTCGATAATCCCGAGCCTCAAGAGTTCCTTTATTACTATGTACCCCTAAAAGTTTATAGGGGTGACTTCGATAGAACCTACTAGTTACTGTCACTGGAGGTAGTAAACGAAGTTCAATTACAACGGACTGGTACTCCACCTCTGGAATAATGGAGACAAAAATAAACAGTTTCTCTAGCACGGCTGTGCTTCAATAATTCCTACCTCTAATGTTCGAGAAGGAAAAGATGCGGCGTCCTCCTAGCGGGAAGGCAAGTTTCCGCGTACAACTCTGTCCGGCGTCCTCCTAGCGGGAAGGCAAGCGTCCGCGCACAACTCTGTCCGGCGTCCTCCTAGCGGGAAGGCAAGCGTCCGCGCACAACTCTGTCCGGCGTCCTCCTAGCGGGAAGGCAAGCATCCGCGCACAACTCTGTCCGGGGTCCTCCTAGCGGGAAGGCAAGCGTCCGCGCACAGGCTCTCTCTCTCTCCTGAAACGATGGAAGGATTGATAAGCACTGAGCTACGCAGGAGGATTGCTTATATCTCTGGTCCCACAACCACTTCCGGTTTGCCAGCACCCAGGTCCTTCTGGGAGTTGTAGTGCCCTGGCAGTTTCCGCGTATTGCGTACCTGTTTCGACCTCTCGAGGACAGCAGCGCTACAGAGCCCCCTCTCAAGGACTGCCGACTCGGCGGTCGACCCGGCTTCCCCGGATGCTCCTCGTGGAAGCGAACCACCAACTCGGGACAATGGAGATTCTGTTCAGGTTCCCATGTCCGTTCCTCAACACCAAACCCTTTCCAATGCACTAGATACTGAACCCTTCCCCTGAACAGCCTTGAGTCTAACAGTTCCTGCACCTCATATTCCTCCAACCCGTCCACTAGTACTGGAGGGGGTTGAACGGGTAGTCTCGTCTCTACGGGACATGGCTGGAGAAGGGACACGTGAAACACAGGGTGGATATGCCAGGTGCGGGGAATAGACACTCTCATGGCCACAGGGTTAATCACTTCCTCGATACTGTAAGGACCTATGTATTTGGGTTTTAGCTTGTTGACACCCCTGAGATGGATATATCTCGTGGACAGCCATACCTTGTCGCCCACCTCGTACACCGGCTCAGGACTGCGTTTCTTGTCAGCATGTTTCTTCTGCGTTGCTTGAGCAGCCGACAGATGATGGATGGCGTCGATCCTAATCGCATGCAGATG
The DNA here is from genome assembly GCF_964263255.1 of Lissotriton vulgaris. Classification (NCBI taxonomy): domain Eukaryota; kingdom Metazoa; phylum Chordata; class Amphibia; order Caudata; family Salamandridae; genus Lissotriton; species Lissotriton vulgaris. Next base: position 500,147,675 of record NC_141687.1, on the reverse strand, counting down.
AGCATGGTGTTCTTGGATGCTCGGCAGCTGCGATGCTACAGGCCATTCAAAAGGAAGAATGTTCGGGTGATATCCCAAAAGACAAAAGAATGGGGAGCAGCCCAGGGTGGAGTGATCGGTGTTGTTATAGGTGAACTCTGCCATCCAAAGGAGCGTGACCCAGTCAGTAGAGTTCTGCAGGGAAAAACATCGCAGATACTGCTCTATGGTTTGGTTGAGGCGTTCTGTTTTTCCGTCTGTTTGAGGGTGGTAACTCGTCGAGAGCCGGGCATCGATGGTTAGCGTTTTGCAAAGGGCTTTCCAGAAACGGGATGTAAACTGCGAACCCCTATCGGTAATGAAGACGGATGGGATGCCATGGGCTCTCACAAGATGTTGCAGGATCACGAGTGCCAGTTCTGCGGAGGTTGGTAGTCCCTCTAACGGTACAAAATGGCCCATTTTGGTCAGATGGTCAACGAGGACCAAGATCGTAGTCTTTCCTTGACACAAAGGCATTTCAACAATGAAGTCCATTGATACAGTGTGCCAAGGTTTGGGAGGAATGGGAATCGGGCGGAGCAACCCAGCTGGTCGGTTATGTATCGCCTTACTTTGTGCACACACCGAACAATTTCGGACGTATTTCTTTACGTCGTTCCTGAGGTTGGGCCACCAGAAAGACCGTTCTATGGTGGCAATAGTTTTATATACACCCCAATGTCCTCCTAGTACAGAGTCGTGAGCCCACGTAAGTACCTGCATCTGTAGGCCAGGGTCCGGGACATACAAGGCATGGTGATAATACAAAAGGTCGTTGTTTTTGTGATCGCCCTAGGGGTTCTTCTTGGAGCCAAGTTGGAATATCGACGTCCGTCAACGACACCCTAATGTCCTCGAGGAAATCAGTGGATGTGAGCAAGGCAATGGTGCTTTCGGGAAAGGCACCCTCAGACAAGATAGAAGGAGGTTCACTGTGGTCAATGTGGTCTGAGTCAGGGATATCCTGGTTCCTGGAAAGGGCATCGGCCTTCCCATTTTGAGGGCCGGGACGATACTTGATCACAAAATCGTAATCCGAGAAAAAGAGTGTCCATCGGAGTTGTCTTGGTGTGAGGGCCTTCGCCGTTTTCAAGAACAAAAGGTTCCTGTGATCCGTGAATATCTCAAAGGTATGCCGGGCCCCCCACAAGTAGTGTCTCCATTCTTCGCAGCCTCTTTTGATGGCGAGTAATTCTTTATCCGTGATGGAATAATTGATCTCGCTCGGGCTCAGTTTCTTAGAGTAATAGGCGACGGGATGTATTTGTCCGGTTGTCGGATGTCTTTGGGACAAGACCCCTCCCAGAGCGTATTGGGATGCATCTGTTTCCAGTATGAATGGTAGTTGGGCATCAGGATGGCGCAAAATGGGGGCTTGAGTGAATCGCTCCTTGAGGGTGCGAAAGGATAGGTCTGCTTCCTCCCCCCACTTGAATGGCACGTTTTTGCGCAGCAGGCAGGAGATGGGATGGATAATCCTGGAGAAATCTTTTATAAATCTCCTGTAATAATTTGCAAAGCTCAAAAAACTCTGCACTGATTTGACGCTCCGTGGCGTAGCCCAGTTCTTGATGGCCTCTACCTTTCCATTTTCCATTTGGAATCCGTTAGCGTTGATCACGTAGCCTAGAAAGGACACCTCTGGGACATGAAACAGACACTTTTCAAGTTTAGCGTATAATTCGTTTTGTTGCAGGCGTTCTAGCACTTCAGTGACGTGTTGTACGTGGTCTTGCATGGTCTTCGAATAGATGAGTATATCGTCTATGTATACCATGCATATGGTATCTAACAATCCCCTTAGCACCTCATCCATGAAATATTGGAAGGCGGCAGGGGCGTTGCATAGACCGAATGGCATTACCATATACTCAAAGAGCCCAAACCTGGTGCGGAATGCGGTCTTCCACTCGTCGCCTTGTTTTACACGCACTAGATGGTAGGCCCCACGAAGGTCCAGCTTGGTGAAATAGCGGGCTCCTTTGATTTGATCCATCAGCACGGATATCAACGGAAGGGGGTACCTGTTTTTGACCGTGATACTATTCAGTGCTCTGTAATCGATACAGGGTCTCAACTCATCGCAGTCCTTTTTTGGAATAAAAAATAAAGGGGATGATGCAGGGGAAGTGGAATGGCGGATGAATCCAGAGGCCATATTTTCATCAATGTATTTCCTCAAATACTGGTTCTCCTTCTCTGCTAGAGCATAGACTCTACTGCAGGGTATCGCTGCCCCGGGTAGAAGATCGATACAGCACTCGTACACACGATGCGGGGGTAATCTTGTTGCCTGCTTTTTGTCAAAGAGTGCGTGAAATCCTTCATATTCTATGGGTAACGAGCTGGCCTTCTTCGGGGCTTCCGCACAGGATACAGCCAAATGATGCGCACAAGGGATCTCTTCGTCTTCTGCTGCCTCCGGGAAACTTTTGCAACAATGTTCCTTACAGTAAGCCGAGTTCATCGTCACCGTACGTACTGACCAGCTCACATCAGGATCGTGGAGTGTCAGCCAGGGCATGCCTAGGATGAGGCGGAATTGTGGCGCCGCAATCAAGTCAAATTGGATGAATTCCTGGTGTTCTTCGTGCTGCATGCGAAGAGGCACCGTATGTTTAGTTACTGGCCCTGAGGTCAAGGAAGAGCCGTCGACCGCTTTTACGTTTTCTGGCCCATTCTTCCTCTCCCAAGCAATCCCAAGGGAGGCAGCATACTCGAGGTCTATGTAGTTCCCTGTGGCTCCCGAATCCAACAGGGCTTCCACGTGAGTGACATTGTTCCCTGCTATAAACAAGGTCACCGGCATGTTTATATGGGCCACTGCTGGCATCATCGTGTTGGCAAGGAGGGAGGAGATCGATGTCTGTCTCACGTCCAACCCAGCGACCTCCGTCTGGGCCGGACTTTTTAGTTTTCCGATGTCTCTTTGGTTCCCATTATAACGGGTTTTCTTGGCCCCAGGTTTCTCTCGGGTTGTTGGGCCCTCGCTCTACATTCACGTATGAAGTGCCCCCCTTTACCACAATAAAGACAAAGCTTCATCCTTCGTCTGCGCTCCCGCTCTTCCGTTGTCAGAGGGCCTCGGATCCCACCGATCTGCATCGGCTCAACCCCCTCTGGATTCTTGGGGCCTTCCTCCGGCGCCGGTTTTGGCTTGGGATACCATCCTTTCATGTCGCTCCTATTCCGGTCTCCCCGCCTTTCCAGAAGGCGATGGTCGAGTTGCACTGTAAGATCTATCAAGTTCTCACAGTTGGCAGGCATTTGGACTACTTGAGACAAGACGTCCTTTAACTCACTTCGAAGTCCTTGATAGAACAAGGAGGTGCGCTTCTCCTGTGGCCAGTCCGTTTCAACCACCCGTCTGTTGAAAGTGGTGATATAGGTCAATAGGTCCTGCGACCCCTGGCGTAATGTGATAAGTTCTTTGTCCAAGGACAACATATGAGTCTTGCGGTCAAACAACCTCCGGAGGGCCGAACAGAAATCAAGGAAATGATGTAACACCGGATCATTCTTCTCCATTAACGGTATTGTCCAACTAGCCGCGTTCCCACTCATATAGGACATCATAAATGACGTTTTGGAGGCGTCGTCCTGAAACACCGCAGGCTTGCACAAAAAGTGGAGCCGGCATTGATTTAAGAAAGTCTCAAATTTCTTTGGATCCCCATGAAAGCGTTCAGGTGGGGCAAGAGGGATGCCCGTGTTCTGTATGACATGCACCGTAGGAGTGTGGTCGGTGGAGGACTGAGGTATGGCATTGGGGACAAAGAACCCACCCCCTGATGCTCCCTGGGGAGGGGATTGCGTTACTGGGTGTCCAGGGGGAGGTAGAGTCGCTTCCCTTATGTAGGATCCTGTTCCCTGCCCTTTACGCACCATGCCCGCTACCTCTCTCCTCATAGTATTCATTTCTTTCTTCATCTCTTGATTTTCTACACGCGATGCCTGTACCTCGTGTTGAAGCGCATTAAGGCTTTCTACCAACGTGGCTAACATAACATTTGGCTCCATGGTCCAGGCTCGGCTTGTCTACTTGGGCTTATCAATCTGTAGCGGTTAGTAACCCCCAGATATCCCAAGAAGAGAAACCCTAAGCCACTAACCTTCAGGTACTGGCCAGCGGGGACCACAGCGCGAAGAATAGTATCCCAGTTCCCAAATAATGCCCACTCTCCCTGCACGAAACACATGCAAGGGACAGAAGGCACTCCAGGAAAAAGGGAGAGAATCAACGAAGGAGGATGTTGTTGAGAAGTTCCCCTCTTGGTCTGGTCACAGGGGAAGGATGTCTTCAAGTCACAACAATACTGGGAAAACATAAACGAACAGACCATTAGCTCCCTGCCTATAGGTCGGGCATTACAAGGGATTAAGGAGAAAACCGTACTTACAGAAATTAACAGGGGAGGTGCCCAAAAGGATTCTGGGTGATGTAGTAACAGGTCGATAATCCCGAGCCTCAAGAGTTCCTTTATTACTATGTACCCCAAAAAGTTTATAGGGGTGACTTCGATAGAACCTACTAGTTACTGTCACTGGAGGTAGTAAACGAAGTTCAATTACAACGGACTGGTACTCCACCTCTGGAATAATGGAGACAAAAATAAACAGTTTCTCTAGCACGGCCGTGCTTCGATAATTCCTACCTCTAATGTTCGAGAAGGAAAAGATGCGGGAAGGCAAGCGTCCGCGCACAACTCTGTCCGGCGTCCTCCTAGCGGGAAGGCAAGCGTCCGCGCACAACTCTGTCCGGCGTCCTCCTAGCGGGAAGGCAAGCGTCCGCGCACAACTCTGTCCGGCGTCCTCCTAGCGGGAAGGTAAGCGTCCGCGCACAACTCTGTCCGGGGTCCTCCTAGCGGGAAGGCAAGCGTCCGCGCACAGGCTCTCTCTCTCTCCTGAAACGATGGAAGGATTGATAAGCACTGAGCTACGCAGGAGGATTGCTTATATCTCTGGTCCCACAACCACTTCCGGTTTGCCAGCACCCAGGTCCTTCTGGGAGTTGTAGTGCCCTGGCAGTTTCCGCGTATTGCGTACCTGTTTCGACCTCTCGAGGACAGCAGCGCTACACACGGAGACCCTCCACCACGGACAGGGACCTCAGAACTGAGGCCCGCAAACGCCAATGAGGGGAGGATGACTGTGAGTGTAGAAGGCAAAGTATGAGACAGATATGAGCATGGTCCGAAAGGGAGCGAGCTTCTATGGAAGAGGCCTGGATGCAGTTCCATACCGCACGAGTGACAAGGAAGTGATCCAGCCTCGCGTAGGTCTCATGAGACGCGAAGTAGAACGTTTAGTCCCGTACATAAGGGTGCAAACATCGCCAAGCATCTCTAAGCCCACAATCATCTAACCAAGCCCTCCCCGTTCATGATATAGCACCGGCCCCACCTGACCTCGAGCAAGACCGATCCGTCTGTGCATCCATAACCAAATTCAGGTCCCCTCCTATCACTACCAGAGAGTCAGGTGTACGCAATACTCCAGCTAGCGCAGTAAATAGGAAATCTTGCTGATGTTTATTGGGAGAGTAAAGGGAGTCTACAGTTTTAGTGGGGCACCCTATAAAGGGCTACAGCAAGCAAGCGCTCCAGGAGCTCAGTAACCGTATCCACCACCGAGCCCCTAAAATGCAAGGAGAGCAAGATGGCCACCCCTCCAGTTTTCCGCTTCCCAGAGGATCAAAATTGCACCAGGAATGCCCTGTGTTGCATGTGATGTGTACCACACTGGAGAAGGTGTGTTTCCTGAAGTAGGCGCACATCCCCGCACGTTCTCAAGCAATGACAGCACTGCTCTCCGCTTAGTGGGATTGTTAAGTCCCCTGACATCATAACTAAGAATCTGGACGATGACCCCAGCCAGCAAACACCTCTCCAACACCCGAATTGAATCACACACCAAGGCGCAGCTATCAAGCAGCTCGGGGCAAAAATACTGAAGGTCTGCTGTGCTGTAGGAAAAATGGCCCAACCACAATAAACCTGGCCTTCCACAGCACCTCTAGGCCCACTATGTGTGAGCCCCAGATAGTCTGAAGGGGCTAATCAACCACACAAGGGGGGGACCAGACCCGCCAGATCCACAAGGACCCTCTGCCAGAGACACTGTGCGCCGAAGTTGGCCAAGGATGAAGGCCTCCTCTTTGCCTGGCATTGCACCAACACATGACAGGCCCCAGCTAGGCTGCACGCGGAGGAGGGGGCAAAGAGGCGGGAGCTCCTCACTGGCTGCGGGAACAGAAGAGCAAAAGAGCAAAAATGGGGGCCACAACGGGACAATTGCCTGGATCCTCGACGTCTCAGAAGGCTCCAACCACTGCTGCAGGCACGGGGTATTTCAGTCAGTAGGCCTGTGGATTCTCGCAGAGTCTGCCCGGAGCTGCCTCGTTCAGCTCCAGGGGTGGGCTTCTCCAGACTGTAGCTCTGTGTCACGTCACCCACGATGACAGAGCAAAAGTGCAAAGACCGCTCACAGGTGTGACACAGGGACGCTTCAGTCTCATCTCCGCCAACAGAAGAGCCACGTGGTCAGACCACAGCACCAGCCCGCCTCAGCAGCGTGGGCTGACCCTCCACTCACGGTGCCAAAGCTGCAGGCTGCCCAACAGACCTTCGGAGAGGCCCAACACGGGGGAGAAGAGCGACCCAGGGCTCTCCGGCACGTCTGTGAAGTACAACCCGGGACCGCCACCAGGTAAGTCTGGGTACGGGTGTGCAGAAGAAGATGCTTTGATCCGGGTGGGAGTGGAGCACAAGAAAGACATGACCGCTCACTCCGCCATCTTGACCATGCCCCCTATTATATATTCTTAAAAAAATAGGTAGGATAACTAATGCAGTCTTTTTATGAATACAATGCACCAAGTATTTCTATTTTTAATTCATTTTATGGTTCTGTGGATTCATTGGGAAACCTTGCACAAATTAGGGGTCTGCTGGTTATAGTGCGCACATTCAATACTAAAGAAATAACACATTTATTACAAACATATTTTATTGCAATTTCTGTAAGTGTATCACTGTGTGTGAGTGGGCTTGTCAGTGACTGTGTGGGTGTGGAAGGGGCTGTGTGGGTGTGTGAGTGATTTTTTGGGTATGTGAGTGGGTGTGTGAGTATGTAAGTGTGCTTGTGAGTGGCTGTATGAGTCTGTGAGTGGATGCATAAGTGGTTTTGTGAGTCTGTGTGTGGGTATGTCTGCATAGGTGTGTGAATGGGTGTTGGAGTGGTTGGTTCTGTGGGTACGTAAGTGGCTGTGTGTGTGTCTCTGTGGATCTGTGAGTAGGTGTGTGAGTGGGGAAGTGCTTGGCTGCAGGCCTGGGTGTAGTTCGTGGAGGTTTGCTACACGAAACTCTGCAAAGTTAGAAGAACTCTGTGAAGTTCCACGAGTAGTGAAGTGCAGTAAGAACTGCAGTTTGTGTTAGTATTCCTGCTGCTCGGGTAGAAATTCTACCCGAGCAGCAGCTCACGCTCGCAAACTTACCATTCGCGATCACAAACTTACCGTTCGCGATCGCGAGCGCAAAAAAACGCTGCTGCACATCGCAAGGGGGAGTTTTCTGCAGTTTGTGAACTCCTCGGAGTGCAAAGTGCAAAAAACTCCACGAACAAAGGGAAATTTACCACCCAGGCCTTCTTGGCTGTATGGGTGTGTGAGTGGATATGTGAGTAGTTGTGTGGGTGTGTAAGTGAGTCTGTGGGTGTATGTGTAACAGTGTGTGAGTAAGTTCATGGGTCTGTGAGTGGGTGTATTTGTTTTATTAGTTGGATTCTGGATCTGTGAATCTACCCGAATCCATCTGAAACCATGAGGGTTCGGGCAGTTCCGGGTAGATGCGTGGATCCTTGCATGCTAAACAAAGAAAACTATTTTAGACAAATTCCTGCCCATGAGGGGTTCCTCACAGAACCCTCTATCAGTCCCATGGGGTTAGGGTACGTCTGACCTTACCCCTTATATCATTTTTACACTTAATATCCCCCAAGGAACTGTTTCCCAATGTAAAAAATGACAGCCACAACTCTCCTCTCTCAGGGCGACCGCCAGTAGGTTATACATATATTTATATATTCACTGAAAAAAACATAGGTTTCAGGGACGTTATAGTTAGTTGGACATTTCACTTGTACAAATCCAGAAAAATTTGGCCCTTATAGTTATAACTCGCGCCCCCCTCAATGCACTGCTGAGGATGCCACATACTAAATCATTCATGACATGGTCAGGGAAATCACTCATGACACCTCACATGACATTACTGATGACATCACTGATAACATCATCCAGTGACTGTGTGTTTCTATAAAGTTTAAGTATGTTTTATATATATATGCCAAGGTGTATTGAAGAATGTATGGGTGTATAAGTGTCTGGAAGGAAGATTTAGTGAGTGATAAAATGTGTCTTACTGAATGCATGGGTTATTGACTAAACTGTGTGAATGTCTGTATCAGTCTTTCTGTTGTTGTGTAAGCTGCTACATGGGTTGGTGAATAGCTACATGAGTGTCTACATGGGTTATTGATTGGTTGCCTGAGTGTGTGTGTGTGGGTAGGAGGTGTGTGATTCTGTGCATAAATGTGTGAGTAGTTGATTCACTGGGTGTATGGGTTCAAGAGTGTATTTGGAAACAGCTGTATGGGTGGATGAGTGTGTGTATGGGTATGTTGGTGAGTGAATGGATGTCTCAGTGGTACATGTCCAAGTAACTACATATCTAAAAGACAGTGTATGCGAGAGTTGAACTATATAAATGAATATACGTGAGAGTCAGTGATTGTGAGAGTGACTGCATGGATGAGTGTGTACTTGTATCAGTGATTTTATAAGAGAGTAGGTATGCATTAGTATCTGTATGAATAAGTGAGGTGATGTGTGTGTATAGCTATATAGGTGAGTAAATGGAAGTGTGATTGATTCTTTGCATGACTGGCTAGGTGTGTGAGTAACTCTGGATGAGTGACGGTGTGTGATTGTCTGTATAGGTGTATGAGTGTATATGACAGTGTTGTATTGATGAGTGACTGCATGTATGAGTGACTGTATGGGTGAATGAGTGGATGTGTGTGTAGACCTAGGAATCAGTGAAAACGTATGTAGTAACTGGTACTGGTGGGTCTATGGTTTAAAAAAATGGTAGTCTGTGAGTGGGTGTATCGAAGGTTATACTAGGGTTGAGGAAGTATATCAGATTTTCACGTGGATGATGTCATCAGTGATGTCATTAGTGATGTCATTTGAGATGTCGTCAGTGATGTCTCTGATGATGACATGAATGATGTAATATGTGACGTCATCAGCAGTGCATTGCCGGGGACGAGTTATAGATAGCTGAACTAACTATAATGGTCGAATTTCTCTGGTTCTGTACGAGTGAAATGTCCAACTAACCATAACGTCCCTGAAACCTATAGTTTTTTCAGTGAATTTCTAAGGTTTTTTAAATGCTAATTTCTAACTATAACGTCTCTTAAACCTATGTTTTTTTCAGTAAATTTAAAAGGTTTTTAAAATGATAACTTCTAACTATAACATATAATATGGTGGCGAAAAGTGAGCGTGGACTCCAAATACCTTTTAGCAATCCCACTGTGTCGGATTTAGTGGTGGTAACAGGAGGGATAGTTATCCCCCAACATCAACCTTGGGAGCCAACTACCCCTTTTATTAACCCAATAAGTCCCACACAAGGGGATTGCTAACTTGTTATATCAGGCGCCGCCCCCTCCCTGCACCACTGTGCAAAGGCACCGGCTGGCGCGTTGTTAGTTGGGGGATTAGTCCCCTTGAATCTTGAGGGCCTCTGGGGGCCAAGTAGCCCAGGTACCTCCAGTAAGCACCAAAGAGCTACGTTTGCGAGAGGTGTTCTGAGACCACGCCCCTTTTTACACCACACTGTAAACTCGGCTTCTGGCGACTACTGCTTGGAGGATGAAGTCCACTTGTGTCCTGAGGTCCTCAAAGGAAGCAATCCATTTGAGCGATGGAGTTTGTATTTCCACTGTGTGTAGTGTGGCACTGAGTATGGAGTGGGAGATGGAGTATGGAGTGGGAGACAGTCATGAGTGATACGTATATCGTTTGTGGCAGTGATGAGGGCTGTATTGGTGCTATGGTTGTTTCAGTATCCTGATTCCGAGTCAACCAGGAGTTTGTGGCTTTCTAGGTGATCAGAGATTCTCATTGTATCTTAAAATACACCCTTACCTGGCCATACACAGATTCTACTACATTGTAATCAATCGGTGTAAAGGCATGTACAAACATCAATGCCAAGCATAGGTTATGCCACATCCTCTGAAATTGCTTATTCAAATAAAAAGTTAATCACTGTAGCCTATCACCGAGGCAACAAAATGCTATGGCATGCTAACAGAATCCACATTCTAACAAAGAAACAAGCAGAAATTGTCCCCACTATTATACTATTTTGAAGAGACATGGGTTGGTGAGGCTCATGATGCAGACATCAACACAAGATTCAACTTCCAGGGTGAAATGTATATCACAGTACACTATAACAAGAAGCAAAACCAGCAATGCAGTGGATAGGGAGGAACTCGTCCTTCCAAAGAACACTTGGAAGAAGTCACCCTACACTCTACCAATTCAATGAAATATCAACAAAGAACAAAACTGTCAAGAAGTTAGAATAACACAATCTCTAACTCGAATGAAACCAAAAATATCAAAACAGATGAAACAAATGAAGATAATGCTAGCAGGCAAAGTGATTTTCTATCTAAACAATCAATGTCCACATTACCTAACAATAGCCAGAACACTACTCTAAAAAACAGCATAGAAAATAAAACTCAAAATATTAAAAAACGTTAAACTCAGTAAATAACAATAAACTCACCTAAAGGATGTTTATGAATTATAAACATATACATTTATTGATGTATTGTTTTCACTCTGAAAACAAAAATAAACATGTTTAAAAAATATTTCAAAATGATTAAAAAATTATAATAATTGTTCACAAAATGCAAATAAGCCTACACTATAATACAAACGGAATGCATTCATCCCAGTAGAATATCCAATATTAATAATAGTCCGGCTAAATAGAATAAAATATCTACTAAAGAATGCAACAATAAATAGGAAACCAAGGAAAATATTCACATCTATCCAATTAGACCAAATAAAAAGCCATCAACACACAGTGAAGCCCAAAAATGTAAAAAAAATAAAATAGAATGGACACTCCAGAAACCTAGAAAAGCAAGAAAGAGAAATCAGGTTGTTTTCCTTGTTAAATAAAGGTGACCACTAACCTAAAATAATGTTTACATAACAATAATACAGATCATAAAAAAGAAAAACACAGAAACCCGTCATCAATTCAAAAATTACTTACAAAAGAATAAAAACATAACTATAAAAAAGGGCACATGGTAATTAACTCAAACAGTAAAACTATGCTAACTGTTGGACTTGGCCCGCAGGGCAGGTTCACCCCTAGACTTTTTGCCTTATTTGTGACCCTGTGTTAGTGATTTTTGGGTCTCTGCGCACTTTCCCCTGAGTCCCAGAGTGAAAGTGTGTGCGTGTAGTATGGCTGGCCTGCCCTCCCATAGGAATGCATGGGGAATGTGTGTGTCCCTAGTAGTTCCTGATGCGTGGGGAGTACAGGCTCGAGTTTGGTATGCTTAAACTCGTGAGAGTGAATGCTGCGAGATGGTGTCTGCGGCATGTGTGTGTCTAGTTGGGAAGTGCTACTTCTGGACATTGAGATATGTGTGCAATGAGGGTGCTGGAGCGTGATTGGCTGGAGCTGGCTGGCATGCCAGGCTCCAGGAAGTCTGGATGGGTCTGCCCGGTGGTGAGTGGGAGATTAGCATGAGTGATGTGTGGGAGGAATGTACCTGTGTCCTGGATGGGCTGGGTTTTCCCCACACAATGCTGGCTCCACCCCCCTGTGGTGTGTCTAACGACCCTAGCCTCCCCAGTGAATGAAATGGGTGGTTGGGCCATCAAGAGTGCTCCAGAACCAGCTGCGACTGGTTTTCCCCCCACCCTGCACATTGTAACAAAGGATTTACTGTATAAAAAGGGGCTGTGTCCCCTTGGAAAATGTTCTACCTTTGGATCCTGCCAGAGGGGGCTGTGGCTGCTGCTGGGGCCAGAGGACCGCCACTTGGGGAGTCTCCCTGCCTGGAGACCCAGTGTGCTGGCTCTTGGCCCAGCCTTGCCCCCCTGCCCCTTGAAAGGACTTTTGCTGGGCTTGTTGGCCCCTAGCGCCTGGGAGCGCTTTTGATTGCTGTTTAGCGCTTAAGAGCGCTTTATTGTGCCTGCAGCGCTTGGGAGCGCTGTGGTCACCCCTCTAGCGCTGGGAGTGCTTGGTCTGCAGAGGCCGGTGCCCACCCGGCATTGTCTGCCCCGAGCGAGGGCCACCGCGCTCCTTAATTGAATTGGAGGCCGGTGCCCACCCGGCATTGTCCCCGGATCACCGCCGCAGCCCAGGAGTGTGCTGCCCCCGCCGGGCCGCCGCGCTGCCTACCGCGACCCGGAAGTGCTGGGTCGGCGGGCCAATCGCTGTGCGGCCCGGGAGGAGCCGACCGGAAGTCCCGCCCCGCTGCCGCGACCCGGAAGTCAGGCAGGCCGGGGGCGAGACAGAGAGGCAACCGGAAGCGGACGGGTGGCCACCCCGCGCTCCGGTGAAAAGAGAAGCCGGCGTCTTCCCGTTTCCTCCCCAGGCTCCCAAAGAGAGGGAGAGCCCAGGGAGGAGTATCCAAAAAGTCCCGAGGAGCGGGAGCTCTCGAAGAGCAGAGCCTGCCACGTCGTGCCTGGGACACCGGGACGAGAGGAGAGGAGCCCCGCCCGCAGCCCAGCTGATCAGCCGGTGAGTGCGAGGGCTGGTTCGGTGTGTCCTACGAGTGGCCCCAGTGAGGGAGGGCCGCTCCCCTGAGAGGAGCCCGTTCAGCATTCCTTTTTAGCCACGAGGTGCCCCGGGGGCACCAGTTGAGTTAGAGCCCAGCGAGGCTCTTGGCAAGCATCATCCCTTTGGGTCCCCAGAGAGAGGGACCCCACAGCCCAGCGAGGGTGCACCTTTTGTTGCTGGAGTCCTGAGAGGCTCAGCAGCACACTTGTTTGTTTTAAGAGCCAGAGAGAGGTTCACCAGTGCCACAGTGGTGGTTCCTTGAGCCCAGAGAGGCTCCAACATTGCCCAAACTTTCCCTGCACCATTTGCCCAGCACTTTGTGGGCAACTGCTACATTTAGGCCCCTGACACTGGGACACCGGGACAGTCACAGGTGGTGACTTGTGAGTTTGGCGCAATTGTATTTTCTCTGCACCTCTGAATGTATTGCTTATGCGTCATGTGCCTTTACACCTCTGAATGTTGATACATCATGTGTTTTATCCTTGCACCCCTATAGGTATTGTGACATGTAGGTGGTTGTTTTCTCCCTAGTACAGGTGGTGCTAGAGAGGTCCTGTTATCAGTGATTACTGGTTGTATGCTCTACTTTTATATTTTTGTGCTACAGTAATTATTTCTAAAAGTGCTGATACCCTTGACAGTGGTCCAAGTGGCCCTGTCCTGTACAAATATCCCTTGTAAATTCCGCCCGTGTCTGTTGGCACAGTGTAATAAGATGTGTGTTTTATCTGATGTATATTTATGATAATACAAAGGCTATTTTTACATAACCTTGTGTGGAGTTTTCCTTTGTGGTGGGCCTTGGTTGTTGTTGCTGGGGTGCGTGCGCAAATACTTAACTTACATCGCCTCCAGGTTTAGCCTTGACTGCTCGCGCCACGTTACCTAGAGGGCGAGTGAGGGGTTATCTTGGCGTGTAACTCCCATGCCCTGACTTTAGAAATGGCGATCCCTGACTGACCTCGACGCGAGTTTTGGCCGGCCAGGGTCCCGTTTCTAACCTTGGCGGCAAGCGGTGAGGATAAGGATTTGTGTTTGCGTTGTACCACAGTGGCAACTGGCCACTACAAAGCTCTGCATTTTAGATGACCACATTTTTTGGGGATTATTGTGTTTTTGGTGAAGTTCCATTATTCCTTCTCCTGAAGAGTGTCATTTGATAATTGTGTTCAGTACATTTGTCCCCCGCCCTGCTTCCAAAGTTTGGTACCTGTGTCACATGTGGTCAGGTTGAGAAGTCAGGGGTGGTAGAAACTGCCTTACCAATCCGAGGGGAGGGTGTGTGTGGATGAATGGTGTGTTTCCCTGGACGCATGAGTGAGTTCTTTTTTTTAAGGAGAGTGTGGAAGTTTTGGAATTGTGTACTTTTACTTCAGTTTGCTAGGTCCCTTGTGCTGCACGTGTCTGTGAGCATCCTGTCAAGATGGAATCTCCTTTTAACCTGTGTGGCCTGTCTAAGTACAGTGTGCATGAGTTGGTACGGTTATGTAAGGAGAGAGACATCCCAGTGAGTGAGTCAGACACCCAGTCCAAGCTTAGGGATAACATGATCCTGTGGCAGAAGAGTGACTGGGAGCGTGAGCACAGTGAGAGGGAGAGGGCCCAGACCGCACACCATGAGGGTGGTGGGTCTGAGGGGAGCCCTGAAGAGTCTGATGTGGAGAGTGAGTTTGACAGTGAATGGGCGCCAGCAGAGAGCGAGTACCCCCTAGATAGGGAGTCCCTTGCTGGGTCCCGTGTCAGATGTAGCCCCCCATCCCTTTCCCTGTCCCCAGAAGAGTGGGTGGATAGGAGAGAAGAGAGGGAGCACCAGCTGGCCATGAAGAAGCTCAGGTTAGAGCATGCCTGGAAGATGGCGCAGCTGGGTGTGACTGCGCGGATTGCAGAGTCTGAGAGGGCCTTGGCCAGGGAGAAGATAGCCCTAGAGTGCAGGTTATCCCCTGACCGCAGTCTTAATTTTCTGGATTCCCCAGGGAGGGTGGAGTCCAGTGGTGGCAGCTTTTTAAGTGTTGGTGTTGACAGTCCCACTCCCAGTTCCCCGAGTATGGTTCCTGTTTCTCCAGAGGAGGAGAAAAGGTTGAAATTCAGGGTCAGTAGGAAGCTGCCTCACCAGTCGTGGGAGGAATTTGAGGAGGACTGTTGTGGAGCCCTGTGTGATTGGGTACAGGAACCCACGAAATGTGATTGGGACATATTGTTCGATATGTTTCTCAGAGAGCAGTTGCTCAGTTGTTGTTCCCCAGGGTTGCGGCAACACCTGTTGGGGTGTGGATTGTCTGACCCATGTGAGCTTGCAGTAGAAGCAGACCGCTGGGAGAGGGCCAGAGGTTCTGTACAGTCATTGGAGAGTGAGTCCAACAGCAGTGGTACAGGGAGCTTCCAGCCCAGCGTGGTGGAAGAGGCTCAGTGTAGCCCAGCTAGGTCCCAGTATAGTGAGAAGGGTGAAGGGGCTGACTGCCTGGCTCAGCGGAGCAGGAGTCAGTGGGTGGCTGAGAGCACCCAGAGGCCCGAAGCCCTGTCTCAGAACTTGGGTGGTTTCTTGAGGGAACACCAGGTTGGGGACCTAGGCTGTCCTGGTAGTACACTTGAGGAGGATCTCCTAGTGTCTAGGGAACCTGGAGTGTCTGTAACTAGAGCTCCAGGGGTTCCAGTGTCCGGCAGTGTCGCTCCAGTTGGGAGGGCACAGAAGTCCGAAGCGAGGAGTGATTGGGGGATGAGTTTCCCAGTGGATGCACCAGTGGACCAGAGACTAGCCAGTGGGGCTCGATCGTCTTGGGTGGACCCGGGTGGCGCCACTTCTGGTCTGGGGGATCTTTGCGCCCTGTCAGGTGGACAGGAGGCGGGAGATCTGCGCCAGGCAGACAGTCACACGACGGATGGGTCATGTGTCAGCCTCAGGGGGATTGCGTGTGAGTCCCCAGAAGTCCTGGAGTGCCAGGCAATTATTCCACCAAAGGTTTTAGACCGGAGGTTGGGAGGCCAGGTTCAGGTTCGGCCTGACCTGAAGGGTAGGACGACTGTAACCAGTGTCCTGACCGGTTCTTCCAGAGGAACTTCTCCAGTTGGGAGAGGGCAGACCTCTGGAAGGGGGTGCAGAGGGTGGGAAAGCCCACCTCTGACCCCGGCGCAACCTGAGGGGTTAAACCCTGGGTTGGAGTGGCGTTGTAAGGGTACCCCTCGCAGGAGGAGGAGGAACCCTGGAAGAAGAGGTAAGGGGGGGAGAGCCTTCCCTGAGACTCCTGGTCCGCCTGAGGTTGTAGACCAAAGGCTGGTGAACCAGTGGCAGTCTAGTCCTGTCTTGCAGACAGGGAGAGTGGAGAATGGACACTATGTGCCAGGGGTTACTACCCCCCGCTCTGCGAATTGGCAAGGACCGGTGGCACCTGGGTGGCCCAGGGCCTGGTCCTGGCCGCGGACAGCTGAGGAGTACCAGTGGGGTAGCCCAGTTGGTCCTTACAGTAGCTTTAGAAGGAACCCTAGGGGTTCACCGTGGCATAGAACAGGAGGGTGTCCCGGCAGTGGCGGGCCTGCGTCCGTGTTCTATCGCCCCAAGCAGGGAAGTCCATCACGGTGGTGATTGTTCTCCCCTGCGTTTTGGCTGGAAGGGGGTTGTGTTGGACTTGGCCCGCAGGGCAGGTTCACCCCTAGACTTTTTGCCTTATTTGTGACCCTGTGTTAGTGATTTTTGGGTCTCTGCGCACTTTCCCCTGAGTCCCAGAGTGAAAGTGCGTGCGTGTAGTATGGCTGGCCTGCCCTCCCATAGGAATGCATGGGGAATGTGTGTGTCCCTAGTAGTTCCTGATGCGTGGGGAGTACAGGCTCGAGTTTGGTATGCTTAAACTCGTGAGAGTGAATGCTGCGAGATGGTGTCTGCGGCATGTGTGTGTCTAGTTGGGAAGTGCTACTTCTGGACATTGAGATATGTGTGCAATGAGGGTGCTGGAGCGTGATTGGCTGGAGCTGGCTGGCATGCCAGGCTCCAGGAAGTCTGGATGGGTCTGCCCGGTGGTGAGTGGGAGATTAGCATGAGTGATGTGTGGGAGGAGTGTACCTGTGTCCTGGATGGGCTGGGTTTTCCCCACACAATGCTGGCTCCACCCCCCTGTGGTGCGTCTAACGACCCTAGCCTCCCCAGTGAATGAAATGGGTGGTTGGGTCATCAAGAGTGCTCCAGAACCAGCTGCGACTGGTTTTCCCCCCACCCTGCACATTGTAACAAAGGATTTACTGTATAAAAAGGGGCTGTGTCCCCTTGGAAAATGTTCTACCTTTGGATCCTGCCAGAGGGGGCTGTGGCTGCTGCTGGGGCCAGAGGACCGCCACTTGGGGAGTCTCCCTGCCTGGAGACCCAGTGTGCTGGCTCTTGGCCCAGCCTTGCCCCCCTGCCCCTTGAAAGGACTTTTGCTGGGCTTGTTGGCCCCTAGCGCCTGGGAGCGCTTTTGATTGCTGTTTAGCGCTTAAGAGCGCTTTATTGTGCCTGCAGCGCTTGGGAGCGCTGAGGTCACCCCTCTAGCGCTGGGAGCGCTTGGTCTGCAGAGGCCGGTGCCCACCCGGCATTGTCCGCCCCGAGCGAGGGCCACCGTGCTCCTTAATTGAATTGGAGGCCGGTGCCCACCCGGCATTGTCCCCGGATCACCGCCGCAGCCCAGGAGTGTGCTGCCCCCGCCGGGCCGCCGCGCTGCCTACCGCGACCCGGAAGTGCTGGGTCGGCGGGCCAATCGCTGCGCGGCCCGGGAGGAGCCGACCGGAAGTCCCGCCCCGCTGCCGCGACCCGGAAGTCAGGCAGGCCGGGGGCGAGACAGAGAGGCAACCGGAAGCGGACGGGAGGCCACCCCGCGCTCCAGTGAAAAGAGAAGCCGGCGTCTTCCCGTTTCCTCCCCAGGCTCCCAAAGAGAGGGAGAGCCCAGGGAGGAGTATCCAGAGAGCCCCGAGGAGCGGGAGCTCTCGAAGAGCAGAGCCTGCCACGTCGTGCCTGGGACACCGGGACGAGAGGAGAGGAGCCCCGCCCGCAGCCCAGCTGATCAGCCGGTTAGTGCGAGGGCGGGTTCGGTGTGTCCTACGAGTGGCCCCAGTGAGGGAGGGCCGCTCCCCTGAGAGGAGCCCGTTCAGCATTCCTTTTTAGCCACGAGGTGCCCCGGGGGCACCAATTGAGTTAGAGCCCAGCGAGGCTCTTGGCAAGCATCATCCCTTTGGGTCCCCAGAGAGAGGGACCCCACAGCCCAGCGAGGCTGCACCTTTTGTTGCTGGAGTCCTGAGAGGCTCAGCAGCACGCTTGTTTGTTTTAAGAGCCAGAGAGAGGTTCACCAGTGCCACAGTGGTGGTTCCTTGAGCCCAGAGAGGCTCCAACATTGCCCAAACTTTCCCTGCACCAGTTGCCCAGCACTTTGTGGGCAACTGCTACGTTTAGGCCCCTGACACTGGGACACCGGGACAGTCACAGGTGGTGACTTGTGAGTTTGGCGCAATTGTATTTTCTCTGCACCTCTGAATGTATTGCTTATGCGTCATGTGCCTTTACACCTCTGAATGTTGATACATCATGTGTTTTATCCTTGCACCCCTATAGGTATTGTGACATGTAGGTGGTTGTTTTCTCCCTAGTACAGGTGGTGCTAGAGAGGTCCTGTTACCAGTGATTACTGGTTGTATGCTCTACTTTTATATTTTTGTGCTACAGTAATTATTTCTAAAAGTGCTGATACCCTTGACAGTGGTCCAAGTGGCCCTGTCCTGTACAAATATCCCTTGTAAATTACGCCCGTGTCTGTTGGCACAGTGTAATAAGATGTGTGTTTTATCTGATGTATATTTATGATAATACAAAGGCTATTTTTACATAACCTTGTGTGGAGTTTTCCTTTGTGGTGGGTGTAGGAGAGTAGGGTCTGCTATCCTATGGTCACCCCAAATTTTTGCTTTTTGCTTCACTGGTTTCTGACTTAATGTGGCTGTGGGCCTGCTAATCAGACCCACAGCCTGCTGTTCTCTCTCTAAATTACTGCCAATGCACTCTAGGTGCATTACGAATTGGAACTGGTTCACCTTATGAGCCCCTGTAATAGTGCACCCTAGGTGCCCAGGGCATAGGTGTATCCAAGGCCTACCAGGGGCTGCAGCACGTATTGTGCCACCCCTGGCCTGGCCTCCATATTTGACACAACTGGCTGATCACTCAGCTGGGGTAAGTCGGTGTAACCACCTCTTACTTAGGTACAGTATGTCTGTGCCTAACCCTAAACTGGACACATATGTTCCTATCAGCCACTCCTATGGAAGGCCTCATCAATCCTGGAGGCAGAGTGCTTGGAAATATGTGAGATGGTGCTCTAGCATGAGCTGAGCCTGTCTGCAGCTGTCGAGAACCACTCCCTAAGCTGTTCCGGGATATTGCCATACCATATACTCTTAAGTGCATTATAATCCTCGCGTTTAAATGCTATCTTTGGTTTGGCTTTATCAAAACATGTCGAGTAAGGTGTCATACGAATTGGAATACTATCCCCTCGCCAATTCTGGCGACGGGGATAGCATTCCACCCTTCTAGAGGGACACGACATGTGTGTAGCCTTAACCCCGGTTAAAGTTAAACAGAGCCTCAGCTTCACAAAATGGACGCTGCCCCCAAACTGAGACAGAGGGTGGGTCCCAAACTTCCAAGAAGAAGAAGAAAGAAGGTCAGAAGAAACCCTGGTGTAAAACTTGTAAGAACACCTCTCACTGGACAAGTGAGTGTAAAAAGGGTGGAGCCCCCAGCACTGCAGCCCCTAAGGCACCTGCACCCACTAGTACAGTCAGCAGTGCTGGTCCTCAAGCCAAGGGATTAGTGGGAATCACTTTGGGAACTGAAGGAGATTCTGACCTAGTCAGAACTCTTACACAGGCTGTTCTGATTTGTGAAGGGGACATAGATTTGACCCCTGACATAAGTCCCAGTAACCTGGGCAAATACAGACAGACACCTTTGATTAACAACAAAGTGGCTCAAGCTTACAGGGACACATGTGCCAGTGTCACTATGGTGACACCTAACTTTGTGGACCCTGGACAATACATGCCAGGCGATGATTACCTGGTGACCAATGCCAGCAATGTCACTACTACACATAGTGTGGCACTTGTTAACTTTTCCTGGGGAGGGGTAACTGGCCTAAAGAAAGTTGTGGTTAGTGCTGATCTCCCAGTAGAATGTTTGTTGGGCAATGACCTGGAGAACTCTCTATGGTCAGAAGTTGAGTACAGGACTCATGCAGAGATGTTAGGGATATCATCACATGTCCTTGCTGTGACCAGGTCACAGGCCAAAAAGTGCCTCTCTGAACCTCAGGTCTTGGATCCTGGAATAATGGACCAAGTACCTTCCAAGAAGAAGAACAGGAGGGTTAAGGCTGCGCCTTCCCAACTGCCTACAAGTGAGGATCAGGCTTCACAGGAAACTGATCTGGAGACCCCTGAAGGAACTGTCCCTGAAGAACTTGAACCTGATCAGGTTGAGTTTCTGGGGACAGGGGGACCTTCTAGGGCAGACTACTTAACTTACATCGCCTCCAGGTTTAGCCTTGACTGCTCGCGCCACGTTACCTAGAGGGCGAGTGAGGGGTTATCTTGGCGTGTAACTCCCTTGCCCTGACTTTAGAAATGGCGATCCCTGACTGACCTCGACGCGAGTCTTGGCCGGCCAGGGTCCCGTTTCTAACACTAACCTACAACCCCTAACCTAACAATCTATCCCATACACCTCAGTAATTTATAAACTACTATGAGAAAGTGCCTCATTTCGCATAGTTACCCCCATTTTCTGCTGACTGGTATTAGTGTATTTCTAAACTCTGTACACTGTGGCACTGCCCCATTGAAATATTTCACTTTACGGTAAGGCCATTGTATATTGTTCATGAAAATACACCAATGGTAAGGAAAGTGAAATGTTTTTTTGTGGACTGCAGCACTTATCTTAGTAGAGTGACAAAAAACATGACTTCGCCACCTGTGTATCCTGATCCTGAATCTTTTGATTCTGTAGGCAGACTTGCCAAAATAACACTGCTTTTAAGTGTTAGATAAGTAACCCCTAATTCACCTGTAACTAGCTAGGGCCCCTAGTATTTATTAGTGTTATAAGTAGACATTTAATGTTGACATGTACCTAAAGTGCCTAGCTCCCAAAAAGCCGTCCTCCCTTGAAGGGGCTTTATTTTAGCCCTTCAGACTAAGATTAAAGGTAAATGTCTTGACCAGGTGTAGGTGCTAAAAGTAACCACCTGATGTGAGCACTTCCATAGCTGCAAAATTAGAATTTGCTGTATGTTTTTAACCTCCATTTCAAAGACTATAGGCCTGATTACAAGTATGGCAGTCTGACTGCCCGAAAACCGTGTCCACAGCCACCAGTAGCTCACAACGCTGGCCAGCCACAGTCTGTGCAGATAACAGTGGGGGACGTGTAAGGGGGGATTCTGAGGGATGATGCAGAAGGATAATTAATTATTTATTTTCCCTTTGCATCATTCCTTGCAATCCCCCCTTACACAGCCCCACCACTGTTACCTACACACACCACAGCTGATGCTGGCAGTCTCTAGACCATCATATTATGAGTTGACAGCAGGCCCGCAGTGCGGCTGCAGCAGTCTTACGGCAGTGGGCAATAGTTTTCAATATCTATCAATGCATGTATGTACATTTCAACTGACCCGTGTCAACTGTACACATATGCATGATACATATGGAAAAATACCACCTACCCATTGCTGTAGTCCGGCCCATATGAGGCCAGTCTAGCAATGGGTATGTGGTCCAGAAAGGACTCACCTGTACGTCACCACAAACAGGGTTGTATGCTTTCGGGTGAAGATGCTGCTGTGAAGGTGGGACCAAGAGAAAGGGATCTACATCATACTCTGCCTGGAAGAACAGGACAGGTTTGAGTAAGAACCACAAATCCTTTGTTACTGCTGACTCAAAGCTGGCAGTCGAATTGTTGAGGTAAGCTCATCGAAAATCCATCTCGCTATACAGACAGCAGTGGAGTTCCTCAGTACAACTCATGGCAGCTGCCTTTCCCCGACCTCGACCCCGGTAGTTGCTATGAGGTGGTGGTGTCGCTGGTACAGCCGCAGACTTTGCAAACGCAATCTGCCTATCTCGAAATACAGCGTTCAGATCACCGAGCTCGCCGCAGTCAGACTGTCAACGCCGGTAAAGCAGTTCATGAACTGCCAAACTCGTGATAACGCCCTAAGTCAGAAGGTAGCAGTTTTTAACCGGTTTGAACTCACATGGTGTATCTCTCCCTAGCACCATCATGGTTGGCCACTAATCAAGCGTACCATGGCCGTGACTGTTGATTGGCCCTTTTTTTTTTTTACAGCTTTTTGCCCCAAATCTTTAGAAGTTCCTATTTCGGGTCTCCCTAATTGCAATTTTCTTTTTCTTTTAAAATATTTTTATTAATCATTGCAAGAGAAACATACATGAGGAAAGAAAAAAAAAAGACATAAGACATTCATAAAGCATTAGTACCTTATATAGTAATTATTAGTACTACCACAGAGGGACACTTAAAAAGCAATCCATTTTACCAATATTCAAAAATAACTAAATAATGAATGTAGCCAGCATAACACAAACGATAATTTTTTACATGAAAGGTGTCCAGATTTTCTCTCTTTTCATCAAAGATTGAGGTCCCCTTAATTTTGCTAATGAAAGCTCCATCAGTTGTATCTCCTTGCTTAAAGCCCACCATTCCGAGATGTGCGGGGGATTAGAAGATATCCATGTCCTAGCTATGACCAATCATGCACAAGACATTAAGATGGTAATGAGGTCTTTAAATGTATTACTTATGTCCTGCAAGTCTAGTAAAATCAGCAGTGCAGTGAGTTTTGGGCAATTTATTTGTTCATGGGAAAGAATGTCTTCTATTTTTTTCTAAAATTCGGCCAGTGAGGGGCATAAGAAAAACATGTGCACTCTGATCAGCGGCATGTAGATCACATTTAGGGCATTTCATATAACAGTTTACGTCGTTGTTACCTGCCCAGCTAGATATTCTTTGCGGAGTATAGTAAAGCTGACAGATAGTTCTATAGTGCTGTAATCTTAGGTTTGAGGACTGGACCACATGATTGCAATTTTCTTGTTTTGATGTTGTTTTGTTCATTAAATGCTCCTCTGTGTTTCTAAATTGGTTGTGGGGTTTTCGTTGTGGAGTGTTGTGAATTTGTAACTCTTTTGTTAGTCTCAAACACTTTAGACATTTTCCTAAGTTAAATCTGTCTGCTCTCCGCATTATCTACCACAGGGTTGAGCCCAGGTTTTTTTTTTGCTTGAAAGGTGTGTGGTTTTATTCCATGTGGTAGACTCACATCCACCTCAATTAATAGTCCCCTTTCCCATTGTGACCTTATAAGTTATACAGACAATATTCTTTCTGACATATGCAAACTGAAATTCAGTCCTGCACTGCACAACCACTGCTGAACTACAAAGAAAGCATACTACAAAGTATAGCAACCAGTAAAACAAAAATTGCAGATTTATTTAAATGACTTTCTTTACATTAGAGCAAATAAATATAATCAACATTGCCACTGTTTGATATATTGTTGTAGAAAGTGTTGGATTCTAGGGTAGGGGGAGATTAGTAATTCTTGATCCAAGACAAAGCTTCTACTCCTAACTTAAACACATTGTCAAAAGTATTGGATTCGTAGGGGGAGAGTGAGGTAGATTAGGCATATCCAATACAAACCCAATCACATCGATAGAAAATGTTGAGCTCAGTGAGGTTGAGGGGGTAATTTACTATTCCCACTCCAAACTCAGCAACAATGGGGAATGTTTTAAACTTTGAGGATGAAAGATTTGCTAGTCCAACTTCATATTTACCTATATTGGGGAAAGTGTTGAACTCAGAAGGATGCCAGATTTACTATTTTCATTTCAACAATAGCCACATTGGAGAAAGTATAGGACTTTGAGGGATGTCAGATTTACTATTCCAATTTCAAACAAAGCCATGTTCGGAAAGTGTTACACTTTAGGGGATGTTCAGAAATATATTCCAATTCTATACTCAACCACATTAAAGAAGTAAATAAAATCTAAGGAGTGTAAAATGACTTTCAGCATTTCATGTTTTCCAACATGATTAAAATATTGATAGAGAATACATAAAAATGTATAAACAATATTAAACACAAACTACAGCACACCGAACTACTGTGAAAATCAGGTAAAACTGGCATGAGCTCCTGAATAAATGAGCATAAAGTAATTTACATAAAATGATATAATAAAATATTCATATACAGAACCAAATACTCAAATATATAAACAACCCCTTTTTAACAAACTGGAATTGTTTTGAATAGAAATTTTTAATTAGCAATTGAATTTCAACTATTTAAAAAATATTGTATTATTGAATAATTGACAATTTTGAACAAAACAGAGAGTTGGGCTGCAAGCTGGCTGCCACAGAGTGAGGCTCTGCCAGCCAGAAGGAAAATCAGCCAAAATCCAATGACATAAGCAAATAAAAATGCTGCACTAGACTCTAGGTCAACTAACTGTGGGTAGGGGCTATATTTGGAACAGCTTTTCTAATGCTACTGCTGGGCAGAGAGTGGGCATGACAAATGTGGCCTGTGGCTCGTTGAAGAAGTGAAATTCACCAAGGATCTGTGCGGTCTACCTGCCATGACACCTGTTCCAAAGATGTCCTTAGGGAGAGTGAGGAAGGGTTGTGCGGCCCAGGTGACGAATTAGGCTGAGAATTGACGGGGGCCCTTTATTGGTGCAGTTGGTGAAGACTGAAGGTAGAAAAAGATTTGGCATAAGACAGTTGGCACTCGCACCATTCCATTAGCTGGAGAAACTCATGGAATATTAAAATAAAAACTATTCTCTTTTCAACGAGTAGTATCATACAAGTGATGTCTCCCCGATACAGGTATAAAAGAATTCCCAGCTTCCTCTCATCCACACGTGGGCACTGCAAATCTCTATAAAATATGTGTGATCCAAGTATTATAATATTAACTGTAAGATAAAAGTCATGTGAGTATACATGAAGATGGTAATACTATTGACTAGTGTAATTGATGGCCACTTACCTGTAGAGGGATGTATCTGGGCTTCATGGTTCAGGAAGGGGAGCGTCTTCCCTGTAGTCAAACACTAGGCATATTGCAATGGTTATAACAAAAAATTCTTAAGTGCCCGGTGTTGGCCAGGGTAAGTCTGCACCTAACACTAGCTATAAGGCCATCAACGCTACATAAGGTCTAGTCAAGGTCTCAATACCTTAGCCCCTGGCTCAAACATTAGTAGCTGGCTGCGAGCAGGCAGGCTTAACTTAGGAGGCAGGTGTGTGGAGCTTTTAAAAATACCAGTACATTAATCAAATAAGACACAACATACAATAGAAATCCACAACTAATTTATAAAAACAGGTCATATTTTTATGGTTAAAATGACAACAAAACAACGAAAATCGAGTATTGGGAACCGGAGACATGAATTTTAAAAGATTAACCATTTTTTAGTGCTTTAAAACATATAGAACCAACTTGTGGCATGTGGTTATGCTTGATGGGGACAAAATCAAAGTTTGAGGCTGACAGCCATGAAGCTCTGGTCAGATACACTAAGCGGGTCAAAATATTCCATTCGCACTTAAACACTTTTCTGGAGGATTTTCCCTCATCGTCGAGCGAGGCTCTTATTCAGGCAGGGATTTGAGTCGATGACGGTGGCTTGTTTCAGTGCAGGGCCTAAGTGAAATCCTGGAAGTCTTGAGCATTGGAACTTTCAGTGAGACAAACCTGAAATACATGCCAGTTTGTAGTTCGATGTCGACGGCCTGACTCTCGTAGATGAGTCAGTTACGTTAGGGAGCTTTTTCCAAAAATTGCTCCAAACTTCTGGAATTTTCTCTTGAAGTTTCTCTTGAGGGTTCAAAGTGTCCAAAACACAAATCCAAGTGTCTAGGGGGCATATTATCAAGCAGGGCGTTAAAATTATTGTCGTTTTAGTGGCAGAAAACTGCTGCTAAAGCGGCGATAATGGGCTTGATAATATGTCCTGGAGAATCCCAATAGAAGCCCATGTTCACACCAGAACATGGGTTTCTATTGGAACTCACAGGGCCATATTATCAAGCCCAATATCGCAGCTTTAGCAGCAGTTTTCTGCCACTAGTACAGCAGTAATTTTGAATGCCCTGCTTGATATTATGCCCCCCAAATCCTCTGAGATGGTCCTTGGAAGTTTGGAACCACAATTCCCAGAATGCACCTGGCCAGATCCTTAAATGCCCACTGGACTCACTCCAAGCTTGGAGACTTCTTGAGGGAGATGTGCAGGTGAGCTAAGTACTTGAAATATTATTTTAGGTCACTCCTGTTAATAGTTACACTGTATTACAATATTCCTATGTTAGTCTCTAGAGCTAAAATGTTACAATGAGGAACATTCGATATTGATAGTTTTTCCCTTACTGGGGCATATAAAACATCTCTTAAAAAGTCTTTGCTTATTTGTACATGTCACCCTACCCTGGAGGCACCAAGGGAAGACCTTAGGGGTGTCTTATATGTAAAAAAAAGGTAGCACAATACTTTGGAAGTACCTTTAAGTCCAGAGTTGAATTTACATGTAATTTCATTTTTTAAAAGCAGCATGCAACGCAGGGCTGACTTTTAAAAGGACAGCAGGCAGCACAGACGTTCACACTTAAGTGACTTAAAGAAGCTGGGCCTCTGAATCTACACGCCCTTCCATATACTAAAGTGTTACAGGAAGGTTGTCAGTGCCAATTATATTTACACCTAATTACCATATACCGTTTTTAATCAGAGCCCTGGCCCTGGGCCTAGTTAGCAGAGCCCAGGGTTCAGTGAGAGTTCGTTACCATCAGTATCAGTCAAAAAATGGGCGTGATCAGGGCAAAAACGATTACTTTCTTACACCCAAGACTCAGGGTAAGGAACTAAAAAGAATAAACTGATACAGTGTAATTACTGTAACTCAATAAAATGATAAGGAAAAAGGAAAATGAAAGGAAAGTGCTACTCAGTAATTGTCACTGAAAAAATGAAGAGGTAGATGTGCCGGGTAATGCCTATGCAACTCCCACATTGCTGTATAGTGAATACAGTGACGAGCAGCTTGGCCAGTATAAAATGGGGGAAAAATGGAAAGGAAAAAAGGAGAGGATAATAGATCTTAATAGAAATACATTTCTCTACTCACATCAATGCAGGAAATCTCCATCTCACTTTTACCCTGAGATCGAAAAAGAGCTAAAATACCTACCAAAAAGCCCTGGAATCAATTCATTGGAGACAACAAGTGAATTCACAGCAAACCCAAGATAAGCGAGTCAGACGATTTATGGGTAAATAGGCACTATTGTCGCATACAAGAAGTTTCCCACAGTACTACTGGAGACTAAAAGTATGGCCACAGTGCACAAAATATACTAGAAATACAAAAAAAAGACTTTTCAGATTTGTGTCCACTGAACTTCATTGCTGAGACCTCTGTTAGATATCCCCAGATGGTAAATCCATCTTTGTTCCATATGTTGACTGTGTGGGATATTGACTGTCACCTGAACACGTTTTCAGAATTGTCTTTTTCTGCAGAGTGTCTCATAATCTTGGTAGCTATCTTCTTGCACCTAAATGTGCTTTTGTGTTCATTGATTCTAGTCTTAACTTTATGCATTGTCATAGCAATATATCTGAAACCGTACAGATATGTGATCATGTAAATCATGTTAACTGAATCACAGTTGGTAAAATGTTTGAGGATCCATGGTGTGTACATCCCCAGATCAAGCTACTTAATATTCGGAGTCAATACATGGAAAATGTCCTTTGACTGATGGTAAATTCCATGCTGTGATCAACTTCTTTTATTACAGATTTTCTGGGACATCCCGTTTAAATGAAAACATGGGTTTTGCGAAGTATAATGAGCCTGAAGTCAACATTCCCAAATGTCTGTTGACAATTTTTTGCATAGCACTGGAGTGAGTCTTATAGGTTGTCACACAAATCAGGCGGTCAGATGTTGGTTTTTAAAATGTTTTAACCCCTTGCATGCTCATGACGAGCTCAGCTCGTCATGAGCTACAGTGCTCCGGTGCTCATGACGAGCTGAGCTCGTCATGGCCTTTAGAACGCTCGCACGCTGGGATAATTCCCCTCCTGTGCTGAAGAAATGGGTGTGGCCGTGACGAGCTCAGCTCGTCATGAGCACAGAAGCACTGTAGCTCATGACGAGCTGAGCTCGTCATAAGCATGCGGGCGCTGTGCGCGCCCCCCGGCCCCACAGCACAGCGGGGGAATGTACCCAGCAGGGAAGGGGTTAATTAGTGATCCCTTCGGACTATTGCAAGGGTAGTCATTGGTGTTTGTTTCTTAGTAAACAAACTTGCATGATGGGTAAAGTCTTGTATGCCCATAAATTTCTGCATTGTCTTAGAAACTGGCCAACTGGTAGATTTCACATAATGTTTTGGGATGACCTTAGAAGGTTGTTATAGTCAGTAGGCTTATAGAATACTACGCATTCACATGAGTTATCTGTTGGTTGTTTTTTTAAGTCCAAAAATGATATTTCAGTTTTGCTCTGATTCATGGTGAACTTAAAGTATTGGTCTTTGCTATTAATCCAATCTGAAAGGTCAGAGCTTCTTCCGCCCCACCTATCCAAATGATGAAGAT
This sequence comes from Lissotriton vulgaris, assembly GCF_964263255.1. Classification (NCBI taxonomy): domain Eukaryota; kingdom Metazoa; phylum Chordata; class Amphibia; order Caudata; family Salamandridae; genus Lissotriton; species Lissotriton vulgaris. The sequence goes on along the minus strand of NC_141687.1, from coordinate 500,119,009 downwards.
GTCATCAATATAGCATTCCTATAATGCTATGTTTGAAAAGTACGTATTGGATGTACTGAAGACATGTTCCTTCTCAAGTGCGTGGACATACAGACAGATTACACTAGGGGCGAAAGTACTGCACATCGATGTTCCACCCACCTGTAAATAGAAGTCATCCCCAAATTGAAAATAATTTCTGGTAAGGGTCATGTGAGCACAATCAAAAATTACATCGATAGGTATTATGGAAAACCATTCCCTCTATGGTAAGAGTCCCTCTGGGACCTTTAAATATTCCTCTTGAGGAATGCTTGTATATAATGTTTCCACATCCAGAATCATAAGAAGCTGCGTGTGAAAATTGAACAACACATCGTCCAAGATTATTCTTGGAGATTTCAATCTCAGGGCAGACGGGAAGGCTAATAGCCATTTGCGAGATTTGAGACACACTTGTACAAATCTGGATCTTACTCACATGGTGGAAAGCTCGACATCTGAAGGGGGGCATGTCCTTGATCTGCTATTTTCTAATCAGGCCACAATGAGGGTATTAAACGTAGTGCCTCAGAGTTGGTCAGACCATTATTTAGTCCTTTTCAGCATCAGGATGGTGCACTCGAGGGAGAGTGAAGGTCAGCAAAGGTATTATAGGATAGGTAGGGAATGGGCAAAACTGAATCAGACCAGAACCTCAGTATTTGATCCAGAGGCCACATACTCTGATCCCATGTTAACCGTAGAAGAGAATTACAAAGTCTACACTAACTATGTATCTGCTATCTTAGACCAGGCAATTCCCATGAAAAAAGATAAAAAATAGGATGAAGGCCATGGCGACTTGGTTTAATGAGGAGCTGAAACAGCTTTGCTTGCTCCGCAAGAAGGTGAAGAGGAAATGGAGAAAGGGGTATGGGTAGGAAGATTACATTGAACTAAGACGGAGACAACGGCACTATAAAGAGAGCATCTTTAAGGCCAAGGCAGATTTCTATGCCAGTTCAATTGCTCATGCATCAAACGGGACAAAATTACAAAATGACTAAGACACTCTCTGCCCCTAAATGTATGGACAATAAAGTGGGAGCATCTCAAAAACTTTGCGACAAAATCGCTATATATTTCCACGACAAGATCGCTAAGATCGTGGATATTCTCAATGTTAACAACAAGGCTGAACAACCTAATCCTGGACAGTTGGGAGCTGAAGATCAACAACAACTGGTATCTTTGAACAACTTCCAAACTCTCACTAAAGTTGCATTTGACAGTCTGGTGGAGAGTGTTTCCTCAGGTTCCCCGTATGATCCCTTCCCCTCCAGAATATGGAAGTCATCTTCCGAGACACTCTTCCTTGGTTGAGGCAGATATGTAATCAGTCCCTGGAGAAAGGAGTGGTTCTGGAGGATTGGAAACTGGTGGTGGTTACTCCACTGCTTTCCCTGGATCTGTCATTACCGGCTAATTTCAGGCCTATTTCTCTCCTACCCTACCTGGTGAAAATCCTAGAAAAAACAGCAAGTAGGGAACTATTGTGTTTTTTGGAGGAGAACTCCCTGCTTGACAAAGATCAGTTTGGCTTCCGCCCTGGTCATGGGATGGAGACCGCCCTGGTCACAATGTTGGATAACTTGTGGATGCGTGCCGACAGCGGGAAAGCCACTGTGCTAGTGCTTCTCGATATGTCGGCCGCATTCGACACAGTGAACCCTCTCATCCTAGTGGAAAGACTAAAGAAGCTAAGAGTGAAGGGTCAGGCAGTGCAATGGTTACAATCTTACCTAGCAGGACGACATCAGGTGGTAACACTAGCTCCATTCACTTCTAGTAAATCACCAGTCATCCATGGGGTGCTGCAAGGTTCTGCTATCAGTCCCATTCTATTTAATATTTATCTGCAGCCCCTGCTCCCCATTATAAAGTCCACCGGAATCTGTCTAGTCAACTATGCGGACGATACTCAATTGGCATTCTCTTTGGAAGGTGATAACGCAGTATCTCTGGACCTGTCCCAGCAATACTTGCGGCAGACATCCGACTGGCTTAGAAGGAATTCCCTACAATTCAATGCTGGAAAGACCGAGGTGCTATAATGTTCCTCTGGTAGGCTACTTAGACAATTTTCTTTTGAATTTAGGCTTACCCCAGAGGAGGAACCACTGATCCCGGCTAGTAAGGAACGTAATATGGGGGTGCTGATTGACAATGATCTTCAGATGGAATCACAGGCAAATAAGACCGCCAGTGTCTGTTTTGCTTTAATACGTATGCTGCGTAAAATACTCCCTTTACTACCTAAAGAGGCACGATTATTGGTAGTAAGCAGTATAGTAGATAGCAGGCTGGATTACTGTAATTCCCTGTATTTGGGGGCCCCATTATACATTCTGCAGGGGCTCCAAAGAGTCCAGTCCGCAGCAGCTAAACTGGCCCTTGGCAGGCAACGTGGCTTCTCTACAACATCGGCTCTGAGAGAGCTACATTGGCTGCCTGTGGTGGAACGAGTTCATTTTAAATCCCTCTGCCTGGTTTTTAAAGCGGTACATGAGCTAGGCCCTGTTTCTATGCAGGAAAGGTTCTCTTGGTATCAACCTACAAGGCAGGTTCGCTCTTCCAGTGCCGGTCTACTTATGGTGCCTAGATTCAAATGGTCTAGGATAGGAGGAAGGGCATTCAGTGTGGCTGATGCCAGCTGTGGAATGTACTTCCCCAGATCAGCTCCCTGCTAGAGTTTCGCAGGAACTTCAATACCTGGCTTTTCCCTAAGGCTTAGCCCGTGCCCCTTCTCTTTGCTCGCTCAGTTGTGATCTATTTCATCTTGGTTCTGTTTATTAGTCTGAAGTGCCATGATACCCGTGGGGTGACAGTATGTGCTATATAAGTTTTAAAATCAATCAATCAAGAGGTTGAACATGTCTTTGGTATCTCTTAGGTACGATAGCATTAGCTTTACCGGAGGTCTTTGAAAATGGTCTACAAGTCTAGATAGAGGTTCCAAAAGACACTCTATCACTGCCACTGTGGGGCGGCCAGGTGGTGGCATTTACCCCTCCATGTGTTTTGGGTAGAATATAAAAGTTGGACACTCTTGTATTATTTTTTAACAAGAGGTTTGCTTCTTGTTTGGTAATATAGTGGTTGTCTTCAGCTAGTTTGATCATAAGCAAGATGTCCTCCTTTACATCTTTTGTGGGATCCTTACTTTGTTTTTGTATAATTCTTAGTATTTCCCAACAGTCTCAAGAATTCTTGTTTGTACATATCTGCATGCATCACCACAATTGTACCACCCTCAGCAGCTGGCTTACTTTTCACTTGTTGCATCATAGATAATTCAGTCAGTGCCTGTCGCACAGCCTTTGAAAGCCTTGCATGCGTTTTATTCAGTTCATCTATTTCTTTTGCCACTGCTTGTTCAAATGTCAGTACTTCAACTGACATCGTGTTAGAAGCTTTAAATGTGTTTCATTCTCAAATCTGTATTGCTTTCTCTCTATCTACACATGGTTTAGTACTAAGGAACAATTTTAGATGGACGGTGCAGAAAACTCAGCTAGATCCTTTCATAGTTCAAAAATTTCATATTTCGGAGTAGGGATGAAACCTAGGCCTTTGTTAAATACCTGCAAGTGGGTCCCTGAGAGGGTGTGGTCACTCAGATTTATTACAGCGCATGCTCCTTTCCATGTGGTAGCGTGGTTCCTCCCATTGAACCCTTTGACATTTTCTCTTTCCTCTACTTCTTCCACTTCCTGTGCGTTAAAAAAAGGCATAGGGGGCTGTAACCAATGAAACTTCTGTATCTTAAATGGTGTCAAGAATTCCTTGTATTCAGTGAAAATGTTATTGGTTTCTGTAATGTCTTCTTGAACACAGTGATTGATAGTTGTGTTTTCAGGGCAGTTCCACCAATTTTGTTTTTAACTTTTGAATTGTCAGATCGTTTTTGGGTGGTTTGAATAATCAACACTAACCAGGCTCTGGTACATTTCCACACAATCAAGAACCAGTTCTATCTGAAATAAGTGTCTTCTATGAAGCTACATAGTTCATTCGTGACTATGAGTCCTGGGGTGCAGCATTGCCCTTCATGTAGTCATTACACCCCCATGGATTAACGTATTTACTTGTGAACATTTTAGGTCCATCAGAGATTCTGAGTAATTTGCAGTAGAGAAAGTGGGGTTAATTGTGGTGTCACTGTGTAGAGATGGAGCTGAAAGTATTGAGGAGATTACTTAATCATCATAGGAAAGCCCTTCAGCCATCCCCACAATACAAGAGCAAACACTATAGATCTGTGTGAAATAATCCACTGGGAAAATTGACCCTTGGCTTGATTACTCTCAGAGCTGATCTGCTCCTCACACAAGTGGAAACAATAAGAAAGGTAGAAGGGAAAACTACTCAGGCACACCCTCCTATCACACAGCTATAAACACACAAGATGCTTAGGAGAAACTAATTGTGCCTCTTATAATGGAATTATAAGCCCAACATCAGTTGTGACGCATACAGCTGGAGGTGAATAGGTGTATATACCTGGATGGTAACTTTACAACAAACACGATATACAAAGCACCATGGAATGTAAACCTCTCAACACGCTTCTATACTACAGACTGTGCTGCACATGCAAATAGACAGTGCTTTTGCACAAGAACCCACTAGTTTAAAGGCATTAGATTGCATTCTTACATAAGCCTCTCCAAACTTGTGTGGTGATTTGACTCAGACATTGAGCTAATGGATGTGAAGTGGAGCTAATGCTGTGCTATAATGGGTATGCTCTCATCAAACTATAGATTATGTTCAACGTACACTTAAATGCCAACATAGAATATAACTCGTACCAAGAAAGGGTTTGGCCCACAATAAGTAAGGCTGAGCCATACATATAAAGCATAAAAAAATGCTAATACTGATTTTCATTCAATAACCTGTTTATCTTATGATCACGAAACCCAATTACTATGATCAATTGAATGTTATTCAGAAAAATCAATTTTATATTTTGAAAAAAGTTTGTTTTTTGAAAAACTTTTTGGAAAACTTGATTAGTTATAGAATTTCATAACTTTGACATACACATGAATCACAAAATTTCAAACTACAAAAGTATATAGACAAACATACAAATGACATAACATATATGTGATACATGTACACCACATATCAAAAAACATTTTTAGGCTCAGGGTCTGTACGGTTTAAACTGAAAAATTACCATGGTGCTCCTGACGAATACCTAACTGGGGAACATACAGACGTGTTGGCAGGAGCGATAGCCAAGTAGTGACCCTATTGGGCTCACATGCAATATTCTTATGGAAACTTTTCAAAAATACTTAATTATGAGCAACAGTGGTAACACATATATTGAACACTTCTTTGGCCGAGAAAGAAGCTGTTGATGCGTTTCGAATCCTGGCACATTTCTTTTGAGGTTTATCCTCAGGATACAGTACACTGAAAGAGCTCCATCCCCTATGTTCACTCAATGAACCTCACTTAAAAAAGACACCTATGGACTGCCGCAATGTAAACCAATTTTCAACAATGAATTATGCCAAAACTAGAAGTCCCACCTCAGGCTGACTCAAGTATTTTCTTTTTTTCTGGTTTTCAAAAAGTACTTGCAGTGGCAGTCTACTTTTCTTCCATGGGCCGTGCTAGACTCCGGGTCAGAAAAGAAAAGAAATTACTTGAGTCAAAGTTAAAAACACTGACCACACAAACCCCTAAATACCCTAAAACGTTTAAAAGATAATCAATGAATGAATGATTATTATAAATGATCAAAAATGTTTTTTAAATATGTTACGATTGTAAAAGATGTAAATTCAATGGTAGTATACAATTATTTCATTAATCATTAATTTAGTGAAAAACTAAAGCCAATAAAAATATCACATAAACCCCTAAAGAATCCAAAAAGAATGACTAAAAGGAATATTTAGTTTGAGAAATATAACAAACAAGTTACATTTTCCACAGAGAAATATTTTATAAATGTATTAAATAGTGGTGATTAAAACAATTAATCAACTAAAATGATACAAATTTAACAAATACAAAGTTCAAAAAAAAATCCTAGACATCATATTGGCCCACATGCATCAAAGTAGATTGCATTTGCATTTGGTGCGAATCGCATTTTTCACCCGTTTGCGAATGCAATCTGTGTATTTGAGATGCATGAATTTTTTTGTATTTTTTCGCAAAGTAAGGAATCGCAATTACATTTGCGATTCCTTAAATGTCTCGCAATCAATGCGAATCGCATTTTATTGCGAATTTAACCAATGCATCAAAAATCGCAATTTGCGATTTCACATGAAATCGCAAATTGCATTTCCAAAAATTATAAGAAGTCTGACTTGGTGTTAAATATTCGCAGACTTAGGAAAAGTAGTTTTCTACATGAAAACAGCAGTGTTGGGCCTTCATGGAAGTGGAAGTAGCCTTCCAAATTTACCAATCAGTATTACTTTATTTGAAACAGGCCATATATTAAACATGTCATATGTTGATGGTGTGTGACCTCACACATGCACACAATGGTGTGTTATACATTATAATGTAACAGGATGAATGTTCTGATGTACCTTCAAAAGCCTTTACAATGATGTTTTTTGGATGGGTTGGTAGGCAAAATTGTACATATGTATTGATAAAGTAATGCTGCTACTACCATGAAACACTATTTCCATAGGATTTGCTGATGTAAACATTTGAAAGACATTAGGGTGTGTAAATGTAGGTTTTAAACTCGCATTCATTTGTACTGCTCTTGAAAGCAGAACATATATCACAAGTGCCTTGCTGATTGGCAGCCACACTATATAAGGCTGGTGTCTATCAAGTTCCCTCTTTTGTTGGGCTTCACAGAATAGCATTGGACAATGGCAGCACTTTTCATTTTGGCACGCCGCCACAGATTGAGAGTAGCTGCTGGATGGAGGAGAAGGCAGATACAAGAGCGAATCTTTAGAGTACGCATAACCTTGCTTGGGCAAACTGATGATGAGATTTATGATAGGTACCGGCTCACTGGTAATTTAATTTTAGATTTAATTAATGATTTAGATCCTATTTTGCAAAGGGAGACTCGAAGGACAAAAGCAATACCTACCCATGTACAAGTCCTATGCTCTCTACACCTCTTAGCTTCTGGTTCTTTTCAGGGAGTAGTAGCCATTGCTGGTGGTGTTTCCCAGAGCTCACTTTCTAGATTTTTTAATGCTTTTTTGGATGCTATGTTGCAAAGAATTAGGAATTATATTAAGTTTCCTACTACTCAACCGGAATTGTTGAAAACTAAAGTAGATTTTTATAGCATGGCACAATTCCCGCATGTAATAGGCTGTGTGGATGGCACACATGTACCTATATGTCCGCCCTCAGAAAATGAGTATATATTCCGTAACAGGAAATCTTTCCACTCACTCAATATTCAGGTGATATGTAATGCAAAGACCATTATCACTGACATAGTGGCTAGTTACCCTGGCAGTGCCCATGACTCATACATCTTTAAGCACAGCGCAATACATGCCAGACTTCTTGCTGGACAGTTTGGAGATGGTTATTTGCTAGGTAAATATGAAAAATCTTTTATCATTAACTTTTCAACAGTCAAATACTGTCATAGTTTTGGTAATTACGTTTGAATAACCATGTTATTTTAAAAGGTGACAGTGCCTATGGTGTCCGGTCTTATATTTTGACTCCATACCTCAACCCTGCAACTAGAAAGGAGCAACATTTCAATCAAGCTCACAAATCAACTCGCAATGTCATTGAGAGGACCTTTGGTGTTGCATAAGACCGGTGGAAGTTTGCAGTATAATCCCAAAATATGCTGTAAAATAGTAGCTGTCTGTGCAATGCTACACAACATGGCAACAGAGAGAGGCATCCATTTGGAAGAAGAAGATCTCCTACCACCAAATAACAATCAACCAGAGCAACCCCCAGCCAGACAACATGGACCAGAAGCCGCAGAAGGAAGGAGAAGAAGAGCAGAGATTACACAAAATTATTTTTGAATGAGGTACAATGCTTTATTTAATTTTATAAATGAAATGCATTTCAAGAAAACATAAGATGATGTGCATGCAAAGTACCTTTTACAGCCACTAATCAAATCAAATAAAGACATTTCTGATGTTGGAAAAAAATCTTGTAAATATGGAACTGTTGGTAACTGCAACAATCTTCAAATAGTCATGGTTTGAAAAAAATTCAATTTCATTTTACTTTTTACGGCCTCGCAGACCTAATGCCTTCCCAGCAATTTTATCTTTCTCCAATACCAACATGCTACCTTCTTTCACATTCCTATAACTACGTCTTGTAACAGATTTGGAACACTCTGGTGGCTCTACATTTTGTGGACCCTTAACACTGTTAAAATTTGATAAAGACATCCCTGGTCGTTCACAACTGTTAGTAGGTTGTATTGAATCATTCCCTCTCACCATTCCCCTTGACATGTCAACCAAAACATCATTTAATTTTTCATTTATGACAACATTTTGTTTGCTGATTTGTGCTGCAATATTTGAAATGCGTGACAACTGTCTATTCTGACCATGTAAGCTGGTCATTAGCCTCAGGTGCCTATTCATACTTTCTTCATGTTGCATTTTCATGACAGTGCACATTGATTCTATAGACTTAGCAATCCTGCCAAGTTTCTTAGCACTTGCCTCATGGCCTTTTATTAATGCCTCAACCATCCTATTCATAGTGCTGTGAATTCCACCTAGCAGTTTAGACATATGTCCAATTTTGCCTTTAATAACTCTGACATCTTTGCCTTGCAGGCGCTGTATCTTTAAAATGTTGTCCTCAACAACACTGCCAGTGCATGACCCGTCTTCAAATGTGAGCAAATTTGTTGTTCTGGGACGTCGCCTATAAAATTGACTTTGCCTCCTTCGCCTACTAGGCCTTGCATTGGTGACTGTTGATCTGGGTTCAGATCTTGACACTGGATTTTGTTGACTGTTACCCTCCTCTGAATCAGTTTGCAATAACTGGCGTACTCTTTGCCTTTCATTCACTTGCAGATTGGCAGTGGAAGTGCTTGGATTATTTCCCTCTTCAATGACATTTATTTCTAGTGTATTGAAATCCCGCAAATCTTGCTCTATCAATTGTTGCAGTAATTCTGTTAGAAAAAAGGTGAAAGATATATTTTACTTTTCATGTTGCTTTTGAAATGTTCAAATAAAAATAAGTTACATCATGTCTACTTGTGTCCTTGAGATGCTTTCATTAACATTGTAATTGCTATGTGTGTCACTGAAGGCTACTGATTTGTCTGTGACCCCACAACATCTTTCTCAAAAAACTACATTTCCCAAGATGCATTGCTTTAAGCTTGAAATGTTAGTACTCTGATGCAGGAAACTTCACATAATGTAATGCAAGGACTAAATAGAGATTTTTAAAACCCACTTTCACTGTTTGCATTTTGCCAAAGGCCACAATTTTATATTAAGTAGGTTTTGTAACATTTCAAAATCACACTTACCTTCAGAAGGTGTAATGAGATCAGAAGTGTCTATGTTGTGTACACCCACAACTGCCTCAGTCAAAAGTGTCCCTTCAACAAGGTCATCCGAAGGGGTTGTAGGTATGTCTTTAGGGGGTCCACCTCCAGTTTTATTAGCAGATTTTACTCTGGTTGCAATCTTCTCCTTTGCGCGACTGCGCAAGTCGTACCACCTTTTTTGTAAGTTGCTGATTTCACGGTGGCCAACACCAACAGCATTTACCTTGGTTTGTATGTTGAGCCAGATATTTCTTTTCACTGCATCTGGCACCTTATGTGACAACTTGCCAAAGAGTTGATCATGCCTGTCAGTCACCTCTTCAATTAGGATTTCAAGTTCCTTGTCAGAAAACTTAATTTTCCTTTTTCTTGAGGGCCCCTCTGCCTCTTGATTTTCCATCTTTATTTCTCCTCAAAAGTGAAGCACACAGACTGCAGCAGCAAACTCTCCAAACAGCCTCTGAATCCAACTGCCAGAGCCACATTCAACCCAATTCACAGGTGCCTGTGATTGCCTTTCTGGCTTCCTGGCAATCAGAGTAATGCAATTCAGCATTTGGGTTTTTTCGCAATTTGCGAATTCGCAAAATGCGAATTCGCAATTAAGAATTCGCATTTTAAAAGCGATTCGCACTAAATTGCGATTTTCTGCAAATCGCAAAAAAATTGCGAAAAAAATGATGAATAGCAAATTGCGATTTCTTAATTGCGATTCCTTGTCAATCGCATTTAAGAAATCGCAATTTCTAGGAATGATGCATGTGGGCCATAATTTCTGCAAAGATATTAATGACCAATAATATTTTTGCAATCATTTTCAAAGGTGAACTCCTCTTGGAGAATTATGCAACTTGTGAAGTCCGTCTGCTCACTTCCAATGCTATCAATAATCCACACTTGCCACATGAAGGTCTATACCACCCAGTTTTGCTACATACTTCATCTGAAAGAGTGCTTTCAAAGTTTGTAAACTTTTACGACTAAAGGCGCCTTTCAGTTTGTTATATTTTTTCTCATTTTCTTCGTGTTGCTAACAGATAGGTTGACTTGTTTCCTTGCCTTTGATTGTTGGGAAAACCCTCACCAAAATGGAAGATCTTCAAATAGTGTGATTCAGGTGGTTACAGCGGTATTCATTTACTATTAAAATGTAGTATTCATTTAGTAAGCATGAAGGCTAAGTAGTATGCCCACGAGCCGAAATATGCTAATGAGGGAATACTAGTTCTACTCAACTACCCTTCAAATACATGATGAACACTTCAATTGATTGCTAAAAGAAGACTAGTAGTATTCTAGAAGAATAGTATCTGAAGCTTAGTAGTATTCTGTTACGGTTTATTTGCAGCTCTATTGCTATTTCAAAAGCAAAATGAAGGCTAGTCTCATTGCTTGTGACCACTGTTTGAAGACTAGTGGTATTCTTTGTGAATACTAACTGAATACTAACTGAATACTAACTGAATACTAATGATTGCTGGGGGAGACGGGGGGTCGCGGGGAGACGGGGGGTCGCGGGGAGACGGGGGGTCGCGGGGAGACGGGGGGTCGCGGGGAGACGGGGGGTCGCGGGGAGATGGGGGGTCGTGGGGAGATGGGGGGTCGCGGGGAGATGGGGGGTCGCGGGGAGATGGGGGGTCGCGGGGAGATGGGGGGTCGCGGGGGCTTGGACAGTGTATGCAGAGTACTTTGGATGTGAAGGGTTAAGAACAGATGTGAAGGGTGGATAAACAATGGATGCAGAGGAAAATGTGCACATGAAGTGTGGAGGGCACACCTGGATTCTGAAGATTGGATATGGAAGGGGGCCAAAGTGTATGGAGAGCACATTTAAAGAGTGAGACCGATGACCAGTGTCGAAAGTGTGGTGAGGGGTTTGGAGAGTGGATATGGAATGCAGAGAGAGGATGGAGACCATAGAGTGCAGATGTACATAGGTGCAGAGTCAGTGGCATTTCCATTGCAGATGTGGTGAAGTGGTGTGAAGAATGGATAGTCCGAGTTGGTGTCAACCACCGACAGTGGATGTATGGGGAATCTTGAGGTTGGAGAGCAAATGCAATTAGTTGAAACCCCAAGTGGAGGTTGGAGAGGGCATGTACAGTTTAGAGATAGAGGATGCGGAGGGCAGAGAGTGTATGTCCAATGTGAAAAGCAAATGTTGTACTTGTACAAACCGAATAAAGCATTTTGAAACGAAACGAAAAGCAAATGTGGTGGGACAGGAAGCTGATGTGAAGGGTAGGGAGGCAGATGCGAAGGGTGGTGAGCAGAGTAGTTTGATGCCAAGTGCATTTGAAGTACAAATCTATCAGTTGGATAGCACATACGGAGAGTGGAGATCAGGATGGTGTGCAAAGCCCATGAAGAGGGCAGGGGTGGATGGCAGAAAGCAGCTGGTCACCGAGAGGAGATGTGTTGCAAGGAAAGAGAATAGAGAGGATGTAAAGTGTGGATGTGATTGCCAAACTTAAAGTGGCAAGAGTATGGATGAGAGGATTTAGAATGGGTGTGTATTGTGTAGAACAGAAGTGGAGGGTAAATACAAAGGGTGCACATCCGGATTGGAAAGTAGTGCACATTAGTGGACAGTGCACATCGCTGGAGAGGGTGATGTATATGGAGTGCAGATGATGGAATGAGAATGGACAGGAGGTAGAGCAAATGTATAGTTTTGGAATATATATGGAGTGGATGCAGAGCATAGTGGGTGGATGTGGGCCATGGAGTACTGGTGCTCATAGTAGAAAGTAGGGGCCATATGTAGGTAATTCTATTTTACCGATTCATAAATACCGAATTTTACCGATTCGGTATTTATGAATCGGTAAAATAGAAGGGGGAGATTTAGGTAAAATCGGTAATTGAATTACCGATTCTATAAAAATCGGTATTTACCGAATCGGTAAATACCGATTCGGTAATGCCCATTGATTCCTATGGGCATTGAAGCCCATAGGAATCAATAGGCATTACCGAATCGGTAATTACCGATTCGGTAAATACCGATTCCAGCAAGGGTGCAGGGGGTGTCACTTTGACACCCTCTAGCACCCCAAATACAGGCATGTGTGCCATGTGGCACACAGACATGCCCTAAGGGCATGTCTGTCTGTCACATGGCATAGGTGTGCATGCACACATGTGCATGCACACCTGGATTTGGTATTTTACCACCCAATTGGATTGGGTGGTAAAATACCGAATCTGTAAGGCCTTTGGGACTCAGAAGAGTCCCACCTACATCAAGAAGTTACCGAATCGGTAAAAATACAGATTCGGTATTTCACCGATTTGGTAAATTTACCGAATCGGTAAAATAGGGCCCCTACATGCCAATTCCTAAATACCGGTCGGTAACGGCCGAAATCGGCCATTACCGACCGGTATTTGGGCTCCTACATCTGGCCCTAGATGTCCTATCTGTACAGTAGATGTAATGAAGTCGTATTGAAAATGGATTTGGAGTAAGTGTGGACCACAGAGAGTAGGGAGCGGTATAGGCTGGATATTGTATGTGCAGTATAGAGCACATGTGGGGAGTTGCTGTACAAGGCAGAGAGCATGTGGAGGGTGGATAACTAGTATGGGTGGTGTAAGGCATATCTTGAGGAGAGGGAGAATGCACCCGGAGGGTTTGGAACAGATATAGTGTGGAAAGGAAGGCAAGGTGGCGACAGCAAATGGAGATTTGAGAGAAAAGGTACAGGTTAAAGTGCATATGAACAGACTGTAGACTACAAGTGGAGAATGTAAAACATGTAAAGCGTAAAGATGTCTGGGGTGGAGAGTGATATGCAGGGTAGAGAGTGGAGGTGAAGGGGTGTGGATTGTGGACAGTAAACACGAGGAGCGCATGTGGACGTTGGAGAGAATGCATGTAGAAAGTTTATGTGGAAAGATGTCAGCTAATGTGGAGGACAGAGCACACATTTACACAGTGGTAAATGGATTATCAGGTTGTAGAGCATGCATAGACAACAGATGTGGAGGGTTGAGAACGCAGTGGGATAGTGGTTAATCCGTATGCAGGGTGGACAGCAAAAGCACAATCAGTGGAGTAAATTTGACAGTGGAGAGCAGATGCAACGGATAGAGTGAGAAAACAAACGCCCTTTTACTGCATTCATCTTTCTGCTCTAAATGGAAGCAGACATGGTGCGGGTGTGCCTACTGTGTCAGCAAATTATCCTAAAGCAAATTCACCATATTTCCGTTGGACCCGTCGAGATCCGGCTCAATAATAGCTGCTGGATCTGGCTGGATGCCCCTCATACGCAGCACTGACCCCAAGTGCTAATTTAGGACACTGTGCATGATTTAGAGTTTTGTGGACTGGTACTTCATCACACACATGAAGGACTTCCGGCTGCCTTATTACAATTGCATTAGGCTATAATCCACTTGTCAGTCACTTTTGCGATGGAGTACCCGTCCACCAAACTCTAAATAAGGTCCAGTCTTTGCTCATTGCCCTTGTAAATTAGAGATTCTAATCTTGGCAGGGCTGATGTAATCTTTCAAGCTTCTGAGGTTGATTGTTTTAGAATGGTAACCCAAACATCAGCTGTTTTAGCGACTTGAGTCGATTCAGTATGTTGTCAGCGCTACCTGGCTAACAGAAAAGAATATGACAATACCTCTTAGAATTGCAAATAAGAAAACCTGCATTAAAATAGTAATTTATCAGTCCCCAAAAGCAGGACAGTCCTTCATAAAAGAAGGGCGCTGGCGAATTAGGACATTATAAAACAATGCTTGAGGTTCGAGTTGCTGTTTCCCTTTTCTTTTGCAGAATAGAAGTCAATGCATTTTTCTGAATTTCAAAGTGCAAAGTTATACATCTAGCTAGGGAGCAGGTTGAGTTTGCAGGATGTAAAAATCAAGCTGGGTGTTCTTGTGGAGATGACCATAGCTGCCAAAGTTTTAGATTTCTTGTGGGTGGCATTTTCATAATTTCCGTGTAAATATGAGTGACATTCAACGAGTATGAGTATTTCGTGAGCAAAATCAAGCTATGAAGATGAGGGAAATATATAAATATAATAAATTACACCCATTTGAGCAATGAGTAACTCTTAGAAGATCTTTAAACGGCAACAAATCACCAGAAATGGAAGGGCACTCCGGAACCCGACTGTACCAAATAGGATGTAAGCATAATTGTCAAGTGTTCAGATTTCTTTGCGTGACATTTCCATGGTTTCAGTGCACCTATCAGTGACATTCTGCTACCAAATGTGACACTCAGACTGACAATTCTTGCAAATAAAACCAAGCAATTAAGTCCATAGAATGAGATACATATTAAAAATGTTGCTATTTTTAACAATGAGAAGTGCTAAAAGATCTTAAAACTGGTACAAACCCCTGGTCACTAACCACAGTCCCTTTCTAAGTTGATTATAATGTCATTTTATTGAAGACATGGCAAATTCTTTTAGCAGTTTTATATACTGCCAACTCGACCCGAAGGTATTTGAGTGCTTCACATGAGCACCAGTTAAATTTGGTACAAACCCCCTTGTCACTAACCACAGTCCCTTTCTAAGTTGATTATAATGTCATTTCATTGAAGACATGTCAAATTCTTTTAGCAGTTTTATATACTGCCAACTCGACCCGAAGGTATTTGAGTGCTTCACATGAGCACCAGTTAAATTACATGAAGGAACATTCATTTTTTTAGGCACGGGGAGATTCGGTGATTTGCCCAGAATCACAGGATGTTGAGCCGACACTGGGACTCAAAGCTGGTTCTCCATTCAAAAAGCAGTGCCTGTAACGTACGTCACATCTTAAATGTGAGCAATCATTAAATGTGATTAAGGATCAAACAGCCTGATTCATCATTGGGAAGTTTTGCGAGTCTGAAATAGCGAATCATAAGGAATCGCTATTCCAGACTCGCAAAACGGGATTCATGTAGGAATATCAATATTTTTTGCGATTCCTACAGATTCCTTATTTGCGATTAGCTAATTGCAAATAAGGAATAGCTCTCCATTCATTCCTATGGGCTTAAAGGCCCATAGGAATGCATGGGGAGTCATTCCTGATTTGCGATTAGCAATTAGCTAATCGCAAATGAGATTGCGATTTCAAGGGTGCAGGGGTGTCCAAAGGACACCCTGTAACACCCCATGAAATGTCAAATTACACAGATGTTACACACACACATGTCTTTTGGACATGTGTGTGTGTGTGTAACATGCAACTTAGAAAAATGCTTTTAAAAGCATTTTTCTAAGCTTTCGCTATTTACCACGAGGTTTGACCTCGCGGTAAATAGCGGCCCGAAATTGCGATTTCGCAATTTGAAAATGGATGATGAATTGCATTTAAGGAATGTCAAATAGAGATTCCTTAAATGTAATTCCTCGCAAATTTGCGAATTCGCTATCACCGATTTTTGCATTTGGGATGATGAATCCCAAATGCAAAAATTGCGCTCGCAAAGGGCCAGATTCTGAGAATCTGGCCCTTTGCGAGCGCAATTCTCCTTCATGAATCAGGCTGAAAGTGAGGTGTTTTTAGGGGAGAAGTGGTGCCTTCCTGTTTAGAAGCTATATGCTTAGGCTCACAGATATCATGGTTCTATACAATTGACACAAAGTTTTAGGGAACAAATGCGTTCCCAGATGTCAGTGGAAAGGTGAAAATTATATTTTTCTAATCAGTCTGTGCAGGGCTCACCTGGCTGTGCCCAGACGTGCGTTCCCACATGTCTGCACGGCTGGGCATTCTGAGCATGTTCTTCAGCAGCAGCTGAGCGGGGTGGTTGGGGGGGGCGGGGTGGTTGGTTAACAGGCTGCATGAGCGCAGTGCTGATTGTACCTGCTAGAGATGATTACTAGGGGGCCATAATCGTCTTCATTGGACGTTCTGCCGCTGCCATACTCTGCAGTGCTTAGGGCCCACCATGGTTGCTTGTGTCATGTCCGTCCCAACATTGAGTGACGTCATAAGCTGACCCACTGGCGGGAGAGTCGCCCCCGACCCACAAACATGCCAGATCCAAATCAAATACTTTCAGAGGGAGCCATTTAATCAGTCTCCCCGGAGTCCCTCGCGCTGCCCTCACATACTGTCAGTTGGGTCGGGCACGGAAGTGGAGGGTTAAGACTGTGTGCGATGTACTTTGAAATAACGGTCTTTTTCGGAATTGTTTTCCAAGCCTTGCTTGTTACTTTATCAAACCTTTTATGGGTAAAGTAAACATTTGCACTTTCATCAAGTGATTGCGTGTGTAATTTCTCATGCTGCTCATTTTGTCATACGATTTTGTTTTGAAGTGAACTCTGTGAATGATAATTAAAAATCTAGGATGCTGCTCACAAACCAACCAACATAAGCCTTTTTTCCGGGAAAGCGTGTCTGCCTGAAAGTAGTCACTCTGCATAATAAAAAAAGAAACAGATACTCACAATTCTCCTTAAGATAAAAAGCATACCGTTTCTGCAGTGTTAATTTTCAAATCTCAGCACTTCTTTGTACTTTTAAACCTACGTGTTGTTACGATTAGTGCATCTTTTGAACACAGCGTAAGAATTTGTCCGTCACACTTCAGACCATTGCTCATTCAAACCAGAGCCGCTGAGATCAGACGTTAATGTTCTAGTGAGGATGTACAAGACGCATAGAGCAGTTGGGCAGGGTAGAGAGATGGAGAAAGTGAAATTAATACAGAGAGCACATGTGAGGAGAGAATATACACCGTGTAAATAGCACACAGAACATAAAGAACAGGGAATAGAGGCTAGATGTGGGCAGGAATTCCAAGATGCAGTGAAATGCACTGCAGTACTGAAAGACTTGATAAAAGAGAAATGAAGCACAATGAAAAGGCTTTTAATGAGTATAAATCCCTTTCCGCTCCTACTTACAAAGAAATACCAAACTAGCCAATCGCTCACCTTTGGGGATGGGGAGTGCCGATTCCTCACTTAGCTATTTCTCCCTAATAAGTATTCCCTTTCCCTTCCTGCCAGAGCGCTGCGCTCAGCTTAACACCCTGAAAAGTTTCAGCTGAAAACCCTGCTGATATATTTCCTCCATATAGGCTCCTCGTAGGCTCGGTGTCTTTCCCTCGGTTTCAGCAACAAACGTGAACAAAGAGGTTAGAGGTCGAGTAACGTGATGCTGGTTTGAGAACAACAATCCTCTTGCTGATTGGTCAAAAAGGCTTCAGAGGTGGGCGGAGATTAACAAGGTTGGTTGGATGGGGAGGGCCGATTCCTCACTTAGCTATTTCTCCCTATTAAGTATTCCCTTTCCCTTCCTGCCAGAGCGCTGCGCTCAGCTTAACACCCTCAAACGTTTCAGCTGAAAACCCTGCTGATATATTTCCTCCACATAGGCTCCTCGTAGGCTCGGTGTCTTTCCCTCGGTTTCAGCAACAAACGTGAGTAACGTGCATGCTGGTTTGAGAACAACAATCCTCTTGCTGATTGGCCAAAAAGGCTTCGGAGGTGGGTGGAGATTAACAAGGTTAGTTGCAGTACAGAAGAGCTTTTGTCCAATTGTTTTCAACAACCTTTATTGAACAAGCATTTGCAATGCAATAGGACTCGCATTAGGAAAGTTCGAGCTGTTGGTATTTTAAATGACAATTTTTGTATTTATGCGTTGGTTTTGTAAATAGCGAAATTAATAGCTTTGTCATTTACAATGCCAATAGTTTTAACTTTCGCAAATGTGATACCCATAGCATTTGTAATGCAATATGTGTTGTATTTACGTGACTTAGATGTATTGATATTACAAATAACAATGCAGTTTAATTTTTTTAATAATTAATAATTAAATAAAAGTTATTGTAATTTATAATGGCAATAGCTTAAACTTTTGTAAATAACTTTTGTGAAGATTATGTTCAGTGTGTTTTATTGTGATGAAAATCCAAGAACAGAAGTTAAATATTAACATATTTTTGTGACATTTGTAATAAAGCTTGAAACATTGAGAATACATATTTGAACCAGTTGTTGTTGAATGGTTGAACAGATTTATGCTGTGGTGGCACTGAGTGATGTTGTGGTGGCGACAAGTGATGCTGTGGCGTTCAGTGATGCTGTGGTAGCGCATAGTGATGACGTGGTTCCCCTGAGTGATGCTGTGGTGGTGCTGAGTGATGCTGTGGTGATGCAATAGATAGAGGGAGGGCGATAGATAGATAGATGGGAGGGCGATAAATAGATAGAGGGAGGGCGATAGATAGATAGAGGGAGGGCGATAGATAGATAGAGGGAGGGCAATAGATAGATAGATAGATAGATAGATGGAGGGCGATAGATAGGTATACATATAGATAGAGTGAGGGCGATCGATAGATAGATAGAGTGATGGCGATAGAGTGAGTGCGATAGATGGACAGATAGAGTGAGGGCGAAAGATAGATAGATAGAGTGAGGGCGATAGATAGATAGAGTGAGTGCGATAGATAGATAGAGTGAGGGCTTTAGATAGATAGAGTGAGGGCGATAGATAGAGTGATGGCGATAGATAGAGTGAGGGAGATAGATAGAGTGAGGGTGATAGATAGATAGATAGATAGATAGATAGAGTGAGGGCGATAGATAGAGTGAGGGCGATAGATAGATAGAGTGAGGGCGATAGACAGAGTGAGGGCGATAGATAGATAGAGTGAGTGTGATAGATAGATAGATAATTAGATTGATAGATAGATAGAGTGAGGGCGATAAATAGCGTGAGGGCGATAGATAGATAGAGTGAGGGCGATAGATAGATAGAGTGAGGGCGATAGATAGATAGAGTGAGGGCACGTTACTCTCTTCATTCGGCCTCAGACTAGTACAACTCGGCTTCCGCTTCCGTTCCAACCAATGTTAAATGGCTGCCGCATGGTTGCCTGGATCCTACTAAAAGTAGCCCAAATGTGGCCCATTGTTCTACACCGAGGCAGGAAGGTCTGGGCACTTGATATAGCCAGACCTCCCAAATTGAACAGCCTACATCCACATCAGAGAGTGTGCAAAGGCTCTGGGCAATTATGTTAAAATGTCAAACAACGTTATTAAATCAGTCCAATATTTTCTATTGTTTATTCATCTGCAAATAGGTAAATCTCTCCCTAAAATGTCAATCAAGTATATCATGAAAAAACAAGTATATAGAATAATGCAAACAGTGTTAAAACACGCCTCGGTGCCTTACATAGCAGGAACAAAGAAAACACAATGCAAGAAGTTGGATAACGTCTATAATGCACCTTTCAACAAGCATTGAAAATGCAATTGGTCGTTCATTTGTTGATGTTAGATCTCTTTGCATTTTAAATGGCAATACCTTTTACCTTTGTGTTCTGGAATGAGGAGTAAAGCAGAATGGCATTGAATGGAGAGGATTCAAGCAGAGTAGTGTGGAGTAAAGCAGAGTGGTGAGTGGAGTAATGCGGAGTGAATTAAAGCAGAGTGGCGTTGAGTGGAGTGGTGTGGTGTGGAGAAATGTGGAGTGGAGTGAAGCTGAGAGGAGTGGAGTAAACCAGAGTGGCGTGGAATGGAGTAAAACAGAGTGGAGTAAAGAACAGCAGAGCGGAGTAAAGCAGAGTGACGTTAATTGAAGTGGAGTAAAGCAGAGCGGTGTTGAGTGAGGCAGAATGGCGTCGAGTGGAGTAAAGCAGAGCATAGTAAAGCAGAGTGGCATGGAGTGGTGTGGAGTAAAGCAGTATGAAGCGAGTAAAGCAGAGTGGAGTAAAACATAGTGGAGTGGATCTTGAGTGGAGTAAAGCAGAGTGGAGTGGAGTAAAACAGATTGGCGCTGAGTGGAGTCAAGAAGATTGGCGTTGAGTAGAGTGGAGTGGAATAAAACAGAATGTAATTGAGCAGAGTGAGTAAAGCATAGTGGTGTTGAGTGAAGTGGAATAAAGCAGAGTGGCATGGAGTAAAGCAGAGCGGTGTTGAGTGGAGAAAAGCAGAGTGGCATTGAGTGAAGTAAAGCAGAGTGGAGTTGTGTGGAGTAAAGCAGTCTGGAGTGGAGTAAAGAAGAGTGCTGTTAAGTGGAGTAAAGCAGAGTGGCATTGAGTGGAGTACCACACCACAACACTACCCTAAAACACTACCCCTAGCACGACCCTCCACGATCCCCAGTCCGGTCCCCACACTCAAACACTACCCTGCACAACCCCCCAGCACTACCCTAAACCACTACCCTACACTACACAAACACCACAACACTACCCTAAACCCTAAAACACTACCCCCAGCATGACCCTCTCTCGACCCCCTGTCCGGACCCCACACTCAAACACTACCCTGAACGACCCCCAGCACTACCCTAAACCCTAAAACACTACCCTACGCTACACAAACACCAGAACACTACCCTAAAACACTACCCCCAGCACGACCCTCCCCGACCCCCCAGTCCAGTACCCACACTCAAACACTACCGTGCACGACCCCCCAGGACTACCTTAAACCCTAAAACACTAACCTACACCAAAGTACAATAAAATATTTAGATAATTCAGAAATACAGTTTGGAAAAGTTTTGAAATTTATCCAGGTCACAGACATAAATAGAAAAACTCACAACTTGGCACTATTAAATCCAATGCCTTGTGTAAACACATATTCCAGTGGCTGCAATGTCCATCAAGTTGTCCCAAGTTGGAACAAGATAATAGCAGTATATATTTCGGAAATAGTAGGAAGTTCTGCTTTGTTTGTACCACAAAATTGTCATTTGTATGCAAATTCCCAAATCACTATGAGAGAGATTAGTGGATGCTGTTGTATTAGCCAAAATCTTCATGCCCAGATCTTTAAAAGGTACCATACATTTCGGAAGATTTGAAAAACTGATATGGGGGTTAGCAAACTTCACCCTGGAATTACTAGGAAATGATACACAATCCTCTGTGATCGGAAATGATACACATCACTTTAAACTGCAACCCTCTCTCCCACTGTAAACCGGTAATTGCCAGGGCACCGGTAAGGATATGTTTACTTTTATGTGTTTACTTTTCATGTGTTTACTTTTACCAAATGTTTTTAGAAGTACATTTTAAGTACATTTTAAATGTTGTGTAAAAGCTAGGTTTTAACACCATAGGAATTCACACTGTTGTGTGCTATTATCAAATGTACTTAAGAAAATTAAATTAAATTCAACCATATAGTTTTCCAAGAGTTTTCAATGATAAATGAATGGGCTTCTGTCATTGATTGTGGATATTGTTCATTGTCTTACCGATACCCCTTATACTTTTACTTGTTATCTTTGGACTGTTGAAAATAAACCAAAAAGTCGACCGAGTATTGGAATACTTTGACCATTAATTCAAACAAATATATTATTGAGGAATGTAAGATCCTCCCACCTATGCATGTGTAATTGGGAAATATCTACTAGTGTACCTGTTTATTTGTTAATATTGTGATTATTAGCCTAGCCATACCTTTTTGGTTTAGCAATTGACCCAAAATGCTTTGGACATAACTTTTTATAGAATCGGCCGCTATGGGTAAGTGCAGTAGTATTCAAATTGTATGTATTCAGTAAAAGTTCTGCATTGTAAATGAAGACTATACGGTTAGCATAGAAGTATTTGCCTAGTATTCAGCAGCAGCTTGAATAGTAGTCTGGGTAAAGTGCAGTAGTATTCAAATTGTATGTATTCAGTAAAAGTTCTGCATTGTAAATGAAGACTATACGGTTAGCATAGAAGTATTTGCTTAGTATTCAGCAGCAGCTTGAATAGTAGTCTGGGTAAAGTGCAGTAGTATTCAAATTGTATGTATTCAGTAAAAGTTCTGCATTGTAAATGAAGACTATACGGTTAGCAAAGAAGTATTTGCTTAGTATTCAGTTAGTGTTCAAGAATAATCACTCACATATCAGTAGTCTTCATGCACTAGCCTTCACAAAAAGAATACTACAGAATACTAAAATTGGCATAAAATAGTCTTCGAATGCCATAAAACCACAGGTTATCCACTAAATGTAGTATTCCACTTCGGTAAGGGAATGGCAGTAGTAGAAACACACTCATACCATTCACAATAATACTATTTTCACCAGTACCTCTCTCTCACAAACACACAAGTTATCAATCATATACATGTATTTCACACATTTACAGATAAACCCCGCTCCATTTACACACAAACGTATGCATTCACACACAAATCATACTCACAAAATAGATAGGCCTCTCATTAAGTTCATAATAATGACACTCCTACCATTCACTCGATTATAGTTCATACTTATCCCACTCACTCTCACCACATCCCTACAGCCACTATCTCTACGGATATCATTCACACTATTTCTGGGCATGCTAATGCCCTTTACAAGTAATCTGATTTATTCATCCATTCATACTCTCCCTTTGTACTGGATAGTCATATTTGCATACTTGTTCCACATAAAACCAAGGCCAAACCACCCACTCACAACATTCACACTCACCATTCTTAGATTATTCATCATTCGCTTTCTAATCATTCACACTCACCCTCTTTATTTCACAACATAAAGGTCCTCATTGTGAGTGCCCACATAAGTGAGCTAGATTATATCCACCTTCGAATTAAAGACAATTGGTTTAGTTGTATCTCCATGGGTGGAGAAAATTCAGCCCATTACAAATCACGAAGTGTACCCTGCGGTTCCAATAAGAAATGAGTAATTACAAGGGGAGTCAATATTGCCTGGCCCGATTTCCCCGGCCTCTTTATTTTCATGTGCACTTTCACAAGGGGATTTTGATGGTTTTTAGCAGCCTTAATTAATGGATAAAAGTATGTGGAATAATGATGTTTCTGCAGATTTAATTGTTCTGATGAGACTGGTTACTGCTATTATTGCACCGAATAGAATTAAGTGGCCACTCTTAATGAGGCCCTAAGACTCATGCCATGTGCTGACACTTCCACCCCTGCACAATGTATCCACAAACTGTGGATAGACACGTCACACAATCCACATGTACTCAACTAAGACTCCAAGCAAATCAATTATTCACTTAGAAGAAAACAAAAACCACCACAAGTTTAGGTTACAGTCTATCATATTTCGCTGATTATTACATCTGGTGTTCCCATGACGTCCATTTGTAAAACACATTTTCAGTAGAAATTGATTGGGACTATTCTAGCGTGTTATAGATAATACTACATTGTACATTAAGCAAAGCTAAAGGATATTTCATAGTGCGCAATTGTATGAGCAGGGACTGCCTTAACAGTGCATATGGTCCGTGATAATGAATTCTAGCTAAATAGCACACACAGAATATGTTTGAAGAAATTATTTTACCACACATAACACTTGCTTCTCCCTTCTCAGCCTTGTCCTGTAAACAATCTCCATGCACATTTAGGCACCGCCTTCTGTTTCCTTTTTCGCTGTCATACATCATGAAGTGAGCTTCGATGTTTTCCTCAGAGAGGAGACATTCTTTAAATGTTGAAAAAAAGCTGGCAGTTTTGAACTGTTGTTATTATTTGCTCTAAAGTATTTTTGCTTTGTCTGTCACCTGGGATTTTCTTATATTTGTGAGGATCCCAGGACATAGTAGCTTGCCTTCTTAGTTTCTTGGACAAATTGTCACTAATTACTACCAAGCATACTGAAACAGACAAGCATCTGTAATTTTCTGCTGTGAGAGTGACAGCAGAAGCAAATGCATTGTGAAGCCAGGCTGATGATAAATGTCTTCTTTCTTCATAGATTTTTTTTTTACTTCTTTCATTATATGGAATCGTTTTTCATTCTTCATGTACAATAAATTCTAAGCTGTAAATTGCATTCTGAAAGGAAAGAGACTCGAAATTAGGTCATAGAAGATCAATTGTCTTAAGCACTTTATCAATGTGCCTTGCATAATGAAGAATGATTATAGATGTGGTACTGTGATTAGAGATATTGTATAGTGTAGGCGCATACATGATCTTGTCAGATTTAATAAACCAGACATGCTACAGTCAAGAAATGTGTTAATTGATCTTATTAATGCCCCATACCTTCTGAAAACAAGCAATGGCACATCCAATAGGTCTCTCCTTTATAACACTTGTGTTGTAAATAGAAGTCCTTAAGCCAGGTATATTTTAGGTTACTTTATTCAGGTTGGGTTTCAGGTGAAATAATTAAGATGATAATATAAAAGATAAAGCGAAGACCCACCAGGAGTGACCTCCTTGTCACTCAGCCTGCCTGGTGCCAACTGCCAGTAGAGACCAGGGCAAGCCCCCAACACTCCATGATGTCACCAATGATTCTGGTGGTGACATCATATGAGTGACAATAAAAACCCACAGACAGTAAAGAGACAGGCTGAATATAACACATCTCATTTCTTTAGGGAAATCAAAAAGATGAAATTAGAATAAGTAACATTAGCTTCAGTGTACACATCCATATAAAAGTACACAGTACATTCTTAAAATAGACCATTGAAAATAACGTACACATGGATATAAAAGTACACAACACATTCTAAAGATAGAGCATTAAGATAACATTCGGACTACCTTACATCTTCAGGTAATCAGTAACAAGTCCCAAAGGTAATAACTATCAAATCCCAAACACAACTAGTCCCAAGTCCCATCCCCTTTCCTTGGGAAACACAAACACAAATTGATTTTGTGACAAAATGGAGTCCACTTTGCTCCGTTACGGGTACATCTCACCCCGTGAACCACACCTTGGAGTATATATTGCTCCGCCACCAAATACGTCAGGGTACTCACCACCCCTAAAACTAAATTTGGAGTACACTTTACTCTATAACGGGGTACATCTCACCCCATGAACCACATCTTGGAGTAAATATTGCTCCGCCACCAAATAAGTCAGGGTAGTCACCACCCCTAAAACTAAATTTGGAGTACACTTTGCTCTATACTAGGGCACTAATGACCCCATGAGCTAAAAATTGGAGTACTCTTTACTGCGCAACAGGTCAATCCCCCTGTGAACCATAACTCCATAGCCATGACACATATAATCCGATAACCAATAAGTCTATTTTGCTCCAGAACATCACCCCGTGTACCCTTACTGGGACATATTCAAAATCCCACACCCAACTTTGAATCATATAACTTCCAACACCAACATTACCATCTAAGGCAAACTGCACGGGGCTCTCCACACCCCAAAAACACACCACCCTACAAATGCACACCATTCTGTAACTGCACAAAAGTACGTCACAAACTCACTCGCCACTCAACACCTAAATACATTTTCACATGGCTTTCACCACCCAAAAACATACTACCACAGGGAACTCTTCACCCTCAAGCAAACTAAACAAAACAGAAACTTCCCTCAAAATGAACTGCAACAAGACACTAATCACCACTGACTCACCCCTCACCGCTCACTGAACCCACACAAACAACGAGATATACATTGTGGAGAGGTAAGGCCCACTGGTTAGAGGTGGCAGACCTGTAAGCAGAGAACGGCCCGGGACCAGGGTTCAATTCCCGACGCGGCAGGGTCATGGACCAGGGATCAACGGACTTGATAATTCTCGCCTCAGTGCCTACTCTAACCAGGGAACACACTCGGTAACTCTGGGCATTAAGCTTGCCTCATCTCTACAACGGCCCCCCACTGATGCCGGGGATGCCTGGTTTCACCCTGGAGATACCCAGAAAGGGACCATCTCACAGGGAAAACCAGGACGGGTTCCCCAGCGGTCTGCAGCGCCAGGACACTCGGTAAGAGTAACAGTGCGCTTTACAAATACCCCACATTTACATTCACGTTTACAAAATGAGCAGCGAAATAATGTAAAAGAAAGTCCCGTGCTCTGGTGACCGGTCTCCCACCTGGGATCTCCTCAGTAGAAGGAATAACTGTTCGTAGCATGTCAGTAGCTGTTGCAGAACACAAGGAAACAATAAAGGTGAAATCCTCATCAGCGCTTAATCCCCATAAATCGACCTGCATGTCAAGAGTTGCTGGCAAAGTACACCTCACTGCCCTGCGATGTAGCTGCATAAGTTTTATCAACACTCCGGATGTCCCACTGATTTTGTCCATGTACATAACTCTCCTGCGATGTAACTGATTTCCATGGTGATGATGCAAACATCAGCGCAAAATGGCTGCAGCCATACTGCGTCGTGCTTGGTGGCTCTAGGTACACCAGTGCTTTAAATCGTGAGAATGCAGCACCTCCCACGATGTCACAAAGGGCTCCTCGCAGTGGAGAAGGTAAGAATAATGCGTTTCTCGTGCACATCCTTTAAAAATAAATTACTTTTATGGATTGTGCAGTTAAATTAAAAACAATGTATTACCCATAACTTTCTCACTGCAAATCCACGATGTATAGCCCATATCTTGCTCACCGCATGTCCTTGAAAATTAGATGATGCTGTACTCTCCACACATTTCCACACAGTAACTATGTGCCACAACGGCTTCTCCTATGTAAACTTTCCACCAACGCTGGATTTACCTTGTGATTGCAGTCACAAACGCAAGCGCTTATTACTGTCAACATGCTGAATTAAAGTCACATCTATTCTGCAGTTACTTGGATACATGCAGTTCCATAGCGATGTACCAATCCAGTAAGCCCTTCCTTTATTGCAGTATAATTCACCCGAAGATATCCAATACGGCTTGCAAAGTAATCCTTTACCTTGCAGATGACTATTAAACAGGGAAGGCATGGCTTGGCAGTTCGGGCTGGACTGTTCCCATGAGGCACAGGGTCAGACTGATTTGCATATAGCCATGTCTGAACTGGGGTGGTGTGGAGTGCAAAAAAACGATGGATTTAGGCCCAGATCTCTGGACTGGGGTGAATGTATGACATTGTTCTGCATTCTGTCCATCACCTGTGGTTTTTGCATGTGTCACCCCGAGAGGTATGGGTATGCTCAGACATGAGTCCCATGCACTCCACACCACTGGATTCAAGCAAGCCGGGCTGAAGACAGCTGGAATGCCACAAACCGGTCCTCGGAAGCTTGTTTCCGGTCCAGGGAAGGCATGGCTTGGCAATTCGGGCTGGACTGTTCCGATGAGGCACAGGGTCAGACTGATTTGCATATGACCATGTCTGAACTGTGGTGGTGTGGAGTGCAAAGAAATGATGGATTTAGGCCCAGATCTCTGTATGGGGTGAATGTATGACATTGTTCTGCATTCTGTCCATCACCTGTGGTTTTTGCATTTGTCACCCCGAGTGGGATGGGTATGCTCAGACGTGAGTCCCATGCACTCCACACCACTGGATTCAAGCAAGCAGGGCTGAAGACGGCTGGAATGCCAGAAAACGGTCCTCGGAAGCTTGTTTCCGGTCCAGGGAAGGCATGGCTTGGCAGTTCGGGCTGGACTGTTCCCATGAGGCACAGGGTCAGACTAATTTGCATGTGGCCATGTCTGAACTGGGGTGGTGTGGAGTGCAAAAAAACAACGGATTTATGCCCAGATCTCTGTACTGGGGTGAATGTATGACATTGTTCTCCATTCTGTCCATCACCTGTGGTTTTTGCATTTGTCACCCCGAGTGTGATGGGTATGCTCAGACGTGAGTCCCATGCACTCCACACCACTGGATTCAAGCAAGCCGGGCTGAAGATGGCTGGAATAACAGAAACCGGTCCTCGGAAGCTTGTTTCCGGTCCAGGGAAGGCATGGCTTGGCAGTTCCGGCTGGACTGTTCCCAGGGTCAGACTGATTTGAATATGGCCATGTATGAACTAGGGTGGTGTGGAGTGCAAAAAAACGATGGATTTAGGCCCAGATCTCTGTACTGGGGTGAATGTATGACATTGTTCTGCATTCTGTCCATCACCTGTGGTTTTTGTATTAAACAGGTTGTGACACAACTCTTTCCATCTCTTACACTTCTCCGCCAAGACCCTGGGTTTGCAGGCCATCCTGATTACCATGGACACTGGTGGGACTTACCAAGGTGCTTCTTTTCTCTTAGTTTCAGTAGTTTCAATATTATTTTCCAAGATCTTTTAATAGACAGACTCTTCCTTTATGTTTCCTGCACGCTGTAGGCTCTTTATCGTTTCTTCTTTCCTTCACACGCTGTAAGTTCTTTCCAGGTTGTCCAAACGTCGCCAAAAATGTTGTAAATAGAAGTCCTCAAGCCAAGTATATTTTAGGTTACTTTATTCAGGTTGGGTTTTAGGTGAAATAATTAAGATGATAATATAAAGATATAGCGAAGACCCACCAGGAGTGACCTCCTTGTCACTCAACCTGACTGGTGCCAACTGCCAGTAGAGACCAGGGCAAGCCCCCAACACTCCATGATGTCACCAAAGATTCTGGTGGTGACATCATGTGAGTGACAATAAAAACCCACAGACAGAAAAGAGACAGGCTAAATATAACAACTTGTTTGTAAAGTATTTTTTTAAATAAAAATAAATTAAACAATTAAAATACTGGAGGAAAAGGTAATATATCTTAAGGTTGAATTCAAAATGTTCAATATTTATAAATGGCATGGTTTATTTTTCAAATACTTAATCCTGAACCTCTTAACAGAATTTAATACAAATGAGAAAATGTCAGCATTTAAAGAAAATCGCTTGCCAATGCCTAATTTTTTTTCTACAGGACTGAACAAAATTTCAGCCACTTGGCCTCTGCAGTAGCCCAGGAAGCAGATTTATTGGACTCTAGGAGAAGAGATATCTGCTTTTCAGCCATGCTAAGTACACCTTTTGCCTCATCTCAGCTAAGTTAGTGTAGTAGCTGAACTCTCCTCCTGCGCCACAAAAGCCTTTGTATGTATGTACTTCTGTTTCCATTCAAAATATGGAAAGCAAAAGATGAAGCTAAAAATAACCCTTAAAGTCTGCTCTCTAGTCATACCACATTAGAAATATTCCTGTCCGTGTACTTTTACAAACTGTGAGGGGTGGAGAGCATCACTGAGAGTCCAGACAGTGGGTATTTGAGGGGAGAAGCAGCACACTAGGGAGAAGGCAAAAATACTTTTCATTGTGTGCTCAATGAAAAAGGAAAAATATAGTCTACTGAATGTGAGCAGTGGCAGATACAAGTCGACCAATGATAATGATGGCAAATAAGCTATGCTCCATGGGAAGGGGAACACTTGAAGAGGAAGGAAAACCACTAGATAAGATACAAGCTAATGTGAGTTTCAGGAAAAGCCAACACATGGTAAGCAATATTCTGTTAAAAGCAATTGGGCAACCCTCTATTCCAGAAAACCTGTGTTAACTGTCCATGTGATCTACAATGATTCAGAGGGAACTATTTAAAACACGGTATGTACATAGTTACTAAGTGTCTGGAATCAATTCCCTCTATGTGTTCAATATACTAAATAGATAAGGACAGTCTGGATTAGAATGTGATACCTAACTTCATCACATGTACTTAGAATAATATTCTTTGCACTTCTAATCCGCATTCAAGGAAGTGTTCCAAAAATACACATGAAATGCGATGATGAAGTACTCATGAGTTGTGATCAAATAAAGTAATTTATTTTACACAATTAATTAAAATCATTGCAATAGTTGCAACACACACTACCATCGGAGGGATTTAGAAAAAACATGATAACAAGATGGAAAGACCATTCCACATATTAAAAACAACTTCTCCTGCAAACATTGCTAAGGAATTATATCAACAATATTGCCATGTCTTTTACATCGAGGCCAATTTAAAGAGTTCAGTCATCAGTGCTAGGGTATTTTCTTAGATAGTTAAATCATATTTGAGTTAAAGTGCATCAGACAAAAGGCGCTTAAATCACACAAGAAGCGAAATTACAATGATTGATGGTAGAAATATAAAAATCACGAGTAAGGAGGTATCAATTCAAAGGTCTTTTCTAAAAAGAACAAACCTCAATTTAGTTAAAATACATCATCAAAATATGATAAAATTACATTAAAACAGGCTTAAAAGATTCCTGGAATCAATGTTATGCACAGACAGATTAACATATCTCACCTTCCTTCCCAAAAGAAAAGAAGAGTATAAAAAGTTAAAGCATATTTACTAGCCAGTTTAAAACCAATATCAAGAATTAAGCAGTAAGATTCTCGAGGGAATTCGATGAGATATATAAATGGGTGGCTGGCCTGTTCTGTACCCAATCTTAAGGGGCACATTGGGCATTATGAGAGGTCAGAACAGTCAAGGCCTCTGTAGGCTTGCCTCAAGAACTTAACAAATTGTGCTACCAACTGTATAGGCTCTCCCTTTCAGAAGCCTTCAGCAGCCTTGTTACAAGTGTGGATGTTGAGAGTTCTGAACATTGGTCACAGCCAGAATTTCCTGCAAACAGAGATTTTTCCACGTATACAAACTACATGAATTTACTGATTCCTTTGGATAGCCACACACACAGCAGGAGCGTGCCGAGACCCCCTTCAGTCTTCTATAACGGTAACCTTTTAGGGGAATCAAACCAAATCTTAACCAGTCAGTTGATGTTTCTTGAACTTTGATAGTGGTAGTGGGTAGGTTAGATAATTGGACAGTTGCAGGGGGTCGTATAACTTAACTGCCCAACTGCCATTGACCTTTTTAGCCAGATCGCCCACATCTGAGTGAACAGACATCATTTTTGCCTATTTAGATAATTTAGTCTCCATTTGTCTTCAGCCTCCAAGTTATATAAAGTCTGATTCAAGTGATTGTTCCAGTCCATATATAATGCCTAAGGGAGCCACAAGGTGCCATCTTCACCTTTTTACAATATGACAAAGATCTAGTCAGGATCATAAACTGTTGTTTCAGAAGGTTACATTTGTGCTATACCAGTGCATAATGGGAGACCGAAAATATGGCACTAGCTACTACACTATTCTTTGTCAAGCCAGGAGGTAAGTTAGCTTGAAAGTGCAATGGCACCATATGCCAGTGTTGGCATTCGTTTATAACAATCAATTTTCTTATAGTGCTTTAAGAACGCCAACCCATGGAAGGCAATATACTGTTAAAAGCAATTGGAATTCTTGTATTCCACAGAATCTGGGTTAACACCAGTGTGAACTACAATGGTTCTGACGGATGTATTTAAAACATATCATATTAACAGTGTTGGGAATCAATCCCCTTAAGGTATTTAATATAGTAAATAGATAAGCACAGGCTGGATTGGAATGTGATACCTAACCTTATCACATTTAGTTAGAATAACATTTATTTATTTATAAGGTTTTATAAAGCACGAAAGTGACCCACGAGGGTATCAGAGCGTTTTACAGTATACAGTTGTTAAACAAAACAGATGAGGTAGTATGCAAGCATATGATGATCATCATTTCAAACAAAAGAGGTATATAGTGTATGGATAACATATGTGATCAGTAGTCAAAATACATGGTTATTAAATGTTCAGGTGGTTGAGGTCATAGACATACAAGTAATATTCTCCATCGATATACAAGCGGTAGGCAGTGAAATGTAGGTCATGTCGGATACTCGCGGTCAACCTAGAATTCAGTCTTAGAACATGAATTTGTTCAAAAGTAGTATTTTTACTTCTTTTTTGAAGGAGGTAAAGGAGATTCCACATATCCCAGGAGGTAAGGAGTTCCAGATCTTTGGAGAAATCCCTGAGAAAGCTCAGCAACCAATTCTCTCTTTATGGAAGGATTGTGGTTTCAGAAGTAGAGAGCTCGCGCTGCGCAGTTATCTGCATCCTCCAGAACGCTCCAGCTTTAGAGTTAAGTCACTGGGTGTATTGGTATGCAGCACTTTGTGGGTCATGCAAGCGACCTTTAGGTGTATTCTTGCCTCATAGGGCACCCAGTTCAATGCTTTTAGGGTCAAAGAGATGTGGCTATTTCTTTTTGTTCCTGATACCAGTCTTGCAGCAGCATTAAGCGATGCCCTCAACGGAGCGAGCTTGTATTTGGGTAGACCGCAAAGAGTTGTGCTTCCATAGACTTATCTTGATAGCACTAGGGCTTGTACTGCCGTTTTTAGGTCAGCCTGTGGGAGGAAGGGTTTAAGTTTCCTTAGTATATGCAACTTGTGATTAGCTCCCTTGGTGGCATTAGTAATGTGCGCCTGCATATTCAGGTGTTTGTCTATGGTGACTCCAAGGGATTTAGCGGAGTTGATGATGAGGGGAGCACAGTCAAATGAGGTTAGATGTTTCAACCATAGATCTAT
This sequence comes from Lissotriton vulgaris, assembly GCF_964263255.1. Classification (NCBI taxonomy): domain Eukaryota; kingdom Metazoa; phylum Chordata; class Amphibia; order Caudata; family Salamandridae; genus Lissotriton; species Lissotriton vulgaris. The sequence goes on along the minus strand of NC_141687.1, from coordinate 500,086,329 downwards.
CTTAGGAGTTTGATTGGGTGGGGAGATGAGAATGAATTCCATTTTTTTGTATTAAGCATGAGATGGTTGCCAGTGAGCCAACTTTGAGTGTTCTGTAGAATAGCGTTGAGGGAAATGAAGTCTTCTGAAGTAGAGATTTTCAAATACAGTTGGGTGTCGTCCGCATACAGGTGAAATAGAATGCTCACTGAATTCAAGGCATTCGCCAGGGGTTCCATTAGTAGGTTGAAGAGAATGGGTGATAGAGCTGAGCCCTATTGAACGCTTAGGGTGACTGTGGAGGGTTGAGAGAGTGAATGCTTCATCTTGATTCTTTGTGTTCTGTTATTAAGGAAGGAGGAGAACCATTGTAACACTATGCCCATAAGGCCCATCCTTCGTTTCAATAGGGACAATAGGTTATCATGTTTAATTGTGTTGAAGGTGGAGGATAAGTCCAGAAGTATCAGTAGGCATGATTTGTTGAGTTCTAGCATTTTTAGTATGTCATCCATTATGTGGGTGAGTGCAGATTCTGTGCTGTGACCTTGCCGGAAGCCAGATTAGTGTTTGTCTAGGAGGTTGTAATTCTCGATATGGTTACATAATTGTATCTCTACACATTTTTCCAGCAATTTTGCCAAAGTGGGAATGTTGGATATAAGGCGGTTGTTATTGAGATCTGATTGGATGGCGTCAGATTTCTTTAAGATAGGTGTGACCTGCCCTATTTTAAGACAGTCCGGTATGGAGCCTTGTCTCAGAGAGGCATTTATAATTTTGCCCATAGGGGTAGAATAGATGTTTTTAACATTTTGACTAAGGCATGAGGAAGGGGATCCGAGAAGTGATTGGAGGGGTTGATTGCTAGCAGAGTGTTATAGATTATTTGTTCAGAGATTGCCGAGAAGGTGTGCCATGAAGCATTGTTTTTTATGCTTTCCCATGAAGTACTAAACTGAACCTTGAGCTGAGAGTAACATTCAGTATCCTGGGCTACAGGTTGTGCAAGGGTCATCTTAGATTGGATGTCTAGTTCGATGGTCTTTGTCTTTTTTCTGAAGAAGTTGGCAAACTCATCACAATTAGGTGTAGCCGGGCCGTTTACTTCTCTAGAGTTAGTTGAGTTGTTCATTTGCTGCTTGACAATTTCGAATAGTATCTTGGGATGGTTTATTGCTTGGTTCAGCTGTGTTTTAAAAGATTCAGCCTTGGCCTTTAGAATCTTCCTATTGTATGAGTTCCTTAACACTCTCAGGTGATATAGGTGGTCATTGGTGGGCGCTGATTTCCATAGTCGCTCAGCAGCTCTTTACTTGCGTCACCCTGAGTTCAAGGTCTCATTGAACCATGGTTTGGATATTTTGGAGGAGCCTTTTTTTCATGGAGGGGCGCTGTAGAATCAAGGATTTCAAGCATAAGGGAGTTGTAAAAGACTGTGAGGTCATGGACATCAACCATATCTGTCGAGGGGGTCAGGGCAGAGTTGCATCGGTTTACCAGGGTGATGGGGTTAATATTTTGTAGGTTTCTTTTCCATTGCTTTATTTTTTAGGGTTGTCCCCTTTTTGGATTTACCACAATCTTGATGTAGAAGATGATGGTATGATGGTCAGTCCAATCACATGGAGTGATGGAATCTAATGATACAATGTTTGTTTTTGCTATGATGAGGTCTAGTGTCTCTCCCTTGTTGTGAATTGGACTATCACAGCATTGGGATATATCCTGTTCTGCCAGAAACACTTTAAGGCAGCTTACACCATGATCGTTTAAGTTGTTCCAGTGTAGATTAAAGTCACCCAGGAAAATCTGTGGTACTTGTAATGTAATGTAATGTAATACGTATTTATTGAGCGCAACTGTCACCCAAAAGGGTATCCTGGCGCTGTGACCAAAACATTACCGACAGATGTTAAGCACTACACTACTTTTGAGAAGAGATAGCTTTTTAAACCCTTTTTAAAAGCCGCCAAATCCTGGCAGCTCAGCATGGGCAGGGATAAGGAGTTCCAAAGTTTTGCAGCTGCAAAACCGAACGACCAACCGCTCATCCTCACCCTTTTAATCCTGGGAACAACTACCAGGAAGGCTGAGGAAGACCTCAGCGGTCTTGCAGCTGAGTACCAGGAGAAGAGATCTTGTAACATCACTGGCCCCAGCCCATGTAAGGCCCTGAAAACAAGGCTAGAGGCCTTGAAATTAATCCGTTGCTGAACAGGCAGCCAATGAAGGTCCGAAAGCTCCAAAGACGATGGCGCTGAGCGTGGACGAGAGAGGGCCAGCTTGGCAGCCATGTTCTGAATCCTCTGCAGCTTAAAAACCAAGATGTTAGGGGCTCCTAGAAGCAGTGCGTTGCAGTAGTCTAACCTACTGAGGATGGTACTATGCACCACTTCTGTCCTGGCCGCAGTTGGAAGTAACAGCAGAATCTTCCTTAAAGTGCGAAGCAGGAGCATACAGGTCGCCGTGGTTTTATTAACAAAAGCGTCAAGCTGCAGGCTAGGCCCGAACATGACGCCAAGATTACGGGCCGAGTCAGCAGCAGTCACTGTGCCCGAGATTGAAGAAGGCCAGAACCCATCAGGTAGAGGGCGAGGCAACCGGTCCAGGGGGAAGTGGAGCACCTCGGTCTTCGCTCCATTGAATTGGAGTGTACTGTGGTGGCGTGACCAATCTGCCGTTGCAGTCATGCAGCGTTGAAAGGTTTCCCTCGAAACCCCATCACCTCCTTCAAATGAAAAAATACGTTGAGTGTCATCGGCATAGTTAATAACAGATATGCCGAATGACCTAATCAAACTTATTAGTGGAGGAAGATTTAGATTGAAAAGGATCGGGCTAATTGCCGATCCCTGAGGCAAGCCCTGCTTTACATTCTTCACTGCTGACCGAAAAGGTGGAAGTGCCACAGCCTGCTACCTGTTGCAAAGATAGGAAGTCAACCAGTCCAAGGCCAGACCAGTCACCCCGGCCTTCTGAAACCTGCCCAGTAACACCACGTGGTCAACTGTGTCGAACGCGACCGACATGTCGAGCAGCACCAAAAATGCCGCTCTGGCCATGTCGACACGCGAGCGCAGGTCATCCAACACGGCCACCAGGGCAGACTCCGTACCATGGGCCGGCCTGAAGCCAAACTGGGCCGCGTCCAGGCAGGCATTGGTTTCCAGAAAATTAGACAGGACCCTTGTAACCAATTTCTCCAAGATTTTTATAGAAAATGGCAAAAGCGAAATTGGCCTATATTTGGCCGGATTCGAAGGGTCCAAGGTGGCTTTTTTTTAGCAGGGGTGAAACCACTGCCAGCTTCCAACTATCTGGAACCTTAGCTGTGGCAAGTGACTGACAGCAGATGAAATGGAGCGGTGGAAAGAGCTCAGCCTGAAACACCTTCCAAAACCTGTGGGGCATAGGATCAAGTGGGGAGCCAGACGCGACAGAGAGAATAAAAGAGACAAATACAACATAATTGGAAAGAAAAGAAGGTGTGCACCATGACCCTCATCCAGTGCAGTTCGACATTTTTCAGCCCAAAGACTTCGGAGCACCCATCGCAGAAACGTGATAAAATTTGACAAAAGGATTAAAAAATGTCACAAGAAGGACGATGGTTTAACCAGTTGTTCACAACAGCTTTCATTAGATTCATGAATCAAGCATGGCATATAGAGAACTATACATGTTTTATTATTGTTACATGTTTTATTATTGTTATTGCAACGAGAATACGTAATACTTGGGGGGGGACACCACGCATACCGAGGCAAATGACTAACGTGAGGATGACATCTACGGGAGGGCGGGGTAATAATGATGAGTACATTGTGGGTTGTCGAATATCGGAAGGGTTGAGTGAGGATTAAGGATGTCGGATATTCAGATTGTCACATGAATTGCACTATGGGGTTTGTAGGCGGTGATTGAATGGGGAGGGTGAAACAGCAGCGCGAATAGAAAAAAACAGACTAATCACAAACAGGTAATAGAGAGGCGGGAAAAACGTCAGGTTTAAGGAGGCGGGTTCACAGTATGGAGTGAAAGAGTTTAACATCGTTTTGATGTGGAAGCAGACGAAAGAACGAGAATGCAGGCATTTTGTGAACAGGTACGCATATGTAATAATGGCGAAAAAGAGTGGGGGAGTGTGTATTGTACAATGGAACAGCGGTATGTGGAAAGAGGCGCATATGGGAAGGAGGAACTTGGTGGGGTGACAAGGGGAGATTGAATGATGGTGCGGAAGGTTCTAGGGCATCTGGGAAGGACATAAAGATGGAAAGGCATGGAAGGGAATGGAGTTACTCATGGCAACGTGTAGCATTAGGCTATGTTTATTAGCGGGAAAACGTTAGCTCATGAAACAGCGTTGTTTTGGTAAATGTTTTATTAGTATTTGAGGTGTAATGGCATCGAGTAAAACATAGACTTAATCATGTATTTTGCATTGTAGATAATCCCTGACGAAGGGCCAAACAAAAAGGCCCGAAATGCATTGGGTATATGAATTTTATGGACATGAACAAAACTTACACGTGCTATCGTGGCGCAGAAGAAGGCTTGGATTAGCATTTCTGCCTCATTTAGAATACAGCCAAAGTGTAAGCGTTCCTCCTTGTGACAGGAGCAAAAATATGTAAAAATAAGAAGAATGAAACTAAACGTTGATGATTGTGATGAAAAATAAAGAAGAAGAAAAGAAAACAAATGACTCATTTGGTGGCATATTTTGTGATGCCTAGAATATTATAGCTGTGCACCCGGCGAGGAGTGGAATCACTCCTTCTTTCAGTGCGTTTCGAGCCAGAAGAGACACCATTTGCCACCAAGGAAGGAATAGGAAAACAGGTCATCAAGAGCTGTCCTGACTCTGCCCCAGAAACTTCTGGGGTCGTTGTGCTGGCCAATTCTACAGAGGAAGGCTCCAACGGTGTAGTCTGACCAGAGTCCGAAAGGGCAAGTAGAATGTTCCTAATTTTTTCCTCGAAGGCGGTGGCCAAGGAGTCGCATAACTCCTGAGATGCCGGAATAGCTGAAGCAGCGCAAGAAGGATTGGATAGGTTGTTGACAAGTTTAAACAATGCCTGGGACTTGTTCGTGGCCTTAGTCAAGGTATCCTCCAGGAACTTTGCTTTGGCCACCCATATCTGCGTTTTATATTCTTGAAGGGCTTCCTTGTAAGCCAGTTTATCAGATTCCAGATAGTGTCTTCTCCAAGCACGCTCCGCCCGTTTACAGCAGAGTTTCTGCTTAAGTTGTGAGTTGTTGTTGGATGAAATGACTTCCATTAACTTGTCGATGAAATCCTGGTTATTAACCTGGGGGGTGGTAGAATATGTGAAGCTTGCTGGAGAGGTGCTTATTGTCAGAGATATTGATGCAAAGATATTCACAGGAGGATAGAGCGATGGATTATGCTTGCTTGACTGAGATTGTATTATGATAAATTCAAGCTAACCCACCATCGGGATGCCCGTTTCTGTCCAGCTGGATTAAATTGTGACTGGGAGGAACCAGTAGATCAAGGATAGGAGAGGAGGAACTATTTAGCCATGTTTCGGTAAGAACAATGATGTAAAAATCATTCTCTAGAATGAGGATGAAAATGTCAGTAGCATGTTTGCTACTGGATCTGCAATTAATGAGTGCACACTTCCTCTTGCTATTCGAATGGGAAGGGGTAGTCTGCCCTATATTGACATTTGTGAGGTTTTCTCTATTTATGGACCTGTTGTTGTGTGTCGGTTCTCTGAAGGGGTTGGTTTGTATGGATTGGATAGTGCCACCTTTCAAGTTACTGTTATCAGTTGCCTCGGCATAGGATTTGAAGAGTTCCTCTATGTCACTGTTGGATAGGTCACCAATTGCTCGCCTATGCCAAGATGGGGAAGGCAACTTACTCTGACTAGTGGCCTCATGTTGTGAACTCTTAAGGAGGTATTTACTAGTTTGTAGACTAATTTGATTCACAGTGGCGTTGGTGGCTCTGTGTGTGTTTAATAGTTCTTTTGTGATAATTGATAGGTTTTGCATCTCAGCCTTGAGATGGGATAGGCCTGTGACTAACTCATTGACTCATGCGATCCAAACTGAGTCAGAAAAGTTAGTAGTATATGTGGGTGTATGTTCTGTAGTGGAGGGTGATCCGCAGCTAGATTTTGTTTGCAAGATCACGCTCTCAGGTAGTCTGACGATATCCTCATTGGTGAATGATGTGGTTATTTGAGCAAGGATATTTGTTGTGGGGTCCAAGTTAGTCTATGGGGTGGTTGGTTCCTGGTTGGTGGCTTCCCTCAAGGACGTCAGGGGTATAAACAACATTCAAGACGGTGCTTCAAAAATACACATGAAATGCTATGAAATAGTGCTCATTTATTGAGGTCAAAGTGGGAACATATGAGCCAAAATAACGTAAAATGTAATGGTAAAACAAATGGCTGCGAATTGCGTAGTTTATATTAATGGATGTTTGTATAGTTAATTATTAATCCTTAGTGAAGCAATAACATGCAAAGGGCAGTCCGAATTTTCTAATTAGTCACTGTTTTGACTCCTGGTAATTATTTAAAAAGGGTCTTCATTGTGGCGGTAATTTAGTAGCACCCTCCATCCTACAAAGAATAAATAGAAGAGGGAGAAATCAGTCAAAGTTGCAAAAAGAAAGGGTTATCAAAATGTATGAATGGCCATGCACTGAGGCTTACCAACTAAATACGGTGTCAAAATCAATTTGAATCTGAATCAAATTAAGGGACGAGAGAACAAATCTTAAAGCTGTAAAACTGTCCTGGTATGTATGTACAAAGCCATATAAATACAGAGTTGCAGATCTTACCTTACCAAAAGTGGATTTCAAAAAGAATTGTTGTAACACCAGAATGATGTGAGTGCATTTTGTCGGTTGGTGGAATAAATGAGAGACCTTTGCTAAGCTCAGCTGAGAGAGCCCCTGAAAGTGTATATTTAGATACATTAAAAATGGGAGGATTTCTCTGGATGATTATTATTCACCAGAAGTTGGGACCGAGAAGTTTTCCTCACCCCGTGATGGTCTTAGGGTAGTAATCCCCACCACTTCATCTGCCCCTTCCTTAGCCTCACTCTACCCCCTCTTCCTGTGTCAATACCTTGACTGCCTATGTATGAAAAAGGGAGGAAGTCAGGGCATTCGCCTGCAGGTCGCCCTTGTGGGAGTGAGGAAGAGCTTGTACCTGGTTGTTGTTTTAAAGTCAGACCCATTTAAAACAGATAAGTCAGAAAAGGCCACAAACTTTTTGTGTACCATTTTTCTGAAATGGTGTCTCTTAATTGGCTGTCTTGAGCCTAGTAATCATCTGACAGCTAAGAGTATTTGATGTGATTATTGTAATTCGTAATGTCTCTCATCAGTTTGACTAATTTCTTCTGTTGGGTGAAAATATTAAGTCAGTTTCTCTAGTATGCTCAACACCTCCAATGAATTGATGAGAGTCAAGTCATTCAAAATGTCCTGTGTAAGCTGAGCTGTCTGTTTTTTACATTTCTGTACACATTTAAGGGCTATATCAATACAAAGTACCAATCAGTATCTCAGATAGTTATTGGCCACAAATGTGGGACCTCCTATACATTTGGGTTTTTCATAATAAATTGTGGGTTCTGACCAGCACCCCAAGGTAATAATATTGAATCTTAAGTGTTGTGTGAACAGATCACTGTGTAAATGTGCCCTACTTAGTTTTGTTTTCAATTTTCTAGTTAGTTGATGCAACTCTGTAAAGTGTCATCAAATGTAGGAACAGACAGTCCTAAAAAGACAGATTAAGACCCTGGAGCAAGAAATTAATAAATGTGAGTGTTTCTCTCTCTGACGTATATAAGAGGACTGCTGATTATATAATGACAATCCACTCTTCAAAAAGGAACAACAATGGTACTGTCTGACATTTTTAACATATGTCATATAAAAAGTTACTGAAAGCCTGGAAGCATGTCCCATGACCCAAATGCATCTAGTACCCATTATACAATGTAGTGATGAAAAATGTCGAGAGGTAGGCATAACAATGGAGGACAGATGGCAAAACAGTTCACTACTTGTCTGGACACACATATATCCTGAACCAATCTGACTTTCATCTTCCTTTCTTTTAGCTTCATTAGGCCACCCGATTAGCTGCAGAAAGAATATTGTTTAAAATCTCTAGGATCAATCATAATCCCAGACATGTTGATGCTCCCTATCTTAAAATACTGGAGTAGTAAACATTCCCTAAATATCATGGGAAGAAGCAAGAAGTGCTAACAAGAAGTTGCGGAGCATGGTAGTTGCCTACCCTCTAACACAGTATGTATGTATGTATGTATGTATGTAGTTTAGGTATTGATCAAACCTATCCAAAGGGAACCGGAGCACTGTACAAAGTCAAAGCAAAGGATACAGTCAAAATGGTATTTGGGAGGAAGCTAGCATGAGGAAATATTACAGTGTCCTGATGTGGGTATGGATTTACAAAGGTAAAATTACACTTTTGTGTAAGTTTACAATTGTTTATGATTGTTTGGTATTCACAAATGTATTTTACTAGTGGTATATTTATGACTGTGGAGCCTCTGCACATAAAAGATAGGATTGGCCGATCTTTTTATGAGTGGAGATTCCGCTTTGTAAAGATACTAATAGTAACATACCCTTGTGAATAGCAAACAATCGTAAACCTACACAAAAGTGTAAGTTTATCTTTGTGAATTAGACCATAGTGTTTTAAGGAGGTGCATCTTCAAATCGTTCGTGATCAGGAGCTGGGTTGGGCTGGTCCTTATGGGGATGGTGCATAGATGCAAGCAATCTGTTGCCTTATTTTTTCTTCTTTTATACTTAGTGTCCAGTCTAATGGTTTCCTGCCGGCAGGTGTGCTGAGAGCGAAGAGTGATGGTGAGATTATCATTCGGATAGGTGGGGCTGCTGGTCGCGATGGTTTTGTAAATAATACAGCTGATGTTGAAGATATTGGTGGCCAGTAGCAGTGCATCAGAATAGGGGTGATGTCATGATATTTAATCAGACCTCATTGAGACATGCTGAGGCATGTAGAGTACCCTTAAGGGTATAAGTGTGGACTCTGGGTGGTTATAGAGCAGGGCATTGCCACCATCCAAGGGTAAGAACACGAGGACTTGAACAGCAGTCCTAAAGCCGTTTTGTGAATAAAACAATTTCACTTTCGACAAAAGAAGTCAGCTATTACCAGGCTGTTTTTATTTCCTGATCCTTGAGGGTGAGAGTGAATGTAAATGTAAATGTGCTGGACTTGTAAAGCGCACAGCTGCCCGTAAGCGTCCCGGCGCTTGCTTAGGGAACCCGTCCTGGTATTCCCCTGTGAGAAATCACGGCAGGGTGTCCACAAGGTGAAAGCCAGGCATCCCGCCGCGAGGGGCCGTAGTGGAGATTAAGCAAGCTATTGCCCAGAGTCGCAGAGTGTGACCCCGTGAGTTGAGTAGGCACCAGAGTGAGAATTGTCGAGTCTGTGGAATTTTGAGCCCGAGACCCGCCGAGGCGGGGAATCCAACCCTGGTCCACGGTCGTCTCAGCTTCCGGGTCTGCCGCCTCTAACCACTGAGCCACGCTTCTCCAGTGGTGTCCAGTATGAATCCCCAAGGTACTCCATGCAGTAATTGATGGTGATAGGTAACAGTATAAAACAATGGCCAGCTCTGCAGATAATATGGATCTTAACCACTCCTCCGCGCCGAACGTTCCACCCCAGTGCGGAACGTTCTATTGAGCGGGCGGGGCCGCGAAGTTCAGCAGACGTGCGCAGCCTTACCGAGGTAGTGCACGCGACGTCCGCTGAACGTTCACAGCACTTAAGGGGTTAAAGGACCTGGTGGTGCCCATATGAACTAATTTGCGTCAGTTGGAAAGGTAGGAGAAGCCTTGAAGGATGCTGCCAGTGAATAATCCTGTTTAAGTGGGGGTGTGATGGTTAATGGTACTGAAGGCAGCTGAGAGGTCCAGTAACAGCAGACAGGGAAAAGGGGACATCTTCATATGTAGTCTGGAAAGTATTGTCTATAATGTGTATGATTATAGTCTCTATGCTGCAGCATGACGTAAAGCCAGATTTGTAGATATGCAGAGGATGTTTGGTGTTTTCCTGATCCTGAAGTAGTGCATAATCTGTTAACGTGATCCTGGAGTTGTGCGTAAACTGCTTTTTCAAAAATCTTACTGATAAGCATAGATCTAGGAGTTGATGAGATCATCAAGGTCTTGTGTAGGTTTCTTTGGAGAGGGAGGATCTTGCCTGTTCTTGCTTCTGGAAATATGACTTGAGTGAGGGTGCTGTTAAAACTGCAAACCATAGGTAAGAGAACTTCTCCAGAGAGAGGTTTGATGAAGAACACAGATAAGACTTGATCATAGGACATTGCTTTGAGGGCATTGCACTTTACTGTTTTATGTGGGGTAGGAATGTCAGGCAGGCGCAAAGGGACTTCTGTAGCATGAGGCCAACTGAGGTTCTATTTTTCATTCATTATCTTCCCAGTCTGTGGATGAAGCATTTGTCTGTAAGATATTTGGTGTACTAGGGTTCAGATGGTTCAGCTTAAACTGAAATGTTTTATTATAGTCTCCTTTTGTCATTGATGATTGCTCCAAGAGCAGGGGAAGCATGGGAGCTGAGTTAACATGTAATTTGACATTACTAGGCAACACTACTTCATAGGTTTGCAGAAATAGTTGTGTCTTCCACTGCAGCCTTTGGATGGAAACCTAAGAATTACTGTATATTAGGAGGACACACAACTTTAGCAACATCATTCAACATGCTTTGTGCATTACTTTCTGTAAATAAACATTTTATTCTAGGTTTAGGATTTTACCATCTGCAAGGGAGAGGTGTGACCCAGTGGCCAGGGCTGCTGACTCTGAAGTACAGGGCTCACGGTTCGATCTCCGGTGGCAGTTCAGCCCAGCACCCTGTGACTCTGGGCAATAGCTCGCTTAATCTTCCTAATGGCCCCCAGCGCCTTACAGCCCTTAGAGGTGATTAGTTTGCTTTTTACAAATACCAAATTATTATTATTATCTGTCATTACATCTTTTTCATCTGTCCTGTGCAGTCCTGGCAGTGGCCACAAAGATTGAGGAGGCACCTACTGAATAATTGAGGAAAACAAAAAGAGGTTGGATGAAGTGCTCAAACGTATGTTGTTGTGTAGTTCCTAGGATCCTCCAGGGCATGCACGCTTTAGATTACCTAAACTGAGGGCTTAGTGCCCCAACCGCTTCCAAACATCCCCGCAGGATATGTCAGCTGTTATAACAGCTAGCTCTACAGGGCCACTACCACCCCCTGTATTCTACAGTGTTGTAGGTAGTCTCTCACAACCACTGAACATGACAACCCTGATTCCCCAGGCATTGCAGAAAACATTACAGTACTTTCCGCTGAGATGCTCGTGCTTTCTTTCTCGCAGAAAACACACAGGATGGAGATGAGGACATTTCAATAATAATTTATTGGTCCAGAAACAGCCTTATGTTAAACACATGTGCTGCAACAATCAGGAGACAGAAGCATACAAAAGAAATCACTAGTATCAATATAGTGAATATTAGGTACATTTCTACAATAATGCTAATTTTGCTAACATGTACCTGGCCTAACCTGGATGTGTAGGTGTAGGTATGGGCAGCCAAGAAAATCCTAGGGAAGAACCAACTCCCTCACCTGATGGTTGAGAATGAAGGACCCCGTCTCTGCGTTGAGGATGACAACATTCATGGGATGTCAGACTTGTCGGAGATTGGGCATGCATGACCCCAGTCTTAGCTTGGAAGGAATTCTCCTCTAATTTGTAGGGGGGTTTGATGGTCTTTTATACTAAAGTGGTCACTCCAAGGTTTTTCCTAGAATTGTAAAAATGGGTGAATTGATATCTTTTTAAAACAACCATGGAAGTTTTGAAAACAATCATAAATGTTTTGAGAACAACCACAGAGGCTTTTCTAAACAAGTGTGATCATGCACAGCTGGCTTGGCCAAGGATGAGAAAAAGTGGTGACCCTTCTACAGAATAAATCTGCCATGCCTGTTTATGTACGTCAGGTACAGGGATTCAGATAGAAGATTGAGAGCCTGGTGTGGAAGAGACGGGAGCAAGCTATTAGGTAAAAGGTCACCTGTTTTGAATCATTATAGTCGTGTGGGTGGGATGATGTATGTAAAATGGGGTATCCGTAGATCAGACGTTCCTAAAAGACATGACAGTGACATTCTTCCATTAGTGGCAAACCTTTACCACCAGTTTTCAGGAACAACACAAAAGACCAGGGGGCATATTATCAAGGGGGTTTATCTCCGCTTTTTTGGCTTTAAAAGCCAAGAAAGCGGAGATAAAATTATCTCCCTATTATGTAGCTGTCGCTAACACCAGTTAGCGACAGCTAGTAGGAGATAGCGACCATCTTGTGCCCCGCTTTACATGTCAGTGAAATGTATCACTAATGACATGCAAAGTGGGCGTGCCAAGATGTTAGCGACTGGAAACAGTCGCTAACATCGCTATCTCCTATTACCAACTTTTGCAGATATTCGCACCAAGCGCGATTATCTCCAAAAGCTAACACCTGCCCCTGAGCAGTTCTTAGCCATGTTATCCAGTGGTAGGTGGATAACATGGCTAAGAGCATTAGCTCGGTAATGCATGAATATCACTCACTTTTCAGCGATATTCATGCATTTCGGCCGATTTTTATCGCTTAGGAGATAAACCTTGATAATAGCAAGGTTCCTAAGCGATAAAAATCGCCGCAGCTCGGCGGTAAAATTATTGCCGCTAAGCCAACATAGCGATAATTATTGCTAGTTGTTGGTAATATGCCCCCAGAACACCAATGGCAGTTGCTCATGGCACTTGTGTTTTCACAATATTTTTTAGCAGGAAATGCATTATTTTGTCAAAAATTGACACAAGAATAGATTTTGCACTAAATAAAGGGTTAAATGGTGGATTTGCATTCCATGTAATTATGCATATTGTTTCAGAAGTTTTTATAATTATGCGAAAGCAATTTACAGGAAGGTTGCACACTCCTAGTATTAGTCTTAGCCTCTGGTAATTACCCGGTAGTATTTCTGTCAATTGTTTTTTTGTCCTTTTGCCCAGTTTAGGCAGAGATGGTAAATCATCCTCAGTCTTGCTTCTATGGGAACAATACATTCCAAACTACCAGATAATGTCCTCTCCAGATGGAAACACAAGCAACCTCTGAATGTTTCCGGGATGCTTCGGTCCCATCAGTGAGCTATAGCTTGTTTCAAATTGAGCAAGGGACCCATGTCTGGCAATACCTGTTAAATTAGTAGAGTCCAGGTACTGTAACATTTCAGTGTTAAATAATAGAAAAGTGTTTTGTCAATCTGGAGATGGCACACGTGCGACTTGGAAAAATAGTTTTTTTTCTGTTGGTTCCAACATCCCATTGTGTATACAGACCACCTGTCACATGGTCAGAGGCTGTGTAAACCTCAGTATGCTGCCAAACATGTGACCCAAACTTGCTATATCATGGCAATCTTCCTTATACGAACAAGTTCAATGTTAGAGTGTGGTTCTAATTTGCAAAATTGTCAACCAATATTCTTTTTTTAGTCAGCATTTCTACAGCGCACACTCGCCATTTATACAGTTTTGTAGCATCTTTTGTTAGCCGAGGGAATGATTTTCCACACAATTCCACCTCAAACCCGAGTCTGATTCCAGTATTGATGGAAATGTTCTGATTGTGATGTTAGTAATGGCATATGATAATTACTCATTTTGGTGCACTTTCCAATCGTCTGATTTTACAACATATGGTACCTGGTGTGCCCCCGATGTGCAAACTGCACCACCTGATTTCTGAATGTGGATGTAGTTTCAAATGAGATTTATGCAAATAAATGTTGATTTGAATAGGAAACAAAAAAACAACTTTAGGCAGTTGTCGTTTTGCAAGGCCTTGAAAATGGCTGTGGATACTGCCTGCAATAGGCAGCAGTCCACTAACCTGGCTAGGGCTTTTCAAAACAGGAAACATTTTTTGTAAAGCAGCAAATGCCCAATTAAGAGACAAGTGACACTTTAAACGAAATGTTTTCAATTGGGGAGCTGGACCAATGCCTGCTCGGCTTGAGTACATCAACATGATTCCCAAAAGGAAAGTTGCCCCGTCGGGATGATAGTTCCTATTTGCAAATTAGTTACCACCTCGAGTTTAGAGGTGGTAACTTTTCAATAGTTTGCAACTGCAACTGAGGTCACAAAATATTGTTACATTACATTGTGACTCACGAAGAGGATGCGAATAGCTCTTTCATGCAATCTCACATTTACAATTCCGAAGGTATCGCAAAACCCCTTTCACAAGTTAGAAGCGCCTTCCTCACTCTTAAAACAGGTTCCATACATTGTGAAAAGGTGTTTTGCTATCCAAAGCGTGATTCAAAGAATTTGCAAATAAAAAAACCTTTAGTGCACGCGGCCCCTGGTGGATTGACCTGTCAGTGTTCTTCATGCATTAAACAGGATTTTTTCACTTTTAGCTGTGGAAATGCAGGCTCTGGACAGCGGTAGTATATTAGCTGCAGTAAATATACATATATCAATGTCACTTTGCAGCTAGCATCAAAATAAATCACAGATGGGACGTGTTATTGTGAGTGGGGGTGCCTCATTAATCAGAATGCTTTACTAGGTACTGGACATATGGCTCTCCTGTAGCACTTCCCCCATCAATTTACAACTGCAGTCAGCAGAAAAATATCATGCAACATTTGAGGTCATTTGTGTCCTGCAGGTTACAGTCAGTAGAGGCGGAAACCTTAGCGGTTTGCATGATATCACCCTAATGCATCTGCTGCCATATAAAACAAGCTGAAAGGGATGGGTCATGTTGCCCAGTGATTCCTGATAGCTCACTTTAGGATATCCTGACCCACCTGTGATCCTCAGTTTCTTGATATACCTATACAGCTCGCCTACCTTTACCCTACTTTCCCCTACCCTTCTTGCTTACCGCTCAGATTTACTCAGGGTTATCTTGCTGACATCTTTTTGGATAGGATTTGTCATACTCCAGACATTTGCATATCACAAGGTTAGCATTGATCAGGCTATTTCCTTACCATATTTTCATGTCATACACCTTCTTTCATGGCAATCCCCTTCAGCACATCTACGTAGACATGCTGCAATGATTACGGTTTCTATGCTAATGTCATCCTTTTAAATTTAGGTAAATGTTTTATTTACTCCAGTTATGACAACACCTTATACGACGCTCTGCAAATTGTTTCTCTGCACTCATGCTAGTATGAAATATATTGAGTTGTGTAGTTTTATCACATGCATCCCATACCCTCACATATTCCTTTTACAGATCCCTGAATCCGGTTTGAGTGGAGTCTGCACAATCAAAAAAATAAATAAACTGCTAGGCATTTCCTGAAAAAATGTGCGGGTTTCATTATTCCAAGAGTCTGCTTTCTCTTTTTCATACGCAATATATGGATTTAAAACAACGCATACTTTCAGTGTTTCAGTGTTCTGGTAATAGAAGTGCACTAGGCAGGAGAGATGTGGCACTGTCCTTGTGCTGTTTTCTGCTGTATATGCTAACAACAGGATTTCAGTGACGGTGCAATTTTCATATTTCGACTGGGGTGCAGTGTCATCGTCGGTAACAGCAAATGTACTTGCCCATGGACATTCACATATTATCCAAGACCTTTTTTTTTTTACTAGAATTGTATGTATGATACATTCATCCATTGGTCAGTTGTGTCATTCACATTTTGCTTCTGCCTGCTGCATTATATAGCATGGGGCTATTGGTCAACCTACTTCAGCCACTGGTTAGCTTCACTCCGAGTGATTGTATTTAGCCTTTTCACAAAGAGCACGTCTTCACACTTAGGGGCTGATTCTGATCTCGGTCGGAAGGGCTCCGAATCCGGTTCGGGACTAGCGGGTCACATTCGGAGGCTGAATTTTCATCCGGTTCGTACACGAGCCCGGACGTCGAAGTACGATGCGAACATGCGCAAAATCTCCGTCCGAATCGTTTCCTGGTCCGGACTTCTCCGTACGTCTCGGCTGTAAGCTAACCGCGGCGTGCAATGGAGGCGCATTCCGACCGAGCCAGTTCGATGCTCGATTCAGACAGCCGGATCGAGTCGGAGCTTCCAGCTCGCAATAGCTCCCGGAGCTGGACTTTGGGGGTCCGCATCGGACCCCCTGTTACCCGCAGCCTTATGGCTCAGACACAGGGGGAGACCCCTGGGTCTCCCCAACACAGGCATGTACGGTGTGGATTGCATTGATGCGTACCCACTGTAGGGGGCGCATTTCTTCAGAACGTACCCATTTAGTCAATGGGAGCCCATGTACAACCGGCTCCCATTGACTTCAATGAGACTCCGACCAAAATGAGTCCGACAGCATACGGCCTCATCGTACTCGCTCGGTCGGACTGAAGGAGTCCGGATCGGTCGGAAAACACCCCGGATCCGGCTCGGTCGGAGTGATTTCCATTATTTTGTTTTCCCTTTACTACTGTCTTTGTTTGTAGAGCCTGATGTGATCGAAGGACCCTTTTTACCAGATGAGAGCACAGGGCACGTTCCAGCTTTATCAGTTCTTGTCTCCTGCCAATACTGTTTTAAGTTCCTTAAAAGTAGACTTTGTTTATCTGACTGCTACTCTTTCACACCATGTCAGCAGTTTGTTCACATGAATTCTGAACATAAGCTCATGAGGCTGCTTTATCTTCGCAGCTCTAACTGTTATGTTATTTGTATTTTTAAAGCACATTATCACCAGCGGATGTCAGTCTCTAGAGGTCCTAAACAGCAGCAGGTACCTCTTTCCAGGTTGGAATTCCCTGCAAGGAAATTCAGGGGAGCTGGTGGTGAAGTCTTTGTGTCCCTGAGACTTCAGCACAGGAGGCAAGTTTAGTTTCAACCCTTTGGAGATCTTTTATTCAAGCAGGTGACAAAGCAAACAGCAAAGTTTGGGCGTGGTCAGCGAGCCAACATGGTGGATGCGACTTTATGAGGCTCTGTGCCGAATCCCTCACTTATCCTGATTTTCTCCTGCCATTCAACCCATCCGACAGAGAAAGTTGCAGTCTTCAGCTAACACCAGACTGTGGTTAGGCTGAGTCCCTGCAGCAACCTTTAGGCACAATCCTGGCCCATAATGGCAGCTGTGACGGGGCGCGGCCTGGAGAACTCTGGAGCAGATGGGAGAACATGCTGCCCACTGATTGACAGTCTCAGTGGCTGCGGAGCTGTCCTCCGGTTGGGTGTGCTGCCACTGTGCGAGCAAACCTTATAGGAGGCATTTTCAATCCTTTCTCGCCCCGTCGCCGCCGCGGCCCTGGCTGTGTAAAGTCACCCGTGATCACATTGGTGCCCAGACCTTGTCCCCAACAATCCGGCAGCGCGGGCCCTGATCGTGTGGCACTGGCCGATGTGTTTTGCCAGTTCACGGCCGCTACGCATCTGCATTGAGAGGGAGTTCGACTGCTGTGCTGCCATTGAACCGGTGCCTGTTATGGCTTGATTGGATTGGTGGACATTCAAAATATAAATTTTTAAATATCGAAGCACAGTTATATTGAGTTTTAAATATCGTAGGGACAAAATATCAAAATCAAGATTATCTAAAACCAGAACATCGAAGTTAAGGTAAGAAATATTGATGTTGCAAATATCGATGTTAGTAATATCAATAGTTAAATTATCAATGTTAATATTATTGATATTTACATGAGTGTTATGCATTTTAGTATGTATTTAATATGTATGTGTTCTACATTTTCTGTTAAGTAGTGTACTGTTTTAAATATTTGTATATATTTTTTAGAAATTAGTAATTTTTTTTAAAGTACATTTTGAGTTTTAGTACTGTAGCAGGTTGTGGGTTTATAGGGGAATAGGGTGGGAAGTAATTTAATTATAGTAAATTAAATATTAACTTTTAGGAATTATTAATTCATTTTAATTTACATTTTGTGTTTTATTTTTGTAGCAGGTTCTGGGTTTATAGGGGAATGGGGTAGGAAGTAATATATTTTTGATTAAGTAGTTATTCATGTTTAATTATTGTCATCAATAAATAATGTATTGCGAATTAATTATTAATTGGTAATTAATTATTATTAATTGATAATTATTTTATTTTTAATAATTTATTATTGGAATGGGTTGTTGGTTTGGTAGGGGAATAGGGTGAACAAGTAAATTCTTTGTAATTAAGTACTTAATTAAGAAAAATGGAGTATTGATAATTAATGTTTGTGTTAATTAATTATTAAGTGGTGAATCATTTGTATTAAATAATACTTATTTGCATTGATATGTTTTTGTTTTGTTAATTAATTATTAATGTGTTCTTACTTTTTATTAAATATTGTTGATAGGTATTAATATTAATTTTTTTTTGTTAATTAATTACTAAAGGGTTATTCATTTTTTATTACATATTGTTTGTTGCTATTGATAAAAAGTATTTAGTTAATATTTGTGAATTGATTTTTATTGATTAATTGAAAATTAATTTAATTGTGTGAAATTGTATGTGGATTGTGTTGTGTGTTTATTGGGGAATAGGGTGAAAAGTATTTAATACTATTAAAGTAATTATTATTTTTGATATATTTGTAGTTTTTTTCTAAATGTATTAATTAATCATTATTTAATTACAATATTTATTTCATTTATAAGTAAGTTATTTTTAACATCTACGTTGTTCAACGCTTTCCCTACTGTGGCACTCACTGGAGTGGGAATAGTAGTTTTACCCCTACGCTATCCAGCGCTTTCCCTACTGTTGCACTCTCTGGAGTGGGAATAGTATTTTTTACTCCTATGCTATCCAGCTCTTTCCTGACTGTTGCACTCACTGGAGTGGGAATAGTAATTGTTATCCCTACGCTATCCAGCGCTTTCCCTACTTTTGCACCATCTGGAGCAGGAATAGTACGTTTTTACCCCTACGCTATCCAGCGTTTTCCCTACTGTTGCACTCACTGGAGTGGGAATAGTAATTTTTACCCCTACACTAACCAGCTCTTTTCCTACTGTTGCACTCTCCGGAGTGGGAATAGCAATTTTTACCCCTACGCTATCAAACGCTTTCCCTACTGTTGCACTCACTGGAGTGGGAAAAGTAATTTTTACCCCTACTCTATCCAGCGCTTTCCCTAATATTGCACTATGTGGAGTAAGTATATATATTAATTTATATGTATATGTTTAATTTATTTTAACATTATATGTATAAGTTACTATTTTTAAATATGTTTTAATATGTTTAACTATATTTCTTTTAATTGTATGTATTATTTACTTAAGTTTACATTGTTATTAAAACATTAAAAAAAGACATTTTTAACTTTGATATTTTTGACAACTATACTTTTTTTCTGGATATGTTTGTACTTACCATTATGTAGATTGGACCTCGATATTTTTTTCTTCTATATTTCTGTATCAATATTTTTGTAGGTCAATTTTCTATTTGTTAATATTCTTTCACACATTCAATTGGATTGCGACCTTTCACCCGTTGCTGGAGGCAGCCTGAAAGGAACTGAGGCCTATCCCCTGAACCTGTCGCACAAGGAGGGAGAGACTCGGGTAGGGATGCAAGGCATCTTGAGGTGCTGTGCTCTATGCATGCAGAAGAGATGAAGCATCTTCGCTGCCATAATTATACTGCACATACAGCTTGTACACACGCTACTGCTGTGGGTAGGCTCTTAGCGTGGCTGATACAGCAGGAATACACTCACACTGCCATTAGGACGCTGCGGGGAAGGACAGGCCCGATGTTATGTATATAACGTGGAATACACGCCACCTTGACACACCACTATGCCAGCTTATACAGCTCCCATAGACGAGTCACTGGGCGAGACCTAGAGGGGTTCATGGACGCTTTGCAGCTGCCCATGGTTGGTCGAGAACATAGGGAAGCACTCAAAACACAGGTTACACTGGAAGAGATTGGGGACACCATACAATCCCTTGCTTCTGGAAGGTCACCAGGCCCTGATGGGCTACCAGCAGAGTACTATAAAGCATACCGGGTCTCCCTTGTACAGCTTCTCCACACCTTTTTCACCACTGCATTAGAGTCCCAGCATCTTCCACCCTCTATGCGCGAGGTGCACCTGATATCACTGTTGAAACCTCATAAAAATCCTACGGAGATGGGCTCCTATAGGCCCTTAGCTCTGCTTTACACTGATTATAAGTTTCTAGGGAAGTTGTTAGCAGATAAATTGACACCGGTCGTTCCGTCACTGGTCCATACGGATCAAAATGGAATTGTGCCTTCTCGTAGTACCTCCCTCAATTTACGGTGCTTCTTCAGGGTGTCTGCATATGCAGCAGAAGCATGGCCCCAGGCGGGTTGTCTTGTATTGGACCTGGATAAGGCCTTTGATTCCTTGGAATGGAGTTACCTATTTATGGTACTCGAGAAATTCGAGCTGGGCCCAGTGTCCATCCAACTGACACGTCTCCTCTACATCACCTCCACAGTCAGAGGCAAAGTGGAACCCTACCTTTCAGACTCTCTTCCAATACAAAGGGGTACACGGCAGGGGTGCCCTTTATCTCCACTCCTGTTTGTGCTCGCGATGGAGCCATTGGCAGACTGGGTGATGGAGTGTCCCTGTGATATGCCACGCATCAAGTGTTGCTATATGTCGATTACCTCCTCATCTACATTAGAGACATCAGCCGTGCCCCTGTCCGTCTTAAACAATTACTGGAGGAATTTTCTGAGTTTTCTGGGCTGACTATCAATGTAGATAAATCCTGTATTTACTCATTTAAAGAGGGACCCCAGGACCCTAATTTCGTTATGGGCGGTAAAAAGGTACAGTGGGCGGCAGACACGTTCCACTACTTAGGCATCCAAATCTACCACCGCACCGACAATCTTGTTGATGGGAACTTCAGCTGGGTGGTGACGTCCCTCAAATCGCAGATGCGATTTTGGGGTACTGTACCATTATCTGTAACAGGCAGGGTTGCCCTTACTAAAATGATAGTGCTACTGAGACTCTTATGTTAATTTGCAATTCTGCCGGTCTACATCCCAGCCTCTTTCTTCAACCCAATAGAAAAACAAATTCGAGATTTTATCTGGGGCAACGCCAGATATAGGATGGTGCAGAAGAAACTATACCAGCCAGTGGCCTAGAGGGGAATAGCGGTTCCTTGTCTTGAGCATTATTATCTTGCTTCACAACTTCAATGGGTGGCACGTTGGCTCTCAAACTGATATTGCACAGATAAAGCCACTACACGTGCGCCCTATCCACTGCAGCATTTAGTCAGCCTCTTCCACCCAGATGCACGCTCCAGACCAATGGTGCCTTTCCTACTTGATGTAGCCTAAATGTGCTCCGACAGAAGCCTGTATATCACCCGGAAGGTGACCCCTTATGCCCCAGCGATACCTTTGGTAGGGATCCCCGATGGCCGCACACTAATCTCCACGCAGATACGTAGAAGGTGGTATGAGGATGACATTCAGACTCTTGGAGACTTATATCAGGAGGGGGAACTTTTACCATACATAACCATGGTAGAAGAAGATGGGCTCCCGCATCCCGCCTGGCCAATTTCTGATTCATCGTGCATTGGTGATTTTACTCGTGGCTAAGAGGGGGGACATGACTGCGGAGCCACAGACACATTTTCCCATGCAATACTTGCATGTTATGGGGTCAGGTAGGTACCTGACACAATGGTTTGCAGATTCCCTGAGTGTGCATGCTGCAATTAGCCTCGACCCATTGCGTCATAAGTGGGAACATGATCTGAGACACCAGCTTACAGATACAAAATGGGCTTGGGCACTTGAAAGCCCGACATACATACCCGCAATTTGCATTTCTGGCAAATGCAGCTTTTCATTGTTCACAGGGCGTATCTCACCTGCAAAAATGTATCAATACTTCAATTGTATAGATGCTGATTTTCCGAGATGCACTGAACTGGGGGCTGATTTAATCCACATGCTATGGGGCATGCCCGGGTGGATACCTATTGGAACCAAGTGGCCTCTCTCTGATGTACCTGCACAGACAGAACGCTAACACATGACTGCCTGTTGCACAAATTTCACAGAACTCCCACTACAAAGGTTACCTCAAGATTGCTAGATGTGGGGCTGATAATTGTAGGAGAGTAGGATCTGCTTTCTATGGTTACCCCACTTTTTGCTGATGTCTCACTGTTTTTCGACTTCAGTCTGGCTGGGGTTCTGCTATCCAGGACCCCAGCCGAGCTGCTTCCTCTCTAAATTGATTCCATGTACTATAGGTTCACTCCAGTTTGGTTACTGGGGTACCCTTGTGAGTCCCTAGTATGTGGTACACTAGCTACTAAGGGCTTAGTTACCCTGGAGCGGTACAAAAGGGGTTGGTGATAGACGGAGCTTCTGAATCAATCAGACACTCACACCCAGTCAAGAGTTCTGGGTTTAATCCATCACCGTTCTTTAGCCCACTCTGCCACCCCAGTTCAGACATGGCTATATGCAAATCAGTCTGACCCTGTGCCTCATGGGAACAGTGCAGCCCGAACTGCCAAGCCATGTCTTCCCTGGACCGGAAACAAGCTTCCGAGGACCAGTTTCTGGCATTCCAGCCTTCTTCAGCCCGGCTTGCTTGAATCCAGTGGCAAAGTGAGCAAGGGGCTCATGTCTGAGTATACCCTGCCACACTTATGGCGGCCAAAAGCGGTACAAAAGGGGTTGGTGATGGACGGAGCTTCTGAATCAATCAGACACTCACACCCAGTCAAGAGATCTGGGTTTAATCCATCACCGTTCTTTAGCCCACTCTGCCACCCCAGTTCAGACATGGCTATATGCAAATCAGTCTGACCCTGTGCCTCATGGGAACAGTGCAGCCCGAACTGCCAAGCCATGTCTTCCCTGGACCGGAAACAAGCTTCCGAGGACCGGTTTCTGGCATTCCAGCCTTCTTCAGCCCGGCTTGCTTGAAACCAGTGGCAAAGTAAGCAAGAGACTCACGTCTGAGTATACCCTGCCACACTTATGGCGGCACATTCAGGGACACAAGGGCAAGTGTCACAATGGTGACACAAGACCTTGTGGCTTCTGAGCAGATCATACTTGGTGAAATGTACCAAGTGACCAATGCTAGTTATGTTAGGACTGGCCATGCCCTGGCAGTTGTTAATTTCCCCTGGAGAGGCATATCTGGTCTCAAGAAGGTTGTGGTAAGTGTAAACCTCCCTGTTGAGTGCTTGCTTGGCAATGATTTAGAGACTTATGCCTGGTTTGAAGTGGAGCTCAGGAACCCTTGCAGAAATGTTAGATATCCCTGCACATGTGTTTGCTGTTACTAGGTCACAGGCCAAAGTAAAAAAACTGAACAGGCCCTGGGTCAAAGAATAATGGACCTGGTATCTTCCAAGAAAAGGAGCAGTAGCATTAAGGCAGTGCCTTCCCCCCTGACTCAGAGTACAGACCAGTCTCTTGAGGGAGATGAATTTAGTCCTGAAGAAGGAACTGTCCCAGATTAGCTTGAGCCTGATCAGGTTGAGTTCTTGGGGACAGGGGCCCTTCCAGAGCAGATCTGAGCCAGGAACAGCTGAGTTGCCCTTCTCTAGAACCCCTCAGATAGCAGGCTGCTGCTGAAGCTACTGGGAATGCTAGTGGTACCCGTAAGATATATTGGGATGATAGACTCCTGTACTCAGAGTGTAGAGACCCCAAGCCTGGTGCAGCCAGGAGGTTAGTTATACCTCTGAAGTTCAGGGGCTTCCTCTTAACACTAACCCACGATATTCCCTTAGCAGATCACCTGGGCCAAAACAAGACTTGGGACAGGATTGTCCCTCACTTTCATTGGCCCTACTTTCATTAGCCCTGCATGTCTGAATATACTAAGGAGTTGTGTCACTCCTGTGTCACCTGTCAGGCCAGCGGTGAGGCAGTTGGTACAAAAAAGGCCCCCCTGATATCACTACCTGTGGTGGGGGGTTCCCTTTGAAAGAGGGGGGATGGATATAGTTGGTCCCATGGATCCCCAGACAGCCTCTGGGAACAGATTTATCATGGTTTTGGGGGACCACGCCACAAGGTACCTAGAAGCCATTCCCCTTAGGACCCCTACAGCACCTGTGGTGGCAAGGGCCCTCTTGGGAATATTCTTAAGGGTGGGCTTTCCTAAGGAGATAGTTTCAGACAGAGGTGCAAACTTTATGTCTAGTTACTTTACTGCTATGTGGAAGGAGTGAGGAGTGCATTACAAATTCATCACACCCTATAACCCACAATGCAATGGTTTAGTTGAAAGGTTCAACAAAACCTTAAAGGGCATGATCAAGGATCTCCCAGAAAAGCTTAGGCACAGATGGGACATCCTTTTGCACTGCCTTTTATGTCAATACAGGGAGGTTCCTCAAAAGAGGGTTGGTTACAGTCCTTTTGAACTAAGTTCTGTTTGAGCATCCTGTAAGAGGTCCCTTGTGTCTGGTAAAGGAGGGATGGGAGTTACCTCTCAAACCCACTAAACAGGACATAGTGGACTATGTACTTGGTCTCCGCTACAGAATGGCTGAATATATGAAAAAGGCAACCAGAAACCTTAAGGCTAGCCAGGAATTGCAAAAGGACTGGTGTGACCAAAATGCTGTGCTGAGTGTTTACCAACCAGGACAGAACGTGTGGGTGTTGGAGCCTGTGGCCCCAGCAGCAGTACTCATGGACATATGGAGTGGCCCCAATACAATTGTTGAACAGAAGGGAGAGGTTACATATTTGATAGACCTTGGAACTCCCAAGAGCCCCCATAGGGGGCTTCTTGTCAACAGAATGAATCCATATGTTGACAAGGCCGACATGGGCTTGCTCATGGCTACTTATGAGGGACAGGAGGAAGAGAGTGCTCCACTCCCTGACCTGCTCTCATAGATTCCTGATGATGGGTTAGTGGATGGTGTAGCTTTGGCAGGCAACCTCACTCGCCAGCAGCAAGCTGATTGCAGACAGGTGCTCAATCAGTTCAGACATATGTTCTCTCAGACTCCTGGTGCACTCATGAAGTGGACACTGGGGACAGTCTGCCTGTTAAAAATAAGATTTACAGGCAAACTGACTATTTCAGGGACTGTATCAGGACTGAAGTAGAGAAAATGTTGGAATTGGGAGTTATTGAACCTTCAGATAGCCCTTGGCCTAGCCCAGTGGTCGTGGTACCTAAACCTCACACCCAGGGTGGTAAGAGAGAGATGAGGTTTTGTGTCTACAGGGGTCTCAATGCAGTCACTTGGACTTATACCCGTTCAATACCAAGAGCAGATAAGCTTATAGATACTTTGTCCTCAGCCAAGGTTCTGAGCACATTTTATCTGATTACTGGCAGATCAGACTAGCTGATGATACCAAGCATAAGGAAGCATTTTCTACCAATACCAATTTGTGGTGATACTTTTTGGTTTGAAAAATGCACCTGCCACTTTTCAAAGGTTGGCGAACAAAGTTCTAACAGGCCTGGAAGACTATAGTCACCATATCTAGATGACATTGCTGTCTTTAGCTGCTCCTGGGGGGATCACCTGGTCTACCTTAGAAATGTTTTAGGAGCCCTACAGAAAGCAGGCCTAACTATCAAGGCTACTAAGTGCCAGTTAGGGCAGAGTCAGGTTGGGTACCTGGGCCACCTTGTAGGTGGAGGTCAGGCCAGGTCCAACCAATAGAGAGTAAAAACCAGCCCATCATGGACTGGGTTACTCCAACTACCCAGACTCAGGTCAGAGCTTTCTTGAGCATGACTTGGTACTACAGAACATTTGTCAAGTGGTCATTGTGACACCCCTGCATGACTTAACATCCAAGAGATTGCCCAAGAAAATTTAGTGGACAGTCAGCTGTCAAAAGGCATTTGATGACCTGAGCAGGCCATGTGCACTGCTCCCATTCTGCAAAGTCCTAACTACTCCAAATAATTAATTGTCTAGACAGATACCTCTGAGCTGGGGGTAGGGGCTGTGTTATCAATCACAATTGAATGATGAAGATCAGGACCAGGTAGTAGCTTTTATTAGCAGAAGGCTGACCCCTAGATAGAAACGTTGGTCAGCTCTTGAGAGGGAGGCCTTTGCTGTGATTTGGGCTCTGAAGAAGCTGAGGCCATACTTGGTTGGCACTCACTTCACTGTTCAGACTGACCAAAAGCCCCTCTTATGGCTAAAACAGATGGTGGGGGAAAACCCCAAACTTTTGAGGTTGTCCATTTCCCTACAGGGGATGGACTATACAGCGGAACATAGACCTGGGAGTAACAATGCTAATGGAGATGAACTCTCAAGATATTTCCAATTAGAACATGAAGACTCAACTGGTCAAGGTTAGTTTAATGTCCTTGTGGTTAGCGGGGGATTGTGTAAGAGAGTAGGATCTGCTTCCTATGGTTACCCCCACTTTTTGCTTACGTCTCACTGTTTTTGACTTTAGTCTGGCTGGGGCCCTGCTATCCAGGACCCCAGCCTAGCTACTTCCTCTCTAAATTGATTCCATGTTATATAGGTTATATCCAGTTTGGTTACTGGGGTACTCTTTTGAGTCCCTAGTATATAGTATATTAGGTACTAAGGGCATAGGTACCCCAGAGCCCTACCAGGGGCGGCAGGTTGTATTATGCCACTCCAGGGAAACCTTCCAAAATTACACCACAGGACTGCTACTGCAACCTGGGGAAGGTGGTGCATGCACCTCTTACTAAGATATAGCTTACCTATATCTACCTTAAATCACTGCACATAGAAACCTATCAGTCAGCCCTATGGCAGGCCTTATCAATCCTGAAGGCAGGGTGCTAGGTTTTGTGTGAGAGGGTGCCCATGCATGAGCTGGGCCCCTCTGCAGCATTCAAAGCCTATTCTCAGAGGCTGTTCTGTGACCCAGTCAAACCATATACTCTTAAGGTCATTATAACCTCACGGTAAATGCTAACTTTGTAATGGCTGAACGGAAACATGTTGTGTTTGGTGTCAAACACTTTTGAATTCTAGCCGCCGCCAGTCCTGGCGGTGGGGGTAGAATTCGACCCTTCTAGAGCGAGAGACATGTACACACCGGTCTACCCGGTAACAGTTTTAAAGAGCCCTGGCATCACAAAATGGATGCTGCAGCCATAGACACGGGTCTGGCCTCCTGGTGCTGACCGAAACTCCAGCAGGGGAGGCCTGGACAATAGGTTTCCTGTCACAGGGAGGTGTAACCACCTCACAGACAGGCTTTAGTGAATTGGGGCTGGGTGGGTGTAGTCTGAGATTGCTTTAAAGTCTGCACTAGGGGAACATTTGGTGTCCCTGTGCATAGCCCAGCTCAAACCAGTTGCAGGGGCTACCAGCCCCTGCTCTGGCACAAAGTTGGACAACGGAAATGGGTGTAACCACCCTTGTTTCCAAACCGTCCTCTAGGTGGGTCCCTAGAGTTAGTCCAACCCCTTTCTTAGGTATAAGTAAGGAACCCCTGGCAACAGGACTATAGATTACACCTGAATGAAACTCTGCAACTGAATCCTGGAACTTCGACTCTCTACTCAAGACTAGAGGATGGAAGAATCTCGCTTGGGGTCAAGGAGTGACTCCCCTGCTTGGCAAGCACCAAAGATGCATTTTGCCAGTCTGCAACTCCGAAGCTTCTGCCAGACGCTGACAACTTTGCAACACCAGAGGTAGATTTCCAGATTTCTCAGAGGCCAACCCGAGTCCTCAGCAAAGCTGATACCCTCAGTTCTTGTGACTGACGTGGAACCGGAACTCCTGGACAACGTGCTCATTTACAAGTGCATTGACTTCTTGACATCTCTTGAAGTCGTGCTTTGGGTTCTTTGTATCCCAAGCCCCAAGCACCGTTTGCACCAAAGATTGTGGGTCTGCACTCCATAAGTGTTCTGTGAGCCCGCTTCTTGCATTTCCACTTGAGACTCCTTCGCTGTCCCTGGTTGGTCAACTGGTGGGTCCCTAGGAAGGCAACTCTGATATTCCTTGGGCTTTCCTGGTTGCTCCAGACTTGCCCTGACTCTCCGCCACGTGCTGAGTCCCTCAGACCTTGCTGGTCCACACTGAAGCATTTCTTTAATTTCTGCATGGGTTGCTGTTGCCAAGGCTTGTTGGGTCCAATTTGGTCAACGATAGCGCAGCACTCAACATCCTTAATGGGACAGCTCGATACCAGATCCAGTTTGTCATAAATGCCTCCTGGTCCTCATGGGAGAAGAGTCAAGCTTCACCTCTTTCACCTGAAATCACCCAACATCAGTGGGCATTTGACTATCATGCCCCTGGTCACTGGCAAGTGACCCAGACTCTGTCCCTTCTGCTTTCAGGTTCTTCTCAACTTCGATCAAGGCTTGGATCACACCGGACACCTTCCACTTAGATGGCAGCAGCACTTTGTAGCACATCGTCATTGAAAATGACGACGATTCTCGACACTAAAAGGCACCTATGCACCCGGCTTCCCTGGGTGAGGTAACTCAAGTACTCGCGTGCTCCCGTGGGTGTTGGCCCTAAAACCCCTTAAGTTTAAAGGGCTTTGCTCAAAGTCCTCTCCTAAGTGTCCCTAATCTTTAAATTTCCAACCACGACTTTTCCCATAGAAGCTAACAGTGATTCGTGGCTGTGTTCACACACTGCACGCATGCCCGGTGGGTCCCCTGTGTCACTACCTTGGGTGGTTCCTTGTGGTCCCAGTGGTCCTATAGGCTCTAGGCCTTGTGTCCATTCAAGTTGTGGTTCTTATACCACTTTCTTAATATATGTTTAGGTCCACCCCTAGGGCTCAACGTATATTGTGCTAATTTACTGAGTGTTTTTAAGTGTAACTTATGTGTTTTGACCTCTAATCTCATAAAGAGACTAGTAGAGTGTGTTTAGAATAAATACATATATTTTATATATATACCTGATGTGGTTCTCCTTTCATTTAGTCATTCAAGAGATTATAGACTGGAAAAACAAAATGCTTTACATTCCTTCAAAACTTAGCCTGAAGGCTGCTCTCCATAGCTACCACTATGATAGCTTTCAATATAGGTTGTCTTTAACCTATCACTTCTAAGGGGCTGTTTGGACTGGTGCAAGGTGCCCAGTATAACTAGTGGACAGCATATGCCAGACCAACTTCTCACAATAACAGCCAAGTGGCTCATTACCAAGATTTGGAAGGGGTCCAACCTCTTCACTTTAATGACCTGGCAGAACTCAATGCTTGCCTGGGCGAAGGCAGAGAGCATCACCATTTGGCGCAACAAAACACTGGGACTGCACAAGATCCCTATTGCAACATGCTGGGACACTCTCTATACTGAGTGGTGGATACACTGCGTTACTTCCCTGCCGTATCGCACACTACTTGTACACACAGGCCAATACAAACTATAGATAGGGGGAATGGCAGTTTATAGTCTCCGGTGGTGAGTAAACAACACACAACTTCCAACAGAACTTTAAAGGGCTGAACAACATTTACTAAGGTTGTAATGTGTTCTTCTGTTTCTAAGTTATTGCAATCTAAGTTTTAATTTCTCACTCTAAACTTATGATACCTCCTAGCACAGTGCAAATAGTAATGCTATTCTCTCCATCAAGGTACTTCCATTCCTCCACAACCTGTTTGGTGAGAGCTCCAAAAATACGCGAATCCAAATCAGGAGGCAGGGCGTTCAGCTCTGCCGCTGCCAGACTTTGGAACAACCTTCCGTTGGAAAGTAGGCAGTTTCAAGATCTTCTGCAGTTTAGGAAATAGGTTAAAACGTGGCTGTTCCCTAGAACCTGACAGTTAGGAGGGCTTCTTTCTCTAAAACTCTTTCTGGCATCTTCCACTGACTGATGATTCACGTACTATAGCGCCAAGATACCCGTAGGGTGATAGCCGCCCTTTACAAATACGACATACAATATAATACAATACATACAATCTGTGTAGTGCGTTAACTTGTGCAAAGGCACGCAACAGCAGACAGTTTAAAATGTGCATACTCTTTTGGATAACTGCAGCCAAATGTTCGCAATCGTTGACCTGCATTTTTTCCTCTTTTTTTCTCCACAGCTTCTCCCCCCCTTTATTTAATTTTTTTTACATCTGATTGATGGACACAAAATATGACTATATTCACTAACTTGGGGCTACTGTTACCTTGTCTTATCGATGAACAATGAGCCCTTGATCCTCAGAGTATGATTATGCCATATAACCGTATATGTACCATACCGATATGACATGTTATACGGTTTACTACTGCTTGAACACACGTATCTTTGTATTGTAACTTCTTTAAAACATTAAAACAATAAAACAGATTTCACACAAAAAAAACCATCAAAGTCCTTCTCCTTTTCTTGGCAGCAAACAGCCACTGCAGGCCAACCCCAGACAGCAAACAGCAAAGGGGCAGTATTCTTCCTCAGCTTCTCCGGCTGTTCTCCTTGGCAAAGGTTCCTCTTGATTCTCAGAAGTGATAGAAAAGTCTGGGACCCTATTTTTTTACACACAAATCCTTTGTTCTCTGAAGGCAGAGAGTGTCTTTACGCAGCCAAAACCAGTTCTGTCTTCACTGGTGCAGTTTCCTGGCAGGAGGTGAAAACAGCATTGTTGAAGGCAGACCAGGCCTATTCAGATGAACAGGAAATCTCCTCCCCCTACTCCAAATGCAACCCAGGCCTATTCAGCCCTGCCCTGACTCATCAGACTTCTGGAGCCACAGCCTTCTCCATCCCCCTGTCATCCAAAAGCCAGACATGCAATACACAAACCTAGCAGAGGCATAGTGGATGGTTAGGCAAGAAATTACCCACTTTCTAAAAGTGTTTTTTTCAAAACACAGAATGTAAAAATCACCATCACTAAAAGATACACTTTAACATTCTGAGTTCAGGCATATTACACTTTATTTTCCTATCTTGTTCCTAGGGTCAGTTATGTTTATAAGATTTTATAAACTAACTGTGCATTCTGGCCTATGGGAACAGACAACCTTGCAATAGTGAAAAACAAAATTGGCAGTATTTCACTATCAGAAGGACATGCCACACACATCAGGGCATGTCGTGCCTTTCATATACAATGCACCCTGCCCACAGGGGTGCCTTGGGCCTACTTTACGGGTGAATAACATGTTTAAAAGCGGAGGGAAGGTTTAGGGACTGTGCACTTGCCAAGTCGACATGGCAGTCCCAGACTGCACACAGGCTCTGCAATGGCACGCCGAGCCACATTTTACAAGCTGTATCGGTGGGTGGCACAATCAGTGTGGCAAGCTCACCAGCAGCATTTGATTTACAGGCCCTGGGCACACATAGTGCACGGTCCTAGTGTCTGACAAATAAATCAAATCCGCCAATCATAGAATCATTAATCTATCACACCAATTTACAAAGGGAGCACTTGCACTTTGGCACTGAACAGCAGTGTCAAAGCGCGCAAAGCACCTAGAAAGCAAAAACATATGAGGCAACAGCATAAAAATGGAAGGGAGACTTACTCCAATAATGCCAAGTCTAACAGGCGATAATATCCAATGGCAGTTTTGTCCATAGTCTACATGGGACCTCAGCTGGTGGCAAAGGAGGTGTTTTGATTTTAAGGATTTTTCCACTATTGGCACAGTGAACACAACGCTCCACCACATTCTTAAGCTTAGTGTCCTTGTTGGGCCATGAGTAGTATGTCGTAACTTTTTTCTTTGTGAGACTACGTCCAAGATGGCCCTCATTAGCAAGGTCAATTATTTTCCCTGTCATTCCACAAGGAGGGATTATTTTTTCCTCAACAGCTTAATTCTCTGGAATCACTAAGTTCTAGACTTGCTTCTTAATACTTTGCAATGGAGTTGGGCAATTTATTTTTTATCAGTGGGCCAACCTTGTTGAATGAATGTGGTAAGAGTAATCATTTCATCATCCTTGTTGATTTTATGTTCCCACTCATTGGAATTAATACTGGCTGTTTTTACATCCAGTACATATTCCTCATAGGCTTTTTCTTTGTTCCCTATGTCATTGTTAAGTAGATTAAGTGAAAGTTATTTTGCAACAACATTTTTGAACCCAGAACATACATCATTCTGTAGCTGTAACATTACTGTCTTAGCACCCAGCAGGAGATTCTCGGTGTTGTCGTATCTGACCCTTTGGTGGTGAATGCAAAAATCAAGGGTTTGTGGTCCATTCTAATGCTGAATCGTATCGCCCATAAGAACCATTTAAAATGCTTGACCACCAAGTAGATTCGACTGAGTATCGAGTTTTTGCTCCTTTTAGTACCCTGGAAACAAAAGCCATGACCTGTTTTATGCCATATATCTGTTGAGTTAGTGTTGCCCCGATTACTTTGTTACTGGTGTCTATGGTAATTTGGGTGGGCCAATTGAATCCATCATCATTCTTTAGCTCACTTCGCCACCTCAGTTCAGACCTAGCTATCTGCAAATCAGTCTTGACCCTGTGCCTCAGGGGAACAGTCCCATGCGAACTGCCAAGCCAGGTCTTCCCTGAACCGGAATCAAGCATCTTGGGTCCGGTTTCTGGGTAACACCCTTCATCAGCCAGGCTAGCTTTAATCCAGTGGCAAAGTGAGCATGGGACCCTCGTCTGGGCATACCCTGCCAACTTAGGGAGAGCAAAGCAAACACAAGGAGATGATGGACGGAGCGCTGAAACTTTTCAGACACTCCCCCTAGTCACGTATCTGGGTTGAATCCATCATGTTTGCTTTATACATCATTAGGACACAATAATTTGGGAACCAGACCTACAGTACCACCAACTGCAAACCTAGCGCTGAGCCGCTGACAAGGATGCCAGACCAGCCTGTGAGTTTGCTTAAAAAAAAATGGGATCAATCTAAACAGCAATAGGAAGGTAAACCTTGAGGAGGTTCTCTACCCACATAGTCCTCTGAAAGGCAATACAATTTTGTAATTATACTAAAATCAAGACTCCAGACAGATATCAGGTTCTTAATACACGTTCTACTCAATCTTTTCAGGAATCATCTGACCAGCAGAATGAGAGAGCAAACTTATCCGAATGTAGACAAGAAGAGTATGTGAAAAAAAAAAAGACACAACATTTGTCTGGCATGAAGATAAAGTAGCAGGACAAGACTTCTCAAAGTAAAGCCCCATTTCCAAAAAAGAAAGTAGCAGCGATGAATGCTAAATGTGCCAGAGAGAACCCTCCTCCTGAAATGGAGTTGGGTGGTGATTCTCCTCAACAGTGTGGAAGAAGTCACCATAGTATAAATAGTCATACACGTACATTTGCAGTGCAAATGCATTATGCATGACTTCCTATGGGCTATAAAATAGTCTGGGAGTTTTTGCGGCACAAATAGTGTCAGTTCTTTATGACATTGACCTTGATGCTCTGTCCTACGTAGACAATAGCTACTTAATAGACAATGACTTAAATCCCCACTTGAACAGAATAGATGTCATTATATTGGGATTTGCTGAGCTTTTCTAAGTACTCTTTTCCTGAGATATGATCTTACACATGAGGGAAAGTGTCCTTCCCCTCTTTCTTCGGAGAAGTGTGCCAATTGCTACTTCCAAACACAGTTAAAAAATTGCAATCCCCATTAGGAATTTTGAATTCTGGCAGAACATTCAAACCTGAATATGCAACAATGCATAAAACCTCTTTATGCATTAATACTCCCCGATTTTTCCACTTCATGCTGGACATCAGAAAACACAGATGAAGTTCAATCTTCACAATCGGACTTGCTTGAAATACGCCACTTGCATACATGTGTCAATACCACAAACCTAGTCATCTGAATTTTACCAGGTGCAATTGGATTTACATGCATAACCTTTAACAAAGGTGAAACAGTGCAGATAGCGTATAAATCACATTTATATTCCAGAGCGAAAAAGCCTTTGGTTTCCACTGAAAAAATATTGACTGCTGTGCCGATGGCCATCCTTAAGGAACGGCCACTTGCTCAAGAGAAACAAATTATTCTTGTTACTCCTGTGCCAGCCTTAGAGGCAGTCAACAAAGGCAGCACCCCTAACGCGAAAGCCCTCCATCCTAGATGGATTCAATGGGCTACATCCTTAACAGCCCTTGATGTGGACTTTGTCTTTGACCGTTCTTTGCAGACACAATCATTTCTACAGTATCAGCATGTCTACACTTTACCCTCTACCGTCCTGCCTCTTGATCAGTATAAATACATTATTTTATGCTGATAGTTCAGCTCAACCTGCTATAGGTCTTAAGCAGCAATATTCATCTGCATGAGCCATCATCATTGGTTTTATGTTGAATGGCATTTTCCAACCTCAAACAGTCTTTAGGAGACAGCACTGCGCAGTTAGCTGAACTGAAGGCTTTGCTTCTGGCACTTGAAAATATGGATCCTCAATGCCCCACACTTATTGTGTGTGATCCGTATTACTGTGTACAGTCCGTTAATGATAATCTAAATTATTGGCAACAAAATGCAATTGCTTTGGGTTAAAGTGGCAGACCTTAATGATAGATTGACACAACCCCAGGTAGTACATACACTGAGTCATCAATGTAACACACGCTGTAGGGAAATCTTTCGCTAATGAAGCAGCCAAATATGCAAGTCCCATAGCTACAGTAGAAGCAGTTAAATGCTCTAAATGTCCCAAAGATGATGATATATTGACAGCTGTGAATACAATGAAGCACAGCACCTCTTTACCAAAGGGTTTTCTTTCTACATACTCTTCTCATTTAAATGATCAGAATGTTCCTTTTGTAACAATTCCTGGGGTTGTAGATCATTTGATTCCCAACCAAGACCACAGACACGCTTTAGTTGTAGTGACACATAAAGTTGTTGCTTACCGCATGCAGGAGTTGCAGCAACAATTGTGCTGCTACAGCAACGTTATTGGTGGCAAGATTGATACCAACAGGTCAAAAAATAGGTCCTTTGTTGTGACATCTGACAGCAGATTAAACACTCCACGATAGCTCATCCACCCCAGACACAAATTTTTAATTTCCAACAAGCCTTTTAGCTGTATTTACCTAGATAATTGTTCTCCATTGATGTCAGATAGTACATTCAAATTTAGTTTGGTTGCAGTTTATTCCTGCTCTAGATAACTTTGGGTTTGACCACATCACTCGGCTGAGGCTCAAACAGTTGTTAAAGACTTGCAAGTGTTTATCAGTACTTATGTGTGTGGAATGGTGTGGCTCACTGGTTAGAGGCAGCAGACCCGGAGGCAGACGTCGGCCCGGGACCAGGGTTCGATTCCCGATGCGGCAGGGTCTTGGGCCATGGTCAGCGGACTCGATAATTATCGCCTCCGGGCCCACTCCAACCATGGGTCCCACTTAGCATCTCTGGGCAATAGCTTTCTTAATCTCTACTAACGGCCCCATCAGCGCCGGGGATGCTTGTCTTCACCTTGGAGATGCCCAGGAGGGACCATCTCACAGGGAAAGCCAGGATGGGTTCCCCAGCGGTATACAGCGCCGGGACGCTCCTTTGCTGGGGCAGCTGTGCGCTTTACAAGTATACGACATTTAACATTTATGCGTGCTGTGCATTTCATTCAGACCACAGTCCGGCTTTCACTTCTAAAGCGTACAGAGATTTATTGACATCCTTGGGTGTGCAAGTGCATTATTCTTCTATATATAGGTCCGAGGGCAAATTGTTGCAGAAACAAATAAACCGTGACTTAAAGCAGTCCTTAACGGCTAGAATGTTTGGTAATGGGCATTGTTAGTTCAACCACCTAAATGGAGTCCAACAAGCTTTTAATAACCTTCATAAAACTTCAGACCCCAGACAAAGTACTTTTTGGAACCAAGATTTATGTTCCAAACCATGATGTTACAGACATTATATTGGCTGCTACAACCTTTGACACTAATAACAATTGTGCTATCTTACAGGACTCACAAGACTTTTGTGACACTCGATCAAGCTAAAACGTTCACACATCTCTTTCGCCAGCTACAGACGCAAAGCCTGAAGATTCTGGCTAGATTCCCAGAATTGGAGGTCTCGTTTGAGAGAAGTTGGAAATTAAAAAAGAGTTTGGCCTATCATACCGTGCTTGTGTGCCGGATCTTGGACTACAGGGTACATAAACTGTTATCTTGCCGCCACTTCCTGATTCTTAAGATAAACACTTTGTCTCCATCGAGCATGTCAAACTACACCATGTGGCCAATTCTACATAGTATGATGTGTGGTGCACACCATATACCAGGCCAGCTTCTCACAGTTGTCTTCTCATATTTGCGTTATAAACAACATTATGTTGTCTGTTATTGATATTATTCAAAGTGTCATGTCAACCCCTCCTGTGCTCGTGGATGTATCTAGATAGAATTAGGAAAACAAAACCCACATTAGTTGCCTCCACTGACTGCACACAACACAGTGATTACAGCACATCACAGGGCAAGTTCTGGCATCGTCAGCTGATCATTGCTCAAACTGCCCACACTGGTTTACATAGGGCAATTGCCAGTCTGACCATCAACCATGGCACCCATATCCCTCCTGGACTTGCTCCCATATATCTGTTGAATGTTGTCTGCTAATACCCCAATGTGCACACATGCACCACCTACACAGTTGTTGGACATGCAAGTGGACATGTAGAAGTTTGTTACTATACACACACATCACATCTCATGTCACTCACTCAGTACAGGTGTCAGGATAAATGGATGGCCAGAGTCTCAGTTGACATGCTTGTGATGTCTAGCAGCACCACACACAATGATGTCCTCACGTCCTGAGAGTCAAAGACACAATGGGGTAAATGTAGCACCTTTGACTCCAATAGAGGATCCCTCTTAGCAAGTTCAATGCCCCGGCCCAGGCATGCATGGTAAGTCAGTCATCACTGCCACGTCATAGGGGCTGGGCATCCGGACAACAGTCTGCTCTATGTCACAATCATAGGTCATGGCCAAAGCAAACTCTGCAGCTGACAAGTGCCTTGTCCGTCCCCTGCCAAAAACATATTATGGACTGTGATGACCCCACATCACAAAAATCAGACAAATGAGTGACTGCAAACACAACTCCATGAACATGAGCACCTCACAGTCTGCTGTGAATGAAACACAGCTGCCTGAAATTCACTGTTGCATACAGCATTGTGCACAGTCAAGGGATCACACACCTATATGGCGCACTGTTATCGTCTCCTATAGTCAAATCTCAGATGTCCGGCTGACACTAAAAATTATGGACACAACAGTTGTCCCAAAAAGGAAGCCACACCACAATGACATAGAGTCAGACACCTGATGGCACATTTCACTAAGCACAATTAGTAGGTTGATACACAGGAGTGTGAGTACATAGTCTCCTAATGCCCTGGAGTGGTCATGACTGCCCAGGTAAACCTGAAACAGTGTATAGGCCTGGACAGTAGGCAGGTGTCTGGGCAAGTGTGACACACTTGATTTACATACTCCTGAGGCCACTAAATGGACTAACCTGCTGCATGGGTGTGTTTTAAATACCCCAGACACGTGTGGCGAGTCAGACCAGCAATTGGAACACATTTCAAAGGCACACACAGAACACATGTCAGAGATCAGGCATTGTGCAAACAATTGACCCACCCACGAAGCACATATCAGAGTCCCAGTAACACACGCTGTCTAGAACCTTAAGCA
Organism: Lissotriton vulgaris; assembly: GCF_964263255.1. Lineage (NCBI taxonomy): Eukaryota > Metazoa > Chordata > Amphibia > Caudata > Salamandridae > Lissotriton > Lissotriton vulgaris. Next base: position 500,048,611 of record NC_141687.1, on the reverse strand, counting down.
TAGCTGACTGCAGGGACACAGTGCCCAAGTGAAAAAGTAACAGACTGTAGGGCCCACAACTGTGGATCAAATAAGGAGTGTGCATTAAACAATTGAGGGACATGAGTCCGGGACTACAAGACCAATGTAATGAGGAAGTATGACCAGGCCAAAAGATTGCAAATAGCATGTCAGACATAGTTCTGAAATTGGGCATGGACTTATCCCCTCCTTGCTGCTGTCAGGCCTTCAGTTACCCATCCAGGTCAGGGAAGACTATCACCAGACTCCGGAGCATGTGGGTGGTCAGGGTCCGGTGTCCGCCCCTACGGCAAGGCAGCAACAGCTTCAGCTGGACCCTTGCAATCCTCCGGGTCCTGCCCCGATGGTCCTGCCACCTCTTCTGGCAGCTGCAAGTCCGGCGCTTATAGACCCCCACTGATCTTACTGCTCAGGCGATGGTCTGCCAGATCTCCTGCTTCTGGTGGGCATCAACCTGTGAGGATGACAAAGTGAAGAGGACATTACCACACATGCCACATAATTGTGCCGCACACAGTTGAAAATATATGTAGTCATCACAAAGCTAAAAGAGGTACACAGGTAGGGCACCAATGGAAATGGATATTTGTGCTGCAGGTCTAACATGGTAACATTGCCTGGGAATTAAAAACTAGCATTACTGCCCTTTTGCAGCAGGACACCTGTTCATCACATGTACCTACACACTTTGGGTGCTGAAAGTACTCAGTACATATGCTTCCCACCGCTGTGCACACTTCTATTACTGATATTCAGACAACTTGCACAGTTAGGTAGACAGTGGACTGCACACTCACCTGCTCCCCTGGTGTCCCATACATCTTGCAATACTGTGGGAGGACCCCATCCAGCAGGGCCCGGTTTTCCTCCTATATAAAGGCTGGGGCCCTCTCCAGAGTATGTACCATTGCAGTAGCCAGAGGATGCAGAGACAGCAGCAGTGGTAGCAGAGATGTGGTCATGTAGTGCAGGCAAGTGAGCTCTCTGGGGACCTGCCAGCCTTAAATAAGTCCTGCACAGGCAGAATCTGTGCCATGTCTCCTTCCTGATAGGTTCAACATGGTTGCATTCTATGAATCTCTCCAATCCATGGAATTGTAAGACTCTTCCGCATCATTCAAATTTTCACCTTCATGACACCCTAAGATTGCAACATTGTTGTAGGCATCCAACTAAATTTCCAGCGCACGACTAGTACAACTTTTGAATTTGCGTCCGTCTCCATAACAGTCCATAGCCAACGAGTGCGCAAGGCTCGGTGAACTGACTGTAGGACGCGTATTTTGAAAATCCACACGCACCCGTCTCCATACGATTCAATGGCTATGCGTGCGGACATCTCGGTCCATGCCTGTACGACGCATCTGCATTAAAGTCACCTGCGTAGGTTCAGATTGCAGTCAATGACCAAGCAGTGCACATGGCTCTGTCCAGAACTGCACTACGCGTCTCTGTAGAAGTCACCCGGGTCTGTTCACATTGCAGTCAACGGCCAAGCCTTGCTCACGTCTCGAACCACAACTGCACGACGCGTCTTTGTTGAAGTCACCCGCGTCGGTTCACATTGGTGTGACTTGCTGACGGATTCCACACTGAGGGGCATATTACCAAGCATAAGCGAAAAATATCGCTAAGCTTGGTTAGCGGCCAAAATTATATCGCCAAGCTTCGGCTATTTTTATCGCTTAGGAGCCTTGATATTATTAAGGTTTATCTCCTAAGTGATAAAAATCGGCCGAAATGCATGAATATCACTGAAAAGTCAGCGATATTCATGCATTACCGCGCAAATGCTCTTAGCCATGTTATCCACCAACCATTGGATAACATGGCTAAGAACTGCTCTGGGCAGGCGTTAGCTTTTGGAGATAATCGCGCTTAGCGTGATTATTTCCAAAAGTTGGTAATAGGGGATTGCGATGTTAGCGACTGTTTCCAGTCGCTAACATCTTGGCACACCCACTTTGCATGTCATTAGCAATAATTATCGCTAACATGCAAAGTGGGCCCCTAAATGCCCGCTATCGCCTATTGGCTGTTAGCGACAGCTAGGTAATAGGGCGATTAAATTATCGCCGCTTTAGCGGGAAAAATTCCAGCTAAAGCGGCAATGAGACCCTTGGTAATATGCCCCAGAATAGCTTGCCAGGGGCACACCTACAGCACTGCAGCATGTGCCACACTTTATCCCATGGCATGTAAGGCTGCATTACCTGTGTTTGTATGGGGGGGCAAGATTTGTTTTCTGGTGTGGCACTTTGGTACAGCCACTCCCAGGCTGGGCATGGGTTCGTGGGGACAGAATCCTTTTTTGTGTTGTGTGCCTCACCAATGTAATGTGCAACTGTTCGGTTATGGGCATGAGTCATGGACACAGTAGCAGTTTAGATAAGTGTATGACCTGTCACATATACCCTGAGAACAGGGTGGGATGGTGTGTACATCAAAATGAGACCCATAGCCGCAATTATGATATACACCACCAGTCTGTGGGCATGTTGTGTCTCAGATGTCTCAGGTTCCATGTGCCTAATGGGAGTCAGTCTCCACCATGTGCTTTGTGCATCAACATTGATGGTGTGTGTGTGTCTCAGAGACGTCCATGTATGGCCTGCAGAGACCATAGGGGCCACTACCTGTGGGACTCATGCTTTTTTGCGGGATGTACATGATACGCGATGTCATGCCAGTGTCCATGTGGGAATACAGGGACCATGGCTAGCTCCCTGTCATGGAGCTGTAATGCCTGTGAAAAATCAGTCCTCACTTGTCAATGTGTTGTGTGTTTTGTACGTGACAGCAGTACATAGGTACTGTGCCACAGCCCAATGATTTGTCATTGCACTCCATGGAATTTATGTACACAAGTCTAATTGATATGTGAGATGATGGGAATGTAGGTGACATATGTGTCCATACCCAACAGCACACACCTCAGTTCATAGTGTATTGCTATGATGTATCATGTGATGTTTTGCAAGGTGAGTGCCACATGGGTGGAGGAATGTAAAATCTTAATTTGCCCATCTCTGTACTGCAGGGCACCAGCTGTCCAGAGAACGTTCCCAGACCTTGAAAGCATGGTGGAACGCGATTTCATCCAACGGTACCGCTTCAACAGGCTACTAATTGAGGAGTTGGCGGAGCAGTTGGCGCCACATCTCCTTCCTGGCCGGACATACCCTACAGCACTGACCCCAAAGGTGAAGGTGAAGGCAGCCCTGTACTTTTTTGCTACTGGTACCTTCCAGTACACTGTGGCTACTGCTGGTGAAATGTCACAAACTATGTTCAGCCATGTGCTTTGTGATGTCTTGGCGGGGATGTTGCATTTCCTTGACTTGTACATCAGGTTTCCTAACCCTGGTGAACTCATTGACATAAAGGATGCTTTTTATAGACTGGGGGGGATGTCGAACGTCATTGGATCAATTGATGGTACACATGTGACCCTGATACCAACACGGGCACATGAGCAGACATACCGGAACAGGAAACATTTCCTCTCCATCAATGCTCTGGTGGTATGTCTACCGGACATGTGTATCACACATGTGTGTGTACGATTCCCCAGTTCTGAGCTCGATGCCTACATCATGAGGAGTAGTCGCATTGCGGTGATGATGTCACGGATGCCAAACCATCAAGCCTGGCTTGTTGGTGTGTACTGTTTACCATTGTGTGTTTGGCAATGTTGTATCCCACCCTCTTACAAGACTCAATTAATGTGCAATTCTTTGTATGTAGGTGACTCGGGATACCCCAACATGCCTTGGTTGCTGACACCCCTCTGGAACGAGATGCGCTACAATGAGGCACATGGTCCAACCAGGAGAGTGATTGAGCGGACCTTTGGTCTCCTGAAAAGCTGCTTCTGCTGCCTGGACAAGACCGGATGGGCCCTCCCATATGAGCCTGCAAAAGTGTGCAAGATTATAATAGTATGCTGCATGCTACACAACATGGCAGTGCAGAAGTAGCTGTCTCTCACACAGGATGACGATGACCTATATCCGCCACCTGTGGAGGATCCTGGCCTGGGCCACGATGCCAGTGATGATTGATGATGAGGGTGACGTCTGCACAAAGCTCATCAACAACTTCTTCAGCTGAATGTGAGTTTACAGGGTTGTTATGTCAATGTATTGAGTTAGCCTGAGATGTGTTGGTGCTGCTCAGTTGCTGTTTGAGTTTGTCTGTCTGGTACTTGACTGGATGCATGCAGTGATGTGTCCTGCCAGATGGTCTGTAGTCCACAAGAGTGTTGTTTCTGTGTAGGTTTCCTGTGACATGTTTTGTGCATATCTTGCATTTCTATTGTGTTCTGGTTTGCTTCTGACTGTGTCTTATATCTCTCCTTCCCAAGGTATTTTGCCTGTTGCTTGATCTACTATGTACCACACACCCCTGAAGCTCAATTCTACAACACTTGGTGACCATGTGCCCACTGTCATGTGGAATTACCTTGCAACTGTTGTGTAATAAACTTGTTGCTGATGTGTAATGAACCTGTGCTTCACTTAGTTATGTGTGTTGTCTGTCTTCACACATCTGACTGACATTTGCTTATGTTACCTGTGGGCTTGTTACCACTGACTGTGGGTAGGTGTGGTGTCTGTGCATTTCACTGCATTTCTGGGAAACATCTTTGTAGGCAATGTGTCACATGACCATGGTGAGTATGTTTTGTGGTGCCCTAGCGGTGTGTCTCCCTCATATGTGTCACATCAACATGAGTCACATAAAGGGAATATTACTGCTGTAGTAGTTGGCATACACTGTGTTCTTCGGCAGATCATCATCTCCATGAAACATACCAAGTTTGAATCACAACATAGGCAAGTATAGTGTAATAGTGAGTTTATTTAAATACATATGTGGGGATAGTGCACAGGATTGTGGGTGCTGTACATAAGGTTTGGAATCCAAAGTTCACAGATGTGTTTGAAGTCTTGGTAGATGAAATATCCAGAGTAAAGTCCACATTCATCTGCTACATTAGAACAACATGAACCCTCCATGTCATGTGCAACAAGGAGAAAGCTTTGCACACAAAGGCCAAAATCCAAAACAGGTTCTGGGTTCCTGGGGGATGTGCATGGACATTAGTGTCTCACTTGTCCTTCTTCCGACAACCCCTCTTCTTCTTCTGGGGTGGATCCTCAAGTGCAGGCGTCTGCGGTGCATCGGACTCTCCACCAGATTCATCCTCCCTCCCTGTGGCATTTGCAGAGCTTGCTGCAACAGATATTGTGGGCACACAGGGAGGTGTGGAGATGTCCCTGGGTGATTCAGGCGCTTTACAAAAACTCAATAACAATAACAATAACAATAACAATTTGTGCTGATCTGGCAGAGACAAGTCAATATGTCCCTAAGCACCGCAGTAAGGTCGTCCCACTTGGCCTCCATGCATGCATGGTGGCCAGCCTGCTCCTTTTGCATGTCCTTGAGGATCCCCACTACCTGGCCAAATCCTTTGGTGCTATCCGGTACGCATCTATGATGAGCAGCAGTTGGGGATCATCATGCAGTCCACACCCCTCTGCAGGCCGTGACTTCTGTCTACCCCTCTCCCACCACCCCTAACCACATGGGCAGGACCTGCGGTGGCACGCCCAGGTAAGTCTGGGCCCCCTTGGGTGTTGCTACTGGTGGTGTTGTCCATAGCTTCCTGGGTGGCTGGTTTCCCTGTGCTGTTTGAATTTTGTGTCCTAGGTCTGTCCGTGTTGGCGAGGGTGCTCGGTCTGTTGCCAGATGTTGTAGGCATGGGTGCAGATGTTTGTGCTGCTGGGGCTGCATGATGAATCACACCGGAGGTGCCAGGTTGTTCTTTGTCATCCAAAGAGGACAGAGCCAGATCCACACGAAAGAGCTCATCCTTCACCAGAGTCTGGGACAGGGACTCCTCTTCACTTGCTGATGTGTCCCCAGCACCACCTGTGTTTGTAAGAGACACACATTGTTGGTTATGTTACTACAGGTATCAATGGTTCACATTTGTATTTAGCAATGGGGAGGGAGAAAGAGGTACTGATCCATTCAGCTTGCAATGGTTAGTACTAAAAAATCAAGGAAAAAGGAATGGATCACTTGTCCTGTGAAACCAGGGCATTGACTTATTTTAATTCCTTACTAAATACCCTCATATATGTACACAGGCATGGGGCGGGATTATCTTGGTTCTCTGCCTCAGTGTACTGTAGCAGCATTATCATTGGGTCTCCATTGTTGCAAATATGCTGTGCCTTCACCTGGAGGAAGACTGGCTGCTTTCCCAGTAGTATCCAGAGAACAAAAAGCCTCTAGGATCACATGGGGCTGAAACATGTTGACCAACAGTGAACATAGCTGGATCCACACATGCAACACCTTTGTTTGTAACTTCGTACATCACAATGTTCACCATTTAACACTAGCCTTTGAGTGATGTAAGGGATTTTGACTCACAGCACTTGAGCACTGAAACACACTCTTAATTTTCATTTCTAAACACTACTGGCAAACAAGCCAATTTACCTCAAGGGGGAGGCACAGCATATTTGCAGCAATGGAGAGCCAATGATAATGCTGCAATAGTACACTGAGGCGGAAAACCAAGATATACTGCACTACGCCTGTGTACCTATGTGAGGTTTTCAATGAAGGCAACACAATACGTAAAGACCCGGGTTGCACAGGACAAGTGAACCATTCCCCCCTCCTTGATTTTGGTATCAATGGTATATATACATGACATTTGCAACGGTCGTCAGGATGCGTGCCTGTACACTGCATTGTCTTAAGTCGTCACAGACAGAGATTGATATTGTTGTTGCACACTGTCCAGCCAACATGAAACATTTCAATGTGCATGCCCAGCTCATGTATGGATTTCACTGTACATGGCCATTGGTACTCAAGGGCCATCACAGGAGTGTTATCCCTGTTCACATTTGACTCTGCTTCCCTCTGAGGGGGTGTGCCTGCACTGACAAGATGGCTGACAGTACAGTCCTGTTGTTTGTTGGTGGCCAGTTCCCATACACTCACTTCACCAGCATACACACTATTCCTTTCTGTCAGTCAGCTTCACTGTGAGGTAGTGGTTGTGGTGGCAAGAATGTCTGACAGTGTTTATTTAGATTAGTACTACTGCCTTGCTCTATTTGTTGGTAGGTTTGTACATGTAATGACACAGTTACAAATTACTATGATGTGGCGGGTATTGTGTTTGTCTGACTATCATACACTTCTTGGGCTGATTAGCTTTTGTTTACTATGCCTTTGCTATCAGTGCATGATTTCACTGTCCCCTTAAACGTGGATGTATGTGTATTGTGACATATTATTGAGTATTTTGGTTGTGTACTCACCAGGCTCTGGTATGTCTGCTAGGCCATGGACGCTCTCTGGTGGTAGCATGTCCCGCACCTTCTCCTCCCAGGACCTGAAGTATACTGGTTTGGCAGGAAGGCCACTGCCGGTGTGATTAGTCAACTTGTGGTCCTTGCGGATGACGTTCTAGGCCCTCCTGCGCACATCATACCACCTGTTCTGGATGTCGGTCTTTATGCGAAACATTGGTGCTTGTGCGTTCACCTTGTCCACAATCCTCGCCCACATCTTTATTTTCTGTGACATGGGGTTCCTTTGTTCCATTGTATCAAACAAATGTGGCTCCACTCTGAGGATTTCATCTACCAATACTTCTAACTCAATATCTGTGAACTGTGGATTTTGTCTTAGGGGGCATGGTGATGGGTGGTGGTGGGGAGTGATGTGTGTGTGTGGGTGTGTTAGGATTTGATTTACCGTCCTAATTTCTATGCAGGTAAGTACTTAATCAATAATAACTCAATCGGAAAGAAAGAGGCAGAGTCCGTGGTGTTAGAGTTCTTAGGGGTTTTATTCCTTAAAAAGGAATGGTCAGACCGGATATCGGGTTCCTGACACCACTGGGGTGCAGGAAGGGATAGAGCAATATTTTATTGACAATACATAGCTTATATACTTAAGTTACATTATAGAAACCAATACAGTAGGCGTAACAGCTGAGAGAAACAAGATAACAGCATCCACATGGTAGTGATACGTAATTGGAAGGCGTGAACTAGGCGTGAACATAGAGGTGTGTGCTAGAAACGTCACAGGTAGGTGTCACAAGTGGGTGGCACAAAGCAGAATCTTGTAATGTCAGCAGAAATCTGAGGCCTGGATGCGCGCGCAGCTGCATGACGTGTGATTGACGTGAAACTGGAGGGTGCAGGGGACTTGACATTTACACTGGCGGAAAGAGACAGAAGTCTGGCATGTCAGATCAACTCGTACTTCTATCATATCTGATATCTGATGTTTGGGAACCATATTATCTAAACGGAAAAGGTCTCTGGGGCAGAAGCTATTCTATACTGACTGTGAGTGCGTGTATAAGCGCCTAAGTGTCTACATGAGAATGCAAGGGGCATGGGCCTACCATGGTAACAGAGGCTATGAATTACTTGCACGGAGACAGTGAGGCCGGGCCCTTTGCTCTGCAGCTGGGGGGATGTTTACTTAAACTAGTAGGCAGGAATGCATTTTCGAGGAGCGGAACAGATAATTCGAAGGTTGAATACAGTCTTGGCAGGCAGCAGGCTGAGCTAAGCGCCGTGAGCCGCACAGGGAGTAAAGCAGAGGTCACGGGTACAGAGACAGCCTGGGCTGAGGCTTTCGGAGTCAGAAAGCAGGAAAAAAGGCTCGATGGCAGAATTCAGGGCCTACTTCGCCAGAGCTGAAAAACGTGTAAAGTACACCACAAAAAGACGTTGGCATAGCATACTTAGGAACGGAGCATTCAACCCATTCAGGGTGGGTCTGAAAGAGGACATGTTAACGTTGGACGCAAATGTATTTGCGTCTTCATAGCTGGCACAGGAGGGAAGTTACATGCACTTTAAGCTGGTACATGGAGACGGTGGGGTACACGTTAGGGAACATTACTTGACCATAAAATTTATATTTCCTCAAAGTGAGGGTGGGTGGGTGGTTGTCTCTTTTGCTAGGTGTGTGTGGGAGTGTGTGGGAGTGCTTTTGGAGGGGTGCTGATGGTGTGAAGGTTGTGTGATGGGTGAGTTGTGAGTGTGTCTGTGGTTGCTGTCTGAAGTTGTTCTGTGCTGGCTGGTCTGTGGTGTTTGCAAAGGATCATGGTAGGGGATGTTAGCCTATATATAGGTGGTGTTGTGGGTGTGTTTTTGTTACACTTTTTTATATTTATTGACTTTTTCATTGCTTGATTTGTCCTTTTTTTTTATTTTTTCCTTTGTGTTTTGTGGGCATGTAGAAGACGTCCTTCGGACCAAGTCGGACGCTCATGTTGGCACGTGCGGGCTTCTCTGAGTCTTTAACACTGACTTCGTTCTGTGTCACATAAGAGTCGGTCGCGGAGGTCTCTCTCGCTTCAGGTACCTTTTTTCTTTGCGTGTCGGTCATGGGCTTGGGTTCAGTGTGAGTCGGTCTGGCTTCATATGCATTGCATCGTACTGTGCGTGTCGGACGTCGTGGGTACGTCTGGCTGGGGTTCATTCCTGGTTTTTGTCGGTCGGTGCGGCTCCTGTCCCGTTTGTGGCCGAATTACTGATTTCTGTACGGCTCGGTCATATGGCTTGTATTCCGTACCGGTCGGTTGTAGGTCACGGGCATTGCATTGTACTGCACGGGTCGTACGGTGCCTGTATGTGTCGGTCAGACTCCGTTCCTGGTCCAAGGTGGTCGGTCTGATTTCCAACTGGAAATGGAATTGGCCCCTTAATAGAAAGAAACACGTCAACTCCTTTTTGACTATTGGATTGAAGGTACTCACTCGCCTCTTAATTTTTATTTACCCACTGGGGACACCTAATAAAGTTGCTTATTATTTCACAATGAGATAGTTTGGGTATATTACGTTCAGTTGGCCACACTCTGCACACCCCAACTACACCCATCTCTCAGATAGAGATCCTACTGTACATCAAAACACTCTAAGAGCTCATCCTCTTCTTTTTTGCACTAATGACTATTATTTTACTCCGGGGGGGGGGGGGATAGCCACGATTTCTCCCTCACTACAATTCAGGGCAATTATTGTGCTCCACACTTTCAGAATTCACCTGCTGCCCCACAAGAACAGAATGAAAACAGAGTCCTAATGAGCATTGTTTACTTTCTCCTGCTTCCACTGGAGCCAGGACATTACATTTAGGTTTTGTAAAATAAACAATATCAGCAGTTCAGTTCACACTCTTCTAATGTAATAAACACATTTTATAAGATAGGTTTGGTGATATAGTCTCAGACCTAGAACTAGGTACGCCTTAGCTCAATAACATTGATGGTGACTGGGACGATTTAGTTGCTGAGGAAAGAGACATGATCTGGTAAAAGGTTTTCAAAGACGGGGTAATTTTTGATTTTAATAGCCTTTTCGTGTCTCGCAGTTTCGCCTTGCCCTTTTGTGATTTAACTTTAGAGTTGTACAATAGGCAGACCCAGGAGTCCCCACCCCCTGTTTGCGCTGTCCTGATACAGAGGCTCTGACTTCTGCTGCTACTACCATTGAAAAGACCTATTGTGGCAACAAGATAGATTGGGTTAGCACTTTGTTAGCTGTTAAATGTGCTGCCCTCGCCTGCATTGTGTATCTACTCGGTTTTGGGGGGGGGGGGGAATGGACCCTCTTGTGTCTCAGGACTCCTCTACAGACAGTCAATGAGACTCCCAGTCCCCACCTCAGCGCTGCTTGAACTTAGAAACTGGGCACTTACTTTGACTGTCTGAGACCCACAGATCAGACTCTCAGCCAATCGACCTCCAGTAATATGACTCACAACCTTTAGGGCCGTGGTCAAAGCTTTACGCCAAGACCAAGTAACCCCCACCTGCCCGGAGCCGATGTAATCCCGCTCTAGCTGAGACACTCCTCCTCCAGCAGACCGAAACTGCAGGCAATGGAGACCGCTACATTTTCACTGACATGCCGCTGCCTTCCCCCTTCAGCGCGGCTTCTCTACAACGGCTCTGCCCCCGCACGGGAAAACCGAGGCATAGAGCTCAGCCTCAGGAAACTCGGCATGCAGCCCCAGCAAGTCCCCTTGCATCGCCGAGAAATGGCCATGGGGGTGGGGGGAGGACAGAAAAACAGAAAGGAGCTCGTTCGTTGAAAGAGCAGGTAATTAGGTGCTCATCTAAGCCCCAGTTTCAGCAGCTGCCATCAGGAACCCGAGGGAGCGATCCCACGGCTGACTACACTACAGCCGCCATGTTCCTCCCACTATTCTCCTACTTATCCTATACTCAACCCCTGCTGTTAAGCCATGCCACCTCTAACACTCCGTTGATATTGGGATTAAATGTGAAGACGACCGCGGCGAAGGGTCATGAGCAGGCACAGTCAAACCAAAACAATACCCCCCAGTGCCCGGAACCCGTTGAGACCACCTTGCTAGAATTGGTGGTTCATTCAGGGTTAAGTCTTACTAACAGATACTCTGTTCTAGGGGGAACAGGAATATCTAACTCAAGACCTTGATCAAGTTCGGGACCAAGCACAGGGGGTGAGCTGTCCGGAACAAGACCCCCAACAGGAGGTTGGGTCAGACCATGAGGCGGAGCAGGTTCTGGCGCAAGGGGCGCAGATGGGAGACAGGGGGCTTTTGGCTGGTCAGATTGGAGAGCATAGAAATATGGCGCCTGCACCGGATGATGTAAGTGTATTAACATCAAATACATGCTCCTTGGCAGACTTACTTTTTGCCATGAAGGATGAGATGACATCTAGATTTACAGTCTCTGAAACAAACTAAGCATAACTAGCTAATAGGTTCTCTGTCTCAGAGGCAAACCAGGCTGCAATCCGGTTATCCTGTGAGGTATTGGCTAAAAAGTTAGAGGAAGTCACAGCAAGGACTGAGCCAATTGAAGAAGAGAATCTGAAATTGAAAAAATCAGTAGAGGCCACAACTTTTCGTTTGGAAAAGCTTTCCTTCCAGAACAAAGAATTAAAGGACAACGTTGAAGGATTAGAAAATCATTCGAGGAAAAATAACTTGAAGTTCCTGAATGTGCCGGAAGAGTTGGAAGGGGGAAGACATAACGGGGTTCTTGATCACTTTATTGAAGGGTACAGTCCTTAAGAGCCATCCAAATATTGATCCTAACTATGAGATCCAAAGAGCTCATAGGTACCCCTTTAAAAGAAACCTGGGAAAACAGAAACCCCACACAATACTGGTGAATTTTCTTTCATACTCTGTAAAGGAGCTTATCTTGACAGCTGCTTTAAAAGCGGGGGTAATCTCTGCCTCTGCTTCTCTTTCGGATCAAACTGTCTTTTCTTTTTCTATCAGGTCCATGTCTCGCACATAACGGCCACAAGACAGTGGGAGTTGGGAAAAAGATTAGATGAGTTAAAGAGTCTCGGGGCCAAAGCGCAGTTGAGGTATCCAGCCACATTGCAGGTGATGTGGAACAATCGTATGCATATGATCCACTCAACAGATGAAGTTGACACCCTTATTGCAAAAATTCAGCATGAAAAACAGGGAGGGAAGCAAGGAAGAGTATGGAGGTTTTTTTTCTGAGAGCATGGTTTTCAGCAGCCCTGATACATTTTAGGTCTTAAATAATGAAATATAGCCTGAGGGAGCAGTGTCCGAAAAGGCGTTGCCTATTGGAAGGGAGGGTTCCTCATCGGGAAGGGTGGCATGGGGTTTATTCAGGGCACAGAGGGGGTGGAAGGCAGCCACGGCCGGTAGTAGGTGTAACTGCAGGGTGGTGACATAGGGAGGGGGAGGGGCAGGGTGGGGGGTTGTAATGTATAGTTACAGACTATAACAGGTAAGTAAACTCATAAATAAATAAAACAAATTTCGTTGTGTGCACTGCATCACCAAATACGATCCAGTGCACGCAACAAAATTTGTTTTATTTATTTATATGTTTACTTACCTGTTATAGTCCGTAATCCATACATTACAACCCCCCACCCTGCCCCTCCCACTCCCTACGTCACCGCCCTGCAGTTACACCTACTACTGGCCGTGGCTGGTGGGAGGTTGGAGGGGGAGTGCACTGAGTGGGGAGCAGAGTAGGGACGAGCATTATCAGAGTTTAGTAAAAGACGTTTTAGCCTATGATAGATAAAATAAAAGGGAGTCGCAAGATCTGTTTTGTCTCTTGGAATCTAAATGGATTGAGGTGTCCGTGTAGGCAAAGATTGGTCCTAAAATATCTAGAACTTTCACCAGCACAGGTGTGTCTGCTACAGGAAACCTGTCTAAATCCAATTGAGTTACAGACCATACTCTCTAAAATTCTGTGGATTCAGTGTTTCTGTTCTTCACAGAAATCAATATGCAGTCATGGGGTAGCAATTGTAGTAAAGAAAGGGGCCCCCTGCAGGATTAAGACAGTTCAAAGAGATCAATCAGGCAGATGGATCATAGCCCTTCTAGATTTTGAGGGGATGGAAATGTCTTGTTCATCTATCTATGGTCCAAATACGGATGATACGGCCTCTTTACTTAAACTACAAGATAGCCTGATTATGGTAACCCCCCCCCCCTTCTTGGTAATAGGAGGTGACTTTAACATTAGGCTTGACCCTGTTAAAGATAGATCCAACCAGAGTAATGCAATAGGGTTCGCCTTAAGGTTCTCAAGACAGCTTTGACCACTTGGTATAAAATTAGGCGTATCTGGGGCACAGGCTATTTTTCTAACTTAGCCCCAATTTGGAATTCCCCAGGGATCCCCTCTTTTATGAGTGATAGATTTGGCTATTCCGATTAAAAGGGCTGGTCTTATGAGGTGGTCGGATTGGTGGATTCAGATGGGATTCTTCCATGGGAGGTTTTACAAGCTAAGATAGGCCCAAGATTTTCCAGGTTCAAGTTTCTCCAATTAAGATCATGGTATGAGTCAGAAGCTGCAGAAATCACTGGGAACTGGGACCTTTAATCTGTGTTACAAGACACTCGGCATAAAAAGAAGGAAATATCCCTTTGGTATACAAGAAACTTAGAAGCAAAGGAAAAAGAGACCCCCTCCCAAATCTCAGCTTGGAATCAAACACCACTAGGAAATGGCATAGAAGAATTATTTGAACTATCACTCAAGTTATTTTATAAATATATAAAGCCTGCCAGTCCGAAGAAAAATCACTTTTTCGTGATTAACAGGCTTTATTATACCCCGGCCAAGATTGCCAAATTTGCCCCAGCATTGGGGCCAAGCTGTCCTAGATGCAAACTCCTCAACGCCGATGATATTCATATTTTTTTTTAAATGCCCGGAGTTAACTTCCTTTTGGAAAAATGTGGGAGATACCTTAACATCTATTTTTGAAAGTAATATAGAGATAGATCTTCATTTGGTGATATTTGGTAGGAACGATTCAACCAGTGGTGTTCTCTCACAGATTCAAATGGGCTTGCTATTATATCTGATCTTATTGGCAAGGAGGGAGATATGCATAAGATGGAAGGCTGTAATTCCTCCGGTGAGGGAGGATTGGCCAAAGCCGCCCTCAATATGGCCCGTTAAGATCAAGATGGCAGAGAGGGAAACTCATCAAATACTTGGCTCCCACTGTTAAGATGGGATCGCCGCCTGTGGCTGATAAATGGTTAAAAACAGGCCCAGATGCTGAGTCCTATGATTACACCTATCCTCAAAAACGTGAGAAAGGCTTGGTTGGCCTAGACAGATGCAGTTAGCTGAAGGGCGCCCAGTAAGAACTGAAAAATCAGCCTGTTAAATCTACTAATGTCTTTGGTGAGATGAGGACAAAAAAAAAAAAAAGAAATAAACACATTTTTGAACAAGTTGTTGCTGTGTGCCACTATTGTTAATACATGAATAATAATGTGTGTGAATAAAATCTTCTCCTCTGTGCGTTGCACACATGATAGTGCCTTGCAAATTATTGGGAATAAAAATGTATTGACAGCTAGGCAAAATGTAATATAAAGTATAAATCCATTCATATATGTTAACTTTAAAACTTATGCTTGTTTTAAAATCTCTTCTTTCACTCTCCCTATGGTGTAATAATGCTATTTTAATTGTGCTACATACAAGGGAACTATTAATCTGTGGTCTTTGGTGATATAAATATTTTAGGTTACAAGTACTGTTCCATGTTCTATAGCCTTTATTATATTCATGTCATGTGAGCACATGAAAAGTCATGTGGCATCGCTTCCTGGGAAGATCCAGGGTCAAGGGTCATGATGATGTAATTTGCTGTGATGTCTTGAGTCCAAGGGTATGAGATGTCACTTCCGCTACTCCTGACATTTTCGTAAATTGACGCCCTTGTCTGCCCTCAGGTTACTAGATGTAACTTTGACATAAGGGTAACCTGGCCCTCGGAATGAAAGTAATTTTTGACATAAGGGGGGCACCCATAGCATTTGAACCACAAAATGGGGTCAGCTTATGGAGACTGTCAGGTTCCTTCAGTTTGACACACCCTGAAAGGACTTAAAGATTTAATGAGTGTCTTTTCAATTAATGTGATTCTTTTACTTTATCAATCAATCAATCACTCTGTATACTTGTAGAGTGCTTCTTGTCACCTGTGAGGGTTTCCAGGATCTGGCAGGGTCAAGTTGATTAGCTGAATCGCTAGGTCTGCGGGGACTTTTGAAATTCTGGTAGAGATGGGGTGGTTCAAAGGTGAAACGTTACTCATTCCATGTCATCGCTGCTAGGTAGGAGAAAGAGAAAACTCTGCATTTGCTCCATCAGATGCTGGGGTGAGGGTTAGAGAAAGGTAAGCAAAGTAGAGGTGTCTGGTGGGCTGATGGAGGTGGTTCAAGTAGGCAGGTACGCAGTTGTGAAAGGCTTTTTATGCATGGGTAAGGAGCTTGAACTGGCACTTTTTTATACAGGGATCAAGTGGAGGTCCTTGAGGTAGTGGGTGATGTGGGTTCTTCTAGGGAGATCCAGGACGAGTCAGGCTGTGGCATTTTATATGGTCTGTAGTCATCGTAGGTGATCTGAGATCCCTCCGTAGAGAGCATTGCCGTAGTCCAGTTGAGTGGAGATGAGGGCCTGAGTAATGGTGCGTTGTGTGCCTTAGGGTTGTCATTTGAATATCTTATGACGCATGCAGAGGATGAAGAAGAAGGAGGAGGCAGAGTTTCCCTGATCGTCATGGTTAGTTTGCTGTCCAGATTGATGCCGAGGCTCTTAGCCTGGTCACTTAGAGGTAGGAGTAGGTCCAATTTCTGTGGGCCCATGGGTTGGGTCCTATGCGAGCTTTTGTTTATGAAAATAAGTACCTCCATTTTATCCGTGTTGAGCAGCAGGCAGTTGTTTTCAATCCAGTTGGCGATGTCTGTCATACAATTGTAGAAGCTGGACTTGGTGATGGTGGTGTCTTCAAAGAGGGAGGGAATGAGCTGTGTATTGTTGGCATAGGATATGATGTGGAGTTTGTGGGTTTTGGCAATGCTGGGCAGCAGTGTTATTTAACCCCTTCGCTGCTGATGATGAGCTCGGCTCGTCATCAGCCACGGTGGTCGTGTGCGGATGACGAGCTGAGCTCGTCATGTATTGCGGTTTTTAGAAAAAAGCCGCACAGCGCAAAAATAACCCCCGCATGCATGTGGTTAAGTGTTGAAGAGGGTGCGGCTCAGCGGGGATACTTTGGGTACTCCACAGATGAGTTCTATAGGTTAGGAGGTGAAGGGGGGAAGGCTAACTTTGTGTGTTTTTCGGTGAGGAAAGAGGTGATCACTCTGAGAGCAGCTCCTTGGATGCCTATGTTGTGTAGCCTTGTGATGAGTGTGGGGTTTGAAACCATATCGAAGGATACTGAGAAGTCTAGGAGCATCAGAGCTGCAGTCTCTCCTCTGTCAACTAGGGCTGGGATGACATATGTAGCCATGATAAGGGCTGTCTCAGTATGGTGTTTGTTCTATTAGAGCCCGTTTTCCCCCAACTTTTCTCAGGGGTTAGAATCCCCCCACCAGCATTCTTTATCCCTAGAAGATGTCAGACTAAATCACTATGCTCTCTTACTACAAATCACGTATATTTTTCATTGACATATCATATCAGCACCTTAATATAGATGATGTCTAAAATAAATATTTGTCTATGTTGCGTTCTTATATCACTCATGCAGTTATTATCTATCTTAGGCAATATTAAATATTGTCATCAGGTTTAAGGTACTTTGACATCACTTTCTAGGAAGATTCAGGGTCAAAGGCCACATAAGATCACGTCATATAGGTCAAAGGGTGCATTATGCCATGTCCACTTTCCTGAGCATTTCAATGAATCGACATTGATGAATGAGTGGGTCACTTTTTGAAATGCTTGGCCTAATGCAAACCTCTTGAAAAGATGAGGATTTAGCACGTCATTAAGCTGTGATTGATAACCAGCACACATTTCCAACAACGAAAACTAGTAAAAAAAATAACGAATACTTGTTTTTAAAGCTCAAGTCTCACCTTATTTTCCTCACAGGGTTTGTAAGTAGTAAATGTATGTGGCTGCATTGACCTTGGTGGCCTAATTCATGATATAGAAAATAAAAACGCTGGTAATGAACTGCATAAATGTTTGACTTTTCAACAAGTCTTTCATTTCACAAAGAACTGTGTGAGGAAATTCCTTTCTATCAGTTATTCTTGACTGTAAATGGTGGATTACTTTCTAGGGCCCACATATTCTGTGAAGGTTATAAACAATATTTTGAAGTGTCTATGCAATTTTCCACAGCATGATAACATTTAGCTAAATGGGCAAATGGCGTGTACAAGTGTCAAGGAAACGCACTCAGCAGTGCTCGAGTTAATTTGAGTGGTGTCCTGGATATGAACAGAGATAATTTCCGAGTCATCGGCCCAATGGCGTGGAAACTTCATTTAATTTAATTGATTATTACTCAAGTGCTTTTGAGGAAGGAAACGTGAATTATTGCAGCAGAGGTAGAATGGAAAAATAGCGCACGATCTCATAGTCCAATGATAAATAAATTAAAAGAGGTATGTTTTCTCTGTGATCTTTAATATTCGTTCTGACAAGTTATCAAGAATAAATTAATTACATATATGTGCGGTAGCTGGCACGTTCTCTTTGTACAGATATCTCTTTATTGGAGATATTAACATATTCTTAAGCATATTGTAAAGCGAATAATAATAGTATTAATATTAATATTTATTGGTAATAATTATTGATAGAAATGGCAGAACATGGGATACCTCAAAATTCGTACACATTCATGTAATCATAGATCTAATATTTTATTTAAACTATTCAGCAACAATTTTTGAATGGTGCCTATTTACTTGCATGTTAGCCATTTCTCTCCTTAGGAAAACAGCAATTTGATACAAATGCCCCTTGCCTAGATCCCTGGAAAAGCATTGGGATGCTCACTTTGATAACCACCATCACCCTCGATTTGTTCTGTGGGACAAGCACAATCAATATTCCTGTAAAACAAAGTTGCTCATTGCTAATAATTATTGTTATCTGTGAAGATCCATTCACTCCCTAAACATTGACTATAACACCACCATTAAATTGCAAAGCAGAAGTGAGATTGATAGCCTTGGCATAGCAGATAATTAATGAAGACGGTACATTGAGATTCACTGGCCCATATTACAGCATTTACAGTGGAAGAAACCAGGCAGACACATAGCACTTTACAAAGCGTCAGATCCCACACCATTAGGAGGAAGCTGCATTTGCAGAGTGTGAGGCGGGAGCATGCCTTCTGTGTCCGCAAAATAGAGGGAGAAAAGGGTCCTTGCAGACAGATAAGGAGGCAATTCTCTTGGACACATGGACACAGGTGTGTGTGTGTGTTTGTGTGTTTGATTGTGTACGTGTTTTTCTAGGTCCGTTTTTTATATCCTCTCATTTTTTCAATGAAGCCCACAGTCCATATCTATGAAGCCTTTGCCTTGTGCTTGCATCCTGCAAGGTGATACGATAACAACACAAAAGCTTCATTAAAATTTACAAAGCATCACATGGCCTGATGTTCGTTGCCTTCAATGACTTTGTCAAGAAATTGACTGCAAGGCAATTGCTTACGCTGCGTTTCATTTCAATTGAACTTGGGAGGCGTTCCATTGGTAGAGCATGAGCGTTTCCATGCATCCACCCATGCTTTTTGTGCTTTCCCAGATTCACAAAGACTTGTAAACGTGGAAACGCATCAAAATATTACGCTTTTCCAAGTGAGGCTTAAAAAGAGAAATATGTTTATTTTTCCTTGTAATTTCATCTTCCCGCATGTGCTGCATTCTGCAGTACTGATAGAAATGTCCCTTTTTGCCCAACAACAATCCTGTCTGTAATACAGGTAGTTCAGAAAAAATCTGTAAATTTCAGATCCAAAAAACCTAACCAAGGGAATAGGGATTCTGCTGAATGCGCGAAAAAATCAAGGCCCCTGTCCAAAGAAAAGAAAATTCTTTTCTTGAGTCCCCTCACTCACCCAGGGTTGCCTCTAGTTGACATGCTTCATTATTGGGGCCGTCCCAATCAGCTGCTGCTTGGAGCGTGCTGCTATGATATGATATGATATGATAATAAGATTTTATAGAGCGCTCGTTCACCAACGGTTTCTTGGCGTTAAGTATAGGGGAGCGTGGACAGACAGGGCGTGTAAGTTATTGATCGTAGGCCTGGGAGAACAGCCATGTTTTAAGAGCTTTCCTGAACATAGGGTAAGACTGAATTTGACGTAGTGCGGGCGGTAGTGTGTTCCAGAACTGGGGTGCCATTAACGTGAATCGAAGTCCACCGTGTTTCTTAAGCTTGAAGGACTGGGGAGTCAGGAGATTGGAGCTGGCAGAACGAAGGGTGCAGCGGGGGATGTAGCACTGAATTATGTTAGCTATAAAGACTGGCCCATGGGATGAGAGAGCTCTGTGGATCAGACAGCCTAGTTTGAAGAGGCAGCGTTGGGCAAATGGGAGCCAGTGAAGACTTTTCAGAAAGGGTTTTACGTGGTGCGACCTAGGTTGGCCGTGTATGAGTCTGGCCGCTTGGTTCTGCACCAGTTGAAGCCGCTGTAGCTGATAGACAGGGATCCCCGCATATAAGGAGTTGGAATGATCGATTTGTGACATGACTAAGGCCAAAATGACATTGACAAGGGCCTCAAAGGAAAGTAATCTGTTGATTTTTCGGATCCTGCGTAAGTGGAAGAAGCAGGAGGAGACTACAGAGTTAACCTGAGTCTTTAGGGTGAGATCGCTACTAATTGTGACACCAAGACTTTTGACCGCACTGACTGGGACGGGTGGAGCCCAGAACAGGTGGCCAAAAGTTATGGTTCCAGGGATTAAGTGATGGCCTAGTGAGTACCAGCTCCGTCTTGTCTGGATTTAATTTTAGTTGGCTTATGTTTATCCAATTTCTGATGGACGCATGGTGGACTGGAAAGTTTCAATTGCGGATGGGGAGGGGTCAATAGTAAAGACGAGCTAGATGTCGTCAGCGTAGTTAAATATAGCTATGTCTCTACTCTGTAAATCTGATATCAGTGGCAGGATGTACAGATTGAATAGGAGCAGGGAGAGGGAGGAACCCTGTGACTTGCGGAACAACGTAGGAGCACTTTTTTTTAGAAGAAATGTGTAGTGCAATGTTCGTGGAATGGTGAAAGTTATGTTACCCCTCAAATACTCAGTCATCATGACCCCATGACTGAATATTTGAGGGTGAACGCAGCCCCAAGAGGACTAATAGTACGCAGTGAGCCATTCATCTTCCAACAGGACACATCTTTTAAAAAAGAGTGGTCACTAATCCCTTGGCGTTGTACAAGAGATTGGTTAGTACTCATTATAAAAATTGCAGCACGCTTATCCCAAGAGATGAAAGACGAAATACACACACTAGAGGTTTGTCTGAAAACTTTCCAAACAGTAACAGAGCTGAAGAAAAGACTGGAAGAACTCAACAAAACAATGACAGAATTTGAGGTAACCCTAAAAGATGCCAAAAAGTTTAACCATGACAAGGTGTATCCGTACACCAGAGATGCCTACCATTGGTCAGGAAGAAATCCAGGGTATAACACTGGCACCAAAGGATCTCACACAGGCTCTGATAACTCTGACAATAGTGTGGGCCGTAGAAATAACACAAGGAGCCACTGCAATCATGAAGGAAGGATGAGGAATAGAGGAGGACAGGTTTATGGATAGAAACGATACCAACCAACACCATTCCCTTTCTATTATTGCCCCCACATTACCAGCCACAAACATATACCTACTGGGAGTCAGCCCCTCAACTGGATCAATCAGGATCATCGGTTCCTTTTTTAGGATAAGGAAAAAGGATACGAAGGGGAAGAATGAAGAGATGACCACAGGTACAATGGTCACACCTGCTGGAGTCAACGAGGATGAACACGAGGAGTATGGGCCTACCGAACAACCTGACAACCAGCAACAATCCAGTTTAGTTGTTAACTTGTCAGGAACTACCTTGTCAACAACACAACTGACGGTTTTGGAAAACGTACTAGGCTTTGTACCTACATTGAATTTTGAAGAACACAGGGGGATGATGATCCTGAATGGTTGTGGCGCTGCACCAAATATCGGCAATGTCCCTATTTGTTGATCTCAATATCTTAGTCATTGGGTGCCTAGGTATGGGTCATCATCCTGTTCCACAAATGATCCGTAGATCCCAAATAATACTGAAAACGTATCACACCAACTCAGAGTATTCCACAAGAACACAATCTCAAAAGTTAATCCACAAAAGTCAGATCAGATTAGAGTAAATATATAGTTAATTTAATCCACAAGGCTATTCTCCAAGTCTAGCCAACACGTGTTTCGTTGAAGATATCCCGGGACTTCACAATACGAAGCTGGGGAAACGATAATCGCATCAACAACCAACGTGACGAATAACTACAATTTAATCTTACCAATATTTTGGATCCTGCCAAGTTGTACCTGGCCATATGCTGGGCTATATATTCCGTATTACGGAGAGACCGGCTCCACGCGCAGCAGAAGATATCCCGGGACTTCATAATACGAAGCTGGGGAAACGATAATCGCATCAACAACCAACGTGATGAATAACTACAATTTAATCTCACCAATATTTTGGATCCCGACAAGTTGTACCTGGCCATATACTGGGCTATATATTTAATTACCGATGTGAAGTTCGACCAAGAGAACAGACCCAAGTTCCCAAAAAGAAATTATCAACCCAGCCGTGTTAGGCTGGGTCGGAATTATAACCAGCCAGAAGGCATATAATCTATCTGGAATTGAATACCAGCCCTGATAAAGTCGTGGGTACCTGCCCATTCGACGAAACACGTGTTGGCTGGACTTGGAGAATAGCCTTGGGGATTAAATGAACTATATATTTACTCTAATCTGATCTGACTTTTGTGGATTAACTTTTGAGATTGTGTTCTTGTGGAATACTCTGAGTTGGTGTGATAGGTTTTCAGTACTACATTGAATTTTGACAAGTTTCTACTCAGCTGTGAGCTGAATGAGTTTATTTGGAAGTTCAAGCTGCAAATATTCTTTAAAAAGAAAATGACAATGGAAAACCAAAGTGGGGATACTGGTTTACATCAGAAATCAACCTTCACACCCCCAACAGTTACCCTACCGGAAGAACTCCTTGCTTTTGAGAAGGCAGTTCTGAAGGACGTAAGCAATATGGATCCTAGAACTATCAAAACATTCCACACCACTAGGATGGAACCAGAAGCAATCAGAGAATTGGCCAACAACACTAATATCAAAATACAACAGGCAGATAAGGGAGGTGGAATCATCCTACAAACCACAGAAGCATATCGAAAAGAATGCCTGAGGCTCCTCACAGATGAAAGGAACTACAAGCGGATCAAAGAAGACCCTACAGAACGCTTATGGATTGGAATTACAAGCATGGTGGAAGAAGCGTTAGCACATGACTGGATTACCAAGAAGGTAGGAGAATTCATAGTAAATACCCACCCAGTCATACCCTATTTTTACACAGTCCCAAAATCCATAAATCACTGGAAAAACCCCCAGGACACCCAATAGTTTCTGGGATAGAAACGATTTTGGAGCCACTTTGAAAATTTGCAGACACTTTCTTGCGCCCCCTGATACAAAAAAAAGCACCTACTTGAAGGACACAAAGGGAATACTCTGCCTCCTTCAAGACCTACAGTTCAACCCAACATGCAATGTCCTTATTGGTTTCGATGTGGCAAGCCTGTACACAAGCTTACCTCACAAAGAAACCCTACACATCATAGAAGAGGTCCTCTTTGGAGCAGAATGGACCTATCATACACCAAAACAGCTAGTCCTTGAATGTTGCAAGTGGGCTTTGACGGAAAATTACTTTCTATTTGAGGAACTTCTGTTCCAACAAAAGCACAGGACCAGCATGGGCAGCACCTTTGCTTCCACCAGGAAGAACACAAAATCTTGTCCGATAATAACCCACATCGCCAAAAAATTATTGAATGGAAAAGTTACATTGATGATGTCCTCCTAATTTGGAATGGCAATGAATCAGAAGCCAATGACTTCATTGAGAGGCTAAATCCACAGGATCCGTACCTGACATTCTCTCACACCATGAGCAGATCAGAACTGGTTTTCATAGATCTAAACATCTATGCTGCAGAAGGGGCTCTCAAGACAACAACACATTTTAAACCAACTGCTAAGAACTGTCTACTTCTATACAACAATTTTCACCTGAGACACCTGAAATTGAGCCTCTCCTTTGACCAGGTCTTCAGGCTCAGGAGGAACTTTTCTGAAATGAGGGACTACAACGCTCAGGCCTTGGATCTATCCCAAAAACTCCAAAAGAGAAAATATCTAAAGACCAAAATCAATAAATCCAAGAAAAAAGTAGAAAACAATCATAGGGATGCACTCCTTGAAACATATGAGAAGGAAGCCAAAGAGAAAGACTAGAGACCCATATGTATCACACTTTTTAACATCGCTTCAGACAGGGTTACCGAGATAAACATTGCGTATCCTCAACAGTGGCAAGTTGAATATCCCAAAGCCTGTGTTCTCACATAGTAGTGGGAAAAACCTCAGAGACATCCTGGTACACACTCGTCCAAAACCTCCATCTAAAAATGACAACAACCAACAGGTGATTGGTACACTACCAACAGGCCATCACCCATAAGGGATTTGTAGAGTGTGTCACTTAACTACTACCACAAAAAAGGTGACCTTCAACACAGGAATAACGTGGGAATTATGAAAATTTACCACCTGCAACACCGCAGGGGTAGTATACATGATCACGTGCCTTTGTGATCTGCACTATATGGGCATGATCACTAGGAAGGTCAGCACAAGGATATGTGAGCATCGTAGCAACATCACATGCCACAGAGCCAGCGCCAGAATGACAGCACATTTCAAAGTTAGAGCACATAAAACACATAAAACACTGCGATAACCTAGAACAGAGGGTATTGGAAAAGGAGCACAGATCGGTGTATAAATTGAACACAGACACGGCAGGCCTGAATGACAATATTCCATGGGAACACTTCACTAGATGAACCACATTACCTATATATCACACATTCAGCCCCCTAACCGTATTATCAAGCTGGATGAATGTTTTGAAGAACCTTGATAATACATCTATAACACGCTAGATACTGCATCTTTTTCGTTCATTTTTTTCGACCTCTTTTTTTTTCAAAAACAGAAACTCATGCTACCATCAAGGGCCAACTGGTCTCATACTCAGCATGACCGTTGTGCTACAAACACTGAGTGAACACTCGTCAAAACTGAGTATAACTGTGCCCTTTATGAACATTTCTCCTACAAGTGGACCCCCACGTGGGCCCTCATGTTTAATTTCTAGTTTTATATTTTCAATACATCAGCTTTGGCATCACCCTTTTGTATCCAATATGGCCCCACAATGAGCCTCTCGGAGACCATTTTTTTATTTTTGCCGGTCTAACAACCGTTTTATTATTATTTAATTTTGTATATCTTTATTATCTTTTTTCTGATTTTCAGTAGGGGTGGGCGGACATTTCCGTTCCGCCCACGGAATGTGCGATAATTTGCACTTTCCACCTTCTGCAAAGAAGGCGGAAAAATTGTACAAATTTCTGCACAATCCAGAGCGGAACGGAAATTGGCCGTCCGCCCGCCTCCCGCTTCCCACCCGCCTTCCTGCCCGCCTTATTAATTACATTTTAAAGCTGGAAATAAAGTTGAAAGAAAACTTACCTTTTTATTGCGCCGCAAACTTCCCGGTCCAGCTTCTTCTTTGAAACTGCGCGGGAGCAGTAATGCGCAGTAATGTGCAAACTGTGCATGCGCAGGCTCCCGCGCATGCGCAGTTTCAAAGAAGAAGCGAACCGGGAAGTTTGCGACGCAATAATAAGGTAAGTTTTCTTTTAACTTTATTTCCAGCTTTAAAATATAATTAATAGGCGGGCGGGAAGCGGGAGGCCGGCAGGAGGCAAAAATATCGCGGAGAGGCACGGAGAATTTGTCAATCTCCGTGCCTCTCCGCGATAGTCCATTCTGCAAACTCCGCCCACCCCTAATTTTCAGTCCACTATTACACGCTGACCGTAGCATTTTCCTCTGTCCTAAACAGCCAGATAGTAGGAGGATACTTTTGAATAATGATTTCACCCCTCCAAAAATGGCCCCATTTTTAACTAAGAGGAATGGCTGATTTTCCAACACACTCGGCCCGGCCATACTTTGGTTTCATGACTAATTATAGTTTGCCTATTTTAACTTTCTGTGTTATCAATTTGATTTCTTGATAATCTTGACAACCGTACTAGTACCTGCTTCAGTTATGTGAGGGGGCAAGACCGAGGAACTCTTTCATATCCTCCCAAGATGGCCCGTGTGTATTGTCAACATTAGAGCCCATTTTAGTTCTGCTTTAACTTCCACGGTCTAGTCAAACTTGGTACACTAGCATGACTGGGGGTTTCATTCCTATTTAAACTGCACCAGGAGACAGACACGCTAATATGTGGTCCACCCGGGTGCCAGTAGGTGTTATTAGACGGAGGTGTGCTTTGACGAAGTAAGTTCCTTTTCCTCAACAGGTTCATCTGGATATTTCAAAGCACTATATATATTTTATTTCTGTTCCTTTGAGCATCTGCCATCCATGTTATGGGCAAGACACAGCATTATGCTTTGCTGGTAGTTCTCTTATTTTCTTCTCTTCACTCACAGTTAACTACAATGCTCTATATCTCTTTATGTTATAACTACAAGCCCCTCTACCCTGGCAGACTTTGAGGTGTAGTATTGCCAAAGCATAAGTATGTTCCAGATGTTTTAAGAACATTACGTGTTTATATGTTTTATGTTATGTGTTGTTAAGTTTTTTCACGAGAGACGTCTGATGTGTTTTATTATGTCACATTAGACTAAAGCACTAATTAATTATTATCTCTAAGGGCACCAACTATAGAGGAGTACATTAATCTGATTACCTCATTGGGTATGGACCTGCTCACGTGAGAGGTGGGCAGGCATTATGTGCTAACTTTTCATTCAGTTTTATTACCTGAACAGATACTATGAGTCAAAGAATAAACCCTATGTATTTTGAATCAGATGCTCACACATTTTGAATTTTGAATTAGGTGCTCACACATTAGGATAACATTGGAGTTACCTTATTGTATGTTGTGCGATATCCAAATGGGAACAGGCAACCAGTTCATGTTTGATGTCTTTGAAATTATTATGAAAACTACTAACTTATGGTGAAGGATATTTTCATTTGCGATTTTGAAAATGCAGCTTTTAGAAAGTTGGCATTTTCTTGCCTTAGCCGTTTGGTGCCTGCAGCCTGTCTCTTTGTCAAATGACTGGGTGCAGTTGATAGTTGGGCTTTGGGTATTCCTCCTAAACACCCACAAACAATATAAAATAAAATCTTTAAAATTAGTAAGTTACATTTCTTTCTTTTTCTCTCTCCATATATACATATATATTTACCTCCCCCAAACTCACCGACTTTTTAAAATTCATTGTATTTTTGTAGTGGAGGAACCCACAAACCCCTCCTCCTTAAATTAACGTTATCACCATATGCCCCCATACCCCTAAACCCTAAAAATACCCTCATCACCCTATGCCCCTATGCACCCTTAAACCCTAAAATACTCTTACCAACGTATATACCTACCTAACCCTAATCCATAAAAATACCCTTACCACCTTATGCTCCTACCCTCCCTTAAACCCTAAAAATACCCTCACCACCCTATTACATACCCATACAAACCCCTACAAACACCCATACCACCCTATGTCCCTACCCACCCATAAAGACGAAAAATACCCTTATCATCATGTGCCCCTACACATCCCTAAACCCTAATAATTCCCTCATCTACCCCATTTGCTTCCTGGAAAGTGTGTGTGTGATCTGTCAAGCAGAGAGCGAGAATAGGGGGGGGGCAAAATGCAAAATCTTCATGTATTTTCAATAGACTAACTTAGATAAGCTACAGCAAACTGCTGAATGGAATACCCTGAACTCTGGATTTGACATGAAGCTATATCTTCAGCAGATTGTGCTTTGTGTGATTTGGTGTAAATCTGTTCAGTAGTTTTTGAGAAATAAAAAAAAGAATTGTGTATTTAGGTAGTTGGGTCCCCAAGTGTTTCAAGAGACTATTGCTGAATTCACATTTAAACATGCATCTTTTTGATTGGCGCAGGGAGCTTTATTCCACTTGGCCCATCTTAGTCCCGAGGGAGTCAGACTCTTGCGGGAGCGAATGCTCTGATTGGCTTCCAGCAACGTGAATTTTTTTTGCTGGTGACCAGTAGAGGACCCGGGGACTCCCTGTAACATTCTGTGTTTCTCACAGCAATCAGTCCATTGAAAATCTACGCCCTTCTTTAAAAAATACCTCATGTTAACAGCACACTCCGCAAAATTCTTTACAAATGTAGCATAGTATTCAACTACTCCTAAACATTTCACCAGTTTACACTTGTTTGAAGGAGAACACATTTCTTGGATGGTAATAATTAGATCAGACTTTGGCTTTACCACATCACCTGGTGATATTGTGACCTACATAATCTATAGAGTTTGTCCTGAAATTGCATTTTTCAACTTTGATAGTCAAATTATGATTAGACAGCTTTTCTAAAGCTGATTTTAAATGAGCATTATGCTGACACTTATCATCACCAAAAACCAGTATATCGTCTTGGTATACATAAACACCTGTGAGACCATGAAGAACACTTTCCATGACTCTTTAAAAGACCGACAATGCTGAAACTAATCCAAAAGGCATATGTATAAACCTTCAATTTCTAAAGGGCATAATGAACGAAGTTAAATCCCTACAACATTCCTCTAATTCAATTTGGTGGTATGCCGAAGTAAGATCAATTGTACTGAAAACTTAGACTCCACCCAATAAGACCAATAGTTCATTTATATTCGGCAAAGGATATTTATCAATCACTACACATGTGTTCAACTGCCTACTGCCTCAAATCAATGCAAAGTCTCAGATCCCTATTCGACTTGCATGCTGCTACAACTGGGGCCAACCACTCAGAGCCTTTAACTTTTTCTTTGATGCCCCAATCCCTTAAATCATCAATTTCTCTTTGCATGTCCTTTCTCACAGAAAGAGGAACATTTCTCACCTTGCAGCATATTGGCACAGAATGCTAATTTAGAACTATCTTATGCTCGTAGCCATTTAAACAACCCAAATCCTTTCTAAAAATATTAGGATAACATTTCTTAAGACCAGAGTCAAAATCACCATCATGACCAATAACAACAGAATTCATAGAGTTTTTTATTTGAATAGGAGGATCAGCAGTAGGATCAAGGAAAGCCCCCAGTTCACCTTGATGGATCCAGCTGATAATGCTATCTCCATTCTTTGAAACATAGATCTTTCCCGAGATGAATCTACCTTTATACTCAAAAAGACCTAGGAAATATCCATGAAGTTTAATGGGTTCTCCATCATATGCTAGTGGGCTTATATCGGGTTTCAAGAGCTTTACCTTCCCCTTTAAACTCTCCATATAAAATCCACAGGATATTATCATAATTTTCACACCTGAATCAAATGGAACTTTAGTGCTAGCTCCTTCAACTAAAATATTATCACAAGGACAATTTTTATTTTATCTACACTTACAACTTGTACTTGATTTGACCACATTCATAATCATCCGTGAGTGACTCACCATTTTCACTGTCATATATTTCAACTTCTTTAACTTTAGATACAGGTTTACTGTTACACAGTGAGTTTAAATGACCCTTCTTCTTGCATTTAACGCATGTTTGACCTAAAGCAGGACATTTCTTATTGTTAGCCAAATGTCCCATTCTGCCACACCTGAAACATCAGCTATCTACCAATTTTCTGTTAAATGTTAGATATTGTACTCTTAAAATTTGTAACCTTCACACTTACTTTATTCTTGCGTTTAATTTCTTTTTGCACTTTGCATTCTTTATCTGAGTTTTTCTTTGAAATTGCCACACACTTTAATGAATGTTCGATCCTTTTAGCTACACTGAGAACTTCGTCCAATGTTGGATATCACATAGTCACAACTCTTCTCTGACCTTTTCCATATTGTATCCGAACATTAACTGATCTCGAATCCGTTCATCCGTCAAAGTATCACATTTACACGAAGATGCAAGCTACCTTAAATAAGTCACATAACTTTCCACTGTTTCATCCTCACCTTGCATTCTTTTTTGCGAAAATATATCTTTCTAAAATGGTGTTAACCTTAGGCAAGTAATGCTTGTCAAGTTTCCTAATCCAAATTTAATAATCATTGAGTCCATTTGATTCTTCCATAGATAACTCCGGTAAATGGTCAAAAACATCCTGAAATTTCCAACCCTAAACAGTGTAATAATAATGAAGATTTTCTTTCAGCACTCAATGAAGGTCCACACACCGTTGCATACCTTTCAAATACCACATTCAATTTTTTCGACTGTATAGGTGGAGTTCCTGCATTAGTGAGAAAAAACGGTGCAGCAGAAACATTCTGCATGTCAAATACCTAAAATTTTACTACTGTAAAGGTGAATGAATATCTTTTATCAGAAGATGATGATGCACTATACTTAACTGTAAAAGGAAATGTGTGACTCGAATAATACATCAGATTAGACACTACACTTAATTATGCAAGAACATATATTATTTGGTGTATCTTAATTCGACTACACAAATAATAAATATCTTCTACTACCATCCAATGCACCTATGTGATAACTTTATAATGATGTGGAGGTGGTTAATTTTATAAATGCTGTGCACATCAGCGCTGAGCTTAATATGTAAGAACCACAATGGGTATGGCTCTAATCAGTAAGGCTGAGCCCACAAACATCAATACAACCAGAAGTGCCAGTACTGATAATTACTCAAATAACTATACTGGACACAAAAGCCACTGGTCAGTCTGTGTCCCGATTGATCAATAATCTTTATTTCATTGAAAAACACTGTCAATTTTTTAATAAACTTAATATGTGACATGTTTAAAGTGAAATTTTTCTATTTATATAAATATGTCAATCCCTCTTGCTAATTCTGTGCACATCAGTACATTGCATTTGAAATATGAAGATTCACAATATTGAAAATACTGCTGTGCGCATCATCGTAATCAATACTGTACGCGTTATGCTGAGAACACAAGATGACTTACTGAGCTTCAAGTGCTGTGGGTAAGCATGGGCGAATTTTGCGAATCTGGCGTTCGCGAATTTTGCGAATTTGCAAACTCGCAATCCGCAAAATCCACGAATTCTCGCGAATTTGCGGATTTTTTGTGTTCGCAAGGATTTCTGACAGTTCGCAAGGATTTCTGACAGTTCGCAAGGGTTTTGTAACAGTTCGCAATCGCGAACTTACATGTCGGCTCGCAACGGTCACGATTATGTTGTTTCTACGTCTGGTTCATCATCATAGGTTCCCAGCACCCTCTGTTTCACCCCTGCCCCCCTCTGTTTTACCCATGCCACCCTCTGGTTCATCATCACTGTAGATTATGGGGGGAAAAAGCAAGCACACCTGCCTGCTTCAACTGACATGAATTAATTTGGGGTTGATTTATTAATGTGTCACTGTTTTAAAATTCCAGTCTGGCACCTGCATCCTTATCTGTAATTTGCTTTCTCTTGCAGTGCAATTTTTTTTTCCAGGACCTTTGTGACCTACTTGTAGCTATTCTATGAGCCTGCTGTGAGGGTCAGAGCAGGGTCATACAATTGTTGCAACTAGCAACTGAACAATTGTTGCAACTAGCAACTGAACTTTGGAGGGGCCCTTGTCAGGAAGCACTTCTGGGAACGGTTACTAATGATGAGTTTGAACTTTTGAACCTGCTTTCACTTTTGCAAAACTCGTTTTTCTGCAGAGCAGCATTACAGCAACTTTAATGCCCCACCAAGCTTATATGAGAAAGTTGATTTCTAATCTAAAAGTTATCCAAAGAAAATCAAAAGGCCTCAAATCTAAAAAAGTGCAGGCAAATGTCAACCTGAGGAGTTATTCTGATAAAAATAATCATTTTCAGAAGGTCTATGCTGCTTGCTAGTAGATTTCTTGTGCGGAATTGCAATTTTTGTAATTTCGCGAGTGCGAGATTGTTGCTGCCCGCCGCACCTACATGTTCGCAATTGCGAACTTACACCGCAAAGAAAAAAAATCTGCTGCGTGCGAATTTGCGGATTTTGCGGGAAATTTGCAAATCTCGCGGATTGCGAATTTACCGAAATCCGCAAAATCCGCGAGCGTAATGGATTTTCCGCCCATGCTTAGCTGTGGGTATCAGCGTAGATATACACACACTTGTGTGCATCAGCGTAGTAAATGCTGTGCGCACGACGATCAAAAGATGAGACAATCTGAAGTTGAAGAGAGCTAAACTGCAGCCTCTTGTTCTTTCCTTTTTTTTAAAAAACAAGGGAAAAAATTCCAAGACGACTGACGTGTACAGAAGAGACCTGGAGCTCAGATTCTACTGCAGCGATCACTGTCCAACATCGGAGGAAAACATCCCAAAGGTACGTTAGTGTTTACTTTCAATCTTAACCGATTTTCAGTCAAAGCACGACTAATTGCCGATGCCGATACACAACCAAGGCTTGAACACACCCAGATTGACAAAGACGAACAAAGACATCAAAAGGAGCATAAGACGAACATTACATTATGCACAGTTACATAACTATCATGTTGTTTTAAAGTGAAGCTCAGATCTTAAAGTTCTGATGATGATTCTCAACACCTCCTCAATTTAACGTAAGATTTACCCAGTCAATAAAGGAGAGCCTGCATCGATACACATGCTTAGTATCCACAAAACAACTAAGAGTGTTTTCTATGCGGCAAAGCTCCCAATCCTTAAATAACCAGTAAGAAATCAATTATGAATGTTCTTAAAAATTAAATAAAGACTTCCTAATTAATTTGTGTGAAAACATGAAGATGAGAAAAGTCAATCCTTATAGCTCTTTTAAATTATTAAATTGCTTGATTGATGAAATTCAAATTTTCTTCAAATAAAGAAATCTCCCACCCATGTTGGGATTCCCAAAAAGGCATCCTGCCAACTACGCGAGTGAAACATTCCTGTAATAATGACTGGACACAGAAAAGTTATTTCTTCTTAAATGTATTCCTTAGAGAATCCCATCCGTGAGCAAGCAGGCAGCAGCAGGGCACTACAGTACTGATCGGGTTTACATACAAATCTCATAACGAATGCAGTGACATAGATGCATTACATCTGTAACATTCTGTGTATGTAAATATAAATGTAAATGTAGAGGTACTTGTATAGCGCACGACTACCCGGAGGCATCTCTGCAATTGTACTAATACCACTGAGGAACTCTTCCTGGCCTTTCCCTGTGAAGTGCCCACTCCTGGGCACCCCCAAGGTGAAGCCAGGCATCCTATCGTTGTTGGGGCCATTGTGGAGATTAGGCAAGCTATTGCCCAGAGTTGTAGAGTGGGACCCATGATTAGAATAGGCACCGAGGCGAGAATTAACAGGTCCGAGGAAACTGAGCCCAAGACCCGCTGAGGCGGGAATTGAACCCTGGTCCTGGGCCTGATTTCTGCATCAGGGTCTTCCGCTCTAACCATTGAGCCACACTTATGACATATTACAATTCTGCTACTGAACAGAAACCATTGAGAGGAAATGAAATGCAATACCACACACCTCCACTCTTTACCTAAAAACAAAGTAGAAAAAAAACGAAACCTAATCAACACGATAAGATGGTCGTTTACTCACTCTGGATGAACATCTACTATTTGATATTTCCTCAAATTGCATGAGAACATTGTTTGAGTTTTCATCTGAATCATTCCACTCCCCAGGTCCAAAAAAGAAAACAAAATCAGCATAAAATGATGTGATCCCTTGAGATTCTCGCGGTATTAAAAAGAATATTGGAGGCCTGGCCTCATTCAAGAATTATAAGCCCCAGGGAGCCCACCCACAGGGCTGTATTCATTAAGGGGAAGAGGGCTGCTTGGCCCCCTCTCCGAGCCTCCAGAGGCACCAGGGGGCAACCCCTGAGGCTTAAATTTCCATATATGGGGAGGAGGCCTGGATGCCCCCCTCTGTGAACCTCAAATGGCCTTGGGGAACGCTCCTGGGGCTGAAGTTTAGCAAAATGGAGAAACTGCCTCCTAGCCCCTCTCTAGAGCCTTTAAAAGGCCACATGGAGCCTACACCATGGCCAAATATTTTAAGTGAAGGGGCTCCAGGGACCTCATCACCAGGCCGGTTCGCAAGCTTTGTCCTGGGGTGCCCACTCTGCGTTTGCCTCTCGATTATTAGGCATTCTTAAAACACATGCCAAGCAAGAGCAAACAACAAGTCTGCTCCCAGCAGGTGGGAGCTTCAAACATGCTTTAACCATGCTTGCCCTTCTGGGACTGAACTTTTGATCTGTTTCCTTGCCTGCACTGAAGTAGTTTTAGATATAGGTATAGCCCTAGGGCATGGGGTCTCCTGGGCCTAAAGAGGCTCGGGGAGAGGGGCTGCTTCAATTAAATAAGTGCCCCCAGGGGATGGGGTCCGTGGGGCCGATAGTAGAACGGGCGATGGGCTGCGTGGGCTCCCTCAATTTAATTTTTAGAAATGGCCCTGGGAATGGGGCTACTAGGGCCTAACAAGCATTGGGGAGAGGGCAAAGCTGAAAGCCATGTGTAGTATAGGGTTGGCTGCCTGACCTGGCTGCGTATGGTTACATTTAAGTATGGTAATTAAATATTCCATTACATTAAATAACCCTAGCAATTCACTGGAAAAAAGGTTAAAGTAATCTTATAGTTAGGTGAATTTGTCAGTAACAACATTAACATTTGGATCTAAAAAAACACAGAAATTCACCAGTTATGGTTATCATAGATAACTATAACTTGTAACCCATCATGCACTGCTTATGACCTCACATATGACATCACTTATGACATGTTGTATGACATCATGTATGACATCACTGATGACATCTCAAATGACATCATTGATGACATCACTGCTGTCCGACAGATATGCACACATCGTCCTAACCTCTACAATGTAAGGGTACAAAATATGTCTAAACAGCCCACCTTCTAATCTGCCTTCAGGTTGTGGGGATCCCATTGGTATATCCGAATCGGGGTCCCTCAAGCAGTCCACTAGGTACCCAGGCGCGAGGTCTGTCAATCCTACTGCGCCCCTTCTTCACTTCTTGGAGCAGGACTTCACTCTCAAACACTGCCCATTTAACAAGTTCTTCCCTCCATGTAGCTATAATGGGAACTGTTGTTGGCCTTACTATTAAGGCTGGGCAGAGCTTGCAGAGTTCCATGCCCTGGCAGAGTAAATTACTTGCACCATTCATTGCCCCCACCTCCACAAGCCCCTCTCATCCACCCACCAAGTAAGGCCTTACAATACCTGAGCCTCCTCCTTAGTGGGTAGGTATGTCGGAGTCTGTTGTTCATGGCGGTGCAGCCCGGCGACCAGTCTACAAGACGCCACAGCTTTCCTGCTCCTGCTACTGGCAGCACTCTGGAAGCCTGAGCCTCAGCTGCTCCGGCACAGAGGGAATTCAATTAAGGTGGAAGCCTCGGAAGGCTTAGCGCAGCAACTAAGCTAGCCCCAAATCAGACAGTAAGAACTGCAGTGTGCATGGCGGTTTGCGTGAACGGAATGCTAGGACATAGGCCCCAACATTGCTATTCAGGAGGTCACGAGGGTCATAGTAGATTTTAACACCTAAGTACTTCAGGCCTGTCTCTTCCCATCTCAGTCCTTTTAGGTCCTAAAGCGGAGGCATATCCCTACAGTATTGGAGCAGGTGAGAGTTTTGCAAATTTATGCGTAGGCCTGACACCCTAAGTGCTCCAGTAGACCCATCGCTCCCAATAGGTCCGTATCTACACATATGCATATAAAGCAGTATGCTGGGATTGAACCCCGGACCTCCAGGCCTTGATAGTATATGCCTGATCGTGCACTGCAGGCCAAGTGCTCCACTGCTAATGCAAAAGGCAATTGAGAAAGCTGGCATCCCTGTCTTGTCCCCTGCACCACCATATATAGTTCAGAGATCGTCCTGCTTTTTTTTACTCATGCCACAGGCTTCAGGTAAAGGAGTCTAGTTTATTATAGCACTTTCTTCTCCGAAAAAATTAATAAAATTTATTCAACCTTCACCCCCTCCCATCCCATTTCCCCTTATGATAACTTTGACGTACGTCCATCTACATCCGACAACGACAACGATCTCCTAGACGTGGGCAACTCCCCACGTCTATCCAACTTCCAACCACTCTCCGAAGAAGAAGTGTTAACAGTCCTTAGAGCAATAAAATCCGGCTCTCCTGCAGACCCCTGCCCGCACTTTGTATTCTCTGAAATTGCACCGACTCTATGCCCACTCATTACCAAACTTTTCAACCAGTCCCTCGCCTCCGCGTCCTTTCCAGACTGCTGGAAACACGCATCTGTAACTCCCCTCCTGAAGAAAGCTGGTTCCGATATTCTCAACCCTGAGAACTATAGGCCAATTTCACAGCTCCCCTACCTCTCCAAAGCATTGGAGAAAATGGTTAACTTACAATTATCCAAATACTTGGAGGACAACTCGCTTCTGGACCCCACCCAAACCGGATTCAGATCCAACAACAGCACCGAGGCTACGTTGCTGGCAGTGTCGGACAGTGTCAGATGCATCACCGACCAAGGGGGCTCGGTGGCTCTGATACTGTTAGACCTGTCGGCAGCGTTCGATACGGTGTCGCACAAATGCCTACTAAACATCCTCCGGAGCAAAGGAATACAAGACACAGCGTTACAATGGATTGAATCCTTCTTGAGCAACCGCACCCAAGCAGTGCACATGGGCCAATTCCATTCAGAACCCCGTCCCATTGGCTGGGGAGTCCCACAAGGGGCTTCCCTAAGCCCCACTCTCTTTAATGCCTACGTATCATCTCTGGCCGACATCGGAAGAAAGTGGGGCATCGGCATCTGCTCATATGCCGACGATACACAGCTGATGGTGACCATGGACGAAAGATCGGAAAGATCAGAAACAACCAGAAACAAACTCCACAGCTGCCTCTCCGAAATGGCGGATTGGATGCGTAACCACTGCCTTAAGCTCAATGCCGGAAAATCCAAAATACTATTGTTTGGAGGAGCCAAACTATCGTGGAACGATACATGGTGGCCACCGTCACTGGGAACAGCCCCCACCCCGAAACAATACGCCAGAAACCTTGGCATTATGATGGATGACGTACTATCCATGAAAGATCATGTACGCACACTTTGGGGTAAGGGATTTGCAATCCTGAAACTCCTCGCCAAGATCTTCACCTGGATCCCACTCGACTGTCGTCGTACGATTACCCAGGCCCTCCTAGTCAGCCGCCTGGATTATGGCAATGCTCTATTCGAAGGAATGAATGAGCAGCTGTTCTCCCGTCTACAGGTTCTGCAAAACCAGGCAGCCAAACTGGTATGCAACAAAGGCAAACGAGACTCGGCATCAGCATGTCTAAAACAACTCCATTGGCTGCCAATGCGCCAGCGTGCCACATTCAAACTACTTTGTCACGCGCACAAAGCCCTCCACAAAACAGGCCCTACAATCCTGCAAGGGAAAATTGGGTTTTATATTCCAAACAGGAACTTAAGATCCACTAACTCAGCCCTAGCAAAACCTAAGCGTATCTATAAAACAAGGACAGGCGGACGAGCCTTTTCTCACCTGGCGGCCAAACGATGGAATGAATTACCGATGGATCTGAGACATACTGTAAACCTTCTCCAATTCCGGCAAAAACTCAAAACCCACCTTTTCCCCAAAAACTAACCCCTCCCGCATAACCTCAGTAGTCCCTTTTCTTTTAGCGCCTTGATATCCCTTGGGATGAATGCCGCGCTCTACAAATACCAGAAATAAATAAATAAATAAATATACAGAGTGAGGCTCCAACTCCATCTTTGTCATCACTTGATAGGGGAATTCCCAGCTCAGACTGTCAAAAGCTTTGTTGATGTCTATCACCATGACTTCTGCTCTTTGTTTATCTACTGTGCCATCATCCAATAAAATGAGTAGCCTATGGTTGTTTTTTTAAATTAAGATTACAATTAGTGCCATGAGTAGTCTCATAGTATAATAGCAACATATTACAATCACCAATTACATTGCAATTTTTTTTATAACAACTCCCGCCCTCTACCCCCCACACAAGCCCAATCCCACAGGGCAGACCCTTAAGGAAAAAGATACAAAACATTACCCAGTCAACTGTTTCATTCAGTGCAGTATTTGTTAACAGCATCCCATTAAACTTGATTGGCATTTTTTTTGTACACTCCACTCATTTAGATCATATCTGGGTGACTAAGCAGGTACATAGTAAATGGTGCCCAAAGTCTCTACCCTCTTTGGCCTCAGGTAGCTCCTCTGCATACAAATTCAGTTGTTCCTTACAGAAAACAAGATCACTAATCCATGTATCCAGTGTTGGAGTAGCCCTGTCATTCCAATGCATTGCTGCAGCTCGCTTAGCAAATAGAGTGGCAATAGCAACAATGCGCCAGTTGCACGTCTTGAGTCCCTTTAGATACCACAGTAAACATATCGCCGGCATGCATTTGACCATTTCTGAATACACTTCAATCAGTTTCTGTACCACTCTCAGCTAAAACTTTGCTATCACAGCACATTCCCACGCTGGATGTATAAAATCTGCCCCATCCTGCCCACATCGAGGCATCTGGCGTCCTCTCGTAGCCCAAACATCCTCAATGTGCCAGGGTATAGTAAACTTGGTGCAAATATTTGAAATGAATAATACAACGATTACAGTTAGCGGTCAAATTCCCGGTTAGCTTACAGCAGACTTCCCAACCCTCCCATGGCATTGAGGATGCAAGCAGCGAGTTCCATTTATCTAATGCAGAATAATCCGACCATTCATTCAGGGCCGGACTGAGACCAGCATCCAGCCCTGGAAGGTTGCTTCTCCACCGGCCCTGGTAATGGGAGGGGAGGGGGTTGTATGTTACCTGCAAAGCACTGCTGCCGCTTTTCTTACAGAGGGCCGAGTTTGCAGCGCTGCTACAAAATCGGCACTCTGTAAGAAAAGCGGCCCCTTGCGGCCACAAAACCGGCCCCCACCCCTCCAGCCCACCGGGGAAATGCCCGGTGCCCACAAATGCCAGTCATTCACACGTTGAGATTCGTTACACATTCTAGTGATTAGTCCCCTACTTACAACTCTACTCAACACAGCATGTAGCGCCTTTTACCCAGTTGGCTCCTGCCGGAAAGTGGTGCTTAATGAGTGCATCTCCCCACGCAGCCTGGCACATATAAACCCATACATTGCTTTGTTTGGCTGTCCTGCTTAGAAATCATTTAGAGTTATAAAAGTGCTTTTTCTGTACATATCTTCTAGCTTGATAATCCTTACTGACTGCAGCACCTCCAGTGCCCCGCGCTCTTGCGCCACCGAGATTCCCGGGTAGGCATCAATGGACATATCTGATGCGTATAAGAGTTCTCTCCCAGCATGCACGCCAATTGTGCTCCATGCCCAGACAGTACATCCGACTGGATTCATTTCCTTCCCATAACTTCCCTCACCGGGATATAATATTCTAGACGACAATGGTGTTGTATGTACCGTGGCCGCCTTCACTGTCAGATGTGGTAGATGTTTTTGTGGGAAAACAGTGCCTGAGTGCATAGATAATACAGACATAATTTCCGGTGCTCCAAACCCCCACATTTGAATGGTAAGGTCAGCGTGCTCCGGCTAGATCTCGGTTTCTTACCTGCCCACACCAACAACAGCAGACAGAACTGCAGTGTTTCAGAAAATGCTACATTAAGTTTTATTTGGACGTTAACAAATAAGTAGAGAAGCTTAGGTGGTATAGTCAGATTCAGATCAGATTTGAAATCTTTATTCGAATTTCAACAAATCCATAAAAGCAATCACATATATACAATCCCAATAAAATGATTATAATTTCCAAATTACATTTAAAAACAAACGCAAATCACATGTTATTTAGCAACTACAGTACAGAAATTATTTCAAGAGTTTTCCATCATTTTGCCTGTACAGATCTTTATTCACATAGGCCTGGACGGTTGATTTGGTTAGCTCCCCTTCCAGTCTCTCTTTACTATAAAGTGCATACAGTACAAACTTTGTTTCATTTTTGTCTATAGGCACAATATTGGAGGGGTCGATAAAAAGATGGCCTTTACCCACACTGCTCAATTTATTGAAAACTCCAGAGAGCCAAGGGATTGTCATCCCTTTCTCACAGATGAGACACTCTCTTATATTTCATGAGTTAGAGGGGCCGATTTATTCCTCCAGATAGCCAGCCAAAACAGGGCCAGTCTGGTTGCTATAAAATCCAATTTATAGTGCAAGTTTAATTCACAATGACAAATATACTATGAAGTTGAAATAGGAACTCCCAGGATTTTCCTGCAAAAGCGATTTTCCTCGGTTTGGATGCTGGGTGATTTACCCAGGCCCCATATCTCCGCCCCGTATGTTGCTACCGGGGCACACTGCAATTTAAAAAAAATTAGAATTTCTTTGGTGGTATGGTCATTTTTACCACAGCTGTCTTGTCTATCTAAAAAGGCTAGCACATTACAGATTTTTTGGGGGTTATTTAGCCCCTGTACATTCCATGGGCCCGATTCACAGAACTAACTTAAGACAAAATCCTAAACTTACTACTTTTTGTGTTCACAGAACGTACCTATTACTTTTAGTATTCACAGAATGCACTTATTACATTTGGTATTCACAAACTGGATTTACAACTACTAACTTTACGTCTGCACTCGGGCCGGAGATTCCGGCCCGGTGGCGGAGTTTCCGGACAAAATCTCCACAACTGGGCCGGAATCTCTACCTCCGGGCCAGAATCTCAACCTCCGTGCCTGAATCTCCGGCACAGGGCAGGAATCTCCCCCACCGGCCAGAATCTCCGGTCCAAGCGCAGACATAAAGTTAGTAGTCATAAATCCATTCTGTGAATACCAAATTTAGTACATGCATTCTGTGAATACCAAAAGTAGTAAGTACGTTCTGTGAATACCAAAAGTAGTACATTTAGGATTTTGTCTTAAGTTAGTTCTGTGAATTGGGTCTAGAGTTAATAACTTAATGCCAACACCCAGATCAGCACAATCTTATTTTTTGCACACTACATTCCATGAGACATTTTGCTGCGGCCATAGCATAAGAAAAAGCACATCACATCAATCCCCCCAGAATCTGCCATGTATTCCCAAACCCAACAACCCCTCCACCCACTTCAGTACCCCCACCTTGCTAAAGCCAACCCAATCTGTGTTACCTAACAACCTAATGCCCAATTAACCCACAAAAACATTTTGAGTACTCCAGGTTGGGAACACAAGAGTGCGCTCTGCCTCCTATTGTAAATGGGAGGTGGTTAAGCTAATCTAATATTCAACAAAGCGTCCTCACCCATCTTACAAGTTCTGAAGGGTAACATCATTAGATAAACAAAGAGAGGAGTACCCTCAATGGAAGGTCAAAAGTGAGATTCTTAATGTGGTGGTAGACTGACAAAAGGAAGGAATTTATCCTTTTGTTAAAAACCCCTCACTCACCAGCCCAGTGGTGACATGCTTCATCATCGGGGTCCACCCTAGTGGCCTAGCGTCACCAGGGTGTGCTACAAAACCTGAATTACAGTGGAGCAGGTTGTGAATGTAAGTGCAGAAAAAAAGCGTGGTAAAAATTGTCCTGGTTTAACTTGATGGGAAGATACATTTTATTGACAAGTAACTGGACAATGTTAAAAAGGTGAGGTGACATACTGTGAGGGTATATTAAGGCCCAGAGTATCTCTTATATGTGTGTTGGTCTACATGTTTCAACCGTGATTGGGATATACCAGGTTTTCATCAGGATCGGATAAACAGGGAACTGGACGGTCTGTGCCCCCTAAAAGGCACACCCTATCCTTGTTCTCTGTGACCAAAAATAGCACTTACATTCACAACCTGCTCCACTGTAATTCAGGTGTTGTAGCACACCCTGGTGACGCTAGGCCACTAGGGTGGACCTCGATGATGAAGCATGTCACCACTAGGCTGGTGAGTGAGGGGTTTTTAACAAAAGGATAAATTCCTTCCTTTTGTCATTCTACCAGCACATTAGGAATCTCACTTTTGACCTTCAATTGATGGTACTCCTCTCTTTGTTTATCTAGTCCTTTCACAGGGGAACATGAGTACTCTCCGTTCACTCTCAGTGAACACGATCCCTTGCTCTCCCCTTTGTTAGCATATGGGTAACATCATTATACAAACATACATTTCACATTCTCTCTTCCTGGTGCTGCTTATCCCTTTTGAATCACACTACCAGCATTGGGGATAGATTATCAGTTCCAAAAATCTCTTGCAGTAGCTTTTCCATTAACAGCTCTATTTTACCCAAGTTTGTTGACTCCGGAAGCCCTAATATCCTTAAATTATTTCTCCTGCACCTCTCTTCCAGGTCCTTGTTCTTAGCCTGTATAACTGCAAGCACGTTTTCCATGTTTAACATTTTTTTCTGAAATTGTTTGGCTGCCATATTGTCTATCCGCAGATTCACATCATCAATCTTCCCATTGATGGACTCTAACTATGCTGCATCGCAAGTAGCATGGACTGCAACATAGGAGTGGAATCTGACTAGGTCTCGGCCTACTGACTTTGACTGTAAGGTGCAGCTGCAATTTATCCCGTTTGCCCATCTTGCACAATCCTTTGCAGAACTATCTGTACTGCCCTGTGTACTGAATGGAGCTACAGCAGGCACACTTGCAATGTAGTGATGTGGCGCACAATATCTTAACAATCACTTTACCTTTATATACCACACAATATTACGGCCGTTGTGCGTATTTCGCTGACTTGCAAAATGTTGGGCCGAATCCTACGCTCTTGCCTCACTCAGCAGGCTAATATCACCAGCAGAGACCACGGACACCTCACGGGTCTTTGCGCCCCTTCCTGCTGCTTCCAATCGAGCCTGTCACTTCACAGCAATATTTGTGTCCCCACAGTCAGCCTCAGCAATATATCAGCAGTGGGGCAGTGTCCTCCGCCACCCCACTATCAGAAGCAGCCCGTCTTACCAGAGGGATAAAATAAGATAAGATAATATTTTATTTTGCTTGATTACTTTAAATCTTTACAAATACATGACAAAAAGATTCCCATCGTACACTGATGAATACAATTAAAAGCAATTAAAAGCCGCATAATATAAAAAAGGTCATCAATTGCATATTTCTAATTTATACAATTAGCTGTTTTAAAAGAGATTCTCATAAACTCTTACGTCCAATATAGTACTAACTGGCAGTGACTACCACAACTTCTAAGGTCGGATAGCACAGCTTAACAAGGTTCATTGTCCAAGTTAGAGGCTTGGTGATTAAAGTGCAAGTACAACTAAAACAAGATAGGGAATTAATATTGCACTTGAGAAGCATTTTAGCGTGTTTCGGATAACAACAGGGTTTTAAGTCTCTTAGTCACCATCTCAAAAAATGTTGTTAACCGACAGTTAAGCAGGACGTCAATGGGATTGAAGCAAAGCTTCATTACCTGTCTACAGGACCGGATGCCGTAATACCTAAAAAAGGTACATAACAAGGTGCATCTTATGTCCTTTAAGTTGGAACAGTTGCAGATTACGTGAGTGATGTCTTCCTTCCCACTTCTGCAAAGAAGACAAGTCAGAGTGCCTCCTTTCCGATGGTGAAAGATGGGGTTTTATCCCAATTACCCCAAAGCGCAGCCTTAGAAAGTTTTCCCTTCTGCTTATCTTAATTCCGTCACTCAAGTAGGCTTGGGGTTTTGGCCTTATGTAGTCGCTAAGTACTATCCAGCCATGTGCCTTTTTAGTAAGAATTGCTTTGTTTTCTGAAACAAATAGCATTGATGTTGTTTTTCTCACTGCTTTTTTGAAGGAAAGGTGATCCGTTGGAACGACCCAGAGTTTGGACTGGCCCAGTAAATCAATAGAGTCACACAGATAATCCCTGGCTGGACATTTTTCTTGATTGTGCAAGGCTTACCAGTGGTGGGAGTTTAAAGATCCTGCCTCAGCACTTCGTATTTTGTGGCAACTTTTAACGTAGGTACTCCTTCTTTCCACCGTTTGTCTTTGGATCGCAAATTCTAACCGGATTTGAGCCTGGATGACATATTTTAGGAGATGGAAAATTGCTCTGTAGGAGTTGGCTATTATGAAGTCTAAAACTGCTGCATCTTTACCTTTTAGAGCCTCACTCTCATATGTCAATGTCGGCAGCAATTTGACCCTCAGGACCTGTAAAAAAGGATCAAGCGTGATGTCGGGAAGCCGTCTCTTCAGTGACTTCAGTGATGAATACGTTGTGATCCCCTTTCTTTGCATGGATTCTAGCTGAAGTTTGAATGAGCTTTTATGATCCATTAGTATTCCCAGTTATTTGTAACTTTGCACTTGATCCAAAAGTTGGCCATCAAGGAACCAGCTATTGATCTTCTTTTTGTGGTAGTTAATTGCCATAATGTTTGTCTTCTTGAGGTTTATTTTGAGGGAGTTCCGGTTAGAAAAACTGCTTGTTGCATTTGATAGGTCCAATTGGTGTCCGGCTGATTAAAACCAGGTCATCAGCATATAGCAAGTTTGACATTAGATTGTTTCCCAGTTTTAGAGCATGGGATACACAGCTATCCAGCTCCCCAGGCAGATCGGCCGAAAAGATATTAAAAAGGATTGGGGCAAGGACACACCCCTACTTGAGGTCTTTCGAGGTCATGATTCGTTTTGAGCTGTGTGACCCTGTGCCTAGTTTAACCCTGATCCATGTGTCTGTATGCAGCTGTTTTAGCCGATCCAAAAGTGTGTTTGGATTCCAGTTTTCCCCAAAGTTTGGAACGGTCAACATCATCGAAGGCGGCTATGTAGTCAATAAAACACAGGAAAAGTGGCATTTTTAAAACTTTGGTTGCATCCATTAACAACGTGACGGCCAATATGTTAGTTCTAGTTCCTTGG
Source organism: Lissotriton vulgaris (assembly GCF_964263255.1). Classification (NCBI taxonomy): domain Eukaryota; kingdom Metazoa; phylum Chordata; class Amphibia; order Caudata; family Salamandridae; genus Lissotriton; species Lissotriton vulgaris. Next base: position 500,003,901 of record NC_141687.1, on the reverse strand, counting down.
CCTCTAGAAAACCCGGTTTGATTAATGGGGATAATGGCTTATCTGAAGCCCAGGATGTTAGCTTGTCCAAAATTGTTCTGGCGTAGTATTTGGCATCTATGTCAAGAAGGGCGATCAGTCGGTAACTATTTTATCATTTCTTTTGCCTTGTTTAAAATTTGGGCTAATAATAGATCCTTTTCAAGATTTCCGAATGGTGACTGTGGTGTTTAAACCCTTGGCGTCGTGTTTATACAGTGTTGTGGGATCCCGTTTGGGCCGGGCGCTCCCATATCTCTACCCTTGGTTGTTAGGCCTTTTATCTGTTTCTCCATGGGAGAATATCCTTCCTCTTCAGTGGGGTCTGTAGAGTCTAAATCGCCGGCCGACAGGATCCCCTGTTGCTTGTGGATATTAGTGCTGTCGACCAAGTGTGCTTTGGTTGTACAGTTTTGTGTCACTTTTCCCTTGTTAGGGGATTCGCTGTACGGTACCTCGATGCCTGCTTCCTTGTTTGATTCCCCTTTCTTGTTGTTAAAATGGGTGGAGAGGTAATCTTCCCAGTCGGCCTATGTTATGTTGGAACTAATTCCTGGGGGGTTAAGTCGCTCTAACTTATGGATTGTTTGCCAGAATTTAGCGCTGTTATGTTGCTTGGCATCATGCAATAATTTAGCCCACGTTTCATTATTCTTTTGCCTTATTTTTCTCCATTTCCTCCTTCTCAAAAGTGCCTTCCTTTGTCAAAGGGTCGACTGCATCTCCAAGTTCCCTGGTGTTTTTCGCAGTTGTCGAAGTGTTTGGTTTGTGGTGCATTTGAGGCTCTTGGTTTCCGGACTGGAATTCACTTTTATTAATTTGTCTTCTGATTGTCTTGATTTGCTCGCATAATTACCACTGAAGGTCTTAATGAAGTTTTCCCATGCAGTTACAATTGTGGTACCAGTTTCTTTTTCTCTTTCAGATAAGGTTTTAGCAGAGGTTGGGAGAGCTTCAATATTGTTGGCATTGCACCTTAAACGCTTTAAATTAGAGACTTCTTCGATAGCAATCGGGTTCCAGGTATCCAGTATAGCAGCCGGCCTCGCATTCAACAATACTTCCTGTGGGAGGTGATCGCTCTGGACATTGTCACCTATTTTAAAGGTTGCTATTTTATCAAACATGGCTAGTGTTACAAACTTGTAATCTAAATAGGAGGAAGTTTTTGAGGAATGAAATGTAGCAAATGGTGGATTATCCTCCAAGAAGCGGCCATTCAGTGCTCCCAGATTTAAATGTTCTAATTCTTGCAGCAGATATTTGGCCCATCTTGAAGGTTTGCTAATGTTTGCTTGACCCTGATTCGGTATCCCCCAAAGTGATGTAAGTTCATGCACAGGGCGGTCATCTTGGCTTGACCCAAAAGGCGTAGATTGAAATCACCATCAACAATTATGTGGTCGGTGTCTTGCTCATCCATATCCGTTTTATTACATTTGATAGCTCCTTTACAGATTTTTGTTTTCGTCTGGGGTGCACGTAGGTGTTAATTATTATAACGTCTTGATTTGTATTGTTGAATTTGAGCTTTATCTGTATTGTCTGACCTGCATTGGGTAGTGTAATTTTTGCTTCTATGGGCTTTATTGAGCCCATTGTGGTTATTGAAGACAACATCATTAGTCCCTCCGACCAATGACCAAAGTTAGAGTCCTTTGTAGCCGGGACAAAGTAGGAGGAATACCCTTTGAGTTCCTTGGCATTATCTTCCCAGGTTTCCTGGAGGAGTATTAAATCAAATGTTTTCAAGTAATTGACTACTTCGTAATCAACCAATTTGGCTGCCAAGCCATTAATGTTCCAAATGCGGATTTTAATTTGACCCTGCACAAGTAGAACTATCTGTGGGGTATCACTCTCATGTCGATTTGGACAATCTGTTAGTAATGTGCGTGTTATTTGCAACGAGCTTCTGGTCCCGGTTTTAAATTTGGAATTAATGGCCCTGAGCTTCTGCTTAAATTAGAACCCTCTATACAAGTAGGGGGTTCACTAGGGGTTCTGCTTCATGCCCCTCTTTTTGCCCCTCTAAATACTGAAATGGTAATTTTTGTCTGGGGCGATGATTTGGGCTTTTAAGAACAGAGTTGGATAAGGAGATTTCGATTCGACTGCCATTTTTATACCCCAGTGCTTTTGAGCGTGCTTTCCTCTTCCTTGATTTTGTTTGCAATTTCACTTGAGCTCCATCTTGTCTTCGTCACCTCTGGGCCCTGGCGGTTATTATTTGGAAGGAATTCTATGGAAAGTAGGTCCGATAAGTTTATATTTCCAAGGCTCAGGACAGAGTTTAAGAGTCGTAAAATGTTCCCTCTGTTTAATATATCATCTCTTTCCCGTGATTCATATTCAGGAATGAGAGTGATGCTGACCGGTTCTTCTGTTGTACTTTCCTTGATTCTGTAAGTAGGGGTTTTGTCCTGTAAGTGAGGCCTTAGTTTCAGGAAGTTGTACTGTTCTACTCCTTGATTGACAGAATTAGGAGAGGTTGACGGGAGGGAAGATAGAGACTTGGTTTTGCTGGGTGAGTATATTTGTTTTACAGGGCCCCCTGTCAACTGTTTTTGTCGATCCTCGTTTTTTGACAAGTGAACTGCATTGGATGGTGCCCCCCTTGGGTTGATGTTCCTTGATGTATTTCGGAGTTGCTGGTTTTCTCATATTAATATTGACTCCTGCCTCTCCTTCATTGTTGGAATGTTCCTTCTTGCTGTTTTTTTTGCTATTAGTGTTAGCTCCTGCCTCTAATTCACTGTTGGGATGTTCCTTCTTGCTGGACTCGATGGGGGCCCCAAGGTGACAGCCGTAATTGTAGGGGGCTCTACGGTGAAATGATCCAACCTGCCAGACAAGCCGGAACAGAAACTGGTTTCTTCAAAATTAAGGTCTGGTTCAACCGCAATGACAGGTGGTGTACTTAATGTGTTTAAAGCAAGAGATAGTGGCTTCCTAATACGACCCTTCCTTTTTTGTTTATTATGAGCTTTCCGAGGTGTAGGGTTTTCATTTGAGGAGCCGTTTTTATTGGGGCCATTGTTGGTGTGGCGTCAATATCTACAGCAGTATTGGTAGAGCTAATTGCTGTTGGTTCAGTTTTTTGGGGTTCAGACGAGGCGGCCCCACCTTGTGCTGACCATCTGTAGATGTAAGGGGCAGTGGAGCAGTGCCTTTTATTTCTGATAGAAGATTCCCTAACATAGTTGGTAGTGTTGTTAGCTTATCAATTATTGATGCACAGTTGCATTCAAGATGAATGGTTTGGCCTCCATGCAGCACTTGTCCCCGCTTAATTAGATTATTGAGCTCCGATAGTTTTTGTTGATCCCTGGCGTAAAATCAGACAGGGTCTGAAGGACCTGAAGGACTGTAAGCTGTAAGTCCATTTTATGCGATTGATATTGTAAAGCTGTTGTTGAATATTGCATTGAGTTTAGAATTGCTACCCAAAATGATTTGATGGGCGTGGTATTGCTGAGATTGCTTCTTTCCTGCAATGGCGTATTAATTGGTATAGGAGATGTGTTATTTTGAGCAGGGCTTAGATTATATGAAATTACAAACTCCTCCCATTCTTGTGAGGCCACGAAGGACAAGTCTGGGCTTGATATATGAAAGTCTTCATAAGGCGAAATTGTGTGGCGTTCTGATGGTTTGCTGGCAAAGGATCTGTGGGAGACTGCCGGATAATCTGATGCACCTGGTACGCCTGACTTTAATTCTTGCTGCTGGAGTGGGAAGCTGTTTTTAGGAGACAGCAAGAGAGCCATTCCCAATCAATCTGTAAGCTGGTTCTGGGGCGTGACCCCTAGTGTATCAATTACAACTCTTGCCCCTATTTCCTCTTCAAAGACATTTCCAGCTGTCCTAGCATCAATGGTGCTTTTTGGTGGAGTCTGGTTGTCTGTCATAGATGCGCTTCTTTGGTCGGTTTTGACTTGATTTTCAACTTGGTTAGTGAATTGGTGAAGTGGGGGTTGGGGTTCAAATGATGTGGTAAGTGACATAGGAATAGCCTGATCGGTTGGCTGAACAGTTGGTTGATTAGTTGGCTGGTGGGTTGGTCCAAACTTCTCTGGCTGTAATAGCGATTGCAACCCTTTTACATTCGCGCTTTTTGAAAATATTGCTGTACCAGGATCTTTCAAAGAATCACATTTTGTGTAGATTTTGGGTTGGAAAGTTAAACTCATAAGCAATGATTATGAGGGCACCGTTCCCTTGTCTTCCTTGTTTTCCTGGTAACTGCATTGGGATAACTGGTTGCTGAAAAGTTGATTCTCTCGTTCTTGGCTTTGCACTGACGTCATCGCCATTAGTAGGAGAGTTTGTGCCAGAGCAGGTGCTGGTGCAAGTGCTTGTGGTCCCCATGACTGGGATACTTTTTGTGCTTTCTGTGCTTATTTTAATAGATACTGACCCCACTCATGGGCCACTTGACTCTTCTATGCTCGCTTTTGCTTTACCTTGTTGTTTGTAATTGGACTTTGACTTTGACTTTTATTCTCATGACTGGCTCTGTGGACTGTGTCTGGTTTAACATGTGACATAATACATTTGTATGTGCTGTAAAGGTAGGAGTTCCAGGTGGAAGCTGAGCCAATGGAAGTGAGAGTGTCTGCTGGTGTCTTAGTTACAGAAGCTGCCAGACCTTGATGTAGCAGACACGCTCCTCACACTCTTCCTTGCACCTGTGGGGTACCTGCCACAGGGGTGGGGTACCGGCTGCTGGTCACGCTCCTCTCCTCCTCTCTCACTGCTCTCTAGGCGATTCCAAGCTGGCCTAAGCAGCAGTCCAGCAGTCCAGCGGTCCAGTAGGGAAGACCTAAGCCTTGCCTTTGCCTCAGCGTAGCCCCCCCCTAATATCTCACAATGGGCTACACTGCACTGCACTCCAGACCGGGGGTGGCCAAGAGGCTGATAAGGGGCTGATGAAAAAGCTAGTGAAGCCCAAGGAAGTCAGGAGAGGTGGAGGGTGAGGTGAGGACAGTTGTCAATTTTCAGTTGTTTGGAAGCTCACTGCCCCTCTCCGCAAGATGCGGTGGGGTGTGGGCCAACCATGTCGAAACTGCCCTGCCTCCACAACCTTCAATGTCATCTCAGCGATGTTATCCCTGGCAGACCCACAGACCCTCAGACCGCGACAGCCGCCACCGCTGCCGCCTCTGCTGCCGCTGCCCCTACACTGTGGGTGGTAAATGGTGAGGGTAGAGGCAGTCAGTAAAGCGGCCAAACGGCAGATAGCAGATGGCGAGAAATATCGGATGGTGATGACAGGGGCCCGCAACAGGCAGCAACGGGCCTAGAGAGAGCCGGTAGCAAAGCAGCATAGCAAGCAGGAACAAGTCGGCCCTAGATTGCTGATGTGCTGCGAGTGGCTGAGTGGCAGAACCAGGAAGGAGCAGGACCTCAATCCCCGGTAACTGCTTTCCGCTACATCCAGCCTACACCGCGCCTGTGATCCATTGACCCATCGATCTGGGGTGTATTGGTGTATTGGCTGCAGGTCTGTTAGGCTGCGGGTAGCGAGGTAGCGAAGCGGCGGCAGCGGCTGTAGAACGTAGAACGTGGAAATCAGCCCGAGCACGGAAATCTGGAATTGCTCCACTCAGCTCCGAGCACAGGGCGTCAGCAGCAGGAACAGAGGGGATCGGCGGTTCATGTCTGTTCTCTCTCGTTGGGCCCACAGGCTGCAACTTAAGGCCTTCTTGCGATCTGGCAGCCCCGGCCTCACCTATGCATACGCTGAATACCCCTCCCTGAAAATTACCCGACCCCACTGCCTCATCAAGACGACAGCAGCTTGGCTGTTTCCAAAGCTTATTTCCTTGCTTCCATCGGCTCTTCTTATCGTAGGGATGCGGCAGCTGAGTCTAATTCCATGCTCACTCTGGCTGTACCTTGCAGCCTTTGCGTCATCCCGAACGCCATACCTTGGTCGCACAGTCGTTAAATTCCTGCTCTCAAGGCTTCGTTATTTCATGGCTGTCCCTTGACTTTCAGATAACCTCCTCATGTTCACACCACAGCTATCAGTACCTGAGGAGCCATGGTTCCCAGTTCCCATTGCAGGAGGTCTCAGTATAGAGTTGTGTTCTGACCGACTTTTTCGGCCCTCCTTTGAGGGAGGATGATTGGATGTGACTCTAGTCTATTATCATTCTAGTGCAAGGATTAGAACTATAGACAGGGCCTATTCATAAGGCACAGTAATGCACTTTCGTACCCTTTTCCTTAGGGCCTATAAACTTATATTAGGGGATAGATTCATTAGTATTAGTGATAATCCGTCCTTTTGCAAGAGTGTTAGTATACCTTCTATGGAGCTATGCTTATTTCGGGCCCTGTAGGCCTCAAACAGGAGAGACTCCATCTTGCTTTCTGCCCCGGCAGCTTGAGATGCTTCTATGTCAAGTGTAATGTTTTAGTTTCTAAGTGTTGTTCGCTTGGAGAGAAGCGGCTCAGGCTGGCCCTTATCGAAAGACTGTATTTTTCTCCACTCCGAAGACACAACATCAGGCCGGCCGGCTGGGAACGTGTCCTTGGTACGGGGAGGTACAAGAATTTGGTGGGCGGCAGGTTACTGGCCGTAACTTTCCATGAAAGGACAAGCTTCCATATTAGCAAAAGCGTGAGGCTGTGAGTCAGTCAGTCTGTAGGCGGCAGCTAGCCGTTAGCATCAATGCCATTATTTATTTCCAGGCAGACAGTCGCCATTCTGAAGTTCGAGAAAGATCATGAAGCTGATACTCTCTTAGAAAGATTGAAGAGGAGAGAGAAATAGTGCAGAACGGCGAGAGAGAGAGAGAGAGAGCCAGCAGCTAATAAAAGGAAGGCTCCAGTGACTTGGCGGAAAGCGGAGAAGACAGAGCATAGCGGTGCAGACGTGTACTCGTGGCTGCTGAGGTGTGATTCTAAGATGAGCCAAGGCACAGACAAGAAGGGAACCTAGATGACTGCCGAACCCCGACTTCGTGTTCATAAGGTGACGTCTGTCCATAACCTATAGTGTGCACATTCTAACCTTTCACTTTTCTTTGCAGGATATATGTTATAGTAAAGTATTGTGTTTTTATGATCATTGTAATAAAATACCCCAGTTCTTAGTGAACCAACATGTGCCTTGTATTCTTGTTCAATCAGGGTAACCTGGTCTTCTAGTCAGGCATTGTTTTCATGAACGGATGTAATTCCCGGTCAGGTAAGAGGTGACTGAGCAATGAGGGAGAGAGGGACCCCTTGATGTGGAGAATAGATGGTACATGCTTTAATTTGGCAAGTTATGGTAATTCCTGTTATTGTAGTATCATATCCCGAGTAGCCAATGAGAGATTCCTTCCAAAAGTATTCATAGGAGAGTGATCGTCGTTGGTAAGCGGCGTTAATGAGAACACCAGGTGGGAGACTGGTGCATAGATCCGCCGGATTGCGGATCGGGCTGTGAGTGAGAGAACACTAGGGGGGACACTAGTGCTTAGGTCCGCCGGATTGTGGACCGGACTGTGATGAAGAGAGCACTAGGACTGCAGACTAGTGTGTAGGCACGCAGAATTGCGACTTGCCGAGCAAGCACTGACTGTGGTCAGTGTGTAATGGTAACTAATCAGAACTGCCCTAGGGTAGACTAGTCTGGGCCTAAGTTGCCGTGAGACTAACTGGTATGAGTGGGATATTGTAGAAAACCTATGCATGTATATTGCTAGTTCCCCATCCTTAGGTACAAGATATATATATATATACCTATTGTAAATACGTTCTAAGGAGGGGGGTGATTACGTTCTGACTGGGTTGGAGGTGCTCTGAGGAGCTGATCCCATCTGGTCCAAGAATCCGGTCGTTACATCTGGCGTCACAAACTGTTTACGAAGACTGTGTGCGCTGTATTGTTTTAATCTTGTTGGTTTGCGCTTGGCTCGTACGTATTTTCTTTTGTATATTATTTGTTGATAATTGTGTATATCTTTTTTGTGTGCTAAAATGTTTTCGAGAAAATCGAAATCTACTTTTAAATTGCCTGTTGAAATTCCCGGCTGGGAATCAACGCCTTACGAGGCCTTGGCCCGTGAGTGGGCCGATTCTACTGGTTTGAGTGAGAATTGGACTTTTTGTTTGGAGCAGGCAGAGCCTGCTGATGTGGTTTCTTGCTTGCAGAAGGCACCGGTAGTGAAGAGTGATGAGCTTCCTATTTTAGGACGCAGAGGTTGGATTGTTTTAACTGCATACTGAATTCTTCATGAGAAATTTGTGAAATTACAGCAACGATTTGTGGATATGGAAGAGAAGTTTGTTGAGGTGCAAAATGCGCATACTCTTTTGCGATGTCAAAATAAATTGCTTGCCGAAAAACTTGAAACTTATCAGACTATAGCCGAAAGGGCTGCTGTTCGCATTGCGAAATATAAGTATAGACACCGTCGTGGTCGTGTTTATAAACGGAAAGTGCGTCTAGTCGTGGCGAAACCGGACTGGATTGGAACCCCGACGAATGGGATGGTAATATCTGGGACTCGAATGATTCTGGCTCCTCGGCTGAGGAGGCTGATAGGCGCGAGCCTTCTCGCTCCGGACGTGATTGTAAATCTACTTCTTGTGATAAAAATGATGATTCTAGCGGCCGTGGTCGCTCTTCCCATTCTGATGACGTATCTCGTCCTGATGGTTCTTCTAAATCTATGGATCGGGTTTCTTCGGATGCTCGTCCGGAGGTTTCTGCACACCCGGTTTTTTGACGCAAATTACAACTGGCTCCTGGTAATCCAAATGGTATTCATATGGATAGTATTGAAAACTTTACTCAACAGGAAGTTAGTGACTTTTTGCAACGATTTCGACAACGGCCTGGTGAGGCCTTACTTACTTGGATGGTGCGCCTTTATGAATTGGGCGCTGCAGGTATCATGTTAGATGCAGGTGAGATTTTGCTCTTTGAGTTCCGATTCTACTGTACAAGATCATTTTCGAAATTTTAATGGTGTTGGCCAAATTAGTCTACTCCAGCTAGCGACTGATGGCTGTAACCATAAATACCCTACTGATTCTGACTGGCCTGTCAATGACAAGCCGTGGTATACTTTGAGCGATTCGGCGCAGCGATTGAAAGAGGAGGTGATGAAAACTGCGATTTTTCTCAGTACTGCTGACAGGTTGTTGGATGGTTTATTGACATCTTCAGTGCGGAATCGCATTATCCGTTCTTCTCCTGTTGCTTATAAGCAGGTTATGATGACTTTGTTGATTAATCAAACTGGCAATCCTTTATCTATGGTGCTTGAATCTGTTCGTCAGCTTGGTGAGTTACGTGACTGGTTTAAACCTGAGAGACAGTCCAGACCGGAGGGTCGTACTGCCGGAGATTATAAGTTCTCTAGACGTGATATGTTTCTTGCACTGTTGGATGATGGTGTGAAAAAGGAGGACATTGATGGTGAGCCTAATAATCGCTTGTGGGACATGTTTCGCAAGCGTGGTTTGGATCGGAAGGAGGGTGCCCGGCGTGTGCGTAAGAATGATTGTGATCGTGGGTGTTCTGATGACAGTGGTGATGACAAGCGTCGAGTTGATTCTGATCGTCGTGCTGATCGGCGATATGAACGTGATGTGTCCCCTCATCGTGAGAAGGAGAGGGGGCGAGAGGGGGAAAGAGAAAGGGGGAGAGATGATCGTGGCTACAACAGATATAGAGATGAAAGGGATCAGTCCCCTGAGTTGAGGAGAAGGGAGGATCGACACAGGCTTTCCGATCGTAATTCACAGTACTATGCAGATGACAAGAATCCATTTCGTAATGGATATGGATATGACCAAGATGTTTTGATACCCAAGAAACATGAGAGCATTTACCCTGATTTGTCCTGGTTGACAGAACGCAGTAAGAATGACTAGGAAATAGGTCAAGCTCCAGTACGCAGGTGGGCTCACAAAGACAATAGACCCTATGTAGATATTGAAATTTTTTGGAAACATCGTAATATCCAAAGGGCCCGAGCATTGGTAGATACAGGAGCGGAGGCCACTCTTATTCATGGTAAATCAAAGAAATTCAAGGGCCAATTTTTCACAATTACTGGTTTAGGTGGAAAGGAAACTCCCGCAGTGCAAACTACACTTGAAATGAGAATAGGCAGAATTCCCCGAAAAGAATATTCTGTATTAGTTGTACCACTCTTGGAGTACATAATTGGAATTGACATTTTAAAAGGAATGATTTTGCATTTAGATGACGGCTGTTATCAATTTGGAACTAAACACTACATTTTGTCCAGACCCGTACGGGTTGGTCATTTACGAATGCCCCCCATAAAAATCCCTCAAGCTACGAAAGTTGTTTCTCAGAAGCAATATCGTATTCCAGGTGGCCATGAAGAGATTAATGCCACTATTCAGGATTTGGTTGATGCAGGAGTTATAACTCCGGTTACTTCTGCTTGGAATAATCCCGTTTGGCCCATGCGCAAGAGTGATAATTCTTGGCGCATGACTGTTGATTATCGCGAGCTGAACAAACATACACCCCCTTTGACTGTTGCGGTACCAGACATTATTACCTTAATTGAAAGAATCCAAAAGCATCCAGGTACATGGTATGCGTCCATTGATATTGCTAATGCTTTCTTTTCAATTCCGATTGCCCCCGAGTGTCAGGAACAATTCAGTTTTACATGGAATCGACGTCAAATGACGTTTAGAAGTCTTCCCCAAGGCTATGTACACAGTCCTACGATCTGTCACCGGCTGGTGGCGGAACATTTGTCCAAAGTATCTGTATATCCACAAATTCAGGTATGTCACTATATTGACAACATTTTGATTCAAGGTGAAACACAAGATCAAGTTCAGACCCAATTAGATCAAATCCTTGAGTGCTTACGTGAAAAAGGTTGGGAAATTAATCCTGATAATCTACAAGGTCCATCCCAAAATGTAAAGTTTTTAGGTATCAATTGGCATGAAGGTCACAGAGAGGTGATCCTGCAGGTTAAACAAAAAGTTTTAGATTTTGCAGTCCCAAGGAATCGGAAGGAAGCCCAGAGCTTCATAGGCTTGTTCGGCTTTTGGCATCAGCATATTCCACATTTGAGTCAGATACTGGCTCCTTTATATCGAGTCACTCGCAAAAAGAATGTGTTTGAATGGGGTGAACCACAACAGAATGTGTTTAATTTGGCAAAAGAAGCAATTCAGTATGCTTTGGATCTGTGGCCTGTGTGCGAGGGTGATGTGGATTTGAATGTGTCCGTGCAAGGTCTTTATGCGAATTGGAGTCTGTGGCAAAAGCAAGGCAGACAAAAAGTACCATTGGGTTTTTGGACTAAAAAGTTACCTGAGGCTGGTGAGCGTTATACACCTTTTGAGAAACAGTTGCTTGCATGTTATTGGGCTCTGGTGAATACCGAGCAATTGACTTTGGGTCATGATGTAATTTTGAGACCTGAAATTCCTATTATGCAGAAAACTCATCGAATTGGACATGCTCAAGAGGCGAGTGTGATTAAGTGGAAATGGTACATTCAGGACAGGGCACGTGTGGGTCCGAAAGGTGTGGCAGCATTACATGAGCAAGTGGCGCAGGTGCCATTGAATGAGACTGGGAGTGATTGCTCCGTACCTGTAGTACAGGAATCTCCTGTCAAGTGGGGTAAGCCATTTGATGATTTGTCCGCGGAGGACAGAAAACATGTGTGGTTTATGGATGGTTTACCAAGTTTTGCAACAAGAATTACCTGGCACATGTCATACTTTTACTGATTCCTGGTCCACGGCTAATGGACTGGCGGTTTGGTTACCAACTTGGCATTCTCATAATTGGGAATTGCATTCAAAAGAACTGTGGGGAAAAGAATTATGGCAAGAAATTTGGGAAATGCTCCCACAGAGTACTGTGACAATCTTTCATGTGGATGCTCATACCCCGATAGACTCCCTTGACAAATTCTTTCATAACATTGCAGATGAGAAATCTAAAATTGCTGAGGCAGTGGTGGACATGCAAGATTCTGATTTGGCGGGATTGGCGAAATGGGCCCACCAGAAAGCAGGACATTTTGGAGAGAGAGCCACTAGCAGGTGGGCCGCCGATCGAGGAATTTATATTCCTTTAAATTACATTAAAGATACTATTCTGCATTGTCCCATCTGTCAACATTCTAGACAACGAAAAGTACCACAAATTGTTAAAGGTCATTTACATAGAGGAAAATTGCCCACTCAAATTTGGCAGATTGATTATATTGGTCCGCTCCCTATGAGCAAAAATTGTCAATATGTTTGTACAATTGTCGACACCTACAGTGGCCTTTTAGTGGCCTTTCCCTGCAAACAAGCTACCCAAGTGAATACCATTAAAACATTGGAATTAATTATATTGTATTATGGCGCTACATTTCAAATTCAATCTGACAATGCATCCCACTTTTGTGGAAGATTGGTACAGGAATTTTGTGCAGAAAACAATATTGAATGGGTGTTTTATATTCCATATTATCCACAGGCATCAGGCCTTATTAAAAGAATGAATGGTTTGCTAAAAGAACAATTGCGAAAATTAACTGACAATAAGTATAAAAATAGGAGAGATCATTTGTTTCAAGCATTATTGATTCTGAACAATCGTCCCTTTCTGAATGCTGAATCTCCTTTAATGCGTTTGTTTCCCCCAAATATTGATGCGAAACCCAACACCATTGGTAATACTGTTATGTACTGGGAAATTTCCCCCGGAGCCCTGGCTCCATGTAGAGCAACCCCAGGTTCCGCAGGCTTGGACCTGCATGCCATGAATGATACTGTTCTTAAAAGTAAAGATCGAATCATTATTGAAACAGGCGTTGGTGTCTGTATACCACCTGGAAATTTCGGACTGATTGCCCCTAGATCGGGCTTGGCCTTAAAAGGCGTTCAAGTACTCGGAGGAGTGATTGACAGCGATTATCAGGGAGAGATTAAGGTTCTCCTGCTGAACAGCAGTGAGGTTGATTTATCGATTCAAAAGACTGACCGAGTTGCTCAATTGTTAATTATGCCTGTTTTCAGTGGTGAGATTCAGAAAGGCACTGCCCTAACGTTGCTAACTGTGCGAGGCCAGAAAGGCTTTGGCTCTTCGGACAATCCTGGAGCGAGAATATGGGTGCAATCGCCTAAAAATCCCCCTGAACAAGCTGAAGTCATTGCAACCGGTCATGAAAATACCATATTGGTAATGAGACAGGGGAAAGATAGCTGGGAAGCTGTCCCGGCTGACAAATGTTACCTACGAGAATGAATAATGCCTGTATTTGATTTTCTTTCAGATCATTCTCTGGACTGCTGCTGCGGGATGTGCCGGCGTTGGACTCCTTTTGGTCTGCTACGTCGGGAGAGGAGGGAACCCACAGACTTTGGTTGATTCAAGAACCCGAGTACCGCGTTCCTTCGCTGCGTGGGATTCATTATCGAACTTTTGGACAACTCTGGCTAAACGAGTTACTAATTCTCCGCATTTTTGCCTGGCACCTATGCGTTCAGTAACTGATATTCTAGCGTCCTGCTTGGTTGCTGTCCCCGCCTCAATAGAGACTTTGAAGCATATTTTTAATATATCAAATGCCCGACCCAATGTAATTCTCCGCGATTTTGCCGCTTACGAGTATTGTCCTTTATGTACTATTCTTTCAGACTCCATTCCCCCAATTCATTCTCAGATCACTACCTATAATATCACGCAGGGCGACTTGTGCTTTTTCTTGACTTGTGATCCTAATGCAATTACTGAATGTGTAAAACTGAAACTTAAAGCAGCCACCTCTTTTTCGACTCATGAACGAACTTTGTGTTCCCGAAGACCCCCGATATCATGTGCTTCTGTTAAAAATAATATGACCTGTAAAAGTATAGTAGTTGCCCCTAGCCATTACCGTACAATGTTGTTACCTTCTGGTTGGTTATTTTCTTGTGGCAATACCTCTTGGCCCTATATTCCCGCAAATATTTCCGGAGGCCCGTGTGCCATCACTAGACTGAGTTTATTAATGTTTTCCTCACATCCCAATACCTATTCCCGTATTGTTCGTGATGCTATGATGTTACATGAAGACTGTGATACTTCCCTGCATCTTTATTCTAAATCCGAATACCTTAGTTTAGCTATTTCCATTATTGGTGTCCCAGCATTGGCTGTTTATAATGCCAAATCAATTGGGAAAATGGCCTGTTGGATGGTCAAATCAATTAATCAAACTTCTACAATTTTATCGGATCTGTTATTAGATGCCCAGGGTGAACGCCGTGCTATTTTACAAAATCGTGCGGCCATTGATTACCTTTTGTTGAAACATGGACATGATTGCTCTGATTTTGAAGGTCTTTGTTGCTTCAACCTCTCTGACCAAACTAAGTCTATTCAAGCTCATATTGACAAACTTCATGACTTGACTGAGGAGGTTAGAAAACACATTGATCAGGGTTGGTTTGACTGGCTCTTCAATTGGTTACCTGACTTACATTCCCTACGACAGATATTAGGGGGTATTATGATTTCTATTAGTATTTTAGTAGCTATTTGCTGCTTTATTCAGTGCATTCCTTCCCTACTCCAATACTGTAGATTCGGCACGAGGAATAGATCAGTTAGCTTTGTTTCCTACTATTCTTCCACAGATGTTAGTTCCATATAGCGAATGATTAATAGACTGAAGTCAAGGGTGAAGTGTTCTGACCAACTTTTTCGGCCCTCCTTTGAGGGAGGATGATTGGATGTGACTCTAGTCTATTATCAGTCTAGTGCAAGGATTAGAACTATAGACAGGGCCTATTCATAAGGCACAGTAATGCACTTTCGTACCCTTTTCCTTAGATCAGGGCCTATAAACTTATATTAGGGGATAGATTCATTAGTATTAGTGATAATCCGTACTTTTGAAAGAGTGTTAGTATACCTTCAATGGAGTTATGCTTATTTTGGGCCTTGTAGGCCTCAAACGGGAGAGACTCCATCTTGCTTTCTGCCCCGGCAGCTTGAGATGCTTCTAGGTCAAGTGTAATGCTTTAGTTTCAAAGTGTTGTTCTTTTGGAGAGAACCGGCTCAGGCTGGCCCTTATCGAAAGACTGTATTTTTCTCCACTCCGAAGACACAACATCAGGCCGGCCGGCTGGGAACGTGTCCTTGGTACGGGGAGGTCCAAGAATTTGGTGGGCCGCAGGTTACTGGCCGTAACTTTCCATGAAAGGACAAGCTTCCATATTAGCAAAAGCGTGAGGCTGTGAGTCAGTCAGTCTGTAGGCGGCAGCTAGCCGTTAGCATCAATGCCATTAATTATTTCCAGGCAGACAGTCGCCATTTTGAAGTTCGAGAAAGATCATGAAGCTGATACTCTCTTAGAAAGATTGAAGAGGAGAGAGAAATAGTGCAGAACAGCGAGAGAGAGAGAGAGAGAGAGAGAGCAGCTAATAAAAGGAAGGTTCCAGTGACTTGGAGGAAAGCAGAGAAGACAGAGCATAGCGGTGCAGACGTGTACTGGTGACTGCTGAGGTGTGATTCTAAGACGAGCCAAGGCACAGACGAGAAGGGAACCTAGATGACTGCCGAACCCCGACTTCGTGTTCATAAGGTGACGTCTGTCCATAACCTATAGTGTGCACATTCTAACCTTTCACTTTTCTTTGCAGGATATATGTTATAGTATAGTATTGTGTTTTTATGATCATTGTAATAAAATACCCCAGTTCTTAGTGAACCAACATGTGCCTCGTATTCTTGTTCAATCAGGGTAACCTGGTCTTCTAGTCAGGCATTGTTTTCATGAACGGATGTAATTCCCGGTCAGGTAAGAGGTGACTGAGCAATGAGGGAGAGAGGGACCCCTTGATGTGGAGAATAGATGGTAAATGCTTTAATTTGGCAAGTTATGGTAATTCCTGTTATTGTAGTATCATATCCCAAGTAGCCAATGAGAGATTCCTTCCAAAGGTATTCATAGGAGAGTGATCGTCGTTGGTAAGCGGCGTTAATGAGAACACGAGGTGGGAGACTGGTGCATAGATCCACCGGATTGCGGATCGGGCTGTGAGTGAGAGAACACTAGGGGGGACACTAGTGCTTAGGTCCGCCGGATTGTGGACCGGGCTGTGAGGAAGAGAGCACTAGGACTGCAGACTAGTGTGTAGGCACGCAGGATTGCGACTTGCCGAGCGAGCACTGACTGTGGTCAGTGTGCAATGGTAACTAATCAGAACTGCCCTAGGGTAGACTAGTCTGGGCCTAAGTTGCCATGAGACTAACTGGTATGAGTGGAATATTGTAGAAAACCTATGCATGTATATTGCTAGTTCCCCATCCTTAGGTACAAGATATATATATATATATATACCTATTGTAAATACGTTCTAAGGAGGGAGGTGATTACGTTCCGACTGGGTTGGAGGTGCTCTGAGGAGCTGATACCATCAGGTCCAAGAATCCGGTCGTTACAAGTTGTGGCCACCATTTTGTCCTATCTGCGGCCCTTCAGCTCTCTTGTTTCGCCTTCTTTGGGTGTATAGCAGGGCCCACACTCGTTGCAATCAGTGTCAGCATAATTTGTGGCACTTAACTTCACCAGATGGGTCATTTTGCCTAGTTGGGGTACAGGAATTGGTCGGATTGCTGGCTCGACTGGGAGCTGCATTAATGCGCAACCATCTTGCTGTGTGCGCTCTAGTGCCCCCAGATACGGATGTTGAGTCCCATATCGCTCCCCACTATAAATCCTACTTTGTCCACATGAACGTGAATCAGTCTGGTCATGGAGGGAAAGAGGGGAGTGGCCAACACTAGACTAGGGGCCTGATTCAGATCTTGATGGGAGTACTGCAATCCCCAGTACTCCATCAAACTAAAGGTAGACCTTCAGAGGTATATAGAGGTAGGTGGGATGACTCGCAGCCGCCAGAGTTGTTCCCACAGGAGCCGTGGCTCACCGCAGTCGATGCAGCGAACTCCGATGTTGGGGAATATTATAGTACACTGTCGCTGGTAGGGCAGCAGAGTTGTACCGAGCCTAGTTAGATATTACAGTTGGCCTGGCGGTCTGCTGGTGGAGTGAGTCTGTTGCGGGAGTCAGAGAATTGTACTGCTACTGTGGCTGTTGTGGTGATGGTAGCATCACACACCTGATGGAAATTGCACAATTGTGACCACCTGGCTACTACACTATAAAACACACAATTTCAGACTATGATCCTTTGCCATTGCACAGCACTATGATACTGAAGCTCATTCTCAAAAGACAAGCAGGTTTTTGTGTTGTTCTCCCAGTTTCTTCTCCCTCTTTTTTAAATGTTGTTTGTTCCATTGTGTTCATTTTATATCATTTAAGAATGTAATTTTCTCCATAATTCCTGGCCCAAAAAAAACCATTTACAAAGACAGAATTGTCAGTCATGGTGGATTAAATCATAAAAGTAGAGCAAAAATTGTTTGAGTAAAGCTCAAAATACACCCCTGTCCAGTGCTTAATTTGTAAAATATGAAGTGCAGGTCCTCAAATGTTAGTCGGAGGCTACACCTACTATTCTCCGCCTCCACCCACTTCCTCCACTGGCTCCACCCACTTACTCTACTAGCTCTACCTACACCCTCAACTAGTCACTGCTAAAAGTCCGATGTAATATCCGATCTGAATTTAAGCAAGGGAGCCTTCCTCATAGTAAGGATTTGATAGGAGATTCTCCTGCCCTTTGAAAATTTTGAAAAAGATTAAATCAAATGTGCATTTAAAGGACAATTTTGGAATAAATTACTAAAATAACTAATGCATTGAAAAGGGACAATTCCAGTGCTCTGTGCCGATTTGGGGAAGGACAATACTTGGGGATGCCATTTTTAACAGAGTCTATGAGTCCAAAGATACAACTTGTACATAGTCTATGTGACAAAATAAACCAAAATGTTCTTAGAACGCTCTAAACAAAATAAACTAGATAAAATCATGCAATACACTTGAATGAGTCACTTTGTCACTTCCACTTGTGATTTTTTTGTCCTCTAGTTGAAAATTGTGTTATATAACAGATGCAACGAGAATAAGCAGTCTTCTTTCCACAACAGAATTTAGGAAAACAACTGTTACCAAAATAACAACTCTATTTAAGTTTAATGAAGTTTAAAGATTTTAATAAGTATTTTGTCATCTTTGTTTTTATTTGCACCTGAGAGAGCACTTTTAACATGGGAAGGTGACCAAAACACATAGCTTGCCAATTACCAGACTGGGTTTAGAACACCAAAAGCTGTACTTGTAAGCACATTATTTTTCATACGTACAGTCACCAACACACCCTGGGCACCTAAGTCTTTTCACCACATTGCTTCTCTTGCAAGCTTTAATACTGTATAAGCAGTGGTGGCTTGCAGTGGGAGCGATGTGGGGTGGGGAAGGGGTAGGGTGATGGGTAGTGAAGTGTGGCATACGACAGCCAGGAGTAAAGTAAGTATTTTACTTCACTCCTGGCCGTCATTTGATGGGTCGTCACACGCTTCTTCTGTTTCCCCCTCCCCTCCCTACTCTACTCTACCCCCACCCCACTTTCTCTGCTGTTCCTCCCCCTCCCTCCAGTGCTGTGTGGGGAGCAACGGTGACAGCTTGTTTAAGCAAAGTAGCAGAAAGCGGTTTTTAAACATTGAAAAGTGCACATCAGACTTAAGCATTACAGAAAAACTGCAATACCAACTGTTAATGGACAGACAATTTTACCAGCACGAATGCATAGTTTCTTGGTAAAAACCACCTGGATAACCAGTGCGAATAGCCTGCAACATAGGGTCTTTTAAAAGTCACGCCCATTTTAATTTAACATGGTCATGAAATCAGGAGCTGTGGCAATTCTTGTTCTACCCCGAATTAAAAAGAACAACTTTGAATAAAGGACCTGGATGTGGTATTTGCAAATGGTTTAAGGAATGCAACCATTTAAAATCATAAAGGTATTTAACATGGATAGGAGCGACTTTCCAATAGGTGCATGAGGGGAGAGTGGCAGGAACAACAGACAACCTCATTACCAAAAATCTTTCCAGTTCCATGTTCTTTATTCTCAGCTTTGGCAGTTCACATTACCACAACCCAAAAAAGCGCAGTGACGGAGAAGGACCTCTTGAGGGTCAGTGCAACCATAACGCCATCCAGAGCTTGTCCGGACTTCGGGACCTACGCTTCGCCGGATTTTGGTGAAAATGGATTCTTCTGCAACAATATGTTGCGGAAGGAAAACGTGTAGAAGAAACTGCTGCCTACAGTCGATATTGATACTAAAGGGATGATGGACGGAGCACCTGAGCAAATCTAACACACACCCCCAGTCAAGTGATCTGGGTTTAATCCATCATCATTCTTTAGCTTACTCCACCACCCCAGGGAAGACATGACTTGGCAGTTCGGGCTGAACTGTTCCCAAGAGGCACAGGGTCAGACTGATTTGCATATGGCCATGTCTGAACCCGGGTGGTGAAGTGAGCTAAAAAACGATGATGGATTCAACCCAAATCTGTGACTTGGGGTGAGTGTTTGATTTGCTCAAACGCTCTGTCCATCATCCCCTTTGGTATCGCTTTGTTCGCCCTAAGTTGGCAGGGAATGCCCACACGGGTCCCTTGCTCACTTTGCCACTGGATTCAAGCTAGCCTGGCTGATGATGGCTGAATAGCCAGAAACCGGTCCCAGGATGCTTGTTTTCGCTCCAGGGAAGACATGGCTTGGCATTTCGGGCTGGACTGTTCCCATGAGGCACAGGGTTAGACTGATTTGCATATGGCCATGTCTGAACGTGGGTGGTGAAGTGAGCTAAAAAACGATGATGGATTCTCCCCAAATCTGTGACTTGGGGTAAGTGTTTGATTTGCTCAAACGCTCTGTCCATCATCCCCTTTTGTATTGCTTTGTTCGCCCTAAGTTGGAAGTGTATGCCCACACGTGGGTCCCTTGCTCACTGTGCCGCTGGATTCAAGCTAGCCTGGCTGAAGAAGGGTGATGCCCTGAAACCGGTCCCAGGATGCTTGTTTCCGGTCCAGGGAAGACATGGCTTGGCAGTTCGGGCTGGACTGTTCCCAAAAGGCACAGGGTCAGACTGATTTGCAAGTGGCCATGTCTGAACCCGGGTGGTGAAGTGAGCTAAAAAACGATGATGGATTCAACCCAAATCTGTGACTTGGGGTGAGTGTTTGATTTGCTCAAACGCTCTGTCCATCATCCCCTTTGGTATCGCTTTGTTTGCCCTAAGTTGGCAGGGAATTCCCACACGGGTCCCTTGCTCACTTTGCCACTGGATTCAAGCTAGCCTGGCTGATGACGGCTGAATAGCCAGAAACCGGTCCCAGGATGCTTGTTTCCGCTCCAGGGAAGACATGGCTTGGCATTTCGGGCTGGACTGTTCCCATGAGGCACAGGGTCAGACTGATTTGCATATGGCCATGTCTGAACGTGGGTGGTGAAGTGAGCTAAAAAAACGATGATGGATTCCACTCAAATCAGTGACTTGGGGTAAGTGTTTGATCTGCTCAAACGCTCTGTCCATCATCCCCTTTGGTATCGCTCTGTTCGCCCTAAGTTGGCAGTGTATGCCCACACGGGTCCCTTGCTCACTTTGCCACTGGATTCAAGCTAGCCTGGCTGATGATGGCTGAATAGCCAGAAACCGGTCCCAGGATGCTTGTTTTCGCTCCAGGGAAGACATGGCTTGGCATTTCGGGCTGGACTGTTCCCATGAGGCACAGGGTTAGACTGATTTGCATATGGCCATGTCTGAACGTGGGTGGTGAAGTGAGCTAAAAAACGATGATGGATTCCACCCAAATCTGTGACTTGGGGTAAGTGTTTGATTTGCTCAAACGCTCTGTCCATCATCCCCTTTGGTATCGCTTTGTTTGCCCTAAGTTGGCAGTGTATGCCCACACGTGGGTCCCTTGCTCACTGTGCCACTGGATTCAAGCTAGCCTGGCTGAAGAAGGGTGATGCCCTGAAACCGGTCCCAGGATGCTTGTTTCCGGTCCAGGGAAGACATGGCTTGGCAGTTCGGGCTGGACTGTTCCCATGAGGCACAAGGCCAAACTGATTTGCATATTTATTTATTTATTTATTTATAGCACTTGTAGAGCGCGAACGAAGGCCCTTGGGCATCTCGGCGCTAAAATATCTGCTGTGTTCAGCCAAAAAGGGGAGGGGGATCACTGATTAAAAAGCCAGGTTTTAAGTTGCTTTCGAAAAGACCAAAGAGACGAGCTGGTTTTAATGGCCAGTGGTAGAGTATTCCAGAGTTTGGGTGCTGACACGAGGAATCTTCTATTACCCCATGACACCAGTTTGGTACGGGGTACCACTAACTCATGTAAGTTAGAAGATCGCAAGGATCTAAGGGGACGGTAAGGAATAAGATTTTGAGTAAGAAAGGCTGGTCCCTGGTTATGCAAGGCTTTGTAAACAATGCAAAGAGTTTTGAATTTTATTCTATTCCTGATAGAAAGCCAATGGAGTTCTCTGATGGTTCCTGACACTGAGTGAAATTTGGGGACACCTCCCAAAAGCCTGGCAGCTGCATTTTGGATGGCTTGCATTTTATTGAGAACTCTTTCTTGTGTATCCAGGAATAGAGCATTGCAATAGTCCAAGGTGGACAGTAGCAGGGACGTAATCAGAGTTTTGCCTGCTGAGGCCGGAAGGAAGGGGAGAATTTTTCTTATAAGTCGTAGCTTATAAAAAGCAGAGGAGGTAATCTGATTAGCATGTGGGAGGAAGGTAAGACGGTCATCAAAAATGACTCCCAGATTCCTCACCCTACTTACAGGTGCGGGGGGGGGACCTAAAGACAGCGGCCACCAGCGGGAGGACCATTCCGGGGTCAAGTTTCCGAAGATAACTACTTCGGACTTATCAGAATTCAATTTCAGGCAATTGGAGGCCATCCAATTCCCTATGGCTTGCATGCCCAGATTGAATTCGTCAGCAATTTTTTGGCCATCATTCCTGATGGCAAGGACCAGCTGGGTGTCGTCAGCGTAGGATGTAAGGCTCATCCCATGGGTTCGAATGATATTAGCAAGGTCCGACACGTATATATTAAAAAGTGTCGGACTCAGGGATGAGCCTTGGGGTACTCCACATGGCAGTGATAGGGTGGCAGACTGGAAGCGTCCTATGGTAACCACCTGGGTCCTTTCTGCCAAAAAGGAGGCCAGGAGAGTATTGGCCTTTTGCTGAACGCCCATGCTTTCGACACGGTCGATCAAGATGGTATGATCGACCGTGTCAAATGCTGCTGACAGGTCCAGCAGTATAAGGACTGCTGTTCCCCCAGCATCCCGAATGGCTTTAATATCCTCCGCAGCCTTGATCAGGGCCGTCTCCATCCCATGGTATTGACGAAAGCCAAACTGGCAATCATCCAATAAGTGATGTTCCTCTATAAAGGCTGAAAGTTGAAAATTCAAAGCCTTTACGGCAATCTTTGCCAAGACTAGGAGGTTAGCAATGGGCCGATAGCTCTTAAGTTCATCCATGTCGAGATTTGGCTTTTTCAGCAAAGGTCTTATTAGAGTTTTTTTCAAAGTAAGTGGGTAAGTACCTGTAGTAATCATGATGTTACAAAAGGTGGTAATAACAGGAAGAACCACTTCAGTGACTGAAGATAATACTTTGAAAGGACATGGGTCAAGGGCGGAGCCTGCTTTAATGGAGGACATAATGTCCCTAATCTGGGCTGTGGAAACCTCTGCAAAATGGAGGAGCGATGGGCTAGTCCTGGGGATACAAACCAACTCAGAGATGGTTTTAGGAGTGGTTTTAACACCGTTAGCGAAGGCTGCATAGATATTATTAGCTTTATTAAAAAATAATTTTGCCAGCGCATCACCAAGTGGTTGGGAGGGTGTAAGTTGGGCGAGTCACCTGCTAACTGTTTGGTGGTCTCATACAAGGCCTTGTTGGAATTTTTAGAGAGTTCTATTCTTTCACAGTAAAACTTGTTCTTGGCCTCACTTATCATTATTTTATATTTGGTCACCATTTCTTTGTATTTGGTTTTGGCCTCTTCAGAATAGTCTCTACGCCAACACCTTTCGTACCTTCTACACAACTGTTTCTGTGTTCTTAAGGTCTCGGAGTACCAGGGAGCACGGGGAGGATCTGTTGCGAGAGCGTTGTTTGGTATGGACCAAAGCGGAGGTCGCGGATCCCACCCACTCATTAAATTGAGTAATGGCAGTATTTGGGTCATGTGAGAGGATTGGTTTAGAGGTGGTCAGGAGTGATTCTAGACTGTCACTGTCGATGTCGTTCCAGGCCAGATACGTCTGGCGAGGACTGACACTTGCCATAAGCGCTCCAGTGTCATGGGTGATAAATGAAGCCATTACGACATAGTGATCTGACCAGGTGAGGGGGAATATTTCGGTAACATGTAGGTCCTCCAAATTAGTAAAAATCCCATCAAGGATATGACCCCCTTCGTGAGTAGGGAACTTTACCAGTGAGGAAAGGCATATGGCCATGTATGAACGGGGGTGGAGGAGTGAGCTAAAAAATGATGATGGATTAAACCCAGATCAGTTGACTGGGGGTGAGTGTTTGATTTGCTCAAACGCTCCGTCCATCCAGGCGATATTGTGCGTAAAAAAACTCTTAAAAAAAAAAATGAAAAGGAAATTGGCTAGAAAAAACCTACATGGGTTAAAATTGCCTGCAAATGATCTTTACATGTGGAGAAAAGCGTGAAGGAAAATAAAACTTTAAAGCAGACGTTGAACATCGGACTGTTGCTTGTTGTTGCTAATTAAAAATAAAAAAAGCTGTATAGACCTCTAGGGTGTGGATGGGCTTTGGGCTGCATTACAGAGGTCAACATCCGTGATGTGGGGAGTTACAACAGGTGATAAACATCCTTGCCTCCACACACAACGCACCCCAACACTTGTTAACTGCTCTTGTCACCCCGGAATCAGCCCACAAGTGGTAGCGCTTGGATTTTTAACTTTTGCCAGAAACACCCCCGAATTTGTGCTTTCTGGGACACATAGCACATTCTACACCCACATTCTGCTGTGGGTGTCATGATCTATCCGACACACACACAGACAGCTGCGTCTCTTTTTAAATAATAATATTAGCTGTTATTACCAAAGTTAGCGATGCTGTTGTTGTCAACTAGGGAAGGATGAAACGCAGCATCAGCCCTGCCCTGATTTGACCCTGTTGAGGACAGGCTACACACAGATCGCTACAGTCAGTGAATACACTCACTGGGCTTTCTCTCCACGCTACATATTATGCTGCCTGCCATCCTCACTCTCTGTGCCTGGGTCATGCAAGAGTATGGTTCACAGGGGACTGGATGAATTGTTGTCACTGTGCAGCTCTGAGGTATTTTTATCTGAGCAGCTGTGGGATGCTGCAGAGGCCAGGGGGCATGCACAGCACGTGAGCCTGGGACCTCACCGCCCCTTCCTGTCATCTCTGCAGACTTTTGATGAGGAGATTCATGATGATGTGATTGATGAGGAAATTCCTGATCATAACATGTTACTAGTTCTTTTAAATTATGAAAATTCAGAAGAATAAATTTATATTTAGAAATTAAAAATTGTTTGAGACATTATTTGTTTTTATTTGTAATTTATGAGGTAGTAGCAAAGTGATTGTGGTATAAAGTGCGACTTACAGAATAGAGTTCAACATTTTTGTGTTACATAGTAAGTTTACTCATAGTTACTTCCCTTCTCCCACTATATTTTCTCCAATGTGTATTTGACATCTCTTCTTCATCTCCTGCCTCCTTGCTCTCACTGTCTGTCTCTGATGCACCCTATCGCCGCCATTTTGTGTAGTTTCAGAAGAGAGTGAAATTTATTAGTTGAGAATGTGAAAAGGGGTCAAGGTAGAGTGCCCCTGACACCCTAGGCCTTCTCAGGGGGTCCCTGAAGGATCTGTTTCTGCTTTCCTGAGTGACTATGGTATGGGTTCCATATACCACAATAACTTGCAATTACAACATGCAAGATATCTACAGAGGAGACGGTGTACATTTCTCAGATGAGGGGAACAGAGTCTTTCTCTTGAATTTTAGACTCTGCATCGGTACCTGCTTGTAGGTACTTAAATCACCCACATAACACAACAGCTCTTGTTAGAGCTACGCTACCTCTAAGCACTCCAAATTCTTATTTTACACTATTTTCTTTCACTGTTTTTCCCTGTGGTACGCTCAGGGTACGCGTACCTGGAAGCGTACTTGGGAACGCACCCAGCGCTTACCCCGCGAAAATTTAAATCCCATCAGGGTCCTTCTAGGCCCCCCTCAGAAAACCTAAGGGGTCAGGGGGTGTCTACCCTGCCCCCTTTTAATCATTTCCCCCATTTTTTTCACCTCTTGTGTCTCGATTCTACCAAGACACAAGATGGCGGACTATCCGGACTGTTTGGAATGTTGAAAGACACCCAAGAGCCAATCAGCTTTCCGCTCGCGCACTTCCATGGCGCGCCGGGTGCGCTTACCGGTATGCGTACCCTGAGCGCTCAAAGCGCACATATAGATATATACATTTTTTTTAAGTTAATTTTCGTAAAAACCACTGGAGCAATTTTCACCAAATATAGAAAAGGCACTTCTGCGTACCAGTCCCTACAATTTTGCAAAGTTTGGTGTAATTCCATTCAGCGGTTCGGGCTGTAGCCGTGTCTGAACGTCCTATGGAAATTAACATGGGGAAAACACCTTTTGGGACCCCCCTTTTTTCTCTTTCCCCGCATGACCAATCCCCCCGAAACTTCCAGGGAAGGAGTGGAGCGGAGCTGGCCTAAATTTTGGAAAACTGCATGCAAATTCCTCGACCGGCGCCAAAGTTATTCCCAATAGAATGTTGTGGATTTCCTATGGAAACTAGGTCCTAACTATATATACCTACTGGCGACCGCCAGTAGGTTATATATATATATATATATATATATATATATATATATATTTATATATATATTTATATTTGTAAATAAAAATGCCGCTATACAAGATGATTTAGCACGATTTAGCTCGCTTAAGAATCGCATATGATATTGTTAATAGATCTATAAATTGTCTGTAAAAGGATTACTTCTTTCTTTTCCTTTAAATATCCTGAAGAATTTGCTTTAGGATCAAGGGACGTCTGTCTGGCTTGGATATTTTTTCTTCCTCCCCTTTTTTTGGGAGAGCGGGCTCGGACCTGCTGTAACTTTTAAGGCTGCCCAAATCAACGGCAGCTGATCAGAGAGAGGAATTCTCCTCCACGAAGAATCAGAGGGAGGATGGGGGTGGTAGGGCGGATGTGGGGAGGGGTGGGAGGAGGGGTTAGGGGTGAAACTAAAAAAACTGAGATGAGGCGAGTTTTGAATAAGATATTTAGTAGATCTATGTTTCGTTTTTGTGCCTTGTTATGGCTGAAGGGAATTGGTCAGACAAAAGTGCAAAAGATACTACTATGGATAAAATAAGGTGTTTAGCTTGAAATGTGGCAGGGCTGAATAGTAAAAATAAACGACGTTTAGTATTGGAGGAACTAAGGATGTATAGCCCGCATTTAGTTTTACTGTCTGAGACACATATTTGTCGTAAAGATCGAAATGTACTTAAGGAACTAGGTCATAATATTGTTGTAAGCTCTAATTTAAACATGTCAATTAGGGAAGTTGCTATCTTACAGAATAAATAATTTAAGGCAAAGATAAACAAAACTCTGACAGATAAAAATGGGAGAAGGGCAATTGCACAATTAACTATAGAAAATAGGAAATACACATTTTGTGTGGTCTATGGCTCAAATATAGATGACCCTTCTGTTATGGATAGAATAAATATTGAATTTCATGGATCGGAAGGGGAGCATCTTATATTTGGTGATTTTAATTGTATTATGGATTACAATATTGACACTACTAGACGGGGCATTTAAAAGGATGCGTAAAACTAGAGCAGATATCAAAGACACCTGGAGGGCATTATATCCTGATGTTGCTGGTTATACGTATTATTCTGCTGTGCATAAATTGTGTTCACGTATTGATATGGCATGGGCATCTGACGATATTCTGGAAACAAGCATTATAGAGATATGCCCGCGGGTTACATCCGATCACAACCCTATTATCCTCTCTTTTAAAATACAAGCGAAGAAACCTAACCCCGTCATTTCTGGTTCCCAAGACATCTATTACCTAATACGGATTTCATATCAACACTTAAGGCCCACATAACAGATTTTTTGGTAATTAACATTAGTTCAACATCGAGTAATATGGTTTGGGATTGCGAAAAAGCTAGCATTAGGGGCTTTACTCAGCAATATATATTTAGGCAGAATTTGCAAAATAAAAAGGATAGGGATAGCACCATATTGAAACTACTAACTGTGGAGAATCAACTGGCAACAGCATTGTTACAAGGCACCAATTCTGATGAATTAATTTATACTTTATTTGGCCTTAAATCGGACTTAAAACAGGCACTGGGAGAAAAAAGCCTTGCAAAACTGAATAAATATCGCCTTTCCCAATATGAAGAAGGGGAAACAGTGGGGAAGATATTGGTTTATAAGGTAGCAGAGAAAAAGTGAGCATGGGTGAAATTTGCGAATTCGCATTCCGCGAATTTCCCCGCGAAATCACAAAAAAAATACACGAATACGCAAATTTTCCCGCGAAATGGCAGATTTTTTTGCGATTTGCCCTGAAGTACTTTCCACTGGCTAATCCAGTAAGTGCTCCCTCATTGGGTAAATGTATAGTGCTTTTACTACACTGCAGCTGCGTAAAGGGCCAGAAGATATGTCTCCAGTGACCATGTGTACCTGTAACACAGGCACAGGCACACATGGTCACTGGAGACACATTTTCTGGCCCTTTCCGCAGCTACAGTATAGCTGTGTCACGCTTGCGAAGCAGCTCCAGCAATGCACTGCTTTTACGGCACAGATCCGTGACGCATCTGTGCCGTTTTTGCCACATGATGCGCCGCATTGTAAATGCGGTGGACCATCGGTGGCGGAGCTGGCAGTTATTGGAAATCTGTCCCTATACATTTAGCCAACGAGGGAGCACTTACTGATTAGACAGTAGAAAGTACTCCAATTGAGTAGAGGTATTGCACAAAACGGTGGCATCTTTGTGGACAAACACGCAGGGCGGGATTCATTCTGCCCCCTGTTTGACTCATTTATTGTGCCCTTCTGCTCTCTGTTAGACTCGTTTTTCCCTTGTTTTTCTGCCCTTCTGCCCTCTGTTAGACTTGTTTTTCCCTTGTTTTTCTGCCCTTCTGCCACCTGTTAGACTCATTTTTTGTGCATTTCTGCCCTCTGTTAGGCTAATTATTTCCCTTGTTTCTCAGCCCCTTCTGCCCTCTGTTAGACTCTTTTTTTGTGCCCTTCTGCCCTCTGTTATTCCCTTGTTTTTCTGCCCTTCCACCCTCTGTTAGACTCGTTTTTTCTGCCCTTCTGCCCTCTGTTAGACTCGTTTTTCCCTTGTTTTCTGCCCTTCTGTCCTCTGTTAGACTGTTTTTTTGTGCCCTTCTGCC
Organism: Lissotriton vulgaris; assembly: GCF_964263255.1. Taxonomy (NCBI): domain Eukaryota; kingdom Metazoa; phylum Chordata; class Amphibia; order Caudata; family Salamandridae; genus Lissotriton; species Lissotriton vulgaris. The sequence continues at coordinate 499,975,350 of NC_141687.1, read as the reverse complement.
CTCTGTTAGACTCGTTTTTCCCTTGTTTATCTGCCCTTTGTTAGACTGCTTTTTGTGCCTTTCTGCCCTCTGCATCACCATATTATCACTCAGCGCTACCCCAGCATCACTCAGCACCACCACATTATCACTCAGAACCACCACATTAAACCTCAGCACCACCACAGCACCACTCAGCTCCACCACAGCATCACTCAGCACCACCACATTATCACTTCAATCTGCATGAAGCTTCCCTGACACTCCACCCTCGTCCTGCCCCTATTTAGGAGCGCGTTTTACTCCTCTGTCAGTGTTTGGCAGACAGCCTGGTGGCAGAGGGCTTGCTTTGCAGACATTGAGAGAGTTGAGAGCGAGAGAGAGCCTCTCTTCGTATTTCTTGCATCTCGCCCCGCTGAATGCGAGCGGCGGCGCCTTTTTAGCGCACTGTTTTTAATATTGCATATTTCACCCTACCTTTTGTTGTGCAGGTCACTAACTTCAGTTTCTGCTTCCAGAGGTGAGCGGCTGGCTGGGGGCTGTTTGTAATTGCTGGTTCCCAGCGGCAGCGGGCGCCATCTTTGCTTGGGCTTCAATCTGCATGAAGCTTCCCTGACACTCCACCCTCGTCCCGCCCCTATTTAAACGGCCAATATGTGTCAGCGCAGCGGACGAGCGCAGCGGGCGCGACGGAGGCGCGCCGGAGTTGCACTTGAGTTAAGCCCGTCTGCGCCCGTCCGCGGCAGGCCGGGGCACGGGGCATGTCACTCTGCCCCCCGCCTCATTTATCCCCGTTCAGCCATTATTTCACTTCACGAGTCCGTACTCCCTCCCCCCGAGCCCTCTGTTAAGCACGCTGTATGCGGCCTGCCCGCACCCAGGAAATCTTTCCCCGAGATCATTCTTCCATCTCCCATTCACAGGCCCCCGGACCTGGCAGGCACTTCTACCTCGGGACTTGCCCCTAACTCCCCCTTATCTGTGATGTACCTTAACACTCGGTCTCTGGTCAGCCATAAAACTGACATCTTCTATCTCTTAGGATCGGAACAGCCTGACATCTTGTTCCTGTCCGAGACCTGGCTCACAGATGATTCCTCCCCTGATATCCTGGCGGCCATCCCTCCGGGATATTACATACTGCAAGCCAACCGCCCCTCTGGCAAAGCGGGCGGCGGGGTTGCAGCCATCATTAGGCACTCAATTCGGTTCTCCTCTGTGTCCACCCCCAGCATCCCTATGACCGACTGTCTTGTACTCAGGCTGGAGCAACCTGGGTCCTCTCTTATATGTGTCCTAGTTTACCGCCCCCCCAACCTATGCCAAACTTCTCAGTTCAGTTTGGAGCGCTTATCTCGCAGCCGACCATCAACAACACCAATGTTCTGGTCCTCGGTGACTTCAATTATTGGCCATCGGACCCTCATGAAACCTCTGATTCATTTGCCTTTTCTGACCTCATGCTGGGCCTCAATTGTACCCAACATATACACACACCCACGCACGTTAAAGGTCATATCCTGGACCAAGTATGGACTTCTTCCTTAGACATCTCCACTCCCCTTGTTCTTCCCTGCCTCTGGTCAGATCATCTACTTATCACTTTTTCCCTTGCCAAGCCCCCCCCGGCCAATATCATCCGAGAATCTAACTTTCTGGCACGTAACTGGAACAAGGCCAACCTCAATAAATTTACCTCCCTCCTGAGCTCATCTGCCCCCTCTATCACGGGACCCACCATTTCCATTGACTCTCAGTCCGATAACCTCACCCAATGGCTTGTTTCCGCCGCTGACTCGGTGGCACCTCTAAAACCTGTTAAGACGCGGCGCAGTCACGACGCCCATAGGTGGTTCACCGAGGAACTCAAGGCACTGAAACTCAGTCTCCGTCAGGCCGAAAGACGCTGGCGTCGAGGATATACCCCCGAGACAAAAGCTGTCTTCTCTTCTCAGCTGAGGGAATACAAGTCTGCTATAGCCCGGGCTAAATCCAGCTACTTTTCCAGCAAGATCTTGAACTCTACTAATAGGTCCAAAGATATTTTCTCTATTGTTGAGGAATTATCTAACCCGGCGAGAGTCACCATTGCTCCCCTCCCCTCCCAGCCTCAGTGTGATTCCCTGAATCAATTCTTTGTGGACAAAATTGTTAAAATTAAAAACCAGCATCTCTGCTCACGCCTCATCTGCCCCTTCCCCCCCCCAGTACCCCCTTTCACCACAACACCCATACCCTAACCCAGTTCCCCCTCATTTCAAAAAATAATTTTCTCCCCCTCTTGCTCAAAGTCTCTTCTGGCTCTCCCAGCGACTGCTGCCCCCCCTCTTCCCTGCGAGAAGCTTTCACTTCCTGCCCGGACCCCCTCTAGCCCTTTTAAACAACTCTTTGACCACGGGGGTGGTCCCGGGATCCTTCAAACAGGCAGAGGTGGTCGCCATTCTGAAAAAACCTACGGCTGATCCGTCCATCATGAGCAACTATCGCCCTATCTCCCTCCTTCCCTTCCTTAGCAAAAGCCTGGAGTCCCATGTTACTCAAACCCTTACCTCTTTTGTAGAAGACTCTTGTGTTTTGGACCCCCAGCAGGCTGGGTTTAGACCTGCGCATTCCACAGAAGCAGTCATCCTCTCTGTGATGGACGAACTACGCATGGGCGCCGACACCTGTCAGGCTCTGGTTCTTCTAGACCTGTCGGCCGCCTTTGACACGGTCGACCATGATATTTTGGTCGACCGTGTCAGAGAGGCTGGCATCCAGGGTACTGCCCTGGACTGGGTGCGCTCTTTCCTGACCCATCGCCATCAAGCTGTCAGGCTGTCCCAGTTTTCTGCTTCTCAAGTCGAGTTGACCTGTGGAGTCCCACAAGGCTCTTCCTTATCCCCTCTCCTTTTTAATTTATACCTGGACCGTTAATCCGCTCCCTCCATCGATTCAATGTCTCCGCGTTCAACTACGCGGACGACATTCAACTGGTCTTCACTATTGACTCCGGTGATGAATCCATCTCCACTTTCCAAAACACCCTTTGTTTCATCAGTGATTGGATGGGCACAAACCATCTGAAACTGAACCCCGACAAGACCGAGCTGGTGCTTGTCGGGGGACCCTCCAATCCCTGGCACTCTTCCTTTTGGCCTGCCAGTCTTGGCAGCCCCCCCTGTCCCGTCAACTCAGCAAAAAGTCTGGGAGTTGTCATAAGTAACGATCTATCTATGACACCCCAGATCAGCGCTGTAGTTTCCTCCAGCCATTTCCAGCTCAGGAAAATACGCAAAATCTCTCGCCTACTTACCACCGATGCCCTTATTTTGGCCCTGCTTGCGTTAGTCATGTCCAGGCTTGACTACGCAAATGCATTATACGTAGGCATTCCTGCATACCAACTCAGGAGACTCCAGTTGATCCAAAATCAGGCTGCCCGCCTGATATACCATCAGCCCAGAGATCAACATGTTCAACCTCTTCTAAAAAGTCTCCACTGGCTTCCGGTTTCTGCCCGCTGTAAATTTAAGCTTGGTTGCATCATTTCCAAATCCCTCACTGGCCACGGCCCCTCCTTCATCTCTTCTTTGCTTCATCAGTATGTTCCCTCCCGCACCCTTCGGTCATCTCAAATGGCTCTACTTTCTGTCCCTAGATTCAAGCGGGAGAAACACGGCGGCCTTAGGTTTTAATTCTTAGCCCCGTCTTTTTGGAACTCCTTACCCCTTTCTCTTAAGTTGTCCTCCCCCTACTCCAGATTCATATCTTCCCTTAAAACGCACCTTTTCACTGAAGCGTACAATTAGTTGTTATCCTCTGTTATGTTATTTTCTATCTCTCCTCCCTGCTCCCTCTGTATAGCGCCAAGGAACCTAATGGTGTTAGTGCGCTCAATAAATTAATTTAACATAACACTCAGCCAAACAACATTATCACTAGGCACCTTCACAGCACCACTCAGCACCACCACAGCACCACTCAGCGCCACCACAGCACCACTCAGCGCCACCACAGCACCACAACAGCACCACCACAGCACCACCACAGCACCACCACAGCACCACTCAGAACCACTCAGCACCACCACATTATCACTAAGCACCTTCACAGCACCACTCAGCGCCACCACAGCACCACTCAGCGCCACCACAGCATCACTCAGCACCACCACAGCATCACTCAGCACCACCACAGCATCACTCAGCACCACCACAGCATCACTCAGCACCACCACAGCATCACTCAGCACCACCACAGCATCACTCAGCACCACCACAGCATCACTCAGCACCACCACAGCATCACTCAGCACCACCACAGCATCACTCAGCACCACCACAGCATCACTCAGCACCACCACAGCATCACTCAGCACCACCACAGCATCACTCTGCACCACCACAGCATCACTCAGCACCACCACAGCATCACTCAGCACCACCACAGCATCACTCAGCACCACCACATTATCACTCAGCACCACCACATTATCACTCAGCACCACCACATTATCACTCAGCACCACCACATTATCACTCAGCACCATCCCAGCATCACTCAGCACCATCCCAGCATCACTCAGCACCATCCCAGCATCACTCAGCACCATCCCAGCATCACTCAGCACTATCCCAGCATCACTCAGCACCATCCCAGCATCACTCAGCACCATCCCAGCATCACTCAGCACCATCCCAGCATCACTCAGCACCATCCCAGCATCACTCAGCACCATCCCAGCATCACTCAGCACCATCCCAGCATCACTCAGCACCATCCCAGCATCACTCAGCACCATCCCAGCATCACTCAGCACCATCCCAGCATCACTCAGCACCATCCCAGCATCACTCAGCACCATCCCAGCATCACTCAGCACCATCCCAGCATCACTCAGCATCATCCCAGCATCACTCAGCACCATCCCAGCATCACTCAGCACCATCCCAGCATCACTCAGCACCATCCCAGCATCACTCAGCACCATCCCAGCATCACTCAGCACCATCCCAGCATCACTCAGCACCATCCCAGCATCACTCAGCACCATCCCAGGATCACTAAGCACCATCCCAGTATCACTCAGCACCACCACAGCACCACTCAGCATCACCACAGCACCACTCAGCATCACCACAGCACCACTCAGCATCACCACAGCACCACTCAGCATCACCACAGCACCACTCAGCAATCAATCAATCAATCATGGCATTTGTAAAGCGCGCTACTCATCCGGGAGGGTCTCAAGGCGCTGGGGGAGAGGGGTATGTTACTGCTCGAACAGCCAGGTCTTGAGCTGCTTCCTGAAAGAGAGATGGTCTTGGGTTCGCCGAAGGTGGGGAGGAGGGAGTTCCAAGTCTTGGCTGCCAGGTAGAAGAAGGATCTTCCTCCGGCGGTGGCTTTGCGGATGCGTGGTACGGTGGCGAGGGCGTGGCTGGTCGATCGTAGCTGGCGGGTGGGAGTGTAGAAGGTCAGGCGGTCATTGAGGTACTTGGGGCCCAGGTCGTGGAGAGCCTTGTGTGCGTGGGTGAGGAGTCTGAATGTGATTCTCTTGCTGACGGGGAGCCAGTGCAGATCTCTCAGGTGTCCGGTGATGTGGCTGTGTCTGGGGATGTCCAGGATGAGTCGTGCGGAGGCGTTCTGGATGCGTTCGAGTCTTTTTTGAAGTTTGGCTGTGGTTCCGGCGTAGAGGGTGTTCCCGTAGTCCAGTCGGCTGATGACGAGTGCCTTGGTGATGGTCTTCCTGGTTTCAGTGGGGATCCATCTGAAGATCTTGCGGAGCATGCGCAGGGTGTTGAAGCATGAAGATGAGACAGCGTTGACTTGTCAGGTCATCGACAGGGAGGAGTCCAGGATGAAGCCCAGGTTGCGTGCATGGTCCGTTGGTTTGGGAGCGGTGCCCAGGGCCAGGGGCCACCAGGAGTCGTCCCAGGCGGAGGATGATGATCCCAGGATGAGGACTTCCGTCTTGTCGGAGTTCAGTTTAAGGCGGCTGTTCCTCATCCAGTCGGTGACGTCTTTCATCCCTTCATGTAGGTTGGCTCTGGTGGTGTTGGGGTTGTTGGTGAGGGAGAGGATCAGCTGGGTGTCGTCGGCGTAGGAGATGATGTTGAGGTTGTGTTGGCGTGCGATGGCTGCGAGGGGGCTCATGTAGATGTTGAAGAGGGTTGGGCTGAGTGAAGATCTTTGTGGTATGCCGCAGATGACTTTGGTGGCCTCGGTTCTGAACGGAGGGAGGCGGGCTCTCTGGGTTCTTCCGGCGAGGAACGAGATGATCCACTCCAGTGCTTTCTCTCGGATTCCGATGTTGCTGAGGCGCTTCACTAGGGTGCGGTGGCAGACAGTGTCGAACGCTGCTGAGAGGTCCAGGAGGATGAGGGCCGCTCAGCACCACCACAGCACCACTCAGCGCCACCCCAGCATCAATCTGCACAACCATTCAACAACAACTGGTTCAAATATGTTCTCTCAATGTTTCAAGCTTTATTACAAATGTCACAAAAAGATGTTAATATTTCACTTCTGTTCTTGGATTTTCGTCACAATAAAATACACTGAACATAATCTTCACAAACGTTATTTACAAAAGTTTAAGCTATTGCCATTATAAATTAAAATCACTTTTATTTAAGTATTAATTATTCAAAAAAATTAAAAGCCATTGTGATTTGTAATATCAATACATCTAAGTCACGTAAATACAAAACATGTTGCATTACAAATGCTATAGGGGTCTCATTTGCGAAAGTTATAACTATTGGCATTGTAAATGACAAAGCTACTAATTTAGCTATTTTCAAAACCAACACATAAATAAAAAAAATTGTCATTTACAAGACCAATAGCTCCAACTTTCCTATTGCGAGATCTATTGCAATGCAAATGCTTGCTTTTATATCTGTCAGTGCTTGCTGTTGAGGTTTAATTTTCGTGACAGGTGCCTCATTGCCTACTTGTAACTATTCTTGGACCCTGCTTCAAGGGTCAGAGCAGGGTCAGAGAATAGTTGCAAGTAGGCAACAAGGCGCCAGGAAGCACTTTCAGGCTTACAGCAGCAGGTGCCCAAGTTGAAGTTAATTTCTTTGTAACCGTTTTGTAAAAGGTTACAAAAAATTAGCTTCAACTTTTGCACCTGCTGCTGTAACCCTGAAAGTGCTTGGCTGGAAAATCGTCCCGCTGATTCACGGATTTTACCACGATTTCGTGAGATTCGCAGATAGCAAAATCGCAGAAAATCCACAAATTCCGCGAGCGGAACGAATTTTCAGCCCATGCTTAAGAATAAGGCTAAAACTACAATCCAGGCCATTAATGGTCCGAACAATGAGACATATAATAACCCATCTAAAATATAAGAACAGTTTGCTAGATATTATAAGAAATTATACACCCCTGAAAACCAACCGGATTTCGATAATATTTTTATGTATCTGCAGAATAATTAACTAAACCAAATCGATATCAATCAAGAACACATATTAAATATGGAAGTTATCCAAGAAAACATCAAAGCTGCAATTTCCAGTTTACCTTCTGGTAAAGCGTCAGGGGAGAATTCAATCCTGGTTGAGCTTTACAAATTATGTACTGAAGAACTAGTTCCTACACTCAGTCAAGTAGTCAGATATATTGGAGAAGATGGGAAAGCCCTCGAATCATGGAACATAACGCAAATTATATTTTTTCTTAAGAAGGATAAAAAAATCAGATGAATGCGTGTCTTATCGACCAATTTCTTTAATAAATACTGATGCAAAAATATTTGCCAAAATAAAGATTCGTTTTTAGTTGCAATACAAAAAAAATTGCGTATAATACCATTTATATCTGGTCCAAATATTCTTAATATGACGTTATACGAGGACGATATTGCGGTTTTGTCGACAAATATTGAAGAAGCAATAAACGGGTCATTTGGCTTAGTCTCTGGATACAAATTAAACACTAATAAGATGCAAATTATTATGAACTATAAACCAAAGGGTCAAATCCAAGGAGTTTGTAAAATGGCTACTTAGCTTGGTATAAACATTTCTGCTTGTCCAGAAGAGATAGCTAAACTGAATTATGAAATATTGTTAAAAGACACAGCTATTGCTTTAAAAAAAATGGCACAAAGTCCCACTGAGTTTAATAGGCAAGATTAAAATGAAGATCCTCCCCAAATGTATCTATTTATTTTGATCAATTCCATTTCGCATTAATAATATTTTTTTAAACGTTTAGATGGCACACTAAGCAGCTTTATTTGGGGCTATAATAAAGCTTGTGTGCAATTAATATACTTAAATTACCTTACGATAAAGGGGTCTTGAATTTCCTGATCTCAAAGCATATTTCTGGTCGACTTTTATAGGTCGTATCCCTAGTTTAATACTCCCTTATAAAGGTCAATTTTTCTACTACACATTTATGCTGGGAACTGAATCCAAAATGTTTTTGTATCGCACATTTGATCCAATGAGCTATTGTAAGTAAATTTCAAATGTCGTTATACCATCCCGGACTGCCTATGTGGGATAATCCAGCTCTAGCAGGAATTTTTCACGATGGTGGGGGAGATTATGGACTCAACTGGGTATTAAAAATCTGGGGGATCTGTACGATAGTAATGGGTTTTTAACATTTGAGAGGCTTAGTATGCTCTATAAAGTTGCAGAGAGCATGTGCTTAAAATACTATCAAAGTAGAGACTATTTCATTTGCAGTCTCAATATCAATACATTGTCGGATTTGTGTATATATGTGTGTGTATCCATGTAGATAGGAATAAATCATTGATTAGTTCTGCATATAGAAGTTTTAAATTTCAGACTGATGATGACTGCAGGAAACTAGCTCCATGTTCTAGTCAGAAGCTGGAGTCTCATGTCAGTTTTGATGATATTTCCTCCGCATTTGATTCTGTTTGTAAATTAGTTCACTCATCTAGCTTAAGATTGCAGTCATACAAGACTATCTGTTTTCTCTACTACACTCCTGCACGTATCTCAAAATGGACATCTAACAACTCAAGTATTGATAGGACTAGATGTCCTGAATGTGGTCTATTTGCTGCTGATCTCGATCACATGATATATTCTTGCCCAGCATTACTAACATTTTGGAGAAACTTGGAAAAGACCGCCTCACACAAATTGAACAGATCAATATCATTTACTGCCAGACATATACTATTGGGCCCACAAATGTGCGATCCTCGCTTAAGATAGCTTATCAGCATTATACTGGCCTGCACCAGGCTCGCAGTGGCCAGAGTATGGATCACACAGGATTCACCTTTGATGGCGGAGTGGTGGGCAATCATAACAGATACATATAAAATGGACTGTGCACTAGCTAAATCCAGGGGCTTAAGAGCATTATGCAAAGTGAAAAAAATATGGGCAGAATTTGTCTAGGAAGATGCATATGTAATTGTTTGTTTGTTTGTTAAATTGAAGTTATATATCTTGTATCGGATATTATTCCATGTTGCTCTCTTCTTTTTTTTGTACACAAGGCTATTCATATTGAATTCATTGTATTTAAGTGATTTAATTTGTGTTGCTTGCCAAAATATACCTCTTTTCTTCTTTTTTTTTAGTTCTCTGCTTTTCTTTTTTATTATACGACGGTTTTTCTTTTATCTGTATTTTACTCTAAGTCTGCCTTCATGTCATTATTAAAAATATGTAAAAAAAAAAAAAGAATAAAATAATATGCAAAATAAAAAAAAAGGTTCATAGCAGTTTTTGACTCAATTCCATTTATGCAATAAAATACCAAATAAAGAAAATAGAAGACTGGTGTTGAAGTTATTGTTTCATATAAATGCTATTGTACTACATTCCATCATACTTTTCAAAATGTTTACAACAAAAGGCTTGTATATGTATAAGTGAATAGCAAGGACTTCTACCATGACAACTGAATGCAAATACAAGAAAATCATCAACCAGTATTTCATTCCATTTAAAACAGTTTTTCTGTACATGTTTTTTTAAACATAACAACCCATACATAACACGGATACTCAATGCTTTTGTTACATTTCCAGTTCCACCCCTTGCCACCATGGAGGAAAGGAACATTAAAAAAAATACAAATTGAATAGGCAAACTATACTAGACTTTTGTCATCAGCTGGAGTTTGATCTTCTACCACACAACAGAAATACCACAGCTATGACACCAAGGTGATGACAGTACTACATTTTGTGGTCACCCGATCATTCCAGTACACTGTTGCAGTGTCTGGTGAGTTGTCACAACTAACTTTCAGTGGTGTGCTACATAAAGTCCTTGTATCAATGACGATACAGATCAACAAATTCACTCACTTACTAAAAGAAAACAAAAATAAAATGTTGCCAAGGTTGATGGTGATGCTTTGAGTTGACTACCACATGTTGTTAGAGCACATTGACTAGCATATATTGGCTTGGTACGACCATTCAACAGGAAACAAGTCCAGTGCAGTCTTAAAAACTTCCATTCAATCACTGTGCATGTTGTCGCTGTACAAGATATGTACACACAAAGTCTGTGTCTGTGTGGCACAGGATCAAACCATTTTTCCTTTGTACTTAGCAACAGCTGCTTATAACAGCAAATGTCCAAATGCTGAAATGACAAAAAGAAGATGACATGGCGAGGATCCTAAAAAAATGTGAAATAAGAAATTACATAATAATTGCATAACACATTAGACACATTGCAAATTAGTACTTTTGAGGTCACATTTTCTAAGAACAATCAAAGAGAAACATTTGAAATGAACCAAGTAGTCAATGTGTCAACATTTTAAGGAACAAACATCTTGGGCCCGGACTTCATAACTGTGCCCTCTCATTAAAATGCCCAGTACAGACTGCACTGCTCATTAGCTTAAAAGTTGTCTGAAGCTTGGGGAGAGGAGTTGGCCTAACGGCTAGGGTGGTCGACCTCGAATCTTGTAACGTAACTGGTGCTATGTAAAGTGCTCTGACACCCGATTCGGATCAAGTTTGCACTAAATAAAACTCTGCAACAAAAACAAAAAGCGAAATGTCTCGATATGTAGATGTATACTTACACTAAGGTGAAGAATTTGTCAACGTCTTCCTCTTCCCACTATCATCTTCTTTGCCATTTCAAAATCTGCACCCGGTGCCTCTGTGTTCTCTCAATCCTATGGAATGTATGGGATATTGTGTCGCAAGGTGATGTTGTGAACATGCAGCAGGCCATGAGGATTTGGGACAACTTATTGGTTGAGTACAGGAAGGCTTCACCAGTCTTGTCCAGACAGAGAAATATGGCCTTCGGGAGCCCAAAAGCCTGCTTAACTGTCCTTTGTGTTCTTCCATGGGCCTTATTGCAGTAGACTTTCTCTGGTGTTTTAGGATTCCTTAGCGGTGCCAACAACCATGGTTGGTTAGGATACACTGAGTCACCAAAATGAAAATGTATAAAATAGACTAAATATGTTTCACAATTACAGATGACTCACCTTGTGAGTACCCAAACAGTGTCATGTCTGATTGTAATTACCAACAAGCATGCCCTCTCAGGTCCAAGTTGGGACATTTGCTGGGGTATGCCGCTGTTCCATAGTACAAAGGAATCATGGGCAGATCCAGAGAAATGGACATGACACTTGACATGTACAAATCAGGTAAGCTGACAACTTGCACATTGAGTGAATGAAAGTGTTTCCAATTGTGGTAGACTTGTTCCCTGGTGCTTGTTGGCAGTAAGGCAATATGTTTGGCATCAATAGCTCCAATCACATGTGGCAGGTGACCCAAAGCATAGAAGTCCCCCTTCACATTAGCTAAATCCACATGTAATGGGAACTTGATGAAGCTGTTGAGGTGTCGCATCAGTGACACAAGAACACCATGTAGCACACCACTGAAAATATGTTGTGACATCCAGTGTATTGCAATGATCCTGTGGCCATGAAATGTAGAACTGCCATTACTTTGACAATTAGTGTAATAGCTGTGGTTTTTCTGTTACGCAACGGAAGATCAGGTTTCAGCTGATGACACAAATCCAGCATAGTTCGCCTATTTATTCTGTACTTTTTTATAATATCATTTTCCTCCATGGTAGCCATGTCTGGAAATGGGTGGTACATTTGAGGCTGTCCCTAACTCCTATCGTTCAAATGTCTGCAATTGAAAAAAGTTATGAAATTTTCAGGACATTTTCCACATGTACAATTTTGCTAATTCACGCTTATGTCATGGTGTGCACAACATATATTTGTTTCTCTACTTAATTTGTTTAATGTAAAAAATATTTGTTTATCACTTAACATCTGAATGTCCTTTACGTCTTTCAACATTGAATATAATACATTTGTCATGTATAATGTACACATCCTTTTTTTAAAGAAAACGCCTATAATAGCATCAACGGAGGTGTTAACACTGCACTACTCTCGCATGTCACAACACTAAAGCCAAACACACAAATGTAGTTTAAAAAAAATGACAGTCCTCCGATTTTTTAAATGTGGAAAAAAGGTAGCCACCTTATTGAGTGGTGGTGACATCACTAAAGAATTATTTGTAGTCCTAAAATAGCTGCTGCCTGACCTCTACGCCAGGACATTTGTATGTGCACGTCCGCAGTGGAACTGGAGCACCTAATGGGTGTTTTACCCCATGACGGACACATCCATAGGCTAATGTGTGTGAAAGCAAACAACTGCTGTGGCCATCACTTCTGTCATTCGTGCCCATTGTGTACATGTACGCAGAGGTTTGGAAAAAAATAACTTGCTTCCTAAAACTGCAGCCATACAGACCTCTACTTTTGCTGCTGTTTCTGACCTCTGGGGCTAATATGGCACAAGATGGGGAAAGGGCCCCTGTCTTCACACCTAAGGAGCTGGAGAAGCTGGCAGGAGGAGTTTTGTTTCCTGTATGGCCAACTCTATGGCCCACCAGAGGAACAGGTACAGGTTTGAAATGTGTATGTGACTCTGTCTAACTGTTATACTTTGGCATATAATTAGTTCCTTACATAAGACAATGATCGTGGGGGATTTGTAAGCACTTTCCCATAAAAAGCAAAATGCCCTATTAAGTATTCCGAGTTGTGTGTTCAAAGCCAAAGTAACATTTTTGGCTGTACATGTAGCAATATATTCATGTTAACTTTTGAATAAATATGAAATGCATTGATGTCACTTCATGTATATCATTAAAATTCATTCTATAGACTACAACTGCACATGTAAATGTTTTCTGTAGTTGCCAAATTAAATTGTTTACTATGTGTATAGCGCCACAAGACCCTCAGCCTAGATCAGGGGTCTCAAAACAATGGTTTGGTAGCTTTCGTTAGCGCTAAGACCCATCAAGAATGGCATACATCTTTGACATCAGTCATTAAATGGGTAAAAGGTCAGTTTTTCACAAGAAAGTAAAGTGTAGGCTGTATTTTTGTGACATCATGATCAGCATGCTGCTCAAATCAGGGCCTGACAATGAGCAGTGCTCAGTCAGAATCTTGGGCCAGGCTGGGGTTGGGTCACAAATGCAAAGCACTGAAACGCAGAGGTATTGCTGTCATTAGAGTTGGTTCCTTTACAACAAAAGTTAGAGGTATGTGTGAGCAATGGCCCTGTATTTTAAGGTTATGGAGGATGTTTGAAATGGAGAGTTACCTCACTTCTGGAGGAAACACTTCCTATTCAGAAGTGTTTCCTTTCCAAACTGCAGGCCCTTTACTCCCAGTGTCCAGTAGTCACTGTGCCATACATGCTAATGCAAGACACAGTCCTTTGTTAGATGTGATATTTTTGAAGTGTGGAGAAAGATCTCACTTCTAAAAAAGGACTGACACTAACACTGATGGCACAGCGATTACTGGCCACTGGGAAAAAGTGGACAGTTGTCAGACAGTGCAGACAGTGAGTCTGTATGGTAAAGTCTTGTGGCACAGGGAACACCTGTACTGTTATAGGATTGACACAAACTAACATTTGTATGTTCTTTTGATTTGGGGAAATTTACAGCACAGAGGACCTTCATATTCCCCCAAAACAAACAGACATACAAATGTGTGTTTGTGCCATCCATATAACAGTACCACATATGGGAAAAAGTGTGCCCTGTGCCACTAGTTTTTGCCACACAGACTCTGTCATCCATACAATGTTAGCCCATACATTCTCAAAGAGCTCACACTCACTGACATTCATGGCAGACATTGCATAGTGCAAGTTGCTTGCCTGTGAATAGCTCACAATTTTTTGCAGTGATCTGAAATAGCTCACATCACTGAAAATGTAGGTGACTCTGCCCTACATATTGTCATTGTGCTGGACTTGTGTGTGTAGAAAGTGACATGGGATGAGGGTAGTTAACAGGGCACTTCAAAAGTTTGCATTTAGTTATTTGTTTTGGTCAGCATGGGAAGATGCACATGAGGTAGTTAACTTATAAGTCATGCTGTAGAGAAATTATGTGACATCATTGTATACATTCAAAAAGTCACAAACCCAAATTTTGAAGTCCTTTTCTGGTATGCCCATCAGAAGCAATGCATCTGGTAAGCCATCACCAGGCCCCTGGGGGTCTACAAGTGGCACAGAATTCATTGCATTTACTGCAGGAAAAGGTGGGAAAACCTCCATCTCTGGACCCAAAAGTCAGCTGAAGTCCAGCTCAGCCACTCCTCCCAGAGTAGGAAGTGTGTGGGCCACAAACTGACCCCCCCACCCCCAATGGCCCACATTCTTGTGGCGGCCTATGCTGTGCTTGATGGGCAGTTGAGAGCCCAACTGCAACAACAAGGGGGTAAGTTGTAGTGTGAGTTGAACATGCACACTAACAAGATTTTGTTACAGCAACTATTTTTGAAATGTACATGAAGATTTATGCATGCCCAACACAGAAGAGTTTTTTTTAAGGTGCAATTTTGTCACAATGTGTATAGTGAAGTGTTTAGTACAAGAATATTTGAAAAAAGATACCACCTGCTTTGTGTTCACTACCAATTGACAGGTTTCAGCAGACACATGCCTACCTAAACACTAGTTACTCATGAGTGTTTATTTGGATGTAAGAGGGACATTTATACTTAACAGGCCATTAGTTCTTCATGTGTCAGGTGTGATGATCCTTTCCTATCCTGAATGATCTAGTCTTAGCCCTAATACAGAAGATAAAGCATAAAATGCAATCATGATACAGTGGATATTCCAGATGTCACCTTGGTAAATTGGTTTCTTACTAACACACGAGTGAGTAAGTGAGACAGATTTTCTAATGCCCTCAGATTCAATGGCAATATTTTAGGTTCTATACATATTCACAATGTGCTGGGAATCATTACTACATAATAATTCCTATTACAAGTGACTGTTTTGGATGATGTCTTACTCCTTCACAAGTGTACATGTAAGCTACTCTGGTTTCTCATAAACATCTGTGAGAGGCATACACATTATACACATTTAGGAACAACACAGACAGCAGTGTGTGTACACATTGGTGACACAGTAACAGATAAACAACCGACCAAGCCATTGATCATTGTCCTTTCTTGTGTCCAGAAACTAAGGACCCCATTTAGATCTGGATGGATGGTTTCGTCCGTCACAATGGTGAAATATAAATCCCAATATATACTATGGGATTGATATCTGATTGGACGGGATGTCTGTCTCTGTTGTGGTGGAGGACCCGTTTGTTATGATCTGAATCGGGCCCTAAGTTCTGTATTCTATGCAACTGAGGCCAAACATTCACAGGAGTTAGACTATGCAAGGAAGAAACGTAATTGATAGGTGAGAGGGGATGAACGTCAGTTAAAGTACAACCGTAATCAAGCGGTAAGGCTGAAATGGAGTTTGGTAGACTCAAAGCAGTTTGAGGAGACCATTCTAAAAGAAAATCAAAGTAATTTTATGACCTGCCTAACTTTTGATTCTCCTGCAGACATGGTAATACAGTCTTTTGAATCAATTTGTGCAAATGTGGACAACAATTTAAATAAGCCAATTAGAAAGCGGGACTTACCAGAAAATAGATGGTTTAAAGGTGAGTGCTTCAAGGCGCACAGAGATCTCAGGAAAGCCTTGTAAATGGTCCCTTAGAAAATGGATTAGGTAAAGTTAGCGAGACAGTCTTACAAAAAAGCCAATCAATTCCAGGAAAAAACGAATTAAGAAGAAAAGCCTGGGAGGACCTAGAGAGAGCCAGCTCCCTTAAGCACTCCAAGAGTTTTTGGGAGGTTATAAACCGGCCGCTCTTCTCTACTGATGCCAGGAGCATGAATTCGACCATAACAGGTGAAGCCTGGGATGCCCATTTTCTAAAAATGTTAAATCCTCGGGACATACTAATACAAGAACAAAGGGACGAGACAGTTAATAATTTACAATCTGCCAATGAACTGTCCCTTTCTCTAAGTGAGGTTGAAGATGCGATAGCTAATGGCATAATACTTAAAGCCCCAGGACCAGAAGAGGTTCCCCTAGATTTACTTAAAAGTAATCTTCAATTATGGGCACCTCTACTACTTAATGTTTTTAAAGCGGTAATAGTTGGCCATATACCATCCTCATGGAAGGAAGCAATGATAGTACCAATTTTTTTTAAAAGGAAATAGGTATGAGCCCACATGCTTCAGGCCTATTTCTTTAATAGATGCCACTTGTAAAGTAATGGGGAGGGTGATTTTGGCACAATTGGAGGCGTGGACAAATTCCTCGGGAGTGATAGACAACACTCAATATGGTTTAAGAAGGGGGATGGGAACAAACGAACAGTGTCTTAATTTGTTCCTGATTATGGGCAAGTACATGAGGGCCATGTGGGGTTCGATTCACCTGGCCTTCATGGACCTGTCCAGTGCTTTTGACACTGTTAGTAGGGGAAGCTATGGACGTTGATGGGGGAAATGGGTTTTGACGAACCCCTCATCACCCTCCTACGTAAGTTTAGTCTACATCTGTAGCGGTTCGCTTTGGACCAGGAGGAGAGAAGACCAGGCGGATTGCCTCTACTAGGGGGGCCCTATGAAAGTGATGGGACCCCTTCTAAAGTACTAATTCATAGGTCAGGGAGAAGAGGGGAAGGAAATAACATGTAACAACTACTCAAATGATACACTCCCTCATGACCGCTCTATTTAATTAAGGGTTCTAACCTCTTACATTTTATCACAGACATAATAAAACACAAATTTAACTGTTACTTATTTCCATTCTCTTTTTATTTGTCATTTGAATTATTTTTTCCTTTTTATACATTATTATTCTTAAAAACTACAAAAAAACATTGCCTATGTACATAGTTGGGCAACATGAGAATTGATGCACAAATTCATATAATAAACACAATATGACTAGGTAGAGAACAACTAACAATCAAACCATACATGCATACTTCACACACATTCACACCATAAATTATCTGTGCAAGTTGCCGCGTTTTGTTGGTTCTAGTCTAAAGGCCCAAAGCCAGGGTCACTACAAAGTGTATGATATGATAAAGACATGGTCGACGCTTTTCATGGCAGTAGATAACAGTAGAAGCCACCTTCCTCAGGACCCGCCAGATTATCGCACAGTGTTCTCTACAACCTGGTATTTCCTAGAAAGATTCAAGTGGAACCAATGCTGTAACTTATCATAATTTTCCCATAGACGACCTTCTTTGATACAATGGTTATATGTCCCACAGGAATCTGTTTTAGCGCAAATTTTCCTAGGTTGCGTTCAGTGTACAATCTTTCATATTTCCATCATGAACATCATAGTCTTTGTTTCACTTAGGTGTTTTATTCTCTGGGTAATGTTTGTTATCTTGACTCGATAGGTGTGGGTCTATTTTTTTTATAATATTGCCTTTTCTCCCTTAACAAATACAGTCTCTCCTCAGATAGTTGAAATGGTTGTCCAACAGGGAGCCTCGCACGTTTCCTATGGGGTCCACCAGGGTTGTATTCTGGCCCCCTTTCTATTTATTATATATACAAATGCTCTAGAGGTATTCCTGATTAAACAGCAGCTGGATTTTCCAAAAATAAATGGCAAACTGGTCCCCCTGCTATCATATGCTGACGATACAGTATTAATGACCCTGACTGCCAAAAGCCTACAAAAAGTCCCCACCGCCTTCACCGATTTTACTTTAGCCTTGGGCCTCAAAGTACATTTTAGCAAATCCTTTGTTATTGTTTGTGGCCCAATGAAAACTAAAACCACAAAATTTATGGTGAAGGGAAAAAAAACACAAAATTTATGGTGAAGGGAAAAACTATCAAGAAGGTGCCCAGTTTTACTTACTTAGGTAATGTTTTAACAATACATTAAACTGGGATTATCTTGTTATGGTAAGGGCCAAACGGACTAGTAGAATAATAGAGGGGCTTTTCCGTTTTGCCTGCAAAGTGGAACATAAGCCGGTAGCAGTGAGTGTAACTTTATATAAATCAAAATGTTTATCTGTAGCTACCTTTGGGGCCGGAGTATGGGGTTATCATAGGAGCTAAAAAGGATGAGCAGAGGTGCACTCATGTATTCTGTATAATAAATCACTCCTGAAGCACACTATTCAAGGGGTGCTACACTACAGAATTGTGTTGGCTACACAATGTAAAAAACTAAAAAGACAGTAGTTAAGAAACTACCAGTAGTGCGCACTGTTCCCAGCAGAAAAAACTATTTTCCTGTCTATTGTTCAATTCTTAGATCAAAAATATATATATATATATATATATATATAACAAGATTTAGATACATAAGTGAAAAACAAGTTGTTTATTCTGTAAAGTTAATTGTATTAGACAACCATACCATTTTTCTCATGATACACAATCAATCATTGTTTAGTATTGTGAACATGTATGAATCAGCGTCTATTTGTAAGACAATCACTAACCACAATACTCAAGTATATATACTGTAACCAAAATGCATGAAGCAGTTCATGTTCAGAAAAGTTCATAATAAAGTCTCCATTTTTTTCATCACGTATGTAGTCTTCGGCATTGCCCAATGCATTTCGGGACCTTTAGGTACCCTTCATCAGGGGAAAACTCCTAAAATAAAAAACATATATCATATCACTGTCTCTGACAATACATGTGGAAAGATGCACAATTACATTGCACTCATATTATTTTAGACACCAAGGCAAGGGGGGGAAGGGAAGTGGGGAAAAGACTTAGTTCAAACGATACCTCTTACTGGACTGGGATATTGGGGGTAGAAAAAAACCTTAATTATTCTGACTGAAATATCGCAAAATTACCGTGAGGATGTTAATGAATCCCTGAATTGATGGAACAATATGCTAAGGGAAAAGGCCTAGGAATTCGACAAAGTGAGGATCTGGAATCTTAGCTGTATCAACAGGCTACGTCCATATTAAAGGGGATGGCCTATAGAATAGAATACTGTAGGTACAGAACAAAACTGATAATCACTATCACATACCTAGTTGATATGGAGGAGTAAAGAAGTACAAATCAGCACTACTGCACGTTCCTCACTGCGAGTGAAGGCCAGGTCAGCAAACAATGAGCTGAATGAAAATATTAGCGTGATTATTATGCATGTATAAAATGCCTATTCATGATACAGAAAGATGACGAAAATATGCCATACCTGTTCCATGCAACTGTTCTATTCATATAGAGTGTGTGCCCATATCCGATGTAGATGCCAGGCGTTAATGCAGAATAGACTGGATGAGACAAACGATCCAAGTCAGTGGGATGAAATGGATTATAAATGATGCTGCTCTTTATACACGACCAAAGTGCATTCAGTCAATAGTCTGTGTTAGAAACAAAATGAATGTCCTATTAAATAACTGTGAGCACTATAGTGGTGCTACATACCAATGGGCAGCCGCGTAGCTAGGGGGTGGGGGGGGTGGGGGGGGGGGGCGATCCGCCCCAGGCGGCACCTTTTCTGAGGCGGCCGGCACTGACTGAGTCTGTCATATGCCGAGGCCCGTTGCGGCCGGGGCGGCCTCTGTGAGTGACACACACTAGTGACTGTAGGTAGGGCGGGCGGCGGCGCTCTAGTTCTAGACTGCAAAGTTAAATACTGTCACACACTGTCTTAGTTGTTTGTCATACGTGTGGGCTCTGAGCTGTTTGCTCTGGTTATGCAGCCTTGCTTTCACCACGGTTTTGAAACTGGCCCATGAAGCATTCTCGACCCTTTGCGACTTTTTAATTATCTTTTTATTACTTGAAACGCTTTAGATTTTCAAGATTTTGTTGACAGCACTATGATTTTGTAGCTCAATATGTAGGGAGGGCAAATTGGTCTCTGCTATTTTTTCAAGAGAAAAAAGTAGTACGCTGTCACTTTATTTCCGTTTATCTATACAATCAAGATAGCTATTTTTGACTACTTTTCTACTAGTTAAATCGGTGCTATGCAGGGGATCAGGTCGTGCGTGTATTCTAACACAGTCCTTATTTCATTGTGTGAACTAGGCATGTCAAAAGAAACACTCTATCCCCCTTACCCTTTCCCTTTTAAAAGTGTGTTTTACTCTCTAGCCAACTAAACAAATTGCAGCATTGTTAAAATACATCTTGCTGTTTGAGGCATAGGACACAGCAATGTGATGATCAGTGAAGTCAATATAAGGTTGTGACTAGTATTTAATAACATTTTAAGAAGTACGTATGCGAGAAAATGAAAATTTCTGTTAGCAAGTAGGTGGTGTGGCCAAAAGCTTTTCAAAGTAGAATTTTAAACTTCCAATATCTACTTTTTTGTTTTCTGTGGCAACCCTTGTATGATCATGTTTCTTTGAGCAGTTTTCAGCACACAAACTCCAATGCCCTCCACGGCTCACAGTTTTCTCCCTCTGTGCAGAAATAAATGTAAGTGTAGACTGACTGAAACTAAAAGTTGGTAAAGGGAGAGAGTACTTAAGAAAATCTAGCCCGTAGGGTTCAGGTGTGTATTAAGGAACATGCTTCAAAATGAAGATGTTCGTATTGTTGGAGAGGGAGTACAGAAAGTACTCGAAGTTTAGGGATGAGCATTTGTTGATTTGTTTACATGAGTTGGAGTGGTGCAGCAGCGACACTATTCTATAAACATTAGGCAAATCATCAAAAGAGGTAGAGCCAAAATTAGAAAACTTCATTTGGTAATTTTAAAAATAGCAATTTTTAGCAAATAACTGTTTCTGAATTTGCAGATATTAGGGTCTAAAGTCTCATCATTACCAAATAGCCATTTCTTAATACCAATTTCCAATTTGCAATTTTGGAAGCATCACAAATTGTAAACCTTTATTTAAAATTGGGAACCTCGCACCGACTGATGACATTACCGTTATTGGTCTTGTGTTAAGTCTATGCATAAAGATACGTATTTTTTTTCTTTTTTTTTTTTAATCCTCATTTGCCACCTTGCCACCCATAACTTCTATCTTGGTCCACCACTGGGCTGTTTTATCTCATAAGCTGGTTTAGAGTAATGGGGCATAGACAACACATATTCTTGAGTCTGGCCTTCCTCTGAACTACCCCTCTTGACCACCTGACCCAACATGTGTGTCCTCCACCATCTCTATTTATCGTCCTGAAAAGAATCCATATACCAGCGAGACAGGCACAGGCTTAATCATCGGACTTTAACATAAAAATAATTCAACCAAAGCATAACAGGAAGGGTATCCAAAATCCTCTATTTCTCTTAGAACGGTTTAACATATCAAGCTTAGCCATGCACCTCATAGCTAAAATCCAATCCATTAAACTAGGACTAAGTGGTGAGACCCATAGTTTACATATCTCTCGACGTGCTAGCAACATAGCATAAAACATAAGTCTAACATTGTTATTCAAAAATCTGTTTTCTAAATCATATCTCCCCGTAACAATTAATTCAGGGCTTACCTCAATGCGTTGGTTCAGAGATTTGGAGAGAGAATTACTTACATCAATCCAGAATTACTTGATTTTAGGGCAGGACACAAACATATGCAAATCATCCACATTTGGAGCTTTACATTTTGGACATCCAACAATTCCTCCATCTTTAAATTTAGAAAGTCTATACGGAGACCAATATGCCCTGTGAATGGTAAATAAAAGGTTTCGCCTTAGGTTTGCAGGTTTAACAATACTATATAGCATGAACATAGTTACTTGTCATTGGTTTTCTGTCGCGATCCTTGGCAAGCTATCCATCCACAGGGTCTCTGGCAGAACAAATGGTCCATCTTCCATTTCTAGTATTTGCCAATACCAGAAAGCAAACTTCCTTCTTAAAGATCCCCGTCTCCAACTTTAGCTCAAAGTCATTTTCAGTTCCGATCTGTGTTTCCAAATGATTTGCCCAGCTTTGGATCTGTAGATATTTATATTTTGAAAAAACTGGACCCCACATTTGCTGGCAAAAACCCCATGAAATAAGTTTGCCATCTTGGAACAAATCTTTCCACCTTTGCAAAGCAGGTTCCTTTTTCAGATGTAGAGCTAGCGCATCTTTTGTCCAGGATGGAGCACCAGGAGACTCCCATATTGGGGCCATATAGCTAAAATAGGGCAATTTAGATATTTTTCTAATTTTATGCCATATCTCAGCCAAGTCTCTCATAGTCTTAAGTCTCACCTTTTTAAAAAATGTAGGGTCTGCAAACTTATACAAAAAACTAAAATCATGATATCCTGACCTTTTCAGCAATATTCCAAACAGTTCGCCAATCTGAGAAATAAGAAGGGTACCCAACAACATACTACAATTTTTTAAGCAGAAAGCCCATGCATAAATTTGTATATCTGGGGCCGCCAACCCTCCTTTATTTACTCTCCTCCTTATTTTCTTCCATGAAATTCGAGAGGCCTTTGACGCCCAAATAAATGAAGTTATCGTGCTCTGTAACTTAACCAGCCATTCCTTTTTAAAACCCAACGGGATAGTCTCGAACAAAAAAGTAATTTTAGGTACAATCACCATTTTTACAAGATTGGATCGTTCATATATTGAAAGAGGTAAATTCATCCATCCTTTTAGGGTATCAACAGTTTCTTTTTTCACCCTATCAAAGTTAGTTTTTGCCAAATCTTCATTTTTTTGTGTAATCCTAACCCCAAGATATCTCATTTCTGCTGTGGTTTTTACCCCTCCTGTGTTAAGATTCCAGGTCATTATTTCAGTTTTGTCTTGGTTTAACTGGTAACCAGAGATCTTACCAAAATCCTTTGTTATCTTGACTAGATTTTCCAAAGAACCAACCAAATTTGAAGAATAAACAATAATATCATCTGCATATAATCCAAGTTTCTTTGACCAGTTCATCACAACAAAAGGGGGTATCTCTTCTGAAGCTCTAATTTTACAGGCAAGAGGCTCTATATATAAATTAAAAAGCAAGGGTGATAAAGGGCATCCTTGCCGGGTGCCCCGCATTACTCTAATAGGGAGTGTGAGAGTCCCATTAACCAGAACTCGCGATGTTGGTGCACGATACAAAGCAAAAATAGATTGCGTGAATTTGTCTCCTAGGTTGAGATAATGCAGGAGTGATTTTAAGTATGCAAAGTTAACTCGATCAAAGGCCTTGGCAGCGTCTAACGCGATCACTGCCAAGGGGTATTCATAATTGGAAGCTAAATCTATCATTCCTATCAATGAGTAAGTAAGTTCTTTTAGGTATCTCGTCTTGATAAAACCCCTTTGATCTTCATGGATCAGTTTATGAATAATTTTACCGAGTCTGTCCGCTAGGATTTTAGAGAAGAATTTATAATCACAATTTAAGAGTGAAATAGGCCTGTAAGCATCCAAACTCTTTGGAGATTTCCCTGATTTAAGTATTAAAATAATAGTTGCCTCGTTCCATGATCTTGGAATTGTTACCTCCCCTCTAAAAAATGTATTATACAAATGACATAATGTGGGAACAATTATGTTTCCTAAAACTTTGTATACTTCTGCTGGGAGGCCATCTGGCCCAGGGGCTTTCCCCTTTTTACTCTCCTTGATCACTTTCATCACCTCTTTTTGAGTGATTCTTTATTTAACTCCAACATATCATCCACTGCAAGTGATTTCACTAAGGGTAGCCAACTCTCAATCTCAACTTTATTTGGACAAAGATCCTCTGTGTACACATTCACAAAATAATCATGAAACGCTTCTACAATTTGTTTCCTTTCTGTTATAACTTGACCTGTGCCCGATTTCTTAATCTCTTTAATTTGATTACGTATGACGTCTTTCTTGGCTTTCCACGCTAATAACTTGCCACATCCCTCTCCATATGAAAAGTGTGCCAACTGACTAGCTTCCCATCTTTCTTCAACTCTTTGAGCAAGTACTGCCGTAAGTTGAATCTTTAAATCTAAAAGCTTATTCTTAACTGACTCTTCTGAAATGTTACCACCCTGGGCAGTTCGACTAGATTCACAATTTCGAATCTCTTTTTCTAAATTGGTAACTAAGCTATGATACAGTCTTCGCTTCTTCGCACCCTGAGCTCCCATTCTCCCTCTCATAAACACTTTGCAAGTTTCCCATACTGTATCCTCCTTAGCTGAACCCACATTCACCTCTAAAAAAACTTGTATCTCCTTTTTAAGAGCTTCTAGATATTCTTCATCTGCTAAAATTGTTCGGTCTAATCTCCAGACAGAACTCATTTCTTCTAATTCTAAACTTAAGTTTAGACTCACTGCAGAGTGATCTGATAGATGTGCCCCTATATGTTCTACACTTGTAACCCGCTCTTTCAACCTAGTGTCCACCAAAAAAAAATCTATCCGTGAACTATGCTTGTATTTTTTATTATAAAAAGTAAATCCTGACTGCTGTGCAGCTTTAAATCTCCAAATATCACAAAGCCCTTGCTGTGCCATAACTGACCTTACCTTTGCTGTCATTTTGCTATTTACTATTGCCCTATCATTACCAGTTCTATCCAGCTTGCGATCTAATACTGTATTGAAGTCTCCAGCCATAATAATTTTACCTGAAAATTCCAACAACTCCCCTTCAATTTTTTCTAAAACTGTTGGATCGTCCACATTCGGGCCATAATAACCAACTATAACAAGCGCTTCACCCGCCAGTCTTAACTTACTGATCACCCATCTTCCTCTACTATCTACTAAATTATTTTCAACTACTAGATCAGCTCCTTTCCTAATCAAAATAGCCACCCCTTTTGTAACCAAATCTTGAGATGTAAAAATAGCGTTTGCAATCCACTTTTGAGTACTAAATATCTCCTTACTTTCCTTTTCAGTTAAATGCGTCTCTTGTAGGATAATCACCTGGGCTGGTGAATCTTCTAGATATTTCAAAATTAATAATCTCCTCGATTTAACCCGGAGACCATTCACATTCCATGTAAGGAACCTTAGCTCCTTATTAGTAATCCTGCTCATAATGCACTACCCATATTTCCCTTCTACTTATTTGACAATAAGGCAGCTCTTGAGGAATATTTTTTCTTATTTTCTCCCTTGACCCACCCCCTCCCAACCCCTCCAGCACCCCTACCCCTCCCCTCCCCACACAACCTACTTTACCTACCCCCCACCCTTTTCCCTCCCCGGAACACCCAAACATAACTCCCATGGCCTAGGCCAGTGGATGTCGCAGTGGTGATGTCTCTTGCTGCTATTTTATATATACATAGTCAGTATTCTACTCTTATCCATCCTGAGTAACATCCAGAAAGGCGTCTACATCTTCAACTGTGCGGAATGTATACATCTTGTTTTGCCACATTACTTTTAAAAAAGCAGGAAATTTTAGCTGGCTGTGGCTCCTATTTCTCTTAAAGGTATCAATCGTTTTCCTAATTCCCATTGCCTGTTTGCTGTAGCTGGAGACAAATCTGACCTGATATCCACTGTCGTTCCGTCTATCATTATAGACTTTTTCTTAAGAGCAAGTGACAACATTTTTTCTTTTAGCGAGTATGTCCCAAAATTAATCAAAATTTTTCTTGGCTTAGCGCGGTCTGGGTTCAACCTAAAAGGATCGCGATGCACTCGCTGAATATCTCGCATCAACATTTCCTCTGTTTCGACTAATGGCAATTCCTTCTTCAGTAGCTGTACTACAAAACTCTTTATATCCGCACCCTCCTTTCCTTCTGGAACTTTAAGAATTTTTAAATTATTGCGCCTTTGCATATTTTCCAACCTTTCCACTATTTCATCCAATTCTCTGTCCTTGGCGTATAACTTCTCTATCTCTTTGCGATTATCCAAAACTCTTCCTTGTACAACTTTCATCTCTGACTCCATCTCTCCTGTAAGTGTGCTTAATTTGTCGATCTTATCTTCTAATAATGTACATGTGGCACTTATGCGCTCCTGATTTCTTTTGGAGGCTTCGAATCCTAGATGAATATCTTGTTCCAATTTCCTTAATAACTCCATAACAGACACATCTATCGTTACTGATCCATCTTGCTGTCCTAATCCAGATTCTTCCGAGGAAATCAGCATTTTTCCACTAATCATAGTATCATCTTGCCTTGTGGATATGTCCTCTCTCACATCATCTCCCAGTTCAGCTGAGACAACAGTTAAACTTTCAGCTAGTGTGTCTGGTAAAGGGGATTGAAATCCCTGCTCAATGGATGCCTCCGCATCCAAACTAATAATTTCCCCTTTATCTAACTCCATCTCTGTTACAAGCACCTGGAAGGGGTTCGGTGTTGAGAGAGTCGACCAGTCCTGTTCCTGTTCCTCTTCTACAGAGCTCAGTGAGTGATCAGCCAACTCAGCCCACTCACAAACCCTAGGTTGAGTTTGAGAAGTAGAATCAGGCTTCAAAACCAAAACTCTTGGGACTGGCTTAAAATATGAATTAAGCGAAGGGGTTATTGAAGGCTTAAGACCAGCTTTTTTTTTTGTCTCTTTTTTCTTTCTTTCCACGATGGGGAATCCTTAGTTTTATAAGAAGTGGACTTAGAGGTAACCTCTTCTTTTACCACACTCTTTTTAGTGTCTTTCTGCAACTTTATCGGGTTAGAATTCAAATCCCCTTCAGTTTTATCTATTTTACTTAGACCCACCAGACCGTCCTGCCCCTCCAGTCTATTACTCCTCAGTTGATATCTTGTTTTACCCCTTGCTTCCAGCCCTTTGCTTACTTGTTCAGTTTCAGTATTCAAACCAACCTACTTGACTTGCTGCTCAGCTTCCTCGCCAGCTTTTCTCCCCAGCAAGAAGGCGCGGGGGGGTGGTAGTTAAGACTTCCACTCCTCGTCCTCTACCTCCGCTTGTTGGCGTTCCAATTTTTGCCAGTACTCGGCATCCCCTACTAACTCCTTGAGCCGCTCTCTCCCAGCTCCCGGCCGGCGAATGACGCGACTCCGCCCCCTCACTCTCGGCAGCCTGCAGAGCCGAGTTCTCCACCATCCGCTGCGAGACTCCAACAACCGGCCGACAAACGGCCTCCAGGATCGCCCGGTAACTCGTTTTGGAGCCGCAACAGTCCTCACGTGCACCAAAGTAAGTGCGCCTTCTGGAATTGTAAGAAACTGACTGCAACCTTTACACCGGCATCACCACTGCTCCGGACATCCGCGACCCGCTAACTAGCCGGCCGCCATGTGTTCCCCCCGCCGTTGATACGTATTTTTTATAACTACTTGTGTGGTGTCCCTTTGTAGTGTTCTTCACTGTGTTACTGTGTATGATCATAAATGCTTTACACACTGCCTCTGAGATAAGCCTAGCTGCTCGTGCTATGTTACCACAGGGTTGAGCAGGGGTTATCAAAGGGTGTAGCGCCCTTACTCTGACCTAGGAAGAAGGGTCCCCACTTGGACAGTGGCCAGCCATTGCCAACTAGAGACCCCCATTTCTAACAAACATCTCAATGCCCATTAGATTCCCCATGTTAGACTAATGTTCTGTTCTAATGATTTGTTACCTTAGCCTCAAATTGTAAAGCTTTCTGATATCCTTCGGGTTCAAGTTCGCGCTATATAAAACTTTATAAATAACTAAATGTAACTTTGATGATCGAGGTAACTGTTAGCAGCAATACTATGCGTGTCTCCTCGGAGACTCGGACATCTTTCAAGTGCTCACCGTCCTTTTTCCCCAGCACCACCCCATCCCCCCAAGGGGCGGCAATCTGAGGGGTAGCCCCGGGCGCCACAAGCTCTAGCTACGCCCCTGCCAATGGGGGAATGTCTGTCATACCTTATACCTATACCTCATACCAAAACGACACACGATCCAAATAGATACAGTGGAATCGATTTTAAGCGCTGCTACTCTGGATACATGACCGAGATGTATTCAGTCCATGTTCTATAATAAAAACAAGATACATTGCCTACTTGATGTGTATCACACTGTGCCAGTCCTAAATACCCTACAGTGAAATTGCTATAATACCTTGTTTCGAGTTGCTGAGCAATACTAGTGCACGATGCATTCAGCAGAACGTTGTGTTGCAAGTTTCTAAAAAACGAACGAGGAACGGATTAAAACAGTGTAACCAGTTTAGTATCTCCGAACACTGTTTTTGAGTTAAATAATCATTTCATGATAAACTGTACTACCTTATGTTCGAACAAAGAAAATACTTCTCGAGCGCGATGCCTGCAGCAGACACGGTATTTAAGTGGTAACCGAATGGACATTAACCAGTTCTGAAACGTGACCAGAAATCAATGGCAAAGTAGCGAATGCTAGTAAAACTCAGCAATTATATCACAATAGTCAACATGTTAAAGGTAGCATCGCTTACCTTAATGCAGATAAAATGGAGATACTATCTTTGCTCAGCGACTCGCCATCAACACTGAATAGAGTGCCAGACACCAGCGGAAGGATATCATACAAATAAACCGCCATACACGCGCGATGCGTGAAACTAGCTAACGCTTGGGCTCCTGGGGGATGTAGTGTGGAGAATGATCATGCCGTTAGTTAAAAGAAATTAAACCTAAACAGAGATGTCAAAGTGTACAAAGGGTCAACGGTCTGTCAACAAGGTATGCCTCTTTAATGATGTGAAAATATCACTTACTGAATCTGACTGAAAAGTGAAATAATCACGAATGGGGTATCACTGGGTTCAAGCCCCTGAGATCTGACTCCTCATCCAATAAGAATGTCTACATCGTAAGAGAGATTATGAAGGGGTATTGTAACCACATATTTAGACATCAATCAGTGGGACACATATACTTACATCTCATGCAATAATCATGGGCTATATTCCCGATATCAACTAATGATGTACAGATAACATAATCATATGTGACATATTTATACAGTAAGTATATGCATATTTACAACATGGACACGCTATATACATCTCAGTGAAAACAGTTTAAGGTGTTATACAGTCATTATTATCTGCTCACACAGTGACAGTATGTGATGTAGTTCCTGTATATTAGATACATGGTGCAGTCAAGGTGCTACAACAATGCTGTATATAAGCAATGTCTCTATAAGAGACTATCATGGATAATTGAAATAGGCAAATACATTCACAATGCTAATACAGGACTTAAAGCATGCTCAATTTTCAGTTATTCAGGATGACTAGAGCAATATACTACATTGATGATGACACATGTCTCCAGCATAAGAACGTAAAATATGTAAAATGTGTAAATGACCTAATTGAAAGATGCACCCAGGAAACCTTTCTTTCTATCTATGTGATTCAGTGGTCGTAGATGAAGAAAGTGGTGGCTATTAACAAAGCAAATAAACCACTAGTGAAAATCTACTGGATAAATGCAAATCTATCATGTGGAAGTCAGAGATCATGCTAATGTAGCATGCAGAAAAATAGTTTGACTTCAGATGTAGAGTTTTATAGGAAGCAACTATAATCTATTGTGTCATTCAGACCTTTCGGGGTAACTGTAGATACATTTTCTATCCAGACAATTTCTCGTTGAAGTAGTTTTGCTGAGTTATCTTGGCCTTCTTTTTTCGGTACCACTTCAATAATTTGTGACCTGGCCTTCACTCGTAGTGAGGAACGTGCAGTAGTGCTGATTTGTACTTCTTTACTCCTCCATATCATCTAGGTATGTGATAGTGATTATCAGTTTTGTTCTGTACCTACAGTATTATATTCTATAGGCCATCCCCTTTAATATGGACGTAGCCTGTTGATACAACTAAGATTCCAGATCCTCACTTTGTCGAATTCCTAGGCCTTTTCCCTTAGCATATTGTTCCATCAATTCAGGGATTCATTAACATCCTCACGGTAATTCTGCGATATTTCAGTCAGAATAATTAAGGTTTTTTTCTACCCCCAATATCCCAGTCCAGTAAGAGGTATTGTTTGAACTAAGTCTTTTCCCCACTTCCCTTCCCCCCCTTGCCTTGGTCTCTAAAATATTATGAATGCAATGTAATTGTGCATTTTTCCACATGTATTGTCAGAGACAGTGATATGATATATGTTTTTTTATTTCAGGAGTTTTCCCCTGATGAAGGGTACCTAAAGGTCCCGAAATGCATTGGGCAATGCCAAAGACTACATATGTGATGAAAAAAATGGAGACTTTATTATGAACTTTTCTGAACATGAACGGCTTCATGCATTTTGGTTACAGTATATATACTTGAGTATTGTGGTTAGTGATTCTCTTACAAATAGACACTGATTCATACATGTTCACAATACTAAACAATGATTGATTGTGTATCATGAGAAAAATTGTATGGTTGTCTAATACAATTAACTTTACAGAATAAACAACTTGTTTTTCACTTATGTATCTAAATCTTGTTATATATATATATTTTTTTGATCTAAGAATTGAACAATAGACAGGAAAATAGTTTTTCCGCTGGGAACAGTGCTCACTACTGGTAGTTTCTTAACTACTGTCTTTTTAGTTATCATAGGAGCTACCAGATTCAGATTTTAGAGAATACATTTAAAAAAAGATTATTAATGATTCCTAGTAGCTCACCAACATTATTGTGCCGTTCTGAGGTGGGGCTTGAATATGTGAAAGACAGAATAAATATTGGCCCACTCATCCTATGGGGAAAAATCTGGTCTTCAGAAGACCTAATATTCTCTAGGAGTATACTGAGGGATTGCATGAACTCGGACAATGCTATGTCACTCCCTTGGCTATCATATGTTAAGAACACCTTCTGTAAGATTGGACTAGAAGAATATTATATTAACCCAGAAATTATGCAGAACAACTGTAAAATGGCTATTAAACTTGCATACCGTATTGAAACAAGTATGTCTAACCAGGATCAGGGTATGGCAGATGGTGTGATGCTAAATCATCAGCAATTTTACCTTTCTCTTACTTTGCATGTACAATTGTGTTTTCTGATGACTAGACTAAGACTTGGCACATTGCACTTTTTAGTGGCCCATCTTAAACAGGTTGGTTGATGTGAGAGACTAACCCCCTGTCCATGCAACAATTTGGCCAAATAGAGCACAATGCACTTCATGTTGTTTTGTTCATTGTATGCAGTCCCTAGAGCATGCTTTATAAAGCCCTTATTAAAAGCCATTCAGCCTTGCTCTTATATGGAGGGCTTTGATCATCTGATATCATTATCTACGGATGCAATCTGCAGTGCAGAGCTCAGTTTTATTAGAATAGCACTTTGAATCCGAAAACGCTATGAACTGTGAAAGGAATACAGATGTTATATTTATTGAAGGTCTTTTCATGAATTATTTAAATGCATAAACTGTGCTGTAGAAGGTTGGGATAATTCTAAAACTGATTGAGTTTTGCTGGTGTATTAATAGTGATTGAGGAGAATATCTTCATCCTTAGAAATGTTTTTAAATGCACTTTTATATTTTGTATATATGCAAACTTTTATGATTCACAAGAATCGAAAAAAGTTATTTGAAGCGAACTGATAGGTGAGAGACAAGATCATCCATGATATAGAAGCTATCAGGCGTAATGACCAACCTGTGACCAAATAGTTTTAGGAATTGTTGCTACATGCATCAAAGATGGTAGTATCTAAACAAATTCGGAGAGCCTAAATCAGGTGTAATGTGAAATCGTGTTAAATGTATTGTGATCAGTTTCATTTACCCAGATACAATGATCTAATGTATATGTCTTTACAGCATCTGCTACCTACTCTGGTTCTAGTGCTGACAAAACCAGAAACAGCGAGGCACCCAGTCTCATGGTGGGTGAGTGAAGTGCTCAAATACATCTTCTTCAGAGGCCTCCAGCAGTGAGCATTCGCTCGAGTTGGTGGTGGACCCGCCAGGAAGTGTTCCACCTGCATCCTTGTCTTCCACCCCAAGTCCCATCTCCACCCCCCATGCTGCTACCCCCATTTGGCCACCACTACACTCCTAAAAACTGTGCAGTCTCCTTTGTCCCATGCGCCGTACTCCTTCTCCTGTCGCCCTGGCTACGCTCACTAAAGAGGCTATTGGCCTCCTTCACATGATCGCTGTAGGACAGACTGCCCTGCTGAATGCCATCCAGAAGCTAAGCTCCTAGATGCAGCACATGCCAGTTTTCCTGAAAGGCATTCACAGTGGTATTTCTGCCATGATCACAGTCTTGCAACCTACCCAGCCTCCTGCCCCAAGTCCCATCCCTGCCCAATCCTGATTCCTCATGCCCAGCCATGTCCAAAGCATAATCAAAGATTCATATGCAATCACTTCAACAGGTACAAGCAGCACATCTCTTGAGCGACACCGGGCAAACTGCCACGCAACGCCCTTGACGTGGACCTTGAAACTTATTTAGCGACCGTCCTCAGCCCTTTATTGATGCCACCCACAGTGGATGCACCCCTGCGAGACCTACACAAGTGGCATTCATCCCTTGCACACCCCTGTTCGTCCTCTTGAGTGCCTCCTAATCACACTCCCAATCGTGTAACCATCGTCCTGATGATGACCTCAAGCTAACAGAGGTCGAAACGCCGTCGACTCGACAACGCTATTCACGGCTTCTTATGGGTCATTTTGCTAATGATTAAATCATGTTTTAAGATTGTAAATAATCTTATTTGATCCACTATTTTGTTACCACCGCCTCACGTTGTTTCCTTTATCACTTGTGTCACTGTGCCTTTTATTCACTGTAAACACTTGCAGTGCACATTTGGTTGTCATGGTTACTGCAATTTAGTTGTCTGTTGTGCTCCAATATGCAAATAACAACCCTTCCACTCTTACTTGGTCTCCCGTGTAGTCTTTGTGCTTGGTGATTGATACACACGATACTCTGTCCCCTTGTATGATATACTGGTTGAGACATTATTCTATTGTTACTATAGAGGGGTACAAAGCCTTCAAAACAACTCTCCAGGAAGGAGTCCGATTCCTTCATCTGATCTATAGATCTAGAGTCACAGTTCTCAAAACAGGGAGCAGCAGCCAGAGACCACCCAATAAAAACATCAATAACAGCAACTTACCCGACTCCCCATTCCCAGGATAAGAAGGAAACATCTCCACATCCAAACCAATTATAAAACACTCATCACATGTGCAGTCAATAAATGGGTAACTCTAATAAGGAGGGGTGCAAGTAGAAATGCCTGGCAGCTTCACGTCACACTATCCGAGAGAGGGAAGCAAGATGTGTATACCCACGTTCAACTCATTATTACCTTAAAGGTACTATGAGCATCACCCTTTCATACCATAGAATCTCATCTGCCCCATATACACTTACGAGCCACACAAGCCCTGTCATATGGCTTCATCCACAGAGTGGTGGAGTACGGGACAGTGATTCATCCAATTCTTGTGTTGTGACCGAGGCTGGGTCAAAGGCAATGTCAATGTCTTTCACCCCTTCATCTCCATCTGTGGATAGAGGGTCCAGTCCTGCCTCGCCCAGCGCCACTGCCATCTTCACCGCTTGCAGATGTTTATGGTGGGCCTGTGACCTAGAGAAGACCGCACTGGTACCACCTTGTGTTTTTTTGCTGGAAGGGCCTCAGGGCAGTCTGTCTGACATCAATTGCATCAACACTGCTCACCAGTGGTTGGCGGCCAATCAAGTCCCAGAGCAGCGCTATGGTTGTCAACCATTAGGTCCCCCTTCAGTCTGACATGCTCCACAATATTATACCGGTCTTTGTAGTGGAACAGTTTGGCCACCAGTGGCCGAGGGGCAGCTCCAGGTAGCAGAGGCCACACAATGCACTCGCTGTAGTGCATAAAAGGGAGAAAGTTCTTCCGGCATCACCTCCTCTTTAAGCCATTTTTCTAAGAATCCAGTCATATTTGTGTTGGGGCCCCTTATTTGCTTTGGCAGCCCTATCATCCTAATATTGTTCCTCCGGGCCCTGTTTTCTGCATCTTCAGCTCTGGCCTTCAACTCTTAATTCTTTCCTATGTATTCACCATATACAGTTGCACTGAGACCATCTCCTGTATTATTTCCTCCAAAGTGCACTCTGTGGTTGCTTGTAACCTATTCTGCCAGATGTCTTTGCTCATCTCCTAAACGTCCCATGTCAGCCACTATAGTGTACATTTTCAGTTCAAGTGCTTCCCATGAGGCAGCTATTACTTGTAGTATTGTCCAATGTAGACTCAGGAGACCCCCTGAAGGACTGGGTTATTTAAGACCCAGCGGTGCCAGGGGACAACACCTGAAACCTTCGTGGGTAACCTGCTCCGGCGTACGAATGACAGAGACACGGGACACTTCCTTCGGCGTCAAAGATTCAAGGTTTATTTACTGCAGGGAAACACAGAAGTCACAGGAAGTACAACGAGTGTAGTTCGGGGAGACTGCTTCAAATTGGTTCTGTGGATCGCTCCTTTTATACATAATTCTCCCATAGGTTTACATGGTACACAAAGGTTTACGACTTGGTTCCCACAATTATCCCCGAGAGGGGTCGCTTTGGTCACTTTGATACATTCAAGGTCCGGAATATAAGTGCGGAAACATTTGGCGGTTCCCAACTGTAAAAACCCATCTTCCCACCATTAGTACATTCCAATCAGCAGTAAAACAGATTGAAAAAGGAACAAGAACAGGTGCAGAGGAAGATGGAGACAGTGGGGAGATTGGAAAGGGTGTAAAAGGGGGGGGTATCAGGAAACACGAGCTACAAGCATCAAAGGGACGTGGCTAATGAGATGCACGGCTGAGACAATAGACCGGCACGGCGAGATGAGCCTCGAGCGGGGCCATCTGCCTTACAGTATCATCCCCCTCGTCATAAAGACACTTTCAAAGGACATGTGTCTTCCGCAGATATCTTGGGAATCCCAGGGTCGCGAAGCGGACAACCTCCGTTCGCTGGCTACTTGAGGGCAAGAGACAAAATGGATGCCGTATCTAAGATGGAACCCGTGG
Organism: Lissotriton vulgaris; assembly: GCF_964263255.1. NCBI lineage: Eukaryota > Metazoa > Chordata > Amphibia > Caudata > Salamandridae > Lissotriton > Lissotriton vulgaris. Next base: position 499,940,108 of record NC_141687.1, on the reverse strand, counting down.
GACAGATGAAAAACCCACGTAACAAACGAACGGTTTAAGTTAGCACAGCGAAACTGCGCACACTTACTAAACTCGTCATTTGCGGTTCGTAGATACCAGACTCGACCATATTCGTGCGAGTCGAAAACACCACTTACAATTGTCACGGAACCTCAGACGCTCCTTTTGCCCTCATGTAGGCAAGCACTAGTCGGAATCATACTCGATATTCATCAAACCATCTAGATGTTGCTGTAACATAGCTCTGTCCAACCGAGTCCCCTTGGTAACAGGTGGCTGTCTTATACACGTTGTAGCGCAAAGGCCACATAAGGCAGGACCACACTGCACACAAAGGCAACACGTGAACAGGAACGCCACAACAACTCCGATGATCATCAGAATCTTCCAACCCCAAGTCGACATCAGGCCCCAAAACCACCCAAGTAGCGTCCAATCCCCTACATCCACGTGTATGGATTCAGAGATTTTATGCAACTTTGAGATGGCTTGATAGACAGTTGGAGCGTTATCCGGAATGAAAATACAGCAGCTCGAATGGATCACCTTACATACCCCACCTCGATCTGCTAAGATCACGTCTAAAACCATACGGTTTTGTAACGTCATAAGTCTATCCGCCTGAAGTTCTGTGGTGATGTTACCAAGGGCACTGGCAGTAATATTAGCTGTCGATTCTACCACTCGAGTCAACTGTCTCAGGTTCCTACTATTAACCATAGGCCCCCAAAACGGGAGGAAACCCTTGAAAAAGTCTCCTGCCTCTTGACCGGCAGTATCCTCTTCGCTAATTACGCCTCTCACAACTCTAGTTTTTTGATAGTCTGCGTCTACAGTGAACATCGAAGGCAACAGATTTGCGATAAAACATGAGCCCACAAAGTCGGAGGGCAACCATGCATACGCACGATCATGGCAGACAAAGTAGGTACCCTTGGCAGCCAGAAACACAGGGGACGAGACCATCGGCAGAATGTAATTCTCGGTGCAAGCACTCTCTCCAAGTCGGGCTTTCGATCTTCGGCCACGACCCATTAGACAAAAATTACCAATGTGGGGTACGACCCATATCGGAGGCGAGCTTTTAAGCTGTTTATCACTCGTGAGCGCACTGTACTCGACCTTACTCAAGACCCTATAGGCTTGTACCTCTTCCTCTGGGATGAGCGATGGCTCATAGATATCTCTATCTAAATCTTCTATCGCTATGGACAAAGGCTTATAGTACGAGCCAAGGCCAAGGTAGGGAGAACGTGGCTCTCGACTGGGGTGAGAATCTAGTGCGCTTCGAAACATTGTTTGGAATGCTCGAGCTGAACCCTGGGAACTATACGGTAAAACCAAATATGGAATTCCCTTATCCGTGGTATGTGGCATCAACCCACACACCCAACAATTAGTAGTATTTACCACTAACTGGTGCTGGTGAAGGAGCTGAATAAAGGAATTATTGCGGAATTCTGCACGTCTAGCCTGCTCGTGTTCAGGTAAGATATGAAAGGAATGAGGGGATGCAGTGGAGGTAAGTTTAGGGTCAGAAGTAGGAGTAGGTATGGCAGAAGGTAAGAAGTAAGACATCATGTAATACACCCCACCCGCCAATAGTGCAGAAACAATCAGAAGCAGTACGAATATTTGAAACATAAAACATTTGGTACGAGTAAGTTTTTGTAACTTGAACCTTTGCGCCTGAGCTTCTTCCAAGTCCATCAGCTTCGAAAACGCCATCCCCTATGACCGTCCGCAACGTTTCTTGACGCACTTCGTTCTGTGTAGCAGTAGTCAATCCCTAGGAGTTCCCAGGAACCGACGGTCTTTAACCTAGCGCCAAGACCTGCTAACCAGAAGGAAGTACACGCGCGGCCCTACGGCCTTTATTCACAATGTATACGTAAAATGTCTCTCAGCTGTGGAAGGAAAAACACATATGGAACGAAACTCAATATATATACAAAAATAATTACAATGATACGGGTGTTCGGACTGATCGCGGAAAACGGGATAATGCAATTATCAAGGGGCAGAACGGGATTTTTTATTTGTCCTTAGTACTGGAACGCAAAAAGTATCGAGTTTTCCCAGGACGTGTATGTTCATCAAACAAAGGATCCGATGAGGGAACAGAGTCCTGTTGATCAGCCGAATGTTCTGGTCTCGAGTCTTTTGATGACAAATGTTCAACAATGTCTTTCTGCTGCACTGAGGATTCTCCGACAGGTTGTGCGTCGCTGAAAGGTACAAACGCCGGCAATCCTTCGGATTCAGATGAAGCAATGCCCCTCCTCACCCACGAGTCTGCCGGCAAAGGAATAGGAACTTTCTTCGTATGGGTGGCATGCACCCAATTTTTCCGTCCCTCTAGACGAACGGCAGTTCTCGTGGCAAGGAGGACCTGGTAGGGTCCAGTAAACCGGGGTTCCAAGTTCTTCTTGCGGGCAAAATTTCTTGTTACCACCCAGTCTCCGGGCTGGAGCTGGTGGCCTGGACCCTCCGTCTGCGTTGGCAATGCTTCGTAAACCTGTTGGTGAATTAACCTCAGTTTAGCAGTCAGATCATGAAGATAGTCAATCAACATTGGGTATTCAAGACTGGAGAACACACCCGGTCTAGGGTCCCCCCACACATTCGCAGGACGACCGAACACTATTTCATAGGGACTAAGCCCTACTCGAGAGTGTACGGTTGCCCTAGTTGATAACAAAGCTAAGGGTAAAGCATCAGGCCACGAAAGACCAGTCGTAGCCTGAATCTTCGCTAGCTTCAGTTTAAGGGTGCCATTATACCCTTCAACCAAACCAGCTGACTGGGGGTGATTGGCTATCACAAAAGACAAGGGAAACCCTACTCACAAGGAACCAGGGCAAACAGTTATATAAAGAACAATGGTTCCAGTGGTGCAATCAAAAATAATACTTAATTTGTATAGCTCAATGGCAATAAAAATTACTACCGAGGATTGAGGATGGCTGAAAGAAGAGATATACACGCAATTATTTATATATATTCCTCTCTCGTTTTTACTTTATAATACAATTGTCATATTAGATTATGTCATACAGAGTAATTCATACAACAAAGACATAAACAATACATAAAAGTGCAATGTGTCCCAAGTGTATCAAAAACAACCAAACTAACAATACAAAACACATAAGTACTCTAAAGGCATAGTGGTTTCTTCAATAAATACATATACTGGAAAAAAGACCCAAAGCAGATATATAATTATTTTAAGTGAATCTACACAATCGTAGGCACTCTGTTTGGGGGTTCTATTCCACGTAGCGTCGACGGCGTTTCGACCCCTTAGGGTGGGGGTCTCATCAGGACAGGAAAATGAAGGACATCTAAAATTAAAATTACAGGGGGGCTGTGAATAAACTGTATGACAGTCGTATATATTTTAATTTTAATTTAGGACTTGGAGACCTAATTACCTTGTTTCAGTTTGTATGATCACCCATGCGTGATAAAAAGTTTAAACACTTACAAGTGACCCAGCCGGGCACTGTAGGAATTATCAAAAGAGAAGACAAGAATGCAATTAGTGAGAATCTAGGTGATATAAGGGAAGGGATCCTGAAGTAATATACAAATAATTGCGTGTATATCTCTTCTTTCAGCCATCCTCAATCCTCGGTAGTAATTTTTATTGCCATTGAGCTATACAAATTAAGTATTATTTTTGATTGCACCACTGGAACCATTGCACCACTGGAACCATTGGGGGTGATTGGCGCTATGGAATTTTTGATTAATTCCAAGGCCCTTACACACACTCTTCATCACACTCCCCACAAACTCACTTCCGTTATCCGACCATACAATCCGAGGCATTCCATACCGAGGAAAATATTCCTTCAGTAGGATTTTTGCAGTAGACAAAGCAGTGTTGTCTTTGAGGGGATAGGCTTCAATCCATCGGGAGAACGCGCAAACCACAACTAAAACGTATTTCAGGTTATTGCATCGCTCCATATGGATGAAGTCTAATTGGATCACCTCAAAGGGACATGAAGGGGGAGCAAAACTACCAGGAGGAGTTGGGGTTCCCTTACCAGGATTGTACAACATACATACCATACAATTCTTAACCAATCGTTCAGCACATTTCGTGATACCATCATTCTTCCACACAGGGGACAGCAACTTACAGATACCTTTCACGCTAATATGTGCTAACCCATGTGCCATTGTCACAACAGCCAGCACATACGCATCCGGTAACATCCATCTCTTATGTTCCGACAAATCAACCCAACAACCATTCGCATCCAACTTTCCCGTACTTTCTTTCCACTTCGTCTTTTCAGTCTCGGTGGCCTCATTCTGAATTGCTTTCACACTCTCGATAGTGTCCTCACACATACTCGATTCTGTAGGCCACCTAACCGAACTCATCACATACATTCTAGTGCTAGGATTCCGTGCAGTCTCCTTAGCAATCTCATCCGCAAAGGCATTACCACGACCAACATCATCCGTCACCTTACGATGCGCACTACATTTCACAATCGCTACCTGCTTAGGCAACGTAAGTGCATCTAACAGATCATTCACAAGCTGTCCATGCTGAATCTTCGTACCATGCGATGTCATAAAACCTCTCTCTCTCCACAACCGTCCAAAGCTATGGGCGACGCCAAAAGCGTATTGGCTGTCGGTAAATACATTCACACGTTTCCCTTTCGCTAACACACACGCTCTAGTTAGAGCGATCAGCTCTGCAGCCTGGGCAGAGTTCTGATTCAATCTCGCAGTTTCCACAACAGTATTCAAAGTCACAACAGCATACGCAGTAGTCACATCACCATTCGGCAATTTAAAACATGAACCATCCACATACAACGTTCCGTCTGGATTTTCCAAAGGAGTGTTTTTAAGGTCCACTCGACCTTTTGTTTCCTCTTCAGTTCTCAAATAGCAGTCATGGGCTGCTATTTCATCTGACTCTGTGCTAATGGGTAACAAAGTTGCCGGATTCAGGACATTACAACGTTTTATCTGAATGTGGCTTGCCAACAGCGTCAATTCGTACCCAGACAACCTCGCACTCGTCAAGTGCTGAGTTTTCGTACGATTCAAAAGAGTATCGACTGCATGCGGAACCATCACCGTAAGCATATTATCCATGACCAATCCTGCTGATTGTCGGATGGACACCGTAGCTGCCGCTGTTGCTCTCAAACAACTCGGCAATGCTCTAGCTACCGGGTCCAAGGTCGAGGAAAAATATGCACATGGACGTTGCTTACCTCCAAAAGGTTGCGTTAAGACACTCAAAGCACAACCTTCCCTCTCGTGAACATATAGTGTAAACGGCTTGCTATAGTCAGGAGTACCTAACACAGGAGCCGAACACAATGAGTCACGTAATTCAGAAAAACTTTTCTGACATTCTTCCGTCCATGGTAAAGGAGTTGAAACATCCTTGCACGTAAGAGCCACCAATGGTTTCGCTAACAATGAAAAATGTGGAATCCATTGCCTGCAATACGACGTGATACCTAGAAAGGCACGCACATCTCTTTGGGTTGTTGGCACAGCCATTCGCGCAATTGCTGCAATTCTCTCTGGGGTCAACCGTCTTCCCTCCTTTGACAATAAGTGACCTAGATAGGTTACTTCTTGACAACAATATTGGAGTTTAGAAGGTGACACCTTGTGATGTAAGTCACAGAGATGTTGCAGCAACGACACCGTAGCAATTTTGCAAATGTCCTGAGTATCTGCAGCCACCAACAAGTCATCGACATATTGGATTAAGGCCGCACCAGCCGGCAATGTAAACGCATCCAGTTGACCCTTCAAGGCTTGACTGTAAATCGATGGACTCTCACAGTAGCCCTGAGGAGCGCGTTTAAACCGGAAGCTGCGTCCACCAAGAGAGAAACCGAAAAGGTCTCTGCTCTCTTCTGCAATTGGAATGCTGAAAAAACGCATTCTTCAAATCGATCACCGAAAACCACGATGCAGAAGCTGGAATCAGAGTCAGTAGCGCCGTGATGTCAGGCACAACAGGAAACTGAGGAATCACAATTTTATTTACCTCCCGTAAATCGATAACAAAACGATAAACAGGTGGTTTCGAGGGATCAGTACGTTTTAAAATAGGCAGTATAGGGCTGTTGCACACGTTTCCCCGTGTTTCTTCAATAATGTCTTTCTCGATCAAATCATAGATGATCGCTAACAGTGCTCGTTCACCATCAAGAGAGATACGATACTGGGGAATACGTGGCAACCGCACATTAGATTTCAACTGAACAACATAAGGGGAGATGTCGAGCAAGCCCACATCATTGGGACCGGTTGCCCACAAAGATGCAGGAAGAGAACTCAATTCAATTCCGGTGGAAGCTTATCGAGAGACAAGTACATAGGAGAGACAACCCTCTCTCCTAAAGTAAGCTTTACACCCGCAGGAGAACAATACAGAGTTGCATACAAACGTTTTAGCAAATCCAGGCCCAAAAGATTTTCACCACAACCCGTAGTCAAAATCAACGGAGCTTGAAGCTCACGAGGCCCAATTGTAAGGGGCAAAGGGCGCGAAACTGGATTACTAACAGGGGCGCCAGAGAATCCAACGGAAACATTTGTTAAGCCAGACAAAGGTGCGCCAGGGAGTTTTGAATGAATTATGGAACTTTTCGCTGCACCAGTGTCCAACAAAAAAGGCTCAACGACGCCCGATGTAGCAACTGCGACGTAAGGCCCTCTCTGATCAACCGGAACTGATACCACTCCCTCTCCTTGTCCATGGCTGTCCTAGTAATTACTGTCGTCATTTTCCTGATCGACGTAATAATCGTCTACATTGTACTGCGCAGATCGTCCTTGCGATGATCCACGTTGATCGAAACAATTATTGGAATTTGATGAGTTATCTGAACGGTCATTTTGAGCACCACGACCCCTACCACGTGATGTCTGCTGAGAACCACCACGACCTCCTCTAGATGAGTTACCACTGTTACGATCGTTTAAAACGGGACAGTTAAATTTTAAATGACCCTCCTGTCTACAATAGGCACACTGATTGTACCCTAACGAAGATCTTTGGGAAGAGGAGTCATTTCGAGGTTGTGACCTATTTGATTGCGACTGCGGTCTATTTTGTTGCGAAGCATTCTGATTCGAGCGCGGGGGATACGCCTGCTGTAACAACACTTTAGTTTTGAGTTCTTTCGTCTTTTTATCAGCGCGGTCGTTCTCCTCTTTTTCTCTGTTCTCATAATACTGTGCCGTAGCCAATATTTGAGCCGAGGTAGAAACGGCCCACGCACTCTCAGAATTTTTCAATTTATTGCTCAAATCGGGCAATAAATTAGAGACAAATTTGTCCACAAACAACCGTTGACCACCCTCAGTGCTCATATCCTGGCCACTGTGATCGATGAATGCCTCCTCAAATCTCGTAAAGAAATCAGAGACATTCTCGTCTTTTTTCTGTCTACAGGCTGACAATTTGTCCCAGTTCACCCTCATAGCTGGCATAAGTGTTTTCATTAAGGTAATTATTCTTTGAGGGAGTGCAGTAATGAGTTGTTCAGGCTTAGCCCCGCCAACTTGTAACCCATCCGCCGCTACAAGGGCAGCCCAATCACCACCTAATTCGTTTGGATGATTCTCCTGACGAATCTTAGCCCATACCGGCTGAGGCACGACATTGCCGAACAGCATGTCGATATCAGCAAGATTCATTATCGTAGCGTCTACGAGCTGCGACAATTCTTTATAATACCCTGCAGGATTTTTGCGAGGGTCAGGCAAAGATTGCTTCACCTGTAACACTTCAGAGCGTTTCCATGGGAGGTGAATCCATACTCTCTGGAAATGTGGCGGAATAATAGGAACAGCGGCATTATCACCGGGCATCCACACTGGTGGAACTTAGCGCATAGGAAACTGACCGGACGCATCTAACTGCCTCTCAACGTCCTCAACAAACAAAGCTTGAGGTATCGGAGCGGGACGGAAAGATAACAACCGTTCAACAGCACGTCGAACATTAGTATCCACTATCAGTCCATTCGAGAACTGAAGCTGTAGATCAGACAAAGCGGTCAACAACTCGTCAGGTGCATCCGCCGATATCTGATCACGCAGAACCTTACACATTTCTTCGAACACGTATCTTTGTGTCGGTACATTGAATTGGCAGAACGTATCAAGTACAACACGCGGAGGATTTCTAAGAGGGTGCGTCATCCAACCCATCGCCATATTGTATAGCGAAGCACGTTCCCGGTTACCGGGAAGCTGACTACGTCTCTGAGGACCGTCCGAACCAGCGGACCCAAAAACGGGTCCGAGAGAATGGAAAAAACTAGCCGCAACAGGAGGAGTACGACTACGAGTAGATGGAGAAGTATAGCACAAGGGACTAACAAGAGAAGGAGTAGAGACAGAAGAAGCAACAGGAGTAAGTAAAGCAGGAGCAGTAGCGGGAGCAGGAGTATGTGGAAGCGGAGGAGCAGTAGGAATAGCAATAGGCAAAGGAGCGGGAACAGTCGGAAGAACGGGTGCAGGTTGAGGAACAGGTTGAGGAACAGGTACAGGGGGGACCACAGGAGCTGCGGTACCCTGCACGTACGGAGGTGGTGACTTCATAAGATAAGACATTAAAGGATCCTCAACTGATTCGTCCTTCTTATCCGACTCCGTTGGCAAAGCAGGATAGCACTTATCTATGGACATACGCTGTAGCCTATCAAACACTTCCTTTTCCTTAACCTCCTTATCACGCTGAAACTGCTCTGCTTTCTTTACAATGGTGGCAACACCATCTCTCTGATTACGTTTAGTCTGTCTGATCTCTTTCTGTCGGGCTTCTTTACGCCACAACCGAAAGGCATCAAACATGGCCGGCCTTGACTTTCTCTCAAACAATTTAGTCTCAAGATTATCTAAGATCGTTGTCTCAAAACTACCATGAGGTGGCCAACTAAGGGCACCATCTTTCTTAGTGTAACGGATCCAGTAATCATTAAAAGTAATCGGGCCTAGCCCGTGTTTGCTGTACAGTTCATAAGTTGGAGTTCCAACCGGAGGTATCGGACACGAGTCCTCCAGTCGTGAATCCGTACCACAACGTCTGAAACAACTAAACAAAGTACTGCGACCAGGCATCTTGCACACTAGCCGAGTTTCACAAACGTCAAGGGTTACGGGATTTACCAAGTCCCTGCAAAGAGCAAAAACCCTCGGTTTTTGGCGACTGCAGACGTCAAATATCACAACAAAGTACCAAGAACTACAAATGCAATGGAACCATGCAACAACTAAGCAACCACAACCAAGAACTCTGGGAGCGACCCACAAATACTTAACTCAAAGATCGATGGCATCACCAGGAAGGCCCGTCAATCGTCTCGCTATACCAAGGTCTACGCCAGGCGCCAAAACAGGTCTACAGGCAGGGCAGCAGTCCGTCGCAGCCGTCAGGAGGCGGGAATCTTCGCGGGAAAAGTCTTCGGGCCACTTGTTTCGACAACAGGATCGATGAAGCGGAGTGCACCTTCCCTCGGAGATTTCACACGAAGTTCCTCACGATCGTCGGGCTTGGACCGGTACCACTGATGCAGCCTCACGTTGGGCGCCAACTGAAGGACTGGGTTATTTAAGACCCAGCGGTGCCAGGGGACAACACCTGAAACCTTCGTGGGTAACCTGCTCCGGCGTACGAATGACAGAGACACGGGACACTTCCTTCGGCGTCAAAGATTCAAGGTTTATTTACTGCAGGGAAACACAGAAGTCACAGGAAGTACAACGAGTGTAGTTCGGGGAGACTGCTTCAAATTGGTTCTGTGGATCGCTCCTTTTATACATAATTCTCCCATAGGTTTACATGGTACACAAAGGTTTACGACTTGGTTCCCACAATTATCCCCGAGAGGGGTCGCTTTGGTCACTTTGATACATTCAAGGTCCGGAATATAAGTGCGGAAACATTTGGCGGTTCCCAACTGTAAAAACCCATCTTCCCACCATTAGTACATTCCAATCAGCAGTAAAACAGATCGAAGAAGGAACAAGAACAGGTGCAGAGGAAGATGGAGACAGTGGGGAGATTGGAAAGGGTGTAAAAGGGGGGGTATCAGGAAACACGAGCTACAGGCATCAAAGGGACGTGGCTAATGAGATGCACGGCTGAGACAATAGACCGGCACGGCGAGATGAGCCTCGAGCGGGCCATCTGCCTTACAGTATCATCCCCCTCGTCATAAAGACACTTTCAAAGGACATGTGTCTTCCGCAGATATCTTGGGAATCCCAGGGTCGCGAAGCGGACAACGTCCGTTCGCTGGCTACTTGAGGGCAAGAGACAAAATGGATGCCGTATCTAAGATGGAACCCGTGGGTACAGATGAAAAACCCACGTAACAAACGAACGGTTTAAGTTAGCACAGCGAAACTGCGCACACTTACTAAACTCGTCATTTGCGGTTCGTAGATACCAGACTCGACCATATTCGTGCGAGTCGAAAACACCACTTACAATTGTCACGGAACCTCACCCCCAAGTGGCATCTCCATCTCTGGGCCATCTCTGCCGACTTCCCTAGCCCCAGGAACGAACCTGGGAATGGCAGAAGCCAGCTGCCTCCTTCTTCCTGGAATATTTACCCATGTTGTTAGTCCAAAGAAGTATTACTACACTCTGTACAACACCCTTCCTGTTGGACCCAGAGACTCCGACCATGTTGGAACAGCGCACCTGGTACCATGGGTCTCCTACACCTATGCTTGGTTGTGCTCCGGTCCAGAAGGCCCTAGGGAAGCCCATTCTGAGTAAGGGCTCACTGGTATTATGCAGATTCAGATCCCAGGACGATTCCAATCAATGTTCCCCCATGAATGGTTTCTGATCTACAGTGGCTGAAACATGGCCAAACACAGTTGACAAGTCCATGCATAGTGCAAGAGCGTCATACCTATCTCGCAGCTTGCCCAGCATCCAATGGGGGTGGCATAGAAAGCAGCGCTCCCCTCATCTCACCAAAGCCCACTAAGGGGGCCAGCAGGGACTGCATGGCTGCTGGGCCCCCTACTGGCACCACAGTTCATTCACTAGGACTGTTGTTTGCAGGTGGTTTTCATCCCACATCATCAAGTGTGTGCAGGGAGTGGGTGGACCCTGTCTCCCTCCTGCTTCTGTCGACCAATAATGGCGACACCTAGTACCACCGCCTTGATGCCTCTGGGCTTAGTTGCGCGTTATAAGAATTTTACCATTACCATTACCATTACCTCACCTCAAGGCAGCCAGGGCCACCTCTCGGTAGAACCTCTATGAGCACTGGTAGAATATTGATCACCCGTGGTATAAGGGAAAGGAGCCACAGTGCAAATACTGTACTCAAGGGAAAGTTTTGGAAGCCCCCACAGTCCCACCAGCGCCCTAGTGTAGGCCAAGGCCAGTCTGGTCAACTGGGCAATGGGATTTTAAACTGCAGGTGCACTGCTTTGCCAGTCTCTGAGACCTGGGGCCCATATGCAGGGGCATGGTTACCCATAATGGGCAAGGGTTCTCACACCCAGTGCTCTAGGACACAGAAAGCAGATTGGGTGGGATGACCCCCAACAAATAGGGGAGTTCCCTACATCGTTGTGTCTCCCAAAGAGGAGTGAAGACAGCCCCCACGGCTCACCACCAGTCGCCTTGCAGCCCAATGGTAGCATGTGTCTCCGGGGCATGACAGTTCTTCTGTATTGGGCGGTGGGTGCATGGGTTCACTTTAGCTGTCATTAAGATCGATGTCAACACGCATCGCTGGCCCACAACAGCACCTCTATCCTGGGCATCAGGTACAGAGCTCCTGCAGCCATCAAGGCATGGGGTCATGAGCCTCGGGCTGCCTGTTCAATGCCGTTCCGATCCTGGAATTGGACAGGCACCCTCTATGGTGTGCCGAGGTCCACTGTGCTAAGGATGTGCACCTTTGTCAGCACCAAAGATGTCCCTATGGCATCTTGGTTTATGCTGCGCAGCCTCCTCAATTTCCGAAACTTCCATTGATGCACCCCAAACAGGCAAGAAGGCTACGGTATTGGATGGTTGGTGAGAGAGGTCTTCACCCCAGTGTGCTAATGGGTGGAATGGGGTTGGGAAGAAGCAGGATGCCCCCGGGTAGTCGAGTTCTGCCAGAAGCACCACAACTCACATCCTAATCCACCATCACCTTGCCACCTACCCCGTGGTTGACCATAGACTTAAACCTCTTTCAGGAGAATTCTATTCAAAGTACACAATTAGTTAGGTAGAAATGGCCAGTGCTAAATGGTTAAGAAATAAGTTAACGTATTCAAGCTACAAATAATTTACTTCACGCTAAAGAAATCAACATGATGTTACCTACTATTCACATAATTGGAGTTCTATAATTATTCATAGGGCATTTTGGTTCTTTAAATAGATCAAGGATATTGAATCCATTTGCAATGCATTCCTCCAGCTCCAAACAATGTCCACAGTACATATTAAATGGTTCTAGCCTCAACTCCACAACAAAATTAATGAAATATGGGTTTCCTAGTATTTCTTAGTAGAGAAAAAATACATAATAAATAGCCCAGTACATTATTCGAAAAAAGGTCATGAAAAAGGAGGCACTGCTATTGTTTTTCCTGGAGATTATGATTCGAATTTGCAGTAACACGCTACACTGTTTAACTATCAAACATGGCTAGGGCAACTCTCTCCTATTTTTCAATACATGTATTTCACCAGGTCAACAGTATAATTAATTATTAATCTCTACAGGTTGTAAATACAATAAAAAAACGATATGGATATTTTTAACAGCAATTGTTTATACACATCACAACTTAGACCACGCCCTTCAGTATCATACTGTGGCAAGATATTGCTCTACCCATAAAAGTGGCAGAGAGTGAACTGGAGTCTGGAGCTGGAACACTTTTAAGAGTAGATGCTAGTCTGTGGCATCATTCACTAAAATCACAAGGCTTCTAAAAATGTTTGGTGTTAATGCCAGTAATTTTAGCAAATGTAAGATACCCCTTCTGCAGAAGGGTGAGGGGTAAGGCCTCATTACATTTTTGTGTAAAAATGAGGTCCAATTTGGATTCCTTATATGTATTATTTAGTTTTAGATAGTGTACATGGCCCAACTGCATTGTTGCACTTTATATGAGCACTGGTGTTGGACTTGTCGCCTTCTGCAGGGTCATCCCCAAACTTCTACTATTTTTTCTAAATTTGTTTTTGTTGGCCTTAGAACTCTGTGCACTTTACCTCTTCTAACCAGTGCAAAAGTACTTGTGCTCTCTCCTCTAAACAAGGAAGAATTGGCTTATGGCTATTTTGCCACTCACTTAAGTAGCCCTTTAAACACATCTCAGGCCTGCCATTGCAGCCTATGTGGCAGTTGTAAACTGCCATTTTGACCCGGAAAAAGTAAACCAGGCCCTTCACCGAGGGGAGGCCCTGAACAGCCCACTTGGCAGGGTGTAATGTATTAAAAGTAGGACATGTGATTTTGTTTTACATGTCTTGGTAGTGAAAAACACTTACATTATTTTTTCACTACTGCAAGGCTTGTTTCTACCATAGGATAACATTGCAGTTTTCTTATTCCCAAATGGAAACAGGTAACCAGTTCATGTTTGGTGTCTTTGGAATTGTAATGCAAAATCTTCTCATATGGTAAAGTTGGATTTTAAATTACAATTTAGAAAATGGCACTATGAAAAAAGTTGGCATTGCCCTGCCTTATCCATCTAGTCCCTGAAGCCTGACTCCGGTTCATATGACTAGGTGTAGCTGACAGTTGGACTTTTGTGTATTCCTCCTACCACACACAATAGAAAGCTTAGGTTTGCCTGGATGGGTAATTACTGGCAGGATGGGAGGGTAGAGCTGGGCACAGCCCTACTTACTCCTGAATAGACAGTGTCCTGCCTCCACATAAAAGCCTGCATAACCCCTGTATTCATGGGAGGAGACATAGGAAACCTCTGTACTTCAAAAGGAAACTTCTAGAACCTTCTCCCACTTCAAAGGATGCACCTCGTATAAATATTGGACCTCAGAAGCCAACTCTTGAGTACTTATCTGGAACTATAGAGACTGTCTGGAAGAAGGACTGCTTTAGTGCTGAAAGAACTGCTACTCTGCTGGACTGGTGCTAGTGGGGATTTAGTCCTGCACCTGAACCTAGGAATACTACAGTGACTCTGAGGGCTAGTGTACTGGTCTTCTGTTCAGAGTTACAGTGGCATAACAAGGGATGGGAGGAATTTGTAATTCCGCCGGTGGAATTGGAGGGATCTAGTAATTCTGGGTTATTCTTGCAATGTAGAATTACTAATAAATGTCACTGCTCTGCCGGTGGTATTAATCAGCACTTTCAATCTCTGTGCTGGCACTGGGAGCCATGCAGACTCTGAGAAAGAGTGAGCTATGTACAAAATAATTCCAAGCGATGTGCTGTTGTAATGGGGAGGAGCTCTGCACAATGTACACCGGAGCACTGCTGCTCATAGGGGATGTGACATGCAATGCTTACCAAGGTGCAGGAAACCTGGAAGCAATAGCAGGTCCGGCGAGCCACATCTCGGGAGGCTTGGAGGGTCCTGGCTCATCCATAGGCCCCAGCAACGCCCTCTGCTTGAGCAGTGACATTGCTAGTCTGGGTTTTTCTCTGTCGCAGAGTTACTGCCAGTGTTGTTACTCCAGACTCTGAGTTTATGGTGAGATCGGGGCCTTACTTTCACTTCCATGAGAGTGCCCACCTTAACTAAAATCCAGGAGTCATGTGGGGCAAAATGGCAGCAGCTGTGGCATATGCCAACGCGCACCATGGCACCACTTGCCCAAACCTTTACTACCTCCGAGAGGTGGCGGTAGTGTGGGGAGCGGATTTCCGAAGAGAGCAAGAACCAGCTGCAGAAAACACACTGGGAGCTGTGCAGTCGCAGAAAGATCCTGATTAGGAACCTATCACAGGACAGCAGGAACCAGTTATGAGTTGGAGTCAATCAAGTATCAACATATTCAGTGCTAGGTTTGCACAAAAGGTTTGAGTTAAAGCAATGCCACCGGGTTTCAGGTGCAGAGAGGGGAACTGGGTCTCTATTTTCCACTTTACTTAGTGGGACGGTGAAGAAAAAAAATGCAGGTGGGTTGCTACCAAATTAAACACAACAATGTAAATGAGCGAGAGGAGCCTCCATTGCATGCCCATTCTTCTTTCACTGAGACCATTTGCATTGTCCACCTGCATTGGGATGGGTGCGTGCCAGAATGGGATTAGTTATGACTGTTGCTCAAAGACTTTAACACTAGTGGAATGCTTCCTGCAAACACACCAGGCGCAAGGCTGCATGCCTCAGTGGCCTGTTTTCCTGCCTCTAGGCTGCACACATCTAGTCTGGGTGTGATGAGTCGGTACACCGCACCCTTGGAGGCACGTCTGTTTACACAGCATCCCTTAGCTTTTGTACATCGGTATGCCATGGCAACGGGCTCTCCTGCTAACTTTCTGGTAATTGACTTCACCTAGGGTCCGAAGTGTGCACTCACTGGTAATTTGGGAAACGTTTTTGAAAATCAGCATGCTTACAAAAACACATGTAAATTACACTGCAATCAGTACAATTTCCAAAGAATTACCTAATTTTCTGACCTGTCCGCGCATTTATAATTTTCCTCTTGAGTGTTGCAAAATTAAATGTTTTGAATAGCCCCCAACACCTCCACTAATGTTAGGCAGGACTCTGCGGAATCTCCCTGAGTTTTTATAAAACTTCTTGGAATTCCACGGAGTAAAGCTCTGCAGGTTCAGCCCACCCCTTGACATGACAGGCTCCCAACGACATGAACCAGCACCCAGAACCAGCTGGAGCAAGCCCCTGACCCCCAAGTGGAGCTCCTCAAGTCCTGGACTGTTAGTGAGGTCCTAGAAAAACTGAACTGATGTTTTTGGGTTCTTTGGGATTGTGAGCGAGCCAGTTGGTGCCAAAACCTTGTCACTCACACAACCACCAAAGTCAAGTTCTGTCAGCTTGATCCTGGGCGTTATAGCATCGACCGCTCATGGGAAGTAACATCGCAAAGCACTGGCCTGACCATTCACGATGACAACAGGATCTTCTTGCTACAGCAGCGCCTGTCCATGATGCCAGACCTGTTCTTCGCACTGCATCGATGACTGTTTGCGATGCTTCATTGCTCCTTGTGACCCCACCCCCACCACGAACGGGGCTCTTTGTGCTGGACTGAGAAGATAACTTTTCAGAGTACTAACATGGTTCCTGTATCTGACCAGTGCTCCTTCGCAGTTGACCTGAGCTTCTGACTTTGGGCTTTTTGGTACCATTTCCTCCACAAATTTTATGTCTCAGGTTTGACTGATTTGCTTTTCCACTTGATTTATTTATTGCATTTTGCTCTATTGTTTAATATTGATGTGAGATTTTTTTTGTATTTTGTTTACACTTTATTACTGTTTGTAGTGCTGCATAAATATTTACATATAGCCTCTAAGTTAAGCATGACTGCTCTTTGCCAAGCTACCATAGGGTTGAGCACAGGATAATTTGGCTTTTTGTTGTGCCTCACACTAACAAGGATTGTGGTTTCTGCTTGAGTAAGATTTCACGCCCCCTTTAAACAATAATCCAATTTCTCACACTAGAGTACATTACACAAGATCAGATTTGTCTCAGTAGAAGCACAGGAGAATAAGGGCCTGATTAGTATGTCTGTCAGACCACATTCTGTAGCCCTGTCAGATGCGGTCAGACTGCTGAAGTTCTTGTTGGGAGTGGTCACTCTAACCACTGGATTACAATGCATCCAGCATGTACTCTGACCGACTGAGGACAGACCGTCGACTTCCACAGCTTTACTCCAACCTCTGATTTGGCAGTCTGGAGAGGAACAGCAGCCATAGGGCTGTAAAGGGAGATTTGACTATCATCCAGATTACAATGTAGATTTCTGATGACTCTACCGTGGCCGACCGACTGTCTGCCTTGAGTCGTCAGAAAAATAGGAAAAGGGGTAAAAAATCTGCCAATTCCCCTTCTCTGTAGCAGTCTCCAGCATGGACCCCTCCTTCCAGGCCCCCCTTTCACCTCAGCTGAACTCCGAGGTAGACGGCCCTGTGGGTAGCGGAATCTACTAATTCCTCATGTGGCCTGTATTCCCATTGACTGGACCGTGCACATATCATCAGACTCTAGGGGCCTTATTTATGAAGGCCTTGCGTCAGTTTTGTGCCGCCGGTGCGTCACTTTTTGTGACGCACCAGCGGTGTAAAAAATGCGCCCTGTTGCGCCATATTTAAAAAGTGACGCATCTAGGTAGATGCGTCACTTTTTAAACTGCTGCGCCACATTATACCTGCGTCAGGTATAATGTATGCAGAGGGGGCGTTCCCCCACAAAAAGCCTCGTAATAGTGACGCAGTGAAATCGATGAGAGTTCACTGCGTCACTTTTAGGACACAGCAGGCGTAAGACTGACGTAAGCCCCATGTGAAAGGACGCATTGCTGGAGTTGCGTCACTTTTGTGACACACTCCAGCAATGCGTCACTTTTGCGCTTACAGATACGTCTGTAACTCCTTGCGACATGATGCGTCATACATTAAATATGACGCATCAGGAATGTCGCAAGGAGTGCGCAGTGAAAAGTGACGCATCGCTGTTTTCACGCAGCGATGCGTTACTTTTTATAAATGAGGCCCTAGCAATGCAGTACCAGGTGCACAAGGCATGTCTCCACGTGCCATTCATGTGTGTACAACTGCACATGTTTCCTGTGCATTTGATCCCACTTGCAGCGTCATGTCCACGGAGTGGGATACCACCGACGATGAGGTCACCCGTTAGCAGCGGTTGCATGGCAATGCGGCAGCAGAGCTTTCCTGGCCTCAGCGGTCGGAATCGTACTGAGGCTGCAGTTGTCAAAGGGGTGGATCATCAGGCATCCTAAACAGGCCCTAAGTGGTTTGCCCAGCAGCAAAGGATGCAGCACCCGAACATGGTACCCCAGATCAAAAAATGGCAGCTCTGGCCATTAGGTCACGCCCATATTTCTCAATATAGGCAGAAAAATCATAAATAAATGGTATAGTTGTGTATGATCTTGTATAGTGACCACATTTTCTTTTGAATTGGCTTTGTGTAGTAAAGAAGCAAAGCAGCAACTAATATTGTAAAGTTCACTAGGAGTCTTGCTCGGAAATACTTTCGAAGATTTGTTTTTGAACTGCATTTAGGACAAGGAACGCAGAACTATAGGCCAGACTCCTCAGGCCTATTTTTTTTAGATAGTAACGAAACTGGTGCCATCTTAAATTCATGGGCAAGGAGCATGCTGCTTCATAAAACGGTTGTAAAAAAAACTCCTGTGAATATAGGCAAATTGCCGTTTCCGATGCTATGGGATAAGTTTTGCACGGAGTACAGCAAAACAATCGGAGACATGGGCTTAGGAGTAGAACATCTTGCCATCTGAGAAAACGGATTCAGAGCTAAACGCTAGGTTACAGATAATATTGCTGGGGTTCAGAATATTTTAGACGAATATGTAGTAGTAAAGAATCAAGCTTTTATTGACTTTGATCGGGTGGACAGCCAACAATATTGTGAAAATGTATGTCATTGAGTACATCAACTAACCTACATTGAGACTGATCGTGTCTTTACATACATCTACAATGTGCAAAGTTTTGCTGGGGGAAATAACGGTCAATTCCATTAATTGGTACACATAATGGTTTCAAACAGGGTGCCGGCTGACAACACTTTTATTTTCATTTTTATATGTTCAACATACCTTTAAAATTTTCTAATTTGAAACATTTCCCACCAAAACTAGGATCTAAGTCAACATACATCTTTTTGTATGTTGATGATGTGGTTTTGTTCGATCTATTGTCAGTAGTCTTACAAGGAAAATGTAACAGAGGTAAATAACCTCCAAAGCATTTTTTTAGAGATTAACAGCTAAAAAATCAAAGGGCCAAACTTATTGAGTTTTGGCGTAGGGCGCAACAAGTCACCTTGCAGCGCTGCCCTAAGTCAAAGTGAAGAGCAGAAATGCACAATATTTATCCAATATTCTGCTTTTCTGTCCTGTCCTGGTGCCATTTTGGCAGCCTAGCACCAAGGCAGCCTGCCCCATAATGCAAGGGTGCCTGTGTTGTCGGCAGGATTGTTTTTGTGCAGGAAGGGCCACCTTCCTGCACAAAAACCATCCCGGGAGGCTTTTTCCTCCAGTGCAGTACACATGGAATGAGGAGAAATAAAGTTATTTCACCTCGTTGCACCTCCCCTGGGCAGGTGTACGTTTTTTGCGCCTCCCCAGGTTTACATGGTTTTGTAAATCCGGTGATGCGTCAAAATCCACCATTGTTGTGTGGGAATTTCTACGGCAACACCCATGGAATGTTTCTCTTTTTCACTTTTTATTTCATTTGTATAGCGCATAAATCACCCGAAGGTCTCAGAGCGCTTGCAGAGGAAAGTCCTATCAGAAACCCAAACAAGGCAGAGGCAGATCTAAAAGAGCCATGTTTTTAGCTGTCTGCGGAATCTCAGATAGCCAGGTTCCGTCCTAATCTGGAGGGGCAGGGAGTTCCATGCTTCAGGAGCTGTTTTACTGAAGGCTCTGTCACCGTTTCTGGCAGTATGAACTCTGGGGACACTTAGGAGAAACTTGGTGGATGATCTAAGTGTTCTCACCGGGTGGTAGACCTTAAGTTTTTGTTCTAGGTATGCTTGGCCATGCCCATTGATGGATTTGTGGACCAGGCAGCATAATTTGAATTTAATACGTTTTTGTATTGGGAGCAAGTGCAAGGTTTTTAAGCAGGGTAATGAGGGGGTGCGGGAAGGAAGGTCAAGCACCAATCTGGCAGTGGTGTTTTGTAGGACCTGTAGGCGGGCCAGCAAGGTGGCATTTGTTGAAGCCAGCAGTGCGTTCCCGTAATCAATTCTACTAACAATGAGTCCCTGTACAAGAGGCATACGAGCTGAGAGGGGGAGCCATTTAAAGATTTTTCTCAGACTACGCATGAGGCCGTAGCTGGTGCCTACTACTTTGTTAATATGTTCAGACATGGACAGTTTATTGTCGATTATTACCCCTAGATTTCTCACTGAGGATTTGGGCGTGGGGCATGGGCCAAGGGAGGCCGGCCACCAGTCATCGGACCAGATTTTATCTGCCTTTCCAAACAGCAGAACCTCCGTCTTTCCTGCGTTCATCATTAAAAAGTTTCTGGTCATCCAATCATGAATGTCTACCATGCAGTTTTTAAAACTCAATTTGGTTACGTCCGGGTTCTGATTGATAGTGATCAGTATTTGCGTATCATCCGCGTAGGACACGGTTCCAAAGCCGTGTGCTCGAATGACCTTAGCAAGAGGGGATACATACAGGTTGAAAAGCGTCGGGGTCAATATGGACCCCTGTAGGATGCCCTTATCGTTATCATAGTAGTTGGAGGAGTGGGCACCAACTTGGACCTTGGACCGTCTGTTGGTCAGATAGCTTTTTATCCAGCATAGTGCAGAGCCTTCGACACCAACCTCGGCAAGACGTTCTAAAAGAATGTGATGCAGAATAAGGCAATGCAGTGATTTGTGCTGGCTTGCCTTATTCCATATCTACGAGGCCATTCAAAGTCAGGCTCCACTCCAGGGCTTTTACGATTATTTTTGAAAACTCAAACTACACAGTTAAATTACAGCCTGGATGTAGATCATTATTGAATAATAAAACTGTTCAAAACTTTCTCAGCAAATGTACCATTTGGTCATGCCCAGCCCTATCTCTCCTTTTCTATTGAACATACATAATCTGCATCCTAAATCCCTTTGCAGGGAGATGGTCAGGCCATTCCTCTGACTCCCTCAAATGCGATCTCTATCATGCAGGAAATTAAGGCCCGTTTCATGTTCTGCAAGGATGCTCAGCATTAATTGACTATAGAAGACGATTTCTAAATCCAATCATTTTTCATTATAAGATTAAGACTCATAATGAATTGATTCAGCGCACATTTAATCACGTGAATGAGCAGGACTGTTATTTTGTTTGCAAATTTCATAGGACTTTTTGTAATTTTTTATGTAATTATGATATATACTGTGCTATCAAATTAGGTTTTATGTATTTTTAATAGCAATAACACTGTTTTATATTGCTGACTTCTGTCGAGGTCTAAATTAAATCAATAAACTTGAAGCTTACTGTTAAGAAATGACTTGGATTATTAGGGTACCTCAGGGGCAGACTGACCTAGGGCTCAAATACTGCAGCCATCCCCCATGGGAAATTGGAGTTAAATATATGTTTCAACAATAGTTTAGTGCTTGCAATGCCTTCTAGGACTGGAAACCAGTTTAAACTCTCTAGATTGCTCTGATTTTCTGCTTCTCAGAAATCCCTGGGGTTTGCAGGGTTAACTGGTAGTTGGTTGGCTCGGGGCCAAAGATCTACACCCATCTCTCATAAGGTTTGACACCATTTCTAGTGCGCTTAGCACTGCTGCTATTTAGGACCTTTCCTCCTGAGTATAAAATACACACCCACAGAAATAGGGAATTGTTTTATATGAGAGAAGGGTGGATACTTGGGATGATGTAACTGCTGTTCACTATATATTATTACATTTTCGGTCACTTTTAGCCATGATTCTATGTAAGTGTA
Source organism: Lissotriton vulgaris (assembly GCF_964263255.1). Taxonomy (NCBI): domain Eukaryota; kingdom Metazoa; phylum Chordata; class Amphibia; order Caudata; family Salamandridae; genus Lissotriton; species Lissotriton vulgaris. Next base: position 499,918,408 of record NC_141687.1, on the reverse strand, counting down.
AGTGGTGAGCTCTTTACAAGCCCTACTATCATAGATGTACATGTGTTTCTAATTTTCGTAAAAGGCCTGGGATGGTACAGTGCACCGGGTAGCAGGCACAAAACCAGTATCCATCCCTAAAAGATGTTTGGCACCATATTGAGTCCTGTAAACTACACAAGATATGGTTGCGTTTTTGGCCATTCCTTTATGATACAATTTGTATAAACTTGTGGGGTACTTTTTTATTGGGAATAGTGTGGGAATTATTGATGGTAAATCGATTGTAAATCAACACAAATGTCAAAATGTCTCTCCCATAAATATGAGGAAATTGGATTTTTCAGAAAATGTCTGATGCTTAAAGAGGATCCAAGGTAGAAAACATTAGTGGAATGCACAAGCATGGATGTCCTTCAGTCTCTAGTTTTAAAAAAATCTGTAGGTTTGGTAGAATTCCCTGAGTGTCTGCCGACAACGGAGCCAACAACTCCAGCCAATCCCACATGATTCTTTGACGCTATTGTGAGTGACTCACAACAGGCTTGGCAGTGCTTTTGAACATGTCTTGGCTGTTATGTTAGACCTACCCACACATGTTGGGTACTATTTAAATGGGAGCAGTGAGAAACTGCAGAGTTGCCCGATTTATGCCACTTACCGCAAATTCGTGAGTTTTCTTCTACCTAAATTTAAGAACATTGTGTTTTTAACAATATAGGTATGTGTCCAGAGCACTCTCAGTAAGAAAAGTGGTAGGATTCACAAAATCTACACCACCCTGTTTCTCTAGTTTCATAGGGTTTCCTGGGCATCAGCCAACTTGTTGTGGAAGAAATATTTCAGACACTCTGTAATATTCTTTGTGTTTCCATTCCCTGTATAATACTCAATGTGATAAAATGCCATCTTTCTTGCATTAGTATGCCCCCACTTTTTGCTGAACTGCTGATGTGCTTTGACTGAGTGTGCCCCGGGCTCCTTCCAACCAGGTACCCAGGGCCTGTATTAATTCCCTAAAGCTGTGTTAACAACTAAACCCCAATTGGCATCTCTGGCCACCTACGAGCCCCTAGTAAATGGTACCCTAGGTACCCAGGGCATGGTGACCAGAGAAGACCCTAAGGGCTGCAGCATTTAATGTGCCACCCCTAGGGGCCCTGTACCCTGACACCCCCACACTGTCTTTACAGGCTGAGTGTCTGAGTACAAAACTAAACAAAGAGTCGACATGGCACACCCTGTGTGCCATGCCCACAAGTTCCACTGACCTGGCATACCTCAGTCACCCCTCTATCTGGGTGCCCTATGCCAGTGGTGTGGGCATAGGTGCATTAGCCCTGTGCCCCTACAGTACCCAGGCCATTCCTGGGCAATGTAAGTGCAGTGATACCATTAAGAGTATATGGAGCTGGGAAGTTGTCAGGACGTACTCCACAGCACCATAATGGATCCACTGAAGACTGACAAGTTTAATATCAAACTTCTCAGCACATTAAACCCACACTGATGCCAGTGTGGGATTTAATGTGAAAGGCACCTGAGATCCCCCCTGAAATCCTAACCTACAATCCACGTCTGGTCTGAGAGGCTGCCTAGGCTGCCACACAGCAGACATGTTGCTGGACCCCTGGGTGGAGAGCTCCCCACTCTCCTGGGCCTGCAACAACGCACATCCTGGGTGAGGTGCTAGGTCTCCTCCCTCAGGATGGGCAGGGGGAAGCTTCAAAGGCCTGCCGCCCTTGTGAGGTTCTCCAGACAACGTTCTGTACTCAGAAACTGGCCCCCACCAGTTCTGACCCCCACTTTGGTGGGAAGACTGGTGGGAAACCCTACATCAGGAAGGGGGTGTGCCAGCCTGTGCCAACCCCACCCCTTAGGTGGAGGAGACGAGGTGAAGCACGACCCTAGGCTCCGGCCATCTTCAAGATGGGGAGCCCTGCCCAATCACAGTTAGGCTGCTGCCCCCCTCCCACAGGAGAGGAGCAGGCTAGGGGTGTACCCACCCTGGGACAGGGACCTATTGGTCCCTGCCCTTGCCCTACCTGTAACGCCCCTAAATTCAGTATTTAAGGACACCCTGAACCTTCCTTCCTCGGATCCCGATAAGAAAACAAGAAAGAAGATCAAGAAGAAGAAGACCCGCTGTGCAGCTGCTAACAAAAGGACAACACCAACTGACTTTGCCCCAGCCCTACCGGCCTGTCGATCCTGGAACCTGCTCCTACTAAATTCCGGTGACTCCTGCGGACAGCAACCTTGGACAACACGGATTACCTGCCTACCTTGACCTCCTAGCAGACTGGGACTTCCATGAGCAGAGGCTCTGCTCCAACAGCAATACCCCTGGTGCCAGCCAGGAACCGCAAATCCAGCCCACTCTGCACCCGCCAAGCCCGGCCCGTGTTCGAGTGATTCAAGACTCTGAGGATGCCCCCCAGTGACTAGGACCCAAAGTCCAATGCCCAAGACCCACCTCGATGACCTAGATGATGCCTGCAGCCTCAGAACTAAGGACTCCAACCGCAACCAGCTGAGGGTAAGATTTCCTGATGCCAAAAGACACCCCTGCACCCGCTGCCCCACAGTCCCCTTTGCCTTCCCTTGGGGTACCAACCTCTTTTGCAAGATCCCAACTTACCTCTCGAAGTGGTGCTCACACCTGAAGAATCTTCGTCTCCGAGCCTGCAGCCTTTGTTCACTTTGTAACTTTCCCGTTGGATAACATTGAGCACCCGACGGCTCAAAAGCACCCAGCACCCTGCCGCCCAAGTGCCGCTGGGAGTGCACATTCTACCCTACTCTACTTCCCCACTTGCCCTGAGTAAGTGACCAGGAGCTCAGCTCCCACAGCTGCGTGGCCTGCTTGCTTGCAGCCACCAACTGCAGGCCCCCTCCCCTCCATTGGATTGTATTGGGCCTACTCTCTCTGCGACCGGCTGCCCCTGGGCCACTGAGGTGCAACTACAGAACCTTTCCGACCCTGGGATACCCCTGAGTCTATGCCCAGAACCTTAACTTCACCAGTCGAGTACTGACCTGCAAACCGATAACTCACTTCCGTCCATAGGATAACATTGACTGGTTTGACTCAAAAAATCTTCTAAGTGTGAAGATTTGAAACTTTAAAATATTCATCTAAAATCAGCTGAATAACGAATTCTGAAGTACTCACCTGTGATTGGGAGAGAAGCCAGTACTGTACCTTGTAGCCCAGTATTGGACCGCAAAAGTAATCCTACCCGTGTTTACTGGTAACCTGAATTTTCTCCTTAGTTAACCATTGACTGCTTTTCTGTGAAATTTTTTCAGTGTCTATTTTTGCAAACTTCAAACATTCCTTAAATATCGTACCAACTACCGAAACGTAATTACTTACCTGTCTTTAGTAGAGATCCCAGTGCTGGACCTATGAGCCCAGTATTAGTCACTTTACCTGTGACCTGAATTTCCTCCCATAGGATAACATTGCTAGATTTTCACTGAAAAGTTTCCAAGTGTGAACTTTTAAAATATAGTTATATTCTTTAAAAATCACTGCAATAACCAAACCGCTTTTACTAGACTGTTTTCAGCTTAGGTCACAGGACTGAATCTAGGATCCAGTCCTGGCGTTCCAAAAGTAATCTATAAAGTAATCAACTGCATTTATGTTGAAAAACCCATTGAGCTCAATGTTAAATTGTGCTTAGAATTGTGTTGCCAATTGCAGCCTCTATAGCTATTGTACTTACAAAGCCTATTGCCTTTCTGCAAAGTAATTACCTAAAGTCACTCATGTTGAGAAAAGTATATTATGATACCTGTTGGTTCTAAAAATAAAACACCTATATATTTGGATATAAAAACAATTGGCCTAGAGTTCTGTTCTTGAGTGTGTGGAAACTTTTGCTGACTGAGTGTGTACAACAAATGGTTCACACTGTCCTCTGATACTGCCTTACTGCTCGAGCAAGCTACCACTTATGAGAGTAAGGTCATATCTGACTTTAGCCTCTGTTATACCTCTGAAGATTGGCGACTCTATACACACTGTACCTTACTTAGGTCCAGTATATATAGAGTCACTTTCTTACACTCAACACACAGGCCTGACTATGGAAACCTATTATATTCTTAAATCCATGGGTATCAACTGTACCTAATAAGAAGGATATGCTTATACTGTTTCAGTCATACCCACGTATGTGTATGATTATTTAAAAACAATATATAAAACAATCAACCACAGCCAGGCCAAAGTATTCCTAAAGACATTGCAGATAATACTGGCACATTAGTCATGCACAGTGAAAAAGAATATGGAAAAAATATGACAAAAATGTGAGGTCGGTCAGAAAGTGCCTCACATAAGCAACCACCGTAGAGGTGCTGGCAGGTACTCACCAGTGTGCTCACTTTATCATCATCAACACTTTCACAGCCAAAAGAATAAGTGACCTAACTCAACTAAATCTGAATATTGAGAAAAGAGTGAAACCTATATAATGGTGCTAACTACCATTACGCCCCCGAAATGTGTATCAAAGAGTTCCCTGAACTCCCCATTAAAATAGGTTGTGAACCCTTATCTTATGTATTTAATCTTTGTCTAGTAATCACACCCAATTAAAGCCACAGCATGTTTAGACTATTATAAGATGAACTGCCTACATGTTTGATTGCATTACAATTTTGCTGCAATTCCGTCAGGTCACGGGGACATGTCTCCACCTCAATTTTACTGGACCAGGTGGCTGCCAGGTGGACGCCAACCAGCAGATCACCAGGAATAGCTTATCCCATGTGTAGCCATAAGGTAGCCGTAAAACGCCTGCACCTCCGGGACCGGGTGTCAACTCTACACTCCTCTCACCTATTCCCTGTATGCCTGAACTTGTGTCTGGAATGCTGAGAGTGGAATGATGTGAGTGAATGATAGAATAGAGCATTGGTGTGTGGTGTGGAGTAGAAGCTAGGAGAATGGACAGCTGATGGAGCCTAACAATACGTATTTACTGTTGCTTTAACCTAAGGGCTTACCATGAAATAAAAAACGTACTTCCTCATTAAGTGACTCCTCAATCTTGTATGAAGATCTTGTCCTGCACCTGCAACATACTCTGAGCACAAATTTCTAGTTTTCTGTGGTTCAGTCAACAAATTGTGCTTTTGAAAACGTTCTGTCCTGTGCAATCATCCCTAGAACAGATGTGTAGTGTAGTATTTTTCAGGAGAAGAGTGGCAACAAAGTACAGTCAGATTACTCACTATTACATAATGATTTTCTAAAACTTATACATGGATTTACTGGAAGTTTGTGTCTTCCCCTTGTAAGTCAGTGTGCCGAAATTTCCTCCAGGGTCATCCTGGGTTCTGAGCTATTCAAAATTCAAAGTGAAACAAATGACCTATGTTAGACCAGGCTTCTCCAGGAGGGTTTCTCTCCAGACGTTTTGCTTTTTGGCCTTCTGTTTCTGACCATTTTTTGTAAGTGTGGGCGGAAAATCCGTTCTGCTCGCGGATTTTGCGGATTTTCGGCAAATTCGCAATCCGCGAGATTCGCAAATTTCCCGCAAAATCCGCGAGCGGAACGGATTGGGTCAAAAGTAAGAAGCTGAATTTTGTAACTATTTTAGAATGGCGCTGGCAAGCTGCCAGCAAGCTGCCAGAGCCAGTCTAAAATAGTTACAAAAGTCAGCTTCAACAGCAAGCATTAATAGATAAAGTAAAGCAGGTGCTCGAGTTGAATCTCAAATTCAGTTACACAATCATTAATCACCCCAAATTTGGGGTGATTAATGATTGTGTAACTTAATTTGACCTTCAACTCAAGCACCTGCTTTACTTTATCTATTAGTGCTTCCTGTTGAAGCTGACTTTGTAGCTATTTTAGAATGGCACTGGCAGCTTGCCGGCACCATTCTAACTCTGGCTGAGGGCAGAAGTGCACAAAGTTGGACAGAGGGCAGAAGGGGACAAAAAACGAGTGGGGCAGAGGGCAGAAGGGCACAGAAACGAGAGGGGCAGAGGGCAGAAGGGGACAAAAACGAGTGGGGCAGAGGGCAGAAGAGCACAAAAACTAGTGGGACAGAGGGCAGACACGAGTGGGGTAGAGGGCAGAAGAGCACAAAAACGAGTTGGGCAGAGGGCAGAAGAGCACAAAAACGAGTGGGGCAGAGGGCAAAAGGGCACAAACACGAGTGGGGCAGAGGGCAGAAAGGCAGAAAAACGAGTGGTACAGAGGACAGAAGGGCATAAAAAACGAGAGGGTGGCAGTGATGAACCAGAGGGCGCACCACGGTCTCGCCCAAAAAAAACCCTGCGAACACGCTCAAACATGTCAAAACGCCCCGCGAACACGCAAAGCGCCCCGCGAACAAGCAAAAATAAACAGATTCGCGAATTTTGCGGATAGCAAATTTGCAAATCCGCAAATTCACAAAATTCGCCCATGCTTATTTTTTGGTTGGTTTTATGACTGGGCATTTTATCACTGCTGATCATTGCTAAAGTGCATATGCTCTCCCTGTGAATTGTTATGACGGATTGGTGTTTCCATGATTGGTTATTTGATTTACCTGCTAAGTCCCTAGTACAGTGCACTGCGTGCCCAGGGCCTGTAAATCAAATGCTGCTAGTGGACCTGCAGCACTGATTGTGTCACCCACGCAAGCTGCCTTTCAAATCCCACTGCAGAGTCTGTGCGCAGTTTGGTATTGCCATGTCAACCTGGCAAGTGGACCCACCTGCCAGACCCTAACTTTCCCTTTCATGTGAGTCCCCCCTAAGGAAGGCCCAAGCCCTGGATGTGAAGAGTAGGACATGTACTGATGTGTGTGGCATGTCCTGGTGGTGAAATACAGTGTAGAATGGGAGTTTATTCATAACATTTTATAAATATAACTTCCATTTGGGTCTAGATGGATAGATGGAGTTTAGTATACCTTAACTCACAATATAAAAATGCATCTTTTAGTAAAGATGATTTTTATATTTTGTGTGTTTGAAAATACCACTTTTAGAAAGTTGTTATTTTCTTGCTGAGCCATCCTGTGTGCCTCCGCTAGGTTTGTGTATTGACTGTGTGGCTTTGGAATGACAGAGGCAGGAGATTTGCATGTTCTTATAAGGCCACAGGGGGGGGCGGTTGATGTGTGTCCTACCTTACCTGGATGAGTCAGGGCTGGGCTGAATAGACTTTTTTTCTTAATCTTTATTAAACATTTGAATCATTAAATTGAGATCAACATGAGTGCTCACTGTCAATACTATTTTGTTTAATACTATACACAGGTGAAAGTAAAATGTCCAAGCCCAGGAATTAAATAGTGAAATTCTAATTTTATGTCCCTTCTAGGAGCTCGACCAAACTATATAACAAAGTGGCACACACACCGAAACTCCCCCAAGAATGGGCTCTACCAGGACAACCAAGACAAGGACAGAATTTATACAGAAACTATTATAAACTCTTGAATCATGCAATGTAAAGTTAACCCACTGTAGTTAGTACTCTACCCTGTTCTAACTGTGACTCGGAGGCCTGACGGTCCACTGTCTTGAAACACTCAAGTGGACGCAAAATGTCTTTTGGGCGCGAGGAACGGGGCAACGTGCTGGCATAAATCAAGCAATTTGTACTACAGAAAGCCAAACTGTTTAACCAGATCTGCAGAGTGGGGGCCCTTTTCGCACCCTAGTTAATGGCAATTTATTTATTTGCTAACAAAAAGCTAATAGCAGCAAATTTTCTTACCACCTTTGGGAAGTTTACCGCATACCCCAGGAGGCCCACTTCAGGAATGGGAATAAGAGTCAAGTCGAGCATTCTTCCCTAAGTCTGATGTACCGCTTCCCAATAAGGCTGTATTTTAGTGCATGTTCAGGTGAGGTGAGCAAAATCAGCATGTGGTGCCTTACACTTCAAACAATTATGTGATCTGGAGGATATGTGATTTCTCTTGTGTGATGTACATTCTGCGCAAGAATTTAAAATGTAGTAACTTATGTCGACTATTTAATGAGACATCCTTCGTCACTGCGCAACATTCGTCCCACTGTTCATCTAACATGGGGTGTCCCAAGTCTTCCTCCCGGTCTCTGTGGAGTTTGGCATAATGCGCTGGGATTAGTGCCGAACAGGCTTTATATAATTTGGAGATAAGGTGTACCCTCGCTGGGTCTCTATGATTGTGGAAAGGGGGGGAATGAGTCAGGCTCAACGGGAAAGCTAGGCAAAATGGCCCGTAATGCTGAGAGGATTCTGCCCATAACAAAACAGTCCATTAAAGTGGCAGCTCAAAAACGGGCTTCCTCTGCCATTGAGAAAACGTGACCACCAGGGAATAAATCGCCAAATTTAATGATGTCAAAGGAGGCGAGAGTGTGCTGCACTAGTCTCTCGCCCATGGTTGGCAGCCAGCGCGTGCTGGGGTTCGGTAGGGCGGATGAAAATAATATGGGAGCACCCAAGTGTCTTTGCAGCTTGCCCCAAGCCCAACTGGTGGTGGACACCATCTGAATGTCGTGTGGATCTCTGGGTACACCCTTGGGAAGCACCCCAGACAAAGTATCAGGTGGCACGAAATCTGCTTCGGGTGGAGATATGGGATACTGGCGTCAAGATGGAACCTGGCATAGGCATAACTGCATTGGGCCACGAGATAATATAGTTTAAGGTCAGGAATTCCAAACCCGCCTCTGTCGTAAGACAGGGTAAGACTCTGCCACCGCACCCGAAGCTGCCTAACCCCCCACTTTGTTCGGTTAAGATGTGAGTGCAACGTCAGAAAAAAACTGTTCGGGAGAGGGATGGGGGTGTTATGAAAAAGATATAAACATTGGGGGAGTACTATCATTTTAATTAAAGCAGCCCGACCAGCGATAGATAACAGGAGTCACAACCACCTTCTTGGCCAAAATTTTGGCAGAATCTAAGTGCAAATAGATTCCCAAGTACGTGGAAGAGTCTGTGCACCACTCTAAGGGGAATTCGGATTCCCAGTGTTTTGTACCGGGAGTCAGGGCAGATACTACTGATTTGCGCCAATTGATATTTAGTCCAGAATGTGGTCCAAATCAAATTGTTCCCCTAATCAGGGGTTCCTGGTTATCCTGGCGTTCCCTGACGCATATGATAATATCATCAGCGTACAGGGAGGACAAAAGAGGTCCAGTATTAAACTGTAATCCTTTCTGCAGATGCCTCTCCTGAAAATGCCAGACAAATGGATCCCTGGCAAGGATGAACAATAAAGGTGATAAGGGGCAGCCCTGCTGTGTGCCCCGGGCCAGGGAAAAGGGGCGAGAAAATGTGCCATTCAAGTGAATTCTAGCTTTAGGACCTCTATAAAGTAACTCCTCAGTTGCCATAAATCATCCTGCACATTATAGATACAAAGATGGGCCACTCAAGGGAATCAAATGCCTTCTTGGCATCCAGAAGAATCACAGCAGCCGGGACCTCAGGGTTATTCCTATGAAGGGTAGCAAACAAAGTGTGAAGGTTTACGGAGGTTGATCTGTGGGGGACAAATCCCGAGTGGGTGGGCAAGATGATCGACTCCATCAAGAGCGACAATCCCAGGGCAATCATCTTGGCCAGGATTTTATAATTCAGGTTGAGTAAAGATAAAGGTCTGTATGAACCGCAGAGATCGGGATCCCTACCTGGCGTGGGAAGGAGTATAATTACCCCCTCCCAAAGAGTGGGGGTAATACTTGCTTCTCAAGGGTTTCTCCATAGACCTCCAGTAATTTAGGCATCAGTAGATCCTCATAGGTTTAATGAAAAGCCCCAGTAAAACTGTCCAGGCCAGGAGCAGTGGAGCCGTTAAGGGCCTTGATGGCACTGACAATCTCTTCAGCTGAGAAAGGTTGAGATAGGAAGTGCTGCATCTGTTTTTCCAAGTAAACAGGGCAATCTCTGACAAATAATCTTCCTGTGCCGTGGAGTAGCGTGTAACCCAGGAAGTGTACAATTTGGTATAAAACTCCAAGAAGTCCTCACGGATCTTGGAGGTGTCTGTGAGTGTGCAACTGTCTGATATATAATTTTGCATATGGGGGACTAAGCATCTGCGCCAACATGCACGGCCGGGTCTCTCGCCTTCACCATAGTGGCGTGCCCTTTGATATTTACTTCAATGACCTCCCGAACTTCAGAATGAAATAAGTCATCAGTAAGGGCCTGGCCGGGGAACTTCCACTGACGTTCTTAGCCCTCTGGTCTGGGAACCTTGAGGTGTAGGAGCACGGGAGAATGATCGGAGTATGTTTTGGGGAGGGTCGTTATGGAGTGATACCAAGTGCAAGCAACCAAAGATAAAAGCCTGTAGTCAATTCGTGTCCACATATTGTGTTGTCCAGAACAATGTGTGTAATTAGTCCTGGAGAGGTTAAGTTGGCGCCATATGTCAAAAAGTGAGAAGGCTTCACATAGGTCCAAGAGCACAGCAAGCTCAAGATTTTGTGTCTGGGTAATGTGGAGGTATTGTCCAGGGCAGGATTTAGAAGCAAGTTGAAGTCCCAACCTACAATCAGGGTTGCTGCGTCGAGCTTTGTAAGTTGTGTATACAATGAGAGAAAAAACTCAGGGAAGTCAATTTTCGGAGCGTATACATATGTGAAGGCAGTGGTGTGACCCATAAGTTTACCAGGAATCGATCGTGTATCCGCCCGGCTGTCGCCGAGGACCGTGTGCGGATGGAAGTGAACCTGTTTATGAGTAAGAATCGCAATGCCCCTGAGATAGTTACTAAAATTGGAAAATTATCTGTGTTGCCCCCAACTCAAGGCAAACTGTGTGGCATCTAAAGTGGGCAAATGTGTTTCCTGTGAAAAAGCAATATAAATGTTATGGCGTTGGAGGTCATGGATGACATATTTACATTTCCGGGTGTTGTTGAGACCCCTAATGTTCCAAGAAGCCATAGAGAGATCCGAAGGGCCGCTTACATTGCCTAACATGGCCATATAACATGCTTGGTTAACTTCAGATTTTATGTCCTACAAAAAGAAGGCAAATAACACAGTGAGCATAGTAGTAAATACACATGAAGTAATGTGTATGTAACCTAACCCCTCCCCCACCCCCACCAAGCCTCGTTTCCCTGATAACAAGGGCAATACCCAATTAAACATCAAAGAAACATTCGGGACATACATGCAACGATACATCCAGTTCGAAATAAATTTCCCAGCGGTATGCAGCCTGAGGAGTAGCAATGCTATGTCAGTTCACCATCATTCTGAAAGATTAAAAAGTTACAAAATGGGTAATCCCAAGTATTCACACTACACCAACATGTTAGAATACAAAAGTCAAAGATCCTAGCCGGTACCATTGCCAGAGAACAGTTCCACACTTGCATTTGAAGCGCTGCATGGAGGAAGGACCACAAGCCATCAATCTTAGCCTGGGAATTGCTCTGCTTGTACAAGTGGCCGTACTCCTACGCCTCTGTAGGCGTGTTGAAAATGTGGGCCTGGCCGTTATACAATATTGTAAGCCGAAGTTCCTGAGGGTGGTTTTGACACTATTGTATTTACTGCGTGCTTCCTGTTCCATTATCGTGAAGTCTGGATACAGCGCCAATTTAAAACCCTGCCACATAGTGTCACCACGTTCTAGGGTGAGGCGAAGGGCAGTGACCCTGTCTCAATAGTTCATGATCCTGGCTATGATGGGTCTGGGTGGACAGCCTGGGTTAGGCCTAGGACCAAATGTGCAATGTGCCCGCTCCACCACAAAACTCGGGGGGAATGACTCCCTCCTGAATAGATCAATGAGGACAGATTCCCTGCTCACAGGACAGGTCGCTCCTCACGCCGCCCAGCACCACCAGTGCGCCCGTGTCTCTCCACCCGCTGCTGCCTCTAGTTCGCCGCTCCCCAGTGACTCCTGTGCACTAGCACTTTTCCTGTGTGCCCCTTTACTGGTAAACTACTGTCTTTACTTGCTGTTTTTTTGCCTGCTGTTGCCTTGTGTCCACTGTTGCCCCTGTAATTGTTTATCCTTTGTTTATCCTTTGTGAATCCTTTTCCTTCTTTACCCCGATCGCCGTCCCCGCAGCTGCCTCCCTGCGGCACCGCCCCCTCATCCGCCTATTGGCCGCCCCACTCCCACCTCCCTTCTGCTCCTTCCTCCCACTTTACCCCTATATGACGGCCACTGCACGGCAGTGAGATCGACCCTTGACCCTGCTCGTAGGACAGATCACTCCTCACACCGCACAGCACCACCAGTGCGCCCGTGTATCTCCACCCGCTGCTCCCGCTAGTTCGCTGCTCCCCCGTGACTCCTGTGCACTAGCACTTTTCCCTTGTGCCCCTTTGCTGGTAAACTACTGTCTCTACTTGCTGTTTTTATTGTCTGCTGTTGCCTTGTGTCCACTGCTGCCCCTGTGATTTTTTATCCTTTGTTTATCCTTTGCAACCCCTTTTTCCTTTTGTACCCTGATAGCCATCCCCGCAGCTGCCTCCCTGTGGCCCTGCCCCGCTCCTGCCTCCCAGCTGCATCTCCCTCCCACTTGACCCCTATATGGCGGCCGCTGTACGGCCGCAGTCGACGCCCGCAGCAGGCGCGCCAAAGGTGCGCCTAAGGCAAGCCTGTCTGCGCCCGTCCGCGCCTGTACCATGCCCAGTGCCAGAACCCCTGGACCCCGAAGACACCACGACAACCGTCTGCACTACGACACCAGCACCCTCCATGCACTCAACCCCGGGTGAGAACACACCTGCCACAGGGCCACCCCGAAGCGCACCCAAGGACCCATCACCTGCCAGAACTGCAGCTTCACCAGCATCCGACCCGCAAAACCACAAACCAACGAACCCAACTACCTGAGATGCATCCTCCTCAACTCTCGCTCCACCGGAAAACACGCCGTCGAACTCTGGGACCTCCTCGACTCAACCGCAGCAGACGTCACCTTCCTGACGGAGACCTGACTGAACCCCGCCTCAGCACCTGACATCTCCATAGCCATCCCAGAAGGCTACAAGATCTCCCGCAGAGACCGCACCAACAGATTAGGGGGTGGAATTGCCATCATCCACAAGAACACCCTCAGAATCTCGACCAACACCGACGACACCCTCAGCACCGCTGAACATCTGCCCTTCCAGATCCACACCAACCCGAACACCACCCTCAGAGGAACCCTCATCTACAGACCCCCTGGAACCAGACCACAGTTCAGCGACTCCATTGGCGACCTCATCAGCATCCACGCCCTCGCCTCCACAGATTACATCCTTCTCGGGACCTGAACTTCCACCTCGAGAACAACAACAACGTCAACACCGCCACCCTGATCGACAACCTCGCCAACCTCAGACTTAGACAGCTTGTGACAACACCCTTCCATGCTGCCAGTCACACGCTTGACCCCATCTTCTCCGCATGCCCCTATGTCTCCTTCAACCCCAACACTGAACCCCACTGGACCGACCACCGCTGAATCCATTTCACCTTCAGAAAGCCCACCACACACTACCGCACCCAATAGATGCCTCGTCGCTGCTGGGGCAAAGTCACCGAAGAGCAGCTAGCCACCACCCTCACCCAGAGCCCACCAGCCGATCCCACCAAACCCAATACCGCTGCCCTCAACCTCCAACAGTGGATCGACGACAGCGCTCCGCTCAAGACATCCTACAACAGCCACACCAGCAAGAAAGCCACCTGGTTCACGGAAGACCTACAGGCCTCCAAGTGTACATGCCAGAAATTGGAGAAGAACTGGCTCCATGAACGATAACAGACGACTACACGGCTCTCAAGAACGCCACCCGCAGACACCATCAACTCATCAGAACTGCCAAAAGGACAGCTTTCAAGGAACGCCTGGATAACAACGCACACAACTGCATAGAGCTCTTCAGCATCGTGAAGGAACTCTCCAACCCCAGCTCCAACATCAACGACATCCCCCTTCACAGCACCTGTGCGACTCTCTGGCCACCTTCTTCCACTGCAAGATCGCCGACACCTTCAATGCCATGACAGCCCAGCCAACCATCGAGACCTCCAACCCCACGACCACCAGCCACCTGACCGCTTGGTCCAACATCAATGACAATGACGCCATCAAGATCATGAACTACGTCCATTCCGGATCCCCGTCTGACCCATGCCCACACCACGTCTTCAACAAAGCCAGCACTTTCATCGCCCCATCTCCAGAAAACTATCAACATCTCCTTCAAGACAGCAAACTGTAGTGTAGTTCCTAGTTTCCCACTAGGCCCTGCGCATTGGAATAACATAAACAGTAGTATCGACGTGGAACTGCGGATATTCCAGGCCTCCACTGACTATGCTAAACTTAATTGGGTTGTGTTACCAACTAGCTCAGAGGTCACTGGAAACTTTCTTCTCTGCATAGGAAGTGATCAGCTTCCTTGGCACAGACAAGAAGGGATTCAGCTTTCCAACAACCGTGCAACATGACAACTTTGCTCCTCAGATCAAGAGTCAATCTCTAGGGTCGTGTGAAACAATAGACATGTATTTCACTCAGTCAGTCTAGTGCAGTTTACTTTCACGAGATGTAGAGAACAGAGAGACGGGCGTTTGTCAATAAAGGGTTAACATTTATTGAACAGTCTTTCTTCTCGTACAAGAGAAAGGTATTGCCACAATTGCAAGACTTGTTATGATAAAAAGTACGTACAGTAAGATAAGTATTGTGAAATAGAACTGTAAAAGCATTGATATGGTTTCTTAGCCATACAATGGTTTAAAAGTAATAAAACATATATACAGTCATATATACATTAGGCTAACATACTCAACTGGTGCTTCTAACTAAGCCTACCCCAGTGTGCCTGACCTAAGCCTAACACGTGGAAGGGGAGTAAGTAAGTAGCTTTAAGTTAAGTTGGTTTTGCCAAGGTTTGTTTCAAGAATTCTCGTCTAAGGGTTTAGTCAACACCATACCTCTGAATAGAATGATGGAGGATTGGTATCTCCTTCAGGGGTCACTCTCGATATCCCAGTCACCCGCGAGGGTAGACCGGAAACGCCGGAGCTGGATTTCTCTGCACGAGAAAGGCAGCGGCTCTCTTCAGCGCGTCGAGGAAGGAGGGGGGACAGCGTCCGCGGGCAGCTGGAATCTGCTGGATGTCTTCGCAGAGGGACGGCTGTTCAGCTCCTAAGCGTACTGCACCATAGTTCGCGCTTTAGCAGCGATAATGGTATCAGTAGCTTCACCACCACAGGGACAGCAGGCTGCAGCGACAGAGTGCTAGATTCACCAACACGGGGTCTTGCAGGCAGCTGGCATCAGCAACAGTAGCTCGCATTGCTTAAGGCAACGTTGGTAATATTTATACCTGACAGGTGCCGGGTTTGACGCAAGTTTGCTGGACATAAGACGTCAATTAAAGATGTCACTAGGAAGTGAAAGTTATCAGTTGCTCATTAGAGTTCCATTACTAATCAAAACACAGCAAGCGGGGATTTCCAGGTTTGCTGAGTTTATATCTTGTTGAAGAACTCGGAGTGTTAATCTAGGAATATCAGATAGTGGCTTTTGCTCTGTCATTGCACTAATTGGTCGCAAAGGAAGTGGCAGAGAGCTATGCTGGAATGTGACTCTGTTTGTGTGAGGCCAGAGATGACTTTTCTGAAAATCGCACTTGAACGGTTATGCCAATATAGGGAATAAATGGATTTATAGCCGAATAGGGGCATAAGGTCACAGTATCGATCAGGAACCTAGATAAACACGCAACACAACCTTCCCGGAGAGCTGGAAGCACGCCGAGGTCAGCGCCTTACTCAAGAAGCTGAGAAAATCATCAGCAAACAACTGACCCGCTACCTCGAGGACAACAACATCCTGGACCAATCCCAGTCTGGTTTCCGCAGCAACCACAGCACCAAACCGCCCTCATCGCCGCCACTGACGACATCAGGACCCTGCTTGACAATGGAGAAACAGCAGCCCTCATCCTCCTGGACCTGTCAGCCGCCTTCGACACGGTCTGCCACCGCACACTACGAACACGCCTACATGGAGCCGGGATCCAAGAGAAGGCCATGGACTGGACCACATCCTTCCTCTCTGGCAGAACTCAGAGCGTCCGCCTTCCACCCTTCTGCTCCACCGCCACCGAGATCATCTGCGGCGTAACCCAGGGCTCTTCCCTAAGCCCAATGCTGTTCAACATCTACATGGCACCCCTCGCCCAAGTCGCCCGACAGCAATACCTCAACATCATCTCCTACGCCGATGACACCCAGCTGATCATCTCCCTCACCAGTGACCCTTGCACCGCCAAAACCAACCTCCACGAAGGAATGAAGGCTGTCGCCGAATGTATGAAGAACAGCCGACTGAAGCTGAACTCCGACAAGACAGAGGTCCTCATCCTCAGCTCCACCCCTTCAACCTGGAGCGACTCCTGGTGGCAGACATCACTGGGAACAGCACGGACACCCACCGACCACGCACGCAACCTGGGGGTCATCCTCGACTCCATCCTCTCCATGTCCAAGCAGGTAAACGCCTTCTCCTCATCCTGCTTCAACACCCTCCGAATTCTACACAGGATCTTCAAGTGGATCCCCATATAAATGAGAAAAACAGTTACCCAGGCCCTCGTCACCAGCATGCTGGACTACGGAAACGCCCTCTACGCATGAACATCAACCAAGCTCCTGAGACGGCTGCAATGCATCCAGAACGCCTCAGCACAACTGATCCTCAACATTTCCCACCGCAGCCACATCACACCCCACCTGATAGACCTACACTGGCTCCCCGTAAACAAGAGGATAACCTTCAAGCTCCTCATCCACGCACACATAGCCCTCACAACAACGGCCCAGCGTACCTCAACCAACGACTCAGCTTGTACACCCCTATCCACAAGCTTCACTCCGCCGGCCTGGCCCTCGCCACAGACTCTCGCATCCAAAAAACGACCGCCGGCGGCAGATCCTTCTCCCACCTCGCCGCCAAGATCTGGAACACCCTCCCCACCAATCTATGGCAGACCCAAGATCTACTGGCCTTCAGAAGACTACTCAAGACCTGGCACTTCGATCAATAGCAGCACCCCCCTCCCCCCGCGCCTTGAGACCTTCATGGGTATGTAGTGCGCTTAACAAATGTCCTGATTGATTGATTGATTGATTGATTCCCGAAATAGATCGATGCTCCCAGTGTTTGCAGACTCCGGGACCCCATTATACGTATATTATCGCGTCGGCTGAGCACCTGGAGGTCTTCATTTTTAATAGGCACATCCTTGGGGATACGCTCAATCCCGTCCTAGCTTTTTGAGGGATTGGACCGTGCCATCCTCGATGTCGGAGATCCTTGCCCTGCGACATCCAAATGCCTGTCATCGACCTAGTTTTTCGCTCAAAGGCTCTCAAGTCATTTATCTAGTGTATCAAAGTGCTTGTCTAAAGCCCTGAAGCCCGCTCTCATTTCCTGCAATAGGGGTGTGGACTGGGATACGGAGTCCCCATTTTGCTCTGTGACCCGACCCCCTTCCACCATTTCCGGGTCACTGTTGTGTGTCTTCTCAGCTATCTTTTCGAACTACAGGAGCCTTTGCTTAGGGTCTCTGTGGCCCATGCCGCTGTATGGGGCATCGGATGGGATAGAGCGTGGCAGGCCCCCAAACAAAACACCCAATGTGAGGCCAAGGATGGGTCTGTCCGAGTCAACTGAGGTGCCAAGGTGCAGAGTGACGGCTGGGCAAACCTCAAAGATGGAACCATGGACACCCGTGCCGCCCCCCTAAGGGTGATTGGTGAGTGAGTAGTGCTAGACGAGTGACAACTGTCTGACCACTGGGGCCGTAAGTAGAGAGTATGGGGGTTGGTTACACGAGTGCCTGGGAGAGCCGTTAGTACCGCTGTGTGCACTTTGACACTGTAGTCAGGGTCTGGAGTGAAGCATGACCAGACAAGGCTTCTCACTTGTGCAGATAATCTCAATCCACCAAGCTGTTATGCAAATGAAATTCTGAGTTTTCTCGGAAGAGCAGACAGCCGCCTGCACACTCTGTGGGGCAATGCCTACCGGGCCCGTCTCGAGCGTGCTGAGTAATGGCGGAGTAGAGTGGCACCGCAAAAATACCCAAGTCCGGGAGGATATCAAAGAGGCCTGCTGGCCTCCAGATGGCGGGGTAGTCACAGATGTCCTCCGGTGAAGCAGGTCTAAAGAGAGGGCATATGCCATCTAAGCGCTGTGCTTCACGACCGATAGGCCCTCCCAAGATGCAATGGTCGGTGTGGGAGTGGAGCAACCGGAAAGCCTTATGGTGCACACACAAACCTTGCTGAGGTGCAACAGAGGCCCACTGATGCAAATGTGGGCATAGGATTAACCAGTACAAATTCAGAGCTTCGTCTTATCCAAAGCTGTTGATCCTCAGGGCTCTCAGAGACACAGCCGGGCGTTGAGTAGGCAAATAGTTAGGAGCGTAGCTCGGGAGCAACCGGCTGCAAGATGCACACAGTACCTCACCTCGCCTCCCCGCTGACGCCCCTGCGAGCGGCCACGTGGTCGCATCCCAGGCTCACCCATGGGCCCTGTCCCCAAAGGCTGCCAGGAACGCAGGGGCATAATGGTTCAGCACACGGATAGCTCATATATGGCTGCACCACAACTAGGATCTAGCAAGATCAGGGGAGGGAGGGGGCGGAAGATGGATCATACCCGGCGCACTCACCGCAGACTTCGCTGTTGGCTCCAGGGGATGATCAGGGTCATGGTGTGGTGATCCCTCGGTCAGACTTCAAAATTGATATCACTGTTCGCAGCCCAGGTACACCACGCCCCTCAATGGAACCAGTGCCAGGAAATGCGCAATATCTGCTGTCCGCGGTCTCACCAAGGTATCGCCTTGATCACAGGCCGGTCATCTATTGAATGGTGTAGAGTGGGTTCAATTTACTGGTGCATATTCAGGGGATATTGCGATTTTCCCTGCAGAATCTGACGGAGGTTCAGTGCCGCACAGCCATCTTGGTTGATGGCTTTGCCACCTGGGCTGAATAGACTTGAAATATCTAGAGTGGAGGAGGAGATTTCTTTCACTCCTGAATGGGCCTGGTCTGCCTGGGACAATGCTGTGTCCACCTCCTGCCGGAAAGCTGCACCAGAGAAAGGAAGAAATGGTTTTGACTGCGCACAGGCCTCTTAGGCCCCAGAGAACAAAGAGAATTGCTATATAAATATTGGGGCCCAGACCCCAGAACTTTAGATCACTTTTGGACATCAAGAGGAACCTTTGTCAAGGAGAAGAGCTGGAAGAAACTGGAGGAGTACTGCCCCTATGATTTGTGCTGTCTGGGATTGGCCTGCAGCAGTTGTTTCTGCCAAAGATAGTGTAGCAGGAATTCCGTTCTCCTACAGAACTGCGCATAGAGACCTGGAACCTCGGTGAATTAGGATGGCGCAAAACTCACCTCAGTACCCAAAATCCCCTTACCAAGCTAGCTACAGTGTCTCATTGGTCATAACAAACTCCCAATGCTTAGACAGACCAAAACATGAACTTAGATTACCTCAGGTATCGTGGAACACATGAACACTCTTTCGTTATATAATCATTTCAAACCAGAACATGGAGTAAAAGAGGACACGTGCATGTTTGAAATATTTATTTACTAATGCAAAGTTCTCAAACAAAGTATCTTGTACAACACTAGCAAACATATTATAAGCAACAAAGTTATCAGCAGTTACTAGTCCATAAAAGGCGAATGGTGACAGCATACTAGGATGCTGTAATGAATAGGAATTAACAATACCTAATTCACACCCTCCCTATTTAGCATAGTATTTTATATCTATGAAGGTCTCATTTGGGTTTTAGCAGGGCGGGCCCATACCTCAAAATCTCAGTGGCAGAGGATCACATCATCTTCCACCAGCTCTCTGCATGCGAAGCACCATCAAGTGTGTCTCGTGTGTGTGTAGCACAACAATATAAAACCCGCCTAGAGCCAGTGTTATGTCTATGGACGTGCGAAGTTCAGACCTCACAACAACATCATGTTTAGTTATCCTTGCAGCCTTCAGCACTCACTGTGCAGACAGTGTACCGAGCAAAACTGATATCAGAGCAATAACATATTATTTCTCAATTAAATCACAAAGCTCTTCTGGGCTAAAAGCTAAATCAACGATTATGTGTCATGTGCAAAATGAGGCAGAAAGGTAAAATGGCGTTTAAACATTTAATAAGCTCATACTAGCTTAATAGAGTATATAGAAAAGAAGTAGCTATATGGCACTCCCCCCCCCCCCCCAATGATCCGAGCACGGACAAAAGCAAGGCAAGGTAAAACCAGAACAGGGGCATAACATGAAAGCAAAGTTCAATAATAATGAGCTAAGCTAATCTGAAAAGGCATACATGATGGCCTATAGTGGCCAAAATAAAAGGTTCAAAACCCCCAAAGATTAAGTCAATTGGTCTGGGGCATATAAAGTCAATAGGCCTGGGGCGTAAAAAAAAACTCAGTATAAGCTAAAGGCACCATCAAAAAGTACAAAGTGGTACGTGCCTAAATAAAAAGTTTCTGAGGCATCTCAGGGCAGGACCGTATATGCAAAATATGCAGCAACAGCTTCTAAAATGAAATCACTGTCATCATCCGAAAACAGTTCAGCCATCCAATTAAGCAGTGGAAAAGAGCATACGTGCTCCTCCAGTATTGGATCCTCTAGCAGCATCAGAGGACAACTCGGTGGGTCTTCCAGAACGCTATGTGCCAAGAACTTATGCACCGCTGCGAGTATGTTCCAATGACCCATTAGTCCATGCATCGCTGCCAAGGCCATAATCCTTTCGCCTGAACAAACCAACTCGTGAGCAACTACGGGGCTCATCAGATGATTAAAATCGACGACAGGAGACACTGTCAAGCAGAGACACAAACCAAGGGCCCATTCGAAATCGCAGCTCAAGCAATGAAAAACAGGCTGGACACATGTGAAATAGGAAAATCGAAATGATAATCCAAAAGCTGTGCAGGGTGGGCAGGGTTGGGAAACAGCAGTAGGAGGGGCTCTGTGGCTTCCAGTGCAGGACGGGCAACCATGTTTATCAAAACTAAATATAATCAAACGCCTGCAGCTAATGCCAGCAAAACCGGGAAGCCGCCAAACAGACTCGAAAATATAGAATGGAAAAAGCTAGGGATGTTTCTCGAATGAAGTCAAGAGACCACTGCTAACCAATTTTAAAAAATGAGCCAGGCCAGAAGTGGAGGAGGCATTAAAGATTTGGTGAACCAGCTCACTGAAATGTAACAGTAAATCAGTGTTCAAAAGGGCCTGCACCTCTGTGCGCGTGTAAGCTATGTAAAGGACGAATGTTTCTTGGGCCGAACTCAGGGCCACCTCTTTTTGAGACAAAAGGGCTCTTATTCTACTCATACCATTGAACTCTGCTTTCAAGGTTGGGATGCGCGGCCAGATAGAAACAGCTGAACTCCCATGTGTAGGGGGATACAGAATGTTTTTGCAACAAACGAAAAGTTCTGATACAGTTACCACATAAGCGACCCCTTTAATTAAACCACAACACTCCTCGTTGTTCAACAGCAAAAACTACCATTCGCCAGTAATGTGAATGTGGGAACTATTGCAGGAACTGGGGTCCCTTTTAAAAAACAGGCTAAATTAGGCTGGTCCTGATTACAAGAACCATGTAACTGGATGTATCTGCATATCAATGAATGGTCAGGTGACTCTGTGCATTCTTCTCCTTTAAGGTACACCTCTTTCCCGTCTTTCAGGCATCTATAAGTGAATGGAAGAGACCACGTCTCGTGGAGGAATGAGTTCCCTAATGGTTCATATCTCCCTATAGCTATGTAACGCATACAATTAGTAAACTTGTACAAGGCAAATGGCAATGTGATTAATCCATGGATAAGCCACGTTGCAGCAGTAGCTTCAGCAACAGAAAAGGGTAAAGACTCCAACCTCTCAATGTGTAACATGGAAAATGAAGCATCACACATTGAAAGCATGTGTTGTTTGTCAGTTAAATTAAAAGGGTCAAAAAGAGATGAAACGTTCATGTAACTTCAAGGCATACGACCAGCCTTAAGCGTCTGCAGGGTCCAAACAAATTGCATAATAGAACGCAATTGATTTTGACCATGGTACAAAACAGACTCTTCATCATGTACGATGTCAACAACAGATGATACAATATTATTCAATGTATAAATGCGGGAACAAAGCATGTTAATACTGTTATCCACAACAGCAAGTACTTTTTCCAAGTTAGCTTGAGCTATCGCTCTTTGGCGCTTAGCAGCCTCAACCTGTGAAGTTTTCCAGATTTCATTTTAAATTGCATAACTCCATTAGCCGGGCCCTTTATGAAGTCATTTAAATCCATATCATCAGTCAGTTTACAAAGATGTAATTTAACAGCAGCTAATGTAAAATGTTGTAGCCAATTCTGACATAATTTGCCCACTGAGTAAGTGGTGACAGTATGGTCAGCATCAAAATTGAATCAGGTCTGACTTGTGTAAAACCTTCAGCTAAACCTAAAAAGCCACATTGGCAAGAATCAGAGCTTCTGTGCCACATCAGCCAACCCCTCGGATCCAAACTGGATATATTGAAGGATGCATTGTGCATTAACGTTTGCAATTCTCGAATGGAAAACTGTGTATAATTATTCCAACCCGAATATTCTTCTAAATCAGGAAAAGAAGGGGTATTTAACTTTTTTTGAAGTAGCCAATCCAAAGCATGTTGTCTGGAAAATGGTAGAATTTAAAAACAACATATGATTTGGGATGAGACATGCACGGTGCAGAGCCTCAGTGACTTGTACCTGCCAATTTTTAGAACCCCAAACCGATTTTAGGTCAATGGTTTCCTTCCATAGCTCATAGCTATCTGCAGCTAATCTGTCTAGAAAGGACTTCGAATACAACAATTTAGTATCGGTAAGTCTCACTTTGGACATGGGCTTTTGTGTCATCTTAAAGTAAACGGACTCAGGACTTGATTGATTAAAGTCAGTAAAATAAGTACACTTTTTCAAAAATGTACTGGAGCTGCCTTGTAACGGTGCAGGGCAATGTTCCCACTGTGTGCAATTTACAGTACCCCTTCTGGAACTTCTTTTATGCAAGAAATGGTTACCAAAATGTTGGAAGCAAAATAAATCACCATAATTAGCGGATTCTAAATACAAATCTTCAGCATCAAAGGCAGCATAATTTTTCAAATCAGAAAATAATGACTCTACGGCCTGAACATCCCAATCATCAGAACGTATGTTTTGTTTCACCACATCCCCCTTGTTCACTCTGAGTACATTAGGGACATTAACCACTTCAGTTGGGCCATGGATTTGAAATTTAACTGCATCCCACACAATCCCATCAAAAACCGGCCAAGAAGTGATGTTCACAAAATTCAAGTCTCTCTTCAGTCTGTGTGCAGAATGGGACGAGGAAAGGGGGGCCAAAGTTCCATTAAGATGCTGAATGCATGTTCTCTCCTCGACATAGTGTCCATCAACCAGATCGACATAGTGTCCATCAACCAGATGGAAAAAATAAAACACAAATCCAATTGACATAAAAAGATAAACTGAAAAAAGCACCAGCCAAATATATGTCCACGGAGGGACCAAAAAATGTTTTTTAAATAATGTGGCATATGTTGCTAGACGTGAGGGTTTCTTCAAATTTACTGAAACAGAGTCAAATGAGAATCGGGATTCTGTGGTCAAACGTGTCTGTATACCAGGCATCGACAAATCAGCAGGATAGGCATAGTCTAAGTCATCAATGTTATTAACGTGAAAAGTATTCAATAAAGGATTGGAAATGGCAGGCATCTCGAGGGCCACTTCTGGCTCAGCATTAGAAGGACAGGAGACCGCTGGTGTCATACTATGAAGAATCGGCCACCCTGTGTAACTTGACATTGTCAATTGAGATAAACCTGTTTTCCTTATGTTATGTTATGTTATTAAAAATTTATAAAGCGCGCATACGCCCGAAGGCTTCTTGGCGCTGAAAAGAAATAAAAAAAAAAAACATAACAAGGGGTGAGTCTGCAGGAATCATTATTTCAAGTAAGCCTGTGTGAAGAGGTGGGTCTTAAATGCCTTTCTGAAGGCAAGGAGGTCCTTACTCTGTCTAAGGACTAGTGGCAGAGAGTTCCATAGGGTAGCTGCTAAGAAGTGGAAGCTGCTGCCACCTTGTCGTTTTTCCTTAAAGCGAGGTACTTCAAGTAGGTCTTTGTGGGCTGATCTCAGGTTACGTGAGGGAACATATCTTCCAATCAGCTGCCTGATGAATAGAGGTCCCTTGCCTTGCAAAGCCTTAAAGATGATGCACCCGGCTTTGAATTCGGCTCTTTGAGCCACGGGTAGCCAGTGCAGGGTCTCGAGGCCTGATTTGATCGATTCCCATTTGGGTACATTGCAGATCAGCCTGGCGGCCTGATTCTGTAAGTACTGCAGTC
Source organism: Lissotriton vulgaris (assembly GCF_964263255.1). NCBI lineage: Eukaryota > Metazoa > Chordata > Amphibia > Caudata > Salamandridae > Lissotriton > Lissotriton vulgaris. Next base: position 499,893,959 of record NC_141687.1, on the reverse strand, counting down.
TTCTAAGTTGTCCTACAGGTAGGCCAAGGTATAGACTGTTTGAGAAGTCGATGTGGGAGAGGACTAGGGCCATGACCACCTGAATTAAGGCGGAAGGAGTGAGGAAATGGGCGATTTTCCTAATTTTCCTCAATTGGTAAAATCCAGAGGAAACCACGGTTCCAATTTGGGATTTTAGCGAGAGGTCCTCATTGATGGTTATCCCCAGACTTTTTACAGTCAGAGATTTCTTAGGGGGAAGACCCATATCAGCAGGCCAGAAGTTAGGGCTCCAACTGATTTCGCTCTTGCCGGGCAGGATCAACTCAGTTTTCCCTGGGTTTAATTTAAGGTGATTTGAGGACATCCAACTCTGGATTAAAGTCATAGTGGCTTGGAAGTCCTCCACAGCATTTGGGGAATTAAGAACGAAAATTAGCTGCAAGTCATCTGCATAATTGTATACAGTGACTTTGTGCTTTCTCAGGGCAAAAAGAAGGGGCCGCATGTACAAGTTAAACAATAGGGGAGATAACGAAGAGCCTTGGGGCACCCCACAGAAAGACTTGATTTTGGCAGCGGAAAAGGAGCCTAAGCGGACAGACTGAGTACGTTCAGAAATGAACGATTTCAACCAGGCTAGGGCAGAGTCTCTAAGGCCCGCCTGTTCGACACGGTTGACCAGGATAGAATAGTCAACCGTGTCGAATGCGGCGGACAAGTCGAGAAGTACCAGGGCTTGATGAAGGTTTTTATCAGCGTTGGACCTCAAGGTGTTCTGGACGGCCAATATTACTGCCTCAGTGGAGTGACCAGGCCGGAATCCTGCTTGGTTGGGTTGGAGATAGTCTGATTCCTCCACGAAATTAGAGAGGCAGTTGGTGACATGCGCCTCCAACATTTTGGATAGGAAGGGCAGCAAGGATATAGGCCGGTAGTTCGTGAGGTCCAGCGGGTCGATACCAGGTTTCTTGGTAAGGGGAATCAGTAAGGCCTGCTTAAAGCTGTTAGGCACTATCCCTGAAGTGAGAGAGTCGTTGAGCAGGGGTATCATGCTATTGGGCATGGCTCGACCGATTTCTTTCATGATTTGGGGGGGGCAGACATCCATAGGGGAGCCTGATTTGACTCTAGACAGTAGTTCCAAAAAAGTTTTCAAATCAATAAGGGGGAAAGAATGTAAAGTTGAGGGATTAAAATAGATGTCATCCACTGGGGCGCAAGCTGGAAGTGTGGAGATGTTCTGTTTAATCAATAAGATCTTATCGCGGAAAAAGTCATTCAGGGAATTGCATAGCGCTTGTGTGGGAACTACCAGAGGGGAAGTTCTATCGTTGTTGCAAAGATCGTTTACTATCCTGAAAATTTCTTTTGACTTATTGGTGGAGTTTAGGATTTTGGATGAGTAATAGGTAGTTTTATGGTTTTGTAGAGTTTTTTGGTATGTCTTCCTGGCTAAACAGTATGTGGCCCTGGCTAAAGGGCAGTACTGAGAGCGCCATGTTCTTTCCTTTTGCCTCACTTCCAATTTCAGTTTTTTTAGCTCAGGTATAAACCATTTATGTGCGTCCGGGCTCCTAGAGCTGCAAAGCCGAGTAGGAGGAGCATAGATGTTAATCGCTGCAGTAAGCCATTCATTGAACCGACCATCGGCCTCCTCCACATTAGTGCTGTCAGGGGGAAGGGAGTCACCTAAAAAGTCAAGAAAGGCTGGCAAGTCCATAGAAGTCCATTTCCTAATGGTTTTGCTGGTTTGTAACTTGAAATGGGTAGTCTTGTCTAACTGGAAGGAGAAGCTTATGCTGTGGTGATCAGACCAACAGCAGGGTTTTATGTCTATTGAGGATAGTGGCAAGTTCAGAGACCAGATTTGGTCAAGACTATGGCCCTTCTGGTGAGTCTCAGCGTGGATGTGTTGTGTCAGGTTGAGATCACAGAAAAGTTCGCTCATCTCTGCAGCTTGGGGATCCAATGATATGTTGTCAAACCAGAAGTTTAAGTCCCCAACCAGAAGTAGTTTAGGGTGATTTGTTACTAACGGTGCCAGTAGTTGAGCTAGAGTGGAAGGGAATGTGGCCATGGTTTGGGGAGGGCGATATAGTAGGACCAGTACAAGTGAGCCATTGGGAGTATCTATTTTGGCGACTATGTTTTCAGTGTTAGGTAGAGGCAGAGATGGGAGCTGTCTAAGTTGGAATTTCTTATTGACAATTATAGCTGCTCCTCCCCCGATTTTTCCACCTGGGCGTAATGCTGATAGAATGTAGTAGTCTGCAGGTAGGGCAGCTAAAATGTCCGGTAATGAGTCCGGGGTGAGCCAGGTCTCTGTCAATAGCAACATGTCAGGTTGTTTGTCCATAAGTAGCAGAAAAATATCTGACTGGTGTTTAAATATATACACCTGAACATGTAGGTAGAGCTGGGTGTGGTCGTGAGCATAGAGTACTCAGGAGCAGGGGCGTTTGTGAGGGTGGTGGGATTGCCTATGCTCAAGTAAGATATGCGTTTCGCCGCGTTATGGGGAACAGGTGGATACGTCGTGGTTGTTGGGCGAAGGGCTAGTAGTTCAGCAGATGTATAAGTATGATAGCATACAGAGTCCCAAGCCCCTAGTCCCGGACGCTCGCTGACGAGCGCAGACGAGCTTGCCTTAAGCGCGCCTTCGGCGCGCAATCGGCGCGCCCGCTGCGCTCGTCCGCTGCGCTTCCTTGGGAGGCACATGCTTATGGGTTGGTGGGTAGGTCGGCGGTGGGCGTGGCTCCGATGGGGGCGTGGCCTGTCGGTCGGCCGAGGCTCTGTAACGCGTTTGACACGCCGGTTCTGGGCAGCGGAGGGGCCGCTTGCAGTGGGAGAGGCTTGGGTGGGTAAGTGATAGTTTTTAAAAATACAACAGGAATCACAAATCAATTTTAAAAACAACGGTGCGCTCTCCCGGCTTTCCGCCTCAGGAGCAGCGTTTGTAGGTGGAGAGGCTGGTGAGCAGCGTCTCTTTTGAGCTCTAGGTTGGTGGGCGTGGCCTCCGATGGGGGCGTGGCCTGTCGGTCGGCCGAGGCTCTGTAACGCGTTTGACACGCCGGTTCTGGACAGCGGAGGGGCCGCTTGCAGCGGGAGAGGCTTGGGTGGGTAAGTGATAGTTTTTAAAAATACAACAGGAATCACAAATCAATTTTAAAAACAACGGTGCGCTCTCCCGGCTTTCCGCCTCAGGAGCAGCGTTTGTAGGTCCTTACGACCTGGAAGTTGTGGTAAACTGACTGTTCTTCTGCCCCTCACTCCAAGAACGTGAACCGGTGCTCGATAGGAAGGACCAAATTCTTTCTTGTTATCGATCTTCTCTCGAACCAATTCTCCAACTTTGGGTAGCCAGCCAACTACCGGGATCTGCAACGCATCATCCGATGTGGAGGGCAAATGTTCCTTTGCAAGACTGTCTCTGGTCTTTTGTAGATCCTGTAAAACATTGCAATGTTCATCCACGTCAAAGGCCGTGGCTTGAGCCACGCAGTCTAGACCGTCGAGGTCAGGGACATACATCTTGATACCAAAGAGCATTTCGTACGGGGTCTGCCCACCCAGAGACCTTCTAGGGAGATTGTTTAGAGCACGCTGCACGCCATTAAGGTGGGCTAACCAGTTTCTGCCACTGCCTGTAACTCGAGCTGTCAAAGATTGCTTTAAGTCACGGTTCATTCGCTCCACTACACTATTACCCTCAGGTCTGTATGGAGACGAAAACATGACTTGGACCCCCAACGAACTCATAGCATCCTTATACGCCTTAGAGGGGAAAGCCGGACCCTGATCCAAATGAAAAGTACCACAGGCAAAAATCCCTACAAAGACACGCAAATCTCTTATGACAGTCCATGAATCAGCGCAGCGATGAGGCCATACCCACACAAAGCGTGTGCATGAATCAACTGCTACTAAGATGTATTTATACGCAGTATCAGAAGGAAAAGGACCGCAGTGATCTAAATAAACGCAACCCAGTGGTTTGTTAGATATGTACAACTGTGTCTGAGGCGGACATGCAGCAGTCGAAGGCTTGATCTGCTGGCAAATGTCACATTGAAGGACATAATCACGCGTCTGTTTGTACAGTCCCCGCAACCAGAACCTCTGTTGAAGCTGAGTTACAGTGGCTGAGACGCCCGCATGCGCAGATGCCACACCTTCAAGAGCCTCTGTAATCAAAGTAGCTCTGCGATCCGAGTTGGGAATCAAACGTTCACCAACATCAGGAATTTTCACGTAAGGAACCTTATCGGTACTTAAGTGGTATGTGTACTTTGAAGGGAACCCCGCAGGTATTTACCTCCCTTCTCAGTGGCAGCAACCGCCGCCAAGATGTCATCATCTATTTTACTTTCGGGCCGTGTAACTGCTGCAACTAAGTATTTGAATACTGCAGATTTCGCCGCTTTATCAGCAAGCGAGTTACCGACAACGTGGACTCCTACACGCTGATGGCCGAGAGTATGAATCACAAACACAAGTGGCAACTGCTCTTTAAGCTCAGCCACTCGGACCCAGATCATTTTATGTTGTATTGTGCTACCCTTGGAATCACGAAAGTCATTCGGAATCCAATAGATCAAGTTCTCATTGTAAGACTGGACAGAGTAGTAAGAATCACTCACTATTAGAGTTCTCACACACAGATAAGCGTACTCCAATGCAAGCATCAGAGCATGAAGCTCTGCTAATTGTGCAGTGCAGTCCCCTAGTGTCTGCGTGTGCACGACACTGGACTTGAACTCGTTGTTCACCATGGCACCGACCACAATGGCGCATGCGGAAACGTATGCATGTTTAGAGCCATGCGCATCCTGCGCCGAACCATCAGGGTAAATGATGCAATGGAAATCCTCCAGGGGTCGCATTGCTAAATCAGCCGGATGAACGAATTCATACTGTAAGTACTCCGGCGACCGTAACGAGGCATCAAAAATAAACGTGACATCCTGAGATGTCAAGGATGCAGCCCATTGATTCCACCGAGGGTGCAAAGCTTTAGAATTAGGCACACTGGCTTTTGTGACTGTCTCCAAGGCAGGAAACGGAGTAACAACCAACATGCGCTTTCCCTGTGACTGGGCACGTTCCTTAAGAATTGCCATCTGCACAGCCGTCAAAACTTTCTCCACAGTGGAAAAGCGCAAATCAGCCAAAGTGTACAAGTGTGACTTGTAAGCAATAGGTACTGTGTCTCCTTCATTAAAAGTCAGGTAAGTGAAACCCACCGTCCCAGGTATAATTCTTATCACCAGGTTGGTTTGGTTATCACGAGTCAGTAAGAATTTAGAAGCGAGCAGATCAGCTTGCAAAGATTGCAGAATAGCCGAATGCTCTGGCAGCCAGCATGATTTGGAAAAAGATGGTTGTATCAAAGCATACAATGGCTTGATACGCTGGGCATATTCCGGAATGTATGTCCTCCAGAAATTCAAGAAGCCCAGTAGAGATTGTAATTTTTTCAGTGTTGTTGGAGCGCGCAATTGTACGCATTTCTCCAAGAAGTGAGGAGCCAATCCCTTTCCCTCATTGTTGAGCTTGTAGCCCAGAAACAACACTGTGAACTCTGCAATGTGCGATTTTGCAAAGTTGAATTTGTAACCTAAGGCGGCAAAGGCACAAATTATCCCGTTGACTCGACACAGATGCTCCCAAAGCTCGTCGTCTGTGAGATATATGTCATCCACATACGAACAAGCATCTGGGTCGATTCCCTCTAAGAGGGAGACAATGCGGGCAGTGAAAATCCCTGGACTATTTTATAGCCCATAGGCAAACGCCAATATTGTTTTTGAACACCGCCGCAAGTAAAAGATGTCCATTGGGAACTTAGAGCATCCAATCGATGGGCATAAAAACCGTTGGAAATGTCAAGCGTGGTTTTGAACCGCTTACGCACAAGACTAATCACTAGAGCAGAGTCGTGGGTATTCTGTACTGCACAGTTACGACAATGCGAGTTTAAATGCCGGTAATCCAATACCAAACGATATGAACCGTCTGGCTTGTTCACAGTAAAAAGAGGGTTATTCATTGGTGACACACAGGTTTAAATCACACCTTGATATTCCAATTGTTCAAGGATAGCCGCGACGGAAGCCTTTGCTTCTCACCGTATGGGCTATTGAGGTTGAGGCCGCGGCTGAGACCGTAAAGGAATCTCATGGCATGGGGACAATCTATCCCAACCACATTAATTGCAATACACAGCCAGTCCTAGAGCCAGAGCCCACTCTTCTGCAAAGTGCAGCGCATCCTCTTTCGAGAGTGTGTGCGCGAAACTGGGGAGGATCACCTCCTCCCCTCTCGGAGCTGTGAGCAAAAAAGGTGGGGGCCAGTCAGCCTCCGAAAGCAAAATGTCATATGTAGACGAAAGATTTTCCCAAAATACCCCTTTAATGGTTCGCTGTATTTCACCCTCGAATAACAGGACAATTTCAAAAAGTCTATCAGGGGGAGCAACTCTGGTATCAGCTGTTTCAATGACAACATAAGTATCAGTCGCTTTCACCTTCAGTAGTGGACGGAGGGCCTCTCTCACTATGGTAATCTCCCCCGCGCTGTCCAGCAAGGTAAGAGCCCACGTCAGATTCCGAAGCCGCGTACTCACTATCTGGGGCATATCGATGCGCTGTTAAGGCTGCGACTTTCTTCTTGGCAAACTGCGGTCTCTTAGGCGTAGAGCCTTCCTGCTTTTCTGCACCGTTCCTCGGGCGGGGCTGGTCACGTCCTTGCTGGCCACCCCGACCCCTGCTGCCCCCTCAACCACCGGTGGTCCGTGCGGATAAGTCCTGAAAGGAACGAGGAGAGCGTTGGTCAGATGCCTGAAAACGATCAGGAGTTTTAATTGTCACGCGATCGCGCAAGTCATAAATACGTTCCGAATGCGCAGGCAACGGAGACGCAGGACGAGAACTCTGGGTCTGTTGTTGTTGCTGTTGCTTACCCTGTTTCTGGTTTTTAGGCCAATTTTGTTTTTTGGACTTGGGCTGAACTACAGTTTCCGAAGCTTGTCCCTGGTGCTGCTTTTTCTCTTTAACAGAAAAAGGCTTAAGTCCCTTGGCATTGCGACCCACGGTTTTATAAGCCGCCACAATGATCTTCGCTAACTGTCGGGGTTTCTCGGCATCGGGAAGCGCTACCAACGCGTTAGCCCCCTGAAACTTCACTGCATCTCCCTTGACATTCACAAGGATCAGATCGCAAACCACATCAAAGGTGCCACACAGGCGTATGCCCAATTCAACCGCAGACTCCAGTCCATGATCATCTTGAACACATTTAAGGATCGAAGACAGCACGGACATAGACGGGGTGCCGTAGCACCTCGCATAGACCGCTGCAAAAGTCTTACCCCAGGTCTCACAGTCGACGAGCTCAGGGGCCAAATCTTTCGGCAAACTTAGAGTAAGAATCCGGGGGCATATTACCAAGCAATAGCGATAATTATTGCTATTGCTTGGTTAGAGTGAAAAAATTATCGCCGAGTTGCGGCGATTTTTATCGCAGATAAACCTTGGTATTGCCAAGGTTTATCGCAATTGAGATAAAAATCGGCCGCAATGCATGAATATCGCTGAAAAGTCAGCGATATTCATGCATTAGTGAGCACCTCCCATTGGATAACATGGCTAAGAACTGCTCAGGACAGGTGTTAGCTTTTGGAGATATTCGCAATTACCGCGAATATCTCCAAAAGTTGCTAATAGGAGAAATGAAATGAAATGAAAAATTCCATTTATATAGCGCATAACCACCCGGAGGCCTCGCAGAGATAGCGATGTTAGCGACTGTTTCCAGTCGCTAACATCTTGGCACGCCCACTTTGCATGTCATTAGTGATAAATATTACTGACATGCAAAGCGGGGCCCAAGATGGTCGCTATCTCCCACCAGCTGTCGCTAACTGGTGTTAGCGACAGCTAGGTAATAGGGAGATAATTTTATCTCCGCTGTCTTGGCTTTTAAAGCCAAAAAAGCGGAGATAAACCCCCATGATAATATGCCCCCCGGTGTTTTTCACTCGGAGTTGTATTAGGAAATACAGCTTCCAGCTGGTCAAACTTCTCGGCAATCCAGAAAGGAAAATCATCCTTATCCTAGGGCTTCTTGCCCATGACCACATTCACCATGACAGGACTGATTTTCAAACCGCCCTGTCCGGCTGGAAGCGCCGCACCCCCCGGAGCTCCACTCGGAAAATTACGGCCCATGTAATGCACTAAAGCTCTAAACACGGCAATCGCGACTACATGTAGTCGTCGGAGTTCAGCCACGTTACAATTGCCGTGTAGAGGATGAGGAGTAAATCCAGCCAAAACAAGCCAACTAGCGCCTGGAATGGACAAAGGACCTAACCTCGGAGTGGTTAAAGAATGGGGTAGGGTGCCACCAAACCAAACTCCATGCTGGCAAACATCAATAGGAACTTCTTGTCCCCTGTATGGAGTATACTCATTAGGTACAGCCGTGGAAGTGTACATGTGGAATACACCAGAATTAGCGTCCACTGCCGGAAATGTCACCCACGAATAAAACAGTTTGTAAGGATAAGCATGTTCCGCACTCACCACCATGATCACAGCCAAGCCTTCCAAAGGCACATTGTACATCTGCAAATGATCTCGCACCGCAATGCGACTATGCTGCGGAATGTCCACGGCAGCCATGACGGCACAAGAATTAAGAAAAACAAAGTAAACTTTGTAGCACAACTGGGTAGTAATTCAAGGAAACCGTTTTAGTAAGAATCAAGCTTGAAAAGACCTATTTCAAAAATAGGTAGGTTTTTCCGACACCACCGTTTTCCGGAAACAACAGTGAAGGGGTTAAGGATTGAATGATATACTACTCGAGTGCCATGATATAAGGCCAACAACGTATGGGCGCCATGTAGCGGGAATTCCGTTCTCCTACAGAACTGTGCATAGAGACCTGGAACCTCGGTGAATTAGGATGGCCCAAAACTCACCTCAGTACCAAAAAATCCCCTTACTGAGCTAGCTACAGTGTCTCATTGGTCATAACAAACTCACAATGCTTAGACAGACCAGAACATGAACTTAGATTACCTCAGGTATCGTGGAACACATGAACACTCTTTCGTTATATAATCATTTCAAACCAGAACATGGAGTAGAAGAGGACACGTGCATGTTTGAAATATTTATTTACTAATGCAAGGTTCTCAAACGCAGTATCTTGTACAATACTAGCAAACATATTATAAGCAAAAAAGTTATCAGCATAGTTACTAGTCCATAAAAGGCGAATGGTGACAGCATACTAAGATGCTGTAATGAATAGGAATTAACAATACCTAATTCACACCCTCCCTATTTAGCATAGTATTTTATATCTATGAAGGTCTCATTTGGGTTTTAGCAGGGATGGCCCATACCTCAAAATCTCAGTGGCAGAAGATCACATCATCTTCCACCAGCTCTCTGCATGCAAAGCACCATCAAGTGTGTCTCGTGTGTGTGCAGCACAACAATATAAAACCCGCCTAGAGCCAGATTTTGGCAGCAGCATGTGTGTTATGTCTATGGACGTGCGAAGATCAGACCTCACAACAACATCGTGTTTAGTTATCCTTGCAGCCTTCATCACTCACTGTGCAGACAGTGTAAGGAGCAAAACTGATATCAGAGCAATAACATATTATTTCTCAAGTAAATCAGGAAGCTCTTCTGGGCTGAAAGCTAAATCAACAATTATGTGTCGTGTGCAAAATGAGGCAGAAAGGTAAAATGGCATTTAAGCATTTAATACGCTTATGCTAACTTAACACAGTATTTAGAAAAGAAGTAGCTATATGACAATAGAAACTGTGTGTGTGTGTCCTGCTTGAGAGGGTATCTGCAAGGGCTTGGAAGTGGAGCTTATCCCCTGTTCAAGAGGTCTCAGGAACAGCAAAGGCTTCACCTTCAGTCTGAGCACCGTCTCTGGAACCAATTGTTTCAGTTGCCAAGAAGAAAAGAGCAACCGACTTTTTCATGGGTCCATCGCAGGATTCCATGTCCTGAAGGACCCGCAGAAGCCACCGTTGCACTTTGCACCCCATCCTTGATACCATCTTGAGGATCGACAACGAGCCGTTGCTTGCACCGCATCCTGTGGGTACCTCATTCCGCACTGCCTCGCTTCACCCTGCCTGTACGTCATCGACACCGTCGCTGCTCGACCGGAACATTGACCGGCTCCGTCGCCTGTATGGCACCCTGCCAGCACAGCATCGATCACCATCTCACCCTGCACCACAAGTCTTGACCTCACCATCGCCATCTGGATGATCGTCACCGAGCCCCTACCTGCGCCGCATCATGAGGGCACCGCACCCTGCACCGCTTCCATTTTTGCAACACAAACACGATGGTTGCCCCAATCGGCTCGTACCTGGTGTCAGCTTCAACTAGAAAGGTGCTGTTTTCGAGTCTGTCTTCCCTTTAGCTGACCGCGCACCAACGCGGTCAGCTGGAATTGTTAGACTGTGTCATTTTCAGCATTGTGGTAGCCCCGGACGGAGATACTGTCTCGAAGGAACTAAGGGCCCGATGTAGGTCGGTCGGAAACGGCCGAAAATCTGTATTTTCGGCCGTTACCGATCGGTAAAAAGGCAAATGGTATGCAGGGGGCATTATTTTACCGATTCGGTAATTTTACCGATTCGGTAAAATAAGTAATCGGTAAATTTACCGATTCGGAGCCACCCATATGTAGCTGGGACTCTTCAGAGTCCCAGGAGCCTTAACGAATCGGTATTTTACCATCAAATCCAATTTGATGGTAAAATACCGATTCCAGTGTGCATGCACATGTGTGCATGCACACCTATGCCATGTGACAGGCAGACCTGCCCTTAGGGCAGGTATGCCTGCCACATGGCACCCGTGCCTGTTTTGGGGGTGCCTGAGGGTGTCAAATTGACACCCCCTGCAAGCTTGTGTGAATCGGTATTTACCGATTCAGTAAATACCGAATCGGTAATGCCCATTCATTCCTATGGGCTTCAAAGTCCATAGGAATAAATGGCCATTACCGATTCGGTATTTACCGAATCGGTAAATACCGAATTCATCCCATTCGGTATTCCAGCACATCTGGAATACCTACATGTCGGACCCATAGATTTACCGATTTTAAATTACAGAATCGGTAAAATTCGGTAATTTAAAATCTGTAAATCTTTCCTACCTACATCTAGCCCATTGTTCTTCAGCTATTTCTTCGTTTTAAAGGTTATCTTGCAAAGTAACAATTTTACAAAATGGTAGGTTGTATAATTTGTGGCGTTTGGTCTTGTTTACTTTAGATAAAGAATTGCTTGTTTTTGTAAACTGGTGTGGTGTCCATTTCTAGTGTTTTCACTTTATTACTGTATGTATGCACAAACGCTTCACACATTACCTCTGAGATAAGCCTGTATGCTCATGCCAACCTGCCAAGGGGGTGAGCTGGGGTTATTTAAGAAGTGTATCCTCCTTACCTACTTGGACAAAGGTGCAAACCATTGCCAACTAGAGACCCCTATTTCTGACAACTCGTATCCATGATCTCAAATTCTTTGGTACATTTTAAAAGTCTATAGCTTTCCTTTACATCAAATGGAGAGTTATATAGTTTTTCATTGTCAAGTGATGCATTATAGGTGCACAATGAGAATACATTGTAAGCCATAATTCATTTATTGTCTGTTTTCAGGGATGTTTTAGTGCAATAATTTACAGATGTAAAATCTGTTGCCACTATCTCTTTCATTTCCATTTACCTTAACTTGTATCTGATTTCAATCATTAGATAGAAAAACTAGAGTAATCTACACATCCAAGCACTCATGGAACTGATGAATTTGCCATTTAAAGAAATGTGTAGCTCTTTGTGTTCACATAAGGGGCTCATGTTTGTGTTCCTCCACAAACTGTGTGTAGGGAGACCAAGGGCATTGGTGAAGTCATCATTGGTTGTTTCTGAAAGATGGGACAAAGAGTAAGTTTAGTACAGTAAAACATGTGTGGGCTCTCAGAGGTAACCCTACCCATTTTGCCTTACTACAAACAAGCCCAAAATGCCACGAGTGAGGGCATTTTGATAATGGGAAACATCTTTTCCTCCAAATTCTAACACTAAAATCCAGTTTGAAGCAGGCATTGTACCCACAACAAACTTAGAGAGAAAAGTCTAGTAGCACAAAAGCAGGTCCCTCATAAACCAGACAGGTGATAACCAAGAATTGTCCTGGCATCCTGTTCTCTCCCTTTCAAGCGCTCCAGAGTGTTACCTGTGGCTCAACAAACCTGTCCGACAGGACAAGACACTGTAGGGCCAACATAATACCCACATCCTCCACTCTGCATAAAATACTAAGCTCAGAAAAGTAATCGCTGCCCATATCGGCCAGCCTATTTTGTGTTCCTGGAAGGAATTTCTCATCTCTTTTCCACCTCTTACCAGGCAGAGCACAAGCTGGGATTTGCTGGAGAGGTAATGCAAATTAGCCTCCAGTTACTTCAGGCAAGGGAAAAGTAGCTCTCCAAAAATTACTTTTATTAATATTTATTACAAAGCTGATTTCACCACTACATTTTAATAACTATTAAAAATAGTGGGTTGGTTCTTTTTCTAGCTGTTCTTTGGCCTGAGTTCTAAAATTTATTATTTTAACTTGCTTTTCTAAATAGGACAGCTAGGCGTGACATAGTGAAAATAGCTTTCTGGGCCCTTTCACTGTTGGAAGATGGTAATTCTAATGTTCTACTTGTCCCACTTTTAAATTCCATGCCTTGTGTTCTACAAGGCCTACATACGGATGACTTACATATATTCAAAAGAGATATATGTACCTGTCAAAAAGGGGTATTTTGACAGGTTGCACTGAAGGTTTTGCATTGCAGGATTCAGTTTGCACAAAGTAGGACTGTAGTCTGTTCTCTGGCTTGAATCTAGGACTGTAGTCATGTTTGTACTTCAACTGGATGCCTCAATAGATGCTTCTGTATACCAGTGAATTTTAACTTCTAGACCAGGGGTCTCCTAACCGGTCAGGGAGGGCCGGGTCCATGCCAGATTTTTTGGATATCCCCATTGAGATACATGTAGTAATTTTAAAAATCTGGCATGGATCCGGCCCTCCAGGACCGGTTTGGAGACCCCTGTTCTAGACCCTGTGTGCACTTTCTATACCATGTGTTAGTGTCGTACAGGCAAGTTAAATGTGCGAATCAGGAATATGCCTAATATTTAAGCATGCTTAGAGGGGAGAGCAGGCACTTTATTCCTAGATAGCAGGGGTACTGTGTGCAGAGTTCTAAAGCCAGGACGAATGAGGTACTGAAAAAAGGTAAACATGTTTGGGGTGACACTGCAAATAAGGCAGGTTTCCTACACTAGCCATCCCCAGGCAAAAGCTAGAAGGGGAGATAGAACAAGGACAATTCACTGCCTCTATACTTTTTATGCCCATTTGATCCTACCGGTACCTCTTTGTCAGCATCTGCCCTCGCCATTAACCGTGTCCATGGGAGGCCTTCTCCCTAACTGTAGACCCCACCTGTGAGGTTATTCGACCCAACTTGCTCACAGATGAATTCCATTAAGCAGACAGTTCCAGAATGGTCAACAATGTTATGTGACTTATTCTGCCCTTTAGGTCAGGCTTCTATCCTCAACCCATGGTAAGCTCTGCCCAAAAGGCTGACACCTGGAGTTGGCCTCACTTCCAGCCATTGAGATTGCAAGGAGTCCTCCACCTGCTCCTGAAGTCCTTGGGGCCTTTTAGGATCTCTGCATGGGGGCTGAAACTTCAGGTTGCAAAAACTCTCCTTCCCCTCTTACTTCCACCATCTCAGGGCTGACATCTCGAGACTGGATACTCAACTCAAGAACTGTACCACCCCCAAGTATGAACATGCGCCTGAGAGTTGAGGACTTTCAGAGTAGCCAGATAGTCCCCCTCAGTGGTGACACACTCTGTTGGTGTCATGTAGGAGTTTGTCTATCGTAGGCGTCCTGTCCTCTTTGACAGTGGAAGCAGCAACTCCATATCAGAGGTGACATCATCAGGGTCATCAGAACGGGTTACACCTGACCCTCTAGTCTTCCCACTGTGGATTTCATCCACCTACTACTCCTCACTTTTAATCTGTACCTCTGTTACCTATGTTTAGGGACAGTGACCCCAGAAATCTGCGTTTTCACGACAGATCTTTACTCACCAGTGGGAGCTCATTGCCAACGATGCAGTTAATAGGCATCTGGGAACTGATAATGACCCTTCTCTGTTAAGTTCCCTTTACGGTGCGTGCCTGTGTGGCAACGCAACTCCACTTTAACTTCTGTGCACTTAATTGTAAGCAGTGCATACGCTTTTAAAGTCCAGCAGTGCCTGCACAAACAACAATGGAAAGGGAGGCACTGTCTGTGCGTTGCATTTTCGTCAGTGTGCTGTCTGAAAGGAGTTAGGATCTTATCCTCTCTGCTCCATTCCCACACATGACTTGTAAAGGGAGGCGGGATGGGCATTCAAACACCGTGCTGAATGGAGATGAGAAGGAATAATGGAGTCACTTTCTTCAGGGATTTTTATTTTTAAAGATAATCTGAGCAGAAAGGCGTGTGAGCAGGTACCTTTGTTTACAGTGGAAATTGTGAGGTATTCCAGCACAGAGGGGGTCTGGCTGAATGGCAGCTTTTGAAAACCTTTTCGTGCTGCAAATGCTAATAAGGAGGAACATCAACCATTGCAGGGAGCAAGTCTAGCAATCAAAAGGATTGAAAAACCAAGGCATGCAAGGAGATCCCAATTTTACAAATATGTGATATATTAATGGCCAGGCGCTCACAGTGTTCTGTGGATAAAAGACAGTGACAAATGAAAGCTAGCAGTGAACTTTTCCCCTTTCAAGATAAGATAAATATGCCTTCTTATGAAAACACAAGGCTGCTGAGCGAGGGCCAGGGCCATAACAGACTTGCTCCTATTTAGAATCCGGGTGCAGGCCTGCGTTCATCGGAGGCCGGTCTGTACATGAGCCTTAGGAACCCACTGATGCCCCTCTCAACATTCCTGCTGCTTGGTGCATTTGCCTTCCAGGATTTTATTCCTCATCTGAAAGTTTACAGCACTCTTGAATTGATAGTTGATTGAAGGATGGATCATTGAGGTAAATGTACGCTGTTGACAAGTGCAATGGTCCAGAGATTATAAATTCGATTTCCTGGAGTAGAATCAACGTTGCATCCATCTAGGGTAGGTAAACTGAGCACCAATACTCATTAATTGTGATATCGGACTTTATAGTGCTTTGAAACGGCAAGTGTGGTATGAAATGTTACGCAAAACATAGTATTCGTACACATTGTTACCTTTATTTGGAATACAGGTTACTCTTTGCTGCCTTGCACGACACTCCATGTCTGAAAGGAGTCGTTAACAGCTGTGCTTTGCCATTGCTCGGTGAATGCTGATTAAAGGAAGTCTTAGAACTGTGATGTACTGGTAAAGTTCTGTAAATGTGGACTGGCCAATCCGGTGTGAATGAAGGCTCAAGTCAGCCCTGCGGCAGAGATATATGTCAGAGGATTATGAATGCCGTTTGACGCCAGCAATGAGACAATCAGTGGAGCGGTGTGAATGCTGACTGAAATACGCACTGTGACTGAGATCCATTGTCAGATTGAGTGAACGTGTAAAGCTGTAAGACTTGAGACAGAGGGACATGTCAGGGCTGTGTGAATGTAGGCTCCCGACAGGTTTGTGGCAGATAATTCGATATAATTTAATCAACCCTTCATCTAAAAGTGGCTGTGCCTTTGGTAACAAATTAAAAAAGGAAGACTCACATTTCCAAACTAAAAAGTTTTTCTTGTTTTATATAATCCGGAACCCTGGTACTCATGCCAGGACGGTTTAAAATTGCATGTGGATGCAAACTACTGAAATTACAAAAAGTACAAGTAAATCTGCACGGTTTCCCTGCACAAATATAACTTGGTATTGTGCAAAGTCTAACGTAAATTGTACAGGGAAAATGCTGCACATTCATACTTTCGTAGCTCAGTAAGGAGGAAACAAGGACAATTTAGCAGACTCCTCAATACTGCCCTGGACGGGGAGGTAATCCGGCAACTAGTAATTACTGGAAGAAGGGATGGTTTTTAGGGTGTCAGAGAATGGGCGCACTGCCTGTATGGTAGCACTATAGAGCTAGGTAAATTATGGTGCAACTGGGTGAGTGGACAACCATATAACCACTCTAGGAGAAGCAAGCAAGCTAAACTACTCCAAAGTTACAAGAAAAAGCATACCCTATGCACACACTTGAAATGTAAAAATTAGAAACAATGTTCATACGCAATAGTCCAATGTGAAACAGAGAAACAACAATAGATTGTAAATTGTGAAGATGAATAAATATTTGTCAATAAAGAAGTCTTGTTCTCCTTGTTTTATTCAAACACAGCATGTGGACAACCAGCCGACACGTGTTTCATCGCGTCTTCGCGACTCTTCAGGGCTGGAAATGATACAGAAAACAAGGGGCTATATTTGGGGATTTGTACAATTGATGTATGACCTTGAGTGACACTTCAACTAGTAATTACTGCACCGGTGGGATCTGAATTTACCAGATGTGGTATTACTTACTGAATTAACAGGCCGCCTATAATGCAGCCCTGTAAGAGTGGAACTGAATTCCCAAAAATGATAAATAGTGTGTCATTGTGCAAGGAAAACAGACAATACATTTTGTTTGAGAGGGTGTTGTGAGGCCAAGTGCTTGGAGCCTGTAATGTGGAGCTCCAGGTTCAGGGAGCAATGTCACATCTCACACCTGTCATCATGCCAACACTTGAGCAAGTCACTTCATTTCCTTACTCCTTTGATAGATTGGTAGTAACGAGTTGGCTCTTACGAACCACCAAATTGTATCTTAACCATGGCAGACAAGAGTATTGCGATTCTTTCCAATGTATTTATCAAACATTGACCTCCCTCAGATCAATCAGTAACCATATTTTGCAGGACTGTTTCTGATCTAAAAACAGAGTGGAATAACAATGTTTTCCTTATTCTGGCACTGGCATAACAGCCCCCTTTGCAAGTAAATTCTCATCTTTCTGCAGAAGAGATTCATGACAGAAAGGCTATTAAAACAGATGAATTGCTCTAAAGCTCTGTAGAATTAAACTTGAGAATTTAATCTTGTGGCCTTGCAAAATGGCTTAAAAAAACAAAGCATCTGACACTGTCTTGTTCCAGGCTGAAACCAATTATCATTGGCCAGAGGCCCACAGGCACTTGTTGTGAATGTTCTAAACATGAATAGTCAGAATTTTATGGTGGAATGAGGTTCTGAGGTAGCCTGGGGCAGAGAATTATCTGCAAGAGTGACCAGCCTCAACTCTTTGCTTGAAAGTGCAGACTCTGAGCTCTAAATATTGAAGAAGGACCACAAGCCCTCCTTGTTCACTGCTTTTTTTGACGGAGTCATTAGCTTATAATCCTTTAAAAATGTCTTTACTATTGCCTCAATTAGGCCCAAAGAGTTTAGTGCCGGAGAAGAGATGGCACATTAAAAGAGACGTTTGTAAAGTGTCTTTCCCCCAGGAACTCATCCACAGTTGTCTACAAGCAGCCACAGCTGCACACAGTGAATCCGGCTCTTGTATGTAATCCACCAATGATTAAAAATCTCTGAGTCGTGACTCAACAAAATAGTTGGAATAGGTCTTGGCCAGGAAGAAAAGTTAGAAGAGGAATAGAACCCTTTCACTCCCACTCCCACCTTTTTATTTGCCACATCACAAGGCGATGGCTCTTCCAAATTATGGAACCATGGAGAGATAACAGGTAGAAAAATCCTCACTGAAGCCCTCTAAAGGTCATCAGAAGGAATCTCTTAGATACTGACAAATCAGCCATTGTCTCTTTCTAGACTGGTGACCATTGACATTATAATGTCAGTATCCTAATCCCCTTATCAGCTTTACCCATTTTGTCATGACTCCACTGTCTCATCATAATTCTCGTACAAAATATAAACATTTTTAATGGGAAAAGGGTGGGGTGGGTATAATGATTGTGAGGACTTTTTCTAGTTTTTTCATTTTTTTTCATTTTCTCTCCAAAATACTCCCCACTCCACACCTAACACCCTCCCATTTGGGAAGCCCCCAATTTCTAGTTGTGGCATACTCTATGCTAATTCAGGCTCCAACTTAGGAGAATATCTATTAACAGCTATACTACCTGATTGTCACCCATACCTTAAAAGGACAGCTTGCAAGAAAAGGAGAAGAAAAACAGGAGTTAACTGCAAAGAGGACATGGTGAGACAATGAACTTCTTCAACCCTGGGGTAAGCTCTGCATTTTTCTAATGAGATTGTCCACCTGTTCTGTTTGCCTAATGATATGCATTTAATTGTTCCACATAACTCCAAGCAATGGCCAGAATCCTCAACTGGACTTTGGCTCCTAGCTTCTGAAGCTACCCTACCTCTGCCCCAGCTCCCACTGTCTCTAGTTTGAAGTCACACAGATATGTATGTATGATAGTACATGGAAAAACATTTGCAGCCAGCTCCCCTCGCATCAGATCCAGGTTAAGATTACGCTCCTTAATTAGTCTTTTCCTTTCCTCTGAATGCTTGAAGGGGTCCTTGTGGATCCTTTGTATTTCTTTATCAAGGTCCATGGCTGGCTTATTCTTCAGGACCCCAGCCCTAAAAAGATTGCTCACAGAGGCTTTCAGGTAGCTTCCCTATAGATTCTCTGAAACATTGAGGATCTTTAGGTTGTTTCTCTGAGAATGTTTTTCTATCTTCCAACTCATCTTGCAAGTACAGTTCTCCGCCTTGAGTGCCTTCAGATCTGTGATAGTCCCTTAACCTCTTGGTCCACCTTCTCCACTTGCACCTCAAGAACATTAGTACTCTCACAGATGTCTTCAAGTTTTGCCTCCAGGGCTTGACAAACTCCCTGAATGCCCATCTGATTGGACTTAGAGATTGCAAATCGTCGTTGCATACCCTGAAGCAGATTTAAAAGAATTTGCTTGACTGTGTTTGCGACTTCTGGGGCATCCTGCTTAACTGAAGAACCTGTCAGATCTGAAAGATATTTCACTGTGAAGCACTGATCCCCCCTATTGCCCAAACAACTTAAGGGCTGATATCTATTCCTCACTGGGATGGTGAATGGGCCCTCCGTGCAAAAGCTCTCTGTTGTAGCGTGATTTCTCCCCTTCTTTCTTTGCACCAATACTTTCCCTTCTGTTCAGCCTGAATGACTTTAGAATGTAGGATGATGTCACAGAATATTGGTGTGAGGTCTTGGTTAGAGTGTCAGTTGAAGGTGAGAGGCTAAGCAGCAGGGAGGCTGCTCCTTGGGGCAACTACCGATTACTATCGTATTTACTATTCAACTATCTTTCTACTTACCTGGAACTGGATATAATAAATTGCATCTAAATTGCATCTTGAACCTTACAACTCTGCTTAAGATTTGGACTTCTTTACTTAGTACATTTTGGCAAATTTTGGACTCTGAACCTACAAATTGTGTTTACTTTATACAAGCAACTTTGAAATTGGCATTAAGGAATCTACTAAAGAAACTTCAACTTAAGGTAATGCAAACTTGAAGTATCCACGTCTTTTCTACTTTATGAAACTGGCAGCCCACAGACCCACAAGTGACCTGTTTATCGGTCAGCCTCAATTTGGGCATGTCAGATTCTTCTTCTCAAGCTAGCCCCTACATACTACATCACTCTGCAGATTTTCTCGCATTTTTGTGGTGATTTTCTACGCTTATGCCATAGTGGGTGTCTTCCCGCTTACTCAGTTGTTTTAAAGTATGCAGAATGTAATTTTATCCACCCGACCTGGCGGAATTACATGTGCGTGGAGCGGCATGTTTTTTTGAGTTGACATGCATCTTTGGAGATGCTGAGACTATTGCTGCGTATTGTCTGGTGAGTAGGGGGCGCTTTTCTTTGTCTTGTTGCATGCCAATGGCAGTTGAACCACCGCCATTCATACTATTCACGAGCCTGAGCATCCCATTGCATGCACACTCTCAATGCGCACTGCCTTACTGTTCTTTTGATGTCATCCTGTTTGCTCCTATGACTTGTGCATCCTCGTCCGACTCGTTGCTGTGGTGGACGTTTGGTGCATGCTGCTACCGCCAGACATCCGGTGCAGCATCGTAGAAGCTTACCGCCATCTTGGGTTTGGTGCTTCACTTCTATCCTGCACTCTACATAGTGCTGTAACCCTGCCAACCCCGTTTTCCTCGGTAAAAGAGTTTTCTTTTTATTGATTTTCAATCTGCACGACGTATACAATACAACAGCATTTTGCTCAATTAAAGACTTCGTCATCATTCTTGACCACTGGTAGTCGTACTGTTTTGCCTCTTGCGCTTTCTCCGACCTCGCAAAACGGTGCATATTTATCTTTGGACATTTGGTTGAGCTCACTGCTTGGGATTACCACAAAGGTAAATTTTCTCATTACATGCCTGTGATTTTTTCTACAGACATGTGTGAAGCCTTTGCCCGCTGGGTTAACCCTGAAGGAACATTTTCTCACCATGTGTTGACTTCGACAAACCTGCTGTTTTTGGTGCCACTCGAGGCTGATGTTGCTGTGATTGCTACTCCATCCTGTGACCTGTGAGACTGTACTTCTTCGGGTGAGATATCGCTCACTGGGGTTTTAATCTTCATTTTGTGATATTGTTGTTACTTGTTGGTGCCTGTATATAATTGATTCTTGATTTTTTGCACTTTTATGCTACATTTGTGAATGTGTTTCGTTCAGTGGTTTTGCCAGTGGAATTTAGTGACAGGTTACATTTTAATTGGTATCTTACTATTCTGTTTTCATGGGTGTGCGTATCCCAGTACACCTTCTTCTGTTTTCTTGGGGGTGTTCATCCAGTTTTTTGTATGCTGTTTTCATGGGTGATTTCATATCAGTACATATTTTGCTGTTTCATGTTTCGTGGGGGAGTGCAAACTTTACAAAGATTAATCCAAGGAACTCCAGACGTAACCATGAGGTATAGCATAAGTAAGAGGTTTATTTAAGATTAGATGGAAGATGGTAGTTACAAGATGGCAGTTGATCAGTTAAGTAGTTAAGGCCCTTAGATAAGCCTCTAGGTAAGCCCCGCCAGGAGCAGCAACCTTGATGCTCAGCCCACACTCTACAACTGTCTCTCTGTCCACACAACCAGGCACTCCAAAATCAGAATTCTAATGAATGAATGAATGAGGGGTTTCTTGTAACGCGCATACTTAGCCCAGTGGGCGTCAAGGCGCCTAGATCAAATACAGAAGCTTACATCCTACCAGGTCCTATTCTATCATAAGTAGGCCTTCTTAAAGAAATAGGTTTTAAGAGCCTTTTTAAAAGACTCGATGGAGGGGAGAGTTTTTATTTCCGTGGGGATGGAGTTCCACAGCTGCGGAGCGACCACGCAGAAGGCTCTGGCTCCCCATCTGGCAAGTTTAACACGGGGGACAACTAGTTGACAAAGTCCCGCAGAGCGAAGGCTTCTTGTGGGGACATAACGCAGAAGAAGGGAACCAATAGCACTAGCAGGACCATCCATCAATGCTCTGTGGGTAAGACAGAGAATTTTGAAGGCGATTCTGTGCTGTACCGGAAGCCAATGAAGCTCCTTCCTGGCTGAGGTGGCAGAGGAGGCTTTAGGAAGATCCAAAACAAAACGCGCTGCAGCGTTCTGAAGAATCTGTAGACGGTCGATCAGACCTTTGTTGGCTTCCATATACAGGGAGTTGCAGTAATCCAGCCTTGAGCCTACCAGGGCGACTGCAACCTGTTTACGCGCCTGGGGGGAGAGGTACCCACGGATTTTATTGAGTACCCGGATCACACCACAGCAAGTGGCCACGGTCCTGTTAACTTGCAGGGACATAGAGAGCGAGGTGTCAAATACCACTCCAAGATTTCTGGCAGATAGGGAGGGAGTGGGGCAGATGCCAAGGGAAGTGGTCCACCACTCGCTCGACCATAGATTTTTGTTCTTCCCAAAGATCAACACCTCGGTTTTTTCGCCATTTAGTTTAAGGGAGTTTATAGTCATCCAGTCTGCCACACACTGCATGCATACCCTAAAACTAGCGGCAGATGTACTAACGGAGGTGTGAGCAAGAGAGACCATAATCTGGGTATCATCTGCGTAGGATACCACCTCCATCCCCTGAGATTTAATTAGTCTTGCAAGGGGGGCCACATAGATGTTAAATAGGGTCGGGCTTAAGGCCGACCCTTGTGGCACCCCACATTGCAAAGACTTGGCAAGGGAGAGGTGGTTCCCAAGCATCACTCTCTGTTCCCTTTCGGTCAGAAAGGAGTTTAGGAGGCTCAGGGCCGGTCCAGTGACACCAGCTTCCCTCAGCCGAGATGACAAAATGGCGGGGGACGGGGTGTCGAACGCGGCCGTGAGGTCCAACAGAACCAGAACTGTGGTTTGGCCAGAGTCCACCTTGCGTCGGATGTTATCGACCACATAGGTAAGGGCGGACTCTGTGCTGTGGTGTTTTCTGAAACCGTGTTGGGTGTTATCCAGGTATTCAGAAGAATCGAGGAAGGCAGACAGATGGAAGTTCAGATGGGTCTCAAGCATCTTCGCGGGCGCTGGAAGGAGGGAGATCGGCCTGAAATTTTTCAACATGGCCGGATCCAGAGTCGGCTTCTTAAGCAGAGGTTTCACAATTGCCTTCTTCCAAGTCGGAGGAAAAGAACCTTGAGTAATAGCCTTATTTAGGACCTCAAGCAAGGGAGGAAGAAGGCAATTTCTGCACTCTTTCAGTTTTTTAAGTGGTATCGGATCAAGGGGGGAGGCTGATTTAGTCCTATCCAGAAGTGAGTTCAGAGATTCAAGGGATAGGGAGGGAAAAGTTGTGAGTAGGCAGGGAGGATCCTTGCCAAGTGAATCAAGATTGGATATGAAAGGAGGAGTGTTTTGATCAAGAGCAAGACAGTGGGCTTCAAGAGAAACGTGTATATCGTGTATTTTGTTGTGAAAGAAATCAGAAATATCATTGCAGAGTTGTTGGGAGCTGACTACGGAATCGGGGAGTTGCAGGGAGCATTCCACATGCACACCACATTCATACTGGCTGAGCAGCAGGGAAAGGAAATCAAGGTATAACACATCCCCTTCCCTTGGGAACACAATACATAAGGATGCTCACAATAAAAGTACAATACAAGGTAAAAATAAAATGTACAAATGGTGATAACTAATTCAAGATCAAAAAGATAGAAGTACAGAATGAAGGAGAAACAAACAAAGTACAAATGATAACTGCAAATATGAGAGAACAACGGATAGAAGATTGAAAGATATGCAATAAACAAATAACTGCAAAAATAAAAGAACAGAGAATGGGAGGATTATATGTTGTAGCATGAATTTTCCTCTTATTTCTTTGCACCAGTATTCTCCCTACTGTTCAGCTTTGCTAACTGTAGAATATATAATGATGTCATGGATTGTTAGTGTGCTGGGTCTTAGTGAGAGTGACAGTTGAAGATTGCAGGCTGACCAGCAGGGAGGCTGCTCCTGGTGGGGCTACACTACCATCTTACCACCATCTTATTACATCTATAACTAAAACTTAATAAAGGAAATACTTGGAACCTACAACTTGTCTGCATATGGATTTTCATACTTCAACATTTTGCAGACGAGGATGGGATACTGTGTAATGCCCTAAGGGACGAAGGGGGCCAACAAGCGACCCCCGATGTAACCGGAGGTGGTTGAACCTCTTCCACTCCTGGCTCAGTTTGATGTATAAGGGACCCTTTGCTAGCTGCTGTAGTTGGGTTAAGAGGTACATGCTTAGGCTCCAGTGCTTTCATTACCCATTCCTTAGAGGTTCACTTGTTGCTGGCCATTATTTAAAAAAAAAAACTTAAGTGAGGGAGTAACTTTAGGTTTCACTGAAGCATGAAACGACGTAGCAGCCTGATGTTGTTTCCTGCCTCTGGTTCTCCCGCACGAACCCCGGAGTCTCGAACGGGCCGCTCCCTCCGAGACTGCAGTATTCAGTTTAAACTGCAGCTGCTTTCAAAAGGGGATCCTGCGTGATGGGACTGGGACCTCCAATGGACTGCTTAGGTTAGTAAGTGACAAATGAACTCCTCCCTTTACCCAACTAATTCAGTTATAATGAGGAAGAGACTCCCGCTTCCACGAACCTCAGTTGGTGCCCCTTCAGGCCATTGCGTGTATGCACTCCTGAACTGATAGATGGACTGGCTCTGCCTTCATATAACCAGGGGCCCCCGAATCTGTACTTTCCTCCCAGGATCATCAGGTGTCTCTCCACAGACTTTACTCCATAGGTTATGGAGGGGCCCTGCAGAACCTTCCCTGCCTCCTACTCCTCCAACAAAGATGATCCCGAAATCCATGGACTGCCCACACTTGTGCTTCCTCTGCCTATTCTCCTATCAGGAGCAGCCACTGCCGAAGCCCTCCTTCGACGTATCTCACGCCCACCACACAAGGCCAGCGCGGCATGGGCCCTGTATCCACAGCAGGCAGCCAAGACAACATGCAGTGTCGTGGCACTTAAAGTCCCCCGGCAGTGGTAAGTCACCAACTCTCCTCAAACCTGCTCCATCACCTAACATGCTGCCCTGAGAAAGGCAAGGCTCGTTTCCTTCATTGCCTCCTGAGTGCTGGCTTGCTGCTATTAGCTGGCCGCCATTTCCCCTGCTCCATAATGTGAGACTTTGGTCCAGGTTATAATCCTACAGAAGACACATTTGATCGCACCGTGCCTGAATATGTAACGTAAATACGATGCTCATGTAAAGCGCTCCAATACCTTCGTGTCGAGTTCGCGCTATATAAATATGCTCCCCAAAAAACTCATCATTAAGCATACTGCTGATTGGTATATGCTTAAAGGATTCTAACAGCTCCTTTACATTCCAGTATTCATTTCCAAATTATTATTTTTCGAACCCCTGTTTCAAAATCTGACTTACAGTCCTGCCCAATGGAATTCTTTGTGGCCATACCCGTACCCAGAGTACACAAAGATTCGTAGAGCATAGTGATCATAATGGTGTTTGTCAGGCCCAGAAATCAAAGCATATCTCCAGTTCTGCCTTCAAGTCTTCAGTGATTCGGTGCCCTGCTGAATATTTTCCTGTAGTTAACTCTCTTGCACACCCTACACTCCGATTTCCCAATTCTTAAAAGACCAATGGCCTAAAGCATGAAGCTTCAACATTGGGGGATTCCAGCAGTGAAATGTAGCTTTGAGTCAGCACCCTGCCTGCAACACATTATTGCATCTTTATTGTAAGATTTTGTTGTGATGCGTGTTTGTTATACCAGATGCTGCTGTGTTTTCAAAGGCAATAACTTCAAAGAAAATGATAACTTTAAAGGAATTTTCTATCTTTTAGACAGAAAGCAAATCAAAATATGCCCTGGATCTAGTCAAAAGACACAAAGATAAATAAGCATGTGATTTTCTTTTATGAAGAGTTGAAAAGAATATCTGAGATAACAGTAATGATGCAGAAAGCCCCTTGATAACTAGTAGTGTGAAAACCTGCCAGCTTCCAATTCAATGGCAGTCTAAGAAGGATTTACACTGCTGCACGTTTTACGAAGCAACGTCCTACAGATGTATGCAGGTAATTCATTTTAAACAGAGCAAAAGTTCTAGGCAGACACTTGACAAAAACATATAATTTAGAATAATTAGTACTACGGGTGAAGTGAAGCAACAACATTGAAAGCTGTTGATGACGGTGAAGCCACACAACACGATTCCCTGGTTTGAGTCTTCTCTGCTCTATCATGCAAGGTTCATTCAGTTACAATACCACCTTTCCGTGCCACAAACATTGCTAGTGCTAAGATTTTCTCATTTGTTGCTTCCTTCCTATTCCTCTAATTATATATAAGGTACCTCTTGCTACTTTTAACCACACCTGCAAAATTATAAACAGATGATATAAACGTTCTTATTGCTCGAATATAAATTTACCTTGAAAAAATGAAAGGCACCAGGGGGAATATTCTCAAGAACGTGTGATAACCATTGCATAGTAAGAACGCAGCACTCAACATCGCAGTCTATCGCAGGAAAATTACGCAGTGTTAACTAAGTATTCACAACACAGCGGTACCATGCGCTAGTCTCCAGATAATGCGTCAAATGACCGTGATAAAATCAACGCCACACTGCAAAAATGTAAAACACAAACGCAAAAAAAGTTATAATAAGGCCTATTGCGGTACAAAAAGCAGCAAAAACCAGCGGCAGGCATGCAAATCCTACACATCTACTGGGAAAATGCACTATAAAAGCTACGAAAACAATGCACCAGAAACAATCCAAAGTGCATAGCAACATGGATGCACCCTGACTGAGCGCCGAGGCCAACGTGAACCCCACAAGCCCCACAGACCACCAGCAAGGAACAATGGGGTTGGGGAAGGTCAAGGAAAAGAGGGAGAGGAAGATGGAGTGCAGTCTGCAGGAAAACCAGATCAGCTTCACGGAGGTGACAGAACATTACCATCAACTGACCCAAAATTAGACTACCTTGAATGCAGTCGGAGTGTCAAAGAAGTCAATGGAGGAGGGCAAGAGGCGCTGACATGATGTCAAAAGCCAAACGAAGCACAAACCCACTGCCAACAGGAAGGCAGCAACGGCGACAGGTGGTGGGAGTCCTGCGCCACAGGAGGTGCTGGAAGAAACCGAGGCCACAGCCATTAGTGTGGAGATGGTGCAAGGAGGTGGGAGTACGGACACAGCTCGAGAGGATCTGACACAACATCAACATGGTGAGTAACAACCAAGGGCTGGGGGGACCGGGGAGATGGGCACCATGACACACATGCACAACGATGTGTAGCACACGCACACCCACAATTACCCAGGATCATGTCCTTCATATCCGTGGCACACTGCAGCACACACACATAGCAATCACAGCACATCCCACTACAATGTGGCACAAAGTGCAACACCGACACTGCAGAACAGGGGACACAACTGTGTCCTATCATGCACAGAAACATGCCGATCACATTGAACAGAGCATGAAACTGTGAGCTGTATATGTACGTGTAGAACCTCACATCCGTCACATAGTCCACATGTCCACTGTCCCCCCTCAAATTGCCACCACCGCCCAAACAGTCACAATGTACATTTTCACACAGTCTGCATGTTAACAAGAACAATACGCCAACATAAATGTCAACACAATGCCAACATACATCTCCCCTTCACATTGCAGAGGGACAAACAACACCTCCAGCAGGGCAGAACAGACAACCCAGCAGTGATGCTGGAGACGACCACCACACCTTCGCCACCGAGGCACTACAACAGCACATAAACAGCTCAGGCAACCCACCCCCAGGAGCAGGGCAGCCAAGCTACATAGAGTAGACCCCAGATCCTGCACAGACCACACAGCAGGAAGCACCCACCGCCAAGGCTGGCTCCCAACACTTCAATGAGGCACACATGGCATTCCAAAGCCAGGTGTCAGAATGCCAAAAGGAGGTGTCCGAACAAGTGCTGATGAGCTCAGAGCTCATGGAAGCTGAGCTACATCACATACGGGGGGGTTGAAGTCTCATCAGGGACCACCTACACCCCACAAAGGAGACTCACGCTGCGACAGAGACACATGCATTTGCACATTTCCTGTACTGAACTACACCTAGAGCCCCGGAATTACCATCCACACACCCATGCTGGTCCTCCGTACCATGGCCCAGAACACCCCTCTTACGCATTGAGTGGCTGGCGACAAAGCTACATCTCTAAGCTCTAACCTGCTCCCTGCGAAGACATATAGCCTGATCCTAGACTATTTGAGATGTCTGTATCAGGTATCCAAAATCACACAGGAAACACAATATTGTCTATAACAAGGAAAATTCTCTTAGTTAACAGACTGAAATTTTAATTAATCACTCCTCTGTGTTTATATCCTATGCCGTCTCAGATAGTCTAGGATCAGCATTTCACACAACTTAAGTTGGTGTCAGAATATCAATGTATTGGATGTTTTCAATGTAACTTTATTTTGCACAGTATTGTAATGTGTTTATGTGTATTCACAAAGTGTTTAGTTCTATGAATGTATTTGTAATCCATGATTGTATAGAAATTGGATATGACTAAACCCAGTGTCTTTTTCATGCTTCAATGTATACATTTAAACAACATTTTCTTAAATAAAAAGGTATCGGATTAAACAAAATTAATGTGCTTGATCGTAACGCGAATTAAATAGCTTCCATTAAAAAGTAAGGTTCAGGCACATCCCAATTGTTTAACATACTCTAAAAGAGGCATTTACAAAATGGTAATGTCAAATCCAACTTTTCCACTAAAGATGATTTATCATGACCATTCCCAAAATACGAAACCTAATTTAGCCATTCCTTTCTGATCAGGATTTACAGCTTAAAAAGCATTTTAAGGAATCATCAAGGTTAGACTATGAGAGGGGTAGGCCTCACATCAGTGTAAAACCTTATAGTATATGTCCTGCCTTTTAGTTACACAACACCCTGCCCTTGGAGCCTACTTTATGGGTGACCTATTTGTAATAAAAGGTGAGTATAAAGCTTGACAAGTCGTCTTAAAGGCCAAGTTGAGGTGGCAGTAAACCACACACACAGGCCCTGCAATGGCAGGCCTGAGACAGGTTTGAATCGTTACTTATGTGGATGGCACCACTAGTGCTGCAAGCCCACTAGTAGCACTTAGATTACAGGCCCTGATTATATGGTATACCACTTCTCAAGCGACTTACAGGTAAACTAAATATGCCAATAAGGTGATCACCAATATTACCATGTGTAGTGGAGAAGCACATGTAGTTTACCACTGGTCAGCAGTGGTAAAGTGATTATAATCTTAATACCAACAAAAATATACAGAACAAATTGGAGGTAAGTAAGCAGAAATTTGGGGGAAACCCCTAAGGAGGACAGGTCTAACAATGTGTTTTAGTTATGTCACTTTGTCATGGAAAACACAATCTTAAACAAGATAAATGCCATCTCTGACACTCACTCCTGCTTCCCACCATGCACGCATCTTCATCCCACAGGCTCTGCAGAACACAATCAAGCTGATATGCAATAGTTTAGTTTCACTGTTATGATTACATTGCTTACAATAACGTTCTCCCTGTTTTCTATGACTTGTAACATTTGTCAAAGTCTCATCCACAGTCGTCCACTGTGATCACTGGTCTATTCAGTGGGAGAAAGGCCTATTGTTTAAATGTTCTATATTAGTTAGAACACCTCCAAATGACATTAGCATAGAGGATGTCAAATCAGGTTTTTAGAAATGGGATGGTGCTTATGTGTTAAGGTAATGATCTGTATTATTCTTGTGTTTTGATGTGCTCCAGAAATTATACGTTTACCCACACCACAGTGATTTTGTAGTTTCTCTAACTTGTTATGCAAGAAATGTATATAAGAACCCCTTGAAATTTTTGGGGGTGGACCAGATTTGTGAGAGACTTGAAGATTTTCCAGTGCCGCCTGTGATGCTGCCTGATATCGTTACATATTGTGCTGCTTATTAAGACATATAGGGGCAGATTTACAAGTCCCTAGCGACACTTTACGCCGCTGTTGCTTCACTTTTTGTGGCGCTGCAGCGGCGTAAACAATTAATCCCACTGTGACCCATTAACAACTTGACGCATCTAAGTAGATGCATTATGTTGTAAAACCCTGCGTCACATTATACCTGCGTCAGGTATAATGTATGCAGGGTGGGCGATCCCATGCAAGAAAGCCTTGTAAAAGTGACGGAGTGAAATATACAAGATTTCACTGCACCATTTCTAGGACACCACTGCGTCAAAACTGTACGCCTGCTTGAAGCAGGCATGAGGAGTGACATAGTACAATAAGTATAGGCCTTAACATGCATTCCTGTGTCGTGCTTGCAACATGAATCCAGCAATGTGTGACTTTTGGGCCTACAAATTCGTCAGAATTTCTGACGCATCAATCAATCCTTGCGCCACGGTGCGCCATATCGTAAATATGGCGCATCAATAGGGTCGCAAGAGTATCGCAGGCTGGCGCAGGGAAACTAACGCATTTCTACAGATGCATCATTTTCTTGTAAATCTGCCCCATAATGATTTTTACATTATCTGTATAACTTTGCATGTGAGAGCCTTCAAGGCAATTGACTACCATTTATTTTGAAAATGTAATGAAACCCCTCAAACTTTCCATTGATCAAGAACTCAATTATTGAGAGGATTCTATTATTTAATTGACCTGTTTAATCTGCTAATTGATATTTCGTCATGTGCCTTCATGCACAATACAATCTGTGGAAGAACTGTATGAGGTAAAGTTTCAGGGTGTTTGATTTTTTGGGTGTCTACATTTTGGGACATGATTTTACGACCCTTGTCTTCCTACCACAACCTAAACCCCTGTTCCCATCTTGGGGATTGATCACAGGGATGTGCTCCCTTCTCTGACTTGCAAGAATATATATCAAATTATTTACGAAAGCATGAGAATGTTGTCAACTGCCTTAGTCAAATAGTAGCCATATGTGAAGGGAAACGTGTTTATGAGAGTCAGCCTCTGTACTCCTAATGAGTGCCGTACTCATTGTGGTGAGCCAATGGCTGCACCGTTCTCACAAGGATATCCCTTTTAAAATGTGCATTGGGTTTTGAATTGTAAACACACTTTCTTTAAAGAGCAATTGGAGAACAACTGGCATATTGTGAAAGCAAATGCGTAGGTGGAATTCCACCTTTCGCAGAGTCACTGGAATTATTTGGAAGACAGCCGCGGCCTGTGGAGGAAGTTCCGTGGGGCAGACAGGTGGGGCAGGGGAGGGGCAGGGTAGGTGGTAGTAGGCATCGGAATATGGATGATATGCCCGAAATGCATTGGGATGAGTTATAGGATTGATATGAATATGGTTTTGAACACCTTGAAGACTTTCATATGAACATTATGATGATACAATGTTGATTTATTAATATTGGAGTCAGAACTTCATAAAAGACTGTTCATTAAATCCATCTTTAATCAACTGTGACTTTCCTTGTCACCTTTATTAAGATTCTATTAATCCTCTGGTTCTTTTACGCTTTGCACAGGGGGACAACTCCTAGTCAGTAGTTGCTTCAGTTTTGATTCTGTGGACTCTCAGCTTGCAATAGGAGGCTGCAGAGTGTCAGGAATAAGGTGGATATTAACTCCTATAATGCACTTGCACACAACATCAGGGTATGATTAAGGGCATACTCCGAGGATGCCATTCTGCACTTGGAGAGCCCTCAATTTTCACTGCTTGCCCCTGTCCTATCTGATTAGTATGTGGGCATCTAGAGCTAGCAACCCACTGCTGAGATAGCCCCCTGGTAAGTAAATCCCTAATATTTACATCTGATACAGTTCAACAGTCTCAACAGCAGATTTTCCCAAAAATCATAATAAATATACATACACACTCACACACGTGCACACACCACACACAGCCTTCTTCATCCATTGATCTGTTCAAATATCATCTACAAGTTAATAGCACCCATCACAGCATCCAGCATGGCCAATGGGTGAGTCCTCTTCAATGACTGTCTCTCCTTACTGTGAGGGACAGCATTTATCTTGTGCACATATGCACATCTGCCCACAACGTACTCCAGGGCTGGTAGTGTAATCTATGTTTCAATTTCTTTATTAATTTCAAGTTTTTTTCTAAAATTTTTTTTGCAGTGGGCTATTTTAACTTTTTGTTTTTTAAAGAACAAATATGACTCGTTACAACGTGGATCATTACATAGCGTGCCGTCACAATGCAGGCATTACAATGAGCGCGTTGTTACTACGCAAAGCCATTACTGCGCAAGTCATTACATCGACTTGCAATATATGGCGCGCTGACATTAGAAATGTATAATTTACTCTTCCAACTCCAGCCTGTGTAACAATAGGGAAGGTGTTGGAATAGTAAACCATACTATTCCTAATGTTAGAGCACCATCT
Organism: Lissotriton vulgaris; assembly: GCF_964263255.1. Taxonomy (NCBI): domain Eukaryota; kingdom Metazoa; phylum Chordata; class Amphibia; order Caudata; family Salamandridae; genus Lissotriton; species Lissotriton vulgaris. The sequence continues at coordinate 499,861,865 of NC_141687.1, read as the reverse complement.
ACTGCAAGTCGATGTAATGACTTGCGTAGTAATGACTTTGTATGGTATCAACGTGGGCGTTGTAACGACCTCGTTGTAATAGCATTGCGCTTTGATGACCGTGATGTAAAGGTCGTCTCCCCTAAACAACACCATCTTTAATACATTTACTTACTTTTACACTTACATATTTTTGTAAAAATATAATGAAAGAAAGAAGCATGGCAGTCTTATCAATGTCAGACCTTTAGACTTTGTCAATGCTTGATCCATTTTGTAGATGTGTTTTTTGTATCTGCATGTCCCACCTTGAGCCTCTCCTTAATTTTTTCTTTGTGCCACATTGTGGTAGATATTCCCAATTGTCCAATCACTTCCCCTTGTCACTCCACATTGATAACTTAGACATAGAGCTATGTGTGTGACGTTCTAGATAGTTGTGGTGGAGAACTCTGCACTTGATGTATAGGACAGGCTTGGCTGTAGATCTACATTCGTACCTACATGAATTGCATTTTTGAGTAGGTGACGCAGTACGACAAAAGCATTACAGGTACCCAGAAATAACTTTTTTTAATTGGGCCCAATATTGTCCTCTTACAACCAGAACACATAGGTAAAGAAGCTCAAAGCTTTGAAAACTCAAAGCTTTGTGAAAAAGGTAAGTAAAAAGAAAAAAACTCTATTCTATGCTGTGTCATTTTACATTACACAGCAGGTCCTGGACGTTGCAGCTGTTAACTTAGAGCCCATTGGACCTTCTGTTCTCAGAGGACTGCCTGGTTGTGATTGTTGTGCACCTTGAACAGAGGGCCCTTTTGATTGACCAAGCTATATGTGAAAACCTTACTTGCATAATGTTATTCCGATTGGTTGTTTGAAACATTTGAACTTAAATCTTAACTATTCTTTATTGGCCATTGTACAAGGGAACACGCTCTAGTAACTCGTGTCTGGGTTGGAAACACTATGATAGTGATTTTACATGTGGTAAACCAATTTTGTGATGATAATGGACATGCTTTTTTTTGTATACCTTTCACTGCTGACTATATTTTTTGTTGACTAGAAGAATATCAATAGCTGAAACAAGCAGGTTCTTCTGGCGTTATTATTTTAGCTATTTCTAGGGGGCGACTTAACTGTCAGGGATGCTTCTGAAGGCAGAAAACATCTACAAGCAGCGCACAGCGATGGTTGTCACCTCAGTGTGCAAGACACCACTTGATTGTGGATGTGTTCTATTCTTGGAACCACTAGGGTATCTTCTGACTGTGCATTTGGAAGGGTCGCAGAGCCCCCGTCCAATCACAAGAAGGGGCTTGAAATGCCAGGTTTTTCATTTCCGACTGGCTGTGCAAACACCCTGTTTATCAATCAATCAATCGGAGAGATGTGTTTGTATGATGGGTGTTTGGCTGTGTGTTTCGCCATAAGTATAAACCACCAACTAGACAGTGTACTGTCTGTAATTTTCGCCATTCCTATTTATTTCTTAAACTCCTCCATACTTTTTTATTACAGAAACCCAAAGGACAAAAGGCACGATTTCATGTATCAGCCCTTGCTTACTATACAATATCTGTTTTTGTAGAAAATACAGTCCTTTTTCATGTTGTGAATCATCGGCAGCCTGCAGATGAGGTGGCGCTGGGACATGCTTGACATTTTCCAACATTAAATTTGCAGTTAACAAACCATCTTTATTGCTCCCCTTCCTGCAGCCAGACAAGCATGAACTATCTTTCCCAAAAGCAAATGAGACAGCACATCTCGCAAGCGCATAGCTCCAGTCTTGTCTTTCATTACTCAATTCCACCAGTAGAACATCCGTAGCTGTCCCTGTAATTATTCTATGAAATACAGCACCCATAGCTCATTTTACTGCGTGGAAACAAATAACATGTTTACATGTGTGTGTTCATGTTGAAGGTCGAACATCAGACGTTGTTTTAATTCATCACCCATTTTTCAAACTATTTTCTCTTCCATATCGAATCGTTTTTTCATTCTGTAGCGCAATGTACTGCAACGCGAACGTACATATTTACTAAAAAATGGTGCATATACTTTGAATATTAAGTTGTATAGCGTGCTCTATTTACATTTGAAATGTACTTACTTGCAAATAAATATATTTGCTTTTTGATTAGCATGACTGAAAAAAAGATAACGTTACAAGGTTTTAGAAGCCCGGAATGATTGAATCACCTCAACACATTTTTGCTTGAGGTGTTTTCACTGCCACCTGTCTCACTTACCCCTTTGTCTTGCCCACTTTGTCTTTTAGTATTGTCATTTCGATTAAGAATCCCTTGTTTTGCCTTTACATTGATGGTGAGGGAGAGGCAGAGAGTGAAATCAAGTGTGAGCAGAAGAGGACCGCTGCATTTACCCACATTGCCATTCACTAAATGTTAGCATTTATCTTTGAAATAACCCTCTGTCTCTTTATGGGACAGGGCCCGCTGTAAAAATACAAAACAAATGTCGGCATCAGTGAACGTAGGCCTGTCCCTCGCAGGTCCCCATTCCTAATTTTTTCTTCAGAGAGAGTTGTAAGGAAGTATGGGCGAAATTTGCGAATTTGCGGTCCGTGAATTTGTGCGAAATGGCAAAAAATATCTGTGAGTTCTCGAATTTTCCAGCGAACTTGTGGATTTTTGTGCCATTTGCACAAATATGTGACCACGTGTGCCTGTTACTTTGCCAGGGCGCCAAAAGGCGCTAAGGTCCCTTGAGTGAGCTGGCCATTACAGTGGGGACAGGCGGGAAGACGTTTCATAGCGGTAGTGTGTGGTGGACGGGGCAAAACAGGCGGGGCTTCTATGCGAGTTCACATGCATCTTGTTTATAAAGGGTCAGAGACCGAGCAGAGTAGCAGATGAGGAGAAAGCAGCCTCCTGGTCACAGGAGCTACACGGGGATGGTGCTCGGGAAACTCACGGATGCAAAAAAACATTTGGCATAGGACCCCAGAAACCTTCAGATGTCCAAGATAGCTCTGCTGCACATGTTGGTACAAAGCCATTCTGCTCCTGCTCAGTGGGTTCAGGCGCATGCAGCTGCTGCTGCTGGACAATGTCCCATCTCATACTAAACTGCCCCGTACAGGCATATGCTGGCGCTGGGCAGTAGGGTGCAGTGGCATGCGGGTGCTGCACGCCTGGTACATGCGCATACCGGTGCCAGGGGGGACACGTGTTTATTGGTACTGTGTAGCAAGTTATGACTTTACATTTCGACTGCACCAGACAGTGGTACCACCTACAAGGATCAGGAGCATCCAGGCACCAGACTTCATGGTGCAAGAGCATAATGGTGCTGTGCTGTACGGGTATATATGTACTGGGGGCAGGGGGGCACTTAGCGCAATGTGTGCTCACACCCAGAAGGCTCCCAGGCAATTGAGCACAAATGATTTTCACACTGAGAGGGCTCTGGGGCAGTTCAGCATCATAGGGGCTCACACCCACTGGGCCCTGGGGCAGTTCAGTAGCGCGTGGGCTCACAAACCCTGGGCAGCTCAGCAGCACGAGGCCTCACATCCACAGGGCTCCCGGGCAGTTTAGCAGTGCCACCCTCTGGTTCATCACTGCAACCCTCTGGTTCATCACTGCCACCCTCTGGTTCACAACTGCCACCCTCTGGTTCAGCACTGCCACCCTCAGGTTCAACACTGCCACCCTCTGGTTCAGCACTGTCACCCTCTGGTTCATCAAAGCACCCTCTGGTTCATCACTGTCACCCTATGGTTCACCACTGTCAACCTCAGGTTCATCACTGCCACCCTCTGGTTCATCACAGCACCCTCTGGTTCAACACTGCCACCCTCTGGTTCACCACTGCCACCCGCTGGTTCACCACTGCCACCCTCTGGTTCATCACTGTCACCCTCTGGTTCATCACTGCCACCCTCTGGTTCCTCACTGCCACCCGCTGGTTCACCACTGCCACCCTCTGGTTCATCACTGCCACCCTATGGTTCACCACTTTCACCCTCAGATTCATCACTGCCACGCTCTGGTTCATCACAGCACCCTCTGGTTCATCACTGCCACCCTCTGGTTCACCACTGCCACCCTCTGGTTCATCACTGCCACCCTCTGGTTCATCACAGCCACCCTCTGGTTTGCCACTGCCACCCTCTGGATCATCACTGCCACCCTCTGGTTCATCACTGCATCCCTCTGGTTCGCCACTGCCACCCTCTGGATCAACACTGTCACCCTCTGGTTCATCACTGCCACCCTCTGGTTCATTACAGCACCCTCTGGTTCACCAGTACCACATCTGGTTCATCACTGCCACCCTCTGTTTCACCACGGTCACCCTCTGGATCATCGCTGTCACCCTCTGGGTTATCACTGCCACCCTCTGGTTCACCACTGCCACCCTCTGGTTCACCACTGCCACCCTCTGATTCATCACTGCCACCCTCTGGTTCATCACAGAACCCTCTGTTTCAACCCTGCCACCCTCTGGTTCATCACTGCCACCCTCAGGGTCATCACTGCCACCCTCTGGTTCACCACAGCCACCCTCTGGTTCACCACTGCCACCCTCTGATTCATCACAGCATCCTCTGGTTCACTACTGCTACCCTCTGGTTCACCACTGCCACCCTCTGGTTCACACCTGCCACCATCTGGTTCATCACAGCACCCTCTGGTTAACCACTATCACCCTCTGTTTCACCACTGTCACCCTCTGGTTCATCACTGCCACCCTCTGGTTCATCACTGCCATCCTCTGGTTCACCACTGCCACCCTCTGGTTCACCCCTGCAATGCTCTGGTTCATCACTGCCACCCTCTGGTTCACCACTGCCACCCTCTAGTTTACCACTGCCATCTTCTGGTTCATCACAGCACCCCCTGGTTTACCACTGCCACCCTCTGGTTCACCCCTGCCACCATCTGGTTCATGACTGCCACCCTCTGGTTCAACACTGCCACCCTCTGGTTCACCACTGCCACCCTCTGGATCATCACTGCCACCCTCTGGTTCACCACTGCCACCCTCTGTTTCATCACTGTCACCCTCTGGCTCACCACTGCCACCCTCTGGTTCATCACTGCCTCCCTCTGGTTCATCACTGCCACCCTCTGGTTCACCACTGCCACTCTCTGGTTCATCACTGTTACCCTCTGGTTAATCACTGTATACCTCTTGTTCATCACTGCCACCCTCTGGTTCATCAGAGCACGCTCTGGTTCACCACTGCCACCCTCTGGTTCATCACTGCCACCCTCTGGTTCACCACTGCCACCCTCTGGTTCACTACTGCCACCCTCTGGTTCATCACTGCCACCCTCTGGTTCATCACAGCACCCTCTGTTTCAACCCTGCCACCTTCTGGTTCATCACTGCCACCCTCTGGTTCATCACTGCCACCCTCAGGTTCACCACTGCCACCCTCTGGTTCACCACTGCCACCCTCTGATTCATCATAGCACCATTGGGTTCACCACTGCCACCCTCTGGTTCACCACTGCCACCCTCTGGTTCACACCTGCAACCATCTGGTTCATCACAGCACCCTCTTGTTCACCACTGTCACCCACTGGTTTACCACTGTCACCCTCTGGTTCATCACTGCCACCCTCTGGTTCACCACAGCCACCCTCTGGTTCTCCACTGCCACCCTCTGGTTCACCACTTCCACCCTCTGGTTCACCCCTGCAACGCTCTGGTTAATTACTGCCACCCTCTGGTTCATCACTGTTACCCTGTGGTTCACCACTGCCACTCTATGGTTCACCACTGCCACCTTCTGGTTCATATTGATGAAGTGAATTCTGTCAAACTGTTGATTTTTGTGTTCTAATTTGTTCCATCTGGGACCCCTCCTTATATATCATTGATTACCCAGGTCCCAGTACTAGTGGGTGGACCCATTTATTATAACACCTTCTGGTTCATCACAGCACCCCCTGGTTCACCACTGCCACCCTCTGGTTCACCCCTGCCACCATCTGGTTTATCACTGCAACCCTCTGGTTCAACACTGCCAACCTCTGGTTCACCACTGCCACCCTCTGGTTCATCACTGCCACCCTCTGGTTCACCACTACCAAACTCTGGTTCATCACTGTCACCCTCTGGTTCACCCCTGCCACCATCTGGTTTATCACTGCAACCCTCTGGTTCAACACTGCCAACCTCTGGTTCACCACTGCCACCCTCTGGTTCATCACTGCCACCCTCTGGTTCACCACTACCAAACTCTGGTTCATCACTGTCACCCTCTGGTTCACCACTGCCACCCTCTGCTTCATCACTGCCTCCCTCTGGTTCATCACTGCCACCCTCTAGTTCACCACTGCCACCCTATGGCTCAACACTGCCACCCTCTGGTTCATCTTTGTTAGCCTCTGGTTCATCACTGTCACCCTCTGGTTCACTGCCACCCTCTGGTTCATCAGAGCACCCTCTGGTTCACCACTGCCACCCTCTGGTTCACCACTGCCACCCTCTGGTTCACACCTGCCACCATCTGGTTCATCACAGCACCCTCTGGTTCACCCCTGCCACCCTCTGGTTCATCACTGCCATCCTCTGGTTCATCTGGTTCATCACTGCCACCCTCTGGTTCACCACTGCCACCCTCTGGTTCACCCTTGCCACCCTCTGATTCATCTAAGCACCCTCTGGTTCACCACTGCCACCCTCTGGTTCACCACTGCCACCCTCTGGTTCACACCTGCCACCATCTGGTTCATCACAGCACCCTCTGGTTCACCACTGTCACCCTCTGGTTCACAACTGTCACCCTCTGGTTCATCACTGCCACCCCCTGGTTCACCACTGCCACCCTCTGGTACACCCCTGCAACGCTCTCGTTCATCACTGCCATCCTCTGGTTCATCACTATCACCCTCTGGTTCACCACTGCCACCCTCTGGTTCACCACTGCCATCTTCTGGTTCATCACAGCACCCCCTGGTTCACCACTGCCACCCTCTGGTTCACCCCTGCCACCATCTGGTTCATCACTGCCACCCTCTGGTTCAACACTGCCACCCTCTGGTTCACCACTGACACCCTCTGGTTCATCACTGCCACCCTCTGGTTCACCACTGCCACCCTCTGGTTCATCACTGTCACCCTCTGGTTCACCACTGCCACCCTCTGGTTCATCACTGCTACCCTCTGGTTCATCACTGTCACCCTCTGGTTCATCACTACCACCGTCTGGTTCATCAGAGCACCCTCTGGTTCACCACTGCCACCCTCTGGTTTATCACTGCCACCCTCTGGCTCACCACTGTCCCCCTCTGGTTCACTACTGCCACCCTCTGGTTCATCACTGCCACCCTCCGGTTCATCACAGCACCCTCTGTTTCACCCCTGCCACCCTCTGTTTGATCACTGCCACCCTCTGGCTCACCACTGCCACCATCTGGTTCATCACTGCCTCCCTCTAAGTCATCACTGCCACCCTCTGGTTCACCACTGCCACCCTCTGGTTCATCACTGTTACCCTCTGGTTCATCACTGTCACCCTCTGGTTCATCACTGCCACCCTCTGGTTCATCACTGCCACCCTCTGGTTCACCACTGCCACCCTCTGGTTCACTACTGCCACCCTCTGGTTCATCACTCCCTCTGGTTCATCACGGCACCCTCTGTTTCACCCCTGCCACCTTCTGGTTCATCACTGCCACACTCTGGTTCATCACTGCCACCCTCAGGTTCACCACTGCCACCCTCTTGTTCACCACTGCCACCCTCTGATTCATCACAGCACCATCTGGTTTACCACTGTCACCCTCTGGTTCACCACTGCCACCCTCTGGTTCACACCTGCCACCATCTGGTTCATCACAGCACCCCCTGGTTCACAACTGTCACCCACTGGTTTACCACTGTCACCCTCTGGTTCATCACTGCCACCCTCTGGTTCATCACTGCCACCCTCTGGTTCACCACTGCCACCCTCTGGTTCACCACTGCCACCCTCTGGTTCACCACTTCCACCCTCTGGTTCACCCCTGCAACGCTCTGGTTCATCACTGCCACCCTCTGCTTCATCACTGCCACCCTCTGGTTCACCACTGCCACTCTCTGGTTCACCACTGCCACCTTCTGGTTCATCACAGCACCCCCTGGTTCACCACTGCCACCCTCTGGTTCACCCCTGCCACCATCTGGTTAATCACTGATACCCTCTGGCTCAACACTGCCATTCTCTCGTTCACCACTGCCACCCTTTGGTTCATCACTGCCACCCTCTGGTTCACCACTACCAAACTCTGGTTCATCACTGTCACCCTCTGGTTCACCACTGCCACCCTCTGGTTCATCACTGCCTCCCTCTCGTTCATCACTGCCACCCTCTGGTTCACTACTGCCACTCTATGGTTCAACACTGCCACCCTCTGGTTCATCACTGTTAGCCTCTGGTTCATCACTGTCACCCTCTGGTTCATCACTGCCACCCTCTGGTACATCAGAACACCCTCTGGTTCACCACTGCCACCCTCTGGTTCACCACTGCCACCCTCTGGTTCACTCCTGCCACCATCTGATTCATCACAACAACCTCTGTTTCACCCCTGCCACCCTCTGGTTCATCACTGCCATCCTCTGGTTCATCTGGTTCATCACTGCCACCCTCTGGTTCACCACTGCCCCCCTCTGGTTCACCACTGCCACCCTCTGATTCATCACAGCACCCTCTGGTTCACGACTGCCACCCTCTGGTTCACCACTGCCACCCTCTGGTTCACACCTGCCACCATCGGGTTCATCACAGCACCCTCCGGTTCACCACTGTCACCCTCTGGTTCACCACTGTTATCCTCTGGTTTATCACTGCCACCCTCTGGTTCATCACTGCCACCCCCTGGTTCACCACTGCCACCCTCTGGTTCACCCCTGCAACACTCTGGTTCATCATTGCCACCCTCTGGTTCATCACTGCCACCCTCTGGTTCACCACTGCCACCCTCTGGTTCACCACTGCCATCTTCTGGTTCATCACAGCACCACCTGGTTCACCACTGCCACCCTCTGGTTCACCCCTGCCACCATCTGGTTCATCACTGCCACCCTCTGGTTCAACACTGCCACCCTCTGGTTCACCACTGCCCCCTCTGGTTCATCACTGCCACCCTCTGGTTCACCACTGCCACCCTCTGGTTCATCACTGTCACCCTCTGGTTCACCACTGCCACCCTCTGGTTCACCACTGCCACCCTCTGGTTCATCACTGTTACCCTCTGGTTCATCACTGCCACCCTCCGGTTCATCACTACCACCCTCTGGTTCACCACTGCCACCCTCTGGTTCATCACTGCCACCCTCTGGTTCAGCACTGCCACCCTCTGGTTCAGCACTGCCACCCTCTGGTTCACTACTGTCACCCTCTGGTTCATCACTGCCACCCTCCGGTTCATCGCAGCACCCTCTGTTTCACCCCTGCCACCCTCTGGTTCATCACTGCCACCCTGTGGCTCATCACTGCCACCCTCTGGTTCACCACTGCCACCCTCTGGTTCACCACTGCCACCCTCTGATTCATCACAGCACCCTCTGGTTCACCACTGCCAACCTCTGGTTCACCACTGCCACCCTCTGGTTCACACCTGCCACCTTCTGGTTCATCACAGCACCCTCTGGTTCAACACTGTCACCCACTGGTTCACCCCTGCCACCATCTGGTTCATCACTGCCACCCTCTGGTTCACCACTGCCACCCTCTGGTTCATCACTGCCACCCTCTGGTTCACCACTACCACACTCTGGTTCATCACTGTCACCCTCTGGTTTACCACTGCCACCCTCTGGTTCATCACTGCCTCCCTCTGGTTCATCACTGCCACCCTCTGGTTCACCACTGCCACCCTTTGGTTCACCACTGCCACCCTCTGGTTCATCAGTGTTACCCTCTGGTTCATCACTGTCACCCTCTGGTTCATCACTGCCACCCTCTGGTTCATCAGAGCACCCTCTGGTTCACCACTGCCACCCTCTGGTTCATCACTGACACTCTCTGGCTCACCACTGACACCCTCTGGTTCATCACTGCCATCCTCTGGTTCAACACTGCCACCCTCTGGTTCATCACTGCCACCCTCTGGTTCATCACTGCACCCTCTGGTTCACCACTGCCACCCTCTGGTTCATCACTGCCACCCTCTGGTTCATCACAGCACCCTCTGGTTCACAACTGTCACCCTCTGGTTCATCACTGCTACCCTCTGGTTCATCAGAGCACCCTCCTGTTCACTACTGCCACCCTCTGGTTCATCACTGCCACCCTCTGGTTCATCACCGCACCCTCTGGTTCACCACTGCCACCCTCTGGTTCACCACTGCCACTCTCTGGTTCATCACAGCACCCTCTGGTTCACCACTGTCACCCAATGGTTCACCACTGTCACCCCCTGGTTCATCACTGCCACCCTCTGGTTCATCACTGCCACCCTCTGGTTCACCCCGGCAACGCTCTGGTTATTTACTGCCACCCTCTGGTTCACCCCTGCCACGATCTGGTTTATCACCGCCACCCTCTTGTTCAACACGCCCACCCTCTGGTTCACCACTGTCACCCTCTGGTTCATCACTGCCACCCTCTGGTTCATCACTGTCACCCTCTGGTTCACCACTGCCACCCTCTGGTTCATCACTGCCTCCCTCTTGTTCATCACTGCCACCCTCTGGTTCACCACTTTCACCCTCTGGTTCACCACTGCCACCCTCTGATTCATCAGAGCACCCTCTTGTTCACCACTGCCACCCTCTGGTTCACCACTGACACCCTGCTGGTTCATCACTGCCATCCTCTGGTTCACCACTGCCACCCTCTGGTTCATCACTGTCACCCTCTGGTTCATCACCGCACCCTCTGGTTCACCACTGCCACCCTCTGGTTCACCACTGCCACCCTCTGGTTCATCACAGCACCCTCTGGTTCACAACTGTCGATTATGGGGAGAAAGCACACCTGCCCAGCCCCAACCGGGGGCTGGTTTATGTGTTACTGAATTTGAGCTTCAAGTCCGGCACCTGCTTCCTTATCTGTAAGTGCTTCTGGTTGTGGTTTAATTTTTGTGACAGCCTGGAGCATTGTGCCATGCTTGTAACTATTCTCTGACCCTGCTTCGAGGGTCAGAGCAGGGTCAGAGAATAGACCCTTCCCACGGTATACAATAATTTAAACAACAATTGATCCATACATTAAAATAGCCCGAATAATAAACAAAAATTGCAGACACCTCATTATTATTGTAAATATTACATGACCACTTAAAAAGGGATTACATTATTTGTGAACACATGTAGATGAACCTTTGATCATGAATGGAAGCATAAATATTCAGTAGATGAACTAGAGAGAAAATAGTAGATTGAGACACTGATCCGAGTAAAACCAAAAAATCAATCTTTTGTTTATGAGTTTTGAAACCTCAATGCATAAGATTAGACAACTCCTGGAAATTCGTTTCCCTCTAGTGATTACCTGCTTCTCAACAAACAAGCCCTGGAAAAGCCAGTATTGCTGGCTTTAATGTTATAGCACATGCAAATAACAAGATGCACATATTCCAGCCATGTCTGTTGGATTGCTAATAGCAATGATGGTAATGGTGCTGGTGAAAAAGATAGTAGTAGTGGTGATGATGATGGTGATATTGGTGCTGATGGTATTGGTAATGGTAGTTCTGGTGGTGGAATTGAAAATAGCGGTAATCGTGGTGGAAAGGATGCAGTGGTAATAGACTAGTTGTTGGCAATGGTGGCAGTAATGGTGGATCTGGTAACAGTGACCGTGATAGTGGTGGAAAGGATGATAATGGTAGTGGTAATAGTTGTGGTAATGATGATTGTAAGGAATCTGGGATGGATGGTTTCAGGCCAGACAAGTTAGGAATTCATGGTTAGGAATTAATTTAATGCTAACAACTCAAGGTACCTCAAGTGCAGGTGCCCAAGGTAAATTTAGGGGGTTAAGGGGTTAACTGATCAAGGCAGAGTATGCAGAATACCTTTCAGTGTTGCCAAATCAGTGCCTTGAAGGTCGTTGATTCGAGTAGTGCCTTAATCAAAATGGGAGAGGACCAAGGCTTACACTGTTGCATTGAAATCAGCATCTGGAAGAAAGGAAGGTGAATACAGGTACATTAGAACTTTTTGTCATAAGAGGTGTGACACTGTCTAGGTTGATATTAGGGAGCCAGGCATTTATATGCAGTTGTTTGAAAACATTTGTGCATAACAGAAATCAGTCTTTGTCAGTGTGAGCATACCCAGGTGTTAATCATAAATGTCTGATTAGGTTGTGGCATGTTGTGAGCACTTAATATCATTGAGAGAGGCAATTAGAGGTACATTTTAGTGCAGTCAGCTTATCAGTACATCTTGATGTTATCAGTGGGTATCGCTGGCTCTGACGGGTACCATGTAGAGGCTGAGGATGAGGGGGGGGAGGATGGAACCCTGGTGTAACCCATAAGAGATTGAGAGTGTCTAGATTCCTGAGTTTCTTATGTGTTTGACAGTTGGTGAGGTAGAATATGAACCATTGCAGGACTTGTTTATCTTATGTGTGTTTCCAGGATGTGATCAGAGCTTGAAGTGTGACTGCATGGGTTATATTTGTTGTTATGTTGTTAGGGCAAAATTACCTACTGGAAGAGTGTCTATCTTTGTACTGAAGCATGGTAGTAGACCTGTACAAGGGTGTAGCAGGATGCTCTTATTCATCCAGTAGCTGGGCTAAGTTGGATGTTGTTCATCACCTCTTGCAGGAAGGGTATCAATCAATCAATCATCGAATTTATATAGCGCACTACTTACCCAGAGGGTCTCAAGGCGCTGGGGGGTGTGGGGGGGGTCTGTTACTGCTTGAACAGCCAGGTCTTGAGTTGCTTCCTGAAGGTGAGGTGGTCCTGGGTCAGGCGAAGGTGGTTGGGGAGGGAGTTCCAAGTCTTGGCGGTGAGGTAGGAGAAGGACCGTCCCCCTGTGGTGGTTCTACGGATGTGGGGGACGGTGGCGAGGGCGTGGCTGGTCGAGCGAAGCTGGCGTTTGGGAGCGAAGAAGTTGAGGCGGCTGTTGAGGTATCCTGGGCCTTGGCTGTGTAGGGCTTTGTGTGCTTGGGTGAGGAGACGGAAGGTGATTCTTTTGTTGACCGGGAGCCAGTGCAGATCTTTTAGGTGTCCGGAGATGTGGCTGCGACGGGGGATGTCCAGGATGAGTCGTGCTGAGGCGTTCTGGATCCGCTGGAGTCTCTTCTGGAGTTTGGCGGTGGTTCCGGCGTAGAGGGTGTTGCCGTAGTCCAGACGGCTGGTGACGAGGGCCTGGGTGACCGTCTTCCTGGTCTCGGTGGGGATCCACCGGAAGATCTTGCGTAGCATGCGCAGGATGTTGAAGCACGACGAGGAGACGGCGTTGACTTGTCTGGTCATGGAGAGGGAGGAGTCCAGGATGAAGCCCAGGTTTCGTGCGTGGTCTGTTGGTTTGGGTGCGCTGCCTAAGGCGGGGGGCTACCAGGAGTCGTCCCAGGCAGAGGGTGAGGATCCCAGGATGAGGACTTCCGTCTTGTCCGAGTTCAGTTTCAGGCGGCTGTTCTTCATCCATTCGGCTACCTCTTTTATCCCTTCGTGAAGGTTGGCTCTGGCGGTGGCGGGGTCGTTGGTAAGGGAGAGGATCAGCTGGGTGTCGTCGGCGTAGGAGATGATGTTGAGGTTGTGCTGGCATGCGATGTCTGCGAGTGGGCTCATGTAGATGTTGAAGAGGGTTGGGCTGAGCGAGGAGCCCTGAGGGACGCCGCAGATGACTTCAGATCTGAACGGGGGGAGGCGGACTCCCTGTGTCCTCCCGGCGAGGAAGGAGATGATCCACTCCAGTGCCTTCTCCTGGACTCCGACGTTGCTGAGGCGTTGTACTAGGGTACGATGGCAGACAGTGTCGAAGGCCGCGGAGAGGTCTAGGAGGATGAGGGCCGCTGTTTCTCCGTTGTCGAGCAGCGCTCGGATGTCATCGGTGACCGCGATCAGGGCGGTCTCGGTGCTGTGGTTGGCCCGGAAGCCAGACTGCGAGGGGTCGAGGGATCCGCTCGTCTCGAGGAAGACGGCCAGCTGCTTGTTGACGGTCTTATCGATGACTTTTGAAGGAAACGGGAGCAGCGAGATGGGGCGGTAGTTCTTGAGGTCAGTGGGGTCAGCCGATGGTGTCTTGAGTAGAGCGCTGAGTTCGGCGTGCTTCCAGCTCTCCGGGAAGGTAGCGGTATCGAAGGAGGTGTTGATGATGTCCCGCAGGTGGAGTGCGATGACAGCGTCGGCCTTGTTGAAGACGTGGTGAGGGCAGGGGTCGGTCGGAGATCTGGAGTGGATGGAGTTCATCGTGCGGACGGTGTCTTCGGTGCTGATCGGAGTCCAGGCGCAGAGGGTGGTGGTGGGGGGCGGTGGTTCGGTCGTGGCGTTCGTCGGTTGGGTGCTGAAGCTGTTGTGTATGTCCGCGATCTTGTTGTGGAAGAAGGAGGCGAGGGAGTTGCAGAGGTCTTGCGAAGGGGTGATGTCGTTGTTTCCAGCGTTGGGGTTGTAAAGCTCTTTGACGATGTTGAAGAGTTCTTTGCTGTTGTGTGCGTTGTTGTCCAGTCGTTCCTTGAATGCAGTTTTCTTGGTGGCGCGGATGAGTTGGTGGTGTTTTCGGGTGGCGAGCTTGAGGGCAGTCATGTTGTCCGGAGTTGGGACTCTGCGCCAGGTTCTCTCGAGGGCTCGGCAGTTCTTCTTGGAGCTCTTGAGTTCGTCGGTGAACCATGGGGCTTTCTTGCTGCCGGGTCTGCTAGGCGGGGTCCTCAGGGGGGCGAGCTCGTCTGCGCAGTCGCTGATCCACTTCGTGAGGTTGGTGGCCGCCTGGCTAGGGTTCGTTGTGCTGGTGGTAGGGTTCATGCTCAGGGAGGACGCGAGCTGGTCGGCTGTGATCTTGTTCCAGTTCCTGCGTGCAACCTGTTGCTGGTGGTGGTGGATCGTGGTCCTTGCGAAGCTGATGTGGTCCGTCCAGTGGAGTCCGGTGGCGTGGCTGAAGGCGATGTCCTTGCTGAATGCGAAGACGGGGTCGAGTGTGTGTCCGGCGTAGTGGGTGGGGGTTGTCACCAGTTGCTTGAGTCCCAGGTTGGCGAGGTTGTCCAGCAGGGTGGTGGTGTTGCGGTCGTTGTTGTTCTCCAGGTGGAAGTTGAGGTCCCCGAGGAGGATGTAGTCAGCGGAGCAGAGGGCTTGTGGGCTGATGAAGTCGGCGATGTCTTCGCTGAACTGTGTGCGTTGTCCAGGGGGTCTGTAGATGAGGGTGCCTCTGAGGGTGGTCTTCGGGTTGATGTGGACTTGGAAGTGCAGGTGCTCGGCGGTTGTGAGGGTGTCATCGGTGTTGGTCGTGATGCGGATGGAGTTCCTGTGGACGGTGGCGATGCCTCCTCCGGTGTGGTTGATGCGGTCCCGTCGGATGATCTTGTAGCCGTCTGGGATGGCGATGGCGATGTCAGGCGCAGAGGAGGCGTTCATCCAGGTTTCCGTGAAGAAGGCGACGTCTGGGGCTGTGGTGTCAAGCAGGTTCCAGATCTCGATGGCGTGCCTGTGGACGGAGCGGGTGTTGAGCAGGATGCATCTCAGGTGGCTGCGACTACTGTTGCTCGTCGAGGTCTTGGGCACTGCTGGAGTGGTGCAGGTCCGGATGCAGGTGAACTTGCAGGAATTGCAGCAGAAGGGTCCGTGGGTGCGTCTCGGGGTGGCTCGGTAGCATCCTGGGCTTCGGCCGGCGTTGAGTGCGTTGAGGGTGGCGGCGTCGTACGTCCGGCGGGTGGGCTGGGATCTGCGGGGGCCAGGGGTCCTGGCGCTGGGCGCGGTCCAGGCGCGGATGGGCGTAGACGGGCTTACCTTTGGTGCACCTTCGGCGCTCAATCGGTGCTCCCGCTGCGCGCGTCCGCTGCGCGGTCGCTCTGGGGACGACATAAGAAGGGAGCCGGTCGGGAGGGTCTGCGGGGAGGCGGGAGTGCGAGCCAATCGGCTGTCGGGGGGGGGGGCGGGGCCACGGGCTGGGGCGGCGGGAAAAGCTGGAGCCGGCTTGGCGGCCCTCGGGTGGCTGGGGCTGCGGGAGGCTGGTGTGGGCTCGGCGGCCCGAGGGTGGCTGGGGCTGCGGGATCGGGAGCAGGCACAGGAGCGTGGAGGTGACCAGGCCGAAGGGTAGGTGGGTGATGGAGCAGAAACTGGCAACATTTTGAGATCCATGATTATCTTACTTCACAGTGGGACACTTTGTCTAGTCTTGTGGATGTCCAAGAAGTTTCCTTTACAGAGGGAGGCATTGAAGATGTTTAGGAGGGTTGTGAATACATTTAACAATGGATGAAGGTACAAAATTGTCTTCATAGGAGATGGCTTTTAGTGAGTTGGGGATGTTGGTGAGATCAGTGTTATAAGGCTGGAGGCAGTCTACTTGGGGTGAAGCCCTTGGTTTGAGAGGTGGAGTGGGTTTCTACTTCATGTTCTATGTTAAGGGCATGAGTTTGTTGAGCATGAGTTTGTTGATCTTCTGGCAATATATTTGTATGATGGTAGGATTGTATTGAGATAATGGTCAGAGGTTTGGACAGATAATGTATTGAGGCAATGCTTGATGGCTTTGACGAGTCCTTTGCTTTTTCTTGGCTGCTTCAATAATGGGAATCTTGCGGAAAGTTGTGTTTTGAGTTCTGTGAGGTAATTTGGGCACTTGCCACATTTCCATTAGCTGTCTTGTCTGTATGTGGCATGGATGTTCTTTTGGGTAGCAGGGGTTGGTGGTTTAGATTTTGGAGGATTGTGTCTTCAGTGGAACACTGACATGTTTTTTCTGTGTTGTGTCCAACGCATCAAGGGATATGCTGACATCTCATTGGGGATGGAGGTGTTGCATAAACTTCGACAGGTGACACCGGTGAACTTGGTTCTGTTTTGATTTACATTTACAGAGCCAGCTTATATCTGGAGGCGTCTTGGCACTTACCAGTGACCAGTAACTAAAACAACAAATAAACTAAGCATGACTAAACAGCCACATTTTCAGAGAGTTCGTGAAACTTGATTGAGAGGTGGCTAATTTCAGATCAGGGAGATGGTTTCAATGTCCCATCAATGAATGTGAAAGACAGGGTATTGTTGCCCTGACGAACACTACTCAGTGTGTTATTGAAAAAGAGATATTTCTTTTGGATTACTAACAATCCATATGCAGGGATCAGTAACAAACCTTTTAAGTTATTCACAGCATCCCACACCCACTCTGCTAAGAAGAATGAACATTTTAAGTAAAAAGTATTTATTACTACAGTGACAACCTGTTTCTCAGTATATCTAAAACAACTACACAGGGTACTATAAAAACAGCAAAAAGGCACATTATAAATAACAAGAAGAAAATAAACATTTCTAAAATGGTAAAATTTTCATCCAGAACCAAAGTCCCTATTGTGCCTTATGACCTACACTATGAGAGTATGGAAGGCAGACTAACTTGCAGTCTAAAGTTTCTTAGGGAGAAGTGATGCACTGAATACCTTGCTGACAACAAAGTCTGTCTTTATCAGCAGATGCGCGAAGAGAGAATTCCACGTGAAGGGCAAACAGAAACTCCTGTCACTGTCTTCCTCTAAGACTCAGCTTTATCTTCTTCAGGCGAGATGCAGCAACTGAGAAGGGTGCCTGCAGTAAGTGAGACCATCACTAGCAGAGTCTCGTTCAATAATCTGTGCTACAAAACCTTTCTTGACAAGTGGTCAAGGGATAGTCCTTATACATTAATTCTTAACGGAAACTGAAATTTCTGACATATATTTTGGAATCTCTGACATAGGTTATGTACATCGAAGTGTGAGTCCCAGATGTTTCCTTGTGAACATATAGGGTAAAAGGACATCAATTCACACTGCAAACGTTTGGCTATAGGTCTGTGTTTATTCTGACTTGACCTTGACATGGTGAAAAGTAGTGTTATATTTATACTATTGCTAGAATGACTAGACACTTTTATAGTTCTTGGAAAGATATGGTCAGATGATATCTGCATCAAATGACAGATATGAGAATGATTCTGCATAAATCAGGAAAGATGACAACTTTCATTGTCTAAGATTAAAAAGATGGCGACCTCCATTTTCTAAGATGGAGTCAGGGCCTGCATAACATGGAGTTGGTACTCAGGGGCTTTATGTCATTCCCGGCTTGTACGTCTGAATATGACGTCATAGGAGCATATCTAACAAGTAGGGTTTTATCTAATGTGTACGGAGATCAATGTTCTCAAGTTACTGAGGTATAAAATGCCTGCAGTAAAATATACACTTGATCAAACTATATGTGTAAAATATAATAAAACCAATCCACGTATCACAATTGTAAATCAAACATACAACAGGGACAATCAACAAATAAGATGTGTCAGAAAATGATACATACAGTAAGTATAAAGAAGCATGAAGACTTTCAAGACTTGCTTTGTTACGAATATTTAAGTGGTAGGTAGCTGTAGTTAGGGAGGAAGGGAGACATGCATCTCCCTCACTGAGTCATAGAATGGACCCAAGGACATTATCCTTCGGGCCAGCTCAGTGATGGTGTCCCGTGGGCTCCAACTCCCATCATACTGTCTAATTCCCTGCCCGGTAGCATGAGCAGGGAAACTTCAAGGTTCTCTCACTGGGCCGGAGCACAAAGCTGCTCCCTCCTGATGAGAGAACAAAGACTTTTCTTGCATTCACTCTCAGTCAGAGAAAGGCTTTGTATTACTCCAACCCACCTGGGAGCAAAAGAAAACTGATCCTGCTGGGTTTACAAAATGTCGGTTATTGCTGCACCACTGATGAATGCAAGCAGGGGAGTCAGCAGGCCTGCGGGGGCAATGTAATTTAATGAGTACATTCTCTTGGAAAATGTGTGCATTTTCTTGTTGATTACTTTAAAAAACTGTTTGCGTGTTTTATTGAACTATATGCTTATTCTTTTTATAGATTCTTTCTCTGAATATTTGTTCAATTCATTGTAAATGGCATATCTTCATGTGGCAATCTATTATTTGTTTTAAGATGTGGTCCCAGAAAAAAGCAGAAAAATCCATGTTTCCATTAATTAAGGAAAAGCATTCCTTCACCGCTGAAAGACAAAAATGTTCAAACCACAGTTGGTATAGCTTACCTACACTATATGTGGTAACTTCTGCAGGCGTTTCTGTATCAAACCGTGGGAAAAGACAATTCATTTTAGGTCGAGGATTGTTGGACAGAAAAGGATGCATACAGGTGTCAGAATTATAGGCCATAAAACTAAATTATCAACAGGATTTTGGGTTGGATTTGGGTCCCATTTTGTATCATATCATTTATGTTTGATTCAGACAATTTTTTTTGAGATTGCTATTTATTGAACATGGCAGAATTGGCTTTTGGAATACTGAAGCTTTCGTAAGTCCTTCATTGTTCCAAATAACAGACCTGTTGTTTGTTGAATTATTTGTTTAGAAAGATCATTTCTTTCTGTACTATACAGGCCTGGAATAGGGCTTTTTTGTTCTGAATCTGTCAAAATTTGGTTCCCCATAAAACCTTTTTCATAAAAATGTGTTTTTCAATACTCACACTCTTGAATAGCCAGGTTTATTTTCTTCAAATGTGTCTTTTTATTAAGCATCAAACCATTTCACATACAAAAGACAGCACCCAGAAGCGTACAATGGGGCGGGCAGATTCCAGGGTTTCAATACCATTCGCTATGATGGGTTCAGTTTCGCATGACACCCCTGCTGGCCACAGTCCCGTAAAGAATGAATGATGCCTGTTTCAAGAACATACAACCCCCAACCCCAAATCGAACAATTCCCCCCTTCCCCCCTCCCCATCCGGTGGTGACTAAATGATAACAAAAACAGAATGAAAATAGTACAGCAAAATCAGCAGAAACTATTGGTGCATCAACTAATGGTGAGATTCAGGCCTACCCATATTAAAGCTAAGGAGCCCCTTAAGGCCAACGGATCAATGTGAGAGTGTCTATAGTTGGAAGAGGTGCATGGCCCATACTGTCGGTGGACAGACCGCTGAGGGCAAACCGCAAGACAAAAAGGTCACCAGGGGTCCCCAGCGAAGCACAAAGTCTTCATAATCATTCAGGAAAATCTCCGCCAGGCGCTCCAAGGATATGATCCTCCATAAACGAGCATGCCACTATGAAACTGCCGGGGCCTCCGTCTTCTTCCATGCAGCTGCTAAAGTGAGTTTGGCTGCCCCGAGGCATGTCCACAAGATTGCTTTTTCAGCCTTAGTTTGCCTGGCCAGAAGGGGATCTCGGAGTCCAAGGAGAGTAAAGTCAATGTAGGATGAGATTGGGTTGCCCAATATGTCTTTGATATGAGAAAGGATCTCGTCCCAAAAAGGCCAAATCTTAGGACAGTCCCACCAGATATGCCTAAAGTCCCCTTGGAGCCCACATACCCTCCAACAAAGATCTGAAGTGTCAGGGAGGAGGAGGATGTAGTCAGCGGAGCAGAGGGCTTGTGGGCTTGTGGGCTGATGAAGTCGGCGATGTCTTCGCTGAACTGTGTGCGTTGTCCAGGGGGTCTGTAGATGAGGGTGCCTCTGAGGGTGGTCTTCGGGTTGATGTGGACTTGGAAGTGCAGGTGCTCGGCGGTTGTGAGGGTGTCATCGGTGTTGGTCGTGATGCGGATGGAGTTCCTGTGGACGGTGGCGATGCCTCCTCCGGTGTGGTTGATGCGGTCCCGTCGGATGATCTTGTAGCCGTCTGGGATGGCGATGGCGATGTCAGGCGCAGAGGAGGCGTTCATCCAGGTTTCCGTGAAGAAGGCGACGTCTGGGGCTGTGGTGTCAAGCAGGTTCCAGATCTCGATGGCGTGCCTGTGGACGGAGCGGGTGTTGAGCAGGATGCATCTCAGGTGGCTGCGACTACTGTTGCTCGTCGAGGTCTTGGGCACTGCTGGAGTGGTGCAGGTCCGGATGCAGGTGAACTTGCAGGAATTGCAGCAGAAGGGTCCGTGGGTGCGTCTCGGGGTGGCTCGGTAGCATCCTGGGCTTCGGCCGGCGTTGAGTGCGTTGAGGGTGGCGGCGTCGTACGTCCGGCGGGTGGGCTGGGATCTGCGGGGGCCAGGGGTCCTGGCGCTGGGCGCGGTCCAGGCGCGGATGGGCGTAGACGGGCTTACCTTTGGTGCACCTTCGGCGCTCAATCGGTGCTCCCGCTGCGCGCGTCCGCTGCGCGGTCGCTCTGGGGACGACATAAGAAGGGAGCCGGTCGGGAGGGTCTGCGGGGAGGCGGGAGTGCGAGCCAATCGGCTGTCGGGGGGGGGGGCGGGGCCACGGGCTGGGGCGGCGGGAAAAGCTGGAGCCGGCTTGGCGGCCCTCGGGTGGCTGGGGCTGCGGGAGGCTGGTGTGGGCTCGGCGGCCCGAGGGTGGCTGGGGCTGCGGGATCGGGAGCAGGCACAGGAGCGTGGAGGTGACCAGGCCGAAGGGTAGGTGGGTGATGGAGCAGAAACTGGCAACATTTTGAGATCCATGATTATCTTACTTCACAGTGGGACACTTTGTCTAGTCTTGTGGATGTCCAAGAAGTTTCCTTTACAGAGGGAGGCATTGAAGATGTTTAGGAGGGTTGTGAATACATTTAACAATGGATGAAGGTACAAAATTGTCTTCATAGGAGATGGCTTTTAGTGAGTTGGGGATGTTGGTGAGATCAGTGTTATAAGGCTGGAGGCAGTCTACTTGGGGTGAAGCCCTTGGTTTGAGAGGTGGAGTGGGTTTCTACTTCATGTTCTATGTTAAGGGCATGAGTTTGTTGAGCATGAGTTTGTTGATCTTCTGGCAATATATTTGTATGATGGTAGGATTGTATTGAGATAATGGTCAGAGGTTTGGACAGATAATGTATTGAGGCAATGCTTGATGGCTTTGACGAGTCCTTTGCTTTTTCTTGGCTGCTTCAATAATGGGAATCTTGCGGAAAGTTGTGTTTTGAGTTCTGTGAGGTAATTTGGGCACTTGCCACATTTCCATTAGCTGTCTTGTCTGTATGTGGCATGGATGTTCTTTTGGGTAGCAGGGGTTGGTGGTTTAGATTTTGGAGGATTGTGTCTTCAGTGGAACACTGACATGTTTTTTCTGTGTTGTGTCCAACGCATCAAGGGATATGCTGACATCTCATTGGGGATGGAGGTGTTGCATAAACTTCGACAGGTGACACCGGTGAACTTGGTTCTGTTTTGATTTACATTTACAGAGCCAGCTTATATCTGGAGGCGTCTTGGCACTTACCAGTGACCAGTAACTAAAACAACAAATAAACTAAGCATGACTAAACAGCCACATTTTCAGAGAGTTCGTGAAACTTGATTGAGAGGTGGCTAATTTCAGATCAGGGAGATGGTTTCAATGTCCCATCAATGAATGTGAAAGACAGGGTATTGTTGCCCTGACGAACACTACTCAGTGTGTTATTGAAAAAGAGATATTTCTTTTGGATTACTAACAATCCATATGCAGGGATCAGTAACAAACCTTTTAAGTTATTCACAGCATCCCACACCCACTCTGCTAAGAAGAATGAACATTTTAAGTAAAAAGTATTTATTACTACAGTGACAACCTGTTTCTCAGTATATCTAAAACAACTACACAGGGTACTATAAAAACAGCAAAAAGGCACATTATAAATAACAAGAAGAAAATAAACATTTCTAAAATGGTTAAATTTTCATCCAGAACCAAAGTCCCTATTGTGCCTTATGACCTACACTATGAGAGTATGGAAGGCAGACTAACTTGCAGTCTAAAGTTTCTTAGGGAGAAGTGATGCACTGAATACCTTGCTGACAACAAAGTCTGTCTTTATCAGCAGATGCGCGAAGAGAGAATTCCACGTGAAGGGCAAACAGAAACTCCTGTCACTGTCTTCCTCTAAGACTCAGCTTTATCTTCTTCAGGCGAGATGCAGCAACTGAGAAGGGTGCCTGCAGTAAGTGAGACCATCACTAGCAGAGTCTCGTTCAATAATCTGTGCTACAAAACCTTTCTTGACAAGTGGTCAAGGGATAGTCCTTATACATTAATTCTTAACGGAAACTGAAATTTCTGACATATATTTTGGAATCTCTGACATAGGTTATGTACATCGAAGTGTGAGTCCCAGATGTTTCCTTGTGAACATATAGGGTAAAAGGACATCAATTCACACTGCAAACGTTTGGCTATAGGTCTGTGTTTATTCTGACTTGACCTTGACATGGTGAAAAGTAGTGTTATATTTATACTATTGCTAGAATGACTAGACACTTTTATAGTTCTTGGAAAGATATGGTCAGATGATATCTGCATCAAATGACAGATATGAGAATGATTCTGCATAAATCAGGAAAGATGACAACTTTCATTGTCTAAGATTAAAAAGATGGCGACCTCCATTTTCTAAGATGGAGTCAGGGCCTGCATAACATGGAGTTGGTACTCAGGGGCTTTATGTCATTCCCGGCTTGTACGTCTGAATATGACGTCATAGGAGCATATCTAACAAGTAGGGTTTTATCTAATGTGTACGGAGATCAATGTTCTCAAGTTACTGAGGTATAAAATGCCTGCAGTAAAATATACACTTGATCAAACTATATGTGTAAAATATAATAAAACCAATCCACGTATCACAATTGTAAATCAAACATACAACAGGGACAATCAACAAATAAGATGTGTCAGAAAATGATACATACAGTAAGTATAAAGAAGCATGAAGACTTTCAAGACTTGCTTTGTTACGAATATTTAAGTGGTAGGTAGCTGTAGTTAGGGAGGAAGGGAGACATGCATCTCCCTCACTGAGTCATAGAATGGACCCAAGGACATTATCCTTCGGGCCAGCTCAGTGATGGTGTCCCGTGGGCTCCAACTCCCATCATACTGTCTAATTCCCTGCCCGGTAGCATGAGCAGGGAAACTTCAAGGTTCTCTCACTGGGCCGGAGCACAAAGCTGCTCCCTCCTGATGAGAGAACAAAGACTTTTCTTGCATTCACTCTCAGTCAGAGAAAGGCTTTGTATTACTCCAACCCACCTGGGAGCAAAAGAAAACTGATCCTGCTGGGTTTACAAAATGTCGGTTATTGCTGCACCACTGATGAATGCAAGCAGGGGAGTCAGCAGGCCTGCGGGGGCAATGTAATTTAATGAGTACATTCTCTTGGAAAATGTGTGCATTTTCTTGTTGATTACTTTAAAAAACTGTTTGCGTGTTTTATTGAACTATATGCTTATTCTTTTTATAGATTCTTTCTCTGAATATTTGTTCAATTCATTGTAAATGGCATATCTTCATGTGGCAATCTATTATTTGTTTTAAGATGTGGTCCCAGAAAAAAGCAGAAAAATCCATGTTTCCATTAATTAAGGAAAAGCATTCCTTCACCGCTGAAAGACAAAAATGTTCAAACCACAGTTGGTATAGCTTACCTACACTATATGTGGTAACTTCTGCAGGCGTTTCTGTATCAAACCGTGGGAAAAGACAATTCATTTTAGGTCGAGGATTGTTGGACAGAAAAGGATGCATACAGGTGTCAGAATTATAGGCCATAAAACTAAATTATCAACAGGATTTTGGGTTGGATTTGGGTCCCATTTTGTATCATATCATTTATGTTTGATTCAGACAATTTTTTTTGAGATTGCTATTTATTGAACATGGCAGAATTGGCTTTTGGAATACTGAAGCTTTCGTAAGTCCTTCATTGTTCCAAATAACAGACCTGTTGTTTGTTGAATTATTTGTTTAGAAAGATCATTTCTTTCTGTACTATACAGGCCTGGAATAGGGCTTTTTTGTTCTGAATCTGTCAAAATTTGGTTCCCCATAAAACCTTTTTCATAAAAATGTGTTTTTCAATACTCACACTCTTGAATAGCCAGGTTTATTTTCTTCAAATGTGTCTTTTTATTAAGCATCAAACCATTTCACATACAA
This sequence comes from Lissotriton vulgaris, assembly GCF_964263255.1. Lineage (NCBI taxonomy): Eukaryota > Metazoa > Chordata > Amphibia > Caudata > Salamandridae > Lissotriton > Lissotriton vulgaris. The sequence goes on along the minus strand of NC_141687.1, from coordinate 499,836,901 downwards.
AAGACAGCACCCAGAAGCGTACAATGGGGCGGGCAGATTCCAGGGTTTCAATACCATTCGCTATGATGGGTTCAGTTTCGCATGACACCCCTGCTGGCCACAGTCCCGTAAAGAATGAATGATGCCTGTTTCAAGAACATACAACCCCCAACCCCAAATCGAACAATTCCCCCCTTCCCCCCTCCCCATCCGGTGGTGACTAAATGATAACAAAAACAGAATGAAAATAGTACAGCAAAATCAGCAGAAACTATTGGTGCATCAACTAATGGTGAGATTCAGGCCTACCCATATTAAAGCTAAGGAGCCCCTTAAGGCCAACGGATCAATGTGAGAGTGTCTATAGTTGGAAGAGGTGCATGGCCCATACTGTCGGTGGACAGACCGCTGAGGGCAAACCGCAAGACAAAAAGGTCACCAGGGGTCCCCAGCGAAGCACAAAGTCTTCATAATCATTCAGGAAAATCTCCGCCAGGCGCTCCAAGGATATGATCCTCCATAAACGAGCATGCCACTATGAAACTGCCGGGGCCTCCGTCTTCTTCCATGCAGCTGCTAAAGTGAGTTTGGCTGCCCCGAGGCATGTCCACAAGATTGCTTTTTCAGCCTTAGTTTGCCTGGCCAGAAGGGGATCTCGGAGTCCAAGGAGAGTAAAGTCAATGTAGGATGAGATTGGGTTGCCCAATATGTCTTTGATATGAGAAAGGATCTCGTCCCAAAAAGGCCAAATCTTAGGACAGTCCCACCAGATATGCCTAAAGTCCCCTTGGAGCCCACATACCCTCCAACAAAGATCTGAAGTGTCAGGGAAGATACGTCGAAGCTTTGTAGGGTATATGTACAAATCGTATAATGGTTTATAGTGAGCTTCTCGAAGTGCCAGTGACGTAATATGCTTAAAAATATCCCTCCAAAGATGAGACCATTCCCCATATGTAACGTCCCTCCCTAAAACCTGCTCCGAAAAGGACATATATCGTGCTCGAGGGGGGTAAGCTGTGCAGAGCAGCATTGCATAGATAACCTAAATGGCACCCTTCATAGAACCCGCCCTAAGGGCCACAAACTTCTCTATGTCTGTAAGCTCTCTAGTGGCCGCCTCCTGAACGGAAGGTGTCAAGACCCAGTGTTTGAGCTGCAAGTAGTGGTACTGTTCACTCTGTGGGAGCGTGAATTCCTTCCTGCATTCAGCGAACATCAAGACCTCTCCATAGCGGAACAAGTCAGCCATTTTAAGACAGTCTCCCCTTCTCCAACAATCGAAGGGCCCCTCATATAATGCCGGTGGAAATCTGGATTGAAATGAATGGGCATGTATGGGGAACGGAAAGAGGTCCACCCCGCCCTCTTGGTAACCTTGTCCCACGTGAACAAAGTCGTACGGGTGGGAGTGCTGAGATAGTCGTTGGGAGGGCAATCCTTTCTGGGTTTCCACAGTACCTCACATATATACCTCCCTACCACAGAGCGGTCCATGTGAAGCCAATGCTTATCGGATTCCCTGGCTGACCACTCAGTTGCAACCTGCAACTGGGCCGCCTGATAATAGAAGGTGAAGTTAGGTAGGGCTAGACCACCTTGGACACGCTGATGTCGGAGCACATGATGGGGTAGACACGCCCTTCCCCCTTGCCAAATGAATTTAGTGACCAGAGTGCAGAGGTTCGGCAGCAGAGTACCCTCCAGATCAATAGGGAGTGCCTGAAACAAGTATAAAAATGTATGTAGGACAGTCATTTTTATTACGTTGATGCGCACCAGCCATGATAACTAGAGAGGCAACCACCGTTTAAAATCTTGCTGGAGTTGAGACATTAGGGGTGGATAATTCAGCTTGAAGAGATTGCTCAATTTAGCCAGGAGGCATACTCCCAGGTATAGCAAAGAGTGCTTAGCCCAATGTAAAGGGGTCAAAAGTTTCAAACGGGACACCTCAGCAGAGGAGAGAGTAAGATTAAGTATGAGTGATTTTGTGTAATTTATCTTGAATCCAGCTATTTGCTCAAAACTTCGTAGTTCTCTTTGCACCACTGGCAACAAACGGGCCGGATCTACAAGCGTGAGTATGTCATCGGCAATCAATGAAGCTTTATGCACATCTCCGCCAAAGGGGATGACCCGGATCTCCTCGCTGGATCTAAAAATTAACCGCCAAAGGTTTGATACTTAGGGCAAACAAAAGAGGTGAGAGTGGGCACCCCTGACGGGTGCCTCCACTCAGAGCAAAGGGGGAGGAGGAGCAGCCGTTAACCGTCACGTGGGAAGTGGGATAGTAATAGTTGGCTTTCACCATGTTAATAAAAGAATCCCGGAACCTGAATTTCCACAAGGTTAAAAAGAGAAAAGACCAGTCAACCCGATCAAAGGCCTTTTCCGTGTCGAGGCCCACCAACACCCCGGGTATCCAAAACCTCGTAGCCTTCTCGATCGAGTGAACCGTACGAATGATGTTATCATGTGTTTGCATATCCTTTAAAAACCCCGACTGGTGGGGACGAATTAGTGCCGGCATCAAAGATTCCAGACGTGCTGCCAGAATCGCTGAATACAGCGGTACAAAAGGGAGTGGTGATGGACGGAGCATCTGAACCAATCAAACACTCACACCCAGTCAACAGATTTGGATTTAATCCATCACCGTTCTTTAGCCCACTCTGCCACCCCAGTTCAGACATCGCCATATGCAAATCAGTCTGACCTTGTGCCTCATATGAACAGTCCAGCCCGAACTGCCAAGCCATGCCTTCCCTGGACCGGAAACAAGCTTCCTAGGACCGGTTTCTGGAATTGCAGAATACAGCTTGGCGTCCAAATTGAGAAGTGCGATGGGTCTATAGGAGCCGCAGAGTTGTGGAAACTTACCTGCTTTGGGGATCACCGTAATCACCGCTTCCGCCATAGAACTAGAAACCCGCCCGTTGGAGGCAGTGGCCTGAAATAGAGCCGTAAGATGAGGAATGAGATCTGTCGAGAAACATCTGTAGAAATGAGCCGTAAGGCCATCAGGACCCGGAGCTTTATGCAATTTGAGTTTCGAGATGGCCTCCCCGACCTCCTCTGGAGTGATGGGGGAATCTAACTCTGCAGCCGACGTATTTGACAATTGCGGAAGGGCAAGGTTATCTAAGAATCGTTGTTGCTGCTCCGTGTCCGGAGTGTTGCCCAATAGAGCTCACTATAGAACTCCCCGAATATGTTAGCTTTAGCGGTGTCAGAATGCGAGAGATGACCCTGTCGATCCAAAATCCCCCCGAAGAAGTCTCTTTCCCTTTGTACCCTAAGCAGGCGTGCTAGGTGCCTGCCCACCTTGTTGCCCCGTGTAAAAGAAGCCTGACGAAGTTTTAACAGGGTGTACTCCGCCCGATTAGAGTATATGGCTCTCAGTTTTCCCCTGAGAGCAGTAAGTTGCCTCTGGAGTACACGGGTTGGGTTGGCTTTATGGGCCTGCTCCGCTACTCCCAATTCTCTCTCCAGCGCCTCCCTTTCCCTTGTACGTTGTTTGTTTAAGTTCGAATTAAGTTAGATGCACCTCCCCCGAATCACAGCTTTTAAGGCATCCAAGGTGTTTTGGGGGGTTGTTTCCTGCAGATCGGTATGAAGGAGAAAATCAGCAATAGCCGCTCTGAGGTCTTCTCTGGCCGCAGGATCCCTGGTCAGAGACAGAGGAAAATACCACTGAGGCGTTCTAGGAGAGGTCCCAATCCATTGAAGGCCCAGAGTGATCAAACTATGGTCGGACACTGATATCTAAAGAATCTGGGCAGCCCGGAGGGCCCCCGGCAGGGATTGACTAATGAAAATATAATCAATTCTGGAATATGTCCTATGGACATGGGAAAAATGAGTGTAGTCTTTGGTAGTGGGAGGAGGGAACGCCAGACATCAAGTAACCCCAGATCAAAGACTTTCTGACGTACTCTACTCGAGAAGGTGTTAGTGGCCTCCCTGGTGGAGCCGGAGCTATCCAAAGACCCCTGCCACGTAAGGTTGAAATCCCCCAAAAGCACAATAGGACCCTTTGCAAAACCTCCTATTTGGTCAAGAGCATGTGAAAGGAATGCAGATTGCCCCGAGTTGGGCGCGTATAATGAGACAATGATGGAGAGCGTGCCCCTCAAGTGGCCCTTGACTAACAATAGCCTCCTCTCCCTATCTGATTTGTAAGACTCGAGTTGGAAATTCGCAGAAACATGGAAAAGCAGGGCCATCCCATTGTGTTTCTTTGCAGCGGCGGACGTATAAATCATTGGGTAATTTCTGTGACGCAACCTAGAAACCTCAGCCCTCTTGAGATGAGTTTCTTGCAAGGCTACCACCTCAAATTTGTGATCATCCAAATACTTCCAAATTTGTTGCCTTTTCTGCAGGGAATTCAGCCCCTTAACATTCCAAGAAGCAATGTTAACCATCAAGAAAAGAGAGCCCCCTCCCCCCTCCCTGGGTAGCTGTAGAGATCTCGATGCCCAAACCTCCCCACATTGGGCCCCCGACTAACACCACCACTACAGTCCTCTGCCACCCCTCGTATCACTAAAGGGTTGTAAGCCAATATCACAAAAAAGAGAACACAAGATGCACAAAACCATCCCCCCCCAGTCACCACCGATACCCTCCCCTCCTCTGAAACCCTCCCGTCCACCTCCCCAATCTCACCATAGGGCCTGGGGGCTTCGGCCTCGACCCGCCCCCAAAACACAAAGAGAGGAATAATGGGTGTCACGGACAAGGCCCGCACCCCCGAATAAAATGTCAAGAAAAACTAGGGAACAATAGAATTGCAAGCAACCAATAAAAATAAAAACCTCAGTGTCCTTAATATGACGATACTGCGCTCAGAAGCTCTCCCGTCGCCTCCGGGCCCAGGCATGGCACCACCATCGTCTATTGCGCCTTGAAGTATCTCCAGAGCCACAAGGTGAACAAGCGGCAGAAGGGAAGCTCCCCTGAGGATGAGAGGAGTCCAAGCGGCCAGAGGACAAGTATCAGAGGTCAGAAGTCATCCTGGGTCTCCGGCAATGATGACCCCTCGAGAGGTCTAGTGGCCAGGCATATCCGGATTCAGAAAGAAGAAGTCCCTGATGGGCAAGACTAGTGTGGCCCGACCCCGCTGGGGTTCCCTCCAAAGACCCAGTCAGCCAACAGGCCGTCAACACCAGAGTCCATCTGAAAGGTTCATTAAACACACAGCAAATCAGGAACAGACCAAGGATCTTCAACGGTTCCTTGTGACGGTGGACCAAGGATTGGGGTCACTACGTGATGATCCCGCAGGCGCCTTGGACTCCGTGTTGGGAGACTCCTCTAGAAGCGGAAGACCCAGCACCCGCTGCCCCTCCACCAGCTCGGAGATGTGGTGAGTTTTGTTGCCATGTTCAAAGATGAGCCCAAAGAGGAAGGGCCACCTATAGCGAATCTTGTCTTTCTGCAGTTTCGCGGTGATAGGACGCAATGTCTTAAGGCGGGCCAGGGTCGCTGAAGCCAAGTCTTGATAGAGAGAACACCCATGGCCCTGGAAGGACACCTCCTTCAGTTTCCTGGAGGCCGAAAGGATGGCCTCCTCTACCTTAAAGGAATGTAGCTTGACCAGGACATCTCGAGAGCGCCTGCGGCCCCCGCCTGAAGGGCTCCCACAAAATGAATTCTCTCTATTTTGATTTTTAACTGCTCAGGAGCGATAATCTCAGCAAAGAGACCAGGCACAAAGGCCTCCAGGTCCGGCCCCTCCGCCCCCTCCTCCAGATTACTGATCCGGATATTTTCCCTCCCGGTCCTGTTCTCCAAATTCTCTGCCTTGAGTAAAGCCTGTTGGAGCTGTGCGTGAAAGGTCTGTTGCTGATCCTGCATCGTGGCCTGAGCTGCCGCCATACTCTGTGCTTGCCCCTCCACCTCCAGCACTCGAGATCCCACTGCATCCACATCTTGCTGGAGGGTAGTGAGCTTTTCAGTGAGATCAGCCTTCAGTTGATTAACAGAGGTGCGCAAGCCTTTTGGGCGAGGGTGTGGTCCCCCCCCCCCGGAGGCTGAATTCTCAGCGGCCCTGAAGTATTGAGAGACTTTGTTGGAGTGCTTGTTAGGAGGCATAGGGGCCCCCTCCCTCGATCTGCCCAGCGCCTGGTAAACGCCCAGTCTGAACAGAGACCAAGGCTATCCTCAGCCCGTCCCTTGGGAGTACTCTCAATATCCGAGGAGTGGAACGCTGCCCCGGCAGCCCCCAGGCAAGTACTGTACGGGGGCCCCCCAGAGAGGCGAGCCTCACTAAAGCCTCCTCCGACACCTGGACAACACTGCAGCCAAAACAAAAGGGTGTAGAATCCGTGGCACTTCTTTCTATCCTAGCTCCTCACCCCCCTGGTGCAATCATGGCCTTAATTCCGCCTCTATCCCCCTACTGTCGCAGTCAATATCGGGACCTAGGAATGCCGCCATCTTAGGGTCAGGCATGGAAGCGGAACCTCGCCAGAGCACGGGGAAAGGCACCACTCATCATTACTCGAAGAAGGGGGGGCGCGGACCACAACCACCTCAGTCACAAGGCCCATGAGACGCCCCCTGCCACTGCACTCTCCCGCCTCGCAAGAGCCGCCACATTCCTTCACTCAAAAACGCGGTGCCATTACCGGGCCGGGAGCCTCCAGTTGCGCAGATCCACGTAGTAGGTGCCCAACTGTGCAGCTGCCGCCCTCCTCCTCTGTCTTGCGGCTAGGGGCCCCCGTGATGTCAGCCCAGGGGCCCTCGATATTGTCTGGTGCCCCAAAGGGCCCGCGGGACTCCCGGCACCGACAATCACAAAATGGCGGCCGGGGCTCACGGTCCTCCCTGGCTCAGCGGACAGTCACCGGTCACCTCAGATACCCGGCTCTTTAGGCAGTGCCCGCCGGCCAGCCTGAGCTCGGTCGATACCAGACACCAAGGCAGCCAGAGATGACTTCCCTAGTCAGCAGGTAAGGCCATTCGTCGATCGGGGGGATGCGGAGCTGAGCAGAATCATGACTGCTCCGTCATCTTACTTGGCCACGCCCGAATAGCCAGGTTTTGACTGTACTCAGTAGAGTAAATCAGCTTGTTGGTAGTGATTACATTTTTCAGAAGGTGCTGTGGCCTCCATATGAAATGGAAGCTGAAAAGTGTGATCTGTCATCACTCTGAAATAGAATTTCTTCAAGAAATTATAATGACTATCTGAAGGCAGGGCCTCACAATGTTCCCACAATGTGTAATTATGAGTTTCTTTAGGATGGCTAGTCTTATGTGTAAAATAATGTGCATAATGGTGATAACAATGCATGTCTTTCTAATTGGCTGAATTCAAATTAGGATCTTCATTATGCAAAGTGCCATATGCCTGTAAATAAATCAGGCATCATTCTTTTAACAGTCTCAGTGTCCCAGTCATCTGAAATAGAACTAGTATTACAATATGATTCATTTACATTTGTATCAAATATAGCAATTGCAATGTCTCAGTGGGTATCATATTCTGATATGGAAGCTATTTCCATGGTATGATCTCAGGCACAGGAACAGATGTAATGTTCACAGCAAAGAGACCTCTTTAGGCTCTGTGGGATGAGAAGTGTGGCTATAGTTCACCAGCCACATGTGAGGCAATTGTTCTTGCAGGGATGAAATGGTCATTGACTAGCAGTATATTGATGAGAATTGACAACGAAAACGAGATGAAAAGAAAAGTTCCCAAATTGATCTAGAAGACGATGGAGGACTCAAATACTTGTCGCTAAACCATTGACAAGCATGAAGCAGTTTCAGGTGGGTAGTGTCTGTATAAGGGGTTGAAAAATCTCACGTGAAACATCCGAGTCCTTTTCAATGTCGTTGGGCTCTCGAGTCTCTTAAAACAGTACCAGTTGAAATGACAAAGCATCAAGTGAAATTTCATATTAAACTATGTGATGGTATTGGACTGAAGACACTTTCACATTGGCAGCAACAATTGTGTTTGTTGCACTCATTGTTTTGTGTAGAATATTAAGCTCAAATATCCTCATCTGGGAACTCAAACCAGAAATGTTACTGCTTTGCTCCGGGGGTATGGTGTTCTGAGTAGGGAGAGGCTGGGAGGCACTATTCTGAATCATTCATGGTGTCTGCAGTAGATGACTAGCCATATAGTGCTTTTTAACTTAGTCGATATTAGCAGCTCTATTGCCTTTTACCCCAAGAATGTTAAGATGATTCAGAAGCATGCTTTTTGTGGATTTTTTCTCAAACTAGGTGCCCAACTTTCAAAACCCAGCCATCATCAGCAATGAAAAACTTCTCCTCATAGGTGGCGGCATCAAAGTGGTTTGTGTTCGAAAGCTTCTCTCCGACTTCAAATGTGTCTCCAACTCAAATGTATCTTCATCTGCCACATTCCCCGGAATATCTAAGTCAGGCAACTACATAGGAACTCCGAAGAGAACCTTGTATGGTTTAATGCTCGCTGAACTACATACAGATTATGGTAAGAAACAAGACCTGAACTTATCACTCTTGCAGTTAAAGCTTGTTTAATCATGCTGTTACATGTTCTACAACATCGTTTGATTCAGCTTTGAACAGATTGCTAAATTGTAGACAAACTTTGCTGAATGGACGCGACTAAGGTAGTGGGACTGCTGTTAGGACTATCGCCTACCGAACGATAGCTGCTGACTCACAGATCTTTGCACTTACAGGGTGCTGCATTTTAAAATATTAATTTTGTTTTGCGCCAGCTTAAAAAAATCCATGCTGTAACTTGATTACTCACCGTTTGCACGCTAGGCCCCTTCTCCGGTCTTCTTCCCTGGTCCACTGCGGGCTCCTATCCCGTTTGAGTGGAGGTAAGGGCTCATTTCCGGGTGGTTGGCGGTCTAGTGCTGCTGCTGGGACTACTACAAATGCCCCCAGAAGGCGGAGCACGCTGCAGATGCGCGCAGCGGGCACCACGACGGCACGCCAGAGTCGCGCGATAGTCAAGCCCTTCTGCACCCGTCCGCGCCAGGACTGCGCCAGATGCCAGAGATCCTGGCCTTACTGCTATAGAATATTATCCCTCTTTACGAATTAATTACACCAGGCTAGATCTTCTTAGTCTGCAGCCTACTGCATCTTTAGGCTGTCTCCCAGGCACATGGCCATGCATGGAAGGCCCTTTCTCCTGCCGACACTGTCAGTTTCAAGCCTCCCTTACCCACCCTGACCACCCAGATCTTCCTCTTTGGTCCTCAGTTAATTCCACTCAGAGAGAGTGGAAAAATGTGCTGGGCAATATACGCTGTTTGCCCAAGCACTCTACGGAAGTCTGTGACCTAATCTCCTCAGTACAGCCGGAACTGGGCTTCCTTATTGAAACCTGGCCTAAGCCACACTCGGTTCCAGGTATCACACTGGGTATCCCGGAAGGATTTAAAATGATTAGATTGGACAGACCACTCAAAACTGGGGGTGGTATTGCCATTATTTATAAAAATGGCATCAATATCTCAGCCCTAGACCAACACAGTTCAGCCACCATGGAAGTTTTGGTGTTTAGGATTGATGCCCCCACTCATGCCTGTTGGAAAGGTGCGCTGGTATACCAACCCCCAGGTCATATAAACAATTTCTCCCTTCAATTAGTTGAACTGTTGGCTCCACACTTAACTTCGGGTAACAAACTTCCTGTTACTCGGCGATTTTAATGTTCATAGTGAATGCACAGATAATTCGGATGCTCAGACTCTCCTGGCTGACATGTCTCTTCTAGGACTAGTTCAGCATAATGAAGGCCCTACACACAGCTGGACACACTTTGGATTTAAACTTTTCGAACTCTACAAAAATTCCCAGACAGGTGAATTGGTCAGATCATTCCATCATTGAATTTCATGTGGATGACCTGACTGTGCCCAAATATCGGACCCAGGGTACATCTTATTCGCGAAGACAGTGGCACAAGGTCTCAGCGGATACTTTTCAAAATGTGTTCATAGCCCCTCAGTTCAATGCTGCTGATAGTACCATAACAGCTCTTTCCAAATTTAATTCGGCCGTTACTAAGGCGATTGAGCAGATAGCCCCTATAAAAGTATGTAGGAACCGCCCCAATCGACGCAAGGAAGCGTGGTTCACTGACCAGTTGCACACACAAAAGGAAGCATGTAGGAAGCTAGAAAGGGTCTGGAGGACCACACAAACCGAACAGGATAGAACCCAATACTATTGCTCTTTGACCAACTACCACAAGAACATAAGATCGGCACGAAAAATGCACATATCATCATAACTGACAGAGGCGGAAACTCACCAAAAATGCTGTACCAAATTCGACAATCTTTTACCAAACCTAAGGCATGTGAAAGCTTAGAATCACCATCTCAAAAGATGTGTGATGATATCTCCTCCTATTTTTCTAATAAAATAGAGGTGATATATGACAAAATTTTAATGACAGGAACATTGGCGAGTAATACGGTATTCTTACATACCCCCAAACTGGTTAACTCTGTGCTGCTCAGTGATTTTCCTGCCATCACTACAACTGAGGTTGACACTCTGATGTGCCAGATCAAATCTGGATCTCCGTCTGATTATATCCCTGCCAAAACCATCCCCCTTCTGGCCAAGCAACTCGGCCCCATAGTGCAGTCCCTGGTCAACCTCTCCCTCACTGAGGGTATCGTGCCGCAGGAATGTAAGGTGGCCCTGGTGAGACCCATTCAAAAGAATCCCAGCACTCCATGGTCAGAGCTGCCTAACCTACGCCCCATCTCACTTCTTCCATACCTGAGCAAGCTTACCGAAAATATGTTAATACGCACCTGTTGAACTTTATCGAACACACTAGTTGTCTAGATCCTTCCCAATCCGGGTTCAGGCCCAGGTACACCACCGAATCTGCACTTCTCTCAGTGACTGACAACGTCAGACTGTCCCTTGACAAGGGACATTCTATGATTCTGGTGCCGTTGGACTTATCCACGGCGTTCAACACAGTTTCCCACAACATCATGCTCAAAAAATTGGAAGAGGGGGGGCGTGGCTACGAGCCGACCGAGATGGCGGCGTAGTGCAGGAGCACTGAGACTGAAACAGCTCTAACTGCATTAATCCGTCTATCCATCCGGCCTATTGCACCTTCTGAAGCCGGGCCGGAGTGCCGAGACTGGAAGGCACTGTCCGTCCCTGTCCCGGGCAAAATCGAGTGACGCCAGCCGGAGATAGACCGAGGAGACGAGATGGGCCCTGCCATGTATCCGGACACCGTCCTGACGCAGAGCTGTGAGCCGACCGGAAGTGCCCTGTGGTCGGGGTGCTTCACCGGAAGGTGCCGATGTCAACTGTGGACCACATCGACGACCGACCTGCGTGGAAGCGGAGGTGGGCCTGTTTCGGACAATCAATTGCCCCAGCGGCGCTACCGCCCATGTGTCTGAGGAATCCGGAACTCCAGCGACAGAACGCCTGCTGAGCCCGGCGCGCCCCGAGACCGGGAGAGCCTGGGGACTGCTGTGCTGGCTGAGCGTGCCGGCGACGCCTGCTCCCGCCCCCCCCCTGGAAACGAATATCTTCATCTGCCTGCTGTAGGGGAACAGGCGCTGTGAAAAGTAAAGACCGGGGCGAAGTTTGCTAGCCGCTGGGAGTCCAAAACTGCACTTGGCTGGGCCTAAAGTGATCAGTGAGACTGAGCAACAATATAGCCTGGCAAGCAGACAGTGAGTACTGGCAGGCAACCGGAGGAGTGGGGACCTGTGAATTTGGCACTGGGACAGCGGTGGCGCTAATACTTCACTGCTCCCTCCTCACATACGCCATTGAACTGTTTCCCCTTGTGGCGAACGAGGGGCCCTGGAAGACGACGTTATTTTGGATACCGCTTCCCCATAGCCTAGAACGGTGGTGCCATAGACATACTGCGTAACGAAGACACAGGTGCAAACAGCGAAACGACAGCCAAAAGTAATGGCGGGAAGGGGACCCAGACATACTACGGCGCAATCGAAACTGGAGAAGTACGCCTTCGAAAAAAACCCCGTGCAACACCCGGAGGGCCGCCCGTCCACGGGAAAAAGTCCAGAGGGTGATGGCTCCAAAAAAGTGACACTAGAGGATCTAATGAAGATGCTCTCCAGCGTCCAAGCGACGGTGGGGTCTATCTCAACGGACGTTGGCCTACTGAGGGCCGATCTCCACAAGATGACGGAGCGTGTGTCGCAGGTGGAAGTAGTTATCAAATCCTTAGTGGAAGACACCTCGGAACTACAGCTCGCTGTGGAACGCATGGAAGCGGTCACCAGAAAGCTACAGGAACGACTGGATGATCAGGAAGGACGCGCACGGAGGAACAACGTCCGAATTCTAGGCATTCCGGAGTCGGAAGGCAAGCAAACGATGGATTTATACGTAGAGGACTTAATTAAGACGAAACTGCAACTGAAGGGCCTCTTCCACTTCTTCTCTGTCGAAAGAGCTCATAAAGTCCCCGGGGGAGCGCCGAAACCGGGGGCACCGCCGCGACCAGTACTGGCCAGACTTTTTAACTTCCGTGATAGGGATGCCATACTTCAAACAGCCAGGATCACTGCACCTATTAAAATACTGAAATCCACTATTGCCTTCTATCCGGACTATACAGCTGAGGTGGCCCGGCGCCGGATAACCTTCGCCAATATCAAAAAAGCTTTGCAGGCCAAAGAGTTACCCTACTCCATGCTTTTCCCGGCAAGACTGAGAGTCGTGGACAATCACAGAGCATGGTTCTTCGACACGCCGGAGGCGGCAAGAGACTGGCTGGATGGTTGGAGGCGTGCTGAGGCTCTGCGGCGAGCTGGAAGGGGTCAACGCGACCAAAAGACAACTACTCAGACGAATCACCAGGCACCACAAGGACATAGTCAGGACCTATTTGCTGAATCAGGTCTGGAGGAAGGTGAACCTCCGGAGGAGTAAACACCGGTAGTCAGGACCATTGATTAAAACATCTACGGAAATCTGACAATGAGACCCTTGGTGTTCACTCCGTGTCAGGCGGATGAGGTCACATGGAGCTGTTTGTGAGGTCACAGAGCTACTAACCCCTTGCAAGCAATTACAATGGGTTGGGTTGGGACTATGCGCTCTGCTAAGTTGGGGAGGCGGGAGGTTTCAGGCCTGTGCAGCAGGGAGGCAGGGAGGGGGGAGGGAGGGGACTGTTTGAATGTTTTAGTTTTTGTATTTGCGGCAAAGCACAACATATTCCACACAACACGAAGGAGACAAGTTTCTTGGTAAAGATGCGCGGCGAGGCCCGTCCCCTATTGACCTGCACAAAACCACACACACACGTGATGGATAAACCTGAGAATCGTACACCACATTCCTCTCACACATCGACCTTAACAGTCCTAACGTGGAACGTCAGGGGGCTGGGCGACAAGGTGAAGAGGGCGGTGGTGCTACAATACCTGAAACGCTGCAAACCAGCGATAGTCCTATCACAGGAAACTCACCTGGTTGGCTCGGCCTCGAGGGCGATGGATAGATGGAGGTATAAATTCATTGCTCATGCAGATTTCTCCTCCGTCTCTAGAGGGACGGGAATACTTATTCGAAAGACCTTTCAAATGGTGTGTCAACAGACAAAAATAGACAATCAGGGACGCTTTGCAGCTGCGACGATACAGTGGGAGGGCCAACTGTACAACTTTGTACCAGTGTATGTCCCTCCTGGCCTGCATGCAACAGCACACACGGCCCTTGCTTTCTTTCTCCTGTCATTACCGATGGCGACGCTAGTAATAGGGGGCAACTTTAATGACGTTCTGGATCATGAGATGGATAGACACCCACAAACCACAACGGTGCGAGGAGGCGGGCGACCTACCGGACTATTGGATGTCCTGGGACTAACGGACTGCTGGCGACATAAACATCCCTATGACAAGCAATACACTTATTACTCAGCGACGCATCACTGTCTCTCACGTATAGATTACATTTTAATGTCCGGAGACGGACTACACGTAATTGAGGAGGTAGACATCCGTCCCAGGGGAATCTCAGATCACTCTCCGCTGCGACTCACATACACGAATCACCGCTCCCATAGAAGCTGCATTTTTCCTATTCACGCGGGCTATCTGCAGAGCGCCCCCTTGAGGAAAACCCTTTGTAACACTGCTAAACACTACTTTCAGGAGAATTCAGGCTCCGTGGGCTCCCATAGTACCCTATGGGAAGCATATAAAACGGTCATACGTGGGCAGGCAATTGCATCCATAGTCACTCATAGGTGAACTCAGAATCAAGAACTTGGCGCCCTTGAGGACGCTCTTAAAGATGCCATCTCTGACCAAGAGACCCACCCGTCCCCGGGAGCCGCTCAAGCAGTCCGACTGCGGCATGTTGAATGGAAGGCATATCAAAGGGAAATGGTACAGACTACAATTCAGGCCTCCCGTCATAGGATATACGAGTTGGGCGATAAAGCTGGAAAGATGCTGGCTTGGCTCGACAAAAAAGAAAAAGCAGGCAGGGTCATTGCACAACTGACATTACCTGAGGGAAATTCGACCTCGGACCCTGGGGCCATAGTTGAAACTGCTGGCTGATCATTTTGAGACAATATATGCGCCCCAGGCGACGTACTCGGCAGATGAAGCTTATGATTATATTAAAGATCTGACAATCCCCTGCCTCTCACCTGAGGCAGCACTTTTGCTAGAGGCAGATGTCACCGTAGAAGAGGTGCGGGAAGCGACTGATGCACTAGCGTCCGGCAAGTCTCTGGGACCCAGTGGACTCCCAGTAGAACTGTATAAGCAAACAGCTTCCATAACAGCCCCCCATCTACTCAAAATGCTCGTGGACAGCCTAAAAGTAGGAGAACTCCCTAAAGATCAACACCTTGCCACGATAATCCCGATCCATAAACCTGGTAAAGCACCGGAGGCATGCAATTCTTACCGCCCAATCTCCTTACTAAACGCTGAACCAAAGATTCTTGCCAAATTACTATCACGGCGTTTGGCCCCCCACCTAGCCACATTGGTACACCCGGACCAATCTGGCTTTATGCTAAATCGCAATACCTTGCATAATCTGCGCCATCTACAGGCGGTGCTGGCTCACCGGGAGTATATACAGGAGCCGGCGGTACTTCTCTCTCTTGACGCCACTATGGCGTTTGACACCGTGGAATGGCCTTATTTATTTGCTGTGCTTCGTCACATGGGCTTCGGCCCCAAGTTCTGCGTGTGGGTCCGCCTGCTTTACACCGGGCCCTTGGCCCAGATAGCAGCTAATGGTCACATCTCCAGAGATTTCCCGCTTGGTCGTGGGACGAGACAGGGCTGCCCGTTATCCCCCTTACTGTTCACGCTAGTCCTTGAGCCGTTGGCGATTTGGGTTCGGTGGGAACCGTCCATCAAAGGTATCAGATGGTCGCCGTCATGGGACGATCAGATATCTCTCTACGCGGACAATATTTATCTCACCTCCCCTAAAAAATCAATCCTAGAACTACCTAATGTCTGCGAAAAGTTCGGGAGAGTCTCGGGATACAGAATTAATTGGACTAAATCAGTCCTGTACGTCCTTGTCGGCTGTCCGCTCTCACTCCCGGTGGACTGTCGTTACGTTACACTGACACCCCTTTTAAGTATCTGGGAATCCTTGTTTCACCCGACCCGGACGAATTTCACGCCCTAAATTTGAAACCCCCACTGGAAAGGTTCAATCGAGACGTAAAGGTGTGGCGTTCTCTCCCTCTCACCCTCCAGGGCAAAGCTGCGTTGTTCAAAATTATGACATTGCCCCGTTTTCTTTACCTCCTTTTCCTCCTACTTCAAAGCCATTGCAGCAGCGGTTTCTACTTTGCTGTGGGACGGGAAACCGGCACGGATTGCGCAATGCAAACTGGTAAAGGACTGGTATGATGGGGGCATAGCGCTCCATAATATTGAACTGTATTACTGGGCTGCCCATCTTAAGCAAATCAATTACTGGCTACACGCCCCAGAGACGGAACCCGCCTTTTTAGCAGACAGGCAGGGTATTGAGACGAGGGGACTGTTAAGAAACCTCTATAGTCGTAGCGTCCCATCCGACCTTGTAGGACCGACCCGTCACACGGTGCAGCTCTGGTATAAGGCACATAGACACCTTCAGTGCGCGAACGTTGTTACACAAATGACACCCGTGTGGGACTCGCATAGATTGGGCTTCATAGGTATTTCAGTGGTGGGGGATCTTTGGAGAAAGAACAACATAGTAGACTTCACTTATCTACAAAGCAAACACGATATGGCCCAGTCAGAGTACTATAGGTACATGCAGATACGTCATGCGCTTCTGTCAACCATCCCGGTGGGAACAAAACTACAGGAGTCCACTCCCTTAGAGGATAGGCTGCTGACAGAGCATATGCCCCACAGAGCGACGTCCTTCACATATCGGAAACTGGTCAACAACCTCCCTGACATGCTATCCAAATTACGCTTGACCTGGGTGGGCGATATTGGTGACCTTGATGATTCGGAATGGCAGGAGGCTCTCTCGTCGCCCCGAGAATCAGCGATTTCTTCCAGACTTTAACTGGTTCAGTTAAACATACTACACGGCACATACTACACCAGAACGGTCCTTTACAGAATAGGGAAAGCCTCTCACGAATATTGCCTCCGCGGATGCGGAGAAAGAGGAACATTCTTCCACACTATTTGGGACTGTAGCCGGGTGGCCATGTACTGGGCAGCGGTAATGAGAACCATTTCCCAAACCAAACTGTTTCCCTGATGCCCAACCCACGTCGCTGCCTGATAAACATCTGAGATCCAGAGGACTTGACCCATCGTCAACAGGACTGGGCCATGCTGGGAATGTTGGTGGCAAAACGTAATATTGCTAGACTCTGGGGTTCTAACGTACTGCCCACACTGCGAGACTGGTGTAAGGACATGGATGAAGCAATGGTGGCCGAGAAAGCAGTATTTGTCCATCGGGGATGCCCTGAAAAGTGGGGGCAAATCTGGGGGGCCTGGAACAAATTTAGGGGGGACATATGCGAGCCACCGCGAGTTGATCCAGATGAGTGTCTTTCAGATTAAGGGTTGGGCCTGAAATCTATCTATGTCAATGAGTAAATCTCCTGCTGTGATGAACTCCGACCTACTGCTTATTGGCCATCGTAATGTGGGGGGCTAGTCAGCGGTTGCACTGCCAATGTTAACTATGCTGCACATTTGAACATTGTTTTGTCGCCTTTGAAGAATTGAACGTACTTAACGTGTCTTTAATTTAATGTAAAGTTTTGTTATTTGGTTAAAACAAAAAATCATAGACCTAAGCCATATCGAAATTTGTATTGTTTGCATTATGGTACAGCACGTTCTCATTCGCCGTCGGGCCCCTGGGTTATCGGCTACACGGCTGTGTTATCCTGACAATAATATTTAGACTGTGTTGATATTGCGGCCGGCCCAGGAGGTTGTAGGCCCTACATTGTGTTATACTGAAAATGTACAATAAAGGTCTTTAAAAAAAAAAAAGATTGGAAGAGGTGTAGTGGATGAGGAGCTCTCTGTCTGGTCGCTCACAAAGTGTCAACCTTGGCCCTTATTGCTCAACTCCCATAAAACTAACCAAGGGGGTGCCCCAAGGCTCTTGTCTGAGCCCCACATTATTTAATATCTATGTCGCCCCTTTGGCCAGTCTCCTGAGGACCTTCGGGTTCATCCCCATTTCCTATGCTGATGACACACAGCTCCTTTTTCCATTCAGCAAACTTACAACGACGGTCCAACGGGCCTTCTCTGATGGAATGCGAGCTGTGTCCCAGTGGATGGTAAACAACTTTCTGCAATGCATCATAGGAAAAACAGAGGTGATGCTGTTCGGCGATGCTCCCCTTATGTGGACTCCGGAATGGTGGCCATCAGATCTGGGTCCCAAACCTGCCCCTAAATCAGTTGTAAAAAACCTAGGCATCCGATTAGACCAGGCCCTTAGCTTAAAAGAGCAAGTGACTCAGACTGCTGTCTCATGCTTCCACATAATCAGAATGCTCCGAAGAGTCTTTCATTACTCCCGGATTCTACCCAGAAAACCTTAGTCCAGGCTTTAGTTATCAGTCGCCTGGACTATTGCAATGGGCTCCTGATCTCAGCTAATGACTCCCTACTAAGCAGACCTCAAATAGTCCAAAATACTGCAGCTAGATTGGTCCAGAATGCACCTTCTAGGTCACCTTCGCACCCTCTACTGGTGAAGCTCCATTGGCTGCCCATCCGCAATGGATCCGGTTTCAAATCTGCTGCATTATCCACAAAACACTCCTGAATCTGGACCCATCCTATCTGGCCGACAGATTTATTCCCTACACTCCTTCGTTCGCCCTGCGTTCCAGCTGTAAAAAACTTCTTGAAGTACCAATCATTAACCCCTTCCGTGCGGCCGCGATTTTCCCCGTGTGCGGCCGCCGGCAGAACACGGGCGGGCCATGACGAACCCCAGCCGTCATCAGCACACGAGCACCGTAGTGCATGACGGCTGGGGTTCGTCACCAGCATGGAAGGGGTTAAGAGGGCAAGATTGGGAGGGAAGAACTCTAAGACTCATGGGAGAGGCATTAGTTGAGAGTACAATAGGGACTATAATGTGGATTTTTAAGATTATGAGGGGAATAGGCAAGGGTCTTTTGGTTTAATCTGCTGGCAAACATCACACTGCCTAACATAATCCCTAGCCTGTTTATAGAAACGGGATAGAAACGGGGCCAATAGTGTTAATTTAGCAATGCCTCTGTTTTATTTATTCCTACATGAGCAGAAGCTAACTCCTCATATGCCTCTTTGATGAAATCTAATCTAGACAGACTATTAGGTATTATTTTGTCTCCTACTCCTGGTATTGTGACTTCAGGAACATTATCTGAATTGAGGTTTTAGGAGTATTTAGGAGGAAAACCTGTAGGAGGTTTCCCACCATACTTGGTTGCATTTATGGCTGTTAAGATGTCTGTGTTGAACTTCGTTTGAGATCTATTTAAGATTGCTACTCTAATAGTCTAAATTGCAACCTTTGGGGCTAGGTCAGCTGCACAGTTCCTTTGCTGTAAATACCACCATGCTGATGGCCCAAAGTGTGCCTCACATGTAACAATGGACGTTTATCTTGTAGGACAGCTACCTTTCCCAAATGCTGTTAATTCTTCATATGTTTTCCCTTTGAATCCTTGAAATTATTCATTCACCAATGCTGCAAGTCAACATTGTAGCCTTGCAAACAAAAAGTGTGGGTGTGCTGTGAGATTAATTAATTCACCATCCTTCACTACACCTTTTACTGCTCCACAGGCTGCAGACTATTTGTATTTCATTCCTACCGGAGGCTGGTCAGAGCCATCCATAAAAAATATGCTCCAGTGAGACTCAATGGGTAAAGTGGGTAAAGTGGCTGGAGTCAGCGCAACATCCTATTCATATTGGAAAAATACTTATGCACGAAGAGATAGCATACTAAAACATCACATCCACTGCACTTAAACAAAGTCGTACTGTACCCATCTCGGGTGTACGGCACAAGCTTTAAGAATGCCTGCCTTGGAGGCCATTTCAAGTGTTTGTACGGGAGAAACAATAATGACATATTTTCCTTGTCACAAAGGGTGCTCCCTTAAAATAGCAGTTTGCACAGCCATCAAGTTCTTTTTGATGGAAGCAAAACGTGCTTCAACTAAGGAAAACAAGTGAGACTTGTACAAATAGAGAAGGTCTGTCCTTCATTGTAAGTCACATAGGTATAACCATAGTGAGTGGGTATGACTGATAATCAGGTTGTTTTTATTATCCCTAACGTGTAAATATGTATTCAACGCATGTACGCTGGAAGAGCACGCAAGATGTCTATGTGCGCGTTCAACCATTGTTTCGATGCAAATTTGGGAGAAATCGGGTCAAGGGCTTTACTCTCTCAGGGTAATAAGGCAAATAACTACATCCAAAGCTAACAAATCCCAGCAGGGAATGCCACTTTTCAGTGTACCAGGAGGCAGCAACATAGCTCACTTCTGAAGAAAGTCTGGAGCTAAACCCTTGCACTAGCTTGATATATCGTGTCCTAAGAAGATGACTGTCAAGTAGGCAATCTTTGAATATTGAAAATTAACTTTGTAATTATGTAATGTTAATATGGTCATCAAGCTCTCTACCCTGGTTAGGTGCAGATATGAATCATCTAAACCGTTTGCCGAAGCACTCTGTAAAGTAACGACGTTTTGTACAATGACAATATACAAGCACATTCCAGAACACCAATATGACAGAAGTGAACAAAGTTCCACAAGATGAGTAAATCTTGGAGTCTTTAATGAAGAGTACAGCCAGCCGACACGTGTTTCATCGCCTTCGCGATTCCTCAGGGCTGAAACAGACAAATGAGTAGCATATAGCACATTCTTTGAACAGATATATTACCATACCAGACCATGTTGTCTGGACATTATATACATGTAGTAAATGCTTCCTCCAGCAGTGAACATACAGTGAATTGTTCAAGCTCGTTTTGCTAGTGCCACCACAACACATCCGTGTCGAATAGGGTGTCTACAGTCGAAGTTCTATGAAGACGTGAGTATGAGTGATAGTGATTGTGATGGGTTTGTGTGGACGGAATTAATTGCTCAATATATGTGTTCAATGATCCCAATGACACATAGAGACAAAATCCTGCTACGCAGCGAGAGTGTCCTAACCGTGTGCGGCTCTTACATCCTTCATGCCAACCTTGTGAAATAGTGCAAAATTTGTGTCATTGCGAAAACATACCTAGATGGCCGTGTCAACATCAGAAGGTCTGTGATATTGTTGAGAGAAAAATAAAATCGGAGAAATCTCATCACTAACCACACTTGAGTGATATTAGGGCAAGATATCACCATAATGAGACTGTCCAAAAAGAACTGTACGTCGACTCACCGCTTAGCTGGTGATAATTCCGACCCAGCCGGGCCTTCCACTAGTAGCACTGGTTTGAGTGCGTCCAGAAGCGGTGACAGTCCTAATATCTGTGACACAATCAGGGTAAAATATGTCACTGTAGATATATATTGTTAAGATCGTCCATTGTTAGACCAGGCAGACTCTGCCTGCGCAAAGAATGTCACAAAGATTCTCTCACTAGAATCATATTGTTATAAATGCATGCGGTGGAATTCCCTATCTAACATTTTTGCCGGGATATTACCATTTATTGGCCACAATTCTGTTACATACGTCGAGTATTCTGTATTAACCTATATACGGTGACTCTACTCCACTTACATATATCTAAAAGGAATATGCGTCTAAGTTGGGCTCGGAAATCACTCGGGGTTCTTCACCAAAAATTCGGACCTTCTGTGGTTAGACAGAGTGCTGTTTGAAGAAAATAAAGCTCACATCAGTAACCACTATATATAGTTATACTAGCGTGAATATAGGGGTCAGAGAGTGCTCGCTATCTTACCAAAGTCAATTCTTTTGACAGGTAACCTGATGCGGTTCAAAATTCAGAGTCAGAGAGTGTTCGCAATCTCACCAAAGTCAATTCTTTTGCCAGGAAACCTAATGCGGTTCCAAAATAGATTAAATATCAAGCTACAGAGAGAGAAAAAATATAAAAGCGGGATTTAGAACTCTAATCGTGACTTGCGAATCCTAAAAGTACACGTTCACGTTCATATCCGAGCGTGTATTTGCTCCGCTTACCCGTGTGCGGCGTCTTCAGAGGTAACAGACGAGTGAAGCTCTTCCGGGCCCGGTTCCGTGTTTGGACACGTGACCGCGTTTCCGCCCACATTTAAGCGCGTCGCAAACGTAAGGCATTCCCTCCTCTAAGAGTACATTTCAGAGGTACTGTGTCGGCCATATTGAAAGGATAATACATATTTCTTATCTCTACTCGAAATACGGGGTTTATTGTTACGATTGTAACATGTCGTAGAGATAATCAATATGAAGCGGAGATGTGGCTTGTGTGAATTCGTCGTGACTGTGTTACTGTCGATATATGGCCAGTAAATAGCAATAATGTCGTTCGAAATATTCCAGTTGATACACAAATTGAGTGTGTACCGTCCTTCATGGGGAATTCCACTCTTGTCATATTGACTATGTTCCCCAGTGCAACGTGACATTCAGACTATAACATTGTGTACCATAGTGCTTTGTGCATCGTGACTTAAAAAAGAGGGGTTTACCCTCTATGTGTGGATGGCCCAATCATACTGTGACTGCCTATCACAATACAATGAGTACATCATCATAATCCATGTTTAGGTATTTACATCAGAACTTGTCGGTTCGGGAGACTCATCCCAGCGTTAAGAAAGATCTTAATATCAAAAAACACATTTCCACACATGTTTTTCCAAAAACACAGTTCTGCAATATTATTGATTCCTGTGACCATCATAATTACATGCAACGTAATAGCGTCAATCTTCAGTCACCCAAAAAGTATTGCATTTCCTGGTCATAGTTCAATCCTAGCTCTACAGATTTCAAGCGCATAATCCAGGTCGCTTCTGTGCGTCTTAGTCTTAATTCGCGATTCCCACCTCTCATTGCCAAAGGTACAGTTTCTATGCCGAAAAATTGTACATTTTTGTTTTGCTGGCCTTGTTGGCAAGAGTCAACGTGTAAGGCTACAGGATATTTGGGGTTGCAGTTAACAATGGCTCTCACATGTTCCATCATTCTTTCTTTCAAAGATCTGATCGTGCTTCCCACATATTGTTTACCACATTCACATTCAATAATATAAACAACAAATTTGGTTGTGCAGTTGATATTATTTTTGATGTTATAACATACTCCATCGGGGCCCATAAAAGTGATTGTTCCGTGTTTTGCCCATTTACACATACTGCAGAATCCGCATTTGTGGAAACCCAGTCCCCGTTGAGTCAACCAGTCTGCACTCCTAATATCCCGGGGTACTGTGGGACTCAACTTGTTCCGTAGTGTGTTCCCTCTTCTGAAGGAGATTTCTGGTCGTTCTGTAATACAGTTAATCAGTGCTTTTTCGGATTTCAATAAACTCCAGTGTTTGGTAAGACTTTTTCGTAAATCCGAATGAAGTGAATTGAAATCCGTGACCATTCTTATATGGTCTTTACCATCAATATTTGGTTTCTGTTTAGTGATTAGAGTGTCTATTCTCTTCACTTTCTTGATTCTCTTCTCAGCTTTTATAATAGAGTTTCTTGCATAACCCCTGGTCTGAAATCTTTCTTTCATGTTGGCAAGACATCTCCCGAATTCACAGTCCTCACTACAGTTTCTTCTTGCCCGAATAAATTCGCCAAATGGTATGGCGTTAATCTGGTGTAGGGGGTGAGAGCTAGAGGCATGCAAAATTGCATTGCATGCTGTTGATTTCCTGAACAGTCTACTGTGCAAGCAATTAGATGAGATATAGAATTCGATGTCTAAGAATTCCATATTTGTTTTGCTCCACTTCATGGTAAAGTTAATTTTCCACGTATTGTCGTTTAAATATTGAAAGAAATTCTGTAGTTGCTCCTCTGAGCCTGACCATATAAGGATACAGTCATCTATATATCGACCCCAAAAAATTATGGAGTCGATATACTGACTACCCTTCTCGCCCCAAAATAAATCCGCCTCCAGTGCGCCCATAAACAGGTTCGCAAACGAGGGTGATATTTTTGAGCCCATGGCTACACCTTGCTTTTGTCGATACCAGTGTTTTTCACACATGAAATAGTTATTTTTTAGGACTAGTTCTATCATTGTAGATAGCATTTCCGTATGTTTCCATAGAGTGGCAGGTCTATTGCCAAGGAATTTATTGATAGCCTGAATACCTAAGTCTATGTCAATGCTGGTATATAAAGATACCACATCCATCGTCACAAGAAGAAACTCTTCTTGCCATTCCATGTCTGCTAGTGTGCTCAGAATATGTTTGGAGTCCTGGATATAGGAAGGTAAATTTTTAACTATAGGGCCAAGAAACAGGTCCGCATATTCTGCTATTCTTTCTGTGGGGCCACCTATGCCAGAAACAATTGGCCTCCCTGGTGGAAAAGGTAGGTTTTTGTGAATCTTAGGCAAAGTGTATAACCATGGGTAGGTTGGTCTGAATATTTTTAAGTACAGGTATTCTTCCTCGTTCAGTAACCCCGATTGTTTCCAGTTTAATAAATGGGAGTTAATTTCTATTGTTAAGGGACCAATGGGGTTGTAAGTGAGGCGTTCATAGCATAGTAGCACAGAGAAGTACAGGTGATTAATCTCTCCAAACTACATCTCACTCCAGACATGGTTTCCCTCCTCAGCAAAGGTCTAAGTTTCAACCCATATGCAATTGGTGATGTATGTAAATTGAAAATTGATTTGTTTAAATTTGTGAGGAACCTGAAACTGAAAAAGCATTTCTTTGGTTTGGAGAAAAGGGATAGAGGGGCTAATATCAATACACCTGTAACAGACACCACTGAATCCTTATCAATAAATGATGTGCATGCAACTCACCTTCTTTTATCATTGACCGATATGGAAGACTCTCCTCTTGATATGGACACTCTTCTAGAGGAATTAAATGTAGAATCTGACTATAGCATTGCCAGTGGGCTTAAGTCCAAGTCTAAATGGATTCCCACATTACCTGGTGGCAATGCCATAGATAACTTCTACAGACGTGTATCAGAGGATCTTGATAACTTGAACCGTCTACGCAAAAGCAGAATGTTCAAATATAAGGACAATCTCACCAGTGGGGAAAGAGTAGCACTCAACATACTTATGAATGACAATACCATCACTATACGAGAGGCGGACAAGGGAGGGAATGTAGTGGTAATGGATCGCATAGATTATCAACTAGAAATTAACCAACAACTACAGGATGTACTATGCTATGAACGCCTCACTTACAACCCCATTGGTCCCTTAACAATAGAAATTAACTCCCATTTATTAAACTGGAAACAATCGGGGTTACTGAACGAGGAAGAATACCTGTACTTAAAAATATTCAGACCAACCTACCCATGGTTATACACTTTGCCTAAGATTCACAAAAACCTACCTTTTCCACCAGGGAGGCCAATTGTTTCTGGCATAGGTGGCCCCACAGAAAGAATAGCAGAATATGCGGACCTGTTTCTTGGCCCTATAGTTAAAAATTTACCTTCCTATATCCAGGACTCCAAACATATTCTGAGCACACTAGCAGACATGGAATGGCAAGAAGAGTTTCTTCTTGTGACGATGGATGTGGTATCTTTATATACCAGCATTGACATAGACTTAGGTATTCAGGCTATCAATAAATTCCTTGGCAATAGACCTGCCACTCTATGGAAACATACGGAAATGCTATCTACAATGATAGAACTAGTCCTAAAAAATAACTATTTCATGTGTGAAAAACACTGGTATCGACAAAAGCAAGGTGTAGCCATGGGCTCAAAAATATCACCCTCGTTTGCGAACCTGTTTATGGGCGCACTGGAGGCGGATTTAATTTGGGGCGAGAAGGGTAGTCAGTATATCGACTCCATAATTTTTTGGGGTCGATATATAGATGACTGTATCCTTATATGGTCAGGCTCAGAGGAGCAACTACAGAATTTCTTTCAATATTTAAACGACAATACGTGGAAAATTAACTTTACCATGAAGTGGAGTAAAACAAATATGGAATTCTTAGACATCGAATTCTATATCTCATCTAATTGCTTGCACAGTAGACTGTTCAGGAAATCAACAGCATGCAATGCAATGTTGCATGCCTCTAGCTCTCACCCCCTACACCAGATTAACGCCATACCATTTGGCGAATTTATTCGGGCAAGAAGAAACTGTAGTGAGGACTGTGAATTCGGGAGATGTCTTGCCAACATGAAAGAAAGATTTCAGACCAGGGGTTATGCAAGAAACTCTATTATAAAAGCTGAGAAGAGAATCATGAAAGTGAAGAGAATAGACACTCTAATCACTAAACAGAAACCAAATATTGATGGTAAAGACCATATAAGAATGGTCACGGATTTCAATTCACTTCATTCGGATTTACGAAAAAGTCTTACCAAACACTGGAGTTTATTGAAATCCGAAAAAGCACTGATTAACTGTATTACAGAACGACCAGAAATCTCCTTCAGAAGAGGGAACACACTACGGAACAAGTTGAGTCCCACAGTACCCTGGGATATTAGGAGTGCAGACTGGTTGACTCAACGGGGACTGGGTTTCCACAAATGCGGATTCTGCAGTATGTGTAAATGGGCAAAACACGGAACAATCACTTTTATGGGCCCCGATGGAGTATGTTATAACATTAAAAATAATATCAACTGCACAACCAAATTTGTTGTTTATATTATTGAATGTGAATGTGGTAAACAATATGTGGGAAGCACGATCAGATCTTTGAAAGAAAGAATGATGGAACATGTGAGAGCCATTGTTAACTGCAACCCCAAATATCCTGTAGCCTTACACGTTGACTCTTGCCAACAAGGCCAGCAAAACAAAAATGTACAATTTTTCGGCATAGAAACTGTACCTTTGGCAATGAGAGGTGGGAATCGCGAATTAAGACTAAGACGCACAGAAGCGACCTGGATTATGCGCTTGAAATCTGTAGAGCTAGGATTGAACTATGACCAGGAAATGCAATACTTTTTGGGTGACTGAAGATTGACGCTATTACGTTGCATGTAATTATGATGGTCACAGGAATCAATAATATTGCAGAACTGTGTTTTTGGAAAAACATGTGTGGAAATGTGTTTTTTGATATTAAGATCTTTCTTAACGCTGGGATGAGTCTCCCGAACCGACAAGTTCTGATGTAAATACCTAAACATGGATTATGATGATGTACTCATTGTATTGTGATAGGCAGTCACAGTATGATTGGGCCATCCACACATAGAGGGTTAATCCCTCTTTTTTAAGTCACGATGCACAAAGCACTATGGTACACAATGTTATAGTCTGAATGTCACGTTGCACTGGGGAACATAGTCAATATGACAAGAGTGGAATTCCCCATGAAGGACGGTACACACTCAATTTGTGTATCAACTGGAATATTTCGAACGACATTATTGCTATTTACTGGCCATATATCGACAGTAACACAGTCACGACGAATTCACACAAGCCACATCTCCGCTTCATATTGATTATCTCTACGACATGTTACAATCGTAACAATAAACCCCGTATTTCGAGTAGAGATAAGAAATATGTATTATCCTTTCAATATGGCCGACACAGTACCTCTGAAATGTACTCTTAGAGGAGGGAATGCCTTACGTTTGCGACGCGCTTAAATGTGGGCGGAAACGCGGTCACGTGTCCAACCACGGAACCGGGCCCGGAAGAGCTTCACTCGTCTGTTACCTCTGAAGACGCCGCACACGGGTAAGCGGAGCAAATACACGCTCGGATATGAACGTGAACGTGTACTTTTAGGATTCGCAAGTCACGATTAGAGTTCTAAATCCCGCTTTTATATTTTTTCTCTCTCTGTAGCTTGATATTTAATCTATTTTGGAACCGCATTAGGTTTCCTGGCAAAAGAATTGACTTTGGTGAGATTGCGAACACTCTCTGACTCTGAATTTTGAACCGCATCAGGTTACCTGTCAAAAGAATTGACTTTGGTAAGATAGCGAGCACTCTCTGACCCCTATATTCACGCTAGTATAACTATATATAGTGGTTACTGATGTGAGCTTTATTTTCTTCAAACAGCACTCTGTCTAACCACAGAAGGTCCGAATTTTTGGTGAAGAACCCCGAGTGATTTCCGAGCCCAACTTAGACGCATATTCCTTTTAGATATATGTAAGTGGAGTAGAGTCACCGTATATAGGTTAATACAGAATACTCGACGTATGTCACAGAATTGTGGCCAATAAATGGTAATATCCCGGCAAAAATGTTAGATAGGGAATTCCACCGCATGCATTTATAACAATATGATTCTAGTGAGAGAATCTTTGTGACATTCTTTGCGCAGCCAGAGTCTGCCTGGTCTAACAATGGACGATCTTAACAATATATATCTACAGTGACATATTTTACCCTGATTGTGTCACAGATATTAGGACTGTCACCGCTTCTGGACGCACTCAAACCAGTGCTACTAGTGGAAGGCCCGGCTGGGTCGGAATTATCACCAGCTAAGCGGTGAGTCGACGTACAGTTCTTTTTGGACAGTCTCATTATGGTGATATCTTGCCCTAATATCACTTAAGTGTGGTTAGTGATGAGATTTCTCCGATTTTATTTTTCTCTCAACAATATCACAGACCTTCTGATGTTGACACGGCCATCTAGGTATGTTTTCGCAATGACACAAATTTTGCACTATTTCACAAGGTTGGCATGAAGGATGTAAGAGCCGCACACGGTTAGGACACTCTCGCTGCGTAGCAGGATTTTGTCTCTATGTGTCATTGGGATCATTGAACACATATATTGAGCAATTAATTCCGTCCACACAAACCCATCACAATCACTATCACTCATACTCACGTCTTCATAGAACTTCGACTGTAGACACCCTATTCGACACGGATGTGTTGTGGTGGCACTAGCAAAACGAGCTTGAACAATTCACTGTATGTTCACTGCTGGAGGAAGCATTTACTACATGTATATAATGTCCAGACAACATGGTCTGGTATGGTAATATATCTGTTCAAAGAATGTGCTATATGCTACTCATTTGTCTGTTTCAGCCCTGAGGAATCGCGAAGGCGATGAAACACGTGTCGGCTGGCTGTACTCTTCATTAAAGACTCCAAGATTTACTCATCTTGTGGAACTTTGTTCACTTCTGTCATATTGGTGTTCTGGAATGTGCTTGTATATTGTCATTGTACAAAACGTCGTTACTTTACAGAGTGCTTCGGCAAACGGTTTACTTGATAGGAGTAGTTCTTTACTCACAGGAGTGGTTTGGGTTTGTCCACTCGCCGTATAGCACCTGGAGAATTTATGTTATTTTGAAACTATATGCGTATGAACAGGAAGTGCACCCTTTTACTGATACAAAAACCTTCGTTCTTCCAGATATGAATCATCGTCAGTATACTGATATCATCAATGTATGACAACACCTGGTAGTAAAATCTCCATGATTCACTTTAAAAACTAGCCTGGACCGTTTTTATAGCCCATTGAACAGAAAGCCATTGTCTCATTTATTTACCGTGATGTGAAGGTCAGCTAGGGTGACTGGGAAAGGGGATGACAGAGTAGTCTATCTATTTCAGAGGAATAGTCCTCCATAATGGATTGTGTTTGAGACTCATAGGATGAGATGGTTATGTTGAGAAATGCGGTAAGAGATTTGTGTTGTCTTAGTATTTTAACAGAAAAGAAGGTTAACATCTCCACAGAACATAAGGTGGTTGGTTGTTATGCAGAATAACAAAGTTTGGGTCTAAAATAATACTTACAAAATGTAGTTAAATTAGATGTAGATTTTCTGTTTTTAACTTCAAAGGGGTTGATCTTATAAACATTATTTATGACACAATACTTATGACAAATATTATTCTGACAAAGAGTTTTAGATACCACACTGAGTTGGTGTTATAATATGAACATTGTTGTGGTTTGATATTTCTTTAATTAGATATCTTAACCATAAGAGCCGAATGAAGCATTTCACTTCAGTGCAAAATCTCTGAGCAGGATCAACCTAAATATTTTGGCTGATGAAAGTACATCCTCTTTGGAGAATTGTGAACATCTGTGATTATTTTCTCTGGCCAGAATATGGTAAAGAGACTTTCAATCCTCACCAGGCCTGTTCAATGAAATTGCTGCTTTACGTACAGGGACAACAGCTGCTTATAACGGTTTGCTCTGAGTATATATGTTTTCTCAGTATCTACTTTTATTTATTTAGCATCCAGCCATGTGGCCTTTAAACAAGGTTCATTTTAATAGAGACAGCTAATAATTAAATGATTTGTGCATATAGCAAAAGTGCTTTTCTTGCCATATGACAGTGCAGTGCTTTTAAACTGCAGCCCAGCCAGAGAAGAGTGGTGCACTGCGCAGCCATATATTGTTGTCATTGATGTGGGTGGTTTAAGCCAATCACAATAGGGAAATATTGGGAAATGCATTATTCAAGAAGTCAGTAAAGCAGATGGAATACATTCCTACAATGAGCCAACTGCAACAGATGGTGAAGATGTCAACATGTTAGAGATGGATTCCCCACAACGTCTCAATGTAGAGCACAAACTAGAAGTACACAGTTCTTTTATGGAAATACTTGGACAAATGAGGACTTTGGTAAGACCATTAAGAATCTCGTTAAAGAAAGCATGAAACAGAACACATTTCTAGACACTCTTATTAAAAAGTAACAAAGCACACTGGTATGAAGAGGAACGCATTCAGTTCCACATGATGATGTGATAGCACTTGTAATTGCAGTGAAATCTGTAGACAATTGCATTACCCAGTGTTAGTGTGGCAATACCTTATGAAACAAATCAATAATGTCTAAGAATAATTCCAATGTAATTACTTTCATTGTCGGCCCTGTAACAAATAGAATTATAGATGGTTTTGTTGTAAATAATGGGGACGTTTTTCACCAAGAAGCTCCCTGTAACTTCTAATAGACATGAACAATGCTTGAGTTGTTTATAATGCGACTTAGTGCCCTATAATGAAAAATCACCCCTTTATTCGCTGATACCCATCTGCAATTGCACATTGTACATATCTTCAAACCCTATAAACTATTGTCAGCAGGCTTTTCAAATTGTGGTATTTTAACCATGGAAATAAACAAAGACTGAAGTAGGCAGTATCTGTATCCTAGACTGAGAACTGTTACAGCAGTGGAAAACAATATTTGATTCATACTTTTTTGATTTTATTACAGTGAATAACAGCATTTTGTAAAGCCTTCTCACAATAGTGAATGGGCCCCATGTGTAATAGACAATTTTTATCCAAGACTATGTCAAGTATTTAGAAGAATGATGCTGCAAACTAAAGCTCAAAAGAGTAAAAGCAAACTGTACTAACTTATGAGCTACCACCGAAATAAACAGTAAGCATTTTTACATTGATAGTTTTGTCTCATTTGTTAAATATATTTAGGCATGACTATAGCTACCAATCACCCAAGAGGAAGAAACAATGTTTGCAATTGTTTTGTAGTTACTTCATATTTGTAGAATATACAGGTTATTTAGCAATGCTTTGACGAACCATGTTTTCATTAAAACCTTTTGTGACTGCTGTTTTAAGGGATATAGGCCTTGGTCTAGAGTATTACAGATGTAGTTAGGCCATCGAACAGCATTCGTTTACACTTCAGCACCTTGGATGTCTGCCCATCTGATTTCTTTTTTTATCACACATTTTATTGGATATTTGTTAACATATAACATGATGGCCAACATGGCATTTTTTTTTTTACTGTGCAGTAACCCCGTCACCCTCCCTCCACAATACTGATGCATGATTAGCAGGTAGACCGTCCCTATCATCCCAAAACAATATTCACATGAGTGCTATTCCAGAAGAACTACTGGGTGTTGGTGTATGCTAGTGGACCGGGGAATTTATGATCATTCATTGAAGTTTTGAACCTCTGTATCAAGAGGGGAGTCTCCTGACAGTGTTGGTGCTAACACAATACCACTGTAGTGTGCCCATCTCACCCAGATCTTTGTGTGTATATGTGGACACCCCCATTTTCAGAACACCGCTACCTCCTTCCCCATGCAATGGTCCATTTCCAGCTTCCAGGAACCTACTGTGGGCTGGGACACGTCTCACTACAGCCTTGTAATATCCTACCCCGTTACAGACGCTGATCAGGCATGTAAACTCCAATGCTGTATGTATAAAGGTGCAGTCAGCCAATTCACACCTCAGACACTGCGGCGAGGCAACGACTACCATGAGCCATGAGTCATTTCATTTGAACAAGGCGCAGCCAGATCGATATCGCCGCTTCAGGTAGGGCCATCAGAGCCATGGTCCAATCGTCATTATCAAGTGTAGGTATGTTCTCCTGCCAAGTCTGTCTCAAGACCGGGAGTGAGGAGGTACTATGTGTCACTAGTTTCTGTATTCTTGCCTTATTTTATGATTACCCAAGGCTACCATCAGTAATCTGCCCTCTAGTGGTTTGAAAACTGGCAATTCCTGCAAGCTTTGTATATAGGGAGTTATGGCATGTCGTATTTGAAAATATCTATACAATTGTTGGTGTGTCAATTAAAAATCATTCTGCAATTCCTGAAAGGATTTAAGGGTTGAGCCATGTGTGATATCCCCTAGGTAGAGATGCCAATGGCATTCCACTGCCGGAATCCTAAAAGGGAAGCCACCTGGGTCCTAAAGGTCCCCCCATAGAGGAGTAATCTTGGTTAATCTGGCCAACCACCCCATCCGTTTCAATTTTTGTTTCCACAGTCGAAATGGGTTGCCTGAGGGATGTGCCTGCCTACCTTGCCACCATAGCAGAAGTGTATAAGTGAGGTTTTCCCCATCGCCCTGCGTTCTGTCGCATAGGCAGGATTGACCCATGGTGCATACTACAATTCATTAATAAAGAGAAGGTGTGAAGCTGCGGAGTAGGATTAAATGTATAGGGTGGCAATGCCCCCGTTAAAAGTGGAATGGACACATGTCCTTAAGGCTGTCCATACTGCCCCCATCCCATTAGAACTGTCTATGTGCTGAATTGGCCTCCTTGAACCATATTGGGGGGATGGGGTATGGGTAATTCTGCAGTTGATCATGCAATTTACAAGGACCCCCTGTAAATAATCTAAAGCTCCTAGGACAGGGTATTATAACAATGACAGAAAAAATTCCTAGGCAGTTCAAATGGTGCACATCACATCAACATCTTTTCATCAAGACTCAACTGATCATTTTGAACTCAGCGTAAAGAAGAACCAGCTTATTAAAACATACAACGTTTCATTTTATTCACATTTTTGTTAAAATTAAGGATACATTTTAAGAATAGTTTCAGATAAAAAATATATTACATACTAAATATAGTACATTCATTGTCTAGTTTTAATGGTTTAGTGAACAGTTTGATCTAAACAATGAAAAATACAAAAACATTATAATTAGAACATTTTGACAAACATTAAAAAACAAGGACTAGTACAACGTGGCTGTATGGTGAGGGTTCTCGATGCGTGTTTAGGCACCAGGGGTGCCTTCATCAGGAGTGCCACAAGTTATTATCCTATAGAGATAATCACAAGATACAAATAATATATCAGCTACATTTTCTAAGATAATTGTGTTAAGTTAAAATTACACTGAATTCAAGAAAGTTTTTTTCAGCGAAGGAAATAAAAGAGATTACTCAAACGTTACCAGGTTGAATATCCAGGGATCTATTGTGAATAGTGAAAGTCAAGGTCCAGTTAGTGCCGGCCGCCACCAAGAGAGAAGATGAAAAAGTCTTATTGAGATCAAACACCAAGCGGTCACCCTAGGTGTGCTAAGTAAGAGTATGAATAAAAAAGAAAGAAAAATTACTAGGTCTTACGTTGCAGAGGTGGTGGGTCTAGTCTTATTTTTTATATTTTGAAGGAAGTCAGAACAGGATTCAGGGTACAACCTGTATATATAAGGACTATCATTAGGTAGTTAAAAGAAAGTGCTGAACGGTAAGTTCACAATATACTATTCTGTCAACGAAGAACGATTTTGAAGTTTATATTACTTGTATTATAAATCTCCACAGCTTTTATGAACTTTTGAAATTTATCTGGATAGTCACTAGCTATTTAGAAATGCTTGTTCTGGGCTCAGCCTTGCTGATTAATAATAGTTGTAGGTATATAAGGAATATTATATTAATCTAGTGGCTATAGCTACGCGGAGTAATATAGTTGCAGAAAATTGAGGCTGGCTAATGTGAAAGGGCTATTTGTTTAAAATTAAAACTAAATGACCAGGCTACCGAAGTAACCCTGTATAGACTAGGGAAAAGAATCAATTAAACCTGCTATGGGGCCCAACATTGGCAGGGTTGTGGAGGGTCAACCAAGTACCACGTTCAGGGATCAGAAAGATGGACGTCTTTGTACATTCTCGCTTTGATCCTAAAAAACAGCCTTTCCAAAAAACTATTGATGGCAATGCCCCCATTCTGATTACCTACAAATGTTTACATCCTCAATGTAAGGCATGCAGGGGCACCAAAGAGGAACATTCATACACATACAATGACCACCTGATTCAATCCCAAACCATGTAAAACTGCAAAATAAGCAACGTGATCTATCTGATAATTTCCTCCTGCCAATTGTGCTATGTGAGCGAAACATCCAGAGCCGTTGCCACTAGACTGACTGAGCATAAGTCTGCTGTTCGCAATGCCAAATTAATTGCACCAATGGGAAAACATTACCAAGACCAGAAACATTCGCCTGACGATAAGAAATGGTACATTCTTGAAAAAATTCAGATTGTCACTGTCCCCCGTAGTGAAAAAATAAGGAAAAAATGCGAGGATTTACACCATTTAACAAAAATCACAATCTGAGAACAGAACCCTACCTCTCTGCCAAACTTTGTGTAATTCCGTTCAGCCGTTCGGGCTGTAGCCCTGGCTAAAGGTCCCTATGGAAAATTGCATGGGGAAAACCATTGTTGGATTGCTTTTCTATCTGCTGCTGTTTTGCTGACCTTGGAACTCTGACGCTGGTGGACTTTGCTGGCGTCTCCTGTGCTGTCTTGCCGCTGCCAGCCCCTCAAGCACTTCTAGCCGCTGCCTCTTGCCGGACCCGCTTCGCGGGTCCCGCTGCACGGTGTAGTGCTGCTGGTGGAAATTGGTGCAGAACGGGCTAAACACTTGGAGGGCATTTCAAAAACAGGGCTGCTAGCGCGCCTATAGCAGGACTCCACTTCCCAAGAGTCCCTGCTATTCACCTAACTGGAACCACCTGGTGACGCTCTCCCTGTTGGCCACGCCCCCTTCCTCTCGTTATAAGCCTTTTGGACACTAACCATTGTTGGATTGCTTTTCTATCTGCTGCTGTTTTGCTGACCTTGGAACTCTGACGCTGGTGGACTTTGCTGGCGTCTCCTGTGCAGTCTTGCCGCTGCCAGCGCCTCAAGCACTTCTAGCCGCTGCCTCTTGCCGGACCCGCTTCGCGGGTCCCGCTGCGCGGTGTAGTGCTGCTGGTGGAAATTGGTGCAGAACGGGCTAAACACTTGGAGGGCATTTCAAAAACAGGGCTGCGAGCGCGCCTATAGCAGGACTCCACTTCCCAAGAGTCCCTGCTATTCACCTAACTGGAACCACCTGGTGACGCTCTCCCTGTTGGCCACGCCCCCTCTTTACCTCTCAGCCATAAAATACTGAGTGTTCCTCCGCAGCGCGGGAGCGCGCGGGAGTGCGCCGGGAGAAGCCCGGGACAAGGGCGGGACCGACTGCGATCGATTGAGGCCGGGCTGGGCCACCCCCCTCTAGTTTGTAGTGTAGTTCCTAGTTTCCCACTAGGCCCTGCGCATTGGAATAACATAAACAGTAGTATCGACGTGGAACTGCGGATATTCCAGGCCTCCACTGACTATGCTAAACTTAATTGGGTTGTGTTACCAACTAGCTCAGAGGTCACTGGAAACTTTCTTCTCTGCATAGGAAGTGATCAGCTTCCTTGGCACAGACAAGAAGGGATTCAGCTTTCTAACAACCGTGCAACATGACAACTTTGCTCCTCAGATCAAGAGTCAATCTCTAGGGTCGTGTGAAACAATAGACAGGTATTTCACTCAGTCAGTCTAGTGCAGTTTACTTTCACGAGATGTAGAGAATAGAGAGACGGGCGTTTGTCAATAAAGGGTTAACATTTATTGAACAGTCTTTCTTCTCGTACAAGAGAAATGTATTGCCACAATTGCAATAATTGTTATTATAAAAAGTACGTACAGTAAGATAAGTATTGCGAAATAGAACTGTAAAAGCATTGATATGGTTTCTTAGCCATACAATGGTTTAAAAGTAATAAAACATATATACAGTCATATATACATTAGGCTAACATACTCAACTGGTGCTTCTAACTAAGCCTACCCCAGTGTGCCTGACCTAAGCCTAACACGTGAAAAGGGGAGTAAGTAAGTAGCTTTAAGTTAAGTTGGTTTTGCCAAGGTTTGTTTCAAGAATTCTCGTCTAAGGGTTTAGTCAACACCATACCTCTGAATAGAATGATGGAGGATTGGTATCTCCTTCAGGGGTCTCTCTCGATATCCCAGTCACCTGCGAGGGTGAACCGGAAACGCCGTGGCTGGATTTCTCTGCACGAGAAAGGCAGCGGGTCTCTTCAGCGCGTCGAGGAAGGAGGGGGGACAGCGTCCGCGGGCAGCTGGAATCTGCTGGATGTCTTCGCAGAGGACGGCTGTTCAGCTCCTTAAGCGTACTGCACCATAGTTCGCGCTGTAGCGGCGATAATGGTATCAGCAGCTTCACCACCACAGGATAGCAGGCTGCAGCGACAGAGTGCTAGATTTACCAACACAGGGTCATGCAGGCAGCTGGCATCAGCAACAGGCAACGAACATTGCTTAAGGCAACGTTGGTAATATTTATACCTGACAGGTGCCGGGTTTGACGCAAGTTTGCTGGACATAAGACGTCAATTAAAGATGTCACTAGGAAGTGATAGTTATCAGTTGCTCATTAGAGTTCCATTACTAATCAAAACATAGCAAGCGGGGATTTCCAGGTTTGCTAAGTTTTTATCTTGTTGAAGAACTCGGAGTGTTATCTAGGAATATCAGATAGGGACTGCTGCACTGTCATTGCACTAATTGGTCGCAAAGGAAGTAGCAGAGAGTCATGCTGGAATGTGGCTCTGTTCGTGTGAGGCCAGAGATGACTTTTCAGAAAATCGCACTTGAACGGTTATGCCAATATAGGGAATAAATGGATTTATAGCCGAATAGGGGCATAAGGTCACAGTATCGATCAGGAACCTAGATAAACACGCAACACCCACTCCATGGGTTAATGTCCATCAAAATTACTAAAACTAAAGCAATTAGATGCATGTGTAACATTGCCCACCCCAAAATACATAAATGCATTCGAAATAGGCGTACTTGTAATACATGAATTTAGGTACTGTACGTTTTTTAAAGCATAGTAATCATTCAAAAAATTATTGCATATGAAATCAATGAACGATTATGCAAAAGGAATTACACATGAAGTATCTCTGACAGAAGAAAGGCGAGATAAATCATCACATAAAAATGCATTGTAATAACATGTGCGCTAGAGGCTGGTGTAATGTTGTTATGTCTCTAGATGTGTTTAAAAATAGAAGTTTGAAGCTTCTGTTCTCTAAGAATAGTTTTTACGTTAAGCAAAGAATTGTTCGTGCCAAAAAAGGTCAATATTAGAAAAATTGTCCAATTCAAAGAAAATAGATTTCCAAAGCTCTTGGCAGTTTTTGTTGATCAAAACCGAAGGCCGAATTCAGAGTTCATGGGAACGCTGTGTGCCGGAAAGCTTTTCAAAAGTTATTGTTTCTCTATGGGTGAGAACATCGTATCAGACAGGCTCTCAAAGAATTGGTCTACAAAATCAGGTGATAGTTCAACCAAATTAGATAGCGCTGTAACTTGGCAGGTGTGAGAATGATTGCTGTCATCATAGTCGGGAGCTGCAATGCTCACAGAACGTTGTACCTGGATGATGTTGCTTTTGTCACTCGCTCCACTGTTACCACTTGGCTGTAGTACAGGAGTCTCCATGAATGCCGTCATCAGGATTGGTAGCCGCTGGGGACAACACAATGCGTGAGCCGTTATTGGACTGAGCAAAGTATCGACGTCCATTGGTACTGCTGATGGAAGTGAAAGACAAATGTCCAACACGCATTCATCGCCGCAAAGCATACACCGTAGCACAGGTAAAATGCAATTTTGCCATATCGGTCTGAATGAAAGGAACCAGGTCATGTTTAGATCTCTCAGCCTGGCCAATCCGAGGACGTTAGTTATCCTGTCCCTGTAGCGCATTGCTAGGATTGTCTCTTCCATTCCCATGGGAGCTATGTCTGAGCCGAGGCTTGCCATAACGTAGCAGGAGGGTCAAAAATAGAATCCCTGCAACAAGTCCCAAAAATAATGGTATGCCGCCAAAAATGGAGTGCACAAAATTAGGAAAGATTCCCAAAATTGCCTGGAAGGGTGTTAGCAGTCCCGTAAAGACTGTCTTAAATATGCCTAGGATGCTTGTTGCACTAGACATGTTAAGGAGTTGGCTGAACATTTCTACGAAATGCACGGGGCAATTTGTTGATAAAAGGTCATGAACCTCAGTAGCCGTCCTTGCGACTAGAAGATCATACGTCTCTTTAGATGACGTTATAGGCACTGTTGTCTGTAAAAGTACAGATTTCATTTTGCTTAATGTATCAATTCGTATAGAATAGAGATCCAGACGAGGCCAGAGGGGAGTCACTATGTCTGGAGGCCCGCTCGGGAACAATGCTTGCATACAACATTTGACCATGGACGTTACTTCTATTAGATAACTTTTCCCTGGCGTCAGGCCACAACATCTGTGATCCGTTCTAAGAATGTAACTCCCGTTTGCGAGTTGCATAAAGAAGGGCTCTATCTGAGTTGCAGGTGTGACTAGCTGGTGGCATGAAAGGTTGTTTGAATTTCCATCACATGCTCCGTGTAAATTAATACCCTGACACAAAAGTATACCGCTTAGTGAATGTTTACAATTTTCACCACTAAGAAATACATTTTTGTCGCTGTCACTATAGCAAGAATGAGTGTATGGTAATTTCCATTCGGATTTTACATATCCTTTACCCAATTGTTCATATTGGCCAGCAGGTATGTACTCAAGGCACTTTTTAAATCGGAAAGTTGTTATCGGAATTGTGATAATTCCGTGTATTATCCATTCAATGACAGGACTCTCTGACATTGTCAATGGTAATCTCTCGAGTTTTTCGATGCTCAGGATTGTATAGTCTGCTCCTTTCTGTGCCAAACTGATCTGTTTATCAGTAAGGTTAAAACTGGAAAATAATGACGTCGTGTTGATTAAACGCCAAGGCACATAGCCTGAACGAAGATTTTGCAGCGTCCAGCCTAATTCTATAATAGAGCGTAATTGAGATTGGCCATGTTGTAACATTAGCAAATCTCTGCCTATCACATCAAAGGCAGAGGATACAATATTGTCCAACGAATATATTCTGGAAGACAGAGTCATTAACCCATTGTCTACCACAGAAAGTGATTTCTCCAAATTAATACGATCAATTTCTCGTATTTTTTCAGCAGTTTCAATTTGCTTTACTTTCCAAGCCTCGTTGTAAGCAGCATAGATACTGGTCGCTATGAAACGCTTTTGACGCTGTTTGTGTGGTCCAAGAATGAAATCGCGCAAATCAGCACCATCATTTCAGCCAGTGTGGACGAAGTTAGCCATTCAAGGCAGAGTTTCCCTACACTGTATGTTGTTATAATCCCTGGATGTTGTCTCTGGGAATATCTAGGGTCTAATCTGGTCATTTTTAACCCCTGTGTTTTATTCAGGAATCTATCTTGACAGCCATTTGTGTCTGTAGGCCAGATTAACCACTTTTTCCAATCAGGATGTGTTCTGTTGAACTGTAAAATTTGTGACACGTCTAACTCAATATCAGCTGTTGCATTTTCAGGTATTGGCTTTGGAATAGACGGTGTTTTAAGGTCTTTGATCTTAGCTAGGCCAAGACAAGATGTTTGGTGTATTGTGTCATTTAAAAATAACATTTGTTCTGGTATCATGCAGGTTCTAAATAGTGCTTCAATGCCTTGCACCTGCCAATCTTTTGTACCCCAAATTGTTTTCGTTTCAATATTATTTTTCCAATAATCAAAACCAAATGTCATCATTTTGTCATAAAATGCTTCTGAATATATCAATTTAGAATTTGTCAGCATTGTTTTCATACCTGTTTTATCTAACAGTTTGTAATAAAACGTTTCTGCATCACTGGTGTTAAACCCTGAGAAGTATTTGAATTTCTCAAAAAATGCTTTAGAACTGCTTTTAGGTGGTGTAGAACAATGTTCCCATTGATTATACATAAAAACATTTCTAGGCTGTGCAGATTTATGCAAGTAATGATCCCCATAGTGGGTGTAACAGAATAACTGCTCATAACTAGATGAACCTTGTAAATAATCATGATCTGTGAATCTAGCTGACATTACTAAATCAGACATCATGTCATTAATACTGTTAAAGTCCCAATCATCAGAGAATGTACTAGGTGTTACAAAGTCACTTAAGGAAACCTTTAGTTGATGAGGATACTTCAGGATTTCCACCGGACCATAGATCTCATAGTCTGTTTTCTCCCATACTACCCCACCAGGTATTGGAATTGCTGTGACATTTACTGTTGACAGTTCTCTTTTCTTCACGTGGGATGATCTGTGTGGTTTCAGGACTAGGTTGATGTTCTGACTTGCTGTGTTCATTGTAATATATTTTCCTTCAATGAATTTTCCCAAACACAGTACCATGATGAGCCAAAGCAGGAGGAAAAATACACCTAGACCAAACCAGAACTCTAGCCAAGGGGAAATAAGGTAGATTTCCTTCATATGATGAAAGAGTTCCGTTGCTTTTTCTTTAAAAGACTTTTTTGTTTCTGGCATCACTTCGGGATCATTTAAATCTTCAGAGAAGTTGTCGAAGTTGATGAAATAACCAGAGGCAGTTCTGTCAATTGATGGGATTGTTCTTTCAATCTGTCTTTCGGTAGCACTTTCTGATGCCACATCATTGTAGACTGGTGTTGTTTCTTGACGAACTGTTTCAATCTGTGTTTCAAGAGGCACGAGTTCCATGGCATTATTGCATAGTCCTTCATTGTGCACTGCAGGCTGATCGAATGTGATTAGTCTTTCAGTTTGAACCTCTTAGATTGTTGCAAGTTTGGGTATTCTGTTGTTTCTTGGGAGTCTAGTGGGCCTACTGTTGATTATAGACAACATGATTGTGGTTTTACCAGATCGATAGACACGACTCTGTTCTCCTTTTTACCAGCAAGGGGCGGTAGCACAACTGATCTTGTTCCGGTGACTGCTAAGACAGGTACTGCTTTTCTGTAAGAAGGCCCAAATTCCTTCTTAACCGCGATCTTTTCTCTGACTAGATCCCCAATCTTTGGAATCCAGACAGGCCTTGCTGGGGCTGTTGCGGGTGGTGCCTCGTCAGTGGTACTTGGCTGTTGCTTTAACTTTATGTTGCTTAATGATTTTCTTGTTTCATTCAGTTCCTGTAAAACAGCCAAACGATCTTTTACATCAAAGTGCGTTGTTTCTTCTTGTACCACTGACATCTGACTATCGAGGTCCTGAACTCGCATTCTAATTCCGAACAATAGTTCGTATGGGCTGAAACCTTTTAGAGAATTTCTTGGCATGTTGTTAAGACTAGTCTGGACACTTATTAAATGTTTGGCCCACCCAGCGCCTGAACCTAATACCTTCGCTGTTATAGATTGCTTTATGTCACGGTTTTTTCTTTCTACCACACTATTCCCTTCGGGGTGCGACGGACAAGAATACCGCAACCCAATTCCCATGCTGGCCATGGCCTCCTCACAGGCTTGAGAGCTAAAAGCAGGACCCTGGTCAGAATGGAACGTGGTAATTGCGTATGTGCCGATAAAGAATCGCAAATCTTTTATAACCGTTCTAGCGTCAGCCGAGCGCTGGAGGCCTCATTTTTTAAGTGCTTTTCGTCTTAATGGTGTACACTGGGACGCGCTTCTCTTCTTTGATTGCGCAGATAGACCGCCTTATGCTGTCTAGAAGGGATCCTGAAACTACACTGGCCTGTTCATTTCTGCGATCTCGGTTGCAGTTTTCACAATTTTGAGCAAAACATTGAATATCTATACTCATTCCTGGCCACCAGTACTCTGATTGTAATTCTTTCAGAGAGGCTTTGATTGTTTGGTGTTTCAGACCCAACCCCATGTGTGCTTCCAGTAAGAGGAAGCCCCTCCTGCTCCTGTTTGGAATTACTCTGTCCCCCACTCCAGGGATTCGAGCAAAAGGAACGGAGTTTGCATCGATTATGTATGCATAATTGAGTGGATAGTTTACGGGTAGTGCTGCACAGTCGCCTTTTACGGTCGTTTTTACTGCCAGCATGGTTTCCCCGTCAATGTATTTATCTGTACGCTTTTTTGTGGCTACGGAAGCCGGTTTAGTTGCTTCCGCTTTGGCTGTTTTAACCAATGAATTCCCTGCAACGTGAACGCCATCACGTTGAAGACTCTATGCGTGAATCACGTGAGTCTTTTGTAGTTCTTTGTGTAAAAGAGCTACCTCGTTCCAGAGCAATTTATGCTTTATTGTGGCACCTGTGTCATCTTTGTAGTCGTTTTCGATCCAACACTGCAGTTTATTGTTGTAAGAGTTGACGCAAAAATGAGAATCGCACACTATAAGTGTCGGGAATTCACGTTCTGCATTTTCGAGCGCCATCTTTAAAGATCTGATTTCAGTTCTTTGAACCGAACAGTTTCTTACAGATTCGTTTTTTGTTACTTTCGGTCTAATTTTACCGCACAGCCAACGACATTTAATGATCGCACATGCTGCATCGTAGGATTTGCTCTCTACGTTGAAATGCTGTACAAAGCTATCTGTATAGATTATACAGGCGTATTGTGGGAGAGGCAAAATTTCGATTGGCAGAGGATATTCTTCTTCATGTTCTAAATCATTCAGTTCTTCGAATTGCGGGGCGAAATAGTATTTCACATCTTCCGCACCTAGAGAATCTATACACTGTATCCATTTCGGATCCAGTGACACTGTAGGCAGGTTTACTGGGCTGAATAGCGCTTCGATGGCGGATTCCGCTGTAAGGATATTAATCCGTTTGCCGTGTGCTAGTTCTCGTTCATTTGCTAATGCGATTTGCACTGCGTTCACAGTTCTTTCTGTGGGACTGAATGTTTTTTCTGCTTGTGTGTACAAGTGAGATTTAATTGAAATTGGTACCTTTTCTCCCTCATTAGAGGTTAGGTACGTGAATCCGCATCTTCCTGGGATGACTCGGATTACAAGATCGATCGTGTTGTCACGTGTATCTAATTTTGTTTTTGCTAGCATGTCTGTTTGCAGTGATCTCAAAATTTCTGTGTGTTTTTGAGTCCAATTGATTTGTTTAAAATCAGGTTTAATTAGTTCGTAGAGAGGTTTAACCCTCTCTGCGTAATTTAGTATGTAAGTTCTTCCGAAATTCAGAAAACCTAGTATGGATTGTAAATTCTTCAGCGTTTTTGGAGCTTGGAGTACAGCGCACTTCTCTAAGAAGTTGTCCGCTAGGCTTTTCCCTTCACTTGATAATTCGTACCCTAAAAACAGTACTGTCAGATGGGCAATTCGAGACTTTTTAAAGTTGAATTTGTAACCCTCTGCTGCGAACCCAAGTATAATGGTGTTCACTCTTTTCAAGTGAGTGTCCAAGTCGTCGTCTGTGAGATAAATATCATCTACGTAAGACAATGCTTCATCATCATAGATTTGTAGTAGCTCTGTTACCCTAGCTGAGAATAGTCCTGGGCTGTTCTTGAACCCCTGTGGGAGTCGACAGAATTTTTTCTGCGACCCAAATGCAGAGAAAGCGGTCAAATATCTGCTTTCTGGTGCAATGTTTTGACAAAAGAAACCATTAGAAATGTCTAATGTTGTTTTATATTTTTTCCTAACTATGTTATTCATTAGGGCTGCACTATGCGAGTTTTGTACTGCAAAGGTTTTGCAACATGTATTAAGATGTCTGTAGTCCAAAACTAGACAATATGAATTGTCTGGCTTGGAGACAGGAAACAAAGGATTGTTCATTTGAGAGGTGCATGTTTCAATCACCCCCTGGTACTCAAGTTGATCTAAGATCTCCCTGACTTGTTTTTTAGCTTCTTGCTTTATGGGATACTGCCGTTGGGCAGTTGGTTCACTTTTTAATTGGATTTTGTGAGGTGGTGAATCCTCATCCCATCCTACATGATTTTTATATAATGCAGGTGCCTGGGCTACTGCCCATTTCCTTGCATATGTATATTTTTTGTGAATCGGAATGTGATTCGAGAAGGCAGGCATAATCACTTCTTCACCACGAGGGCACTCCCTGACAAACTCTGGGGGCCAATCTTTTTCAGCTAACAGAATATCATAGCCTTTTGAGAGCTTATCCCAAAATAGACCCTTAATTTTCCTAGTCTTATCACCCTCTATACGCAATGTTATTTCGTATATTTTATGGGGCTCGCTAAGT
Organism: Lissotriton vulgaris; assembly: GCF_964263255.1. NCBI lineage: Eukaryota > Metazoa > Chordata > Amphibia > Caudata > Salamandridae > Lissotriton > Lissotriton vulgaris. Next base: position 499,792,585 of record NC_141687.1, on the reverse strand, counting down.
CTGGCGTCGGCAGTTTCAACCTGAATGTATTCATTCGTGTCCACTGTCTCCAGATGACTCATCAAGATCTTGCGCGCTATACTGATTTCTGCTGCACTGTCCAACATTGTCAATGCCCACTCCCCGTTTTTCAACTGTGTCCTCAGTATTCTCGGCATGGCTGATTACTCTAATACTGGCTACCTTCTTTTTCTGAAATTGAGATTTCTTATTTTGAGCAGGTTCCTTGTCTTTGGACTTGGTGTGCTCTCCTGGGTCTGACCGTCCTCTTCTTTCCGAATTCTGTGGAAGAGATCGAGAGGGACGTGTATCAATACTTTGATATCTATCAGGTTTTTTCAGATTATCCCTATTTCTAAGGTTATATCTTTTCTCAGAGGGCTCCCGTTGGGGAGACTGGCGTTCTCGAGTCGGAGTTCTTTCCCTCCGTCGAGGAGACCTTCCTCTGGACTGGAAAACTTTTTCCTTGGGAGTGGATTGTTTATTTCCATCCCAGCTCTTTTTAGGATTATTTAAATTATTTTTAATAAATAATTTTTCAGGATTTTCGAGCAGTTGGGGCTTAACTGGTTTTCCACCCAAGCTGTCTCTACCTAATTCTTCATAGCATTTTTCTATGATTTTTGCAAGCTCAACAGGATCTTTTATATCTGTTTCCCTCAACTTCTGGCGGATCGCCACAGATGCTGCTTCTCCCTTTACGTTGGCTAATAATATAGCCGTGACCTGCTTGAAGTCTTTCAGTAATTTCATACCTAGATTTAAAGCGGGCTCTGGACCGAATTCATTTTGAATCTGTTTTAGCACTTCTGGTATTACCGCCATAGACGGAACACCGTGTGTTTTTGTGTAAATGGAAGCAAAGACTGTACCCCAAGTGTCACAGTCCTCCACGTGTGGTGCGATTCCCATAGGAAGGCAGATGGTCAAGATTCTGTGTTTCTCAATAGGTGTAGTATCAGGAAATACTGCCTCTATTTGAGTGATTTTCTGGGCTAACCAGAAAGGAATTTGTTCCCGTTTTACGGGTGTTTTACCAAGACATGACTGTATGTTCTGTGGTGTAATTTTATTTGTGTTCCCCTGTTGAGGGGTCAGCTGGTGTGAATTAACAGCTGGCTGGACTGTTGCAGTCCGCATTACATATTGGACTAATTGCCTATGTATTTTAATTAATGTGTTTAGCTGTGCTAACAGCTCTTCCTTAGACATTTTTGCAATGTCAGGATGTGGTGTGTAGCTGGCTAGAACCGGCCACGTGGCTCCTGGTCTACCTAGTGGACCGAGCCTAGTAATGTGATCATTGTGTTTTAGGGCGCCATTAAACCAGAGCAGGTGCTCTTGAAATTTAAGTGGAATTTCAATCTCCTCGAAAGGAGCGTACTCTTCCGGAGGTTTCTCTATTTTGTAATAGTGAAACTCTTTTGTTCTAGCGTTTACCGCTGGAAAGTTTATCCATGAATAGAATACCTCTGTCTGCCGATATTCGTGAGCCTCTATCACGAAAATTACTGTACCACCTTGAGGTGTCAGTCCGTTCTCTATAAGTTTTAAAGTTATAGATCTTCTTAAGTGGACCGGGATGATAATAGCATCCGGGTCTGTGTACTCGGGACCTTGCTGAGTCGCATCTGCTGCGGCCCCAGGGGTTCCGTTATTTTCTGGCATTGTAAAAATGCAAGGTTTGCAGAGTAGGTCTCCAAGGAGACAAAGATTAGGTGCACAATATTTTGGAACACTGTATCCTTCAACGTTGAATAAACCAGAGCTTTACATAGGAATCTCTTCCTACTAAGGTCGGGCGGATTTTAACCTTTCACCCACTCCAGACGTCTATTGGAGTATTTACGGGAGAAAGGGGTGTGAAATATGCACGACTGAGTTACTCTATAAGTCTTGCGTTAGTTTATCGCCTTACCAAACTTTGGGCGCCATGTAGTGTAGTTCCTAGTTTCCCACTAGGCCCTGCGCATTGGAATAACATAAACAGTAGTATCGACGTGGAACTGCGGATATTCCAGGCCTCCACTGACTATGCTAAACTTAATTGGGTTGTGTTACCAACTAGCTCAGAGGTCACTGGAAACTTTCTTCTCTGCATAGGAAGTGATCAGCTTCCTTTGCACAGACAAGAAGGGATTCAGCTTTCCAACAACCGTGCAACATGACAACTTTGCTCCTCAGATCAAGAGTCAATCTCTAGGGTCGTGTGAAACAATAGACAGGTATTTCACTCAGTCAGTCTAGTGCAGTTTACTTTCACGAGATGTAGAGAATAGAGAGACGGGCGTTTGTCAATAAAGGGTTAACATTTATTGAACAGTCTTTCTTCTCGTACAAGAGAAATGTATTGCCACAATTGCAATAATTGTTATTATAAAAAGTACGTACAGTAAGATAAGTATTGCGAAATAGAACTGTAAAAGCATTGATATGGTTTCTTAGCCATACAATGGTTTAAAAGTAATAAAACATATATACAGTCATATATACATTAGGCTAACATACTCAACTGGTGCTTCTAACTAAGCCTACCCCAGTGTGCCTGACCTAAGCCTAACACGTGAAAAGGGGAGTAAGTAAGTAGCTTTAAGTTAAGTTGGTTTTGCCAAGGTTTGTTTCAAGAATTCTCGTCTAAGGGTTTAGTCAACACCATACCTCTGAATAGAATGATGGAGGATTGGTATCTCCTTCAGGGGTCTCTCTCGATATCCCAGTCACCTGCGAGGGTGAACCGGAAACACCGTGGCTGGATTTCTCTGCACGAGAAAGGCAGCGGGTCTCTTCAGCGCGTCGAGGAAGGAGGGGGGACAGCGTCCGCGGGCAGCTGGAATCTGCTGGATGTCTTCGCAGAGGATGGCTGTTCAGCTCCTTAAGCGTACTGCACCATAGTTCGCGCTGTAGCGGCGATAATGGTATCAGCAGCTTCACCACCACAGGATAGCAGGCTGCAGCGACAGAGTGCTAGATTTACCAACACAGGGTCATGCAGGCAGCTGGCATCAGCAACAGGCAACGAACATTGCTTAAGGCAACGTTGGTAATATTTATACCTGACAGGTGCCGGGTTTGACGCAAGTTTGCTGGACATAAGACGTCAATTAAAGATGTCACTAGGAAGTGATAGTTATCAGTTGCTCATTAGAGTTCCATTACTAATCAAAACATAGCAAGCGGGGATTTCCAGGTTTGCTAAGTTTTTATCTTGTTGAAGAACTCGGAGTGTTATCTAGGAATATCAGATAGGGACTGCTGCACTGTCATTGCACTAATTGGTCGCAAAGGAAGTAGCAGAGAGTCATGCTGGAATGTGGCTCTGTTCGTGTGAGGCCAGAGATGACTTTTCAGAAAATCGCACTTGAACGGTTATGCCAATATAGGGAATAAATGGATTTATAGCCAAATAGGGGCATAAGGTCACAGTATCGATCAGGAACCTAGATAAACACGCAACAAGTTTGCTTGTTCTTCGGACCAATAGAGTGATATTGTATATTGTTCTTTTAGAAAGCATGACTACTAAGAAACTGAGATCAGGAAGAGTTTTAGTTGGCAGAGCCTGTTCCAAAACCAAATCGAATCCTTTGCGAAACAAAGATGGTTCAGCTTTACAATTAAAAAGTAAATGTCAACTATACTCTTTATGGGATAAGGGCAAGGATAAAGTAGACCGGGAGGGGGGCCTCACTCAAACTATTAACATCAATTGTAAAGAATATGTACGAGAACCCCCTGTTACCAAAAATGATAGTACCTTATCAGGTATCATTGTTCTGCCCCCTCTAGATGATATATCTAATAAAAACCAAGAGGGAGACTCTGCCCATCTCTTTGAAACCCAAGAGAAAGCAGTAAATGTTGCCGACTTAGGTAGTACTTCTATTTTTCCCGTTGTGGCTTTAGTACATAGCTTTCCCTCTCCTACTAAAGTAGATCAAAAAATCCATCCTGGAATTTCCTCCTCCCTACATATTCTTCCAGAGGATTTCACTCTTCCTGATATAAACTTAGAGTCTCAGAAAGGATCAATTAAAGCACAGAATTTCACTTATCCACAGGATATTGTAACTACTCCTAGATTACATCTGTATAGCAGTACTCCTTCAAAAAACTCTGAGTTTTCCACTTCTGAAATGAACTTATTTCCCAGTCCCACTCATATTCAAAACAAAGATCCCCTAAATTCTTATATAAGAGAAGATAATGTAATATCTAATTCTTTATCTTCTTTAGAGCGGCTCATCTCATCTATTTTACAATTATTGGAAAGATTAGTTAATGGATCAGACAACGTATTAGATACAGTAACCCTGATTTTAAAGGCACTGTTGAGTAATAAAATAGGATTGGAAGGAGTTTTCCATCAAAAAATAATTACTCCATCTAAAAACTTAAGTATGGAAGTAAATGGGGAAGTAAAAAATATACAAACAACCCTTGAGGTACCTTTACCGTTAGATCCCCTGGTTAAAGCGAACACTCATACTGCAGTTAATACTGAACCTTCCGTATATAGGAATGAGATTCCAACTAATGGTAATTGCGTAGCTTTTATTAGCCAGGAGATCGAGACCTTACCACCTACGGAGGATAATTTAACCAACATTTTACCCCCTATCTTCCCCATTTTCGTTCCGCAATTAAATAAAGAAACTCCAATCCTTCCGGTTTCTTCGGATAAAATTTCTCCATTAAAGGGGAAAAAACGGAAATAACAGTATCTAAAAAACAACGATGTAAAAAAAGAAAACCAAATCGTAGATTTTATAAAAAAAGGCAAAGGAAAATAATTTTTGATTGTGAACAAGAGCCTTCATTGGATATTTCTAATCCTGTGGTCTCGACTCTAACCCGTTACGTGAACCAGCTGGAACTTTAAAGTTGATCCCAACAGAGACACAACAAGATATCTTACCTCATATAAACAAACAGCACCTTGATGAGCAGATTAAATTGGTGAAGGACCAAAATTCAATCCCAATTATAGACCCTAAACCAAAATCAATTCTTAACCCTCTGGCTCTTTCATTTTCAGATGTTGTTGCAACTGAACATGTATCTAAGACAGTGCCTAAGATTAGAAAAAATGTGGATACCCTCTTTCTTGATTTTATACCTATTTTGATCCAGATCTTATTTTAAACAGATCTGCTTTAGTTAACTGCTTTCACGAAATAGAAAGCTTAAAATTAATCCAATCTGTAGATCTAGATATAATAACATTAATAAATTCAGAGTACGGAAAGATAACACGGGTAAAATTTTATTCGAAATTGGTAACAAATCATGTCTTACAATGGGCAGAAGAATTTCAAATAAGAGGAATCGACGTTGACCCTTTTATACCGGTCATAATAGAAAGTTATAAATACCAAAAAATGTTAACCTATCAGGGCATAAAATCCGGTCCTTCAGATGGCCTCTCTGCAGTGGCTGAAGAGTTAAAAATACGGATATCAAAAAATGAGCGACAGGTGATAGTAAATAACCCGCTACCCATTAAACAAACTAGGGTAAAGGATGCCGATCAGGAGTGGAGTTGGTTGCCCGCTGTTTTATCAGATAAATCTGGTTTTGTATCTAGAACGAATTCAGAATTTTAACGATAATTTAAAAATAATATCGTGGAACACTGCCGGATTAATCCAGAGCACAGAAAAGCTGTCATTTTTGCATTCTTTAAAAGCAGATATTATCTGTTTGCAGGAAACGTGGTTGGTAGGGTAAAAGATGACTACGTATTGGAGTGTAATGCTACTCCCTGTACAAGAGGCCGAGCAAAGGGAGGGCTAGCCTGTCTTTTGTCAAATAAGGTTAAGTGGAATTATATCCATCATTTAGACTCGAATAGATTATTTCAGGCAATAACCTTAATACATTTTGCTAAGGATGCCTCCCAGAAATCACTCGTAATAATAAACGCTTAATTGCCTCCAGATATAAATTATAACTCCAGTATTAAGATGATTGGTTCTTTCATATTAAAACTTCAGGAATCCACTTTCCCCCCTCATATCTTATTATTAGGTGACCTAAATGGTAAAATATCTAATAGTGCCCTGGAGTTATTCAGGAATAAGATAAAAGAGGAAACATTTATGATACCTAAAGCTATATTTCCGGAGAACATTAAAACAAATAAAAGAGGGAAACTAATTTTAGAGAGTTTAGCCAAAGTAGATTGCATTATAATTAATGGAAGGTTCCCTTCGGATAGTCCCGCTCATTTTACACATAAGTTAGGGAATGGTGGTTCGATCCTAGACTATATGATAGTTGATAGTACCTTCTTTGGTTCTTTAAAGGATTTTTCTGTACTTGTTACTGATCTTAGTGATCATAATGTTTTACTTGTAAAATTAAATACAACATCACTTCAAAGGGACCTATGGAATATTGGAGATGACTTATTGAACCTTAATAATAAAAAAGGGAAATGTTATTGAAATTCAGGGTCCATTAGAAGTTTGTCTAATATAATAGAACATACAGCAGAGAACTTAATTCTATGGGAAGTAGAGAGCTACTCTGTTATGTGTCCTTTTTACATACTTTAAAATCTAAAGTTCAAAAGCCCCCATCAAGAAAGGAAATTCCTAAAATCCCTTCTGATCTTCGTCATCTAAACACAGAAATAAATAAATCAGTCAGAGCCCAGTACCTTTCCTTTACTCCTGAACGTAGACAAAGAATATCTCTTTTGAGAAGAAGGAGAAAAAGGATAAAGGCTAGATTAAAACGGGAGCAAGAAGATGCCCTCTGGATTAAACTTCGTGAGGCATCTAAGAGTGGGCAGGTAAAGACCTTTTGGTCATTAATGGGAGAAGGATGTGGGATGAGATCTAGACCCTCTCCGATATCTATTAATGAGCAGACATGGGTTGATTTTATTCAGCAACTACACAACAGTAATGGTGAGAAGTTCTTTTCTGATAAGCTGCCGGAGGATTCACTTCCATACGATCCTCCCTCTGAATTAGAAATAGTTGTGGCAATTAAAGCTTTACGCTCTTCTGGTGCATTAGGCCCAGATGAAATTCCGATTTCAGTGTTAAAATCATATAGCACGTTATGGGGGAAAATGTTATACCCAGTCTTTAAAACTTGCTTTAATAATGGCACCGTCCCACATTCCTGAAAGGGGAGTCTATTAATCCCTCTCTACAAAAAGGGGGCTAGAGATTTACCTCAAAACTATAGACAAATAGCCCTCCTAGATGCCATAGGCAAGGTTTTTGCTAAATGTTTATTGAACTCTTTAAATGACTGGGTAACAGCGTCTGCAATACTTCCATTAGAACAGACTGGCTTTAGGAAACAACATGGTACTTTGGACAACCTTACTGCACTTCAAATCCTGGTGGAAAAATATGTTACAGTTCGTAGAGGGGGTATTTATGGGGCCTTTATTGACTTCTCTACGGCATTTGATAAGGTGGACAGATCCCTGTTATGGAGTAAGCTAATTAAACTAGAGATGCCCCCTAGTTTATTAAAATTAGTCATTGCACTACATACAGACACTTGGTGCAGAGTTTTAATGGGTGGTGAGCGAGGACTATCCAGGGTTATACCCACAAATAATGGACTTAAACAGGGCCCCTGTTGTTCTCTCTATATATCGCTGACCTCCCTAAGGCTATATTATCATCTAGTAATGGTGTTGCACCACTTTTGGAGAGTTCTCCAATAGCGTGCTTAATGTACGCAAATGATATTTTAATTTTGGACCTCACCCCAAAAGGTTTGAATGACCGCTTACAAGCTCTGTCCTCCTATGCTGAGGCTCACTTTTTGAAAATAAATATTTCAAAGAGTAAAATAATGTGCTCCCAGAGAAGGAGAAAATCCAAATATGAAAATTATTATTGGTCCATTGGGGGTGAAAGACTAGAAGTAGTGAAATCTTATCCCTTTCTTGGAAAGATTGTCATGAGCAATTTAAGTGAAAACACCCACACTGAGAACAATAGCAGAAAAGCCCTAGCTCAAGGGAAGAGTCTCATTTCCCTTTACAAAGCGACAGGCAGAAGGCATTTTTCCATATTGCTCGAGGTTTTCCGAGCTAAAATCCCCGCATCCCTAATCTACGGACTAGAAATAGTGGATATGGTATGTTGGAATTTTTTGGATTCTACTGAAGGAAAAATATTACGTAATTTAGCTTCTGTCAATACTGCAAATTCTACGTCTTCATTAAGACGAGAATTTGGTCTGCGTAGCTCTCGGGCCCAGGCAGCTGCGAATGTGGTGCGTTGGGTTTTTAATATTGCAAGAGGAATGCCTAGCACATTGAGATTTCTAATAAAAACTGAGCTGTTGGGTTCCTTTAATGCTTATTCCTCTATTGTAAGGAATTTCCGACAGGCTGTTACACTATTACAGCTAGACGAACAAAGCCTTTTTTCACTATCTACTGCCCAATTAAAGTTATCTTTAAAATCTGCCTCTTGGGAGTTGAGCTTTAGAGTTGATAGTGGGACAAGTAAAGCTGTGAGTGGAATGTTCCCCATTGGTAAATTTTGTGAAATAAAAACACCCCAGCCGTATATATGCTGGAATCTCCCCCATGGAGTTCGGCGATTTATGCTTTTGTTAAGGTATAACTTACTTCCGCTGAACTGTCTTTTGTCTAAATGGTATGGTGGTTCAGATATCTGTAATTTTTGTAACTTTAATTCCCACGATATGTACCATGTTGTTTTTGTCTGTCCAGCCCTCATGGCATTTAGACGCAAATGGCTAAGACCTATGTGCCTTCAACTGGGTATTTTTACTGCTTTTGATTTCGTTGAAGCAATGCTTAATCCTCCTGACGAAATGTTTTGTTTTAAATTGTTTTACTTCTTTAAATGTTTTTTAACATTATATTGAATACTTAATATTATGCAATTTCCTTTTGTATTTTTATGAAAATTGTTGCTTGTTTTCTTCTTGAATTTTTATGTGGACCTCAATTGAGTTCCGTTATCATAAATAAATAAATTTGAAATTTGCATGGGGAAAACCCGTTTTAGGACCCCCCGTTTCTCTCAGCCCCCGCTTGACGAATGACCCCCAAACTTTCAGGGAAGGAGCAGACCTGAGCAGGCCATTTTCTTGGAGAAATTCACGAAGATTCGTCCACTGGCGTCAAAGTTATTCCAAATAGAATGTTGTGGAATTCCTATGGAAACTAGGTCCTAACTGTAATTATGTACTGGCAACCGCCAGTAGGAGATATATATATATATATATATATATATATATATATATATATATATATATATATATATATACATACAGAAAAAACATAGGTTTCAGGGATATTATAGTTAGTTGGACATTTCACTCAAACAAAGCGATAGAAATTCGGCTGTTATAGTTAGTTGAGCTAACTATAACTCAAACCCCGCAATGCACTGCTGATGATGTCACATATTTCATCATTCACTACATGGTCAGTGACATCACTGATGACATCTTCCAGTGAATGTGTGTTTCTATAAAATGTAATATGTTTTATATATGTATGCCAAAGTGTATTGACGAATGGATGATTAAATTCATGTGTGACTGACTGCATAAGTGAGTGATTAATTGTGTATTGCTTAATGCATGTGTTTGCGATTGATACAGACATTCACCCGGTTTAGGATGTCAGAAGGTAAGTAAGTAAATTCTTTATTGTTCGGTTAATTAAAACCATTACAATTTGTGGCATACTACAGCATTTAAAACAGAATTCTTAAAATATTAGCAAGGAAATAAATAGGAAAAAAGAAAAGGAAAGGAATTAAAAGAAGGTTTGCGTTACAAGAAAGGTTTGTGATACAAGGAGTCCGACCAGTCATAGCAGGATTTGCTGCGATACAGATTTATCTGTCAATGGTCTTAAGTCTCAATGGGGGTCCGGCGAGCGGCAGCGTGCCTTGTTTTCTCCGCAAAGCTGTCCAGGAATTTTACTAATCTACAAATCAGTTGGGCGTCCGCTGAGCATAAGGCCTGGACTATCGCGGACCGGCAGGTACGGACTCCCAGCTCGTTGAGTTTGTCCCTAAGCCAGTGCCGCCGTATGTGGTACATAGCTGGGCAGATACAGACTATGTATATAAAGTCTTGGTTATCTGCACCGCAGAGATCACATTCCATTGTTACTTGTGATCTCCATCTAGGTTGGTCTAATCGTGTGGGTAAAATGCCCAGCCTTAAATGAAGGAATTTACGTTTAAAGTTCAACGAGAATGCCGTGTCTAGATAAGGGGCTGGCGATGGCCTTGTGTACGATTTAATAGTCATCGAGGCGTGAGACCGGGTACTAAAAATTATTTTGTCATTGAGGAACGAGTTCTTCTTGGCAGCCCTTTTGACTACCTGGTTAAACAGAGGGGCTGGGGATGTCAGAAGGTGTTTAAGTGGTTGCATGGTTTGGTTAGCAGCTAAATGAATATCTATATGGGCTATTGATTGCTTGTCCTAGTATCTGTATCGGTGCCTGAGTGTCTGTGTGGGTGAATGAGGGGTGTGACTCTGTGCTTAGATGTGTGAGTGGATAATTCACTGGGTATTTGTGTTCAAGACTGTATGTGTAAATGGCTGTATGGCTGGCTGAGTATGTGTATGAGTGCCTTAGTGAGTGAATGGATACCTCACTGGTACATGTGTGAGTAACTGCATATGTGAAAGGTAGTATATATGAGTGTTGGACTGTATAAATGACTACATACGAGAGTGAGTGATTGTGAGAGTGCCAGTTTGTATCAGTGTGTGCTTATATTAGTTATTGTGTTAGAGTGTAAGTATGTATTAGTATATGTTTAAATAAATGAGGTGGTATGTGTATAAATGTATAGGTGAGTAAATAAAAGTGTGATTAATTATTTCCATTTCTGACTAGGTGTGTAAATAACTATAAATGAGAGGTGGTGTCTGAGTGTCTGTATGGATAGGTGACTAGATATGATAATGCTGTATTGATGGCTGACTGTATGTATGAATGACTGTATGGGCGATTGAATTGATGTATATGTAGACCTAGGAATTAGTCAGTGGATATGTACTAACTGTTATTGGTGTGTTCATGGTTTCAAAAAATATAATCTGTATTTTAGAGAGGGTGTATCAAGTGTTATATTAAGGTCTGATGAGGTGCATCAGATTATCATGTGGATGATGTAATCGGGGATGTCATTCAAGATGTCATCACTGACGTCACAGACCATGTTGTGAATGATGTAATATGTGACATCGGCAGCAGTGCATTGCGGGGGCGCAAGTTATAGTTAGCTCAACTAACTGTAACAGACGAATTTCTATTGTTTTGTATGAATGAAATGTCCAACTAACTATAACGTCCCTAAAACCTATGTTTTTTTTTGTGAATTCTAAGGTTTTTTAAATGCTAATTCCTAACTATAACGTCTCTAAAATCTATGTCTTTTTCAGTGAATATATATATAAACACAAACACATATATATATATATATATTTGTCTGTCTGTTTATATTACCTACTGGCAGTCGCCAGTAGGTAGTTATAGTTAGGACCTATTTTACATAGGAAATCCGCAACATTCTATTTGGAAAATCTTTGGCGTCGGTTGACGAATCTGGGTGAAAATTTCAAAACTGGTGGAGATCTCTGGTCCGCTCCTATCGTGAAAGTGTTGGGGTGATTCGTGAAGCGGGGCTGAGAAAAAAGGGGGTCCCAAAATGTGTTTTCCCCATGCAATTTTCCATTGGTAAAAAACGGAGAAATTTGTGGTGGGTGCATGGATCCGCCATAAAAAAACTTAAAACGAAGCGTGGGCTCCTGTGCTTGTTTAAAAATTAGCTAAGTGGAAAGGAAAAATCCCGGGGTCTAAAATATTGCAGTTGAAGCTGGAGGCAAGAAAAAAGGGGGTCCCAAAACATGTTTTCCCCATGCAATTTTCCATAGGAATTGTTCATCATGGCTACAGCCCTAACGGTTGAACGGAATTACACCAAATTTGGCAAAGAGGTAGTCCTCGGTTCAGACTTGTGCCTTTTGATTAAATGGTACAAATACGTTCAGTAGTTTCTGAGAAAATCGCAAGTAAAAGTAAATATATATCCATGGCTTCTGTGGATACACATGTCTTGCGTGCACACTAAATGCACCGTCCTATCTATGGGTGCGGTGGATCCACGGAGTCTGCGCACATCGTCATCGCACCATAAGCGCACCCTTCTGATCACGCGCTGAATGCTAATTGGTTGCCTAATGGTTGTTAACATTCAAAACCAGGAATTATTGGTAGTCATTTTGTGCCTCGATAGAAGCGAGGATCTAGAAAATAGTGGGACAAGTGTTTAAAAGGTGTAAAGGGGGCATGTAAGAAATATTTTGATCCTCTACCCCTGCTTATGGGGTCCCACAAGAACCCCTATGGTCCCAAAAAAATGTTTCTTTTTTGGGGGGAAAAATTGGGAAATGTGCGTTAGGTGCATGGATCCGCAGTAATAAAAATAAAAACGAAGCAGTGGCTCCTGCACTTGTTTAAGCATTAGCTACCTGGGAGGGCCAAATCCCGGGGTCTAAAATATTACATTTAATGGGAGTCCAGAGGGGCCCTGTAGCTTGGGTACCGCCTTCCCTTTTTTTTAGGAAACTTAAGGGCATATTAACAAGTGCCATTTAGCCGCAATTTTTTTTAAAAAGCCAAAAATGCAGTGAAAATGATATCGGCCTATTTACTAGGCGACGCTAAGATGCATTAATGCATGTTAGCAGCCGGTTTGCTAAGGGCTCGTCTTGTATCTCCAATGAGTTGCAATGTCAGTGGGAAGGTAGGTGTTTCCATGAGAATATAAAAAGGAAGAGGGAGGTATGACAATAGCGTTGTATTTACAAGGCGGCCCTGGATTTGAGGACCGATAGGAAAACTCTTTCTAATTGCGGTTTATGTCGGATCCTAACATCTGTTCTGAAGTAGACTTAAGCATGTTTAATATGCGAGTTGGCAGATTTACAAGTTCCTTGCCTCACTATTGCATCACTTTTAACAGGGGAAAAAGTGACGCAAAAGTGGTGCAAGGGGCTTGTAAATCTGCTACACAGTCTTCTGTCTTAGTTTGCTTTCCTTTCTGTCATGTAGAGGATCCAGGATAAATATAACGGTTTCTGTAAAGCCAGTACCTTTCGACCCTACCTCCAAACTGCTTACTGCCTGTTACCATAGTAACAGTTCATGGAATACTTAAGTAAGCACATAGGTTACAAGTTCACCACACAATGTGGCTAATCCAAACAGTTACTGTGCTAAAGTTTTAAACAATTTCCATAGGAACCGTTAATCCCAGGTACAGACTTTGGTAAAGAGCTGGTAAAGAGTTCACCTAAGTATTATACTTCTACTTATAAACATGATTTCTACTTTAATTGTTAAACGTTTTGTAAGCATATGATTATCACACTAAATAATAGTGAACTGTCAGAAAAAGAAGACGTATATACTTTTTTAATGAACTTTTACTAAAACAACAATAACTGGAAATGTAGCTTTCAAATAACAATTTAATAAATAACTAGGAATATAACTTTAACATAACAATATAATAAACAAAATGTTTGATTGACTCCAATGCAAGGAGGGTAGGTAATCTGCAAAAGTCCTTCTAACTTGCAGTCAGCCTCTGTCAACGGTTGCCCTCAACACGGGTATGGTGTAATCAAAAAAGGAAAGCTCCGCACTCCAGCCCTGGTACTGCCACTCCCTTGGCAATAAGGGCCATGATACGAGCCAAAGCAGAGGCTCGCACTGCCAAAATGAGAGAGAGGTTGAGAGCGTCTCCCTCTGAGCCCACTCCCCGCCTCAGGAGTTGACATATGTAACCTGGGGGGCACGAACCCACTCTCCTCTCCTCGTCAAACGACAGGGCCCCTAATGCAATCTTTGTGAATTGGCAACGGTGGGCTCGGGACGGCGGTTAAGCTCTCCCTGGGCTGCCGGTCCTGGCCAGTACAGTTACAAAGATCTCAGGCTACCACAGGGCACATGCACACAGCGTTGCTGAGAATTCCTTGAGTTTCGGGTGCAGGATCACTGGGCACTCCACACGAAGGTCTCAGTCTGCATGAAGAGCATGCACACAGCGTCGCTGAGACTCACTTAAACTCTGGGTGCACAATAGCAAGACAAATCCTCAAAAAGGTCTCACGGTGCACAAAACACACACACACATCGTCAATGAGACTCACTTGGATTCCAGTGCACACAATAAGAATGCTGTAGGAGAGTTGGGTCTGCTTTCCTATGGTCACCCCACTTTTTGCTTTTTGCTTTACTAGTTTTTGACTCAATGTGGCATTGGGCCTGCTAATCAGACCCACAGCCCAGCTGTGCTCTCTCTAAATTCAATAGCATGTACTTTAGGTACATCACCAATTGGACATTGGGTCACCTTATGAGCCCCTGTACAGTGTACTATAGGTACCCAGTGCATAGTTGCATCCAAGGCCTACCAGGGGCTGCAGCATCTATTATGCCACCCCTGGCTGGTCACTCACATTAACACAACTGGCTGACCACTCAGCTAGGACAAGGTTGTGTAATCACCCCTTGCTTAGGTGTAGTATCTCTATACCTACCTTTACATATAGACACATATATACCTATAAGTCACTCCTATGGCAGGCCTTAACAATCCTGGAGGCAGAGTGCTTGGCTTTATGTGAGATGAGGCTCTAACATGAGCTGGGCCAGTCTGCAGCTTTCGGAACCATGTCCTTATAGCTGTTCTATGATATAGCCATACCATGTACTCTTAAGTGCATTATAATCCTCGCGGTTGAATGCTAACTTTGGTTTGGCTTTATCAAAACATGTCGTGTAAGATGTCATACACTTTGGAATACTACCCCCTCGCCAGTTCTGGCGACGGGGGTAGCATTCCATCCTTCTAGAGGGAGAAGACATGTTGTTCCTACTAATCCCGGTTAAAGTTAACCTGAGCCTCAGCATCACAAAATGGATGCTGCTGCCACAAACACAAGCTTGACCTCCTTCTGCTGAGAGTCCTTCCAGCGAGAGAGGCTTGGACAATAGGTTTCTTGTCTTGGAAGGTACTAGAGCCACCCCAGACAGTCCTTAGTGTATTTGGGCATGAAGGGCTGAATGAAATGAGACATTGCCTGGGGCACATAAGGTGTCCAATGCATAGTCTGGTTGAAACCAGTTGCTGGGGCACTCTATCCCCAGCTCTGGCGCGGAACTGGACAAAGGGAAAGGTGTGTAACCACCCCCTTTCCTGGTCCCACCCATAGGAGGGACCTAGCAGGTAATCCAGCCCCTTAGATTAGTATATAGGTAGGAGCTGAGTCAAGAGACTTTAGATTTATCCTGACTGAAACTTGAAACAAAACTCTGGACCGTCGGCATTCTACTTGAAGACAGAAGACTGAAGAATCTCCCTTGTGGTCAATGAGTGACCACCCTGCACAAGCAGGCACCAACAAGCGATCAACGGTTTGCTTTGTTGACGTTCCCACCGGAGCCGAAGCACAGAGTCTGACAAGACCCAGACTTCCAGACTTCCTTTAGCCCGATCGATAGCCACAGCAAAGATGAGACCAGTGGAGGCGACGAGAGACGTGGGACCGGCCATCTTGGAAATCCAGCGAATTGCTTTCTGTGCAACTTCTGAGGCACCCTCGAACTTGTGCATTGGGAACTGAGTAGCCCCAGAGCATCATCTGCACCAAAGACCAGCCCCCCACACTCCGCGAGTGCCGTGTGGGACCCTTTGTTTTTTTTCCTGCTTGAGGCGTCTGTCCGGTGACTTGCCTGTTGGCGAGGAACCTTTGAATTTCTACCACTGGCCTGGTTGCCCCTGGCTGGCCCTTGCTTCCCTGAAAAGGAGAAGTCCATCAGACCTTGCTGGTCTGATCCGGAAGCCATCTTCGATTCCTGCGTGGGTTGCCATAGCCAAGGCTTGTTGACTCCAATCTGGAAACCGACACTGCCGACAGTGAGATCCTTTGTAGGACAGTCTGTTTCCAGCTCCTGGTTGTTGTTGACACATCCTGGTCCACGTGGCTGCAGAGACAAGCTTCACAACATCACCTGATTGCTTCGCAACATCGCCTGGTTCGTTCCTGGTCCCTTCCTGGTCACTGGCTAGTGACCCAGACTCTGTCCCCTCTGCTTTCAGGTACTCTTCATCCTCGATCCACCCTTGGATCCAACCGGACACTTCGGTCGCCAGCAGCATCTTTCTTCAAGGCCCCATAGGATTCAGCGATGAAACCGAACACACTTTGACCCCTATGCACCCACTTCCTGTGGGTGAGGTAACGCGAGTACTCCGGTGCTCCTGTGGGTATTAACTATCCTAGTGTCCGAGTTTTCAGTTGCTTTCTCCCAGTCCATCCGGAAGTGTCCTAAAAGAACTAGTTTCCATTTTGTTCGTTCCCATTCTAACTCCATGGTAACTCGCGTGTGTGTAAAGACACTGCACACGCCTCCCGTGGGCCTCCGACTTCCTATCCTTTTGTAGTACAGTGTAGCCCCAGCGATTCCCTAGGCCCTAGGCCTATCCTTTGTTCGTGACGTGGTTCTTATACCACTATTTTAGTATATGGTTTGACGTGCCCCTAGGGTGCTACTGTATATTGTGCAACTTATTGTATGATAATTAAGTATCTTGTTATGTGCTTGTGCCTCTGACCTCATATAGAGTTCAGAGGGGTTGTGTTAGAAATAAATACATATATATTTTATATATAACCTGTGTGGTGTCCTTTCATTTGGTATTAAAGGGGTTACATATGGTAAAACAGCTGGCTTCACATGCCCTCTTGAGTTTAGCCTAAGACTGCTTGGTCCATGCTACCACTAGTATAGCTGGTCTATAAGGTTGACTTTACAACCATCACCATAAGGGTTGTTTGGACTGATACAGGGTGCCCACTAGAATAGTGGACATCACATATCAGGCCAACTTCTCACATTGGTGTGCAACGGTTGGGATAAAAGCTTGCTGTTGTTTTACCAATTGTAATCTTTGAGATATCATTTGAAAGATCACATTAGGTACCTATAGGTACCTATACCAAGACTTATAATACTTAAGTTCTACTGAACTTAGTTGTTGTAGACCAAAGGGACTAGCACACCATGACTACAACTCGTAGAGAGGATTAGTAGGAAACACTTAGTGTAGATAGTTGCACACACCACACCTCACTAGATCCTGTCAGCCACAGGTGAACCTAGTTTGTCTCTACCTGTGGGAGGTGACCCTCCAAGGGCACCCTCCAGATTTGATATACTCAACTTCAGAGAGCTGAGACACTTGTGTACCACAAGGAAGTTGAAGCAGCGTTCTAACCCTTCCCTTCCGCACCTGATAGAACTCCTAGAAGAATCTGTGGATCTTAAAGCATCTGGTTGAGGCCCTACAGGGAATGTAGATGAGGTCCTACCTTCGACAGATGATGCCACTGACCCTCCAGTCATAGACGATGAGGTCAGGGAAGATTTTGGGGATGAGGTAGACAGCCAGGTCCAAGATAGAAGACTTAGCCAGGCTAACCTAAGCCTACATGGGGCTGGAGATGGCCTAGCCCCATACAGACCTATCAGTAGACTTAACCAGAGGTATAGGAGGTACAGATCCCACTCAGGGGAATCTCTCCACTCCAATGCTTCAAGGGGTTCTCAGAGGGGAATGACTTCACCTCAGAGAAGGGAACACCAGGCTAGGATGAGGAAAGTCAATCTCAAAATTGAGAGAGAAGAACTTGCCCAGGCCAAAGAGAAGCTTGCTCTTGCAAGAGAGAGGAAGTTAAGTGGATTAGAATCCACTGGTGGCAGCAATATCCCTAAGGATAAAGACAGGTCCTATGACAATAGACACCTGAGTAAGATTGTGCCCCGCTACAAAGTATGGGATGACATCCACAAATGGATAACTGCTTTGGAGAAGTCCTGCAAAGTAAAGCAGGTACCCCAAAGTCTGTGGGCAGCAATCTTGTGGCTCTCCTTTTCAGAAAAAGGTAGAGATATGCTCCTCACAGTTAGTGATAATGATGCTAACAATTAAGGGCTCTGTTTGATGGGTTTGGCCTAACCACTGAACAGTACAGGTTGATGTTCAGAGATACCCAGAAGACACAGACTCAGGACTGGACTGATTTTGTTGATTGTGCCACTAAGGCTCTGGGAGGCTGGTTATTGGGAAGTACAGTTAAGGACTATACAGGATTGTATAATTTGATCATGAGAGAGCAAATACTTAACAATTGTCAGAACCAGTTATTGCACAAACACCTGATTGGGTCAGATCCAACCTCTCCCCACGAATTGGGAAAGAAGGCAGGCAAATGGGTCAGAACCAGGGTTAAGCAGAAAAACCAGGTCCAAGGTGATCAGAAAAAGGCAGACCAAAAAGGTGGGGATGAGAAACCAAAAGACCAGAAGTCTTCAACAGGCCTCCAAAAATCTAATGAAGGGGGGGGTCCCGAAATTCTAAGAAGAAGAAAGAAGGTCCAAAGAAACTTTGGTGTACTTATTGTAAATCTGCCTCTCACTGGTTCAGTGAGTGCACCAAGAATGGTATAGCCCCTACCACTGTAGCCCCTAAGGCATCTGCACCCCCTAGTACAGTTAACAGTGGTAGTTCCCAACCCAAGGCTATGTAAATGTATTTGAGCTTATATAGCGCACAGCTACCCACAGTGGGTTTCCCGGCGCTTGCTTAGGGAACCCGTCCTGGTATTCCCCTGTGAGATAACCCCGGCAGGGTATCCACAAGGTGAAAGCCAGGCATCCCGCCGCGAGGGGCCGTTGTGGAGATTAAGCAAGCTATTGCCCAGAGTCGCAGAGTGTGAACCCGTGAGTCGAGAAGGCACCGGAGCGAGAATTATCGAGTCCGTGGAATTTTTTAGCCCAAGACCCGCCGAGGCGGGGAATTGAACCCTGGTCCAGGGCCGATCTCAGCTTCCGGGTCTGCCGCCTCTAACCCCTGAGCCACACTTCTCTCTATAGTGGGGTTAACCATGGTTACTGAGATGGATTCAGGCCTGGTTAGGATTCCAACTGAGGCTGTTCTTGTCTGTAATGGGGTCATGGTTATGTCCTCTACTGTGAGTCCCAGTACTCTGGGCAAATACAGATAAACGCCTTTGATCAATGACAAAGTGGCTCAAGCATACAGGGACACATGTGCCAGTGTCACTATGGTGACACCTGACTTTGTGGACCCTTGGAGAACCGGGCCTTATGGGCCTGGCGGCGCAGGGTACACCTTAAATCCCCAAGTTCACCTGCCTTGTCAGACAGAGACACGAGACACTCTGTTGGGCGTAGAAAACCAGGTTTATTAGCTTGAGCTAAGCACAGTTGCCCCAGAAGTACAGAGTAGGTTCTCAGGAGACTGTCACTTTATTCCGTGGCACACAATCTTTTATAGCACACAATTTTACAACGTATACTGCCAATACATACAAAGCTAGCCAATAGGAAAAGTTGGAAAACAAAATATCAGGTGTCCCAAATACGCCCTTCTTTCAGACCATGTGTGTCACCCCTCCCCACAAGTTAATCAGTGCTAGTGCCTACAATCCAATTTGCAGGTGGCAGGACATATTTGTGTGCCTCAAAGGATGGTTATGTAAAACGAGAATACAAGCAGAGAATAGCGAAGGCCAGTCGGATAAGACAAAGTAAGGAAAGAATAGGGGAAGCCAAATAGTCAGTCGAGACAGGGATCAATCATCCCAGACATGGATTAGTGAACTCGGCCAGACCCTGACATCGGTTTCGTAAACAAGGGCAGGGGGTTACTTTTTAACAGAAGAGACACGTAGCAGCTGGAAAAGGCAAAAACACTCCGCTCGCCGTGCTGCCTGAGTGAGGGCAACACAAAATGGTGACGGGACATAAAATGGCGACCCAATACGGGACGAAGTCGAAAATCGAAGAACCTCACCCTGGACAGATTGTACTGGGTAATAATTACCTGGTGACCAATGCTAGCAATGCCAATACTACACATAGTGTGGCAGTTGTTAATTTCTCCTGGGGAGGGTTAACTGGCCTCAAAATAGTTGTGGTAAGTAAAGACCCCCCAGTTGAATGTCTGTTGGGCAATGACCTTGAATCCTTAGTATGGTCAGAAGTGGAGTGTAGGACTCATGCATAGATGTTAGGCATATCAGCACATGTCCTTGCTGTGACCAGGTCACAGGCCAAAAAGTGCCAAACTGAACAGGCCTTGGATCCTGAAACTATGGACCAAGTGCCATCCAAGAGAAAGAGCAGTAGGGTTAAGGCAGTGCCTTCCCCCCTGCCTGCAAGTGAAGATCAGCCTTCTCAGGAATCTGATTTTAAGACCCCCGAAGGAACTGTCCTAGATGAACTTGAACCTGACCAGGTTGAGTTTCTTAGGACAGGGGGACCTTCAAGGGCAGACTTGAGGCAGGCACAGTTAGACTGTTCCTCTCTTGAACTTCTCAGACAGCAAGCTCCTTCAGAGGCTGCTGGGAATGCTACAGGTACCCACAGAGTTAACTGGGA
Organism: Lissotriton vulgaris; assembly: GCF_964263255.1. Taxonomy (NCBI): domain Eukaryota; kingdom Metazoa; phylum Chordata; class Amphibia; order Caudata; family Salamandridae; genus Lissotriton; species Lissotriton vulgaris. The sequence continues at coordinate 499,772,067 of NC_141687.1, read as the reverse complement.
AGAAGGACTCCTTTATACAGAGGCTAGAGACCCCAAGCCTGGTGCTTCCAGGAGGTTGGTCATACCTCTGACATTTAGGGGTTTCCTTCTTACCGTAGTCCATGATATTCCCTTAGCAGGACACCTGGGCAGGAGCAAGACTTGGGACAGGCTTGTCCCTCACTTTCCCTGGCCCCATATGTCAGAATATACCAAGGAGTTTTGTCGCTCCTGTGTGACCTGCCAAGCCAGTGGCAAATCAGGTGGCACAACAAAGGCCCCCCTCATGCCACTACCTGTGGTGGGGGTACCCTTTGAAAGAGTAGGGATTGACATTGTTGGACCAATGGGTCCCCAAACAGCCTCTGGGCACAGATTTATACTGGTGATAGTGGATCATGCCACTAGGTATCCAGAAGCTATTCCGCTAAGGACCACAACAGCTCCTGTTGTGGCAAGAGCCCTCCTGGGAGTTGTCTCAAGAGTGGGCGTTTTCCGAAGGAGGTTGTCTCAGATACCTGTGACCCAGTTCCTGAGGCGGAAGCCGGGAACTGGAGGTACTTTGACAATTTTTAAAATCTTTATTTGGGTGGTGTCACGATCTTGCTCTTGTGCTTTTTAAAACAAATACTTCCTACCTCACGTAGCGCTCGCTCTCCCACTTCGCGCACAGCTGATGACAATAGCTGTTGGCGCCATTCTTAGCTCTATCAGCCTGCCGCCGCCATCACCACCGGCGTGCACGCTGACTCCGCCCCCTTCTGAGGCCACGCCCCCGACCTCCGTATAAATACCGCTGATCTAATTGCGGTTACCAGAAACCTGTGACCCAGTTCCTGAGGCGGAAGCCGGGAACTGGAGGTACTTTGACAATTTTTAAAATCTTTATTTGGGTGGTGTCACGATCTTGCTCTTGTGCTTTTTAAAACAAATACTTCCTAACTCACTTAGCGCTCGCTCTCCCACTTCGCGCACAGCTGATGACAATAGCTGTTGGCGCCATTCTTAGCTCTATCAGCCTGCCGCCGCCATCACCACCGGCGTGCACGCTGACTCCGCCCCCTTCTGAGGCCACGCCCCCCGACCTCCGTATAAATACCGCTGATCTAATTGCGGTTACCAGAAACCTGTGACCCAGTTCCTGATGCGGAAGCCGGGAACTGGAGGTACTTTGACAATTTTTAAAATCTTTATTTGTGTGGTGTCACGATCTTGCTCTTGTGCTTTTTAGAACAAATACTTCCTACCTCACGTAGCGCTCGCTCTCCCACTTCGCGCACAGCTGATGACAATAGCTGTTGGCGCCATTCTTAGCTCTATCAGCCTGCCGCCGCCATCACCACCGGCGTGCACGCTGACTCCGCCCCCTTCTGAGGCCACGTCCCCCTCTGTCTCCCATAAATGTGCCGGCACAGGACGCGCAGCGGACGAGCGCAGCGGGAGCGCCGTTTGCGCGCCGAAGGCGCGCCTAAGGCAAGCCCGTCTGCGCCCGTCCGCGCACGACCGGGCACAGGGCCAGACCCTATGCCGGAACCTACCACCACTAGGAGACTTTACACCCGGCGAGACCTCCTCAGCCTGAGACCTTCGAAAAACACCACCTGTCATGCCATACATGACCCAAACGTCCCCTTCACTAGCTGTAACATCTGCAAACCTGGAAACCTACTCCTTCCCAGGATGGCCGTTCCTCTCCCTGGACTTAAACTAGCGACACTCAATTGTAGATCGCTCCCCAAGCACGCCCTCCTCATAAACCACCTAATTGTCGAACACGATCTGGACATACTCTTCTTAACCGAAACCTGGATCACCGGTCATTCTAACTCCGACATAGTCTCGGCCCTTCCCCCGGGCTTTCTCATCATGTCCCAACCCCGCCCTCTAGGTCGAGTTGGTGGTATTGCCATCATCTACCGAGACCACTTCACCTGCCGATCTACTGAGATCCAGAGCAAGGAATCGGAGAGCTGCTTGTTCACTCTGACGCTCTCGCCAACCTACTCCCTGTCAGGCCTTCTGGTCTACAGACCCCCTGGACATTTCGGCCCCTTCTCTGCCGCTTTATTAGAATCCGTCTCATCCCTGGCCCACTTAACTTCCAACTTCCTGATTACAGGCGACCTCAACATCCATCTCAATGATCTTACAGACACAGGGTCGTCTGACTTAATCAGTGAACTCGGCGCCCTTGGCCTCACCCTGACTAACTCAGGAGCCACGCATGTGAAAGGACATCTGCTCGACCCGGTATTCTCGAACATTCCCTCCCTCCAGTTCACCAACTCCCTCCCCCTCCTGTGGACGGACCACTTCCTGGTCTCGACCCTTCTCCCAGGTGCCTTTAAAAAAACCCACAACCCCCCTACTTTCACCAAGGATAGATCCTGGGCCAGACTTTCGACGAACAACTGGGCATTGGCGCTTGACGCTACTGTCCCCAGTCTCGCTGCCGACCCCACCACGGGAGACATCCAGTTTAGAGACTGGATTTCCTCCTCCCTCGACAGTCTCATCCCCATCAAAAATCAGGAGGTGAAAACAAAAACCAAGGGCCATGCCCCCTGGTATAACTCCGACCTTAGAGCGCTCCGCAAAGTGTGCAAAAAGGCGGAGAGAGCATGGAGGAAAGATTGGGTCCACAGCAACAAGGACATTTATCACAACGCGGTAAGACAATACAAAACAGCCTTGAAACTAGCTAAATCAACGTTTTACGACAACAGAATAAAAACCGCGACCAACTCAGCCAAAGAATCCTATCAGATAGTTAAAGAACTACTAAACATCCCAACAGCACCCCCCCCCCTCATTCCCCCCCCCCAGACAGAAGCAAGGATCTGGCCAATTACTTCGAGTCAAAAATTCTGCGGATACTGGACTCCCTTCCCACCGTCAGCCCCCCTCCCATCCTGGCTACGGCGGATGAAAACAACACCCCACATCTGGAGACTTTCAGAGCGGTTTCCCTCTCCGAGGTGACGTCCACGCTAGAGAACATGAAAAGCGGTTCCCCCCTTGACCCAGCCCCGGCTAGATTCTTAAAAAAGGTGTCCTCCACCATAGCCCCATTCATCAAGGACCTTATCAACTCTTCCCTCGCTGGTGGAACGGTACCCTCCAACTGGAAGAACGCAGTTGTGAAGGCCTTGCTGAAAAAGCCCCAACTGAACCCGGACGACATGTCCAATTACAGACCGATCTCACTGCTCCCTTGTATCAGTAAGATGGCTGAAAAACTAGTCAACTCGCAACTATCCCAATTTCTCGAGACAAACAACATCCTGCGCCAATCCCAAACTGGGTTTCGACCCGGCCATGGCACGGACACCGCTCTCCTCTCCGTCATCGAGGAGGCAAGGTGTATCCTAGACTCAGGGGGATCAGTGGCAGTGATCCTCCTGGACCTTAGCGCCGCCTTTGATACGGTGGATCATCGTGTCCTTCTACACCGCCTGGCCAAGGCAGGCATTGTGGGTACGGCGCGAGCATGGATCGAATCCTTTCTTTCCCATCGATCCTTTCAGGTGTGGGACGGCAACTCCCGGTCAGAACCTCTTCCACTGAAGAATGGAGTTCCCCAGGGGTCGTCGCTCAGCCCCACCCTGTTTAATGTCTATATGGCTCCCCTGGAAGACGTAGTGGCCCCCTACGGTATAAAAATAATTAACTACGCTGACGACACCCAACTTGTTGTATCCCTGTCCCACCTGGATAACCATCCTGACAGCTTGCTGCACTGTCTCCAGGACATCCATACCTGGATGTGCGACTCGGCCTTGAAGCTGAACGGCGCAAAGACCGAGATCATGCTCCTGGGCAATAAAGGGACGACCTTTCCACCCACATCTTGGCCCGACACCCTCGGCGAAATCCCCTCTCCTAGAAATGAAATCAAAACACTAGGAGTTTGGTTGGAACCTGACCTTACCACGAAAACGCAGGCAGCCAAGACAGCAGGCACCTGCTTCGGTCTCCTGCGGTCCGTACGCAAGATCTTGCCCCTTCTTCCCCTCCGATCCAGGAAATTACTTGTCCAGGGTCTGGTATTGGCCGCTCGATTACAGCAATGCCATATATCTGGGGGCCGCTGATTACACCCTGGCCAAACTCCAACGCACCCAGAATGCGGCGGCCAGGCTCATCATGAACCTTCCCCCCAGAGCATCGGCCAAGCCTGCCCTCAAAGCTCTACACTGGCTTCCAGTCCGCCAGAGAGTAGAGTTTAAGGCCCTATGTACCACCCACAAGCTCATCAACGGAGCTGGCCCTGCCGCGCTTAAACACATGGTCACCCCATATAAAGCCTCAAGACCCCTTCGCTCCGACGCCGAACACCTTGCTACGGTGCCTAAATTTAGGAAGGCCCGCACCGGCGGTCGCCGCTTTTCGGTCAAAGCCTCCACAGCGTGGAACTCACTCCCTCTCAGTCTACGCCTGGAACCCTCCCATATGGTGTTCCGCAGGAAACTTAAAACCCTCCTTTTCCCCAAATAAAGCACCCCCCCCACCCCCCTTCGTATCTTCACAGGTTGAATAGCGCGGGGATGCCTACGGGTCACCAGGCGCTTTAGAAATCGCAAAATAAATAAAAAATAACAAAGGCCCCCCTCATGCCACTACCTGTGGTGGGGGTACCCTTTGAAAGAGTAGGGATTGACATTGTTGGACCAATGGGTCCCCAAACAGCCTCTGGGCACAGATTTATACTGGTGATAGTGGATCATACCACCAGGTATCCAGAAGCTATTCCCCTAAGGACCACAACAGCTCCTGTTGTGGCAAGAGCCCTCCTGGGAGTTGTCTCAAGAGTGGGCGTTTTCCGAAGGAGGTTGTCTCAGATAGAGGTGCAAACTTTATGCCTGGGTACTTGACTGCAATGTGGAAGGAGTGTGGTGTAAATTACAAATTTACTACACCCTACCATCCACAGTGCAATGGACTTGTTGAAAGATTCAACAAGACCTTAGAGGGTTGATCAAGTGTTTACCTGAAAAACGTAGGCGAAGATGGGACATCCTTCTACCCTGCCTTCTGTTTGCTTACAGAGAGGTCCCACAAAAGGGGGTTGGCTACAGCCCCTTTGAAATTATGTTTGGGCATCCTGTAAGGGGACCCCTAGGTGAAGGAAGGATGGGAGTTACCTCTCAAAAACCCTAAACAAGACATAGTGGACTATGTACTTGGTCTCCGCTCCAGGATGGCTGAGTATATGAAGCCAAGAACTCCCAAAAGTTTGGCATGACCAAAAGGCTGTGCTGACTGTGTACCAGCAGGACAGAATGTGTGGGTGATGGAGCCAGTGGCCCCAGCAGCACTCCAAGACAAATGGTCTGGACCCCACACAATTGTTAAGAAAAAGGGAGAGGTAACCTACCTGGTGGACCTTGGAACTCCCAGGTGCCCCCACAGGGTGCTCCATGTCAACAGACTCAAAGCATATGTTGACAGGGCAGACATGGGCTTGCTCATGGATACAGATGAGGGGCAGGAGGAAGAGAGTGACCCTCTCCCAGACCTGCTGACTCAGAACCCTGATGATGGTTCAGTTGATGGTGTTGCCTTAGATGGCAGCCTCACTGGCCATCAGCAACAGGACTGTAGACAAGTTCTACAGCCCATCAGACATATATTTTCCATGTCACCTAGTAAGACAAACTGGTGCACCCATGAGGTGGTCACTGGTGACAGTGTGCCAGTGAAGAGTAAAATCTACAGGCAACCTGACCATGTCAGAGACTGCATAAAGACTGAGGTACAGAAAATGTTGGAATTGGGAGTTATTGAGCCCTCAGAGAGCCCTTGGACCAGTCCTGTAGTTCTTGTGCCAAAACCTCAAACCTAAGATGGTAAGAGAGAGATGAGGTTGTGTGTGGACTATAGAGGTCTCAATGCTTTCACTAGGACAGATGTCCATCCAATTCCCAGGGCAGATGAGCTCATAGACAGATTGGCTTCTGCCAGGTTTTTGAGCATATTTGACCTGACAGCAGGCTACTGGCAGATCAGGCTAGCTGATGATGCAAAAGCCAAAACTGCTTTCTCAACCCCAGGAGGTCATTACCAATTTGTGGTGATGCCCTTTGGCTTGAAGAATGCACCTGCCACTTTCCAAAGGTTGGTGAACCAAGTTCTCTCTGGGTTGGATGATTTTTGTGCAGCTTATCTTGATGAAATTGCTGTCTTCAGCTCCACCTGGGAGGATCACCTGATCCACCTGAAGAAAGTTTTGGAGGACCTGCGGAAGGCAGGCCTCACTATCAAGGCCACCAAATGCCATATAGGGCAGAGTAAGGTTGTGTACCTGGGCCACCTTGTAGGTGGGGGTCAGGTTCAACCACTGGAGAGACCATCAAGGACTGGGCTCCTCCAACCATCCAGACACAGGTCAGAGCTTTCTTTGGCCTGTCTGGGTACTACAGAACGTTTGTTAAGAATTATGGGTCCATTGTGACACCACTGAATGAGTTGACCTCAAAGAAAATGCCAAAGAAAGTTCAGTGGACAGTAAGCGGTCAAAAGGCATTTGATGACCTGACGAAGGCCATATGCTCTGCACCTTGTCTTGAAGAGTCCTGACTACTCCAAAGAGTTTATTGTCCAGACAGATGCTTCTGAGTTGGGGTTGGGAGCTGTACTTTCACAACTGAATGTAGATGGCCAAGACCAGCCCATTGCTTTTATTAGCAGAAGGCTGACCCCTAGAGAGAACCGTTGATCAGCCATTGAGAGGGAGGCCTTTGCTGTGGTTTGGGCCCTGAAGAAGCTGAGGCCATGCTTGTTTGGAACTCATTTCAAGATTCAGACCGACCATAAGCCCCTCTTGTGGCTAAATCAGATGAAGGGTGAAAATCCCAAACTGCTCAGGTGGTCCATTTACCTACAGGGGATAGACTAAACAGTGGAACATAGGCCTGGGACTGACCATGGTAATGCAGATGGTCTCTCCAGATATTTCCACTTAAAACATAAAGACACAACTCGTCAAGGTTAGTTTAATGTCCCTGCATTTGGGGGGGGAGGTGTGTAGGAGAGAAGGGTCTGCTTTCCAATGATCACCCCACTTTTTGCTTTTTGCTTTACTGGTGTTCGACTTAATGTGGCTGTGGGCCTGCTAATCAGACCCACAGCCCAGCTGAGCTCTCTCTAAATTCAATACCATGTACTTTAGGTACATTACCAATTGGACATTGGGTCACATTATGAGCCCCAATACAGTGTACTATAGGTACCCAGGGCATAGGTGCATCCAAGGCCTACCAGGGGCTGCAGCATGTATTATGCCACCGCTGGCTGGCCACTCACATTGACACACCTGGCTGATCACTCAGCTGGGGCAAGGTCGTGTAATCACCCCTTGCTTAGGTGTAGTATCCCTATACCTACCTTTACATAGAGACACATATATACCTATAAGTCACTCCTTTGGCAGGCCTTAACAATCCTGAAGGCAGAGTGCTTGGTTTTATGTGAGATGAGGCTCTAGCATGAGCTGAGCCTGTCTGCAGCTTTCGAAACCATGTCCTTATAGCTGTTCTATGATATAGCCATACCAAATACTCTTAAGTGCATTATAATCCTCGCGGTTGAATGCTAACTTTGGTTTGGCTTTATCAAAACATTTCGTGTAAGGTGTCATATGCTTTGGAATACTACCCGCTCACCAGTTCTGGTGATGGGGGTAGCATTCCACCCTTCTAGAGGGAGAAGACATGTTGTTCCTACTAATCCCGGTTAAAGTTAACCAGAGCCTCAGCATCACAAAATGGATGCTGTTGCCACTGACACAAGTCTGACCTCCTGCTTTTGAGAGTCCTTCCAGTGAGGGAGGCTTGGACAATAGGTTTCCTGTCTTGGGAGGTGCTATCACCACCCCAGACTGGCCATAGTGTATTTGGGCAGGGAGAGATGAATGAAATGAGACACTGCCAGGGGCACACAAGGTGTCCTATGCATAGTCCGGTTCAAACCAGTTGCTGGGGCACTCCAGCCCCAGCTCTGGCGCGAAACTGGACAAAGGGAAAGGAGTGTAACCACCCCCTTCCCTTGTCCCATCCATTGGAGGGACCTGGCAGGTAATCCAGCCCCTTAGATTAGTATATAGGTAGGAGCTGAATCTAGAGACTTTAGATTTATCCTGACTGAAACTTGAAATGAAAGTCTGGACCTTCGACGTTCTACTTTAAGATAGAAGACTGAAGAATCTCCCTTGTGGTCAAGGAGTGACCACCCTGCACAAGCAGGCACCATCAAGCGATCAACGGTTTGCTTTGTCGATGCTCCCACCGGAGCCCGAGCATAGAGCCTGATAAGACCCAGACTTCCAGACTTCCTTTAGCCCGAGCCACAGCCACAGCAAAGCTGAGACCCGTGGAGGTGATGGGAGACGTGGGACCGGCCATCTTGGAAAGCCAGCAAATTGATTTCCGTGCAACTTCTGAGGCACCCTCGAAGTTGTACATTGGGGACTGAGAAGCCACAGCCCCGAGCATCATCTGCACCAAAGAACAGCCCCCCACACTCCGCGAGTGCCGTGTGGGGCCCTTTTGCGTTTTCCTGCTCGACACGCCTGTCTGGTCACTTGCCTGTTGGCTAGTGGACTCTGTGACAACAAACCTTTGATTTTCCACTGCTGGCCTGGTTGCTCCAGGCTGGCCCTTGCTTCCCTGAAAAGGAGAAGCCCAGCAGACCTTGCTGGTCTGATCAAGAAGCCATCTTTGATTCCTGTTTATGTTGCCTTAGCCAAGAATTGTTGACTCCAATCTGCAAGCCAACATCGCCGACAGCGAGATCCTTTGTGGGATAGTCCGTGTCCAACTCCTAGTTGTCGTCGACACTTCTTGGTCCACGTGGCTGCAGAGACAAGCTTCACAACATCACCTGATTGCTTCGCAACATCGCCTGGTTCCTTCCTGGTTCCTTCCTGGTCACTGGCTAGTGACCCAGACTCTGTCCCCTCTGCTTTCAGGTACTCTTCATCCTCGATCCGCCCTTTAATCCAACCGGACACTTCTCTCCTGGTCGCCTGCAGCATCTTTCTTCAAGGCTCCATAGGATTCAGTGACGAAACCCAACAAACTTTGACACCTATGCACCCGCTTCCTGTGGGTGAGGTACGCGAGTGCTCCAGTGCTCCAGTGGGTATTAACTATCCTAGTATCCTAGTTTTCAGTGGCTTTCTCCTAGTCCATCCGGAAGTGTCCTAAAAGAACTAGTTTCCATTTCTTTTGTTCCCATTCTAACTCTATGGTAACTCGCATTTGTGTAAAGACACTGCACACGCCTCCCGTGGGCCTCCTACTTCCTATCCTTTGGAAGTACAGTGTAGTCACAGCGATTCCCTAGGCCCTAGGACTATCATTTGTTCGTGATGTGGTTCTTATACCACTATTTTAGTATATGGTTTGACGTGCCCCTAGGGTGCTACTGTATATTGTGCAACTTATTGTATGATAGTTAAGTTTCTTGTTATTTGCTTGTGCCTCTGACCTCATAACGAGTTCAGAGGGGTTGTGTTAGAAATAAATACATATATATTTTATATATAACCTGTGTGGTGTCCTTTCATTTGGTATTGAAAGGGTTACATATGGTAAAACAGCTGGCTTCACATGCCCTCTTGAGTTTAGCCTAAGACTGCTTTGTCCATGCTACCACTAGGATAGCTGGTCTATAAGGTTGACTTTACAACCATCACCATAAGGGTTGTTTGGACTGATACAGGGTGCCCAATAGAATAGTGGACATCACATATCAGGCCATCTTCTCACAAAGGCAAATCCTCATGAAGGTCTCACAGGGCACAAAGCATATGCACACAGCGTCCGTGAGACTCACTTGGACTCCGGGCGCACAATATCAAGGCAAATCCTCACAAAGGTCTCATGGTGCACAAGGCACAAGCACACAGCGTTGATGAGACTCATTTGGATTCCAGTGTACACGATAACAAGCAAATCCTCATGAAGGTCTCATAGGGCACAAAGCACATACACACATAATCGATGAGACTCACTTGGAATCAGGTGCACATAAAAACTGGACAATCGTCACAAAGGAGTTCAGGATGCAAAAAGCACACGCTGATCCTTGCTTGTATTCCAAGTCCCCACGATCACAGGGCACACCTTACAAGGGTCTCAGGCTGCAACAGGCACACATACACAGCGCCTCTAAGACTCTCCTGGAAACTATTGTGTTCCTGTGTTTCTGCAACAGGGAGCCAGCTCACCTTAGTCCCTTGGGGATAAGTTACTTCAGGACACATCACAGCAAAGTCCTTTCAAGCAGGGGGACACAGCACACAGCAAAGACCCTTTAGCCTTTCCTTGGTTAAAACAGCAAACTGCAGGCCAGCCCCAGAACACACAGCAAGGGTCAGTGCTTTCCTTCAGTCTCTTCAGTTGTTTCTTCCTTAGCAAAGGTTCCTATTTCCACGAAGTAGCTCCAGTCTTGTTCAATCTTGATCAAGCCATTCTCCAAAGTTCAGGGGCTTCAGTTCTCATAGTTATACCCCTTAATGGCTTTGAAGTATTTGAGTTCAGGGGGCCCTGTCCCCTGTTTAAACCAGTTCTGGGTGCCTTCCTGCCAGTGACACCTTTTTCCTTTGATTAGTGGGGGTCTGGATTCTCAATCACTCAGCAGGAGATGGGACAATTGTTTTATAGCAGCAACCTAGGCCTCTTCACCTCTAGGGGCTCCTCCCCACCTACACTCCAGATGCAGGTCAGCCTGTTGCTGTCTCACCTCCTCCCATGAGTCAAGACATTCCCCAGATCTTTTCACTTTCAAATCCAGACAGTCAATCCAGAGACACACAGAAATGTTAGAGCACAAAAACCCAGCCACTTCTAAAAGAGTAGCTTCTAAACACACAATGCAAAAGCCACCTTCATAACAAGATATGTTATTACATTGTGAGTTTGGGCATACTAAACTTCACCTCTCCATCTTAAGCCTTTGGGAAGATAGGCTGGAAAACATATTACACAGCCTTCCCATTCTATCCTATGGGCAAGATGGCCTTTCAACAGTGAAAAGCGAAAGGGAGATTATTTTACTGTCAGTACATGCTACACACCTTAGTATATGTTATACCTTTCACGTGCATTGCACCCTGACCAGGGGTACCCTGGACCTACCATAGGGGTGAATGATGTGCATAGAAAGGGAAGGGTAAGGTCTGGCAAGTGAGCGCACTTGTCAGAACAACATGGCAGTTTAACAAACTTAGCGCATGCACTGCAATGGCAGCCCTAAGTTTCCTTTTTAAGGTTACATGTGTGGATGGCACAATTAGTGCTGCGGGCCCACTAATAGCATTTGCATTACCAGCACTGGCACACATAATGCACTTTACTAGTAAAGCAAATATACCAATCATGAACAACCAATTACCATTACACTTTATGCAGGGAGCACTTGCACTTTGACACTATTTAGCAGTGGCAAAGTGTCCAAAGCATCTAAGTTGGCAACACCATGTCAGAAAAAATGTCTAGGGGGAAAGCAAAAGTTTTTGGCATTTTAGCCAAAACCGGCCAAGTCCTTCAGTTACCAAAGGCATTTTACATAAAAGTAGTCAGTTTAGTAAAACCATTTACCTTATTCAGGCATGAAGATATAGTACCTGTATGTTGAGTAGAGCAAAAGAAACATTTTCTATGGTGAAATGAATAGTTACATCAGGTCCTATCCACTGCCTTCAAATTTAGGACTGCTTTTTAGTGTATAAAAATATGCTTCAGCATGGCCAAATGTTATTCATGCTAAAGAAAATAAGAACGTTTTATTGTAATTACTTCTTTTGAAATTTATTCCCAAAACCGATATCCTAAAAATTAATTGTGTGAAAAGAAAGAAGAATCATATGAAAATCCACATTTTGACAGTAGAAAGACAGCCCTACTCCAACAACAGATTGTATTTTCCACCATCCAGGCCATTTGGGAATTGCATATCCCAGTAAAGCGTGCAATTGGTCATCTAGAACAAATACTTCTTCATTGACAATAAATCGGACACCCCACTCAAACAAATGAATATTCAGCTGAGACATGTATAAAAGAAGCTGCCTCTGACCAGGTAAAGGCTATGATTGTTTCTTTTATACATTGTGACAGTTTGCTCTGTGTGACACCACAAATGTAATTATATTCATGTCTATCCATGAAATACTTATTGAAATGCACCACATCGTTTGAAGGTTATTCTAAAGCAAGTAAGGACCTTTTAAAGGTTTCCTGAAGTAGATGCAAGTACTCACACTATTGGCTTACGAGGAAAGCAAGTTCCACAGTAGTGAGTCATTTAAGGCATCAGTGTAGCAGATGGCTGTTGAATAAAAAAAATAAAGATTGTTGGATAAAGACAACTGTTGGAAATGGCCCTTTTTGTAGGGTTGTCCACAAACTTTTTGCTTCTTCCTCCCTTGTTTTTCCTGACCTGTGGTTGCTGGCAATAGGACTCTGGGCACTTTACCACTGTTGATCACTGCTAAAGTGCATATGCTCTCTGTGTAAATTGTTATTGTAATTGGTTATCCATGATTTGCATATTTGTATCACCAAGAAGTCCCTAGTAAAGTGCACCTAGTGTGCCAGGGCTGGTGATTCAAATGCTACTAGTGGGCCTGCAGCACTTATTGTGCCACCCACATGAGTAGCCCTAAAATGGTGTCTCTGGCCTGCTACCCCAGTCTGTGGACTGCCATGTCAACCTGGTCAGTGTCTCCACTGACCAGGCCTAGCCCTTCCCTTTCTGTACACATTGGACATCCCTATGGAAGGTCCAAGGTACCCCCCTGGGCAGGGTGCAGTGTATGTGAAAGGTAGAGCATGTAGTGAAGGTGACATGCTTTGGTAGTGCTCTGGTAGTGAATTACAGCCATTTTTGTTTTTCACTATTGTAAGGCTATCTTGCCCATAGGCTCTAATGGGGAATGCTGTGTACAGTGGTTACCTGCATATCTTCCCATAAGAGCAAGATAGGATATAAAAGTCTGGTATCCCTGAACTCAGAATTTGATAACACATCTTTTTGGAAATGTGGTTTTTAAATCCTGTGTTTGAGAAAATCACTTTTTAGAAAGTGGCTGTTCTCTTGTTTGACCTTTCTGTGTGCTTTGGCTGTTTTGTGAATTGGCTGTCTGGTTTGTGAGTTACAGGGCTGGGGGATTCCAGGAGACAGAATGAGTCCACCCAGTGGTGAATAGAGAGATCTGCATATAGATGGGAGAGGGAGGAGTTGCACCTGGGACCTGAATAGGACTGTGCCACACAGTGCTGGCTCCAGCCCCTGTGGTGCGTCTGATGTCTCTGACCTGCCATGTGAAAGAGAGATGGAATCATGTCAAAAAAGTGCTCCAGGGCTGTGCTTTTGCTCCACAATGCTGGCACCAACTCCTGATGGGAGGCTGACGACCCTGCCCCTCTCTCTGAAAGGAAAGGAGAAGCCAGGAAAACAAAGTGCTTAAGGAACACCCAGAACTGGTTCAGAGCCCTCCTGCACAAAGGGAACAAAGACATTTTGGGGTATAAGTATAGGACCCCAGACCACTAAACTTTAGATCATCCTGGAATCAAGAAGGAACCTCTGCCAAGGAGAAAGCTGGAAGAATGAAGAAGGAAGACTGTCCTCCTGTTGCTTTGCTGGACTTACCTGCAGTTGCTTTGCTGCCAAGGAGAGGGGAAGGACTTTGCTTTGTGCTGTGTCCCCTTGCTTGAAGGAATCTCCAAGGGCCTGAAGAAGAGCTGGCTCTCTGTTAAAAAGTCCCAGGAACAAAAGGACTTCACCCCAAGCTTCCCTGAACTCTGATGAGAGAGTTCTATCCTTCCTAGAGTGCTTGGGCCAGTTGTGGTGCCTCCGGAAGCTGTACCTGTGTTGGGAAGCTGGAAACCATGATTTTAAAAACTTTCTGCAAGTTTTAACGCATTGCTCGCTTGCAGAGCGCATCCCCGTAAGTGCGAGGAAATTCCTGCCACTGCGAAAGCCGAGATCGTTGCAGCGCCTGTTGCTGCTGCCGGAGTCATCGCATCCTTCGCTTACGGGACACACCAGTCCGGTGCGGGAAGATTACCCTTGCTGCGAATATCGTCACAGAGCCTGTCGTCACTTGGTGAGATCGTCGCACTGCTTGCTTGCGGACTGCATCACGTCGCTGGAAAAGTCATCGCAAAGCCATCACATCGAGAGGCCGCGAGAGGAGAAGATCACCGCTGAGCCGCGCATCATCACCGCACCGGAGATTGTCACCGTCCCAAAGATCATCGCATCGTACCTTTTGCAAGCCGCTTCCACCGAAACCTGTGCACCGGAATCCACGGAAGGTATCACATCCCTCCCCATACAGACCGGAGTCACCACAACACGTCCGCTGCATCCAGCGTGGTTGTCGCATCGACTCCCCAGGGTCTCAGGAGTCACGCATCGCTTGCTTTTCAACGCTACAACTTTCTTCTTTTTAGTTCAGTAAGATTTTATTGAATTTTGACAATAGAGAAATACAGAAATGCATACAAAAAAAGTGAAGAAATAATTCATTAAATTACAAAGAAGCGAATAAGAACAATCATAAAAATACAGTCATCAGTAAAATACATCGCAATATATTATTGTCAATCAAAGGAGAAATTAATAAAGGGGAAAAGGGAAGGAAGGGGAGGGATAGAAGGGAAACGGAAATATACATTTCATAGCATAATAACTTAGATAAATAGAGTTACCAATAAGATATTTTCAATAAGAAAACAAGAATCATAACTGTACATACAAATCTATAGGAGACCAAAAAGATTGAAAATTTGAAGAATTATGACGAACACCTTGTAACGATAATTGAGCACCTCTTCTTGTAAAGATAATCCAAGACCACCAAGCATGGACTGAAAGAGAAGTAGCATCCTTCCAACAAAAAGTGATGGATTTTAATGCAACCGAAACCAAAAAATTAAGTAATTTTGCTTCATTATCGTCAAGGGGCACACTCAAAGCAACAGATTTACATATGACAAAATTATAAGAGGGTAAATCAGAAAGAGGTAAGATTTTCAATATCACACTCCATACTTCAGACCAAAATTTTCTAATAGTAGGACAATCAAATAACATGTGACGTAAAGAACCAGGATGCAAATTACAATGCCAACATAAGTTAGATGGTAACAATTTAGCTTTAAAAAAACGCAATGGAGTCCATAAAGAATTAAATAAAATATAAGCATTGGTTTGATAAATTGACACTGGTAAACATCCAGAAATACAATTAGTCCAAATTAATGACCATGAATCAGTTGATATAGACAAAGATAACTCATTATTCCAAAAAGTGAAAATTGTATCCACATTGGAAGCTAAGGATACGGTAAGTTTCTTATAAAATACAGACACCGCTTTAGAGGACAAAGAAACAGTATTGACATAAATCAAAAAATCAGCTGACATTTTAGAAGGAATACCATTTGGGAAGGAATCTAAAATAGAATTACAAAGAAATTGATATTTTAACAAATCTGATAAAGGCAGATTGAATTTCGATTGGAGTTGAGTAAATGGAATAAATGCATCATCCAAGAAAACATCTCTAAGATAAAAAAATACCTTTATCAATCCAGGAAGACCAAAAAGAGATATTCCTATTTAATTTGATTAAGGCACTATGCCATAGGGACAAATGCACCGTAGAAAGTAAAGGGGATTCAAAATTGGAGTATAAATCATTAAATATTAATCTCGATGATTTGATTATGGAAGAAGAATGTACAATCTTAGAAATAGGAGACATGGTTAACAAGGACAGTAAAGGAAAATGTTTTACAAGGGATGTCTCAATATGAAGCCAGATAGGAGGATTAACAATAGGGGAAATATTAAACCATAACGAACTTTGTTTAAGGATAAATGCCTTATGATACAAAAAGAAATCAGGTAGGGCAAAACCAACTTGACATTTGGGAATCTTTAATTTTTTATAAGCAATACGGGGAGGCTTATTATTCCATAGAAATTTAGATAATAGTTTGTCAATATCTTTATAAAATTTGAGAGGAAATTGAGTTGGTATCATAGCAAGAGAATAAAATATTTTAGGGGCAATAGTAATTTTAATAGATTCCATTCTCCCCCACCAGGAAAGATGAAGGGAAGACCATTTGGAAGTTTTTTGCTTAATATACTCAAGAATGAACTCACAATTCAATTTCAAGGTAGCATGGAGGGATGATGAGAATAATATTCCAAGGTATTTCAATTTATTCTTTTGCCAAACGATATCTGGTGAAGGTAACATATCAGGAGTACATAACATATTTAGCGGAAAAAATTCTGTTTTACTAACGTTTAATTTATAACCTGACACAGTGGAATATTTAGAAATAATATCAAGCAAAAATGGAACAGATGAAACAGGATTACTAATAAATAATAACACATCATCAGCATACGCCAAAGTTTTAACAGTAATATCATTGATAGTAATACCATGAATGTTGTCACATTTTCGAATGCAATTAAGAAATGGCTCTATTTCCAATAAAAATAAAAGAGGGGAAAGGGGACAACCCTGACGAGTTCCTCTGAAAAGGGAAAATTGGTTAGAAATCTGGCCAATAATAAACAATCGAGCAGTAGGAGCATAGTAGCAGAAATCATACGAATAAAGGATGGTCCAAAATTGAAAGATAATAAAGTTTTAAATAAAAACTGCCAATGGATTTTATCAAAAGCTTTTTCAGCATCTAATGCAATAACACCAGCAGGGATAAGGATAGTGGAGCTTTGTTCAATAATATGTAATAACGTTCTCGTATTATTAGCAGAGTATCTATTTTTCATAAAACCAGATTGGTCGGGGTGGATGATCGAGTGAAGGACAGGCGCTAACCGAGAGGCAATAATTTTAGCATATAATTTACAATACTGGTTAATCAAAGAAATGGGACGATAATTAGCAACAAGGGTAGGGTCTTTATCAGGTTTAGGTAGTACAACAATTAATGCTTCAGAAGAAGAACCTGAAATGGTACCTGATGAAGAAAAATGAGAAAAAATCTGGTACAAATAAGGTAAAAGATGATGTTGGAACTCTTTATAAAATTCGGCAGGGATACCATCAGGACCAGGGGATTTATTCTTTGGAAGCGATTTAATGGCAGAGAGAATTTCATCATTAGTAATAGGTAAATCTAACCCAAGTTTATCAGAGGGAGAAATGTGAGGTAAATCAGAATGTTTTAAAAAGGCATCAATTATAGATTCATCACAAAAATCTGGTTTATTATATAATGTGGAATAAAAATTTAAAAACTCTTGAACAATATCATTATGGGAAAGTGCATTTTTACCTTGAGGACATTGAATGGAGGTAATCTGCGTTTTATCTCGTTTAATACGCAAATAATTAGCCAGAAGTCTACCAGACCTATTGGTGTTAAAGCGGAATTTAGCATTGGATTTAGAAAGTTGAATCCCAGCTCTTGTACTAAGAATAGCATTAAATTCATACCTTAGCTTTTGTAGCTTTAATTTATATTGAGGATCACTAGACGTAATAAATAGACATTCAAAATGAGCTATTTGTTTCTCTAAAGATTTAACATTAGAATTAATTTTCTTATTTTCATGAGCGATAATAGAAATTGTAGTACCTCTGACATAGGCGTTAAATGCATCCCATCGAGTAGTAATAGAGGTAGAGCCTTCCGGATTGAATGTAAAATAATCCTGAATTGCTTGGAACAGTTTGGGTTTATGAGTGTCATTAAGGACAATATCAGTATTCATACGCCATCTCGACTGTTTAGTAAAAGAAGATGAAACATTTAAAACAAAAGAAATCATTGCGTGGTCTGAAATGTCAATGGTACCAATGGTAGGATTATTTGAAAATTGAATGAGGGAAGGGGAAAGTAAAAAATAGTCTATTCTGGAATGGGAATTATGAGGATTGGAGAAAAAGGAAAACTCTTTACCAGTTGGATAGTGCAATCTCCAAATATCCGCTAACTTGGTGGTTTGAACAAAAGTCTTAAAGGCATGAAAAGTCTTGGATGGTCTAAATCGAGATGTAGATAATCTATCCAACAAGGGATCCACAAAAACATTGAAATCTCCACCAAAAATCAATGGAACATTTCCCAACTTTAGAACTTCAGACGTAACAGTAGCCCAGAAAACAGGATCCTCAGCTGTAGGGCCATACACATTAATCAAAAAGAAAATAGAGTCATGAATTTTAACTTTGGCTATAATATATCTACCTTCAGAGTCTGAAATCTTATGTAAAACTTGACAATGTAATCTTTTGGCAAAGAAAATAGCGACCCTGTTCTTTTTACCTTTAGCAGGTGAAGAGACAATAGAGTCAACCCACTTTTTGTTCATATAATTTAAAACTTTATCATCAACATGTGTCTCTTGGACAAAACAAATATCAGCCTTAGAGTTACCTAAATAATCTAAAATTTTCAAACGTTTTACTGGGTGTCTTAAACCTTTTACGTTAAGAGAAACAAGTTTAATATTATGAACATTAGCCATTAGGATAGAAGAGAAAGTAGAGAAAGGAATGAGAACAAGAAGAAGGCAGAAAAAGACAGGTTAAAAGAGTAACTCTGAGCGAAAAATAGGAAAGGGAGAAACAAAAAAGAGAGTATAAGGCACAAACAAGCAACATGAATAAAGACAAGGAAACGCACACCCGTTCCTCAAGCATGGCCAGTTACCGTTGGAGCCCATGAAGAAATTTATGCATAAACATGCCACAAGAAATCAGCGAAATCAAGTCAAGAATTAGGATCTTGTGTATCCATTGATGGAGGAGCCTGCTGTTCAAGGAAAAGACGAAGATCTTCTGGACGCTGAAAAGATTTAGAGACATTGTCTTTCCAGAACGGCATTGTAGAAGGATCAAATAAGCCATATTTGAAACCAATGCTCCTCAGATGTGGACGAAGGAAAGAGAATTCCTTACGAATAGCCACAGTTTCTTTAGCAAAATCCTGATGGATGAAGATTTTGGTTCCATTCACCAACAATGATGGAATTTCCCTCACAGCTTTTCGAATAAGAACCAAATGATGATGACGCAGGACCTTAAATATCATCTGCCTTGGTTTAGAATGACGAGGATTGCGATGTGACGGAACTCTATGGGCTTTATCAATCTAAAAATTTTCTGTGAACTTAATATTCAAGAGACCAGGCAGAAGAGATTCAAGATAGAGCCGACAATTGGTCCCTTCAATTTCCTCAGGCAAGTTAAAGATGCGAAGATTATATTGCCTATTGCGATTTTCCAAGTCCAGCAGCTGATTATGCATTGGAATAATTCTGGTCATTAAAGGCGTAAAAGCATCCAATTTATTTTTGTTATCTTGAATTTTGATGGTATTATCCAACACCTTCATCGATATAGAAGCCATATCTTTACGAACATTTTTGACTTCTGAGGCAATGGTGTCAGTATTCAGGCGTAAGGCTTTAATTTCCTCCAAAATTAGGGCCAAAGAAGGTTCTGAGGATTCCACCACCTTAGATTTGGTTGGAGGAGGGGAAACCTGCTGCTTCCTTTTATTAGTGGAGGAGTTCTTAGAATCCATTTTGAGGAGAAAAATATTCCTTAATATGTAGAAGATATAGAAGAAGACAAAATAGCCTCAAAATGTGAAGTGAAATGTATTAAATAAGTTCAAATGCGTCAGAAAACACTGGAAAACCCCAGGTGCAGCAGCTAAACAGTACAGTAGGTGGAGCTAGGCCCAAGCCAGCCTCTGTCATAAATAACTCTCCGCCCCAGGCTCACAATTCTGGCAATACCTTGAGGAGCAGCAGGGAGCAGAAAAAATGGAAGTTGAAGAAAACAAATCCGGCGTAAAAAGTCGTCAAAAAAGAACTCCACAGGTAAGGAGAGGCATCAGGGGGCAAGCGCCGGTATTTTCGCTGGATTTCTGACAGAAATTTGTCGTAAAATTAACTTAAAGGCTCCGAGGAATCACGGAGCTCCGGTGGCGGCGGCCATCTTGGTTGACGCGCTCGCGCGTCTCTCTTGACGCACTCACGCGTCTCTCTTGACGCACTCACGCGTCTCTCTGACGCGCTCGCGCGTCTCTCAACGCTACAACTTTCACTTGGAACTTTTGTCGCATCTAAAGGTACTGTTGGCTAAAACGTGAAGCAACTGTGGATTATTTTAATGCAACATTAAGAACTCATTTGAAACCATATTCTTGAACTGTGTATGTTGGATTGTTGTCATTTTGGTCTTGTGTAGTTTAGATTAAATACCTTTGTTTTTCTAAAATGTTGTGGAGTCAGTTTGTGGTTTTTTCACTGTGTTACTGTGAGTGTTGGTACAAATTCTTTGCACATTGCCATTGTTAAGCCTGACCGCTCGCGCCAAGCTACCAAGGGGGTGAGCACGGTTATCTAAAGAGTGTATCCTCCTTACCCTGACTAGAAGCAAGGGTCCCTATTTGGACAGTGGTGCCTACCTCTGCCAACTAGAGACCCCCAGTTCTAACAAAGACATAGTAGAAAAATTAACCACAACGCCTCAGCTGAATGCAGTACTTGAATTGGAGTGTTTCAAATTCACATTGTTCATCAAGTTCTCTCGTAGTCTGATATATCTGCATCCAATAATGCCACAATCTCCAGCTGCATCTCATTCTTCAATATGGATTCTCTTCATTAACTTCACAAGATTATTGGTAGTTACACCAGGTTCTGTTCTCTCCATTTTTTCGAACCTAAGCTTCCCATGGTTAACAGTGTCAGTTTTCTAAAAGGTTTGTGAGGATAATATTGCACGTATTGTGCATAGCAACCCTAATCCAGTTGTTGATCACCAATTGTATTCATGTTTCTCATCTCAGAGATTTTTCTTGTAATAGCCCCTGTGTTGAGCACAGGTGTTGTTTATTTTAGCTTATAACATAACTTAATTGACTTTCATTGCATTTGAGCCATACTGTGCAGCACAGGATGGATTGAGGTGGAACAATAGATGGCGAGGAGCTTGCGCTGGTAATCAGCACAGCATGGGGTTACTCTCGGCCTGATTTAGTGTTTGGCAATCAGGCTATTCCAACAGAAACATGACAGAAATGCTGTTTCCATATAACAAATATATTACAGTGTGTACCCAGCACAGAAAATCTGTCATGTTTGTGACAGGTACCATTTGTCAAACTCTAAATCAGGCCCTAAGTATTAATCTTCATAGCAGTGGCATAGCTAGGGAGGAGTGGGGCAGTCCGCCCCCGGTGGCATGAGATTTTGGGGCGGCGGCCTCACCCCGCTATCACCTGCCATCTCTGGGCAGCAAGAGCAAGCCCCACACTCTCCTCAATGCATTTGCCGCATGTGGGAAACAGATTAAATGATCGCCATCCCCCTCTCTTCACTGCGGCCACCGTGGGGCAGCAAACACAGAGACCGCCACAGGCGCCCATAGGGCTAGCTGTGCCACTGCTTCAAAGCCTTTTTTCTGGGTGAGTTATGCTAGGGTATGGCATATTTGAAATCTTTCCAATTCAAAGAATGTGTCAATAATGTCTGACTCGTCAATGAGATTGGGCTTGCTTAGAAGCGGTTAATTGTTATGATGGTTTTCGGAAAAACTGACTCTGTGCAGTTGTTTCAAAAGCCCCTTCATCTCTTCTTGAGTCTTACCATAAGCAAATAATTCAAAAATACGTTTGTATACAAGTTTCTCCTTCAGCTCTCATCCCAGGAATTTTTCTTCTGGTCTCATCTTTTGGATAACATAGGCCTGCTGAATTCTCATTGCAGGTATGTCAGCATGCTTCTTCTATTCAGAGGGCAGATTATACAAAGATTCACCGTGTTATCAGATGGAGATAGGCTTGATATTCATATGGTATCCAGTGCTGTAAAGCATGATGCTTTAGGGATTGAGCCTCAATGTTGCAATCACTCTGTTAAAAATGTTTGACAATAACACCTGTCGCTTCTAGGAAACATCTCCCATTCTCATTGGCTCTCTTCCTCTGTAATGGTAATTTTCCTTGCCATACTTGTGACAGAGGACCTATTCACTTCACTGAAAAAATCATTTCTCCAAGCCCCTGCAGGGTCTCCTGGGTTTCAATCTTCATGGATTGATTTTAACATGTTAAAATGTTAGCAGTTCCAAAGAAATCACTGGTGGTGAGTTATATATGAGAATGTTGATCGAGATATCTGGTTACAGGTCACCAGTGTTTTCTCGCAGAAGGGATGTACAGACAAGAGGTTTTAGGAGTTGCTTTGTGAGCAACATGACAGTATTCTTTATTTGTCCTTGATTAACATCAATCACTGAACACATAGAAGAAACTATGGGCACAGTTTTGGGTCTAAGCCTAGATTGGTAACTGCAAATGGATAGAACTGTGAAGAATCAATCAACCAATCAATCAGCATTTGTATAGTTCAGCACTGTCCCCCCAGGGGTAAAATAATCTCGCAAACTCGCCCCAAAAAAAAAATCGCAAGCTTGCGGAATTTGGCAGATTTTTGCGAATCGCGATTACGAATTTGCGTATCGAGAATTCTAAAATTCCACCCATGCTTAATAAATATAGAGGCAGAAACTAGCAGGAAAAAGCAAAAGCATAGGCAGAAAAGAGCAGAAAAAGGAAAAGTATAGGTGGAACGAGTGGAGAAAGGCAGAAAAAGAGGGCAGAACAAACAGAAAATGAAGCAGAAGAAGCACCACCAGAAGGCAGCAAAGGGTTGCAGCTTCGGACAGGCTAGACAGGAGACTGTCACAGGAGGAGCAGGCACGAGGAACTGTTCAGAAATTTTTCAGTGGTATGCCTCTTCTCCGTGGTGGGGGTTTTGCCAGCAGTTTTGGCAGTAGAGAGAGCAAGTTACACTCCGCTCCTGTCCTGGATACTAAATTATAGATTTTATATAGTTACTGTTATAAATCTTCAGAAAGTAGGACAAAGAATAGATAAAGGTGAGTGTGGCACTAGTATCAGCTACTTGACTGGGTAGAGAATGTGCATGAAGTTACCTTCAAGCATTCCTTTTGTAACTATAAACCCTCCCACTTTCTCCATACACACTAGCTTAAGCTTGACTCAGTGGGAATAATGAATGCCATAGAGTATGGGTCAGCATCACACTTTTAGCCAAAACATAAGAAAAATGTCATAACGCTTCTGGCGACCCCTACCCCCCACACATCTACCACAGAGCCGCGGCCGCCATCACACCCAAACTACAATGCACCATCAACACCACCTTAAAAACAGGCACTTCCCAGACCCAAGGAAGCATGCAGAAGCTCAAGAAGCTCACAGTTGACCCCACCGACCTCAAGAAATATCAGCCCATCTCGCTCCTCTGCTTCGCAGCCAAAGTTGGAGAGAAAACAGTCAACAGACACTGACACGTTTCATTGAAGAGAACGGCGTCCTCGATCCATCCCAATCCGGATTCCAAAGCAACCACAGCACAGAGACCGCCCTACTTGCCGCCACAGATGACATGCACACCCTCCTGGACCAAGGCCACTCCGCAGCCCTCATCTTACCCGACCTATCAGCAGCTTTCGACACAGTTTCCCACCGCACACTAGTCGCCAGACTACACAACGCAGCTATACAAGGAACAGCCCTGGACTGGATCCGATCATTCTTCACCGGAAGAAGCCAAAGGGTCAGACACCCACCTTTCCATTTCGACCCCACGGAAATAACCTGCGTTGTCCCACAGTGTTCTTCCCTGAGCCCCACCCTCTTCAACATCTACATGGCCCCCTACGCAGCCATCGTCGGACAACACGGCCTCAACATTGTATCCTACACAGACGACACCCAGCTCATCGTCTTCCTCACCAATGACCCCACGACTGCCAAACTCAACTTCCAGGAAGGAATGCAAGACGTCACAGTCTGGATGACCAACAGCTGCCTTAAGCTCAACGATGAGAAGACAGAAGTCCTCGTCCTCTGTACCACCCTTTCTGCATGGGACAGCATCTGGTGGCCAACTGCCCTTGGAAGCCAACCTACCCCCTCAGACCATGCCAAGAACCTTGGCATCGTACTCGACTCATCACTCACCAAGAACCGACATGTCAACGCCATCACCTCCAGCTGCTTCAACACCCTCCGCATCCTACTAAGACCTTCAAGTGGATCCCCCTTGAGTTAAGGAAGACAGTCACCCAACCACTCATCACCAGCAGACTGGACTATGGAAACGCACTCTATGCCGGCATCAACAAGTCCCTACTCCTCAAAATTCAGACAATACAGGAAACTGCTGCCAGACTCGTCCTCGGCATCCCCTGACATAAACACATCAGTCAACACCTACGAACTCTCCACTGGCTCCCTGTGGAGAAAAGAGTCACTTTCAAAATCCTCACTCACGCCTACAAATGCCTACACAACAATGGACCCAAATACCTCAGCGACATAATAAACTTCCACGTACCCGAAAGAAACCTCCGATCTTCCAACCTCGCACTGGCCGAAACCCCACGCATCCACAGAGCCAGAGCAGGCAGAAGATCCTTCTCTCACATTGCCGCTAAGACCTGGAACGATCTACCGGCAGACATCAGACGCGCCCCCTCCCTGAACACCTTCAGGAAGACCCTCGAGACCTGGCTCTTTGGCTAAACAGATCTGCGGACCCCGCCCCCAGCACCTTAAGACCCTCATGGGTGAGTAACATGCTTACAATCCCCTGATTGATTTATTGGCATAAAAACCACTGCAAAGCATATCAGGGAAACGTGATAACACCACTTTCAAAGATGAAAGTTCATAACACTGCCTGACTCCTCTCAACTCCAAATAAAATGTGTCAGAACTCGCTTATAGGTATCCAGTGAAATGCTGTCCTGGGAAGACCCCTTCAGCAACAGATTAAAAACTGAGCCTGCGCATCCACCAAGCTGGGGGCACCCTCTGGCTCCATGCACACTATCCAAAGTGGGTTGGGCCATGTGTTATCAATGCCTTCGTGCATAAGCTGGCACTTGAGATACAGGAGCTATCTCAAGAGCATGTACTGCTTATGTGCCAATAGCCAAGTGGAATCAGAGAACAAGTGCCTGCAATGGACTGTCTCCATGGCATAGTCAGTCCACCCAGGATCAAACCACCACTACAAATGGAAGAAGTTAGCCACACAAAAAAACGTCCATAATTGAATGTCATTGTCTAACTACCTTGTCCCATCCAATACCATGATAACCAGTAAACTAGTGATTGCAGATCTTTTCTATTTCTGTATTTCTGTATTTCCTAAATGGCTGAACACCTGGATGTATTTTCTTTCTAAAACTCATCATGGACATTGCAAAGCCCAACGTCTTCAAACTCTTTGAATACAGGTGGTCTGTTCGTGTTGACATGTGCATTCACTTGCTACTCCTATGTTATTGTCTATTCAGTATGGATCGTAGGTCCTCCTGCAATGATGCACTTGGAATCTCTAGCAGCACACGAGATAACCTCAGTGTCAATGTCGGCTCACATAACAACTCTCCTGCTAAGAGTTCTCCTCCACTTTTTTGCTCTTCATGGGCCAGTAACAATATTTAATAAATCTCACATCTTTTCGCCAGATTCTCTGCGGGTTTGCGAAGGGAAGCAATTGTGCTATTCAGAACTAAAATTTACAGTGTATTACTGAGATCGAGAGAGAGAGAAAAATAACGCAGTTTAATGGGACATGTCATTAAAACATAGACAAACAATGCAACTCAGTAAAAACCAATACAATTGATAAAATCATCAATCCTATAAAACTAGACCGTACAATTTCACGATAAAATACAACTTAATTGAAAAAAATTATTCCTGTATTTATTGTGAACTAAAAAATGCGTGAGCCCTACAGCTACATCAAAGAAGTTCATATTCGACAAAAGTGAAATCTCTTCCAACCTACACAATGTCCGATATTTATAAAATAAGGCTTTTAAAAACTTGATTTGCACTCAGTACAAACAATCTATCAAAATATGGCATATAGACCACTTCTTTAGGCCACATGAACACACCCCAGTGGCAGCAGGCACCCATCGGGGTGGAGAGGCAGCGGCAAGGGGTTGAGGTTACATTTTAAAAATAATTTCCCTTACCTGCTTGCCGCATCCTCCTTGCCACTCCTCCTGGTTGCGTCTCTCCTTCTCCTGCCGGCAGGAAGAGGAAGCAGCCTGGAAACACCCAGGCTCCCCTGAACTAATCACAATGCTGAAATGCAGTGTTGTAATTGGTCTGAGTGCCATGGATTGGCACTCAGATGGGGCAAGGGGGCCTGGGCATGTTCTACACTCTGGCTGTAATGCAGCCTGGGTGGAGAAGAGAGAAAATGCGCATGACTAATGTGGTCGACCCAAGAGGGCCGGCCAAGCAGTCATTGCACACTTGGGAGTGGGGGCAAACCACTACCCGGCTGCTCTGTCAGCCCCGCCTCTCCTAACAAAGCTACCTCGCAAAAATAAAAAATAAAATGATAATAACTAAGTTATTATCATACATGCATGCGCTGAGTCAGCGCATGCACTGCTCTGCAAGAAATTTAGTTAATGGATTTTTAAAGTGCTACCAGAGGCTTTTCCTACCTCAAGCTTGTGTTCACGAGCGCGTGCACGCGTGCAACCGCCATCTGTCTTTTCTCTGTCTGGCCGTCATGGTTCATAAAGCACAGTGCTCTTCCAAGCGCCTCGCTCGCGTCCCTGCAATAACTTCATGCTCGCGAACCCTTTCGCTTTCAAGGCCATGCGGCCAATGCTTGTTATAAGTGTGCATATGCGGAAAGGGACATCTATTGCCTTTGCCAAGGCTTGCTATACATATATACAAATGAGATGCCTGACCTTACGCGTCCCACAACCGGTAGCACTTGGACCACTTTTGCGAACATAAAAGGAATCCCCAGCTCTTCCTCTTGAGGTCTAGAAATGTGTGAAAGGGGCCCGTCTTCACCAAACTCTTGACGCCGATGATGTAATTTATCAGCTGAAAGCTGCCATGGGGCCTTGATCTTGTTAGCGCGAGTTCTGTGAGCACGCTCCTCCCCATCTCCCTGCCCGCCTTGGCGCTGTTCGCACCTTTCCTTCAGCCTTTCTCATTGAGAGTTCACACTGGTTTCTGTGGGCTAGGAGAGACAGCCCAGCGGCGCACACCTCCGAAAGGCCAGCAGGTACGTGAGTGAGACGCATGTCAGTCATCGGTCTGCCATGTGACCTATTTGCCCTGACAGGCGATCTTTGAAACGATTTGCAAGTGTGACTGCCCTTCCAAGAGACTCCCATTCAGCAAGACATCCTGTTGCCAGATTTAATGCATTCAGCTTCAGTTTTTTTATTCAAAAGTTTAGTTGAAATTGTTCCACAGAAGTTGAAAGCTTTGAGTTTTGCATATAACCAAATGCATACGGCTATTATTTACGTAGTCATTGATCAGCCTTGAATTCTGTCACATGACTCTGAATGTATAATGGGGACCCCTTTACGAGTAAAGGGTAAGCACTAACTCACTAAAGGAAAACAGTTAAAACCCCTGTTTATATTCTGAATAACTCAATACCAGCACATATGTGCCTATGCCACCTGCACAGAGGTCAGTCATTAACAAAGACCATGTTTTTCCCCCTTTGACCTTGTGAAAAGGATTTTCTTAAATGGCGGTGAGCTTAAGGGTCCCTCTTGCAGTGTCACCAGCAGAGCAAGAGTCCTCCACACAGGATGTGTGTATGCGGCAGGAGGTGTGCACGCCCTGGAAGCTGAATGCATACATGCACAAACAGCAGCTGCTGTACTGAGGGTACCATTCCAAACTGCCACCACGTGCAAAGAGCAGCAACTAGTTTATAGTGCTCTACATGAGTGCCTATAGTGCTACGAGCTCCATTGTAAGCTTCCACCATGTGCAAAGAGCAGGAACAGCAAGCATTGGCATAGCCAATAGGTCTCGCCTTTGGGACAATATAAGTGTTTAGCCATGCAACACTAGATGTTTTATACTGCTAGAAAAAAACACTTGCTAGCATACCGTTTTTGCCTGTCTTCCTGATCCCTCTTCCAGAGGATTGTGAGCAAGATCAGGGGGGCAGTGGCGTAGCTACGGGGGGCGGTGGGGACGGTCCGCCCCCAGCGGCACTAGTTTGGGGGTGTCGGTATGGTCATTACAGTTGGCCTCAGATGCAGGGGAGTCCTGGCATGAAATCGCTGTGTTAGTTTAAAGGCGGTGAACTAGTCAAATGGATGAAGCAACGGATATTATCCCTCAGAAAGACGCTGCAGCAACGAGTTTGTGCCTATATGCCCGTGTTTATCAGGACAAATACAGTATCTTCAATGTCGACACAGGCGATCGCTCCAACCATTGGAGTAACATTCTAAGGCATCATGGGATGAGTAGTCCTGGCCTGTGCATTATAAGACTAATAACATTGAGGCTCGAATTGTGCATTTGGAGTGTGGCAATAATGTGTGCACTTCAGCGCCTATATGTTTGAGGCAATATGTGGCATGTTTCTAGTTTACATTACCAGTTGGAAATGTTTCCAATCATGACATTGCACACTAGCACAGCTGTTTACCGTTTTTAGGTCTCGGCGTCAACGCGCGGAAGCGCGTCTCCGCCGAGATCTTTTGTCAGCGACTATCATTCCCAGGAGACAGTCCTGGCCACGCGCATCCTTCCAGGCGATTTGTAACTGGAACGCGCGCTGTGGCCAGGCGCTGTCTCCTGGGAAGCGCAAGCACCACACACGCATGCGCATACACACACACACACGCGCCCATGCACGCACGCACATACGTACATACAGAGACACCACCCCTGACTCATACACACACGCGCGCACACACACAAGTGCACCGAGTTCCCCCTCCCCCTCCCCCGCCGTCACCGTCGCACACATACATACACACACACACAAGCATACACACACACAAGTGCACCAATCGCGCTCCAGCCTTTTGGAACTTACCTTACCTCAGCACGCGGCGCCCAACCTCCTGCTGGCGCGGCCCCGGGGCTCTACACCGCTCACAGGAGCCCCGGGCCGCGAGACGCTACGACTCCGCCTGCCTCCTCTTCCGGTGTGAACGTGGCCCCGCCCCCGTCACAGGCGACCGTGCCTGACTTCCGGGGCGGCCGCGAATTCAATGAAATCGTGAGGGGTGACAGAGGCCAAGTCCCACTTGAGTTTGTTCAGCGTCAACAGCTCCATTTGCACTAATTCGTCGGGTCCGATGGAGTGATCAGTATAAATGCAAAGTTTTTCCGCCGTTAGAGGAATGGTTTCTTTCATTTTTGAGGCCACGAACATGCAGGTAGCCCCCAGCAGCTGCAATCTGTTTTTCTTCAGCGGTTCCACCGACAAAAATCTGTCCAAGTAATTCATGGCTAATGGGAACACCTCCTCTTCACATTTCTGCTCTTCACAAACCTCCAGCATCCAGGTAAGCCCTTCGGATGGTTTCCACCTCGCAGCACAGCAGCTGATGTTCCATGTCTCCCCTGGCGCGCGGTGCCTGCTCTTGAGAGGGGGTGCGGGGTGCCCGTGCTGTCCTGTGAGTGAGAGACCTCCGTTCAGTGCTTGCTGCTGCCGCGATACTAAGAAAGCTTTTTCAGAAACTATGTAGGAGCGTGATTGGAGACCCACAACAGCAAATAACCCAATCACAAACACGCTGGTACATTGCACAGGCAGAATCTACTACATTAACTGATGCAAATGAAAAGCATCTTTGCTTCTACTTCAGGACGTACAACCATTTTCAAAATATTAAATGACCTAAGTCTACTTAAATTAAAACGACTGCTCTTTCTGCTGCAACACTTCCAAGGTGCTCCAAGATGTATGTATGTCAAGCTTTGCATGCAGCCTGTACAAAAGTCCCTGCAGGTTTCAGATACAAAAGGCAGTGAGCGGGCTAGGGTGCTAGTATTATCTCTACCTAGTGGTGAGTGGTGAGTGCAGAGTGGTGAGTGCAGAGTGGTGAGTGCAGAGTGGTGAGTGCAGAGTGGTGAGTGCAGAGTGGTGAGTGCAGAGTGGTGCAGAGTGGTGAGTGGTGCAGAGTGGTGAGTGCAGAGTGGTGAGTGCAGAGTGGTGAGTGCAGAGTGGTGAGTGCAGAGTCGTGAGTGGTGCAGAGTGGTGAGTGCAGAGTGGTGAGGGTGAGTGCAGAGTGGTGAGGGTGAGTGCAGAGTGGTGAGGGTGAGTGCAGAGTGGTGAGTGGTGCAGAGTGGTGAGTGCAGAGTGGTGAGTGCAGAGTGGTGAGTGCAGAGTGGTGAGTGCAGAGTGGTGAGTGCAGAGTGGTGAGGGCAGAGTGGTGAGGGCAGAGTGGTGAGGGCAGAGTGGTGAGGGCAGAGTGGTGAGTGCAGAGTGGTGAGGGCAGAGTGGTGAGGGCAGAGTGGTGAGGGCAGAGTGGTGAGGGCAGAGTGGTGAGGGCAGAGTGGTGAGTGCAGAGTGGTGAGTGCAGAGTGGTGGTGAGTGCAGAGTGGTGGTGAGTGCAGAGTGGTAAGTGGTGCAGAGTGGTGAGTGGTGCAGAGTGGTGAGTGGTGCAGAGTGGTGCAGAGTGGTGAGTGGTGCAAAGTGGTGAGTAGTGCAGAGTGGTGCAGAGTGGTGAGTGGTGCAGAGTGGTGAGTGGTGCAGAGTGGTGAGTGGTGCAGAGTGGTGAGTGGTGCAGAGTGGTGAGTGGTGCAGAGTGGTGAGTGCAGAGTGGTGGTGAGTGCAGAGTGGTGAGTGGTGCAGAGTGGTGAGTGCAGAGTGGTGGTGAGTGCAGAGTGGTGAGTGCAGAGTGGTGAGTGGTGAGTGCAGAGTGGTGGTGAGTGCAGAGTGGTGGTGAGTGCAGAGTGGTGGTGAGTGCAGAGTGGTGGTGAGTGCAGAGTGGTGAGGGCAGAGTGGTGAGGGCAGAGTGGTGGTGAGTGCAGAGTGGTGGTGAGTGCAGAGTGGTGAGTGCAGAGTGGTGAGTGCAGAGTGGTGAGTGCAGAGTGGTGAGTGCAGAGTGGTGAGTGGTGAGTGCAGAGTGGTGGTGAGTGCAGAGTGGTGGTGGTTATTGGGGAATACTAGGTTTAAAATAACATGAAGGCATTTACTTTTCAGTGATTAAGTTTAAATTATTGTATGTACTACAATGGTTCGGTTTTTGCACTATGCACTTTATTTTTAAATATTATTTGATGCTCTAGGTATCATACAGTTGACAGTATTAACAGCCATTATGTACAAAACATTTATGTAATTCAGTATGCATTCGCCGTTTTTAAGATAATTTGAATGTAATATTTACATTTCCGATGCCATGAACTTTGTCTATGTCTATGATTTGAAAATATTTGAAGGCTTTTACCAAAATGGCCCACACAAGACTGAGGAGGCTGCTCCGTCAACTGAAACATGTCTCTCTATGCTGGGTCAGAGGAGGCTCATTTAATAAAAAGGCCTGTACCCAAGTAGCCCTTGTGTGTGTGCTCTTTTCCAGAAGTGGAGTAGAGAACCACCGGCGGCCACAGCCAGTGCGATCGATTGCCGCAACAGAATGGCGGCGGGCACCCCTGATGTATTGCCTGATGTAGGGCCACAGCAGTAGTAGCTCTGGGTGCCAACTACATCCCCTGCTTTCTTTGAAAAGAGAAAAACACAGAGGGAGCTGGTGAAAGGTATAAAAGATGTACCTTCCTACCTACTCTGTAGCCTTGGACCGTGTCCTGTATGTGCATGTAACTTGCATGATTGAGGTAACTATAGTGGCGATACTACATGTCTTTAGGACCTCTTTAAAGTACTTGCCATCCTTTTTCCACATACCCCCCAGCCGCCACCGGCGATGGGCGGCAATCTGAGGGATTGCCCTGGGCGCCTGAAGTTCAGCTACGCTGTTGCAGGGGGGATCGGGTGGAACTAATCCTGGGAGTCAAAGACTTAAAGGTTCCCCTTTCTGACATATATGTTAAGAGGGTTACCCATTTGGTATGGTGCCAGAAAACCATTCTCAGAATGGCACTTAACAGAAATATCATGCCCTAAATATCTTTTACAAAAATCAGTTCATCAGACTTCATAAAAGAAAATCGACATCCATTTGGAAAAACATTTTAAATAAAACGTGGGATATGATATTTCTGCAAAATATGTAGGGTACGAACTGTGTAGACAACCCCTCCCGAATTATCTGTCCCTTCCTATGACTAGTTGGGAGAGATCACTTTTGTTTCGCCTAAGGGCGGGTACAGTAACATTTTTGTTGTCTTTCCCTTTGGGGTATCGCCACAGTGTTGATTTTAAATCGTGCCCCTGTGATGGTGTTAGCACACAAGATGATTTGCACTTCCTATTCTTTTGTAAATTTTATCTTAGATTTATTAAATGGCTCTTAACTCCATATTTTAAGAAACACAGACCACTCTCACTTAAAGAATCATATAGTATGTTGGTTTCCCTGGATACTGATGAATTAATTTTTCGCACCAGTACCTTTTTAAGACTGGCTACACGAGTGCGCAAAACGATGGAAAATCCCTGCAAATAGAAACTAGCTTTACTGGAGCTTATTGCACTATATTGTAATTGTATGGAACTCTATATCATTGCACTATTTTGTAATTGTATGAACCCTATATCATGAAATATTTTTTAAATTATAATACTTTTTCTTTTTTGTATGCATGTATATTTTAATGAATTGCTGTTATTACTTGCGGTACTTTTATGAATTTTATGAAATTCGAATAAAGGTCTTTTGAACTTGAACTCGATATTTCTGATCGAAAATATTTTTACTAATAATATCCTGACATACAACTACACTTCCGCCCTTGACATGGCTTCACATGACCCTTCATCACCATGAGTGAATGTGGATGTTAACTTGGCGAATACTCCCCTAATTATGAGTTGGCTGAGGTTTTTAGAACCCTGCAAAAACTCCTGCTTGTGCAGAGGTGGGAATTGCGAGGTGTGTTTAAACTAATTACTGTGTGCATTAAAGTCTATACCCTTCGTTGAATTTTACCAGGTCAAAACTGATTAAATTTAAAAAGGGGAAAAGTTACGGTATTTGCTGTGCCATATAGCGTAAGGTGCAATAAGCATCAAGATCTACATACTATTTCCCAATAACTTGCATTAGGTACAATATATCACACCTGATTCTCAACCACGATGAGTTAGATTGTATCCTGTAAAGAATAGCATGTTCCCTCATAGGGAAGGGGGGGGGGTCATAATTAAGGCCTACGTTGTTAGTCGGCATTAACAAGGTGTTTTACAGAGATATCAATTGCCTTCTATTTTTCCAGAGAGCCTGCTATCATGAATGCACCCTACTTACACTGGGGGTTCATTTTTCTCTTTGCCTCTGTATTCCCTCTGTCCTTCGAATGATTTAGATTTTTGGCTGTTTTGTATATGTGCTCCTATAAAGTGTCTCGGTTTACACTTTAAGGGGACAGATAGCTGTAATTATATTGTCCTGAAAGCCATAAGATGGCATTTTTGGATGGATACACACGTTGCTAAACTTCTTGAGGGTTTTGAGCTATCCAAATGCAGAGTACGCTCTAGTCACTAGAAAGCAAACGCTTTGTTCCCTCTAACCACACCCCTCTTCAACTTTTATTAGCTAATATCATCATCAAATGCACCGTCACAGTTGTTTAGGAGACATTAGAAAGAGATGTACCCAGCTGATCCTCTCCCTTACCAACGACCCCGTCACCGCCAGAGCCAACCGTCACGAAGGGATGAAAGAGGTAGCCGAATGGATGAAGAACAGCCACCTGAAACTGAACTCGGACAAGACGGAAGTCCTCATCCTGGGATCCTCACCCGCCGCTTGGGACGACTCCTGGTGGCCCCCCGCCCTAGGCAGCGCACCCAAACCAACAGACCACGCAAGCAACCTGGGCTTCATCCTGGACTCCTCCTTCTCCATGACCAGACAAGTCAACGCCGTCTCCTCGTCGTGCTTCAACATCCTGGGCATGCTACGTAAGATCTTCTGGTGGATCCCCACAGAGACCAGGAAGACGGTCACCCAGGCCCTCGTCACCAGCCGTCTGGACTACGGCAACTCCCTCTACGCCGGAACCACGGCCAAACTCCAGAAGAGACTCCAGCGGATCCAGAACGCCTCAGCACGACTCATCCTGGACATCCCCCTTCGCAGCCACATCTCCGGACACCTGAGAGACCTGCACTGGCTCCCGGTCAACAAGAGAATCACCTTCCTCTCCTCACCCACGCACACAAAGCCCTACACAACCAAGGCCCAGGATACCTCAACAGCCGCCTCAACTTCTACGCTCCCAAACGCCATCTTCGATCGACCAGCCACGCCCTCGCCGCCGTCCCCCGCATCCGAAGAGCCACCACAGGGGGACGGTCCTTCTCCTACCTCGCCGCCAAGACATGGAACTCCCTCCCCACCCACCTCCGCCTGACCCAGGACCACCTCGCCTTCAGGAAGCAACTCAAGACCTGGCTGTTCGAGCAGTAGCGGACCCCTCTCCCCCAGCGCCTTGAGACCCTCTGGGTGAGTAGTGCGCTATATAAATGCGATGATTGATTGATTGATTGATGTACCACTCATTCGCTCAGAGCAGCCTTGTCTTGCTCTGCAATGAATATTGAAAAAAAGGGAAATTTAGAAAAGAATATTATGTGCTATTTTTGGCAAACAAGAATGATCTGAAAATGAGACCAGTGAAGAGGCAATAAATGCATATATATGTGTTACCTTTTGATTCTCTGAAGACTGCACATTAGAAGTGCGGCCACAAAAAGGTGTTAAAAATAACAAACAAAGCGATATATAGTCTAACTAAGTGCAGACTTTCATAAAATAACTAAATAAGAGTTTACTAAAGCACTTCTTTTGATCTTTTTTCATCAAGACAGCAGGGAGTTGATGTGTGTTAGAGACGGTTTTTAAGTGAACTTGACTGTTTGCAAGATTTTTGAAGTGTTTGCGGAGGAGAGCATTTGAATAATCTACACGGTGCAATTTACATAATTTATGCAAGGATCATTTTAGAATCGTAATTGCAATTAGCATGCTTTACTTCGCAGCGATGGATTGCATTTGAAGTGGAAGGCTGATTGTACTGCCTGTCATGTGCCCGCATTTCTAGTTTACTTCTTGCCAGTGCTTTGCTGCACAGGGAGACGACTCGGTGCTTGATGAAGTTCCCAAGTGAACTCTTAAAGATTTTCTTTTTTTTCTCGCAAAATCATTTCCCTCTGTAATTCAAAGTCACAAATCCAATCTTCCATACCTCTGCGGACCAGCGATAAAGCGGGCGGATGCAGAGTGCAGCTGGTCAAGAGAACAGGACTGCATGCTTGTCTGAGACGAAGCAAGGCTTCCCATCAACCATTTCCGAGAGCAATATGCCTTGAGAGCCAATCATGTCCTGTGAGGGTGATAGCGGAGCCGGATGTGTCACGCCGGAAATGTGTGTATCTGCCCGTGGAGAATGGATTACTCTGCTCATCTGCAATGTTAAGTAAATGCGTTACTGCATATTCTTCAAACAAGTTGAAGGGTTAAGAGGCTGAACAGAGAGGCAGTTTAACAAAATGGTGTCACATCGGTAGCACTCAGTGGAATATCAATGCGACCCACGGACTCATGTGCGCTAGGCATGCTGCATTAGTAATTCTGTCTGTGAGGTATATCAGTGTCGTGAATCGTCTCTTTTGCTCTCTACCGTGCATAGATCGCATAGCTGGGCAGCGCATGGAGCTGTCTCGTCTTTCAAAAGGTCAGGGCTGTAGGGATGCATGTTTCTGAACCTTGCCCATAATGTCCCATTTTAATGAATTATTTGGGAGGCATTCTGCCTCCTGATTGACTCATGAAGCCCCCGGCTTCCGATTTCCCCCGACCTTTTCTTGCCTGGCTATCCTACACATCTAAGGCCTCACCCCTTCCTCAAGGCTTATTGAAGACAACCACACATCCGGCACAAATGTGTTTTTTTGTTTGTCGGATGGGCAGTCTGTAGTGTTCTCAGTTAAGAAGACCCTCTGGGAAGCCAGTGCTGCCAACTAACCACTTATGTATGCTGTTGGAATTCTTGCATTCTGGAACCTGACAGCCCTGCGTGGTGGGGCTGCTGCTGTTGTGTGTATTGATCCGGCACACTCTTCTATACCTGTGGACTCCGGTGTAGTCAAACAAGCTGAACCACTGGTCGTCTGGACCTTTTATTATCGACTGAAAGTGTATTGTGGGAGCTAACATCAACACACATATCAATTTACATGGAAACCGAATGGATGGTTTCCCAACCTCGGTTTGCTATCACACAATTACCTGCCATGTTTTAAGTTGCCCCTGTTGCGTTAAAACCTGCCTCCCCAGTTTACAGACCGCTACACAGAAAAAGCTAGCAGAATCGGTATGCAACATACTTGCATGTGCCGTGGGGCTAACAAAAGCTCCTGCAAAAAAAACTCAAGACATAGTAACTAACATATGGCGGCCGGCTATACACCCTGCAGATGAGAATGTGCATCTACTTTGCTTAACTCTGCTTGGATATATACTTGATTTCAATGTACCCATCTAATGGACACTAATAACAATAATGTATATTGTCTGTGTTAACCTTGTTTTACGAAAATCTAATAATAATGAAAACAGATTTTTTAAAAAGAGGATGGTTTCCCAAACCTTAAATGTTTATTAGCAGATTAGTCAAAGTTACAAACTTTAGTCATTTTGTAAATCAGTTTATCAAGGAAGTATGTATATCAAATAGATTATTCAGTTTGAAAATATGTATATAATGTAGATAGAAATGCAAATCATTACAAGGTAAAGAAAGCAGTGCATAGTCAGTATTGGTTCCATAAAATAATTTTCCTATTGTAAATGAAGCATCAAAGATTAGCAAGAGGAAATCCTAAACGGAAGGAGTCATTCTTGAGTGAACCAAATTAAGATTCATGTGGAAATGAGCAAAAATGTTCAAGAAACAAGAAACAAGCTCAAGAATCAAGTATAGAGGAAGTCAGCATAGTTATTTCTCTCAGAAAAGTAAGGTTAGGATCTGCTAAACTAATCTCTAATTTCTAAATTAACATTTCTAAAACAGACAATGAGCTATTCTCCTAGTAAATTGATCATAAGTCTTCTTCCTGCTGGTTGGAGAAGGTGGGTGCCAGGCTGCTCTTTTACCCCATTCTGATGGCCCTCTCAGTGATCTGCTACTCTTCGGTGCAGCAAGTGAATTTCGTCCCGCTGTGCTGCAGTGCCTCGAGCAAAACCCTCCTGTGGGTTCTACACCTGAATCAAATTGGACTGCCTATGTTCGTGCCCGGTGGGATGGACTAACCACAGGTGTACCCTAACTACTGGTAGGCCTCTGCTATCCAAAGGTTTTCCATAGTAACGCTAATGTAAATTCCAACATGCTTTCATATTTCTTAACTTTCATTGCTGGTGCCTTGTTATTATTTGGGAGTTTTATATAGCGCTGGCTAGACCCGGAGCTATCAGAGCGCTTTACATAGGGGAGAACGTGAACAATGCACAGGTTACATACAATAGGTACACAACTCTTCAGAAGTGCAGGAGAGCAAGTGATAAGACACAGGTAAACGTAGCAAAGAGGAGAGGGGGGTCAGGATTAAGGCAGACAGTAGTAAGAAAAAAAGTTCAAGACCAGCAGACCGTCACCAACTAGGGTACACCCGGACACAGTCCATCCCACCGGCATAAACAGAGGCAGTCCAATTTGATTCAGGTGTAGAACCCATAGGAGGGTTTTGGTCAAGGCACAGAAGCGCAGCGGGACGGAATTCACTCGCCGCGCCAAAGAGTAGCAGATCACCGAGAGGGCCAACAGAATGTGGTAAAATGGCAGCCTCACACCCACCTTCTCCAACCAACAGGAAGCAGACTTACAATCAACTTACTAGGGGAATATCTCATTGTTTGCTTTGGAAATGTTAATTTAGAAATTAGAGATTATTTTAGCAGATCATGACCTTACTATTCTGAAAGAAAACCTTTCATTAATGCTGACTTCCTCTATACTTGATTCTTGAGCTTGCTACTTGAACATTTTTGCTAATTTCCACATGAATCTTAATTTGGTTCAATCAAGAATGACACCTTCTGTGTAGGATTTATTCTTGCTAATCTTTGATGCTTCATTTACAATAGGAACATTATTGTATGGAACCAATATTGACTATGCACTGCGTCCTTTACATTGTGATGATTTGCATTTCCATCTACATTATACACATATTTCCAAACTGAAGAATCGGTTTGATATACAAACTTCCTTGATAAATTGATTTACATGCCTGGTTATTCCCAAAATCAGGATACTACTGTCTCTTACAATCCAAGACTTACTGGTTTGTATAGGAACCTATGCCTTTCTCTCATACCACGTACCCACTTTATGTGTAATATGTTGTTACCTTACACCAGGAGCCTGTAGCAGATCTTCTGAGATAATGCCTTAGGGCGTGTCCAAGATGGGGACACATTACCCAACCCTGGCTTTACATTTTACTCAGCCCCTCATAATAAACTGGTAGGGCTTGATTATTTTTTTCTCAACTACGTTGGTGGGACAAGTGGGAATTGAGAGCCTCCTGTGGGCTTTTTCGGACCATAAACCCCTTGTGGTAGAACTCGCAGTCACAGTGGCTGCTAGGGATCAATCATCCTGGACTTTTGAGAGAAAGCTTTTATTTGACCAGGCATATAAGGACAATATGTCAAAATGGATTTTTTGTGAGATGAACAGGGGGTAGGCGCCAGATGTTATAGTTTGGGATGCCTTTAGGACCGAGGTCAGAGGGGAAACCTTTAGCATCTCTGTTCATCAGAAAAAGACGAAGCAGGCTGAGATTCGTAGCTGGTACGAGCAACTAAGGGTGGCAGAAACTGAACTCATGAGCAAGGTGGCTGGGGGGACAGATATTCAGGGGAGCCGACAAGAAATAGCAATCTTGAAATCTAAAATCAATCAGTATTTTGGGGCCGATGTGGCAATGAAATTCATGCAACATAAGACTGAATCCTATGAGCTGAGAGAAAATACAGGGCGGCAATTAGCCAAACGCATTCTGCAGACGGAAGTGAAAAATCGAATCTCAATTTTTAAAGACCAGGCAGGACAAATACAAGAGACTACATCGGGTGTCCTTAGGGTTTTTAAGGATTTCTATAAGCAACTTTATACTGAAGAAATAACTTCTCCGCTAGATTAGGATGAGAACTGTTAGAAATAGGGTCTCTGGTTGGCTTAAGTATGCACCTAAGCCAGGCTGGAACCCACCACTCTAGTCAGGGTATGGAAGTTACACACCAATGATAACCCAAGCTCACCCCCTTGGTAGCTTGGTAAAGCAGTCAGTCTTATCCCAGAGGAAATGTGTAAAGCGTTTGTGCAACACACACACCAGTGACACACTAGGCACACCACACAAAAGAGACCCCACACAAGTTATATAAAAATAGCCTTTGTATTATACATTAAAAAAACATTAGACCATAAATCACTTCGTTGCATGAAAAGCACATTGGACCACATCACATAAATCACTGCCACTAGGCACTTGTCATTAAAATGCACATAAACCACATAGACCACCTTTCCAATATCAACAATCATTTCACCACTAGGCTATTGTCATCAACATAACATAGTGCATTGGCAGAATTACTCCTAGTATTATATACGTCACATGACATTAGAAAATGTACATTTCATTGTAAAGAACGTTTATGGGTTGTTTCATATCATAAATCACTCCTACTGCACATATTCTGCAGGTCTTGAAATAAAATAAATCCTAATTTCTGGGCACATAGGGTAGCAGGTGAGGAATCAGAAGAAATACCCACGTTGCCCAATTTACCTGTCCATGCTCCCACTCCCCCCCTCTGGGCAACGGCACCATGTTCCGTCCACCCAATAAGTTAGAAGGGGGACGGGTGCTTACTGTCCCATGCAGGGGATTGCTAGGTCACTTGCCTGCTTGCTTCGTGAGTAGGGTGAGGGGAGGACAAAAGGGGCTGAACGGGACATCCATTGAGGCTTCCTGCCCACTAGGCTTACTGTGCCATATAGAGCCACAAGCGTCACCTGTGACCTCATGAGGGGAGCCACAGGGATTCACTTTCCCCTGTATATTCCTGCTTGGGACTACCCGATACCTCTCAGTGTGGCCCCCCCATGCAATAGGTGGGTAGCGAAAGGGTCTTTTCCTTTCCACTGCCCGTCGGCCTAGTGCAGGTGAGAGATATCTGTTTCACCTGGGAAGCGTCCTCACTCCGTTCTGACCCAGGCTTCCAAGTGGCAGCTCTCGATGCTGTGTTCCACTCGGGCCGGGACCGCAGAGGCTGCAGTGCTGGTTGTTGGGGCAATGGTGGGGCTTCCTCCGGGTTTTCTCCTTCCGGGCTGTCACATCCTCGCTTTCTGGCTCTTTCCCAGCCCAGTGCCTCACAAAATGGCCCGGGGCAGCGTTTTGCTTGGGGCTCACGCTCTGCTGAGCAGAGCTCCTTCTTCCAGCTGCCCTGCTGACTCAGTCCTCCTTCGTTGTGTTTTCCCTGGAGACTGTGCCACCTCTGGCGAACTCTATGTAGCGGCGGAGCCTGCTCTCCTTGGTTGTATCAACAATCCTCAATAGCACAGTGCTAATTCTGCAGAGGCCTTGCTGTCCATCAGAGTAGAAATACTCCTCATATGCTTCCTGAAGCACCAAAAAGCTCTCCCAATATACTTCCACTTTCATGCTAAAAAAGAAAGATACCGCGCTCAATATGCTTTATCTTGAAAACGGAGTGAAAGGACAGTCCAGTCCTTCTCCTGCAGGTGCAGCAACTGCAGGCCAACCAACCACTACAATATAAACAAGCATTGGCATAGCCAATAGGGCTCGCCTTTGGGACCTTATAAGTGTTTAGCTATGCAGCACAATATCCTTGGTGCAACAACATCAACTGTTGCATGGCTAAGCACATATAAGATCCCAAAGGCGAGACTTATTGGCTATGCCAATGCTTGTTTTCTTTATGTATGCCTGTGCTGCTTCAGTCCATTGAAACTGAACTAGAAGGATGAAAAGCAAGAATGCTTTTAGAATATTAGGACACACTGTGGTAATAAAACTAAACGAGATATTGTAATGCAGTTAGTTTCCATGAATGATTCCCACCTGCGCTATGACACGGACTATATTCGTAAGGTTGAATCCTTGGTTGTATATCTGAACACCTCAATAATGACAGGGAATACTTTACAGTCACCTTATTACTGTTGAACTGATTAGCAAGACAGGCACATATACAGGCCTCAAATAAAGACAAAAGATCCTGGCAACCAGGTTTAGATAGGGTGCACTACCGTCAGTCAGGGTATAGTAACTATATCACATGTACTATAATGCCTCAAAAGGGTGGAAAGGGATTGGCTGCCAGACGACCCAACAGCACCCACAAAAGTGGGTATTCACTAATAAACAAGCAATTCCTCCCTGAGCACTTTCAAAAGTAAATAGTAAAGTTAAAGATAATAAAGAATCATTAAACATAAGGTACAGCCAAAATCGTGCTTATGCCAATTAGTCGTTGTTGTTGTCCCGAAGGTAGATTATTCCAAATTCTTCTTGTACAATGGCCCAATAGTAAAGGCATCCAATGTCTTTAGTTTCCTTTTATTTCAAAGCAAATTTCAGTAATTCCGAAAGGTCAAACCAAATATATAATCAATTGTAAAGAGCAGCCAACACGTGTTTCGTCATGCACCAATCTGTGCCAATTGACTTTATCAGGGCTTTGAACTCAATTTATGAATTTCCCTGTATTTCGTACGTCCAAAGGTATTCTGTAATTCTATCCACTGAGTCATTAAATATGTACGACAACAGGTAGCCAAATATATCCAACAGTCAAGAATAATAAAGGTTAATCCAATAGTGTCCTAAGAATATCAAGTCATATACTTGAGAATACTCCCGAAAACCATATTATCAGCAAACCATCTTACATTCCTGAAATATCTTTAGATCAAAATTTCGTGAGTACGCGACCTACAGTAGTTAGTGTCCTGAAATTATCCACTCAATAACCTGAGAATTCTCCTGTAATTAATCTTGTCTGCAAAACATCTTTCATTCCTCAGAAATATTGGAATCAGAAGTCCACAAGTATGTGACCAAGACTAACGTATCTGTCCCTCCCAAAAGGTAAATCGCGTACGTGATTGTTCTTTGAAATGCATTTAAGGGCACTCACCAAGTAGCTGCCTGTTTCCCTCTTCGTGGCACGTAGCAGCCAATGTGCAGAATGTGGTTTTAATTTCTGCAGAAACCTTTGAGTTGCATGTCTTGTGATGAGTCAGGCATTTGATCTTGGGCAGTTTGTCCTCGGTGGTCAACAGCTAACTGCCTGAATGAAATGGATGTTTCTGAATGGGTTCATTCATGCGGTAACTCAGATACTGAGCAGCTGCTAGTGAAGAGATTGCCACAATGTCAGAGCGCTTCCTGCCATTTCTGGGTTAAGGTGCACTCATCCTGGGGCTACAACGTTCACGCCGAACTGTGTCATGTAAAGTGGCAATAAATCCACTTTCAAAAGAGGCCATGGTGTTCAGTACTTTTGCTATAATCGCTGCACCCGCTAATTTACTTTTAACATTAAAAGTGAAGCGCGAGTGCCGCGACTATAGCAAAAGTAAAGAAATAGAAAAAAACATCACTGTCTTTACTTTTGCTATAATTGCGGCACCAGCGCTTTACATTTAATATTAAAAGTAAAGCACATGTGCAGCGATTATAGCACAAGTTAAGAAATAGAAAAAAACATATATTTCTTATCTTTTGCTTCAATCGCTGCACCAGCGCTTTACTTAAAGGTAAAGCGCCGGTGCTGCGATTGTAGCAAAAGTAAACAACAAGCAAATGGTGCGACAGATGGTAGTTGCGCGTGTGCATGCAAGCTTGAGGCCACCAAAAGCCTGGTGGTGGCACTTTCAAAAGCCGCTTACAAAATGTCTCTCAGAGCAGCGCATGCGCTTGCTCAGGTGAGACATAAAAAGGAGTAGTGCTCCTCACACAGCTCTTCAGCTTACTCCTCTACAAGCAGGTTATTTTTAGATCCAGCAAGGATCTTTTACTGAAGTATTTTGTATCCTTGAGAATTCTAACAGAAGACCAGCACACACACGCCCTTGAAGATTCATCACAATCAGGATACCACATTACGAGTCAGATGAGTCAGCCATTTTCCTCCACCACAGACAGAAGCAGCAACCGCAGGCAACCCACTCCTCACACAGTCCTTCCACTCTTCTTCTTGGCAGGGTCTT
This sequence comes from Lissotriton vulgaris, assembly GCF_964263255.1. Taxonomy (NCBI): domain Eukaryota; kingdom Metazoa; phylum Chordata; class Amphibia; order Caudata; family Salamandridae; genus Lissotriton; species Lissotriton vulgaris. The sequence continues at coordinate 499,728,763 of NC_141687.1, read as the reverse complement.
CTTGTTCCTTGAAGTAATCTGGGGTTTAGGTTTAATATTTATACCCAAAATGTATTTGTTCTCTTTGTGGTAATGGTCTCTGAACCCAGTCCAAACCAATCCTTCTCTCACTGGTGCAGCATGACCACAGGGGACAGATACAGCATTTTGAAAAAGGAGACACAGCCTATTCAGACGTAAGCAAAACTCCTCCCACCACTCTACCACCATGCAGACCAGGTTTATTCAGCCCTGCTGTAAGTCACCCAGGTAAGGCATCTAGTGACCATCTAGAGTGAATGCACATCTCAGCTCCTGTCACTCACACTTCAGACGCTGACTACACAAATGGCCAGAAGCGTACAGAGTGGTAAAGTAAGAAAATGCTCACTTTCTAAAAGTGGCATTTTAAAACACAAGATTTAAAAACCACCGTTACCAAAAGGTGCGTTAAAAAATTCTGAGTTCAGTGAGTGTAAACTTAATTTTCCTATCTTGTCCCTATGGAAAGTTATATGGTACAGTGCAACTCCTATGATAAGCCTTTAGACAGATAGCCTTTCAACAGTGAAAAATTAAATACACAGTATTTCACTATTATGACATGTCACACTCACTAGTGCAAGTCCAATCTTTCACATACGCTGGACCCTTCCCAATGGAGTACCGAGGGCCTACTTTAGGGGTGCCTTACATGTAAGGAAAGGAAAGGTTTGGGCCTGGCAAGTGGGTGCACTTGTCAAGACAACATAACAGTTTACAACTGCATGTGTAGACGCTACAGTGGTAGGTTTGAGATACATTTACAGGGTTACTCATGTGGGTGGAACAACCAGTGCTGCAAGCCTACTAGTAGCATTAGATTTACAGGCTCTGGCACACACTGTGCACTTTACTAGGGGTTTGCCAGTAAATCAAATATGCCAATTATGGATACCCAATCGTATTATAATATATACAGAAAGTATAAGCACTTTAGCTGATAAACATTGGGAAAGTGCCCACAATCCTATGGCCAACGAAAACAGGGTCAGAAAAATAGGAGGCAAAATGCAAAACATTTAGGGATGAACCTGTCAAAAGGACCAGGTCTAACAAGAATTTTTTTAGGGATTTGGTCACGGCTAATGTCACAAGTGAACAAAATGCAAGCCTGGCAGCCACGATAACCGTAGAAGAGGTAGAAGCAGCCAAACATTCTCTATCCACAGGCAAGGCCTCCGGACCCAACAGCATTCCATTGAATTTTTTTAAAAATGTCTTCCAGGTACTGCAACAGGATATGTTGCAAACTTTCCCACAGGCTCAAGGGGTGGATTCCTACTTCTTGGTGAATGTAAATGTAAATGTATTTATACAGCGCAAATCACTGACCGAGGTCGGTATCTAAGCGCTTGCTTAGGGAACCCGTCCTGGTATTCCCCTGTGAGATAACCCCGGCAGGGTATCCACAAGGCGAAAGCCAGGCATCCCGCCGTGAGGGGCCGTTGTGGAGATTAAGCAAGCTATTGCCCAGAGTCGCAGAGTGTGAACCCGTGAGTCGAGAAGGCACCGGAGTGAGAATTATCGAGTCCGTGGAATTTGTTAGCCCAAGACCCGCCGAGGCGGGGAATTGAACCCTGGTCCAGGGCCGATCTCAGCTTCCGGGTCTGCCGCCTCTAACCCCGGAGCCACACTTCTCCACAATACCGTTGTGGTGTTTGAAAAAACAGGAAAGCAAGAAATGGTACCTGGCTCATACAGACCAATCTCTCTCATTAATTGAGATGGCCAAATCTATTCTAAAATACTTGCTTGTCGACTGGGGGAAAATTGGAAAAAACACAGTTGATGGACAGAATGCAGAACAATGTCTTACATTCACCCCAGTACAACGATCTGGGCCTAAATCCATTGTTTTTTTGCTCTCCACACCACCCTAGGTCATACAATGGCTATATGCAAATCAGCCTTGACCCTGTGCCTCATGGAAACAGTCCAGCCCGAACTACCAAGCCATGTCTTTCCTAGACCGGAATCAAGCATCCAAGGACCGGTTTCTGGCTATCAGCCTTCTTCAGCCTGGATAGCTTGACTCCAGTGATGTGGAGAGCCTGGGACTCACGTCTGAGCATACCCAGCCCACTCGTGGTGAAAATTGCAAAAAACACAGTTGATGGATAGAATGCAGAACAATGTCTTACATTCACCCCAGTACAACGATCTGGGCCATTTTTCATAGTACTGGGCAGTAGCTAAAATCTGCGCTGACGTGGAAAATAGCCCAAGCACTCTCGGAATTCTTCAACCTATTGCACAATTCCGGAAGCAAATTATGAACAAATTTGTCGACGAACAATCTCTGACCACCTTCAGTACTCATGTCTTGACCACTGTGGTCTACAAATGTCTCTTCGAACCTAATGAAAAAGTCGGACACAGTCTCATCTTTCTTCTGCTTGCATGCAGACAACTTGTCCCAATTAACACGCACTTCAGGCATCAAAGTCTTCATATAATTAATAATCCTCCCAAGAAGTTCAGTAATCAAATCCTCGGGTTTAGCACCACCTACTTGTCTATTATCTGCATCTCTAAGATTATTCCATGTATCACCTAATTCATGCGCATGATCCGTGTGACAAATCTTTCCCCAAATAGGCTGTGGAACAACATTCCCAAACAACATATCTATGTCTGCCAAATTCATGATACATGAACCCACAGTCTGAGTTAGCTCCTTATAGTACCCTGCTGGATTTTTGCGCGGATCAGGCAACGTCTGCTTAAGCGCTAGGACTTCAGCACGCTTCCAAGGAACATGTACCCAAACTCGCTGAAAGTGTGGCGGAATAGCTGGATTAGCAGCTGCATCGCCAGGTCTCCAAACTGGAGGAACCTCACGCATCGGATATTGACGCGCCTTTCTCCTAACCGACGAATCAGGCTCAAACAATCGGTCAGAAGGAGATGCATTCCGTAATGACAACAACGTCCCAACTGCTTTCTCAATCTCGAGACCCACAATAGTCCCTTTCGCAAACTCAGAACGTATACGGTACAACTCAGGAGGAGTTTGACCTACTTCACTATCTTCCCATTGTTCACGAAGGAACGAACACATCATATCAAAAACGTATCGTTGTTTCGGTGCTTCCCATTGCTGGAAAACATCCATAACACCCTCAAGGTCATAATGCGATGGATACGTAATCCATTTACGCGCCATGTAATCTAATACTGTCCTTTCATCAGGACTAGGCAACTGACTACTTGATTGTCTACGCTCGACAACAGGAGACATACCCAATGAACCCAAAAAAGGAGAAAAGAGACTAGCAACTGCATCAGTCATTCTCTGTCGAGCAGAAGGAGAAGGTGACAAAAGAACAGGCGACGGAGCAGAATGAGAAGAAACCAAAGACGAAACAGGAAGAGTATACAATACTGGCGTAGGAGTAGCTGACGAAGGAGGTAGCAAAGGTGGCGGCCCTTGAGAAGGCTGCACCAAAGGAATAGGAGCCAACGGAAGAGGAGCTGGCTGTTGAGGAATCGCATGTGGCAAAGCAACCGGAGGTTGCGCAACTAAAACTGGTGGTGGAGGTGCCGTAGCATTCTGTGCATAAGGGGGTGGCGAACTCAATAGATGCGTCATTAAAGGATCTTTTACAAGATCTTTCTTCTCTTCTTGCTGTTTAGGTGGCAAAGCTGGGTAACACTTATCTACCGCTAATTTACGCTGCCTAAGCATCTGTTCGCTCTCTTGTTCTTCTTCATTATCCCTAAACTGTAGAGCAGCTTGCACCATTGACATACCTCGTTCACGTTTATTCTTCTTCGCTAACTTAATTTCTTTCTGTTTGGCTTCCTTTCGCCATAAGCGGAAAGAGTCAAACATCGCCGGCCGGGCTTTCTTCTTGAACAGTTTAACTTCGAGATTGTCTAAAATCTCAGTTTTAAAGCTACCATAACGGGGCCACTGAGGGACACCGTCTTTCCTGGTATATGGCTCCCAATTAAAGAGCGTGTACAGTTTAAAATCCTGTGTATAGGCCATCGGATCGCTCACGGTAAGGGCCCGAGTTTCCTGAGGAATTTGCTCACATTGTATAAACCAACTAGGCCCCTCCGGTCGGAGGGCACTGGGCTAATGTGTATCCCGAAGACTTGCAGGGCCAGGATGGGCGGCAGATCCTTCCGCCTTCTGGCAGCACGGAGTTGGAACACTCTTCCTCTCAGACTCCGGATGGAGCCTTCCGAAAAAGTTTTCCGTAAGGAACTCAAGACACATCTGTTCCCCAAATATTGAACTGCTCTTTTCTGGCTGTATTAGGGATCTTTCAGGCCACTATTAGCACGGGGACACACTGACTAGTGTAACCAGGCGCTTTATAAGCTCAGTTAATAATAATAATATTTTACCCATATTTCATTATATGCGATGAGGCCCACTCCATGTTTTACGTAGAGCTCATAGGTCGGAGTTCCAATCGGAGGAACCGGACACAAATCCTCCAATCGGGAATCCCTAATACAACCAAAACCAAATATCTTTCCAAGTCTGCTAAGACCAGGTATCTTCGCTCACTAGTCTAGCTTCAAACTTCAAGGGAAATCTGAAAACGATAGCCTTGTGAAAACATGAGTCCCTCGGCTTTGGGGCCTGCAGGTACCAAATCAAAGCGATCCCGAAGGATACCCAAACAAAACTAAGGACTGGGAGACGCTCCACTCATACTTAACTGAAATGTCGATGGCGTCACCAGAAGACCCGTCTATTATCTCGCTCTACATATCGTCTAATGGCTCCAAGATAGGGCGACAGTCAGGGCAGCAGTCCTTCGTAGCCGTCGGAAAGCAGGGAACCTCGCAGCAAAGACTTTCGGACCACGACGACATACAGGGGTCGATGAAGTGGCAGGGTTCCTCCAGAATTTCCACACAAAGCTCCTCACAATCTTCGGGCTTGGACCGGTACCGCTGAAGTCGCCGTACGTTGGGCGCCAACTGAAGAACCGGGTTTTAGAACCCAGCGGCGCCAGGGATAACGCCCGATGTCTTCGAGTTCCCCTGCCTCGGCAAACAGAGACACGGGACACTTCTTGATGACGTCAAAGACCAAATTTATTGGCTGCAACCAGGAACAGAGGTCTACGAAGCACAACACAAGTGGTTCGCTAGAGACTGCACACTTTCAATGAGCAGAGCATGGTCTTTTATACCAAAAATCACATTCCAGGCTAGCATCAATTACATACAAACTGACCAATGAAACATTGACATTTCAAACATATCGCATGACGACAATCCCACTTTCTGTTGTCCAGCCCACCAGAAATGACCAAGCACATTCCAATATCCTGTTCGATCAGGCCAGACAAACCCATCATAAAGCCTCAACCCAAATCAGTGATTAAGCCATAAAGGAAGGAACAGAAACAGATGAGAAGCAAGATAGAAGGGTGGGAGCAGTGTACCATAAACTCAGCAATGTCCTGCTCTTTGATCTTTATCTGACCAGCTGCTTAACAGGTAACTGGCTCAGCGAGGTCAACCTCGGGCAAAGGAGTCAGTTCGGCCAGGTCACACAAGAGTCAGCTAAGGTGTACGTGTTCCAAGGACTCGTTCGGCCATAGTCATAGGCCTATGTGAGGGCAACCACACAAAATGGCTGCCGCACACAAAATGGAACCCGAAGGTTCAAATGAAATCCCTGAATACGTAGTGTTCTCATTGATCGATTATGACGAAAACACTCGTACACACCGCACTCATGATTTGCGGTCCGCTGATATCAAAATCGTCTATATTCGACGACCTTTGTTGAACTAGTTCGGAATCTACGAACCACGGACCCTCAAACTTCGGAACCACATTTTGAACGAAAATATTGTAGACGGCCTGCAGCCGGAGTTTGGCCAGAACAAGGACTCACGTAGCTGAGAGTTGACTCTGTATCTTTTTTTACCATGACTCGAAACCCTTTACCTCTCTGGGGTAGAACTGAGGCTTTATTTCTTGATAGTTGGAATAGTAGCTTCAGTTTAACAAGCCTCTTGATTCCTGGTTACAGTAGTTATAGCTGGTAAAACGGCTCCTGCCTCTACCCACCCATGCAAAACCCCACTATTGTAACACTTTTTAAAGTGATTGCTAGGCTTTGTTTAACTCTAATAATGAAAAAAATGAACTGTCCCCAAAAAGTCCAGTATCAATGATTCAATGTGATTCGATTGTTAAGTAGTCTTTTATATCAATTCAAATTCCAACTTTATTTATTATTTAAAAAATGCTTCGTCCATTCAGCCCAGCCAAAGTGTTTAATTTCTTAAACTTAATCAGGTTTGTGCATTGCATTAATTTCAAATCTCTAAATGGTATAGGATCTTCTCCTCATTCCAGTATCTTCTTGAAGAAACAGTCATGGTTGTAGGTGGGATAGTACCCCCTATTATATCTTTTCTCCTTTGTGCTCTAAATTGACAATGCTATGGGACAAAACTTTTTTTGAAATAATGAATAAAGTTGGAATTTGAATTGATTTACAAGACTCCTGAATATTTGAATCACATTGAATCATTGATACTGGATTTATTTGGAACAGTAAAAGGTTGTTGATCAGTAGAGTGAAGCTGTTGTGATTATAACATACGCTCCTTTTCGGTTGCTGACTTTAGAAAAGAAGCAATAGAGGCAAGCTAAGCCTAGAAAAAAAGGTAATTATCCACGTGTTCAGTGGGAAACCATTCTGTGGAATTGGGATGAAGAATGAGACTGGTGTTGAACATGGGCCTCCCACCTGCATTAAGGACAGTTTTGGTTACAGAAACATTGTAGCTAGGAGAAAGAGTTTTGGACTTTTTAGGAGGAGGGGAAGAAAAAGGATCAGAAACCTCAAAGTTAACATTGCCCTCATCCGCCTAGGCATCCACCATGTCGTCATCAGTGTCCAGAATGTTAGAAACAACTATTTTAGATGACCTCACATGAGTATTTCTGGGCTTCTGTTTGCACCTAGAAGGTGTCTTAGCATTTCCCTCCTTGCTAGGAGGCCTGTGAGGAACCACTTCTCAGCTGTGTGTGAGGAAACTTCACTAACCAAAAGTGCAGCACCAGAAACAGGGGTAGTTAATTGCACCTTCCTAGACAAAATAGGTAAAGTGGTGGCATTATGTTTTCTGCTGTCTTCTGCAGAATGGGCCAACAATGTCTTCAATAAGTATGGGCGAAATTTGCGAATTCGTGCTCCGCGAATTTGTGCGAAATCGAATTCGCAATCCGCAAAATCCACGAATTCGTGAGAATTTGCAAATTTTTGTTTTTTGCGTGTTCGCAGGGTTTTTTGCGTGTTCGCGGGGCTTTTTGCGTGTTCGCGGTTGTGTATGGGCACAGCACCCTCTGGTTCACCACTACCAGCCTCTGGTTCATCACTTCCACCCTCTGGTTCACCATTGCCACGCTCTGGTTCACCCCTGCCACCCTCTGGTTAACCCCTGCCACCATCTGGTTCACCACTGCCACCCTATGGTTCAGCACTGCCACTCGCTGCTTCACCCCTGCCACCTTCTGGTTCATCACTGTCACCCTCTGGTTCACCACTGCCACCCTCTGGTTCACGACTGCCACCCTCTGGTTCATCACAGCACCTCTGGTTCACCACTACCACCCTCTGGTTAACCACTGTCACCCTCTGGTTCAGCACTGCCACCCTCTGGTTCACCACTGCCACCCTCTGGTTTACCCCTGCCACCCTCTGGTTCACCACTGCCACCCTCTGGTTCATCACAGCACCCTCTGGTTCACCCCTGCCACCCTCTGGTACAGCACTGTCACCCTCTGGTTCACCACTGCCACCCTCTGGTTCACAACTGCCACCCTCTGGTTCATCACAGCACCTTTGGTTCACCCCTGCCACCCTCTGGTACAGCACTGTCACCCTCTGGTTCACCACTGCCACCCTCTGGTTCACGACTGCCGCCCTCTGGTTCATCACAGCACCTCTGGTTCACCACTGCTACCCTCTGGTTAACCACTGCCACCCTCTGGTTCACGACTGCCACCCTCCGGTTCATCACAGCACCACTGGTTCACCACTGCCACCCTCTGGTTAACCACTGTCACCCTCTGGTTCAGCACTGCCACCCTCTGGTTCACCACTGCGACTCTCTGGTTCACCACTGCCATGCTCTGGTTCACCCATGCCACCCTCTGGTTCACCACTGCCACCCTCTGGTTCACCCCTGCCACCATCTGGTTCATCACTGCCACCCTCTGGTTCACCCCTGGCACCCTCTGATTCAGCACTGCCACCCTGTGGCTCAGCAATGTCACCCTCTGGTTCACCCCTGCCATCTTCTGGTTCATCACTGTCACCCTCTGGTTCATCACTGCCACCCTCTGGTTCACCACTCCCACCCTCTACTGAGATCTTTTGTGATGCAGCGGCAGCACAAAAGATGCGCCATGGTGCTGGGTATTAACAACGTGGCGCATCTGAGAGATGCATCACGTTGTAAAGCCCTGCACCATCAGGAGGCGTTCCGGCGCAGGGGAGGGCGTTCCTGTGCAGGAACGCCTTCTAAAAGTGGCTGAGTGACATCTACAAGAATTCACTCAGTCACTTTTAGGCCAATGCTGCATCAAAACCCTGCGCCTGCTTGAAGCAGGCGCAAGGCTTGATGCAGCATTGGGGAGATAGGGCCCCCCAGAGCATTGCTGGAGCTGCGTCGCAAGCTAGACGCAGCTCCAGCAATGCGCTGCTTTTACGGCACAGATGCGTGACGCATCTGTGCCGTTTTTGCCACATGGTGCGCCGCATTGTAAATGCGGTGCACCATGGGTGGCGTAGCTGCGGCGCACAATAACTGGCGCATCCCTGGGGATGCGCAAGTTATTGTAAATTTGCCCCTCTACATTTAGCCAACGAGGAAGCACTTACTGATTAGACAGTAGAAAGTACTCCAGTTGAGTAGAGGTATTGCACAAAAAGGTGGCATCTTCGTGGACAAACACGCAGGGCGCGATCCATTCTGCCCCCTGTTAGCCTCGTTTTTTGTGTCCTCCTGCCCTCTATTAGACTAGTTTTTCCCTTGTTTTTCTGCTCTTCTGCCCTCTGTTAGACTTGTTTTTCCCTTGTTTTTCTGCCCTTCTGCCCCCTGTTAGACTCGTTTTTTGTGCCCTTCTGCCCTCTGTTAGACTCATTTTTCCATTGTTTTTCTGCCCTTCTGTCCTCTGTTAGACTCGTTTTTTGTGCCCTTCTGCCTTCTGTTAGACTCGTTTTTGTGCCCTTCTGCCCTCTGTTAGACTGGTTTTTGTGCCTTTCTGCCCCGTTAGACTAGTTTTTTGTGCCCTTCTTCCCTCTGTTAGACTCATTTTTCCCTTGTTTTTCTGCCCTGCTGTCCTCTGTTAGACTGTTTTTTTGTGCCCTTCTGCCCTCAGCACCACCACATTATCACTCAGCACCACCACATTATCACTCAGCACCACCACAGCACCACTAAGTGACACCACAGCATCACTCAGTGCCACCACAGCATCACTCAGTGCCACCACATTATCACTCAGCACCACCACAGCACCAATCAGCGCCACCACAGCACCACTCAGCGCCACCACAGCATCCCTCAGCACCACCACAGCATCACTCAGCACCACCACATGATCACTCAGCACCACCACAGCACCACTCAGCACCACCACAGCATCACTCAGCACCACCACAGCATCACTCAGCACTACCACAGCACCACTCAGCACCACCCCGGCATCACTCAGCACCATCCCAGTATCACTCAGCACCACCACAGCACCACTCAGCATCACCACGGCACCACTCAGGAACCACCACAGCACCACTCAGCATCACCACAGCACCACTCAGCACCACCACAGCACCACTCAGCGCCACTCCAGCATCAATCTGCGCAACCATTCAACAACAACTGGTTTAAATATGTTCTCTCAATGTTTCAAACTTTATTACAAATGTCACAAAAAGATGTTAATATTTCACTTCTGTTCTTGGATTTTCGTCACAATAAAATCCACTGAACATAATCTTCACAAAAGTTATTTACAAAAGTTTAAGCTATTGCCATTATAAATCAAAATCACTTTTATTTAAGTAATAATTATTTAAAAAAATTAAAAGCTATTGTAATTTGTAATATCAATACAGCTTAGTCACGTAGATACAAAACATTTTGCATTACAAATGCTATAGGTGTCACATTTGCGAAAGTTATAACTATTGGCATTGTAAATGACAAATCTATTAATTTAGCTATTTTCAAAACCAACACATAAATTAAAAAAATTGTCATTTACAAGACCAATAGCTCAAACTTTCCTAATGCGAGACCTATTGCATTGCAAATGCTTGTTTTTATATCGGTCAGGGCTTCCTGTTGAGGCTTAATTCTTGTGACAGGCGCCTCATTGCCTACTTGTAACTATTCCCTGACCCTGCTTCAAGGGTCAGAGCAGGGTCAGAAAATAGTTGCAAGTAGGCAACGAGGCGCCAGGAAGCACTTACAGGCTTACATCAGCAGGTGCCCAAGTTGAAGTTAATTTATTTGTAAACCTTTTGTAAAAGGTTACAAAAAATTAGCTTCAACTTTTGCACCTGCTGCTGTAACCCTGTAAGTGCTTGGCTGAAAATTCGTCCCCGCTAATTTGCTGATTTTACTGCAATTTCCTGAGATTCGCGGATCGTGAAATAGCGGAAAATCGGCAAATTCCACGAGCGGAACGAATTTTCAGCCCATGCTTAGTCTTCAACATTATATTCATCACAGAATTTTCAATAGTTTAGACATTTTCTTCATAGACACTGCAACAGCCTGCTCATGAATAAAGTCATTCGATTCATTTAAAAAAAATCTCACCACTGTCTTCTTTGGCCTGCAACAAAGGAGATTTGTCTACCTCCATAATAAAAACAAGCACTGACGTAGCCAGTAGTTCTCGCCTTTGGGAACTTATACGTTTTTAGAAATCCAGCACAATATCTTTGGTGCAACAACATTAAGTGTTGAATGGCTAAACACTTATACTGTCCCAAAGGCAAGACCTATTGGCTATGCCAATGCTTGTTTTGAGTGAGTGGCCCGTGCAGGTATGCCTCTTCAAAATGTATCTTGGGTCTGGTGTAATACTTGCAGCCCCTATTCCAGTCTTCCCGCACCCAAGGCATACTTAAATGTCCCATGTACAGCCGGGGTTGACACTCCTATTACCTATTACCCCTGCCCTCCAGTGACACTTTACCCGTCACGGGTGGTGGTGGTTGTGGCGGACATGGTGGTTGTGGTGAACATCATGGTAGTGGTGGCCGTGGTGGTAGTGGTGGACATGGTGGTAGTGGTGGACATGGTGATGGATGTGCTGGTGGTGGTGGAAGTGGTGGACGTTGTGGTGGTCATGGTGGTGGACATGGTTGTGGTGGATGTGGTGGTGGTGGACGTGGTGGTAGTGGTGGATGGGGTGGTGGTGGACGTGGTGGTGGTGGACGTGATGTAGTGGTGGTGGACGTGGTGGTGGTGGACTTGGTGGATGTGGTGGTGGTGATGGACATGGTGGTGGACGTGGTGGTGGACATGGTGGTGGTGGAAGTGGTGGACATGGTGGACGTGGTGGTGGTGGTGGATGTGGTGGTAGTGGAGGTGGTGAAGGTGGTGGATGTGGTGGTGGACGTTGTGGTGGATGTGGTGGTGGACATGGTAAAGGATGTGGTAGTGGACATGGTGGTGATGATGGTGGACGTGGTGGTGGTTGTGGTGGACATGGTGGTGGAGGTGGTGGTGGTGGTGGTGGACGTGGTGGTGGTGGACGTGGTGGTGGTGGACATGGTGGTGGTGTTACACAAACAACAAAGCACCCACTGCTGTTTTACAATGTTTCCTTCACCAGCCACATACTTTGAAAGCATTGCAATACAAAGTTTAAGCAACAAATATCTGGGCTGAGCAAAAAAGACACTGGCTGAGGAGAGAGGAAACCATCTGACAGATACGTCATATACGTGTCCTGTGGAACGACGCAAAAAAAAGGGCGGGCGTGTTTCCATGACCATTATTATATAGTTTTGTGTACAGAGCGCTAATCCAGTTGCCTCTATTTTTGTTCCTAAAGGATAAAGATAGAAGTGGCGAGGCCTGTGCCTGCCAGCCCCAGTAATAATTTCACAGTACTTCAGGCGGCTTCAATGTCCTCTTCTAGCGCATTGTTCTGTCCTCGCTGTGCATTTATCTTCCGCATTGCATTAGCTGCAATTTTACAAGAAACGGAGTTAAAATAAAAGCACTTCACCACATAGTGAGTGGCATTCAAAGGAACATGAGGCTTTAATGCACCAGATATGGAATTTTTTATTGTGGGGATCACCAGAGACTTTTCAGCTTTGCTCTGAGCAGTCCACATCAGTGCCTTTAAGAAAGCTTTCACAATAATAATAAAAACAAGTATTAGGGTGTGTACGGAGAAGTCGGGGTGGACCAGACACACACAGCATTTCCCTTGCGGGAGCAAGCAGGAGCACCACCTGTTTTCAAGATAATTACAAATAGATGGCCCGAAGCTCGCTCCCGCAATGGAAATGCCAAACGTGCATTCGTTGAAATAGAAAGCAATATAAAATTTGCACGCTTTCAGACAAAATGGTGATCGATTCCAAAAGGCGTAGGTGAGACCTAATAAGGCTCCCAAAAGCAACTATAAATGTTAACACATTAAGGCAGGGAACAGGCAAGCTAACGTTCCAGCATGGCATGTACACACCAAAGAGAGAACTGAGGTGAAGCTGTGAAGGCGAGAACAATCACTGCGCACCCTAGGAGTGGCTAAAATAAGGGAGAACCCAAAGCAGAGCCAAAAAAGAAATGCTTTCATCTCCAACAAAACCAGGACAGAGGAGATGCAAAGAAAGCTAGGAAGAGGGGAATGTAGAAAGCGCCGAAAAGCAAGGAGGAAGTGTACACTGAGAAAAGGAATTTGGGCTGAGCGTGAGACGAAATGCAGCCATGAGCACAAGGGAGTAGAGAATAACGGTACCTATAGAATTCCCACAATAGTAACACTATACTGTGAGGTTAACAAGGCAACAGTAGAAAAGTAATATGTGACTGAAAGGTAATTATCTATTTGTTCCCTATAAATGATTCATAGTGGGTCTGGCACTGTGGAGGGACACTACCTTTTCACTCCCGATCTCAGGAAACGCATTTCTGTCAAATGTACAGCTGAAAATCAAATTACCGAACAGGCAGAAAAATACTCTACTCTGTCCAAATTGCTACCTACAAGGATAGAAAGACATGACTGAACAAATGAGAATTTTCATTTCTGTCTGGCTGACCCTGGAACAGGCCTAATCTTCTTAGGATTGCGAGGGAGAACCAGCCACTGCAAATCAAAGAAGTAAATCACAATTGGCTATGAAAATTAAAGAAATAGGTCCAATGGCATCCATGGCACATCTGCCTCACTATCCAATATAGCATATTCTTTGTCTGAGCTTCATAGCAGTAACAGACTTTAGAGACGTAAATCAACTGTGGACGTGAGCATGTGAGTGCTTCATGTAAGTGTCTGCTTCAGAGTTGTGTGGAGTCCAGGGTAAGGAAACAAGAGAGCTGACACTTTGGGTTTGTGTAGGAAACATAAGGATGGATAGTTTCTGTACCAGCAATCATAACCCCACAACATGAATGGGTTCACGTTGTTGCGCAAAGTGAGAACAGAAAGCCTGAAGATATTGGGCCACATGTAGGTAAATACTATTTACTGATTCTAAAATACCGAATGTTACCGATTCTGTATTTTAGAATCGGTAAATGGTATGTAGGTATTGATTCGGTAACTTTTACTGAATCGGTAAAAATCGGTAAATACCTATTTGGTATTTACCGATTTGGTATTCCCAATTCATTCCTATGGACCGGGAGGCCCATAGGAATAAATGGGAATTACCGATTCGGTAAATACCAAATCGGTAATAGGGTAAGACTTACAAAGGTGGCAGTGTGGCACATTGACACCCTGTTGCACCCCTGAATAGTGCAGGGGTGCACATGTGGCACACATACATGCCCTAAGGGCATGTATGTCTGCCACATTTCACTTTTGGAAAAACACAAATTTGCTTTTTCACAGGTTTTTCGCTATTTACCACCAACTTGTAGTTTGTAGTAAATAACAAATCCTTAAATGACAAATGCACTCACTTGAGTGCTCCCTACATTACGGATTTGGTAATTTACAGAATCAGTATTTAAGAATTCGGTAATTTATCAATTCCTTAAATTACCGATTCGGTAAATTACCAAATCCTTAAATTAGGCCCCTACATCTCAAATGCCTCATACCGGTCAGTAACAGCCGAAATTAGGTAATTTCGGCCATTACCGACCGGTATTGGGCTACCTACATCAGGCCCACAATCTTTATTTTCTTAGAGGTCATCGCTAATTTCTCATTGGCTTTATCCTTTAAAATGCGCTAAACAGAATGCTTACTGGTACAGAATAAGATAAGAATCTTTCACAATGTTCAACTGAAAGCTTTGTGACTTCCTAGATAAATTTGCTTGAAAGACTACAATTGGTAGACTCTTTCTGGCAAGTCGAAGAATAAAACTGTACAGTACCTGCCAGTGAAGCCTTTTCCTGTCTGTGGCTAGAGACTAAAGAATGTCTAGGAACAGAGAAAGCAATGGTCTGCATTGAAGAAAATAAATGGACTAAAAACAACTTGACATTTCTTTCACCAGATCCTGTAAACATTCTACTGTGTCTCTGAAAAGTGTGGTTCTGTGGACCAAGTAATCGAGGGGTATATTCACAAGAATGTGTGATAACTATCGCAAGAGTAGCATAACGCAACTTTGAACATTGTAGCCCATCGTGGGAAAATAACCCCATGTCAACGTAAAATTCACAACAAGGCGGTAGCATGCGATAGACACCAGAAAACGTGGCAAATGTCAGCGTGAAAATCAATGCCATGGCGCTAAAATGCGATACGCGAACGCAAAAAAACATGCGCTGAGGCCAACCGCGGTACAAAAAGTAGCAAAGAGCAGCCACGGGCCTGCAAATCCCACGCGTCTAGCGGGACAATGCACAATAAAACCCCCAGAAAAAATACACCAGAGACAAGACAAAGCACGTAGCAACATGGATGCACCCTGACTAAGTGCAGAGCCCAACTTGAACCCCACAAACCCCACAGACTTCCTGCAAGGAACATCAGGGTAGGGGAAGGCCAAAGAGAAGAGGGAGAGGAAGATGGGGTGCAGACCGCAGGAAAACAAGACAAGCGTCATGGAGGTGACAAAACACTACCAGCAACGGACCCACTAGCAGAGGAATCCAGCACCCCCCAAACAGTCACAATGTGCACTGCCATACAGTCTGCATGCTAACTAGCACAATGTGCCAACATGTATGCCAACACAAAGGCAACACGCACCTCTCCTTCACATCGCAGAGGGCCACATAACACCTGCAGCAGAGCACATAATACAACTCATCAGTGATGCCAGAGAGGACCACTACACCGTTGACACCGACGCCTTACAACAGACCATGGATATTCCCCACTACCCCCCACCAGGACCTGGACAGCCAAGATACACAGAGGAGAATACAGAGCCTGCAACAGACCACACAGCAGGAAGCATCCGCAAGCACGGCTGGCACACAACACTTCACCCACCCAAACATGGCACCCCAATGGCATGTGTCAGCAAAAGGAGGTGGCCCAACAGGTGTGGGAGGGGGCCGAACCCACGGAATGTGAACCAGGACACATACGTAGTGGTCTATCATCCTACAGGGCCCACCCACACCCCTCTTAGGAGACCCACGCAGCCACATGCAGATGCACAGCACAGAAGCACACCCCGGTGCGCGCAGTTAGCAGTCACACATCCATGTTGGCTGTGTGTATGACAGCGCTGGCCACTCCTCTCACGTATGGAGTGGGTGACAAAAAAGCTACATGTCCAAGCCCCAACCCGCTGCCTCTAGTGACTTGTCTGCATCCATGGTACACCGCACAATGGAAAGTCTACGGCCCTGGGACCACATGCATACTACAATACCACAGGGACACATGCAGAGATCATGTTGAACAGGCTATGGGCACATGCGCCCGGCCCCTTTATTGGCAGGGCCACATGCACAATGACACATGTAATGGATGTGTGTGGGGTGAGTGTAAGCCAACTTGCACAGAATATCTGGTGTTGGCAACCACTTGGACATTGGACACCAGTTCAACGCAAACTGAAAACACATGCAATACAGAGTCAACTGATGAGCAACATGGGGTGATCCGGATAAAGTCCAGAGGACAGCCAACATGCAGACAGAAGTGTCTGTGATGCACAGTGCACTGGGCTGTGGACACTAGAGCTGAGCGTGCTCATGTGCAGAAAAAGTCTTGGTTTGTGTCACTTCGATATATTCCTGATGCAGATGCAGTGGGGCATGTCAGACCTGCATCGTCTTCACCATCTACATCTCAGGGCCCCCACACTGTCTGAGGTGACATACCTGCAACCGCTCCACAGCACAATACATATTCAGCTACGGTCAATGACCTGCGGTGCACTGAGTCACTGGCACCTGGACCGCCGAGCAGGGTAACATGCCGATGATGATATCCACGACAGGCCTGACCAAACAAGAAGTCTGTTTGGACGACCGCTTCAATGCTGGCAGATGACGTTTGAAAGTGGTCCTTGCGGTGGTGGCTTGTGCCTCCTGCGGTGATGTGTCGTCTGAGCTGATCTGGACTTGCTTTGGTGTGTGTGCTCTGGTGGGATGCATTTGGGCCGGAGGCTGCATACAGTGCATGGCCACAGAGTCATGGCGTTGATAAGCCCAAGGCCCATGCCTCAGGGACCAGCCTATGGACCCCGAAAAGGGGTCCCGGACTTGACGACAACATAGTTAGTGGCTCCGGATGCACTGTGGCCAGCACAGGCACCCAGCCACGGGATTGTGACTTGCAGGGCAGTCCGATGGGCATGTGACCTGAGCAGGTAACCATCATTGATCGAGGAGTATGTTTCGGAGTTATTTGTTGGACAGTTTAAGGTGTCCTCCAGGGCAAGGCGCCACAAGGTTTGATTTTATCAGTAAGCAGAAAATGGAGGAGTGGAATGCGACCGCCCGTTGCCACCACCAAGTCCGTATCAGCCACATGGGGGTGAAAACTGCCCCCTAGTCCATAGGCTCAGACGCTTCCACTGTCTGACCAGAGACTGTCAATGACTGTCGGGGAACAGACTTAGTGGCACCGGGGCTGAGTGGGGATGCTGACTGCGATTATGCCAGTACACTGATATGGACGCTGCCATTGCTGAATCATGACTCTGTGACCTACTGGACCACACTGTAGGCCGTAGGCAGAGGTCAGCAGTGGCCTACAGCCACGTGTCTTTGGATCGCGATGCACAGCGCTAGTGACACCAGGGTAGTGTACGAACACCTCTGTAACGATGATCCTTTTCTCTCTGCCAAATAGCAAGGCGACATCCTATTAGGCCTCTTCTTGCGTGCAATGATGTGTAATCTGCCTTTGCATCATTGATGTTCAGTTCCAAATCTGTGGCCTACTCCAGCACAGCCTAGGCAGAGAGCAGTGTAGGCCGGAGGCATCGGACAGCACAGGCCATTCATCGAGTGTCGCCGGCATAGGTTGGTGGACCCACCGGCCTGCATAGTTAAGGTTCAGTGGCACCACGTGTTCGGTCACCTCCGTGACTGTGACCCGGCTTTCGTCCAGACTGAGCCGCATCTTCCTCTCACACCTCTCCGTGCAACCACTGGTGTGGACTGTGATTTTTGACTAAGTGCTGAATTTGGGACCTACTGGCCCGCAAGGTTGCCCTGGTCCCTCTGCCACGGTTCGCCGGATTGTATTGGACAGATTTGTGGCAGGATGTTTTGCAAGACTATGCCTCACTGATCGAAGGGAGTTTGATTCTGTGGCCGCTGTCCCAGATTTGGGTTCACGGCCATTCAGGAGCCGGGACACAGTATCATCTGACCAGCATCTTCCTCTTACTCCTCTCCGTGCGATCACTGATGTGGGCTCTGCCATTTGCGATTTGTGACTAGGTGCTGGATCTGGGACCTACTGGTCCGCAAAGTTGCCCTGGTCCCTCAGCCATGGTTCGCCCGATGGTGTTGGACAGGTTTGTGGCAGCACGGGTCGCCGGATGGCATTGGACAGGGTTTGTGGCAGGATGTGTTTCAAGACTATGCCTCCCTGATTGAAGGGAGTTTGGTTCTGTGGCCACTGTCCCGGATTTGGGGTCATTCAGGAGCCAGGACACAGACTCACAAATGGGACCCACTGGGCCGCAGAGGTTGCCTGTAGGATATGTTAACGAGAAAGGAGTAATGTGGGCCAGCGTCAGGGGGGCAGCGGTGGTCTGAAAGGCTGCCCGGGTCATGGAGCTCGGGCTTGGAGCTTACACTGGCACATGGTGGGCTTTCCATGACACACACTAGTGTTGGATGCTGAATAGGGTGGCCTGGCTGCGTAGGGTCAGGTCCAGCGGGCCAGAGTATGTCAGGCACACAAGATCTCAGGCAACTCCGCTAATGAGGATGGCGTCGGCCTCGTGGCGAGGTGGGAGGCACCGCCCTGGCAGAGACATTGGACTTTCCGGTAAGAGGACAACACCCAGGGCTACGTGCTTTTTATTCACACCCCTACGCTGGCCTGGCGTACGCCAGCCCATCCCACTCTGCTTACGCTTAAGGACAGGGCGTAACAGGCAACTTTCCTTCAAGGACCCCCACTGGCTGGGGTGACATGGTTGCGTTCACTGTTCAGTGCAATCCATTCACCAGAGGTGTATGTCGGCATGGATATGGGTGTGTTCTGCATATTGCGGTTTGTTCTGCACTTCGCCGCCCCTCTTGGCATTGTGTACTTTCCCAATCATGGTTCTACTGCATCCTTTACATTTGCCTGGTTGCCAACTCTCCCAACATAAGTCTATTGTGTGGCTGAGGTGCCATGCCGTAGATTGGTCAGGTTCACGGCTTGCCCATGTTACCATTGTAAGTTGTTTTATCGTGTTTGGTGGGTGGTTGTGCATCTTGGTGGTGGACTTGGTGACATGTGCATTGCCAGAGTTGTTGATTGCATGGTTGTGGAGTTGAGGTGAGTGGGGTGTTAATTGGTGAAGTTGCCAACGGGCTGTGCATTTCCCTTGGTGCCTTCCTGGGACATCTGGTTGCTGCTGGACTGTCGGAGGAAGAAGGGATCACCCACACTGGCTGTGTATTTGGAGGCGAAATTGGTGAAGGTCCCACGGTGTTCGGATGTTGCCTGCACATTGATGTGGCGTGTGGTCCTTGCTTGGTCTCCAGTGGTTCCTGCGCATTGTGTTGGACATACGGGGACTGGAGTGCCAGGATGATGGTGATGTCCAGGACAGGCATGGGGGTCTTGGATGTGGCTGGCTGTGAGACTCCGCCGACTCTGGCGGGTATTGTTTGGGGTGTGCTAGGGACCAAAAGGTGGGGCACGGCCAGGAAGCTTGGTGTGGGGTGGGATGTTGATTGTCTACTGTGTTGGTGCTGTATGCCTGTTAGGCGATGATGGCCAGGATGCGTGGGATGGTTGTCCCATTAAGCCTGCGGTTTTTGTCACTCTGCATCTCATTAGCAATAGGTGCGGGGATCTTCTGTGGTGATGTTTTTTGCGGCTGCTATCGTGGGAAAAGTGGTGCTGTGGGCTGTTAGCACCAGCTTGTGAATGGTGAGGTAAATTTATCATGACTTTGGCTGCCATAAAGTGCAGTTAATTCCGTGATAGCTCCTTGTGAATATGCCCTCAAGTGTTTCTGAAGAGAAATCCAAAGAAAAAGTTGAAACTGGACTTTTTATTATGGGCCTTAACCTGCAAAGAGTACCCTTGAAACTTGAACTTGTGGCATAGTATCTGAGGAACTGGGATGTAGACACTATTCGAGCAACAAAAAACATAATTATACTTCTCCTAAATGTTAAAATTTAGAAAAATATAATCCATGGAGGACCACAACAAGGTGCTAAGCCTATGCAAAAAATGTATACTTTTGGGTCATCTTAGCTTTTATCTTAGGCAGAGCTTTTGGGTGCAAAGCTTGAGCCAAAAATTAGATTCATCAAAATTTTTCACCTCCAGGAACGTTTTTAAATTCGTAGTTAAAAGATTTCATTGGGAGGAACTGCCGAAGGTAAATCAGCATAGCACCCCCTGGGTGTCTAGTTCTCAGGTGATTTCCCCTATATATTGACATTGTGACTTTAATTTCCCATTGTTTTCAATGGAACAACGTTTTTTTCTATTATCTTTGATCCCAAAGCCAGTTTTGTTCATTTTTGTGGCATTTTGCTGATTAAATGAATATATATTGTTTATCTAATTTGGAATGTAAATACCCAGTTCATTATCTTTATTTTTGCTTAACTTTATTGTTGCACAAGTTATACCTGTACTTTTCTAACGTAAGTTTTGCTGCTCGAGCAAAACTATCAAAGTTAATCTTTTAGAGTAATCTGAATTTCTACATAAACCCTAGTAGAAAATAAATAGTGTCTTGTAATTATTGGATTTCTTTAGAGACTAATCCATGTATGAATATTTTTTTAATTCATTAAGCGAAATCAAACATTGCTTCTGTGTATACTTCTCCCACGTTTCATACAGATGTCTTCAACTGGTGAACTCACTGAGCTGTTTTACTTGTCAACAGACGCCCTCAGACTTTGACCATTTCTCACTCTGATAACATTGATTCGGAGATTTAACTAATCACGATTTGTGCATTTTTACCAATAAACTGGATTTGAATACACTGCCCCCAAAAAGACAAATACAGCCTTGGCAGGCATGATCTGGTAAAAGTTAAATTCTAGCAAAACAGAAGGCTCTTATCTAAAGACACTTTTAGTCAAAACAGTACGCAATTTCCTGCAAAAAGTTAGCCTTGAAATATCCTTTGGTCGGCAGCATAATCACATACAAATAAAGCAAACGACATATTTGTATCCTTTGATTTTTCACACCAGCCTGATAAAATACTAAGCGCTTATCTTTAATAGGGGTTATACAATGGTCCCACCAGGGGTTCTCACAGTTTTGTAATGCTTACCAAGCTTTATTTTGTGAGATAAAATATATCCTATTATTTCTTATTATTCTGAGCTTCACAAAGCACATTTGATTGATTTTCCCTGTTTCTTCTATTGTACTGGTTTGCAGTTTCATTCCAAGTTTTTAACTTTAGAAAGACAGATTACATTAATTTGTAATGCTCTGAAGTTGTGTGCGGACTGATAAGCCTCTATTTGAAAATACCACAGATTTGTTCAAACCCTCTGGGTTGCTATGTAACTCTTACTGTTTGAATCAAAATAATACAGTTAAAAAGCTTCGTGGCTAATTTAAACTTCATTGGTGCCATGTTTAAAGTAAAGACGGGTGATCTCTATTGGGCACAATTGGGCTTTAGTTGCTCATAGATTCAATAAAGAGCAATAATACCTGATTAAATCATGCTGAAACGACCACTTGCAAACATAGCATGCCATGCCTGCCTCATATATGTGAGTGTACTCCTAGTTCTTCTTGCCACGTTCCTGAACAGTTTAGGCTAGGAATACAATGTTTACAGGGCTGTTTGTATTGTATTGTATTGTAAGGGGAACTTGTAAAGCGCACTGACACCGTGGGTTTCCTGGCGCTGGTTGAATGCAGAAGGACCAGAGGGACTTAGCTGGATTGAGGGAAAAGCCATGTTTTTAGGGATTTACGGAAAAGAATGAGAGAGTTAGAGGTTTTGAGAGAGAGGGGAAAGGAGTTCCAAAGTTTAGGGGCCAGGAATGCAAATCTCCGGCCTCCAGATCTGCAGAGTTTGATAGGGGGGATGGACAGGAAGGGAAGGTGGGAAGATCTCAGGTTCCGTGAAGGGCAGTAGGGTCTGATGAGGGATTTCAGAAAGACGGGACAGGAGCCAGATAAAGATTTAAAGGTGAGGCAGCCGATCTTAAAGGCTGCCCTCGAGATGACAGGGAGCCAATGCAGTTTAGAAAGAAGGGGTTTGGCAGATTGCCATTTCGGAATCCCAAGGGCCAGTCTTGCCGCTTGATTTTGAACAGCTTGTAGTCTGGAGAGAGATGTTTTAGGCAGACCGTGGTAAATAGAGTTCGAAAAATCTAAGCGAGAGAGGACGAGGGCCATGATAACTTGCAGAAGGGCTTCAGGAGTGAGGCGATAGGCCACCTTCCTGATCCTGCGCAGCTGGAACATGCAGGAGGAGACCACCGTCCCCACTTGGGGCCCGAGAGAAAGGCCGGAGTCGATAGTGACCCCAAGACTCTTTACCGAGGCCACGGGGGTGGGGGGGAGGCCAAGTTCTGCCGGCCAAAAGTGCGGACCCCAGTGGGTAGAGCTCCTGCCAGGAAGAAGGAGCTCCGTCTTTCCCGGGTTCAACTTAAGCTGGTTTTGACACATCCACTGGAGGATGTGGGACATAGCTGCCTGGAAATTAGGAATAGCAGAGGGGGAATTGAGAGGAAAGATGAGTTGCAGGTCGTCCGCGTAGTTAAAAACGGTGACGTCCCACTGCCTCAGAGTGAAAAGTAGGGGTCGGCGATAGAGGTTAAAGAGAAGAGGGGATAAGGAGGAGCCCTGGGGGACCCCACAGGGCGAGTGCTCCCTAGGAACTCTGAAAGTGCTCAGGCTGAGGGTCTGAGACCTCCCGGTCAGGAAGGATTTGACCCATGCCAGCTCCAGGCCCTGGATGCCAGCCTGCTCGACACGGAGTAGGAGGATGTTGTGGTCCACCGTGTCGAAAGCGGCTGACAAATCTAATAATACCAAGGCCTGGGGGGTACCCTTGTCAGCGCCGTCTCTCAAGGCATCCAGCACGGCCAAGATCACAGTCTCCGTGGAGTGGCTGGGTCTGAAGCCGGCCTGGTTGGCTCGAGAAAGTTGGAACTCTCGATGAACTGTGAGAGACAGGCGGTGGCGTGGTCTTCCAGGATTTTGGAGAAGAAGGGCAAGAGGGAGATGGGGCGGTAGTTCGCCGGAACGGCGGGATCAGCACCAGGCTTCTTCAGTAGAGGCACCAAAACGGCCTCCTTGAAGGAGCTGGGCACCGTACCGGACGAGAGAGAGGAGTTCAGCAGGGGAAGGATGCAGTCGGGTAGAGAGTGGCAGATGTCTCGTAGTATGGTGGGGGGACAACAGTCGTCTGGAGATCCAGACTTAGTACGGGTGGCCAATGTGGCCAAGGAAGTGGGGTCTAAGGGAGGAAACTGAGTGAAAGAGAGAGCATTGTGGGGGGGAGAGACGGAACCAGCTCCAGGGGGAGTAGCCAGGATGGTGTCTTTAATCAGAGCAATTTTCTGAATGAAGAAAGTACTTAGCGCGTTACAAGATTCCTGTGTGGGGGCCTGAGTCGGAAGTGTCCTAGGATCGGAAGTGAATTCGTTAAGAACTTTAAAAATCTCTTTGGACTTGCAAGGGGTGGATAAGATTTTTTCTGAGGCGTAAGCTTTTTTGGCTGCGGAGATGGCTGTTTTGTACTTATTGCGCGCGGCCACATATACGCCTCTGCTAGACGAGCAATAGTCTCTCCTCCATCTGCGCTCTGATTGGCGGAGTTCCAATTGCAGGGTCTTGAGATGGAGGGTGAACCATTTGTGGGAGTTGCAATGTCGGGATCGGGGGAACTTAGTTAAAGGGGAAAAAATATCGCTGGCTGTCGTGAGCCAGTCAGAAATATGCCTGTGAAGCTCGTTGGTGCTTAAATCATTGGGAAGCAGGGGACGGGTTAGGGAGAGGTGAGATAGAAATTTTGAGGACTCGGCGGCTCTCCACTTGCGGGCGGTGCCGCCCTCCTGCAGTGGGATCCTAATCTGGCCAACAGCCGAGAAAGTGGTGTCAATCAAAAAATGATCGGACCACACACAAGGTGTTATAAGCGGACAGGAGGACTTGACCCCATGGACCCAAATGTGGTCAAGGATGTGACCACCACTGTGAGTGGTGGACCTGACTAATTGAGTAAAGTTCAGGCTCGAGAGGGCCTCGAACAGTTCGAAGGCATGGGGGCCAGCGTCCTCGTGTTGAAACCAGTATTTGAAGTCACCTACGATGACAGTGCGGGGGGAGGAGGTGGCAAGATTAGTCAACTGTTCAATAAAAGAAGAGGGGAAGGAAGGCATGGGGTGGGGGGGCGGTATAGTACCATTAGGGTAACTGCACCTACCTCGGTCCCAAGACGGAGGACCAGGTTATCCACTTCAGGGAGGGTCATGGAGGCGGAGGTGATAATCTTAAGATTCTTGCGTATTGCCGCTGCCACCCCGCCTCCGGGGTGGCCCCTAGGACGGTTGGTGTTCAACAGAAAGTAATCTGGGGGTAACGCAGCGAGGATGTCAGGAAGGGAATCGTCGGTGAGCCAGATCTCAGATAGTAAGAGAACGTCTGGCCTCTACGTCATGAGAAGGAGAAGAATATCGGCTTGATGCCTGACCAAAGAGCGAGTGTTTAAGTATAATACCCGGATCTGCGACTCAACAAGAGCAGGTGCAAGCAGAGGCTTGTAGGCTCATAAGAGCAGAGGGGGAGTAAGTAATAGCAGTGGCGGCGTCCCTGGCCCCTGGGCCAGTCCGGCCGCGGACGGGCGCAGACGGGCAGGACTCTGGCTTGACTCCGGCGCGCGATCGGCGCACCCGCTGAATGCGTCCGCTGCGCGGAGCCATGAGTGAATGATTTTATAGGCGCCCGAGTGACAGGAGGGAAAGCCCACTCCAAGATGTCCGCCACTGAGCTTTTCTCTCGGTCCCTCGATAATGACGGCCCTAAGTCGGCCAGAGGGTGAGGGGGAGGCAAGTAATCTGCCAAAACCGAGCAGAGTCAAAGATTGCAATTTAATAAGAGACCAAAACGAGTCCTGAAACTCCAGTTTTAAGCGCGAGTGAAAGCGCTGAAATAACACGCAGCGTGGAGTGCTGTAGCTGGTGTGGGAAGGACACAAAGGGGGGGGGGGTGAATCAAGGTTTTTAAAAGCAGTTTAAAAAGCAACCACCCGGCTCAAGCCTCAGGGGTCGAGTATCAGTTTCTACCATTAGGCAAGACTAGGCCGCTGCCTAGGGCGGCAAAAGGGGGGATTTTTTTTTATTTGAAGGCAGCAGCACCTGTATGTGAGTTCAAGCGCACCTGCATGTACATGCTGTGCAGGGCACCCTAGCACAGTGGTATGTGAAGCGGCCATCGGTGCCAGTGTATACACACCTTTTCACTCGCTCTCTGCTAGTCGCAACTTTCTCCCAATGTTCACACAGAATCTGCTTCTCACTCTTCTCTCACAGCTCCCCACACTTTTACACACTCGCAGCCCTCGCCCCCCACATCCACCTCCACAAGAAGTGCCTGCATCCGCTATTCCGCTGTGCCCCCACGGAACACGGCTCCGCCATGGCCTGCCGTTCCTGTGACACGCCGGACCCGCCCTGCCTTTCTCTGCCCCGGGCGTCCACGAGGCGACAGGCCTACCGCTGCCCCAGCCCTTCCAGCCACGGAGCTCCTTTCTCCTCGAAGGCCGAGAAGGCAGAGAAAGCACAGCATCGCAGTGATAGAGGTGAGATGGAAGGGGTTCTGAAATGGGCAGCAGAGGCCTCGCTGTTATAATGGGCAGCAGAGGCCTCGTTGTTAATTGTGCAGTGGGTGCAGTGGCGCCGAGACACAGAAGGGTCCGAATATAGCTCCTTTTTTATACTACACTGGGGCTGTTTTCCTTGCTCACAGTAGGGCCCTTGGCACCCTTGCTAAGGCACTAGTAGGCAGGAGGGCGGTGTGGGGTCGAAATGAGTGGACTAGGGAGGCAGCAAGTTGAGAATGGTTTGCAGGTGCATGTGGGAGAGGCAGCGGGGCTCAAAGCGGTGGCAGACGAGAAAGGGGGTGAGAGTTGAGGAGAAAGACGAGAAATCAGTAACTCCTAAAGAGGGGTGAGTGGAAGAGAGAAGACTACACAAGCACCAGGGACACATCTGGTGTTTTAGGGAAGCAAGGAAGGGTAATGCAACATGAAAGAAGCAGGGTTTAAACAGGAACCACTGAAGGGACTAAAGGCACGCACAGAAGCCGGGAGAAGAGAAGCTAGTGGAGGATGGCAGGCAAGAAAGAAAGGGTGAGCAGGACCTGATGAATGGAGGGCAGGGGTGCTGAAGGAAGGGACACAAGTGAGTAGACAGAAAATGAAAAGACCCCTCACTTGTAACTTACCTCTAATCACACCGAGCTCACAAAGCGTGCAAATCCAACCCTGCTTAAGAGTTCCTTTCAGCTTTTCATCTTCCTTCGGAGGGTCAATCCATTCCCCCTCCCTTCAACACATCCCTCCATCCCTTTCCCATACACTAACCTCTTGCCCCATTCAGCCATACTGTTTCCATCCATCCATTTGGTATTTTGACTTGCAGGCATAAGAGGCCCACAAACAACTTATTCACTTTTAAGTGGGAACCAGTTCGCCATTCCATGGGTTCAGTGCTGCCTCTGCTTAAGCTAGTGGAGTGGGGGGTTCCCCACGCCACAGTGGGCACAGCTGAGAGATGCAGTTAGCTCTGCAGACAGGAGTATATTAGAGAAGTGGGGGGAGGGGTAAGTGTTAAATTAAGGCGAAAGGTGAGGACCACTGATATCAGCAATTGATGAAAAGTGACAGGGAGGTTGGGCTAAAAAAAGGGGGAATATTAAGGACTATATGGTCAGTGGAGATAAAAGACACACCAAGAGCAGAGATGAAAGAGGCGATGCGGGAATATTTGAGGGAGAAGGTGGTATGATAGGAAGTATCAGGAGTGTAGGGCTTGTGAACAGATGCGAGCTGGTGAAACAGGAAGAACAGGACCTTTTGAATAGGGCCAGGGCAGGGCGGGCGGGGGAGGGGGTTAGAGCAACACCGAGTGCTGGAGGGAAAGGGACAATTGAGAACTGCAGAGAGAGTAGGGGGGAGAGGCAGAGGAGAAACGCAAGGGAACAAGGAACACTGGAACAATAGGTGACAGTCTCAGGGAGAGGTAATGAACCAGTGGAGGGGTGAGCGGTGCAGAGTAGGGCGCTCTAAAGGGAGGGCTCGACACATGAGAGAGGAGTCCATGAACTTCAGAAGAGAGAGATGCGGAGAGATGGTAGTAAAAGGGAGGGGGCGGCATTTTTCAATTATTGCCTTGGGCGGCAAAACACCTAGAAACGGCCCTGAATGTTTATTAAACACCTTCCTTATTTCGTTAACATCCCTTCACACTTACCATGCAAACGAGAATCCCTTTCATTAAAGAAAAAAATTAAAGAAGAAAAAGGAAATAATTAAATAAAAAAACTGATATTAAACTCTCAACGATAGGGATATTTATAGATGAGTCTAGAGTTTAGTGCTGTGCCAAAATGATATCTAGAGTTTCTAAATTAATACTATCATATTTGGCACAGCTAGCTTACACGCTTATTTGCAGAGTGCATAAGATATCATTTAATCTGCATATAATATATAATCATTGGTCTAGGAGCTGTGCTCACTGGCTCATTTGTAATTCCATTTCCAGATTTCAAAAACATTATTTATTGACCATTGCAATCTCTGAACTTCTCACAGCCACTCTTCTACTGCCACCTCCCCTTTAAATATTTACAAATCTTTACTCTTGGTTATGGGATCAAGTAGAACTATAACATATGCTATTTTTATATTTAATCCTCCCTCACTCTATTGTACCCCAAATGTAATCAAAATGGCACTAACCTCAATTTTTTTCCTAACACTTGCATCAAGGCTCTTACTTACGCCTAGTCAAAACGTTTATATATCACCTGCTTCATTAGCTTTTCATTTAGGGCATCTGACTGTTAAGTGGAGGAGGAGTGGAGGAGTGTGGCTCAATGGTTAGAGCGGCAGACCCTGATGCAGAGTTCTGTCCCGGGACCAGGGTTCAATTCCTGCCTCGGTGGGTCTTGGGCTCAATTTCCTCGGACCTGACAATTCTCGCATCGGTGCCTATTCTAATCATGGGCCCCACACTGCAACACTGGGCAATAGCTTGCTTAACCT
This sequence comes from Lissotriton vulgaris, assembly GCF_964263255.1. Taxonomy (NCBI): domain Eukaryota; kingdom Metazoa; phylum Chordata; class Amphibia; order Caudata; family Salamandridae; genus Lissotriton; species Lissotriton vulgaris. The sequence goes on along the minus strand of NC_141687.1, from coordinate 499,700,676 downwards.
CCACACCGGCCCCAAGAGCGCTAGGATGCCTGGCTTCACCCTGGGGGTGCCCAAGAGTGGACACTTCACAGGGAAAGCCAGGAAAGGTTCCACAGCGGTATGAGTAATAGCGCCAGGAAACCGCTTGGTGACAGTGTGCTCTACAAATACATTGACATTACATTTACATTTAAGTCGGGATTCAGTGTGTCTCTTCAGAGACCATCATTGCCAAGAGATCATAAAATAATCAGGGGGGGCTCCTGCAGAAGGGCGGAGGAGTGTTGCCCCACTGCTTTCTCACAGTGCTAGAAGCAGAAAAATAAAATGGTAATAACTTTCAGTTATTATCATTTTATGTTTGATTGTGGGTGGGCGGGGCTGCTCTGCAAGCAGGGCAGGGGTGGAGTGGTGCGCCTGCCCACTCCCCAGTGCGCAAACACTATTTACACGGCCCCCTGGGGCCGACCAAACCAGTCCTGGGCACTCTGCCCTTCTACTTGCAGGCTGCAATGCAGCCTGCATGGAGAAGATGACCTCCCCATAAGGCCCTGGCTGGCTGGCATCATGACCAATCAAACGCTGTTTGCAGCGTTGGGATTGGCTGGGCGAGTGCGTGGCTGCCTGCTTCTGCTTGCTGTTGCTGCCAGAGTCAAAAGAGCAGGACCAGAGAAGACGCAGTATTCAGCCGGCAGAAAGGTAAGTTTAATTATTTTTGTATTATTAAATTAAACCTGTGCGACCACCCCGCACAACCCCCCCGTACCGCCACCCGCAAACCATGGTGGCTGCGACAGAAAATTATGCTTTTTAACTTATCCAGATGTAGTAATTTATGCACACAAATCTATAGGTACTATATGTATTCCTCGCACTGCAGGCAAGCAGTCTATCTGTATGACCATATCTATTTCCAATTTTGTTTCATTTAATGTCCAGTCTTTGTGAACACGTTTTGGGTGACTTGGGATTTGAATGTTGGAAGGTGCATGTAGTTCTTAATTAGTTTAATCTCAGCTAGTCACCTACTCAACTGATAATGCTTAAACTTAGATGGCTGGTTATGGATCTTATCCTTGAGAACCTGCAGCATTTTCATACTAACAATCGTATGTGTAATGTGGAAACCAGCTGAAGCTTATGCTTTAAACTTAACTGGCAGTCAGTATTGGCCTTTGGAGGTAGGTTTTAATTTTTATTTCAATTGCACAGTATTCTTGACCAATCTTTTCGCAATTAGTTAAATATTTCTTGCTTAATCCTTCCTAGCCCATAGAGTAGCACGGAGACTTCCGCCAGACCCAGCATATGCCTATCTTTCCTTGTTGAGGGAGACTGCAGGTCGTGCATCAATTCTGGTTTGAATACATTCCTTGTTGGTTTTTTAACCTCCCTAGTGCATCTTTCGGCCATTGGCATTAAAAGGATCATACTGTGCTGGCACCCGGAGGAATCTTTTTTTTGTAAAAGGGCAAGGGCGATTCCCCTGCCTCCTCTTCATGCCCATCTGTAACATCAGTGTGCCCTGAGGCACACTGTTGTCACAGTTTCCCAACTGGATGCAGAGGAGACAGGAGGTGAGTTCTCTCCTCTGGTATGGTGGAGTTTTTTGTGCCCCTGGTGCCTTCCTTAGTTTCAGTGAGGCATTATTGGAAAATGAGCGGCTCCTCTTTCAATGATGCCTTCCTGAAATGGTTTCCTGGTTCTGGATTGTAGTCTTGCAGCGGCCCACAACCAGGTACCCACCAGGACACCAGGAACGTGTGTTTTGTGGGTTGGGTCTTGTGGTGAATAAGCTGACCCACCCTGTGGGGCAAATAGACAAAATTGTTTTTTTTTTAGCTGGGGGGTAGTGGGGTCTATTGTACCCCGAGGGGAAATAAACATTATTTTAAGACTTAAAAAAGAAACTAAGCGGATCGGCTCTCCTGCAATATGGGACAACCCACTTTTGGACACAAATGTTTTTGGTAGACAAGCCAATCCCCATGCGGCCCAAATTTCTTTTTTAAAAAAGTGTTTTTTCACTGAGGGGTCACAATCATGCCCCCAGGGGAAATAGAAAAAAAGGGAAATAATTTGTCAGGGGGTCGGCCCTCCAGTCATATGGGCGGACACCCATCAGCCAAATTTTTGTTAAATGTGTTTTTTTGCCTTTGGGCCAATTGCACCCCAGGGGAAAGCACACATTTCAAAAACAAATGGAGTTAGTGCTCTGCCCTCCTAATATATGGGTCAACACTCATTACAGCCATATATATTTATTGTGAAATGTGTGTTTTACCCTGGTGGGCTGATTGCATCTTCCAAGGGAAAACACATATTTAAAAATTATACATTATTAGATAGTTTGCGCAATGCCCTCTTCATCCAGTGGTCTGTTGTGTCTTTCACATTCATCTTCCTCCCTGTGCAGCATGAAGCAATAGTAATTTTCTGCAGGCAAAAATCTACCTTTGCTCTCATGAAGCACACATGCACATAGTAACCCTTGCATTTTTGTGCGCAAGCTAATTCCTTGTGAAAATTCACAGAGCTATGACTCACTGTGAAGTTAGGCAATGGGACAAGTAGCCATTAATTCTGCCTTTTGCTAACTTCACTGTGAGTGATAGCACTGTGGAGTTTCCCAAGGAGCATTTCTGCGTGCAAATTAGGAGTCTGCAGTTGCAGGAGCTACTTTGTCAATGTGTGCTTCTTGAGATTAGTATTTGCCTTCAGGGAATCACTTTTAAACTGGTAATGGCCCAGCAGCTCCCCCAATAATAAAGTTCTGTATAAGCCATGAAAAAAGTATGCTATGGTTTGGGTATGTGGCAAGGTGAATTATTAGGAGAATTATTCCTTTGTCTTTGGTGTCTTTGCAAACCAGCAAGTGCATCGAATTAGCAATTTTTTTTTATTTACATACTGGTGCACACATCTCACAAATGGAAACACCCAAGAACCATACTTCTGCCTTCTTCGTAGTGACAGTGTTTTAGAAGGAAGGTTTTAGACAGTCAGCTGAGATGGTGTCTCAGTGGATGATTCCTGCCCAGGACCTTACTTGAGTTATGGATGACAGCTTGGAGGCAGGATAGGATACCGAGATAGTATCTAAGGGAGAGGAAAATGGAGAAGAACCTGGAAGCATTTTTTCAGTACGTGGAGTTTTATTCAATGATTTTCATCCTGATATTATGAGAAACATGGTCATGGTAGTTGTGATTTTCCTTCACAAGCACATTCTGTGCAGCAGAGTGACCTTCACAAGCACATTCTGTGCAGCAGAGTGGCAGTAGCGGGGTCAACCAACACCGAGAACAGGAACAGGCTGCAGCAAGCACAGGCAGAGTCCTCTCTTGGTAGCCCCTCAATTTATTGCAGCATCAAATTCCCCCGTTCACTGCAGAAACTGGATGTAAAGTTGATACAGCTTTTCTTTTCGCAATTGATTACATCCATCTATGTTTTCTTGTTGGCTTCCTTGAGAAAAGTTTGCAACAAACAAAGTTGCATGCTGAACAATTTCTGAGGGAGCATGGAGACACTCTTGGGCCTCATTCAATGGCACACCGGTGCATTCCACTTTACTTGAAGAGAATGTTTGGGGCCTTACACTCAAAATAGGGATAGTTTACAAACCAAGCTTGCAGTCCTACTGATCTACTCCCATTGTTTATTGAACACCTATCTTCTCACATTACATGATTAGAGATCAGTTTGTGCTATTGCAGCATGTGTTGCATTTGAATGAAAATTCTGCTGCATTGCCCGCAGACCATCCAGACCCTGACAGGTTGTTAAAAATTCGGCCTGTTGAGGAACAGTTGTCTCTCAGGTTCATGAGTTTATACTCCTTGAAAGAATATATTTCCATTGATGAGTCGTTGATCCTGTACAATGGGCGGCTGCTCTTCAGCGGTAGATGCTGAGCAAAAGAGTGTGTCAGGGCATCAAGTTGTACATGGACGTCACAAGTTGTACATGGCTAAGATCACTCCTTTATTTAAACTAGGTGATGGACATTTCTGAAATCGATTGTGATCCATAAATTGCACAACCACAGAGCATTCCTGCATGTTTCTACATAAAAACCGTAGCCATTTTTCATGGGTGGACTTAGAGCTTATGATGGAAAAGTGCAAAAAACCTAACATACCCCCATCACATTTTTCCACTGAAAACCACCCTGTTCGCACAATGTGAGAAGCTGTGGATTTTGGGGCTTGTCTCTGCCACCACCCAGAGAAACCTACCAAACCTACACATTTTTGAAAAGTGGACAAACAAACCAGTAAAGTAGAGTGTGATTAGTGTGGCTCTCACTAGGTCATTTTACCCAGAAGCCTTTGCAAACCTCAAACCTTCACAACCCCATTTTCTTCACAATCTGTGACAGACATTTTTGTGGGGAGCCACACTTTTTCTATCACACTGAGTTCCCACATGTCTCCTGATAAGAACGGTCCCCCACTTATGTGGGTGGGCAAAGAGATCAGGGGCAGATGTATCAAAGCAATTTTTAGTCGCAAACGCTGCGATTCGCAAAAAAGCAGCTTTTGCGACTAAAAGTTCGCTAAACGGTATGTTTGAAGGGAATTGCATACCAAAATTAAGGAATCTCAAAATTTGCAATTCTTTAATTTTACGTAGCATTTAAGGAATAGTAAATTGCGATTCCTTAAATGCTATGCATCAAGCATTCAATTATTGCGATTTCTCCTTAAGAAATCGCAAATTACCACCAACGTCAAGTTGGTGGTAATTTGCGATTTCTTTCACAAATGCACTTTTTGGCATTTGTGAAGGTGGTATGGTGCATATGGTGGTATGGTGCATATGGTGCACATACATGCGCACACATGTAAATTTCAGGGGTGCATCAGGGTGTCCTTATGACACCCTTGCACCCTTGAAATTATTCCCAATTTGCAATTCTTCACATTCAATCCGATAGGCCTCCTAGCCCATAGAAATGAATGGGTAATTATTCCATAATTGCGATTAGCAATTTGCTAATCGCAATTAAGGAATTTAAAAAAATCGATAAAAAATTGCGATTTTTTATATACATACCATTTTGCAATTCTCAAATAGCGATTCTCAAAAAATCGCTATTTGATAATCGTAAATAGGTATTTTGATACATCTGCCCCAAGACACAAAGACCCTAAAGCGCTACTTGGAGAGATCAGCAATAGGGGTACCTGCGGGATATGGGGACATACTTGGTGATCACCCTGGAAACCTACGAAAAAACAACAATTTTTAAAAGTAGACAGCCAGAGGATTCCAAGGTGCTGTGTCTTTCATGGACTTCACAACGTTTTCTTACCCACAATGCCCTGAAAATCTCAATTGTTTCCTAAAATCACGCCTTTTCCTCACATTTCTGTAATGGAAACTTCCAGAATCAGCATAAATCCACAAAAGCCCACCCGACATTACCCCACTTGTGCCGATTTCCCTAGGTGCAACCTAAGCTTGTGCCCAAAACCCATAGCTATCCACATGGCAAAAAACAATACATTTTCTGTGGAAAAATGGGATGTGTAAATGTTTTGTTTTAGTGCCCTTTCCTGCGGTGGGCACTAAGCCTACCCACAGTAGTGAGGTGCCATTTTTACCGGGTGGCATTTGAGAACACAGAATAATAGAGCATTTGGTAGGACCAATTGTATTTCCCAGCATTTGTACTTTTCAAATGTAAGCCATGTGTAACAAGGAAAACATTTTGAAAAATGTCCTCTGTTTCACCTGCTAGTATAGGTACCCACAAATTCAGAAATGTACAAATAACCACTGCTAAATCACAAAACGAATGGATGTGCTGTTCCACTGTTGGACCAGAAGATGAACTTGACCTCTGGTACACCAATATCCACAGCAGAATCCTTATTTTAAGGATGCAATATCCCTCACTTACCTAGGTGGCAAGCTTCATTATGAGGTTAACCTTCCGATCGAACAGTGAAATGGCACACCAATTCATTTTGTGATATATCAGTTCGGGAAGGTTGTGTGCTGGACTGCATTAATGATTTCCTCACCAATCCCCTCCATTGTGCTTCATACAAATAACCACTGCTCCTAAACTCCATATCTGATGGCAATTTCAGAAATACATAGGTTTCCTTGATGCCCATTTTTCACTCATTATATTTTACTATATAAATTGCTCTATATTCTTAGGGCCTCATTTTTGAAAAGTGATGCATCGCTGTGTAAAAACAGTGATGCGTCAATTTCCATTGCACCCTCCTTGCCACATGCTGGATGCGTCATTTTTACAGTCTGACGCATCATGCTGCAAGGAGTTACAGTTACGTCAGTATTTCTGACATAGCTGCAGGCGCAAAATTGACACGTTGGTGGAGTGTGTCACAAAAGTGATGCATCTCCAGCAATGGGTAATTTCACTTGGGCAAGTCCCATTTCAAATCTGCCTGTGTCAATCGTGCGCCTGCTGTGAGGGAGGCGTAAGATATTGAGGCATTTGTGTCCTAGAAGTGATGCAGTGAAATCTCATAGATTTCACTGCGTCTCTTCTATGAGGACTACTTGCGTCAGAACGCCCACCCTGCATACAATATACCTGGTGCAGGTATAGTGTGACGCCGGGGTTCACAAAGTGACGCATCTATCCAGATGCGTCACTTTGTAAATATGACTTAACATGGCCCATTTTTACGCCGCTGATGTGCCACAATAAGTGATGCACCTGTGGTGCAAAAGTGACGCAAGGTCTCATAAATAAGCCCCTTAGTTGTTAGCTCTTTGTACCTCAGATTCTTGGACAACCCAGAGCCTCTGTATATACCTGCAGGCAAAGTGTCTAGTGGATGTAATACTATATTGCTTTTGTAAATTGACAATCTTGAGAAGAAGTTACATATGAAAACATTGTCACAAATTGCTGTTTTGTAATACTCATTTTCAATATTTTTTTCATTTCAACAGTTAGTTTCTTTGGGAAAACATTGCAGAATCTACACAAATAATCAGTTGCTGAATTCAGAATTGTGTCTACTTTTCAGAAATGTATTGCTTTCTGGGACCACTAACGGGTTTCAGACTGTTTTCCACCACAAACTGGAAATAGATTAAAAGCACCTCTTTGAAGAATGCCAACACTGTGGTTAAAAAATCGATTTTTACGATTCAGCTCTCCACATTCCTAAAGGATGGGAGCGTGGTGAATCTAGCACAGGAAACGTTTCATTGATGACATTTTAAAAGAAAAAACTGTTTTCTTGGCAGTTTTTCCTATTTTTCCCCAACAACTCAACATTTAGCTATATTTTGCCAATGTTTTCAGTGCCCCCCTTGGGAATCCACAAACCCTGGTTATCTAAGGGCTAAGCAACTAATACCCCAAATATCAAAAAAATGGCTACGAATTGGGGTGAAAAAGCCTCAGCAGTCAAGGGTTTAACACTCCACAGTCTTCTGTTTTTCAAATGTTCAAGTTTATTCATTTTTTTAATATAATGCCATTTTAGGCCATACAAACACATAAAAAAGCATATATAAGTGATAAGTAAACATTGAAAAAACATAAGTTTCATAAATGGCTCATCTTTGAGTAAGTCATCACTTTTCATCATTCATTCATGAATATTAAAAACGTTCTTAGTTTGTAGCATAGACCAATATTTTTTCAGTACACACCATGCGATATAAGCACTGGGACTCTTCATGTCTGTAGATTTGTTATGGTTGGAAGAAGCATAACATCCCACAACTTCACAAAATAGCATCACATGGATCAAGTGTGGGTCAACAGATAGACGTACCAGGAATGTCACTGCAATTTTCAAGGTTTTCTTCCACTCCCCCACTTTATTTAAAAGGGCAACCACCCCATTACTATTGTAAGTATCCATCTCCGGATTTCTCTAGATTGGATACATATCAAGTTTGACACTGGGTGACTGGTATATTCTGAGTTGATTATGCACTCATATCTGAGGCGACCCAAGCATTACTGATAATCTGTTTCATAGGAAACACTTTTAGCATCATTGTTAATCCTTTTTTCTCCGTATATTGGTGCAGCGGGTATTGTATCCTCTTTTTGCATTAGGTTCAAGCGTGGCAAGATTCAACGTGCGTCAACATACCACAGGCAACTTTTGCTTTTCTATGTGTTCTTTCAATGTATTACAGAGGGAGCCTTCACCTGCTTTTATAATGTGATGCCAAGAATTGAGTATTCTCTGATATTACTTAAATAATAATTCCATCAGACCCAACAATACTCTCTAGACAAACCCCAGAGTGCTTTGACTAATTCAGTCCACCATTTCCATGGTAATTTTGGTTGTTTCATTTCTGGATCAATGTTCGTGGCTTACGGCCACATGCATCATTGCACCCGTTTGCGATTCCTAAATTGCGAAAATTAAGGAATCGCAATTTAAAAATCGCAAACGACAATGCATGAATAATTCGCAAATATTTTTGCGATTTCTTAATTTTCCTTAATTGCGATTCACATTTTGCGAATCGCAATTAAAGAAAACCTTCCCATTGATTCCTATGGGCCACAAGGCCCATAGGAATCAATGGGAAGGCATTAACATTTTGCGATTTTCATTTTGCGAATCGCATTTTGTTAATGCATTTCAAGGGTGCTGAGGGGGGTCCAAAGGACCCCCCCTGCACCCTTGAAATGTTTGTTTAAGTGCAGGTTTCACACACACATGTCCAAAGGTCATGTGTGTCTGTAACATGACACTTTCAAAAATGCTTTTTTGAGCATTTTTGAAAGATTTCGCAAATTAACACGAGGTTCAACCTCGTGTTAATTTGCTCCCCCTATTTGCGAATTCGCATTTTTTTAAAGATTCATGCATTGAATTTAAGGAATCGCAAAAATGCAATTCTTTAAATGCAATCGCATTTTTAGAAATCGCAAAAAATTGCGATATCTAGAAAATTGTTTAATGCACCCAAAAAAGTGATTTTGGAATCGCAAACGGCCGAATTTTGCAATTCGCACCGTTTGCGACTCCAAAATCGCTTGACGCATGTGGCTATTAGTACCTAGGATTCCTTCAGTGTTTTGATTGATTAATGATGGCGCTGTAGTTTACCTTGAACTCCTGCAACTGCTTTTGCCATTCCTATCATGGAGTCTCCATGTGGACAGAAAGTCACATTTTTGGAGAAGTCAATAACAAGTAGCAGTATCTGGTTGCAATTTTGAGTGGGTGGTAGTTATGTATCCAGGTGCAAATCATTTTTTTTAATCTGTTTTGGAACATTGTAACCTTTGGTATTGTTTAATGATAAATCCAATTATTACAATAGTTATAAAACAGTGAGTAGACTTTTTACGCATCACATTTGTAAACTAGTATACGCAATAGATACAACTTCCCTTCTGAAGCGATGTGGTCATCTTATGAGAGCAGAAACAAAGTTGCTCTAAAGTGAGTGCGTGTTCACAGTCCAATGCAAGATCACAGAAATAAGTTACTGAGATGCTTAAAACCCAAATAGACTGGCTGTGCATTAGTCCGGTGGTAAGTGGTTAGGAAGAGGTCTCAGAGAGCTAGATTGTTCCGTGATATGCTACAGCAGTTTATTTAGAGAGATCAGGGTGCCACTGAGTAGAACAGGTTGATGAAGTTTTGGTGTAAAATAAATAGTTCTCTGTTACACGTAGAGTGGGGCTTGGCGGGGATAATGACTGTTCCAAGGCAAGCTGTTGGCTTAATGACTTTATTGGACTTGGCAATGCTGAGGTGGATATGGTCAAGCCTCCAGGTAGACAGTTCAACTGACAGCAGCAGCTACTTTTTTTTTATTCCATCTTTTGTGACCACCTGTAGCGGATGCCTCATTTTCCCCTGATTTTCTTAATAGCGAGTAGGCTGCTTATACCAGATGGATACAAATCGTAAAGCTGATGTTTAGAGCAATATTCTCTGGATTCAAAGCAGCAATGATGCCCTGCCGACAGGTCCGTACTCCCAGTTTGTTCCACTCAGGCCTCAACTTTGTCCTGCGCAGGACCATCAGTGCTGGACAAATACATACAACGTGCTCCAGAGATGCGACTGATTTGCCACAACCCATTGTGTTAATCTTGTCTCTGCAGTATCCAGAATATTTGTCTAAAAAAATATGCATTCTCTTCTCAATACAGGCTCCATATATTCTTTTGTATATCATCTCAGTCAAGTTTTGATGGAAAACAATGTGCTTGGTTGAAAGCTTGCATCTGCAATATAAATGGAAAAAAAACATTGGTGCCCAAATACACCCTTGCCTCATAAAACTTAGGGTTTTGCAGAGTTAGTTTATTTCAGTTTTAATAATTTACGTCTGTAAATTAATCAGTTCCACTTCATTGTCTTTGCCGTCCTTGTCCACTCTCCTGGTCTCAATTCTTTAGTGGATAATATTCACCGCTAACCTGCAGGTTGCTTTATCATGGAGTTCCTGAACCAGTAGGCATATTCTTCTTCCTGCTAATTTTCCTTACAGCCATTTGTAACCATATTGAGGACTAAACCCCACCAAAACATCTTTTGTTCAAAATATATATCTTTGTTTTAAAGACTATATCATGAGGCTCGATCTCTAGATGTATTAAGTGTCAGGGTAGGTAGTAGGTATTCTATATGTTTTCCTTAGGCAATTGTGTAGATGCTTGTTCAGTTCTGAAGGCAGAGTGTGATGCTTTAGACTTTGACCCCATTGCATGTGTTCCCTCAGCTGTACCAAAGAAGTCAACAATTAAATGTTCTACTGCTGCACTAACATAAGCCACACCAGCCACCCACTTCTCTCCATTTCTGCAGCATGAGGGTATGGCCCTTGTGTAGCATCCTTCACTCTCTGATTTGCACTGTATGATGTCATCAATTCCATGTGGTTACCACAGTTACTAGAATGTATGTTTTCAAGCTATGGTTGTTATTACTCTGAGCTTGGATGGGATCTGGATGTGTCTCCCTTATCTCCAATAAACCTGAGCTCCTTCACAACCCATTCCTGTGTCAGCTGCAATCTTATTTTGAAACCAGGATCTTACACCTCTCCCTTTATGTGTGTGTTGAACAAGGAGCTTAGCCTCCTTTTTCTTGCCCCCTGCTTTTACTATTCTTCTCCTCAATCTTCAAATCCATGATGCTTGCTACACTATTCCAATTCACCACAAGCCTGTCCTAGCCTCCCTTTCGGCCCCCTTGGTCCTTGGCTAACCTAGGTTCCTATTAGGTTGACTATAAGTCACCAGGAGAGATCAAAGGACAACAGGGTAGCCCACAGATAGAGGCAGAGTTGGAGGTGCAGCACATGCACTTGAAACAGTTTTATATCCATGTACATTCAGTGAGGTTAGCAGTGTCAACGGGTTCCAATACTCAGAGGTCAGAGCTGTGCTCTAAGCCCTCGGCATTCCCAATGCTTGTTCTTGTATGTGAGCACACACAACTTTAGCTGTTGCAGACGGAGTAGAAACATAAATGGCCACTTTATGCATCTAGACGCCAATCCATTATTGTTTGCCCACAAAGCAGTCTTGGTCCTGCTCTAATTGAAAAAGTTCATCCTAAACTGTCTGTCTCTACGGGAAACCTGCAGCCTCAGACCAGTTTCTGCCTTGGTGGGCCTCATCCGTGAAATGCAGCGATCAATGGATTCACATCTGGGACTGCACATCACTCTGAAAAAGACAGATTTAAACATCAAAAGGAGATGATTACAATGCTTGCAAAAGTATCATTCGCTGGAGATCATACAAGGTGCATTCCAGCCCTTTCTTTTTTTGCTCTCTGCTCCCTTCCAGACAAGGATCAACCGTATACAAATCAGTCTTGGCCCTGCGCCGATAAGAACAGTCCAGCCCAATCTGCCAAAGCCTACATCCTTTGGCACAGCTAGCACTGGACCCATATTTAAGCACAACAGGGGCCGTATTACATAAGGTGCCCTGGGAGCTCAATGGGCGTTTGCGCCCTCTTTACACACCTCTGTGGCACATTGGTATTATAGAATGGGGTGCAGATGCTTGTGCGTCCCCTTCTATAATACCGATAGCGCTGGCACACTTATCACACCAGCGCTACCTTCAGAGGGCGTTCCCTAATTTGCATAGGTGTGTGCCTTAAGCAAATTAGAGAATTCCTTTAACTCTGCACCAGCGCCATATTACAGAGCAGACACAAAAAGAAGCCTTCAGGAGGCGCACTCAGTGTGCCATTTAAAAGGTGTGCCCCCTGAAAGCAGCTCTCTGCACGGGGTAAAGGGGATCTGTGGAACCCGAAGACATCCCCTTTGAAAGTGCAGGCGGGAGCTTCTCCAGGGCTTTGCCGGGCACAAATAATGCCAATACGTAATAAGGACCCAGTTGTGCTTAGGCGATTATAATTTAAACAATAAAAGGTGATGTGTGAAAGTCTCAGCCACTCACTATTGCATGAGGCCCACTGAAGTCCATTTCTGTTTGTGCACTATGGGTCTTTTCCCAAGTATCTTGGATCTTATTACATCCCTCTCGTCAACAACGAATTTATCAAATAAAAATAAATCAATGGGAATGTTCGAGCCCTCTTTGTCCTTAAGCATGACATGAAAAATCCACTGCCATATTCTGCCGAACCTCCCCCTCACTGCTTTTCCTCAAAACCCTGACTGTAATATTTGCCATCATTGATCTGATTCTAATGATGTCACATTTAAGTTGTGGGTGTCCACGTGCTCTTTAAGGACTTTTACTTTTCTGTCTCACTCAGTTTGGTTTCTTATTCACCTTCATCAGTATTCTCCACTGATTACTTCCCATAGCAAGCATGTCCTGTCTGAAGATTTGAATGTGTTTAGCTGACTTGTTTTAAATAACATATTTCTGAGTTGCTGATCGTGCATATATTATTGCATGCAGCTGCCTCAGGGGCGGTCCTTCATTTAAGTGGAATTTCGTCGCCCCATTGAAATGTGCAGAGAGAGAAAAATAAAATGGTAATGAAGTTAATTCATTACAACTGTATTTTTCTTTCCATCATCCCAAAGGAGAATCAGGAAAAGGGAGGGGCTGCTGCTGGCTGGTATCAGAAGAGAGAGCAGGGAACTTTCCTTTTAAGGTGTGCATGCTTTTCTGGCCAGTCTTGTGACGGTAGCAGCACATGCACACTTTTAACCTCTAATTTAGCTGTCTTAAGACAGCTACGTTAGAGAAAGCCAAAGCCTCCAGAGCCCTGTGGAACGCCGAGTGTGGCTGCTCCCACCAAGCCTAGCGCTGCTCTCATGCCTGTGAGAGCAGGGCGAGTATTGGTTTGGGAGTTTGGAGCCTGCCTGCCTGCGACGATTAGAGAAGAACATTGAGGAGGATGTTGCGCCGCTCTAGCAGATAAATGCTTTACAATTATTTTATTTGAAAAGTTTCACCCTCCCCACCACCCTTGGGACATGCTAGCCACCAGTGGGCTACCTTTTCTGTGAACAAAGCAGAAGAGACAGTCCTGGAAATATATTTCAACAGCTAACTTCAGTTGTCAAACCATTTGACCATATTGCCACTTCAAAAACAAGCAATTCTTCACTCAACTCATTTATGTAACTTTTCAAGGTGAATAGAATTGCTAACAGCAATTATTGGGCTCATTCAACTGACATCCATGTGTAGTCTACAGAGAGAATGAGACAAATAGCTTGGAAACGGTGTGATTGTGAGTACACAAGTGGAAACCCTCCATTACTTTCATTTATTTGCAACCATGAATAAGGTTTCTTGTAGCTCATGAACTTTAAAAACCAAGACTACAAAATCGTCAATGAAAATTCAGTGTGTGCATGTACTAACGTAATGAATATGTTTGCTTCTGAATGAGGGCCACAGATTTAATACCTGTTTTGTGTAATTTTCTTCTGACTCATACATTTTGCATGAATATCTATACTTTCAAACCTCCAGGCTTAAACGTGTTTCATCAAAATATTTAGGGGCATATGTACAAATGTTTCAAGCAACACAGGGCAGCAAGGAAAGTTTCTGCATTGCATTGTAGGAAAGGGAGAGAGCAGCTATACTCCATATTTACTAAGCTATGGAGCATTTACACTCTCTCTCTGTGCTGGCACACTGTGTTCTGCGGCCTTGCACCAATTCAGGCACCCTTGCACAATAGAGTAAGGGTGCTTGTGTTACAGACAGAATTGTTTTTGTTCATAGAGGTAGATATTCCTACACAAAACAATCCTTAGCAGCATGTCCCCCTTTCCAAGTGTGCTGCAGAATGCAAAAGATATCTCTCCATTACACCTCACTCGTGAAGCCATACATTTTGATGCAATCCCAGGTCTACTAAATTTAGTAAACCTGGGAATGTGCTAAAGTCCAACGGTGAATGCATGAAAATGCCCATGCACCACCAATGGAATGCATTGCTGCCTGAAATGTAACTCAACACAGCACAAACTATAAATATAATCCTAAGTCCCGAAGTAAGACGTTTAACTGTGGAAAGTTACAAAGATTATATGACCACCATAATAGCCTGTAACTGCATTTGGATATTTATTGTTGTACTGGGTCCTCTCTGCAAGGTAATTCCACAGACTTTTTTCTTTCTCTCCTCCTGTCTTGCTGAATTCCTTTTTGTTAGCCTTAGGACTCTGTGCACTTTCTCACTGCTAACCAGTGCTAAAGTGCTTGTGCTCTCTCACTAAAACATGGTAACATTGACTTAGACTCACTAGGCACATTTAATTTAATTATAAGTCCCTAGTGAAGTGGTACTACACATACCCAGGGCCTGCAACATAAATTCAGACACCAAAATGCAGTTAAACACACCCTGCATAAGAACACACAAATAGACCACATGGTTAGATAACAGACCCCTCCATTGAACAAACCTGCACTAACCTTGAGCATACAATACTGGGACACCACAATCCCAAAAGATAGCAACAATAATACTAGTTTTTCAAGCAGTCAGGGGTGGCTCCTCCATTTGTGGGAATGGAGATGTCATCAGTGATGTCCCTGCCAATGTCATGAATGATGTAATATGTGATGTCATCAGCAGTGCTTTGCAGGGGTGTGGGTTATAGTTAGGTCAATTAAATATAACAGACTACTTTCTCTGGTTTTGAGTGAAATGTCCAACTAACTATACCGTCCCTGAAACCTGTGTTTTTTTCAGTGAATTTCTAAAGTTTTTTAATGATATTTTCTAACTATGCCTACAGAGGTAGGACGTGTGCAGAAAGAGGAAGAAAGGCGAGAAAGAAGCAAGAGAAATGCAGAAAGAGGCAACAGAAGTCCAGCAATAGGAAGAAAGGTGCAGAAAGAAGCAATAGATATGCAGAAAGAACCAACAGAGGTGCAAAAAGTGACCTTGTTGCAAAGTCATCCTGTACCCTGGGATATGCTGAAAGACATTTAGAATAAAGTGAAAACACCTACATACACTAGGGTACACTATGGGATGGGGTACCCCTGTGATTGGCATGCCCTTCAGTGTAAGGCCCTACTACAAATAGGGCAGGGGGGATTAAAACTACCTCTACCTCCCTAGCATATAACAGGGCATGGCAGTTTTGAGGTCAGCAGCCCTTTTCTGCACTTGCATGTGTGCACTGCTGAGCCTGAGGTCATCTTAAATGTAGCCCTGTGTGTGCAGAAAGAGGCAAGAGAGGTGCAGAAAGAGGCAAGAGGGGTGCAGAAAGAGGGAAGAAGGGCACAAAAAGAGGCAAGAGAGGTACAGAAAGAAGCAAGAGGTGCATAAAGAAGCAAGAGAAGTACAGAAAGAAGCAACAGAGGTGCAGAAAGAGGGAAAAGAAGTGCAGAAAGAGGCAAAAGATGTTCTGAAAGAGGCAGCAGAGGTGCAGAAACAGGCAGAAGAGGTGCAGTAAGAGGGAACAGGGTGCAGAAAGAGAGAAAAGGGGTGCCAAAAGATTAAGAGGAGTGCAGACATTTGCAAGAGAGGTACAGAAAGAAGCAAGAGCAGTGCAGTTAGAAACAACAGAGGTGCAGAAGGAGGCAAGAGGGGTATAGAAAGAGGCAAAAGAAGAGCAGAAATAAGCAAAAGAGATGCAGGGAGAGGCTAGAGTGCAGAAAGAGGCTAGAGGGGTACAGAAGGAGGGAATGAGGTGCACCAAGAGGGAAGAAGGGTACAGAAAGAGGCATGTTGTGTGCAGAAAGAAGCAAGAGTGGTATAGGAAGAAGCAAGAGAAGTGCATAAAGAACGAACAGAGGTGCAGAAAGAGGCAAGAGGGATGCAGAAAGAGGGAAGAGGGGTACTGAAAGAGGCACAATGGTTGCAGAAATAATGGACAGAAGTGCAGAAACAAGCAACAAAGGTGCAGAAAGAGGGATTAGCCATGAAAAAAGAGGCAACATAAGTGTAGAAAGAAGCAACAGAGGTGTAAAAAGGGGGAACGGGTGGAAAAAGTGGCAAGAGGGGTGCAGAAAGAAGCAAGAGAGGTACACAAAGAGGCAAGAGGGATATAGAAAGATGGAAGAGGGGTGCAGAAAGAAGCACCAGTGGTGTAGAAAGAAGCAACAGAGGTGCATAAAGAGGCAAGGGAAGTTCAGAAAAAGGCAGAAGATGTGCAGAAATAGGTAGACGAGGTACAGGAAGAGGGAACAGGGTTGCAGAAAGAGACAAGAGGGGTGCAGAAGAGGCTTGAATGGTGCAGAAAGACGCAAGAGAGGTGCAAAAAGAGGCAAGAGGGGTGTACATAGAGAGAAGAAGGGTGCACAAAGAGGCATGTGGGGGCAGAAAGAAGCAAGAGAGGTGTTGAAAAAAAACAAGAGAAGTGCAGAAAAAAACAGAGGTGCAGAAAGAACCAACAGAGGTGCCAAGAGAAGAAAGAGGGATGCAGAAAGAGGGAAGTGTGGTACAGAAGGGGGCACAAGAGTTGCAGAAACAAGGGTCAGAGGTGCAGAAAGAAGCAAGAGAAGTGCAGAAAGAAGCAACAGAGGTGCAGAAAGAGGGATGAGGGGTGGAAAAAAAGGCAAGAGAAGTGCAGTAAGAAGCAAAAGATATGCAGAAAGGGGAGACAGGGGTGGAGAAAGTGGCAAGAGTGTAGAAATTAGAAACCTTCTCAGGGGTCCCACTGACACTTGGTCCTTTTTAACCAACAAAGATGAAATTGGCACAGAAGCTGAAATATAAAAGTAACATCTTTATTAACCTCAAATGAGGGAGACTTCATCACACAGAAGCCTTAGCAACTGAATGAGGCAGTCTGAGGAGTACAGAAAACAGAGGCCTTATATATGCTTAGGGTTACATAGTCAGCATAAGACCAAGGGGCAGTCCTGGCACATGTAAGCATGCAAAATGACTAATCTGGGCATGCAAGATCTGCTTGCTCAACAAAGTGGGAGGAGACAGCAGCAAAAATAGCCTGACAGTTCTACAAGAAGAGCAGGTGCATTCTACTAGCTAGGCCCGTCTGAGCATGTGCGAAGGTGAAAGATGCTAAATATAGTTCGTTTCTAGGCAGATTACAAGAGCAGTCAACACCGAGGGAGGACAGAGCACATGGCGAGCACGTGGCAGCTCATGGCAAACAAGATGGCTGCCAGAAATACAAAATACAAAAAATAGGCTTTCAGCTCATGCTAACAAATCCCTGCAATATTTAACAAGAGGGCTGCACAAAGAAGAAACAGGTGTGGAAAGAGGGAGGAGGGGTTCAAAAAGAGAGAAAAGGGGTGCAGAAAGAGGCATGGTAGGTGTAGAAAGAAACACAAGAAGTGCAGAAAGAAGCAACAGAGGTGAAGAAAGAGGCAACTGGGGTGAAAAAAGGGGGAAGAGGGGTGGAGAAAGATACAAGGGGTGCAGAAAGAAGCAAGAGATGTACAGAAAAAAACAAAAGAAGGGCAGAAAGAAAGAACAGCGGTCCAGAAAGAGGCAACAGGGGTCCAGAAAGAGGGTAGATGGGTGAAGAAAGAGGCATAGGGGTGCAGAAACAAGCAACCGAGGTGCTAAAAGATTGATGAGGGGTGGCAAAAGAGGCAAGAGAAGTGCAAAAAGAAGCAGGAGAGATGCAAAAAGGGGGAACAGGGATGGTGAAACTGGCAAAAGGGGTCAGAAAGAAGCAAGAGAGGTACAGAAAGAGGCAAGAGGGGTGCTGAAAGTGGGAAGAGGGGTACAGAAGGAAGCACGAGTGGTACAGAAAGAAGAAAGAGAGTTCACAAAGGAGCAAGAGCAGTGCAGAAAGAAGGAATAGAGGTACAGAAAGAGGCAACACGGGTGAAGGAAGAGGGATGGAGAAAGAGGCTAGGGGATACAGGAAGAAGCAAGAGATGTGCAGAAAGAACCAACAGAAGTACTGAAAGAAAGAACAGAGGTCAGAAAGAGGCAACAGGTACAGAAAGAGGATGGATGGGTACACAAAGAAGCAAGAAAGCTGCAAAAAGAAACAGAAGAAGTGTAGAAAGAATGAACAGAGGTGCAGAAAGAGGTAAGAGGGGTGCAGAAAGAGGTTAGAGGGATGCAGAAAGAGGCCAAAAGGGTGCTGAAAGAAGTGCCAGGTGCAGAAAGAAACAAAGAAGTGTAGATTGAAGGAACAAAGAAAGAAGGCAGAAAGAGGCAAGAGATGTACAAAAAGAGGGAAGAGAGGTGCAGAAAGATGCACACGGGTTGCAGAAAGAAGGGACAGAGGTGCAAAAAGAAACAAGAGAAGTACATAAACAAGCAACAGAGGTGCAGAAAGAGGGATGAGGGATGGAAAAAGAAGCAATAGAAGTGCAGAAAGAAGCAACAGAAGTACTGAAAGAAAGAACAGAGGTCGAAAGAGGCAACAGGTACAGAAAGAGGATGGATGGGTACAGAAAGAAGCAATAAGGCTGCAGAAAGAAACAGAAGAAATGTAGAAAGAAGGAACAGAGGTGCAGAAAGAGGCAAGAGGGGTGCAGAAAGAGGCAAAAAGGGTGCTGAAAGAATTGCCAGGTGCAGAAAGAAACAAATAAGTGTAGAACAAAGGAACAAAGAAAGAAGGCAGAAAGAGGCAAGAGGGGTACAAAAAGAGGGAAGAGGGGTGCAGAAAGAGGCACACGGGTTGCAGAAAGAAGGGACAGAGGTGCAAAAAGAAACAAGAGAAGTGCAGAAAGAAGCAACAGAGATGCAAAAAGGGGCAACAGGGGTGGAGAAAGTGGCAAGAGGGGTGTAGAAAGAAGCAAGTGTCCTGTAATCGTCTCTCAACCACCCAATACTGCAGGAACGAAGATTATCCCACTCCTCATCCGCAAAAGCCGCCACCAACACTATCCAAAAGACACAGTAATGGCTGGCAAGTATCACAGAAGAAGGTGGGGGATCAAAGATGAATGGTTGGATATCCCTGGACCCCACTTGTGGAATTTTGGACCCCAGAAATCTACAACAGACAAGACAAAAAGAAAGAAAAGATTTAGTTCACGCATCCATATCCACACATGCTTGATTTGGCATAATTCAGTAAACAAATACCAGGACATTCTTACCCTTCTCTAAGGTCCAGCAGCTTTTTGTACTTTGTAGGTTTTATTATACATTATATAGAAGTCCCCATACAATGTTCATCATCAAAGTCATTATATGAACTGTCCAGGTATAAAATATCCAAGATCCGGGAGGGGAAATATACCTTTGTTCCAGTATAATCAAGACTTCAAGAAAAGGAAGGGAGGGGGGAAAAAGCCAACTAAAATGGCAAAAAACCCCACTTACCAGAAAAAAGTCCAGGGATTCTCTCCATATCAAAATATAAGTACACTTACTTCTAGCCACAAAAAAAACTACATGGCAAAAACTGTGAAATGGGGGAATACAAGATTTCTTTACCTGACACGCAGCCGCATTAAGCCCAGGCAATACTACCATAGAGTAGTAGCCCCTACTGCAGTGATTCGATAGTCCGTTGCTGAAAAAAACGGGACTGCAATACAAAAAAGATAAGACACAGCAGGACGGATACGAACACTTCCTGAACTGTCCAGAAGTGCAGGGAACAAACACAAATGACGATTCAGCAGAAAATGACCAGCAAACTTTCACTCCAGACTACAATGTCTTCCTTGAGGAACACGCCGAAGCCAACAATCCGGAAGTCAGGCAAGGCAAAAACATGAAGATCCAAGACATCCGGAAAATGTCAGGGAAAGACCATCCAGGTCACAGGAATGGGGAAGAAACCAAGCGATGTCTGAATGGAACCAGCGCTTTTTAAACTGTGCTGCTCCACCCCTATCAGGCACGCAGGACAAGCATACGGAAGGAAAATGCGGAAAAGGTATTTCTAAATAGAAATATCTTGTTATCTCCCAGTACTTTATACGCTGACCTCAGGACAGTGGGGGACTAATTCCGAACAGCAAGAGAGGTGCAGAAAGAGGAAAGAGGGGTGCAGAAAGAAGAATGAGTGGTGTAGACAAAGGAATGGGGTGGGAAAGAGGCAAGAAGTGCAGAAAGAAGCAACAGAGATGCAAAAAGGGAAACAGGTGGAGAAAGTGGCAAGAGGGGTGCAGAAAGAAGCAAGAGAGATGCAGAAAAAACAAAAGAAATGCAGAAAGAAGCAACAGAGATGCAAAAAGGGAAACAGAGGTGGAGAAAGTGGCAAGAGGGGTGCAGAAAGAAGCAAGAGAGATGCAGAAAAAACAAAAGGAATGCAGAAAGGCACAAGAGAGATGCAAACAGAGGAACATGGGTGGAGAAAGTGGCAAGAGGGGTGTATAAAGGAGCCATAGAGGTGCAGAAAGAGGCAAGAGGGGAGCAGAAAAAGGGGTGCACAAAGAAGAATGAGTGGTGCAGAAAGAGGGATGAGGTGGAGAATGAGGCAAGAAGTGCAGAAAGAAGCAACAGAGATGCAAAAAGGGAACAGAGGTGGAGAAAGTGGCAAGAGGGGTACAGAAAGAAGGAATCAAGGTACAGAAAGAGGTAAGAGGGATGCAGAAAGAGGCAAGAAAGGTGCAGAAAGAGGCCAAAGGCATGTACAAAGAAGCAAGTGAAGTGCAGAAAGAGGCAACATGGGTGCAGAAACAACAGGCAACAGAGGTGCAGAAAGTAGATATGATTTTTAGAAAGAGGCATGAGAAGTACAGAAAAAGAAAGAAAGGTACAGGAATAAGCAACAGAATTGCAAAATGAGGCAAGAGAGGCGCAGAATGAAGCAAGAGTGGTTGCAAACCATTAGTATCAACTTAACGCCCACATTTAGCAATAAGTTACAGGTGACCATTCTAGGTTTGCAAAGGTCGTTCCACCATGCTGTAACACTTGTTGCTGCATGTTTGGTAAGGTTTGAGCCATGTGAGCTAGAAACCAGGCATTTTCTTGTTTAAATCTGCACATTAGGCAGAAAATGATGGATTATTCGGCTAATGCTGAAAATGAATAATTGTGCAAAAGTCAGTGCAGCCAAACAGTTTTATAATTCCAGTGGCCCTGCTCATCCCTCTGACTAGGTCCAGAAGTGCTCCTCAGTGATTTATTCTTTTTTTGTCTCATTGGGTTCATAATATAGCTTCTATGGAAATGAGGAAGACTAACCTGAGGTTATCACTCCACAACACAGACTACCATACCGCATAATTATTCTCCATAACACATAATCCCACTCTACATAAATCCTATACACTAAATACCACATACTTTCTATCCACATAATTTCACTGCAAAACATACCACATAATTCCACTACGCACAAAGTACATCCAGTCCACACCAAAAAACATTAGTAAAATACTTTTAGATTTACAATGCCAATAGCTCTAACTCTTGCAAATGCAAGACCTATTACATTGCAAATGCTTCTTCAACTGGAAGTTGCGGTTGCAGAGTGGTTGAAAAAGGGGGATGGGCCTCCAACCAGCGCTCAGGAATTCCGCTGTGTAGGACTTAAAG
This sequence comes from Lissotriton vulgaris, assembly GCF_964263255.1. Taxonomy (NCBI): domain Eukaryota; kingdom Metazoa; phylum Chordata; class Amphibia; order Caudata; family Salamandridae; genus Lissotriton; species Lissotriton vulgaris. Next base: position 499,678,858 of record NC_141687.1, on the reverse strand, counting down.
GAGGTGCCAAGAGGGCTTCTTGGCCCCAAAGTCCCTCAGCAGTAAAGTGGACTTCCTCCCCCAACCAGTACTGTCCCAGAGGGTGCGTTTGCGGAGTGGTAGAGAAAGAGGGACGTAGCCTCTGAAGACCTCTTAGTAATCCCAATGTGTGGGACTTAGTGGAGGTAACAGGAGAGGTGGTTGGGGGCCAACTACCCCTCCTATTACCTCCAGTAAGTCCCACACAGCAGCATGGCTAAGTTCTCATAAAGCCATGCCCCCTTTCCCCACCACTCTGCTAACTCTCTCCCTGGCGTGCTCCTGCATGGGGATTAAAGTCCACTTTGCTGCTAGGGGTCCTTAGGGGCCAACTAGCCTACCTGTTACCTCCAGTAAGCCCCATAAAGTGATATTGCTGAAAGGTGGACACAGACCAGGCCCCCTTTGTCCACCACTCTGTAAACGTGCCTCCTGGCATGCTCTTAGTTGGGGGTGAAGTCCCCTTGCCTCCTGAGCGTCCCTTGGGGCACACTAGCCCTCCTGTTACCTCCAGTAAGCCCCACAAAGCTCCATGGAGGTGGTTGTCCACAGGGCAGCGTAGGGGGGATGGAGCCCCTGATGCATTTTTTTGTTAATGAGCCCTTAGGAGGTGGCGGTCCTCAAGGACTGCAGGTGCCCCCGCAGGCCACCGCATACACTTTTCTCATTGAGCCTGGGACCTGGCCCACCAAGGGGCTCAGAGAAAAAAGCGCAGGAGCCCGCACATCGTTTTAAAAAATAATTTTGTCTGGATTCATGCACCCAGCGTGAATTCAGCCGATTATTTAAAAAATGCTTTTTCTGGACCTGGGGGTCCTTGTGGGACCCCCTGAGCAGCCCTAAGGGGTCAGGGTGTTTCTACCATGCCCCCTTTTCCTGTTTTTTCCCTTTTTTCTGATTTCTTGTTACTCTGCTTTACCGAGTCACAAGATGTCTGTCAACACTTCCTGGTTTGGAGTGTAGACAGCCAATCAGAAGCAAGCTCGTGCTCGGCAGGGTTTGCGAACCCTCTTCAGCCTTCAGATATCGATATTTTAATTTTTTTTAATTTGTCAGGAACTTCTGAACGGATTTGTGCCATTTAAAAAAAGGGTCGCTTTCTGAACCAAGATCTACTGTTTTTCCAAATTTTGTGAAATTCCGTTCAGCAGTTCGGGCTGTAGCCGTGTCTACAGTTCCTATGGAAATTAACATGAAGAAAACACATTTTGGGATCCCAATTTTTCTCTGCCCCCACTTGACGAATGACCCCAAAACTTTAATGACAGGATCTGACCTGGGAGAACCATTAGTTTTGAAATTTTCACAAAGATTTGTCGAACAGCGCCAAAGATATTGACAAAAGAAAAAACACTTTTTGAATAGAAACAAGGTCCTAACTATAACTACCAGTAGGTAATAAATATACATATAAATATATATATTCTCAAAAACCTTTATAATTAAAAGCTGTTCACATAGAAAAAAGAGAGACATTGAGGCCTCATATTACTTCTGCATGTTTTTGATTCTTCAACATAGCAGCAAATTAACTAGGGGTGGGCGGACAAGACGTTCTGCCCACGGAATGCGTTGAATTTGCCTCTTCCACATTCCATAAAGTAGGCGGAGCAGGCACATCTCCACAAACCTGTGTCAGGGCAAAGTTGGCCTCCCACCTGCCTCCTGCCAGCACTATTAAAACATAAAAAATAACAACTTAAAACACCTAACCTGATCGGCGGTGTCCCCGGGCTTCTCTCTTCCCTCTGGACTTCTTCTTGACAACAACGCATGTGCAGGCACCCGTGCATGAGCATTTCTCACAAGGAGCTACGCAGAGTGTGCGGAGATTGGTTCCGTCTCCATGGCACTCCTCGTAGCCCCGCTACACCCACTATGCCCACCCCTAAAATTAACGGCCGGCATGTTTTGATGCCTTCTTGTTTGTTCACTAGTTCTCTTTTTCTATGTGAACAATGTTTGATTGGAGAAGATTGTGCGGAAGTGTTAAAGGGTTAGCCACCCCTCCAAGAGCTCACCGTCTGGAGAGGCAAGAGAAACTGCTATTTTGTGATTGATATATACATATATATATGTCACACAAGTCTCTATATTACCTACTGGCGGTCGCCAGTAGGTATATATAGTTAGGACCTAGTTACCATAGGAAATTCCGAACATTCTATTGGGAATAACTTTGGCACCGATTGAGGGATCTGCGTGTAATTTTCCTTAAATTTGCCTCGCTGCGCTCCGCTCCTTCCCGGAAAGTTTCGGAGTAATTCGTCAAGCGGGGGCCTAGAAAAAAGGGGGGTCCCAAAACGTGTTTTCCCCATGTTAATTTCCATAGGGACATTCTGACAAGACTACAGCTCGAACGGCTGAACGGAATTACACCAGATTTGGCAAACTGGTAGGGACTGGTATGCAGCAGTGCCTTTTGTATCTGTATAATTTACAGTTAATATCCAACGAAGACTTGTGGATATAGCAGTACAACACGCCGTCCGAACGATAATGATCGGGTACGGGAACCGGAGATATACTTGATGGTTCCAAGATTTACAGGCTTATCTTGCCTATTGTTTCCATAATGAGTATATTATACTGCTGAAGACACTAGTGAGGAATAAAATTACGATATCATCTAAAGGTGGATTGCTCTATAGAATTTCCTGATACTCAGCCGTTCTCACATCTACAAGTGATATCATTTTTATGCCCTGAGGAAGTCATTGGGTGATGCCCCTTGACGAAACACGTGTTGGCGTTTGGCTGTTGTAAATTATATCAAGACTGTACTGCTATATCCACAAGTCTTCGTGATCATCTGGATGAAAAATAAAATAAGGACTTTTTTCAAACTTGGATACATAGATATGGACTTTCATTGTTTGAATGGATATTACCTGTAAATTATACAGATACACTTACATATTTTTGTGCTCAGGGAACTCTGCAAAACTTGTTATTGTGACAACAATTACTTTTGTAATTTACTGTCTCTTGACAGCGGTGGGTGGTAGCTGTCTGTGGTTCCCTTGATGCCCCATTCTGAGATAATAAGCTGTAGATGTATTGCTGCATAGGCTATGGGCTGACAATACCTCACTACCTATTCTCCGAAGAGTGCCTTTTGTATGTTTGGTGAAAATCCCTCCAGTAGTTCTTGAGAAAATGGAATTTGAAATTTTTCAAATGGCATTTTCTATGGGACCTTTAGACACGGCTACAGCCCGAACGGCTGAACGGAATTACACCAAACTTGGCAAAATGGTAGGGACAGGTATGCAGTTGTGCCTTTTCTTTATTTGGGGAAAATCCCTCCAGTAGTTGCTGAGAAAATTGAATTTAGAAAATTATATATCTATATGCGCTTAACATTCTATTGGGAATAACTTTGGCACTGATTGAGGATTCTGCGTGTAATTTTCCAGAATTTTGGCCAGCTCCGCTCCGCTCCTTCCCTGAAAGTTTCGGGGGGATTTGTCAAGCGGGCGCCGAAAGGGGGGTCCCAAAATGTGTTTTCCCCAAGTTAATTTCCATAGGGACATTTAGACATGGCTAAAGCCCGAACGGCTGAACGGAATTACACCAGATTTGGCAAACTGGTAGGGACTGGTATGCAGCAGTGCCTTTTGTATGTTTGGTGAAAATCCCTCCAGTAGTTCTTGAGAAAATTGAATGTAAAATGTTTCAAATGGAATTTTCTATGGGACCTTTAGACACGGCTACAGCCCGAACGGCTGAACGGAATTACACCAAACTTGGCAAAATGGTAGGGACAGGTATGCAGCAGTGCCTTTTCTATATTTGGTGAAAATCCCTCCAGTAGTTGTTGAGAAAATTGAATTTGAGCAAATTATATATCTATATGCGCTGTCCGTAAGTGCACCTTACGCGTTCGGTACGCGTACCGTACGCGTACGTGCGCGTACCCTTATGTGCGCGAGCGAGTTTCTGATTGGCTGGCAGTCGACTGTCAACATTCCAAACTGTCCAAACCAGGAAGTGTTGGCCACCATCTTGTTTTTCAGGAGAACTGAGGCACAAGAGAGCCCAAAACAAGAGTGGAAAACACGAAAAGGGGGTGGGGTCGAGACCCCCAACCCTCTAGCCCTTCTCAGGGGGTCCCAAAAGGACCCCCAAGGGCAAAAAAAAAAAAAATCGAAAAAATCGAGGGGTACGCACACCGTACGCGTACCGTGCGCGTACCCTGCGAATTAAAAAAAAATATCATTTTTTTTTGCACTTGGTGGTCCTTCTGAGATCCCCTGAGAAGGGCTAGGGGGTCTACCCTGCTCCCTTTTCGCGTTTTCTACTCTTGTTTTGTGCTCTCTTGTGCCTCACTTCTCCTGAGAAACAAGATGGCTGCTCAGGTGGTCCCCGAAGGATAATAACATATATAAACGTTATCCGCTAATAGAATTAGCATTTACAAAACCTTTGAAATTTATTAAAAAAATATATAGGTTTCACACCTGATATAGTTAGGAATTAGCATTTAAAAAACCTTGCAAATTCACTGAAAAAAACATAGGTTTCAGGCCTTATATAGTTAGGAATTAGCATTTAAAAAATCTTGCACATTCACTTAAAAACCATAGGTTTCAGGCCTTATATAGTATTATAGTTAGGAATTAGCATTTAAAAAACCTTACAAATTCACTTAAAAAACCATAGGTTTCAGGCCTTATATAGTTAGGAATTAGCATTTAAAAAACCATTGAAATTGCTCCTATATAGTTAGTTGTACTAACTATATTTCGCGCACCCGCAATCCACTGCTGATGATGTCACATATTACATCATTCATGACATGGTCAGTGACATCACTGATGACATCACTGATGACATCTCAAATGACATCACTGATGACATCTCATTTGACATCACTGATCACATCACTGATGATATCATTCATGTGATAGTACAATGCACCTCCTCACACTCTAATGTAACCTTTGATACACCCAGTGTTAAATACAGACTACCTTTCTTGAAACCATTGACACACCAATACCAATTACTACATACACACTCAGTGATTCCTAGGTCTACACACACATTCACTCATTCACCCATAGAATCACTCATACATACAGTCACTCATCAAGACAAAAGTATCATATGCACTCATACACCTATATGGACACTCACACACTGCCACTCATCCATGGATTTACTCACACACCTAGTCAGTCATGCAAAGAATCAATCACACTTCCATTACCTCAACTATACAGTTATACACACAACACCTTACTTATTCAAACATATACTAACACATACTTACTCTCTTATACAATCACTGATACAAGTACACAATGATGCAGACAGCCACTTGCACATTCACTGGCTCTCATGTATAGTCATTTATATATGCCAACTCTCACATGCACTGTGTTTTACATATGTACTTACTTGGACGTGTAGCACTGAGATATCCATTCACTCACCAACACACCCATGCACACAGTCAACCGCCCATATAGCTGTTTCCACATGCACTCTTGAACTCATACACCTAGTGAATCAACTGCTCACACATCTATGCACAGAGTCACACACCTCCCAGCCACCCACACACACACTCAGTCTCCCATTCAAATACTTGGGCAACCAATCAATAACCCATATAGCCACTCATATAGCTACTGATCAACACATGCAGCAGCTTACACAACAACAGACATACTGATTCACACATTCAGACAGTTTAGTCACTAACCCATGCATTTAGTAAGACACATTTAATCACTCACTCATACAGTCAGTCACGCACCTACTAAATCCTTCATCCAGACACTTATACATCCACTCATTCTTCAATATGTAAAACATATTTAAACTTTACAGAAACACACAGTCACTGGATGATGTCATCAGTGATGTCATCAGTGATGTCAAATGAGATGTCATCAGTGATGTCATCAGTGATGTCATTTGAGATGTCATCAGTGATGTCATCAGTGATGTCACTGCCCATGTCATGAATGATGTAATATGTGACATCATCAGCAGTGGATTGCGGGTGCGCTAAATATAGTTAGTACAACTAAATATATAGGAGCAATTTCAATGGTTTTTTAAATGCTAATTCCTAACTATATAAGGCCTGAAACCTATGGTTTTTTAAGTGAATATTATAAATATATATATTTCTGTATGTGCATATGAGTTTATAAAATTATATATGTATATATGTATATATATTATTAAATATTGTTGGGAATTATGCAATGTATATTATTTATATTACATTACATTTAGGTATTTAAATATTTTACATTTACTACTTAAACTATATATATATATATATATATATATATATATATATATATATATATATATATATATATATATATTTATATATATATTCACTGAAAAAAACATAGGTTATAGACCATATATAGTTAGGAATTAGCATTTACAAAACCTTGAAAATTCACTGAAAAAACCATAGGTTATAGACCATATATAGTAAGGGATTAGCATTTACAAAACCTTAATTTACTCGCACAAAACCATTGAAATTCGCATATATAGTTAGTTGCACTAACTATATATCGCGCACCCGCAATCCACTGCTTATGATGTCACATATTACATCATTCATGACATGGTCAGTAACATCACTGATGACATCACTGATGACAACATCCAGTGACTGTATGTTTCTGTAAAATTAAAATATGTCTTACATATTGAAGAATGAGTGGATGTATAAGTGTCTGGATGAAGGATTTAGTAGGTGCCTGACTGACTGTATGAGAGAGTGATTAAATGTGTCTCACTGAGTGCATGGGTTAGTGACTAAACTGTCTTAATTTGTGCATCATTATGTCTGTTGTTCTGTAAACTGCTGCATGTGTTGATCAGTAGCTATATGAGTAACTCTATGGGTTATTGATTGGTTGCCCAAGTATTTGTATGGGAGACTGAGTGTGTGTGTGGGTGGCTGGGAGGTGTGTGACTCTGTGCATAGATGTATGAGCAGTTGATTCACTAGATGTATGGGTTCAAAAGTGCATGTGGAAACAGCTGTATGGGTGGTTGACTATCTGCATGAGTGTATTGGTGAGTGAATGGATTTCTCAGTGCTACATGTCAAAGTAAGTACATATGTAAAACACAGTACATGTGAGAGTTGACATATATAAATAACTGTGCATAAGAGCCAGTGAATGTGTGAGTGGCTGCATGGATCATTGTGAACTTGTATCAGGGATTGTATAAGAGAGTAAATATGTGTTAGTATATGTTTGAATACGTAAGGTGTGTATAACTGTATAGTTGAGAAAATGGAGGTGTGATTGATTCTTTGCATGACTGACTAGGTGTGTGAGTAACTCCATGGATAAGTGACAGTCTGTAAGTGTCTGTTTACACTGATTGTATCTAAGGTTATATTAGAGTCGGAAGAGGTTCATCGTATTATCACATGAATGATATCATCAGTGATGTGATCAGTAATGTCAAATGAGATGTCATCAGTGATGTCATCAGTGATGTCATTTGAGATGTCATCAGTGATGTCATCAGTGATGTCACTGACCATGTCATGAATGATGTAATATGTGACATCATCAGCAGTGGATTGGGGGTGCGCGATATATAGTTAGTGCAACCAACTATATATGCGAATTTCAATGGTTTTGTGCGAGTAAATTAAGGTTTTGTAAATGCTAATCCCTAACTATATATGGTCTATAACCTATGGTTTTTTCAGTGAATTTTCAAGGTTTTGTAAATGCTAATTCTTAACTATATATGGTCTATAACCTATGGCTTTTTCAGTGAATTTCAATGTTTTTTTAATAGCAAATATCAAAAGCTGTAAAATGTCAAGTACATGGTAGGTAAAAACATTTTCGTATTTATGCACGCTGATGTGCTTTGAACGCTGCCCCCCCTTCCCCCCCATCTCTTTTCTTTTAGGAGTATTCTCTCTTTGCAGATAGTGAAGGGTAGGTAACACAGGCCTTTGCCCCCGTTGTAATCCGTCGTGCCTGCTTCCCTCTCCATTTGATTGATTGTTATTCTAGCATTTATTGTTTTGGAATTGGTTCTCTTTGGTTCATTCTCTATTTACAAACAAGCACAGAGTCGCAATACTCTGTTTAGTCTTTGCAGATAGTGAAAAATCGTTAAAAAAATAAAAGGAATCAAGCAAAATCAGTAGGCCACTAATGGGATCTCTTTTTGACCTCGCTAAAATAAAAACATTATGAACAACCCCTCATGACAAATACGAAACTAGTGAGAGGAACTGAGCTCGACACCATGATGGCTGCAAGACAGCTCGGCTCCGCCGCCCACCCCACCCAAAATAACGACAAACCCTATGCAAATATTATAAATATATACAACACACCAGCAAAGTAACAGGTTAAAACGTTTTATTAAATAACTATTTACATGGCAGTCTGCTGCAACATCGATCCAAACAAGCCTTTGTATTTTGGGCTCAAAATAAACCATCAATAGTAAGATTTTCATAGGTGAGTGTAGGTTCATGGTTTTCCATCCACAGACTAAAAGCCTGGAGTGGGAGTAAAAGAACAATAACTAGGTAAGAAGGAAGGCAGAGGTTGTGGGAAGGACTCTGGATATGGTATGTTGCTTGGTCCCTGAGATGCTTCGATGTCACTGCCTAGCACAAATGGCATAAGTCCTGGATGTTGGGTGCCATAGTTAAGGGTTCCGAGCAACGCTTGTAACACTGTCTGAAGCTTATTTGCACCTGCTACAGCTTCACTATTCTCAAAGTAAATGGGGGCTGTTTGTGGACCTGACTGCATTGGAAAACAATGTGATGCGGTGCCTCCCTGAACCTCTTGACGGAGGCCCCCAAGATAATTGCGCCTGCTCCACACCTTGTCCCACAATCCGTTTGACCTGAAGACACGTCCTGCGGTGCCCTGGTCCGACCATCACATATACCTGCGCCAGGAGACAGCGTGGGGTGCAGTAGAAGGGAGAGGCGGCGCGAACGAGCCTTCCCCACCTCCCCAGGTGGAGGTTTCTCAGCTACACCCCAGCGCTTCACTCGACCAGCTTACTTGCACCCGCTCTTGCGACACAGTGCCTCGCTCGGCCAGCTCACTCATAAACAAAAATTGAAATTCCTCTGTTATAGTTAGTTGTACTAACTGTAACTCTCGTGCCCGCAATCCACTGGTGATCATGTCACATATCACATCATTCATGACATGGTCAGTGACATGACTGATGACATCACTGCTGACATCTCACCACCACTACAACTATCCCTCCTGACCCCTCTCCCTCTACCACCTCAGAGGCAGCGTAAAACGGGACAACGTACCTTCCCAAAATAATATATCCACTTAACAGGACATTAGCTCAATGTTCAGAGATGTGGCAACCAAGTATGTATAAGGGAAAGAACTTGCACTTCAACAATAATGTACACAACACCAAGACTACAGGTGAATTGCTATACACAATTCACTATACAAACCAAAAACTTTTCCGTGTGTAGATATACCATTGATACGTGTAGTGTACTGCATAGTCGACGCAACCATATTATCTCAGACACTGGGGAATATTTCGGTCACGTAGCTTGGTTCCCCCACCCTTTGAAGCAGAAGCGGAGTGGGCTGGTCCAACATACGCAATGTCAGTGTAAGACTATAAATATTTAGGCTACACCTTGGGCATGGTTCACTTCTGCAAAGAGAAGAGACTCAACCACAGCGAAGGCCGCCATGAGCACGTGCCTCCTCGATACAGGCCGATTGCGAACTAAGCACCACAGCACCACAGATCTCCACTGCGACAGCAGGGTTCACAACTTAACTTCAGCTTTGGATCTACCCTACGGACAGCCTTGAAGTTAGCCTTGATTTATGTAAGGCAGAGACAATTTTATTAAAGTATGTGACAAAAAAGCATTCCTCGTTGTCTTTGTCAACTACAGCTATCAATCTACACTGCGGACAGCAGGGTTCACAACTTGAAATCAGCTTTGCATATACACTACGGACAGCATTGAAGTTAGCCTTGATTTATATAAGGCAGACACAATTTTGTTAAAGGATGCAACAAAAACATTTCTCAATGTCTGTACTGAGTACTGCTTTTAAATATACACTGCGATCAACAGAGTTCAGCACTTGATACCAGAAGCGGATCAGCACTACAGACAACATTGAATTAATTTTCGATTTATTTAAGGCAGAGACAATTGTACTGTATCCTCAGATTTTGTTAAAGTATGTGACAAAAAAGCATTCCTTGATGTCTGTATCAACTACTGCCTTCGATCTACACTGCGACCAGCAGGGTTCACAACTTGGTACCAGTGGCGCATCAGCTCTACAGACAATATTAAATTCATTCTTGATTTATTTAAGGCAGAAACAAAAGTACTTTGTCCTCAGATTTTGTTAACTGTGACAATAAAGCATTCATCGATGTTTGTGTTGAGTAGTGCCTTCAATCTACACTGCGGACAGCAGGGTTCACAACTTGAATTCAACTTTGAATCTACACTACGGACAGTAGGGAATTCACCCTTGATTTATTTAATACAGAGACAATTGTACTGTATGTGTTCAGCTTTTGTTAAAATAAGAAACAAAAATCATTTGTCCATATCTGTGATCAGTACTGCCTTTGATCTACAGTTTTTGACAGCAGGGTTCACAACTTCAATTCACTTTTGAATCTATACTATGGACAGCATGAAATTTAGCCTTGATTTATTTAAGGTAGAGATAATTGTACTTTATGTCCTCAGATTTTGTTAAAGGATACGACAAAAAGAATTTCTTGATGTCAGTGATGACTACTGCCTTCAATCTACATTGTGACGGCTCACGATTCAGGTAGAATAGCGATTGTACATGATGCATTCCAGTAGACACGAGACATTATACTACTGCGACCCACCCAAACCACGAACCATCGCAGAGTGCACACATGCTGAGTTCTTTCAATACCACTAACTCACTGCACCACAAGTCATATCCCTGTAGCCTTAATAAGACAGTATTCACTAGGCAAAAACATTGCTCCCAGTGAAGCCTCCCTGCACTACGCATTATCACAGGATACGTACAAGCTCAGCGCCAAAGATAGTACTAACTCAGTGCACCATAAATCATTGCGAAGAAGAGTGAACAGTTTTATGTCACGGTGAGACATACTGCCCTTTTAAATGTCCCTGAAACATACTTATTTTAATAATGTATTCTATACATTTTCTGTCTTCCACTTCAATCATGATTGCAGGTGATGCACTCCATCCTAAGATCTACACTGTGGACAGCAGGGTTTACAACTTGAATACAGCTATACAAGTACAATATAGACAGTGGGGGATTCAGCCTTGATTTACTTAATGCAGAAACATACAGTATGTATTTACATTGTGTTTAAATAAGTGAAAAAAAGCATTCTTTTATAACTCTGCTGACTAGTGGCTTCGCTGTACACTGTGGACAGTAGTATTCACAACTTGAATTCAGCATTCTATCTACACTACAGACGGTAGGGAATTTAGCCTTCATTTATTGAAAGCACAGACAAAAAATACTCCTGTGGCACTTCTAGTATGCACAAACACCTTTAATCCCAGCATCCTGTAAACTATGTTCACAAATAATGTAGAACACAGTGTCAAAATGTACCTCCACCACCGGCAATACCAAGTACATTTGGGGCATCACCTTAAACATCACCACCAGACATACGTCCCCATTGAGAAAGTTAGAATGCACTGCGTGAAATGCAATTGTTTATTTGTTATGGGGAGCGATCAGTAGACCTAATTTGCAGAACAATTGATAACCATCGATCGTATTTTTTTCCCCCTCAAAGTACATGGAATCCAATATGCAACGTTCAATGCTTTGAGTGCAGCCCGTTCGGAACACGCATCATCTCACGATGAGCACACACTAAACACCAGACGTACCACTAACTCAGTACACCATAAATAATCACCCGAGGCTTTATTAAGACAGAATTCAGTAGTTAAAAATATTACCCCCAGTGCGGCCTGTCCGGACCACGCATCATCACAGGTTACGTACACACTCAGTCCCAAAGGTCCTACTAACTCAGTGCACCATAATTCATCGCCATGTGGCCGTATTCAGACAGAATTCAACTGACTCTTCATTCATTATTTGCAGAGTGCAGTACCAAACTAAATAAAACGTCTATCAAACCCTATACAATATCCCTTTAGTAGTTCTAGGTTTAGTTGAAAAACAAAATTCACACTGCAAGTGCAAAGGCACATTCAATGGCAGTCTACACTGCGGACAGCACAGGTCACAAATTGAACTATAATGTCCCTGAAACATACACATTTTGACATTGTATTCCATACATGTCTCATCTTTTATTTCAATCGTGATTACTGAATATGCAGTCCACTAGACAACACGCTAACTAACAGACGTGCCACTAACTCAGTGCACCATAAATAATCGCCACAAGGCCTTATTAAGGCAAATTTCAGTTGCCAAAATACAATGTTAGCAGTGCGGTGTGCCTGACCTGTGGTAAATATTTGATTTACCGTCCTAATTTCTATGCAGGTAAGTACTTAAACAAAAATAACTCAATCGGAAAGAAAGACGCAGAGTCCGTGGTGTTAGAGTTCTTAGGGGTTTTATTCCTTAAAAAGGAATGGTTCTAGAACCGGATATCGGATTCCTGACACCACTGGGGTTCAGGAAGGGATAGAGCATACTTTATTGACAAGACATAACTTTTATACTTAAATCATACAATAGATACCAATACAGGAGGCGCAACAGCTGAGTGAGACAAGATAAAAGCATACACGTGTTAGCAATACGTAATCAAAAAGGCGTGAACTAGGCGTGAACATAGAGGTGTGTGCTAGAAACGTCACATAGAAGTGTCACAAGTAGGCGGGTACATAGCAGAATCTTGCAGTGTCAGCAGAAATCTGAGATCTGGATGCGCGCGCAGCTGCATGACGTGTGATTGACGTGGAGCTGGAGGGCGCAGGGGACTTGACATTTACACTAGCGGAAAGAGACAGAAGTCTGGCATGTCAGATCAACTCGTACCTATATCATATCTGATATCTGATGTTTGGGAACCATATTATCTAGAGGGAAAGGTCTCTTGGGCAGAGGCTATTCTATACTGACTGTGAGGGCGTGTATAAGCGTCTACGTGTCTGCATGAGATGCGGGGGGGCATGGGCCTACCATGGTAACAGGAACTATGAATTACTTGCATGGAGACAGTGAGGCCGGGCCCTTTGCTCTGCAGCTGGAAAGATGTTTACTTGAACTAGTAGGCAGGAATGTATCTCTGAGGAGCGGAACAGATAATTCGAAGGTTGAATACAGTCTTGGCAGGCAGCAGGCTGGGCTAAGCGTCGTTAGCCGCACAGGGAGTAAGGCAGGGGTCACGGGTACAGAGGCAGCTCAGGCTGAGGCGTTCAGAGTCAGAAGGCAGGAAAAGGCTTGATGGCAGAATTCGGGGCCTACTTCGCCAGAGCTGAAAAACGTGTAAAGTACACTACATAAAGACGTTGGCACGGCATACTTAGGAACGGAATATTCAATCCATTCAAGGTGGATCTGAAAGAGGACATGTTAACGTTGGACGCAAATGTATTTGCGTCTTCATAGCTGGCACAGGAGGGAAGTTACATGCACTTTAAGCTCGTACATGGAGACGGTGGGGTACACGTTAGGGAACATTTCTTGACCATAAAATTTATATTTCCTCATTCCCTCCTTGTTCCCTACGGACCCTTCATGATATATCGATCCTCATGAATCGATCAGTCTGTTCCTGTAACATCATTTGCTCTTCTTTCTTCTTTTCGCGTTTTGAGTGGGAACTTGAATACGGAATACATGATGTAGCACATAGACCACAAATCGCGGGCCCACATTGTAGGCACAGGCAGCAGCTGAATACTATGAGAAGGGCAATGCCTAGGAAGGATAGGATCTTCCATCCCCAAGCGGTCAACGTTGTCCAGAACCAACCAGACCAAGTCCAGGTGCCTGGATTCTGATGTATCAAACTTGCAATTTTATGAAGACGTGTGATGGCTTTATATACTGTTGGCGCGTTTTCTGGAATGAAAACACAGCAACTCGACCCGATGACCTTACAGGCTCCGCCCCTATCTGCTAGGATGACGTCAATAACAAGACGATTTTGAAGAACAACAACCCGCATGGCAGATTGCTCCTCTGTTAAGTTGCCTAGAGCGGAAGTAGTTTCATTTACTACTGCTTCGAGGGTTCTAGTTAATTTTCGTATCAGTTTACTATTAAAAACAGTACCTAAGTAGGGGAAGAAACCTTTATTGAAGTCTGTGTATTGCTCCCATGCCGTTTCAGTATAGTCGACAATCGGGAGATCTCTTCGGAGTCTAGTAGTTACTAGATTTGTATTTCTGTGATAATCAGGAGGGGCTAGGAAAACAGGTGGCAGAAGGAATGCAATGTAACAGGTACCATCCCAATCCGGAGGTAAGCGTATGTATGCGGTATGGCCACAAACAAAGTAGGAGTGGCGAGTAGCTCTAAATGAAGACTTGCCTTGATCACTGAATTCGACCACAGTAGTGCATTTACTATGGCCTAAATGTACTGAACCCTTCTTTCTGACACATAAATCACCTGTGACTGGTAATACTGACATAGCAGGGAGAACTGGTGCAGATTCGGATTCAACAGTAAGAATCATGAGGTTAATTGTATAATTACCTAATCCATATACTTCAGTTCCTATTCTAATGGGAAGTCCCTTCTTGTCGGGATAACAGGCGTTAAGCAAAACTAAGTTCAGGTTTCCCCAAACCCAATTTCCTTCGAAAACAGCAATATCAGGATCTAAAGAATTAATTATTCCAAACCATGCTCCACATGAGCCATTGTGAGTGAACAGGTATGGGAAAAGAGGCAGAACTCCCTTGTATTTCTGATAGGGAGGGAGTCGGCCACATATCCAACAGTTTGTAGCATTATTAGTCTGATGGGAGTGATGTAACATACTAATGAATGTGTTGTTGCGCAGCGCAAGTCTGTAAGATAGCTCGTGAGGGGGTAACTCACTAAAAGAATGTTCGGCAGTGACATTGTAAGCAGATTGTTCACGCTTGAAGATATACTGGCCGTAATAATCAGAAGACTTAGAAAAAACATAACCAATAATGTCACTATACAGTGACTACGAAGTGATTTACAATATGCACGTTTCTTGAATTGTCTCTCTCTCTCTCTATCTCGGTCTAGGGGATACATGTCAGAAACTAATTTAACCGATTCACCTAGGGGAGGACTTAAACAATTAAACTGTCTGACTTGCTAGACCGTAATTTCGTTTTATACTCCTCTTGGGGAGTTTTCTCTCTCTTGGGAACCTTAAAGTCTCTAGAATCGAGGCAGTCCTTTGAGGGGGTGGAAGAGTCAGTTTCTGGCAACAGTTCATTACATTTCTTAATATGACTCGTGTGGATCCACCTCTTTCGGCCTTCCACTTTGATTGCCGTCCTCGTGGTCAGAAGGACGATCTTCGGCTCCTTCCAGCGGGGCTCCAGCGGGCTTCTCCTGTCGAAGTTGCGGATCAGCACAGTATCACCTGGATGGACATCGTGTGGCTTTACATCAGTGTTGTCGGGAAAGGCTGTGGCAACCTGTGAACGACATGATTGGAGTGCAGACATCAAGGAGGCAAGGTAATCTGTCAGCATATTACAATCAACATCGGTTATTTTCTTAGGCATGGGCGTCCCCCACATATTTGGTGGTCGGCCAAAGACCACCTCATACGGGGATAGTCCTGATCTCGAATGGGGGACCATTCTCATATAGAACAGTGCAACTGGCAGGGCGACTATCCAGTCGACCCCTTTCTCTTTACAGATTTTCGCAAGGCGTGTTTTCAGTGTCTGATTGTGTCTCTCTACCAGGCCAGCTGCCTCGGGATGTCGGACGCAATGGAATTTCCACTGGTATCCTAACAGAAGTGAAACCTGCTTCATGAGCTCGGATGAGAATGGCTGTCCGTTATCTGAGTACACGATACGAGGCAAGCCGTACCGTGGGAAGAATTCACGAACCAGCTGCTTGGCAGTGGTCGGGGCAGTGTAATCTGGGACTGGATATGCTTCGGTCCAACGGGAAAGTGCACAAACAACTACGAGGACATACTTGAATCCTCGACAACGGTCCATCTGGATATAATCCATCTGGAGAACTTCAAAAGGGTGATCGGGAGGATGAAATCCACCTTGCTCTACAGGGACGCTTTTACCTGGATTGAACTGACAACAGATCATGCAAGTACGCACTTTCTGTTTTGCGGCTGCTCGTAAATGTTTGTTGTACCAGAGATTCTGTAAACTGTCTAACATAGCTTTTTCTCCTAGGTGTGCTGGACTATGTGCTGTATTTATTATGACTTGAACCATAGAATCAGGGAGAAACCATGTAGATTTTCCCTTCGTCATCCATCCCTGATCTGTCTGGATCCCTCCTAGTTCAGTCCATTTCTTGATTTCATCTGGAGTAGCATGTGTCTGAATATCGATTACATCTAGTGTGGGATCCCTAACTGTCATACAATGCGTCGGCACTATGATCTTTGTTACATCAGTTGTCTGAGTGTGAGTCAATGCTGTATGTTTTGCTGTTTGATCTGCCAGGTCGTTACCCTGGGAAATGGAGTCTGTAACTTTAGTATGTGCTTTACACTTCATGATGGATATGCCTGAGGGCAAATGTATTGCTTCTAACAGTGCTTGAATAAGGGGACCGTGTTGAATCTTGGCACCGTGAGAGGTCAAGAAACCTCGTTCTTGCCATAACACTCCGAAGTCGTGTACGACTCCGAAAGCATAACGTGAATCTGTGTATATGTTAACATTTCTGTTCTTGGCTAGTATACAGGCTCGGGTCAGAGCGATAAGCTCTGCTGCTTGAGCGGACAGTGTATCAATACGATGTGTTTCTTTGACTTCAGTTTCAGTGGTCACTGCATATGCGGCTACTAATTCTCCTGTGCTTGTTCTCATACATGAACCGTCCACGTAAAGTGTCAGGTCCGGATTAGTCAATGGAACATCTGTTAGGTCTCGTCGGGGCTTTGTTACTGCATTAATGATCTCTATACAATCATGCTGGGCTGAATCTGTCATAATTGAAGGTAACAATGTTGCAGGATTTAGAAGGTTACAGCGTCTGATTTCTATGTGTGGCTGGAATAACGTTAATTCATAACCTGTCAGTCGTGCTATAGTCAGGTGTTGAGTCTGTGTTCGGTTTAGAAGGACCTCTACAGAATGTGGAACTTGTACTGTCAATGGATGTCCTAATACTATTGAGTTGCTCTGTCTGATTGCTAGGGCTGTTGCTGCAACTGATTTTAAGCACGCAGGGAGTGCCTGGGCTACTGAATCCAATGTACTTGAAAAATAAGCACAAGGCTTATGTGAACCTGCTTGATCTTGAGTGAGGACAGACAATGCTGTACCATCACGTTCTGTAACAAAAAGTGTAAAAGGTTTGCTGTAACATGGTGTTGCTAAAACTGGTGCTTGACATAAAGCTTTCTTTAATTCCTCAAAGGCCTGTGTATGTTCCTGAGTCCAAGGGAGGGCAGTCGAAGTCGCTGCCTCCTGTGTTGTCAACTGAATGAGTGGTTTAGCTAGAAATGCATATTGAGGAATCCATTGTCTGCAGTACGAGGTGAGGCCTATAAAGGCCCGCACTTCCTTTTGTGTCTGGGGTTGTGGCATGTTTACAATTAACTGGATGCGATCAGGAGTGAGCTGTCTCCCCACTTTGGACAGCAAGTGACCCAAGTACACAACTTGCTGAACACAGAATTGTAGCTTCGAAGGGGACACCTTGTGTCCCTTGTCGGCCAGAAAATGTAAAACTGTCAGTGATGCTTGTTCACATTCGGGTTCACTTCGTGCGGTGATCAGCAGATCATCGACGTACTGTAGTAAGGCAGTGTTAACTGGCATTTGGATACAATCAAGTTGTCTTTTCAGTGCTTGGCTATAGATGCTGGGGCTTTCTGTGAATCCTTGAGGTGCGCGTGAAAATTTGAAACTTCGTCCATTTAAACTGAATCCGAAGAGGTATTGGCTCTCTGGATCAATGGGGACACTGAAGAAGGCGTTCTTGAGGTCAATTACAGTAAAGAACGTCGCTTCTGAATCAATAGCAGTCAATAAGGATGAGATGTCGGGAACCACAGGATACTGTGGGACAATGCATTTATTAAGTTCTCGTAAATCAATCACCAGCCGATATACTGGCGGTGCATTGGGATCAGTACGTTTAAGAATCGGAATGATAGGGGAATTACAGATATTAGAGTCGGTTTCTACGACCACTCCTTTGGCAATGAGCTCTTCAATGATTTCCAGTAAAGCCACTACAGCATCGGGTGGTAACTTGTATTGTCTGAGTCGTGGTAAAACAATTCCTGGTTTGAGTGTAACACGGTATGGTGTAATGTGCATACAACCTACATCGGTTGGGCCTTGTGCCCACAGGTGTTTCGGTACATTTTTCAATCTGACATCTAACTCTCGTAATACATAGTGACCCTTAAAGTCACGTAGGAAAAGTCTAACTCCTTCCGGAGAACAACATATCACTGCTCCTAGAGCCTTCAATGTTTTGATACCTAGCAAGTTTTCTGGACATGATCTCGTGAGTAACAGGTCTGTAACGCGTGATAATGGACCTACTGCTAGGGGGACTGGCTTCGATACTTCATTTACAATAGGCTGTCCTGAAAAACCAAGGGAAACATTCTGTGAGCCTGAGAGGGGTGCCCCTGGGACTTCATCATGGCTGATTGTTGTACGGCTTGCCCCTGTGTCAATTAAAAACTTTCTGTCTTTTCCCAATACTTGACTGTGTACATAAGGACCCTCTTGATCTACAGGAATCTCAATAAGAGGCAAGCCAACCTCCCTCTCTAGGCTGTTTCATGTGTATCGCTGATAATCGGGATAATCAGATTGGGCATACTGGTTCATCTGTCGTGAAACCTGTTGCGTCGCGGCAATGGGCTGCGGCTGCGGCTGTGATACCGCTGCAGTCTGTGCTGTATGTGGTGGAGCTTGCATAGGCTGTGAATTCTGTGAAGTCTGTTGCTGGACCTGATCTTGTCTAGGCGGATGCGGTCTTTCTTTAGTTTTACCTGTTGCTATATTGTGTTTCAGAACCGGACATTCATGTACGTAGTGACCTGGCTGTTTGCAATAGTTGCATGTCCCTTTAACGGGAGCTGCTGCATTACCTGTCTGGGTCGTACCCTTCCTCTGACCGTCGGCTGGAACCGACTGTGCCACTAACATTTTCATTTTCGTGTCTTTCATACGTCTCTGTTCGTGATCCTGTTCTTCTCTAATTCTGTTCTGGTGGTATTGTAACATTTGTAACATCTGGGATGGCGTATTTGCTTGCCATGTACTTTCAACTTTATATACACGGTTCTTAACTTGTGTCAGGGAGTTCTCGACTAGTTTTGTTACAAAAAGATGTGGGTATGACTCGCTACCTGGTTTCAGGCCACTATTAATAATGAAACATTTCTCGAATCTTGAATAGAAGTCACTAGTATCTTCATCGTGTTTCTGTTTACAGGCTGAGATTGCGTCCCAGTCTTCCTTTTTAGTTGTCAATAATCTTGGCAAGACCTGTACTATTAAACCTGGTAACGCTTTAGCTTTATCCCCAAGGCCTAGCCCGGGGGTACGACCTTTTTCCTCGTCTTCTATTTCAGTCCATATAATCTTTTTATCTCCCACCTCCCATTCTTTTTCCTTGAGTTTCTCGTAAATGCCGGTGGGCAGCAGTACTTTTAACAATTTCATAATATCCGTATACGTGTAATCTCCCATGAGTAACATGTCTTTAAGTTCTCGGTGAAAACCTGCAGGGTCTTTATCGTGACAGGGTACTAGTTTCTTCATTTCTAACAATTCTAACTTTGTTAAAGGTGTGTACACAAACACACGTTCCAAGGCGTTATTGGCATTCATAACTGGGTGTACTTCTCGTAAAGGATTCTGCCTGTCAAAATGAAACATTTTTCTTTCTGGGGGCGGAGCTGAAACATATTGTGGGCCTAAGAAAGCGTTATATTTACGTCGTTGTTCTAGAATTATTTGAATTAATCTGGTACTTAGGCCTCTCCATCTATTCATAAGTAGCGCTTCTAATGTATCCGGTAAGGGACCTGGATCAGAATGTTGTTGTCTATATAACGTGATGAGATGCTGAATCATGTATACACCGGCTAATTTCTGCTCGTCTGGGGAAAGGTTCAGAAATGTCTGTGCTACTGTATCATCATTGTATGTGCTAGTATTGTCAGCCCATAGTACTGCTGACCGGGCTAGTTCTTGTTCATCCATAGAATCGAGTACATGGTACCCCATTCGTTCTTGAAGAATTTTATCGGTGCCTTGAAACAGATATTCAGGAGAACTCGGTTTTGATATGCCAGAGAGAAAAACTCTCTTGCTTTCTGGGCGAATGCCTTTCCTAAGGTAATTTCCCTTACCTACATACGCTATCATCTCTTTAGTCGTGTCTGGTTCTTCAGGTCCGTCCTCCTCGGGGGAGTCATTCCTGTCCCTTTCTTTTTCTTGTTCTTTTTCGTGTATTTCTATTACTGCTTTTCTGATTTTCTTGTACATACTTGCTATACAATTCAGTTTATCATGTTTTCCCTCGGCTATATTTTGACCCCACTTGTTTAGTGCTTCCATCTCTTCCTGGTCTACTCCAGGCCTGTCTCGTTCTCTTATTAAGCAATTTATAAAGAAACGTAATATACAACCTTGAGTGTCAACTTTCTGGTGAGCCAGGGCCTCTTTAATACTTTCAGGATTTTCCCCAGTCTGGACAAAATGATATATTCTATCTAGGTGTTCAGTCATTCCTGGAAATAACACTAGGTAATCTGCAACTTTTCGTAAGCGTAGCGATGCTAACAACATTCTATCGTCTTTACCGGGTACTGGATCATATCTGCAAATTGGAAGGGGATCTTTAAGCATGTCGAAACGTGGAGTTTGGGGAGTACGTTGCCTCATTATGTCCCTTAGGTTCAATCTATGTGTTGGCGGCAGAGTCTGGAGACCTCCTGTCGCACCTCCTGAGGCGGAGACTTGAAGATTGTGTGTCTGTGAAGTCGGTGTCTGTACCTGAACTTGACTCCTACTAGGATCAGGCGCAAACGGATTTATAATATTAATCTTAGATGTGGGAAGTGGTGGAGGTGGAGGAACAGGTGGAGCAGACTGTCGAACGGGTGAACTTTGTTGCGGTGATGACTGGACATTGTCTTGGAGTAGGTTGCCACTTCCGTCACCATCAGTAGGCGGTACGTGGGCACGTGGATTGGTGTAAGCGGGAGCTACATCGTCTAGATAGGAAGCAAGAAATACATCTTTAGTGGTTCTGTGACTTACTTTAGTCGGAACCAATGGTGGCGGCAGATCTTTCGGTATTTCTGAAGTGGCTTTAGGCAAACCCTCGGCCACAAAATACATGCCATTTGCAAGAGTGTTTCGCATGCGATCTACTTGTTCTGCTTTTACTCGGATCCCTTCATTAACTAATTCGTTTTCTCGGACTTTATCCGACTCTTCTCTATGTCTGTCTTCTTTTCGGAGTGCTTTTTCGGCACGTTTATGCGATTCTTTTCGCCAAAATTCTATGGCGTCTTTCTGAGATTGTCTGGCTTTCTTTTTCCATAGCGCTTCTTCTACCTTCATGATGCACTCGGCATCCCATGTTCCTGTAACGGGCCATCTGTGTCTCTCGTCTAGGTGCTTGGTATAATCGGCCCATAAATCTAGGTACAGTATGGCATCTAAGCCATGCTTATGGTACATAAAATTTCCTGGAGTGTCCCTAGGTGGGATAGGAATCTCTTCCTCTAGTATCCCTTTCCTAGTTCCTATCTGTCTTAATTTATTGAAAAATGGCATCTTGTTACTTGGTACTGGATACTCAACACATGTTACTTACTCTGAACACAGCTAGTTACACAAAAACACAGTAATGTACATCAAACAATCACTCATACCACAACATTAATTACATGAAAACATTTTGAACACATATGACTACCCACAATACTAGATGTACTGCTAAACAGCACAGATACACTGTTGGAGAACAGTGCAAGAACTTGAATAACTGATGTACTGCTAAACAGCACAGATACACTGTCTAAAACAGTGCAGACCGCGTTTGTGTACCCAAACCCGTCTTTACCGGATACATAATAATGCACCCGTCTAGATACGTCCCAGCAATGGTACTCACCGGGAAGCACGGAACAGAAGGCCTCGGAAAACTCGACTGGACTGGACCGGACTCGGCTCGACTCGACTCGACACGTGGATACTTCGGAAACTGGTGGGCCTCTTGACACCTCGGACCTTGCTTCTTTCGGCTAGGCTCTGGTCGGGATCCTCCGCACTCCTCACCGCCTCGTCTGGGTGCTGATCGCAGTCTCTGTCACCTCCGTGGGCCAGAGGGAGATACAGGAAATCCTGCGGGTACGCGTAATTGTCCGTCTTGACTTATGGCAGGGGGCAAAGGTTGCAACGCACCAACCGGCGCGTGAGGTGGGGGAGGGGTCCCTATTCGGGCGCCAAAATAATGTGGTAAATATTTGATTTACCGTCCTAATTTCTATGCAGGTAAGTACTTAAACAAAAATAACTCAATCGGAAAGAAAGACGCAGAGTCCGTGGTGTTAGAGTTCTTAGGGGTTTTATTCCTTAAAAAGGAATGGTTCTAGAACCGGATATCGGATTCCTGACACCACTGGGGTTCAGGAAGGGATAGAGGATACTTTATTGACAAGACATAACTTTTATACTTAAATCATACAATAGATACCAATACAGGAGGCGTAACAGCTGAGTGAGACAAGATAAAAGCATACACGTGTTAGCAATACGTAATCAAAAAGGCGTGAACTAGGCGTGAACATAGAGGTGTGTGCTAGAAACGTCACATAGAAGTGTCACATGTAGGCAGGTACATAGCAGAATCTTGCAGTGTTAGCAGAAATCTGAGATCTGGATGCGCGCGCAGCTGCATGACGTGTGATTGACGTGGAGCTGGAGGGCGCAGGGGACTTGACATTTACACTAGCGGAAAGAGACAGAAGTCTGGCATGTCAGATCAACTCGTACCTATATCATATCTGATATCTGATGTTTGGGAACCATATTATCTAGAGGGAAAGGTCTCTTGGGCAGAGGCTATTCTATACTGACTGTGAGGGCGTGTATAAGCGTCTACGTGTCTGCATGAGATGCGGGGGGGCATGGGCCTACCATGGTAACAGGAACTATGAATTACTTGCATGGAGACAGTGAGGCCGGGCCCTTTGCTCTGCAGCTGGAAAGATGTTTACTTGAACTAGTAGGCAGGAATGTATCTCTGAGGAGCGGAACAGATAATTCGAAGGTTGAATACAGTCTTGGCAGGCAGCAGGCTGGGCTAAGCGTCGTTAGCCGCACAGGGAGTAAGGCAGGGGTCACGGGTACAGAGGCAGCTCAGGCTGAGGCGTTCAGAGTCAGAAGGCAGGAAAAGGCTTGATGGCAGAATTCGGGGCCTACTTCGCCAGAGCTGAAAAACGTGTAAAGTACACTACATAAAGACGTTGGCACGGCATACTTAGGAACGGAATATTCAATCCATTCAAGGTGGATCTGAAAGAGGACATGTTAACGTTGGACGCAAATGTATTTGCGTCTTCATAGCTGGCACAGGAGGGAAGTTACATGCACTTTAAGCTCGTACATGGAGACGGTGGGGTACACGTTAGGGAACATTTCTTGACCATAAAATTTATATTTCCTCAGACCCACACACATCATCGCAGGTTCCACACAAACTGACCCTACCTTAGTGCACCACAACTCATGAGCCCTTTTACGATAGAATCTTCTGTGTATTATTTTACATGTAGTGCTCCTACCTTTGTACAGCAATAGTCATAAACCATTTACGATTGAATATCTATGTATGATATCATGATTACTATTCTACTTGTTACTAACAGCAACGTAATAAAATGGAGTTGAGCACACGTGCCCGTACACACTTCAGCTATCTATTTTTGTCTGTGTATTTATTATGTTTGTAAAATGCTGCTCCTGCGCCCTACCACATTCTATTGTGATAGAAATAGCGTATACAACCATCTTACCTCTGATAGTAGGTGTGGGCTATTCCTCCTTTAAAAATTTATTTTTTAGCATATTTATATACCGCAAAATCAAGCCAAAACTATATCAGCAATTTACATGAGCACCGTATTTACAAAACATTTTCAGGCAGGCGTTGAATACGCCATTACTCTCCAATAACAGGATGTGGACGCAACTCCTAGACTCGAACACTGATTTTCACCACCAAGTGCAGCAGTATACCTGAATGACCAAATAGGTATATATATTATCTGCCTTTCATGTGCAAAAAACTGCAACTTAAACCTTTAACAGCCCTGTATTACTAACGCTACAACACTCCACTGAATGTACAGCAAACATTCATAATCACAGAAATGCGTCAGGTCCACCATCTTTTATGTATGTAACTATGAATGAATTTAGAGTCAGTGATACCCCATACCTTCCATTTTGGCCATGTTGTGATATAATGACACATTTGCGTTTATTACCCGGGTGACGTCACCACTACAAGACGGACACCCGAATCACTTGATTTCTCATATAGCCCACGACGGAATGATGCCCATAGCTCCGGAATCATGGTTCTGAGCCTCATGCAGCACTGGCATATGTCAGGCCAGCCCACTCGGCTTACGCTTCCAGGAAAAAACAAAAACGCAACAATGCCCAGATTTCCATTGTACTGATTTCTTAGTTCCAGGTCTAATTGTCAAAATGGCACACTCATACACACCCTCATGGCTGGTATACACCCACACCACACTCATCCAGCACATGCATCACTACACGTGATCCTACCAATAAAAAAGACAAGGCGCACGTGCTCTACGCCATTTTAGAGTTGATCCCATCGCAAATGCTGTGATGGTCCATCGTAGTGCTTCCAACGCCTCATGTAGACCCGAACAACCGAGTACAATGGCCCACCACTACTTGCGTGGCCTCTTAGGTCACTGAGCTAGTGGTACCAGAAGGACTGAGCAGGTGAGGAACCTGCGATGATGATAGGAGCACGAGAATGTCGTTACCCATACCGATATCAAGACTCCGCACCATATGTCAGATTTCTTGGTGGCAGAGCGAGACTGCATGATGTAGAAGGTGTCCTGTCCACAAAAAGGTGAGCAATGAGTCCTAGGTGGGCATCGGAGGGAGTCGATTGGGTGCAGCAGACTGGATACAAAAAAGCGATGCAGCGATTTAGGAGTATGCAGTCCTATATACTGTATCTTATTGCATGTATATATATTTTCTTCCAATAGCGGGAATGTTTTTATAATCGGTCAAATGTCCGGAATGTAAACTATACAAATAGTTGTTTTTAAATGCGAGAGGGAAGGTGTGTGAAAGGGCGATGTTATTCAACTCCACATTAAGATAGTAACAAATACCAATCATAACATCTTTCTTTTACTATCTTTTATATGTAGAGCTTCAGGGTGCATTATGTCCCGGCACGTGGTGAAAAACACACTGGTGACAGAAAGGTGAGCTCCGAATATTCTTTTCAGTCACTGTCTCACTTCCTCTCTCCTTTGATAAAGAAATGACACACAATGTTAACTTCCTTTTTATCTTACAGGTTGTGTTTCAAAAATTGGCGTCATCCCCCCAAAACACCTACAAAGCTGCGACGATGCGAGGCCATCGTAACAACGTCTGAGAAGGCTGCTTCGACCCGTTGTCAAGCCCGCTCTGGTGTCGAAGCTTTCAGGAATCTGGACTTCACCAAGACAGAGTAACTGTTTACCTCATCTCCAATCTTCTGCCAGTTGGAGTCAATTGGTGGCGCAGTTTAGGTGGAGAACTTCCAGTTGTTCCGTTATTTGAAAACGCCAACCTTCGGTTAGCGTTCTAGTCTTTTGCAGCAGTTCCGCCATTTCGTGCGCGCGCTGCCTTGGTGCTGCGCACTCCAACTGAAGAATTTGACGGAGCCGGTTGCGTTCCAGAGAGCCTCTTCTTAGGCATCTCTATTCCTGTTGCGGCTCGTCAAAAGAAGATTCCTTCGAGTTTGGAGAAGATCCCGAGAGCTACGAATTCTTCGTGAGCAGTCCTGTTTGCAGTTGAAAAGCCTTTGTGAATAAGGTCTGGTTTCCGTTATCTCTCAACTCTCGTTTTGCCGTGCTGTTTGGTCCGAGAGTAACGGTAAGCCTTTGACCTATTGAACTTTGTGAAATTCAAGTTGTTTACAGAGAAATTCTGACTGAAGCAGTTCTTGGAGTTAGTCCGTAGGGTGAATTCAAGTACCAATTCCGTCACTGAATTCTAAGAACATATTTCAAAAGACTTTTGATAAAGACTTGGCATATGGGTAATGGCTATTACCCGTTCATCAGCAGTTTCGTAAGAACATTCAATCCTGACTATATGTACCAAGAGGATCAATCGGAGAACTGAATTTAGCCTTTTCACTACACAGAACCTTACTGACTAGAAAGTGTTTAGGGGGATATCTATATGCGCATGTAGTCATATTCTCTTACTCACCAAGTGTAGTCATCGCAGCAGTCTCCATCTTTTTCCTTTTGGTGAAGCAAGTTACCGACTTCTTCTCCTCTTCCAGAGAGAGGCAAATTCCACATCAACCACAGGTACTAGAGAAGCAGCATTTGGATAGATAATAGCCTGAGGTTTCTAAGTCAAGCTTGTGGGAATGTATTAATTTTATGTTACTCTTACAGGTGCCGGTAAGCTGAAGACACCAGGGTGTGGCAGTCTCTCTGTTGTACGTTATCCACTTCCCCTTTCCCCCTCCTTCCTGGGCTCAGAGTTCTCTGGGACCAGGGGTGTTTGGGAATTGGGAAATTCTCATCTAGACGACCTTCAACTGATCGCCCCCACAGAACTCAGGAGGTTCAGGTACAGCGTTCTTGACAGATTGAAGTGTCCAATAGGTTGCCTTCTGTCTGGGCGAGATGGCTGAGGGTCTGGACGTTAAGGCTTTGACCTCCGTCCTGGAAAGTCTGCAGAAACAGTTGAGTGAGACTAGGGAGGAAGTTAAAAGGTCCAATTTAGAGACTAGTTATCTACGTCAGAGAATAGATGAGATAGCAGCAGCTCCCAGTCCCAGTCCCAGTTTTGAGAAAATTAAGGGTCAAGGTTTCACACCATCTTCTTCTTCATCTGAGTTAACTACTCAAGTGGTGCATGCTATGTCCCCTACAATCCCTTTGGCCCCCCCGGAAAGATTTCAGGGAGATCCCCATAAGGCTCAGATTTTCCTCACGCAGTGTGCTCTGCATTTTTTGTGTAAACCAATTTTATTTAAAGAGGATCAATCCAAAGTGGCTTTCGTTCTGTCTTACCTGAGTGGGTGCTGCGGCATGGTCGATGCCTTTGGTATCGACAAATGATCCTGTGTTGTACAAGTACGAAGACTTCAAGGCAGAATTTTTACGAATTTTTGACCGAAGAACTATATCTCAAACAACTCGATTTGAAGCAAGGAAATAAAGAACTGGTGGCTTGCATTGCTCAATTTAATAGGTTGATAGTTGAAACCAGTTGGCCAATGGCAAAGAGAGCAGCCATCTTATATCGTGGGCTCAAGGATGAACTAAAGGATGGGTTATCCCAAATTCCGAAGAGACCTACCGATTTATCTGAGTTGATTGATTTGGTCTTGCAGATAGATCAACGTCAATTTGAAAGGCGCAGTGAACGTCGAAAGGATACTAGAGCACTCCCACCCAGGTTTGATCGAGCTTGTTTGGATGCGAGTAAGAGTTCAGAAGGGAGCACTAGTGAAGAACCAATGCAAATTGGAACTGTTCGAGGTCCTCTAAGCAAAGAGGAGAGAGAGAAAAGACGAGCAGGCAAGCTGTGCATGTATTGCGGCCAATCGGGCCCTTTTGTTCGAGAATGTCCTAGGAAACCCAAATCGGCGGCTTTGGTAAAAGATTGGCTCCACCAGTAGACGGAGTTGCTCTGGTGGGAGCTGAATCGGATTCAACTCCAGTTTCACAATCCTTGGCAAATACTCTTCAATCTTCAGCTCCGGATTTAATTCTTTCCAGTCGAATTAGTTTTGGAGAAACAGAGATTGAAGGCATCTCCATTATGATAGATTCAGGAGCAACCGGAAACTTCTGCGACGTTCAGTTTGCCAAGTCTTTGGAAATTCGTTTTGAAAAGAAGCTGAGACCTGAGCCAGTTCGTGCGGTGGACGGCACCAATTTATCATCTGGTCCTATAGTTGCTGATACCGAAGTCATCACTGTGCATGGTCCCGGAGAGCATAGGAGTTATGTACACTTTAATCTGAATGATGCCCCTCAGTTCCAGCTCATCCTGGGGTTGCCCTGGCTCACCGAGCACAATCCAAGAATTGATTGGGCCACACGCACTTTAGAAATGAACTCTGAATTTTGTCTGGAGCACTGTTTCAAAGCCTCTTCCGGGGTTGCTTTGCAGTCGATGTCTTCTAATTTAGCCAATCAGATCCAAACCATTTGTGCAATTGAAGTTCCAGAGATTCCAAATGAATATTCAGATTTGAAGGAAGTCTTCAATGAAAAAGAAGCCAGGAAGCTCCCTCCACACAGACCCTATGATTGCAGAATTGAATTAGAGCCCGGTGCAGCATTACCTTGCAGCCGCATATATGCTTTATCAGAACCAGAGAATTTGCATTTGAAAGAATACATTGATCAGCACCTGGCAAGTGGTTTTATTCGACCGTCAAAGTCTCCAGTGTCTTCCCCTCTTTTTTTTATTCCGAAGAAGGATGGTACTTTGAGGACCTGCATTGATTATAGAGCGTTAAATTTGGTCACTAAAAAGAACCGTTACCCTTTGCCACTCATTTCGGAGTTATTAGATCAAGTTAAAGAGGCCCGAATCTACACCAAATTGGATCTGCGAGGGGCATATCATTTGGTTCGCATGGCAGAAGGCGAGGAGTGGAAGACAGCATTTCGCACCAGGCTGGGACTATTTGAGTATCAGGTGATGCCTTTTGGGCTGTGTAATGCCCCGGCAGCTTTCCAGCACTTTGTGAATGACATCCTTCGTGAGTACTTAGATCGTTTTGCAGTCGTCTACATTGACGATATTTTGATTTTTTCGAACAGCTTGGAAGAACATGTGATTCACGTGCGTGCCATTTTGGAGCGGCTATTGGAACATCAACTGTATGTGAAGTTGGAGAAATGCGTTTTTCATTCGTCCAAGGTTGAATTCCTTGGTTTCATTCTTTCCCCAGAAGGAGTGTCTATGGATGATTCAAAACTTCAACCCATCAAGAATTGGCCTGCTCCTCGATCCGTCAAAGAAATACAGAGCTTCTTAGGCTTTGCCAATTTTTACAGGCGGTTCATTCCCGATTTCTCCAGCAAAGTGAGTCCTATTACTCGATTGTTAAAGAAGAACGAGAAAATCGTTTGGGGACCTGCTTCGGAGGAAGCATTCCAGCAGTTGAAGGAGGCATTTACCACTGCGCCAGTGTTGCAACATCCGGATTTGAATGAACCATTTTTTGTGGAGGCTGATGCTTCGAATTTGGCCCTTGGGGGAATTTTGTCTCAGCGACAGAAAAATACTGGTCAGCTCCACCCGTTTCCATATCATTCTCGGAAATTGTCTCCCGCAGAAATAAACTACTCAATAGCAGACAAGGAACTTTTGGCAGTGAAGGATGCCTTCCAGGTCTGGCGATATTACTTATTGGGAGCCAGACATGTTATAACTGTTTTCACTGATCATCGAAATTTACAATTTCTAAAGTCCGCTCGCACCCTCACTCCTCGACAATTGAGATGGTCTCTATTTTTCGCAGACTATGATTTCGTTTTAACCTACAAACCTAATGCTAAAGCTGATGCTTTATCGCGACTGGAATTGGGGAGTGAAGCTGAACACCTGAAGGAGCATTTTGTCATTCCTAAAGAGAAGATTATTGCCACTTCTGTAGATGATGATTTGGGTACACGGATTCGCTAAGAATTTTCCAAGGAAAAGTTTCAAGACTGGAAGTCCGAGGGTCCAGATCGAGAGGTCAAGGAGGGAACGCCCTATCTCCATGGAAAGATATTTGTTCCAAATGAAGATCTGCAAAATGAAATCATTCAGTTGTCCCATGATCATATTTTGGCTGGACACAAGGGTTATGCAAAGACTTTGGAGTTGGTGAAAAGAGATTTTATTTGGCCTGGCATGGACACTCAGGTGAGGCAGTACGTAGCCACATGCGAGCAGTGCATCAAGGGAAAGAGTTTAAGGCAGTCTCCACAGGGTCTCCTTCAACCATTGCCTGTAGCTCCATCCCCTTGGCATACCATTTCTATGGATTTCATTGTGGATTTGCCCTCTAGTCAGGGTACTTCCGTCATCTGGGTGGTGGTGGATCAATTCACCAAGATGAGTCATTTTATTCCTTTGAAAGCCCTTCCCACAGCTCCCCAGTTGGCCACTTTATTTGTTCAGCACATCTTGAAACTTCATGGAATTCCTAAGGTGGTGATTTCCGATCGAGAACCACAATTTGTGTCCCGTTTTTGGAGGTCCTTTTTGAAAGGAATTGGGGTAGATTCTCGTTTGTCCACCAGTTTCCATCCAGAGACTGGTGGACAGACTGAGCGGGTGAATCAGGATCTGGAGCAATATCTTCGCATGTATCTAATGGATCAAGAGGGCGAGTGGCCCTCTTTGCTTAGTACTGCGGAGTTCGCTTACAACAATGCAGTTCATTCAGCTACAGGTTTCTCCCCATTCTTTTTGAATTCAGGCAGGCATCCTAATATGTGGGTTGGTAAGGTGGAGGTTGATGTTCCAGCGGTTCAGGAGGTTTTATCAAATTTGCAACAATCTTATCAGACAGCATCAGCTAACCTTTCCAAGGCTAAGACCATTTATAAGGATCAGGCAGACCGGAAGCGTAGGGAAAGTCCCATTTTTGAACCTGGGGATCAGGTTTGGGTTTCCACCAAACATATGCGTTTGCGTGAAAATCGCAAGTTTCAACCAAGATATGTGGGTCCTTTCTCAGTAGATAAGATGGTCAACCCTGTTAGTGTCAGAGTCATTCTTCCAAAAACCATGAAGATACACCCAACCTTTCATGTCTCTTTGGTCAGGAAAAGTCCTCCCCATCTTAGACAGGAAACTCCACCCACTTCATTTCCAGTCCAATCCTCGGAAGAGTTTGAAGTTAAGAGAATCCTAGATTCAAAGATTAAAAGAGGGAAGTTGTTTTACTTAGTGGACTGGAAAGGTTTCGGTCCAGAGGAAAGATCTTGGGAGCCCAGCTGTAATGTTCACGCTCCTAGGTTGGTGTCTGCTTTTCACAAGACTTAACCGCAGAAGCCTGGGGAGGGGGCTTTGGTGGGGGGTACTGTCAAGCCCGCTCTGGTGTCGAAGCTTTCAGGAATCTGGACTTCACCAAGACAGAGTAACTGTTTACCTCATCTCCAATCTTCTGCCAGTTGGAGTCAATTGGTGGCGCAGTTTAGGTGGAGAACTTCCAGTTGTTCCGTTATTTGAAAACGCCAACCTTCGGTTAGCATTCTAGTCTTTTGCAGCAGTTCCGCCATTTCGTGCGGGCGCTGCCTTGGTGCTGCGCACTTCAACAGAAGAATTTGACGGAGCCGGTTGCGTTCCAGAGAGCCTCTTCTTAGGCGTCTCTATTCCTGTTGCAGCTCGTCAAAAGAAGATTCCTTCGAGTTTGGAGAAGATCCCGAGAGCTACGAATTCTTCGTGAGCAGTCCTGTTTGCAGTTGAAAAGCCTTCGTGAATAAGGTCTGCTTTCCGTTATCTCTCATCTCTCGTTTTGCCGTGCTGTTTGGTCCGAGAGTAACGGTAAGCCTTTGACCTATTGAACTTTGTGAAATTCAAGTTGTTTACAGAGAAATTCTGACTGAAGCAGTTCTTGGAGTTAGTCCGTAGGGTGAATTCAAGTACCAATTCCGTCACTGAATTCTAAGAACATATTTCAAAAGACTTTTGATAAAGACTTGGCATGTGGGTAATGCCTATTACCCGTTCATCAGCAGTTTCGTAAGAACATTCAATCCTGACTATATGTACCAAGAGGATCAATCGGAGAACTGAATTTAGCCTTTTCACTACACAGAACCTTACTGACTAGAAAGTGTTTAGGGGAAATCTATATTCGCATGTAGTCATATTCTCTTACTCACCAAGTGTAGTCATCGCAGCAGTCTCCATCTCTTTCCTTTTGGTGAAGCAAGTTACCGACTTCTTCTCCTCTTCCAGAGAGAGGCAAATTCCACATCAACCACAGGTACTAGAGAAGCAGCATTTGGATAGATAATAGCCTGAGGTTTCTAAGTCAAGCTTGTGGGAATGTATTGATTTTATGTTACTCTTACAGGTGTCGGTAAGCTGAAGACACCAGGGTGTGGCAGTCTCTCTGTTGTACGTTATCCACTTCCCCTTTCCCCCTCATTCCTGGGCTCATAGTTCTCTGGGACCAGGGGTGTTTGGGAATTGGGAAATTCTCATCTAGACGACCTTCAACTGATCGCCCCCACAGAACTCAGGAGGTTCAGGTACAGCGTTCTTGACACCCGAGGTGCACCCTCTTTGAATCACGCCAATGGCACAAGGTGAGCAAATAAGCTTGTTTCCCGAACCGACGACAGGTCATCTGTGAAAGGAGAGAGTGGGTAGTGTGCAGCAGCTTCACAGCGTAGGCATGTACAATTACCTCTGAGCAGTGAGGATAGGTAACAACAGTCTGAGGGGCAGATCTACAAGCCCCTTGCGCCACTTTTGTGCCACTTTTAACATGAGAAAAGCTTGTAAATCTGCCTCTGACTTCCGTTGACAAACACTCACCTCCGAACTCTGCGAGTCAATGGGGTGCAACAGTCTAGGTACAAAGATGGAGTTAAAATTGTTGTTGCTTAAACGGCTACAAACATGCTGAAAATGGACTTCAAAATCCTATGTTATCTTACCCGAAGATTTTCTCAACATTGCTGTTTTCTATGCAAGAGTGAGAGCCACCATCCGGCGCTATAAAATAAATGGTTGGCGGGGCTCCAAGGCCCACCCTGCAAAATTAGAAGTATGTGTGCTTCAATGACCCCCCTCAACCCTGGGAACCCCCACCCCCGGGGATTTGGGTATTATGGGAGGCAGGCTGCGTGGCCCTCCTCCTGGAGCCCTTGAGGGCCCTGGGGACCGCCAAGCCCCAGTGCTGGCTCCTGGGGTTTTCCGGGGTGCCTAACCCTGGGACACTGCTGTAAGCATGGGCGAACTCTCGCGAATTTACTGAAAATCCGCAAATTCGCACGCAGCGGATTTTTTTGCTTGATGATATAATATTGCGGCGTGCGGTGTTCACTTACCGTCATTCAGCGTTTGCCGAGTTATTTTTCTTGATATTTTCCGAGTGCTGCGCCATTTTGGATCTTGCTGCGGATCCCGTGGGAGTTTGGCGACGCATCGCGAGAGTTCGCAATTGCGAACATGTAGATGCGGCGGGCAGCAACAATCTCGCACTCGCGAAATTACAAAATTTGCAATTCTGCACAAGAAATCCACCAGCAAGCAGCATAAACCTTCTGAAAATGATGATTTTTATCAGAATAACTCCTCAGGTTGACATTTGCCTGCACTTTTTTTTACAAGGAGTCCATTTTGGAGGATGGGGGTGGGAGGAAGGAAGTGCCCCACAGAAAAACAAGTTTTGCAAAACTGAAAGCACTCAGCAGGTGCAAAAGTTCAAACTCATCATTAGTAACCATTCCCTGTAGTGCTTCCTGAGGGGCCCCTCTAGAGTTCAGTTGCCTACTTGCAACTATTCATGGGGCGGGGGTGGGAGGAAGGAAGTGCCCCACAGAAAAACAAGTTTTGAAAAACTGAAAGCACTCAGCAGGTGCAAAAGTTCAAACTCGTCATTAGTAACCATTCCCTGTAGTGCTTCCTGAGGGGCCCCTCCAGAGTTCAGTTGCCTACTTGCAACTATTCTATAACCCTGCTCTGACCCTCACAGCAGGCTCATAGAATAGCTACAAGTAGGCCACAAAGGTCCTGGGAAAAAAAATTGCACTGCAACAGAAAGCAAATTGCAGATAAGGAAGCAGGTGCCAGACAGGAAGTTTAAATTCAACCCCAAATTAATTCATGTCAGCTGAAGCAGGGCAGGTGTGCTTGCTTTTCCCCCCCATAATCTACAGTGATGAACCAGAAATTAATTCATGTCAGATGAGGCAGGGCAGGTGTGCTTGCTTTCCCCCCCATAATCTACAGTGATGAATCAGAGGGTGGCAGTGATGTACCAGAGGATGGCATGGGTGAACCAGAGGATGGCAGTGGTGAAACAGAGGATGCTGTGAACCTATGATGATGAACCAGACATAGAAAAAACAAAGTCGCGACCGTTGCGAGACGACAAGTAAGTTCGCCATTGTGAACTGGTACAAAACCCTCGCGAACTGGCAGAAACCCTTGTGAACACAAAAAAAAAATCTGCAAATTTGCGAGAGTTCGCGAGAGTTCGCGGATTTTGCTGATTGCGAATTCGCAAATACGCAAATTTGCGAACCCCAGATTCGCAAAATTTGCCCATGCTTACACTGCTGTTTGCTATGAGAGGTCAGGAGTCTTGTGGTTCCCGCCCTCCCATAGCAAAGTTGGTTTGGATTTTGAAAGACTGTGATCAGGACTTTGGTTGAAACGCGTTATGAGCAATAAACAGCTACCTGCATACCTGAGACTCCCAGTGTGCATTTACTTAAAAAGTTTTTCTGGATTATTGAAATTGTCGGTTTTGGGCGTACTGGTGCCATGCACCAAGACAATGGGCTCGGTTGTGGAATTACCCTTCTTCGAGGAATTGATATATATATATATATATATATATATATATATATATATATATATATATATATATATATATATATATATATATATATATATATATATATATATATATATATATATATATATATATATATATATATATATATATATATATATATATATATATATATATATATATATATATATATATTACCTACTGGCGGTCGCCAGTAGGTAGTTATAGTTAGGATTTTTTCAATGTTAAATCTCAAAATTCTATTTGGAATAACTTTGGCGCCGGTTGACGAATCTGCCTGAAAATTTCCTCAAAATGGCCTTGCGGCGCCCGGTCCTTCCCTGCTCTTGGGTGTCTGTAAACATTCTAAACAGTCTGGAGCGGCCACCATCTTGTGTCTCGGTAAAATCAAGACATAAGAGGTGGCAAAAACAAAGGGGGGAATTGACCATAAGGGGGCTGGGTAGACCTTCTCCTGACCCCATAGGTTTAATGTGGGGCTAAAATAGGGTCCCGCGGGGCATTTAAAAAAAAAAAAAAATCCATTTGCGCGGGGGGAGCGCCCGGTACGCGCACCGGGAAGCGCACCGGGGAGCGAAGCACTGGGAAAATCCAGGAACATATTTAAGAAGGCCTTGCGACAGTTTTGCGCCGCCTGTGCGTCACTTTTTGTGACGCACCAGCGGTGTAAAAAAATGCGCATTGTTACGCTATATTTAAAAAGTGACGCATCTAGGTAGATGGGTCACTTTTTAAAACCCTGCGCCACATTATACCTGCGTCAGGTATAATGTATGCAGAGGGGACGTTCCACCGCAAAAAGCTTCGTAATAGCGACGCAGTGAAATCTATGAGATTTCACTGCGTCACTTTTAGGATGCTGTTGCGTCAAAATCTTGCGCCTGCCTCACAGCAGGTGTAAGACTGACGCAAGACCTTTCACATGGTGCTTTCCCCATGTGAAAGGACGCATTACTGGAGTTGCGTCACTTTTGTGACGCACTCCAGTAATGCGTCACTTTTGTGTTTACAGATACGTCGGAAATACTGACGTATCTGTAACTCCTTGCGACATGATTCGTCAGACATTAAATATTACACATCTGGAATGTTGTAAGGAGTGCGCACAGAAAAGTGACGCATCGCACCAGCGGTGTAAAAAAATGCACATCGTTACGCTATATTTAAAAAGTGACGCATCTAGGTAGATGGGTCACTTTTTGAAACCCTGCGCCACATTATATCTGCGTCAGGTATAATGTATACAGAGGGGGCGTTCCCCCGCAAAAAGCTTGGTAATAGCGACGCAGTGAAATCTATGAGATTTCACTGCGTCACTTTTAGGATGCTGTTGCGTCAAAATCTTGCGCCTGCCTCACAGCAGGTGTAAGACTGATGCAAGACCTTTCACACGGTGCTTTCCCTATGTGAAAGGACGCATTACTGGAGTTGCGTTACATTTGTGACACACTCCAGTAATGCGTCACTTTTGTGTTTACAGATACGTCAGAAATACTGACGTATCTGTAACTCCTTGCGAGTTGATTCGTCATACATTAAATATGACATATCTGGAATGTCATAAGGAGTGCGCACAGAAAAGTGACGCATCGCTGTTTTCACGTAGCGATGCGTCACGTTTC
Source organism: Lissotriton vulgaris (assembly GCF_964263255.1). NCBI lineage: Eukaryota > Metazoa > Chordata > Amphibia > Caudata > Salamandridae > Lissotriton > Lissotriton vulgaris. Next base: position 499,642,191 of record NC_141687.1, on the reverse strand, counting down.
AGAAATGAGGCCTCCAGTTTATTCACTGTGTCACCTCTACGACCCTTTCTTGCGTCAATACGTCCCTTTGCATACATTACACCTGACGTAGGAATAATGTGGCACAGGGGTTTACAAAGTGACGTATTTACCTAGAAACGCCACTTTGTAAATATGAATAAATAAGGTGCATTTTTTATTGGACTGATGCGTCACAAAAAGTGATGCTTTGGTGGTGTTAAAGTGACGCATGGCTTCATAAATGAGGCCTTCTGCCTTCAACTCCAGCAATGCATCTTTTCTTATCCTTCCACACCCCTGTTCCTTTTCAACATTTTCTTTGAATATCAACATTCCCCATATTCACTCTTCTTCTCCTTACTTTCTTTCCTAACACTCACCTTCTTTCAGTCCTCCTACTTCACTTCCTTTCTCCTCTCATACCTTTCTGTTCTTTCTTACTCATTCTCCTTTCCATTATCAATGCACTCTATTTCACTTACTCTTTTTTCATTTTTTTTAGAATATAGCTCTTTGATGAGAATTGGAGGTAGTTCTGAAAAGAACTTTTGGTTTTCTTCTTTTTTCTAAACAGGAACAAAAACAGGGAATGGAAACTGCTCAACAGGAGCAAAAAAACCAAAAAAAATTAGGGGTGGGAAGAGCAGCGATGGTTTTCTAATGCTCGAACCATGAGCTGTACACTTTGTTCTCCAAAGGTAAGCAGTTGATTGCAGTATCTGCATCTGAGGGCACCATGGTTAAAAGCAGGTTGAATGTTCGGAACCAGCTCTTGTGATCTCCCCCTCCCAGAAGAAGTTGCTCCTCCGGTTGATGTAGAGGCCCATCACTGGGAACCTCTTGTGCCAGAGCCCTGACACTTTCCCGGGCAAAATTCTGGGGGTGCTTCCTCTCCACATGTCGGATCATCGTGTAGTTTCCAAATGAGTACTATTTTAAGGGGTTACCCCGCTACAGCACTTCTTTGCAGATCCTGCACTCCACTTTTGGAGCATTCACCTTTTTTTGATTAGGTGGGATTTAAAAAAAATTCCAAATAAAATGTTCTTTAACTTTTCGTTGAGGAGGCTCTTCATTAATGAATTCTGGTTCTTCATCACTGCTGGATTGTCTGGCAGCCATGGTAAAATCAAGAAATATCCAGGAGCAAAAAGGCAGGTCTTGCAGTCACAAAAGTGAAAGAAGAAGTGAAGGAAATGGGTGGGGATTTCATTCTTTGTAAAAAAAACTGTTAGCAACCAATGAAAAGTGTTATTTTAAGTTCACATGACTTGACGCGCTTACGCTGCGTGCTCCGGAGCGCTTCCGGGTGCGCACACGCGGCGCAAATGTAGGCGCTTCCAGGGCGCATACGCGGCGCGAACGTAGGCGCTTCTGGGGGCGTACAAGCGGCGCGAACGTAGGCGCTTCCGGGGTGCAAATGCGGCGCGAACGTAGGCGCTTCCGGGGGCGCTTACGTTGCGCGCCGAAGTGACGTCATCATAGTTTTACGGAAATGCATTATCATGCTTTTATTTGTATGGTACGAAATGTTTTGCATTATTATTAACTTTTCATTCTTATTTTTTTCACGAACGAAAGTAGCGCTCTGGGTGCGCTTTCCGGAGAGCTTACCGGTGAGCTTACCGGAGAGCTTACCGGAGAGCTTACCGGAGAGCTTACCGGAGCGCGCACCCAGAGCGCCCCAGGAAAAAATGATATAAAAAAAGAACTCAAAAATGAATACTTACACAAAACAGCAAATTGTAAAAAAAAAACATAGGTTAGAAACTCGATATAGAAAGGAATTAGCATTTAAAAAACCTATGAAATTCACTGAAAAAACCATAGGTTTCACACCAGTTATAGTTGGGAATTAGCATTTAAAAAACCTATTAAATTCACTGAAAAAACCATAGGTTTCACACCAGTTATAGTTAGCTGGAAATTTTATTGACATTAAACCATTGAAATTCCCACGTTATAGTTAGTTGTACTCACTATAACTTGCGCGCCTGCAATGCACTGCTGATGACGTCACATATTACATCACTCATGACATGGTCAGTGGCATCACTCATGACATCACTGATGACACCATCCTTGTGACAGAGTGACAGACCTCCTTTCAGTGTAATGTAAGCCTTGAAACACATATTCAAGAATAGTATTTAACATTTTCAAAAAAGTGGAGATACCCATACCAGTTACAATAAACAATTCAGTAATTCCACCATCTATATACACATCCACTCATTCACAAACAGTTCTATATAGTCACTCATACATATACTCACTCATTATATGTAGTGATACACCTATACATCCTGTTACACACCAACAGTCATCCAAAAGTTACTCACACACATATTTACACATTCAAAAAAAGTAATGAACATTCATTTATTTGCATATACAGCTATACACACACTACCACTTTACTTCTAAGAATACTTACACATACTTACTCTCTTAAACAATCACTTATATAAACACATACTAATTTAAACAGGAACTCTTATAATCTCTCACTCTCACATATACTCAGTTTTATAAATCAATACTCACATATACTAGATTAAAACATATGTCGTTACTGAAAAAGACAATAGTGAGACAGTCGTTTACTCACTAACATACACATATACACACTCATACATCCATACAGTCCTGTACATATGCTGTCTTCTAAACACATACAAACAGTGAGTCAGTCACCAACCCATACAGCCACTTATACACAAAGTGAAACACTGATACATACATTTCAATATATAAAAGTTACTTGCTAATATATGTATTCACTAAGATACACTTAATAAGGCAGTTAACCAATCAATTCTTTTAAAAACAAACATCCATTTACACACTTATTTAACCATTTATTCTTGCATCGTACTTTACAAATACATATAAAAAAAAATTATTTTTCAGAAAAACACACATTCACTGGATGGTGTCATCAGTAATGTCATGAGTGATGTCACTGACCATGTCATGAGTGATGTAATATGTGACGTCATCAGCAGTGCATTGAAGGCGCGCAAGTTATAGTGAGTCCAATGGTTTTATGTCAATAAAATATCCAGCTAACTATAACTGGTGTGAAACCTATGGTTTTTTTCAGTGAATATATATATATATATATATGCACATATATATATAGTTTCACTGATAAAATCAAAGGCAAAGGTAACAGGGACGTAATAGGCTGACATTTCACAAGTACAAAACCAGAGAAGTTCAGCAGTTATAGTTAGCTGACCTAACCATAACTCGCACTCCTGCAATGCACTGCTTAGGACCTCACATATTATATCATTCGTGACATGGTCAGTGACATCACTAATGACATCACTGATGGCTCAATAATTCACTGTATGCATGGAGACTGGTTTGATGATTAAATGAGTGAAACTTCAATGTCTGGATAATCACAGGTGTGCATAGATAGTATATAGAATATTTATATAGAGTGTTTGGAAAGTGCATACATGATTGTTTAGGTCCATGCATAGCACCTAGTAGATTGCATGAGTGAAATCATTAGTGTTTCAGTAATTGCATGACTACTTGCCTGCTACCCATGTATTTTTGTTCAGTAAACAGGTAGTGCCTGTGTGTTTAGATAACTATGTGGGTAGTGCATAGATAATTCTATGAGTGCATCAGTAATGTCTGGCTGATTACATGGGTGAATGGCTAGTGTCTGAGTGATTGCATGTCTCCCTTGTTAAACCTTGAGATATTGGATAAAAGTCAGTGTACTGCTGGGAGATTGTGTTAGTGCAAGACTATTCCCTCAGTAATTAAATGAGTACATAGCTGCTCAATGAGTAACAGACTTAATACAATAGTACGCTCTACGTAATTAGATGATTGCATGAGTAGTACCTACGTGTGGTTGTGAGTTAATGCGTGTGCCTCAGTTTTTTAATGACTGCATGTGCTGTAAGTGTATGTTACAATGACTGCATAGTTACAGCCTTGTTAATTGCATAAGTAAATGATTACTGTCTGGGTGATTAGATGAATATATAAGTAGTGCCTCCATAGTTGAATGACTACATAATTTCTGCCTGCCTGTTTCCAAGAGTTCATGTTTAGTCTCTAGATTATAGAATATTTTGATGGATATTGAATCACTGATTTGATGACTGTGGATGGGTGATTGCATGAGTACCTGACTACTCCCTGACTAACTATGAAATAATCTTCATCACTGTTAAATGCATAACAGTTGTGAATATTTATCTAGCTTATTTGTCATCTCCTTCTGTCACTATCAAACTAACTGTTTTATATGTTATATGCTTTTTTACTAAGCTATGTGTGACTTTAGTCCCGATATCGCACTTGGTATATTAGTGCCTACATAGCTCTTTAGCCTCATACATTGCTTTGTTACTGAGCATCCACATGAGTCAGTAAGTTTCTAAAAGAGAAAACATTATTTAAACATTTTTCCAAGCACAAAACCTTTTGTGAATGGCATTGCTGGATCATTTTTCAAATAGTTCTGCCTCTAAAACATATATTCAACATTTTCCATACAGATTTACACACCAAATGAAGCTAGCTCAAAAACTCTCAAGGCATTTTGCACTAATAATCTTTTTCAATTCCAAGCAAACCATGTTAAAGACAAAATACCACCTTCACCATATAAATTAAATTTTCAACGGCCTTACTGAACATAGATCTCAATGTATAAACATAGGCAATTTTTTTTAATAGATGTCCACCTTCAAGCCATCCTCCAAAAATATATACCTCTCTGCATCTTTAAGTAAACTCAAAAGCCCCACTGTATATATAGATATGTGCAACAACAAGAACCATATCTCACCATCTACGCATTTGCAAAGCGGCCATACAAGTTAAAAACCACATTGACAAACACTTCCCAGTACATACCTAACTAGTATTACTTCTTTCTAATTCATAAACAGGAGGGCAACATGCTTTTATCTTTTAATTGCAACTACACTACTCTTGTGATAAACCATTTCATATCACTGTGATACTCTTTTTTATCAAACTCCCATTTACATCTACTTTTCTTATGTAATTTTTATAAAGAATGAAAAAGTTACGTACATACCAATGAATTCAGTTTGTAGACTATATTATTGTTTAAGCTCTTTGTGAATAGTTTTGACACTGTTTGGTTTTCTGAAAATTAAGCACAATAATGGTACACCACTCACAAAGCAATCATGAAATGGCAACCTCTTAAACTTTTCACTCTGATCATTATGAAAGGCCGCAAACAAAATCATGTCTTTAATTTTAGACTACACTATTCTCTTGTCAATGGTTACTGTCTCTTCACCCTTTCGCTCTCTTTCAAAAAGAGATTCCTATCCATGTGTGTTAGCAATGTATTCACTGTCATCGTGGAGAAATCGTGCAAAAAGGGAGTCCAAACCTAAATCTAGCTTCAGTTACAAAAAATTAAATACTACACATTTTAATACATAGTCCTGGGTTGAAATTTAAATCTTGCCATTACTTAAATTGTGTCATGACTCTTCTACTTAAAAAACAACAATTCTGTCTCTTTAACACTCTTCCCCTCAGTACACTCTTACATCAGTTTGCCTAGTAACCCAGTGTAACTAGTAGGTCACAAGTTCATAACACATTTTAGAAGGAACATGCTTCTTCCAAATAAGATACAACAGGTGTGCTTTACTCCACCCATTCAAAAGAATGTCAATGTCTGTATTACATTTCATTCCGGAAACATCATCCAATAATAGGACTTCTTGCTAAGGCATCCAACATACTACCTAATTTTATTAAGTTCATACTGACAGCATCCAATGATATATATGTTTTTTTTAAAACCTATATTTTAACTGATTTGTATTTAGAACACTACCTTACTTAGCTCCAGCCTTCTCCTGACTGCTATTGCTCCTTCACTTCAAAATGCTTAGTGTGGATTGTGGGCCACAGCTATATCTGTTGGGCTAAAGGGGCTGTAAAAAAGAGGGGTCTTGACAGAGACTTGGGTAGCCAAATGTGCAGATTACTTTGTTTGGCCAGAGAGGGTTAACGTTTTATAAGTTATTGCCTTCGGTTAAATCCATTCAGGATTTCCAAGCTCCTCACTTCATGATTGTGCACTGTGGTGGCAAAGACATAGGCACATTTGCTGTAGTAGGGCTGGAAATCCTAATGAAAGAAACATTCGCAGAACTGATGTCACTTTTCCCTCACACTGTCTTGGTGTACTCTAATATATGCCACAGACAGAAATAGAAGTAGTCATATCAATTCTGTCCACAGATTGATAAAGCCAGGAAGCATGTTAATAAAACTGTGTCTGCATTCCTCAGAGACCATCACATGGGCTATAACTATAATCACAATTACATAATTAACTGCTATGATCACGCCTTTACCATGAAGTGAAAACACAAAGACATAGATCTCTTTATGCATAGATATAGAAAACATACTATAAATAAAACAAAAATTCATTCTATACAAATGACCAAATATGTTTTCAATATGTAATTACATCAAATGTATTTATTGCCAAAACTTGCAAGGTAATGATGAAGCTCTTAGTCAAGTATGCCAAAATTGATGTGGAGATAGCGAGAAAAGAGTTGCAAAACATTAGAGAAGAAATTGAGACACACAAAGACAACAGAAATGGTATAGAATTTTTTTAATTTTTGGAGGGTGAGGTCACAACATACGAGGAGGGAATTATGACTAAGAGGCAATACAAATTCTTATGTGATAAATAGGATTATGCAGACAGCAGAATCTTAACGTTTGCTAAATGTTTTGACTGGGCCCAGAGAGATTTGAATGTAACACAGCAGCAACAAGAACAATAATGTTTGACAACACGATCCAGTTCGGACTTCAGCTCTGAATCTGAGGTACACACAGGATTTGCCCCATAAGGGATACAACATCTAACATTCTTCCAGGAGTTTCATTGCTGAAACTGAAAAAAGGAACAAATAACATACAGCAGATCAAGAGGAAATGGAAGAGGAAGAGATGCAAAGAGGGGCACAGAGCAACCAGAAGGGATGGCAGGAGTAAACGAAAGAGGACAATTTACTCAACACAAATACGAATTAGTACGAATAACTCGGTCACTGTACTACCGCACGGCCCCCGTGTGCCCGGATTCTGCTGCCGCTGCCTGCTTGGCCCTCTTGCTGATGCCTCTCTTTAGGACCCTTGCTCTCCAGGCTTGCCCTCGCTCCCCAGGCTTGCCCTTGCTCTCCGGGCTTGTCCAGGCTTGCCCTCACTCTCCCCCGTCCGCTTTCCCGCTCTTTCCAACCCCCCCTCTGCTCCCCGCCGCTGCTCTCCTGTGGCCCCGCCCCCTTCTCTTGTCTCCCGCTCCCCATTCACCACCCTGCTCCCGCTTCCCAGCTGCTCCTCCCTCCCACTTCGCCATAAATGGCGGGGACCGCGCGTACGCGCAATGGCCACGCGTAGTGGGCGCGCCGATTGCGCGGCGCAGGCACGCCAAAGGCAAGTCCGTCTACGCCCGTCCGCGGCTGGACCGCGCCCAGCGCCAGAACCCCTGGACATCGCCAGAGCCAGCCAACCCGACGGAGCTACAACGCCGCCACCCTCCACACACTCAACACCGGCCGACATCCAGCCTGCTAACACGCCACCATGAAACGCACCCACGGAGCCTTCACCTGCCATGCCTGCTACTTCACCTGCACTCGGTCCAAAGCAGCCGCCAACAACAACCACCTCAATTGCATCCTGCTCAACACCCGCTCCATCCACAGGCACGCCGTCGAACTATGGGACCTCCTGGACAAAACGGCACCAGACGTCGCCTTCTTCACGGAAAACTGGATGAACGCCTCCTCAGCCCCCTATATCGCCATTGCCATCCCGGACGGCTACAAGATCATCCGGAGGGACCGCGTCAACCAGACCGGAGGAGGCATCGTCATCGCCCACAGAAACACTATCGCATCACGACCAACACCGACGACACCTTCGCCACCGCAGAGCACCTGCACTTCCAGATTCACACCGACCCCAAGACCACCCTCAGAGGAACCCTCATCTACAGACCCCCAGGACCACGCTCACACTTCAGCGAGGCCATCGCAGACTTCATCAGCCCACTCGCCCTCGCCTCCCCCGAGTACATCCTCCTAGGAGATCTCAATTTCCACCTGGAGAACGACCAGGACAACAACACCACCGCCCTACTAGACAACCTCGCCAACCTCGGATTCAAGTAACTGGTCAAGACCCCACCCATTACGCCGGCCACACACTCGACCCTGTCTTCTCCTCCAGCAACCACATCGCCTTCAGCCACACCACCGACCTCCACTGGACCAACCACAGCTGCGTACACTTCAACTTCAGGAAAACAACGACCCACCACCGCCCTCAACAAACCCCCCGAAGATGCTAGAGCAAGATCACCACCGACCAACTCACCACCTCCTTGCACCTAAACCCTCCCACCTACACCACGGACCCCAACGAAGGAGCCCGAAACCTCACACAGTGGATCACCAACTGCGCTGACACCCTTGCTCCACTGAAAAACCCTCCCAGCAACCTCAACAGCAATAAAGCCGCGTGGTTCACCAACGATCTCAAAGACTCCAAGAAATCCTGCCGTGACCTCGAAAAAGCCTGGCGCCACAACCAGTCAACAGACAACATGACAGCCCTCAAGAACACCACAAGCAAACACCACCAGCTGATCAGCCCCACCAAAAGGTCATCCTTCAGAGAACGACTGGACAACAACACCAACAACAGCAAGGAACTTTTCAATGTCGTGAAAGAGCTCTCCAACCCCAATGCCAGCAACAACGACATCACACCTTCTTAAGACCTCTGCAACTCTCTGGCCGCCTTTTTTCACCATAAGATCGTCGACATACGCAACAGCTTTGGTGCTCAGAACACGTACCCCACCACCGAACCTACACCCCCAACCCCCACCATGTGCGCCTGGACTCAGGTCAGCACAGAAGATACCACCCACACGATGAACACCATCCACTCGGGCTGCCCCAGCCGATCCCTGCCCACACCACATCTTCAACAAAGCCGACTCCATCATCGCACCCAAACTTCGGGACATCATCAACAACTCCTTCATATCCTCCACCTTCCCGGAGAGCTGGAAGCGCGCAGAGATCAGCGACCTCCTGAAGAAACCCACCGCATACCCCTCAGACCTCAAGAACTTCCGCCCCACCTCGCTCCTCCCCTTCCCTGCAAAAGTCATCGAGAAAACCGTCAACAAACAGCTGACAGCCTTCCTGGAGATGAACGGCTCCCTCGACCCATTGCAGTCTGGATTCCGAGCAAACCACAGCACCGAGACCGCCCTCATCGCGGCCCCCGACAACATCCGAAACAACCAAGAAACCGCCGCCCTTATCCTGCTTGACCTTTTGGCTGCGTTCGACACGGTCTGCCACCGCACCCTGACAACCCGCCTTCGCCACGCTGGGATCCAAGGAAAGGCCCTGGAATGGATCACCTCTTTCCTCTCTGACAGAACCCAAAGAGTCCGTCTCCCGCCCTTCCTCGCAAAAGCCACCAAAATCATCTGCGGCGTACCTCAAGGCTCCTCGCTCAGCCACACCCTCTTCAACGTCTACATGAGCCCCCTCGCAGCCATCGCACGCAAGCACAACCTCAACATCATCTCCTACGCCGACGATACCCAACTGAACCTCTCCCTCACCAACGACCCCAGCTCAGCCAGAGCCAGCTTCCAGGACGGAATGAAAGACATCGCAGACTGGATGAAGCTCAGCCGCCTGAAACTGAACTCAGACAAGACGGAAGTCCTCTTCCTCGGCCCATCCATCTCTGCCTGGGACGACTCCTGGTGCCACCCTGCTCTGGGCCCCCCACCCAAGCCCACGGACCACGCATGCAACCTGGGCTTCATCCTTGACTCCTCCCTCACGATGGCCAAGCAAGTTAACGCCGTTACCTCCTCCTGCTTCAACACTCTCCGCATGCTCTGTAAGATCTTCTGCTGGATCCCCACTGTAACCAGGACAACGGTCACCCAGGCCCTCGTCACCAGCCGTCTGGACTACGGGAACGCCCTCTACACTGGGACCACCGCCAAACTACAGAAAAGACTCCAGCGCATCCAGAACGCCTCAGCACGACTCGTCTTGGACATCCCCGACACAGCCACATCTTCGCCCACTTGAGGGACCTGTACTGGCTCCCCGTCAGCAAAAGGATCATGTTCAGACTCCTCACCCATGCACACAAGGCTCTCCACGACTTGGGCCCCGAATACCTCAACAACCGCCTCACGTTCTACACGCCAACCCGCCATCTCCGCTCCGCCAGCCTCGCCCTCGCCACCGTCCCACAGATCCGCAGAACCACCACCGGAGGAAGATCCTTCACCTACCTGGCGGCCAAGACCTGGAACACCCTCCACACCCACCTACGACTCACCCAGGACCATTTCTCCTCAAGACCTGGCTTCTCGAGCAGTAGCAGCCCCCCCCCCCCCGCAGCGCCTTGAGACCCTAGCGGGTGAGTAGCGCGCTTTACAAATACTCTTGATTGATTGATTGAATAACATGCTGGTGGAAAAGGACAAATCTATTATAAACTCATCCTCACATGAATTATCACAGGAAGAGGAATTTGTGTTAAGTTTAGGATTGCCATGTAAATGTGGGATTCTTGTAAAGCGCACTGTTACTCTACCCGAGTGTCCGGGCGCTGTAGACCGCTGGGGAACCCGTCCTGGTTTTTCCCTGTGAGATGGTCCCTTTCTGGGTATCTCCAGGGTGAAACCAGGCATCCCCGGCATCTGTGGGGGGCCGTTGTAGAGATGAGGCAAGCTTAATGCCCAGAGTTACCGAGTGTGTTCCCTGGTTAGAGTAGGCACTGAGGCAAGAATTATCAAGTCCGTTGACCCCTGGTCCACGACCCTGCCGCGTCGGGAATTGAACCCTGGTCCCGGGCCGTTCTCTGCTTACAGGTCTGCCGCCTCTAACCAGTGAGCCACGCCTCTCCACTGTGGCCCATGGGGACATTGTCTTCTTCATTAAGTTAGAATGAGCTCTGTAGACATTGTGCAGCTTTGCTCATGTTACTGCAAGGGTTTATTTTTGCAAAGACTTTTTGTACTTTTCAAATGAGAACTGATGTGTGCGTTCTCTGCCAGTTCTTGGGATTTAGTCTGAACATTGTAAGTAAGGTCAATAAACAATGTTTGTTGCTATTCTGTTCTGTCAGACCCTAACACCTAGACAAAACATACCAATGCAGCTATTGTTCGGAAATTGTACTTTGGGTTTATTAGGATGCATGCACAGGGAGAGAGGGACCTTTCCAGGGAGAAGCACGAGACAGTACCTACGATGAAGAACTACCATATATATATATATTTTTTTTTTTAAACGTATTTTATTGGATTTATATATACGTCAAACATATATCATCATCACACATCAATAGCCTGGCACAACCCATCATGCTCCCTCATCCTTATCCCGACCTACAATCCCTTCAGCATTAGAGTTATTTCATATTAATAAGAGAGGTTGTGCCTAGCCATACTGGCACTCGCACATTGCTACCTCCAGTCCCTGGTTCGATCCCCCCCACCTTACACCCTTCCCCCTCCCCCCTCCCACTGCACCGGTGTGTGTCACTGCTCTTATCGTCTTCTATCTTTAATCGCTTTGCGGCCGTAGTTGATGACATTCCTCTGCTTACCTATTGTCCTAGGGGACTCCGTCCATCCCCGCTCCCTCTATCTTCAGCACCCCCCAGTTGGATCTCCGACAGTGCTTGTACCAATGCCTCCCATGCTTTTGCTGGTTCTAGTGCCCTTTCATTGTTAAGCTGCCTCGCCTGCTGATATCTAATCTCACTTTCGCTACTTGCCCATTTTAAAAACTTGGTTCTCCATTTCCCTCCCTTGGGGCCCTCCTTTGCCTTCGTTATTTCCCTTTTTGCTAGAATGCGCCCCATGTCCACAAATTTGCTAGTTATTTTTGTTTTGGAAGTGTGCGGAAACCAGTGCAGTATGCATGTTGCCATATCGAAAATCAACTGTCCCTCTGTGATTGTATTCAATGTGTCACCCACTTCTTCCCAATAGACTCTTAGTTTGGGGCACAACCACAACATATGTTCCAACTCTGCTCCTTCATGCGCGCACCGGGGCACGCTGCTTCTGCTAGTCTAAAATATTTTCTAATCTTCCCAGGGGTCAGATATGCCCTGTGAAGTATATAAAAATGCACCAACTGAAATCACATTTCTCGTGCTCTTCCAATCCCTCCGCAGTATTTGTGCCCAGACTGTTTCTGGAATGGGGTTCTCTATGCCCGCTTCCCACTTTGCTTTCAGGTTGTCCAAGGGCGCTAGCCCTTCATTCAACATCCTAGTGTACAGACAAGTGACCGCCTTAAAGGTCCCTGCTGCCATCATTGTATACTGACACGCCATTGTCGTTTTAGGTTCAGTGAGCCCTTCCCTCCAGTGTGCTTGCAGCGCACCTGTTAGTGCTGCATGTAGTAGAAACCCTCCTCTAGGCAGATCGTATCTCTTTTGTAGCGCCTGGTAGGACAGCAGTTCTCCATTCTCATAAAGGTCAACTATTACTTGGATCCCTTCCTGCTCCCAGCCCTGCAATGGTGTCCAGTCACCCCCTTGGGGTAGCGCCGTGGCCATCCCCAGCGGAATTTCTGGCGTATAAGGATGCAATACTCGCCGCCCTGCGCTGTGAGCGATTCCAGCATAGCCTCAGTGTGTTCTCTTCCAGGGATAAATCCCTAAGAACCAGCTTTTGTTGCATTACTATATAGGAGAGGACATTACAAGGGATCCCCCTACCTCTTAAATGCTTTGGGCCCCTAAATTCCTTGGCCACTGCTTGTGTTAATACTTGTAACTGGGCCGCCAAATCATACAATTCAAAATCCGGGACCGCCAATCCGCCCTCAGCCTTAGGTCTAACTAGCGTCGCCTGTGACACTCTTCTTCTGCCCGACCCCCACAGGAATCCCACTATCAGCGATTTCAATGATTTAAAGATCGAGCTCGAGATCCATATCTGTAGTGTTCTAAAAAAATATAGCAGCCTAGGCAGAGCTACCATCTTTAAAAGGGCTATGCGACCTGCCACCGACAACTGGAGCGTAGCCCAAAAGGCCATACTGCCCTTCAATGCCCTTACGCTTCTCCCAACATTCCCCTCTAACATATCAGTAGCCCTGTGATAGATATGCACCCCCAAATATGGCAGACAAGTCGGTTCCCATCGAGCCTCACTAGGTGCAATGGGAGGAGGTTCGCGAGATCTCCTTGGAAACAAGCATGTCTTCGACCAGTTCACCCTCAGTCCCGATACATCACCAAACCCCGAGAGCAAGCTCGCCGCTCCCTCCAGCGCTCTCCCTGTATCCTCCAAAAACATCAATAGGTCATCAGCATATATCGAAATATACTGCCATCCCCCCCTGTAGTACAGGCACCCGTAATTCTCCCCCAGCCTGGCCTTCGCCGCCAGTGGTTCTTTAGCTAAGGCAAGCAACAAGGGGGAGAGCGAACAGCCCTACCTAGTCGCCCGAGCCACCAGGTACTGGAATGATACCAATGACCCAACCCGTACTCTCGCTACTGCTGACGTGTATAGCACTTTTGTCCAAGTCACAAAATCAGACCCCATTCCAAACCGTCCTAACGTCTTATATAAATATAACCACTCTAGGCTATCAAATGCTTTCTCGATGTCTACTGATAACACCACAGCTTGCTGTGCATCGGGCTGGTCCTCCTCTAAAATCCTTATCAATCTCCTAACACTACGGCAGTTATTCCTGGTTGGTATGAAACCAGCCTGATCCTCATGGATCAATGTGGACATATGCTGCAAGAGTCGAGTCGCTAATATCCTGGTCAAGATTTTATAATCAGTAGTTAACATTGATAATGGGAGATAGGAGGCCATACTTGTTCCCGCCTGTCCAGTCTTCAGTAATGGGATCACAAGCGCTTCCCCATGGAGCCAGTGAAGGCGACCCAGTTCCTTCCCCTCTTTGTAAACATCCAGCAGCCTCGGGGCCAGCAAGTCTACATATTTCGCATAGAACTCAAACGGTAAACCATCAATTACTGGCATTTTGTTCCGGTCCATATGCTTGATAGCAATCCTAATTTCCTCTAACTTTATGTCTTGGCCTAAACATTTTGCCTGCTCCTCCCCCAGCACTGGGAGCGTCACCTCATCCAGGAAGGAGTCAATCTCGATGTCCCCCGCCCTCAATGAACTATCATATAGTCTCTCATAGTACTGCCGGAATCGATGCTAGATCTTACCCTGGGCGAATACTACCTCCCCTACATCATCCTCCAATGCCAATATAGGCGAGCCCCGTTTCATCGGGTTGGCCAGCCAGGCTAGCAGCATACCTGCCTAAACTCCCTCCGCATGTGATTTCGTAAGATAAGTCTTATGGTCAAAACAGTGTAATCTCTCCACCTCCACTGCCATATCTTCTTTCGCTGCAATCACTTCCTCTTGAGCCTCAGGGTGTCCTGGCCGTGCCAACTACGCCCTCCTCAGCCTACTCTTGGCCCGGCCCACATCTTGGAGCAATGTTTTCCTTACATCTACATATTTACCTATACAGAGCCCCCGTATGACCGTGTGAAGGCGTTCCATTCCAGCGCCCTTGTAGAGGCCGTACCCGCGTTCTCAGTGAAGTAGTTTATTATCCCTTCTCCCACCTCTTTCTGGAAAACTGGGTCCTCCAGTGTCTCAGGCCGCAAACGCCAGGTGGGAATAGCCGACACCGCCGGCATCCAGTGCATGGTAAGCAACAATGATTTAGGATCTGACAATGTTCTGGCGAGGTATTCAGTATGCACCACCGAAGGCACCACCGAGGGTGAGCATAATATCGCATCTAGTCAAACATGTAAATCATGTACCGCTGAGAAATAGGAGTAGTCCCGTTCACAAGGGTGGTGCGCTAGCCATACGTCTATTAACGCCCCTCTGTCCTACTTTTGGTTAACCTATGTACCGGGGAGTCCAGCAGAGGGGGATGTGATCGGTCCAGCGTTCCATCCGCTATAGTGTTAAAATCTCCACCCAGCATCATTGAGCCTGTGAAGTAATTTGCTAATGTGCTGGACAGATGCTCCAGGGACCGTGGCTGGTCAATGTTTGGTGCATAAATGCTACATAACGCTATATCCCTGCCCCGGAGTTTACCCTCTATTGCTACAAATCTGTCTTCCAGGTCTATCATCTGCCTTGTCACCTGGAATGGAACTCCAGCCCTAATCCATATCAATGCCCCTCATGCGAACGCCAAAAATGTGGTATGAAATACCTGGCCTCTCCACCTCCTCTGCAAAGCCATACCCTCCGCCTTACTGAGGTGAGTCTCCTGCAGCAGCGCTATATGGACCCCTCTCCTAACCAAGTATGCGTGCACCTTATGGCGGCGTGTCATCGTATGGAGCTCCCTTACATTCCAAGTTATACAGCGTAGGTCAGCTACAGCCCCCATCGCTAATGTGTACTGTCATCCTTTCCATACATGTCACAGAAATCCCACCGGTGCACCGCTGACCACAACTCCCTTCCCAACATCCCTGACACCCCCCCAAGAACAGGACCTAGAACCAAACAGCTAGTCCCCATCCAAACCATTGCAACAAATAACACACAACTAAGCCCACCAGCGATCTCTGAGGGCATGCCTTATGGGCAACGAGGGGTGCTCAGCGTCGACGGCTCACTGCCCGTCCTCTGCTCGCATCTCGCCCTGAAAACCCTAATCAGTTGGAGGCCTCATGCATTTTCCCTCGACCCCCACCCGCCCCCGAAAACTCAAGGGGTATCAGCGAATGCAGCACCCGCCTCCATCCTCAATAATTCCAATGTCTCTCAATGGCCCCCGCAACAGCCCGTGCTCCGTCCACACTGCATCTGTTCATTCATCAAACAACCCATCCACTGTCGCTGGAGTAATATGCGGCATCTGTGCACTGTCCACCTCCGAGACCTATGTATCAGAGGATTCTTTGTCTTTGTCCGAGTCTGTGCCCACCGAAGTCTGCATCCTTTGCCCCCCTGACAATGCCGTGACCGCCTCCAGTGCTCCCTGCCGCTCCACCGGGGTCTGCGACACCGACGGCCGCCTCAAGCCTCGCCCTCTGCGCCGGAGTCATTGCGATTTGCGCTGTGGTAACCCATCCAAGGCACCACAAGCTCCCCGCCCCTGACCTTCCTTCCCTGCTCTATAGGATTCCAGCCATGCACACGCTTCATCTGGGGTTTCATGAAAAAATGTCTTGCCATTTACAATTATTTGTAGTTTGGCTGGAAACAACAAGGAGTACTGAAGCCCCTCCTCCCTCAGTTCTCTTTTAATGGCAAGGAAGGATGATTGACGCCGCTGGATTTCAAAAGTATAGTCCAGGAACAGGTTGACCCTGCTGTTCCCAACATGATAGGGGTCGTCCGCACGTGCTCTCTGAAAAAACAGATCCCTATCTCGGAAATGCAGCAGGCGGGCCACTACCGGTCTCGGGGGTCACCCCTGCTGTGGAGGTCTGGCAGGCACTTGTGGGCTCGTTTAAGAGTATAGAAGGAAGATAGTCCCTCCGGGGCCACTTCCGATCTCAACCAGTTCTCAAGGTATTGCACCATATCCACCCCTCCGCTTTTTCTGGCAGACCGACTATGCGTATATTGTTATGCCTATTTCTACTTTCAGCATCCTCTGCCCTCTTTTCCAGTTCGGTAATACGATCCAGGGCATTCGCCACCGTGGCCTTCAGCGCAGTTTGTGCCAGCTCCACTACTTGAACGGCTCCCTCTAGAATCTTTACCCTGTCCACTAGCTTGGAGTGGTCTGCTCGTAGAAGCCCCAGTCCTGTAGCCACTTGTGCTATATCTTGCTGAAGAGCAGTACGAGAGTCCACAATCGCTGTTAACATTTTTATCAAACTGCTGTTGCAGGTTAAGGTCTTGAGACATTTCCGGCGCGGTCTGTTCCACCTGGCAAGTGAGTTCACTGTTTGACTGCTGCTGTGCCCCCTCCTTCTTCCCCTTCAATTTCCCCATGAAAGCAATCGTTGGCGGCTATCTTCCCAGCTCTTCTTGGTCCAGCAGTAGGCTCTCAAGTCAGATATGGAGCAGCGCGTTGTTCCTCCACCTTTTTGGGGAGAGTTAATCGTGTGGATTTCTTATCGTACTTGCGGTGCCCAGTCTCTGCCCGGAAGTGTGATGACCCCTCTAGATCTGTTGTGGACAGTAAGTCCTGTCTACTATCAGGGGCATTGGTGTTACCTGTGGGGTATATAATCGGGCCTTTCTAGTGCCGTCGTCTGCTCTGGCTATCGCTGCCTATCTTAGATCCCCAACGTCGATATCCACCACAAAGAGCTTCGGTCCCCAACTCCCAGCTGAATGCCACGCACAGCTCCGGCACCACCCGCTCAATATTTCACTTCTTCCTTTCAGCTGGTGTGGTCCCCAAGCTTTTTTACATCCTACTAAGTGGCCAATCCTCCAGCGCCAAGCAACGTTGCGTCTCCTGGTTACCCACACGGACAGTTATGTTCTAGCACAGGTTATGCCAGCGGTCCCCCCACTTCCGTGCCCCGTCCGTAGTTCTCTGCGGCCCACTGCTCCACAGGCGCCAGCCTCTTGGGCTCCTCTTTAGCCGTGTCTACTGCCAGTGCCCCCTCCTGATCCCCGCAGCAGCTTCTTCGCCCTTTCGCGCCCTGGCTCGCAGAGCACGGCGGCCCCTGGACCCTGTGCCCACTTACGCAGTTTGTTGGCCCAGGTCCCCTACGCCCCACTCACCAGTGTGATGTCAAGTAGCCGCCACTCGGCCTCTGTGGGGTCCCATCCTCCTCGACGTCTTCCTCCTCTCTACAGCTTCACCCGCAGAAAGATACACCAGCACGGGTCAGGTGCCTTCTACGTCCTGCCTCCGTCTCCCAGCTCAGGTCGGGGATCCCCAGCTGCCACCAGTATCAGCTGCGTCCCTCCAGCAGTTCCTCTCCAGTTATCAGCTGTTACCACCTCTCTAGCCTTCTGCGCTATCGCCGCCGTCCGGCCGCCATCTTTAGTCCACCTCCCGTTTTTCACCACCAGCCAGTAAAACAATGGGGAGCCTCCGCAGTTCTCACTAATCCGCCCTTCCGCTCTTCAATTAAGCTTGGATGGGTGCGCTCCGCTTCAACATGCCCATACATTTATCTCCTGGTCTCCGCAGCAGCTCCGGCTCTTTCTTCGTCCCCCGCCTCCCGGCGGCTCAGTTAACAGAGGGCCGTCGTAGTGCCGGCCAGGCCCCACCTTGCCACCGCTGCTCGCCTCTTCAGCAATATTGAGGGTTTCCCCGCCGCTTCCAATACCGGTCCCGTTCCTCCGGCGGCTCTTCCCTATTGTGCGGCGACCACCGCAAGACTCACTCTCCGAGGCTACCGATGGAGCCTGACTGCCATCTTGCCTCCACTTTCCCCTCCTCGGCGCCAGCCTGGACACCAGCAGAATACCTCCGAATTCTGCTCCGCTCTTGCCACCGAGAGCGCCCGGGTGTGCGCGCCTCGTCCCCTTCTCAATTAGTGGTGTCAGGAGGTGTGAGGCCTCAATATTTCAGGATTTATCAGGGTTTATGGCGGAGCTCGGCTTCTATGCGGCCACCGCCATCGGCGGCCAAGCCACACCCCCAAGAACTACCATATATAGTCTAAGGTATGGGGTCTGCAGACAAAACCCAGAGATCTTCTAATATATACTAATATGGCTTCTGAGCAAGGGGAGGGAGGATAGGCTCTATTGTATTTTCATGATGACATCTACCTTCATTATGTATGGACCAGCTGCTATGCTGACTGTATTCATATTATGCATTTTCCTGCTTGATGTGGCACTCCTACTGCATGTTAGAGCACGTTAGTTAAAATAAATATTTTAAACTGGTTCGTGTCTCTGTCAGATCCTATTGTGGAAAGGTACAAGAGTGTGAGAGAAAGTGTATGTCTTCCAACCGCGATTCTAGAGATATTCGAGAGAGTTGTGTTCTGTGGTGTCTAATCACTTGTTTCTATGTAAGGGAGTAGGAGGGCAAGAGAGACACTATAGCTAGTCAGTCCTGGGCTCAAGCATACTAAGGTGGTAGGATAACTCAGTCCCTACACACTAAGGTCCCATAATACTACTCATAGTTCTGTTCTTGGGCAGAACCCCTGCAACAGAATTATCCTTGTAACCTTTGATGGATATGAAGTACACCAATACAATACTAGATCTGTTCTTGTATATGAGAAAACTATTGATGTTACATAAACTGTCTAGTCATTTCAATCAATGTAAACCACAATTAATATAGCATACTATTTCTTCTGATTTTACTTCCACAATTTAGAATCTAAAAATGATAAAGTCCATGCAGGCAATATCATTGAAACTTTAAGAGTTTGGGTTTTTAATCCATATTTAACCCTACTGTTCTATAAGATAATATTGAAGCCTTACAGAGCATCATGGTGCAGGAGCTCATTAAGCTTCAAGATATGAATAGACAAAATGACTATGCAACAAAAAGCTGTCCTTGTAATTTTGACAATTGATTCAACTTTAGTCATTAAGGCGTCAGATGAGGGTGGCAATGCAGTTGTGATTAATTTTACTGATTATAGAGCAGAAGCATGAAGACAACTAAATGACTGGAATTTTTGTGAGTTGGGAAATCTGCAGACACTCAATTCACACATTTCATGATTTATTGTAGGATTTGTATGAAACCTGTTTGGTTGATGCGGATGTGTATAGATTTTTAAAAACAGACAACCCTCAAGTGGCTTGTCTGTACCTACCACCTGAGGTGCATAAGCATGCATCCTACTAAACCCCATGAGAGATCTATTGTTTCCTCTAAAGGATGGCTACTTGAGAATACTACTATATTTTTAGATCTCTCCATATCCCTTAATTCACAGGGTTAAGATCATATTGCCGTGATATAAGTGACATTCTACACAGGATACATGATATACAATGGGAGGAGTCCTAGATAAGGATTACCTTGGAAGTCTGTTCCCTTTATACGTGTATTGAACAAGAAAAGAGTGAATCTGCATTTATGTATTATTTTTGTAGTAGACTAATTTGTGTATTAGATCACACAAATATGTTACAAAACGTTATGTGGTACTCCTTAGAAAAAAAGGTCTTTCTTTTTGAGGATATTCTGATTCGAAAGAGCTCTGGAACGGCAATAGGCACCTCCCTCACCCCCAGCTTTTGATGGGAGAAGCAGGTGGTCTGGACACATGCTATTGAAATGTATACCAAGCATATTCCCATCTGGATCAGGTACATCAATGACCTTTTTTTAATCTGGGATGGGGATGACAAATTGGCTCTGAAATTTATCAACACATTGGAATGGAATTACTAGAATCTTACTTTCACTTACAAGATGAGCAGTAGGTATTGTGAATTTTTAGATGCTGCCATACAGGTAGACAATAACATACTGACAACTTCCCTGCACAGAAAGGAGACAGCTGGCAACAGTATTCTACACGCTTGCAGTCATCATCCAAACACACTTAATTGGAGTATCCCCTATTGGGAACCCCTGGAGAGCGTGCCCCATTTGCAGTACTGATAGGAATTTTGAAAAGGAACAGAGAAATATGTTCCTAAGTTTTGCACAATCCTAGCTGAGGTCAAGCAAAAAGTACAATGGCAAAACCAGAAGGATGTCCTCTTTAAAGCAACTTTCAAAAACATTCATGAATAAAGAATTACCTAGAATCATCACAACATAAAATAAAAAACGTACAGATTAAAGAATATTTTGAAACAGCATTGGAGATACGTGACAACTGACCCTGTGATAGGTAAAGATGTAAGATGTTTCCATCAATTAATAATAGAAAACCCAGGTCTATCAAGGATATGCTAGGTCACAGCCATATTTGGCCAACTAATTAATCCAAATGGCTCAATAAATGAGCTGCTACGAATGCGGAACACTTCGCAGATAGATCGCATTCTAGTATTGAGAAGACTGAATCCTTTCTCGTTTCTTCATTATCCCGAACGGAAAAACTACACGTTACAAATAGTGCATCACTGCCTGCAGGTTACCTCAATCAGCCCTATCGTCGTCACAACGACAGAAATTATCACCATGATCGAACATAAAGCCTGATTCATCTGGTATCCTTGAAAATTCTATCATTTTGAATAAAACCCCTGACGAAGGGGCAATTGGCCCCGGAATGCATTGGGTGATTTGATTTTAATTCAAAATGATTTCGCAATACATGCTATATATGTTGCATTAATGTCAACATTTTTGTTATGCTATGTGAATTGTAAAAATTTGAACATTGTACTATTGATCTTTGAAAAACATGAATAAAATGTTATTATAGGAATGCTATTTTCTTGTAGTTGCATGTTAGAGTCCCAGCAGCCTTGTGGGGCTTGGCCACTTTCAAGGTTACTCATCAATGCTAGCAGGCATTAATCTAACATAGCACACATATCAAACTAGCTTGAATTACTATTCTAAAACACAGAGTGCGATCTCCACACACATCCATTCATTCAATAAATGAGGAGGCATTTTCAAATGTCATCATCATTATCAAATACGACTGGTAAAGCATGACTAACCCCCTTGAGGGTATCCAGGCGTTGTGATCCCTGCTGAATAGGATGCTCAGTTGAACAGCCAGGTCTTGAGGAGTCACTGACAGAATATTCACCACAGCAATTTAGATGTTGAAAGCAATTGGGGAAAAAATATACAGCACAAAAATATCCCCCACAAATATAGTTTACAATAATACAGTTGTATTAATTATCGATTTTAAAATATATATCATTTAAAATATTCATTCATTAAAAATGTATTGATTGATTAACTTAGATCATACATTGTAAAATCATCAATTACACTACCATGAGCAGGAAAGTAGCAGACTGTAAAAAAAAAGTAATGTGGGCCAATTTGATTCTTTCATATTACAGATCTATGATTATGATGTGGATTTGTAGAGCGCAAATTGCTGCCCTGAGGCGTCCAAGCGCTAGCAATAGCCACAAACCTACCCAAGAGCACCCAGGGGAGGGGAGGAAGGTCTACAACAGTGAATTAAAAAGAAAGATTTTAAGCTGTTTGCGAAATGCAGTGAGATTGGGATTGGACCTAAGGTGCAGTGGGAGGGTGTTCAAAGTTCTGGAGGCGTTATCGGCAAAGGACCTGCCGCCGGATCTAGATTTTATTATTCTGGGAGTCACTGCTAAAAAAATCTGGCTAGAACGAAGACTCCTGTTGGGGATGTAGTGGGTGACTAGGTCACTAGTAATACTCGGCCCAGTGTCCCAGAAGGCTTGATGGGCAATACACATCGCTTTGAATAGAATTCTTTGGCGGACTGGTAGCCAATGAAGGCTGACCAGAGCGGCCCTCACTGATTGTCTATGAGGGATTTCCAGCAGAAGACGGGCTGCGCAATTCTGCACTATTTGCAGTCTGCGCAGAGTGTACTCTGGGGCACCGAGGTAGAGCACATTATTAAAATCAAGGCGAGAATGTATAAGCCCTTGTATAGCCACCTGCTTGGCTTCCATGGAAAGGAGAGGAAAGATTTTCTTTAACATCCTCATGATGCCAAAACATGTGGCAGACAATTTTGTAGCCTGCACGTTGAAGGAAAGGGAGCTATCCAACCACACTCCCAGACTTTTGATGTTATCTTTAGGAGTTGGTGGAGGGCCCAGACACGGGGGCCATAGGGCGTCAGGGAGGCGAAGGTCTGGGGGCCTAGGAGCATCAGCTCCGTTTTGTCCCCGTTCAGCTTGAGGGATGAAGATGACATCCAGGTCTTCACCTCTTCCAGGCATTCTCTGAGCCCACCTGACGCAGGCCGGTTGTCCTCCTTCGCCATAGAGACCACCAGCTGTGTGTCGTCCGCGTACGAGATGATCTTAATCCCGAAAGGGCGGACGACTTCAGCCAGTGGCCTCATGTACAGGTTGAAGAGTGCGGGGCTCAGAGAGGAGCCCTGTGGAACTCCACACTTCAAGGGTCTGCTGGAGTATACAGACTCGCCTTCAAAGACTCTGAAGGATCTGTTTTCTAAAAAGGATTTGAGCCAGACCCAGGCTTTGTCCTTGATCCCGGCACAGGACATACGGTGTAGCAAGGTGTCGTGGCTAACCGTATCGAACGCTGCGCTTAGGTCAAGGAGGATCACTGCCACTGACCCTCCTTGATCCAGGATTTTCCTAGCCTCCTCGGTGACCATGAGGAGGGCGGTCTCAGTCCCGTGTTTCGGTCTGAAACCCGTCTGTGTGGGATCTAGTAAGTTAGAGTTTTCCAGAAAGTTGACTAAATGATGATTTATGTGCCTTTCCAGGATCTTGCTCACCCAGGGCAGCAGAGAGATGGGTCGATAATTTCCCAAGTCAGTTGGATCTAAGCTGGGCTTTTTTAATAGTGCTCTGACCATTGCCTGCTTCCAGACGACCGGAACGGTACCGGAGGTGATAGAAGTGTTTAATACCTCCTTAATTATAGGCAGGGTGACCTGAGAGGCGGCCATTATTATGTCTGGGGGAGCGGGGTCGTCAGGGGATCCAGATTTGACTCTCTTTGCGAAGGATTCAAGGGTTGTGAGGTCGAATAAGGGAAATTGAGTCAGAGTAGATTGAGGTAGTAGGAGGGGGTCTGGTGCTCGGGATTTATTCAATTGGGTAGGTGAGGTGAAATGTTTTGGGGGTGGGGGAAAGGCTGAGTAGATGGTGTTTACTTTTTGAAAGAAGAATTCCGCAACATTATTGCAGTGGGTAGTGTTTTTTTCGACCTGCAAGGCGGGGGGAGGCCTTGTTAATTGTTTCACGATGTGAAAAATCTCCTTCGGTTTGGACTTGGCCATCACTATTCTGTCCGAGAAATCTACAGTTCATGTCATATATTAAAGGACAATTATACCCAATAAAATAATGAATTCTAAACCCTATTTTATGTCCTTCATATATATATTTATATAAGCAGGTCTTTTTTAAAATGTATTATTTTTAAGTGCAAATAGTCCTAAGCAAATTAAATTTCTATACTAGATAGTTTACAAGCCTTACAGTATGTCTTTAAATGTAAACAACCAAGTTTGCAATACTCAAGTCACAAGATTCTAGTTTCTTTTTTGCTAAAGTAAAAAATGTTGTGAACTTTGCATTCATGATTATATCCGTTGGCTTAAAACAGACTACCAGAGCGGTCTACCATCGTACTCCTTCTTTCTTTCATTCTTTGTGGGCATATGCAAACTAAATGGATGATGTTTTCTTACCATTGGTTGCCTAGTCTGCAGGGGATCGGCTTAGAAGTTCGTAACCATGGCATTGCATGTGTTGATCCCGTAAGAAGGCCAAATTTCGCTTTAATAAATATATGTTTTATTTTTGCACACCCAGGTATTTCTAGGTAAAGCTGCGATTTGGAAATCTTATACTCATTCAGAATCATCCATGCATGTGCTCTTTTTGACATTCGTTTTTGGTATTCTGTTAATTGCTTTTTTGAAGGATGTTGATGTTACAGCCATATCCCAAACCTCATGTGCCGATAACTCCTCCAATGCTATTTGTAAATATTTCCAAAATTGTGAACTTTAATCAAATTTTTTTCTTGCCAGAGTAAGCAACACATTAGATTATATATGTAATAGTATTTGCTTTTATTCATTTCCATACCTTTATGTATTGACCCATTCGTGCAATGAGCGGATGAGTGGATGAGTGGATATACCAAATTCAAATCTAAGTTGTGCAGGTGATACATTGGAGGGAAGCCAAAACAAAAACTTACAGGCTTTGGCCATAACATTATTTAGGGTGACATAGTGCTTGCCGCAAAGTGATTCACTACCGTAGGTGATGCTGGGAAACAATTTTTCATTTATTACCTTAAGCAGTGGGAGACAACTAGGCCCTCCCAAGGACCTCTGCAATGTACAAAATGCCATAAATAGGGAGGTACTTCTCTTTCTCAGCTCTGTTTTATGATAACAAAATGAGCCCTTGTCATTTAGCAAAACACCCAGGTATTGATAGGTTTGTACTTGTTCTAATTGTCGATTTTGCAAATACCATTTCTATTTACTGCCTTTCATTGCCTTGTTATTAACTTCCATTACTTTTGTTTTAGCTTCATTTAGCACCATCCTGTTCTCCATTGAGTATTTTGATATTCTGTTTATAAGACGTAGTAGTCCTACTTTTTGTTTGACTTAATATAATAATGTCATTGGCATATAATCGATTTGAAATATGCCCAATTTAGGATCTCTTCATCCAAAGCATCTGTTAGATCAGATAAAAATAAATTAAATATGTAAGGTCCAAGAACACCCCCTTGTTTTAAACCATGGGATTCAATTTTTCTTGATAACTGTGAGCCTTTGCCTAGTCTAACCCTGGTCCAAGTCTCAGAATATAATATTTGAATCGCTTTTAAAAGGCTAAGGCCGATACCATATTTCCCCAGAGAATTTGCTGATTTACACAGTCAAAGGCTAATTTAAAATCTACAAAACATAAGTACACCGGATGTTTACTCAGTTTATATTTTTCAAATAATATTGCAAGTGTTTAAATGTTGGTTGCCATACCTTGTCCTTGCATAAAACCCAATTGATTTGGTGGGCTTATCTGCATCTTTGTTGCCCATTCTGATAATTCTGTCAGGAGGATTCCTGCAAAGAGTTTAGCCTCTGTGTCTTGCAACATGACTAATCGATAATCTGTTGGTTGTGCCCAGTCTCCGCCTTTATAGATAGGTGATATTACTGAGCCTTTCCAAGACTCTGGTATAATCGATGATTGAAATGCTTGATTAAAGACTCTTGTTAAATAACCTGCCCAGACTGGAGCATTCTCTTTGTAAAGGGCAATTGGGATCCCATTGGGACCGAGGGCTCCATTGAGACTATGTTTATGAATGAGCTTACATACTTGATCTTCAGTTGTATGTAATTCATTTTCAGTATTATCTTTTGGTCGTCTAGTGTTATCTGGACCTGGATTAAGCAATACATCTGGCCTGTAATTCAAATGAAATTGTAAAAACTTAATCCAACTGGGTTCAGTTACTGTAGATGATGTTGTTGTCTTATTGGCTCTATTCAAGTAATTTATTATTTTCCTAAATTCTCTTGTGTTATTCTTCTTGCTAGTATATAAGGGCTTTAGCCCAAAGGGCCTGTTTTGCTTGAACATTTTCTTTCCATTTTATTTTTCTCACATCTGTATTTATCTTCTTTAATTTACCATGGTAATCTTGATTATCTGGCCATTTCTTTACCATTTTCAATATTCTTTTGAGCTCTCTTTTAAATATACAGCATTCAAGGTACAATTTTTCAAATGCCTGTGTTTTTTTATCTTGTTGCTGCTTATTGCATTCCTTCTGAATATAGGTTGTCATTTATTATTTTTGTAAAAAGGACCTATTTTCCAATTGCATTGAAATCATCACCTTCAAAACAATGTTAGACCCTCAGTTGCGCTGTTTTTATAATCCATGGGGCATATTACCAAGCAATAGCGATAATTATCGCTATTGCTTGGTTAGAGACAAAAATTTACCGCTGAGCTGCGGCGATTTTTACCGCAAATAAACCTTGGTATTACCAAGGTTTATCGCAAATGCGATAAAAATCGCCGCAAAGCATGAATATCGCTGAAAAGTCAGCGATATTCATGCATTACCGAGCTAATGCTCTTAGCCATGTTATCCACCTCCCATTGGATAACATGGCTAAGAACTGCTCAGGGCAGGTGTTAGCTTTTGGAGATATTCGCGCTTAGTGCAAACATCTCCAAAAGTTGGTAATAGGAGATAGCGATGTTAGCGACTGTTTTCAGTCGCTAACATCTTGGCACGCCCACTTTGCATGTCATTAGTGATAAATATCACTGACATGCAAAGTGGGGCCCAAGATGGTCGCTATCTCCTACTAGCTGTCGCTAACTGGTGTTAGCGACAGCTAGGTAATAGGGAGATAATCTTATCTCCGCTTTCTTGGCTTTTAAAGCCAAAAAGGCGGAGATAAACCCCCTTGATAATATGCCCATAGGTTTTTGAGTTTTCTGACCATAAAGCCTCTTATAATTTACCCTAGTTATCTCTCCTGGAAGTGTCACATAATTCTTATCACTTACTCAGTGTAGTTTTGACTCTATTATTTGTTGACTATGGTCCCTCTCATTTGTTTTTGCAATCCAGTAAAATGAAATCTTCTGGAATAGGTTAAGAGATACTATTTAATAGTCAAATTGTGATGTATTACCAAGTAAATAGTGGGTCCATGCAGGGAGAGAATCTTGTGGAAACCACCCATTTAAAACCCTTAGGCCCAAGCATTCTAAATCTTTTAATAAGTTATTTCCAATTACCCCTCTTAACCCCTTGAAGTCTTGAATAGGTGTTCCTGTTGTTGCATGATTTCATCTCTAGGATATGACCACAGCAAGTTCATATTGAAGCCGCCCACAATATTGATTTCAAGTTATATATCTTTGTTTGGTTGATGAAGTAAAATAGTTATTACATTAATAACCATTATTTTCCTAGAACTAGGGTCAGGGTGAATATATAAGTTTATTAATTAAAGGGAATGTATTTAGAGGTCCATTAGGATGGCGGACATCCTGTCGGGGTCCGGAACCGTCCGCCACAAGGGCGGAGGAACCGTGCCCCCAATTAGGATGCAAAAAACACAGTTGATGGACAGAATGTAGAACAATGTCATACATTCACCCCGGTACTGGGCCTAAATCCATCGTTTTTTTGCACTCCACACCACCCTGGGTTAGACACTGGCTATATGCAAATCAGCTCTGACCCTGTGCCTCATGGGAACAGTCCAGTCCGAACTACCAAGCCATGTCTTTCCCAGACCGGAATCAAACATCCAAGGACCGGTTTCTGGCTATCAGCCTTCATCAGCCTGGATAGCTTGACTCCAGTGGAATGGAGATCCTGGGACTCACGTCTGAGCATCCCCAGCACACTCGGGGTGAAAATTGCCAAAAACACAGTTGATGGACAGAATGTAGAACAATGTCATACATTCACCCCAGTACAAGGATCTGGGCCTAAATCCATCGTTTTTTTGCACTCCACACCACCTTGGGTTAGACACTGGCTATATGCAAATCAGCTCTGACCCTGTGACTCATGGGAACAGTCCAGTTCGAACTACCAAGCCATGTCTTTCCCAGACCGGAATCAAACATCCAAGGACCGGTTTCTGGCTATCAGCCTTCATCAGCCTGGATAGCTTGACTCCAGTGGTGTGGAGAGCCTGGGACTCACGTCTGAGCATCCCCAGCACACTCGGGGTGAAAATTGCAAAAAACACAGTTGATGGACAGAATGTAGAACAATGTCATACATTCATCCCAGTACAAGGATCTGGGCCTAAATCCATCGTTTCTTTGCACTCCACACCACCCTGGGTTAGACACTGGCTATATGCAAATCAGCTCTGACCCTGTGCCTCATGGGAACAGTCCAGTCCAGTCCGAACTACCAAGCCATGTCTTTCCCAGACCGGAATCAAACATCCAAGGACCGGTTTCTGGCTATCAGCCTTCATCAGCCTGGGACTCACGTCTGAGCATCCCCAGCACACTCGGGGTGAAAATTGCAAAAAACACAGTTGATGGACAGAATGTAGAACAATGTCATACATTCAACCCAGTACAAGGATCTGGGCCTAAATCCATCGTTTTTTTGCACTCCACACCACCCTGGGTTAGACACTGGCTATATGCAAATCAGCTCTGACCCTGTGCCTCATGGGAACAGTAATACATGTCCATCCTTGTCCAATTGTGTAACCAATAGGATTTTCCAATATTGAAAATACATGTTTGTTTTTTGACCCTTTCCGTTGCTTTTTGGGGGGAAATAAATGGGCTATAAATGGGTTTGGAAAGGAAGGTTAAAGTGGCCTAGTGACTTTTATTCCCCAGGTCAATAATATTTCATATTCCTGTAGGATTAGGTATACTAAACCAGAAGAATTTCAGGATACCAGTGTCAGTTCTTGGTCATCGACTTTATTAGATAGAAATTCAATTCATTCCATATTTTCGCCTCTAATTCTTTCTAGTGATGGAATTGCCATACAAAGTCGAACAATGTTTCATCGGTTCAAGATGTCATATTTGCACCTTGACTGGTATTCTGGTTTACACATTAGTTAATTCCCTCCTTCTTTATGTACCTGGTTTCTACTATCAAGTTCTTGAATTGTACACATCTTATTTGGCTAAGTCTTAGGTTAATTTGACTCTAACTCTTGGGATATTCCTGCATTATTTTATGACCTTTGGTCCCAAATCTGTTGTTTAGTTGATTGTGTTTTCCTTATTAACCTACCTGATGTATTATGATTCTTGCTCACATCTGTAGTCAGATTCTGAAGGACCTCGTGTTTCCGCAGATTTTTCAGAGCTCCCGAGTTATCTAAATCAATGTAGGTATCCTGAATCTTGGCTCTTTTTTTTTCTTTCTGCAGTTATTTCCCTCAGCTTCTGGCATGATGGTTTGGTGTTGTGTTTCAATTTATAACTGTTTTGGTCGATCAGTTAGATCTATTATAACATCACTTTCCTCTACGGTGATAGCTTCATCCAGTTTTTTGTTAAATTATAGGTAAAGCGTTTTTTCTTGAATTCTACAATTTTACCAGTCTGGTTCTTGGTTGATTTAATAACTTGTTTTGGATTATTTAGGCTATTTCCTGTTATGATTGTTGCTGTTTCTTGGAGAGATACTATTGTTGTACTGTTTTTTAATTTGTTTCTTGCATTCCATTGTGTTTTCCTCTGCCTTTTTGACACTTGAAATAGTGATTAAATTATGGGAGGGATTGCTTTTTTGTGCTAGCTCCTCTTTCTTTTTGTCCAAAAGATCTGTGTTATTTTGAAGAATTTAGTGCCCCATTACGATGGCCGGCGGACTTTGTCCATTTGCCACAGTAACGGAAAACGGGACCAGAGGTGCGGCGGTCCCGTGGGACCAATTAGGATGCGACCGCCACCTTGGCGGTCGCATCCTGCATCTTTTACATTGTGGTGGGCGGTACTGTAAGCAGCACCCACCGCATTGTAAAAGATGCATGTTGTGTATTGACATGCACAACATGACAGGCACCGCGTGGTGCTGCCACCTTGTGCATGTCAATGAAAGTGGGTACCATGGGTATCCCCCAAGTGCATCCCCACCCCCCTAACAACCTGGGGGCCCGCAACTGGCCCCCAAAGCCAAAGCCTGTATGCATTTCCATGGCTCAGTCTCTGCCATGGAAAGGCATACGCATCCCAAGTATCATAATATGGATGGCGGTGCCTGCAAGGCACCACCACAATATTGTGTATATTTTCTGCCCGGCTAGCAATCCAACCGACGGAAAAGCAACGGACGGTCTGTCCGGGCAGGAAAAGATGTCGGACGGATCACCACCGCCGGTCAGGCGGTGGCGATTAGCCGGACATCATAATCGGCCCCTAAGTTATTACTTGTTATTATTTTTTATGTTACATGCCCAGTCGAATACATTTCTTTCTTTGAGTGCGTAAATTTCCTCTTGGATCCTCAATTATGGTATTTAATACTTCTGGAATTGTAGCCAATTTTTTTATCAATGGTGCACAATTACATTCTGTATATGGTACTACTGGTTGTATTTGAGCCTGTATTATGAAGTTGTGTAACGTGGTTAGCTTCTTATCTGTACCCGCCACTGAAGATGACATGACATTAAGAAGATATATTTACACCTCCATTATATTTGATTCAATTGATACATTAGGTCTTCTAATGTCAATTGAGAAGTTCTGGAATAAGGTCCCAGATTTCTCCAGAGTCCTTGTTTCCAGAGACCAGAGCTTCTGGGGCTTGGCTGCAATAAATAGGGTGTTGCTTATTATTCCCACAGTGTTGCTTATTATTCCCACATAGGGGACTTTATTGTTCTTTTTTTGGCTGAATGTGCTGCAAACTGGCGTGCCGATCATTATTTTAGTAGGGTGTGCTCCAACACTGCAAATTATCTGATTTCACTTGATTATCGTCTATATTACCCTGGCTCCCGTTTCCCTGCTTGAGGTTCTCGTATCTCCTTATTTGTTCTATATCATTTGAGATTACATAAGCATTTATTTGAAGGGGTTAGAAAGGTTAATAATTCAGTTAGGAATTTTATGCAGAAGAACCGGGTTATCTCCTGTTATGGGGGTACATTGATATTCCTGGATTGTTTGAGTCGAAGGTGTAGGGTCCCATGCAATATTCACATTTTTTATTATTAT
This sequence comes from Lissotriton vulgaris, assembly GCF_964263255.1. NCBI lineage: Eukaryota > Metazoa > Chordata > Amphibia > Caudata > Salamandridae > Lissotriton > Lissotriton vulgaris. Next base: position 499,610,804 of record NC_141687.1, on the reverse strand, counting down.
TGATACTTCATTTGGGAGTGGCGCCCCTGATGACAATAGTTGTTGAGAAAACTCCAGATAATAATTTTGGTGACCTTAAGACCTAATGTTGCAAATGTGAGGTTGAGGGTATTGTTAACATCTCCAGGTCTGTAATTTGCCCCCACTGATTGGCCGTTTCTTCCTGTAGTTTGGGTATTTGGTCCACTTCATAGTGGTCAAGTGCTCTTATTCCTTGTTTTAAACATAACATTTTTTCCTCACTCACAGGTTTAATTTGGATTTGTAATTTGCATGAATATGTTTGTAAAGTTACCATGGCTCCCGTTGGATCTTTCATAAAATCAAACTTATTTGGAGTCTTCATTAACATACGTGCCATGGGGGATATCAGCGGCTAATTTTCCACTGCTAGTTTTACATTCATTTTATTTAAAGTTGTTAAGGAGTGGAGTTTCTTTTTTCTCTTGATAGGGGGAATGGTGGTCTCTTCTTGCCTGATCACATAGTCCTTCTCTCACCCAACCTCTTACAGGGTACCCAACTCCTTACAAATGCCCTTCGGACCAATAACAAAGTTTAAAAGGGGGACTGTAATTCAATGAACTCTTTTACTTCTGATCATAAACTCCCTGCCAGAATCTGGGTTTGGTCTGAAGGAGTCCCTTGCTAAGCCGAGGCAGGTAAAAGGCCAAGGTAAGCACAGACACCGAGCCTCCAAACCGCAGCGGCACCCCACTCTGCAACACTCTCAGCGCCACGCTCTGCCACATTTGCCTTCTCAGCCAGGACTAGCAGAGCGGAACAAGCGAGAGTCCTGAAGGCACAGAGAGACAAGAAAGCACTGAGAGCTCCAGACTCCAAACCAATGAAGTGTGCGAAATCCTTACCGCCAAAACAGCAATCAATACTGTAAACCAGAGTATTTTGCTGGCTGATGTAGTTATAGTGTAACTGAAATGTAGTTGTAGGCTGTCGCTGTAGAGGCCCTGGGAGCTGAGCTGAAACTTGGGCAGCACCGTTGCTCTGGTAGGACCACTGGGGCCCACCAGGTGAGAGGGCTGGCCGCACCTTGACCTAGTCGTGCTGCCTCCGCAGACCACCTCTGGCTCCACGGCCACCAACTATCGGCGGCCGGACTTGTCCTCGCTTCCTCGTAGACCCTTGTAAACCAATCCCAAGTGCCAGACCTAGATGTCAGTTGGAATTTAATTGAGCAAGGGTGAGGGCAGTAAGACAAATGTGGCAAGTAGCGGGCAACAGCGATAATAGAGTAACTTGCTCGCCTCCGCTCCTCAGCTTACTCTGCTATCGATCGCTCGCCTCAGCCTGCTCTGTCCCTCACAGGTGCAGTCGATTCACAGTCAAAAAAGGAAAGGATATTTAAAATAGAAAAATAAACATAAATTAAATACAAACTTTAATTTATAAATAAATATAATTAAATATATGTTTTCACAAATAAACTTCCTTTTAAAAATGTAAACACACAAATATACATATAAATATATGAGCTTGCAACTCCTGAACCAGATTCCTTTTCCCCCACGGACGGAAAATCAGGTACGGACCACAAACAGTTTTCAGTGAGATGCTTGCTTTATTGTTCAGAGGATCTCCACTGCATGAAATGTTTCGACTGGGTTGCCCCGGTCTTGATCACATGGCGTGCATACAAAATAGTGTGTCTTAAATAGTAACGTGCTGTACAAGTGACCACTCCTCCTAAGGTAATAGACATGGAAAACAGACTATCTGTCGCACTGAGCATCAAAAAATATACAAATTGGTACAATAAAATGCATAATATAGTGGGCACACATAAATAGTATTACAATGTAATTAATGTCCTTATCATGAAGCCAAATGGCACAAAGTTAATAGGACACAATTCGCAGTAACAAAACAATCAATATTCATAACATCACTGTTATTTCAGAATTGTAAACAATGTGAGACCTTCCATAAGGAGTTGTGAGTGCATAAGAAAAAGTGCAAGTGCAGTGTAAAGTGCTGTATGTGACACATAAAATATAGCTATTTTAACATCATAGCTTCAATAAGACAGGTTTGGGCAACTGGTTACTTATCCACCTGTGAATTTATAGGCTACAAATATGTCATAGATTGCGGAGTATAACTTATCCCAAAGTGGGTGATGCTGAGAACGGGCAATCATGATATATTGAACAACTAGCTTCTGCAACTAAGCCTAGTTACACTGTTGTTCATATATATATATATATGTGGTGTCGTCAGTAGTATTAGGGAGTACAAGGTTAAATCCAGCATCGAGAAGGTGTGCAATATGCAGTTAAAGTGCCAAGTGGTAGCAGCATATTGTGTAGGAGGGAGTACAAGGTTAAATCCAGCATAGAGAAGGTGTGCAAATACGCAATTAAAGTGCCAAGTGGTAGCAGCCTATTGAACAGTTGGTGAAGCATGAGTACTACGGTCATGAATATGAATATTAATATAAATATAAATAAGTGTATAACCAATATATATGATATCCAAAATAGCCTCACTAAAACCCAACTAAAACCAAGCCTCTAAAAACCCGTAAAACCAGTTAAAACCAGATATGTTGGCTAAAACTAAGTAAAACGCGGGTGGATAACAATGTTACAATAGCTGGATAAAAAAAAGGCCCCTTGGATAAAATATATACACACGCTTCGCTATACAATTTCAACACAGTTTTGGAAGACTCAGATCATGGCCGTTCACAACAGGTTAGTGCAGAGATGTCAGGGTAAATACTCAAGATAGAAAATTCATAACCTTTTACCAACAATTGTGCAAGTCTTCACCCGTATTTAACCCGTTGGAAAATCTTGGTGTCCAGTGTCAAGATGTAGTGTGACTCTAATTGGCGCAACCTCTTTTCTCTGTTTCCCCCTCTGGGTAGCTTAGGGACAGCATCAACAACAAAATAAGTAAGATCTTTAAAGTTACTGTTGTGTACCTGATTAAAATGTTGGGCAACAGGGTATTTGTGGTCTGTTTTGACGATGGCACGCAAATTTTGCAGGATGCGGTTAAATACCTGCAGTTTGGTGCTCCCCACGTATTTGAGATGACAAGTACACTCAAGTATGTAAACCGCAAAATCAGTGCGGCATGTGTACCGGCCACTGATTTTAACAGGTTCTGTATCAAATGCGTTTGTATATTCTTGTTTGTTAACACCGAATTTACAGGCTCTGCAAGTATTGCATTTGTAAAAACCTGTTCTTAGCGGTTGCCAGGTAGTGGGAGTCGTCATGACCTCAGGACTAGTTCTCACTAAGGTGTCTCTCATCGAAGGAGCCCTTCTGAATGTGAAGGAGGGAGAATCTGGAAGTATGTGCGAAAGAGTCAAATCAGTTTTGACAATGTGCCAATTGTTAAGTATGATCTTTCTTACTTGATATTCTTGATCATTGAATGTGGTTATGAGTCTTATTGTGTTTGTATTAGCTAGATTGGCAGTTGTAGTTGCCAACTCAGTTTGACTAGTTGTAACTGGTGGCGTCTCGTTAGTGCTTCTACTTGGCATAGTGTGCGATCTGCTTTAGTGCTACACATTCTTTTCATTCTGAGAAACTCCCCATAGGGAATACTCCTGATGAGATGTCTGGGGTAAGCACTGTGGGCATGTAAAGTAGAGTTACCAGCCGTGACAGTTCTGTGCAGTTTTGTCTGAATTGTGTCATTGATGACGTAAATTTCAACATCCAAAAACTCCACGCTACGGTCACTGATATGCGCTGTGAATTGTAAATTGGAGTTATTGTTGTTGATGGTATTGACAAAACTTTCAGCAGATTTCAAAGTGCCTTGCCAGTTTACACAGATGTCATCAATAAAACGCCATCACTTCATAACGTGTGCATCAAACAGCTGTTTATGGGTGTGCCTGAGGACATGCTCCTCCCACCTGCCAACATGTAAACATGTGTAGCTAGGAGAGAAGACTGCCCCCATGGCCACTCCGCGCAGCTGATGATACACCTCCTTATTAAATAGGAAAACAGTATTTTGCATACACAGTTTAATCATTTGCAATATCATTGCATTGTGTTGCTAACATGTTATGTCTCTGGAATCAAGATAATGCTTGATAGATGTGAGCCCATCACTGTGTCGAATACTTGTGTACAATGAACAAATATCCATCACAGTCAAAAGATAATCTTTTTACCACGTTACAGTTCTAGGTTTTGTAAGGAAATGGCCGGTGTCTTTGATAAATGAAGGCAATTGTTCCACAAAGTCGTGTAGATAGAAGTCAACACATTTGGATGTTGCCTCTAGCACACTGTTTTGTGCAGAATTTATTGGGCTCCCAGGTACCGGGATTTCTTTTTTGTGGATCTTCGGAATCAGATCAAACTCCAGAGAGATTGGATGTTCATTTTTTGAAAATGTGTACTCATTCTTGCTGAGCAGGCCTTCCTTTTTCCATTGGGCCAAATGTCCATGGACCAGTTCTTTAGTATTGGTAATAGCTTGTTGTGTCACTTTATTGTAAGAGCAGTATCTGCTTCTTGCATGCACATTTGTCTGGGCCATAGAACTATGTTCCCTCCTTTGTCAGCATTGTTTATTATGACGTTGTCAGCTTTCTTGAGTTTGTGCATCAGATTGAAATATTGTATCTTTGAGTATCAAGATATTCTTATTTAGTGTTTTTAATTCAGTAGTCACAACATCATTGAAAGTATCAATGGAGTCTTTGGGCATCAAGGGGACAAAAGTTGATGGTGGACGGATTGGACTGCTCATGGTTCCACTGCAATCAGACACCGCCAGCCATATTACAACAGGCATTTTGCAATGCCTTTCCATGGCGGCAATGCCGCCACGAAAAGGCATGCAGAGTCTGCTTTGGGGGCCCGTTGCGGGCCCCCAAGGACTCTGGGGGGCGGGGGTGCACATGGGGGGTACCTATGGTACCCACCAGCATTTTAAAGTATAACGTGGCAGACACTGTGCAGTGCCTGTCACGTTATGCTTTGAGATGCACAATGTGTATTTTTACCATTGCGGCGGGCGGTGCCGCCCGCCACAATGGTAAAAATACAGGATGCGCCCGCCACTGTGGCAGGCGCATCCTAATTCCACCCACGGGACCCCTGCCCTTATGGCGGGAGGTCCCTTGTACCGGGAGGATGCCATCCTAATGGGGGCCAAAGTGTTCTGTGCCAGTAAGGTTGTTCTTTCTGCAAAATCAGTCCAAGAGAAACAAATGTAAAATGTGTTTCAAACGTTAATGTGGCAAAGAGAAGGCAACTTTAGGAGTAAGGATAGGGTGCATGCAAGAATCGCACAAATTTCTACTAGGCCTAACTGGGGCACATGACACTGATACAGCTACTGACAAAACCAAGTACACACCAAGACAGACACTGACACAACCAAAAAACACTAATGCATCCACTAACACACCCAGGCACAGATTGATCCGGGGAGTGACGCACCCAGGTAGACAATAATATAGCTACAAACACAGCTAGTTAAACAGTAATACAGCTACTTAGATACCCAGGTATACACTGAAACACACAGTAAGAGACCCAGCCAAACACTAATGAACACACTGACATAGCCATGCACACACTAATACATACACTGTCACGCTAAGCCTAACAACAATACCTAACAGCCAGAGAGGCAGTTGCTCAGACAGGTGTCCCTCCCTACTGTCAGAAACAGAGCAAATGAGCAATGCAAATATTCACATGTGTAACTATTTACAGCCCATAGAGCTAATAACACACCAGGTACAGAACAACATATTTGATCACATCTTCAGTATTATTCTCACTGAATTACAAAATAGTTGCTTAATATATTTCGATCAACTGAAACAACCAGCCTCTTATCGATTCACTAACATATGCATTTAAAGATCTATACTTAGAGACTTATTCAACCTTTTAGACATTGAAATGACTACTTTTGTAATTAGTTGCTTGCTTATAGAACCTAATGTAATAGTATGTTCTGTAGAGGTAAAGATATTCTTTATTTGCTTTCCTGATATTCACTTGTCTTGAAAAAAGAAGAATAACAATGCTTGACAAGAGAAGAGGAAGAAACACACACAGGGAACAGTACTACCTGCTTAAAAGTTAGAGTGAAAAAAAAGAAGGTGGAGTAGGCACAGAGAAAAAAAGAATACCTGGACAGAGTACCAAGACTTTTTTGAAAAAATATGTCATAAAATACAGAATGAGGGAAAAGTGTCAAGTAAAAACTGAAGTTTGAACTCAAATAATGAACAATGAGTGTTGGTGTATTTATATTTGTGCCTAGAGCCTGGCACATGGAAATATTATTAAATGAGCAAGACAAACAAATACATACTGTCCTTTGTCATCATTTGAATCAAAATTGTAGAAACTAGCCATCATTTTAGATCATATGTCAGGTGACAGTCACTATAAAACATTGGCATGATTATTACACAGTCGGCTATCATCATCCTGACAGGCATTGAGTTAAAACAAAAAAATGAATTTTAGAAAAAACTCCAAACTCTGCTGTCAAATAGGTGCTAAAAGGAACAGTGGTCTCTCTGATGTAAACAATGTCTCTTGTGTCAGCTGATGTTAAAAGCCGCCCATCACATGCAGTATGGAGTGCATTGGGCGTGAGATCCGGTCTTAGGGCCATATGCATGAACACATTTTTAAGGGTGGGCGGAAAATCCGTTACGCTCGCGGATTTTGCGGATTTTCGGTAAATTCGCGATCTGCGAACGCTCGCGAATTTACCGAAAATCCGCAAATTCGCACGCAGCGGATTTTTTTTTCTTGGTGATACAATTTTGCGGCGTGCGGTGTAAGTTCACAATTGCGAACATGTAGGTGCGGCGGGCAGCAACAATCTCGCACTCGCGAAATTACAAAATTTGCAATTCTGCACAAGAAATCCACTAGCAAGCAGCATAGACCTTCTGAAAATGATGATTTTTATCAGATTAACTCCTCAGGTTGACATTTGCCCGCCCTTTTTTGGATTTGAGGCCTTTTGACTTTCTTTGGATCACTTTTGGATTAGAAATAAACTTTCACAAGTAAGTTTGTTTGGGGCATTACATTTGCTGTTCTGCAGAAAAACACGTTTTGCTAAACTGAAAGCACTCAGCAGCAGGTGCCAAAGTGCAAATTCATCATTAGTAACCATTCCCTGTAGTGCTTCCTGACTGGGGCCCCTCCAGAGTTCAGTTGCTAGTTGCAACAATTGTATGACCCTGCTCTGACCCTCACAGCCGGATCATAGAATAGCTACAAGTAGGCCACAAAGGTCCTGGAAAAAAAAATTGCACTGCAACAGAAAGCAAATTACAGATAAGGAAGCAGGTGCCAGACTGGAATTTTAAAACAGTGACACATTAATAAATCAACCCCAAATTAATTCATGTCAGTTGAAGCAGGGCAGGTGTGCTTGCTTTTTCCCCCCATATTCTACAGTGATGATGATGAACCAGAGGGTGGCATTGATGTACCAGAGGGTGGCATGGGTGAAACAGAGGGTGGCAGTGTTGAAACAGAGGGTGCTGTGAACCTGTGATGATGAACCAGATGTAGAAACAACATAGTCGCAACCGTTGCGTGCCGACAAGTAAGTTCGCAATCGCGAACTGGTACAAAATCCTCGCGAACTGACAGAAACCCTTGCGAACACAAAAAAACAAAAATCAGCTAATTCGCGAGAATTCATGGATTTTGCGGATTGCGAGTTCGCAAATTCGCAAAATTCGCGAACGCCAGATTCGCAAAATTCGCCCATGCTTATTTATTTATTTATTTATTTATGTAATTTTTAATGCGCAGCTACTACCCAAGGGTGTCTAGGCGCAGTATGATGCTTTAGGATACAGTGGTCAGCACACAAACTTATTGGTTAAAGAGCCAAGTCTTCAATGCCTTACGAAAACAAATGAGAGTAGGAGCAGTTTTGATATGTGAGGGGAGAGAGTTCCACAGTCTGGGGGTTGCTACCAAGAATCGTCTGTCTCCCCAGGTGGCGGTTCTTGTTCGGGGAACAGATAGTAGACAACTAGCTGCTGATCTTAGGTTCCTTATAGGGGTGTATAGCTGAAATGCCTCTCTTAAAAACTTCGGGCCAGTATGATGAATGGCCTTATAGGCAATACATAAGGCCTTAAATTTGATCCTGCTCTCCACTCTTAGCCAATGAAGATGGCGTATAGCTGCCGAGATGGACTGGCGCCTTGGAATGTTGAGAAGGATTCTGGCTGCCATATTTTGAACAGATTGGAGCTTGTTCAGAATATATTTATGAGTGTTGAGAAAGAGGGCATTTCCGTAGTCAAGCTTGGAAAACACCAAGGTGGTAATTAGTGTTTTTCCAGCTGATGCTGGTAAGTACGGTAGCAGCTTTTTTATCTTTTTCAACGTAAAAAAGGCAACTGAAACAACCTTATTTACATGATGTTTGAAGGACAGATGTTTATCAAAGATCACTCCAAGATTCCTGACCTTTGCCACTGGGACCGGAGGAGGACCCATCTGAGTAGGCCACCAAATCGGGGACCATTCTGGAGAGATGTTACCAAAGGTCATAACCTCCGTTTTCTCCGCATTCAGTTTTAGGCAATTACTGTGCATCCAAGCTTGTACCTCCAGTATCCCCTCCTGAAAATTAGCTGCCACCACTGGACCGTTCTTATGCACCGCCAGCACAAGTTGGGTGTCATCAGCGTATGTAGTTAGGCGCATCCCATGAGATTTTATGACCCTTGCCAGGTCTGCAACATAAATGTTAAAAAGCGCAGGGCTTAACGACGATCCTTGGGGGACCCCGCATGGCAGTTTAGAAGTCGGTGAATAATAGTTGCCCAGTTTAACTGCCTGTTTGCGGTTAGCTAAAAAAGAAGCTATAAGATCCTTGGCCACATTGTCAATCCCCAGGGCTGTGACACGGTCGACCAAGATGGCATGGTCGACCGTGTCAAAGGCCGCCGAGAGATCCAACAGAATGAGCACTGCTGCTCCTCCCGAATCCAAGATGTTTCTAATTTCATCGGAGGCCTTTATCAGCGCTGTTTCGGTTCCGTGTCCCCTCCGGAAACTGAACTGCGTATCATCCAGGAGTTCGTGTTGTTCAATGAACTCTGAGAGCTGCTGGGTCATGATGGCCTCTACGATTTTAGCGGGAAAGGGAAGGCAAGCAATGGGTCTGTAATTGGCCGTAACAGTGGGGTCTAAGGAAGGCTTTTTGAGCAAAGGTTTAACGATGGCCTTCTTCCAGATCTCCGGGTAGACGCCTGTTTTAAAGATGGCATTACAAATGGTGGTGAGCGGCTGAGAGATGGTATTGTAGAGTTGATTCATTATATCAGGAGGGCATGGATCAAGCGGAGAACCTGATTTGATCTTGGCAGCTAGTATGCTGACCTGATCTTCTGTCACTGGCTTGAAACTAGAAAAAGAAGGATGGATCACAGCCAAATGGGAGGATGGATCAGTCCTAACTTCCGCCGGTAGCTGTGGGAAAATGGAATAAATGTCCATAACTTTGGTGGTGAAGAAATTGGCCAACGAGTTACAGAATTTCTGAGAATGCTCAGTTGCAGAGCCAGTGGGAGAAGTAGAGAGAGAATTCACCACCTGGAATAACATCCTTGCTGAGTTCTGTGCCTGTTCAATTTGACTAGTAAAGAAAGTGTTTTTTTGAGTGAGCTTAGCAGAGGGACTATAGTGCTTTCTCCAGCGTCTTTCTAGACTTCTGCAATACTGACGCTGGAGGCGCAACTCCTCTGTGAACCACTGGGCCGATGGTGTAACTCTATTTAGGCAATAAGATTTCTCAGGTGCCACTTGATTAGCTGCCTTTAGTAACCATTCCTGAAAGTTAGTGGACAGAATTTCAGGATCATAAGAACTTTCCGGGACCGAAGTCCTGAGGAGATTTGAGAGATGTGGAATATCGGCATTTTTCCAGGCTCGTGTTCCCAGTGATGACCGGGCTTTGGTCTGGGGGGGGGTTAGATTGTACTGCTCGAATTGTAAAGATGATGGCTTGGTGATCAGACCATACCAATGGTAGTACTGCTATCAGGTCAATGCCTGGCTTACACATTTTCCCATAGGCATAGAATGGGCAAAACCCTTTGATGCATCTGGCCCTTAGTGTGCTAAACGGTTAGTCATTGTAGACTTGCCGAAGGTCCCACATTGAAATAGTGTAAATTCCTCCTACCAGTCGAGGCTCTCCTCTGGTTGACCGTGACATCCCCAGCATATAAATCTCCTCATCGCTCCCTCATGAGGAGTGCTTCCCACAGTGTGTGAATATTTCTGCACTCCCGCCTGGGCAGAATATTTGCCCCTCTGCGGAAATTACAGAGTGCTGCTGTGTATTCACGCTGTATGTTCCTCATCATGTCAAGTTAAACTTTGTGCTCCATCATGTGTACACGGAAAGGGTCATGAGAGGATGGGTGAACTGAGGGGGAGAAAGACTTAACCCCAGCAATTCATTTCTTGTCACAAAATGCCTGTTTCAGCCCATTGGAGTATTTATTCTTCCCAAACACTATTTATCCCCCGAAGTAACAGCTTACTTTCTGCTAAAAATAATATTCTCTCTATCCACATTTTGACTCTATCTGCCTGGATATATAAAGCATCTATGTTGTCCCCCAAATGTTAATCCCTATCCTCTTTTAATGCTTCTCTTCAGAGGCAGTAACCTCTTCCCACAATATTTCTCTCCAGAAATGTATTACTCTGCTCTGAAATATGCCTTCCTCAACAAAGTATCCATTTTAGGACCCAAAATGGCATTCCTTTTACTCAAGCAGTTGTTCAATTTTTCAAAATAGATAATCTTTTTTCCTAAAATATTACTCTTTCGTCCGTTGTTCCTACAAAATTTTTACTTATTTGCAAAATTTCTGCCTCCTTCGTTTCACCATGATGTGACTTCCCACTTCTTTCAAACAAGTCCTTCACATATCAAAGATTCATTGTGTACATTTTGGTCAAGTGCTAAATATATTGTTAGTGGTCCTAAGGACACTGTTGGGGAACGAGTGGACCAATTGGGGAAAAGGTTTGTGCTTTAGGGGTGATGGCCCCGTTATGACTCCAAAGTGCAATAGATGGAAATGAAAGGCCTTTACTGTCAAGGGTACAGGAAATGTGCTTGACAGGAGCAAAGACACGCTTTATGAAGCCCATTCTCATGCAAAGAAAAGTGTGTGTGCTTGTGCATATGCATGTGTGCATATATGTGCATGCAAACAATGCGGGATTGCATGCATCAGTTTCTTACTGACTTACAGGTGAATCGATGTGATTTGTTCCTTTAGTAACACTATGGAAGGACCCAGAGATGTATTATCGTTATACTCATAAGAACTTTGTCTCTGAACTCTTAGGGTCCAATTCCAATGGCAGATAGACTGGAGTCCATCTGACATCGGTTGGGAATTGTAACCGAACGACCTTGTGTCATCGGTTCCAGCCCAGCAAGTAGGATCCTACAATTTACAATGGGAGCATGCATTCTGAATGGAACTCATACTCTCATTTGCAGTGGTGCAGTTCATCCCTGCAGCCCGTTGCAGGCACATCAAGGTGCCTGCCACTGTGTGCAGGGATCAGCAGGGAGGCACCATAGGTGCCCCCAAGTCCGCCATTCGGCAGCCTTGCACACATGAGGGCTCTGCTGGGGGCCCCCAAAGACAGATTCCTAAAGCTTTTCTGTGTCAGAAAGGCTGGCACAGAAAGGCTTTGGGAATCTGCCATTGTAATCCCTCAGCCGGAAGGAGCCGTCTGAGGGTTTACTGAAGGCTTTCTAAATGGCAGACGGGCTCTCCGAGCCCATCAGAGGCCATTCGGAAATCCGATTTGGATTCCCTTCCAACCGACCAAATCGAAATCGGTTGGTCGGAAAGGAATCCGACCAGCTGATTGCGAAGCGGGCTCTGACAGCTGGTCGGAACCATTGCAGCCCACATCTTAATCAGGCCCTTAATGTCAGTTGCTTTGTTTTCAAGTGTGACTCGGGGTGTTGTGATGAGCAGGAGGTTCTTGACTAATGCCGATTCGTTCTGATTTTCCAAATGAATTCTGAGTTAATAAAGTCCCATAGTATTCTCATGTGCCTGATGTTCATCGTCCTGTGCATTCTCTGTTCCTCCAGAAGTATCACGAGTAGGCTGAAGCCAATTGTACTTCCTTTCAAAGGGACAGTGGCCTGGCAGTTCAGCCTAGGCTGTTATTATGGAGGCAGGAAAAAGGTAGATTTGTATTATGTACACAACAAGAGCATAGGACAGGGAGCCTCAGAAACTGCACCACCTCCTTGTCCACCATATAAATCGAAATGTCTATACTAATTGTAGTTCTGTGTGCATTCACTGAGTACATCCGCTTGCCAGGAATGCTACCAAATGGTCAAATATACTCCAAACACAGCTAGTGATGCACCACAAAAGATATAAGTCCAAATCAGATTCAAAGACAACTTTCTCAATTCTTCTATTTTTATTATTTTCTCTTGTAAAAGCATCCAATGCTTCCTCTTTGACAGTGATCGTGATAGGAGAGGTGGACCTGCAAGGCTACGCAGTGCTTAACACAGCACCGATTGTGGGGGTGAATTGGCCCGGACAGTTTGATTAATATAAGTTCCACTGTGGTTATCTGCCATCCTTGGACCTGGAAATATTGTTTTGCACTGTGGGATGGATTTTGAATAGCTACAGGCCCTGGATCCATATCAAATACATATCAACTTGCCCTGAAGAAGTCCACTCTTTCAATGAAATGAATTTGCTGTTTTGTGCTGTAACCTTATTATTGTAATAAAGTTCTTATATAGTGTATGGCTACCCGAATGGAAAGGGGTGACCGCTCGGTCCCCCCGAACGTATGGTGGAGTACCCCGATCCCCCCGGGAAGCCATTTTTGGGCGGGAGGCGAGTCTCGGCTGGTATGCGCGAAGCGGCGTAGCCGGGGCGCGCCTTTTTCCCGCCCAAGGAGGGGTTGTCCTAGACACCTACACCGTTGGCCACGCCCTGGAGGCGGATTGCAGGAGGGTCCACACCCGCCCGAGGGAGGATAAGAGGAGCGACGATCCAAGGAAGCATCCTCTTGTTCTTGTGCTCAGAAGCTGCACCTCCCCGTTGCACGTGAGCTCGAGACAGAACAAGGAGCCAATTTTGAGAATTTGTAATTCTTGTGTTTTCTCTTCTAGCGCTTCGAACTCTAAAAGGTCGGAAAGAAGGTTAGCACCGACCAAATGCTCCGTATGCTGGTGAAGGACATGGCGGACATGAAGAAGCAGATGGCGGCCATGAACGGTACGGGCCGGCCTAAGAAAGTCATCGGACCAGCATTGCCGGGGGTAGTCCCTGCCGGGAGAGGTAAAAGGGCCAGGAACAGGGCGGCAGGGGGTGAGGCTCCGGTTCCCGAGTCACCTCCGGCGAGCCCGGTCAGGCCAGTAGAGGCCCCAGTTCCGATTCCGGATGCAGGACAGCCAATCCCTGTCGTAGTTACACCTGTGAACGAGGGGGATATGCCACCCGAGTTGGCCGCACAGTTGGCGGCGTGGTTGGGCAAGAATAATGAGGGTGCCATAGCTCCAGGGGATACGGCCGAAGAGGCCAAACTAATAATGAAGCAGTTGCGGCAGTCTCGAGATGCTGCGAAGGCACCTTGTCCTTTTGTTCCTCCTCAGGTTCCCGCGGAACAGCCGTCTTCGGGCGTTGGAACAGCGGCAGCAGCGAGTTCAGCTACTGATTCGGGTAAGAAGCCGTTGCCAATGGCTGGGGAGGGGTCGGTACCCTCAAGAAGGGAAAAGGTGGTACAACATATCCCGTTGGCCACAAAGGAAATGATATGGGCGGATAAATATGTGAATATATTTTCGCTATTAACTGATCATTATGAAATAGAGCACGTTAAAAATCAGAAGGAATTGTTGCATCCAAGTGTATGGCGAGCAAAGATGGCGGGTTTCAGAGTTGATGAGACAATCGCTAATTGGGCCAGGGCTTTCGGGATGTTCACTGCAATCATGGGGGAACGTAGGCCCGAGGTATTGACTGAGTTGGCTTGTTACCAGACACGAATAATGGAGTTTTATGAATCTTACGATGGTGATCAATGGTTGGGTTATGATAACAAATTTCGTAAGGCCAAGGAGCACGACTCATCCCTGACGTGGGATTGTTTCGACTCCATTTCCTGGCAGAAACAGGTCAGGTCAAATCCGACAAAGCCGTCTTCGTTTGGCGGGAATGGGACAGAGCCTTCCCGCCATTCCCCGGCGGTGCCCTTTCGAGCGGGCGCCAGTGGTGATCAGCATACAAGGAGTAATGGGAACTCTGGCAAAAAGGGGGTCTGTTGGAGCTTCAACAGGGGCAAGTGCACTAGGCCACAGGGGACGTGCAAATTTAGGCATGAGTGTGCAGGGTGCGGACAATCTTCACACCCCGAGAGTTCATGCAGAGCCAAGAATGGCGATTCGGGGGGCAGAGGCGGCGCCAAACAGGTCTAATGACGGCCGAGGGGCGCTGCTACCTACTCCCATCGACATCATGGCAATGATCCCTTGGCTGAATGAATACCCTGATCATGTCTCCGCTGGGGTGTTGAGGGACGGTTTCTCATTTGGTTTTCGCATCCCGGCGGGGAATTTTCGGGGGGAATCGCTGTGTGAAAACCAACTGTCGGTTCGTCAGAATGCGGTTGTAGTACAGGCAAAGATTGCAAAGGAGGTGGCCCGAGGTCGGGTTGCCGGTCCATATGCGAACCCGCCTGTCCAGAATTTTGTTTGTTCACCGTTGGGTGTAGTCCCCAAGAAGGACCCAGGTGAGTTTCGGTTAATACATAATTTATCCGCTCCTAAGGGTCTTTCCGTGAATGATGCGATTGACCCGGGAGTTTGTTCGGTGCGGTATGCTTCCTTTGATGAGGCTGTCGCCATGTTGAATCGCCTGGGGCCCGGAGCGCTGATGGCAAAGTCGGATATCGAGTCAGCGTTCCGGTTGCTCCCGGTACACCCACAGGATCAGCGTCTGCTAGGTTTTGTGTTCCAGGGACGCTATTACATGGATAAATGTATGCCAATGGGTTGCTCCATCTCTTGTGCGTATTTTGAAAATTCAGTAGTTTTTTACAATGGGCGTTCACCAGAGCCACAGGCTTTACGCAGGTTATGCATTACCTTGATGATTTTCTGTTTCTGGGGGCAGCTGGGGACACGGAATGTGCACAGGCTTTGAGTAAATTTTGTGATCTCATGAGAATATTTGGCATGCCACTGGCACCGGGCAAAACAGTGGGGCCGTCTACTTCGCTCGAGTTTCTAGGAATTGAGCTCGATTCCGAAGAGGGGTGCTTCCGTTTGCCTAAGGAAAAGGTATTGAAATTTATGGCCTAACTTGAGGCATGTGTTGACGAGACTAAAGTAACGTTGCATCAGTTGCAGCAGGTTGTGGGTCAGCTTAATTTTGCCCTTAGAGTGATACCAATGGCTCGCCCCTTTTCTCGCTCTATTGCTCAAGCCATGGTTGGTCTTAAGGAAGGGCATCACCGCACAAGACTCTCGGCAGAGGTTCGCCAGGACATGCGCATATGGTTGGCATTCCTGGCGGAGTTTAACGGTCGTGTCCTGTGGAACAAACCAGCGGTTTCCTCTGAGGAGCTGGGTTTGTGGACCGACTCGGCAGGGAGTGTGGGTTTTGGCGCCATCTTTGGTAATCAATGGTCGGCACAAACATGGCCGGCATGGTGGCACGAGAGTGGACTCACAGGTAACATTGGGTTTCTTGAACTGTTCCCTATTCTAGTGGCCTTGAAGACATGGCCGGAGGGATTTCGTGATCGCACTGTGGTGTTCTGGTCGGATAATATGACTGTGGTAGAATGTGTCAATAATCAAGCAGCACGCTGCAAATTGATCTTGAGATTGATGAAAGAAATTGTCCTGCTAAGTATGAAATTAAACGTCCACTTTAGAGCAAAACATGTGCCTGGGGTACTGAACCAGGCGGCTGATGCACTCTCTCGTTCCCACATGCAGGCCTTCCGGGGCCGTCTGCCCTCTGCGGACTTGGTGGCGGCACCATTTCCCGAAGTTCTCTGGTCTCTCGGTGCCCCGGATTACAAAACCTCGTGGGAGAGAGTCTAGCCCCCAGGACGAGGAAGGCATATGAAGGGGCGTTCCGTTCCTATTGGGCATTTTTGGGTCCAGCTAGGGGGGAGCATTGGGGGCAGGAGGATTATGTCCTGAAATTTCTAGTCTCATTGCATCAGGCAGGCCGATCAGTGGCAACAGCCAATAGACACCGAGCCGCCATTGCATTCATGGCGCAGGCTCATGGCATTCAGGACCCCACAGCGTCCTTTCTAGTAAAGAAGGCGTTGCGCGGGTGGCAACGCCTTGAGGGTCGTAGGGAGGACGAGAGGCGCCCGATCGGGCTAGCAATGTTGTCCCAGTTAATGTCCGTACTCCCTGCGACTTGTTCATCTCAGTCAGAGACAGTGCTGTTCCGGGCCGCCTTCGCATTAGCGTTCCATGGGGCTATGCGGATAAGCGAACTGGTAGCAAGGAACAAGCGGGATACGGGGGGAGGTCTGTGTCGAGAACACATCCAGATTAGAGGTGACGCGATGGTAGTCACTATAGCCAAGTCCAAAACCGATCAGGGAGCGATCGGAGACAGTGTGGTTGTTCAGCGCATGCTGGGATCCCACATGTGCCCAGTGAAATGCGTGGAAGAGTACTTAGCGCAAAGGGCGGCATCATGGGGGGGGAGCTTGCTGAGACATACCGACGCCACCCCACTGACGAGGTTTCAGTTTCAGCGGGTGTTAACAATGGCAATCGCGGCAGCGGGCTTGAACCCGGGCGATTTTGGGACCCACTCATTCCGGATAGGTGCTGCTACGGAGGCTACAGCCAGGGGGTTGAGTGTGGATAAAGTGAAACAGTTGGGGCGTTGGTCCTCGAATTGTTATAAGAGGTATGTGCGGTTGCACATGTTGTGAAGCTAATGTCATGCATTCACGCTTCTTGTTTTTGTTTGGTTTTCAGTTTCGCGAGCAGGCTTTGCGGGGTGGACTGTGCAGTTGACCCGACACCTGGGAACCAGCGGTCAAAGATCACCGGCTGAGGGAAGAGTGGTGTGGGTCGTCGGCCACTCATACGTGAGGCGCGCCGCAGACGTATTCAAAGCAGGTGATATGATTCACATGGCTGGGGAATACGGGTACAGGGTGACCTTCTACGGAAGGGGCGGGCTCTGTATTGGCCAGTTTCAAAATTTTATGGAGGGTTTGTTAGGGCGGACAAGGTCACCGCCATCTGTAATCATAGTGCATCTTGGGGGCAATGATTTGGTGACCACTGGTCGACGAATACTTCTCGAATTAATCTTATCCACAGTAAGTTGGTTGGCGAGAAGGGTTCCGGGGTGCACGATTGCATGGTCACACATGATTCCGTGGAAGGTGTGGCGGGGGGCTATCTCTGTGTCAGCTTTAAATCAGTCGGTGAAGAAAGTAAATAACAAACTTGGTAGGTTGATCGTACAGGTACATTGCATTGTATTCCTCATGGGTGTATCCGGGGGGACCATATGTATCTGGAGGATGGGGTCCATTTGTCTCGGGAGGGGAATGTTTTACTCATAGGAGATTTTGTAGCTTGGTTAAAGAGTTTGTGCAGCCATGACCTTTAGGTAGGAGTTTTGTGGGGGAGTCCGGATAGCCGGTCAACTATCCGGCCTGTGGCGGTAAGGTCATGATCGGTGAGCAGTAATTGGAAGATCCCTAGAGGTGGGGGCGTCACCCATTATGGATGGGAGCGCCCGGGGGGAGGCGGCCATTGGCCCCTCAAACGGGGAGGCGGTCCCATCTAAGGATGGGGCCGCCGAAAGGGAAGGCGGTCAAGGCCCCTCCCTGGGGAGGAGGGGCTACGGGCCCCTCCTGGGAATTTCCCGGGGCCAGGACATCTGCGACGGCAGATGTGGTAAGCAGTGTGGGGTGGGAGGGGGGTCTACGCTACCTTCTAGACACCTCACACGAGTCCTCGGACGACCACTAAAGATGGCGTCGAGTAAATATGGGGCCCCCGTTAAGACAAGGGAAATTGGAAGTTGGCACAAAGGGACAGTCCTCTGTGCGCCCGCCCCTCACAAGTGAGGGGGGAGTTCTGGTTTAGGGATCTGACACCGGTTACGACCTTGCCGTTGGCCCGTAATGTTAGGATGTACAATTTGAATTTTTGAAATGCATTTACAGGATGTTTTAGAATCGGCTAGGAGAACCTTTGTATTAGAGATGTGTTAAGGTTAGCCCATGAAACATCGTAATGTGTAAATGAAATTGTACATGATATGAAACTGTTATTTTTAAACGTTTTAATTTTGTTTCATATTTTAATAAATACGGCCGGGAGGGTAACTCCCTCCCGCCTTCCAAAAGTTCAAGAAAACGTTTCCGTCTTCCCATTCTTGGGGAGTGTGTTGGGAGGGGGTGACGGGTATCCCAACCATATGGAAAGGGGCGACCGCTCGGTCCCCCCGAACGTATGGTGGAGTACCCCAATCCCCCCGGGAAGCCATTTTTGGGCGGGAGGCGAGTCTCGGCTGGTATGCCCGAAGCGGCGTAGCCGGGGCGCGCCTTTTTCCCGCCCAAGGAGGGGTTGTCCTAGACACCTACACCGTTGGCCACGCCCTGGAGGTGGATTGGAGGAGGGTCCACGCCCGCCCGAGGGAGGATAAGAGGAGCGACGATCCAAGGAAGCATCCTCTTGTTCTTGTGCTCAGAAGCTGCACCTCCCCGTTGCACGTGAGCTCGAGACAGAACAAGGAGCCAATTTTGACCCACCCACCAGCCCCTGATGACAGCGATTTGTTTTGGAATAAAGTCGAGTGACACAATACTGTTTCCTTTTTAGGTTGTTTTCGAATAAAGTTCGTAATTTTGGTATGTAAATAAAGTGGTTACTCTTTCTGCATGTATGTCGTCAAAGCTTAGTAGGAGTTTATACTTTGAATCGCAGTATGTCTGTCTTTTTCCATCCTCTTTAGTTAAAAAATGTCGTATTTATTTTGGTCGGGCGGTAAGGTCATGATCGGTGAGCAGTAATTGGAAGATCCCTAGAGGTGGGGGCGTCACCCATTATGGATGGGAGCGCCCGGGGGGAGGCGGCCATTGGCCCCTCAAACGGGGAGGCGGTCCCATCTAAGGATGGGGCCGCCGAAAGGGAAGGCGGTCAAGGCCCCTCCCTGGGGAGGAGGGGCTACGGGCCCCTCCTGGGAATTTCCCGGGGCCAGGACATCTGCGACGGCAGATGTGGTAAGCAGTGTGGGGTGGGAGGGGGTTCTACGCTACCTTCTAGACACCTCACACGAGTCCTCGGACGACCACTAAAGATGGCGTCGAGTAAATATGGGGCCCCCGTTAAGACAAGGGAAATTGGAAGTTGGCACAGAGGGACAGTCCTCTGTGCGCCCGCCCCTCACAAGTGAGGGGGGAGTTCTGGTTTAGGGATCTGACACCGGTTACGACCTTGCCGTTGGCCCGTAATGTTAGGATGTACAATTTGAATTTTTAAAATGCATTTACAGGATGTTTTAGAATCGGCTAGGAGAACCTTTGTATTAGAGATGTGTTAAGGTTAGCCCATGAAACATCGTAATGTGTAAATGAAATTGTACATGATATGAAACTGTTATTTTTAAACGTTTTAATTTTGTTTCATATTTTAATAAATACGGCCGGGAGGGTAACTCCCTCCCGCCTTCCAAAAGTTCAAGAAAACGTTTCCGTCTTCCCATTCTTGGGGAGTGTGTTGGGAGGGGGCGACGGGTATCCCAACCATACAGGCCTTCCCAGTGCTTAGAGAACCTGTAAATCAGTCTAGTTGGAGCTTAAGAGGCAAGTGTTTAGTTCCTGACCACCGGATGTTTTTACAAGAGAAAAAAGAATTGAGAAAGCTGTCTTTGGAATCTGTTTGGGACTTGTATCATTTGAGGTGCATCACTAGATGTGTTTGGAGATTTGTATAATGTTGCTGGTTCTATGGAGGTGCACAGTGAGCAAATGAAAAATGAACTTGAGTGTTTTCTGAGTGATTGCTGGTGGCTAATTTTAATTCAAGTAATCCACCCATACCTTTTGTTTCTTTCTTTCTATAGGTGTGACTGGTGTGTCTTTATGTGAGTGGTACAGCTCACTTTGCCAAAGGTATCAAGCTGTCAATGACTTATGGAAAATGTTGGAAACCAAGACCAATTTTCTGATGCAATCCACCAATCCTTCATATGGAGAGGCCCGGTATGCAGGAAGATCATGTGCAACCAGGGCCTCCTAATGCGTAAATGGGGATAAGGAAAATGAGAAAGGACAAACAGAATATACTTCTACTGGCTTCAGACCAGGGCAGCCTACTACCTTTGGAGAAGGAAACATCAGGAAAAACTAATTGGTCGGTGGTCCATTAAAGCAACAGAAAAATATGGTAAGGCTGAGAGAAGGAGATATGACAACAGGTTTATTCCCGGAAAACCGACTCAACAATGTGATGCTTACTTGAAACAGTAGTTACTATTCTCGAGGGAAGAGCTTTTAATGAAGCAATGTGAGTATCTGAAATTCCTCTCCGGGTGTAGGAATTCAGCAACCAGAGCAGAGTATGAACATAAGGAGTATAGAGGAATGGCAGAAGAAACCTGAAAAAGACTCGGTAAAGCAAGCACTCATCTAAGGCGCACAAAAAGGGGTGAGAAACCCAAACAAGAGTTCAGCATAATGATTTTGAGGCATATTAAAGGAAGCAGAAATCTACAAACAAGTGAAGTTGCCAGGCAACTCTCCTTTCCCGCTGCCTCTCCTGGAAGCATCTACCCCTAGTTCCTTTGACCAATGGAAATGTACGTCAGCACTATCGTGATTAGGTGCAGTGGCTCAGCACAGAGCCAAGAACCTATATTTTTTTATATCGAAGCATCTAAAGAACATGCATATAAGTCAGAGATTCTCTGATTTCATGGTTGAACTTTAGACAGAACTATGGACATCATTAAGAGTTCACCTGGGTTCACAGCTGCGACCCATGTCTTGCCTCTTTGCAACCCCTAGCGCTGCCTCTCAGAGGTGACAAAATCGGTGCCAAGAACACAGGGGTAGCTTTGCACTCCTTTATTTTGGCCCATTTTTGATTACACTAATAAATGTATATTATTCACTATTAGTGTACTAAAATATTAGGCATCAGGAGGCGTAATGGGACATTCGCTTTCAGTTATGGTAATTGCTTTCTTTTTTTGCAAAGGTGTACGTGCTTGTGGATTAGACTGTGTTTGTGTGACATACGGAGTGTTTATATGTAAACTTGTCTGTATGTGAGCATGTGTGTGGAGTGAAAGTGACAGTCAGTGACAGGTAGTATGAATTAGACTGAGTGTCAGTAAGTGATTATGAGTGAGACAGAGTGCGTGAGAATGAGGGAGAGGGAGTGTGAATAAAAATGAGTGAAAATCAGTGCGAGTAGTAAGTATGAATGAGAATGAGTGAGTGTTAATTAATGAGAACGAGTGCATACGATTAAGACTGAGTGTAAGTAAGTAAGAATGACTGAGTGATAGTGAGTAGGTGAGCATGAGTGATTAATGTTAATAAATGCCAATTTGGGGTTTTAGTTGTGAGTTTACCTTTGGTCCTGCCATACCAAAGGTAATTATTGGCTGACAGGGGCACCCATGGCAAAATACGTCTGCTGGCATACTAGAGCTAATTCTTAACATGACAAGGACAGTGACAAAATAATTAGGGCCAGTACTGTATTGTACCCAAACACTTTAGATCAAATCAGCACCTTAAGTAATATTGGTGTATTAAAAAATTTGTGTTGTGTTTTTATACGAATCACGAGGTTAATATAGAGCTTCAGAAAAGTTAAATATTTTGATATCACCCAGGTTAAGGTCAACTGACATCACTTCCTGCTAATATTCAGGGTCAAAGGTCATATGATGTCACTTCTTTTGATGTTATTATGGTCAAAGAGTGCGTGATATCACTTCTGCATGTTAGAGTATCGACATCCATAAAATGAGCCAGAAACGGTGAATAGATAAGCTGGTCTGGGGATGCGTGAGCTTTCTTTAAGAGGGGATGTGACCTGACCTTGCTGTTCCTATTGGGGAAGGAGAATGACTGAGTTTCTATGGTTGCTCCATGTTTGGTTTAGCCCAATGCGACAAAAAGAATGGAGATTAACACAGGCATTCCACTCCTAGGTTTTTAGTTAAGTATATGTGGTAGATGTATGTTTATGGAAGTGCGCTTTCTTCACAAGATGTTTTCTAGAACTTGTGCTTTAAAGATGCTAGTAGATGTGTTCCTTTGCAGTATATACTTCAGAAAATATGCAACTTCATTACACTGATGTGCCTCATTCCTACGTGGTATTCTTTTCTGGCGTTGGTCGCTTGTATGATTGTTTTTGCTCGGCTTTGAGTATTTTCGCGTACATGTTTTTGTGTGCATTCTGTGGATATGTGTGAACGAGTGTCCATTTTTTTATACCCTGGCACAGTGACATTCTATTGGGACAGTATTTTTGTAGTTGCTTTAGACGAGGAGAATTTGAGTTACTGTGATCGCGCTTGCATGTTACATTTTTTTCAAATTTGTTGTTCATTGTCATCTATTATGGCGTTTAATGATCTTGGCGAGCAGTCCACTAACTATTGAACTTTATCATCTGCTTTTTTTCTCATTGTTTTGTCTTTATTCTAATGATTGGCAAGTTCGTTTTTAGGTCGAGCCTAGGCATCGCCCATACGCTGTCTGCAAGACCTGTAGCAGTCAATAAACGAGGTAGCCCCAACATGCTTCTTACCATTTGTTTGTCGAAGTGCCAGTCTTCTATGCTGCCACATAATCTGTTTAGTTTATAAATTGAGGGGTTTTGTCCTACGGGTCCTGGCTGGACAGTTACGTTTATAAAGAGGAAAAAGTGCCAGGGCTCGATTTTTGAACACCAAAGCTTGTTTATTCAGCTGGTGTGAACCTTCCTTTCATTTTTTCAAGAAGGTATGCAGTCGTCATTATTTATGCATTTCAACACATTTACGTTTTTCAGCAATCTACAGAGGGTGAAACATCCCTTTTACTGGGGATACAATGTAAACAACATTTCATACATTTCAAATGTTACAGTACATTCAAACAAAAGTAAATAAGGAAAAATTCATAAACAGTTACACTTTCACTATTACTTAAAACAGACATTAAAGCATGTACACCAAAATTAGTTCTGGTATGTTGGTTTTGTAATTGTATTGCCCTATACTATTATGTGCCTCTTTTCGACAGCCAGATAGCCGACGCGTTTCCAAACCCTTCTTATGTTCAATAGGGTTCTTCCTCAGGGCTGGGCTGTATACCTATGGTGTGAAATTAGGGACATTTAGTATCTCATTTTCCTAAATTCCTGGATTCACTTCAAATACAGGCTAAGCCTGTGGAATTTTTTACCTTGTGTCACGATATCGCTGTTTTCAAAGGGAGGGCATCTAGTGAGCTTGAGTTTTCACCAACACCTAAACAGAGTTAAGGATTGGCGGGTATAGTGAATATGTTTAACTTTCACACTCATTAACGCATGTGGTGTCTAAGTAAAGGGTGTGCTGGCACTTACTTGGTTTTTGTCAATCTAGTTATTCTCTAGGTCGAGTATTCTTTGGAAGGAGTCTATTGCGCGTTCCCCGGTGAGTTCATTCTAAATGGTTAAAAAATTTTTAAGTCAGTCCAAAAGTCGGACGTTTGCTTGGATTATGCTCAAAATTATAATTACATTTTGCTTACTTGTATAGAGCGCGGCAGATGGCCCTGGTATTTCTACAATTCTGTTTGGTGGGCGGTTATGCTTCGGTTCCTGATTCTGTGAAAGAAATCAAGACGGTGTCTACCGTTTACTTGGCGATCATGTCTATGATCAGTATACGCTCTAATTTTAGTTTGCGCGGAGCGTCCTTACCTTCGTCAAAGGGTCTCTGGCTGCGCTTGGGGTTCTGAAAGGCCGCGCGACTCTCGCTCGGTGTGCTACTGTTCAAATTAGGTATCTGCACCCTGTGGAACACGGTTTCCTGTTTAAGTATGCTGCTGGGTATTGTGGGATTTGTAGTCTTGTGAGCTATTTACACATTTCGAGATTATGTGGTATTGTATTTCAAGCTTGGGAAATGAAGTGCGGAAGCGCAATGGCTAATGTCTCCTTAATAGTATTATCTTCAACAGTGGTGGGGTTCACAGGGGACTCATTGGTTAGATCTTTGTAGTTCAGACATTTCGTTCAGGCCATCCATCACACAATTGAACTTCAGGATTAGGTAGGCTTCTTTTTTGAGTAACATGGCATCGATGTTTCCTCCTCTTGGAGGAACTTTCATGGCTTGTAATATTGTCCATTTAAAGTCGTTTTCATTATGGTTCTGTTCCACAAAATGCTGTACCATTGGTGCGGACAGCACTTTGTTTTTAATTCTGGATTTGTGTTGGCTCATTCGCTGATTGGCTTTTTGAGTGGTTTTCCCTATGTACAACTTAGGACAAGGGCACATAACTGCGTATATTACGTTTGCTGTTTTGCAATTTGAGAATCCTTTGTGTATCCATTTAGTTGTTTTGAATGTGAATTCTTCGCCTTCGATTGTGTTGGGGCAGGAAGCACATGAACCACATTTGTGGTGGCCTGTTACGGGTGGAAGTTTCCACAATGTACGTAAGTCTGCTTTAGCTTGACTGACTCCCAAATCGGCTCTTACAATGCGCTGTCCAATGCTTCTGTTTTTCTTTAGGGCAAACAAAGGCTGTTCCATCGGAACTTCTGAATTTTTGATCAAATGCCAATTCTTTAAAATGATGGATTTCAATTTATTAGTGTATGGCCCAAATGTGGTAACACATACCGGCCTGTCAAGGGGTTTAGTTTCTTTTTTGGTTTTTAATAATTCCTCTCGTGGGGTGTGCCAGGCCCGGGTAGTTGAGTGTTTCAATAGCTTATGGGGATAGCCCCTGTGTTGTAATTGGTCACTCAGTATTTGTGAGTGGATCAAAAAGTCTTCCTTCCTGGAGCAATTCCGTCGGATTCTCAACATCTGTCCATACGGCAAATTAGATTTTAAGCTTTTAGGATGGTAACTCGCGTAGTGCAAGATGGTATTTTTATCTGTTTCTTTACGATGTAAAGTGGTTGTCAATTCGTTTTCATAGGGAAAAACCACTACATCTAGGAAAGTCAGTGATGTTCTGCTGAATGTCATTGTGAATTTTATATCTGGGTGTCTGGTGTTAAGCCACTGATGGAACTGGGCGAGCATTTCTTCAGACCCTTTCCATTGGCACCAGATATCATCAATGAAACGATACCATTTAGTGATGTTTTGTTGGAATGGATTGTTACGGTAGATGAAGCGCTCCTCATACAGGGCCATGAAGAGCACCGCCATTTCTGGGGCATAAGGACACCCCATGGCGGTGCCCTTCACCTGCACGTAGAACGCATCCATGAACCGAAAGTAGTTCCTTTTGAGTGCTATTCTCGCTAAGTAAATAATAAAGTCTGTGGGGACTCTATGTGGTCTGGGTCTTGTGTCTAGGTAGTACTCCATTGCTTCTAATCCCTCTTGTTGAGGGATTTGAGTGTATAGGGAAGTGACGTCAAATGATACCATCAACTCTTGATTGCCATCAAATGGGGTCCCTTCAGTTTTGTTAATGAAGTCCCTGGTATCTTTTAGGTATGATCTTACTTCGGACAAGAAAGGTTTTAGGAACACATCCACATATTTTGCTAGTGGTTCCAGTACTGAATCACACCCGGAAACTATAGGCCTTCCGGGTGGTTCGGATAAACTTTTGTGAATTTTCGGAAGAAAATAAATTACTGGAATGCGTGGACTTTTTTTGTCCAGATATTGGAACTCCTTCATTCCTAATATCCCTTTGTCACGACCCTCTGTTATTTTTATTAAAATCTCAGCTCTTATTTGTGGAGTAGGATCCTCTTTAACTTCTCTATACCACTCGGTATTCTTGATTTGACTATTGGCTTCAGCAATATATTTGTCTCTGTCCCAGACCACCAGGGCGCCCCCTTTGTCTGCGGGTTTTAACACTATGGAATCGTCATTGCGTAAACTGTTCAAAGCTATTTCTTGATCTTTGCTGATGTTCCTCTTGAGGAACATTTTTTGTTTGCTTAATTGTGTGATGGAGGATAGAACGATCTGTACAAAGGCTATTATTTCCTTTGGAATTGTGTATGTTGGGGGTACGAATGTAGATTTGTTGGATAGATTAGAGGGTTCATTCACTCTGGTGTCCTCTCTGTTGTGGAAAAATGCCTTTAATCTCAGTTTGCGACAAAACTCTAAGGCTTCGATTTTTAAATGTGTCAGGTCAGTGTTGGCTGTGGGTACAAATTTAAGTCCTAGTTCCAATACGGATTTTTCATGTACAGTTAATGCTTCGTTTGAAATGTTTACTATGGAGGTCAAGCCTACGTTTTGTACTTAGTTCTTCGTGTTCGCATTTCCCATGGTTGGGGCTGCGGTTTGAATCTCACTCTTCCCCTGCCTTCGCCCTTTTCTAAAAAAGGATTTCTTTTGGAGGATCCCTCCCTGGGGTCTGAATCGTTGGCTGATTCTGAGGATGAACTTTCCGAAAAGGTTAGAAATCTATTTTTAGACCTCCCTTGAAATTGTGATAACGCTCTTCGAGATTCGGTTTGGGTATAATAATCCTCCTTGAGGTATGGATAAACTGATTCTATTTTAAAAGACTTAACGTCTTTGTCAAATTTGTTGGACCTGAAATTGATGGTGTTGTCCCTGAATGTTGCAATTTCCTTGTTGATCTTTTCGAGTAAAGCTTTGGCTTCGTCAACAGTATGATTGTCTTCTATAGCTTTAGTCAATGCCTCTATCTCTTCCTTTTCCTTATCACAAATTCTCTTCGCTGTCTCAACAGTGTGGACCATAAGGTCTCGGCTACATTTCGTCGCTATATAACTGAAGCCTTTTTTTGTATAAAGGGTCATCTGTGAACACCACCAGTACGTTTTTTACCTGAAGACCCCACGGTATGGTGCCTGCCTTGAGATGCTCAAACAAAAAATGCCAGTGTAATTCTGTGCGTGTGTGTTTTTTATGTAATCTTAATAGTTTATCACTTTCATTTTGTTGTTGGGCATTTGTGCTGAGTTTTATTGCGGAAAACGGAGATGGTCCCGAAACTAAATTTTTGATGTGTGCCTCAGAAAAGGAAAGAGTTTCCTCCTCTGACATGTTCCAACGGGTTATGTTCTATAGCCCGTTGTAGTAATTGCTTAAGGGATATTCAAACTCGTGTGTTTGAGAACCCACACAGGCTGGCGCCTGCTCTATTAAGTCTATAAATTGAGGGGTTTTGTCCTACGGGTCCTGGCTGGACAGTTACGTTTATAAAGAGGAAAAAGTGCCAGGGCTCGATTTTTGAACACCAAAGCTTGTTTATTCAGCTGGTGTGAACCTTCCTTTCATTTTTTCAAGAAGGTATGCAGTCGTCATTATTTATGCATTTCAACACATTTACGTTTTTCAGCAATCTACAGAGGGTGAAACATCCCTTTTACTGGGGATACAATGTAAACAACATTTCATACATTTCAAATGTTACAGTACATTCAAACAAAAGTAAATAAGGAAAAATTCATAAACAGTTACACTTTCACTATTACTTAAAACAGACATTAAAGCATGTACACCAAAATTAGTTCTGGTATGTTGGTTTTGTAATTGTATTGCCCTATACTATTATGTGCCTCTTTTCGACAGCCAGATAGCCGACGCGTTTCCAAACCCTTCTTATGTTCAATAGGGTTCTTCCTCAGGGCTGGGCTGTATACCTATGGTGTGAAATTAGGGACATTTAGTATCTCATTTTCCTAAATTCCTTGATTCACTTCAAATACAGGCTAAGCCTGTGGAATTTTTTACCTTGTGTCACGATATCGCTGTTTTCAAAGGGAGGGCATCTAGTGAGCTTGAGTTTTCACCAACACCTAAACAGAGTTAAGGATTGGCGGGTATAGTGAATATGTTTAACTTTCACACTCATTAACGCATGTGGTGTCTAAGTAAAGGGTGTGCTGGCACTTACTTGGTTTTTGTCAATCTAGTTATTCTCTAGGTCGAGTATTCTTTGGAAGGAGTCTATTGCGCGTTCCCCGGTGAGTTCATTCTAAATGGTTAAAAAGTTTTTTAAGTCAGTCCAAAAGTCGGACGTTTGCTTGGATTATGCTCAAAATTATAATTACATTTTGCTTACTTGTATAGAGCGCGGCAGATGGCCCTGGTACCACCAATGGTACAGCATTTTGTGGAACAGAACCATAATGAAAACGACTTTAAATGGACAATATTACAAGCCATGAAAGTTCCTCCAAGAGGAGGAAACATCGATGCCATGTTACTCAAAAAAGAAGCCTACCTAATCCTGAAGTTCAATTGTGTGATGGATGGCCTGAACGAAATGTCTGAACTACAAAGATCTAACCAATGAGTCCCCTGTGAACCCCACCACTGTTGAAGATAATACTATTAAGGAGACATTAGCCATTGCGCTTCCGCACTTCATTTCCCAAGCTTGAAATACAATACCACATGATCTCGAAATGTGTAAATAGCTCACAAGACTACAAATCCCACAATACCCAGCAGCATACTTAAACAGGAAACCGTGTTCCACCGGGTGCAGATACCTAATTTGAACAGTAGCACACCGAGCGAGAGTCGCGCGGCCTTTCAGAACCCCGAGCGCAGCCAGAGACCCTTTGACGAAGGTAAGGACGCTCCGCGCAAACTAAAATTAGAGCGTATACTGATCATAGACATGATCGCCAAGTAAACGGTAGACACCGTCTTGATTTCTTTCACAGAATCAGGAACCGAAGCATAACCGCCCACCAAACAGAATTGTAGAAATACCAGGGCCATCTGCCGCGCTCTATACAAGTAAGCAAAATGTAATTATAATTTTGAGCATAATCCAAGCAAACGTCCGACTTTTGGACTGACTTAAAATTTTTTTAACCATTTAGAATGAACTCACCGGGGAACGCGCAATAGACTCCTTCCAAAGAATACTCGACCTAGAGAATAACTAGATTGACAAAAACCAAGTAAGTGCCAGCACACCCTTTACTTAGACACCACATGCGTTAATGAGTGTGAAAGTTAAACATATTCACTATACCCGCCAATCCTTAACTCTGTTTAGGTGTTGGTGAAAACTCAAGCTCACTAGATGCCCTCCCTTTGAAAACAGCGATATCGTGACACAAGGTAAAAAATTCCACAGGCTTAGCCTGTATTTGAAGTGAATCCAGGAATTTAGGAAAATGAGATACTAAATGTCCCTAATTTCACACCATAGGTATACAGCCCAGCCCTGAGGAAGAACCCTATTGAACATAAGAAGGGTTTGGAAACGCGTCGGCTATCTGGCTGTCGAAAAGAGGCACATAATAGTATAGGGCAATACAATTACAAAACCAACATACCCGAACTAATTTTGGTGTACATGCTTTAATGTCTGTTTTAAGTAATAGTGAAAGTGTAACTGTTTATGAATTTTTCCTTATTTACTTTTGTTTGAATGTACTGTAACATTTGAAATGTATGAAATGTTGTTTACATTGTATCCCCAGTAAAAGGGATGTTTCACCCTCTGTAGATTGCTGAAAAACGTAAATGTGTTGAAATGCATAAATAATGACGACTGCATACCTTCTTGAAAAAATGAAAGGAAGGTTCACACCAGCTGAATAAACAAGCTTTGGTGTTCAAAAATCAAGCCCTGGCACTTTTTCCTCTTTATAAACGTAACTGTCCAGCCAGGACCCGTAGGACAAAACCCCTCAATTTATAGACTTAATAGAGCAGGCGCCAGCCTGTGTGGGTTCTCAAACACACGAGTTTGAATATCCCTTAAGCAATTACTACAACGGGCTATAGAACATAACCCGTTGGAACATGTCAGAGGAGGAAACTCTTTCCTTTTCTGAGGCACACATCAAAAATTTAGTTTCGGGACCATCTCCGTTTTCCGCAATAAAACTCAGCACAAATGCCCAACAACAAAATGAAAGTGATAAACTATTAAGATTACATAAAAAACACACACGCACAGAATTACACTGGCATTTTTTGTTTGAGCATCTCAAGGCAGGCACCATACCGTGGGGTCTTCAGGTAAAAAACGTACCGGTGGTGTTCACAGATGACCCTTTATACAAAAAAGGCTTCAGTTATATAGCGACGAAATGTAGCCGAGACCTTATGGTCCACACTGTTGAGACAGCGAAGAGAATTTGTGATAAGGAAAAGGAAGAGATAGAGGCATTGACTAAAGCTATAGAAGACAATCATACTGTTGACAAAGCCAAAGCTTTACTCAAAAAGATCAACAAGGAAATTGCAACATTTAGGGACAACACCATCAATTTCAGGTCCAACAAATTTGACAAAGACGTTAAGTCTTTTAAAATAGAATCAGTTTATCCATACCTCAAGGAGGATTATTATACCCAAACCGAATCTCGAAGAGCGTTATCACAATTTCAAGGGAGGTCTAAAAATAGATTTCTAACCTTTTCGGAAAGTTCATCCTCAGAATCAGCCAACGATTCAGACCCCAGGGAGGGATCCTCCAAAAGAAATCCTTTTTTAGAAAAGGGCGAAGGCAGGGGAAGAGTGAGATTCAAACCGCAGCCCCAACCATGGGAAATGCGAACACGAAGAACCCAGTACAAAACGTAGGCTTGACCTCCATAGTAAACATTTCAAACAAAGCATTAACTGTACATGAAAAATCCGTATTGGAACTAGGACTTAAATTTGTACCCACAGCCAACACTGACCTGACACATTTAAAAATCGAAGCCTTAGAGTTTTGTCGCAAACTGAGATTAAAGGCATTTTTCCACAACAGAGAGGACACCAGAGTGAATGAACCCTCTAATCTATCCAACAAATCTACATTCGTACCCCCAACATACACAATTCCAAAGGAAATAATAGCCTTTGAACAGATAGTTCTATCCTCCATCACACAATTAAGCAAACAAAAAATGTTCCTCAAGAGGAACATCAGCAAAGATCAAGAAATAGCTTTGAACAGTTTACGCAATGACGATTCCATAGTGTTAAAACCCGCAGACAAAGGGGGCGCCCTGGTGGTCTGGGACAGAGACAAATATATTGCTGAAGCCAATAGTCAAATCAAGAATACCGAGTGGTATAGAGAAGTTAAAGAGGATCCTACTCCACAAATAAGAGCTGAGATTTTAATAAAAATAACAGAGGGTCGTGACAAAGGGATATTAGGAATGAAGGAGTTCCAATATCTGGACAAAAAAAGTCCACGCATTCCAGTAATTTATTTTCTTCCGAAAATTCACAAAAGTTTATCCGAACCACCCGGAAGGCCTATAGTTTCCGGGTGTGATTCAGTACTGGAACCACTAGCAAAATATGTGGATGTGTTCCTAAAACCTTTCTTGTCCGAAGTAAGATCATACCTAAAAGATACCAGGGACTTCATTAACAAAACTGAAGGGACCCCATTTGATGGCAATCAAGAGTTGATGGTATCATTTGACGTCACTTCCCTATACACTCAAATCCCTCAACAAGAGGGATTAGAAGCAATGGAGTACTACCTAGACACAAGACCCAGACCACATAGAGTCCCCACAGACTTTATTATTGACTTAGCGAGAATAGCACTCAAAAGGAACTACTTTCGGTTCATGGATGCGTTCTACGTGCAGGTGAAGGGCACCGCCATGGGGTGTCCTCATGCCCCAGAAATGGCGGTGCTCTTCATGGCCCTGTATGAGGAGCGCTTCATCTACCGTAACAATCCATTCCAACAAAACATCACTAAATGGTATCGTTTCATTGATGATATCTGGTGCCAATGGAAAGGGTCTGAAGAAATGCTCGCCCAGTTCCATCAGTGGCTTAACACCAGACACCCAGATATAAAATTCACAATGACATTCAGCAGAACACTGACTTTCCTAGATGTAGTGGCTTTTCCCTATGAAAACGAATTGACAACCACTTTACATCGTAAAGAAACAGATAAAAATACCATCTTGCACTACGCGAGTTACCATCCTAAAAGCTTAAAATCTAATTTGCCGTATGGACAGATGTTGAGAATCCGACGGAATTGCTCCAGGAAGGAAGACTTTTTGATCCACTCACAAATACTGAGTGACCAATTACAACACAGGGGCTATCCCCATAAGCTATTGAAACACTCAACTACCCGGGCCTGGCACACCCCACGAGAGGAATTATTAAAAACCAAAAAAGAAACTAAACCCCTTGACAGGCCGGTATGTGTTACCACATTTGGGCCATACACTAATAAATTGAAATCCATCATTTTAAAGAATTGGCATTTGATCAAAAATTCTGAAGTTCCGATGGAACAGCCTTTGTTTGCCCTAAAGAAAAACAGAAGCATTGGACAGCGCATTGTAAGAGCCGATTTGGAAGTCAGTCAAGCTAAAGCAGACTTACGTACATTGTGGAAACTTCCACCCGTAACAGGCCACCACAAATGTGGTTCATGTGCTTCCTGCCCCAACACAATCGAAGGCGAAGAATTCACATTCAAAACAACTAAATGGATACACAAAGGATTCTCAAATTGCAAAACAGCAAACGTAATATACGCAGTTATGTGCCCTTGTCCTAAGTTGTACATAGGGAAAACCACTCAAAAAGCCAATCAGCGAATGAGCCAACACAAATCCAGAATTAAAAACAAAGTGCTGTCCGCACCAATGGTACAGCATTTTGTGGAACAGAACCATAATGAAAACGACTTTAAATGGACAATATTACAAGCCATGAAAGTTCCTCCAAGAGGAGGAAACATCGATGCCATGTTACTCAAAAAAGAAGCCTACCTAATCCTGAAGTTCAATTGTGTGATGGATGGCCTGAACGAAATGTCTAAACTACAAAGATCTAACCAATGAGTCCCCTGTGAACCCCACCACTGTTGAAGATAATACTATTAAGGAGACATTAGCCATTGCGCTTCCGCACTTCATTTCCCAAGCTTGAAATACAATACCACATGATCTCGAAATGTGTAAATAGCTCACAAGACTACAAATCCCACAATACCCAGCAGCATACTTAAACAGGAAACCGTGTTCCACCGGGTGCAGATACCTAATTTGAACAGTAGCACACCGAGCGAGAGTCGCGCGGCCTTTCAGAACCCCGAGCGCAGCCAGAGACCCTTTGACGAAGGTAAGGACGCTCCGCGCAAACTAAAATTAGAGCGTATACTGATCATAGACATGATCGCCAAGTAAACGGTAGACACCGTCTTGATTTCTTTCACAGAATCAGGAACCGAAGCATAACCGCCCACCAAACAGAATTGTAGAAATACCAGGGCCATCTGCCGCGCTCTATACAAGTAAGCAAAATGTAATTATAATTTTGAGCATAATCCAAGCAAACGTCCGACTTTTGGACTGACTTAAAATTTTTTTAACCATTTAGAATGAACTCACCGGGGAACGCGCAATAGACTCCTTCCAAAGAATACTCGACCTAGAGAATAACTAGATTGACAAAAACCAAGTAAGTGCCAGCACACCCTTTACTTAGACACCACATGCGTTAATGAGTGTGAAAGTTAAACATATTCACTATACCCGCCAATCCTTAACTCTGTTTAGGTGTTGGTGAAAACTCAAGCTCACTAGATGCCCTCCCTTTGAAAACAGCGATATCGTGACACAAGGTAAAAAATTCCACAGGCTTAGCCTGTATTTGAAGTGAATCCAGGAATTTAGGAAAATGAGATACTAAATGTCCCTAATTTCACACCATAGGTATACAGCCCAGCCCTGAGGAAGAACCCTATTGAACATAAGAAGGGTTTGGAAACGCGTCGGCTATCTGGCTGTCGAAAAGAGGCACATAATAGTATAGGGCAATACAATTACAAAACCAACATACCCGAACTAATTTTGGTGTACATGCTTTAATGTCTGTTTTAAGTAATAGTGAAAGTGTAACTGTTTATGAATTTTTCCTTATTTACTTTTGTTTGAATGTACTGTAACATTTGAAATGTATGAAATGTTGTTTACATTGTATCCCCAGTAAAAGGGATGTTTCACCCTCTGTAGATTGCTGAAAAACGTAAATGTGTTGAAATGCATAAATAATGACGACTGCATACCTTCTTGAAAAAATGAAAGGAAGGTTCACACCAGCTGAATAAACAAGCTTTGGTGTTCAAAAATCAAGCCCTGGCACTTTTTCCTCTTTATAAACGTAACTGTCCAGCCAGGACCCGTAGGACAAAACCCCTCAATTTATAGACTTAATAGAGCAGGCGCCAGCCTGTGTGGGTTCTCAAACACACGAGTTTGAATATCCCTTAAGCAATTACTACAACGGGCTATAGAACATAACCCGTTGGAACATGTCAGAGGAGGAAACTCTTTCCTTTTCTGAGGCACACATCAAAAATTTAGTTTCGGGACCATCTCCGTTTTCCGCAATAAAACTCAGCACAAATGCCCAACAACAAAATGAAAGTGATAAACTATTAAGATTACATAAAAAACACACACGCACAGAATTACACTGGCATTTTTTGTTTGAGCATCTCAAGGCAGGCACCATACCGTGGGGTCTTCAGGTAAAAAACGTACCGGTGGTGTTCACAGATGACCCTTTATACAAAAAAGGCTTCAGTTATATAGCGACGAAATGTAGCCGAGACCTTATGGTCCACACTGTTGAGACAGCGAAGAGAATTTGTGATAAGGAAAAGGAAGAGATAGAGGCATTGACTAAAGCTATAGAAGACAATCATACTGTTGACAAAGCCAAAGCTTTACTCAAAAAGATCAACAAGGAAATTGCAACATTTAGGGACAACACCATCAATTTCAGGTCCAACAAATTTGACAAAGACGTTAAGTCTTTTAAAATAGAATCAGTTTATCCATACCTCAAGGAGGATTATTATACCCAAACCGAATCTCGAAGAGCGTTATCACAATTTCAAGGGAGGTCTAAAAATAGATTTCTAACCTTTTCGGAAAGTTCATCCTCAGAATCAGCCAACGATTCAGACCCCAGGGAGGGATCCTCCAAAAGAAATCCTTTTTTAGAAAAGGGCGAAGGCAGGGGAAGAGTGAGATTCAAACCGCAGCCCCAACCATGGGAAATGCGAACACGAAGAACCCAGTACAAAACGTAGGCTTGACCTCCATAGTAAACATTTCAAACAAAGCATTAACTGTACATGAAAAATCCGTATTGGAACTAGGACTTAAATTTGTACCCACAGCCAACACTGACCTGACACATTTAAAAATCGAAGCCTTAGAGTTTTGTCGCAAACTGAGATTAAAGGCATTTTTCCACAACAGAGAGGACACCAGAGTGAATGAACCCTCTAATCTATCCAACAAATCTACATTCGTACCCCCAACATACACAATTCCAAAGGAAATAATAGCCTTTGAACAGATAGTTCTATCCTCCATCACACAATTAAGCAAACAAAAAATGTTCCTCAAGAGGAACATCAGCAAAGATCAAGAAATAGCTTTGAACAGTTTACGCAATGACGATTCCATAGTGTTAAAACCCGCAGACAAAGGGGGCGCCCTGGTGGTCTGGGACAGAGACAAATATATTGCTGAAGCCAATAGTCAAATCAAGAATACCGAGTGGTATAGAGAAGTTAAAGAGGATCCTACTCCACAAATAAGAGCTGAGATTTTAATAAAAATAACAGAGGGTCGTGACAAAGGGATATTAGGAATGAAGGAGTTCCAATATCTGGACAAAAAAAGTCCACGCATTCCAGTAATTTATTTTCTTCCGAAAATTCACAAAAGTTTATCCGAACCACCCGGAAGGCCTATAGTTTCCGGGTGTGATTCAGTACTGGAACCACTAGCAAAATATGTGGATGTGTTCCTAAAACCTTTCTTGTCCGAAGTAAGATCATACCTAAAAGATACCAGGGACTTCATTAACAAAACTGAAGGGACCCCATTTGATGGCAATCAAGAGTTGATGGTATCATTTGACGTCACTTCCCTATACACTCAAATCCCTCAACAAGAGGGATTAGAAGCAATGGAGTACTACCTAGACACAAGACCCAGACCACATAGAGTCCCCACAGACTTTATTATTGACTTAGCGAGAATAGCACTCAAAAGGAACTACTTTCGGTTCATGGATGCGTTCTACGTGCAGGTGAAGGGCACCGCCATGGGGTGTCCTCATGCCCCAGAAATGGCGGTGCTCTTCATGGCCCTGTATGAGGAGCGCTTCATCTACCGTAACAATCCATTCCAACAAAACATCACTAAATGGTATCGTTTCATTGATGATATCTGGTGCCAATGGAAAGGGTCTGAAGAAATGCTCGCCCAGTTCCATCAGTGGCTTAACACCAGACACCCAGATATAAAATTCACAATGACATTCAGCAGAACACTGACTTTCCTAGATGTAGTGGCTTTTCCCTATGAAAACGAATTGACAACCACTTTACATCGTAAAGAAACAGATAAAAATACCATCTTGCACTACGCGAGTTACCATCCTAAAAGCTTAAAATCTAATTTGCCGTATGGACAGATGTTGAGAATCCGACGGAATTGCTCCAGGAAGGAAGACTTTTTGATCCACTCACAAATACTGAGTGACCAATTACAACACAGGGGCTATCCCCATAAGCTATTGAAACACTCAACTACCCGGGCCTGGCACACCCCACGAGAGGAATTATTAAAAACCAAAAAAGAAACTAAACCCCTTGACAGGCCGGTATGTGTTACCACATTTGGGCCATACACTAATAAATTGAAATCCATCATTTTAAAGAATTGGCATTTGATCAAAAATTCTGAAGTTCCGATGGAACAGCCTTTGTTTGCCCTAAAGAAAAACAGAAGCATTGGACAGCGCATTGTAAGAGCCGATTTGGAAGTCAGTCAAGCTAAAGCAGACTTACGTACATTGTGGAAACTTCCACCCGTAACAGGCCACCACAAATGTGGTTCATGTGCTTCCTGCCCCAACACAATCGAAGGCGAAGAATTCACATTCAAAACAACTAAATGGATACACAAAGGATTCTCAAATTGCAAAACAGCAAACGTAATATACGCAGTTATGTGCCCTTGTCCTAAGTTGTACATAGGGAAAACCACTCAAAAAGCCAATCAGCGAATGAGCCAACACAAATCCAGAATTAAAAACAAAGTGCTGTCCGCACCAATGGTACAGCATTTTGTGGAACAGAACCATAATGAAAACGACTTTAAATGGACAATATTACAAGCCATGAAAGTTCCTCCAAGAGGAGGAAACATCGATGCCATGTTACTCAAAAAAGAAGCCTACCTAATCCTGAAGTTCAATTGTGTGATGGATGGCCTGAACGAAATGTCTAAACTACAAAGATCTAACCAATGAGTCCCCTGTGAACCCCACCACTGTTGAAGATAATACTATTAAGGAGACATTAGCCATTGCGCTTCCGCACTTCATTTCCCAAGCTTGAAATACAATACCACATAATCTCGAAATGTGTAAATAGCTCACAAGACTACAAATCCCACAATACCCAGCAGCATACTTAAACAGGAAACCGTGTTCCACCGGGTGCAGATACCTAATTTGAACAGTAGCACACCGAGCGAGAGTCGCGCGGCCTTTCAGAACCCCGAGCGCAGCCAGAGACCCTTTGACGAAGGTAAGGACGCTCCGCGCAAACTAAAATTAGAGCGTATACTGATCATAGACATGATCGCCAAGTAAACGGTAGACACCGTCTTGATTTCTTTCACAGAATCAGGAACCGAAGCATAACCGCCCACCAAACAGAATTGTAGAAATACCAGGGCCATCTGCCGCGCTCTATACAAGTAAGCAAAATGTAATTATAATTTTGAGCATAATCCAAGCAAACGTCCGACTTTTGGACTGACTTAAATTTTTTTTAACCATTTAGAATGAACTCACCGGGGAACGCGCAATAGACTCCTTCCAAAGAATACTCGACCTAGAGAATAACTAGATTGACAAAAACCAAGTAAGTGCCAGCACACCCTTTACTTAGACACCACATGCGTTAATGAGTGTGAAAGTTAAACATATTCACTATACCCGCCAATCCTTAACTCTGTTTAGGTGTTGGTGAAAACTCAAGCTCACTAGATGCCCTCCCTTTGAAAACAGCGATATCGTGACACAAGGTAAAAAATTCCACAGGCTTAGCCTGTATTTGAAGTGAATCCAGGAATTTAGGAAAATGAGATACTAAATGTCCCTAATTTCACACCATAGGTATACAGCCCAGCCCTGAGGAAGAACCCTATTGAACATAAGAAGGGTTTGGAAACGCGTCGGCTATCTGGCTGTCGAAAAGAGGCACATAATAGTATAGGGCAATACAATTACAAAACCAACATACCAGAACTAATTTTGGTGTACATGCTTTAATGTCTGTTTTAAGTAATAGTGAAAGTGTAACTGTTTATGAATTTTTCCTTATTTACTTTTGTTTAATGTACTGTAACATTTGAAATGTATGAAATGTTGTTTACATTGTATCCCCAGTAAAAGGGATGTTTCACCCTCTGTAGATTGCTGAAAAACGTAAATGTGTTGAAATGCATAAATAATGACGACTGCATACCTTCTTGAAAAAATGAAAGGAAGGTTCACACCAGCTGAATAAACAAGCTTTGGTGTTCAAAAATCGAGCCCTGGCACTTTTTCCTCTTTATAAACATAATCTGTTTAGGCAGACAACGTCACTTCTGGTTTCTTCCAGTGCAGCACCAACCAAGTACAGTTTTGTTACGCTTAGACAACGTAACTGTTATTTGGTGAACTCTTATTTTTGTTAATTGCATTGCTTCATGCTTGTGTCAGTGCTTAATGCATGTCTGTGTCACCCCGAATAACCCCCCAAACATCACTCTCCCTCTGTTTCGTCCCCCCCCAACACCACCCAGCCGTAACTCCTTGTTTGTGTTTTTTAGGTCTCGCCTGGTGATAACAGCACATGCGTTGCTCTCGCCATGCGAGTGCCTTTTGCAATCGATTCTCTGAAAGCCTTACATGCACGTGTAGGGATGGACAAAGATGGCTGCTCTCACCATTTTCCAAACCTAACAGCATACGCGTGTACATATGGACAGTGGACAGGCCAAAGCCATTTTGTGGCAATAGCTTTCTATTGTCATGGCAACCAAGCTTCTTATCAGAAGCTTCATCACGGCGGCCTTGTTTTTATAGCGCAAACTTCACCCGTAGGTATCGGGTATCAAAGTGCTTCTATTTCTCCTTGTTTTCTTTGAAGTCCCTCGGACACCGTGCTGCCAGGCGAGAGAAACGTGTTACATGTTTTTCAGACAAAAGTGTTCTTTCTTGCAGAATGACCTCGTACTGTGATTGTTTAGTGGATGTTTAAAAATGAAACGATGTGCGCCAAATATGTCTCCATCTGCTGACGTGAGCGTTTACAGCGCACTGAAATCCCATAAGTCACATTGAAACTCTTAGACTGCTTAGCTTTTTGATGAAACAATATTGCCTGAAATAGCCACAGTTTGGGACAGTCCTGCAGTGTATTAGAAGGTTACTTTACAAGTGCCCAGCTCAGCGGTTCTATGGAGGGAGCAAGCCCCCAACACAGCTGCAAATACATAATCAGTGCATGGATAGAGAGTTCGAGTGTCTTGTTTAGTGTTATCCAACTCAATGATACTCAGTTTATCGACTTATGAAGGATAACATACTGAGTAGAACTGCCGAGATGTCTGTCCATACGGTCTAACACAGACAAGTAAAAAGGTTGCATAAATCCACTTAGCAACGACGGCGATCCTTACTCACTCATCTCACAGTGTGCGCACAGAAGCTGCCTTAAGCACAGCAAACGCACTCATGTGCTAACCGGTACATGTAAATATATTGTGTGTGCGCGTTTATTCTGTATATGAAGCCATTTCTCCATAGTTTTAACTACTCATGATGTGCTGGTATTTTCAGTGGGGCATTTACTAATAAACGGTGATGGCACCAGTAAACCTTGGGTTGCCTTAATACCTGCTCTAGGGCGTACATTGAGCTTCAAGACCCTGTCGGAGAGCAACCTCACTCTATGAATCGACTTATGCAAACTTTGCAGCGGGTCTCTGACGTCTTGCTTTTCACGACTCAAACAGCTCGGTCTCCCCCCCCCCGTAAGACAACGATTCAAAATTGTATGTTGTGGACTTTGTAAAGTGACATCTCCCCCTCCTTAAGCAATGCCAGTGTTTGTTTGCACTTTGTTGCACCTTCTTACTGGTTTCTTCAGCACCCCTCTCTTGTTCCTTTTCAACCCCTTCGTCCCTTGTTAACTCTGCTTCTCCTGTGGCTTTGGGCCCTGTCCCGGCCCCTACTTACTCCATACCCTAGATACATTGCATCCAAACAATTGTCAATCTCTTTCTTTTTTGTCTTGACCTCTTCTGTTTTCCCTAGATCCCATTTTCCCCTTGGCAGAAACTTGTCCCACACATTTTAGCATGCTCTCTTGAACCTCTCGAATTCCAGATTCTCTCCTTACCTTCTACCCCTGCCCAAACCTTACATTGTACTCCCACTTGTTCGCTCACTCGTCACACTTCTGTGTCCCAAGCATTCCACCAAACTCCTCTCCACTCCCAGTCAGCGTCCGCACTTCTCCTCTTGCTCTCCGATACCTTTTGTTCCTGGCCTCTCTCCTCTTCTCTACTCTTCTCACTCTCTTGTTGTGACTTGACTGAGCCCACTGAAGAACTGAGTTTTAGAACCCAGCGGCGCCAGGGGAAAACGCCTGATGTCTTCAAGTTCACCTGTCAATTTATTGGCTGCAACCAGGAACAGAGGTCTACGAAGCACAACACGGGTGGTTCGCTAGAGACTGCACATATTCATGGAGCGGAGCATCGTCTTTTATGCTAAAAATCACATTCCCGACTAGCATCAATTGCATACAAACTGACCAATGAAACAGTGACATTTCAAACATATTGCATGACGACAATCCCACTTTCCGTTGTCCAGCCCACCAGAAATGACCAAGCAAATTCCAATATTCCTGTTCGATCAGGCCGGACAAACCCATCATAAAAGACCTCAACCCAAATCAATGATTAAGCCATAAAGGAAGGAACAGAAGCAGATGAGAAACAAGATAGAAGGGTGTGTGCATGTACTATAAGCTCAGCAATGTTTGGTCCTTTGATCTTTATCTGGCCAGCTGCTTAACAACGAACTAGCTCAACAAGTTTAGCCTTGGGCAAGGGAGTCAGTTCGGCCAGGTCACACAAAAGTCAGTTAAGGTGTACGTGTCCCAAGGACTCGTTCGGCCATAGTTGTCGGCCTATGTGAGGGCAACCACACAAAATGGCTGCTGCACACAAAATGGAACCCGAGGGTTCAAACGAAATCCCTGAATACATCGTGTTCTCATTGATCGATTATGACGAAAACACTCATACATACCGCACTAGTGATTTGCGGTCCGCTCATACCAAAATCGTCTATATCCGACGACCTTCATTGCACGGGTTCAGAATCTCTGAACCACAGACCCTCGAACCACAGAACCACAGGCCCTCCCTTTGCCCTTACATAGACAACAAACCCAAACCCATGTCAGTCTGAATCCAGGTCTATCTTCATCAGATCATCAAGATGTTGCTGTAGCATCATCCTAGTACTTAGCATC
Organism: Lissotriton vulgaris; assembly: GCF_964263255.1. Classification (NCBI taxonomy): domain Eukaryota; kingdom Metazoa; phylum Chordata; class Amphibia; order Caudata; family Salamandridae; genus Lissotriton; species Lissotriton vulgaris. The sequence continues at coordinate 499,568,943 of NC_141687.1, read as the reverse complement.
TCTCTCTGGACAGGTCTCCTCGCACACGAAGTAGCACAAATACCACATATAGCAGGAGCACACTGTACACAGAGACGGAACAGGAAAAGGATGGCTAAGATCATCCCAATGACCATCAGAATCTTCCAACCCCACGTGGATAACAATGCCCAAAACCATCCCATCAACTACCAATCTCCCTCGTCCAGATGTACAGACTCGGAGATCTTATGTAGCTTGGAAATGGCTTGGAAGACTATCGGAGCGTTGTCTGGAATAAAAACGCAGCAGCTCGATTGAATCAGTTTACACACTCCACCTCTATCTGCAAGTATGACATCCAGAGCAACTCTATTCTGAAGTGTCATAAGTCGATCCGACTGGAGCTCAGCAGTTAAGTTACTAAGGGCACCGGCAGTCTCAACTATGGTGGACTCAACCACTCTCGTCAATTGCCGTATGTTTCTGCTGTTAGCCATAGGTCCCCAGAACGGCAGAAAACCCTTAAAGAAATCTCCCAACTCTTGGCCTGCAGTATCTTCCTTACTGAAGACACCTCTAGCAACTCTCATCTTATGGTAATCTGCCGCAGCTGTAAAAGTGGGAGGCAACAGGAAAGAAACAAAGCATGTGCCTGAAAAGTCAGGGGGCAACCAAGTATATGCTTTATCATAACAGATGAAATAGGTACCCTTAGCTGCTAGGAACGCTGGGGAAGTCTGAGACGCGAATACATAAGTCTCAGTTCAGATACTCATCCCTAACTGAGCTCTCGGATTCTTGCCATTACCTTGCAGACAATAATGACCCTGATGGGGCACTATCCAAATTGGCGGAGAACTTTTCGCCCGCTGATTAACACTCAGACTAACTCCATATCCAGAAAGGTTCAATCCAATATATGCTAGTGTCTCATCTCTCGGGATAGTCTCGTAGGAATCTATTCCTCTAATCATGTCTACTATACCGTTGACCAGAGCACTATTCTTTGGATTATCTTTCACAGAACGTAGGGGTAGATTTCACGAGCATAGATGAACATCGTTCTGTATGCCCACACAGAACCATTGTAACTGAAAGGCAGAACCAGGTAAGGAATACCTTTATCGGTAGTATGGGGCATAAGACCACACACCCTAAAATTAGTTGTGTTCACTACTAGCTGGTGTTGGTGCAAAAGCTGAACAAAGGAATTGTTAACAAATACCATTCCCCTAATAGTTTCATGTTCAGGCAGAGGGTGAAAAGAATGAGAAGAAACAGTAGGAGGAGGTATAGGTTGCATAGTGGGCATGAACGTCACTTGAAAAGAGAATGTCACATATCCAATTAAGAACATCATTAAACTAAGCAACATAAAGAAACACAATTTGAAAAATATTTTTCGGGTCATCAGTTTACAAATTTTGCTCTTAAAGCTTATTTTCTGAACAGGTCTCTCCGTCTTGAAAAACTCCATCCTCTCTAATTGTCTAATTGCTGCTCATGGTGGTAGGGTGTTCTATGCTAAGGAATGCTTCTGTCAACCCAGGGCAACTCCCTTAGGCCAACGAGAACCGTCGACCTAACGTCTTCGGCTTGCACTCCAAAGACTTCGGCAACCGCGACCATACAGCTGAACCCGGATGGCGGTTCGAAAAAACAAAAATCAAAGTAGTTCCTCGGAGGAGAGTTAACCTGCAAAATTTAAAAAAAATCTTAATTCTTTACTAGTCCAGCGACTCTCGTTCGCAAATTATAACGCTCTTTGTCAGGCAATGTTTGTTCTCGGAAAAGTAAATCAGGTTCAACAGTGTTCAAACGATTTGACGGAGGCACAGCTTCTTGCAAAAGATTGTCACTTTCTTGCTCAGTGTTCGTTCCAATCAAACGTGCATCGCTAAAAGGCAGAAAACAAGGCACGGTCTTAGTCTCAGAATCAGGAAGTCCTTTCTGGACCCACTGGTCATACGGCAAAGGTAAAGGAGCCCTCTTGCAATGTACGCCGTATATCCAGTTCTTTTTACCATGCACTCGTACTGCGGAATGGGTAGATAGCAACACCAGAAATGGTCCGGTCCAGCAGGGCTGCTCGTTCTTAGTCCGCTGAAAGTTTTTCACGAGCACCCAGGATCCAGGTTCAATGGCATGTCCTGGATCTTCAGAAGCTTGTGGCAATGTATCGTGAACCTGTTGATGCAAAACACATAATTTAGCCGTCAATTCGTACAGGTAGTCAAGGAACACAGGGTGTTCTATCTCACTGAATTTTGTCGGCTGCGGCACTCCCTAAATATTTGCCGGGCGACCAAACACGACCTCATACAGACCTCATACAGACTCAAACCCATTCGCGAATGCACAGTCATTCTAGTGGACAAAAGAGCTAGTGGCAAGGCATCTGGCCATTTTAAACCAGAGCTAACTTTAGCTTTAGAGTGCCATTATAGCACTCAACTAGACCAGCTGATTGGGGGTGATTTGCAGCGTGAAACTTCTGCCTTATTCCTAATCCATCACATACTTTCTTCACCACTTGACCCACAAATTCACTCCCATTGTCACTCCAGATCATTCTCGGCAAACCAAACCTAGGGAAAAATTCCTTAATAAGGGCTTTCGCTGTAGACAAGGTAGTGTTGTCTTTTAACTGGTAGGCTTCCACCCATCTTGAAAAAGAGCAAACAACCTCCAACAAATATTTCAGGTTGTTGCACCTCTCCGTGTGGATGAAATCTAGCTGCAAAGCCTCGAACGGATACGTTGGAGGAGCAAAATGACCAGCTGGAGTTGGAGTTCCCTTACCAGGATTGTACATCAAACACACCATGCAGTTCTTAACTAGATTACCTGCACACTTAGGAATACCAGCATTCTGCCATACTGGAGCCAACAACTTGCAAATCCCTTTCACACTGATATGTGCCAAACCATGAGCCATTGTAACCACTGGAAGTACATACGCATCGGGTAACAACCATCTCTGATGTTCTGACAACTCAATCCAACAACCATTCGAATCCAATTTACCCTTACTTTCTCTCCATTCATTCAACTCTTTCTCTGTAACTTCAGCTTGGATGGATTTCACACTCTCAATTGTATCTTCACACATACTTCCATCTGGAACCCATCTCGCCGGACCCGCAACATACATTCGACTCATCACATCTCTCGCAGTTTTTTTCGTGACTATATCTGCAAACGCATTACCACGACCAACGTCATCAGTAACTTTCTTATGCGCACTGCATTTCACAATCGCAACTTGCAACGGCAAAGTAAGTGATTCAAGGAGTTCATTCACCAACTGACCATGCTGTATCTTGGTTCCATGCGAAGTCAGGAACCCACGCTCTCTCCACAAACGTCCAAAACTATGAGCCACACCAAACGCATACTGGCTGTCGGTATACACAGTCACTCGTTTTCCTTTCGACAATACACACGCTCTCGTTAATGCAATCAACTCTGCTGCTTGCGCTGAATTATGTGGGATAGGTGCAGCTTCAACAATCGTATGCAAAGTCGTAACAGCATATGATGCAGTCGTATCACCATTCGGAAGCTTGAAGTACGAACCATCAACCCATAAAGTACCATCACACTCTGGAAGAGGAGTATCCCTAAGGTCTATCCTCCCTTTCGTTTCTTCCTCTGTCCTAAGAAAGCAATCACGTTGTTCAAAAACATCTGTCTCAACTGAAATCGGCAACAACGTAGCTTTATTCAACGTGTTTCATCTCTTTATATGCACATGACTCGCTAACAGTGTCAATTCGTAACCTGAAAACCTGGCACTAGTTAAGTGTTGTGTCTTAGTGCGATTCAACAAGGTATCCACTGCATGTGGAACCATCACAATCAATGTATTGTCCATCACCAAGCCAGCAGACTGTCGAATCGAGACAGCCGCTGCCGCTGTAGCTCTCAAGCAACTCGGCAATGCTCTAGCTACCGGATCCAAAGTCGACGAAAAATAAGCACATGGACGTTGCTTATCGCCGAACTGTTGAGTCAAGACTGACAATGCACATCCCTCTCTCTCGTGGACATAGAGTGTAAAAGGCTTACTGTAGTCGGGGGTACCCAACACAGGAGCCGAACAAAACGCATCACGTAATTCTGAAAAACTCGTCTGACATTCATCAGTCCAAGGAATAGGATTTGGAGTATCGTTAAGAGTAAGAGCTATTAAAGGCTTCGCAAGCAACGAAAAATTAGGGATCCACTGTCTACAGTATGACGTAATAACCAAGAAAGCACGTACTTCTCTCTGTATCATAGGCACACTCATTTTCGCAATCGCTTGAATTCTTTCTTGGGTTAGTTTCCTTCCCTCCTTCGATAAGAGGTGACCTAAGTAGGTAACTTCTTGTCGACAATATTGCAACTTTGAAAGAGAAACCTTATGATGGAAATCAGACAAGTGACGTAACAACGACAAAGTAGCCTCTTTACAAATCTCTTCATTGTCAGCGGCAACAAACAGATCGTCGACATACTGAATAAGAGCAGCGCCATCAGGTAAAACAAGCAAATCAAGTTGTGATTTCAAAGCCTGACTATAGATCGATGGACTCTCGCAATAGCCTTGAGGAGCGTGCTTAAACCGGAAACTTCGTCCTCCTAAAGAGAAGCCAAAAATATCTCTACTTTCCACGGCAATCGGGATGCTGAAGAAAGCATTCTTCAAGTCAATCACCGAAAGCCAAGTAGCGGAAGCTGGAATCAAAGTCAGTAAAGCAGTGATATCCGGCACAACTGGAAATTGCGGAATTACAATTTTATTCACCTCGCGAAGATCAATCACAAACCTATATACAGGAGGCTGTGAAGAATCAGTTTGTTTCAGAACAGGCAAAACAGGACTATTGCACACATTACCTCTTGTTTCCTCAATCACACCTTTCTCAATCAGATCATAGATGATCGCCAAAAGTGCTCTTTCACCATCACTAGAAATGCGGTACTGTGGAATGCGTGGCAATCAAGCATTCGCCTTCAACGTCACAACATATGGCGGAATCTCTAAAAGGCCTACATCGTTCAGACCAGTAGCCCAAAGAGTATCAGGGAGAGAAGAAAATTCAGGTGGAAGTCGATCTTTAGATAAATACATTGAAGAAATCACACTCTTACCTAATGTAAGATGTACTCCTGAAGGAGAACAATATAGCGTCGCATACAATCTTTTCAATAAGTCCAATCCCAACAAGTTCTCACCACAACCAGTCGTCAGAATGAGGGGTGCTTCGAATTCACAAGGTCCAACAGAAATGGACAACGGATTAGAAATCGGATTCGTAACTGGGGCGCCAGAAAAACCTACTGAAACATTCTTTAAGCCAGACAAAGGTGCGCCAGGGAGTTTAGACTGCATGATAGAACTCTTCGCAGCACCAGTATCCAACAGAAAAGGCTCTGACACACCTGATGCAATCACTTCAACATAAGGTCCACTCTGATCTTCTGGAACTGAAACAACTCCCTCGCTTTGTCTATGGCTGTCCTAGCAATCATTCCCATCCATATTCTCACCTTCGACATAATAATCATCCACATAGTACTGTGGTGTCCTACCAGACGCACCATTCTGCTGATCAAAAATATTCATAGAGTTCTGTTGAGGCAAAGAACGCGTATTCTGAGGAAACGCATCACGTCCTCTACCTCTAGGAGCTTGTTGAGCATCTCGACCTCTCACACCAGAAGCACCACTCGTGCGTTGTAACAGAACCGGACAACTACTCCTGAAATGGCCCTCTTCTTTGCAATAAGCGCACTGATTAGGACCCACGGGCAAACGCTGTTGAGAAGACTCATACATTTGTGAGTTCCTCTGATATTGCTGAGGTTGCTGATAATTGCGCTGATTACTACGGGGTGGATATGCTTGCTGTAAAAGAACTTTAGTCTTCAATTCCTTAGTCTTCCTATCCGCTTTCTCTATCTCATCCTTGTTCCTATTCTCATAGTACTGGGCAGTAGCCAAAATCTGCACTGACAAAGAAACAGCCCAAGCACTTTTAGAATCCTTCAGCTTAGTACACAATTCCGGAAGCAAATTATGAACAAACTTGTCAACGAACAACCTTTGACCACCTTCGGTACTCATCTCCGGACCACTATGGTCAATAAACATCTCTTCGAACCTAGTGAAAAAGTCGGAAACAGTTTCATCTTTCTTCTGCTTGCACGCAGACAACTTATCCCAATTAACGCGCACAGCAGGCATCAAAGTCTTCATATAATCGATAATCCTACCAGGGAGTTCAACAATCACATCTTCGGGCTTAGCGCCACCTACTTGTCTAGCATCTGCAGCTCTAAGATTATTCCAAGTATCACCTAATTCCTGCGCATGATCCGTATGACGAATCTTTCCCCAAATAGGCTGTGGAACAACATTCCCAAACAACATGTCTATATCGGCTAGATTCATAATACATGAATCTGCAGTTTGAGATAGCTCCTTATAATACCCTGCAGGATTTTTATGAGGATCAGGCAAAGTCTGCTTAAGGGCTAAAACTTCAACACGCTTCCATGGAACATGTACCCAGACTCGCTGAAAATGTGGCAAAACAGGTGGATTAGCAGCTGCGTCACCAGATCTCCAAACTGGGGGAACCTCACGCACCGGATATTGACGCGCCTTCCTCCTAACTGACGGATCAGGCTCAAACAGTCGCTGGGAAGGAGATTCACTCCTAAACGACAACAACGTCGCAACTGCTTTCTCAACCTCGAGACCCACAACAGTCCCTTTCGCAAACTCAGACCGTATACGGTACAACTCAGGAGGAGCTTGCCCTAAATCACCATTTTCCCACTCTTCACGAAGGAAAGAACACATCATATCAAAAACATATCTTTGTTTTGGCACTTCCCATTGAAGGAAAACATACATAACACCCTCAAGATCATAAAGCAAAGGATACGTAACCCATTTACGAACTAAGTGATCTAACACTGTCCGTTCATCAGCATCAGGCAACTGACTACGCGATTGTCTACGCTCGACAACAGGAGACATACCCAATGAACCCAACAAAGGAGAAAAGAGACTAGCAACAGCACCAGTCATTCTCTGTCGGGCAGAAGGAAAAGTTGACGAAAGAACAGGAGACGGAGCAGAATGAGAGGAAACCAAAGGCGGAACAGTAACAGGAGAAGTAAACAAAACAGGCGTAGAAGTAGCAGACGAAGGAGATAGCAAAGTCGGCGGCCCTTGAGAAGGCTGCGCCAAAGGAATAGGAACCAACTGAAGAGGAGTTGGCTGTTGAGGAACCACAAGTGGCAAAACAACTGGCGGTTGTACAACTAAAGCTTGTGGAGGTGCTGTAGCACTCTGCACATAAGGGGGTGGCGAACTCAGTAATTGCGACATTAAAGGATCTTTTTCAAGATCTTTCTTCTCTTCTTGTTTTTGAGGTGGCAAAGCTTGGTAGCACTTGTCTACCGCTAGTTTACGTTGCCTAAGCAACTGTTCGCTCTCTTGTTCTTCTTCGTTATCCCTAAACTGTATAGCAGCTTGCACCATTGGCATGCCTCGTTCTCGTTTATTTCGCCTCGCTAACTTAATTTCTTTCTGTTTGGCTTCCTTTCGCCATAAGCGGAAAGAGTCAAACATCGCCGGCCGGGCTTTCTTCTTGAACAGTTTAACTTCAAGATTATCTAAAATCTCTGTGTCAAAGCTACCATAACAGGGCCAATGTTGGACACCGTCTTTCCTGGTATATTTAACCCATATTTCATTATACGTGATGGGGCCCACTCCATGTTTTACGTAGAGCTCATAAGTCAGAGTTCCAATCGGAGGAACCTGACACGAGTCCTCCAATCGGGAATCTCTATTACAACTAAAACCAAATATCTTTCCAAGTCTGCTAAGACCAGGCATCTTCGCTCACTAGTCTAGCTTCAAACTTCAAGGGGAAATCTCAAAACGATAGTCTCGTGAATACACGAGTCCCTCGGCTTTGGGGCCTGCAGGTACCAAATCAAAGCGATCCCGAAGGATACCCAAACAAAACTAAGGACTGGGAGACGCTCCACTCATACTTAACTGAAGTGTCGATGGCATCACCAGAAGACCCGTCTATTGTCTCGCTTTACAAATCATCAAAAGGCTCCCAGACAGGGCGACAGTCAGGGCAGCAGTCCTTCATAACCGTCGGAAAGGGGGAACCTCGCAGCAAAGACTTTCGGACCACGACGACATACAGGGGTCGATGAAGCGGCAGGCCTTCCTCCAGAATTTTCACACGAAGCTCCTCACGATTTTCAGGCTTGGACCGGTACCGCTGAAGTCGCCCCACGTTGGGCGCCAACTGAAGAACCGGGTTTTAGAATCCAGCAGCGCCAGGGGAAAACGCCCACTGTCTTCGAGTTCACCTGTCCTAGAGTACAGAGACACGGGATACTTCTTGGTGATGTCAAAGATCAATTTATTGGCTGCAACCAGGAACAGAGGTCTACGAAGCACAACACGGGTGGTTCACTGGAGACTGCACAAATTCATGGAGTGGAGCATCGTCTTTTATGCTAAAAATCACATTGCTGGCTAGCATCAATTGCATACAAACTGACCAATGAAACAGTGACATTTCAAACATATCGCATGACGACAATCCCACTTTCCGTTGTCCAGCCCACCAGAAATGACCAAGCAAATTCCAATATTCCTGTTCGATCAGGCCGGACAAACCCATCATAAAAGACCTCAACCCAAATCAATGATTAAGCCATAAAGGAAGGAACAGAAGCAGATGAGAAACAAGATAGAAGGGTGTGTGCATGTACTATAAGCTCAGCAATGTTCTGTCCTTTGATCTTTATCTGGCCAGCTGCTTAACAAGGAACTAGCTCAACAAGTTTAGCCTCGGGCAAGAGAGTTAGTTCGGCCAGGTCACACAAAAGTCAGTTAAGGTGTACGTGTCCCAAGGACTCGTTCGGCCATAGTCGTCGGCCTATGTGAGGGCAACCACACAAAATGGCTGCCGCACACAAAATGGAACCAGAGGGTTCAATCAATCAATCAATCAAAGACATTTATAGAGCGCACTACTTACCCGTAGGGTCTCAAGGCGCTGGGGGGAGGGGGGTGCCGTTACTGCTCGAACAGCCATGTCTTCAGCTTCTTCCTGAAGGAGAGGTGGTCTTGGGTCAGGTGCAGGTCGGTCGGGAGGGAGTTCCAGGTCTTGGCGGCCAGGTAGGAGAAGGACCTTCCTCCTGTAGTCGCTCTTCGGATGCGGGGGACGGCGGCGAGGGCGTGGTTGGCTGATCGGAGGTGGCGTTTGGGAGCGTAGAAGTTGATTCGAAACGAAATCCCTGAATACATCGTGTTCTCATTGATCGATTATGACAAAAACACTCGTACATACCGCACTCGTGATTTGCGGTCCGCTGATACCAAAATCGTCTATATCCGACGACCTTCATTGCACGGGTTCAGAATCTCCAAACCACAGACCCTCGAACCACGGAACCACACCACCTTTAACACTCTCAATAGCAATGCTTTGTTTATTTAACACGAGGAGTTTGTTTTAGTTTCTTTGAATGTCGGAGAAGTGCTTGACTCCACCTGTGCTTGCAGCTGTGTGCATGGGAAGCGGGCAGCAGCATCCTATTCCTAACGCTCCCCATTCAGGACTGGCTTTCTCAGTGAAACTGGCCGAGTACTGTCGGCACAAGCGGCAGTAGAAAGGCTTCTCCTTTTCTGCCATCCTGTCTTTAGCAGCGGCAGTCTAGCTTCCTCCGGAGCAGAGCCAGCAGAAGTTCTGGCAAGCAGCGGAGAAACAGGCTGTTTGCAGAATGATTTTGGTTTAAGTGGGTACTAACATCTGCCAGAGCTCAGCAGTGGAGGGAGAGCACCGGGCAGCGCTACAGGAAGTGGTAGGCTCCCCCGAGAAAAACACAGTGGATAAAGACCTGAAGGGAAATGTGGGGCGAGAGACAGCAAGGACCCTCTACAGCCCAAGTCCCAGGCATTTCAACATTGGCTTGTCCCTTCCGTAGCGGCAGAGCAAGCACGCTCTCATTCAGCTCTGTTAGGGAACTGTATCACTCCCATCTCCTACCAAAAGCAAGCCAGTTCCAGTGGCGCATGTTTAAGTTGTATTATAATATTTATATTTGATTTGTATGTATGTAGCCTATAATTAACCGCTGCCCGTATTCTGCCTGACTCAGTGCTGAGAAAGATAATTGCTACTTATTTGGGGCTTGAATTCACAACCAGCTCTGACGGCATATCTTGAATCACACAGACATTATGAGCTTGGAACTCATTAAAGAAGTGCTCTTGCAATTTTGTTACTTTAGAGGAGACATTTTTTTGTTATTCGAGCGAACACAGTTACAGGCACTTATCCTAACACCGGTCGACAGCCGCCTTTGTTATGGTGTGGAGCATATGCTGCTGGCTGATGCAGTGTCAACATTATATTTGGATATTAGCACACTGGTGACCATCGTATAGTTTGGTATTTACACAGGAAATAAATGTACAAGCAAGGGATAATCATACTCATGAATTTGGTGATTATTACAATAGCATTTTCACAGATTAAATATAAAAACCGTTTTAATGCTAAATGCAAAATACTGATTGTCTGATATTTTTATTTATATAGCTCTAAAAATGTGATTATGTAGCCAGGTATCTCTGTTTTGTACTTCCAAGGCAATAATACCTGCAGTATATGGTATGTTTCTTAGCATAACCGATAACACACTGATGTTACCATAATAGGGGATCTAGAAACTACAACTGCAGTGAGAAATATGCATGCATCCGGAAAAAGTCCTTGGGAAGGAAGAAAAACTCATTATATGCATGTTTTGATACCCTTGTTCTTTTGAAAGATGCATGCAGGTCGTGGGCACGTCTTCAAGTAGAACTATTTTATCACGTTTCATTGACTCTCTGTGAGTCCAGCCTGCCTAGTGTTGTCTACACACGAAAACTCACTGCATTTTCTTTGGTCCTTTCTTTGTTTCACTGACATGAAACAGCTTATATTATGGAGCAGGAATGCCAGGGTTTAGATGCACCCGATTTTAAGCGGACCTACCCAGTTCCCTGGCTCTTGAAATAAATTTTTGCTTTTCAGTTGCTCAATCGATATGGGTTTAGCAGCATGGATCTATGTGTGAAAAATGACTGTCAACCACGACTAATATGAAGTGCCTAATCAAATATCGAGTAATACTTTCCAGCACTTTACTCTGAAGTGTGCTCGCTGTTTGAGACTAAGGGGAAGTGGAATCGCAGTGTCTTGTTATACAAAGGACATGTGTGAGCTTTACTTTCAGGTGCACATAATTTATGTCATTGTATGTTGGTGTCCTTGGATGTCTGAGAACTAACTATTGGTGGTGACGGTCACTCAGCACCCGGGACAATAGTGCGTATCAGTCTGAAGCGTAACAAGCTATACACAACTCGAGCTATCCCTTAAATGTTGCTTCCAGAACACATTGTGAATGTAGTAGAAGCTCAAAAATAACAAAGACCGCTATTCTTACTGAAAGAATAATTTATCTGAAGCAAAGACTATAAGTTCCAAAGTCCGTGTTTACGCACCTCTTGCAGGTTTTCATAACACATAAATAAAAGGCATTGCCATTTACAATGCCAAACGCTCAAATTCTCGTAAATGCGAGACCTATTGCATTGCAAATGCTTGTTTTACTTATGTGACTCCTGCAATGTTTAAGTATTAGTCTATTGACTGAGTAACGTACATTTGAATTTGTGCTCTGCTTCAGTAGGCCCTCTAGCCGAACCCCACTATTCCTCCTTTGCTTGTAATAAATAAATGTTATGATTGGTAGGCACTTTCTGATCTGTATCTTGGAGAACGAATTTAATAAATTTTGGAAACGCGTTATGTACAGTTGAGTAGTCTACTATTCTCTAATAGAGGCCTCGCTTAACTTCATAGTGCAAAGAAGACAACGAATGTAAAATACATGTTAAATACGCCATCTAATTTACCTAAAATAGACAAAGTGAATAGAAAGTCAAATGCAAGTGGCAGGTGACAATAACAGCGTGAGGCAAGAAAACACTGGCTACACGTTTCCCAATATACACGGGAGAAATGTTCATATGAAACTTTGGTTTCCTGATTGGCGTGAACATGGTCTAAGACAGTTTTAGATGATGAAAACAGAGTGGTTGGACTTCTCAGTTAATATTATGTTCTGCCTTCCAAACATTTCCAGCTCCTGTGCGTCAGTCACCGCCCTGCCCACCTCTCTCCTAGTGCAACTTAACCAGTGCATGATGACCTGATTGAAATGATGTCTCTTAAATCTGCGTTCCTAAATTGTTGCAGATTTCAACAAATGTTACTTTGTGTCTGCAGGTCCACCACATTTCAAAAACATCCACCGTATGTATTTACATGAAACCGCTTCGAAGCTCCTTTACACGGGCAGGAGCTTGAGACAAGCCTGCAGTTGTGCGAACAGGGCGTGATTTAAATATTCCTGCTATTATTAGGAAGGATCTTTTTAAAACCGTGAAATAGAAGTTATTGTACTTGGGTAAATCATTTCGTAAATGCAGTTGTTATCACTGCATTTTATGCCAGTGTGAGGACACACCTGAGTCAGAGATAAAAGCTTTTCTGCAATGTTATTCCGCTCTTTATGGCTTGCAACAGCATAGTAATTGCAAGTCTATTATGTTGCTTCTTTCGCACTCATTCCTAGGAGATTTTCTGAACCATTATCAGGTTTCTGCAGACTAGAGTAGACGAATGCATTCCCTTTTTTTCAAGCGGTAAATATTCCTTTTTGTCACTTCCATTGTTGAATTATCCTGGTTTTGTGAGTGCCTTTTGTCCCTTAGAACAACAAAATGGTGGGAATGGTGGGTGCCTTTCCCTTGTGGGATAGCCAGGGACATAATGAAGGGCTTGTGCGACTGCATGGAGACTCTGCCTACTGAGCATTTACTTCCATTTACTCTGCTGACCAAATAGAACCATTGTCCATGACACCTTCTTCCATCCTCCTCGTCCCAGTCCTCACAGCTTGAGGTGAGGCCCGCCCTCCTGTCAGCTTTACCCATGCTCTATACAAAGAAGTATACCACATATAAAGTATTCTTTTCTTCAAAATACGTGATAATGCCGGCCCTCGGTTTCCACTAGCAACTCCCAACCCCAGCACACCACATGAGCTAGGAGGGTATCTCTGTGCGCTGCATAAGCCCCCTCCCTTGTCTGCCCGAAAAAACAAGCATAAGTTCACATTCAAAAACAGGTATCTTGTGATAACATACCAGAGCATGTTTAGCTTTCGGAGACAGGGACTCAACAGGCCATGCTGAGGAAGGAGAATATTTATACTTCATTCCCTTCTATGTAGGCTGTGCATTATTACTAGTAGCGGATGGTGGTGGGAGTGCTGCGGGCGGTGAGGCCAGTGGGGGTGTGTTGCGTTGCTTACTTATTATTACTGTTCCTTTAATCCTTCACATTCTACTCATGTCACTACTGAATGTGGAATGTTACATATGTCATGTTCTTGCATTGCTGTGTAAGAGTCAGTTATTCTTGGATACTGAACTTGCTGGATTACTTCTCATATGCTCTTCGTTTGATTAACGAGCGCTAAAAAAGGGCGAAATCGCCGACCCACTTCTCCCGCCATTGTCCTCGTTGGGACAGGGACACGCCCACTTTGAGGCCACGCCCCCTGTAACTGCTCCCTCACTATATACATGTGTATTTACCGGAAGCGCAGCGGACGAGCGCAGCGGGCGCGACGAAAGCGCGCCGAAGGCGCGCTTAAGGCAAGCTCGTCTGCGCTCGTCCGCGCTAGACAGAGCGCAGAGCCAAGCCATACCACTAAATCCAGCAACCAGGCACGGAGATATGAAAGGGAAGACCTACTCCACCTTAATAAAAAGGTACACGACTCGTGCCTACATGGCCTACTCGCCGACCACCTCCCTAGCCGATGTTCCCACTGCCCTTACAGACTCTCCCCCATCATACCTCTACTGCCTTCCCCTACCCCTATACGAATGGCCCTTATTAACTGCAGATCCCTCCCCAAGCACTCGACAGAAATCCATCTTCTGCTGGAAAACTATAACTTAGAAGTGCTTTTTCTAACAGAAACGTGGCTAGGACCGGACTCAGACCCTGACATTGTCAATTCCCTTCCCTCAGGCTTCCTCATTCATCGCATGGATCGCCCTAAGGGAAAGGGTGGGGGCATTGCCATAATTCATAAAGACCAGTTTTCATGCCGTCTCCAAGGCAGTCCCCTCGTTGACTGCGAAAACGTCATGTTCTCCATCCAGCTCTCCCCTTGTCAATCCATATCAGGCTTCCTCATCTACCGCCCCCCAGGACCACTAGGTCAATTTTGCGAATCCCTCACGGAGCACTCTTACACTCTGACCGCCACCAACTCCTCATGTTTGATCCTGGGTGACCTAAACATCCATTTTGATAAAAAGGAAGTCAAACTTACTGCTGACCTGATAGCAGACCTCGAAACCCTTCAATTAAAATTACTAGGCCATCTTCCCACCCATACCTTAGGACATCTGTTGGACCCGATCTTTACCAACATTTACGATCTTACTGTCCTCGACCCCATTCCAGTCCCTTGGACTGATCATTTTCTCGTCCCTTTAAACTGGCAGATCACTCGCGCTCCCCGTCCCACTGCCCTTCCTAGCAAGCCTTCACGATCCTGGTCTAAACTAGATGTAGAAATCTGGAAACAACATCTAGAGAGCTCCCCGCCTGCACTCGACAACAACCCCATCAGTGCTGATGCAGACTTCTCAGCATGGATAGGCAACACCCTAGATAAAACTCTCCCCAAAAAAATCTCCTGTAATCCACGGAACAAAGCCACCTCACCCTGGTTCACTGATGAATTGCGGCTCCTAAAAAAAGCCTGCAAAAGGTCAGAAAGAGAATGGAGGAAACATTTTGACCACACTAAGAAAATCGAATACAAGACAACTCTTCTCACCTACAAAAAAGCAATCAAAGCCGCACAAATCAACTACTTTGAGGATAAAATTAAATCATCCACCAATTCAGCCCGAGAAACGTACCAAATAGCCAGGAAACTCCTCAAACTACCAGAGCCCCCCCCCCTGGTCGAACCCTCAGTCACTCGCTGCAATGAACTTGTGGAATTTTTTAACTCAAAAATTGTCAACATCATCAAATCACTTCCCCCTACCCCCCTGAACGCCCTTACAGCCCCCCCGGACGTTAGCCTACCCACCCCATCACCTATAGTATCTACCCCTCAGCTGTCAGCCTTCACCCCGCTTACAACTGACACTACCCTCCGCATACTCAGCTCTATTAAAAGTGGTAGCCCAACTGACTCTGCTCCACTTAATATTCTTAAACTAGTTGAATCTACTATCTTACCCTATTTGACAAAACTTATCAATAATTCACTCAGCCTAGGCATCGTCCCTCCCAGCTGGAAAAGAGCAATGGTGAGAGCATTGCTCAAAAAACCTCACCTTGATCCACTGGAACTCGGCAACTACAGGCCGATTTCCCTACTCCCAGGTATCAGCAAAATAGCTGAGAAACATGTTAACCTAAACCTTTCCCAATACCTCGAATCTAATAAACTTCTAGAACCCTCTCAAACGGGATTCAGGCCAGGCCAGAGTACCGAGACCGCAATATTGGCGGTAGTCAAAGAGGCAAGGAAGATCATGGACTCAGGGGGATCAGTGGCAGTGATCCTCCTGGATCTCAGCGCGGCCTTCGACACCGTCAACCACTCAATCCTGATCCAAAGACTCAGGCATCTTGGAATTGCAGGAACGGCTCTGGCTTGGTTAGAATCCTTCCTCAAAAACAGATCCTTTCAGGTGACAGAGGGCACCTTTACGTCCAGACCCACAGCCATCAATTGCGGGGTTCCCCAGGGCTCATCCCTGAGCCCAACCCTTTTTAATGTTTACATGTCCCCCCTCGAGAAAGTCGTCGCCCCTTACGGAATCAAACTACTGACCTATGCTGACGACACTCAACTGGTGGTCTCCCTAAACCAGCAAGACCACTCCGTTCCCAACCTTCACACCTGTTTAACCGAAATAACGAAATGGATGAGCAGTTCCCACCTCAAGTTAAACAACGACAAAACCGAGATAATGTTCTTAGGCAACAAATCACTACTCAGCTCCATCTCCGTATGGCCTTCATCCATGGGCCCCCCCCCCTGTGTCCAAACCAGAAATCAAGAGTCTGGGCATTTGGTTAGACGAAGAGCTCAACTTCTCAGCCCAAGCGCGGAAAACCGCTGGAACCTGTCACGGCCTGCTTAGATCAGCAAGGAAAATCTTACCCTTGCTTCCGGCACAATCCCGCAAACTCCTCATCCACGGCCTTGTGCTATCCCGTTTGGACTATGGCAATGCCCTGTATCTGGGGGCCCCCAAAAAAGTCCTAGCTAAACTTCAAACGGCTCAAAATGCGGCAGCCCGCATCCTTACAGGAACCCACCGTCGAGGCTCAGCCAAACCCTCCTTGAAGGCCCTACATTGGCTCCCCATTCAAGAGAGAATTCAATTTAAGGCCCTCTGCACGACCCACAAGATTCTGCACGGCAATGCCCCTCCTATACTCCAAAACCTCATCTCACCCCATACCACCCTAAGAACACTCCGCTCTTCTAACTGCAATTTAGCCTCAGTACCTAGGATCAGAAAAGCCCGCTCAGGCGGCCGCCTGTTTTCATATAACGCAGCTAAACTATGGAACTCGCTTCCCCCAAACCTCAGAGCCCAACCTAACCTTCTCTCCTTCCGTAGAGCGCTCAAAACATGGCTTTTCCCATAAGGCTCGTCACACCAGGTTCTTGTCTATCAGCGCTGGGACGCCCATGGGCAGCCATGCGCTCTACAAATCCGTAAAATAAAATAAAATAATTAAAGCATCTATTATAATTTACTTGGATTCTTCATCATTTCACTGGCGACGGGATTCGAAGAGCAGAACCTACGTGGAATACCTGATTTTAATCAATTTTAATTGATTTACCTCATCTTGGTTGGAAGGACTTTAAGGAACTCTTTGGAACTTCTATCTACATTGGTGATCATTCCTGATAAGTATTACCATTTTTGGATTATCTTTGCGTGTTGAGCATAATTATTTCTTATTAATTTGAAGCGAAAAGCGAAAGGTGTTTTAAACAACAAATTGGCATTAACTTCATCGTTTCTTCCACAACTTGACAATATACTATTGGATTGGAAATTGAAGAAATAAGCGCTTTACCGTTTATTTTTGCCAAATAGCGTTGTTTCAAAGAATTGTTGTTTTTCAAGAAGCGTTGCCGTTACTTCCAGCGCGTATTACAACTCGCACCACAGCTCGCTCAAAAGCTCGCACCATTTCCAAAAGAAAACAACTCCTCTTCGTTCCATTCTATCTTCTTCAGTGACGTTTACTTTACGTTGCGTGGACAACTACGTCGTTCCGCTTTGGATTCTGGGTAATTACGTCTGACGTCACACGTTGCAGCGGCCATTTTGGTTAAACTTGAAGTCAGATCGCGGACTTCTCCGTTTCACATTGCAGACTTCTCCGTTTCTCACGAAGGGAACAAGTATCTTTTGCTTTCACGGCGGATTACCTTTAACGGTGATTCGCACACCTTCTTTGAAACATCGTAAAGAAGATTGCTTTCACGGCGGATTACCATTAACGGTGATTCGCACACCTTCCTTGAAACATCGTAAAGAAGATTGCAACGGCGAGTTACCATTAACGGTGATTCGCACACCTTCTAATGACCTTATCAGATTATTAACAACGGTAAGAAAATATTGATCATTTTTTAGCTGATCTGAAGAAATTGTCTTTGGATTGCAAATTTGGTGTCCTACAAGAAGAGTTAATTAGAGACCAAATCGTTATGCATTCATACAATACCTCCATACAGGATAGGTTATGGATAAATGGGGACTCTCCTCTTGATGATATTCTTGCCATTGCACACAAGGCAGAAATGTCTGGCAGATGCGCTAATGTGATAAAGAATGATAATAGTGCAATGACTAATGAGGTAGTTTGCAAAGTTAATGCTACTGATAAAAAAAGGTTTAACTATAGTTCTAGGCAGTCTTTTAGTTCTAACAACAAAGCTTTTTCAACTAAACATCCTCAGTCCTCCTCAAATTTTAAACTTAAATGTTACAGATGTAACAGTTTAGACCATTTGGCTGACTTCAAAGGATGTCCTGGTTTGAAAGCCAAATGTTCTAGTTGTGGTTTGAAAGGTCATTTAACGAAAGCATGCAATAGGAAAAAGAGAAGTAAAGTAAATTTCGTGAATGACATTGATGAGGAAGAGAATTTTGAAAATGACGTTGAGGATAATCTAGTGATGAATGTTCATGATAAGTTAGTTTTAAGAATAAGAGACGAAGACATGGTTAACAAACCTATTTGTACAATGAGTATTGGTGGTGTAGTTGTAAAAATTTATGCCGATTCGGGCTCACCTTACACCATTGTTAATGAAGAAATGTGGAAATCTTCATTTATCCAACATGTTGGGGAGAAATTATTACCATCAGATATCCACCCTGAAGGTTATTTGGGAGACCCTATTTCCATCTTGGGTTTTCGTTGGTTTGTTTTCAGGTTCAAGGACAGGGAGTGTAGAGGGAAACTATATATTTAGAAGAAAGGACCGCCTGTTTTAGGGTGGTTCGACCAAAAACAACTCCACATTATCTTGGATCCTAATAGTAAAGAACAAGTCCTAGTAGTTGATGATTGTTCTATTGTTACGGATAGCATTTTAAAGGAATTTCCAAAAGTTTTTAGTAAAACTTTGGGGAATTTAGTTGGTTTTGAACATAAAATCATATTAAAGGATGATGCTTGTCCAAAGGTGCACAAGTGTAGAAATGTGCCTATCTTAGTGAGAGATGAAGTCAGCAAAGAACTGGATAAACTTGTGTCTACTGACATCATAGAACCTATTGAAGCGAGTGAATGGGTTTCGCCAATTGTCGTCGCAAGACGTAGCAATGGCAAAATCAGGTTGTGTGTAGACCTAAGATATTTAAACAACAACATTGTGGTTGACAAATTCCCACTTCCCAAAATCAATGAGATGGTCTCTAGTATTGGTAATGCCCAATGGTTTTCTACCATAGACCTGTCATCTGCATACCACCAGATTTCTCTATGCCCTGATTCAATGAAGTTCACGTCTTTTGTGACACCTTTTGGTTGCTTCCGTTATAAACGCATGCCGTTTGGCTTAGCCTCAGCGGCTGCTGTTTTTCAACGGCTTATGTACCAATTATTCAAGGGAGAAAAAGGTGTCAGATTTTTTCAGGACGATATTCTAGTCTTCGGAGATGATGAAAATGAGCATTTATCAAGGTTACATAAAGTTTTGAATATCCTTGAAAGCAAGGGCCTTACTGTTGAACATTCCAAATGTAAATTTGCTCAGAAAAGTGTAACTTATCTAGGCCATATCATTGACGCTGAGGGGGTTAAACCCAAACCCTCTTTGGTTTCAGCAATCTCCGAGGCTCCTGTTCCTACAAGTAAAGATGACATCAAGTCATTCTTAGGAATGGCTGAGTTTTGCTCTAAATATGTTCCTAATTTTGCGAGTGTTTCATACAATATTCGGCAACTTTTAAAAAAGGGTGTGAAGTTTGAATGGTCAAAGTCTTGTGATGAAGATTTCATGAATATTAAGAACGCTATTGCCCAGACCACTGCCTTGCACAGTTTTGATCCTTCTTTGGAGAATGTAATTACTACGGATGCAAGTAACAAGGGTTTGGGAGCTGTTTTGGTGCAGATTGATGAGAAGGGGAAGGAAAATGTTATAGCCTATGCCTCAAGATCTCTTTCTCCTTGTGAAGAAAAGTACCCTATTATAGAAAGGGAGGCTTTGGCTTGTGCCTGGGCTCTTGATCATTTTAAATCTTTTGTGTGGGGTAAAATGTGTTTGTTACGCAGTGACCATAAACCATTAGTAAAGATTTTGACTACTGAAGGGGTTATTAATGCTTCTGCTCGTTTAGCTAGGATTTCCATGAGATTACAGAATTTCATTTACAAGATTGTTTATGTTCCTGGCAAAAGCAATGTTCTTGCGGATTTTCTGTCAAGGATGCCCGTAATGTTAGAAGAGGTAGACAATAATGATTGGAATGAATTACAAATAGCATATGTTCATGATGAAGGCCTTTCAGCATTCAGCAAAGAAGAGTGGAATAATGAGTATTTATCTGATGAATGTTTACAAAGGGTGATTTCCTACACAATTGAGGGTTGGCCAGATAAGAAAGATGTTTTGGATGATATTTTTAGACCTTTTTGGGAAGTCAGGTCTGAACTTTCTGTTTCCCACGAGACTTTATTGAGGGGTGAAAAAATCGTTCCTCCTAGTGGTTTACGTGAGGGAATTATTGAACTTTGCCATGAAGGTCATCCTGGTATTGTGAGATCCAAATCTTTGGTAAAAAACTTATTCTGGTGGCCTGGTTGTGATTCTCAGATAGAAAAGATTGTTAGGGATTGTGTCATTTGTGCCTCTGCAGATAAAACTTTACGTACTTTTCGTCCTCCTATGTTGGAGTGTTCCCCCCCTGAATCAACTTGGGAGTCTGTTGCTGTGGATATTATGGGTCCCATTCAAGATCAAGATGGTTCTCATCGTTACCTAATAGTCATCATTGATCTGTTTTCCAAATGGCCGGTTGTTAAGACAGTAGAGAGAGCAGATACTGATTCTGTTTTAAGTTTCTTGGATGAAACTTTTGTTACTGAGGTCATTCCCTCTTGCATTCTCACCGATAATGGTGTTCAGTTCTTGTCTGTTAAAGCGAAAAGATATTTTAGTAAACTTGGCATTAGGCATAGAACAACGTCTCTTTATAATCCAGGTGGAAATGGAGTTGTAGAACGCTTTAACAGGGTTTTGAAAAATACTATTCAACTTTCTTGTAGCAATAATTTGAATTGGCCAACTCAGGTTGGGAAAGTTGTTTGGAATTATCGTATTACTGTAAATGATTCTACTGGTATTTCTCCATTTGTCTTAATGAAAGGTAGGAACCCACGTTCTAAAAGTATTCCTACTTGGTTATTCTCTGGAGAAATTGAACCTTACTCTAAGGATCTTGTTAAGGCACGGTTGGTACAGGTACACGACAAAAGTAAAAAATATCATGATTGGAAGCATGGATCTAAAGAAGTTAGGATAAATGTTGGTGATTGGGTTAGAATAAAAAAACCTTATAAGGTACAGAAGGGTGAATCTACCTTTTCTGAACCTTTTCAAGTAATGGAAATTTTAAAGAATTCTGTTAAACTTAGCAATGGAAAGGTTTGGAATTTAGGTAGAGTTGCCAGATGTAATCCTTGTTGTTCTTCTAGTCCTAACATTTCTTGGAAACCAGAAGATTTAGATGTTGAAAATTCTGATGTCAATGATAATTTATTTGACAATTCTAGTGCGAATCCTGGTACGAGTTGTATGCCTGATTCAAATGTAAATTCAAATGTAAATGTTTCTGAAAATAGTGATCTAGGGTCTTCTAACAACATCTCTGAAGATTCTGTTTTCACTCCTGAGGACAAGGTTCCAGCTACTAGTGGAGATTCTTCCCTCCGCCATTCCTCAAGGAAGAAGGTGGTTCCTTTGTGGCTTAAAGACTATATCACTAATAATAGTTAACAATAGTTATTATTTCACAACTATTAGTAGTAGTTCCTCCTAATCCTTTCTTTTGTTTTTCTTTCCTTCCTTTTATTTTTTTTATTATTAGATAGGGGGATGTGTTGTGTTGCTTACTTATTATTACTGTTCCTTTAATCCTTCACATTCTACTCATGTCACTACTGAATGTGGAATGTTACATATGTCATGTTCTTGCATTGCTGTGTAAGAGTCAGTTATTCTTGGATACTGAACTTGCTGGATTACTTCTCATATGCTCTTCGTTTGATTAAAGCATCTATTATAATTTACTTGGATTCTTCATCATTTCAGGGAGGGTCTGGGTGAGGGGTAGTAAACAATGGAATACGGCCGAACAGAGGTAAGTAAACAAATAAATAAAACGAATTTCATTGCGTGCGCTGCATAGTCAAATACGATGAAGGCGGCAACTAAATTTGCTTTATTTATTTGTTTACTATTCCTTAGTTTACCACCCCCCAAAACATACCCGTCCCCCGCACCCCCTGCCCTTTAGCACTCCCCCACCGGCCGCTACTGATTATTAATCATGCACACTAATGAAATGTCATGCGCACAGGGTTGTAACGACCACTCCTGTTGCCTCAGCAGTGCGGGGCAGACTTCTCTACAGGAAGGGGGCACCTCAGATGCAGTGTGCTGCCTGCTTTGAGCTGCCACAGCTCTGGCCCTGGACTAAAATTAAACAAAATAACTTTTTTTTTCTTTTCAGTTGAAGCCTGCCAGGCACTTTACATGATAAGGGGCGGGGGGGGGAAGCATGGACAGAGTGACTTTCACAATGCCCTGCCTGTTTTAGTGAGAAGAGGCAACACAGAACTTACTGGAGTTGAGATAGGGTTGCCACCTTTCCGGAGAAAAATGCTTGCCCGCTCTTCACACTTTAAGATTCTGCGAAGGCCTACACACAAGTGTTAAGTAAAACTTGATATGAAATTATCTGTATTCATTAAAACTTTGCCTTTATGACTTTGTTTATTTAGGTTATCAGTCAGGGGTTATTTGGAGTGCTGTAGAATACACTATAAAGTGTTTTCATCTTACCATAAGCTGTTTATAGTATGTACTGATAAGAGGAAAAACATAAAGCCAGGACAGAAAATGCTTGTAAATGCAGGTCATTTCACAATGTTGCCATTAAAGGATTTGATGGAAACCCAGAGTTCTTATTTCCTCGGGGCATGATTTGGATAGCTTTGAATAATGTGCCACGCCAATGTTCAAAGCAACATGCAATAACTATAGTTTAAAAATAATTGGCAAATATTTACCAATAAAAGCACAGCATTGAAAAACGAAAGTGACCAGCTTTTCTCAAATATTTACAAGTGCATCATGTATTTTTTTTTAAACCAAAATAAAGGCTCTGTGTAACAAAAAACAATCAGTGTTCAATATTTAAATAACCACATTAAGATGCAGGATTATAAAGGAAAGATTTCAACTTCTTTCGTGTCAGATGTATGTTGTTTCTTAAACCTGGCTCTTGCTATTTTGCTTTTCTCACCATAGACACAACTACAAGTACCAGAATGCAATGCATTAACAACTCATATCAGAAATAGAAAAATGTGTGGTCACTATTTAAGGTCTAATTGATAATTTCCTGTACACATATGGAGCATGGAAGCCTTTTCCTTCATTGTTTTCACAAAGTGTGTGCTTGTTTTATTAGGACATGGCTTTTGTAGTTCGGACTGGACTGTTCCCATGGGGCACAGGGTCAGAGCTGATTTGCATATCGCCATTGTCTAACCCAGGGTGGTGTGGAGTGCAAAAAAACGATGGATTTGGGCCCAGATCTTTGGACTGGGGTGAATGTGTGACATTGATCCGCATTCTGTCCATCACCTGTTTTGTTTGCATTTGTTTTATTACTAGCAGCTCCTATAACAGGAATGTGCAGCAACATTGGTTATTTCAGTCTCCAAAATGCAATCCTTTGCTCGTGTATAACAAGGCAATCAGTAATCTCAAGGAAGTGTATAGGGGCTGTGAGAAAGTGGACCAAGCACATGATTTTATTGGGCAGAAGATGATAGTGGCCAGCAGCTGTAAGTGAATTAATGCTTAAAGGGCAGTTATTATTTAGGGTGGACAGCATATTCCGTTCCGGTTGCGAAAGTTCATAATTCTGCATTCCGCGCGGAATTCCCAAAAATTCCACAATCCGCAGAGTAGTGGAATTTGTGAGCACAGTGAGTAGAGGTATTGCACAAAACGGTGGCATCTTCTTGGATAAATATGCAGGGCAGGATTCATTCTGGCACAATGCTCCTGTCACAAAAAATAAACCTCAACAGGAAGCACTTACAGATAAGCAGGTGCCCGAGTTGAAGCTCAAATTAAGTAACGCATTAATCACTCAGCCCAAAAATTTGTGAGCACAGTCGAGGCTGGGCTGGTGTGCTTTCTCCCCACATATACCATCAAAAATTAGCTGTGAACCAGGATGGAGGTCTTTGCATCCATGAGTTTCCCGAGCGCAATCCCAGTGTAGTTCCTGTGACCAGGAGGTTCTTTGTCCTCATCTGCTGCTCTGATCGGTCTCTGATCTTTTATAAACAAGAGGCATGTGAACTTGCATAGAAGCCCCGCCCATTTGGCCCCACCCCACATACACTAGCGGTATGCACCGTCTTCCTGCCCTGTACCTACTATGATGGACAGCTCACACAAGGGACCACGGCAAAGTTACAGACAAACATGGTCACTGGAGAAAACTCTTCTGGCCTGCAGCTGTAGTGTAGGAAAGGAACTATACATTTACCAAACGAGGTAGCACCTACTGATTAGCCAGTAGTACTCCAATTGAGTAGAGGTATTGCACAAAAAGATGCTATCTTCTTGGATAAAAATATATGCTGGGCAGGATTCATTCTGGCACGATGCTCCTGTCACAGAAATTTATTCTGCGAGCTCGTGGAATTCCGCGTGCTTGTTGAGATTTTTTGCCGTTTCGCAGAACTTTGCGTAGCGCGACTATGCAAATTCCGCACACCGCTAGTTATTATATTGTGAGAGACCCAAATGAAGTCAATTTGAATTGCTAGGTAAATTCCTGACACAAATAGGATAAGTTACTCAAAAAGGGTCCATGAACGTGCATCAGAGCATATTCCTGCTACTTGTGCATAAAAAGTATCTGCTTGGGTCAAAGACAGAGGGGCATATTATCAAGGACAGGCAATACATTATCGGCGCTTTTATCGGCAGGAAACTGCCGATAAAGCGGCGATAATGGCCTTGATAATATGCTCTATGAATTCCAATCGAAGCCCATGTTAGATGTGTTCACATTTAACATGGGCTTCGATTGGAATTCATAGAGCATATTATCAAGGCCATTATCGCCGCTTTATCGGCAGGTTCCTGCCGATAAAAGCGGCGATAATGTATTGCCTGTCCTTGATAATATGCCCCAGAGTTTTAGCAAAGGTGTCAGTCAGAATATCACACATTAGCTGCTGTAATTAATCAAATGTCACGCATTAACTGACTTAAACTGGTAGCCCTCTTTGACATAGATAAATGTAGGCATGGTGTCCCCTGTATGTACAATTCACTAAGGAGAGAATGACATTTTTGTTTACCAGGGTCATTGGAATTATGCAGCATGGAAGGACCAAATTATGCAGCAGGGTTGAATACATTTTGTGGCAAGGAAAGTCAAATTACACGGTGTAATATGACACATTTTGTGATAGTAATACTTCATAATTTTGTCATTTTTGAACAAGTTAACACTGCCAGGGCAAAAGGTTGACCTAATTTGTATCAGTTTAACATGCAAATATGGCAAAAAGAAAAAGAAAGGTGGCGGGTTTACTTTTGCATAGGGCCTTCTATTGCACGGCAAAAAATATCACCTAGATTTTAGGAACTTTTGATCGATTTGAGTTAGAAACGCATTTTGTTTTGCTAAAATCTAAAGCGTATGTTTCAGATTATGATTTATGTAGCAAATGGCTAATACAATTGAAAAGAATGCAGCCACAGAATTGCATAATTCTAGTGGCCTACAGCAAATACTCATATGGGTACTGTGTGGACCATTACATACATCTGCATTATGTTCTCTATGCATTTTATTAAATGTGATGTTCAAAATACCACTAGCCAAACTAATATTGGTGTCCCCAGAAGTGACCTTCATAGGGGGCACACATTAAGTCACAGATAAACTGGTGTAATACTTGGCAACTCGGAGTAAGGCATTAAATGGAAAGAGGAACTCTCAGTCTCAGAGAATGGCAGTTCTGCGAGTTTATGATAGCCCCTAAAGTTAAATATTGTTAATAAAAATAATAATCTTGTGATAAAAAGTATGAACGCAGCTCGGTTTCTAGTGTGTATGCATGTAGAGCATGCTCATACCACGATGATAACTGTTTTCCCTTTGGCGCTAAAAGTATCAAGGAAATTCCAGCTGATATCATGTGGATGTAGGCAGCAAATGTGAAGCACTTCTACAGGGTGGCTCGCGACTGTGAGGGATTGGCATTGTAGAAGGCCTCCTTCACCATTCCTTGCAGGGGGGCCCGCTAAAGTTTTGTTATGCTACTGCATGCGCTTTTCTCATCACCCTAGGAGATATTTGGTTGCATAGCCACCAATATAAACAAGAACCAGCCAGTATCAGCACGGTTGTTTGAATACTAAATCAAGGTAGGACAGAAAATACATCAGCAAATCCCAACATGTTGATTCTGAGTGTGGTAGAGGAAGTTCCAACCCTCGCAATGGCTGACAAGGAAGATTTTATTAAGGAGGCAAGTGACTCTACGTTAAACGAGCCTCATAAATAAATGCAGCATTTTGCTCAGGATACAGATGTGGAATAGGTTGGTGGACCTAAGGGCAAAAACGTGCAAGGTGCCCAGTTACAGGACCTCTTGGTGCACATACGAGAGGTGTTGGGGTTTGAGCAGAAGCCTTAACAGTAAAATGAATTCTATACCCAGTAAAGTGGCCCTTCAGTAGATGCCTTACCTCTCCTTGATGTCATTAAGAATATCCTTCTGAAAGAATGGAAAGACATTTAAAAGGCAATCATTTCAAGATTTATGTCAAAGATATACCCCCTTGACAATTTAAAAATATTGTCATTTATCATTTTTGCAAACAAACAGTAGAAGTATATCAACAATTGCAAAGGGGCATCAGTTAGCAAACTTGACCCATGAGGGTATCAGAGCGCTTTACATGGGATACATTGTTGAACAAACAAAAGGTTTAAAGTGCAGAGACAAACAAGATCAACATGTATGGTTACAATCACCGTCAGAGTCAGCAACAAAACAAAGGTCCCATATGTTCTCGTCGTGGGGAAAAGGTGATCTGGGAAAGCAGTAGTCATAGAATAGTCCGGGACAATGTGGTGGTTGCGGGCAGGCCTTAGGCGAGGAATAAACCAATGAGGAAGGTTTTGGGCGCTTTTTTGAAGAGTGCTAGAGAAGGGATTTTCCTGATGGAAGGTGGGAGAGAGTTCCAAATTCTTGGTGCTACTCCGGTGAATGCCCTGTTGTAGGTTCTTTTTTTCTGAAAGGAGCCCGGTTGGAGTAGGAGGGTTCTAGCGGACCTGGAGTTACTGCTTCCTCCGGATATCACTAATTTCTGTGCCGATAAGCAGGGGAGTTTGTGTGTAGAGCCTTGTGTATAGTGCATGCCAGTTTCAGCTGAATTCTGACCTCTAGATGTAGCCAGTTCAGCGCTTTCATGTGTGGTGAGATGTGGTCAAACTTCCTGGTACCTGTAAGTAGTCTGGCGGCCGCGTTGAGGCAGGCTTTTAGAGGCGCTAAGGAGATCTTAGGTAATCCAGTGAGGGTGGAACAGCTGTATTCCAGTCTGGAGATGACAAGTGCTTGAACTGCCATTTTCAAGGACCGAGCATCGATTAAAGGTTTCAGCTTCCAAAGGTAGCTCAAGTGGAATCTGGCTGCTTTAGCCATCAATTTAATGTGGTCTCTCATATTCATGTTGCAGTCGAGGATTATGCCCTGGGATTTGGCAGAGTCCACAATGGTCGGTGGGCAGTTCAGGGCTGTGATGGCCTTAATCCACATCTGAATCTCCGTGTAGGCTTTTGATGGGGAGATTAGGAGAAATTCAGTTTTCTTTACATTCAGTTTGAGTTGGTTATTGGTTAGCCATTGGACAGTTAGTTTCAGGGTCTCGTTCAGGGAAAGGATCTCATTGAGCGAAGAGATGTTGATGTATAATTGGGTGTCATCCGCATACATATGGTAGGAGATGTTGGCGGAACAGAGAACTTCGGTGAGTGGCTCTAGGTAAAGATTAAAGAGGAGGAGGGACAGAGTTGAACCTTGGGGGACTCCGACTGTGACCGGGGTGGGAACTGATAGTTTGCCGTTGATGAGGAATCTCTGAGAGCGGTTGTGGAGGAAGGACCTGAACCATTCTAGTACCACGCCATCCAGACCCATCCTGAGTTCCAGGCATTCAAGTAGTTTTTCATGTATGACCTTATCGAAAGCGGAGGATAGATCAAGGAGGATTAGAAGGCAGGTTTTGCCTTGGTCTAGGGCTTGGAGGGCATCGTCCACGATGTGTAGCATAGCAGTTTCGGTGCTGTGCCCTAGTCTGAATCCAGATTGGAAGTAATCGAGTATGTGGAAGTTGTTGATGTACTGACTTAGTTGCTGTTGAACACACTTCTCTAATACTTTGGCTAATAGCGGGATATTGTAGATAGGTCTGAAATTGTCAGGGTAGGCTGGGTCCAGTGAAGGTTTTTTAAATATGAGGAGTACTTGGCCGGCTTATACCCCGGATTGAACTCTGAGGCGTTGATAATTGTAGTCCAGCAAGGAACGATTGATTGGGAGGCAACGGCGAGGCAGTTGGAAGGTAGCTGCTCATTGAAGTGGTTGTTTGGTTTTAAGGTAGAGAGGATTTTGAGATGGAGTCTTCTTCATCATATTATTCCAAGTCAGTCCAGTTGGCTTGGTTTTTAGGAGAGGCCAGGATGGTAGGTGCGGAAGAGTAGGGTAGGATAGGAGGGGGTTGGGGGCAGGTGGTGGTACTGAGTTTAATTCCTAATGCAGTGAATTTATCAGCAAAGAAGGCGGAGAATTCATCTGACAATATTATCGATTTGGGGGATTCTTTCAGTGTTTTAGCCAGTTTATTCGATTGGAATTTGACCAGTTCAAAGAGCTTTTGGGGTCTATTCTTTGTGTTCCCCAATTCCGATCTGAAGTATTCCTTTTCGCAATTGATGATGTGCTTGTTGTAGGCATTTCTTACCTGGCGAAGAAGTTTTAGATGCATTGCGGAGGGGTGTTGTCTCCAGTTTCTTTCTGAATGCCGTAGGGATCTCCTCTCCATGTTGAGGGAGCAAGTGAACCAAGGGTTTCTTTCTTTGATTTGTGTTCTTTTTAGTTTTTGAGAGGCAAGTTCATCCAGAATGTTTGAAATGGACGACGAGTAGTGCTCATTGAGATTGCTACCATTGGTTATGTGCAAGGGGGGTTTAGGTCAGATTTGCAGGGAGCCTCGAGCTTCATAAAGTCTAGGTTCTTAGTGTCTCTGGTCCACCATTTGGGAAACACCGGTTGAGACAGCTTTGTCTTGCGGGTCCCGGGTAAAATGAAAGATATAGAGTGATGGTCTGACCAGTCACAAGGGTCTATGGAGATAAGCTTGACTGCGGAATCCTTAGAAATGATCCAGTCAAGGATGACTCATTTTGAGTGGGTTGGCATAGAGCAGGCTTGAGTCAGGGCTAGGTCAGTTAGAAGGTCTTTGATGGCATTGACGTAGGGATTTTTAGCATCATTCCAGTGAGTGGTTGAAATCACCCAGGAAAACCACTGTTGCATTAAAGGAAATCTTTGTTGTCATGATTTCCAAGAGGTGATCAGTGAAAGTGTTGTTTGCACCTGGGGGGTGGTAAAAGATGTGCAAGTTACAAAGGTGTAATGAGTTGCTGCAGACGGAGAGTGCGAGGTATTTGCAGGAGTCGGTTGTGTCCGTTACAAGTTCTGTGACAAGCAGGGAGGATCGGTAGATGCAGGTTATGCCTCCTCCTTTCTTATTGGAGTGTTTATCCAGTCTGGCGATGTTGTAATTGGGCGGGACTTATAAGTCCAGGCAAGGGGAAGAGTATTCATTTAGCCAGGATTCAGTTGGTATGGTTAGGTCTAGGTTTTTGTCCAGGACGAGGTGAGCAATATCAGCGGCATGTTTGACTGCTGAATGGCAGTATATTAAAAGACCAGATAGGGGGGTGCCTGGAGGAGTGCCAGGAGTCTGGGCGGATAGAACTATAGGCGCCAGGTTGCTTTTTACCACACTTCTGTTGTAGAGGGTGGCTGGCCTGTTGGGGTTGATGGTCACCGTGCTGATAGGGTGTTCAGGACTCGTATTTAGCAGACGGGGATGGCTGGGGTAGAGTTGTGGTCTTGGAGGATGGCTAGAATTTCATTTCCTGTGAGGTCTAGAGGATTAGAGGAGGCGGTGGGAGTGTTGTAAGTGAGTGCGAGAGCCCGGGATTCCTCCTCAGGGAGGAGACAGGATTGTTTGCGTTGGCGAAGATGTCTCAGAGGTAGTGGGAGTGGATGCTTGGGAGGCTCGGTGAATTAGTCTGTGCATCCATCTACCCTTTTACGCCTGGCAATTATATTATGAAATAGAGTTAAGTAGGTGTTAGAAATGGGATCTCTGGTTGGCTAAGCCTTGCGTCAAAGTTGGGCAGAAGCCACAACTCTAGTCAGGGCAAGGGAGATACACGTCAAAGATAACCCCTGCTCACCCCCTTAGTAGCTTGACACGGGCAGTCAGGCTTATCCCGGAGGCAGTGTGTAAAGAATTTGTGCACACATACAGTAATCAAGTGACAACTCTAAAGATGGACACCACACAGGTTTTATATAAAAAATAGGTATTCTTTATGTAGACTTATCACAAGACCACACATGACAAAATTCCACAATACTGTAATTAAAATGGTAGTTTTAGCTTAGGTCTCTTTAGTTCTTAAAATGCAACACTTTGTGTCTATGTACCTTAAGATGCGACACTCAGGGCAATGAAAGTGTTTCAAAGAAGGAAATGCGGCAAAGATCCGGTGCAAGAAATAAAGACGTCTAATTCTGCCTGATGCAGCACGCTTCTCCGTTGTTGGAAGAAGTCTTGGCTTGATGCGTCAGCTGCAGCAGCGACACCCTTGTTCAGTGATGCTACGACTGCGGCTTTGGCGGCGACACTCTTCTCCGATGATGCCAGATGCTTCTGCTCGATGTGACAACTGCAGCAGCGACACCCTTATTCGGGGTTGCGGAACGTTTCTTGAGATGCGGTGCAATGCGACAGCTACAGTGGCGACATCTACGATGCGACAGCAGCAGTTGCGACACATTTCTCCCTCTTGAGTCGCGCTACCAGCTCCTTGCGACACGCAGTCCCTCAGAAGGCCCAAAACAGATGCAGGCACTTCCAAAGAACTCTTGGGGAGCTGGGGGTCGAAGTTTGTTGTCCCTGAGACTTCAGCAGGAGGCAAGCTCTTCTCTCAAGCCCTTGGGGATCCTTACAAGTTGAATAAAGCACACAAAGTCCTTTCTCCTTTTTTTGGCAGTCAGGCAACCACTGCAGGCAAATCCCCCAAGCAGCACTTCAGCCTAGGGATAGTCTTTCCTCCGTTTCTTCAGGTTCCTCTCCTCAGCAAAGGTTTCTTCTTCTTGTCCAAAAGTGATCTAAATTCTTGGGATCAGGGTCCCAATACTTATATCCCAAAAACCTTAATTCTCTGAGGGCAGAGGTGTCTTTGCCCAGTCCAAACCAGTTCTGGAGCACTTTGTTGTAATGACTCCTTCCTTCCTTTCACAGTGCAGGGCAGAAACATCAGACGCTCCACAAGAGGTGGAGCCATCATTGTGGAGGGAAGGCACAGCCCTTGAGCACTCTGTTGACATGACTTCTTATCTCCTTTCACAGTGCAGGGCAGAGACATCAGGCATACCACAGGGGGTGGAGCTGGCATTGTCCAGGTCCTTGGTGCAACTCCAAACTCCCATCTAGATGCAGATCTCTCTATTCGCTACTGGGATGACTCATCCTGTCTACTGCAATCCCCCAGCGCTGTCACTCAAACTACAGACAAGGAATACACAACCTAGCAGTGGCAGACTTGGATAGTTAGACAAGAAAATACCTACTTACTAAAAGTGGTATTTTCAATTACAGAATGTTAAAACCAACTTCACTAAAAGATGTATTTTATCATTCTGAGTTCAGGCATACTAAACTTGAATTTCCACCATGTTCCCTGAGTCAGTTAGGATTATAAAATGTAATAATCTAACTGCCCATTCTGGCCTATGGAGAACAGGTAGCCTTGCAATAGTGAAAAACGAAAATGGCTGTAATTCACTATTAGGACATGCCACACACACCAGGGCATGTCCTACCTTATACTCACAATGCACCCTGCCTTTGGGCCTACCATAGGGGTGTCTGATATGAAGAAAAGGGAAGGTGTAGGGAGAGGCAAGTGGGTGCACTTGCCCAGTCAGCATGGCAGTACCAGACTGCACACAGGCTTTGCAATGGCAGGCCTTAGATACATTTTTACAGGCTGGTTCTGTAGGTGGCACAACCAGTGCTGCAAGTCCACTAGCAGAATTTGAATTACTAGCCCTGGGCACTCCTGGTGCACGGTACTAGGGTCTGACAAGTAAACCAAATCAGTCAATCATGGAGTCACTAATCCATACATCAATTCATAATAGGGAGAGCATATGCACTGATCAGCAGTGGTAAAATGCCCAGTCATAAAACCAACAACAGGTCAGACAAAATACAGGAGGAAGGCAAAAAGTTCAGTAATGACCCTGCAAAAAGGGCCAAGTCCAACAGTAGGTGTGTTATAAGGGGACACTCAATACATCAGGGCCTAGACGATGGTGGCATCAGTGTTGCATCTAATTCCAGCTGTTTGTTGCAATAGACAAGATCAGATAGCTGTTTTTTAAATTTAAAAGATCCTGTTGCTTTCCCAGTGACAGTCAACTCACAGTTTAGCCATTAGAGCAAGCCTAGAATCCAACTAGAGAGTACATTCTGTCATAGCATGCACAGCTTCCAGGATTTAATAATAATATAGCTGAACTGCAGCACATGTCCATGCTAGATGTAGAAATCTTGCTTCCGGTGAGCCACAATGTGTATAGTTTTAATCTTCTCTGAGGCCAAGCTTGCAGAGCAACCTAGGAGTGTAAAATACCCGCTGAAGGTGTGTATAATGTATGATACACAGCCTACTGCTTGAGAAGATCAATACAATTTGTGTGAGACAAAACTTCCACATCTCTTCGGAAATGTCCAAGCTCAGCTTCCCTTCCAGACTGTGCGTGGTGGCAGTTCTGCCAAAGGGAATTCTCCTGTGCTGATCGAAATAGTGTGACTATTAACTGACCGGAATAGTGGCTCCCAACAGCACTTCCAGAATCAAGAAAATTTTAGGTTCAGCAGGGAAATCTGGATCAGGATCTTTGTTCTTGCAGATACACTGCAGCTTATACTATAGAAATACATGATATAGTTCCCTTAAATTCAATCAGCATGATAAAATGAGCTTCCTTGTGGAGATCCCCCTATGTTATGAAGCCACAGGCAGTTAGTTGTGCTATTGTCTTTCTTTCATGGATACTTGGCTGAAGGGGGGAATGGCTGAAAGAGGCATGAGTGTAAGTAGGTAATATTTAACCTCATTTTCTTGCATAGTCTGTCCCAGGCAATTGCAGTACATGTGGTAGTGGCAATATCTTGAGTATTTCATGGGACTATTGTATCAATCAAAGATGAAAAGGGGTTCAGGGATACTGTATTTCTCTCTGCTGGCAGGTATGGTACATAAGGTTATAGGTAAAACCGGTATACCACAAAGTGAGGCAGAGTACAAAGGTAATGTAGTTCTAGATCTGGGGCTTCGAACAAACAAAGGGTAATAAAAAAGTGTCCCATTTGACTCTAGGGTGCCTGCCCACCCAATCCAGCTTGATTTGTTGTAATTTGAGCATGCAAAGAAAAAAGAAAGGAAGAAAGGAGTGGGAAAGCTATATTCACTAAGTAATAGAGCAGCTTCTGAAGTATTACCATCTTCATTATCCCGATTCGGTATGAAAGTGAAAGTGACAAAGAAACCCAGTGTGCTATCTGATCAATATTATTATGTAACACTGCACCATAGTTTTCCTGTACAAAAACTTCTGTATCCTAGTTGATCCATATTCCTAGATAAACCGATAGAGATATACAGATTTAACAGTTTTGTCAGCCAGGAAAAAGGTCTGGGATTTATTCCAGTTTATATGTACACCTGACAATACTCCAAATTGTAAATGTTATTGAGACAGTCCGTGGGTTTCCTAATGTATAGTGTCACGTCATCTGTATACAAGGATATTAGAATATGTCTGCTTGTATGCCACAACGCATGATCAGAATATCAATGCCGCAGCTTTGTGGCTGTAGGCTGTAAGGCGGTGCAAAAAGGACAAGTCAGAGGGGGTAACCTTGCCTTGTCAAGCATGTACTGGCAAGAGGCTCAGATAAGTTATTGTTGATATAGACTCTTGCTATTGTTAAAAGCCTAGAAGTTGGATTCTAATCCAGAAACAAATGTAGCATACCAATCCACTGAAGGATAGTGAACAGATTTTCTGATTCAAGGGAATTCAGTGCCTAGGAGGAGTATAAAAAAATTGCTGGCGTATCCAGAGCCAGATCAAGGTCCTGCAGTAGGTCGATTAAGGTCCGCAGATTGTGAGCTATTGAGTGGTGCTGTGCTACCTGTGCCAGAGTTCTCGCTCCCATGGTGGAACATAGGCATGTATAGTAAGTGGAGAATGTATTGAGGATCTGGCTGATGGGAGGTGCTAGGTGCATACTCAATCTACAAAACATGACTAGCTACCCAGGGTTTTCTATCATCATGGCTAGAGTGTTGCCTGGGCATTTTCTCTCACATACACCATAACTCATGCATATTTCGCACAATATCTTGACTCCTGCTCTGCGACCGCTACAATTTCTGAAACCGTGGTCTTGATTGTTTCCAATGTAAATGTATTCTCATTTTGTGCTAGTGCGACCTTCATTGATTTGAGTTCTGTTTCCAGCCGGCACAAATGTCAATGTAGGGATTGTTGAATCCTGTTTTGCTTAGCTATACACCTTTCTCTGATTATTGCTTCAAAGTCATCCCACAACATGCTCATGTGTTCAACAGTTCGTCTCAAAGAATTCTACGATTTCTGGTTTGATTTCACCCATAAATGGTGCATCTAAAAGAAATTCAGGGTTTAGCCTCCATCGGGATCTCCCTGTAATGTCTCCTGGGATCTCAGGACATAGGAGCACCGGGGCGTGATCTGAAAGGGTGTGCTGAGAGCTTTATATAATACGTCCAAGGCCTGACATCCCTGGACACAAGCCAATAGTCCTACCTATGACCACATTCCATGAACAGTAAAGTTTAAATGTGTCCTCCCACCCTGTGGAGTCTATGTCTTCTTTTGTCCAAGAGGTTATGGTCTTGAATCACCTTAAAATGAACAGCAGTTAATGGAACTGCTTTCCACTTACAGCGTGATGGGATCTATCATCTGCTTGTGTACTGTTCAATATATAGTAGTTTTCCCATATTAGACATACAAGAAAACATTTTGGATTGCCAGTGTTTGTGCCATAACAGTTGTCAACAGTAAACTGGATTGCATCTACCCTTCCTCAAAGTATAATATATCTCCTATTTCATCGCAAATGCAGTCCATTGCTTTAAATTATGTGCCTTCTTTAACTAAGGTCGCCGCCTCATAAGCATATGAGGAGTAAGATGAAGTCAGAATCCAGGAAGCCCATCTACCAGCCAAAATGCATTCTGTTCTCTGAGTAAGATGTGTCTTTTGCAGAAGCGCTACCTGGACATGGTGTCTGTCTAGGTATCTAGTACCAGTCTAATATTTCAGGAGTTATTTAGGCATCACACATTCCATATGAGGCAGGTCAAGGCCAAAGAAGAGTGCAGTCTAGTCATGTGCCTTATGCACAATAAACTTGCTGGTCATTGGAGTGTATCAGGGCAGTTCCAAAGGCCATAGTTCCTCCCTCGATTACATATCAAGGGTGTCTTGTGGTACCATTAAGGTATCCAATATCTCTTCAGCATAATTATCTAAATGCCAATAGATGAGATCAATAAAAGAAATAGCGATGGAGTTAATCCCTGGGGGCACAACAGAGACCTGTGAAATTCCCTCTCACTATGGTAGAGTGTGTTGGAGGATCAGTGTCATTGGCACAGTCACATTAGAAAGGTACCATATCCAAGGAGATAGGAACAATTGCTCTGTTTGCTTGCCGCGTTGAATGCTCCCTTTGATGGTCAATAACATGTTGAGGACAAAGGACAGTGTTCGTTTACGTGACTTGTATGGAGACGGGTGTGAGTTTAGCTTTTATGTGCCTTTATTCTTCATCCTGATTGCATTGTGTTTGGCCCATCAGCGAGAAAATAAGGAGGAATTCAGATGTTCGTTGTGATGTCTCAAAGATGTATTATTTTCCTTAGTAGAGTACCACAGATGAGCAGGTTATAGCATGGCATAATGAATGTTAGCTTTAATCAGAAGTTGTTTAATAGGTGCCAACCTGCATCCAGCTTCTTAGACTATGATAGTAAAATCTGGGAAAAGTGATATGGCATTTGCCTCAAACTTCATATTTTTATACCCCCATGCGTAGTGCAGCACAGTATCTCTATCTAAAAAATTTAGGAAGTATGTGATGATGGGCCTTACCATTTTACCCGATGAAAGTCTTGCCGCAAGTGATATGTGTGTACTCTCTTATACTGGTAGCTAAGAAATTGCTTCAGCTTCGCATTATGTCTGTAGAAGGCATTTTACATAGTCCTTCAGTCCGTTGTGTTGGGGGACTCAGGTACATCTAGTATGCGTGCATTGTTGCAACAAGACCGCACTTCTAAATCTTCATTCTTTGCTGCAATATCTTTTCAATTAAATAGACTTTCACTCTTTGTGGCAAGATTGTTCTCTATTGCGGATATCCTCTTTTCTTCCTCAGTCAACTGGCCTTCGTGTTTCTTGAGTCTCCCTGAAAATGAGTCCATCCTTGCATTTAAGGTGCCCATATTGTCAAGAAACGACTCAAAGCTTTCTTTCATGGCTTTCAAAAGAGATCTCATAT
Source organism: Lissotriton vulgaris (assembly GCF_964263255.1). Lineage (NCBI taxonomy): Eukaryota > Metazoa > Chordata > Amphibia > Caudata > Salamandridae > Lissotriton > Lissotriton vulgaris. The sequence continues at coordinate 499,531,986 of NC_141687.1, read as the reverse complement.
GCTAGCCTCCATTATCTTGATGCTGCGATGAGTTCTGCCTGTTTGCAGAGTCATGATCAGTCATATTCAGTCTTGTACCACCCCTGGATTCACATGTTAGTTTAGAGTGCTTCCCATCCAGTTTTCCCATTGCTGATAAATCATACAAATAGTGTTTGGATGTCTAGGAAATTCTCTTTTCTGGATAGGTGGTGGTTAAGCTCCCCCCTACATGTTTTGCAGAATGGGTTTACTTGTAGTGTCTGCATCCATCACATGTCTATCAGCTGAGGTCCCATCATATCCCTGTGAGACCGATATGTGTATTTTCCAGATGTTTATATAAAGTAGGGGGGCAGAGCAGACCTGGGTCTCCAGGCTATCATCACTATGCAACCAATTGCCCCAGCTGGTGATTAGTGCTACATTTCTAGTCCGCTAAGCAAGGGCCAAGAAGCACTAGTTAATAGCATTGTGCTGGCAGCAACCAGTGCTCCCCCGTCAGCACACAAGTCCAACAGTGTGGTTTTTCAAATAATTTTGGCATGATTAAAACATATGTTCAAACAGTGAACTCGCTAGCTATCAGCTCTTCAATAAAGATACCACCTCTCCCCTTTGGTATTGCTTTTATCAATGAGTAAAGTATCAGCGTGCACGAGCAGACCCACTTTCACAGGGCATCACCATCTGGACACATATCTTAAATGTAGTTGCATACCTGACCCTTCAGCTGGAGGCCCGTCAATTCAGTTACATGGGTCTAATCAGTAAGCAAATAGGGGTTTTGTTACCCATTATCATCCCTAGGCTTATGAAAGGCCAGATCTAATATGGACAATAGTATGCTGATTACCGGAGAAGAGGGGCCTATTCAGCTTGCCCCTGTCTAATCCAGTATCATCTTGGAGTTTGATACAAATGCTATCTCCCCAGGAGTTAAGCCCCAGCCTCTCCCCAGCCTTGCTCCTGTAGCCAGCGTGCACAGCTCTTGTTGTTCCTACTTTGCAGCATCTCTATGTGGATCCCCTGCTCACCTTGGTCTCCAGCATAACCTTCTATTTCTTTATCATGCAGTCCGCCTTCTCTGCCTCACAGGATCAACCAGAATTAGTTTCTCGATCTGGGCTGTCTCAAGAGTGATGGATGCAGTCACTCTCTTTCAGTGGGACCCACACTGGGCCCTTACACTGCATGCACCGCTAGCTCAGCCCACAGCGGTACAAAGCAGGATGATTCGGCCTGAAACCAATCAGCTTCAAACTGCACTGGCATGAATATTGTCATATGTGTTATTCAACATGTTTTGGTCTGCAGCCACTTTAGAAGGGGCATTGGTCGCATGAAGATGTACCCTTTGGATGAAGCTATGTTACCTGGATGCAGGTTAGAAGAGTATTATCCAATGTGTACAGCTTCTGGGTACCAAATATTTTGGCCTACAGCTGGATGAAATTGTACACTAGTCAACTGATGAGACAAAGACAGTTCAGCCTTTTACATTTTCCCAGGTAAAAAATGTTTTGTACAAAACGTACTTTTCAAGAGCATAAGTGCTGCTTTTATGGCAAGGCAGGAGGTCAGGGAGCTGCGTTTCAAAACAAATCCTCACTCCAACCTACCCGACCTCAAAACAAAAAGTCAAAGGTCTAACTATATGGTTGTAGGGCAAGAATAAGGGCCCGATTATGAGTTTGGCGGTGCTGGTGTGGGCTGCCGGGTCCCCGCCCGCTATTTCGTGGTCTGGCGGGTGGGGGCATGGAGGTCCTGCAGCAGTGCAGTACTAAGGCTCACATGTGAGCATTAGATCTGCACCACTGCAGGACCAGTGCACTTTCCTGCACAGCATGGACTGTGCAGTCCATGTCATGCAGGAACCGGGGTGCATGCACACAGGGGGGCAACATAACCCACTTGCAAGGCCACAATCTTACCTTTATGTACACATACGCCATTTCTAAGGTAGACCCCAGACAACCCAGAGGGTAGAGTGCAATGTATTTAAATGGCAAGACATGTATGTCTAAATTTTACATGTCCTGGTAGTGAAAAACTCTCACATTTGTTTTTCAATACTGCAAGGCCCATCTCGCCCATAGGAAAACATTGGGATTACCTTATTACATATTTAGTGTAATTCTCATTTGTGAAGAGATAGAATTTTTAATTCTGGTGTCTCTGGACTCCGAATTAGGCCTGGGCGAGGTGTACAAAGTTTCAGTTAGCAAAAAGTCAGCTAAATTCCACAGATTTCCATGAGCGGGGGGAGTGGATATGCCATAATAAACAGATTGTTTAATGCTAGGTGAATGCAAATTAAAGAACCTCGCATTAATAAAACTCACAACTAGATGGCACAGCAGACATACATATACAATATAAAGTATAAATACAAATGACGTTTTACATTGTTAAAGATAAAATTAATATTCATATTCAATTACGGAAAATAAACCGAATGGCTCACATACGGATTGCCTCCAAAAAGTGGCAAAATCAGGGACACGTCAGGATTATACTTGGGGTAGGGTCTAGTGCAGTATTGGAAACAATAAAGTAAAGGAGCTCATCTCATCTGTAAAATGCACCTAATCAGCTGTTTTCCTGGTGTTGGCCCTAGACGACGCATTTTTCCTCCCTAAATAAAGGTGCTACATACCCAACAATATTTTATTCAGCTAGTGTGGGTGTGGAATACTCGCCCTCACCTTTGCGTTTTCCATCACCGACATTTGAGATGGGGACCCTCTACCACAGACAAGTGACCAAATCCTCCGACCACGACAGGTAAAGTGAGTGACCCCCTTCGAGTCGAGCAGCAGGCACCGGAGAGGGAGAGGCAAGACCTACCCTCCTGATGTATGGGCTGTGCTGCTTCCCCACCTTTGCTTTCTCCGAATGGTAGCAGGGGAGCAAAGACAGCTAGCGCAAAACTGCATAAAATTAAAAATATTAGTTGGTTTTGTAACTTTTGATTACATTTGGATTTTATGTTATTTGTCTTTTAGCCCCTACCTTCTCGAGGCCAGACCACAGGTAAGATTGGTCTTTAGGTTACCAGTCTTCACTAGTTTTCACCGGTTCGATATCCATGTTTGACCTCGCTTATTTCGTATTTTCAGCAGTTTGCTATTACATGTGCGCTGTGCTCCATTTGCTATATTATCCTGACCCAGGACCTTGCCATTTGACCTACTGTGGGATATCACTCGTGCACTTTTTACAGGGTACGCATTTCTAGCTGGTTATGTTTTGAGTATTGCTGACGACTTTACTAGACATGTGTGTGTTGCGTATTAGTTGCCGGGCTTCCGGTACTTGGTATTTTTTTCATTTTTCGTTTGACATTAACTACTCCAGCACCGTGTTTTGGACATCACGCGGTGTATTGTTTGTCTTATAATTTTTGACTAATGCGTACACAGGTACATGGTTCTAAATTTCCTACACATATTCTCTTTCAAGAGCCCAAATTGCTCACTCTTATTGAAAATACCCCCAAACTTTTGTGGATCTTGTTTATCATTTGTTGGTGAGTCTTGCTTCCTTGGTTGTCTCTTAACCCCAGACTTTGGACCGAGGAGTGTTACTTACTGTTTCTAACTTCCTGGCTTATAGTGTTCCTTTGTTACAGCAGCCTTCATTACCTTCTCATGTACATCGAGTTCTGCACCAAATGACAGTACTTCTCTACTTTAGTAGTACTTTTAGTTCGGTTAGCGTTTGCATCTCTGTTCTTAATTAGACAGGTTTACTATAGATACTGCGGTTATAATACAGTCCAGTCTATTTATGTAATAGGCCATGCACCAGAAATTGGGGTGTATTAAATCGTACTTTGTTCAGTCTCACACTACTATTTACAAAACAAAAATATTTTTTTGTAGAGTTCGAACTGGTACTTTGATCTGCCATATTCTATACAATCACACTCCGGAAGATCTTACTGGATGATATGGACTGTTGTTCTTTACTTTGGTGAGCGCATTGTGTTCTCTGTACTATTGTTACACATTGTCTTTGCTGATTTCTAGGATGAGTGATCGTCTTAGGAGCCATTTGGGATTCTAGAGCTTGTTGTGTTTTGCTTTTTGTACATGTGTCCGACTCTTATAATTTTAAGATTTTCTGACATTACACGCACTCTCCCCCTCCTGAGGCGGAAGCAGGGAGGTCCTCTATCTATCCCTCGATTTTAACTGCCGTTTTTTATTTGCACAGTATTTGTTGGAACTTTGTTTGAACACCTGAGTAAAAGGTGTGCTCAGACCCTCTGACACCCCCTGCGCTTAGTAGCGCTTTAGATTCACTCTTTCTCACCCCCACCCTGCAGCTCCGGTCCTGCTCTCGGCTGAGTGTTGACGCCGAGGGCAGGGAGCCGGTTTTGGCGGCCATCTTGGGTCGGGTTGGGCTGGTGGCGCGGCGGACAGCGCTATAAAAACAGTCAGTGATGGCTCCGCGCAGCGGACGCGATCAGCGGACGCGCCGGACCTGCGCCGGAGTCGTGCCAGAGTCCTGCCCGTCTGCGCCTGTCCGCGCTCGACCGGGCTCTGGGCTTAGGGACTCTGGCACACGTTCCTGCTATACTTCAGTGGATCTCCTAGCACTGAAATCTGACAGGTATACCTTATCCCCTATTACATGTGCCGCTCTTAAGGAAAATAACATCTTGCACATTCCTAGCGGTAAGAATTTTAGTCTGCCACCCCCCCTAAAGCTAGCTACCCTTAATACCAGGTCATTGCAGAAACATCACCTGGAAATTTTCACCCTTCTACAGGACGAGACTATCGATATCCTGACACTCACCGAAACCTGGTTGAGTGATACCTCTTCCCCGGATATCATCGCCGCCCTTCCTAGCGGGTATGATATGATCTGGCATAATCGACCAGAGGGGGCCCGAGGTGGGGGTGTAGCAACGATCTTTAAAAGGCAGCTTACGGTAACCAAAATCTTATCGGAGACCATAAATACCGTCGACCTGTTAGGGATAAAAATCATTATGAACAACTCCTGTCTTATTATCTTAACAGTGTATTGCCCACCCCAAAGTACCTCAATGTTCAACGATCTCTTTTTTCCTATAATATCAGACTTATGCACACGTTACAAAAACATCCTGGTAACTGGTGACTTTAATGTCCACTGGGATAAAAGTGATCAAGATCCGCTAGTCCAGAAATTACAGACCACTATGACCGCTCTTGGACTGGCACAACTTGTGGAAGCTCCAACCCACATAAAAGGCCATATTTTAGATCTCATCTGGTCCTCTATGCCAAAGGCGGTCATCACAAGCATTACACCCTGTATCTGGTCGGATCACCACCTAATCCTGTACGACATACCGCAAAATAATTCCCAGACTAAACTCCCTTTAAAAACTAAAAAAGTGCGCCAATGGAAACAAGTGAATTCCGATACCCTGGCCAAAATCCTGCCCAAATACAAACAGAATTCCATAATCCCTCCAGATGGTACTGACCTTGACTCAAAGTATGACGCGATAATAACTACTCTCAGGCAATCAATTGATGAGTTAGCCCCCGAAAAGACACTAAAAGTAAAGGGTGCAGAGAAAGGAGCCCCTTGGTTCACCCAAAGTCTACGCGAACAAAAAAGAAAGCTCCGCTATCTCGAAAGATGTTGGGGGAAATCCAAAAAGGATACCGATAGGGAATCATATAGAACATCGTTTCAAATATATAAAAAGCTTATTGTTTCAGCTAAGAAGGATTATTACGAGACACGAATAAATAACGCCACAAACATCCAGAGAGAAACCTTCCAAATCCTGAAAGAGCTAAGTAAGAAGGAGGAAAAGGCAGACATATTGATCGACTGTGATACCTTTCAAGGATATTTCCTTGAAAAAGTAGCGACCATCTTGTCTGATATCAAGAAGGACAATCCAGTCTCACACATCGAACAACTGCCTCCTTTAAACTCCTCAATCCCTATCTTCACCAGATTCCCCGAAATCGACCCTACCACCCTGAGACAACTTGTAGCATCCACCAAGTCAGGCTCCCCCGCTGATCCCTGCCCACCCGACATCCTTCGACTAGCAATTCCGATTCTAGAGGATCAGATCTTAGACCTCCTAAACACCTCACTAGCTACTGGATCATTACCAACTTCCTTTAAAGAGGCACGCGTCAGACCCCTGATAAAAAAGCCTGGGGCAGATCCAACCAGCCTGAAGAATTACAGGCCAATCTCCCAGCTGCCATTTCTGTCAAAAGTACTAGAACAGCACGTGCTAAAATCCCTGTCATCCCTCCTGGAATCTCACCACCTTCTCCAGGAGCGGCAAGCTGGTTTTCGTGCCCACCATAGCACAGAACTAGTAATGCTGTCTGTACTAGATGAGCTCAGATGCATGGCTGACAGTAAAAAGCCAAGCGCCCTGATATTACTAGATCTTTCAGCGGCGTTTGATACTGTCAGCCATGCACTGCTCCTGGGCAGATTGGCTAGGTTCGGGATAGGAGAGCAAGCTCTAAAATGGTTAACAGCCTTCTTATCAGGGAGGACGCAGAGGATCCAGCTAGCAGATCAGGTCTCCGATGTGGGCACATTAGCCTGTGGAGTCCCGCAGGGGTCTGCGCTCTCTCCGCTCTTATTTAATCTTTATCTACAGCCATTGATAGAGTCCCTGGCAAACATGAACTGTAAAGTTTTTAACTATGCCGATGACACTCAGCTGCTGCTGAGTATCGACAACACACCATCGGCTCAGTACATGGCCCAAGACATATTACGATTTACAGTAAACTGGATGTCGTCCAATTTATTGAAAATCAATCCAGATAAAACGGAAGTCCTCGTAGTTTCAACCTCCACCTCCCCCTGGAATGATTTGTTTTGGCCACAAGAACTTGGACCTACTCCAAAACCGTGCCCTAGTGTTAAGAGCCTCGGTATGAAAATCGATCAGGAACTCTCGATGGCTAACCAAGTGTCCGCTGTAGTTGGTTCTTGTACCAATTTGATCAGGCAACTACGTAAGCTTGTCCCCCTACTCTCAAGGAATATGCTTCGAACCATTGTCTCAGCCACAATAGTGTCTAGAATTGACTATGGCAATGCGTTATACCTTGGCCTCCCAAAAAATTCCACCAACCGTCTTCAGGTCATCCTGAATGACGCAGCGCGTCTGATATTTGGAGTGCCGAGGCGGACTCATGCCTCCCCTTTGCTTTATAGGCTACATTGGCTGCCTATAGTACAAAGAGTCGAATTCAAGAGTATGTGCATCTGCCACAAAGCAATCCACGGACAGGCGCCAGCCTATATAAAAGATAGGCTTGAAATATATGAACCTAAGCGCGCCCTGCGATCGTCCGGCTCTTTTATGCTATCCTGCCCACGCTTTAAGCTGGCAACAAAAGGAGGCAGATCCTTTTCAGTTCAGGCTCCTATCATCTGGAATAAGCTACCGGAGGCGCTTCGCAGAGAATCCAACCTTCTCCACTTTAGGAAGTCCCTGAAGACTTTACTCTTACAAAGACGCATTTACATTTCAGTAGTCGGTTACTAGCTTCAAACACTTTTATACTTTCATTTTGTTTCTTGTTGCTGTACTTGGTCAGTAGCGCTTTGAGACCTGTCGGTGAGTTGGCGCGATACAAAACCCAGTTACAAATTACAAATTACAAATTACATATTTGTGTACCAACTCTTCTAGAATTTTGAACAACTTTGTGATTTTTGTGGTTTATACATATGTCTAGACTTTTTATGCATTTTTCACTTCTGTTCCTCATCAACAGATTCCTAAGTCTTACTATTATTGTCATATGTATATGACATGAGGTTACATGCGCCGTGATATTCCTACTTCATAGGTCGGTGTGCTTAGATTACCCTACATTAATGATTCACTTGGTGAGGGTTTTTACTTATTACCTATCACACTCTGAGTCACATTTTGATGCAGTGTTTATGACTCACCAGGTACTTGGTTATCTACGCCAGGTTCTTTTTGTTTCTTTCTTCTACTTCACCACACCTTTTTCTCTCTTTATCACTTATCACGTTTTTGGTTTCTTGGTTTCTAACTTCTTTTCTATTATAATTACAACACTTCTTATTGTTGTATTTTAGGCCCTCAGATGCTGCTTTTCTAGATTAATATTTATACACTCATGTAATGTTATGTATGTATTTCTTGTCTTGTTCCACAGCCTTGAAAAAGTCTGAGTACTGATTGTTAGTACTGACAAAACCCGTGTCGGCTGTTTTTATCAACTCTAATTTTATGGATCTTCAAATAAAGAATATGAAAATATGAACATGAACTTTATCTGCTCCTTTGTCATGTCCTGAAATTGAAAGTACAGGATACACACAGTTTAGATATTGTGGATACTATATGACCTATTAGTCTCTCGTGTACATGTGTTCTAGGATTGTGCTCTCTTTGACCTCTTCTCTTTGGCTGTACATTTGTCAATCTCTTGATTGACATTGATCCCTCTTGGTAATGGGGGATAGTGGTCTATGTTGCACTCCGTCTTTAAAACTAAGGATTTTTTACCTTTTTCCAGCATTATTGTCCAGTTTACTATCATTTGTGTATGTGCGGCTTTATTCATTTTGGATACACCACTAATGATCACCTTATGCTTTAAAATTAAAAATAGTATACTCACTGCCTTGCACAGGGTCTGAGGCCAGCTGGACACAGAGCAGCGCTGCCCCCAGCCTGCATTGTCCTTGAAGTGCACGGAGCCCCGGCCTGGCTGTCTTCCTACTCTGCATGCTGCAGTCTGCTCTACCCCTGCTGCTTCCTCCAGAGCCAGCACATCCTAGCCCTGTTACTGCGTGGAGGAGGTGGAGTCGATCTCCGGCCTTGACCGAAAGTTTGCATACACATGAAAAAAATGACTGGGTGGGAGGCAAGCGTTTTAGTTTCACTTTTCCTGTTGTGACTCAATAAACATATGTTAAAAAAAAGAGAACAAGGATTTGGCTTCCCAGGCATGAGCAGCACATGCCAGTTCTGCTACAAGATACTACTGCACCTATTTGCAGCTGCTGCTGTCTTGAGCCCCGTCCACAGAGGGCGGCGCCTGGGGTAAACTCCCGGTGGTAGGCAGAGTTTTTTCTTATCTCCGTGCTCCAAGCGGAGCGTGGAGTTGCAAAACCCTTGTGAATTCCACCAGCGGAGTTGGGTTTACTCGCCAGTCTGACTCCTAATTTAAAATCCTAACTTAGGGTGCAGTTGGATTTCAAATTAACTTTTTTTTTTGCTCTTTGAATGAACTGAATTTAGTATCTAGATGTAGTTCCCCTTTACAGGTGAATAGATGAACAAACAGACGATTATTATGTATAGTAGGTGATAACTCGATAATTAGCTTTTCCTGTTCTGGAATTGAAAACATTAAATTCCTGTATAATATAATGAAATTGATGTGATGTCATTTGTTTGCAGATTGATTGTCGAAAAGATTGAATCTTGAGACCAATTTGAACGCCTAGATAAATTGACATCACTGCCCTGTCAATCATCACATGAGGTATATCAGAAATATATTCTAGACCTTATATGCATATAGAGTGGCAAAATAACAAAATTATCAATAAGCAATCTTAGAATAATTTGTATATCTCAATTTCATAGTGTCAACTTCGACATTGAACATTTGGAGCACTAGGGAGCTCCTCTGAAACTGAGCCAATTGTGCCGAATTACGTTCAGATTGGTCTTTCTTTAAAAGTAAGCACATAAATGTAAAATATTACATTTCTGCCTTAAAATACAGAGAGGTTGAGACAATTTTTGCACTTGACAGATTTTGCTCTTTAAATTGTAATTAGATGATGATATAGCAAAATGTGGGGGTCAAAAATGATGATCACTATACATGTATGCTACCTACATGCTGGTTTGTTTTAACATGGGTTGTCTTAGATTTATTGTTGAATCAATAGATTAGAATTGAATTGACATATATGTAATTGTATGCATTGTGTTCTCGTAGGGGTCTTTGCTAAATGCAATTTCTATTGTCCTGAAGATGGTCTGAGGGATTTACACCACAGAAGACCGAAACATTGACTGTATCGTCCACTTTCCCAATATTTGATATATTTTCAGTGATTGTTTTTCTACCAGGAGATAAGTCACTCTTTTGATTAATTGGGAAGGGATGTTTTTACTCATGAATTTCAGGTTGAATTGTAATATACCTTTTTCATGTGTTTGCATTGAATTAACTTCAGTTTTGATTGTACCCTGTCTAATGTGATTCATACATGGAAATACATCTATATATTGATTTTTAGATATCCCTGTTTTTGTTCTGTTGTTTTTGTTTCTCTGCACATTTATTGCACAAGTTATTCATTTAATTTCCAGTTCAAGATTTGCTTAGACTGAATTACCCAAATTGTTTTGTTATGTTAAATGTTATGTTAAAAAGCTTATACCGCGCACGTACACCGAAACGGTTTCTTGGCGCTCATAACAGATATATCGGACCAGGGCAGGAGGTTTTACTCAAAGGCCGCTTTGAAGAGATAAGTTTTTAATGTTTTCCGGAACAACTCATAAGAGGGGCAGTGACGGAAGGAGGAAGGGAGAGAGTTCCAAAAGGAAGGACCTAGAAAAGAGAAGCGCAGTCCGCCGTGTTTTTTGCGGCGGTTGGATGGAATGCATAGAAGATTGTCGGCAGAGGAACGGAGATTGCGGGTTGGGAGATATCGCTTTAACTTGGAGGAGATGAACATAGGTGCACAGTTATGAAGGGATTTGAAAATGGTGCATCCGAGTTTGAAGGAACACCGTTTGGCCACTGGGAGCCAGTGAAGGCTCCTCAAAAGGGGGGAGACATGCTGGTGTTTAGGTTGATGGAACACCAAGCGAGCGGCCTGGTTCTGGATCAGCTGGAGTCTTTGGAGCTGATAGCTGATAACTCATTAGAAGTTACACTTCCTAAATAAAATCCCTTGGTGGCACACTAACCTGACACTTTGAGAAACATGGCTTTTTCTTACTTTAGCCATTTGGTGCCTGCTGCCTGTCTCTGAAAAGTCTGGAGTGGGTGACAGCAGGGCTTTGTGTAGTCCCCCTAGACAGCCACACACATAGGGAACTTAGAAGTGACTTGATAGACCTTAATGGCTTATCCTGGCAGGATGGGAGGGAGGAGCTGGACACAGCCTCACACATACACTGATTAGGCTGTGTCCTGTCCCCACACTAAGGGCTGCACATTTCCCCTATAGTTAGTCTGGAGACAGGGCAGGAAGGGAGGACCTCTGTGCACTTCAAAGCCCTTCTTCGTAGTCTCCCTCATTTCAAAGGCACCACTGGGTATAAGAGTGTTGACACCATGACTTTAGTAAACCTCTGGACCTGTGACCACTCTGCCTGGAACTGCTTTGCTGCTGAAAAAACTGCCTCTCTGCTGGACTGCTCCTTCACTGGACTGCTGCTTTGCTGGACTACAGACTTGCTGTGCTGCCCTGCTGTTCCCCCGTCTGGGCAAGAAGGACTGAACCTGCAACACTTGCATCCAGAGAAACTCCAAGGAATTGCTGGTTTGGATCCTCTCCACCGATGCATAATTTCAGCACTGACGCATCAACCCTATTGAGTCGATCAGGACTAGTTCATTGTACTTGGAACCAGTGCATCATACTGGTCCTGATCCCCAGGTTGTGCCCCGAGGTCCAGGACCCTAGGCAAGCATCAGAGTGTACTCCTCCTGCCTCAAGACTACAAGTCCTGTGTTTCAGGTGAAGAGACAGGGGTTTTTAGACTTGACTGTGACCGGAATACTCACATCTCCTGATGACCATTCGCGACTCCAGCCAACACGAATCTCCAACAACGACCTGCTCTTCACATCCACTTCAAGATCCAGCTTCAATGGCAACAGTATGCGTCGACCACTATCACGAAGCTCCAGCCACAGCCGACTATTCACTATGAACGGTACAAAAGGGGGTGGTGATGAACGGAGCATATGAACCAATCAAACACTCACACCCAGTCAAAAGATCTGGGTTTGATCCATCACCGTTCTTTAGCTCACTCTGCCACCCCAGTTCAGACATGGCTATATGCAAATCGGTCTGAACCTGTGCCTCATGGGAACAGCCCAGCCCGAACTGCCAAGCCATGCCTTCCCTGGACCGGAAACAAGATTCTGAGGACCGGTTTCTGGCGTTCCAGCCGTCTTCAGCCCGGCTTGCTTGAATCCAGTGGCAAAGTGAGCAAGGGACTCACGACTGAGCATACCCTGTGTAGTGTGTTGTATCTTGTTTATTCTGTTCTCGTGCTGATTATTCTTATCTCGTGTGCACATGCCTGAGCATGTGCACAGAATGTATAAATGTATTCTTTTAAATGTGGAGACGCTTTCAGAAGCCAGGTGTCCGTTGTGCTTGGTCAGTTGCTACTTGGACTCCTGGCTGATGAGGCGCTCCTCCTGTGATTGGAAACCTGTCAATAAACCTCATTTGGATTACATTCCTTTTCTGGATTCTTATTCAAGACCATTTGTCTTCTACATATTGGCGACGATCGGGATTGTTTCCATCACCGACCCACGCAAAAGGATTTTTGACGAATTTGTTTTTTTTCTAATTCCGTCAAATTTGAACTTATGCAAGCGATCCCTCGATGACCTTTTATACCATGCTGGTTTATTTGGTCAAGTGAAGCGGATCTTTGGATTATTTGGGCCACGTTTACACTACTGAGGAGCGGATTTAAATTCGTTTCATCGACACTTTTGTGGATCTAAGTGTCGTCGGTGTTTTGACTGGAGGCGGTAAACTTCGATCAGAGACTTTGGTCTACGTTTGGAGACTTGGATCTGTCTTCTGATTTACTGAAAGGGTTAAAAGTAAACTTGCCTCGGTTTACATTTTGAATTACGCGCTTACCGGCCTCCTGGAACGCCGGCATCGCGTCTTGGAACCTTCACACAGCCTTCCTCTGGAACTCTGAATACGCGTGGAATTCTGGGATTCACGCCTACGGCGCTATGCACGGACGTCACGTCGCACGTTTGACGCTACGCAAGGCGGCCATTTTGGTAAAGGTTGAAGGTTCACGCTTCTGGTTTTGTTATCTGCGTGTGATCGGAGTGCGATCTCGGCGATTCACACGCCTCACGGACAGATCAAGCTTTAACATTGCGTGTGACCTCGGCGATTCACACGCCTCACAAGCAAATCTAATTTTAACAGTAACTATATTTGGTGCCTTTGATCAAAACGTTTTCTTTCAGCAGATTGTGTTATTCAGGTTTTATTGTTTTTTCCTATGTTATAGGTTTTGCCCATTTATTCTCTTGTTTTATATTTGTAACATGGCTTCTGTTAGGGAGGTCACTCAACCCCCTCCTTTCCTTGAGAAACCTGGAAAGCCTACTTTGTTATGGTCGGAGTGGTTTGGCCTGTTTGAAAATCACATTTTAGCAATTGATGCTTCTGACTATTCTCCTCCTAGGAAGTTTGCTCTTCTTTTTGGCAGTCTTGGGTTGGCGGCACAGCGCATTTTTAAGAGCCTGGTTCCCATTCCCCCTCCAGCTGCTGATTCAGGTGATAATGAATGGAATATTTATATAGAAGCTATTGCCAGATTAAAGAAGCAATTTGAGGAATCCCCTAACATCATGCTGGAGAGACACAATTTCTATAAGAGAAAGCAAAAGGAGGATGAAAAAATTGACGAATATATTTCAGCATTGAGGGTGTTAGCTATCACCTGTGATTTTGGCCCTTTGCTGGACAATTATATTCGTGATCAATTTGTGTTCAATTGTTCCTCTACCAAAGTGAAGGAAAGAATTCTTAGTTGTAAGAATCCTTCATTGTCCGAAGTTATCGATCTTAGCCTTAGTATTGAAAGATCTGTAACTTCTACTAAAGCCATGGCTCTAGATACTGTCACTAAAGTTAACTTTATTTCAGATGATGTGTCTGACGATGGCCTATATGCTATTTCTAGTAAAGAAACTAAGGAAAAGTGGCAGAGTAAAACTAGTGGTAATACAAATAAGCAAATTTTTTGTTTTAGATGTGGGTCCAAATTCCACATTGGGAATTTCAAAGGGTGTCCCGCCATGAACAAGCGTTGTGTTTTGTGCAAAAAAGTAGGACACTTCCAAAAGGTTTGCAGATTCCAAAAGAAATCTGTCAAGGTCAACTATGTAGATATGGATGAATGTAGTGACACCTTTGATAATCTAATGTTAATGGTGGAGTGTGATGATTCTGAACCTATTAAGGGACTTTTGTGTGAAGCCATAATTGACAATGTTAAATTACAGGTAATGGCTGATTCTGGAGCTCCCATTACTATACTCAGGGACTCTACATTTTTTGATAAATGGGGAAAGGATGTGAAATTAAGTCAATCTGATGTTAATTCAAAAGCTTTCGGTGAGAAAGATATTGACATGTTAGGCTTTTTCTTAACGAGTGTGGAGGTCCTGGGTAGGTCCATTATTACAAAAGTCTACGTGGCGATTAAAGGAAAAGATATCGTAGGTTGGAAAGACCTCGCTAAAATGGGTTTATATCTTGTCCCGGGGGATGAAAACCCAATTAAAGTACGTGACTTTCCTATCTGCTTTATTGAAGATGCAAAAATTGATAGAGCTGATTTGCTAAGTGAGTTTAAAAATGTGTTTAGTAATAAAATTGGTCTGGTGAGTGGCGCAGAACACAAGATTAGACTCATCCCTGGAGCATCCCCTGTTTTTTCATAAGGTCCGCCCCGTTCCCCTTAGTGTCAGGGTGGAACTTAAAAAGATGCTTGAGGATCTGGTTAAGGACAAGATTATAGAACCTTCAGAATCTTCCCAATGGGTTGCGCCCATCGTCGTAGCACGCAAGAAAAATAATGAGATCAGGCTATGTGCAGACCTCAGGGGTCTCAATAAAAATATTAAAATTGACTGTCATCCTCTTCCTAAAATTCAAGAACTATTAGCAAATCTGGGCGGTGCCAGGTGGTTTTCATTGTTGGACTTAAAGTCCGCTTACCATCAGATCCCTTTGTCTAAGGATTCTCAAGAGTTAACCTTTGTGACCCCATTTGGAGCTTTTAAGTTTCTGAGGCTACCATTCGGGTTAGCTTCAGCGGCTAGCGTTTTCCAGAGGTTAATGGACTCTTTGTTTGGGGATCTGGTGGGGGTACAAGCATATTTGGATGACATTTTGATTTTCGCAAAAACAATGGAGGAACATAATGTCCTACTCAAAAAGGTGTTGTCCATTCTGGGTAGTAGGGGCATGACAGTCAGGGAAGACAAATGCAAGTTCGGGGTGTCTGAATTAGAGTATTTGGGTCATTCAATTTCAAAATCTGGTATTAGACCGAAATTTTCTGTGGTTAGGGCTTTAATGGAAGCTAAACCTCCAACTGATAAAGATGCCCTGCGGTCGTTCCTGGGCCTAGCTGAATACTATGCCAGATTTGTAGAGGGGTACGCTCAAGTGGTGGAACCTCTGAGGTTACTTCTCAAGAAGGGTCAAAAATTTGTTTGGACAAAAGATTTGGATGAGACTTTTGCTAAAGTCAAGAATTTAATTGTTTCTGCACGTTCCCTTCAGGCGTTTAGGGATGATTCCATGTGCATCATTGCTGTAGATGCGAGCATGAAAGGTCTTGGGGCTGTGCTTTGTCAGCAGGTGGAGGGCAAGGAACACATGGTGGCCTTTGCCTCGAGATCTTTGAAGGACTTTGAAAAGCACTACAGCACAATTGAAAGGGAGGCGTTAGCCTGTGTATGGGCGGCCCAAAAGTTTAAAATGTACATATGGGGTCGCAAGTTCGTGATACTATCTGATCACAAACCTCTTTCATTTATTTTTAGCAAAGTTTCTGGTACCAATAGTCTTTCTCCTAGACTGACTAGACTGGTTTCTAAACTGCAGGAATTCAATTTCGAGTTAAGGCACATCACTGGGGGTAAAAACTTCAGAGCGGATTGCTTGTCCAGGATGCTGATGGACAAAGATGATGAGGATGATTTAGTTGAAGAAGATGTGGAATGTGTCTCTATGGTGGATGCTATTGAGGAGTGGAATTCAGTCATTTCTGAAAAGGATTGGAAAGAGGCTAGTGAAATGGATGGTGTTTTGTCCCAGGCTTTGGAGTTTTCAGCTAAGACTTGGCCAGATGTTAGGAATCTATCTGGGGATCTAAGGAATTTCGCTCAGGTGGCAGAGGAACTCTCAGTCAAGGATGGAGTTTTATTAAGAGGCGATAAATTCGTTCCACCCAGTGGTTTAAGGAACACTGTTATCAAGTTAGCTCACGAGGGTCACCTTGGTGTGACCAAGACCTGTATGAGAATCAAAGCTCATTATTGGTGGCCAGGTATTGACTCACAAGTAAGGGCTACTGTGGACAATTGCGAAGAATGTTTGTTGTCTGATAAACATTGGAAGACTCACCAAGCCCCTCTACAACCTTCTCAATTTCCGGGGATGGCTTGGGAGAAGGTTGCTTTAGATTTCTCCGGCCCATATAAAGTTCTCCCGGAAGGGAAGAGGTACCTTATCTTAGCAATCGATTACTTCTCTAAATGGATGTATTATAGGTTCGTAGAGGCTCCGGATTCTAATAATACCATTGCTTTCCTTGAAAGATTGTTCTTGTTGGAAGGAGCACCTCGAACCTTAGTAACTGACAATGGGACCCATTTTGTCTCTGACAAGATGTGTAAATTTTTGAAAACACACGATGTGAAACAGTTGAAGGTGGCACTGTATTCGCCCTCATCTAATGGTCTAGTTGAGCGGGGCAATAAAGTCTTGAAAGAAGGTATACAAACAGCCATAGCGTCGGGTGTGGATGTGTTTAAATTTTTGGAGACGAAAATTTGGAATTATAATGTCTCACCCCATTGTACGACCCAAATGTCCCCTTTTCAATTGTTGCGGGGAAGGGAATTTCATTCTCCTTTATTTCCTGCTTGGTTAAGGAAAGTGGAGGGCATTCAATTTCCTTCTGTTAGGGAGGACATTGACTTTTCAGTCAAGCAGAAACAGGCAGTAATGAAGGAAAATTATGACAAGTCAAAATGTGTAAAAGACATTCAGATGTTAGTGGGGGATTGGGTTATGATCAAAAATCCCTTTAAAGTTGCGAAAGGGTTATCTATGTTCTCAAGTCCTGTGCAAATCCTTAAAGTCAGTAAAAACGCAGTCTTTTTGAGGGACAAGGGTTGGTGGAACGTGAGACAATTGGCAAAGTTGACTGCAGATCAAGCTGCCCTCATTTCTAGGAGGAAAAATTTATCCACTCAGGAGGGTTGTGATTGGTCACATTGGCTTCAACCAAAAATAATTCAAGCTAGCGTAGGTTTGCCTTCTACGGCACCTGTTCCATCTAATAATGCTTCCCCTGCTGTTGTTTCCCCTGCGGTCCCGTCTTGCAGTCGCAGTGGTCGTATTAGAAGACCCCCTGCAAGATATAACGAGTTTATATCTTTTTAATTGTTTAATTAATTCTCTTTTCTGTATTTGCATAAGGGGGAAGGTGATGTAGTGTGTTGTATCTTGTTTATTCTGTTCTCGTGCTGATTATTCTTATCTCGTGTGCACATGCCTGAGCATGTGCACAGAATGTATAAATGTATTCTTTTAAATGTGGAGACGCTTTCAGAAGCCAGGTGTCCGTTGTGCTTGGTCAGTTGCTACTTGGACTCCTGGCTGATGAGGCGCTCCTCCTGTGATTGGAAACCTGTCAATAAACCTCATTTGGATTACATTCCTTTTCTGGATTCTTATTCAAGACCATTTGTCTTCTACACCCTGCCACACTTATGGCGGCCAAAAGCGGTACAAAAGGGGGTGGTGATGGACGGGGCATCTGAACCAATCAAACAATCACACCCAGTCAAAAGATCTGGGTTTGATCCATCACCGTTCTTTAGCCCACTCTGCCACCCCAGTTCAGACATGGCTATATGCAAATCATTATGACCCTGTGCCTCATGGGAACAGTCCAGCTCGAACTGCCAAGCCATGCCTTCCCTTGACCGGAAACAAGCTTCCGAGGACCGGTTTCTGGCATTCCAGCCGTCTTCAGCCCGGCTTGCTTGAATCCAGTGGCAAAGTGAGCAAGGGCTGAAGATGGCTGGAATGCCAAAAAACGGTCCTCAGAAGCTTGCTTGTTGCTCTATTTTCATGGGGTCCTTATTGGGTTTGGCTATTAAAGTAATAGTAGCCTCTAACCATGAGGGTGGAATACCTCCCCCTTGCTGATATATGTTATTAAAAAGAGACAGCAAGTGGGGAAGAATCTCTTCTAAGTTGTCCTTATAGACCTCCGTTGGTAAACCATCGGGGCCTGGGGCCTTGCTCCTACTCCTCTTTTTTAACTGCACCCTGATTTCCCCTTCGGTAATCTCACCCGATAGAGTCTTTTTATCCGCCTCACTCAATTGAGGCAGTGTCCTCTGACTCCACCACTTCTCCAAATCCTCTTTTCCCATACTTATGTTCTCCTGATATAACTCCTCCATGAATCCCCTAGCTTCGGCCCTGATCTCTTCATCGTCAGTCAACAGTTTTCCCGAGGTCCGTTGGGACAGGGTGTTGATGTTGTCCCTAGTCCTATCGGATCTGGCTTTCCACGACAAGAGTGCACCATATTTCTCCCCATACTCAAAGTTCTTAAGTTTGCTGGCTTCCCACCTATCATGGATCAACTTATCTGCTTTGACTTTGAGATTCAGTTGTAGCTCTAGAAGCTTCTTTTCGAGTACCGGGATCTTATCTCTTTCCCCCAGAGCTGCCTGCTGTAATTCCTGTTCTTTCCTCTTAATAGAGTCAAGATCTTTAGCTTCTCTTTCTTTTAGATCTTTTCTTTTTTGTTTCATCTGGTATCCCAAAACGCCTCTAATAAAAGCCTTGAATGACTCCCAGACAGTTTGTTCTGTGGTCGAGCGAACATTGAATAAAAAGAACTCCACTATACTGCTCTTAATTTTGGCTCCAATGCTACCCTCCAGTAAGATGGTTCTATCTAGAGTCCATCTACGTTCATAGACAAGAGTCTTAAAATTAATAGTTAGTTCTACAACCGAGTGGTCTGAAAGGCCCACTGGGGTATGGGAAACTGAGGTCAAAACAGACTTAAGTATATGGTCTACCAGGAACAGATCTATTCTTGAAAATTGCCTGTACTTTTTACTATAGAAAGAGTACACTCTTAAGTCACCATTCTTGGCTCTCCAAGCATCCAGCAGGTTGAAGTCTCTTATTATATTCTTAAGAACTGAAAGAGACCTCTTAGGCGGGACATATTTTGCTCTGGAGGTACGATCTAATTGACAATCTAAAACAAGATTGAAATCGCCCCCGAGAATAACAGGTGCTGTGCTCAAGATTAGAATCTTCTAAAGATTTCAGAGAAAGATTTCATTATCTTCATTCAGGCCATCAAATACTCCGAATGTATAAGGTGAACTAGCAATCAGAAGGACCGCCACCAACCATCTCCCTGACTGGTCAGTGTCCCAGCTCTGTACCCTAATTCCCTTGTTTGCCCTGATGATTATTGCTACCCTCCTAGAGATTCCCTTCTGTCTAGAGCATAGCACATCCTGTACCCAACGTTGTTTCCCAAAAACCTTCTTACACACTTCTGCCTCAAGATGAGTCTCCTGCAGCAAATATATACTGGCCTCTAGGTTCTTTAAAAATTTGCACACCCTTTGCTGTTTCTTTAAACTTCCTATACCGTTAAGGTTCCAGGAGATGATTTTACTACTGATAAGTAGATTTACAGCCATAGCCAAATATTACCCAGCCACCAACCCTCCAGGATGACTGCAACATCTGAGTCAGTGTATATTGCCTTTCTACGACCAATGAGGACTTTTTATTCTTTTTCCCCCTCCCCCCCCCAACCCACCCACTCCTTCCCCTGAGGAACCCTCCCTTCATCTCAGGCATTGTCTAGCCCCTATGGAGCTCCCCGCCTTTCAGCACCCTATCTGTCCTTTCCCCTTCTAGCTACTATATGTGATTTAATGTGTCTTTTTTTTAATGTTCTATGCATTATATGTGTTGTGTGTTTAAGACCGCATTATATGCTGATTACTTATTGCTTTATACTATTAATCCACTAGAGGCCATTCCAAAGTTATTTCAATTATCAGAGGAATATGGTGCAGTCTCAGATATAGATTAATAGGAGCAAAACATATATAATGAGTTGGAACAGTCCTGTCCCTATACCAGGGGCCAAAAGTAAGATCAGGTACCTGGGCATTTACCTCACGCAAAAGCTAATCGATGTCCCCAGAACAAGCGGGCAAATATTGGTTAAAGAAATAACTAAACTTTTACTTAGATGGGCCGGTCTACCTCTTAGTATATATGGTAGAGTCAATTTAATAAAAATGGTGGTATTGCCTAAGGTAACTTTCTTATTTAACAGTATCCCACTGACTTTCCATATTAAAGACATCTCCAGCCTCCAGGGCAAGATAGGCTCCTTTATCTGGGCTACTACGTCACCAAGAATTGCTTGGAGGAAGTTGAGAAGGGGTTTGAAAATAGGCGGCCTGGCCCTCCCTGATTTACTTTTTTACTGTTACGCGTTCCAGTTCAAACATTTTAGACTCCTAGCTAACAAGTTGGAATCATCCTCATCCCCACACGGCCGTTTGTTCCAGGCGATGTTATCTGACCTACCCCAGGGCCTTGAATTTTTTTTGTTCAAATTTGGTGCTCAGAAGTTTTATAAGAAAGTTCGCTTAAAAATCCTACTTACAGCACTTACGTTGTGGCAAGCAGTAAGTAAAATATGGAGAATTCCCTCTTACAACTCCCTAGCCCCAATCTGGGACTCCCCGGGAACACCCAAATGCTTATTAGATTGCTTATCGTCCCCCTTGAGGGATGCAGGCCTCGTAAGATGGGGAGACCTGAACAACAATCTAGGTCTCCTAGATTGGACATCCCTATTTAATATAACAGGAAGGTCTCTTACAAGGTTCAAATATTATCAATTATCATCCTGGTGGGGAAGCCAAAATTGGGAGCTGGAAGAAGAGGGAAATGGATTTCTGGAATTAGTCAGCAGACAGGAAGGTTGGAACGGGGAGGTCTCTTCTTGGTATATTTTACTAGCTGGGGCAAAAGATCGGCAGGAGGGAGAAATCTCTAAACTTTGGGGTGATCTTCTGGTAGACAGCCCGGAAAGGAAGCTGGAGGTTTGGACAGATTCATTTATAATATCCCAAAAGACAATAAAGCCTGCCAATCTTAGAAGGAACCATCTCTACACAGCACACAGGGTTTACTGGACTCCTTCAAAATTGACAAAAATTTCTGGAGAATCTTACTACTGTCTCAGATGTAAGCTTTTAGCAGCAGATGACTTACATATTTTTGTGGACTGCCCAGAAATTAAAAACTATTGTCAGCAGGTCTGTAGTTTTTTAGAGGAGGTACTGTCAAGACCAGTTATTTGCAGCCCAAGATTGATTCTTATTGGTCTGCCACATGAATACGACATCAGAGACAGTATCTTTCAGTTTATATTTTATGTTATTGTCATCGCAAGGAGGGAGGTGTGTAGAGAATGGAAATCTTCGACCCCACCAAGGTTTGCAGACTGTCTAAGAAACATCATGGCTATAAGTAAATTAGATCTGTTGTGTAGTGGAGAGGGTGCGGCTAAGGTATGGGCTCAACTGGTAAAATGGTCGGATAGATAAACGATGAAAAGTCCAATGATTATGCCAGGAGTTTGTGGTCTGGTCCTCCCTGGGGCAAGGTTTACCGACATCAAATACGGGAGTTGGACTAGTAGGCAGCCTACCTCTGGGTGATCCTTAACCGCCAAGCATAAAATCCCAGGGCGCATAGTAATGATTTGTGCTGGCGGCTTTGAGAGATCTCATCTAGAGACATAACATCTGGAGGACAAAAAAGAAAGAAAAAAAAAAAAATCAAATGATTTATTTAAGACATTATTTTAAGAAGGATCCACAAGTATATTAAATATTATATGTATCATACTACCTTATTTACTTCTTTGAACGTATCTATGGCAGATTGTTTTCATACGGTCAAAAAGTAGTGTCTGATTGTCTGATTGTCTGATTTCAAGTTTAAGAAGATGAAAATTGCTTATCCAAACACTAAATGTGATTTTCTTTTCTGAATACATTTAAGGCAGATTTTGTGTCCATATTGTCAAAGGTGTTATCTGTTTTCGGGTTTGAGAAGATAAAAATTGAATAAACCAAATATTAAATGTTGTTTAATTAAAAAAATATTAACAGCAGATTTTATTTACATGTTGCTAAAAAGATGTGTCTGGTTCCCGGTTTTTACAAGATGAAGACTGACAGCCAAACAGCTGTTTGTCTGGCAGTGCTTGAAATTGAAAAGTGTCAGCCTGCTGGTGAAGTATTTTGAAGTATGATTTACACATCTTTCTGTTGTATTTCATTTAATTCATGTGGATATTCTGGGCTTGTAAACATTTACAGATTGGATTACAGACAAAAAGATTTCACTGAAGGAAATATCTCCATGCAAACACTTCCAGCGTTTAAATAAGACAAGCAAGTTAGTCCCTGGCAGGGGAGATTCACACAGAAAACAATGAATATAGGCCTGAAATAAGTGCTATATTAAAGCTGACCAGACCAACAGAAAACTTAATAATGTATCAAGTCACATAAAACACAAGAATAAAGTGGGGCACAATCCTGCGTCCAATGCAACATATATAACAAAGAAACAAATGAACCGAAATTCACAAAAAAAGTCTCAGCCAGGACAAAAAATGCTTGTAACTTTTATAAAGACATGCAACAAGCACACAATATGTAGAGATACTGTTACACATCAGTAATTAATTCAATTGCATTTTCAGTGCATATAAAGTCGACAACGTTTCGATCCCATAGAAACAATATTTGGATCATCATCAGGACGTAAAAATTACATGCCTGACGTAACCTATGGAGCATTTGACTGGACTTGTTGCCCCATTGATAGATCCTGTATTGGGCTGCCAACCACGCCTCTTTAGTACTATCAGTATGTAACTGATGGAGCTGCTGCTGAATGTGTAAAAGATTCTGACGGGTACCGGAATCGGTGCTCTCCACCAGTTGGGACTGCAGGTGTATCTGACGGTCCTACAGCTTCCACACCTGCACCAAACGTCGCTGTTTTTCCCTGGAACGATAAATGTAAATGTAAATGTAAATGTATGTGTCTTGTAAAGCGCACTGCTGCCCTGAGGCGTCATGGCGCTGTAGACCACTGGGGAACCCGTCCTGGCTATCCCTGTGAGATGGTCCCTACTGGGTATCTCCAAGGTGAAACCAGTCACCCCGGCGAATGTGGGGGGCCACTGTAGAGATGAGGCAAGCTAATGCCCAGAGTTGCCGAGTCTAATACCTGGTTAGAGTAGGCACTGAGGCGAGAATCATCGAGTCCGCTAACCCTGGTCCACGACCCTGCCGCGTCGGGAATTGAACCCTGGTCCCGGGCTGTTCTCTGATTCTGGGTCTGCATCCTCTAACCAGTGAGCTACACCACTCCACCCATAACTGATGTCCTCCCCCCTAATCGTAGGCTTAAGGGCCTCCCAGAGAGTGACTAGGGATGAGGAAGTACCCATGGTGAGGCTGAGATATTCCGTGATAGTGATATGCAGCATCTCTCGATAGTCAGCGTCACGAAGAAGCCATGGGGACATGCGCCACCCATAAGGGGCTCGATTAGTCTGCAGGCGCAGTTTGAGTCGAATTGGCGAGTGATCGGAGAGGCCCCTGGGCATGATGGATCCGTATGCCACTCTGTATATGTAGCTATGTGGGAGGAATTTATAGTCTAGGAATGAGAGGGTGGGATGGGCTGACAATGTGTATGTGAACCCTGCCTCAGAGGGGTGAAGCACCCTCCAAGAGTCTGTCCAGCCTAGTGTATGTGCCAATACATTCAGTTTGGACCTGTGGGGTGTATCCGGAGGCTGAGCCTGCTATTTGTCAAGGGGAGCCATGGTGTAATTCCAATCCTAGGACAGAATCATCAAGCAACAGGCAAGGTCCCCCCACAGCTGTGTAAATTTATCTACGAACGTCTGACACAATGGTGGAGGGGCATATATACTTCCAAGTATGATCTGCTTGCTGGCTATAGTGCCAGAGATAATCATGAAGCACACCCCGGGATCTAGCCAGTGTTGTAAAACCTGAAGCGGTACTCGGCGGTGGATGAGTATCGCCGTGCCGAGTGCTCCCTTCGTAAAGCCGGAGCGGTACACTGTAGCAAACCTGTATCGGGAAAGACAGGGGGCTTTAGTGCCCAAAAAGTGAGTCTCCTGCAATAATAGGATGTCAGCCGAGTAACACTTTGCTAAGTGAAGCACAGCCCCCGTTTGATCTTGTTCAACAGTTCCCGTACATTCCATGCAAGATAATTGAGTTCCCTAAGTGGAGATTTACCTGTGGCCTCAGTCATCCCTACTCTCTAAAGTGTGCAGTGTCCGATGGTGCATTAATAACATAGCTTGGACTTGTGTGTCCGGTGTGCAGAAAAGGAAACAAACAACCTGAAACCCAACATGACTCCCCCGATTCCTAAATCAAGGAGTATCTGTCACAGTCGAATCCTGTCGGAGGCCCCAAACATGATGACCCAAGCAAGTCCCCCAATGGATCCCCCCACACAACATCACCCAACATTACTTAAAACGTCCAGGGCGGTCATCGACCGGCCCTCTCAGAGCAGGTGAAGAAGACCCCAGCACACCAGGATCTGATGCTACACAGCTAGGAACCACAGCTTAAATACAGTGCTATGTAGAAGTTGAATACTAGAATATGCCTCCAGCCAGGGCGGGCTCAGTCTGCATTCCTGGATTGACCCTGGGAATGCCAATTGGAGCGGGATCTGTGGCGCCTTGCCGCAGTATCTCTGTCCTGCCGGCCGCTTCGATGGGATCCCTGCGAGAGTCCAAGTCCAGCTGCGGTGGCAAGTGCGGCTTAAGAGTACGTTTCTCATCAGTCCAGGCAAAGACCTCCTCAGGAGAGTCAAAGAAGAGAGTCTTGGCATTATATATCACTTTCATCCTGGGAGGGAACAGCAGCGCTTAGGATAAGTTCAGCTCCCGAAGACATTGTGTGGCCTCCACAAATGACTGATGTTACTGCTGAACCAGCCTGGTATATTCTGGGTAGACCATGATGGGATGGGATTCAAAAGACATTTTGTCCTTGGGGAGCCGGGATAGCGGAGGATCGCATGACGGTCAGCATAGTTGAGGAGCCGGGTGATCAGAGGCCGATCAGTGATGTCATTTGAGATGTCATGAGTGATCTAATATGTGACGTCATCAGTAGTGCATTGCGGGCGCGCAAGTTATAGTTAGCTGAACTAACTATAACAAGGGAATTTCAATGGTTTTGTATGAGTGAACTGTCCAGCTAACTATAACATGTGTGAAACCTATGATTTTTTCAGTGAATTTGCAAGGTTTTTTAAATGCCAATTCCTAACTATAACGTGGCTGAAACCTATGGTTTTTTCAGTGAATTTCAAAGGTTTTATAAATGCTAATTCCTAACTATAACGTGGTTGAAACCTATGGTTTTTTCAGTGAATTTCAAAGGTTTTGTAAATGATAATTTTTAAATGTATTCATTGTTATATTTTTCATACTAATTTACTACATTGTTTTAAAGTATTTATTTTTAGATATTTTATTTTTTAAATGACATTACATATTTTTAATATAAATTGAAAACAAAATGTTTTTAAAAATATTGAACTTGTAATATATATTTTTTTAATTTAATATTTTTTTATTTTATATATATTTTATATAGCAGGCAATGATATCCTAAGGAAGGCAATTCAAGTTACTGGTAAGTACAGTTAAATTTACTTTTCAGGAATAGTAGTGAGCTGAAAGTTGCAGTACTGAGGTATCGGTGAGTAAATTGGAATTCGTAGTTTGACTGATTTTTGAGGAATTTTTTTAAGTTCCAAAACTCCACACTTTGAAAAATTTCCAAGTGAAACCAGTCAATGTTAGCTTATGGAAGGAAATTCATGTTACTGTAACTACGATTAGAATTACTTTTCAGGATCAGTAGTGGGCTGAAAGATGCAGCACTGAGGTGTCTCCTGATAACAGGTAAG
The DNA here is from genome assembly GCF_964263255.1 of Lissotriton vulgaris. NCBI lineage: Eukaryota > Metazoa > Chordata > Amphibia > Caudata > Salamandridae > Lissotriton > Lissotriton vulgaris. The sequence goes on along the minus strand of NC_141687.1, from coordinate 499,505,841 downwards.
TAAATCGGAATTCGTAGTTCGGCTGATTTTAGAGGAATTTTTCAAATTTCCAAAACTCCCCACTTTTCAATTCAAGTTACTGTAAGTATGGTTAGAATATCTTTTCAGGATCAGTAGTGTGCTCAAAGATGCAGCACTGACGTTTCTTGTGATAACAGGTGAGTAAATCGAAATTCATAGCTCGGCTGATTTTACAGGAATATTTTGCTCAATAGTGAAGGAAGGGGCGGGCCTGAGGTAACATGTGTGCAAACACGCCCTGTGGCGCATTTTAGATTGGGGAATTAATTCCTCTTCATTCCTGAGGTCGCCTGTGAGCCAACTAGCCCACCAGGTACCTCCAGTATGTGCAAGGCAGCTGTGTTGCAGAGAGGTGTGCAGGGGGCCCGCTCCCTTTTTACAACACTCTGCAACACAGCTCCGTGGCACTTACGGGAGATACCTGTTGGACTAGTTGACCCCTAGGGGACCTCTGGATTGAAGAGGAATTCATTCCCCAACTTAAAACTCGCCACAGGGCATGTTTGCACTCACATCACCTCCAGCCCCGCCCCCTACCTTCACCACTGTGCAAACACGCCCTGTAGCGTGTTCTAAGTTGGGGGATTAAGTCCCCTTGCTTACTGGGGGTCCCTGGGGGCCAACTAGCCCACCAGGAACCTCCAGTATGCGCCAGGAGGCTGAGTTGCAGAGAGGTGTAAAAAGGGGCGTGGCCTCATTATACCTCTCTGTAACGCAGCCCCCTAGCACGTTTGCAGAGGGGGAACTAATTCCCCTTGCATACTGGAGGTCCCTGGGGGCAAACTAGCCCACCAAGAACCTCCAGTATGCGCCAAGGGGCTGCCTTGCAGAGAGGTGTAATGAGGCCACACCCTTCTTTACACCTCTCCGCATCGCAGCCCCCTGGCGCATTTGCCGAGGGGGAACAAATTCCCCTGAATACTCGGGTCCCTGGGGACAACTAGTCCACCAGGAACCCCCAGTATGCGCCAGGGGGCTGCATTGCAGAGAGGTGTAACGAGGCCACGCCCCTTTTTACACCTCTCTGCAACGCAGCCCCCTGGCACGTTTCCAGAGGGGGAACTAATTCCCCTTGCATACTGGGTTCCCTGGGGGCCAACTAGCCCACCAAGAACCTCCAGTATGCGCCAGGGGGCTGCCTTGCAGAGAGGTGTAATGAGGCCACACCCTTCTTTACACCTCTCCGCAACGCAGCCCCCTGGCGCATTTGCCGAGGGAGAACAAATTCCCCTTGAATACTCGGGTCCCTGGGGGACAACTAGTCCACCAGGAACCTCCAGTATGCGCCAGAGGGCTGCATTGCAGAGGTGTAATGAGGCCACGCCCCTTTCTACACCTCCCTGCAACGCAGCCCCCTGGTGCGTTTGCAGAGGGGGAACTAATTCCCCTTGCATACTGAAACCTCCTGTATGCGCTCGGGAAGGTACAGAGTACAGTACAGAGTACAGTACAGAGCACAATACAGAGTACGGAACTTTGTACCCCGAATTAAAAAAAAAAAAAATATTGGACCTTGGGGGTCCTTGTGGGACCTCCTCAGCAGGCCCTGCCACCTTTGCGTGTTTTGCAAATTTGTTTTACTGCTTTCTTGTGCCTCGGTTATACCGAGGCACAAGATGGCTGCCAACACTTCCTGGTTTGGAGTGTTGAAAGATAGTTGACAGCCAATGACCATGCAGCTCGTGCTCAGGAAGGTACAGAGTACAGTACAGAGTCTCTAGATGTCACTATGATTTTACTTTTGATTTTCTCAGGAACTACTGAACAGATTTACACTATTTAACAAAAAGCAGAATCTGCGAACTGAACTCTACCTTTTTGCCAAATTTGGTGTAATTCCGTTCAGCCGTTCGGGCTGTAGCCCTGGCTAAAGGTCCTATGGAAAATTGCATGGGGAAAACATGTTTTGGGACCCCCTTTTTTCTCAGCCCCCACTTGATGAATCACCCCCAAACTTTCAGGGAAGGAGCGGAGCGGAGCAGGCCATTTTCTTAGAGAATTTCGCAAAGATCCGTCCACTAGAGCCAAAGTTATTCCAAATAGAATGTTGTGGATTTCCTATGGAAACTAGGTCCTAACTATAACTACCTTCTGGCGACCGCCAGTAGGTAATTAATACATATATATATACATATATATGTATATAAATACTTGCGGCTAAAGCCCAGCCGCGGAAGTAATGCCTGCCGCTCTGAGGCGGACCGTGCGATGGTGCTCACTTGGCTCTATCGTGGTGCGGGGGACCGACCATCCAGGAGCAGCAGAATGAGAAAAAACTGGACATTACAGTATAATCTTTACCGGGCCACTGGGGTTTGAATTTTTGTTTGTTAAACCGTTTTAATGATGAACTCACTGGAGATGATGTATTTTTGCGTGCACTTCAAGAACCAGAATGCCGCTTCGCGGCCACGCCCACCAAAGCAGGTTCTTTTCAATTAGAGTGCACGCCACTCATCATTATTAACGGTCGCCATTGATAAAGGGATCACAATCCTGAAACCGGTCTGGCAGGAACTCACCTGGCGAACTTGTGTCTGCACCTCCTGTTTGCTGCTGCTCCCAAAAGAAATGGATGCAAACATGCCGATCCTGTGGTATCTTCCTGTCAGGGCTTAAACTCTGGAATTGAATACCTCCGGCTAAAGCCCAGCCGCGGAAGTAATGCCTGCCGCTCTGAGGCGTACTGTGCGATGGTGCTCACTTGGCTCTATCGTGGTGCCGGGTACCGACCATCCAGGAGCAGCAGAATGAGAAAAAACTGGACATTACAGTACAACCTTCACCGGCCCACTGGGGTTTGAATTTTTGTTTATTAAACCGTTTTAATGATGAACTCACTGGAGATGATGTATTTTTGCGTGCACTTCAAGAACCAGAATGCCGCTTCACGGCCACGCCCACCAAAGCAGGTTCTTTTCTAATAGAGTGCACGCCACTCATCATTATTAATGGTCGCCATTGATAAAGGGATCACAATCCTGAAACCGGTCTGGCTGTAACTCACCTGGCGAACTTGTGTCTGCACCTCCTGTTTGCTGCTGCTCCCAAAAGAAATGGATGCAAATATGCCGATCCTGTGGTATCTTCCTGTCAGGGCTTAAACTCTGGATTACATATATATATATATATATATATATATATATATATATATATATATATATATATATATATATATATATATATATATATATATATATATATATATATATATATATATATATATATATGTATATATATATCCAGAGAACACAATGCTCCTTCTGGAGATCCCTCGCCTTCACTGGGGTGGCTTGCAGCCGGCGGAGCATCCGGCAGACAATATCATACAAAAACGAAGTACCACCGAGCACTTGGTTCCAAATAACACACACGGTCCAACTTGGACCCTATGTGTTATTCGGAACTAAGTGCTCAGTGGTACTTCGTTTTCATATGATATATATATTTAAATTTGATCAATTTTAAGCTGAGTTATAGTTTGTTAGTGCAATAAGTATAACAGTAAGTTATCGTTTAAACTATAATGTGAAGGCTATTGTTGCACCTTTATCTTTTCTGCCCAGCCCCCGGGATCCTGTTTTAGAGTGGATGCAATAGAATGATGGTTTTAAAGCTTATTTAGAAGCTATAGAAGGTGATGTATATACTGGTAAATGCAAACAAGCTATTTTGAAACATTGTTTAGGTGTGGAGCGGTGACGTGTTTTAAGTCACTTGCCACCTATTGTTATATATGAAGAGGATGATGAAGATGGTGATGTCGACATATATGAAACGGACATTATTTATATTCTCTATATCAAGAAAGTTAATTTGGTGGTTGCTAGACACAAATTTCTAAGTAAGGGTCAATCTCCCAATAAATCTATTGATTACTTTTTACCGATCTGAGAATTTTGGCAGATAAATGTAAATATGATTACTTTCATGACTAGATGTTAAGGGATCACAAAGTTGGTGATGCAAAATTGGAAGAGAAATTATTACCTGCAGAAGATCTAACAGTGAAAGCTATAGATATTTGTCATAGTTTGAGGAAATGAAGTTAGGAATTGAGGAATTAGCTATACAACTGACTACTGAAGTACAGGTAGTAAGAAGGCTATGTGTAATAGTAAAGCACCAAGTGAAATTGGAAAAGGTAGAACTAGGTTGTTTACAGAAAGTGCAGAAAAAATAAGTTTGCTTTTAACGTGGCATTTCAGGACATTTAGCAAATGACAAGTAATGTCAACTGTAGGACAAAACTCCAGGTATTGTAAAAGTAAGGAACACAACGCCCGAATGTGTACGAATAGAAGCGAGGACAGGTACAAAGTTGCCAAAGTCAAATCAATCAAGAATCTAATGACATACCTAAGGAATTTGTCCTTAGTATTTATGGGGTCAATGAAACAAGTAGTGATGCTCCATTTTGTGTTATTAACATTGATGGTAAAGATGTAAAAGTTATTGCTGATTTGAGATCCCAGCATCATTAAAAGGAGATAAATGGTTCAAGCAATTTCCAGATACATGATTGATACCTTCTGACATTAAACTGGTTGGATATGGTAATACATTCAATGATGTTTTAGGGTACTTTACTTTCAACATTAGTTTCAAAGGCAAGACTATTGTAGCAAAAGTTTATGTCACAAAAGAGGGGTCTTGTTTGTTGGAGTGGCCGTAGCAGAGGGATTTGTTAATTACTTTTAATTCTAATCATTCTGAACAGGTTTTAGGATATAGTGGCCTTTTATTTCAGGTTACTGAAGATAAAGCTGTAGATTGGGAGAGTTAATTTCCTAAAGTGTTTTCAACCACCATGGAATTATTAGAGGAATTCGTACATAAGATTGCATTAAAACAAGATGCTCTACCTAAAGTACACAAAGTTAACAACATTCCCTTATCCATGAGAGAGGCTTTAACCCTTTCGCAGCGGCAGCTATTCCGCCGCAGCGCTAACGGGGTGGGGCGGCCGCGCGGCGGCCGCATGCTGGTGACAGAACCGCTCCGTCACCAGCCGCGGTTGAGCTGTGCTGGTGACAGAGCGGTTCCGTCATGACCCGCCCCGCTCATTGGAACGGCCGCACAGGCGCGAAATCAGAGCAGCACAGGCGCGGCGGCCGGGCCATGACGGAACCGCTCCGTTATCAGCACAGCCCAACCGTAGCTGATAACGGAGCGGTTCCATCATCAGCAGGGGAGGGGTTAAGAGAAGAACTGGATTGACTTGTAGAGATCGCTTCTTCAGAATGGTTGTCACCTTTTGTAGTGGTACACAGACCCAATGGAAAAATGAGACTGTGTGTTGATCTGAGAGATCTGAATGAATATGCATGGGTGGATCAGCACCTTTTACCAAATATTGGGAAAATTATTTTGGCATTGAGGGGAGGTAGTGTTTTCAACATTGGATTTATCCAATGCTTATCACCAAATTGCTCTGCATGAAGACAGCAAACCTTACACTTAATTTATCACTCCAGAAGGGACATTTAGATACAAAAACATGCCTTAATTTCAGCCTCAGCAGTGTTCCAGAGAGTCATATATACGTTATGCAAGAATGTAAAGAACGCTCTGTATTTTCAGGATGACATATTTGTTTTGGTAACTCTAAGCAAGATCATGCAGAAACTCAATATATGGTCCTTAGTATATTACAAAGTCATGGCATGGCCTTAACTAAGGAAACATTTTAATTTGAAGTTGAATCTGTGGACTATTTGGGTCAAAACATTGGCAAACATGATATTTTACCAAAACTGAGTTTGATCAAGGCAATAGAGGATGCTCCAGACCCTCAAATAAGTAAGCATGAGCGGGAAATCCGTTACGCTCGCGGATTTTGCGGATTTTTAGGAAATCCGCGAATTTTGCGGATTTCCCGGAAAATCCGCAAAAAAAATCAGCGAGCGTAACGGGTTCAAAAGTTGCTCATGCAACTATTTTACAATGGCGCCAGCAAGCTGCCAGCGCCGTTGTAAAATAGTTACAAAGTTAGCTTGCACAGGAACCACTAGATAAAACGAAGCAGGTGCTTCCTGTGCAAGCTAACTTTGTAACTATTTTACAACGGCGCTGGCAGCTTGCTGGCGCCATTGTAAAATAGTTACAGCCTTACACAGGTCACTCAAGGGACCCCTGCGCCCTTCAGGGCGATTGCATAGTAACACACACATGGTCACTCGAACTAGTTGATGCTCAAATTCAGTGACTCATTCATTAGCCCAAAAACAATCATGAGCGTCTTCGAGGCTGGACAGGTGTGCCTCTTCCCAAATCTACCGTGAAAAAACAGCTGTGATGCTGGGTAGAGGGCGGCCTTTGCATGGTCGCTCGAACTAGTTGATGCTCAAAATCAGTGACTCATTCATTAGCCCAAAAACAATCATGAGCGTCTTCGAGGCTGGACATGTATGTCTCTTCCCAAATCTACTGTGGAAATTCAGCTGTGATGCTGGGTAGAGGCCTTTGCATCCTTGACTTTCATGAGCGCAATCCCCGTGCTGTTCCTGTGACCAAGAGCTTCTTTCTCTTCATATAATTGTGTTCGCACGGGTTGCTGCAAGTTCGCACGCGTTTTGTACAATTTCGCAATTTGCGAAATTGTACAAAACCCTCGCGAACTTGCAGAAACCCATGCGAACATAAAAAAAAAAAATCCGCGCGGATTCGCGGATTTTGCGGATTTTGGCAATCCGCAAATTCGCAAATCCGCAAATTCGCGGATTGCCAATCCGCAAAATCCGCTCATGCTTACAAATAAGTAACTGCTTATATCATTGTTTGGCCAAGTGTAATATTATGTCAAGTTCATTCCATTGTTTGCAGATAAAACAAACAACATGAGAGGTCTAACAAAACAATAATATTTATTTTGAATGAAGAATGTTCGTATGAATTTGTCACATTAAAGAAAGAAATTTCCTTGGCTACTGCATTGGCTACCTTTAACGGTCAACTCATTTATTGTTACAGATGCCAGTAATATTTGTATTGGTACTGTTCTAATGCAAAACCATGAGGGCAAGTTAGTAATAATTGCATTTGTGTCAAGACGATAAAGAGAGGCAGAAACCAAGTGTTGCACTCTAGAATTTAGTATTTTTGAAAATATGTACATGGTACTCAATTTAAAGTAAGATCGGATCATTGTCCATTAGTGGGATTATTTACCACTAAAGGTTGTGAAAAGGATGTGCCTAGAATTGCCAGATGGCAATATAAATTGCAAAAGTTTTATTTCAATATTGATTACCTTCCTGGTGACAGACACATTCGAGCAAATTGTTAGTCCAGGTTAGCGGTAAAGGAGGATGGGGTCATGGTTATTATTGGTGATGATTTGGAGAAAGTTGTTTCCATCTGTGAATTGTTAAGTGGCTGCATTAAACATGATCAAAGGAAGGATGCATGAAACCATGATGAGGAAATTCAGGAGGTTATAAAATATAATAAGTAAAAATGGCTGGAAAAGAGGTTTTTGAACGAAAATTTGTTACCATAATTTTACATTGCAAATGATTTATCAGAATTAGATGATCTTTATTTCGTGGAGAACAGTTAGTAGTACAGCAGAGTGTACTTCAAGTTGTGTTAGACATGTCTCATAGAGGTCCAACTGGCATAAGTAGCATTAAAAGAAGAATTCACAGTTTGAAGCCAAAGTTAGATCATGCATTGAATGTGCAGAAGCCAAAGTTAGATCATGCATTAAATGTGCAGTCAGTGACAAAACACAAATGAAAATCAACTGTGAGAAAGTCACAATTTCTAGACCTGATTTGATATGGGAAAGGGTTTTTCTTGACATTGCAGGTCCCATGTGTTTGTCAAGCAGTCCCATTTTTGCCATTGTTCTTATTGATCAGTTTTCTCAATGGCCACAATGGCCAAAGGTTAAATTGGTTGATCAGGTTGATTTACAGGCAGTGATACAGTTTCTTAAGGAACTATTTTAGAAGGAAGGTTTTCCTAAGTGTTTGGTCATAGACAACGGTGTACAGTTGACATCCTCGGAAATGAAAGACGTTTTGGAATAACAGGGTAATAGTTACATACGCACTTCTGTGGACTGCACTCAAAGTAATGTCATCATAGAAAGAAAGATAAGGGTCTTGAAGAAAGGGCTACAGTTGGCACTCTCCAATGGAAAAAACTGTCATCAAGCTCTTAAAGACTTATTATGGAATTACGGGTCATAACCAAATTGTTGGAAGATATGTTGCCATTTGAAAAATGAGAGGTAGAAAGGCAGTGTGTAATTTAAACCAGATGTGGATGATGGATATAAGGACACATGTAGATGATAGTTTGGTGAGTGGGACTGATCATAGGTGGATGACTAATGACAAAGTTGAGTTCAAATGTGTACAAAAGGGTCATATACCATGATTCAAGGTTGGTGAATAAATAAAAAAAGGAAAGTTGATTAGGTCTGGAGAATCTAAGTTTTCGATTCCCATGTAAATAATCAGGGTGGGACATGAGGGAGTGGAACTGACTGATGGGAATGTGTGGAGTATGGGTACGGATTTTAGGGTACCAAAATGTTTGTGTCCTAAAGAAAGTAATGGTAATAATAGTGCTTCAGAATATAGCTGTCATTGAGATGTATGTTGAAATGGAGATGCTTTAAATAGGGGGCTTGAAAAAAAGGTTAAAGACAAAGCCCTTATGGTGCAAATATCACTATATGCCACACTTGTGCTAACAATTGCAAGTATGCTGATTCTGTTCAACTATATCACTATAAGTATAGCTTATGTAACTATGCAGCTTGTACAGTGGTGTTGACATTTAGGGACCTATTATGATGGCGGGCAGATCCCCACTGCTGGGCCGACGGTGGCAACCCACTCGCCAAATGTTCCTGGTTCTCCCCCTGCCATATTATTACGGTGGGGGCACCGTGGTGGATGGAAAAACCGTCTGGCGCTTTTCCGCCGGTCGAATTGTCGACCGGGTGGAAAAGGGGCACAACATGGTGGCGGTGTCTGCAAGACACTGCCATCCATTTTATGATGATGGCGGAAATTGGCCTTTCCATGGCAGCAATGCCACCATGGAAAGGCATGTGGTCCTTGTTGTTGGTGGCCTGTTGCGGGCCACCATGGTATTGGGTGTGGTGTCGGGTGCACATGAGGGGTACCTATGGCATCCCCCCTCTGCAATGCACTACGTGGCAGGCACCATGTGGTGCCTGCTATGTTGTGCATGGCAATACTGTGCACACTCCTTTTACATTGCTAGTGGGTCTGCAGCCAGCAGATCCACCTGCAATGTATAAGGACAAGGATGCAGCCGCCAGTGTGCTGGGCATATCCTAATTTAAATGGCGGCACCGCCACAACATCGGCAGTCGGTCCCAAACTCCGATCCTTGCCCGCCCGGCATCGTAATAGGTACCTAAGTTTGCAATTCCTTTTGGTTGTGTTTATTATTGGTCAATATTTTTAACAATGGGGTATGTGTTGTATCCTGGCCAATGAGGTTGGATGACATCTTGTATGTGGAACTATGGTGTCCAGAACCCATACAACAACAGTTGGCCCAGGCTTTCCAGTGAGAGACCTCTCATCTCATCATCTCCAATTAACTTAACATACCAAAATATTCATGTGTGACGTGAGACTTTTGAATACGATTTTACAAGTAACTTTTGGTATAACTAATTCTGTAACTGTTTTGTGAGCTGAATTATTAAAAAAACCGAAAGCAGAGTAGGGCATAAATCTGGACAGGCGCCTTGCACTTGGAACCAGTGCATCGCACTCAGAATCATAACAACCACTGCAGCAGGAGCAGTAGCAGTGCATTACACTTAGAACTGATGGATCACTGCTGTTGCATGGAGAAAATCCACTGGGTGGATCAACACTGATGCATTATTTTGGCTGTACCCCGCTTCTTCTTTGACGACGACGCAACCCAGATCAAAGCACTTTTGTTCAGTGGGCCTGATTGGTACCTGTATCCTGCCCATGCTCCATCATATTGCGACTGAAGTTTTGACTTTCTCCCGGTTTGGCGTGTCTAGAAAAAACACATAATTGCTTACTGCTTCTAAGCACTATTTTACAGTAGTGTGAAAAGGAAGTTCAGAGAGCCCAGGCAGGTAAGAGATAAGTGATGTAATATCACAGGTGCCAGCAGGGTAGCACGTGAGATGGGGGTCACACTCATTTTCAGCAGCCCTACAAACATCATATCTTCATTTAAAGGATACACAGGGCCGGACTGTGATCTGGCTTATTGCCCAAAGTTGCCTACTTTGGAGTGGGCCCCAGTGAACAGAGTACCTTTCCGGGCCACAAACAACAAGATACGTTGATCTTCTCAATGCAGTGAAGGCGATGCACCATTCCGAAGACGGATGCTGAAGTTGAGAGGCATTGAGTGATGCAACAGATTCTACCATGCAATTGAGGTGATGCATTGATCTCACCAAGCTGAAGCAGCAGTAATATGCTGTATGATGTTTCGATCCCTGGAGGCAAAATGCTGGTTCTGATATGATGCGCCAACTTTACTCCCGCACCCTGGTAGATGTTTCAGTTCTGTTACACACAGTCAGGTGATGCATGGAAATCCATGTTGCAAGTATCTGGGCTGCTTCCAGTGAGCCAGACACAGGAGCAGGGGTAGCGACTTTGATATAACTGAGTTTCAAGCAACAGGAGGCAAGCCAACAATCCCTTGGAGACCCTTTGGAGGGAAGCTTTCCTTCAGCAGAGTCATAGAGCAGCAGAGAGCAGAGCAACACAGGAGAAGATCCGGCTTCCAAGTCTGAAGTACGAAGATGAGTCCTTTAAGCAGCACAGTAGTCATTCTGACAGAGGTTCAGTTGAAGATCCAGAAGTGTCTGATTTTAGGGGTCAGAGACCAGGTACTAATACCCAAAAGTGACTGTGATGTGGAGAGTGGCTTAAAGAAGCTATCTGATGTGTCCAAAGATCCCTTTCAATCCAGTCCTGTCTGCCAGGCTATTTGTGGGGGGTCATCATTACTTTGTGTGGGGACAGGACTCAGCCTATTGAAATGAAGTGTTAGATTATCCCTTCCCTCCTGCCCAGGCAATGTCAGTAGAATGCAGATGTTGTAGATGGAAACTCAAACACACCAATCCTTCCTTAGTTGTGGCTGTCTAGAGGGAATGCACATAGTGTAGCTGTCACCAACCCTAGACATGTATATGAGACAGGCACATAGATAAGTAAGAGCAAATAAATGCTCACTTTCTAATAGTAGAAACACAGTTGATGGACAGAATGCAGAACAATGTCATACATTCACCCCAGTACAGAGATTTGGGCCTAAATCCATCGTTTTTCTGCACTCCACACCACCCCAGTTCAGACATGGCCATATGCAAATCAGCCTTGACCCTGTGCCTCATGGGAAGAGTCCAGCCCGAACTGCCAAAACATGTCTTTCCTGGACTGGAATCAAGCATCCAGGACCGGTTTCTGGCTATCAGCCCTCTTCAGCCAGGATAGCTTGACTCCAGTGGTGTGGAGAGCATGTGACTCGCGTCTGAGCATACCCATCCCACTCGGGGTGACAAATGCAAAAACAACAATTGATGGACAGAATGCAGAACAATGTCAGACATTCACCCCAGTACAGAGATCTGGGCCTAAATCCATCGTTTTTTTTGCACTCCACACCACCCCAGTTCAGACATGGCCATATGCAAATCAGCCTTGACCCTGTGCCTCATGGGAACAGTCCAGCCCGAACTTCCAAGCCATGTCTTTCCTGGACCAGAATCAAGCATCCTAGGACCAGTTTCTGGCTATCAGCCCTCTTCAGCCAGGATAGCTTGACTCCGGTGGTGTGGAGAGCATGGGACTCACGTCTGACCATACCCATCCCACTAGGGGTGACAAATGCAAAAACAACAGTTGATGGACAGAATGCAGTACAAAAAGTATCTGAAAAAAATATTGATGTCAAAAATATTGCTAAAAAAATCATTTTCTATTTAAGTTAAAAAATATTGTAAAATAACGTAAATAATACATATAATTAAAATAAACATAGTTAAAATATTTAAATGCTTAAAAATGATAAGTAATATATATAATTAAAAGATAAATTAAACATATACATATAATATATAATGAACACATTCCACGCGCAGCATGCAGCAACGTGAAACCGGCCACACAAGCGTACTTTCAAGAATCCTTTATTCCGGGCAAAATCAGCATTACGCGTTTCGAGGTAACACACCTCTTATTCATATGCTTGCTTTCTTTGCAATGGTGGGTTCGTTAGCTTGTTTTAAACGTAACTAAAACATTGAAGAAGGACAATGTCCGTTCATTTAAAGAGGCAGTCCGTTTTTATGGCATTTTTCATTTTTCATATTTGAGATACGTTTTTTTGGTTAAGGGTTATGAGTACTTATTTTGTTCTTTAGTAATGGCTAGTGCAAAGGTCTCATTATGCTTAGATTGTTCACCTTAACTGTTTGTGCTGGCTTCACTCGGACTCCAATTACCACAATGCCTCTTGTCAATCCGACTTTCAGTGATACTCCAATGCTGATCTTGGCAAACTTCACATATGTCACCCCAACACTCTCCAAATCCTTTCCTGGTGTAGTACCATGTTACGGCTGCATCCGATGGTCCGGGTGACACAATGGATTTTGCAACCTCCATTGTTTTTGCATGTTCATCCTTGCCATCTGCGAGTAAAGTTCCGTACGACGTGCTTCAGGAAAAAAATCCTTTATGCAAACTCTGGCAAATTCAAAAGGTTCAGAGTTCAGATGAGGCGGGCCATTCTGTGTGGCCCTTCCATTCAGCCTAATGTCCGTTACAATTCTCTTCTGCCGGCAGGCGCTCCCAATATTTGTTTTTCACAAATGTCACCAAAGCCTGACAAGATGAAGCGCCACAGCCTTCCGAGTTAGGGCCGGTCCCAGGTGTGTCAGACACCTCAACAAACGAACACATTCCACGCGCAGCATGCAGCAACGTGAAACCGGCCACACAAGCGTACTTTCAAGAATCCTTTATTCCGGGCAAAATCAGCATTACGCGTTTCGAGGTAACACACCTCTTATTCATATGCTTGCTTTCTTTGCAATGGTGGGTTCGTTAGCTTGTTTTAAACGTAACTAAAACATTGAAGAAGGACAATGTCCGTTCATTTAAAGAGGCAGTCCGTTTTTATGGCATTTTTCATTTTTCATATTTGAGATACGTTTTTTTGGTTAAGGGTTATGAGTACTTATTTTGTTCTTTAGTAATGGCTAGTGCAAAGGTCTCATTATGCTTAGATTGTTCACCTTAACTGTTTGTGCTGGCTTCACTCGGACTCCAATTACCACAATGCCTCTTGTCAATCCGACTTTCAGTGATACTCCAATGCTGATCTTGGCAAACTTCACATATGTCACCCCAACACTCTCCAAAGCCTTTCCTGGTGTAGTACCATGTTACGGCTGCATCCGATGGTCCGGGTGACAATGGATTTTGCAACCTCCATTGTTTTTGCATGTTCATCCTTGCCATCTGCGAGTAAAGTTCCGTACGACGTGCTTCAGGAAAAAAATCCTTTATGCAAACTCTGGCAAATTCAAAAGGTTCAGAGTTCAGATGAGGCGGGCCATTCTGTGTGGCCCTTCCATTCAGCCTAATGTCCGTTACAATTCTCTTCTGCCGGCAGGCGCTCCCAATATTTGTTTCTCACAAATGTCACCAAAGCCTGACAAGATGAAGCGCCACAGCCTTCCGAGTTAGGGCCGGTCCCAGGTGTGTCAGACACCTCAACAAACGAACACATTCCATGCGCAGCATGCAGCAACGTGAAACCGGCCACACAAGCGTACTTTCAAGAATCCTTTATTCTGGGCAAAATCAGCATTACGCGTTTCGAGGTAACACACCTCTTATTCATATGCTTGCTTTCTTTGCAATGGTGGGTTCGTTAGCTTGTTTTAAACGTAACTAAAACATTGAAGAAGGACAATGTCCGTTCATTTAAAGAGGCAGTCCGTTTTTATGGCATTTTTCATTTTTCATATTTGAGATACGTTTTTTTGGTTAAGGGTTATGAGTACTTATTTTGTTCTTTAGTAATGGCTAGTGCAAAGGTCTCATTATGCTTAGATTGTTCACCTTAACTGTTTGTGCTGGCTTCACTCGGACTCCAATTACCACAATGCCTCTTGTCAATCCGACTTTCAGTGATACTCCAATGCTGATCTTGGCAAACTTCACATATGTCACCCCAACACTCTCCAAAGCCTTTCCTGGTGTAGTACCATGTTACGGCTGCATCCGATGGTCCGGGTGACACAATGGATTTTGCAACCTCCATTGTTTTTGCATGTTCATCCTTGCCATCTGCGAGTAAAGTTCCGTACGACGTGCTTCAGGAAAAAAATCCTTTATGCAAACTCTGGCAAATTCAAAAGGTTCAGAGTTCAGATGAGGCGGGCCATTCTGTGTGGCCCTTCCATTCAGCCTAATGTCCGTTACAATTGTCTTCTGCCGGCAGGCGCTCCCAATATTTGTTTCTCACAAATGTCACCAAAGCCTGACAAGATGAAGCGCCACAGCCTTCCGAGTTAGGGCCGGTCCCAGGTGTGTCAGACACCTCCACAAACGAACACATTCCACGCGCAGCATGCATCAACGTGAAACCGGCCACACAAGCGTACTTTCAAGAATCCTTTATTCCGGGCAAAATCAGCATTACGCGTTTCGAGGTAACACACCTCTTATTCATATGCTTGCTTTCTTTGCAATGGTGGGTTCGTTAGCTTGTTTGAAACAAACTAAAACATTGAAGAAGGACAATGTCCGTTCATTTAAAGAGGCAGTCCGTTTTTATGGCATTTTTCATTTTTCATATTTGAGATACGTTTTTTTGGTTAAGGGTTATGAGTACTTATTTTGTTCTTTAGTAATGGCTAGTGCAAAGGTCTCATTATGCTTAGATTGTTCACCTTAACTGTTTGTGCTGGCTTCACTCGGACTCCAATTACCACAATGCCTCTTGTCAATCCGACTTTCAGTGATACTCCAATGCTGATCTTGGCAAACTTCACATATGTCACCCCAACACTCTCCAAAGCCTTTCCTGGTGTAGTACCATGTTACGGCTGCATCCGATGGTCCGGGCGACACAATGGATTTTGCAACCTCCATTGTTTTTGCATGTTCATCCTTGCCATCTGCGAGTAAAATTCCGTACGACGTGCTTCAGGAAAAAAATCCTTTATGCAAACTCTGGCAAATTCAAAAGGTTCAGAGTTCAGATGAGGCGGGCCATTCTGTGTGGCCCTTCCATTCAGCCTAATGTCCGTTACAATTCTCTTCTGCCGGCAGGCGCTCCCAATATATGTTTCTCACAAATGTCACCAAAGCCTGACAAGATGAAGCGCCACAGCCTTCCGAGTTAGGGCCGGTCCCAGGTGTGTCAGACACCTCAACAAACGAACACATTCCATGCGCAGCATGCAGCAATGTGAAACCGGCCACACAAGCGTACTTTCAAGAATCCTTTATTCCGGGCAAAATCAGCATTACGCGTTTCGAGGTAACACACCTCTTATTCATGTGCTTGCTTTCTTTGCAATGGTGGGTTCGTTAGCTTGTTTTAAACGTAACTAAAACATTGAAGAAGGACAATGTCCGTTCATTTAAAGAGGCAGTCCGTTTTTTTGGCATTTTTCATTTTTCATATATCATACTGATCAAATATTAAAAATGCCATAAAAACGGACTGCCTCTTTAAATGAATGGACATTGTCCTTCTTCAATGTTTTAGTTACGTTTAAAACAAGCTAACGAACCCACCATTGCAAAGAAAGCAAGCATATGAATAAGAGGTGTGTTACCTCGAAAGGCGTAATGCTGATTTTGCCCGGAATAAAGGATTCTTGAAAGTACGCTTGTGTGGCCGGTTTCACGTTGCTGCATGCTGCGCGTGGAATGTGTTCGTTTGTTGAGGTGTCTGACACACCTGGGACCGGCCCTAACTCGGAAGGCTGTGGCGCTTCATATAATATATAATATATACCTAATAATATGTTTTAAAATGTATTTTAATAACTTATAGATTGTTTAATTCTTTTTTATAAAGTATAAATACATCTATATACATAAAAAATTAATATAAATACAAATTAAATGAATATATGTACCAAATCTTTTTAAAATAATTATACACTACATTAGCCAAAATAATACAAAAAATATTAGATAGATTCAAACTCCAGTGAGTGCAACAGTAGAGAAAGTTTTGGATAAAGTAGGGGTAAAAATTACTGTTCCCACTCAAATGAGTGCAACAGTAGAGAAAGGGTTGGATAGCGTAGGGGTAAAAAAGTACTATTTCTACTCCAGTGAGTGCAAAAGTAGGGAAAGTTTCGGATAGCTTTGGGGTTAAAATTACTATTCCCACTCCAGTGAATGCAACAGTAGAGAAAGCTTTCGATAACGTAGGGGTAAAAATTACTGTTCCCACTCAAGTGAGTGCAACAGTAGGGAAAGTGTTGGATAGCGTAGGGGTAAAAAAGTACTATTTCTACTCCAGTGAGTGCAACAGTAGGGATAGTTTCAGATAGCGTTGGGGTTAAAATTACTATTCCCACTCCAGTGAATGCAACAGTAGAGAAAGCTTTCGATAATGTAGGGGTAAAAATTACTGTTCCCACTCCAGTGAGTGCAAAAGTAGGAGAAAGTGTGGGATAGCGAAGGGGTAAAAATTACTATTCCCACTCCAGTGAGTGCAACAGCAGGGAAAGTGTTGGATAGCGTAGGGGTAAAAACTTACCATTCCTACTCCAGTGAGTGCAACAGTAGGGGAAAGTGTTGGATAGCAGAGGGGTAAAAATTACTGTTCCCACTCCAGAGAGTGCAACAGTAGGGAAAGTGTAGGATAGCATAGGGGTTAAATGAACATACTTATTAAATAAATGTTATTTATAAAATAAATAACATTAATAAATATTTATAAAAAATAAATACCAATTAAATTAAATTAATATTTACTTAAATAACATCAAATTACTTCTTACACTACTCCCCTATAAACACATAACGCGCTACACATCAAAAACAACACAATTAATGTAATTATCAATTAATAACAATTAATTACCAATTAATAATTAACAATAAATTAATAGCCTATCACAATAAATAAAACATATGAATTAGTTATTTTTAAATTACTTCCCATCCTATTCCCCTATAAACACTCAACCAGCTACACATTAAAAATAACATAATTGAATTATCAATTATTAAAAAATACTTACCAATTAATAATAAACATACAACAAATAATTAACAATAACAATAAATAACAAATTGTTGGATTCCACACGCCCAAAAACACTGCAGGAACGATGTATGTCCAAAACCCACCACCCTGACTCAAACACCTCCCATGGAACAAAAACCCATGAGAGAATACCCGAGCCCAGGGCAGGGGGCAGGAATTCAAACGAAGGGACTTCAGGTCAATAAAGGCTTCACCCCTGGACTGGACTGGACAATGAGACTCAACCACCACCTCCTCGCCTCTGCACCTATGGAACAATGTAAATACAATTACTTCTGTGTCCCACTTCAATATATACCCCTCAGTCTCCCAATCCCATAACCACACTCCACCATGCAATCACATAACACCTCCTTACTTGTGTACTGTACAGGATCTGCCTCGGGAGGTCCTTGACGATAGAATGATAGAACCCCACTATCGTTATGGCCTCGAGTCCAGTCAGGGGGAGGGGAGTAGGGAAAAACAATCAGAAACGCCCCCTGCCAATACGGGGTTATTCAGGGGAAAAAGCCATCGTACTCGGCATAAAAAACCCCCAGGAAACGTCCTTATCAATGTACAATCCGTAGAACTGCGGGCAACACACAATTGGATCCTTCCTCCGGGATCTGTCTCTCCTCCGGGACTCAGCGCGGCTGAAAGCGCCCAAGCGCCACACAATGAGGTGGATAGACTACGCAAAACGCGGAAGTCCGGGGGCGCGACTCAGGAAACACAAACCAACCAGCCGGCTGATCACTCGGCAACGTGATGGATAGTCCTGCCGAGAAACCGGAATACGAGGGGGCTGGAGCCCCAGTACCCTCGAGAGACAACACTAACAAATCTAAGGGCAGTGACAGAAACAGAGGAAAGGTGAGAGTGACGGGGACGGGATAAGCAAATGAAGTAGCCTAAGGAAAACACACGGAGGGACCTGGGGAAGGGAGGGGATGGGGGCTAACAAGGCAACACAAGTGACAAATACACAGGGAAATCAAATAAAACAGGTACACGAGCCCGTGAACCTGTCTCTGCAACAACCCAGATAGCAAAACCCAGAACCTGGAACCCAAAACAAAAAGATACCAAGCACTGAATTCAGGAAAGGGCAGATCTTAAATACCCATTCATGTGTCATGTGATCAATGGAGTATGGTCATGGAAGACAGACTAACCCGTTTCCTAACAGTATCTCCCCCCAATGGTCCTCCCCATCGGACGGGGTTTGAAAGGGTGCTGTCTATGGAACAAACGAACCAGCCGTGGTGCATGTACACTACCCGCTGGCTCCCATGACCTATCATCTGGTGCATAACCTTTCCAATCTACCAAGTAGAATAGGTGGCCTCTCCTCCGCCTAGAATCCACTATAGCCTGAACCTCAAACTCCTCTTCTCCATCAATCAGCAAGGGAGGGGGTGGTGGCAGGACCTGCGTTGTTGGTATGTAGGGTTTCAACAAGGACGTATGAAAAACCGGATGGACCCTGTACTCATCAGGCAAACCTAGCTTCATGGCGACAGGATTAATGACCTGTATAATTGCAAAGGGTCCCACAAACCTTGGCTGCAATTTACGAGATCCCTGCAACCTCAAATTACGCGAAGCTAGCCACACTTGATCACCCACCTTATAGGATGGAGCGGGGACTCTGTGTTTATCGGCCTGAGCCTTCATGGTGATTTTAGTTGCCTGCAGTTGTTCACGGGCTCTGTCCCATATTCCACCCAAGGACCCACATATATCGTCTATGGCTGGCACATGCCCCGTAGGCTGGATGGCTAAGGCCCTAGGATGGTACCCCAACGAACAAAAAAAAGGAGTCATACCCAATGCGGAATGCAGGCTGTTGTTATAAGCGAACTCCGCAATAGGAAGAGCCACCATCCAGTCACAAGACAACGACGACACAAGACACCTCAAATACTGCTCCATAGTCTGGTTTGTCCTTTCAGTCTGACCATCTGATTGTGGGTGGTACGCAGATGACAAACGTACCTCCACCTTCAACACTGAACACAGTTCAGTCCAAAAATGTGACACAAATTGCGCCCCCCTGTCCGAAACAATAGCAGAAGGCAATCCATGTATCCTGACTATAGATGACATAAAAACCAAAGCCATCTCCCTGGCAGTAGGTATCTTCAGTAGTGGAACAAAATGTGCCATCTTTGTAAACAGGTCCACTACCACCATTATGGCGGTATGTCCTGACGCAGGAGGTAGATCCGTCACAAAATCCATGCTGATGGTATGCCACGGGGTAGGAGGAACCTCTAAGGGCCGCAACAGACCTGACGGCATACTATGTGTAGGTTTGCTAATGGCACAAATGGGACAAGCGGTCACATAACTCTGTATATCCGTGCTCAACGAGTCCCACCAAAACCAACGCAAACACAGCTCCCTCGTCTTATTTATTCCTGGATGTGCTACCAGTGCTGAAGAATGACACCCTTCCAAAACCATCTGTCTCAAGGAAGGGGGAATAAACAAACGGTCCCCCTGATACAACAACCCGTCTCGCATAGATACCTGGGGTAAAGCCTTCCAAGGGGCTAAATCCAAAAGTCTTAACTGCCTTTTCACTAGGGTGGGTAAATCCTCAGTACATGTCACCCCTACAATCTTCTCTTCGCTGATCATAGGTCTATCTTCCTTCACTCGTCCCTGTTCCTTCCCCTCCACGTGTATCCTAGAAAGGGCATCAGATTTTACCTGTTGGGCGGCGGGTCGATAGGTGATAATAAAATCATACTCGTTAAAAAACAAGACCCACCGCATCTGGCGAGGTGTTAACGCCCGAGCAGAGCGAAAGAACTCAAGGTTCTTATGATCAGTGTAGATCGTGATTGTGTGTCTAGCACCCCAGAGATAATGCCGCCACTCCTCAAAGGACAGTTTGACCGCCAACAGTTCCCTCTCAGCCACCGTATAGTTGCGCTCCGCGGGCAACAAGGTTTTAGAAAAAAAGGCAATGGGGTGCATCAGACCCGTTACCACATCCCTTTGGGACAAAACCCCACCCACAGCACACAATGAGGCATCTGTTTCCACAAAAAATGGTAAAGCAGTATCGGGATGCACCAGAACCGGAGCGGAGGTAAAAGATCGCAGCAACAGCTGAAAGGCATCCTGGACTTCAGAGGACCAGATAAAGGGAACCCCCTTCCTTAGCAGCCGAGTCAATGGGGATACAACATCAGAAAAGTGGGAAATGAAGCGCCGATAAAAATTGGCGAACCCTAGAAGGGCCTGGATCTGTTTAACAGTCGATGGTATAGGCCAGGTGATTATAGCCTCTATTTTTCTAGGGTCCATTCGAATACCCTCTGCTGTGATGACAAACCCCAGGAATTCTACCCTCTGTGTACCGAACTGGCATTTCTCCAGTTTGGCGTACAGATGATAATCCTGTAATTTCTGCAAAACCTGGGATACATGGGTATGATGTTCCACCTCCGTCTCTGAGAAAATCAAAATATCGTCCAAATAGACAATAACACTCCTGTCAAGATATTCCCGGAGCACCTCATTAATAAAGTATTGGAATGCCGCCGGCGCATTACACAGGCCGAACGGCATCACACAATACTCATATAGGCCAAATTTGGTCTTAAAGGCCGTCTTCCACTCATCCCCGGGTCGGACTCGAATGAGATGGTAAGCACCCCGCAAATCCAGTTTGGTAAAGATGGTTGCTTTGCGGAGCTGGTCCAATAACACGGGGATGAGAGGAAGAGGGTACCTATTCTTCACGGTGGCCTTATTCAGTGCCCTGTAGTCCACACATGCCCTCAACGTCCCTTCCTTCTTCGGAATGAAAAAGATCGCCGAGGACACAGGTGAACAAGAAGGGCGAATAAATCCCATCCCCAGCATCTCCTCCAAATATTCCTTTAGATGTATCTCCTCAGGTTCGGAGAGCGCATATATGCGACAAGAAGGCAAAGGGATGTCAGGTATCAAATCAATTTTACAGTCAAAGGACCGATGAGGAGGGAGACCCTGTGCCTTAGTCTTATCAAAAACACCCCGAAAGGCGGAATACTGAGAAGGAACCGATGTCGCCTCCACACTTGCGCAAGACAAGGGAGGAACCCGTTCGACAGCCTCCCTGTAACAATGTGTAAGGCAATGCTTGGAGTCCAGAGTCACCAAGCGCTGCACCCAGTCGATCTTGGGGTTATGATCCTGAAGCCAGGGAACTCCTAACACCAACCCAAACGAGGGAGCATCAATAAGATCAAAGACCACTGACTCTGAGTGCCCATTCTCACACAACAATGTCAGTGGTTCTGTCTGGCGTGTAATGGACCCCGAGGTTAATTCGGTCCCATCAATGGCCCTCACAGGTTCTGGTTGTCTCTTAAATTGACATGGGATTTCTAACTTTTCCGCCAAAGTGATGTCAATAAAATTCCCAGTTGCCCCTGAGTCCAACAAAACAGACACCGGTACACGCCTATTCCCTGCCAGCAATAGATGCACCGAAATGATGAAATGTCTTGGCACCTGATCAATCACACCCAGCACCTGATAAGTTCCTCCTACTCTGCTGCTCATGGCTTGTCTTCGTTCCACCTGTACACAAGCTACCTTCTTATGGAATGCCTGTCCAGAGGGCTTAACAGGACACTCTCGGGCAAAGTGCCCCCCCTGTCCGCAATACAGACATAAGTTCAATTCCCTCCTCCTTCTTTTCTCCTCCATAGTTAACGGGCCTCTCACGCCTCCTATCTCCATGGGTTCTGGAGCAGGCTTATTATCCCCTGTGGGTCTTACTTCTGGTTTCGCATAATTCCTCCAGGGTCCCTGAACTCGGCTGCGATCACCACGCCTCTCAGTCAATCTGTGGTTTAACTTTACCACCAGATCAATAAAGGCAGCGCAGTCATCTGGAGGATCAACCACCTGAGACACTACATCTTTTAGGTCGTCGCACAAACCCTGGTAAAACAAGGAGGTTCTCTTTTCGGTGGGCCAATGTGTCTCTGAAACTAACCTATTAAATGTTGACACATAGGTTAGCAAGTCCTGTTTACCCTGTCTTAAATGGAGGAGCTCCGCATCACTCGCCTGCATAAAAGCATGCTTAGCAAATAGGCCCCTCATTAATTCTTTAAAGGCCGGATAATCCTGTAATACCGGAGCATTATTTTCTACCAGAGGGATAGCCCATTGTGCCGCTGTGCCAGCCAAATACGATATAGTAAATGCCACCTTCGCTGTGTCATCCGGGAACGCAGTCGGCCTGCACATGAAGTGCAGTTGACATTGAGTCATAAAGGTCCCATACTTGTTATTGTCTCCCGTGAACCTCTCAGGGGGGGCCAATGGAACAGAAACAGGTGTTGTAACAGTGACTGCCACAGGTGTTCCCCCCTCCGATCTCTGACCCACCCCGCCCCCATACTGGAAGGCAGCTGGTTGAATGATGGGAGTCTGTGTCCTATCTCTCTGCTGTTCCCTGGCCTTAACAGCCCCCAATTCCTGTTTAAGTCCTAGGTTCTCCTGCTGTAGGCCTTGGACCTGAGCCTGGAGGGCCGCCACCGCCCCCACTATATCCTGCATCGTAGGTGCCCGTTCAGCACCCCCCACATCCTCGTCCATACATCGTCCGGGCAGTGTATATTATCGTGGGCTTGGTATTCTGTTGGATTCCACACGCCCAAAAACACTGCAGGAACGATGTATGTCCAAAACCCACCACCCTGACTCAAACACCTCCCATGGAACAAAAACCCATGAGAGAATACCCGAGCCCAGGGCAGGGGGCAGGAATTCAAACGAAGGGACTTCAGGTCAATAAAGGCTTCACCCCTGGACTGGACTGGACAATGAGACTCAACCACCACCTCCTCGCCTCTGCACCTATGGAACAATGTAAATACAATTACTTCTGTGTCCCACTTCAATATATACCCCTCAGTCTCCCAATCCCATAACCACACTCCACCATGCAATCACATAACACCTCCTTACTTGTGTACTGTACAGGATCTGCCTCGGGAGGTCCTTGACGATAGAATGATAGAACCCCACTATCGTTATGGCCTCGAGTCCAGTCAGGGGGAGGGGAGTAGGGAAAAACAATCAGAAACGCCCCCTGCCAATACGGGGTTATTCAGGGGAAAAAGCCATCGTACTCGGCATAAAAAACCCCCAGGAAACGTCCTTATCAATGTACAATCCGTAGAACTGCGGGCAACACACAATTGGATCCTTCCTCCGGGATCTGTCTCTCCTCCGGGACTCAGCGCGGCTGAAAGCGCCCAAGCGCCACACAATGAGGTGGATAGACTACGCAAAACGCGGAAGTCCGGGGGCGCGACTCAGGAAACACAAACCAACCAGCCGGCTGATCACTCGGCAACGTGATGGATAGTCCTGCCGAGAAACCGGAATACGAGGGGGCTGGAGCCCCAGTACCCTCGAGAGACAACACTAACAAATCTAAGGGCAGTGACAGAAACAGAGGAAAGGTGAGAGTGACGGGGACGGGATAAGCAAATGAAGTAGCCTAAGGAAAACACACGGAGGGACCTGGGGAAGGGAGGGGATGGGGGCTAACAAGGCAACACAAGTGACAAATACACAGGGAAATCAAATAAAACAGGTACACGAGCCCGTGAACCTGTCTCTGCAACAACCCAGATAGCAAAACCCAGAACCTGGAACCCAAAACAAAAAGATACCAAGCACTGAATTCAGGAAAGGGCAGATCTTAAATACCCATTCATGTGTCATGTGATCAATGGAGTATGGTCATGGAAGACAGACTAACCCGTTTCCTAACACAAATAATATAATTTAATTATAATTCATATAATTATTAGTTAACCAATTAATAATATAAATACAAATTAAATGAATATATGTACCAAATCTTTTTAAAATAATTATACACTACATTAGCTAAAATAATACAAAAAATATTAGATAGATGCGAACTCCAGTGACTGCAACAGTAGGGAAGGTGTTGGGTAGCGTAGGGGTAAAAATTACTATTCCCACTCCAGTGAGTGCAACAGTAGAGAAAGTTTTGGATAACGTAGGGGTAAAAATTACTGTTCCCACTCAAGTGAGTGCAACAGTAGGGAAAGTGTTGGATAGCGTAGGGGTAAAAAAGTACTATTTTTACTCCAGTGAGTGCAACAGTAGGGAAGGTTTCGGATAGCGTTGGGGTTAAAATTAATATTCCCACTCCAGTGAGTGCAATAGTAGAGAAAGCTTTCGATAATGTAGGGGTAAAAATTACTGTTCCCTCTCAAGTGAGTGCAACAGTAGGGAATGTTAGTTAGCGTAGGGGTAAAAACCTACTTTTCCACTCCAGTGAGTGCAAAAGTAGGGGAAAGTGTTGGATAGCGAAGGGGTAAAAATTACTATTCCCACTCCAGTGAGTGCAACAGTAGGGAAAGTGTTGGATAGCGTAGGGGTAAAAACTTACTATTCCTACTCCAGTGAGTGCAACAGTAGTGGAAAGTGTTGGATAGCTGAGGGGTAAAAATTACTATTCCCACTCCAGAGAGTGCAACAGTAGGGAAAGTGTAGGATAGCATAGGGGTTAAATGAACATACTTATTAATTAAATATTATTTATAAAATAAATAACATTAATAATTATTTATAAAAAATAAATACCTATTAAATTAAATCAATATTTACTTACATACCATTAAATGACTTCTTACCCTACTCCCCTATAAACACATAACGCGCTACACATAAAAAACAACACAATTAATGTAATTATCAATTAATAACAATTAATTACTAATTAATAATTAACAATAAATTAATAGCCAATCACAATAAATAAAACATATGAATTAATTATTTTTAAATTACTTCCCATCCTATTCCCCTATAAACACTCAACCAGCTACACATTAAAAATAACATAATTGAATTATCAATTATTAAAAAATACTTACAAATTAATAATAAACATACAACAAATAATTAACAATCGCAATAAATAACAAATAATATAATTTAATTATAATTCATATAATTATTAGTTAACCAATTAATAAAAATGAATTACCAATTAATAATTAATTAACAATAAATTAACAATAAATAAAAATATATGAATTCATTCATTATAATTAAATTACTTCCCACCCTGTTCCCCTATGAACCCACAACCCGCTCTGATACTAAAACGCAAAATGTATTTAAAAAAAAACATTTGTTTAAAATGTATGAAAAAACATTAACAACAATGTTAAACATACATATAAAATACATACTAAAACACCTAGCACTAAGAAAAGTGATAATATTTACAACAATAATATTGCTAACAAAATATTTACTTTCATATTACTTACTTCGATATTACTTACCTTGCAGTCGATATTCTGATCAATGATATTCATGACTTTGATATTCTGTCCCTACGATATTAAAAACTCCATATTAATGTAGGTCGATATTAAAAATTCTATATTTTGACTGCTCACCGCCAGGACATGTAAAACTTAAAAGTACACAGCACCCTGCCATTAGGGATACTTAGAGCCTACCTTTGGGGTGACATATACATAATAAAAGAGTAGTTTGAGGCTTGGCAAGTAGTTTTAAATGCCAGGTGGAAGTAGCACTAAACTGCACACACAGGCCCTGCAGTGGCAGGCCTGAGACAGGTTTGGAAGGCTACTAATGTGGGTGGTACAATTAGTGTTGCGGGTCCACTAGTAGCATTTGGATATATGGCATACCACTGTATAATGGACTCACCAGTACATCAAATATGGAAATCAGGTATAACCCAATGTCATCATGTTTAGGGGAGAAACATATGCACTTTAGCACTGGTATGCAGTAATAAAGTTCTCAGAGTCCTAAGGCCAACAAAATGAATCATCCAAAGTGGAGGCAAAAGGAAAAATCTGGGGAAAGACCAACCTAAGATGACAGGTCTAACACCATGCCTTCTCTTCACCTACAGGAAGTGCCACAGAAATGAATAGGGTTCCTCCCCTTCTAAATGCACTATGGACACCCTTTTCAACACCCTGTTAGGGGACCTCAGAGCCTTGTCATGAAGGGGTGGGAGCCATCTACCAGGAAACCCCCCCATGATGAGGTCAACTACATGCTGGCCCTGTGCAACCAGATGCACTGCTTCTGAAGAAAGGTGAAAGGTAACCTAGAGGTCAGTCAAGAAGTCATGAAACTCTGCTACTACCAAAAGACCACATTAGAGGAGTTTCAGCGTGGCCAGAAGTTGTGGGTCATGGAACCAGTAGATCTCCAAGTCCGCTGAACTGGCCCAAACGAAGTCAAGAAGCATTAGGGTGAGACCACCTACTTGGTGAATCTTCAGACCCCAAATAGCTCCCTAAGGCTGCTCCATTTCAACAGATTAAATCCTCACTTTAAGAGTTCCGAAGTGAGCATGCTCTTTGTGGCAGATGATGGAGTGGAAGAGAAGGATGAACCTCTCCCTTACCTCCTCCCTGCACAGGAAAATGATAGGTTAGTGGAAGTTGTCAACCTTTCTTCTACCCGGACCCAACAAATGAAGGAGGGACTGTTGTTAGTTGCTGGTGCAGTTTGCCCTACTGTTAACACTCACATATAACCCATGAACTCTCACATCTGTGCATCCATGACGCTGACTCTGGGGACATCACCCCTGTAAAGAACAACATTTACAGGTTGTCTGACAGGGTGAGAGCCGGCATCAAGCAGGAAGTCTCCAAGATGTTACTGTTTGGGATGATTGAGCCTTCTAATAGTCCCTGGTCCAGTCTTATGGTATTTATACCAATGATTACACCACTGGGCACCACAACAGAACTCCAGTTCAGCGTGGACTGCAGAGAACGCAACTCCATCACAAAGACTGATTCACAGCCCATACCCTGAGCTGATGAGATCATTGACAGGCTGGGCACTGCCAGGTATCTCAGTACCTTTGCTTTAACATCAGATAGAACTGACTGAGGGGGCCAAAGAGAGATCTGCATACCCAGACGTAGGTCCCTCGCTCCCTGTGCCATTGGATTCAAGCTAGCTTGGCTGATGAGGGGTGATACCCCAACACCGGTTGCAGGATGCTGGTTTACAGTCCAGGGAAGACCTGGCCTTGCACTTCAGACTCAACTGTTCAAATAAGACCACTGTTCCTCTGTCACCACTTTTGTTTAATCTCTACATTGAACCTTTTGTTTCCATGCTCAGGTAGATACTGTTAATCAGCCCTATCGGATGGGAGGGTTAGAACTTAAAACTGCTCTCTACGCAGATGACTTGCTCCTATATACTACTAATCCATAAGAGACCATACCACAGTTATTTGAGACAGCAGAAAAATTTGGTCAGGTCTCCGGCTATAAAATCAACAAAGAAAAGGCGGAAATAATGGAGTAGAACCAACCTAACAGTTATCAAGGGGTGAAGGGCCAAATGAGGTATTTAGGGGTCCAGTTAGTGCAGAACTTAAAGGATATTCCAAAAGTCAATTGGAGGAGGACATCGAAATAGGCTGCTAGTTTCCTTACAAGATGGGCCAAAATCCCCTCAAACATTTTTGGGAGAGTTAATCTTGTAATAAAATTCATTTTGCAGAAAATCACCTTCTTATACATCACAATTCCATTAACATTTAAGACAGAAGATATAGCCAAATTGCAGGATAAAATAGGCATCTTTATATGGGCAACAAAAAACTCAAGGATAGCCTGGAAAAAATTAAGAAAAGACCTTAAGGTTGGTGCGCAAGCCTTACCAGATCTATTAATTTACTGTTATGCTTCCCACTTTAAAAATGTTAGGATCCTGGCGAATAAACCAGACTCTTCACCATTAGGTCTTTTGTTTCAAGCCATGTTAAAGGATGTGGTTCAATGGCAGGTTTCCTTCTTATATAAATATGGAGACCCGAAATTTTACAAAAAAGTTAGGTTGAAAATATTGATTGCAGCTCTGAAAACATGGATGTTTATAAGGAAATAAATTGGATATTCCGTATTATACCACACAGGCGCCAGCTTGGGATACACCCGGCACTCCAGAGGACTGCCACTCTGCTGGACTGTTGCTTTGCTGGACTTCTGCCTTGCTATAGTATTGCCTTGCTGAGCTGCCCTGCTGCCTTCTGTTCTCCTGACTGGGTGAGAAGGACAGGTCTGGCATCATTGAGCCCAGACTGAATAAAGGGCTTGTTGGCTTGCCTCCTGTTCTAAGTCTTCGGTATTATCAAAGACTTCCTCTACCTGTATCAGTATCTGGACTCTACAAGCTGTGAATCTGCCTTGCCAAGTGGTGCCACCCCAGTCCAGGGCCCTTGCAAGTGATTCTTAAGGTACTTCTACAACAGAACCCAGGCATCCTCATTGGAACCACTGTACCTTTGCCTTTGTGTGGGGTGGAGCCGGTGCATCTTTGCCTTTGCATGGACCATAACTGGAGCATCCTCATCAAAGCATGGACTTGAGCATTGCACTCGCAACCAGGGGGTCATCTTTGGAATCGATGCACTGCCTACTGCAGGAGCAGTAGCTGCATATTGTCTTCATGAACTAGCACCCCACACTAACTACTGATGCAAGGAGAATTTCGATGCATCTCCACCACTTTGTGGCACAAAATCAAAGCATCGCTTTGGCTGGACCTCGGATCTTCTTCCGGCGATGATGCATCCTGGATCAAGGTACTTTGGTTCAGCCGGCCATAGGGGGTTCTTGTATTCAGCACTCACTACATCCCGGTCGGCCTGAGCATTTGACTTTATCCAGGACCAGCGAGACCAGATATCCAATTTGAGAACTTATTGCTTATTGCTATTTTACACTTGTTCTTTTTAAATTAATATCCTGACTTCTGCTTGTTGGATTTTTACTGTTTTGGTCTTGTTTTATTTATAAAATGTAGTTCTATTTTTCTAACCTGGGGTAGAGTCTTTTTGTGATGTGGAGAAGTGTGGTTCAATGGTTAGAGCGGCAGACCCTGATGCAGAGGTCTGGCCCGGGACCAGGGTTCAATTCCCGCCTTGGCGGCTCTTGGACTCAATTTCTCCGGACCTGATAATTCTCACCTCGGTGCCTAATCTAATCATGGGTCCTAATCTGTGACTCTGGGAAATAGCTTGCCTAATCTCCACAATGGCCCCAGCAGCGCTGTGGAGGCCTGGCTTCACCTTGGGGGTGCCCAGGAATGGATATTTCACAGGAAAGCCAGCATGGGTTCCACAGCGGTATAAATACAGCGCTACGAGGCCTCCGGGTAGAAGTGCGCTATATAAATACTCTACATTTACATTTACATCACTGTGTTACTGTTTGAAGTGTCCAAACATACTTTACACATTGCCTCTTAAGTTAAGCCTGCCTCCTCTGCTCCAAACTACCAGATAATGAGCACAGGATTATTTAGGGTGTGTTTGTGGCTTACCCTGACTAGGGTTTTAGTTCCTGGTTGGACAGGGTGCATACCTCTGCCATCCAGAAATCCAATTTCTATCAGACACATATTTCACACACTATTAGTGTATATATAACAGGGCTTGGAGAGTCAGTGAACATCAACAATCAAACTGAAAAAGATTCACTTTTGCAGTAATATGCATTATATAAGGCTATTATATTCAGTTGAAACAATATAATCCGATAAAACCCCACCCGCAGAAATATTTGTTTTTCAGTGGAAATTAGAAAAACATAATTTTGCTGCACTAATACTGCTTTGGCCACTGTACAGTGCAATTGTGCCTCATATCTCTAAGAACTTTCTAGAATGACTGCTCCTGCTGTTACAACTCAGAACCCAAGACAAGTCATCCAATGTGCCTTTGTGACTGTAACCAACAGTCATGTCTTTGTTTCTGAAATTCTGAGAGCATGCCTCACTTTATCTGGCTTCTGCTCATTGTTTTCCCCATGATGCTGTCTCATATTTAAAGATAGCATATCTAGCTGTGCTTCTTCCTTTATTACAAGTTGGAAAATGCCTCAGAACAATGCATGCAAGACAACAGCTGCAAAGAAAACAAGGAAAGATTAGCTTATGTAATTCACAAATTCCCCACAAAAGTTAATGGGCCTGCATTATTTTCACACAAACATAGGTCCAGATACCTTGTGGGTGTCAATGCTCAGAGGTCCTCACACTAACTCCCAAAGAAACATAAGATCTCCTGAGCACAGTCCAAAAATGGAAAATAAATAATGCACAATAAGGGAAGATAAATTTAATGAAAGTACACAGTTCTTGCTTTGTGGTCCTACTGCTTTGAGCAGTTCACCTCTTATTTCTCAATAATTGACTTTATTTACAGTGTAAAAGAAACCAGAAAATGACGCGAAGGCCCTGTTAAATGACATTTTTACTACCCCAGCCGATTTTCATACAGCAGCAATAGTTCATTGTTGCAAAGTTTCATATAGGTAACAATATGCAGAATAATTTCTAGCGTCCTCTTCAATACGATCTCTGGGAAACAAGGTGGCCAGCTAGGAAGTCCAGTCGGGAGCACCTGAAGATGTCTAGGCAGGCATGCAGAAGTAGGATAGTGTATCCCTGTAGATGGAAAGGCAAAACTCTGAGTAGCATAAGCGAAAATATGAAAATGTACTAACCTGCTTAGTCTGAAAGTTGCTGGAGCTCTGGGAGTTTCACCCAAGCGAGATTGGGAGAGGGCAATTCTGCATTGTGGGAGTCGAGGAATCCTTCCGACACGGAGAATTTGTGGTGTCGGCGTGTGGAAGGAGGCAGCCTCAGGACTACACTGGAGTTGGTGGGCGGCTGCTAGGGTTTACAACCGGGGTCCTTTCAAGGTCATAGGAGTTACGGGACCTGTGAGATGGATTTGGGGATTTCGGAGGTCTGCCTCTGTGGGGTAGGACTGTACAAGCCTTTCTCCACATTGAAGACACCAGTAAGTAACTGGGGAGGGAGCAGGAAAAATGCTTACGTCCCCTCTGCTATGTCCAGTGACCCCAAGGATAATAAAGAGAAGAAAAAAAGAGGTGATACACCCATAAGGCAGACTAACAAGGGCTGCACTGGGAAGCGGGGAATTAGTTACAGTTTAAGGAATAGGACGTTTGTGGCTGATGATTCTACAGCCGAAAGCTTTAGAAAAAGCTCAATTATAATGCCTACATTAATTAAGCAAGTGGAGATTCAAGGATCTAGGCAAAACCGAGACACAATTTCCACCCACAGAACCACCTCTGGCAAAACAAGGTAAACAAGCAGGTATGATATTAAAAATTACACCTTCTGTGCGCTCCTTTTTTAAGATACAAGCTTAGCAAGAATTAACAAGCACAACAGCTAGTGAAACTCAGGTAGACTTGGAGGCTAGCCCTAAGGTAGGTGCAGAGATGCAGTCAAGCAATGAAGGTCTTAGAGGAGAAGAGCTAGCTGTCAGCAACAGGTTTTAAATATTAGCCCTGGAAGGGCTGGAGGAAGAAATACTTTACACCCGGTAACCCCTCAGATGGATCTGAGTGACGTAACCCAACAACCACTACCATAGGCCCAAAAACAAAAAGAACAGCCAGAAATGGGGAAATTGACGGAAACCCTAATTACTGAGATGTGAGTAAACTTTGCCAAATCGGAGCAGACCCAGGAAGAAATACAGGAGACTTGTGAGTCCTTTGAGGCAAAGTTAAACACCCTCACTGGAGGTAGAAACCACACTTGATAAACTGGGGAAAAAAGTGGAAGTCAACCAGGGCAAGATACAGTGCTTAAGAACTAGTGAGAAGATCAAGACATTATAAAACAATGCAAGAAGGAACAATCTCAGGATTTTTAATGTTCTGGAAGGAATAGAAGGAGAAGACATTAAGGATTTTGTGATTAAGCTTCTGAAATATTTCATCCCAGGATTAGAAGGGTTAGGTCTAGAAGAAGACATTTAGAGATTACATTGAGATCCTTTTAAAAAGGGAAAAAGTTGGAAAACCCACAGAAAATACTTCGAGGAAAAAATTCTGTCTGAGGCTATGAAAGTTGGCACCGTTTCTAGAGGGGACAGTATAATATGCATCCGCTCAGACAATTCAAGAGCAACGCAAGACAGGCATTGGGAACTGGGCCAATATAAACAGGAACGTGGCTCTTTGGGGGCCACATCTTAGATGCGTTTCCCTGCCTCTCTGTAAATAATGTGGAGAAACCAAGTGTATAACATAAGAGAGCCCAAAGAAGGGGGGGCTCATCGACCAAATAAAAGCTCAGCAGAAACAGTAACAGAAATAAGTGGGAAAATACGACATTTAAATTGTGATGCCTAGGGAGAAAGGTACTCGAAAGGGCAATTATGTTTTGCCCAAAGAAGGAAGGAAGGCTTTCCAACGGAGGCATTGAGTGGAGGAAGGTGGGTCACAATTAACTTAATGATGGTCATTTTTTCACAAGGTGTGGGAGCATATAGGAGAAAAAGAAAAAATGTGTATGTCCTCTCTGCAATTGTTCAGGCTGGATGGGGTCCCTAGTTTCGAGTAAGACAACATTCGGTATACTGATCAGGGAGATGGAGCATGGCTAACTACACAGTAATTAATATAATGCCGTGGAACGTAAACTGCTTAAGAGTTAAAAATAGGAGACAAAATAATCTTGGAATACATAAAAAAGCAAGATGTGAGATAATAATCCTCCAAAAATACATTTATTGAGGAAGGAATGAGAAGAGATCATGAAAAAACAAAAATGGGTGGATAGTTATGTTTGCACCAACCAGTTGCTTTGTATTAAAGGCTTGGCTATTCTGTTTAAAAAAACAGCAAAGGCATTGATTGTTGAGGCCACCACAGATCTGAAGGGAAGATGGGTGGTAGTCAAGGTTAAATGTATACCCTAGCAGGACTATATGACTCAAAACTAGATGACCCAAAACCGCTTCAGGCCCTATATAATCAGTTGCTGGATATCACGGTCCTCGTAATTATGGATGGGGTTTTTAACTTATTAATAGATCTCTAAAAAGACAGATTCCCAGCAAGTAAAACCTCTAATGTACCAGGAATGAGGGTCTGGTTGAAAATATATAAAGTGGATCTAGGGCTGGTGGATATTTGGGAAAGAAAAGGGGACAAGGGGAATAGGTTTACTTATAGGAATGAAAAAATGGTTGTGCTTCCAGAATATACTTCTTTTTAGTGTATAAAGTATTAAGTAAAAAAGTTAATAAAGTAGAACATATACCAGCCCATTTTTCCGACTACTCAGCAGTTTGTATGATGTTAAAAGTAGGGAATGCTCAGGCAATCCCAAGACTGATGGTAGATCAAACCCTCCTTTTAGAGCAACAAATGATGGAAAAGTTGAGATCAGATACAGAGGAATACTTTTCAAGAAATGAAAATGCTTCCCTATTTCAGATAGTTTGGGATGCATACAAGGCAGTAATTAGGGGGGATCTGCATTCTCTAAGAATAGAAATACAAGGAACAATATTGGTCAGTAAGAGATCAAAAATTCAGAAGCTATATATAGGTCATAGGAGGGTGTAGATTTCGGTTCAGAACAGGAGAAAATAGAAGGAGATATAAAGGAGGAGAAGATTGATCTACAAAACATCTTAAAGAACAGAATTAGAGCTAAATGGGAAGCTAATAAGTTATTGCCTTATGAATATGGAGAATGCAGCGGGAAAATCTGAGCCTCGAGACTGAACAAAACAGAAATAAGATTTTAGTGATTCAAAGGGAACATCAGAAGAATATACCCGCAGATATCCTGGTGATAGAGGGAGATTTTACCAACTTCTGCAGGTTTCAGAAGAAAATATTATTTGCTACTTGAAGAAAGTAGAATTTCAAACGCTACAAGATGAACAGAGCAATCCCAAATTAGCTGTATATGGCACTAAAGTTCTTGCTCCCAAATTAACCAACGGTCTGAAAAATATTTTCTAGAGGGACAGGTTTTACCAAAATCTTGGAATGAGGCCATAATTAGCATAATACTAAAGACATGAAAGGATCCGAAGTGCTGTGAATTCTAAAGGCCAATGGGGCACATGCATCAATGTAAGGTTTTGTGATTCCTTATTTGCGAAAAATAGGGAATCACAAATAAGGAATCGCAAAACGGGATGCATGAATATTTTTGCGATTTTTTACAGAATCGGTAAAAATTGCAGAAATATGCGAATCGCACTTTTCCCGCTAATTTATTGCGAATTCGCAAAAAAATCGGATTTTCATGCATCCCAGCCAAGACACACCCAGGAAGCCAGGAGCCTGATTGCACACACCTGCGAAGTTGATTCAAACTGAAAAAAGGCAGTTGGTGCATTCAGCTCTGTTTGTCTGCAGTGGAGAAGTGTTTTGGAGTGCTTCTGTGGGAGAAATGGAGACAGAAACTGCCAGTCAGGATTTACAAACCAGAAAACGAAAAATTAAGTTCAGTGAGCATGAACTTGAGATTCTAATTGAGGAGGTGACTTCGCGCCACGACCAGCTGTTTGGGAAGCTGACTTTAAAGGTCCCTGAGGCTATAGAAAGGAAACTTTGGCTAGCCATACAGGCTAAAGTGAATGCAGTGGGGGTTGCCCACCGGGACATCACCAACCTCCAAAAGCATTGGTACGATTTACGCTCACGTGCAAAAGAAAGTATTGCGACAAGAATGAAAAGTTGCAAGAAGACTGGTGGAGGCTCCCCTAACGACAAACCCACAACTCCCCCTGAGGATTTGGTTGAGGGGACACTTGTAACAGAAGCTGTAATAGGAGTGACAAACATAGACACCTCTGAGCATGCTGGCACTTTTCAAGGTAAGATTTTTTTTTTTTTCAAATATAAACTTAAATGAAATAGGGTTGCAGGATGTATTTAGACATGTATTAGATGCTGTTACATAATTCTAAACTTCTGTTACATCCTCACTTGCACAGAACTAGTTTAAAAGGCAATTTTATTGAACAGTGCAATGCATCATGGGAGTTGTAGTTTTTAAGTCCATAAATTTTTCAGGACTGCATTATGTACATAGTCTGTTGGCCTAAAAAGTAATTTTCAAAGACATGGTAAATTATGTTTCAAAAGGCGTCCTTCATCTGGAACACATGTAGACTTTATTTGTATTTATTTTTAAGAAAAGACATCACATTGACATCATGCATCATTTTTTTAATTTTAGATTTACAAAAGGAAAATGAAACAAACGCTTTTGATGAGATCAGCATGGAAATACATAGCCAATCAGACAATAATACTGTGACTTCATCACCCTCTGTGCACTTAACAAAAAAAGAAAATCAGTGCGTAAAGTACAGGAATTAGACTCTGAGGAAGAGGCAAATGTCACAGAAATTGTGGTTGATGAATCTGGAAAGCCTGCCACTTCGACAAAACAGTTTAGTGGTCGTAGAAGAATTCAACAATTCTACAGAAGAAGGCCTCGCTCTTCCAATCCAAGAGACTCCACAGTGGATGACGTCCATGCAAGTGCAGTTGAGCTTAAATTATTGAAAGCATCCGGCAGACAATATCATACAAAAACGAAGTACCACCGAGCACTTGGTTCCAAATAACACACACGGTCCAACTTGGACCCTATGTGTTATTCGGAACTAAGTGCTCAGTGGTACTTCGTTTTCATATGATATATATATTTAAATTTGATCAATTTTAAGCTGAGTTATAGTTTGTTAGTGCAATAAGTATAACAGTAAGTTATCGTTTAAACTATAATGTGAAGGCTATTGTTGCACCTTTATCTTTTCTGCCCAGCCCCCGGGATCCTGTTTTAGAGTGGATGCAATAGAATGATGGTTTTAAAGCTTATTTAGAAGCTATAGAAGGTGATGTATATACTGGTAAATGCAAACAAGCTATTTTGAAACATTGTTTAGGTGTGGAGCGGTGACGTGTTTTAAGTCACTTGCCACCTATTGTTATATATGAAGAGGATGATGAAGATGGTGATGTCGACATATATGAAACGGACATTATTTATATTCTCTATATCAAGAAAGTTAATTTGGTGGTTGCTAGACACAAATTTCTAAGTAAGGGTCAATCTCCCAATAAATCTATTGATTACTTTTTACCGATCTGAGAATTTTGGCAGATAAATGTAAATATGATTACTTTCATGACTAGATGTTAAGGGATCACAAAGTTGGTGATGCAAAATTGGAAGAGAAATTATTACCTGCAGAAGATCTAACAGTGAAAGCTATAGATATTTGTCATAGTTTGAGGAAATGAAGTTAGGAATTGAGGAATTAGCTATACAACTGACTACTGAAGTACAGGTAGTAAGAAGGCTATGTGTAATAGTAAAGCACCAAGTGAAATTGGAAAAGGTAGAACTAGGTTGTTTACAGAAAGTGCAGAAAAAATAAGTTTGCTTTTAACGTGGCATTTCAGGACATTTAGCAAATGACAAGTAATGTCAACTGTAGGACAAAACTCCAGGTATTGTAAAAGTAAGGAACACAACGCCCGAATGTGTACGAATAGAAGCGAGGACAGGTACAAAGTTGCCAAAGTCAAATCAATCAAGAATCTAATGACATACCTAAGGAATTTGTCCTTAGTATTTATGGGGTCAATGAAACAAGTAGTGATGCTCCATTTTGTGTTATTAACATTGATGGTAAAGATGTAAAAGTTACTGCTGATTTGAGATCCCAGCATCATTAAAAGGAGATAAATGGTTCAAGCAATTTCCAGATACATGATTGATACCTTCTGACATTAAACTGGTTGGATATGGTAATACATTCAATGATGTTTTAGGGTACTTTACTTTCAACATTAGTTTCAAAGGCAAGACTATTGTAGCAAAAGTTTATGTCACAAAAGAGGGGTCTTGTTTGTTGGAGTGGCCGTAGCAGAGGGATTTGTTAATTACTTTTAATTCTAATCATTCTGAACAGGTTTTAGGATATAGTGGCCTTTTATTTCAGGTTACTGAAGATAAAGCTGTAGATTGGGAGAGTTAATTTCCTAAAGTGTTTTCAACCACCATGGAATTATTAGAGGAATTCGTACATAAGATTGCATTAAAACAAGATGCTCTACCTAAAGTACACAAAGTTAACAACATTCCCTTATCCATGAGAGAGGCTTTAACCCTTTCGCAGCGGCAGCTATTCCGCCGCAGCGCTAACGGGGTGG
This sequence comes from Lissotriton vulgaris, assembly GCF_964263255.1. Lineage (NCBI taxonomy): Eukaryota > Metazoa > Chordata > Amphibia > Caudata > Salamandridae > Lissotriton > Lissotriton vulgaris. The sequence goes on along the minus strand of NC_141687.1, from coordinate 499,468,423 downwards.
GGCGGCCGCGCGGCGGCCGCATGCTGGTGACAGAACCGCTCCGTCACCAGCCGCGGTTGAGCTGTGCTGGTGACAGAGCGGTTCCGTCATGACCCGCCCCGCTCATTGGAACGGCCGCACAGGCGCGAAATCAGAGCAGCACAGGCGCGGCGGCCGGGCCATGACGGAACCGCTCCGTTATCAGCACAGCCCAACCGTAGCTGATAACGGAGCGGTTCCATCATCAGCAGGGGAGGGGTTAAGAGAAGAACTGGATTGACTTGTAGAGATCGCTTCTTCAGAATGGTTGTCACCTTTTGTAGTGGTACACAGACCCAATGGAAAAATGAGACTGTGTGTTGATCTGAGAGATCTGAATGAATATGCATGGGTGGATCAGCACCTTTTACCAAATATTGGGAAAATTATTTTGGCATTGAGGGGAGGTAGTGTTTTCAACATTGGATTTATCCAATGCTTATCACCAAATTGCTCTGCATGAAGACAGCAAACCTTACACTTAATTTATCACTCCAGAAGGGACATTTAGATACAAAAACATGCCTTAATTTCAGCCTCAGCAGTGTTCCAGAGAGTCATATATACGTTATGCAAGAATGTAAAGAACGCTCTGTATTTTCAGGATGACATATTTGTTTTGGTAACTCTAAGCAAGATCATGCAGAAACTCAATATATGGTCCTTAGTATATTACAAAGTCATGGCATGGCCTTAACTAAGGAAACATTTTAATTTGAAGTTGAATCTGTGGACTATTTGGGTCAAAACATTGGCAAACATGATATTTTACCAAAACTGAGTTTGATCAAGGCAATAGAGGATGCTCCAGACCCTCAAATAAGTAAGCATGAGCGGGAAATCCGTTACGCTCGCGGATTTTGCGGATTTTTAGGAAATCCGCGAATTTTGCGGATTTCCCGGAAAATCCGCAAAAAAAATCAGCGAGCGTAACGGGTTCAAAAGTTGCTCATGCAACTATTTTACAATGGCGCCAGCAAGCTGCCAGCGCCGTTGTAAAATAGTTACAAAGTTAGCTTGCACAGGAACCACTAGATAAAACGAAGCAGGTGCTTCCTGTGCAAGCTAACTTTGTAACTATTTTACAACGGCGCTGGCAGCTTGCTGGCGCCATTGTAAAATAGTTACAGCCTTACACAGGTCACTCAAGGGACCCCTGCGCCCTTCAGGGCGATTGCATAGTAACACACACATGGTCACTCGAACTAGTTGATGCTCAAATTCAGTGACTCATTCATTAGCCCAAAAACAATCATGAGCGTCTTCGAGGCTGGACAGGTGTGCCTCTTCCCAAATCTACCGTGAAAAAACAGCTGTGATGCTGGGTAGAGGGCGGCCTTTGCATGGTCGCTCGAACTAGTTGATGCTCAAAATCAGTGACTCATTCATTAGCCCAAAAACAATCATGAGCGTCTTCGAGGCTGGACATGTATGTCTCTTCCCAAATCTACTGTGGAAATTCAGCTGTGATGCTGGGTAGAGGCCTTTGCATCCTTGACTTTCATGAGCGCAATCCCCGTGCTGTTCCTGTGACCAAGAGCTTCTTTCTCTTCATATAATTGTGTTCGCACGGGTTGCTGCAAGTTCGCACGCGTTTTGTACAATTTCGCAATTTGCGAAATTGTACAAAACCCTCGCGAACTTGCAGAAACCCATGCGAACATAAAAAAAAAAAATCCGCGCGGATTCGCGGATTTTGCGGATTTTGGCAATCCGCAAATTCGCAAATCCGCAAATTCGCGGATTGCCAATCCGCAAAATCCGCTCATGCTTACAAATAAGTAACTGCTTATATCATTGTTTGGCCAAGTGTAATATTATGTCAAGTTCATTCCATTGTTTGCAGATAAAACAAACAACATGAGAGGTCTAACAAAACAATAATATTTATTTTGAATGAAGAATGTTCGTATGAATTTGTCACATTAAAGAAAGAAATTTCCTTGGCTACTGCATTGGCTACCTTTAACGGTCAACTCATTTATTGTTACAGATGCCAGTAATATTTGTATTGGTACTGTTCTAATGCAAAACCATGAGGGCAAGTTAGTAATAATTGCATTTGTGTCAAGACGATAAAGAGAGGCAGAAACCAAGTGTTGCACTCTAGAATTTAGTATTTTTGAAAATATGTACATGGTACTCAATTTAAAGTAAGATCGGATCATTGTCCATTAGTGGGATTATTTACCACTAAAGGTTGTGAAAAGGATGTGCCTAGAATTGCCAGATGGCAATATAAATTGCAAAAGTTTTATTTCAATATTGATTACCTTCCTGGTGACAGACACATTCGAGCAAATTGTTAGTCCAGGTTAGCGGTAAAGGAGGATGGGGTCATGGTTATTATTGGTGATGATTTGGAGAAAGTTGTTTCCATCTGTGAATTGTTAAGTGGCTGCATTAAACATGATCAAAGGAAGGATGCATGAAACCATGATGAGGAAATTCAGGAGGTTATAAAATATAATAAGTAAAAATGGCTGGAAAAGAGGTTTTTGAACGAAAATTTGTTACCATAATTTTACATTGCAAATGATTTATCAGAATTAGATGATCTTTATTTCGTGGAGAACAGTTAGTAGTACAGCAGAGTGTACTTCAAGTTGTGTTAGACATGTCTCATAGAGGTCCAACTGGCATAAGTAGCATTAAAAGAAGAATTCACAGTTTGAAGCCAAAGTTAGATCATGCATTGAATGTGCAGAAGCCAAAGTTAGATCATGCATTAAATGTGCAGTCAGTGACAAAACACAAATGAAAATCAACTGTGAGAAAGTCACAATTTCTAGACCTGATTTGATATGGGAAAGGGTTTTTCTTGACATTGCAGGTCCCATGTGTTTGTCAAGCAGTCCCATTTTTGCCATTGTTCTTATTGATCAGTTTTCTCAATGGCCACAATGGCCAAAGGTTAAATTGGTTGATCAGGTTGATTTACAGGCAGTGATACAGTTTCTTAAGGAACTATTTTAGAAGGAAGGTTTTCCTAAGTGTTTGGTCATAGACAACGGTGTACAGTTGACATCCTCGGAAATGAAAGACGTTTTGGAATAACAGGGTAATAGTTACATACGCACTTCTGTGGACTGCACTCAAAGTAATGTCATCATAGAAAGAAAGATAAGGGTCTTGAAGAAAGGGCTACAGTTGGCACTCTCCAATGGAAAAAACTGTCATCAAGCTCTTAAAGACTTATTATGGAATTACGGGTCATAACCAAATTGTTGGAAGATATGTTGCCATTTGAAAAATGAGAGGTAGAAAGGCAGTGTGTAATTTAAACCAGATGTGGATGATGGATATAAGGACACATGTAGATGATAGTTTGGTGAGTGGGACTGATCATAGGTGGATGACTAATGACAAAGTTGAGTTCAAATGTGTACAAAAGGGTCATATACCATGATTCAAGGTTGGTGAATAAATAAAAAAAGGAAAGTTGATTAGGTCTGGAGAATCTAAGTTTTCGATTCCCATGTAAATAATCAGGGTGGGACATGAGGGAGTGGAACTGACTGATGGGAATGTGTGGAGTATGGGTACGGATTTTAGGGTACCAAAATGTTTGTGTCCTAAAGAAAGTAATGGTAATAATAGTGCTTCAGAATATAGCTGTCATTGAGATGTATGTTGAAATGGAGATGCTTTAAATAGGGGGCTTGAAAAAAAGGTTAAAGACAAAGCCCTTATGGTGCAAATATCACTATATGCCACACTTGTGCTAACAATTGCAAGTATGCTGATTCTGTTCAACTATATCACTATAAGTATAGCTTATGTAACTATGCAGCTTGTACAGTGGTGTTGACATTTAGGGACCTATTATGATGGCGGGCAGATCCCCACTGCTGGGCCGACGGTGGCAACCCACTCGCCAAATGTTCCTGGTTCTCCCCCTGCCATATTATTACGGTGGGGGCACCGTGGTGGATGGAAAAACCGTCTGGCGCTTTTCCGCCGGTCGAATTGTCGACCGGGTGGAAAAGGGGCACAACATGGTGGCGGTGTCTGCAAGACACTGCCATCCATTTTATGATGATGGCGGAAATTGGCCTTTCCATGGCAGCAATGCCACCATGGAAAGGCATGTGGTCCTTGTTGTTGGTGGCCTGTTGCGGGCCACCATGGTATTGGGTGTGGTGTCGGGTGCACATGAGGGGTACCTATGGCATCCCCCCTCTGCAATGCACTACGTGGCAGGCACCATGTGGTGCCTGCTATGTTGTGCATGGCAATACTGTGCACACTCCTTTTACATTGCTAGTGGGTCTGCAGCCAGCAGATCCACCTGCAATGTATAAGGACAAGGATGCAGCCGCCAGTGTGCTGGGCATATCCTAATTTAAATGGCGGCACCGCCACAACATCGGCAGTCGGTCCCAAACTCCGATCCTTGCCCGCCCGGCATCGTAATAGGTACCTAAGTTTGCAATTCCTTTTGGTTGTGTTTATTATTGGTCAATATTTTTAACAATGGGGTATGTGTTGTATCCTGGCCAATGAGGTTGGATGACATCTTGTATGTGGAACTATGGTGTCCAGAACCCATACAACAACAGTTGGCCCAGGCTTTCCAGTGAGAGACCTCTCATCTCATCATCTCCAATTAACTTAACATACCAAAATATTCATGTGTGACGTGAGACTTTTGAATACGATTTTACAAGTAACTTTTGGTATAACTAATTCTGTAACTGTTTTGTGAGCTGAATTATTAAAAAAACTGAAAGCAGAGTAGGGCATAAATCTGGACAGGCGCCTTGCACTTGGAACCAGTGCATCGCACTCAGAATCATAACAACCACTGCAGCAGGAGCAGTAGCAGTGCATTACACTTAGAACTGATGGATCACTGCTGTTGCATGGAGAAAATCCACTGGGTGGATCAACACTGATGCATTATTTTGGCTGTACCCCGCTTCTTCTTTGACGACGACGCAACCCAGATCAAAGCACTTTTGTTCAGTGGGCCTGATTGGTACCTGTATCCTGCCCATGCTCCATCATATTGCGACTGAAGTTTTGACTTTCTCCCGGTTTGGCGTGTCTAGAAAAAACACATAATTGCTTACTGCTTCTAAGCACTATTTTACAGTAGTGTGAAAAGGAAGTTCAGAGAGCCCAGGCAGGTAAGAGATAAGTGATGTAATATCACAGGTGCCAGCAGGGTAGCACGTGAGATGGGGGTCACACTCATTTTCAGCAGCCCTACAAACATCATATCTTCATTTAAAGGATACACAGGGCCGGACTGTGATCTGGCTTATTGCCCAAAGTTGCCTACTTTGGAGTGGGCCCCAGTGAACAGAGTACCTTTCCGGGCCACAAACAACAAGATACGTTGATCTTCTCAATGCAGTGAAGGCGATGCACCATTCCGAAGACGGATGCTGAAGTTGAGAGGCATTGAGTGATGCAACAGATTCTACCATGCAATTGAGGTGATGCATTGATCTCACCAAGCTGAAGCAGCAGTAATATGCTGTATGATGTTTCGATCCCTGGAGGCAAAATGCTGGTTCTGATATGATGCGCCAACTTTACTCCCGCACCCTGGTAGATGTTTCAGTTCTGTTACACACAGTCAGGTGATGCATGGAAATCCATGTTGCAAGTATCTGGGCTGCTTCCAGTGAGCCAGACACAGGAGCAGGGGTAGCGACTTTGATATAACTGAGTTTCAAGCAACAGGAGGCAAGCCAACAATCCCTTGGAGACCCTTTGGAGGGAAGCTTTCCTTCAGCAGAGTCATAGAGCAGCAGAGAGCAGAGCAACACAGGAGAAGATCCGGCTTCCAAGTCTGAAGTACGAAGATGAGTCCTTTAAGCAGCACAGTAGTCATTCTGACAGAGGTTCAGTTGAAGATCCAGAAGTGTCTGATTTTAGGGGGTCAGAGACCAGGTACTAATACCCAAAAGTGACTGTGATGTGGAGAGTGGCTTAAAGAAGCTATCTGATGTGTCCAAAGATCCCTTTCAATCCAGTCCTGTCTGCCAGGCTATTTGTGGGGGGTCATCATTACTTTGTGTGGGGACAGGACTCAGCCTATTGAAATGAAGTGTTAGATTATCCCTTCCCTCCTGCCCAGGCAATGTCAGTAGAATGCAGATGTTGTAGATGGAAACTCAAACACACCAATCCTTCCTTAGTTGTGGCTGTCTAGAGGGAATGCACATAGTGTAGCTGTCACCAACCCTAGACATGTATATGAGACAGGCACATAGATAAGTAAGAGCAAATAAATGCTCACTTTCTAATAGTAGAAACACAGTTGATGGACAGAATGCAGAACAATGTCATACATTCACCCCAGTACAGAGATTTGGGCCTAAATCCATCGTTTTTCTGCACTCCACACCACCCCAGTTCAGACATGGCCATATGCAAATCAGCCTTGACCCTGTGCCTCATGGGAAGAGTCCAGCCCGAACTGCCAAAACATGTCTTTCCTGGACTGGAATCAAGCATCCAGGACCGGTTTCTGGCTATCAGCCCTCTTCAGCCAGGATAGCTTGACTCCAGTGGTGTGGAGAGCATGTGACTCGCGTCTGAGCATACCCATCCCACTCGGGGTGACAAATGCAAAAACAACAATTGATGGACAGAATGCAGAACAATGTCAGACATTCACCCCAGTACAGAGATCTGGGCCTAAATCCATCGTTTTTTTTGCACTCCACACCACCCCAGTTCAGACATGGCCATATGCAAATCAGCCTTGACCCTGTGCCTCATGGGAACAGTCCAGCCCGAACTTCCAAGCCATGTCTTTCCTGGACCAGAATCAAGCATCCTAGGACCAGTTTCTGGCTATCAGCCCTCTTCAGCCAGGATAGCTTGACTCCGGTGGTGTGGAGAGCATGGGACTCACGTCTGACCATACCCATCCCACTAGGGGTGACAAATGCAAAAACAACAGTTGATGGACAGAATGCAGTACAAAAAGTATCTGAAAAAAATATTGATGTCAAAAATATTGCTAAAAAAATCATTTTCTATTTAAGTTAAAAAATATTGTAAAATAACGTAAATAATACATATAATTAAAATAAACATAGTTAAAATATTTAAATGCTTAAAAATGATAAGTAATATATATAATTAAAAGATAAATTAAACATATACATATAATATATAATGAACACATTCCACGCGCAGCATGCAGCAACGTGAAACCGGCCACACAAGCGTACTTTCAAGAATCCTTTATTCCGGGCAAAATCAGCATTACGCGTTTCGAGGTAACACACCTCTTATTCATATGCTTGCTTTCTTTGCAATGGTGGGTTCGTTAGCTTGTTTTAAACGTAACTAAAACATTGAAGAAGGACAATGTCCGTTCATTTAAAGAGGCAGTCCGTTTTTATGGCATTTTTCATTTTTCATATTTGAGATACGTTTTTTTGGTTAAGGGTTATGAGTACTTATTTTGTTCTTTAGTAATGGCTAGTGCAAAGGTCTCATTATGCTTAGATTGTTCACCTTAACTGTTTGTGCTGGCTTCACTCGGACTCCAATTACCACAATGCCTCTTGTCAATCCGACTTTCAGTGATACTCCAATGCTGATCTTGGCAAACTTCACATATGTCACCCCAACACTCTCCAAATCCTTTCCTGGTGTAGTACCATGTTACGGCTGCATCCGATGGTCCGGGTGACACAATGGATTTTGCAACCTCCATTGTTTTTGCATGTTCATCCTTGCCATCTGCGAGTAAAGTTCCGTACGACGTGCTTCAGGAAAAAAATCCTTTATGCAAACTCTGGCAAATTCAAAAGGTTCAGAGTTCAGATGAGGCGGGCCATTCTGTGTGGCCCTTCCATTCAGCCTAATGTCCGTTACAATTCTCTTCTGCCGGCAGGCGCTCCCAATATTTGTTTTTCACAAATGTCACCAAAGCCTGACAAGATGAAGCGCCACAGCCTTCCGAGTTAGGGCCGGTCCCAGGTGTGTCAGACACCTCAACAAACGAACACATTCCACGCGCAGCATGCAGCAACGTGAAACCGGCCACACAAGCGTACTTTCAAGAATCCTTTATTCCGGGCAAAATCAGCATTACGCGTTTCGAGGTAACACACCTCTTATTCATATGCTTGCTTTCTTTGCAATGGTGGGTTCGTTAGCTTGTTTTAAACGTAACTAAAACATTGAAGAAGGACAATGTCCGTTCATTTAAAGAGGCAGTCCGTTTTTATGGCATTTTTCATTTTTCATATTTGAGATACGTTTTTTTGGTTAAGGGTTATGAGTACTTATTTTGTTCTTTAGTAATGGCTAGTGCAAAGGTCTCATTATGCTTAGATTGTTCACCTTAACTGTTTGTGCTGGCTTCACTCGGACTCCAATTACCACAATGCCTCTTGTCAATCCGACTTTCAGTGATACTCCAATGCTGATCTTGGCAAACTTCACATATGTCACCCCAACACTCTCCAAAGCCTTTCCTGGTGTAGTACCATGTTACGGCTGCATCCGATGGTCCGGGTGACAATGGATTTTGCAACCTCCATTGTTTTTGCATGTTCATCCTTGCCATCTGCGAGTAAAGTTCCGTACGACGTGCTTCAGGAAAAAAATCCTTTATGCAAACTCTGGCAAATTCAAAAGGTTCAGAGTTCAGATGAGGCGGGCCATTCTGTGTGGCCCTTCCATTCAGCCTAATGTCCGTTACAATTCTCTTCTGCCGGCAGGCGCTCCCAATATTTGTTTCTCACAAATGTCACCAAAGCCTGACAAGATGAAGCGCCACAGCCTTCCGAGTTAGGGCCGGTCCCAGGTGTGTCAGACACCTCAACAAACGAACACATTCCATGCGCAGCATGCAGCAACGTGAAACCGGCCACACAAGCGTACTTTCAAGAATCCTTTATTCTGGGCAAAATCAGCATTACGCGTTTCGAGGTAACACACCTCTTATTCATATGCTTGCTTTCTTTGCAATGGTGGGTTCGTTAGCTTGTTTTAAACGTAACTAAAACATTGAAGAAGGACAATGTCCGTTCATTTAAAGAGGCAGTCCGTTTTTATGGCATTTTTCATTTTTCATATTTGAGATACGTTTTTTTGGTTAAGGGTTATGAGTACTTATTTTGTTCTTTAGTAATGGCTAGTGCAAAGGTCTCATTATGCTTAGATTGTTCACCTTAACTGTTTGTGCTGGCTTCACTCGGACTCCAATTACCACAATGCCTCTTGTCAATCCGACTTTCAGTGATACTCCAATGCTGATCTTGGCAAACTTCACATATGTCACCCCAACACTCTCCAAAGCCTTTCCTGGTGTAGTACCATGTTACGGCTGCATCCGATGGTCCGGGTGACACAATGGATTTTGCAACCTCCATTGTTTTTGCATGTTCATCCTTGCCATCTGCGAGTAAAGTTCCGTACGACGTGCTTCAGGAAAAAAATCCTTTATGCAAACTCTGGCAAATTCAAAAGGTTCAGAGTTCAGATGAGGCGGGCCATTCTGTGTGGCCCTTCCATTCAGCCTAATGTCCGTTACAATTGTCTTCTGCCGGCAGGCGCTCCCAATATTTGTTTCTCACAAATGTCACCAAAGCCTGACAAGATGAAGCGCCACAGCCTTCCGAGTTAGGGCCGGTCCCAGGTGTGTCAGACACCTCCACAAACGAACACATTCCACGCGCAGCATGCATCAACGTGAAACCGGCCACACAAGCGTACTTTCAAGAATCCTTTATTCCGGGCAAAATCAGCATTACGCGTTTCGAGGTAACACACCTCTTATTCATATGCTTGCTTTCTTTGCAATGGTGGGTTCGTTAGCTTGTTTGAAACAAACTAAAACATTGAAGAAGGACAATGTCCGTTCATTTAAAGAGGCAGTCCGTTTTTATGGCATTTTTCATTTTTCATATTTGAGATACGTTTTTTTGGTTAAGGGTTATGAGTACTTATTTTGTTCTTTAGTAATGGCTAGTGCAAAGGTCTCATTATGCTTAGATTGTTCACCTTAACTGTTTGTGCTGGCTTCACTCGGACTCCAATTACCACAATGCCTCTTGTCAATCCGACTTTCAGTGATACTCCAATGCTGATCTTGGCAAACTTCACATATGTCACCCCAACACTCTCCAAAGCCTTTCCTGGTGTAGTACCATGTTACGGCTGCATCCGATGGTCCGGGCGACACAATGGATTTTGCAACCTCCATTGTTTTTGCATGTTCATCCTTGCCATCTGCGAGTAAAATTCCGTACGACGTGCTTCAGGAAAAAAATCCTTTATGCAAACTCTGGCAAATTCAAAAGGTTCAGAGTTCAGATGAGGCGGGCCATTCTGTGTGGCCCTTCCATTCAGCCTAATGTCCGTTACAATTCTCTTCTGCCGGCAGGCGCTCCCAATATATGTTTCTCACAAATGTCACCAAAGCCTGACAAGATGAAGCGCCACAGCCTTCCGAGTTAGGGCCGGTCCCAGGTGTGTCAGACACCTCAACAAACGAACACATTCCATGCGCAGCATGCAGCAATGTGAAACCGGCCACACAAGCGTACTTTCAAGAATCCTTTATTCCGGGCAAAATCAGCATTACGCGTTTCGAGGTAACACACCTCTTATTCATGTGCTTGCTTTCTTTGCAATGGTGGGTTCGTTAGCTTGTTTTAAACGTAACTAAAACATTGAAGAAGGACAATGTCCGTTCATTTAAAGAGGCAGTCCGTTTTTTTGGCATTTTTCATTTTTCATATATCATACTGATCAAATATTAAAAATGCCATAAAAACGGACTGCCTCTTTAAATGAATGGACATTGTCCTTCTTCAATGTTTTAGTTACGTTTAAAACAAGCTAACGAACCCACCATTGCAAAGAAAGCAAGCATATGAATAAGAGGTGTGTTACCTCGAAAGGCGTAATGCTGATTTTGCCCGGAATAAAGGATTCTTGAAAGTACGCTTGTGTGGCCGGTTTCACGTTGCTGCATGCTGCGCGTGGAATGTGTTCGTTTGTTGAGGTGTCTGACACACCTGGGACCGGCCCTAACTCGGAAGGCTGTGGCGCTTCATATAATATATAATATATACCTAATAATATGTTTTAAAATGTATTTTAATAACTTATAGATTGTTTAATTCTTTTTTATAAAGTATAAATACATCTATATACATAAAAAATTAATATAAATACAAATTAAATGAATATATGTACCAAATCTTTTTAAAATAATTATACACTACATTAGCCAAAATAATACAAAAAATATTAGATAGATTCAAACTCCAGTGAGTGCAACAGTAGAGAAAGTTTTGGATAAAGTAGGGGTAAAAATTACTGTTCCCACTCAAATGAGTGCAACAGTAGAGAAAGGGTTGGATAGCGTAGGGGTAAAAAAGTACTATTTCTACTCCAGTGAGTGCAAAAGTAGGGAAAGTTTCGGATAGCTTTGGGGTTAAAATTACTATTCCCACTCCAGTGAATGCAACAGTAGAGAAAGCTTTCGATAACGTAGGGGTAAAAATTACTGTTCCCACTCAAGTGAGTGCAACAGTAGGGAAAGTGTTGGATAGCGTAGGGGTAAAAAAGTACTATTTCTACTCCAGTGAGTGCAACAGTAGGGATAGTTTCAGATAGCGTTGGGGTTAAAATTACTATTCCCACTCCAGTGAATGCAACAGTAGAGAAAGCTTTCGATAATGTAGGGGTAAAAATTACTGTTCCCACTCCAGTGAGTGCAAAAGTAGGAGAAAGTGTGGGATAGCGAAGGGGTAAAAATTACTATTCCCACTCCAGTGAGTGCAACAGCAGGGAAAGTGTTGGATAGCGTAGGGGTAAAAACTTACCATTCCTACTCCAGTGAGTGCAACAGTAGGGGAAAGTGTTGGATAGCAGAGGGGTAAAAATTACTGTTCCCACTCCAGAGAGTGCAACAGTAGGGAAAGTGTAGGATAGCATAGGGGTTAAATGAACATACTTATTAAATAAATGTTATTTATAAAATAAATAACATTAATAAATATTTATAAAAAATAAATACCAATTAAATTAAATTAATATTTACTTAAATAACATCAAATTACTTCTTACACTACTCCCCTATAAACACATAACGCGCTACACATCAAAAACAACACAATTAATGTAATTATCAATTAATAACAATTAATTACCAATTAATAATTAACAATAAATTAATAGCCTATCACAATAAATAAAACATATGAATTAGTTATTTTTAAATTACTTCCCATCCTATTCCCCTATAAACACTCAACCAGCTACACATTAAAAATAACATAATTGAATTATCAATTATTAAAAAATACTTACCAATTAATAATAAACATACAACAAATAATTAACAATAACAATAAATAACAAATAATATAATTTAATTATAATTCATATAATTATTAGTTAACCAATTAATAATATAAATACAAATTAAATGAATATATGTACCAAATCTTTTTAAAATAATTATACACTACATTAGCTAAAATAATACAAAAAATATTAGATAGATGCGAACTCCAGTGACTGCAACAGTAGGGAAGGTGTTGGGTAGCGTAGGGGTAAAAATTACTATTCCCACTCCAGTGAGTGCAACAGTAGAGAAAGTTTTGGATAACGTAGGGGTAAAAATTACTGTTCCCACTCAAGTGAGTGCAACAGTAGGGAAAGTGTTGGATAGCGTAGGGGTAAAAAAGTACTATTTTTACTCCAGTGAGTGCAACAGTAGGGAAGGTTTCGGATAGCGTTGGGGTTAAAATTAATATTCCCACTCCAGTGAGTGCAATAGTAGAGAAAGCTTTCGATAATGTAGGGGTAAAAATTACTGTTCCCTCTCAAGTGAGTGCAACAGTAGGGAATGTTAGTTAGCGTAGGGGTAAAAACCTACTTTTCCACTCCAGTGAGTGCAAAAGTAGGGGAAAGTGTTGGATAGCGAAGGGGTAAAAATTACTATTCCCACTCCAGTGAGTGCAACAGTAGGGAAAGTGTTGGATAGCGTAGGGGTAAAAACTTACTATTCCTACTCCAGTGAGTGCAACAGTAGTGGAAAGTGTTGGATAGCTGAGGGGTAAAAATTACTATTCCCACTCCAGAGAGTGCAACAGTAGGGAAAGTGTAGGATAGCATAGGGGTTAAATGAACATACTTATTAATTAAATATTATTTATAAAATAAATAACATTAATAATTATTTATAAAAAATAAATACCTATTAAATTAAATCAATATTTACTTACATACCATTAAATGACTTCTTACCCTACTCCCCTATAAACACATAACGCGCTACACATAAAAAACAACACAATTAATGTAATTATCAATTAATAACAATTAATTACTAATTAATAATTAACAATAAATTAATAGCCAATCACAATAAATAAAACATATGAATTAATTATTTTTAAATTACTTCCCATCCTATTCCCCTATAAACACTCAACCAGCTACACATTAAAAATAACATAATTGAATTATCAATTATTAAAAAATACTTACAAATTAATAATAAACATACAACAAATAATTAACAATCGCAATAAATAACAAATAATATAATTTAATTATAATTCATATAATTATTAGTTAACCAATTAATAAAAATGAATTACCAATTAATAATTAATTAACAATAAATTAACAATAAATAAAAATATATGAATTCATTCATTATAATTAAATTACTTCCCACCCTGTTCCCCTATGAACCCACAACCCGCTCTGATACTAAAACGCAAAATGTATTTAAAAAAAAACATTTGTTTAAAATGTATGAAAAAACATTAACAACAATGTTAAACATACATATAAAATACATACTAAAACACCTAGCACTAAGAAAAGTGATAATATTTACAACAATAATATTGCTAACAAAATATTTACTTTCATATTACTTACTTCGATATTACTTACCTTGCAGTCGATATTCTGATCAATGATATTCATGACTTTGATATTCTGTCCCTACGATATTAAAAACTCCATATTAATGTAGGTCGATATTAAAAATTCTATATTTTGACTGCTCACCGCCAGGACATGTAAAACTTAAAAGTACACAGCACCCTGCCATTAGGGATACTTAGAGCCTACCTTTGGGGTGACATATACATAATAAAAGAGTAGTTTGAGGCTTGGCAAGTAGTTTTAAATGCCAGGTGGAAGTAGCACTAAACTGCACACACAGGCCCTGCAGTGGCAGGCCTGAGACAGGTTTGGAAGGCTACTAATGTGGGTGGTACAATTAGTGTTGCGGGTCCACTAGTAGCATTTGGATATATGGCATACCACTGTATAATGGACTCACCAGTACATCAAATATGGAAATCAGGTATAACCCAATGTCATCATGTTTAGGGGAGAAACATATGCACTTTAGCACTGGTATGCAGTAATAAAGTTCTCAGAGTCCTAAGGCCAACAAAATGAATCATCCAAAGTGGAGGCAAAAGGAAAAATCTGGGGAAAGACCAACCTAAGATGACAGGTCTAACACCATGCCTTCTCTTCACCTACAGGAAGTGCCACAGAAATGAATAGGGTTCCTCCCCTTCTAAATGCACTATGGACACCCTTTTCAACACCCTGTTAGGGGACCTCAGAGCCTTGTCATGAAGGGGTGGGAGCCATCTACCAGGAAACCCCCCCATGATGAGGTCAACTACATGCTGGCCCTGTGCAACCAGATGCACTGCTTCTGAAGAAAGGTGAAAGGTAACCTAGAGGTCAGTCAAGAAGTCATGAAACTCTGCTACTACCAAAAGACCACATTAGAGGAGTTTCAGCGTGGCCAGAAGTTGTGGGTCATGGAACCAGTAGATCTCCAAGTCCGCTGAACTGGCCCAAACGAAGTCAAGAAGCATTAGGGTGAGACCACCTACTTGGTGAATCTTCAGACCCCAAATAGCTCCCTAAGGCTGCTCCATTTCAACAGATTAAATCCTCACTTTAAGAGTTCCGAAGTGAGCATGCTCTTTGTGGCAGATGATGGAGTGGAAGAGAAGGATGAACCTCTCCCTTACCTCCTCCCTGCACAGGAAAATGATAGGTTAGTGGAAGTTGTCAACCTTTCTTCTACCCGGACCCAACAAATGAAGGAGGGACTGTTGTTAGTTGCTGGTGCAGTTTGCCCTACTGTTAACACTCACATATAACCCATGAACTCTCACATCTGTGCATCCATGACGCTGACTCTGGGGACATCACCCCTGTAAAGAACAACATTTACAGGTTGTCTGACAGGGTGAGAGCCGGCATCAAGCAGGAAGTCTCCAAGATGTTACTGTTTGGGATGATTGAGCCTTCTAATAGTCCCTGGTCCAGTCTTATGGTATTTATACCAATGATTACACCACTGGGCACCACAACAGAACTCCAGTTCAGCGTGGACTGCAGAGAACGCAACTCCATCACAAAGACTGATTCACAGCCCATACCCTGAGCTGATGAGATCATTGACAGGCTGGGCACTGCCAGGTATCTCAGTACCTTTGCTTTAACATCAGATAGAACTGACTGAGGGGGCCAAAGAGAGATCTGCATACCCAGACGTAGGTCCCTCGCTCCCTGTGCCATTGGATTCAAGCTAGCTTGGCTGATGAGGGGTGATACCCCAACACCGGTTGCAGGATGCTGGTTTACAGTCCAGGGAAGACCTGGCCTTGCACTTCAGACTCAACTGTTCAAATAAGACCACTGTTCCTCTGTCACCACTTTTGTTTAATCTCTACATTGAACCTTTTGTTTCCATGCTCAGGTAGATACTGTTAATCAGCCCTATCGGATGGGAGGGTTAGAACTTAAAACTGCTCTCTACGCAGATGACTTGCTCCTATATACTACTAATCCATAAGAGACCATACCACAGTTATTTGAGACAGCAGAAAAATTTGGTCAGGTCTCCGGCTATAAAATCAACAAAGAAAAGGCGGAAATAATGGAGTAGAACCAACCTAACAGTTATCAAGGGGTGAAGGGCCAAATGAGGTATTTAGGGGTCCAGTTAGTGCAGAACTTAAAGGATATTCCAAAAGTCAATTGGAGGAGGACATCGAAATAGGCTGCTAGTTTCCTTACAAGATGGGCCAAAATCCCCTCAAACATTTTTGGGAGAGTTAATCTTGTAATAAAATTCATTTTGCAGAAAATCACCTTCTTATACATCACAATTCCATTAACATTTAAGACAGAAGATATAGCCAAATTGCAGGATAAAATAGGCATCTTTATATGGGCAACAAAAAACTCAAGGATAGCCTGGAAAAAATTAAGAAAAGACCTTAAGGTTGGTGCGCAAGCCTTACCAGATCTATTAATTTACTGTTATGCTTCCCACTTTAAAAATGTTAGGATCCTGGCGAATAAACCAGACTCTTCACCATTAGGTCTTTTGTTTCAAGCCATGTTAAAGGATGTGGTTCAATGGCAGGTTTCCTTCTTATATAAATATGGAGACCCGAAATTTTACAAAAAAGTTAGGTTGAAAATATTGATTGCAGCTCTGAAAACATGGATGTTTATAAGGAAATAAATTGGATATTCCGTATTATACCACACAGGCGCCAGCTTGGGATACACCCGGCACTCCAGAGGACTGCCACTCTGCTGGACTGTTGCTTTGCTGGACTTCTGCCTTGCTATAGTATTGCCTTGCTGAGCTGCCCTGCTGCCTTCTGTTCTCCTGACTGGGTGAGAAGGACAGGTCTGGCATCATTGAGCCCAGACTGAATAAAGGGCTTGTTGGCTTGCCTCCTGTTCTAAGTCTTCGGTATTATCAAAGACTTCCTCTACCTGTATCAGTATCTGGACTCTACAAGCTGTGAATCTGCCTTGCCAAGTGGTGCCACCCCAGTCCAGGGCCCTTGCAAGTGATTCTTAAGGTACTTCTACAACAGAACCCAGGCATCCTCATTGGAACCACTGTACCTTTGCCTTTGTGTGGGGTGGAGCCGGTGCATCTTTGCCTTTGCATGGACCATAACTGGAGCATCCTCATCAAAGCATGGACTTGAGCATTGCACTCGCAACCAGGGGGTCATCTTTGGAATCGATGCACTGCCTACTGCAGGAGCAGTAGCTGCATATTGTCTTCATGAACTAGCACCCCACACTAACTACTGATGCAAGGAGAATTTCGATGCATCTCCACCACTTTGTGGCACAAAATCAAAGCATCGCTTTGGCTGGACCTCGGATCTTCTTCCGGCGATGATGCATCCTGGATCAAGGTACTTTGGTTCAGCCGGCCATAGGGGGTTCTTGTATTCAGCACTCACTACATCCCGGTCGGCCTGAGCATTTGACTTTATCCAGGACCAGCGAGACCAGATATCCAATTTGAGAACTTATTGCTTATTGCTATTTTACACTTGTTCTTTTTAAATTAATATCCTGACTTCTGCTTGTTGGATTTTTACTGTTTTGGTCTTGTTTTATTTATAAAATGTAGTTCTATTTTTCTAACCTGGGGTAGAGTCTTTTTGTGATGTGGAGAAGTGTGGTTCAATGGTTAGAGCGGCAGACCCTGATGCAGAGGTCTGGCCCGGGACCAGGGTTCAATTCCCGCCTTGGCGGCTCTTGGACTCAATTTCTCCGGACCTGATAATTCTCACCTCGGTGCCTAATCTAATCATGGGTCCTAATCTGTGACTCTGGGAAATAGCTTGCCTAATCTCCACAATGGCCCCAGCAGCGCTGTGGAGGCCTGGCTTCACCTTGGGGGTGCCCAGGAATGGATATTTCACAGGAAAGCCAGCATGGGTTCCACAGCGGTATAAATACAACGCTACGAGGCCTCCGGGTAGAAGTGCGCTATATAAATACTCTACATTTACATTTACATCACTGTGTTACTGTTTGAAGTGTCCAAACATACTTTACACATTGCCTCTTAAGTTAAGCCTGCCTCCTCTGCTCCAAACTACCAGATAATGAGCACAGGATTATTTAGGGTGTGTTTGTGGCTTACCCTGACTAGGGTTTTAGTTCCTGGTTGGACAGGGTGCATACCTCTGCCATCCAGAAATCCAATTTCTATCAGACACATATTTCACACACTATTAGTGTATATATAACAGGGCTTGGAGAGTCAGTGAACATCAACAATCAAACTGAAAAAGATTCACTTTTGCAGTAATATGCATTATATAAGGCTATTATATTCAGTTGAAACAATATAATCCGATAAAACCCCACCCGCAGAAATATTTGTTTTTCAGTGGAAATTAGAAAAACATAATTTTGCTGCACTAATACTGCTTTGGCCACTGTACAGTGCAATTGTGCCTCATATCTCTAAGAACTTTCTAGAATGACTGCTCCTGCTGTTACAACTCAGAACCCAAGACAAGTCATCCAATGTGCCTTTGTGACTGTAACCAACAGTCATGTCTTTGTTTCTGAAATTCTGAGAGCATGCCTCACTTTATCTGGCTTCTGCTCATTGTTTTCCCCATGATGCTGTCTCATATTTAAAGATAGCATATCTAGCTGTGCTTCTTCCTTTATTACAAGTTGGAAAATGCCTCAGAACAATGCATGCAAGACAACAGCTGCAAAGAAAACAAGGAAAGATTAGCTTATGTAATTCACAAATTCCCCACAAAAGTTAATGGGCCTGCATTATTTTCACACAAACATAGGTCCAGATACCTTGTGGGTGTCAATGCTCAGAGGTCCTCACACTAACTCCCAAAGAAACATAAGATCTCCTGAGCACAGTCCAAAAATGGAAAATAAATAATGCACAATAAGGGAAGATAAATTTAATGAAAGTACACAGTTCTTGCTTTGTGGTCCTACTGCTTTGAGCAGTTCACCTCTTATTTCTCAATAATTGACTTTATTTACAGTGTAAAAGAAACCAGAAAATGACGCGAAGGCCCTGTTAAATGACATTTTTACTACCCCAGCCGATTTTCATACAGCAGCAATAGTTCATTGTTGCAAAGTTTCATATAGGTAACAATATGCAGAATAATTTCTAGCGTCCTCTTCAATACGATCTCTGGGAAACAAGGTGGCCAGCTAGGAAGTCCAGTCGGGAGCACCTGAAGATGTCTAGGCAGGCATGCAGAAGTAGGATAGTGTATCCCTGTAGATGGAAAGGCAAAACTCTGAGTAGCATAAGCGAAAATATGAAAATGTACTAACCTGCTTAGTCTGAAAGTTGCTGGAGCTCTGGGAGTTTCACCCAAGCGAGATTGGGAGAGGGCAATTCTGCATTGTGGGAGTCGAGGAATCCTTCCGACACGGAGAATTTGTGGTGTCGGCGTGTGGAAGGAGGCAGCCTCAGGACTACACTGGAGTTGGTGGGGGGCTGCTAGGGTTTACAACCGGGGTCCTTTCAAGGTCATAGGAGTTACGGGACCTGTGAGATGGATTTGGGGATTTCGGAGGTCTGCCTCTGTGGGGTAGGACTGTACAAGCCTTTCTCCACATTGAAGACACCAGTAAGTAACTGGGGAGGGAGCAGGAAAAATGCTTACGTCCCCTCTGCTATGTCCAGTGACCCCAAGGATAATAAAGAGAAGAAAAAAAGAGGTGATACACCCATAAGGCAGACTAACAAGGGCTGCACTGGGAAGCGGGGAATTAGTTACAGTTTAAGGAATAGGACGTTTGTGGCTGATGATTCTACAGCCGAAAGCTTTAGAAAAAGCTCAATTATAATGCCTACATTAATTAAGCAAGTGGAGATTCAAGGATCTAGGCAAAACCGAGACACAATTTCCACCCACAGAACCACCTCTGGCAAAACAAGGTAAACAAGCAGGTATGATATTAAAAATTACACCTTCTGTGCGCTCCTTTTTTAAGATACAAGCTTAGCAAGAATTAACAAGCACAACAGCTAGTGAAACTCAGGTAGACTTGGAGGCTAGCCCTAAGGTAGGTGCAGAGATGCAGTCAAGCAATGAAGGTCTTAGAGGAGAAGAGCTAGCTGTCAGCAACAGGTTTTAAATATTAGCCCTGGAAGGGCTGGAGGAAGAAATACTTTACACCCGGTAACCCCTCAGATGGATCTGAGTGACGTAACCCAACAACCACTACCATAGGCCCAAAAACAAAAAGAACAGCCAGAAATGGGGAAATTGACGGAAACCCTAATTACTGAGATGTGAGTAAACTTTGCCAAATCGGAGCAGACCCAGGAAGAAATACAGGAGACTTGTGAGTCCTTTGAGGCAAAGTTAAACACCCTCACTGGAGGTAGAAACCACACTTGATAAACTGGGGAAAAAAGTGGAAGTCAACCAGGGCAAGATACAGTGCTTAAGAACTAGTGAGAAGATCAAGACATTATAAAACAATGCAAGAAGGAACAATCTCAGGATTTTTAATGTTCTGGAAGGAATAGAAGGAGAAGACATTAAGGATTTTGTGATTAAGCTTCTGAAATATTTCATCCCAGGATTAGAAGGGTTAGGTCTAGAAGAAGACATTTAGAGATTACATTGAGATCCTTTTAAAAAGGGAAAAAGTTGGAAAACCCACAGAAAATCCTTCGAGGAAAAAATTCTGTCTGAGGCTATGAAAGTTGGCACCGTTTCTAGAGGGGACAGTATAATATGCATCCGCTCAGACAATTCAAGAGCAACGCAAGACAGGCATTGGGAACTGGGCCAATATAAACAGGAACGTGGCTCTTTGGGGGCCACATCTTAGATGCGTTTCCCTGCCTCTCTGTAAATAATGTGGAGAAACCAAGTGTATAACATAAGAGAGCCCAAAGAAGGGGGGGCTCATCGACCAAATAAAAGCTCAGCAGAAACAGTAACAGAAATAAGTGGGAAAATACGACATTTAAATTGTGATGCCTAGGGAGAAAGGTACTCGAAAGGGCAATTATGTTTTGCCCAAAGAAGGAAGGAAGGCTTTCCAACGGAGGCATTGAGTGGAGGAAGGTGGGTCACAATTAACTTAATGATGGTCATTTTTTCACAAGGTGTGGGAGCATATAGGAGAAAAAGAAAAAATGTGTATGTCCTCTCTGCAATTGTTCAGGCTGGATGGGGTCCCTAGTTTCGAGTAAGACAACATTCGGTATACTGATCAGGGAGATGGAGCATGGCTAACTACACAGTAATTAATATAATGCCGTGGAACGTAAACTGCTTAAGAGTTAAAAATAGGAGACAAAATAATCTTGGAATACATAAAAAAGCAAGATGTGAGATAATAATCCTCCAAAAATACATTTATTGAGGAAGGAATGAGAAGAGATCATGAAAAAACAAAAATGGGTGGATAGTTATGTTTGCACCAACCAGTTGCTTTGTATTAAAGGCTTGGCTATTCTGTTTAAAAAAACAGCAAAGGCATTGATTGTTGAGGCCACCACAGATCTGAAGGGAAGATGGGTGGTAGTCAAGGTTAAATGTATACCCTAGCAGGACTATATGACTCAAAACTAGATGACCCAAAACCGCTTCAGGCCCTATATAATCAGTTGCTGGATATCACGGTCCTCGTAATTATGGATGGGGTTTTTAACTTATTAATAGATCTCTAAAAAGACAGATTCCCAGCAAGTAAAACCTCTAATGTACCAGGAATGAGGGTCTGGTTGAAAATATATAAAGTGGATCTAGGGCTGGTGGATATTTGGGAAAGAAAAGGGGACAAGGGGAATAGGTTTACTTATAGGAATGAAAAAATGGTTGTGCTTCCAGAATATACTTCTTTTTAGTGTATAAAGTATTAAGTAAAAAAGTTAATAAAGTAGAACATATACCAGCCCATTTTTCCGACTACTCAGCAGTTTGTATGATGTTAAAAGTAGGGAATGCTCAGGCAATCCCAAGACTGATGGTAGATCAAACCCTCCTTTTAGAGCAACAAATGATGGAAAAGTTGAGATCAGATACAGAGGAATACTTTTCAAGAAATGAAAATGCTTCCCTATTTCAGATAGTTTGGGATGCATACAAGGCAGTAATTAGGGGGGATCTGCATTCTCTAAGAATAGAAATACAAGGAACAATATTGGTCAGTAAGAGATCAAAAATTCAGAAGCTATATATAGGTCATAGGAGGGTGTAGATTTCGGTTCAGAACAGGAGAAAATAGAAGGAGATATAAAGGAGGAGAAGATTGATCTACAAAACATCTTAAAGAACAGAATTAGAGCTAAATGGGAAGCTAATAAGTTATTGCCTTATGAATATGGAGAATGCAGCGGGAAAATCTGAGCCTCGAGACTGAACAAAACAGAAATAAGATTTTAGTGATTCAAAGGGAACATCAGAAGAATATACCCGCTGATATCCTGGTGATAGAGGGAGATTTTACCAACTTCTGCAGGTTTCAGAAGAAAATATTATTTGCTACTTGAAGAAAGTAGAATTTCAAACGCTACAAGATGAACAGAGCAATCCCAAATTAGCTGTATATGGCACTAAAGTTCTTGCTCCCAAATTAACCAACGGTCTGAAAAATATTTTCTAGAGGGACAGGTTTTACCAAAATCTTGGAATGAGGCCATAATTAGCATAATACTAAAGACATGAAAGGATCCGAAGTGCTGTGAATTCTAAAGGCCAATGGGGCACATGCATCAATGTAAGGTTTTGTGATTCCTTATTTGCGAAAAATAGGGAATCACAAATAAGGAATCGCAAAACGGGATGCATGAATATTTTTGCGATTTTTTACAGAATCGGTAAAAATTGCAGAAATATGCGAATCGCACTTTTCCCGCTAATTTATTGCGAATTCGCAAAAAAATCGGATTTTCATGCATCCCAGCCAAGACACACCCAGGAAGCCAGGAGCCTGATTGCACACACCTGCGAAGTTGATTCAAACTGAAAAAAGGCAGTTGGTGCATTCAGCTCTGTTTGTCTGCAGTGGAGAAGTGTTTTGGAGTGCTTCTGTGGGAGAAATGGAGACAGAAACTGCCAGTCAGGATTTACAAACCAGAAAACGAAAAATTAAGTTCAGTGAGCATGAACTTGAGATTCTAATTGAGGAGGTGACTTCGCGCCACGACCAGCTGTTTGGGAAGCTGACTTTAAAGGTCCCTGAGGCTATAGAAAGGAAACTTTGGCTAGCCATACAGGCTAAAGTGAATGCAGTGGGGGTTGCCCACCGGGACATCACCAACCTCCAAAAGCATTGGTACGATTTACGCTCACGTGCAAAAGAAAGTATTGCGACAAGAATGAAAAGTTGCAAGAAGACTGGTGGAGGCTCCCCTAACGACAAACCCACAACTCCCCCTGAGGATTTGGTTGAGGGGACACTTGTAACAGAAGCTGTAATAGGAGTGACAAACATAGACACCTCTGAGCATGCTGGCACTTTTCAAGGTAAGATTTTTTTTTTTTTCAAATATAAACTTAAATGAAATAGGGTTGCAGGATGTATTTAGACATGTATTAGATGCTGTTACATAATTCTAAACTTCTGTTACATCCTCACTTGCACAGAACTAGTTTAAAAGGCAATTTTATTGAACAGTGCAATGCATCATGGGAGTTGTAGTTTTTAAGTCCATAAATTTTTCAGGACTGCATTATGTACATAGTCTGTTGGCCTAAAAAGTAATTTTCAAAGACATGGTAAATTATGTTTCAAAAGGCGTCCTTCATCTGGAACACATGTAGACTTTATTTGTATTTATTTTTAAGAAAAGACATCACATTGACATCATGCATCATTTTTTTAATTTTAGATTTACAAAAGGAAAATGAAACAAACGCTTTTGATGAGATCAGCATGGAAATACATAGCCAATCAGACAATAATACTGTGACTTCATCACCCTCTGTGCACTTAACAAAAAAAGAAAATCAGTGCGTAAAGTACAGGAATTAGACTCTGAGGAAGAGGCAAATGTCACAGAAATTGTGGTTGATGAATCTGGAAAGCCTGCCACTTCGACAAAACAGTTTAGTGGTCGTAGAAGAATTCAACAATTCTACAGAAGAAGGCCTCGCTCTTCCAATCCAAGAGACTCCACAGTGGATGACGTCCATGCAAGTGCAGTTGAGCTTAAATTATTGAAAGTGCAGCGTCTTCAGGGTAAAGATCTGAGAGTAATAAAGGGGAAAATGAGTCATATGGTTGAAGACCTCAGTGGAATCAATAAGACATAGAAAACATTATCCAAGGTGATTGAAGGGGCGCATACTGCCTCAAATCAGAATTTTGAGCATTTAGCAAATGCTTTAGAGATAATATCTGATGTCTTTCAAAGTCAAAACATTGCCAATTGTAATAGACATTTGAGAAAAGTGGCAAGTATGCACACTTATGCCCAGGCTCTGAATAGGGTGACCAGCAGCAATGCACGTCTCATCAAACACACAATGCGCATGCAAGAGGAAATAAAAAAATGTTGTGCAGATCTATGCGAAGGATTCAAAAATATGAAAAGTGGGGTTATTGTGCTGCCACCTGATGATAACCAGAATACAGCTTATGAAGGCAATGTTAAGAATGATTCTGCAGGAACCAGTGGTGATGCACACACCAATGACGTGTGTGAACGCCGTAGCAAAAGAGGGAAATAAAGTAATATTTGCCCTGCCATGGTTTCAGATTCAGTTACAAATAAAGCTTTAGGTTTGTGTGGAAGGAAGAAGTGATGACATGATATTCTTGCATTACATTTCTTTCATTTTCTCTAAACAATGATATGGACTAAGAATTATATTAGTCTAATATCTGGAATTTATTTTTTAGGAGAAGTCATGCTTTGAAATTTGTTTGACAAGTTCCTATTGTGTGAAACATGTTAAAATAAAGTGTTTAAATTTGGAAACAAAAAAAGAATGTCCTACCTTTTTTTTAAAAGTAATGTTGTGTTATTTCTGCCCTTCTTCTTCTCCCTTCCGCTGCGTCCGGTCCATGAACTCTTGCATGTGGTTGTTGTGGTTGGTTGAAATTATTTGGTAGCAAATCATCTACATCTAGTTCAAGGCCTCTCCTAGTTGCTAGGTTGTGGACTGCACATGTTGCAACTATTTTGCAACAAACATCTGGCCGATATTGCAAGGCTCCACCAGTCTTATGCAGTATGCGGAACCTAGACTTCATCACCCCAAAGGTCCTCTTTATTATGCTGCGGTTTGAGATATGGGCATTGTTGTACAGCTGTCCTTTGCAGGTAGTTGGAGTCAGGTATGGGGTGAGAATGTAAGACCTCACTCCATATGCACTATCTCCTAAGTTGAAAGGTGATATATGAAAATGAACATCAGACACATTGAAATGCATGTCAGAAACATTTATTTGGCAGTAAACATAAGCAATTTACCTAATAAATATCCATCATCAAATTCTCCAGAAAGCAGGCGATCATGAATGGCACTATGTTTAAAAATGTATGAATCGTGGGCACTACCTGGGTAGCTGGCAACTAAGTCAGTGATGATTCCTTTGGAATCACAGATTGCTTGTATGTTTAAAGAGTGGTAATTTTCTCTATTTAGAAAAATGTACTAATTTGCAGATGGGGGACAAATGGGGACATGTGTTCCATCAACACATCCTATCACATGTGGGAAGTGTGCCATGTTATAAAAGTCTAACTTGGTCTGCAGCAACTCCTGATGCGTTGAGGGGAAAATTATGTGGTGGTTTATCCTATGGAGCTTTGCATTGAGGAAGTGATTGAAAAGTCTAGACAATGCCCTCTGTGAAACACCCCCCGCAACTGCAATTACACCTTGGAAGGAGCCAGAGGCTAAAAGGTGTAGACAACATAAAACCTGCACTTGGGTGGGTATAGCTTGAGTTCCACGTGTTTGCCTTTGCAGTATGGGGTCCAACTCTGCAATTAAATCAATGATGGTGTCTGCATTAAGTCTATACTTATCATATATGTCACCCTGTGTCTGCTCAAGCAAAGTGATGCGCAACCTAAAAACCCTTTCACTGAGTACTCTTCTCCTCCTCCCTGCTGCTCTCATCTGCCATCTACGTGCTAGGAAAATTGCTGCTGCCATCCTGGAAGAGATCCTGAGTCATTCTAAAGTCCCTTTTATAGGTCGTTAATCATTTACACATGTGTAGTGAAAAAAAAAATACCACCTGCTCTCACTTCTTCTTATTTTTGCACTTCTTAAATGTGTTTTCTGAGAATTACTCTAATGTGGGAAAATTGGTGCATTCTGTTTTTTGGACATTTTTAAGGATTCCTTAAATTTGCGATTTTTTAAAGATTCGCAAACAGAATTGCGAGTTTTTAAGGAATCGCAATTAGTTTTGTGATTTCTTAAGGAATCGCAAAAGTAAATGCGATTCCAAAATGAACAAAAAAAATGATGCATCACATTTTCAGATATTGCATTCGCAAACGGCCGAATTTTGCGATTCGCACCATTTGCGAATGCAAAATCTGTTGATGCATGTGCCCCTATATCACTACTCAATAGTGATTACAAAATGTATAGGCAAATACTGGACAAATGACTAGGTACGGTTATAACAACCAGAAAGGATTCATAAGAGGCAGACAGCTACATGAATTGACCCATGAATTAATTGGAGAAATAGACCTAGCTACACAAGGGAAAATTCCCCTCTCTATACTTACCTTTAATGCAGCTAATGCTTTTGATCAAGTTACCTGGCTTTTCCTGCATACAGTTATCAATTATTAAGGGGCCGGTTCCGATTCGGGAAAATGCCCTCCGAATAGCGGTACCGAGCTTTTTTCCCATACGATTTGTACGGAGAACCGTAACCATACGTATGACATAGTACGATGTGTACCCAAAGCAGTACTTCTTACGAATCATACCGAAGACCGTACAACTCACTGATCCATATGAATATCATTCCGAACGCGCAGTACGCGATGGCCGTACGGATCAAAGATGTATTTTCCGACCCAGCAAGTATGTATGGTATCGACAACACTCCGTACAACTCTTTTTCTACGGGAGCTTAAAACATCCGTAAAATCAGATTTTGCCTCAAAATACATACGAAACGGACCCCCCGGTACAGTGCATACACCCCACGATAGTAGGGGTACGGTGTGTCGGGGTACGGTGCATACACCCCTGGATTTCAGGGGTACGGTGCATATGTCCCCATGCGTGCACCTCATGACTGTTGGTGCACGGCGCGTAGGGGTACTGGCCCACATGCATCATTGTGACATTTTGCACTTCCTAATTTGCGAAAAATAAGGAATCGCAAATTAGGAAGTGCAAAATGCTATGCATCATTTTTTTCGGTATTTCCTTGTGATTCGGTAAAAATCGCAATTTTTACTGAATCCCAAAGAAATACCGAATTCTTAAGTTAATTCTCGCAATTCCCATTGATTCCTATGGGCCAAAAGGCCCATAGGAGTCAATGCAAATTGCGAGTGGCACTTAGAAAATTTCATGGGTGCAGGGGGGGGTCCAAAGGACCCCCCCCCTGCACCCCTGAAATGTATTTTTCGCATCATGTTGCACACACACATGTCCTAAGGACATGTGTGTCCGTAACATGAATGCTTTTAAAATGCGTTAAAAGTGTTAATTACACTTTTTGCAAATTTACAGAGTAGTTCAACTACTCGGTAAATTTGTCCCTCTAATTGCGAATTCGCAATTTCAAAATTAATCATGCATTGCTTTTAGGAAATCGCAAATTTGCGATTTCCTAAAAGCAATCGCATTTTTGGAAATCGCAAAAATGTTGCGATTTCAAAAAATGCTTCATGCATTCCAAAAAGCATTTTTGGAATCGCAAACGGCCGATTTTAAGGAATCGCACCGTTTGCGACTCCAAAAATGAATGATGCATGTGGGCAACTGTTCTTACACCCCAAGGCTGTAGGTGTATGGTGCATACACCCCTGGATTTCAGGGGTACGGTCCATATGTCACTGTGCGTACACCTCATGACTGTTCGTACACCCCAAGGCCGTAGGTGGGCGGCGCGTACACCCCGTGCGTACACCCCTTGCGTTTAGGGATACGGTGCATACGTGAATGTGTGGCTCTCCGTACGAATTGCCTATACGCGACGTGTTCCGTACGAATCGCATATTCATTACCCGGTCCAGATCGTACTTGGCATATCGTACAGCATGTTTACGAATTGTACGGTTCACTGTGAGAGTCTAATTCATACGGATTTAGCCTTGTATTTCATACGGTTCACACGGACTATGGATTTGTATGAATTGTACGGAAACGGCTTCGAATCCGAATCGTCGTACGGATTTGTTTCCCGAATCGGATTGGCCCCCATGTATTAGAAGAAAGATTTTCAAGAGTAGTGAGTTTTATATACAAAAACCCCACAGCAAATATTTTGGTAAATGGGAACATAACAAAAGAGATATGCATTAATAGAGGCACACGGCGGGATGTCCACTTTCACCACTGCTTTTTAATGTATATATAGGGTGTGCAGACAGAATATTGATTTTGAAATATCGAGTTGCACAAATATCGAGTCAGAAATATCGTGGTTCAGAAACATCGACAGCAAGAATATTGTGACCGTGAATATCGAATTAAGGTAAGTAATATCGATTTTAAATATATCGGTGTTTAATATCATTTGCAAAAATACAGTTGTTAAAAATATAAATATTTTAATTAGTGTTACGTATTTAAGTATATGTTTAAAATATATGAGATGTATTTTTTGTTTAGGAATTGTTTTATTTTTAATACATGTGTTGCATTTTTTGTAGTTATTAATTACTTTTTTTATTTTTTATTTTTATTTTTTAGTTCTGTATCGGGTTGTTGGTTTATAGGGGAATAGGATGGAAAGTAATATAATTAGACTAAATTAATTGATTATTTTTATTTATTAATATTTGGTTAATTGAGATGTTATAGTGTTAACTGTGTAAAGTAATTTATTATAAATTAATTAATATTTTGCTAATAATTAATAAATATTTATTATGTAATTAATTATGTTAAATGTGTAATTAATTTTAGGTGTGTGTTTTGGTGTATAAGGTGTTAACGGTGGGAAGTAATTTATTTTTAATTGATGAATTAATAATTGGTTGTTAATTCATTGTAGTAATTCATTGAAAATTCATATGGTTATTGTGTAATAAATTGTAGGCATGTGTTTTAAGGTTTATAGGGGTAATGGGTGTTAAGTAGTATATTTTATTTTTTAAAATAATTTTTTGTTAATTGATAATAATTAAATTAATTAGAAATATATTATGGTAATTGAGTACTTAATTTTAGGTGTGTGTAGTGGTGTTTAGAGAGATAACGGATGGGAAGTAATTTGTGATTAATTAATTCATAAATAGTTGTTCATTAATGTTAAATATTTTAATTTTAATTTGGGTAATTGTTTATTTTTGTGTGCGTTGTTTTTACTTTTAAATGGGTAAAGGGTGGGTATTAAATAGATGTTAATTACTTCATAATTAGTTGTTAATAGCAATAGTTTTTAATTTAAAGATATGTTTTAATTGTGCTTTATTATTTTATAGTTTGATTTTGGTTTGTGTTGTGGACATAGTGGTAAAGTGTGTTTTGTTAATTAATGTTTATTAGTTTTTTTATATTATTTTTTGAATTGATTATTAATTATGGTAATTATGGAAGTAATTTCAATTTAAAATGTTGAAGTGTGTTGTTATTGATGTGGCATTATAGGGTAGGAAATAAAATAAATACATTTATGTTTTAATTAATGCTTTTTGGAAATCTTTTCTTTTTTAAATGATTTAAAAAAATATATATTTATAATGTATTTTATATAATAATTGTAGGTGTTTGTTATATCAAAAAAACAAAATTAGAGAGCAAGGACTAATAGACGGCCGTCCATGTCCCTGTAGTAATTTTGTAACCAAGAAGGACGGCCAAATAAATTGGCTGTCTGACTCTAAAGTGTCTGGCACCTCATTGGTTTGCTTAGAAGACCCTCACACACCAACCTGGTCGGTGTCATGCTTCATCATCTGGTCCCAGCCAGGTAGCCGAATGCTACCTGGCTGTGCTGCGACACCTGATTACAGTGGAGCTCGTTGAGGTGTGTGTGAATGTGATGAAGTGAGTGCAATCTAAAAATACCTCCAGAGTTCAACCTATTTACTTTATTCCTGGTGATCTGGGGTATGTTTAAAAACAGAAGAGAAGCTAACTAGTTTACAGATATTATGTGCAGTTTATGGTTACTTTTTCATGGTCAACATGTTTCAGCCCTCTAAAAAATTGTGGGGCTTTCTTCAGGACCTCTCAAAAAAGTGAGTGGCAAAAATAACTACCACATGTAAAGCATTTTTAGCACTCGCGCTAAGGAGTGCTGTTTATGCAAGAAGGACTGACCGTTTGTGAGTCCTCAAGGAATTTTGCATACTTTAAGCGATTCGTAGGTTTGCTCATCTGGTCCTGGGGGGACGGGCCTCTCGTTAGTCACATATTGCTGTGGAGGTCGCGTCTGCCGTGTAACCTATTGGTGGTCCTCAGGAGAAGGTGTTTGTTATATGTAATTAATATTATATTAGGTTTTCTTTTAAAATATTTAATATATTTTGTTTTTAATTTTTAAAATGTTATTTATTTTTTTAAATTTTTTCTTAATTTTTTATATTTTTTATTTACTTTTAACTGTTGGAGTTTGAACAGTAATTTCTACCCCTCACTATCCAACACTTTCCCTACTGTTGCACTTACAGGAGTGGGAATATTAATTTTTGCCCCGCCGTTATCGAACACTTAACCTACTGTTGCTCTCACAGTATAGGGAATAGTAAATTTTACCCCTCTGCTGAGTGGGAATAGTAATTTATATACCTCCGCTATCCAACACTTTAACTACTGTTGCACTTACCGGATAGGGAATAGTAATTTTTACCCCTTTGCTAGCCAACACTTTCCCGACTGTTGCACTGACTGTATTGTGAAATGTAAGTTTAAATATTTTTTGATAGTTTAATGTTTTAATTTATTATAGATGTGTTTTTTATTATTTTAAATCATTGATATATATTTTTGTTTTTTATATAATTTTAAACTTTTAACAAAATAAATATTACAGTTTAATATTATTTTAAAGGTAATATATATTTATACATATTTATGTTTGTGTGTATCTTTTTTTAATTAGTTTGTTATATTTTATTACAATTTATATTACATTTAGTTTGTTAACATTACATGTACTATTTAATAGTTTATTATATATTTATATAAAAGTCTATATTTTATACATCTATATGTTTTACATCAATATTTTTTAGTCAATATTTTTGTACTTACCTATTTCAGTATTTGTTATCTATATTTTTAGCCTCAAGGATGGCAGAAAAAAGTGGAAATTTATGCTGACAACCTAATGCTTTTTACAAGCAAGTTAGCGACAGCTCCACCAAAGATCATAGACATTTTGGAAAGATGTGGGGAAGTTTCAGGATGCCAAATTAACCATAAAAAAACTGAATGAATGGAGTGGAACTCCCCATTTCATAATCCTCAATCAAAGGATAAAAGAGGATATTTGGAGCATTATTGACAAAAAACATAGAGGAAGAGATGTTAAAAACGTGCGCTAGTCTACCATTATCTTTCATAGGGAGATGTAAATCGATAAAGATGACAATACTCCCCAAATTTACCTATATCTATAACACCATAACAATAAAATTTATATCGGCCTGGATTAGTAAGATACAGGGTGAACAGAATAGTTCCAATTGGGCAGCTAGGGGGATGGGAAGGACAAAATATGCAAGGAGGAATTGCAAGTCCGGACCTCCTACAGTATAGTCGGGCATTTCATTTACAAAAATATTAGATCCCTTCTTAAGGCACACCTTGCTTATCCATTACTCCAGCAATCAATGATAGCAGAAAGCTTTTTTCTTTATATATGTGGGCACCCTAAATACATTAAAAAGATCCGGCTGAAGACATTGCAATCAGCTTGCACGCTGTGGTACCAAATCAGAGGCTCTGCTAAGATCCTATATTAAAGAACCCATACCCCAATTTGAGAATCCCCAGGAACTCCAGCATGTGTGGAAGATAAATTATCAATTCCCCTGAAAAAGGCAGGGATTGTCAAGTGGGGACAGTTGATTGAAGGAGGAGCTATGAGAGGATGGGAAACTGTCAGTAAGCAGCAGAGGAAATCTGTCAAAGTTGATAAGTTGGGTAAAGGACTTGAGAAAAGAAGGGGCGGGAAACAAAAAATTAGAGGGGGAGCTACAGAGAGGTCCACTAAAGAAAGAAGTGTCCAAGTGGTACTGGTCGATGATCCTTCTGGGAAGGAAGATTTGACACTGCCCTGGGAACTATGGAAGAGAGTCCTGCCAACACGCGATGCACAACATTTATGGCAAGTATCTATGGCTACATTATGGTATAGAGTAAAATCTGCACCGCTCAAAAAGAATCGTCTCTTCATATTACATAGAGCGTATTGGACTCTGAAAAAGTTATCCAAGATGAATAGGCGGGAGGTAAAGGTGTGTCCAAAATGTAGAGAAGAGCATATGACATCCATATGTTCTGGCAGTATCCTCAACTCCAGCACTTCTGGTCCAATGAAGGTAAGTTCCTAAATGATGTTATAGGACAAAACATTGAGGTAAGTGCAGAACTACTTTTGTTTGGGGCCACTAGAGAATGTACTGTGGGTGCTAGGCTAGCATATTTGGACACCAGACAAAAAATACTGCTATTTGTACTAGTTCTGCTTGCCAGGATAGAAATATGTATATTTTGGATGCACGATGATCTTCCAAAGCAGCATGATTGGCTACTATCACTATGGAGGATTACAAATTTAGATTACTGTAGGGGGCAAAGTAAAAGAACAGGCTTTTGGGATATATAGAATCGTATAAAGTTAAGGAACTACCCATGAGGTGGGTGGGAAGCCTAATGAGTATGCACCTTGGCAATAAGGCATGATACAGGGGTTCTGTTAAGGACTTACTTTGAGCAGAACCTCCTGCTGGATTGGGAAAATAATAAGAAAGTCGGGCCCTCACAGGGAGGTTGAGAGTAGCTTGGTAAAATTCACGAAGGAGGGACCAGATGATCTTCTTACCCGCTTATTGCACAAGGAGGACAAAAAAAATAATATTAATAATAATCATTTCTTAGCAGGCTTCTCCCCTTTGATGAGGAATAGGAGGAAAACGTCCAGTCGTATCAGAGAGTAGTAAAGCATTTATTAGCAGATTCCTTTCTTGGTATTTTGATACTTGGAACAGGGCAATGGTAGCACTGGCTTGAAATAGCAGAGTACTGCACAGGCTACAACATACATCTTAGTATAAAATCTCCTTTCGGCTGATCATTGCCATTTGACTGTTAAACAAATAGAAAGTAAAAACATGAAAGCTGAATTATGTATTCATTTTACATATGCATCACTTAGCAAAAAGTTGTAACTCAGACAGACGCATAAACATAGTTACACAAACTTAAGAATTGGCACTTGCTAGTATGTTATGGCACCAGACATAATGTGTTTAACGTTTAAATATCTGTTATGCAGTTTTACATCTGCACATAGCAATCTCAATACTTTAAATGGAAGAAAACTTAAAGCATCATTTAATGTTTTATCAAAGAGGATGTCATTCACCTGGATGAAGAGATAAAACAGTGGAAGAGGAAGTTCTCCCACATTCAGGGGTGGCCACTAGACTGCATAGATTATTCATCTGAGCTGACCTCCACTGATAATATGGGAGCGGCTTCTTGGGAGAAAATCTGTGGGAACAAATCCACCAAGTCTATTCAGCATGGTGGGATGACACCCGATGTGTGTGGGTACTGGGAATGTACTTTCAAAGTAGAGGTACATTTCCAGTACCCACATTAATAGTGTTCCAGACATCCTGGGATCTCTTCACCACTATGTCAAGAATACATACCAGGAGTTTTGAGAAAGATAGCCCTTTGTTATTTGGTTATCTTTCATATCCTTCATGACATTATTAATAATGGCCAACCAAACACAATATAACAAGTGACTGAGTCTTTATGTTTTTTAACAATGTCAACACAAACATGTGATGCACCCTAAAGCAGGACCTCCACCAGCAATTCCAAAATGTGGAGCATGCCTCCAATCAGCCTACCATCTCCCTAGCATTACCCTCTGTATGTAGGTGTACTTTTCTCTGGCTAGGCAGGTGCCTAGAAAAGAAACCAGGTCAGTATGTTGACATCATGCACTGAATAAGACCTACTCTAATAAGAGGAGAACATCTTGTGTGGAGGAGTGGAATAGAAGCACATTATCAAGTACACATTCAAATGCTACTTTCTCTCTTGACTCTGGTGGTCAAAAGTTACTAGGACCTGTGAAACTGGTGTACTAAGACCACTATTACACTAGAATTGGGCAACCAATTCCATGAGTAACCTTGACTTTGCAAAAAATAGCTGGGTCGAGTAGGCAAGGCAGTAGGTTTTAATTTGGTATTTGGAACACAGATACTGTATGGCAAACTAAACACGGACATTCAATGTAAAATCCAGTAAGAGCTCTACTATTTAAGAGCAATAGCTATTGATTTATGTGAGGTAGCTAAATAGTACACACCAGAAGCCTGTAGCATCTTCTATGGCGGAAATATGAACATAAATTAATTTATTACCTATGTGGTTAAGCGCAAGATCAGAAATAACATTCGGACTAAAGAAAAATTTTAGCATAAAAGAAAGAACTTCAAGTGTTCTTGCCTGTGTAAATGTGAAATATAGAAGTAAAGGTCCCTGACAGAATGGTACAGTGTATCAAGTATATTGTAGAAAACATCTGCCCTTTGTCTTAAATACTCAGTGACGTCTGTTGCAAGGTGGGGCAACTCACTGGGTTTAAACTCAACCATAAGATAATCTGCCAAAAATGTTCCAAAGCGTAAAACTGTTTTAACTGCCCAACACCCTCAATTCAAAGGTCAACTGTCATTCTCACCCTAAGACAAATTGTGGTTTTAGGTTGCAGAAGAGCTCGTTCAAAGTTAAATGTCAAGTAACAATTTAATGAGGGAACCAGGCTCTGGACTGGAAATAATAGAGACACCGGAGTAGTTCAATATGGACTCCTCTACTGTTCCAGATCTCCCAGGGCAAAGTCACAAATTGCGTCCCTACACAGGCTGCAATTAGAAGAAGCTGTTTATGACACACTCGCCAATTTTAAAGGGCAGTACTTAAGTAATGATTAGTCATGTAGACCTTTTCACGTGATATGAGTGTACATGGATAAGCAGCCTGTTGCCAAATGAGGGCAATGAGACCCACCCCAGCCAATAGGATACTTCCATAATGAGTTAGAACTTTGTTACGCTTGAGTTGTAAAAATTAAATAGGCCAATACAAAGTTGTGGCTCATACATGAGAAGGTACTCCAGGCTAGGCATGTCAAATGGTCTAAATATCTTCTACAGGTCCTCAACCCTCTTGTAAAGGACATACCATCTAATTGATTCTGGAGAGCTGGACTGCAAGATCCTGGTGGTTCTAGGAAGGCTGGTTTCCTTGACATGGCCTCCACAAAAGCTTCATTCATCTGGGCCTTGCTCCTTGACCCTTGAAAGGTGTAAGTGTTTCTCCATTTACCTTGAAGTACAGTTTACTCTTCCTCAAGAGACAGTCAATTCAGCACTGCCACGCACAAAGTCCCGGACATGTTGAGGACAGCATCATTTCCCGAATCTTGATCCATGACAGCAGTCATTTCAGTCGTCACTACAGATTTTGCTGAACGTCAAACAAATAGACATAGTAATTGACAAAAGGGGGGGGCGGTATCATTCAAAAATTGCAAACAGTGTTGACCAAGGCCATTTAAGTTATGGTGCCAGGTTTAGTTACCTTAACCTTATCCAGTTGTAGTAGAAAGCACACTCAGAGTACTTTATTCTGGGATTACATAAAGAAGTGCAGTCAGTAACTGATCATAAAGATGTACATTCCCAAGAAAGGAAGGCATATTCCCTGAGTAGTGTCTTTAAATTTCCAGATAGTCTTTGTCCAAGCACGAAGATGGAAAACCACAGATTTAAATGGGATGTTGACTGGACTTCACACAAACACAGACGTGTTGCAAGAGATATCATGTAGCGGAACTCGTTTTGGCTAGTTGCTGTTTTCTAGAATATGCTAAAACTGCATGCATATTACAACCAAAAGCCATATATTGGTGAATGGTATTGCACCTCTGAACTGCAGACTCTTAGGCTGTCCTTGTGGCAAGCAGGGGCGGCTCCTCCACGTGGGCATCAGAGCGAGAAGCAGAAATATAAAATGGTACAAATATCATTTTACATTTCTGCTTCTCGCAGTGCGAGAAAGCAGAAGGAGGGTATGCCTGGTTGTAGGCGTGCGGGTGGCCGGGTTGGGGAGGTGTGTCTATCCCAATGTCATCAGCGCTGACTGTTTGGTCGGCCCCAGGACCGACCAAACCAATCATAGCACTCTCCATTGTCTTCATGTAGGCTGCTGCGCCGCCTGCATGAAGAAAGCAGACTCCCCTCAGACGCCTGTAAGGATGGCGTCCTAGCCAATCACAATGCTGTCATTGCAGCATTGTGGTTGGCTTAGGGGAAAAGGGAGAGGCTGCCTGTGGCTTGTTCCTGTTAGAAGAGGGAGCAGGAGGCGCGACGTTGGAGTCCGGAATCGGTGGCGGAGGTACGTTTTTTAATTTTTTTATTTAATTAAACACCCACCCGCTCCCAGCCCGGCCCCTAGCCCCCTTCATCCCCCACTCACAATTCATGCGGGCAACGGCTGGTGGCCAGTAACAGGGAAGGTAGAATTGCCAAACAATAAGAACAGAGCAAAAAATCTTATTTTGCAAGCAGTATAGATCATGTATACTACTTATATTCTCCATGCTCACCATGCATAAAGTCAACAAAACATAGTACTGCATGTAGGGGAATATGCAGGGTATCATTTATGGATGGCCAAAGTGTTTTCAAAGGATAAAGAGCCAGTAAATTGTTCTCCCAAGAATGGAGTTGAAGGTCTGTGCCTTGCTCTAGAATCCAGTTGCAGGTTGAGGGGCAAGGTTATATGTCAGAATATCATATAAAGAAATATTGTTTGACATAAAAACCCTCTCACATGGTCTATTAATACCCCTATTGCTAGTCAAACTCACGATAAGCATTGGGGTAGGAAATGGAATGCTCTTCCGCTTCATGCATGGGAACAGGCCCTCTCTAAACAGCCGCCTCAGGAAACGACGAATCCTGATCTAGCTGTCCTTAATTTCCATAACTGGATCTCTAGCACATTGGATTTAGTCCTCCCGAAGTGTTTTTTGCAAACAATAAAAAGACCTAAAGTTGCCCCATGGTACTCTCCCGCCCTTAGGCTGCTAAAACAAGCTTGCCGGAAAGCTGAGAGAGCATGGAGGAAGGACCGCTCTCAACTTAAGAGCTCAGAGTACAGATCAGCAATAAGGCACTATAAGAGCCAGATAAAACTTGCCCAAGCTGAGTTTTTTTGAAACTAAAATTAGTATGGCGGCCAACGCTCCACGGGAAATCTTTAAAATTGCTAAATCCTTGATATCCCCTCCATCTGAAAGACCACCTTCAGAGGGTTTACAGGCCCGCTGTGAGAATCTCGCCTCCTTCTTTTCCCAGAAGATTCAGACCATTTACTCCCAATTTGTGACAAATGGCGATGACATATCCACTCCCTCTTCTTCTGACTCAGACTTGCATATATCATGCTCTCTGACCACGTTTCCACTCCTGGATTTTAAGGCTTTAGGCACATTGGTCCAGAAGGTCACCTCAGGATCCCCTAACGATCCAGCCCCGCCTCAGACCCTAGTGAAAGCAATGGACGCCATTCGCCCGTCTTTGCTGGAGGTTTTGAATACCTCCATTACCTCCAACTCAGTCCCTTCTACGTGGAAATGTGCGCGGGTTAGGGCTTTGTTGAAAAAACCGAACTTGGATTCCAACAACTTATCCAATTTCCGCCCTATCTCGCTGCTTCCGTGGCTGAGTAAGTTGTTGGAGAGACATATCAATAAAACACTGGTGGACTACTTGGAGTCTAACAAACTTCTCCAGGTCTCCCAAACAGGATTCCGTCCTCAGCATGGCACTGAGACCGCCCTTCTGGCAGTCACAGAGGCGGCCAGAGCAATAATGGATCAAGGTGGAAAAACTGCTATCATACTGTTGAACCTCAGTGCCGCGTTCGACACTGTTAACCATGCCACCCTATTACATCGTTTGAAAGGCATGGGGGTGTCGGGCGCGGCCCTGAAGTGGCTGACCTCTTTTTTAGAGGAACGCTTCTTCCAGGTCTTTGAGGACGAGGTGGTATCATCTAAGCATCCGCTCAGCTGTGGGGTTCCTCAGGGTTCCTCCCTGAGCCCCACACTATTTAATGTCTATATGCAGCCTCTAGAGAAGATAGTTCTCCCTTATGGTGTGCGGATTGTCACCTACGCTGACGATACCCAACTTGTGGTCTCTTTGGACCACAAGGAGGGTTCGTCCAACACCTTGGGTCCGTGTCTAGAGGCTGTTGCGGAGTGGATGCAACTCTCCCATCTCAAACTCAACGGGGAGAAGACCGAGATCATGTTACTAGGCAACCCTTCTCCTACCTTCCTGTCGGTGAACTGGCCTTCATGTCTCGGCACCCCCCCTCCCCCAAAGGACCAGATAAAGAGTCTGGGAATTTGGCTGGACAGAGCACTGGACTTCTCGGTTCAAGCCACAAAAACAGCTTCCGTATGCGTAGGGCTAATGAAAATGCTCAGGAAAGTGCTCCCCCTACTTCCATTCCAGGCGAGAAGAGTCATGGTACAGGCCCTGATACTCTCTCGCCTGGATTATGGAAACGTTTTATATCTAGGGGCTCCGGCATCAGTGACAAAAAAACTCCAAGTCACTCAAAACTGTGCCGCGCGCCTACTGTTTAACATTCCTCGTTGGCAGTCAGCCAGAACAGCCCTAAAGGAGCTTCATTGGCTCCCAGTGGCTACAAGAACATTGTTCACGGCCATGTGCATTCTGCACAAATCCTTTCACCAAACTGGCCCGGCAGTGCTGTTTCCCCTAGTACTGCCTTATGTGCCGCCTAGAACTCTTCGCTCGGCTTCTTTGCACCTGGCAACCACGGCAAAAATCAAGAAAGCCCGCTGGGGTGGCCGTTCATTTACTTGCTCAGCATCGAAGGCATGGAATTCCCTGCCTTTATCCCTTAGACAAAATGACAATTTGATGTCATTTAGGAGAGATCTAAAAACGTACCTGTTTTCAAAAGCGTACTAACTTTGCCCTGCAGTCAAGCACAGTAATCAGTCACCAGCGCTGCGAGGCTTCCGGGCTTTTATGCGCTATATAAGTGGAATTTTTCATTTCATTTCATTTCATTTCATAAAAATATGTATCTTGAATATATATATATTTTTTATTCCCATTGGGTGCAGATTTTCTTTTACCCAGTAGGGCAATATATTTGCGAGCCATGTTTAGAACACAACATTTCTGCTAACGCCACATGGGTCAGTAGCCACCATATGTCACACATGGCGTTACACATTTGGTGGTCCAGCAGACCCTCGTGCTTTGTTAGGGAATTACAAAAGGGAACATATAGCCCCTTCCAGTTGTCGCACTTCGGGAGGAAGTCACCCAAACAATCGAGCCAAAACATTATATTGCACACTTGTTTTCACAGTTGAATGACAATTGTGACTAACGTCGCTCATTCTCGACCACTTTAGATCACATTGTCATGATGTATCTCATGCGCTATGTCAAAGCCTCTATTATGGATATATATACATCGATTATGGATACATGGATATCTGATGCTGTGCAATAGTGTTATATAATAAAAGAGGATGCAAGTTGCCCAACCAGGGATTTAAATTACTGTGCAGTTGTATAGCAACGTTGAAGTATTGGTGCTCCACGCCCTTCCCCACCACGTATTACAGACATGCTAAATCCATATTGTTTCTTGTCAATGTCTTACAAAACACTTACCTTGCATGAACAAGTTCATGAATGAAAAACACCAACATCTGCAACTAAATCTCAGAGAAATCCAAAAATGTAATTAAAAAGGAATTTCCAAATGGTGACAGAGGCATTTGAGATCAACAGTATTTGTCGAACCTGGGAACCTCGGTAATGTCATCCGAATTAAACTGGTCATGAAGTGATCATGCATGTTAAATTCATCAAACCTCACAAAGGCATCTGCTGCTGAGTTTCATTTTATATTAGAGATATGAAAAATTGCAACACTGCATGAAATTGTATTTCAAACAATCTTTTCAACTGTTGCCTTTCTACTATACAGAGTATCTAAGGAAGAGACCTGTGAAGCTCAGACCCCCTCCCCCCCCCCTGCATCTGAGACAGGCAGACTGTTGCACAAATAATCTGTTATTTAAGGAACGATGGTCGCGCACAGCTGGTTGGGGAAGGAGGCCGCCATTTATTGTGGCTTGCAGAGCGAGCAGCACTGAGCTGCCCGCGTGAACCAAAACATCCTATTTTTATATGATGTTGGCATGTATCCCAATGTATTCTCGTTTTTTTTCTATCATCGTTTCGTCAAGGAAACACATTTTACATGCATTTTCGTATCGCAATTGTTGACTTAACACTTGTTTGCACTGCATACTGTATGAAAAAAACGACATTTACATTTCCCTTCTACACATCTATCTTCTAATTCTCCTGACAGCTATCATTAATCACAAAAAACACTCAGACATCCAGACCAAAATGGCTTCATGCCAAGTAATTCTATAAAAAAATCTACAAAGGCAGGTGAAGCTTGGCTGAACCTGTGATGGGAGCGCTCCTTTAGAACTCACACATATTCCGCCGAAATGTGTCATTTGTATCAGTTAGGACTCTTTTATTCGCAGACTCATGAAGGCGTGATGCATGTGGAGCAGTGCAGCCCAGGTTGCAGAGCCCCAGGCCAAAGATTCCTGTAGAAATATATTCGAGAGTTTGTGGTGACATGGTGTACCAGCCCCTATCACCACCACAACGTCACCTATATTTACGTACATGGCAGCACTAAGCCACTTTCACAGAATTGTACTAACAAACACAGTGTCCAGACCATTTCTTAATTACTCATACGAGACTTCAGTGCTTTGTTCTAAAGCCTGTATATTTTATTATACTTCTTTTAATACTTTCTTCAAACTAGGTTAGACCATTATTCTCATGTCATCTTGTCGGCCTGCACATATTTTTCACGAAAATATTAAACATTCAAAACAATCACCACTACTATAACACCACAACATGCAAAACAAAATTCACAAGCACATTACCTAAAACATTACATAAACATTACAAGAAACCAGTCCGTGATTTTCAAATACACCTGGCGGACCCTCAAAGATAATTGTAAAGGCTCCTAACTTCTGGCCTGCTTGTGGTAAAGCTCAGGGAATACTTATTTCAAATGGTGTTGTCTAAGGGGGGAACTAAACGTACATGTATGCATTCCCTCATGGCACACCCAGCTAGTTATCCCGTGAGCACCAGCCAACGCGTTTCGAACCTGGTCCTGCTTTGGGGTTCTCCTCAGGCTCGGACTTGGTGGTCTTGATAAACTAAAAATTAAAACGAAAGAATATGTCTTTTAGTATTATGTAACTAAACTCCACCCATACTTAACCACCCTGTGTATATTAAAAATACAATCTACTTTGTTTCAGCTACTGATGGGCTGCGTCCTTGTGACGCCGTTTCACTCCAATTGTCACTGCTGTGTTAAAATGTGAAATAATTATACTCTCAACAGGGTACCTTTAGCCAGTTGTCATGGATATTTGAAAGGGACATGTGACCTGTACCTTATTCCTGCTATTTATGATGATGATGGAATTCTTTGAACCACTCTAACCTCTGTAGGATCTGTCCTCGTTGCTAAAAACCAATAGATTGCACTTGCGTTACAAACTTCCAGAGCGAAAGACTTCCCGAGTGAAACGCTGTCTTTATAACAAGCCAAAAACTCTCTAAGTGGTTTGTTTGTGTGCTAAAAGTCAAATTAATGTGACGCAAGTTCAGTATTAACAGATGCGGTATGTTTATCTGTTCCTTTTCAATCGCATATGACGGCATATCAGCGCGTGTTTGTCTGA
Organism: Lissotriton vulgaris; assembly: GCF_964263255.1. Classification (NCBI taxonomy): domain Eukaryota; kingdom Metazoa; phylum Chordata; class Amphibia; order Caudata; family Salamandridae; genus Lissotriton; species Lissotriton vulgaris. The sequence goes on along the minus strand of NC_141687.1, from coordinate 499,426,342 downwards.
GCGCATTCTTTTGAGCTGGAAAGTTAAACTAAAACGTGCTACTGCCTGTCTCAGTGCATAAGTGCTGAATTCAATTTCATAGACCCCCACATAGTTCCCACTCACTTGCCTTTCGAGGGGGCGTATTAGCAACTGACAGCAATAAAAATTGCAAAGCGCGCTTAGCGAGATTAAAGTTATCGCCGGCTATCGCTGGATTTTATCGCTGAGATAGCGCTTTATTATCAACGGCTATTTCCAAAGCGATAAAAATTAAGTACGTTTCAATTTTTTTAGGTTTTGCCTGGGGCACGGAGCTCCTAGCTCCGCCCCAGGAGAAATCTTTAGTTTTGCAGTATGGGGGACTTGAATCCGCCCTCTGTTCCATTGGCTAGCCCCATAAATAGAGGCTAGCCATTGGAACAGAGACCTGTCCGTCATTCACTGACCAGATTTGTGGGCGTTCCCGCGATTTTTTCCCTGGGCGTTCCCCCTGTGTAGTCATGCGGCGGTGGGCGGAGTTGTTTTTTTTTTTTTTGTCTCGGCATCCAGCTCATTCCGCGGCCGACCGCCACCGCCGGAGGAAGTCCAGTTCCAGGTGAGTGCTTTTGATTCCGCCCCCCCCTCCCGCTGTCCGTGTGCCCCTTCCCGCCCCCCCTGCCGCTGTCCATTTGCCCGTTACCGCCCCCCCCTCCCTCCCGCTGTCCGTGTCTTCCCCGCCCCCCTCCCGCTGTTCGACTTCCCTAAAGATTGCTCTCGTGCAAACCAGGCCGGCAGGTATCCGCCATGTCCTGGCAGAGCACCTGTGAATAACAGCCCAAGCTGAGCTGCCCCTGCTGCACTCAGGACCCACTCAAACGTTCACTGACCAGGTGTCACATGGAGGAGTCCAGCGGAGAACTGCGTCATCCTGTTGTGTCTGCTTTCCAGTGAGCGTAGTTTCAGCGGGAATACAAAGATTGACGGCTCTCATGTGCGGTCAAGAAATCTTACCGGCGGGAGAGGCAACACAGGACGTACAAAAGTAAGAGCAGTCCCTTTCCAAGTTTAATATTTGCATTTCCAGCAGGGCGCTGTGAAATTATGAGGGGCAGAGGGGCTCTCTGCGAAGCACCGGAAGTGCCTGCTGCAGGCCGCGCAAGGTAGGGAGCGGTTGTGGCGCTTCACTCTGGGCTTGTAAGGGAAATGATGATTGGAAATGGTGTAAGAAACAGGAAGCATTACATATTGGAAGGGCAGAAAGGGCAGGGGTCGATAGCAGAGGAGAAGGCAGCGAACTGTGGCAGAGGAGAACCCTTCAGAACACGGTGAATTATTTTACTTTGAGTTGAGGTGTTTTTATAGCACTTGGCATCCAAATGGATGTTTCAAGGCACTTGAAATGGATTAGATTATTGCAATTATTTTGCTCCTCGGTGTGCCCGACTACCTAGTGAAACTAGTAACGGTAGACAGTGGCGGTTTAGCGGGCACTTTCTCGTCCTCGCATTCACCGTCTTCCCACACTCTTAATACCCTGCACTGGTTTCCGGCGAATAAAACTGAAATCCTCGTGTATTGTATACATAGCTATGAATCAGGTAGTGCCGTATTTCCAGCAAACAAGATTTTCAGGGTACCCGCCTTGTGCTCTGCTCAGGCTAACTTTATAGCACCTGAATTCAAGAAAGCGTGTACCGGCGACCATGCTTCCACCGTCCGGACAACCCTACAATAAGCGCTCCCTTCCCCTGTGAGCTGTGCACGATTGACAATCTGCGTATGTTTAGGAAATCATTCGAATAGGGCCATTTATACCGTTAATCCCTCCAGATAGCACATTTGATAGTTTTGATTATCCCCAGCGCCAAAGTACCTTTGCAAGCAACAGTGCCCTCTACAAGTGGAATTAATAATATTAGTATAATATTGATTACCAAGCAAAGGAGGCGGTCGGCAGCTAATAGCAAAGGCAGCTGTAGAGATGGCAAAAAAGACTGGACAGTGACAGAGGACGGGGTGGCAGAGAGAGGAAGCAGAGCAAGAGATGTCCAAGAGTGAGAGGTACGCCTTCCCCCCCCTCCCGTTGACCGTGCGCCGTTCCGCCCCCCCCTCCCGCTGACAGTGCGCCGTTCCGCCCCCCCCTCCCGCTGTCTGTGCGGCGTTACCGCCCCCCCTCCCGCTGTCCGTTCCCGCCCCCCCTCCCGCTGTCCGTGTGCCCGTAGGTGCTTGTTGTACTTGTTTTTTCTTAGTCGTTCTTGGAAACACCATCCCGCCGGATGAGATCCCAGAAGGGTTGGTTGTCGTGCACTTTCGATTATCCTACTCATGCACCTACATTACTCTGGTGTCTCGTGCCCCTTGCTCATTTGTTTCTGTGGGATCCACACAGGTCTCCAGCTCACTTAGTCAGCCCGCGTGAGTCCCCGTCGTCTGATTGATTCATGTTACTTCCCCACGTAGCTCCCGTGCCTCTAATCAGCCCTTACGGTGCCCCGGCCCTCCTCCCTTGAATCACATGTTTGGTCTGGGCGCTGCACTCTTCTCCCAGGTCCTCCTCCTCTGTGTACATCAGCCGTTCGGGGCGGACGGTATTCATGGGACGCTTTAAAAGAGACTGCCGATAACAAGCGGGTGAGACAAGAGGCAGTTGGGCTGCATAGGCGCAAAGCAGGGCACAAAGGCAGCGTAGGAGTAGTGCTGAGTTAAGGAACAGCCCTGCTTTTCGCCTACGCTGCCCAACTGCCTCTCGTCTCACCCGCTTGTTATCGGCAGGAAGTAAGGAACAGCCCTTATCGTCTATAAATTAGAGGACAGACTGACCAGTCGGGACAGGTTCCATGCTATTGTAAAGCGTATTTAAACAGTTAGAGCTTCTATCAAGGCCATTACTCCGCTAGCTGCTAGTTCAGATATTTTTAATCTTACCATTGAAGATTTAGACCACGTAGTTATTTTATACATTTTTTTAACGTTAGGTTTTACTGCACCCCTCCCCATCTTTTATTTTGTAGGCTAGATTTTTAGTAGCTATTATTTTACACATTTACCTCTTTAAGGCGTTTCGCTGATTACTTTCCATTTCTTTAGCGGCGCCCTAGGTGTTTATATCAGTCAAGAAGTATGAGGTCTTCTTTGGCCCCCGGTATCTGGCTCATCCGATCCATTTCCACAGGCGACTGGTAAGTGAACAGTGCAGTAGAAACATTTGTCTGTCATCTCTGTGTGCCACTTGGCTGCTTCTTTGGAACCATTGTGCATGTCTGAGTTGAGCGTGCTTTTTTTTTAAGTATGTGACATTCCTTCTGCTATTCAGGATTTACAAATCCCAGTTCACTTATACAGGGGACAGCCCATGCTGCTGCTGTGAGTCCTTTTTCACATCTACATTACCTATATATAAAAACTGCCAGGGCCACTGGAATCATGCGATTCCGCGGCCGCTTCGTATTCTGCATACTTATGAATTTACTGCATGTGCCACATAATCCATCTTCTGCTGCCTGATCTGCAGGTTTTAACAAAAAAAATGTGTTTCTGAGGTGTTGCTACACACTGGTCGCGAAGGTAGACTGGTCACCTATTAGTTGCATTTTGCTCTATTTACTGGTACTGATGAGGTGAAACCTTTGAACGAGCAGGGTTAACATGAAAAAATGGCTAAATAATGAAGCAATACTATAACAAAATATGCCCAGTGAGCCGCATCATTTGACTTTTCTTGCTTAGTAATTTAGTGAACCCGTCAACATAATTTGGTCCTCATCTTAAACATAATTCCAGTTACATTGCTTAAAGCTTGTTCTGCGACTGCCATTTCATGTTTTAATTCCCCGTAAAAATATAGTGGACGGACAGTAAATGTATGTGAACTTACTTTTATCTGTTTCATTGTCTACCGTAATCCTATATCGTGTGCATTAGCAAATCTTTCCTAATAGACACTGCTCACGGCTGCTCGGTATTTCCCTTTGCACATCCTCATTTACTTTGGAAATATTATCCTCTTTCAAATATTAATGTATATTTTATCGTCTATACGATGCCTTTGGAAATAGTTTTATAGTTTACCTTCCATCCTGCTGTATTGGCGGTAAGAACTTTTAAATCCACCTTTTATATAACGCATACAGTGCTACTATTCTGAGCCAACCTTTCAATAAGTTCATTTAATGTATTGGTTACAGCACAATGTTTGCTTCTCTATGTATGTGTTTCTAAATCTTTACTGGTTACCGCCACTGTTGCCGATCTGTGTGTTCTGCACTTTTATCCACAAACTATGCTTAAATGCTGTGCCATTTTTGCCGAATAAGTTTCAAGTAGCAACCGAATTGAGCAGACCACCTCAGGTCTTTTATTTATTTATTTACAATGCATTTCTCTTTTATAGGGTAGTCACTCCTTTCTTGATTATGTAAGTAAGCATGTGACACTTGTGAGCCGCACTCATAGTTGAAAAGCAGCAGAGTGCTGTACTGGGTCAAAGATAAAGATAAGTCGTGTGATTGAAAAGGTAGCTAGCTTTTAACAATGAAAGTGGATTGTTAACTGCATTATGTGACTAGGGAGTGCTAGGGAGTGCAGAGTGACTAAGGAGTGCTATGGAGTGCTAGGGACTGCAGAGTGACTGCAGAGATTAAGCTAATGGCAATGTAAATGACAATGCCATTTATTTATCTGTTTTCAAAACCAACACATAAATACAAATTTTGTCATTTACAATGCCAATAGCTCTAACTTTTCCAAAGGCGAAACCATTGCATTGTAAATGCTTGTCTTTCTTTAGTTCAGGGACCCTAGTAAGTACAACGACGGACGGGGAGGTGTCTGGTGGTAGGTCGATGCATTTGAAAGGAGGTTTTATCTGACCATTGTTAGTGATCTCTGTTCCTGTCACAGGAATTTCTTTAGATAGTCTTGCTGTGTTTTTGGACTAATCTGTTTCTCCCTCCCTGGCCTGCCCGAGTTTCTAGCATACTCGCTCATCCCATTGTCATTAGCTATAGTTGCTGAGTTAGTATTGGTTGAAGCCACGGGGTCGGAATCTTTATCACTGGCGAGGCCGCTAAAGTAACTACAGTTGTGGGTGCCCTCTCAATGTTTGCTGTAACCGTGTCACTCTTCGGTATGCACTCTATCAGCATTTTTAAAGTGTGAAAGTTATCTGTGGTGAACTGTTCAAGCCGCTCGAGCTTTTCACTGATTAACTTTGTCCTCTCTAGAAGGGGTAGGATTAGCGACTTTACCAGTTGTTCTACCTGTGGCAATTGTCCTTCAGATAATAGGGACAAAGGAATGGTTGGGTCAGCCCCCACAGTTTTAGGGAACATTAAGTAGGAATTAGAGGGCACTTCTTTCGACAATGACAATGATATAGTGGGGCTATTTATTATCACTTCATCTATGGCATTATGTGTCGCCTTTGAGACTTTTGTTATTTTCGGGCATCTTCCCTTTTGAGCACCCCCTCCTCGTTTCCTCTTAGCAGTAACTGTTTTGTTATTCGTGTGGGACCTTGTTAGGGGATGCAATGTAGGACTACTTGGTGCATCCTCGCTTACTGGGAGATTCGTTACTACAGGTCGGGGGACTCTGTTAATGCAGGAGTTTCTTGCATAGTGCCCTCTAGATTTTCCACATTATCTCCCTCACTAATAAGTACATTTCTATTAGTGTTCCCCTCTGGTTAATTTGGGGAGGTGACTAACATTATAGGCCCTAGAGAAGACCGCCTGTCATACATTGGTTTGACAGAGAGGCGACGCTCTGTAAGTACTATTTCATGCTCGAGTACAGTGGCTGCCCTAGTAATGAATTGGTCCAATGTGCCGCTTACAGATCCACCCACCCTCGTTCTCTTCACCTTTCCAGCACGTGCCGCCATTAAACAATATGCGGGAGATACCAGGAGTGGATTACCAGTAAATCACCGGGCAACAATTGAGAGTATAATAAGTTGTAACTTGAAGGCTCCTTATAGTTTAAGACGTGTGCGGGGGTGGCCCAGCCCAGACTCCTCCGGGCTACGACTGGTGCGCCGCGGGCAGGCCGAACCGGTTTTATGAGCCTCTGGCGCCAACTCGCAGTGTCACTGGCTCAGCGCCCAGCCGAGCCTTCTGGGAAATGTAGTCCTGGGTGGTTGCCCCGCGTCCGTGCTGGTGCTGGCGTGTAAATTAGCGCTGGTGGCAATGCAAACAGCAAAAGTAGAGTTCCGTGGCTGTTTCCCTCACGGCTGGCAAAGGTAAAGCAGCGTCCCGCACCGTGGGAGGCCCGGGCCGGTTTTATGAGCCTCCGGTGCCCTCTAGCAGCGTCACTGGCTCAGCGCCCAGCCGAGCCTTCAGGGAAATGTAGTCCCGGGTGGTTGCCCTGCGTCCACCCTGGTGCTGGCATGTAAATTAGCACTGGTGGCGATGCAAACAGCAAAAGTAGAGTTCCGTGGCCGTTCCCCTCACGGCTAGCAAAGGTAAAGCAGCGTCCCAGGCCGCGGGAGGGCCGGGCCGATTTTATGAGCCTCCGGTGCCCTCTCGCAGCTTCACTTGCTCAGCACCCAGCCGAGCCTTCTGGGAAATGTAGTCCCGGGTGGTTTCCCCGCGTCCGCGCTGGTGCTGGCGTGTTAATTAGCGCTGGTGGCGATGCAAACAGCAAAAGTAGAGTTCCGTGGCCGTTACCCTCACGGCTGGCAAAGGTAAAGCAGCGTCTTGCAAAACTGTTGCACGGGGCACTGCTAGTGTTAAAGCCAGCCCTGCATGACAGTGCCAGATTGTTTGTGGGTCCAGTAAAATACTTGTAGACCAATACTTTGAGCTTCCTCAGATCCTTTATACTGTAAAAGCTGACAATGGATTTTCATCATCAAAAATATTCCACACTTATTATATGCGTTCACAACAAGCAATACAGGTTGATACCCCTCCACCTATTATTGCATATTTATTGAGTCATCCACAAGCAAGGCAGGTCATTATGTCAGCAACAAAGCCCAGCCAATTATAATATGGTATCCTCAAAATATTAATCTCAGCAGGTTTCTCTCAGGAAGGAATGTTAATTGCAAACCTGTTTGGACCTTGCGCCTATGGAAATCGTGCACTAAAATGTAACTGTTGAAGTCTGTCAGTATGCTGTGACAACTGACAAAAATCAACAGATTTCTTCTAATGGACAATTTAGAAAAGTTCACAGGACTACTGGAAGTGCCCGGAAAGATGCATACCAATCTAAGGAAGTAAATATGCTTGCTCTTCCAACTTATGTGGTAAATAAATTTACCGAATCATTTTTACCGTATAATTATTAATACAAGACAGCTCATTCAAATGAGAGGCAGAGTCCGTGGTATCTGAGTCATACGGGCTTTAATGGACAATGAACCTCGAGGTTGGATATCATGTTCCGTCACCACTAAGGTTCGGGAAGGGACAGTCAACGTTTTATTAACATTACACATTATATATAGTAAAGTAGCACAATTGAATCCAATACAGTAGGCGTAACAGGTGAAAAGAGCGAGATAAGAACACATGTGCGTAAGAGGAGGCGTGAAAAAGAGGCGTACACATGGGCGTGCACTGTACATGTCAGAGAAACGTCACAAGATACGTCACATGTGGGTGGATGCATAGGGAAAAGTTGCAGAATCGGCAGAAACCCTTAACCTGGATGCGCGCGCAACTAGCATGACGTGAAACTGGGGGCTTTGACTTTAGCACTAGTGGAGGAGACTGATGTCTGGAGTGTCAGGGCAACCTGTACCTATAACATATCTAGTATCTTATGTTTGGGGGATGTAGTGTCTGAAGTGAAAGGTCTCTCGGGCAGGGGCCATCTTATACTGAAAGTTGGTGAGTGCCTACGTGTCTTGGTGCAACGTGCGGAGCCGTGGGCCTACCATGGTAACGGAGTCAGTAAATCACTTGCAAGGAGGACAGAAAAGGCCGGGCCCTTTGCTCTGCAGCCGGGAATATGTTTACCTATTTCACTAGACTGGAATGTGTTTTCGAGGAGGCTGAGCAGATAACTGTAGGTAAAACATGAATTTGGCAGGCAGTCCAGGCCGAGCCGGGCACCGCTGCGCTGGCAGGAAGTAAGGTAGAGGTCAGGGATGCGTACAGCTTTCGGAGACAGGAGAGATGAGGCAGAGAGGCCTCGTTTAAGGGCCTAGCTCGACTGGGCCAAGAAACATGGAGAAAACGTGTGCGAAATTCAGAAGTGCACCATGTAAAGACGTTGGCACCGTAGGCATAGGAACATATTTAACGAGACTTCTTGGTATGGTTGGATAGCCAACATGTTAAGGATGGACGCAAATGTATATGCGTCTGTCTAGCATGTACAGAACAGAAGTTACACGACATACATGGAACATGGGTGCATGGATAGGGTGCGAGTGGGGGACATATTGGCTACCTGAAAATTTCTATTACCTCATTCCCTCCTTGGACCCTACTACACCCTTTAGGATATATCAATATTCATGAGACCATCTATCTGTTCATAAAGCATCATTTGTTCATCTTTCTTGATTCGGGAACGGGAACGTGTACTTGGATGGGGAATACAAGCTGTGGCGCAAAAGCCGCAAATTGCTGGCCCACATTGCAGACAGAGACAACAACTGAATACTATGGCCAATATTATTCCTAGGAATGACAACAATTTCCATCCCCAGGCAGATACTACATTCCAGAACCAACCGGACCAAGTCCAGGAGCCTGGATTCTGATGTATCAGATGAGCTATTTCATGAAGCCGAGTTATGGCCTTATACACGGATGGCGCGTTATTTGGAATAAATACGCAACAACTGGATCCGATGACTCTACAAGCCCCGCCCCTATCGGCCAGGATGACGTCAAGGACAAGGCGGTTCTGAAGAACAACAAGTCTCATAGCAGACTGCTCCTCTGTTAAGTTACCTAGGGCAGAAGTAGTTTCGTTCACTACTGCTTCAAGAATTCTGGTCAATTTGCGTATAAGTTTACTATTGGAAACAGTGCCTAAATAAGGGAAGAAACCCTTATTGAAGTCTGTGTATTGCTCCCATGTAGTTTCAGTCTGATCGACTATGGGGAGATCTCTCTTTTGTTTAACGTGAACAAGGCGGGAATTCCTGTGATAATCAGATGGGGCTAGGAAAACAGGTGGCAATAGGAACGCAATATAGCACGTCCCATCCCAATCCAATGGCAGACGTACATAGGCTGTCTGACCACATATGAAATAAGAATGGCGGGAGGCTCTAAAAGTAGACTTTCCTTTATCACTGAACTCGACAACAGTATTACAATCACTGTGTCCTAGATGTACTGAACCATTCTTTCTGACGCATAATTCACCTTTTACTGGTAAAACTGTAATAGACGGCAAATCCGAATTAGTCTCAGACTGCACATTCAGGATCATGAGGTTAAGTGTAAAATTACCTAATCCATACACTTCATTTTCTAGATCGGTTCCTGTCCTTTGGGGAAGACCTTCCTGGTCTGGGAAACATATTCTATTCATGACTGTATTCAGGTTCCCCCATATCCAATTGCCTTGGGAAACCTTGGACTTACTATCTAAGGAAGACATTAAAGTAAACCATGCACCACACAAACCATTATGTGTGAACGGATAAGGAAAGAGGGGCAGAGCTCCCTTGTAGTTCTGATAGGGAGGGAGTCAGCCACATACCCAGCAATTAGTGGCATTGCTGGTCTGGTGAGAATGGTGTAACATACGGATGAATGTATTGTTGCGCATCGCTAAACGATAGGAAAGCTCATGTGGGGGCAATTCACTAAACGTGTGCTCTGTAGTGTCATTAGTAGAAAAAGAATGTTCAATAGGAAAGAACATGTGTAACATCCAACTAGTGCAGATTATCGTAAGACTCAGAAAAAACATAATAAGTAATGCAATAACACAACGACTTCGGAGATTCTTACAATATTTTCGTTTCTTGATCTCCTGTCTATCTCTATCACCGCTTGGGTCTATTCTATACATGTCAGAAACCTGTCTAACCGCTTCACCCAGGGGGACTTAAACAATTAAACGCTGTCTGACTTACTAGACCTCAGTTTCATACGAAACTCCTCTTGGGGAGTTTTCTCTAGCAGGGGGAGTTTAGAAACAGTCTCTGGAAGTGGGTAGTCCTTAAAGGGAGAGTCTGGCAATAGTCCGTGAATTTTTTTAACATGGCTCGAATGCAGCCATCCCTTTCTCCCCTCCACCTTAACTGCAGTCCTTGTAGATAACAAAACCAACTTCAGCTGCTTCCATCTGGGTTCCAGCGGACTCTTCCGGTCGAAGTTCCTGACGAGGATCAGGTCTCCTGGACGGACTTCATGTGGCTTTACTTGGGTGTTGTCCGGAAAGGCAGCCGCGACCTGTGAACGACAAGATTGTAGTGCAGACATCAATGCGGCCAAGTAATCTGTCAACATAGAACTGTCAACATCTGTGATTTTACGGGGCATAGGCGTCCCCCACATATTAGGAGGCCTACCAAAGACCACCTCATACGGGGATAGCCCTGTCCTAGAATGAGCTACCATTCGCATGTAAAAGAGTGCAACTGGCAAGGCAACTATCCAATCTACACCTTTCTCGGCACATATTTTGGCAAGGCGTGTTTTCAGGGTCTGATTATGTCTCTCTACGAGACCTGCGGCTTCAGGATGTTGGACACAATGGAACTTCCACTGGTAACCTAACAGGAGTGACACCTGCTTCATGAGCTCGGACGAGAATGGCTGTCCATTATCAGAGTACACGACACGGGGCAAACCGTACCGCGGGAAAAACTCACGTACCAGCTGTTTGGCAGTGGTTGCAGCAGTGTAATCGGGGACTGGATATGCTTCTGTCCATCGGGAAAGAGCACATACGACTACGAGGACATACTTAAATCCTCGGCATCTGTCCATCTGGATATAATCCATCTGGAGGACTTCAAAAGGATGGTCAGGAGGATGAAATCCACCCTGTTCCACGGGGACACCTTTTCCTGGATTGAACTGACAACAGATCATGCAAGTACGCACTTTCTGTTTTGCGGCTGCTCGTAAATGTTTGTTGTACCAGAGATTCTGTAAACTGTCTAACATGGCTTTCTCTCCTAAGTGTGCTGGACTATGTGCTGTATTAATAATGATTTGAACCATAGAGTCGGGGAGGAACCATGTGGCTCGTCCCTTCGTCATCCATCCCTGATCTGTTCGGATCCCTCCTTGTTCAGTCCATTTCTTGATTTCATCTGGTGTTGCATGTGTCTGTATGTCGAGTACATCTAGAATGGGATCCTTAACTGTCAGGCAATGTGTCAGTGCAGTCGGATTAGTCTTTGTCATGTCAGTCGGAATAACTGTCTGAGCTGTGAATTTGGCTGTACGATCGGCCAGGTCGTTACCCTGGGAAATAGTGTCGGTGACTTTGGTATGTGCTTTGCACTTCATAATGGATATGGCTGTCGGCAAATGTATTGCTTCTAACAGGGCTTGAATGAGGGGACCATGCTGGATCTTGGTACCGTGAGAAGTTAAAAAACCTCTCTCTTCCCAAAGAACTCCAAAGTCGTGAACGACTCCGAATGCATACTGTGAATCTGTGTATATGTTGACTTTCTTGTTTTTAGCTAGTATACAGGCTTGTGTCAGAGCAATGAGCTCTGCAGCTTGAGCAGATAATGTGTTAATACGGTGTGTTTCTATGACTTCAGATTCAGTGGTCACTGCATAGGCGGCCACTAATTCTCCTGTACTTGTTCTCATACATGAACCATCCACATAAAGTGTCAGGTCTGGATCGGGTAATGCAATGTCTGTCAAGTCTTGTCGGGGCTTCGTCACTGTATTAATGACTTCTACACAGTCATGTGGTGTCGGATCTGGAGTACTCGAGGGTAACAATGTGGCAGGATTAAGTATGTTGCAACGTCTGATTTCTATGTGTGGCTGGAACAGTGTCAATTCATAACCTGTCAGTCGTGCTATGGTCAAGTGCTGAGTCTGTGTACGGTTCAGAAGTACTTCTACGGAATGTGGAACCTGTACTGTCAAAGGATGTCCTAATACTATTGAATCGCTTTGTCTGATAGCTAGAGCTGTTGCTGCAACTGACTTCAAGCACGCAGGCAAGGCCTGGGCTACTGGATCCAATGTACTAGAAAAATAAGCACAAGGCTTGTGATGTCCTGCTTGATCTTGTGTGAGAACGGACAACGCTGTGCCATCGCGTTCAGTGACAAAAAGTGTAAAAGGCTTGCTGTAACATGGTGTCGCTAAAACTGGTGCTTGACATAAGGCTTTCTTTAAGTCATTAAAAGCTTGTGTATGCTCCTGAGTCCAAGGGAGGACAGTCGAAGTCGCTGCCTCCTGTGTCGTTAATTGTATGAGTGGTTTGGCTAGAAATGCATACTGGGGAATCCATTGTCTGCAGTACGAAGTGAGGCCAATAAAGGCCCGTACTTCCTTATGTGTCATGGGTTGTGGCAGATGTGCAATTAACTAGATACGATCTGGTGTCAACTGTCTACCCCTCTTGGACAGCAAGTGCCCAAGGTATACCACTTGCTGGACACAGAATTGGAGCTTCGAAGGGGACACTTTGTGCCCTTTTTCGGCAAGAAAATACAAGACTGTCAGTGACGCGCGCTCGCAGTCACGCTCGGTCCGTGCTGTGATCAGTAGATCATCAACATACTGTAGTAGAGCAGTGTCAGTAGGCATGTGAATACTGTCTAGTTGTCTTTTCAGTGCTTGGCTGTAAATACTAGGACTTTCCGTGAACCCTTGAGGTGCACGTGCAAATTTGAAGCTTCGGCCATTTAAACAGAATCCGAATGAGTATTGGCTGTCAGGATGAATGGGGACGCTAAAGAAGGCGTTCTTAAGATCAATTACAGTAAAGAACGCTGCTTCGGAATCAATGGCAGTCAATAGGGATGAAATATCTGGAACTACTGGGTACTGTGGTACAATGCATTTGTTCAGCTCTCGAAGATCGATCACCAAACGATAAACTGGAGGGGCATTTGGATCAGTTGGTTTAAGAATCGGAATGATAGGAGAATTACATACATTGGAGTCGGTTTCTACAACCACTCCCTGGGCGATGAGTTCATCAATAATTTTCAGTAAGGCTGCTACAGCCTCGGGGGGCAATTTGTATTGTGGGATTCGGGGCAGTACAACACCTTGCTTGAGTGTAACACGATAGGGAGTAATATGCATACAACCTACATCAGTTGGACCTTGCGCCCATAAATGCTGTGGAACATCTTTCAATCTGACATCAAAATCTCTCAACACATAATGGCCCTTGAAATCACGAAGGAATAATCTCACTCCTTCCGGGGAACAACATATTACAGCTCCTAGAGCTTTCAGTGTTTTGATACCAAGTAAGTTTTCAGGACACGATTTCGTAAGCAATAAATCTGTAGTACAGGACAATGGACCAACTGCAAGGGGAACTGGCTGTGACACTTCGTTAACAATAGGCTTTCCTGAAAAACCAAGGGAAACATTCTGTGAGCCTGAGAGGGGTGCCCCTGGGACCTCGTCATGACTAATGGTAGTTCTGCTCGCCCCCGTGTCAATCAAAAAATTTCTGTCTTTCCCTAATACCTGACTATGTACATAGGGACCATCTTGATCTACAGGAACCTCGATAAGGGGCAAGCCAACCTCCCTCTCTAGGCTGTTTCATGTGTACTGCTGATAATCTGGGTACTCGGATTGTGCATACTGATACATTTGCTGTGTGACGTGTTGTGTTGCGGCAATGGGTTGAGGTTGGGGTACAGCTACTGTCTGTTGCTGTGCATTCTGTGGAGGAGGTTGCGGATTCTGTTGAAAATTCTGTTGGACATGTTCTGGTCTAGGTGGACGTGGTCTTTCTTTCGTTTTGCCTGTAGCAATATTGTGTCTGAGGACGGCACATTCATTTATGAAGTGACCTGGCTGCTTGCAATAATTGCAATTTCCTTTAACAGGACCTGTAGGATGACTAGTCTGAGTGTTCTGCGTGTTACCCCTCTTCTGACCATCTGGGACAGACTGGGCAACTAGTACTTTCATTTTCGTGTCTTTCATGCGTCTCTGTTCATGATCGTGTTCCTCTCTAATTCTGTTCTGGTGGTACTGTAACATTTGTAACATTTGGGAAGGCGTATTAGCTTGCCATGTACTTTCGACTTTCAATACTCTGTTCTTAACCTGGGGTAAGGAATTCTCAACTAATTTGGTCACGAAAAGATGTGGGAATGATTCGCTACTTGTTTTCAGGCCACTATTAATAATAAAACATTTCTCGAATCTTGAATAAAAATCACTAGTGTCTTCGTCTTGTTTCTGTTTGCAGGCTGAGATTGCATCCCAGTCTTCCTTTTTAACTGTCAATAATCTAGGCAAAACCTGTACTAACAATCCTGGTAGTGCTTTAGTTTTGTCCCCAAGACCTAAACCTGGGGTACGTGTCTTTTCTTCGTCTTCTAATTCGGTCCAAACAATCTTTTTATCTCCCACCTCCCATTCGTTTTCTTTCAGTTTTTCGTAAATCCCTGCTGGCAACAGTACTTTTAACATTTTAAGAATGTCGGAATACGTGTAATCGCCCATAAGTAACATGTCTTTTAATTCACGGTGGAAACCTGCAGGATCTTTATCGTGACAAGGTACAATTTTCTTCATTTCTAATAATTCCATTTTAGTCAAAGGAGTGTACACAAATACGCGTTCAAGCGTATCATCTGGCTTTCGGATAGGATGTACTTCTCGTAAGGGATTCTGTCTGTCTAGGTGATATGGTTGCCTTACCGGGGGTGGAACGGAAACAAGACGTGGAGTCAGGAAAGTTCTGTATTTGTGACGTTGTTCTAGAATGATATCAATTAAATCGGTACCCAGACCTCTCCATCTTCTCAGGAGTAAGTCTTGCAATAGATTATACAATGGACCTGGATCAGATTGGTGGTTTTCATACTGTGTAATGAGATGTTGTGTCATGTATATACCAGCTAGTCGCTGTTCGTCTGGAATAAGGCTTAAAAACGTTTGCCCTACTAAATCATCACTATATATACTGTCATCCCCGGCCCATTGGACTGCTGACCGGGCTAGTTCCTGATCACGTAAAGTAGTAAGCTCATGATATCCTATTCTTTCTTTCAGTATTTTATCAGTGACTTGGAATATATGTTCAAGGGAACATTGCTCTGGTATCGGGGAAAGGTAACATTTCTTGTTTTCTAGACGAATGGGTCTGTCAAAAGGTCTATCAAAAGTATACTGTTTAGGGAGTTTTACTCTACCTACATACGCTATTGTATCTTGATTCTCTGCTGGAGTCTCTATTTCTTCCTCCTCCGAGGAGTCATTCTTGTCCGACTCGGCTTCTTTTTCTGCTTTCTGTCTGGTATGTATCGCTACTATTTCCATACAGATTTTTCTGGACATGGCATCTATACAGTTCTGTTTATCATGTTTACATTCTGCAATATTTTGACTCCATTTTGTCAGTACATTCATCTCTTCTTTAACAACACCTGTCTGATCTTGTTCCCTTATCAAACAATTAATCAAAAATCGTAACAGTAAACCCTGTGTCTCCACTTTCTGATATGCCATGGCTTCACGAATACATTCTGGTCTTTCCCCCGTTCTAATAAAATGATATATGTTGTCTAGATGTTCTGGCATTTCTGGTAATAACATCAGATAATCTGTAACACGTCGTAGACGTAATGAGGCTAACATCATATCTCCTGTCTTGCCTGGTACTGGATCATATCTACAATCCGTGAGATATTGTTTAAGTTTTTCATGAGGCATAGCTTTCGGAGTACGTTGTGTAGCTAATTCTCTCATTGTCATTCGATGCAACTGTGGCGGGGTGTGAGGACGACCTCCTGAAGCACCTCCTGAAGCAGAACCATGTGCATGACTTGACGTCATTGCGTGTGGAAAGGATACATGTAACGGGGACGACTGACTCTGAGTCGCATCTGTAGCGAAAGGGTTAAGAGGACCAATAATAGGGGGACCAGTAGCAGCAGCAATAGAAGGGGAAGTGACAACAGGTGGGGGAAGTAAGTATTGGCGTGGAGGGGTCGTGGCTTGATCAACCGGAACATGCTGCGGTACATTATTAGCAGGTTGTACGGGTACATTGGTATATGCGGGAGCTACATCATCTAAATAGGAAGAAAGGAAAATGTCTGCTGCGGTCTTATTGTGACGGAGTTTAGTCGGAACCAATGGTGGTGGCAAGTTACGGGGTACTTCCGGGGTCGCTTTGGGCAGGCCCTCGGCTAGGACTGGATACATGCCTGTAATAAGTGCATTTCTTTGGCGGTCTAATCGTTCTGATCTGACCTGTTCTCCTTCTTCTAGTAACTCTTTTTCTCTAGCTTTTTCGGATTCTTCTCTACTTCTCTCGGCTTTTCTGATTGCTTTTTCTGTTCTTCTATGCGATTCTTTACGCCACAATTCTATGGCATCTTTCTGAGATTGTCTGGCTTTCTTTTTCCATAACGCTTCTTCTACTCTCATGATGCACTCGGCATCCCATGTCCCTGAGACAGGCCATCTATACTTCTCTTCCAGATTTTTGGTGTACTCCACCCATAAGTCTAAATACAACACAGCATCTAAGCCATGTTTGTGGTACATAAAATATCCTGGAGTGTCCCTAGGCGGGACAGGAACTGCTTCTTCAAGTATCCCTTTCCTAGTACCTATCTGACGTAATTTAGAAAACAGCGGCATGACTAGAGTGATGCGGACGTGAACACAAAATACACAGTAATGTACAGTAAACAATCATTCATACCACAACATTGAAACACATTAAAACATATCGGACTGATAATAATAAAAAAAAAAAAAAAAACGTTTTATAAAGCGCATGGCTGCACAACTGTGTATCCCCGCGCTAATTGCTGACAAAACTCCCTACGGCCCACCGGAACAGAGTACAGAAAAGTATTAATGGGGGAAGAGATGAGTTTTTAGTTTAGCTCTGAAAAGACCAACAAAAATATACCTGGAACACAGAAAACACAGTAAAACTCTCGAGATAAAACTGGATAACTAGATGTACTGCTAAAACAGTAGAGACCGGTCTCATAAAGAGACACGTCGGACCGTAACCACCTAAGTGAACACGTCAGGACCAGAATTGTGTACCCAACTCTGTCTTTACCAGGCACAAATCAATGAACCTGTCTAGATGCGTTCCCAACAACGGTACTCACCGGGAAGCAAGAAACTGAAGGCCTCGGAAACTGGACTGGACTCTGGACTGGACTGGACTGCTACGACATCGGACTGGTACGCATCACGCTACCACGCATGCGCTTCGGAACAGGTGGGCCTCCGGACACCTCGGACCTTGCTCTCTCGACTAGGGCTCTGGTCGGGATCCTCCGCATTCCTCACCGCCTCGTCTGGACGCCGGACCGCAGTCTCCGTCTCCCTCGTGGACCCGAAGGAAGATAGCGGGAAACCCCGCAAACGTGCACGGTTTCCGTCGGGGTTGGGGAAGGGGTCGAAAGCCGTGTGACTTCACCGGCGAGTGGGGAAGGGGGGGGTCCCTGTTCGGGCGCCAAATTATGTGGTAAATAAATTTACTGAATCATTTTTACCGTATAATTATTAATACAAGACAGCTCATTCAAATGAGAGGCAGAGTCCGTGGTATCTGAGTCATACGGGCTTTAATGGACAATGAACCTCGAGGTTGGATATCATGTTCCGTCACCACTAAGGTTCGGGAAGGGAGAGAAACGTCACAAGATACGTCACATGTGGGTGGATGCATAGGGAAAAGTTGCAGAATCGGCAGAAACCCTTAACCTGGATGCGCGCGCAACTAGCATGACGTGAAACTGGGGGCTTTGACTTTAGCACTAGTGGAGGAGACTGATGTCTGGAGTGTCAGGGCAACCTGTACCTATAACATATCTAGTATCTTATGTTTGGAGGATGTAGTGTCTGAAGTGAAAGGTCTCTCGGGCAGGGGCCATCTTATACTGAAAGTTGGTGAGTGCCTACGTGTCTTGGTGCAACGTGCGGAGCCGTGGGCCTACCATGGTAACGGAGTCAGTAAATCACTTGCAAGGAGGACAGAAAAGGCCGGGCCCTTTGCTCTGCAGCCGGGAATATGTTTACCTATTTCACTAGACTGGAATGTGTTTTCGAGGAGGCTGAGCAGATAACTGTAGGTAAAACATGAATTTGGCAGGCAGTCCAGGCCGAGCCGGGCACCGCTGCGCTGGCAGGAAGTAAGGTAGAGGTCAGGGATGCGTACAGCTTTCGGAGACAGGAGAGATGAGGCAGAGAGGCCTCGTTTAAGGGCCTAGCTCGACTGGGCCAAGAAACATGGAGAAAACGTGTGCGAAATTCAGAAGTGCACCATGTAAAGACGTTGGCACCGTAGGCATAGGAACATATTTAACGAGACTTCTTGGTATGGTTGGATAGCCAACATGTTAAGGATGGACGCAAATGTATATGCGTCTGTCTAGCATGTACAGAACAGAAGTTACACGACATACATGGAACATGGGTGCATGGATAGGGTGCGAGTGGGGGACATATTGGCTACCTGAAAATTTCTATTACCTCACTTAGACAGCCGTGGACAAGCAGCCTAATGCTGTAGAGAGATGAATGAGTGAACAGCATTACAAGGCTTGGGGCAGACAGGGAAAGGAAATCTGAAGAGTCCAATACAAAGGAAAGAAACAAGTCAGATCATTTCTTAAGGACCATGAGTGGAGCACCACTCATGGCCCATACACCTATTCTGCCTTAATAGATTGTATAAATAATCCACTATCTTAATGTTCATTATCTCAGACATAATATCCCCTTCCCACTACTACTTTGTACCTCATTTAATTCGCAAGATTCTTATGCCATCTCTTCCCAAACTGCGAACCAACTGAAACAGATACCACTTCAGTTGTTCTGTAAGTGGCAATTACATGAGACAGCTAGAAGGCTGGAAAATGTCATACTTATAACTGTACTGCCCAGATAGACTAATACATAGGAACTTGATCTTGATTACAAAGCTACCCTGTTAAAGTTACAGTTGGCTATATCCAACCCTTATACGGACCCACTATTCCGACATGATCTCCCCGGCTGTTTGCAGACTTTTCCAACCTAGCTGATACTCCAACCCACCCCCTTCCTGCACCAACTGGTAGTACACGAGCTAAATCCTAATATTCAAACAGATGATGTGACGCTGTCTAATGCTCCTATGTAAGGGAAAACACAGAATAGCTTTATATTACTGACTGCATGCAAGAGCAGATCCCTCATACACACAACCCAATACTCTGCTAAATTCCGTCAGTATTATCTTGAGCACAATAGAATAAATCACGGCCTGTGAAATCACACATTAAGACTCACAGTATTATCTCTCCCGACATGAAAGGGCTGACACACTACATAAAATGCAAGAAGACGCTGAACAATTTAAGATTTAATAGCCAGTTACACAGAGCAAATTGAGGGACAGATACTACAAATCACTAAATGACATGGTTTACAACCACAAAATCACTTTTTCTTATGTTTGAAAAATATTTTACGATTCAGAAAGGTGTTCCTAATCGGGTTGTCTCTTCTTGTCTAACTGAGTGCTTTTAGCTACAACTTTGATATGCGTTTTTAAATAATAATTCTCGCACAATGTGAATGTATCTGGGGTCACGAGCACACTCTACTTTTTAATAATTTTGAAGCGTTAACGTAAATGTTTCCATTGAATATTTACAACTTAAAACTGCACAAATTGTTACCTTAATTTTAGAGCGCATACGCGACTTGACTCAAAATTGTATAATTTACAAGTACACAGCTATTCTAAAATGACGCTCACTTTTAATACGAATGGTTTTAATAAGGCGATTGATATATCATTAGTTTGCCTGTTTCAAGACAGGCGCCTGGTTTCTTTAAAGCGTATGTCGCCTTTGTACTAGTACCGATTCTCTATACAAATTTCATAAGTGGCCTAGATAATTGGGTCTGTGGTTAATGCTTTTCCTAATCTCAAATATTATGGTCATTTTGATCATTATTTCGATTTTTGCAGAACAATAGATACTCAAAGATCATGCTAACCCTGCCATCGGTTGATTTTATACGGAGAGGCACTGGGATGAATTTGTGCCTTTAAAAGATAATGCTGATAATTACAGCACAGTTTATAATAATAATAGACAGACATGGATGTGAGGGCTTTGGTGGCACGCTTTGGGCAATCTGCTGGATATTTATCTTTCCTTTTTCCTAAAAACCTTTGTGAGTTATGGTCTATATTAGGCGAAAATCTGGCTGTGCCATTACCAAAAGTAATTGAGCAGTAGATATGTGCTCATCATACGAGTCTGTATACAGGACATTTGAGGTTCGATCTCTACAGAGGTTTATTGCATCGTTACCCTTTTGTGAATATTATTGACATGGGTAGAGATACCTATGCACCCGTCAACACACGCTGGGATTAAGAGATTGCATAGCCCTATGGGATGGGTTTGCTGACATATTAGATCAAATATTACTGTAACATTAACTAAGTAAGCCTTTCTTCAACATTTTTATAGATTGACTTTTGATATCAATACTATGCTTTTAACAAGTTTCACATGAAGAGCACGAGGAATATACCTCATACATGTTAAGGTACGATGGCTGATTTCAAGTCAAAATATTGTCATTAATTTCCCTCCTTTGCTCAGTGTACGCTACTCTCCTTTTTATGGAGTACAGGTCACTAATTGTATAAATAATGATTAATTATCATGTGAATGGGATAGTTTACATAAACTTGGATATGGTCTCTGTTCTAAAAAAGTATTTTCTCCCTGTATATGTCTAAATAGATGTACAGCACTTACCATGTATCTTGATATATGAAAAGAAAAAAGTGTATAGCATTACTTAAATAACTGATGTTTTTAGTTCGCTCCCTGCATCTGTATGTGACGTCTATAGCATTCACCATTGGTTAAATTGCGGGTTTATATAGCGCTAGGAATCGACTCCCGGAGGAGTATCTCAACGCTTCGACCGCTGGGGAACCCGTCCTGGCTCACCCTGAGAGATGGTCCCTGATGGGTATCTCTAAGGTGCGACCAAGCATCCCCGGCGGTCTGGGGGGGCCGTTGTGAAGATGAGGCAAGCTGATGCCCAGATGTGCCGAGTGTGGTCTCTGACTAGAGTAGGCACCGAGGCGAGAATTATCGAGTTTGCTGACCCTGGTCCACGACCCTGCCGCGTCGGGAATCGAACCCTGGTCCCGGGCCGTCCTCTGCTTACGGGTCTGCCGCCTCTAACCAGTGAGCCACACTTCTCCACAGTGAGCCACACTTCTCCACTTCTTCACACTTCTGTGTTATCATGTAAATCTGTAGAAAAAATTCCATGCAATGTCTGGTTCTGTGTGTAGAATTTTTCTATTCTTACACTCTACGGCTTTGACACTTCTTTGTGTTTTTGAACAAACAACTCACAAGTCACCTCGAACCACACCACCTGCTGGACTACTCCCATTCAGGCTCTAGAAGTTACAATAATATAAAAACAGCACTTATTTTGGCCATAGACGACATCCAAACAATATTCGACTGAGGTGAGACTGCAGCCCTCATCCTGCTCGACCACTTTGCGGCATCAGATACTGTATCTCACATCATATTCATCCAAAGACTCAATAACATCCACATTCAAGCACCCCACCCACAACTGGATAGGCTCCTTCCTCATGGGAAGAACACAGAAAGTCAGGTGACGACCCAACACATTGGAATCTAAGAACATGATCTGAGGGGTCCCACCAGGTTCATCTCTCAGCACTACCCTGTTTAACATTTACATTTCTCAGCTCGCTAACATCATTCGATCCCAAGGCATCACCATCATACCCTATGTTGATGACATCCAACTCATCCTATCCCTGATAGACAAGATAATCACGAACTGCATGATCATGATAGCAGAAAGGATGAGATCCAAACGTCTGAAGTTCAGCTCCAACAAGACCGAAGCACTGGTCTTCAGAAACAAGAACTCTCCATGGGATTCTACCTGGTGGCCAACAGAACAAGGACCAACACCAATTCCCACCAACCAATCCAAAAAACCTGGGAATCATCTTGAACGACAAATTCAACATGTCAGTATAAGTCAATGTAGAGAGTTCCTCCTGTTTCTACATACTACAAATGCTACAACAGATTGCCAAATGTCCCAGAACACCAGACGTACCATTAAGCAACCACTCATCCGAAGCATACTCCACTATGCAACGCACTCAACACCAGGATCTCCAAAAGCTCATACACAGCATTCTAAAGAAAAATGAGTTGTTATGTAATTGTGCTCGCCCACCAATCATGATTCCATGCTATTCCTGTATATTACTTCCTGATTTCACTACTCGTAATGCTAATTTTGCACATTCTCCCAAACTAGGATAAACTGTAGAAATATATATTTTTATTATATCTTAACTGTTTTTATTTAGTATTTATTGAATCCGGTTTTAACAATACCAGCTAGTTAACCGCACCTTAGATTGTAATACCTGGGTTGAGTCAGAGTACAATGCACAAAACTGCACTTTAATTCCTTTTTTCTTAAAATGATTAGTAGAACTGATTTTACTTGTGTAAAACTGTGTATATAAGGTGCTTATGAATGTAATGCTATTTCGTATGTGCTTCTATGGCTGTATAGCCGAAATAAAGTTTTCTTGACTGAATGACTGCCTCATACACAGACTCTAAACTAAATATAACAATAGGGGAGAGGAGAGATAAGGTGGATCCATTTGCCCCCTACAGAATTAATTAAACAAAAATAATCCACATCTAGATGTTGTTTTGATGGTCCCTACAATGGCGGGGAGCACACTTGTTCTTCAAATACCCCTCACACACCAAAAGGACCCTTGGTGTCATGCTTCATCATTGGGGTCTTCGCACCCCTCTACGGGATGCGGCGTGCTCCTAACCGGCGACTACGCTGGAGCACTTTTACATTTTGTCTGTGTGTGCTGCATGTTAGGTTTTAGTGTGTTCTGTAGTGGGTTCTGAAAAAGTGACAAAGTGAGGTTAAAAAGTACCTGGCAAGTGAGGTCTACAAAAACCATTTATGGGCCCCCGTACTGGTACTGTTAAAAGAGTGATTGTGCGGTATTTTGTATGTTAATGTGCAACACCTTGTGTGTGCATCATCGACATGTTTCGAAGCCAGGCTACTTCTTCAGGACGGGTTGCACAGATCCACACCTTATTCACGTCCTTTGAAAATTTAGGTTTTATTACAGAAAAGTCATATTAAACTGAAAAGGTTCGTATGTGCCTACTTGTCTGTTCTAAAGTATCTACATTGAGAACCTGAAAAGAAGAAAAAATAACACAAAAAGTAGACTATTTGGGTATTATTGTTGTAATATCCATGAATGCTGGTTCAGTGACCTAAAAGATTGTGAGGGCAACAACTGCTAGACATTAATATATCATCCTATTGTGACGGTGTGCCTTGTAAAAAAAGAACACATACAAGACATACACAACACATAACATAAAGCACAAGCTCTAGTTTATTGACCTGTAAGGTTTTGGGACAGGAATCTAAATTTGTGAGCCATCTTGGGAAAGAAAACAATTGTAAGCATACTTGCTGCTAACGTACTGGTTGGCAGCATGAGCCTACAAATGGTGTGGTTGAAGTGCTAATTGCACCCTAGAAAAATTAAGGTATAGTGCTCAATTTGAATGAAGCCCTTAGAATTCACTTACTACAGGTGGTAGCAAACGAGGTTGCTATAGTAGTCAGTTGTACTCATGGCTACACAACAGTCTCTGCGCCTTACTTCCCCCGTCCGTGGCTCCATTGGTAGTGAAAAGAGCCCGGTAACTGATCTTTAAGTACAGCCTCCAATCACCGTAAATCGTAAGGTTAATTGGTTAAAAAACGGGAAGGTTGCCAGCCATACATGGTATTTCCGGACTGACGGTAAAGTTATGATCACCTTCTCTCTAGTGAACTGAATGCAGCGCATGCGCCGGGCGTGTTCTGATTACTGCGCATGTGCAAACCTGAGGCTCTGTGTCTATGGTCCTGCACATGCGCGTGGGGATCATACAGCAATAGCAGAGTGCATCGTTGGGGCAAAATTGAAGTTTAAGCGCATTGCCCAAAGGAAAGGTTATGCGTTTGAGGATGGCAAATGCTAAGTTTATAGATCATCTTAAAAATGTCATAACAAATGTCATAAAAACACTGTTTAGGTTATTAATTGAAAAGGAACTGTCACCGTGATGGAAATTAGTCAAAGGGAGAGGGGTGCAAAGACCCCAATGAGAAAGCATGACACCAAGGGTACTTTTGGTGTGTGAGGGGTATTTAAAGAACACAGTGTGCTCCCCACCATTGTAGGGACCACCAAAACAACATCTAGATGAGGATTCATATACAGATTCCACACCATTCAGAACACCGCAGCAAGACTAATCCTCAACCTCTCATGTCACACCCATATCTCCCCACACATAAGAGAGCTCCGCTAGATCCCCATCCACATGTGCAGCCAATTCAAATTCTTCCCACACACTTACAAAGCTCTAGACAACATTGGGCCAGCATACCTGAAAAGACAAATTCACTTTCATCAGTCTGCAAGGAACCCGCCGTTGAGCATCATTTTCACTCCCTCATACCCAACGCGTTCACAAAAGCAGTACAGGAGGTCGCTTATTTTCTTATCAGACATCCAAAACTGAGAACGACCGTGCACAACACATTAGAACCTCATCTACACTTCTGGAATTCTGGAAGAAGCTGACCACCTAGTTCTTTGACTTACTCTGCAAGGCTTCGCGCTTACATGCTTGCTCAAGCAACTGGTTACCGTCAAGCATGGTTAGAGCGCTATACAAATCCTCATAACGTAACATGTAGAGACAACTGCCTACTTTCAATAAGTTTCCCAAAATGTTGTTTTTGTTTTAAAAAGTAGCCCTAGTGCCTTTAAAAAACTTGAGCTGCATTTTAAATAAAATAGGCTTACCATTTTGGATTGAACTCAACACATGGTTTTCATAATTTAAACCTGAGCTCAACCTCTGGTAGCTATGACACAGATCAGACAATATGTAAGCCATTTCAAAGTACCAAACCGTTAAAAAGTCAAAAATACAAAAAATAAAAATCCCACTCCAATTTAAAAAATAGAGATGCACTTAATAAACAAAATTACCCCAACAAAACCAAAACCCAATAAGGGAAACCAGAAAGATGAATTTGAAAAGATTTAAGAGAAAAAGCACCAAGAAAAAACAGTAATGCACCTATAGAATGTACTGTTTGTGTGTGACCTGAACTATGATTAATTTAAGGCTGACTAAGCTGGAGCTTAGGATTAATACAGCAAGAAGTTTCGTCCAGGTCAAAGGTTTTACGATCTGACCTAGTCACTGAAATGGAGATCAGATTCCTCCAGTGAGGCGAGGCAGTTGTATGCATCTGGCAAACTGCCTTCAATGTCAAATGGGTGTTGAGTGAATTCATGCTGAAGCTGTTGGTTTTAGTAGGAAAATATCAGAATAGAAAAAGTCAAATTTTGTGCTAAGGGAATTCCTTTCTCATTGGCTACTTACTTTTGGCATCTTTTCTCAGTCAAGATTTCCACCTTCTGACTTTGGGCCAGACATACAAACATATTTAATGGTTGCAGTAAAACACAGGGCTGGACACTCCAACCCAATGATGAAAAAGTTCCCAAAGGCAACCCTTTCAACTTTTGCAGCACACCCAGCTTTCCTTACTGTCCGACATTGCACCATACTAAGTGACATCCAGATGACACAGGCCGTCTATCCCCAAGGGAGACTTTAGGCCAACCATGGGACTCTCTAGGGAAATAAGCAATCTCCAGCTCCTAAGCTACACCAAACTCGATCTGGGACAGACCCCCCTCCCACTGGCTCATATCAAAGTGGCTACAGAGCGCCTACAGGACAAATGCCTTCCATTCCTTGGGTCCCACCTTAAACCCAACTGCGATTGGACAGACCTTGCCTCTTTAAAGTAAATTAAAGTTCCAAACCTTCCCAGCTACTCTTCCTGGGCTGATAGATACCATGGTACCACATACCTCACGCTCAATCCATTCTGCCTAACGTGCCCTAGGCATTGTTTTGCTCTGGAACAATTCCAACCTATAATTAAGGTCAAGCACTGGCAGGGGCAGCTGCTAATGCAAGGTAGCCTCTAGGAACTTCAGGAAGGAAAAGGGTAGCCTTTTAAAAGTTGCTTTTCCTACATATTTGATACATTAATAATTTAAGTCACCATTGAATTGGATTTTTAATAAATATTCAAAATAGCATTTAAACCAAACCTAAGTTAATTAAATGAGTAGATTAATCTTAATCCATAGGACAACCAGAGCTTTCCACAGTGAGAACAGCTTTTGGGGGCTTGTCACCATAGAGACATGTCAACATTACATTCCTACATGTCTTACTATTAAATACTATCCACCATATTTGTGGGCTACTTAAAGCTAACTTATTAATATTTAAAAGGAAGGTTTTTTCCCATGTCATAAGGTTGTTTTGAAAGGTCAAACTTCCGGTCTACCCTACAGCAATCAGGCTACATTGTAAAGTCTAAATTCATGTTTCCTTGTCACACTGGTGGGTGGAACAATAAGTGCTGCAGTTCATGGGTGAAATGTAACTTTCCATACCATCGGTATAGATTCTACACCAATATACTATGGTGTTAATGTTGGCTTAAATATGCTAATCAGGGATTAGCAGTTTTTATATTTTTTAGGGGTCAGAACACATACACCTGGATCTGGACAGCAGGACCCGAGTGTGCAGAGTCTAAAAGCCAGCAATAAAATTCAGCAAAAAATGGGGGTGGCTACACAAAAAGGGGCATTTTCTCAGAGGGGTAAGAAAATAGTTCCTTAAAGGCAGTGGGTTTTATTCTACCCCAGAGACAGGGTAAATAACTTTTTTGAGGTCTTAAATGGTTCGATTCGCTGAATCGGGCCGTTTACGACAGCAAAAAGCATTTCTTTATGTAAAAAAATGCCTATTTTGTAATTCGGCAACCTATTACCAAATCGCAAAATGGGTTTGCAATTCGGTATTGGGAAGGGGCATGTTAACATGATTCCTTTCTTATAGCGACTCTCAGTGGTATGTGTAAATGTTTTGCGAAACATTCATACTTTACCACCTACCAAGTAGGTGGTAACCCGTTCGTAAATGGGAAGAGGGCCCTAAGGCAAGCTTCTTCTCTGCATTGGCTACTCCAGATGGTATGTTTTTCTACAGGAGACCAGCTATATCCCAATTGAGAGCACTATATGAGTTTTGAGACCAACGTTATAGGTTAGCCCGTAAGAGACCAAAAGTGTTGCTTCCAATTCTCAACACTCCAGCTGGAGTGTCATACTGCAGGCCCCAAGGTCCAGAGTCCCTATCCTGCACTCATATTAAATCACAAAACATTGGTCCTGAAGAAGATGGAGATCATCAGCAATTTCCATTGAAATGTTCGTCGACCGGATGGTGTGACATCCCAGTCATCAGCACTGCCACTGAGGGTTGATGATTCACCCCTTTTGATTCCATCTGGGTGTACAGTGTTGTATTGGGATGTGTGTGAGTGTGTGTAGTATGTGTCAGTGATACGATTGACGAGTATGAGGAGAATGAGGTGTGCGCATGGGGTGGTATTGCGACGAAAGTGGATTCCAGTCTTCCAGAAGGACATGTGAATTGTATACTGAATATATATACAAATACATTTACAGCATTTGTTAAATGAAAATGTATGCTAATTGACTGTATACACTGTTTTGCAAATGAGAAGTATGCTTTGCAATGAAAATATGCTATCTCCTTTTTTATACTAAATGGATGAAGAAAAGAAATTAAGATTGAACCATAAGTAATGTGTGGATATATGTGAGTAACAGGTGATGACTCATAAAACTGATATCAGTTATCAGTTAAGTATTAGAGGTCAAGTGGGAGATTCTCTAATATTTTTTAGGGGGGTGCCTTTTAAGCGGATGGGACACAGGTATTTCGCCTGCCTACTTGCAAAAATGTATTATATCCTAAGGCACTTGTAATAGGGTGGATAGTAATAATAATAATAATACTGATATTTGTAAAGCGCGAACAGCTACCTCGCGAGGAGGTGTCCAGGCGCTAGATGAGCAATTTTAGGCAGAGCGAGAGGCGGGAGAATGCTTAGGTTTTCTGCATAAAGAGCCAGGTTTTTAGTTGCTTCTTAAAGCTAGATTCTGTCGTGGCAGATTGGATGGTGGAAGGCAGGGCATTCCAAAGTTTCGCCGTGCCAGCAGAAAAGGACCGGCCACCAAGTCTAGCTTTTCTGGCTCGTGGGACGAGTAACTGAAGCAGGGAGTTGGATCGCAGGCACCTCTCCTGATGGTATTGGGGGAGTCTGAGTTTTAAGTAATTGGGACAGGTCCCCTTTAGCGCTCTAAAAGCCAGAGTTTAGGATATCAGTAATTTTTTTGTGATGAAGTGCCCATCTTCCAAAGTCCAAATCCGGACCTAAGCCTTTAATCCATTTATCTAGAGTAGGGCTGCGGTCCCTACCCCACTATCCCTTCATTATAAAGACTGTTAATGCTGTAAATGTACTGATTCTACAGGGTATGTTTTTAGCATAGCTAATCAGTCCTTTTAAGGTAGAGGGATTTAACTGAATTTATAATTTTCGCTATTTCTTGGAACACTTTCTTTCAATTATAAATTATAAGACATGCCAAGTATAGGAATCCAACTCTATTAACTCAACATTTATCATGTCTAGAGTAGAGTAGAGTAAAGTAAAATAAGGTGGCAATGTCTTATGAAGAATTGCGTGGGAAGCAGGCGGTTGTCTGCAATTGTCTTTAGGCCATTCAGTGGGGGATAACGACCGTAAACAGTACCTGAGATCACCCAACTCACTACATTCTAGTGAAGCACCATTGTCATTAGAGGGAAGATATTCAGCAATCCCATTGTCAAGTGCAATTAAAGGACCCAAGATATTGTCAAATGCCTCAAGCTTATCCTGGAGTTTGTAAGTGAGCTGCTACTCTATGGACCTTGAGTAACCATTCACTACAAGTGAGTATGGAGGGTGGCTGGCAAAGGCGGATGATACATACTTTGGCTACTACTAGTGTAGTCACTAACCAGGGGTGTCAGCAATGTCATGAAGTGTAGCTACCTGGGGCGAGCGTGAAATCAAGAGTAAGCTGTAGTGGCATAAGTGCATCAAACATCTGATCAGTAACGGGTGAGGGACAAGCTGGACCAGACAATTTTAAATAGAGCACAGTTGGCCTCAATAGATTTCCTGCAAAGGTCCTAATGAAGGAGTTTGGCCATTTCAGGTTGGACTCCCTGAGAACCTTGCTATGGTCTGAGAGGTATACTCCGACCAGTCTTCTGGGGAGTACTCTTTCCTAAGGAGTGTCTGCTACCGACTCCCTGCCATGTTGAGAGAATGATCTAAGTGGATTACTTTGATAAGTGATCAGTATAAAACAGTAACCACTCCTCGGAATTGTTCCAGTGATTGAAGATAATAGAGGACATGGGAAGACAGGATATCTTCAAGTGGTGCCCCAATGCTGCCTTCAGGCAGGGAGCCAATTGGTGATATCACCACTGATCAGTGTTCTGGAAACCAAACGCGAGTTCTCAAGTTGACAACATTTTAAGGTTTCCTTTGTTGTGTTATTGATTTACCCACGTCAACCCCTTCTCATCCCAGATCATCTAATAAATCAGGTTGCCTTCCACATGCAGAGCCAAATTGTGCCACAGGGGAAATCTTTAATGCTTCAATGGTGGCAGGCCCGTCAGTTTATGTGCCTTCTACGAAGCTGTGGTAAAGGCATGCAGGATTAGGATTCAAAGCACAATACAGTTGGTGGTTGTGAGGTACTCCATAAGGAAGAGGTTAGGTGGCCCAAGAGATGGTCCTCCAAGTGCCCCCACAGTGCTGCAGACACCTACATCAGGTCACTTGCAATAACTGAAATACTAAATTATTCAGTTTCATATAAGGTAGTCGGAGCCACCCGACCCAATATCAGTGTAGTGCCTTGTGAGATTGCAAACAGCTATCTCTAGGAGATGTAGTTCCTCCTGTCTCTTGTGTTTTGCTATTTCTGAGACTTGCATAATTGTCCCCTCAACATCGCTATACTAGCTGCTAAAAGTACCCTCTGGGAGTTTAATGAACCCTCATTTTTAGCAAAATAGGCCTGGACATGGGGGCATAGGTGCTGTTTAACTTTGAGAAATGTGTATTTAAATGCTTTCATTCACCATGAATCAGGGGGCAGTGGTAGAAGCCTGAGACCAAACTCAATGAACACTGGTCAGAAATACACAAACCCTCCTGGCACGTGAGGTAGCAACCCCCATGAATGAAGAAATAATCTATACTAGGCTGAGTTCCACTTGGATAAGAGAAAAAGGTGTGCTCCTTATCCTTTGGGTGAGTAGATGCCATACATCTGTTAAAGCATGATCCCCCATCAGGTCTTGCAGTTGGCCTCTGTCATTGTAGTAATAGGTACCCCGTCATCCAGTCCTGCCAAGAGTTGTGTTTGAGGCCAGATTCTAGTCCCTCCCTAGCAAAAAAAGCATTTCCCCAACAGAAGACAGGAGTCTAAGTAGTACTGGCAGGAAATAGGTCTTGTCTGAGGTTGGCAAGTAAATTAATCCAATGACAACACAATTTTGCGAGCACCTAGCAGTATTTCTCAAGAATCCACCTGTAGGGAGATGTTTCCCGGTGAGAATGGCTACCTCAAATATTTTGGAATAGCCCGGCAATGGAACATTCTCTCTTAGGTTGTTGACTATCGTGCTACTACTGATGGCTGTGCCCACCTATTCTCGCTGGAGTTTTTATGATTATTCTGGGGATAACACTGCCTCTTGTAGCAGACTTAGGTCCACCTGCTTTATGCAAAGGCGGTGAAGTATCTTCTTTCACTTGACATAATGGGACAGACTGTTCACATTCATAGAGATTTTTGTCAATGGTTTGGACATTTTGGGATATTTCACAGAGAGTGGGGGGGAGTCAGAAAGGGTAGGAGGATTTTCATGTGCTAAGATGTAGAATCGCTACAATTGACTCACGGAAGGAGGGAGGGAGCGAGCTAAATAATCATATATAGGCATCGGGGTATAATAAAGATGTTCTCTCATAGGTTTTGTGAGCAGAATATTTAGTGGATTGATCTCAGCTACCACGTCGGCTTGCAGGGAAGACTAGAAGGGGAATAGGCTAGGGGGGGGGAAAGTGTGGGGTAAGAAAGACATTTATCAAAAGAACTGTGTCCAAGCGTAAAAGTAATGCGTAGAGTACTCTGTTTTGGGCCAAACTCCTACACCAGAAGGCACTGACGTACGTTGTGCCCCACCCCACTCTGCCAGGGCACCCTCCATGTGGGAAACATGGCATGAAAAGAGGCAGGATATGATAAAATGGGTCCGGGTATGGAGCTTGCATAGGTGGTGCTTGAGAGGTCTGATAGACATTTCAGGTGCAGGGACATACCTACAGAAGAAACAGTCTGATTCAGGTGTCTGCCTGTCTCCCCAACCAGGAACCCAGGGTCAAAAGCATGACAGCCAAAAGGTACAGCTACCTTAGGGTTCTCCAATGCTAAGGAGGCCACCTAACTTCTGGCAACTATGGGGCACAAGTATGTAGGTATGTCTAACTTACTAGTGATTAGATGAGAACTTACCATTCACTCAGTGAAATTCCAGGTAAGAGGCCCAGAACAGTCTGACACATACAAGTAAAAAACAAGAGAAAGAAAGAAACAGTAGAGAGGCCAATAGGAAAAAACTATTCAGAATTGCTTTCCCAATAAGATGCAGGCTAGCATGATCGGGTTTTTGGTGAGCTATACCAACAAGTCTCTGATGTTTAGGTTGGTACATGGGTGGTTCCTTTGGGTAGGAGGATACCCAATTGAGGCTGTAGCTCCAGGGGTGGGAGTATCTTTAGCAAGGTCATCTAGAGAGTCAAGGAGAAGTTCAGGTTCCCGAGGGTGCGAGTAGCTCCTTTTCTTGTCCTCAAAAGTCACCATCATGCATGCAGGATCCAAAAGGCTATCCTTGATCTCTCTGCGCCTCAACCAAAGTCATTTAGTGTTTGTGTCTGCGGAATAGTCTACTGAAATTTAGAAGTGATGGCCTTCCAGAAGTAACAGTTACTCCACCCCTGTAGTATGGATTGGGTGTGCTGATGATGCAACACATATGCAAAAAACAGTCTCACTGTGTTGGAGTGTTCCACTTGGTGTGAGTAAACCAGGTGGCCTCTCTAGAATTCCAGGGGTTCCAGCAATTGCAAATGTAGGAGTCATGGGATCATCATAATGAGGTAAATAATCATATCTTCCTTTTGCAACCCCTTTGGTATGCAATAGACAGAGAAAATTGTCCTTCCTAGCTCTGTCTTCTTAGTAAGCATCATTATGGCAAATTAACTTGATGTCCCTTCCTCAGTCTGATAGATGGTTTTTGGTGGGATTCGGCCACATCTAGTCCATGATCCACTGTATTGAGGCACATATACGTGTTGGAGACTTCCTGTCTCATGGATTTCCCTTCAGAACTCAGATCAGACAATTTGGCATCCATTGTTGTGAGAGTGGCTCAAAGGCCAATCTCTCCTTAAAAAGAGCCTCCATATTATGAAACAACAGATTCTGGTAGCTGTCTTTGAGGTTGTTTTAGAGTAAGTGACTGTCTTGGAGAACAGATATTTGCTGGCTGAGGGCTTGCAGTGTGACATGCAGCGCTGTTAGCTTATGCATACTTTATTAAATGAGTTGGTTTAGTCAGTAAAAGTGGAAGGACCTGGGCTACCAAATTGTCTGCATCCAGCCAGTTTACACAAGAAAGTATCTAGGACTCGCCAATCTCCAGCACCATGGGCCAGCATAATGGGCTGTGATGTCTGGTTGATGCAAGAAGGCAGAGTCCAAAGATCATCATATTACATAGCCAAGTTGTAAGAACCAGCGAAGTCTTGATCCTCCACACAGTCATACTGGTTTGGAGGGTGGGATCATTAGGTGCCAGAGCCAACATCAAGGGTACACAGTCAGGTGATCCTCCAACAACCAGGAAGATGTACTAACACAGTATGGACAGAGGGGTCAAGTATGAGGTCTTAACTATGCTATTTACCTCCCTTTTTCCTGTAGCCCTTGGAGTATGCCTTGGATGGTCAGCAGTAATGGTACATTCATTTGAGCTTCCCGAGGCCATTTAGAGTATATGTGTACTTAAGGTAGTCCTTTGTACTCTCAACAGTATGGGCCTACACAACAGTATCCTGCGCCCAATACACCCAGTTCGTGAATTAGCAATGCTGTGAGAGTTTGCTCCAACCTCACTAGATGTAGGTCACAAGCATGACAAAACTAGGCTGTGGGGCCCCCACCATACAGGCTGTGGAGGATTGTGGTATGGGGCACAGTAGGGGAATAAGTGTAATATTATTCATTCGCCGGTCTGCTCTGCTGCCATCAGGTTGGATTGGGAGTCCGTCGTTTGACACAGTTCCTCAGAAGGGAGGTCACTAGTGTTATTGGATGGCTCATTGCCTCTGTGTGTTGTATACTCAGGGGGAATGGATGATGAACCAGGATACTGCTGCAGCTGCTGTGGTGGTAGTGGGAGAGATCCCTTTCTGAACACTAAGGTGCTCCAGATTAAAAAAACACAACAGTTGGCCACCAATTGGATCCACTAGCGTTATAAATTACAAACAAGGGAACCCGTTAGGTAGCATCGGACCAAGGGTATCAATTATTACAAGAAACAACAGTCCTGTGCTAATAAATAATTTTTGAGTACACTAATGATATATAGACCACAATGAGTACTATATGTGATTTTCCAATGCCCAGCCGGACAAGGGATTTTAATTCAATTGGTTTTCAAGATTAGATTAAAGGAATATAAGTACATACAGTTATATAGGGGCACAATCCTGTACCCCACATGAGGAAGAAGGTGAGAGGAGAGGACAATAAACTAGTGCACAAAACAAAATTAGAAATAGTCAGGCAAACATTTTGGAGCAAAATAGGCTTGCCTATAAAATATAGTAATGCAAGCTCTATAAAACAATAATCCACATCAATATCATACAATGGTTAATATGTGGTATTGTTTCAAAACAGTTGACGTTTCGATCTCTAGCTCCTAAGTGAGTGGGATCATCATCAGGACTAATTTGAATTACAATTGCCTGGTTATTCACGTTGATGCCTCTTGAAATAAGGGGATAGGAAAACAGGTAGAGAAAGGAAACCTATCAGAAGTATTTAAATAAAGAGGTCAACATTATTTCTTTATATCCGTATGCGTGACCTGCACCACAGTTATAAAAACGACTTCAAGTTGGCATCTTTAATATTCAGCACGGCCACCAGTGACATTTATCTAATACTGGCTGTTATCTTCAACATTCACACATGGTGTCATGGTTTTCGTGCATAAGTGCGTGGTGAGTGACAGGGCTGGAGACAGACCTATTGTGCGATATGCACCAGCGTACCATGGAGCCCAAGATCAGAGTAAACATGTTCTAGTGACTGAAAACGGTGCCTAATACAAGCTGAGGGTGTGAGAACCAGGAACGTCAGTTCGTAAGCTAGAGGAATTGTAAACCTTACCCGGAGTCAGGCATAGGGTAACGCGTTGGCGGGTATTCCTGGGGGAGATCCTGCCGCATTGGGGTTATCTAATGAAATTAAGGAGAAGGGTTGGTGTCTGAATAGTAGAGTGGGGGAAGACGGAAGTGGTCTGTGAGAGCCTTGGATTTACCTCTTCTTCACTGAAAGTGGTCCTGGGATGGTTTCCAAACAGTGATTTCAAACAGGCTGACAGAATGGTTTCCAGGGAGCCAAGAAGGTACAGACCGCCACATTGATTAGCGGGTGTGGGGCCGTGGTGGAGCTGGGGAAAGAAAGAGCAATCCGCGGAATCACGAGCGGGACACATTTTTTCACGGAAGCACTTACAGGGTTACAGCAGGTGCCCAAGTTGAAGCTAATTTCTTTGTAACCATTTACAAAAGGGTTACAAAGAAATAAACTTCAACTTGGGCACCTGCTGAAACCCTGTAAGTGCTCCCTGAGGTGCCTCCAGAGTTGTTGCAACTATTCTCTGACCCTGCTCTGACCCTCGAAGCAGGGTCAGAGAATAGTTACAAATATGGCTCTTGTCACAAAAATTAAACTGCCACAGGAAGCACTTACAGATAAGGAAGCAGGTGCCGGTTTTGAAGCTCGAATTCAGTAACACATTAACCAGCCCCAAATTAATTTGTCTCGGTTGAGGCTGGCTGGGCAGGTGTGCTTTCTCCCCATAATCTACATTGGTGAACCAGAGGGTGCTCTGATGAACCAGAAGGTGCAGTGGTGAACCAGAGGATGGCAGTGGTGAACAAGAGGGTGGCAGTGGTGAACCAGAGGGTGGCAGTGATGAACCAGAGGGTGGCAGTGGTGAACCAAAGGGTGGCAGTGGTGAACCAGAGGGTGGCAATGATGAAGCAGAAGGTGCAGTGGTGAACCAGAGGGTGGCAGCGGTGAAGCAGAGGGTGGCAGTGATGAACCAGAGGGTGGCAGTGGTGAACCAGATGGTGGCAGTGGTGAGCTAGAGGGTGGCAGTGATGAACCAGAGGTTGGCAGTGGTGAACCAGCGGGTGCTGTGATGAACCAGAGGGTGGCAGTGATGAACCAGGGGGTGGCAGTGATGAACCAGAGGGTGGCAGTTGTGAACCAGGGGGTGACAGTGGTGAACCAGAGGGTGGCAGTGGTGAACCAGAGGGTGGCAATGATGAACCAGAGGGTGGCAGTGATGAACCAAAGGGTGGCAGTGGTGAACCAGAGGGTGGCAGTGGTGAACCAGGGGGTGACATGGTGAAACAGACAGAGGCAGTAGTGAACCAGAGGGTGGCAGTGATGAACCAGAAGGTGGCAGCGATGAACCAGATGGTAGCAGTGGTGAACCAGAGGGTGGCAGTGATGAACCAAAGGGTGACAGTGATGAACCAGAGGGTGGCAGTGATGAACTAGAGGGTGGCAGTGGTGAACCAGAGGGTGCTGTGATGAACCAGAGGGTGGCAGTGATGAACCAGAGGGTGACAGTGATGAACCAGAGGGTGGCAGTGATGAACCAGAAGATGGCAGTGGTGAACTAGAGGGTGGCAGTGGTGAACCAGAGGGTGCTGTGATGAACCAGGGGGTGACAGTGATGAACCAGAGGGTGACAGTGATGAACTAGAGGGTGACAGTGGTGAAGCAGTGGTGAAGCAGAAGGTGCTGTGATGAACCAGAGGGTGGCAGTGATGAACTAGAGGGTGGCAATGATGAACCAGAGGGTGACAGTGATAAACCAGAGGGTGGCAGGGGTGAACCAGAGGGTGCTGTGATGAACCAGAGGGTGGCAGTGATGAACCATAGGGAGACAGTGATGAACCAGAGGGTGACAGTGGTGTGCCAGAGGGTGGCAGTGATGAACCAGAGGGTGGCAATGATGAACCAGAGGGTGGCGCTGCAAAACTGCCCAGGAACCCTCTGGGTGTGAGTCCCCACGCTGCTGAGCTGCCCAGGGGTTGTGAGCCCCTGCGCTACTGAACTGCCCTGGGGCCCAGTGGGTGTGTGCCCCTTTACTGCTGAACTGCCCCGGAGCCCTCTCAGTTTGAAAATAATTTGTGCTCAATTGCCTGGAAGCCCTCTGGGTGTCAGCCCACATTGTGCTAAGTGCCCCCCTTCCCCCAGTACATATATACCCGTACCGCACAGCTCCATTATGCTCTTGCACCATGAAGTCTGGTGCCTGGATGCTCCTGATCCGTGTAGGTGGTACCACAGTCTGGTGCAGTCAAAATGTAAAGTCATAACTTGCTACACAGCACTAATAAACACGCGTCCCCCCTTGCACCGGTATGGGCATATACCTGGCGTGCAGCACCCGCATGCCACTGCACCCTACTGCCCAGCACGTATTAGATGGGACATTGTCCAGCAGCAGCAGCTGCATGCGCCTGAACCCACTGAGCAGAATCATATTGGCTTTGTACCAACACGCGCAGCAGAACTATCTTGGACATCTGAAGGTTCTGGGGTCCTTTGCCAAACTTAATTTTGCATCCATGAGTCTCCCGAGAGCCATCCCCGTGAAGCTCCTGTGACCAGGAGGCAGCTTTCTCCTCATCTGCTGCTCTGCTCGGTCTCTGACCCTTTATCAACAAGATGCATGTGAACTCGCATAGAACCCTGCCCGTTTGGCCCTGTCCACCACACACTAGCGGTATGAAACGTCTTCCTGCCCGTCCCCACTATAATTGCCAGCTCACTCAAGGAACCTCGGCGCCTTTTGGCGTGCTGGCAAAGTTACGTGGTCACATATTTGTGCAAATGGCAAGAAAATCTGCGAGTTCGCGGGCAAATTCGCGAACTCACAGATATTTTTTGCCATTTTGCGCAAATTCACGGAACGCGAATTCGCAAATTTCGCCCATACAAAGTTTAATGGAGATGTACCATTGAAAGAAATATTTCATCACCACCACATTATAAACATATACACTCACAGAAACAACTGTTATAACATGTAATCTTAACCTCATATACCTACTGAATAAACTATTCACACATTTTTTGACAATCACACACCCCCCACCAAACCACATAGACATTAATTTACCCATTCAAATACTCAGTTAAGAAACCAATAAGAAATATAGTCTTTAACATAGCAATTAAGACAAAGCAATAAAGACTTTCACACAGTTTAGTAACTACACATTATATATAGTGAGACTCTACAAATTAGTCAAGGAAACAATCAATGATACTGTTACTAAATCCACCATCCACACATTTATATGTATATAGCCACTCATTATTCAATGCAAAGTAGTGTTTTTATAATACATATTTAGATATCAAAGCAAACCACATTCACTGGATGATGTCATCAGTGATGTCATTTGAGATGTCATCAGTGATGTCATCAGTGATGTCACTGACCATGTCATGAATGAGGTAATATGTGACATCATCAGTAGTGGATTGCGGTCACGCAAGTTATAGTGAGTACAACTAACTATAACGGGGGAATTTCAATGGTTTTGTACGAGTAAAATGTCCAGCTAACTATAACTGGTGTGAAACCTATTGTTTTTTCAGTAAATTTCAAAGGTTTTTTAAATGCTAATGCGAGTGTGAAACCTATGGGGCCTTATTTATGAGCCCCTTGCGCTTCTGGAACGTCACTTTTTGTGACGTTACGGTGGCGCGGAAGACTGAGTGATATTTATCAAGCAGGACTAAGCCACTTTTTGTGGCGTAATCCTGCCTGATAAATATCAGTCCCTTTAACGCAGTGTCCTGAGTTAAAGGGGCGTGCAATGGGTGTTGCTGGGGGCTTTCTCAGCAGCATCCATGGACTTGAGTAATTTATAGCATCCTCAAAGTCAGTCTTTCAAAAATTCTAAAGTATAGGACATGATAATCCAAATCCACTCCTTAACAAACTGCACTGGCTCAGTAGTCAACAAAGGGCAAAATTCAAAATATGTTGTATCATTCACAAAAGCATAAACGGACAAGGCCCTACCTACTTAGAACAGAAATTCACTCCCTACATCCCCTCCAGATCGTTCAGATCAGGTAAAAGTCATCTGCTGGTAGTACCTCGTGCCAAAAAAAGTCAGGCACGGAGGGAAAGCATTATCTGTCGCAGGACCCACACTGTGGAACAGACTTCCTCTGACCCTCAGACTCTGCACAGAACATCTGAAATTCAGAAAACAACTTAAAACCCTGCTGTTTACAAATGAGATCTAGCTCCACCTTTACTACTTCCTCTGTTGTTGTCAATACCGGCACTAAAGCGCAGAGATACTCCAGTTGGAGTCGATTCCAGCGCTATACAAACTCACAAATAAATAAATAAATAAATAACATAAATTAAATGTTTTCAGACTTACCACTTCATTCCAATCATGATGGCTTCTGGTGTGCCATACTTTTGTCATAAGTAAGACTGTTAGCCCTCTAGTTGTTCTTTAGAACACTCTGGGACATTCTGTCATTGGGGTATACTTGGGCTACATCTGGGTGATATTTGAGCTCTTTTGTCTCTGGTGGCCATCTTGGGAGACGGCATGTCAGAATTTTTTAATGAAATAGAAGAGGATTTGAGAAGTCACTCAAAATGTGCCCTAATTTTTCTTTCTGCAGCACTAATCATACATTCTATGGCAAAATATACCCCCTCATTGTGTTCCTTTGTGTTCCTTTTTAAATCAAATTTTTTAAGATTCACCACTTTATTCCAATCAAGATGGCTTCAGTTGTGCCATACCTTTGAAATAAGTAGGACTGTTAGCGCTCTAGATGTTCTTTAGAACACTCTGGGAAGCTGCAGTAGAACACAAAGGAATCAACTGACAGTCTCTGTCCTTGTTGGATGTACATGTTTTACTGAGAATGTCAGACTTCATTCTCACATGACTGATAAAGATAATGTGAACTTACAGAAAATATTCTTTCAGTTTAGCTTATAGATCCCCTTCCAAACCACTGTGGGAAAAGCATGAGATAATAGTTTTCTTTCAAACATGATTCATGATATCCCAGCAGAAGGCTTTTTCAAATGGTAAAATCACCTTAGAACACACCACAATTCCTAAAATGAGTATGGTACCATCAACAAATGATTTATAATGTAACTAAAGTCCTAAAACCTTCTATTAACTGCAATGCTTTTTAATTAGGTGCTATCATGTATATTGGTCCCAAGATGGCTGCGAACACTTCTTGGATGAAGTGCTGACAGCCAATCAGATCTCAGGATGAGATGTTTGGTTAGGCTCCGCCCAGATATATATATTTTTTTTCTTTTGATTTTTCTCAGGAACTACTGGAGAAATTTACACTATTTAACCAAAAGCATGATCTGCGTACCAGACCCTACCATTTTCCCAAATTTGGTGTAATTCCGTTCAGCGGTTCCGGCTGTAGCCGTGTCTAATCATCCTATGGAAATTAACATTGGGAAAACACGTTTTGGGACACCCCTTTTTTCTCTGCCCCCACTTGACCAATCTTCCCGAGACTCTCAGGGAAGGAGCGGAGCAGAGCGGGCCATCTTCTTTGAGAAATTTGCGAAGATTCAACAACCAGCGCCAAAGTTATTCCCAATAGAATGTTACGGATTTCCTATGGAAACTTGGTCCTAACTATAACTACCTACTGGCGACCGCCAGTAGGTAATATATATTATATATTATATTATATATATACATATTATATTATAAATTATATATTATATATATATTATATATATAATATATATAATTATATATATTGGTATTAATGTGACCAAGCTCCTCCCACGGAGCGAAACGCGTCGAGGAGAGCACTTGCTCTGCACCTTTACAATTACATTTTCCACTGCCTTGATTTGATTGTGTGATGGTGTCTTACTTTTGAGCCCATTGATTAAACTGAGAAGGGGTCTGCGCCTGCTGAATTGCTGCCTTTGTAAGCGGTCAGGAGTGCTATAGAGTGCTATATATATATATATATATATATTACCTACTGGCGGTCGCCAGTAGGTATATATAGTTAGGATTTTTTCTCTATGGAACTTTTGAAAATTCTATGTCTAATAACTTTGGCGTTTGTGGACGGAATCCGCTGAAATCCTCAGGAAAATGGCACATTTTGTTTCTGAGCAGCCCCTGAAAATTTGGGGGGGTTTCGTCAAGGGGGGCCAAGAAAAAAGGGGGGTCCCAAAATGCGTTTTTCCCATTCATTTTTCCATAGGGCGTTTGGCCTCACTTTTAGCTCGAACGGCTGAATGGATTTGCACGAAACTTGGCAAAATTGTAGGGACTGTTAGCCCGATGTGCCTTTGCTGGGTCTCAATATATGTGCTCCAGTGGATTTTGAGAAATTAACGTTTAAAAAAACAGATATATCTGTGACAGCGTCCCGGGTAGCGCTCCAGTTCGCGAACTTTTCGAGTAACGGAGCTTTGCGAAGCGAAGCTGATTGGCTCTCCGGTGTCTGTCAACATTCTAAACAGTCCGGAGCGGCCACCATCTTGTCTCTCGGTAGGATCGAGAGACAAGAAGAGGAGAAAAATGAAGGGGGAATTTAATGAAAGGGGGCAAGGTAGACCCCTCTTGGTCCCCTAGGAATGATGTTGGGGTTATTAAAGGGTCCCGTGGGGCAAATAAAAAAAATTTGATTTTTTTGCGGTAGAAGCGCTTTCCGGTTCGCGAACCGGGTAGCGAATCGGGACGCGAAACGGGAATTTGCCATTTTGTGTTTCGTTTTAATTAAATTACAAGATGGAGGAAAAACAATGTGAGAAATGGGTATAAGGGGGTACGGGAGACGTATCCTTACCCCCTATGTTTTCTGAGGGTGGCTGAGGATGCTCATATATGTTGATACTTGTCTTCCAGCGGCTGCGCGTGAGCATTTTTTTTTTTTTTTTGCTGCGTGACGTCTGTTAACTTTCGATTTGAAGGACATCAGGAAGTGTTGACTGCCATTTTGACACTGCGAGTGAATATATTGTTAAAAAATAATTGTTATAAATTAATCCGTATTGATAAACATTGTCTGCGCTATCTTGCTTTTTATCCAATGGCACACTTTTGTTGTGCACTGCAGCCATTTTAGATGCCTTGACCAGACGCACTCTCTGCACGCCGCCGATCGTGACGTCTGTTAACGTTCGATTCGAAGGAAATCAGGAAGTGTTGACCGCCATTTTTACACTGCGAGTAAATATATTGTTAAAAATAATTGTTATAAATTAATCCATATTGATAAACATTGTCTGCGCCATCTTGCTTTTTTTCCAATGCCACACTTTTGTCGTGCACGGCAGCCATTTTAGATGCCTTGAGCAGACCCACTCTCTGCACGCCGCCGATCGTGACGTCTGTTAACGTTCGATTCGAAGGAAATCAGGAAGTGTTGACCGCCATTTTGACACTGAGAGTAAATATTTTGTTAAAATTTTGTTATAAATTAATTCGTATTGATAAACATTGTCTGCGCCATCTTGCTTTTTTTCCAATGCCACACTTTTGTCGTGCATGGCAGCCATTTTAGATGCCTTGACCAGACCCACTCTCTGCACGCCGCCGATCCTCAGCATGGCTCCCCACCCTCGCAAGCATCTCCCCCACGCACTGGTCACCCCCGCTCTCTGTCTTAGGCATGGGCCATAAACCTCCCCCCATCTGCGCTGCTCTTCCCTGAGAATCACACCCTGTGCCCGCCCGACACCACCCTTTCACCCTATTCACTACCGCACCCTCTGACATTCCTCTTCCTTTGTGTCTGATTGTCCAGGCCGGTCCCAGGCTATCACGTAGCCCTGCGGATGTAGTTTATGGCCTCAACTGTAAAGAATCACCCCTCTTCAAAGGAGTTACAGTAGATCAAGGCCCCCACCTCATGAGATCCGTCACACCACACGCGTTCCTACTATCTGATAACCATCCTGTATTGTGATTGGGGAGGGGATTCTCACTGTGAGGGTGTGTGGGACCGAGCCTGAAGCGGAAGATCCCAGGGATGCCTTTTTGTACATCAAAGTCTTCACAACTATGTGTCACATTAAAAATATACAGCACTCCAACAAAGTAGTAGGATTATAACACTTTAATAACTTATAAATATAT
Organism: Lissotriton vulgaris; assembly: GCF_964263255.1. Classification (NCBI taxonomy): domain Eukaryota; kingdom Metazoa; phylum Chordata; class Amphibia; order Caudata; family Salamandridae; genus Lissotriton; species Lissotriton vulgaris. The sequence continues at coordinate 499,383,542 of NC_141687.1, read as the reverse complement.
ACATCGCAACAAAAACAGTAAACACCTTAAAAATTTTTTTATTATAACAGAAGCAACAATGGTCAGTAGCGGTCTGTTGTGCGAATAGTCCCAAGGCAGCACAACGTGCTGAGTTCTGGACGGCACCCAGGTGATGTCACCTGGGTGCCGCACTGGTTTTGGTATCCTACAATGCTGCTCCGAAAAACGGCGTGGGGCGCCCGGGGGGGGTGGACGGCGGGCCTCCCCAGGTGGAGGCTCGTCTGTTGTAGTGGGGCGTCCCTTTAGCGTTTCACTTGCCATTCAGCGGTTTTCCGCCCGCTTTTACTGCACTGTGCCTCGTCAGTAGCGGTCTGTTGTTCGAATAGTCCCAAGGCAGCAGAACGCGCTGAGATCTGGACGGCACCCAGGTGATGTCCAGTAAGTTGCCGCACTGGTTTTGGTATCCTACGATGCTGCTCCGAAAAACGGCGTGGGGTGCCCCGGGGGGGGGGGGGGAGGGGGGAGGTGGCGTGAACGGGCCTTCCCCAGGTGGAGGCTCGTCTGCTGTAGTGGGGCGCCCCTTTACCGTTTCATTTGACATTCCGCCCGCTTTTGCTACACTGTGCCTCATCCGCCATTCAGCTGTTTACCGCCCGCTCTTGCGGCTACAGCGTCTCGCTCACCATGTAGTTGAGTTGCGCCCACTCTTGCGGTGCAGCGATAGGCGCCTGCCACAGGACTCTTAAAATGGCAGCCGGCTCTTCGGATTTGGGCCTGGTCCACTAAAATGGCCCTGGGACACCTTGGAACTCGGACGCTTGTCTGCTAGGGCTTGGGCTCCATTCTCGAAAGCGTCCCCTCAGCCTTGAAGATTTTACAAAAGTCAGCGGGGCCCCCGACTCCCGCAGGCTTCTGGTGGGGAGCAGCTGCCATGATTGCTTGCGGAATGGCCACGACGGAGCTACGAGATGGTGGTGCTCTCATGCTGACGCCAGCTTCAGTCTGAAACATCCAGAAACACTGTAGACTATCAATTCGATGAGTTCTGGTGGAGCCCCAACGTGACCCGGTAGGGAAGAACTTGCCCTCCCCTTTTTTGAGTGATGGTTCTTGTTGCCTGTCCCCTCTGTTGTCATCTAACGGAACCTTTTTTGATTGCCGAGTGAGAATAAAAAAGGTGGGTCTTTCATCATTTGGGGAAAAAAAATGTTTTAATCCAATGAAAAGTGTTATTTTTAGGTCATATGATCAAGCCTTCCATCATTAGGAAACCAAAAGTAAAATGAACCAATGAAAAGTTTTATAAACAAGTCACATGACCTGTTATGCGGCTTTGGGTTATAAAAAGCATACAAAACCCCTTGTCCCATGAGGCGGCGTCAGTAGCGGACCGATGTGCGAATAGGCCAAAGGCAGCACAACGTGCCGAGATCCGGATGGCACCGAGGTGGTGTCCAGCAAGTTGCACTGGTGTGGCCATCCTACAATGCTGCGCCGAAAGACGGCGTGGGGTGCCCGGGGGGAGGCGGTGCGAACGGCCTTCTTCCGCCTCCCCAGGTGGAGGCACCTCATGTGCAGTGCGGCACCTATTAGCGTTTCACACGCCGTCCAGCCGAGTTGCGCCCGCACTTGCTGCTACAGTAGGCCGAAGGCAGCACAACGCGCCGAGATCCGGATGGCACCGAGGTGGTGTCCAGCAAGTTGCCGCACTGGTGTGGCCATCCTACAATGCTGCGCTGAAAGACGGAGTGTCCAGCTGAGTTGCGGTCACTCTTGCGGTACAGTGACTCGAACGCTCCGAGATCCGGATGGCACCGAGGTGGTGTCCAGCAAGTTGCCGCACTGGTGTGGCTATCCTACAATGCTGCGCCGAAATACGGCGTGGGGTGCCCGGGGGAGGGGAAGGCGGCGCAAACGGCCCTCTCCCGCCTCCCCAGGTGGAGGCACCTCATGTGGAGTGCGGCGCCCTTTGCCGTTTCACTCGCCGTTCAGCAGAGTTGCGGCCGCACTTGAGGTACAGTGACTCACCCGCCATCCAGCTGTTTTCCTCCCACTCTTGCCGTACAGCGACTCGAACGCGCAGAGATCCGGATGGCACCGAGGTGGTGTCCAGCAAGTTGCGGCACTGGTGTGGCCATCCTACAATGCTGCGCCGAAAGACGGCGTGGGGTGCCCGGGGGGGGGGGAGGCGGTGCAAACGGCCCTCTCCCGCCTCCCCAGGTGGAGGTACCTCAACTGCAGAGGGGCGCCCCTTAGCGTTTCACTTGCCTTCCAGCTGCATTGCGCCCGCTCTTGCGGCACAGTGCCTCACCCCCCATCCAGCTGAGTTGCGTTTACTTTTGCGGTGCAGCGAAAGGCGGCTGCAACAAGACTTTCAAAATGGCGGCCGGCTCTTTGGATTTGGGCCTGGTCCACTAAAATGGCCCTGGGACACCTTGGAACTCGGACGCTTGCCTGCTAGGGCATGGGCCCCATTCACGAAAGCGTCCCCTCTTTTGACTGATTGTTCTTGTTGCCTATCTCTTCTGTTGTCATTTAACGGAACCTTTTTGGACTGCCAAAAGGGGTTCTGGTCTAACCGCTGGTTGGTGGAGACATTTTGACTATATCCTGGACCTGCCCGGCCTCGCCCAAAATGGCGCCGGTATAAATGGGACTCGTAACTCCTTGTTGTGTACTGGTTGCCCAACCTTGATATCACGAGATACATATGCAGTTTTGAAGCACATGGCAGGCGGGGACGAGTACTGATTGAACATTTGGACATCCCTATTGATATTAAGTTCTGATGTGTTATTGATAACTGTACTATTGAAAGTTCGAATTAACGTCACCCATGGTACTTGCCCGCAAATGTATATCTAGATAATTTTATTGTAACTGGCCCTGTCGTACTTTAATTATAAAATGTACGTCCATCGATTCCGCAACTGTTTGACACCTTACTTCTTGCAACTTAATGGCCCGCCCATTACGTTCTTCTACAGTGTAAATGTCCCCTCATCATATACGATCCCAGTTTGCTCCGTGGCCGGCCCACGTGGTTATAGGCCCGTATTTGTATACTGACATTTTCACAATAAAGGTTTTTAAAACAAAACATGGTAGTAGTACCTTTTTTGGTAAAGTTTTGAATAATAGCCACTGTTTTCGAATCAGTAAAAGGCAAGTGAAATAAAGCAGCCCGATTACATGACGGTTAAAAGGTATAATACGCAGGCACGCAGTAAAGATAAATGGTCAAGGGCTGTTGTGTTTTCCACTCCTGCAACATAAAGTGATCGATAAGAATCCGATATTTATGCCTATCAGCGACTAAGACAGCATGCCGAGCCTCTTTTGCTCAACGGCTCCCTCATCGGACGAAGAAACGCCCTTTTTCTCGAAATTGGAATATTTTACTTGCAGGACAGTTGTAAATTTCCCGGGAAAATACATTAGCCTGGAACATTGTTAGTGATAAACTGTAAATGCATCTGGGTCCTTTGCTTTACAAGTCAGAGCGAGAAAAAAAAAACAGGTGGGGCTTTCATCATTTGGGAAAAAAAAATGTTCGAAAGCAATGAAAAGCGTTATTTTTAGGTCATATGACCAAGCCTTTCATCATTAGAATAACAAAAGTAAAATGAGCCAATGAAAAGTTTTCTTAACAAGTCACATGACCTGTTATGCTTACGTTACGTGCCGCGCTCTGAATCATTTCCGGGAAGCTGCGCCTTGCGCACCGGAGCACTTCCGGGTGCGCTAACGCGGCGCGTCATATGACGCATTACGTGACAACGCAGGTCCAGAATATAGTCAAAATGTCTCCACCAACCAGCGGTCGGACCAGAACTCCTTTCGGCAGTCCAAAAAGGTTCCGTTAAATGGATGGTGGGCGAGACGCTGTAGCCGCAAGAGCGGGCGCAACTCAGCTGGTTGCGTGAAGCGCTGGGGTGTACCTGAGAAACCTCCACCTGGGGAGGTGGGGGAGGCTCGTTCGCGCCGCCTCTCCCTTCTAGTGCATCCCACGCCGTCTCCCGTCTCCTGGCGCAGGAATATGTGATGGTCGGACTAGGGCACCGCAGGACGTGTCTTCAGGTCAAACGGATTGTGCGACAATGTTCAGAATGGAAGAGTCACCAAAAGGCAAAAAGTTCCGCTTGACCCCGGGAGCCGGCCGCCTATGTCGGGGGCGATCTCAGGCCACACCAGGGCAACAAGACTTGGGGAGGGGGTCAGCGCCATTACCCCGCCCCTCGGGGGCCTCCGTCAAGCGGTTCAGGGAGGCACCGCATCACATTGATTTCCAATGCAGTCATGTCCACAAACAGCCCCCATTTACTTTGAGAATAGTGAAGCTGCAGCAGGTGTAAATAAACTGCAGACAGTGTTACAAGCGCTGCTCGGAACCCTCAACTATGGCACCCAACATCCAGGACTTATGCCATTTGTGCAAGGCAGTGACATCGAAGTAACTCAGGGACCAGGAACATACCATATCCAGAGTCCTTCCCACAGCGTCTGCCTTCCTTGTTACCTAGTTATTGTTCTTTCACTCCCACTCCAGGCTTTTAGTCTGTGGATGGAAAACCATGAACCTACACTCACGTATGAAAATGTTACTATTGATGCTTGACTGAGGCCAAGGAGATCAGAGTGCATGAGTCTCATGCTCGATCGATTGAGCTAGCTGGATCAGGCAACAAAAAGGTGGTGGTGGGGGTGGCGGCATCAGCAAGGCATCCTCACACACAACTTGTCGGACATCAGCTCTGGATGTACTGGGGACGAGTCTTGGTGCATGGTGTCGTCCCTGGGTAATTTGCACAACGAATCTCCACCCCTAGGCCGCCAGCTATGGTACCTCGACAGGAATAGTGATGGATGTTGAAGCAGGCTGCCATGTAAATAGATATTTAATAAAACGTTTTACCCTGTTACTTTGCTGGTGTGTTGTATATATTTATAATATTTGCATAGGGTTTGTCGTTATTTTGGGCGGGGTGGGTGGCGGAGCCGAGCTGTCTTGCAGCCATCAAGGTGTCGAGCTCAGTTCATGTCACTAGTTTCGTATTTCTCATGAGGGGTTGTTCCTAATGTTTCTATTTTAGCGAGGTCAAAAAGAGATCCCATTAGTGGCCTACTGATTTTGCTTGATTCCTTTTGTTTTTTTAAACGATTTTTCACTATCTGCAAAGACTAAACAGAGTATTGCAACTCTGTGCTTGTTTGTAAATAGAGAATGAACCAAAGAGAACCAATTCTAAAACAGTAAATGCTTGGATAACAATTAATGAAATGGAGAGAGAAGCAGGCACGACGGATTACAACGAGGGCAAAGGCCTGCGTTACCTACCCTTCACTATCTGCAAAGAGAGAATACTCCTAAAAGAAAAGAGGGGGGGGGGGTTGCGTTCAAAGCACATCAGCGTGCATAAACAAGAAAATGTTTTTACCTACCACATACTTGACATTTTAAAGCTTTTGATATTTGCTATTAAAAAACCATTGAAATTCACTGAAAAAACCATAGGTTATAGACCATATATAGTTAGGAATTAGCATTCACAAAACCTTGAAAATTCACTGAAAAAACCATAGGTTATAGACCATATATAGTTAGGGATTAGCATTTACAAAACCTTAATTTACTCGCACAAAACCATTGAAATTCGCATTTATAGTTAGTTGCACTAACTATATATTGCGCAACCGAAATCCACTGCTGATGATGTCACATATTACATCATTCATGACATGGTCAGTGACGTCACTGATGACATCACTGATGACAACATCCAGTGACTGCATGTTTCTGTAGAGTTAAAATATGTCTTACATATTGAAGAATGAGTGGATGTATAAGTGTCTGGATGAAGGATTTAGTAGGTACATGACTGACTGTATAAGAGAGTGATTAAATGTGTCTCACTGAGTGCATGGGTTAGTGACTAAACTGTCTTAATTTGTGCATCATTATGTCTGTTGTTCTGTAAACTGCTGCATGTGTTGATCAGTAGCTATATGAGTAACTATATGGGTTATTGATTGGTTGCCCAAGTATTTGTATGGGAGAGTGAGTGTGTGTGTGTGGGTGGCTGGGAGGTGTGTGACTGTGCATAGATGTGTGAGCAGTTGATTCACTAGATGTATGGGTTCAAAAGTGCATGTGGAACAGCTGTATGGGTGGTTGATTGTGTGCATAAGTGTATTGGTGAGTGAATGGATATCTCAGTGCTACATGTGAAAGTAAGTACATATGTAAAACACAGTACATGTGAGATTGACATATATAAATAACTGTGCATAAGAGCCAATGAATGTGTGAGTGGCTGTATGGATCATTGTAAACTTGTATCAGTGATTGTATAAGAGAGAAAATATGTGTTACAATATGTTTGAATAAGTAAGGTGTGTATAACTGTATAGTTGAGGAAATGGAGGAGTGATTGATTCTTTGCATGACTGACTAGGTGTATGAGTAACTCCATGGATGAGTGACAGTCTGTGAGTGTCTGTTTACACTGAGTGAATCTAAGGTTATATTAGAGTCTGAAGAGGTTCATCGTATTATCACATGAATGATGTCATCAGTGATGTTGTCAGTGATGTCATTTGAGTTGTCATCAGTGATGTCATCAGTGATGTCACTGACCATGTCATGAATGATGTAATATGTGACATCATCAGCAGTGGATTGCGGTTGCGCAATATATAGTTAGTGCAACTAACTATATATGCGAATTTCAATGGTTTTGTGCGAGTAAATTAAGGATTTGTAAATGCTAATCCCTAACTATATATGGTCTATAACCTATGGTTTTTTCAGTGAATTTTCAAGGTTTTGTAAATGCTAATTCCTAAGTATATATGGTCTATAACCTATGGTTTTTTCAGTGAATATATATATATATATATATATATATATATATATATATATATATATATATATATATATATATATATATATATATATATATATATATATTACCTACTGGCGGTCGCCAGTAGGTAGTTATAGTTAGGATTTTTTTCAATGTTAAATCTCAAAATTCTATTTGGAATAACTTTGGCGCCGGTTGACGAATCTGCCTGAAAATTTCCTCAAAATGGCCTCGCGGCGCCCCGGTCCTTCCCTAAAAGTTTGGGGGGGATTCGTCAAGCGGGGGCCGAGATAAAAGGGGGGTCCCAAAACGTGTTTTCACCATGTTAATTTCATTCATTGGTGAGGATGTCAGTTTCAAGCGTAAACTGACCCACAAAAACTCGCTGCCACAACGGAGGAGCATTTTCAACGACAAGCGCCTACATTGTACAAAGCGGCAAAGCGCTCTACCCACTGGAGGGTTTTAAAATAAAACAGCCCTTTTGAATTGCAGTTCCGGATGGGTGTCCAAAATCAGCAACATCATGTAAAATAACACCGAGTAGGACACGTAATTTGGAAAGGAGACCTTTAAATAACATCGGACTGCACACGCAAAAGGTCTGGAACTGATGTGCAACCACAAGTCCCACAACACATTTCGAAACGGAAGTGATTCCTCAAATAAAGGCCACTGGAGGCAAACGAAATGGATGCTGCAACATCGGACTGTGGAGTCTTGCAAAGCTGGTCTAAGAGCGAGGCTTACCCTTTGAGGAAGTTCCAGGCGGAACGAAACATGTCAGGACTCAGCCTCAAGTCGCTTGTTTTCCAATCAATAAAGCAGCGTTAAAGGAGTTTTTCAAGGTGTGACCAACTTTCTTCCCTCGGAAAAAAACTGTTTAAATACATATCGGCTTGGTTCTGCCGAAGGTCAAGCACCGCCACAAGAGCGCCGTGAATCTCCCGCCCTGAACCATATTGTTGAACGGGAAGCCGAATAGGGAGATTGGCGCCACCGAGGACTGAATCTCGGCATTGGTGAGGATGTCAGTTTCAAGCGTAAACTGACCCACAAAAACTCGCTGCCACAACGGAGGAGCATTTTCAACGACAAGCGCCTACATTGTACAAAGCGGCAAAGCGCTCTACCCACTGGAGGGTTTTAAAATAAAACAGCCCTTTTGAATTGCAGTTCCGGATGGGTGTCCAAAATCAGCAACATCATGTAAAATAACACCGAGTAGGACACGTAATTTGGAAAGGAGACCTTTAAATAACATCGGACTGCACACGCAAAAGGTCTGGAACTGATGCGCAACCACAAGTCCCACAACACATTTCGAAACGGAAGTGATTCCTCAAATAAAGGCCACTGGAGGCAAACGAAATGGATGCTGCAACATCGGACTGTGGAGTCTTGCGAAGCTGGTCTAAGAGCGAGGCTTACCCTTTGAGGAAGTTCCAGGCGGAACGAAACATGTCAGGACTCAGCCTCAAGTCGCTTGTTTTCCAATCAATAAAGCAGCGTTAAAGGAGTTTTTCAAGGTGTGACCAACTTTCTTCCCTCGGAAAAAAACTGTTTAAATACATATCGGCTTGGTTCTGCCGAAGGTCAAGCACCGCCACAAGAGCGCCGTGAATCTCCCGCCCTGAACCATATTGTTGAACGGGAAGCCGAATAGGGAGATTGGCGCCACCGAGGACTGAATCTCGGCATTGGTGAGGATGTCAGTTTCAAGCGTAAACTGACCCACAAAAACTCGCTGCCACAACGGAGGAGCATTTTCAACGACAAGCGCCTACATTGTACAAAGCGGCAAAGCGCTCTACCCACTGGAGGGTTTTAAAATAAAACAGCCCTTTTGAATTGCAGTTCCGGATGGGTGTCCAAAATCAGCAACATCATGTAAAATAACACCGAGTAGGACACGTAATTTGGGAAGGAGACCTTTAAATAACATCGGACTGCACACGCAAAAGGTCTGGAACTGATGCGCAACCACAAGTCCCACAACACATTTCGAAACGGAAGTGATTCCTCAAATAAAGGCCACTGGAGGCAAACGAAATGGATGCTGCAACATCGGACTGTGGAGTCTTGCGAAGCTGGTCTAAGAGCGAGGCTTACCCTTTGAGGAAGTTCCAGGCGGAACGAAACATGTCAGGACTCAGCCTCAAGTCGCTTGTTTTCCAATCAATAAAGCAGCGTTAAAGGAGTTTTTCAAGGTGTAACCAACTTTCTTCCGTCGGAAAAAAACTGTTTAAATACATATCGGCTTGGTTCTGCCGAAGGTCAAGCACCGCCACAAGAGCGCCGTGAATCTCCCGCCCTGAACCATATTGTTGAACGGGAAGCCGAATAGGGAGATTGGCGCCACCGAGGACTGAATCTCGGCATTGGTGAGGATGTCAGTTTCAAGCGTAAACTGACCCACAAAAACTCGCTGCCACAACGGAGGAGCATTTTCAACGACAAGCGCCTACATTGTACAAAGCGGCAAAGCGCTCTACCCACTGGAGGGTTTTAAAATAAAACAGCCCTTTTGAATTGCAGTTCCGGATGGGTGTCCAAAATCAGCAACATCATGTAAAATAACACCGAGTAGGACACGTAATTTGGGAAGGAGACCTTTAAATAACATCGGACTGCACACGCAAAAGGTCTGGAACTGATGCGCAACCACAAGTCCCACAACACATTTCGAAACGGAAGTGATTCCTCAAATAAAGGCCACTGGAGGCAAACGAAATGGATGCTGCAACATCGGACTGTGGAGTCTTGCGAAGCTGGTCTAAGAGCGAGGCTTACCCTTTGAGGAAGTTCCAGGCGGAACGAAACATGTCAGGACTCAGCCTCAAGTCGCTTGTTTTCCAATCAATAAAGCAGCGTTAAAGGAGTTTTTCAAGGTGTAACCAACTTTCTTCCGTCGGAAAAAAACTGTTTAAATACATATCGGCTTGGTTCTGCCGAAGGTCAAGCACCGCCACAAGAGCGCCGTGAATCTCCCGCCCTGAACCATATTGTTGAACGGGAAGCCGAATAGGGAGATTGGCGCCACCGAGGACTGAATCTCGGCATTGGTGAGGATGTCAGTTTCAAGCGTAAACTGACCCACAAAAACTCGCTGCCACAACGGAGGAGCATTTTCAACGACAAGCGCCTACATTGTACAAAGCGGCAAAGCGCTCTACCCACTGGAGGGTTTTAAAATAAAACAGCCCTTTTGAATTGCAGTTCCGGATGGGTGTCCAAAATCAGCAACATCATGTAAAATAACACCGAGTAGGACACGTAATTTGGAAAGGAGACCTTTAAATAACATCGGACTGCACACGCAAAAGGTCTGGAACTGATGCGCAACCACAAGTCCCACAACACATTTCGAAACGGAAGTGATTCCTCAAATAAAGGCCACTGGAGGCAAACGAAATGGATGCTGCAACATCGGACTGTGGAGTCTTGCGAAGCTGGTCTAAGAGCGAGGCTTACCCTTTGAGGAAGTTCCAGGCGGAACGAAACATGTCAGGACTCAGCCTCAAGTCGCTTGTTTTCCAATCAATAAAGCAGCGTTAAAGGAGTTTTTCAAGGTGTGACCAACTTTCTTCCCTCGGAAAAAAACTGTTTAAATACATATCGGCTTGGTTCTGCCGAAGGTCAAGCAAAGCCACAAGAGCGCCGTGAATCTACCGCCCTGAACCATATTGTTGAACGGGAAGCCAAATAGGGAGATTGGCGCCACCGAGGACTGAATCTCGGCATTGGTGAGGATGTCAGTTTCAAGCGTAAACTGACCCACAAAAACTCGCTGCCACAACGGAGGAGCATTTTCAACGACAAGCGCCTACATTGTACAAAGCGGCAAAGCGCTCTACCCACTGGAGGGTTTTAAAATAAAACAGCCCTTTTGAATTGCAGTTCTGGATGGGTGTCCAAAATCAGCAACATCATGTAAAATAACACCGAGTAGGACACGTAATTTGGAAAGGAGACCTTTAAATAACATCGGACTGCACACGCAAATGGTCTGGAACTGATGCGCAACCACAAGTCCCACAACACATTTCGAAACGGAAGTGATTCCTCAAATAAAGGCCACTGGAGGCAAACGAAATGGATGCTGCAAAATCGGACTGTGGAGTCTTGCGAAGCTGGTCTAAGAGCGAGGCTTACCCTTTGAGGAAGTTCCAGGCGGAACGAAACATGTCAGGACTCAGCCTCAAGTCGCTTGTTTTCCAATCAATAAAGCAGCGTTAAAGGAGTTTTTCAAGGTGTGACCAACTTTCTTCCCTCGGAAAAAAACTGTTTAAATACATATCGGCTTGGTTCTGCCGAAGGTCAAGCACCGCCACAAGAGCGCCGTGAATCTCCCGCCCTGAACCATATTGTTGAACGGGAAGCCGAATAGGGAGATTGGCGCCACCGAGGACTGAATCTCGGCATTGGTGAGGATGTCAGTTTCAAGCGTAAACTGACCCACAAAAACTCGCTGCCACAACGGAGGAGCATTTTCAACGACAAGCGCCTACATTGTACAAAGCGGCAAAGCGCTCTACCCACTGGAGGGTTTTAAAATAAAATAGCCCTTTTGAATTGCAGTTCCGGATGGGTGTCCAAAATCAGCAACATCATGTAAAATAACACCGAGTAGGACACGTAATTTGGAAAGGAGACCTTTAAATAACATCGGACTGCACACGCAAAAGGTCTGGAACTGATGCGCAACCACAAGTCCCACAACACATTTCGAAACAGAAGTGATTCCTCAAATAAAGGCCACTGGAGGCAAACGAAATGGATGCTGCAACATCGGACTGTGGAGTCTTGCGAAGCTGGTCTAAGAGCGAGGCTTACCCTTTGAGGAAGTTCCAGGCGGAACAAAACATGTCAGGACTCAGCCTCAAGTCGCTTGTTTTCCAATCAATAAAGCAGCGTTAAAGGAGTTTTTCAAGGTGTGACCAATTTTCTTCCCTCGGAAAAAAACTGTTTAAATATATATATATATATATATATATATATATATATATATATATATATATATATATATATATATATATATATATATATATATATATATATTACCTACTGGCGGTCGCCAGTAGGTAGTTATAGTTAGGATCTTTTTCAATGTTAAATCTCAAAATTCTATTTGGAATAACTTTGGCGCCAGTTGACGAATCTGCCTGAAAATTTCCTCAAAATGGCCTCGCGGCGCCCCGGTCCTTCCCTGAAAGTTTGGGGGGGATTCGTCAAGCGGGGGCCGAGATAAAAGGGGGGTCCCAAAACGTGTTTTCTCCATGTTAATTTCTATAGGGTGGTCGACCTCACTTTTAGCCCGAACGGCTGAATAGTTTTCCACCAAACTTGGCAAAATTGTAGGGACTGGTAGCCCGATGTGCCTTTGCTATGTCTCAAGATATGTGCTTCAGTGGATTTTGAGTAATTTAGGTTCAAATAAATACATATATCTATAGGCGCGCCCCGGTGCGCGCATCGGGGAGCGCACAGGGCGCGACACGCGACTTGCGAGCGGAAAGCTGATTGGCCCTCGGGTGTCTGTAAACATTCTAAACAGTCCAGAGCGGCCGCCATCTTGTCTCTCGGTAAAATCGAGACACAAGAGGTGGCAAAAATAAAGAGGGGAATTGACTATAAGGGGGCAGGGTAGACCCTACCTGACCCCCTAGGTTTGATGTGTGGGCCATAAAAGGGCCCCCCAGGGCAATACATTATTTTATTTTTTTTCGATTTGCATGGGGGGAGCGCCCGGTACGCGCACCGGGGAGCGTACCATGGGGAAAAAAGAATGACAGAGTTTTCAAACAATTTTGCATTTTTTTATAAATTGGAGGTAGTTCTAAAAAGAACTGTTTTTTTGCTTCTTTTTTAGTTTTTACATTTGTTTTTTACTTTTTCCGAACGGTTTTAAATTTTTTGGGTATTTTTTTCAGAACAAAAACAAAACTAAGGAATGCAAAACTGCTCAACAGGAGCAAAAAAAAAGGGGGAAAAATTAGGGCTGAGGGGCACAACGGTGTTCCTCCCTCTTTCGAACAATCAGGTCAACGCTCTGCTCCCCATAACATAGCAGTTGGTCACACTGCTTACAACGAAATGTAATATCAGCAAAAACAGGCTGAATATTTTGGGTCATCACTGCTGGTCTTCCTCTCACCGATGATGTTGAAGCTCCGGTGGAAGTGGAGGGGCAATCGGGTGGTGGATTGCGAGCCAGGGCCCTGGTGCTCTCCTGTGCAAAATTAATCGGGTGCTAACTCTCAACATGCCTGAGTAATGTTGCATTGCCAAAACTATATTTCCGGGTGAGATTTGCACGTGAGAGAACAGTGTCACAAATTTTACAGGTGACTTTTGCTGCATTGCATTTTTTCTCCCCCTCTGGAAAAGAGAAAAACTTCCAAATGAAGTGGTCCTTCACTTTTCTCTGTGGGGGGACCTCAGGCAGGAATCCATCTGAAGAGTCTGAGGACTGGTCCTGGGAAGGGTTCTGGGAACCAGACATGGTTAAATTTTTTTTTTTTTGCAGGAATAGACAAGAGGTGTTGTCTCAGCAAAAGCAAACAGGTTGTGAGGGAAATGGGTGGGGTGTTTCCCTACTTGTGAAAAAAAACTGTTATTAACCAATGAAAAGTGTTATTTTCAGGTCACATGACCCGACGTGCTTATGCTACGTGCCCCGAGGCGCGCCCAGGGGCACGTCGCGTAAGCGTGTTGCGCGATCGTATTCGTTCAAGTGCTTCCGGGTGCGCTTACGCCGTGCGTATCACGCGGACGCGGCTGCGTGATACGTCACGATCATGAGATTGGCGCTTACGGGACGCTCCCCGGTGCGCGACCCGGGGCGCTTCATAGAACTACGCTTTCCGGGGCACTCACCGGGGCGCGCACTGGGAGCGCTCCAAGGCAAAAAAAAATGAAAAAAAATGAAAAAAAATATATATACAAAAAAATGTGGGCAAAATTGTAGGGACTGGTAGCTTGATCTGCTTTTGCTATGTCTCAAGATATATGCACAAGTGTTTTTTACGAAAATTAACTTTGAAAAAAATATATATTGGCCTACATTGGGCTATATATATGTTAGAGCCCAAATGTAGCCCAATGTAGCCCAATGTAGCCCAATGTAGCCCAAAGATGGCCACCAGAGACAAAAAAAAACAAATGTAGTCCAAATATCAGCCAGATGTAGCCCAAATATAGCCCAATGACAGAATGTCCCAGAGTGTTCTAAAGAACAACTAGAGCGCTAACAGTCTTACATATAAACTGAGACTTATAGTTAGGAATTAGCATTTAAAAAACCTTTGAAATTCACTGAAAAACTCATAGGTTTAAACCAGTTATAGTTAGGAATTAGCATTCAAAAAACCTATTAAATTCACAGAAAAAACAGGTTTCACACCAGTTATAGTTAGCTGGAAATTGTACTGACATAAAACCATTGAAATTCCCACGTTATAGTTAGTTGGACTCCCTATAACTTGCGCGTGTAATGCACTGCTGATGACATCACATATTACATCACTCATGACACGGTCAGTGACATCACTCATGACATCACTGATGACACAATCCAGTGAATGTGTGTCTTTCTGAAAAATAAACATGTTTTATATAGGTACATGTAAAGGTCGATGGAAGAATAAATGTTTCAATAAGTGTCTTAATAGATGTTTTTTTAAAAAAAAAATTGATTGGTTAACTGGCTTATTAAGTGTATCATAGTGAATACATATATTAGCGAGTATTGTTTAAATATTTAAATGTTTGTATCAGTGTTTCACTTTGTGTATAAGTGGCTGCATGGGTTGGTGAGTAGCTACATGTGTGTGTATATGGGTTATTAGATGTTTTTTTAGTATCAGTATAAGTGTCTGTATGATTTGGTGGGGGTGTTACTTAGCACATAGATGCATCAATGACTGACTCACTGTTTGTATGTTTTTTGAAGACAGCATATGTGCCGGACTGTATGGGTGGATAAGTGTGTATATGTGTGTGTTAGTGAGTGAATGACTGTCTCACTAGTGTCTTTATCAGTAACGACATATGTTTTAATCTAGTATATGTGAGTATTGATGTTTATAAGTGAGTATATGTGAGATTGTAAGAGTTCCTGTTTAAATAAGTATGTGTTTCTATAAGTGATTGTTTAAGAGAGTAAGTATGTGTAAATTTCCATAGAAGTAAAGTGGTAGTGTTTGTTTAGTTCTATATGCAAATAAATGGATGTTCAATAGTTTATTTGCATGTGTGAGTATGTGTGTGAGTAACTTTTGGATGACTGTCGGTGTGTAACAGGATGTATAGGTGTATCACTACATATAATGAGTGAATATATATATGAGTGACTATATAGAACTGTTGGTGAATGAGTGGATGTGTATATAGATGGTGGAATTACTGAATTGTTTGTTGTAACTGGTATAGGTATCTCCATTTTTTTGAAAATGTTAATTTCTATTTTTGAATATGTGTTTCAAGGCTTACATTACACTGAAAGGAGGTCTGTCACTCTGTCACAAGGATGGTGTCATCAGTGATGTAATATGTGACGTCATCAGCAGTGCATTGCAGGCGCGCAAGTTATAGTGAGTCCAACTAACTATAACGTGGAATTTCAATGGTTTTATGTCAGTAAAATTTCCAGCTAACTATAACTGGTGTGAAACTTATGGTTTTTTCAGTGTATTTAATAGGTTTTTTAAATGCTAATTCCTAACTATAACTGGTGTGAAACCTATGGTTTTTTCAGTGAATTTCATAGTTTTTTTTAATGCTAATTCCTTTCTATATCGAGTTTCTAACCTACGATTTTTTTTATAAATTTGCCGTTTTGTGTAAGTATTAATTATTATTATTATTTATTTATTTTTTATCATTTTTTCCTGGGGCGCTCTGGGTGCGCGCTCCGGTAAGCTCTCCGGAAAGCGTACCCAGAGCGCTACTTTCGTTTGTGAAAAAAAATATGAATGAAAAGTAAATAATAACGCAAGACATTTAGTACCATACATATAAAAGCAGTTTTTTTAGTAAGGAAATGAAAATGATTTTGCATTTCCGTGAAACTATCAAAACGTCACTTCGGCGCGGCGCGTAAGCGCCTACGTTCGTGCCGCGTATGCGCCCTGGAAGCGCCTACGTTCGCGCCGCGTATGCGCCTACGTCCGCGCCGCATGTGCGCCCCCGGAAGCGCCTACGTTCGTGCCGTGTATGCGCACCCGGAAGCGCTCCGGTGCGCGCATCGTCAGCGCGTCAAGTCATGTGACCTTAAAATAACACTTTTCATTGGTTGCTAACAGTTTTTTTTTACAAAGACTGAAATCTCCACCCATTTCCTTAACTTCTTCTTTCACTTTTGTGACTGAAAGACCTGCCTTTTTGCTCTTGCATCTTTCTGGGTTAATCATGGCTGCCAGACCATACAGCAGTGAAGATGAGCCTGAATTCATCGATGAAGAGCCTCCTCAGCCAAAGGTAAAGGAGCATTTCATTTGGAATTTTTTTTCAATACCAGCTGACCAAAAAAAGGTGAATGCTCCAAAAGTGGAGTGCAGGATCTGCAAAAAAGTCCTGTCACGGGGTTACCCCAAAAAGAAATATTCATTTGGGAACTTCACAATGATACGCCATATGGAGAGGAGGCACCCCCAGAATTTTGCCCGGGAAAGTGTCAGAGCTCTGGCACAAGAGGTTCCCAGTGATGGGGACTCTACATCCACCTGAGGAGCAACTACTTCTGGAAGGGGGCGATCGCAGGAGCTGGTTCCTAATATACAACCTGCATTTAACAAAGGTGTCCTGAAATGCAGATACTGTGATCAACTCCTTACCTATGGGGAGCAAAGTGTCTTGCTCATGGTTCGAGCATGGGAGAACCATCACTGCCGCTCCCAGCCCTAATTTTTGTTGTTTTTTTTGCTCCTGTTGAGCAGTTTCCATTCCCTGTTTTTGTTTCTGTTCAGAAAAAGGAAAAAAGAAGAAAAAAAAAGTTCTTTTCAGAACTACCTCCAATTCTCATCAAAGAGCTATATTCATAAAAAAATGAAAAAGAGTAAGTGAAGTGGAGTGCATTGATAATGGAAAGGAAAATGAGTAAGAAAGAACAGAAAGGTATGGGAGGAGAAAGGAAGTGAAGTAGGGGGACTGAAAGAAGGTGAGTGTTGGGAAGGAAAGTAAGGAGAAGGAGAGTGAATATGGGGAATGTGGATATTCAAAGAAAATGTTGAAAAGGAACGGGGGTGTGGAAGGGTAAGAAAAGATGCATTGCTGGAGTTGAAGACTGAAGGCCTCATTTATGAGGCCATGCGTCACTTTAACGCCACCGGAGCGTCACTTTTTGTGACGCACCAGTGCTGTAAAAAATGCACCTTATTCAGTCATATTTACAAAGTGACGCCTCTAGGTAGATGCGTCACTTTGTAAGCCCCTGCGCCACATTATTCCTTCGTCAGGTGTAATGTATGCAAAAGGGACGTATTGACGCAAGAAAGGGTCGTAGAGGTGACGCAGTGAAATCTATGAGATATCACTGCGTCACTTTTATGACGCTGTTGCGTCCAAATATTACGCCTGTTTCACAGCAGGCGTGCAGGCCCTTTTACATGGGGCCTGGCCCCATGTGAAAGGATGCATTGCTGGAGTTGCATCATTTTTGAGACACACTCCAGCAATGCATCACTTTTACGCTTACAAATAAGTCTGAAATACTGACGTATCTGTAAGAACTTCCAACATAATACATCATAAATTTAATATGACGCATGAGTAGAAGACTGAAGGCCTCATTTATGAGACCATGCGTCACTTTTACGCCACCGGTGCGTCCCTTTTTGTGACGCACCAGTGCTGTAAATAATGCACCTTATTCAGTTATATTTACAAAGTGACGCATCTAGGTAGATGTGTCACTTTGTTAGCCCCTGCGCCACATTATACCTACGTCAGGTGTAATGTATGCATAAGGGACGTATTGACGCAAGAAAGGGTCGTAGAGGTGACGCACTGAAATCTATGAGATATCACTGCGTCACTTTTATGACGCTGTTGCTTCCAAATATTACGCCTGTTTCACAGCAGGCGTGCAGGCCCTTTCACATGGGGCTTGGCCCCATGTGAAAGGATGCATTGCTGGAGTTGCTTCATTTTTGAGAAACACTCCAGCAATGCATCAGTTTTGCGCTTACAGATACGTCTGAAATACTGACGTATCTGTAAGAACTTCCAACATAATACGTCATAAATTTATTATGACGCATGAGTAGAAGACTGAAGGCCTCATTTATGAGGCCATGCGTCACTTTTACGCCACCAGTGCGTCACTTTTTGTGATGCACCAGTGCTGTAAAAAATGCACCTTATTCAGTCATATTTACAAAGTGATGCATCTAGGTAGTTGCGTCACTTTGTAAGCCCCTGTGCCACATTATTCCTACGTCAGGTGTAATGTATGCAAAAGGGGCGTATTGATGCAAGAAAGGGTCGTAGAGGTGACAAAGTGAATAAACTGGGTTTTCCCCATGCTTCGCTCCCCGGTCCGCTCCCCGGTGCGCGTACCGGGCACTCCCCCCGCGCAAATCGAAAAAATATATATATTTTTTTTGCCCCGCGGGATCCTATTTTAGCCCCCTCATCAAACCTAGGTGGTCAGGGGGGTCTACCCTGCCCCCTTATAGTCATTTCCCCCTTTTTTTTATGCCACCTCTTGTGTCTCGATCCTACCAAGACACAAGATGGCGGCCGCTCCGGACTGTTTCGAATGTTTACAGACACCAGTGAACAAATCAGCTTTCCATGTGCAAGTCGCGTTGCACGCCCGGTGCACTCCCCGCTGCGCATACCGGGGCGCACCTATAGATATATATATTTTTTTTAACCTAAATTACTCAAAATCCACTGGAGCACATATCTTGAGACATAGCAAAGGCACATCGGGCTACCAGTCCCTACAATTTTGCCAAGTTTGGTGGAAATCCATTCAGCCGTTCGGGCTAAAAGTGATTTTGTCCGCCCTATGGAAATTAACATAGGGAAAACACGTTTCAGGACCCCCCTTTTATCTCGTCCCCCGCTTGACGAATCCCCCCAAAGGAAGGACCTGAGCTCCGCAAGGCAAATTTGAGGAAATTTTCAGGCAGATTCGTCAACCGGCGCCAAAGTTATTCTAAATAGAATTTTGAGATTTTGTATTGAAAAAAATCCTAGCTATAACTACATAACTACCTACTGGCGACCGCCAGTAGGTAATATATATATATATATATATATATATATATATATATATATATATATATATATATATATATATATATATATATATACAAGTCCACTTCCTCCGTTTCACCGGTACCTATGACTGCGGTGCAAACCAGGGGCAGAGGTCGCTCTGTAAACAATGTCTTCCACCAAGCACAGCAGCCGCTGTGCGAATGCACTTCCAATCCAGTCTCTCGCAAAGTTTTCAACGAGATAGCGTGAGTGCTCAAATTCAACTTATTTCTTCATTTCGGTTCCAGCATGTAATACACGGAAAACATGGAACAAAAAACCCAACGCGTTTCGGCGATTTGACTCTCGCCTTGCTCACGGGTAACTCGTATAACGAAAATGAAGCTTTTAAATAAAGTTGTTACAAAGGTGCACATGTGATCAGTGAACAAATAATAAACATAGACAAAGGACGTGGACCATGTAACTTTGGCGGCCATCTTGTCACAGTATTATTAACAGGCTGGTCAATTAAAAATAATACATTCCTAGTGGATTTTTCAGCTGTTTCCATGATTTAAGTAGCTGTATCGTGATAAATATTCATAGTCATATTAACGCGTAGTTGATAGGTTGGTCCAAACAAACTAAATAATGAAACGTATCTTGATTCAAAGCCAAGTGACTATAGACCATACTTAAATAAAGTGTCTGTGCATTAAAGTGCAGATCACATAAATTCCAAGTGGATTATATAACGTCCGTGCACGTCAATGTTCCCCCAATGTCTGAACCTGTTTCTACGCTCATCCGAGGTTTAAATCATATTCATATTCTTTTCTTCCCCAGTGGGATAATTAAGGCTATTTTCCAGGTAGTCATGTGTATTCTCACAACACAGGAATTCAATATTTATTGTCTTCAGATGACATATCTTCTTGGTCCTGTACATCAGCAGGAGAAAACAAAAAAGAGAGGGATACAGCCTGTCAGATTAGCAAATTCATGCCAAATTTCATAAGTAAATGCCAAACCAAGTCCAAAGCAGTCACAATTATACATCCTCTTAAAATGCAGTAGTTTTGCAGGGGTTATAGAGAAGAAATGGTTTGGCACCTCGGAGAGTAAAGGCTACACATCTATGTTCCGTCCTTTTCTGTAGAATTTCATTTATTGGGTTTTCAATATTGTCTTGAGTATACTGGTACTGACCAACAGTAATGACACACATTGCATGCTCTATAACCCCTGCAAAACTACTGCATTTTAATAATTTTAAACACATTGGTATCACAGTGACAGAGGATGTATAATTGTGACTGCTTTGGACTTAGTTTGGCATTTACTTATGAAATTTGGCATGAATTTGCTAATCTGACAGGCTGTATCCCTCTCTTTTTTGTTTTCTCCTGTTGATGTACAGGACCAAGAAGATATGTCATCTGAAGACAATAAATATTGAATTCCTGTGTTGTGAGAATACACACCGTTGGCCATGGAGGCGGGAAACAACCGCCTGCCAGGACCGTGTAGAAACCAGCGGTCAAATTAGGAACAACCACGCCAAAAAAACTACCACCGCGGTAGCGGGCCAAACAAAAGCGCCCGACGTAGGCGCTGTTATCCAAAAAGCGACTGCGGCGGTCGGAAACCCAGCGGAAAAGCTACAACCCGCCGCAAGCATAGCGGAGACTCCGCAAGGAAAATTAGTATATCCCTGATGGGCCCGCGGTACGATCCGTTGTTTCCGACTGCAGTGGTCGCATACCGGAGTAAATGTGAGAGACAGCAGAAGAGCTGCAGCATAGCCACTGCAAAGGACGATACATAAAAAACATGGCAGACAATGCCAAAACACCACAGGAATGCCAAACATTGCACAAACCAAAGTAGCCATGCCCCCCAAATACAAAAACACAACCAAATGAAAAGGAAATATGCCAAACAGAAACATACAATTCCCAGGACAACCCCCACAACACACCTGACAGCAAAATCCCATGTGGACACACCCACATAAAACCCGCCCATTCACTGACCACAATCCTTTGCAACACTCCAGAAGAGAAGGGAATCCACCAGATCTGACAGGAGAGGCAAGAGAACACAGCACACCCACCACCCCTACCACCACCATCACACCAGCACCAACAATCCCCTAGCACATAACACACCTCACACAAAAACACCACACTCACGACCCACACCCATGCACCCACAAGCACTTCAAACACCACACACCATGGCATCACAGAAAAGGCCCAGATTCACAGAGAGTGAGTTGACAGTCATGGCAAATGAGATAGTCAGAGTGGAACCACAACTGTTTGGTAGCCTGGTCCAACAGACACCATTAGCCACAAGGACTCCAATGTGGGAAAGGATAGTATAAAGGGTCAATGAAGTAGGGTCTACCTTGCGATCCAAGAAGGAGATCATGAAGCGGTGGCATGATCTCAAGCGGGTTGTCAAAGAGAAGAGGAGCAAGAACTGGGAGCTGGGTAACCGGACTGGCAGTGGCCCTCCCATCCCACAGAAAACATTCACACCATGGGAGGAGAAGGTGCTTGCCATACTGCATCCTGTGAGTCTCACAGGAGCATCCGGGGGACTGGAGGCTGGTAAGTACAAACAAATGTCAACCAACACACTGATATGTACTATTTTGCACATCCAAAAACACACACCACCCCAGGCATATCACATCCATCTGCACCCACAAAAACCTGTCTCACAGATCCAAAAGACACCCACTCCCATGTACCCTAAACATAGCTAGCAATATAACCATGGGAGCATGAGTACAGTCAGCCTGCACTACTACTCCCACTATGCCCCCTGTCCCACACCCCAGCAGCATGGAGCAATCCCCTCACACCAACCAGGAGCACCTGGAAACCATTGCATTGTTCACCCTCACCTTACAGGTAGGTTGCTATGTTGGATGGGATGCCTGTAGGTGGGAGGGAGGCCTGCACTACTACTACCACCATGCCCCCTGTCCCACACCACAGCAGCATGGAGCACTCCCTCCCTCCCACAAGCACTGTGAAGCCATTGCATTGTTCACCACCCAACTTACAGGTAGGTAGCCATCTTCACTGGGAGGCCTGCACTACTACACACAGCACCAATTGTATACAATGAATTGATCCCTGACATGTACGAGTAATTTATGTACCTCTGCATCATGTAATGAGGCACAGTATTGCACTTACAAAAAATAGTGAAGACCAGTCAATTGTTGTGGTATATAGACAGGGGATGACACACAGCTAACAGAATTAATGCACAGTGCACAAGTCTGACCATTCCCCATCTAATCCACAAGTGAACAAGATCTCACTGCTGAGGATGACAACAACGACCAGCAGAGTCAGTCTCCACCCCCGGTGCATAGACTCTCGGATGTTGACTCCCAGGATTCTCTGGTCGATAAGCTCCAGGCTGGCCCATCTGGTGTGCCAGGGAGCAACAGGTCCCAGGCCCCCATCCTTCCCACCACCACGTCTGCTGCAACAACAACTGCACAGCAGATGCCTGCAGTTACGGCCTGTGACTCTACCGCTGCCACCACCGCCACCACTACCAGTGCCACCTGCAGCACCCTCCCTGTCCCAAGGGATGACCAGCCCACACTAACAACTATGGATGGCAGGGAGAGTGTGCGTGGACAACAGGTTCGTGGCAGCAGGGCAGGTGGGAGGGCCAGGGTCATCCCCAGACCTCAGGAGGTTGGGACACCATCCCTGGACCACTTCACCAGAGTCATCGGGGCCTACGAACAGGTTCAGGGACAAAGTGGCCAATCTGAAGAACTGCTGATGAGGTCCATGGACACCGGCATGGGACAAATTGTGGACCTCATGGGCGAGCAAATGGTGTTACTGAGGGACAGGGGTGCGCCCCCAACAATACCTCCTCCCCCCTTTGTTGTGCTGCAGGATGACAGTGCACCATCCTCCCCTTCGACCACAGAGAGGGGTTAGTCTTCAGATCCCGCTGGCCATGCAGCAGGACGCCCCCACCAAAGCAATCAAGGGGGTGTCCAAAGAAGATCCTGGGAGTCTCTGGAGGCAAAGCACCAGCCAAACACCAGTCACAAAGACAGCCCTGATGACAACCCTCTTCCCCACTGCATTGACTGTTTGGATTGTCCTTCCCCACACTGCCTTGTGAATGGCACCTGTCTGTTGGACTGGGTCACCACATCGATGTGGTGCCTACTCTTACATCTCATGTACCATGTCAACTCACTGCTCCATCACCACCTTCATGTAAATCTGCCCATACCACTCACATGTCAACTTTGTAAATAAAATACCTTATACACTTCAATTGGTTCAGCTTTGCCTTTAGTGCAATATTTACAGTGTTCAAAATGTCCATAATGTATCCAAAAGATGTACAGTATGTAGGCCAGGATAATTTCACGGCACCCAGGGAGACACAACAGAACAACAGTCACTGGTGTGAGTGTGGCATCACAGACAGTACTCTACAACAACCATCTACATAAGTCAACAGGCAGAAAACACAATGTGCAACAAGTGTCAACAAACTGAGTCCTGTATATGTTCACTGCCACATTTCAACATACATGTGACTTTACATGTGCCTGTCTGTACCATCCGCACATAGCCCTCGCAACATACATAGTACAAGTTGTACCTCGTCACCCACCTTCAAGTGAAGTAGCGGGTGATGAGCTGTTGTCGCATGTCAACTTCTTCCTCCTCTCCACTGTCCTCATCACTGGACTCAGGTCCTTGGGCAGGCAGGCGTCTTGGGTCCTCATCATCATCCAGGAGTAGGGGAATCCCCTTGTGAATGTTGTGGAGCATACAGCATGCCACAACAATCTTACAGACCTTCCCAGGTGAGTATGACAGTGCACCTCCAGTCCGGTCAAGGCAGCAGAATCTTGACTTGAGCAGGCCAAAAGTCTGCTCAATGACACGACGGGTCCTGCCATGGGCCTCATTGTACCTGACATCAGCCGGGGTCCTGGGATTACGTAGTGGGCTCAGCAGCCATGGACGGCTGGGATATACAGAATCAACTAGGAATGACAAACACACATTGCAATGTTGCACAGGCAGAGGGCAGCAGGTCACACACACAGCATGCCATATTACTATGCATACTCACCCACAATCCAAGCATGCTCTGGAAGCAGATTTGCCATCATCCGGGGCCCAATGCTGTTCCTCAGGATGTACGAGTCATGGGCTGTGCCGGAGAATCTGGCACACACATGCGAAATGGTCATATCTGCCAGGCACACCACCTGCACATTGATCGAGTGATAATGTTTTTGATTGCGAAAAATATGCTCACTCACATGTGGTGATTCAAAAAAGGGGGTGGTGATGGACAGAGTATCTGAATTAAGCAGAACACTCCTACCCAGTCCAAAGATCAGGGCTTAATCCATCACCGTTTTTTAGCTCACTGCACCATCCCAGCTCAGAACCTGGCTATATGCAAATTAGTCTGTCCCTGGCCCAGTGTATCATGGGAACAGGGCAAACCAAACTGCCAAGCCAATTCTTATACTGGGAAGGAAACAAGCTTCCGGGGACCGGTTTCAGGCATTTCAGCCGTCTTCGGCCCGGCTTGCTTGAATCCTGATGGTGCAGTGAGCAAGGGACTCACATCTGAGAATACCCTTCCACGCTTATGGTGGACAAAATGATTCAAAAAAGGGGGTGGTGATGGACAGAGTATCTGAATTAGGCAGAACACTCCTACCCAGTCCAAAGATCAGGGCTTAATCCATCACCGTTTTTTAGCACCATCCCAGCTCAGAACCTGGCTATATGCAAATGAGTCTGTCCCTGGCACAGTGCATCATGGGAACAGGGCAAACCAAACTACCTAGCCAATTCTTATGCTGGGAAGGAAACAAGCTTCCAGGGACCGGTTTCTGGCATTTCAGCCATCTTCGGCCCGGCTTGCTTGAATCCTGATGGTGCAGTGAGCAAGGGACTCACATCTGAGTATACCCTTCCACACTTATGGTGGACAAAATGATTCAAAAAAGGGGGTGGTGATGGACAGAGTATCTGAATTAAGCAGAACACTCCTACCCAGTCCAAAGATCAGGCCTTAATCCATCACCGTTTTTTTAGCTCACTGCACCATCCCAGCTCAGAACCTGGCTATATGCAAATTAGTCTGTCCCTGGCCCAGTGCATCATGGGAACAGGGCAAACCAAACTACCTAGCCAATTCTTATACTGGGAAGGAAACAAGCTTCCGGGTACCGGTTTCTGGCAATTCAGCCGTCTTCGGCCCGGCTTGCTTGAATCCTGATGGTCCCCGGAAGCTTGTCTCCTTTCCGGTGAAGAATTGGCTTGGTAGTTTGGTCTGCCCTGTTCCCATGAGGCACTGGGTCAGACTAATTTGCATATAGCCAGGTTCTGAACTGGGGTGATGCAGTGAGCTAAATAACGGTGATGGATCGAGCCCTGATTCTTGACTGGGTAAGAGTGGTCTGCTTAATTCAGACACTCTGTTCATCACCACCCCCTTTATATATCGTTTTTGGCCACTATAGGTGTGGCAGGGTATGCTCAGACATGAGTCCCTTGCTCACTGCACCACCAGGATTCAAGCAAGCCGGGCCGACGACTGCTGAAATGCCAGAAACCGGTCCCCGGAAGCTTGTCTCCTTTCCAGTGAAGAATTGGCTTGGTAGTTTGGTCTGCCCTGTTCCCATGAGGCACTGGGTCAGACTAATTTGCATATAGCCAGGTTCTGAACTGGGGTGATGCAGTGAGCTAAATAACGGTGATGGATTGAGCCCTGATCTCTTGACTGGGTAAGAGTGGTCTGCTTAATTCAGACACTCTGTTCATCACCACCCCCTTTATGTATCGTTTTTGGCCACTATAGGTGTGGCAGGGTGTACTCAGACATGAGTCCCTTGCTCACTTCACCACCAGGATTCAACCAAGCTGGGCTGACGATGGCTGAAATGCCAGAAACCGGTCCCCGGAAGCTTGTCTCCTTTCCGGTGAAGAATTGGCTTGGTAGTTTGGTCTGCCCTGTTCCCGTGAGGCACTGGGTCAGACTAATTTGCAAATAGCCAGGTTCTGAACTGGGGTGATGCAGTGAGCTAAATAACGGTGAGGTATTGAGCCCTGATCTCTTGACTGGGTAAGAGTGGTCTGCTTAATTCAGACACTCTGTTCATCACCACCCCCTTTATGTATCACTCACATGTGGTGGCACCAGACCGACATGTGTATAATTACTGGTACCAACAACATGGGGGATGTTCCCAAGCGGATAGAAGTCTCCCTTCACAACGGCCAATTCTGCTCCTCTCGGGAAATGTATGTATCTGTCCTTATAGATCATCATGGCTGCAAGAACATCCCTCAGCACCAGGTTGAACATGGGTTGAGACATCCCTGCAGCGCTGGCCATCGTCTCCTGGAAGGAACCAGTTGCAAAAAAATGGAGGGCTTCCATCACTTTGTACGTTGATGTGAAAAGTGTTGGGTAGTGGCGACGAGGCTGCATGTGGGGCTCCAACAGATCACAAAGGGTCTTCAGGGTGAGTCTGTTGAGGCGGAATTTGTGAATGATCGCAACATCCTCCATGTCCTCCAGCAGTGTCAAGTGACGTAGGAGATGAGGCCTCCTCCTAGGGTATACAACCTTTACAACAAATCTTTTACCACGCACTACCATTACAATGCAGCTTTTACAATGCAGACCATTACCACGCATTGCTCTGGGGGGCGCTCTAGGATAGGGAATAAGTTTAATTTACTATCCAACACCTTCCCTAGTGTCCACGGGGACTGGAGTTGGAATAGTAAATTAAACTATTCACTATCCAGCACCCCAAAGCGCTATGCGTTGTAATGGTATGCGTTGTAAAAACCGCGTTGTAAATGCATGCGTGGTAAAATTATGTGTGGTAACGTCATACATCCCCTCCTAGTTGAGATGAAAATGGACACATGTCAATGACAACCATCATGAGATTGCCACAGCACATCCCGTTAAGGATGTCATGGAAAAACAAAGACTGCCCTGAGAAATGCGTGACATACCAGGTAACATGGGTGGACGTTTGAGCCACACAGAGGGCACACCTCTCTATTTACCATACACAAGTGCCTCAAACAACACATAGGTTAATGTGAATGCACACATACTAAACCCCACATTTCACATATGCACGCCTTGCAGCGTACCATCCAGCCAATGTGTGTAAAATGAACATGATTGTCTCATACTCATCTGCTGTACCTGTCACACCTCAATGCATCATGTAAACTTGGCACTGACTAAATAATCACAGTAGTCCTCGAACTTTCAATTGTGTGTAAGAGCAGATATAAAAGCACAAGTAAGTAACAACATCATACAGTGAGACAAGCCTTGCCATGGTCATCACTGACCCATAACACATTGATTAGTGCAGACATTGTTGAGTCCACTTCAACAGTGTCACACATCATCAACCATAAAATGCATAATTGACATGGAAGGGACTACAGACCAATGTACGTCACACATACCCAACCGTGGCAAGTGCGGGCACCTGTGGAATCAATGGAATAATGGCATTGTGTGCACAATGATGTGCCCTTCACCATTTTGCCACTGTGTACTGTTGAACTGTTCCTGAAGGACATTGCCATTATATGCCACCCTACTCAGGGTAGCTACCACCTGGCCCCGGTGGTGTATCACCTGCACCACCCCTTACACAATTGTGGTTGTCATTGGCATGGAGACATGGGAAGATGGCGATGGGCATGCTCCACCACCCTACTCATGGTAGCTACCGCCTGGCCCTGGCGATGTGTCACCAGCACCACCCCTTACACAAGTGCAGTAGTCATTGGCATGGAGACATGCCCAAATAGTGGTGGGCATGCTCTGCCACCCTACTCGCAGTAGCTACCGCCTGGCCCCGGCAGTGTGTCACCAGCACCACCCCTTATACAAGTGCAATAGTCATTGGCATGGAGACAAGGAAGATGGTGGTGGGCATGCTCCGCTACCCTACTTGCGGTAGCTACCGCCTGGCCCCGGCTGTGTGTCACCGCTATGGAGCATTGCCTACAGCCAATGGGTGAGATGATTGCGGTGGCATGATGCATTTTTGAAAATCGCTGAAGACGTGCTCTGCCACCGCAGAGGCGCTCATTGGATGCTTTTGAAAGATGCAGTATCGCGGTAACGCACCCCGGGCCCCTGCAGTGCATCACCGCCATGGAGCATTGCCTACAGCCAATGGGAGCAATGATTGCGGTGGCATGATGCAGTTTTGAAAATAGGGGAAGGCGTGCTCCGCCACCATGGAGGCGGTCATTGGATGCTTTTGAAAGATGCACCATCGCGGTAGCGCACCCCGAGCCCCTGCGGTGCATAACCGCCATGGAGCATTGCCTACAGGCAATGGGAGCAATGATTGCGGTGGCATGATGCAGTTTTGAAAATCGAGGAAGGCGTGCTCCGCCACTGTGGAGGCGCTCATTGGATGCTTTTGAAAGATGCACCTTTGCGGGAGCGCACCCCAGACCTCTGCGGTGCATCACAGCTATGGAGCATTGCCTACAGCCAATTCGAGCGGTGATTGTGGTGGCATGATGCATTTTTGAAAATCCCGGAAGGCGTGCTCCGCCACCGTGGAGGAGTTCATTGGATGCTTTAGAATGAGGCAGACCTTGACAACCAATTGTTGCAGGTTGGCACCTAAGAAATGACCCCAGGGTCCTATAAATCTGTGGGAGTGACCTTCCCATTTCCACTGCTCACAGAGCCTGCTGCCTGGGACCCTCTCCTACTGCTGCCTACAGAGCCTGCTGCCTGGGACCCTCTCCTGCTGCTGCCTACAGAGCCTGCTGCCTGGGACCCCTCACCACCCACTTCAATCACAGGTGTTCCATTTCCACAGGGATGGCAAGGACTGAGAAGATCCGTGCCATTCCATTCACAAGCCAGGAGCTGGAGGTCCTGGAGGATGAGGTGCTCGCACAGTACCCAAGGCTGTATGGTGTCCCCAATGTTGTGGTAAGCCATCGTAAAGGGAGGTGTAGGGTGGGGGGGCAGACAAGTAGTTGTACTGCTGCAGTATATGCCTGAGGGTGTGGGGTTGTGTCATTCACTGACAAACATGCTGTCTCCAGGGCGAAAGAAGAGTCTGTGTGTCCCAATGTCACGCTTTTCTCTGCCTGCAGTTGTATGTCTGAGTGGAGTGTGTTACATTGTCAGCCATACAGAGCCACAGGATATTAGGCATGCAGGTGCCAGGACAGTAATTGCTCGGCTGATTGTCTCTGTATGCCCCTGTTGTCTGACTCAGTGTGAACCCAGAGGCTATGCCCAGTGCCCACACACAAGATCACATCACTGCACTTACTGTGCCCTTACTCTTGTTCATTCACACTGAAATAAAAATATGCACCATCTCAGCCCTGTATAACTGCACACAACCACACTTGTGTAGAAGGATATTTTGTTGGTGAGTCCATGTACCCCAATGCCACACACATTACATACATATATGTTCACAGGCCATGCTCATTGAATGCTGCCCAGTAATGCACACAGTGATTCTACGCACAGACACAGGTCGATATGTGATGTATGTAGTGGCCAGACATGCATAGGCCTGGAGATGTGAGCAATCCACAGAGGAGGTTCAGTACAGTCATCCTGCATGTGTGTGAGATTATCAGGGACCCGTACGCCCTCATAAATGCATGCAATCACATCTGCTTGGCCCATGCAGAGTGCCCTCGTGAGGTGTCCCCAGTTTGTGATGGAGGGAGATTACATTTGGTAATGAGTCTGTGTCTTGCTACTGATAGAAGTTGGTACATGACACTGTGTCACTGATCATTTCCCCTTCTTTTCCCCGTGCCTGCAGCTCAAGGTACACCAGCCTGAGGCCACGTGGAGAGCCATTGCCTCAAATTTGCGATCCCTCGGGGTTTATAACCGACGATGCACCCACTACCACAAGAGGTAGGACAACATCAGACGGCTGGCAAAGAACATGGCAGAGATAACCTTGGGGCTGCTACCACACACTGGGCGTTTGGCACGGCGCAGCATGACACACCACTGATGGGCCGCATCTTGGCAGTGACTCATCCTGAGCTGGATGCACGTCTGAAGGAGCATCGGCAGCAAGGCAGGGGTGAGTATTTGGGGAGGATGACTTTGGCTGGGAGCGGATGCATGTGTACAGGGCCTGTGGCAGCGGTGGTCCTTGTGATGTTTGTGGGGTGGTGCTGTGCTGTGTCATGTGAGTGGCTGCTGGGATGGGTGCCAGTGTCATGCATTGTCCCAAACTGGCCTTACAAAGGTGATCCTTCCTGCTGTGCATTCCCATGGCCAAATGTGTTAGTATCTACATGGTCATTCAACATAGGGATAATGTAGGGAATCTGTTAGGGGGTGGACAGCAGTGTCCACTATCTGAGTGTGACTTCATTTATGCCTACTTTGCATGCACCATGATAGTTAAGGCCCACACATGTGCACCAGAGTTCCACATGGTGTTTAGTATGGGCTACATGCCATTGTGGACTGTCATGTCCTAGTAGGTGTGTGTTGTCTCCTCCTGTTCCCTCAAGGTCTGTCAGTGGTAATAAGTGGTGTCCCCACATCATTTCCCTAGGTGTGGGCAGAGCAAGTTGTGTGTCTGCTACAATTCATCCACAGGCAGGGTGTTGTGCAGTGTGGCCTTAACATGGCTCAGTCATGGCAGATATTCAGGGTTACAGGCACTGTTGTGGTCTATGCAGTGCGTTGCTGCAATGTGATTGCAGGGTGTGGTCACCATGTTGATTTGGGCATCTCCTGTACTGCATTGATTCAATTGATTTGTCCTGCCGATGACACTAACAAAACCCTGCATCTCTCTCTCATGCAGAATCGCCAGTGGACACTGAGGAACAGGAGCCGGAAACCAGTGGTAGCGAGGGAAGCACTAAAGCTGCACCAGAGCCCAGTGACACAGATCTCACCAGCGCATCTGAGAGGGACCGGAGTATGCAGGAGGAATCCCTGCCTGAGACACAAAGTACTACATCATCTGATACCAGCCGTGATGCATCCATGTTGGCAGACACAGGGAATGGGAACTCTGCATCATCTTCTACCACACAGCGGCCAGCCTCCCATCTACTTCCTCTGGTGCTGCCCGTTTCAGTAAGAGGGGGAGAGTTAGATTCACACATGGGACCGCTGTGCCTGCACCTGTACCCCCTGCTGCCCTCAGTGCTGAGTCTGTAGAGCTCCTATGCCAGCTTTGTGTGGGCCAGACAGCCCAGCTCAATGCCTTTTGTGACCATGACAAAATAATTAGGCTAGGTGGTTGCCTACATGGAGGGCATACACTCTGACATCGGTCGTCTACACGTATAGTTCAGGCTTTGTCATCCACAGTGACGTCTGCCCTTCAAGAGGCACATATTCCCAATCCTTCTCCAGGGCCTTTGTTCACCCCCCCAGTCAGTGGCCACATCGGTTTATAGTGACCACGGTTCCCATGCGTCAGTCACAATACAGCACAAGAAGCACCCAGCAGAAACAACCCAAGCAGGCCCGCCCACAGACAACATCCCGACAGAAGAGCAGACCCGCCCCAGAATGCAAAGACAAGAGCCCATCAGGGAAGAGCAAGGCCGAAAAAGCAATGAAGCAGACATCAGGCTCACATGCCTCAGAGGCATCACCAGCGAAGGACTCTCCTGTCCCTAAAACTTCACGTAGAGCTAGGCGTGCAGTGTCTATGCCCACTGAGGAGGTGTTGTATGGCAAGGGTAGACCTCGGAAGGGCTCAGGGCAACATTCCCCCGTCACATCAACTCCAATTCCAAGTCCAGTGAAGCAGGTGAAGGAGGGCACTGTAGAGATCACTCTGCCAGAGAGTCATAGGAGGGCACTGTAGGGGGGACACCTGGCAAACAGGCAAAGGAGGGCACAATAGGGGGTACACCTGGCAAACAGGTGAAGGAGGGCACTGTAGGGGGTACACCTGGCAAACAGGGGAAGGTGGTACAGAGGCGTAGCCAGACAAAGTGTTCCGCAGGATCCAGCACGTCACCAGAGGGAGTGCCAGTGTCTGCACCTGATGCGGGTCTGTTGGTGTGTGTCCCTGTTGTTTCATCACTAGTTCCCATTGACCCCAAGACAAGGAAGGCATTTCGAATTCCCAAGAAGTGGAAAGGCACCCCTCTAAACTCTCCCACCCACACTGTGTCACAGGTCTGCATGACTCCGCCTCCACGTGCCACTACCCACCCTTTTTTGTCGGAGGAAATGTACTAATGGACATATTATATGTTTGAATTACTAATGGACATATTATATGTTTGAATTGACTGTGTGTGCATAGGATGTGTTTATAAAGGATTCATATTCCAGTTCATTGTGATGTTTTTTGACTTTGGTTTCAATTGTGGTTAGTGTGGACTAACATATCTTTTAGGTTTCTGGTCCTTCTGTTCGCAAATCTGGGTTTTGGCCAATTTAATTTCCCTGATGTGATGATCTTCCAGTTTATATTTATTATTTTCTTTATTGCATTTGTTGCCGTGCTATAGGTGGTCACGCATGTCATCAGGTCCTCAGTTGGTTCTTTTGGGATAGTTTCTAAGAGGCACTCTTGTGGTTGATGTTTGGCTCTCCTTTGGCATTTCCGTATTGTTCTGATTGGGTGGTTTCTTTTCTTCAATTTCTCTGTTAGATCACTAGCTTGCTTTGTATAGTCTTTAAGCATGGGCGGAAAATACGTTCCGCTCGCGGATTTAGCGGATTTTCTGTTTATTCGCAATCCGCGAGATTCACGAATTTCCCGTAAAATCCGCGAGCGGAACGGATTGAATCAAAAGTTCAAACTGACTTTTTGTAACTATTTTAGAATGGCGCCGGCAAGCTGCCAGAGATTCTAAAAAAGTTACAAAAAGTCAGCTTCAACAGGAAGCACTAATAGATAAAGTAAAGCAGGTGCTAGAGTTGAATCTCAAATTCAGTTACATAATCATTAGTCACCCCAAACTTGGAGTGATTAATGACTGTGTAACTTAATTTGACCTTCAACTCAAGCACCTGCTATACTTTATCTATTAGTGCTTCCTATTGAAGCTGACTTATGGCTGAGGGCAGAAGGGCACAAAGTGGGAGAGAGGGCATGAGTTAGGCAGAGGGCAGAAGGGCACAGAAACCAGTGGGGCAGAGGGCAAAAGGGCACAAACAAGAGTGGGGCAGAGGGCAGAAAGGCACAAAAACAAGTGGTACAGAGGGCAGAAGGGCATAAAAAACGAGAGAGTGGCAGTGATGAACCAGGCAAAAAAAAAACTGCGAACATGCAAAGCGCCCCGGGAATACGCAAAAGTTCCCCGCGAACACCCGCAAACCCGTAAAAATAAAAAATCCATAAATTTGCGCGAATTCGCGAATTTTGCGGATTGCGAATTTGCAAATCCGCAAATTTGCGGATCGCGAATTCGCAAAATTCGCCCATGCTTAATAGTCTTGTATTTTGCTAATGCTGTGTTTGCGCCGCAAAAATTGGCTATAAGGCAAGATGTCTCTTAGTGGTCTGGGGTGAAAGGTTTTATATGATAAGAGACTGTTCTTTGCTGTTGGCTTGTAGTATGTTTTTTTCTCAATTTTCCCTTTTTCCACAAATATGGTTATGTTCATAGAGTCTAGGCTGTTTTTGTTGGCTGTGAAAGTGAACTTTAGGCACTTGCCTCCGTTGTTTAACCACTCGATTAATTTCACCAAATTCTCATTGGTGTCTTTCCAAATTACCAATGTTTGGAGTGTTTCTTGTTGAGGGAGGCTTGTGTAGAGGCGTTCTACATCTAATCCTACCTAGAGCATTTCCTCTTCATTAAATGGCATACCGATCAATTAGTTTAGTAAGTCTCTGGTATCTTTCAAATAAGAAGGAGTTTTTTGGACCAGGGGTTTTAGAAATTGGTCTGCGAACTGAGAAAGTGTTTCGAGAACTGAGCCTAATCCTGAATTATCGGACGTCCCGGTGGAGGTGATCTGTTTTTTTGCGTTTTCGGAAGTGAATAAAAATATGGTGTCTTCGGTTTTTGTGAAATCAGAAAATCAGCTTCATGTTTTGTTATCCATGAATTTGCTTCTGCCTCATTTACCAATATTTTAATGGTATTCTATAATCTTGAAGTCGGATCTATGAGGATCTTTTTATAGAATTTGCTATCAGATAGTAGTGCAAGGCATTGTTGGTTATATCCTT
Organism: Lissotriton vulgaris; assembly: GCF_964263255.1. Classification (NCBI taxonomy): domain Eukaryota; kingdom Metazoa; phylum Chordata; class Amphibia; order Caudata; family Salamandridae; genus Lissotriton; species Lissotriton vulgaris. The sequence continues at coordinate 499,349,243 of NC_141687.1, read as the reverse complement.
CTTTTTCAAGGAGTACGTTTCCTCCCTCCTTGTCCGCCGGTTTGAATATTATGTTCTAATTTTTCTTCAGTTGGTCTAATGCTTGTTGTTCTTTTTTTGTTATATTGAAGAAGGGTTTTTTGATGGTATGTTCTCCTTCTCCTGCTTTTTTCATAATGGCCTGCTCAAATGTTTGGATTTCCACAGGTACCATGCTGTTTGGAGGATTGAATATTGATTTTCTCCATAAGTTGGTATCACTCTCTTGAGATGGCATTTCTTTCTCATTGAAAAAGGCGTTTAATTTTAATTTCCTACCGAACTCTGCTAGTTCACATTTTAATTTGAATGTGTCTAATGTCTGTGTGGGAACGAATCCTAAGCCTTTATTTAAAACATTCACGTGATTTTCTGTGAGTACTGTGTCTGTTAAATTTATTATTAGTGATTCATTGTGCTCGTCCCCGGTTTCTCCTTCGACATGCTGCATGTCATCATGTTCCGTTGTTGGTCTTGCTATGCCATTCCTTTTCGTCAGCCTCTTTGTTGGTTCAGACCTCTTCCTAAAAAAGGCTGTTGGTGAGTATTCAGGGGTCCTGATATTTGTGGTCCCATCATGTAATGCAACAGTTGCATGCTTTGATTGTAAGGATTTAGCCATCCAGGATGGCATGTAGGGTTGAAAGAAATGCATCTGGTGATTGTTGAAATTGGGTCTATGCCAATTATTGGCTCTGCGAGGTTGTCAATTTCTAAAGTGATTCATTCCTCTCCTGGGGGTATAATCATCCCCACTCCAGTCTGAGTTTTCAGACGAATCACATCCTGATGATTCATTGTCTTACACCTGTTCTGGTACTGTATAGTCCTCTTTTGAGGATGGTTGCATTCTTTCATGAGTGAAGCGTTTTAGATCTTTTCACAGTTTCTGTATTTTATTCTGCATGATGAAATCTTTTGTTTCACTCATTTCTTTGTTTATTTTTTATAATCTTTTTTTGTGTACTACTTAAGCTCTGCTTCACTGATTTGTATTTTCACCAGTAACTCATCCGATAACCTTGCTGCTGTTTTAATGATTAAAACCAGATAGTCACTGGTGCACTTCCACGAAATAGAAGACCAATCTTTTCTAAAAACAAGGTCATGAAGAAAGATTTGTGGTGTATTATGTACCCACAAGCCTCATTACTGCTATAGCAGATGATAGTCCTCTTAAAATTCTCCTGAATGCACGGACAATTGTATATACACACTCATACATATTGTTTCCTATTTCTGAGTGAATAACCATGACTCGTTGTGAGAAGTTAGCCAGGCATATGATATCCACTTGTTCTAGTGGGCACCTTGCACCAGTCTTATTGACCCTTATTGATGGTGGTTGTAAAGTCAACTTTATAGAAAGCTATCCTAGTGGTAGCATGGACCAGCAGTCATCAGGCTAAGACTTCAGAGAGAGTATTAGGCAAGTTGTTTTACCAAATATAATCCCTTGAGTATCAAACGAAAGGATACCACGCAAGGTATATATCAAATATATACGTATTTATTCTAGACACAACCCCTCTGCACTCTTTATGAGGTCAGAAGCAAAAATACAATAGAAGTCACTGTGTTAATATACGATAAGTTGCACAGTATACGTTATGCCCTAGGGGCCTCACAAACCACATACTAAAATAGTGGTATAAGAACCACAAGAGAATTAGAAAGCAGGACTGGGGCCTGTGGAATTGCTAGGGTTACTCTAATCGACCAAAGGTTAGGAATTAGGAGGTGGACGGGAGACACGTGCAGTGTCTAAAGACAGACGCGGGTTACCATTGACTTTCTATGGGAAACGTAAAAGTTACAAATATACAATTTAAGGACACTTCCGGATGGACTAAGATGGAACCCTTTTAAACTAGGACACTTCGAGAGTCAAGACCCACGGGAGCACTGGAGTACTTGTGTTACCTCACCCAGGGAATCCGGGTGCATAGGTGTCTTTTCGTGTCGGGTTTTGTCGTTGTTTTCAATCGAGAGCTGCAAAGAGGTGCTGCAGGCGACCAGAGGAAAAACGTCCAGGTGGATCCAAGGATGGATCGAAGATCTGACGAAGCTGAAATCAGAAAGGACTGATTCTGGGTCACTAGCCAGTGACAAGGAAGGAACAAGGTGATGTCGGCTGATTTCAGGCGAAGAAGTCAAACTTGTCTCTTCAGCCACGAGGTCCAGGAAGCATCGATGATGACCAGGCACTGGATTCAAGCTGTATCATAAGGGATCTAGTTGACTACGATGTCGGTATCCGGATTAAACCAAACAAGCCTTGGCAACCGCAACCCATGCAGGATGTCGAGTTTGGCTCTGTTAGAAACCAGCAAGGTCTGTGGCGCTTCTCCTTTGCAGGGAAGCTGGAGCTAGTCTAGAGCAACTAGGAAAGGAAGTTTGTTGTAAAGAAAAGTCTTCAAAGGGCTTACTAGCCAACAGGCAAGGAACCAGGAAGACACGTTGAGCTCAAATGCAAAAGCAGGGCCCACGGGACACTCGCAGAGTGTGGGGGCCTGGGCGTCAATGAAATGGCGCTCGTGGTTGGGGCTTCAAGCACCCCAAAGCACAACTTCAAGATACCTCGTACAAGGTTGCAGCTTGCAAAATGCAGGATGTTCAGGAGTTCCGGTCCCACGTCTCTCGTGTCCGCCACATGTCTCAGCTTTGCTGTTGGTGTGGGTCAGGGTCAGAGATGGCTAAAAGTCCATGTCTTGTGTCACAGATTCTGTGGGATCCGGCGGAAGCCTAAAAAATGCAGACCAGCAAAGTTGCTGTTGGTGCCTGTTTGAAGAGGGTGGTCACTCCTTGACCATAAGGGAGATATCTTCCGTCTTCCAGTCGAAATGGAATGTTGAAGGTCCAGGATTCTGCATAAAAGTTTCATCCAGGGTAATCTAAAGTCCTAGGGACACAGCTCCCATACTTATACTAATTTTGTGGGCTGGACTACCTGAAAAGGTCCTTCCGATGGGTGGACCTGGGCAGGGGGTGGTTACACCCCCTTCCCTTTGTCCAGTTTTGCACCAGAGCTGGGGCTGAGTATCCCAGCAACTGGTTTGAACCGGGGAATGTATGGAGCAACTTGTGTGCCCCAGGCAGTGTCTAGAAAGCATTCACTAAATGCAACCCTCCCTGCCCCAATACACTACAAGCCTGCCTAGGAAGGTGCTGGCACCTCCCTGGACAGGAAACCTATTATCCAAGTCTCCCCTGCTGGAGTTTCGTCCAGCAGCAGGAGGTCAGACTTGTGTCTGTGGCAGCAGCATCCATTTTGTGATGCTGGGGCTCTGTTTAACTTTAACTGGGTTTAACAGTAACTACATGTCTTCTCCCTCTAGAAGGGTGGAATGCTACCCCCGCTGCCAGGACTGGTGAGGGGGTAGTATTTCAAAGTGTTTGACACCTAATAATAATAATAATAATAATCTTTATTTAGATATAAACATATATTTAAAAGAATTTACAAGTTCACAGCCTGACCAAATTTTAGATTAAAAACTTCTAGAAAATAACAACACAAATATTGATATAAAAACACAATCCATTTCCAATCGTTATAAAAACAGGGATTTTGTCTCATAAAATGTTTTAGAATCACAAAAATTGAAACAAGGCACCAGCTTGCGTTGGGTATCGCCAGATTATGTTTGACCTTACTGAGAATAATGCCAGTTTTTACTGATTTCGATGAGAGAAAAAGATTGAGCACTTTTACATGGCCTCCTTAAGTTAAAGGTGTAATATGCTCGCTAAACAAATTTTGTAAATTTTATATTTAGCACTGTATTTTTCGGATTTACAGCTGCCATGATGGCTTGCCTGCAAGTCCAAACCCCCAGCCCGTTCCATTCTAATTTTAATCCGGACCTACGTTCTGTATTAAGGGCTGGGCAGAGGCAGCTTACATGCAACATGGTTTCCGCTGTTTTCCCACACCCTCTACAGGAAAGATCTTCCGATGTACGTCGCCATGGTGGTAAGTCCTGCAAGAAACGCCAGTCGCCCATTCTGATTGCAATAATGCCGCGTTTCAAGTATAATAGGTATGAGCTAGCCAGATAACAGACTGGGACTGGGTGTCTGTAGGAATTTATCATGGCCCAGGCATGACTACATTTTAGAAAAAGTGCTTTATCAGTAAGACAGGAGGTCATTCTCACACTTTTTTATAGCTTTTTTGAAAGCTATCTGGCCTGGGTTTAGAGCCCACAGATCGCTTGCTGACATTTGCTTAATGGCGTCTGTGAAAAGGCATCCGTACAAACCCCCCGGGTTAATCTGGCTGATTTCATGCCAGACTAGGGATTCTAAAGTGCCTGGCTCAGCTTGCCTTAACTGGTCACACAGGTTAAGGTATGCCCCATTGGCAGAGGCCTTGTAGTTTATCAGCCCCATCTCCAACCTTATCTGTGCTGCAGAGGCGGTCTTTGGCAGCCGGAGCACCCTTTTATAAATTTTGGTTGTCTGTTGGTTCAGGGTTGTGTTCATTTTGCCACAAAAAATCTCAATGCCGTAGGATAGAGTAGGGCCAACCTTTGCTCTCATTACCTCCAAGAGGGGAGCTAAGGTTGGACCGGAAAGATCTTTCGTAAGTTTACCCAGTGAGACCATTAGGGTCACTGCTTTGGCTCTGATCTCTCCTCGCTGTTTTTTGTAGCCACATTTTTAGTCCAGGTGGACGCCTAGGTATTTATAGGACTGGCCAGTTTCTAGACTGACATTATTGAATGTCCAACCACCCCCTGTATATCGTTTCTTGCCGAATGTAACTACTTGTGTTTTCTTTAGGTTAACCTCGAGTTGGTTGTTGATCATATAATCAAACAATTTATCGAGGAGTGTTTGTAACCCTACCCTGGTTAAACTAAAGAGAGCCAAGTCATCGGCATATAAAAGATTGCTTAGGGTCATGCCACCCACCTTCGGAGAGTGACTGTTAATGTCGTCTTCTAGGGCCGCTGACAGGTCTGCTACAAATATATTAAAAAGAAGAGGGGCCAGCACACATCCCTGCTTCACTCCTCTGGTTGTCATTATTTTACGTGAGAGGTGTGTGCCGGTCCCCAACTTCACCCGCACTCACGTCCTGGTGTGGAGCTGGATTATTCCCTCTAGTAGTTTCTCTGGGATCCCCCACATCTTTAGTTTGGCCCATAGGGCCACCCTGGGGACTCTGTCAAATGCTGCTTTGAAGTCGACAAAGCAGCAATGAACTAATCTTAAGGTTACAACTGCCCTGTCGACTACGGTGGATATTGCTAGCAAATTGGTACGGGTTCCTGAATTTGCCACAAACCCTGTCTGGTTCATTAGCAATAGCTTATTGTCCTTTACCCATAACCTTAGGTCCTCTAATAGAAGACCTGCATAGTGCTTTGCTTCAATATCCAGAAGGGCAATGAGCCTGTAATTGCTCGGTTGTGCATGGGATCCGGATTTATAAATCGGGTGTATTATGGCTCCCCGCCATGACGCTGGGATTGTGGCTGTTCTTAATGCGTAGTTGAATAGATTGGCTAATGTTCCTGACCAGAGGGCGATATCTGAGTTAAACAAAGTCTGTGGCAGGCCATTTGGGCCTGGTGCCCCATCCGATCTTGCTTTTGATTATAATTTCGAGACCCTTTCCTGTGTTATACTCCACGTGGGGCCATGCCCATGGCTAGTCTCAGTTACAGTGATGTTTCCAGTGGAGCTTGGATAATCAGGGGACTTGAAGTGATCGGAAAGGAAATTGGCCCAGACTGATTCCGGGATATTAGTCGATCCCGTACACACTGTTCCTAGGCTGGTGTGGTTAATAAGCGCCCAGAATTTCCTTGAATTTCTTTGCTTACTTTCCCACACCAGTTTACTCCAGAATTGATTTTCATGTGCCCGTTTGTCCTTTTTAATCGCTCCCCTGAGTGATTTTTGCGAGATTTGATAATTGGATAGGCACTCACTATTTCCTGGGGATTTGGCCAAAGCCCGCAGGGCCTTATTTCTCGCTTTCTTTAGTGACTTCGTCGTCTGAGATAATGTGAATTGATGCGTCGGAGTTACCCTTTCAGCTTGGTGCCTTGCAGGAAACAAATGAATCAGGTGGGAACATAATGTGGACCATAGGTCAATTGGACTGGCCTCTTGCTCCTGGCCCAGTCTTATTATATCCGAGCTTGCCCGAAGAATATTCAAGCTAATTTCTTCTGTCCACTTTAGGCGCTTTAGGTTTTCTGTGTAGGTTCCCTGAATTGTCGATGGTGCCGTTTTGTGATACTCTGGGTTTGTATTAATAGCTGTGACCTGGGGCCCATGATCACTTTCAGTTCTTGGATGTATTCTGAAGTCAATAATGCAATTTAGCAGGGGTGCGGTGCAAATCGTATAATCCGGATGCGATTGCTTTGAGCCATTTGTCCATGTCCACTTTGGTGGAGTGTCCCCGGCTGTTCCGCCGTTGATTACAAGATAACCTGCACTGTAAAATTGGCTCACACATAAGTCGCCTAGGTTACTTTGAGTTTGTATTAGCGGTTTGGTTTGCATTGTGACCTTGGTAATTTTGATTAAAGGGGGCCATCGTTATCTGCTGCGTTCCCCTGAAACAGATAGGTGTTAAAATCCCCAGTAACTATGCAGTCTGAATTGGGTTGGTCCGTGACTATGTCGTTCATGATCTCAGTTAGACGAGTCAGATGGTCCTTTTTGGTACGTGTACTGGGGTTAATGTACACATTTAGGAGAAAGAGGGGACGATGTCTCTGCCAGGGTTCGATCTTGACCCCTAAGATCCAGTCTTCCTTGAGGGGCCATTGTGTGATTTGAGCTTTTAAAGAGTTTGATACATAAGTTGCCAGTCTGCCTTTCGAGTGACCAAAGCGGCTGTCCCTGGTTGCTGGATTCCATGTCTCAGTGAACCCAAGCACTGGGCACCCCTGTAAAGCCCAGGTTTCCAGTAGTGCTATTACTGAATGATTCCGCAGGAAAGTTTGTGTATCTGGGTCCCCAATTTTTTTATGTAAACCGCTTATGTTCCAGGAGCATAATAGAGTAATTTGTTCCGATGGTAAATTAAATGCTGCTCCTGGCAGTGAAGACTGCACTGGTATTTTTGAGCCGGTAAACATGCTCATGGGATTATATGGTCATTCGTACCTTTTGGATGATAAAAATGCTGGGAGCCAGTCCCATCTTTGACCAATGACTTTGGGGGCTACATCTCTGGGTTGAATGTTGCCGTCTTCTTCTTGCCCTGAGGCGTTTTTTAGAATTGAGTAGGTTTTTTCTTGACCCTTCTGCCTTATTATCCTGGTTTTTTGAGGTAGTGTTAGCTGGTTAAGGAGTGTAATTGGGTAGCCCGGCATAGAGTATGGATAGACTCGAATACCCCATTCCCTTAGGGTTGCTTTGTTGTTCAAAAACGTGGATGCCCACTTTGCCTCCTTAAATGTCACCAGAGTTACTTCAGATAATTGTATTCCTCTTGGCGGAAGGAACTCAATAGCCTCGATTTTGTCCGATACTAAACCTGTGAATCCGGGGATCCCCTCTGTCAGTTTGAGTATGTTTGCTCTGTTGAGGATGTCATGACGGCCCTTGGGTTTGTATTCAGGGGCTAGTATGATGTAAAAGTATGATGCAGCATTGGCAGTCTCATTTTGGTTGTGGCACATTATGTTTTTGTTGGTTGTCAGTCCTTCATTATGTTTGTTCTCCTGAGCTGTCAGGTTGGTCCTGATCTTTGGCGACTGACGATGATTTATGGGATGGTCTGGTCTCTGGTTGTGGATCGTTTTAGACAATTCTGACCCATCATTGTAAAGTCATCCTGGGCTGAAGATGTAACGTGCCCTGTTTTTGGTGACACTTGGGTATCTTTGAGTCTAAGTATCCCTTTTTCATCTTTTGTCGTGTCCTTATTTACTAAAGCTGGACCAGGTTCTTTTTTGGGTGCTCGCGTTGAAGGATCACTTGTTTCCTGGGAGCTCCCAATCATAGATTGATTGTTAATTGCTGATGGGTCCTCTTTTGGCTTGGGCGCGGCAGGGTTTCCTGACAAAGGTGGTGCGTCTGTCGCACTCGGAGCCCGTTTGCTCGATGCTGTTGAGAAAAGCGGGTAGTATCCCGATTTGGAAGCAGTTGTTAATGCCTTGGCCTTATTTCTTTGTTTGCGTTGGCGCTTACATTCTCTTTTGCTTAACTGGAGTTCAAACCCTGGCTGTTTGTCCTGGGTGGTAAGAGCCAAGCATTGGGGGCTAACCAGTGGGCCCTTTGGGGGATTAGCCGAACTGGTGGTACCTCTATATGGTGACCCCATATTTCCCTGCTCGGCTTCTGCCTGGTCAGGTTGGTCCCTTGCCTTGTTTGTGCTAAGGTCAGTGCCCTCAGTTGACTTAGTGCCTTCTTTGGAATCTGGCTGGGAAATGGCATTGTCCTGGGTCCGATAAGGTGACTTTTGAGTTAAAACTCCTGTTGTGGTGCCTGGGTTGCTGCCCCTCAGTGTCCTTACCTCCTTTAGAACACTGTCCAGGTAGTCATGGAGCGATGACAGAGAATCGATTATTGGGGAGCAGCAGCATACCGACTGAATTAGTTTTGTCGACGCTTGGGCACCCATAATTAGATTGTTCAGTTGGTCTAATTTATTGTCTATCCGTGCCGTAAATACGGCTAGCTTATTTAGGAGATCAACCTGTACATCCAGTTTGTCCGAATGGTAGTGTAGGGCGTTGACTGTTTGTTGAAATGTCTGCAAAAGTTGGGGCCAAATGCTGGTGGCTGTGTAAATATTGTGATTGGGGTTTAAAATGGTTTGGGAGTCATTTGCGGGGTTTTGGGTGTCTTTAAAAAAGTAGGACAGGTCTGCTAGAAGCTGATCACTTGGGTCGATTTTATTAGGAGTCTTTTGGGATGGGGCATTGTTAGTTCATATGGTACAAATGAATGCAGAACCGTGGGCAATGGACTTGGCTCCGTCGGTTGAGCAGTAGGTGTACTAATTAAATGAGGAGTATTATCAGCACTATTACTCAATGCGGTGCTTTGGGCGTGGCCTTCTCACAGATTAACTTCCGATGTGGGTCCGGCAGGTCTTCTATTACGGTGACAGGTTCTTCTCCTTGGAAGGTTACCAAAGGGCATTGTTTCTGGGTTTTTGCTGTGGGACCTGTCAGTGTTTCCGGTGGGCTCGTTGATGGAGTTTGCGGCAGGAAGCTGCCCTGGGTGTCCGCCACCAGATGGACCGGTTGCTGGCCCGAGGCCTCACCCAGGGGTATGTCCTGTTGACGATTGACATTACATGATTCTGGGTTGGCACCACCACGACTTCCGAGACTTTCAAGACTGGGCAGTGGTTTAATTGGAGTGGCACCAAAGGTGAATACCTCCGTGGCTTGAGTTGACTTATTATATTTGCCTTCCCATGTCTGAGCATTCGGCTGTTGTTGAAAAGGGGAAGTTGATTTCCACTCCCAAAGTGAATTCCCGCTCCTGGTTAGCTCCTGGGGCTGAGGATACTGAGGATGTTGAGAGATTTTAGATGTAGTTAAAAAATAGTGTGACAGATCCAACTGCTTTCCTTCATATGGTTTGGTCTTGGTGGTAGCCTTTTGGGAAGGACCGCGGCACCCTTCAGGTGGGATTCTGTCCGCTGATAGGATTTCACTGGCTGGATGGAAGACCGTGGCCGATGTCGGTTGCCTGGTCCTTTTTCGTTTTGAGACCGATGCCGCCTTCCTTACTTTCCCAGACCTCATCTTTGCTGTGACTTTCTGTTGCAACTCCGCTCTTCACGCCAAGGTTTAGGTGGTCCTCGGCAAAGTTCAGTAGCCTATAAGCAGGGCTGCGTTCACTAGTAGCAGAGTTGTATAGGTCTGGTCGTCTGGCACTCGGCACTCGGCTTATGTGGTTGATTTGGGTTTCCCCCCTTCTGCCTTCTGTTTTCGCCTACTGTGTGGCTGCTTTGACACCTTACACAACATGTTTTGATAAAGCCAAACCAAAGTTAGCATTAACCGCGAGGATTTTAATGCACTTAAGAGTATATGGTAGGCTACATCATAGAACAGCTATAAGGAGATGGTCCGAAAGCTGCAGAGGGGCTCAGCTCATGCTAGGGCACCCTCTCACATAAAACCAAGCACTCTGCCTCCCGGATTGGAAAGGAGGTCTGTCACTCTGTCACAAGGATGGTGTCATCAGTGATGTCATGAGTGATGTCACTGACCATGTCATGAGTGATGTAATATGTGATGTCATCAGCAGTGCATTACACGCGCAAGTTATAGTGAGTCCAACTAACTATAACGTGGGAATTTCAATGGTTTTATGTCAGTAAAATTTCCAGGTAACTATAACTGGTGTGAAACCTATGGTTTTTTCAGTGAATATAGATATAGGTATACTATATCTAAATAAGGGGTGATTACACCACCTTACCCAGTCTGTGTGAACAGACCTGTGGTGTCAGTTTGGAAGGCAAACCAGGGGTGGCACAATACATGCTGCAGCCCCTGGTAGGCCTAAGGGGCACCTATGCCCTGGGTACCTATGGTACACTATACACAGGCTCACAAGTGTGACCCAGTAACCAATCTGGTATGTGCCTAAAGTACATGGTATCAATTTAGAGAGAGAACAGCTGGGCTGGAGGTCTGATTGACAGGCCCACAGCCACAATAAAGTCGAAAAATCAGAGAATCACAGCAAAAAGTGGGGGTAACCATATGAAGCAGAACCTACTCTCCTACACCCCCCCCCCAACGCAGGGACATTAAACTAACCCTGACCAGTTGAGTCTTCGTGTTCTAAGTGGAACTATCTGGAGAGTCCATCTGCATTGGCATGGTTACTTCCAGGTCTATGTTCCACCGTAAAGTCCATACCCTGTAGGGCAATGGACCACCTGAGCAATTTGGGATTTTCACTCTTCATCTGTTTTAGCCACAAGAGGGGCTTATGGTCTGTCTGAACCTTGAAGTGAGTACCAAACAAGTATGGCCTCAGCTTCTTCAGTGCCCAACCAATGCAAAGGCCTCCCTCTCAATACCTGACCAACGTTTCTCTCTAGGGCTCAGCCTTCTGCTTATAAAAGCTACTGGCTGGTCTTGACCATCTTTATTCAGTTGTGGAAGCACAGCACCTACCCCCAACTCAGAAGCATCTGTTTGGACAATGAATTCTTTGGAGTAGTCTGGTCTTTGCAGAATTGGTGCAGTGCACATGGCCTGCTTCAGGTCATTAAATGCCTTTTGACAGCTTACTCTCCACTGAACTTTCTTTGGCATTTTCTTGGAAGTCAAGTGAATAATGGGTATCACTATGGAACCATACCCCTTAACAAATTTCCTGTGATACCCAGTCAGGCCCAAGAAAGCTCTGACCTGTGTCTGGGTGATTGGAGCAGTCCAGTCCATTATGGTCTGGATCTTGCTCTGAAATGGTCGAACCTGGCTTCCACCTACAAGGTGGCCCAGGTATACAACCTGACTCTGCCCTATCTGGCACTTGGTAGCCTTGATAGTTAGGCCTGCCTTTTGCAGGTCCTCCAAAACATTCTTCAGGTGGATCAGGTGATCTTCCCAGGTGGAGCTAAAGACAGCAATATCATCTAGATAAGCTGCACCGTAGTCATCCAGACGTGAGTGGACTTGGTTCATCAACCTTTGGAATGTGGCAGGTGCATTTTTCAGACCAAAGGGCATTACCACAAACTGATAATGCCCACCAGGGGTTGAAAATGCTGTTTTTGGCTTTGCATCATCAGCTAGTCTGATCTGCCAGTAGCCAGCTGTCAGGTCAAAGTGCTCAAAAACTTACAGATGCCTATCTGTCAATGAGCTCATCTGCCCTGGGCATTGGATGGGCATCTGTCCTAGTGACAGCATTGAGACCTCTGTAATCCACGCACAACCTCATCTCTCTTTTACCAACTTGGGTGTGAGGTTTAGGCACCAGGACTACTAAACTGGCCAAAGGGCTCTCTGAGGGCTCAATGACTCCCAATTCCAACCTCATTTGGACCTCTGTCCTGATACAGTCCCTGACATGGTCAGGTTGCCTGTAAATCTTACTTTTAACAGGCAGACTGTCCCCAATGTCCACTTCATGAATGCACCAGGTAGTCTGACTTGGAGTTAGTGAAAACATATGTCTCTAGGCCTGCAGAACCTGTCTGCAGTCCTTCTGCTGTTGGTCAGTGAGGCTGCCTGCCAAGGCTTCACCATCAACTGAACCATCATCAGGGTTCTGAGAGAGCAGGTCTGGGAGAGGGTCACTCTCTTCCTCCTGTCCTTCATCAGTAGCCCTGTCAACATATGGTTTCAGTCTGTTGACATGAAGCACCCTATGGGGGCTCCTGGGAGTTCCAAGGTCAACCAAATAGATGACTTCTCCCTTCTGCTCAACAACAGTGTGGGGTCCACTCCATTTGTCTTGGAGAGCTGCTGGGGCCACAGGCTCCAACACCCACACTTTCTGTCCTGGCTGGTAAACAGTCCGCACAGCCTTTTGGTCATGCCAGGCCTTTTGCAATTCCTGACTAGCCTCAAGGTTTTTGGATGCCTTTTTCATGTACTCAGCCATCCGGGAGCGGAGACCAAGTACATAGTCCACAATGTCTTGCTTGGGAGCTTTGAGAGACAAAGTGGTCCCCTTACAGGATGTCCAAACAGAAGTTCAAAAGGGCTGTAGCCAACCCCCTTCTGTGGGACTTTTCTGTAAGCAAACAACAGGCAGGGCAGCAGGATGTCCCAGCTCCGCCTGAGCTTTTCAGGGAGACCCTTAATCATGCCCTTTAAGGTCTTGTTAAATTTCTCAACTAGACCATTGCATTCACAGGAATCATGAACGGGACGTGACCCACTCACGTTGCCGTACCGTCGCTTGGTTTGCCGAAGCACCGCCTAACGCTGCACGATATCTGCCGCTCTCCCCCGCGTAAAAAAATTCAGCTCAGAGTTCTTCGCCTATCAGCTTGTTAGCCCTTAACCTTTAAAAACTTTTCTGGTAACGGACCACAGCCACCACCGCTGTTTCATTTAACGCTCAGCCGCTTTGCCACTTTGGGTTTGTTTGTTTCTGCGGTTTTCCATCCGCGCGAATTGGATGCCAGTTACCGCTATAGTCAGAGCCTCCAGAGCCTCTAAAGCCGCCTTCAGAGCCCCTATCTGATTGCCCCCCCTCATCTATTACCAGTTGGGCACATGGGATAAGTTCTGAAGATTTATCCTGACTATCATTGAGTGAGGCTTCACTCAAGTTTGAGTCTAAAACTTGTGTTGGTGTAAGGGGCACGGTTGTAGGTGTCATGGATGTGCTCAATCTCCCCATTAACTGCGCCTATGACTTTCCTCAGCATTAAGTCAATCGCCGTTGGTATTTGCTCTTGGTAGAGCGAGTTTTTAGTTTAGTGGCCATACTCCTTTTGTAGTAGACAGCACTATATTCTACCTCTCAATTGTCTTAAAGCACTAGCAACAAAGGAGTAATAACAACAAGAAAGCCCTATCACTATTCAAATACTCAATCATTGGCAACTGATACTAGCCAGTTCAAAAAGTACCTGATAGATGAACGAAGGGGGGTGGCCCAGCCCAGCCTCCTCTGGCCCCGCCCTTGTCCCGGGTTTCTCCCGGCGACGGCCTGAGCGCGATCCCGCGACGAGGGGGCTGGCCTTTTTTTGAAGTGCCTCCTGGCGCAGGAATGAGGTGTGGCGGCGTGTTACGCCGCTAGGGCGTCTGGGGAGTGTGGTTCTGTCCCGAGTGCCCCCCTCGCACTGCGGCCGCTGGTGTGGCTTTGCGGCGGCGGAAGGGAGCGATTCAGCAGCGGTGGTCCCTGCAAATGGGACTGACGAGGTATGCCTGCAAAAGTAGTTTGTTCCCCCGCTCCACCGGGGCTGGCCTCCTTTTGAAGCGCCTCATGGCGCAGGAATGAGGTGTGGCAGGGTGTTCCACCGCCAGGGCGTCTGGGGAGTGTGGTTCTGTCTCGAGCGCCCCCCTCGCACTGCAGCCGCTGGTGTGGCTTTGCGGCAGCGGAAGGGAGCGATTGAGCAGCGGTGGTCTCTGCAAATGGGACTGAGGAGGTATGCCCACAAAAGTAGTTTGTTGATATATGTTAATGTTCTGCATGAAATATAAAGCTATCTAGAAATAGTTGTCTTTTAATAAAGACAATACTATGTGATCTGTATGATAAAATGATCTTTTCAGTTACTAATGAAGTCATGTTCAGTATAAGCTATCAAAAAGTGTGAGATACCTAGCTGCTAATTAAAATAGAATATTGAAAATAATTTCGAAATTGTGGACCATGTTATTATGTGTTATTTCTATGTATAATACAAAGTAGCAACCTATGTGTTTTTATATGTTTCTTTGTATTTTGTTTTTTAGTGTTATTTACTTAAATATTGTTGAGAATGACAGTCTCCTGATGAAGGCAGTTTTAGAAAAGCGCGTAGCTCCCATCCACCGAATTGCTTACCTTAATAGTACTTCGACCATATCCTCAATATATAATTTTTGTTTTTTGTTATGTGTCTTTCTTTCTCTAATTTTATGTCAATTGATGTGTATTTATGTGATGAAGTATAATGAAATAATTGTTGAATAACCTGATGCATTGATATTAATGATTGAAATTAAATATATATATTTTTATAATTCTACAATAGTCTAGACTTTTTAGTCATGTACATATGGTTGCTACTGCTCTAAATAACTTTTTCACCTAAAACTAGATGGCATATAAAAATTGAATGCTTGCTATAGTGGTATAAGGTAGTCCTACCTGCAAACAAACAGTCCTTACCTTAACGCAGGCACTCTTGCACTATGGCATAAGTGTGGGTGCATTTTCTCTAGGCAGCAGAAAGTCTGCCAGCACATGGTGAAAGTAGAACCGTGTCGTTTCTTTGAAGATATGGAACAGTTCTCTCCTCTTTCTTTCATGCGATGTAGTGCAGCAACTTTACTTGTTGTGCTGCTTGGTGTGAATTTTCTGTAAATACACCCCATAAATAACCAATCCCCTATCAAACAAAATTATTCATTGTGTAGGTTATTGTCTTATTATCAAGAAGCATATAACTAACCATCCATACACTGTATCGTTTCACATAATGAAAGTTGTCAGTTCCTGTTCAATGAGTTCACTTTCCTTCCTTATTTCATGACCTAACTTGTCAGTTGCGCAGCCCCTCGGATCCCATCAAGAGCCTTCTTTAGTAATTGATGAGACATTTATGTTGCTAGGATTTTGATGCTCAAATCAAAGCTACAGCTGATTTTTCTAACCACTACAGGTTGAAGTGCCAATTTGCTTGCTGGGAATGAGTTGGTATTATATCATTCATGAGGTTCCAAATGTGCCTGAAATGGTCTGAGTTTACTTGTGGTGCCATCTGTATAAGTCCTGGCCTGGTAGTTCAGGCTGGACCGTTCGATAGGACATAATGCGTTTGTAATAACATGAACGGGATATTCGTCTTGTTTGTGGTGGACTAACCCATCAGCCGAACTCGAAATCCAGCCCTAAGTTTGATTGGCATCAAGCTTATCCTTCTTAGAGTAGAATTGTGGGGGAAAATGATGGACTAGAATTATGTCTGTGTAAGACGCCCAAGGTATTACTGGCATGCTCATAGATGGGTCCCATGCTCACTGTGCCAAAGCACTCAAACTGCACCTCACTAATGAGGGGCAACTAGGCCGAAATTCATCTGGGATTATGTCTGTGTAAGACGCCCAAGGTATTACTGGCATGCTCATAGATGGGTCCCATGCTCATTGTGCCAAAGCACTCAAACTGCACCTCTCTAATGAGGGCCAAATAGGTCGAAATTCATCTGGGATTATTTATGCACCTCCATTGTGAAACCCTAACCTGTTAGTTAAGGCTGGAGTCTTTCTCTAGGAGCAAAAGCAAGTCTGATTTGCATATGGCTGGTTCCAGTCAAGGGTTGCACACTCAGTAAAAACCGATATACCGGACAGCAGCCTTGGAATTTTTCAATGGCTAAGATTAATGCAAAAGAATTCACAAATAACTTTTTCTCTATGTTTCACACCCGTCACACGAGGCATGATATTACTTTGTGAGTCAGTCCATATTACAGACAACGACCTTATCATTGTTTCAATGAGGGGATTTTGTAATTGCCTCCAGAGAAACCTAATTCCTCACTCTCTCAATCACCTCAAGT